>NW_026693473.1:5000000-10000000 GCF_021218885.2 Marmota monax | reverse complement strand
ATGACAGTGTGGCCTTTCTATGTCAGATCCAATATATAAAAAACAGCACTTATTGGTTATCTTGCATGTAAACTTACTTAAACTTTTATAAACTTTTACATAATATTTAGACAAGGCTTAGACAGATATAGTTCTCAGATGCATCCATATACCTAGTCACATATATTCAAGATATAACATTTAACTGTATTGTTATACCCTAAATAACAGAGGTTTGTTTAACCAGTTTAATCACTTAGGCCAGATTGTGTTATAGAAAATTGTCTTTCTCTTAGACAGGTTTATACCTATAGGTGGCCCATGCAGCCAAGATCTCTTTACTCAAGAGACTACCATGCAGAATGGCCCATATCTTAAAGGGCCAAAAACAGACAAAACAAAACAAAAAAACAGACAGATAAGAGATGATCACCAAAATGAGAACTGACAGACACAAACCTTTAAAACAGACCCGCACCTACAAATTTCTTCCACTTACTTTACCTTTGACAGCCCAACTCCATCTGCAAGATTACACAATAATCCAGAAAGCTATTTAAAAGCCAGATCATTACAGTAAAACATTATCTTAGACATATATAGGTGGCCTTTTCTTCAACTTACTTTATCTCTGACAGACCAACTCCAATTGAAAGATTGTACAGAAAGGAACGCAGGGAGAGACAGCCAGAGAGGCCCCAAAACCATGGCCGACAAAGGAGAACCTTTAAATTGACCAGCCAAGATCTTTCCCAAAAGACTATCTATAGGATCACTGTAGTATTGCCCATGTCTTAAAAGGGGGCAGTAACAGATACAAACAAAACAAAAACACAGAGAATCAGAGGGAATTCCCAAACCCAATGCCAACAAACAGATGAGGACCTAGAACAGACCAAAAGAGAGTAATTATCCCTATGTTCTTGAGTCCTGCTTAACCATAACTCCTACACCAGTGGCAACAAAGATGTCATAATGAGGGACCAGATGTTCTCATGAAGAGGAACCAGATGTGCAGACTCAAGGGTCTCAGATGGCCAAGGGTGTCGAGACTTTACTGAGTTCAGTTTCCTTTTTCTCAAAGTGGACCACAATGGAGCAACCTGTACAGTTCAAGGAGGAAGGTGGGAGTCCCCCGAAGCAAAAGGAGCTTCAGCAGCTGCAGGGATGGTCCCTCAGTCCCTCCCTTTACTCACAGGAATAGCTCCAGGGTTCCACCTGAGTCAAACTCACCCCATCTCCTAACTCTCAAGCAGTTGGCTCTCAATAAGTTCTTCAGCCACCTTGCCTCCTCAGCATGGAAGTGGGGTTCCTTGGAAAAGAAGAAAGCTGGAGTGGGGGCTGCTCTTGGGTCCCACCTGAAGTGCCAAATTTGTTGTTGACAGCTCAGTCCTTGTCCCTGATGCCAATAAAATAACAAGGACATGGTTTTGAGAAAAAGGGAAAGGTTTATGGCTTTGCTAGCAAAGGAGAAATACAGGGGACTCCTGTTTCAAACGCTGTGATTCTCTCAATATTTGAGAGAATCATGCCTTACATGAAATCAAGGTTTCTCTGCCTAGTAACATTTTAAGCTATATAATTCATTGTTGGGTGGGAACCTTTGTCTTGGTCACTGTAGGATGCTTAGCAGGGTCCCTGACTTCTACCCACTAGATGCCAGCAGCATCTCCTCAGTTGTAACAACTGAAAATGTACTCAGACATTGCCAAATATCCCCTGGAGGGCAAAGCTGGGCTGGGCTGAGAACCACTGTAACAAATCATCATTGAAAAACTGACACCTACCATTTCCAGTAACCCTTAAGAAGAATCAGAAATGCATCCCTAAGATCAATAGAATGATTGACAAATTCACACTTTGCTCACTTATGCAGGAAATGGATTGAGACATGTCATCATAGCTGCTTGCATATTAGTTTACATAAAAAACAATTTTGATCTATTATCTCATTTGAACCTAACAAGCCATTAATGAGAAAATTATTACTACTCACAATTTTAGATGAGGAAACTGAGCAAAGTGATAATGATGGATTTCAGAACTAAATTCCAAATGCAGTGCTGTTTCTCTCACGGATAGGTGGAACATGCCCACCCCCCCACCCCGCCCGCCTCCACCCTGGTGTCTCTATATAATCACATGTCCCTCCCTAGTGCTCCTCCCTAGGGATGGAGTCTATATAGCTCAAGATACTCTTCCACAAACTGTCTGTGGTGGTGCATGTCTGTAATCCCAGTGACTCTGGAAGGCTGAGACAGGAGGATGGAAAGCTTAAGACCATGCTCAGCAACTTAGTGAGGCCCTAAGCAAGTTAGCAAGATTCTGTGTCAAAATTTGAAAGGGAAAAATACTGAGGAAGTGACTCAGTGGTTAAGTGCCTCTGGTCTCAATCTCCACAGATAAATAAATAATAGATTAAATTTAAAAAATAAAGTGCTAGGACTGGTGTTGTGCTTAAGTGGTAGAGCACTTGCCTTGCATGTGTGAGACACTGGTTTTGATTCTCAGCACCACATATAAATAAATGAATAAAATAAAGGTCCATCAACATTTTTTAAAAATTAAAAAAAGTGTTAATGATACAAAATTATGTCTAATCCAGTCAATACCTAGAAAATGAATTGCCCCTTCCTGGATTATGTTTACATTAATATCATTAAAATAAAAATTTTATTTTTAGGGAAATTGCATGGTAATGGAGGGAGACCCTCATTGTTATACAAAATTACATATAAGAGGTTGTGAGGGGAATGGGAAAATAAACAAGGAGAGATATGAATTACAGTGGATGGGGTAGAGAGAGAAGATGGGAGGGGAGGGAGGGGGGATGGTAGAGGATAGGAAAGGTAGCAGAATACAACAGTTACTAATAGGGCATTATGTAAAAACGTGGATGTGTAACCGATGTGATTCTGCAATCTGTATTTGGGGTAAAATTGGGAGTTCATAACCAACTTGAATCTAATGTATGAAATATGATATGTCAAGAGCTTTATAATGTTTTGAACAACCAATAAAAAAAATTAAAAAAAAAAAAACAGATACACTGTGCACCACTGTACAAAAATATTTTCTTTCCATATATCCTTATTTGATAAGCTCTTTTCTACTTAAACTATTTTTTATTTTATTTTACTTTTTACCCTCCCTTACTGAAAACAGGACACAGGCACACACGTTAGCCTGGGTCTCCTGTGGCGTTTCCACTTGAACTGCCTGCAGCCATTTCGAACTGTCAAAAAAAAAAATTTTATTTAAATCTAATGTCTAGTTTACAAAGGAGGCAGGATATAGAGGAATGAGTTGAAGGACATTAATGAGGAACAATCAGTCAAATCCAGAAGTAGAGACATTTTATAAGACAAGTAGTCTGAACTCTGGAGGGTTAGTTCAGAATAAAACAGAGCAGGAAAACATAACAATCAAATGCAGATGTGAACCTTGATTGGCTCCTGTGGCATGTAAAAGGAATTCTTAGAAATGAAGGGAATTAGAATGTAACTAGATGTAAGATTGTAGAGCCAGTTGCAGTTTTCTTAGATGTGATAATGGTTTTGTAGTATAATAGATTGTTCTTATTTTTATATAATAGATATTACTGGAATTATTTTTTGTCAAAGTGTCATGATATCTATAACTTCCAAAAGGAGGAATAACAACAAATCAGAGGATAAATAGAGTAAATATAGTCATAGAATATTAACATTTTAAAAAATTAAAATGTAAGATGTTTAGGATCTCGTTTTACTAGCCTTTCAATTTCTTTGAATGTAGAAAATATTTGATTATAGAAAGTTGGGGGCACAAGTTGGGGGTATAGCTCAGAGGTGGGGGGTAGCTCAGTGGTAGAGTGTTCCCTAGAGTGGGCAAGACCCCAGGTTTGATCCTAGACACACACACACACACACACACACACACACTTGGGAGGATTTGGGATTCTGATTACTCCAAGTAGCCCCTGAATCACCTGGAAAGTGGTTTATGTGGTTGTGCTTCAAGGACTCCATGACTCCACTACCTTCTTCCTTACAACTATTAGAGACGTTCAGACATTCCTTTTTTTATGATGAGTCTCACTCTATTGCCCAGGTTGGTCTCCAACTCCTGGGCTCAAACCACCCTCTGACCTCAGCCTCCTGAGAAGCTGAGACTCCAGGCAAGGCACACACCACTGCATGTGACTCAGGTTTTTTCAAAAAGGTCCCATGACTCCAGAAAGGCTGAGGCCTTGGGGCTTTCCTGGACAATGTATGTCTGGTGGCTAGAGCTGTCTGAGACATTTGGACTGCAGGACAATATTTCTCCACTGTTCAAATTACATGTTGGAGATAGCTGCTTGAAGTCAGTATCTTAAAACTGAAAGGACCCTGAGGTATAGGCCTTATCTAAAAGAAAAGATGAGATATGCTTAAATTAGTGGCAGAAGGAGAAAAAAAAAAGTCCAGGTGTTCTGATTCCCAGGTCTCCATTCATTCATTCATTCATTCATTCATTCAAATAAGCAGCAGAAGGGCTGGGAATTTAGCTCAGTGGTAGGGCTGTTGCCTAGCATGCTCAGAGGCCCTGGATTTGATCTCAACATCACAAAAGCAAAAAGCAAATGAAAATCCTCAAAGAACCAGCTTTGTCCATCACATTACAGTTTCTATATAAACTAAGTCAACAAGCACCCTTCTGCAGAAGGGCTACCTGATCTGTTTCTCCTCCTGTTTTCTTCTCTGACATGCACACAAAAGTCCTTCCCAGACTCACTCAGTTTCCTTAGGATTCTGACAGAAACTGCCCTGGGGCTTTTGCTCTGGCTGGTCCCTATCTTCCCTATCTTTCTTTTCAGGATTCTTCCTCCAAATATTTGCTTGGTTAACTTCCCACACCTCCCCCCATAAACCCCACCTCCCCCCCACCCCGTACTAGGGATTGAATCCAGGGGCACTTTACCACTGAGCCACATCCCCATCCCGTTTTAGGGTCTCACTAAATTGCTTAGGGCCTTGCTAAATGGCTGAGGCTAGCCTTGAACTTGTGATCCTCCTGCCTCAGCCTCCCAAACCACTGGAATTACAGACATATGCCACCGTGCCTAGTTCCACCCTCCTTTTCAAATCCACTTATTTCATCTTCTCCATAGGAAGCACCCTTACCACCCTTCAGCCTGTTGCACAAATCATAACTACTACTACTGCAACTCCTTCTTCTACCTCTCCAACAATGATCCTACCGCTTATTTTTCCCGTTTCACTTGTCCAATTTTAATATCCTATACAATCTTCTTGTTTATTATACTTTATATCCCATTTGAATATAAGCTCCACAGAGATCCATTTTGGTATGCAATGCTGGGGACTGAACCTAAGACTTTGCACATACTAGGCAAGTTCTCTACCACTGAGCTACAACCCCAGCCAGAGATCCTTGTTTTGTTTATTGATATATCTTAGGTGTTTGGAGCAGTGTCTAACATAAAGTAGGTACTCAATCCTGGAAATTTTTGCAGAATGAGTGAATATTTTCTCTGCAAATCAGGACATCATTTCAGCTTAAGTCTTGATGAGGAGACCACAGAGTCAAAAGAAATAGGTAGGAAAGTTTGTGAGGATGTGAGTTATTTAAAAGTGAGTTATTTAAAAGTCAGGACTTAAACCCTTGGATTGATGAAATATATAAATGAACATTTGACCAAGGAGCTCAGCCCTGCTTTGCAGAGTGTCAGCTAGCACTGCTCAGAGAAAACAGATTAGCAGCATCTCTCTCTGCCTGAGGGCTTCCATGTTGCAATTCTCTTGTAATAAGTTCCTAAATATTTAATATTTGAATGACTTCCTAATAGGGTGTTGATTTACTACATCACAAGTATAATTAAGAGGCATCAATTCAGGTCTATTGGGATTAAGTTTAAAACCCGAAAGCTAAGCTTTCAGAGCCAAGCAAATCAGAAAACAGCCAGCACATGATACAGAAGAACACACAAGCTAAAACTTGCAGCTGTATTTCTAAGATTCCCACCTTTGCTGTGGGCTAAGTGAACCTTGTTCTGAGCATGTGAGTGAAGCTAAGGTGAAGCTAGTGTGTTAAGCCTGCTGTTGGTAGGGAGGTCTATGGTTCCAAAACTCTGCAGTTTTTAAGCTTGTAAAGGAAAACACAGTGTGGTATTGAGGGAGATGGTCTGTTCTCATCTACAAGTGTGGGAATGGGTATTCACTGCTAAATATCACTAGAATTGAAGCTAGTCCTCAGTGTTAGCCTCTAGCAACTAACATTCATAGATTTTTGTTTTTGTTTTGTTTGGGTTTTGTTGTTGTTTTGTTTTTTGGTTTTGGGGTTTTTTTGTTTTGTTTTGTTTTATACTGGGGATTGAACCCAGGGTGACACTTCTCCACTGAGCCACATCCTCAGCCCTTTTTTATATTTTATTTTGAGACAAGGTCTGGCTGAGATGCTCAGGGCCTTGCTGAGTTGCTAAGGCTGGCTTTGAACTTAGATCCTCCTGCCTCAGCCTCTTTAATTGCTGGGATTACAGGTGTGAGCCACAGCACTCAGCAATACTGGTATATTTTGCTAGTGACTTTTCACTGTAAGCATGTATGTATTGTCTCTCCATGATCTGGAGTCACACATTAACAAATAGACTGGTAGGAGATTTCAAAAAGCTCTGGCAAATTGTGGCCAAGTTTCCGAGCCCAACCTTCAGCCTGTTGCACAAATCACAAAATCCCCGTGTTCCCATCCCATCTGTTTTTTAGTGCAAAGTTACTTGAATCATCATATTGACCTTCATTCATGGTGACAAACCATTGTCTCTTTTCATATGTTGCTGGATTGCCACAGACATAAGGAAAAGAGTTTTAATGAGAGTTTTCTTCTTTCTTCTCTCTCTTTTTGGTATTGAGTATTGAACCCAAGAGCACTTTACCGCTGAGCTTCATCCCCAGTCCTTTTGATTTTTTCGTTTGAGACAGACAGTGTCTCACTAAATTGCTGAGGTTCTCATTAAGTTACTGAGGCTGACCTTAAACTTGTTATTCTCCTGCCTCAGCTTCCTGGGTTGCTGGGATTGCAGGTGTGTGTTGCCATGCTTGGCTGTTAATCATTTCTTTAGAAGTCTCACTTCCCAACAATCATATTCTGGGGCACTTTACTGCTGAGTGCCCAGGGATGTTTTACAAACACTGAGCCACATCCCCAACCCTTTTTTATATTTTATTTAGAGACAGGCCCTCGCTGAGTTGCTTACTGTCTCACTAAATTGCTGAGACTGGCTTTGAACTCGTGATCCTCCTGCCTCAGCTTCCCAAGCTGCTGAGATTACAGGCATGTGCCACTGCGCCCAGCAGCCCTTTTATTTTATTTTTAATTTTTGAGATAGGGTCTTGCTAAGTTGCTTAGGCAGGCCTTGAACTTGTGATCCTCTTAACGCAGACCCCCAAATTGCTGGGATTACAGGTGGCACCATGATGGCCAGCTCCCCTCAAGACTCCTTATCCCCATCTCCTGGTTTGTTTCATTCCATAGCATTAATTGCCTCCTGCCATGTTATAGATAGCATTTTATTTATTGTCTATCCATTAGAATGTAATGTGTACAAGGCCATTTTGTCCATTGCCGATGGCTCTCTCACTGATATCTAGAAATGTTCTTGGCATATAGAGGATGTTTGTCATTGAATGAATGACTCTTATTCTCCCAGTTCCACCCTTACCTTTCTCACCACTGTTCATGATTGTCCCCTTGCTGACTGCTGGGTTCCATGGACTCCCATTTGCTGTATATGCCAGGATCTATAGCTTGAAACAGAATAGGAACTAACTTCATGAATGTGACGAATGAATGAGAGTCTGAATGATGGTATGCCTCAGGTGCCCTTGCACCTTGCTGAGGCTCTCTGGAAGGCCAGACATCTAATACTTTGGTCTCCTCGCATGTGCCTTCTCTGAAGACTATCCCTCATTTCAGGGTCTCCATCACTA
Organism: Marmota monax; assembly: GCF_021218885.2. Lineage (NCBI taxonomy): Eukaryota > Metazoa > Chordata > Mammalia > Rodentia > Sciuridae > Marmota > Marmota monax. The sequence goes on along the minus strand of NW_026693473.1, from coordinate 9,992,054 downwards.
CTAATCTTCAGTAGCCCGCTCTCTGTACCCAGTCACTCTCACGCGTCTCCTCTTCTAGATTTTGCTACTGTCTTTCCAAACTTGCTGGGAAGATTTCAACTCCTGGCTCACCAGTTCACTCAGAGAGGCACCCAGACATGCTTTTCATATGAAGACAAATGAGGAACTAAACTCTGTGGGTTTAATTCTCATTGGTCTCTTTCTTGAGCAACATTATCAATTCTTGCATGTCTCTGGATAAGGGTGTGTAGCTCAGTGGTAGAAAACTTGCTGAGCATGTGCCAGGCATGGATTTGATTCCTAGTACTGTAAAACAAAACCAAAAATAAAAACAAAACCAAAACTACTTGCGTGTATCATCTCCTTGAATTATCAGAGCCTGATGCTATCATTTAAAATAAGGAAAGATAATTAAGTCTTTTGCTTCTGAGGGCCTCAGTTTCCTCTGTCTGAAAAAAGGTGGGTCATATTATTTTTGGAATCTATGAATCCAGCAAGCACATTAACATCTTTGCATGGCACTTTTGAGAAACAAAATCTTATTTAATATAAAAATGTCCAATAAGTGTGTTTGCTGACAAGAATGACAATGACAATTCCATATGAGCTGAAAGAAATCTCCTTAAGGTCAGAGTTCCCTTTCATCATTAAGTCTGACAGTCAATTAGAATTTTTAAAATGACTGTCAATCACTGTATGTTAGAATTAATTTTTAAAAATATTTTTCTTTAGTTGTAGATGGACACAATTACTTTATTTATTTATTTTTATGTGGTGCTGAGGATCGAACCCAGTGCCTCACACATGCTAAGTGAGCACTCTACCACTGAGCCACAACTCCAGCCCTAGAATTAATATTTAATTGCTCAACGTTTTCACAACCTGAAGAGTCTAGGCACAGAGACCAGCTAAAAACAAAGGGGAAAGAGCATTGTCTCTTTGTAGTCCTATTCTGCTCTGTTGTGTAATTGGTACTTTATTTGGAAAAAGAAATTGTCTCCTCAGGTGTTGGTTTCTAGCTAGGCTGACTGGCATGCATTCAACATGTGTGCTCTTCAGCCTCAGTTTCATCATTCTGCTTTATTTGATGTAAACCTCTGTTTCAAAATGTAGCTCTTCTCAGAAGAGTGCCTGCTATTTTACAGGCTGTCCTGAAAGGAGGATCTCTGCAACTGCCTCAGGCTAGTTCCAGGACCCACACCTGGACAGGTGACGTTCCTGGGCACCATCCCATCCCCCCACCCCCACCCCCACACACCAGGTGTATCCTCTGGTAAATACAAGCTCTGCTGGGCTGCAGCCACCACCAAGGTCTCTGGTTTCACTGTTGCTATGACTCTGATGTCAGTGGTAAGGATAGTGAACTTTTCAAAACAGCCTTCCCTTTCTTCTTTAATCTGGTAGAAAAACAAAGCCTGAGTTAGAAACCAATCAAATGGAGAGTGAGGCTAAGCCAAATAATATTGCGCTTGATTTTCTCTGACGCCAATTCTCAGAACCTCTGGAAAGGTGTAAGAATCTATGGCTGGGGTTGCTTGGGAGCACCTGCTGCTAGGGCTATTGCAGGGCCCCAGGTACCACAGTTAAGGGAGGATGAAGAAAGGAAAGGGTTTTCTCCTCTGTATTGCTATCTCCTCCCATCACCTACCTCTGGACTCAAAAAAGATCTTAAGAAGCCTGGTGGGTGGTACACCTGTAATCCCAGCTACCAAGAGGCTAAGGCAGGATAATTGTTTAAGCCCGGGAGTGCCGGGCCAGCCTGGGTAACATAGTAAGATTCTATCTAAAAAAACAAACAAACAAAAAACAAGCCAGGATCTATAGCACATGCCTGTAATCCCAGTGGCTCAGGAGGCTGAGGCAGGAGGATCGTGAGTTCAAAGGCAGCTTTAGCAAAAGTGGGTGCTAAGCAACTCAGTAAGACCCTGTCTCTAAATAAAATACAAAACAGGGCTGGGGACGTGGCTCGGTGGTTGAGCTCCTGAGTTCAATTCCTGGTTCTCCCCCCCCCCCAAAAAAAAGAAAAAAACCAGTGTGGCCCAAACTGAGTCCTGCTCTCTTGCTTTTCTCTCTGGACAGCATAAGCTTCACTCTACCACCTTCTCTGTCAATTACTGGTCCCTGGGGTTTGGCAATTCTCAGTCATTGGATCCAACCCACCAGCAATGCAGCCAGAATCTATGCAGATGCCAGGGGCTCAGGTTCCTGGACCTTCATGTACCATTCCACCACTTTTATGGGTGGCTGCGTGTCCCAGGGGATGGCTGGGGGTATTTGGGAATGGGTGGCATCTAGAGCAAGGAGACCATGCAAGATCTGAACAATCACCTGGCCTTCTACCTGGAAAGAATGAGGAGACTGGAGGGCAAAATTCAGGAACATCTGGAGGAGAAGGTGCCCCAGGTCAGAGACTGGGGACATTACTTCAAGACAACTGAGGAGCTGCAGGCTCAGATCTTTGTAAATTCTGTGGACAACACCTGCATCATTCTGGAGGTTGACAGGGCTCATCTTGCTGCTGATGACTTTAGAGTCAAGTCTGAGACAAAGCTGGTCATGTGCCAGTTTATGAAGAGAGACATCCATGGGCTCTGCAATGTCACTGATGACACCAATATCACTCAGCTGCAGCTAGAGATGGAAATAAAAGCTCTCAATGAGGAGCTGCTGTTCATGAAGAACCATGAGGAGGAGGTCAAAGGCCTTTGAACCCAGATTGTCAGCTCTGGGTTGACCATGGAGGTGGATGCCCCCAAATCTCAGAACCTCAGAAGATCATGGAAGACATCTGGGCCTGTATGATAAGCTGACTCAGAAGATCCAAGAGGAGCTGGAAAAGTACTGGATCCAGCAGATGGAGAAGAGCACCAGGATGGCCACTTCTCAGTTTGCAGAAATCAGAGCTGCCAAGATGACGCCCACGGGGCTGAGACACACTGCCCAGTTCTTGGAGATCCACTTGGACTCCATGAGGAATCTGAAGGCCAGCTTTAGAGAAGAGTCTGAGGGACATAGAGGCCCTGCTACATTGTGGCAATGGAGCAGATCAACAGGGTCCTGCTGCATCTGGAATCAGAACTGGCAGAGGAACAGTGCCTGACCCAGGACTAGGAGGCCCTGATGAACATCAAGGTCAAGTTGGAGGCTGAGATCATCGACACTTACTGCTACCTGCTGGAGGATAGAGGAGGACTTCAAACTCAGTGATGACCTGGACAGCAGCAACTCCATGCAAACCATCCAAAATACCACCACCCACAGGATCGTGAATGGCAAAATGGTGTCTGAAACCAATGGCACCAAAGTGCTGAGACAGCAGAGCAGGGGATCTTTGGGGAGCAGAGAACCAATAAACATTTAGAGGGCACTAGACATTTAAATTAAAAAAAAATAGGCTGGGCAGGTGTGATGACACCCTATGGTTCTGGAGGCTGAGGCAGAAGGATTATAAGTTCAAGGCCACCTCAGCAATTTAGTGAGACCCTGTCTCTAAATAAAAAATAAAAGGGCTGGGGATATGGCTCAGTGGTAAAGCACCCCTGGGTTCAATCCCCAGTACATCCCCCCCAATAAAAAGTACCAACAACTGGGCTGTCAGTATCATCCTTCTTTTGGAGAACTGTAAGGTGTCCCAGGAGACACTGGAGAATATCTGACTTGGAAGAAAATGTTGAGTTCTCAAGTATAAAGCTTCTTTGGACTGACAGGAAACTGAGGTTCAGAGGAGGAAGGAGGCTTTACCAAGGTGACACAGAAAGCTGTGAGCAGAACTGGCAATGCAACCCAGGGTCCTTTGGACCCCTTTCCCCACCCATACCCCCCCCCCACTTACATTTTCCTAAAGTGTAGTCTTGCCCCCTAAAACTAGCTCCTTACCCTGGTTTTCCTGTTTCCATGAAAATTTCTTTTCTTCCCAGTTAATAAAATTGGAATCCAAGGGTCATGATTAACTCATCTTTATCCCACATTTCCAGTTAATGAATCCTGTTGAATCTTACTTTAAAATAAAGTAAGAGGGCATGACAGTAGAGACCTGTAATTCCAGCTACTCAGAAGGCTGAGGCAAGAGGATCTCAAGATCCGTGCCAGCCTCAGCAACTTAGAGAGAACCTGACTCAAAATAAAAAAAATAATAAAAAGGGCTGGGGATGTAGCTCAGCGGCAGGGCACTCCTGGATTCCATCTCCAGTACCCTGTACACAGAAAGGTAGGGTGTAGTGGGAGTACTTTGAGTTACTGAGGGTGAGTCCTTAAAGAGGATGGTAGGATCCAGGTCCCTTTTGCTTTCTTGCTTCTTAGCCATGAGGTGACCAGGTTTGCTCTGCCATGCACTCCCCATGATGTGTTGCCACAGGTCCAAAGCTCCAGGGCCAATCCATCATGGACTGAAACCTCCAAAACTTCAGACCAAAATAAAACTCTTCTCTCTGTAAGTTGATTTATCTCGGGTGTTTTTACAGTAACAGAAAGCTGACTAACACATCTCATTCACTCCTCATAAAATTACTATAAGCTGGCTAGGTATGGTGGCACATATCTGTCATCCCACCTACTAGCTAGGCTGAGGCAGGAGGATGGCAAGTTTGAGGCAAGCCTGTGTAACTTAGTGAGACCCTGTCCCAAAATAAAATAAAAGGGCTGGGGATGTAGGTTAGAGGTAGAACACTCCTGGGTTCTATCTTCAGTACCATAAAAAGAAGCAAAACTCCCTATAACCTGGATGTCTTTATCATTTGCATTTTATAGATGAAGCACAGAACAGTCAGAGAATATGTCTAAGATCATAAAGCGAGAAAGCAGGACTGGCATTTTGAAACACCACATAGTTCAGTGCCAAAGTCCAGACTTTACTACCTTACTCTATGGCTTTTCTCTGAAGCACCCACGTTTCCACGTCACATCTCCACTCCAGCCCACTCAGTGGTTCCTCTCGGCCTGGAGCTAAGCTAATGAACTTCCCAGTGTCTCAATTTCTCTATTAGTTGAGAATGATAATTGTGGTCACTTCATGGGGCTGTCGTGAGGATTAAACAAGATCACCCAGGCAAAGCACTTAACTCCATCCCCAGCACAGAATGACACTTGATCAGCATTAGCTATCATGTAGTTACCTTTGGACTCTATTCTGCACTCCTTCCTTATAGGACTCCTTTGACCAGGATGTTACTGCAAATAAATCGTGCTCAGCGCTGAATCAAATGTTGATGCCAGTTTTTTCCTTCCTGGAAATTTTCTCCATGCTTGTATGCCTACATGTCCAGATTCTTCCATTCTCCAAATTCCCCTCCTTCAGTCCTCCCCACTCCCATCTAAACTCCTGAAGCACGTACTCCCACTATACTTTTTTTTTTTTACACTGCCATTTGTTTAATCATTCATTAAACTTAAACTTGTTAAATCTATCAAGTGCTTCTCTATAATAATAATAACTGTATTTGACCTTTTACTTTGTACAGAGGGCATCATGCCAAACCATGTTTCTGTAAATCCTCACAAAAGGAAGGGGGCTCCTGTTTCAAGGCTGTTCCAGCTCTGCCAGCTACTCAGTGGCAGTCCTACAGTCCTATAGACCCTGGGGGAAGCTCAGGATGATGCAGGCAGGACTTCCAACATCAGGACATGTATAAAGCAAGATCAATCTCATATGCAAAGCAAGATCTTGATATGCACAGTGGCAAAGTCTGGCAGAGGCGTTAGAGATAGTGCTGTCAGCTTGTCAGTTTGCAGGCACAAGGATGTAAACTGGATGGGCAGAGCTCCACATCACTGCACAGTGCTGTGGCTGATAGGGCACACCCTTGCTGAAGGCAGACATTTGGAACCTCATGCTGCGAGGGTCATCTCCAGATGTTTGACTTCAACAAAAGCTGAAAGGTCAGCATTGAGAGAAACAGGTACTGTCATCTTTCAATTAAAGGACATGGCCTTCTTTGCCTTCTTCAATCATACTGCCCAGTTGCTTGGCATCTCTTACAATCTAGTGTCCTGGGGGAGAGAATTGGCTGCAACTTGACAGAATAAATTGCTACATTATTTCTCACTTTTTAGCCTATGAGACTGATTTTGGTTTAACATATCCACTGCTGTCCTTCCATCCAAGCTGGTGAGGTGGGCTGTAGCAAGCCTTTAGGGAGAAGAGAGGAAACAGTAGCCCATCTCTCTCTCTCTCTCTCTCTCTTTTTTTTCCAGACTCTGGGGATTTAACCTAGGGGCACTCAACCACTGAGCCACATCCCTAGCCCTTTTCTTATTTTATTTAGAGGCAGGGTCTCACTGACTTGCTTAGCACCTCATTGCTGCTGAAGCTGACTTTGAACTCACAATCCTCCTGCCTCAGCCTCCTGAGCTGCTGGGATTACAGGAGTGCGCCCCCTGGCGCTGCAGCCCATCTCATCTTGGTGAGGATTTGGGAGAGCCTCTCCTGCCTGGAAGGCTGGGAAACGCCCAATTGCAGCAACACATGAACAAGCCACCTATCCAGGTGAGTCACTCCTGCAGAGGTGAAAATCGATCCTTCAGGGAGGTCTTGGTTTCCTTCCTCCACATAGTAGGCTATCAATGGGGAAGAAAATATGAACATATATATGAGAAAGAGAAGACTAGCAAAGAAATAGTCTTTTCCAATGATATCTTATTTTGTAGATTTATTTTGGAAATTTGTAAATATTTTTAAATGATAAGACAAAATTCAACTTGACAAAATGAAACAAGTGAATTTGTTAAATTGGTGTCATAACAGTGAGGAACTACTACACATGACCCTAAAACTCAGGATTTGGAATCCTTAGGGAAGTATCACTTAGTGACCAAACACAAACCAAATCAAACCCAAACACCTTACATTGTTTTTAGTAATGAAGTGTGAAGCCAGGTGCCATGGTGAACACCTATAATCCTGGAGCAGGAATATTTTTGCAGTTGAGACCAGCCTCAGCAACATAATAAGACCTTGTCTTAAAAAAAAAAAAAAAAGGGTAATGAAATGTGGCAGTGGTGGTATTGTTGTTCTAAAACTATTTTTGCATGTATCATGGGATGTCTGATATGGGAGAAAGGAAGTATAGCCGTAAAATCAAGTGTTAGGTACAAAGTCTTTAGTCCTAAATTTGAAATAGAAATATCATTAAGTACCCGGAGGCGGAGACAGGAGAATGATGAGTTCAAGGCCAGTCTGGGTAACTAGTGAGACCCTTATCAAGGAAAGAAGGTCATCAGGAATTTAAATAAGCTGATAGAGTGCGTGCCTAACATAAGGAAGGTCCTGGGTTCAATTCCAAGCCTCTGCCTTGCCCATGGGCACAAAAGAAAAAAGAACTCATGGACTGTTGTCCTATTAAAAAAAAAAAGTTTCTAGAAAATAAAGTCAATTCAGGAGCAAGCAGTCCTCACACATAGAATGTGGTCTGTAAATGTCATTTTACTAAAAAGAACCAGGGTTTCTTAGAAAAATGGCTGATTCCAGATCTGGGCACCCGGTAAGGAAATATACGAGATGGGCCTACAATGTTATATTACACACCAGACAGTAAAAACCCTAAAAAGGATAGTGGAGTGATATCAAAAGGACAGAAGAGTCAAAGAGGCTCCTACTAAGCAAAACTGGGATCAAAACAATTATTATTACAATGGATTCAAATTCATCAACTATATCTTAAGCCAAAAATCCATAATATTTTAAAACTCAAGTCCAATGGGCACCTCTGATGGGCTCTAAATAAATTGTAATGAATTCATTCTTTTTAAAATGGATAATTAAAGAGAAAGAAGAAAGGTTTTCCTACCTTTGCAATGGTAAATATATCCTAGGTAAACCACATAGGCAATCAGGAAAGACTCTATTTATGAATAAATTGTAACTATTAAATAAAGAAGAACTAGAAGAATTAAAATATAATAATTTTGCAATCCCAAATGATTATACCTGGACTTCATTTATTTTATTTTTTCTTGGTACTGGGGATTGAAACCAGGGGCATTTTAACACCGAGCTACATTCCTAGCCCTTTCTATTTTATTTTTTTAAGACAGGGTCTCAGGAAGTTGCAGAGGTTGGCAATTGACGCTGTGATCCTCCTGCCTTAGCCCCCCAAGTAGCTGGAATTATAGGCGTGTGCCACTGTACCAGATCTGATCCAGCTTCTTTAACAAATAAATTATAGGGAGGAGGATCCTACTGAAGCCAGATTTAAAGTTAGGTAGTCAGTGTAGTTAGGTAAATCGGGTCTAATATCAAGTAAGATCCAAAATGGAGGCCATGTTGAGAATGAATTCTGGGAAAAGCAGAACAAATCTTAGAATGTTAATGAAGTCCAGGAAAAGCCCAAGGCCCAGAGCCCATCCCAAAGAAGTGTTAACGAAACAGCTCCCAGCAAACTTAAGATGCTGACTCAAAAGTCCTTCCTGCCCAGATTACTTCTTTGGCCCACCTATGCCCCACCCTTCGGGCCTTCCCACCTACATTCCATCACTGAAGGAACTATAAAATGGGGAGACAACCGCACTTCCACGGATTCCATCTCTTGGGTCCCCTTCTTCCTCCAGGAGAAGTCTTTTCTGCTGTCCTTTAATGAAGCCCCTACTTTCCACTCTGACCTTGCCTCAGCGTGCTTCTCTGGTGTTATTCTTCAACATTGGGGAAGCAAGGACTTGTCACCAGTCAACAGCGGTAACACTACCAAGTGAAAGAAACTTGAGAGGCATAACTAAAAATCTTCATAGATGAAAGTGATCTGATGACATGATTTGTTTCAGAATAATCTAGGGAGGGATTAGTGATAAAATGATATTGGCGAGAACGCTTACTTATTCTATTCTATGGAATGAAGTGTTGCCCAACTGTAGAACTGAAAATAAAGCCAGTTAAAATCCTTTTTTTAAAAAATTAGCGATGAGTTATGGAAGCAGGGTGATAAGATCATGGGAGTTCATTAAACTATTCTCTTTCCCTCCCCCAACTTTTTTCTTTCTTTCTTTTTTTTAATTTCTCTCCCTTCCTCCCTCCCTCCCTCCCTTCCTTCTTTCCTTCTTTTCTTCACTTCGTTTCCATTTTGAGGGGTTGGATCCAGGGCTTTATATTCTAAGCAAGCACTCCACTTCATCAGCCCCACTCTGTCTTTTTATATTAGAAATTTTCCATAGTCACTGGTCGTGGTGGTGCACACCTATAACCCCAGCAGCCTGGGAGCCTGAGGAAGGAGGATCATGAGTTCAAAGCCAGCCACAGCAACTTAGAGAGGCCCTAAGCAATTCAGTGAGACCCTGTCTCTAAATATAATACAAAAAAGGGCTGGGGATGTGGCTCAGTGGTAGAGTGTCCCTGAGTTCAATCCTCAGTACAAAAAAAAAAAGAAAAGACAAATAAAGAATGGAGCCTCAGAAAAGCTGAACAACAGAACAAAACAGACATTTTCAGATGGTAGTGCCCCACTCCTGAATTGCAGCCCCAAGCACAGCCTCCACCGCTCAAAAGCTGTCCTTTCTCTTGAAGCTCAAGGGTTGCTCCCACACATTTTATCCTGGTTTGGGGTGTCCCTAGGCACCTGGAGGCTGACTGACAATATGAAATATCAAGGCAGATGAGATCATTCTGCAGGGTGCAGAGAATGGACTTTGGGGTAACTGCCCTACTGAGTGTAGTCTTTTGTTCTTTTTCTACCTCTCCATTTATTCACTAGACAAGTATTAAATTTCAGCTCTGTATGTGTCTTTTTGAGTATGCCATGCACGATCACAAGGTGATAAAATCAACCCAAAGCAGCCATATGGAACAAAGGAAAGAAAGTGCATTTTGAAGTGAGGCTGCCTTGGCATAGTTCTGGCTTAGCCACCGTGACCATGGACAGGTTCAGCTCTGTCACCTGCAGTTCTCAGTACAATAGTAAATGGTGATAATAGTTATACTATTTTGTCATTATCAGAATGGAGAGCACAGTTGGGCAAAGCTTGGCAGAGCTCCTCACATACCTCTTCTGTTTATTGCCAGGGAGGAGGGGGAGTACTCTTGGCCTTTCCCTTTTGGAAACAGCTGGCAATAAGCCTGGTGGGAGAGCGTAGGTGGCCCAGGAGTTCTCTCTTCCTGTTGCTATAAGGAGAAAAGAGAAGACTTCTCCACCTGCCCCCTCTTTCCATGTTTCTGGGCTCTTGCCAAGTTCTGTCTCCAAACAAAATGAGCCCTATGAGTGTGTGTGGTGGAGAGGATGAGTACCGCTGCCTTCCTCCAAAGCTTTCCACACACCTGTTTTAGCGCATCACATGACACATTTTACTAGTGTGATTTTTTTTTTCCTCTCCTACCCGCCTCCCCAGGCTATAAACATCACTATAGGGCAAAGGTCTTTCTTTCCACTCAGATGCCCAGAACAGTCCCACCCCCAAAGTCTCTCACTAGGCTGCCTGGTGCGCATGTTTGATCACTTATTTTTCACTTATTGATCTTGCAATCACCATGGGATTTGACTTCCCAACATTGTTGCGTTGTGGATTAAGTTTCCTCAATAAAGTGCTGACCATCTTGGAAATCTGTCCAGCCCTGTCCCAGCAGGGCCAAGTGCAGGTGCAGACAGAAAGTAAAGGGATAACCTTTCTCCTCCTCCTTCAGCTCTGCACATATGACACATGAATGGACACTGAATCCCTTAAATTTATGTAACATCTTACAGTGTCTATAGACAGAACTTTTTTGGTTATTATTAACCTTCCCTTTCAAAAATCTATTCAATATATTCAATATTCAATATACAACCAGAGATATGAAAAATTGTTCCATATGTGTAATATGAATTATAATGCATTCTGCTGTCATATAAAAATAATAAAAAAGGAAGAGCAAATAGATGATTTAGTAGGAGAATGGAGATAAGAGTAGAATAAGAAGAGGTTATCAGAAGAGGAAAGGAAAAGTTTAAGTGACAGAGAGAGGAAACAAATCAAAAGGCAACAAAATAAGAAAGGAAAGGAGAACAATACAAAAGAACAATGCCTTAGGACAGTGAGTATGACCAGGAACAAGAAATGATCAGGGAAGAATTTAAAATGATAGAGACTTAAATTTTAGAACAGGCTAACTTGATCATGACAGTGCCCTGAGCCTCCATTGGGAAGTCTAACATAACAGCCTGAGGAAAGTTTTGGTCTGAAGGATTGTGTCCTAGGCTTGCTTGTCACTGTCTGGTTCATCACTGACAGATCACTTAATGCTTCTGGCCCTTCCTAAGGTAAAGTGAAAACATTTATGGCCTCTTGTACTAAGACACTATGGCTTTAGGTGTTTTTAAAATAGATTTTCACTAAAATGATTAATCAGGAGTCCAAAAAAATCTATTCAATTTCCTCATTGAGATTTATTTCATACTTTCTCTTCCTTTCCCCTAGTAATGTAGAGGTGATAGAATTTTGTCTCAGTTCTGCGTGGCCTTTAGACAGCTCTTGTCTACTGGACAGAGGGGCAGGGATTCTCAACCTGGAGGCTACAAATTTCAGCAGTCCATGAACCCCTAAGATGCCTACATTCTTGGATAGAGTAATGATCCATGTTTTTAAAACATATAGTCTCTGCTAGGCATGCTGGCTCACATCTGTAATCCCAGCAACTTGGGAGGCTGAGAAAGGAGGGTCGAAAGTTCAAAGCCAGCCTCAGCAACTTAGCAAGAGCCTGTCTCAAAAATTAAAAAGGACTGGGGATGTAAAGGGTTCCCGGGTTCAATTCTGGTACCAAAAAACAAAAGAAAAAAGAAAAACAAAACAAATCTCTCTCTCTCTCTCTCTCTCTCTCTCTCTCTCTCTCTCACACACACACACACACACACACACACACACACCACACACACACACACACACAGTCTCATGGGTTCCTGACTTAACAGAGGAGAAGAACTACTACATTTGGTAGAAGAGGTACAAATAAAGAGAAACACTAAGAGTTCCTGAGAATTCCTTCAAAAGATGACACAGGTGGCACTTGCTCCTTATTTTCAGACAACAAGGACAATATAAATACCCCTTTACCAAAATCAACATTAAGAGAATAAAAAGAAAAAAGATTAAATATCCTTTTAATTAATTTCTACCTATCTTATCTTTGTATCAAGAATGTTTTAATACTGTCATTTCATGGTGATAACATGGTATACATATGGTTATTAAAGTAAGTGAACACATCAAGAAAGGGGGGGGGAGAGAGGGGGGAGGGGGAGGGGGGAGGGAGAGGGAGTGTTTTTGGAGAAATTGAATGTACTTTGCTAAAAGACACCATACCACGGCTGGGCATATAGCTCCTCCATTGGTAGGGGGCTTGCTTTGCATCCACAAGGCCCAGGGTTCAATCCCCAGCACCAACAACAACAACAACAACAACAACAACAAACCACCATACTGTGGCATAGATTCCACCAGCAAGGAAGAAAGCAGCCTTCCTGCCCAGTGGCTTTCATATCAGGCACACTCATCCCCCCTCCAGGCCTCATTTCTTCCTTTTTGCAACCAATCTGGTCTAGAACTTCCACTGATCTCTTGTCTCCCAGACTTGCTTCTCTTTTGTGCAGGATTAATCATCAAACACAATTCCTTAATCCAGGTGTCTCATGCTGAGAAAGGGAGAGTGATCCTTTGCCCTCAGGAGATTCAACTCAAACTCTTCAGCACTGTGCATGGGACCTTGAGCAATCTGACCTTACACAGCTGCTGTGGTCTGAATGTGTCCCTCCAAATTCATGCTGGAAACTTAATCCCCAAAAGTGATACTATTGGGAGGTGGGACCTAATGGGAGGGATTGGAGAGGATGGAGGGAATTAATGCTACTATTAAAAAGGTTCACAGGAATGGGTTTGCTCTTTTCTGTTGTTTTGCCATGTGAGGATATGACATTTGTCCTCTCTTGCCTCTTACTTTATGCTGTGTGAAGACATTGCCACAGGGAGCCATCCTGGAACCAGAGACCAACCTGCTGACATCTTGATCTTAGACTTCCAATAATCCAGAACTTTGAGCTGGGAACACCTGTAATCCCAGCAGCTCAGGAGGCTGAGGCAGGAGGATAGTGAGTTCAAAGGCAGCCTCTGCAAAAGTGAGTGCCAAGCAACTCAGTGAGACCCTGTCCCTAAATAAAATACAAAATAGGGCTGGGGATGTGACTCAGCAGTCAAGTGCCCCTGAGATCCCTAGTACCCCCTCCCCCTGCAAATAAAGAACCCAGAACTTTGAAAGATAAAGTTTTGTTCTTTATAAATTGCCCAGTGTCTTGGTCCATTTTGTGCTGCCATAACAAAATACCTGAGACTGGATAATTTGTGTTCATGTGTGGTGCTGGGGTCAAATCCAGAACCTCATACCTGCTAGGCAAGTGTCTCTACCACTGAGCTACAGCCCCAGTGCCAAATCATTTCTTTTTCATTTATTGATTTTTGAAATCACCTTGAAGTTTGAATTTTTTTTCTTGTACTGGGGATTGAACCTAGAGGTGCTTTACCACCAAATCACATCCCCAATGCTTTTTATATTTTTATTTTGAGACAGAGTATCATTAAGTTGCTGAAGCTGGCCTTGAACTTGCAATCTTCCTGCCTCAGCCCACTAAATCTCTGAAATTACAGGCAAGTGCCTCCACTCCCAATCATCTTGTTCACTCTTAACCTTTGGATCTCAAGTCAGGTATCACTGCCTAATGAGGAGTCTTCCCCTGACTGGGAAGACTGGGCCAGCAAAATTTAGATAGATATTTAGATAGATAGATAGATAGAGTGTGAGGGGATCCAACATGGTGGCCGGCGAGGAAGCAGCACTTTCAGTATCTCCACATTAACGGGATCAGAAAGACCCATTAATACACCTAGATTCTACCTACTGAGGAACTTCTAGCAAAATTCCCCTGAAAGGAGACCTGCCGGGAATTATTTTATTGTTCTTTCCATTCTCCTCTATGCTATCTATCTCCCTCTCCTTCTTTCTTTTCAAGAACACCTTCCTTCCCCTTCCCCCCAACTTTCATCCCAAGCATTACGTCCTCCATTTCATGTAACTGTCTAAATGCAGATAGATAGACAGAGTGTGTGTGTGTGTGTTTAGCAAGAGGATATGAGAAACATCCACATTCACCCACTCATGAACTCCCTCCAACTTCTTTCCCTTGACTATGGTCCCCCTGGGTGCCTGCTATCTGAAGTTATAGAACTACTGAATGCACTTTACTTTCTTATAGCTTGGTGCTGTATGTCTACTTTCTACATTCCTGGGATTCCATCTAATTCACACTCTTTCTTCACCTACTTAACACCCACTCATTCTTCAGTGCCCAGCCAGGCATCTATGTATGAGGACAACTGTAGTAATTTCTGCCAAAGAGAGTTGTGAAAATGAGATGAGTTAATGTGTAGTTAGTTCTTAAATGACCTCTTGGTATATGATTATTATTATCCTCATCAACATCACCTTCTTTCATCATAATCATCAGTATGTATAATATGTCTTGTCGTTTTTTAACGCTTTGTAGTATTGCTTTTGATGTGTGTCTCCTCACCAACCCATAGGCTCCTGGTTAATTGAATGATCATCAAATAACTAGGTCATTCTACAAGCCCTACCAAAGCATTAACAGTCAAAGCTTGGAGCTACAGATCCTACAGAGTTGTGATTAAGGAAACAGCAACTGGATGAAAATGCTGTGGGAAAAGGAATAAGTCAATAATCTTACAAAGAATGCTTTAAAAATAACCACAGGACTCTTATTCACCATTGGGGACAATGCAAGTTGACACAACCTCACTCTGTAGGGCAATTGGTGCTCCAGATTAAAATTATAAATGGAAATAGATTTTAAGTGATGAAGCACTATGAAGAATTCACTTGATAGAAATGCTCAAGTGTACAAAGGCATATGAAAAGGTTGACCGTTACAACATTATTTGTAAGAATAAAAAATTGGAAATAGCTCAGAATGTTCATCAAAGGAGCACTAACTAAATCAATTGTGGAATTGCAATATAACCATATAATGAAAATCTATGCAACTATTAAAAAGAAGGCAAAGCTATATGTCCAAAGCCAGAAATTCAAAATATACACTTAAATGAAAATAGCAATTGGCAAAATAGTCTAAAAGTATTAGTCTCATTTCATGGTCAAAATGAGACTAATGGTTCTGGGGATCAAACACAGGGCCTCACGCAAGATAGGCAAGCACTTTATCGTTGAGTTACACCTACAGCCTCTTAGTTATAATTTAAATGCAATAAAATTTACCTATATTAAGTGCACAATTAGGTGAGTTGTAACAAATCTATACTGTCATGTAACCCTAACCATAATCAAGTATTGATAGAACATTTCTATTACCCAAAAAGTGACTTTGAACATTTTGCAATCATTCATATCTCTATCCTTTGGCCTCTGGCATCCACTGATCTGATTTTTTAAGGTATTTGACTTGTTTTAGAATTTCATATAAATGGAATTATAAGATATCTGGACTGGAGCCTGGCTCCTCTCACTTAGCACAGTGCTTTGGTGATTCACTTGTTTTTACATATTGATGGTTCATTCCTTTTCATTGCTGAGTACTACCACATATGTTGAGGATGTCCTTCATTTACCAACTGGTGGACATTGGGGTTGTTCCCAGTTTTTGAAGATCAGGAATAAATTCATAAACATTCATGTAAATGTTATTTAAACTTTTAATTTTGAGAAATTATAGATTCATACACAGTTGTAAGAAATAATACAAAAAAGAAAAAGGGTCCATTTATCCAAGTTCCCCCAGTGGTCACAACTTGTAGGAGTACAGAATACTACTGAAATGAAGACGTGTGTGTGTGTGTGTGTGTATGCACTTACATGTGTATGCGTGCGCATAGAACCCAGGGCCTCACACTTGCTTTACCACTGTGCCACACTCCAGCTCCAAATCCAGGACAGTGACATTAATACAGTCAAGACTCAACATTGTTCCTTCCTCATAGCAATCCCTGTGTTGTCCTTTATAGCTACATTCATTTCCCTTTCCTCCTCCCCAGTCCCTGGCAATCTCTAATTTCACCGCCATTTTTATAATTTTGTCATCTCAAGAATGAAATGTAAGTGTAACCAAATAATATGTAATTTGGGGGGTTGGCTTTTTTCACTCAGCATAATTCCCTGGAAATTCATCTGAGTTTTTGCATGTACTATTAGATTGTTCCTTTTTATTGCTTGGTAGTGTTTCATGGTGTGGGTGTTCCAGAGTCCGCTTGACCATTCCTCTATGGAAAGACATCGAGTTTCACTTCAGTATTTAAATAATATAAACAAAGTTGATATGAATGTTTGTGTTCAGGTTTTCATGTGAACATGCGTTTTCTTTTCTCTGAGATAAAGGAGAGCAGTTGCTGGATTGCGTGGGAGTCACATGTTTCATTTTATAAGAAACTGCCAGGGCTAGGGATGTAGCTTGGTGGCAGAGGGCTTGTCTAGAATGGGTGAAGCCCTGGGTCCTAACAGAGATTTTTGTCATGCCCTGTACATTGCTTTTTTGTCCTTTCAGCAGAGTCTTTCACAGAAAAAAATTTAATGAAGTCTGACTCATCAATTTTCCCTTTTATATATTAGCACAGATTTTTAAAATGTAGACATATGTTTTCATTTATCTGAAATAAAAACCTGGTAGTGAAATTGCTGGGACATATGGTAAATATGTATTTAATGTTATTTTTTTTAAACTACAGAACTGTTTTCCAAACTGTACCATTTTGCATTCCTATAAGCAATGTATGAGAGTATACTTGCTCCACACCCTTGCCAACACTGCTTATGACTCATATTTTAAAATTCAGCCATTCCTCGCATGCAGCTCAGTGGTACAGCACTTGCCTAGCATGTGTGAGGCCCTAGGTTTGGTGCCCAGAACCACAGAAAGGAGGGGGGACTCCAATTTTTTATGAAAAGAGGGCCAAATTATCCTTTTACAAGGAACCCATTCCCACAATAAGAAATCCGCTCTCATAATCTCAGCATTAATGTATTCCTGAGGGCTCTCATGGTTTACTCATCTCTTAAAGGTCTCCTATCCCAGCACCATCACACTGGAGATCAAAGTTCTAACACCTGAAGTTTGGGAGACAGTTTTGAAATATAGCCATTATCAATTCACATCTTTAGCTTGTTATAAAAAATAAGTTTGTTTTCAACTGGTTGCCATAGAATTCCTTATATAGTCTGAATACAAGTCCCTTGACAGGAACATGTTTTGCCAATTACTTCTACCTTTTCATGTGTGTGCATGTGGTGCTTGGGATTGAACCCAAGGCCTTGTGCACGCTAGGCAAGTGCTCTACTATTGAGCTACAGCCCCAGCTCACCATTTCATTAACAGCATCTTTTTTTTAAACATTTATTCTTTAGTTGTGGGTGGACACAATACCTTTATTTTATTTTTACATGGTACTGAGGATGGAACCCAATGCTTCACACATGCTAGGTAAGCGCTCTACCTCTGGGCCACAACCCCAGTCCCCTTAACAGATCTTTTAAAAAGTGAAGTTTTTTTTAAAAAAATTATGAAGTTGAACTCAGCATTTCCCCCTGCTTTTTGTGGTCTGTTTAATATGTTAAGATTACCCAAGTCACAAAGATTTTCTCCAATTTTTTATTCTAGGAATGTTATACCTCTAGTCCTTACATTTAGGCCTCTGATTCAGTTGAAGTGAACTTTTGCATATAATAGGAGGTGCATTTGTTGACATGTGAATATCAATCTTTGCTGCCCTCCTTGTGAGAAAAGAGTGCCCCATTCTCATTAAAGTTCCTTCGCATTTGTAAGAAGTTTATGAAACTGCATAGTCAGAGGGAACAGTCAAGACACCAACTGCAAGTTTGGGAGTTTCTCAAAACCCCCAAATACTTTGTTAGAAAGACTCACAGCACTCAGGAAAGTGCTATTCTTACTATTACAGTTTAGCAAAAGGATACCGATGAGTACCAGCCAAAGGAATAGATACATAGGTTGAAATCTGGGATGGTTCCAAACACAAAATTTCTACTGTCCTCAGGAATTTTTTTCCTACCTGCATTAACCAGGGACAGTTACTTGAGCTTTGGTGTCTAGAGATTTTATTGAGGTTTCATTACATGTGGTTGAACTCAATTTCCAGGCCCTCCTTTCTGGAAGTAGGGCTGATATCATATGTACCAAAACCCCAATCGTCTAACACGTTTGGTCTTTTTGCCATAACTAGATGCTATCCTGAGGAACTTCATTAGCCTAAAATGTCATGTGTACTTCTAAAGACCCATCATGAATAGCAAAGACAACTTTATCAGTCAGGAAATTCCAAGAGTGTTAGAGGTATCCTCCAGAAATTTTCGAAAAGACCAGACTCCTTTTTGGAGTCTGGATTCCTTACTACATGGCATCTTTGTAAAAAATATAAATACAATGTGGTTTATATACAAAGATTTGGGCCATATATATGTGAATCTATTTTTAGACTCTAATCTATTTCATCGTCTACTTGATGGAATTTTCTGCAGAATTTTGCAATACTTCATTTGTTTGCTTGTTTATTTGCAATACTTCATTTCTAACTAATGTGCATCCAATGCTTTGCGGTAAGGAAAAAATGATAAGGATATATGCAAAGAAAAATTATCACTTAGGTGGAAAAAACTGCTCAACACAGCAATTGAACTATACCACCCGGGATATTTCCCAGAAAATGAGCCCAGAATACAGATAGAAGGTAAGAGAGAAAAGTGAGATGTGAAGGAATTCACCTGAAGTGCTAGTTACCTGAAGGCTGAGGCAGGAGAACCACTGGAGCCTAGGAGTTTGGGACACTCTGGGCAACATACTGAGACCCAAAATATAGTAAAGAAAAGAAAATATGAGAGAAAAGATTAAAGTATTAGATTAATAGTCCAGGAGATCTTACATCTGGGTATCAGCGCTTCCAGAAAGAGAAAGAGCAAACAAGGGAAGAAATCAAGCAATGGCATAATTTACAAACAGAATGAAATGCCAGATTGAGAGGCCCATTAAAGGCCAGTACTATTTTTAAGGATCAAAAGAAGATGTTACTGCCTTTAGAGAGTGGTTCATATATGGAGTTTGTGAATTAGAACGACTTTGAACTTCTCATCAGTAACACTAGAAGCCAAAATACAATAAAGCAATGCCTTTAAAATGCAAAAAAAAAAAAAAAAAAAAAGAGATACTTTCCAGTTTATAATCTATACCCAGCCATTCTATCAATTGACTGCATGAGTAGAAATGATTATTTTCAAATGTGAAAGGTCTTAAAAATTTTACCTATCATGCAACCTTTCTCAATAAACTAATGAAGAATATACTCCACCCAAAGATGGAACAAATCAAGAAGGAGGAGCTAAAGAGCACAGAGGCAAAGAGATTCCCCAAGAAGATTATAAAGGGAAATCCTGTGGTTACAGTTGTGTCTAATATGTAGAGGGCAACCATTTCCATTCAAAGTGTAACTCAAGAAATAGATGGTGCTGGAGCCCAGAACCCAGAGAAAGTGCTTACCTAATATGTGTAAGGCGGTGGTTCAGTCGTCAGCACTGCAAAAACCAAACAAACAAAAAGAAACAAACAAACCACAACAAGAACAAAAACAAATAAATAAAAATAGATACGTTGAGAACTGTCATCATTAAAATCTCCACTGATATTACACCCTTGTTCAAACTTGAGGACAGGTTTACCTACATTTGTCATAGCTTCACCATATAATATGGAAATTCCTGCTCACCTCTCTATGCCCTGCTGCTAGAATTAGCTAAGGATATGCATTTCACAAAAAATATCCCCATTTCTGAAGTGTTCTTCTTTGACATGCTCTTGAGAGTGGGCCACAGGTTGCAGTGAGCTTAGAAGCAGAAAGTATAAAATATCCCTCTTGCACTAACCCTATTTCTATAGGGTATTCCGGGCTTGGCCACACTGCAGACCTGCCAGATGCTCAGCCACAGGTGGGCGCTCATGGCTAGAGACATTACTAATGAAACTTATGTCCCTTCCTCAGTAATGCCCCCTCCCTGTACCCTGTATATAATTTAGCATATGTCATTTTAATTTATAATCTTCTTAATGGGTCCTCCAAATTTTGTGATTTTAGGCTCTGCAAATCCTGGATCTGCTTTGCTTATGACTTTGCCCTTTGCCTTCCCTCAGAATATATTCTTAAAATATATTTATTTATACACGGTGCTGAGAATCGAACCCAGTGCCTCACACATGCTAAGCAAGCACTCTGCCACTGAGCCACAACCCCATCCCCCCCCGTTTTTTTTGAGGCAGGGTCTCACTAAGTTGCTTAGGGCCTCACTAAAATGCTGAGGCTGACTTTGACTTTGAGCTTGCAATCCTCCTGCCTCAGCCTCCTGAGCTACAGGGATTACAGGCATGCGCCACCATGCCCATCTTAGAAGAGGCTTTTTTGAAAGCTCAGGAAATTGAATGCTACACTATAACTCAGCCATTCCATTTTGCTTGTTTTTCTGGAAAATCTCACTGAAAACTGGAAATAGTGCTCTTTCCTTTCACAGTTAAGTTTATGCTAGCCACTCAATTATTCAAGTTCAAGTAATGCATTATTTAGGGATATGTTGCATAGGGAGTAAACCATAAAGAAAACTGGAATGGTTAATAAAAAAGGCAGCCGAGTGTTTACCTGGGGGTGGGGAAAGTTGAGGGAAGCAAAGACTAGAAAGGTATACCCAGGCAGGCTGCCAGGCCCTAAGGTACTAGTGAGTAGAGTTTGTTCTATTACTTATCTTTGAACTGTGCATATAATCTTCTGTAAATATGATACATGTTACAATTTTAAAAGCTGGAGTCTGGCATGCTAGTGCATGCCTGTAATCCCAGCAATTTGAGAGGTTAAAGCTGTTGGAGCACAAGTTTGAAACCAGCTGGGGTAACTTAGTGAGACCCTGTATTATGGTTTAGATATTAAGTGTCCCCCACAAAACTCATGTGTAAGACAGAGCAAGAAACTTTAGAGGTGAAATGATTGCATTATGAGAGCCTTAACCTAATTAGTGCATTAATCCTCTGATAGGGATTAAATGGGAGGTAACTGTAGGCAGGTTAGGTGTGGTTGGAGAAGGTGGGTCACTGGGGCATGCCTTCGGGGTATATATTTTTCCCCTGGTGAGCAGGGTTCTCTCTCTCTCTGCTTCCTGATTGTCATGTTCTGAGCTGGTGCACCAAATAAACTTTCTTCCTCTAAAATTGTTCTTGTCAGATCTTTTGGTAACAACAACAAAAAAGCTGACTAAAACATCCTGGTTCAAATACAAAATAAAAAGGGCTGGGGGTGTGGCTTTATGGTAAAGTGCCCCTGGGTTCAATCTCTAGTATTGCTAAAATAATAATAATAATAGTTAATAATAATGAAGATACACAAAGAACACTGCTTCCTCTCTTGGTTTTCAGCTGCGGATGGTTAGAATATGAGCAGACGCATTGCCAATTGCAAGTTAAATATAAAAGGAAACCGTGATATTCTAACATACTAATAAACCTGTGCCTGGTTAGAGAGGGAAGTGGTTACTGCCATCCAGTCTGCTAATTGGGCAGGGAAGGGAGAAAGTCCAGCTGGCTTTTCAGCTCTTTGGCACGCAACTTCATGCTGGGTTTAAAGAGTATTAAGAGTCTGGTCTTCAGTTCTGCATGTCCAGTGGTGTTAGCCACTTCTGGAACTTCTCAGGCTTGGAAGTAATACCTCTTTATGACTGGCCACCTGTGAACTTCTTGAGGACAGGGATCCTGTCCTGTGCATCTCTAAATTCCTGGTGCCCAGCAAAGCACCTGCCTACAACACGGTTAACTGGTTTCAGGCAGCCTGCATACCCTGATCCAGCCAGAGGACCCTCTTCTGCTCCACAGGGGTAGCACCCTTCCCAGGGCCTGGTGGCCTAACCCCGAGGCTTAACCAGAGGCTGGAGCCCCTCAGCTGAAGGCAGAGCCCACCCACCTGCCTGAGGGCCTCCTCCTGCTTTTATGAACCCCAGCCTAAGTTTGCACAATGCTCATAGTAAGGATTCAGGAAGTGGAAGCAGAAAATAGAGAAGTGCAGGCCACAGGCAGACTTTTTCCCAGGCAGGCTACTTTAAGGTCTTTGCTTATCTTCCTGTGTGTAATTCCTTAGTCCAGACTGTAGATAGGGGCAGGTCCTGCTTAGTTAGCAGGTGATAGAGAAAGCTAATGCCACCAAGCTACACACACTTGCCAGTTTACCCTGCATTAGAGTGCGGCAGAGTTTTAGAAACGAGGATGTGCACTGAGGAGCAAGCCCAGAGCCTATGTGGGTCACAGGGGTGTCATCTGACCATTTAGAAGCAGCTGCTCAGTGTTCACGTGAATGTGCCGACTGCCTTCAGGACCAGCAGGTGGCTTCTGTGCCCTCAACACCCAAGAAACTGTGGAAGGCTTTATCCACAGCCAGAAATGGTTTTGATTCTAAAAGTTCAGTGTTGGAGTTGCAAGAATGCTTCAGTTTATCTACTCCATCAAGAACTAGACCCAGAAGAGAACTGGTTTAGAAAGATAGTGAAAGAAAAAAAGCCTAGCAACCCCATGTTTATTGATCTGTCACATTCTCTACAGCCCTAGATTGAGCTCTACTCAGGTTTCTCATGGGCAAGAGCCTGTTTCCTTCCACAGCAAGGTAACAAAGTCTCCTCTTTGACTCACATCCATGTAGCTGCAGAGACACCTTATGAGCTCAGCTAGTCTGTTGAGGAGATAAATGGTGATTACTCCTATCTTTCCAATGTGAAAAGCTTTAGTGGTAGGAATTCTAATTTGCAATTTATTTTGCATTCATGTACATAATGAGCTCTGATGCCCTTTGGAAACACCGTGATTTAATTAGCAGCATCCATAATGGCTAAACTCAGTTATGTGGAGCATCTGGACACTCACAATAAACAGGACTTATATATGTTTTTTTTAGCAACTGATAGATCCTGAGGCTAGAAATCCTTCCCAGAATAAGGTAGGGTGTCTATAAATGAACATGTTATCTATGTCCCAATTTAGGGAAGGCAATTTTCTAAGAATCTAAGTTTGTTTCCCCAAGTCCTAAGGTGTGAGAAACAGAAATTCTGGTGGTCATTTTCAAAATCTAGTATTTGACCTTAATTGGATCCAACTGTAGCCTTTCCCTTTGCCCTCCCTAATTCTAAAATTAGCCAATCGTGTAGACTGTAATCTGGAACTCCTCCAATTAGAGTGAAGGGCCGCAGTGCGTTAGGTTCGAGATCTGAGCAAGACATGCCAGCCCAGGTGAGCTTTGCTTGCTGGGTTCCCTAGCAGCCTGTGTGGTAATCCCAGCTGCTCAGGGAAGTTGGATCTCAAGTGGCCAGCTTCAGCAACTCAGCCAGACCCTATCTCAAAATGGGGAAAAAAAAAATTAAAGGACTGGAGTTGTAGCTCAGTGGTAGGGTGCTTGCTTGGCATGAGAGAGGCCCTGGGTTCGATCCCCGGCAGCACAGGCGTGCCCACACTCACACACACACACACACAAGCACATAAGTGCACATACACAGTGTGATAAATACTATGATAGAGAGAGGTCATTTTCTTCAGGTATCAGGGATAGCTTCTTTGATTAAGTAATTTTAAGTGATGGCTTTTTTTTTTTCGATTTTCGCATTTCTTATTTATAAGAAAAATGTGTTTATTTTATTGTCCCTAATATTGATTGTTTTATTTATTTATTTATTTATTATTTTTTTAATTTATTTTTTATTGGTTGTTCAAAACATTACAAAGCTCTTGACATGTCATATTTCATACATTTGATTCAAGTCGGTTATGAACTCCCATTTTTACCCCAAATACAGATTGCAGAATCACATCGGTTACACATCCACATTTTTACATGATGCCCTATTAGTAACTGTTGTATTCTGCTACCTTTTCTATCCTCTACTATCCCTCCTCCCTTCCCCTCCCATCTTCTCTCTCTACCCCATCTACTGTAATTCATTTCTCTCCCTTGTTTTTTTTATTTTTTTCCCTTTCCCCTCACATCCTCTTATATGTAATTTTGTATAACAATGAGGGTCTCCTTCCATTTCCATGCAATTTCCCTTCTCTCTCCCTTTCCCTCCCACCTCTGGTCCCTGTTTAATGTTAATCTTTTTCTCATGCTCTTCCTCCCTGCTCTATTCTTAGTTGCTCTCCTTATATCAAAGAAGACATTTAGCATTTGTTTTTTAGGGATTGGCTAGCTTCACTTAGCATAGTCTGCTCTAATGCCATCCATTTCCCTGCAAATGCCATGATTTTTGTCATTTTTTTAGTGCTGAGTAATACTCCATTGTGTATAAATGCCACATTTTTTTTTATCCATTCATCTATTGAAGGGCATCTAGGTTGGTTCCACAGTCTAGCTATTGTGAATTGTGCTGCTATGAACATCGATGTAGCAGTATCCCTATAGTATGCTCTTTTAAGGTCTTCAGGGAATAGTCCGAGAAGGGCAATAGCTGGGTCAAATGGTGGTTCCATTCCCAGCTTTCCCAGGAATCTCCATACTGCTTTCCAAATTGGCCGCAATAATTTGCAGTCCCACCAGCAATGTACAAGTGTACCCTTTTCCCCACATCCTCACCAGCACTTGTTGTTGTTTGACTTCATAATGGCTGCCAATCTTACTGGAGTGAGATGGTATCTTAGGGTGGTTTTGATTTGCATTTCTCTGACTGCTAGAAATGATGAGCATTTTTTCATGTACTTGTTGATTGATTGTATGTCCTCCTCTGAGAAGTGTCTGTTCAGGTCCTTGGCCCATTTGTTGATTGGGTTATTTGTTTTCTTATTGTTTAATTTTTTGAGTTCTTTGTATACTCTGGATATTAGGGCTCTATCTGAAGTGTGAGGAGTAAAGATTTGTTCCCAGGATATAGGCTCCCTATTTACCTCTCTTATTGTTTCTCTTGCTGAGAAAAAACTTTTTAGTTTGAGTAAGTCCCATTTGTTGATTCTTGTTTTTAACTCTTGTGCTATGGGTGTCCTATTAAGGAATTTGGAGCCCGACCCCACAAAATGTAGATCGGAGCCAACTTTTTCTTCTATCAGATGCAGAGTCTCTGATTTGATATCAAGCTCTTTGATCCATTTTGAGTTAACTTTTGTGCATGGCTAGAGAAAGGGATTCAGTTTCATTTTGTTGCATATGGATTTCCAGTTTTCCCAGCACCATTTGTTGAAGATGCTATCCTTCCTCCATTGCATGCTTTTAGCCCCTTTATCGAATATAAGATAGTTGTAATTTTGTGGATTGGTCTCTGTGTCCTCTATTCTGTACCATTGGTCCACCTGCCTGTTTTGGTACCAGTACCACGCTGTTTTTGTTATTATTGCTCTGTAGTACAGTTTGAAATCTGGTATCGCTATACCTCCTGATTCACACTTCCTGCTTAGAATTGCTTTTGCTATCCTGGGTCTTTTATTTTTCCATATGAATTTCATGATTGCTTTTATCTATTTCTATAAGAAATGCCATCAGGATTTTGATTGGCATTGCATTGAAACTATAGAGAACTTTTGGTAATATCGCTATTTTGATGATATTAGTTCTGCCTATCCATGAACAGGGTATATTTTTCCATCTTCTAAGATCTTCTATTTCTCTCTTTAGGGTTCTGTAGTTTTCATTGTATAAATCTTTCACCTCTTTTGTTAGGTTGATTCCCAAGTATTTTATTTTTTTGAGGATATTGTGAATGGGGTGGTTTTCCTTATTTCCAGTTCAGAAGATTTGTCGCTGATATACAGAAATGCCTTTGATTTATGCGTGTTGATTTTATACCCTGCCACTTTGCTGAATTCATGTATTAGCTTTAGTAATTTCTTTGTAGACCCTTTGGGTCTTCTAGGTATAGGATCATATCATCAGCAAATAGTGATAATTTATGTTCTTCTTTTCCTATCTTAATGCCTTTAATTTCTTTTGTCTGTCTAATTGCTCTGGCCAGTATTTCGAGAACTATATTGAATAGAAGTGGTGAGAGAGGGCATCCCTGTCTTGTTCCAGATTTTAGAGGGAATGCCTTCAGTTTTTCTCCATTTAGAATGATGCTAGCCTGAGGCTTAACATAGATAGCTTTTACATTGTTGAGGTAAGTTCCTGTTATCCCTAGTTTTTCTAGTGTTTTGAACATAAAGGGATGCTGTACTTTGTTGAATGCCTTTTCTGCGTCTATCGAGATGATCATATGGTTCTTATCTTTAAGTCTATTGATGTGGTGAATAACATTTATTGATTTCCATATATTGAACCAGCCTTGCATCCCAGGGATGAATCCTACTTGGTCATGGTGCATGATCTTTTTGATATGTTTTTGCATCCGATTTGCCAGAATTTTATTGAGGATTTTTGCATCTAAATTCATTAGGGATATTGGTCTGTAGTTTTCTTTCTTTGAGGTGTCTTTATCTGGTTTGGGAATCAGGGTGATATTGGCCTCATAGAATGAATTTGTAAGTTCTCCCTCTTTTTCTATCTCCTGAAATAGATTGTAGAGTATTGGTATTAGTTCTTCTTTAAAGTTCTTGTAAAACTCTGCTGTATATCCATCCGGTCCTGGGCTTTTCTTGGTTGGTAGTCTTTTGATGGCTTCTTCTATTTCCTCACTTGATATTGGTCTGTTTAGGTTGTTTATATCATCCTGACTCAATCTGGGTAGCTCATATATCTTAAGGAATTTATCTATGCCTTCACTATCTTCTATTTTATTAGAGTATAGGGTTTCAAAATAATTTCTAATTATCTTCTGTATTTCTGAATTGTCTGTTGTGATGTTGCCTTTTTCATCCTGTAAGCTAGTAATTTGGGTTCTCTCTCTTCTTCTCTTTGTTAGTGTGGCTAGTGGTCTATCAATCTTTTTAGTTTTTTCAAAGAACCAACTTTTAGTTTTGTCAGTTTTTTCGATTGTTTCTTTTGTTTCGATTTCATTGATTTCAGCTCTGATTTTAATTATTTCTTGCCTTCTACTGTATTTGCTGCTGATTTGTTCTTCTTTTTCTAAGGCTTCGAGGTGTAGTGTGAGGTCATTTATTTGTTGGCTTTTCCTTCTTTTAAGGAATGAACTCCATGAAATGAATTTTCTTCTTAGTACTGCTTTCATAGTGTCCCAGAGATTTCGATATGTTGTGTCTGAGTTTTCATTTACCTCTAAGAAAAGTGATGGCTTTTTTAATTAGGCATGGGGTTGTTAGGCGCTCTCTAGTCTTGGCTTTTTTCTTTCACTATCTTTCTAAAAGGTAGATGAGAGATTAGTAGAGTGAGGGTTAGAGAGGAAGAGAAGAGGGTTTGAAGTGCCCAAAGGCCAGAAATTAGGATCCTGTGGTCATTATAAGAACTGAAAGAAATTGTGTTCATACCTCCTCTTCTCTTTTTTTTTTTTTTTTTTTTTTTTTTGGTACTGGGGATTAACTCAGAGGTACTCGACCATTGAGCTACATCCCCAGTCCTATTTTGTATTTTATTTAGAGACACGGTCTCACTGAGTTGCTTAGCGCCTCGAAGTTGCTGAGGCTGGCTTTGAACTTTCGATCCTCCTGTCTCAGCCTTCCAAGCTGCTGGAATTACAGGCGTGTGCCCCTGTGCCTTCCATAACTCCTCTTTCTTTGGCCGTTCAACAGAGCACCAGGCACCGCTGACCGCTTCCTCCTTTCCTTTTCTTGACTTGGAGACACTGTACTCTCCTGTTTCCTCTCTGGCCAGTTTTCTGGGTTTTTTTGTCCCCCCACCCCACCCCCATTTCTCTATCTGTATCTGATTATTTCATTTGGAGGAACTTAAGACTCAGTCCTGGGCTCTTCTCTCACAACGCTTTATCCCTGACCTATCTCATTCATCCTTTGTTTTAAACTGGGATGGAACCACTGCCCACCAGCTGACAAGGATTCATGGAACACTTTCAATGTGCCAGAGTCTGTGTCCTTGAGTAGGAAACACCTGGGCTTTTCCAGCCAGATAAGGATTCTGCTTTCGTTTGTATTAAAAAATTGTCTTCTCCTTTATGTGTATGTGCTGTTGTTCACTGAATTTTAGTTAAAATGTGTTAGGTGCTGTGCTAGGAGCTATTCTAAAAGCTCTACAAGAATAAAGTCATTTTATGGTCATTACTACCCAATGAGGTAGATACTTTTAAAAAAATGCAATGGTGTTTTTGTTATTGTTGTTGTTTGTCTGTTACAGCAGTTTTAGCTTCGCAGCAAAATGGAGTGAAAAGCACTGAGAAGTCACGTGTCCCCCATTTCCCCATACATAACCTCCCCCATTATCAACATCCCACAACACAGTGGTACAGTTATCATAATTAATGAACCCACACTGACACATCATCATCACCCAAAGCCCATAGGTTTTATTCCAGCTGGTTCGTGGTTTTGGACATTCTATAGTTGACATTCAAAATAGGCACAACCACTTGTATCCACCATGATGGTATCATACAGAAGAGTCTCACTGCCTATAAATACTCTGTGCTCCACCTATTCCTTCCTCCCTCCCTCCTCACTGATCCCTGGAAAACACCAATCTTTTTATTGTCTCCACAGTTTTGCTTTTTCCAGCATGTCATAAAGTCAGATTATTTAATGCCTAACCTTTTCAACTAGGCTTCTTTCACTTAGTAACATGCATTTAGGGTTCCTTTATGCTTTTTCATGGCTTGATAGCTCTTTTCCTTTTGGCACAATAATATTCCATTTCTGGATGTACTACAACTTATTTATTCACTCACCTACTGAAGGGCACCTTGTTTTCTTCAATGTTTTGGCAGTTATGAATAAAACATCCATATACAGATGTTTTTTCCTATACTGGGGGGATGGAACCCACTGGCACTTTACCCCTGAGCTACATCTCCAGGGTATATTTTTTATTTTTAATTTTGAGACAGTTTTTTTATTAAGCTGCTGAGGCTGCAAACTTGAGGGTCTTCTGCTTCAGCCTTCCATGTGGCTGGGATTACAGGTTTGTGCCACCGTGCCAGCGTCCACATGTAGATTTTTGTGTAGATGTAAATTTTCAATTCATTTGGATAAACACGAAGGGACACAATTGCCGGATTAAATGGTGTTATGGACTAAATGTTTGTGTCTCCCTCAGATTCATATGTTGATTCTATAACCCTGGAATGGCTTTATTTGGAGCTGGACCCTGTAAGGAAGTAAAGGAAAACTAATTCTCTACTCACAACACGTCTGATAACTAAACATGTATGTTTTTTCCACACCAACCACCAATTCTCCAGACTCTAACTGAATGTCAGTTTAATTCTGAGACAAACCACCTGAAGTTACCATCAGACACCAAGTTAAAGAGCTCAGTACCAAAAGACTTCTACTTTAAAACCTAGTCACAACTAAATGAGTCCACACATGGCGATAAAGTACCCTTCAGCCTTGGTGATTTGCTAGAATGACTTATAAAAACTCAGGGAAGCAATTTATTAATATTTGCCAATTGATTGTAGGATAGGATAACAAATGGGATAATGACAACCCATTTGGGTTGCCATAACAAAATATCAATGATTTAGGGTTTATCAACATAACACATGTATTTCCCACAATCTGGAGGCTGAAAGTCCAAAATCAAGGTTCCTGCAGATCTGGTGTCTGGTGAGGACCTATTTCCTCATGAATAGCCAACTTCTCACTGTGTGCTCACATGGTGACACAGAGATGAACAAGCTTTTGGGGGTCTCTCTTTATATATATATTTTCATATATATATATATATATATATATAAATATAAATATATATATATATATATTTTCATATATATATATAAATATATAAATATAAATATATATATATATATATATTTTTTAAGTGTGGATGAACCTTTATTTTTATTTATTTATTTTTATGTGGTGCTGAGAATTGAACCCAGTGCCTCACACATGCCAGGCAAGTGCACCACCACTGAGCCACAACCCCAGCCTTGGGATCTCTTTTTAAAGGTTATTAATCCCATTCATGGGGGTCTATCCAGTGACCTAATCACTTTCTAAAGTCCCCACTTCTTAAAACCTTCACCTGGGGAGTAAGGATTTAAACATACAAGTTCTGAGAGAACACAAATATTCAGACCATAGCATATATAGATACACAGATAGATGAAAAGGTACACAGGATAAGGTCCAAAAGGGTCTTAAACACAGGGGCTTCTTTTCCCTTGGAGTCGGATGTACCATGTGAATGCATTTATCAACTCTAAAGCTCTTTCAACCTCACAGTTTAAGGATTTTTTTGTGGAACCTTCATTTTGTAGGCATGGTTTATTACTAATAGTTCCCAGTCCTCCTCCACTTCCCAGAAGATGGGGGATAAGACTGAATGCTTCCAGTCATGGCTTAGTCTTTCTGGTGACCAGCCCTGTATTCTGAAGATATCCAAGAGCTCACCAGGAGTTACCTCATTAGGACAATAGATGTGCCTACCACCCAGGAAATTCCAAAGGATTTAGGAGTTCTGTGTCAGGAACTAAGGGCAGAAACCAAACATGCATTTCTTATTATGTCATAGGAAGTAGTCAAGGTTAAATGAGGTCATAGGGTGGGGCCTGATCTTGTAGGATTATTGTCCTTACAGGAAGAGACACCAGAGAGCATCCCCCACCCCCACTCTCCCTACCATCCCTCCCTCACCCTCTTTCTCTCTGTCACCTCAATGCCCATTCTCTAGAAGTGACTTTGTATATGGGGTTTAAGTCACTTTGTATATGGTATTTTATTGTGGCAACCTGAGTTAATATATTTGGTAAGAATATGTTTAGTTTCTGTAAGAAACTGACAAACTATCTTTCAAAATGGCCATTTCCTCTTGCCCTCCCTTCTGCAGTGAACAAGGGTTTCTCTTGTCCACATTCTTGCCAGCATTTGATGTTGTGTTTTGGATTTGGGCCATTCTAATAGGTAGTGTTAAAAACGTTACTTTAATTTACAATTCCCTGGTGATATATGATGTTAAACATCCTTTTTTATGCTTATTTGCCAACCCTACAACTTCTAAGGTGAAGTATCTGTTCAGGTATTTTGTACATTTTTTAATTGAGTTGTTTCCTCCCTTCCTTCCTTCTTCTACCAGGGATTGATTCCAGGGGTGCTTTACCACTGAGCCACATCCCAGCCCTTTGTATTTTATTTAGAGTTGCTTAGGGTTTTGCTAAATTGCTGAGGCTGACTTAGAACTCGCGATCCTCCTACCTTAGTCTCCCAGGCCACTGGGATTATAGACATACACCAGTGCACTGGAGAGTTGTCTGTTTTCTTACTCTTGTGTTTTAAGTGTTCTTTGATTGTTTGGGATAACAGTCTTTTATCAGATGGGTCTTTGGCAAATATTTTCTATGGCTTGTCTTTTCATTCTCTTGGCCTTGTTTTTCATAGAGTAGTTTTTGATCTTAATGAAGTCCAGATTATCAATTTTTTTTTTCTTTCATGGATGGTTGCTTTTGGTGGTGTATCTAAAGTCATTACCATGCCCAAAGGTCATCTAAGTTTTTGCCTATGTTATCTTTCCAGGAATGTCATAGTTTGGGCCTCTGATTCATTAAGTTAATTTTTATGCAGGGTCTGTGTCTAGATTAATTTTTTAAATATAGATTTCCAGTTGTTTCAGCACTGTGTATTAAAACAAACATCTTTTCTTCATTGCATTGCTTTATTTATTTTTTTTAAAGAGAGAGAGAGAGAGAGAGAGAGAGAGAGAGAGAATTTTTTAATATTTATTTATTTATTTTTTAGTTTTCGGTGGACACAGCATCTTTATTTGTTTGTGGTGCTGAGGATCGAACCCAGGCCACACCTATGCCAGGCGAGCGCACTACCTCTTGAGCCACATCCCCAGCCCCCTCATTGCATTGCTTTAGATACTATGTTTATGTACCTTTTATAGAAAAAGAAAAGTTAAGAGACTTTCTCCAGAATCACCCAATAAGTAATTGGTGGATGAAATCCAACTCAGTGGTCTGCCAATAAACTTACATTTTTATTCATGTCTGTCTGCTGTCTCTCTAGTTCTTGTCCTTCCATATATTAATGATGAAGCAAAAATAATCAAAGAAAGTAACTGTGAGTCATCATTCCACTACCTAGAGACAACCACTGTTAACGTTTGGACAAACACCTTTCCAATCTTTATCCTGTGTGTGTGTGTGTGGGGGGGGGATGTGTGTGTATGGTAGGGTTTTGTTTTTTGTTTTAATTGGATGGTCAGGCTGGGGATATAGATCAGTTGGTAGAGTGCTTACCTCACATGACAAGGCCCTGGGTTCAATCACCAGCCCCACAAAAAAAAAAAAAAAGGATAATATATTCTGTTTTGTAACTAAAATTTTCCCTCAATAATAAATCACACCCATGTTTCCCTATCAGTAAATATACCTTTAGTATATAATGTTTTATTGGATGTGTGGTACATCCTTACATAAATATACCACAAGTTTTCTGTCTGTCCTTTGTGTGGGCATGTAATATGTTTCTGTTTTTCCTTTTATGGTCAAGTCTTTACCGGCATATTTACCAATATCTTATGACAAATTCCTAGAAGGGGAATTGTTGGATTAAGGAGGGGAAGGGTGCCCCTTTCCAAGCCTGTGCTCAGGTAGCTGTGTTGGTCAAGTCTCAGGCCACCATGTTCTGGGAACACAGTTAGAGGGTATTTCGCGTGCCCAAGTCCTAGTTCCCATGACAATTTTCCTTTGTTTTTGAAGATGTGAATTTTCCACCTTACCAGAGCCTTCATAAGGAAATTTAGAGGAATTGTGGTGGGTGTAAGACTGGAAGACGCCGCACCACACGACACAGATCACCAAAGAGGTTTTCCACTTTATTACAAAAGGCTGTGTGTTTATATAGGTCTAAGGAGAGGTCGCAGGGCTGAGGTAGAGAACAGGTCGCCCGTTTATTGGCAAGCTCTTCCATATGTCAGTTCCGGAGCCCAAGAAGTTAATTCTAATTGGGGCTAAGGCTTCCCACCAGCAGGGTTTGAATGTTGGCGTGGGCGGGAAACCTTTCGTGCCAGTGAAAGAAACAAAGAGGGGAAAGAGGGTTGTTAGATGCCATGTTGGGGTTTTTTCTTTTTTTTTTTCTGGGGTGCTGCTGCCGTTATGTTTTCCCAACAGTGGGAACTGCTAGCCTGGCATCATTTTGAACTAGAAACATCTTAAATTGGATTCTCTGAGGGTGCCCGATCCCCCTGTTGCTGGGCTATCATAGAGCCAGTTTGCCCTCAGAGAACTCAGCCTCCTATGCGCATGGGCATTGGGGGTGGGGACGGCAGGAGTGTACACAATTATCCTGAGTGCCATGCAGACAGTGGAGAGTCCTATTATAAAGTATTCTGACAGCCCAGAGGACAGGGTAATTTAGGGTTTGGGTAGGTGGATTTGAGAACCAGGAGACATGGAAAAGACTTGGACAAAGGCCCAGAAATGTGGGAAGACTTTGGGGGTAACAATTTTGTGGTTATAGTGAATGGAAGGGATTGTGTATGGTGTGTGTGTGCGTGTGTGTGTGTGTGTGCGCACGTGTGTGCGCGCTCATGCATATGGATCTATAAAAGGATATGGTTTACTAGTGTGTAAAATCTAAATGATGTGATGCTTTGAATGAGAGGCCACCAAAGTTAATTCCTGTACTACTGGCAGCAGGAAATTAGAGAAGGACTCTTAAAATCAACGCACTGCCCAAGCAGCACAAGGAGGAATCCAAAACAGAGCACTGTCTACTAGGCTGTAGACTGGTCCCATGTCATTCTCCTCCTTTTCCCTCTTTCCGACTGGAGATTAGAGAGCAGAACTGGGGAGATGCTCCAGAGGTCTTGAGAATGGTCAACAACTCTCCTTTTCATTTTTTGTTTTTCTTTATTTGGGACCCTGGATTGAACCCAGGGATGCTTAACTACTGAGCCACATCCCCAACCCTTTTTATGTTTTATTTTGAGACAGGGTCTCACTAAGTTGCTTAAGGCCTTGGTTGCTGAGGCTGGCTTTGAACTCGCTAACCTCCTGCCTAGCCACAGAGATTATAGGCATGTGCCACGCTTGGCTTTATTTACTTCTCATTCAGATAATACCCAAACCTACGCCAAGCCATGCTTCTAAAATCTGTTCAACAGGTCCCAGAAGCTAGTTGCTGTCATTTCTCAATGTAGTCCCCAAGGACAAGGTGGTGAAGAGAGGGAGGTTGAAGGTCCAGGGTACAGTTCCTGGAATGCCCAGTGTCCTGACTTTTGTGCCCACAGAATTCACAATAGAATGAGTGACTCTGTTGCTAGGGAGAGGAATGAGGACCGACTCGCGGGAGAGAATGGTGGTGGGGCCGTTTAGGAAGTTTTCCTGGGGTTCCAAAATTGCTGGTTCCTTTTGTGGCTGCTCCTAATATAGAAGCCTAGTGCTGTCCCCTCTAATCTCACTGTGGCCATTACCACCTTCGACCAGTCTGTTGCTACATCGCAACAGTGGCCTTGACTGCAGTGGAAATCCAGCATCAGCTGAAAGGCCCACCCTGCAATTCCACACATTTCACTAACCCTTGCTGTTTAGAATCCTATCTCAAAGGGACAAGCTTTAATAAGCCAAGGCTTACAATCAACACTTATTGGAGAGTTATTCCCAAAGCCTGAGAAAAGGCGGGCATGGTGGCACATACCTGTAATCCCAGGGGCTTGGGAGGCTGAGGCAAGAGGATCTCAAGTTTAAAGCTAGCCTCAGCAATTTAAGGAGACCCTGTCTCTAAACAAAATATAAAACGTGCTGGGGATGTGGTTCTGTGGTTAAGCACCCCTGGGTTCCATATCCCCTGAGAAAGCACTGGAAAGGTATTAAAACAAGGTCACCTCTTTTGCCTTCACTGAAAGGAAAAAGTTCTGGGAGAGCCTGTGCTCCTGAGACAGCACTAGAATTATACTTTGACATGCAGATGACAGTGAGGACAGTAGAGTTGGAAAACCCAATCTGAAGTCTCCTGCAGGCTTGAGAGGTGCTGGGGAAACCCAGGAGATCAATCTCCTCCAGCCTGAATAGGCTGCTTAAAGCAAATAAATTTCCCCAAGTTTATCATAACCTCAACAAAAGAAGAAACACTGAGTCAGTCAATACACAATTGCCATTTAACTTATCAACTATCTGCCACCTAGCTGCGTGTAAAACACTACTATGGTCATTAGCAACAATTGGTAAGCCTTGTTAATCCTTTCAAAATATAAACTGTATTTTCTGAATTTTCCTCTTCTTGTTTAAGTAACTTCTTCTGAAGAGTCACAGTCAAATAATGTTTGCCAGTTCCTTCTCCTTTGTGGGGGGTCCTCAGGATCAGTTCTAGGGCCTCTTCCGATCTCTGTCTACCACTGCCTGGGTCACCTGGTCCACCCTGTGGCTTTCAGTACCATCACAAACTGACTAAGGCAAAGCCTCTCTGGATTCAGATTTCCAAGTGCCATCAACACAAACCCCTGGATGGTGGATGCTGCAGCCTCAGCCTGTTCTTGGACGGCCTGGACGGCGTAGCTGAATTTTTACCCTGTCCTACTCCCGCTTGTCTTTGAGGACTGGATGCCTGAAGGCCAGTTCTTCTGAGGAGGACGACAGAAACCAGTTGGATCGAAGATGGCTGCCAGAGTGACCCAGAGAGCCTCTGACGTCATCATAATAAAGTGCGTGACTCTTCCTTCCCCTTATTAGCCAAGGATAAAAGTCACCATCATTGCTCAATTGGTCTTGTCACGGGTTTCACAATTCCCAGATGGAAACAGAGCCCAGGCTTTGGACTAAAAAATCTGTAAAAATCAAGGCCCTGAGTTCAATCAGCAGCACTGAAAAAATAAAATAAAAATAAAACAAGTCAGTAACAAATAAGCATCTCTGACTTCACATTTTACTTACACATAGACCCCCCAAAGCCTCTCTCCCATACAGTCTTCATTTTCTCTATAAATTGAAGCCTCTATTTCCAGCTGGGAAGGCCTCAGACCTTGAGGTCACTCTACATTCCTCTCACTTCGTATATGTCATCAGCAAATTCTACTTGCTCCCACTTCAAAATGTACTGAGAATCTCTCTCACCTCCTCTCTTTTTACCATTTTCTGTTGCTATAACAGAACAACTGAGATTGGGTAGTTATAAATCTAAGAAGTTTATTCAGCTCCTTGCTCCGAAGGCCGGAAGTCCAAGATCAAGTGGCTGCCTCTGGCGTGGGCCTCCTGCTGCATCATACCACACTGGAAAAGCAGAGGGGAAGCGGCACACGTGGAGGAGGGAGGAAGCAAGAGGGCCTGGGCTGGGTTTATTACACCCTGTTCCACTCGTGTGAGAACAACCCAATTCTTACCTCCCAATAACACCAAATGGCAATCAAATTTCAATTTGAGGCGACAAACCATATTCAAGCACCATCCTAGAGTGAGATGTCATTAACTCACTTTGGGTGTATCCTAGGAGCCTCCTAAGGGGGCTCCCTACAGTCCACAGGGGTCTTCTCTGAAGCACTTCAGATCAAACCACTTTACTACTCAAAACTCCTACCTGATTCTTTTTCACGGTCTCTGTCCCCTTCTCTCTGAGCTGTTCCCTCACTCTCTACGGCAGCCACTCTGGCCCTTCCCTACAGCACCACCCCTTTTTCCAAGCCTCTGTGGAGACATTACTCACCAGAGAGACCTTCCCTGGCTGCTCTGTGGAATGGCCTCTCCCCTTCCATGCACACCAGCCCCCTCAGCCTGCTTTCTTCATTGCACATGTCACCACTCAGTACGTTGTCTGTTCATTTACTTGTCTGTCATCCCCCTACTAGAATCAAACCTCAGGGAGAAAAAGGTCTTCATTTTGTTTGCTGCCAGGTCCCCAATGTCCAATATCTAGTAAGTAGGTGCTCAATAAATACGTGTTAAATGGGGTGACTGAAAACTTCTTAGGGTTTATTTGGTGCAAATGTGTCACCTTATACGTGATGCGGAGGCCAGAGAGGACAACTGTCTGAAGAGGCCACTTAGAAGACTAATAGCTGTGCTGGGACAAGAGCCAAGCGCCCTGACACCCAGCCAGCTCTACTACACTGAGGCCCACAGTGTAGGTCCACACCAAGTGAGTGTGTGTGTGTGTGTGTGTATGTTGAATACAATACTAAACTTTCTATGTGCAACATAATCTGATGTTTAATTCAACTCTATTTTATTTTTTGAAAAATACTGACCACACACTATTAAATTCATGAGCTATTAATGAATTGTGACCCACAGTTTGAAAATAATACATTATACAACAGAGTAAAAAAAATCTTTCTGCATCTTTTATTTTCCTTTCTTTTTTAAAAAAATGTTTTTATTTATTTATTTTTTTAGTTTTCGGCGGACACAACATCTTTGTTTGTATGTGGTGCTGAGGATCGAACCCAGGCTGCACGCATGCCAGGCGAGCGCGCTACCACTTGAGCCACATCCCCAGCCCTATTTTCCTTTCTTAATAGTACTAAAAAAGCA
Organism: Marmota monax; assembly: GCF_021218885.2. Lineage (NCBI taxonomy): Eukaryota > Metazoa > Chordata > Mammalia > Rodentia > Sciuridae > Marmota > Marmota monax. The sequence goes on along the minus strand of NW_026693473.1, from coordinate 9,954,559 downwards.
TGACTGATGCACAAACACATTTCTTTACTTTTTAGAGTATCAGAGTAAAACCAGGTGTGGTGGTGTGTGCCTGTTATCCTGAGTTACTACTCAGGAGACTGAGGCAGGAGGATTGTAAATTGGAGGCCAGCCTCAGCAACTTAGTAAAATCCTGTGCCAAAATGAAAAAGGGCTAGGGATATAGCTCAGTAATAAAGTGTTTGAGAGCATGTGCAAGACCCTGTATTCAATTCCAGAACTGGGCGGGGTGGGGAGCAAAAATGTAGGGGAAAAAAGATAAAGAAAATAAAAAGTGTCAGAGTAAAATAATCTATTGGCAGTAATTCTTTAGTGAATGCAAGCATGCAAAAGAAAGAAAGAAAGAAAGAAAGAAACTAGCTAAGGTCTGGTTTCTTGGCTCTTGCATCTCAGGTGTATTAATCTTGAATGTCATCTTATTTCTGATTGCAGCCCTATCTCCCTGTTTACAGTTCTGGATTTCATGCTATGCCATGTCATATTCATTTTCTTGGTTTCGCGTCTTATGTTCTGCACCAACTCATGCTTGTAAATTGCTGCTTTGTTCTTGCAGTCAGAACAGTGCATTCCAAGAGGAGGCAGGAGGCATGGTGGGGGCTCTCACATAGCCGATTTTGTTTTGACAGTGATGGTATCTGGCAGAGTGGGAACCGATTATAGCCCAACACCCAGTCCCATTGTGTACACCGACTATTCATAGCTTGTGGGGGCGGGGAGACACACAGGAGTGTGGGGGTGAGAGACTGAGAAGCTGGTCAAACTGAGGACAGGAAAAATGCAGTTATGCAAGGCATGGAGGTCAAGGTCATGGTAAAAATCAAGTATTTAAAATATTGGCTCCTGCACAATAACTCTGGTCTAAATTTATCCCACTCTTTGAACTCTCAGAGGACTGAGAGCAGCTAGTGTTACCATTCAGGAAAAAGGCAAGACAGGATCCAAATCTGTATCTAAAAGAAGTCTCAAGGGCAAGATGCAAAGAATGTGACCCGGCTCCTTCAGATGCTTGGGAAAGAAGCTCCAGGTAACCAGATATTGTTGTGGTTGTATGAATCTAAGATGATGTTACCATCTTCCTTGTCACTGCTGTCATCAACCTGGTTGGGAATTTCACCGGGAGTGTTCCACCCGGTTCAGGCCATTCAAACTTCTCCCATGGAGAAAGGGGAAAAGACGGAATGGGACCCCAGGCTCTTGTGCTGGTTATTCTCCAGGAAACTGCTCCCCTGTTGACTGCCTCTCCTGCTCTGGGCCCTCTGTCTTTCCACAACTGTATCACATCACCAGGCTCCCAGTTCTTCTGGCTTCCCATTGGCTTCAGCCACTGGCAAGAGATTGGAGGTCCACACATTTAGTCTTCACTCTCTCCCACCCCATGTGCACTGGGGTTTACTGCCTTTACCTTCATCTACGACTCTGGCTTCTGTGGGGAGGCCCCTCTCCCATGGCCACAGCTCTCCCAGACGCCCATCATACCATTTCTTCCCTTACTTCTTCAGGCCTGCTCCCATTCCCGAGGACCTCACTCTTCATGGTTGGTTTCTTAACTCTGGCCACATCTTTATAAATGGTTCCTTCCTCTAGCTTTTATGCACCTTTATCAAACACATTTGGGCATGGAACTGCTGCCTGCTGGGACCCCTGACTGGTATAACTTGGTCTCCCATCTATGGATGCTCAGGCCTTGCTCACATTGGATCTTGCAGAGGACCAGGCAGACAAAATATTTTGCTGCTGTGAATCTGACCGTTGTGCCTGAAACAGGTCCTTGGCTCTCTCCCTCTGCCTGTTCAGGATCTGCTTTTTCTGGACAGTTGCCAGCCAGAGAATGCTTGCTGCTGGCCAGCTAAAGTAATCTCTTGGGTTGTTGATGCCATTTTGGGTAGGATCAGAGGAGGCCAAAGCTCACAGCAGTGGTCCCAAGTTTTCCAGGCCTAACTCTCTCCCAAGATCTTAGGAGAGGTGGAAATGGGGTGGTTCCCACTTGTCTCTAAGGGGAAACAGACTCTCAGTCCTGGAGAGAGCGGTAAAGGTCATCCAGGCCAACCCACTCAGCTCCTTTTGCACCTAGCAAAATTGCAGCCCAGGGAGAAGGCTCCTGGAGGTCAGAGGTAAGGTAATGGCAGAGAATAGGGCAATCCAAAGCTCCTGGATGTTCCTTAACAAGTCTCCGTGTCAGAAAGAGCCTTAAAGGTCAAACAGCAGGATGCCAGTGAACAATGAAAGAACATGTAGTACAGGGCTTTGCACAACCAGAGGCACAGTGGTCTTGGTGTCCTCCAAACCCTTACTGTAACCTGGGGCTGTCCAGACAAGACAGTTCTGCTCAGTGTAACTCAGAATGAGTCAGCACACAGGGAAACTCCTTTCCACTCAGTCACCAAGAACTCCCCACTCCTACATGGCATGCTTCCTGGTGACAGGTCACCTGAGCAGCTGCACAAAGACTTGGCAGTATCTGATTAAATCCAGTGGCAGAGACTTGGCTGTGTCCAGAGTCCTACTTGGTTCTTGGGCAGGCAGCTGGATGGGTGGGGTGACCAATCCTCACAGAAGCCAGCAGGAGCTATGGGTCACTCTGGTTTCTGGTGCTAAAACAGCTTTGCCTTCTTGTTTGTGCATCTAGCCAGAAACAAAAGATTCCAGGAATGCCACCCCCCAGCGGCACCGCACCATATATTGGAAGGAGTGAGCAATCAACAAGTCTTTGTGAAGTGAGGGAGTGTGGGCGACTGCTCGTGCTAACAACCATGGTTTCTAGGTGAGACACAGTTCCCACCCATCACTCATGTTTGAAGGCAGAGACATCTTCAAGCCCGCTCTCTTGCTCACCTTTCCCAGCCAGCTGCCCTGCCATAGAGTCTAGCTCCAAGGTGTCTCCCATCGACCCTCTCCTTTCTGCCCATCACTTCCCTCTTCACATCTGTCACCCGAACTGCTCAAATGGCCTCCAGAGAGAGGCATTCTCCCCCTGAAAGATCCCTTTCCACCCTGCCAGAATCGTGCCTTTAAAGAATCCTCTGATCCTTTTCAGTTCTCAACAGCACACCTGGCCCTGGCCCTACAATGACCTGGATCCCACCAGACATTGCTGGGACACTTTTCTCAGCAAAGCTGCTGGTGAACATCAACATTCTCCGTGGGTTTGCAAATGCACAAAGAAGTCTGTTATCACCTATATTGTTTTAAAGGGACAATAATTTAAGAGCACTATTTACATGTTTTTGATAACAACAACAATAATAGCAATGACAGAGATGATAACCCAGCCTTTTTTCTATTGTAGGAAACTTCCAGCCATTCACCCTATCAATCCCTGAAAACAGTCCTTCCTCTCTTGACTCTTCCCTTCTGGGACACGACCTAGGTTTCTATGTCTAATCTCCAAGATCCTGGGGTGGTACACCGCACACAGATTTTTTTTTAAAAAAATTGCTTTAGGCCATAGGGGATTTTTCTGCCAAGACAATGACATTTGTGTTCTTTCCCACCCTCCTGGAGGAAGAAACATTTCAGGGGGCACCACACCTAAACATCCTGGAAGTGTCCAGCAAATCTCAGTCAGTGAGGAGATGCAGGGGGAAGAATATTGAAGTTGAGGCCTCTGTTACTAAAGGTTTTGAGTTATATTAACCTATATTGACTCCTCTTGGCTCCTTTTTTGAACCCAGGGGCTTGTGCTTGCTAGACGAGCACTTTGCCAGGTAGCTATATCCCCAGCAATTTTGCTCTTAAAGTTCTTAAAGGGTAAAAAATTTTAGTGATATGATTATATGGCATTGGGGGATGGTGCCTTAGTGAGCAGTGAGTGAGAGAATATGAAGTAGGAGTTTAAGGACATCAAGATGGCAGAAGCAAGATAGAAGAAAAATGCCCACTGGAGTACAAGACAGGGTGATGAGTTGTCATGTCCCAGTTTAACATACATCCCATTACCATGACACCTCCCACCACTGAGGGCTTATCACCATGGCAACCCCCACCACAGGTTCTGTATTCTAATCAGGTGAAAATCAAGTAACAAATGGAAACTGTTTGATTTAATTAATTAATTTATTTATTTGGTATCTGGGATTGAACACAGGGGTGCTTAACCACTGAGCCACATCCCCAGCCCTTTTCATTTTTTATTTTGAGACAGGGTCTTGCTAAGTTGTTTAGAACTTCACTAAGTGGCTGAAACTGTTTCAACCAACCTTGTGATCCTCCTGCCTCAGCCTTGGAAACTGTATTCTAATTAGGTAAAAATAAAGTAACCAATGGGAACAAAGTTACTTACTCCATGGGATAAGGTCTTCAATCAGGTGGGTGCAGGGAGGGGACCAAGACACAGCTCATACAGTATGTCAGACAAGACTCACCCATACACAGGGCATTGAGTCAACTCTCTCCAGCTGCCCACTCTGCTCTACTTTATGGAGTTACTTTCAATAAATCCATGCTCTGTTACCTCTGCGTGTCTTGCTCAGTTCTTTGGGATGCCAAGAACCTGGACCGCAACTGGACACCCACCAGTATCAAATGAGTTATTTACCAATTGACTGAATAAATATAAATAGTAATTTATTGGCTTTATCACCATGTGAGGTAATGTGGTGCAATGAAAAGTGGGCCCACCTGAGTTAGGAGCCCAGGGCTCCAGGTTTAGTCCTGTTATGAACTTAACATGTGATCATAGCGAGATCCTGTCTCAAAATAAAAAAAAAAATTTAAAAGAAGCTGGAGATGTGACTCAGGGGCAAAGTACCTCTGGGTTAAATCCCTGACACACACACACACACACACACACGTTACAGGTGTCTTTATCTGGTTTCGTTGCTATAAGAAACTACTTAAAACTAGGAAATTTACAAAGAATAGAGATTTATTTAGCTTAAGGTTCTGAAGACTTGGAAATCTAAGACCGTAGTGCCAGCATCTGATGAGGGCCTTCTTGCTGTATCATAACATGGTGGAGGGCATCCCACCTAGTTTGAATCTCTCTGCCTCTTCTTAAAAAAGCCTCTAATGCCATCATGGGGCCCCCACTTTCATGACTTCCTCTAATCCTAATTACCTCCCACAGGTCCCATTTCCAAATACCATTAATATGAATTTGTGGATTAAGTTTCCAATATGTGAACCTTTGGGGGAAACATTTAAATCAGCAAAGGGGTTGGGCTTGGGCCAGTGCTTTTCATACTTTCTTATGGACATAAGTCACCTAGGGGTACCGTTCAATGCATTGGTTCAGGAGGTCTGGGGTGGAGTCTGAGAGTCTTCAGGTCTAACAAGCTACGCATGATGACAATTCTCTGGTCCATGGGCCACACTCTGATTAGTAGGAGTCTCAATGATCTCCAAGTTTCTTTTCCTAGTGTTTAATGGCTCAATAACCTAGGACAATCAGTTTACTTACCACTTAGCAGGAGATCCTGTATAAAAAGCAAAGTTCAATCCTTTGGTGGCTTCCCAAAGGATTGGGAATAAAATCCAATCTTGACAATGTAGTCTTGCAAAGCTCCACCTGATCTGATTTTCCCACCTTATCATTTCTCTGACCCCATCTCCTACTACTTCTTCCCCTTGCTTATCTTTAGCCACCTTGACCTTTTGCTGTCCCAGGTTATGCACAACCCTCACTGTCTTTGCCTTTGCTTTTCTCTCTACCTGGCATACTCCCTAGCCCCATATTTACACAGTTTGATCTTTGTTAAAATGTCACCTTATCAAAAGACCTTCTCTGGTCACCATATAAAAGTTGTTCCCTACTTCCATTTTATCACTCTTTAACTCCTTCCCCTCTTTAATTTTTTTAAGACAGAGTAGCACTATGTTGCCTATGTTGGCCTTGAATTCTTGGGCTCAAGCAATCTTCCTGCCTCAACCTCCCCACTAGCTAGGACTATATCCCTACACCATTTACGCTGCTCCACGCTCAAGCGCATAAGAACTCAAGGCTTCACACATGCTAGGCAAGCACTCTACTACTGAACCGCACCTCCAGTCCTTTTTATTTTTTACTGCAGTACAGGGCCTTGTTAAGTTCAAGGCTGGCCTTGAACTTGGAATCCTCTTACCTCAGCCAAGTTGCTGGGGTTACAGGTGTACACCACTATGTCTGGCCTCCTCCTAAATTTTTTATAGCAAATATCATCATCTGAAATCTTTCATGTAGATTTTTTTATACTTAGCAATTGTCCTATTTAATTGATAGTGTACTCATGTGAAAGTAAATGGAAAATTACATGGAAAACATCATTGAAAGAACCTTTCCAAATGGAACCAGGAGGCCACTGTAGTTTGTGTACAGTTCCAGTTGCTGCTTGGATAGGAATTTTGATTAGCTCCACTGTGACTGCAGGCACCTGGACTGATCTAAATGATCCACAGAACCAGACGGTCACATTGTGCCCAGGGACTCAAGATGCATATCAAGAGGTTATCTGACTCTGGTTTTATGAGCATTTAGTTCTTTTTATACATTCTTTTCTTTATCTTCTATTAGTCACCCAGCCCTGCTCCTTCTCAACAGTAAGCTCCCATTTTTTCTGCCTTCCTCAGAACACTGATTCAAAGCCATCTGAACCCTGGTCTTCAGAATTGTAATTCTGAAGACCCCAAACAAAACCCTTTTCACTTTTGTAGTTTCTGAGTTTGGATCAATCAACATTTGTTTCAATTATTGAGTATTGATTTGAGTATATGCCCATTGTCTTTCTCCATTAGAAATGTGAAGTCCATGATAGCAAACAATTTATCTGTTTTACTTACTGCCATCTCCCCAGAACCTCAACAGTGTTCTGCCATATTTGTTGGAAGAGTGAATAAATGAATGGATGAATAGAAGAAGTAAGATGTGGACAGACATTAAAAAAGCAACAAGAGGGCTTTATGGTGGGATTTGACCTATTTGCACCCTCTCCATCTGCAAGAAAAGCTGTGTGTCCCTAATTGCCCAGAGACTGCCAGATAGAAGAAGGGCTCTGCCAGAGAATGGCTAGGGATTCGTCTTAGCCACAGAGGAGGTTCTGTATTCACCATTTACCTGGCTTTCCTTTGCAGCGACTGTCACCTGAGAGGTGCATATCACCTGATAAGAAGATGAATGTATTCGGATTACCAAACTAACTCCCCTTCTTGACTCCCAGTGCTGCCTTCTGAATGTGATTTGGCTCCCTGTGCCCATTTCCTATAGCAAGAGAGAACAAGCTGACCCAAGTGCCTGCTTCACCTGGCATTCATGAATCTCACCATAAAGTTATCATTAGGCGCTCTGTCTCATCCCCTCTGGGCTCTCTGTGTGAGCCCAGAAGGTGTACTCATGTAAAGGTTTTCAGAGTCCTGATAACTTTGGGGCAAGGATGAGTTTCTACGTCTGAGTTTTCAAGTCTGGATCCTGAACACAGGCTACTTCTGTACTAACTTGCTGTCCTGCAGAGGCTCTCAGCAGCTGCTCAGCTGGTACTTTCCAGATACCACTCAGTGTTACTACAAGATTTAATATTTTCCTGCTGACAGCAATGCCACTTAAAGGAATTTATATTAGCACCTTAATATCCCAGACTGTCCCCAGAGTTTGGGTAGGTGCCAGAGCTTCTCAGTCTCCAACCCATATAATACCCATTGGAATTTGCTGCTGATGGTGTCTCTCACTATAATGGCCAAGGGAAGGGTTGGTGACAGAATGGCAGTGGTTTGGTAATCTGCCAAAGCCCAGAAGTGGGTGAATCTGTGGCCTCATTTATTGACTACGCTGTTAGGTAGCCACATCTCTTGTTGGAGTCACAAAAGCTACAACTGGTTTGGGTGTGCTGAATCCTGGACCAAGGGCTGGGCTTGTCCTTAGGTCTGTTTCTCACCTGAGGCAGGTTGACAGGGCATGTTTGTAAGATGACTTGGATGTCAGCCAGGGTCAGGTGGGGCTCCAGGCTCTGATATATCCTTAAGGCCTTCCCCTGGAGTATAGTTCCAGAGGCCTCAGGGGAGACAAGGGAACTTCTCACCACCTGCTCTCCTCAGCCCCATAGTTACCCTGTACTGCACTGGAGAAACAAGCTACTTACAGTGTTCCAGGATGATTAACCCTACCAAGAGGACCAAGGGACTGCTCTCCTTAAAACAGGAAATAACCCCCCAAATTAGTGAAAAACGACGAATAACCTAATCTCCATTAATCCAGTATTTTTAATTAAAGTTTATTTATTCAATGGACTACTATGCACTGTTCAAAATGAAAATGTAGATCTTTACAAATCAATGAGTGAAAAGAAGACTATGACAAAACTGCGTTTATACTCTTTCCCGAATTTTGCAAAACTGTGGATATGTGAGTATAAATAAATGTGCATGGAAAAATAATTCAATGATAATCATTAAAATGTTAGCAACAATTATCTCTAGATGGTGAGATTTTCTGGTCTTTTATTATTATTATTTTTCATACCAGGGATTAAACCCAGGAGTGCTTAACCACTGAGCCACATCCGCTGCACTTTTTAAAAATTTTATTTAGATACAAGGTCTTGCTGAGTTGCTTAGGGCATTGCTAAATTCCTGAGACTGGCTCCTGCCTCAGCCTCCTGAGCCCCTGGGATTACAGGTGTGAGCCACTGTTCCCAGCGAGGATCTGTTTTTCAAGTATCTGATGATGAGCTTCTGTACCACAGTGGTTAAGGAAAAAAATACACCAATAGCATGGATTCTGCTCCTTGAAATTGAGGATCAACCCAACCCTCATCTCACCTTTGTTATTGAAGGTTAAGTCTGGTGCTTATTGCAAGAGAGTCCAACTGGGCATTCACCAAGCCCCACCAGACTCGGAAGAAACCCCCTTTCCACTTGCTCATTCTCTTGGATTCTCCTTATTGCTGACCTCTTTTTCCTCCTCCCCTGGACCATTAACTCCAGGTTTCACTCAGTATTTACTTAAAGTTGTCTCTCCTCCACTTACCCTTCCATTCCTCTGGTAACTCATTTTCAAACTTCTCTGTATTATTTGAAGTTTTACAATGACCATGTTTATTGTTTCATCAGGAAAAAATGATTTTTATTTTTATTTTTTATTTTCCATCAAATTTAGTATACTTTAATGTGCAAAAATGCTGCAGTAGCCTCCAGGATGAAGTTCCCAGGAAACAGATTAGAGAGTGGCATTGACTCTGCCTGATAGTAGCTGGGTGAGTATGCTCTGGATCGCATGGCTTATGTGGTAGGTCTGCCTATTTCCAGAGTCTATGATTTTTAAGACGCCAAACAGTATCTCCAGATCAAACTATTTATAAGAATCATTTCCTTCATGATGAGTTGGAACTTCCACTAACTACTTGTATGTTTAGATGACATCATCCCTGAGATTTATGTGAAATGACTCCTTTTCCTTGATGTTATCGAAGAGTTTCAGCAGTTGAGTTCCTTATAGTTCTTTGTGTTTAGATCACATCTGATGAAGCTGTCATTTGTCAAGGTTTAATTGTTTCCATTTTCCCCTCCTGGGACAGTTCCAGAAATTGTTAGGCAGACTTGCTAAAGAGAGCTGCAAAGAAGATAGAGCATGCCTACAGGTTGCAGATTTGACCTGAAACTTTCCTTGTATTAAGCTGCATCTCTTTGATTTAGTTAGTCATTTGTTTTCTGGGCCTTAATTTTCTCATTTATATAAAACTGGGGCGGAGGGAAGAAGGAGGTCAAACAAGACCTTCCCTCCATAAACACATGGGTTAATTATTTTTAATAAATCCTCTGTGTGTGTGTGTGTGTGTGTGTGTGTGTGTGTGTGTGTGATGGGGGTATTAAAGAGAAAGAATGGACAAGTGTTAGACTCTGATCAAATGTAGATTAGGAGGTCAGGGGGAAGAGACAAGAATGGTTCTAAGGGGATTTGCTGAGAGGACTGTAGACTTAAATGAGGTGAGGAAGTCAGGAGGAGGAATAGGTTTGAGGGAGAAGAAAGGGAGTTTGAGAGGGATGAGACCCATCTGGGGACAGATGCACAAAATTCATATGTTGACATCTGACCTGTAGGGTAATGACATTAGGAGGGTAGGAACTTTGGGAGTGATTCTGAGGGCTTAGTGCCCTTATAGAGAGGCCCTGAGAGCTAGCTAGCTCTCTTCTGTCATGTGATAATACAGCAAGAAGGCAATGAACCAGGAAATGGGCCCTCACCAGACCCTGAGTCTGCTGGTATCTTGGATAGTTTGATCTTGAACTTGCCAGCCTCCAGAACTGTGAGCAATAAATCTGTTGTTAATAAGCCACCAATGTATGGTGTTTTGTTATAGCAGGCTGAATGGAACAGACATGGCAGGGACTTGAGACTGGTTCCTGGAAAACAGGTCCAGTCAGGAGAAAATGATGGGAATCATCTCTACAGGAGGAGTTAAAATTTTAAGAGTAGACAAGACCACATAGCTGATTTCAAAGATCCTTTCCATCTTTGGCTCTCTTATGATGCATTTCAATTCTGGGATTATGATTGACCTATCCCATAGTCAATATAACTGGTCTTAAATACTCTTAAAGTTATCTTGGGATGTAAATCTTTCAATAATTACAGAATTATATTTTTGAATAGCACTTCAGAGGCCACTGAGTCCTTCTCATGCTGCCCTTCTAGGTGGCCACTTTGTTTTTCCTAACCAGCAGGGACAGGAAGCTTACTGCCTTCCAAGGTAGTTCAGTTCTCTTCAGTCACAAAGAGAAAATGGCTGACTTTTGCAGGAAGTCTAGGATGGAAAGAATTGGAAGGGGCTTTGCCAGTAAAATAGAGGAAGTAGCAGAGGAACAAAGGAGGTTGGTATTAGGGAAGTCAAAGAAAAGGCAAACCAAGTAGGTCCAGGAGAGTTTAAAGTCAGGTTCCTGTAGTTAGAGATGAGGATTAAAGAGAAGATATTTTCAAAGGTGTGGTAAAGACCAAAGTCAGATTTCACTGGCTAAGAAATGTTTGGTGGGAAGAAGTGGAAAGTACTAACTGCTTTATTTGTTCAAGAAGGGCCTCTTTAATTGACTCCATGGCTTCTTCCAAGAGCAAAGTGCATTTGAGTCTTCCTTGGAACTTGAGTCAGAAGACGTCTCTTAGGAATTCTCAGAATAAATGAATGCAGTTTAAAATGTAGGTCTAGAAGAATCCATCTTTGAATGATTATTTTAGAAAGGGGGGTGGCTCATATCCATATGTAACTAGGCTGGAGTCATCTACTGCTGCCCCACAACTTGGTGACATAAAACAATGGTTTATTATCCCATTATTCATATGGGTTGGGAACTCAGATGGAGCATAGTAGGAAAACTTGTCTCTCTTCCATGATATCTGAGAACTCAGCCAAGTTCCAAAAGCTGAAGGACTAGAATCATCTGAAGGCTTAACTGGCTGGAGGACTCACTTCCGGACACGGCTCCCTCATCTGCCTCGCAAGTTCAAGCTGGTAAATTGGTTCCTCTCTATATCATGGTCTCTCCATATTGTTGCTTGAGTTTCCTTACAACATGGCAGCTGGTTTCCCCTAAAGGGAACAATTCAAAGGCTCAAGATGGAAGCTGCAATTAAAAAAAAAAAATCTCATCTAGGAAGTCACACTATCAGGTTGCAATATCCTATTGGCTACATGGATCAGTGCTCCCCATGAGGCAAGGAAACCAAGATGTATGGATTATTAGGGCTCATCTTGGAGACTGGTCGACACTCTTGGCATGACAGCAGTTAGTTAAAGCCAGATCAGAGCAGTACTGACAAAATGTTAAAGGACTGACAGCTGGCAAAGGCCCAGGCCTTACTGAGGTGGTTCATTGTACTCGATGTTCCAGACAACAGACCTATAAATGATGTCCCTGCACTATCAGATTTCCCATCAGCCCAAATAACCTTCCACATGGTGGAGAGTTCATAGTTTTCCAAGAGGAAAGCACCAGCTGCACCTTCAAAAAATAATCACACAAAGGGCCATCACTGGGCAGAGTGTACTTTCTGCTGGCTGCATAACCATTAGATGCCCAGTTTCTGGACCTACATTGTCTGTGGCCACTCATGGATTTAGAGCAGACCAGGAAGGGGAAATGAAACCACGCAAGCTTCAGAAATGATTCTGCACTGGGCAAAGCTCAAAGCAAATGTACATGACAGAAAATTTAGATGACAATAGTCTTCTTCTCCTTTGTAATCAAAAGGTCCTGAGTGTGAATGGATGGTAATACACCTGCTCTGCACGAGCCTGCTGGGGCTTTCGCTTTGGCACATCATGGCTAAACACTGGAGTACCTCTGCAGCTGTTCCACTGACCCACAGGACAACTTGGAAGCCAAATATTTTTCCTTCTCATCACCTCTTCCACCCCCTGGGTGGGAGCTTTCCTGCCATTTTGGCTTTCCGGATAGAATGGTGCAGCCAGGGATGACCAAGATAGCTTAAGCCAGGACACAAAGGCAGGGAACAACATGTGAAAAAGCTTAGTAAACACAAGAGAGGTACGAGTTGCCGAAAACAGATGCACAGCTGCCTGTTAGGAAGTGTTCTAGAATGCATTCTCTCTTCTTCCTGGCATGGTAGGAGAGCAGAAGTCACCTCAGACAGGTATGACTCTGTGACGAATGGAGCTCACTGCAGCTAAGACCAGCACTGCAGAACAACTAAGTCAGGGTGAAAAGGAAGGGATTTTCCTCTAGGAAAACAAGGGCCCGTTTCCATTACACAGCCTCTGCTGTTATCGCACTGTGACCTGGACAAGTCTCAACTTTCCACCTGTAGTTTTACATCTGTAGGTAATAATGCTACCTCTCTAGGGAATGGACATGTAGTGATTAAACTGAAGAAGGAATGAGGTAGTATCTCCAAACTCCAAAGCACTATTAGATGAGAGGCTTATGGGAACTCGGGACCAAAGTGAACTATTCCACTCACCTGTAACTCCCCTGACAGCCTCCAGTGCCCAGGGCATCATGGCAGGGACGATGGCTTGAGTGCAGGGAGGCTGGACACCCCTTGCTCTGCCTTAGAACATATTGCTTCCCTGGAGGTCTGCTGCTATAAAATAAGGGACTTGACCAGTGAATACTGCAGTTCTGTTTGCTCTAATCTTTCCCCAGCCTGGAGTCTAGAGGCTGGGAAAAAAAGAGCAAGATGGTGTCTGAGAAAATAAATAATAAGTTAAAACCTGGAAAGACCACATGGTGGGTTGTGAAAAGCAGGCCAGCTGAAAATCTAGGTTCTGGATTTTCCATCTCCTTAGAAGAGTTCAGAGATTGTCCTACCCTGCCAGTTTTCCACCCTGACTGTACTATAGATCACCTGGGCGAGTTTGTAAAAACTTCCCTGCCTCACCCAGAACAACTGAAGAAGAAACTGAGGGTGGGGCTCTTCTCTGAGTATATATAAGTATATATATATACTCTTCTCTGAGTTTTTATAAAACTCCCCAGGTGATTCAAACGTGCATTCAGAACTGAGAATCTTTTAACCTTTCAGGATATACAGCTCTTGTCAGAGAGAGGCTGAGGTATAGGTCTTGAACCAAAGTCACTGTTATTTGGTAGCAGGGCAGGGACTATGACCCCCAATCCTTGAAAGGTACCTGTTAGAGTCTGTAAACAAGTCAAAAATAACACCTGGCATTTTGCCAGGGGAATGTTAGAGTTCGTAAACAAGTCTGGATGGTGCCTGGCAAAATGCCTGAGGGAGTGGTTTGAGAAGTAACAAAAACAAGCCATTAAGTGTGGAGATTCCTTATTGGTTGACTGATGTATCTAGTTTATGCTAATTAGATAAGCTCTGTGGAATGTATAAATACTGCTCCTGTCCTGCAATAAACGGCTCCCACTCCTGCTGTATCAACATACACAAGTTATTCGTCACCCCCCGGTTATTTTGCTGCAGCCAGACAGACTGCGGCAGGTACCTAAGAGTGATTTTGAGAAATCACTATTTCTTCCAGCTTTTCTCAATAAAATCCATCCTCAATCCTAAAAGTAGCAATGGAGGGCCATCTCCACACTGGAAGAGAGAGCTGGATCATGTGCTGACTCCGATTTCCTGAGAATCCCCTTCTCTTTCGCAATCCCAATAACACAGAGGCTATCAACAACTTAGTGAGACTCTCAGCACCTTAGTGAAATCCTGTCTCAAAATAACGAATAAAAAGGACTGGGGGGTGTGGCTCAGTGATAAAGTGCCCCGGTTCAATCCTCAGTATCCACATATCCCACTGACAGTTTTTTTTTTTTTCCTAAATCAGTACCAAATAACACACAGGCTAATACTAAACAAAGGGTCCCTAACTCCCAACTAAATACAGCTCCACAAAATATTGAGGGACAACTGATGAAAAATGGCTACAGAAAGGTACACCTACCAAGAAAACCTACTCCTACCTTGGCTCACTTGTCTTCCAAGAAGGATACCTGTGTCTGCCTCAGTGCCTGAGTTCATGTGGCAGAGACCATTTTCTTTCCCCAGTCAACTAGAAATCTTCATTAGGCCTGACTGCAGACTTTGGAGTTCAGAGCAAGGGACAAAACTGGAAGATAGTCTAAGGACCATTTTAAAGACACAAGAGCCACCCTCCCTTCTACCTGTGCCTTCCACGGCTGCAGGACCTCACCTCATCCCTACATTTCCTTTTGAAAACCCACCAAGAACAAGCATAGGGTTTGGGGGCCTTTCTTCTTCTTTTTTTCTGCTCTTTTTCTAGCTGTGATTCAAGATCCTGTAACAGCAGAAAGGTTTCATAGATCAGTAGTAAGTATGTCTGTATTCTGGTTTTAAGTGTCTGACCTTAGATAAATCCCTTAATTCCTATGATCCCATTAACTTGAGAGGCTGAGGCAAGAGGATTCAAGGCCAAATTTAAGGCCAGCCTGGGCAACTTAGGGAGGCCCTATATCAAAATAAAAAATAAAAAGGTCTGGGGATATGGCTCAGTGGTAAAGCACCCCTGATCCAATGCTCAGTACCAAACAACAATAAAAAAAAAAAAAAAGATGTGGGGGGGGGGGATCTGGAGCCCTGTCGACCTGTCAGGGTTATGATGATGCTGATTCTTATTAATTTGTGTGAAAGATCTTCATAAGCTGTACAGACTGCCTGAATGAGGGTATTTATTTGTTTATTTATTTATTTTGCAGGATTGAACCTAGGGCCTTGCTTGTGCTAGGTAAGTGTTCTACCACTGAGCTAAATCACCAGTCCTTTTATTTTTATTTATTTTCATTTAATTTTACATATTTATTTTTGAGACAGGGTCTCACTACGTGGCCCAGGCTGACCTTGAGCTTACAATCCTTTTACTTGAACCTCCCAAGTACTTGGGATTAAAGGCATGCTCCAGTCACTGTGCCTGGTGAGAGAGGGTCTTTATTATTATTTGGATGGGAACACAAATAGCCACAATGATTAATTTTCAGGGAACTGAAATATTCTGCCCAAAGCACCCAGGAGTTGAGAAACAGAGCCAGGGATTCTTTGCCTAAGTCAACAACTGCTGTGGAGCTTTGGAGAAAGTCAGAATCTCCCTTATCATTTCAGAGTGATGCCTCTTGGTATTTGTGGGCTCTCTGAAGGCATAGAATGGCATACAGAGGAAGGTTATGGCATGAATTTGTCCCCTCCTGGGTGGCAGAAACTATCTTGGAGCCAAGGAAGGCCACTTGCACCTGTGTTGTTGCAAAACAAATGGATGATCTTCACAGTTCTCATCTATTGTATCCAGTACCTGCATGATGCCCACAAACATTTATTGAGTGAATTGATTCCTGTATAAAGTAGTGCCCATGCTGAACTACTTATTCTCTTGAGATCTGCAACCTAATAGACAATAGAAGTAATAGACAATAACAGAAGTAATAGACAATACTGAAGACTAAATTAATTTAGGAGAAAAGAAATCACCAAACTAACCTCTTCAATTATAGGTTGATACACATTCATAGTCTATGCTACTGTAACAAAATACCTGAGACTGGATAATTTATAAACAATAGGACTTTATTTCTTACAGTTCTGGAGGCTGGGATGTCCAAGATGGAGATGCTGGCAGGTTTGGTTTCCGTTAAAGGCTCTTCCTCATAGATGGTGCTAGGTGTCCACATGTGATAGAAGGGATGGAAGGGCAAAAGGGATGGATACCACCTTCTCCTGTGGCAGAGGAAATGGAAGGGCAGAATGAGGACTTAGCTAGTTCCCTCCAATCCTTTTTTAAGGACACTGATCCCATTCATGTGGACAACACCCTCAAAGCCTAATCACCCCCTAAATGCCCACCTCTTCCTTCCTTCCTTCCTTCCTTCCTTCCTTCCTTCCTTCCTTCCTTCCACTGAGTATCTAACCCAGGACTTGGTGCATGCTAGGCAAATGTTCTACCACTGAACTACATTCCTACCCCATAATTACTGATCATTTAGGCTTTTAAAGTTCTTATTTATTTTTTACAGTGCTTGGGATCAAATCCAGGGCCTCAGGTGTGCTAGGTGGACACTCTATCATTGAGTTCACCCATAGCCCAGATTAACACTGTTGCTGCTAAATTTCAACATAAATTTTAGAGAAGACACAAATATACCAGCATATATATTCACTGTAGCTAAGGCATAGTTGTTATAGGTATGTTATATACACACACAACAAAAAGAAATAGAAGTCATTCAGTTTTTTTAACTTTACTAGCGAATATTATTAATATGTGCTCCAAAGTATGGGCATTGTTGCAGTCGGAGAATATAAATGAATCACCCACAGTATTATAATTAAGGCGAAAGAATAAATGGTGATGAAGGGTCCAGGGAGGGTTTGAGGCATCAGAGAAAGGGTCCTGGGAGAAGAGTCTAACCAGGGAATTGTAAGCAAATGGAAATTCTAGGGCATGTCATGGTTAAGTCACATTCCTGTTCATTGAACTTTACTATGTGAAAGCTAAATGCTTTACATCCACTATTTCATTTGGTCCTCCTAGTAGGTATTCTTATTCCCATTTTACATCTAAAGGAAATGGAGTTCAGATGGTCACAAAGTTAGTAAACATCAGAAGCAGGATTCAGACACTGATTTGACTTCCAAGTCCTGATGCTTATGTAGTCTGGCATGATGGAATTCATTGCTCAGGAGTGATACAATGGAGAACAAGCTTAAGGAAGACCTTGATATCCCTTTGGTGGCAATAAGGAGATGCCTTGAGGTCCCTCTGGTGGCAATAAGAAGGGTGGACTTACTGTATAGGATAGTATAGGATCAGGGTGAGCAGATCTGCTTGCCTTCAAGCCTTGCTACTCAAAGTGCCATCTGCATATAAGCAGTCTCTGAGTCACCATCAGTTAGTCAGAAATGCAGACTTGTGAGTGTTGGATATGAATGAAAAACTCCAAAATACTGCAGCCTGGGAAAACAGAGTAAAAAAGAAAGCCATACATTGATAGCATTGATCTTTTCCAATGCATTCTTTCCTAGTGACAAGACAAGCCCTGGGGAGGAAATATCCATCCAAGCCTAGACTAGTTTTCTCTGGGAAGAAGCTGAAATACTAATCCTTCCCAAAATAAGTTCTTTCTCAGTAATAGTACAATGAGATCCTGGAAGGATTCAAGACCATCCATCTGGTCCACTGGCTGCTGACCCTGGACCCTCCATTAGACACGCTCTGGCAATAATTAGGTTACCTCAAAGTATAACCTATATAAGCCCAAACTTCCCTTTTGGCCAGTGGCTCAATTTTCTACCAGGAGAGTGGGTCCATCAGAGGTGTGTCACCCCATTCCTGCATACCCTGTTCCTGCATGAAACTTTGTTCCTGAATAAGGAGTTGAGCTGACCCGTGACGTTTGCGTCTGGCCTGATCTTTTTTGTGCTAACAGTGAGCCTCATCCAGACCTACTGAATCCGAATCTACACTTCAACCGTATATTCAGATGACTCTAAAGTACACTGACATTTGACTGGCATCAACCGAAAGGACAAGAGCTCTGCCGGGGATGGGGGTCTCTCTTCCCAGAGACACATACATTTTTTTGATCACAGATCCCTTCGAAATAACCAGAAATACCCCAGAAAAAAAATTCTGATGTATGCCAACTTTACCCCAAAACTCTAGGGGATTCACAAAGCTCTGAAGAGCATCAGGACCCTGGGTGGGTCTGTAAGGAATCCCCAACTCTTAATTCATTAATAATTTAGTTGGTGGAGGGATGATAAGGAGTTGGCAATTAAAGAAAAATGTAAGTCTGAAGCCTTGGGCTGTCATTTCAGAGATCTCTCCAAAGCAGCCAGGGCCAAGGCTCAGTTCCCATCCTCCCCTCCTATCCCCTGGCATTGTTCTCAGTCCCCTGGGATCCCAGCAGATACCCTTGAGGGAGAAAGGAGGCCCACCCCGGCTTCCTCCAGCAGGACAGGGCCTGCCTGTGAGCTTTTCTTTAGTCTCAGAAAAGCCAAAATTAGCCTCACTGTTGTTTCTTTTCTCAGGAGCCTCTAAATTGTATCTCAGGAAAGGATTATTGTGCTCTGGGGACCCTATCTTATCATGGGGTGTGGGAGAGGCGATGAGTGAAAGGAAAATGGTCTTTGACAAATTGGTTCAATTCGGACAATCACATGACCTTCCAGTAACTGCCCACCACTGCTTTAGTGAAGCTATTGTTTCAGTTCCCAAATATTTAGCCAAGTAGGAGGCCCGAGAGGGCAGGCAAGTGGCAGAGGTTCCAGAGCATGATGACATGGGGGGAAGGACTTTTTTGGGTGACCTCTGCATTTGGCTGGGACTGGTGAGCAGGCCTGGCTTTGCCATTTGAGCTGTCACTAACTCTGAAGGAGTAGGGTAGGGAGACACCTCAGGGTCACTCACCACCTTAATGCTAAGATACAGTGGAGGTTCCACCAGAGCCGTGGGTTCTGCAGGTGGAAGCACTTGAGCCTCCTTGGCCTCAGCTCTTCCCTGCTTCACAGCTGGCCAGGCAGCCTTTCTGACCCCTCTGAGGAGATGTGGGACTATTCTCATGGTGAAAATTCCTCAGAAAAAACAAAATCACACCCAGTCATTCAGGGGATAGATGTGACCTAAGCTGTCCAGGTAAAGGTTTCATGGGAGGAATTCAAGGCATGATCAGGTATTTGCCCTTATGCAACTTGTCAAAAATGCCTGAATCTGGTGCATACATGTAATCCAGCTGCTTTGTCTGAGGCAGAACTGCAAGTTCTAGGCCAGTCTGGGCAATTTAACAAAAGCCTGTCTCAAAATAAAAATTTTAAAAGGGCTGTGAGTATATGTCAGTGGTAGAGTGCCCCTGGGTTTTTGATCCCTAGTATGAGGGGTTGGAAAAAATCCTGGATCTCCAGGGAAAGAGAGCATGAGCTCTGGGTGACCTTGCTCGCTTCCTCTTGCTCTGTCTGCCATCACGAGCTATTCGAGCTATTCGGGAGACGAGGCTGGGGGTGGGGGCAGCAGCACATGAGAAAACGTGTTATCGATGGGGAACACTTTTCCCCTGCACTCATGTGGTCATCTGTCTGATATGCCTGTGGGTGGAGGTGGGCAGAGGGGAAGGGAGTGTCCAGTCACCGGCGACAGAAAAGAGCCATGAGGTCATTGGAGCACAAGGCTTTCCTCATGACCACTGGCAGCAATTGTCTTCCCATCGCATTCCCAGGGGCTTACCTCCGCTCCCACAGAGGGTTCTGATATTGGGATCCTGCTTTGGACATACTTTTTCTTCCATCTGAAAATATACCCTGATAGCTAGACAGGAACACTTTATTATTTGGCAAGCGATTTGTGATTTAACTTTGAGAACTGCATTTGTTTCCAGATTCTGATGACAACTCTCACATCTGATTCTGTCTGAGATGCTACTGCTGCCTCTCCTGACTCCCTGCCTAGGCAGGACTGCAGGGGCAGCCCTCCACCCACCTAGCCCATGCCTTCCCCACTCAGCGTCCCTCACCATGGCACCTCAATAGGATATGGGCTTTCTCCCCACTCCTCCACCCTCAAAATCTACTGAACCAGTGTCACTGATGGGAAGCTGAGCTAAAACTTGGGAATCCATATTATAAACACAACACTCTGGGGATTCTACTGCCCGAGTTTGAGAATCATTGAGCAGCTAATCCCAAAGAATCAATGTCGCTCCAATATTTGAGGATTGCAATATTCTAAGGGATGAAGCCTCAAATGATACGTGCACAGCCACTTGTGTTTTAATAACCATGAAGTCTCAATCTTCCTACCTAGTGATTCTCTATCTTGGCGGAATATGAGAATCATGCTTGGGGTTTTTGAAAATTATACATACTATGGTTTCTAAGCAGGGGATAGACAAGTGGGATTTTCTCCTTTCTCTATGGAAGCAAAAACTTGCCTTGGAATCTCAGACAGTGGCTCCATCAGAAGTGTAGGTGTTAGCACCTGGCAATTGCTTGAGGAATCTCCTTTATGAGAATCATCACCAGGAGCCATGGGGAACAATCTTCTGAACAGAATGGGGTGTGGGGATCCCACCACCTACCATGGTCATCTCCTTTAAAACAATGGATGCATTATCTAGGGGAAGGAATGTCCTTGGACCCTACAGATTCCAGGATGGCCAAGAAAAGCTGCAGCCCCTAGGATGGATCTCTGGGAAGGAGAAGGCTAGACAGGTTTTGGTTCCATGAGCTGGTGGGGCTGGAATCACGTCTGACCTAGCATTCCAGGGCCAGCTGGGAGGAGGCTGTGCAGGTGAACTGCATATTAGGAGTCTAAGCAGGGGTTCCCTTAGCCAAGGTTAGTAAAGGAGGAGGGGTGATCTCTCCAAGGGTCACAGTTGTCCTGATAGGCTGCTTGAGCAGCCAGAGGGTGCCAGCTGAAGACAGAATAGGACCAGTATGTGATAGTGATACCATGAGGTAATGAGGAGTCACAGCAAAGGTGATCATAACTGCTCAGATTTCTTTGGTGTCACTTGCCCAGCATTGATCTATGTGTGTCATGCATTCATTTAATAACATGGAATAACTGTTCTGTGATGGAATCATTATCACCCTCGTTGTATAAAAGGAAACATAGGTATGCAGATTACAGAATTAGAGAGCAGTTTCTAGATTATGGACTCAGGCAGCCGTGTGCCAGAGCCCACTCCTGGGCCTTGCTATCTTCATAGTAATAGACATTATTTATTTATTTCTATGGCACTAACAATTGAACCTAGGGGCACTCTACTCTAATCTACATCATCAGCCCTTTTTATTTGATTTGAGAAGGGTCTCGAAAAGTTGCTCAGGCTGACCTCAAATTTGCAATCCTTCTGTTTTAGCCTCCTGAGTCACTGAGATTGCAGGCATGTGCCACTGTGCCCAGCATAGCCATCATTTATCCAGCACTTACTATCTGCTATTATATTTTCTGTGCACTTTTATTTTATTATTCATATTTTGTTATTAATATATCTTATTTGTGGGTATTTATAAATAGATACATTTTCATATGGTTTATTTACTAGAAATATTTCTTTTTCTATTTGTGTATTTAGACATGTATATTAAATATGTATCTCATTCTAGGAATATGGTGAGACCATCAAGTCAGGCAGATAAAGCCACATATGTATATGAACAAATTTCCATGTTTTATACACAAACATATTTATATGGCTACATACATATTTCTAGTCATTTCCATAATATACATATTTACATATGTCTATAGAACAATAGGCCATATAGATCTCAGTCCAGCATGAAGGATCTAAGAGGTACCTGGAAGCCCCCTAGCAGGGTTGCTGGTCTTGTATTTCTCATCTTTCTCTGAACTTTCAGTCTTCACCATGAGCCTATGAGATGGGAAGTATTTTATTCCCATTTTGCAAATGAGGACATTAAAGCAAGGGGAAAAAGTAGTGGAGTGTGCTGGGCCTACTGCAATAAAACACATGTGCTTGCTTGCTTGCTTCCTTCCTTCCTTTCTACCCTCAGCGCTGGGGATCAAACCCAAGACCTTGATATATAGGGCAAGTGCTCTACCACTGAGCTACAGACCCAGCCCTGTCCATTCTTTGCTCTTGATCTTCCCTTTGCTTTTTCTACTTGGAAAATCATGTGTGTGTGTGTGTGTGTGTGTGTGTGTTGCTGGGTGCTGGGGATGGAACCCACAGAGCCTTGAGCATGCTAAGCTTGTGATCTCCCATTGAGCTATACCCAAGCCCCATGATCTGTTTTTCAAAGCCAGGTTCAAGTGTCTTATTCTTGGTGAATACTACCGGTCTCCAGTCTCCTTCTCTCCCAACCTCCACCTTGGGCATTTTGTTCCCCCGACCAGCCAAGACACACTTGAAGTCAAACACTGGATGGTGTTTACACTCTCTCCCTCCAGACCCAGCAGGCTGCCCTGAAAATAGCAGCCTCTCAGAAAGTGTTAGTTAAATGAATACGAGGAAAAGAAAGATGGGAGGAGTAAAGACAGAGAGATAGGGAAGACAAAAAAGGTAAAAGGTAATCCTGTTTGGAGGATGGTTACTGAAATTGAGTAACCGTGACCTTTTCCCTGACCTATGGGACAGCCAATCAGTGAACTCACCTGTCACCCTGGAACTGTGGCCCTTACTTAGAAAGTAAGTTGAAAGAGCCCTGCTATGTCATCTGGCCCAACATTCTGGGCAATGGTGCACCTTCCCCTTACAGAGGAAGGGTGAGGGACTGTGTTGGAAGGACTCTAGTAATGGGGGCACCAGATGAAAGTGCTCCCTTATGCTGAGTTAAAATCCTCTGTGTCACCTGCCCGTCAGTTCAGTCCCCTCCTCCTAAAGACCCATCCAAAGGCATCAGCTCCCTTTCCACTCCATGGGCTCTGCTCTGCCACCCCTGATCCATCATGGGGACTGAGTCTAGGCCCTGCTTACTCCCTTGCAGCACAGGATGCCAGCGCTCACTCCCCTAGGACACTACTGACTCACTGAGACTAGGGGGGTGGCGTGAGTCAGTGCTTGCCCGCGGGAATCTGTTTCCTGGTTAGGGTGCTATCAAAAACATCCTCTGCCACTCTGCTCACGCAAGAGACGACCCAGCTTTTCAGTGTCTCAATCCTGCCTCCTCAGAAGTTCATCCATCTGTACACACAACTTTATACCAACAATGCACTCGGCCTTAACAGACATCCAGGTGACTTTCAAGGAAATCTGGAACTGGACTTTTAAATGGGGATATCTACGAAATAATTGCCTCATGCTGAGTAAGTAATGATAATAACTGATATTTTTGTGACCCTTAGGAGTTGACAAAGTCCTTTCATGATTTATTATCACTTTTTGCAACCATTCAGTAAGGTAGAAGAGGGGTATATATACATATATAGAGACACACACATGTAGTCTTTTTTTTTAAAAGAATAAAGGGACTCCGGCACTGGTGGTGTGGCTGGTGACTGGAGTATAGAATGTGTTTAGCGTGCACAAGGCACTGGGTTCCATCCCCAGCACCATAACTAAGAAAAAGAAGAAAAAAAAAAAGAATAATGGGAATCAGAGTTCCACAGCTGGTGAGTGTTGGGAGTCACGACCTGCCTCAGGATCTAAGGTCAATGGTTCTATCCCGTGGGTAGCAGGCCAGCTTCAGCCCCCTGGAGGCTACGTGCCTCCTCCACTGGGCCTGTGCAAAGGCTGCTCGCTGTGGGTGGTGGCAGCACTTCTCTGTAGCCCCACGCTTTATTGTGCATTATCTTATCTCAATAGGAAAAGGCAATTCAGGGGAAGAATTTCCTTGTCGCGGTGCTCCAGGCTTTCCGTTGTCCAGACTTCTTAGGCCTGTCCATCCCCTGGGTCTGACCATTACTCATATCCATGGAGGCACCTTATCACGGCTGTCTAAGATATAGGGCATATTTTTTTCTCAACACCAGACAAACTGGAACCTGTCCACCCTTTAATGCCTGCCATCGTCATCAGCCAGCTCAGAATCTCGTACACTTGGAATCTGCTTGAAAAGCAGCCCCTACTAGTCCAGCTCCTTCCTTCACAAAGTCCCAGGAAGTCTGTTGCTAGTAACACAAAATCAAACAATAGCCCTTGAATGTCAGGGTCCTTTGCTGGCAAATGTGACTGTAGTCCCTGGAAAGCCACCTCAACAAGGAGGCCAATTGTGAGTCTGTTCACTGCTATACTTTCTCCAATGCCTTGTTTTGAAGCACTTCAAACCCACAGGAATGATGAAAGAATAACACCATGAACATGTTTAGACTTTTCACCTAGGTTCACTAATTGTCCCCTTTGGACACATGTGCTTTTAATAGCTCTCACTCCACATAAACCTGAAAAAATTATATATTTATATATTTTTTATATATACTTACACACACACACACACACACTTAAGGACAGGGTTTGACTGAGCTTGTTTCAAACTCCTGGGCTCAAGTGATCCTTCTGTGTCAGTCCTTCCAGTAGCTGGGACCATGAATCTGCACCATCGTGCCTGGCTATTTTTCTTTTTAATTTTGGTGCCAGGGATTGGACCCAGGGCCTTGTACATGATTGGCAAGCCCTCTGCCACTTAAATCTATCTCCAACACTGTCTCCCATCCCTACCCCAGCTGTTTTTCAAATGCCCTTTTTCTTATTCAGAATAAGAACTCTGGAAAAATTCTGCCCCCTTCCTTAATTTTTTTTGGGGGGCGGGGATACTGGGGATTGAACACAGGGCTGTTTAACCACTGAGCCACATTCTTACCCCTTTTAAAAATATTTTATTTAGAGACAGGGTCTCACAAAGTTGCTTAGGGCCTCCTTAAATTGCTGAGGCTATCTTTGAACTTGTGGTCCTTCTGCTTCAGCCTCCCAAGTCACTGAGATCACAGGTGTGTGCCACTATACCAACTTCCACATAATCTATCATGGAATCTAATGATTTCTGATACTAATGAATTTTCTCTTGTAATTACTAATAATGGCACATGCTCTCTTGTGTTCTATCTTTTATAGGGGGAGTGGGTACTGGGGATTGAACCCAGGGGTGCTTAACCATTGAGCAACATTCCCAATCCTTTTGATTTATTTTTTATTTTGAGACAGGGTCTTGCTAAGTTGCTTTAGGGCGTCCAAAAATTGCTGACTCTGGCTTTGAACTTGAGATTCTCCTACCTCAGCCTCCAAGCTGCTGGGATTATAGGCATGCTCCACTGCCCTGGCTTGTGTTCTCTCTCTCTTTCTCTCTTTTTTAACTTGCTTTATTCTGTAGTTTTTTTTTTTTTTTAACCTGACCCATTCAAAGGATTCAGCTCCCTTTCCACTCCTTGGGATCTGTTCTGTCACCCCTGATCTGTCACACTGATATCCTGGACTAAGTCTAGGCCCTGCTTACATCCCTTGCAGCAGAAGGCTGCCAGCCCTGGCTCCCTTAGGACACTGTTGACTCACTGAGACTGGGGGGTGAGTCACTGCTTGCCCACAGGAATCTGTTTCCTGGTTAGGGGTGCTATCAAAAACATCCTCTGCCACTCTGCTCACGCGGAGTTGGTTCAGCCTTTCAGTGTCTCAATCCTGCCTCCTCAGAAGCTCAAACATACATACAACTTTATAACCACCACCACAATAAAAATTTTTTTTTAAAAAAGGATTTTTTTTCACCATGTGAGAACTAGAAATTCATTATCAGAATAACTTGCACTCTGGCATCGCACCAAATAATTTCAAGGCAATTCAGGTATGTGCCTCAGTTTATTGTCCCACAATCTTTTAGACTTCAAGGCAAAATGTAATTTCATTAAATTATTCTATTTAGTTGAACATGATATCTCACATACGTAATCTCAACTACTTGGGAAGCAAGACGATTACAAGTTTGAGGTCAGCCAGGCCACTTATAGAGAACTTGTCTCAAAAAATTAAAAGGGCTAGGGATGTAACTTAGCCCAGAGAGCCCCTGGGTTCAATCCTGGGTTCAATACTGCACACACAAAAAAATAAAGGTGTAATGTTTAATGTTTCCCAATCATGGGGTACTTATCACTTTCCCCCCCTATTTTAAGTAGTTTCATGGGAACATCTTCTTACACAAATAGATCAGTTTTAAATTGATTTCCTAAGGACAGTGTTTCTCAAAGAGTGGTCCTCTATCCTCTGTGACAGAATCACTTGAGGAGCTTAAGATTCCCAGGCCCTGTCCAGACCTAGGCTGGAGCTTAAGAACCTATATTTGAATATCAGAGCTTTAGGGTACACATTTCACAAAGTGTGATGGTTAAAACATTAGGCCTATGAAATGGCTCTCTTCACACGTGGCCAGGCTGTCCTTGGGAAAGACTGTGGTGGTGAAAGTGTACACAGTCCTTTGTTCTGGTGGTGGGGTTAGAAAACCCTGTTTTCCACAGGAGATTCCAAGGGCTAAGATATCTGCAGGAGAAGAGGTAGAGGGATAGAGGGAAAGGTCAAATCCAGAGTAGATAGGTAGAACTTGCCAGGCTGTCCTGAAGGCAGATGTCAGTTGGAGTGGGCTCAGATCCAGTAACCTGGGACTCAGAAACTGGGTTCTAGTGGTACAGAGGACTCCGCAGTAACCTGCAGATGTGTAGACAGTTCTTAACACCATTCTCAACATGCCAGTATCCCTGTCCCACCTACTGAACCTCATTAGCCTGTAGTTAATGGAAGTTAGAGATAATTTAGCTAAAAAACTATAATCTTAGAACTTTGTTGACAGCAGCTGGGTTCCAATTCAAAACTAATAGAGCCCTATGTGCTTGTGTGAGGCCCAGGGTTTCACACCAGCAAAACAAACAAAACAAAAAATCAATGGAGAAGACAGTTGGACAAAACACTTTGGGAACATGAGCAAGTGTGATTGCGAGGAAGGAAAGAAGTAAGCAGGTTGGGAACGGAGGGCCAGGGAATTGTTGTTCTTCATAAACTTGGTCGGATCTGATTTTCTTTTTTAAACCACGCACCTGTATTATATTTATTTCAAAAATTTTTTTAGTGTACTTAAAGAATGGTTTACAGTGCAGGCTAAGTCTGTTGATTGGTCCTAACTACACTAGGAACCAAAAAAATGACTATGTGACTAACTCCCTAAAAACTCAGAGGAGACAGACTGACAGCAACTACCAGCCGCTGGTGGTCTCCCGGGCCGCGGCTGCGCGGGCCGGAGCCCGAAAGCGGCGGACTCCGCGGGGGCGGGACTCGCACTCCCAGGGGGAGACGGTGGCTGCGGAGTGCGCAGGCGCAGGGCTGCGCCTCTTCCCCTCTTCCCGGAAGTACGAGGTGAGTGGTTTGAATGGGCTACCTGCTATCTGCCGATGGCCGGTTCTCCCAAGAGGTAGGCGTGGGGAGACGTGGTTCAGTTTCCACTCATATGGACAATGGGCCACCACCCTTCTTTTGGGGAGGCCATCGACTGGCCCTCAGGCGGTTGTGAACGATCCCCCTGGGGACTGCCGAGAGAAGGCGCTCTGCAGGAGACAGACCCCTCAGCCGTCATAGCTGCAGACCCTGAGTGAGGACTAGCAAGAGGAGACCTGAGCCTCCTGCCAGTACCCAGCGCTGATGGAAAATGCCCAAGGGAATTGGGAGGGCGTGCCGAATTCTCCAGGCAATCAATCAACGGAGGTTCTTGAAACTTAACGCTGGTTAATGACTTGCCCTGCTGGAAAGGAGCAGTCCCGAATGTCCCATGGTTTGTTTGGCTTTAAGGTTAGGTATCAAGAAAAAGCAGATTAGACTTCTAAGTAATTTTATCTAGTATCGTTCTTGAACTTCTTAAGATCGTCCCTCTCACATGATGACTCTTGAATACTAGGAGAGGCATATGTAAACTTCTTGAAGAGTTCTTCCTGGGCACTGCAGTATAGCTTGGGTTCATTCAAAACAGCCACCTCTGCCAGGGCATTGACCTTAACTTCAGAAAAAACAAAGTCGAAGAGAATAGGTCAGTGCCTGCATAGTTGGAAAATTTGAAGGAGAATGGTAAAGGGCAGAAAAAGGAGTGCAGAGAATTTGGGAAGTATGGTAATGGAGTGCGTGTGTATGTATGTGTGTGTGTGTGTGTGTTTTGAGGGTGGAACCCAGGGCCTTGCACATGCCAATCACATACCCCAGCACCAGTATTCATCTTAAATGGATATCTTCAAGGCATATCTGAAATTTGTCTTTAACATTATGTTTCTTTTCTGAGCGTTTATAAAAATGTCCATTTGTCTGTGGGAAACATACTAACTGGCATATTCACAAAAAAAGAAAAAAGGAAATAAATCTAACCTAGCTTTCATTTTATAAATGAGGAGACTGACCCAGAAAGGGAAATGACAAATATTACACTGAATCAGACCTGGGAAATGGAGCCTCATCATACTCCTTGGCCCAATGCCTCTCCTTAAACTATAGCTCATGTCTACTGTAACAAACATGATGTGAATATATCATCAGATGATGCATTTACTGAATTATCAGAGGGACATAAGAAAACTAGTTCTTCAGGCTCTATACAGGCTCTTTAGAAAATTAGAGTCATCAGAACTCTCCCTAAGTTATACAAACTTCTTTGGCAGATGAAATCTCTGTTTTTGTTTTCTTTAGATGAGTTTAAGCAGGGGCTGGATAATCACTTATTGTGGTTATTCTTAAGGAGATCCAAATCTCTGAAATCCCTTCCATCTGTGGATCTGATTCTTTGGTTTCACTGTCTTTCAGCACATGTGTCCAAAAATATAGGGAGGAGGGAAACTAATCACTCTTCAAAATCTGCTGTTAGTCAGGTATAAGGCACTTCATTTATGTTAATTCACTTAGTCATTACCTTAAGCTTTCTAGGGAGGTTTCCTAGTCTGCCTTAAGAGTTCACAAAGGTTAGGTAACATGCTTTGGGCCATGTAGATAATAGGTAAGACAATTAAGACATATTACACCATCTCTTCTCTGGATAGGATGGTTGCATGGTTTGTTCCCAGCCCTTCCAATGGAGGTAATTCTTTGCACTGCTTAGTGGGTCCTCAGGGCAAGGACCTTCCATAGTCTTTGTGGCCAGAGTAATAGCTAAAAATGAAGCTGCTCTCCTACTAGGAGAAAGTCGTTTTGGTTGGTACCTCTTTACAAAGGTCCTGGGGTTCTAGAGCTTTGCATACAGGCAGGTTCTCACTAAACAATAAAGCCAAACTTTACTTCCTAAACTCCCAGGGTGGTTTACTGTGGATGAAGAGACTTGAGACAATCTGGGACCATAATGATAGTAACTGGTTTGTGAAGGGAAAAGACTGGGATGATAGGATATAGGGAGATAAATAACATCTGGAGCTGAAATAGTTTGTGCTACTCCAAGGCAGCAAGATCATTTAGTGTTCTTGAGAATGGCCATTCCTATGAGGACTCAAGGGATTCTGATACCCCAGGGAGCATGATCCAATCTCCCTTTGAGAAAATGTTTGTGAGTGTGTGTGCACATGCTAAACGTGAACTTCAGAAATGTCATCCTATCCCTATGCCTTCTGCTTTTCTAAAGCTGATCCCTCCTCCTGCTTGCGGTTACCACTCAATAGTCTTTAAATGAAACACGTTCCCCATGTTCACTCCATACATGACTATACATTTCTGTTTCCTGAAAAGCTGTGGCAATAGAAGTAAAAAACTCACTGAGTATCTGAGCCCCTGAGCAAGTGAGTCACCCTTTGGTATCTTCCATGGCTAGCATCAGCCACAGACTGAAGCACCCACTCCCTAGCCTCCATGCTCCAGTTCCTTTCCAGTGTCTTCTACCCTCTACAATCCACACTGCACCATCAACTAGATTCCACCCTTCCCTGCCCCCAGGCTTCTACCATTTCACTTACTGGCATGTTCCCTTCAACTTCCTTTGCTTTGGGCCTCTATTCACCTCTTCCTCCTCCTTCAAAGTATAGCTACATTGGCTAAGACCCCACAAAACAAAGTTGCCTTTAGCAATCGTTCTTTGATAAGACAACCAGGAACCCAAAGCAGATAAATGGAATAAATAAAGTAGCTTTGAGTTTTCTGCTAGTTCAGAGGTCACCCAGGGGATTAGGATCTATGCAGAGACCTGTGGAACCAACCCACTTTCCCAGCACCCCCTTCCTCCTGCTGCCGGGACTTGCACATGCCCTTAGGAGAAACTGGGCAGCTGCAGCTGAGTCACAGGTCACTGTGAGCCAGCCATCAGCAGAGCTGTGTTTCTTGGCATTTATCCCAGACCCCCTCATGGCAGACTTCTGTGGCTCTGCTGGGATTCTGACTTACCACTATATTCCAGTGTGAGATGCTTTGATTCACTCAGTTAAATTTTATTCACTCTAGTGGTTCCGACCTTAGCCCCATTCCCTTCACCTTTCCCCTCACATGTGGTCACACTACCATTCATCTTCAAATGGGGTTACTGTGCTTGAATTAACATGTCCCAGCATACCTATTACCCTCTGTATGCTCTCAGTGACCTCCTAAAGCACACAGTGCCCCTCACCTGTAAACCCTGCCTCCGCACACGCGTTGCCAGGCTGGAGGAAGTTCTCTTGCTTTTCATTCTTCGAAAAGACCAATAAAAACCCATTCTTTTGTTTTTTTGCTTGTGCTTGCCATACCACTGATCTCACAGATACTTGGTTGACCAAGCAGTCCTATGGATAACTTCCAGCAGATACTGGAGGGCAGAAGCCAGGGCTTGCAGGACAGGCTCTGCTGAGGTCCAAACACATGAGCTATTTGTTAGGTGAACTCATTCCTGGCATCCAGCAGATACTGAGTTTACAGTTGCATTTCATGGGAATAGAGGGAAAGGAAAGACGGGAAAAGAGGGCCCATTGTCCTTTGGATGAAGGCTTATCTTTACAAAGCAGGAGCCATCTGTGAGCTTCTAATCTTCAGAACAAATGGCATATCCAGGTCTGTCCATAGAACCCACAATCTTAGATTTATTCGGAGCCAGGTAAACCAGCCACGCTCAGCTCCAGGTTCCTCACTTCCCTGGGCAGCTTCTTCAGTGGCTTAAATCCCTGCTATGGGTGTCACTGTAGGTCCGATCTCTGCTCAGTTTTACTGATGAATGCCTCATCCTAGTCTTTGAGCTGATGGACTGGTTTTTAGAAGATACTAATCAGCAGAGCTGAAGTCTACTGTCGTCGAAGAGCCCCTCGGCACCTGGAATCTGAAGGTCTCCATGTTGTCATTGTTCCTTTCAAAATTGACATCTTCAGGATCCCACTGTGAAGAAAAGACACAAAGATATTTTGGTGGGACAGGTCCTTTCAATCTATTACTATCCCGCACCCTAAACAACAACTCAATCTTAGTTCTGACACAGGCAAAGATAAGGACAACTGGGCGAGGTCAAGTTAACCAGGCCTCTGTTTCCTGCACCTAAAGGGAGCAAGTACACCTTTAAATCAAGGAATTAATGAACCATTACCCTGAACAGACCAGCCCCATTTCCCTTGCCACCTCCTTTCTACTGTCCCCCATATTCAGCAAATTCTTATCTAGTGAGTCTGAGACACGATCCCTTTATCTTGAAAATGTCTACCTCCATGCCTAATTCATTCTTGGAAAAGACCAATAAAAACCCATTCTTTGGTTTTTTGGTGATGCTAAGAATTGAACCTAGGGCCTCATGTGTACTAGGCAAGCATTCTGCTGGTGACCTATAGCCCCTCTTTTTATTTTATGTATTTTATTTTGAGACAAGGTCTTGCTAAGTTGCCTGGGATGGCCTAGAACTTTTCATCCTCCCACCTCAGCCTCCTGAGTAGCTGGGATTGAGGCAAGTGCCACCATACCTGGCCTCAACCCACTCTTGAGAGGAAATACCTCCTCTGGCAGGAAGCCTGCCTTGGCTGTGTTAGCCCAGTGAGCTTGCACCTGCTCCTTTCTTAGTATTACATCTGCTACTCATCCGTACCTGCACATGGATGGCCTCAGTCTTTCTTTGGACATCTGCCTTGTTCTCTTAGGGAGATGATGAACTCCTGAAGAGCAGGGCTCTCACTTGGTGTTTCCTCTCAATTTGAGGTCCAGAAGATTTGTTAAAAATAAACACTTCAGGCACTGTGCCTGGTATAAGTGCATGTCTGCAATCCCAGCAGCTTGGGAGGCTGAGGCAAGAGGATTATGAGTTCAAACCCAGCCTCAGCAACTTAGCAAGGCCCTAAGAGACTTAGCAAGACCCTGTCTCAAAAAATAAAAGGGTTGGGGATGTGGCTCAGTGGTTTAAGTGCCCCCAGGTTCAATCCCTGGCACTGAAAAAATAAACACTTAAAACCCAATTCAGAATGGTGGGCACTGCCAGTTAATATTTCATAATCTGACTCAGATAAGTATGGAAAATTGAAATTTTCAAGGGTAAGGGTAAAAAGTTAAAAAAAAAAAGCTGGAACATAGCCTTTATGAAGGTATTTGCAGATGATGGATTAGAGAGAGAACTTTGCACATGGTCAAGACCCAAGGGATTCTTAGTGCTACCCTTGATGTTACAGCTCCAGAGGCAAGTGGGGACTGGGCCAAGTCTTCCTTCTGTCACAAACTTGCTTGCTCTTCTTTGGGCCTCAGTTTCTCTGTACATAAGCTGAGGGTTGGATCAACAATTAGATAATAAGACCTCTTCCATTTCTGAGCCTCTATGACTGATGATTTTGAGCCATGAGGTCACATTTGACAGTACTGGGAAACACAGAAACAAGCAACAGTGATGGAAAATGTGGCAGACTAGGCTGGATTATGTATTTGGACAGAGGTCATAGACCCCAGATTTATGTCTGACAAAGACACTCTGCCAGATGTTCAAACTTGAGCTGAATCAAACAGTCTAGTTCTTAGAGGTCCCAAATAAGGTCTCCCAAATAACATCCATGTCATGCCAGTTATAAAACACACATTATGTCTCTGTTTTGAAAAGAAAAGCTGGTTCAATTAGAAATTCACTGATAATAATTCAACCAACTTCTATTACTTGATGATTTAAAAAGCCATCATGTTAAAAAGACCCCAGTGACCCTATAGGCCTGGGGATGAGCTGGATTAGTTGATGCAGTTCTGCCCGCTGTAACAGCCACTCCTGGTGTGAACTCCTTATTTACTTGTGGTTATAGACTTGGCTGGACACCTTTAAGTAAATTCTTCCCTGATGTTATCAAAGATTCCAAGTAAAAGAGCTCGCTGGCCAGCCTCTGTGACCCACTTGCCCAGTGGCACAAGTATGGGCCCATTCCATTCTCAGAGGATGGAAGTGTGCTCTCTGATGAAGGCTGTTTTGGAGCTGAAGCCTGGGTCCTACATCAGAGTTCTCAGAAGGTACTCTGGACCAACCCCACCAGAAGGACCTGGGCTACTGTTCAAAAAGACTGATGCTGAGGACTCACCTCAGCTCCTACCTGCGGTTTGGCATTTTAACAAGTTCCTATGATATTTCTTAGATGCTCTGATGTTTGAGAACTATGGCTCCAACTGCTGAAATGACTTCTTAAAAGTTATTCTTGCTAATCCTGACCAAATCAGCTGCTCGCAAACAGAAACAACCTGCCACTTTGATCAAGTGAACTCTTTGAAATGAACTAGGTATTAGACAATATTTTAAATCCCTTTCTTTTGAATAATATGTTTTAAAACTTCATTTATTGCCACATATGTAATCTCAGGGGCTTGGAGGCTGAAGTAGGAAAATCACAAGTTCAAAGCCACACTCAGCAATTTGACAAGACCCTCTCTCAAAATAAAAAATAAAATGGGCTGGGGATGTGGCTCAGTGGTTGAATGCCCCTGGGTTCAATCTCTGGTACAAAAAAAAAAAGAAGAAGAAAAGAAGGAAGGAAACACAAACAAACAAAAAACCAACTTCATTTTCTCCCGCATGGTACTCGGGATTGAATCCAGGGCCTCATACATGCTAGGCAAATGTTCTACCATTGGGCTATATCCCCAGCCCTATTTATTTATTTTTTTATTTTGAGACAGGGTCTTGCTAAATTGCTGAGATTGGACTTGAACTTGTGAGCCTCCTGCTTCAGACTTCCAAGTAACTGCGATTAAAGGTAGTGCCACTGTGCCCAGTTAAAACTTCACTTTAAGTAATAAAAATATTGTGGGAAACCAGTCATAAAAATAATTTGAACAAAAGATAATGCATTTATTCTCCTCTCAGAAACCATCCTGGGAGATGACAGGCACAGGCAGTTGTCATAAAACACGTGCTCATCTGCTACTGCGAGGCAAAGATGGCATGGTGACAGCAACCAGGTGCCCCAGGTCTCAGAAAGACAAATGTGTGGAACTGTTTATCATATCAGCTGCTGCAGCCATGTCACACCAGCACTACCATTGGTGACCTACGGCAACTCTCGCTTGCTCATAGGCAGGCCCTGTTCCAATCCATGGATCTTCACTGGGTTATGCCTGTTTTCTGAGTCCCTAGTGGATAGTATGGGCTTATGTGAATACCCCCAAAGCAAAAGACTCTGAACTAAGAGAGCCCGGCTAGTCCTCAAACTTGTCTCTTGCTTTTTACATCTTTTTTTTTTTTTTAATGGATTTTGTCATGTGCCATCATCCGAGAGCCTCTAACAAAAACAAAAGCTGAAATCAAGCCATAGAAGTCCCTCCTGGAAGAGAGAGACAGCATGATTGTCCATACCTGCTCCGAGTTTAGGGCCTCCCAATACTTCTGCTGCAGGATAAAAAGAGAGACAGAAAAATGTTGGACTGATTTTGCTATCATCACACAGCACAGCAGAGCAGAGCTCAGTGCCAGCCCATCTGCTCAGGGAGCCAGGAGACAGACCCTCAGATGGTTTAGAGGCAAAGGGACAGCCAATTTCAGCAAGCAGAAAAGCAGCAGTTATTAGCAGTGACAGGTTAGTTAAATGATCAAAAGAATAATCACGATTACTAAAAAGGGTTGCAGGCCCTGGGAAAAATGACTGTAGAGATTTTTAAATTAATATTACTATAAATTAGTGTTATTAGGGACAGTAATAATAATAATAAAGCTAACCACATGGCTGAGATGATTCAACACAAACCCATAAAACTAAGAAAGAGAGATGCAAATAAAATCCCCACCTTGAAATACGGGGTGTTTGCTACCAGCCAAGATTCAGTTTTAATCAGCATTTACTGCAGGGTTGGTTCTACTCCAAGCCTCAAGTATGTCTGACTCAAGTTCCTGGAGCACGGGCACCAAGGTCAGCGCTCCCTCTTCCAGCGCGCCTGTGCAGCCTGGGAGCCCTGTATTTCTGACACAGAGCTGGGGACTGCAGACGTGTTAGGCTGATCTGTGAAATATCTGTTAACCTTACTAGCTGCCAATATGAACTGTGCACAAGATCTGGGGTCATTGTCACATGAAAACAAAGACTCTGCTGTTCAACTCCTTCAAATTTTCATTTCAAACAGCTTCTTTCAATCACACAGAAAAGTAAAAGAGTAATCTAATGAACACTAATGGATAAATCCATTTTATTTGATCTAGTGCCCAAATCTTTTCATTTGCTAAAGTATTTTAAAGTAAATAATTTCATTTGTAACTACTCTAGAATGTATCTCATAGATAAAGACTCATTTTTAAAAGTTCTAAGCATAATGCTGTGATTATATCTAGCAAAACCAGTGGCAATTCCTTAGCATTCACTTTTTTTTTTAAATTTATTTTTTAGTTGTAGTTGGACACAGTATCTTTATTTTATTTATTTATTTTATGTGGTGCTGAGGATGGAATCCAGGGCCTTGCAGGTGCTAGGTGAGCGCTCTACCGCTGAGCCACAACCCCAGCCCCAGCATTCACCTTTTTTGAGGGGTGGGATGTTGTGGATGAAACTAGGGTCTCATAGATGTTAATAAGCACATGCTTATTACCACTGAGCTACACCCCCAGCTAGCATTACTCTTTTGCTGACATCTGCTGCAGGAACATAAACTGAACATAAATGGTGTTTCCACAGCACCACAAAAAAACAGAAATGCGGATGATGTAAAGTAGGGGTTGAAAAAGTTCAATAACTTACAAAGGTCATGGAAATAGAGAAATGATTTATTTATCCACTGGGGGTTGAACTCAGGGGTGCTTTACCACTGAACTACATCCCCAGTCTTTTTTATTTTTTAATTTTGAGACAGAGTCTTATTACATTAGTGAGGGTCTCACTAAGTTGCTGAGGCTAGCCTCCTCATCCTTCTGAGTTGTGGAGATCACAGGTGTGCACCACTGCACCTGGTGGCTAATAAGAGAAATTAAATAAAAATACTAACCTTCACCTTTCTGGGAAAATACAGGTATTCATGCAAAATGTAAATGGTAATTTATGATTATTACAGTTAGTGTATATTTGTTTATTTAAAAAAATTACTAAATACAATATGGTGTCCTGGATTGTAGCCTAGAATAGAAAAAAGAACATTAGTGGAAAAACTGGTGAAATCCAAACAAAACCTGTGGTTTAGTTAAAAGTAATGTACCAGTGCTAATTTCTTAATTTTGATAAATGTAGGAAGGTTATGTAAGCGAATATTAGGGAAATTGGGCAAAGGGCATAAAGGAATTCTGTACTAATTTTTGAAACTTTTCTGTACACCTAAAATTATTCCAAAATAAAAAGTTTATTTAAAGCCAAACAAATAAGAAAGCAAACATAAATAGGTTTTGAGTTCCCCAAGTGGATTGAAGTAAAACTTTAGAACTGCCTTTAAAAATCTCCATCATCGGGGCTGGGGTTGTAACTCAGTGGTAGAGCACTTGCCTTGCATGTGAGGCACTGGGTTTGATCCTCAGCACCACATTAAAAAAAAGGAACCAAACCAAACAAAATGAAGGTATTGTGTCCATTCACACCTAAAAATAAATAAATAAATAAACCCCCAGCAATTGGAGAAGAGTGCCCTCTAGTGGAGATAGTAGTCAGGATTTTTTTTTTTTTTTTTTTTTTATGTTAAACTGTTTCAAATGAATTATGATAATATCTGAAGGGACAGTTACCCCAAGTCTTTTTAAGTGAGGTCTCTTCATCTCCCCAAAACTGTATAAATAACATTTTATAGTCTTTTACATGCTTGAATAACAAAATGTAAGCCAGGCACAGTGATGTGCTCCTGTAATCCCTGCTACTTGGAAGATTGGGGCAAGAGGATCACAAGTTTGAGGCCAGCCTCAGTAACTCTGCAAGGCCACATCTCAAAATAAAAACTAAAAAGGCTGGGGATGTTATTCAGCGGTTCAGTGCTCCCTCCGCCACATCTCAAGTTCACTCCCAGAACCAAAAAAAAAAAAAAGCAAAAATGTGTTTATCATAGATAAATTTTCAAAAAACACAAGTTCCATAATTCTATCCCTAAAACAGCACTTCTATGAACTGTTACTAAACAGACCTCTGAAACATATATAATAATATATATTTCTAATGAAATATAATTAAATTATTCACATAGTTTTTCTCCCACTATATATAACAAGCATTTCCACATTCTCTCTCTCTCTCTCTCTCTCTCTCTCTCTCTCTCTCTCCTTTTTTCCTGAGCTGGGTCCTTGCTTTGTTGCCCAGGATGGCCTCCAGCTTCTGGGCTTTAAGTTGTCTTCCTGCCTCCAGAGTAGCTGGGACTGCTCCAGCTGGCTCCACATATTCTTAACTTGTGTCCAGGACCATCGTCTCTGTGAGCCACAGCATGTGGCATTTCAATTCACTTCGTTCTTTTTGTGTGTGTTCTGGAGATTGAACCCAGGGGAACTTAATCATGGAGCCACATCCCCAGCTAAGCTTTTAAAATATTTTATTTAAAAACAGGGTCTTTCTAAGTTGCTAAGGGCCTTGCTAAGTTGCTGAGGCTGGCTTTGAACTTGTGATCTTCCTGCCTCAGCCTCCTGAGCCACTAGGATTCCAGGCATGGGCCAGCACCCAGGGCAATTCACTTCATCTCTACAAGCTCACTTTCCCATGCTTGTGGGAGCAGCACCCTGCAGCTCTGGTCTATACAGCGTGTGGCAACATTTCTTTCATTCCTGAGGAATAGGAGGTGTGGCTAAGTCACTGAGGAAATAAGAGTCACTGTCTTAAATTCAAGCTGGTGGATCCTCAGAGACCATCTGTCCAGCTCCTTCCTCCTGCATCTGCGGAGAAATGACCTTCCCCAAGGCTGGGAGGGGAGATGGTGCTAGACTTGGCAGAGGTCATAATGTTTTCATGGCCAACTACACACCAGCTTCAGCTCTCCCAGATTCCATTAAACCAACTGCCTTTTGACCAAGTCCCTTTAAAACATTACAGAAAAAAAAAAAAAACCACATCTCTCTATTTTTATTATTTATTTATTTATATTGGGGGGTGGGCTGGAGGTTGAACTCAGGGCCATGACCAACGGGGTGAGTGTTCTGCCACTGAACTACACGCCAGTCCTACTTTTAAAGTATATATAAATATACAGCGCTGGGGCTGGGGCTCAGTGGTAGAGCACTTGTCTCACATGTGTGAGGCACTGGGTTCGATGCTCAGCAATGTATATAAATAAACGAATAAGACAAAGGTTCATCAACCACTAAAAGAAATTAAAAAAATATATATATACAACCCAAATTATTAAATATATACAAATTATACAATATACATAAACACAAATTATTAAATATATAAAACCCAATTATAAATATTGTCTAATTAGCCAACACCATGGACGTACTCTGCATCACCCAGGGCTTCACCCCCCCCCCCCAACGGGCTGTATCTCCTCCTCCCTACCTGCTCTATTTCTTGCTCACTCTTCCTTCCTGGGATGTTGTAGAGGGAAAGAACTGGGATGTAAGAAGGGAAATGTTCCAGAGGCCCTGAAGTGCTCTGTGCAAGGGCAAAACATGATCCCATGGCTGGTTGGTTTGACCATGCAAATCCCTCTCCATTCAGGTCTGCACAGGTCTTTCCTGAGCAGGATCAGTGACAGTGAAGTTCTGACCCCTGTGGACAGACCTCCTTTATTGAGAGGACACAGCGTCCTTGGAAATACCCCAGGGTTGGAAGGAAAGGCCTACCAGGTCAGTGGAATTGGAAATACTCTAGAGACCACAGAGGCGGGGAGGGTTCTGAGTGGAGCTAAGCAGACTCAGCAACCAGGTTAGCAAGGACACTGGCAGA
Source organism: Marmota monax (assembly GCF_021218885.2). Classification (NCBI taxonomy): domain Eukaryota; kingdom Metazoa; phylum Chordata; class Mammalia; order Rodentia; family Sciuridae; genus Marmota; species Marmota monax. The sequence goes on along the minus strand of NW_026693473.1, from coordinate 9,915,536 downwards.
GTATGCTTTTGAGTTGCCCATTTGTTTTCCTGAGAGAAGCCTGTCCAAGAACTGACCCACATAATCACCCTCTGCCTGCCTCTTCCAAAATACACCTTCCACTTAGGGTTCTGTTGCGAGGTGGGCCCTGAAGATGGCCCAGTCCAAAGCTGGAGTTTCACCATGGCCTCTGGGTGGACAGCGCTCTGTTGCATTTCAAAGCTCCTTCACATCTGACTTTGGCCAAGCCTCCTTTACCCTCTGGGGCTCATCATCTCCATTCCAGACCAGGTTATGAAAAATGAATGGGTGGTGCCCAGTTCTTCAGCCATACAGGCCAGAGCCAGTATCTGAGCTCAGACCCTCCGCCTTCTGCATTTTCCATGGCAACAAGTGTGGTGCCTTGGTAATCTTGCAAAGAGCTGGCAGCACTCCCATTGGACCCATCCAGTCCCTCTGTCATATGGGAGCCGGGTCTCATGATTCCCATTTACAGAGGGAGAAACTACAACTTGAGAAGTCCTGTGCAGGCCCAAGCCCCAGACAAGCCCCTGCATGCACCCCACTCCTGGGCCACTGTTCTTTCCCTTACACAGCCCAGGTTCCCCTTGGGGCAAGTGAAGTCTTTTCCCCACCCAAGGGGAACCGGCTGCCCCACACGTTTCAGGATGGACTATGTTGTGCTGGTTCTGAGGGCAGGTGCCCTCACCTCCCCAAGAAGGAAAAAGACCTGTGGAGGGCAGAAGCCACATCTTTAACTTGATTCCTGACCTTTGCTGCCTCTTGGCATGTTCTAATTTCCTTCTTCATGCTTACATAAATTTTCTTCTAAAATTGGCAACCTGCCCTGGTACTGGGGATTGAACCCAGGGGTACTCTACCACTGAGCTACACCCCCAGTTCTTTTTGTTTTTTATTTTGAGACAGAGTCTTGCTAAGTTGCTGAAGCTGGCCTCGAACTTGGGATCTTCCCGTCAGCCTCCTGAATCAGATCACACCTGTGTGCCGCCACTCTCGGCTTAAACTTAGCACTTTCATAGTCATTTCTCTGTCTTTTTCTCCTAAAAGAATGATTTGGCTTTAAGAATGGCACATGTCCAAGGGAATCTGTCCTGGTCAGCTGGTTCTGAATGTGGTTTGGAGACAGAATAAGCAGTCTTGGTTACCAAGAGCCTGAGGCACAGAATTAGTGAGGACACTTGACCCTCTTCCGACACAGCAGTCTGGCGTTCAGCCCTGTTCTCATGCCACACACACACAATGCTGCATGCATTCGATGTGCACCCTTGTGCACACACACACACACACACACACACATGGCTGCAGAAGCTCCTGTCCTGGACATCTTTGCTGTGCACACTTTGTGCCAGTGACAGAAACAGCTCCTTACAGAATTCCTACACAGCTTACAGAAGGCCTGTGCCATTGCTGGGAACCCAGAAGGAACAGATTAATTCACTGCCATAAACACTCTTTGGTCACAAGGCTGGACTCTGTGTGTTCTAGAATCCCACAGTCTAAAAGACAGAAGAAAAGAATAAGAAGCCATCGAAAGCCACACCACAGGAGCAGCAGTGCTGGGTCCTCTGCAGTTTCCCAAGTCTCTACACTCACACCCTCACCGTGCTTTAGGTCAGCACAGGGGGACACAACACACACATCTTTAGCAGTTCCGGTGCTGGGGAAGGTCGGCCCTGCACTCAGATGGCTTCCTGGAAAGTGACAGGCCACTCCTGTAAGCCCTGCTACTATTTTCTTTGACCTCCCACTTGTGGACTCGGACTCCATGAGCTCAGTGACCCTTTCTTTTTTTGGCGGGGGGTACCAGGGATTGAACTGAGGGGCACTCACCCACTGAGCCACATCTCCTGCCCTATTTGGTATTTTATTTAGAGACAGGTTTTCACTGAGTCACTCAGTGCCTTGCTTTTATTGAGGCTGGCTTTGAACTCCTGACCACTGGGGTTACAATGACCCTTTGTCAGCAGCTGTTCAGTGCACCCTTTGGACAGCTATGCCAGGACCGAGGCGGCCCTTGTGCTGGACGGGTGGGTGATGGTTGAGTGAGTGGATCTACGGTCTGCGGAGGGTGCACCTCCTGGAAGGTATCTGGAAACTACAGGGCCCAAGCAAATGGCCTCTCTACATGGCTGTTGGTCTCACTGGGGCTCTTAAACCATTCATCTGGTACCCTGGTCGATCCAGCCCGTGGGATCTTTGAAGAAAGACAAAAACAATCCAAGCTGTCCCTCCATGGTCCTGTCTCATTCCTCCCTGGATTTATTTGTAAATCCCAATGTTTTACCCTCTGTTACTTAGGACATTCAATGGGAATAATGGATAACAGACATGGCCTGCAAAGCCCCCTGGGTACTAGTCCCTTCAAGGCACTGGAGTGCAGTGGGCAACGTGGGAAGTTTCAGAGTGGATGACACTGGGTTCAAACCCCAGATCTGCCTTCTCTTCTCCTTTCTTTCCTTATTCTCCTCATTTTCGTGTGGCTAATTAAACTCCTCTACTCCTAGTCTCCTGCTTCAGGGCTGCTTATACAAAGTCCTGGTGAGTCTTCACTGTACCACCCCGTGCCCAGCACTTTGGCAAGCACCTTACTTCCTTGCGAATGGATTTGGAGACGCTTTGTGAACTGAGTGTGTGGAGACGCTGTGCTGCTGAGACCCGCCTGTCCCCCACTCCCCCTGCGCACCGCAGGATGTGGTGCTCAGGATAGGGGGCACACGGCCGAGAACATGACATCAAAACCTGGCCTCAGAGGTCAGTTATGAGATGATCAAGGACCTTAGGGGATGGACACATCACCTCTGAGTCCAGAATAGCTCCCAGGCCCCTGGGCCTGGACAGTGGGAGTCGGGAAGCATTCACTTGTCAACCCAAAGGGTCAAGGAGAAACCCAGGAGGTCAGTAAGAGGCAGACCACGGAAGCCAACCTCAGTGGAGTCCAGGGCAGAGGGCAGAGGCATGGGTAGGCAAGAGTGGGGAGAGATGCCCTAGGTTACCTGAGTCCAACACCATGAAATACGTGAATTCTGCAAGAGAAGTCACAAACCACAGAAGTAATACCTAAGCCCTGACATTGATTTCTACAGTTTCATCTTGTCACACTCCTAAAAGGAGTGTGCGTGAGGCAGAGGATCAGATTGTGGCCAATTTACCAAGCAGGCTGGGCAGGCTGGGGCCTATGTGTCCTCAGGTATTCTCCCTTTCAATTTGGGCCTTCAGAACACATCTGCTGAATGAGCCAGCAGATGGCCAGCTGAGGGGGACTTGTTAACCATCTGCTGAGCCCCTCCTCTCCACAAGCCAACCAGGATCTCCAAAAATACTACTTCCAAAACCCAGGTGGCATATCCATCATGCCCAGTCCCACATTGGTTGAGTGGGCTTAATTTTCTTCTTTACTTTTTTTTGTTTTCCAAATTTTATACCAAAAACATGTATTACGTTTATTTCTTTATTTAGAGACAGGGTCTCACTCGGTTGCTCAGGCTCAAACTGAAGAGCTCAGGCGACCCTCTCGCCTCAGCCTCCTGAACAGGTGAGCGGTGTTACTTTAAAAACAGAAGCCCTGATGGATCACACACCCGAAGAAAGCTCCACAGCCTCCTGCTCGCACACTAAACAATCAATACTGGGAGCGTCACAATTCCATTTGATCCGCTAGTGTGTGTGTGGTTAAGGTGAGGTTATCTCTTTATAGGAAGGACCCTGGTGGCCTGTCTACAGTGTATTTATGTTTTAGGGTGTGAAGCAGAAAGACTGCAGGGGAGAGGCCGGGGGGACTGGGCTTCTGACTGTTCCTTTTACCATGGACAAAAGCATCATTTCCACTTGCTTAATTTAAGAGTGTGACCCTGTATCCTAGGAACTGACATATTTTAAACAACAGATTTATAAAAATGGAGAGAAAATAGAGTAAAACAACAAGGACTGCAAAACAGAGAAATGGCCAAACCAGCCACAAGGACAGATGTCGGAATTTTCAGTTTCCCTATTCAGTTCTCGCCTCAGCCGAGGGTGGGCAGCAAGACACGCTTGTTTCCACAGAGCGAATGCTGCCCGCCTCTCCCCCGAGCCTGCCCTCAGCAGCCTTCCTGTCCCTTCTCCTTAATGAATTCAGTGTCCAGATTATTCCTTCTCCCTTAGCCTTAGGCCTTGGCAGACACCGCTGTGGACCCTGGGTGTCCCACGTGTTCTGAGACTGGATCCAAGAAATACATGACATGGACTCAAAGTGGATCAGGGACTTAAAATTTAAACCAGAAACCCTGTGCCTAATAGAAGAAAAAGTAGGCCCAAATCCTCATCATGTCAGATTAGGCTCTGACTTCCTTAACAAGACTCCTCTAGCACAAGAAATAAAATCAGGAATCAACAAATAGGATGGATGCAAACTAAAAAGCTTCTCAGCAAAAGAAACAGTCAGTGAGGTGAATATAGAGCCTACTAATTGGGAACAAGTTCTTACCACATACACATCAGATAGAGCACTAATCTCTAGGATATATAAAGAACTCAAAAATCTTAACACCAGAAAAACAAATAACCCAATCAATAAATGGGCCGAGGACCTGAACAGACACTTCTGAAAAGATGATATACAATCAATCAACAAATATATGAAAAAATGTTCAACATCTCTAGCAATTAGAGAAATGCAAATCAAAACTACTCCAGTCAGAATGGCAGCTATTATGAAGACAAACAACAATAAGTGTTGGAGAGGATGTGGGGGAGAAGGACTGCAAATGGGTGCAACCAATAGGGAGAGCAGTATGGAGATTCCTTGGAAAACTTCAAATGGAACCACCATTGGACCCAGGTATCCCACTCCTTGGTTTATACCCAAAGGACTTAAAAACAGCATCTACAGGGACACAGCTACATCAATGTTTATAGCAGCACAATTCACAACAGCTAAACTGTGGAACCAACTTAGATGCCTTCAGTAGATGAATGTATAAAGAAACTGCGGTATATATACACAATGGAACATTACTCAGCATGAAAAGAGAATAAAATCATGGCATTTGCAGGTAAATGGATGGAGTTGGAGAATATTATGCTAAGTGAAGCAAGCCAATCCCCAAAAGCCAAATGCTGAATGTTTTCTCTGATATGAGGATGCTGATCCATAATGAGGATGGGGGGGGGGACCTGGAAGGAAAACTTTAGATAGGGCAAGGGGAGGGAGGGGAAGGGAGGGGGTAGGAAAGACTGTGGAATGAGAAGGACATTGTTACCCTAAGTACATGTATGAAGACATGAATGGTGTGATTCTACTTTGTGTACAACCAGAGACATGAAAAATTGTGCTCTATATGTGTAATATGAATTGTAATGCATCCTACTGTCATATATAACAAATTAGAATAAAAAACAAAAAAAAAAAGAAATATATGACATGAACTGACACAGAAATATGACCCAAAGGGTACAGAAGTCCTAACACCAACCCAGTTCTTCATGCCCACTGTGTTCCAGAATTGAGGAATAGAGAAAGATGACAGTCACTCCACAGCTCACCAGACCACGCACACTCCAAAGTACAGGTGTGTAAGGGACTGTGTGTTCTGGGCACTCAGTGGAAGAGGCCACAGATGGGGTGGTTTCTCCCAGGAGGTGGCATCTGGATAGGATTATGAACCGTGGAAATGGGGCTAGAAAGATGAGGCCCAAAGGCCTGGGGACAAAGAAGAGTCCACGGTCAGGTCAGAGAGCTGGGTGAGGGCAGGGAAGAACAGGAGGCTGGGCAAATGGAGAAGGGCTAGAACATCACACCAAGGAACTGGACTTCATCCCAAATCAGTGGCTCTGAGTTTTGGATGTCAGGGTCCAGTATAAGTTTGATAAATCTGAGAACTTAGAATAGATAATGATTGTTTTGCCAAATGAGGCCATTAAAAACCAAACCAAATAGGTGTAGCACCACTCATCTGTAATCTCCAGAACTCTGGAGGCAGGAGGAAAGCAAGTTCAATGCCATTTTCAGCAATTTAGGAAGACCCTGTCCCAAAATAGAAAGGGCTGGGGATGCAACTCAGTGGCAGAGCACCCCTGGGTTTGGTCCCCAGTACTGGGGGTGGGGTGAGGTAGGGTAGGAACCAAACCCGAACCAAAAACTCAACCCTAACTACCACCTATTATTACCATCATTTCAAAAAGGGCACTTAACACCAAAAAAGATGGAAGAACACAAAATCAGAAAGAAAGACAGTCCTTCCCTCACCAAAAAGAGACAGCTGGCCCCCTTCTGCCAACATGCCCATTACCACCACATCGTCCTCATTCTCTTTTTTTCCTCAGACAAATGGAAACTTCCTCGTTGAATGGGGCCAGAAACCATAGTTATGGGACAACTCAGACATGAGACTTGTGCATCCAAGATGGGACATGAGTTTTGCTCACAGATACAAAATGAAGCAAAGGTACTAAATAAAGTGTGCAACCTGTGTGCTGGCACGGCAGGAGGAGCTGACATTCCCTGGGACAAAGAAAAGCTTCCATGGTCAAATGGGCTGGGGAAGCACAAAGGCTTTCTTCTTTTTTTTTGCAATGGCTGGAACAGGGCCTGGTGCATCTGGTGTACGCTAGACAAGTGCGCTACCACCAAGCCACACCCCTAGCTTTTAAGATTTTTTTGAGACTTTAAAAACTAGTTTATTATTTGTGCATTTGCTTCTGTAGACTCAAATGTGCAAGCGATCCCTGATGACTAGACTCCAAAACCCAGTGTTCCCCTGACCAGATTGACCATGGGGCCTTCTTCTTAGTCCCGAGCTGGTTTGGGAAGCTCCTCAGGCAGACTGGCAGCAGGCAGACTGGCAGCTGTGCAGAGGCGCATTCTTTAACAGCAGGGTGAGGTTCACTGGCAAGATCAGAGAAGAGCACAGCAAGCCCGAGGAGGCAGGGTGAGTGTGGGTGAGCGACACACCCCTGCACCCGCCCGCAGGCAGACCCTGTACCTCCAGGTCTGAGTTGATGGAGGACACCTCAGAGGAGCTGCTGGAAGACACTCGGGCCCGGATGACCTGAACGGGAGGGTATGAGGGGGGCTCTTGCAGTGACGCGTCTCCTGTGCTGGTCTGTCCATCACCAGGCAGTCTCATGGCACCACAGCTTGCCTGCAAGGTGTGTGGGAAAGGGCAGGTGGGGACACTTATTTTAGTTCATTTTTGAATTGTTGAAGCATCCACACACTTCAGTTTTAAAAGGTCCAAAGGGTGTGCAGTGGTCACCTGGCACCATCATCCCTTGACCACCCCGAGGCAGCCAGTGCCCAAGCTCCTGCGTCCTTCCAGATCTTACACACTCTCACACACACACAGACACACACATTTCCCATCTGCACAAATTCTAGCACAATTCATATTCTCTTACACACTTAAATTTTTTTTTACTTAACAATATGCCTTGAGATAGTTCTATCTTAGAAGCCTTGGAGCTTGGGGGTACCATTGTGGGTGTTCATCATCTGTTCATCAGTCCCCTAGTGGTGAAGGTTTAGGGTGCCTCTTATCCCTTGCATTTACAATCAGTGCTGACTGCAGCAAATTCCACCAGACATCCAAGATTTCAGGGTATTCAGAAGATAAATTCCTAGAGGGAAAATTAGTGGATCGAAGGGTGTGTGCATGTGTGACTTAGTCAGCTCTTGCCAAAAATGCTCTCCATCTAGGCTTTACCTTACCTATTCATGCTGTGGCAGCATACGAGAGAGCATTTGGGAGAGTTGGGAGGTAAGGGAAGAGGTAACCTGAAAGATATCTATTTATTCTCTGGCAGGGCTCACAGGGGGCTTCCTCAGAGTTCAGAGAAACTCCATCACTGGGCTTTCAGAGTCACATGGGAGTCCAGACATTCCAGGCCAAGACACAGAAGCAGCTCACCTGCTTTCTGGACCTCAGAAGGAAATCAGCCCTAAGTCTCAGGTTCCTGATCTCTCAAAGTAGGAGGTGATCCCTGCCTGGCCTCTGTTGAAGGAGTGTCACGGGGCCCTGTGTAAATGCTCTGGACATAGGAAAAGAATGCCTGGGAGTGTTTGTCCCCAAATCAAGCAGGGCTTGGCCCTCAATGGGCTAAATGCACAGTGTCATGTGAGTCATTGGAACAGGCAGAGAAAATAAACAAAGAAATCCACTCAGTGTTCAGCCCAAGAACATGGGTGAGGTGCCAGCCCTGCGGCTCTCCTCACCCGCAAAGGTGCTGAAACAGGAACCTGTGGGCAGAGGTGGGGAAGCAGGTGGCTCCCTGGCAAAACGGATAAATCTTATAATCTGCTAGGGCGTGCCACATCCGAGTCAACAAAGAGGTGGAGTTTTCAAATGCTCCAAGCAAGAATGTGGCAGTTGATCTATGAAGCTCTATGCCCCTCTCTAAGCCTGGCCCGAAGGATGAGTGGCACCCCTGGCACCTCCTCAAAGTCTCCCCTTAGGATCAGCTCTTTGTTAGCAAAGAGCTGGGAAAGCGAGGAGCATCCCTGTGGCCCTTATTACCCATTTCTAGATGACTGTCCAAACAGGATCCGTGTCAGTTCATATGACCAACTGGGCACCTGTCTCACCACAACCTAGCCCACTGGGGTCATCTCATTGAAAAAAGGTAAAACCAGAAAATCACTGAGCAGGTACAATATGGCAGCAGAGGAAGTGTGTTCTCTTTATAAAAGCTCAGGCCCCCAACTCAGATAGGCTTAGTCTGAAACCTGTTTCTGTGATTTCCTAACTGTGGAATCTTAGGTAAGTTACTTAAGTTCTTTGTGCCTCAAGTTTTTTGTTATTATTGTTGTTTTGGTTTTGTGCTGGGATAGAACCCAGGGGTGCTTTCTCACTGAGCTATATCCCCAGCCCTTTGGATGCTTTATTTTGAGACAGGATCCTACTAAGTTGCTGAGGCTGGCCTTGAACTTGCCATGATTGTCTTGCCTCAGTCTCCCAAGTTGCTGGGATTGTAGACTTGCGCCACTGCACCTGGATTTTTTTTTGGAGACTGGGTCTAGCTATGTTGCCCAGGTTGGCATTGAACTCCCAGCTCAAATGATCCTTCTGCCTCAGCCTCTGTATAGATGGGAGTACAGGTGTGCACCACCATGCTTGGCTCTGTGACTCAACATAATTATTATTAGTTAAGATTAAAAAATAGATTAATAATAGTCTCTACTTCTGGGGCTGTTGTGATAATTTGTATTAATATTAACAACTGTTTATAAAGCACTTACTTGGAGTCAGCCATGGTGCTCACTTAGAGGATGGGCAGCATAGTGGGGCAGGGCACAAGCTCAGGTAGAAGCAGGTCTCAATCCTGGATCTACCACCATTAAGCTGTGTGATCTAAGCAAATTGCATACTCTTTCTGTACCCCAGTTTCCTTGTGTGTAAAATGAGAATAATATCTCAAGGGTTGACAATGAGGGTAAAAAAGCCAATCTTTGTAAAGGATTTAGGTCAGCACTCTATTCTATAAGACACACCAGGTAGTGTTCATGGTTACTGTTTGCTCAGAGCCTGGCAAGTAGCCCTCACTCAGTAAGCAGGCTGCAGTGCCAGCCCAGGAGCCCCGGGAAGGGCTTTCTGCCGGTGCTGGATGGACTGTGAGGCTCTGGGCTTCCCCCCTGGTCTCGCCCTCTGGTGGACACAGACGGAAGAGGCGGGCAGAAGCTCAAACCAGCTGGGGGCTTCAATTGCTCCCCATGAAAGAGGAACCTGCGCCCCTAGCAGGGACCCAGGCAACCCTGACTTACAGAATCAGTTATAGTGAACATACCTTTTGCCCTTTCTTTTCTGCGGTGCTGGGGATGGAACCCAGGGCCTTGTGTGTGCCAGGCATGTTCTCTACTACACAGTACGTGCCCGCCTCGCACACTGCTTCTTTTTCAGAAGTTAGTTCCATAATTTAAAATCGTCTAGTGCAAAGCTTTGGCCAGATGCCACCAGAGTTCCCTGTGTCCTCCTGAGGGCTTCCCACAACCCACCCACCCTCCTCCCTATGGTCAGAAGGATGGTTTTGTGGCTGAAGTGGACTCTTTAATTGTGACAGCATGCTCTAACTCTGACCTTCACACAGGGGTGGCTGCATCCAACATCCGAGGAACAACAATGGCCAGGAGTAAAGCTTATCGGTCAGGCCAAACTCACTCCCAGCACTAGTGTCCTCTGGGCAGCTGGGCAGGGACCACATTGCTGAGCATGCGCTCAAAACATCCCTTTACCCAGGGGCCATGACTCCCAGGTTACAGGCACTGGGAGCCATCAAGACAGGAGACAAAGTTCCCTCCCAGCAGGAGATGGCCAGCTAACAAAGGTAAGAGGCAGGGGAAGAGCATTGCAGAGAACTTCCAGAGACAGCAAAGTGACAGGACAGAGCAGTGGAGGCTACTTCTGTCTGGGGGTTGGGGAAGGCCTGTGGGGAAGGTGACAAAGATCAGCAAGAAGCAGCCACGGTGGGCTGGTGTGTGCTCTGTGGTGGGGCACCCCATGAAGCAGTGCTGGAGAGGAGTGAAGCAGGGAGAGAACAGGGGGAGCAAAGGGGGCGTGGCCTGGGCCTGGGGAGCCTGGGAGTCTCTGAAAGGAGTTTAGATTTTTGTCTGGCACAGTGGCGCACGCCTATAATCCCAGAGGCTCAGGAGGCTGAGGCAGGAGGATTGCAAGTTCAAAGCCAGCCTCTTAGCAAGGCTCTAAGCAACTCAGTGAGACCCTGTCTTTAAATAAAATATAAAAAAGAACTGGGGATGTGGCTCAGTGGTTAAGTGCCCTTGGGGGTTCAATCCCTGGTACCAAAAAAACAAACAAAAAAAACCGGAGTTTAGATTCTATTCCGCATGAAAAGGAAAGCCAGAGGAGTGTATTAATCAAGGACAAGACAGTAATAGTTTGCATAAGATCCTCTGGCTGCTGGTACAGGTAGAGTAGTGATGCAGACCAGCTAGGAAGCTGCTGACCTATTTTATTATTTCATTTCATCTCATTTTATTTTGTTTGTGTTGGGGATGGGACTCAGGGCCTTGCACAGGCTAGGCAAGCACTCTGCCTCAGAACTATACCCTAAGCCCTCAAGATTTATTTTAAAGGAAGCATTTACAGGAGCCATAAATGGACTGTGGACATGGGGGTGTAGCAAGGCCAAGGAAGGAACTTCTGGCTTGAGCCACTGCATGGACAAGGGTGTCATTTACCACGATGAGGAAAATGGGATTAAAGCCAGGATAGGCAGGAAATCCAGAATTCTGTGTTGGAGGCAAACGTGTGAGATGCTGTGTGGTGCCACCAAACAGGCATCTGGGCAGCTGGGACTGGAACTGAGTGGAGAGGAAAAGGACATAGATGCAAACCAGGGAAGCCAGCAAGAGCTGGGACTGTGGTCCTCAAGAGCACACCCACAGAAGGGCCCCCCCCACTCTAAAGCCAAGCTTGATGGGAGGAGCCAGCAGAAGCCATGGAGAAGGATTAGCTTATGAGCGTGGTGGGAAAGCCAGGAACACGGGGACCACAGAAATCACAAGAGAAATGACTGGATTTAGCAACAGGAAGGTCACTAATGACCTTGACAAGAACAGTCTGATTGGAATAGTAGGACGATGGGGTGAACTTCTTCCCTCTTCCTCAACCCTCTTCCACCTGAGGACCTGGAGTGTGGGCCAGGACCCTGAGAGTCACCCAGAGCCCTCCTTCCCCTTGACCCCACATGCTTGGCCCCTCACACACTCTGCTTCCCAGCTCTCGATTCCACCTCTGCTTCTCCTGCTGCAGCCTTGGTGTAAGTCAAACCCCTCTTCCCAGGACTTACCACTGCCCTGGCTGATGGCCCTGCTTTTAGGAGGCTGAGGCACTCTCTCCTGCTTACCCAACAAGGCCCAGTGAGGCTCTGAAATGCACAACTGACCTAAGTCCAGCACTGAAGCCTCCCAGGTGGGGCTCCCACCACCCTCAGGGTGATCGTTAGCCTCCCTGGGTGGGGATCTGTACCTTTTTATCTCCTTTATTCTGGGAGGATAATAGAGTAGGGAACCTCAAATATGCCTCGTTGGCATATGGATTACTTTGAGTTAAACACAAATGAAAACCAGCACAAGTGGAGAAGATATGCACCTAACTGCCTACAAGTAAAGAAGAGTTGTCCCTTGGCATCGATGGGGAAGTGGTTCAGGACCCCTCAGAAGCTCAACTCCTTTGGCTAAATGGCGTGGTATTTGCATATAACCCTTGCACCTCCTCCATATGCTCTACATCATCTCTTAGATACGCCTAATATCTAATTCAATGTAAATGCCATGGAAATGGTTGCTATAGTATGTTCTCTAGGAGACAATGACAACTAAAAAAGACTACATCTTCAGTATGGAAATACTTTTTTTTTTTCAAATATCTTTGATCTAGGGGCTGGGGATGTGGCTCAAGTGGTAGCGCGCTCGCCTGGCATGCGTGCGGCCCGGGTTCAATCCTCAGCACCACATACAAACAAAGATGTTGTGTCCACCGAAAAATAAATAAATAAATATTTTAAAAAAAAATATCTTTGATCTATAGTGAATTGATCAAGGATGTAGAACCCATGGATATAAATGTTCCTTGTAAAGGAAATTTATTTTTACAAAGGAAACTTACATTTGTTCCCTGGAAAAAGAGCCACTTCCAGAGACAACTCTCACCACTAGAGACTTGCTGCATTAACAAGACAACCCTTAATCACCATACACTTCCTCCCTTGTCTTCCTTAACTTGCTCCCCAGCGCCAGAAGCCCCAAACCCCTTTTCCTGCCATAGTTTTTTTTCGTGAACTTCCGCATACAAGTAACTAAAATGTGCTCTCTCTTACTCATTTCTGTCTTTTGTTGGTTTGATTCATAATCCTCAGCCATTATACCTAAGAGGGTAGAGGAAAAGCCTTTCTCCTCCACTCTGCTCCCCTCCAGCTGTCCCACCTGCAACCTTGGAGAGATCCTTTTTCACATGGTTCCTATCAGCTAAAGTATCATCTCCTCCAGGAAGCCTTCCAGGACTAATTTCCACCCTTATGGACACTTAGCCATGGCCCAGGCTGGCCACTCACCTGCTGTATAGGCTCGACGGTCAGCTCCATGTAATGACTGATTGCTGCCATCATCTTCAGTGACTTGCAGTGTGACAGGGTGGTGAGTGGCACCCAATCTGAAGTCTTTCAAGTGGAGACAGGGAGAAAGAAATTTTAAAGTCAGAAGGGATTTTCTAGAAATGAGGTCCCCATTTTATTTAAAGTAACGCCTAGGGCATTTTGTTTGTTTTTAAGGTACAATTTCACTTTTTGGCTTCCTGTAAGATGTGCTCTCTACTGAGGTCACCCCTGGGCCAGTGGTTCCTAAATTTTGCAGTGCAATGAAATCAGTTAGGGATCTTAAAAAGCAACACACTGGTGCTTAGTTGCCACCCAAGGACATTCTGATTTAATTGGCATGGGATGGAACCTGGGGCTGGGTAGCTTCCTAGGTGGTTCTAATGGGCTACAGAATTTGGGATTCACTGCAGTGGTGTTAAATAATGCGTTTGTAAACTGGGCACAGTGGTGAGTGCCTATGATCCCAGCTACTTGGGAAGCTGAGGCAGGAGGATCACAAGTTCCAGGTCAGCATCAATGACCTAGCAAGAGATGATATCAACATAAAAAGTTAAAAGGGCTGGAACACAGCTCAATGATAGAGTATCCCCAGGTTCAATCCCCAGTACTGGAAATTAAAAAAAAAATGCTTTTGTAAAGCAGGGGTTCTCAATCTTTAGCATGAGCTTGTTAAAATACAGATTGCTGGACTCCACCAGAGCCCTAGAATTTTCATTCCTAACAGGTTAGCAGGTGAGACTGGTCCAGGGACCACACTTTGAGAATCACTGCTGCCAAGGATTGCTTCGAGATTCCAAAGGTTTCTACTTCTCTATTCAGAATACTCAGACATGCAGAACTTTACATCCTTGGCTTTCCTTTTGGGGTATGATTTCATACCCCATGCTGGAATAGAATGAAAGTAACTTCCGCTTAGGAGCTTCGTAAAGCCTAAAGAAAAGGCTTTTACCTTTGTCATATACACCATTGTCTTCTAGCTATTAACTCAGATCACAATGGTAAGCCTGAAATACTCCAAGGAGCAGCTTTACTTTTTACCTGTTCAAATACACCCACCGTCCACCTCCCTCTTCCTTCTTCCTGGCCACAAAGGATATTGGCTCACAGTCTCATTCCCACTCTCTCTGAGAAGAACCTAAGGTAGCTCAGGTAACAGGCAAAAATATTTCCCCCCCAAAAAAATTAGTAAAGAGGGAGCTGACTTATATTTAAGTCCTTACAAGTTTTCCTGTATTATGGGTTACTGTCTCGACTCTTTAGAATCAAGTTCTTTTGATGAAGACAAATTGCCTTAATTAGAATAAGTTCTGGCTACTTGTAGAGGTTACATGATTGAATTGTTAAAAATGGAGGCAAAAGTCTGGGGCACAGCTCAGTGGTGGAGCTCCTGCCTTGAATGTGTGAAGTCCTGGATTCAATCCTCAGCACCACCACCAAAAAAAAAAAAAAAAAAAAAAAAAGGCAGAAGGATCACAAGTTCAAGGCCAGCCAGAGCAACTTAGCAAGACCTTGTCTCAAAAAAGGCTGGGGATGTGGCTCAGTGGTAGAGTGTTATTCCCTAGTAACAAACACATGTGAAGGAAACAAACATTTGTTTCAGACATAATAAGTTACTAGTGGTATAACAAAATCATAAATGGTGGTCATTATTGTAAATGAAATTTCTGAAGATCAGTTTTTTAGTAATATCAACTAAAGTGTAGTGTGGTTACAGTGCAGTGATCACAAAGAGCACATGGTCATTATGGCTTAAGATAAATTTCTAGAGTCAGCACTGCACACAGATTCTCACAAAGTCCAGACCAAACGGCTTGGTATGGTGATGGGCTCTGGAACACTGTATCATGTGGAGGTGATGATATGGATCTCAAAGACCCATATGAAAGTGGGCAGACATATTTTTATAAAATATGAATGGAAATCAAATTGTGAAACTAATACATGGATTGGCGCTGTAGTTGTGAGTTCATTTGTTACCAAATAATGGAAGTGGATATTTGACTATTACACCTACATTGTTAAAAGTATATCACTAAATAAACTTGATACACTTTTAAAACTGGGAAGATAAAGGATTCCATTGCATTTGGGGTCACTTAGCTTTGGACAGAAACAGCAGCTTTTTAAGTGACCAGCTGGCCAATGGTGGAAGGACTTCCAGAGTTCCCAAGCCCAGCCCTCTGCGAGGCTCTCAGACTCTCCAGCTAGTAAACACTTCTGTGGGGCCAGAGGTTTTCCCAGGAGAGACCTTGTCCTTGGTCCCAGCCTCCTGGTTCTCTCCCTCCTCCTCTGCACAGGTCAGAAGGGCCTGGGTGTCGGGGCTCTCTCTGGCTTCTGTGGAGAATCCTAAGGCTTGCCTCATCTTGCTCTTCATCACACACGAAAGGAAGATGATCTGAGATTTGGAAGTTAAGGGACAAGGAAGTGGAAAGCTTCCAGCTGCCCGGCACTGCCCCTCACACCACATGCACCCTCCCCAGCAGCCCCTGCTCCATCCTGCTCACCCTGGGCTCCTGTCCCTTCCTTTCCCAGAATTATCCTGCCTGTCTGTCCCCAGATGAGTGCTCATCTGGGTCAGGTCTCTCTCTGCACTCCTGCCCCTGGCAAACACTCATTAAACAAAAACATTTTGAAAAACATCTTTCCTGACTGGCTCTCAGTGACAGAACATAAAGTGGGTTGCAAGTGTCTCTTGAAAATTCATATCCATCTGGAGCTTAGAATATGACCTTAATTTGCAAGTAGGGTCTTTGCTGATGAAATCATTTAAGAGGAAGCCGCAGTGGATTGGGGTGGGTCTTAACATCTAATGACCACAGTCCTTATAAGAAGAGAGGACACCAGAGATGCATGAAGAAATGAAGGCTATATGAAGATACAGGCAGAAACCAAGATGATGAGGCCACAAGCCAAGGGGCTACAGAAGCTGGGAGAGGCAAGGGAAGAGTCTCCCCAGAGCCTTCAACCTCAGGGACCACCCTGCTGGGTTATTCGCACTCCGTCACCACTGCCCTCGACCCCAGCAAACCTGCAGTCCACTGCCCGAGTTTAGCTTGCCCTTGAAGCGCTCATGTCAAGGTCACCTGGGTACCAGCACATCAGGCACACCTGGAGAACCAGAAAGGCGCTCTGCAGTCACCAACAGATGCAGCATTTGTCAGCTTTGATCCTTGCTCCTGCACCACAGACTCCAGCTCCAGAGAGCAGAGCAGAAAGGGAGCAACTCCCTGAGCAGGGCCTGCAGGGCTGGGAGAAAGGCTGGGATCAGGGCTCATGGGAGTGGCGAGAGTGGCACCAATCCGGAGGAGATACTCCCTGGGGAGCTGAACTGAGCCTAGCACCTGAGGCTTCTGACCACAGGGCCAGGAGCCTGCCACTCCTCTTTGCTGTTTCAGAGAGCCCCAACCAGGAGATAAATTCTTCTTGTTTTAAAAAGGGGAAGCACCAAACCACAAATAATCGCATTTGTGCCTGCCTGTCCCAGGCTTCAAACCACCCCATCTCTCAAGAGTTCTACCGACAAGAGGGAAGGAGGGAGTATGGGGGTGAGACACAGACCTCCTCTGGCTGCAATCAGCTCCCCCCTCCCCCACCCATGGGGCCTAGGGTGGATACAGCAAGGTCCAGAGCAGCTCGGCCCAGGGAGGTCAGGAACCAGGGTGTAGCCCGAAGCAGGTACTCGGGCTGCCGGTCATGGGCCACAATGGCTGAGGCGTAGAGGAGGCCCGCCAGGGCGGACAGCAGCCGTGTCCACAGGTGGATGTAGGAGAATGACTTCCCCCGGCACTGGGCAGAGAGAGAGAGGAGGGGAGTGGCAGGGGAACCCCAGATCCTGAGGCCCAGGACCCTTGGTGGCACAGCAGGTGGCCCGGGGCAAGCCCTCCACCCCAGCCACTCTCCAGGGGCCGTGCTGCCTCTGTTTGGCTTTCAGCTTTTGCTCAAGCTGCTTCCTTTGCCTCACAAATTCCTACGCATCCCTCAAAACCTGGCTTAAACTAAACTCTAGGAAACCTTCCCTGGGCCCTTCCACCAGAGGGGGAGCAAGTAACCCTTTCTTCTGGGCCCTGTCACACTAGACCCATCCCCTGGTAGAGTGCCTTTGCTGAGCATGACTTCACTCTTTACACATTCACAGAGCTCCGAGCTAGGTCCTTGCCATCTCAGTGCCCCTGCTCCTGAGGCTGGACTGCAGGACTTCGTGACTGCCAGCTAGGGGAGGGGTGAGACTGAGTTATAAAACACCACACCCACCCTTCTCCTGCTGGGACCCCCAACTTTGAACCAGGACAAATAGAAAAGGTCAGGAAAATGAGAGGTAGTAGCCAAGGGGACATTTCTGCAGAACTAGTAATGGAAACATATTGGTTCAAAAACAAGAAACATGCAATATTTATATGTAAGTAGCCTTTACAGGTACTGAGCCACCATATATCTATCTATCTATATCTATCTATCTAGATAATATATATGCATGTCCACAAAACTATTTTTTTTTAATATTTATTTATTTAGTTAGTTATTGGCAGACACAACATCTTTGTTTGTATGTGGTGCTGAGGATCGAACCCGGGCCGCACGCATGACAGGCGAACGCGCTACCACTTGAGCCACATCCCCAGCCCCACAAAACTATTAATTGGATACAATTACATATTTTAAATTACTTCTATTTATGTATAGTATTTTTACTAGATGACCATATTTAGAGGCATTGTGACTTGGCTAAGGAATGGGAAAAAATGCAGGGAAGAGCATGTTTGGGCCAATTTCCTCCCATTTTAGTTCTCAAAAAGAATCCTCATGAATGTGTCTGCATTTCATCTACTTTTGCTCCAGGGCCTGTTTCTGGCCACAATCCACTGGAGACTGGTGAATCAAGACAGCACAGTCAGGTACAGAGTACCTGGCCAGGAGGGGTGGGCTTGGCCCCTGCCCCAGAGGCTGAGGCCCTTTCCCATGGGCCTTCCCACCTCAGACAGGCAGCAGGGCAGCTGGAACTGGAGGCCTTGGGGTTCCCCATCCTGAAGGCCCCACTGTGGCCCTAGGGAACACCACAGGCAGTCAGGGTGCTGTCCTGGCTCCGTCAAAGGTCTTCTGCAGTGGGGCTCCCCAGTCCCCAGGCCACCCTGGAGACCCACCAAGTGGACTAAGCCCAGGGCTCCCTGTTTCCCCTCTTAAGTCTGAAGCCGGGACACCTGCTGGTGAGGTCATACCCTGGGGTGTTTCTGGCCTTTAGCAAGGGACTAAACCTTCAGGCAAATGAGCACCAGTCCCCAGTCCCTACCTCCATCCTTGAATCCTGTTCCCTTCTGTTATTAAAACATGGTGCTTGGGCTGGGGTTGTGGCTCAGTGGTAGAGCACTTGTCTAGCATGTTTGAGGCTCTGAGTTTGATTCTCAGCACCACATATAAATAAATAAAGTCCATTAACAACAAAGAATATATTAACAAAACATGGTGCTTCTGGGCTTTGATCCTTTTTAGGCCCCATGATGGGCCTCCTACATTTCATGGAGTTAGCATTGGCGCTGTTCCTGAGACAGGAACACCTGTGTCAGAGCCTGCCAAGAACACCTGGCAGAGCAGTTGTCACACCAGCTCTGGAGCTTGCCCTTCTCAGGCTCTGTGAATGGTGACGTTCCTGTACCTTTTCCTCTGCCCAACTGTCCTTCCCTCACCTCTGCTGCCTCATATCCCACTCTCCCCTCTGAGCCCCCATGAGAGCTCTCTACTGCTCACAGCCTGGCAGCGGGGATGGTCTCCTCTTTGCTTGCTAGAACTGCTTAGGAGCCTTCTCCCTCGTCTTCCAAAATACCAAACCTTCCTTTCTACCTTTCTTAGAGCACTAAAATATCTTGTTGCACATTCTGTCCCTGATGAGACTATGAGCTCTTCAAGGACACCTCACATCTGTACTCCCAACAGGACTGGCCAGCAGGGCTTCCTTCACCCCAGATACTTGCAAAACATCTGCTAATAAGAAGCTCTGGGACTACAGAGCCCTAGGAGCTGAATGCACCTGACCTCTAGGCCCTTTGCACTTGAGAGGGACCCTTGTTTGTTCCAGCCCAGTGGCTTTTCCCTCGTCTGCTTTTCCTTGGCTATAAGAAATGGGAAACAGGCTGGTGTGATAGCACATGTCTATAATCCCAGTGACTCGAGAGCCTGCAGCAGGAGGCCTGAAGTTCAAGGCCAGCCTGGGCAACTTAGACTCCTACTCAAAATAAAAAGGACTGTGGATGTCGCTCAGTGGTAAAGTACCTGCCTAGCTTGCCTAGCATGAATGAAGCCTCAGGACCATTTAAAAAAAAGAAGAAAGGGAAAGAACACAGTGGGCCTTCCATCAGAGCCCCCAGATGGCCTCAGGACACCCTGGCTCAGCTGCCCACTCCCTGTATACACACCCTCACTTCTGTCATTTGTTGTAGCTCTTCAGAGAAATGTAAGTGCATGTGTGTCACATGCACAGTGACACCACAGCTCCAGGATGACCTGGAGCCTCCAGGATGCTCCCTGTGTCCTGGAACCTGCCACATGACCTATAGCCCCAGCCCCACCCCAGCCTCACGATTCTGGAGAGTGGGGGTATCCGAGAGGCCCAGGCGCCCAAGGCAGCAATGACACCCAGCAGGTAGCCGAGGACTTCGGTATTTTCCTGCAAGAATAGATGACATTCTCAGCATTCTATGGGATCATCCATGTGTCCCAAGAAGCAAAAGAACCTGATGGGCACTTTTCTGCTTTTAGAAGTTTCCTTCCCAAAATGGCAAGGGCTCACTGGCCCCCAGCCCCACTCCCAACGCACCCAGGGCATTCAGCAAGCAGGGACCCCAAGGAGTGAGGCAACCTTCCCTACCCTGTGTGCTCACTGAGGGGGCTCAGCCTCACCTGCAGCAGGCTTCCCAGCAGCCTCCGCTGGGGCCCCCGGACCAGAGCTGAAGCCTTTGGAACAGCAGCCCAGAGAGCCCAGCCTGGGCCCAGGCTCAGAGGCAGAGCCAGGGCAAATACGCCAGCTCTGAGCTGCTTCCTCCTCTTCCTCTTTCTGGTGTGTCGGCCTGCAAGAGACACCAAAATCCCATGTGTCTTCTGGAACCTAGAACTTGCCAGGTGGCTGCATGGGAAGAGCTGGCATGTTGTGCTGCAGCCAGGTCCTTCCCACCTCAAGCCCCTGGGGTTAGGCCACCTCTTTGAGATGCCTTCCCTTTTCCCCTAACAATTGGTGCCCTTCACTTCAAGGATGGACACCATGCCCTGGTCATTTCCATAATCTGCACAGAGCAGAACTGGGCCAAGTTTCATGAATGCACCCATGAATGAACAGTCTATACCAGGCTCGTGCATGATAAGCAGGGCAAACAGCAACAAGAAAAGTCTTTGACAGTTCACTTGAGATCTAAGACACACACTCCTCTGAGCATCTAAGAACACTTCTCCTCTGGGCAGCATGGAGCAGCTGGGGGCACAGTATATCCCTCACTGGGACAAGCAAACCCTCATTTGAACAGGGACCCCAGCACACGGATATCCCTTCTCAGGAACCATCAGTCTCACATATTCAGGGCTCCTTGTCCATCTCAGTCATTCCAGACCCTGTTCTGCTAGGGCTGGTCCAAACTTTTTCTGGTATCCATTTACAGAAGTTTGGGGGCTTTGCTTGGCTACCCAGACTTATGTGCTGTTCATCCCTGTTCCTAGCCCTGGCCCAGGCTGTTCTGCTCACCTGACTGCCCCTTCCTGGGCTCCCAGTTCCATATTGAGCGCTTCCCTGATACCTGCAGCCAGTTCCCTCCCTCTGGTTGCCCACAGTGTGCACACATCTCCAAGCTGACACTGGTGATTAGAGACTAGCTTAGGGCCCTGGCTGTCTCATCTGGCAGATGTCAAGGACCTCGTTCATTTGTCTGTGCCTGCCTGGGGCCCAGTTCAGGGTGTGACAAGCAGCAGGCACCAAGCCAACTGATGAATGAATGTTTGAAGGAAGACAGGAGCACACGGCCACATGCTCACCCGAATGAGACTTGAATTTGGATCCACAGACTGGGAAGAGGATGAACATGAAGTTGGCTAAGTCAATAGTGGCTAGGTAGGCACCACTGAAAACCTGGGGGCAGACGGAAACAGTCTTGGCATTCGAGCGTCTTTTCCCAGCAATTATGGTGGCTATCAGCCCAAGACCCCCTGCCCCAGTATAATCAGTCCAGTGATCCCTCCCACCCATGTTTGAGCACATGGAGCGTCCTCCAACAACTGACCCCAAGTTACACAGATGCCCACAGGTGGAGATAGGACAAGAACCCAGCCCTTTGCTTGGCTCCGCACACATTCCATGGCTGTCTAACTATGGCCCAACCACTGATCTCCCTGAACCTCAGTTTTCCCACCTGTGAAACAGGCATAACAGAGCCTCCCCAAAACCTGTTGAGAAGATTTCTTGAGATAATTGGTGGAAAGTGCTTAGAACAGCGCCTGGAGAGAGTAAAGGACCTACAAAGGTGCCAGTGACTACGACAGTACACTTAGGTTAGGAGCCCGCGTGGTGGAGTTGGAATCCTGACACTACTTATTGGCTGGTGATCTTTCAGAAATTATTTAACGTCTTGATGCCTCCGTTTCCACCTATATAGAAGGGGGGAGATGAGCACATGCCATAGGAGAGTCTGAGGATTAAATAGGTAATACATGAAAGGATATAGTTAAGTATCTAGTAAACATTAGTTATTATCTTCGGACTTGAATGGGGCCTCATTCTATGGAATGAGCACCCATAAAAAAAGGGGTTTACTTCTGAGAGAACACTGCTCAAAGCAGGGCCTAGAAGTCTCGCAACCTGTGTCCTGACCACTAGGTCACCTCCTTTACTTCCACCTTGGTGGGCACAAGGCCCATGAGGTCCCTGCAGTGGGACCCAGCAAGTCTTCCTTAGGAGATGTTTGCAGATAGGACGCTTCTACAGAGGTTTGTGTGAGGGCCTGACTTTCGGGAAACTAGAGATGGCTTCTCACTTGCTCCAAAGCCCGCATAAGCAGCTGGGAAAGGATTCAGCTGCCCTTGAGTCAGCTGGGGCTGGGCTCAGAGCTTTAAAAACCGTAACAACCATAATAACTATTTATTGAGCATCTACTATAAGCTTTCTGAAGTGGTGGGTAAGATGGTAAAGAACTCCTTGCCTTGTGAAGCTGATTTTCTGGTGGGGCTAATGGACAATGAGCAATAAGGGTAAGTATGTGGTGAATGAGGGGTTAAGCTGTGGAAAAAATAGCGCAGGATGAGGGGCCCTGGACTGCTGGAGGAGGAGGTGGGTTATGATTCTACACGGGGGGTTGGGGGACTTATTTTGAAGATGACTTTCAGCAGACACTTGAAGGAAGTCAGTGGTGAGCCACATGGACATCAGGGAGAAGAGCATTTGATGGGCGCTAGAAGGAACAGAAGGACACAGGCCCTGAGGGGGAAGTGCCTTGCGGTGGAAGGAAGATAACAGAAGCCACTGTGGCTGCCACCATGTGGGGCCCAACATACCTGGATCGTGAGCTGTCTGGCCAGAATCGCCCCAACGGTGTCGCACAGGCTGGTCAGGAGGCAGCAGGCGGCGCACAGTGGGGACTGACCCTGCCCATGTTTCTTTGTACATCTCAGGTAGAGAAGCCTGGAGTGACGGGGTGTGCACAGAACACAGGAGCAGTGAGTCTCAGTAGATGTCTAAAAAGGGCAACGTGACTCTGCGTCTCTATGAAGCACTTTCTCCCCTAGGTACGCAGTAGGTGTTTCTGGACTGACTTTACAGACGGGGAAGAAAAGATCAGAAGAACACTGAGCCTCTGGTCAAGAAGCCCAGGCCAGGGCTGGGGAGCAGCTCCGTGGCAGAGCACTTGCCTCGCATGCTCGAGGGCCTGGGTTTGATCCCTGGTACCAGAGCTCACCCACGTGGAGACACCACCGCCTTCTAATGAAGAGGGTGACTTTCCTCCTCCAAATCAGGTCAAATCCATGTAATGAGCCACCTCTCCACCCTGACAAGCTGGCTCTTGGGTTTTACTTTCTAAAAGGGAAGCAAGAAGTCACCTAAGCACTGCTCTAACTGCAGAGCTAACTGCATAAATTAAAAAGATAACTTGGCCAGATGCAGGGGTGCAAACTTGTAATCCCAACAATTCGAGAGGTGGAGGCAGGAGGATCACAAGTTCGGGGTCAACCTCAGCAATTTAGCAAGGTTCTGTCTCAAAATAATACTTAAAACAGGCTGGGAAGGTAGAGGTAGCTAGGTGCCTAACCTATGCAAAGACCTGGTTCAATACTCAGTATGTGCCCAACATTTGCAGATACCTGGATTCAATATCGCCAAGAAAAAAAAAAAAAGAAAAAGAAAAGACACTTGTTTCTTTGGAATCGAAATGAAATTCCGATCCATCCCTGCCACTGGGTGGCTGGCCTCGGCTGGCCTGTGTCCAACCTGAGCATGTTCTTTACCCAGCACTTTGGGCTGCCCTCCCTCCACCTAGATCCTCAGCTGCTACCAGCTTCTCTGCCTAGGGCTCTTTCAGTCCCCCACATGCCCAGGAACACAACCAGAAGGGCAGGACAGGATGGAAGGGCCCAGTGGTCTCTCTGGCAGGATCACTGACTGGGTCTCTGACATGATTTGTTCTAGATGTTTCCTTGTTACATTTCTGGGGAAAACCGAGGCTTGACAACAGCTCTGGTTTCATTTCCTTTAACCAGAAGTTAGTACCCATTCCCTACTGTGAGGTTCTGAGCTTCAGTCCTTGGGAATGATGGATGGGGATGGAAGGCTGTTGGGTTCCTAAACGTTTCCTGACCCACCAGCCCAAACCCAAAGCTCATAGTGGGAACATCCACCCTTAACCTGGGCTCTGGATCCTGAAACCAATTCAAGGCCAAGGAGTTAGGACTTTCAAATTAGGGACTCTCAGAGTTGGAGCCAAATGAGAAATAATTTATTTCAACCCTCCCATTTGAGAGAGGAGCAAAGTGAGGCCTATGCTGACAAGGCAGGCTGACAGCAGGCCTTCAGGCTTCCTGTGTAAAGGCCTTGCTCTGTACCCTGTTGCTCTCAGCCATTCTCCAGCTTCAGGGGCCAGAGATCCTTGACCAGGCCACACACCGCATGGCCACACACATTACCCTAAGACAGCTGGAGGTTCGGGTTGGCGGGGTCCCGAGAACAGACAGGTTCAGCTCCAGGCAGGGTGAGAATGCAGAGGCCCTACTCTCAGACTGGCCAGCTGGACATTCTCAAGGGAGTTCCTTAACCTCTCCAAGCCTTGGCCTCCATGTGGGTAAAATGCCTAACAGCGCTGACCTCAGAGGGTGACTGCGAGGAGCAAAGGTAATCATGAAGCAGGGTCTCCTGAGTTCCCATTCTCTGATCCACAGTTCAGTCCTCACAAGTCTGCCCTTTGTAATAGGAGCTGGTGCTTTGTTCTCTCAGAAACTCAGGTTCCTCCTCTGTAAGTGCAGTTACAGTGCCTACCTCATGGGGTGTGGCAGGGATAGGGTGAGTGAATGGTACAGCATTAAGCCCACAGTCTTTTATTTTGTTCCAGTCACTGGGAGCATTATCAAGTGTCTGAGAGCACTTCTAGGGTGAGCTGGTTCCATTCACTCTTGGAGATTGCTGGTCCATTCCCCCCTACCAGGGAATACTTGGCAGCTCTATCCTGGCATTGCCTCTGGATTTCTTTGCCCAGGACAGAGTGGCTAAAGATTTGGAGGCTTCACCCATAGAACCCAGGCTACCCTGACCACTGGCCAAAACACTAAAGGTGCTACACAGACAAAGGCAAAAGCTGTAGCCAGAGTCTGGTCATCACCATCCCCACTGCACAGCAGCTAGGAGAGCTCTGGGTAAACTGTGGCCAGAAACATCAAAGAACCTGGCAAGGCCCCCAGGGATTGATGGCAGAGCTGGAGTGATAATGGTGTTTAATGAGCACTTACTAAGTGCTTTCCCTGTACTGCCTCATTTCATCCTCCCATCCATCTTATGATGAATTGTTGCCATTCACAAGAGGCCCAAAGTCTTTATGACTCCTTCAGCTCACGCTGTGAGTCAGTTTTAAGAGCTGACAATAGAACCCAGTCGGGGCCCCAGTCACTGCACTACCCAGCCTCCTCCTGCTGGCTCACAGCCGAGGTTCCTTGTGCGTGGAATCCGGAAAGAAGTATCCGACTTCAGTTCGTAGAGAAATGATAGATTTGATCCCGGATTTGTGCTGCCTCCTCCGCCCGCCCCCCTTTAATACTCCTTCCTGTGGGTTTCCAAGAGGGACTAGCAGGAAGGTAACGCCAATCCCCCCACTACAGACCGCCACCCCCTCGCGCGGGTCCCGGCCCCATTACAGCGCGTGGGCGGCGATCCAGCAGGAGGAGGCGCAGATCCACAGGCCAAAGGAGATGCAGACGCGGTGGCGGGCGAAGCAGTGGTCCAGGTAGTCCCAGTCCCAGAGCGCGGGCGAGGGCGCGGAGCTGGGCGCCTCCCCCATGGCACCGCTCGGCGCGCACCGCCCGGCCGGAGCTCCAGCCTCCTCCGCTGCGGGCAGCCGGGGCGCCGCCTGCGCACCCTTCTCCAGGCTCCCCTCGGCCGCCGCGGCAGAGGTGGGCGCGCCCCGCTCCGCGCTCCCGGGCGCGCGCGGCCACGGCGACACCCGGGGAAAGTTTCCGGGACCGCACGGCTCCCCACCCTCGCGCTATTGTCGGGGGTCGGCGGGGTGCAGGCCGCCCCCCAGCGGCGGGAGCCGGAGAAGCCTCCGCACAAAGGCTGTGGTCCCCGCCCCCGCCACTCCGCGGTGGCGCCCGAGCCCCGCAGACTCTTCGCAGCCACCCAGCCCGAGTCCCGCAGCCGGACGGGACCAGCAGGCGGGCTGAGGGCGGGCCGAGCTTCGGCAGGGTGTCTTAACGCACCTTGTCCCTTCACTAATTCACATTTTCTGAACCAAACAATACACACCCTTGTCCTGGAGAAGCGCTTGGGAGCTGGCAACCTGAGGTGAGCGGGCCTTGGTCCCCGTTGTTAAAAGGGTGCAATACAAAGAGTGGGTGGGAAACGGGAAGAAAGAGCAAACGCACCGGGATTCAACCGCCCCGACATCCTCCTCTCAGCTCTTTCCACAGCTGTCAACTTCACCTTTGCCCACTTCCAGTCGCCCGCCCCAAGGGACATCATCCAGACCACAGCCTAGGAGCGGAGTCTCTTTGGAATCTGCCCCTTCCCATAGTCACACTGCTGCACGGAAAAACAAAGGCTGTTTTTCTTGAAAACACATTGCTATAATTTTTAAATTTCCTTATTGATTTTAGTAAGTTTGCTTAAAGCAGGACGTGACTATCATTTCATTTTTAAAAATGACAGCTTTATATGCGCCATAGTTCATATATCATAAACTTTACTTTTTAAAAGTGTGCTATTCATTGGTTTTTAGTATATCCAGAGTCGGGCAATCAACACCACTAACTAGTTTTAGAACATTTTCATTACTCCTTCCTAACACCTACCTAGAAGTACTCTCCATTTCTCCTCAACTCTCCTACTTTAGGGATCATAAACCTGTTTCTTAACAATTCTGGACATTCCATATGACTGCAGTCATTCAGTGTTGACCTATTTGGGACCAGCTTCTTTCACTTAGCATGTTTCTGAGTTTTATCAATGTTGTAATATGTATTAGCCACATTCCTTGTTGTGGGCTGAATAGTAATACATTGTATAGATATATCACATTTTATTTATCCATGCATCAGTTGATGGGCTTTTTTTTCTGGAAATTATGGAGATTATGAACAATGCTGCTATGAACTTTTGTGTAGGATTTTTTGTGGGACATGTTTTCATTTCTACTTGGGTATATATCTAGGAGTGCAATTACTGGATCATATGGTAAGTTTATGTTGAATGTTTTGAGAAACAGAATGTTTTCCAAAGTGGCCACACTACTTTGTTGGTCCATTCTTTTTTTAAAAGTTATGATCACTCATAGGAGAAATGAAACACTATGTGGTGTCTTAGGCATTGCTGGGGTCTGAATATTTGCATCTCCTTAAATTCCATATATTGAAACCTAATCATCAATTGGATAGGAGGTGGCACCCTTAGGAGGTGATTGGATCATGAGAGCAGACACAGCTAGAAGTCACCATTTATGATCCAGAAAGCATGCTCTTATTGGATAGCAACCCTGCTGGTGCCTTGATCTTGAACTTTCTAGTCTCAACAACTGTGAGAATTAAATTTATGCTGTTTATAAACCATACAGCCTAGGGTATTGTGCTATAGCAGCCAGAATGGACTAAAACAGGTATTGTGCTAGGAGCTCGGGACATATTGTTGAGAAAAACAGTGGTTCCCTACCTTCATGAAGCTTACAGTCCAGCAGCAGAGAGATGTTCAACATGTGAAATATGTTATTAACCAAATGGGACCAAAATGATAATAATAAAATGATTAAAAGGAAGTTATATAAAATGAATACCAGTGGAGGCATGATGAAGTTAAATTAATAGGAAGAAAATGCATAACTCAGGTTTCTCACAGTCTGGGCAAAACTTTAAAATTGCTTTATTTTTGTCCCTGCCAGCCTGGACCAGGTTTATACACCTAGGCAGTGGTGACTCCTTTGAGAATCTGAAGAAAACCTCATCCTTGAAAAATTTCTCAATCTTTAGCAATGTGGGGACCCCTCTGAAATTCAACTCTGGGTTCTATGGAGGAAAGAAGTCCAGCCTAAGTTCCTCTAGTTGAAGGGTTTAAGTTCTTCCCTATGAGTCTCTGCCTGGGCAGTTGGGCGGTGTGGTGCGTAGGTTGTCTATCAGAATCACTCTGCCTGCCTGTCAACAAAGCAGACCTATTATCCAACTTTCTGGGTGTGTATCCTTGGAATAAGCATGGCTTCCTGAGGCTTCTGTAATAAATTACCAGAAATAATGTGGTTTCAAGAAACGGAAATGGATTCTTTCCCAGAATGGAGGCCAGAAATGGGAAATCAGTTTCATTGTCCTAAAGTCAAGATGTAGGCAGAGCTGCACTCCCTCTAGGGGGACAGGGGGAGAATCTCTTCCTTTCTTCTTTTCTGCAGCTTCTGGTGACTGCCTGGCCTCGACTGCATCCCCCTGATCCTTCTCTGCCTTTGTGGTCACATTGCCTTCTCCTTTGTGTCTGTCAAATCTCACTCTGTCGTGATACTTGTAATTGCATTTATGTCTACTCAAGTAATCCACAGTAATCTCTCCATCTGGAGTTCCCTAACTTGATCACAATTGCAAAGATCCTTTTGCCAGCTTTATATGCACCACAGTTCATATACCATAAACTTTACTTTTTAAAAGTGTACTATTCATTGGTTTTTAGTATATGCTCCCTTTACAGGTTGTAGGGATTAGGATCTGAGCCTCCTACTCTGTTTCTCCACTGTGTTTCCTGGGAGTCTGGTGGGAAACACTGGTATATGGAGATGGCCGTCAGAGGGAAGCTGCTTATAGTCATTGGCCCTGGTGGCTCACAGAAAAACTTATGGGAAGAGTGTGGGCTGTTGGGGCCTGCACAAGGTAGACTGCAATACCGCACCCCCCGCCCCGCCTCCTTGCAGCTGTGACTTAGGGCAGAGCATTGGACCTCTCTACACTTGTGTGTGTTCCTACCTAGAAAAGGAAGGTGATGGGACCCACCTTAGTGTTGCAGTGATTCTTAGAAATCCTGTAGGTCAAGAAAGGCACATGTCAATAGCAAAAGTTACAACTGTCATTCTCTTGCCTAGGAGGAGCCTCAGGTCCACAAAAAACAAAAGTAAATAAGAAAGAAAAAGTCCAAAGAGTGTGAAGGTGTGAAGAGGAACCTCAGCCAATGATGGGGAGACACATGGCTCAGCTCTTGCTTCTCTTTCCTACCTGTCCCCTGGGAGGTCTCCTGGGTCTTCTGGCTATACATACTCGGCCTGTGCCTCCCAAATGCATTTCTCCAGTCAGACCTCTTTCCCCAGTTTTTTTTTTTTTTTAATTAAGGTACATATATAGGAAAATGATTACTATAGAGAAACACAGTCGTCTCACAGTTACCTACTCTCCCCATCCCACCCCCAATAAGAGCAGCTATAATCCACTCTTTTAGTCAAAGTCCTAAATACATTAGGTCTCCCCCTTGTTCATCCCACATATTCGCTACTTTGTAGTGTCTGATTTACATCTTTCCATTTCCTTCTCTACACCTCAACTCTGGTGACCACTGTTTTATTCTTAATATTTTGAACTCATTTTTAAACACAATTCATGTATTAGAGCATGCAATGTTTTTCTTTCTGTGGCTGGCTTATTTCCACTTGGTACAACATCCTCTAAGTCCATCCATGTTGTGGCAAACGGCAGAACCTCCTCCTTTTAAAAGGCTGAATACTATTCCATTGTGTATGCAGTGCACATGCTCCACAGTTTCTTTAGCCATTCGTCCACTGCTGGGCACTTAGGTTGTCTCCACATCTTAGCGATTGTGAATACTGTTGCAGTGAACATGGGAGGGGAGAGGACTTCATGAGTGGTTCCATTTCCTTTGGGTGTATGTCCAGAAGAGGGATTGCTGGACAAAATGGTAGTTCTAGTTTTAATTTAGGAATTTCCATAATGGCTGTGCCAGTTCATTCGACAGCATATAGTCAGTTCTTGTTTTTTCACATTTATGCTAAAACTTGTTATCCCAGGGCTGGGAATGCGGCTCAGTGGTTAAGTACCCCTGGGTTAAATTCCCAGTACCAAAAATCAAACCAAACCAAAACAGCTTTTTTTTTTTTTTTAAATAAAACACCCCTACTCCCAGAGTCTGGCTAAATGACCCACACTGGCCTCCAATCCAACTCACGGACTTCTTGCTTCAGCATCCCAAGTAGCTGGAATTACAGGTATGTGCTACCATACACAGCTTTAATCTCTTGTGTTTTTGATAATAGCTGTCCTAACAGGTGGGAGGTGGTATTTCATAGGAGTTTTGATTTGCATTTCTCTAATTCTTAGTAATTTTGAGCACCTTTTCATGTACATTTGTCCCCCCCCCTTTTTTTTTGGTGCTGGGAATTGAACCCAGGGCCTTGTGCATTCGAGACAAGCACTCTACGGACTGAGCTATATCAGCCCCACATTTGGCCATTTTTATGTCCTCTTTGGAGAGAAAAATCTATTCAAACCCTTTGCCCATTTATTTTTAGTAAGGCTGTGTGTGTGTGTGTGTGTGTGTATGTGTATACACACATATTTTTTTTTTTACTGTTGAGTCATGTGAGTTTTTGTATATCTTGAATATTAACCACAATCTGATAGTCATGTGTTACTTAATGATGGGGACATGTTCTGAGAGCTGCATCATTAAGTGATTTCAGCATTGTGTGAACATCACAATGAATTTACATGAACTAGATAGTACAGCCTACTACACTTGGTCTACATGGTATGAGTATTGCAAAAAAAATTTCCCTAAACTCTAGTTATCTTTTCATTTTGTTGATTGTTTCCTTTGCTATGCAGAAGATTTTTAATTTGATGTAGTCCTATTTATTTAATTTTGCTTTTGTTGCTTAAGCTTTTGGTGTGATATCCAAGAAATCACTGTCAAGGCTAATGTCAAGTGCCACAGTCTGGCTGGGCACAAATGCCGCAGTCTGGCTGGGCACACAATCACGAGCCACCACACAGCTTGTAGATTCAAACAGCAACTCTTTATTCCCGAACTCACACCAGCCGTCTACAATCACGTTCTGGGGAAATCCACGTTCTCTGCCCCAATCCACGTTCTCTGCCCAAATCCACCTCCACTGGGCTTCTATCTCCAAAATATACTGTCTAAATCCCGTGAGAACTCAAGGGGAACTCAGGCAGCAGGATACGCCCTATTCCCAGCAGGAATAATCTTAAACCTTAAACCTGGAACCTAAACTGGGAACGCCCTAAACACGATTATCTTAAAACCAGGAACACCCTAATCTGCCTTGGTCCTTGAGCAAGGTCACTTACATTCAATGTTACTGCAACATGTCAGCAACATGGGGTACGCTGGCAAGGAAATTGTCATACCTACTTGGCTAATGGCTCCCAGCATCTCCCCCCTTCTGATTAATTAAACAACAAGCAATGTGGCTTAAGGACCGTGCCTGGTAGGTTGTCCAATTCAACATATGGTTCTTACCCGTCATGGGAAAAACTGACCTTTAGGCGTCAGCCTCCTGTCTTAGGTTGATACCACTGCAATTGAATCATACCCGTCACTGACTACCGGTCCAGCATACAGCCATACTTGGGGATAGGTCTATGCACCAGTGGGGGGGGGTGAGGTTCTTTGCCTCACCTCTGTTGGCCCCCAAATTTGGCCTTGGTGCCAGTGGGGGAGTGAGGTTAATGTGGCTTATGGACCGTGCCTGGTAGGTTGTCCAATTCAACATATGGTTCTTACCCGTCATCGGAAAACTGACCTTTAGGCGTCAGCCTCCTGTCTTAGGTTGATACCATTGCAATTGGATCATACCCGTCACTGACTACCGGTCCAGCATAAGCCATTGGCCCCCAAATTTTAGACCATCACTAGCAGAAGGGAGGAGGATACAGAAATGCCACGACACCAAGCCAATTGACGGCTCCTTGGGAAAAATTGCATCACTGGTGACACCATCAGCAAAGATATGCCAGCACTACCACAACTAACATGGGGTGCACTGGCAAGGAAATAAAAATTGCATCACTGGTTAATCACTGTCACAGATGTAAGAATGGCCAAGCTGGAGTTCTGGATATCAGCTGTTATGGATTTGAGTCAAATCATCTTCTTTTCGATCTGTAGAAATTGTTTTAGTTAATCTCTCTGGAATCCAAATCGGCTGCTGTTCTCCCTGTGGAAACACACAAACAAAACCCTGACTCCAGACAATCACTGGGTCAGGACCTTTCCATTGTCCTGTTAGAATATCTTTCCAAAGTACTTTAGGCTTATGTACATTTTTTGGATACATATGTCTTTCCGCAGCACTAAGTCCTTATGAATCCAAATTTAAAAAGTTTAGAGTAAAAAGCGTTATTTTAAGTTTATCTTTGGGGGATATATACCCCCTTCCAATTCCCTCTTTTTGCTTTAATAAGTATGTTTTAATAGTTTGATGAGCTCTTTCAACTATGCCTTGTCCCTGTGGATTGTATGGGATTCCTGTTATATGAGTAATACCAAATGATGAGCAAAATTGTTTAAAAGAGGTAGAGGTATAGCCAGGACCATTATCGGTTTTTAACTGTTTAGGAACGCCCACAGTGGCAAAATTTTGTAAGCAATGAGCTATAACATCTTTAGTTTTTTCTCCGGCATGAAGGGAGCCCATCAAAAATCCAGAAGAAGTATCGACTGTAACGTGTAAATATTTTAATTTTCCAAATTCTGGCAAGTGTGTGACGTCCATCTGCCAAATATGGTTAGGTATCAGTCCTCTAGGATTGACTCCAAGATTAACTTGTGGTAAAAATGTCACACAATTTTGACATTGTTTTATTATATGTCTGGCTTGTTCCTTAGTTATTTTAAAATGCTTTTGTAAAGTATTAGCATTAACATGAAACCTTTTATGAAAATTTGTAGCTTCTTCAAATGTAGAGAAAATATGTATGTCATGTGTAGTTTTATCTGCTAAATCATTGCCTAAACTAAGGGCTCCAGGCAATCCTGTATGTGCCCTAATATGTCCTATAAAGAATGGATCTTTTCTGTCCCAGATTAGACTTTGTATAGTGGAAAACAAAGAGAAAACAGTAGAAGAAGGGGAAATCCTACCAGCATCTTCAAGAGATACTATAGCATTAACTACATACTGACTATCAGAAAATAAATTAAATACAGAATCTTTAAACATCAAAAAAGCTTGTAAAACTGGATTAAGCTCTACCTTTTGAGCTGATTGTTTGGGTACTAAAAATGTAAAAGTTTGATCAGGGGTAACTACTGCTGCTGTACCATTATTTGACCCATCAGTGAATATATTTGGAGCATTCATGATAGGTGTTTTTCTTGTCATTTTAGGAAAAACTACAGGATGCAATGACCAAAAAGACAATAAAGGATTAGATGGTAAATGATTATCAAATGAAACATTAGATTTGCACATGATTATTGCCCAAGTATTTAACTCATTAGCTAACTCATCAATTTGATCCATAGTATATGGAGTAATAATTTTATTGGGAGAAATTCCAAACACTCCCTTTGCTGCTTTTATTCCTTTGAGTATTAATTGTCCTACAGCCTCAGGATACCTAGTAAGAATAGTGTTAGGAGAATAAGATAAATGTATCCACAATAATGGACCTTCTTGCCAAAATACTCCTGTAGGAATATTTTTTGTTGGTAGTACAATAAATAATAAAGGCAAACTTATATCAATTCTATCCAAATGTATGTTTTCCATATATGTTTCAATAATTTTTAATGCCTTTCTTGCTTTAGGAGTTAACATGCGGGGTGAATTTGGATCTGATGGACCTTTTAGAATATCAAATAAAGGTCCCAACTCTCCTGTTGGTATACCTAGATAAGGCCTTATCCAATTTATGTCTCCCAATAACTTTTGAAAGTCGTTAAGTGATTTGAGTTGATCTACTTGTATTTGAATTTTTGGTGGACGGACCATGGTTGAGGATAATAGAACTCCTAAATAATTAATTGGAAAATTTAATTGTACTTTATCTATTGCTATCTCTAGATTATAATTTTTTAATAAGTTTGTAAGTGTGGCATAACATTCCAGCAATATGTTTTTATCTTTATGTGCCAATAATACATCATCCATATAGTGAAATATTTGTAGTTCAGGATTTTGATTTCTAAGTGGCTGGATTGCTTTGTTAACATATATTTGACACATAGTTGGACTGTTAGCCATCCCTTGAGGGAGTACTTTCCATTCATATCTCTGATCAGGACCTTCATGATTTAATGCAGGGATAGTAAATGCAAAACGTGGACTATCCTCGGGATGAATTGGAATTGAAAAAAAACAATCTTTAATATCTATAGCTAAAACATGCCAGGTTTTTGGCAAAGCAGACAATTGAGGAATCCCTGATTGAGCAGGTCCCATAATAACCATCTCATTATTAATGGCTCTTAAATCTTGCAACAATCTCCATTTACCAGATTTCTTTTTGATGACAAAAATGGGAGTATTATGGGGAGATATGGAAGGTTGTATATGTCCTTCCGCTAATTGTTGTTTGACCAGATCATGGGCTACTTGTATCTTTTCTTTAGTCAGGGGCCACTGAGGAACCCACACTGGTCTTTCTGATTTCCAAGTAATTTTGATTGTCTCAGTGGCCCTTTCTGAAAATCCAACCCATGTCTGTCTGTTCCTTGATCTATTTGTACTGGTGCTGCTATACCTTGCCCTTGTTTTCCTAATCTTTTTTCTTTCCTAAAGCCTTGTCTAGCCCTAGTAGTGGGCGCATTAGGATTGATGTTATTTGTTAACGTCAAACCTAATTGATCTAGGACATCTCGTCCCCATAAATTTATAGGAAGATGATCCAATACATATGGCTGTATAGTTCCTTCACATCCTTCAGGATCCTTCCAATCTAATATCATAGAACTTCTATGGGGATTAGTCGCCACTCCTAGGCCTCGAAGCGTTTGAGTGGCTTGTTGTAATGGCCAATGTTTTGGCCATTCTTGACGAGATATGATGCTAAGGTCAGCTCCTGTGTCCAGTAGCCCATTAAACTCATGACCTTGAATATTTAGTTTTAGCATTGGGCGAGAATCTAAATTTAAAGACAACATAGCCCAATCTACACCTGTGGAGCCTAATCTCCTGGAACCTCTTTCTACACTATGACTAGGAAATTTATTATGTAGGCTGGGTATTATTAACAACTGTGCTATTCTATCTCCAGGTGAAATTACTGATATACCTCTTGGAGAACTAGCTATAATTTTTATTTCACCTACATAATCAGGATCAATTACCCCAGGACTTATCATAAGTCCTTTTAATGTAGATGAACTACGTCCCAATAATAAGCCTACTGTTCCTTGGGGAAGAGGTCCTTTTACTCCTGTGGGAATGATTTGAACTCCCATCTCTGGAGTTAATACTGCTCTGGCAGAGGCACAGATGTCCAACCCTGTGCTCCCTCGGGTTTGTCTGATGAGGGATTTAATGGACAATGTGTCCTGGGCACTACCCTGATGGTGTTGCTGGGATCCTCCACTGCCCCGTATATTTGTGGTTGTGGGCCCCGGAGCATTGGGCCCCCCTGTCCGTTTTTTGGCAATGGAGCCTGATGCCTTTCTCCACGATATCTTGGATAAATACCTGGTCTTTGTCCGTTTTTTGATAAGGGAGTACCTTCTATGGTGGTTTGAGAACGGCATTCATTAGCCCAATGTCTCCCTCTATGGCATCGTGGGCAAATACCCGGTATTCTATTCCTTTGATACCTACTTTTGTTAAACCCTCCTCCTATGGGGCAATTCCTTTTAAAATGTCCTGTTTGTTCACAATCATAGCATGTTTTTGGCCTGGCATCTAAAGCCTGTTGTACTGCAGCTGCCAAGACTTGCCCTTGTTCATTAATATCTCTACATAACTTAATATATGTGTTTAAATCTTCATGTCTCCATGGTCTAATAACCTCTCTGCAGCAACGATTTGCTTGGTCATAAGCCAGTTGTTTTATTAATGGCATTGCTTGTTCTGTATCCCCAAAAATTTTGGCAGCCGTTTGAATTAGCCTATCTACAAAGTCAGCGTAAGGTTCATTAGCTCTCTGTATTACCTTAGATAGCTGACCTTGTAAATCTCCATGTCCTTGTAAAGTCTTCCATGCCCTAACTGCGTCTGCAGCAATTTGTGCATATATAGCAGGATCATATTCAATTTGTTGCCGTTGACCCTCATAAGGTCCTTTTCCTAACAACATATCTCGATTTCTTTGAGGGTAACCGGCTGCTGCATTTCGCCTAGCTGTCTCCGTGCAAAATTCCTCATTGGCAACCTTCCATAACAAATATTGTCCTCCATTTAGTACAGATTTACACATGCTAGCCCAATCTGCTGGCGTCATGTCCAAGTTAGTAATGGACTCAACCATGCTTACCGTGAAGGGAACTTGGGGGCCATAGGTTGTTACAGCCTCCTTTAACTGCTTCACTGTTTTAAAATCTAAAGCACGGTGAATTCGCTGCCCTCCTGCCTGTTCAAGTACAGGGCATGCTAATCTTTGAGGTCCTGTCTCAGGATCCCATTTATCAACTACGGGGTTTGAGGGCCACTCAGCTGTCTCCATCGGTGGGGCTGTTGGTTGAATTACGCCCTCTTGTGATAAAATGGAGTTAGTAACAGCCTCCTGTTGTGGCCTTTTTCCTAACAACCCCTTTTCCTTTAAATTTTCTTCCTCTGTCTGACTAGCTCGAGAGACCTTCTCTTTTGCTTGATCTAAAATGTCTTTCTCCATGGTCTGAACCTCTAACAATTTACTTAACATCTTTTCAGTTTGTTTTTTACTAATTTCTAATCTACTATAAAGATAACGCAACCCAATAAGATAGCACAAAACAAAGCCGAAACTGAATGAAACAAAAACGGAATAAAAAATCGTTGTATCAATTTTCTCTTCCTCAGGGCCGACAAACTTCAAACCTTTAGTCAACCATTTTTTCCAGTTTGCCTGAGAAATTTCTAGGGATAGGCAGCTTGAAACAAAAACAAGATAAATCAAAACAATAACACATTGTTTTTTGAGTTGGTCACCCATTCTTTCGCTCTTCCTCAGGGGCAAGCAATTTCACTTACCTCCAAGCTTCAGAAGTTCCCCGCACGGGCTGCCAAATGCCACAGTCTGGCTGGGCACACAATCACGAGCCACCACACAGCTTGTAGATTCAAACAGCAACTCTTTATTCCCGAACTCACACCAGCCGTCTACAATCACGTTCTGGGGAAATCCACGTTCTCTGCCCCAATCCACGTTCTCTGCCCAAATCCACCTCCACTGGGCTTCTATCTCCAAAATATACTGTCTAAATCCCGTGAGAACTCAAGGGGAACTCAGGCAGCAGGATACGCCCTATTCCCAGCAGGAATAATCTTAAACCTTAAACCTGGAACCTAAACTGGGAACGCCCTAAACAAGATTATCTTAAAACCGGGAACACCCTAATCTGCCTTGGTCCTTGAGCAAGGTCACTTACATTCAATGTCACTGCAACATGTCAGCAACATGGGGTACGCTGGCAAGGAAATTGTCATACCTACTTGGCTAATGGCTCCCAGCAGTCAAGTAGCTTTTCCTCTGTGTTTTCTTCTAGGACCTTTATGTTTTCAGATTTTATGTCTTTTCTCCATATTGATTTTTGTGTATGGGATAAGAGGAAGGTTCAATTTCATTCTTTTGACTATGGAAATCCTGTTTCTTTTTAGCACTATTATTTGATCCTTTCTCCACTATGGCTTTTGGTGCCTTTGCTGAAAATTAGTTGACCATATATGTTTGGATTTATTCTGAGCTTTCTATTTCATTGGTCTCTGTGTCTGTGTGTGCATGCACATGCCGTGTTTGTGATACTTGGGATTGAACCCAGGGCCTCATGCAAACTAGCCAAGTGCTCTACTGCTGCACTACATCCTCCACCCTTACAAATTTTATTTTGAGCCAGGGTCTTGCTAATCTTCCCAGGTTCAAACTGGCTATCCTCCTGCCTCATTCTCCCAAGTAGCTGGGATTATAGGCATGCACCACTGCACCCCATTTATGTGTCTCTTTTTATGCCAGCACCATACTATTTTAGATACTGTCGTGTTGTGGTATAATTTAAATAATTTAAAATCAGCAAATGCGCTCTCTCAGCCTTACCACCATCTTCTTGGAAACTTCTGTGCCATGAGAGCCAAGCAGCAAATGCACAGGCTGAAGTGCAAAAGAAGAAAGATGAGGCAGAAGGTCCAAGTAAACCAACCTGTGCACCGTGGAGGCCAAGGGAGCAGAAATAAGGAAAGCTGGAGACTGGGGACATGGGTACAACTTGTTGGACTGCCTACTACTGTCCAGAATTTGTGTTGGAGGATCTAGAGCTTCTATGGCCATCCCATCATCAACACCATCCCATCATCAACACCACCTCTGAGAGAAGACCCACCTTGCTCATAACAGCACCTGTTGGTCCTTTGCCCGGGACCTTTGGCATCCTGGACTAGTTTGTTTCTCAGTTGCAGCTGAGTGTGCTGTTTTAACTGAAGAATAAAAAATAACTATATAAAATCAGCAAATGTGGGCTGGGGCTGGGGCTGGGGCTGAGTGGTAGAGCTCTAGCATGCCTAGCATGTGTGAGGCCCTGAGCTCAATTCTTAGCACTGCATATAAATAAATAAAATAAAGGTCCATTGACAACTAAAAAACTATTTAAAAAAAAATCAGCAAATGTGCAACCTCCACTTTTTTCTCCTCTTAGAATTGCTTTCCTTTGTTTATTCAGATAAAGGTCTCTTGTGGTTCCATACAGGTTTTAAGATTTTTTTCATTTCTGTGAAGGGATTTTGGTAGAGATTGAGTTTAATCTGTATTTTGCTTTAGTTAATATGTATATTTTAATTATATTAATTCTTCCTAATAAGAATGAACTGTATTTTCATTTGTGTTTTCTTCAGTTTCTTTCATTAACGTTTCACAGTTGTCAGTATACATATCTCTTACCTTCTTGATAAATTTATTTCTAAGTATTATAATTTTTTCGATGTTATTGTGAGATTTTGATTTCCCCCCCTAGGCCATTATTTGTGCATAGAAATGCCATGGATTTTGTGGGGTACAGTGGCCCATGCCTCTAATCCCACCTTCTTGGGGGGCTGTGGCAGGAGGATTGCAAATTTGAGGCTGGCCTCAGCAACTTAGTGAGATCCTGTCTTGAAATAAAAGAAAACTTTAACAAAAGAGCTGGTGATTAACTCAGTGGTTGAGCACTCCTGGGTTCAATCCCTATGTGATGGCAAAACCAGTCCTGGTTGTGAAATGAAATTACAAAAACATATGGTAAGAGACCAGTGCCTGGGGAAGGGGTCAGTTCTGCTCCCCTCTCTCAACCTGTCTCCAAGAAGCCTAATTAACCCGGGGTCCCTACCTTTTGGATTGTAAATTACTGTCCTAGGACTCTGAGATGTAATAGATGCCTGTGAAAAGCGCCTTTCTTCTTATCTGTTACTGTGAGCATGCTTTATGGTAGAGACCCTGCACAAAGCCTTCAGCCACACAGATTAGGAAATTTTAAAAAGAGGAAAAAGCCCCAGTGATAGGATGGGTCTAAGATGATGTCAGATAACTATAAATATTGTGAGAAACTGTGGATCAGGGCACAGAATTTGGAGTTTTTGTTTTCCTCTGGGCCCATCGGTATAAAGTAAAATAGTTTGGAGTTCTCCTCTTCTCTGAGTGCTGCTTGCTGCTTCTCAACCAGTCTGTTTCTCACAACACCTAGAATTCCCCCATGAGAAAAAAAAGAGAGATATCACAGAGTTTTATATGTTGATTTTATGTCTTGTGACCTTACCACTTATTAGATCTCACCGATTTTTGGAGAAAAGTCTTTGGAGTTTTCTGTGTGTAGAGTCATGCCATCTGCAAATGATAATCTTCTTCGTTTTTGATTTGTATGCATTTTACTCATTTTTTTCTAACTTTTCAAAAACAATTTTTTTTACCAGATCTTAAGAGGAAAAGCTTGGTTTCTCTCCACTTATTTTGATGTTTGCAATGGGTTTTTCATAAATGGCCTTTATTATATTTAGGCCTCTATCATATTTGATACCTAAACTTTTCAGAATTTTTTCTTTTAATCAAGAAAGGATATTGAACTTTGTTGAATGATTTTCCTGCATCAATTGATGTGATCATGTGGTTTTTGTCTTGCAGCCTGTTAATGTGATGTATCACACTGATTGATTTGCATATGCCAAACCAGCTTTGCATGCCAGGGATATATCCCACTTGATCATGATGTGCCATCTTTTTGATGTGTTGTATTTGATTTGCTAATATTTTATCAAGGAGTTTTGCCTCCATGTTCATCAGAATTATTGGCCTGTAGTTTCATTTTCTTGTGTTGTCTTTGTCTGGCACAGGTATCAAGCTGATGCTGGCCTTGTAAAATGTGTTAGGAAGTATTATGGCTTTTGGAAGAATTTAGGAAATATTGGTATTAATTCCTCCTTGACATTGTCAAGTTCAGCTATAAAAGCTGTCTGGTTCTGGGCTGCTTTTCGTTGTTGAGAGAGTCTGCTTTTTTTTTTTTTTTTTTTTTTTTTTTTTACTAGGGATTGAACCCAGGGTGCTTTACCATTGAGTTACATCCCCAGTCCTTTTTCACTTTTAGTTTTTGAGATAGGGTCTCTCTAAGTTGCTGAGGCTGGCCTCAAACTTGCAATCCTTCTGCCTCAGCCTCCCACACTGCTGGGATTATAGGCCTGTGTCACTGCACCCAGCTGTTGGGAGGTTTTAAATTATGACCTCAATCTCTTTATTGTTTATTGGTCTGTTTAGGTTTTCTGTTTCTTTCTGATTCAACCTTGATATAGAAGTCGTACTTTTTTTCAGAATTTCTCTCTTTCCTTTAGGTTACCAATCTCCCAAGTTTTACAGCCAGATGTAGCTTCCCGCTGGAGAGTTCCACAGGCATGTCTAATTGAATTTGTTGAAAACCAAGCTTTTGATTTTTCCCTCCCAAACCTTCAGGACACTGAATTAGCCTAGGTCTCACAGATTTCGAGTGAAGGAGTTTGGGCAGCCCAGCTCATGCTTTCTGGCACCACCCTGCCAAGGCCTCCTGGTGACCAAAAGAGGATGGCCTAGAGAAAGGCAAACAGCTGGGGTACCACAGCAAGGACAGGACCCGAGCAGGGAGTCACTGGCTCCCAGCCATGGGGAATCGGTGCTCCATCCTATGGAGGGCACTTGGGATTATATGTATTAGAACCCTTCCCTCCCACCCTTTAAGACCCCTCCCGGAGTCACCCGGTACCTGCCATAGGGCTCTGCACACAGTCAACCCTCAGAGGTGAATCTGTTCCTTTTCCAGGCTCCTCAGAGGTTCCACAGCTGCCCAGGAGATGAAGACATGTTTTTTGGCCACTGTTCAAAGTTTGCTGAGAAGAAAAACTAACAAGAGGACTGTAGCACTTGTCCCCTTGGGCTGCGGGCCACGTCACTGCTCATTGGCATTTCCTGTTGGCAGCAGCAGCTCGGTCTCAGGCATTGTCCTTGTGAAGAAGGAAGGGTGCAGGAACCTGGGCAGCCTGCAGGAGCTTTCCCTTCTGTGAGGGCTGTTTCCTGCCAGTGTTCTTACCAAACATGTTATTTAGAGGAAGGGCCTGTGGCTACTAGACAAACAGTAGTGACAAAAAACAAAAATAAAACATCAGTCTGGTTTCGTTGTAATAAAGAAAACAATTTTATTATTATTATTATTTGGTACTGGGAATTGAGATCGGGGGTGCTTTACCACTGAATTAAATCCCCAGTTCCTTTTTATTTTAAAGGTCTTGCTTTAGCTGCTGAGGCTGGCCTTGAACTTATAATCCTCCTGCCTCAGCCTTCTTAGTGCGCTATTGTGCCTAGTAGAAAACCCAATTCTAAAGAAAATATATTAAAAATAATTTTTTAAAGAATGCATTTTGAAATAATGGCATTTCTACATCTCTATCAATCCCATTGTGGACATGTTGGGGTGTCATGATTAAAACAGGTGGTAGGATTGTTGGGGTCCTACACTTTTCTGGAATTCTGTGACCAACTCACTGTATGATCTCCAGAAGGTTATTTTACATCCCCCCCCACAATGAGCCTCATTTATAACAGGCAACTGCTGAAATTCATTGACCTTATGATGCTCAAGAAGCTCAGAAAGGGCTAATGGAACTGATAGATGTTGAAATACTACGTCCAAGAAAGCCCTATATTTTTAAAGAGGCATATATCAATGAATGCTGTTTAATAGCAAGGCAATTTAGTTTTTAGAGAGTCAATTAAATAGAATTCAGCACTTGAATATTTATATCCAAGTAATTATTTTAAAGAAATAGAAATTTTCACTGTAGCTTATAATTCAGAAAGAAACCAGCTTCATACCAAGTTCATTATGCCAACATAAGTCAGATGAACATACTTCCCCAAACCTGGACACAGGTGAAGGCAGAGAGGGAAGATAGGAACTCCATTTGTTTGTTGTGATAACTACTTGGTTCAACTTTATCCATTCTTCTCCTAAGGGCTCCCGAGCCCTTAGAGCATTTCACTGTCTCCTTTTACGTCCCTTCATTTTTTTTTTTTTGTAACAGGGATTGAACCCAGGGGGACTTAACTACTGAGCCACATCCCCAACCTTTTTTTGCATTTTATTTAGAGACAAGGTCTCGCTTAGGGCCTCTCTAAATTACTGAGGCTGGCTTTGAACTTTCCATTCTTCTGCCTCAGCCTCCTGAGGTATGAGCCACTGCACCTGGCCTGTCCCTTCAATTTATTGAAAAAATGTTTTGAAAAATTTCAAGCTAGTGGCTGGGGCTGTAGTTCAGTGGCAGAGTGCTTGCCTAGCATGTGTGAGGCACTGGGTTTGATCCCTAGCACCACATATAAATGAACAAATAAAATAAAGGCATTCTGTCCATTTACAACTACAATTTTTTTTTTAATTTCAAGCCTATAGCAAAGGTGAAAGAATACCCATCTAGCATCATCATTTGTTAACTTTTTGCCACATTTGTTCTCCGTTTCTTGCTCCAAACTATTTGAAATTAGGTATCATGACACTTTACTTCAAATGCATCAGCTTATATTTCCAAGGGCATTTTCTAACACACTATACTTCTATTACATTGATATAGCAATGTTATCTGATATGTAACTCATATTAAAATTGGCTCAGGTGTTCTGAGTATGGTGTTTATTTCCCAGTTTGGGATTTCATAATTAATTTGTTATGTCTCCTTAGTCCAGGCCTCTTATAGAATGTCCCAGATCTCTAATTACCTACTTGTTTCTTTGTGATTTGTTGAGTTTCTGTGTTTTTACAAAGACAGTAGAAGGAGGTGATGTGTACTTCTATGGCACCGGTTAGAGGCACAGCATGCCAGGTGGGGGGCACTATCTGTGGTGCCAGTTTCCTCACTTATTTGATGTCTGATCTCTGCACAGTACAAAGCACTTTCCTTGATGATATTTGTCTGAATCACTGATTTCTTTAGTGATTTCAAAGTGGTGATTGAATCATTCCTTCTACAGTTACTGACAGGTTCTTGTATTTAAAAGAAAAAAACAGAAAAGAGCTTCCTTTCCCCTGCTCTCCATCTTTCTAAATACTACGGTGGGTACAAGAATTATTTTTAAATAATTCAACATTTTATTAATTCATATACAACATTGTAAGTGTTTTAATATTGTTAGTTGCCTATTTATTCATTTATTTATATGGGGATTGAACCCAGGGGTGCTTAAATACTGAGCTATATCCCTATCCCTTTTGAGACAGGGTCTTGCTAAGTTGCTTAGGGCCTCGCTAAATTGCTTTGAACTTGGAATCTTCCTGCCTCAGCTTCCCAAGCCACTGGGATTACAGGCATGCACCACTGTATCTGGCAATTGCCTAATTTTAGAAGTGGACAAGATAAATTATAAATGTGAAACCTACTCTAGCATCCCCCCAAATCTCA
This sequence comes from Marmota monax, assembly GCF_021218885.2. Lineage (NCBI taxonomy): Eukaryota > Metazoa > Chordata > Mammalia > Rodentia > Sciuridae > Marmota > Marmota monax. Next base: position 9,871,743 of record NW_026693473.1, on the reverse strand, counting down.
TCATCTGCCTTTGATTGCTGGGTCAGGCAGGAGTTCCAGGCTCTCATTGTCTTTAGCTGTGGGCTTCTGAAGATGTCTAAAAGCTTGCTACCAAAATGTGATTCCTAGACCAGCAGAATCTGCATGCTCTGAGAACTTGTTAGAAATACACAAACTCGGGCCCCACCCAGACCTAAGCATTCAGAATCTACATTTTAACAAGAATTCCAGATGATTGTATGCACATTGAGTTAAGAAGCATTGATCTTAGACACTTTAAGAGTGCTGGGTTCTAGTGTATAAGACTGAACCTTTTTTTTTTAGGTACCAGGAAATGAACCCAGGGGCACTTAACCACTGAGCCACATCCCCATCTTTTTTTTTTTTTTTTTGTATTTTATTTAGAGACAGGATCTCACTGAGTTGATGAGGGCTTTGCTAAATTGCTGCGGCTGGCTTTGAACTTGTAATCCTACTGCCTTAGCCTCCTGACCCACTGGGACTATAGGCATGTGCCATCACGCCTCGCAACATAAGACTGAATCTTAAGCAAAAAAATAGCCCAAATACAAATAGCTGCCAAGTGCTACATGCAGACTTATGAAAGACAGAGCACATGTCTTTCATCTTGCCTACTGTAAACTAATCAGATTCTATTTTTCCCTGAAATGGCTGTTCTACTTCTCTATTACCCAATAGCTAAGCAACCAAGAAAGTAAAACACAAAATCCCACTCAATCACAGAAATGATAGCAAGTGCCCAAAACAAGGGTTAAAAACTCTTGCATTTTAAAAGTGTTTTCCAAAATGACTGTCTAAAATAGTTATCCCTTCAGTTGCTGCTGCTTCCAAATCAATCCAACAATAGTCATGGCAATTTCAACGACAGTATTTTAAATATAGAAGCCAAATTGGTTGGTTTTGTTTCTTTCCTGGAATGGGCTCAACTGTTAGCTATGCACTGGAAAACATGATGGTAGTCACTTTTTACATTCAGTAATTTAGACAAAAGAACAGAAAACAGTACAATGAAGATAAGAGGCTGAGATTAAGGAAAGAAAAAGAACAAAGGCCATATTTACCTTTAAGTCTGTCTAACTGCATTCCTGAGTTGTCCTCTGCCAGAGAAGAGACTCAGGTACTGAGACCTAACCAACACTTCCCCAAAGCTCAGGAGTGGGGTTGAGTAACACAAAGCATCTTTTAGAATTCCTTTGCCCAGGCAATGGATTCAGTTTGAGGAGAAAATATGCTCAGATCCAGGCTCTCTTTGACACTCTAGAAGGACCCTAGGCAGCAATAGTTTTGATATTATCTACACCTTAATGGGGAGAAGAAAAGTACAATGTCAATTTGCAGATATTTCAGATTTAATGTCAGCACCTCACACTCTTTGTCCCCTAACTAAACACATAGTAAAAAACCTGAGGTGATCCTATGATGCTCTATGATTTACGATGATCTGTGAATTAAGTGCTAGTTCATTCATTAGCATCAGGGTCAAAGTTCCCTCTAATCAGAGATATCTGAGCTAGACATGGTAATGCCACTCATAACCCCATCAACTTGGGAAGCTGAGGCAGGAGAATTGCAAATTCCAGGCCAGTCTCAGCAACTTAGCAAGACCCTGTCTCAAAATCAAAATATTCACACTATACAATACTATACAGCAGTGGGAACTTATGTTCTACAATTTATTACATGTAAACGGTGTGGATGAATCTCACAATGTTGGATTAAAGGAGCAAAGTAAAAGAGCTCACACTGTAGACTCAATCTGCAGTATAAAGTCAGGGCAAGTCCCAGCAGTGGTTACTCTGGGAGGGTGAGTGTGACTGAAGGGAAGCACAGGGGTTGTGCTTTCTGTGTACATATTGCACTACAATCAAATGTTAAGTTCAGTCTACTGGATGCTGTGCACTTTTCACTCAGAATGCCATCTGATTGTTGAAAATGCAAAATCCATCTACAGAAAGCACGATCTTTCTTCCCCGTATGTCCTCTTCACCATCAACTGGATACCATGTGCAGAATGCAACACACAGTAACTGGATAAGTGCCGCAGTCTGGCTGGGCACAATCAGGAGCCACTTGTCAAAAGAAACTAACTTTATTTTTAGAACCACACACGCCAAACAAAACAGCCTCTCAGGAAAAACCCTCAGAGCCTCAACTGCCACCACCGGCTTCCACAAGCCTCTCTCTCCCACACAAGCTTCTCTCCACCTCCCACAATCCTCCTGCTCTTGAGGCCGATTGGCTGGGTCACGTGGGCGGAGCCAAAAAAGTCCCCCAATGAGCAGCTCCGTGGTCTGAAAGGGCAGGGAAACAGCCCAATGAGCATCACCGCAGAGGAGCCAATCAGCTAGATGTTGCTGGGGCCGAGGAGCCAATCAGCTAGATGTTGCTGGGGCCGCTGTGAGCCAATCATCAGCCAGCAGCTGGAAGTTTGCTGGCAGCTGGAAGTTTGCTGGGGCCCCTTTGGCTGTGGCTCTCAACATCTCCCCCTCTCTGTTTAAACAACAAGCATGTGGCTTAGGGACCGTGCCTGTTAGGCAGTCCAATTCAACATATGGTCCTTACCCGTCATCGGATGAACTGACCTCTAGGCGTCAGCCTCCTGTCTTAGGTTGGTACCACTGCAATTGGATCATACCCGTCACTGACTACCGGTCCAGCATACAGCCATACTTGTGGATAGGCCTTTGCACCTGTGGGGGGGTGAGGTTCTTTGCCTCACCTCTGTTGGCCCCCAAATTTTAGACCATCACTAGTAGAGGAGGATGCAAAATGCCATGACATTAAGCCAATTGAGGGCTCCTTTGAAAAATTGTACCACCGGTGACATCATCAGCAAAAATACCCCAACACTACCACAAGTTGCTGCACCAACAGATAGTTCACAATGCATACAGGTGAGCTCACAATGTGTCCAGGCAAGTTCTGCAAGCAGTTCAGTGATGGCTATTGTAGAAGCTGTAGATTGGTTTTATCTTTGACTTCACCAGCACTGGGATGAAGATAGGAATTCTGGCAATAATGGCTAAAGAAAAAATTATGTAACACTACAGAAGGCACTAAAAGAAAACAATTTTCTTAACAATTTACATTGTCTTCACCGGCACTGGGATGAAGATAGGAATTCTGGCAATAATGGCTAAAGAAAAAATTATGTAACACTACAGAAGGCACTAAAAGAAAACAATTTTCTTAACAATTTACATTGTCTTTAAGAGAATTATTAAATATAATGAAAAGGAAAGGTGAAAGTAAACAAACAGATCTGTTAACCTTCTTTTTTGTTTACATATTAAAACAATCTTCAACAGTTGTTTACCCAATTTAAATTAAACCATATAAATCACGTGAAAAAAAAATATTTGGATCCATTTTATCATGAGCGCTCATCATATATGATATATGGACATACGTACATTCAAACATATAACACAAAACACAAGTGTGCACACATAATATAATACATACAACACATAACATTATAGTAAAGGCCTTATAACTTTTTACAGGTGAAATCTCCATTGCAATGTTTAAAAACTCTATAGTCAAAAAATAGAACTGATCAGCAAAACATTAACCTAGGTCTGTATGAGCTCAAAAAAACAAAATAGAACTTCATGATATGGCAAAGGGCAATAATAAAATAGATATTGAAAAAAGAATCCTGGTTCTGTTGCAGATGTAAGAATAACCAAACTGGAGTTTTGGATATCAGTTGTTATGGATTTGAGCCAAATCATCTTCTTTTTGGTCTGTAGAAATCGCTTTAGTTAATCTTTCTGGAATCCAAATCGGCTGCTGTTCTCCCTGTGGAAACACACAAACAGACCCCCCACTCCAGACAATTACTGGGTCAGGACCTTTCCATTGTCCTGTTAGAATATCCTTCCAAAGTACCTTGGGCTTATGTACATTTTTTGGACACATATGCCTTTCCGCAGCACTAAGTCCTGATGAATCCAAATTTAAAAAGTTTAGAGTAAAAAGGGTTATTTTAAGTTTATCTTTGGGGAATATATACCCCTTCCCAATTCCTTCTTTTTGCTTTAATAAGTACATTTTAATAGTTTGATGAGCTCTTTCAACTATGCCTTGTCCCTGTGGATTGTATGGGATTCCTGTTATATGAGTAATGCCAAATGTTGAGCAAAATTGTTTAAAAGAGGTAGAAGTATAACCAGGGGCATTATCTGTTTTTAACTGTTTTGGAACACCCACAGTGGCAAAATTTTGTAAGCAATGAGCTATAACATCTTTAGTTTTTTCTCCGGCATGAAGGGAGCCCATCAAAAATCCAGAAGAAGTATCAACTGTAACATGCAAATATTTTAATTTTCCAAATTCTGGCAAGTGTGTGACGTCCATCTGCCAAATATGGTTAGGTATCAATCCTCTAGGATTGACTCCAAGATTAACTTGTGGTAAAAAGGTCACACAATTTTGACATTGTTTTATTATTTGTCTAGCTTGTTCCTTAGTTATTTTAAAACGCTTTTGTAAAGTATTAGCATTGACATGGAACTTTTTATGAAAATTTATAGCTTCTTCTAGTGTAGAGAAAATATGTATGTCATGTGTAGTTTCATCTGCTAAATCATTGCCCAAACTAAGGGCTCCAGGCAATCCTGTATGTGCCCTGATATGTCCTATAAAGAATGGATCTTTTCTGTCCCAGATTAGACTTTGTATAGTGGAAAGCAAAGAGAAAACAGTAGAAGAAGGGGAAATCCTACCAGCATCTTCAAGAGATACTATAGCATTAACTACATACTGACTATCAGAAAATAAATTAAATACAGAATCTTTAAACATCACAAAAGCTTGTAAAACTGCATTAAGCTCTACCTTTTGAGCTGATTGTTTGGGTACTAAAAATGTAAAAGTTTGATCAGGGGTAACTACTGCTGCTGTACCATTATTTGACCCATCAGTGAATATATTTGGAGCATTCATGATAGGTGTTTTTCTTGTCATTTTTGGAAAAATTACAGGATGCAATGACCAAAAAGACAATAAAGGATTAGATGGTAAGTGGTTATCAAATGAAACATTAGATTTGCACATGATTATTGCCCAAGTATTTAACTCATTATCTAACTCATCAATTTGATTCATAGTATATGGAGTAATAATTTTATTGGGAGAAATTCCAAACACTCCCTTTGCTGCTTTTATTCCTTTGAGTATTAATTGTCCTACAGCCTGAGGATACCTAGTAAGAATAGTGTTAGGAGAATAAGATAAATGTATCCATAATAATGGACCTTCTTGCCAAAATACTCCTGTAGGAATATTTTTTGTTGGTAGTACAATAAATAATAAAGGCAAACTTATATCAATTCTATCCAAATGCATATTTTCCATATATGTTTCAATGATTTTTAATGCCTTTCTTGCTTCAGGCGTTAACATTCGGGGTGAATTTGGATCTGATGGACCTTTTAGGATATCAAATAAAGGTCCCAACTCTCCTGTTGGTATACCTAAATAAGGCCTTATCCAATTTATGTCTCCTAATAACTTTTGAAAGTCATTAAGTGATTTGAGTTGATCTACTCGTATTTGAATTTTTGGTGGACGGACCATGGTTGAGGATAATAGAACTCCTAAATAATTAATTGGAAAATTTAATTGTACTTTATCTATTGCTATCTCTAGATTATAATTTTTTAATAAGTTTCTAAGTGTGGCATAACATTCTAGCAATGTGTTTTTATCTTTGTGTGCTAATAATACATCATCCATATAGTGAAATATTTGTAGTTCAGGATTTTGATTTCTAAGTGGCTGGATTACTTTGTTAACATAAATTTGACACATAGTTGGGCTGTTAGCCATCCCTTGAGGGAGTACTTTCCATTCATATCTCTGATCAGGACCTTCATGATTCAGTGCAGGGATAGTAAATGCAAAACGTGGACTATCCTCAGGATGAATTGGAATTGAAAAAAAAAATCTTTAATATCTATAACTAAAACATACCAGGTTTTTGGCAAAGCAGACAACTGAGGAATCCCTGATTGAGCAGGTCCCATAATAACCATCTCATTATTAATGGCTCTTAAATCTTGCAATAATCTCCATTTACCAGATTTCTTTTTGATGACAAAAATGGGAGTATTATGGGGAGATACAGAAGGTTGTATATGTCCTTCTGCTAATTGTTGTTTGACCAGGTCATGGGCTGCTTGTATCTTTTCTTTAGTCAGGGGCCACTGAGGAACCCATACTGGTCTTTCTGATTTCCAAGTAATTTTTATTGTCTCAGTGGCCCTTTCTGAAAATCCAACCCATGTCTGTCTGTTCCTTGATCTATTTGTATTGGTGCTGCTATACCTTGTTCTTGTTTTTCTAATCTTTTTCCTTTCCTAAAACCTTGTCTAGTCATAATAGTGGGTGCATTTTGGTTGATGTTATTTGTTAATGTCAAACCTAATTGATCTAGGACATCTCGTCCCCATAAATTTATAGGAAGATGATCCAATACATATGGCTGTATAGTTCCTTCACATCCTTCAGGATCCTTCCAATCTAATACCATTGCACTTCTATGGGGATTAGTTGCCACTCCTAGGCCTCGAAGCGTTTGAGTGGCTTGTTGTAATGGCCAATGTTTTGGCCATTCTTGACGAGAGATGATGCTAAGGTCTGCACCTGTATCCAGTAGCCCATTAAATTCATGTCCTTGAATATTTAGTTTTAGCATGGGGCGAGAATCTAAATTTAAAGAAAGCATAGCCCAATCTACACCTGTGGAGCCTAATCCCTTGGAACCTCTTTCTACAGTACGACTGGAAAATTTATCATGTAGGCTGGGTATTATTAGTAACTGTGCTATTCTATCTCCTGTCAAAAATCCACTTGTCAAAAGAAACTAACTTTATTTTTAGAACCACACACGCCAAACAAAACAGCCTCTCAGGAAAAACCCTCAAAGCCTCAACTGCCACCACCGGCTTCCACAAGCCTCTCTCTCCCACACAAGCTTCTCTCCACCTCCCACAATCCTCCTGCTCTTGAGGCCGATTGGCTGGGTCATGTGGGCGGAGCCAAAAAAGTCCCCCAATGAGCAGCTCCGTGGTCTGAAAGGGCAGGGAAACAGCCCAATGAGCATCACCGCAGAGGAGCCAATCAGCTAGATGTTGCTGGGGCCGAGGAGCCAATCAGCTAGATGTTGCTGGGGCCGCTGTGAGGTGAAAATTCTGAATGATTTCCCTCACATTAGAGACCGGAGAAGGGAAAGGGCTATTAAACACAATGGCACTGAGTAGATTTCTAGCTTGCTGCCTGATTTTTCCAGTTTACCCAATAAGAAAACATACGTGGCTACTGGCTTCTTGACAAACTGATGTAAACTGATGACAGATGTACAGCAGGTTCTGCTTAAAAGGGTGGCATATTCCTTGGAATAAAATGCTGGAGAAATTCAAAATACTATGATAAGATGACTAATTTGTAAGTCTAGAGTACAAACCTCCACAATGAGGATGGCAATACTTACAAAATATTCAAGGAATGCTTACAGAGATGCATTTGGGGCAGAAGCAAAGGTGAAAACAGAAGTTCCCCATGTAGGGATGTCCTAGCTTGGGTTCCTCACACTAAGCAAGGACTTAGGCTGTTAGTTTACTGGGGAGGAACTGGAGTGATGAGGCAGAGAAAATGATAAAAGGGAAAAAAGCAATGAAGGGCGTGTTCAAGAGATGGTTCTAGTTGTGAGCAAGTGGGGCTACTTCCTCCAGGATCTTCTGAGGAACATGTGGAATGTACCCACTGGTGACATGGAAGCTGAGGGATTTATCAGCCAGCCCCCATCCTTTTATTATTCTATTTATATAAAATGTCCAGAATAGGCAACCTATATAGAATGGAAGTAGATTAGTGGTTGCTTAGGGCTGAGGGAACAAGAAGATTGACTGCAGGGCCTAGGTTTTCTTTGGGGTGAACAAAATTTCCTAAAATTGATTGTGGTGATGGTTGCATAACTGTGAATATGCTAAACACCACTGAATTGTAAGCTTTACAGCAAATAGTATGTATGGTATATAAATTATATCTCAATAAAACTGTTATAAAAGTCAAAGCTTACTCTAAATAAATGTACATGCTTTGCCCATTCATTATGCGGTTCTGTCATATGCCTGTTCCTGGATAGAGGTGATATCATAGCCTACTCATTTTTTTTCCCAAGTCCAGAGCTTTCCACATGCTAATAAGCACATGTTCCACCACTAAGCTCCATTCCAGCCCATACTCCAATAGCTTGCTCCTCTTCTACCACATGCTTTTTATGCTCTTTTCTGACATAAAAAATGACTAGAAATAGATGTTATAGGACACACAGAATACTTCCAGCATCTTCAGTTTTGCCTCCTCTAGAACAGCCTTGATCTATAATAAACTTTTGCCCCTAATTAAGAATTTGAACACATCCCATTATTCACTTATATAAAACTTGTTGGCTTATCTCATTTTTCAGAAAATATCCAGAATCCCCTCACAGGCCCTATGGCCCCATGTGATCTGGTTTTTGCTAACTTCCATCCCCTGGTGATTGCTCTTACTTTCAGGACCTCCTCAGCTGTGGTCATTTTCTAGATTGCTCTTCCTGCCACGAGGTAGCTGGTCAATAAATATTTATTAAATGGGTGAATAAATATAATTAAATTCCCTGAAGTAACATTTTTCCCAGGAAAACAAGTCTTAAATACAGCTGTATGCTGCTTGGTGACAGGAAAGTTACTGTTAAAATTTCATCCCGGTGTGAACATCAGGACACAGGTACATAAACAAAAGTAGCTATAATGTCAGTATACGATATAGTATTAAGGGCCCACCACAGTATATACAGTCCATTGTTGACTGAAACATTATGTGGCACTGACTATAAAATTAATATACAATAATTATTATATTTAGCAATATTATATAGTCAGCTGCAGTCACTTCTTAAGTACAAACTCAAGGATTAAACAAAGGTATCAGCAAATCCTCTGATATTTTGCAAAATTGTATGTAGGACTTTACATTTTTATAAAGTTTCCTCCAAAACTTACAAAATAAAACAAGGTTAAGGCTCGGTGTGGTGGTGCACATCCATAATCCTAGTCACTTAGGAGGCTAAGCAGGTGTACCAGAAGTTTGAGGCCAGCTTTGGTAACTTAATAAGATCCTATATCAAAATAAAAAATTAAGTGCTGGGGATGTAGCTCAGTGGTAGAGTACCCCTGAGTTTAATCCGCATTACTAAAAATAAATAAATAAGCAAGCAACTGAGTTAAAGGAATAACAAGATGCAGAGAAAAAGGGATACACAAGAAGTGAGGAGCGCTGGGTGCAGTGGCACATGCCTGTAATCCCAGAGGCTCAGGACTACTCGAGTCGGGAGGCTGAGATAGGAGGATTGCAAAATTCAAAGCCAGCCTCAGCAAATGTGAGGTGCTAAGCAACTCGGTGAGACCTGTCTCTAAATAAAATACAAAATAGGGCTGGGATGTGGCTCAGTGGTCAAATGTCCCTGAGTTCAATCCCAAGTAACTGCCCCCCGCCAAAAGAAGTGAGGAGCTGAAAGAGCCAATGTGACTATAAAAACACAGTGTGCTGGCTCACCCTTAATGGTAAGTACCTAAGCTTATCTGGGATCCCTATGCCTAAAATAAAAACTGGTAAACTATTCTTTCACTCTCCGTGGCTCTCTACAGATGAGTTAGCTACAACACATGCTTCCTTCTGTCAGATTGGCTCAGGGGAGGGTAATTTTGGAAGGTCAAGGTCTTCAGGGGCTTTTTTTTTTTTTTTTTAAATTTATGTTTTAGTTGTACTTGGACACAATACCTTTATTTTATTTTTAGGTGGTGCTGAGGATAGAACCCAGGGCCTTGCACGTGCTAGATAAGTGCTCTACTGCTGAGCCACAACCCCAGCCTCAGGGCTTTTAAAAATGATATATGCCAGCTCTCCAGCCCTCTGCCATATCAAAGATATGTTGGGCGTTTATGTGAGATTTAAACTACTAATCCAAAGTGTCCTCAAAAGAATTCACCTGAAATTCCAGTCATGTTTTAATTGATTACAACTGCTAAAAGATCATGGAATGTTCAGCTGGCATTTAATCTACTTAAACAAATGAAAACATCAATTAGTGACAAATTAATTTTAGTATATTTTCAAAAGCATCCCAACTCAAATTAATATGCATTTTTGTGTATGTTTACACAAACAAATATACATCATCCATTCCCTCATCCGAAGTCCAGCCTCCTACAGGAGTACATTTCTGGGGGTCCAACGACTACTCGAGTCAGAGATGGCGTTTCCAGGAGCCCTTTAGTCTTGACATCAAGATTGTTGGATGTGGCTGCAAGGCACAGGCAATAAGCAGCTTCTGTTCTTTTCCATCTGCACAGTGCAGATGCCACTTCTGTTGTAGCCCAGGTTCACATATCCAGGTGCTTGTAGAGTCTACGACTTTTCTCTTTTTTATTTCTGTTGCCGTGTTTTTTCCAGGGCTTCCCGGTTCCATTTTCAGAGGTCAGAGTAGCTGCAGTCACCAGGCCACTCCCAGGCCTATAACCCATCACAGCCTGAACCCCTTTGGTCAAAGCTCTCACATTCTCCTGGGAAATAAAAGACATTATATACAAAGTGCCAGATGGCTAGCTCCCTTGATGAACATACACAGTACTGTTAATGGATCACTTCCAGATAAACATGAACATATCACCGAGTGGAGTTTTCTTCTCTTTCTCTCTCTCCACCCCTTAAATATTAAGCTTCCCAGGATTCTCTTTGGTTCATTTCATTTTCCCCCTCATCTACTTTATTTAGCCCCATAGGTTTAAATGCCATCTATAACTAAATTCATAGCATTAGCTCTGTTTTGGAAATCTCTGTCTTATCAAAATCCAACCTGCCTCTACCCAAATTAGACACTGACTCTTTTAAAGAAATTTTGTTTGTGTAGTATGAAAAACTTATCCAATATGATCTGAAATGGAAAGCAAGATCCCACAATCTTTGTGTAATAGTAAAATATTGGGCTAAAGGTTAGTTATAGAATAAAACTAGTGGTAAGTTCTTTCTTATACATGACCTTGCCTGCCTCACAGGCTCATTTTGTGAAACACGCAGGTAAAGCACCAGATAAATACCCAACTAGTATCTGGATACAGCTGATTTTAAAAATTTGTTTTTTGCTGTAGCACTCACTTAAAAGCATTTAAAATATATATTAGGTACAATTCTATGATTTAATTCTCTTGCACATAAATCTGTCTTTTAAAATACTACTTACAGATCCAATAGATATGATATAAGCAATTAAAGTTATATATATTTTTAAACTGAGGATTGAACCCAGGCGTATTCTACCACTGAGCTACATCCTCGATCCCTTTTATTTTTTTGAGATAGGGTCTCAATAAGTTGCTGAGGCTGGGCTAGAACTTGCAATGCTACTGCCTCAATCTCCCAAATTGCTGGGATTACAGGCATATGCCACCATGCCTGACAAAATTGTTCATATTGTAAAGATAAAGTAGATTTTGAATATTTTGAATATATTTAAGAAGTCTCCCCCCTCCCCCCAAATCACAAGATATGTTGACTCAGAGGAAAAAGGACCTACTAGGGAGAGAAAATATTTGCAAATCAGAAACTGGATAAGGGTCTTATATCTAGAATATATGAAGAATTCTTATAATTTAACAATAGACATTTCTCTAAAGAAAACATACATGTGCCTATGAGCACATGAAAACATACTCAGCATCACTAATCATTAGGGGAATGCAATCAAAACTCTAAGATACATGCCCCATTTCAGGCTGGCTAAAATAAAGTCAGAAAAATTTAAGTACTGGCAGGATGTGAAAAAATTAGAAATCTCCTACAATGCTGGAGGGATGTAAAACAGTAGCCACTTTAGCAAAGTTGGCAGTATCTCAAATGTTAACCTCAGCAATCCTGCTCCTATGTATATACCCAAGAGCAGTGAAATATATATCCATATAAAAACTTTTATAGAGCATTCACAGTAGCATTATTTATAATAGTCATAAAGTTGAAAATTTCCATCAGATGACCAATAGATACCTAAATGAAAAAAATGGGTTGTAAAAGATCACATGGCATATGATTCCATTCATGTGAAATGTACAGAATAGGCAAATCTATATAACTAAAAAGACTGGTGGCTGGCAAGGGCTGTGGGGAGAGGAGAATGAGGAGTGACTGCCAACAGCATGGATTTTCTTTTTGGGATAATAAAATTCTAAAACTGACTGATGTGGTGGTTGTACAACTCTGTAAATATACTGTAAATTACTGTACCCTTTAAAAAGATGAGTGGGAACTTAAATTTTAATTATGGTATGTGAATATCTTAATCTTTACTGTTATAAAAATGTGTTGGATCAGAAGTTAAAGAAAGTTAAAACTTACTTGATGAAAAAAAGTTTTGTCGACTACATTTTCTATCTGCTTTGTTTTTTTATTTCCACCTGGCTGCATTTTTATTTCATCACTTTTCGTTTCATTCCTTAGGAGTTGCTGGTGTTGATGCTGAAATGTCACAGGATCTCTTCCAGGAGGAGGATGGCAATATAGTAGTTTCCCCTACAAAGAACATGGAAGATATTAGTGTCTCCTAAGTGTCATATGTGTTACCCCAAAATAAAAATACCCAGAGGAGACATCTCCACCAGCCACCTCCTTAGGGAGCTTTCTACATTTGATTCAGCTAAGTTGAGTTTGGGTCTACTGCAACTTAAGAGTCCTCACTTTATAACACCAATGTTGATGGTGAAAGAGAGATGAAAGAGAGATGGTGCTCTCCCATGGCCCCAAGACTAAAAACAATCTTTTTTCTCTGTTTCTTTGTTTGCATTTCTACTAAGCATTCTTTAGTATACTTTTATTATACTTATGGTCAATATTTATCAAAAGAAAAACCAGGATACAACTAGACAATTGTCACTGTACTAAAAGAACATTAGGCTAGAAATCTGAAATCAAGACAGTTCCTGATTCCTATATGTGGGATTGTAGTTGCTCACTGGGTACACATGTGCATCTTTCCACCATAGAGGACTTAAAAGTTACACTTTACTCATCTTTGCATCCTCCACAGTTAAGAAGGTAAGAGAATAAATAATCCATATAAATACCATTATCTACTTTCTTCCTGAACTGGAGTCAATAAAACATGGTTGCCCAATTTTATTTCTATGCTCCAAGAACTCCATTGATGTGGGCTTGAGGAAAGAAAGGAATAAAGCCAAAGCCTCGAAACTTGTTACTACCAGGGCCTCATAATGCTAATTTTGTAAAGAATTACACTTAAGGCCATAATAATTCTTGTGGGTTTATTATGTGCCAGGCACTGAGCTTAATGATATTTGTAACATACATATGTTAAAAACATGCATTGTTTTCATGAATCTCCCAGAATTTCATGAGCTACATATGATTCATCTCCATTTTAATTATGAAGATAATCCGAAATAGCTTGTTCTCATTTGTAACATGACAGCATTAATCCTCTTAAACTTGTTTGTTTTCTCATTTATATTTATGGTGCTAAGGAATGGACATCATTCATTCATTCATGGTGCTGAGGGTTAGTCCAAGAATGCTAAGCATGTGCTATACCACTAAGCCATTCCCCTAACTCCCCTCTCTTTCTTGCAGTCCTCCTGCCTTAGCTTCCTGAGTAAATGGGACTACAGGCATGCACCACCATGCCTGATTTGTACATATTTTTAATGAGATACATATAAAACATCTACAACTCCTAAGCAAGTTACCTTTGATATGAATGTTAGCTATTACTACTACTGTTACTAGATAAGCATGGGAAGAAAGGCATGCAAACAGGTATACCATAAGGAAGATTGTAATAACAGTCACAATGGGAACAACCAAAAGGGCTGTAGAAATGGAAACACCAGAAGCACAAATCAGTGAATTTCAGTGATTCCAGGTGTTCAAAGATCTTCATCTTTCCTTTCATAGTATATTAGTCACTTCTGGATTAAGAATATAACCCTAGTTATTACTCCATCTCAATGAAAAAAAAATCTCATAAACTTGTAACAGGTTGCCATTAGTTAAGAATATAGTACGTGAGAAAAGACTCGCTTATTCAAAAGTAAGAACAGGGCTAGGGATATGGCTCAAGTAGTAGCATGCTCGCCTGGCATGCGTGAGGCACTGGGTTCGATCCTCAGCACCACTCAAAAATAAAATAAAAATATTGTGTCCACCTAAAAGCTAAAAAATAAATATTAAAAAACAAAAATCCAGGATGCACTTACTTTGACATAATCCTTTAGGATATAACGTGCAGACCGGGGTTGGTCTGGCTGTCCATGTGCTGTCATGAATCCTCGCATATCTGTGGGAGAAATGAACAGAATGAACTCAGAAGACAGAATATCACAAACATAATTGAGGTACTATATGTTTAGTTTAAGTAAGCATGATTACTATGTTTTAAAAAATTAATTATCATTATATATTTTGTTTAGCATTATAAATATTTGCTAATGCAGAATAAACTATGTAGTTGAATCTGATATCTTAACAACCTCTAGCACCTCACTATGAAAGTTACATTAAATTTCTCTATATTCCAGTTATTTCTTCGATCCCTGGATCTTAAATATTTATTTAAGGAGGCTATCTGAGAATATTATTAGCAAAATAAAAAGCAACACGGCAAGCTTTATTATTTCATGATACTCCTATTTTTTTTTTTTGGTAGTTTCCCAAACAAATGATAAAGATCCTTTTAATATTATTCAATTAATAGATGGTGGCAGACAGGTTGTGTTCAAAACTCAGCGCTCTCACATCATACAAAAGATGGATGTTGGCTTGTTCTGTTTTCAGGAAAGTATTTAGAATCTTAATTCATATCACACAAAAAATAAATTTAGGTAGATTAAAAATCTAAATGTTAAAATAAATTTTACAGGAAGACAATTATTTTGGGGGGATAGAGAAAGCTTCCCCAAGTAAAACACCAAGCTGAGTCAAATCCAAAGAGGAAAAGACAGTCTATTAAAACTGTCCTCTTCTGTAAGGCTAAAGAAAACCATAAATAAGTAAACACTGGGGGGGGGGGGGGGGTCAAAACAAAACACACACAATATGCCCACAGAGAACAAAGATCTTCTACAAATCATTTTAAGATACAACCAATATGTAGAAAAAGGTGATTCCAGAAGAAATATAGAAGGGCAACAAACATAGAAGTTCAACTTCACGAGTATCTAAAGAAATACAAAGCAAAACTAGAGTAATTTGGCAATGCCTTTTAAAATTCACTGCAAGAATCCTTAATTCTATATGGACCTGCAGACAGCGGTCTCAGAAACTGTCTGTGGTCATTTGTTTTTACATCCTGGATTCTCTTTTTTCTTTTTCTTTTTTAAAGAGAAAGAGAGAGAGGAGAGAGAGAATTTTTTTAATATTTATTTTTTAGTTTTCGGCAGACACAACATCTTTGTATGTGGTGCTGAGGATTGAACCCAGGCCGCACGCATGCCAGGCGAGCACGCAACCGCTTGAGCCACATCCCCAGCCCCCTGGATTTTCTTTTACTGGCTTTGTTAAGTAGTACTAGATAAAAAATAATATTTACAATATAAAAAAATAAAATAGCTGGGGATGTGGCTCAATGGTAGAGTATATGCTTACCTTGGGTTTAAATGCCTACATCCCCACAAAACTTCTGTTAACTATTTCTATTAATTAACCATATTGCTATTTTTTGTTCATATTTTAATATAGAAAACAACTCACATCCATAAGCTGTCAACAGTTCTTCTGAGGTTGGAGGTCGATAGGGATCTTCATCTTCTCTAGGCTTTATGATATTAATGCCATAGGTGGCTTCTAAAACATGTGGTGGAATATTCTGGCATACGTAAACTGGTCAAAGAATCCATTTTCTTGAACTGACCATCTTTGCCTCATGACATCTAAAACATACTGCTAAAAACAGAGTACTTCAAAACTTTTATGACAAGTGCCCTTTCTTCTCTCCAAATAGTACAGTTTTTCATTAAAGAATCATTTTTTCTTTTTTTTTTTCTTTTGAATATTTACTTTTTAGTTGTAGCTGGGCACAATATCTTTATTTTTATGTGGTGTTGAGGATTGAACCCAGGGCCTCGCATGTGCTAGGCGAGTGCTCTACTGCTGACCCACAACCCCAGCCGTCAGTTTTTCTTTTTAAACAGTTTTATTCAGCAATTATCACTTACAAAAGAACTATTTTAAACTGTCTCCATAAGAGACCTTAAAGATGTCATTAAAAAAAAAACAAGATTATAAATAAACTATAAATTTGTGAGCTAATCCTAATTGATATATAAAAACATGGGATGTCTTTGTTCCTAGTGCCTACAACTATGTAGATGACTTTTCTTCCCTTTACTAATCTCCCACAGTTTATCTGTAGTTTCCTTAGGTCCCTTACAATTCTATCTTGTACAGTTATTCATGAACATATCTCACATCCCCACAGACTGATCATCCTTAAAAGGCAGGACCCACTTGAGTTATGCCTGTTAACCTCCACAGTACCTAGCCTAATCTGCCTTAAATGCTTCATACATGTCTATTGTTAATTAGGAGACTCAAAAAAAAAAAAAAAATACAGAAAAACATAAATATTAAGTCCTGTGTTCCCAACTAACAACAAAATTTCAACTATTAAAATTATGGTATGGTAGTGCTTGCCTGTAATCCCAATGATTTACAAGATTCAAGCAGGAGGACTGCAAGTTTGAGGCCAGACTCAACTTAGTGAGACTGTCTCAAAATAAAAAATAAAAAGATCTGGGGCTATAGTCGAGTAGTAAAATACCCCAGCGTTCAATCCCTAGTACTAAAAGCAAACAAACAAAAAGAAGTATTAAAAAATTTAAGCTTGGGCTGGGGATGTGGCTCAAGCGGTAGCGTGCTCTCCTGGCATGCGTGTGGCCCGGGTTCAATCCTCAGCACCACATACAAACAAAGATGTTGTGTCCGCCGAAAACTAAAAAATAAATATTAAAATTCTCTCTCTCTTAAAAAAAAAAAATCATTACACCAGTTCCCCACTCTGCTCCAGGTAAGACCAGTTTATGGTACATCCTTCAGTCCACTTTTCACTTTCATATACACATATACCTATGAACACAAGAAAACTGTTTTGTGAGATAAAAGTTTTTACAAAAATGGTGTCATACTATATATGTATATGCAGCATTCTAAGGTTTATGCAGGTTGCTATTTGTACTATATTCTCTTAGGATGGCCAGGTACTATCCTTGATGCTGCTTCACATTTAACTCATGGTGCTGGAGAGGCAGTGGAATTCCTAACCTACTACCACCTGTGAGATCTTGGGTAAATGATTTAACTTGTTTTTGTCCAATGGGAATAATAGCAATACCTGCCTCAAGGATTGACTTACTTATGAGTATTAACTAATACTTAGTAAACATCAGAAAACATTATTAACAGCAAGCAGTTAATGAGTGTTAAAATGATTAAGTTCAATCAACTGTGAGGTAGACATTGTTCTCATTTCATAGAAAAGGGTAAGAATTCAGATGGTTAATCAAGTTTTTCTAAGGTCACTCAAATAGTCAAATGACAATATGATAAAGGTTTGCAACTTGGGGCTGAGAATCTAAAGCTGGGGTTCTTCCACTTTTACATGTTGATGAAATCAGGAGATAAGGTTCTAATTACTTAAGTCTTGATGTAAACTTGTGTAGGTTCTTAGTATTTTATTTAGTGTCTTTAAAATATCAGACCTGAATTCTTGAAATGCCATTGAAAGGCAATGCCCCCCTGCCCCCAATCCCTGAAGCTTTAGTATGTGCCAAACAACCAGTTTTTTTCTGGAGCAGAAAGGATATTAGTGATACAGGTGGGACATGATCTCTCATCTGGTCAATTGGGAGAATTCCATTGCAAATCATCTCTGCCTTAGTAGACACAAAGGATGGCATCACCAGGCCCGGGCAGTCACACAAGCATAGGCCAGGCTCCACGTAGAGAGTCTGAAAGACAAGAGATTTAAGTTGGATATATAGCAGATGAGGGGAAAGAGGAGCGGTATGTGAATGGCAAGGGGCTGTAGAAATACCTGGAAATGCTTGGTGTGACCAGGTGTGGCAGACACAGATACTTTCTTGTTGCCCATGATGGTGTTGATGGTTGAACTTTTACCAACATTAGGGTAGCCCACCTGGAAGAGACTCAGAAATTACTGAACAGGCATAGTAGTTACCAAAGACCCAAAGATAGTACATAAATGGCGGCAAGACTAGCATAAGCATCTGGTTACTTTAAAAGATTGTTTGAAATAGATGCTTTGTGTGTTCCTTGACCCCCCTTTCTCCTGCAGTTTGGGTGGGTTTATTCAGTCTCACCTCCATGATGAATAGCTAAGTTATACAAACTGTATTTCTATAGCTTTTGCTGTTAACCTAAGTAAATCTCACTGCCCCATTTACAGGCATTTCACTGTTTCCATTGCATCTTCCATAAGGAGGTGAAGATGAGTACCAGACAGACATTAAATCACAATATGATTATTTCAAATTTTCAATAACTGTTTAGTTTGGGCCCAGCAGAATGCCTGGCCTGTAGCAAGTGATCAAAAAATGTTTTTAGAATTGGTAAATTAACCTTTTTCAGGATTTCTTTTAATATCTTTATTTATTTACTTTTTTTTTTTGAGAGAGAATTTTTTAATATTTATTTTTTAGTTTTTGGTGGACCCAATATCTTTATTTTTATGTGTTGAGGATCGAACCCAGCGCCTGCGCATGCCAGGTGAGCACGTTACCGCTTGAGCCACATCCCCAGCCCTATTTATTTACTTTTATGAGGTGCTGAAGATTTAACCCAGTGCCTCACATGTGCTAGGCAAGCACTCTACCATTGAGCTACAACCCCAACCTGCTTTTTTAGGATTTCTACTATGGCTTTTTCACATATGGATTTTATTATGTTGAAGTTGTTTAGTTATTTTGCAGTACTAGGAATTGAACCTAGGGTCTTGTGCATCCTAAAGAAGTGTTACACTGAGCTATATCCCAAGCCCTATTTTCAGTATTTCTAGAGTAACACACTCAGAAAGTGAGAGAGGCTGTTTTTTTTTGTTTCATTAAATGAAAAACACTTGTAGAAAAGCTGAGCTTTCTGATGCATGCAGAAATTAATTTTTAGTAATAAAACACAGAACGAAGCCTTAAAACTCCAAGAAATTAAGTAACTTTTCCAAAGTTCTACTGCATGACTGGGAAAAATGTCAATTGCTTTTGTCATTTTAAGCAAGTTTCTATTGTTGTTGTTGCAGGGCCAGGGAAGTAGGTTGAGTGGAGCTACAGAAGGTTCAAACATAATTAGGATTAGCTTTACTTGGTATGCAGGCATGCAACTTAAGAGCCCCAAGACTCCAAACCCGCCATGACCTCCCTTCTTCTACTCTTTGTTCTCCTGGATAGAAGATCTTTATAATAAACACCTTCTCTAATGTCTTACATTTCTTTAGCTAAGGCTGGGGCCATTTAGAGCCATGCTGTTTCCCTTTGGGGTATAGGGACTTTCACAGCCTCTGGAATTAGGATATATATATGCTGGAATGTGATCTATTTTCTCCTTTGTGCCATGCAGTGGTTACACAACTAAAGCATCTGTCATGTTTTGCCTGGCCAAGATGTTGGAATTCTCCCAAATATGCATCTGGAACATTTACAGTTTAAGTTGGCAAGGACCTCAAGATGCCAAAAGAATACTGAACTAGATATTAAATGCTTTCATTTTAGTTTCTCTTGGTAATTTGCAAGTCATTAAGAGTTGAACTGGAAGGAGATTGGATAATATATTTAACATAATAAGTGTGTAACTAATATAAGCCTTGAAGGAGTTCACCCCTCAAGCTGGGCTCTGGCCAACACACTGCTTCATTCCATGATGCCAGTGGGCAATAAGATGGCTCCTTATGATGCCAGAAGACTAACTGCTCTTTGGGGTCCTTGTGTAGCTAACAAAGGATGGGGAATAGACACTTAGGTAGTAATAATTTAATGATGTATTTCATCTTACCAGTCCAACGGTAAGTTGTCCATCTTTCACCTTCTTCCCAGTGTGCAGCTGCTTAAAGAGTTCCAGTAATTCCTGCTTTGACACCAGGTGGCTAAAATTGTGTATCTGCCTCCTCTGTGGGGTTTTCCTTCCCTGAGCCTCAGAATCCACAGTGCAGCTTTTCTTCCAGCCCTGAGCATGGGCTTCCTCGTCAGGGCAGCTATCTTCTGAGCATGTCTGCCAATCTTCCTCCTCTTCCTCTTGACAGTCCTCATATTCACTATCATCTTCGTCACTAGAGGAATCATTAAATGAGAAAGAATCCCTGTCTGGGAGATGGTCGGTCTCTCTGTGTGGAATTTCATTCTCCTCAAAACTGGAGTTTTCGGACTCAGATGTGTTGGCTTCTCCAGCATCTTGGTTCACTTGTTCCTGCTGGAAAAAAAAAAAAAAAAATCACAAAAGTTCAGAAGTGTATAGCTGCACTTTACACTTTAGTGAAGGTACTCAATGAGCCGGTTATGTAAGTAAGATGAACAGAGGACAAGAAAATTATGCTGGAGACTGGAAAAGGCAAACACAAGGAGGAGGGAAAGTAAGCCTTTCCATGCAAGGATGTGCAGCAAGTCACCAATAGTGGTGCACTCTGGGAGGGCAGGAGTAGCAGATCTTCACTTTTTACCATATGAATTTCTGCATAATTTGAACTTTGTACAAATGTTATGAATTACTTTTCTAATTTAAAATAAATCTTAAAGCAACTGAAAAATCCTATGTTAAGATGAACTCTTTGGCAGTACATAATTTTGCAGTGGGCTGTAGAATAAAAGCATTTTTCATTAACAATAAAACATTTTAACATTTGCCTTTCTGAACAAAGCAAGAAACTTTTGAGCTTCGTTTACATTTCTTAATGTTTAAGGAAAAATGGCTATTCTTTTGTGTCTGTGGTGCTAGGGATGGAGCCCAAGGCTGTGCCCATGCTAGGCAACTGCTCTCACTGGGACATTCCCAGCCCTGCTACTCTTTAAGTGCCTTTAATTAGTCAAAAAGTACCATGAAGCACAGACCCCTGAGTGTGAAATGCAGAAGTAGCAAAACTTCAATCCAGAAGTTGATGATTCATTATCAATGAAAGATTTCCTTTGGAAAAGAGAAAGATAAAAATCACTACTCATGGGTGAGTTAATTCTTCTGAATCCCTCTTGAACAACATAGCAGATAGGAAGTTCTACAGTAGCACTAATTCTTACCTACAAGTGTGAAGTGGTTAGACCTGAAAGTGACACATGTTTTGTATCATTTCTAAGTTGATTTAATACTAGAATGAGTAACAGCCACCAAGGAGGACACAGTCAAACAGGTATCCTAAAAGTTAGGAAAGAAGAAAGAACAACAACATGTGAGGAAAAATAGATATGATTTCACAATGGCCACTCAAAAAGAAATCTGGCCTGTAAGAGAATCCTAAAATTAGAAATAATTTTTATGATAAATAAGCAATGAATCTAAAGAAGTCAGTGTGTCCTCACTGTGATCTTTTCTGAATCATTTTAAAATATGAAAGAAACATAAAAACAAGAACGTGAACTACAAATCAAGAAATGTATGGTAGAAAATCTGGCTAGAAGCAGTTCAGCTTTAGAAAAAATGCTAAAGACAACAAAAGGACTTTGTAATAATTATGTTAAAAATTAAAAGAACGAGAAAGTCAAGCCTCTGGACAATGCAATTATTAATAGATGACCCAGAGAATTGTATTCAACTAAAAAGAGTCATATATATTTAAATAAGAAGGGGTTGAACAATTAGAGGAAGAACCAAACTCTTCAGAAAGGCAAATAAGCAGTGAACGTCAAGCCATTTTAAATAAGTTTTATATTCAATACCCAATTAGATATGGCTACTGATATGAAAACACAACCTGAGAAATCATGGAGAAGAGATTTTAAAAGACTTGGGAGGAGCAAATGGCACATCATTTTAAAAATCAGAAAAAAATATCCATAAGTTAAGCACTGTTAATGCATAGGCTATTAACTGAAAAAATCCACAAATTAGTTGATGAGCCTTAAAAATCAGACAGACATCAATAGGAAGCATCCATGGTTTCCTGAGAACACATCATGTAAACAATTTCATTTCTCTCTAGAATCTATTACTTAGAAGAATGTTAAAGACATAGAAATGTTAAAGACATAATTTTTTTTTTCAATTTCTGATAGGGTTATTGACTTGTTTTATCAGGACAGAACCATAAAGTGATAAATATTTAGTTAAACACTTCTTCAAGACACTGACTTCCAGGACAGATTTGAAACAACAGAAATAGTGGGCACGTAGGCAAAAGACGGAGCCCAATTGCCAGAGAGCAGGAAGTACCTGCATGCTGCCGAGAAGACTTAATGAACAAAATATGTAATGTGTTTGGAATAACAAGCCTGGTAGGGAGTAACATTCTATTAATATCACTTTTATGGGTTAGTTTTTATTTATTCTTGTGGAGTATGTTTATCTTCACCACATAAAAATGCTGAAGGTACAATAACTCTGGAAACTAGGCAGGAGGTCTGCAAATGGAGGCTAGCCTTAGCAACTTGGTAAGATCCTGTCTCAAAAAATAAAAAGTACTGGAGATATAGCTCAGTGGTAGAGTACTCCTGGGTTCAATCCCTGGTACAAAACAAACAAACAAACAAACAAAAAAGCTTGGTAGAGAGTGATTAGTAGGTCAAGAAAAGGTCACAGAACTCCTATCTCTGGTTTGATTATGTTTAAAAATGTTATCAATGACTTAGAAGAATATATAGACTATATAGAAGTGTAAACACACAAAGTCTGCAGATGATTCAAAGCCAGAATGAGAGAAAAGAAAAACTGCCCTTTAAAAAATAAACTCTACCTTGATCCCAAACCATTAATGTTACTATCCCAAGTTGAGGTAAAAGCAAACTTTTTCCACATGTAAAAATAGTTTGCTAAATTCTCTTTTTAAAAAACTATTTGAGAAATTCAGTTTACCACAGGTTAATATAAGCAAACAGCATAATATAACTCCTGGAAGCAGATGAAATTAACAGAAAGTTTGAATTAATAAAAGTATCCTGATGTCAAAAAATGTGCACCTTTCTGTATATGCTCTGGGCAATATACAGAAGTATATACTTCTATATATACTTGTGAGTAATACTGCCAATTTTAATCATAATCCTGACACAAGCAGATAGGCATTCAGAATGGGGGCTCCAAAGAGGGTGTCTATGAAGAATTTAACAGCAGATATTACAGTATGTAGTCAAGGGAACCAAGAGGACACAGGACAAGTGCTCAGATCAAAGATTAAGGGGGCTAACACAGCTTCACTAAGGGAAGAACTTTCTGAATTTAGGGATTGAAAAGGAATGAGCTACCTGGTCTTGGGACCTTGTCATTGAAAGCAGTCACATAGAGGTAACATGACTAACAAGACGGTGAACTGGAGGTTAGAGCTTGCTAAATTGTGAGTACACCCAGAGGAGGGTGCTGTATTCAAAGAACCTAGCTGCATACCCACTAAATGGATGTGTGATCGACAGGAGAAAAGGAAAGGATGATAGGGGAAAAAAACATTTACTTGTGTAAATGTCTATTAATATAAAACATGAATCTATTAAATTCTTCTCATAGTTATTATCTTATTAGGAAAAAAGCCCTATTTTTGTAAAATTTGGGTTAAAAGATTAAGGAAATAAGAGGGTATATCTAAGTTTAGGGTTAATTTCTTTGTTTTCAAAACAAAGTCAAGGGATTCTGATCAAACCCTGAGATGTTACTACATCTTTCTGTTCTAATTTCTCTTAGAAGTAATTACAAGGTCATTATGAGACTTCCTATAAAATGTCTTATTTAAAAAGAAAAAAAATTAAAATATCAGTGTGCAACAATAGGGATGTTAGAATATTTTAAAACTACAAAAAAAGTAATTTTATGATTCACTCTTCTATTGGTCATCCTACTATTAGTATTTAGGGGGAAAAACCCTGAAAAAACAAAACAGTTCCCACAAATCTCCAATGGGAAAAACAAAACACCAAAATTCTCCCTGCAAACACCCTGAAAAAGTGCTCCAGATTACCTTAGAGTCCTCATTCAACTGAGCAGGTTCAGCCAAAGCTGACCAGAAAATAACCTTCACATCTTCTTTTTCAAAGTATGCGGCCCAGGCACTCCGCTGCTCAGCAGTCAACAAGTCAGCCTTGTTTATCAGAATAACATTCTCCTTCTCAGCATCTGTCTCTTTCACATAACATTCCTAGGTGAGACAAGAACACTCAGAAATATCTCTTCAAACAAGTAAAATATTAGTTTAGGTATTTTAAAGATCCCCAATAAAAGTGTTTTTTAAAATTGCACCCCCTCCACAGTAAATCACTTGCTAGTTTAAAGATTTTAAATCTTGGTACATTCTATTAATTAATCTTTCATTAAGCTTTGAAAAGAAGTTTCATGATTAAGATTTTTGTTACTGACTAGTTTAAAAAAAAAATCTGTATAACTATGGTTCTCAATTGAAATATGCACACCTCACAAAATATAGTGTTTTATTAGTTTAAATCTGTAATATATCATTTCATGTAATTTTTATACCTTAGTTACTACACCCTGTGAAATTTTATAAACATAATTTACTTGTAAAATACTACAGGAAATAATAACTGAGGTGTAAGAAGGGAAAACTTAACAACATGGATTTAAAAGTGAAGTGAATGGAATATGAAAAAATAAGTAAAATGTTATTTCCATTGGTGTCTCTTGAAAAATGGGAAACTGGCAAATGTCTATTAATAAAGTAGCTTCTGAACTAAAAGCTAGAAAACTCATGCAAGTGTTTATGCCTTCCTATAAATGGAACAATTGTTTCAGAAGAGAAAACATCTGTCTAAACAGTGGCATTATGCAAGCTCCTGACCTTGGGAGGAGAGGCCTAAACAAACAAAGCTAATGAGTACAGAATGCTTGCCTACAGGGATTGCTGTGAGTGATGCTGTCTTTCTTTGCTACCCCAAAGGTGTTGAATTGAACTTTTATTTATTTATTTTTTGTTCTTTTTAGATATACATGACAGTACAGTGTATTTTGACATATTACAGATAACTTATTCTTTACTTACCAAATCTTCGCATCTAAACAGCAGTGGGTTTCGAGCATCTACTATCTGGACCACAATATCACTAGGAAAAAAAATAAGTGAGAGAATCTAATCATTGTGAAGTGAAAGGGGTTGCTGCCCATATATCGAGGGAAGAGTAGCAAACACTTTCCATATATTAACCACTTGACACATATTTTAAAAGCACTATTATTCCCAGTTTGTGTGAGGAAACTGAGGCTTATAGTTAAGACCTATAGCCTAGGACCAGCTATAAGCAACTGAGCCAAAACAGGAACCCAGGCAGTTTGGACCAGGGGTTATGCTCTTAACCATAACATTCTACCATTCTAACATGGCTTAGAGAGGCTCAGGGGGCATTTCATTGCTAAAACTTCCATTATAATTTCTATTAAACTCTCCTGGTAAGATAAAAGAGTATTCCACATAGTCTACTCCAAGTTGAAGTCTAAATATTCAGTTCCTAATTTTAATTCATATTAAAGCTTCAAAAGAAAGCTAATAAATCACTTGCTGACAGCTACCTCTATAAAAGCCAAAATCTTATTTAAACCCAGGACTACCACAAAGCCAACAATCACTCAACAGTTCTAAGAACATGCTTCAACAACAAAACTGTAAAATATCAATTTAAGTTGCCATACTGAGCAGGAATCAGGAGTTCAACTTCTTCCATCATACAGAAGAATATGTAGCAATAAAAAAACTCTCTGTAGTCCTTGAATCCCTCACAAATTAGAGGGGATTGCAGCAGCCTTCCATGGCACTGCAACATTTTTCTCCTCAGAAAAGATCCTCTGCTTCTCTGGGAAGTGCCTCCCTCCTACTCTCCCTCACTCCAGTCTCTGTGGCTAGCAAGATGTTCTAAGGGCCGGCTGTTACTGCCAATGGAAAGAGGAGCTGCAGAGCTATCACCATCTTATAGCACTCTCCCCAAATCCCAATTTGGAAGATCAACCTTTTCTAAGGTAACTCTTCGCAACCATACTAAATACCAAGGAATCAAGGTTACCATTTAGGGGAGGGCTTTGACAAGTGAAAGTGCATCCCCCCCACCAACAGTCAAAATTTTAGCATAACCTTGTGATTCAAATTCAAAGAATTCCTAATTTTTGACAAATTGTTTTTAAGTTGTCTTAGCTGGCCCCAGAATTTCCTTTCTAAGGTAACATCTCACTTGCAAACTGAATTAAGCTGAATGTCTGAAAAAAAAAAAAAAGGGACAAAGCCTAATAAGGTAAAACCACAGGGTCTATAAACATTACATCTATCAACTAAACATGCAGACAGGATAAATGGTTTCAAAACACCAGAAGGAAAAGAAGACATTTTAAGCTAGCTTATTTCATGCGCTGATTAGGATACCAAGTGCCAACTGTGTAGCAGGAAACATTTGTGAACACAGTGGAAACGCCTTATCTTACTGGAATACAGTGTGCTGCCCCCAGTGCCTCAGCAGTTTCCTGCATTTCAATGGCATGTTATACATCAAATCTTTTCTGATAACTACTGTTGAAATTAAAGAGGCAGATGGCTTAGCCAGCCTGTTAGCAAACAGGAGACATCTGCTGTAGAGAAGTCATCAATAAATATTTCCTGTTCAAGATGTGGTAGTAGTCACTTTATTAATAACATTTCTGTGTAGCTCAGCTCTATTTTCATGTGATATAAACTATATTCCCTGAGTTAGAAATACACTGTTATTAAAAAGAGATAAATCAATAAAAATATCAGAGCAAGTAATTCTGTAATTCAACTAAAGCTAGGGGTTTGAACAAGTGTGGACATACTCTGGAGAAACCAACTGCTATTTTAGGGGCATACAAAGTATGTCAAGAGCCTTCCTGTTGAACATGGATAACTGAATACATATAGCTGCCTCTGCTTCCTCTCAAAATGTAAAATCTAAAAGCAAATGATGAAACTCATTAGAACAAGGAGAAAGAAAGAATAGCAGCAACTAAAAAATACTAAACAGTGAGAAAGCTCAGATTAGAAACATCAGCTCTCTTTAGGATAGAGAATGAGGTATGAGACCAGAATCACCTTCCCACTTAGCTCCTGGTGGGCTCCACTGTACCATTCAGCCAGGCAACTGCAATCCAGCCCATAGCTCCCATTCCTCCACCCCAACAGTAGAGGGTTAGCATTTACCATGGAGAAAAGAATCTAAGAGGCTCTCGGACTGGGACTTTAGGCACAGGAGAAGGTGAGAAAGAGGTGTCATACATAAAAAAGAAAATGAAACATAAGCCTACATACTGAACTGTGAGGATGCCCAGCCTCCTGGCATCATACCACTCTGTTTGGCCCCATTCTCAGAAAAAGATCATTCTTCACATTAAGAAAATGGTCTTAGAGAAAAAAGGCCAACAGTAACATCTTGGGATATTCCAACCAAATATAATTGATCCCAGCAAAGTCACCTCAGAGAGGTTCACCACTTGGCAAACTCTACCCAAACAGGTAGGTCAATCAGCTTTGTAATGCTTCACCCTTAAATATGAAGGGATGGAGCTGAGGATATAGCTCAGTGATTGAGTGCTTGTGTAGTATGCAAAAGGCTCTGAGTTCAATCCCCAGTGCTGCAAATAAATAAGAATGGACAAAAACCATCACTAGACATATGGGAAAGGCCTTGTACGTGAAAATCAGAAACCAGAATAAACAGAATAAAAGAAACAGAGAAGACAGGAAATACAAAAGTAAGAGAAAATCTAAAATAAATACTGTTAAGTATGTGGGAGGAGGTTGAAGGTGCAGCACTGCAGAGCATGTTAACAATTCTTTCTTTTAAAAAAGAAAACAGGCATTCTCAGCAGCACACACCCTCAACTGCTAGTGAAGCACTGAAGGAGATATGAATCCATTTTGCTCTGCACAAGTTCTCTAGAACAATACTAGACTTCCCAAGCTCCACTCAAGCCTAACTGAGTAAAAGGGGCCTGTATGGACTGCCACCCACAGCAAGCTTCTCCTTTTTACACATTACTATTCTGACTTTTTCATATCCCAGCCTATCAGCCCTCTATCTGCCCCTGGAAAGCAGGAGGTGGGGCACCTAAAAAATTGAGACATAATTCATGTATCATAAAATTCACCCTTTTAAATGTACAATTCAGTGACTTTATCCACACATATCTGTAACCATCACCACTAATTTCAGCATATGTTCATCATCCTTAAAAAAAAAAAAGTGATTTTTTTACAAGTTTTATTCAAGTCTCATTTTCTTGGTAACAATGCTAAATGTGGGAATATTTTTTCCTGAGAATGAACCAATTAAAGCATCCTACTTCATGGGTTAAAAAAAAATACAGACAGAAGGTTCACCATATTAAGTATTAAATTCACTTATGGAGTCCTTGAAAATAACTAAAAAACTCTTTTTAGTAAAACAGAAACCTTCTAACTATACTAAGAGGTGATATTAGAGGAAAGTGATTTTATTAACTTTTAACAGTTAGGAATTCTCAAGAGTACATGGAAAAGAATGAAAATTTCCCATACTCAACTTATCAAACCCCTTTTTAAAAAAGCCCAGTTTAAAAAAAAAACAAAAAAACAAAAACCTCACCTCTCGATTTCCCTGGATTCACATCTGCTCCTTTCTCTGCTTTGGCACAGCCCATGGCCTTTCTATCTGTAACATAGCAGGAATCTTGCTCCTTTTGTATTTTACTAGGTACTGAATTCTGAGTTCAAGGACCACACTGTGTTCATCTGCATGCCCCTAGTGCCTGACACTTTGCTTGGCATTACATTGAATTCCACAAGACTGCTGAAATGAGCTCTCACTTGGCTCTTCCCATAACATGCACACTCTTTACAGGCAAGGAACTACCCTTTTTTATGCCCATATTTTCCAAATACCAGAAGAATTCAGAATTCACCTTAACAGAAAACATTCACTGTTCTTATACACCAGTCAACGTACTCCTATAAAAGCAATAAAAAACCACTGTATTTTAAAAAATATATAGTATCATGTTTTCAGTTTATTATAATTCTCTATAGCTTTTTGTATAATTTAATCCCACTTCCCCAACCCAGAGCATGGGTATATATCAATATCCAAATCTAACACAACTACCATATTTTATTACACAAAAGAAAATGGCGACTCACCTTCTCTCGATGACCCTCCAGAGTTGGCGCCAAAAGTCCAAATTTCGTTCAAATGGAGTCAATATTAACTTTTGTTCCTCTTCTAGCCTGGCTTTAGAATGAGAAGTTTATATCTTTGCCAGATTATCACAGAACTGTCTTAGGCAGTATAAAGGTTCAAATTCATTACATTAAAATGTAAGTACACAAATATGATACCAGTATTATTATATGCCGCTTGCTGAATCAATATAGATAAAAATTTATTCATATCATACTTCACCAAATTCAAATGTTATCTGTAAGCTATTTAAATCCTGAAAGTTTCTCTCTCACACAAAATCATATATTTCTCACACAATTCTTATTGGAAGAATGCTGAGGAGAGCAGTGATCAACTGCAGGGAACCTGATAGCTGCATAGGGGAATGAAAGAAAACCAGGCTAGGAAGTAAACAAAGCCACCAACCCATCTTGGTGCAAAGATGCACAGGCACCTAGTAATGCTCTATTTGCATATGTTACAGAATGGACTTTCAAGTAGAACACTACCATTTCCCTTTTAAAGAAATCAAGACTTCAAAAGGCAAAGAGTAATACAAGCACACCAAATGCCTGAACTCAGGGTTTCAAAATAAATCCTTAAGAGTCTAACAACACTCACCGGACAAGCTGACGTCTCCATTTTAGGAAGTTATCTTTCTCTGCTTGTTTAAGTTCTTCTGGGCTAGTTTTTTTGTCCCAGTGTGGTCTGAAACAGAGAGAAAAAATTTCCATATAGAAGTTACCAAAATAAAACAGGGAATTTGAAAATAATGGCAGCTGAGGAAAAAAAGCATAAAAAATGTGAATAACTAAAAATTTTACACTCAGCCGCCCTGTATGGCGTGTAGTGATCTAAATTTCTGCTCAACTCACCTCCTTGGTATACACAAGAACTGTCTGTTTTCTTCATGGAGTTTCTTAATTCTCTGGCTTTCTTCAAAAGATAGCAGTCCAGTTCTAGCCTCAGGGAGCACAAACTTAATATTAAGCTTTTCTGTTCACACAAAAGAAAAGTACTATTATTTAAGATGCACTCTAAATTACTGAGGGTAGGTTATTTTTATAAACTTGGGAAACTAACGATATGGAGCCTACATCAGAATTTAAACCTTATTCTTCTAGCCCTGAATAAGTTATCCAAATGAAGTTTTATACCAAGAGAGAAATTAAGAATTCTTCATAAAAGGACACCATTTCTAAAAGTATTAATTTTATAAAACTACATATGGTAAATATTTCATTGAAACAAAAAAGAATGGGGAAGGACTGGTAAAGATTCAGCACAACCAATTTCCTCCCTTTATATATGGAGAATAATTTTAGTCACTGGGAGTTGGTGAGTAGGCAAAGATTCAGGCAAAAGACTCGCTCCAGTTAGAACTGCTAAACTACTATACTGCTATAATTTATACAAGATATATTTTAAGTTGGAGACAAACACAATACCTTTATTTTATTTATTTATTTTTATGTGGTGCTGAGGATTGAACCCAGTGCTTCACACGTGCCAGGCAAGTGCTCTATCACTAAGCCACAACCCCAACCCCTAAACAAGATATTTATGATCAGCACTCACCATTAGTGGCTATATCATAAAAAAAAAAAGCAAAAAGCCAAACCGACGTATGAACTACAGAGACCTCTACTCTAGGGCTCTACCTCTCTCTGCTCTCTGAGATGCTCTATGTCTCTATCTTATTTTCCCCAACACAGCCACCACCTACTCAGCATCCATAGGCAGTGGTGACTACACTGGAGACTGGTACCTGGGAAGCTAGCAAGCTTTTTTCTGAAATGGCAAGGGAAGGTCCTATTTCAAAGATAACCAAAAACCTCCTGCAGTCTACTGCCCTTATTGGACCACCACAATGCCATGTAGGCCCTTGCACAGCCCACTACCCTGGTTTACAGTCAACCCAACCACAATTCTTATCTATGTCATCCTTAATGACAGTCAAAACACAACTCTTTGCCCCATGCTCTCGATGCCTTTTTTTAACATTAACTTCTTCATGGTGGTCTGCCCCATCTGACATTCGCACTTGGCTCTGTCCACCCTCTGTAAACACTTTGGCCCTTTGATTCATGCTCTTTATCCCAGACCATCACCCACTTTGTAAATTCACTTCTTTTCCTATTTGGCTAAAACTGCATGGTATAGCCCTTCAACCATTCTCTAACCAAATTGTAAAGTTCTTCACTCCACTGCACCCACACACCAAAACTCCAACTATGCATTACCTTTCTCATTTCAGTAGCAATGCTATGTGAACTGCTGTAGGAAATGATACAATAATGCAGCTACCTGCTATTGCAAATGTACAGGCTCCAGAAGCAGCTAAGTCTTTGGGACTTCCCATAGAAGGAAGAAATCCTATATTTTTGGCTTATTTCTTCCATTCTCTAAATGGAAACTATTCTCTTTAAAGCCCCTACACCTCCTCCGCTCTATTCCTTTCCCAAAAGATAGCCTTGACATCAATGAAGAGAAAAACTGACGCTACTGGATATGCACCCTCTTTTTTTGATACTGGGGATTAAACCCAAGGGTACTTTATTACTGAGCTACATCTCCAGTCCTTTTCATTTTTCATTTTGAGACAGGGTCTTACTATGTTGCCCAGGGTGGACTTGAACTTGCAATCCTCCTGCTTCAGTCTCCCAAGTCACTGGGATTACAGATCGTGTCCAGTGGCACTCTCTTACCTATACACTTCATGTATGCACCCACCTCTGGCTTCTTTCCTCCAGCCTCAGAGGAATCTGTGTTCCCTTCCTACATAAGTTCATCTGTCCAACTTCACTTTTGATCCTATTTTATTCCCATCTCCTTCCAGACTCAAACTTTGCTCCATCTCATTAATCTCTGTTTTAAAAAATTAACATTTTAATTACAAAAATCACATCATATAAAATTCTTTGTTAAAAAAATCAATATTTGTAAGGTAAACATTCTCTCTGACTTAACTCAAATTACCTCTTTATCTCTGCAAACCCATTTCCCTTCTTAAGGTTATCAACTAAATGTATAACTTTCCAATCATTTTTCTAATATTCACATACATATATGGATTGGCCAGTTTTAAAAGAAATACAAATAGTATTAAACTACATGTATCACTCTGTAAATTGATCTTTTCATGTGACAATAGGTCTTAGAGATCCTTCAAATTAATATCCAGGGAGATAATTCACTGTTTTTAATAGCCACACAGAATCTCAATTTCATAGTCTGTGTGTACCACAGTATATTTGACCATTTTTGCTGTACTGGAACATTTAGCTTCCAAGTTTTCATAGTCAAAATACAGCATCTTTTGGGATCTTGTTAAAAATGGAAATTATTATGTTCTAGCCCACACTCGCTGAATCAAAATCTCTAGAGAAAGAACCCAGGAATTTGTTCATTAACAAGTTCTGAGAAACTCTGCTGCTCATTAATGTTTGAGAACTACTGCTCTATAATATATACTGAGAAGTAGACATGTTAAATTACAGGATTTGTACTTCAAGTTCCTAATAGCTCCTGTCAAATTAAATGTTGTCTTTTCACCCCCACTATAACCTATGGGCATACTAATATTAAGTTTGACTCTACACACACACACACACACACACACACACTCTCTCTCTCCCCCCCCCCCCCCCTCCTCTAATAAACTAAAATGGTTCTGGCAAAGATCACTAAAGACTTTTTAAAAAACAACTTTATCAAGATATAATTCACGAACCATACAAATCATCTGTTAAAAGCACACAATTCAATGATTTCTAATATACAATATATAGTCATGCAACTGTTATCACAATCAATTTTAAACATTTTCATCACCCCAAAGAGAAAATTTTACCTGTTGATACTTCTCATTCCCTCTCAGGTAACCACTAATCTATTATGTCTCTGTAGGTATGCTTACTCCAGACTTTTCATATATATGGGATCATATAATATGTGATTTTTGTGTCTGGCTTCTTTCACTGAGTATGTTTCAAGGCTCCTGCATGCTGCATCATGTATCAGAACCTTCTTCCTTTTATGACCAAATAATATCCCATTGTATAGGTGAACCACATTTCGTTTAATCATACATTAATTTAAGGAGACTTCAGTGCTTTATTCTTGACTCTACTCTTTTTCACTTACTCCATCCCTTCCATCAAGTCTGGTTTATTTTGGCTTCTAATGTTCTTGTTCCTGTTTTGTTCTCTACTATTCTACTTCAGTTCTGACTTGCTTCTCTTATTGACTAAAGCAAGTCTCCCAATGCATCTTTCTTCCTTAGAAATCCACCACTGATCTTTAAAAAAATAAAATTTGGTGCAGCCATTATGGAAACTAGTATGGGAGTTCCTCAAAAGGTTTAAACTAGAACTACTGTATGATACAGAAATTCCATATGCAAAATAAATGGAAATTCACAATATCCAAGATATGAAATCAACCTGTGATTATCAATGAATGGACAGATAAGGAAAATCTGGTATACAGTCAGTTCTGTATGAACTCAACCAATTACAGGTTGAAAATATATGAGGGCTGGGGGTGTAGTTCAGTCACAGGGTGCATGCAAGAAGCCCTGGGTTTGAATCCCAAAAATGCAAACAAACCAAACCCCAAACCTGAAAACATTCCAAGAAAAGCTAATATCACATCTGTTCTACACACACAGACTTTTTTTTCTTATAGTGTAATAACTACTTATATAGTATTAGGTATTACAAATAATCTACTAATGACTTAAAGTATGCAGGAGGATGTGCAGAGATTATAGGCAAATACATTTTATAAAAAGAAGGAGTATCAATGGGGGGGGGGGGGAGTCCTGAAACCAATCCCTACAGATATCAAGGACAACAGTATACATACACAAACGAACATTATTTAGCCTTAAAAAAAAAAGAGAAGAAAACCCTGACACTTGAAATAACAGCAAACTGGAAGAACATTATGTTAAGTGAAATAAACGAGGCACAGAAAGAAAAATACTGCATGAGCTCACTAATATGTGGAATATGAAAAAGGTGAGCTCACACAAGCAGAGAGAATGTTGGTTATCAGGAGTTGTGGGTGGAGGAAATAGGAAGATGCTGGTCCAAGGGTATACAATTTCAATTAGTAAATAAATTCTGGAGATCTAATGTTTCTCATGGTGACTATAATTAGCAATATTGTACCATATACTTGAAATTTGCTAAAAAAGTATATCTTAAATGATCTCACTGAATATACACAAAACTAGTGAGGTGATGGATCTGCTAAATAGTTTGATAGCAGATATACACATATATCATATATACACATAACAACAACAACAAACTTGCTGTACACCATAACTAAATAAAGTTGGGGGACCCCAAACAACAAATTAATCAAAACCACTAGACAATGAAATCTAAAACTATGTTGTTCACTTGCTTAAAACCTTTAAGGCTCCCTTAAGTCTTTATTCTCCTCAAAATCTGCCCCTTGTCCACCTCTTCAGTGTCTGTGTTCATTACAGCCTGCCCCTTCGTGTCAGTAAAGTCAAACTTCTAATCTTTTTCTGAGTAAAACAGGCTGGTGCTTCCCATCTTGCCTTGAGTCCTCTGCCTGCATGTGTATAGATACCTGTGTTATCTCCTCTGTCCTTTTAGTATCTACTCAATATACAAGACTCAGCTCTAAGGTTAGAGTTTCCTTGACTGGACTGTCTTCCTTCAGATAGAAATGATTATTAATTCAATCTTTTATGACCCTATTGTCTTTTATAGACTTGTTTCATAGCACCCAAAACAAAATCTTTTTAATTTATTTTTTGGTTCATAAAGTCTTTTTTTAATTGCTATATTATAATTTTATATAACAGTGGCATTCATTATGCCATAGTCATACATGCATATAACATAATCTGGTCAATCTCATTTTCCAGTATCAAAACAAAATCTTGCTAAAACAAAATTTATCTTTTAACACTATACTCTGAGTAGTCAGTACCTAGTAGTCAGTAAGCCTGAGAGTAAATGTTCAAAAAAGCGTTTGAGCCGTGTGCAGTGGCGCATACCTGTAATCCCAGCAGCTAGGGAGGCTGATAGTAGGATTTTGAATTCAAAGCCAGACTCAGCAATGGGGAAGCGCTAAGCAACTCAGTGAGACCCTGTCTCTAAATAAAATACTAAATAGGGCTGGGAATATGGCTCAGTGGTTGAGTGCCCCTGAGTTCAATCCCTAGTACTCCCCCACGAAAAACAAAACAAAAAAACAAACAAAAAAAACCATTTGAACAAATGAAGAATGATTTGCTAAACAACATAATAACATTTAAAAGACATTTATAGTAACAAGAAGAGGAATAGAAATAATAGTTTATAATACTATTTTATAAGAGTGCCAGGTACTCTCCTAAGCTAAAAAAAAAAAGGAGAGTAGTGAATAAAATTATGCGCATGCAAAAATTGACCAAAATGCATTGGCTGGTGCTTTAAAAACAGTCAAGACTGGCATGGTGACACACCTTTGTAATACCAGCAACTCAGGAACCTGAGGTAGGAGATGACAAGTTTAAGGTCAGCCTCTGTAACTTAGCAAGGCCCTAGGAAAATCCTCTCAAAAGAAAAAATTTAAAAAATGGGCTGGGGATGTGGTTCAGTAGTTAAGCACCACTGGATTTAATTCCCAGCACCAAAATAAGGAAAACAAAACCCAAAAACCAAACAAACAAAACAAAACCCACAGTCAAACTGCCTAACAATAGCAAGGATGGAATTTTATTTTTTAATAATGATGTCAGAAAACAATTTCTGGAGAATGCCATATTGTTGACTGGTCATTTTTACTATGAGAGGTTGAATTTCTTGAACTTGATATACCAAGTATAAGAAGTTTAAAGTTATGAGTTTAGCAGAGTCTCAAACACTTCCCAGTAAAACATATTTGTATCTAGACAGCAAGGTGATATGTGACTAGTGTTACATACACTCAGGAATAAACAACTTACCAGCTATGAACTCTGTTCCTGCAAGTTCTGCAGTCGCAAGAAAGTCATCAAGAGAGCTCTGTTCAGTCACAGACTGAAGATTAAGACGACCCCAATCATAGCCATCATTGAGTTCACTTGTGTGCAACTATGAATAAAACACAGGGTAAGAAATAAAGCTGCTCTCTTCTGCTCTTGACATCCAAACAGGCTCTAAATGTCTTTGCATTTGTTCTGTGTTCAAGATCACAATGTTCTGTGATCTTGAGGGTACTTTAGCCCCTTTCAAAACTATACAACTAACAATCAACACTTAAATAAGCACTTTTTAATCTCATGGTAAGTACTTCCTCTTCATCATTTATTTAATTTTCAGAGTTTTCTGAAGTGAATTTTATTTTATCTCATTTTCTGATTAGGAAAGTGAGATTTAAAGACAAAATAATTTGCATTTAGTTTCAAACTAAGTGGTATATATAGAATTTGAACCCAGACTGTCCAACTCTGCCAGTCACCATTTTTGGATAGACCACAATAAGAAATACATTTTACACAGTGACCCAAAGGTGTGTGACACATAGGGAGCTAAGTGTATAAGTACTATTAATTACTGTAAAATGTAAATTAAAAATTCTAGAAACAAAAGTTATCACATACAATACTAATATTTCTTATTCTCTCTTACCAATGTTACTATTCAACTGATTTCCAGAGGGAACCCATAGTCTAATAAAAACACCAGCTATGTCCTTAGTACAGCTACAAATAAATAAAACAAAAAAGTTAAGGGTCCAAACTTAAGGGCCCTTAACTTTACTGATGCTCTGGGTCACAGCATCAGTAAATATTAGAATAAAGATTAGAATCTACATTCAATTTTCTACTTTCTAAAGGCTGCACTAATACATTAATAACGAGTTCCTTCAAAATCAATTAAAATTACTAGTAATCTAATGTCCACAGTAAGTCACACCTGATATGTACTGAATGCAGATTACTTTACAGCCTATATGGTTGTAACTCGGATGGCATGATAGTGGCACCAGGATAGTCAAATTCAGCACGTGGGAAAAAAAATAACTTTAGCAGAGAATCTTACTGATCACTCAGTGATATTCTCAAATACCTTGGAGAATAAATGACTTGAATGAGAAACAGAAACCAAACCATATTCACTTTTTAAGGGTCTTCCAGAGGCCTAGAGAAAAATTAGTCCTGTCACATCTTGGAAATAAATGGCTCATTAAACCCCCAGGGAGAAAAAAGAGAGAGAGAGAGAGAGAAGCACAGATCTAGGTTATTTTGTAGTACTCATGGTAACCCAATAGTTTTGGAGGCTCAATTCTTTAAACCAATCAGTTTTTAAATAAGTTTTCTTTTCTGCTCAGAAACTTCCAAGCATTTCTCCTATGGCTTGTCTCTAGAGCGAAAATCAAACGCATTTAAGACAGTGTGGCATCCGGGACTTCGCACTCTCACTCCAGCCTCGCGGTCATACCAGGTCAGCTTTCAGGCCTTTCCCTCTGGGCCCCGTGGCTGGCTAGGGCCTGCTTCTAGGTCTGGCAAAAACGACAACTTGAAAACTGCTTAGGCATCACTGTGCAAAATTTCTGTGACTTCTGACCCCCAATTTTGTAGCACTCAGGCTCTCGAAACTACACAGAGTAAGTAAGATGACAGTGTCTAACTTACCCACGGGTCGGGGTGACGGTGGCTCCGGCTCTTCTGAGTCTGATGGCGGATAAGGGCCCGGCCCAGAGACCCATTGCCCAGCGCTCTCTTCCGACCCATAGCAATCCAGTCGTGGTACAAACCTCCCAGCGCGTGCCGCTTCCGGAATTCAAAGCTCTACTTCAGGAAGTTACGTTTGGGCGAGTCCAAATAGTTCAGGCCCAAAGATGAGAAGGAAAAGCGAAATGACTTGCTCCACGATGCTTTCCAGTATTATATAAAAGAAATTTAAAGATAATTTCTGGGTCTTTCCTATGAATGACCCTGTAAATATCTCAATTTGTATAGAATGATTCAGTCAAGAGAATGGTACATCCCAGATTTGCTCTTTAGTCTTTAG
This sequence comes from Marmota monax, assembly GCF_021218885.2. NCBI lineage: Eukaryota > Metazoa > Chordata > Mammalia > Rodentia > Sciuridae > Marmota > Marmota monax. The sequence continues at coordinate 9,833,327 of NW_026693473.1, read as the reverse complement.
CGTCCGGCTGGAAACGAAGACAACTGGAAAATATGGCCGCTCACATTCAAGGTACGAACCCCGCCTCCTAGCTGGTTTCTTCGGGAGTAGGCGGAGACTCCAAAGAAGGGTGTTTCTGCGGCGGGGGCGTGGTGGAAGCGACTCCCACGCTTTGGTTTTCAACCGAATGTGGAGTCCCGGAGGTTCAACCCAGAAACTAAATACATTTTTTGTTTACCTACGATTCCCTAGCTGCCTGAATGGGAGTTCGGAACGAGAAGTTGAATATTTCCAGAGTTTGGTAAGGTTTCAAGGAAATTAAGTTAGGGTCTGATGTCTGCTTTATTTCTAATAATAATAGTAATAATAATGCTTAGAAGTTCCAGTTAAAATTTCATTAACATTTTTTTTCAATAGTTAAAGAGAAAACTGCGAGTTGGTTCCACTCTTCAAAGCCTGTGCTTTTGTTTCTCACTTTATTATTAATTTTATCTGTAACGCAAATATGAAGTCAATTTAGAGTGACGTGTGTAAAAGACATTCTCATTGATCCAGAAAACCGCTTCACTATTGTGATGCTCAGAGAAGAGAGTAGTTTTCCCGGGTCATAGATGAAATATATGCAGTGTCAGGAATCAAACCCACATCTTATCACTATTGTATAAATTCCTGGGAGGACTGGGGAATGAGGATTGTTAGCATGTATTCAAAAAAAAAAAAAAATAGGATCAAGTTAATGCATATGTTAACTAGCTGTATTTAGCTTTCCACTACCTATAGCACATTAAAACATGATGTACATCATACATATATACATTTTGATCTGTCAGTTAAGACTTAAAAAAATAAAAATCACTGGATCAAGGAGCGTCTCCACCTGCGCAGCAGGGAGGCTGAGGCAGGAGGATCATGAGTTCAAAGTCAGCCTCTACAACAGGGAGACGCTAAGCAACCCAGTAAGACCCTGCCTCTGAATAAAATAAAAAATTGGGCTGTGCCCCTGAGTTCAATCCCTGGTACACATCTCCCCCCCAAAAAAGAAACCATCTCATCTAGTACCTCTCAAAATTTAATGCATATATGAATCCCCTGGAAATTTCTTTTAAGTTTTTTAGCTGTAGTTGGACACAATATCTTTATTTTACGTATTTTATGTGGTGCTGAGTTTGGAACCCCGTGCCTCACATGTGCTAGATGAGCACTCTGCCACAGAGCCACAACTCCAACCCCCCCTGGAAATTTCTTTAACAAAGATTTTGATGAATAAGGTCTGGGTCTCTGTTTCTAACAAATTCCCAGGTAATACAGATGCTATGGGTAATACTTTGAGTTGCAAGGGTAGTCCACTACTTTCTAATGCAGGCAAAGTCATTGAAGTGGGTCTGGCTAGAGCTCAATCACACCAAGTTAACAGAGTTGGAACACTACTGCTTACCCATTTCTGGAATCTCCCAAGCTCTCCGTGTGCTGCACCTCATTTGGGAACTTTGGGAAACTCCCAAGGAATTTCTGACAAGCCCTGTGGTGCTTGGTAAGCCTTTGGGAATGTAGTGCTTACAGACAGGTAAAGGAATGCACCGGAACATGATTTCTCCCATTTGCCAACTTAGAAGCTATATGTCTTTAAAATATCTGAGAAGGAAGATGAGGAGAAGACACATAAAATAGAATTAGAGACAGCTCCTGAAATTCTTGCCAAAGCTGAGTGGTTAAAGATACCACTAACTCAAGAAATAAGGTTAAGTAGATTTTACATGTTACAACACAACAACAACAACATATGGTTTAGAGAAACATGCCATCTCTTCCTATAGGTCAATCACTAACTTGAGGCTTTACCCTAATTTCCTTTTCTAGATCTTGTCATCCAGGATTTTGAGAAAATAAACACTTTGGGTTTCTATTGTCATTCATTTAAGGGCTCTGAAATATCTTGACCAAATAAATCAGTGATAATTTAAGTAGAACTGGTGAGGAGTCAAATGTAAGATTAACTAGCAGAACTGATTCCCAGTTGACAAATAAGTGTGAAGCATAGCTTAATATTTTCCCAGAGGCATTACTCAAAGAACTGAGTGTCAGTTTTCTTCTCTGGTTAATAGAGATAATAATGATAATCATAACTCCTGTCCAGCAGAGATAGCCAATGAGATAATGCTGCAAGATTGCTAGATTGCAAGATTCATTAGTGGGACGAGTGTACGATTTTTTTTCCCACCAACTGAGCAATGCAGGTGAGAACCCTGCTGGATAATTAATTGTTAAGTGAGAAGGGCAAAGAGGAAAGAAATGGAGGGTGCTGATGAGAAAAAAATCACAGGACCCAGATCAAGGAATGAAGTACATGATTGAGGAGGGGAGTGATGATTGTGGTGAAGGGTTGAGTAAGACTCTGGCTGAAGCTGTAGTGAGGGGTTGCAAAGATGAATGAGCCCAGGTCTCTGACTTCTAACTACAGAAGTGAGTCCACTCATAAACTTCAGGAACAACACAAATGCCAGTGCCAGCCAAATGCCCCTGGTCTTTTTGTCACACCAATGGAAATACTCATCTGTTGGACTTATGTCTGAAGGATTGGTCAGAGTCTCCCAATCCCCCATATAATGAGGTCCTTCCATTGGAGCCGGAATTCTCTGAACAGCTGCCTCCTGGAGGAAGTTGCATTGATTTGGGGATTAGAAGTCTTGTATCTGGCTTCAAACAGTGACAGTGGGTGTTCCTCATTCATGGTGTTGCATAATGCTCGATTTACCTCATCTGAACAATATTCAAACCCAGAAATAAAGCTTGGAGCACTCTTTGCCAATCCAACTCTACACTGCTGAGCTCTGGGCTCCACATTTGCCTGAGGAGGGAGAGAGAAGAGTGGATGGTTTCTGTTTTGGTTTGCCTTTCACTCCTAAGCTAAAAGTGTGTCAGTGGCAGAAAAATTGTTCCAAGACAAGTATGTAGTAGCCCTGTTTCCCTTCACTCTTATTTTCTACACCACCTCTTTCTGCAATTTGCATAGGTGGGAGTTGTGAAAAATAGAAGTCTGGCTGTCTCTGTTGAGTGTCCTTGGCTCAGCAGGGAAACTTCCTTGAATTTTCTGCCATTCTCAGTTTATCCCTGTTGGAAATGGGTGGATTCTCACACACAAGTGAGATTCAATAGTTCAGCAGACACTTTATTGGTGGGTATTTTAAGTGATTGAGTCACTGCACTCAAACATCAATTGCCTGCTTGTGCAAGTTGTACATGCAAGAACAATGTCAAAAGCATGTGGCTTTGGTGACACAGGTTGCAGGATCCTATGTGCACTAGATTTATGCCCATGAGTTTTTCCTAACTCTTATATGTGGAATATATAGGGTCTTTTATTCACAATGACTTTGCAACTAGTTTTGTCCTTCACAACAGTCAAGTGAGAAAGGGTATTATTTTCGGCACTTTGAGTTGTAGGAATTGAGACCCAATTAAATGAAAGAAAGTAAAACAAAGTAAAGGAGGCTAGAAGGAGGATTAATAATCACCAACTCTAAAAATCTGTACATAGAAAGTGTTTCCTTCCTTCCTTCCTTCCTTCCTTCCTTCCTTCCTTCCTTCCTTCCTTCCTTCCTTCCTTCCTTCTACTAGGCACTGGAGATTCAGTATGAACAAATTCCTGCCCTGATGAATTTACATTTCTGATGGTGATCAGACAGGGTTTAGCAGGTCAAATCAGCATTAGAGCAATGAACTTTTTACCCACAGTTGACCCTTCTCCAACAGGCCTTCTGAGGACCCAGGTTTTGCTTTTTGTCCCTAAGTGTGACACTTCCCCTTAACTCATTCTAAATACATTAATAGGAATTAACATATCAATCTGAATGAGGATGGAATGCAGAAACATGTCCTGTGAGACAAAGGTGATGGAAGTATGACTGGCTTGGGGAGGACACCAGGGCTGTGTGAGGACTATTTCCATTTTATGTGCAGGACTGTCACAGGGAAGGGAGAGAAGATTGAGCAGACACAGGGCAAGCAGAACCAGAACACACGGGAGAAGCCACAGCATTGCAATTTTACGTTTAATTGGTCTGAAACTTCTTAGAATTAGGGTGGTTCAAGATGGAATGTGCAGCTTTGGACATTCCATCTGCTAGTCCCGGGTGTTGAATCGAAGGCTACCTAACCAGGTGTCAAGATGTTCTAAGGGAGGTTAATGCAAGAGAGTGGGTGTTGGATGAATGACCATTGAGGTGCTCTGCAAGACCCTTGACCCTGATACCTCCCCTTCTTCTTCACGCTACCCTGCCTTTCACCCAGGTATCTGAAACAGCAGGGACAATACTGACAGCCTCACAAAGGGTGCCTAGGTTGGCAAGAGCAGGCCAGTGCCTTTATCATGCAACTCAAGGAGAAGACTACACCTTGCCCTTTCTGTCATGAGAGGGTTGAGGGTTCTGTGAACCACCATGTAGAAGATGCATTCATCATCAGTTACCATTGTCACAAATGGAAATGTCAAAAATAAACACTTTATAAATAAAAGCCACAGGGTTTCTGCTTTAAAGCTAACCATGCAGAGGTAATGATTTTTCCTCCCTCTACCTTCAGAGGGGACAAGCTCCTCTAGTTGTTTCCTGGCCCCTTTGGTGGCAGTGATGAGAAGGCTCTCATAGGCTTGTGGCTTCCCTTCTTTTGGTTTCCTTCTGTGCCTTTGCATTTCTGCATTTTGCCTTTGTCCTTGTGGCAAACATTCTGAGCAAGCAGCCCAGAAAAGGAGAGGCTCCACTGTAAGGGGCACAGCAAGCACATTTCCGGGGGTGCATACCAAGGATAGGAGTAAGGATAGGAGATTGTGGACTTCTAACCTTGTTCCTCCTTGACTCCTGCAGTTTCCTGCCATAGCCCCTGTTTTGAGTTGAGTGGTATCCCTCAAAAAGAGAAGTCCTAACCCCCAGGGCTGTTGGTGTGATCTTATTTGAATAAGCGTTATAGATGTAATCAAGGAAAGAAGAGATTACTGTGATTAGAGTGGTGCCTCATGCCACGACCCCTGTCCTTAGAAGAGGCAAATTTGAAAAAAACAGAACATAGGGAGAACACCACATGAACACGGAGGCAGAGCCCACGGGGAAATGTCTATAAGCCAAGGAATGTCCAGAACTACAGGCAATCACGGGGCTCTGGGAAGAAGCAGGGAGGTTCTTCCTGTGAGAGGACACAGTTCTGTGGTTTTAAGCCCCCTCTCTTCAAGGTAATTAGTTATGGAAGTCCCAGGAAATGAACAGAGCTTCCTGCAATCTTTAGAACTAAAAGGAATTTGCACAGCTCACAGGGAAGCAAATGCCCTGAGAGGGGGCAGCAGCCTGTTCTGGGACCCCCAGTGTGTTAGGGCTGCTTAGAGCTTTGCCTCTGATCCCAGTGCTTCCCTGCTCCAGCTGCTCTAGTGCCCCCCAGTGTGGAAAAAGCCTTCACCTGCCACTGAAGGTGCTAGGGAGGCAGGCCTCTGCCAGACCGAAGCACAAAAAAGAATGGTGCTTTGGGGACCTTGGGTAAGTTATTCAACTCCTCCATGCCTACTCCTTTCTCTCTGTAAAAGGAAGAGATTGGAGCACACCTCACTTGGCACAGCGTCTGACATATGCAGGTGCTTAGTACACTTGAGTTTCCTGCTTTTGCCCTGTCATTTAGTGTTCCATATGAACTACTTTCTGCAGGAGCAGTTTTCTCTCTGGGCTTCTTTCTCCCATCTGGCAACAGCAATCTGCCCCCCCCCCCACCAGCTTTCAATGCTTAGCATGAAGTACATCCTGCCACAAAGGGGTCTCTGGTCTCTTCACTGTTTGCTAGACCTTCTTTTTCCTTCTGAGACTCTGGAGTACTTAGAGTGAAGTTTATCTGTCACCATCACTGTGATGACCCCACTGGCCAGCACAGGCCAGAGCACTTTCCCCTGTCTCTGTGCGCCTGGCTCAGGCTCTTCTAGAGCTCTGCCCAGAGAGACACCTTCCAGACTACACTTCTAAACCAGCCGCCTTCCATCCTTAGCACTGTTTCCTTTCACCTTATCACCATCTGATATTTTATTAGTTGTTTGTTGATTCTCTGCCTCCCTATGGGCTATAAATCCCATGAAGGCAAACATCTCTGTCTTCTTTACAGTTCTATTCTCAGAAACGACATCAACATTCCCTGTAGATTCTCAACAAATATTTGTTGAACGACTTTGAAATTTCCAGATTTGTCATTTGTCAGCTCTGAAGTCAATGTCCATTCTATAGGATGTTGGGGGAGAAGCATACAGCACCACTTAAAGTGGCAGAAAGTGGGTCCAAAAGCCTTTTGTGAGATAAAAAGCTGACTCTTCAATGCCAAACTGTGGTCTGGGACTCCTTGTGGCAGCATTTCCTTCCAGCTGTGACGTGGCGGTAGGTGCATTGATTCAAATACTGGCTTGCACAGTTTTATGAGAAACTTTCCCATCAACTGGTACTTCTGCCTGTCACCAGTAGATGGGGCAGTTTCACAAAAAGTACAGTCTGCAGTCTGACCCATTTCTCACCTGACTTTGCTGTGGTTCAGTTCTGGAAGAGCCCTGTGTCTCAGATCTCATAAACAGTGCCCTCAGCTTTCCCAGCTGAGGAAACGCAGCTTCAGTTGTGACTTATGTCTTCAGTGGAATGGGGGTGGCCAGCTTCTTCACAAGATAAGGTAGGCTCCAGAGGTTGGTTGGTCCAGGCTCAGGCCAGGAGGAGCCTGTCCCGTTTCCCTCCTGGGTCTTGGAGCACAGGTAGAAGGCATAACTCACACATTTGCCTAGAACCTTTCTGTTCTTCCGAGGTTAATAACCTCTCTTGTATTAAAAAGGCAGTTGAGGCAGGACATGATCTAGTCACCAGGAACATCTCTGTGGACCTGTACATCTGGGACTGGCCCAGTTGGCCTGTGGATGCCTCCCTGCCACTGTAATTCCCTGCTCTGTCTTTTTAATCATATAAATCCCACAGTGGTGCCTCCTGCAGAGAATGAAATCAGCCTTAAATTTCACTACTGCTCCTCTTTTCCCCTTCCAGAACCTTCTGGCCCTTGGTCCTCTGAGACAGTTAGAAATGCCTACCGCTTAAGTACAATGTCTGCTTTTGTGGAGTTTTGATTTCAAGATTATAGACCAGCTAAAGATCACTTAGCACAGGTTAATTTGATGTGTTTCTTTCAGAAATTTTTTTCGCTTTGGAAAAGTTACTGTCTACTTCACTGACACTGCAAGATATTTCAGAAATCCGAGAGAAGAGAAATTAATGTTGGTTTAATGGTGTATAACAGTCCCACCTCATTCTGGTGCCATGTCTGGCATCCTTCCATTAACCCATCAGGGCAGCTGAGGAGTAAGGCATGATGGCTCTGGTAGAAGGTCATAGGGCCAGCTGGTGTGAGAGGGCCATTCCTTCCTTCCAAGAGTACAGAGAATAAGAGGGCCCAAAAAGCATTATGAGGAAAGTTTTTCTTTCATTGTTACAGTCATTGAATTCCATCCTACTCTGCACATGTACATGCTTTTACATACTTCTATAATTTTGCCATCTTGTATACCCAGAAAGACCTCCAATCCTTTGTTATTTTGAGAAATCCTGTTCATCTTTCAAACATCACCACCTCCATGGAGTCTTTTCTGATTTTCCTTGTCATAATGAACCTTTTCTTATCAGCTTCTCCAAGCATGTCGGTCTTTCTGAAGGCATTTAGATCAGTCTGTCTTCTTATTCACATGCATGTCTCATTCATAAAAACAACAAACATTTATTGTCTCTTTGTACTAGTCACAGAGGACACAGGGTACCATAAAACCTACCTTGCAGGGGAAGCTCAGACAGAGTTTAGTGGCATTTACATCCTTCTTTGGACCAGGAGCTTCTTGGGAATGGGATTTGGGTCTACTCCTAGCTCAGGACCTGTCACCAAAAGGTAATTCAATACCCATGACTCTGATAAACCTGGGTTAGAATTCAAAGAAAGGTTAAAAGATAGCAAATGTAGGGCCAGGGAATTTCCAGGAGCCTCAGTGGTTCTTAAATGAAAATCCAAGATCCCCAGTGGTCTGAGCCTAAGAAGAGAGACCACTGTCAGCCTCCATGAGGAGGCAGGGAGTTTGTTGCAGGACCATCTGGACATTTATCACACATTCCATCTAGAAGACGTTTTTTGCTTTGGATGAACAAACCATAGAGGCAAGTGGGTTGTTTCAAGGACCTAGAAATGAGCTATTAGCCAAGGGTCAAGCTGGTCAGATGACTAAAACTACAATGTCCAGTTGGCAAATGAGAAAAATAATGATGCAATCATCACTCCCATTGGAGGATATTTAACACTCATTAGAATTTTTACTAGGAATTCTCATTCAGAATGTGTCAATGCTATAATAAAACTGAATGACAGGCCTGCCAAAGTAAACTGAGGTCTAACCATATACAGCATTACTTAAAATTATACCTATCTCAGAAAAGTGCTCTACTTTGAGGGCAGGAAGGGTTATTGCTGGAGGAGGATGTTAGGAAGCACCTAATTTATTAACTGTATTCAATATTGTTCGCTCTAGTCATCTTACCACTCACTTCACTATCAGCTGTTTACCTGTAAGTAACTGGCTCCAAGTAACTTGCCTCTCTGTTTTATTATTAATTAATTATTAATTCTGAAAATAATATTAAATGGCACCTTGAGATTCTGAGAGAGCTGTCTCACAAGGGGAAGGGGACTATTTTCCCAGCCATTTCCACAGGAAATTATAGTTCACAATTTCCACTTCCACTACCTCCCCCAGAAGTTTCGATCTAGACGTACATTTATTCAGTGAGTTGCAATTCACCGTGGGGGTGGAGTGTGAGAGATCAAGTTCCTTTTGCTGCGGGGTAACCCCAGTTATTCGTGGTTTCTGTATATAAATGAGATACTGCTAAATTTGAGGCATAGTTGCCAGATTGGATCTGTCTTCTCTTTCTCTCGACCAATGCGTGCAACCTTGTCCCTTTAAGAGACCAGAAAACCGTCGGGCGTCGCAGCTCGAAACTGATCGTCTTCTCTGCTCCTCCCCTGTCCCTGCGCTGCGAATGGTTCGTGCCGGCCTATATTTACCCGAGATCTTCCTTCCCTGACAGCAATGATGTGAGGGCAGCCTGCCACCGCTTGCAGGACTGAAGAGGGCGCGCTGCAAAGACCAGCAGCCGACCGTGGAGAGCCCGGGAGTGGAGTTGGACAATCCTCGGAGAGAAGAAATGAGGTAGCGGCGATCCCCGAAGCCGACCATGCGTGCGCCCCGACCTTGGAGCCCAATGCTGCGGTGGTGGAGCTGGTCTGGACAGTGAGCTGGCGGAGCGTGAGTCCCCGGCATCCCGCTGGAGCGAAGATGCAGTGAGCCACCGCGGGACTGCTGCGCGGGGCCCGCCGAGGCCAGCCGGACCTATCATCTAACCACACTTTGGGCTCGCTACTGATTCCAGGACTTGCTCAGCTGAGAGGTTCTCGGTCTCCAGCACCCCTAGTAGGTGGGGAGCCCTGGACCCTGGGCAAACTGCTGAAGAGTTTCCGCGGCTTCTGGCCCCAGGCCCGGGGTTTGTGTGTATGTGGCAGGGGGCCCTGTTCACGTTGGCCGGAGTTCCTGCAGATTCCCGCACCACCCCGTTGCTTTTGCCGAGGCTCCCTCTATTTATTTGTATGCGCGCATCTCGCTTTTCTTCTGACATTTTCCGCTCCACTCTCCTTCCCTTTTCTCTCGTTGTGTTGCTTGCCTGAGACTTTTTGCCCTCGTCCTTCACCAGGCTGGGGTAATTCTCTGTGTGTGCGCCTCCACCCCTTACAAACTCGAAGCTGAATATTTTCCTTTAACAATTCTTCCCCACCCCCTGCGGGGATCCCAAGCACTATCCGTTCTTCCCTGCCCCCCTCTTCCTACCACTGGCCGGCTCCCAGCAGTTTTATCTTTCGGTCTTGCCCGGGCCAAGCCCGGCCGGGGCTGGTGGCTCAGCTGGGTTCAGACCCGGGGCTCGGCCGCCGCCGCCCAGCTGCGCCCGGGTGCCCTCCAGAGATGCTGCCCTGGAAGAAGCACAAGTTCGAGCTGCTGGCCGAAGCGCCGCCGCGGCAGACGTCCAAACCCAAAGGCTACGCTGTGAGCCTGCACTACTCAGCGCTCAGCTCGCTAGCGAGAGCGTGCCCCGAAGGCGCGCTCAGTCGGGTGGGAAGCATGTTCCGCTCCAAGCGCAAGAAGCTGCACATTACCAGCGAGGACCCCACATACACCGTGCTCTACCTGGGCAATGCCACCACCATTCAGGCGCGCGGCGACGGCTGCACCGACCTAGCCGTAGGTAAGATCTGGAGTAAAAGCGAGGCGGGCCGTCAGGGTACCAAGATGAAGCTCACGGTGAGTGCACAAGGTATCCGTATGGTGCACGCTGAAGAGCGCGCGCTGCGCCGCCCGGGCCACCTCTACCTGCTGCACCGCGTCACCTACTGCGTGGCAGACGCGCGGCTACCCAAGGTCTTCGCCTGGGTGTACCGGCATGAGCTGAAGCACAAGGCGGTAATGCTGCGCTGCCATGCCGTTCTGGTGTCTAAGCCGGAGAAGGCGCAGGCCATGGCCCTGCTGCTCTACCAGACTTCGGCCAACGCTTTGGCGGAATTTAAACGCCTCAAGCGGCGGGACGACGCGCGTCACCAGCAGCAGGAGCTGGTGGGTGCGCACACTATCCCGCTAGTGCCCCTGCGCAAACTGCTCCTGCACGGATCTTGCTGCTATAAACCGCCGGTGGAGCGGAGCCGCAGCGCGCCCAAGCTCGGCTCCATCACCGAGGACCTGCTGGGCGAACAGCAGGAGCAGGAGCTACAGGAGGAAGAGGAAGAGGAGCACCCCGAGGGCTGCCTGGAGGAAGAGGAGGAGGAGGAGGAGGAGGAGAATCGTGTGGGGGTGGAGGGCCCAGCAGAAGAGGAGACCGAGGCACAGAGGGCACTGGTGGTGGCCATGCACTTCGAATGTGGGGACTTGCTAGACACCATGGAGAATGGGCGCGAGGAGATGCTGGGGGGCGGCGTCGTCTCGCTGGGCCCTGGGCTGGGGACTCCACCTCCGCTGTCGTGCAGCGCCTCAGACGTGAAGGCTCAGCTGTCGCAGCTTATTAACGACCTGGGAGAGCTCAGTTTCGGCAACGATGTGCGCACCCTGCAGGCAGACTTGAGGGTGACGCGCCTGCTGTCGGGCGAGAGCACTGGCAGTGAGAGCTCCATCGAGGGCGGAGGCCCGGACGCAACCTCCACCACTGCTGGGAACAAGTCTGGTTCCGCAGACAGCTCCAGCCCGGACGAGCCCCACTCGGGTTGAGCTCCCAGCAGACTCCTCGGTGCTCCCCTGGCACCCCACAGTGGCTCCCCAACCGTCGTTCTAGCAATCTCCCTATTCCCCGCCTGCATCCAAAGGAAATCGGGCACGTGGGGCCCTGGTCCTGGGTTCCCTATGGTCCTCCCCATCCACCCCGCGCCCTAACACTTTTTGCTCTTTTGGAGGCGGCTCTGGTTGCGAGTGGGGATGTGGGAGATGTGAAAGAGAAAACCCTACGGAGGAGAAAGGGGTAGTCTTCTTGGTGGTGGTGAAGAGAAGGGCCCCTGAAGTTCAAATAGTCCAGGAGGGCAGTGTGAGGTGCCTGTCCGCCAGTTTCCTGTTTGCTAAGCAGCTGGGGCCTGAGGAGGAGGGGTTAACTTCCTCCCTCAACCCCTCACTGGGCGAGGCCTTGCCCTGTCATTGAGATATCATTAAAAAAAAAAATCTCACAATGTTTAAGGTTTAAATACCACTCTTTTGCACCCAGTTCTTTTTGGTGAGAGAGCTTGGGCTGTTTACCTCAGACTCAGACTCTTGAAATTCTGCCAAATTCCTCAAATAACTATTGGGGGGGGGGTGTTATGAAAGAAAGCGGCATTTTGTTTACAGTTAAAGACATCTAATGTCTAAAAAAGAGTTCTCCTTTAGAGTCACATACACCTTCCTCCTGGCCCAAATATCTCACTCCATGATGCTGTGTAAAATATTTTTGCACTGTTGTGAAGTATTTTTGACATTTTTTGTACATAACTGTGTTCTCAGAGCTGAATGTTTATAACTTTTGCTGTGCAAAAGAAACATGTAAAATGTTGTTCAGTTGTATATATGGAAATGTGTATAAAACATTTTGTTATTTTTTGAGTAGCACTGCTCTGGTTCTGTTGGCATGCCATGGGGAAGAGAATAAATAGGAAAATTTAACAGAACAGGTGAGCATCTGGAACTGCTACAGGGGGTGCTCAGATCTAAGTTGTGCATGGTCTTGGGCCTTTCTGGACGACACAACTCTCGGTGCTGTGTCTGGGACCCAACAGTGTTCCATATTCTTCATTTAAATTGTTTGAGCATGGGCTTTCCCTCACCTTTTTGAGCTAATTTTCGGAGAGGTCAGGGTGAGCTCCATTTCCCACTTTCAGACCTGAGAGGCTATGTGTGGAGGAGTGACAAGGTCTGCTAAGGTTTTGCCACCTCTTCTGTGGGTTGTCTTAATGATCAAGAATAAGGATACTGCCTGATCTATTCCCTTACATTCAAGGAGTTTTAGAAATGAATTCCAGACCTAAAGGAAGTTGCCATGGGCTCTCCGAGGAGTGGGGCAGTCTCTGCTTTTCCTGGGAGGAAAACCAAGTAGAGAGAAAAGTTGTAAGTTCCAATCATGTGTGAATGAGTCATGTGCAGGTGGGGTGGGGGTGGGTAGCGGCTTGCAGAGCCCGTTTCCTTCCCCTCTACAACCCAGCCTGGCCCAGTGGGAATGGTATGGAGGGCAAGGCAGAGGGGCTGTTAGAGAGCTTGGTCTGGGTATGTGTTATAGGGTTTTCATTTTTTCCTGTGCGTTTGTTTCTGTTGTAAACTCCCAACAGATGTCTCTAGTTGGGCTACACCCGATCAGCTGGAAGTTGTAATAAGATGCTGCCACAACTGTGCCTTCTGCAATTTATTTTTCCCCTTTGCCCTTTTGGGCCTCCTTTGTTATAGAAATGGATCTGCCCCCCCCCCCCACTCTGCCTTCCCTGATGTTTTGCTTTGTTTTTGTCATAAATGTGTTCTGAGCAGTTAGAACCAGAGATCCCAAGGAGTCTGGAATTCACAGAAACCAGAGAGGAAGGGAGGGTGAAAGATTTTTTTCCCCCTAATTAGTGGGAGTGGTTCAAGAATAAGACTGTCTTTGGAAAAAGAAAAACACCAAGGGAATAGGTGGGAAAAATTTTAAAAAATTTTTTATTTGTTTTAATTAGTTATACATGACAGTAGAATGCATTTATGCACTTTGATATACCATTCATAGATGGGATATAATTTCTCATTTTTCTGAGTGTACATGTTGCAGAATCATATTGGTCATGTAGTTACATATATACATACAGTAATAATGTCTATTTCATTCTACTGTCTTTCCTATTCCCACATCCCCTCTCTCCTCTCCCATCACTTCCCTCTACCTAATCTAAGGTAATGCTATTCTTCCTAGTGCCCCCCACCTTACTGTGAATTAGCATCCACATATTAGAGAAAGCGTTCAGGTTTTGTGGGATTGGCTTATTTTGCTTAGCATGATATTCTCCAACTCCATCCATTTACTGGCAAATGCCATAATTTCACTCTTCTTTAAAGCTGAGTAATATTCCATTGAGTATATCTACCACATTTTCTTTATTAATTCATGTATTGAGGGACACTTAGGTTGGTTCCATAGTTTAGCTATTGTGAATTGAGCTGCTATAAACATTGACATGGCTGCATTACTATAGTATGCTGATTTTATTAAAAAAAATATTTAGTGTCTTCTTAAGGACCTTGGGATATGGGCCAGGCCTTTGAAACTGTTTTATTTGTTTTGGAAGAGTTCCTATTCCTCTCCCTGAATACCTGAGATATATATCCTTGAGTGGCGATTTATTTAATTTAATTAATTTATTTATTTGTGGTACTGGAGATTAAATCCAGAGGTGCTCTACCACAGAGCTACATCCCTGGCCCTTTTTATTTTATTTTATTTTGAAACAGGGTCTTGCTAAGTGCTGAGGCTGGCCTCCAACTTGTATTGCCTGCCTCAGTCTCCTGAGTGACTGGGATTACAGGTTACGCCACCATGCCCAACTTGGACCATACTTCTAAATGCCTAGTAGAGATCAGGAAGGTCAAAGCCAAGTCTACCTGCACACCCACATTGATGTGGCCTTCCACATCAGCAGATAGCTGTGTGGGCCATCATCATCTTGTAGGACTATATCTCACATTTCCAATTATTTCCACACATTGCCAACTCCTCTGCTGTTCAAAACTTGTGAAGACCACAAACCGTGGATATAATATGGCTGATACTTGGGAGCTGAGCAGGCTGTGTCTGCCTCATTCTTATCCAATTTATGTGTCTGTTGAGAATGCCAAGGTTGGTTTTCATCTATGGTGAATGCGGGTATGGTAATTGGTCAAAAAGCTCAGACAAATTGCATTTAAATCAACACCATCAATAAATATAAGTCAACTGTCTTTAAAGTCTGATTTTTCCTCTGATACGATTTATAAATAGAAAGGAGGGATTCAAGGAGAAGGAAGAAGAAGGAAAACAGACTGCAAACTAACCAGCTCTCTTCTTCCCTGGCCCCTAGTACTCTCCCTCTCTCCTCTTCTGTCCTCTGCTTTTTGGTTCCTATCTCTACTGCACACTGGGGCTCTTGACAGATGTAATTCTAGAAGAGATGTGAAGGTGATACACGATTCACCTCTTGTTGCATCTCAGTCTGCCAGGGACTGTACCAGAGTAAGAAGAGATGCTTCGAACTAAAAGAAGAAAAAAAAAAAAACCTATAAACTAATTTGCTTCAGCACTCCAAAGAATAAGAGTGGTGTGACAAAAGCAAAGCTAAGTAGTCAATGAAATATATATTCCAGAAAGCACCTGCAGTCTGGTGTACTCATCCAATTTAGCTCTTACTTCCTGAGTTTCTCCTTTACATGACCTGCTGGTACTTTAAATGCAGTGAGACACTTTGCACATTCTTTCCCAGCCTAACTAATCCTCCGTGTCCAACAGTGCAGCATTGACTGCCTGGTGGTGAACGAGGGAGGGACTTCCAGCGGCAGGAGAGATTGTTGCAGAGGTGGCAGCATGAGGCCACGGAGCAGGAGTTTGTCAGCCTCTTTGCACAGACAAATTAGTCTCTACAATTTGCTATGTATGTGGAGAGGAAGGAGGGAGGAGTAGGATGGTATGAACTCTAGTACGGCAGACCCTCTTGACGATGATTGCTTCAGAGAACAACCTCTCCACGCACACGCATCCCCTTCTTTAAAGAAAATGTGCCTCTTGCTGCCCCACACTCAGCAGCCCAGAAGATTTTAAACAAATTAGAAGGGCTCTGTTATACTAAGAAAGCAAAATTCTTTCCCAGGGGACACAGCTATGTTTGAGGGTTCTGCTGGTGAAAGGAATGTAAACTGGCTGGAGAATCTATCCGTGGCTACACAATGGAGATTTAAACATCTCATTGGAGTCATTGAGGATCAGGAGAAACATAAAAATTCTATTAGGAGTAAGTTGCCCTCTTTTCTAACAGGATTTAGTAATTTAATAAGCAGACCTGTTTCCTCTGTGTGGCAGGCATCAGTAACCTCAGCATCTGCTGGTAAGTAATGCATGACAGAGCAAGAAATGTGCGTGGACTGCTGGGGCCAGGAGCTGAGGCCAGGGGCCGAATCAGACACATGGAAACTACGCAAGGCCCCAGGCGTGCAGGAGGTTTTTTGCACACAGCCACATCTGGATTGGCTTTATTGTTAGCCAGGGCCTTTTTGATTCCTGCTGGCTCCCCTGTTTAGAACCCTGGGTTCCTGGGACCGAATCCCTACTGCCAGCTCAGAAGTGACCCAGTTTGAGCAACTTTGACTAACCACCATTTTGGTGATTTGAATTACTAGGTGTCCCTGGAGTTTGGCACTTGTTCCCTCTTCT
Source organism: Marmota monax (assembly GCF_021218885.2). Classification (NCBI taxonomy): domain Eukaryota; kingdom Metazoa; phylum Chordata; class Mammalia; order Rodentia; family Sciuridae; genus Marmota; species Marmota monax. Next base: position 9,817,344 of record NW_026693473.1, on the reverse strand, counting down.
CTCTTGTACCAGCAAAGGTTCTTATTTCTAAGTCCCATAAACAGTGGCCCTTCTGATAGCCTTCTTTTCTGTCTCTATCCTCATCTCTCTTCTATCCATTTCCTTCTGTTAACTCATCTTTTCTCTCTTGCTTCTCCTATCATTTCTTCTCCTTTCCAAAAAACTTGTTCAGTTCTTAAATCACCTGAAAGCCCAACTGTTATTATTATTATTATTTTTTTAGGAGTTGAGGATTGATCCAGGGCCTCCTTACACATGCTCGTCAAGTGTTCTACCATTGAGCTACACCCTCTAACCTCTGAAAGCCCAAACTTATTTTTTAATTTTGGTACCTGGGATTGAACCCAGAGGATCTTAACCACTGAACCACATCCCCAGCCTTTTAAATATTTTATTTAGAGACAGAGTCTCTCTGAGTTGCTTAGGGTCTGTGTAAGTTACTAAGGTTGACCTTGAACTCATGATCCTCCTGCCTTAGCCTCCCCATATAGACATGCACCACTGTGCTTGGCTGAAAGCCCAAACTTTCAAGGAAAAAAAAAATCAAGAACATTGACATTAGCCAGCACCAATTCTGTAAGGCATGCTTTGAACCTGTCCCACAAGGGGTGATATCCTGCCCAAGGTCACATAGGAAGGACCAAGATCCAGGGGTCTAATTCTTAAACTAATTTTTTTTCTTTCTTTTTTTTAAATATGCCTCTGATTTTTAGGAATTATAATTCAATTTTTAAACTTTGGGATAGCAGGAACTGGCTGTTGAATTGTTCTTTGTTTCCCCCCATTTTTTTCATATTTCCATGCTTTATACACAGTAGAAGCTTGATGATAAGTATTTATGATGCTGTCAGTGCACCTTTCCCTCACCATGTATAAATGAGTATTACTGGATGTGTGATGCTAGGGATAGAGAAGTCAGGTGTCTTTCTTCCTAGGGGAGAACGCTGCTGGTGGGTGGGGTGGTAGCCCCTAGAGGAACTTGATCTCCTGTTGCTTCTACCTTTGAGATCTGGTCTAGCCAGACTGTGCCCTAGAAGAGCAGGTCTAGGTCGAGGGTGGGGGAGCTCTTGCCATTGCATCATGGTTATTAGTCATCTGTAACCTTCCTGCTTGGCTGCCTTCGTCAAGGACAGACATGTGTCTTAGGCATTGCAGATTCACCCCACTTACACACGGTTTGGCACTTAGTAAGTACTCAGAAAATGCTATGGAAGGAGTCAAGAAGTGATTTCCATTCAGGCTAGGAGAACAGGCCTGATACTTGTCAAAGTCATGATACAAGTCAAAGTCATTACCAGCAATGTCTTAAGAACATGTGGTGTGGCTGCTTCAGATAGAGCCCTAATATCCAGAGTATACAAAGAACTAAAAAAATTAGACAATAAGATAACAAATAACCCAATCAACAAATGGGCCAAGGACCTGAACAGACACTTCTCAGAGGAGGACATACAATCAATCAACAAGTACATGAAAAAATGCTCACCATCTCTAGCAGTCAGAGAAATGCAAATCAAAACCACCCTAAGATACCATCTCACTCCAGTAAGATTGGCAGCCATTATGAAGTCAAACAATAACAAGTGCTGGCGAGGATGTGGGGAAAAGGGTACACTTGAACATTGCTGGTGGGACTGCAAATTGGTGCAGCCAATTTGGAAAGCAGTATGGAGATTTCTTGGAAAGCTGGGAATGGAACCACCATTTGACCCAGCTATTCCCCTTCTCAGTCTATTCCCTAAAGACCTAAAAAGAGCATGCTACAGGGACACTGCTACATTTCGATATTCATAGCAGCACAATTCACAATAGCAAGACTGTGGAACCAACCTAGATGCCCTTCAATAGACGAATGGATAAAAAAATGTGGCATTTATACACAATGGAGTATTACTCTGCATTAAAAAATGACAAAATCATAGAATTTTCAGGGAAATGGATGGCATTAGAGCAGATTATGCTAAGTGAAGCTAGCCAATCCCTAAAAAACAAATGCCAAATGTCTTCTTTGATATAAGGAGAGTAACTAAGAACAGAGTAGGGACGAAGAGCATGAGAAGAAGATTAACATTAAACAGGGATGAGAGGTGGGAGGGAAAGGGAGAGAGAAGGGAAATTGCATGGAAATGGAAGGAGACCCTCAGGGTTATACAAAATTACATACAAGAGGAAGTGAGGGGAAAGGGAAAAATAATACAAGGGGGAGAAATGAATTAGAGTAGAGGGGGTAGAGAGAGAAGAGGGGAGGGGAGGGGAAGGGAGGGGGGATAGTAGAAGATAGGAAAGGCAGCAGAATACAACAGACACTAGTATGGCAATATGTAAATCAATGGATGTGTAACTGATATGAGTCTGCAATCTGTATATGGGGTAAAAATGGGAGTTCATAACCCACTTGAATCAAAGTGTGAAATATGATATATCAAGAACTATGTAATGTTTTGAACAACCAACAATAAAAATTTAAAAAAAAAGAATAGTTTAGTTCTCATTCCATAAATTCAAGGGGTAGAATATTCATTGTTGATAATTTTATTAATAATTTATAATTATAAGAAAAGTTTTTTTCTCTTTTGCTGCAGAATTATTTGGAAAAAGTTTTTTTAATTGATAAGTAATGTTTAAAAAGATTCATTTTAAATAAATCTATTGAGGTAAAAAAAAAAAAGAACGTGTGGCTGGTGAGGAGGAATGATAGGGATCCATTTGACTCCTCTACATGAAGTAGATTTAATTCCCAACATTTTCCTTGGGGTTTATCTGACCTGGGGAGGAGTAGTCTTGGTTTGGAGACACATTGTTTATTTGGAATTGGCTTTGAGTGGATTCAGAATTTTAATTTCTACTCATTTCAGCCCCTAGGTTATTGCTCAAATCCAGCCCATTTGTGCCAATGACCTAAACAATGTGGTATGGCAGAAAGTTTGCCAGGGGAAGGGACTTGATTCCAGGCCCTAAAGTGTCCAGAACTCTCTCAGTATGTGAGACAGTCAAGTCCCTTCCCCTTTTCAGCCTTAGGCTCCCATAGGTATAATGTGTGGGCTGACTTTCAGTGAATACTTTCAGAGAAGCGAAAGTTAAAGTCAAGTGTGTTTATCTTTCCCTAGTCTCTAGTAGGACAGAACAGAAGAAACTCTGACTGTGGGCTAGAGATTTTCTAGAGAACAAAGCTTATCTTTACGACCAATTACACCCGAACCCTCACAAAGACCTGGTTTGGAAGTAATATTCTCTTGGCCAAGCCAGAGCAGAAGACCTCTGTTACATAACTTTTTCACTTGGAGGCCATGATGTGTCCTGAAATGGGGACTATCACTGAACCTATGGGCCATGCTAGGGTCCACAGAAGTGAAAATATTTGCCTAGGACCACTCAGAGAGATCTTGTGTCTCCTGACTCCAGGTCCTACACTCTTTCCCCTGTATACTTTGGGTTGGATATATGTTATTTTGGATGTAGCCCAATCTCTGTCCAAGGAAACTTGGCAGAGACCAAGTGTATGATCGAAGGCCATGGAGCATCTGGCTGTGGTGTATTTTGATCTCTTGACAACAGAGACCAAGACCTGCCTGAGGCAAGTGTGGGCAAAGAAGGAGCTGCTACTCTGGGGAACATTTCCTCAGCCCCTTGCAACAAGACCCTCTCCAGGACCCATCTCCATCCTGGATCCTTCCCATAGAACAATTTGTTTTAAATTCTGGGTCGGGATTTTCCCTTCCTCTGTTTCATCATTAGCCAATCATGGCTTAAGAGGTCCTAGTTCACTCCAAGGTCTTCTACCTATGTGTTCTCAGAATTTGGGAACCAGACAGAACCTTGGGTCTCCTCAGGTCCAGTTCCTTTATTTTATACTTAGGAAAACTGCCAGGAGAAGGGAAAGGGTTTAGGAACATTGCCATAGGAAGTTTATAGCAGAACTCATGTTAGCACTCACATTTAAAAAAATTATTATTTTCAGAATTGGGGATGAAACTCAGGGCTTGGAGGTAGAAAGCAAGCACTCTACTACTGGGCTACCTCCCCAGCCCTTTTTATTTTATTTTATATTTTTATGCTTAGTTCTTTTTTTCCATATTTTTATTGGTGCATTGTATTTGTACACAATGTTGGGATTCGTTGTTACATATTCAAATATGCATTCAATATAACAATATAATTTGGCCAATATCATTCTTCACTATTTAGCCTTTCCTTCCCTTCCCCCCTCCCTCTGGTTCCTTGTCTCTACTCTACTGATGTCTCTTCAATTTTCATGAGATCACTCCCCTGCCCCACCCCCACCCCCGCCTTTCTTCTCCTTTTTCCTCTCTAGCTTCCATATATGAGAGAAACCATGTAACCCTGGACCTTCTAGGTTTGGTTTATTTCACTCAACATAATGTTCTTTTTTATTTTATTTTGAGACAGGGTCATACTAAGATGCCTAGCTTGTTCTCAAACTTGCAATCCTCCTGCTTCAGTCTTCTGAGTGGCTGGGATTACAGTTATGTGCCACCATATCTGGCTGAACTCAGGTGTAAAATTTCTGTCAGTCTGTCTCTCTCTCTCTTTGAATAATGTCTCCTATCTTTTCATTTGCTTATTTGTTGTTGTTTTTTATTTGTTCTTCTACACATGCATGACAGTAGAGGGTATTTTGACATATTATACATACATGGAGTATAGTTTATTCTAATTAGGATCCCATTCTTATGGAGGCACTGATGGTGAGATTCACTGTGGTGTGTTCATATATGAACATAGGAAAGTTATGTCTAATTCTCCCTAGTCTCTTTCCAAGATGCCTGCTGACATCTTCCAGAATTCTCTTCACAGTAATGCAGAGAGCCCCACTGCCTCATGGGACATGAGTCAATTGTGTACAAAGGTCAGGGTTCTCCTCCCTCCCATAACTGGTGAAATCCCCTTTTTGTCTCAAGTTTATAGTGGATATGTAAGATTCTTATCTAAATGAGCAGGGAATTGACATTTTAATAAGGGACTCTTGAAGATTAGAAGCCTCTGAGATAAAAAAGCCAAATAAAAAGGGTATTTCAGACACCACGGTGAGAAGAAGCTAACATAGGCAGTAAAATACATTTTAGTTTGGACAGTACTTCTCATAACATTACAGATATTTTCCTAGCACTATAAATCACATTCCTAAAGGTTCCAACCTTGCAGTTGAACTCCTGCTTGGAGAGAAAAGCGATGTTCCCAAAGTCGAATGAGGAGGGAGGATGGGTAAGGCCACTAGGTCTTGCATCAGCAGACTCTCAGCTTTTCCAGTTCAGGGTTTGTGAATGACTCCCAGGCACCACCTACAGATCTACAAAAACACCATCAGTTTCTTATCTGCTGTTGCTGCCTGTCCTCCCCCAAGGTTTCCTCTGCCGAGAAATTTGTCCCAGCCTTTGTGCCAACTTGTCCCCATGGTCCTGCTTCCCAGGGATAAATGTTCACTGGTGTCCAGTAGAGGAGATCTTCTCTTTAAAAGGTGCTGTTATTTGTATCAAACCACACTGCCTGTCTGAAAGAGATGTACATCATGGAAAGTGTGTCTTTCACATCTTCAGCAGCTAGTGTAATGAAAGAAGCTTTCAGAGTTCATGGTTGCTCAGATCCTTTTGGAGGCATTTGTACCAATGAGATTAAAGCAGATTTCAGTCCATATACTTAATAGTGCTCTTGTTTTCTTGTACTAGGGATTGAACCCAAGTGCACTTTACCAGGGAGCTACATCCCTAAATCTTCCTATCATTTTTTATTTTGAGATAGGGTTTCATAAGTTGCTGAGGCTGGCTTTGAGTTTGAGATCCTCCTGCCTCAGCCTCCCTAATTTCTGCCATTAAAGGCATGTGACACTAGGCTTGGCAGTTGTGTGCCTTAAATTGGCTACTCCATTCCTCTTACCCAGGTCCTGGCACATGTCCAATGTTAGTCAAAAGATGTGGGGTGAGGGTCAGTGGGTGAGGCTGTAAGGTGAAGCTGTGGGTGAGGGTGTAAGGTTCAACTGAAGGAGAAATGAACTTGAGACCCATTTCTAGTCCTGTTCTAGTTTCCCCACATAATAACTTTTTGCTTTTGAACATGTTTCTTTTTGGGGTCAGTTTTTTTTTTCTGTCAAATAGAGACCCTAATGCCTGATTAAACTATCTCTCTGTTGTTTTGAGGATCAAAATTTAAACACTGCTGGATGAATGTGTGGTGTAAAAAATGCAGCATAAGAAAGGAGAGGCTGCTGCTGGAACATCCAGAGTGAAGTAACATAGGGGGCTCAGTGGGTTCAGTGGGGCTCCCCTGCAGCTCTAATGTGTCCCTGGGCAGGGACATTTTCCATGAAACATATTCTAGAGCCCAACATGGAAAAACATACAAAGACAAGGAAATAATCAAATAAGAGTAGGAAGCTATAGGTGGGTGTTTAAAATGGCATGCTTCATGTGGAAAGATTATGGTCTAGCTTTCTGACTGAAATGTTAGGTATTGCTGGGTACGGTGGTGCACGCCTGTAATCCCAGCTGCTCGGGAGGCTGAGGCAGGAAGATCACAAGTTCAAAGTCAGCCTCAGCAATTTAATGAGGCCCTAGGTAGACAACTTAACGAGAACCTGTCTCAAAATAAAAACTAAAAAGGGCTGGGGATGTGGCTCAGTGGTTAAGCATCCCTGAGTTCAATCCCCTGGAACCAAAAAAAAAAAAAAAAGGTATCCACATGGGCTCTGTGGTCATCTCCAGACCAATCTTGTCCATCACTGTGGCAGAGGAGCATGGGCACTGTCTTGTGCTCACTGGCTGAAATTTTATTTGTTCCACGTAATGGATTCATTATGTCAGCATTTGTTTATCAGCTTAGATTAACATTACTTGTGTGATTAATGCTCTGCACACACACACACACACACACACACCCCAAAACCTTCCACAAATATTTGCAATTGTGATTTCATTTACCTATCAAATAGATGTCCATGAAAAGGATACAGATCTTAATGTAAATTTCTATATTGATTTTTTTTCTAGAAATGTGGAGGTTCTGTGCACTTTTCTTGGAGATGTTATGTGTAGTTCACTGAGGATCCTCTTGTGCTGATGAAATGTGTGTGTGTGTCCCTTGGGTAGGCCTGGGACATGGCTAAGGGTGAATATGAGCTGTATTGTAAACTCAGGCTGTTGTGATTGGCATTAACATCAAGTGATCAGTGAAAACTCTGTGGTAAGAGAGCTATGCTGATCTTCCCAGATTTCTGCCAAGAAAAACTTCAAATTGCATCACTCTTTCTTTCCCATTGTGCTCTGAGTTTTCTTTGTTTTTAATTTTAAAGGGTCCTTAAACTAATTAAAACCACCATTTTCCTCTGGGAATGCTGAAGACCATGACTCAAAGAGTCTATGGCTAGGATGATCATGGGTTCCAGATAGGTCAAGACAGTCGTGGTTAAAGTCTGATGTCCTCAAATAATTACATTAGAGCCACTTTGAGGTTCTCCAGTGTGGATGATAACTGATATAGTTGTCCACCTGTAGTTTTGACCTTTGCCTGTACAAGCCTTTATTCTTTTAGAATGAAGGTATGTTTATAATGTATCTGCTGTGGGACAAGCACTGTTCTGGTTGTCAGAGGAGGTGGGAGAGTATGTTGGGGAAGGATGAACCTAGGGAGACAAGCAGAGCCTGTTCACATGATAATACAGTGAAAAAGGCCAAAACATATAATACCCACCCAACATAAAGAGAGGTATAATCAAGGGCTGCTGGTGTAGCTCAGTGGTAGAGCGCTTGCCTAGCATGCATTAGGCCCTGAGTTTCATTCCCAGCATTGAAAAAAAAAAAAAAACAAGTATAATCAGTTAGTGCATAAAGTATTGAGGGAATATAGAGGAAGGGCAGCCACCTCTCCCATGGGAGAGAGGGCTGGGTAGTCACAGAGTTCTTCACAAAGAAGATGGTCATCCTTTTTGACCATTAATGTGGGTCTTCTCACAAGGCTCCAAGGAGAGTCATAAAACTGCCTGACCATGTTCCAGAGGAAGCATAGCTCTCCAGAAGTATTTATTTATTTATTTATTTTGCAGGGGGTGAGAGAGGGTATTTTGAAAATCTCCTACCTCTAACTTTTCTCTAGTCCTGTACTCCTCAAGTCCATTTCATGAGAACATTCAAGTTTTCTTTCTCTTCAGTCCATTTCCTGATCCAAAAACTTGGCAACCAGAAGAATAGAGTATGGTGTATTTAATTAAATATGGTTAAGAATAATAGTTGCTTTAACAAATCCCATATTCTAACTAGCTTGACATAATGAGGATTTGTTTTTCCTCATGCAATATTAAATGTGAATACTCTCAGTTCTGTCAGAGACTCAGGCTCTCTTTTTTTTTTTTCCTAAATTTTTAAATTTGTTCTCTCAGGCTCCTTTTATATTGTGGTTCCACCAACTCATAGGGCAAGAGTCCCCAACAAAATTGGGCCTTCCAGTTGTTTTATTGAAGTTTTATTAGAATAGTCACACCCATTCATTTACATATTGACTACAGCTGCTTATGCCCTACAACAGCAGTGCTTAATACAGTTGTCCTTGTCCTTTGGTATCCAAGGGAAATTGTTTCCAGGGGACCCTCCCTGCCCATAGATAACAAAATTTGAGGATGCTCAAGTCCCTTATATAAATGATGTAGTTTTTGCAATGTAACTTACACACTTCCTCCAGCAACACTTTAAATCATCTCTAGTTACTAATAAAACCTAATACAATGTAAATGCTGTATAAATACTTGTTGTGCTGTATTGTTTTATTTGTATTTTTAATTGTTGCATTATTATCGTTATTGCTTGATATTTTTCCCAAACATTTTTGATCCCCAGCTGGGTGCAAAGACTGAGGATATGGAGGGCCAACTGTAGTTGCAACAAAGACTATTGCTATGCTTTGGATAAATGTCATCCAAAGGCCTATGTATAAAGCCTTGGTCCCCTGAGTGGGGAGCTATTGGGAGCTGGTGAACCTTTGGGATGCAGATCCTAGTGACAAGCCCTCAGGTTACTGGGAACATGCTCTCCAAGCTGATCATGGATCCAGCCTCCTCCTCTTCTCTTTGCCTTGTTCCACCATGGCTCTTGCATAATGTGCTGCCTCACCACAGGCCCAGAGTGATAGGGCTAATCCATCATGTTCTAGAACCTGCAAAACTGTGAATCAAAATAAACCTTTTCTCTAACCCTGTCCCTGCCCTTTGTGGTATTGAGTATTGAACCCTGAGCCTCACACATTCTAGGCAATCACTCTACCACTGAGCCACATCCCCAGCCTACCTTTTCTCCTTATAAATTAGTTATTTCAGAATTTTCATTACAGTGACAGAAAGCTGCCTAACACAAATGTACAGCCCAAAGCCTGAAATATTTACTATCTGACCTTTTGAAAAACATTTCCTGACCCCTATTCTAAGATCCCAGAATTTCCTCCCTGCATCATGCCAAAGAAATGACCTCCTATGGACAGAGAAAGGGTATGCACGACCATTTCAAGGGCTTTACTGGGCAAGGTCTGGAAGTGCTTCACATAATTTCTGCCCACATTCTCTTGGCCACTCAGTTCATAGATACTCGTCACTGCAATGGAAGCTGGGAAATGTAGTCTAGCCAGGCTCTCAGAAGGAAAGGGAAATAGGCTTGAAGAAGAGGTACACAGGCTCTGCAACATGGTGGAGGAGACTTACCTGGTCAGTCCAATCCAGTTTATACACTGGACATGCAGATCTCGAAAGCTACAACTTGAATCAGCCCAACATAAAAATAACCACTCTTTAGTCCTCTCTTCATTTTATGACCACTGGTCCAGCATTCTACGAGCTAAGACTTTGGGAAGATCATGGAAATTAGTTGTTTATAAGAGTTTGTGAAAGCATTCCTCACTAGTTTGCACTTGGTCCTAAAGGCGATTTTGAATAAGTCAGGAAAACAGTCCAAGTAACTTCTCAGAAAAAAGATGCTGAAAAATTAGCTCAAGACTAGAAGAAATATTCCAAGTGGATTATCTCTAGTAGGGGAATCCCTCAAGCCCTGCAGCCCTTGCAAGCAGACTTCTTCCTGGAACAGCCCAGGTCCTGAAAGGGCAACCTCATCCTGGAAATTTCTTATGAGATTTCTCTTCCTGGGATCTGTCATACTGGTTTTCCCTCAGCCCTGCAAAGATCAGAGAATGAGCTGGTTGGTTCTTCTTAGTGTGCAGGGCAGACAGAAGCCTCACCAGGACAGCCCTCCTGCTCCACTTCTTTGATCAGACCCAGACCCTTGAGGGGAGACTGGTGTTCTCTTCTATGGAGGCACTAACTGCCTCTCCAGGGAGCCCAGGCACCTGAGGAAAGGAAAGGATTTTTTTTCCACCTCCTAGACAAGATAGGGCCCTGGACAGAAGAGTGAGTGGTCATTTTGTGCTCTAGGAAGGCCCTAAATGAATTTCACCCCTGCTGTGGCCCCACAAGATGTCTGACAGAAGCCTCAGAGTCCCCTGTCAGAAGCACCTCTACTGACTTGTTGAATCTTCTTCACACTAGCATGGGGGGTGTGAGGGTAGGTGGATTTTTACTTTATACCGCCATATGCCACTTAATGATGGGGACATGTTTGGACAAGTGATTTATTGTACAATTTTGTCATTGTATGAACATCATAGAGTTCACTTATATAAACTAAGACTGCTGCAACATCACTAGGTGACTCATCCTGTGGGACCACCCCTGATGCGTGGTTGCTTGTTGAGTAGAGCATTGTTACATGATGCTCGTGACTGTACTATACAGCACGTGATTGTTCTATATAGTTATTGCTGGATTTTCAATAGCATGTTACATTTGCAATAAACTAATCTAATTTAAAAATAAACCAAGAACTGTATAACACATTTTAGGAATATTTTCATTTAAAATGGCATTTTTAAAAAGGATTGTGGGTACCAAACAAAGATACCTGGAAATTTTTCTAGTGAGGGTATTAATGGAATGCATCACTACTTTATTATAATTATTATTCTTTGATAACTTTAGTGATAAATCTGAAAATGATTGAAATGAATATAACACCATCAAAAAAAAAAAAGGGGGAGAAAAAGAAAAAAATGAGAGCAAAGAGACCCAGTGGCATCTCTTTCAGAGGATGATTCCACCCAGAGGAGAATCTCAGGGCTCCCACTCAGAAGCCCTAGGGCTTGGACGCATTAAACAAGGCTGCAACGTGGCATTGTGCAAAGTGGTGCAATTCTCTGAGATTTGGTGCCCTCATTTGCAAATAGGGACAATTTGCTACCTTATAACATTTTGCCATTCAAAGGAATTTATAAATATAAGCCACTTTTTATGAAAAGCATGGTACCAGTTGTGAGAACTTTTTATCACTGTGGTCTTGGAGGAATCTGGAAGCCAAGTTTGAGTTGCACCTGGGCAGGGTGGGGAAGCTCCAGAAGTGGACCCTGGCCTGTACATTGCAGCCAAGCCTGCTGTATCCTTTGCTAATGGCTTCCTGGGATTTCTGCTTCCACTAAAACATCTTGAGGATGGAGACACAGTGTTTCCTCAGGACCTGAATTACTGAAGGTCAGACCAAGGACTGGGGTGTCCCCACCCAAGCACTGGGGCTGTCATGCTGTGAGGTCATGTCTGGCCTGTGATACTGGCACTCCAGTGTATGTGGCACCTTTGATGACAGCCACATAATGGAGTGATGGCCCCAACCCCACCCACTGGGGTTAAAGGATGCTTTCAGTTTCTCTCCTGATCTCATAACCACCCAGTGAGGCAAACAGAGTAGGAGTAATAACTCAATTTTCAAATAAGAGACCCCGGGATTAAAGAGTAGAAATGAACAGAATAAACAAGTGTTTAGTATTTACAGTATGCAAGCAAACTACTGGGGACTTCAAGTGTGGTAGAGTAAGTAATGGACAGAGCTGGGTCCGGGGTCCAGGTCTCCTGATTCTGAGTATTCTGTAAGTACAGAATGTCCAGGCAGAAGGGATTATGGGTAAAGGCATTGGGGATGGAGGGTACAGCAAGAGAGTAATCAGGAGGGGCAGGTGGGGAAAGGAGGGGACATTGGCAACTGGCAAGTATGAGGCAGTGGGTAGGGTTGGGGCCATCACTCCATTATGTGGCTGTCATCAAAATGTCCAAATAAATAAAGGTTTGCAATTACAGGGAGACGTGGGTTTGGGAATCTCCCAGCAGCAGGGCCCAGATGTTAATTAAACCTAAGATAGGTCATTATCTTTCTCCATTGGATTGAACAGAGGGAAAGGGATGCAGACAGCAGGTTAAGAACTCGCCCATTTGTCTGTTATGTGTCATTATTTCTGGTTTTTAAGAGGTACCTAACCTGGGGCTTTGGAGCCAAGCCGAGGGGAAAGGTGGCCACGTTTAAATGCTAGTCACTGAGGATGTCTCCCGCTCCTCCCTCAGTTAAAGAAGGCCTGAACAGGCGCTCAGCATTTGCCTTGTGGCTATTCTGGAGCCACCTGCCCTGTGTTCCCACACTGGGGCCAGTACAGAGCCAGAGAGCTGATTGTGGGATGCAAAGCCAGGCACCTTGTTGACTGCTCCTCCCCAACCACCTCAGAGGCAGGGGAAATACTCACACCCACCAATCTGAATGAAATCAGCCCCAACAGGGGCCTACTATTGGTCCTGGGGCCCCTACTCAGCGAGGTGCTAACTCTGACTCCAGGATGGTGGACACATATGCACATGGGGGGAGGGTTTCCAGAGGAGCAACAGGGCAGCTGGGTGACACAAGAAGGCACCTATAGGGGGCTTGGGCCAGTGGCTGTTTACTAAAAGAAATAGGAGTAATTCAATGTTATACCAATAAGTGTGACTGTACCAGCAAATGTCAGTCATGAGAAAGATACTTCTTTATTTGTAAATTAATGTAGAAATATAATTGATTTTATAATAATAATAAGAATATACTATTAATGTAATTTAGTCCCTTCACAAAAGCACCATTGGTCTTTTCTTTCATGCCTGATTTCTAATGGGATGTGTTTCAGAAATAAAGATTTCCTTGATTTGCTTGTTGGTGGACTGGGTGTGTTTCCTAACTCTTGCATTTGCAGTGGTGGGATAAGTAAGTTGTTCTTTCTTACTCCATATCTTCCATCAGCAGGGTTTTTACATGGCAGCCAGAGACAGTTGCCTGTACATAAGCCATCTGCCCATCTGCTTCTGTCCACCTGTGCAGTTCAAGTAACTATGTATTGATGAAGAGGTGAATTGCTTAAGACTGGAACTTTCATTCTAAACCTTGCATGGAAAGACTGAAACTTCCAACATCATCTACAAAAGCTGCTGGGCTAGTTGGTCTGTCTCTGTGTCCCTGCCCCACTATGAAGTAAAGATAAAGGAGGTCTTATTCTCAGAGTAGTGGTTGGCAGTCATTTTCAAGCAAAAGCTGTACAGTGGCTTAGACTCCTCAGGCTGTCCCTGGCTTCAATCACTCCGGGTGTACCTATTCTCAAGGACACTTAAAAGATTTCCTAATTATACTTTTATTGTGCTTGGAGAAATGGGATGAAGGCTGCTGGGCAGAGTGTGGCCGTATTCTTAAAGATCAAAGTGAGACCTGGCTTACTTCAGAATCCTGACCTTGCTTTTGAAGAGCTGAATAATAATAACCAAGATGGAAAGAAGAGACTTTGCAATACTAGAGTGGCCTAGTTATGCTCTACCTGGGAAAGGCAAACAGGCATGAGTTACTTTAATTCTTTGCAGCACATTTGTTAAAAGGATGACTGAACATTCAGGACAAGCTTTAGGATAAACAGGCATCCCTGGATTTAAATGGCTAATCCTTTGTGTAGAACTTAAGAATAAGAAAACGATTAAAAAAAAAAAAATCCATACAGACCTGACCTACAGTGTCCACCCACAACTCACCCAGTAGATGTGGTCTGATTCCTTTTTATTTTTTGGTACTGAGGATTGAACCCAGGGACACTTAACCACTGAGCCACATCCCCAGCCCTTTTTATTTTGAGACAGGGTCTCACTAAGTTGCTTAGGGCCTCACTAAACTGCTGAGACTGGCCTTGAACTTGCTATCCTTCTGTCTCAGTCTCCCAAGTTGCTAGGATTACAGAACTGCGACACCACTCCCAGCTAGATTTGGTCTGATTCTTGAGTTTTCTCAGCCATGGGGAGTGCCCAAGTCCTCCACCTGCCTCTAATAAATTCTTGCTTTCCTCCTAAATTAACATTCACCATGATGCCCACAATTGTGTTGCAATGACTTAAATTATCCAGAAATGTTTATAAAATATTTTAGCATACTAATGGAATTTTAAAATTATAACTAATATTTTATGGTTGGTTTACAATGGCATTTTTATATCCATTACTTGATCTAATCTTAAACAGCTTTTTTGAAATGGATGGAGATTATTATTCCCATAGGTGAGGAAATTAAGGCACAGAAGGGGGAATTGGCTTAGGCTCACAGTGTCAGAGATATGAATGAACATCTGGTCACAGACTTTCTTTTTCAGATGGAAAAATGAAGTAGAACCAAGAGGCTCGCCCAGGTCTTTTTGTAATTGGAGAAGAGTTAACATGCCAAGGGCATTTTCTTGCAATTATTTTAAGGAAGTTACCTGAAATTCTAGACACCATGCATGTGATCAGTGACTTCAGTTTGAATGTTCAGGGTCAGGGCTTGGACCAGAGCCTTTAGCATGTGATTAAGTTATGAGCTGTTTTGAGCCCATAATTATCCAATTTGAAGCGATTTAAAAGACACAGAACCTAAGGGGCGGGGTTTGAATTATTGAGAGTAGGACATTTAATCTCAGGAAAAAAGGAACATGGAAGACAGATGGAGGGTGCTGGCGGTTCTTGATGCTGTAGTCACTATAGAGAGTTCTGGAAGGGCCCCAGCTTCTTATTCTCCTCCTTCCACTTCAGCAAGCTGTGCCCCTCTCTGCAGGAGACTTCCTACATAGGAGAGGTCTCTGGCTCTGCTGCTTTCTACTACCTCACCCCTGACCTCCTTCTGACACCTCTTCCCTCTCCAGATCCTCCCATTGCCAGGCCACCATGCCAGGCACTGAAGAATAGGAGACCCACCATGAGGTCTGGCCCATAGGGGGGCTATGGTTTTGGGAAGAGAGAGAAAGAGTACAAAGAACTAACCAAGATTCCCCATGGTGAGCCAGCTTTCAATAAACCTGAGCTTCCAATAAAACCCTAGCCACTAGGATGAGAAGACAAGGGGTGTTGAGGGAGGGCTGCTTAGAGGGAAGAAGACAGTGCTGGTGAGCCCAGGAAGAGGAGTGAGATTTGTGACTGGGGAGAAGGCATTTCATGCTGCAGGAATCGCATGGGGGCCCGAATAGTACCAGGTTCACCAGAGAAGTCTGTTTGGGATGAAGTATGTGAGATATGCATGTGTGTGTATGTGTGTGTGTGTGTGTGTGTTTGTGTGTGTGTAGATGAGAGGTAGACAAGGGTCAGGTCACTAAGAGTTTGTAGATCCAACTTTGACCTTTTCATTGAAACCTTGGGCTTGAAGGATACAAAGGATGGATAGTATGGTGGTATGAGATGATGGCACAGGAGCTCTTGCCCTGTGGAAGATTTGAGGAGGGATGGGAGTGGGGAGGATCTAGAGGTGGAGAGAACCAGGAAGAAGCTCTCAAGATAGCCCAGGCAAGAGGTGAGGAAGGCCTGGACTGAGGGAGAGGATACTGGGAATGAGGAGATGTGTCCTAAAGATATTTCAAAGAAATAGGCAGGAAGAGGGAGGTGTCAGAAATGCAGGGGTATCTGGGCACAGCTGGCGCTGGCTTAGAAGACTGACTGTGCACATCTTTTCCCAATTCTGCATTTAGGGATGTGATGTCAGTAGCATCTAATCAGCAAGGGTAGAAGGATTAACATCACAGAAATCAAGAAAGGCTTTTCCCTCCCAGAGAGTTGGTTGTGACACATTTACTACCACACCTCTGCCAGATACCTGAGCCTTCTCCTGCCTGGGTGACCTGGAGGGCAGTGTCACATGAAGTTGCCTGGGAAAGTTTTGGAGGCAAGTGACATGGGTCTTGGATTAGGCATAGGTATGGTAGGTGTGGCATAAGGGAAGGCATTTCTAGTGAGCCATTCAGCATAAGCAAAGGCTCTCCTTCTTTGGGGTATCTTGGCACAGAATAGGGAACATAGGTATGCTCAGCGGGCATTTGTGGGCTATTCTAAATCAGATCTTTATGAGTTGATAGAGTGAATACACAAATGAAATGCCCTTAATCAGGTGCCTGGTGCAAAGTAGCCCACGTGTATTAGGAGAGAATTCCCTGAACCCAGCTGTAAATTAGTCACCTCAAGAATGACTCACTAAATGGCCTAGATTGTTATTAAGCTTGGGAAGAAACTGAGTCCAAGAGAGTACTTCAAAGGTAGTGACCTTACTCAGGGTCAGAATTATTGAAGTTAACTTGTATTGTTATCTGTAGCTGCATAACAAATTTCTCCTCCTCCTCCTCCTCCTCCTCCTCCTCCTCCTTCTTTTTGGCAGTACTGAACTTGTGATCCTCCTGCCTCAGCCTCCTGAGTTGCTGGATTACAGGTGTACACCACTGCACTTAGCATTCCTTAATTTTTTTTTTAAGTTGAAAACGTCCAAGTGGCAGGAGACAATAGCAAACACACTTATTAACTCTGTGAGCCAGGCACCCAGGAGTGACTTAGCTAGGTGGAAGTGGCCTGAGGCCTCTTGTGGAATTGTAGCAGCTGGGCTGTGGTCATCTGACTGGGGCTGGAGGACATGTTTCCAATGGGGCTAACTCACATGGCTGGCAAATTGGTGCCCGTTGTAGGCAGGAGGCTTGTGTTCCTCACTGGCTGTTGGCCAGAGGTTTCTTTCTGTTCCTCACTAGGAGGGCCTCTTCACAGGGCTGCCTGAGTGTCCTTACCATATAGCAGATGACTTCGTCCTGAGGGAGTGATCTAAAAGGGACCAAGGCAGACACTGTCGTGTCTTTCATTTCCTGGCTTCAGAAGTCACACATCAGCATTTCCATGGTATCACAGTGGTTAGACAGGAGAGTCTGAT
Organism: Marmota monax; assembly: GCF_021218885.2. Classification (NCBI taxonomy): domain Eukaryota; kingdom Metazoa; phylum Chordata; class Mammalia; order Rodentia; family Sciuridae; genus Marmota; species Marmota monax. Next base: position 9,800,275 of record NW_026693473.1, on the reverse strand, counting down.
TTAGTGTGGGAGAAAATTACATGAGAGACAGGAATCACTGGGAACATCTTGAATTCCTGCTGTAACCCAACAAATAATGAGTTAGATCACATGATTCATTTCTTTCTTTCTTTCTTTCTTCCTTCCTTCCTTCCTTCCTTCCTTCCTTCCTTCCTTCCTTCCTTTCTTTCTTTCTTTCTTTCTTTCTTTCTTTCTTTCTTTCTTTCTTTCTTTCTTTCTTTCTTTCTCAGGGGATTGGACCCAGGGGCCTTTTAACACTGAGTCTCATTCCAGGCTTTTTTATTTTTTATTTTGGGACTGGTCTTGCTAAGTTGCTTAGTACCTTGCTAAGTTGCTGGGGCTGGCTTTGAACTAACAATCCTCCTGCCTCAGCCTCCTGAGCCACTGGGATTACAGGCATGTGTGACTGGCCCCAGCAAAATCACATGATTCACATGAATTCAAAGGACATGGTTCAGTCATTAGGTAGGTAGGGATCCTATGAAAATCTTAGCTTGCTCATCTGTAAAATGGGCCTGTAGTCCCTGCGGGTATGATAGGTAGCTTTTCATCACTGTGACCAAAATACTTGACAAGAGCTTGAAGAAAAAAAAAAAGATTTATTTTTGCTCGTGGTTTCTGGGGATTCATTCCATGGTTGGACTGCTCTATTGCTCTGGGCCTGAGGTAAGGCAGAGACTTATAGCAGAAGGTGTGGTGAAGGGAAACTGCTCAGCTATGGCAGCCAGGAAGCAGAGAGAGATGAAAGGGCATGGCCCCAGTGACTTATTTCCTTCAACTAGGAGGAAATAAGTAGTCCATTCAGAAACAGGGAAGTATACTATACTACTCCTATAGTAGTCCATTCAGCAACTAATGGATTAATCCATCAAATGGATTTTGGATTAGGGGCTGGGGCTGTAGCTCAGTGGTAAAGTGTTTGCCCAGCATGTGTGAGGCACTGGGTTTTAGCACCACATGAAAATAAATAAATAAATGTTTCCATCTACAACTAAAAATATATTTTTTTAATGGATTAATCCACTGATGAGGTCAGAGCTCTCATGATCCAATCATTGCCCTGAAGTCCCACCACAATCTTGCTGCATTGGGGACCATGATTCCAATATGAGATTTTGGGGGGCATTCTACATCCAAATTCTAACACTTGGTTTTCTATACTAAGGTGTGGTGAGGACTAAGTTGCAAAAACAGCACAGTCAGCCTCCATAGTTAGTTTCTGTATCCATGGATGCAATCAATTACAATGGAAAAGACTTAAAAAACATCCCATCTGTAGTAAACAGGTGCAGACTTCTTTCTGGTCATTATTCCCTAAACACAGTGTAACAACTATTTACATAGTATTTACATAGTATGAAGTATTATAAGTCATTTTGAGATGATTTAAAGTATAAAAGAGGATGTGTGCAAGGCTATATGCCAATATTATACCATTTTATATAAGGGACCTGAGCAGCTACAGATTTTATTATTCTTGGTGGGTGGGGGAGTCCTGGAACCAATTCCCCCCTGATACCAAGGGGCACCTGTCCAGATGCTAATTATAATGATTATTCCTATGACACCTGTTGTTGTTTTTTAAAACAAGTTTGGAAAATACTGGATTAAACACAGTTAAATATATATATTTATGTATTTTTTTACAGGACTTCTCAGAGTCTTTAATATGCTAATATGTCTTATGAGAGACAATATAGAAAACCCTAAATCCCTGTTTACTGACGTCTAGTCATGGTCAGAGGACTTTTGGTCCTGAAAAGGTAGCTGTAGTGTGGTAGGCTCCAGAGCAAAGCTCCCTGGGTTAGAAGCTGAGCTCCAACATTTACTAACAGTGGACCTTGGGCCAGATACTAAATTCCCTTTTTCCTTCTCTATTACTGTGGAAATGATAATGGTCTCCATCTCATAGGATTGAGAGAATTACATTTAGCTCATTCAGGTGAAACGTTTAGAACAGTGCCTCCTGACGTTCAGTGATTGCTCAATATAAATAATAGTTTTTGCTACAGAGTGACCACAAAGTCTGGAAAACTAGATATTGTATTGTCATGCATTATAATTTAATGTCAGTAAAGTATTTACTATATATTCATCTGTTTCCAGACTGGGCAGCCAGCCTGCATTTTACTTCCCTGTTTCTGAATGCTCACGCCACTCACTGTGCCCTTTAGTTGTGCCTGTAATCCAGTGGGTTGACCTGGGATAAGATCTTAATCTCTCATTAGGGAGGAGAAGACCTTTATTATACTTATTAATGTTGACCCAGCCTCCAAGCTGCCCCAGATATGAGGTGATGTTAGTGTTGATCCCAAGCGCATTGCTCACCCTGGTGGGGCCTTTTATTACATAAGCACACAGGGTAGAGCAGATGTCCCCATGCTATTAAGTTGGCTTTGCAAACCGCAGTGGCCAACCACATGATGGCAAGATACACCTTACCCTGAAGGAGGCAGGGTATCAGACATCACATGAAAGGGTTCTGAACAATCCGTGGGAATGCCCTGGGAAAGGAATGTTCCAGAGAGGGAAGGTCTGGGGCTGCAGAGATGTACCCAATGTTAACAAGACCTATAACTCTAGCATATAAAACCTTGAGAAATTGGTAGCTTTGATGGTGTTTAAATTATATTTTAAAACAACTCCTTACAAATAATTTACTGAATACTTTTTATAAATTGTTTAATTTTTTTGGTTTAACTTTTTTTTCCCCCCCTAAGAATTTGTCTCATATCCTTCTGGAGAACATATATTACCCAGAAAGGTTTTCCGAAAATCTGTTCTTAGAACACTAATCACATGAAATGGTATTGGTTATTGTATTTTTAAAAGTTCCAGTGATTGAACAAGTTTGGAAAACACTGGATTAAACACAGTTAAATATATATATATATATATATATATATATATATATATATATATATATATATATATATATAATATCTGTATGTATTTTTTCTACAGGACTTCTCAGAGTCTTTAATATGCTAATATGCCTGATGAGTCTCTATGAGGGTGATAAAATTGATAGTGTTCCCTAAATTTATTTGACCACAATCCCTTATTTGGGGATAGATTTTAGAATAAGCATTCAATGGAAAATAGGTATGGAAAAACATAGACATAATAATTTGAAATATACTGCTATTTTTTTTAGCACATATATTTATTTCTAGGAACATCAAACTGTTCCTAGCCCCATTCATGTGGTCCCCAGAGGAGGTGGTGTTTTTGTATATGTCCTATCCCTTGGGCACAAGTGACCCACCCCTTACTCCTATCAGTGAGCTGCAGATCTATGCTGGACCACTGAGTCCCTTCTGTACAATTTTTGAATTTGAGACCACCAATTCTCTCTCTCATGGCTTAGGCTATAAGACATATGTAAAGACTAAAACATGTTGATCATTAAATTCCCTACTCTCCAGAGAAGGGCGTTCTGCAGCGGGGCTTCTCAGTGCCATCAGGCAGAGAGGAAAAGCATGGGAGGTGGAGAGTCCAGGTGTATTTGGATACTTAGTTCCATTCACACCTTTTTTTGTGATTTGGGTATCTCTGACTGTGCTACTAAGTGTCATCTGTGTACCAGAGTCATTTCCCAAACTGTGAGTTACCAGTCCATAGTGAGGTAGGTTTCTGAACTAACAGTGGACCTTACCTCACTGTTTAGTGACTTTTATAATAATTGAAAATCACTGTATCATTTTTGTAATAATTGATATCACAGAAACTTACCTGTTAATGACTTTTATAATAATTGACATCACTGAGATCAAGTGACATTTTATTTTTCTGATAACTCATACTTTGCCAAAGTATTGACCTCCAATGGATTGGATCATATCACTAATACTACAAATCTAGTCTTTCAGCACAGTTTGAGAAACACTGTTCCATGAAATACTCCAGAAGGGTTGCTACCTATGGTTGTGTAGGCAGTGTACTGAGCAATACCACCAGGTGCCATTCACAAAGATGACAAAATGAATGATTCCCCCTACACGTGAACTGTGCAGTGCTCAAAGTAGTCAACCCTTTGACTCTAGTATCTTTCCAGAAGTTTTTTTTGCTTCACTTAGTCTTTTTAGTTGTTGCTTGCAACCTAAAACAAACAAACACAAAATAGACATAATATATCATCTACTGTCCCAGTGGCCAGTATCAACCGTCTTTACCTGAAGAGACCTGGCTGAGCAGTCTGACTCCCCACAGTATGATTCATCCATTTTGCTGTCTTGTTGGTTCTCCTGGGAGGAAGCCACGTAATACACAGTGCTTGGAAGGATGCCATGCATTCTTCTCCACCAAACCCGGCACTTGCTAGGCACGCCAACATTTAAAGTTCTCTTTCTACATCTGAGCCCTGCGTAAAGAGATCTTGCAAATGGCTGACGGGGGGGGGGGGGGGGGGAAGGTGGGCCAGCTAGCCATTTTATAGACTTAGCCAGGGGGCCTGCCACACGTCATCTTTCTGCAGCACAAGTGGTATCAAAAGCTTTAAAAATGCCCTTCCGAGCATTATACTTCTAGGATCTTTTCTTAAGGGTCTAAAAGACCACTAAAGATTCATGCCCAAAGGTCCTCACTTTAGTTTAAAAGTATACATAAAAATCAGGAATAATCCAAATGTATAGAAATAATACAGCAAGTGATAAAAAGAAACAAAGTAAAAAAATCTGAAGTAATTGTTTATAGTGTTTTTGATGGTAAAAAAACACATTAGGTTAAAAATCAACGTACCTCCCACTGTTAGTTTTGGGTGCTGTTTTTCATTCCTCTTCTTGTAGTGTTTTGCTCAAAATGCCTTGCAGTGCTGGTTTTCTGGCTGCAAATTCTTTTAACTTTTGTTTATCATGAAATATTTTAATTTCATTGTCAAATCTGAAGCTTAATTTTGCTGGATAACTGGAAATCCATATGCAACAAAATGAAACTGGATCCCTTTCTCTCGCCATGCACAAAAGTTAACTCAAAATGGATCAAAGAGCTTGATATCAAATCAGAGACTCTGCGCCTGATAGAAGAAAAAGTTGGCTCCGATCTACATATTGTGAGGTTGGGCTCCAAATTCCTTAATAGGATGCCCATAGCACAAGAGTTAATAACTAGAATCAACAAATGGGACTTACTCAAACTAAAAAGTTTTTTCTCAGCAAGAGAAACAATAAGAGAGGTAAATAGGGAGCCTACACCCTGGGAACAAATCTTTACTCCTCACACTTTAGATAGAGCCCTAATATCCAGAGTATACAAAGAACTCAAAAAATTAAACAATAAGATAACAAATAACCCAATCAACAAATGGGCCAAAGACCTGAACAGACACTTCTCAGAGGAGGACATACAATCAATCAACAAGTACATGAAAAAATGTCATCATCTCTAGCAGTCAGAGAAATGCAAATCAAAACCACCCTATGATACCATCTCACTCCAGTAAGATTAGCAGCCATTATGAAGTCAAACATAACGAGGATGTGGGGAAAGGGGTACTCTTGTACATTGCTGGTGGGACTGCAAATTGGTGCGGCCAATTTGGAAAGCAGTATGGAGATTCCTGGGAAAGCTGGGAATGGAACCACCATTTGACCCAGCTATTGCCCTTCTTGGACTATTCCCTGAAGACCTTAAAAGAGCGTACTACAGGGATACTGCCACATCAATGTTCATAGCAGCACAATTCACAATAGCTAGACTGTGGAACCAACCCAGATGCCCTTCAATAGATGAATGGAAGACGCGGAGCTGGGAAAAGGGAGGCAGAAGAGGCGGAGGCAGAGCCTGAGCAGGAGCCTGAGCCCGAGCCCGGCGCCTGAGCCGAGCGCACACCCGCGCCGCCGGGCCACGCAGAGCCGGCCCGGCGAGCCCTCCTGAGACCCGCGCCCGGCAGGAGAGGCCGCGAGCCCTCGCCCGCACCCCCGCCAGCCGGACCCCGCACTGGCCCGCGGGTCAGGGGCCCGAGAGCAGACCCCGAGTCAGGCTTCGCTCCGCCTCCGACGAGGGCTGGTCCTTTGGAAGGCGCCTTCGGCAGCAGGACCAGGAGGGCCACCATGACCGAGAACTCCACGTCCACTCCCGCGGCCAAACCCAAGCGGGCCAAGGCCTCCAAGAAGTCCACAGACCACCCCAAGTATTCAGACATGATCGTGGCTGCCATCCAGGCCGAGAAGAACCGCGCCGGCTCCTCGCGCCAGTCCATCCAGAAGTACATCAAGAGTCACTACAAGGTGGGGGAGAACGCCGACTCCCAGATCAAGTTGTCCATCAAGCGCCTGGTGACCACCGGCGTCCTCAAGCAAACCAAAGGGGTGGGTGCCTCGGGGTCCTTCCGTCTGGCCAAGAGCGACGAGCCCAAGAGGTCCGTGGCCTTCAAGAAGACCAAGAAAGAAGTCAAGAAGGTGGCCACGCCAAAGAAGGCAACCAAGCCCAAGAAGGCTGCCACCAAAGCCCCCAGCAAGAAGCCCAAAGCCCCCCCAGCCAAGAAGGCCAAGAAGAAGCCGGCTGCCACGCCCAGGAAAGCCAAAACCCCCAAGGTCGTCAAAGCCAAGCCCGTGAAGGCGACCAAGCCCAAGAAGGCCAAACCAGTGAAGCCCAAAGCCAAGTCCAGTGCCAAGAGGGCCGGCAAGAAGAAGTGACAGCCAAGGCTTCTCTATGGACACTCCTTCCTCTCTGTTTTCTGTAAATATTCTCCTCCTTTTCTCTCTCCATCCTCCTCTGCAACCCTTTGCCCCATTCTATTCTGACTTTATGAGACAGAATTTGGATTCCTCAAAATTTGTGGGATAGTCCCCTTTTCCTTAACAGTGGTGCAAGGACAGCAGCGACAGACCTGGGCGCTGTGGTGCCGGGATGGGCTTGCACATTGTGTTCTGTGGATTCGCTAGTAGTCTCTGGGGTCAGGGGTTTGGGAGGTTTGTTTGCTATGAAGGTAGGTGGGGGAGGCAGTTTGTTCTGGCTGGACAAGAGGGAGCCCAGGAACTGGGGCGCTGTGGGAGTGTCTTGAAGTTGGGTGCCCCTTGTGAGAGTCTCAGAGCCTTTGCGCGGAGGAAAGCGGTGGCAGCCACCAGCGGCAAAGGAGAGAGGTGGACCTCCCGGTGGTGAGCCAGTGGCCAGTTCCTCCTCACTTTGGTGTCCTAGTGGCCTCTATTGTCTTAGGGAAGGGGAGGGGGTCCAGGTGACAGCTGGTTGGGAGAAGCCAATGCTTCTCCCAGTCAGCTGGAAACTAGGCATCGGAGGGTCTTTGTGGCTTGGCAAAGTCCCCTGTTAAGTGGGAGTGGAAACTTTTGGGGAAGGGAGGGTAGTCAGCCAAGTGCCTCAGTGTGCCCTGCTAACTTGGGTTTTTCCACACAACTGATGGATGTGCCCTAGGAGGACTGTTTTGCTGTCCCTCCTGTGTAAGACTAGGTCTCACTAGCCACTTGAGGAAACCTCCCGACCGACCTCTTTTTACTTCTGAATCTTTTATAAGTAGCTGTAGACGGGGAGGGGGAGGGGCGGGGAGTGGCCGTCAGACTTGCAGTCGGTTTTGGCTTTGCCGAGTAGCGTTAGCAGCTGGGTCTGTGCATGTGTCTGTGTCCGCCTGTCCAGGGCTCGTGCTCACGTTTCGCACCGGGAGCTGGGAGAAAAAACCTGTACAGTTGTCTTCCTCTTGTTTTTAATAAGAAAATCGCGCACTTGCGCGTCCCCCTCCCTTCCCACTTTTTTTTTTTAACAAGTGTTATTCGTGCCGGGAAAAGATTTACTGTCGTTGTAATTTTAAAACTTTAAAATAAAATTGGGAAATGGAAAAAAAAAAAAAAAAAAAAAAAACAATAGATGAATGGATAAAAAAAAAGTGGCATTTATACACAATGGAGTATTACGCAGCACTAAAAATGACAAAATCATGGAATTTGCAGGGAAATGGATGGCATTAGAGAAGATTATGCTAAGTGAAGCTAGCCAATCCCTAAAAAAACACATGCCAAATGTCTTCTTTGATATAATGAGAGAAACTAAGAACAGAGCAGGGAGGAAGAGCAAGAGGAAAAGATTAACATTGAACAGAGACATGAGGTGGGAGGGAAAGGGAGAGAAAAGGGAAACTGCATGGAAATGGAAGGAGACCCTCATTGTTATACAAAATTACATATAAGAGGTTGTGAGGGGAAAGGGAAAAAAAACAAGGGAGAGAATTAAATTACAGCAGATGGGATAGAGAGAGAAGATGGGAGGGGAGGGGAGGGGGGATAGTAGAGGATAGGAAAGGTAGCAGAATACAACAGACACTAGTCTGGCATTATGTAAAAATGTGGATGTGTAACCGATGTGATTCTGCAATCTGTATACGGGGTAAAAATGGGAGTTCATAACCCACTTGAATCTAAAGTATGAAATATGATATGTCAAGAACTATGTAATGTTTTGAACAACCAATAAAAAAAATCAACGTACAACAAAACACACTTAAGGGGAAAACACTGAGAAAGAGGGCTGGAGAGAAATAGGCTAATATATTAATAGTGAACCTCTCTGAGTAATGGTTTTTTGGATGACTAATACCATTTTAAAAACTATTTTTTCTAAGCTTTATATAAATAACACATATTGCTTAGATAATCAGGGAGATATTAAGGTAAATATTTTAAAAAGAGAAAGATAAAGACAGGGTCACTGTGTATTTTAGGTTGGGCCCCAAAACACAGCTGGTGGCTCCTCCCACCAGGCTTAGGTCATCTTCAGGTTTGAGTGCAGCAGTCTGGCCTCCTCCACTTCTTGGGGAAACCTGGGCACACTGACAAGTACACAGAGCCTCTGTCATATGTGTGAGATGTGAGAGCCTGTGCCTGTCAGTGGCTGTGCCGTGGGCAGCATTTTCTGATCATATCCCAGGTTCTCGGAATGCTCATCTCTGGGAAACACCTGTGATAGCAATGAACAGACAAGAGGCTTAACAAGAGAATGGGACCTAAGGCTGAGGCCATGCACTCCCCCCAAGCCAGAAATTCCACTGAGATACACAACCTGGACAAACTCACACACAGGTGTGCATATTACTTATAGTATTCTCGTAATGGTGAAAAATTGGTTAAAAAGTTGGAAAAATTGCCAATCAAAAGGAGGATCCATAAATCATAGTATTTTCATACAATGGGATACCACATAGCATCAAAATACATAAAATGAACTAAGATTGACATGGGCAAATCCCAAATCAAAAGTGTTAGACAAACAAACCAAGAAAGTAGCAGTTTGATTTCATTAATATTAACTCCACCTGTACTTATCATAGCTCATATGTCATATTTTATTATGTGATGTATATTATTTTACTTTAATATAATATGACAGGATGATTCCGTTAGGATTAAGTTAGCATATTGCTAGAACACTATTATTTATGGATATCCATGGATGTCATAAAAGTAAGATGTCATACATGGAAATAATAAACATCAAGTTCTAGAAAGCGGTTTCCTCTGGGACACAAGAGGGAAAGAAAATGAAGGAGTGGTACATGAAGGCTTCAGTGGTGTCCGTGCAGTTTTTGTCTTAAAACACACACACACACACACACACACACATACACACACATCTGAAGCAAATCTGGAAAAGAATGTTAAGACTTGACAAAGCCAGGTGGTGAGTACATTTTATATCATTCTCTACACTCTTCTTTCTTAAAATATTCATAATAAAAAATAAATAAAGTAAAAAATAGAAAGTAGGACAGCAACACAGGGAACTCAGAGCACGGGACAGGCAGAGCTGTTGCCAGGGAGGGAGGGCTGGGGAGCCCCCGGCATGGAGCAGAGCCTGCCAACCCACGTGCTGTGCCTCTCACTCTCTCTGTTTTCTGGCTCCTTTTGGGGGAATTGAAGGTCTCACCAGCAAGACTTTAGCCCAGAACTCCCTGGGTACAGCTGTACTGCCTGCCCAGTGGGTCACCTCTTTGGTGGCTGCAGTCTTTATACTTCAGGGTGTGTGAGAACAATACAAGTTCACACCCATCTCCCACCAAGGAATAAAGGGAATTTGGGGGGCTTGGAGATCCTGATTTTACTTGATGTTTTTCAGACTTCCCAAGTACTAAGTTCATGAAAGTCTCCCTTGTCCTGATTTTATGCACTTATTAATCTGTCTATCTCATCTTTTCTATTCTTCTAAAAATGTGTCCAGTCCAGGTCTGTGCCAACATTCAAGGAAATCTAAACTGAACCTCCTCACAGTACTGCTATCTGGTCTGGGAGTAGGGAGACCTGCTCTGGAACCCTAGTTTGGGCAGCAGCAAGTAGCCGACGACTTTAGGCAAGTCCCATGGTCTTTCAACACCCCCTATTCTTTGCATGATAAACTGGGCACAGGTTTTTGCCTGCCCTGGTTGGTACCACATCTTGGTTGCATGAGGTATCATTTGTCAAAGTTCTAAGCAGCATATGCCTGACAGCTAGCTAGCTGACTGGTTTGCCCAGCACCAGATACAATATATTAATTTACTTTGTTTCAGGGTCAAATTTAGCAATTAATGTTGCAGAGTTTTTAGATTCAGATTGTTTCTTTCTTTCCACTAATCTACCTCTCCTCCTTCCGTTGCTCCTCTTTTCCAATCCTGCTTCCCGGGGGTACCTCTGAGCAATCAGTTTCCTGTGGGACAACATGAGCCCCAGCCTCCAAGTCTAGATGAGACTTCCCAACAGCAGCAGCAGTCTCAGCAAATCCTCCTCCCACCCCCAGAGAATGTGATTCCATCTTCTGTCTTGGGCTAGGGTAGTATTTTCTTTCCCTCCCCCTAACCCTACCACTTCCTCTTGGGCTTCTCTCTTCTCTGGAGTTCCCATTATCCTAACAATGAAAAGAAAGATCATACTTTCACTTTTTTCTGTTTCTCCAGTTCTTTCTTGGAAAACATGTAATAATTCACAGGTTCTTCATAAAATCTTTCCCTAACTTTTTCCTTGGATAACTTGTATGGTAGGTGGAGCAGAAATAATCCACATTGTCCTGAAGGGCAAATTTTCCTCCTGTGGCTGATGTACACTTCTGTTCTATTAGCTGGAGGGGGCACCCAGCTATCCTCCTGTCTGACTATAGGACTCATTTTTATATGTGCCACCGATTTGAAATAAACAGCCCAAATCGAACCCAGCCACATAAAGCCATATTTTAGCTGTGAAGAATTTGCATGTAAGAGATGTTTCCTACTTATTTTGGGTTCATCTACTCCTAAGGCTTCAATGCTGAAGTTTGAACTTTTTGAGCAGCTCCTAGTGCTTGGCCTTTGCAGGCACTGTTAACTTGTGGGCCCCTCTGGAAGCTTCCATGTTAGCCCATAATCTTCCCTCTATCATCCATACTGTCACAGTGAACTCGGCTGTGCATGAGAAAGCAAGGTGGGAGGTCTCTTGGTCTGCTCAACCCAACTCCTGGCACAGTCTCCTGCCTGATGGAGGATCCAAGGCCCAGAGAGTGGAACTGACTTACTCTACATCACACAGCTGTGCTCACAGCAATTGAAACTGGCATGCAGTGCTTGGTAATTGGTGGGCTGTGCCTAAACTTCTCGGCTTTGGTTCTTGTATGTCCATCAGCTTGGGTTGGGATGTTGGTTCTGGAGTCTCACTCTATCTCAGAATCATGTTGTATCCAATGTGCGGCATGGCTGAAGCCTGTCTTCTGGCTCACTGAGGTAGTGGCACGCTAGACGTTTCCACAGGCCTTTAGCTAAGAGCTGGTTGTAAAGGTAAGGTGGAGACTCATTTTTACTTGACTATTCCTTCCAGGGTGGGGATTTGAGTCATAGAAGAGACAGAGAAGTTCCAATAAGGGTTGGCTCAAATTAGAGAAAAAAGACTTAAAAATTGAATATAACTATATATTTTTGATAGTTGTTTCATCTCTTGATGGATGGGTGGAAATTTATTCTTCTTTACTCCTATATAACAACCTTTTATACACAATTCTTTTAAATGTCTTATGCAATTTGAACCTCACAACACCCATTTTTGAGGTCATCATCCATTTTATCGATAAGGATGCTGAGGTCAGGAGGAGCCAGGGTCAGCTCAGGGCTGTGCTCTGAGTTACTGGAACAGCTGGAACATGCAGCACTGCACATCAGCCCCAATTGCAAAGTAAAGATTCACCTGCCAGTGTGGCTCGGTGCAGTCCTGCTAACAGCCTCACCTACAAAAGGGCACTATCAGAAACCATGTCAGGAGAGAGATTTTGTCTCAGGCTCTGAACCTACTTTTAGTTCTCATTCTTTCTCCTCCTGCCTTACATCACTATAGCAAGAAATACCACTCAATGCATCATTTAACCATGTACTTGATGAGTGCCCCTCATGTTTTGAAAAGGGTTCCTGGGAAGAAAGAGATGACTCCAACATTGTTCCTGCAGCTACAGCTGTTACTGTGTGTGGCTTCTTTTCCACACCCAGGGCAGACATCACTCATCTGTTCACCCATTCCTTCCCAGTAAGCATGAATGAGACCTCTCAAGACACTGATCCAGGCAACCAGGAACATTCAGTACAACTGGCATGGTAATAAGGCTCGAATTTACTGAGCACCTGCTATGTGCCAGGTACTTGTCACATTCACTGTTGGTACTTCTGTGTAACTCCATGAGGCAGGCACTGTTGTGATCCTCACTTTACAGACGAGCAAAAAAGGCTTAGAGAAGCTAAATATCTTGTTTCTCAAAATGGACCTAAGATTTGAACACAGGCAGTTCAACTCTAAAGTTCACATCCTTGTTTTCCATCCTTTACTGCGTTCTATTTTCCATCCCTCATCTACTGCCTGCTGCCTTTCTGAGCACAGAGCTGGTGTGACTTGAGGCTGAAGCTAAGTTTGTATCTCCTGGCTGCTCCTCCAGCTCCCTTGATGATCCACAGCCAATGAGCATGGGCCTCATTTCACAGAAGGAAGCACATATGGGCTGTGACATCTCCAAGGTGACAGCTCAAATGACAGGAAGAAATGGAAGTGGGAATACTAAACTCCCAAAGTCAGACCTCTAGGTCAGCATAGGAGCTCTGGGGACTTCAGGGTTTTTATAAATGCCTCTTCTCATTCCTCAAAGCCTAACACGGTTTAAATGTGCAAATATATCTGGTGCCTGGGGCTAAGGAGCAATATAAACAATAGAACTGACTAAAACCTGCCTCAGATTTTGTGGAAGGAACTTGGGATGAAGTGGAAGTGTTGGGTGTTAAATGAGCCTCTCATAAGAATTTCTACAAAATCTGACCATCAGCCTGGTCCTTCCTGGGGCCATCTACGTTAATAGTCACAATGTTAAAGTGAGAAAAAAAATGGAAAATGGAGTTTGCAGTTCAGTTCCTGAGTGTGGCAGATAATCCGTCAAGCTTCATTAGGAAGAAAAAAAAATTAAATACTACTCAATATTTAATTTAAAATTGAATATTACACATTTGCTGCTTCTGAATAGATAGGGAACCAATTAAATGGCTAAAACATGGAATAAAAGACTGAAAAAACACAAACACAGTGTATGCCTTTTAAAAAGAATCTATCTTAAAATATTTAAAAGACCAATTTATTGGCCACATTGTTTTCTTTTAACCACAGACAGATGACTTTTTAGTATTCTATAGAAGGATTAAGTATATAAATAAATTTGCAGTTCAGCTGGGATAAACGTTTCCACTGGCTACATCCTAGGGACAGATATCAAGAACACCCACAAATAATTCGCAAGGTGTACTTGGTTGTATATGTCCCTCAAAAATTCGTGTCCTAGAATCTGTGCATGTGGACTTTATTTGGAAACAGGGTCTTTGCAGAGGCAAATTAACATGGTGTTATATTGGGTTAGGGATTAGGGTGGACTATCAGTGACTAGTGTCCTTATAAGAAGACAGACACATACAAGAGACCCAGAGACCCAGGGAAGAAAGTCATGTGACAACAGAGGCAGAGATTGGAGAGACGCAGCTACAGACCAATCATGGCAAGAGCTGCAGGCCACACCAGAAGCTGGGAGGAGCCAAGGCAGGCTCCTCCCCCAGTGCCTCCAGAGGGGGCGTGGCCCTGCGGATACCTTCGCTTTGGGAACTGTGAGAGAGTAGGGTTCTGTTGCTCCGAAGCCTTCAGGTTTGTGGTGGTTTGTTGCAGCTGTCCGGGAAGGTAATCCAGAAGGGAATCTGGATGGAATGTGGGCTGACACCCCAAACTAGAAACTCACAGATCCTCAGAGTGAGGCCTCGGAAGGGTCTCACGTTCTATCAGGTGCCCACAGACAGGAACCCAAACAGTGTGCCAGCTTCTGGAAGTCAAGAACAGGTGACAGCCCCGAAGGCTTTTCTCCGGTTACCTGATTATCATATTAACTGATAGCTGGAGGCTAGACACTTTCATTTGAGAAAGATGCTGCTCCTCTTGGAGATAGGAGCCGACTGACTACTACAGTGCGGAGAGATTTGCTTGAGGTGGAGACAGTGGTCAGGAGGGACACCGGCCTGCTTCCACTTAAGGAAGAGAGAGGCTGACAGCAGCATCTGCTCCGGGCACTTTAGAAGCACCTGTGGAGATTGAAACCCTATGGATGCCTAGGTATCACCCCAAGGTTCTGATTAAACCCGTGTGGAATGCTGCCGGGCATCAGGCCGTCTAAACTCCCCAGGGGGTTCTAAGGCACAGTCAAGGCTTTACAGCCGAGGTAGATGTACTTGTGGATTTCAGGCAATTGGGGTGAAACTTTCAAACAACTAAAGTGAGTTAAGAGAAATTAATAAAAACTTTGCATAGGAAGGAGAGAGGAGAGATAAAACAGTGACATCATAGATAGAATTGAACCCTAGTAAAATCTTCAAATAGGTAAACAATGCAGCAGTTCTATTGCTGAATGGCCCCGTTAAGAGCAATACCAAGGTCAGTGGAATGAGCCCTAGTGGTGTCAGCTTCTGGCACAGAGCAGGCTCCCGAAAACATTGGCTGATGGCATCTTCTTTGTTTGTTTGTTTGTTTTGTACTGGGAATGGAACCCAGAGCCTCATGTAAGCCAAGTAAGCGCTCCACCACTGAGTCACAGCTCCAGCCCCTGATGTCATCTTTTTAAGAAAAAGAAAAAGTGATTCAAATATTCCTTGGCAGCTTCTTTCCTTCTTTAAAGAAATAAAATTATCCCCCAAACCCTGCTTAATTCCTAATAAGGCAATCTCAATTCTTTTAAATAGTTAATTACCATTTACTATTGTTCTTGTGTTCATTTTAGATGGATTAAACTGGGGATTCAAAAGAACTAGTTTTTCTTCTGTGATCTGTGAGTACTTTATAAATACTAACTAATATATCTATCTACCTACCTACCTAAATAGTATACTGAGGCCCATTTTAAGGGATTTTTAAGTTCTACTCTTTAATTAATCATAGGAGACCATGGTCAATAACTTTAGTTGCATGACGTATTATTGAACATCTTTATGATTTATTTACTTTCAAAGTTTTTAATTAGGAAAAAACGCTCTAATTATTTTATTATTATCATAAGAAAATGTGATCCACTTATAAATGGTTTTCAGAAATACACCTTGGTAAGAAAGTGCAACTCTTCTAATCTCACACTTAAGTATTAGTATGTGGAAAAGATGAAGGGAGGGCTGAGTGCAGGGTAGAAACACCCACCACTCTCAAGGAGGTGGGTGGGTTTTGCACCTAGCTTTCATGACATAGCATTGTTGCTATCATATTGTCTTGGGTTTTGAGTATGTAAGTTTGACTGCACAAATACTTGGCAAAGACTGGATAAATAAAGTCAATTAAGTTTGCCATAGTGACTGCTTGGACTACTCGATTGAAAATGGATCTGAGGCTGATATTATGTTGGAGGGAGAGATTGATTTGCAATGTCTTATCTCACATGGGAAGAGAAAATGGAAGTAAGAATTCTGAGCATTTGCTATGATCCTCTTAGGCCCTTGTTTTGAAACATGAGAGTGTCCTAGGTTGGCCAATAGGCCTTGTACATATCACAGGAAATACTATTTATTTGCTAAACAACTATGTGCCCAGGTTGGGAATTCAGTGTGTCATGCAAAGTGGTGACCCTTGGTTAGAAGCCCCAGTTGAAAGAGTCTCTAACAAGGTGAAGCATTTAGTTTGAGATTAACTAAGGTCTACACAATCCTCTGTGCTTAAGGTTGAACACTCACTCTCTATTGCCATTTGTTCTATTTGTATTCATTCATAAGGAATTTTGTTGTTTGTGAAATGTTTAAGAACCAGGCACAGAAGCCACACTCTGTTTCAAAGAACAATGGCCAAGTCCATCCTTTGTATTCAGGCTTGTGCCCAGCAGGCCTTTGGAAAGCAGCACATGACAGTGTAGTGTTCCATTCCCTCTTGTATGCCCCACTGCCTGCATCCAGCAGCATGACGTGAAGTTTGTTCCAGCCAAAACCACAGCTGAGTGGGGATATGGACAAGGCACCTCCTTTAGAGGTTACAGGCCACAGGTGCACTACTTTGGGAGCTAAGCCTGGGTGGGCTTGCATTTTCCACTTATTCCACAGCATGACCAGATGCATGATGTGCCCAATGTGACTACATATGGCCACCCTGGCTTTATGCAAAAAACCTAGTTCAATCTGTGACCAGTGGCCATCTCCCCCAAATAGACAGCAATAACTTTTTAAAGGATCTTTAGGAATCAACACAATTTATACACTCATTCTTCTAACCTATAAAAGAAGAAGCCAAGATTGCAAATCCCTGGCTTAGGTATTGAGGGATCCCAAGATACCCTGAGACTGAGTGATTGAAAAATTTATTGTATGTCACTGACAGAGCCAAACCCTGTGTGGTCTAGTGGCCCAAAGTCCATATGGAAACAGAAGCAAATGTTTGCCGAGCTGAGCAGGCTAGTGAGTGATTCAGAGGGTCGGAAGGAAATATAAACCTTTGTTTATGCAGAAAGCAATGGCCTGGCCGAAGGGACTCTGAATGAACCAGGTTGGGATCAGTTGTTATTTTAATTAAAAAGTAATAGAGAGTCTGGCCATCTGGAGAGTGTGGCAGTGACTCTGAAAAGAAGCTCTAGTTTGCACAGGCAAGTTTTGAATGAGCTGTCTGTGGAATGGCTCTGATTGTTGGCAGGGTGCACTGGTGGGACTCAGGTTCTGGGACTGGTCTTTTTTTTTTTATCATGGGCTGTATGAATGTGCATATGACTTGGATGACAGAGAAATCTGCCCATCCTTATCCCCCTGACATGGTGTAGCCCTGCTTCTTCTCTCTCTTCTGGCCATCCCCTCAGTCCTCCAGGCCAGAGACTCAGAAGGACGACTAGCTCTTCCCCTTTCCCTCTCTTTCTATTACTCATAACATTTTTTTCTCCTAAATATTGCTTGAATCTCTTCTCTCAATCTCCTCCTGCTTCCCTAATTCAAACCCCATTACATCTCATCTGTATCATTGAAACTGGCTTTTAGCTGCTACCAAGTCTTTCCCCACACAAATCCATCCACTGTACAGCATAAAATGACCGTTCCAATGAACAGATCTGGCCGTACCGCTCCCACTCACTAGGGGAGGTACTCACTGTGTGCCAGGTACTGTCCCAAACCCTGAGCTATGGCAGTGACCAAAGCAGCCAAGATTCCTGCCCTGAGCTATGGCAGTGACCAAAGCAGCCAAGATTCCTGCCCACGGGAAGCCTACCCTATGGTGAGGAAGGGAAGACAAACCATAAACAAGATGAGTCAGCAAATATAAAGTGTGTCAGAAGGCTAATAGATGATATGGAGAGCAGTAAAGCCAGAGAGGGGGTTAGGGTGGGGGCAGGGTGGCTGCGATTTTAAATACTGTGGTCAGGGAGAGCCTTTCTGAGAAGGGACCTTAGATTCAAGTCCGAGCCTTGTTGTTTTCTGGGAGAAGAGGATTTTCCCCAGGTGCAGAGGCCCTGAGGTCAGAACCCAAGTGGTCTGCTTAAGGTAGAGTGAGGAGATTGATGTGGCCAGAGAAAGGGGTGCCTAGAAGCTGTGGTGAGGAAGGTAATGTGGTCCAGGCCCTGGAGGGTCTCTGAGTGAGATGGGAAGTCTGGTTGGCAGTTTGAGAGTGGAGTGACTTAGTCCAACTTATTGCTTAATGAGGTTACTCTGGGTGCTGTGTTGGGAGTAGGATAAGGGTGGGAGCAAGGACACCACTTAGGAGGCCACTGTGGGAGTCCGAATGGGAGATAACTGTGGTTTGGATAGGATGGTGGCCCAGGAGGTAGTGAGAATGGACAGATTCTGGCTAACTTGAAAGGGCAACTCAGAGGGTTTGTTGACAGATTGGATGAAACATAAGAGAAGGAGTCAGGGATGATTATTTTGGCTTGAGGAATTGGAAGGACGGGGTAGCCATTTCTGAGATGGGGCTGGCTGGGATGAGCAGGGTTTCAGGAAGGCTCTAGGGTCAGCTTTGGACATAGTGGTCTGGGATGCCTGTTAGGTATCCAGGTGGGGTGTTAGGTGGCTAGTTGGGTAGAAGTATCTGGAAATTTGGGGAAATATGGGTCAGAAATAGAATTAGGGAATCAACAGATTGTAGATGGAATTTCAACATGAAACTAAAACTCACTGAAGTTATGAGTATTGATTAAGAAGAGACCCTTAAAGGTTTTTAATCTTTGGGCTAACTCAAAGAAGAAGAGGCCCAGAAATGAGGAGGGACTTGCGATGATTGAGAAAGGGCAAGGATGTAAGGAGGTACAGAATCCTGGGCTTCAAACCAAAAACGTGCTTTGGGAAGGAGGAAGTCTTAGAACAGGTCGAATGCTGCTGATTGCTCATGTAAGTTGAAGCCTGTAGAACTGCTGGTGAGCTCACTACATGAAGGCCATGGTGCTAACAGGGTTCTAGGGCCTCAAACTCAGTCAAAGCTGGTTTAATAGAGAGATGGAGACAGGAAGCAGAAACAATTGAGAATGCTTTGAAGAGTTTAGTCATAAAGGTAGAAAAGTAAGGTGGTCACTGGAGAGGGAGATGAGGTCAGGAGTGTGGTGTTGTATGTGTATGTGTGCATGCATGTGTGCGTGCGTGTGTGCTACTGGGGATTGAACCCCAATTCATTTTTTTTTTTTAAATTTTGACACCTGGTCATGCCAAGTTGCTGAGGGTCTTACTAAATTGCTGAGACGGGCTCCAACATACATGCCACCATGCCTTCCTTCTTTCCTTCCTTTCTTTCTTGATGGGAGAAATAATTGCACATTTGTATGCTAGTGGAAAAGGTCCTGTCGAGAGAGAAAAAGCTGATGTGTGTGAGTGAGGAAACATGGCTCAGCAGTGGTCTCGAGGGTGAGAGGGATGGGATGGAGTGGAGTGGGGAGGTGCTGGCTTGTGCTAGGAGGGGCCCTTTCATCCGCAGACCAGGGAGATGAAAGCACGAAGGTCAGTGTGATAGGTCATGCTTTTGTAAGGTCTCAGCTGCCCAGCCATCCTTTAATGGCTCTCTCCATTGACTTACACTAGAATCCAGGTAATTTTAGCTTGGCATGCAGGACTCCAAGGCTTAATACCTGTGCCCCACATTATAGCTCCCCACTCCCACACTCTTGACCCTTTTAAGTCCCTGTCAGGGTGGGGTCCCCAAGTCTGTATTTACATGCATGGCTCTCTCTCTGCCTTCTTTATGCTCTCCTTTGTGAAACCTCATTCAAATACTACTCTTCTGTCCCTCTGGGTTCCCACAATAATCTATAATCTACTCAAAACTGCAAGAAGAAAACGTAGGGGAAACGCTTCAAGATATCGGCACAGGCAATTTTCTAGGACTTCAATACCCTGGGAAACAAAAGTCAGAATTGATAAATGGAACCACATCAAATTAAAAAGCTTCTGCACAGCAAAGGAAACAAATCAACAGAATGAAGAGACAGCCTACAGGATGGAAGAAAGTCACTGGGCATGGTGGTGTACACATACCTGTAATCCCAGAGACTTGGGAGGCTAAGGCAGGAGGACTGCAAGTTAGAGGCCAGCCTGGGCAATTTAGCAAGATCCCATTTCAAAATAAAAATCAAAGAGGGCTAGGGATGTAGTTCAGTGGTAAGTGTCCTTGGGTTCAATCCCCAGTACCAAAAGCAAAGCAAAACAAAATAAAACAACCTCACAAAACAAATGTCAAACAGAATGGGAGAAAAGCTTTGCCAGCTGTTCAACAAAGGATTAATATACAGAATACAGAAAGAATTCAAAAAACTTAACAGCAACAACAGAAACAGATAATCCAATAACAATGGGTGAATGATCTGAATGGCTGTTTCTCAAAAGTAGAAGTACATGTGGTCAATAAATATCTGGGAAAAAATGCTCAACATCCTTAGTCATCAGGGAAATGCAGTTCAAAACTATGTTGAACAAGGTGTGGTGGTACACATCTATAATCCCAGCAATGTGGGGGCTGAGGCAGGAGGATCATGCTTGAGGCCAGCTGGGGCAACTTAGTAAGACCCTGTTTCAAAAAACAAAATAAAACAAAAGGCGGGGAAGTAGCTTAGTGGTAGAGTGCTTGTCCAGCAGGTTCAAGGCACTGGGCTCAATTCCCAGCACTGCAGGAAACCAACCAACCTCCTAACTAACCCACCGATAAACTATATTTATCCATGTCACCCCAGTTACAGTGGCTTAAAGAAAAAAATAAACAAACAAAAAGACAAATAACAAATGCTGATAAGGATATGCAGAAAAAGGATCCCTTATACACTGTTGGTATAAGTGGGAATGGTAATTAGTACAGCCACTAGTTAACATAAATAATATTATTAATAAATAATAATAAAACAGTGGGGAAGTTCCTCAAAAAACTAAAAATATAACTACCATATGATCCAGCTGTCCCACTCCTGGGACATATCTGAAGGAAATGAAATCAGAATAAGAAGAGACACCTGTATGCCCAGGTTTATTATAGCACTATTCACAATAGTGAAGATGTGGAATCAGCCTAGGTATCTGTCAATAGATGAATGGATAAAGAAAACATGGTAGATACACACAATTGAATATACTAGAGTCACAGAGAAGAATGAAATCATGTCATTTACGGGAGAATGGATGGTACTGGGGGACATCATGTTAAGTGAAATAAGCCAGACACAGAAAAACAAATATTGCATATTTTCTCTCATATATGAAAAATTTAAAAAGATGACCAGAAATAGAAGAGGGTTGATTAGGGACTGAGAGGGGGGCCTACTGGGGGAGGGGTTGAAGGAGGGGAGGATGGGAGAGGGTAGCAGATGGAAAGGTGGACATGATCATAAAAGGATATACACATGTATGGAAATGTCACAGTGAAGCCCATTAATTTGGGCAATTAATACATGGTAATAATTATAATAATAGAAAATATAGTTCAGAAATGGACATCAAATAAAGACATTCTTAGATTTAAAACAACTATAAGAAATCTATAAAGGAGCATGTTATCGCATTATCATTTGTGTTTACCCATCTGCTTTGCCTCGAACTGTGAACTCCTTGACCACAGATGCTTTGTTCTCTAATTTCTATTTGCCGCTACCTCTCCCCACCCCTCCTCCAGGGCAGGAATCCAGCACATAGAAGGAGATAAACATTGGGTACCTTGGAGATCCAAGAGGGTTCTAAGTATACTTTTTATTGAATTACAACTTAATTGTATGTGTATACGTGCAGAAGTAGTGTTTATGTAGGTTTCTTATTTTCAAAGTGAACACTTATGAGAAGCCAGTTCCCCGCCCTCTCCCCTCCCCTCAATAAACAGCACCTCACCAGCATCGCAAAAGTTCATCTCCCCTCAGTCCTTACCCAAAGGTAGCCACTCTCTTGACTTCTAACATCATGCACTGGTTTTGCCTGTTTTTTTTTTTTTTTTGTTGTTGTTGTTTGTTTGTTTTTTTTAGCTTTCTATAAATGGAGGCAAGCAGTATGTACTCTTTCATTTCTGACTTCTTTCACTCAAAAATTCTGTCTGTGGTGAATCCACTTTGTGTGTTTAGTACAGTTTGTTCATTCTCATGCTATGGAGTAGTGCATTGTGTGGATATAACATAATCTGTTTATTCACTCTCCTGTTGCTGGACACTTGGCTGTTCTGGCTTTTACAAACAGCACTGCAATGAATGTTCCTACACAAAGGGGTACACTTTTCTGCTGGGTGTATACCTGAGAGTGGGTTTTCTGGGCCATCTATTCAAGTGCTGTCTGTTCTTTTGACCATATTTTTATAACTCGGCAAGCCCAGGAGCATAATTGTAGAACTAGAACTCTCAATAAATGTTAGAGCCTATGAGCTCTATGGCCTCAGAGCTCTATGTCTAGCCCCTTTCAGATACAATTCTGAGACTCCTGCTGAGAAAGTGACCTGTGCAAAAATTATACAAGGAAGTGGCAGAGTTGGAACTTGCTCTAAGACTCTTCATTTCTGGGGTGCTGTGAATGAATCAGGATTAACATTTGTCAAACACCTCCTGGTTTTCACGGGAGGAAATGCTCCTCTCTACTCCAGAAGTAATCACATGTCATTCCAGTGTGGCCACCCCACGCTATTGTTTATGAGGCATCTGCTGGGTGCTGGCATATTGTGTCATATGTTTATGTTCCGTGTTATGTCTAATCTTGACAGCAACCCTTCAAGCAGGTAATGTCCAGCCTACTTTTCAGATGGGAAAGGAAGCTCAGAGGGGATGAGTAACTCGCTCAGTGTTCCGGTTTCCACAGGAAGTGGCAGAGCTGGGCAACTCTGATTGCAACTGCTTGGGGGATGGAAGAGTGAACACCTTCTCACTAAGCCATTGCTGTTTGGCACCAGGTGAACACATGCTCTCTCCCTCAGGACCTGGGGCTTCCCCCAAGCACAGAGGAGTCAGTTTTCAATGGATGGAGTGAAGGCAATTCAACTGGCGACTGCTGAGGACTGATGCAGAAAGCAAATGTTATATCCTTTGTGATGATAATCATTCCTATTCTAAAGCCACAGAAGTCCTGAACACCTGACTTCTCCAACTCTCCCCAGAAGCCTTTGGAACAGTCTGGCTTGATGTTTAGAACCAATTCCACCCATTTCAGAGGAGTTAGGACATGGGCATTCATATCCTGATAGTCTTTAGAGATACCTACTTCCCTGCTCCTGTCTCACATACTATACACAATTTCACAAAAGTGAATGAAAAGATAGATGGTAATTCTGAAATATCTCAGGTACTTTTGTTGTGCACTGACTAGTTGCAATAAGGGCATCTCATTTGGTCCTCCCAACATCATTTTGGGGCAGTTGCTATTATTGTCCCATTTTACAAATGAAAAACTGATGCTTTTAAAGGGGAAACAACCTGCCAAAGGGGACCCAGCCAGCTAATGAGCTGTGGATTGACCAAGTCCATGTGGCAGCTGTGCTCTTTATTCTTGCTGGCTGGACACACAGTGCTGAGCACTCGGTAGGTGTAGCAAGTGGCTTGTTGATGGACTGACACCTCCCTTCCATTAGGTATTACGTGTTCCTCTCTGTACAGATGGAAACTCTGTAAAGATCATCAAGTGATCCCTCTCCGTGGAACTACAGGCTGTTCAATCCAGTATCTCTACACTTGGCATTGACTAAAGAGCCCCTGCTAGATAAGCAGCATTAGCAAGTGACTCTGGGCCATAAGGTGACCAAGACTGCTATTTTATTAAATTCATTGACAAGAAAGGGAGAGAGACACCTAAAATCTAGCTGGCTTATCTCTTTCCCCAAACCCCTCAGGTACCTGGGCAGAGGGTAGTGGTGGTGGAGGATAGAGGAGGTGGAGACTGGTGGAAAAAGGAGAGGGAGAAGGAGAGACATGGCCAAGAGCTTCCAGCCTTTGAAAATCTCCTTTGATTCTTGCCAATATCTTCAATGAAATGGTAGAGATACAAAAATTAAACAACAACACAGAGAATATTTTCCAAAGCCAGGTTTAAAGAGAGCAAGCCTGGGAATAAATACTTGAACTTTCTTTTACTTTTTAAGTTTTTATATCCTTTTTCTTTTGAAAATCTCACTTTACCACAAAGGAAACAAATATCAATCAACCTGGTATTGAAGTAACCCCTGATAGAAGCTAAGAGCCAGAACCATGGGAATTACAATCCCTGCTCTGGTGGTAATTGACTGCGTGACCTGGAATATGTTACTGAACCTGTGTGCCACTCTGTGTCTGCATGTAGAAGCTATTTGTTTACTGTCGAGAGGTGTTCAGACATGAGGGATGAAGACAGTCAAATGTTCAGTGTGTGTCGAGAGGAAAGTGGGGGTTACAACTTCCTAGACTTACTGCAACCACCAACGGTGAGCCAGTAGAAATTTTGCAATAGCAATTTTTAAATATTTTGGAAGAGAAACTATTCTGTTTTCCTGAGTACATAATGGGAATGTTAAGAATCTCGGCCAGTCCTCTGATTAAATACGAAGTGGCTACCATTTTCACGATAGCAAATCTAAATTTCTTTAACCTGTGTACCAGGGATGGAAGACAACACCACTTTCAGGCATATTTTAATTCTCTTTTGTGTTTGGGCTTCATATACAAGTTACTTAGGGCCAACTAATTAAGCTCAAAGAGCTTTAAAAAATCTAATTAGATGGAACTCATCTTAACATGCTTAAGGATCACCTGGATAGGGGCTGGTCCTTGGAAGCAGATTAATACAGGCAGATGCCTGGTTCAAGTCTTACCCTCAAGGGAGTCACAGTCTAGGCGGGGCCAGGGAGTCACTAGGCTCTTACTATCAAGTTCATTTGATGTGCATAAATGCCAAGAAGATGCCCTTGACATTTGTGGAGTCATTATCCAATCTACAATTGCTTTGCTGTGCCCCTCAAGGATCTTTTGTTTAATGCTCACAACAAAAAAGAACTTTCCAGCAGGAAGGCTACTATGAATGTCAGGGGTTCAGATTCTGAGTTCCTAAGAAGTCCCCAGCCATGAATGTCATCCCCAGGGACCTGGGGGCCCTGGTAGAGTATCAGGTTTCTTGGAGGTTAGTTACAAAAAGAGTGAACCCACCTACGGTAAATTCCCAACAAGGAGTTGGTATTCTGGCATACAGAATGTGACGTATGGGAAAGTAGAAATTTCAAGAGCCTCTGAATTGTTGAGAGAAAATGACTTGTTCAGGGAGTGACTGGAATTGGATTCCTATCTGGTTCCCTGGCATGACCACTTTCTCTCTGTTACATTTAAATGATGTTTGAAAATAAAGTGTGCAAATAAAAGACACAGGCTGCTACTGCAGAAACAAAGGGGGATAATTATTACTTTGTATTCTGAGCAAAAGAAGCCTAGACATTATAATTCTAGGGAGCTAAGAATGGAAGTTAGATGGACTGGGGAAGAAATATCTCCTAGGACAAAAAGGAGACCCTGAAAGTTAATGTGCCCAAGATGTCCCCACTCATTCTTTAATGCAACATCGATAATTACCAATGATTCATTTTAAAAAACTCCCCTATGTCCAACTGCTAATCTGTACACTACACATGGTGCCTCCGGAACACCCTGTGGTGGTTGTGCCTGATTTCTGGCTGTTTTGAGTGGGAATGGAAAGTTTAAGTCACTGGTTTAAGTAATGGAACCAAGAACTAAATTGCAGATGACCAAGTGTTCCCTTGGCTATAATTCTGAAAATCTCTTTTCTGTACAAATGTTCCAGCAACAAAGGGAGCAAGAGAATTTGTTTCTTTAGAGATATTTATTCTCACCTCTGGTTCTGCCTCTTCACTGCTAGTTCTGGTGTCTAACCAGGAGAAGAGAAGCCCCAAATCAGGACACCCAGCAACAGGTGAACTGGGGGGTAAAGAGTGGGCTGGGGGCCGCAGTCTGAGACCAAAGAGCACAACATCCTCACTATCTAAAGATTTCCACTTCCATGAAGGAAAGGGTTGTGGTGCTGATTAGAAGGAAGTGGGGCTAAAATGCAGACCTCTGGACTCCCACTCCTGTGTGCTTGCTATGGGACTTCTCAACCCCTGGTTCCCTAGGAAAGGAGACACATTCACTTAGAGGCTATTTATTTCCAGGCCCTTGCAAGATGACAGGAGCGCTGGGTAGAAGTGGGGCCAGGGACAGCTGTGTGCAATGGCAGACAAAACAGAGGCACTTTTTTTTTTTTTTTTTTGGTACTGGGAATTGAACTCAGGAGCACTCGACCACTGAACCACATCTCCAGCCCTATTTTGTATTTTATTTAGAGACAGGGTCTCACTAGTTGCTTAGTGCCTCGTCATTGCTGAGTCAGGCTTTGAACTTGTGATCCTCCTGCCTCAGCCTCCTGAGCTGCTGGGATTACAGGTGTGCACCACCACACCTGACAAGATGCCCTTCTTACCTTGGTGAGCAGATAGACATTAAGTAAAGAACCACACAAAAACATTAATTCCAGCCATGGGAGGTGTTATAAAGGGAAATACAGGGTGTCACAAACATAGAACAAAGAGGCCTGATTCAGTTCAGGGGTTGGGAAACACATGGCCCAAGAGGGAATATGAGTTGTGACTGGGGGAGAAGAACAAGGGAGAGTGAAGGGGAGAATAGGGGAATGTTCCAGATAAAGGGAATAACTGTGTCAAGGCCACAAGGCTGGGAGAAGTTTGGTGTGTTTAAGAACCCAGAAGAAATCCTGCAAAGGCTGGAAGGACAGAGCAGGGCAAGGGAGGAGGCAGGGGGGGGGGGAGAGCACACCACAGCAGGATGTTTGTGTTTAAGGACAATGGACATCTTAAGCCTGATCTGCTGTGACCAGATTTTCATTGGAACAAGATCTGTGTGGCTGCAGTGGGTATTAGGACATTCTCCAGGTTCTTGGCTTGGCAGCCACCACAGGCACCTGGGCTGGGGTATAGAGTGGAGATGGAGGGAGATGGAAAAGGAGAAGAGAAGATACCTCCTTTTCTTACCATCATGGCTTACTAAAATTTCAACAAATGAAGGAAAGGCTGATTGGATAACTGGCTGGGAAGGTCAGCTGAGGGGCTCATGAGTTGTAACTACCTAATGCTCAGGAACACAGCTCCTTCCTTTCCCATGAAAGGCACTTTGGAGTCTTGATTCTTGTGCTTCCTAACAATTTCTTCACTCGTATCTCCTCTTACAAAATTTTGCAAACATAGAAGGGGTGGAAAAGGCAGCTTGGCCTGCCTTTAAGGGCCTTGAAAACTCACTGATTTTCCTGTAATTGCAAACCTGGAGGAAACCTACTTTGGACTGAGGTGGCTGCTGGTAGTGTTGTCACCCAAAGAAAGGTCCAAAAGACAAAACTGGTTTGGGGAAATGGCCATAGTCCCTCACACTGCCTTCATTGACTCGCTCAGAATATAATTTTCTTTGCCCCAAGGATTTTCAGTGTTTCTTGATTTATGATATCAAGGAGTTACGGGCAGTTTAAGTATCAACTAGTAAGGAAAAGGTAGTGGGTACATATGATAGAATCTCACAGAGTAATTTGAAATCATAAGTTAGATTACATCAGAGCCTGACAAATCTCAAATACAAAAATAATTTTGAATAGAATAAGATCTCTACTTCAGAACATTTGTGTAAATTAAAAATCCATGACCCCACAAACTGACATTTTTCAATTTTATAAGAATTCAAAAATATTTGAGGACACATATGGAACATGCTATTAGTGTGGCATGCAGGAGAAAAGATGAAAAGAATATAACGAGACAATTTTGGAATGGACCGATCATGACAATTTCTATGAAATGATTACTATAATTAACAACCTTCTGCACCTGAAGATATTATACAAATACTGTATCTCTATATACAAGAATAAAAGACCCCTTTTTGATTTTCCTCCTTCCTGAAGTACTATGTGTATTTATATCTAGTTTCACATATGTAACTACAGATGCAGATACAGATTCATTTACAGATTTCAAAAAAAGACAGATTAGATATAGCCTGACACACTGAAATTTTGCATATGAATTACATAGACTGAAAGGGTTTCCAGGGTTCTAAAACCAGAAAAATACCAAGCAAAAGAGAATAAATTGGTCATTTACTTCTTTACCTAATGAATAAATGAGAAAGCACAACCTTTGCCATATGACATGTCTTCCACAGATCTCTGTTATTGTTTTTCATGCCATACCTTAGAGCAAGCTATTTGTTTTAAAAGGTCTTAGGGCATTGGGAAGTTAAATTCTTGAAAATCCCATTCACTGAAATGAAAATTTTAAGTATCTTAGATATAAAGCTAATTGGTAATACAATTGATCAAAAGCTTAAAAGGAAATTGTATATTTTATTGCCTAAATTATTCAGACACTAAATTATATACAAACAAAATTATGATAAAAACAAAAAATAAGCTGGGCTCGGTGGTGCATGCCTGTAAATCCAGTGGGTAGGGAGGCTGAGGCATGAGGATTGTGAGTTCAAAGCTAGCTTCAGCAAAAGTGAGGTGCTAAGCAACTCAATGAGACCCTGTCTCTAAATAAAATACAAAATATGGTTGGGGGTGTGGCTCAGTGGTTGAATGCCCTAAGTTCAATCTCCAGTAGCAAAAAAAAAAAAAAAAAAAAAATAGTATTTTGTCAAAGTTTTTAACAAGAGAGAGTTGGGGGAACAAGCAAATATAAAAGTATGAGCAGAAAATACCAGTTTCATAAGTTAGATAATAATAAAATTCTTGTATTACAGTCATAATCTTATGAACTCTTTATTGAAACTAATAAACAGAATTGTTTTGTTCACTTCATATAAAAATAGCATTTACATAGTATAAAATATGTTCATTTTTATTGTAAAAAATCTAATCTGAAAGGTATAGAATTATTTTTTCATTCAATTATTTATTTTATTTTCATTCTCAAAATAAAAGTCTCCACTGGATTATTAGAGAATATTACTTTTTATACCTTATAAAATTTTATGGCTTATTTTGAAGACCAGAGAAAACTGTGCTTTTCAATAAATAAACTACAGTATTTGATTTTCTTCAAGAGAAGTGAGAGTATCTGAATGAATGAATATGGGCTTTTGCTCCTTGGATAACATTTGAATCTACAGCAAAAACAATGTACTTTCATTCACTTTTATAAGTATCCACAGGTAAGAATTCACTCTAGGAACTATCCTACTCGTCATAAAGCTTTACATACTTGATACAGTGAGTTTTTACTTTCAGAAGCTATCCAAGATGGATAAGAATTGTGGATTTTCACAATTGTGAAAATTCAAAAGATTGGAAACATTACTGCATTTTTAATGAGAGTTCTCACTTCAACTAATATTGTTACTTACAGATTTTGTCGTTGGTAATACTATAAGAAAGTGAGTGGAAGTTGAGACTTATATGAAATATGACATCATTTCATAGAAGTCACAGGAAGCTGAGACTCCAAGAGCTAAGAGACACTTTGAGGGACAAAAATCTCTCCCTTCTCTAATTCTCTGTGGAATAGGAAGCAAGTGCAACACTTCATTTTATCCATAAGCAGACCTGAAAATATAGTTTCCAGGAAGGAGAGCATCATGACTCCCTTGAGCCAAATCCAATAGCCAACAACACCGAGTGGTAAATTGTATCAAAAAGAAGTAATGACAGAGAAAACATCAAAACACACCAGAAAAGTAATCAAGGAGAAATAGATAAAATGATAATAAAGATTTTGAAAATGTGAAAATATAACTAGCTGTACTCATTCTTTGGCTGTGCCATGTCCTTCTCATGATATTTTAGGTCAAAGTATCCTGTGTCCAGATGGAAGCCAGATGCACATTCTGAAGTGGTTCTGTTTAAAATAGTCATTCACAGGAGTCCTTAGGAAGCCAGAGGCAGGAACATGGTGAACTGGGCTTGCTGGAAAGATGGAAGAAAGAAGAGGCTTTTGGTGTAGGATGGCAATATTTGCTCTAATGGGTTGTGCAAATTCACAAGGAAGTTGAGACTCCAAGAGCTACAAGAGACACTTCTTCTCCCAACCAAGACACACACCAAAAATAAAATTTAAAAAAGGACCTGAAAAAAGTCATAATGTCTTCAGACTCAATGTTTCGCCATAATGTGTCTAGAGCTTCCTTTATTTATAAATTTCTCTATGCCAGATCAAGTGAAAGTGAAATAATTTTGGCCTGCATTTCGCTCTGGAGACTGGTGTTCATTTTAGCTTTTTTGAAGAAATGTATATTTTCTGCTAAACACATATACTTCAATGTTTTATTTTTTCCTTTTATTTATTATATCCTTCATTTAATAAATATGTTTAGTGTTATAAAGGTTTCTATATGGTATAAACCAATGCAAATGATTTCTTTTATCAGATGAGTTAGAATTTCTTTTTTATATTCATTTTATTAATGTGTTAATTGTACGTATTACTGAATTCACTGTGATAATTCTGTATATACGTACAGTGTGCAGTGTATGTTGATCAAATTTAAACACCCTTTTTTTACCCTCCCCACCCCAATATCTAATTATCATTATTATACTTTAATTAGAATTACCTTACTTTCTTTCTTTCTTACATTTTTTTTTTTTTGATATGGCTGGGGATTCATCCCAAAGCTTGGCACATGCTAGGCAAGCACTCTACCACTGAGCTATACCCCACCTTTTAATTCTACATGTCTTCACAATTTAATCATTTGACAAAGACTAACTTTATATGGTAAAATTTCAAAATCCATATTATTACTAATATATTCTTATTTTAACATCATTGATAACCAATTATTTAACAAATAATTATTGAACTCTTAGAATGTGCACATTCTTGGATTATATTGGTAATCCAAAAATGTCTTCTGTTTTAATGGAAATAAAAGTGTGGCAATTTGAAAAATAAAACTAATTTTTTTTGGGGGGGTACCAGGGATTGAATCCATGGCCATTTAACAACTGACCTACATCCTCAGTCCTTTTTCTATATCTTAGTTAGAGACAGGGTCTTGCTAAATTGCTTAGGGCCTTGATTAGTTGCTGAGGCTGGCTTTGAACTCATAATCCTCCTGCCTCAGCCTACTAAGCTGCTGGGGTTATAAGTGAGTGCCATGGCACATGGCTTTTTTAAAAAATAAAATACAGTGATATTATAAAATAAATTTACAGTATTATAGCATTTTTAGTGTCCGAAAACATTAATTGAAATATTTTTAGCAAACTAAGGTATATTGTAGCCATAGAATTATTAAAGGATGGATTTAATTTATTGTTAGGGAAAGTGGGCTACATCATTCTGTGATTATCATTTACAGGAACTTAGCTTCACCTAATTTTTGAAGACCCTAAAATGTGGGTTTGCACTGAATTTTCCAAACTGAAACACTTAGAGTCATAGAAAATACATTGAACAATCAAATTTCCTGTGCAGAAAAGCAATGTATGGACATGTACAACAACATTTTCATGGAAAAATCATAGTTTAGCTTCAGAAGATTTTAAATTAGAACATTTCAAAAGTCATTTACTCTTATTTTAATTCAGTTATCTTCCTGAACACTTTATTTTGGGGGGATAATGCTCTGGGCATCTTGTTTTCCTTTTGGCACACTGATAGAGTACATTCCAGTGTGGAAAAGAGTAGACACCAACTACTTCTGACCTTTACCCTTTGCTCTACTAGTTGCTCAACACCTCCCCAAAGTCAACTGGTATTCCATCACTGCTGTCCAACTACATAAAAGGGCATAACTACCTCAAACTCACTATTCTTTTGTGTGTGTATGGGTGGAGGGAGTACTGGGAATTGAACTCAGGGGCACTCAACCACTGAACCCCATCCCCAGCTCTATCTTGTATTTTATTAGAGACAGGGTCTTACTAAGTTGCTTAGTACTTCGCCTTTGCTGAGGGTGGCTTTGAACTGCCATCCTTCTAATCCCTGAGATGCTGGGATTAAAGGTGTACCACTGCATCCCACCCAAACTCACTATTCTTAAAGGAAGAAAATCCACTAAATGACTACTATGTTTAAAGAATTTTTAGATACTGCTCTAAGACAAGAAGACAAGGAAAAAGAAAGTTAAGACATTAAGCTAATGGCAGAGAAAAGGGAAAAACCGGACAGCATGCTTTATTATCTAGAATGTGAAAGAGGACTTGATATGTAGTATGTTTTCATGAACAACCTACATCAGAAATTAACTCCAAGAAGCAAGAAAGAGTTAACAAGAAAGGCTCTGTGAAATACCCCAAGCAGAACA
This sequence comes from Marmota monax, assembly GCF_021218885.2. Classification (NCBI taxonomy): domain Eukaryota; kingdom Metazoa; phylum Chordata; class Mammalia; order Rodentia; family Sciuridae; genus Marmota; species Marmota monax. Next base: position 9,768,124 of record NW_026693473.1, on the reverse strand, counting down.
GTGAGAGAAAGCAAGCACATATAACCTCTAAGGGTAGATAAAATAAATTGGAAAATGAAAAATAACACTCCATAGACACTAAGAATGCTATGACTAAGCCCACTCATGTAAATCTACTCACAGAGCATATATACACTTGTATACATGCAGCACTCCAGGTACTAGAGTTCTGGCCATAATCAAAGCAGGCCAGTTCTCAGCCGTCATACACCAATAATATATGGTGACAGATAAAAATAGAAAACATGGCAGGACTTCTCTGCTTCAGCCTGTGAAGTGTCAACTGATCTGAGAATCATTCTCTTGCCAAAACCAAACAAACCATCAACGAAAATAAAACACACACACAAAAATAATGTATGTTTTCACACATTGAATCTCAGACAGCCCAGGCCTGTGAAATCTCAGAGAAAGGAATGAGCGAGTCTAAGAGCTGCCCAGCTTACTGCCCAGGGAGTTTCCCAGGATGCAACAAACAGAGCTTGGCAGTCTTCTGAGTCAAAGATACAGATAAAAGAGCTGAGGAGATGGCTAGAATTTGCGGGACAGAGTACCACCACTGAGAGGGACTATAAAAAGAAAGAGTCTAAAATCTCAGATGGGTCCTCTCATGTCTTCAGCACAGTTCTGTGTCTTTGTGGGATGAAATTCCACAAAGCTGGGCAGGTGAAAGCAGTAGACCACACAATTCCTAATACTCTCCCAGGCTAAGAATGGTTTGTGTTCCCACCAGGGAGAACGAAGAAACTTACATACGCAGTGTATTTCCGTAGAGGTCTCTAGAGGGTCACATCTTAATAGACAGCATATTATACATAACGAGTGTTCCTGACTCTTCATAAAATAGCTTACAAGCAAGCCTCAAAAGGATCATACTGTAACAAAAGTCACTTAACTGTGTGCATTCATTTTCCATTGATACATAAAATCATCACAAATTAATCTGCTTAAATCAGCCAAGTTGCAGTGTCATCTCAACATTTATCTGGGGAAGAATCTGCTTCCAAACTCACGGAGGGTATTTGCAGAATTAATTCATAAGATTTTAATACTGAGGGCCCTGGCTTTTGCTTGCTGTCCACTGAATGCCACCCTGAGGTCTCGGGATACTATCCTCAACTCCGTGCACCATTGACCTGCCAACATGGCCACTGTCCTTGTCCTTTCCTATAAGGAAAGCCTCCAGTTCTAGTCTGAGAGGTTGGAGTGATATCCATCACCTTTACAATATGACAAAACTTAATCAGGAGAATGACATCACACTCTTTACCACATTCTATTCATTAGTAGCACTTAAAGGGAGGAGATTATTTGGGGCAGGGACAATGAGAGGCAGGAGTCAAGGGGGCCATCCTGAAATCTGTCACCCACAGCGTGCTGAGATAAAGCCCAAACTCTTAATATTCAATAACAAAATTTACAAGATAAGTTGGTCCTACAAAATTACCAAGTGTAAAAAAAACTGGAAACATAAACTATAACCTAAAAAAGAAAAATCAATTAGCAAAGAGATTCTTAAATGACAAAGGTGATGGAATCATCAGAAAAGGACTTTAAATGTCTATTATAAATCTTAAGAATCTGAAGAAAAATAGAAGATGAACACAAGAAGAAAATGTATGAAAAATTTAAAAGACCCTAATTAAACTCAAGGGAATGAAACTACAAAATCTGAAATAAACAATATGTCGGATGGAATTCATAGCAGAATAAACACTAAAGATGTGAAAACTTAAAACCATAATAAGATAAAAATATGTATTAGAGGGTTAAAAAGAAAAAAAAATGTATCCTCAGAAAATTATGGTATAATATCTAACAGTCTGACATATGTGTAATTGGAGATCCAGGAAGAGGGGGAAGAGATGGAGGGGAGGCAGAAAAAAATATTTGAAGATATAATTACTGAATATTTAATAAATTGATGAGAATTATGAATCCAGAGATCTTACATGCTTGTGAACACCGAAACAACAACAACAACAAAAACACCCCCCAAAACATAGTAAGCCACTGCAAAGAACACTATAATATATTGCTAAAAAGACAAGTCATGGAATAGGAAAAAATATTTGTAAGTGATGTATTGGTAGAATAAAAAAAGAACTCTCAAAATACAATAATAACAAGAAAAGTAAACTAATAAAAATAATGGACAAAGGTTTAAACTACACTTCACCAAAGAACATAAATTGATTACATATAAAAATGCTTTCAATTATTTCCAGTGTTTTATTGCTTTTGGTGTTGATTTGTTCTTATTTTTCTAGGGCTTTGAGATGTAATGTCAGATCATTTTTCGTTCTTTTAATGAATGAGCTCAGTGTAATGAACTTTCCTCTTAGCACTGTCTTCATAGTGTCCTGGAGACTTTAATATGTTGTATTGGTGTTCTCATTTACCTCTAACTTTTTTTTGTTTTGTTCCTGATTTCTTCTGCTATCCTCATCTTTCAATAGTGTATTATTTAGTCTCCAGGTGTTGGATGAAGTAGCTTCTATTTTAATTTTATCATTGATTTCTAATTTCATTCCATTATGATTGGATAGAATACAAGGTATTTTCTCTTTTTTTTTTTTTTTGTAGTTGTTAAGAGTTGCTTTGTGGCATAAGATATGGTCTGTTTTAGAGAAGGATCTGTGTGCTGCTGAGAAGAAAGTATATTCACTCGTTGATGGATGAAATATTCTGTATATGTTCATTAAGTCCAAATTATTGATTGTGTTATGTAGTTCTATAGTTTCTTTGTTTAATTTTTGTTTGGAAGATCTATCCAATAGTAAGAGAGGTGTGTTAAGGTCGCCCAGTATTATTGTGTTGTGGCCTATTTGATTCTTGAAATTGAGAAGGGTTTATTTGATGTATGTATATGCTCCATTGTTTGGGGCATAAATATTTACGATTGTTATGTCTTGTTGATGTATAATTCCCTTCTGATTACCTTTGTTTTGAAGTTCACTTTATCTGATATGAGGATGGAAACCCCTGCTTGTTTACATAGTCCATGTGAGTGATATGATTTTTCCCATCCTTTCACCTTCAGTCTATGGATGTCTTTGCCTATGAGATGAGTCTTTTGGAGACAGCATATTGTTGGGACTTGTTTTTTAATCCAACCTGCTAGTCTATGTCTTTTGATTGATGGGTTTAGGTCATTAATATTCAGGATTATTATTGGGATATGATTTGTATTCCCATTCATTTTGGTTTATTTCTGGTTTTTATTTAGTTTCTCCTTTCATTTCTTTCCTTTAGAGTAGTTCCTCCTTTTGTGGTTTTTCACTTTTTTTAAAATTTCAGAATATAAATTTTTGCTGTTCATTCAAGTTTTAATATAATTTTTCTATCAATTAGTAGGTGCTCATTATATACTTCCTACATTAATATAACAACTAGGAGTTACTGAGCATTTCTTTACTGCATGCTATGCTCTTCTCTGAGTAATTTACCTAGAGTAAGGACAAGGGGAGGGGGGTGCCATTTTTTGGATGGTGAGACAAAAGCAGAGGGAGGCAGTCCTGGAGGCTCCACCATAGCTCCTACCCTGAGCTGCCTGCTAATGTCTTCTCTTTGTGCTCAGCATTTTACTGGAGGCTATGGTGACAAACACTTCACCATGCATTTTCCAATGAATATTCACCAAACTTAGGAAGTTTTTTCTTTTCTTTCTTTCTTTCTTATTTATTTATTTATTTTTGGTATTCATTGTTCTTGAATTTGTGATCCTTCTCACTCAGCTGGGATTAGATGTATGTGTCACTGCACCTGGTTTAGTGTTAAGGTCTGTAAACAAGTCAAGATGGTGCCTGGCATTTTGCCAGAGGGAGTGGTTTGTGAAGTAACACCAGCGAGCCATTAAGTGTAGAGATTCCTTATTGGTTGACTGCTGTATCTAGTTTATGTTAATTAAGATAAGCTGTGTGGAATGTATATATACCCCTCCTGTCCTACAATAAATGGCTCCCACTCCTGCTGTATCAATGTACACAAGTTGCTCGTCACCCCCCGGTTATTTTGCTGCAGCCGGACTGTGGCAGATGGTGGCCCGTACGGGGAGCCTGGGGTAAGTGACGAAAAAAAAGCTGCCCGTCCCTAGATAGGATGGGAGCAAATCTGCTCATTTCTAGACAGATAGGGCGAGAGGAAAAATGGCCATTTCGAGAAAATGGAGAAGATTGATACAGTATGTTTGTGTCTTGTTTTGTCTCGAAATGTTGTATTGTCTTTGTGACGAAAATATGGAAGGAGTGTTAAGTAAATTTCTAAGGGAAGAAGGCACCCAAATGGAACAAAGAGCAGTTAGGGCATGTGTTGATAAAAGCCCAGGAACTCTAGTCAGAAAGAAAAAGAAAGTTCAGAAGAAGAAGGATTATCAGGAAAAAAGTTGCAGCAAAAGGCTATTAATGAATACTTTTCGTTACCAGAGGGTGTGTGAATCAGAATTGGCCCGGCAGCTGCCACGTGTGCGAGCCGGTCTTGGCGCAGCATGGCTCAGCAAGGACTTTCCAAGCGTCGGCAGCTGGCTCTTCCCCACCCCCTGCCTGGGGAGCGGGACGCCACTTCGAGAGCCCAAATCCAAACCTGACCCTGATGCAAGGTCTTGCAGGCTCTTGCTCCCTGTGCCTGGAAGCAGTTTGAGTCCGGGACTCTCCCCGGGGCCATCTGGGGCTGCCCTGGGACTGCTGCAGGCGGAAGACAGCCCACGTCCCTGAAGTTTGATCATTTCCAAGGCCAGTAACTACAACGGTTCTCCCACACCTGGAGGCTAATGAGTAATGAGCACCATTAAGGCCTATTTCAAATGTAAAAAACCTTGAGATAATGTACTAAATTGTTCAGAAGGTTGTTTTCTTAGCGCATGCTGGAATACTACAGGATTTTCTTTAGCATCATTGCTGGAGTTCCTGCCCTTGTCCCAGTGCTGGTGAAGATGAAGGTGGAAAAATTTCCAGTGTTGCTGAGAACCGGAGGAGACTTCAGATCAAGCTAGCTGCCTGCAGAACTTACCTGGACTGTGATTTAAACTAGCTGCCTGCAGAACTTACCTGGACTGTGATTTACCTGGACTGTGAGTTAATCTATTGAGACACTGCTTTACCTGGACTGAGACAACAAACTGTAATCTACAACAAATTGTAACTCGGTATCTTTGCTAACCGTGTCATTGCTGGTATAATTTTTCCAAGGGTTTCTTGCATGGAGCCATCAATTGGCTTGGTATTGTGGCATTTTGTATCCTCCCCTTCTGCTTGTAGCAGATTATTTATGGTGTTTATGTAAAAACCACTATGGTCATTATTTAAATTAAACAAAAGGGGGAAATGTTAAGGTCTGTAAACAAGTCAAGATGGCACCTGGCATTTTGCCAGAGGGAGTGGTTTGTGAAGTAAAGCCATCGAGCCATTAAGTGTGGAGATTCCTTATTGGTTGACTGCTGTATCTAGTTTATGTTATTAAGATAAGCTGTGTGTAATGTATATATACCCCTCCTGTCCTGTCCTACAATAAATGGCTCCCACTCCTGCTGTATCAATGTACACAAGTTGCTCAAGTTGCTCGTCGTCGTCCCCCCCCCCCCCTTATTTTGCTGCGGCCGGACTGTGGCAGTTTAGGAAACTTTCTTTCTTGTGTTGACAAAGTGGAGGGATTTCCTTTCTGCAGGAGAGACCCTTCTTATCTCACTCTAGCAGTAGAGTTTGTAGTGGCCTGAGGGGAAGGGGAGAAGTCCACACAAATGCTAATATTGTCACTGGATTTACAGGCAACTCCAAAGTTGGTTGGCTTTCCAGAAGGAACAACCCCCTCAGAGAGTTGGGGACAGATAGGGTCACTTGCCAGTTCTCACTTCTTTCCTCATTCATATCCCCTCAATGTCAGGAGACATTTGTTATTTAACCCTCTGGGGTTCAAGGTGCTTCTAGTCAGTGAGGTGAGAAACTTTCCAGTGGCCATCTCTTTCCGCCATTAAGAAGATTGCTCTATAATAGCCTGACCTCTTTGTCACACATTCTTGACTGGGAGAGGAACTCCACAAGCAGGGATTTGTCAGAATCCCTCACTCCAACGGATGCTTGCTGCATTCACCCATAGGCATGAAAGACCACCTTGTGACCTCAGCCTGACTGAAGCTGAAAATTTTAACACATTCCTTTCCAAGGAGGGAAGCCCTTCTTCCCTGTCCCCAATTCCATCTACTAAACTCCATCTCTGTCCATTTACCCTAAACTCAAATTCTGTTTGTTTCTTTTTTCTCATGCCCAGATTTATTGAGACTTTTGATTGACAAGTACAAATCATATGTCTTTAAGGAGTAAAATGGGACGTCTCAATATATGTACACATTGTGAAGCAATTGCCACAATCAAGCTAGGGAACATATCCTTGACCTCTCATAGCTACCTTTTAAAAATAGTTCTATTTAGGATCTGTTCTCAGCAGATCTGAAGTCTGTAATATACCACTGTTGTTAAATATAGTCATTATAGTCACCATGCTGTGTGCTAGAGATTCAGAACTTACTCATCTTGTAACTGAAACTTTATATCCTTTGACCAACATGTACTCATTTCTCCCATTCTCCAGCCCCTGGTGACTGTCCTTCTCTGTGATCCTGCATGTTTGACTTCTTTGATACCATATGTGATAATTGTGGTTTTGTCTTTTTGTGCCTGGCTTCTTTCACTTAACATGATGTCCTCCAGGTTCATCCATGTTATTGCAAATGGCAGGATTTCCTTCTTTTGAAAGTATGAACAATCTTCCATTGTATATCTGTGACACAAATATCTTTCTTTATCCATTTATTTGTTAGGATGCTTAATTATTCCATATCTTGGCCACTGTGAATAAAAAGTTTCAATAAACATGAGTGTGCATATACTTCTTTGATATATGGATTTCATTTTCTTTGAATATATACCCAGCACTGGGATTTTGAATCATGTGATAAGTACTATTTTAATTTCTGGAGTATATTTGGTACTGGCTATGCTAATTTTTTGTAATGGCTATGCTAATTTACCTTCTCACCAATAGTATATAAACATTTTCTTTTCTCCACATCTTTGCCAAAACATATCTTTTGAGATTTTGGTAATAACTGCCCTAACAGGTGTGCAATAATACCACATTGTGGTTTTGACTTACATTTCCCTAATGATCAATGATAGTAAGCACCTTTTCGTGTACCTTTTGGTGATTTATATGTCTTCTTTTGAGAAATGTCTATTCAGGTCCTTTACCCATTTTTTAGATTGGGTTATTATTTTTATTATTATTTTTCTATTGAGTTACATGCATTCCTTATATATTTTGGACATTAACCCCTTCTTGGAGATCTGGCTTGAAAATATTTTTTCCCATTCCACAGGTTGCCTCCTTTTTTGATGATGTTTCCTTTGCCATGCAGAAGTTTTAAAATTTGATGCAATCCCATTTGTTTATTTTTGTTTTTGTCATCTGTTCTTGCAGAGTCATATCCAGAAAAAAATATTGAAAATTGTTGAAAGACCAATGCCAAGGATCTATTCCTCTGCTTTATTTCTGGTAGTCTTATAGTTTTTGATCTTATGTTTAAGTCATTACTCCATTTCAAGTTGATTTTCATGTACTTTTGTAAGGTAGGGGTCCAGTTTCATTCTTTTGCAGGCAGATTTCCAGTTTTCCCAACACCATTTATTGAAGACACTATTCTTTCCCCATTATATATTCTTGAAAATTTTGTGTAAGATAGTTGACACTGATTTCTTTATTCTGTTCCATTGGTCTATGTATCTATTTTTATGCAAGCACTCTAGTATTCTGATTATTATAGTTCTGTAATATAATTTTAAATCAGGAAACCTCTAGTGTTGCTCTTCCTGTTCAAGAATGCTTTGGTCTTTGGAGTCTTTTGTGGTTCCATGTGGATTTTAGGATTTTTTTTCCTATTGCTATGAAAAATGTCACTGGAATTTTGATAAGGATTACATTGAATCTGCAGATCACTTGTAGTATTATGGGCATTTACAAAATATTAATTCTTCCAATCCATGAACATGAAATGTCTTTCCATTTATTTATATCTTCCTCAGTTTATTTTTAATCAGTGTTTTATAGTTTTTAGCATACAAATTTTTCATCTCCTTGGTTAAATTCATTCCCAAGTATTTTATCCTTTTGGATATTATTATAAATGGGATTGTTTTCCTAATTTCTATTTTATATAGTTACTGTATAGAAATACAACTGTTTTCTATATGTTGATCTTATATTTTCCAGCTTTGCTGAGTTTGCTAATAGGTTTTTTTTTTTTGTGATCTTTAGTGTTTTCTATATACAAGATTATGTCATCTACAAAAAGAGATGATTTTCTTTCTTTCTGCTTTAGATGCCTTTTATTTCTTTTTCTTACCTAATTGGTCTGGCTGGGACTTCTGGTACTCATAGTATTATATAAAGTACTGTACTATATTGAATAGAAGTGGTGAGAATGAGCATTCTTGTCTTGTTCCTGATCTTAGAGGAAAAGCTTTCAACTCTTCATAATTGAGTATTATGTTAGCTGTAGTCTTATTATATATGCTTTTATTATGCTTCCTTCTACATCTGTTTTTTTTCCTCCAGAACTGAGAATTAAACCCAGGGCCTCACACATACTAGGCAAGTGATTTACCATTGAGCTTCATCCCCAACTCAGGTTGTTCAAATTTTGTCAAATGCTTTTTCTGCATTTATTGAATTGATGATATGATTTTTGTCTTTACTTCTGCTAATATTCTGTATCTCATGTGTTGCTTTACATATGTTGAACCATCCTTGCTCCCCAATAATAAATCCCACTTAATCATAGAATGTGATCCTTTTAGTGTGATGGTGGATTTTATTTTTTAGTATATTGTTGAGGAATTTTGTATTTGTATTCATAATGAATACTGACTTGTAATTTTCTTTTCTGGTAGTGCTTGTGTCTGGCTTTGGTATCAGAGTAACACTGGCTTCATAAATGAGTTTGGAAGTGTTCCCTCCTGTTCTGTTTTTTTGGAAGTGTCTGAGAAGGCTTAATAATTCTTAAATGTGGCTGAATTAATGAGTGAAACCATTTGGCCCTGGTTTTCTTTTTTTGCGGGGGGGATGTTTTTTGGTTACCTATTTAATCTCTACTCATTTTTGGTCTGTAAGTTTTCTGTTTCTTCATATTTTATTGGTAGGTTGTATGTTTCTAAGACTTTCTCAATTTCTTCTAGGATATCCAAATATTTTTTGTAATCTATTTGGTCTTTTCTATTTCTATTCATAGTAGTTTCTTCTGGTATTTTCTAATTTTGTGGTATCAGTTGTAATGTTTTCTTTAATTTCTGATTTTATTTATTTGAATAGTTCTTCTTATCTTAGTCTACTTGAGGGCTTGTCAATTTCATTTATCTTTTTAAACTAACTCTTGGTTTTATTAATCTTTTCTATTTTTTCCCTAGTCTTTATTTCATTTTTTTCTGCCCTGATCTTTTTTACTTCATTTCTTCTACTCACTTTGGGTTCAGTTTGTTCTTTTTGTAGTTTCTGGAGGTGAAAATTTAGGTTGTTTGAGATCTTTCTCTTTTCTTTTTTTTTTAAAATATTTATCTTTTTAGTTATAGTTGGACACAATACCTTTATTTTGTTTATTTATTTTTATGTGGTGCTGAGGATCGAACCCAGGACCCTGTACATGCTAGGCAAGCACTCTACCGCCAAGCCACAATCCCAGCCCCCCCTCTCTTTTCTTAATGTAGATACTTATTACTATAAAATCACCTCTTTGCAGTTTTAGTGTGTTGTACTTCAATTTCAATTGTCTCAAGATATTTTCAGATCTCTGTGTGTGTGTGTATGTGTGTGTGTGTGTGTGTGTGAGTGTGTATACGCACATTTGGTGCTGGGAATCAAACCCAGGGCTTCTACCACTGAGCTATATCCCCAACACTGATTTTTCTTTTAATTTCTTTTTTTGACCTATTTGTTCTTCAGGAATGTGTTCTTTAATTTTCACATGTTTGTGAATTTTCCAGTTTGTCTCCTGTTATTGATTTTGGTTGGGTCACATACAATTGTGGTCGTAAAAGATAATCAATATAATATAGGACTTCTTAAATTTTCTAAGACTTGTTTTGTGGCCTACCATAGGAACGAACTATCCTAGAGAATGTTCCATGTGCACTTGAGAAGAATGTATATTCTGCATCTGTTAGATGGAATATGATGTTTATGTTTGTTAGGTTCATTTGGTCTAAAGTATAGTTCAAGTTCAATATCTTCCTACTAATTTTCTGTCTGCATGATCTATCCATTATTGAAAATAAAGTATTGACACCCATTACCATTACTGTACTGCTGTCTCCCTTCAGATCATTGCTTTAAATATTTAGGTGTTCCGATGTTGGGTGAATATACATTTACAAATATGTTATTTAATGAATTAATTCATTTATCATTATATAATGCCTTTTGTCTCTTTTTATAATTTTTGACTTGAGTCTATTTTGTCTGACATAAGCATAGCATAACTCCTGTTCCTTTCATTTTGATTTTTGTATCTTATTCCATCTGTTTTGCCTATTTGTGTCCTTAAAGCTAATGTGAATCAGTTATAGATAGCATAAAGTTGTATCTTGATCAGTAAGGACTTAGTATTGCCATTTTGTTAATTGTTAATTATTTATTGTCTGTGTTGTAGTGTATTTCTTGCTTTCTCCTCTCCCCCTCTGTTTTTCTGTCTTCCTTTGTGATTTGGTGATTTTCTGTAGTGCTATGCTTTGGTTCCTCTCTCTCTCTCTCTCTCTCTCTCTCTCTCTCTCTTGTATGTCCTACAGGTTTTTGTTTTGTGGTTACTATGAGAATTACATAAAACATCTTCTTATAGTTACACCATTCTATTTTAAGCTGATAATAATTGAACTTTTTTTTTTAAGAGAGAATTTTTTAAATATTTTATTTATTTATTTATTTATTTATTTTAGTTTTCGGTGGACATAACATCTTTATTTTATTTTTATGTGGTGCTGAGGATTGAACCCAGCGCCCCGCGCATGACAGGCGAGCGAGTTACTGCTTGAGCCACATCCCCAGCCCATAATAATTGAACTTTGATTACACACACAAACTGTATACTTTCACTCCCCTATTTAATATTTTTGATGTCACAATTCACATCTTTTTATATTGTACATCCATTAACAAATTAACTCTAGTGATCTTTAATACTTTTGTCTTTTAACAATCCCACCTCTTTCTAAAGTTATTGATGTCTCTTGATTTCCCCAATTCTGAAGCTTATCAATTTCTACCCTTCTTCTGATCACCAGCACTACTCTGACCCATACTATGAGTTATGGAAAGCAGGGACTAAGTCTCCTTTGTCAGTATTGGCCCACAGAATATGCCCAGTTGTTATGGCGTAGATATGAGGTATCCCCCAAAAGCTCATGCATGAGACAATGATCAGAGGTGAATGATTACAGAGCTATAACCTAATAAATAGATGAATCCATTTGATGTATTTAAAATTTGAATGGGTTAATGGGTGACAACCATAGGCAGGTAGGGTATGGCTGGAGGAAGGGCACACTAGGACATATTTTGGGGGATTATATTATCCCTGGCTCTTGCACTGGAACTCTCTGTGCTTCCTGGCTGTCATGAGCTGAGCAGCAGTCCCTGCCATGCCCATACTCCATGATGTTCTGCCTCACCTCAGGCTCAGAGCTGTGGATTTGGCCAACCACAGGCAGAACCTCTGAAACTGTGAGCCTAAAAATACTTTTCCTCCTTTAAGTTGTTCTTGTCAGGCCTTTTGGTTACAGTGATGAAAATCTGACTAAAACACCAACCAGAATTCATTCTTTCATCCTTGTTTGTCTTGTTAACCTTTTCTGCTTGGCCCCCAGCCTCATTTCTTTGGCACAAATTATTAGAATTGCAAGAACATCTCATGGCTCACCTCCTCTTTGAGAAAGAAACAGGTTTGGAGAAAAGATGGGGCATAGCCAGGCCAGCCTGCCCCGTGTGTGCTTTCTTTCCTAACTCTCCTGGGTGCTTAGCTTCTGCCCTGAGATGTGCTTCTTCTTCTTTTTTTTTTTTAAATATTTATTTATTTATTTATTTTAGTGTTCGGCGGACACAACATCTTTGTTTGTATGTGGTGCCGAGGATCGAACCCGGGCTGCACGCATGCCAGGCGTGCGCGCTACCGCTTGAGCCACGTCCCCAGCCCCCTGAGATGTGCTTCTATTTCTGCACTTCTGCCTCTAGTTTGGCTTCTCCTGCTTTGGCTTCTGCTTCTCTTCTGTTCTTTCTTTCTCTCCCCTCCCTGCATCTGCTCTTTTTCTGCCTCTGGCACTTTTCTGTGGCTTCTGTTTCACTTGCTCTCATTTCTGCTTCAGCTTTGGCTTGGTTCCTGCACTTTCTCCTCCCGATTATGTTGCGTCTTCTGCTGTTCCTTCTCCTCCTGCCAGTACCAAGTGTCCTCCTCTCCCTCCTTCTTTCCCCTGTCTCTCTTCTCCTCCCTATTCTGCGTTCTCCTCCCTATTCTGCATTCTCCTCCCTATTCTGCGTTCTCGTCCTCTGCTTCTTTTACTGATATCTCTGCTCCTTTTGTCTGCTTGTTTCTTCTTCAGCAGTTGCTTCTACTCCTCTTCCTCCTGCTTTGGTTTCTTCTGCTTTTTCTTTTCGTCTTCTTCCCTTTCCTCTTTTCCTTTGGCTTCTTCTGCTCCCTTCTGCTCCCTGTTCTTTTCCCATTTTTTTCTCTGACTTGACCTCCTCTGCTTCCCCCAGCCCGCCCCCCCTCTGTGTCTCCCTTGGCAGTTGCTCCTCTGCCTCCACCTTCTTCCCCCCCACAGCCCCTCCTCCACTGCACCTTCCCTCCTTCCTCTTCTCTTTCTCTGCTTCTTTTACTGTGTTTCTGATTTTGCTTTCTCCTCCTTCTCCTCCTCTTCTGCCTTTTCTGCCTCTGCTGCATCCATTTCCACTTTTCCATTTCTGGAAGCCGTTTTGGAAGCAGTGGCTGCTTCTCCTCCTCCTTGAGCAGCTTCTGCTTTTTCTTCTGTTTTTCCCTGTTCCTCTCTTTCCTTCTCCTCCTCCTTATTCTCCTCCCTCCTCCTTCCTCTCTCCTGCTCCTTCTTTATCTTATCTCCTTTTTCTTGTTTCCTCCTTCTCCTCCTGCTCAATTTTGAATGCAGTGCGTTTGGGATATCCGTGTGCACTGTTTCTAGGGCTCCCAATGTTCTTTAGAAGCTGTGAAATTTCCAGTTGACCTTCAGTACAGACTCTTTTAGTAAGTGGCAAATAATAAGAGGATTTGGGGGCTGGGGCTGTAGCTCAGTGGTACAGCACTTGCCTTATATGCATGAGACACTAGGTTTGATTCTCAGCACCACATAGAAATAAATAAATAAAGATACTGGGTCCATTAAAACTAAAAAAAATATGTAAAAAGAATAAAAAGGTTTCACAGAGGGACAGCGCTTTGTAACTTACTCAGTGTTTAAAAATAAAATCAAATTTTATTTAATTCTCACAATGGCCACAGTGGGTAGAACAGGGAAACTAAGGCTTGGAGCAGATTCCATGCTTCCAAAGACCAAACAGAAAGAACTTGAGCTTTCATAGGAACCTAGGGCCCTTTTCTTAGAGTTCACCATGGGGTCCTACTTAATTTTATTTTTTTTTAAATACACTCTATTTTTTAGAAAAATTATAGTCTTAAAGCAAAACCAAGAGGAAAGTATGTAGAACCTAAATAGGAACTTACATTTTCATAGAGCTTAAAAGCCCTTTTTTTATATCTGTGATTTCACCTGTTCAAGAAACAGGATATTGTCCCAGAGAGGAAGGGATTTGGCCAATGGCCATGAAGCAAGGTAGTGATACCTAACTGGAGTAAGTTCCTCCAGCTCCTTGTCCACTCAGAAAAGTACTGGGGACTATAAATGGTAGGTGTAGGCCAGCTTTTCCTTAATGTGTCACCAGTTTCTCCCATTCAGGGAGACATCCAAATCTGGTTCTCTGAGCTTTTCCATCCCTAAGGAATAATCTAGTGACCTAAATCCAGCACAGAAAATCAATAAACTCAGAGTAGCTTTTTAAGAAAATCCAATTGATTGGCTGAAAGTGCCACAAGGCCACAGGACAATTAGAGTATGCTGGGCTCCAAACTCTGAGCAGATGCCATGCTGGTTGGGAGCCAGCCCTGGGAACAGAAACAGTAATCCTTCTGTGCCAGCTTTGGCAGGGCCTTGTAGGCAGCTGGTCTCCAGCCAACTGCTCCCCACTGCTGCCAGCCTTGCACAGGCCCCAGGAGAATGGAATTAGAATTTGCCAAAATTCATACGCTCATCTTTGGAGTGTAGATGAGATTGGTACCCTAGGAAGTAGTAGATTATGACCGGCCCTAGGAGAGCAGGTCTAGTCTGCTTTTACTAACCATTGTATCCCCAGAGCCAAAGCCAGTACCTAGCATCTACCAGGAGCTCGCAAATATTTGTTTGCAGATTCCCTACATACTGAAGCTGGGGAAGCAAGCTTTCACTGCTTTCTAAGATTTCCAACTCCAGGATATTCATGTCTGTAGGATTCCAGGTGAGTTCTGATGATGTATCTGGTATCATGAAGGTATCACGGGTAGTTTTCAGGAATAACAGGATGATGACTTCCACACTTGGACTCAGAATGCCCAGAGGATAAAGTAGATGGAAGTGGCTTTAAAGCGGGGGAGGCAAACTAGCTGAGACTCAGGGGTTGTCTGAAGGGAGACTTGGGGACCCCAAAGTGCTATTAGAGACCAAGGAGCTTACCTATAAAAAAGATTCATGGAAGTAATCTTATTTGGCCATTCGCCAAACATCTGTGGGCCTCTTCTTTGGGAGGGGTCTTCCTGGGAAAGTGTTGCATCTCTATGAAGAAAATGCTTCTCTTTGGGGAAGTCCCTTGAAGAGAGTCCTTAGAAGAAATGACTTGCCATCCGGGAGTACCAATGGCCCAATGGGTGTTGGTATTCAATTTTGTAGGGTGCATGTTGAGGTAACGTAGGCAAATGACTGTGGGTTTTATATATCTAATTCTATCTTTTTTTTTTTTTTTTTTGGGCAGTAAGATGTTAAGATCCACCCATGCTGCCAAATGGGCATCTAGACAATGACTTCCCATGCTGCATTGTACCACATGAAATATAATCGCGGCTTTTTGCCTGCACATCCCCAGAGAGGGACTCCACAGTGCCACAAGTAGTTCCTGAGCGAGGGATTGCTATGTTGAGAGCTGTCTTTTACGCAAGCTGTGTGTGTGTGGGGGGAGTTCAGCAGGTTGACGCATGCTCATCAGTCAAGGAGAAACCTAAAATTTCAGCTGGGATGTATCCAACTGCAGCGGGGTAGCTGTGACTTCATATCCTTCAGGGACCTGTAAGGCTGTTTGTAGGCTGTCTGCATTCTTGGTAACTATGTCATGTGGCGACTCATGGGACAAATACTAGGTCTCAGTCCCAGCTTTGGAAGAACAATGTGTTCTTTATGCATAATAGGAAGTTTAGGAAGCAAACCCAGGATGTGTGTTTTCCCAAAGGTTAGCCTGTGAGTAAACATGGTCGTTGGTTGGATGCAGACAGGGTTGGGGGAGGGGAAGCCACATACCCACAGCAATCTCAAGGGAATGAAATTGGAAAAGAGGCTGTGTGTGCTGCGAGTATGTGTATGTGCATATGTATGTATATGTGCGTGTGTGCGTGTGTGTGTGTGTGTGTAAAAGGACAATTAGGCCAGAATGGAAGGACATGGATATGGAGTAGAGATGATGTAGTTTTAATGTTACAGAGCTGGGGCCTTCTGGGAAACTGAGGCAGCACTAAGAACCCCTCTTGAAAATCCAATTCTCATGATCAAGACAGAGGATTTCAGACTTTCAGACTGACAGTTTATAAAAAGGAAAGGGGATGCTCTCAAGGGAGAGAGTGGATTCCCTCAGAGAAGACAGGAACAGTGTGACTCTTTTGCACTCCAGTTTTATTGGGGATCCCAGAGTAGTTTCCAGAGAGTCCTGCCCAGGTCTACCTCTTGACTGACAGCAAGAGGACATCAGACTTTCAATTTCCCACTGCCATGACAACTTTAGGTCACCTCAGCCCATTGGATTCTTAATCATAAATTCTTACAGATTTTATGATTAGGAGGAATTATGTTCATCTCCCTGAGTTTTGTGATCTGGTCTGTAAAAAGGGTCAAACAAAGTCTTCCCCTTCAGGATAACCTGCATTCCTCTTATCAATATTGTTTTGGGCCTGTATTTCTCCTGCAGGTAACAGGTAGTTTGCTGAGGAATGTGACATAGTTCGGCCATTCGGCCACTTAAGCTAGGCAGGGCTGCAGGTAAATTGCTTCTTGAAAAAGAAAGCATGTGGGGGTCAGCACAGTGGGCCTATTTTGTAGAATTGTTCCCTTAGTCTCATGCTCCCAGCACTCACATCTGTGTGTCTTCTGTCAAGGAGACCACCTTCTTTCCCTCAGTTAGTCTTTTATCCTTCCCGTGACGTGGAGAGGGCCCGCTGCTGGGTCCCAGCCCAAGTCTCTAACTAAGCAGCAACACAGAATAAGCTGCTATTCTTAATCGAGCGGGACTGGCTTCTAGATGTGCTTCTTGCATTTCAGGAGAATTAATTTTCAGTTTAGGGAAACCATCGCTTTCACAAAGGATTTCCAGGTCCACCTACTCATTAGCCTGTCTGTCCACTTGAGTGTGGAAAGATGTTGCCAATGGGCTCAGGCAGTCAGGGCTGCTGTTTTGCTTCTTGACATCCTCCTTTCAGGCCACTCTGGTTTGGAAGTATTGTGGTGGTGGTTGGTGGGGGCAGTGTGGAGCAGTCATGGAATTCCAGGCATTTCCTCTCCCAACTCTAGGATCCACAGGCAAAGTCTAGGAGGCAGGTTGCAAACTGAATTCAACAAAGGTCCTGGGAATCCAAACTGTCCCCTCTCAATCCTTTCCACACACGCCACATCTCTTAGCCTCAGCAGTGAAAGGAGGAGAGCAGATCTTCGGTTTCCTCTCTTGACAGAGTGTAGCTGAAGCAATAGTGGCACCAGCATGGGACAGTCATGGAGTCTTGGGGCTGTCAGTCCCCAGGCAGCAGCCCATGCCCATCCTGGTCACTCCTACACTGAAGCACCTACTAGAAAGTGGCACGTATTATAAAAAATAAATTTAATAACAATTTGAGGAACAACTGAAATGAAAAGTCAGGGCCTGGAGATGACATGTGATTTATCTATGGGGAAAATGAGAGCAAGGGAATAGAAGGGAATTTTTCTAGTTCATTATTGGAAGTTCTTGGCAAATTATGTGATGTGATGCTTTGACAAGGCACTCATAAGTTATGAGCACCTTGACTGCTAGAATATTATTTTTTAGAGACAAGAAACCATTCCTTGATGGTATACCCCTACATGTCCAGGCCCTGGTTGTGGTCTCAGGGCTACAGAGCTAATATTTTTGAGCCTGTACGCTGAGCCAGGCAATATGTCCTACATACATTACCTTATTTGATTCTCATTATAGTCCTTTGAAGTAAATCTCTACCGAGCAGAAAAGGATTCTAAAAGTTAGAAAGGCAAATTGCTTTACCAAAAGTAAATAGGAAAAAAAAAAAAGGTAAATAGGCCTCTTCTAGCTGGGGAGGCTGCAGAGAAACTGCTTTGAATTTGGAAATGAATACAGGGTGCCTTTCAAATGTTCATTTCTTGAAACCACCATTTGACCCAGTTATCCCACTCCTTGGCATACACCCAAAGAACTTAAAATCAGCATACTACAGTGATGCAACCACGTCCATGTTCATAGCAACTCAATTCACAATTGCTAAGCTATGGAACCAACCTAGATGCCCTTCAACAGATAAATGGATATAGAAAATGGGTATATATACAAAATGGAATATTACTCAGCCATAAGGAAGAATGAAATTATGGCATTTGCCAGTAAATGGATAGAACTGTTTGGAGATTATCATGCTAAGTGAAATAAGCCAATCCCCAAAAAACCAAAGGATGAATGTTCTCTCTGATATGTGGATGCTATCACACAATAAGGGAGGAGAAGTTCATTGGAGTAGACAAAGGGGACTGAAGGAAGGGAGGAAAGATGGGAATAGGAAAGACAGTAGAATTAATGAGACGTTACTTTCATATGTTCACATATGAATACATGACCAGTGAAACTCCACATTATATATAGCTGCAAGAATGGGATCCTAATTAACATAAGTTATACTCCATATATGTATGTCAAAATACACTCTACTGTTTGTGTATATAAAAAGGACAAAACAAATAAGCAAAAAGTTAATTCCTCCTTGTTTAGATCAACCCCACCTTTTATAGGAGATTTAAATTTTCTTCTTGTGTTTTTCTGAAGGTCCCAACAATTTTTTTTTTTTTGTATCAGGGATTGAAGCACTGAGCCACATCCTTTTATTTAGAAATAGGGTCTTACTAAGTTGCTTAGGACCTTCTTAAGTTGCTGAGGCTGGCTTTGAACTCGCCATCCTCCTGACTCAGCCTCCTGAGCTGCTGGGATTACAGGCGTGTATCACCATGCCTGGCCCAACTATTTGTAAATTTTCTGTAATTAGAAAATAAGGTAATGTCTCAGAAAAATATAATGGAATTTTAAAAAGAAAATTGGATTGGAAATTTTGTAATGAATTTACTATGTGGATACTGCCACCAAACTTGTGTTGAGAGTTTTATAGCAGCACCTTAAAGGAAATCGAAGCTACTGACAGATGGTGTGAGTGGGAGAAAGACTATGAAAGAAGCACATAGATGCTGTATTCAGGCATTGAGAGGCTTTTGCCTTTAAGATTATCTTGGAAATAAACACAAGTTAGAAGCAAACAAGCCAAATCCACCATATTCTCACAGGCACCTGCAGGACAGCAGTCCTGCTGGGTCTCCTTAGCTCTACCCTCCCTCTGGGGACCTGCAGGGCCCAGGCCTTCTGAGCATATCTATTCTCTGCATTGTTCAAAAATTTTCACCAAACGGGTCTTTCTGTCTGAGTGATAGGCCTGTTCATATTCTTGCCTCAGGGTTTTGAACCTGCCATATCCCCTTCCTGGGACTTTACTTATTCCAGATCATTCCATGGCTGGCTTCCTATCATTAAGAAAGATTCAGTTCTCTTTCTCATGGACAATCCTGTCTAAAGTGGCCCCTCTCAGTGGTGGGGGTGCTGCTCAGGGGTAGTGCACTTGCCTTGCATATGTGAGGACCTAGCATGTGTGAGGTTGCATCCCCTGCACCACCAAAAAGAAAAAGGAAGACATCAATGGACCTATCTTTACTTCCCTACCCTGACCATCCTGGTCCTATGTGAGACTCTTCATTATGTGCTTGCTTAGGTGTTTCTTGCTGCCTCTGTCTTTGGTCTATGCACTCCGTGAAAGCAGGAGCTTTTTGTTGGCCAGCGTTCCCTTGGGCCTGTGCTGTGTATAAAAGATGTGCTTAACACGCTTTTGTCAGGTCCATTAACGAGTGAAGAATTCAATGAGTGGGCCGGCTGAACTGGAAGCAGTACAGGAGGAAAGAATCTGGACCAGGAAATGAAAAGACTTAACCCAAAGTCCTCCCTCCGTACATGGGAGCCATTGATTCTGCAAAAGGTCCTTAACCTGTTGGAGCCTCAGCTTCCTCATTGGGAAAGTGGAGATTACAACCCCTTCCTTGTATGCCTCACTAGCTGTGAGTGAGGAATGAGTGTGAAACTCTTTGTAAGGTGTGACGGCTGTGTTGTTGGCTGCTCAGGGGGACTTTTATCTCCAGGTAGCACATAGAGGAAAGGCGTCGTTCAGCAGCCTTGTATGTTTCTGTTTTTCTACCACTGTTTGGTGAGCACTAGTAGATGTCCTAAATTCCTAGAATTGGGGTCTGCATAGGAGGCAGGGGCTTGGCCTTTGATTTAATTGGGGGAGTAATTAGTGAACAATGGCAGCCAGCCCTTTATTAGTCATGGATCTAATGAGCTGAAATAGAGTAAGGCTGAAAAAATCCATTAACTATAACCATATTTACACTTCTATTGTCAGCCACACCATTTGTTGGTTTGAAACAAGCTGCTTTAATTTATTACAGTCATTATTTCTGTCTGGGGGAGATAAAGAACCTGAATTTCTAAGTACGCCAGCAATGATTACAGTGGTAGTGGCCCCATGCTTAGTGGATGTTTTTCTGAGCCAGTGATTCTCAGCAAGGCAGAATTTTTACCAATTCCAAGAAGGATGCTGGCATCCTGCTAGAGACCCCAGGGATGGTGCTTGCTAAGAGACTGCCTGTTTTTGTCTTAATTGTTATTTAGACACAATCAAGACCCCAAATCCAAGATAGGACTTGGATGATCAGGAGGAGTATGAACAGAACTGGGTCCAGCTCAGGCTCAATGTGTTCTGGGGGCAGTGGGGAGGCTGGTTGGCCTAGTGGGGTTTGTGCTGCCAGGCAGCAGAGACGCTGCTATGAGCACACTGAGCAGGATTCATTGCCAGAGCAAGGAACATTGTAGGCTGTGTTTTTCAAACATTGCTGCAAAAACATGCCCATCTTGCATGCTTTTCTTAGAATGTGACTTTGATACTCCTCTCCTTGATTGAGGAGTCTATATCTTCCCTACTCCTGAACCTGGGCAGAGCTCTGTGACTTCCTTGACCAATAGACAATAGAGGAAGTGACATCATGTGTGTTCCAAGGCTAAAGCATACACTTTCTTTTTTTTTCTCTTGGAACACTTCCTCTTGGAACCTGGTCACCATGCTCTGTAAAGGTTCAGACTGGCCCATGTTAAAAGTCTCTTGCAGATGCCACATGTAGGTGTACTGGCAACAGCCACCTACTGAGACTCCACTGAGAGCCAACATCGATCATTAGACATACATGAAGGATACTCCAGGTGTTCCAGCCTCCAGTCACCCCCAGCCTTCATGTCTTCCCAGATGAGGTCCTAGATATGGTAGAACATGGATAAACCATCTTTGCTGAGCTTGGTTTACATTCCTAACTCTGAGCATCATGAGATAATGATTGTTTTATATCACGCCCCAAAATAGTGTCTCCTGGGGTTCTTTTTTATGCAGCAGGAGAAACTGGATCAGTCACAAACTTCTATAGGAAGCCATTGAAGGATGGAGCAGAGACATGCTAAATTCACTGCTAGGATCCTAGAGCACAGGGCCCCCTGAGCAGATGGTCTCAGCGATATTCATGGCAACCTCTTTCTGTTGCAGTGCTTCTTAAAGGGTTTTCATAGAAAAGCATGAGGTAGATGGTGGAGAGGTTACCACCCCTCGATGCAGACGAGGAAACTGAGAGTCCATGAGACTAAGTAGCTAGGTAGAGGCACACTTCAGCAGATAAGTGGCAACAGACCAACCAACCTCTCCCATACCAGCAAAGCACTCCCAATGCACTTGACTCCACACCCTCTGACTCCTGTCCTCCCTGGTAGGTGTGGAATTTCTAGTCAAAGATCACTGATGCTACAGGGGCTCCAGGGGCATGGATTTCTCTGGGTGACTGCAGTTAGCATGGTATTCATAGTTTACTTAAACTAACTCTTCACTATACCCATGGGCCAGCCCAGAGCTCTCCCATTCTTTAAGCCACTCTCACCTGCCACCTTCTTAAGAAAGCCTTCCCTGACTTCCCATTTTATAATGCATCACTGTCTCTCTGAGCTGCAGTAACCCTATTCATAACTCTCGTGCCGTCTACTGTATGGCAGCATCTCTAATGACATGTCTAGGGATTAATGCCGACTGTCAATTGGGTTGTTAGCTGGACTACTGCCAAGACATTGACACATGACCTCTCTGTGTATTCTCTCTACATTACAATAAAAAATAAATACTAATGAACTAGAAACGTACCTTCTATTCCAACAACCGATGGCAGTGTGTGTGTATCAGAGGGGCGGGAAGCAGTGCAGGTATTTGTGCCTGGGGTGGGGAAGAGGCGGGGGAGAACGGGCATTGACATTGGATGACTTTTCATTTCCCTCTCAGCCCTGGGTTTTCTTCTGGAATGTTACACATGGCCACCTTGGGAACAGGCTCTCTGCTAAGACACCCTGCTAGAAAGTTGAGGGTTGGGGCCAAGGTGACCAGAGACAGAGCTGTGAGGGCTGACTGAGCACCCGTTGTGTGGTCAGCACTGTATTGGGTCAGGGTTGTATGCAGACCTGGCCAGGGATCTTGTGGCCAGGTATACCCAGGATGGCCTACGGGGGTTGGGTGGGCCTGTGCCCCACAGGAGCCAATGCTCCTGAGCTGCCAGCCAGAAAACCTGGGGCAGCTCTTAGCTCAGGTGCTCCCTTTGGTTCAGGGAGCATTTGATGAGAATGTGCCATGTGCTGTCACTGGTTATGACTCTAGCAGGGTACAAATATGCAAGACCCAACCCCTCATAGGAGCTTGCCCATAATTTAAGAATTTATGAAACCTCTCTTGGGCTTGCTTTGCTTGTCTGTAAAAATTGAGCAAATCTGAGACCATTTAGTTTGATGGGCTCATGAGAACTCCACATATTCTAGCTGAAACTTAATGTCCCCACTGGACCCCAACTCCTTGGACTTCCCTTTCTCAGCAACATGGCTGAGAAATTGGAGAATAATTAGGACCACCACCAAGCCTGGCTGGCAAGATTGAAAGAACAACAAATAAGTGAGTTTCCCGAATGAAGGGGTCAAGAAGAGAAGAAGACCAGAATTCAGAGGGTGACAGGAAATCAGCCATAGATGAAGTCATTTACCTGAGAAAGGCAAGGCGACAGCTATCATAACCAGTTGGATTTCTTTCTAAACGTTTTACTTTTTCTCAGGCTGCTCAGATCACTTCAGCTCCCTCAAAGGAGGCTTCGCCTCTCCTCCATGATGGGTGTTGATCAGGTGGCAGGAGTCGTCCAGGGATGCACCCCTCGTGAAAAGCAGGGGTTGCTCTGTGGGACAGAGGAAAGGGCACTGTGAAGATGGATGGAGTCGGGGGGCTGTCTCAGAGACCTGTTTCTGGGAAAGTCACCTTCTCTTAGTCTCAGTTTTCTCCTCACGTCTTTAATAGGAGAGGCCATACTCGGTGGTCACGCTAGCCCTGTTCCTTGCTGCCATTGCTGTTCCTTGCATATACCACTCTTTTGTCCCCCTTCTCTGGCATTCACTGGCCACCATCTCCCCTCCTTCTCTTATGGTTCCTCCTCTTCACCCTCTTCCAGAACAGTGTTCCCTTGGCTCTACCCCCGACCACAACTGACCCCTCCTCTCCCAAAACATGTCCTCCTCCAGCTCTTGTCCAGCCTGCTGGTCACTGGAGCCTCCAAGGTGTCATGCGAGGATCCTCTAGTGCAGTCCTTGAGGTCTTGGCTGCTTGTTAAGCCCATCGATGGGGCTCTGTTCAAACTCCAGAGCCTGCCTCCCCCCAAGCCAACCAAGGCAGGTGTCCAAGGTTTGGTCAGAACTCCCCTGGGGACTCAAATGTGCTTGCAGGGTTGAGAACAAAAAGTGGTGCCCAACTCTCAGTCCTATGTGGATTCAGCTGACCTCCTTCCTTTCATTTAAAACAACAAAACAACCCTTCAAAAGCCATTGTTAATGACATCTCCTGGGTTTGGTTGCTTTTGTCTCTTTCTTTTCCTTTAGAAAGTTTGGACCTCAAGTCCAGAGGGCCGAGTTAATGACATTCCTCAGTCAGCTCATGGCACCGTTCTCCTAAGTGCCTCTAGCAGGGCTCTTCTTTCAAGGTGACAAAGGTGACTATTCCCCTGTCCCAATCCGATTTCATTTCATTATATAAAAATCACTGTTTTCATGCATCTTTTTGAATATGTTCTTGCAAAGTGTGTTTGTTTATGTACATGTACTTTTATTTATGCAAATGACACATCACAGGGCTCAGTTCCTGGCAGTGACTTGGCTTCCTCATACCCCATATGCACATTTTCACACAGACCATCTGCCTCCCCCAGGTTCCTTCTCTGAACTCATTATTCTTCTTTATGAAAGAGATGAGGTCGTTGTTCCACCAGGGGAGGAGACATTTTTCCAGGCTCAAAAATGTGGTGGTTTATTATCCACTACCCCTGCTGCCCCGTCCATTAGCCCCATAGCAGGAAGTTAGACAGAGATGCTGATATGTAGGAACGCCCCGCTCCTCACAGATCCCCAGATTCCAGGACCTTGACCCTACACTCAGAACACAGCCACTCACCTCTGCATTCTGGGGCCAGAGTAACAAGTGAGCTCCTAGGCATCTGACAAACAACTGCCTCCCCCCAAGCTTGTCCCACAGGCCCTGGTTTCACAACTGCCAATGTGGTTCTCCAAGTTCCTCGTCACTTGGGGAAACAACCAAGTGCAGCACCCTCTATGCCTGGAGCCCCCCAGGTAGACAGTCTGGGCAGGCACCACCAGCTCCTGCTGCACATATAAAGGACAGGCAGTAGACTGGCACCCTGGGCTGCTGGTCACGATGCCCTCCGTCCCCAGGACTGGAGCTACAGGGAGGTCTCTTCACAGTGCCGATGGCAGAGCCTGGTGCTGGGACTCAGTGCCAGGAGTGTTTTCCAGACATCTGACCTCATCTGGAAGGGCTACATTCTTCTGCCGCTCTCTGGCAGGGGCTGGTGGGCACGTGTTTTCTGGAGCTGGCTGTCTGGTTAACCCCAACCTGCTGCTTTTGGATCCAGCTGGATCGGTTTTATGGCCAGCAGTGCCAACAGTTATGATGGAGCTGAAGCTAATGAATTATCTTTGGTCTTTTTACACAAAACCAAAACCAAAATTTTTCTGATTTTGCCTTGGGAGTGATGTACTGGGAAGAAAGGCAGTGTGTTCGATTCAGGCCAGACCCATCATCTTGTAGGGCTGATAAAGAGGCCCAAGGGGTTTGCTTCAGGTGACAGAGTTAGCAGAAGAACTCCTAGGGGGTTCAGGCGCCCTGAACCCCAGCTGTTCCCTCACTGCACCAGTCTTCGTTCACTCACATGGCCGTTTGTCCTGTCAGTGCGACAGACATCAGATGCTCTTCAGCAAAGCAGCGGTCTCCTCGTTCGTGCCATATTGCCACAGAACCCAGACCACAGAGCATCTTGCCATGTATTTTTCTCGGCTCTGCTGAGGATTAGCTGTGTGACCTATGACAAGTTACTTCAATCCTCACACTTCCGTTGCCACTCTGGGAAAAAGGGACCACAGTAGCTACAATATAGACATCAAGAGATTCACACCCTTCATCCCAGGCATCTGACTTCTGGGAAATTATCCCATAAAAGTAATCCAGAAAGCTCTCTGCTTTAAAATGCTCATTGCCCACATCATTCAGTCATTACGTATTTGTCTAAGAAGATTTTCTAAAAAACGGGGGGAAAATACTTATGCTGTGTTGGGTTAAAAAAAGAAAACCTGGGGCTGGGGATGTGGCTCAAGCGGTAGCACGCTCGCCTGGCATGCACAGGGTGTTGGGTTCGATCCTCAGCACCACATAAAAATATGTGTGTGTGTATGTGTGTGTATGTATGTATGTATATGTATATATATATAAGAAAACCTGCAAACAGCATTTGAAATCACAGAGTATGCTCTCAACTGTGTTAAAGAAAATAGAAGGAAGTAAACCAAAAATGCTCAGGATTTTTCAGGTAGTGGGTGTGTGGATAATATTTTCTTTATGTTTTTGTTTTCAAACTTTTTGCAATGTACATATGTGTGTCTGTGAATGTACGTGCACACAATATGTATTTCGAACTCTTGCAAGCAGGAAAAGAAATCTTTCAAAAAATCTACAAGCATAAAAAAGCAAGAAACATTTTAAAACTTAGTAGGTCTGTTTTATAGTCTCCTAAGCACTTATTTCAACATCTATTATAAGATTATTTCCCTGAGTGGCTGTTGGAATTGGACTCTATTTACAAAGGGGGTTGCTGAGGGAAGGAGATGGCTGTCATGGGGGTAAGAGGAGGAGCCAGCTCCTGGCTTTGGTGACAGAGTTCCTGTCACCAACATGCCAGCCCCTCAGAGCCACAATGACAACACTAACTAAGGATAAGGCAGGGTGAATTGTCAGAAAATCTGGGATGTGTATGTTGGTGGGATGGTCAGCACCCACCAGGGGCAGAGGGGGCGCCTGAGACTCCTGATCCCTTTACCTCTGCTCAAGCAGAGAAAAGTTAGACACAGGCAGCACTCACAGAGAGGCCACTTGCTACCTGCATGCCTGGGCCCAGGGCTTTGTGAGGCAGGGCTTAGTCTTGAGCTCATAGATGGAAGCTGAGTCAACTGGGGTTGGGGAGGGTGGAGAGGAGGTTCAGGGGTGCCAGGAGCCAGGCAGGACCACACATTCCAAGCCACACATCACTGGACAACTGTAGTTGAGAAAATACCAGCAGCCTGCCCCTAGTCTGGACTGCCTCTTTGCCCAGGGATTGTGGTGCCACAAGGCACCCGAAGCCCACCAAAGGCCATTAGTATTTCTGGTGCCTTAATATCCCTTCCCATTCTGTCCATTACTTCTTGGAACCTCAGCAGCTCCTCAAGATAGGAATGCAGGACTGGTGGCTCTGGGTTAGCAGAGCGTGGCCAGGAGGTCGGAGCTCTTCCCAGGGTGACCTATTGTAAGGAGGGCCCAGGTATTAAGGGTGGTGAGCCTCTTCCTCAGAACCATGGAACGGGTAGGAGGAAGCATAGGTTTCAAACACACCCTTGAGTAGAGCCTGGGGGTCTCCCCTGCCCAGGTGATACTGTTCTAACACTCCTTTCTGTCGTACTCTCTCTGGATAAAATCGATGTTCTCCTGAGTCCCTTGTCAGGAAGTCCCCAGGGTGTGGGCAGGGGCTATGACATCAATACCTTGAGGATAAGATGTTACCATGTGGCAAGGGTAGGAAGGTATCCCTGGTGAGAGGAGGGGGAGGTACAGCAATTCGCCACACCTAGGTATTTGCACAAGTTGCGCTTGGAGGGTGTGTGAATGTAAGGGTGCCTCATGGGAGGGAGGGAGGCCTGACAGGGAGTTTGAAGCCGCCCATGGTCCTGCCTCCTCTGCCACCTCCTGAGCCTGGTGAGGGTGAAGTAAGACTTTGGGTGTGAGAGAATGTGTGGTAAACACCTGGTAGGCCATGCTATCAGGAGGGGCTGCGGGGGTGACTCAGCTGTTTACTTAGGATTGACCTACCTTCTTCACCCACAAACCAACTTGCTCACCATGCCTGGCAATGTAGGGTGATTGGCAGTGGCTCTTAAGGGCGAGACACATTAGAATCACCCATGGAACTTGTTTAAAATGCATATTACTGAGTCTTCCTAAGATTCTGGTTCAGTGCCCGGAGGTGGGGCCCAGTAATCAGCATTTAACATTTTTTTTCCAGATGATTCTGATGCACGTGGTCCATAGACCACATCTGGGGCCCACTTGGATGCAGGCTAGCTTCACTTGCCCACAAACAGATTTAACTTACACATTTTCCCGAATATGTCCTTGGATTAACACCATCTTATCTCCAGTCCTGGAGCCTAAATAAGACACCTGGATTACCCCCACTGAACAGGCGCCCACTTCTTTCTCCCAGTTGTTCCTGAGACTTCTCCCAGAAAATTTCTGTGAGTCTTCATGGGAAGCAGGAGTCCATACTTTCTCATTATTCAATCTGGGGAGCCAAAGTGCTTCCTAGCCTAAGTTCCCTGTGGCTCCAGTGCTTTATTGTGCTATAGGTCAGTACTTTTAACTATTTCCTCAAACTCTTAGCTGGTAACGAGACTATTAGGCTTTTTTTTTTTTTTTTTTTTTTTTTTTTTTTTGCCTTTGATGCAAAATATTGTGGCACTGGGTTGGATTCATTGCAGCAAATGTTCATGAAGTCCTTCTGATGTGTCAGGCCAGTGGAGCCTGAAGTTTGCATGTTTTTGTGTCTTCATTCGTGTATGGGCAAATAAGTTATTAATTAACGCACTCAAGCAGACCATGCTCTACAAAGAGAACAAAATAATGACACTTAAAAGAGAAGGCTTGAAACCCTGGCCTGGGTATCTAGCCCACTCTACATAATCAAAAGATGCTAATAAATGAAAAACATTCACCGTTCTTCCTCCCTCTATGCTAGATGTAGTCTTCCAGGGAACAGCCTGTTCCCTGGACATGTTTCAGAAATGTTAATTTCCTTCAGTCCAGGATTGCAGGGGAAAGGGATTGTTTCTAGGAGAAAGCGTCTACTGGACATGCCTTCACCTAGGGAGGGCTGGGAGTTGCCACCTGTGGCCCCCCTGCTGTGCCCCATGATTGGTTTATGGCCAGGCCTTGTACAGCTTCTGGGATCTCTGATTATGCCTGATATACGGACAGCTTAAGTGGCCACATTTAAGGCTTCAAATATTAGTAGGGAACTCTGGCACTGCCTGAAGATGAGTGATGGGTACGTTCCACGTGCTGGAGTGTGCTGGCCAGTTTAGAGCCCATTAGAGTTGAAGCACATTTTTTACTGACAGGAGAGGCTAACTTCTGCTGTTCCGCAGCAAAATGCCTTTGGGTTTCTGGCTGCATTTTGAACTCACATTCTCTTCTTTTTCTGGGAGACCTCAGCATCTCCTGCACCTTTAGAGAACTCCTGGTGGTGTGCATCAGAACCAAGCCCAGAGATTCTCCGTTGGTTGATCGAACAAGGCAGCTTCCCATTAAAAATCTTCTACAGGTGACTCTGAATTGTTCTGAAGCCTGAGAACCACTGACCTGTGTGGGTTGATGGTTCTCAAGACAATACCTTCATTCCATACCTCCTGAACTTTGGTCTCCTGTGCAGCTCCACCTGCAATATCTCAAGGACACCTCAAACTCTAAGGAGACATGTTGGAAGATGTTTTGGAGTCACCTCTGCAGCTGCATTCAACTCATTTCATTTATTCTTTCTACCAAAATATAGCTCAAATCTACCACTTCCTTTAAGGAAAATTTTGTTTTCATCAATAAAGTCTATTTTCGTTGGATGAAAAAGCCATCTCTATGATCCACAAGATTTCCCTACTTCTGGAGAATTTCTTTCTCACTATTGCTCCCATCCCATAACAACTGGTAAGGGTCTGTGACTCTTCCTGCATGAACAAACAGCTCTTCCCCTATCTTTTTGCATAGCTGAGATATAGCTGGAAAATATGATTAGATTTGTCTCACCAGAGGCTCAACAATGACAGAAAGGAATAAATATCATGTGACACAGGACACCATGTGTTCAGGGTGGACCTTTCCCTTGAAGCCTGCTGATCTTGCCCCATCCTAGCCTCTCTGCATTCCTATGGTGGCCACTATGTCTGCAGTTGCCATGCAGATTTGTGTCCACTTACCTTGAATCCTTAAGTCTCAACCCAGAACAACTGGAGCAAGGACATCCTGCTTACCTGCTCATGCCACCTTTTTCCAGAGCATCTTCCTCAAGCAGCTGGTTCCGGAAATGACCCTTCCCTGCAGAAGAAACTATGGGAGCTCCAGGGCTGTGGTCTGTGGGCTTCAACACCTCAACCAAACCAAAGCAGGACACAGTGACTCCTATTTTCATTATGAACTTACATCACACATCCCATGGCCAGTGTCACTTCTCTACCTTAGTTCTGTCTCTCATCATCTGTCACCATCCTATAGCCAAAGAATCCCATCCAATCTTTGACTAGAGCCAGTCTCCTCACTGTTGCTGCGACCAATCTTCATATTACAGAACATCAGACCTCAGGGGCTGTCAAACTATTTGGTCCCAGAGTCTGTTCACACTATTAAAAATTACTAACTCTCCAAGATATGTTCCTCATATGAATTATCTGTTTAATATTTACAGTGACTATTTAAAACAGAAATTTAACAATTTACTAATTCATTTTTAAATGAAATAATAAACTCATTACATGTCAACATAAATCACATTTTTAATAAAAAGTAAATATATTTCCTCAAACAGAAATATTACTGAGCAGAGTGGTATTGTTATATGTCTTTATAAATCTTTTTCAATGTCTGACTTAATAGATAAGCAGATGTTTCATAACTGCTCCTGCATTTAGTCTGTTGGGCTGTGTTGTTTTGGTTGACATACATGAGAAAAATCTAGCCTTACATACAAAAAAGGAAGTAATAGTTTAATACTCTTCTTAGATAATTACAGGTATTCTTTTGTGATATTATATGTTAACTTAAGTGGTGGTTTCTTTGAGGTTAGTTATGGTGTGGAGTCTTAACCACATCAGTGAACTTTCTGTACTCTCTCACAATAAAATATATTTACTTATCTTGCACTTTGAATACCTTTTACTCATACTTGAGTGTCTAACTTCATGCATCAGTCATTCAGAAAATATTGGTTCACTGAGTTCTAAATGTTGACACATTTCATTCATTAACCAAAATATTAAAAACTCATTCATTAATATCACCATTGGAATATCATTGTAAAAGTCTGTAAGTATTGGTAAGCTGTCAAACTCATATTGGCAAACACAGGTTCCCAAAATTCTCACCAGGATTTTGAAACTCAGATTTTTAAAACCTCAGATTTTATCACGGGCAACAAATACTGTCAGTTACTTTCTTTGAAGTGACATTCTCATGAGACTCATTTTTTGAGAAAATGTCCACCAGAACCTAAGTCTATATAATCACAGTTTGTCTGTTAGTCATTTGTTTCAAATAAAAATGTTTTCTGAAAAAAGTGATTTGTTCCACTCATGACTTAGTCTCAGAAGTGATTTTTTCTTGAGGTAGCATCAGGCTTTAATACGTGGCAGTAATACTACGTGCTCTGACCCATTCACACACAATGTCCAAGCACCGTGTTCCTCAAGGGTTGAATTGAATGTTAATACCTTGTACTGCTTCATCAAGGACAAGCTTAAGTGAAACTGGTATTCTTTTAAAATCTATTTTGTTTTTAAATTAAGGGGATGGCAATTTTACTTACTAAAGCTTTTGCACCATTATTAAAACTGTCAACATAGGGAGAAAAGGCATGATGTCTTTGTACTATTATGAAAATAGCTGTGACTTCATAGAGCCCCTGACTCCATGGTGCTCTTGGGGACCCCAGGAGTTCTCTTTGAGAACTGCTGTTTGCACTCAGATACATTCAATTGTTCCCTCACTTCCCAGGGGTTAAAGATGGGGACTAGAAGTGGCATTTCAGGAACTCCCATCTTCTCCTGTTCTTATCAGGTGCTCTCCATGAAGAATGACTCCTAAGAGTCAAGTTTTGTGTTGAGCAGATTTTGAGAGTTGCCAGCAAGCTTGCATCTCGGGAGGCTCCAAGAGGGAAGGTTGGCATCAGAGGGGCAGCAGTCACCCCAGGGACACACAAGGCCTCTGCTGTTTTGTGGGAAGTCTGGTGTGCCCTGTTTCAATTCCAAGGCTCTGTGGGCTGCCAGTTCTTGCAATGACCTCATTACCACTGAATGATTGAGCAAGGCAGGCACCTCCCAGGGACATCATGGGTGCAGAATGATTGTGTCTGACAGTGAACAGCAGCGAATGCATCTGGTGGGAAGGATGTGTGATTTGGGTTTTGCAGATGGGTAAATGGCATTTAGAGAGGTGAAGTGAATTGGCAAGAGGCACTGAGTGACTCAGTTTCAAAGTTCGGTAGATTCAGAAAATTTGGGGGCACCAAGAAAATACAGAGGTTAATGGAGAAGTGAGGTGGAAGGAAGGGGAGGATTCCAGCAGAGCTGCTAGGGCACAGGAATCATCCAGGAGGCCACGCCATGCCTGTCCCACCTCACACAGTGGCAGTGTATCCCCTTCTTACATCTATCTCCTAGACAGAGAGTTTCCTATAAAGGAGGCCAGCTACTCACTGTACTTTTGATCTGGTGACAGTGTTTCTAGGTTGAGTGGGCAGGAAGTTCTCCAGATCACAGACATCAGTTACATGGGACACAGGGATTTGAATCCCCATTTTATAGGGAAGGCAGAGGAGTCCAAAGAGGGTACATGACTTTCCAGGAACATGTTAGTAAGTGAAGTGACAGAACAGGGACTTGAATTCAGGCCTCCAGACAGAGTCCCCGGCTCTGTGTACAAGACCGTGCCCTTCCACTTGGTGCTACCTTTAGACTGCAGAGCTTGTGCAGATGACAGCGGTTCTGGCCACTTAAAAGGGATGTGTTCTCTCCATGGCACATACCACTCCTTTCTTAGCTTCCTTGGCCAGTCTGGTGTGGTTTCCCCCCACACAGGAAGCACACTGACACATTGTGGCTGCTCCAGAATTTGAATCCACTGGGGGCCTAGAACTTTCTTGTATGGCTTGTTCTTCACGTGGGACTAAAAACTATACATGCTATTGACTTTTTATTTTCCCCTGGGAGGCTATGGTATAGGGGAATAGTAGTAGATTTGAAGCAGGAAAAAATTAATATGTCACCTTATAAGGTCTTCCTGGTGCCCCACCTCTCTCATTTTATCTTTTCCTCAGACTCTTGGAGGCCTGGATATATCTATCAATCATCTATCTATCTATCTATCTATATATCTTTTAATTGATGAGTGTTAATTGTACCCCTTTGGGGGGTACAGTATGACATTTCAATATGTATATACTCACTATATAATGATTAGATCTGCAATTGACCTATCCATCACCTTAAACTCTATTTTTGACATATGTAGCAAGTTGCCTGAATGCATCATGCTTTACCCAAATCTAAGTAGGTAGTAAAATTGACTTCCTCCTTCAGATGACGTCAAAGAGCATAGGACGAAGCCGGACAGGGTTCTGGTGCCAAGATGTTTGGGAAGGAGAGGAAAGACTGCTCTTCGTAAAGCTAGAAAGTCCTCTGGGGTGGCATTATGTGAACACATGCTCTCATTTCCTGCCCGAGAAGCAAACAGAAATGGAGATGTTGTCATTGCTGCTTTAATGCCCCTTCCAAAGTTCCCACAGATTGCATTTAAAGTGACACAATGAAGACAGTTGCACTTTAAAGCATTTTTGCTTGGTCTTTTCATTAAAATGACAATGACAAAAATATTCCTTGATGTGCTATGCCTACACAAAATTTGCTTTAAGAGAGAATTTTGTATCAATTTTTAAAGTTAATAGGATCCAATAGGAGTAGATGTGTAGGGTTGAAATTTAATCTAATGCTGTGATATCTAATTTGATTACAGGTTAGACCTCATCCTTAAAGATTCCGCTTTGGCCTAAAGTCTTTATCACAGAAAGAATTTGGGATTCCAAATATTGGTGCAATGAGTGATTTAATGCTACCTGGCATATATTTTGGGGTAGGTAAGGGAAAAGGGATGGAGGGAGGAAGGAGGAGAGAAGGAAGAAAAGACTCTCATGAATATTTTTGGAATTCATTTTTAAGAAATTGAACACTTTCTAGTATTCTCCAAAGGACAGACTCTGGAACACAAGATGAAAAAGTGCTTCACTAGGGCAAGGCCTCTTCAGTAACCATTCAGGAATTTTCCAACCATCAGTTTCCTTTTCAGCTCTTGAGCTGGCCCATTCCCTTTCTAACCCACATTCTGATCCTCTGGGCCCTGCCTCAAGCTCTCAAAGGAAAGTTTACAGTTAAGTTATTGGCTCTCAGTGTTCTTAAACTATGCTCATCTATGTTTAAAGAAAAAAAAATATAATGACTATACTGAGGTTTAAACTTCTGTCTTTTTATAAAACCATAAACCTCACATACTCTCTTCAAACACTTCCAGTCTCCTTTTAGTGGCCTGTTTTGAGCAAGTGTGTGTGTGAATGCAACTCTCACCAATTATTTCTGCACCACTGGAGAGACAGGAAAGTATTTATTCTCACTGAGGTGCAGTAAGGGGTCAGGTCAGAAGGGACATGGCTGCTCATTTCTATTTCACCTTGCAGAGGATATTCTTTCCAGAGCACCTAAAACAATATCCTTGTTGGGACAACCCAAAAACAGTGTGAGAGTTGAGGATGTTTAGTCTGGAGAAAGAAGACTCAATAGGACAAGAGAGCTGACCCCAAGCATCTGAAGGGCTACCCTGGGGAAGGAAGCAGATTTGTTCTGTGCTGCCCAAGGAAATAGAAGTGGGTCAGAGGGTGAATGTGAATCTAGGGAAAGTGTCCCATAGGCTCCGCAGTCCAAGGTCAATGGTGTCAGTTCCCCATTGGTGGCTTGTTCCAGCCAAGACAGGAAGTCTGCTTGGCAGGCGTGCTGAGGGGGGGGATACTAGCTTTGGATAAGTGCCATCTCTCAGCCCCACATTTCTGGGTTTATGATCATTTGGTCCAACTTCACCTTCATAAACACAAGAAGAACCCTCCTCAGGAGGAGGACCATGATCCCAGGAATGTTGTGGCAAGGCTACAAGAGGGAGGTTCTGTGTCAGATAGACACTAGCTTCCTCAGGATCATTGCTAGAGAGTGGCATCTTGAGAAGTGAAAATGACATCCTTCTGAACCAAATTATGCTCTTGGCAGTACTTCCTTTTCTTCTGCTTTGGTCAGGATGGGGTTGGAGTGCAGTGGGATGGAGATGACTCAGCAACTCCTGCTCACCAGGACCTACCCTCTGGTCCTGAGTAATGTGGCAGAAGGAAGAAGCTGGTGAGTGCTATAGAAACAGCATGGGGTGAGTGGGCCCATTGGGACTGCCTGGGGGGCAGGATGCTTCACCAGGGAGTTGGTGTTTGAGATGTTTGAATAATGGTAGAGACTTCTGAGGGAGAGAAAAGAGGTAGATGTGAATGTCTATTATACTCTCTGGCAAAAGTATTTTCTTTCCCTCAGTGAGTAGATAAATAGATAAGGTTGGATTCAGTAGCTTTTATTTCTTTCAGGCATCCAGATACTCCTCATCCTAAAAGGTACATGTGTCTGTTACTCTTCCCTGTTAGTTCAGAACTAAACCTCATGTATCAAGGGACAATGTGGATGGGGACAAACTGAGGAACTAATGGCTCCAGAGATAGAAGGGACAGGAGGTCTGGACTTCAAGAGGCACCAAGGGGCATTGGAAGGAAGCATACCACAGGGAGACTTAAAAGCAACTTTGGCAAATCCTTATTAATAATAGTAATGATTTACTACAAGCACTGAGATGAAGACAATAGGTGTCTGCCCCAAGGGGCTCATGTGTGAGGTGGCTGTGAGGGCAATAGCAGTGCCCTGATGATAGATGGGTAAATGTAGGAAATCAAAAAGGCCACAGAGGTGTGCACCAGACCTACAGTGGCCCCAAGCGGAAGTGATCTACTTTGGGAGAGAAGGAGAGCAGGAAGCCCACCTGGATCTGGGAATGATGTGGGTGAAGCTGCTGAGGTGGATTCTTGCATGTAGACTCTCAGAGTCAGATCTTTTTTTGGGGTCAAAGAATCCATCCTCCTCCTTTATTCAAGAACTTTCTCCTTGACTTCCCACACTCATGTTCGTCCAACCTCTGCTTCCTCTTTTGTTATTGGGTGGCTCTGGTGATCGTGGGCACTTCCTCATGTTGGAGCCTGAGTCAGCTTTCTGGATTTCCCATCTGGTGGTGGGACATGGATTAACCCTCAGAAATAGTCAATAATCAAGTGAGAGCCATGCTCTTTGGGCAACATGCCCACGTGGATGCTTGATCTCTAAGCTGGGAAGCATGATAGCTCATGGGTGAGACACATCTACTTATAGCCTTTAATCACATGCCACCTCCAACTTCTTTTGTGATCTGTGGAAGCTCTAGCTTCTTAAATTACCAACTACAGCCATCAGTTCCTCATTCCTCTTTCTCTAAGACTCAGGAAGCTCCTTTCCCAAATTTATTGCAATACTCAGTTAAGTTGTTTTTAGGAAAACAACTTAAGAGTAAAATTGCCTCATTTGCCTTGGTCACTTCAGATGTCATAGAAACCACTTCACTACTCACATACAGCCACTTTTAACCCCGGTGGGTTTAGGGCTTCTTCTTTCCCTTTTCTTCTCACTTCAGAGAAGTAAATGTTTTCTTACAGTGTATGAAAATACCAGTTCCAGATAACTTACAAAGAGCAATTTGGATTTCGATATCTATTCTTATTTTCATATGACCACAGATAGAATACGCTACCTTTATGCAAATATGACTACTCATATTAAATTACAATGCAACAATGATCATGCACTGCTTCAGATAACATAAGTTTAAATTTTCATTTTAACAGTAAGACTAGCAGTAGCACCAGAGGATTTTCTGATTTTTAATGTTAACTATCAGGCTAAAAGTCTGAGATAAGGTGCCAATCACAGACAGAACCACACATCTAGCAGGAAGGAAGGACGTCAGAGCAGGAGGCTGAATGCCAACAAACCACACTCTTACTGGCAGTGGTCAAGTAAAGGGCAAAACCAGGAGGATTTTTGTAGTGCTTGGTGATTTGGGAAACCAAAGGAAGAAATCATTGGTTCAGACTGAAGATTTAAAAAGCTTGTTGGAGAAAATGGCATTGAGCTTTGTTGGGTGAGTCATTTGGGGAAACTAAAAACTGATGGGGGGAGTCGAGGCGGGACATGGAGGAGGCCATGGTGCACTTAGGGCTGCCACATCCCCCTGGAATTAGCCATCTGGTGCCAGCTGGACTTGCTTGCTGGAGGTGTTACTCCAGGAGAAACCCATGACTGATGGGAGTTGGTGGATAAATATCCCAGTTTCCTGTACTCTAGGGTAGAAGAAGTGGGTTCTGCACTGTCTCCCAGTGTATTCTGAAGTGAGTTCTACACTGTCTTTCAGAGTTCCCCAGTAGAACTGAATCTTATCTGCAAATAATGAAAACCTATTTAAAAAAATGTACCCTTTAGACAAGAATTCAAATGCAAGTATCTTTGGGATAGTGTCTGGGGGAGAGGATCCAAGAAAATATCAGTAGGATAGTGGGGAAGAAAAAGAAGTCTAAAGATCTAAGAATCCAAACTAAGAAGATATTTTAGCAGTTGGAATACAGACCTGTAGGTGGATGAATTGAATGTATGTGGGAAGCAGTAATGTTCCAAGATGGCTATTGATTAAGAGATCTAGCAGATAAGACTAGAATGACTGGAGTGTGAAGTACCTGAATTCTGAACAAAATAATCTAACTTTACTGCAGCCAATGGGAAACCATGGGATGATGGAAGTGAAAATTCTTCCAAAGTCTTTAAATGTTTGCTTCTCTGGCTTAGGGCCATGGGGCTCACTGCTCTTCTTCTAACCTGTCCATTCTAAGTTACCTGCTTGCTAGGGATTTTTCAGGATGCACCTGAGGTCCACAAAGTTGGTGTTCATTTTTGAGAAAAAAATTGGTTTTCCTTTTGAGTTTTCAAGTGGAAAGGGATGGAATTTTGGGAAAGGATCAGTCTCTTGGAACAGTTTGGGCTTTTCTGACATTAACTGGATTCTTCATAGGCAGAAGCAGGTGAATGGTCAGATCTATTAATTTCAGTTCTTATGGTTTCAGAAGGATTGTTTTATGCCAAAGAGTCATCTAAAATCTCAGAGAGCTCTAAGAAAGCCCAACTCACAGGGTTGGGCATGCTTGGTGGTAAATAGGAAAAGACTTCTGTGTATTAGGGAAGGGTTGGACCCACAGAGACTGTTCCAATTACATCCTCCACCCACCAACCCAAGAAGCACTGCTGGGCTGAGCCCCTGATTTCTGTCAGGTGTGTTCGGGGTTTTGTTTGTGTGTGTGTATGTGTGTGCACATGCACACATGTGTGGTAGAAAATTCACTGGCAAGACTCTCCTCCACATTTTAGAATTCCTTCAGACTGATACTTGATGCAGTCATCTATGTCCCACGCCTTCCACACTCAATTTAACCACAAGTCACTTTGCCCATGGTGCACAACATGCCAACACCCAGCCGACTCTCAGGGAGTTGTTTGCTGCCAGCTCAGTGCAGCCTTGCCTTGGGGGAGAGCTGCTGCTCATTAGGGCCCTTTATTTGGGAGCCTATGAATGCACTCCTGTGTGCCAAAGTGAAACACAAGTCTTATGAAGGCATTATTAATGTGCAAACCTTAAAGTAGAGTAAAGTCCCCACAAAAACTCTCTCAGAAGCTAACATGCCAGTTGCGGGAGGGCTCACCCTTTTCTTGCTAGCCCACTCCAAATCTGGACTGTTCTCTTAGGAAGGTCTTTTTTGGAAGATCTCTCAGTGACTCTGACTTCTGGTCCCAGTTGATTTATGGCAAGTCTAAAGCCCTGTTCCTTGTTTAGTCTCCCAACTCCTGGTTTTCTGGCTCTTCTCTGCCACTTCCTGTTCACTGTTTCTTGAAGGCACAGACTTCCTGACTGGAAGTTCACCCTCTTTGAAGGGTGTTTCTTGGATCTATTGAATTGCCTGCTTCTGCAGACTTTGGCTTTGTCCAGTACTGACCTCCTCTGGTCAAAAGAACACCTCCTGTGTTGGGCCTTGGGGCAGAGAAGGATAAAGGATGTGTCAAACAAGGACTCAACCCTTTGGTGACTCATCATCCAAGAAAGGAGATAACATCCCCCAGCAAATAAACACACTACTGTAAGAGCCTGAAGATTAGGAATTCAGTCTTATCTGTCTTGGCAGTGGTGGTGGCTCTATGTGTAGTCGGGAAGTGTGTGGTGGGGGAGGGGATGCAGAGGTGGAAAAGAAAAGATGACTGAGAGAGGGCGGCTTTGAATTGGATGAAGAGGAGTGTAGAGGATTTGGCCAGGTAAAGATGGGGAGTAACCCAGAGAACAATGAGCCAGGAGATGAAGAAGTCAGGAGAGGTACACAAAACTGTGACAAGGTCAAAGATCACTAGTCATTCCCCCCTCTGCATTCATGTCCCCATGTTGTGTGATTTTCCATTACTTTTCAACTCTTATACTAAGCTACGCCATCAGACTTTCTTGGCCAATGAGGTGTTAGCCATTGTGCATGAGCAGAGACTTGAACAAAAGTGATTGCACATTGTGACTTCTCCTTTCTTGTAGCTCTTAGAATGCTGCTGTCATATGAATGAGCATGAGGAAGAATAAGAGCCATATGGGGTAGCATTGAGGCTCCTGGGCTGGCATTCAGCTGACCAATGGTGTATGAGGGAGCCCCAGCAGAGATCAGTCACGCCTGACCCAGATCAGATCTGTCCAGCTGAGTCCAGCCTCAATTGCCAATCTGAAGAATGCTGAGTTCAAAAAGTATCCATTGTTTTAAGCTTCTAAGTATTGGGCTAATTTGTTACATGGCCAAGGTCAACTGCTGCAGGAATAAGCCTGGATTCAAGAGGCCTAGATTTAGGGGCCCTGGGATGTGGAGAGCATATTTTGATGGAAATTATTGTGGCTAGAGCACAGGCTATGGCAGGTTGCAGAAAATATTTGTCTTTGTTACACTCAAGAGGTAGAATCTATTGTTTAAACCCTTGATTTGGGAATGGCCTTGAGACTTATTTTGGCTAAATCAACCACAGCAGCAAGATTCATGTAAGCAGATGTCTGAAAAGCATTTATACTTTGAGTTTTCCTGCTTGCTGCTCTTGGAACTCTGCTTTGTAAACAAGTCCAAGCTAGCAATCTAGTGAATAGGTGACCTATGCTGAGAAAGGTCCTGTCTTTTTAACCATCTCTGACAAGGCTATCCTAAATGAGCCAGTCCTCGTTAATCTACCAATTGACTGCAGACATATGAGATCAGCCAAGATCATCTCAAAGAAGATCTGAAGAACTCTTCAACTGAGCCCAGCTTAAATTACTAACTTGCTAGTATGCAAAATTAAGTGGTTATTGTCTCAAGGCACTGAAATTTGGGATGGTTTATAGAAGTGACCTGACCCAGCCCTCCCGCTCTGTGGTCAGGAGCTGACCTGGATGGGCCTATGCTCTTTGTCCTCTGCCAGCAGGAGGAGATTGAGATAGGTCTTTATCTCTGCATTTATCAATCTGCTGGGCTGCGGTTTGGCCACAACACATTTTTAGGGTTCTAGCGATTCCTCCTTCCCATGCCTTTCAGGTCCTGGGGGTGGAAACTTCTCTCTGATGCTGCCAGCCCTGGGGCTCTCCCACCTTCTTTACCCCTCCTCATACCTTTTCTCTGCTCTGTTGTTTGAGTGGCCAGCTCAGTTCTCAAATGACTCTTCCTGTGCTAGGCAACTTTTTGTCACTGGGACAAACACTGGAGAAAAACAACTTAGAGGAGGAAAGATTTCTTTTGGCTCTGGGTTTCAGAGGTTCCCACCCGTGGCTGGCTGGCTCATTGCTTTGGGCCTGAGGCAGAACAGACCATCATGGTGGAAAGGCATGGTGCAGAAAAGCTGGTCACCTCATGGCAGCCAGGAAGGAGAGGGAGATGGGGAGGGAGAAGGGATTACGGACAAAATATGCACTTCCAGGGCACTCTCCCCACCAAGTGACCTACTTCCTCCAGCGAGACCCCATCTCCTACAGTTTCTGCCACCTCCCAATGATGACATCAATTAATTCATCCATGGATTAATCCACTCATGAGGTCAGAGCCCTCATGATCCAATCACTTTCCAAAAAAAAAAAAAATTCATTTCTAAACACTGTTGCATTAGGGAATAAGCGTTCACCACATAAGCCTTTATGGGACACATCATATCCAAACCAGGACACACCTGATACACCTTGTTCTGTGAACAAAGAGGATCTACTGTCAGTTTTAGTAAATAGAAACATCCAGATGGGACAGAACTCTTGCTGTAAGCAGTCCTGCTCTGAATCTCCCACAAGTGCTGCTTTGGCTTGGACATTTGGAAAGTCATGCTGGCAGGCGAGACTGCTAAAAAAAAAAAAAAAAAAAAAAAGGCCAGCTTTTAAGAGCCATCTGGAGGATTGCTTTCTGCAGGGAAGAGTTGTTGCCCTATTTCCTGCAATTTCTCCAAGTTAAAGAATGAAAAACGAACCCCCCAAAGCCCCTGGCTTCTTCCTTTCCTCTTGAGAGCATTTTTCTTGAGCAATTATAATCAAGCATTGAGCTTTGCACTAAGCAAATCAGGAAGTCAGATTTCCCGAGGACCTTTGTGAGGGACCACAGCCCTGCCCCATCTCTTCCTAACAATCATTCATGCAGTTAGGACCCTCCACTGACTAAACTCCCACCTGTGCTCATATTTATGCAAAGCCTTGTGTGGCTAATAATAGTAATATTTGGTAATGACAATGATCGATGTCAAAGCAATCTGGGGATCTGCCTCTCTCACTGCCATTGCTTTTGTCCCAGAAGGAGAAGCATTTGGATCTCTTTGTCAAGTTTATATAGGATGTTTTATAATGTAATTCAGAGCTAGAATTAGGAGTGATTAATAAGGGTAATATAAATTTCTCATCAAAAGGGTGATTAGGGACTGAGGTTGTGGCTCAGTAGTAGAGCACTTGCATCATATGTGTGAGGCACTGGGTTTGATCCTCAGCACCACATAAAAATAAGTACAATAAAGGTATTGCGTCCATCTACAACTAAAAAAAGAAACAAGAAAAAACCCCAAAGGGTAGTTATCCTCTCTGTGGTGAGAAGTGTTCTATTTTTACTCCGGAGGAGAATTCATTCACCACCAGAGCAGCTTGTAAGAACTTCCCACCATTTTTTCTCAGCTGGTCCAGGCACAGGGTCAGAGTTGATTCGTCTCTTTGGCGGAGCCAGTGGTCACTGGCTTCTTAGAGGGGCTGCCCTTCCTCTCCTGGTAGAGGTAGAAGGCACTGGCACTGCACGTCTGAAACTGTCCAACTCACACAGCACAGTGGGAAGTTGATTATTTCTGAAGAGACAGATGACAGAATCCAGGTATAGGGCAGGAAGGGACAGGTAACATTTGGGATGACCCCGGGGGATTAATATCTGCATTCACCCTTTGGGAAGGACAGTCTGCCTTATAGGGTTGTTGGCATCCCTAATTTTATTCTACTATATGCCAGAAAGAAGGAGGAGTATTAGGAGAAAAGCGACATCTCTCGAAAAGTCCTGGGGACAAGAGTTCTCTCTCCTTTTTGACTCTGTGGCACATCACACAGTAACAATGACTCTTAACCAAAGAAACACCTTCACTGGAGACCAGTAAGGTGAGGCAGTGAGGAAGGTGTATCACCATGTGGAGCAGGTAGGGAAAATCTTTCCTGCTAAGTGATGGCCACTGGCCTCCATCACCATGATTCCTGGATGGTGAGAACCATCCATGTGAAGGTGAAGGTCTGACTGGAGTGAAGATAAGATCTATCTCCTCAATTTCCCCATCTCAGAAGACAAAGCATGGGGGGCCACGCAGAGGAGAGAACAAGCCACTGGGTTATAACTGTAATTAACCCTCCTGGCCTTCCAGGAATGTTCTTCTCCCAGGTCTTGCAGGACGAGGTCCTTCTCTTAATTTAGGTCTTTTTCTCCCAACTCCAATCTCTGTCCTTTATTCTAGTTTGTTTTATTCCAAGTACTTATCACATATCCATCTCATGTTAGGTTTTTAAAAATTCATTTATTAATGGGAGCTGTCATGAAGATAGGCCCGTCAGAGCAGTGGCTTGTCTGTCCCTTTCATTTCGGTCTCCCCAGAGCCTGGCATGTAATAGGCATTCAATGAATATTTATTTATAAGTGTGATGAATGCATGGTACATACCAGATGCTGTGCTAAGTAATTTGCATGCACTGTTTCATGTAAACCAAAAGGAATCCCTAAGGTAAATACTATATCATCCCAATGTTTTACACAAGCCAAGACTTGGTAAAGTTAAGGAATCTGCCCAAGGTCATGTACCTACTTATTAAGTGGTACAATATACAACTAATTGACCTCAGAATTCACAGTCTTGTAGAATAACCAACACAAAGATACAAATCACTGTATTGTAAGGAAGCAAATGCTAAACATCCCAAGAGAAGCGTGGCTGGATTTAGGACTAGGGATTTAGAAGAGAAAGCAATTATTTGCATTTGGAAGTGGGAATGAAATGAAGGAAGAGGTTGAATTTGAACTGAGTCTGAAGGATGATGGGATGGTTCATTTTACATGTCAACTTGGCTAGGTCATGGTACCATTATTTGGTCTTGATGTTGCTCTGTAGATAATTTTTAGATGTAATTTTATTTAAATTGGTTGACTCTGAATAATATGGATAATATGGATGAGTCTCATCCAATCAGAAGAAGCCTTAAGAGAAAAGACTGAGCTCCTCTACGAAGGAATCCTGCCTTAGGACTTCAACACCTGTAGCAACTCTACCTAGGTCTCCAATCTGCTCTTCTATCCAAGGTTTCCGAATAGCCAGTCTCTATAATAGCACGAGTCAGTTCTTCAAAGCAGATCACTTTCTGTATATACAGTACACAGATTCTATTGGTTCTGTTTCTGGTTGTTTCTCTGAAGAATCCTGACTAATGTGGATGGGTAGCATTTAGGTGTATGGATTTGGAACAGGGGGTGGGGGAGAGAATGTGAGAAGCCCTACAACATGGCTGGTGTTCAGCTTGGTGCCAAGGTGGTTTGGAGGTGTCAGTGGAATGAATGAAATTCTTTGGGGGATGCCCTTTAAAATTTCTTTATGCAGCCAGGAGCTGGAATGGTTGGAATGTGCCCTTGGTTTGCCTTTGTATTTTTATTCCTCTGTACATTGGCCAAACTCCCTTGAGATTTCTGGTCTTGGGGGACTGCACATTTTAAATCCCCTCTGGGGTTCTGGTTCACTAGCTGCTCCCATACCTTTTCTCTTCATCCTGGCCCGATATACCTTCCTTACAGAAATTTCCCTAGATCCTTAGTCCACAGTCTAAAGTTCTCACACAGTGTTGCACTGCCAGGCAGGTTTGCTTGACCTTTTGCCTTGACCTTAGGCCACTTGTTAAGATGGGAGCTTCTGAATCACTCAACTGATTTATTACAAGGGGAGAGAGACAACACTGGGAGATCTTCTTCAGTAAACACTCTTTTCAAGTGATGAAACTATCTCTTGTTGCTGTTGTAATCCATCCACAAACTCTTGAGTTTAAGACCCTATTAACCATTTACCATGCTCCTGCATCCTCCAGCATCACTCTCAAAATGCAACAGCAGTGTCTCCTGGCTCTGTAGTGGACCACGTCTGCAAATTAAGACAGAGCTGCTCTGGCTGTCGCCCTGATGGTTCCACGAGTTCCTTAGGGTCTGGGACTGAGTGCTGAGAGGACAGGGGAGGCCTAGGGAACTGACCACAACTCAGAGGTACCTTTGTTCCCCCAGGCTCTTGAACTTTGCCTTGTCACAAGTTGATGGAGTAATTTGGGGTTACTTATCCCAGGATCTTGGCTGAGCATCATGAGGAAGCCACAGAGATATGGAACGGACTTCTCTGTAGACATCCACCCAT
This sequence comes from Marmota monax, assembly GCF_021218885.2. Taxonomy (NCBI): domain Eukaryota; kingdom Metazoa; phylum Chordata; class Mammalia; order Rodentia; family Sciuridae; genus Marmota; species Marmota monax. The sequence continues at coordinate 9,723,844 of NW_026693473.1, read as the reverse complement.
ATACTATGATTTGGGAGTTGCTCATGGAGCTTCTCACTTCCCACATGATGGCTCCTAAATCTACCATCACTGAAGTTCCTTTCCTATAGAACAGAGTCTGGGCAACTCACTTTGTCTTTGAAAGCACCTATGGTCTGCTCTCAGCCTGCCTGTCCAATCTCCACTTCCTGGGATGCAGCCAGCAGCTTTGCTCCGGTCTCATAGAGCAAGCATCTCCAGATGCTCCCCAGGCCTTCCCAATTCCAGGCCTAGCTCCGGCTCCTTTCTCTGCCAACAGTGCTGTTCTGGTTATTTATTATTGTGTAGCAATATCACCACAAACTTATCAGCTTGAAATAATGCACATTTATTATCTCATAATTACTGTGGCTCAGAAATTCAGGCGTGGCTTATCTGGTTCTCTGAAAGTCTTGCAATTTAGGAGTTGGTCAGTACTGTGGACTTACTCCAGGCTGATTAGGGGAAAATGTACTTCCTGACTTGTGGGGTGACTGGTAGGATTCAGGCTCTTGAAGATGATCAGACCAAGGGTCCTAGTAGCTTGTCAGCAGTTGGTCAAAGAAATTCCTCAGTTTCTAGCTGGTGGTTGGTGGAGGCTGCCCTAGGTTCCTTGACACATGGAAGGGCCCTGCTTAACATGAGTGCTTGTTTCCTCAAGGCCAGCAAGGCAGAGGGTCACATAATAAGTTAGACATTACAAACTTGTGTCATGTAATCACAGAAGTGACGCCCAGGGGCTGGGATGCAGCTCGGGGATAGATTGCATTCTTAGCATATGTGAAGGGCTGGGTTCAGTCCCAGCACCAAAACAAAACAAAACATAGCTGTCACCTCTGCTATATTTTATTTCAGAGCATCAAGCCACAATTCCTGTGACACTCAACAGATGGGAATTACACCAAGGCATGAATACCAAGAGGTGGGGATCATGGGGTCACTTTGACATCTGTCTGCCACACATACCCTTTTCCTATCCTCCTCATTGGCTCATAAATTGCAAACTAAATGAGCTTTCATGAAAGTTTTCCTTAATCACTGCAGTCAGAAGTCTGTCTTTTCTGTGCTCCCAGGGGTTTTTAAGTTGTTTTCTGGTGCTTCATTCATTCATCCATTTAATAAATACAGACTGCGTGTCCATCGCATGCCTGACTTAGAAGTGGTGACTAGTGTGATGGTTGCAGTTGCATGTTTCCTGGGTTCAAGTCTTGGGTCTGCTACTTCATGCTGGTTTCATTGAGTTCACCTCTAAATAATGCAGTGAGAGTTGTGAGTTGTGAGTAAGTGTAAAGGTTAATTTTTTTGTATCACCTTGACTGGGCCATAGGGTGTCCAGATATGGAATCAACCATTACTCTGGGTATTTCTGTGAGGGTGTTTTGAAGATTTGAATCAGTAGACTGTCTTAGTTCATTTTGTGCTGCAATAATCGAATGCACAGATTGGGTAATTATCATGAACAGACATTTATAGGCTCATGGTTCTAGGGCCTGGGAAATCCAAGATCAAGGGGATGCATCTAGTGAGGGTCGTCTTGATGCATCATCACACAGTGGTAGGGTAAGGACAGGAAGGGAGAAGGAAAGGAGGAGAGAGAGGAGAGAGTGGGAGAAGACAAGAGGGAACTGAAGTAGTCCTTTTATACGGAACTCACCGCACAAAAACAGCAATAATCATGAGGACAGAGCCCTGGTACCCTAATCACCTGTCATTAAGCCCCACCTTCCCACACTGTTAGACTGGTTTTGAGTTTTCAACGCATGCTTTAGGCCATAAGTCAACCATATCACTGGGTAAACTAAATTACCTTCTATAATGTGTGTGTGTGTGTGTGTGTGTGTGTGTGTGTGGTGGTGGGGCGGGGGTCACCTAATCAGTTGAAGGCCTGTGTAGAAAAAAAGGCTGACTTTCTCTGAGGTAAGAGAATTCTTACTGCCTGATGGCCTTCAAAGTGAGGTGTCAACCTTTCCTGATTCCATGGTAGCTGCCAGTTTTCAGACTCAAGCTGGGATATAAGCCTTGCAGACTTTGGGCTTACCAGCCTCCCAAATTTCATGATTTATTCCATATAATAAATATCTTTATACTTACATCTGTACCTATGCCTCTATTTGTATCTCCTATTGGTTCTGTTTTTCTGGATAACATGACTCATACAGTAGCGTTAATTGAAATCACACACATATAATACAGCATGGAGCGTGTGCTTTTATAATCACAGTAGAAGGTCAGTAGGGACTAGATCTTGTTTTAGGTGTTGGGAACCTATTGCAACTCAGCGAAGTGTTGTTGGGACTTCCTGGAGCCCATACAGTCAGTTTTTCCCAGGTCAGTGCCTTACTTCCCCAGCAGGGCGTCTTAGACTGCTCTGCTCAGAGTGCTGATTCCCATCTTAGTCCTTTCTGTCACCTACACTGCACTTATCAGGATCTGCAACACTCAAGGCTTCTGTAATTGGGTGTGGGAAAGATGGTTCCTAACCCAATGCCTCTCGAAGGCATGCCATCTCCAGCGCCTGATGGTGATCTGATTGATGGCTGACCTCTGACCTAGTTGCAGCCTGTAACTCTTATATTCTGACTTCTGCTTCTGTCTTGTACTCTGGCACAGATGTCTGTGATGTCTTTTCATTCCACTGATGAGAAATCACAGCGGACTCTCTGCCTCCCTCTTCCCTGCTTGCTGCTTGGCAAAATCTACTTCCTCATGCAGCATATGGAATATGGATGAACTCCTAGCAGGAGAATTCACGGAGTGGGTCTGGGAGGAGGTGAGCAGGGGTGAAGGGTGGTGGCTGAATGGGGAGAGCTGGTGCGTCTGGATCACGTGGTTCCTATTTGTGAGATTTCTCACTGTTTAAATATTGCTGGGAAGCCGGGATGTGTTTCTTCTTCTATGTCTTGCTTTCAGGGCCTGCACACAAAGGCAGGCTCAGTTTTGGGATGCTGGCTTAAGTTTGGGATAACCGAGGTTATCTCTGGGGTCTTAGAGAGATTGGAAAGAACAGCCCAAAAAGTATATTTCTGCCTCATTTGAGCCCCTGAGATGTCCATCTTGGAGCCATGAAAGATCTGGTCTACAGCAGAATCCAAGAAGTTATGTTCTCTGTAGTTCCCATTTCCTCAGCTCATACTTTGATCTTGAACCTCCTATTTTCTTTTTTCTTGCAGGAACATTGAGTGAAAGAGTAAACTGCAATTAGCCTCCTGCCCTTATTGTCTGGGCCTACAGCTCATCAGGACTCTGTTCTCAGTGTTACCTGCTTAATGTGTCACAGGGGCTAATTGTAATTGCAAAGACAGGGAGTAAAGAGGAAAATTGGGTTGTAAGTAAGTAAAAAAAGTGCTTTTTTTTGAGAGAGATATGGCTACTTAGAGAAATTAGGATTCTCAAATTGGAAAGAAACTTAGAAATAGGATCAAAGAGTTGCAAACAAACTAGGAAGTTGTCTAGTCAAAATTCCCTCTAAGGCAGACTGTGAGCCTCACCTACCTAATAGCTCTCCTTCTTCTTGCTAATAATATCCCAATTTGTCCATGTGCTCCATGCCCGCATGTATCATGAACACTCCCCATGCAAGGTGATTAGTTTAAGTCAATTAAATTCATCTTTTTCTTATCAATAGTCTGCTTTGGTGATACTTTAGGAGCCAGGATTTGAAACCAATAAACAACAAAAGACTCCTGCCTACCTTGTTTACTTCAGTGTATTAGTCAGTTTTTCATCACTAGAATTAAATACCTGAGGCAAGCTACTTATGAAGAAAAGAGGTTTATTTAACTTACAGTTTTAGAGATTCAAGGGCATGGCGTGTGCAGTGGCTCAGTTTTGGTGAGGGCCCTCTCAGAAGCATCATCATGGTGGATAGAAATGGTAGGAACACTTGTGGGAGCAAGTGATCACATCTTGATTCAGGAATCAAAGCAGAGATTCAAGGGTCAGGCTTGTTCTTATAACAACCTGCTCTCATAAGAGCTACATTCATCCCTTCTGATTAATGGCAGTGCCATCAACAACTGCCGGCTCCCACTTGGCCTCACCTCTTAAAGTTTTCCTCAGCTCCTACACTGTCACACTGAGGACTAAGCCTCCAACACAGAGACCCTGGAGGTGGGCCACATTCAAACCATAGCATCTAGCTTGTAGGGGAGGCCCACCTTCCAGTCTTCTGACCTACCAAATGTCCCCCCTTTCATGGTTCCCAAAAGGTCCCCAGGAACTTTATCTCTTTCTTTGCTCTTCCATCTTCTTCCCACTTGGGTTTTTCTCCCTGGAGCTTGATAAAGAAGAAGCCATAAATTTGCCCACTCCACTCCACCAGCCACCCTCCTTTCATGTGATCTTGTTTCTTTTACCTTCTCTCTCTCTCTCTCTCTCTCTCTCTCTCTCTCTCTCTCTCTCTCTCTCCTGCTGTACAGGGAAAAGGTGATAGAACCATGGGTATGATATGAACAGGTGGACATTGCTCTTTTGTCTTAGGGGTCTCCTTGACCCTGTTGAGTTCTCTAATCATTCTCTTACTCCTAGGACTTTGACAGGCCCATCTCCAGAATAGTCCAACTCAGCGTCTTAGCACAACCCCAGTACCTTTTTATTTTTTCTTGAGGAAATTTTAAGCCCACTTTCTGTAGCAGCCTATGTTAGTATGTCTGGGAAGTGGGTTCCAAGGATTCTGTTGTGTGATCCTAAGCTCTGAGACCTTGGGGACATCCATTCCCTTTGTGAACCCAGTTTCCTCCTCTGTCAAAGAGTAAACTGAGCTAGATGACTTTCAATGGCTCTATAGTTCCTTGAGACCATTCAGTTCTTTGAATTTATGCCTAAAAGAGAAGACATTGGTAGAAGTTTTTGTTTTGTTTTTAGTTTTAAATTATAGTTATATATTTGAATTACAAAACCAAAAATTGCTTGTTGTAAAAATTAGAATAGTTCAAAAATATGCAAAGCCTAAATTGGTGCTGTGTCTTCTTCCAGCAGTCCCCTGGAGACTGTCTTTTGGAGACCATATTTGTCCTGAGAACTCAGTGCCTGCTTTTGGATGGTTTTGGCCCTGGTGACTCCCAGTTTGCTAAGATAACTAAGGGCTGTTCTGAGAAGGAGCTGTGTATATTCTTATGGTTTCTCTTCCTTGGAAGAAAATTGCAGAATTTGCTAATATTATTTAAGAATTGCAGAGCTCTGCTCCAGTGCCCTCATGTATGTTTTTGTCAGAAATCTTGGTCTTAGCCCAAGACTCAGGTTTGCAGGGGCCCTGACTCCTGGAGAGCCAGTGACCAGGGAGCCAACAGTCCCATAGCAGCCATGAGCAGGATATACAACTTCTCCAGGCCCCTGGGATCAGGCCCTGGGACAATAGTATCCATCTCAGCAGTCTCATCTTCCTACAAACATGAATATTTCCTTCTCCATGTGTATCTAAAGTTTTCATCAATTGGAGTTGAACTTTGTAACAGAGAACTGAGATCACACAAATCATTGGAGGGTAACGAGATGCATTTTTATTACCTGCCATCCTGGGGAAGCAACCCATTAGGGTGAGATGGATCAAGAGAGGTGACCATTGAAGTTGTCAGCACCTGTAATCATTCCTTAGATTACAGCCCACACCTGCCTCAGGGAGGGTCAGCCAAGGGAGGAATAAATAGAAGTCAGTGTGCTTCGGGAGGGAGAGAGCTGGACAAGGACACACAGATGTGAGGGTGAAGTTTGGCCCAGTGCTGAGGAGGGGTTGTGGCTGGGAGGGGTATGCATATTGGGCTGTTTCGCCTCACAAGAAGAGGGGGAAAGGAAGAGTAGAGAAGGCAGGACCTTAGGGCATTCTGGGAGGTTAAATAAGAGATCTGATTGAGGGACAGTTGGCTAGACCTGGCCAATGGTAAAGAAAAAGCCAAGTTTCAGCCAGTTCTGTGCCTCAGTCTTCAAGGAGCCTAGAGAAGTTCATTAGGGGTTAAAGAAGCTGGAGGTGAAAAGGCACAAGTCATTGTTAAGATACTGTGCCATGATACTGCTAGTTCATTCATTCATTCACCACCCATCCATCTATCCATCCATCTGTCCATCCCTCCATCCATCCATCTACCCATCTATCCATCTGTTCATCTAATCATCCATCCATCCATCCATCTAACCATCCATCAACCCATCCATTCATCTACCCATCCATCCACCCATCCATCTACCCATCCATCCACCCATCCATCCATCCACCCATCCATCCACCCATCCATCCATCCACCCATCCATCCATCCACCCATCCATCCATCCATCCATCCATCCATCCATCCATCCATCCATCTATCCATCCATCCATCCATCCATCCATCCATCCATCCATCCATCCATCCATCTATACATCCATGTAATCAATAAATGTTTATGAGCTATCTTTATATGCAAGGAACTGCCTAGATCCTAAGAATATGATGATGGGGTAAAAAAAAGAAAGATGTGAAAGCTTTAGTTTAACAGGGGACGCCAAGAGTGAATTAACTTCATGGTGAATGGCCAGGCAGAGGGGTTGGGTGGGAGTGGGCCTGCAGTTAAGCAAAAGGGTGAACAGGCAGTTGTTTGCAAGCAATTAGACAGTGTGGGATGGTTGGGAGGGTTGCAGGTATAGTTCTGGGGAGGGACAATCATCCTGGGATGGAGACTATACCTTGTAGGAGTTTGCCAGGTATTCTCAGACAGAAGTGGTGCTGGTTTAGACCACAGGGCATGGAGAAGAGGTGAATCTTGACCACTGGGGGACCAAGAGGATGTTTGAACTGGAGGCTAGTTTGGAGTGGGCAACAGAGGTGGGGAAATATGGCTCTGTGTCACTCAGCTCCAGGGTACATAGATCCATGGTCTGATCAGGGGATCAGGGTCTCATGGGGATGAAACCATGTCCTCTCTGCAACTGCCTGAGGGAGCTAGCAGTCTCTCTGCTATCTGGAGGGTTAATTTATTCTCAGAATTGAGATAACCAAGATGAGGAATTAGAATTATGCATTCCTTAAAGGGAAGGTAGGGAAGTGGGGGATACTGGAAATGACAGGGAGTGGGGCCGTATAAAGAATTTTGACGATTCTCTGGGAGAATCCATTCTTTCTGTGATCTTACCTGGCTGGGTATTCTACATGTTCAGTATCCTCATTTGTAAAATGGAGGCAGCAATGTCTCATAGGTTTGTGGTGAGAATTAGTAGTGTTATCATGGTTCAAATTAAATTATTACATCAAGCACCACCCTAAAGTATGGCAGTTACTACAAAATGTTAGCTTCTGTCCTTCATCCTCCTTCTCAAGAGGACCCTGCAGAATGGAGGGTATTATGCACTGCCCTAGTTTACCTTGGGGATTTGGTGCATGAAAGTCCTTGATGATCTGTGCACATAGGTATCATCATCATCAAGATGATGGTGAATAATGATAACAATTATCCTGAAATGTGGGCTGAGGGGGCAGTAGGCTTACAAAGAGTGAGGAGAGCTGAGTCCCCATAGCAAATGGGGAAACCTGTGCAAGACATACGGGTACAAAGCAGCATGGCTGGTTCAAGAGAGCGGGGATGTGGTCATAGAACTTGGAAGGTAATCTTGACTCTGCTAATAGCTGTGTGACCTTATGAGGCTGCCTAACTTCTCTGGGTCTTATTTCCTCACCTGAGTGCTAGAGATACTGCTATCTGGCTCACAGGATCGTTCCCTGGCTCACAGGAACTCCCAAACACAACAAGCAGAATACATAGTGTGAGCTCCAAGTTGAAGAATTAATCTCATAAGACCTCAATTTCTTTGTTGGTGAAGAGTGGATATTAATTGTGTCCATTTCTGGGGTTTGATGGTTAAACAGCATGGGGAGAGACATGAAGGAAGGTACACTGAACAGTGCCAGATGTCGTTGATGATTGTTATTATCAAAGCCAGGGCTCTGGGGTGCCTGTTCTTCCCTCCCAGCCAGCCTCTCCGATCCCTACCTGTGGCACTTCCTGTGGGAAGGAGGCTCCTGGATTTCAGAGGGAGGCTTTGTGCCATCCCATGGTGCCTGTACAGAGCAGCCTAGAGGACAAGACGCTGGACTTGAGTCTCCTGGGAATCTTGGCAGAGCTCAAGGGGCTTGGTCTGTCCTCTCCTGTTAGCCACGGTTCTCCAGAAAAACAGAACTGACAGTATAGAAGGGGTGCACACAGTGGAGTCGGAAAGACAGAGAGAGGGAGGGGGGGAGGAAGAGAGAGAGAACCTAAGGAAGAGGCCCCCATAACTGTGGAGGCTTGGTGAGTTCAGGTGTGATGGGAGAGGCAGGCAGGAAGGAGACCCGAATCTGTCTGCTGGCAGAATCCTTTCTGGCTCAGGAGAGGTCAGTTTTTGTTCTGTTCATATCTTTAACTTATTGGTGAGGTCTATGCACAATAGGGAGAGTAATCTGCTTCATTCAGTGTTATGGTGGAACATGAGGGGTCCCCCAAATTCATGTGAGACAATGCAGGAATGTCCAGAGGTGAAATAATCAGATTATGAGAGCTGTAACCTGATCAGCAAATTAATCCACTTGATGGATTAATCATTTGAATGCGTTACCATCCTAGATGCTAGCTGAAGGCAGACAGGCAGTGACTAGAGGAATTAGGTCACTGGATTTGTGCCTTTAGGGTTAATATTTTGTCCCTGGCATGTATTGGTCTGTCTGTCTCTCTCTCTCTCTCTCTCTCTTCCCCCTCTCCCTCTCTGTCCCCCTGCCTCTTGGCTGTCATGAACTGAGGAGCTTTTCCCACCATGATGTTCTGTCTCACCTTGGGCCCAGAGCAACAGAGTCAGCCAAACATAGACACCTCTGAAATCATGAGCCACAATAAACTTTTCCTCCTCTAACTCTTTTTTTTTTTTTCAGGTATTTCAGTCACAGTAATGAAAAGTTGACTAACACATTCAAAATTCGCTGTTTTAAAGGTTAGTCTCATAAAACAAAACAACACACACACACACACACACACACAAATTCACAGAAACATCCAGAATAATATATGAGCAACTATCTGGGCACCATGGCCCAGACGAGTCAACACATAAAATTAATCACCTCAGCTCCTTTCTCCCATTTTTCTCCTGTATTAAGTCTTGTGGATTCAAACTGAGGCTTTGTGAGAAACAGAAACATCTTCAGCTGCCCGTGGGCCCAGAAAGACCCCAGGACCCTGAAAGGCTCCCTCCTCTCCTGCCCTTTAGGCAATCATATCTACAACAAGAGGTTGAGAAGCAGATGCAGACAGAGGGAGTCTCTTACCCCAAGTCACACCCGTCAGAGCCCACCCTGCAGCCTAGGATTGTTGATGTGGCCCAAACTCTGTCATCTCAAGTGTTGTTGACTCGACCTCCCATCAGCCAAATGCCGAGAGATGACTCTCTGATGTCCATAGAGGCCTCTGGCTGCTCCCTGTCCCTGTCTCTGAAAGGTCAGCTCTTCCCAGTGGGAGTCCTTCCAGGCTTTTATTTCCAGCACACTCTCTCCTCCACACTGGTTGCCTTCTGCTGAGCCAACTGGATGGCAGAGATCAATGGCAGCAGTTTGTACTGAGAGAAGTTAAAAGTTAGTGATTTCCCCTTCAGATATGAGGAGTCTGCCTGAGGCCTGTAGTCAGATAAGGAGCTCAGCTGCTTCTTCTTCTTCTTTTTTTTTTTTTTTTTTTTTTTATTTTTTTTTATTGTTGGTTGTTCAAAACATTACATAGTTCTTGCTTCTTCTTCTTTTGTTATCTCTTCTGCGGACATTTCCTCAGATGAATCACAGATTCTTGGAGCAGGAAGAAGCTTCTGGAAGTGGTTATACTAGCCAGTTCCTTCACTTTGCAGATGAAGTTACAAAGGGCCCAGCAGGGAAATGATGAGCCTGAGTAAATACAGCCAATAGTTCCTCTCCTTTATCTGTACCTGGTTCTAGGGAGGAGAAGCCTGGACCGGCTGGTACAGGGGATGGCTGAGAGGAAGGCTCCCTGGGAGCCACTCATAGTCCGGGTGAGATGTGCTGGGCCTGGAAGTTGCAGGGTACGTGGGGAAGGGGGCCAGACTCTGTATCCAAAGATAATTGTGAGAAAGAACCTGTAGGTGTGTGAGTTGGGAGAAGGATGGGGCTCAGAGTGCCTGTCCTGGATGTGCAGACATTACTAAGAGGAGCAGGAATGTGTAGCAGAGGGGAGGCTTTGAGCATGGGTAATGAGGATGCTTTAGGGAAGGTGATTGTGGGATATCTAGGAGGGGTCACTGAATGGACAATGAGTGTGTGTTCCTAAAGCTCAGAGCACAGAACTGAGCACCAGGTATGGCATCCTACCATAATACGGAAGCTGAACTCATGGAAAGAAGGATTTGCAAAGGAGAGTTCATAGCAGGTAAAATCGGAACCAAAGCTGCTTGCTGGGGTCGTGCTATTCCACTAAACTATACTATCATCCCCCAGCAAGGGAGGAGGATAAGGGACCACAGACAACTTCCCAAAGAGGGATCTGTCCCAAGTTCTCAGAGTCATCTTAGACCTGCACTGCATATATCCATACGCATGTCCCTCCCTGCTGAAAGAAGCTAATGTCCATGGGTCTTCAGGAGCCATGCTCTCTAGCCATGGTAAAGCATTTCCTTAGAGATGGCGAGAGAGCTAGGATGAGGAGGGGACAGACATGACTGGCAATTCCAGGAACTCTGAGCAGGACAGAGTGTCTGCTGATTTCTCTGCCCCCTTTGCACCCAGGTGGCCCCAGAGACACACAGAAAGGGCACAGAAAGCCATTCAGTGGCTAAGTGGCTTGCTGTGGTCCCCTGAGTGCAGCATTAAGAACTGTTGTCATTAATTTGTCACCTTGATTTTTCACCAGCTGTTTGGTAATTCGTGTTAAATCCCAAATGAGCCTATGTGTGGTTCCTGGCAGGTTCCAAAGAATAGAAGTCAAGAGAAAATAAGAGCATTTCTGAAATTTCCTAGATCAAGTAGCTTAACCTTTTTTTTTTTTTAATTTTTAAATAACTCACTCCAGATTTAGCAAAAATTCCATTCAGAAGGACCCTGACAAAACAGCATGAGGTGACAACTCTGCTTCTGACTAATACATTATTTATTCCCTGCCAGCCATGAGCCCAGCAGGTACTGAGCTAAACTAAACTTGCTAGCACACATGCAGAGTTCAGGAATGGAGAGTGATGGCAGCCCAGGCACGGGGACCTGCCAAAGACTAAGAATGTCTTCTTGTTGGAGTAAGGGGGACTTTTATGTACCCCTATGCTAGAGCTTCCCATGCGTGATATTTGCCACACTGTGGAGCACATGTCTTTGTCTCCATTCTACAGATCAATAATGGGGATGTTGAGGGTGGTCATGACTTGCCTAAGCGTTGAACCCCAGGTGTCCAATTCTGAATCCATAGTTCTTCTGCATTAGCACAGGATGATGGCTGATGTGGTGGCTTCTCCAGGATGGCCTCGGGGAGCTCATTTCTGTATTCACACCCTGCACAGCTGCTGTATGCATGGAGTTTGGGCTGGCCCTGTGTCACTAAAGTGAATGTGGTGAGGAGATGCTTTGTGGTTTCTGAAGCTAGGTCATAAGATGCCTCATAGCTTCTTGATCTTGTCCTGCTCTGAAAGAAGCCCACTGCCATGTACGAAGTCTGACTTCTCTGAGATCACCATGCTGTGAAAATGGCCAAGCTGGTCAGGTGAAGAGACAATGTGGGGGAAGATTCCCTGGCAGTTCAAGTCATCCCAGCTGAGGCATAACACATGGAATGAAGAAGCCATTTTGGATGTTCCTGCCCTGTGTGGTCTTCTGCTGATGCTAGTCTCAGGCTCCACTTCAGTGGAGGCACCCAGGGAAGAGAAACCACCCAGCTGAGCCCAGGCGGTCCTCCAGATCTGAGGAAGTAAGAGTGAGTTTGAGTTTTAAACAATCAGGTTTTGGAATGGTTCATTTCACAGTGACACAGTGATACAGTGAAACACAACTAAAGCAATTGAGGTTCAGGACCATTTTATGTACAATACAAAAATTTCATGAAAATGTTATGTAAAATACAAAAATTGTGACCAATTTTTACTGACCATTTATGTATCAGGTAACATATTAAACATTCTATATTTATTATTCCACTTGATTTTTCACAAGAACCATAGGGGATAATGCCAATTATTTGTTCTTTTAGTTTCTTTTAATAAATTTATGGGGTACATACATACATTGTATAATGAATGACCAAATCAGGATAATTAGTATATCTATCACCTCAAACATATATCATTTCTTTGTGCTAGGAACATTCAAAATCATCTCTTTGGGCTGTTTGGAAATATACCCATAAGCTATTATTAACTATAGCCACCCCACCATGCTAGGGAACTTAGCTAACTGTATTTTCTTATTCATTAACCTATTTGTCACTCTCCCCTCTTCTCAGCCTCTGACAGCCACTCTTCTACGCTCCTTCTGTGTGTCAACTTCTTTGGCTTCCATATATGAGTGAGAACGTGCAGTATTTTTCTTTCTGTGCCAGGCTTATTTCACTTTCATGCACATTGCCACAAATGCCAGGATTTCGTTTTGTTATGGCTATTTCATTGTCTATGATGATTCGTGAAGCCTGCTTTACATATGAGAAAGGTTCAGTGATGTTAAGTAATAAGCCAAGGTTGCATAACTAGTTAGTGAAGAGGTCAGGATTTAGATACTGAATACTCCAACCCCAGCCCTCATAGTACCATCGTCAGTCACTCTGCTACACGACTGGATACAGGGGACTCAGGAGACTGAACTCCTGATGGATGGACTTGTTTCTGGGGGATTGGCCTTGGAAAGTCTTTCTTAGCCTTGAGGCTTGTTCTAGGAGGTTTGTATCGGCCAGCCGTCTTTCAGGGGCCCACAGCCAGGATTTTGTGAATTCATTCATGTGGGGAAACAAATGGTTGTGACCTTTTCTTTTTGAAATGTTTTCAAGCTAGTGTGTGGCAGGATCTAGATTGATGGTGTTGGATGCTGCGGCGTGGAGCCTCCACCTAGTGTCACTTCGCTGGGTACCTTAGGTCAGGTCAGTCAGAAACATGGCGGAGCCTGAAATGTCATGCTGATTGCTTATTCAGAACACACTCTCCCTGCCGTTTCTCTCCACCTTTATTGCTTTTCTAGTCTGTGGGACATGGAGGCTGCTTTATATTTCTGTTCTCAAAGCAAAATAGCTAGGACAGGGGAGTAGATCTTGTGGAATTAGAAGCTTGGCTGAGGGCAGGGTAGAGGCCTTGTCTGAGTGAAGACGTGCAGGCCAGCATGTACTGGACAGACCCTCACCATGCATGCAGGCTCTTGCAGAGGCGCCAGGGCAGTGCCACAAGGCCCCATACCCCTCTATAACATGCCCCTTCATGGTCTGTGTGGGGACAGGATGCTGTCGTGGAGGTGCTGTGTCTCTGACTTGCTGTGGCAGCTCTAGTTCCAAACATCAGTAGTGAAGGATGCTCTTCCCCAGCCTCCTGTCTGCTGCTTCTTTCTCTTTCCTCCAACTTGAACTCTCCTTGATGTCTGCCCTCTGTGTCCACGGCCCTGTCCTCAGAGTCCATGCAAGCAAAAGGGTGAGAGGGATGTGGCTCAGGAAGCAGCATGAGGGCACATTGAGAGTTACAGGAGGAACTGTCAGCTCTGCCACAGGAGGAAACGTCAGCCAGGTGGGCGGTGTCCTTCATGCTGCAGCCTCTGGGAGCCTTCAGCCTCTCCCTGGACTCCAGTGTCATCTGACTCCCACCAGGCTCCTTGGGAGCCCTGTGCCAGCATAACCTTCACACAGGTCAGGAAAACCTCTGTCTCTCATCATGTTTCCCAAACCTCAGTCCTCTAAGTGCCATTTCACGTATTTCCATATCCACATACCATGTGCACTATTTTTTTACTTACTAATGGTCTTTAAATCGACTCTTTATCCTTGAAATTGACTGATTTTAAGGTGTGCTGTGGGAATCAGAATCACTTGCTATAAATAGGAGCTACCTGTACAAATGATTGCCATAAAAACCAGAACAGCATCACTTTCGTTCCATATTGTTGGCTGCCCAGGATCTGGGCTCGAGACTCGCCCTGTTGTACTGACAGGAATACTGCCATCTGTGCAAGATGCACCAATGACACTCTCTCCTTCATGTAAGCCACAGAAGCCAGTGAGAACCAAAAGGCAAAAATCTTGCTATGCCATTTAATGCTACTCAATATCATGCTTATAATGCTTAGCCAATCACATCTCCTCCCACCTCTGCTCTGTATTTCATGCTTTGATAGTCATGATCCTGCCCAATTTGGGCATGTCTTTAAAGAACAGGCCAAAGGTCTTACTGCCTCAAGAAGTCTTTTCTTATGCTCTTGCTGATATCATTTACATCTTTCTCTAAATATTTATAGTTATAGGTACCATCTTATAGCAAATAGGAAGCACTTATTATGACATTTGCTGTAACCTAATTGCCACCTAATTGTTCTGGAGCTCCATGTTCTGTCTTGCCAGCGGTGTCACACTTCCAAAGGCAGTGACCGTAAATTCTTTTCTTGGCACATGGGATTTCAAGTGGCATCTTTCACGCTGCTGAACACAAAGGTGATGCTTGGTTTACGTCGCTGAATGAAATTTAAATCCTTGTGACTGTGAATTGTAATTGTGTTGCTCTGAGGTTGATTTTATGTTATTGTATCAAATAATTTGTGTGCGAGTAACTTCCCAGCTCAGCACACTTGTTTTTTACAATGTACAATAACAGCAGATTCTAGCATAACAAAAAGAATTTGCAAAATCAAATACATTGTCCAGAGTTAGAGTTATGTAAGGTAGAGAGGGAATGCATTGAGATAGATTAACTCACTAAATTTATCTTTTACTCTCTTACTATCTATTCCATATACCTTGACAGCACATAACACGTACCAGACCTTAATAAACGCTAGGGGAATAAAGGTGAAGAGTAAGTTGTGTTTATGGTTTGGAGAGACCCATAACTTAAAAGGGAGATAGTAGGAAGACCAAACCTGGAATTATAATTCCATGCAAATACAATGCAGGTATGCTCCAGGTGCTATGAGCACCCGAGAGGCTTTGGTTCTACTAAGAGAATTTGGAAAGGGAACACAAAAGAGATGACCTTTGAATTAAGCTTTGAAAATGAGCCAGACTTGTCAGAGAAAGGGCATCCAAGGCTAACAAACAAGCAGGAGCAAGGGCCTAAAGGCTTGTGTTTGGATATTTCAGAAGTGATCAGTTACCGGGGTGGCTATGGTGTGGCCCACCATGGGGAGGGGCAGGAGATAACGGTCGAATGAGAGTAGGTGACAATATAGAAAAAGCTTTATGTGCCCAGCAATGGGGAGATGTTGAAAGTCTTTAAATGAAAGTGTAACAGAGCTGGCTAGTTATCTACTTTAATATTTATTTTTCCTTTCCTTCTTACTTACAGAACTCTGTGGAGCCTATTAATTTCTGGAACAAAAGACTGCCTTCTTCAGCTTCCCATGCAGTGAGGAGGTAGCAGGTGAGTAAGCAGAGTGTTGTGTAGAATTTCTAGGAAGGCTGCTTAAAGGGAGATGAGTTATCAAGGAGCCACCCCCTTTGCCATGGTGGCTGGAGTTCCAGCCACTCTTTTGGACTACAAAGACACCTTGAGAATGAGAGTCAGAACTGAAAATGACAGAGTAGAAAGAGAAGCCACCAACTCTGTATGTCATCTTTTCTTTCATGTGATAAATAAACAAGACTTTATGTTGTTTATGACTGTTTTTCTTGATTTTTGTTCATTTGATCTTGCCTCCTGATCTCCCTGGTAATTTTTAATTGAAACTGGACCTTGTATAAAGCAGCCATTGTCCAATACAATTAGTCTCAGGAAGCTTTGTGAATTTAAAATGACACAACATTCAAAATTCAGTTCCTTAATTCCCCTAGCCACACTCCAGAGACTCAGTCATTACATACAGCTAGTGCCTACTGTATCACTCAGCGCTGATTATAGAACGTTCTCATCATTGCCGAAAATGGACATTGCTGGTATAGAGATTATGGGGCCGGCCTCTGGAGAAGAAACTCATTTCTGACCAGCTATTAGACCAGGGACACTTTTGTATTGATAAATCCTGCATCCCAACTTTTTCTGTTTGACCCCACAGGACTGTCAAATGCTGCACTCCATTTCTCAGATTCTAGACCACTTCTTACAAAAGGTCAAATGCCTCAAAAGTGGCTAAATGTCAGGCTTGCTCTTTGTGATTCCCTTCTTTCCAGGATCTAGGCCCTTCACATGGATTTTTGAAGTACATTTTATTCAATTTTTTAAGTTATTATTGGCAGGAGGATCTGCCAACCCCCAAGGTCTGATGCAAGCTAATCTGTCACAGCTGGAAACTGAAGTCCCACTTCTGCCTTAGACACTTGGCTCTGGGGGCAGTGTAGAGGAAGTCTCATAGGAAAGTCTAAGCAAGAGGCAATGAGAATTTGAACCCAGAGGCCAGGGAGGGTTGCAGATTTAAGGAAAGTAGAGTTGGCTGGATCAGTCTTGGGTTGGATGTGATGTGTGAGAGAGGGGAGATGGGAGACAGAGAATTAGAGACCCCTCAGGTCATGGCACTCTGATATACTGATCAACAAGATGGATGCACCCTTGTAAAATATCTAAAGGAACGAGGCCTGGGAAGAATTCTTTCTGGAGATGGTTGCATGCAGTTCGCTATGAATAATGTCCCCTGTCTGTGACATTGGTGATGTCAGTTGTTATGCCTGGCATTTGGTGGCCAGGCTGCAGCACCTTCTCCAGGTGTTGGTTTTAGTGTGGTTCTGGTTGCTGCCTAGCTGCTACAGGTGACACTCCCACCTTACATCATCGCCACTCTTCTCCTTCTCCTCCTCCTTCTCTTCTCCTTTCTCCTTCTCTATTTCCAGAGTCCAATTTTGTTGTTTGCAACTCAGAACTCTGACGGCTAATGAAGTAAACACCAACAACTTCCCATGCATATATTATAGAGAATTCGCCCCATGAATTTTAACATAAATCCAGGAAGCATGCCTGTCCTATTTCTCAAAAGTGATGGGAAAATACCAGAAGGTAGAGATGGAGAGTAGAACAGAATAACTATTTCAGCAGCAGTAGTGTTATGATTTAGATGTGAGGTGTCCCCCAAAAGCTCACATTTGAGACAATACAAGATTTGGAGGAGAAATGATTGGGTTATAGCCTTAACCTAATAAGTGAATTAATCCTTGGTGGGATTAGCTGAGTGGTAACTGAAGGTAGGTAGGTTGTGGCTGGAGGAAGTGGTTCTTTGGGGAGGTGGCTATGGGGTATTTAGTTTGTATCTGGTCAGAGGAATCTCTCTTGCTGCTTCCCTCTGACACACTCTTCTGCTATGAGCCCTGAGGAGTGAAGCCTGCTGTCTGTGGATTGAGCCCCCAAATAAACTTTTCCTCCTCTATAGTTGTTCTGGTCAGGTCCTTTAGTCACAGTAGTGAAATAACTGACTAAAACAAATAGTGTAGTAAATATCTATAACTTAGTCAAAGTCATGAGAATGGCTGATATTTCTCAGACCTGTGTAGCCTGAGAAAGAAAGAGAGCTCATGAGTTTTTATTTTTTTTAATCTATCTCCTTCCCCAATTGAGGTGAGATGTTCCTTTCTTTTATTTTTTATTTTTATTTTTCCTTGGCCATGACCAGTGTGACTTGGAGATGTTCCCTTTTAGGAAGCTGAGCCAATTCCAGAGACTCAGGCGGTGACTTCCTCCTAGCATGGTGCAGAGGCCAGCCCAACATTCACCCTTCAGCTGGGTAGCAGCAGGGTCTCTGTCAGGCCCAACTGAACCATTTTCTTCCTGGTCATGACTCTTCTGACCTGACACTAGCACTCTGCTTCCTGTGGACTCTAAATTCCCAAGAGCCACCAAGAAAGCTACAAAAGCATATGCTCTGGGGAAGCTCTAACCCAACACTACGAGGACATGCCCTGGTACTATGCTTCCTGTGGACCCTTCCTGTGGACCCTTCCTGTGGCCTCTGCAGCATGCTATGGTTTATAGGTATGTCTCACCTGTCTGGAAACCCCATAAAAGCCCCTTTTCATCTTCTGACTGGTCCTCAGTCCAGAGTCTGGCACATTTGCTGGAGGCCCACACGAACAACTACTACACATGAGAACTAGAAAAGGCCACAGCCAGCGGGTAGCCGACCCAAGTCCAGTCTTCAACTCCATACTTCTTGCTCCCTGCACTGCCCTGGGTAGGCTGCTTCTCTCTTCAGCATCCTCACCTGTGAGATGAAGGAAGTAGGAACAAAACCTTAGCATTGTCCTACTCTGATATCCTGAAATTGATGACCTGATCTCATTCTACTTCTTGCAGTCTGCAAATAAAGAGACTGCAAGACATAGCTCTAACTAGAACTCAAAGGTTTGAAGATCTTGCCAAACTAAATAGCCCCAGAAACAAGGAAAGCTTCAGGAAGAGGCAGTGGGGCAGGGGAGGGGAGGGGAGGGGAGGGGAGGGGAGGTGCCACAGGTGCTGGGAGTTAGGGGCAGGAGGGCAGGTGCTCATGGCAGGTGTTGAAGTTCAGCAAGGAGCTGGCTTTGGGGAGCCAGCAAGCCATTTCCCTCATGCACTGGAATCGTTCGTTACATTTTGTGTAGCCTTTTGCAATGCTGAAGAGAAAAATTTTAAGAGACAAATAATCAAGAGGCCTCATCTTTCAGCTAGAGCAATGGAGAATTACAGGGCTGGCCCAGGGCCTCAGGGAGAAGGTCTGCTGAGCAATCCGGGCTTGTCTTGCCTCCCAGGCTTATTTATGAGTCACTGGAGGATTGGCACATCTGTCTTCCACATCTGCCAGGTGCCTTGTGCGGGGTTTGTACCCAGAAGGTCATAAATGCTCAGCAGGGGACTGGCCATCCATCAAACAACCTCGAAGGATTCTGCTCCGTGTGCTGGGGGGTGGGGAAGACGTTTGGGTAATTTTCCAAAACTTTGGAGGCCTGGTGAGGCTCATGGTTAACTTATAGGAGTAAATTGCTTTCCTCTGTGAAATGAATGAGCTCTCCCAGGGCACCGAGTGGTTCGAAAAAGAAGTAATTCACTAAATGGTCCCTCCTGTAGCAGAAGCACAAAAGCGTTTCATAGGAGCATGGAAATTACTTATCGCAAGAACATTTCTGAAGAGAATTGTTTCATCAGCGCTGTTGGAATCGTGACTAGAGCCAGCACTATGAGGCCACAGCCAGCGAGCTCTCAGGAGGCTCAGAGCTGGTACCTCTTGACCTGGCAAGGCCTGTGATAATCAAATACTGTCTTTTCTCACTAGCCAGTCTCAAGATTGGGAAGCTGAGGCCCAGAGGAGGGAGGGGACTCCTAGAGCCATTGGGGGTAGGGGGGATTGAGCAAAAAGTTCCCTGGTTTCCAGAGGAGGCCCTGCCCTTTGTTGACTCTCAGAGCCCTGGACCCCTGCCCTCACTTGTCATTGGAGATGCTTTCCTTGGGTCCATAGCCCCAGGCAGGGTACCAGGAGCATAAAGGTCCCTCCTAGTCCCTTCATGGGTAAAGCAAGCCTGCTCCACTTGTTTCGGGCAGTAGAGAGCTCATCATTTGTTGAAGAATCAGAACTTCCCATTCTTTGGGAAAGAGAATTTGGAAAAAAAGCCAGGACTTAGGCCATAGAAAAGTGACAGGTGTGTGCTTAGTGCTACATGGGACCCTTAGGTCAGGGAGCCTCATGTTAGAGGTGTATATAAGTTACAATAGTTAAAATAGTGATTGGGTTACAATGCCCTGTGAAGGTGGAGATTTCAAATACTGATAAGTGAAGACACAGACTCAGGTTTGCCGCAGTCTGGCTGGGCACAATTCAGGAGCCACTTGTCAAAAGAAATGAACTTTATTTTTAGAACACACACACCTCACCACACAGCTCCTCAGGAAAAACTCTCAGAGCCCAACTGCCACCACCGGCTTTCCACAAGCCTCTCAACCTCCCCCACTCCTCCTGCTCTTGAGGCCTATTGGCTGGGTTGCGTGGGTGGAGCCAATAAAAAGTCCCCCAATGAGCAGCTCCCTGGTCTGAAAGGGCGGGGAAACAGCCCAATGAGCATCACCGCAAAGGAGCCAATCAGTTGGCAGCTAGAAGTTTGCTGGGGCCGCTGTGAGCCAATCATCAGCTGGCAGCTGGAAGTTTGCTGGCAGCTGGAAGTTTGCTGGGGCCCCTTTTGGCTGTGGCTCTCAACAAGGTTTAACGAATTACCCATGCTTACTATCCACCAAGCTAGGCCTCATGCCAACGCCAAAGCCCTGGATGGGAACTGTCTTTGAAGTCCTTCTGACCCGGAGCTTCCTCACCCTCACAGTGTTCCCTAGGGGTTTCTATTTTGACTTTGGATTGTTTTTCTCTGATCAGCAGTAATTACTGCTCAGGCCTTTCAGGTTACAAAGTCACCGCCCTAGGCCAGCTGCTTTCTGACTATTTTAAGACTGCTGCTCATCGACTGAGCATACAGGCCTGATTCCATCTGTGACTTTCCCCTAACACAGGTCCCCATAAAGTGGGTCCAGCTGAGCCTTTTACCTTGTTCTCACTGAGTGCCACGCTGAGGAGGAGACCTGGTCAGTAGGTATGGGCTGGATAAGGACTCTGCAAGACTGGGACACCTCCTGGGGACACAGGCAGTGGCTAGGAGGATGCAGAGTCAGGGGTGCGGGGGTCAAGGCCCCAGACTGTACCTCAAGGGGAGGGAAGCTGAATGGGGAGTCTCCCACCTGCTGTCATCTACCTATTCTCATTCCTGCCAGTACCTTGTGCTTTTGGGGCCTTCCTCACCTTAGGCCACTCACCAGCCCTCTGTTTTTTGCATGATGGGAATGTACTTTGCAGAGGCCCATATGAAAGGTGAGGGCTGGGTAGGGGCCCCCGCCAAGAGCACCTGCACTTTGAAAGGAGAATTTAGAGGAGATGAGAAGACCAGCTTACGCAGTGGGCTAAGCGTGAGACGAAGGCTAATACAGTGGACATCTGTTGTTTTTTGTGCCTAGTTTCTGTTCCCTCTTCCTTTAGGGATCTGTCCTGTCTGCTCTGTGTGGTTTTGCTGACAGGACCCTGGCCTTTTGACCAAGCCTTTCAAGGGGACATGCTATGTGCTTCCATGTGGAGAAGGGTGCAATCTCTGGCTTTTTCTCCTGGTCAGGCATTGCCCAGTTCTTTTCACTTCTTGTTAGATGAGTTATCTGCTGGAAGCCCATGGTCTGTTTCACAGAGGGTAGGGTCTCCCTAGTCCAGGCCACTGGCTGGCAGGTGCTTCTACTTCTCAGGTTCTGTATTTGAAAGCAAATTCTCCAGCAAAAGAATTACCCCATGATATGAGATAATATCAGTTTTAGTCAGGGTGTTCGCTGCTGTGACTAAAAGATCTGACCAGAACAGTTTTAAAGAAAAAAGGTTTATTTGGTGGATCACAGTTTCAGAGTTCTTAGTCCACAGAAGGTCATCACCATTCCTCGGGGCTGAACATGATGGCAGGAGAGTGTGGCACAGGGAAGCAGCTCCCACATCATGATCAGAAGGCAGAGAGAGAGGCCTCCACTGGCCAGATACAAATGTATCTCCCAAAGCCACGCCCCAATTCCCACCTCCTCCAGCCACACGCTACCACTTCAGTTACCACTCAGTTAATCCCTATCAGGGGATTAATTCACTGATTGGATTAAGACTTTTACAACCCAATCATGCCTCCTCTGAACCGTCTTGCATTGTCTCACACGTGAGCTTTTGAGGGACACCTCACATCCAAACTGTTACAATATCTTTATCTCCATTTGCCTGATCCCTCTGTCTTAGTCTCAGTTGATTCAGAAATAGAGTAGGAAAAATGAGTACTATTATTTAAATGGTGAGGACACTAAATCAGAGAGGAATCACTAGGATTCTCTCTCCTGGGATTTCAAGTCTTGACATAGTTAGGGACCAAATTTGGTCAAACTAGGATTGTCTGTAAGTGGTGCCCTGGAAAGACAGTTGGTAAACCTATACCTTCCTAATTCTATTCTTTGCAAGGTCTGGTACTTAGCTCTTGTTTCTGGAAGATTCTATGGTAGCTTAAGTCTTTTGGTGAGATCTTGAACACTACATGAGATTTGCAGGCAGCAATGGAGGGAAAGTGGGGGTGAGGTGGAGTTTTCAAGTAGAGGGTATGAGTGAAGATGAAGAGAGAAAAAGCCAAGGAATGTTAGAGAAGACTCAAGAATAATTGGCTACAACATCTCACACCTAGAGGTGAATAGGAGATCTGTAGGGTTGGGCCAGCTCTTGACAGGTATTCAATGTCACATGGGAATATGAAGACTGAACAATGGGAAACAGAGAGGTGACGTGCAGAAGAGTAGACTGAAGGCCAAGAGGAGACTGCCACAGCCACTGGAATCATGGTCCCAAATCTGCCACCTTCTCAGCAATCTCTCTCCTCCCTCCCTCTATTCCCACTGGTACTTGTTTCTGGAAGATTCTATAGCAAGGGGTATTTTCCACACCTTTCCTTTTGTGTGTATAGATATAAGCAATTATAGCACTTATTTTCCTTTTGTAGACAAACTAATACACGTTACTCTATGACCTGCCTTTTTTATGTCACAACAAAGCATTTATCAAGTCACTGCAAACATACCTAACTCAGTTTTGGTTTTCATGGTTGCATTTTAACCTAGGTATATATATTCCTTAATTTATTCAACTAATTGCTTATTTGTGGACATTCATATTGTTTCAAATTTTGCTAATCCAAAGATAATACAGGGGCTGGGTTGTAGCTCAGTGGTAGAGCACTTGATTAGCATGTGTGAGGCCCTGAGTTCAAACCTCAGCACGACATAAAATAAATGAATAAAATAAAAACTTTAAAAAAAGATAATACAATAAATGTTCTTAAAATTCACTCTTCTGTACTTGCTTTAATTTTTTTTTTTTTAGAATAAAAGCTTAAAAGTAATACTCATGGATTAAAGAGCAAGTCCATTTGAAATTTTAATAGATAAATTTCTGGAAGATTCTATGGCAGCTTAAGTCTTTTGGTGAGATCTTGTAGACAAAACTAATACACGTTACTCTATGATCTGCCTTTTTTTATGTTACAATTAAGCATTTATCAAGTCACTACAAACATACCTAACTCAGTTTTGGTTTTCATGGTTGCATTTTAACCTTGAAATTACTTTTAAAGACTGTGGTAGCAATTAATTCCCACTGCTGTGTGTGCTCATTTCATAGCAGGACATTGTAGGATCTGATGATAATCTAATGTAACAGAATATGTGCATGAACTGAATCTCTTCTGCTTTCCTCGGGGAAGTACCAATTGGTGCAACCCTCTTGGCAGGTACTTTAGCATTATCTTAAAAAATTGCACATTCATATATCCTGTGACGTAACAATTTCACCACTAGGTGTATACATAAGAAAAATGCTTTCATGTTCATACCAGGAAACAGATACAATAATGCTCCAGCAGTATTGTTCAAATCAGCAAAGATTTGAAAACAATAATGCCCTTTGATAGGATATTGTATATATAAACTGCAGCATCACCACATAATGGCAATAAAAATGAATGAACTATAGCTACATGCTATTTAATATAGCACATACATATACCATGTAGCGCATATAACATAAACTCTATGTACAAAAATAAAATATCAATGAAAAATTAAGACTCAGATGCATACATTAAATTATCAAGAGAAACAACTGAACATAAATGAAAATGTATATAAAATTAAATTTTTTCTAAAAAAAAAAACAACCAAGGTGATAATAGACAAGTGATTGCCTTAAGTTGGGGAGGAAGAGAGGCCTGACAGCAGGGAAACACAGTCAGATATACATTATTGTCAACAATGGTGTTAATTATATCATTAATCAGTTAATTAATTAGTTCAAAGAGGACCGATCATGAGAGTATATCAGGAACTGCAGCCCATGTAATAAAAAGGAAAGAGAATAATAAAACAAATGCCAGGGAATAGAAGATGACACTTCAGCCTCCCCCCAGGGAGGGGCAGGTTTCTGTCTAATGACAAATCAGGATTCCCAGCCTCTCAGGTTTGGATCAGGGAACTAGGAAGTATGTTAACACATTCAATACAGAATCCCTGCAAGAAACCCTGGGAGCTGTGTCATAACAAACAACACGGGTTCTCAGTCATGGCTGTTCTCTGTTCTCGGGTCCATGATGTCAGGCTCTGTCATCCTGAACGTCTGGGAATGATTGGTTTCTTCCTATTTCATGTGTTTCACTCTTTGGGGAAAAAAATTCTTTGGAAATTTCTATCCTGCCTTGGAGGGATGCACCATGGGTGGGGTGAGTCAGCACCAAGCAGCCATACACGGTTGTTTGGGGTTCAGCTTGAGGCTGCGAAGCTGGGTCATTTACCTAGAGTGAAGCCCTGTTTTTGCCCTGAGAAAGACACACTCACCTCCACCTCACCTTTCTGTTCTCCCAGCTGGCTGGCAACACCTCCAGGCCCAGACAGGGCATGGCTGAAAGGGTGTAGCAGAATGGAATGGGGAAGAGTGTCATTAGGAGGAATTATTAGGGACCTCTTCCAATTGGGGCCCTCTTGGCGTTAATGCAGGGACATCTGGTCCTTCCCTGAAGGGTTCCTGCACCAAAACAACCAATTTCTCTCCTGAATTGGCTATGTTGCCAGCATTCTGTGATAAGAAGCTGCTCCCTGTACTGGGTCCTGGCTGGAAAGGTCAGCATGGATTTTACATTCGCTTCTGTATCCTGGGGCTTAGCATGGAGTTGTCTGGGGGAGCGGCTGTAATTGTTTAATGACAGATGAAATACTCACTCTCTCAAGCAGCAGGAGAAAATGGTGAGCTGTTATTGTTATTATTTTTGATTTAGAAAAAGAGCAAGTCATACAGCCCCAGGGCCACTTAGCTAATGGACACATAATTCATCAGGTACGCTCTAATGCATCATGTTATGGACATTAGAGACTGCTCACTGCTCCTCTTTGAGCCTTGGTCTGGCTGAAAAGTTGAGGCCAAAACCAGCATAATTGGGACTGCTCCAAACATTCCAGGATGTTTGTGCCAAGTTTCTACCCCCAGCCTGTGTTTCCAGCAAATCTGAAGTAGTTAACAATAGGAAGAAGATTATCTGCTCAAGTAAACAGAACTGTACTGCACTTCATTTCCCAGCCTGTAGTCATTGCAGGGACTGCAGACAGAGACCTATTCTCCCCATTCTCTCTTCTACTCAATAACTACATCACACATTTGTGAGCCTATTTGGTCTCTAAAGAGGCCTTGCAATTGTGCGGGATACTCTGTCCACAATGACCAGATTCCCCTTTCCAACTTCCCATCTTGGAATTCTGCTCCTTCTTCAAGTTCCAAAGCCAATGCTGCCTTTCTTTGAGACCTCCTTGATTCTCCTAGTTAGGATCAAATACTTCTCCTGTCCTTTCCTCAATGGGGCAACTAAACTCTCCACGTGTTGGGGTGTACACGGTTCTGCTTTTCCTCATTGCATGTGGCTGCTTTGCAGGCAGGATTGGCGATGTGTGAGATAAGTGAAGTGTTGAGCAGAGTTGGAGCCTGGCAGTGCTAAAGGATTGGTCACTGCTGCTCTTCTCTGCAGGATGCCTTAGTGCAAAGCAGGAAAGTTCAGATTCTAGCTTAATGCACATGGAATGCAGAGAAGGACACAATGACAAGCCAAAGCAATAAGATAAGATCAAATTTGTGAGGCTTCTGAATTACTTGCTTACTTTCAGTAAAGATGGGGGAATTACAATTCTGTTGAATAACAATGGGTGGGGTTGCGGTTTGGTGTGCTCCTTATTTGGTTGCACTGAGCACAGGAAATGAATTAGATTCGTGATTTGAGTTTCTTGGTTTTGAAAACTTGAGATAGATTTCACCTCTTGCCCTATCCGGCCTCTAGGGAATTGAAACCACATGTACTGTCATTAGGACAAAGGAAGGTGGTTGCTTCTTTAACTATAGTGTACCCCACACATGTGGGTTTCCTGTTTAGCTTAAAGTGAGTGAAGGGTCATCGTTTTTATTGGAAATATTTTGCTATTCAGAATTTTAATTATCAGGATATTTGAATAATAGAATTTGGCCTCCAAACCTGACTAAGCAATTCTAATATTTAACTGCCAAGGGTAATTTGCTGCAATTATTGTTTAGTTCTTTATATAGTCTTCATTTTATTGTTTATCTTTAGGTAGAATAATATATAGGGAAATTAGTGTGGATTATTTAGAGAAGGATTAATAATAGTTGCTGCTACCACCATAGCCACCCTCATCAATACCTATTCTTTGCAATTATCTCTAAGCCATACAAGAATCCTACAAAATAAGTATTATTTCCTGTTTTAAGATGAAGAAACTGAGGACCCCAAAAGATAAGTGACTTCATCGCAAGTGTGAAGCTAGGATTTAAAATCTGGCCCACTTGCCTTCAAAGCTTGTCTCCCCCATCCTAGACCTTCTTCTAGGAAGCCAGACTGACTTCTGTATGTGGCAGGTGTTGCTAGCAAGTGTCACTAAGCCCAAGATGAGTGCCAAGTGAATTAAATGCACCCAGAGCTTGCTGGAGGGTTCCTGGAGGGCTGGAACCTCTATGGAAAGGCCCTGCTGATCTTTTGAGGTCATGAAAAGATTTCCTTCTTCCTGCCCCACCTTCCAAATTTGCATTATTGAAAGGCAAATCAGGACAGGGATGATAATCTATCTAGTTTGAGTTCTGGTTTCTTTCTGAGGTATGCACTTGCTTTGAGATAAACTGGGAGGTTCACACAGGCTGCTGAATACCTTGAACAAGTTACTTAGTGACTCTGAGTCTTTGGTTTCCTTATTTGAAAAATGAAGTTAAAAGAACTTCCTTTTGAGGGTGATGTAATGGTTCCATAATTTGTTGGATGGTAGTGCCTTGAATAGTATGTAAAATATGCTAAGCACTTCATAAATAAGGATATGGAGTAAATGAGCATAACACTACCCCTCAAAGGGTTGGTATAAATATCTAATGGTAGGATGAAGGTCAAAAGACCTGGCTAATGTAATTCACAAGGGTGCATCTATAGATTATTACAGGTGAATTTCTTGACAGGTACCCAAGCCCAGGGCAAGCATGTGATAGGCTTTAATGAGACAGTGGGTGTGTTCCCGTCCATGGTGCCCCCAGCCAACTCCTCAGTGTCCTGCACAGGCAGGAAGTGCAGGATAGCTGGTGGGTGGGAAGGTTGGCTGAGTGCAGCACCTGCAATAGAACAGTGGTGAGAAAAGGAAGGCCCGCCTCAGGGGTGCAAGGGTCCAGCACTTTGCTTTAGTGGTAGACTCCGAACCGTTTCATGACTCTGAAGGACTGGAAAGGAAAGGGGTTCCAGCCTTTTTAAGCAGCCCATGTCTATATCAGGGGAGACCTAAGAGGAGTTAAAACTCAGCTAACATTTGTCCCAGAAGTACCTGCAGTGTTCACTGGGTGTTGGAAGCAGGCTGCTCAGCGGGAATGGGTGACTGATGTATGCAATATGGCGCAGACTCTGGGCTGGGCCTTCACTGCATTTCCTCCCAAGCTCTAAAGCATCATGCATTGATTCGATTCACTCTACAATGCGGTGGACCCGCTCTGACAGGAGTACACCTCTGCCCAGTCACATTTGAGGGCCAGGGAGAGGACCATGAGAAAGGACAGGCAGTAGTGGGGAGAACAGGGGACACAGGTTGTACTGCTGTCACCCATGATGACACAGTTCACCCCGGCTGGAGGACCACAGGGAAAATGGACAGTTCTGTAAAATAATTAATAATAATAATAATAATAATAATAATAATAATAATAATAATAAGCACCCCTTCATGTGGTTAGATCTGTCACAGCCCATTTGTTCCATTTAATAGGCAACAGGTGACACAGTCAGGGAATAAGTAGCTTGTGGATTTCTATGATCTGCTCATTTTGCCTAAAATTTTCCTTTATGCTCCTGGTTTTATTTTTCTTTGCAGTTTTGCAGTTGGTAAAATCTGTTTGTTTATTGTTTTCGGAGCCTTTGGCTCACTCAGACAAAGGAGCTTGGACTGGTGGAAAGAACATTTGATTAGGAACCCAGAAATCTAACTAGCTCTGTGATCTTGGCCATTTTATTCTTTTGACAAGCAATTTAGTGCCCGAGTTATGTGAGTTATGTGCAGGGGATCCTAGCTGATGCCAGGGAAGATGCCAAGGTGCCTAAAATAGCCTCTGCCCCCAGGGTGCCCCAAGCCTTTCCGGTGTCTCACTCTATCTGAAAGTTGAGAATCCTGGGATGTGCCCTGCTGGCCCCATTAGACTGAAGTGACATTCCAACAAGGAAGCACTCAACAGGGTGCTTGACACAGAGAGGCCCTCAGCACATCTGGAAGGTGATTTGGCCTTCCTTCTGTGCTCTTGTGTTGAAATCTCACTAACCAAAGCACCATCAAGATGTGAGTGGTAACTTTCCATTTTTATTTTAAAACCAGACACTAATTATAACCCTTTTTGCTTATCCAAGGGTGTGGAACTTAAAAGCCAAGTAGATAAACTCAACCTTTAAGTAAGTCTGAGGAAATTGGCAACTAGGGCAGAAAGGAGCTGACTGCTCCCTGGTTCTGCAGGTGTAAAGAGCTGCCTGCCAGCATTACTGTTTTCCTGATGGGCCATTAAAAATATATAGTGCCCAAGAAATGAAGGAGAAATATAGTCTTAGCTTGTCCTAAAGGAAAAAATGTAGGTCACAGAAGGAGCCCTGAGGATATCACTAAACTCTCTGTCAGTCTGTTCATCAGCTGGAAGGGAAGGAAAGGGTGCATAGAGGCGGTCTGGCTAGTGCAGCGGGTGGGCTGTGGGCTCTCTTATTTTCCCTTGTGATTTTTCAATGTGGAAGAGCAGATGATGACTCCTCAGAGCCCAGGATCAAGGCACAATGGGCTCTGAGGCACAGCCATAGGACTGGACCCCCATTTTGGAATAAGGGTCAATGAGACCTATAAAAACAGTTTCTCCAGTATCCATGGCCTATGTGGTATGAGAGATAATTGCAGTAGGAACCTTACAGTTGAAGAAGGGGAACTCCCTGGATTCAGAGTTCTGGCTTTGTTGACATCAGAAGAAAGGTTAAAACTCAAGAAAGGCTGCTTCCCACATAAAACTCTGTTACTCCCTGTGTTACTTTTCCTTCACTATAACAAAATACCTGAGATAATTAACTTATAAAGAGAAAAGGTTTATTTTGCTCATGGCTCTAGTCTATGATTGGCTGAACCCATTGCTTTGGGTCTCTGGAGGGGATGAAGATGGTAATGATAGTGAGCATGCAGTAAAGCAAACTGCTCACCTTGTGGCCAGGAGAAAGAAGAAGTGGCCACTATCCTAAATTCTCCTTTGAGGGCACAATCTGATGACCAGAGGTCTTCCCAGCAGGCCTGGCCTCCTAAAGGTTCTATTAACTCCCTGTAGTGCCACCCCAGGGACCTCTTTAACCCATGTAACATTGGGGTATAGTCAATGTCGAAACTATAGCATTCCCCTCGTATGCTGGTCTCTCATATTTACCCTGGCCAACTCTACCTGGTGACCCACACAGGTCAGTGTAGGAGGAGGCTAAGGGTCACCAATACACAGCCATTGCAAGGAAAGCAGTCTGCCTCCAAAGTATCAACAGCCCAGGTGGGAGGTGGGTGCAGTATTGTAAGCGGCCAGGAGAAGGTGGTTGTGTTTGCTGATATCTGAAAACTGCTCTCCCTCTGCAGGTCCACAGAGCTCTGAAGGCCAATAAGTGATGATCAGGTCACAGGGACTAGGAGCAGTGGGCTGTTGATAACTTGGGAAGTAGCCCAGGATTCACTAAGGCAGGGCCCCTGAGGTTCTGAACCACTACTTGACTTACATCAGGGTCACGGGAGCAATGGTTTAGACCTGATGTCTCTTCTTTCCAAGCGCCTTCAACTCCCAAGGTGATGCTGGATCCTGGGGTACAGGCTCCCTGGGCATACTATATAAGGGCAGAAAATCCACAAGCCGACTCAGTTTGATGAGCAGATTGGCAGATATTCCATTTTCCAAGATGATAGAGAATAGTAACTGAAAAGTTGGGTGGTCCTCTGAGGACCCAATGAGCTGAACTTGGGTGTTACAGAACTGATCTCCCTAATACCAATGGGATCCACAAAGCCCTGAACTAAAAAGGATCAGATGGTGGCACTTAAAGCCATCGGCAGCCAGGTGAATGCATTATCTTACTGAGCAACAGGGATGGAGTGGCAGCTGGGGGCAGAGCCAAGGAGATGGAGTGGACAGAGCATGGCTTCTTAAGGGTAGGAGGTTGGTGGCAAACCAGAATATTAATACGCTATACAGTGAAAAGGAATCAAAGGCGAATGATCAGGAGGCCAAGGGCAGATACTAGCTTGGAAACACTTTAGGCAAAATGTAGAAAAAGTATTCACAGTTACAGACCAAAATGCCATCCATATTGACAATCAAACAAAACAAAACAGGCAGGTGTCATGCGAGTATAGATGGAATGAGTGGAAAGAGAAGGCATGTTAGCTTTTTATTGCTGTGACCAAAATACCTGACATGGACAACTTAAAGGAGGAAAGATTTATCTTGGCTCATGGTTTCAAATGTTTCAGTCCAAGGTCAGCCTGCTCCATTGCCTTAGGCCTGAGGGAGGCTGATCATCATGACAGAAGGGTGAGCCAGAGGAAATCTGCTCACCTCATGGCTTCCAGAGAGCAGAGACAGAGTGAGCAAGGGGTGGGGGACAAGATACAGTTTCCAAGGGCAAACCTCCAACCAGGTCCCACCTCCCACAGCCTCCACCACCTCCCAACAGTCCATTCAGCTGTCAGAGGATTAATCCACCAATGAGGTTAGAGCCCTTGTGATCCAAGCACTTCCCCAAAGCGGAAACTTTCTGCTCTGGGGACAAAGTTCAACACATGAGTCAAACCATATCAGAAGGGAAGTTCTAATATTCTAATCCACTGCTGTAAGAAGAGAGAAGACAGTACCCATAGTTGGTAGAGCAAGTAGTCAAGGTTCTGATAAAGTCAGGCATCACTTAACTCCTGGGATATATTCTGAAAAACAAGTCGTTAGGTGGATTTGTCATTATGCTGACATCATAAACTTGATATATTCAAGTTTATATCAAGTTTATATATCAACACTCTGATATATTCTAATTTTTAAATCATGTGCATGCATCATTTGGGGACATTTAAAAATAACAGTAAAAATGAGGAAAACAATGGAAACAAACCGAATGGTATTGCCTACCACACACACAGGCTATATGTCGCATGTATATTATAGCCCATTGCTCCCAGGGCCATGCTGAATAAAACCATATGGGCTTACATCGAGCACAAGAGATTTAAGAAGTTGGTAAACACAAGATGTACAAGGCTGTTTCGGTGTCCCATGGCATTCTGTTTTACAGTAAATTTTTCTTATATGAGTAGGAATTCACTGTAAAATAATAAAGTATAATATAGTGTACACATAAATCAGGGACATGGTCATTTATTATCACTATCAAGTATTAAGCACTATCCATCATTGTTTGTGCTACACTTTATAAGGTGGTTTATAAGATCGCCGTAGGTTTATTTACACCAGCATCACCAAAGACACGTGAGTGATTCCCTGCACGGTGACATCAGGGCAGTGGTGACATCACTAGGAGAGAGGGATTTCTCAGTTCCATTATAATCTTATGGCATCACGGTCATATATGCAGTCCATCATTTACTGGAACATTATACAACATGTGACTTTATTAGTTAAAATTTGCCCGCAGAGGAATAAGTCTAGAGGTATAGATATGTTGGGAGGGGCAATGGGATGGTGGCAGGAGTAAGGGAACTAAATCTACATCTGACATGGTGATGAACAATAGGTAGTGCTTCAAGAATTCATACTATAGGCTATCTAGTTAGAGACATGGAGGGTAGCTAATAGAAAACCAACTATCTTCCCCTTGTTACCATATAACTCAGTGTAAACAGTTGCCTTTGGGGAAGGGAACTGGGTTGGAGGGGTGGAGTTTTCTCTGACAGACTCTGATATATTCTAATTTTTAAATCAAGTGCATGCATCATTTGGGACATTTAAAAATAACGGTAAAAATGAGGAAAACAATGGAAACAAACGCTCAAAATGTCAAGCCATAAATGTTAAGTCTTAAAACAAAAATTGAAAGACACTGAAATTTGTTGTTTGTTAAATTGTCTTTCATAAGAACAAATTAATTAAAAGAGGCTGGAGAGAGAACAAAGAAGCACTTGACTTCCAATTAAAAAAGAAAGGCTAAACTTAGAATTGAAGCCTTGCTGCATCAGACTTAGCACGTCTTGGATGTACTGCTGCAAGTCTAGTCTTGGGGTGTAAAGCTGAGGAAGGCTGTTGGGCTGGAATTGGTCCTCAACAAGGGGTCCAGCATGGTGTCCAGAGAGGGCACATTTTATGTGAAAGGAGGATCTGTTAAAGTGCAAGATCTTCTTCCCTCAGTCTAGGGGTGTTTAGTGATGAAATGAGGCACAGACCCCGGTCAGGCAGCCTCTGATAAGGAGGATTCTTCTTCTACTCTTTGCAGATTTCTATTAGGTAGCTAATAGAAAACCCTAAGCCAGCTTCTTAGCTTCAATGAGTCTCAGAATCCCATCTGTAAGGTAAGATTAATCAAACCTCCTTCCAGAATTGCTCTGAAGGTAAGTAAGAACAAAGGAGCTATGCACAGAACCCTGCTGCTACAGTGTGAGGGGTGGGAGAGTAGCAAGGGTGGTTTCTCTGCACCGGCCTTGAGACCAGCAGGAGGGGAGGACTTGGCTGACTAAGGAGCAGAATCTGGTTTGTCAAAGAGAGAAAGAGGCCATGCCATGGCAGCATGCCATCGATTTCCTGGGCAGGGATGTTCATGGTTTCATAAATAGTCAAAGGACACTGAATTATACCGAATGGCTTCTTTGGACCAATTTTATTTCTCAGGATAACCCTGTTTTATTCTCCATCTGTTTTCAGCCTGACCCCAATTGCTACTAATTTCCTACTTGGATGCTATAGGCAGAGAGAGGGTAAATGATTTGCACTTAAGCCCAAGGTGGGTTTACTTCTTATAGGGGTGACATCTCAGTGGCAAAGTTAGGTCTCCTCCATAGTAATCCTTTAGGGTAGCCCAGGGAAAACTGGGCTTAGAATTGAACTCCCCCTGAATGACGGACGAGCTCCGGTTTGCACCTTCTCTGAGTCAGTTTCTTCCCCTGCCAAATGGGCTAAACCACAGCCTGCCTGATTGTTGTGAGGAGTGCAGGAATTGTGTTTCCACTCTCCACGATCTCTGGCCTATAGTAGGGGCTCAAAATGTGGTGTTGTCTCCTTAAAAAACATAAAATTATCAAAGTCTGTCAGATTCCTTATGTGGAAAGTTTCTTTATAGATGTTCTGATTTCACAGACTGGTATGATTTCAATCATATTGGGACCAATATATAGAGTTGATAACTTGAGGCCATTTAAAAACAAACTATATTGGCACCATACTTTTATAAAAGTGTCTCTCCACAGATGGTTGAAAACTTTGTCATTTGCAGACTCTTATCCCAAGATCTGCACTTGGGAACTGCTGTGATCCCAAAATGACAATTTGAGGAAGACCAGGTAGGGGTGACAACAATATTTCCGTTTTACAAGTTAGCAAATTGAGGCAAGGAGAGACAAACTATCTTCAGATGTTCCTTGGCGCTCTAAGCACCTGTTATCATCCTTTCACCAGCATCAGAGCCCTTAGTGAAATAATCCCCCAAGTGCCATGCGCTGCGCTGAACACCACACAAGCATCAGTGACGTGAATACCTCACATGACGGGTCCTCACAGCAACTCTGGGACTGAGGAGCTATCATTTCCTACCTTCACCACAGGTCAAGTGAGAGTTAGAAAGGTTAAGTAGCTTATCCAAGCTCACATACCTAGTAATGGGCAGAGTCAGAATTCAGCCCAAGTTTAGATCACGCCAAGGCTGCTGTACTTCACAGAAGCTGACTTGCTCTCAGTCACCAGCTGGTAAGGAAAGTTGGCTCCCAATCCCTAGCCCCATGACCCCTGGCCCTCTGCTTTTCCCTAATGTGAAGGTTCTGAGGAGCTTCTGACAGAAGTTCAGAGACCCCCAGGAGAAAGTGGGGTCTCTGTCTCTTCCCGTGGCTCCATCTATCAGAACCCACTATCACTTGGGTCCATCTGAGGGAAGAATCCAGGCTAGCAGCCCTGTGCATTGACTGCCCTATTTTTATAACCTGTGAACTGAGAGGTTCAGCTTCTGCCTACTGGGATATGGAATTTCTGGCCAAGCTAGAAAAAGAAGCTCTTAGCAGACTGTGCTTAATGGATTAAGACTCCAGCAGATGCTGGGGGAGGTGGAGTTTTTAACACTATTTTCATGTTTTGTGATCTGGATTAGGAGGTGTTGTTACATTCTTATTTCCTATCTGGATGAGCAGTTTCCTCCCCCCACCCCCCAGTAAAGAATGAGGTAGGGAAAATGAGCTGTTTATAATCCTCCCATTAACTGAATGTTAAGTGTAGTATCTCCTATGCAGCAGGGTGGTCCAAGTCTCTGCCATACCTAGCAGGACCCCATATGGTGCAAAGGATTACAGAATTCCTAGATCAAACAGCAGCAGCCACCTCCAGGCCTGAACTGACCTCCTGGCCAAGCTACAGGGTCAGGATATACTGCAGACACAAGAAGAGGGGCATTGTTTTAAAGTCAGTGGGTTGACTATGCCCTCCTTATATGGTCAGGGGCTTATGCTCCTCTTACCCTCAGCCTTTCCCCACTAGCACCTGCAAGAAAATGGAAATTTATTCTCTAAATAAATTTAACAGCAGGGACATTGACTGTAGGATCACTAGGCACAATGGAGAGTAGTGGTGTACCACCTGGGAGTGCAAACGGAAGGATTCAGAGGAAACTACCTAATGTTCTGCACCCTGCTGCAGAACACCCACCTGCAGCCAGGCACGCTCCCTCAAGAGAGGAGACTGGGATCTTCCTCTCTGGAGAAACTGAACAAATGACAAAAACAGATCTTGAGGATTACTAGGGACTGGGAAGCGTACTGAAGGGAGGTTGGAGGGGGTGAGAACAGAAGAAGGGTGGATGGATGTGACCAATGCGCAGGGTTGGTATGCACATATGGAAACTGTGAACCCCAATAATTTTACAATTAATATGCATCAATAATACTTTCTAAAAAAAAAACCCAAAGAACAGACCTTGAGAGGCCAACGTCTGGAGGTCTATCAGTGACGTGGCCAACTGCCCTCTCATCACCGTGTTGCAGTGACATCTGCCAGACAGTGAGCTGGCATTTTGATGGCTCACCTGAAAATGCCCACTTCCTCTGCTGCGCTCACAGTCACACTCCTCCATGTCGTTTGACAGTCCACTGAAGTTTAGGAAAGCTCGTTGTCCCTCTCTGCAAGGGGACAGGTCACAAACCTTGTCCTTTCTCCTCAAACATTATCACTTTCATCCAGTGACCTTGTCTCATATGTCCTTAATAGAAGCCATCAGAGAGAAACACCGTCATCATCCCTGTCTCAAAGCTAGAGCCATATCCCACCATCTGAACCCCCTGGTTTACTGTGGCTCTGATGAACCAGGCAGAGTCCCTCTCCTTGGGACAGTGAACTCCTGACCACCACCTCTATTCCCTTCCCTCCAACCCCTCTCTTCTTCTCACTTCTCTGGGACTTGACTCCTTACAGGTTATCCCTCCCCTAGTCTTCTGGTCATTTCTACGGTCATTTCTATGGGCACATGTTTGTCCATCTTGAATACTAAACTCCTTTCCTCTTCCAGCCTTTACCAACTCCTGCAAGGTTTCTGTTCCTCTTCACAACCAAACTTACCCAACACCTTGGCTACACTCACCAAGCCCCCTTCTCACCTCCCATTCTCTCTTCTCAACTTACTAGTCTCCTGAGGATTATTATGTCATTTGCTTTGGCTGCTGACACACATAAACTGAAACTGGTTCTCTGATGGAGGAGTTTGCTTCTGGGAGGTAAGCTCAAGTTCAAGTTTAGCTTCTGGGTGGTAAGTTCAAGTTCAGTAGGGGTTGTTGGGGAGCAGGGCTCTCTGTGTCTGTGGTTACCATCTCCCTGTGGGATGCTTCTGCCTCTCTTCTGCTGGATCCTCTGGGATCATTGGTTCAGAACTGGGTTTGAGGTTTCTTTGTTGGTCTTTGGTGTCTGCACAGCATGGACCCCTGTGGTGGTGTGATCCAGACTTGGTTTTCTGGTTTCATTCAGTGACTCTTCTCCCACCATGTCCCAGGGCAGATGTTTGGCCTCTTCACTGTCGGGGGGGGGGGGGGGGCTGTAAGTAAAGTTTTTCTAGTTCCTTTCAGGGACAGACAAGCTCTTGTTTACCTTATTCTTCATTCGCACACCAGTAAATAGAGTCAAGAAGACATGGCTGTTCCTTTAGGATTTGATGTAACATAAGTGATACTTAGAGCACAGGATTATGAGGCAGTTTGGGAAAAATTCTGAGTTGCACTGTTAAATTTTTCTAGGAAAGGGGCTAGAGTTATGACTCAGTGGTAGAGTGCTTACTTAGCACATGTGAGGCACTGGGTTTGATTGTCAGCACCACATAAAAATAAATAAATAAAATAAAGGTATTGTGTCATCTACAACTAAAAAAATATATTTGAAAAATTTTGCTAGAAAAATATCAGTAGAAAAACATACAATCAGACATCTCAGTTGCTTACACTAAATATGCTTTTGTAAAAAGCTTTGTTTATAATTAAAGAAGACATATTTGATTTTTGATGACCCTATCTTTCCTCTCCTCCTTCCTCTCTTCTCTCCTCTTTTCTTCCCTGTGTCCTATGTTTTTCCCTCAGGCTTTGTGGTGTGACAGTTAGATTCATTTTAATGGATCTTATTTGTTCTCTGTCAAATTCTCTGCCTTTCTAAAAGTTTGGGAATACATCTGTAATTCATGCAGATCAATTTCTCTAATCATTTGCCTTTTCCTCTATATTTCTTTTTTCCTTCCCTTAAAAAAAAGAAAAAGAAAAAACTCAGAATAACCCAAAGCAAATAAATAATTTCCAATGTGATCAATTTATTTATTTTGAGACAAAAAAATAGGCCTAATTATGACGTGGGCTCTCATTGGCTGGGGTGCCTTTCTCCTTTGGCATCCATCACAGCATGTGATTGGCTATATTATAAGGAAATGGAAATGTTTCGAAGTTTTCTAACGATAAATTATAGGTTTGGAAAGGAGACATTTTTCACCTCTCACTTCCCTGCT
This sequence comes from Marmota monax, assembly GCF_021218885.2. Taxonomy (NCBI): domain Eukaryota; kingdom Metazoa; phylum Chordata; class Mammalia; order Rodentia; family Sciuridae; genus Marmota; species Marmota monax. The sequence continues at coordinate 9,686,469 of NW_026693473.1, read as the reverse complement.
GTAGACTGCTCTAAGCTGTGATCTCCATTTAGAGATCAAATTTCTGGGAGGATGCTGCTACCTTTCCATCATCAGGTGTTATTTGCTTCTATTCTCCTCATCAGTGTGCTGTGGCTGTGACCCTAGGGATGAAGGAGGAGTCCCATAAAAAGAGGGAATATTTGCTTCTTGGAAAGCCTCTGCTGAAAGGCAGCTTGGGAAAAATTCTGAGTTGCACTTCTTGCTGAAAGGCAAGAAGGCAGAGGCTTCTGTGGAGAGGCGGGTGTGTGACCCAAGGCAGGAATTTCCCACCCAGCAGGTGCAAGCCTCCCCAAGTTTGTGGGAAGTGGTTTTACCACTTCTCAAGTCACACGCAAAGTTTATAGAAGTGGGAGCACTGACACTGGGAGGTAATGTGACCTCAAAGAATTCGACAGCCAGTCTAGTCAGTGCACATCTTTTGGCTGTCTGATTTGGATTATGTCTAGATCCCTGCCCCAAGATGTAAGATCCAAGACCACCCAGAACATTTTGCGGAAACAGAGTGTGCTGTGGTTTGTTGAATTAACACATGAATGTGTGTGCCTCTATCTCCTCCAGATAATTTTTTTTTTTGTACCAGTGATTGAACCCAGGGGCACTCAAACACTGAACCACATCCCCAGCCCTATTTTGTATTTTATTTAGAGACAGGTTCTCACTGAGTTGCTTAGTGCCTCAGCATTGCTGAGGCTGGCTTTGAACTCATAATCCTCCTGTCTCAGCCTCCCGAGCTGCTGGGATTACAGGTGTGTACCACCATACCCAGCAAGAGAATATTTTTAGAAAGTGGTGGGAAGATGAATTGCAAAATCAAAAAGGGTGTTATCAGGAAATACAACTCCCACAAGTTTAGTAGTCTATGTGTCCTATAAAGGAGGAGAAGGCTATCAGAAATCAGAAATTGTGTGGGTGGAGCCTAGGAATGAAACCATATGTCATTAAACAACATTTTAAGGAATGTGTTTAAAATTTCAGTTTATACACAGGTTAAATTGGGGAGTAATTATTTACTAATCATCCCCCTTACCTAAGAATTCTTTTAAAACATGGGTAATGGTCTGGTGGTTAGGAGCCTGGGTCCACTTGCCAGCTAGTTACCTAACTTCTGTAAGCCCTGCTTTCCTCATTAGTGTCATAACACTGCTAATACCTCTCTCCTATGTGCAAGCCAGGACATTAGTTCTTAACGCGGCACTAGTGAAGGCCCTGGACATTGGTGTGTGTGTGTGTGTGTGTGTGTGTACTGGGGTCACAGGCCAGCCAAGAACAGGCTCTACTCTCCAGGTAAGGACAGCTCAGGTTATTCACAGTCTTGAGGGTCTTGGAGTGATTAGGATGAACCCTGACCAGGCAACACCAAGGAGACCCATGGGGCAGATGGCAGCTAGACAAGCTTCAACTCATTCCTGCAGGAAGGATCACATGATCCTAATTAAATAGCAATCCCATGGGATCCCTGACTAATGGCCCTGCAGCTTCCACTTGAATCTCCCCAGCAGGAGACCCCACCACCTCCTGAGGCAGCTGCTATCATTTGTGTATCAAGTGTCTATGTGATTGGAGGCTCTGTCCCCTGGTATAAGGTTCTTAGGTCCCTGGGGCATGAGTGTTCTCATGGCACCCTTTGGAAGTTCTTGAGTTATAAAAGGAGTAAGCCTGGCCACTTCCTCCCTCTCTGCTTTCTGGCTAAGGATGGGACTGGTTACCCTGAAACACACTTCTGCTATTGCCATCCACCATCCACCATGGATCTTCTTGTCTTCCTCTCCTCTTGGGGGCCACCATTGCCTGCTTTTTCCCCTGAGAGTCTGTCCCCCTTCAGCCCAGCTTCTACTTCAACATTTTTATCCACCCTTCTCTATGCAAACACAAAGGTTCTTTGGCCTAAAGGTGTCACCTACTCAGTACCTCAGGACAATGTCAGTACTAGAGAGTGGCAAAGGACTAGAAGCCAGGAAGAGATCACAGTTCTAGAAATTATCTGTCTCCAGATGCCCTTTTAAGAAAAAATGGTGACTCCTTTTAGCTCCTGTCCTTTTATTCTAAGGGAGTAAATCCTTCCACTTTGTCCAAGCACCAGGATCAGAAATCTCAGAGGAAAGAGAGTGGCAGCCTGGAGACTCAGGGACTTCTGAATAGCCAGGGTCTACCCAGGATCAGGGGACATATCTGTGGTCAAGGATAGCAGAGGGTCAAATGGGGCAGGGGACTCAAATGCCGTCTCCAGGGTAGATGTGTTCCTGAGCCAGGGGCCCCAGGTCTAAGAAATCTAGCCAGAAGCTGACCTTGCTCAAGTTTGTACCTTCTTAAAAATCATCAGACAGTATGTGAAGTGCTATGAAATGTGATTCCTACAATCTCTCACAGACAGGAGGGACAGCAGCATCTCCTCATTTAATGGAGTGCCTCACACCGGGTGACAAAAAGCATTATGTCACAATGGTATCTATCCATCATTCACATAACTTATTACCTTTGCCTGGAATTAAAAAATGTGAGTGTCTGCTCTGCTGACCACTCATTTGTATCTCTTATAAATCAGGATATAAAAACTGTGAGTTGAAACTGAGCCACCATTCTACCAGATATTGAATCAAAGTTGGAATAAGGAGGAGTGCTAGAAAGACACTCCTTCCTGTTCTCTTTCTAGAAGCCATTCACTGTTAGAGAGAAAGGAAGCTTTATGGATTAGAAATTCCATAATGGGATGGCAAATTTTCAGTCCATTTAGCTACATGTGAGAAGAGCTCATGTTCCAGAATTTGAAGGTGATTGTGACCTTTATTAGCCTGGGGTGAATACATTGGGAAATGTGGGTGGCACAGGGACTTCTTTCAGGGATGTGTGAACCAGTCACAGAGAGTGGTTGAGCAGGGCTCTGTGAGGAAATCTTTTTGTGAATGCACATGTCTACCTCGAGGTGAGCATGCACAATTAGGTATACACACATGCCAAAAAATAATTGTCAGGGTTTTTATGTTTATGCCTGTTTGTGTATGAATTTATGCAACAATTGTTTCTTTTTTTAAATTTTTTATTGTTGGTTGTTCAAAACATTACATAGCTCTTGATATATCATATTTCACACTTTGATTCAAGTGGGTTTTGAGCTCCCATTTTTACCCCATATACAGATTGCAGAATCACATCAGTTACACATCCATTGATTTACATATTGCCATACTAGTGTCTGTTGTGTTCTGCTGCCTTTCCTATCCTCTACTATCCCCCCTCCCCTCCCCTCCCCTCCCCTCTTCTCTCTCTGCCCCCTCTACTGACCTTCATTTGTCCCCCTTGTATTATTTTTCCCTTTCCCCTCACTTCCTCTTGTATGTACTTTTGTATAACTCTGAGGGTCTCCTTCCATTTCCATGCAATTTCCCTTCTCTCTCCCTTTCCCTCCCACCTCTCATCCCTGTTTAATGTTAATCTTCTTCTCATGCTCTTCGTCCCTACTCTGTTCTTAGTTACTCTCCTTATATCAAAGAAGACATTTGGCATTTGTTTTTTAGGGATTGGCTAGCTTCACTTAGCATAATCTGCTCTAATGCCATCCATTTCCCTGTAAATTCTATGATTTTGTCATTTTTTAATGCAGAGTAATACTCCATTGTGTATAAATGCCACATTTTTTTTTATCCATTCATCTATTGAAGGGCATCTAGGTTGGTTCCACAGTCTTGCTATTGTGAATTGTGCTGCTATGAACATTGATGTAGCAGTGTCCCTGTAGCATGCTCTTTTTAGGTCTTTAGGGAATAGACCGAGAAGGGGAATAGCTGGGTCAAATGGTGGCTCCATTCCCAGCTTTCCAAGAAATCTCCATACTGCTTTCCAAATTGGCTGCACCAATTTGCAGTCCCACCAGCAATGTACAAGTATACCCTTTTCCCCACATCCTCGACAGCACTTGTTGTTGTTTGACTTCATAATGGCTGCCAATCTTACTGGAGTGAGATGGTATCTTAGGGTGGTTTTGATTTGCATTTCTCTGACTGCTAGAGATGGTGAGCATTTTTCCATGTACTTGTTGATTGATTGTATGTCCTCCTCTGAGAAGTGTCTGTTCAGGTCCTTGGCCCATTTGTTGATTGGGTTGTTTGTTCTCTTATTGTCTAATTTTTTGAGTTCTTTGTATACTCTGGATATTAGGGCTCTATCTGAAGTGTGAGGAGTAAAGATTTGTTCCCAGGATGTAGGCTCTCTATTTACCTCTCTTATTGTTTCTTTTGCTGAGAAAAAACTTTTTAGTTTGAGTAAGTCCCATTTGTTGATTCTAGTAATTAACTTTTGTGCTGTGGGTGTCCTATTGAGGAATTTGGAGCCCGACCCCACAGTATGTAGATCATAGCCAACTTTTTCTTCTATCAGACGGCGTGTCTCTGATTTGATATCAAGCTCCTTGATCCATTTTGAATTCACTTTTGTGCATGGCGAGAGAAAGGGATTCAGTTTCATTTTGTTGCATATATATAATTGTCAGGGTTTTTATGTTTATGCCTGTTTGTGTATGAATTTATGCAACAATTGTTTCTTAAGGATCCACCACACAGTTAGAAACAAGCACTCAGTTGCACTTTGAATCCCTGCTTTTAAGGTATCCAGTGTACTTAATAATTGATTAAAAAAAATTCTGGGGGTGAGGAAGATGGTGGCATGGTATGCAGGTAGGCACAGTCTAGTATGTCCAGCCAGAGCAGTGGGGCAGGACAAGGAAGGCTAGAAATGGGGTCAGTGGGGGAGGGGAAGGGGCATTGTCCAACCTGCCCATCAGCATACCTCCACAGAGAGATTCAGGGCTCTGCTGAGGATAGGTGACAGGTCCTCAACCTCTTAGAGGGAGAAGTGTCCCTCCCCTAGGGCTGATCTTTCCCCTGCACGGTGAGCCCAACCCCTGGCTTCCTTGGGACGGCCCTCTGGGTGCCTAGCTTTCCCCTGTTATTCAGGACCCCGTCAACTCTCCTTGCCTCTTACCCTGGGAACAGAATCTTCCTCAACCCTGCCAGCCACACCCTGTTTCCTTCTCTACCTGTTCCCTCTGCTTCTCTTCACAGCCAGGTTGCCTAACAGAGCTGCCCACCTTCCACGTTCCTTGGAGTCTGGTCCACATGGATCTTGCAATCTCCCCTCCCCCCACCCCACCACCCTGGAAGCCTCCAAGGCCCGTGTCACCCATGAAGAACTTGTTGGAAAACCCTAGGGACACTCTCCAGTCCCTGCACTGCCTGACCTTTTTACAGCATCCCACCCTGTCACAGGGTCTCCTTCCTAACACCCCCACCCTGCTCTGGTTCTTGAGATAGCAGTCTCTCCTTCTTGTCCCGGGAGGCCATTGTGGTTTGGGGCCTCTGTACGTACGCATCCTTCCTGGCTTGTTGGTGCTGATGTGCACCATGAGGGGCCTGGCCCAAGTGGTCTGATATCCTTGTCCTGTCTCCAGGGCAGTGTTTCCATCCCTGGCTGCATGCCAGGAGGAGCACCTGTTGAGAGCCACAGCCGAGTCGGGATGACGCATGGCATTTTTGCCAGAAGTAGTGATTGAGAGGTGACGCCAGCGGGCCATTAAGATGATGACTTTTGGGTTCTTGCGGAGTTCCCGGTTGAGTTCCGTTTGAGCTCTCGCGGGGATTCCTGAAGAGTTTGCATTGGTTGGGGAAGTGCCGGAGGGGGGATTTCCAGTTGGGGGTTCCTGGAGGAGCTGCATGGCGTTCGGGAGAGTTCCCGGGGAGTGTGTGTGGAGTGTGCTGGTGGAGTTCAGAAATAAAGTTTGTTCCTGCTTGAGTGGCTCGTAATTTGTGCCCAGCCAGACTACGGCAAGCACCTGGGACTTTATAAAGATCCTGAGCCAGAGACCATCATACAGTAATGGAATCAGGATTTCTGGGGATGGGGCCGGTATCAGAATTTTTTTTAAATTGCCCATCTGATTTTTATGAGAGTGACGGTTGGGACCCACTGTTCTCTAGGCTTCTTTGATGCCCACTGCCTTCTGAGATGTGGAGCCAAGCCTGATCTCTCCTTTGAGCTCCAGGACTGTGTATCTGACTTCCTGCTTATTATCACTCCTTGGATAGCTAAGGGGGGCTCCTCATCACAGCTGATTCAAGTTAAGACTGCCTTTCCCCCCAATCCATTTCTTCTGGGCTCCTTTACTTAGTGGGTGGGCTAATCTGCCCCCAGTTACTAGGGCTCAAGCCTGGGCTAGCCCTGGACTCGTCTTTTCTCCTGTCCCATATATCCAACTGTTCACTAAGCTTAGTGACTTGTTTTATCCTACTTTTTAGGTGCCTTGAAGTACTCTAGAATTGAATTGACTTCAGTCAGTCCCCACCCACACCGTTGCCTGAACTATTGCCATGACCCATCAACTGGCCTTCTCTGTAGGCTGCCCACCTCCCCCAATCTTCCACACAGCTACCACCAGAATGGTTCTACAACCCAGCTGTGCTCTAGCTGTCCTCTGCTGCAAACCTCTGGGATCCCCCATGCCCTCTGCAGCCCCTGCAGCTTCTGCTCTTGTCCTACATAGTGGTCCAAACCCTATGGTTCCCTGCTTTCTTCCCATATCCACTCAAACCTACCCTCAGTCTCTCCAGGCTCCCAGTTCTCTCCAGTCTCCTGCTTATTGCATTCTGTGCCAGCACTGTCACCTCCCCAGGACAAGAATGGTATCAATGATCTCTGACCCAGAATTGGGTGCTCAGGAAATGCTTGTCAAATGAATAAATGAATGAATGGATGGTAAACCGTGTGACTGTGGTGGAGGGTGGATGTGGCCAGCTGTGTAGAAAAAGGAAGACACTGAACCAATACGGGGTTTTCCAACCCATCTGCAGACACAGGAGCAGCTCATTAGCATTCTATTGCATAATAATGGTGTGAGAAAAGCACAAACAGTCCTCTAGTTTCCTTATCTATAACATGGAGATAATGTTATCTATTTAACCAGAAGTGCCATGAGGATCAGAGAAGGTAAAGAATGAGAACACACTTTGAAAATTATGAATGATTGTTCATTTAGTACCCACGTACCCTCTGGACAGTCGAGAACACACAGAGAGCAGTGTGAACACACAGCTGGACACAGTGATCCCATCACAGAGGGCTCTGTGGTGGCCCTCAGCACCTAGCAGTGTCCTCAGAAACGGACAAGCCAGCACTTGCAGTGTGGTCCTTTGCACAATGAGATTTCCTGTGGTCATGGAGGAGAGCAAGGGGGTTTACGTCCAGCTCCTGAACTGACCCAAGGGCCCATTGGGAATCAAGCCCTGGCTTGGTGCCCTCTTCTTGCATGCAGCTCTCGTGGCCCATGGCTAGAAGTCTGCAGGACCTTAAAAATAGCACTAGAAGGATATTTTTAGTGCACCATCCTGAGGTGGGGCTGGATCCCATGGCCTCCTGTGACGCAGGAAAATAGTTTTGGCTCTGTTTGCAAGTGATTCAGACAGCTGGTTTGGGCTTCAGGGGTGTAAAAATAAAAACAAGGTGGCGGATGCTGAGTTCCAGCCATGGGGCATCCCCACCCCCACAACATCTGGAAATTACCCCTGAGGAAGTTTCACTGGAGCCAGTGGCCAGGATGAAGAGCAGAAGAATAACTCCATTTTATAGGATGGAAACTGAGGCTGTGAGAGGATGTTTAATTCTCCCCAAGTCACACAGTTAATTTGTGACAGGGCTGCATTTAGACCCATGTCTAATTCCAAATCCCTGTTATCTGGCCAGTTTTTCAACTATAAGACCATCTTCAAAGCACATCTTTAAACATCTCATTTGATCCTTACATGAGGCAGCATTTTTCCAATTTTACAGATGAAGACACCAAGGCTCAGAGAGTGAAGTGGTTTACCTTCCATCTCACAGCACATAAGCCCTCAGGGCCCTGGGATTCCAAATTTCTTGATGATCAGTCCCCATAGGAGGTACAGGTGAATGAATACCCAATGGCTACTAACACAAACACTGCAGTACTTGTCTGGCTGGGAGGGGACCCATGTGCTCAGCTGTCCTTCCTTATGACTTCCCCCATGGAGGACAAGGGAATAAAAGTAGAGACCCAGAGCTCAGTGTCTGCAGAAGATGTTGGCTGGACAGACCATGGGTTTGCAAACTGTGGGCTCCTTTACTGGCTGTCTGTCACCATTACTCCCAGGAGAGCCTCACAAGCAGCATTCAGAGCAGCAGTGAGCACTGTCATCTGAGCCCCCAAGGGTGCCAGTTCACCATGTGGCCTGTCAAAGCTGTTTTCTTAGTTATCAGGGGGACTGAGAGAGCCCAATCAGCTTTAGACACTGTGTAAGGACCAGATTAAAAAAAGAAAACAAAAGATTAGACAGAGGGGAATGAAGGGAAGGGAGAGGGGACAGGAAATAGGAAAGAGGATGGAATGAATCTGACTTAACTTTCCTATGTATATATGCAAATGCACAACAGTGAATCTCCACATCATGTATAACTGCTAGACTGGGATCCTAATTAGAACAAAATGTACTCCAAGTTTGCATAGACATATCAAAATATACTCTACTGTCATGTATAACTAAAAAGAACAAATTAAACAAAACAAAACAACATTCTGTTGGGGATACATCAAATTCTCTGAAAACAACAATGCAAGTGGGATCCGAGAACAGAGAGTCCAAAGCCCCTCTCCACAACACGCTCATGACAATATAAATCTATGGAAGTAGAGTTGTATGTAATCCTACCATGCAGAGCTGGTTAGGATTTAGTGATATCATTTATTCCAGGCATCTATCTGAGCACTTGTAAGAGCACGTGTAGTTTTATATAAATGGAAACATACCATACAGTATGTGCAATCCTTTGACTTGCTTTATTCAATTACATATCAATAAATACAAATCTCCATCCTTTTACCTGCTGCACCCAATCCCATTGTGTGGATGTACTTTATTTCATCAGTGTTCCTCTGATGGCAATTTGCATTGTGTTTTGTATCTCAACCATCTTTTATGATCTCCAAACCCTGGACCTCAACCAAAATACACAAAAGACACCCTTTAAATGAATAACGGACACTAACCCTCATGTTGGCCCTACCATTTTATTTCTATTTAACAACAGAAAAATGGGGCTGGGATGTGGCTCAAGCGGTAGCGCGCTCGCCTAGCATGCGTGCGGCCCAGGTTCGATCCTCAGTACCACATACAAACAAAGATGTTGTGTCTGCCGATAACTAAAAAATAAATATAAAAAAAAAAAAACAGAAAAAGGGAGATAATAGAGATACAAAAGGAGAACCTAGTCTGCAGTTTCTCAGGCCCCATCTTTTTTTAAATGCAAGAAGCTCTGTACTGTCTTTGTGATTCTTACAGTATCCAAACTGGCTTGATGACACCCCAGTCATATTTGAGGGCCTTTTCTCATCTGGATGTTACCCAAGCTGAGCCACCCCAGCTTCCAGAGGGAGAGAGGAGAGGTGCATTGCAAATCGATGTCACCATACAGTGTGTTCCTAAAGTCCCAGTTCCATGGCTTGTTGTTTGCAGTGCTGCCCAGGCAGCCCCCATAGCTCCGAGCTTCATTTTTCTTGCAAGGTCATTTTTTGAGAGCCAATAAAGTAATACATGAGAAATTTTTAAAAAGTAACTGTAAATTGCAGTTAAATATTCGTTAAATATTTTGATTACCCAGTGTTCCTAGTCTTTTTTTTTTTAAATACATTTTTAGTTGTAGATGGACAATACCTTTATTTTATTTTTATGTGGTGCTGAGGATCAAACCCATTGCCTTCCACATGCAAGGTGAGCATTCTACCACTGAGCTACAACCCCATCCCTGTTCCTAACCTTTTCAAATGACTTTTTATAAAGTTAAAAAAAAAATTCCTGAGTGTTGAAAAATATCTATGATGATAGAGCACCAGCAGCAAGACAGCCTCAGGTTGGTGTTTCCTGGAGCTGGTCCTCTCACAATTTAATCATTGCAGTGCCTGTTGTAGTCTCCATAGGATCCACTGAGCAAAGGAAAGTGCATGATGCCTGGTATGAATTTAGAGCCACTTTTCAATGGATGTCTACTTGGTTGATCACAATGGCAGATCTGTTGCACATTTGAATAACTAGGTATAGTTAGTTGTAAGGCTTAGTTCTCATTTAGTCCCAAGTCAGCACTTGATTCATAAATGCATCTGTGGACCCCTAGACATAAATTTGAGCCCTTTTTTCCACCACCCTGTGTTCTAGCCCACCATTTTTCAGCCTCAGTCTTGGGCTTTGTGGAGTTTTAATACATTTCTAGACACTTTATTATCATTCATGGAATTTGATACCTCTTCCAGTTCCTCTCAGGTCCTGATTGTGAGCCACAATCTTTGGAATTCAGAAAACTTATTAGCTCTGGAGGGGAAATTTGGTGGAGTTGTCACACAGAAGCCCTGGGCCACCAATTAGGAGCAAATAAAGACAGGGCCTCCTCTGGTCCAAGGAGATGTCAGTGGGAGGTATTGACAATTAGGCTTTGAGGACTAAGTCCTGTTGCTCTCAAATTAGCTCCTGTTTCTAATTAATTATGCACTTGATGCTATTTGTGGACTTTAAGAGAGTCCATCTGGACATGAGGGCCCTCTGACATCCCTTACAGGCAACTCAGAAGAACAACAGCAATTCTCAAAGAAAACATGTACTGTATGATTTAACACAACAAACCATAAAAAGTTGAAAAGGACCTCTGAGATGTGGATTCTAGGTTTTCGTATGTGGGAAAACTGAAGATCTATACAGAAAGAAGTGACTTGCTGAGTTTAAAGGAACAGGGACCTCATGATCTGATATCATGGTGTCACTTGCTGTTTCATGATTGCCTTTGACACCAAGACCTAGATTTATCTCATTGAAGCCATTCTATTCATGAATGAATGAATGGAATCAGCAAACCTTTCCTGCTGTGTGGTAGGAACTATGCTAGTCACTGGAGAGACAGCAGTGAATAGAAAAGAATCCAAATCTCAAGGCTCTTACATTCCAGTAAGAAAATGGGCAATTGACTGAATAGGTGACTAGTGCATGTAATCATTCACCCTCCCCCACAGTCTTTGGAATTCAGAAAACTTATTAGCTCTGGAGGGGAAATTTGGTGGAGTTGTCACACAGAAGCCCTGGGCCACCAATTAGGAGCAAATAAAGACAGGGCCTCCTCTGGTCCAAGGAGGTGGACAGGGGGCTCTGAAACAACTGCAGAGCCTCCTAATCCAGATGCTGGGAAGGCATGGTTGTGGTGGAAGGTGATGGGTGCTCTGCTAGCATCTTAACAGTTTTTAACACTGACTAGGAATCAGGAGAGGGAGGGCAGGGAGACCCTGGAGGAAGTGCTTCATATTGGATGTCTTGGAAGCAGGAACACGCATGGGATATGAACAGTCAGAGCATCAGAGAAAGAAAAGGAGCACAGAGGAATATGAATGGAGGTTAGCAGAAGTCAAGCTGGGAGGAGTTTGTGAGAAAAGTGGCTGGGACCTTACCCTGAGGTCTAAGGAAGCCATGGAGGGGCAACAGTGCCTGGTCCGATTTGTGGTTAAACAGGTGGCTCTGGACGCTCTTGGAGCATGAACTGGAAGAGACCAGTGGGGAGTCAGGAAGCCTGCTTAAGAAGCTTGTGGGGTGCAGCCAGGGGGTTTAAGGAGACAGGGCAGAGAGAGAAGCAGATGCAATCAAGAGGCACTGAGGAGGAAGAGTCAGAAGATTTTTGTGAGTTTTTGGAAGTTGGTGTTCATGAGAGACGCTCCGTAGTTTCTTGCTCGTTGAATTTTAAATCCTTCAATTAGTAAGTCAGGATTATTGGTTCTCCTAGAACCTAAGACAGAAAACAGGCCTCCTCATTGCTGTGGCTCCAGCCACACCTGAGGGCCTGGTCCCATTCTTTTCAGAGCCCTTGGGGCTACTAATGCCCAAACATCTACATAACCACTTTTATTCCCAGAGCACTCTCCAGGAATTCTTTTATGGAAATAACCAGTAATGAGATTGCAACGAATTGAGGAAAACTCGTATGCACACAAACCACCGCCACTACCTCACCCACACAGGACACCCCCTAGAGAAAGGCTTACTAATAGTGATCTGCTTCCCATCCTAAAAAGTCCTCTGGTGGCCCGTGGGACTAATATCAGGCTAAATCCACCCAAACCTGGGTCAGATGGGGGTGCAGAGACAGAGAAGGAGGAGCCCAACAGGAAGTTCCAGTTGAGCCAGAAGAAACACAAAAAACCTAGAGAGCCATCTATCTACAAATCAAGGAGGAGTGTTTTTGAGACAGCTGAACAAATTGCAAGCAAATGATGACAACTTGTCAGAGCCAGGTTAAGGATCCCTCCCTAAGGGCTCCCGCCTGATGTGTTATTTAAGAAAGAAAGGTTTGTTCTTAGGAGGAGAAAATCCCTAGTGCAGCCTACACATGAATTACACATGAACAAAACACTATCTGAGGGCAAAGACAGTTGGGCTAAGTCTGTATCCCCTGCATATTGCCTGTCTGGCACCCAGGCAGCAAAAAATGTGGATGAATAAGGAATAAATAAATGAATAGGATAAATGCTCCATTTCCTCATTTTGGCCTCCTGGAAGCTATGTGAGGGTCCTTGGAGGGTTGGGCACAGGTATGTGTGCTCTTCTGACAGGGACAGGAATGCTAAATGAGTGCTTGGTGCTGAAGGGATCCTTGACCTGCTGGGATCTCTTCTCAGCTTCTGGAGTACTGGATTCTGGCCAAGTAATCCAAGAGGAGCCAAAGGCATCTCAAAACTCCCTGCATTTCTGCACCCGGTAAGGAAAGGCCCCTGAAATAGGGACCCCTTTGGGCATATATAAGTCTTCTAGTAGGACACCAAGGAACGGGACCATTACTTCCCCTGGAAGGGTGCACATCATACTGTGATGCTGGCTGTGCATGAGTGAGCTAGTGGGAACACAGAGTGGGTGCAGACTGTGATTAATAAATGGATTAAAATAAGAATTCTGTTTCTATTTAAAGTTTGATATAAATTTCTTTTCTTGAGATCTTTCATTGGAAAGGGTGGCCATGATTGATGGAATTTGACAGCATCTTTTCCCAACAAAAGAGAAGCAATTAATTAACTGTGGGTTTGGAGAGCACATCTTCATCTCTACTGGAAGTGTAGAAATATTTATAAAATTGGCTAACATGGTAGCTTTAAAGATTGGAATTGCAGTTTGGGGATTATTATAGATGATTTTCAGCTTCTTTCTGGCTTTCCAGCTGCATTCTGAATAGAAGAGGATATGAGATGTCCTTCCGATGGACGAGGTTTTCCTGTGGTGGGAAACTAGTATAGCTGCATAAACAGTCAAGGCTCAACAGGTAAATATGAGTGGAGGGAATGGAGGTGGGGGAGCTGGGGGTGGGGCATGGAACTGTAGTTGGGAGGACACAGGTGCAAAAAATTGGGGGATGTCTCATTCATTCATTCATCCTTTTTAATAACCTCATTCAAAGGGCTTTATGTCTAAAAACCTATCATGTGCCAGGTACTGAACTGGGGGCTGGTTAAACCCTAGTGAACAAAGCATCCATAGTCCTTATTCTCATGGAGCTTTTCATCTAATGGAGAGGAAAGACTGCAGACAAAAAAAAAAAATCAGCAAGTGCTATGAACAAAAAAGACAGGCATCAGTGAAAATAATGGCAAGGGCCCACTTGAGATTGGGCAGCCTCTGGGGATAGGTGGCATTTAAGCTGAGATGAGTAGGACCAAAGATAAGTAGGATCAGTCAAGTAAAGAGCCTGGGGAAGGGCATGGTGGGCAGAGGGAACAGTACCTGCAGTGACCTCAGGCAGGGGAGAGTGTGGGCTTGGGTGGAATGGAAAGGAGAAGACAAGGGAGAGTGGAGAAGAACAGGGATGAGAGGGGTGAGGCAGGAGGGGCCAGACATGAAGGGTCTTACAGACCAGGAACACAGAAGGGAGCATGAATTATATGTTGACGGCAGTGGAAATTCACTGATGGCTTTCAGTATCCCCTACAAGATCCAGCCATGGGCAGTTCAAAGAGTCTTTTTGACTCAGATGGAAAAATCCAGGATAGTTTAGCCCTGAGCACCACTTGTGGTGGAAAGAATGGTGAAAGGACTGTTTGATGTATTTTTTTTTTAAGCCCCAAATGTGGGAATCAACAGCCTGCACTTCCAGGAGGCACCACAGGAGTGAATAGCACACTGGCAGGGTCTTCTAGACTCACAGAGCCCAGGAGCAGGGAAGATTTAATGGAAGCAAATACAGTGGCTGCTGAGGACAACACTCACTGATTTTAAAGAAATCATCAGCCACTTCAATATTTACCAGTTTGAAGGGCAGCCTCTACCTCCAACTTTTAACCTCCTATGTTCAGAGCCTTCTCCAGGCAAACTGCAATTGCAAGAGACCAAGAAATGAATTTCTGCTTGTCTCCCAGGAGGCTCTTCCATAACCACAGGGATCCAAGTCTCAATCTCCAAGAAGGAAAGTCTGCTGGAATAAAGGGTGGTTAGGGTCAGGGTCTGTGGAGGAGAGGCAGGCTGAGACTGAATTTCCCTTAATCACCCAAAGTTTGACAATTAGGCTTTATTTTCCATATTAACCTTGCTAATCTAGAGACATCCTTGCAATATATTTATTTTGTAAACTTTGCAATAGGCTGCTGTGCTGGGCAGTAGCAAATCCCAAGCTGGAAAAGTGTTGGTCCTTGCCCTCCCAATCCTAGAGCAGAGACGTGAGACCTGGGTCTCAATAGTTGTAAAAGCAAAGTGGAGTAAGGTGAGTCAGAGGGCAGAGAGAGACCATGTAGAACTCAGAGGCATCTCCTGGGACCATAAAGAAGACTTCACAGAAAGAGATAGCATTTCTGCAGACTTTGAAGAGACTGGAGGACATTCCAAGCCAAGGGAAGCATTTCGGCCAAACACAATGCATCTGGGAAGCAAGGAGGGGGCGGGCAGCAGTGAGGCTGGCAGAGACGGGGGTATAAGATGCCTAAGGAAATGAGTCGTCAGAGAATGCACAGCTGGAAATCTTTTGCAGCCAGTGAAGGGGACTGGGGTACCAAGCTAACGAAGATCAGTAGGTAACAGGGAGCCCCTGCTAGGTTTTGGAAGACTGATCAGGCAATTATATGGGGCTACAGCAAATAACCAGGGGAGATGTTGAGGGCCTGAACTGATAAGACAGTTGAAATTTGTGCATGCATTTATTTGAGACTGCATCCAGGCTGACAGAAAACAAAGCCCTGATATGTAGCAAACAAGAAATTCTCAGTCTGCTTTGTGGTAAGACATCTGTTTTCATTTATCAACTTCATGTGGCTGTGGGCACATTGCTTTTCCTCCCAGGACCCCAGTGTCCCTAGCTGTGAATTAGGACTGTCCAAGACCCCTTCCAGTGCTCATATACTATAATTCTGTAAATGGGGAGATTATCCAGAGGCCATAGAAACTACAGTCAAAAGCCAATATAAATTATCTGGGATGGTTTGTTCAAACAGTGACTAGCAAGTGAAGAGGTCACTTGTTGTCAAGGACACATGGAAATATGTGGTAGAAAATGGTGAAAAGTGAGTTCTAAGAGGTTTACTAAGGTGAGATATGGACTAACAAGAAAGGTACCAACTTGAAAGGTGGGGACCTGCCCTACCAGGGGACCAGGCTGGGAATCAGCAGAATGGGGCTCTTGGGGTGTAAGCGGTTGATGGAAGGCTGGGGAGGTGGGGGGTGCAGAAGCTGTGCATCTGTGTCCTAGATCTCAGCTGAAGGCCTAACTTCCTTCTGAAGCTGGAGCATCCATATTTTCAGTTGGATGTTATGTGTTTTTAGCTCACATTTCTGAGCCTAGGTTGGTGTGGTTTAAGAAAAATAGGAAAGAGGAAAAGTGAGGCTACAGAAGGACAGCACACCCTGAGGGTTACTGAGGAAAGCGAGAGATGCTCTTGGTGGCAGGGTGCTCTCCTCAGCTTGCAGGGAAGGAAACTTGGGAACAAAAGTATAATGTCTGACTTCACAGGGAGAGACCCTCCCCCCCCCCCCCGGCCTCCCTGAAGCCTCTAGATGCCTAGTCAGCCATGGAGAGCAGAAGGTTCATCTTTAATTGGTGCCAATTTTTGTGACAAACTTAACTTGAAGATTCAGCTCAATTGCAATCAACCAAGGAAGCCAACCAGAAAATCACTTGCTTCCCTTGGAGCAATGAGGAGCATCAGCAGCCCCGCCTCCCTCAGGGCACAGGGTGTCAGCTCTGGTCTGCAGTCAAAATAAAGGCCAGTGCACCCAGAAAGGCGCCTTTTCAGTTCCCAAACTGTCACCACAGGAACCGTGGATAGAGGCAAGAGGGCTGGATTCTAGCCCTGTGTCTGCTAACACCTTCAGGAGGCCTGGGCAAGACCCGAGCCTAGAGCTACAGTTTTCTCATCTTCAAAAGAGATGAGGGGAACAGGGGATAAGCTCTGCTGCGCCTGCTTTACAGGGAGATGATAAAGCTCAAATAAGATAATGGATGTGAAAGCTGTTCTCCTACTCACAGGACATCGAGCAGATGCTCATCTGTCAGGTAGTGATGATAGCAATTGGGGCTGGATGAATTTTATGTGCAACTCCTATAAATATCACACTAAGAGAGGAAGTCCTGCTTTTAATGGCCTGACTGTTCTTGCCCCAGTCCTAAATGATCCATTGTTTTGCTTGCTGAGAGGGAGTTTGGATGCATTATCTCAGAGCATTCTCTCCCCCTGATAACTCCATTGGCCTCTCCTGCATGTCCTCCCTTGAACATCAGGCAATTGAAGCATTAATACGAAACCTGAGGTCAAGCTCTCTCTGTTTTTTGTTTTTTTCTTTTTGTAATGAAGGGAGTTGATGATATTCATGTCTTTGCCAGGTATTGGGCTCTAAACCTAGCAAGTTCTTCTCCTATCCAAGCCAGAAAGAAAGGTCTCAAAGAGAGGGCAAGATGGGTAATGCCTATATTTTGGAGGAGATTGTGATTTAATGTGTGTGTTGTGTGTGTGTGTGTGTTTATGTGCACACATGTGTATACGTATGGTGGATAAACTTCAACGAATTTTAGCTCTGGTTCTGAGAGTCTATACTTTTCTTCCCCACCTGCTTCTCCCCATAGTATATCCAATAGTTAATAGTTCATTCTAGGAGGGGGGTAAATGAACATTATTTTGCAGTAAAGGAAACTGAAGCAATGATAAAAAATGAATCATCATTGAGTATAGAGAGATACTCCAGGCAAACAGGAATCATAATCCCAAATCAGCATCCCAATATTTTTCTAATCACCTGGATGGGCCAGAGCTCTCATCTGAAGGGAGCCTGCAGCCTGGTCCTGAGGCAGAGGGATGCTGCTTACTGTGGAGGAAGGGATCAGGAAAAAGGAGGGAAGAGACTCTCTTTAGATTCCTTTGCAATCTCAAGCTGGGTTCCATGGGGCTTCCAATGTGCTTACCACCAAAAATACTTTGAAGAGACATCCTTCATTCTGGTCCCACATTTAGAACAATTTTATATACTTAAAAACTAAATGTGTTAAGTTAACATGAATTGATTTCCCCATTATTAAAGACAGGCGTGGCTGCTGCCAGGGGTTCCTGATCAGCACAACCCCAACATATGGAATCTATATCAGGCTGCAGAAAGCACCAGGGTTTGCCCCCTTTGGTTAAGTCAAATCTTTGTTGAGAAATGTAAATTTTCATCAAGCTTTTTGATATGAGACATCTTTACTCTCTGGGAGGACTTTAGTCTCTAGGAGCCCAAAAGTTAAGACTTTTTGGGCTTGTTTAACTCCCATTTTATGGATGGGGCAAGAGGCACCCACAGGGGGAAGTGACTTGGTAGATCAAACAGGGGTGGTGGCAGATTTGGAACTACACCCAGCTCTCCCAGTTCATGCCCGGGATCCTGTCTTCAGCACTTGGACACCCAGCCAGTTTTTGATCTGGAGGACAGAAAGGCATAGAAACATTCAAAAGAGGCTCTGAGCTCTGCTGCTGATGCTTTTACGAATCATCTGCCTGCCACAGAATCCAAATTCTGTCAAGCCTTGTAAAACCCAGCTCACAACTGAGACATTGTCTTCCAGATGACTTGGCAGTAGAATGACCCCAGCCAAGGTCACAGTGATACACAAAAGCCCACCTTTCCTGTCTCTCCCCATCTTATGTTTAGCTAGAAATGGCAAAGCCCAATCCTTCTGTGCAATCAGGCAGGCTGGTGTCACTTAGGTCTCTCTGGGATAGGAGAGGCTGCACGGTACAGGGCTTGTCATTGCAGAAACATAGGAAACTTTGCCAAGCCAGAGCAGTGGTGCATTTGCAGAACAATCTGGGTCCTGTTTTACTGGTAAAATTATGACACCATGATATGATGTCTTTTTTTTTCTCCCTGATGGGGGTAGGGAACAGGTGATAGAAATGTTGTTTCTTTGCCCTTGAAAGTGAAACTGCCTTTGGCTAAGCTCAGGAGCTGTGTTATAGGACACCAGCACCTCTAGACCAGTGTGCTCCCTAGTATAGCAGTGACCTGACTATCCAGTCTAGGTTCTCACTAATGTTACACATGCTAGTGTTCCTTTTTCCAGCAGAGGTCTGAGAAAAATAGAAGCCTTGAAAAATCAGACAAGTTTAAAGTTGAGGCTTTCAACTGAAACTCCCACAAATCCTTTTTTGTTAATTGCACAATCTGGGGTCAGCGGTTGCATTAAACATCTAGTGGCACTAGCGGTCCAGACATTGTGCTGGGAATCGAGGGTGCAGTGAGTGGCGACTGGCTGAATGAATGAGTGCCACCTTCACTTGGTGCCCATCAGTGCACTCTTTTCATTCTCCTGGTGACACAATTATTTGTTGAATGTGTGTTTCCTGTTAGAACACAAACCTGGGATTGAAAGGAGTGCTTCTGTGTTAATGGCAGATGGCAGGTTGAATGGGAGAAGGTACTGGTGGAAAAAAAATGAATCAACAAATGAATAGGTGAGCCATAGTTTGGTTTATGAAGTATTTCTCATGTCTTATTTACTTTTATTAATTTTTGCGTTCTCCATTTATTTACTTATAATTTACCAAATTCCAGAAAGAATTTGAAGCATCTTCATTAGAGGTGAAAGTTTTAATTTGTGTCCCGGAAACAAACATTTCAGAATGTGTCCCCAAATCCTTAATTCATCCTTATTCAGAATTGGACAATATTTCCAGGCAAGGTGGGTCATGAAGGGATCAGGAAGCATGATTCTTGCTGTCCAGCTGTCTCAAGGGTGATGGCATGAAAGGCACAGACCCAATGACAGGTGCTCTGAGAGGAGGGAGGCATTCAGCTAAGGAACACCTAATGCAGTAGAAACAAAGAGAAAGCAAGGGCCTGTGCCTCAGCAAATCCAATTATGTTTTATTCTTTGTTTATCACCCCTAGTGCTTGTCATTCAGCAAATGCTTTATGTTGTTCCATGAGATTTTATTAACAAGGAAAATTAGGTGCCACATCAGAGCCCCTGAGGCTACAGCCCACCAGTGTTTTTAGGACAAAGATGTTTCTTGGGGTCCATGCAAACTACTTCAGTGGCCTATTGTGCTGGAAGGCCATAGGGTATCCACATGAATGCATTTTGAGAGTTCTTTTGACTCTTTTTATTGTAAACCATAATAAGTATTGATAATGTATCAGGCCACAGGCTATGCATGGGGTGATGTTGAAGGGATCACAGTGTAGTATAGATGAGTCAACAGATGCTCATAACAGTGTGCTAAGAGTAGGGATGAGGTCTCTGCCCAAGTGCTAGGGAAACAGGGAGAAGGGAGCAGGGCCACTGAGCCTGGACCCGGGGCTTCAATGAAGCTTCTCAAGAAACCAGTGGTATTTAGCCCAGAGAAGAAGGTAATGGGAAGGAAGTACCCAATTGATAAACCCCCTAAACAATGATGTAGGAACATGAGTGGGAACAGCATGTTTGGAAAACTGTGAGGCATTATCTTTGCTGTGGCATGGAGTCTACACACGGTAGGGGATTATGGAAGAATTGAGAGGTAAAACCAGAGGTAGGCCCGCAACAGATGATGAACAACTTGATGAGCTGCACTAAGGAGTTCAGACTTCATTTCACATGCAATAGGGAAGGGGTTTTTAAACTGGAGAGTGACATAACAAAGTGGCTGTTCTAGAAAGATCTCTTAGGACATAACACAAGAGTGATTGGAGAAGAGAAAGTCTGGTGGCAGGGAAATTAGTTGGGAGACTGTTACATTGCAGCAGAAAGATGCTGTGTGTGGCTTAAGGCAGTGACAAGGCGAACAGTGAGGATAAATGGATCCAATGCTACTGCAGAAATATGAAAAACAGAAACTACTCAAGAGGGAAGCCAGCCATGGCCTTCTGCTTTTCAATTTCAAATGCTCTTCCTTAGTACCTGCATTTCATCAACCTTTGCTGCTAGAATCTAATTCATTTCAGAGGGTTTTAGCACTCTCTCATAGAGGCAAGAAAAAAAATCCCCAAGGATGACTTCAAGCAAATCAAAGCCTTTTTCTTTTAAGTTCATCCATCAAAAGTGGAACCTTTTCACCTCAGGCTTTTAGCAGAGAGATTTTTCTCTCTATTTTGTTAACCAATAGGAGTAAGGTGATGGCAATTTTGCAGCTCAAATCTTCTTGAAATTACTTTCCTCAAAGTTCCAGGGATCCTGGTTGGGGCCTAAAACTAGGCAGGTTCTCAGGCCTGCTATACCCTGGACCACCTGTGGTAGTTTTCAACTGGAGGTAATGGTCACTTACCTGCACCCCTGACCAAGCACATCAGAGCTCCTGAGACTACAGCCCACCCAGTGTTTGTTGAAACTCCCCAGGAGGTTCAAGAGCACAGCCCAATTTGAGAGTACTTAAGGGAAGGAAAGTGCTGACCCACTAAATTAGTTTCCTTTAGCACAAGGAGAGGCACATAGAGGCCAGGAAAAGGGGAGGCTCAGTTCCTGGCTGCCTGAAAATGTTATTTGGTAAGAATTTTCCTAAGAATTTAGTTTTTATGAAATTTCCAAGAAGGTGTAAATTTAATACTGTCCATCACCAGTATCATCACCACCACCATCACCACCACCACCACCACCTCTATCACCACCATGCTGGAGACTGAACCCAGGGCCTTGTGTAATCAAGGCAAGTGTTTTACCACTGAGCCACACCTCAGCCCCACATGTAGCTTTAAATAGCACAGTTGCCTGGAAGCAAGATAAGAGATTTGAAAGGTCCCACAGTTCATTCCTCTGCCCCTAACTTCCTGTATGCACAGAAATATCCCTCTTAGATAAATCCCAGCCTCGCCTAATCAGGTGGGAGGGATCCAGGTCACCCTGCAACCCTCCCCACTCTTTCCCAGGAGAACCCAGGACTTCTCAACATTTTCCACTCAAGCACCTCAATGGCATGGGAGAAACAAGCTCCTGTTAGCCTGGGACAGAGCCTGGAAGAGACCCAGGTCTGAGGAAATTCTGCTTTTACCCTAAACAGTGATGCTTATTTTGCTGTCTCTTCCTTAATATATCAATGTCAATTTAAATATTAAGCTAATGTTTATGAATCACCAAATAAACTATACCCCAAGAAGATGGCCCAGATTTATTTCTGCAGTTTCCAGTATCCATTGTCACCCTGGAGTATGCACCTCAGGTAATGATGACATGATGATGGTGGAGAGTTCTGGTGCATAGGCAGAGATATGTGTAGTGAAAAGTGCATGGGATTTGGAGCCAGGAAGACCTGGGTGTGAACATTGAGTATGGCATTTACAAATTGTGTGGCCTTGGGAGATTGGCTTACCTTCTTGGAGATTGTTTGTCTATAAAATAGGACATTGATATCCAATTTATCATTAGGATTTGAGATATTCCATATGCTTGGCACCTGGTAGATAATAAATACTGGTGAATATTATCATAGACTTCCCTAAAACCCACTAAAAGCTTGTCTTTTGCCATACATAGAGATTATGACAGATGATGTTCTCTGCTTCATATTTGTGACCTTCTCAACTGGGGTCCTTCTTTGGGCTCTAAGTCCCCAAGGCCTAACCCAGCTCTGGGCCTGTCCTTCCAGAGCAGATCTTAGATGAATGTACTATACAATCTCCTCTATCATGGCTGCTCCATAGGGTGGCTCAGCAACCAAGTGTGTGTTCTAATGATCCCTAATAGATCATGCATAGTATCCCATTGTGTCCTGTGAAAGGACAGGTTAAGGTGGAGTTTAGTGTGAAAATGGTGGGTGACAGAACGGAGTGTTCCAGAAGAGACACCATGGAGGCTTGGACCAAAATCCCTGGGATTCCAGTGCCTTCTTTGTAGCCATTAGGCTTATTCTCCTCCTCCTCCTAAACCCCAGCAATATTCTGGAAAACAGGGTCCTGAATTAAGAGAGGGTAGCTGGTATCTTCCTGGACTGCTCCTGTCCCAAGTCCTTTTCCCTGCAGAATGCAGGGAGAGCAAAGGTGAGGCCTCTAAGATGGGAAGGAACATGTCCCTGAGAAGCCCTCATCCACCTCAGCTCCCAGGCCAGAGCCAAGGAGAATCTGGGGATGCTGTGGAGCTGGCTACTGATGGCCATGGGCACAGAAAACATTCAGGCCTGGCTGTCTCACATTGCTGCATGTCCCCAGGGGTGTCACATGGTTAATGTCTATTGATTATAGACTCCAGGGGATCTCAGAGACTTAAGAGGTTCAAGGAGGAGGGGGAAGGAGGAGATCATTGCCTCTCCCAATGCAGCATGGGATGTGGTTATATAACAGAGTGCGTAACAGCACACACACTTTGGAGACAGGAGTACAGAGTTCCAGTTCCCCTCTCGCTCTTGGTAGCCATGTTGCCTCTCTGTCTTCACTTCCTCAACTATAAGGTGGTAGCCTGATACCAGCCATCTCTTAGAGCTGTTGGAGGGTCAAAGACAGGCTTTGTAAAGCCCTTCACACCACACACCTCAGCCTGACCTGCAGGAAGAGTGTGGCCAAGATGAGTTATGTGTATGGGGTTCCTCTGGCCTGTTCTTACAAGCACACACTTCCTTGGTTTTTAGACTCCATGCAAAAATCTTCTCCTCCATGGTGCATTTCATGACTTCTGAGAGACATTTTCTCTTCTTAAAGCCCCCAGAGTCCTCTGTGGTTGCTCCTTCAATAACTGTTGACTAAGCAGAAACTTGTACCAGGCACTAGGCCAAATGCTATGGAGGAAAAGATGAAAATAAGATCACCCTTTACTTCCAGGAGCTCATAACCTGGTAGTGAAACAGACACAAAGCATTGACAATACAATGTGACAATCACTGCAACGGAGTTGCACGCAGGTTTGGAAGTGTTAGGTAAAGAAACTTGCCACCAGAGCGCTGACCCTCTGCATCTTGAGTATTTGTCTTCAGGTCTGCTTTCCTGCTAGAATCTGAGCTGCTCAAGAATGGTGGCATGCCACATCAATGTTTATAACAGCTCAATTCACAATTGCTAAGCTATGGAACCAACCTAGGTGCCCTTCAATAGATGAATGAATAAAGAAAATGTGGTATATATACACAATGGAATACTACTCAACTATAAAAAAGAATGAAATCATGGAATTTTCCAATAAATGGAGGAAACTTGGTGGAGAATGTCATGCTAAGTGAAATAAGCCAATTCCCAAAAACCAAAGGCCAAATATTCTGTCGATATACAGAATATACAGATGCTGACTTACAATAGGCAGGGAGGAGGGGGAGGGAAGAGGGTGGGTTCACCAGATTGGACAGGGCGGAGTGGGGGGAAAGGAGAGGGAATAGGAAAGATGGTAGAATGAATCAGATATAACTTTCCTATGCTCATACGTGAATACACAACCCATGTAACTCCACATCATGTATAACCACAAGAATGGGATCCTCATTATAATACATTATATTCCATGTATATATAATATGTCAAAATACACTCTACTGTCATGTGTATCTAAAAAGAACAAATAATAATAATAATAATAATAATAAAAAGAATGGTGGCATACATCTCTACAGCCTTCACTGTGCCTAACACAGAGTTAAGTTGTACACTTGGGTGTTGCCCATAAAAGCAAGAAAAAAATGAATATTTTAAAACTGCAGCAGTGGTGGGGTCTTTGGTACATCTGCAGGGTCTGAGGCCTGGGCTTTGTCTAATAGACACCCCTCTGCACCCGCAGAGGATTTCTTGGCTTCATCTATCAATTCTAGTCCAGATTCTACAGATTTCACGTGTCTAAGCCTCGCCCTCCTCATCTATAAAGATGATAATGATAATCATAACTGCTCGATGTAGCTCAGGCAGAGTTGGGAAGTCGAATGGGATTTACTCACTCAACTAATATTCACTGAGCACAGAGTTTGACATTCTCCACGTAACACAGCAGGAGAAGGCAGAGTTCAAGGATTGCTAGATCCAGATGAAAAGTCAGGGTGGTTTCAGAGGGAAGATGGTGAGCTGACAAGCCTGGCCTATAACCTCCCAAAATAAGACCAGGGTCACTGAGAGGGCCCCGGGATTCTACCCAGGGTCAAAGCTCCTGACCGATCCTTTTCTGGGCTGGAGCCACCCTTTCGTATGCACACCGTGGACTCCTGTCATGCCTATTAGAAGGGGAGTTGATTATAAGCTCCTAAAACTTGGATACATTGAAGGACCTGATGGGGAGTTCTTTGTAACATGCACGTGTTTCCTCCTTTGCGTCTGTATCTTCAAAGATGGGGGAGAGAGAGGGGAGAAGGAGGAGGAAGGAAGAAAGGAGAAGGGGAAGGGAAGGGAGAGAGAGGAGAGGAGATAAGATGAGAGGAGAGGAAACGAGATGAGATGAGACGAGATAAGGAAAAAGAAGGAAAGAATACTTTTGTGCCTAATAGAACCACCCACCAACACAGCTTCAAGTCCTGAGTGGGTGTCGGTGGTGATGGGCATTGGGCTGGATGCTGAGCACGGAGTGAAGGAGTGGGGGAGGTGAGCAAGGAAATGGAGCTGACATAACTGCTCTCAAGAGGTTCACATTAATTGAGGGAAAAACGAGACATGAAAACACATGGCTCTCATATGAAAGAGGCTATACTTCATCTACATCCATTTTCTTTTTTATTTTGACCTTGTTATGTGCCAGAGAAATACATAAAATGTAACAAGGGTAGATAATTTAAAAGAAGGAATTAAAGAAAAAAATGAGGTCAAGGGCATAAAAGGGGCCATGAATGAGACTAAACCAGGAGAACCAGAAATAAAAATACGTACGCTGTGGCTGAGCACAAATTCAGCCCCATGTTTTCTAACAGCAAATGGGAAACAGCAATTTAGGAAAAGATGGTTCCTAGAGTCCATTGAATAAAACCTCACTGAGTAATCTGGGCTTCTTTTCTGAGGACCCTAATTTTAAAAAGCGTGATGTGATGTAATGAGCACTGTCTTCCTTGCCTGTCTCTGACAAGGACCCTCCTGGGGTGACTGCTCATAATGTATCTCAGTGTGGGTTGTGGCTTGCCCCAGTCCACCCCACTGTCTACACCACAGTATGGGATAGAACATAGATTAGGGAAAGAGAAAGATGCTGGCCAATTCAGGGAAAGGAGGAAGGGGTAAGACTGGGGGAAGTGGAAAGGGCCTTCAGGAAAGAAAGCTAAGCGAGGGAAGCCCTAGAGGTGGGGTTGTGCAGGGCAATGAGTCATAAATACTAGACTGCACAAGGCATCCCTGCCCTCTTCCCTGCCTCCATCAGTGGAGTAAAGAGGGTCTCTCTAGAACTCTGCATGTTCCTGGCAAGAACCTTGCTTCACCACCAGGAAAGTCCAGGCCTTTTTCTCCAGGTGGCTGCAGGAGGACTGAGGCACTCTCTCCCTGAGCCTGTGGAAGTATTCATCTCAGGACAATATGGTGGCTATGGAAGGGAGAAAGTTGGGGATGACATTAGAGCAATAGTTTTCACCTCAGGGCAAATCCGCATTCCCCCAGAGGATATTTGGCAATGACTAGAGATATTCTTGGTTGCCACAACTGGAGGAAGTTTGATGAGCACCTGGGGGATGGATGCTAAACATCCTGCAATGGTCAAGGCAGCCTGGGCAACGAAGCATAATCTGGTCCAAAATGTCAGCAGTGCTGAGGGCGAGAAAGCACAGGTTGGGAAAAGACTGCGTTGGAGATGGGGCTCTCTGCTAACTCTGCCAGTCTGCACTGTGCTGGGATTCAGGAGACCCAAAGGATCATGTTCGAGATGATGGTGATGGTGATGGTGATGATGGTTCATTCCACTTGTCTACACTACAGTGGATGATGGAATCTAAGACCTATTTCCTCCCATGACCCAGGAGATTTGGACCTTCATTATGGAAGAGGAGAACAAAGCCTAGAGAATGTAATTGACTTGTCCAAGATCTATTTCTTATTTATTCTCTTCCTACTCTCCTTTCTTCTGGGGCTGGGCAGCAAGTGTCTCATTGTTACCTCTTCACCTCCCTCTGTTGGGATAATTTCCTCTACGAATCTGGAAGCTGCAGAGGATAGACGCTCATTTTCCTAGTCATTTTTGAGGCCAGGATATCCAAGAGTGAATTAGCCTCACTCCTCTTGGACTTCGAATCAGAAGCTAGTGATCACAGTGAAGCAGCAGCAGGGGCAAATTCTTTCTGGGGTGGTGATGATGGTGGTGGTGATGGCGGTAGTAGTGGTGACTATGGTGATGATGGTGGTGACAGAGATGGTGTCATGGTGGTGATGGGGATGGTAGTGATATCCAATGTCAAAGACAAGGGATATGGGGGTTTGGCATGGAGATAGTAGTGGTATTCTCTCCAAGCTGGTTCTGTGGCTGTGCCCAGCTGCAGAGTGACCTTTTGTTTCTGTTAGTGTTCCAGTCCTCCTGGCTGGCCATAGTGTGAGCTACGTGATATCCTTTCACAACATTCCTTTTGGCTTCAATCAGTCAGAATCCGTTTTTGCCAACTACAATGAGGAATCCTAACTAACACACTCTGAGCATGAGCCTGGGATGGTCCAGAGTTTGTTTTTACTTAGGGTCTTAGCTCTCCATGGAGCTCAGGTGTGAATCTAACAGGGACCCGAATCCGAGCCTCAACTACTGCTCAGAATTGCTCATCTCTTCCAGAAAATGGTTTTGCCACCCACTCAAACCTGGTATGCCTGATTTCTTCTTTCCTTAGGAAGATTGCTCTCCTCAGGACTCCTTACCTCTTGTTGTGATTTAGATTTTAGGTGTTCCCCTAAAAGCTAATGTGTGAGATAATGCAAAAGCATTCAGAGATCAAATGACTAGGTTATGAGAGCCTTAATGCAATAAATGAAATAATTCCCTGAATGGTAACTGAAGGCAGGTAGGGTATGGCTGGAGGAGGTGGGCATCGGGTGTGGTCTTTGGGGTATGCATTTGGTTTGTTTCTGGTGAGTGGAGACTCTCTGCTTTCTGATTGTCATGTCTTGAGTGGCTTTTCTCCACCACACTCTTCACCATGATGGTTGCCTCATCTCAGGGCCCTGAGGGTTGGAGCTGGCTATTTTTATGGACTGAGACCTCTGAAACTGTGAGCCCCCAAATAAACTTTTCCTCCCCTAATTATTCTTGTCAGGTCTTTAAAGTCACAGCAGTGAAAAAGCTGACTAAAGCACTTTTTCTGCCTTTAGACTCTCCTCGGATCACTGTTCCCATTTGTTAGGTGAACCCAGGCATGTGTAAATTCTACCTGTGGGTACAACATGAATTCTATTCCCAGAAACTGGCTAACCCCCATATAATCTGTCATTTCGAAACTTCTCCATTGTGGGCTAGGATCTATTGCCACCAGAGAGTTTTCTGCTGAGGTCAGCGCAGTGTCCAGGCAGTGCTACTCCCAGACTACCGCTCCTAAAGGCTGGCCGCCTAGGGCGGGAAAGAAGACCATAAAGAGAGCTTGCCGTCTGCAGGGCACCTTGGGGCTCCTTCTCAGTATCCCCAAGGGAAAAGCAAGCAGGGAGGAATCTCTGGTTCAGAGAAACTGCCATGTGCTGTGGCTGCAGCCTTCCAGCCACTCATCAGTGAGCTCTGTAAGGCTCATTGCCCCATTGTCCCCTAGAGCAGGTAGAATCGTGTTTCTTGTGGGCACTGAGGCCTGGCATGCAGCCACGGACTGTGGAAGGCAGTGTGACACTAAATCCCTCCCTTGTGACACCAGGCAGTAAGGACAGAACAGGAAAGACAAGCTCTTGAGGCTGCCAGGAGTAGCCCAAGGACACCTTCCCTGGGCCACTGCCCCTTCTAGGGGGAGGTGGACCCTTTCTTTCCTGTCAGCTGGTGTACAGCTCAGGCTGTGGCAGGAACACGGTAGCATGGCAGGTCTTCACTTACCTCCTGGGTGGTGCCTTCACACTCGGGGCCATGGGGCAGGGAGGCCAGCAGGGTCTGCAGATTACTCCCCAGGGCAGAGGAGCATGCAGCCCTGGCAGGTAGGGACCCACATTCCCCTAGGCAACTACTCTCAGGGTTCCTTTCTGACAGCCTATGGCACAGCTTCTTCCCTGCCCAAGACACCTTGAAGCTAGTTCTCTTCACTTCTTTCTGCCCATGGTCCACCCATGTCATGTCAAGATGATTAGAAATGGCTTCCATTCCGGTCCTCTAGATACACCCCAAAGGGATGCTGCAACACCAGCAAATGGTTTTGGTGTCTTTGGGATGCAGTTTTAAATATTTATGTAGCCGAATTTTTAAATCTCTGCCTTTATTGTTGTTTTTTTTTAAAATTTTATTTGTCCTTTTTAGTTTTACAGAAGATGTATTTTGACATTTTATACATACATGAACTATAACTTATTCTAATTAGGATTCTATTCTTGTGGTTGTACCTGATGTGGAGCTATCCTGGTCATGTATTCAAATACAAGGCTAGGAAAGTCATGTCTGATTAATTCTATTGTCCTTCCTATTCTCCTCTTGCCTCTCTCCTTTATTGTTAACTGCCTCGGTCATGGTAAGAAAGGTGTTTCCTGTCTCAAGAGTAATGTTTCTCATGGCCATTTTTTATATTTCTCTCCTAACACCATCTGGAATTAATACTGGTGGAGCGTGAAGTAGCAATGGAACATTACTTTTTCTGAAATAACCATTTTCCTCAGGCCCACTTATTGAATTTATCTTTTCTTCACTGATTTGAAATGTCACCTTTGCAATAAAAGAATATTCTTATGTGTTATTGGGCTTTATTATTTTGCCCCATTGATCTGTTTCTATGTTTTGGCATCACTTGGTTCTGGGAAGGTCTGTGAAGTCAAAGCAAACACAAATGATTTGATTATTTGGGTGCCTCGGTGAGGTTTTACAAAAGGAAAGCCACCTGCTATTGAGAAGGTGACCGGGGCTGTTGAGGGGAAGGAGTGGCTTGGCAGGGAGGCCTAGCAGTCCTCCTTGTCCCACCACAGGGGCCATCAAGCTTGGAGAACAAGGGCAAAATATGAGGAGGATATGAGAGGCCAGGGCTGGAGACATTGAAAAAATCACTTTCTGGACCAACCTCTTTACTTCCCAGCTATGGCACCTGAACCTCAGAGAGATTAAGCAAGGTCCCACATGGCAGATCTCAGTCAGGAACTCATAAGGCTCATTCTAGAAGGTGCTGTCTGGGTCACCTCTCTTGTAGCAATTCTAGCCACTTCAGTTCTCAACCTTTTCTCTTTCACCTACCCAATGACCTTTGCACTAGCAGCCTCCCCTGCAGGTTCCATCTCGTCTAATTGACAGCTTCTTTGGGTTGGACTCATGTCCCTCCTCTGTTAGAAATCCTGGGTCAGTGTCAAATATAGTCTGACGGGCAAAGTTTTTCGCACTTTGACACCCATCTAAATCACTTCATTTTCCTCTCGCATAACTTATAAGCTCCAACCAGACAGACAGATCCTTGTCATATCCTGTGTATTTCTCCATAAACTCTGATTGCCCTTCCTCTTCCTGGATCTCCACCAAACCACACCCACTCTTCAGAGTTGACCTAAAGGTTAACAAAGTTATCCAGATTCCAGAAAGGTTAAGTCAGTTGTCCAAATTTTTCTTCCTCCATGATGCCTGTGTTAGTCAAATCTCTGTCAGTATAACTAAATAACCTGAGATAACTAACTTATAAAGAGAAAAGATTTATTTCGTCTCACAGTTTTGGATGTTCCAGGCTATGATTGGTTGGCCCCATAGCTTTGGGCAGTACATCATGGAAGGAGTATGCAGTGGAGCAGAACCACTTGCATTAAGAGTCAAGGAACAAAGAGAAATAGGGTACCATATCCCTTTCAAGGAAGTGTTAAACACATTGGCATGCCCCCAATGACCTCAGAACTTCCCATAAAGCCCCAACTCCCAATAACACCACACTGGGGGTCAAAGTTTAACTCATGGCCTCCGGGAGATAGTCAACATCCAGACTATAGCAATGCCCAAACAAGAGGACGTCTCTCCATCCCCGGATGCCACATTTCCTTGGAGGCACCATGTTTCAGGAGTGTAACCCTGTTTGCCTTGCTTTCTGTTTTGTTTTTCCTTAAATTGTGCACTACTTAGAGGCAGAGACTGGGCTTTTCATATCTCTATCTTCCATAGTACCTCACATTGTTAGTGCTAAATGACATGTATGTAATAATAACATAGTATCATATGGAGCATATGCTAAATAACATAGGACAAGTGAACAAACAAAATATTTCCCCTCCCTCTCCCTCAGAGCCTTTGCTATCATGTCCCATGAATAGGGAGAGAATACAGTCCCAAGCTCCAGGGTGACTTAATAAAGCTATGTAGAGGATATTTTGAGAATTAAGAAAAGCACTTGACATTAGAACATCATTTCCCTGAGTACATGAATGGGCGACTCTACTTTGTGTATAACCAAAGACATAAAAAATTGTGCTCTGTTTGTGTAATATGAATTAAAATGCATCCAGCTGTCATATATAACAAACAAGAATAAATTAAAAAAGAAGTGGCAAATGCAGTTCTATTTCCAAAAAGAGGGAGAGAATATCACTGAAGATAGTGATAATGAAAGTTCAAGGTCCATTTTGAACAAAATTGTAGACTATGTGGTTGTGTTGGATGTGTTATGGACATAAGCTTAGTTTTATGAAGAATATGTGATCATGCTAATATTCACAACATCTACTGTGCTCTCATCTCATTTAATCCTCACAACCAATCTATCAAGAAGAGATAAGAGAAATACGATCAGAAAGGTTAAGTTGCCTCAAACTATACAACTGACCAGCAGATGGTGAATGCGGGGCCGTCTCTTTCCAAAGCTGCTCCTCCTCCCGTTATAGCAAGCTGCCTTTCACAGGGGCCCCATGCAGGGCTCAGCAACAGTACATAATTAATTTTAGTCCTCATTCTGTGTCAATAATGCAATATGCATGGGTACGTTAAAGAATTGTTCTGCCTGGAGCAAGGAAGGAGCCGTCTGGGTTCAAGCTGAGCTGCCTGTGCTCCAAACACTGGGCTCCAAGGAGCCGGGCAAGCAGAGTTAGGTTCTAAGTCCACTGTTTTCTGCTGCCTCCTGGGTGGAACATCTGAGCATCTTGCTTCTCTTGTAAAATGTGGATAATGGCGACTGCTTCGCGTTACTGATGAGGTGATGAAATGAGGTAATGTAGTCAGCAGTCAGCAGAGGGTCTGGCCCTCAGGGACTGCTCAGCAAAGGCTCCCTGGAACCCACTTTCTCCCTGGACACTGCATGACTTCTTCTGAGCAATGCTAGACAAAATAACAAAGGTCTGGAGGTAAATCTTTTGTAATTACTGATTTCATATATTTTTTTTAAATCTTAAAGTGAAAAAAAAAAAAGGACCTCCAGAAGTCTCTCTTCTAATGTGTTTAACAGTTCCTGTATGTCCATACATTTCTGGAATTTTCCCTCGAAATGTCATCTCGGGCCAACTTTCCAAAGGTTGACTTATCAGGACTGAGAGGACATAGATTCACTCTCTCTGTGGACCCTTTGCTTTATCCATGTCCACCGAGCACTCCTCTCCCCCAGGTCCTCTTGCAAGCACTGATCTAAGTCACCACAGAATGGGGAAAATGTAAGAGAATCATCCCCAATCCACCTCCCATCTTGATGAACCCATTCTGAGCATGTGACACATTGCAGGACCAATGGCATATTTCAGATGTCATGAGGGTCCTGCATGTGTGCCTTCTTCCAACACTACTTCTTGCTGAATCCCTGAATACAGAATGGGGCTTGTTCCATTGCCTAGAGATACAGCATTGCTCTTTGGTAAAGAGAGGCTTTCAGTCAGAGAACTGCTCTTACCCATCCTTGTGCCCTGAGCTGCCCAACTTAGCAGACACTGCTCTCTATACTGTGGCAGGAGGCCTTCTCACTAGGCACTTGTGCATGCCTGCACCATCCAGCTGCTCCTGGTGTTTGACAGATCACACAGCTTCTCACACCACACAGCTCATGCCCTTAACTGCCGAGCTTAATTATCACAACAATTCAAGCTCACATTAAAAAGCAAGAGATAAAGCCAGGCACAGTGACTCATGCCTGTAATCCTAGTGGTTCCGGAGGCTGAGACAGGAGGATCATGAGTTCAAAGCCAGCCTCAGCAAAATGTGAGGTGCTAAGCAACTCAGTGAGACCCTGTCTCTAAATAAAATATTAAATAGGGCTGGGGATGTGGCTCAGTGGTCGAGTGCCCCTGAGTTCAATCCCTGGTACCCCCCTTGCCCCCACCAAAAAGAAAAGAAAAGAAAAAAGCAAGAGACGGGTCTGCTTTATCCTTATCATGAATTAATAATCTTTCCCTGGAGAGACTCTTCCCTGAGAATGCTCACCGACACTATCAAGACTGGATGAACCATCTTCATGTTATCATCCCATGCAGTGTCCTGGGCTTTTGCTGAATAGATGAGATCATCCATCCTCCTCTTCCCACCTCCCCCCAAGTCAGGGAAATTATGTGTCCTACATAAGTGCCTCTGGAAGTTAAATAGCAGCCATGATAGGAGAAAGAGCTTGGATTTTTCTGAGACCCAACTCCACCACTGACAGAAGCTGTGTGGCCCTGGCAAATCACAGACTCTCTGAACTTCAATTTTTTATCTGCAAAACAGGAAATCCTACCTTCCTCATTGGATTGCTGTTAGTATCAAAAGAGGAGAAAGAGCCACTAACATTCTCCCAAACAATGCATGTGTTCCACTCATTCATTCCCCTGCTGTGCTCTGCTGAAGATAGCCAGTGCAGGCTTGGGAGAGTGACTTTGGATACCCAGGAATCTTCTGAGTCATTGTGAAGCCATTTATAAGGGCAAATGGACATGATGAGAGTGTTTACATCAGGAAACTGGCAAATGCTACAAATCAGTGCTATTTATTTATGTGTGTATTTAGAGTAGGGGTGTGGTCAGTGGTAGAGCACTTGCGTGGTGTGTTTGAGCTCCTGGGTTCTCTATTCCCAGGACTGCTTAAAACAATAACAACAATAATAAAACCTATTTATCAAATTTTCTATAGGACAGACCTGGTGCTAGGAACCTTGGACACCCAGTTCCCAGTTCAATGGGAATAAAACCATATAAATAAGTAATTCTCAATCATGGCTGAATTACCCAGGAAAATTTGGAGGAACACCAACAGCTCTTGTCTCCTTCCAGTCCTTGATTGATCTGATGTAATGATCTGCACCTTTCAGGCTCTGAAAAGTAAGTCACTGCTCAGAATCACCCAGGATTTTAAAAACCGAGGTCAGAATTCCATCCACTATCCCTAACCAACCAACCAATCAATCAATCCGCATTTGATGTGTAAGTGCCTCTCACACAGCAAGTGCTCAAATCTAAATCCACACACAGAAAGAGAAAACTTCATGCATTCATCTTCTGAAGTCATTTACTGCTCCAGAAAAAGTCATTCCTCCTCAGGAGAACTCACCCAGACCACGCCAAGCTGCTCACTCAAGCTGCCTAGGCTGATCACCTCTGAATGGCTGATCACGAGTGAAAGGAAGGGCTTGCTCTATTGATGGGGCTTTCAAAATTCCCTGCCAAAAAATCTACCTGAGGAGCTCCAGAAAGTTCTGTAAAAACTTAAGTCCAGAGAGGAAATGTCAAGCAACCAATCAATGCCAGAGCCAAGGAATGGTTCTCAGGGGAGGGCTTCTCTTCCAGTGCTGCTGCCCCTCCTCCTCAGAGCCCTATAGTCCCCAGGCCAGCCCTCCTGCTGAGCACCAGTGCACACCCAGCCTCCTCCCCAGCTAGGTTTCCCCCTTTCCTCCCTCTTTCCTTCTTCCATTTGCCAAATAGTTAATGACCACATGTGTAGGTCCTGGCATTTAACTAGCGCTCAGTAAATATTTATTTTGGATGAATGAATGCCTGCATTCCTTACAATTTAGGGGCAAGAGGGATGTAAGATCTCAGCAGTCTCAGCCCTCAAGATGCTCAGTGGCCAGCATCTGTTTGGAGGCACATGGGTGAAGGGAAAAGTGAGACAAATGGGCATCTGACCCCTGGCTCTGCAGGGAGTGTGGGCTTAGGGATCCACTAGTCAAAGGCCCAGGGTCCCTCATCTGTGAAACGAAGACAACAAAGCCTACCCCACGAGGTGGCGAAGGTCCAATGGTGGGATGTGTCTGAAGTCACCTAGGAAGCTGTCCAGCATGACGTAGGGACCCAATATTCTCACTCACACCTTAGCCCAAGAAGTGGAAGCAAAAGAGCCAGGAAGTCAGCAGCCGAAAGCTGAAGCCTCATGTCAGGTGGCTGCTTGTCTAAAGGAGACAGCTAAATCATCCTTGTGACATCCTTTGAGACCCCTTCTTCCAGCTCTGTTGAGCCTCTGCTCCTGGTCCAGACACTGCAGGGACAGGAGGACATGGGCATAGCACACTCACTGCCCTGCCCCAAATGGCTCAGACATGCTCAGAGATTCCTAAGTACCAGGGACTCTGGCCAAGATGCTCCTGGCTTAAACGTCCCTAAATCTATCTCTGCAGCGCTGACTGGCCTGTTTCCATACTCAAACTAGATTCTCAGAAAATGCTTGTTAGGTGAAATTATCTTTTAAGTAAATTTCTTCTCTCTCTCTCTCTCCACTCACATTTATTTTTCAGGAATACATTTCTCTAAAATGAAAATACCAATTTAAAGCATAACAATTGCTGGGTTTTCTTTATTCATTCTCTCTCTCTCTCTTTTTAGGCCAGGGATTGAACTCAGGGGCATGTTACTACGTTACCATCCCCAGACCTTTTTATTTTTCATTCTGAGTCAGGGTCTTGCTAAGTTGCTGAGGCTGGTCTTGAACTTGGGGTCCTCCTACCTCAGCCTTCCGAGTCACTGAGATTACAGGCATGCACCACCACCCCTGACTAGCTTTTCTTTTTGTACATTTTAGCTTCTGAGCAGCTTAGAGATTTGCCAGCACATTGTCCCCTATCCTCACCCTCCAACCACACGTTATCCTTTACTATTGTACTATTTTTTCTTTCTTCCTTCTTCTTTTTTACAGCCACTGCTACAACACTGACCACAGTTTGTAGTTATTTATTTGTGTTTTTATGGTGTGTTTTCTAATGTGATTGAATTATAAGCTTCTCAAGGATGGGTATGTTGTCTATTTCATTCGCCAGTGACTCTCAGAGCTGAGCAGCCTGACACAAGAGATCAGGCAGGAAATGTGTTGAATGAATGAACAGGTGATCAGCCTAGGCAGCTTGAGTGAGCAGCTGTGCATTTCCCGAACATTTGCTCAGATTCTGTAGAGCAGCTTGGTCTCCAGAGGCCCTGGTCTGCACAGAATCACCAGGCTGCTTCCTACTCAAAGGTACAAGGTGTGGAGTCCTGGTCTTCAAAGTGAGTGCTCACCCAGAAGCTGCAGGAGAGGATCTAGGGGAGCACAAGAGGATAAATAACATCAGGATGAGCATTTGTGTTGATTTTTTACCTGAGAAGGAAGGAAAGAGGGAGAGAGGATGGAAGGAAGGAATTTTGGGTTTCTTTTTTATGCAGTCAGCTTATCAGGTGGAGTAATATTTGTAGAGTACAAGCGGAAAATAATTTCCTAATTTTCCCACCACATGACTTCAGACATGATTTTTGGATCAGGCTTTCCTATCCTTGATGACTTCTTGGACAGATACCTTAGCTTTCTGGTCATTTCAGCTTACACAATGGTCTCATTTCTCAAGTATTAAAAAGTTTAGGCCAGTCTAAATCAAAACTTCAAACCCACATTGAATTCGACACAGTTTCTTCCCATGCTCAGGCCTGACCCAAGGCATGAGGACCTGACATAGGAAGCAGGGGACCAAGAGTTGTTCTTTGCTCTCCCTCTATCTGTTCTTCATATCTTTAGTCCCCTCCTGTTGCAGCTCCCCAAGCTGAGGATAGAGCCGAAGGCCATTTGGGAAAAAAAAAAAAAGAGAGAGAGAGAAAAGGGAAAGGGGCCAAGTCTTGTGGGATCGTGCTATTTTATTCAGCCATCAGTGTCTTCAGTTGAGGTGGGCATCCACCAAATTCTTTCTGTTTCCAGAGTCACAGCTCTGTGTTATTTGCAAATGTTGCTCCATCTTTCTCTGCCCCCATGAAGACCCACATGGTATTCCTGGTCCCTGTCACTAGCAATGTGTTCTCTGAATAGCCTCTTACCACCTCCCAACCTTCACCTCCTATATTTTTACCACTGGAATCTCACTGGCTCCATAAGTCATGCTATGGTTTGTATATGGTTTGAGTGTGTCCCCCAAGCTACATGTATCACCACCCTATGGTGGTATTGATAGGTGGTGGATCTTTAAGAAGTGGTGTCTAGTGGGTCATGGGGTGCTGCCCTCAGAAGGATGAATGTAGCTCATGTGGGACCCCAGTTAGTTCCTCTGAGAGAGTGTTGCTATAAAAAGAAAGCCTCACTCCTGAATCTTTTTCTAGCTTCCTGTCTCACCATGGGATTTCTCCCTCTTTTATGGGCTCCAACCATGATGCCATCTACCTTTATGTGGAAATAGCCAGGGGGGGCCCTCACCAGAGCTGGTATTATGCTGTTTGGATTTTCAGCCTTCAAAATTGTGAGCTCAATAAGCATCTTTTCATTATAAGAACATAGCTTCTGGCATTTTGTTATAGCAATGGAAAACAGGCTAATGCATTCACCCTCCAGGTGCCTCAGAGCTCACAGTCCTCTGGACCATCCTCTTGGTTGATGGGTACTCAAGTGGCTTTGCTCTGCTGCCTGAGTCAATGCAGGCCGCTCCCACCTCCGCTCTCTTTCTTTGTCCTTCATCACAGGCAGATCCATTCAGCTTCCAATCTCCACGGATCTCTGGATCCACAGTGGGCTACAGTCATCATGTAAACTGCTCACCCATACCTCAGGATGCTTTCAGTTTCTTTCAAGAAATTTCTCGATGGCTGGAGGATATTTATGTTTATTATGAAGAAAGGAGGAAGCGGGCATATTGGAGTGGGGACCTTTTCATTGGTAAAGCAGTGTAATCAGCTGCTTTACAGATGTGCTACTTCATTATACTTGCATCAACGTTCTTATGCCCATAATTGACTGAAATGTCAGGCTCCAGAAATGTAAGGTGTTGGCCAGATGACCAGTAATAGGACCTTGTGGATTATGAAGTGGAGGAATAATGTCAAGGTAGTTTGAGCAGTAATGACAAAGTTTTACTGGTAAATTTCCATGTTTGATATGTACATTAATCTTTAAAACAAAAAAGTTGCATGTTAACCTGGTACAAAGTATTGTCTCTACTTTATGCTTCAAGTAAAAAGAAACATACTTGAGTTTCAATTGTTATTCTATTATGTACTGTTATATATTCCTTTTCTTTTAGAAAAGGTTAATTATAATTACTCTTCACAAAAAAAAAAAAGAAATTTCTCTCCCATCAGGCCTCTCCTTTGCTTTCTTGTAGACACTTCCTATGGTTTTGAGTGGTTCCCTTAAGGTCCCATCATTTGGCTTGAAGTAGCATAAGTACTTCCCATTCCCTTCCCCACAGGAGAGCCGAGGAGAGAGCAAAAGTCCTCTGTACTTTTCCAAATTCCCTGACATGAATCTTGAAGTCACTAGGCTTACTTAGCTGGGATAGGGGTTGTGAACTCTGGACAAGTCTTGCTGTCATGAAACCATCAGAACATGTTGGCAGCTTTCTTCAAAATGTGGAGGTCCTCATTCCACTTTCTCTCTGTTGCATAACTAGTAAATAAATAAAACATGTCGGGAATGAGATGTTTAGAAATTTTTAACTAATGAAAATCTTTTTTGTTTTATTAAAAAAATGTTTGAAAACTGCTGGTATGGAGAGTAGTTGCAAAAGGACATGATGTGACTTGAACCAGCTATAGTTGAACACATTTTTGAAAATGCAAAATTTTATACCATGAGCCAACCAATGATTTAATGCCACAGACACGTAACTAGTGTATAGCATGAGAACCTTTGCAATGTGAAATATACACATAGTTTTGTTTTGCAATGGAGGAAGCCAAATAAAGAAGCTTTAACATCTGAAGAAATGTTCCCAATATAGGTTCACTCCATGGAGAGATGTGACTTCTAAATATCTCCAAGGTCACTTTTAAAAGGTCTTCACATCTTAATACATATTTCCGGCTATACCAAGGAGATTTTGGACATCAACTTATATTATACTTGATTTAGCTTGAAAATAAATGTAGCAACAAAAAGAGATACGCCCTGGTGGGAATCAAAGCAGAACACATCAATGATCAAGCCAAATTGAGCATCTCTACTCATCAGGGAGGACGACAGGATCTTCATTCAGGGAGAAGAACCCCCAGGTGAAAGGCCAAGATGATAAGTCAGAGTATAAAAAGAGTCATGACATAAAATGCTTAAAAGCAAGACCAACTTGGGTTCTGAAAATATCTTCCTACCTTATAAAATACTGTGTGTGGTGTTACAATCTAGGTGAAATAAAAGAACTTCCAAAGGTAGGACATTTGTCTCTACCTCCTGCACCCAGCACAGGCCTGGCACAGTATGGTAAGTTAGTGCATGTGTGCAGGTTGAATGAATGTGCAATATAGCCCAGAGACCAGGAACAGCTTTGACACTGTCTTATAAACAGGTTATAGAAGACCAGACTGTTTTACCTACGTCTCCCCTGAAAAACACTTAACCTCCTCTTGAAAATCAGGAATGGGTGACATTTGCAACCTTTTTAAAATGTGAATAAATTGTTGACATTTCCATAGACAGAAGTTAACCCCAGAGGAACTCATTTCTAAACTATGCATCCCAGCTTGGGCAGGACCATGAACTCTCCTTGACCACAAGAAGTTTCAAACGACATTTTTAATAATCAAGATCACATGACTACCTAGGTTGACGGGTGAACTGTCCGATGTTTATTTTATCTATGCTTTGCTTTGAGTTAAAACTTCACTGCTGAAGACATTGACCAACCAGGCTTCTTTCACAGCTGTTTCTCTACAAAGCAATCTCACAAAGACAGGATGTTGCCCTAAAAAAGCATCCTCTGGTTCCCTGCTGGACAGGCCTACAGCTGGCTGGGTGTCACAAACAAACCAGAAAAAGCATATTCAGTGATGCCAGCTCACTAGGGAAGTTGGATCTATGGCTTCAAAAGCTGAGCCACAGAGAACTGGGGAAACAAATGACAAATAATGTGGGGAGGTTGCTGATTTTATGTAGAGTCCAGGAAAACAACAGCTGGCAATAGTCAGGGTCCCCGAGTAAAAGTGCCTGAGGATGCTGGGGAACAAAGAGAGGAATACAAAACCAGCTGGGAGCAATGGACTGGCCTACATTAGGTTTCATAGAGACTTGGAAACTGAATTGAGCAAAAACAGAAAATCCATTTTCCTGGATTAGAAAAATTCCATTTGACTTCCATTCTGCTAACACCGGGAACATAGTAACAACAGATTTCTATTGTGCACTCACTCATGGGCACTGAATTAAGCACTGTGAATGCCTTTTCTCATTTGATTCCCTCAAGAGTCTCAGATGAAAAGCGTTTTTACTCTTCGATACAGATGAGGAAACTGAGACTCAGACAGAAAGTAACTTGCCCCAAATCCACAGCAAGGATGTGAAAGACGGGATGAACCTAGTCTCTTAAGTCTGAGAGCATGTTCTCAAAGCCATAATTTTTTAAAAAGTAATTAAAGAAAAAACAATATCCTCCTAGTGCAGCAGGGGAAATGACAGCTCTTGCAATAAATGGCTCTGGGTCAACTGTGTATTCATATGGAGAAAAAAAGTACTGAAACCCTTACCTCACACCATACACATCAATCAATCCCAATTAAGTCATAGAACAATACATTTTTTGGGAAGAAAACATAGGAGAACATCATTATAATTTTGGAGCAGATAAATGATTCCTTACAGAGGGCAAAACTGTTCCTAACCATAAATAGTAAAATTGATAAATTGGATTATATTAAAATGAAGAACTTCAGTTCATCAGAGAGACTGCTGTTGGGAACATAAAAGGCAACCAACCCATAGAATGAGAGGGTTTTTTGGGGGAATACTTAGAGGACTCATATCAAGAATAAACAAATAACTTCTACAAATCAATAAGAAAAAGACAGGAAATTCAGTAGAAAAATGGACTAAAGACTTGAATAGACACTTCGAAAGAAAATATTCAAAGGCTAATAAA
The DNA here is from genome assembly GCF_021218885.2 of Marmota monax. Taxonomy (NCBI): domain Eukaryota; kingdom Metazoa; phylum Chordata; class Mammalia; order Rodentia; family Sciuridae; genus Marmota; species Marmota monax. The sequence goes on along the minus strand of NW_026693473.1, from coordinate 9,645,782 downwards.
TATGTGGAAATGGCTTCAGTTTATTAGTCATCCGGGAAATGCAAATTAAGAACCACAAGGCAATCTCATTACACATCCATAGGAATGACTAAATTTAAAAAAGTAGGGAATACCAAGCCCTGGTGAGGATGTGGAGCAACCAGAACTCTCACCAACTCTTAGGGAGGTAAATGGATACAAACTTGGGGGAACTCCTCAGCAGTTTCTACTAAAGCTGAAAGTGCACATACCTTACGTATAATTTCACTGCTAGGACAATACCCCACAGATACCTTCTGTACATAATTTATACAACTTCATTTTATACAACTTCACCAAAAGACTGATATCAGAATAAAAATTTGTGGCAGTATTATTTCTGAGGGCTAAAACCAAAACCAACTGAACAATAGAATGGCAAGATGAATTAGGGTGTATTTGCACAATAGCAGTGAGAATGTATGAAGCATAACTCTCTGAAGTAACAGATGGAAAAATCCTACCACCATGATATAGTGCAAAAGAAACCAGACCCGAATGGGTATATCTAGATATTTCCTTTGTTTAAAGTAACAAAACAGACAAAGCTCCCCTGTTCGTGGTCAAGATAATGGTTACCTAGGGAAGATGTGGTACTGGAGTGGGGTACCAGGGAGGCCAAGCCTCCAAGGTGCCGGTCTATGTTGATCTATCCACTGGTTACAAAAGTATATTCAGTTTGTGAAAATTCACCAAAATTTACTTACAGTGTCTGCAGCTGTTGCCATAACAAGCCCCCCCCACCCCCCACCCCCCCGCAAGCCCAGTGGTAGTCAATAAACACACATTTCTTGCTGACTGGTTTGCAGTGGTTAGAGGTCAGCTTGTTGAGGTTGGGCTCAGCTGTGGGTTAAAGGCAGAGCTGCCCCACGTGTCTCTCTTCCTCCTTTAACTGGCAGCTGTCTGGGGCGTGTCCTCTCAAAATGAAAGGCAGGAGCCCAGAGGGGCCAATGAAAGGGCACAGCCCTCTTCAGGTCTTGCCTGGGACTAGTGTCCTTTTACTGCTGCCCACAACCAGTCACACGTCCGAGTCCAACACCAATGGAGTAGGGAAATACACTCCTCCCATGGGGAGTAAATATTTGCTGAACAATAATCTGATCTGGGACATTTACGAATAGTGCAGTTTTCTGTGTGCATTTCATATTTCTGAAAAAAATAAAATGTTTTAAAAGGAAACAAACAAACAAAAAAGCCGTAAAGGAATAGCCCCTGTGCAGGCCCTTAGTGGGGAGGAGGTGTTGCTTGTGGAATTCTCCAAACAAACACAGGGAAGAAGGAAGGAAGAGCATGTGCTTCCCAGTGCACAGTGTGCTTCCTGCCTGCTGGGGGGAGAGGGAGGGCTTCCCTGCTTGGCCACCCCGCCACAGGAGTGGCGCCTCCTCCCCTCTGAATGGATGCTGCAGAAGGATTGCGGTGAGGTGCAGCCCCAGGGTCCTCAGCCCTGTTCCCCCTTTGGTGGCTCCCCATGGTCATCAAACTGCTTAATAAAGGTTGAACTTCTTTGCCTGACAAGGCAGGAGATGAATATTTAAAAGGCTCAAGATTTCTACAAGGCCAGCTCAACCTTTTCCCTTCTAGCCAACAGTCCTGAAAAAATCCCTCTTATTCAAAGAGGCTTCAGGTTTGAAAAGCGGGCAGTAAACTACTGTCAGGCCGCATCCTGCTCCCTGACCTTCCGTATTAGATTATGAGATGCTACGCTGACAAAGAGACTAAGCATTTGGAGAGGTCTGGTTTCTACTGTAATGAGAGTGTGGGATTCTATTCCCTCTCTGTGGGGAAATCCAAATATCTACAGCACGAATTTTCTCTGCTTTCTCCATCACAATTTCTCTCATATAAACTTATCTCTAGAATCAGACTGCCTAGTGTCAAATCCTGGCTCTATTACCTATTCACTGTGGGGCCTTGAGTAAGTTGTTCAACCACTCTAAGCCTCAATTTCTCCACCTATAAAATGGGCATTAGTTTTTTTTTTATTCATTGGACCTCTATTGAAAGCTTTGCCCTGTGAGGTAGGCTGCTGAGCTCCAGGGATACACTGGCAAATAAAGTAGACATGGTCCTGGCCACTGTGGAGTATGCATGTCAGGAGGCAGAGTGAGCAACAAAAAGCCTTATGTGAACATGATCACAATCATAGTCGTAGTGTTATGAAAGAAACCAACCATGAGCTGAGATGGAAAATAACAGAAGAGTCAGGGAGGGCCTCCATGAACCTCAAAGAAGAGGAACTAATCAAGCGAAGGACTTTCCCAGTAAAGGGAGCATATTTGCAAAGGTTCTGGGTCAGACAGAGTTTGGTGCATGCAGGAAACTGAGGAGAAGAACAGTGAGGCTGGGGCAAGGGGAGGGTTCCTGGAGGCCGTCAATGCCAGGTGAGGCTGGAGAGACAGGAGTTTTCTAAACCCAGGAAGCCATCTGGATTTCCAAAGGCAGAAGGCAAGAACCAAAGTGCTAAGATGATCTTGCTGGCTTCTGTGTGGACACAGGGTTGGGGCTGGTGTGGAGGTTAAGAATGGAAGGGAGGACACCCACCAGGAGGCTGCTGGACACAGGACAGCCTAGGAGACAGGGAAAGCTAGTGGAGCTGAGCCCCAGGAGTGTGGGTGGATGGGGGATGGGATGCCCCTCCCCCGGGCACTGGCTTGAGCCAGGGAATGCAAGTGGTGCTACTTGCTGACCCAGTGACGACAGGGGAGGAGAGAAGCCCAGGGAGAGTGCAGGGTCAAGAACAAGAGGCTGGCAAAGGAGTGACCACAAGGCAAAAGGCGAGGCCAGATCAGGGTGGTTCCAGGGAGGGGAGTGTCCAGAAGTCGGGTGTGGCCTGGGTTCAATGCTACCAAGCCAAGGACAGAAGGACAGTATACCAGGGCAGAATATAGCATATTCAATTTGTGTTTTAAGAATACGGATGTTGGAGAGGGGGATATTTTTGCTAATTTGCAGGTTTCCCTATAGAGCAGCCCTGGAAGCTCCTGAAAAAAACCTGATCCCAATGGCTACCCCTAGAGGAAAACACTGGGTACAGGAGCATGGGCTGACATAAGGTGGGAAGGAGACTTCACTGTAGTAACTTTTACATTTTTGCACCGTGTGAATTTATTGCTATTCAAAATTACAAATAGACAGAAAAAAGTGCCCTAGTTTGTAGTGTTGCTATGGGAATTAAATATAATGATGTGTGTGAGCGCAATGCCCCCCCTCCAACCCCCAGGCTGTGGTTGCCTCTCCAGGAAGCCGTAGGAAGAGCCCTGGCCTGTGCATTACTTCCCAGGGCTCCTAGAACAAGGTACCACAAACAGGATGATGTAAAACCGCACAGATTTATTCTCTCACCGTTCTGGAGGCCGAAATCAGGGTGTGTCAGCAGGCCCTGCTCCCGCCCCAGGCTCACAGGAAGGATCCTTCCTTTGCTCATCCAGGTTTTCATGGGTGGCTGTCAATCCCTGGCACTCCTTGGTTTGCAGCCCCGTCATGCCAGTCTCCACCTCTGTTGTCACAGTGGCTTCTAACCTCTGTGTCAGGGTCTTCACATGCCCTTCTTATAAAGACAAAGGTCATTAAGTTTTGGGCCCACCTTAATCTAGCATGACCTCAACTTCACCCATTATATCTGCAAAGGTCCCTTTTCCAAATAAAGTCACATCCACAGGTACCACATATTCATGAATTTAGGAGACACTATTCAACCTAATTGAGCTTAGCTATTAAGATTCTCGCAATCTAAACTTAACCATGACCAGGTCCCCATCTGGAGAAGGAAAGGGGGCACCAGAGGCGCTCTGAGGCCTGGACATGATGGCTTTCCCTGGACACTTCTGGAATCCATCTCAAGTAGGTAGGCTTGGCCTCAGGAGCAGAGCTAAGAGGTCAAGACCTGCACGTGTTCCATGTCCCCACAGGTGAAAGAGCTTGCTGTGGCTGTCACTGAGATGCCCTGGGATGCTGAACCACTGTAGAAAATTGCAGAAGTTGCAACCCTATAGGCTGCTGGAAATGTCCAGGGGTGGGTTCTGAGAAAGCTAGATGAGGTGGGAACTCTGTGGTCAGAGTCACAGCCCAGAGCTATAATAAGGAAGCCTCGTTCTGCCGGCCCCCCTTCATCACCCAACTCAGAGGACATGTGCCTACTCACATTCTTGTCAAAATGGAGTCAGAACAAACTGGATTTGGCACAGCAGATTCCAAGGGACCTCTGAGGTCATGACCTGAGTGTGCTGATGAGTCAATCCCAGAAGCTGCCAAGGTCCCTGCTTCTGGGCCTTGGGCAGGGGAGGCAGGAGACAGGAGGAAACATGGAAACCAATGTGACACGGTGAGGTTCTGGGTACCAGACTGCAATGAAAACAACGACACCCCTCCCTGTATGCAGAACGCCACTCCTCATAAGGGCCTGTTGCACCTGTTGACTTATTAGATTCGATTCTCTAGAGTCGAGAGTGGCAGAAACTTTCGTCATAGCTTTACAGATTGTGACGTTAAAGCCCAGGATGGTGCCAGGCCTGGCCAGGATCACACTAACTCCCCAGGGGCTTTGAGCTGTCACCGGGATTCACCATACCCAAGGTCCCTTCCAGGACAGTGGCCTTTAGAATCAATCACCACCCATCTCCAAACCCCTAAGTCACCCGGCACAACATTACGGTAATAATCTTTTTGGGGACATTCTGTTCCCTCACTCTTGTGCAAAGTATGAACACACACATCTTTATAGAATGCTGCTATTCTTATTGATTTATAACATGCAATATAAATGAAATCAGTGTGTTTGCTATGCAAATACAGATTCGAGACAAGTCTGGAAGACCCCTCCCAGGAGCCTAAGTCACTCCGGATGCACCTCCTAGAGTGACCACAATCCCGCTGTCCTGCCACACAGGAGGCACACCCAGATTCCACCTGGAGGCCACTGTGGGAGAATGTGGTCTGCAGAAGGCAGCGCTCACTCTGCCAAGACAGCTTGGGCACTGGGTTCCTGCCAAGGGCACTGCCCTGGGAGACGCCCTGGGCTTCCCCACCCGCTGTCCCACACTGTAGCGGCATGGGTGGGTGGGTTCTCCTGCAGGGCTGCTGACCACAGAGAGGGAGGAGCAGTTCCCCTGCTGTCTGTTGGGCATTTGGGGTTTTGGCCAGTGAACTGCATGGACATTAGGGCTGGTTTTGGTTATGGCTTTAAAAATAGAAAATGAATAAATTAGCTTTGAGGAAGTGGTCTTTTATAGTTATGTGGGAGGAGTAGACATGGAGTCCGATGTCCTTGAGCTGTCACTGCAATTGCAGTCCCACCTCTGTGGCATTCAGGCCTCAGCCAGCGCTCAACCACAGACATCACAGAAGGGAGAACACCTGGGTGTCAGAGAAAGGTGTGGAAGGAAGGACACAGGTCCTGAGCCATGGACTTGCCCAAGGTCACTCAGCTCTTACAGCAGTGACACAGTGAGAGTGGAACCACATCTGTCCATGACACCATGATGTCCCGTGCCCATCAAGGTGCCTGGCAGAGAGCGGATCATGATGTGAACTGACCAAGTAAAGAGAGGAAGAGGGAAGAGGAAGAGGAAGAGGGCCTGCAGAGGGCAAGGGCGTGGCGCTCCTGTTGGCCAGGCCAGGCTCTGTGCTGTGCTGCCACGGTGAGCTTGACCAAGTGGGGAGGAAGCAAGAAGAGAGGGGGATAAGAGGAAGCAGAGGCCAAGAGCAGGGCAGCAGATTTGAGCAGATGGGAGAAGAGAAAAGTCAGAGCAAGTCTGAGATGGGCAGCTCCAGAGTGTGGTCCACTTTCCCACTGACCAGGCCTGGAAGTGCTTGGAGATGCCTTGGTAGTAGAAGAAAAGGTAGCCAGGAAAGTCTTCCCCCGAAGTTCTGGCCCCATGCACCCTTGACATGGCCTCTGACTGCCATGCCTCCCTCCTCTTGGGCTGAGGCCCTCTGGGGACCTTCAAGGGAAACCAGGGGGTAGAACAGAGAAGGCACTTGCTCTTCCAGGAGGGGAACAATGACATCCTTCAGCTCTGCTCAGTCTTTCCCTCTTGCATTCATACCTGATATCTTCCTTGACCCCTAAAATAGCCCTGGGATGAAACAGCCATTTCACAAATGCAGTAGCTGAGTCCCTTTGGGCTCTCACCATGTCCTTATTTAGTTAATTTTCTGTTAAATGTTGTTAAACTAAACCAAGAAGAATGATTAGATTAGATTAATTTAATAAGGAGTGATTCCTTTGTGACCCCAAGAAAAGAAACTCTAATGGGCTTTGCTGATGAGCTACTCAGAGAAACCTCAGCAGCAGCAGCTCAGTTAACATTTCATTGTTCACTATGTGCCATGAACTGTCTCTTAATTGTCATTACTCCTTACACTCCTAAAAGGTAGGTACTATTATTACCTCTGGCTTACAGACATGAAACTGAGGCACTGATGCTCTCCTGTCAAAGTCACCTTGATAATACATTGTGGACTCCAGAAACTTCTGATTATATTTACTTGCCTATGCATGAGACTTCCCTACACCAAATATGGGATCATTGTGGTGAGGGTAAAGAAGGGGACACTAAGGTGGTGTCATCAGCTAATGGGGAGGGAGGGAAGAGCAGGAGGAGTGGAGGAGAATCAATAAGGTTATTTTTTTGGACAGCAGGCAGCATAAATGAAAACCAGACACTTAAAAAAGCAAAGTTAGACTTTGAAAACTCTAGAGAATCTATTGTATTGTATCCTAGAGAATCAATTGTACTCTCTCTTAAGAACCATAATACATATTGTAAAATACCTTATATACGGTGGTTAATTTGAGATGTGTTCATTGGCTCACTTGGCATAAATAAATAAGGACACATTACGGCCTCTATTCTGAACATGTTGACTCCTAATTACATGGTGCAGGAGGCCAAGCCTTCATGGAATATGAACTCCTTAGACTAACAAAGTTTGGGCTGGTTTGCCTACAGGACCTACATGATTAGTGGAGCAAATGTTTTCAAGTTCTCTCTGGAACCAGGCTCTGGGGAAGAACAACTCTCCTCCTGATTCTCAGCTGTGCTAAGCTAGGTGAGACTTTGGTTTATCAGCTTAGAGTGAGCATATGGGTCCAAAGAACAGGGCCTCGTTTTGCAATCGAGACTCAAAAGAACATCTGGATGATTTTTACTTAAAAGCTGCTGGTGTAAATGGCAGCTGAAAATGTTCATTAAGTACAGATTCATCTGGTCTTGAGAGGTCACCTGTTCTTTCAGAAGAGGTCTGGAGTGTTATATTGAACTCATTCTTCAATTCTATTGGATTTTAATAAAATGAGAAATCCTCACTTCTTCGGTTGTTCAGGAAGGAGTACAGATGAGGTGTGCCAGAATGTCAGTGTATTGGTCTGCTTTTCTATTATTATAACAAAATATCTGAAAGAGGCTACTTTATAAAGAAAAGAGGTTTATTTAAGACTCTAGGCCCTCAGTTCTAAAGGTGCAAGGTCTAAGGACCTTATTTAGTGGTGGCCTTTTTCCTGGCAGAATCTCAAGGCAGCATGGTGTATCACCTGGCAAGAGACAGGGAGCATACACCAGTGTCTATCTGGTCTCTGTTTCTCTTCTTATATTAGGGCTCTGCCTTAATGATCTTATCTAACCCTAATCATTTTCCAAAGGACCCACCTCTAAACATCACAGTTGGATTATGTTTCCACCCTCTTAAGAGCTTACAATGGAGATAAAGTTTCAACACACGAAGCCTTGGAGGACACCCAACCATACCCAGCCAGAGCAGCCAAGCCGCTAGGATTGGAGCAAGAACAGAACCTCTAATGCTCCACCACTCACTTGTGGGTTAGAGCGCTGCTGCCCCTCTGCTTCCTGGGACTGCCGTGAGGGCCACACACAGTCTCCATAAGGTGCTCAGGTGTCTTGTAGAGGTGGGCGTGACTCCTCAGGCCTTGGTGCATGGGGGATAGCTGGCCACAGCAGGTAGAACCCGTTTTCTTCCTACCTGCGTCTTTAGAAAACATTTTAGGAACAGAGTTGACTTGAGAACTCAGAAGGAAGCAGAGACAAGAGCGCCTCCTTGTCCTCAGCCTCTTGCCCCCACTGGCCAGCCCTGCGAGAGGTGAATCCCATGTCTCTCTGTCGCCTCCTCCCTACGCCCATCACACCATACTCTCCAGCAGCCAGGATGGAGTGAGTCACCTCCAGGGAAGCTTCCAGCCACAGATGCCAGCAGCCAAGACAAGGGGGCTGGCATGGCCAGGTCCCTGTTCTCCCCTCTGCCCTCAGGCATGTCCTGGCCCCAAGCCTCCTCCAACTCAGTCACTCTGCTGCCCACAGTTTTAGCAGCTCAGAGAGTGAGGGCTAGCTGTCTGGGGCCACCCCACAGAGCAGGGCCAGCTGTTTCCAGGACTTCCCGGCTCTCTTCCTGAGTGGCAGGGGTTTGCGGGTCGCCAGGCCAGGAACAAGGGCTGGGTGGAAAGCGGCGGAGCTCAGATCTCTCTGTGACCCACTTATTAACTCAGGGGATGCCAGGGCTTTTACAGCTGCTGAAAACATTTCTCACCGGACAGAACCCAGATGGCCAAATTCTGTCCAAGAAAAACCCAACTCACCAGCGATAGAGCCAGCATTTGCCTCCACATTTCCGTGGTCCCCAAGTCAGAGAGAAGAAAATCTAAAAATCAGAAAGTCAAAACAAGCCTTGGAAGATTAGATTTGACCTCCTGACTTTTGTCTGTTCTCTCTGCTCCGCTTTAATTTTCCTCATCCCTAAGTAGTATTTTCCTATGTCCCACATTCCCATTTTAACTCTTGGAAAAAAACAGTAAATGACTTGCTTTCCTTTGGATGGGGGCGTATGTGTGTGTATTTTAATATTCACAAGCAACTTGGCTGACGACAGACACTTGGTGAGAGAAACACAAGAGCTTTTCAGAGAAGCCCTGAAGGGGGTTGGCGAAGTGCAAGGGACAGGGCCCAGCCTCCGTCTTCTTCCAAAGCCCAGCCTTCTTCTCCATGTTCTTCTCCACATGCTCCTGAAAGCCTCTGGCACCCTTCCCCTGGGATGTGAGGCTGCGCCCTTCTCTCTCCATCCCTCTGCAATAGGCCAGGTCGCTCAAACAGAGCTAGGCTAGGGGCCCAGAGCTGGAAAGCATTGAGCAAGACTGTAGCGTTACTCCAGGGCCCATGAAGACCACACGGCCAGCATGGCGCACAGGCCCTGGGTAATCTGATTCCCAGGCCTTCCTTCTGCTGCACCTGCTGATTCTGTGGGCCCCTGCTGCACTCTCCACTCCAGACATCCAGCCCTGTTCCCTGGCCATACCCATTTACTTGACAAACCTCTTTCCCTGTCTCCTAATGTTCACTGAAGGTTCCGCTCAAGGGCCCATCCCTCAGGAAAGCCTCATCAGACCTTCTCTCCCTGCAGGCGGAAGTCAGCGCCGTGCTCCTGGCCCTCCACGCCCTTTGTACACATCACCATTCACACTCAATGCCCGGCCCTGTGACCGCAGCTCACCTACCTCTCTTCCTACCGCTCTGAATCCTGTGACTCATGGTAACACTTCGTTGAAACTCTAGAACAAGTTTATTTTCTTGGTAAAGCAACCCTCTGCTAATAGTATCAAAGAATTGGAACCGAGGCAGTGGGGCATTTTTAAATCCATGGACCAAGTTGAATTTGATTTTTAAATTAAGAAGCAACTTTAAAAACTGAGTCATGACATTGTCAAATTGCATGAGTCATTTGCGGGTCAGAAATCATTGCAATCAATAACTCGGTGAACTTGTAACTTTCATATGATATCATGTTGTTGGATGAGGGGGTCCCCAAATAAAGATTCTGTGTTACTGGAGGGCATCACTGGGCACAAGGAGGGACTGGGGGATATTCCAAGAAGGTGGAAAATACTTCTGCTGAATTGTTTCTATTTTATCTTTGTTTGTCTGAATTTTCTATACTGTGCAGGTGTCACTTTTTGGGGGGTGGGATACCAGGGATTGAACTCAGGGGCACTCAGCCCTGTGCCCAAAATAGAACACACCAGTCCTGTTGTGTATTTTATTTAGACACAGAGTCTCAATGAGTTGCTTAGCACCTTACTTTTGATGGGACTGGCTTTGAACTCACAATCCTCCTGTCTCAGCCTCCTGAGCTGCTGGGATTACAGGTGTGAGCCACTGTACCCGGCTCAGGTATCACTTTTATAATAAGAAAAAGTGATTTATTTCTAAAGGTACAAAATGTTAAGCAGTTAGATGAATTAAAACTATTAAATCTCAATGGGAAGGAGGAGAGAGAAGAAAAGAGACTCTGCACTAAGGATGTTTGTGCCTCTGAGGCCTGTGGACTGAGGCCTGTCCACTGAGTCCTGGGCAAGAGGCCTAATTGCTGTCCCAGTGGTCACGCTAAAATTATAAGGGAATGGAGAGACATGGGGTCTGCAAGAGCCTTCTTCTGCCCGGCTGTCATATGCCTTGTCCTCCCAACTCAGACAGGCCACAGGGGCACCGGGATTCTGGAAAAGTACTCCATTTTAGACCCAGTTCTGTCACTGACAGCTTATAGGCCCTTCCACAAGTCCACAGTTGCTTAAGAGATGCAAAAACACGGGTTTCTGCATCTCCTAAGCAACTGCCTCCCAGGGATGCTAAGTGCCTCACAAACTAGAGGAGGGCTCACTATCATCATCATCATTTCTGCAAAGAGGTGGGTCTCACGAGCATGCATGAGCAGAATGGGAAACCCTTGCAGGTTCACAGATGTTTCATGAGCTGGGAAATACTCACATGCCCACAACAGGGCAGCGAGGTTCTATTGGCATGCATGACTTCTGAGTGATAAAGTTGAGGAAACAAAAATGTTAAGATCTGTAAACAAGTCAAGATGGCACCTGGCATTTTGCCAAAGGGAGTGGTTTGTGAAGTAACGCCAGCGAGCCATTAAGTGTGGAGATTCCTTATTGGTTGACTGCTGTATCTAGTTTATGTTAATTAAGATAAACTGTGTGGAATGTATATATACCCCTCCTGTCCTACAATAAAGGGCTCCTACTCCTGCTATATCAATGTACACAAGTTGCTCGTCACCCCCCCAGTTATTTTGCTGCAGCCAGACTGCAGCAGATGGTGGCCCGTACCGGGAGCCCCGGGACACTCAGGGGTAAGTGACAAGAGAAAAAGCTGCCCGTCCATAGATAGGATGGGAGCAAATCTGCTCGTCCCTAGATAGGGCGAGAGGAAAAATGGCCATTTTGAGAAAATGGAGAAGATTGATACAGTATGTTTGTGTCTTGTTTGTCTTGAAATGTTGTATTGTCTTTGTGACGAAAATATGGAAGGGGTGTTAAATAAATTACTAAGGGAAGAAGGCACCCCAGTGGAACCAAGAATAGTTAGGGCATGTGTTGATGGAAGCCCAGGAACTCGAGTCAGAAAGAAGAAAGTTCAGAGGAGGAAGGATTATCAGGAAAAAAGTTGCAGCAAAAGGCTATTACTGAATACTTTTCATTACCAGAGGGTGTGTGAATCGGCGTGGCGGCTGCCACATGCGCGAGCCGGTCATGGCGCAGCAAGGACTTTCCAAGCAGAGGCAGCTGGCTCTTCCCCGCCCCCCGCCCGGGAGCGGGAGGCCACTGCAAGAGCCAAAATACAAACCTGACCTGGAGGCACAGTCTCACAGGCTCTTCCTCCCTCTGCCCAGTGGCAGTTTGAGTCCAGGACACTCCCCAGGGCCATCTGGGGCTGCCTGGGACGCTGCAGGCAGAAGATGCCACGTCCCTGAAGTTTGATCATTCCCAAGGCCAGTAACTACAATGGTTCTCCCACACCTGGAAGCTAATGAGTAATGAGCACTATTAAGGCTTATTTCAAATGTAAAAAATCTTGAGATAATGTACTAAATTGTTCAGAAGGTTGTTTTCTTAGTGGAATGCTACAGGATTTTCTTTAGCATCATTGCCGGAGTTCTGCCTTTGTCCCAGTGCCGGTGAGGACGAGGGTGGAAGAATTTCCAGTGTTGCTGAGAACCGGACGAGAAGACTTCGGATCAAGCTAGCTGCCTGCAGAACTTACCATTAAGCTAGCTGCCTGCAGAACTTACCTGGACTGTGATTTACTGGACTGTGAGTTAATCTATTGAGACACTGCTTTACCTGGACTGAGACAACAAACTGTAATCTACAACAAATTGTAACTTGGTATCTTTGCTAACAGTGTCATTGCTGGTATAATTTTTCCAAGGGCTTCTTGCATGGAGCCATCAATTGGCTTGGTATTGTGGCATTTTGTATCCTCCCCTTTTGCTTGTAGCAGATTATTTATGGTGTTTGTGTAAAAAACACTATGGTCGTTATTTAAATTAAACAAAAGGGGGAAATGTTAGGGTCTGTAAACAAGTCAAGATGGCGCCTGGCATTTTGCCAGAGGGAGTGATTTGTGAAGTAATGCCAGCGAGCCATTAAGTATGAGATTCCTTATTGGTTGACTGCTGTATCTAGTTTATGTTATTAAGATAAGCTGTGTGTAATGTATATATACCCCTCCTGTCCTACAATAAAGGGCTCTTACTCCTGCTGTATACACAAGTTGCTCGTCACCCCCCCCCCCCCATTATTTTGCTGCAGCCGGACTGCGGCACAAAAAGTCGAGTAAACTGCCCAAATCACAGGAGTAGAGGAGCTAGAATCTGAACCCAGGTGGCCCAAAGCAGAGCCTGTGTTAGCACACCATGCTCAGGCTTATACACGCTCATGCAGGCAGGTATTCTGTGCACACACCCATTCTTGCTTTCCATCCCAAACTTACCAGCCAGAGTCTAGTGGATTTCTGCAGTTTCAATTCTGAGTTTTGTTTCTTTAAAACCTGATCATCCCGAGACGCTGTTAACAGTTTACCTCAGGCAGGTGGGACTTGGGGTCGGGGTGGTTGTGGGAATGGTAGGGACTTCACTTTCTATGTTTACCCTTCTGTATTTTAAAAATTTCTTCCCATAAGCATGTATTATGAGAATTAATAAAAAGATATGTTGCTCCTCATGAGTAGGATGGTGCTTCAAAACAAAAAGTTTCAAAATTTAATGGAAATAAAAAATCTTTTGCCATTCACGGGTCTTTGCACTCTTATTTACCAGTGCCTTGGCTGTTGGGGATCTTTTTGTTGGAATCCAGCCTGGGTTTCCTGATTTCCCCACCTCCAGCTCTGGACTCAGCAGCCAGGCCAACCCCGCCCCTTCCTGTCGTTTCCAGCCCAGCCCTCCTGGTGGGGGTGGGGATGTAGGGTTGGGCCCTTCCAGTAGGCCCCAGTGTTTAGTGAAAACAGGATCAGGTCACAAACAGCCCTGGCCTCCCAAACCTAGTGATGATGGCCCCTGGAAGGTGAAAACATCTTGGGAGATTAGAATCTGACCGGTGGCAGACTCAGAAGGGTCAGGGTTCAGGCCAGGAGAGAGCTGGGCCTGCTGGGCAGAGCCCCTGCCAAGAGGAGCAGGAGGCATCCAAAAGCTCTAGCCTCAGCCTCCTGTGGCATTGTATCTCCCATTCTCCCAGAGTCCAGAGGAGTGTGCGGGGCAGATTGTAGCAGGGCAGTGGACACAGCAAGAGCCACACCCCACACAAACCCAGTTTGAAAATGAGCACCAGCTGGCTCCATCATGCAGCCAGCTTTAATTAAGTTGCTGCAGGAACAGACATTCCCTCTGAGTGGAATTCTGTCCGGCAGGGGGAGGAGAGGAAGGAAGCTGGCTTACTCCTGTTATGTGTACCCACTTAGCAATGCCGTTCCCTGACAGCCCTGCCATAGGCCTGTGCAGGGAGCCTAACCTACTAACAGACCAGCCTGGATGCTGCGGGAGCCTGTCTGCCCAACTTGCTGGCAGAGCATTAATTAACTACCATCAGCTCTTCTGTCCCAGAGACCTCAGCGCTGGGACACTCTGGGTATGTGTGTGAGGGCAGAACAGGCCAAAGAATCCCGACAGCCCCTGTGGAACAGCCTCTTGGCCACTTCTCAGCAAATGGCCGGTTTTCTTCCCAGGTAGCTTTCTTCCCTGGCCACCTCCAGGGCATTGTCAGGGTTGGGCTTGGCAGCTGCCGCTGCAAATGTTTGCAGGTTGGAAATGCTCACTCATGCCAATGAAGAATCGATGAATGAGAAGGCTTTTTTCTCCCTCGTTTGATGTGGGGCAAACATAAAGCAGACTCTGAAATGTTATCTGTTCGAAAACCTCAGGTTGCTCTATATTGACAAGGCTTTGATTGGCAGCCCTCATTAGCACAGAATGTCAGGAACAGCAGTAATGCCCAGGCCAGCCTTTGGCCAGGAGGCCCGCCTCTAGCGGGGGCAGGTGACCCCAGCTTGGATTCCAAATGGAAGTGCAAGCTCCCTGGAATCCTGGATCCTCCATTGTCCTGCCTTAATGCACCTATGGGTAAGCCTTTCAGCCCCATATCCCACACAAACCCTGGACTCTGGCTTCATGAGACTTCTACAAACACACGGGCACTGTTTCAGGATGTGGATGGGTACTGATTGCCCCGCCTGGCATGCCTTTTCTGGAATGTTGTTGTTCTTGCAGCCTTAGTTCCCTTTCTAGGTCAAGGATGGCTTAAAGATTTCATCTGGAGTGACTGTGACTGACTTGCCGCTAGGGCTGTGGGGGACATCAAGAACCCAATTCACAGATTTGTCATAAATCTAGTCAATGGTGAGTGTCACCTCTTCCTTGGTGTCTGCAAGACTCCCACTGGCCAAAGTAAATGTGTCTCTTCCTCCCTGCATCCCCTTGGCACCTAAATCATTGTAATTTGCTACAGAATGACAATAATTTCAGTAGCTTACTTCTTTTCCCCTTGGTTTCTATGCCTCCACATCCCTCAGGTTCCAACGTCCTCATCTGTATCCTCCTTAGCATGCACCATCCTTGAAGGAATCAGTGCCTAGTGAAGATGGCGACATCCAGTTCCTTCCAGGGAGAGCCAGCTATGAGCAGACCTCTCTTCTCTCAAGAAGAGCATTTTGAAAGGCAGCAGGTCCATTCTGCACTCCTGCTCTGGGAGAGGTGCGGCTTCAGGGCAGGGATCCGGGCTACTGGGGGCACAGGGTGACTGGCTTGGGTGGAAGCCGGGGTGGTAGGGCTGCCAGATAAACCACAGACACCCAGTTGAGTGTAAATATGTCCCAAATAGTGAGGTGAGCCGATGGGACACTCTTACCCTAAAATAATTTGTTATTTGTCTGGAATTCAAATTTAACTGGGTGCCTGTATATTTATTTGCTAAATCTAGATGGGGATGTCAGGGAGAGGGTACTGGGACCATCTCCCCAGACTTTCTGGGCCCAGTTCATACATAAAACTGCATCTTCCTGGAGGAGCAACTTGGCAGAGGGAGGGGAACAAGTCCACCCAGCATTTGTAGCTGTCCACACTCCTGTCCCCTAATGCTCCACCTGGGTCCCTGGTGGGCCTGGCCACCCATAAGCCAGTTCCAGTGAGATCCATGCAGGAAGAGCTGAGCATAGAAACTTTAGGAAGGTCTTAGTAGGCATTTCAGTGTGTCCAACTATAAGCTTCATTAGCTGAGGGCCAAACCTGCCTCATTCATTATTGGATCCCAGTGCCTTGTGTAGTCCTTGGCATAAAGTAGCTGCTTAGTAAATATTTACTAAATAAACAAAGAGCTTGGTGCTCCTGGACCTTCTCCACCCACATTTGTGCTCACCTCATTTGCAGCAGTAAAAATGTGCAGAAAGAGGAGCTGGCATGAAGCCTTCCGTCTACAGGAGTCATCACTAATTTCCACTGGGCAAAGAGCCCAAGTGCATTAGGGCTGATTTGGATTTAAAATCAATTAATGCATCCTCAGGGAACTTGGCTACTATAAAAGCAAGATAAAACTGCATCTTCTTAAGTTAATTTACTTCCATTTAAAGGGTAATTAATATGTTCTCATTGCTGAGAATTTAGAAAATAAGGAAAACTAGCATGAGGGGGGAGAAGCTGTGCACACTCAGGACCTCAGGCAGAAGCAGTAACACCCAGCCACACCTGTGTCTTGTGCACCTGCTGTATCTCTCCCCTCTCCTCTCAGACTCACTGAGAACCTTTGTTTTCTCCTTTTCCTCCTCAAAAATTCTGATGGCAGTCTGATCTTGGATGTTAAGGTTTGGCCAGAAGTACTTGGTCCTCATTCAGAAAAGCCCAGAAGCCAGAGGAGCCACTAACATGGGGACAGTAAGAATATGCAAACATAATGATGGGTGGCAGGGGGGTGACAGAGGTGACATCATGGTGCAGAATCACTAGACCTCAGTGACAGTAGCATGAACTGTAAAGGAACAGTCAAGAAGGATTCCCACCTGGTGACTGGGGGAAGCTGAGGGCTTTAGTTGCAAATAACAGAAGCTGACTCCAGATGTCAAAGAAGAAAAAGAATTTATTTGATGTATATTTATTAGAGCTCACTGGATCGATGGCAAGGCCAAGGAGCCAAACTCAGAAAATAAGCAGGAAGCACAAGAAGGCAGGACAGGGTCACACCACAGGAACAGTCAGATTATTCTTACCAAGGCATCCTTGCTGCATTTGCCCATCTCCACCGCTGCTGTGAACAGTCTAGCCTTTTTATCACTCTAAGAATAAAAGTCCCAGTGGCATGGTCTGAAGGCCACGCTATATCAGGTACACATGGTCACTGGGGGCAGGTGTGGGAATCCTAGCCTCTTTCAGATTCACACTTATTAGCATTTCTTCCAAATAAGAAAAGGGTTCAGATGGAGACAGGTTGAACTAAAAGATGCTGATCTGGAAGAGGTGACAGGCTACTGTCCTTGATCACAGTGGCTTTTCCAGCCATCCTTGCATTCCATCATTTTAAACCCTGATGTCTTATGAGAAGCCCAGGACATGCAAGCCAGGGCAGGTGAAGGTGTGCTGGGTGATGAAGTTTTGGCTGCATGCACTTTTCCTAGAAACTCTAATTTATGGTCTGAGAGTCTGATCATTAAAAATGACGAGTAAATAAGAGAGGTGAAGCTGGCTGGGGTCCAGATGTAAGGACAGGCTTGGCTGTGGGTGATGAGGGGGAAAAGCAGGAAAAATCACCTCTCATGCTCCATGGGTTTAACTCCCAAGTTCCAATCATGTTGCCAAAGCAGCTTCACCTCCAGGGCAGCACAAGGGTTCTGTGGGGTTCAGAACCAGAAGCTTCTGAGCTGCAGGGAGACTTAGGAGTCCTACAACATGATCTCTTCACTTCATATACAAGGGCCCCAAGGCTCAGGAGGTCAGAATTGTGAAAAAAAATGACACCACCTTTCACCCACACCTCAGCCCATCCTGCCCACCCTGCCACCCACCTGAGAGGAAGGGAGGCCTCGTGTAGGATGCAGCTGGTGGGCCACCTCCTTTCCCCCTGGAGGCACTGACGTCCATCAGTCCTAGAAGACGATTAAAATGATGCTGCTATTGTTAAATTTTGGCGAGTAGATTCTGGCTTATTCTCCCTTGGGGGCTGGTCATGAGTCACCACAGCACATCCTCAGGAAGTGGCTGGCTGGACTCCCAAAATGGCCTGCTTTGCGGTGAACTGGGGACTCAGTGGTTGTCAGAACTCCGCAGATGGACTGTGCTCTGGAGGCTCTGGTGTGGGTCAGGAGGGGCAGGACTTGACATCTAGGGGAGGACAGATGCCCACCTCCAGGGCCGGCATTCCAGAGCACGAGGTAATAGGGGCAGTCGCCCGTGTGAGGAGCTCGCTTTGATGACAGGGGAGTTAAATAGGGGAGTGTGGAGGGAAGGCACAGCCAGCGGCCTGCATGGAGTTGCTCTTCAATTAAAGTTTGCTTCCTTTTATTCTTCTTCCAGAAGGCAGTTCTTGAGCTGGACCTGGAAGATAACTGAGTCTCCTCCACTTTCCTCACAGGCAGGAAAAGAATAGGGAACAGCTCTGGGGAAAGGGATGTTCACAGATTCAGGAACTTCAGGAGTCTGCTCGTGCATTTTGGGTAGCGGCACAAGATGGACATTCACCCAAAGTAAAAGGAGGAGGTGTGAGCTACAGCAATCCCAGGTTAAATGAAGAAGGTAAGTAACTCCATGACAGGAAAGGAGTCCAGCAGTGAAGGAATGAATGAAGAGCCTCATCTGGTATCCACAGTGCTCACTGTTCTGGGAAGAAAAGGGCTTGGTGGCTTTGTGTGTGCTCTCCCCTCCCCTGCTGTCATGAATCTTAAATGTACCCCAAAGGCCCATGTGCTAAAGGATTGGTTCCTGGCCTGTGGCCTGCTGGGGCTGTACTAGTGATATAACCTCTAGGAATTGGAGTCAAGGAGAAGGAAGTTAGGTCCTGGGAAGGAGATATTGGGACCCTGGCCCCTTCCCCTCTCTCTTTTTTTGCTCCTTGGCTGCCATGAGATGCACAGGTTTTCTCTTCCATATGCTTCTGCCAGTATATACTACCTTACCACAGGCCCAACACGACAGAGCCAGTGACCATGGATTGAAACTGCTGAAATCAGGAGCCAAAATAAGCTTACCTCTAAGTTTATGTGTTTCGTTTGTTTGTCACACAGATGGAAAGTGGACTAACACCTTCTTACACCCCTTTGCTGTTGCATGTCCAAGTCCCCTATCCTTGGACATGACTCAATAGCTTACCATCAACTAGGAACTCAGAAATTCTCTTTCTCTATGCTCTCAAAGACCTTACCCTGACTCTGGCAGAGCCCTTATTCCTGGGCCAAATGGTGGTTAACAGCATGTGTGTCTCATCTCTCTGGGCCTTTTCAGTGCCCAGAGCCTAAAGTGACCTTTTGCAGAGGGGGTTCAGGATTCTTGGCCTTTCAGAACTCCCAACCCTCCTGCCCAACTCCTAATATTATATTAAGACAAGACTTGTTCTCTCCCAATCCCTTGTCTAGGATCGTTTGAGTGACTTTGATAACAGAAGAACTTCAGGTAGAAGCGGAGTAGACATGCATTACTTGGAATGAGCAGGAGGTGGCCTCAGAGTGGGCAGAAGTCCTACAGTGGAAGCAGGAACTTCTGCAGAGGAAGGACAAAGAGATACAAGCTGAAGAGAGTAAAAGTGCATCTCAGGTCTCAGGGTGAGAAGGAAGGACCAGGGCAGATGCTGGGGAGGAAAGACAAACATTTTCATCATTTCTTCATTTAGTCTTCTCATCGACCTTTGAGGTAGGCATTGCTATTACCGTCATTTCAAAGATGATTAATTGTCGACACAAGAAAGGTTAAATAACTAATCCACAATCACACAGCTAGTGGATGGTCAAGCCTGGACTTGAACCCACTCTCTTAGTGCTTAAAACCTGTGTTCTTACCCACCATGCAATTAGGGCACCTAATTTAAAACATCTACTCACATAATTTTTGCTCCAACATAGACCACTCCTACACCAGATATTTTCTTCTAGAGCTGTTTACTGTTAGAGATGAAGAAAAAATTCTCTTTTAGGGGAGAATTTATATCCTTGAAGCTCATAATAATAATTTTTTGGAGTAATCAACAGGAAAAAAGTCCTCTTCAAAGGACAACCTAAAAAGACTGATACAAGCAATTAAAAATAATTGCATCATCTATTCCAATTACTTCTGAAGGTTTATTACACTGCAATTCATTTTTTTTCCTTTATTTTACATTTACTAGGACTCAAGTAAATGGGGGAAAATGACCAAATTTCGTTTGATTGAATGGGAGATACAGAACAATAAAATAAATGCCAAATCGAAAGTGACCTTCAGTCCCACCTGAATGCAAGGAACATGTTTATTTACATCTGCATAGATATTAAACTCATTCTTCTTGAACCTATTTCCATGATCTGAACAGAGGCTATAAATCAACAGTTCTACACAATCTTTGAAAAAATGAATGCTTTCCTGCCTAAGAATGTGGCTTGTATATTGGCAGTACATGGAGTTGGGATGCTTCCAGCTGCAAATAATAGAAAAGCCCTGGCTCAAATAGTCTTAAACTAAGGACACATATTACCTCCCACAACAGGGAGCTCAGAGGAAAGGAAAAGCCCAAGCTCAGCTACATCAGCAGCTCAATAGGGTAAACGAGGACCCAAGTTTATTTCAGTCTTTCTCTTTTCAATTTTGTTTGGATGCTAAGATGCCTGCCAGATAGCTGCAGCAACCCTGGATGTGACATCCAGAAATGACAAATTCCAAGGCACTGAGAGGTGTCTCTTTTTTGTGTCTCTTTGAGAAGCAAGAAAATCTCTCCAAATAGTCTCCCAATAGGCTCTAGGGACATAGTTCGGTGGTAGAGCACTGGCCTGCCATGTGTGAAGCCCTGGGTTCAATTCTCAATACTGCAAAATAAATAAATAAATAAATAATAAAACCCTAAACTAAAACCGAAAAACGTCTCCCAGCAAATTCTAGTTGATTGTTTAGTTGGCCTGAGTCACATGCTTATTCCTAAAGCAATTACCATTTCTTCACCCCATAGCAAACCTTTAATAGTTCATAGAAATAAAATATTTTTAAAAAGATAAAACTCCAAAATTTCATAATGAGAGTGGGCATCCAGATTCTCCTGATGATGAATTGTCTCTATCACCTCAAGGATCACCTTGCTTTCCACAAAAACAACGGATTCTGAAGATTGTGAAATATGGCTTTGCTAACCGAATATTATTCTAGACACAACACAGCAGCTGGCTCTTTAAAATAACTATTTGGAGAAATTCTTTTTGATGACAAATGATCAGAACTTCATGTTAAAATGATGTATTGAATGTACACATTCATCTCCTCTTCATCCCTAAACATCACTTAAAAAATGAGAAGTAATCACACACAAGGCACAGGGCTTAAGGACAGAGAGCTAGAAAGGAGCTGTCACCAGCCTTACAGCAGGCAGGAGCAGGGGGAGGAGCAGCAGAGCTCAGAAAGCTAAGGTCTAAGACAGCCACCGGGATCCAGGCGGTAGTCTCCTGCATATTGAAGAGCTCTCAAAAGTCTGAAAACATTGGTGGCACTGAGTCCCTCTGGAATGTGAAAGCTAGCTCCACTAGGAGGACTGGTTAAAAGTGTGCACCAGGAGTGGCTGTACCTGCTTTCCTCCCCTACTCCATACAGTGGGGACGACCCCTGAGGAAGCCTGGCATTCCCTCTAAAAACTGAAACAAGACAGGGATGTCCTCTGTCACCACTACTATTTAACATAGTCCTTGAAACTCTAGCCAGAGCAATTAGATAGACGAAAGAAATTAAAGGGATACAGATAGGAAAAGAAGAACTCAAGTTCTCGACAGATGCTCAGCCCTGCAGGAACACAGGTGATATCAAGGATAGGAGGATCATCCTCAAAACAGAGCAACCCAGGAAAGCTTGCATCCTGCCTGTGGAGATCACCGACTTCCTTCTCCCACCCATCCGGGTACACTAGAAACCTGAAGGGTATATTCCTCAAGCAGGAAATCAAATAGTGTTCTTTGGGGCAGCTGATCAGCCTAAGAGAAAAGATCAAAATATATTGATGCTAGAAGTCTCTAGATAGATCACCCTACAGTGAAAAATCACAATTAACGAGGTCCCTGTTTCCTGAGTTTCTGACTAGTTGTCTTGGTCCATTTCTGTTACTATCACTGAATACCACAGACCGAGTAATTTATAAAGAACAGAGGTTTATTTGGCTTATGGTTCTGGAGTATGGGTAGTCCAAAAGCATGGCGCTGGCATCTGGGAAGGGCCTTCTTGCTGCATTATAACATGGCTGAGGGCATCATGTGATGAGGAGAGCAAGTGTGTGTCCTCTTCTCATAAAGCCACCAGGCCCACCACAGGGTCCCAACTTATCTAGTACACATTACCTTTCAAAGGCACCACCTACAAATACCACCGACATGTAAATTTGTTCCCAGCACATGAAATTGGACACATTCAGACCATAGCCATTGTTTAGGCCTCTCTTTTAAATGTGTTTGGACAGAAAAGGATCATCAACATGGGCAGAAAGTCCTCAGTATTAAAATGCCCAAAAGCAATCTATACTAAGCCCCAGGCCAACATCATTCTAAATGGAGAAAAATTGAAAGCATTCTCTCTAAAAACTGGAACAAGACAGAGATGTCCTCTGTCACCACTACTATTTAACACAGTCCTTGAAACTCTAGCCAGAGCAATTAGATAGACGAAAGAAATTAAAGGGATACAGATAGGAAAAGAAGAACTCAAATTAGCACTATTTGCCAACAATATGATTCTATACTTAGAAGATCCAAAAAATTTCACCAGAAAACTTATAGAAACTAATAAGTGAATTCAGCAAAGTAGAAGATATAAAGTTAACACCCATAAAGCAAAGGCATTTCTGTACATCAGTAACAAATCCTCTGAAAGAGAAACTAGGAAAATTACCCCATTTTACAATAGCCTCAAAAAAGATAAAATACTTGGGAATCAATTAAAGAGGTGAAATATGTCTACAATGAAAATTACAGAACACTAAAGAAAGAAATTAAAGAAGACCTTAGAAGATGGGAAGATCTCCCTTGTTCTAAGCAGAATTAATATTGTCAAAATGATCATACTACCAAAAGCACTCTACAGATTTAATGCAATTCCAAGAAAAATCCCAATGACATTCTTCATAGAAATAGAAAAAGCAGTCATGAAATTCATCTGGAAAAATAAGAGACCCATAATAGCCAAAGCAATCCTTAGCAAGAAGAGTGAAGCAGGTGACATCACTATATTAGACCTTAAACTATACTACAGAGCAATAGTAACAAAATGGCATGGTACTGGCACCAAAATAGACTTGTAGACCAATGGTACAGAATAGAGGACACAGAGACAAACCCACATGAATATAGTTATCTCATATTAGACAAAGGCGTCAAAAATCTATATTAGAGAAAGGATAGTCTTTTCAACAAATGGTGCTGGGAAAACTGGAAATCTGTATGCAATGAAATGAAATTAAATTCCTATCTCTCTCCATGCACAAAACTTAAGTCAAAGTGGATCAAGGACCTAGGAATTAAACCAGAGATCCTGCGCCTAATAGAAGAAAAAGTAGGCACAAATCATCATTATGTTGGATTATGCCCCGACTTCCTTAATAAGACTCCTATAGCACAAGAAATAAAATCAAGAATCAATAAATGGGATGGACCCAAACTAAAATCCTTCTTCTCAGCAAAAGAAACAATCAGTGAGGTGAATAGAGAGCCTACAGAATGGGAGCAAATCTTTACCACACTCACATCAGATACAGCACTAATCTCTAGGATATATAAAGAGCTCAAAAATTTTAGCACCAAAAAAACAAATAACCCAATCAATAAATGGGCCAAGGAACTGAACAGACACTGCTCAGAAGATGATATACAATCAATCAACAAATATATGAAAAATGTTCAACATCTCTAACAATTAGAGAAATGCAAATCAAAACTACTCTAAGATTTCATCTCACTCCAGTCAGAATGGTAGCTATCAAGAATATAAGCAACAATAAATGTTGATGAGGATGTGGGGAGAAAGGCACACTCATACATTGCTGGTGGGACTGCAAATTGGTGCAGCCAATATGGAAAGCAGTATGGAAATTCCTTGGAAAACTGGGAATGGAACTACAATTTGACCCAGCTATCCCACTCCTCAGTTTATACTCAAAAGACTTAAAAACATATTCTTATATACTTACATACTGCAGTGACACAGCCACATCAATGTTTATAGCATCACAATTCACAATTGCTAAACTGTGGAACCAAACTAGATCCCCTTTATTAAATGAATGGATAAAGAAACTGTGGTATATATGCACAATGGAATATTATGCCCTATGACTTGTGTTTGATTACTTCTTATTTTTTAAGTGATATTTAGGGATGAAGAGGAGATGAATTTTCAGCATTAAAAAAGAATAAAATCATGACATTTGCAGGTAAATGGATGGAGTTGGAGAATATTATTCTAAGTGAGGTAAGCCAATCCCGCCAAAACCAAATTCCAAATGTTTTCTCTGATAATGAGGATGCTGATCCATATGGGGATGAGGGGGAAGCATGGGAGGAATGGAGGAACTTTAGATAGGGAAAAGGGGAGGGAGGGGAATGGAGGGGGAGTGGGGGTACGAAAGATAGTGGAATGAGATGGACATCATTACCCTAAGCACAAGTATGAAGACACGAATGATGTGACTCTACTTTGTATACAACAAGAGACATGGAAAATTGTTCTCTATATGTGTAATATGAATTGAAATGCATTCTTCTGCCATATGTTACAAAATTAGAATAAATAAATTTAAAAAATTTTAAAACATCCATAACAAACAGAAGTAAAATGAACTAAAGAGATTATTTAAGCAGAATAAATACTGTCATTAATAGCATCACAAAATAAGGTTCTCAAACCCTCTGCAAGTACTTTTCTTTAGATAACTCACATAATATAAAAGATACTATCCAATTAATATTATCTGTATATTCCACCTCAAAAGACTTCCAAATTTACAAAGAAATGCCCATTTGTAGGCTACAAATCAAAACGATGGCACTTTTAAATCTTTTAATCTGTGAAATAAGAATTTCAGTTAGGTATAAAAATTTCTATGATGATGGATGGTGCTCCAGCCATGTTTGATTAAAAAAATCTAGATTTTAATCATGACTACAATTATAGAACAAGAAACCCATGTTTTGTTTATGAAAATATTTTCCATGTAAAGTATCATGCATATAATTGATCTACTCATTCATTGAACCCATGCAAATATGTAAATTATTGCCAGTTTATGGAAATGTTGAAAAAATAAAAGATGATGAATTTAATAATCTTGTGTTCTTTGCACACAATGAGCACTGGCTCATTGGTTAAAGGGTAGAAATTTTCTACAAAGATTTGTTGCACTAACTCCAAATCAAGATTTTCTCAAAATAAAAAAAAAAAAAGAATTCTTGCTAAATATTAAATAGTCAAAGAAAAAATATAGCACTATCATATTATATATGAATGGGTTAAATCTAAAGTTCCCAGGAAAGGAACAATTTATTTGTGTCCTAGCAACAGAGGTAAGAAAATTTATACTGACATTAAAACTTTTCATAATAAAAATTAGTATTAATGATTTTGTACATTTTCTAACATGAATCAATGTGAAGATTTCAATTAAAAATAATAGCATACTAAAACCAAAGTAAACATGCTTTGTTAGTATTGGAAAATTTAGAATTTCTTTTCAATTTATATATCTTAATTCTATGTTAATAAGTTGAATAGAAGTAACTTTGAATAGAAGTTACTTGAATAGAAGTAACTTACTTGAATAGAAGTAACTTTGAAACTAACTTTTTAATTTTTTGCTTGGAAATTATGTTGGTTCTTTAGAAAAAGATGAACCAGTTTTGTTGATGTAAATATGAGTGTTTAAAAAGTAACTTTTTAATAACTGCTTCCATAACTGAAAACCATTTAAGTGTTTTTTTAAAACAACTTGAGCATAAGAATCTCTGTAAATGTCATTAAATTTAAATACAAATAAAATATTTCCAGTAAAAATTTAGTGCCAAATTAAGATATGCAGTGTAAAAATGCATGCTGGATTTGGTGACTTGGTACCAAGAAAAGTATAAAATGTCTTATTTTAGTTAACTTTTTGTTGCTGTGACTAAAATATCCGACAAGAACAATTTAGAGAAGAAAAGTTGATTTGGCTCACAGTTTCAGAGGTTCCGTCCATAGATGGCCAATTTCATAACTCTGGGCCCTAGTGAGGCAGAGCATTATGGCAGAAGGTTGTGGTAGAGGAAAGCAGCTCAGAGCATGGCAACCCGGAAGCAGAGAGAGAGAGCTCCAGTTCACCAGGGTCAAAAAATAAACCCTAGAGGCATGGCCCTAGTGTCTCACTTTCTCCAGCCACATCCTATCTGCCTACAGTTACCACCCAATTAATCCATATCAATGGATTAATCCACTAATTAGGTTATACTTCTTATAATCTAATTATATCATCTCTAAAAATTTTTGCATTATCCCACATGAGCTTTTGGGGGACACCTCATATCTAAACCATAACATTTCTCATTACTATTTTTTTTTAATTTTGAGAACATGGAAATGGAAATACATGCATTTTAGATATATTGGATTAAATGTATTATTGAAATTAATTTCATATCTTTATTTTTAATTTTTTAATGTAAGTACCAGAAGCTTTAAACTTACATCTGCACTTCACATTATCATGCTATTGGATAGTATTAGTTGCTGTATTTATTCATCAGGGTTTGTGTCTTAATAACCACAATATATATTAATACATGTTGTATACCAGAAATTGTGCTGAGATTTACAAATACATTGAACCTCAGAACAACTCATTTAACCTCAAAACAACAATGAAATAAGTTTACTGATTAGAAAGTTGCGACTCAGATGTCAAGTCGTTTTCCTAAGTTCACACAGCTAGTAAGTAATATAACCAGACTTCCAACTCAGGATCCCCAAACTTGTCCCTTTAATCACAACTGTGACATCTAGGACAAACCCAATAATAGTGTTCCCATGTAGAAATTTCTTCCCTGCATTTCTTGGGAAATTTATGCTTTCTAAATTCCATATACCAAGAAAAATCAAGAAATTGAGAAAACAGAACAATGTATTGTAATTCTATGAGAATCAAGATAACGACTTAGAGACATTTTTGGTGAAAGGTGGTCACTGACGTCAAGTCAAAAGCAGGAGCTGATAAATACTGAATTTATGTTATTATACTGACTACATTCAAAATTCTCCAATGATAGTTATATTTTCAATTCTATTGTCTATGATGGTAACTTTGTTTTATTTTCTAAGTCCTCACAGGAGATTGATTAAAATATGTAATTTGACACTGCTTTTTATCCAAATTATTTCTGATATTTTAATAAAACGATACTATCAAAAAGTCAAAAAAAAAAAAGCAAGAGCTGAAAGCACAGGTTGATGGGAACTCGAAGGAACATGCAGGACAGAATTGGTCACTCGCTTGAGGCTCTTGACTTATTATAAACATCCTGCAATTGTCTTGCAGTCTTTGCAGCTAACAGTGAGTGATTCTTTCAAATACAACAAATGTAAAATGTGTTTAAAATGTACAGTGAACATCCAACTTCTTTGGGTGGGATTGAGAGAAGGAACAAGCATTGGAAACCATAAGTGACATGGGCTGTTAACCCAGCTAGGAGAGGTAGCGCTGCATTCTTCTATACTACCCACTGCTCTTTGCTAGCTATTTCCAATGTTTGATATTTGCTATAAGCTACAGTTCTTTACAAATACTACCAAAATATAAATGTATAAATGCTTTTTAAAATATTGTCAAGTATAAATATTCTGCAAAGTTTGCTGAATTTAGTATCTCATATTCATTAAATAAAAATTTATAGATATCCATAATAATGAATGATTAGCATGAAAAATATTGGAAAGTGTTTTAAAAATAAGTTATGATTGAGAACTTTCTGAGCATTCCCAAGTATTTCAACTTTTTTTAAAAAAATTCCCCAATCCCAAAGATTAATAGCCATCAGAAATTTGGGAATATTCCCCAGCATTTTAAGCCTTTAATTCTGCTTGTTTAAGAAGAGGAAGAGGAAGTGACAATGAGTTTCCACAACACTGGGGTGATTCTGACACACAGGTAGGAGAGAGAAGAAGGAAAGAGCTGGATTCCAAGGCAAATAAATCTGTAACAGCGGAAAGAGAGATTTGTTTACAGCTTCTTTCTCTAGTAAATTGAAAGTTAGGGCCATTTGCTGAGAGGGGAGCAGGAAATAGCCAGCAGAGGGTCCTTAGGAGACTTTAAAGGTTTGCAATTGCCTGGAAGGGGATGAGAGTCGCTGGGGGTGTGGAGGTGGCACCTGGAAGGTTTATTGGGCAACCCTGAGCTCTCAGCTGAAACCTGAGTGCTCACTAGATGGGGGAAGCACTCAGGGCGATGGGCTTCCAAGGCTTCAGAACCTGTTGGATTTTCTGAGAGGACAGACGTGAGTACAGCCACAGTCTCTCATAGGCCATGTGCAGAACAACACGTGGCTGTCATTAACAAGCTGCTATGCAGCGTACACATGGCCCTGTAGTGAGTGACAGGGGTGAAGTCAGTATTAACCTGGGTGGTCTGCCAGGAAAGAAGTCACTGCAAACATGACTTGACATGAGTGGGGGTGAGGAGAGGAGGAATGTTCCAGCAAATACGGCATTTTGGAGCAACTTGGTTTTAGTGCCAGGAATGGCAGCTTTAGCCGCCCCTGCACTCACCCGGCATTTTACCCCTTCCCTACAGGGAACCCAAATTTAGCCTCTTCTCAATGAGGTAAAAGCCCCGTGACCTGGTTTCCAATCCCAGCTGGAAATGAGCTCAGTAAGCAATGCTGGGCTTCTCTGGGACCCGGTTTCCCACTGAATGACCTGGTGAATGGGCCTGGCTGGGCGCTGCTGCAGCCTCCCTTGGTGCTCTGTTGGCTCTCTGGTGCAAGGAACAGCCCCATCAAGTGATGGGGGCTGTTGTGGGAAATCAGAATAATGAAGGAGGTGAGAATCACAGATGAACACAGGCGTGGGCCTCAGCCTGACCCCAAGGAGCTTGCACTGCAGTTTTGTACCTAGGAGAGTGTTTAGAGTCCAAGAAGTCCTTGGGTTATTATCTACATGCAGCATCACAGGAGCTCACCATCCTTAGCTCTAGTGTTCTATCCTCACATTTGGCTAGTTCCAAGTGTGTGTGTGCACAGGCGTGTGTGTGTGTGTGTGTGTGTGTGTGTGTGTGTATGAGAGAAAATGTGTGTATGTTTGCTTCTTCTTGGATACCTGCTTGCTTCTGTCTCTCATGGATCACTCAGAGAGAGAATCTAATTGGCTCAGCTAGTCTCAGCTAAGCACCCATCTGTGTGGTTTGGATTAACCTTTGTGCCTAAGCCGTCTCACAGATCAGCTGCCCTCAGCTCAGGTTCCCAAAGCAGCCCTCTCAGCTATGAGTTTGGAAGGTAGGGCCACATGACAGAATGTGGCCACTCTGTGCTAATGACTGGAACAGGCTGCCCCCTCTTGGGGCGGTGAGCTGGCAGTCACACTCCCCCATTCTCCCTCAGGCTCTGGCACCTAAGGAGACTGACCTCTCCCAACCCTAACCTCCACCTCCTAACATTTTGTCGTTTAGCCTGATGGTGACAGGCTGAGCTGGCTGGCTTACATTACCCCAGGAAAGGATCTCAACACTTCTCCAAGTTAAAGACATTCCTCTCTTTATATAGAAACAGTCTAAGACCAGTAAGGGAAGAACACCTGGATCATGAGTGGTAGAATCAGGGATAGAACATAGGTCTCTGTACCTTCTTTCTTCCCTGCTACTCCATTTCTCCTTGCAAAATCTTTATAAGCAATTTTCCCCTTGGGCCATGAGTCCCAAAGAACAGTTATTGATTTGAGAAGGGCAGTCAGGGTGGAATTCTGTCAGCAATCAGGCCAGTCCACCCTTCCAGGGCAACAGCTGGGCCATCACCCAGAACCCACCACAGAAGAAGCCAAACAACAGGTCCCCCTCCAGGCACGACTGGAGGAGCAGAGGAGCAGCCTAGAAATAAATTAAAACAGATGATTATTCTCTGGGTGTAGTTTAAACGGTATCAGAAAAATTGCCTATAAATAAAATTGGAAAGCAGTCCCGGCAAACCAGTGCAAGTAATTATATCAACTTGATGGCAGTAATTATTTTTCATAAAACTCAGTTGCTTCCCACCTCCAATAAATCTACCCTAAGATAATTCTGTAATATGTATTCACTGTACATAAAATCAGGAGTCATTACCAAGTATGCTATGAATATGCACTGAGTTTCATACCTTCTTCAAAGACCTTGAACTGTGTGGTTCCTGTGGCCCATTGCAAACAACCAGGCCTCAGAGATGCCATGATGCCATGATGGTCTCTGGCTAGGACCTGGGGGTTATGGCATGGCATGATGTCAACTTTCCAACACTTCTGATTTTTTTTTTTTGAGAGAGAGAATTTTTTAATATTTATTTTTCAGTTTTTGGTGGACACAACATCTTTATTTTTATTTTATGTGGTGCTGAGGATTGAACCCAGCGCCCCGTGCATGCCAGGTGAGTGCGTTACTGCTTGAGCCACATCCCTAGCCCATGATTTCTGATAAGAAACTGGCAGTGTCAGGGAGGACACATTAATAAGGTGGTGGTAGAAACATTCAGACTCTTAGGAGAGTCAGACAAAGCAAACTCCTTCCTCTGGCTTGCCCTGCCCTCCAATTCAGGTCTCTCTGCTTAGGATAGTAAGTGGTGGACCTATAGAGGTCGTTCCCTCCTTTAGGGGGCAGGAGGCTATGTACGGGTCCCAGCCGGCCAATCATCTTGCCTTGTGACCTTATTAAGCCTCATCATTTCTTTGGGCATCTGGTACCTCATCTATGGAGGTAAGAATTACAATACTTACTTTTTTATATTAAAAAAAGTTAATGACTTTATTTTAAGAGGAATTTTAAGTTCTCAGCAAAACTGAGCAGAAGTTACAAAGATTTCCCCATGTACCTCCTACCCTTGCACATGTACAGCTTCCTCATTATCAACATCCCCCACCAGAGTGTGAAATTTGTTACAGCTGATGACCCTACTACCTTGACACATAAATATCACTCTTGGTGATATATATTTCGTGGATTGGGACATAAGTATAATAATGTGAACCTATCATTCAGTGTGTTTTCATTGGCCCTCAGATCATCTGTGCTCTACCTATTCATCTGTCTTAGTCTGTTTTATGCTGCTATAACAAAATACCTGAGATTCTTTATAAAGAATAGAAATTTATTTCTCACTGTTCTAGAGGCTGAGAAGTCCAAGATCAAGGTGCTGGCAGGTTTGGTTGTCTGGGGAGGGCTGCTCTCTGCTTCCAAGATAGCACCTATTGCTGTGAACTCTGGAGGGGAGGAACACTGTGTCCTCGCATGGCAGAAGGTGGAAGGGAAAGAGAGTCAAATGTTATGTGGAGCTATTTTTTTTAAGAAGGGTTTTAACCTCATTTGTGAGGGAAGCAGCCCGCATGACCTTGTCACCTCTTAAAGGTTCCATATCTGA
The DNA here is from genome assembly GCF_021218885.2 of Marmota monax. Taxonomy (NCBI): domain Eukaryota; kingdom Metazoa; phylum Chordata; class Mammalia; order Rodentia; family Sciuridae; genus Marmota; species Marmota monax. The sequence continues at coordinate 9,614,676 of NW_026693473.1, read as the reverse complement.
ATCCATCACATCAGTCATGAAGTTTAAACACCTGAATTTTAGAGGTAACATATTCAAACCATAACATCACTTCTTCCAAAGTTAATTAATTTGGTTTAACAAATCTCCTCCAAGTACCTATTTTGTGCCAGGCCCTTTGTGTAGCATTGCAAGTGGTACTTCAGACAGTCCTCAATTTCTTGATTCTTACAGTCCAGTGAGGAATACAAACCAAACTCGAACAGGTAATTAGAGGTGTGTTATTTACTACAATGGAGAAACACAGGGTTCAACAGGGGAATGAGTAATCTAATCCAGCTTGTTGGAGAGGTAGTGACACTTAGGCGAGAGAAGCCTGATGGAGTGACATGAAGGTGATACTGAAGCCAGATTTCAAGATAGGTAGGTAGTTAGTGTAGCTAGGTAAATCAGGTCTGATATTGAAAATGGTGTTTTATACTTCAGATTCGGGGAATCAAGGACTTCTGTAACCAGTATTGATACCTAAAGCAGAAGGGAGAGCTCTGTGGCCGTGGAAAGGTGCAGATGGCTTAGCACAGGGAGGTGGCTTTCCCCAGAGCCTGGCACTCATGGAGGATGAGAATACTGTCTTGACTTCTCCATCAGCCCTGGCTGGAAACTGATGAGCCTTAGACAGGTGTGTGCTGGGCAGATGGCCATCCCTGAACCCATTACAACCCGTGAAGCAGCCACTGTGACCTAGACAATACAGATAGGGAGCTGGTCCATCCCCACAGCCTGCTTTTAGTGGGGCAGCATCTGCCAACTTCCAGACCAGTGTTGTGTCCAGATGCGGGGGTCAGATGAGGTCTGAGAGGCAACAGGAGGTTAGATGGAAGAGCTGCTGAGCTCATGAGAAATGGTGATTCTCACTTCCGTGGCTTTCCTCTGAGTGGCAACCACTGGACCTTTTGCTCCTGCAGCAGCTGCCCAGGTGCCCTGTTTTCTGCTTGGATGTGATTCAGAGCATGGACTTTGCACTCTCGTGCTTCCCTTCTCCATCTGTTTTAGTCAGCTTTTTTGCCGCTGTGACTGAAAGACCAGACCAGTACAATTGGAGAAGAGGAAAAGTTTATTTGGGGACTCACGGTTTCAGAGGTCTCAGTCCATAGGCACCAGGCTCCATTCCTTGGGACTCAAGGTGAAGCAGAACATCATGGCAGGAGAGTGAGGTGGAGGGAAGTGGCTCACATGATGATCAGGCAGCAGAGAGACTCCACTGGCCAGATACAAAATATATACCCCAAAGGCATGCCCCCAACGCCCACCCCCTCCAGCCTCGCCCTACCTGCTTTTAGCTACCACTCAGTTATTTAATTGATTGTGTCAAGGCTCTCATAACCCAATCATTTCTCCTCTAAACCTTCTTACATTGTCTCACACATGAGCTTCTGGGGGACACCTCACATCCAAGCCATAACCCCATCTGTGCCTGAAGGGACAGTTCCAAGGAGCAGTCCTCCTTCATGAAGACCAAGGAACTTGGCTGCTTCTCTAACCTCAGACCAGGTTGGGAGGAGTCTCCTGATCCCCACATCAGACCCTCCCAGGAGCTGCTAGGCAATCTCATCAATTGCAGGCAGAAGCATATATTTCCATATTAATTGATTATTTACCATCCACTTAAAAGACTGACAAATCCCAAACAGAGACACATTATCTCAACTCCATAAACAAAGGTGGCCCTACCATCTCTTTTCAAGTTTGAGCTGGCACTGACAGCCATGCCAGGGGACCTCTACAGAGATTTTAATGCTCATTACTTCAGAGAAAGTTCCTCTGGTCTTGGATCTTACTTGAAACTAATCTCTCGCCCCTGAAGACCCTCACTACCACCTTCCCCATTTCCCAAGCCAGGGGAACAGAGCATTATTTGAGACAGGATCCAGAGGGAGTTATTTTTTCCCCCCACATGACCCAGATTCTAGACAGACAGTGGCTGTGGTCACCCTCATGTTACCTGTGGCTCTTTCTCTGTGCTACTTGGTGGGTCACAGTGATCCTACCTAATCCAGAAAAAAGTTCACAGGACTGCCTTCCTGGACAGCCTTTCCACGGTTCTCCACTTAATTGTCCCAGTTCTTACAGAGGGTTACAGGCTCCTGTGTGAAAGTAAAACAATATTGAAACAAGGACAAAATAATTGATGATGGGGAATTTAGATGATTATGTCTGAAAACCCACATCAGTCAAACCTACGGCAATTGCCTATGAAACAAGAACATCAGAGAGTCCAGCTTATTTAATAAAAGGTATACAAGGTGAATGGAGAGAAAAATGCCACTTAAGACAGGATCCATTAAAGTATTCAGAGTTTGATTTGTGGTCTTTCAATGCATTTAGAAGACAGAGCTCCCAGATTGCTGGGTTTCATTAAAACTCTGCACAATACACTGCTGTGTTCCTTGTTCACTTAACTCCAGGCTGGACCACTGTCCTTAGTTGGACTTTTCAAGCCAAGGTAAGAATTAGAATTAGCTCAAACTTTAATGAAGTGACAACAAAGCTGTACTACGAGATGTGTGATTTTATCTAACTCCCTCCTCTGAGCACTCAGCGGTCAGGACATTGGCCAGCCACTGGTAAGGAGAATATGCTCTAGGGCCAGAGATGGTGTGATCCATCCTCCACCCCTGAGCATATGGAAAAAGGATGGACACTGCCAGCAAAGAACACCATCTCCAAGATCTCCTCCCCCGTGTCCAGGGATCTCTGCAGAGCACAGAGGGTGGAGGGGAAGGTATGGGGGAAGTCCAAGAGGGGAGGAAGGAGTGTTGTCAAGACTGGCCATAATTTGCTCAGTCTTAAAAGAGTTGTTTCACTGATTAGGTTGAGGCTTAGAAGAGTCAGGGAATGCAATTCCCGAACATTCAGCTTCCCTGAACACATTACAGACAAAACTCTATACCATCTCTGGGAGGAACAAACCCAAACATTTCCTTCTCCTGAGTTACTGTGTCCATTCATTTTGCTCCTCCCAGAGAATGCTCCTGTTAAAAGCATTCTTCATTCAGCTCCCGTGGGATTTAGTAACACATTGGCATCTGTGACTTTCACGGCCACTTTATTATTTTTTTTATTTATCCCCCTATACATCTGATAGTTCTCCTTTTTGACACATTCCTAGCTTTTTGGTTTTAGTCTTCTTTCCTCCCAGCCCCCTACAGGGGACTGAACTCAGAGGCATGCTGTATCACCAAGCTACATCCTCAGCCCTTTTTATTTTATTTTGAGGCAGGGTCTCCCTAAGTTGCCCAGGCTGACCTCAGATTTGTGATCCTCCTGCCTCAGCCTCCCGGAGTCTCTTGAGATTTGCAGGTGCTCACCACAGCACCTGGTTATTCCACCTTCTTTGATCTTCTCCAGCCCACCAAATCTTTCCAAGAACAGAGGGAGTGAACTTGCACAAAGTTCCCTAATCCATGACTTTCCTCATTGTGTTTTAAATATGTCTTACAAAGAGCAAAAGTTTGTAATTTTGAAGAAGACCGATATATTTATTTTATTAACTTGTGAAATGTGCTTTCTTGGCTCCAAAAAATATTTTCCTACTTCTAAGGTTGTGAATATTTTCTCCTGAATTTTATTTTACATTTTGGTCTGTATAGTGTGATATAATGGCTAGTGTCCACTTTTTCCATAGACATACCCATATAATGGGAATACTATTTGTTAAAAAGACCCCCTTCCCACCTTGAGCTGCATCAACCTTCTATAGCACACCAATCCATCACGCACATGGGGTTCTACTTCTGGATTCTGTTCTTTGCCATTGATTTTTATGTCTGTCTTCTCATCCATGTGGCACTGTCTTCATTACCATGGTTTTATAGTTAGTTTTATTTTTTTTTATTTTTTATTTTTTAATTTTTTATTGTTGGCTGTTCAAAACATTACATAGTTCTTGATATATCATATTTCACACTTTGATTCAAGTGGGTTATGAGCTCCCATTTTTACCCCATATACAGATTGCAGAATCACATCAGTTACACATCCATTGATTTACATATTGCCATACTAGTGTCTGTTGTGTTCTGCTGCCTTTCCTATCCTCTACTATCCCCCCTCCGCTCCCCTCTTCTCTCTCTGCCCCCTCTACTGACATTCATTTGTCCCCCTTATATTATTTTTCCCTTTCCCCTCACTTCCTCTTGTATGTACTTTTGTATAACTCTGAGGATCTCCTTCCATTTCCATGCAATTTCCCTTCTCTCTCCCTTTCCCTCCCACCTCTCATCCCTGTTTAATGTTAATCTTCCTCTCATGCTCTTCGTCCCTACTCTGTTCTTAGTTACTCTCCTTATATCAAAGAAGACATTTGGCATTTGTTTTTAAGGGATTGGCTAGTTTCACTAGCATAATCTGCTCTAATGCCATCCATTTCCCTGTAAATTCTATGATTTTGTCATTTTTTAATGCAGAGTAATACTCCATTGTGTATAAATGCCACATTTTTTTTATCCATTCATCTATTGAAGGGCATCTAGGTTGGTTCCACAGTCTTGCTATTGTGAATTGTGCTGCTATGAACATTGATGTAGCAGTGTCCCTGTAGCATGCTCTTTTTAGGTCTTTAGGGAATAGACCGAGAAGGGGAATAGCTGGGTCAAATGGTGGCTCCATTCCCAGCTTTCCAAGAAATCTCCATACTGCTTTCCAAATTGGCTGCACCAATTTGCAGTCCCACCAGCAATGTACAAGTGTACCCTTTTCCCCACATCCTCGCCAGCACTTGTTGTTGTTTGACTTCATAATGGCTGCCACTCTAACTGGAGTGAGATGGTATCTTGGGGTGGTTTTGATTTGCATTTCTCTGACTGCTAGAGATGGTGAGCATTTTTTCATGTACTTGTTGATTGATTGTATGTCCTCCTCTGAGAAGTGTCTGTTCAGGTCCTTGGCCCATTTGTTGATTGGGTTGTTTGTTCTCTTATTGTCTAATTTTTTGAGTTCTTTGTATACTCTGGATATTAGGGCTCTATCTGAAGTGTAAGGAGTAAAGATTTGTTCCCAGGATGTAGGCTCCCTATTTACCTCTCTTATTGTTTCTTTGCTGAGAAAAAACTTTTTAGTTTGACTAAGTCCCATTTGTTGATTCTAGTTATTAACTTTTGTGCTATGGGTGTCCTATTGAGGAATTTGGAGCCCGACCCCACAGACTGTAGATCGTAGCCAACTTTTTCTTCTATCAGACGGCGCGTCTCTGATTTGATATCAAGCTCCTTGATCCATTTTGAATTCACTTTTGTGCATGGCGAGAGAAAGGGATTCAGTTTCATTTTGTTGCATATGGATTTCCAGTTTTCCCAGCACCATTTGTTGAAGATGCTATCCTTCCTCCATTGCATGCTTTTAGCCCCTTTATCAAATATAAGGTAGTTGTAGTTTTGTGGATTGGTTTCTGTGTCCTCTATTCTGTACCATTGGTCCACCCGCCTGTTTTGGTACCAGTACCATGCTGTTTTTGTTACTATTGCTCTGTAGTATAGTTTGAAGTCTGGTATCGCTATACCGCCTGATTCACACTTCCTGCTTAGCATTGTTTTTGCTATTCTGGGTCTTTTATTTTTCCATATGAATTTCATGATTGCTTTCTCTATTTCTACAAGAAATGCCGTTGAGATTTTGATTGGCATTGCATTAAACCTATAGAGAACTTTTGGTAATATCACCATTTTGATGATGTTAGTTCTGCCTATCCATGAACAGGGTATATTTTTCCATCTTCTAAGATCTTCTTCTATTTCTCTCTTTAGGGTTCTGTAGTTTTCATTGTATAAGTCTTTCACCTCTTTTGTTAGGTTGATTCCCAAGTATTTTATTTTTTTTGAAGATATTGTGAATGGAGTGGTTGTCCTCATTTCCATTTCAGAGGATTTGTCGCTGATATACAGGAATGCCTTTGATTTATGCGTGTTGATTTTATATCCTGCCACTTTGCTGAATTCATTTATTAGCTCTAATAGTTTCTTTGTAGAGCCTTTTGGGTCTGCTAGGTATAGAATCATGTCATCTGCAAATAGTGATAATTTAAGTTCTTCTTTTCCTATTTTGATGCCTTTAATTTCTTTCGTCTGTCTAATTGCTCTGGCCAGTGTTTCGAGAACTATGTTGAACAGAAGTGGTGAGAGAGGGCATCCCTGTCTTGTTCCAGATTTTAGAGGGAATGCCTTCAATTTTTCTCCATTCAGAATGATGCTAGCCTGAGGCTTAGCATAGATTGCTTTTACAATATTGAGGTATGTTCCTGTTATCCCTAGTTTTTCTAGAGTTTTGAACATAAAGGGATGCTGTACTTTATCGAATGCTTTTTCTGCATCTATCGAGATGATCATATGGTTCTTATTTTTAAGTCTATTGATGTGGTGAATAACATTTATTGATTTCCGTATATTGAACCAGCCTTGCATCCCAGGGATGAATCCTACTTGAAACATGGTGCACAATTTTTTTGATATGTTTTTGTATCCGATTCGCCAGAATTTTATTGAGGATTTTTGCATCTAGGTTCATTAGAGATATTGGTCTGTAGTTTTCTTTCTTTGAAGTGTCTTTGTCTGGTTTAGGTATCAGGGTGATGTTGGCCTCGTAGAATGAATTTGGAAGTTATCCCTCTTTTTCTATTTCCTGAAGTAGCTTGAAAAGTATTGGTATTAGTTCCTCTTTAAAGGTTTTGTAAAACTCTGCTGTATACCCATCCGGTCCTGGGCTTTTCTTAGTTGGTAGTCTTTTGATGGTTTCTTCTATTTCCTCAATTGATATTGGTCTGTTTAGGTTGTCTATATCCTCCTGACTCAATCTGGGCAGATCATATGACTAAGAAATTTATCGATGCCTTCACTATCTTCTAATTTATTGGAGTATAAGGATTCAAAATAATTTTTGATTATCTTCTGTATATCTGAAGTGTCTGTTGTGATATTGCCTTTTTCATCCCGTATGCTAGTAATTTGAGTTCTCTCTCTTCTTCTCTTCACTAGCATCGCTAAGGGTCTGTCGATTTTGTTTATTTTTTCAAAGAACCAACTTTTAGTTTTGTCAATTTTTTCAATTGTTTCTTTTGTTTCGATTTCATTAATTTCAGCTCTGATTTTAATTATTTCTTGCCTTCTACTTCTTTTGCTGTTGTTTTGCTCTTCTTTTTCAAGGATTTTGAGATGAAGTATGAGATCATTTATTTGTTGGTTTTTTCTTTTTTTAAGGAATGAACTCCAAGCAATGAATTTTCCTCTTAGAACTGCTTTCAATGTGTCCCATAGATTCCGATATGTTGTGTCTGTGTTTTCATTAATCTCTAAGAATTTTTTAGTTTCCTCCTTGATGTCTTCTATAACCCATTGATCATTCAGTAACCTATTGTTCATTCTCCAAGTGATGTATTCTTTTTCCTTCCTTCTTTTATCGTTGATTTTCAGTTCCATTCCATTATGATCAGATAGGATGCATGGTATTATCTCTACTCCTTTATATTGTCTAAGAGTTGCCCTGTGACATAATATATGATCTATTTTTGAGAAGGATCCATGCGCTGCTGAGAAAAAAGTGTAACTGCTTGATGTTGGGTGGTATATTCTATATATGTCAATTAAGTCTAGGTTATTAATTGTGTTATTGAGTTCTATAGTTTCCTTATTCAACTTTTGTTTGGAAGATCTGTCTATAGTTAGTTTTAAAATATGATAAAGTCCTCCAACTTTATTCATTTTTTTAAAAATGGCTTTTAAAAAGTTCCTTTGCATTTCCAAATAAATTCTAGAATTAGCTTTCCAATTTGTACTTTTTAAACTCCTAGTGGAATTTTTATTGAGATTGTGATAGATACGTAGATTCTTTTTTTTTTTTTTTTTTTTTGGTACTGAGGATTGAACCCAGGAGTGCTCAACCACTGAACCACATCCCCAGCTCTTTTTTTAATATATATATATTATTTATAAAATTTATTTAAATATATTTTTATTAAATATATTTAAATATATTTAATATATGTATTTGTTTTGTTTGTTGTTGTTTAGAGACAGGGTCTCACTGAGTTGCTAAATGCCTTGCTAAATTGCTAAGATTGAACTAGTAATCCTCCTGTCTCAGCCTCCCGAGCCTCTGAGATTACAGGTGTGCATCACCATGCCTGGCTATGTAGGTCACTCTGGGGAGAATTGCCATCTTAACAATATTGCGTCTTCCCATTCTCGAACATGTTGTATCTCTCCATTTATTTAGGGCTTCTGTAATTTTTCTCATTAATTTGTAATTTTTGGTGTGTAAGTCCTTGACATATCTTGTTAAATAAATACCTCTGTGATTTATAGCTATGGGGCACTATCATTAATAGAATCATTTTAAAATTTCATTTCCCAGCCTTTTGCTGATACTGTACAAAAATGTAATTAATTTTTATATATTAGCTTTCTACCTTGAAACTTTGCTAAATCCATATATTAGATCTTATTATGTAGATTCCTGAAGTATTTCTGTATAAACAACCATATCATCTGCAAACAGGGATAGTTTCTTTCCAATCTTTTTGTCTTTAGTTTATTTTCCTTTTCTTGTTATAGTATCTAAAACCCTGAGAACAGTGTTCAATCAAGGTGGTGAGAATGAGAATCCTTGCCTTATTCTCAATCTCAGGGAAAATATTTTGTAATTATGATGTTGGCTTTAGTTTTTCACAGATGACCTTTACCAGTTTGAGACAGATCCATAGTCTTCCTAGTTTCTGAGAATTTTATCAAAAATGAATATAGATTTTTGACAAATGCCTTTTTCTATTGAAATGATCATATGATTTTCCCCCTCTTTCTGTCAATAAATAAATTACATTAATTTGTTTTCAAATGCTCCATCAAACTTGTATTTCTGGGGAAAAAAATACTTGCTATTGCATACATCATCTACTGTTGGATTCAGTTTTCTATTATTTTGTTAAAGATTTGTGTGTCAATCAGGATGGGATGGGTTTCTTGTTTTTAATAATGTTAATGTCAGGTTTGGGAATTAGATGAATGCTGGATTTATGAAAATACATTGGGCTTGATCCCTCTTCCTCTGTATTCTGAAAACTTTATGCATGATTGGTATTATTTCTACCTTAAATATTTAATAGAACTCAATAGCGGGAATATCTATACCTGGAATTTTCTTTGTAGGAAGATTTTCATTAACAAATTCCATTTCTTCTGTAGATTTAGAATTATTAGATTTTTATTATATATCACCAGCCTTTTGCTTTGTTAATTTTCTCTATTGTCTATCTTTTTTTAAAAATATTTTTATTTTTAAAATGTTTATTATTTTCTTATTTTTTTTAAACTTGGGGTTTAATTTCCTCTTCTTTGTCTACCTTCTTGAAGTGGAGCCTTAGGTAACTGATTCTTGTTCTTATTTTCTAATAGGAATTTAAAGTTGTGACTGTTAGCTATATATCCCACAAATTTTGGTCTATCACATTTGTGTTGTCATTGGGCTCAAAATACTTTGTATCCTTCTTTTTGATCCTTGAATTATTTAAAGTGTGTTGCTCATTTTCCAGATATTTTGGGTTTTCATCAATATCTTATTATTTTGGACATTTTATTTTATTCTATTATGGGCAAAGAGTACGTTCTGTTTGATATTAGTTCTTTAAAACTTAAGTAATATTTCTTTTTTGGCCTTTGACTAAATGACTTTATTCTCTTTATCCTATGTCATAAACAAAAAAGCAGAATGAAACAAATGACAATGGATTTCTTCTCAGTTTTTGAGCCAGCTTATAACTTGTGACATATTATTTTATCTATATATTTTATATTTTTAGCTATTTATTTATTTTTAACTTTTTAAAATTTATTCTGATTTGTTATACATGACAAAAGAATGCATTTTATTTCACTGTACACAAATGGAGCACAATTTTTCACTTCTCTGGTTGTACACCAAGTAGGGTCACATCATTCGTACAATCATACATGTACCTAGGTTAATGACCATATCATTCAATCATCTTTCCTATCTCCATGCCCCCTCCCCTCCTTACCCTCCCCTTTGCCCAACCCAAAGTTCCTCCACTCATCTTATGGCCCCCACCCCGTAGTATGGATTAGCATCCACTTATTAGAGAAAACATTTGGCCTTTGGTTTTTTGGGATTGGCTTACTGTACTTAGTGTGATATTCTCCAACTCCATCCATTTACCTGCAAATGCCATAATTTTATTCTCTTTTAATGCTGAGTAATATTCCATTGTGTATATATACCACAGTTTCTATAATCATTCATCTATTGAAGAACATTGAGGTTGGTTCCACATTTGGGCTATTGTGAATTGGGCTCTATAAACATTGATGTGCCTGCATCACTGTAGTATGCTGATTTTAAGTCCTTTTACCATAGAGTAGGATAGCTGGGTCCAATGGTGGTTCCATTCCAGGTTTTCTAGGGAATCTCCATACTGCTTTCCAGATTGGTTGCACCAATTTGCAGTCCCACCAGCAATGTATGAGTACGTCTTTTCCCCCACATCCTTGCCAACTCTTATTGTTGCTTATATTCTTGATAACTGCCATTCTGACTGAAGTGAGATGAAATCTTAGAGCAATTTTGATTTGCAGTTCTCTAATAGCTAGAGATGTTGAACATTTTTTCACATATTTGTTGACCAATGTATTTCTTCTTCTGAGAAATGTCTGTTCAGCTCCTTAGCCCATTTATTGATTGGGTTGTTTGGTCTTTTGGTATTAAGTTTTTTGAGTTCAAACTAAAAAGCTTCTTCTCAGCAAAAGAAACAATGAGGTGAAGAGAGACTACAGAATGGGACCAAATGAATTCCATACTTGCTTTTTCTATTTCTATGAGGAATGTTATTGGGACTTTAAATGGAATTGCATTAAATCTGTATAATGCTTTTGGTAGGTGTGACCATTTTGACAATATTAATTCTGCCTATTCAAGAACATGGGAGATCTTTCCATCTTTTGAGGTCTTCTTCAATTTCTTTCTTTAGTGTTCTGTGGTTTTCATTGTAAAGTCACCTCTTTTTTTAGATTGATTCCCAAGAATTTTATTTTATTTTTCTGAAGCTATTGTGAACGGGATAGTTTTCTTAATTTCTCTTTTGGAAGATTCATCATTGATGTATAGAAATACTTTGATTTATGGATATTGATTTTATATTCTGCTACTTTGTGAATTCATTTATTAGTTCTAGATGATTTTTGGTGGGATTTTTTTGGGGTCACCAAGTATATAATCATGTCATTGGCAAATAGTGATAATTTTTTTTCTTTTCCTATTTATATCCTTTGAATTTCTTTCTCCTGTCTAACTGCTCTGGCTAGAGTTTCAATGACTATGTTGAATAGAAGTGGTGAAAGAGGGCATCCTTGATTTGTTCCAGTTCTTGGAGGGATTCTTTCAATTTTTCTCCATTTAGAATGATGTTGGCCTTGGGCTTAGCATAGATTGCTTTTAGTGTTGAGGTATGTTTCTACTATCCATAGTTTTTCTAGTGTTTTGAGCATGAAGATGTGCTATATTTTGTCAAATGCTTTTTCTGCATTTATTGAGACAATTATATTATTCTTATCTTTAAGTCTATTCATGTGAAGAATTACATGTATTGAATTCTGTTGAACCAACTTTGTATCCCTGGGATGAACACCACTCCATCATGATACACTAACTTTTTAATGTGTTTTTGGATGTGATTTGCCTGAATTTTATTAAGAATTTTTGCATCTATGTTCGTCAGGGATATTGGTCTGAAATTTTCTTTCCTTGATGTGGGTTTGTCTAGTTTTGGTATCAGGGTGATACTAACCCCATAGAATGAGTTTGGAAAGGTTTCCTCCTTTTCTATTTAATGGAATTATTTGAGGAGTATGGGTATTAATTCTTCTTTGAAGGTCTTTTAGAACTTTGCTGAGAATTTGTCTGGTCCTGGGCTTCTGTAAACTGGTAGGCTTTTGATGGCATCTTCTCTTTCATTGTTTGAAATTGATCTGTTTAAATTGTGTATATCTTCCTGATTCAGTTTGGATAGATCATATGTCTCTATAAATTTGTTGATGCCTTTTAGATTTTCTATTTCATTGGAGTTTAAATTTTCAAAATAGTTTCGAATTATCTTCCGTATTTCAATAGTGTTTGTTGAGATATTTCTTTTTACATCATGAATTTTAGTAATTTGAGTTTTCTCTCTCTTTCTTTTTGTTAGGGTGCAAAAGGGTTTATCAATTTTATTTATTTTTTCAAAGAACCAGCTTTTCATTTTGTCATTTCTTCAATTGTTTCTTTTGTTTCCATTTCATTGATTTCATCCCTGATTTTAATTATTTCTTGTCTTTAACTATTCTTGGTGTTGAATTCCTTATTGAGTTCTTGTTGGCTTGGATCACAATAGTGACAGAATGTTTTGGCTTGTAGACAAGGAGAAAGCAATAAATATATCATGTCTGACCTTCAGAAAAGTTTTGGATTCTAGGATAAGTGCTACTTCACTCAGAAAGTCAAAAAGCTAGTTGTCTTCATTACATAACAGATGGAGGGCTCAGGAGGTCTCACCTGTTTGCTTCCAATTCTCATAATCCTGAACCAAATATTTGGGTCTTTCTGAATATTTGGGGGCATGGAACATTCTTGTTGATGTCATTTTGGCTTTCTCCTTACACTGTGGCTTTTCTGGCTTATCTGTGAATGATCCAGATATGCTTTTCAGCACTGAATCTCCCTGGTGTTTTCCCAGATATAGCATTCATTTTTATAAGTTTCACATAAGTTTTGCCCACAGAAATATGAGTATAGGGTGGTGGCAGAGGATGAAATAAATAGGAAAAATTTTAAACTATGAAGACAAGCTCAGTGTCTCAATGTCTCTGGAAAATTAACCCAACAATTTAAATTCGTAAGTTGATAATCAAAAATTTTGTCATTATCTTGACCTGCAACTAAAGTAGTCCTCTTTGATATCATTTCTGGTCCAAGATAGATTGTGGAGGAGTGACACAGGTGAAGTATTAAATAGAGACTTCGTACACCAAGGTTATGATACTTATGTTGAATTGGTTTCCAGTTTTCAAGATTTTATTCTTCATTTGAACAACATACATTGATGCACCACATAATTTCCTAAGCAGTTGACCTCAACAAATAAAGGAGTTGACTTTGAAGACTCTAAAGTTCTTTCTCTCTATCCTTTGAAAAGTGAGTGCTTTTTGGCCTTTCTGATATTCAAGGCTAAAGAAGTTGCTTGGCATCTTCATTTCTTTTCTGGATTTTTTTTCTTTTCTTTTATTCTGGCATGTTTCATTCTGCAATAATCACAGATTCTAACTGAACATATACTTTTTAAAGCTTAATTTACATAGGTATTCTTCAACTAAAAAGAGATATGTGCCATTTACCTTTTCCCAGTACATCTTGCACATACAATGCTCTGAGTAGAAAAATTTGCACTTTTATGTTCTTAATATTTAATGATCACAGATTTTATGGTTTGGATGTGAGGTGTCTCCCAAAAGCTCATGTGTGAGACAATGCAAGAAGGTTCAGAGAAGAAATTATTGGATTATGAGAGCCTTAACCCAAGCAGTGATTTAATCCCCTAGTAGCAATTAACTGAGTGGTAAATGAAGTGATAGGGTGTGGCTGGAGGAGGTGGGAATTGGGCATGGCTTTGGGGCATATATTTGTATCTGGCAAGTTTATTCTCTCTACTTCCTGATCATGTGAGCCATGTCCCTCTGCCACACTCTTCTGCCATGATGTCCTGCCTCACCTCGAACCCTGAGGAATGGAGCCAGCCTTCTATGGACTAAGACCTCTGAAACCATGAACTCCCAAATAAACTTTTCCTCTTCTACAGTTGTTCTGGTTGGGTCTTTAAGAAACAGCAACAAAAAAAGCTGACTAAAATAACAGGTTTACCCCAAAAGTTCATGAGGGAAATTATTATGTCTTAGGTATCTTGACAGCCATATCTATACTTTTTGTATATACAGTCCATTTTGTATTGGTCTTATTCAATAGTCTAAGGGTACAGCAGGATTTGAAAGCAGGCTGCTGGGACCAGAGTTCTCCCATCTATATGAATGTCTCCCATCTATAGATATATTAAAAACTTTTGCCCTATTATGAGCTGAAGAATGAATTGAAACTTTTTCAAAATTAGTGCAAATTATAGTACAAATAATTAGCAAGAAAAACAGAAGTTTTGAACTCACAAAAGTACAAATGTGATGGCAGAGATTTTTTGGCAAGTTTAGATTAGAGGCTGCTTGCTATTCTACTGTTTTTTTCCCCCTAAGGATAAATTTAGTACCATGCAAAAAAAATGCACATTACACTCTTTTGATGCAATAATATCTCACAAAAATTTGATTTGCACGAAGTCAATACTATAAATAAAGCATATATATTCAGTTTCATTTTTTTTAAAAAAGTGATGAATAGCACTTCTTGAGCTTATTCAAGTTTCTTGGATTTAAAACTTATATAATAGGATAAATTAGCAAGATGTGGTGAGACATGATGGCGGATGCCAGAGAAAATTAAGTTTTTGATGGGCATAGACGAGAACTCCACATGTAGCATGGAAATAAGAAAAACCATAGATTTTCAAATAAGATGCTAAACTTTTTAAAAATTTTCATTCATTTATTTATTTATTTTTGGTGGTACTGGGGATCAAACCCAGGGCCTTGTGCATGCAAGACAAGCACTCTACCAACTGAGCTATATCTCCAGCCCAAGTTGCTAATCTTATTCTCTTTGAAGCCACTCTGTTTATCCTGACCTGAAATTTTTATGATGTTCCAGTTTTAGGCATCACTAAAACAAAGACTGGCAGAATCAAGAATCCTATCATGTTGTATTATAGTTCAGTTAGGCAGAAAAATGTTTATAAGGGAATAAGATAAGAACTGAGAAAGATACTTTGAAGAGGATTCCTAACCGAAAGGCACAGAATGGAAGTCAAACCTAAATACTTGTGTCTAGTGTGTGTAGGTATATGGGAAGAGAGAGAGAAGAAGAAGAGAGGGTGGGAGAAGATTTCTTGAGAGACAAAATTGAGAGGGGTGAATGTAGATACGTGTGCTTTAAATAGATTTGATCTAGAGGCTAATACTGAGAGCGCGATTAGAGATAGACAAAGAGCACAGTCATGAACCTCGTTTCCTTACTAGTTAAGCAAATTGTGCAAATCCAAGAAAAGTACTTTTTGTGCTAGAAAAAAATCACAAAATTATTAAATTCAGAATTTGTGCTTATTAAGAAATTATACATATATAACTCTTCATGTTTCAAAAAAGAGAAAATATAGGTTCTGAAGTATATAAAGATAATTTAAAAAATGTAGAAACCAGTGATTAAATAAGATGACTTTGTAAACCAAATAAAAAGAGCTTTATGTCTCTCTCATATATTCTTAACCAGTGTTCTCTGATACAAACACATGAGAGTATAATTGTCAAACTATCAACAGTAGGGGCTGGGGTTGTGGTTCAGCCTAGCATGAGTGAGGCATTGGGTTTTATTCTCAGCACTGTATATAAATAAATGAATAAAATAAAGGTCCATCAACATCTAAAAAATTTTTTAAGTCAATAGTTTCTTTAAACCAAGAAACAATATGTTTCATTCTTTCTATCCAAAAAATAAATTATCGTATTTAAAAATATAGTAAAGCAGGGGCAGTGGTGCATGCCTGTAATTCTAGCAACTTGAGAGGCTGAGACAGGAGGACCACAAGTTCAAGGCCAGCCTCAGCAACTTAGTGAGGTCCTCAGTAACTTAGTGAGACCTTATCTCAAATAGAACATAAAAAGAACAAATAAAAAGTTAAGAAAAAAGAACTAGGGGGATATATCTTAGTGGCAAAGAACTCCTGGGTTTTATCTCCAGTACTACTGCTACTATTACTACTGCTACTAATAATAAAAGAATGGATTAAATTCTCTTTATTACCCCATTTGACTGCTGAGGTAGTGTTTAGGGAGGAACTTTTTAAGAAAGCAGGGTAGTAGAGTTCAGAGCAGATAAGATAGCCAGCCATTTAGGTCCCACAGTGGCTTGAATTTAAAAGTGATTTTTTTTTTCTTTAGGTCTCAGACCAGTCCTCTGCAAGACTTATAAGTCTTGCAAACTCTCCATGCTCTTTAAGCCTTGGACAGATAGAGATCTGGCAGAAGCTAAGAAGTAAGGGAAACTACTGTTCTGAGCTTGAGAGGCAAAACTTCATTCACAGGACATTTTAACCATTTTTTCTTTTGAAAAACCAGTCTCTTAAGGTGTGGTCTTAAGGAGCTTATCCTAGTTTAGTTTATGTTTCCTCCAGAGACAGTTTTCATTCCCCTAGTTGATAATCAGGCCATGTTTGAAGCAGAACATTATTAGACATCTCCTTTTTCCAACTGTGAGTAGGTCATTTCCCAGGCCTGGCAGCTGAATAAAATGAGGTGCTTTTTGAGCATCCAGCTCCCAGAGCCTCTAGCAGCCAGCAATTTCAACTCCTCTTTTTTGAAACAAGACTCTTCTCTGAACTACATGAAAAAAATCCCATTTTTTTTTCAATAGGTAGTAGGCTAGTAGTGAACCAAACATAACTATTGGGAATGAAGCTCTCATCTGAATATGAGAAAATAGAACTCAGGCTCCTGTGCCAGAGAAAACTCCATTTTTCTTTAGGTCATAAGAGCTTCTTATAGCCAGCAAACACTTCTCTCACCACGTGGTTCTGATAAATCTATTGCTGGCATCATTGGCCAAGTGAACAGGGGCCTTTATTTGGCCTCATGCCAAAGACCCTAGAAAGTTCAGACTTAGAGGAAGGACTGACCTCTCCTGCCACTATAAACTTTAAACGTGATAACCCATTGGGAAAAAAAAAAGACCTATGTGTGGTATATTTCTCTACTCTGTGGGCCAAAGGAATCTCCAGAGGGTAAGGAGGACATCTAATGATGGTTAAATGCTTAATACCCTTTTCCCAGAGGAGTTTAAGAAGGGGTGCATTGAGAATGCCTCCCTTTTGCAGCCAAAGAAAACTAGTGGAGGACACAAACAACAATGGGGAGAATCCCCACAGGCTCATGAAGGCTTAGAATGTGAATGAAGGGATCCCAGGCATTTCTGTAAGAACCACCCCATGTTAAATGTCCCTCTCTTAGTGACTAGAGTCTGATCAGAGAGAGGAGGGTCCTGCAGGAACGAGTATGAGAGAGTGCAGTTCAGCTCACCAGGAAGTGTGTGTCACTGGGGTTTTACACAGTAAAATTGACCAATCACCACAGGACACCCCATAAGGGCGATCAGGAGAGGAGTTGGGGGAGGGATCTTTGTGGTTTTCCCGGGATGTGGCCCTGGCTAGAATTTCAAAGTTATTCAGAACCTTTGTCCATCTCCATGCATCCAAACGCAGACTGGGACTAGGGACACTGGGTACTCATGCCAGACATGCTCTGAGCCTGGATAGGTTAGTGAGAATCCAACTTGCCTGACATGCAGGACAGGTGATTAGGAGTCACCTAGGCCATGAATCTTGCCACCCAAGTCTTGTAGAATGGCAGATTGCACTAACTGCATTCAATGAACTGATGGGTGCCCATTTTTGTCCTCAAGAAAGAAAGGTGCAACTCAGAAGGATGTGAGGTGTGGAGGAACTTCTCCTAGTAATCATTCCTGCAGAGCCCCCATCTGAAATCGGTCTGAAAAATCAGGATCAGGTCCTGTCCACACACACACCCCCCACCACCACCCCGTGTTGAAGATTAAACACCCAAAAAGCACCAAGGTAAGAGCAAGAGAGAGACCTCCCGGGAGGAGGGATTCCAGAGCTGGTGCCCAAGAGAGTGGGGGTGTCCTGTATCTTTTATAGATTTCAGGTTTCCTTTCTTCTCATGTCTCTCTCTTCTGATCCTGCCTATATGGCCAAACAGAGGAAAGAAAGCCATCCAGGGGGTACTTCTCCCTATTTTCCGTATCTGCCTAGTAAGGCAGAAAGGGAACCACCCAGGAGGTGCTCATTAACAACTCTTTCTTGGAGTCAGAAAAACTTGGCAGCAGGTTGGAGGAGGGAGAGGTGCTCTGGAGATACTGGCATTTTATTTAGTTTTGAATCATCACCCATATTCCTGACCCGAACAAACATTATCAACACGACTGTCCTTTTGCCACAATCTCAGTGCCACCCACCCCTGATCTATTTTTAATGAATTTAATTTTCTTGGCCAGGCATGATTGGCCCATGCCTGTAGTCCCAGAGGCTTGGGAAACTTCGAAAGGAGGATCGCAAGTTTAAATGGAGCCTCAGCAACTTAGTGAGACCCGTCTCAAACTAAAAAGTGCTCAATTCCACTGAGTTCAATCCCCAATCCAAAAAGGAGGCAGAGGCACTATATATGGGCATTGGACATCTGTGCAGCTGCTGCTTCTCAACACAGACTTCTCAGTTGGTGGGAGCAGTTCTAGAGTAAAACTGATGTCACCTGGATCACAGGCCTCTGTAATCCTGTCAGAGAAACCACAAGTATCTGCCCATTTTCAGATCCAATTAGGAGCTGCTCATCCCTTACTAAGACTTATGGTGGGAAGAATTCACCAAACACAGAAGGTTTCAGGTGATCAGTGGTCAATACAATCTCACACGTCAGTGTAATAGAAACCCAGTTAATTTCTCATAATATACAGCTCAGGTGAGGCTGTTAAGGGATAGAACAGAAACTCAATCATTTCTCAAGTTGTGTCTGGGTAGCATGACATGTTGCCTAAAGGGTCCCAGGTGGCACCCCATCCAGCAGGTCTAGCTTCAAAACAAAAAGCAGGACAGAGTTCTGCTAACTGCTTCCTCTTCCCTTTTAAAGAAAAGGTGACAGCTTTTCCAGAAGGGCTCAATAGACATTTACACACATCTCTTTAATCAGGATTGTTTCATAAAGCCCACCCTGGAAGGGAGGGAAACTAGGAGGTTATTTAGTTGGTAGATTGCTACGTCCTTCCCCAAACTGGAGCTCTGTTAAAACAAAAAGGAAGAAGTGGAGCTAGGATAAGCGAGGAGCACAGCCTACTTCCATTAGCACTGGGCCTGAAAGGGGGATAACTAACCATCACCAAACTTCTCCCCTAAACAATATGACATGGTCTCTGTATTAGCTGCTTTCTGTTGCTCTAACAAAATACCCAAGAATGGGTACTTTATAAAGAGATGAGGTTTATTTAGCACAGAGTCCAACATTTGGCAGCCCCTGAGACTGATCTTTGGTGAGAGTGATCACAACATGGTGAATGGCATCATGGTGGGAGGACATACAAGGGGTCAAGACTGAATGGCCAGAAACTGGGGAGGATGAGTCTTGTTCTCTTTATAACAGCCCCCTCTCAAAGGAACTAACAGGGACCCATGAGAAGTTCATTACTCCCTTCCAAGGGCCTCATCCCCAGTGGCCAAATTACCTCCCACTAGGCCCCACCTCTTGCAGGTTCTACCCCCTCAACACTGCCGCACCGAGGACCTAGCCTCCAGCCTATGAACCTTTGGGGGATAAACTTCATCCATCCTCACAAGCTCCAACAAAGCCACATTGTAAGAGCAGGATGTCCCCGTCTATAAGTGTGTATGTGAGGGCAGGGGAAGGTTGATATCAGTGGGCACAGGAAGCAGCCAGAGCCCCCATTCTGGAACCTCTCTGATGTCACACTTGTAGTCATGGTACTCTGGGTGCCAACCCAGGAGAAGGAGCGGTTGGCTCTCATTTGTTTGAGAGCAGGCATCGGATCATAACTTCATCAAACGATTTATTGTCCCCACCCCCACCCCCAGCCAGATCCTGGCTATTCTCAAGCCTCTGGGCTTGTTTCACAGTGGCAGCCCTGGTCTCTCTAAGTGCTGTGTTCTTTACGTTTCCGTGAGTCTCTGGGCCAGCTGTCGGGTTCTCACCAAGAGACAGAAGGGAAATAGACAGTGAGAGTGCAGAGGCAGGGAGGTGGAGGGAGGCCAGGAGGGGAAGGAGGATATTTAGTGGGAAGCATAGAGATGTGGGGAGCCTGAGGATTTGGGGGGACTGTGGGAGGCTGGTAATTCTGGTGACATTTGGTGGAGGGAATGGGGTCTGTCTCTAGCCTGGATATTCAGATCTGTCCTTAAGGTGTATGGGTCTGACCTCAGGTAAGCCGGGCCTCGGAGTTGTACAGCCTCATTGGCATGAATTTTTTGGACCCAGGCATCTTACACAGAGGTAATGAAGCCAGATTTAAAGTCAGGTAGTCAGTGTAGTTAGGTAAATTGGGTCTAATATCGAGTGAAATCTAAAATGGAGGCCATGCTGGCAATGATTCCGGGAAATGCAGGACAACTCATGGAATGTTAATGAAGTCCCAAAAAGGCCCTAGGCCAAAGTCCACCTCAAAGAAATGTTAATGAACAGCCCCCAGCAAAAAGGTGCTGACTCAGAAGTCCTTCCTGACCAGATTACTTCTTTGGCCCACCTGTGTCCCACCCCTCAGGCCTTCCCACCTACATTCCATCACTGAAAGAACTATAAAAAGGGGAGACAACATCCCTTCCACGGATTCCACCTCTTGGGTCCCCTTCTTCCTCCGGGAGAAGTCTTTTCTGCTGTCCTTTAATAAACTTCTAATTTCTACTCTGACCTTGCCTCGGCGTGCTTCTTTGGTGTTATTCTTCAACATTGGGGAAGCAAGAACTCGTCACCAGTCAACAGCGGTAACAGTAAGGCCTCAGACTCCTGGGAGAGGGAGGTGGCACCCCAAGGCTGGTGCCTACAGAGGTCATTTGTAAAGGGCTGACCCCACCTGTGGCCTCAGGATCCCTTCTTACCCTGTCCTTATTACTTGGGCCCTGGCACTTCGTTTCCCAAGCCACTGAAGTGTGAAAAACAGAATCCTGGAGGTTTTCCAGTTGCTTTAGAAGGGAGGACCGGGCAAGAGAGGCAGCAGGCTCTTCCAACCACACAGTTCACCCTTCCTCCTTCCCATTTCACACCCTACTCCAAGCACTGATCACTATTCCAAAGGGGGAGCTCCATGTAGAGCTCCTGTGGCTGGACAGCCCTTCTCTCTGACTGCCGCCCATCTGAGTGGTCAGTTTGCTCAACAGGGACCGGGGTTCCCCTGCCCTCCTCCTCCCCACCTTCTGATGCCCAGTGATGCTATGGGGCTGCCCTGAGCATCAGAGTGATACAAGGGCCTCCTCCACTGCCCACACCTCTCCCCATGCCAGGTGCCTTCGAGCAGGACCCTGAGGCTCCCTACATGGCAGGAGTGAATGGCAGGTTGTACCACATGCCGTGGTGTCCCACCTGCTATTTTCACCGCCTGCCCCGAACCTTCCACTGCAAAAGGTGTGACATCTGTGTGGAGGTGAGTGCTCCTCCTCCCTGTCCACTCACCAACCTATCTCCGGGCACCTGGCCAGGACCAGGAACCTCACATCATGAGTGGGCCAGGTGGGGGTATCAGACCATGTTCCCAGAGTGCTTCAAGTGGCTCTCAGCCACTGTAGTTCAATTATATATATTTTTGTTGGTTTATTTTGTTTTGTTTTTGTACCAGGGATTGAACCCAGAGATGCTTAACCACTGAGCAACCATCCCAGCCTCACCCCACCCCACCCCCAGCACCCTTATGTTTTCTTTTTGAAAAATTTTTAAAATTTTGAGAAAGTGTTTACTAAGTTGCTTAAGGCCTTGCTAAGTTACTAAGTTACTGAGGCTTTGAACTTGCCACCCTCTTATCTTAGCCTCCCAAACCATTAAAGTCATGGGGAACTGTGCCCGGGAACTTTGCCCTGGGATTCTTTTAGTATGGCAATCACTTGACTAAAGGCTTTTTCAAGAAGACTGGTGGGCAGCATCAGTTATAAATAAAGCTGCCACAACAACCATTGATGCAAAAACATGTGGACATAAGTTTTCATTTCTGTTGGGTAAATTGTTAAGTGTGGCATTGCTGAGTCAAAAGATAAACATGTGGGATGTTTTAGAAAACAACTGTACTGTTTCTACTTTGTACCAGCAATGAATGAGAATTCCAGTTGCTCCACATCCTCACTAGCATTTGACACTGTCATTGGTCACTATTCTTTTTTGTTTTCAAATTGTAGCCTGTCTAATAAATTAGTAGTGGTATCTCATTAGGGCTCCAGTCTGTATTTTCCTAATGACTAATGATGTTGAGCATATTTTCGTGTCTTATCAGCCATGGGTACATTGTCGGTGAAGTGTTTGCTCCAAACTTTTGCCCATTAAAAAAAAAAAACTGTGTTGTTTTCTTATTGAGTTTCAGGAGTTCTCTATACTGGATTCAGATCTATGTGTTGCAAATCTTTTCTTGCAATTCATGGCTTGTCATTTCATTTTCTTCATAGCATCTTCCAAAGAGCAGGAGTCCTTAGTGTTGCTGTTTTTCCAGCACTGAGGATTGAACCAGGGGTGCTCAACCACTGAGCTTCTTCCCCAGCATTCGTTGTTGTTCACTCTGAATGGAGCCTCATGTCCTCGGTGAGGAACAGTTTCATTGCTTTCTTCCCCATCTGTGTCTTTATTGCTTTTTCTTTGAGCATCCTCTAGGAATGATAGGAGTGGGCATCTCTGCCATGGGATTCCTTTAGTATGGCAATCACTTGACTAAAGGCTCTTTCAGGAAGACTGGTGGGCAGCATCAGTGGGGGAAGGGAAGCTGCAGACCCTGAGGCAGCTGGACAGACAGAGGAGCCTGTCTGCTCATCACCTCCCATCCTTTTAGTCACCACCCACCACTGCCATATGTGGTTCCCTCCCCCCTGTGACTCCTGTGCTTGGCCCTTATTCCTCAGCCCTGTGGTCTGCCTGTCTCCTCCTCTCTCCAGCTTCTAGTATCATCATTGAGTTTGCCTGGCAGCCTGTTCCCTTCCTCCATCCTGTGGTTCTTCCAGCCCCAGGTCAGGCCATAGGCCATCGCCCTTCCTCCTCTGCTCAGAGTGAGGCCCTCCATGTCCAGGATCACTATTCTCAAGGGACCTAAATGTGGTCTGCCCTCTGGGATTCACCAATCAGGGCTCCTTTCCATTATTGGCAGCACCCATCTCAGGCACTGATCCCATGCTCCAACTTCACTCCCTTTCTACTCTGCCCCCTGACTGCAACTCCTGGAGTCACTTGCTTGGTGGTTGGTGGCAAAGACTCTGGTGTAAACCACATAAGTTCAAATCAGAGCTCTAGAACTGACCAGCAGGGAGACCTGGGGTATGCTACTCAGCCCCTGGTCACTCAATTTCCCTATCTGAAAAACAGGGAATTGTGGGTTGATTCATGTAAACCACATAGAACAGTGACTGGCACCAGAGAGTGCCCTGTGTGCTGCTGTTACATCACTATCATTCCTTCCCATGGTCATCTACACATGTTTGTGCTCAGATTAAAAGTCATACAAGTCCCAGCCTTAACATCCCAGGCCTCCACTCCACCTGTTGTACCTTCTGGGCCTTATGTCCTGACAGAGTTGAGTTTGTTCACTAGCTCCCCCTTCACTTCCTGGCCCAGGTCCGCCCAGCCCTTGCTGTCAGGATGGTGCTCTCATTAATGGCCAAGTTCAGCAGACATCTTCAGACTACTCTTTCTGGTCTAGACACAGCCTCTGAAACCAGAAGTCGCTGTCTCAGAACTTAACAATCTGGGCTTCTCCTCTGCATGTACCTGGGTGCTGTGAGCTGGGTTGCCTACATGGTTCCCATGATACTCTCTCTCTGCTCTTCCCTTTCCACTCCCCATGGTGCTCAGGGCCAAGGGTTGCAGCTGCCCTCACCACTGAAAGTAGGCTGGCCATGCTGTTTGCAGGGTGCTTTCCATCCCCAGTGCAGTGACAGGGGTTTGTTTTTTTGCTATTCGATATTGAACCCAGGGGCACTTTACCACTGAGCTAC
This sequence comes from Marmota monax, assembly GCF_021218885.2. Taxonomy (NCBI): domain Eukaryota; kingdom Metazoa; phylum Chordata; class Mammalia; order Rodentia; family Sciuridae; genus Marmota; species Marmota monax. The sequence continues at coordinate 9,590,783 of NW_026693473.1, read as the reverse complement.
ATCCCCAGTCCCTGCTACTTTTTATTGTGAATCAGGGTCTCACTAAGTTGCCGAGGCTGGTCTCAAATCTGCCTCAGTTTCCCAAGTCACTGGGATTACAGGTGTGTGCCACCGTGCCTGGTTGGACAGAAGCATTTTTGATGCCCTGAAATATTTCTAATGGGGGTGCATCTCAGTGGTAGGTGTGTGCTTAGCATGTGCAAGGCCCTGAATTCTTCAATCCCCAGAACACAGAGAAAAGACATCTGAATCAATGAGTGAACCAACAAACAGAAGAACCAACATTTGGGGATAGAAGGAAAGAGGAAAGGAACCGAGAGAAGCCTGGTGCCCTGACCCCCCAGGATAAGGGGAAGAAGGAGAGGCAGCAGGATGTTGGGCAGAAGATGGGGCAAGAAGAAGATGCCGCTGCATTTTGGTCCTGTGGAGTGTGAGGGCGTTTGAGACACAGAACTGGAGCAGGAGCCCCAGGAGTGGAGCCAGAGAGAGAGGCTGGTCTGGGTGCCTCAGAGCTGTTGGATTCTAGTTGTGTGTGATAGGGTTCCATGTGGGGGGAGGATGGTATTCACATTTACTGCTCAGTTCTTAGAAATTTACTATCATTCCTTAAGCATTTTCTATACCTTATGTACAATCAATATTTTCTATACATGATATATATCTAATCAAATATTCTTTCTCTAAGTTTAAGGATTCTGTAATTTTTTAATGCTCTGCTATTAATTAATTTATTTCTTCTAGTACTAGGGATTGAACCCAGAGTTGTATTACCACCAAAGCTGCATCCCTAATCCTTGCTCTATTTTGTTTTGAGATAGGGTGTCACTAAATTGTTGAGGGCCTTGCTAAGTTGTTGAGGCTGGCCTTGAACTTGCAATCCTCCAGCCTCAAAATCCCAATTCCCTGGGATTACAGGTGTGTGCCACTGCACCTGGTGGTATACTCATTTCTTAAGTGCTGTGAACACCTTAAAGGAGGCAGATCCTCATAGAGGACAATGATTCGAGTTGCTTCTTGGACATATTCCAGAGCTGTTCTGATGTGGAGTCATCTTTCCTCTGGTGGAGAAGAGTGTTGAAGATGAAAGTCTTCATGCGTAGGCCATCGGAGACTTGGGGTGGATAGAGGTGCTGCTGGGCCACTTTCCATTATAACAGAGTATTTGCTACCTAAAGCTCATGAAGTTGGGGTGAAACTCAACCTGGTCTGGAAGGAGGAGGGGTTGAGGCTGAGGGATGGACTCAGGAGAAAGAGAAAGTAGAATAAGGGAGAGAGGAGAAGCCAGTCAGTGTCCTGGGAAGGACATGACCTTTGAGCTTGACCTTTCCTGCTTTGTGTACTGAAGGTCTTCAGCTCAGATTTTCCTGGAAAATCTGATTTTTAATTAGGGAAATATGTCTGGGCATCCCCTGCTGCCACTGGTCTCCCAGATAGTGAAACTCAACGAAGGTAGATTTTTAGAAAAAATCGAGAGGTAAGAGAGTCAAGTGGGAGCTGGGTGGTGACACCATCTTTGGATCAGTTGAGCAGAACAGCACGAGACAGACCTTAAAAGGTACCTGGAAGGATGAGGTGAGAGGACAGGTGTGGCCAATGGAGACAGAGTAAGGATCCTGCAAAGGGAAGCACTAGGGGTTGAGGAGCCCTGAGAAGGCAGGAGAGGTGGGTGCTGGGTCAGCACTGTCTGGGGAGAGCTACTCACAAGTGGGTCAAGGGAGGTCACTCTTCCTGGGAGCCTGGGAAGGCAGGAGGCCGTGGGTCACTCTTGGGCACCCCTGTACCTAGAGCCTGGCCACAGGCCCAGGTTGAGTCCTGGCTTAACTGACCAACTTAGTGAGGGTCCCTGGGAGATGGCCTTGCCCAGTCCTGCTGATTCTGAGCTTCTCTTCCCCTCCTCATTTCCCTCCAGCATGACAACGCATTCAATGAGGGCTGCCCAAGAAACTGTTATATCGCACTATGTGCACCTTTGGGACCCAAGTGAGTTGGTCAACCAAGGGCTCAAGTGCTGGACCCTGGGGCTGGTGTGGGGGGGTGAAGCTGGGTTTATTTCCCTGGTCCCTGTCCCCAGCTCCCAGCCTTAACACTCCCTGTTCCTTTCCTTTGGGGTGTTCTCCAGGGCACTCTGGGAGTTTCTGGGAATTTCACTCTTCCTTGGTGTTGTAGGTTCTTATCCCAAGAAATGTGCTCGAGGGGAATGGCAGCCTGGATAAGGCTCCTGGATGAGAGCCCTGGGCTCTGTGCTTTCCCAGCTGAGGGTGAGAGTGGTCAGGGAGACCAGGCCAAGGTGGGTAGTGACTCCTTGCATTTGGCCTGTTGCTTCCCAGGTACATGTCTGAGGCGGTCTGCCTTCAGGTGGACCAGGGGAACAACTGGGGGCCAACACAATACCTTAAAGGCCTTCTTTGGCCCAGGTATGCCACTCAGGCCCCCCCAAGGAGTGGCAAGTCTGCACCTGTACAGAAGGTAAGGAGTATCGTGTGAGCTTTGAACCATGGGGGTCTGTGGTTGCACATGTGTTGGGGGAAGCCCCCCATGTCAGGTAGACCCTGAAGCTGAAGCACTTGGAGCATAAGGAGTGGGATTATGGACCTGGAAAGTGCAGGGTCCAGGTCACAGGGCTTCAGAGCACACCCAGGTGTCCCTGGATAGAGAAGGAGAAAAGACTGAAACACTAACTTTCTGATTGGCTTTGTGCCAGTCCTTACTTTTTTGGTCCCCAGTTTCCTCAGCTATTAATGAGGACTGAGACTAGTCCAGTGGTTTATGTTTTAAAGAAAATTCTGTTTCTTTTATGTGTGTGTGTGTGTGTGTATGTACATATATAAATATCAGTTGTAGATGGACACATATATTTGTTTTATTTGTTTATTTTTATGTGGTGCCAGGGATTGAACCTAGTTCCTCATACATGCTAGGCAAGCACTCTACCCCTGAGCCACAACCCCAGCACCCCCAGATTTCTTTTTTTAATGGAAATTTTTGACATATGATGTGAAAAAATTTGTGTGGAGCATTAGTTGTACAGTGGGGTGGGTAATGCATAGTGCCCCCCATAGTCCCTTACCGTGATGTGGTGCCAGCCCTCTCCCTTGTCCTGCCTCTGGCACCCTGGGACTTAACTCTGAGTTGTGGGGTGGAGGGTAGGGAGATCCCCCATGTACTGACTCTGTGTTTAGCTTCTCATCAGCCCAGTGGGGCATTGGGAGGCTTCCAAAGGAGGCTTGGCCTCCCATTCTCCCTTCATACCCAGCAATGCCAGGACATGCAGCAGAAATTCATCTCCGGAGCCCCATGTGGGGGTCTCTTGTGCCTGAGCCCTCAATTCCCTGTTGAGAGTGCCAAGACCCCCACGTCTGTAATATACACATATTTTTTTTGCTGCTTCCTATGGCAGCTGTGCCTATGTGTCCTAGGTTCAGGGAAGTGTGTTTCCTGGCATTGGGTGGAGGCTCTGAAGGGCTGGGACAGGGCCCTCCTGGTTCATTTTTGGTCTCTGGAGACTCAAGCTCATAAACCAACACTGCCTGACTCTTTGCCCTTGGAAAGACATTCAGCATGTCTCTCATCCTTAAAATGTGGTAACAGTAATAATCACAGTGACTGACCTGGCTGGCTTCCTGGCAAGGGCTGCAGATGGACAATACCCACCAGCCTGGAAAATACCAAGTGCGCCTGAAACAATTCCATAAAATACAAAGGGAACTTGTTTATTGTTAGTCCTAATAGGCTAGTAGATTAGTCAGAAACTACAAAGTTTCAGTTAACATGAGAAAGTTTTGGAGATATAATAGTCAATATGGTTGTTACAGTTAATTTACTGCATACTTGAAAACTGATAATAGAGTTGGGTACAGGGGTGCCCATCTATAAACCCAGCTACTCAAGAGACTGAGGCATGAGGATCACAAGTCAAAGATCAGTAACTTAAAGAGAATTGTTTTCTGTATGTATGTGTGTGTGTGTATATGTGCGTGTGTGTGTGTGTGTATATATATATATATATATATATATATATATATATATATAGAGAGAGAGAGAGAGAGAGAGAGAGAGAGAGAGTGTGTGTCCTGGGGATGTAGGTCAATGGTATCACACCCCTGAATTCAATCCTCAGATGTGGAAAAGGAAAGAAAAATTGACCATCAGTTTTGTGGGTTTTCTGTTTGTTTGAGGTGGAGTTCCCAGTATGTTGGCTAGGCCAGCCTTGAACTTCTGAGGTCAAGCAAACCTCCTATGTCAATGTACTGAGTGCTGGAAGGCAGGTGTGCACCACTGGACTGGCTAGAAAAGGGATTGTAAACTGGGTTTGGTGGCACATGACTAATTCCAGCAACTTAGGAAACTGAGGCAGCTTTAGGCCAGCCTCTGAAATTAGCAAGACTATACCTCAAAATAAGAAGAGCTAGGCATAAAGCTAAGTGGTAGGATGTCCTTGGGCTCAACACCCCAGTGCTGGGGGAAAATGTGTGTATACACACACACACACACACTCACACACACACACTCACAGATATATAGATACACATAGATATATAGACACACACACACACACACACACACACATATATATATATATATATATTTCATTATATAGAAGGATTTGGAGAGTTTAGATTTCTGCTTTGGTGTAATACAAATAAGCATGAAAACTGGTTTCCTTGAGCGAGCGAGGCAAGAGCTCTACCATTGAGCCACACTAGAGACCTTACATTTAAATTTGGGTTATTTTTTCACTGTTAGTTATTGGAGGACCCCACATTTTCTTTTTCATTTTCTTTGGGCTTGTGTTGGGGCTTCCTCTGATGCTCAGATTGGTCTCAAATTTGTGGGCTCCAGTGACTCTCCTGCTCCTGCTTTCTGAACAGGGGGTACTACAGGTACATGCCACCACACTTGGCTGTGCAATCTCATATTGATAAGACATTTTACATGTGATAGGAATCCCAGAATCAAAAACAGCAATTTAAGATGACTGAGCATAGTGACGTCTGCCTATCATCCCAGCATCTTAGGAGGCTGAGGCAGAAGCATCATAAATTAGAGACCAGCCTGGGTAGTTTTAGCAAGACCCAATCTCAAAGTAGAAAGGGCTGGGAATGTCGCTCAGTGGTATAATGCTCCTGGCTTCAATACCTAGTACTTCCAAAAACAAATTAAAGAATAAAAATATTAGGGCTCGGGTTGTGGCTCAGTGGTAGAGTGCTTGCCTAGCACGCATGAAGCCCTGGGTTAGAGCCTTAGCACCACATAAAAATAAATAAAATAAAGGTATTGTGTCCATCTACAACTAAATATTTATTTTAAAAAAATAAACATGAAAGCTGGGTTTGGTAGCACATGCCTGTACTTGCAGCTACTCTGCAGACTGATACACAAAGATCACTAGAGACCATTCGTTTGAGATAAACCTGGGGAAAATGGTGAGACCATATGTCTCAAAAACAAAAACTAAATACTAATATTAATACTACTACTAATAATAATAATAATTTGTGAAGCCAAGCACTTTGGTTCACCCCTACAATCCCAGAGGCTCCCGGTTGAGGTAGGAAGATCACACGTTTGATGCAGGGGTTGGGGTCTTAACAAGACTCTTGTCCCAAATTTGCAAAAGGGTGGGGGGACTGGGGATGAAGCGCAGTGTTAAAGCACCCCTGGATTCAGTCCCCAGTACAGGAGATGGGGGAGGAAACAAGCCAATTTGACTCCATATCATTAAGACCTTGGGACTAGAGGTAACTTGTGGTAATGTTTAGCAGGTGCTTAGCAGCTTAAGGCCTGGTTTTAATCCCAAACACCAAAAAACAAAACAAAACAAGACAAAACAATAAAAACAAAAACAAAATTTAAAAAACCCTTTATGTATATATCCCAAATCACAAATGAATATGTTACTTTCACATATATACATTTTGACCCAGAAATGTAATATTTAGCACGTGTGTCCTTGGGGAGCCATAGAACAGCATAGATTATGGGTTGTGTCCCATTATTTAGATAGCAAAATGTAGCAAAAAATCAACTCAAATATCATTAGTAGTAAATTGGTTAAAAATATGGCATGACCATTTAATGTACTACTAGATTATTTTAAATGGATTTAGGGGGGGAAAAAAACTATAATGTATTGCTGGGTTCAGTGGAGCATGACTGTAATCCCAGAAGCTTGTGAGGCTGATTTAGGAGGTTTACAAGTTCAAAGCCAGACTCAGCAACTAAGTGAGAAACTAAGCAATTTAGTGAGACCCCTGTCTCAAAAAATAAAAAGGCTGAGGGTATGGCTGAGTGGTTGAGTGCCCCTGAATTCAATCCCTGGTACTCCTCCTCCTCCCCGCCTAGAAAGATCTGAAACAGTAAACACTGTATGAAGTGGGTTCTTGGTTTCAAAACCCTACATTTGTATTCCCTGAAGTGCTGAAGTTGGAATGGGCCTGCCGCCCTGTGTTCTCTGTCTAAAGCCTAGAGCAGAACCAGACATAAGCAAGCATCCTTCTTCCTGTTTGCTGTCCCCTGACTTTTGCTTTTGGCTTAAGCCTTCTCAATTAGGAGCTACTCTGGTGGGTGATGAACAAGAGGAAATACAGGTTTGACACTTCTGTCCATCTCCCCAAACACACCATTCCCATTCCTCTGTTTGGATCTTTCCTGTTGATTTGCAAAATAAATATGGAAAAGTAGAATTTTAGAAAATGAGACCATTTAGATATTAGTCAAATCTAAAATTATGTGTATGGGTTTGTTTTATGTATGTTGATGTTTATCTCTGAAAATCGATAGTATTAGAGCAATTCAAACCACAACTCATGTCTGAATTTCTCTTTGTTAGGGCATGCCAGCACAGCGGGCTCAGTTGCCACAAACCTTCAGGGTCCTCAAAGGAAAGCCAACGGAGCATCCTCTAGCTGTGCGGGGTGTCAACAAGTATTATAACGCCAGCACCTTGAAGCAGAAAAAACTCAGATTTCCACCTCCTGGTGAGACATCAGACAGTGGTAAAAGACTGAATCCCATGGAAACTTGTGAAGCACTGATAGATAAAAAGATCATTTCTGGAAAAATAAAAAGCTAAACTGTATTGTTCCTACTTTTTCCTACATAGATACTGCTTTTTGTCAGCTGTCCGGATGGCTCTTGAACATCATCTGGAGACTGAGGATTTCATTGATCTCATAATTTTGTTAGAAATGGAATTGGATATGTTACATTTTTTCCCATATTTCTTATACATTATAATTCAACATGGTAGTGGGATTCACACTTGTTCCATGTTGTTACATTTACTTGGGTTTTTTTTCCTCCTCACGGATTTCAATGATTTTCAGTTTAGAAGGAAAAAGTGTGGATATATAGACATGTTTATGTTGGAGATATGTTTATTGTCAGTGGCATAGAAGGAAGTTTTGCTTTACAAATGCACAGACCTTGAAATAAAAAGTATTTTCTACTCAAAAATTACTTCCAAATACATAAAAATAAGCCTTATAACTAAAAGGATTTGTTCCTCAGAATTAGAATCTAAGTGGGTAAGAATTGGAATATACTGGATTTTTATAAATAGTTTGTGTAAGGCAGCATCGGAATGAAGTCCACGTGGTGCAGTTGGTTGAGCCATCCCTGGAATGTCTTTGGAGATTTAGTTAGACTCCCCTTCCCCACACTGGTTCTCCTGCTTTCTCTTCTTTGCACTGTACTTTAAAAGATGCAAAATCATTTCTCCCATTTCTCTCCGTGTAGATTTTGCCCATTACAACCACAAGATATATAATTTTTATTTAATATGTTTCTCAGTCTCTAAAGTCATATATATAGTTTTTTAAGAATAATCTATGTATGCAAAAATCATATGTGGTTGGATTAATTTTATTTAATATGTTTACATCACCACAGAGATAAAGGCTATGTTCAAAAAAGAAGTAGACTTCTTTGCAAGTAATACTGATCTTGACTTTTTCTATAAATAACTTACCTGGTATCCTTAGGAAAAGGTCAGACTTTTACCTAGAACTTCTGTGTCAACTAACTAGTAAGTTGCATTTTACAAATAAAGAAACCATGTCAAAAATAATTCTTTTCCCAGTTGCCATGTTTGGTGGCTTTATATCCTTTTGCTCTGTGGTAGACAATTCTCTGGAGAAAGTATCTTAAACAAGGAATGTTTTATTTTAATACAGCTTGGTGGGTATGGTTTTCATTACACTTTGGTGGGGGCGGGGTACCAGGGTTTGAACCCAGGGGCACTCAACCCCTGAACAACATCCCCAGCTCTATTTTGTATCTTATTTAGAGGCAGGGTCGCACTGAATTTCTAAGCACCTAGGTAAATTGCTGAGGCTGGCTTTGAACTCAAGTTCCTCCTGTCTCTGCCTCTTGAGCCACTTGGATTATAGGCATGGAATTACCAGGCCAGGACTCCATTACATTTTAATAACTTGATTGAAGTATAATTTACATACCATGAAATTCAATCATTTGAATGATCAATTCAGGTTTTTCAAAATGTATTTTTAAGGTTTCATTAAGATTATAGAGTTAGTAGCTGAGTCTTATATAAATTATTATTTTTATGTTACTATTACTGTCATATTTCTAGAGAAGTAATTCTACTTAAAATGAAATCAGTTTTAAGACATTTCACTTGCTCCTATTTTATATTATTTTTCTTTTTGTCATAGAAAGTTTTCTCTGGTGAATTGTTAACATTCCCTTCTCTTTCATTTTCAGAGAAGGATTGCTTCCCTTCTGGAACACCAGCAGTAAGTTGACTTATTTCTTATAGTTCTTGTTCTAATTAAGGTTACCAAAACAAATCATTTTTATTTTGCTTTCTAAAATAAGAGGTAAAGAACTATTTAATGTTTCTAAATAGTACTCAAGAATATTTATCATATATATTTATTTACTTTTCCATATTTCAGAAAATCACCTTTACTTTTTAATTGATTATATTGGAACCAATGAGGTTTAATCATTTAAAAGTTAGCTATTGAAAAAATAACTTCTTAAAGTTTGTTTTAAAAAAAAAGAGACCTGGTCACATTTTAATCTTTGACTTTTCCTGGCTTGTCTTCCTTTGGTCCTGAACACAGCTGAACACCAAGGGGCTGGAAACATCAGCAATAGTAATGGAGGAAGATGATGGTGATGGAGGGGTGCAGCCTTTCACTGCCCCACGACATGGCCACACAAGCCCAGTGAGTGACTAATGACCTGGTGTGCACATCTGTGCATGTGTGTTAGAAAAACAGCTGTTTGTGTTTGACTTTCAGTGATAATTAAAATAAGCCTTCAAGTTTAAAATATTTTACTATGAGAAAATTAAGATTAAATTAAAATTTTTACCTAAAGAGTACTCATCAAAAACCACTTTTTTGAAAAATAAAACTCTATGCGTTCTCTAAATGTTAGAATACTTAACTCACTGGGGTTTTTCTTTCCATGTTTTGCCCCCTTTCAGAGAGATCATCTATTGCTCTGTTTTTTCTCTGTTTCATAATGTGGGTAACTCTTCTACCTAAAACTTAGATCTTTCCTCTTCCCCAGATTATGTACTTTATTTGTCATTTTGACATTTCTCTCAAAGCCTTGATGGCATTCTAAAGACAGTTGAGAGTGAAATTCCTCCCCAGCTGAGGAGAATTTCAACAGTAAAGAGCTCAGATGGAGCCAGGGAGAGAAGTACTAAGGGGGCTGGACTGTGATGTGGTGGCTCTGAGGACTGCCATTGGATTCCCATCTCATGACAGATGGCTGTGTTTTCTATATTCCTTACAACTGGCTCTTTGAAGTGAAAGAGGGAGGGTAGGTTATATTTGTGTAAAATGTTTTGTGAAAATTAGTTATTTCAACATCAAGATTTCTAGTCTTTTGCATTTTATCTTTTTGTGAAAAATGTTAGTTTTAAAATGTGCTGCTATGTTGTTTTACTATTTTATCTTTTTAACTTTAAAAAATATATTTCGTTGTAGATGGACACAATACCTTTATTTTATGTAGTTATTTTTTTGTGTGGTGCTGAGGCGTGAACCCAGTACCTCACACATGCTAGGCAAGCACTCTACCACTGAGCTACACCCCCAGCCCCTGTTATACTATTTTATATCTGGGCACACAGAGATTTTATTCATAGACCTGCTATTTTGCTAGTTATACTTTTTTTTTTTTTTTGGCACTGTGTATTGAACCCAAGGACACTTAACTACTGAGCCACATTCCCAGCCCTCTTTTTTATTTTTTATTTTGAGACAGGGTCTTGCTAAATTGTTAAGGCTGGCTTTGAACTTGGAATCCTCCTGTCTCAGTCTCTCAAGTTGCTGGGTTACAGGCATGCACTGCTGCACTGCTGTTATACTTTTAAATAAGTTCATGCTATGGCAAAGAAAAATGTTTCACATTTTTTTTCACTACATGATTTTTGTAAGTCTGAAAGTATGGCTTTCTTTAGAACAAGAGAAATAACTTAGTTTTGGTTAAAAATTAAGGAATTCTGAGTAGTGTTAGAATATTTGAAAATATTTGTTTTAAAATCTCAGTCATGAACAATATCTCTGCATATTTCCACACAGTCTATAACTGATGCTCTTCCTGCACCTCTTGGTGATGCGACTGTGGGCAGTGGTGCCAAGAGAAAGAACACAAATTTGACCGATGAGGAGATTGTGGCGAAAATAAGTATGTTATCTACTTTTCATATTATTTATGAGTTAGCATTTCTTAAAACATTTGACCCACGTCTGGGGATAGAGCTCAGTAGCAGAGCACTTGCCTGGTATGTGCAAGGCCTTCCGCAGCACTGAAAAGAAAAAAAAAAGACCCAGTTGAACTGAAATATATACCTTTTATTTTAGCTTAAGGCAGAAAGACTATTTCTTATAGGAGTAATTGCTTCAATTCAAATGTAGTGAGCTGGGCATGGTGGCACATGAATATAATCCCAGCAATTTAGGAGATTGAGGCAGAAGATTTCAAGTTCAAGGTCAGTCTGGGTGATAGTGAGACTCTGTCTCAAAATAAGATATAAAGGGCTGGGCATATAGCTCAGGGGTAAAGTGCCCCTAGATTCAACTTCCAGTACCACCCTCATAAAGTGAAAGCAAAATATTATTCATTTTGTTTGCTATTGCATTTGAAATATATTATGCATTGATAGTGAAGTCAGTCCCTTCGGGAGCAATACTATTTCCTATGAGCCAAATGTAAAGAGTATGAACATGGTCATAGTTGGAAACCTTATCAAAGGAGGTTTGTATATATTTGTCCAGAGCTATAGCTTTTCAAAATAGAAACATTTAGTCATAAAATATATTCCAAGGAAAAACATGTTTTCCATGTCTCTTTTAAATCATTTACTATTGTAAAACATGTTTTCCATGTCTCTTTTAAATCATTTACTATCAGTAGCCTGAATCAAGCATTATAAATAATGTAAACAGTTCCAGGAAGGGGGTCACAATAATGTCTGATTACAAGCCCCCAGTAACTATAGTTATAAAAAACAATGTGATGAAGAAGGCTCAAGGAAAAATACTTTAGAGAAGATGGGTTGTTATAAGCACTTACATATTCAATGTTCTGGATTCCTTAGTATTTTCCAATATAAAACTGCTTTAACTGTGACATCCTAGGGATATTTGTATATAATAATCTTTATCTTAGAAGGGGTGCTGCTTTAAAAAATAAACTAAAATTAGTTTACTGTGATTATTCATTTGTGACCTTTATCTATCACATCCCCTGTCTTTATGCCCTTAGTTTCTTGGCTTGAATCTTAGTAGTTAACTTGAGATTGAATTACCTTCATAAGATTATTTATGTGGGTTTGCTTGACATGGCCCTGTCCTTGTTTATCTTGAGGTAGTGAAATTTTAATGTGATTTTCTTATATATTGACTTTACTGGTCATCAGAATTCACACTAGGATTTTATATCCAACCTCCTAATTTTACCATTTCGTAGTCATTACTTTGAACATTGCTAACACAGATATATGATTATTCCATAGTAGAGTAATGTCTGTAGAAGGAGGTGGTTTTCTAAATATATTGAAAAAAGATATCCTGGAATAGTCAGAAAAGTCAGTTAGGATTATTCATTTGACTATCACTTATTTATTATTACTGATAGTTGTTTCATAATTTATCATTAGTATATAATACATGCAGTGAGGAAGAAATGTAGAGTGCGGAATTTCCAAGTTTTTGTTTGTTTTTGATCCTAGGGATTGAACCCAAGGGGTGCTTTACCACTGAGCTACACCCCAATCCTTTTCAGTTTTTTTGTTTGGAGACAGGGTCTCACTGAGTTTCCAAGACTGGTGATTCTTTTGCTTCAGCTCCTGATTATTTGGGATTTCAAGCATGTGCCACCATACCCTGCTGGAATTACCATTTGGAAAGCTGTACATCCTGAGAGTCCCCTTAATTCTCAGGCAGACTAGAACATTCAATTGTTCTGAAATATCTTGATGCTTGAGAAAGTCATTAGTTAGGAGTCCCAACCTAATGGAGAGTATGTGTCTTCTTGTTTCGAACACACTTTTGCTTTTCTGAAGTTTCTTCAATGTTTTGTTTGGAACCATTTATTGTTGAAACTTGATGTGTTTGAAAACGACTGTTTTAAAATCAGTAGAGTTTATTAAAAGGAATCATGATACTAAAATTGATTTGTTTTTAAAATTCTTGACTGAAAGAATTCAATGTTGTTTTTGTTTAACAAGGAACTATGGTGAGCATCGGTGACCCTAAAACAAAATATACAAGATATGAAAAAATCGGACAAGGGTAAGTGTTTATGATTGTATTGTTATAATATTCACTACTTACTGGGTATTCAACATAAGCTCTCCTCCCTCCCCCACACCAACATAAGAACTCACTATATTCTATGAGTGGTACCTTAAGGGATTTGTGTAAATACATAATGCAATTGTTCAAAAACCCTACATGTTAGCAATGACTTTACATCATTGTTTCTTCTTGAATGTTATTTCTCATAGATGGTAAGGGGTTATTAGATGGAAAAGTTGCCCATGACATATTTAAAAGCCAACTTTATTGCAGGATTATAGGCCATAAAATCTCTTGACTTGGGGCTGGGTATGAAGTTCGGTGTAGAGCATGTGTCTGAGTTATATAAGATCTTGGCTTCTGTCCCTGGCATTGCAAACACAAAAGCAAAGCAAAGCAAAGCAAAAACCCACACATTGATCTGGGCTTGCTGGTGCACACCCATAATCCCAGCAACTCAGGAGGCTGAGTTAGGAGGATGGCAAGTTTTCAGCCAGCCTCAGCAATTTAGTTAAAACCTAAGATCAAAAGGACTGGGGAGTTAGCTCAGTGCTAAGGTACCCCTGGGGTTCAATCCCAGTACTAAATAAATAAATAAATACACAAAGTGTTTTTGAATCCTATTATTGAGTATTGATCTTTGATCTGCCACTCTGATTCAGTAATTTGTTTTTAAACTATGCTAAGCTCTTTCCTGTATTGCTTTAGAGCAAATGATAATCTTGAATTTTTATTGTTACTAATCTCTAGAAAATGTTCTGTGAACTTAGAGAGAATTAGTAGGATTTAGAATGAGAATTTTTGGAAACATCCTTAATTTCTTTTTTAACAACTAAATTCAGTTCAGCACTGATTTTAATAATAATAAAAGTTGAAAATCACCTTAATATTTTAAACATGATAATATGTTGAATAATTAATAATGAGTGAATAAGAATCATGCCTATGTATGTGGATAGGTATCAGAAATTCAGGTGAATTATCTATTAGTTTGTTTGTGGTCCTGGGGATTGAACCCAGAGGCGCTTCACCACTGAGCTAGTTCCCCAGCCCCTTTACAGGTGTGTGCCACCATGCCTAGTCAGATGAATTTTTAAAAGCAAATTGTAGAGAAATACCTGAACATTAACTTCATAATTGAAAGTATAGGAACACGCTTGGAAAGTCGCACATCAAATACAGGATGAACACCCAATGCAGGTTCCCTGAGGTGGAGGGAGAACGCTGCAGGCAAGGGCACACCAGAAACTTCCAGGTGCAGTTGTTTGTTTCTTAAGCAGGGAGCTGTCAGAATGAGTGTCTGTTATTCACTCTTTTCTTTATCTTTTCCCCTATATTTTTGTAGGACTGAAATATTTCAAATCAAAGTTTTGGCTACAAGGATTGCCTCCTCTTTTCCCTTTCCTTTTCCTGTTTTTAAGATGCTAAATCTAAAACTTAACTGTGAGAAGGGTAAAGTCCTTAGCTCTTATAAATGGCAGTGATTTAGAAATCTGAATTCTGACTGTGTCTTGTTTCCCCTAGGTTTTCTGGTACGGTTTTTGTTGCTATTAATGTGGCTCTGGGGCAAAAGGTAGCAACTTTTTCATACTTCTAGATGTTCTATTAGCTTTTTGTTTAGGAGAAAAACTAGACAAAGCTCAGCATAATCAATAGGAATATACTTTTTAGTTGGATATGTTGTAGAATTAGTCTATATAATTTTATAGCCATTCTCACATGAGGGTGAACAAAGAAGGAATTATGTCATAAATAAGCAAATATTTTTTAAAAAAGTTTTCCCATATTGGAGTGAAAAGAGGGTTAATTCCTGGCACTGGACTGATCTGAGGTTGGTTAATCAACTTCAAAATAATTCTGAACATATTTAGGGTTCAGGTAGTATAAAACACTGAGCATAGTCAGTGTGCAAGTGAAAATACTAATTATTTGTTAGTTGTAATCTCACTATGTAATATCATGTGTTACTATAAATTAGTGACTGGTTGGTGTTTGTTACTTTCTAAGAGAACTAGGAAAACCATTTTTTTTCAATTCTGTTTCCATTATAGGTTGCGATTAAGCAGATTGATTTAAAGAAACACCCACAGAAGGAACTGATCCTTAATGAACTTTTGGTGATGAAAAAACTAAAGAATCCCAATATAATTCACTTCTTGGACAGGTAAATACGTTTGAAGTTCTTTTAAACATTAGGATAAAAATATGGAAATTTATAGTCTGGTGGTTCAACGGAGGCTAGCCACTTTGAAGTGTCAATAGTGAAGAGTAAACTTAAAAGAGAAAGAGGAGAGGTGAAACTAGCCTACTCCAAGTTAGAAAGTCCTTCTGTTACAAGGATATTACTTGGCAAGTGAGAGAAGGCAGCTAAATGAAGCACATTGCAAATGATGTGTATATTCATGCAAATGATCAGAAGCAGAAACATTTAAGAAATGGTCAGCTGGGATTCATATCTTAATCCACAGAGCTGACTAGCAGTCAATTCTTAAACATTTAGATCAGTTTTTATTTCAAATGCTGTTCTTTGTGTACAAATTGTATATGTTTATCAAAAGCTCATGTAGGCCGTGTGTGTTGGTCCATGCCTGTAATCCCAGTGACTGGGGAGGCTGAGGTAGGAGGATCATGAGTTCAAAGCCAAAATTTAGCAAGGGCCTAAGCAATTCAGTGAGACCCTGTCTCTAAATAAAATACAAAATAGAGCTGGGGGTGTGGCTTAGTGGTTGTGTGCCCTGAGTTCATTCCCTGGCACCCCCCCCAAAAAATAAAAAATTCATATAGATTAGCAATTGATGTTAAAAAAAAAAAAGAAAAAACAATGGAAAATTAAGTATACTATTAATTTTTTTAAAGAGAGAGAGAAATTTTTTAATATTTACTTATTTATTTTTTAGTTTTTGGTGGACACAACATTTTTATTTTATTTTTATGTGGTGCTAAGGATCGAACCCAGCACACAGCATGCCAGGCGAGCACGCTACTGCTTGAGCCATATCCCTAGCCCCCTATTAAATTTTTTAAAAACACTTATGAAATATATGAATGAAAGACAACTGGTAAAAAATGGTAATAGCAGTTGTATTAGAGGGTTACAGGTGGTTTTCTTCTATATATAAATTTGTTTAGGATGGAAAAATGATAATATATTTTGAGACTTTAGCCCGAATCATGGGGTCTGGGGGTCTGCATTCATGGAAACAAATTTTTAGGTACATTTCTCTGCTTTTTAAAATAATATTTCAAGTCAGCATGGAATGCTAGTTAAGATAAGCCATAGGCATTGTAATCGTTAGAATTTGACTTCAGATGCTGATTCTGTCACTTTCTATGTGAACTTAGATAAGTTACTTCACCTCTCCAAGCCTCTGTCTCTGTATCTGCAAAACAAAACCAATAATCCTTATGTGATAGGGTTATTTTGGTTGGAAAACTCCAAAATATACACCAAGACTACTATTATGGGCAAACTATGACTTAAAAATCATAATGAATATCATAATGGCCCTTGGACTTTTTTGGACTGTTACATAGTAACTTTCCAGTGTTTTTCTTGGCTCTCAAACTATCAGCTCTGTAGTTTTATTATTATGGCGCTTAACATTTGAACTCTTGAACAAAGAGTGTCAGATGTTTAAAAAAATAAAAGGTATGTTTTGTATGTTCTGTTTCTAGTTACCTGGTTGGAGATGACTTATTTATAGTAGTGGAGTACCTTGACGGTGGGCCACTCACTGATGTTGTAACCGAAACCTGCATGGATGAGGCGCAGATTGCTGCTGTGTGCAGAGAGGTGAGTTTGCTTTCTTTGAGATAAAGCAGGGTGATGTGTGGTCAGCAAGAGATGAATTAAAGGAAAGTTGTTCTGCACAGGGAATTTTGGTTGTACACATCCTCTGCAAGTTATCCCATACTGTTTCATCTCAGATGAGCATTTCAGGCCTTCATGTGTAGGATACATTGGGAATAGGGTTTAGGCCCTTTTTTATTTATTTTTTTTTTGCAGAATTGGGGATTGAATCCAGGGGTGCTGCACCACTGAGCTACAACCCCAGTCCTTTTTATTCATTTATTTTTTTATTTTGAGACAATCTCAAAAGTTGCCTAGCTTGGCCTCGAACTTGTGATCCTCCTACTTCCACCTCTGGTGCAGCTGGGGTTACACGCATGCCTGGTTAAGGTCTTTGAAGAACTAAATTCACCTGCAATCTCCTTATAGTCATCACGATAGTTTATCATCCAGACAGTGCACTTTTGAGAACAAAGTGGGGTGCTTTTAAAAAATATACCACTCAGTCAGGTGTGGTGGTAGAAGCCTGTAATCCCAGTGACTCAGGAGGCTGAGACAGGAGGATTTGCAAGTTCAAGGTCAACCTCAGCAATTTAGGGAGGCCCTAAGCAATTTAGTGAGACCCTGTCTCAAATGAAAGTGTAAAATGGCTGGAGATGTAGCACAGTGGTAAAGTCTCCCCAGATTAAATCTCCAGTGTCCCTTTTCTGGCACCCACCTCTACCCGGACCCCCCCTCCCAAAATAAATTGGGAACTAGAACTGTCACAGACAAACAAGGCACATTTACCTTTAATATCAGTAAGTCTGCCTCTGGCTTTATTGAGCTCACGGAAGGTAAAGGAACTGGTGGTTTCTTTATGTTTTTTAATGAATTTCTTTTTGCTGAAGCTAGTAAAATTTTCCAAATTGCCTAAGTCTAAGCCAAAAAAAAGTTCCATCTGTCTCTCCATAACTTGTTCTGTAGAGGAGACTGGGGATAATTGTTTGCTTATTGTCACTGAAACTGATACTACTTTGTCCTGATGTCACAGGATCATTGTCATAAATGACAAAATTATAAAATTTTATGATGGACTATAGTGTAAAACAGTGAATTATAAACTTTGTATAATATTTTCATTAAGGTAATGAAAATTTAATTCTGAGTTGTATTTAACTGAGTAATTAAAGGAAGGAAATCAGCTCTTTCATAGTTCTGAATATCACATCCCTTAACAAAGTTTATTTGGTCACTTGAAATCTAATCACATCTTAAGAATTTATCTATTTATACTTAATTGTTTTTCTCAATTTTTTCATAGTTGATTCTAAAATCTATTTTAGAAGTTCTAACTGTATTCACTTAGGTGTTCTTTTATGTGCCCCAAATTTAACTTGAGACTATAGTTTATTTCTACTTATTTGTATAAGTATTTTTCTGTGGCTTTAAAAAATCTTTCCAAGAATCTGATTAAATGCCTGGTAAATATAACATGATAATACCATTTATGTGTTTTTTCTTTGTATAATAGTATAATATTTGGAATGGTATTTTTACTGGTTACAAATAATGTACAGACTTTGTTGTTCTACTCTGATGGGAATGAGAATAAAAATACAACTAACTTTTCCCAAGTGTATAATTTATCTTATCAGTTTGTATTAAAAAATCATAGAGCAAAGAAATTTTTTAAATCTCATTTTATTCTTGTTTTTAAGGAAGGGGGGGAATTTATCCTTACTTTTTAAAAAATATTTTTAATTGTAGATGGACACAATAACATTATTTTATTTATTTGTTTTTAATTGTGGTGGTTATTTTGTTTCTTTGTTTGGGCTGGGGATCAGACCTAGGACCTCAAACATGCTGGGCTTTACACTGAACTCTACCCCTAGACATATATTTTCCTGGTTGGTGTCAGGCTGTGGAGATAGCTTGACCTAAAATCTACCAGAGAAGAAATGAAGAGGACAGAACATTATATTGATGACCCCCCTCAATGCAACCAGACCACCCTCCATCTTGCCTGCTTCTCTAAGTGGCTCACAATGATGAGACTTCTGAGTACCTTAGGTTTCAAGTGCAAATAACCACAAGTTTATCCTCTACTGTGGAAATAATTTCTAAAGAATTTAGGCTCGTTTACCAAGTGCTGTGTACTATTAGGCATTTAAACCTGAAAAGGCCTAGATATTATATGGACGTATCCTTTATTTTATAAGAGACCATTGAAGACTAAGTTTTAAAAATCTATGGTAGAGACTGGGGATGTAGCTCAGTTTGCCTAGCATACACAGTGCGCTGGGTTTGATTCACAGCACTGAAAAAGAAAAAAAAAAAGAAGAAAGAAAAGGAAAATAATCAGAGGTGGATGAGTTGGGCACAAGACAGGTATCTGCAGTCTTAGCTGCACAGGAAGCTGAGGCAGGAGGATTGTTTGAGGCCAGCCTGGGCAACATAGAAAGGCCTTGTCTTAAAAAAAAAAAAAAAATCACTGGGAAAAAAAGGGCTTAGTAAGACATTATTTAATAATGCCTCTAGATGAGATCAGAGTGTGGGAGGGGATCTTCTTACTAATTAAGGTATTATGTCTTCAGAACTTTGCATATGAGGGATGTTTTTCTTTATAAATGTTAAGTATTGCAGGGTCTTTGGCTGAAGATTACAAACAGTGCTCAGGCCACAACTACTGCTATAATGACTCTGTGTGAGCTAGTGAATGGAACTTTCCAGGACTGTTTCATTGATACGTGTCTTCTTGTGTTCAGTGCTTACAGGCATTGGAGTTTTTACATGCCAATTATGTGATTCACCGTGACATAAAAAGCGACAACGTACTTTTGGGGATGGAAGGATCCGTCAAACTTAGTGAGTAATAAGTGAAGGAAAAGCATTCATTGTTTATTTTTTATTATGCTTTCTTCCTTTTTAAATTAAAAAAAACCCTTGTCTGTTAATATTTTTGAAAATTAAAATATGGAAGGGGCTAGAATCTAGCGGTAAAGACTATGAGCTGGGAACTGAACTGGGTTTAAATAGCAGAGGTGCTACTACTTGCTCAATAATTTTGGGTAAGTTAATCTCTTTGTGTGTCTTTTCTCATTTATTCACTGAGGAAGATAATAGAACCAATCTCAGGATTTTTTTGGAGGTTAAACATGTAAAGGACTAAGAAGCAGTGCCTGGGCCTGTGCTAGTGTGGATGCTGCCTTAGAGATCAATTTGCATTTGTTTCCACCATCTGTTAGTTTTTCTCATGGTACTCTTCAGCATTCTCTGAGTTTCACTCAGGATAGCCTTTTCAGGAGAGGGCTGTATGACCCTGACCTCAGGGATGACAAGGAAGACATCCTACTTTTCCAGTGTTCTTCAGAAGGAGACACAGCAGAGTCATGCAAAACAAAGTGAACTTCTTTCCCCTGTGTCCATGGGTATCTGGGTTTCTGCCATGCCCTCTGGAGGAGTCAAGCAGAGCTATTAAAGTACATCCTGTAAAAGTTACTCAATCAGGTCATCAAAATAAAAGATTCTACCTTTAAATTATCTTAGTGGGCAAGTTGGGAATAGATAATCACATACATTGTTGGTGGAGACATATGAAAATGGAATTGGACTTTTTTGGATCATGTTTTGTGGTGACTCTGCCACTTACTAGATGAATGATCTTAGGTGAATTAACTAAAAACATATATGCCTTGGTTCCCCTATTTGTAAATTAGAATAATTTAAATAGTAAGCATACCTGGGGCTGGGTTTAGTGGAGCACGCCTATACTACAGCAGTTTGGGAGGCTGAAGCAGGAGGATCACAAGTTCAAAGCCACCCTCAGCAGTTTAGCAAGGACTTCAAGCAACTTAGTGAGACTTTGTTTCAAAATAAAACATTTAAAAAACCTGGGGATGTGGCTCAGTGGTTAAGCACCAATACAAAAAAAATTAAATTAAAAAAAAGGAAATTACCCAGAACAAATTTTTTAAAACTTACCCTACCTCAAAGGCTTATCATGAGGATTACATATTTTTACAAGGTACTTGAATAGTACCTGAGTTTTATAAACACTCTTTTTCATTATAAATGTTATTTTACGTAACAGTTGTTCTTTTCAGTATTCACTCCTATAGAATTACTAAATATATGCACCATAATTAGTAAAAGGATATTCTATGCAACATGGTAAAGAAAAACTAAAACTATCTTTAATGTCAAACAGTAAAGGAATAGTAATCTGGTATGTTAATACACCGTAATATATTATAGTTTTTAAAACAGGCAGATAAATGTATTGATATGGAAGGATCTCTTCTATAAACAGTTTACAAAATATCCTAGTTAGGTAAAACAAACCAAGCAGTTCATAGCTTAATATTCACTCTTATGCAAATATCAAACAGTCTAAAGCTTACAGACCTGATAACCCATAGTTACATAAGTACTTGAATGGCTTTAACAATAGAAGGGAAGAAAAGATCATAAATTCTCATCTTGACCTTTCCACAAAATTAACATCAAGTACTAAAGTTTTCTGTTTCTTAGTTATAGTGGAGATAGTTGGAGTAGATGAAATCTAGTAAGTACCTTGTCAGTATAATTACACTCAAATGTGTTCGTTTTCTAAAGTCCCTGCTAACTTGTATGCTTAGTATAGCTTCTCTTTATTTCATTTAAAGTAGTTTCAGTGTCCTGATGTTTGCCTGATTCATTTCATTTGGGTTTGATGTCCACCTTCAGTGATTTTCTCCCCTTTTTGGACCTCTTTCAATTTTACTAAAACTTTTAGGATAAAATATGTATTACTGAGAATAAAAGCCCACCTAATAATCTGCACTCTGTTGTAGGAAGAAGAAGCAAAAAGTGGCAATATATAACATCACCAATGTATTCTAATCCCAGTCTGGATAACTTTATTATTAAATTCTTTTAATAAAATAAATAAGCCCAAATAGTCCAAATATGATTATGTCATCTGAGGTGAATTTTTTTTACAAAACCATATCTAGAAGCTATTAACTCTAGATGTTTTGTTTTTGTTTGTTTCTTAGCCGACTTTGGGTTTTGTGCTCATCTCACCCCTGAGCAGAATACATGCACTGGCATGCTTGGAACACCCTACTGGATGGCACCAGAAATGGTGCTGGGGAAAGCTTATGGCCCTAAAATCGACATCTGGTCGCTAGGGATCATGGCCATTGAGATGCTGGAAGGAGAGCCTCCATACGTGAAAAAAGTCCCACACAGGTAAGACCAGTGTAACACCAGTTTCACTGCAAGAACAATACTTTCCCTTAAAGTGTAGTTGGAACTTCCTTGTGTTGTTCATTGGCCAAGAATTTAGGATCAAAACTTGATAAAATCTAACCTCTGCCCTTACTTTGTATCTACAAGTCACACTGCTTTTGAGTTACAGAGCTGACCGTGTTAGCTAAAGAGTGTAGGTGTTTGTTATTTGCTGTATGGTTTCCTATTTGGGGTGTAAGTAAGCATGGACTCACCTTTCTACATAGTTGAAGTCTCCTAGGTATGTGCCTCTCTCTACACAGTGAAGGTACTTTTCTTACCCATTTAAGTACCCTGGATATAGAAACCAGGTTATCCACTTTGAATTTCAGTCTCTGATCCCCAAGGTCCAGAAAAGAGGAAAGCAAGATGACTCCTCTGAGAAAACTGTATCACTGACAGTGTTCAAGCCCATTTTCAAACAGAGTAGACTTTGAACAAGTAAATATTCTTGCAACTGAGGTGAATTTCAACCATCCTCCCATCTCCTTTTCAATGACCATATGTGGCCCAACTCCATTAGTAATTAAGGAAATACAAATCAGAACCACAGGACACCTCTTTACACCTAATGTCAGACAATAATCAGTGCTGGTAAGAATGTGGGAAAATTGGAATTGTTGGCCAGGCAACAGTTGTAATCCCAGGGATTTGGGAGGCTGAGTTAAGAGGATTGCAAGATTGAGGCCAGCCTGGGCAACTTCACAAAACTCTGTGTCAAAACTCTGTTACATGGATGTAACTTAGAGATAGAACACTTCTGAGTTCAATTCCTAGTACTACGGAAATAAAAATGAAAAAATGATTGGAACTCTCATATATTGCTGGTGGGAATGGAAAAGATTGCACAGCTTTAGAAATAACTCCACAGTTCCTCAGAAAGTTAATATTGGGTTACCATATGACCTAGCAATTCCACTACTAGGTATATATCCAACAGAATTAAAAACGTATGTCCAAGGCTGGGGTTGTAGATCTTGGTAGCGTGCTTGTCTTGCATGCGTGGGGCACTGTGTTCGATCCTCAGCACCACATAAAAAACGAAAATCAAATAAAAGAAATTTTTTAAAAAGCATCTGTCCATGGAGTGGGAGATGTAGCTCAATGGTAGAGTGCCCAGCAGGCCCTGGCTCAGTCCACAGCACTGACAAAAGAAAAAAAGGCAATAAAACCACATGTCCACACAAAATGTACACAAAATGTTCTCAGCAGTGTTATTTAGAATAGGAAAAAGTGGAAACAACCCAATTATGTGTCACGTGATGAGCAGTAGAGTATTATTTGGCCATAAAAGGGAAGGAAGTTCTGACACATGTACACATTGACCCTTGAAAGTATTATACTTAGGAAAACAGGCCAGACAACAGATGGAATTGGATTTGCATATTCTTTCCTGAATGCGTTTTGCCCCATTGCCAGTTGAAGTAAGCAGTTAAAATAGTTTTAATAGGAGATTTATTTAGAACACTTTTCAGAGCAATTTTCAAAACCCTTTCATTTCATATATTTATTTAGCCAATATTGAATTAAGTCCCTGCCTTGTGCTAGGCACTGGTTTAACTTGCTGCCTAGAGAAATCACAAAAATTCCTGCCCTGTAGAACCTACATTCTAGTGGAAGGAGAGAAACAAGAAGGGAAATCAGAATACTACACTAAGCAATGGACTCTTTAAGTGCTGGACTAGCAGGAGAGAGAGCGTCAGGGGTTTGTTTTTAAAAGGGTCCTTATGGAGGGCTTCACTCAGGTGACATTTGGACACAGGATGTGAGAGTGGTGCTTATTTACCTAGGGAAGAGCACAGCAAGCCCAAGAAACAACAAATCCAAAAGCCCTGAGGCAGGAATGTTCCTGCAGCAGTGAAAGATCCTGAAGGCTTTAGCAGAGTCACAGTGCACTGAGCAAGCAGTAGGCGGTGAGGGTCAGTGAGAGGAGGCCCGGAGTATTGCTTTGTGGGGCTTCTGGCTTCCACAGAATGGGAAAACCAGTGGAAAGTTCTGAGCAGAGGTGTCAAATGGTGTTACTTAAATTTTAAGAGGCTCACTCTGGTCAATTTGTTCAGAAGAGATTCTCAAGGAAGGCCAAGGCAGAAGCAGGAAGACCAATTAGGAAGCTGTTGCAATAATTCAGATGAGAAATGACAGTAATGTAGACAAGAATGGCATCAGTGGAGGTAATGAAAAAAATAGATTCTGGGTGTATTTTGAAAGGAGCATCTATGTAAAAGAGGAGTTGAGGAGAGTTCCAAGAATTATGGCCTAAGAATGGGAATGATGAACTTGAAGCTTCCCTTAGTTGAGACGGGAAGGACTGCAAGATGGGTAGAAGGGTTGGGGTGAAATTGGGAGTTTAGTTGACAACATTTTAACTTGTTTTAGACATGTAAAAGTGAAGACACCTAGAAAGATGTTCAAGTGGATATGTTGATGAGGCTGTTGGGTATGCAAGTCTTGGATCCAGGTTAGAGAGATAAAATTGAGGCTCCTTAGCTACAGATGTTTCCTACAGCTGCCAGGCAAGATGAGGTCACAGGGTCAAGTGGGTATAGATGGACAGATATTTACCTGGCATCCTGACACAGTCTACAACTAAGAGTTGATGAGGCAGAGCAGCAAGGAGACCAAGAAGGAATGGCAGGAAAGACAGGGAAATCTAGATAAAGATACGCCTGAAATCTATAGGCAAGAAGTGAGGGAGAGATCAGCTTGGCAGAAACCACAGTTACACTGAGACTTAATCAGTTGAGATGTAATGTTGGTGAAAACTTGATGAATGGGCACATCTGCTTTCTGTCAAAATAAAGTAACAGGGACCAGCTTAACCCTTCTTGCTGGAAACGACACCAAGAAACTAGATTATATGAAACAGTGATTTTCAAGACACTATCAGATTTTGAATGAAGGACAGTGATGTCAGAAAGTGAGTACTAACTGAAGTGAACCCTACCACTGCCCCAGTTTCCAGGCCATGTACAGAGAGGGACAACCCAGATGGGACATTGCTGAAAAAGCTGTGAAAGAGGAAAGATGGAGACTCTTGAGATCTTTGGAGGGCCCCCTTAAGCATTCAACAGAGATTAGTGTGAAGAGCCACTGTAAAGACTGAGATATAATTATCTGATAAGATTGGCAAGAACTGGGCTGAGGTGTAGTTCAGTGGCAGAGTACTTGCCTGGCCTGCACAAGATCCTCGGTTCAATCTCCATCACTAGAAACAAATCCTGGTGCTGAGCATGATGATGCACACCCACAGTCCCAGCTAGTTGGAAGATTGAGGATCACTTGAGCTCAAGTCTGGGCAACATGGTGAGATCCCCCAGATCAGAAGAACAAGATTGGAAGGAACAGCACCTGCCACATGTGTAGGCTTGGGAGTAGTGCCTGTTTCTATCAGCCACCATGGAAAAACCTTATCACTCACAAGATATTGTGTAGAAGACTGAAAAGAGTCTTGTCTCAATGATGGGAAATAATTACCCTTAAACACTGTTTCAGTTCCACCTAACAAATCTTACAAATAAGACCCAAATAGCTTAAAACTATATCCCAGAACAAAGCTCAAGAATATTTTTAGGGCCACAACCACAACCAAAGTTCTACTCATGCCTCAGAAGGGGCTTGTCTTTAGTGTCCTCTGCTGTGGATCTGAGTAGACCCCAGTGAAACCAGCTAAATCCCAAATGGCGCCAACTATCAGTAGATCCAGAAGGTGATCAAAGATGGGCTGGTCATCCATGAGCTTGCTACTGTCCATTCCCTGGGCTCAATCTGGAAAAACACCTTGGCCTGCAGGTAGAGCAGTCGCATGAGCATAGGTTAGAATAGGTGACCTGGAGGAGAGGGTGAGAGTTGTGCACCAGGTTCTCATAAGATACCATGAATCTAGAGATTTCCACCTGTACCAGAGCCTGTACCTGGAGATGAATGAACATGGCCCCAAACAAAGCAGATTCTCATGGAACATGTCCACAAGCTGAAGGCAGACAAGGCCTGTGAGAATCCTGACTGACCCAGCTGAGGCCCATGGGTCTGAAACCAGGGAAGACAACCACCTTTGTGAAGAGCACCTCCAGGCCAAGAAAGGAGGAGATCATCAAGACTGTCCAAAGACGAAGAGGCCCAGAAATGAAACTCTACCTCCTGTGTGGCCTTCTTACTTACATAGACCAGTCATTCAAATAAAAGAAGCCTTGATCTGTGTGGAAAAAAAGTCAGAGAATATTTATAGGAATCCAGAAGTGGCCAGGAGCCAACAGGCACCCAGACCTCCAGTCAAAGCTTTAACAGAAAGACAAAGGGGTAGAATAATTAATGTAGTCCATAATGAGGAGAAAATATTCAGGTGAAATCAACCCATACCTGACACAAATAAAAGAATTAGCACACAAGGTCATGAAAATAATTTTTATAATTATGTTTCAGGCTTTAAAAAGTTAGGCATATGGAAGGCATATTTTTAAAAGACCCAAATTCAGCTTAGTTATGTGTTGTGGTTTGGGTGTGAAGTGTCCCTGAAAAGCTCCTGTCTTAATGCAGGGATATTTATAAGTGAAATGATAGGATTGTGACAGTCCTAACCTAATCACTCTCTCCTAGTTTGAGTGGGCGAGGTGGTCACTGTAGGAGTGTGGCTGCAGCAGATGGGACACTGGAGGCTACCCTCAAAGGGTTTTTTTGGCCTGTACCCCTTTTCCCCTTCTCTGCTTCGATGCTTCCTGGTCACCTTGAGCACAGCTCTCCTCCACCATGCCCTTCCGCCATGATGGTCTGCTTCACCTTGAGCCCAAGGCAGTGGAGTCAGCGCACCATGGACTAAACCTCTGAAACTGTAAGCCAAAATACCTATTCCTCTAAGGTTTTCTTGTCAGGTATTTTGGTCACAGTGACACAAAGCTGACTAACACTCTATGGAAACTATAATATTTGAGACTGGATTAATGATAGATTACTGTAGTGGAAACTACCACCGTGAAACATAAAGATAGAAATGAAAATAGTTTTTAAGTGCAATAGCATCAGTGAGCTGTGAGACAGTTTCAAGGGTTTTCATGATGTGTGATGAAGTTCTGAAAGAAAAAAATCAACCAGAAATCTATCTCCCAAAAGCTAAATAACAGCTTCTTCAAATACAGTAAAGTCAAAAGTAGTTCTAACTATCTGAATAAATAAATGTCTGTCTGTTATAAAAATATCTTTAAAAGATAAAACCATTTAAATAAAAATAACAGTGGAGGCAGGAGATATGCATACATAAAATGACAATAAGAACATCCGGGTCAAGAACAACAACCCTAAGATTCTTGTCCTGTGTGACATGGTGTGTCACGTGATGGTCGAGTGTGATCATTGAAAGATGCAAACATTCAATAATAAGAGGGAGTCTTACCTAATCACTAAGGAAAGGGAATAATAAAAAAGTGGAAAATGAGAGATGGAGCAACAGGACCGCTCCTGCATTGCTAGTGGGAGGCTCCATTCCAGAAGTGGGTTTTTTCAGTTTCCCACAAAATGAAACATGACCTTACCACATAACCCAGCAATGTGTTTCCAGATATTTACCCCCATGCATTGAAATGTGTCCTCACAAAAACCTGTGCAAAAATTTTATAGCATCTTTATTCATATTTGCCAAATCTGGAACAAGATGTGTTTCAAAAAGTGAATGTGAGGACTGTGTGTAGCTCAGTGGTAGAGCACATGCCTAGCTTGCTGAGGCCCTGGGTTCCATCCCCAGTACCACAAAATAAACAAAAGTAATCCAATGTGTGTGCTACATCCATACAATAGAATAGTATTCATGGATAAAAACTGAGATATCATAACACCAAAAGGCATGAACGAATTTTATCTTATCTATTTATTTATGACAGGGAAATAACTTGGATAATTGATACATCCCTATGGTATGGGCATATTATTCTCTGAAAGATCTTTAAGAGCATAGTGCTTAGTGTTGTCCTTCTGTCTAAAGGGGCTAGATGCTCTCCAATTGCAAGTGTAGCGTGTGGGCTAGAAGTGTTCATCCATGCTAGGGTACTGCCTAGCATGTAAGTTTAGGACATCTCAAGCATTAAGAGTTTTAAAAAATCATTGATTGCAGGGATTCAGGGATGTGAAGAGGATGAGTAGTAGGTTTTTAGGGCAGTGAATTTATTCAGTATGATGTTATAATGGTAGATACACAGGATAATATTCATTTTTCAAATCCCATAGAATTATATAATCCAATACAAAGAGTGAACTCTAATGTCAAGTGTCAGCTTTAGATTAATAGAAGTACATCTGTATTTGTTCATTTGTGGTAGAGTGCTTGCCCGGCATGCACGAGTCCCCATGGTTCAAGCCCCAGCACCGCTAAAAAACAACAAAAGTGTATTAATATATAGATATGTATCCACAATAGGTATCATTGTAGTAAGTATACTGCACTGTAATGCAAGATATCAATAAGAAAATGAGGGGCCAACATGGGAACATTTCAGGATCCACATTTAAGGAAAAAGCATTTGCAAGGCTATCTAGTTGTCTTTTCAGTTTTGAAGGTCAGTGAGATCCCTTAAAGTGTTCTTCCTGTGTCACAGGCAACTCAGCGAGGGTCCCTATTGTCTGCTCACTTTTAAAACCTAAAATTTATACTAAAAAATCCATTAATTAGAAATAATTTCACTTCTAGAAACTTAAAGGTAATAATCAAAAGTTAAAGAATACAAAGATTTTCTAAAGGGGATTGGTTAAATTATGAAAACACCCATATTAAGGCACGATTGAAGTTAGCCATTAGAATCATTTTATGGTCAGTTCTTAGGAATGATGTAACTGGCATATAGCTTTTGAAGGAAAAGAGTTTCAGTAGATCCAAATTGTTTTGAAATGTGACTTTTAAAAAGCTTGTGAAGGTTTAATAGGTAGAAGGATTGTCATCATTTTTTCTTTATACTTTTATGCACCCCAGGTTGATTTTGTTTTCTTTAAGCAAATGTATTGCTTTTATACTTAACCCAGAAAAGATGAAGCTGCCAGGCCTGGGGGCACACACCTGCAATCTCATCTTCTGGAGAGGCTCAGGCAGGAGGATCTCAAATTGGAGCCTGCCTGGGCAACTTAGAGATACCCTGTCTCCAAATAAATGAAAAGAGGGCTGGTGTATAGCTCAGTGTAGAGCACTTATTTGCCTAGCATATTCCTGGGTTCAGTTCCTGCACCACCTCCTACAAAGAAAGGGGGGGCGAAGAAAGGATCGAGGGAGGAAAGGAGGGAAGTCAAAGAAGGAGGAGGAGGAGGAGGAGGAAGAGGCAGAGGATGAAGAGAAGAAACAATAAAGGAAGGGAAGGAGGGAGGATACAAAATTCAAGCAGGAAGAGATAATGATAACCTCATTTTACTCACTGTAGTATTTATAGTGATTGTCTTCGCAGAATTCAGAGGGACTGGAGATGTTGATCAGTGGTAGAGTGCTTTCCCAGCATGCACAAGGCCCTGGGTTTGGCTCTAACACCACACACACACACACACACACACACACACACACACACACACACAAATAGTTCCATAAACTTGATAAATTACATTATAACTTGTTGAGTTACCTTAAAAATGTCATAAATGCTATACCCAATGGTTGCACACCTGTGATCCCAGTGACTGGGGAGGCTAAAGAGGGAGGATCACGAGTTTAAGTCCAGCTCAAGAATTTGGTGAGACCCTATCTCAAAAATTAAAAAGAAGGGTTAGGGATGTAGCTCAGTGGTAAAGCCACCCTGGGTTCAACCCTTAGTATTCCACCCCCTCCCCCAATAAAAAGAAAGTCACAGATGTCGTTCTATTTTTAGGCCTTACACCTCATTGCCACCAATGGAGCGCCAGGACTTGCGAACCCAGAAAAAATTTCCCCGGTATTCCTGGACTTCTTGAATAAATGTCTTGAAGTGGATGTGGATAAGAGAGATTCAGCCGGGGAATTACTAGAGGTAAATTTGGAAATGATGCGATTTGGGGGAAATATTGACTCTTTTTGAATATCCAACAGAAAGTTTTCATTTCACTGTTCATTGATCACTAGCAATAAGGCAGCTGCTACATTTTAGGGTTTCATCTGCCAGGAGTAAAAGTTTAATTTCATGATAGTTTGTTGTGGTATATTATCAAATATCAGGTCCATTCGATGCTGGTGTGAGTGTATTAATGGGCTGTTTAACTGTTGATCTTTAGAATTTAGAACAATTAAAAACAACTGTTTTCAAAACAGCTTATGAAAGTTATGGTTGTGACTATAAGAGTTTGGGCAGGTATTAAAATTTGGGTTGTTTAAATCAATTGTATTCATAAGTAGTCTTCAGGCCTTAGTTGAAAGAACATTTTTTGCTTCTAAATTATGCACTTTTTGTTTCCTTTCTTTGGCAGTACCCATTCCTGAATATGGTGAAACCACTCACAAGTTTAACGCCACACATCTTGGCGGCCAAGGAGGTTCTCCAGAAAAACTACTGAAATGCCATCCTATTCTTTTTTGTGTGTTTGGAAACAGATGTTTATTAACATACTGTTTTAAAAATATTAAATGCCTTAAACAAAAAACAATACCATAAAGTGAAAGACCTGGTAACATGCAAATACTTCAGGTTGGAGAGGCATGTTTGCTCTTGATGAATGTACATATAATAAATTCCTATGACATTTGACTACAAAATTAATGTATGAATCAGTTGGACATGATTATATGACTAATATTTTAAAGTAAAGCATAATCTTAAAGGCAATTTAAACACTGGCATTAATCTACAGGAGTCCATTCAAGGTCAGTGACTGGAGAACTATATAAAAAGAACGCTGTGCCTATGTACATCTGTAAGATTCAGGCTCAACTTCTGCTTTTGACGAACCTGATTCGGAAAAGGATGTATAGCATCCATTACACACCTGTTTCAAACACAGTCTGTTTCTAAAATTACACATCTCTTTGCAAATAAATTTCAACTATTAATAGCTAAAAGATGCCACTGGGATGGGCTCTGAAGTCTGCTGTTCTCACGGCCACCCTGAGACATATTTTTAAGGCATCATTTTTAATCTTGGGGCTTTAAGAACATCTTCTTTGCTTTAACTGGTTCTATGTCTCCAATTTCATCTTCTTCATAATTGGCATGGTCTCTTTTCTTGGAAAACTTTTTTCCAGTTGTCCCCCCAAGGTATCATATCTTCTAGCCATTTCCTCACCTGATACATCAAGCTCTACTATTGCATCTTCATCTTCGGCTTTATTCTTAGCATTCCTCTGAAGCATCAATTTCTCAACTTCAGGATTAAATCCTCTGAATGACATTCCTCCACTCAGATCTTCACACTGCTCCTCTGTTATGACACTCTCTTTCTCTTTAAGCTCTGGCAAATCCAAGTTCCAGTGCTCTTCACTGATGATCTTCTTTTCTTCTTCCTCTAGTTGTTTCTTGGTTTCCGAGTCCAGTCCTATTTGCATGAACTTCACGCGCAGCAGGTTCTTTCATGAAGTTGGTCTTGCGCTCAGCCGCCACGCTGGCCGCAGCTGCCGGCATTCTTTAATTTTCTGAAAAGAAAAAAATTTAAAACTTTATTATAATAAAGTGTTCATTGTTGTAAAAGACTTGTACCATAAAATTTGCCATTTTAGCCATGTTAAGTGGACAACTCAGAGGCATTAATTACACTCACAATATTGTACAACCTTCTGTTTAAAGAACAGTTTTCTCACTTCAAACAGAAGCTCTGCCACCATGTAAGTAAGAACTTCCATTCCTCCTCTTCTACCCCCTGGTTGTCACCATTCTTTTTCTTTTATTTGTTCTAATTAGTTATACATGGCAGTAGAAGGCACTTTGACACATCATACACAAATGGAGTATAGCTTCTCATGTTTCTGGTTGTACGTGATGTAGAGTCACATCAGTCATGTGGTCACACATGCACCTGGGGTAATAATGTCTACTCTTTTTCCCACCCCATACCTGGCTCCCCTCCTTTCCCTCCCCTCTGCCTAATCCAAAGTAACTTTATTCTTCCATAGCCGTGCTCCTTATTGTGAATTAGTGTCAAAATATCAGAGAAAACATTTAAACTGTGGTTTTTGGAATTGGCCTATTTTGCTTAGTATGATATTCTCCACTTCCACTCATTTACTGGCAGATGTCATGACTTTGTTCTTCTTTAAACCTGAGTAATATTCCATTGTGCATATTGACCACATTTTCTTTATCCATTCATCTGTTGAAGACACCTAGGATGGTTCCATAGTATAACTCTTGTGAGTTGAGCTACTTTATAGCATTGATGTGGCTGTGTCACTGTAATATGCTGATTTTAAGTCCATTGGAAATAGACTGAGAGGTGGGATAACTGGGTCAAATGGTGGTTTCATCCCAAGTTTTCTTAGGAATCTCCATACTGCTTTCCATGATGGTTACATCAATTTGCAGTCCCACCAGCAATCTATGAGTGTGTCTTTTCCCCCACATCCTCACCAACATTTATTTTTGCTTGTCTTCTTAATAATTGCCATTCTGACTGCAGTGAGATGAAATCTGAAAGTAGTTTTGATTTGTATTTCTCTAATTGCTAAAGATGTTGAACATTTTTTCACATATTTGTTGATGAACATACATCTTCTGAGAATTGTCTGCTCAGTTCCTTAGTCCGTTTATTGATTGGGTTATTTGGTTTTGGGGTGTTAAGATTTTTGAGATCTTTATATATCCTGGAAGTTAGTGCTCTGTCTGATGTGCGTGTAATAAAGATGTTCTGCCACTCTGTGGGCTCTCTCTTCACATTATTGATCATTCCCTTTGCTGAGAAGAAGCTTCTGAGTTTGAATCCATCCAATTCATTGGTAAGGAATATTGTTTTATGGCCCAGAATATGATCTGTTTCAATGAAAGTATGAAGTGCCCTTAAAGGGAACGGGAGTTCTGTAGTTGTTGGGTATTGTATTCTATAAAGTCAGTTAGGCTGTTGATACTGTTCCTCCAACCTTCTATTTGCCCATTTAATGTATTTACTGAGAGACAGGTATCAAAATCTCCCACGATGGTTGGTAACTGTTTCTCCCTTTCATTCTGTTGATTTTTGCTTTATATATTTTGAAGCTCTGTTACTAAGTGCAGGAGCATTAATTATTGTCATATCTTTCTTCAGGATTTCTATTTATGGTAATATTTTTGCAGTTTATTTTATCTGATATTAATACAGCAGTTCCAACTTTTCGTTCTTCATTTTTACATTATTATTTTCCTGACTTTTTAACTTTCAATTTATCATATATCTTTAGATTTTAAGCACATCTCTTGTAGACATGATTAAGTCTTGATTTTTTTGACCCATTCTGATAATCTCTGCCTTTTAACTGGGTGTTTAATTCATTCTGTCCAATGTATTACTGATATATTTGGACTTAGGCCTCGTATTTTGCTCTTTGTTTCCTGTTTGTACCATCTGACCTTTGCTCTTCTGTTCTTCCTTTTCTGTACTCTTAAATTTTAACCATCAACTTAGAGTTAATGTTTTTATTTAAAATGTAAAAAACTTCTAAGACCATCAATATTACTTTATTATTTTTTTTAATTTTTTTGGTACCAAGGGGGTACCGAGGGGCACTTAATCACTGAGCCACATCCCCAGCCCCCCCCCCCTTTTTTTAATTTTTAGAGACAAGGTCTCAGTACATTTTTTAGGGCCTTGCTAAGTTGCTGAAGCTGGCTTTGATACTCCTGCCTCAGCCTGAGTCACTGGGATTGCAGACACATGCAACCACACTCGCCTAGTCCATACTAACTTTAACCTCCTATTATATGCTGCAGTTCTGACAAGAATTCCATTTCCATACCTGATAAATCCCACCATACGATGCTGTCATTTTTCTTTAAACTGTAGGATATTTTTAAATGAATTAAGAGAAAAAGTCATAGTTTGAAACTATGCTCCTGCATAATTTACACAGTTACCATTTCTGACACTCAAATCTTTCTGAGGATCTGATCATCTACTGGTACCACTTCCTTTAGTCCAGAGACCTTCATTTAGTGTTTCTTGGAGTACAGGTCTGTTGGTGATGGGTTCGCCCAGCTTTCCTTTATCAGAAATTGTCTCCATTTTCTCTTAATACTTTATATATTGATTTCAATATACAAAGTGTATACATATATAAAGTATATACATATATACACACATTATTTGTATTCATGTTTATGAAGTTATTTGGGTTTTTTGGCTTGATATAGAATTCTGGTTTGACAATTTTTCCTTTTAGCTCTTGTTTAAAAAAATAAACTTTTTTTTTTTTATTGTTGGCTGTTCAAAACATTACATAGTTCTTGATATATCATATTTCACACTTTGATTCAAGTGGGTTATGAGCTCCCATTTTTACCCCATATACAGATTGCAGAATTACATCAGTTACACATCCATTGATTTACATATTGCCATACTAGTGTCTGTTGTATTCTGCTGCCTTTCCTATCCTCTACTATCCCCCCTCCCCTCCCCTCCCCTCCCCTCTTCTCTCTCTGCTCCCTCTACTGACATTCGTTTGTCCCCCTTATATTATTTTTCCCCTTCCCCTCACTTCCTCTTGTATGTACTTTTGTATAACCCTGAGGGTCTCCTTCCATTTCCATGCATTTTCCCTTCTCTCTCCCTTTCCCTCCCACCTCTCATCCCTGTTTAATGTTAATCTTCTTCTCCTGCTCTTCGACCCTACTCTGTTCTTAGTTACTCTCCTTATATCAAAGAAGACATTTGGCATTTGTTTTTTAGGGATTGGCTAGCTTCACTTAGCATAATCTGCTCTAATGCCATCCATTTCCCTGTAAATTCTATGATTTTGTCATTTTTTAATGCAGAGTAATACTCCATTGTGTATAAATGCCACTTTTTTTTATCCATTCATCCATTGAAGGGCATCTAGGTTGGTTCCACAGTCTAGCTATTGTGAATTGTGCTGCTATGAACATTGATGTAGCAGTGTCCCTGTAGCATGCTCTTTTTAGGTCTTTAGGGAATAGACCGAGAAGGGGAATAGCTGGGTCAAATGGTGGCTCCATTCCCAGCTTTCCAAGAAATCTCCATACTGCTTTCCAAATTGGCTGCACCAATTTGCAGTCCCACCAGCAATGTACAAGTGTACCCTTTTCCCCACATCCTCGCCAGCACTTGTTGTTGTTTGACTTCATAATGGCTGCCAATCTAACTGGAGTGAGGTGGTATCTTAGGGTGGTTTTGATTTGCATTTCTCTGACTGCTAGAGATGGTGAGCATTTTTTCATGTACTTGTTGATTGATTGTATGTCCTCCTCTGAGAAGTGTCTGTTCAGGTCCTTGGCCCATTTGTTGATTGGGTTGTTTGTTCTCTTATTGTCTAATTTTTTGAGTTCTTTGTATACTCTGGATACTAGGGCTCTATCTGAAGTGTGAGGAGTAAAGATTTGTTCCCAGGATGTAGGCTCTCTATTTACCTCTCTTATTGTATCTTTTGCTGAGAAAAAACTTTTTAGTTTGAGTAAGTCCCATTTGTTGATTCTAGTTATTAACTTTTGTGCTATGGGTGTCCTATTGAGGAATTTGGAGCCCGACCCCACAGTATGTAGATCGTAGCCAACTTTTTCTTCTATCAGACGGCGTGTCTCTGATTTGATATCAAGCTCCTTGATCCATTTTGAATTAACTTTTGTGCATGGCGAGAGAAAGGGATTCAGTTTCATTTTGTTACATATGGATTTCCAGTTTTCCCAGCACCATTTGTTGAAGATGCTATCCTTCCTCCATTGCATGCTTTTAGCCCCTTTATCAAATATAAGGTAGTTGTAGTTTTGTGGATTGGTTTCTGTGTCCTCTATTCTGTACCATTGGTCCACCCGCCTGTTTTGGTACCAGTACCATGCTGTTTTTGTTACTATTGCTCTGTAGTATAGTTTGAAGTCTGGTATCGCTATACCGCCTGATTGACCCTTCCTGCTTAGCATTGTTTTTGCTATTCTGGGTCTTTTGTTTTTCCATATGAATTTCATGATTGCTTTCTCTATTTCTACAAGAAATGCCGTTGGGATTTTGATTGGCATTGCATTAAACCTATAGAGAACTTTTGGTAATATCGCCATTTTGATGATGTTAGTTCTGCCTATCCATGAACAGGGTATATTTTTCCATCTTCTAAGATCTTCTTCTATTTCTCTCTTTAGGGTTCTGTAGTTTTCATTGTATAAGTCTTTCACCTCTTTTGTTAGGTTGATTCCCAAGTATTTTTTTTTTTTGAAGATATTGTGAATGGAGTGGTTGTCCTCATTTCCATTTCAGAGGATTTGTCGCTGATATACAGGAATGCCTTTGATTTATGCGTGTTGATTTTATATCCTGCCACTTTGCTGAATTCATTTATTAGCTCTAATAGTTTCTTTGTAGACCCTTTTGGGTCTGCTAGGTATAGAATCATGTCATCTGCAAATAGTGATAATTTAAGTTCTTCTTTTCCTATTTTGATGCCTTTAATTTCTTTCGTCTGTCTAATTGCTCTGGCCAGTGTTTCGAGAACTATGTTGAACAGAAGTGGAGAGAGAGGGCATCCCTGTCTTGTTCCAGATTTTAGAGGGAATGCCTTCAATTTTTCTCCATTCAGAATGATGCTAGCCTGAGGCTTAGCATAGATTGCTTTTACAATATTGAGGTATGTTCCTGTTATCCCTAGTTTTTCTAGAGTTTTGAACATAAAGGGATGCTGTACTTTGTCAAATGCTTTTTCCGCATCTATCGAGATGATCATATGATTCTTATTTTTAAGTCTATTGATGTGGTGAATAACATTTATTGATTTCCGTATATTGAACCAGCCTTGCATCCCAGGGATGAATCCTACTTGATCATGGTGCACAATTTTTTTGATAAGTTTTTGTATGCGAGTGGCCAGAATTTTATTGAGGATTTTTGCATCTAGGTTCATTAGAGATATTGGTCTGTAGTTTTCTTTCTTTGAAGTGTCTTTGTCTGGTTTAGGTATCAGGGTGATGTTGGCCTCGTAGAATGAATTTGGAAGTTCTCCCTCTTTTTCTATTTCCCGAAGTAGCTTGAAAAGTATTGGTATTAGTTCCTCTTTAAAGGTTTTGTAAAACTCTGCTGTATACCCATCCGGTCCTGGGCTTTTCTTAGTTGGTAGTCTTTTGATGGTTTCTTCTATTTCCTCAATTGAAATTGGTCTGTTTAGGTTGTCTATATCCTCCTGACTCAATCTGGGCAGATCATATGACTTAAGAAATTTATCTATGCCTTCACTATCTTCTAATTTATTGGAGTATAAGGATTCAAAATAATTTTTGATTATCTTCTGTATTTCTGAAGTGTCTGTTGTGATATTGCCTCTTTCATCCCGTATGTTAGTAATTTGAGTTCTCTCTCTTCTTCTCTTCGCTAGCATGGCTAAGGGTCTGTCGATTTTGTTTATTTTTTCAAAGAACCAACTTTTAGTTTTGTCAATTTTTTCAATTGTTTCTTTTGTTTCGATTTCATTAATTTCAGCTCTGATTTTAATTATTTCTTGCCTTCTACTTCTTTTGCTGTTGTTTTGCTCTTCTTTTTCTAGGATTTTGAGATGAAGTATGAGATCATTTATTTGTTGGTTTTTTCTTGTTTTAAGGAATGAACTCCAAGCAATGAATTTTCCTCTTAGAACTGCTTTCAATGTGTCCCATAGATTCCGATATGTTGTGTCTGTGTTTTCATTAATCTCTAAGAATTTTTTAATTTCCTCCTTGATGTCTTCTATAACCCATTGATCATTCAGTAACCTATTGTTCATTCTCCAAGTGATGTATTCTTTTCCCTTCCTTCTTTTATCGTTGATTTTCAGTTCCATTCCATTATGATCAGATAGGATGCATGGTATTATCTCTACTCCTTTATATTGTCTAAGAGTTTCCCTGTGACATAATATATGATCTATTTTTGAGAAGGATCCATGTGCTGCTGAGAAAAAAGTGTAACTGCTTGATGTTGGGTGGTATACTCTATATATGTCAATTAAGTCTAGGTTATTAATTGTGTTATTGAGTTCTATAGTTTCCTTATTCAACTTTTGTTTGGAAGATCTGTCCAGTGGTGATAGAGGTGTGTTGAAGTCTCCCATGATTATTGTATGGTGGTCTATTAGACTCTTGAACTTGAGAAGAGTTTGTTTGATGAACATAGCTGCACCATTGTTTGGGGCATATATATTTATGATTGTTATGTCTTGTTGGTGTATGGTTCCCTTGAGCAGTATGTAGTATCCCTCTTTATCCCTTTTGATTAACTTTGGCTTGAAATCTATTTTATTTGATATGAGTATGGATACTCCTGCTTGTTTCCGAAGTCCATATGAGTGATATGATTGTTCCCAACCTTTCACCTTCAGCCTATGTATGTCTTTTCCTATCAAATGCATCTCCTGTAGGCAGCATATTGTTGGGTCTTGTTTTGTGACCCATTCTACTAGCCTGTGTCTCTTGATTGGTGAGTTTAAGCCATTAACATTTAGGGTTATTATTGAGATATGGGTTGTTCTTCCAGCCATATTTGTTTATTTATGTTACTAAACATGGTTTGTTTTCCTCTTTGATTATTTTCCCCCCTTTACTGTCCTACCTCCCACTGTTGGTTTTCATTGTTATTTTCCATTTCCTCTTCCTGTAATGTTTTGCCAAGGATGTTTTGAAGAGATGGTTTTCTAGCTGCAAATTCTTTTAACTTTTGTTTATCGTGGAAGGTTTTAATTTCATCTTCCATCCTGAAGCTTAATTTCGCTGGAAACACAATTCTTGGTTGGAACCCATTTTCTTTCAGTGTTTGAAATATGTTATTCCAGGATCTTCTAGCTTTCAGAGTCTGTGTTGAAAGATCAGCTGTTATCCTGATTGGCTTACCCCTAAATGTGATCTGCTTCCTTTCTCTTGTAGCTTTTAAAATTCTCTCCTTATTCTGTATGTTGGGCATCTTCATTATAATGTGTCTAGGTGTGGGTCTCTTATGATTTTGCACATTCGGCGTCCTGTAGGCTTCTAGGATTTGGGGTTCTGTCTCATTCTTCAAGTCTGGGAAGTTTTCTCGTATTATTTCATTGAATAGATTGCTCAATCCTTTGGTTTGAAACTCTGTCCCTTCCTGTATCCCAATGACTCTTAAATTTGGTCTCTTGATGTTATCCCATATTTCTTGGATGTTCTGCTCATGGTTTCTTAACAGTCTTGCTGAGCTGTCTATGTTCTTTTCAAGTTGAAATACTTTATCTTCATTGTCTGATGTTCTGTCTTCTAAGTGTTCTACTCTGCTGGTAGTATTCTCAATTGAGTTTTTAAGTTGGCTTATTGCTTCCTGCATTTCTAGGATTTCTGTTTGTTTGTTTTTTATAACCTCTATTTCCCTGTGTAGTTGATCTTTTGCTTCTTGGATTTGTTTATGTAATTCATTGTTGAAGTGATCTTTCATTGTCTGATTTTGCTGTCTGATGTCTTCCTTGAGACTCCAGATCATCTGAAGCATGTATATCCTGAATTCTTTATCTGACATTCCATCTGCTGCAGCTATTACCTCTTCTAACGTTGAGTTGACCTGCATTGCTTGTGGTCCTTTCTTTCCTTGTCTCTTCATACTGTTCGCGTTCCTTTCTACTTAGTGAAACTGTTGTGCTATTGAATTTTCCCCCTATATATTTATATTGGTCTTGTATAGTTGCAAAGTCTCCCTCGCAGGTGCGGGCGGCGGCTCTGTCCCTCTGCGGGCCGCTAGGCTTGTTCTGTGGGTGGTCACAGTTCTGTCTACTTTGCAGGTGCAGGCAGCGGCACTGCCCCTCTGCAGGCCTCTGGGGCTGTACTGCCAGTGGGTCGCAGGTCCGCCTACCTTGCAGGTGCGGGGGGGGGGGCAGCTCTACCCTTCCTCAGGCCACTGGGCCTGTTCTGTCTCTCGGTTGCAGGTCTGGCCTGTTCTGATGGTGGTCACAGTTCCACCTACCTGGCAGGCGCGGGGGGTGGGGGGTGGCTCTGCCCCTCAGCAGGCCGCTGGGCCTGCTCTGTGCGTGGTCACAGTTCCCTCTACCTTGCCGGTGCAGGGGGAGGGGGCGGCTCTGCCTCTCAGCAGGCCGCTGCTCCTCTTCTGCCAGTGGGTCGCAGGCCCGCCTACCTTGCAGGAGTGATTGGAAGCTCTGTCCTGCCGCGGGCCACTCGGCCTTTTCTGTCGGTGGTCACAGTTCCACCTACCTGGCAGGCGCGGGGGGTGGGGGGTGGCTCTGCCCCTCAGCAGGCCGCTGGGCCTGCTCTGTGCGTGGTCACAGTTCCCTCTACCTTGCCGGTGCAGGGGGAGGGGGCGGCTCTGCCTCTCAGCAGGCCGCTGCTCCTCTTCTGCAGGTGGGTCGCAGGCCCGCCTACCTTGCAGGAGTGATTGGAAGCGATGTCCCGCCACGGGCCACTGGGCCTTTTCTGTCCGTGGTCACAGTTCCACCTACCTGGCAGGCGCGGGGGGTGGGGGGTGGCTCTGCCCCTCAGCAGGCCGCTGGGCCTGCTCTGTGCGTGGTCACAGTTCCCTCTACCTTGCCGGTGCAGGGGGAGGGGGCGGCTCTGCCTCTCAGCAGGCCGCTGCTCCTCTTCTGCCGGTGGGTCGCAGGCCCGCCTACCTTGCAGGAGTGATTGGAAGCTCTGTCCCACCGCGGGCCACTGGGCCTTTTCTGTCGGTGGTCACCTGGCAGGGGCGTGGGGTGGGGGGTGTCTCTGCCCCTCAGCCGGCCGCTGGGCCTGCTCTGTCCGTGGTCACAGTTCCCCTACCTGGCAGGCGCGAGGGGTGAGGGGCGGCTCTGCCCCTCAGCAGGCCGCTGGGCCTGCTCTGTGCGTGGTCACAGTTCCCTCTACCTTGCCGGTGCAGGGGGAGGGGGCGGCTCTGCCACTCAGCAGGTCGCTGCTCCTCTTCTGCCGGTGGGTCGCAGGCCCGCCTACCTTGCAGGAGTGATTGGAAGCTCTGTCCTGCCGCGGGCCACTCGGCCTTTTTCTGTCGGTGGTCACAGTTCCACCTACCTGGCAGGCGCGGGGGGTGGGGGGTGGCTCTGCCCCTCAGCAGGCCGCTGGGCCTGCTCTGTGCGTGGTCACAGTTCCCTCTACCTTGCCGGTGCAGGGGGAGGGGGCGGCTCTGCCTCTCAGCAGGCCGCTGCTCCTCTTCTGCAGGTGGGTCGCAGGCCCGCCTACCTTGCAGGAGTGATTGGAAGCTCTGTCCCACCGCGGGCCACTGGGCCTTTTCTGTCGGTGGTCACCTGGCAGGGGCGGGGGGTGGGGGGTGGCTCTGCCCCTCAGCAGGCCGCTGGGCCTGCTCTGTGCGTGGTCACAGTTCCCTCTACCTTGCCGGTGCAGGGGGAGGGGGCGGCTCTGCCTCTCAGCAGGTCGCTGCTCCTCCTCTGCCGGTGGGTCGCAGGCCCGCCTACCTTGCAGGAGTGATTGGAAGCTCTGTCCCGCCGCGGGCCGCTGGGCCTTTTCTGTCCGTGGTCACAGTTCCCCTACCTGGCAGGCGCGGGGGGTGGGGGGCGGCTCTTCCCCTCAGCAGGCCGCTGGGCCTGCTCTGTGCGTGGTCACAGTTCCCTCTACTTTGCCGGCGCAGGGGGAGGGGGCGGCTCAGCCTCTCAGCAGGCCGCTGCTCCTCTTCTGCCGGTGGGTCGCAGGCCCGCCTACCTTGCAGGAGTGATTGGAAGCTCTGTCCCACCACGGGCCACTGGGCCTTTTCTGTCGGTGGTCACCTGGCAGGGGCGGGGGATGGGGGGTGGCTCTGCCCCTCAGCAGGCCGCTGGGCCTGCTCTGTGCGTGGTCACAGTTCCCTCTACTTTCAAAAATAAACTTTTTTATAGAACAGTTTTTTATTTAAAGAAAAATTGCATAGATATAAAGACATAGTTCTCCTATGCTCTACACCCAGATGGCCTTATTATTACACCTTTTGTTAGTATGCCACACTTATTCAAATTGATGAACCAGTATATTCTGGAAGAGATGATGGAGAAATAGTACACCATTGAGGTCACTTTTTTTTTTCAAATTTTTCATAGAATTCACCAGCAAAGCCAACGAAACCCCATGTTTTCTCTTTTAGAAGGTTATTAGCTTTTAATTTATTTTCCTTAATAGAAACAAACCTATGCACATTGTCTATTTTTCCCTGTGTAAGTTTGAGTAGTTTAGTTTGTCAAGGAACCCATCATTTTAGCTGAATTATCAAATTTGTGGGCATAGAGTGGTTTGTAGTAACTTTTCTATTGTTTTAAGTTTTATTGATTTTTCTTTTTTTTTTCTTTTTGCTTGCTTTAGGCTTAAATTGCTTTTTTGCTTTGGTTTCTAAAAGCTAGATTACTGTTTAGCTCCCTCTTCTCTCGTCTGTGTCTTCAGTGCTATAAATTCCCCTAAATCCACTAAATGGTTACACATTTCATTGATAAATTGTGTAATTTTGATAAATTGTAATTCCTTTCTTCAATTCAAAACATTCAAAAATTACCCTTGAGACTATTTTTACTCATATGTTATTTACAAATGTATTATTGAATTCCCAAATATTTGGGGATTTTTCAGTTCTCTTTCTATTGGAGATTTTCAGATTAATTTCATTGTGATATAAGAATATATATTATTTGATTTATAATCCCTTAAATTTATTGATGACTATTTTATGACACAGAGGACATGGTGTGCCTTTCT
The DNA here is from genome assembly GCF_021218885.2 of Marmota monax. NCBI lineage: Eukaryota > Metazoa > Chordata > Mammalia > Rodentia > Sciuridae > Marmota > Marmota monax. The sequence continues at coordinate 9,548,247 of NW_026693473.1, read as the reverse complement.
GAATTTTATGTAAACCTGAATAGAATGTGTACTCTATTCTTTTGGGATAGAGTATTTTAGAATTCCAATAAGATCAGGTTGATTGACAGCGGCATTCTGGTCAACTATATCCTTATTTATTTTCAGACCTGCGACCAACCGGCAGAACAGGCCCAGGGGTCCGGGCGTGGTAGACACCTCACACCAATTGGAGGAGGGGCAGAGCAGAGCCACCGCCCATGCCTGCAAGGTAGGCAGACCGCCGCCCGACCCTGCAAGGGAGACTTTTCAACTATACAAGAGCAATATAAATATATAAGGGGAAAAAATTTTCAAAAACACAACAGTTTCACCAAGCAGAAAGAAACACAAGCAGTATGAAAAGACAAGGAAAGAAAGGACCACAAGCAATGCAGTTCAACTCAACTTTAGAAGAGGTAACAGCTGCAGCAGATAGAATGTCAGATAAAGAATTCAGGATATACATGCTTCAGATGATCTGGAGTATCAAGGAAGACATTAGACAGCAAAATCAGACAATGAAAGATCACTTCGACAATGAATTACACAAACAAATCCAGGAAACAAAAGATCAACTATACAGGGAGATAGAGGTTATAAAAAACAAACAAACAGAAATCCTAGAAATGCAGGAAGCAATAAACCAACTTAAAAACTCAATTGAGAATACTACCAGCAGAGTAGAACACTTAGAAGATAGAACATCAGACAATGAAGACAAAGTATTTCAACTTGAAAAGAACATAGACAGCTCAGCAAGACTGTTAAGAAACCATGAGCAGAACATCCAAGAAATATGGGATAATATAAAGAGACCAAACTTAAGAGTCATTGGGATACAGGAAGGTATAGAGGTCCAAACCAAAGGAATGAGCAATCTATCCAATGAAATAATACAAGAAAACTTCCCAGACTTGAAGAATAAGACAGAATCCCAAATCCTAGAAGCCTACAGGACGCCAAATGTGCAAAATCATAAGAGATCCACACCTAGACACATTATAATGAAGATGCCCAACATACAGAATAAGGAGAGAATTTTAAAAGCTTCAAGACAAAGGAAGCAGATTACATTTAGGGGTAAGCCAATCAGGATAACAGCTGATCTTTCAACACACACTCTGAAAGCTAGAAGATCCTGGAATAACATATTTCAAACACTGAAAGAAAATGGGTTCCAACCAAGAATTGTGTTTCCAGCGAAATTAAGCTTCAGGATGGAAGATGAAATTAAAACCTTCCACGATAAACAAAAGTTAAAAGAATTTGCAGCTAGAAAACCATCTCTTCAAAACATCCTCGGCAAAACATTACAGGAAGAGGAAATGGAAAATAACAATGAAAACCAACAGTAGGAGGTAGGACAGTAAAGGGGGGGAAAATAATCAAAGAGGAAAACAAACCATGTTTAGTAACATAAATAAACAAATATGGCTGGAAGAACAACCCATATCTCAATAATAACCCTAAATGTTAATGGCTTAAACTCACCAATTAAGAGACACAGGCTAGTAGAATGGATCACAAAACAAGACCCAACAATATGCTGCCTACAGGAGATGCATTTGATAGGAAAAGACATACATAGGCTGAAGGTGAAAGGTTGGGAACAATCATATCACTCATATGGACTTCGGAAACAAGCAGGAGTGTCCATACTCATATCAAATAAAATAGATTTCAAGCCAAAGTTAATCAAAAGGGATAAAGAGGGACACTACATACTGCTCAAGGGAACCATACACCAACAAGACATAACAATCATAAATATATATGCCCCAAACAATGGTGCAGCTATGTTCATCAAACAAACTCTTCTCAAGTTCAAGAGTCTAATAGACCACCATACAATAATCATGGGAGACTTCAACACACCTCTCTCGCCACTGGACAGATCCTCCAAACAAAAGTTGAATAAGGAAACTATAGAACTCAATAACACAATTAATAACCTAGACTTAATTGACATATATAGAATATACCACCCAACATCAAGCAGTTACACTTTTTTCTCAGCAGCACATGGATCCTTCTCAAAAATAGATCATATATTATGTCACAGGGCAACTCTTAGACAATATAAAGGAGTAGAGATAATACCATGCATCTTATCTGATCATAATGGAATGAAACTGAAAATCAATGATAAAAGAAGGAAGGAAAAAGCACGCATCACTTGGAGAATGAACAATAGGTTACTGAATGATCAATGGGTTATAGAAGACATCAAGGAGGAAACAAAAAATTCTTAGAGATAAATGAAAACACAGACACAACATATCGGAATCTATGGGACACATTGAAAGCAGTTCTAAGAGGAAATTTCATTGCTTGGAGTTCATTCCTTAAAACAAGAAAAAACCAACAAATAAATGATCTCATACTTCATCTCAAAATCCTTGAAAAAGAAGAGCAAAACAACAGCAAAAGAAGTAGAAGGCAAGAAATAATTAAAATCAGAGCTGAAATTAATGAAATCGAAACAAAAGAAACAATTGAAAAAATTGACAAAACTAAAAGTTGGTTCTTTGAAAAAATAAACAAAATCGACAGACCCTTAGCCATGCTAGCGAAGAGAAGAAGAGAGAGAACTCAAATTACTAGCATACGGGATGAAAAAGGCAATATCACAACAGACACTTCAGAAATACAGAAGATAATCAAAAATTATTTTGAATCCTTATACTCCAATAAATTAGAAGATAGTGAAGGCATCGATAAATTTCTTAAGTCATATGATCTGCCCAGATTGAGTCAGGAGGATATAGACAACCTAAACAGACCAATATCAATTGAGGAAATAGAAGAAACCATCAAAAGACTACCAACTAAGAAAAGCCCAGGACCGGATGGGTATACAGCAGAGTTTTACAAAACCTTTAAAGAGGAACTAATACCAATATTTTTCAAGCTACTTAAGGAAATAGAAAAAGAGGGAGAACTTCCAAATTCATTCTACGAGGCCAACATCACCCTGATACCTAAACCAGACAAAGACACTTCAAAGAAAGAAAACTACAGACCAATATCTCTAATGAACCTAGATGCAAAAATCCTCAATAAAATTCTGGCGAATCGGATACAAAAACATATCAAAAAAATTGTGCACCATGATCAAGTAGGATTCATCCCTGGGATGCAAGGCTGGTTCAATATATGGAAATCAATAAATGTTATTCACCACATCAATAGACTTAAAAATAAGAACCATATGATCATCTCGATAGATGCGGAAAAAGCATTCGACAAAGTACAGCATCCCTTTATGTTCAAAACTCTAGAAAAACTAGGGATAACAGAAACATACCTCAATATTGTAAAAGCTATCTATGCTAAGCCTCAGGCTAGCATCATTCTGAATGGAGAAAAATTGAAGGCATTCCCTCTAAAATCTGGAACAAGACAGGGATGCCCTCTCTCTCCACTTCTGTTCAACATAGTTCTCGAAACACTGGCCAGAGCAATTAGACAGACGAAAGAAATTAAAGGCATCAAAATAGGAAAAGAAGAACTTAAATTATCACTATTTGCAGGGACATGATTCTATACCTAGCAGACCCAAAAGGGTCTACAAAGAAACTATTAGAGCTAATAAATGAATTCAGCAAAGTGGCAGGATATAAAATCAACACGCATAAATCAAAGGCATTCCTGTATATCAGCGACAAATCCTCTGAAATGGAAATGAGGACAACCACTCCATTCACAATATCTTCAAAAAAAAAATACTTGGGAATCAACCTAACAAAAGAGGTGAAAGACTTATACAATGAAAACTACAGAACCCTAAAGAGAGAAATAGAAGAAGATCTTAGAAGATGGAAAAACATACCCTGTTCATGAATAGGCAGAACTAACATCATCAAAATGGCGATATTACCAAAAGTTCTCTATAGGTTTAATGCAATGCCAATCAAAATCCCAACGGCATTTCTTGTAGAAATAGAGAAAGCAATCATGAAATTCATATGGAAAAATAAAAGACCCAGAATAGCAAAAACAACTCTAAGCAGGAAGTGTGAATCAGGCGGTATAGCGATACCAGACTTCAAACTATACTACAGAGCAATAGTAACAAAAACAGCATGGTACTGGTACCAAAACAGGCGGGTGGACCAATGGTACAGAATAGAGGACACAGAAACCAATCCACAAAACTACAACTATCTTATATTTGATAAAGGGGCTAAAAGCATGCAATGGAGGAAGGATAGCATCTTCAACAAATGGTGCTGGGAAAACTGGAAATCCATATGCAACAAAATGAAACTGAATCCCTTTCTCTCGCCATGCACAAAAGTTAACTCAAAATGGATCAAGGAGCTTGATATCAAATCAGTGACACGCCATCTGATAGAAGAAAAAGTTGGCTACGATCTACATACTGTGGGGTCGGGCTCCAAATTCCTCAATAGGACACCCATAGCACAAAAGTTAATAACTAGAATCAACAAATGGGACTTACTCAAACTAAAAAGTTTTTTCTCAGCAAAAGAAACAATAAGAGAGGTAAATAGGGAGCCTACATCCTGGGAACAAATCTTTATTCCTCACACTTCAGATAGAGCCCTAATATCCAGAGTATACGAAGAACTCAAAAAATTAGACAATAAGATAACAAATAACCCAATCATCAAATGGGCCAAGGACCTGAACAGACACTTCTCAGAGGAGGACATACAATCAATCAACAAGTACACGAAAAAATGCTCACCATCTCTAGCAGTCAGAGAAATGCAAATCAAAACCACCCTAAGATACCATCTCACTCCAGTAAGATTAGCAGCCATTATGAAGTCAAACAACAACAAGTGCTGGCGACGATGTGGGGAAAAGGGTACACTTGTACATTGCTGGTGGGACTGCAAATTGGTGCAGCCAATTTGGAAAGCAGTATGGAGATTTCTTGGAAAGCTGGGAATGGAGCCACCATTTGACCCAGCTATTCCCCTTCTCAGTCTATTCCCTAAAGACCTAAAAAGAGCATGCTACAGGGACACTGCTACATCGATATTCATAGCAGCACAATTCACAATAGCAAGACTGTGGAACCAACCTAGATGCCCTTCAATAGACGAATGGATAAAAAAATGTGGCATTTATACACAATGGAGTATTACTCTGCATTAAAAAATGACAAAATCATAGAATTTGCAGGGAAATGGATGGCATTAGAGCAGATTATGCTAAGTGAAGCTAGCCAATCCCTAAAAAACAAATGCCAAATGTCTTCTTTGATATAAGGAGAGTAACTAAGAACAGAGTAGGGATGAAGAGCATGAGAAGAAGATTAACATTAAACAGGGATGAGAAGTGGGAGGGAAAGGGAGAGAGAAGGGAAATTGCATGGAAATGGAAGGAGACCCTCAGGGTTATACAAAAGTACATACAAGAGGAAGTGAGGGGAAAGGGAAAAATAATACAAGGGGGAGAAATGAATGACAGTAGAGGGGGTAGAGAGAGAAGACGGGAGGGGAGGGGAGGGGAGGGGGGATAGTAGAGGATAGGAAAGGCAGCAGAACACAACAGACACTAGTATGGCAATATGTAAATCAATGGATGTGTAACTGATGTGATTCTACAATCTGTATATGCGGTAAAAATGGGAGTTCATAACCCACTTGAATCAAAGTGTGAAATATGATATATCAAGAACTATGTAATGTTTTGAACAACCAACAATAAAAAATTAAAAAAAAAAGAAAACGGAAAAAAAAGATAAAAGTGGGGTGCTCCAATAACTAACAGTGAGAAAATAACCCAAATTTAAATGTAAGGTCTCTGGTGTGGCTCAGTGGTAGAGCTCTTGCCTAGTTCACTCAAGGTCAGTAGTTTTCATGCTTATTCATATTACCCCAAAGCAGAAATCTAAACTCTCCAAATCCTTCTATATAATGAAATATATAATGTGTGTGTGTGTGTGTGCGTGTGTATACACACATTTTCCCCCAGCACTGGGGGGTTGAGCCCAAGGACATCCTACCACTTGGCTTTATCCCTAGCCCTTCTTATTTTGAGATACAGTCTTGCTAAATTGCAGAGGCTAGCCTAAAGCTGCCTCAGTTCCTGAGTTGCTGGAATTAGTCATGTGCCACCAAACCCAGCACTCAGCACACTGACATAGGAGGTTTGCTTGACCTCAGAAGTTCAAGACTGGCCTGGCCAACATCCTGGGAACTCCACCTCAAACAGACAGAAAACCCACAAAAGTGATGGTCAATTTTTCTTTCCTTTTCCATGTCTGAGGATTAAATCCAGGGGTGTGTTACCATTGACCTACATCCCCAGGACTCTTTTTATTTATTTATTTATATATACTTAAAACAATTCTCTTTAAGTTACTGATCCTTGACTTGTGATCCTCCTGCCTCAGTCTCTTCAGTAGCTGGGCTTATAGATGGGCACCCCTGTACCCAACTCTATTATCAGTTTTCAAGTATGCAGTAAATTAACTGCAACAACCATATTGACCATTATATCTCCGATACTTACTCATGTTTAACTGAAACTTTGTAATTTCTGAGTAATCTACTACCCTATTAGGACTAACAATAAACAAGTTCCCTTCCTATTTTATGGAATTGTTTCAGGTGAACTTGGTATTATCCAGGCTGGTGGGTGACTAGGTTGAGTCTCATCCTATATGCCCTGACTTCCCAAGAGGCCCAAGAGGAAAGGTCTGGAGATGCTAGGCTCTCCATCCCAGGTTCTGAGAAACTAATGTGACGCCATTTTTGAGAAACCAGCGTCTACCTCAAGGCCTGTCCAGAGGGAGGGGGCATGACTCTTGTCCTTGGAAAAACCCACAGAAGGCTCTTAGGCACATATCCACCCTGCTGAGTTGTTTAACAGAAGGGATCTGCGGCACTAGGTGCCCCTGACTCAGTTATGCTAGGTGAGGACCCATAGCAACCCCCTAGCAACCACCAATCAGCATGAGACAGGAATGATATCTGAAATGACAGGTGACCCCCCAGTAGTTTCGGTGATTGATAACATGATTAGGCCACCCTGCAGTTTGGCATATACACTCTTGCAACCCCTCCCGGCCTAAACCAATCAGTTCAAATGTATCCACCATTTGAACTCACCAACTACCCTTACCCAACTTGTTGCCGCCAGTGAATGTATTAATCAATGTTAAGAATTGTTTGATTTTCCCGCGATATAAAATGATTTGCTGTGTGATGTTGTGATGCATAGAGTATCCCCCCAAAACCTATAAATCCTCACTGAACTAAGGGTTGGGACTCACTACTCAGGACCGCTGCTTTGGAAATGGTTGAGAGTCCAGGCTCGAGTCTACAATAAAGACTCTTGTGTAATTGCACCGGATTCGGCTCCTGGAGGTCTATTGGGGTCCCACGAATCTGGCATTACAGTTCTAGGAGCTTGTGGGCACCTGGTAGCCCTGCAGGTGTGGGGGCCATTTCTTGGCTCTTGGCCCTGGGTATGTGGACAGTGGGCCCCATAACTGGGCCCCCTATAACACCCCTTTCCTTATGCATAGGCCAAGGATTAGGTGGGGAATATCTGAGAATCAAGGGCACATTCAGCAGAAATAAGAAGGGGGCAAAAAGGGAAGGGGGTGCAGCCCAGTTAGGGCCTCTCAACTTGGCAAGGAGTCACAAGACTGGCCCAAGGCTTAGGGTAGAGGGTACGGTAGAGGACATCAAAGGAAGGAATGTTCTATGTCCCACTTAACGCTCAAGAAGCAGTGAGCCTGATCCAAGGGTCTTTCTTAAGGAAATCCTAGGAATCCTAGGCTGGGGGCAGGGGGCAGACACACATAAAATCTTCATCCCAGAGCAGGAAGTCTTTGCCTTTGGAAAGGCCATGTCCTCTTTTGAGAATCTGAGGGAAATTACATCCTTCCCTAGTGGGGAAACTGAGGACCAGATTGTCAAGGAGATGTCTCACATCTAGCTTAGGACTTGAAAGGCCCTTGCCTGAGACTGAGTGAGGCCCTGTGTACCTGAAGGCAGGGAGCCAATGAGTGCAGACCTGAACCAGGCAGGATGGCAGGGGGATAGGCAGGATGGCAGGGGGATAGGCAGGATGGCAGGGGGACAGCCAGTGGGGCTGGAGGAGGCAACATGAACTCCCCAGAGATTGGGGCCTGGCCTTCTCAGCCCCCCGTGGAGCTGGACTCCCTCCAGCACTTCCCCACCCAGGCAGTTCCATGATGCACATCCAGGCCTTGGCCCAGGCTCCTGGACCACCTCTCTCCTCCCTCACCCAGATCCAGTTTATCTGGAGGGCTCTCCTTTGGGAATGAGCTTGGGAGCCTCTGGCTTCCCCACTCGGCCTTTCCCCTGGTGGTCAGCAGGGTTGAGCCATCCCTTCTGCACACACAGGTTCACAGGCACTAAAACCTGGGCACAGGGACTCAAAAAGACTTCCCCCTCCTTCTCTGCCATGTGCCCATGAACTTGGGTTTCCCAGACAGAGGAAGTGAGCAAGAATAAGATTTGAGAAAAGCCTTAAGCCCCAAAGGGACTTGAGCCCAGGGGGATAGATACTGGGACAAGGAAAGGGGATGAGAAGAGTTGGAGTTCCAGCCAGGGCAGGCGGGTGGGGCTGGGCCTGGGCTTCCAGGGACTGGTGGGGGAGGGAAGGAAGAAGGAAGAGCAGTCTTGTGGTGGGACTTTGTAGTCTGCAGAGTTGGAGACACATCCTGCATCGTAGGTCACCCACCTCCTAAAGTTGGTCAGAAAGGATAAGGGGCTGGGTGAACAAACCCCCGAGGACGAGCTCATACCAACACATGTGCATACTCTCTCTCTCTCACACACACACACACACACACCCTAGGGGACATGTATCTGATCCCTTGGGTGACATCCTTTTGCCTCCACCTTTATCACACAAGATGGTTTCACCCGGATACAAGTACGGAAAGAAGCAGTATGGTTTGTGGCTGTCCTGATGCTTCATGTGGCAAGATGATATGGGGTCCTTGATACAAATTCAGAGTGCCCCACAACCACTAATAGTACTCTGGAAATTCTGACATGGTCAGGTCGCCCAACTAGTGGAGAAAATAACCATAAATCATTCCAGCTGCATACATTGCTTGCCTGCTGTGCACCAGATGAAACACCTCACCTCCTCCTCCAACAACCTACTATGAAGGTGATATTATTCCCAGTCCCAAGGTCACACTCTGGAGACTAACATACCACATACCCACCATTTGATGTGCCCCCTGCCCCACACTCTGGGGCCTGCAGACTCAAAAGACCTGAGTGTACCCCAGGGGCAGGACCAGAACCAGCACCTGATGCACCCCAGGAGGAAGGGACCAGGGTGGGACACAGTTGCAGGAGAGATGCAGGATGAATGCCCCCGCCCTCCACATCTGGGGAGGAGGCAGCCAGGAGGGGGCTCCAGACTGCCTCAGGCTGGCTCACCCCCCACAAGAGGGCTGGGCAACGGGCACCCCCTGCAGTCAGACAGGGATGCTGCAGGGCAGGGCTTGTTCCATCCCCAGTGCTAGCTGGGGGTTTTCTCTCCTCTCATCTTCAGCCCTTGCCAGGAAGCCAGCCAGGTCAGTCACTGTGATTATTACTGTTGCCACATTTTAAGGATGAGAGAAATGCTAAGTGTCTTGCTCAAGGTCAACAAGCTAGACAATGTTGGTTCCCAAGCTCGGGTCTCCAGAGAGCAAGGATCTTCCCTTCCAAGAGGGCTTTGTTCCAGCCCCTCAGAGCCTCCCTGCACCCCCAGGAAACACCGCTTCTCTAAACCTAGAACAAACAGACAGAGCAGCCATAGGAAGAAGTAAAAACTATTTACAAATGTACAACAGGAATGGAAGTCTTAGCACTCCCAATAGGGGAGTGATTGAGGGCTCAGCTACGAGAGGCCTCCACATGGAGGCTCAGGAGGTGAAGTTCAGATATCCTGGTATCCAGCAGTATGAATGGGTGAGTGAGAGGCTCGTGGATGGGAGGCCAAGCCTTCTCTGTGGGCTTTTTGCTGCGGCATCGGGCTGATGAAAATCTAAACACATAAGTCAATACATGGGGGTTCTTTCTAGCCTCTACCCTGCAGTTCACAGTCATGGCCCTGGGCCCCAGGAGGCAGGACAAAGGAGAGGGCTGGTACCTCAAGTACTGCAAGGGCCCGTGGGGGGCACCATGGGTTATCGACCCTACTGAACTCCTAATGCTCCACTTCATAAGTTTCACATGGGATTTCAAGTACAAATTTCCATTAAAAAAAAAAAAAAGAGCCAGGCAGTGGCACATGACTATAATTCTAGTGCCTGGGAGGCTGAGGCAGGAGGATCACAAGTTCAAAGCCAGCCTCAGCAAATTGAGGCACTAAGCAACTTAGTGAGAACCTGTCTCTAAATAAAATACAAAATAGGGCTGGGGATGTGGCTCAGGGGTCGAGTGCCCTGAGTTCAATTCCCTGTCCCCCTCCCCCCCAAAAAAGAATCTCCGTTAAAACATAGATTACTAGTCTCAGTGCTCATTAATAACTGAGGAAACTGAGGCCTCAAAAGGTAAGGGACTGGCCAAGGCCAACTAGCAAATTAGTGGTGCAGTCTTTTCTCTTTGTCTATTCAGCAACACCTGGGAGTGCTCTGAAACCTGGACCCCGCACACTCAGGTCCATAATTCCATTCCTTAAGCTCCATGTGCTTCAGCTTCAGGGCCAGCCTGACCTCAGGGGCCTCCCCCAACACATGTGCGACCCACAGACATCCCTCTCCCAATGCATACCCACTATTCCTCACCTCCTGTAAAGCTGCAGCCTCGCCACTCCCTGGGGGGCCCTGCCTATGTGTTGGAGATGTGGGCCCAGGGAGCTCTGTGGGACGGTGTTGACGGGAATGTTGTGGCGAGAACTGTGTGTGCACTGGGTTCCCTTGCTCAGGGTCCCACTTCGTGCCTTCCTCCTGCTGCATCCAAATAGCTGCAGACATGTACCTGGGGTGCGACAGACCAAATGCAGGGAGTCACTACCCACCTTGGCCTGGTGCCCCTGACCACCCTCACCCTCAGCTTGGAAAGCACAGAGCCCAGGATTCCCAGCCAGGAGTCTCATCCCGGCTGCAGTTCACCTCTACCCCATTTCTTAGGGCAAGAACCTAGAAGGGCAATGAATAGGGACGTTCCCAGTGGCTCCCAAAGTACCCTGGAGAAAAACCCAAAGGAAAGGACAATGGGTGACAGGGCCTCGGAGCTGGGGTCAGGGACCAGAGAAGAAGACCCAGCTTTATCCCACCCCACTCCCACCAGCCCCAGGTCCACCACTTGAGCCTCCAGTTTACCAACTCACTTGGGTCCCAGTGGCATACAAATGGTCAAATACCAGTTGTTGGCACAGCCCTGGTCGAAGGGGTTGTTGTTCCAGAATGATTTGCCCTGGAGGGAGATGGGGATGGGAAGAGGAGCTCAGAAACAGCAGGACTGGGCAAGGCCATCTCCCAGTGATCCTTCCTAAGTTAGTCAACTAAGCCAGGGCTCAACCCGGGCCTGGAGCAAGATTCTAAGGGCAGGGGAGCCCAAGAATGACCCAGGGCCTCCTGCCTTCCTAGGCTCCTAGGAAGAGTGACCTCCCTCGACCCACTTGTGAGCAGCTCTCCCCAGACAGTGCTGACACTGCACCCCCTTCTCCTGCCTTCTCAGGGCTCCTCATCATCTTGTGCCTCCCTGTGCAAGATCCTTGTTCTGTCTCCATTGGCTACACCTGTCCTCTTACCTCATCCTTCCATATACCCACCCTTTTTTAAAAAATATTTTTTAGTTGTTGATAGACCTTATTTTTTTTTAATTTGTATGGGGTACTGAGGATCGAACTCAGTGCCTCACACATGCTAGGCAAATTCTTTGCCACTGAGCTACAACCCCAGCCCCTTTCAGATACCTTTTAAACTCTTCCTTGTGCTGCTCAATTGCTCCAAAGACAATGTCACCACCCCACTCCCACTTCATTTCCCCACCTCTCATTTATTTCTAAAATTATGCCTTAATTGAATTTCACTATCTGGTAGGACAGGGGCAGTGGGGAGGCCCAATCATAGTTTCCTAGTCAAAAATCACATGGTCCAGGAAAATCTGGGCTGAAGGCCTTCAGTACACAAAGCAGTAAAGGTCAAGCTCAAAGTAAAGGCAGACCACAGGGCTGATGAATAAGGGCCAAGCACAGAGTCTCAGGTGGGAGGGGGACCAGATATGGCAGTGGTGGGCTGGTGACTAAAAGGATGGGAGGTGATGAGCAGAGAGGCTCCTTTGTCTGTTCACTGTCTTGGGGTCTGCAGCATCCCCTCCCCCACTGATGCTGCCCACCAGTCTTCCTGAAAGAGCCATTAGTCAAGTGATTGCCATACTAAAGGAATCCCATGGCAGAAATGCCCACCCCTATCTTTCCTATTCAACACTAAAAAGAAAAAGCAATAAAGATACACAGATTGGAAAGAAGGTAATGAAACTGTTCTTCACAGATGACAATTTTCTATGTAGAATGTACAAAAGCCACAAAATGCTGGGGGAGAACTCAGTGGTTGAGCACCTCTGATTCAACCCCTAGTCCTAGAAAAACAACACTAAGGACTCCTGCTCTTGGGAAGATGCTATGAAGAAAATGGAATGACAAGTCACCGATTGCAAGAAGAGATTTGCAAAACCTAGATCTGAATCTCATGTAGAAAACTCTTAAAACTCAATAAGAAAACAACCCGTTTTTTCAAATGGGCAAAAGATTGGAGTAAACGCTTTTTGGGGAGTGGGTACCACGGATTGAATATAGGGGCACTCAACCACTGAGCCACATCCCCAGTCCAATTTTTTTGTATTTTATTAGAGACAGGGTCTCACTGAGTTGCTTAGTGCCTCGCTTTGCTGAGGCTGGCTTTGAACTCAGAATCCTCCTGTCTCAGCCTCCCAAGCTGCTGGGATTACAGGTGTGCGCCACTGTGCCCTGCCGGGAGTAAACACTTTACCAAAGACCTACTGATGGCCAAACAGACATGAAAATAGGCTCAACATCATTACTCATTAGGAAAACACAACCTGGAACCTTAATGAAATACTACAACTCATTTAATAAGACAGGTTATGATTAAAAGACAAAACAAAATAACAAAGGACAGTTTGAGGGGCTGGGGTTGTGGCTCAGTGGTAGAATGCTTGCCTAGTGTGTGTGAGGCACTGAATTCGATTCTTAGCACTGCATATAAATAAATAAAAGGTCAACTGATACCTAAAAGATATTTGAAAAAAAAAGTGTGAAATGTTGGTGAGGATGTGAAGCAACTGGAACTCCCAAACATTGCTGGTAGAATTTAGGAACCTTACAGTTGTTTTGGAAGACAAACTTGGCAATTTCCTACAAAGTTCCACACGTGTTTACCTTATGACTCAGCAATGCCACCCCTAAGAATTTATTTAAGAAAAATGAAAACTTATGTTCACATGCCTGTGCATCAATGTTTGGGGCAGCTTTATTTATAACTACCCCAAACTAACTGGGCATAGTGGCCCACACCTATAATCCCAGAGGCTTGGGAGCCTGAAGCAAGAGGATGGCAAGTTGAAAGTCAGCCTAATCAACTTAGTGATGCACTAAGCAACCTAGTGAGACCCTGTCTCAAAATTTAAAAAAAAAAATTTTAAAGCATAATGGAAGGGGTGCTAGGAATGTGGCTCAGAGATTAAACATCCCCAGCTTCAATTTCTAGTATGAAAAAAAAATACTGGCAAAACCTAGATATAATGTAAAAAATCCTTCGTTTGGTGAATGTATAAACAATCTGTAGGGCATCCATATGCTACTACACAGCAATAAAAGTAAATAAAATACTGATATGAGCGACAAGATGGATGAATCTCAAATACATTGTGCTAAATAAATAAAGCCAGAGAAAAAAGGCAATGACTCCATTTACATGTGATCCTGGAAAAAAAGAAAAACCAGAAGGACATAGGGAGAGAGACTGACAACAACAGGTGAATGAAAGAATATTCTGGAGTAAAGAAACTGCCTAAACTTGGTCATGCTGGAGAATGCAGGACAGTATCCATTTGTCAAAATCCCTTATCCTAGACTAAAAGGGTGAATTTTGCAGTTTTAATTTATTCCTCAATAAATGAGTTTTTTTTTTTTAATCCCACCATGGCTCCCAGGTTTCCACTTTGTCAAAACTAAATTTCACGCTCCACTTTTAGGAGCTTTTTAATCTTGACTCCCACGGGGTCAACTTCATTGCCCATGCCACCTTGGGTTTGATTTAGAATAGTTTCCTCCTCATTTCCTTAACATCCTACTTTCGGGTTTCTGTGCCTTTTTGCAAAGGTGTGCCTCTCACAGACAACACCCTCCTGTCTTCTACCTTTGCAAAATCACACCTAGGACAGGAAGAGTGGCACGTCCTTCCTCTACAATGCTGGCCTCGCCAAACTCAGTTTCTTCCAGGCTGCTACACCACTCAGGACCGACCCCCGTCTCAAGCGTTTTCCTAGGCGTCTGCTGGTATTATACTGATCGCAGGGTTCTTACCAACACAAGCGCAGGATGTACCCATCCCTCAAATAACAGGCTCTCCATGCAATGCACCCAGGAGGGAGAATGACCACTGAGCTCCAGGGGGAGGAAAGATCTGAGCTGCATCTTAAGGGGTGGGTCTGGAAGGACTCAGGAGGCACCATCAGGACCAAGGGCAGTGAAGATCAGCAGAAAGTGCCTGAGGCCCAAAGATGCAAGATGCCTCCGCACCGTCTGGTATTGCAGTACTCGCTTACCTTGCTCACGGACACAGCCTGGACCATCAGGAGCAGAATGACAGGCAGCAGGAATACCAAGACCGGTACAGCTACTGTGATGCTGTGCGCACACAAGCTGAGAAGAACAGCCAAACTGTTGTCTCCTGGCCCCGCCCATCGACCGACACGCCCTCAGTAGCCCCGCCCCGGCTGCCCCGCCCACCCACTTGTTCCTCCCTGGCCTGGACAGTTAATCCAGCACACCCAAGAGAAACCTCACCCCACCATGCTGTCCTCCCACTTGTCCCTTTTCAACCTTCATTACCCCACTTCTTGGCCTCCCGAGATTCTTAACTCCATAATCCATCCTACCGGGCCCATCTACCTGACCCCACTCGCCTTCAACCTGTCCTTCACAGGTCCTCCCAAGTGGCTTCTCCCTTTAGCCCTGCTCACACCTCAGCCCTGCCCTCAGTTAACCCCGCCTCTTGGCTGTCCTGCCCCTTGGCTGTCCGTCCCTCCCCACAACCCATTCTCTTCCCAGTATGGGCCCTTGGGACTGTGTGGATACGCCATGGCTGAGTCCAGCGACCAGGGCATGCGTCTTGTACGAATGAAGAAAAGCAAAATGGTAGCCAGAAGAACAACCAGATAAAGGCACAGGGACACCACCAGCAGCATGAATACGCGGAAATTTCTTTGACCGACACAATTGTTTACCCACAGGCAGTGGTGATCAAAGTCCTAGGGGAGAGAAGGCAGACCTTGAGGGTCTATTTGGCTTAGCCCAACACCCCCAAATCTTGAGGCCCCCCCGCAACCCAGCCCCTAGACTTCCTGCTCTTGGCCATGCAGGTGAGCCCCCATCTCCAGGGTGAAACCAGCACGTCCATGGATAGAACACAGTTAGGACGCCATGGCTCATCAGGTCATTTGTCATGAGTGAGGTCTTTAGAGACAAGTCCTGCCTGGTGTCACTTTGAGCAGGATACAGAAAAACTCCGAAGCTGTATTTTTTCAGATACTGGGTAAGGATGAGAAGAATTCCTTGCCCAGCCAGCCTTCTGTACTTGGAAACCCGTGCAGGATGTGCACATGAGAGAAGAGCACTCAGAACCCAGGAAACCCTCAATTGGACACCCAGAGGTGGACAGGCAAAAGTACCCAGAACGGGGCAGCAGCTGGCCTAAAGTTATGGGTATCTAGTATCAGCAAGCTAGGGGTTGGGACAGTCACTGCCTTTCCTCCCCTTGACTCCACCAGGCTTAGCACAGATGGTGCCCTTTGCATGTTAGCACCTGTGCAAGCAAGGCGAGCCTTTCAGGACAGGTGCAAAACTGGAGGCAATAACATATATAAGTGACCAAGAGTGGCTGAGAGCCACTTGTAGCAGTGTGGGAAGATGGTCTCATACCCACCCCTGGACCACATATGATGTGAGGTTCCTGGTCCTGGCCAGGTGCCCTGGGATGGGTTTGTGAGTGGTCAGGAAGGAGGAGTACTTACCTCCACACAGATATTACAGAAGGGACAGTGGTGGGTCCGGGGTGGACAATGGAAAGAACACTTTGAGCACCACTGCAGGTGGAAGGCCACATTGTTCACTCGTGCTATGTATTGAATGTTGGGGTCCTCTTCTAAGGAGCCTGGCAGGGGAAGAGATTTGGGCAGTGGCAGGAGGTCCTTCCACCACTCTACTGCTTGGGGCAGCCCCATAGCATCATTGGGCATCAAGAAGGTGGGTAGGAGGTGGGCAGGGGAATCCCGGTCCCCGTTGAGCAAGCTGACCACTCAGATGGGTGGGCAGTCAAAGAGAAAGGGCTGTCCAGCCACAGGAGCTCTACATGGAGCTCCCCCTTTGGAATAGTGATCAGTGCTTGAAGTGGTGTGTAAAATGGGAAAGAGGAGGAGTGAACTGCGTGGTTTGGAAGAGCCTGCTGGCCTCTCTTGCCAGCCTGCCCAGTCCTCCCTTCTAAAGCAGCTGGAAAACCTCCAGGATTCTGTTTTTTCACACTTCAGTGGCTTGGGAAATGAAGTGCCAGGGCCCAAGTAATGATGACATGGAGGGAAGGGATCCTGAGGCCACGGGGGCGGGGGGTGGGGTTGAGCGGGGGTTAGCACTTTTGAAATCACCCCTATAGGTATCAGCCCTTGGGGTAGCACCTCCTTCTCCAGGGGTCTGAGGCCTTACCTCTGTGTAAAATGCCTGGGTCTGACCCGTTGAGGAAAATGAGGCTGCAGAAGGACACTAGAAAGAGTAGGCCCGAAACCACAGCAAATTCCCACTGCCCATGCTGAGCCAACCACCGGCACCTGAAACCAGAGCCAGACTCAGACCTAGTCTGGGGAAACCCAGAGCTCCCCACGAGGCCTAGTTCACCTGAGGTAGGACTCACTCGCCTTAAGGACAGATCTAAATATCCAGGTTAGAGACAGACCATGGAGACTCCACCAAATGCCACCAGCATTACCAGTCTCTCACAGTTCCCTAAATGCGTCAGGCACTCCAGACCTCTGTGCTTGCACATTGGGCTCCCTCTAACTCTATATCCTCCTTCTCCTGCTGACCCTCTCTCTCCACTTCCCTCCCTGCCTCTGTACTGTCGTTGTCTATTTTCTCTTCTGTGTCTAAGACACTGACACCTTCCATGGGAGACTCACGGGAAGCCGAAAAAGATGCCACTTATTGTAATAAGAAGCATTGCATTAAAAGCTGCAAACAGGCTTGGTTTCAGCCATGAGGATTCGATCGGAGGTTCATTTGGGGGCGTGATACTCTGTGAAGAGATCATGGCTAGACCACTTAGTCTCACAGACTGAAGCCACCAACGAACTCTTCTGGGTTGGCACCCAGACTGCCATGACAACAGAAGTGACATCACAGAGGTTCTGGAATGGGGGCTCTGGCTGCTTCCAGTGACTTCTGAGATCAACCTTCCCCCACCCCCACATACGCACATGTTGTAGACTGGGACATCCTGCTCTTATGATGGTAGCTTTGTTGGAGCTTGTGATGATGTGATGTGGTTTGTCCCCAAAGGTTCAAAGGCTGGAGGGTTGGTCCTCAGTGATGAGGTGGTAGAACCTGAAAGAGGTGGGCCTAGTGGGAGGTAACTCAGTCACTATGCAAGATGCCCTCTCAAGGGAGTAATGGACTTCTCATGGGCCCCCATTTGCTCCTGTGAGAGGGGGTTGTTATAAAAAGAGCCAGATTGGTCCCTCCCTGTTTTCTGGCCATGCAATCTGTACTTCTTGTATGTCCTCCCACCATGATGCCATTCACCATGTTGTGAACACCCTCACCAGAGATCACTTGCAGGAGCTGCCAAATCTTGGATTCTGAGTTAAATAAACCTTACCTCCTTACAAATTATCTGTTCTCGGGTATTTTGTTAGAGCAACAGAAAGCAGGCTAATACAGAGGCCATAAAATATGTGAAGACGGCATGGGGAGAAGTTTGGTGATGGTTATCCCCCTTTCAGGCCCAGTGCTAATTGGAGTCAACAGTGCTCATTGCTCATCTTAGCGCCACTTCTTCCTTTTTGTTGTAACAGAGCTCCAGTTTGGGGAAGGAGGTAGAAATCTACCAACTAAATATCTTCCCAGTTTCCCTCACTTCCATGGTGGGCTTTATGACGTAATTCTCTCTCAAAATGAGCTGGGGATGTGACTCAATGGTTAAATAATCCTAGGTTCAATCCCTGATGATGATGATAATAAAAATAATAATAATAATTTGTACATATTTATGGCATACAACATATTTTGAAACATGTATACATTGAAGAATGTCTGAGTCAAGTTTTTTAACATATACATTACTTCATATTATTTGTGGTGAGAACCCTTAAAATCTGAGTCATTTTTAGTGTAGATAACATTATCAACTGTACTCATTCTGTTGTATGTTATTATTAACTGTAGTCATTATATTGCACAATAGATCCCTTAAACTCATCCCTCTCATCTAAGTGTAATTTGTTCTCCTGGGACCAGCATCTTCCCCATCCCCTGCCCAGCCACTCCTGGGACCCTGGCAGTCACCATTCTGCTCTCTGTTTCTATGAGTTCAACTTTATAGATTCCACATGTAGGTGAGATCATGTGATTGTTGCCCTGTGCGTGGCTATTTCCCCCAATAAAATGTCCTTTGGCCTCATTCATTTGTCATAAATGACAGGATATCCTTATTTTTTTTAAAGACTAAAGAGTATCCCCTTATATTTCTAAACCACATTTTCTGTATCCATCCATCCACAGATTGGCTGGACCATAGGGTAGGTTTTTGTTGTTGTTGTTGTTGTTTTATGGTGCTGGGGATTGAACCCAGGGCCTTGTCCATGCAAGGCAAGCACTCTACCAACTGAGCTCTATTTTTAATTTTTTTTTTAAAGAGAGAGTGAGAGACAGAGAGAGAGAGAGAGAGAGAGAGAGAGAAGGAGTGAGAGAGAATTTTTAAATATTTACTTATTTATTTTAGTTTTCAGCGGGCACAACATCTTTGTTTGTATGTGGTGCTGAGGATCGAACCTGGGCTGCACGCATGCCAGGCAAGCACGCTACCACTTGAGCCACATGCCCAGCCCCTCTATTTTTTTTTTTGAATTTTAATATTTATTTATTTGTTTTAGTTTTCAGCAGACACAACATCCTTGTTTGTATGTGGTGCTGAGGATCGAACCCGGGCCGCACGCATGCCAGGCAAGCGCGCTACCACTTGAGCCACATCCCCAGCCCCATCTATTTTTAATTTTTAAAGAAACTTCCCATACTGATTTCCATAATGACTGTACTAATTTACATTCCCCCAAACATAGTACAAGAATTCTAGTTTCTCCACATCCTGACCAGTACTTAATATCTTTTGTCTTTCTTTTTCTTTTATTTATAATGGGGGTTGAACCCAGGGGGACTTTACCCCTGATAGCCATCTGGAGACCTTTTTACTTTTTATTTTGAGATCAGGTCTCACTAAGTTGCTGAGGTTTACCTTGAATTTATAATCCTCCTGCCTTAGCCTCCTGAGTTACTGGGATGAAGGCATGTGCCACTGGTTCTTTTGTCTTTTTGATAATAGCCATTCTAATAGGTGTGAGAGGGTATCCCATTATGATTTTAATGTGCATTTCTCTAATGATTAGTGATGTTGAATATTTTTTTCAGATTTCTCTTGGTCAGTTGTGTTTCTACTGAGAATGAAGTGATGTTTGGGTCACAGTCTACCACCAAATTTTATGTCAATTTCTGTTGTAGCACAAGAAGAAGGGATGACATGCATTGGGTCATGGAAAAAGGTCAGGAGTGGTACTAGAATCATAACTACCAGGTCTATTGAGCTTTGCAGCAGACCATACTAGCCTTAGGGTCTCTTTTTTTGTTTGGTATTTTTAATTAGGTATATATGACAGCACCATGCATTTTAATTCATTGTACACAACTGTAGCACAAATTTACATTTCTATGGTTGTACCCAATGTAGTGTCACACCATATGTGCATTCATTCATATACCTAGGGTAATGATGTCCATCTCATTCCACCATCTTTCCTACCCCCATGCCCCCTCCTCACATCTGCCTCCCCTTTGCCCCATCAAAGTTCCTCCATTTTTCCTTATCAGAGAGAACATTCAACCTTTGGATTTTGGGGATTGGCTTACTTCATTTAGCATGATATTCTCTAACTCTATTCATTTACCTGCACATAATTTTATTCTCTTTTAATGCTGAGTAATATTCCATTAGGTACATATACCACAGTTTCTCTATCCATTCATCTATTGACGGGCATCCAGGCTGTTTCCACAGTTTAGCTATTGTGAATTGAGCTGCTATAAACATTGATGTGGCTGTGTCTCTGTAATATGCTGATTTTAAGTCCTTTGGGTATAGACCTAGGAGAGGGATAGCTGGGTCAAATGGTGGTTCTATTCCAAGTTTTCTAAGGAATCTCCATACTGCTTTCCAGATTGGGTTGCACCAATTTGCACTCCCACCAGCAGTGTATGAGTGTACCTTTTCCCCCACATCCTCATCAACATTTATTGTGGTCTGTATTCAGCACCCAGGGCACTTTCTGGTGTAGCCACTGTTCTATGTGGTTTACATGAATTAACCCACAATTCCCTGTTTTACAGATAGGGAAGTTGAGTGACCCGGGGCTAAGTAGCTACCCATGGTCTCCCTGCTGGACAGTTGTAGAGCTGTGATTTGGACTTATGAGGTCTGGCTCCAGAGTCCTTGCCACCAACCACCAAGCAAGGGACTCCAGGAGGAGTTGCAGTCAGGGGGCAGAGTAGAAAGGGAGTGAAGTTGGAGCATGGGATCAGTGCCTGAGATGGGTGCTGCCAATAATGGAAAGGAGCCCTGATTGGTGAATCCCAGAGGGCAGACCACATTTAGGTCCCTTGAGAATAGTGATCCTGGACATGGAGGGCCTCACTCTGAGCAGAGGAGGAAGGGTGATAGCCTATGGCCTGAACTGGGGCTAGAAGAACCACAGGATGGAGGAAGGGAACAGGCTGCCAGGCAAACTCAATGATGATACTAGAAGCTGGAGAGAGGAGAAGACAGGCAGACCACAGGGCTGAGGAATAAGGGCCAAGCACAGGAGTCACAGGTGGGAGGGAACCACATATGGCAGTAGTGGGTGCTGACTAAAAGGATGGGAGGTGATGAGCAGACAGGCTCCTCTGTCTGTCCAGCCATTTCACGGTCTGCAGCTCCCTCCTCTCCCACTGATGCTGCCCACCAGTCTTCCTGAAAGAGCCTTTAGTCAAGCGGTTGCCATACTAAAGGAATCCCAGGGCAGAGATGCCCACTCCTATCATTCCTAGTCAACACTAAAAAGAAAAAGAAATAAAAACACACATGTTGGAAAGAAGGAAATAAAACTGTTCCTCACAGAGGACATAATTTTCCAAGTAGAATAAATAACAACACTCAGGATTGTAGGCTGGTAGGTTTTTCTTTCAACATTTCAAAATTTCACTCAACTCTCTTTCTAGCACATTTTAGGAGAAGTCCATTAAGATTCTTATCTTTGCTCCTCTAGGAGTAAAATTATTTATTTCTTTGAACACCATCTCTTTGGCTTTGATTTTCAGCAATTTGAAAGATTCTAGGTGTAGATTTTGGGTGTTTGCATTGTTTGATGTTCTCCGAACTCCCTGGATCTATTACTTTAGAAAAGTTTTCCATCATTAATACTCGAAGTCTTTTCCTCAACTCTGTTCTATTTTGCTTCTCCTCCTCCTATTCCAATTGCGTATGTTTATCTTTTGTAATTGCACTGTAGCTCTTAAATTTTCTGTTTCAGTTTTTCTTTTCTCTTTGCAATTTTGCCGGAGAAGTTTCTTCTGTCCTATCTGCACTGCACTAATATTCTCCTCAGTCATGTGCAGGGTACTGGTGAGCCCATCAAAGGTGTTAAGCATTTATCTTAGTGGTTTTGATTTCCAGTCTTCCTTTTTTTTTCTTGTTTACAATTTCAATCATCAGCTTACATCATCTATCTTTTCTTTAATATTCTTGTTCAGCTATAACCTCTATAACCCTTAGCATCTCAATCACAGTTGTTTCAAGTTCCCTGTCTGATAATTCCCACAGCCTCATCATCTGAGGGTCTCATTCTAATGCTTGCTTCATGTCCTTAGACTTTGTTTCTTCTTCCCCTTTAGTATGTATGTCTTATGATTATTTTTGATTGAAAGCTAGACATAGTGTACTGAGAGGAACTGAGGTAAATAGGCCATTTATATGGTGAGATTTTGTGCTAATCTGACTAGAAGTTCGGTCAGATTAGCACAAAGTCTTTAATGTTTTCTGTTGCCAAAGAGGCGAGAAATTTCAGATTCCTATAATGACTTTATGTTCATTTCTTGCCCAGAAAGAATTTGTGTCTTCAACTCTTTCAGCTGTAATTCTCTAGAGTTGTGCTGGAGGCTTTTTGGTATAGTGGCACAGTAGAGAGGAAGGAAGGATTCTGTGGTCTATGATTAGATCATGGTGTTGAGTGAGCCTGCATTGCTGGAGTGTGACTTTCACTGGTGTTTCTTACTTTTCCACCACCACTAGCACCTTGCATGAGACAAGAGCCTGGAGTAGGAGGAATGCCTTCCCCCTCGAGGGACAAGACTCTGGTGAAGTCCTCGTCCTTGGAGAGTAGGTTTCTGTTCTGGAGAATGGTTGCTCTTTTCACAATGGTTACCTTTCTCCAACCCCTGCCTGAGCCATGAGGGTATCTTCATTGGCTCTTCAGCAAGAGAAGCTAGGTAAGGTTCCTGGAGGATGCCTGAGGGGCGGGGGCTCTCTAGGGCTGTGTCCCAGGGGTTTCTCACTCTCACACTAATTTACCAGCAATTTATCAGAATTACCATTAGGAGTTCCTACCAGTTGATGGCTCCCATGGCTTCTGCTTCAGGGGAACAGAGCTGTCCCATGACCCTGGATTCACCTCTTTCTCTATGGTGGCAGTGTGCTCTGCTACCTCAGTTCCCTGGTGGGGATGTAAAAGTTGCTGGTTTTCCATTTGTTCCTCTTATAAGGCTGGAAGTCACAACTTCCAAGCTCTTCACATGTTGGAGTTGAAACCAGAAGTCTCTTTCAGCACTTTAAAGATCCCTCTCACTATCTTCTGACCTCTATGGCTTCTGGCAGAAATCCAACCATTATTATTTACATGTGATGTATCATTTTTCTCTGGCTGCTTTCAAAAAGTTTTGGTATTCAGTTTTTAGCCATTTGATTTGTATCCACTCAGGTCTGTTTTGTTTGTATAAATTGTTGGTAAATTAGTGTGAGAGTGAGTAATTTGTGGAGGATACAGCCTCCAGGACTCTTTAATAATGTCAGTGCTCTATAAAAACTAAAAGTCAGAGAACCATTATAGAATCTAAAGAAACATGACAAGAACATGTAGCATGTGATCCTTGATCATATGCTGTACATTTAAAAAATCCTGCTAAAATGGATTTAGGAAATTTTGAATATCAGTATTATATAACTGATTATAGTTTCATATCAATAACAAATTTCCTCAAAGGGATATTACTATGGTGGTACTAGAGAATTTCCTATTTGTAGCAAAATATTAAAATTGATGAATTTAGCTTAATAATATATGGGTGTCGTACTAATCTTCATGTTTGCTTGACATATCACACACATATAGAAAATTATACAGATTATGGTGCACATCATTTTACTATTCTTGAATTTTTCCTATAGAAGTGAATATTTTAAAATAACATTAAGTGGAAAAAGAAAAGCAGTGTTGAGAGGCAATGTTCTACATAGTCTGAGTTAGCTGCACATACCTAAGCACACAGACTCTAAAACTAACGTTGCTTCTACCAGATGGCTCTTCTACTTGGGGCAGTGCTCTGAGGTCAAGGTAAATTGCTTTCCCTCTTACTAACCCTTGCCTCACCCCTCAAAATCTCTGGGAAGTAAAACAGTGGAACATCACAGGTCCACTATGTCTTGTGAAAGCTTTCTACCATAGACAGAATTCTCCATAGTCAAGGAGAAGAGTTACACCTACGATTGTTTACCACATGGAGATTTTCTTAGCCAGGTGTGTGTCCCTCCTGCACCCCACTGCCCTACCTGAGGGACAGGGCTGGCAAATTTGCAGAGGCCAGGGAGCTCAAAAGCAATCCTGATTTCTTCTTTTTGAAAATTCACATGTTGGAAGTTCTCGGGTGGGCTGAGATGACCAAGTGTGGGGTCAGCTGGCAGGAAAGCACCCCAAGTAGCTCCTTCCACCTCCCTACAAGCTCCCATAGAGAGGCCAGGAGAAGCAGCATATGCAGTCAGAAAACAAAAGGACCCCAGTCTTCCCCAAGCGTGGGCTCCCTGCACTGGTTGGTGTGAGAGACTGAGGGGAAGCAGGGGGTCTCCTCAGGAAGGACCCTGTGGGTTTCTTCCTTCCCCTCTTTTGCCAGCACCAAGCTCCTAAAGGCAGAGAGAGCTGGAGAGAATTATTGGGCAAACCCAGTGGGAAGTCCTGAAGGAAACAACATTTCCCGTGAACTTGCCTGGGGGGTGGCACAGTGATTAGTTAGAACTTTACAAACAGATGCGGGCATATTTGCGTTCCAAGCTGGTAAAGCAAGTTTTAGTGTAGCAGGGGTCAAAGTCATTTTCAAAGTCAAATGTTATCAGTCTATTCCCCATCTGCCAATCATACACCCATGCACTCAAATCAAGGACATATGTTCAAATGCTCAGTTGCCTCCCTCCCTCCTCTCCCATCTCTCCGTGCTTTGCCTTCCTCCCAGGTGGACAGGCAGCGGAAGTACTGACTGTGCCCAGTGAAAGACAGGAAGGCAAGTCTCAAAGAACCTGGAGCTTGCTCTAATAACTTGGCTTCTCCTTCAAAGAGCCTTCTAAACTCCTCCACTCCTTTCCTCCCACTCAATGAAGAACAGTAGAGTTCAGATTCTGCACAGAGATTCTTGCTCTATTTAAAAAAAAAAAAAATCCTCTCTTTCATAAAGCTATCCAAGAGAAGGATTATGCATTTGGTTGAGTTGTATCAGGTCTCTGAGCCAGGACAAATGTTTTAAGTGAAATCACATATACTCAAATTTTGTATAGGCCAGTTTCACCTGGAAAAGTCAGTACTGCTACACAAGAATTTTTTTTCAACTCCAAAAAGGTGAAGTATTTCGAGTTCAGTACCCAGGGTTGTGAATTCTGCCCTCAATTTCATTATTTCATTTGAGCATCTTTGTTACAGTGTAAATATATGTATCTTTTGACATAGAAGATAAACCATCCAACATTCCATCCCAGACAACAGCAAAATTTTATAATTTTACTCTTGGTAACATCTCTATTGCACTGACTAGAAAGGTGCTGGGAAGAATATCAATTAAAAGTAAAATGTTCTCAAAAACTTTATACACTTATATTGAAGCCAAATAGCACAAGGGCTACCAGAGTTCTTCCTGCTGCTAACATCATGGTTTCATTGTAAGACCAGGCACAGTATCTAGAAGTAAATTTCAATACCCTGCTTGATGTTTTGCTGTAGGAAGGCTTAGTGGCATAACGGCAGGAAGACAGCCAAAGGCAGATCCCTCTTCTCACAACACTGCCTGCATTCCAGCAGCCAGCCTCACTGGGCTGCATCTGCCCACAGGACACCTCCAACAAAATCTCTAGTGGCAGAGAAAAACACCAAGGGTTGGGTGTTAAGATCAGGAAGGAGCTCTAGTGTGGATAAGTGTAATTTGCGGCTAGCCTGAGGACGAACTCTACATCCTCTTTCTGGAGGAGGTGAAAATGGTTCCATTAAAAATACTGTATTTCACATTCTCTGAATATTTGAGCTTCCTGACAGGCATTCTTCCTGGAGCTGTAGAGGAAGCTTGACTCAAAGCAGCTCTGTGGACACATGAAATCCTGAGGCACAGGCTCAAGTCAGGGTAGCCTCTACAACACCCAGGGGTCAAAAGAGCTCTGGGCAGTTCTAGCTCCTCCACAGCCTGGGGCCAGTGAAAGGGGCAAGAGAGGAACAGAGTGGGGAGTGTTAGTGGTAATAGAAAGCCAAGTTCATTGTTCTGGTTCAGTCATTCCTTCCTGGAAAGAGAGCTTTTTTTTTTTTTTTTTTTTTTGTGCTTAACCTCATGGCCTCACATTTCCAGGACATTGCTGGCTCCCTGCAGCTCTCTGGGGCCTGCGTATTTGCCAGGCTTCTAGGCCCAGGGACAGAAGGATGCAAAAGGAAATTACTAAAGTGGGACATAAAGAGAAACAAAAGGCAGAGCAAAAGCTTTTAAAATGACGCTCACATACATCTTCCAGTGTAAATTATAACCAATTAAACAGATGCCATATTTTTATTGCTTGAAATATACTTTAAAGTGTATTTCACGGATCTTTTATTCTATTTTATTTTTTCAAAAAGTATCATTTGGAGAAATGCCAAAATGGTAAAGGGAAGAGAGCAAATTTATAACTTCTAGAAGACTGAATTTAACCTTTTCAAGCCCATATCTGAATATGCTCAAATAAGTGCAGATTTTCCTTGAAGTGATCAACAGTGAGAGGACAAAGTCTCTGCCAGGAATCTTTGACAGTCCCTCCTACATGACGTTGGGGTGATCAGATCAAGTCAGCCTGTGTTTTAATGTAGGGCTTTGTAGCACATGGGCAGCACTCTGAAAAGCACAGTCCTCACAGTGAGGACAGTACTGGGCAAATGACCTTGGACAGGTGGAGAGGGCGAGTGGCATGAGCTGGAGGACCTCTATGGGGTAGGCAGAAAACTGGAGATGAGCAGGGTCTCCCAGCAGAAGGTTCAGTCTGCTTTCTAAAGGGAAGACTCAATCCATTTCTGAAGGTCTCCCCTGGTAACAAAGGGGTAGATTTGTACTGTGGCCCAGAGGACCAAAGGATGAACAAAAGGGAAACAGGGCTTTGTTCCACAAAATGAAGACGATTTTTCCAGGGTCCCTCAGGAGGCAGTGCAATCTCTATTATACTTTGGTTCTGGAACATTTCCCTCTCTTTGCTTCCTGGTCCCCATGATCTAATCATCACTATTCTATCACATTCCCCACCATGATGTTCTGCCTCACCACAGGCCTAAAAGCATCTGACCACAGATGAAAAGCATCTGAAACCAGGAGCCAAAATAAATGTTTCCTTTTTAAAATTGTTTCTGTCAGGTATTTTATAAGAGGGATGGCAAGCTGGCTGACATATTGACCTTAGCATCTCTCTTGCGCACTCTGGGTGATTATTGCTGGGAAGGTTGTGGAAGGTGCTCTTGAACTCTGCGAATGGCAGAACCAGACCAGAAAGTCTATAGTAAGCATTGTCTCAGGGAAAGGTAGGCCCATAAAAGGATATTTCCCTAAGGAAGGCAGTTCCTGGTATCAGCATTTCAAGTTCCCAACAAAGGCACATTCTGTAAAGGTTATTGCACAAAAGCACTGTAACTTCCTAAGGGTAGGGACCACATTTTGTGTTCCTCTATAATAAGTGGCACAATGTTTAATAGATGAATGAATGAGTGAAAAAATAATGAATAAATATTGATCTATTCATAAGGAAGATGATGGGATACTATGTACCCTAAGTGCTGGGGATAAGCAGAGTTGAGGTGGGAGAAGGCTGGATAAGTATGTTGGGGCAACATTATAAAACTAGTTAAGTACTAAGTGGAAGAATTTGCATTTCATATGGCAAACTAGAACCCACCCTAGCTTAAGCAGAGGAAATGGTCAGTTCAGACTCCTGAAATCTCCCTCAAATAGCTTCATACATTCCAAGTCTACCCCACTTCACACACTAAATCCCCCAAGGTCACATACATATGTTCTCTAGCTCAGGATGGTTGTGAAATATTCAGTGGAGTCTTTTCAAGATTTAACCTTTGAAAAGAAAAAAAAAAGACTTAACCCTTTCTAGGACCGATTGATCAAAATCATTGTCTATCCAATCCTTCCAAGGACTGTGGCAGGGATAGGTAGCACAACACAAGACGGGGTTCTCCTTCCAGAGTGTCAACTTATTGCTTCAAAGCAGGTTTTCTGCTAGAAACTACACTTCCCAGTCTCCTTTGCAGCTATGTGGAACCACATGACTAATTTTCACCAATGAAGTAATAATAGAATCAGTGTGTTTCAATGCTGTGTTGTCATGATTATGAAGTAAGTATGCCTTCTCCACGGCTGTTCATCATCCACAAGCTGATTGAAAAGGGCTCTAGCAAGAGGGAAGAGTTCAAGACAGAACACTAGAAGAGAGAATTTTGAATGAACATAAAGAAATGATAAATGTCTGAGGTGATAGTAACTGTGATCTGATCATTATGCATTTAATATATGCATTGAAATGTCACACTATACCCTATAAATATGTACCATTGATGTGTCAATTAAAAGTGAAAATATTTTTTAACAACAGAAAGATCCTGGCTTATAGAAGTCTGCCAGGAATATCAGTATTTGATTATGGCATGAATGTAAGTGTTAAGGTGCTGAAAAATTGAAGTTATTTATCAGACTTATGTTATCCCAACTCACAGAGACAACGTGGAATTATCAGAGACCTAAGAGAGGACCAGGATCAAGGAGCACCTAGGAGTGCCCAGAACAAAGGAGTTTGATAAACACTTAATGGATAAAAAAAAAAAATTCTCTGTATCCCCAACACTTGGAAGAGGTGCTGAGGAAGAGACCTCTGTTGCTCCTGAGGAATGGGATCTCAAGTCCATCCTAGCTTTAGAGAAGGACATGATGGGGGACAGCAAGTGAAAAGAGGCCCCTCAGAGAGGGAGAAGGGCATGGTTACAAGAATCTCAGGCATAGACCTTTCCAACCTCAATTTAGCAATAATTTTTTTGGTCCTTCCTGAGTAACTTCCCTTTGCCCATGACCCTAGCTGCAGCACTGACCACCTGGCTACCAGCTGCAAAGCCCATTTCAATCCAAAAATATTTAATAATACCTACAACATGCCAAGTGCTGAGGTCAAATGAATAACTGAGATTTGGTCCCTGTTCCAAGGAACATGAGGATGTGAGGGCCTGAGCAGAAGACTTCAGAAAGGATGAGGCCGTCGAGTTACATGGAGGAGCTAGGACTCCAAAATTATAATTTATCTTGAACCATCAGTGAACTGAAGTTTCAGGGAAACCAGCAGCCTGAAATCTAGGAAAAGACAGGTGCTGCTGACACCTGTAATATCAGCTACTCAGGAGGTTGAGGCAGGAGGATCACAACCTTGAGGCCAGCCTCAACAACTTAGTGAGACCCTATTTCAAAATAAAAAAGAATGTAGCTCAGTGACAGGGTTCCTGTCTTCAATCCCCAGTACTGATTTTTTTAAGTGCTTCCAAAAGGAGATGATATCTAGCATTAGTTCACCTATGACAAGGCACGGAAGGAAGCGATGGCAGGTGCAGGAGGAATTCAGCTAATACTTTACAGAAATCACTAGAGAGTGAGTGAGAGTGAGCTAGCATAGCAGTTGCAGAGACAGAGACAGAAGACCCAAAGGAGTTCACCCGTGTAAGAACCACCACCAAGTACTCTTAAGGAAGACTTGGGCAAGTGGGACAAAAGTGGAGAGCCTCCCTCTGAGGTTCAGTTCTGGGTGATGCTGCAGGAAAAATTCTGAAGCCTTATCCAGAACTTTCTTCCCTATAGCTGGCAGTGGCTAGGAGTTGGGCTGACCCTGTTGCCTAGGAACTCTTCACAAGTGGAGAATGATACTCACGTGAACATGTAGTTTGGCTATTGTGAACTGTGCTGCCAAAAACATGGGTGTGCATGTATCACTAGAGTACAGTGACTTTACTTTTCATTGAGTGCATTTTTTTCTTACCAGTATTTTCAGCTCAGGAAGGAACCCTTCACAAGTTGAAGAGTATGTCTCCATCCAATGCCTCAATGAGTGGCAGTTACAAGTCAATAAAAATGGATAAAACCATGGGTAAAGGACAGGAATAGGAACCCATTAAAAAATGACAATGAAATACATAGAAAGATATTGAACCTTATTCCTAACTTAATGAAAACAAATTTAAACAATCCAACAATTTCCTGCCTTCCTGATTGGCAAAGATGTGGGGAAGAAGATCCTTGAATTAGGGACCTAGTTGGAGTTGAAACTGATGTGGACTTTTTGACAGCAATTTGACATTTATCAAAATTACCAAAATGAAGTGTCATTGAACTTATCCATTTCATTCTTATATGGTTACCCAATATATAGACATTTGTAGAGTCCAGAGGTTCATGAAAATAGATATAAATATCTATGAATATATACCCACTAGGTATTCATCCCATGCACCAACCTATGGAATCTGTTTCCGAATTGCCAGAAAAAGAAGGCCCAGTGTGCCCCCAAGCACAGGATCGGATCAGAGCCCAGCAGCACCAGCCCTGCATGCAAAGTGATGGGGAGCTTTGTGTAAAGCCTCCCTCACAGACTGTCTGAGAAGGCAGAAGGGCAGTTCTGTTTCCAGCATCATGTAGATTCTCAAAGGCTGCACAGTCAGAGTGCTCCAGGAAGGCCTATCAGATTTGAGGGAACTGTGAAGAATAATTTTGCCAAATAGCTCCCAGTCTATTAAAAAGCCCCACCTTCCAACCAGCAGGTTGTGTGTGAGAAACCATAAGGAACTAACTGCCTGCATTTTTTTTCTGGGAGGGTCAAGGAGACACAAGAGCTTTGAAGAGTGCCTTGGGATGCTCTGAATCCTTAATTAAGTCAGCACTAAAAATCTCAAGACCCCAAAGGCTGCCTCTCCATGCCAGAGTAGTTCCCACAGCTGAGTCTCCCATCGCAGCTTTGAGTTAGCTGAAGGCTTAACCTTAGGGAAAATTAATCTCAAATAATTGCTGAAAAGTTTTTTCCATTGTTTCAAATATGATCACCTTAACTTCTTTTCCAGCTAAAGGATCATTTCCGCTCCAATTTTTTAAAAAACATTTTTTGGAGCTCTGTGCTTATAAACCAAATATCAGGCATCTCCAACTTCTCATGATCTCACCTGGAGATCATATGAGTCAGGAAATGAAATAATTTGCTCTCCTGATGAGAATAACAGGTACCCTCCAGGCTTCATTTGCAGACTTCATTTGCAGTCGCCACAAGCACAAACCAGCCTGGGAGGAACTGGCTACAGGTATAGACTAGCAGCTGAACCAGAGTTCCATTATTTGATGATCTATTTCTCCTCATTTTCTTGTTTGCATAGACTCAACCTCAGAATTTTGCATGGACTTGGAGCCTACCATGAGTCTTTAACTCCCTAAATGATAAGTCCCACTTAATTTTCTCCATAGAGGAAATTTACCTTTCATGTGGCCTTAAAAGGAGAGATGGATTTAGGCAGGCCTGGGTTCAAGTTCTGGCTGTGTCATTAATCAGGTACAGTGACTTTGGACACATGATTTCACTTCTTTGAACCTCAGTCACTTCATTTGCTAAGTAAATGATGTCTGTCTTACAGGAGCTTGAATTAAATGAGATCATACAGCATGAAACAATTATGGAAGTTTCTGTAACCAGGACTCAATAAATATTAGCTGTTAATGTCAAGGTCATGAAGGAAGACCCTCCCACTGATGACCTACTCCTAGAGGAGGTGTTTCCATCTCTGTAAAATCAGGCAGTGAGACATCTTCAAGGACTCTTCAGTCCTGACAACTGAGGGGTTATTTCTGAGCCCCTGGTCCAATTAGTTAAGCCAGTGGTCCTGGCTCCATAGTTCTGATTTCCTAGGAAGTCTCTGCTGGGTCCAGCTGGGAAATCACTAAATAACTTCCCACATTCACACCAGCTGTGCTGTCTTAAAGAGGAAGTGAGCTCTCTATCCACAAAGGAATGCAAGCAGAAACTAACTACTTGCAGGAAATTCAGTAGAAAAGATTCAAATGTCAATAGAGGTCAAGTTCTAAGAAGTGGGGATCACTTCTAAGTCAAACTTCCCATAATTCACATGGGCTCAACTCCCCAGGAATTGTTCTTTTTTGTTAAAACCAAGTCATCACTTAGAAAAGCTGTGAGTCTGTCAGCCAGTGCCTGTTTGTCCATCCAGGCTGAGGAAACATTACAAAACCCTAAGCCAATCTGGCTCCTACAGACAAGAGGGTGGCAGAGGACCAGGTCAGATGCTTTGCCTAATGAACTACAGGCTGGTACACTTGGCTGCCCCACCCAGGAACTCATAAGGATTCGTGGCTGCATTCAGGATATTGGGGAAAGAGCCAGCACCCCTGTTTCTCAGTGAAAAGCTGATAAAAGAGTAAGAATGACAGAAGGCTGGGAGTTTCATCTACAAGACTGATTCCCTCCCCTTGGTTGCATTATTAAAGTTTGGACTTCCTTATTTTATTGTTGGATTTGGTTTCTCATAAGGAATTGAACGCTGAGTCCTGGGAGACAAGAAGGTGGACCCATAGCAGGAGGTGACATCATGAGGCAGAACAAGCCCAGACCTCATGGCTGTGACCATACCATCTAATGTCACTGCGTCAACATGGCCCCCTCAGGGAAATCTTGGTCTCTGTGAGGTCTGGGACCTGTCTATGCCCATACTGCTTCTGTGAGATGACTTCCATCTCTTGGGCCTCCAAGCACTCAGCAAAATGCCCTTAGAGAATTCCCGCTGCAATTACTTACCAAGATCCCCTCCCTTCTGCCAATGAGGAAGCAGCCCAGGTTGCACGTGCGTGTTCCCTGCTGCTGACAGTAGGGTTTTAAATATCAGACAGAAATAGCAGCCTTTGCAATTGATGATCGTGGGTCCAATCCTATTTATTATCTGTGTGATCCTAGACAAGTTATTTATTTAACCTCATTGTACTTCAGATTCCCCAACTATTAAATGAGGATGAGAATAGAAATCATTTCTACTCAGAAAGCAGAGGCTCCCAAGTTCAAGGCCCGCATGGACAACTTAACCAGACCCTGTCTCAAAATACAAATAGAAAGGGCTGAGGGTGTAATTCAGTGAT
Organism: Marmota monax; assembly: GCF_021218885.2. Classification (NCBI taxonomy): domain Eukaryota; kingdom Metazoa; phylum Chordata; class Mammalia; order Rodentia; family Sciuridae; genus Marmota; species Marmota monax. The sequence goes on along the minus strand of NW_026693473.1, from coordinate 9,515,046 downwards.
AGAGCATTCCTAGGTTCAATCCCCAATACCACCAAAGAAACAGAGGTGTTATTAACATCTGGAGCCAAGCACAGTGCTCGGACGTGGTAGGCATAAGATGAGCAGCAGATAATACTGTCACAGGTGCTGACATCACTCACATGGCCCCAGTTGTGACAGAGAAGAACAACTTTATAAGTAAATAGGAAGACGATTCCTGTTCTCCAAAGGAGCTGTGGCTCAAAGACCCACCCTCCTGGGCCACCTACATCCAGACTGGCTTCTTCTCCCAGCTCAGAGCCATCCCCTGCTCCCTATCAGACTAAGAGGAGGTTTAAGGATCAGCATGTCCAGAATGGGAACATTTCAAGGCAACCAGGAAAGCAAGAGAGGCTAAAAGCAGGAGCTAGATCTACTTGTCCCCGGGGAGGAGCAGCTGTGGAAAAGCCTTCTATGCTGCCTCCCCTCTTGATAAATGGCCTTGGCTTCTTTGGCCATTGCCTCTGCCAAAACCAGCCTTGCTCTGGGTTATATATTTTCCCCTGAAAAATTACCTAAGCACAGCCTTTCTAGGGATTCAGAGTGACCACTGAGAGAACTGACAGCCCAGAAGGCACTGCCTCCTCCTAGCTCTGCCCTCCAGTGGGGAAGAAGACTCAACCCCCTCTAGGGGATGAGAGGGACTGTGAGGGCTCAGGGACCCATGAGCCCTCCCAAATGCTGATGACCCACTGTCTGGGTGCCTCCAGGGTGGAGCCCCCAAAGCTTACACCAGCATTCACTGGTGCTCAGTGAGGCCAAGGCACTATTCTGTGCTGCAGGGTACAGGGAGGAAGGCAACGGAGCAGGGAGGGGCATGTCTGCCTGGAAGGGCTGAGCAGACAAGGACACAAGTAACCATGAGCCAGGCTGAGAAATATGAAGTGACCCATCGCTTCTAATTGGAGAGATCCCAGAAGGTCTCATATAGATACAGGATTTGGGCTGGGCAGAATTGAGATGTGCTGAGATGAAGCAAGCACTCTCCAAATTGCAGGAGCAGGAGCAGGGGTGTGCTGGGGAGGAGGGCATGGGCCAGTGTAGCTGAAGCACAGGTGCCTGAGGAAGCTTGTGGGAAATGGTACTTGTGAATGGAATTTTCCATTGCTAGGGTTCTTTAGGAGCTGATGAGGAGAGCCTGTAATGTATGGGGCTGCCCTGGATTGAGAGAGTATAGGCCATCTGTTGGATCCTGAATTCCAGTACTCTTCCTCGTGTCTTAGTGACAGGCCTGAGTCACTGGCTGCTGAACAGGTGATATGAGCAGAGCACATTGATTATGAAGGGGACAACAGGCCTGAAGGACTCTCCAGGGTATGTCTACCCTCCTCCATCCCATCCCCAAATGTTCCTTCCACTGTGAGGGGCCCTGCCTACCCCAGACCTGGCCCAAGGATTAGGACAGCTGTGCCTGGTGATGTCCCTAGAATGGGCCCTAAACTGCCCCTTTCCTTCTACATTCAAGGGAGCTGTGAGCTATGTTTTTGATAATTGGTTTAAGCAGTTCTCTCTGGCAGACAGTAGCCTTGTCAACTATCTGATCACAATGCCTATTCCCTGATGGCTCTGATTTGCAGCAGGGCCTCAGGTGCCTCCCTGGCCTCTCTGGAACTCTGGTCCTCTGTCTGATCCTGCAGTGGTGAGGAGAAGCACTAGCCAGTCAAGGTCAGGAGAGCTGCTCAAAGCAGAAACTGCTCTAATGCCTGGGTAAGCAAAGTTTTTTCCCCAGATGTCATCTTTTGGTCAAGAGCAGCATCAGGATAATGCTGTCTGCTCCAGTCCCTGCACTTGGCTCCACCTGTAGCACCCCTAGCAATTACAGATGTCAGCCCACAGCTGATGCCTATGGCAGGCTCAAAGGGCCTGAGGCTGCAGACCCCACTTGAGGGTCATATGTGGCATGATAGTGGCATTCAGGATGGTGGCATAATGCCCTGTGCCTAAGCTCAGGAAGGCAGGGGAGGAGGCTCTAGGGAGGGCAGTGCTCTGATTTAGGAGTGGGTATTCAGTTTAATTGATTGAAACTCAATTTAAGGTTTACTGAATGCCTATAAAAATCAGGCTCTGGGCCAGGTTTAGACATAACCAGAAGCGGATCTGTACTCAAAGGGTCACAGTGAACAGTTCAGGGATAAGACAGGAATAGAGGTGACAATGACGTGAGGCTTCTGCACACCCCACACCCTCTGTCTAGAACACCCTTCCCTTGCCTCTTCACCTAATTCACTTTCCCTGCTCCTCCCTCAGCTTTCAGCTCAGTGTCATTTCCTTGGAGAAGTGTTCCCTGCCTTTGGTGACTCAGGCAATTCCCCTGTTACATGCCCTCTTGGCCCCATGTTCCACTCTAGCAGCTCCTGCCACTGGTGAAAATGTACTGTCACCTGCTTGATTACTTTATTATTGTGTGTCGTGCACTGTTACAGTTCAAACGTGAGATGTTCCCCAAAAGCTCACATGTGAAACCATGCAAGAGGGTTTAGAGGAAAAATGATGAGGTTAAGAGAGCCTCAACCCAATCAGTGAATTAACTAAGTGGTAACTGAAGACAGATAGGCTGAGGCTGGAGGAGACGGGCATCGGGGTCATGCCTATAGGGTATATATTTTGTATCTGGCAAGTGGAGTCTCTCTCTCTCTGCTTTCTGATCATCATGTGAGCTGCTTCCCTCCTCCACACTCTTCTGCCATGATGTTCTGCCTCACCTTGAGGCTCATGGAATGGAGCCTGCTATCTATGGATTGAGATCTCTGAAACCATGAACCCCTGAATAAACTTTCCTTCCTCTACAACTGTTCTTTTAGTCACAGCAGAAAAAAGCTGACTAAAACACCCAGCAACGCTGGTGGGAAGCCCCACGAGGGGAGGACAAGGGCCTCTCTGCTCTCTGTTGAGTGCCTGGCATAGCGAGGACTCCACAGACAAATGCTGGGAGAATACATTAAAATAAATGGAAACAAGGCAAGGTCACTGTTAAAGCTTTGCAGATGGAAAGCTGAGAGCATCTAAAGGGCTGGGGCCTAGCAGAGGTTGAGGAGTAGAAAGGGTTTTCTGGAGGAGCAGGCAGGTGAGATGGGGGAAGTGTTCCTGGGGAGGGTAAGTACTCAGCAAAGCCTCAGTGGGAAGGAAGCATCACAGAATGTGGATGTGGTGGGAGCTGGATTTATCTGGAGCACCAGAATTGAGCACAATGGGAAATGAGCAGATGGGACGACAGGCTTTAGATGACAGTCTAGGGCTGGGGCTGTGGGGTACCCCTGCTGGTCTGAGAGGCTGGCTTCAGGAGGAACAGTTATAAGGCAGTGGCCGCAGCCCAGCCAGGAACTGAGGGGATGGGGGCCGCAATGTTGGGGGTGAGAACCAAGAGGGAAAGAGGCCATGGGCATCCAGCCAAGGAAAGGGCTCTGCTCCATCTCTCAGCCAGGATAGGAGGGGCTGTAGGGGGAAGGAGGTGACTCAGGCCCCTGCCCCAACCTATTTTGTGACCCTGCAAAGTTTGGACCAGGCAAGGGGTCCACTGCCCCCACTGATGTACCAGGTGTGTGAATTTTCTCCTCTCTACCCTGGCCTGTGGGAAGACTGAGGTGTCAGATCCCTGGGACAGCAGGTGTGTGTGGTAGGTACAGAATGTACTGGGTGTCCTCTACTCTGCCACTCCAGACCCATTCTCAGCCCTTCTCCACCCTGCCCTGTGCCTTGGGAGGAGACTCCGTGGACTGTCAGCCTGGTTGACTCACCTTTGGGTTCTACTGGGTTCCCTCTGTGTGGATAATAAAAACTATATTGGGTCTTTGTCTCCAGGTTGCTGGCACAATCTCCTGTGGCCCTTGGACTTTCCTGAGTGATAAGAAATGTTTTGTTATTCATAATGAGTCCATTTTACCTCACCAGGAGTTTATACTAATGAGGTGACTCATGCTGGGGCCTCCACGTGGCTTTTGGATAAAGATTGATCAGCAGAACACACTAAACATGTCATTAAAAGGTGGGCACCTTCAGCCCTGTCCTGACCTCCACCGAGGGGAGTGGAGCTGGAGACTGGGTTATAAATGAGATCTGGGAGCTGGGAAGATGACCTGTCCAGGGGAAGCATGGAAGCCATAGAAGTTTCTGTACTAGGCCCCCATAGCTCCTATAGCCCACAATGCCTCCCCAGCCCATTTCTTCCATTTGATTGTTCCTGGGTTCTAATCCTTTATCATAAACTGCTGAACACAGTATTTTCCTGAGTTCTGTAAATCATTTTAGTGGATTATTGAACCTAAGCAAGGATTAGGGGGACTCCTGGATTGGTCGCCAAGTTGGACAGAAGAGTGGAAGCCCGGGTACCCAGAACTCATGACTGACATCTGAAGTAGGGGCAGTCTTGTGGGACTGAGACTTTAACTTGGGGGATCTGGGCTAACTTGGGAGTTGGTATCAGAATTGAATTGCCCAGTTGCTGTTGGAGAATCAGAGGATGGCAGAATTGGTGTGGAAAACCATACAAGCTACTGGAAGGATCAGCAATAGACAGGTGGCAGAAGAGAAGAGAGTTCAGGGTACTAACACCCTCAGCTTCCTCCTGCAGGGTCACTGCAGGCTAACTGAACCTCCCATAAAGATGCAGCTCCTGCTCAGTAGCCACAGCCAGCTTGAGTTCTTGATACTCCCCCTTTCTTACTTGTCCATAGGGGCCCAGGGGTCTTTACCATCCCACATTGGTTTTCTTTAATCCTGTCCAGAATAATAGATTGTTGGTTTTATCTCCAGATTATGGCGCAGTAAATGTAGGACAGGGTCCAGATCTCCCTGGAGACTGTCAGGGCTGTGAGGAGGAGGGGGAAGTCTCCTGGGCCCTAGGACTGGCACAGGGACCATACTTTCACTTCTTGAGCCCCAAACAAGGCTGGGGAGGGTATGTGAGGAACAGTGCTGGTCCGACAGCATGGGAGGATCTTTTCTGAGGCCTGAGGAAGGTCTCCCATGCACTCTCTTTCCTCTCTCCCACTTTCTAGAAATTCTCACTGGTCGATTTTCTCACAATTTGGTTTTCTACTCCTTCCCTCATCCATCACCTATTCTACTTATTTCAACTCCATCTAAAACCTTTATTTATCCCATTTTTTCTCTTGACATCCATCTCTGTATATCCATGGTGCTGAAAACCAATGGATAACAAATGGCTCTATTTCAGAGCAGAGGCATTCTGCTGAGTTCCTTCTTGGCCTCAGAGGCCACCTACAAGTGACCTAGGGCAAGGTGGCACTTTGCAGCTGAGATAATTCTTGAAAAGGCTAAGAGTTGAAAGCTGTCAGTATCTATGTATATTGTCTCCCTTACTCTCCCAGTGGTGTTTAATTTTTCATGACAATTTTGTCTTGTATTCCCAGTTTTCCTGTGAGTGTCTTAAGGAATGGGCCCCAGAACCTACTCTCCTCAAGGACACCTCATCTTTAGTCCTTCCTGATGGGCCAGAATGCAGTGCTCAGGAAATGGATGTGGAGAGTTTACTTCTCCTCTTACCCACCACCCAGGCATCCTTCCTTCCCTTCCTGGTGGAACTCCTCCAACTGGAGGTAGTGACACAATCAAGGGCACCTGGAACAGGTTTTACTCCCTAGTAATCTCTAGTGTCAGCCCCAAATAAGAACACTGTAGGCAAAAAGAACACCATCTAGCAAATATCAGCTCAAGATAAATCAATAAATACCCATATCCCCCACCACCAGTTTTCTATTCAAGTCTTTCTTTCCTACATATAAATTCAGGACTAACCCTGAGTCTCAGAAGCTCTTTCCTACTATTCATACTATTTATGTATTCACCAATAAAGGAGGAGAGAGAGAGAGAGAGAGAGAGAGAGAGAGAGAGAGAGAGAGAGAGAGAGAGAGAAATGATTGTCAGGCATTCAGCTAGGAGTTAGTGACAAGGCAGGATGACCATATAGGCTTTGTCCTTGAGGAAGTTATAACCTGGCAAAGGAGAATGGCAAGTGTGCAACTATATTTAAATAGACATTCATTTAAAATGTATGTTGGGGAACACACACAAACACCATTTGCAGATGCTGGGACCACAGCAGAGAACAGCAAACAAGTACAATACTAGAAAAGAAACTTAACAGAAGTACTTATGAATGTAGCCATTGCTGAAGGATAGGTTCTCCCAGGAAGCTGCCTCTGAGATGCAGTTTAATGTGCAGGATGTCTCTTGGGGAGTGTCTCTGGGATTAACACCTGTGGGAAAGAGGGGGACAGTTGTAATAAGTCATTGAATGTGGACTACCCCAGGAGGGACTTGACCTTGGGCGAGGTGGCTCTTTGCAGCTGAGATGATTCTTGAAAAAGCTAAGAGTTGAAAGCTGTCAGTACACAGCCCTTCTTACAGCTGGGGCAACAATTGCTTCATTAAAGGGAGTATTGAGTGACCTACTTCTGTGTTCACAACTCTTGTAGCATGGGAGACCGCAGGGGTACCCAGGAGTACGCAGGGAATGCTTCCACACGCTGCTATGTGTGTCTCATTTCCTTCCTGGGAGATGAGTAAACTGAATTTCCAAGTGAGGCCAGGAAAATAACTCTTGCCAATGGATAGGCCATTTCAGGCTTGCCCTAAATTTAATGAGCTTCTTTTTAAAGCTGCAGATGGACACAATATCTTTACTTATTCATTTATTTTTTATGTGGTGCTGAGGATCGAACCCAGTGCCTCATAGGTGTAAGCAAGTGCCCTACCACTGAGCCCCAGCCCCAGCCCCTCTAATGAGCTTCTTTGTGATGGCTCTTTCCTCACCTGCAACCAGATATCAGAATTCACAAAGGGATCCAGTGTTCTAAGAGATACTCAAGTCGAGCAATGGGAAGAGCCTGAATCCCTGAGTGACAGCATGGAGCAGAGCTCTTGCTTCTCCCACTTCCACCCTGAGTCAGTCAACATTGTGAGGTTGACATGAGGAAGAACAAACCTTTATTTGTATCAGTTGTTATATTCACCGAGATTTGGTAGCTATTTGTTTCAGCAGTTAGCATTCTCTGACTGATAACAAGAATTTTCTTCTTGAAGAGAGGTACTTCCATTTTTTGGGGGGAGGGGATATTTATTTATTTATTTATTTATTTTTATAATTTTTATTGTTGGTTGTTCAAAACATTACATAGTTCTAGATATATCATATTTCACATTTTGATTCAAGTGGGTTATGAACTCCCATTTTGACCCCGTATACAGATTGCAGAATCACATCGGTTACACATCCACTGATTTACATATTGCCATACTAGTGTCTGTTGTATTCTGCTGCCTTTCCTATCCTCTACTATCCCCCCTCCCCTCCCCTCTTCTCTCTCTACCCCATCTACTGTAATTCATTTCTCCCCCTTGTTTTTTTTTCCCTTTCCCCTCACTTCCTCTTGTATGTACTTTTGTATAACCCTGAGGGTCTCCTTCCATTTCCATGCAATTTCCCTTCTCTCTCCCTTTCCCTCCCACTTCTCATCCCTGTTTAATGCTAATCTTCTTCTCATGCTCTTCGTCCCTACTCTGTTCTTAGTTACTCTCCTTATATCAAAGAAGACATTTGGCATTTGTTTTTTAGGGATTGGCTAGCTTCACTTAGCATAATCTGCTCTAATGCCATCCATTTCCCTGCAAATTCTATGATTTTGTCATTTTTTAATGCAGAGTAATACTCCATTGTGTATAAATGCCACATTTTTTTTATCCATTCGTCTATTGAAGGGCATCTAGGTTGGTTCCACAGTCTTGCTATTGTGAATTGTGCTGCTATGAACATCGATGTAGCAGTGTCCCTGTAGTATGCTCTTTTTAGGTCTTTAGGGAATAGACCGAGAAGGGGAATAGCTGGGTCAAATGGTGGTTCCATTCCCAGCTTTCCAAGAAATCTCCATACTGCTTTCCAAATTGGCTGCACCAATTTGCTGTCCCACCAGCAATGTACAAATGTACCCTTTTCTCCACATCCTCGCCAGCACTTGTTGTTTGACTTCATAATGGCTGCCAATCTTACTGGAGTGAGATGGTATCTTAGGGTGGTTTTGATTTGCATTTCTCTGACTGCTAGAGATGGTGAGCATTTTTTCATGTACTTGTTGATTGATTGTATGTCCTCCTCTGAGAAGTGTCTGTTCAGGTCCTTGGCCCATTTGATGATTGGGTTATTTGTTTTCTTATTGTTTAATTTTTTGAGTTCTTTGTATACTCTGGATATTAGGGCTCTATCTGAAGTGTGAGGAGTAAAGATTTGTTCCCAGGATGTAGGCTCCCTATTTACCTCTCTTATTGTTTCTTTTGCTGAGAAAAAACTTTTTAGTTTGAGTAAGTCCCATTTGTTGATTCTAGTTATTAACTCTTGTGCTATGGGTGTCCTATTGAGGAATTTGGAGCCCGACCCCACGGTATGTAGATCGTAGCCAACTTTTTCTTCTATCAGACGCCATGTCTCTGATTTGATATCAAGCTCCTTGATCCATTTTGAGTTAACTTTTGTGCATGGCGAGAGAAAGGGATTCAGTTTCATTTTGTTGCATATGGATTTCCAGTTTTCCCAGCACCATTTGTTGAAGATGCTATCCTTCCTCCATTGCACGCTTTTAGCCCCTTTATCAAATATAAGATAGTTGTAATATTGTGGATTGGTTTCTGTGTCCTCTATTCTGTACCATTGGTCCACCCGCCTGTTTTGGTACCAGTACCATGCTGTTTTTGTTACTATTGCTCTGTAGTATAGTTTGAAGTCTGGTATCGCTATACCGCCTGATTCACACTTCCTGCTTAGCATTGTTTTTGCTATTCTGGGTCTTTTATTTTTCCATATGAATTTCATGATTGCTTTCTCTATTTCTACAAGAAATGCCGTTGGGATTTTGATTGGCATTTCATTAAACCTATAGAGAACTTTTGGTAATATTGCCATTTTGATGATGTTAGTTCTGCCTATCCATGAACAGGGTATAATTTTCAATCTTCTAAGATCTTCTTCTATTTCTCTCTTTAGGGTTCTGTAGTTTTCATTGTATAAGTCTTTCACCTCTTTTGTTAGGTTGATTCCCAAGTATTTTATTTTTTTTGAGGATATTGTGAATGGAGTGGTTGTCCTCATTTCCATTTCAGAGGATTTGTCGCTGATATACAGGAATGCCTTTGATTTATGCGTGTTGATTTTATATCCTGCCACTTTGCTGAATTCATTTATTAGCTCTAATAGTTTCTTTGTAGACCCTTTTGGGTCTGCTAGGTATAGAATCATGTCACCTGCAAATAGTGATAATTTAAGTTCTTCTTTTCCTATTTTTATGCCTTTAATTTCTTTCGTCTGTCTAATTGCTCTGGCCAGTGTTTCGAGAACTATGTTGAGCAGAAGTGGAGAGAGAGGGCATCCCTGTCTTGTTCCAGATTTTAGAGGGAATGCCTTCAATTTTTCTCCATTCAGAATGATGCTAGCCTGAGGCTTAGCATAGATAGCTTTTACAATATTGAGGTATGTTTCTGTTATCCCTAGTTTTTCTAGAGTTTTGAACATAAAGGGATGCTGTACTTTGTCGAATGCTTTTTCTGCATCTATCGAGATGATCATATGGTTCTTATCTTTAAGTCTATTGATGTGGTGAATAACATTTATTGATTTCCATATATTGAACCAGCCTTGCATCCCAGGGATGAATCCTACTTGATCATGGTGCACAATTTTTTTGATATGTTTTTGTATCCGATTCGCCAGAATTTTATTGAGGAGTTTTGCATCTAGATTCATTAGAGATATTGGTCTGTAGTTTTCTTTCTTTGAAATATCTTTGTCTGGTTTAGGAATCAGGGTGATGTTGGCCTCGTAGAATGAATTTGGAAGTTCTCCCTCTTTTTCTATTTCCTGGAATAGCTTGAAAAGTGTTGGTATTAGTTCTTCTTTAAAGGTTTTGTAAAACTCTGCTGTATACCCATCGGGTCCTGGGCTTTTCTTAGTTGGTAGTCTTTTGATGGTTTCTTCTATTTCCTCAATTGATATTGGTCTGTTTAGGTTGTCTATATCCTCCTGACTCAATCTGGGCAGATCATATGACTTAAGAAATTTATCGATGCCTTCACTATCTTCTATTTTATTGGAGTATAAGGATTCAAAATAATTTCTAATTATCTTCTGTATTTCTGAAGTGTCTGTTGTGATATTGCCTTTTTCATCCCCTATGCTAGTAATTTGAGTTCTCTCTCTTCTTCTCTTTGTTAGCATGGCTAAGGGTCTGTCGATTTTGTTTATTTTTTCAAAGAACCAACTTTTTGTTTTGTCAATTTTTTCAATTGTTTCTTTTGTTTTGATTTCATTAATTTCAGCTCTGATTTTAATTATTTCTTGCCTTCTGCTTCTTTTGCTGTTGTTTTGCTCTTCTTTTTCAAGGATTTTGAGATGAAGTGTGAGATCATTTATTTGTGTTTTTTTTTTTTCCTTTTTTTAAGGAATGAACTCCAGGCAATGAATTTTCCTCTTAGAACTGCTTTCATTGTGTCCCATAGATTCCGATATGTTGTTTCTGTGTTTTCATTTATCTCTAAGAATTTTTTAATTTCTTCCTTGATGTCTTCTATAACCCATTGATCATTCAGTAACCTATTGTTCATTCTCCAAGTGATGCATGATTTTTCCTTCCTTCTTTTATCGTTGATTTCCAGTTTCATTCCATTATGATCAGATAAGATGCATGGTATTATCTCTACTCCTTTATAATGTCTAAGAGTTGCCCTGTGACATAATATATGATCTATTTTTGAGAAGGATCCATGTGCTGCTGAGAAAAAAGTGTAACTGCTTGATGTTGGGTGGTATATTCTATATATGTCAATTAAGTCTAGGTTATTAATTGTATTGTTGAGTGCTATAGTTTCTTTATTCAACTTTTGTTTGGAAGATCTGTCCAGTGGTGAGAGAGGTGTGTTGAAGTCTCCCATAATTATTGTATGGTGGTCTATTAGACTCTTGAACTTGAGAAGAGTTTGTTTGATGAACATAGCTGCACCATTGTTTGGAGCATATATATTTATGATTATTATGTCTTGTAGGTGTATGGTTCCCTTGAGCAGTATGTAGTGTCCCTCTTTATCCCTTTTGATTAACTTTGGCTTGAAATCTATTTTATTTGATATGAGTATGGACAGTCCTGCTTGTTTCCGAAGTCCATATGAGTGATATGATTTTTCCCAACCTTTCACCTTCAGTCTATGTATGTCTTTTCCTATCAAATGCATCTCCTGTAGGCAGCATATTGTTGGATCTTTTTTTTTTTTTTTGATCCACTCTACTAGCCTGCATCTCTTAATTGGTGAGTTTAAGCCATTAACATTTAGGGTTATTATTGAGATATGGATTGTTCTTCCAGCCATATTTGTTTATTTATGTTACTTAACATGGTTTGTTTTTCCTCTTTGATTATTTTTTCCCTTTACAGTACTACCTCCCACTGTTGGTTTTCATTGTTATTTTCCATTTCCTCTTCCTGTAATATTTTGCCGAGGATGTTTTGAAGAGATGGTTTTCTAGCTGCAAATTCTTTTAGCTTTTGTTTATCGTGGAATGTTTTAATTTCATCTTCCATCCTGAAGCTTAATTTCGCTGGATACACAATTCTTGGTTGGAACCCATTTTCTTTCAGCGTTTGAAATATGTTGTTCCAGGATCTTCTAGCTTTCAGAGTCTGTGTTGAAAGATCAGCTGTTATCCTGATTGGTTTACCCCTAAATGTAATCTGCTTCCTTTCTCTTGAAGCTTTTAAAATTCTCTCCTTATTCTGTATGTTGGGCATCTTCATTATAATGTGTCTAGGTGTGGATCTCTTATGATTTTGCACGTTCGGTGTCCTGTAGGCTTCTAGGATTTGGGATTCTGTCTCATTCTTCAAGTCTGGGAAGTTTTCTTGTATTATTTCATTGAACAGATTGCTCATTCCTTTGGTTTGGACCTCTATACCTTCCTGTATCCCAATGACTCTTAAGTTTGGTCTCTTTATGTTATCCCATATTTCTTGGATGTTCTGCTCATGGTTTCTTAAGAGTCTCGCTGAGCTGTCTATGTGTTTTTCAAGTTGAAATACTTTGTCTTCATTGTCTGATGTTCTATCTTCTAAGTGTTCTACTCTGCTGGTAGTATTCTCATTTGGGTTTTTAAGTTGGTTTATTGCTTCCTGCATTTCTAGGATTTCTGTTTGTTTGTTTTTTATAATCTCTATCTCCCTGTATAGTTGATCCTTTGCTTCTTGGATTTGTTTATGTAATTCATTGTTGAAGTGATCTTTCATTGTCTGATTTTGCTGTCTAATGTGTTCCTTGAGACTCCAGATCATCTGAAGCATGTAAATCCTGAATTCTTTATCTGACATTCCATCTGCTGCAGCTATTACCTCTTCTAAAGTTGAGTTGACCTGCATTGCTTGTGGTCCTTTCTTTCCTTGTCTTTTCATACTGCTCGCGTTTCTTTCTGCTTGGTGAAACTGTTGTGTTATTGAATTTTCCCCCTATATATTTATATTGCTCTTGTATAGTTGCAAAGTCTCCCTTGCAGGGGCCGCCGGCGGCTGTGCTCCGGCTCCAATTGGGGTGATCTGTCTATCACACCGGCGGGCCACTGGGCCCCTTCTCCAGTTCACGTGGTCTGCCTCCCTTGCGGGCAACTTCTGGGCCCCTCCTCCAATAGGGGTGATCTGTCTACCATGCTGGCGGGCCGCTGGGCCCCTTCTCCAGGATGCGAGGTCTGCCTACCTTGCAGGCGGCAGCTGGGCCCTTCCTCCAATTGGAGTGATGTGTCTACCACTCCTGCGGGCCGCTGGGCCTGTTCTGCCGGTCGGTTGCAGGTCTGCCTCTCAACTTCAAATTTAAATGAAGAAAATTTTAATTATTATTTCCAGTGTCCAGCCCTAGCAGGAATCCAGGAGTCCTGAAGTATGAATGGCATTGGGTACTGAAGGATATGTGGCCACAGTGAAAATATTTAATTATTCTCCTGTCTTACATTCTTTCTTAGCACCTCTCCTGCTGTCTCCTCTGCAACCACTATCGCCCAGGTACTTCCATTTTTAAAAAATGAAAATATGAAGCTAGACAAAGAAAAGAGATATAGCAAATAGATAACCAGAGATCTCTGGTAGCCTCAGATAACACATTTGGTAAAAACTGTTGCCTGGGATATCCTGGAAGTCATACAGTCTCTGGGGGAAGAAGATGAAAACCAGTGCCGTGCTGTGTCTGTTGACTGTAATCAGCAAGATATTGCAAGAAAAAGATGAGCTCAATAAAGAACTGATCAGTTCCCAAGAAGAAAGGAAATGAAAAAGAAAGAACGAGAAACCAAGGGTCTGCAGCAATGGGAAAAAAAGGTAACTCCTATGAAACTCTCCTGTTTGGGCTCTTTCTACCTCCCCAGATAAAATTAATCCCTGTATTAGTGGGGATCTACTAACTTCTGTAACAATCCCCAAACCTCAGGGATTTCATTCAATAAAGGTTTCTTTCTCAGATACTGTTCAATGTCTGAATTTTAATAGATTTTGAGCAATGAAGACCCAATGAATTTTTCCTTCTCTAGTAAACACAGAGAATTAGGCCTGAGGCAAAAATCAATTCTTGAATTCTACCTTCCTACCCAAGCCTAACAGCCTCAAGCTAGCCACCATGAAGTTGTGAAAGAAGGCCTGAGGAAGCAAACCAAAATAAGGCAGGGTCCAGAATTCTGATTCAGGGGAAAAAAACAAACACAGGGTGGGGGTAGTTACTAGCTGTGAGGATGGCCTTAGGCCTGAGCCTAAGCAGCTCCATATAAAACACTCCATTTTGAAAACTCCAGCCTCATTAGGCACCTCTAACAGAACCCTCCAGTATGGCCCTCAGACAAGTCACTTTTCTTCACCCTGATAAACAGAGTGAAGCCCCTGGCAGGCTGTCCTCGCCTGATCAGAGGGAAAGTCGAGAAGATCAGAGTAGAGACCAACAAACCAGATGTTTCTGACCCCAGGGTAAATGATGTCATGGAGCAATCCTGTGATAGCTGATAAGGATTGAAAGGGGAGTCAAAAGCCCCCAAATTTAGTATAAATAATAGAGCAAATGATCAGGGATTCAGGCAGCCGAAACAAGGATGCACTCGAGCTAGAGAGCCTGATGAGGACCTGACATCCCATCACTTATCATCGTTTTCCTGATCCTCTGTGTGATCCTCACCACTCTCAAACTCTACCACCTTGTCTGGACCCTGATGAGAGCCACAATTTCTCCATAAGACCCTCTCAACTGGTCGTCCACTCCATGTTGCAATTTTGCCCCCTCTTGACACTAGCACAATTGACTGGAAGCAAAGTGACTGGAAGCCTCCTAAGTTTTTGAGAGAATTATATAGTTGAAGAAGCCAGGAGCCTGGGTTTAAAGGCCATTGACTGTCCCAACATACCTGAAAGTCCTACATGTTGAGCTAGATGCAGGGGCTGGCTGGGATTTTGCTTGTCCTTCCTAGGCAGAGGATGAAGGAGAGGAAGGGAGCAAGGGGGTGGACTGCAGCAGAGATAGCTAAGCTCGCCCATCTGGGGCTCGCTGCTAGAGTAGTGTATCAATAGTGTATCAATCAGGCTGCTCTAACAAAACGCCTCAGGCCCCAGCCCCTTAAACAACAGACACTTACACCCTCATAGTTCTGCAGGCCGGAAGTGCAAGATCAATGTGTTATCAAGTTAGGTGTCTCCTGAGACCTCCCTCCTTGGCTTGCTGATGGCCACCTTCTCACTGTGTCCTCACATAGCCCTTCCTCTGTGGGTACCAGTCCTTGGAGTCTCTCTGTGTCCAACTGTCCCATTCTCAGGGACTGAGGCTGTAGCTCAGTGGTAGGGTGCTTGCCTAGCAAGCATGAGGTCCTGGGTTCAATCCCCCATACCTCAGAAAAATAAAATGAATAAATAAAGAACACTAGTCAGATCGTAATAGGGCCTACCCAGAAAAAAGTCATTTAAACTCAATCAACCCTTTAGAGGCCATATCTCCTCAAGCAGTCATCTTCTGAGGTACTGGGGGGTTAGAACTTTAATATGTGAATTTGGGGGGGGGGACAAAATTCATCCCATAATAATTCTATTTTCCAGCCTTCTCACATCCACATGGCTACATGATTAGTTCCTACCAAAGGATGTGGGCACATGTAACATAGTCCCCATTCTGCCTGCCTCTAAGTAACCTGTGACTTAACCCCTGCTCCTTTGCCTACCAGACTGATAAAGCCACCGGATGACTCCAAGGCCAGGCAGGTGAGGAAGTCACACAAAGGGAGGAGCCCAGGTCCTGAAAGGAGATGCCTGGCAGAGCCCTCCACCCCTAATCTGCCCTGGACTATGCCTGAGAAAGAAGCTGGCACTGAGTTAAACCCCTGAACTTTGCGGGGGGTTGTTCCAGCAGGTGGCAGATCCCCACTAATATCAACAGAGATTCATTTGGGGCCCACCAGGCCCCGCGAGGCAGAGCAGAGGAATGAGCGTGTCGACACCTGGCACGCTTCTGAGTAAGTTATGACTGGAGTCGTATGGGCTTAGGCAAAAATTTCCAAACACTGAGTGAGCAAATCTGGCAGCCGTCCTCTCCAACTGCACACTCCAAGCAGCAATTAAAAAACAAAATAAGCATCCTCCTTCCTGCTGGTTGTGGAGGAGTACGTGAGTCTGCGCATGGCCCTCTGTTCCAGTCAGAGGTACCATCATTTGTTAAGAGAAAAATATCTTAAAATTGTAAAATATAACTTATAGAAGTTTTTAAATGCTTATGTAATGATGAGGACATTTGATACAGTTGATTAGTTTGGCTTCCAAGGCTGGTTCTACTTAGAACCAGTCCTCCTTGGTCCTCTATCTGGAACTGAGATGTGTCCGGTTCTGGCTGCAGAAGTCAAGGGCAAGCCTTTCTCCAGCAATTCTAGTCAAGTATGTTTTCTATAAATGGAAATCATTATTAGTTTAGTACCTGGATCTAAATAAACACATATTTCAAATATTTTCTCCCTTCCCCCTAAAAAACCCTCTACTTAATGAAAGACATAACATAGGGCCAGAAGGAAGGAAATTTGGATGCTTCAATGTGGAACTAGAACCTTACAGAGGCAGTACCATGTGGTGATAAACCCCCTGGACTTTGGAGTCAGCCATAACGTTCCAAAACCTGCCTAGGGCTGGGCAGCTATACGTGACCTGGGTGAGTTATTTCAGCTTTCTGAGCATCAGCCTCTCATTTATAAATAGAAGAGGGGATAACAATCACATCACCCCTGAAAGGGTTGTAGAAGATGAAACAAGATAAGGCACAGGAACCACTCAGCAGTGTGCCTAGCACTTAGTAAATACTCAATTAATGTTTTTAGTTATTATCACCTCTTCCTATAAATTTTACTTCCTTTCCTTCACCTCAAGAGCTTCCAACTCCCCATTGTTGAAGCCTCAGTTGTTGGTGAGCTGGTTTGAGCTCAGTGGTAGGGTGCTTGCCTAGCAAGCATGAGGTCCTGGGTTCAATCCCCCTTATGGTGCCCATAAGACCAAGCATTCCTGCCTGTGTTCTTGTCCCTGTTGCCCACACACCACCAACTGACATGCTAACTCCAGAGTGACTGTGCTGTGTGCCTATACCAACAAATTTCCAATCTGTGGATTTCCTCTCCTTCCTTAGCTTTCATTTCAGTCCACTAAAAACATTTATAAGGTTTGTTATTTGTTTTTAAAAAAACATTTAGTACGTGTGTAATCAATTTTGCATTGCTAGACTAATTATTATTCTAAATCATCCCTTAACTTCCCTATGTAATGTTCACTGGCTCTGCATGAACTGTATGTATAACTAATCAATGTACTTTGGAGTACTGGTTATATATATTTTTAATTGGTTCTTTCTAGTTATACATGATAGCAGAATCCATTTTGACAAAGTTATAAAAGAAAGGAATAGATCTTGTCCTAATTCCTTCCCCAGTATCTCCCTTTCCCTTCCTCCCCTGACTCTCTGCCCTCCTCCACCTATTGATCTTTCTTCCACTTAACCACAGTTATTTTTTAAATTGATTTTTTGTGGATGTAAGCAATGGTGGGATTCACTGTGGTATATTCAGGTAGGTACTGGAGTGCTAGTTTTTAATAGGTTCTATAATTATTAGTCCTTGGGAATCTTGAAGAATGAATTATTCTGTTTGACCTAATATGTGAATGATATGGAAATAGGGACCATGGAAATAGCTGCAAGCTCCATGAGAAGTCCCTGCCCTCCTGTCGTGGTTCTGGGGCTCTCAGATTTAACTCCTGACAATTGTAGGTGATAGAAGCAGCAACAGTCCGGCAGGCCTCAGTGCAGTGAGATCTGGGGAAGGACCCAGGCAGGCCCCTGGATGCAGGAGATGACCCTGCCTTCCCTCTCTTGTCTCCCTCCTGATGTTGCTAATCCTCTCCTGAGTCTAGACTTGGCAAAGGTTTAGATGCCAAACTTCCTCCCAATTCCCACCAAAGACTCCAGACAAGGAATCCGGAAGTATTTTCTAAAGAGGAGGAAGTAGCCCCTACCCCCTCACTTTCTTATCAGCAACCCCAAGGACCTGAGCAGGTGTGTGCCTGAGAAAGACCTTTCTGCTGGCACAGGAGAAGGGGCCACGCAGACCTGATGGTGTGTGGTGCCTCTGTGCCAATGTGTCTCTGTGGAGGATTGGCTGGGGTCTCTACAGCCTCTCTTCTCTCTCTCTCTCTCTCTCTCTCTCTCTCTCTCTCAAAGCTTGGCTTAGTTTCTCACAACATTGTTACAACCCACATCCCGAATGATTCTCAATGCAGCTCAAAGAGCTGCCCAGGGAAGAAGCTTGGGAACCCAGCACACCAGACCCAGGAGAGACCCAAGGCTGTGCTCTGACTCTCTCCTAGATGGAGGGAGAGAACCCAGGTCCCAGCTCCCAGTGCCTCTCCTCCAAGCCAAGCCTTCAGAGAGCTTTAGCCTGGTCCTTACCTGCTGTGCTTACCTCAGTGCTGTGTGCTTTGATGGGCTTGCACCTGCCCTCTTTTCTCATTAGTTCATTTGTCACATCATTCACTCACCCAGGCAAAGGACATCTTCTGATCCCCTTGAGGGAGATGGAATGCATTGGAAGCCTAGAATACTGAGAACACTCAGAGCAGATCACTGTAGATGGTGGACTGGGGAGTGAGAGAGGTCCCAGAGAGGGAAGTGGGCCTAGTCTGAGGCAAGGAGCCCAGTTAGTAAGGTGTTGCAAGTCCAGGGGAGAAAGGGTGAGGGCCTAGAACAAGGTGGTAGCAAAGTGGTCTGTGTGGCTGGGGATGTGCCATGGGCCAAAATAGCCAAATCCATGGTTTTCAGCCCTAGTTCTAGAAACCTGACTCACCCTTCCCAGTTACTCTTCTTCCCCTAGTGGTGATTCTGGACTTTACCCATGGCTGGCACATACCACCTTTTGCTAAGGCCTCACCCCTTTTAGTTATTAACTCCAATTCCCACCAATCACTTGCAGGCCTCTTTTTGGGGATCCCACTATTTCAGCAACACATCCTTGAAGCCTCTTGTGGTGGTTTTGACTAATAAAAGGGTCTGATTGCAGGTGCATCTCCCAACAGTGCTCATCATCTTCTTGGGTCATTCATAAAGCTGCTGCAGAAATTTGGACATTAGTGGCCCATTTTGTAGAATTCTGGAAATGGATAATACTGGTGCTGTCCACTCTAGCTCAGAGCTCCAGAGACCCAAGGCATACAGCATCCCGCTACTCCCCAGGATTATCTTCCAGTCCCAAAAAAACAGCCCATGCTGTTGCTCCCTCACCTCCACCCCCATGGATCCTCAACCTTCTGCATGATCTGCCCCTCACCATCTGGAAGCAACCAACATGCCATGTCCCTGGTACTGGGTGATGCTTACAGTCTCACCTGCATGTTCTAAGAAGCTTCTTCCTCAGCTGGCCCACATCTTATCAACCAAGACTACAAGCCTTCCTCGGCTATGCTGTCCTTAACTCCAGTGCCCTGTTCTGGCAGGCATCTTCCAGCCAGAGTGGAGAGAAAAGCCCAATCACATCTTAGTCTGCCCATGGCAAGATTCAACATTGAAAGGGAACAAAAAGTATGGAGGGCCACCAGACCCACCTACAGAGCCACAGAAAGGCAGAGCTATAAAGCAGTGAAACGATGTTCAACAGGAACTCAGGACATCAGGGGTGTCGTCTGGCAAGCCTTGCTCACCTCCTCTTGGTCACTGTCCCTGAACTCCCCCCCCCAGTTGGTCAGCACCTCTAGTTGCATAGAGGGCCCACCACTAGCACAGCCGGCCTGGCATGTCAGACCAGGCACACTGTGACGAGAGTCGTGGGGCTTTTTCATTTCTGTGGTCCCCGGGTCTGTCACAGCACCTAGTCCCTAGCTGTGCTCAGTAGCTATCAGGCCTCAAAAGAATAAGTAGAAGGAAGACTGCAGCTTGCCAAGGCTCCGTGGCCAGCAGACAGAAAATTCAAATCAAGAGCTTCAGCAGCCTGCTCCTTCTCACAGACGAGGGTCAGCTCAAGTTCAGCTGAGTCTGCGGTGAGATCGTTCGTCCATGTGTACGGCCTGGGCTACATTCACACAGGAGCCGGCACAGGGCACTGCCTTCCCTGTCTTTACTGGAGCCTCAACGTGTCATTTAGCTTTTGTGTGGGCAGATAATCAGTGTGCAAGGAGACAGTGAATTGAGGGTGGAGGACACAACAGGGGGACATTTGACCTGTGTTAGCATTTTCACTTCTTTTCTCTCTTTTCTAGTAGAATCCTTCATGAAATAGAGGCATTTAGAAAAACTAGCTGACAACCTCCCTGCACTGAAGTCAACGGTGCTCCTGTTCACTCAGAGGCCAGCCTCGAGCTCCATGTCCGTCTTGGTATTGAGAGCTGCTTTCAGCACTTGAAGGTTCCCAGCGGCTACCACTCACTCTCAGTACCCCACCCCAACTCTTGAGGGGCCAGTGGCTAGAATGACACTAGAAAACTTATATTAGTTAAATGCATCCTTCAGAAGCATTTTTTCCCCTAACATCTCTACTGAGGCATTTTGAAAACCATATCTTTTATGATTGAGTGAATGGAGACATGAAAAATCGTTTATAAAAATCTCTCCAAATCCCACCTCACAGTTCCCAGCCATCCTGAAGATGCTGGTTAACTCTGTCTGGATGCACCATACTCAGAGCTCACTCTTGCCCAAGCCTTGCAGAGACTCCAGACACTGTGCTATTAGGAGACCCACCCAACAGAGAAGTCAACGAAGGTCCCAGGCTGCTCCACATCATGGCCAAGGTCACATGGTCATCAAGTATAGAATCAGGATTTAAATCTGGTGTAGTCTGGCCCTGAAGATTGTGTTGTTCACTACTGCTCTGTATTTGAACTTTAATAACAAGAACTCTCTTTAGCAAGTCTGTAATAGTTAGAAGTTATAAACTTTGTGTTTTTTCTTTTTAAATTCTTTTGTAGTTGTAGATGGACAGCATGCCTTTATTTTATTTGTTTATTTTTATGTGGTGCTGAGGATTGAACCCAGGGCCTTGCACAAGCTAGGCGAGTGCTCTACCACTGAGCTATAACCCCAGCCCCATAACTTTGTGTTTTTTCTAATATAAAAGCTTATTTATTCAATCTCTAATAGAAATATCAGAAATGAGAAATGTTTTTTGAAAAAACAAATATTCTAACTTGTGATCATATGCTTTAGTCTATCCATAAACTCTGTTAAGTATTTCAGCTCTAAGGAGCGTATAATATAGGGGACCTCAGCAAGCTAAGGAAAAGCCTAGATGATGATTGATGTCCTTACTAAATAAATGAGTCACAGATGCAGAGCCCTGGGGGGTTATTATAAATCCAGACCAGGGTGCCACAGTCTGTTCTGCCATGATTGAGCCTCTTTGACTTTCCAGGCCCCATGCTGATTGTTCTTCTAGTACATTATAGCACTGAGTCCTCGCAATAACTCATTTCTGATGAGAAACTGAGGTCCTGAGAGATTGGTTGACTTGCCAAAGCTAAAAAGTGGCAGAACTGGGAATTGATCCATCTGACTCAGGGGACTTGGCACTTTCTTCTCAACATACTTCTCTTCCAGGGGCCACAGTCCCTGGACAACTTATCTTCAGGCAAGAGCAAGTGAGCATGAGGACCCCTGGGAGAAGATAAGACCTAGGTAGTGACAGTCTTAGAAGAAGATTCTCTTGTCCAATTGAGAGAGATGATTATGAGGGACCCAGAACCAGCCTCCAGGCCAGTCCTGAATCCTATCAGCAAGAGCAAGGAGATCCAAGTGGGTAGAGGGGACGAGAGAATGACCAGAAAGGAGGTGGAAGAAGACAGGCATAGCCACTGGGCAGGATAGATGCAGGTCCCCAGCACCTCCAGGGGCTGCTTTTTGGTCCCTGTGCCCTGCGAGGCGGTGGAAAGGAGATGTTTATGCATTTGTTCAGTCTTAAGCTTAACTTAGTGAATTATGTGTCAATTTCTGGGTTAGTTCTTGAAGAGGTGGAGGAGGGATAAGATCCCTATCCTCCATGACCATTCCTGCCCCCATCCACGCCTGTGGTGAGCCGCTTCTGCCGTTTCTGCAGACTATGGTCGCCATTACAAGATGGCGCTGGCTCCGCTGTGGTCTGTGACAACTCCTTATTTGGGAGAGTTGGCACATGATTTTTCACCACCCTGTGAGAAAGCTCCATGTGGCAGCTTCGCATTGGGGCTTGAGATGCTTTATTAAGGCTGGGAGGGGCATCCGAGAGGGAGAAGAAGAAATATCAAAGGCCTGAATAAACTGCTGAAAGAAGATTCCTGAGTTGCGTCTTCCTTGCGGGCAAGGGGTCGCGACACACGCCCAGTCTGGCAGGAGCCATAAGACATACACACACTCACCATCTCCACCAAGCCAAGGCCATGGGTGTGACCTTGGGAGGGGCAGGCCACCGAATGTGAGAAGCAAGCATGCTCACACTGTCCTGGATGAGAAGAAGCCCAAGCCCAGGTTGGTAAATTCCTAAATTCTTGCATTCCTAAATTCCACTTCCTGGGTCTTGCTTGGCGCCTATGTGGGTACATAGTGAGACTGACCTTCAGTAAATCTGTAACATTCAAGAAAAACAATGAAGAAAGAGCCACCATAAAGCCTTCCAGCTTCCTCAAATCTTGTCACCCACCTTCTTACTCTTCTGTCAAGTGGTCAGGGTCACCCAGGGATGCTGAGGAGCCTGGGGCTCACAGGGAGGTGAGCGAAGCTTTCCAGTGGTGTCTTTTTTTTTTTTTTAGTTGTTGATGGATCTTTGTTTTATTCATACATTTATATATGTGGTGCTGAGAATCGAACCCAGTGCCTCACGCATGTGAGGCAAGCGCTCTACCACTGAACCACAATCCCAGCCCCTCCAGTGGTGTCTTTTTTAAAGAAACACTCTTGCTGGTGAGTTGGGCCAGACAGAGGAGGGCACTGGGCCCCTCAGGTCCTAGCACCAAGGACCTTGCCCTGACGAGGATGATACCACTTTACTGTTTGAACACAGGACTCTGTTGAGACCTCAGGTGGTGATTTGAATGTGTCCCCCAAAGTTCATGTGCTGGAACAGTTTGGGGAGGTAAGAGGTCTCCAGGGCTCTGCCCTCGTAGTGGTTCATGTCTTTATCACAAGAGCAGATCGGTTGTTCCACGAGTGGGAAAACAGGATTATCATGAGGAGTTCAGCTCCTGTGCTTTCGCTGACCACCCACACAACATGCACACAACACGCACACACACTTTGTCTTGCCCTTCCACTGTTCACCATTTGCCACAGGATGACATAGCAAGAAAACCACACCAGCCCCTCAGTCTTGTATTTCCCAGTCTCTAGAATCTTAAGAAATAAATTTCTGTTAATTTAAAATCACTCAGTTTTAGGTATTCTTTTAACTGCAGTGCCTAATGGACGAAGACACACGGCCTGTTGCAGTTAAATGCTTTGGAAGAAAACCAGATCACGCCTCCTCTTCCAGTGCGATGCTCGCTGTGGGCTAAGGGCATGGGGTGCAGGTTTCTGGCATGTGGCTGGTCACGTCCCTGCAAGCATGGTGGTGTGATTATGTGGAAGCTGCCTTTATAAACGGCTCACAGTCATGGCCCTGGGAGAGCAGTGTCTGCCTGAATGTCTGGGCTGGAGAATCCATCAAGGCCCTGCCATGACGCCTGTGGCTGAGAATGCCTGTTTCTGGAAGAGATTAGCATTTGAATTGGTGGACAGAGCAAAGATCATCTTCACCAAGGCATTGTGGATGTGTAGAGGGCCCAGAGGGAACAAAAAGGCAGAGGAAGGGCATACTGGCTCTCTGTTCCTCCTGAGCTGGGACATCCATCTTCCCCTGCTGCAGATACTGGGGCTCCTGGCTCTCCAGCCTTGGAGTCCAGGATTTGCATCCTCAGAACCATCACCCCCTTCGACCTGTGACCTTAGACTGGAAGTCACACCACTGGCTGCCCCTCCACACTCGGATTGAATCTCACCATCGGCTCTCCTGGGCCTGCCGCTTCAGATGGCACTTCACGGAACTTTTCAGCCTCCCTAATCACAGGAGCCAATTCCCATAATGAATCTCCTCTTATGTACCCATCCACGTCCTGTGGTGTTGTTTCCCTGGAGAACCCTGATACATAGAGACAGTGCTTCCTTTCAGGTTTCTCCTTCTAGGCCTGCAGCTGCACTTTTTCTCGTCTCCCATGTTCTCCACTTTTAAAATTTGTTTTTAGTTTTGCTGCAGTGGGTCCTCAAAAATCTGTTTTAGTGTAAGGTATATGGCTGGTGATTATGTGGGCTACAAACTGGTCTCCCCAAAGACATCCTCATCCTTGGAACCTTTGGCAGTTAATTTATGGAGAGCCAAAGGGAGGGAGAGAGAGAAAGGTCCTTGCATGTGTGATTAAGAGAAAGGGTTTGAGATGAAGAGATTCTCCTGCAATATTCAAGTGGGTCTTCAGTGCAATCACAGGTGTCCTTGTAATGGAGACTCCTCACACAGACCCAGAGGAGAAGGTGACATGAAGATGGGTGGGGAGAGATTTGAAGACATTGGCCTCAAAGATGAGAGCAGTGGAGCCACAAGCCAAGGGCTGCCAGCAGCTTCCAGAAGCTGGAAGAAGCAAGGAAGGCTCTCCCAGCCCACCTCAGCAGGGAGGGGGCCCTGCAAGCCCCTTGATTTTGGCCAGTGATACTGATTTCACACTCCATTCTCCAAAATAGTGAGAGAACATCACAGCCTGGGCTTCTAGCATTTAGTACAGCTGATGAGAAGAACTCTCACACCAGCCTGCGTCCTATTTTTCAAGATGTCCTGTATAAAATCTCTATACACTTTTCTGCTTCTTGTCCTTATCCTTCGAGTCCTGTCACTGGGTCAGAGTGTGTCTACATAAACCCTTCCTGACATGCTGGACTGTTTCAATCTGAAGACTCCTGCTTTCTTTAGTTCACAAAATTTTTCTTCTACTTCTTTCAATGTCCATATTCTATTGAAACTACTATTAGATAGGTATTGAAACCTCTGATCTATTTTTCTATTTCTCTTGGTTTTTCTCTGATTTTTATTTTTGTATTTTGCTTTTATTTCTAGAGATTTCTGTTTTAGAATATTAGATTGTTTCTTAGCCTCATCTGTTACATTATTCAGCTTATCTGATTGAACATTTATTTTTACCAGTTATGCTTTGAATTTCTAGAAGCTCTGTTTCTTCTCCACAGACAACTTTTAACACAATATCGTACGCTTGTTTTATGGAAGCAATAAGTTTTTGATCTTTCTGAGGGTACAAATCACAACTTTTTACTGGTTTTTTTTTTCATTAATTTTTTAAGACTAACTGTCTTTATTTATGACTCTAGTGTCTGTGTTAGTCAGCTTCCCATTACTCTAATAAAATACCTGAGATAATGAACTTAATATACAAGGATAAAAGTTCATTTTGGCTCATGGTTTGGGAGATTTCAATACAAGATTAAAATTAAATAAAAATAAATCTGGTATCATACAAAGTTGTGAAACCCTGGAGCAGACTCTCTTGGAAGCCAGGCTTTTGTGATTATGGACCAAGTATTAGCTGTGTCAGTTGCTGGGAACTTGCAAGAAATGCAGAATCTCAGGCCCTATCCCAAACATCCTATGTCAGAACCTGCATTTAAACAAGATCCTCAGTGATTAAAAAGCACACTGAAGTCTGAGGGCACTATTTTATGGGAGATTATAAGACAGTCTGGTATATTTGAGTGTGGCCGCCAGAGCTGACCTTGAATCCCAAATGTGTTGTTTAATTAACGCAAGTGCGTGTTAAAATTGGGGAAGCATAGTGTTTAGTCTGTTTTGTTTCTATAACAAAATACCAGAGGCTGAGTACTTTATAAAGAAAAGAGGTTTATTTATATCACAGTTTTGGAGGCTGAAAGCCCAAAATCAAGTGTTCTCATCTTTTGATCTCTGGAAAGGGCTTCCTTAGACTGGAAGTCACACCACTGAACAGAATCATGGTAGGAGCATAGTTCAGAAGAGGTCACATGGTGAGCCAGGAAGCCAGAGAGTTAAGGGCTAGGCTTGCTCTTGTTAAAACAACCTACTCTTACAGAAACTAACTGGAGTCCCATTATAATTACATTAATTCCTTCTGAGGGTGGTGTCCCCAATCCCTGAATCACCTTCTACTATGCTACACCTCTTAAAAGTTTCACCACCTCTAACATTGCCACACTGAAGACCAGGTATCCAGCACATGAGCCTTTGGGACACATGCCATATCTGAACCAGCACACATGGCCATAGACTGCTTAGCACAGCGCTGGCCAGTGGCAGAGGCTCTGTCATTTTAGTCCCTTCCCTATGTCCTTGTCCAAAGATGACTCACCAGTTTGAAAAACTGCAATTCCTCAGCAGGATTATTTCCCCTGTGCCTACTATACAATTCCATCTGAATAGTAGAGGGTTAATCTCACTCTCTGGTCTCTCCCCCAGTTTTATAAGAGCTGTGTCACCAAGTCACTCTCTGTAGTGCTGTCTTAAATGATGACTTCTGATCTCACTTGTAAAACTTAATATCAAAATGCTTTTGACATTCAAGCCTCTTTGAATTCGACCCAGTCTACTTTCCAGGGTTAAAATGATGCTGTGCAAGATGGCTCTTTCTCACGTGAACCTGGGGATCAGCTGAAAAGACATCTCTGCACTCTGCTGGTTTCCTCTGAGCTCCCTGTAGAAGCATGAGGAATCCTTTGTGTCTGGTGGTGATGGCACTGCCCTGCGGTTGCCACTCCTGCTGAAGATGGCTTTGATTCCCCACCAACCTCCCCACTCGGAGCTCACAGTGAACTTCCTCTGTGCATTCTAATTGGTCCTCACCATCCCCAAGTCCTCTTGGAGCTTGGCTTGGAGGTGGGGATGTTTGTCTCTTTTACAAATGAGGGAGCACTTACAGAGACCGGATGCTTTCCAAAGAAGACAGACGCAGGATCTTAATGAGTACGTCTTCTTAACCAGATCAATGTTCTGAGAGAACCAGAGGAAATCCTGCCTCCCAGGGCTGCTAACCATCAGGTCTGGAGACGGTTAACCACCAGCATCCCCTCCTCCACAGCTCAGGCACTTTAGGAGTCACCATGTGCAGTGAGTTACAGCAAATCATCAGGTGCCCCTTTCTAGAAAATTCTATTGCCCTTTCTCTCTCTCTCTCTGCTCTCCTGCCTGCCTTAACTCAGGCACCCCTTTCCCATGCCACAGACGTGAACAGTTCATCTTACCTTTGAGTACCAATCTCTCATGACACTTGCCCAGGTATCCCTAAAAAGATTTGTGCACATGTTTGTACATCCCCAGGCCTGCTCCCTCTCTCGGGCTCCACCTCTGTCCTCATGTGTATACATTTGGTATGAGCACCCTAGAACTTCTCTCAATATCTGCTGTGTGGGACTGAGGGCTGTCCTGTTGGCATAAGAGAAATTAAACAAAGCCATTGTATCCCTCCCTATGTGAGAACAGTGTTTCTGAGACTTCCTTGTGCACATAAATCTCTTTGGGAGGTGGGTGGTGTCTCACTCAGTAAATGTCATTCCGATTTGGTAGGTCTGAAGTGGGGTCTGAGATTCTACATTTCTAATAATCTCCTGGTGATCCTGAAGTGGAGGGTCTGTGAACCACATTTTGAGTGGTAAGAGATTAGAATGACCTCCCTCTCCTGAGAGGTCCTTCAGGGACTTTGGAGGTGGCAGAAATAGCCAGGGAGGGAGGACCACAGGGACGCTGCTCATGGGGATGGACCCAGGAAGCCTGTGTCCTCTCATGATTCTGTCACTATGTCTAATCAACCCATTCAGGACATGATTCCTGAGGGGACACTAATTTATTCATCAGAACATATCAGAAAGTCAAAGGAAAATGACATGCACAACTTAGTAAGTACTCAGACTTTTGATAAAATTCACATATATTTCTAGAATGGACAGAGGAAAGAAAAGAGAATGCTCCCTTTATATAATAAAGAATATCTTTCTTAAACCAAATTCAAACATAGTAACTGATGGCAAGGCACTTAGAAGCCATCTTATCAAAGTCAAGGACAGGCAAGAGTGATGGCTATTAAGCACCAATTAACACTCTTCTGAAATTTGGGACCAAGGCACAGAAACCAGGAGAAAGAAGTATAACTACAGAAAAGAAAGAGGAGACACCTTGTCATAATGTGCAGATGGTGGAATCGTCTTCACATAAAACCCAAGATTCATTTGAAAATTTTAAGAATTAATAAGAAAGCTGGGTGAAGTAGTGAGATATAAAAGAAAACACAAAAAGCAATAACTGTCATACAAATGTAGCCAACAATTAGTTTGAAAATACGTGGAGGAAATTTACTTTTACAACTGATAACAAAATGTAGAAATGAACTTAAAAATTAATGTGCAAGGCATCAATAAAACATAAAACTTTTTAAAGAGCCCTAAATGACTTGGATGCAAGGTGAGACATACTGTGCATCTTAATGGGAGATTAAATAGTCCTGGGCTGATCATATTCCAGGGTGCTGCAGGAACATGCTGATGGAAAGCACCACATGTGTGTCCAGGGCTTGTCGACTGTGGGCTTCACAGTAAGCTGAGCTAACCAGGCCATTTCAGAATCTTGATGGCAGTATTTGGGGGGATTTTCTCAGCCCAGAGACTGGAAAAGATTTATGCATCTCCTACATGCAGTACATATACCCAGCAGTTGAGTTCTGGAAACTAAGGAGGGACAGAAGGGTGTGGTACCTCATTGCTGACCATCTAGACTTTCACATAATCCTCCTGTTGCCAATACAGTGCTGCTGCCGTCATCTGGGCCCCAGGTCCCCAGTCCAGCACCCTCTGTTTTATATTTTCCAGAGAATAAATCCACACTCTTCAGCAGAGGTGTGGAGCAGACATGGAGTAGGCAAGGTGATCTTGCACATCAGATCACAAGTGGTCTCTCTTTTGAGTCCTGCCGGTGCAGTCACTTTTAGAAGTCACTTTCGAGGTGGACCTATTCCTGAGCACCACCCACAGACTGGCCCCCTTGGGCTGTGTCTCCCCAGCCCCCCACTGACTTCAAGCTCAGCTTCACTGGGTCTTCTAGGTCAGATACCACTTGGCAGTAGCTCCTCAGCTTCCAAATGTCATTGGCTGGCTCTTCTCCTGTGCTATTTGCCCTTGTGCATTTATGCCTTGAAAAAATCCAATACGATGACTTAGATGTTATCGGACAGCCATCAACTCAGAGGCCCAGGTGGAAAAACCTCCAGTATTGACCGCGTATGTCACAGCACAGATCCATTTCCAACAGAAATGAGGAGGGAGAAGGAAAACGCAGAGGATCAAAGGAAAAAGCTGAGTTTAGGCCACAGGGGGTTGAGGGGAAGTGAAGCATGAGATTTTTTTTCCCTTAAAGGGCATTTTTTTTAAGAGGGAAAATCTCCTTTGCAAAGCAAGCTGGCCCTATGTATCAAGAGCCTTAAAATATGCAAGCTCTTTAACCCAAAAATCCTTCTATTTCAATGTGCCCCCAAGGAATGATTTTAAATCTCAAATAAACTTCATGAACAAAGATGCTCATCAAAGTATAGGCATGATAGCCAAAAAAAAAAAAAAAAATGGAAATAATTTAAATGGCCAACAGGAGCAAATGCTTGAGGGGCTTAATAACAGCCATTTGGTGAAATATGTTGTGCAATCGCTAAAAACAATGTTTGCATCACAGATTGCAATACAAACAAGAGAATATTTTTGTTAGAAAAAAACTGGACAAAATTAAATATGTACTATGCTTAAAAATACATAAAATAAAATTTTAAGAAAGCTTTGCCTAGAAAAGAAGCAAAAGACATACTCCAAAATTAATATTTATAAAGTTTTATTTTTCTCTCCCTTTTTACTTTTCTATCATAAGCAAGTATTTCTTCTTTTTGAATAACAGTACTATTGAGATATAATTTACATTACATAATTCACCCTTTAAAAGTACACAGTTTGATGGGGTTTAATATATCCATAGTTACATACAACAATGGCAACTCAATTTTAGAACACTTTCTGTATCTTGAAAGGAAACCCTATACATTTTAGCTATCTTTCCCAGTTCCCCACCCCTTCCCAGCCCAAAGAAACATTGATCTACTATCTCTCTATGTATTTGCTTATTCTGAATCTGTCATTAAATGGAATCATACCACACCTAGCTTTTTGCATCTGGCATATTTTACTATTTTTCAAGATTCACCTGTAATGTAGCAAGTATCTGTATACTATTCTCTTTTATGGTCAAATAATATTCCATTGTGTAGACATACCATATTTTATTTATTGACTCATCAGTTGATGGAAGTTTGGGTTGTTTTTACCTTTTGGCTATTATGAATAATGTTTCTATAAACATTTATGTACATGTTTTTGCCCAATTTGATAAACATTTTTATTTCTCTTGGTTATTTTCTAGGAATAGAATTGCTAGGTCATACGATAACCCTATGTTTACTCTTTTGAAGAATAGCTAGACTGTTTTCCAATATGGCTGTACCACTTTATATTCCCTCCCAATAAGATGTGAAGATTCCATTCCTCCTCATCTTCACCAACTCTTATTATTATCTGTCATTTTATTATAGCCATTTTTCTGAATGTGAAATGGTATCTCACTGTGATTTTGGTTTGTATTTCCCTGATGGCTAATGACATTGAGCAACTTTCATTGGCAATTTGTATAACTTCTTTGAAGAAATGTCTATTTAGATACTTTGACCAGTTTTTAAGTTGGGCTACTTGTCCTTCTATTTGAGCTGTATTTCTTTTTTCCATTTCCTTTCCTTGTGCTGGGGATGGGTCCTCATACATGGTAGGCAAGCACTCTGCATCACCAGCCCCAATTGTACACCTTCTCACTTTGATGTTGCTGTCATTTCCTTTTTTTTCCCCCTGTGGTGCTAGAGATTTAACCCAGGGCCTTGCACATGCTAGACAAATGCTGTACCACTAAGCTACACAGCCAGCCCTGATGTTATTTCTCATTGGACATTTTTTAAGACATTCTTTGTTCTTTTGACAAATCAGTCAGCCCAGATCAATTTCTCACATGTTTTCCAGGTGAAAAACAAAATTAGGAACTAATCGTACTGGACATTTCTGTGTTGCGCAATTATTGCTTTATCATGTTGTTTTGATGGACCAGCAACTGGAATAGCTCTTCTGTTTGTGCATCTACCACCTTATGCGTCTTCCCAGGAAGCTGAATCCTCTTCCCACCATGGAAGCTGAGAAGTCCAGATGATGTCTTTCCTGTCTCCCTCATAACTAGGAGATGAGCACATGGTTTAGACTCAGCCAATCAGAATCCCACCTGTCCCAGACTTGGGCCAGGATCTGAGGATGAAGAATAGGAGAATCAACAGGAAAACACTCTAGAGATGAAGGAACCTGGCTATGGTACTGCGTCAAAGGGTGGAAGCAGGGTCAGCAATAATGAGTGCACTGTGTCCCTGGCAGCTGTGGGGTAGCAGAAATGCCAGCTGAGGCTCTGTGGTTCCCAGCAGATGTGGCAATAACAACCTCCCCAGCCTGGTTCTGGGCAATGGTTTGGCTGGGAAGTGCTGTTCACCTTTCTGTTCTGGTCCATTTTCTAAGCTCAGTTCTCTGACTTTCCCAATGATGTGGAAAAGGACCCAATATCAGGAAGTTTCTTTTGAGCTTAAATTAGCATAATGGCTTTCTACTGTTGCAATTAAGTACCTTGACTAGCCAAAGATGATGTTTCTTTTCCTGAGAAATGTCTCCTTTATAATTGACTCACATGCAATAGCAACATTTAGACTTTAATGTGATAACACCAAGTGCTAAGTATGAGAAGTCTAAACAGATGCTGGGCTTTGACTGATCTCTGTCAAAGTTATCTAGTTGAAAGCAACCCCTGCAGGCACTGAAGCACTCCAATCTAGACAAACCTGGGTGAGAAATGTTTGCTGTTCTTCAGAGCAACACCACAAACACAGAGGAACAAAGATGGTCTCGTTTAAGGTAGTACAGAGCCTCGATTTAGAAAAAACATGGCTCTATAGCACTGGGAAATAATCCAACTCCGTGGCCCTGTGAAACCAATGCTGGTACTGACTGAGGGCATTCAGGCAGAACTGGTGGCTCCTAGGAGTGCATCTGCTTTCTATACTGACCATGGCAGCCAGCTTGCAAGATGCTCCCCATTGATCCTCACCTCCTGGTCAGCCAAGCCTCGTGTGGTTTCTTTTCATATTGAATCATAGCTAATCTGGGTGTCAAAGAATATGGCAGAAAAGGTGGTCTGTGACATCCAAGGCTGGGCCATAAAAGACATTACAGCTTCCTTTGTGACCTTCTGGATCACCCTGGGGAAGCCAGCCACTATGATCAGAAGGCACTCAAGCATCTCCGTGGGCTGGAGCGGAGCTGAGGTGCCCACCAAAAGTCAGCACCCACTTTCCAGTCTGACAGTGAATTACCCTGGACAAGCTTCCAGATGACTGCAGCCTCAGGGGAGATCTCAAGCCAGAACTGCCCCACCAAGCCACTCCTGGTTCTCTGGCCCAGAGAAACCATGAGAGCTATTAAATAGCTATTGCTATTTTAAGCCTCTGAGTGTTGGGTGATTTGTTGTGTAACAATAGACAAATAACACTTGCCCTCTATTTAAAAAAAAAAACACAAACAAACAATAAATTCCACTAGGTGAGCAATGGGGACACCAATAAACTACTCATTCAGCAACTTGCATACTTAAGAATATCCTTTTTCCAGTGTGGTGTGCTCCTCTGCAGAGCAAGTTCCTGCTCAATGTGAAATTTTTAAAATAACATTCGACCCATATATGTGTTGCTAGTGGTGGAGAATTTTCTCTTTTTAAGAGAGGTCAGGGGTACATAGAGTATTTCCCAGAAGTGCTGAAACTGAGGGATGCTATAAAAACAGATGCTACCAGGGGCAAGGAGCACATGCCAAGTGTAAAACCCCAGCCTCAGGGACAGGATCTTAGGCCTGGCCAGGACTCAAGTAGCCTCAGACATCCAGATAGCACTGTGAGTCTCTCTTTCAAGGCTCCCCAATCTGCTCCCATTCCTAAGACCTGGCAATTTAATAAAATCATTTTTAGCCTATCACAGTGTATCTTAATAAAGCCTGTGTCACATGAAGTACTTAGACCTTTGCACTGGACACTTTTCATCATCCCCAGCATGAAAAAGCCTCTTTGCCTAGAAAAAAAAAATTCAAAGACTCTAAACTCTGCCAATACTACACTTAGAAAAACATCAACAATGATTAAGTGTGTCTTACGGAGTAGCTGTGTGGACTGGCAGGCAGAACTATAATTAACAATCAAGTCAATCAACAAATATGTATTTTGTTTTTAGAAATGGACCAGTTTGGCAATGCTCTAAAACTGGCAGAATGTCTTCTTTTACTCAACACCACAATCCAGCTACCCTGCTCTCATATACACACCTAGCCTTTTGTAATTATTTGCAAATTAAACATGACACAATTTTTTTGCAAACAGTATTGAGAGTCTTTCATGCTAACAAGGACTGGATGTGACAGTCCTTCGGAAATATTGTGTGATGGTGGATTTTGCACAGGGCTTCTGCTCCAGGACCCCCTCCCCACCTCAGACCGAGCTCAAGTGCTTCCAGGATTGCACTTAAGCAAAGTCATAGTTGGTACAGCTTCACACCATCCCCCAAAGACCAGCTCAGCCAATGGGTACAGCCGCCTCACTCACCCTGTCATGCTCTGACCTTTCTGATACTCAGCTCTGTCTTTCCCAGACTTGGGTCTTTAACATGTTTACAAATAGTCTTCACTGGAATTCTCAAGCATTCCGCCCATTTCTTCCCGAGAAAGAGGAGACCTCAGATTCCTGATTCCTCCAGAGCTACTGAAGCATCAAAAACAAGCACCTCCCAGTGTTTCTGTTGCTAATTTCTCTAACGTGGTCCCTTGGAAGCTGAACCACAGGTTCCCCTTAGCTACGTGGACCCTGCTCACCAGAGACAATCCAGGCAGCTGAAGCAGTGTGGGGAGCAGACAGAGCCTACCAGGGACCTTCCAGGGCTGGCTACACCTCCACTCTGTGGACCCAATGCCACCTTTCATCCCTGAGGACTCTTATGTCCTGACTCCATCCACAAGGATGAGTCTAGGTCACCCCAGAGATGCCAGTTGACAGAAAGGTGAGAGGCAGTTTCACCAGAGCCAATATGCAGAGCTCCACTGGCTGAGCAAACACATCACTAAGCTTGTTTAATTTGCTTATTGGAATATTCAACCGGAGTGCTCAGCAACACCATTGGGAGTGTTAAATTTTGGTAACTGGTACTAAGATACATAGAAAAGTGTATTTTAGCAGCAGCAACCAAATATCAGTTTTTCTAATGGAATTTGTTAATTGGGACAGATATTTTGGATTGAGATTGTTTAGGCTGTGCTGATTTCTCCCAAACACTTTGAAATTTGAGTTTGGATGAATAAAGGAGCCCTGGCACTTGGTGCTACCAAATCACTCGACACGGAGCCACACTACACCCACAACACTGCCCCTGCCTCCTTCCTGTGGGACCTACCCCTTTAGCGCTGTGCTGCTTGACTCTGTCTGAGTGGACCTTGGCAAGAGCTCTATAGGGCTCTGGCAGGATTTGGTGGTCTCTGTTGATTGGTGAGAAACCTCCTAAGTTGGGCCACCTTTGGAGGGACAGTGGTTGAGGGGCATGGCAGCCCGCCAGCCCCCTTCCTTGCCACCCTCTGTTGTCAAGGTTGGAAAAGGTGAAAACTCGCTTTCCCAGTTGCTCTTTCATCTAGAGGTGGCCACGCCACCCACCCAGCCCCATGGTCAGTAACAACCACAGAGAGCTGGTGGGAGGTTCTGGATGCAGGAGGACAGTGGTGGTGAGAGTAGACCCCCCTGGGTACCAAAAAAGAGGGATAGATGGAATGCAGAGAATTTTAAACAGGGATAAAACTGAGGAAAAGTCAGTCTCCTTTTTACTTCTTCCCTTATGCTGACCATTGGAAGCAACACCAGTGACTTCTTTTCTGGCTCCCCACCAACTCACCACCCTAACGACCCCAGGCTAGGGGGGTATGGGGGATGAAGACATGAACACATTTAGTCCCGGAGCCCATTCTCGTTGCTAAGATGAAAGCACACATCAGGTTGCACAAATCACTCAGGCCCTTTTGGGGGTGAGATCAATTCCCGAGGTCAGACCCACCTTCTCATTACTGCAGGCCCCATAAGTGAGCACAGGGATCTGGTCCCTCATCATTTCCTGGAAGCATCAGTGCTTCCCACCTTCAGGGCCTGAGGACTCAAGTCCTCATTTCTAGGGTATGTTAAGGGAGCCAAGGAGCCTCTGCCTCATCCCTGCCTCCCCCACTCTCACCTCTTAGCCTGTTGCCACCACTTCCTGCAGGCTTAGGCCCAGCGACCTTACCAGGACCACTGTTCGCTGTGATCTCCATCTGTACAGATGATCTGAGACCTCCAAGAAGGTAGGCTCAAGCGGACAAGTCCTAAATTAGGATTCAGGAGATCTGGGCTCTGTGACCTTACCCTGGGCTCTACTACTTACTAGTCAGCTGTGTGGCTTTGGGTAGGTCACTCCCCCTTTCTGAGCCTGTTTCCTTAGCAGTGAAAGCAGAGGGCTCCACTGGATGACCTCCATGGAGGTATTCCCTCTCTGACATTCTCTCTACTTTTCTGTCTCTATCTTCTCAAAGACAGAAACAAAGCATATGTCTTATAAAACTATTATATTACTCGAAATTCTTAAGCATGCTCTTATATTTTTGAGAAAATAATATATTAATTGCATACTTTTAATGATTTTTAAAATGATTCCATTTTTCTTTTTTATGAGGCTTGGAAAGTTCATTCTCAGTGAAGTAGAGAAGGATTTGTAACTTCTTCAACACTGCACTCTTAAAATAATCCAATTTAGTGGTTTAAGCTCACTTCAGGAACCAATGTGGGTCATAAGGCAGAAGTAGAGCTGCCTCTTGGAGTTAGCCTATTTCCAGTGACATGGCTTCTAATTTTCCAAATGCTTACTTGCCTAAATGGGCAACCAGCATGCACTGGGATAGATGCCAGAGCGGTGACTTCTCACGTGCCAAGTCGAGTCTGGGGGTCATTTAGTCACTTTGCACAGGAGGGATGTGGCACTGAGAGCCTCAACACAGTGTTCCAGGGTGATCCACTGCTCAGACGCTGCATGGAAGATCTAACCTGGTGGGGCAGAGTGCATTTCCAGGGTATCAGAAGCAGAACTGGGTGTGGGGGAGTTTCCCGAGGAGACCTACAGAGTTGGAGAAGGATGAAGACTCAGAATCTAGAGGAGAAAAACCAGGTCCTGGCTGCACCCAGATTAGAGCATGCTGCATATTTGGAAAATATTATTTTCATTGCTGGGGTACTGAGGGCCCTCAGGGCATTTTATGACCAGAAGTGCCAAGACCCTGAAGGGGTCAAAGTGGTGATCTGAGCTGACATGGCCAGTCCTCTTCCTACTCCAAACATGTAGAAATGCTGGGTAAAATACAGAAAAGGAAATTTCAAAACCTGCACCCCAAGCTCAGAAGCTAAAACAATCAGGCTGCTGGAATAAAAAGGAGACTCTTGGTTATGATCAGAGGTTGAACTACCATATGCTTCAGAGGCTAGGATTTTTACAAGTTATCATGTTTACAAATAGTCTTTGTGTAATTTATATTTACCTGTAAGTACAGTTTATTATTTTATATCTTTTTTTAAAAAATGAGATGAAGGGGCTGGGGCTCAGTGGTAGAGCACTTGCCTAGCATGTGTGAGGCACTGGGTTCAATTCTCAGCACCACATATAAATAAAATAAAGGTCCATCAACAATTAAAAAACTATTTTAGAAAATGAGATGAAGGCGTAATTCACACACAGTAGAATTCAACATTTTTAGTGTATAGACTGTGAGTTCTGACAAATACAGCCATATAATTACTATCCTAGTCAAGATAGAGAATAGTTCTGTCACCCCAAACTCCCCTCTGCTCATTGTAGTTTTTCCCTTTCCCCACCCCTTGTCCCTGGAAACCACTGATCTATGTCTGTCCCTACAGTTTGGGCTTTTCCAGAATTCCACACGAAAGGAACCTTAGAGAGTATAAGAGACTGCAGGTTTAGTTCTTACCTAGGAGCACATTCATTTTTTTGGGGGGGTGGGGGTACTGGGGATTGAACCCAGGAGTGCTTTACCAATGAGATACACCCCTGGTCCTTTTTATCTTTTATTTTGAGACAGGTCCTCACTAAGTTGCTGAGGCTGGCACTGAAGTTGGGATCCTCCTGCCTGAGCCTCCCAAGCAGCTGGGATGACAGGCACGCCCACTGTGCCCAGATAGGAGCACTGTCTTGCAAACAGCAAGGCAACTGAAGATGAATACCTTGAACAAAGTCAGCAGTCAGGAAAGGGCTCTCCCAGCCAGGAACTGGGATTTATAAAACTCTGCTTCCTGGCCTGGATAATAGGCACAAAATGAACCACTTACCTTACACTAAGATGGGAATAATCACACATAAGCTGAACATCTAGTCTGCGTGACATGAGGACAGATGTTGTGCTGCCAGCAGACTGTGGTGTTCTGAGACTAGGAACTCACCTGAATGCTAGCACAGAGACCGTTTATCCGCTGGGGAGAGTAGATGTGACCACAATGCCACTCCAGAGGAGCATCTCCACAGCCAAGACACACACAGGACCCCACAAAACGGCCAACCATGTGAAGAAATCCAAAGCCAGGAGTAAAAGTCAGCAGATTGAACCAATAAACACAAGCCAGACACTGAAAATACAGAAATTGGAAAGGGACTTTTAAAAAGCCACACTCAAAGTATTCAAAGAAATTAGAGAAAGTATAACTTCATAAGGCAAAAGCAGAATATTGGAAGAGATCAACAGAATAATAGAAGGTGTCAAAGAGAAAATTACAGAAATGAACAATATAATAATTAATTCTTTAAAAGTATGGTCAGGTTAAACAATCACTAGTCACCGAAGGAAATCACAGAGATATAAAGATATAAAGAGATATGAAATATGAGGGAGTAAGATACATGAGGGAGGCTGAGAGCCACTCATTATGCCTAAGGGAAGTTCTTCTCCCCAAGGGATAATGGCTAAGTTTTTTTCAGAGATTCAGAAAGACATGTGGCCTTACATTGAATAAGCCCACAAAGCCTGAAGCAGGAGAAATAGGCATCCACATCTACAAAGAAAAAAAATTGATAAAAGCTAGTTATAAATTACCCACAAGAGAATGACCATCAGATAACAGGAGAGCTCCATCAACATGGACCCTGTGAGAAGGGGACTCACATCTTCAAGTGCTGAGGAAAAATACCCTCAGAGAGACTGCAAGGTAGGTCATTTTCCTCCCTCCCCCTCTTTCAATATATCCAGACTGAAAGGGCCAACGTTACTGTAAACAAGCCCAGGTAAAGCCCTTTGAGGAAATGACCAAAGAGAATCATGGGGAGGAGAAGTGCAATTTGGTGGATGGGGCTTGCTGCATCTAGACTAATTTAGAACTGTGTGCATCGCGCCTAACTTCTGCATCCATTGAAACTACCTTTTGAGACAAACCAGGTGTGTTAGTTAGAGGGAGGTGAAATAAACACTAAGATCCTCCGTGAAAGAAGTAGAACTAGTAAGCAATGCAAAGGGAAGGAAGAGAGAGAGAAAGAGAGGGGAGGATAGACAGAGAGAAAGAGAGAGAGAAGGAAAGGAAAAAAGAAAGAAGAAAAGTCATGTGTCCTCGTTTGCTAGGGCTGTCCTGACAAAGTGCCACAGTGGGTGGCTTGAACTACAGAAATTTATATTCTCACAGTTTGGGAGGCTAGAAGTCTGGTCTAGGTGTCAGTAGGTCTGCTTCAGCTGAGGCACTCTTCTGAGCTGGCAGACAGCCACCTCTCAGTGTCCTCAGGAAACCTTACCTCTGTGCATACATATGTCTGTGTCCAAATTTCCTCTTCTTATGAGGACATTTGTCATTGAATTAGGGCCCAACCTAAAGACCACATAAATTAATTACGTCTCTCAAGATCTTATCTCCAAATACAGTTACATTCTGAGGTACTGGAGGTTCAACTTGAATTTTAAGGAAACATGATTCAGTCCATAACAATAAGTTATTAGCAGAGAAATCAGTAGGATCTAATTAAGGGTTTAATCATCATCATCATCAATTTGAGAAGTTTAAAAACACAGGGCATTATTCTACAGACAGCCCCTGACTTCCAATAGTTGAATTTTCTCTTCACCTTTCAGATGGTGCAAAATCCATAACACTCAGTAGAAACTGTACTTCAAATTCTGAATTTTGATCTTCTCCTGGGCTAGCAATCTATGTCACCATGCTCTCACACCATACTGGGCACCAGCAGCTCCCAATCATCCCTGAGATCATGAGGAAAACCACCCACATTCCTGGTGCCTTGTGTGGCTAAATGAGGATGTCCAGGAAGTGTGTTCAATGCATTTTCAACATAGGAAATTTTCAATTTATAGTAGGTTTGTCAGAATGAACCCCATTGTAAGTCCAAAAACACCCATACTTGAAATAGTCACAGGAAGATGTCAAAAAAAATGACAGATTCGAATTATTTGCAACATAAAATAGAAAAGAAGTGCTTCAAGAATACATAAAAGCCTTCTATAACTCAGTACAAAAAAAAGACAGTAAATAGATTTGCAGTCATTATTAAAAATTTTAAATGCATGTATTTTATGTTCCAGAAAATTCCCAAGGTAGCAACCCAAAAGAAACTCTTCTACAAGGGGAAAGAGACACCTTGACTTTGTTGTAGGAATGAAAACATTTTTTAAACAACCTGAATTTTCACCAAGAAAATAATGACTCAACTCAAAGTGATATATATTAATTTGAAGCAGTTAAAATGAATGAATTAAATATGTATCTCCCAACATGAACAGATTCCCCAAACCCTATACTAAGTGCAAAAACAAAGTGGCAAAAATATGTATAAAGTGAGATATCATTTATTTATACAGTTTTCTGGAAATATGAGGGCAATATTTCATATTGCTTACAAGTAGATATATACTAAATTTCTTGTTATTGGACAAGAAGGAAAATACCAAATTTATAACAATAATTTCCTAAAGAAAGGGAAGAGGGGAAGTAGGATCGGGTATTGATAAAAGTGAGATTCAATTTCATCAGTGAGTTTTTTCTCTCTTCATACAGTACTGGAGATTGAACCAGGGGTGCCACCTGTGAGCTGCATCCCTGCCCTTTTTTTTAATTATTTTTTTATTTGAGACAAGGCTTTGAGTGGGATTAGGGTGAGACAGGCACTTCACCTCTCACCTCTCATCTATGGCTCTTCCCCTTCTCTGCTTCTCCCATCTCTTTACAGTTTCTCTCAGAAACACTTTCCTAATAAACCTAATGCCTGGGAATCCTCATCCAAGAGTCTGCTAGTGGGGAACCTGTCCTAAGACAATCACCCAAAACATTCAAATCTCTCCCCCTCCCTCCCACTTGTCCCTCTTCAGTAGGCTGAAAATTGGCCACTTAAGAGACTTCAACATCCTAGTTCCTAGCAGCTATGATGGTTGCCTTACATGGCAAAAAAAAAAAAAAAGCCTTTGCAGATAAGATTAAGGCTCTAGAGATAGAAAATTATCCTGGGTTACATGGCTAGGACCCAAATGCAATCACTTGTATCTCTGTGAGTGAGAAGAGGGAGATTTGACCAGAGATGAGGCCATGTTAAGTTAGATCAGGAAGAGATTTGAAGCATTGGCTTTGAAGATTGCAGTGTTGAGGACACAAACCAAGGAGCACAGCAGCCACCAGCAACAGAAAGAGTCTGGGAACACACTGTCCCCAGAACCTCCAGAGAGAGTACGGCTCCACCACCATCTGGGGTTTGGACTTCTAAACGCGAGAAAAAGTGGTGTTTTAAGCCACCCCGCCTATGACAGTTCATTTAAACAACCACAAGAAATCCATATGCCCTCCTAATAATAAAAGTTGGTAACACTTCCATCAGGTTTATGTCCCTGTGCCAACCGTTAACCTTTAGCATCTCACTTGAGCCTCCCAATATTTCCCTGCTGCAGTTAA
The DNA here is from genome assembly GCF_021218885.2 of Marmota monax. Classification (NCBI taxonomy): domain Eukaryota; kingdom Metazoa; phylum Chordata; class Mammalia; order Rodentia; family Sciuridae; genus Marmota; species Marmota monax. The sequence continues at coordinate 9,474,329 of NW_026693473.1, read as the reverse complement.
TCTACCGTGGGAGTCAGGATTCAGATCCAGGCAGGCAACTCCAGAGCCATCGACAACATCCATGGCCCCATGTTTCAAGTTTGGTGGCCCAACAGGGACAGCTATCAAGCAGGAAAGGAAGGAGAAGTATGCCCACTGTATGTCAAGGTCCAAGGAAAAAATGCTGGGAATCTGGGATCAGACACCTCCCCATGGCCAGCCCCACCCACCAATTCCAAGGAGAAAAATCCAAACTCTGCCAGAACTGAGCAGATGGAGAGGGACAGGTGCTCACTGTGCTCAGGCCTCAGAGAAATGTCACTCTGACCCAGCCCATCAGCCTCAGTTCTAAGTGACCAGGAACTAGAATCTCCCGACTAGAGTGGTTCATGAAATGAAAGAAAAGACGGAAATAGCCTAAACCACTCCTCACATAAGAGCTGCAACCAACAAAGGGAAACTAAATGAATTTTGGAGAAGCAGGTGCTCCAGGGCTGGGAGGATGCCAAGCGGGTCTCAAAACATCCTTCAGTCCTCAGGACCCAGTGAGCATCCTTTGGGACACGGAGCTCTTCAATGATCCCTTCCCTGCCTGAAAAAAAGAGGGCCCTGTACTTTGATCCTTCTGCCCACCCCCACTGTGAAGGAGCTAAAAGTTACCATGTATGGTTGGAGCATTTACTCTGTATTGAGATATGGCTTAATCCCATTTTCACATGGTGCATAAATCTTTCTGGGCCTCTTATCCTGACCATCCCTTACTGTTCTGCTGGGAAATAGCTGAGCCTGGGAGGCTTAAGGCTCCAGCTAAAGAGTCTACTAAAAAGCTCTACTGCACTGAAATGCACAGGGAACCCAGGGCCTGGTGTGCTCCTGGTCCCCTGCTTCCTTCAGGTAGGTGCAGAAGTCCTACCATCGAGCATTCTCTCTTCTTTTGCTCTCCCTTTCCACACTCTGGGGTCCTGCCTTAACCTGAGATTGTCCACCAACTCTGCCCAGCAAGTCCCACCAGTTGTCCAGGGTCTTCACTTTTTTCCAAGCTGATAATATTAACTGCCTTCAAAGCAAAAATACGATACATTATGATAAAATATCACTCCTGTGAGGAGCAAGGGGAAGGGGAGAGGATTGGATGAGATGGAAAGGACCAAGAGTCTCTCCCTGCCTCCTGGTGTAGGGATTAAGGCACTGAGGGGCCATTCTAGAGAAACTGTAGCTCTGAATGGTCCAATAACCTGCCCAAAGCCACACAGTGGCTTCTAAGTGGTGGAGCTGGGATCCTCTTGTTGATTCCATCAGAAAGTGGGTGAGAACGGAGTTGAGGGCACATCCACCAGGCCTGGGCCACACCTGCCCCTAGTCATTCCAGTCCAGGTGCAACACCCCCTTCCCACACCCTATTCAGGACTCCAGAAAAAGCCTGCACCTCCAGAAAGACAGACAGACAGACTGACTCTAAAGCCTAGGCAGGGAGGACTATAAAGTTGCCTCAGAACCCACTTGCCCTGTGTGGGTTCCTGCCACACAAGTTACTTGTGCATAATACACAGTAGGGACCACTCTGCCAGGGAAAAGTTCCAGGTCCTGAGGAGGATGTCCATTCAGACATGTCCTGAACTATATAGCTGCCCCCTCCCCAGACTGCTGCTCAGGAGGCTGTACCAACTAGGAGACTGAAAGAGGATGTGGGGCCAGTCATGAAGCCATTGCCTCTGTGCCCCAAACCCACCCTGCTGTGTCCCTTGGTGATGCTGGGATTCTGCCTCCATAGCTGTACTTTGTCAGCTGCTCCCTTTAGTCTCTGATAGTCAGAGGCTGCAATGCTGGCAGAGGGAGACAGACTTGCTCTTTCCTGTGTGTTCCTTTCTGCTTCTGGCGGGCTTCCTGTTTCTGGGGTGCCATCGCAGTCTCTACCCAGCCTTCTGCAGGCAGTTCAAACTATAGCAGCAGCTGAGCCCAGTTTGCAGCTTCAACAGTTCTCACACAACCAGATGCACCCCCTGACCCCAAAGAAATACCATGAGCAGCTGGCTGGACTCCCTGCTCATATGTCTGGGTGCCAGGCACATGACCCTTATCTGAGTTTGGAGGCCGTCCCCAAGTATGGCCAAGCAGAGGCTCCTCTTCAAGTGTCATCTCATCCCTATAGGACCCTCCTCTATGTCCAAATTGCCCCACTGTGCTCTCTCTAGCCATAGGGAAGGTGCCTGCTTTCTGTAGTTCTACCTCTGCACACCTTAGGGGTCTACATTTACCCTTTAAGCTATCTGGCCAATGACTTTATACCTAACACTTCTTTATATTAAATCCCATCTGTTCTTATTACTGGTACTTGATACCATATCTTTTTTTTTTAATGGGATTGAAAACCACATTTGCTTTACCACTGAGCTACATACCTAGTCCCTGTGGGGATTTTTTGTGTATTGGTTGGTTGGTTTTTTTTTTGAGACAGGTCTTGCAAAGTTGCTGAGGGCCTTGATAAGTTACTGAGGCTGGCCTTGAACTTGCCATCCTCCCACCTTAGTTTCCTACATTTCTGGGATTATAGGTGTGCACCATGCCCAGCTCTGATACCACATCTCTAGTGGATGCCCATTGTTTAGAGCTTTCTCACAAGATCTCTCTGATCCCCACCCAATAATAATCCCCCACATTGAAAAACTGCCCCTCCCACATGAACCATTCGTAGGGCAATGGCAGAACCCTCTGCCCTAACCTGGCCTGAACATGATGCTGATCCCAGAGGCGGGACTGTAGCACGAGGTAACTAAGTGGAGCCTTTACTGGGGCCTTGTATACATTGAGGTCTCTTTCTTCTAGGACCACCAACTGGGGTGATCTGCAGTGGGGCCACTCCCCCCCACCCCCACCCCCTAGTTCCCCATCCCAGGTAATCCTGAATAGAGAATGATGGGGATAATTCACAAAGAGAGAAACAAGATTGAGCCCTGGAAAGAAGAGAGAGCAGAAGCAGGCAACATTGTCAAGCCCTTAATTCAGTTATGCCTGGTGTCTGCCCCACCCCATCTTTCCCAATTTCTGGAGCCAAAAAATTCCCCTTTGCATCCACGCCAGTGTGAGTTGGATTTCTGGCACATTCAATCCAAAGAGTCCTGACTAATATGGCTGAAGCAACACTTCTCAGACCAAAGTCTAGAGCCCAGGTGAGTCAGGACTTGTCTAGGCAGGCTCCTCGCCAGGCACAGCAGCCCACTCCAGCATCTCTGCCTCACCACAGCATTTCATAAGCATCCTGCATGTGAGCAGGCCGAGCTGCAGTCTAGATGCTCCATCAAACATTGCTGAACCAGGATCAGGTCATAGACGCAAAATCAAAGATGAAACTAAGCAACAAAGAGTCAAAATACAGCCCGGCCTCCATCCTAGGGTCCTGAGCATAATCCTGTGTAGTTTCTTTCCTACCCGTTTATGTGAGGAAATGTGTAGATAGTAAGTGTTATGTAACCACAGGATTGGATTCCTATCACTTCTTTTCTATTCAAGTTATTTTGGAAACATTGGACTTCAAAGTTTGCTAGGAAATTTATGCATATTAATATATATCATATATAATATATACATATTATTTCATATAAATGCACACACACACCAGTACACCTTTTCCTTCCTGTAGAAATGGGTCACGGGCATCTTATAGACTTTTTAGTTCAGTCTGCTTCCCATCCCCCCACCTCACAAGACGGGGAAATCAAGGTTTCTCAATGATCTGTGCAGCTGGGAGCAGAGTGCAGGCCTCCTCTCCAAATGCCAGGTGCCTGAATGAACTGAAACCCTGAGTGTGGAAAGCAGAGAGAGGCTGCAGGCCATGCCCTCTGACATCAGTGTCACCAGGTTACTACAAGGCCCTCGGAGAGGAACAGGGCAGCTGAGGCCCAGACTCAACAGCACTTCAGGGCCCTTCTCTCCATCTGAGGCCATTTGTATGGGATTTCCCAATAGTAGGAGCTTCTTCCTGCTGTATTTGAAAAATGTCTTCCCTGCATCAGACACTTAGGGGGAAAATACACAAACAAAAACCTCAATGTGCCAAGCCCAGCCCAAACTGGGAAGGCAGCATGATTCAGGAAAGAAGACCCAGACCAGCATCCAAAGTTGGGCTGGAGGCCTGGCCCACAACCAGCTGGGAAACTTGGGGTAAGTCCTTAGCCTCTTTGGGCTCTTGCTTTTCATTTAACACATAGGGAAAAGGCTTCATAACTCTCTGTTCAAGAACCCAGAGTTGCTGTCTCCAGTTTCCTTATCTAAGGCACAGTTTGACACTGCCAGCCCCTGGGTCAGTACCCCACCAGGCAACCCTAGGACCAACATTCCCAGAGTGCTGAGGAGGAACACGTGAGGCCTGGGGTTTCCTGGAGAGGCACTGGTGTGCAAGCATCATACATCCTGCCTTCTGAATCAGAGAAACTATGGATCTCAGAATTGGCCAAGTCAGCCGTGTTCCCCAGCCACCTTGGTGACTACAGAAGAGTCCAGAGACAGAATGGGCCTCCAATGGCTTGAGAAGCAGAGATTTACTCTTGCCCTGCTGTTAATTTCCTCATGACATGACTCACCTTTCCCCTTGAGTCACACACTGTAGTTTGGATGTTGTTTGTTCCCCCAGAAGTATCTGCACTGAGAGATTGGTCCTCAGTGTGACAGTGCTGGGAGATGGTGTGGAACCTTTAAGAGGTGGGGCCTAATGAGAGCTCTTTAGGTCGCTGAGGGCACCATCCTAAGTTGGGAAAACTAGTGTCCTGAAGTGAGTCCTCTGGAGAGCAAGCTGTTATAAAAGGGTCTGCCCTTGAGTCATTCTCTGATTTCCCACATTGATATGTGATCCTTCCTCCCTGACATACATTTCTATTATGTACCACTGGGCCCTCACCAGTCTCTGTGCCATGTTATTTGGATTTTCAGCCTTTAAAACTTTGATCTAAAGAAACATTTTTTTTCTTTCAAAAGTAGCCTACTTTAGGTATTTCATTATAATGAAAAACAGGCTAATGCACCATAGAAACCCAGGATTTCATAGCCATAGAGGAAAGTTTGTGGGTTTTAGCCGGCTCGCTCCCAATCCATCTTATAGACAAGATACTCAGAGGCAAAGGTAGCAGATGAACACAGTGAATCCATGGCAAGGCAGGTACCAGGACTCTAGCACACAAATTACCACACCAGTTTTCCAGATCAAATCACAGTCCACTGTATTGTAGATATGTGCCCCTGGGAAAGTCATATAATCCCTTTGAGTCCCAATTTCCTCCTCTGCAAAGTGAGATGGTCCTAATTTCCTGTGGAGTGGTTTGGAGGATGAAGTAGGTTAATGAATGTAAAGTGATTGGAACAGTGCCCAACATAGTGATTTGTCATTGTGAGCTCTTGTGTTAGTCACCTGCTTGAATAAACATCTCAATCTTTCAAAGTCTTCAAAATGCAAGTTTATCACTTGTAACATCCAGTGCTGGTATTCCTTATTGAGGGGAAATTTGCCACATGGTGACCAGGAACTCAAGCACATTGGATCCTGTAGTTTCACCATCCCCCAGGGCCTAGAAGTCCTCCATTGCCAGTCAACACTGAATCCTACAGCCTCAGCCCAGAGGAAGTGCATGTCACCTCCACTCACATTGCACTGGTAAGTGCCAGTTCCACGGAGGCATATCCGATACAGAGGGAGTTGGGAAATGGAGCCAACTGCCAATTACAAGGCCAGACTATGGAAGGGAAGCACAAATTTTTATAAACCGCCATCACTGCAACAGTTAACCCGCCATCCCAAAGCACAACAGCCTCCCACAGCCGGCATTGGTTCACAGTTTTGCATGTCAGCAATCTGGGCTGGGCCTGGCAGTGACTTTTCTGCTGGTCTCACCTGGGATCACTTATGCAGTTCCAGTCAGCTGACAGCTCGTCTGGGCCTGGGTGGTCTTCGGGCAGCCTCACAGACACGCATGAGCTGACAGCCAAGCTCGCAGTTCTCGCGAGACCTCAGCAGCAGCCTCGCTCCCGTGGCCAAAGGACTTGAAGGCAGCACAAGCAGGATACTACAGCTTCTCCAGGCCTTGATTTGGAACCCACAGAGCACCATTTCTGCCTTTCTCTGTGAGTCTAAGACAAGGCCAGGTTCAAGGAGCAGGAAAACGGACTCCATGAGAGGAGCTGCGAAGAACCGTGGCCATTTGTGACCTACACTAGTGATCATTTGCAACTGGTGCAGGAGGCACGCATCAGAAAACAGGTTGTGTTCCGTGAAGAGCAACAAAACACTGACTGTGCTCTACAACAGCCACCTGGTGTCAGGACTGAGGAGGAGCGTGGCTGTGTCACACACAGGTGTAACCTGTGGAACCCACAAATCCCCTGTCAAAGAAAGATTCTTTCTCTGGGCAGAGTATGATCCTAAAGAGACATGTTTTCCATGGTGCACAGTCCCACGCATGTCTACCACTTCCTCTGAAGCTCAAAGAACTGACAATAATGTCAGTGCTAGAGGAAAAGCTGGCTGTGGGAGTTCCAGAGAGACAGTGTCTGACTCTGATGTTATGACTTCCCAGGGGATTTTCCAAGGGTAACCTAGGCTCTACAGGCTCTACCCTCATGTACGAAGCCTTGAACCCAAGGCTTCATGTTAGATATGGCTCCCTTGGATACATCTATGCCTGGTGCCCGTGCCCACTCACTGGAAGGAGCTGACCTCGTGGTAGGGGTCCTGGCTCCACCTCTTGTGGCTATGATGACCTACCTTTCCTGTCCTGGTACTGGGGAGCAAGTGGTGACAGACCAGAAAGAATCTAAAGGGAAAGGACCAGCACAGAGGCCACAGAGGAGGCTGAAAGCCAGGTCACTGGGAAGGTAGAGATGGCATATTTGAGAAGAGGAGGGCAACACCAGTCTTTGCACAGGGGACAGGGTCAGACATTCTCAGTCATGTCGTGGTGCTCTGTCCAGAAGCCTACTGCAGAGCAGTGGTTTTAATTTAAAGTCATTTTTATTTTGAAAACATAATTCATCGTCTCCCCCTCTCTCTCCCCTACCCCTCTCTCTCTCTCCTTCCCTTTCTCCCTCTCTCCCTCCTCTCGCCTCCCTTACTCCTCTAATAAAATGTCATGGGGAACTCCAACATAAATTCATAAAAAAGGTGACACTCCCTCAGGCAGTTTAAATCTTCACTTTTAGTGGGAAACTCTTCAGTTTGGTGGAACTGTAGGAATATACCTCAGGGGACCCGAGTTTCCCGGAGCAAAAACCTTCATATGTTTCTGCTGGAGAATGCCCTAAAATAACTTCAAAAATCTATGGATGCTCTACACCTTTTAGGTTGATACCAAAACTTTCTCCATTGTAAGTGAAATACTTGCAAAGCATGTGATTTCTGGCACAGGGCAAATATTGACATTTAAAAATGAAATCGTTACATTGTTCTGTTGACTGTATCTAATAGCATCTAAATAGCCTAACACTTTGATCCTGTTCCCATCTAATTTTCTAATTGTGGTGAAATGCACAAAACATATTACCATTCTGATCGTTAAGTTTGCGACCGAAGCCACCATCCATCTCCAGAACTCTTTGCATCTCACAAAACTGAAATTTTACCCATTTAAACAATGACTCTGCATTCTCTCAGAGGCACCCACTTAAGCTCCTGCAGCCACCATTCCACTTCCTGTCTCTATGAATTTGATAGTCTACCTTCTGTTTAAAAATATGTGGACAAGCCCTGTAAAATTCAGATTTTACATGTTCACTTTCCTCTTTGAACTGATTTTCATTCCATTCTCACTCAGAATTTTATCCTTACACAGCATAATTTCATTCTCAAAGATGTGTTTTGGATTGTCCCCCTCTGTAACAAAAACACAAGTATATATTAAGTCATCTAATTTTAATTTTTAAATTTTTATAGCTATAGTTCTAAGTATTAAAATATTTTATTCTGGATTTAATTATTAAAATTGCTAGTATGTGATTGATCAAAGCAAATACATAAAAGTTAACAATTATAAAACTATAAAACCAAACTTTATTACAAGTTCATTTCTTTATCTTTATTTATTTATTTATTTATTTATTTATGTAATTGTAGATGGACACCATTCCTTTATTTATTTTTATTTTTATGTGGTGCTAAGGATCAAACCCAATGCCTCACACATGCTAGGCAAGCGCTCTGCTATTGAGCTACAGCCTCAGCCCCACAAGTGCATTTCTTAATGAGATAAATGGGGTTGGCTTTTTTCCAACTAGGTCATGTATCCATTGATGAATGTGACTTACTGCTCTAATGAGGCATACTAGTTCTGTACTTATTTTTCTGATTGTTTAAATAGACGTGCTGGGAAACTTGACTCATGTCAGTAGATGGGAGTGGAAGTTTTGTTTTAGCAACACCATCATTTCATTCTCTCAGTTACTGAATTATAGGCCTAAAAATTATATAGTAAACCACTCTTTGATTTTGATGAAAACAAAAAACTGAAAAATTGTTTGATTTGAAATTTTTTCCCAGTCTCTATAAAAGTGTTTTTTTTTTTTTTTTTTGGTCACTTGTTGGGAAAAACACTAAAAAGTTCTACAAGATTTATGAAATGATTATTATTTATGAAACCTCTTATTCTCTCTCTTAGGGGCACTTAATTTAATCCTTTGTTTTCAGACAAGTTTGGGAAAGCAAACTATTTATTTAACTAAATTTTCCAACAAAGTATTTTTTAAAAAATATTTTTTATTGTTGATGTACCTTGATTTTTTACTTATTTGTATGTGATGCTGAGGATCGAACCCAGTGCCTAACACATGCTAGGCAAGCCCTCTGCTACTGAGCCACAATCCCAGCCCCGAACAAAGTATTTTTAATAAAATATGTTTGTATGATTGCTTGTTAAAAGTATATTTTCATACTGGGAAACAAAATTGACCAAATTACATCAACATATGGTGTGCACAGATGTATACATAACAATGAATCCCACCATTAAGTATAATTATCATGTATCAATAAGAACATGAAAAAATTATTGTAGAAATTTCCAATCATAAAACTATACATTTTCACCAAACTTAGAAACAGCAAATTTAGTTTATTTATCTAAAATGTCATGTAATTTAAGTATCAAACCCATCCTTACTGTTAAACCTGTCAATCAAATTAGGATACTTTTTCAAAAAAAGTCTGACTTTAGAAATGTGATAATAGGCATTTCAAAGAATACTGTAAAACTTAGAAAAATACTAATAATAAGAATATTAAAAATACTATAAAACTAGAAAATAAAATTTGGAATAAATCTGATCATATCCTAAAAATAATCAGATCAAGGTTCACATTTTGATCCAACATAATTATTTGAACTTTGGCTGCTTTGGGAATTAATTAAGGATCCTATTAATTTTAATGGGCTTTATGATAAAAGTTTCTATGTATTTACATGAAAGAGGCAATAAATTGGTTAACAGCATATTTTAAATGGGAGGTAGAAAATATGAAACATTTTATAAGACGAAACAAACTGAGGATTGATTATCTCTGGAATAAATAATTTATGACATGCCTTGATAAAATAACTCTTAACCGCTTTATTAAATAATGTGCACAATATGAAAGACATCACATTAAAGTTTTATCTGTATTTTTTTCAGTCTATCTTGAAAAACAGAATAGTCCTAGGAAACATTAGAGTTATATCAAGGGATGGGAGAATTATAGTTCTTAAACAAGAATTGCTACTGCACCCTCCAACCCCCCTTCTATATATCTAGATTCAGAATATTACTACTATGTCCGGATTCCCCATTTCCAAAACCAGACTTCACCCTGTAACAGAAATGTGTATGAGACCTGAAAAGGTTCATGCCTGGGGCTAGGGGTTTGGGTGACTTGGGTAGTTCTAAAGGACAGCTCCCCTTTTTTTAGTGGCCTGGGAGGTTTTCCCAACCTTGGAAGAATGAGGGCACCTTGCTTTCGTTAGGTAAGAAAGGCTCAGAGGATCAGGTGTGATTTGGGGAGATCCACTTTAGGGAAAATACAGCAGAAAGCTGTGGATCCTGCTCTGATTCAAATGGATCCACCTCCAGACTCCCATGTGGCCCCACTCACTTTGAACATGACTGCCCCAAGGCACTGGGATCCTGAATATGATCTCAACTTATCAATCTAGGGTCCTCCGCATCCAGGTCCACCTGTCCTCTCTGCCCTGCACTTTCTTGCTGGGCTTCCCTTTCTTTGTCCAGCCTCTCCTGGAGGAGGCTCCAATGGCTGAACTCACCCTCTGGGAAACCAAGGCCTGTGGTGGGAGGGGCTGCTGGAGAGGCAGGCTCAGTTCCCACCTTCGGGAAACGAAAGCCCAGGGGAAGCCCAGGAGGGCCTCTTTCCCATCTCCAATACGCTCTGAAAATTCTAAGTTACCCTTTATTTCCTAAAAGGCAGAAGAGCTTTATTCCCAGAGCAGTGGAAAAGCAAAACTGTTGGCTTCCTCTGAGGCTGAGTCTTGGAGTCCCCAGCTGTGGGAACCAGGGGAAGTGCCAGGGCAGAACACTGAAGTCAGATCCCTGCCCTGCATCCCTCCATCAATTATGTGACTTCCAGCAAGTCACTTCACCTCTTTTCCTCAGGTTCAAACTGTGGTTGCAGGAGTCTGACTCCAGAGTTGGGGGAGGAGTAAATAGGAGTGTGCATCAAGGTGCCTGAGGCAGTGCCTGGGACACAAGATGCCTGGGGCACTCATTTCATCCCTCTGTGACCTGCTCTTCAGCTCAGTATTGGGATCCGCGCAGGGATCTCAGTACCTACTGAGCTCTCTGGGCTCCCTGTCCTCATACTGCTCCTGCCCCAGCTCCTGTCTCAGCCCCAAAGCCTTCCTCACTTAGCAGAACCCAAGAACCCCTGATCTTCTGAGCCTGGCCCCTGGGTGTCTCTCTCTCTCTCTCTCTCTCTCTCTCTCTCTCTCTCTCTCTCTCTCATACACACACACACTCACACTCACACACACACAAAAACACACATATCCCTGAGGCTGCCTCCCTTTGGGGCAGAAGCCAAACCCAGAGAAAAATGCCAAGTACAAAGGAGAAGAATGGAGTCCATTTTTCACATTCTTCTGGGCTCCATGAACTTTGGGGTAATTGGACAGATGTAAAATGAATATAGGGCTTTTTTTTTTTTAATCCTAGGTTTTCTTAATTGCCTCAGCTGGAAAGTCATTAGGCGATGATTAATGGGAATAGCTTTTGTAAAAATTGAATTATCCTGGGATATGTTGCAGTCTGCTGCCCAAACACTCTTTGGAGAGTTTCTAGCTGCTAATAGTGTCAGGTTGCCTCTTCTTTTACACAGCAGATGATGCCCTAGCAGAGGGCTTCTCCCAGAACTCAGCCCCTTGCTCAAAGGCAGAAGAGAACTGAGAGTAGGTTGAGCAATGGGTTCAAAGTGCCAGAAGCAGCCCCATCTCAGCCAGAACAAGAGCCCAGACCAGTAAGAGCCAGGCTGGGGCCCTGATGGTCTTAAACACCTCTTTCCCCACCACAGGGGTTTAATGGAAGCCGATAAAGTCCCAGGAAAGTTAAAACATAAATAAATAAAGAGATAGAAAGTATATACCCCAAAATGCAGCAGTGGCTGTCACTGGATGAAATCAAACAATTGACCTTGGATTTTTATTGTGAGGTACTCTTTTCCTGCATCAGGCTTACAATCTTTTTAAGAAGAAGATTTTAATTGTTATTTTAAAGAATCTTGTATCTAGCATCTGAAAGCCTACCTGATTATACAAAGGTGGAAGACTCAACACGGGTGATCTTTCTTCATTTTTGGTGCTGGGCCTAGAACCCAAGGCCTCAAATGTGCTGAGCACAATCTCTACTACTGAGCTACACCACCAACCCCACATTCCTCTCATTTTCAGGGTGAAACTATTTGGATCTGGGTGGGCCGAGATCATGAGGACCACCACCGCAGGACCAGGTCAGATAATATCAAGTGAGTAGAGACCCCATTGTACTATAGAGATGGCTCAGCTGCCAAGTCCTCTGCAGCTCCTAGCAGGCCTTCCAGCCTCTCAGCATGATTCCACCAGGACCCCCAGCCCAGCTGATCCACCTGAATGAGCTTAGAAACTGTGGGAAGAACAGGAATCCAGCCACCCAAAAGGTTAAAGGAAAGAAAAACTTTACCCCACTAAAGGCAGAGGCTGCTTCCAGCAGGTGCCAAGCTGGTAACTGTTAAAGCTTCCAAGGTGGAGTTTCATTCAAGTTAAAGGCTGTGGAGCTGCTTCTCTGTTATAAATAGACGGCCCTCTTGTCCCCAGGTCTTGCCATTTCCCTGCTATTACCTTAATCTAAAATCCTGCTTTCATCCTTAAAATGTGCTCTAACCCTGTGAATTTAGAGCCAGCAAGTAGGTTAGCAGGTGCCTGGAGATGGGCCGGGAGGGCGGTTACTATAAATGATCATGAGGGATCTCACTGAGGGAATGAAAATGCTCTTAAACAGCTTTATGGTGATGGTTGTGCCACCCAGTAAAGTTACTAAAAAATCACTGAATCATATACTTAAAACGGCTAAACTTTATGATCTGTAAAATAGATCTCAACAAAGCTGGTGATAAAGACAAAATGAAACAAAACAAAGACAACAACAAAACCTCACCAAGCTCACATGACCTCCTTCCCAACTCTTCCCAGCTGCCTCCATGGCTCTGAGCTGAGCACCCTCCCTGGAGCCCTGCCTTGATTTCCTCCACTCTGTACTTTAACCTATATGTCAGTCAGTTTTCCATCACAACTATTTAAGATAAACAACTTATAAGGAGAAAGGTTTATTTTGGCTCCGTGCTTCACAGATTTCCTGATCTGTGGACTCCTTCACTTTGGGTCTGTGGCCGCACAGTACATCATGGCAGGAGCATGTGGCAAAGGAGGCCTGTTCCTCTCATGGCTGGTGGGAAGCAAAGAGAGAAAGAGGAAGAGGCTGGGGTCCCAACATCCCACTCAAGGGAAAGCCTCCAAGGACCTCACTTCCTCTGACCAGACCCCACCTCTTAAAGGTTATACCACCCCCCAATGTCACTGCTACTTTAACATGTGGGTCTCTTGGGAACATTAACTTATCTAGACCATAGCAACCTGTGATGCCTGTGGCTCTGCTTGTGTCTCTCATCTAGGGCCTGGCATTTCTGACTGCCCCATGTCCCTATACCAGGGTCTTATAGGAATCCTGTATGCCCTGCATGAATAGAGAGAGGAGTGGAGAAAGCAGCCTCACTCTACAAGTCTCATGGCTCAGGCCTCCCAGGGCTCCAGGAACGTACCTGGTTCCCAAGTCCCACTCCTACACAGACCTATTTCAGACCTATATCACATCCCAGGCCCAGTGGCACAGACCAGGTCACCTGCTATGTGAACCCAAGCTCAAGGAAATTGCTGCTGACAGAGAAGAATTGACCTAAATAAAACTGAATAAAGATATTCACCACCTTGTTATTTATAACAGTAAACAACGGGAAACCTGAAAGACCAATGGGGGCTGGGTTAAATCCAAGTATCACAGTAGGATGGATTGCTATGTAGCCAATTAAAAGAAAATCACTCAAAACAATTTAATGAATGGAGGAATGGTTATAATATCATATTAAACCACAAAAGCAGCATGAAAAAAAAAAGTGTACATAGTATGTACAATCCCTACCTTCTTTCTGTATAGGTGAACCAAACTGGAAAAACACCAAAACATTTACAGTGGATTTGTGGATGCTTTTAACTTCTGTCTTTACTCTTTTCTTCATTTTCTACAATAAGCATATGTTACTGTGTTTAAAAATTCTTTAAAGAGGCTGGGGCTGGGGCTCAGTGGCGAGTACTTGCCTAGCATGTGGGAGGCACTGGGTTCAATCCTCAGCACCACATTAAAAAATAAACAAAATAAAGGTATTGTGTCCATCTGCCATTAAAAAATGAATTCTTTAAAAAAATCCTTTAAAAAGTATAGAAAAGCACAAAGGATAATACAACAAAAGCCATATCATTCCTCCTTAAAATGAAGAAAAATCATATTTAGACTTTATTTTTAATGAGTACAGCAGCAGATTAGATTAGATTGACATCTCCATGTTCTTTTGCCCAGCACCAGGACCTCCCTTCCCTCTCCGGAGGAAACATTTTCTAGATTAGATGTCTGGTCTATGTTTTTATACTTGGATTATGCAGTGAAAATAGAATTGGATTTTAAGTTGTTTTTAAACTTTAAAAACATTTACATAAAATGATACCATACTATGTCTAACACCCTGTAACTTACATCTTTCTAGAGCTCTTGATATAGAAATATACATACTCCTTTCATTTATTTAACTACAGCATTTTACTGCATAATCATGGCACCCTATTTTTTCAGTTTAAAAAGTTGGTTCATAAACTTTCATGGCATAATCATCACACCACTTAAAAGGTAAATAGAGCAGCAATGTATTCATCAATGGCATATGGATGTGCATTTGTCTTGCACATTATATGTGTGATCCTGGAATGCTTGGTACACATGCAATTCCTTAGTATATTTCCAAAGGCCAAGTGCATAGTTTGTGTAGCACACTGCAGTGCTAGTGGTTAACACATCTTACCAATGGTGCTGAGGACAACACATCCGATAATAGCGGCCCAGAATCTTCAGACACAGAAGATTAAGTTTTGTAAATCCATACTTTGCAACACGGTAGTAAATTTTTTCTAGTATAATATTTCAACTATAATGCACAAATCAATAACAACTAATGTGTTAACTTTTTGTTTCCAGACCAGAAAAATATTCTCTAAACTGTCCTGAAGCAATAATGCATTTAAATTTGGACTATTCAATTTTAACATATATTCATGAGTATTCCATGCATTCTAATCTTGAACCAAAGACAGTTTAGTGCTGGGAGCCATTAGCCAAGTAGGTATGACAATTTCCTTGCCAGCGTACCCCATGTTGCAGTGACATTGAATGTAAGTGACCTTGCTCAAGGACCAAGGCGGATTAGGGTGTTCCCGGTTTTAAGATAATCGTGTTTAGGGCGTTCCCAGTTTAGGTTCCAGGTTTAAGGTTTAAGATTATTCCTGCTGGGAATAGGGCGTATCCTGCTGCCTGAGTTCCCCTTGAGTTCTCACGGGATTTAGACAATATATTTTGGAGATAGAAGCCCAGTGGAGGTGGATTTGGGAAGAGAACGTGGATTTCCCCAGAACGTGATTGTAGACGGCTGGTGTGAGTTCGGGAATAAAGAGTTGCTGTTTGAATCTACAAGCTGTGTGGTGGCTCGTGATTGTGTGCCCAGCCAGACTGCGGCATTTGTGCCCAGCCAGACTGCGGCATTTGGCGGCTCGTACGGGGAACGTCTAAAGCTTGGAGGTAAGTGAAATTGCTTGCCCCTGAGGAAGAGCGAAAGAATGGGTGACCAACTCAAAAAACAATGTGTTATTGTTTTGATTTATCTTGTTTTTGTTTCAAGCTGCCTATCCCTAGAAATTTCCCAGGCAAACTGGAAAAAATGGTTGACTAAAGGTTTGAAGTTTGTCGGCCCTGAGGAAGAGAAAATTGATACAACGATTTTTTATTCCGTTTTTGTTTCATTCAGTTTCGGCTTTGTTTTGTGCTATCTTATTGGGTTGCGTTATCTTTATAGTAGATTAGAAATTAGTAAAAAACAAACCGAAAAGATGTTAAGTAAATTGTTAGAGGTTCAGACCATGGAGAAAGACATTTTAGATCAAGCAAAAGAGAAGGTCTCTCGAGCTAGTCAGACAGAGGAAGAAAATTTAAAGGAAAAGGGGTTGTTAGGAAAAAGGCCACAACAGGAGGCTGTTACTAACTCCGTTTTATCACAAGAGGGCGTAATTCAACCAACAGCCCCACCGATGGAGACAGCTGAGTGGCCCTCAAACCACGTAGTTGATAAATGGGATCCTGAGACAGGACCTCAAAGATTAGCATGCCCTGTACTTGAACAGGCAGGAGGGCAGCGAATTCACCGTGCTTTAGATTTTAAAACAGTGAAGCAGTTAAAGGAGGCTGTAACAACCTATGGTCCCCAAGCTCCCTTCACGGTAAACATGGTCGAGTCCATTACTAACTTGGACATGACGCCAGCAGATTGGGCTAGCATGTGTAAATCTGTATTAAATGGAGGACAATATTTGTTATGGAAGGTTGCCAATGAGGAATTTTGCGCAGAGACAGCTAGGCGAAATGCAGCAGCCGGTTACCCTCAAAGAAATCTAGATATGTTGTTAGGAAAAGGACCTTATGAGGGTCAACGGCAACAAATTGAATATGATCCTGCTATATATGCACAAATTGCTGCAGACGCAGTTAGGGCATGGAAGACTTTACAAGGACATGGAGATTTACAAGGTCAGCTATCTAAGGTAATACAGAGAGCTAATGAACCTTACGCTGACTTTGTAGATAGGCTAATTCAAACGGCTGCCAAAATTTTTGGGGATACAGAACAAGCAATGCCATTAATAAAACAACTGGCTTATGACCAAGCAAATCGTTGCTGCAGAGAGGTTATTAGACCATGGAGACATGAAGATTTAAACACATATATTAAATTATGTAGAGATATTAATGAACAAGGGCAAGTCTTGGCAGCTGCAGTACAACAGACTTTAGATGCCAGGCCAAAAACATGCTATGATTGCGAACAAACAGGACATTTTAAAAGGAATTGCCCCATAGGAGGAGGGTTTAACAAAAGTAGGTATCAAAGGAATAGAATACCGGGTATTTGCCCACGATGCCGTAGAGGGAGACATTGGGCTAATGAATGCCGTTCTCAAACCACCATAGAAGGTACTCCCTTATCAAAAAACGGACAAAGACCAGGTATTTATCCAAGATATCGTGGAGAAAGGCATCAGGCTCCATTGCCAAAAAACGGACAGGGGGGCCCAATGCTCCGGGGCCCACAACCACAAATATACGGGGCAGTGGAGGATCCCAGCAACACCATCAGGGTAGTGCCCAGGACACATTGTCCATTAAATCCCTCATCAGACAAACCCGAGGGAGCGCAGGGTTGGACATCTGTGCCTCTGCCAGAGCAGTATTAACTCCAGAGATGGGAGTTCAAATCATTCCCACAGGAGTAAAAGGACCTCTTCCCCAAGGAACAGTAGGCTTATTATTGGGACGTAGTTCATCTACATTAAAAGGACTTATGATAAGTCCTGGGGTAATTGATCCCGATTATGTAGGTGAAATAAAAATTATAGCTAGTTCTCCAAGAGGTATATCAGTAATTTCACCTGGAGATAGAATAGCACAGTTGTTAATAATACCCAGCCTACATAATAAATTTCCTAGTCATAGTGTAGAAAGAGGTTCCAGGGGATTAGGCTCCACAGGTGTAGATTGGGCTATGTTGTCTTTAAATTTAGATTCTCGCCCAATGCTAAAACTAAATATTCAAGGTCATGAGTTTAATGGGCTACTGGACACAGGAGCTGACCTTAGCATCATCTCTTGTCAAGAATGGCCAAAACATTGGCCATTACAACAAGCCACTCAAACGCTTCGAGGCCTAGGAGTGGCGACTAATCCCCATAGAAGTTCTATGATATTAGATTGGAAGGATCCTGAAGGATGTGAAGGAACTATACAGCCATATGTATTGGATCATCTTCCTATAAATTTATGGGGACGAGATGTCCTAGATCAATTAGGTTTGACGTTAACAAATAACATCAATCCTAATGCGCCCACTACTAGGGCTAGACAGGGCTTTAGGAAAGAAAAAAGATTAGGAAAACAAGGGCAAGGTATAGCAGCACCAGTACAAATAGATCAAGGAACAGACAGACATGGGTTGGATTTTCAGAAAGGGCCACTGAGACAATCAAAATTACTTGGAAATCAGAAAGACCAGTGTGGGTTCCTCAGTGGCCCCTGACTAAAGAAAAGATACAAGTAGCCCATGATCTGGTCAAACAACAATTAGCGGAAGGACATATACAACCTTCCATATCTCCCCATAATACTCCCATTTTTGTCATCAAAAAGAAGTCTGGTAAATGGAGATTATTGCAAGATTTAAGAGCCATTAATAATGAGATGGTTATTATGGGACCTGCTCAATCAGGGATTCCTCAATTGTCTGCTTTGACAGAAACTTGGCATGTTTTAGCTATAGATATTAAAGATTGTTTTTTTTTCAATTCCAATTCATCCCAAGGATAGTCCACGTTTTGCATTTACTATCCCTGCATTAAATCATGAAGGTCCTGATCAGAGATATGAATGGAAAGTACTCCCTCAAGGGATGGCTAACAGTCCAACTATGTGTCAAATATATGTTAACAAAGCAATCCAGCCACTTAGAAATCAAAATCCTGAACTACAAATATTTCACTATATGGATGATGTATTATTGGCACATAAAGATAAAAACATATTGCTGGAATGTTATGCCACACTTACAAACTTATTAAAAAATTATAATCTAGAGATAGCAATAGATAAAGTACAATTAAATTTTCCAATTAATTATTTAGGAGTTCTATTATCCTCAACCATGGTCCGTCCACCAAAAATTCAAATACGAGTAGATCAACTCAAATCACTTAATGACTTTCAAAAGTTATTAGGAGACATAAATTGGATAAGGCCTTATCTAGGTATACCAACAGGAGAATTGGGACCTTTATTTGATATTCTAAAAGGTCCATCAGATCCAAATTCACCCCGCATGTTAACTCCTAAAGCAAGAAAGGCATTAAAAATTATTGAAACATATATGGAAAATATGCATTTGGATAGAATTGATATAAGTTTGCCTTTATTATTTATTGTACTACCAACAAAAAATATTCCTATAGGAGTATTTTGGCAAGAAGGTCCATTATTGTGGATACATTTATCTTATTCTCCTAACACTATTCTTACTAGGTATCCTGAGGCTGTAGGACAATTAATACTCAAAGGAATAAAAGCAGCGAAGGGAGTGTTTGGAATTTCTCCCAATAAAATTATTACTCCATATACTATGGATCAAATTGATGAGTTAGCTAATGAGTTAAATACTTGGGCAATAATCATGTGTAAATCTAATGTTTCATTTGATAATCATTTACCATCTAATCCTTTGTTGTCTTTTTGGTCTAAGCATCCTGTAGTTTTTCCTAAAATGACAAGAAAAACACCTATCATGAATGCTCCAAATATATTCACTGATGGGTCAAATAATGGTACAGCAGCAGTAGTTACCCCTGATCAAACTTTTACATTTTTAGTACCCAAACAATCAGCTCAAAAGGTAGAGCTTAATGCAGTTTTACAAGCTTTTGTGATGTTTAAAGATTCTGTATTTAATTTATTTTCTGATAGTCAGTATGTAGTTAATGCTATAGTATCTCTTGAAGATGCTGGTAGGATTTCCCCTTCTTCTACTGTTTTCTCTTTGTTTTCCACTATACAAAGTCTAATCTGGGACAGAAAAGATCCATTCTTTATAGGACATATTAGGGCACATACAGGATTGCCTGGAGCCCTTAGTTTAGGCAATGATTTAGCAGATAAAACTACACATGACATACATATTTTCTCTACATTTGAAGAAGCTACAAATTTTCATAAAAGGTTTCATGTTAATGCTAATACTTTACAAAAGCGTTTTAAAATAACTAAGGAACAAGCCAGACATATAATAAAACAATGTCAAAATTGTGTGACATTTTTACCACAAGTTAATCTTGGAGTCAATCCTAGAGGACTGATACCTAACCATATTTGGCAGATGGACGTCACACACTTGCCAGAATTTGGAAAATTAAAATATTTACACGTTACAGTTGATACTTCTTCTGGATTTTTGATGGGCTCCCTTCATGCCGGAGAAAAAACTAAAGATGTTATAGCTCATTGCTTACAAAATTTTGCCACTGTGGGCGTTCCTAAACAGTTAAAAACTGATAATGGTCCTGGCTATACCTCTACCTCTTTTAAACAATTTTGCTCATCATTTGGTGTTACTCATATAACAGGAATCCCATACAATCCACAGGGACAAGGCATAGTTGAAAGAGCTCATCAAACTATTAAAACATACTTATTAAAGCAAAAAGAGGGAATTGGAAGGGGGTATATATCCCCCAAAGATAAACTTAAAATAACGCTTTTTACTCTAAACTTTTTAAATTTGGATTCATCAGGACTTAGTGCTGTGGAAAGGCATATGTATCCAAAAAATGTACATAAGCCTAAAGTACTTTGGAAAGATATTCTAACAGGACAATGGAAAGGTCCTGACCCAGTGATTGTCTGGAGTCGGGGGTCTGTTTGTGTTTTTCCACAGGGAGAACAGCAGCCCATTTGGATTCCAGAGAGATTAACTAAAACAGTTTCTACAGATCGAAAAGAAGATGATTTGACTCAAATCCATAACAGCTGATATCCAGAACTCCAGCTTGGCCATTCTTACATCTGTGACAGTGATTAACCAGGATGCTTTTTTCAATAGCTATTTTATTATTGCATTTTTCCACATCATAAGGTTCTATTTTTATTTTTTGAGCTCATACAAACCTAGGTTAATGTTTTTCTGATCAGTTTTATTTTTTAACTGTGGAGTTTTTAAACATTGCAATGGAGATTTCACCTAGGTAAAGCTACAAGGCCTTTACTATTTTCTTATGTGTTGTACGTTTGTGTACACTCTTGTGTTTTGTGTTGTATGTCTGTATGTGCATATGTCCATATTTCTTATATGAGGAGCACTCATGAAAAAATGGATCCGAATTATTATTATTTTTTTTAATTCACGTGATTTAAATGGTTTAATTTAAATTAGGTAAACAGCTGTTAAGGATTGTTTTTAAAGGTGGTTAACAGATCTGTTTGTTTACTAGTTTAAATTAGGTAAAAGGCTGTTAAGGATTGTTTTTAAAGTAGGTTAACAGATCTGTTTGTTTACTTTCACCTTTCCTTTTCATTATATTTAATAATTCTTTTCAGGATTATGTCTCTTTAGCATCATTGCCAGAATTCCTATCTCCATCCCAGTGCCGGTGAAGAACTCAACAAGTAATGCTCAATCAAAGAGTCAACTTACTTTGGGAGGAAACGGATTTTGGGAGGAAATGGACATATTGATAGATTCCTCTGCTTTGAACTGCTTGCAGAACTTGCCTGGACTATGTAACTATCGTTTGGTGCAGTGAATTGTGGTAATGCTGGCATATCTTTGCTGATGGTGTCACTAGTGATGCAATTTTTCCCAAGGAGCCGTCAATTGGCTTGGTGTCGTGGCATTTCTGTATCCTCCTCCCTTCTGCTAGTGATGGTCTAAAATTTGGGGGCCAATGGCTTATGCTGGACCGGTAGTCAGTGACGGGTATGATCCAATTGCAGTGGTATCAACCTAAGACAGGAGGCTGACGCCTAAAGGTCAGTTTTCCGATGACGGGTAAGAACCATATGTTGAATTGGACAACCTACCAGGCACGGTCCTTAAGCCACATTGCTTGTTGTTTAATTAATCAGAAGGGGGGAGATGCTGGGAGCCATTAGCCAAGTAGGTATGACAATTTCCTTGCCAGCGTACCCCATGTTGCAGTGACATTGAATGTAAGTGACCTTGCTCAAGGACCAAGGCGGATTAGGGTGTTCCCGGTTTTAAGATAATCGTGTTTAGGGCGTTCCCAGTTTAGGTTCCAGGTTTAAGGTTTAAGATTATTCCTGCTGGGAATAGGGCGTATCCTGCTGCCTGAGTTCCCCTTGAGTTCTCACGGGATTTAGACAATATATTTTGGAGATAGAAGCCCAGTGGAGGTGGATTTGGGAAGAGAACGTGGATTTCCCCAGAACGTGATTGTAGACGGCTGGTGTGAGTTCGGGAATAAAGAGTTGCTGTTTGAATCTACAAGCTGTGTGGTGGCTCGTGATTGTGTGCCCAGCCAGACTGCGGCATTTGTGCCCAGCCAGACTGCGGCAGTTTAGCAAAAAAAATTATTTTTAAGTTATATAGGAACAATCTTTTTTTTAACAAAAGCTTCACAGAATGGTCATACCACAACTTTTTTTGTTATATATGACATAAAAATGTGTTACAGTTCATATTACACATATTTTTCATCTCTGGTTGTACACAAAAAGAGCCATGTACCTAGGATAATGATGTCCATCTCGTTCCACCATCTTTCCTAACCCCATGTACCCTCTCTACCCCTTCCTCCCCTTTGCCCTATCTAAAGTTTGTCTATTCCTCCCTTGCCCCCCCCCAACCCCATTATGAATCAGCCTCTTTATATCAGAGAAAACATTCGGCATTTGGCTTTTGGGGATTGGTTTACTTCACTTAGCATTATATTCTTCAACTCCATCCATTTACCTGCAAATGCTATGATTTTACTCTCTTTAAATGCTGAATAATATTCCATTGTGTATATATACCACATTTTTTTGCAAAAAAAAATAAAATTGGCATAAAATCTGCAACAATTATGTGGTGAAATACCATACCGATTTTTCTATTGTGTAATGAGCCACCATGATTATCCCTCTACCGATAAGCTTTTGGGTTGTTTCTAATTTTTGCTCTGAGAAATGATACAATGAACATTACTAGCCCATGTTTTTCTGTGCATATAAACAAGAGTTTAACTGGAACAGTGGTTCTCAAGGTCTAGTCCTAGCACCAGTATTGAGTATTGCATTTCTACCAAGTTCTCAGTGGATGCTGAAAACTTGGTAGAAATGCAATACTCAGGCCCTGTCCCAGAATTTCACTGGAGCCTGTTGCTGTTTAACCAAGCTTCCAGATGCAAGCTTGAGAGCTAGGGTCCTGGACTAGAGCACCTAGCTAGAAATGAAATCACTCTGTCCTTGAAAATGCAATGTTCATGTCCACCATATACTTCAAGTGGCTCTTTAAGCAGTTTATGATTTGCTTCCCACCAGTGGCATATGAGGATGTCCCCACACTTCACCAGTACTGGCACTGTCAGGCCATCTACTTTTTGTCAAGCTAATGGAGGGAGATAGTGTCTCATTTTCATTTTAATTTGCATTGCTATAATAATCAAAGAGGTTTCATAGACATTTTGGACACTCAGGTTTTTATTAACTTTTTTAATCATAAAAAAACAGATTAAACCATAGTGGGATAGGGAGAGGGAGCATAGAGGATTAGATGAACTCCAGATAGGGCAGAGGGGTTGGAGGGGAAGGGAGGGGGCATGGGTTATAAATGATGGTGGGGTGTAATGATCATTATTATCCAAAGTGTTAGAGTCTGTAAACAAGTCAAAATAACACCTGGCATTTTGCCAGGGGAATGTTAGAGTTTGTAAACAAGTCTGGATGGTGCCTGGCAAAATGCCAGAGGGAGTGGTTTGAGAAGTAACAAAAGTGAGGCATTAAGGGTGGAGATTCCTGATTGGTTGACTGCTGTATCTAGTTTATGTTAATTAGATAAGCTGTGTGGAATGTATAAATACCTCTGTTGTCCTGCAATAAACGGCTCCCACTCCTGCTGTATCAATGTACACAAGTTATTCGTCACCCCCCGGTTATTTTGCTGCAGCCAGCCGGACTGCGGCAGATGGTGGCCCGTTACGGGGAGCCCCGGGACACTTGGGGGTAAGTGACGAAAAAAAAAGCTGCCCGTTCTTAGATAGGACGGGAGCAAATCTGCTCGTCCCTAGGCAGATAGGGCGAGAGGAAAAATGGCCATTTCGAGAAAATGGAGAAGATTGATACAGTATGTTTGTGTCTTGTTTTGTCTTAAAATGTTGTATTGTCTTTGTGATGAAAATATGGAAGGGGTGTTAAGTAAATTACTAAGGGAAGAAGGCACCCCAGTGGAACCAAGAATAGTTAGGGCATGTGTTGATAGAAGCCCAGGAACTCTAGTCAGAAAGAAACAGAAAGTTCAGAAGAAGAAAGATTATCAGAGGAGGAAGGATTATCAGGAAAAAAGTTGCAGCAAAAGGCTATTTATTACTAAATACTTTTCGTTACCGGAGGGTGCGTGAAGCGGAGAGGCGGCTGCCGAGTGTGCAAGCCGGTCACAGCGCAGCAAGGATTTTCCAAGAGGCGGCGGCAACTGGCTCTTCCCGGCCTCCTGGCCGGGGAGCTGGCTCTTCCACTGCTGCGAGCCCAAATCTAGACCTGACCTGGAGGCACAGGCTCTTGCTCCCTGTGCCCAGTAGCAGTTTGAGTCCGGGACACTCCCCAGGGCGATCTGGGGCTGCCCAGGCGCTACAGCCAGCAGAAGACACTACCAGCGTCCCTGATGTTTGGTCATTTTCAATGCCAATAACTAAGCTACAATGGTTCTCCCACACCTGGAAGCTGATGAGTAATGAGCACTATTAATGCTTATTTCAAATGTAAAAAACCTTGAGATAATATACTAAATTGTTCAGAAGGTTGCTTTCTTAGTTGAATGCTACAGGATTTTCTTTAGCTATCCGGAGTTCCTGCCTTCGTCCCAGTGCCGGTAAAGACCAAGGTGGAAGAATTTTCAGTGTTGCTGAAAACCGGACGAGACTTCAGCTGAGAAATGGACGAGACTTCGGATCAAGCTAGTTGCCTGCAGAACTTACCTGGACTGTGATTTAAGCTAGCTGCCTGCAGAACTTACCTGGACTGTGATTTACCTGGACTGTGAGTTAATCTATTGAGACACTGCTTTACCTGGACTGAGACAACAAACTGTAATCTATAACAAATTGTAACTCGGTATCTTTGCTAACAGTGTCATTGCTGGTATAATTTTTCCAAGGGCTTCTTGCATGGAGCCATCAATTGGCTTGGTATTGTGGCATTTTGTATCCTCCCTTTCTGTTTGTAGCAGGTTATTTATGGTGTTTCTGTAAAAACCACTATGGTCATTATTTAAATTAAACAAAAGGGGGAAATGTTAGAGTCTGTAAACAAGTCAAAATAACACCTGGCATTTTGCCAGGGGAATGTTAGAGTTCGTAAACAAGTCTGGATGGTGCCTGGCAAAATGCCAGAGGGAGTGGTTTATGTATGAACTTCATACAAAGTTTATGTATGAAGACACGAATTGGTGTGAATATACTTTGTATACAACCAGAGATATAAAAAATTGTGCTCTGTATGTGTAATAAGAATTGTAATACATTCTGCTGACATATATAAATAAAAAAATTAAAAATAAAAATTTAAAAAAAACAGATTAAAAGTATACATACAAACTTCAGGTTATAGTCCCTCACCTCTTTGTAGTATATATGAAATAAAAACCTAGACCAGTGGTCCAGAGCAGTCAGCTACTCAGACAACCCCTGCTCAGTGCCCGCCCCTGGGTCTGCTCTGTCTCCAGGCCTCTACTGGATGACCTGGGCTGGGGTTCACATTTTTCTCCCATAACCACAGACATCACAGCCTGAGCCCATCTACCTGAGAATAACCCCTACCCAAGGTTAATGACAGGGAAAATTCCCTCCCCAACCCTAGTCCCAATGGTTATCAGGCCTAACTCAAGGGATCAAGTACAGTAGAGACTTAACAATGTGTAGGAACCAGCTCATTCAATCACTTTTTCATTCAACCAAATATATCGATTGACCAGCTTGGATGTGCAGGGCCCTGAGTGCAAGGCATTAGGGCCCATCGTATTCTGGACCCTAGCAGAGTTCACGTTTCCTTGGAGGACATTAAATGGACCATTCCACAAATTAATGTAAGTTTGCAACTCTCAAAATAAGAAGTAGAAGGTATGGTGAGAATTGGTCAGGATGGAATTCTGGAGAGAGCTACAGGAAGCGTGGAAATGTTTCTAACACCCCACAGCATTCCCAGAGCCCCCAAGCCCAGCCAGCCGTACACATGGCACTGAGTAGGTGGTGAGAGCCAAGATCAAGAAAGCTGCCCCCGTGGTAGGACTGCAAATTGGTGCAACCACTCTGGGAAGCAGTATGGGGATTTCCTAGAAAACTTAGAATGGAACCACAATTTGACCCATTTACCCCACTCCTGGGCTTATATCCAAAAGACTTAAAATCAGCATACTACAGTGACATAGCTACATCAATGTTTATAGCAGCTCAACTCACAATAGCCAAGCTCTGGAACCAACCTAGGTGTCCTTTAACAGATGAATGGATAAAGAAAATGTGATATATATACACAATGGGATATTGCTCAGCCATAAAGAAGAATGAAATTATGGTATTTGCCAGTAAATGGGTGGAAATGGAGAATATCTTGCTAAGTGAAATAAACCAATCTCCAAAACCCCAAGGCAGAATGTACTCTCTGATATATGGATGCTAACCCAAAACAAGAGAGGATGGGGAGAGGAAGAATAGAAGACCTTTGGATTAGACAAAGGGGAATGAAGGGAAGGGAAGGGAGAGGGGAATAGGAAAGACAGAAGAATTCATCAGACATAACTTTCCTAGCCTTGTATTTGAATACATGATCAAGGTAACTCCAATTCATGTACAATCACAAGAATAGGATCCTAATTAGAATAAGTTATACTCTATGTAGTATAATTTGCCAAAATACATCCTACTGTCATGTATAACTAAAAAGAACAAATTTAAAAAGAAAAGAAAACTCTCCAAAACATGCAAACATAAAAAAAGAAAGCTACCCAGAAACTGGCACCCCCGACACAAGCCCAAGCCTACTCACCAGCCAAGACACCCACTCCCCAGCCCAAGAGGCCCATGTGGTTTTCTATCTGCTTCAACAACAGGACAAAGAGCTACATTACTCAGCCCTCAAAATCATAAAGCCCAGAAATATTCCATTGTTCAGGGACTGGAGGCCTCAGAAACAGAGGGTCCCAGAGCACCCGACCAAAGGCTGGCAGTTAGCTAGCTTCGGAGGCAGATGCAGTCTAATTTAGTTTTAATGGCACTGGGAAGAAAGGAGGGAAGAACCATTCCTTTCCTCCAACGCTGGGCCTCCCACTTCTCAGGCTGGGGATCTCTTCCCTGGTGAATTTATGCTAATGCTGCTGTTTACAGTTTCCAGATGAGGTGGAGGGGATGATGCACTGCTGCTGGTGTCAACCGAGGACAGAAGCTGTTATTCTCATCTCTCTCCATCTCTCTCTCAGGGTCCTTATGGATCACCCTTCCCCTACTCCGTTTCAGAGAGAGAACTGAGAGAAATGAGCATTCCCTGCTTTGATTCTTAATTGGCACAGGCAGCCAGCTCTCTCTGGGGTCTAGAGTACACATCAGAATGATCTTATTTAAAACAGGTCATCTTTTAAATGCCCATTTCCTGCCTCCCTGTGATGCAGAAAATTTCACCTTCCCTTGGGTTTGGACAGAGAGTGTTTGGGGGATGTTGATTTGGCTGGTGATGCAAAGAGAATCCCCCAGGGGAAGCAGATCAGCAAGATGAGCTGATTATTTGAAACACAGATGGTTTCATGAGACTACGTGAAAACAGTGGGAAAAATCCTCTTCTGGAGAAGTCCCAGCCATTCCCCAAGGCCCCTGGGTTCACTAAGTTACTGGACACCATACTCCTCTCCAAGTCTTAATTGTGTTCTCTGTAACTGAACCACCTTTTCTCTAAAGTTTCCTCCAGTTTCCTGTCCATGACTTTTAATTAGTTTTCATTTTATTATGCTCGACTTCAGATTTCTGTGATTCTTGGTGGGTTACAAAATTAAATTTGGCACAAGATTTTAAAAAGTTAAGTGAGGAAATTGCAGGGAAAAGAAGAGCCAATTGGAACACTAAAATAAAATTAGAGTCTAAGCTGCATGATAAAGCTCTGTTCACTCTGACAGAAAGTGGGCCAAAATTTTGCCTGTGAGCTTTCTTGCAGCCAATACCAGGAGCAAAAAGCAATCAGTTTTATTATTAAGAGCATGGAGCTAGTAAAGATAAACCAGTTCTTTAGGAAAAAAGTCACTCCTCCTGGCTCAAAGGCCCAAGGGAATTTATCACGTGGGTCTTCAAGAAAAGGTACTCTAGTACTTTATGAGCAAATTTGTAACTTTTTTCAGTTAACATGTTAGCCCCAACAGTGGTCAGTGGCACTAAGCAAAGCACAATGTGGTGAAATCCATTTGTCCTGGACTAAAACCCTGCAGTTCATCTCTGCAGATCTCTGGTGGTCTTTGTTAGCTGGGAGGGGAGCAGCAGAGTAGCTACAACAGTATGTCTCAACTGAGGGACCAAGGACTCCTGGGGGTTTCCATACGTGTTCTTGAGTTTGACCAACCCTAACTCCCTAACTCCAGTTATTCTTAGTGGCGTTCATGTAAATTCCAACAGGCAGAAGAAAAGAAATGTGTGTGCCCCAGGGGCCTTCTACCCAAGATGACAGTGCCCACAGTGCCACTCTAACATTAAGTTCATGTGTCATACTTGTTCCTTGGTCATGTCACTGCTCCACCTGTACCTCCATGCCACCATGTCCCTGCTCGTCAGTGGCAATAGTAGCCACTGATCTGATGAAGCTCCCTTTCGTGGCTCCCAGCTGCCCCTACACAGTAAAGCTCAAACTCTTCCACAGGCTAGGCAAGATTCTGTGTGGCCCACCCACCTTCTCCTCTGCCCTCATCAGTGATGTTTCTCCATCCTCCCCCATTCCCCCAACCCAGACTCCCAACACTCCAGCCCTTTGTGCAGACCCCACCTACCACCCTTGGGTAGGATCCAAAACCAGCAAAGCTGGTTTCCCCACTTCATCAGGGGCTGCAATCTCCCAGAGCACTTGGTCAGTGTCACATTCATGACACAGATTTTTCACTGAGTCCTGCTGGGTCCTGGCTGACACTGTGGGATGAAGTGCAGAGAAACCCTCAGCCCACAAGAAGAATTGGAGTTTCTTGGGCTTAGATCTGTCTTCCCAGTTTGACTGGAGGCTTCCTGGGTCTCAGTGCTCCCCACTGCAGACATTCAGCAAGTGTCTGATGAACTCACCTGGAGAGAGAGGCGTGGAGGAGCTGCTGGGAAGATCCAGAAGGGGACCTTCAAGGGCTGGCAGGAGTGGGGTCTGCTGGCTGGATGAGCAGGGACTCCTAATCCCTTTGTAACAGAAGGGCATGCCTGGACAGTGGCCAAGGACCGCAGGGGAAGGTGGGTGCCTCCCTGCAGGTGAGCACCTGAAACGTTCTGTGCGGATGGGCATTTCTCGCTAAACCTGTTTATTTAACCAAGGCCTCCTGATGGCAATGACCATGAAAGCCTGTTGATATATTTGGAATCTCCATTCATGCCACTCCAGCTTCAGCCCTCCATCTGCCAGCTGTGCTGTGGATTAATTCAACAACTGATGAGGTCAACGCAGTTAATCCTCAGGGGAGAGGCAGGGCTGAGTTTTCAAAGGGCTGGTCTCAGTTCATAGCATGCACTGTTTTGCTTTTCAGGGACCCACATGGGCATCTGTTGAGCACCCATCATGCCCAGCACCTTCTACCAGGTACAGCATTATTCCTCAGCATTCTCAAGTACTGAAGGATGTGCAAAGGTATGTGCAATTGTGCATGCCTATACAGGGGACACACGTGTGTGAATGCTTGATCTTGTGGGTGGGTGCAAGGAGTCATTTGTATGTGTACGCCAGATGGCATGCCCTTAGCAAACCCACATGGAGGACTGAGTTCCATTTGCATTTTGTTGTACTGGAAGCACCAGGGATACCACACTCCTCACATCAATCATTGAAATTAAAAAAGAGAGAGACTTTGTGTTTACTCTGAACTCCATGTGATGATAATTACTAGGATTTGATAATTTCCCTGTCTGAGAATTTGGCAGACTTGCAAATACTTTATTTTGATTGTTGCCAGTTCCTACTGGAAGGGCTCTGTTACCCACTCGCCCCCAGGCGAGTTGTCTCATTCAGATCCTCAGTTAGGGACCATGAGAAGCAGTTCGCTGTGGCTCGGCTCCATGGAGCGGTCTCAAGGAAGGCACTGGAATGGAGCCCTCTGCTGCTGCATAGTGCACAGACCCCATGAGGCAGTTGTGAGTCCCAGGGCCTGGGGTCTGCCCCCGACACAACATGTGATCTTGCAAAATCATCCACCCACCCTTTACTCCCACATCAGTCTTAGGACCTGCGTCCTCATTTGTAAAAGGAAGGAATGAATTGTATCATTTCTGGGATCCCTTCTGTCTACCAGACTCTAGGAGTACTCAGAAAAAATGGCACTGTTCTGCTGGTTTGGGTGGGAATCAGAGACTCCTAAAGGGGTCGGGGCTGGAAGGGATCATAGCCCGACTCCTACTCTAAACCTCCACGCTTCCCAGAAGCACGGACTCCTCCAGAGCAAGTCAAGGCAGAACAGATGGACTCTGCGCTCTGGGGTAGAAACAGAGCTGTCCCAGCTTCTGGGGCAGTTCTGAGTGCATTCCACCTCCAGGAGGCCACAGAGTCCACTTCCCTTGGCCTTGAATAGGACATCTTTGGTCAGCTCCATTCCCTGTGGGAGCACGTGCCTGCTCCTCCAGGCACCGGGTGCTTGTTCTTGTCACAGCGTCCAAGAAGCGCACAAAAGATGATTCTCTGCAGTGGCAGCAGCAGCCCCTGGGAGCTTCTGGAACAATAGATCACCGGACTCCACCCAGACCTGTCACCCCAATCCCCAGGAGACTCATTTGCTCCTAGTCAATTCTACATCTGCTCTATTCACTGATCTGCCTCCCAGCTAGACAGTGAGTGCTTGAAGAGTAAAACTCACCGTTCATTCATTTTTGTATCCCAGGGATTGAAAGAGTCCCCAGTGAAAAATAGGTGCTCAGTGAGAACTGAATGAAGGGATGAGGAAGCGAACCTGTGCAGGCTTCTTGAAGGCAGTGGATTTGACACCAAATCTGAAAGGGAAGACCTCTTGTTGGAGGACAGAAAAATGTGGAGGGCTGAGGAAAAAACCCTCCTGTCCCCCAATAAAGGCAGGGGGTTAAAGGCTAGCCTGTCTGGAAGCAGGGTTGGTGGTATGGCATGAAAGAGCCTAAGGAGGGTAGAAAGGAAATGAGAAAGGGAGGAGAGGATGTTGAGGAATTGAGAGCCGGCTAGATCAGGGTGCCTGGGGACAGGTGTGGCTGTCCATCTCACCTCCTCTAATTTCACTTTCCTAAAGCAAATACTAACTATTGCTCAGTAAACCTTGAACACAGGGGAAGAGAAGAAGGGTTGGAAATGAATCTCTGGAGCAGAGAGACTGGGTGCAAATCCCAGTTCCTCTGTGTATTGCTGTGCATTCTTGGGCAAGTTACTGACCTTCTCCATGCATCCAGTTTCCTCATCTCTAAAATGGGGATCCCAGAAGTTCCTTCCTCAAAGGCCTGGAAGGATTAAATGGAATAAGATAATGTGTTGGCACAGTCCCTGGCGCAGAGGGTTCAGTGAATATGAAACAATCTCATGTAAAAGAATATAATCTGATCACTCACTGGCTTCCAAATGTCCTACCCGAATCTGGCATCAAGCTGTGGCAAGCTTTAGATCTAGATTCATGCACCAAATTCTTCAGCTTTCCCACCCATCAGCCATCCAGGCCCTCTCACAAACCCTCATCACCCCGAGCCCCCCAAATTCGTATTTCTCAGCATAGCTTTACCTTGTCTCTAGGTCAGTGGCATGGCTTTGTTCAGGCAGAAAAGTCAGTTGATGGCTCCCAAGCTCTGCCACCTACACAGTGTTGCCTACAGGCCAGCCTCTGACAGAGGTGTGGCTTATGTTTACATCACTGGATTAGAGAAAGCCTGTCAACACCAGCCTGGGGGCTCCTGGAGGCCTCCTTGTACTCTGGGCTGTGTCCAGGATTCTGCAGTTGGTCCACCTGCCTATAGCCATGCAGGTGGTACACACTGAAATCTGTGTGAGTGGTTCCCTTTGGAATTGTGCAGTGCAAGGTTCCTGTCCCCAAACCCCACCACAATTCACTTCATGTTTCTTGTGAATAATTTAAGGGCCTTCGGAACAGCTGTGCAGCCATGGGGCACATATAGTTCAAAGTGGCCACAGATCTGCTCTTTTGAAACAGGCCCTGCTGTTTAAAATAATATTCTCAGAAAAAGAATATCGATCTCCATCCCAGCCATCAAAGAGAAGGAATAGCTGGGGAAAAGCACACAGCAGGAGAAGTTCTATAATATACACTCAGCTTGTCCTTTTCTGGGGCCCTGACTCTGGGGCTTCAGACCATAGGCAGGCCTCCATCAACCAAGCACAGAGGACACCCCCCTGAGCTGCTCTTGGGGTGGGCTGGGAGGGCAGGAGCTGAGAAACAGCCCTACACCTGAAAGCATCTAAGGTCACTCACACCACCTGAGCCTGAGCACTGCCCTGAGCACCACCAGGGACTAAAAAGCGGTCCCTTTTCTTCCCCACCCTCCCTCTCTAATCAGTATTTTACATTTGTGTCACAGTTAAGAAGTAGTAGCTCATTCATTCTTAATAATGTTACTGAAATACACCAGTAATTACACAATGACGACAGAAAAATCACATCGAAGTAAATGAGAGGAATGATTTTTATTACATTTCCCCAATGAATATGTAATTATGGGTTATAAAAGCACCTTATTGACTCAGAATGACCACTTTTTGTCCTTGTGAGAAGAAGGGAAATTTGTGCTTACTTGTGCAGCTCAGGAAACACGCAAGATTTGGCGTAAGCTGTCCTCCTTGTCCTCCCTAATGAGCCTGCTCCATCCTAGGTCGCTGGTAGGATCCCTCTGCACCATGTGCCCTGGGGTTGTGGGGTGCTGAAGAGAGTTCCAAGTATATGGAACCCTGGGCCCACAGCATCCGCCCAACCCATCTCTGGCAGAAGCTACAGAAGCTACCAATTTTCCAGTATCCAGGCCATGCCACCTCCTCCTCCACAGACCCTTTCTGATGGTGAAGCTGTGACTCCATTTAATTTTACAAGGAGGAAAAAGGATCCCGGCGCAGCAGAAACCGCTGTTTACCTCTTGGTCCAGGGGTGCACAACCAGAGTACATTTCCAGGTCTTTCTTGCAATAAATAAGGTGTGGTACAGAACCTGGGTGCAAGTGGTGAGCACCAGCTCCCAGCCAGCTCAGGGCGCAGTTCTCTTCCCGGTGCACTCCCAGCAGGAGCTGGAGGGGCGGGATCTGGGAGGAGCCAGGGCCAGGAAGTTGCTGATGCAAATTGAACCTGTAGTTCCCAGCATTGCAAGGGTCACTAGGGCTTCCTGAGCAAGAGGCAGCCTTCCTGTTTGGCCACATTCGAGGCCATTTCTCTCATTTCTGAATTTGCCAGATATGACCGCAGTGCCCTGAACAGAGCATCACAGCCCTGGAACTGGACTATTGGCCCACATGGGATGGGTTGGATAGGTGAGCCTGTCATCCTGCAAGGTGAGGCTCAGGCTATGGTCCAGCAAATCTTTCCCACTCTCCTCAACATTCTGTTTTAGTATCCTATCTCCAGCCTCACATAGGTGTTTTATTAAGAAATGAACAAAGGATGCTTCGGGTGTCTCTAAATAGTTCAATCATCTGCTACTCCATATCATTTGTGGAAGGATCACAGAATCTCAAAGTCTCATGTAACAAAGTTCAAAAAGGAAAAGGGAGTGACTTTGACCTTATCATGTCCTTTGCCTTTTAATTGTCCTCTTGAACTTTAGGTGTGTTCATTGGGAAAAGCTTCATTTAAGAAAAATTGTTCGCTCCCTGAATTGCACCTTCATAACTTTTGACTTATGTGGGTGATTCAAGAATGCTGATTTTAAAATGTGTTTAGGAAAAGAAAGGAATCGGAATAGCCAAAGCAATTTTGGACAAGAAGAGTAAACTTAAAGGACTACACCCAGCAGCTGATGGGATGGTTTTGTGGACAGCCTCAGGTCAACGGGGACAGAATAGAGAGCCCAGAAGCAGAGCCCCGCCTGCATGATGTGGGCATTGATTTTGACAAAGGCACCAAGGCAATTCATAACACATCATTATCACAATTTAAAATTATTCATCTGAGTATCTGTTAAATGCCCTGGGAGGAGAAAAATGGATCTGCTTTGTTCATAGTTTTGACCCTAACATTTACTACAGTGCCTGGCACAAACTGGAAACTCAACAAATATTTTTTGGAGGAAGGAAAGGGGCTCTTGATATTTCCATTATGAATGGGATCTTTCTTCAAACTCAGACTTCCAACAACCTCTGTGGATCCTATTCTTTGGTTCTTCACACATACAAGATGTTATATAATATTTCATTCATTTTACAACTCTCTGCTTCCAGAATGAGGTTTTACCAGTTACAAAGACATGAATATCCAAAGCAAGCAGGCCTTTCATGCCATCTGCTCTGGCAGGCAGGAAGATGGCATAGTTAAGAATAGCCCTGAACCTAGATGGACTCTTACAGTTCCTTCTGCTTGTCCTCAATGTTTCCCTCCTGCAGGGTCACCTGGTTGTGGTCTAGTGGGGGCTCAAATTGTAGATGAGGATGTCAAATGTAAGAAGAGGTGGCCCCTCTCCCATGGTCTTTGCAGAGAAAATGCTGTGGGTGGAGGAAAAATAGAGAATGAAATTACTGAAATCGATTTTCACTAAGACATTTTTAGTTGACCAGAACATGAAAATCTGCTTCTTAGAAACAGCTTTTCTTGTTGAATTCGGATGTGAGATAATTTGCTCACTTTTCTTTTAGTGAAAATTCCTGCATTAACAATAGATTCAACAATCCTGGACTAAGTCCTGGATTCTTTTCCATCTCCGGGTGAAGAGCAACTCCTCTCACAGGTGACAAAGCCAGCTTCAGGAATCCCCCATTCTTCATTTTTCAGGGTTGACTTGGTCCTGCCTTGCCTGTTGTCTCATTATCATAAAAGCACAACTAGAACTTCCAGTTGTTCTGAGAGCATCATCCTCCCCACATCCTCTGGAGAGAAGATCCAAGCAGAGCCTGAGACAGGCCCCACTGTGCCAGTCCTGTGCCTCTGGTAGCAGCTTGCTGTGCCAACTTCGTTTCCTCAGCTCCCTGAGTTCTGAACACCTCACCTATAACACCTATAAAGTGACCATTTTATGGCTCACCTAGAGATAAGACAAGTCACTTCTTATCTCTAAGAGAGCCATATGATTATATGTTAAAAAGTTAATAAACTGGCAAGCAAAGACAAGAAACATACTAAATATTAAAAGAAGGCTGTTCCTTAGAGTCTAATAAAAGAAAGCATGTCCCTTCTTTTATTTTGGTTTCTCAGAGCTATCATAACAAATTACCACAGGCTAAGTGTCTTACAAAGACAGTGACTCTCACTAGTTCTGGAAGTTGAAATCACAGTGTTGCAAGGCCATGATCCCTCTGAAGACTCTAAGGAGAATCCTTCCTTGCACCTTTCAATTTATGGTGGCTGCAGGCACTCCTTGGCTTTTGTCCACATCACTTCTGTCCCTGCCTCTGTCTTTACATGACCTTACTCTCTTCTCAGAATCTTCTTCCTCTGTCTATTATATGGCACTCATTGAATTACAGCCCACCTGGATAATCCAGGATGATCTCATTTCCAGATCCTGAATTTAATTACATCGTTAAAGACCCTCTCTCCAAATAAAGTCACATTCACAGGTTCCAGGAGTGAAGACATGAACATATTTTTTAGAGTGCACACACCAAACTCACACCCAGAACCAGCTGAGACCTCCTAACTGTGAACAGGCTGCTGCCTGGGTGCCACGGTAACCAACAGTTGCCTTCCACAAAATAAGTTCCACAAACATCAAGTTTTGAATCTTCAAAGAGATCTGGGAGGCAGCTCCTATTATCCTATTTCAAACAAGAGGAAACCAAGAGGCAGAGTGTTAGAATGATGTACTCAGGGTCACAGTGCTTCTAGGAATTAGGGCTAGGACATAAAACTGGGCCCATTGAACAAGGGAGCAACAAGACTTTTTTCTCCCTCTAGAGAAGGGGGGTGTTCTATTTTCAAGGAGTCAGGGAGGACACTCAGGCAGCCATTGCAGAAGTCTTTATGGAGGCACTTGGTTTCCTTCCTCATTTCCTCTTGCCATCTCCAAAGGCTTACCTCTGCCAGTCCCTGCTGTTCAGAGAAAAGGCACTGGGCTGGGACAATGTCAATCACCTGTCTGCTCCTCCCCTCCCTGAAGTGAGGTAGCACACAAGTTCTAGATGGCAACACAGGTAAGGCCCCCTCAAAGATAAGAAAACAAATGGTTTCTGTCAAATATGCCACTGGAGGAGGGTCAGGCATCTTGTGGACTAACATAGGAAAGAATGTTCTAGTTCACTGAACTCCAGTGGACTAACAGAGGAGACAGTGGCCCCTCTCTGAAAACGTTCAGTCTAAGTCTGAACAATCATCTGTCAAAGATGCTATTGGGACTCATGCCCCAGATGAGATTTGGGACTAGAGGACCTGGAAGATTCTGAAGCCGCAATTCTCTCAGCAAATGGAAGAGGGCATCAGCTGTATCTGAAGCAAGTGACTTCCTGCTTCATGCCTCCTCTTGTGTGGGTCTCATCAATAGGCGATGCCCCAAAGAATCAGACACAGGAAGCCATAAGGTACAGATGTTAGTTCAGGTCCTCCAAGAAGCAGACACCATGACGAGTTTAGAGGCAGAAGAGACTAACGGGAAGGAGGCCTATGCAGGGTAAAGGAAAGGGAGGCTGTAGACCACCATGCTGATCTCCTGTGAAGGGGGTTGGTGAGGGAGGATGAGGCTCACACCCCCAACAGAGGGTCTTAGAGCCAAAGTCACCTGTTGAAGGAGTCCTGGTCTTACAGGAGAAGGCCTGCTGTTCATACCCCCATTCCTTCCCATTGCACTCCCTGAGGACCTCAGTGAGAATTCAGGGTGAGTCCTAGAGGATGGGGGCTGAGGTCTAGCCACAGGGGGCCATGGCTGTGAGCCTCCTTCCATCAGCCTAGGAGGGGAAGTGAGGGCATTGAAACAGGAGGTGGCACAAGAGCAATCCAGTCAGGTGCAGAGCCAAACTCCCAGATTTTAGGAAAGTGAGTCACCCACTTCACAGGCTAAGTGACAAAGTATTCTCTCTACATGCAAGGGATCCAGGGGCAAACTCAAATGGCCATTGCAGAGGGTTCTCAGAGCTTACTTTCTGGAACCTCGATTTAGCAAACCTTTACTGAGCCCTACTGTGTGCCGAGGACATGGAGGAGAGGTGGCACAGGCACGACTCCTGAGCTCAGGCACCGAGAGCTCACTCTCTGTACTTATCTAGAGCAGCATGAAGGTGAACTGTCTCCAACCTCAGATCCAGGCCCTGGCCTTTAACACAAGGTAGACAGTGAGAGCAGCTGTTGGGGCCAGAGAGAATCTGATGGAGTCCCTAGGGGAGACAGAGCAAAGGGAAGAGCTGCAGCCTACAGGGTGATCAGGGCAGAATTGGGCAGGTGACCTCACTTTTTTTTGGAGGTATGTTTTGGGGAAAGGCTGTCTAATTTTGTCTATTTTCCCATACATAATATTGTAATTTCAGAAACACTCATTGTCCCTCCATTCCAATACCCAGCCTCCCTGGCAGTCCCACAGGGCATTGCCCGGGCTTTGCAATCCTGGTCCCTCTGCTGCTTGTGCTGCCTCAGGGAAGCCATGGGCAGAGTGGGGGAATATCTGTCTCCCCCAGCTGGTGCCCAATCTAGGCTGAGGCTGGGAAGCACATGGTCATCCCAGCACCCAAACTCAGGGGTCATTCAGGATTGTCAATCAAAGCTCTGACTTCTAAACCTTGGTTCTCGACTTTAAATCCGGAGAATTTCTGTCAGATTTACACAATGAAGGATTTCCATCAGGCCCAGGCCAGGGACTAGTTAGCCAACCCCATTTAATGACTGGATTTTATTGATCCTTCTGTCATTATAGGATAGATGGCCAAGACCAATACTACACGCTATTAACCAATTCTGTGAGCTGGTCGACATGAGTGGTTACCTGCAAGTTTGCTTTGCAAAAACTGAGACATTACTCTCTACCCTGCCTCCACCTCCGGGAATATTAGCAGTCTCAGTGAGAGCACCCTAGCAGAGAGGCGAAACATCTCAGACAGCTTTACATCCGCAATTTCAGAATCCAGCTGCTTTTTTTACGACTGGTGGCAGCAGCATTTTTACAGTGACTCAGATCGTTTTCAGCACTTTTAAGTCCAATCTCTCAGATCAACCTAAATATGTGATAGGAAATGATGCAGGATTAAATTGGGCCAATACTTTATTCCAGATGTTTAGGCAAGCAAAGAGGTATACTTAGGAAAATATATGGGAAACATACCGCAATGGAGTTGGCTTTGCCAAATGGGGAGTTTTCCTCCCCAAGACTCCCTCAGCATCTTAGTGGGAGGGAGTGTGTTATAAGAACAGCTAAATCTCTAGGAGGCCAGAACCCTGGATTCAGATAGGATCTCTGGCAGGAAATGAATGGGGGCATTTCATAAATGTGCCTTTGGCCCAGAGCACTGCTTAGACAGTGCAGAGCCAAGCTAACTGGGCCTGTGTGATGGCTCCAATTATTGAGCCCACCAGGCCTCAGTACCCAGCTCATCTCCTGATGGTATCTCACACCCAGAGTCCGGGTGGTCACAGTGCAATTTTCTGTACCGTCATTTCCTGGTTGTGTTTCCCAGGCTCCAGAAGAGGCCACCCAGAGCACGGCAGCTGGACATGTGTCTTCAGAGATGACTGCCAGATGAAGCCCTCTGACAGTCTGGGCGGCTCTGCCTCCTCAGAACCCTCCTAGCAACTGAGCCTGCACATAAGATGGAGCCCCTAACTAGAAGCAGGAGAGCTGCACAATGTCCCTTCCAACTTCTAGTCCCACTTGGACTTGTGGAGGACCTGCATTGTCACCAAACACTTTATATTTCATATCTCTTACTAGAAAATAGGACAACTCAGACTCATAGAATCTGGGGTTGGAAAGAACCACGGACATAATCTGGCCCAATTCTCTCACTTGACAAAAGAAGGAAACCAGAAACCCCAACAGGAGAAGGAGCTTCCTAAGACTGCAGGCCAGGTGACAGCAGAGCAGGACAACAATTCAGGGCAGAGATGGCAAGTACTGCAAAAGTGACCCAGACCCCGAGAAAATGGCTACCGAAGTCCTTCATCCTCTCATGGAGCTCTCTCCAGGCCCCAGTGCCCAATGGTGTCCCAGTGCCACATCCCTCCCTCCAAGGTGCTCTACCCAGACCTGCCCTACCCACTGCTCTCCCCTGCCTCTTCCCACATCCAAGTTTATTCTGTTTCCAGAATAAGCATTCTCCTCCTGGTAACTTAAACTGCTCCATGTTCAAAAGCCTGACAGGCCTGTTATCTCTCAGACTACAGAAGTTTGGGGTGAATTTTTATTTACTTTCAATTGTCTAACTTATTGGCACAAATGTACTCATAATATCCTTGTGCTATCTTTGCAATATCTCAGCATCCCTGGTGACAGCCCCTTTTTCATTCCTGATGTGAGTTATTTGGGCCTTCTCTCATGTATTGTTTAACAGTCTCGCCTTAGGTGTGTCTATTTTATTAATTTTTGCAAAGATCACTCTTGTGTTTATTTAGTTTTATTATTTATGTCCTCACCTTTATTAATTTCTTTTTTTCTACTTTATTTAGGTATTCTTTTATGCTTATGATGATTTCTTAAATGATATACTGCTCGTTAATTTTCAGGTCATGTTTTAAAATAAAAACTTTGTGTCTTTGCCAACTTCTCATTGTAATTCTGACAAGTTTGAGTTACACAGTTTGGAACTTTATTATTAGGTTCATGCAAGTTCAAAAATGTTATTTCTTTTCCAGTAAATTGTCCATTTCTCTTTATGTTCTGACTCACAATTCCTAAAAATGCTTTATGTCTTAAAGTCTGTTTCATCTGCTATCAGTTTTATTAGCTCACTATTTTTTTTTTTTAGTAATAATTGCCTGATGCAGTATTTTTCGTTTGTTTGTTTTAATCTCTGTGTGCCATTGTTTTAGGTTTGCCTTTGATCAATAGCATATAGCTGCCTTTAGGTTTTTAATTATTTTTAAATCCAATTTGAGAGCTTCTGACTTTTACTGGTTAGGATCATTTCACTTATGTTTACTCTATTAATTGAGGTAATTTTACTTTTTTCTATCATGTTGTTTGTGTTATTTTTTGTCAGATTTTTCTCCACCTCCTTTTCTAGCTTCCATTGAACTGAGTGAATTTTTCTTTATTTACCTATTTAACAGCTTAATGTTTCTACATTATGTTTGTATTATTCTATTTGTTTCACTTAAAAATTTTTAAGACTCATACTTGATATACAATGTGTAAAGGTCATTAATTACTCTAGCCTTTCCCAGAAAAAATAAGAACCTTAGAATCAGAACCATGTCAGGCCATATTGGAATATGAGACAAAAGGAAAAACAATCAGTCATATTGATCTTGTGTTCATTGAAATTTTAATATTTGTGCATCATGGACTTTTGTATTAGTTTTGGTTTAAAAATATCACCTTAAAATGTCCTTTATCTTAATTTTGACTTTTTGGATGTTCCTTTACATTTTGGGCCCAAGGTAAGCACCATTTATTTCTAGCCCTACTTAGAACTTTACCTCTGTTTCCATGTTGTATGTTAGTTTTTCCACTATTTTAGTTTGACTTCATTTGATTTTCCAAATATTCTATCCTTGCTATTATTTTATACTCATTGATTGTTTAGATTTTCTGTTGTTGTTCACCATTTTTTTTCCTGCTCATCATTGTTTCCTGCATTACTCTCCTTTTTCCCATTTGATTTTCCTTCTTTCTGAAATATTTAAGGTTTGAGTGGAAATTTCTATTAGACCTTGTGTATGTCATTATTTTGCTCTCATTCTTGAACTATTATTCCATTGGATGATTAGGATAAGGTCCAGAAGTCTTCCACCTTCTTGTTCTCCCTTGTAGGCAATCTTTCTTTCTCACAAGTTGTTTTTAAATTTTTATCTTTGTTCTTGCTGTCCTGAGGTTTCCTTTGATGTCTTTAAGTGTGGACCTTGTTTTATTTATCCTGCCTGGGATCGCCTGTGTTTCTTTTATGTAAGGTTTGTTAATTCTTAAAAATATGCAGCCATTATCTCTGTAAATATTTTATTGCCCTTGTTGTTTCTATATTTTTTGGACTCCTAAATGTATACATTTCACTTCTCCTTCTGTACTCTGAAATTCTTAAAGTTTCTCTGTGAGTTCCATCTTTTTAACCTCCTTGTGCTTCATTTTGATAAGTTTCTTGTAACTGCCCTCCACTTCATTAATTTTCTCTTAAACCTTATTTAGTCTTCTAACTCATCTAGTAGGTTTTTTTTAATTCAAATACACTTTTTCATAAGTTATATTTACTCCTTTTTTCAAATCTGCTTATAATTTTTCACAGCTTAATTATTATTTTGGAGTTTTATTTCTTCCTTCCTAAAACAAAATTTAAGTTTTGTGTAGGTAACTCACTCTCATGGTTCAAAAATCAAAATAGCATAAAACATAAATGTTGAAAAGTCTCACTCAATATGATATGTCAAGAGTTTTGTAATGTTTTGAATAACCAATAAAAAAAAAAAAGAAAAGTCTCACTCCTGGCCACATTGCTCACACAACATCTATACCTCAATCTCTATGGACAAAAATAGTTATTAGTTTTATATGTATTTTTCAGTGTTAATATAAATTCAGACACAGATATAAATTTTTGTTGCTTCCCTGCCCCCTTTTCTTAGATAAAAAGAGACTAGCTATATATACTGTTTTCTTTGTTTGCTTTTTTCAGTTAATAACACACCCCTCTCTTCACATTGGTATGCATCAGACACAGAGCATTCTTAACAGTGCTTTGTGTAGATGGATCATGTTTTTTTTTTAAATTAAATCAGTCTTCCAAAGAAGAATGTGAGCTGTTTCCATTTTTTTTCTTTCCCTTACAAATAGTACTGTAGTCTTCTTGTACATAGTCACTTCTTTACATGGACAAGATCTTTCTTCATTAATTGTAGACAAACTTGCATTCTTCATCTATCTTTCTATTCCCCTGATTTTCTGGAACTCTAGTCCTTCCGTTTGCTGTGCCCTCATTCTTTTTTGTGTGGTGTGTGTTCTCCTCAGCTTCAATGTAGCTGTGTGTTTTGCAAAACTCCTTTCATCCTACCTTATGAAAGAGTTCCCCCAAGCTTGCTGTGTTTACTTCTCCATGCAAATTGAAAATAGCAGCCCGGGACCCATCTTATATTAAAGCTTGGGAGTTTCCCACACTTCTAAATAACAAATCCTAACTTAAATTTACATGACACACAGGCCCTGAGTTTTGATTTCTCAAGGGATAATTTTTCACCCTGAGCCCCGGCAGACACAGACATGCTTCCTTGTCACCCAGCTGTACCAGTGCACAGGACTTTTCCTAATCTATATTCTCCCTGGGGGTGTGACCTCCAGCATACCAGCTAAAAGGTCTAGTTCCAGCTGGCTTCCCTCCACAGGGCCCAGGCCTCTTCTCCTGCTACTGTGTGGGCATGAAGCCCTGTGTGGGTATGAAGCCCTAGCCCCTGGCTTTCAGGAGCTGTGATATCATGACCACCATACGCTCTTCCAGCATCAATCTCTCCTAGCAGCTCCTCCCACCTTCTCCAGGAATAGGCAGATCTCAGTCATGTCTGGAACAGCTATCAATTCCCTCCTTGCTTGTGGTGCTGGTGTTCTTCCTTTCTGGCTCATGCACTTGTCCATTTATTTTTAATAACTCTGGTAATGTCTTATCCAGGTATGTGCTGCAGAAGAGTTTATGTTATTCACCATTTCCCATGGTCCATTTTCTCCCCTGGGCCTTATGGCGATTCATATCACCACTCTAGCTTCTGTCTGTCCAGGACATGTTTGACAAATGCAAGTTACTATTCCTTACAAGAACTGTAGGGTGTAGGCTGGTGGAGAATCTCACAGATAGTTAAAAACACATGAAAGGTTAATTGTGGTGGCTGTCATGGATCCTCTAGTCAGGCTGGAAGTCCAATACATCTCTTTCTCTTCCCATTTTGCTACTTGGTTCTCCTTCTATTCTAGTTAAAGAATCATATGGATTGTGGCTCTTTTACTGAGCCATTTAACATCCATTGTCAAAACAGCCAAGGATGATATCAGTAGACAGATTCTCATTCAATCCCAATGTTTTCAGAGGAAACAGAAAGTCAAGAGGGTGTAATGAAATACTTTAGGCCACATTGGTGGGAATGACCTTCACCAGAAATGAGGAGCTCTTTTTGGCCCCTGACTTCAGCAGATTGGGGTTTTGATGAACAGTTGTGCCCTTTCATTCTTTATCATGATGTACCCAAGTTCACTGTATATTCAACAGGCAAAAATCCCTGTACTCCTAGAACATTTGACTCCCACTGGATGAGGGACTCATGCATTGTTGCTATCCCCTGGTTTCTGATGA
Source organism: Marmota monax (assembly GCF_021218885.2). Taxonomy (NCBI): domain Eukaryota; kingdom Metazoa; phylum Chordata; class Mammalia; order Rodentia; family Sciuridae; genus Marmota; species Marmota monax. The sequence goes on along the minus strand of NW_026693473.1, from coordinate 9,430,974 downwards.
GGACTGAAGGCAGCATTTCTTATGCTGGAGAGCTTTGGGAGGCCCTGTTCTGTGTGAAACATGTCAGGGGTTGGGAGGATGTGACAAGCCACTTTAGAAAGAAAAGGGCTTAAACCTCTCCTCATAAGGCTGGAAGGCTTGTTAATGAGCCAATGCCTCCCATTTTTTCTAAAAATCCATCTTCTGCTGGTCAGCAAGTGGACTGTTGTTAGAGTGATGGAAGTAACTGGCAGGGGCGGGGGTCACTAAAAGTAGAATAAAATTGCAAAATGTTCAGTGATCTTGTGACTTCCAAAGTGAGCCTTGTTGCAAGGTTACTCTGAGCCAGGCTGGGGTCATCCACAGCTCTGTCTCAGTATGAAGCAACCTCATGACATTAGGACGGTTTTGCTTTCTCTCTCTCTTTCCAGAACATATGGGGTGTACAGTACCTAGATGGGGTCCTGCCATCGGGAGAGACTGTGGTACCTCTGCAGCGAGGGCCATCCAGGGCATCTCCAATCTTGCTTGCTGCCCAATTTACAAAGCTGCTTGTAAGATATAAGAGCTATATAAAATTATTTAAAGAATACTAACAACCCGGAGTCAATAAGGAAAATGTAACTTTAATAATAGAAAATTCGAAAAGTCATCAGCAAACCAAAAGAATATTCATCAGAATGTTGTTCCGTTAGGCTGCTCCGTCACGTCTGCACAGGAGAGATAAATGCTGAGCTAACTCATCAGTCCTCAAGATGAGGAGCAGATGTGCCCTCATAATTACCCTGGTACTTAGGAGAACTGACCTGGAATGAGAGTGTGGCAGCCACATAATCAACTCTGAGTGCTCAATGTCCTTAAATCCACTCCCTCTGGGAAGCTGAAAGGCAGGCCACTATAATTTGAATAAGATGGAAGTCATTTGATTTTGTTAAGTTCCTTACAACACATGGAATTAGAGAATCATAAAATCTCAAGGTTGGAAGGGAACTTAAAAGTCATTTATCCCATCTGATTATCAATCTCCTTCATCATATCCTGCCAATGGCCCTACCAGCTCAGCCTCACCAGCTGCAGTGACAAGGCTCACCCCTCCTCCCAGCAGGCTGGGGGGATTACCTATTGCTCACCAGACCACAGCTTCACAGACATCAGATTCCCTACAATTCAACGCTGAGCTATTGGAACAGGCTTCTCTGCTTCGCTCACCATTGACTGACTTCTTGGGAGTTTCCCCAAACCTTTTCCCTTTGTCTCAAGTCCTGTCACATCACTTTGTCCTGCCTCTCACCAGGCACCATTATTTCCAGAGGAAATGAAAACCACAAACAAAAGCCATCAGCTCTCTTCCCCTCTTGCTCTCATCCATTGCTCATCTCCTTTCCCACTTGTACCCAAGTGCTGTGGCCTGAATGTGTCCCCTGAAGTCTGCTGTTGAAAGCATCAATCCCAAATATGGCAGTGTCAGTACGTGGAACCCTGAAGAGGTGATGAGGGGATTAAAGCCCTTACAGCATAAGTGGGCTGAGTATCACAGAAGTACATTCTCTTCAACCCTATTTCTCTCTTGATCTTTTTTTTCCCACTTTCTTTACTGTTCACTGTGGGATGGCACAGCAGGAAGGCCCTAGCAAAATAAGGACCCCTTGACCTTGAACTTTCATTCTCCAAAACTGTAACAAATGTCTGTTCTTTATGAATTACCCATGTCAGATATTCCGTTATAGAAGCACAAAATGGACCAAGACACCAAGAAAGAAGTGTCTCTCTTCTTAAGGCAAAGTAAACTTTCCTCTTTTGTTGGGAATTGCATACCTGCTGTCATCTGTTAAATTTGAATGACCAGGCAAGCCCTCTTCTCCATCTCTTTGGGATCATTCTCAGTACACGAAAATTTTCAAGCCTTTCCTATACTTAAGAATGCCTCTTCTAGGGAGTGTGACATTCAAGTGGCTTCTCTCAGGGAAAAGGAACAAATGGATAGGTAGAAATGATAACTAGGAAGGTTGTTTTCATTCTTGCATGGTTAATTAAAAAAAAAAAAAGCCCCTCCTCATCCTATTGATCCTCTCAGCAAGGCTCCATCTGCATTGGTTAGAATAGGCTGGGTTATAATGCTATGACAAACAGCCCCAAATTGAGCACAGAAATGCCCCAAATCTTTCTTCATTTAGGCAAGGTCTTCTACAGACTAAAGTGACTCCTTAGAGCAACTGTCCTTGGTGCAGGGACCCAGAAATGCAAGCTATTCTAATCTGACGTGTCCACCTTCTTCTCAAAGCCAGGCTTCTTCCTCTTGTCACAGTAGGAGAAGCAGTAACAACTTCTAAATCCAAGGGGCTAAGAAATGTTTTTCCTGTGTGCCAAGAGCAAGAAAAGAACAGAAAAGAGATTAGAGTTTTACCAATAGCCTTAAATGCACATTCATTGTCTGCTGCCCTTGCTTTCTACTTCTATCTTAACCTTGCTTTGGCTTCCACCCCTTGTTCTTCAGAGTGTGCTCAGTCTCCCAGTGACTGATGGTGAACCTGGGAAACCTGGCTTTTCTTCTGGGATCACAGGAACTCAGTCACCTACAGTATCCTCTTCCTGGACTGTGCTTCAATGTTTTACTTTTGGCTTTTTTCTTTTCCTTTTCATTCTTTTATTCCTTTCTTTTCTAAAAAGAAATTTAAAATTTTAATGGCCAGGCATGGTGGTGCACACCTGCAATCCCAGCAACTAAGGAGGCTGACGCAGGAGGAGCACAAGGTGAAAGCAAGATTGGATACATTCTGGTGTGGATGTGCTGGGATTTTCTTTTCTTATGGTAAACTTACCTAACATAGAATTTACCATTTTAACCATTTATAAGTGTCTGGTTCTGCAGCATAAAGTACCTTCCCCTTGTTAGGTAACCATCACCACCATCTACCTCCAGAACTTTTTCATCACCCCACAGAGAAACTCTGTGCCTATTCATCACCTCCTCCTTCCCTCTACCCCCACGGCTCTACTTCCTGTCTTTGTAAGTGTGACTATTCTAGGGATCTCAGATAAATGGATAAATCATACAAGCTATCCTTTTGGGTACAGTTTATTTCATTAGCATAATAGTATTTTCAAGTTTGTCCATATCAGAGCATAAGTTAGAATTCATTTCTTTTAAAGCTGAATTATAGCCCATTCTATATAGATGAATAGAATAAATAATATTCCGTTCTGTGTCATATTTTGTTATCCATTCACCTGCCAATGAACATTGCAGTTGCTTCTACATTTTGGCTACTATAAATAATGTTGCTGTGAATGTTGATATGCAAACACCTGTTCAAGTCATTGCTTTTAATGCTTTCAGATCTATCTGCAGGAGTGGAATTGCTGCATCATATGGGAATTACCTGCTTAATTCTTTGAGAAATTGCCATAGTGTTTTCCTCGGTAGCTGTACCATTTCATATTCCCATCATCTATGCATGAGGGATCCAGTTTCTCCACATACTTGATAACACTTTTTGTTTCCTGGTGTTGGCTGATTGTTTGTTTGATAATAGCCACCCTAGTGGGTGTGAAGTGGTAGCTCATTGTAGTTTTGACCTAAGTATTGGGTTTCTCTTTTTTAGTTGCAGGATCACTTTTTAAAAAGAACAAAATTATGGCATTTGCCAATAAATGGATGGTAATGGAGAATATCATGCTAAGTGAAAAATTCCAAACTCAGAAATTCAAAGGTCAAATGATTTCTGTCAAATGCAGAAGGTGGAGTAAAATAAAGGAAAGGTGGAGGAAAGGATAGGATGACATAAAGAACCAATCAAATATAAATGAATACATATTAATGTTTTCAGTGTGTTTATTGCAAACATGTTCTCAGTTTTGTTTGCCTTCTAATTTTGTGTAAAATTTTGAATGCAAAATGTTTGTTTTATGTGATTAAATCTATTAATCATTTTATTGGCATCATCTAAGTTTACTTGCGTTTCCCTCTCCTTCAAGCTGATAAGTATTAGGTATATCATTTCTTTTTTCTTTCAATTCTTTAGTCTATCTGAAATTAATGTCGGGTAAGATGAGATAACACTCTAATCCATGTGTGTTCCCCATGGTTACAATCAATGTTTCCAGCATCACTTATCAAGTAGATTTCATCTCCCGGATTCATGACCAACACTTATACAGACTTCATATACACTCAGATCTGTGGAGTGGACCCTGGGAGGTGCCTCCCAGATTCCCTCCAGGAATGAAGAACTTACCCACCCAGCTGCTGGAGTGTGGGTGGGAGACAGCCCCAAATCTGGGTCCTGCCTCCCCTCCTTCCAGGTACAGATTGCATCCAAGGAGTGGTCACTACAGGCATACAGGACCAGCCACTGTACCCCAAAGCAGGACAATTTTGAAGGACCACATGACCTTTGGGTTTGCTGAGCTTTTGTTGGACCCCTACCTCAGGTGACTCCCCTCTGCTCAGTCTTGCATCTTCTCCTCCCCTTCCCTTCCGCCCAGGAATGTTTATCCCCAAATCATTCCCTGTAAACATCCTGCATGTTGATCTCTAGAGTCTGTGTGTGGACATTTTGTTTCATTAATCTATTGATTTTAGCACTATGTATTTTGAATATTTTTTGTAGTTTTCAAATACAAAAAGCTTTTTGAATTCTTGTTTGTTATCATCTGAATCCATAGAGTTATGATGTTATATAGTAAACAAAACCCCATACAAGGACTGGTGTCATACGTAAGTGGTAAAGCGCTTGCCTAGCACATGTGAGGCAGGCCCTGGGTTGGATCCCCAGAACCACATTAAACCACCTCCCCCCACCCAACACGTACAAACCATAACACAAAAATATTCACTTATGAACTCAAACATCTTTTTTCGTTTAAAACTGGCATCTTGAGCCAAGCATGGTGGCATAGGCCTGTAAATCCCAGCTACTCGGTGGCTCAGGCAGGAAGACCACAAGTTCGAGGCCAGCCAAAACAGTATAGTGAAACCCTTTCTAAAAAAATAAGCGGGGGTGGTGGCTGGAGCTGTAGTTCAGTGGCAGAGTACTGCCTAGTACATGTGAGGCACTGGGTTTGATCATCAGTACCTCATTTAAAAAATAGATAAATAAAGTAAAGGTATTGTGTCCATCTACAATTTAAAAATATATAACAAAATTATTTGAAAGCAAAAGTAAAATAAGCCAATCTAGAAAACCAAAGGCTGAATGTTCCCTCTGATATGCAGATGCTAACACACAACAAGGGGGGTAAGGGAGGGAAGAATAGAAGTTCATTGCACTTTGTGCTAACACACAAAGGGAAATGAAGGGAAGGGAGGGAGACTGGGAATAGGAAAGACTGTGGAATGAATTGGACATGACTTTCCGATGTTTATATATAAACACACCACCGGTGAAATTACACATCATGTCAACTACCAGAATGGGGAGTTATACTCCATGTATGTATAATATGTCAAAATATACTCTACTATAGTGTAAATATAAAAAAATACAAAATATTAATAACAAAGAAACAAAGCAAAACAATAACATACTAGCATCTTCCTTTCCCACCAATCTCAGCTGCAATATAAAATATTTTTGCAATGACAACTTATTACAAAGTGAAATTCTTGCAAGAGGCAGTATTTCATAATGTCAATAGAACTTACACTAGAATTGCACTTAAATTCTTAAAAAACAATAACTAAAAAGAATCTAATCTAAAAGAGCTAAAAGTAGTAAAGGGGAAAATCAACAAGACTGACAAGCTAGTAGGGATTGTGGCTCAGCAGCAGAGTGCTTGCCTAGCATGTGCAAGGTCCTGGGTTCAATCCTCAGCACCACATAAAAATAAATTAATGAAATAAAGGTATTGTGTCCAACTACAACTAAAAAATATTTTTTAAAAAACTTAACCTAAATCATCAGCATATTAAAATATTATATATCATTGCCACTGGGATTTATCCCAGAAATGCAAAAATGATTCAACATTTAAAAATAGAGTATAGCTGGGCATGGTGGCACATGACTATAATTCCAGCAACTCTGGAGGCTGAGACTGGAAGATCATAATTTTGAGGCCAGGCTCAGCAACTTAGGTCCTCAGCAACTTAATGAGACCCTGACTCAATAAAAAATAAATAGGACTGGGGAAAAATCATCCCCTGGTTAAATCCCTAGTACATCCCCCCCCCCAAAAAAAAATGTATAGGTGATAGTCTGAGACATCATCACCAAACTTGGAACTGGGGAGATGGCCAAGACTGACTCCAGCATCAAGCAGGATCACCTTGGTGTTGCTCTTGCAATGAACGTAAGATACATGTCAGACCGTGTCTCATCAGATCATTGTAAGAATCAAGAATATTGGTAATCACACTTGTAATTGGGAAAAAAAACACTCCAGACCTTATAACTCAGGCTGGGGTGGAAGAGTTTGCAAACAGAAATAAGATAGTTGCCACTCAAAGGAATTGAAGTTTGCTAGTAGTTTACACTGAAATTTGGAATACCATTTTCCTAAGCTAAAAATGGTTTCCTGCAGCTAACTACTATGTGTTGAAAGGTTTTATATTATAATGCCCATTCATATCACACACTATGTAGATAGTTTATAGAGTAATTTCCCCCCAGTTTCTCGAACATAGTATCTTTGTGTCTTGGACCTGGTTTGTCAAGCTATTAATTATTAAACACTAAAACTTGGAGAAAATGTCAATTTGTAGTACATCACATTAATAGTGGAGGGAAAATATCATACATGATCATTTGGTGCAGAAAAACCATTTGACAAAATCTAATACCTTTCCATAATTAATACACACACAGAGAGAGATAAAAGGTAACTTCCTCATCCTTATGAAGGGCATTTATAAAAAATCTTATTAAAAGTTATAGCCACAGTAAAAATGTGGATGTGTAACCGATGTGATTCTGCAATCTGTATTTGGGGTAAAATTGGGAGTTCATAACCAACTTGAATCTAATGTATGAAATATGATATGTCAATAGCTTTATAATGTTTTCAACAACCAATAAAAATAAATAAATAAAGTGACAGAAAAAAAAAGTTATAGCCACAGAAATTAGGCAAGAAAAATATTTAATATCCAGGCGAGAAAGGAAGAAGAAAAACTATCTATTTGCAGGTGGCAAGATCTTGCATATAGAAAACCCTAAGATAGTCATGGAAGTTAACTCCTGTAAATTGGGAGGCTATGGGGGAGGCTGAGACAGGGGACCACAAGTTGGAAGCCAGCCTGGCCAATTTAGTGAGAGCATGTCTGAAAATAAAAAAGGGCTGGGGATGTAACTCAGTGTTGGAGCACTTGCCTACCATGCATAAAGCCCTGGGTTTGATATGATCCCCAATACCACACACAATCTCTCTCTCTCTCTCTCTCTCTCTCTCTCTCTCACACACACACACACACACACACAAACACACACACACAATCCTAAAGAATACACACATGTGCACACACAATTAGAACTAATAATAAACAAGTTCCATTTCTATTCTGTGGAGTAGTTTGAGGTACACTTGGTATTATCCAGGCTGGTGGGTTTTCTCTCCTCTCATCTCCAGCCCTTGCCAGGAAGCCAGCCAGGTCAGTCACAGTGATTATTACTGTTGCCACATTTTAAGGATGAGAGAAATGATAAGTGTCTTGCCCAAGGTCAAAGAGCCAGACAGTGTTGGTTCCTGAGGTTGGGTCTCCAGAGAGCAAGGATCTCCCCCTTCCAGGAGGGCTCTGTCCCAGCCCCACATAGCATCCCCACACCACAGGAAACACAATTCTCTGAACGTAGAACAGGCAAAGAAGTGATAAAAATCAACAAAAATATATTTTATAAGGATTAGATAACTTTGGGGGTCATGGCATCCCCACAGGGCATTAAGTGAGGGCTCAGGCCCTAGAGACCTCCTTGTAGGGCTCACATCCTGGCATCACCTGGTGAGATGTTGCAGCACTGGCCTGGTGGGAAGATAAACACAGTCAGTACATGGAGGCTCTCCCTAACGTCCACCCCACTGCTCAGTCAAGTCCCTCAGCTCCTGGAGGCAGGAAAAAGGAGAGGGCTGGCACCACAAGTCATTGCAAGGGCCCCTGGGGGGCACTGTGGGTTACCCAACCCACTGCAATCCTAATACTCCACTCCATCTGTTTCACATATGACTGAGTAAAAATTTCCAATTAAAAAAAAAAAGAATCTCTTTAAAACTTTAGAAGCTACTGGACTAGTCTCAGATCTCATTAATGGCTGAGGAAGGTAAGGAACTGTCTCAGGCCAACCAGCTAGTTAGCAGTGCAGTCTTTCCTCTTTGTCTATATCCAGGGACACCTGGGTGTGCTCTGAAGCCTTGCACTCTCCAGGTCCATAATCCCACTCCTTATGCTCCAAGTGCTTCAGCTTCAGGGCCAGCCCGACATGGGGGCTTCAACCAACACATGTGCAAACTCAGACCCCCCATGTTTTAAAGCTCACCCGATACTCCTTACCTTCTGTACAGGTGCAGACTTGCCACTCCTTGGGGGACCTGAGTGGCGGACCTGGGCCAAAGGAGGTCTTTAAGGTGTTCTGTTGGCCCCCAGTTGGTCCCCTGGTCCACCTGAATGCAGACCGCCTCAGACATGTACCTGGGAAGCAACAGGCCAAATGCAAGGAGTCACTACCCACCTTGGCCTGGTCTCCCTGACCACTCTCACCCTCAGCTGGGAAAGCACAGAGCCCAGGGCTCTCATCCAGGAGCCTTATCCAGGCTGCCATTCCCCTCGAGCACATTTCTTGGGATAAGAACCTACAACACCAAGGAAGAGTGAAATTCCCAGAAACTCCCAGAGTGCCCTGGAGAAAACCCCAAAGGAAAGGAACAGGGAGTGTTAAGGCTGGGAGCTGGGGACAGGGACCAGGGAAATAGACCCAGCTTCACACCCCCCGCACCAGCCCCAGGGTCCACCACTTGAGCCCTTGGTTGACCAACTTACTTAGGTCCCAAGGGTGCACACAATGCGATGTAACAGTTTCTTGGGCAGCCCACATTGAATGCCTTGTCATACTGGAGGGAGATGAGGAAGGAAAGAGAAGTTCAGAATCAGCAGGACTGGGCAGGGCCATCTCCCAGGGACCCTCGCTAAGTTGGTCAGTTAAACCAGGGCTCAACCTGGGCCTGTGGCCAGGCTCTAGGTACAGGGGTGCCCAAGAGTGACCCAGGGCCTCCTGCCTTCCCAGGCTCCTAGGAAGAGTGACCTCCCTCGACCCACTAGTGAGCAGCTGTCCCCAGACAGTGCTGACCCAGCACCCACCTCTCCTGCCTTCTCAGGGCTCCTCAACCCCTAGTGCTTCCCTTTGCAGGATCCTTACTCTGTCTCCATGGGCCACACCTATCCTCTCACCTAATCCTTCCAGGTACCTTTTAAGGTCTGTCTCATGCTGTTGTGTTCAACTGATCCAAAGATGGTGTCACCACCCAGCTCCCACTTGACTCTCTTACCTCTCGATTTTTCTAAAAATCTACCTTCATTGAGTTTCACTATCTGGTAGATCATTGGCAGCAGGGGATGCCTAGACATATTTCCCTAGTCAAAAATCAGATTTTCCAGGAAATTCTGAGCTGAAGACCTTCAGTACACAAAGCAGGAAAGGTCAAGCTCAAAGGTCATGTCCTTCCCAGGACACTGACTGGCTTCTCCTCTCTCCCTTATTCTACTTTCTCTTTCCCCTGAGTCCATCCCTCAGCCTCGACCCCTCCTCCTTCCAGACCAGGTTGAGTTTCACCCCAACTTCATGAGCTTTAGGTAGCAAATACTCTGTTATAATGGAAAGTGGCCCAGCAGCACCTCTATCCACCCCAAGTCTCCGATGGCCTACGCATGAAGACTTTCATCTTCAACACTCTTCTCCACCAGAGGAAAGACGACTCCACATCAGAACAGCTCTGGAATATGTCCAACAAGCAACTCGAATCATTGTCCTCTATGAGGACCTGCCTCCTTTAAGGTGTTCACAGCACTTAAGAAATGAGTATACCACCAGGTGCAGTGGCACACACCTGTAATCCCAGGGAATTGGGATTTTGAGGCTGGAGGATCGCAAGTTCAAGGCCAGCCTCAACAACTTAGCAAGGCCCTCAACAATTTAGTGACACCCTATCTCAAAACAAAATAGAGCAAGGATTAGGGATGCAGCTTTGGTGGTAAAACAACTCTGGGTTCAATCCCTAGTACTAGAAGAAATTATTTAATAGCAGAGCATTAAAAATTACAAGAACTTTAAACATAGAGAAAGAATATTTGATTAGATATATATCATGTATAGAAAATATTGATTGTACATAAGGTATAGAAAATGCTTAAGGAATGATAGTAAATTTCTAAGAACTGAGAGGTAAATGTGAATACCATCCTCCCCCCCACATGGAACCCTATCACACACAACTAGAATCCAACAGCTCTGAGGCACCCAGACCAGCCTCTCTCACTGGCTCCACTCCTGGGAGGCAATTCTGTGTCTCAAACACCCTCACACTCCACAGGACCAAAATCTAGCAGCATCTTCTTCTTGCCCCATCTTCTGCCCAACTTCCTGCTGCCTCTCCTTCTTCCCCTTATCCTGGGGGGGTCAGGGCACCAGGCTTCTCTCGTTCCTTTCCTTTTTCCTTCTATCCTCAAATGTTGATCTTCTGTTTGTTGGTTCACTCATTGATTCAGATGTCTTTTCTCTGTGTTCTGGGGATTGAAGAATTCAGGGCCTTGCACATGCTAAGCACACACTCTACCACTGAGATGCACCCCCATCAGAAATATTTCAGGGCATCAAAAATGCTTCTGTCCAACCAGGCACGGTGGCACACACCTGTAATCCCAGTGGCTTGGGAAACTGAGGCAGGTTTGAGACCAGCCTCAGCAACTTAGTGAGACCCTGATTCATAATAAAAAGTAGCAGGGACTGGGGATGTAGCTCAGTGGTAAAGTGCCCCTGGGTTCAATACCGAGTAGCAAAAAAACAAACCCCCGTCACTGCACTGGGGATGGAAAGCACCCTGCAAACAGCATGGCCAGCCTACTTTCAGTGGTGAGGGCAGCTGCAACCCGAGGCCCTGAGCACCAAGGGGCATGGAAAGGGTAGAGCAGAGAGAGAGTATCATGGGAACCATGTAGGCAACCCAGCTCACAGCACCCAGGTACATGCAGAGGAGAAGCCCAGATTGTTAAGTTCTGAGACAGCGACTTCTGGTTTCAGAGGCTGTGTCTAGACCAGAAAGAGTAGTCTGAAGATGTCTGCTGAACTTGGCCATTAAAGAGGGCATCATCCTGACAGCAAGGGCTGGGCTGACCTGGGCCAGGAAGTGAAGGGGGAGCTAGTGAACAAGGTCAACTCTTTCAGGAAATAAGGCCCAGAAGGTACAACAGGTGGAGTGGAGGCCTGGGATGTTAAGGCTGGGACTTGTATGACTTTTAATCTGAGCACAAACATGTGTAGATGACCATGGGAAGGAATGGTAGTGATGTAACAGCAGCACACAGGGCACTCTCTGGTACCAGCCACTGTTCTATGTGGTTTACATGAATTAACCCACAATTCCCTGTTTTTCAGATAGGGAAATTGAGTGACCAGGGGCTGAGTAGCATACCCCAGGTCTCCCTGCTGGTCAGTTCTAGAGCTGTGATTTGAACTTATGTGGTCTTCACCAGAGTCTTTGCCACCAACCACCAAGCAAGTGATTCTAGAAGGAGTTGAAGTCAGGGAATGGAGTATGGTGGGAGTGAAAGTTGGAGCATGGGATCAGTGCCTGAGATAGGTGCTGCAGGTAATGGAAAGGAGCCCTGTCTGGTGAATCCCACTGCAGTCCACATTTAGGTCCCTTGAGACTTGGGACCCTTGACTTGGAAGGGCCTCATTCTGAGCAGAGGAGGAAGGGTGATGGCCTATGGCCTGACCTGGGGCTGGAAGAACCACAGGATGGAGGAAGGGAAAAGGCTGCCAGGCAAACTCAATGATGATACTAGAAGCTGGAGAGAGGAGAAGACAGGCAGACCACAGGGCTGAGGAATAAGGGCCAAGCACAGGAGTCACAGGGGGGAGGGAACCACATATGGCAGTGGTGGGTGCTGACTAAAAGGATGGGAGGTGATGAGCAGACAGGCTCCTCTGTCTGTTCACTGTCTCAGGGTCTGCAGCTTCCCCTCCCCCACTGATGCTGCCCACCAGTCTTCCTGAAAGAGCCTTTAGTCAAGTGATTGCCATACTAAAGGAATCCCAGGGCAGAGATGCCCACCCCTATCATTCCTAGAGGATGCTCAAAGAAAAAGCAATAAAGACACAGATGGGGAAGAAAGCAATGAAACTGTTCCTCACACAGGACATGAGGCTCCATTCAGAGTGAACAACAACGAATGCTGGGGAAGAAGCTCAGTGGTCGAGCACCCCCTGATTCAATCCTCAGTGCTGGAAAAACAGCAACACTAAGGGCTCCTGCTCTTTGAAATATGCTATGACAAGAAAATGAAATTACAAGCCATGAATTGCAAGATAAGATTTGAAACACATAGATCTGAATCCAGTACAGAGAACTCCTGAAATTCAATAAGAAAACAACTCAGTTTTTTTTTTTAATGGGCAAAAGATTGGAGCAAACACTTCACCAACAATATACCCATGGCTGATAAGACATGAAATATGCTCAACATTATTAGTCATTAGGAAAATATAGACTGGAGCCCTAATGAGATACTACTACTCATTTATTAGACAGGCTACAATTTGAAAACAAAAAAAAAAAAGTAACCAATGACAGTGTCAAATGCTAGTGAGGATGTGGAGCAACTGGAATTCTCATTCATTGCTGGTACAAAGTAGAAAGAGTACAGTTGTTTTCTAAAACGTCCCACATGTTCACCTTATGACTCAGCAATGCTACCCTTAACAATTTACCCAACAGAAATGAAAACTTATGTCCACATGTCTATGCATCAATGGTTGTTGTAGCAGCTTTATTTATAACTGCCTGAAACTGGCTGGGCACAGTTCCCCATGACCTTAATGGCTTGGGAGGCTAAGGCAAGAGGGTGGCAAGTTCAAAGCCTCAGTAACTTAGTAACTTAGCAAGGCCTTAAGCAACTTAGTAAGACCCTTTCTCAAAATTTTTAAAATTTTTCAAAAAGAAAACATAAGGGTGCTGGAGGTGGGGTGGGGTGAGGCTGGAATGGTTGCTCAGTGGTTAAGCACCTCTGGGTTCAATCCCTGGTTCAAAAACAAAACAAAATAAACCAACAAAAATACTGCCAAAACCTAGATGCAAAGTAAAAATCCTTCAATTGGTGAATGTTTAAATAATCTGTAGGGAAATACAATAGTACACAGAAACAAAAGACAATAAACTACTGATATGTGCAACTACATAGATGAATCTCAAATGTGTCGTGCTCAGTGAATGAAGCCAGACTAGAAAGCCCACAACACCATTTATGCATGATTCTGGAAAAAGAAAAACCACAAGGACTCAGGGAGACAAAATGACAACAAGAGATGAAAGGATTTTCTGGGTAATGAAACTGGTTAACCTTGATCTTGGTGGAGAGCACACAATGTCATTTGTCAAAATCCCTAACTATAGACTAAAAAAGGGTGAATTTTATTGGTTGTAATTACCCCTCAATGAATGACATTTTTACAAAATTTTACCATGGCTCCCAGGTTTCCACTTCTTCCAAACGAAATTCCATGCTTGGCTTTCTGGGCCTTTCTAATCTTGACCCCCATGGGGTCAACCTCATTGCTTATGTCACCTTGTGCTTGAACTAGATCCATTTCTTCATCATTCTGTTAACACCCTACTTTCAGATTTCTGTGCCTTTCTGCAAAATTGTACCTCTCACAGTCAATGCCCTCCTGTCTGCCTCTCCAAAAGCACACCTAGGACACAGAGAGTGGCATGTTTTCCTCTACAGCGTGGGCTTCGCCAAACTCCCAGTCTCTTCCAGTCGACTACACCACTCAGGACTGACCCCTCGCTCAGAGTGTTCCTGGATGTCTCCGGTGTTATTCTGATGGCAGGTTGCTTATCAACACAAGTGCATGATGTACTTACTCACCTCCACACCCATCCCTCAAATAACTGCCACCTAGCACACCCAGCACACAGTAGGCTTTCAATGCAATGCACCCAGAAGGCAAAATGGCCACCAAGCTCCAGGGTATAGAGATATCTGAGCTGCATCTTCAGAGGTGGGTTGGAAGGACCCATGAGGCACCATCAAGGCCAAGGACAGTGGAGAAAGCGCACAAAGTGTCTAATTGAAGAGGTGCAAGATGCCTCCACACAGCCAAGGGCACACGCACTCACGGCTTACCTTCTCCTCATAGGGTCGCCTGCCGGTGCCCACCGCCACTGCCTTGATGAACAATTGCAGGATGAGCGGGACCAGGAGGGCCCCAGCGGGTACAGCCACCAGGATGCTGTGCACAGGCTAAGAAGGGAAGCCATGGAAGAGCTCCTCCCTGGCCCCGCCTGTCGACCCCACTGCTCCCTCCCTCCCTCCCGCCCCAGCTAGCACCGCCCACCGCTGTCCCTCCCTGGACTGGACAGTTAGTCCAGTACACCCAAGGGAAACCTCCCTCCACCACACTGTCCTCCCACCTGTCCCTTTTCAACTTTCATTACCCTACTCTGTGGGCCCCTAGATTCTTAACTCCAAGGCATCCTACCCCGCCGTGTCCCTGACCCCACTGGCCTTCCACCTGTCCTTCACAGGTCCTCCCTCTAGCCCCGCCCACGTCAGCCCCTCCCCTGTCACCCTGACCCTCCTGGGCTGTTTGCCCCTCCCTCCCCACCACACAAGCTCTTCCCAGTGTGGGCCCTTGGGACTGTGTGGATACGTCATGGTTTTGTCCAAAAACGCCATGTTCCTCCTGCGTATGATGAAAACCACGCAGGTGGCCAGCACGGTACCCAGATAGAGGCACAGAGACACAAGGAGTAGCAGGTAGAGCCGGATGTTTCGGTGCCCCACGCAGTTATTCACCCACCTGCAATGGTGGTCGAACTCCTAGGGGAGAGGAGGCAGGTCTGAGGGACCTTCTGGAATGGCCTCCATCACCCCCTAATCCTGAGGCCTCCCCTAAGGCAGCCCTCTAGGCCGCCTGCTCTTGACCTTACATAAGGGTTCCCATCTCAGAGAGAACCTGGCATTTCCCTGGTTAGAGCACAGTTAGGACCCCATGGCTCATCAGGTCACCTGTCCTGAGTGAGGTCTTTAGAGACAAGACCTGCCTGGTGTCACTTGGACGAGGACATAACAACTCTGGGCTCCGTTTTCTCAGAAACTGGATAAGGATGAAAAAAATGCCCTTCCCCTACCAGCCGTCTGCACTTGTGAACCCGAGCAGGGTGGGCACATCAGAGAAACGCACTCAGAACCGAGGAAACCCTCCAACTGGGACACCCAGACCAAGATGGGCAAAGATCCCCAGGACAGGGCAGCAGTCAGCCTAAAGGGCTGGGGATCTAGTATCAGCAAGCCAGGGGAGGGGACAGTCACTGCTTTTCCTCCACCTGACTCCACCAGGCTCAGCACAGATGGGAGGCCCTTTGCATGTCAGCACCTGTGCAAGCAAGGCCAGCCTCCCTGGACAGGTGCAGACACAGAGGTGATGACATATATAAGTGACCAACAGTGGCTGAGAGCCACTTGAAGCACTCTGGGAACATGGTCTGATACCCCCACCTGGCCCACTCATGATGTGAGGTTCCCGGTCCTGGCCAGGTGCCCGGAGATAGGTTGGTGAGTGGACAGGGAGGAGGAGCACTCACCTCCACACAGATGTCACACCTTTTGCAGTGGAAGGTTCGGGGCAGGCGGTGAAAATAACAGGTGGGACACCACGGCATGTGGTACAACCTGCCATTCACTCGTGCCATGTATATAGTCTCAGGGTCCTGCTCGACGGCGCCTGGCAGGGGGAGAGGTGTGGGCAGTGGAGGAGGCCCTTGTATCACTCTGATGCTTAGGGCAGCCCCATAGCATCACTGGGCATCAAGAAGGTGGGGAGGAGGAGGGCAGGGGAAACCCGGTCCCTGTTGAGCAAGCTGACCACTCAGACGGGCGGCAGTCAGAGAGAAGGGCTGTCCAGCCACAGGAGCTCTACATGGAGCTCCCCCTTTAGAATAGTGATCAGTGCTTGGAGTCGGGTGTGAAATGGGAAGGAGGAAGGGTGAACTGTGTGGTTGGAAGAGCCTGCTGCCTCTCTTGCCCAGTCCTCCCTTCTAAAGCAACTGGAAAACCTCCAGGATTCTGTTTTTCACACTTCAGTGGCTTGGGAAATGAAGTGCCAGGGCCCAAGTAATAAGGACAGGGTAAGAAGGGATCCTGAGGCCACAGGTGGGGTCAGCCCTTTAGAAATGACCTCTGTAGGCACCAGTCCTTGGGGTGCCACCTCCCTCTCCCAGGAGTCTGAGGCTTTACCTCTGTGTAAGATGCCTGGGTCTGAAAAATTCATGCCAATGAGGCTGTACAAACTCAGGAGGCAGAGAAGGCCCGAGACCACGGGGAAGGCCCAGTCTCCATCTTGCGCCAGTGCTCGGCCTCTGAAACCAGAGCCAGACTCAGTTCTAGTCGGGGGCAACCCGGAGCCCCCACGAGGCCCAGCTCACCTGAGGTCAGACCCACACACCTTAAGGACGGATCTGAATATCCAGGCTAGAGACAGACCCCATTCCCTCCACCAAATGTCACCAGCATTACAAGCCTCCCACAGTCCCCCCAAATCCTCAGGCTCCCCACATCTCTGTGCTTCCCACTAAATATCCTCCTTCCCCTCCTGGCCTCCCTCCACCTCCCTGCCTCTGCACTCTCACTGTCTATTTCCCTTCTGTCTCTTGGTGAGAACCCGACAGCTGGCCCGGAGACTCACGGAAACGTAAAGAACACAGCACTTAGAGAGACCAGGGCTGCCACTGTGAAACAAGCCCAAAGGCTTGAGAATAGCCAGGATCTGGCTGGGGGTGGGGGTGGGGACAATAAATCGTTTGATACAGTCATGCTGCGATGCCTGCTCTCAAACAAATGAGAGCCAACCGCTCCTTCTCCTGGGTTGGCACCCAGAGTACCATGACTACAAGTGTGACATCAGAGAGGTTCCGGAATGGGGGCTCTGGCTGCTTCCTGTGCCCACTGATATCAACCTTCCCCTGCCCTCACATACACACTTATAGACGGGGACATCCTACTCTTACAATGTGGCTTTGTTAGAGCTTTTGAGGATGGATGTAGTTTATCCCCCAAAGGTTCATAGGCTGGAGGCTAGGTTCTCGGTGCAGCAGTGTTGAGGGGGTAGAACCTGCAAGAGGTGGGGTCTAGTGGGAGGTAATTTGGCCACTGGGGATGAAGTCCTTGGAAGGGAGTAATGAACTTCTCATGGGTCCCTGTTAGTTCCTGTGAGAGGGGGGTGTTATAAAGAGAACAAGACTCATCCTCCCCAGCTTCTGGCCATTCAGTCTCGACCCCTTGCATGTCCTCCCACCATGATGCCATTCACCATGTTGTGATCACTCTCACCAAAGATCAGTCTCAGGGGCTGCCAAATGTTGGACTCTGTGCTAAATAAACCTCATCCCTTTATAAAGTACCCATTCTTTGTATTTTGTTAGAGCAACAGAAAGCAGCTAATACAGAGACCATGTCATATGGTTTATGGGGAGAAATTTGGTGATGGTTAGTTATCCCCCTTTCAGGCCCAGTGCTAATGGAAGTAGGCAGTGCTCCTCGCTTATTCTAGCTCCACTTCTTCCTTTTTGTTGTAACAGAGCTCCAGTTTGGGGAGGAGGTAGCAATCTACCAACTAAATATCTTCCCAGTTTCCCTCACTTCCAGGGTGGGCTTTATGACATAATTCTGTCTCAACATAAAACATAAAATGGGCTGGGGATGTGACTCAATGGTTAAGCAACCCTCGGTACAATCCCTGATGATGATGATGATAACAATGATAATAATTTGTACATATTTATGGCATAAAACATATTTTGAAACATGTATACATGTACATTATTTCATATTCTTTTTTTGTGGTGAGAACCCTTAAAATCTACTCTCTGAGTCATTTTGAGGTGCATATAACATTATCAGCTGTATTCATTCTGTTGTATGTTATTATTAACATCTGTAGTCATCTTATTGCACAATATATCCCTTAAACTCATCCCCCTCATCTAAGTGCAATTTGGCCTCCTGGGACCAGCATCTCCCCCATCCCCTGCCCAGCCACTCCTGGGACCCTGGCAGTCACCATTCTGCTCTCTGTTTCTATGAGTTCAACTTTTATAGATTCCACATGTAGGTGAGATCATGTGATAGGTGCCCTGTGCCTGGCTTATTTCCCCCAGTAAAATGTCCTTTGACCTCATTCAATGTCACAAAGGACAGGACTTCCTAATTTTATTTAAAGACAAAATAGTGTCCCCTTATATTTCTAACCACATTTTCTGTATCAACTCAGCCACTGATAGACACAATTTTTCCCATTTCTTGGTTTTGAGAATATTGCTGCAATGAACATGGGGTGCAGATGTCTATTAACACACTGATGCCATTTCCTTTGGATATATACCAAGTAGTGGGATGGCTGGACCATAGGGTATTTTTTTTTTTTTTTTTTTTTTGGTGCTGGGGATTGAACCCAGGGCCTTTTCCATGCAAGGCAAGCACTCTAACAACTGAGCTCTATTTTTAATTTTAAAAGAAACTTCCCATACTGAATTCCATAATGACTGTACTAGCTTACATTCCCCAAAACATTGTACAATAATTCTAGTTTCTCCACATCCAGACCAGTACTTGATATCTTTTGTCTTTCTTTGTTTTTCTTTTATTTATACTGGGGGTTGAACCCAGGGGTACTTTAGCCCTGATAGCCATCCGGAGACCTTTTTACTTTTTATTTTGAGATCAGGTCTCACTAAGTTGCTGAGGTTTACCTTGAATTTATAATCCTCCCACCTCATCCTCCTGAGTTACTGGGATGAAGGCATGTGCCACTGGTTCTTTTGTCTTTTTGATAATAGCCATTCTAATAGGTGTGAGAGGGTATCTCATTATGATTTTAATGTGCATTTCTCTAATGATTAGTAATGTTGAACATTTTTTTCAGATTTATCTTGGTCAGTTGTGTTTCTACTGAGAATGAAGTGATGTTTGGGTCACAGTCTACCACCAAATTTTATGTCAATTTCTGTTGTAGCACAAGAAGAAGGGATGACATGCATTGGTCATGGAAAAAGGTCAGGAGTGGTACAAGAATCATAACAACGGGTCTATTGAGCTTGGAGCAGACCATGCTAGCCTTAGGTTTTCTTTTTTGTTTTGTTTTTTAAATTAGGTATATATGACAGCACAATGCATTTTAATTCATTGTACACAACTGTAGCACAACTTTACATTTCTATGGTTGTATCCAATGTAGCGTCACACCATATGTGCATTCATACATGTACCTAGGGTAATGATGTCCATCTCATTCCACCATCTTTCCTATCCCCATGCCCCTTCCTCACCTCTGCCTCCCCTTTGCCCCATCAGAGTTCCTCCATTTTTCCTTATCAGAGAGAACATTCAGCCTTTGGTTTTTTGGGATTGGCTTACTTCACTTAGCATGGTATTCTCTAACTCCATTTATTTACCTGCACATGTCATAATTTTATTCTCTTTTAATGCTTAGTAATATTACATTAGGTATACATACCACAGTTTCTCTATCCATTCATCTATTGACGGGCATCCAGGCTGTTTCCACAGTTTAGCTATTGTGAATTGAACTGCTATAAACATTGATGTGGTTGTGTCTCTGTAATATGCTGATTTTAAGTCCTTTGGGTATATACCTAGGTAGGAGAGGGATAGCTGGGTCAAATGGTGGTTCTATTCCAAGTTTTCTAAGGAATCTCCATACTGCTTTCCAGATTGGTTTCACCAACTTGCAGTCCTACCAGCAGTGTATGAGCGTACCTTTTCCCCCACATCCTCACCAACATTTATTTTGGTCTGTTTTCTTGATAACTGCCATTCTGACTAGTGTGAGATGGAATCTTAGAGTAGTTTTAATTTGTGTTTATCTAATTACTAGAGCTGTTGACCTTTTTTTTATATATTTGTTGACCGAATGTATATAAATCAAATGCATTTATATACCTCAGTGATAAATCCTCTGAAAAAGAAATTAGGGAAACTACCCCATTCACAATAGCCTCAAAAAATAAAATACTTGGGAATCAATTTAACTAAAGAGATGAAAGACCTCTACAACACAAACTATGGAATACTAAAAAAGAAACTGAATAAGACTTTAGAAGATGGAAAGATCTCCCATGCTCTTGGATAGGCAAAATTATTAATGTCAAAATGGCCATACTACCCAAAGTGCTATACAGATTCAATGTGATTCCAATTAAAATCTCATCATCATTCTTATAGTAATAAAAAGCAATCTTGAAATTCATTTGGAAAAATAAGAGACCCAGAATAGCCATAGCAATCCTTAGCAAGAAGAGTGAAACAGGAGGAATCACAGTACCAGATATTAAACTATACTGCAAAGCTATAGTAACAAAAAATGGCATGGTATTGGCACCAAAATAGACATGTAGACCAATGGTACAGAATAAAAAACACAGAAACAAACCCATATAAATACAGTTATCCTCATACTAGACAAAGGCCCAAAAAACATACATTGGAGAAAAGATAGCCTCTTCAACAAATGGTGCTGGGAGAACTGGAAATCCATATGCAACAAAATGAAAATAAAGCCCTCTCTCTCACCATGCACAAAATCAAAGTGCGTCAAGGACTTGGGAATTAGACCAGAAACCCTGCACCTAATAGAGGAAAATGTAGGCCCCAATCTCCATCATGTTGGATTAGGCCCTGACTTTCTTAAAAAGACTCCTAAAGTATAAGAAATAAAATCAAGAATTAATAAACGGAATGGACTTAAACTAAAAACTTCTTATCAGCAAAAGAAACAATCAATGAGGTGAAGAGAAAGCCTACATATTGGGAGCAAATTTTTGCCACACACACATCAGATATAGCACTAATCTCCAGGATATATAAAGAACTCAAAGAACTTAACACCAAAACCACAAACAGCCTGAGGTTTTGCTAGACCAAATCCTTCCTACCACCACACTTTTTTTTTTTAATTTTGTCCTCCTGCTACAGAAATCCTTCCTTGAAAGTGGGAGTCCATTCCATATGGTTAGCCCCTTCCTTCCTCCTATAAGGCACGTGGCAACTCTGGACTCTGGCACAGCCAGAGTACCTTCCCTGCCATTCTTATAATAGCATAATTCTAAATATTACAAATATTAATAATGTTTATAAGTTGACACATGATCCAAGCAGAGCCAAACCGTCTTCACCAAATCTTCTCATTGAGCTTATTCAGATATCAGCCTAGAGCTCCTGTTAGCCCCTTTGCCATCACACAGGGAAAGCTACTGGAGGATAAAATCACAGAAGGGGAAAGCAGATGAGGAGGAGATGAGGATAAACAAATGGGTTGTTGATGGTGTCCTTTGGACCCTTGAATCCAATCGAGTCTTCAACCAGTTGCACCCTTCCAGACTTTCTAGTTATAGGAATCAGCTAGTTATCAACTCACGAGTTATGTGAATTGATAGACCCCTTCCTCATTGGCTACGCTAGTTTGATTTTTCGATGACTTGCAATTGCAAGGGTCCTGCCACCAAGTGGGTGGGCTGTGGGGAAGGATGGTGGGGCTGGCCTCTGGGCAAGCTCATGGCCAGCGCAGGGCCCAGCATGCCCCTGGTGTACTGCTGAGTGGACTTGAAGAACCACCTACACGGAGAAGCTGGTTGGTAATCACAGAGGCTGGTCTGACCCTTTATCCATGGGTGGGAAGCAGGGCCTGCCTGGACGACCTGGCTGCATCCCCTCTCTGCCTGCTGTCGGTTGTGAAGCATTTCTTTTTAGCTTGGAGAGCCAGGGCACCACTTCTGGAAAAGCAGCTACTTCCCCATTCTTCCCAGTCCCTGAGCCTGGGAGAGGTGGACCCCCAACTCCAGCACCCGCCAGCCCCTTGCAGAGTTCCCTAATGTCCAGAAACAATTTTCAATAATTAACTGAGAGGACACAAAAGAAATCACTTCTGGAAAAGCAGCTACTTCCCCATTCTTCCCAGTCCCTGAGCCTGGGAGAGGTGGACCCCCAACTCCAGCACCCGCCAGCCCCTTGCAGAGTTCCCTAATGTCCAGAAACAATTTTCAATAATTAACTGAGAGGGCACAAAAGAAATTGAAGGACATCAAGTGACAGGGCCTTAGAAAGCATCCATCTGGGGAAGTGTCCCCGCTCCAGTTGCCATAACAAAACGCGGTGGCGTTTATTAAACCACAGAAGCTTAACAAATAATCAGACAGGGCTGAACAAATGAGGGGATTTTCTTTTCTCACAGTTCTGAAGGGTGGAAATCTGAGGTCAAGGGACCTGAGGCCTCTCCTCGGCTTTAGATGGGCTGCCTTCTCCCTAGGTTGTGAGGACACTGGGCCCATATGTCCATGTTTCCTCTTCTTATCAGGGCCCTTCACATTGGATTAGGGCCCATCCTATCAGCCTCTTTTTAACCTCTTTAGAGGCCCTTGATTAGGATGCTTCTGACTGATTAGAACAAATTTTTTAAAAAGAAGAAGAAAAAAAAGATGCTTCTGGAACACAACTCAAGGTGGCAACAGGTGAGTCTGTGGGCTCAGGCAGACAAAAGGCCACAGATGGAATCTGTTTGTAGCTGAGAGCTGAGCACAGATCTTTGTAGATGCAGAACTGGGCCCAGGTGCATTGAGAGCAGGTGGCTGAAAGGACAAGAGTGAGGCAGCGTGTGCCCCACTGGCTTGACAGACTGTTCGTGCCAAATAACAGGATTTAGTTACCTTAGTCTAGGACAGAGAGAGTTTGCAGAGAAACTTTCCTTCCTTTCAACCAGAAGGCACGCAAGCTCAAGGACAACAGCTGAAATCTCACTGGTGCATATTTTGTGCCAGACTCTGCATTAAGCACTTCCTGCACCCACTGCACACTTGCTTAGCCCTCACAACCCTGTGATCTATATTTAGCCCCATTTTATAGATGAGGAAGTTGAAGCACAGAGAGATTATGTAATATGCCCAGGTCACACAGCAAGAAGCACTGGAGCAAACCTAGGCAATCTGCTTCCAGAGGCCCATGCAATCTGCTCTCATATTCTGCTTCTCAGAGGAGAGGATGGTCAAAGGAGGCAGTCACCCAACACTTCAGGTCTGCAGCCCTGTGCAAGAGAAGCAAGGTGAGGAGGCCCTGGTAGGAGCTAGGCAGTCTCCTCTGACTTCTCTCATAGGAGCTGTGGGAGAGACTTCTGCTTCTCTCTTTGGCTTTTGATTGGAGTTAGCCCTAGTGAATGGCTGCAGCGACAGCCTGAACATCCCAGTTTCCTTCCATACTCAGTACAGGGCAGGTGGTCCGTGGGTCTTCATTAAACTGAAACTTGAATTTAGTTGGCCAACAATATGCAAAACTGTGAGCAAGTCACTTCCCTCTCTACAGAGCTTCTTAACTGAGCAAACATAATTAATTCCATCCACTGACCACAACGATCCCTTCCTGTTTCCTTCCCCAATCCCTAGTTTCTCAGCTGGACTATTTAATAAAGTCATACGAGGCGCGCTCAAAAATTACCCATGCCTGAGCCCCAAATCAATGAAATCAGATGTGGGGAGCACAGGTGATTTCAATTCTCTAAGCTGCCCCTGTCACTCCTGCTCAGAATCTTAGGCCAGCAGCATTTATTTCTCTCCCCGAGCAAGATGACTCAAGAGCATTTTATTGTGAATGATTTTACACATGATCATTTTTCTGCAGGCCATTGTTCCCAAGACCAACCCAAGATGATTAGATGTACAGGGCTGGACAGGCCAATCCTTAGGTCCCTGCAGGGTCTGACATCAGAATGGGGGTGTGGCACCAACTCCGGGTAAGTTTCATGGCAATAAAGCCCATTCATCTCAGCTGGACACCCCAGTCAGGTGAGAGCGGCCCCCACCTTCCCTTCCCAAGGAGCAGGAGATGGCCACCAACATCCAATAAATGAGGCAGTGCTGGGCACCAGCCTCAGGGGTAGAAGCCAGTTCAGAATTCATACATTCAACAAAATGATTTGGAATCGTGAAGTGTGAGCAGCTGGCAAACTGGAGCAAGCCCTCGCAGGGAGCTTTTAACTAATGGAAAATGAGAAATCTTCCCCAGCAAAACCAAAGGGAGATCCAAGAAGCCATGATTCCAGTTCTGGGCTCTCCGAAGTCCAGAGACAAGTTTCTGCCAACACAGACATCTGTTCGGTGAGTACAGGGATATAGCAAAATAGTATCAAGGGTCCTACATTCGGGGATCAAGAGAGCTGGGCGTGAAGGCCAACCTGGCCTCCCCATCTCCCTGGCCTCTTTTTCCCCAGTCTGTGCAATGAGTAACACCAGACCTGTGATTTCCTCAGCTCCAAGGTCCCGTGACTTTTCCCCAGGGGCAGGCCCTCTCTCCTGATCTCTGGTTCCAGAACAAACAGCAAGCTTTTCAGCCAGTTCTCACCCCTGAGCCTGAAGGGAAGGCTTTCTGTAGAGTTTGAGCTTCGTTCATTGTACTTATCCCCAGCCTGAGACCCTGAAGAGGGTTCATCTCCACCTAGCACCTCCCACCCCGCTGCATTCCAGCTCCTGCTGGCCCAGGAGGTTGCCCAATAAAGACCAGCCTCCAATTCCCAACATCTTAAAATACAAAATTCAAAAGATTTTCTAAAGTCTGTTTAAAAATAGTTAAGATACAACCTGGAAAATTACCCCAACTGTGTAGAGCTTTGAAGCATCTCATCTGGAAATAACTAGATCTACAAGAAAGTTGTGGCAACAGGTCAGAGGTCCCTGTGTTGTTCACTGGCTTTCACAACCCTCACATCTTCCCTGATCACACACTTCCCAAACCTAGATGCTACTTCTGAGATGGGCTGTTAGCCACTCGTTGACTTTATCAGATTTCACTGTGGCCCTCTTCTATTCCAGCGTCCAGCCCAGGGTAGCACAACTTTCTGCCACCTGCATTTTGACCATCACAACCATTTTTCCAGTCCCAGCATGGGTCTCAGCCCCAGCTGTTTGCTGGAATCACCTGGGGAGCCTTTGAAAGGCACCAAGTCCAGGGCCACAACACCAGTCACATCAGAGTCCCTGCTGGAGGCAGGACTAGCACCATTTTTCCCCCTAAAGCTCTGGTAATTCTGGTGCACAACCAGTCAGAGCTGAGCTACACTGATCTCAAAATGCCAGAGTATATCCATCCTGCCAAGCTCTTGATGTGGACAAGTGGCTATTTCTAAATTAACTTTTAATGACACATGAATCTTCAATACATTCCTCACATAATGCTCACTGGTGCTTTATCTCTATTTAATCAAATTAGAACATTACAGCTCAAAGTTAAGTCCTTTTTAATTAATCCCTCAATTATATTCTCTCCTCTTCTCTGGAGAAACTCACCTTTCTGTCTTTGGCCTGTACCCTTACAGCCTTTTTGCTATCATTTTTCAAAGAAGCATTAGGAAATGAGATGCTGTGGGGATCATGCTGTGGGGATCATGCCATATGTAACATTCTGTCTGCAGTGCAGTTTGCCCTTAAAAATCTTAAAAGACTTCTCTGCATTATGACATATAAGTCTAGTTCATTTATTTTATAGCTTCATAGTATTTCTGGTATGAGAATATGCTAACTTATTTATTTATGGACATTTTGAGTATTTCTAATTTTGTACTTGTAAGCTCAGGGCCATGTCCATCCTTGAGTACGTCACAGAATGTTACTTATGATATAGCATCTATATAAACACATCTCTATCTTTACAAATTACCCCCCCCCCCAATTTAGCAGTTCAAAATAAGGATGCCTTTTCTTATTTATAGCATGTGTCTCTGTAGAAAAATGAACACATTCCAGTGGAAGTACTAGACCTCAGGGTACAGAGTCTATATTTTGAGTTGTAGTTGACATTGCCTTAGTCTCATCCAAACCAGCTTTCTCAGTTGATTTTTAATTGATTCTCCCAGCAGCAGGATATGAGGGTACTCATTTAGCTACATCTTTGCCAATACTTGACTTACCAAACTTTTAATGTTTGCCCACAAAGGGGTGATGTGTTACCTCATTCTTTTAATTTGTATTCAAATGTCTCTTCTAAAAGGACTATAAGACATCAGAGTTGAGACACATCAATAATCATATAGTCAAAACCTTTAGTTTATAGAATTTTTGAATATAAAAAATTATTTTTATATTTATTATACTCCTTCATTTTCATTGATATGTGATCAATGATGTGTGATTGTGATATAGGTATGATAATATATGTTGAATGAAAACAAAAATCTCCTTTTGCCCTTTCCTCCTCCAACTTCCTTACTGAGATAAACTAATGTTCATAGTTAGTATATCATAATGAGTTATTAACTAGATGTATATATGCATATATAAATAAATAGAAAACAGAGTGAGTGGTGATGCTATTTGACATTAGAGAGATGGCTAAATGTGTTTTTCTGCAATTATTACTTTCTCTTAACAAAAAATCTGTCTTAGAAATCTTTCCCTATCAGCACACCAGACCTAGCCCACTGTTTTCACTTTTACATAATGCTCTATAGCATGGGGCATATTAGTGACCTATTACTGTGTAACCAATTACCCCTCGAAAAGTTGGCAGCTTAAAACAACAAAAGTGTATTATCTCACACCATTTCTGAGTCCATAATCCTGGAGCAGCTTGTCCCTGTGGTTGTGGATCAGGGCCTTGGGTGAGGTTGCAGCTGAGCTGTGGGCTGGAGCTGGAGTCCTCTGAAGAGGCTCCAGTCACTGGGAGGCTTGTGTAGAACTTTGACTCCTGGTGCAGCTCCCTCCCATAGCTGGTGGCAGGTGGACTCTGCTCTGTCCACATGGGCTCTCTCCAGGACTGCTCAGGACAAGGCAGCTTCCCCAGAGCAAGTGATTAGAGAGAAAGGAGGAGAAAAAAAATCCCAAGATGGAAGCCATTGTCCTGACAATGTGACCTGCCATTCCTTTTGCCATGTGCTATTGATTATTTAGATTGGCCCTGGTTTACCACCTGGGGGAATACCAGAGGTGGAGGTGGCTGGGCACCAACTTGGAGGCTGGCTACCACACAGGTCACCATGATTCATTGCTGTTATCCTGGGTGGTCTTCAGTTGTTCATGCTGTCATTCAGTGCTGCTGTGAGCATCCTTGGGCATGCTCCTTGATGCCTGGGTACTTTTCTTCTCATACAGAGAAAAATGACTCCTCCAAGGTCATGCTGCTAATCCTCTACAAGATCAGAATTACAACATCAATCATGTGACTTCCAGTTCCCTCCAATTCCAGAACCATTATGTGAGCAAGGCAAATATGGGCTGAGATTTCAACAAGTATACGAGATAAGACTGGCTGGGAATAGCCAACAGTTTCCAGAATACCAACAAACATGTAATGGCTTATCCTACTCAGTAAGTGCTAAATAAACATCACTGTGTTTGAAGGCTAGATTCAAGGCCTGATCTTCCTTGATTAAAAGGAAGCTGGAAGAAACAAGGACTCCTTCCCATGCCATGATTAGCGGAAACACGGGAGCCAGATGCACATGAGTTTGAATCCTGGCTCGAGCTCTGTGACGTGGGCAAAACACATAAAGCCTGAGATGCTCTTTCCTCATCTGCAAATTGGGTTTCTGAGGATTTCATTTGATGTATGTGGTGCATTCAGCACAGGGTCTGGCTACAGGGCTGCTGCTGTTTGATTTCTCCCCAGTTGACCTAATTCAGTTACCCTTCAAGCTTCCTGAATGAACTTCATTTTCTAAAAAACCATCTGGTGCTCACAGAGCTCACTGTATCCTATTTTCCCACATCTCAGCTTCCTGCTATTTCTACTGACCATGATTTTGAGGCCCATGTTTCCTGTTACAACTGTCCACATTCTGACCCATGAGGCAAGGTGTGGGCCTGACGTCCAGACAGTGAGAGCTCCCTTCCGGTGCCCCTCCTCCCACTGGCAGGAGTGCCAGTCACACAGCAACTGAGCCTGTAGCCACAACCTGAGTCCTCCCTCCCTCTGTGACCTAACTCGCACACAGAGCCCAGCACTTCCAAAGTACCTGAAATGAATGAAGAGAAATCAATATAAGTAAATCAAGTAAAACAGGTTGATCTCAAAGAGAGTCTGTGAGACATCAGATTAGTGCCTGGTGCTGTAATTTGAATGAGTGGCCCCCAAATACCCATGTGTTAAAGGACTGGTCCCCAGTTTGGCACTATTGGGAGGTGATGGAAACTAGAGGAGGTACGGCCCAGTGAAAGGCCCTTAGGTCTTTGGGGATGTGCCGTAGAAGGGAATTAGGACCCCAGTCTCTTCCTCTTCTTCTTTGCTTCTGGGCTCATGAGCTTTTGCGCAGCCTGTCATTGCCATTCAGTGCCCTCACTGGAGGCGCAGAACAATGGGGCCACTTGACCATGGACTAGAACCTCCCAAACCATGAGCCAAAATAATTTTGTTCTCTTTATAGATAATTGCCCTTGGAATTTTATTTACAGGGACAAAAAGCTAACGAATACACCTGGATTCTGATTTAATGTCAAGAGGAGGCCATGGTTTGAATATCGTGTTGCTCTAAAATTCCTTTGTGGAAATCTAATTCCTATTTTTGTGATACAAACAAGTGGGGTTCTTGGAAGGCAATTAGGCCACAAGGACAGATTTGTGTCCTTGTAAAAGAGGCCCACTGGAGTGTGTTCACCCTCCCAGCACATGAAGATATCACAGGAAGGTGCCATTTATGAATCAGAGGGTGGGCTCACCAGACAGTGAGTCTGCCGGCACATTGATCTTGGACTTCCAGACACTGCAACTGTGAGCAAAAAATCCCAGCCTGAGGTATCTTGTTATAGCAGCTGAGCACACTAAGATAGGCGAGATGTGGAATGACTCGGAGTGCTCAGGCAGCCAGAGAGGGAGGGGTGAAGCAGGAGGAGGAAAGGGGGCATTTGCAGTCAGTTTTCTGTGGGCTTCAGAGGCCCTTGGGCCTGCCAGGGTGGGCATCCTGTGTGGAACTGCAGAGAGAAACCCACGCCTTTTCACCAGCTGATGAGCAAGTGGGTTTTGCCAGAACCTCTGGTTTCTCTGAGCTTTAGGAAAGAATTCCTGGGACCCTTACTGCTCTTCAGAATCCAAAGGTCAAAGCAGGACAAGGACAAAGACTTGAAGGGGATGCAGCAAATGACCAAGGAAGGGGATGTCCAAGGCTCACATCCTTTCTCTTTCGGGATCGTGAAAGGTCAAGTGACATACCATAGGAACACCTGAGTTTGGTGACCCCACACACTGTCACCCCCACACCACTTGGAAGCCCTGAGGAAGACCTGAGCTTCCTGGAGGGTGGCCAGCTTGCTGGCCTCAGTGGTAAAGACCATTTCCTCCTCTACTTAGCAAGCCCCAGAGAGGCTGGCCAAGGCCATCAGTTGCCCTTGCTGGTCCAGAGGGCAATACAGCCTTGGAGGTGCTGGGGGAGAAGGACAGGGCCCCAGGGTGCCCATACAGTGCTGGGGCTCAGCAGAGGCCTGGCCCGGCATGACCACACTGCCACTCACAGCCAGGCGGCATCCTGCATCTGGTGGGCCAGACCAATGCTTACCCACACTCTCACTCCAAACCCCTTTGCTGTTCTTCCTCACAGCTTCCTGTTGAAAGATAAATGTTCTGCCTCTGACCAAACAGATTTAGATTTGCTTTACTTTCCTCCCAGGAAGCAGCCAGCCCAGACAGGTCAAAGGGCAGGATTCCAAGCAGTTAAAATGATCTCCAGAGAAGCCTGGAATTTTTCTGTAGACACAAATGTGGCAGAAAAAGGCCAGGGTAGGGGTGTGTCAGTGCCCCAGGACCACTTGGAGAATGGAGTGCCTCTCAGGGTGGGAAGGGCCCACAGCTGCTCGGAGAACCTGATAAGTTCCTGATCCTCTCCTTTTAAGCAGGCTTAGGGTCTTATGTGTCCAGAAGCATAGAACAACCACAGAGACATGTCAAAATCTCATTTTTCCTTCAAGGTAATGTCTTGGTTGTGGTAAGGAAAGAAGATCACTTCAACTTGGATAGGTAAATCCATGACTTAGCAGCAATGTGACTGGGCCTTTAGAACAGGCCACAAGGTTTCTTATGTAACTTCTAAGAAGAGCCCTGCAAAGGTCCTGAAAAACCCTTATCAGGTCCTGTCAGGAGCTAGGAGTTCCACAGAGGACCATCCAAAATGTGTCTCCGGCCTGGAGGGTGCCCTTCCCTTTGTGTGAACTTTGGTCTCCTCATCTGAAACGTGAAAAGATGAAAAATTAGAAAAGATGATCTTGTAAGACTTTCATTGCCACAAAAGTCATCTCAAACCCAGCACCTCAACTCATAGGATAGGGGATGCTGAGCTATGGCTGGGATCCTAAGGGCACAGCAACCTGCACCCATCTTCCAGGGCCTGATAGGCAGCTGGCCATTGGTACACATGCATGGACAGATGAACAAAGGGACTGACCTATGAAGACCAAGCATTGACTCTTCTCCAACATAGCGCTTAGCCTGTCTCATCTGCTGGGCTGTAAGCTCCCTGGGACAAGAGATAGACCTTTTTCCCCAAATCTCTGGTGGTCAGTCAGGATGATCTGGGGTGTCCAGGCTGTTGTTGAAGTTTTGAAGTAGAGTTGTCTGTCCATATCTGCAGGTTCTGTATCCATAGTTTCAACCAACTGTGAATCACATACCTTTGAGGAAAAAAAAATTGTGTATACTGCTCATCTATAGATTTTTTTTCCTAGTTATTTTTCCTGGCCAACACAGTACAACTACTATTTATATAACATTTACATTGTATTAGGTATTATAAGTCACCTAGAGTTTATTTAAATTATATGGGAGATTTTATGTGGATTATATCCAAATATTTCACCATTTTATGTAAAGGTCTTGAGTAGATGCAGATTTGAGGATCCTTGGAAATACTAGAACCAATCCCCATGGATCCTGAGGGACAACATTACCTCTGTACAGTTGTGGCCTAAGCCCCAGGGGACCCCGCCCCCTCCACCCCCACCCCCTGCTGGGCCCCACATCTCCTCCAGGTGTCCTACCATCCATCCACAAAAGGGTAATGCCTGGCATAGCAGGGCCTCTAGTACTCAGCTACAGCCCAGCAAATTGTGTCATTCTGATTCAGTGTCCTTACTGAACCATTGTTAGATGTCTGAGTGATAGAGCAACTCAAGGCCAGCGATAGATAGGGACAGCAGAAGCCTGGTGAGTGCGCCAATCACCTGAGAATTGGTGGATGGAACTCTGGTCTCCCAGTGGACTGGGGAAGTTCTCAACAAGGAAGGGAGGTGGTGTCTGCTGCCTGATCCCAGGAAGACACATGTATGGGGGTCCTCAGCTGGGCAGTGCAAGGCCTTCTAAGGACAGCTGCAGGTGAAGGAAGGTACAGACTTGCTATCCTTGCCACCCCCATGCCCACCCATCCATCTAATCACCTGTTTGTCCATCTGTCATCCATCCACTATCCCCAGAGCTACCACACTCTGGGCTTATCAGCTCTGAGGAGGCCAGAGAGAAGGTTCTACAATTCAGTCAGCTGTGCTAGAGGACAGGCAGGGGGGCAGGTGGGTTGGGTTCAGTCACTTCTGACCTAGGAGCCAGGTAGCCACACCTTCCTGAGCTGTGTTTCCTCTTCTGCTCCAGGGAGCCAGCTAAACCTACCTTCCAACTCACAAAAGGATAGCTGAGCCCAATGCAGGCTCTAATTTATTACCCACAGTTAGGCTGGTATCTTATTTTGATTCACTGGGACTTTTTAAAAGGCCATATGTTCCATGGGTGTGTTTGGTTTGTGCAGATGTGTCCAGC
Organism: Marmota monax; assembly: GCF_021218885.2. NCBI lineage: Eukaryota > Metazoa > Chordata > Mammalia > Rodentia > Sciuridae > Marmota > Marmota monax. The sequence goes on along the minus strand of NW_026693473.1, from coordinate 9,399,008 downwards.
TGTCTGCTTGGTTACACTTTTCTGTATATATAGCAGATGTCAATCAAAACTAAACATGTGTTCCGCTGTTTCTTAGGCATCAAAAATATTCTCGTCATAAAAAAAGGGAACTAGGAAAAATCTAGGATTTTAGTCACAGAGAAATTCCTCAGCAGGGTCCCTTTCAATCCTGAGTCTCCTGCCAGCATGGGAGAGGAGGCTACAGGAGCAGGCTTTGGTTCCCCTGAAGTGAAGTCTTTAGAGCCTCTCAGCAACAGCAGATCTGGGAAAGGAAGTTGGGGTGAGGCTAAGCAGGGAAGGTGGCCAGGTGGGCCAGGGAGTGGTCCACAGGCCCTAGGCAGACATACCTGGTGAGGTGAACCTTGAGTCAGCCAGGATTGACGGGAAGGAGCTGGCTTCACCCTTTAAAAGAGAAGCAGAGAGGGTGCCGTCCTCACCGCATTCCTAGAGTGCCTTCCTTAATTGGACCAAACAATTGATCATTTTATTTCTAATCTGGAAAGTGCTGTGATATTGACCTTCAAGGTTCAGAGATGTGTGTTTAGGTTACGGGAAACCCACAGCTGCCATCCAAGCCACAGAGGGTTTCTAGTGTTCTCTGTCTTCCTGGCAGGGTAGATCTTTATGGAGTGGGGAGATGGTTTTAGCCCCTTCTGTTTAACAGGGACAAAGACAAGGGCCTGGATGCATGTCTACTTCATATCTTTTCTTTCACCTTCAGAAGTGTCCTTCCCATACTAGCCTGGCTTTGGCCAAGACCTGGTGCTTGGAGGTATAGCCAGCCCAGACCCCAAGTTTACTACAGACAGCTGGTTGCTATGACCTTGTGTGACTCTAGGCTGTCTGGAACTCAGAGTACTTGTCTCAAGCCAATAATGTCCTAACTAATCTGTGGAAGAAGGGAACACAAATGTTGGGGACCAACAAGCATGGCTGCTTAATGGGGTGGGTCTCCGGCTGTCTGCAGACAGCATCTCTGGACTTCACCCCTTCTTGATTTAAGGAGACTACCTTTTTCCTTCATCTGGTCTTCAGAAGGGTGTATCTATAGGAGATGAAGTACCCTGGGAAAGCATGGAGTCTCTGTGCTCTGGAGAGAGTTCCACCAGAGGCTGACCAGCGGGCCCACAAAGGCTGTTAAATCCATCCACACCCTGGGTCCTAAAACTTGTCCCATGTCCATCAGTGTTCCTTTGGAATACACACACTGAGCACCTGCTCTGGACCAAGAGAAAACCAGACATAGCTCCTATACCTCAAAGGTCTCAGTCTATGGAAAAAATCAGAACAGACCCCAAACATCTATATTCAAGACCTAAAGAGGGAAGAGGGGGTTTTGAGGTAGAGTATAACATCCAAGTGGGATGAAGCAGGAACCTGAAGAATAAGCCCAGAAAGACATGGAAGGATGGGCGGTGTGCACAGGGAGATAAATGCCAAGAGACTCACAGGTGAAGGAGCCCAGGGCGTGGTCACGCATACCTGTCCAGGTGGAGAAGTAAAGGTAGGACCAAGACAGAATCTCTTTCCCTGCTGCTGGGGGAGGAGGCATGACTCTCTCAGCTCCTAGCTTAGAGCCTCAGAGAAGCCAACCTTCATTCCTCTGGGTCAGAACCCCAAGATGATCTGAACAAAAGGGGATCAGAGGTCACACAGAGTCCCCTCCTCTCCACACTATGCAGGAAAAGGAGTCTGGCAGAAGGAGGGACCAGCCAAAGATAGCCCTTGGTCAAATGGACACAGGACTTTGTGGAAGTGGCCCAAGTCCTCATCAGATGTCCCCTTCCTGCCTCTCTCCTCCATCCCCCATGTCCATGTGCACAGAGCACCCCCAGCAGGAGAGAACATCAGAGGCAGCCTGGGGCCTGCCACCCCTGCCGAGGGGAACACCTGCCACCTGCACACTGACTCTGTCTGGAAGACTTTTGTCATTTGATCGATACAATTAGAGAAGGAGGTGACACTCTGAAGGAGGAGGTAGTCCAGACACGGGGCCTCGCTGTGCTCAGAGTGCTGTGTAAAAAGGTCTGGGCCTCCAGCAACTCCTCAAATCCTTGGGGGCCCCCTCTCAAACAGGCAGACCTGTTTCAAACAAGAAATATGAAGCTTAGAGAGGGCTCTGAGATGCCCAGGTGGAGAGAAAGAAAGGGAGAGGGCAGCAACTCTGCTCCTGCCAGGCCAGCCTTTCCCAGCATGGAAATTTCAGAAAAGGGCCCTTTGAGGTACCCCTCAACCTCCTCCTACAGATCTGGGGGACACAAGTACAATCTTTCTCTCACCGTCTCCTCAATGGGGATGAGTGGCAGTGAAGGTCTGCTGAACATCCGGTCCAATCCAAAAAGGATAGCTTAATGGCCCTGGAACACAGAAATATGATCCAGCTCTTCCAGGTCATCGAGACCATCCACAACATGTACCTTATCATGGAGCTTGCAGATGGGGGACAGCTTCAGTGGCATGTTCCAGAAGCCGGTGGCATCCAGAAGATCCACAGAGTATTCAGGCAGATGGTGAATGTCCTGCACTGGCTCAGGCTCCTCCAAGAAGACCCCAGCCAGGAGCACATCAGGATCCACCAGGCCAGAGACATCACAGGCTCGTTTCCCTCAGACACTTCCCCCTGCCCTGCTCTTCTCTGCCATAGCAGAGATGGTTCTTAATAAATTTCTGTTTTTAAAGAAACTTTTACAGTATGACAAAATTGATGTTCCAAAGGGGAAGGAAGGAAGGAAGGAAGGAAGGGTCAGATTTAGAAAAAGAGGAAGGAAAAAAAAGAGAGAGAGAGAGAGGCCCTGAGCAAGGGCAAGGAGCCCAGTCCAAGGTCTGGACCACTATGCCTCCCTCTCCTGTTCAGGGTAGATAGTCATGCACCTTGAGTCAGGGTAGATGGGTCCTAGAGCCAATGTAGATAGAGACTCTCTCCCCTTGACCTAGTGTACACTGAGATTCTCCCCTTGAGCCACTGTAGACTTGATTCCACTTGAACCAACAGCTTTGGCCAGAAAATATTCCCTTTCCTGGTCTTCAGGTCCCTCCTGAGGTGTGAGGGTAGGTGGCAGCTGTTAGAGAAGACACATGTGTCAAGGCATTGGAAATTTCAGAGTGTTCTGTAGCCTCATCCCCATCCTGTGCCCCATCCTGTGTGCAGGGAAATGAAAGGTGGGTCAGTGGGCAGGGGCGGTCCTGCTACCAGCAGTGGCTGGGTGCTTCACCACCTGCCATGAAGCCTCTGTATCCAGAATCTCCTCCTGGTGGCTGCTAGAGGTCCCAGAGAGAGAGCACATGGGCTTTAGGAACTGAAGATGTTAAACTGGCTCAGGATTGATAACTAACCTAATGGCCAAGTGCACCCATGCGCAACCACTCTTTTCTTTAGGTTCTGGGACTCTGAATTGTGTAAAGGGAAGTTAACCCAAATAAAGAGTTAGAAACCCTCATGTCAGTCATGGGGAGAGTGGGATGGATGTTTGGATCAGTGCAAGTCCACGACTCAGAGGAGCTTAGGGCTGGCAGTCCAAAAAGCCAGAAGTAACAACCATCTTCACGGACTCTGAACAGAAGCAGGCCTCAGTGATCAGTGAGAACAAGACCGAAGCCCTGAGAGCTGTCCTGTGTAGGCACCCAGGAAGCCCCACGTAGGTGAACCTGAAGGATCAAGAGAGTTTGCTCCAAGCAAAGAATGGAGAGAAGAAAGTTTATTGTTGTTGTTGCTGCTGCTGCTGTGATTTTAATGAACAGAGCTTCAGGACCTATAACTGGCCCCACTTCCCTCCCTGGTTACAAAAATCAACTCAAAATGGATTAAAGATTTAAACGTAAGAAAAGAAACTCAAAGTACTTAGAAGAAACAGTGAATTTGTTTTCCTGTGAGCTCCTGGTCTGGGGTGGAGGGGTGTGTTGACCATTTTGGAGGGACAGCTATCAGCTGTGTCAAATCCTGGTGATAGTTAAGGGCTGCACTGAGCAATGTGGAGCTCATGGCACATGGGAACAGCAAGGAGTGTGAGCCTAGGTGCAGCAGACATATAATTGTTCCCCTTTTTACAGGACTGTAATTTGTTTTTTGATGCCTGTGATTATCTTCAGGTACATAGTTTTTCTTTCTGAATACTGTGTCCCAAGAATAAACATCAGAGTAACATTTTAATATCATGTCACTGATATTTGACTCTCTGCCTATCCTTTGAGGATTCCCCAAAACAATTCAAAATAGCTTGCATATTTTTTGTTGTGAATAAATATTCCAGAAAAAAATAGAGACTAACTGTTATTGCTTTAAGTTAAAAGTTAATTGGGCCATGAAAACTCATTGCCATTTCAGTACCAAGAGGTGCAGAACATAATTGCCTTGGTGCATATTGATTTTTTCACTCTGAGATGGTTAGCCCTTGAGATAATTGACCAATACTAGCTTTAAAGAAAGAACAAACCAGTTCCCACACGAAAGAGTTTTTCCTCTGCTGACTCCTCTGCCTGTCCTCAAATGTGCTATGGCTTTTTAAAAATGCCCATGAAATGACAATTAATGACTTGCTTAGCTGACAATTATAGCCCATTTAGTCTTGTCTCATTCAATATTCCTCATTACTTTGACATTTTAGTTCCTAAAAAGCACATTTTAATAACCTCTATTTTCTCATCTGATGTGACCCTTAATTTAAAATTTTGTGCGCAGTTGGGCCTTATTTCTTAATGCAGTGGCAAAGTTATAAAAGAAATTTGAACCAAGTTATTAATTCAGAGTTAAAAGAGGAGAGAGGCTCCAGAGCCTGCCTCATGCTTTCCTCATACCTGATATTCACCCCAAAGGTGTCTTCCCAATCTGCCACTGTTATACTGTCCCCAAGATCCATTGCTGATTGATGGAAGGAGTAGTGTTAGTTATAGGTTCTGAGCAGGGACAGTGTTAGCAGAGGTGGAGAGGAGGCCAGAATCACACATGGAAGCCCACCCGAGTAACAGAGTGAGACCTGCTTAAAAAATAAAAATTAAAAGTGCTGGGAAAGTACCTTAGTTGTAGAGGACTTTTCTGAAACACAGAGGCCCTGGTGTCAATGGCCAGTTTGTCCAAAAAACACAAAACAAAATGAAACAAACAAAAGCAGGGCTTGAGTGAATATGTTCAACACTGAGCACCTCCCATTATGTGAGGACATAGCAACAAGGCACCTTGTCATGGGGAGAGTGGGAAGGATGTTTGGGTCAGTGCAAGTCCACAACTCAGAGGGGTTTAGGGCTAGCAGTCCAAAAAGCCAGATGTAACAACCATCTTCACAGACTCTGAACAGAAGCAGGCCTCAGTGATCAGTGAGAACAAGACCGAAGCCCTGAGAGCTGCCCTGTGTGGGCACCCAGGAAGCCCCCTGTAGTGAACCTGAAGGATCAAGAGAGTTTGCTCCAAGCAAAGAATGGAGACAAGAAAGTTTGTAGCTGCTGCTGTGACTTTTACTAAATAGAGCTTCAGGATCTGTACTTGGTCTCATTTTGGTCTTGGATCCAAAATGAGAGGGTAGAGTATGGCCCAGAAAGAAATTAGGGCTCCATTTTCCAAATGTGGTGAAAGACATGATTCTATAGACTTAAACAGCTCAGCAAACCTTGGTAGGATAAACCCAAAGAAGTCCATGCCCAGACACATTGAGAACACTTACGAACCAAGGATGAAGGAAAACACTTGAAGTCAACTGGAAGAAAATAATACCTTAATGTTAGACATGGAACCGTTTAAGTGGTTATGGAATTCTTATCAGAAATTAGGTAGGACAGAAGGCAGTGAAGTGACATTTTTAAAGTGCCCAAAGGAAAAAACAAAGGAAAACCAAAATCCTGTATACCAAAAGTGTTCTTCAGATAGGAAGGAAAAATAAATATATCTTCATATAAAGCAAAGCTAAGAGCCAGCAGACTTGTTAGCTAAAATAATCATTGGCCCTTCAGACAGACAGAAAATCATACTGGAAGGAAACTTGGGCATCAGGGATAAAGAGAAAAATAAATAACAAATATACAGGTAAATAGAAGAGGCTATTTTTATCTTTTTAAGCTCTTTAAGATATGTTTTCACTATTAAAGGGAAAATTGAGAAAAATATCTGGAACCCAACGAAAACTAAAATATGTCCTATCAAAGTTTGTGCATGCAATGAAAACATTGCTTAGAGATTCATAGCACCAAATGCTTACATTAGGCAAGGAGAAGTTCTCAAATCAATAATCTAAATGACCACTTTCAGAAACAGAAAAAGCTGATGAAAATAAACCCAAAACCAGCACAAGGAAAAAAATTAACATGAAGACTAACTTCAATGACACTGTACAAACCCATACAATGTGGACGAAGTGGAAGATTTCTGGAGAAGTAGGAGCTACCTCAAGAACATTTAGATGGTTGGGTGACCATCAGGGAAATGAAGTTCCTAAAAGGAAAAGTTCCACAAAGATCTTCAGGCAGAGACCACATCACTGAGAATTCTACCACACCTTTGAAGAAGGGTTAATACGAGCTGTATATGAACATTTCCAGGAAGTAGAAGCAGAGGGGACGATTCACAGTGTATTTCATGAAGCTGGTATTACCTGGCCATGAACCCAGAAAAGACGGTGCCAGGATAAAACCATGAAAGAAACCAAAATTTCAGACCTAATTCCATCATGAATGTCGATACACATCTCTACAAAAGGCACTTTATGGACAAGCTGAGGAAGACATATGATGGTATGGATTGATGTAGAATAATGATGCAGCAAAATACTACCCCCATTGATAAGAACTCTCAGACAGGTAGGACCAGGGCATGTTATGGAATAAATCATATCCCCCAAAGACATGAGTAGGTTCAAAACTCCACACCTAAGGATGAGTTCTTTTTTTCTGAAGTGGCATTATTATGATGTAATTACTTACGATGGGGTCATAAGGGGCTAGAATATGCTCTTCCTTCAGCCTGTCTTGTGTCCTTACAAGGAGAGCAGGGTGGACTCTTGATTCAGTGTGGCCTCTTCCTTATAAGGAGAGCAGGGCAAGTTTTGATTCAGTATGACTTAAGCTATTCTGTGACCATCTTCTTTCCGTTTAGTTGATGTTTCTGGCGAAACACTTTAGTATTTGCACCTCTCACTGGAATCTGTCCTCTAGGTATTTCTCTGTGGCTCCCTTTCTTTGTGGTTCCATTTAACATGAGAACCACATGACCCTGGTGTGAATCTGCAGCAGGGCAAATTCAGTAGTGTAGAGACTGCTGCTGCTGTGCCTCTCCATCCCACACCCTCAGCTGCTGATGTCACAGTGGTTATCTGTGTAGACACTGTGTGTTCAGTACCATAGAACACAGCTGGTGTTTTCTGCTACACGAATCTGCTGCATCTTGTAGAAAACAAAAGTGGCCCTAGTTTTAATTGTCATGAATTTGCTTTACCAGAGATGTTTCTTGCCTTCATGGAGATCTGAATTTTTAATCTGATGTCCTTTGGGTCAATCTGAAAGCCTCCCCTCAGGGGACATCTGGTAGGGACCAACTCCCAGAGCTCTTGTCTGTCTGATGCTGTGGTTGGAACGTGTGTGTGTCTGCCCAAAATTCCTGTTGACCCTTCAGCCTCAACATGATGGCATTGAGAGGTGGGCCTGGAGGAGACGATTAGGCCATGGGCACCATCCCTAGGATGGGATGTGTACCTTAAGAGTGCTTCTCCATCATGTGCAAGGACCTGGTTCATTTCCAAGCACACCCCCCAACACACACGTGCACACACACACACACACACGTAGTTTTGTCAGGCTGGGAGCAGTGACATATAGTGGTGTTTTAATGAGCTTTTCCATTGCTGTGGCCAAGACACCCGACAAGAACAACATAGAGGAGGAAAAGTGAACCTGGGGATCACGGGTCAGAGATCTGAGAGCACACATGGCCAGTTCCATTGTTCTGAGCCCAAGGTGAGGCAGCCCATCAGGGAAGATGGGCCCCGCCATCTCCTGACCCGGGTCGAGGTGGCGGTGAAAGTTCTGAGAAAGAAGAAGGAAGACAAGTCCCTGCTAGGGATTCCTTGAAGTTCCTGGAACACCCAAGCATGATCCATCTCTTCCAGGTCATGGAGACCATGGACAACATGTACCTCATCATGGAGCCTGCACATGGAGGGGAGCTCCTGAGTCACATCCCCCTGACTTGTAGCATATGGGAGGTGAAGGTCCGCAAGGCTGTTCAGAGAGATGGTGTGCGTCTTGCAATATTGCCACCAGAAGGGCGTGGTGTGCTGGGGCCCCTTCCACCTAGACTTGAAACCTGAGAACTTCGTGGTGGATTCCAGGGTGCGCCACCCCAAGCTCATCGACTTTGCCCTGAGCACCAGCTTCACGCCTGGGCAGAAGCTGGATGGGTTCAGGGGCACTCTGCCATACTGTGCCCCTGAAATCATCCAGGGGAAGGAATTTGAGGGTCCCCCAGCAGATGTCTGGAGCCTGAACATCACTCTTTATTTTATGTTGACAGAGAAAAGGCCATTCAGGGCGCTCACCAATAAGGAGCACGCAGCCTCTTCCAGCAAATCCTGGTGGTGGACCCCACGGAGAGGCCCACCCTAGAGCAGGTAATGGGGCACCCCGTGGCTGAGCCAGGGCGAGGACTCCTCATCTAACCCTCCCAGCCCTCCCAGCCAGCCACTCCCAAGCGGCCTGACCCCAACATCATGACCTTAATGCTCGACATGGGTTATAACCGGTACAAAGCCTGGTTGTCCCTGGCAAATCATCAATTTGATGGGGCCATGGCTACCTACCTCCTCCTCCAGCACCAGAGAATCCAGGGGCCGGCCAGTGCACTCTGGGCCAAGGCTGTGCATAACGGGATGGATGGGCATCGCCAGGTCCCTGGGGCGGATCCGTCCAGCGTCCACCCCAACAAGTGTCCCAGTGAGCCTGCCCTTGACTTTCCCTGTGAGCAGCAGCTGCCTGATAAAGCCAAGCCCTCTGAGCAGAAGGACACCGCATGTGCCAGCATGCCTGTCTGTCCTCTCCACCTTCTCCACATGAAGACACCCCCTTCCAAGCTAGCCTCCCAGCGGGACCCTCTGGCCTCCCAGGGTGGCTCCACAGGGCAGCCAGGTGAGAAGCAGGGGCTGGAGGGGGGTCACCAGGCAGATGGCCACCTGTCTGCAACAACTGTGCTGCTGCCTGCCGTGCTTCCTCGGCCCGCCTTCCGCAACAGAGTGGCTCTGAGGGTCGCAGGCCACAGTCCCCATAGGTTCCACAACAGAGTGGTTCTAGGGAACATGCCCACGCGAGACAGACCCATGGACAGCCAGAAGACCCCCAGCCAGAGCATCAGGACCTCATGGCGCCAGCACTAGTCAGGAAGCAGACTCCAACAGCTTCAGAAGTGAGGCGCGCCAACTGGCTCAGGCTTCTCTGTGCAGATTCCAGCCAGGAGCGCATCTGGACCCACCAGGACTCTCCTCTGCCCCCACCTGCCAGAGACATCAGAGACTCTCTTCCCTCAGACACTTCCCCCTGCCCTGCTCTTTGCCATAGCAGAGATGGTTCTTAATAAATTTGTTTCTCACAAATTGAATGATAAGATTGACGTTCCAATGATTTATTTAAAAAGTAAACATGTTTAAAGTAGGAGGAGGAAGAGAAAAAGAGGGAGGCCTCAGGGCAAGGGAGGAGTCCAGCAGCCCTCATGCTGCCCAAGGCCTGGACTGTTCAGTGTAAATAGAGATCCCTACCCCTTGAGCCAAGGCACAGTGGGACTCAAACACCTTGGGCCAGTGTAGATGGGGACTCTCTTGCCTTAAGTCTGTTTGAGCTGATCGCTTTGGCTGCGAAGAATCCTGCTTGCGGGCATCAGGGTGGGTGGCAGCTGTTGGAGAAGACACATGTGTCAAGACACTGGAGACTCCAGAGTGTTCTGTGACATCATCTCCATGTTCCCATTTGCATGCAAGGGAGAAGGGGTCAGTGGGCTGAGGTAGACCTGCCAGCAGCAGTGACTGGGTGCTTCACCACATGCCACGCAGCCTCTGTAGCCCAAGTCTCCTCTTGGTCACTGCTAGAGGTCCCTGAGTTTGAGCACCCGGGATTTGGGGACTGGAGATATTAAACCATCTCAGGATTGCTACTTACATCAAAGCCAAGTGCACCCACATGGAATTGCTCTTCTCTTTAGGTTCTAGGGACTCTGAATTTTGTCAAGTGAAGTGCACACCAACAAAGAGAAACCCTCAGGTCAGTCAGGATGGGAGGCTTCGTGCACCTTTAAGCCCTGGCATCTCCACAGGGCTGGGACTGGCAGAGCTGCTCTGGAAGTTTCTTTCTGCCCTTCCCCTTAGTGGGCAGAGATGGATACCTTACAAACAAACAAATGGGAATAGTTTGTGCCATTTGTCCTATTAATGGTTTGCCATTTCCTAGGAGGGCCTCTAGACTTGTAACATTATGAGCAGCTTAGAAGTTTCTAAAAAGTAAAGACTTTGAATATAGTTTTCTAAACAAAAAGAGCATGGAAAATGCCCCTAAGGTTAATCCCCTTCCCAGCTTGAGGCAGGGCACACTGTGTGCAGCCTGGAAAGGGAAGAGTCTGGATCCAGCCTTGCCCTTGGGACTGGGTTGTCTAATTGCTGCCTGAAGGTTCTGGGAGGCAGGAGAGGCATGATGAGGGGAATGGGGCAGTGTGCCCAAGGAGGAAGCCCAGGGCCAGGCTCTCAGAAGGACAGCTGCAGTGGATATGCAGGAAGTCTGAGGAGGGAAGGGAGGCAGGCTAGAGGAGGAATGCCTTTGGTGCACCTATGTGCCTTTGTCTGGGGGGTGGAAAGGAAGGACTTCCTGGTCTCTCTTCTTGTAGACCTGGTGCTGGGCAAGGCTGGGACTTGTCTAATAGGTTTTCTCTCTGTTGCTCCTACAAGTGGAAACTGGCCTTCTTATGGTGCACATGGTAACAGTTCCTGTCTGAGAGGTGGGAGAAAGAAGGGCTGTTTTACAGCCCTTTTAATGCAGTACATTATACAGTTATGTGAAGGCTGAGCCCCTTCATGCTGAGGCCCTGCCAACAAGTAGCCCAAAACCATGGGCTCCATTCCTATAGCCAACACTCACTTGCCCACCGTTGTCCCCAAATGCCTGTTCTCCCTGAGGCCTCCTTTGGTTCACCACTTCCTCAGCCTCTTCTTGCCTGCTGCTGACAAGTGCAGCCAAGAGAGAATGGATGTTTGGGTAAGTGCCACATCCACAAGTCAGAGGAGTTCATGGTTAGCTGTCCAGAAACCCAGAAGTGGCAACCATCTTCACAGACCCTGAATAGAAGTAGGCCTCAGTGTGCTCAATGAGAGCAAGACTGTGGCCCTGGGAGTCATTGTGCTTAGGTCATCCAGGAGATCCAATATAAGTGAACCTGTAGACTGATCAGCAGCATTTGCTCAAAGCAAAAAAAACAGAAGAAAGTTTTGTGTTGTTGTTTCTCCTGCTGCTGCTGCTACTATTATTCTTAATAAATAAAACTTCAGTGACCTATGAGACGGCCTAGCATTAGTGTCATCAGAGATCCCAAATGAGAGCTTGGAGTATGGCACAGAAAATAAGTATGTCTCAATTTTCCAAATGTGATGAAAGACACGAATCTACAGATTAAAACAGCTTAGCAAACCCCAGCAGGAGAAACTCAATGATTCCATGCCCAGACACATGGAGAGCTCTAACCAACCATGGATGAAGGAAAACACTTGCAGTCATCCAGAAGAAAACAATAGCTTATTAACAGATATGGAACCATTGAAGTGACTGTGGAATTCTTATCCAAACCTACGCAAGACCAAAGGCAGTAAAAATAACATTTTCGAAGTACCCAAAGGAAAAACATACTAAAAATCAAAATTTTTCATTTGGAAAACATTCTTCAGGAATGATAGTAAAATAAATGTAATTTCATAGAGAGAAAAGCTAGGGGACTAGGAAAAGGTGATAGGACAGATGTATGATTGTTGAATGGATTGGTGCAGAATAATTATAGGACCAAATTCAACACCTAATGATAAAATTTCTCAGGTAAGTAGGACCAAGGAGTGTTATGGATTAAATTCTATCCCCAGAAGACAGGTGTAGGTTCAAAACTCCATATCTAAGGAAAAGTTTCTCCCCCTACCCCCAGAATTGTCATTATTATGGTGTGATTACCTAAGATGAGGTCCTTAGGGGCTAGCTTGAGTTCAACCTGGCTTGGGTCCTTAGAAGCAGAGCAGGGCAAGGTTTGATTCAGTGTGACTTCTGTCATTCTATGGCTATCTTCTCTTCTGTTCAGTTGATATATGTGATGAAACATTTTAATTTTTGTACCTCTCACTGTGGCTATGTCCTATAGTTATTTCTTGTGGTTCCCACTGGGAGTTCCATTTAATAGGAGAAAGGAACACCACCCTGATGCAAATCTGCAGCAGGGCAACTTCGGTAGTGTAGAGAATGCTGCTGCTGTGCCTCTCCATCCCCACCCCTCAGCTGGTGATGTCACAATGTTACATGCAGATGCACTGTGTGTTCAATACCATACAACACTGTTGGGGTTTGCTGTTACATTATTCTCTTCCATCTTGTAGAAAAGAAAAAGTGGCACTAGCTTTTATAATTGTCACAAATTTGCTTTACCAGAGATCTTTCTGCCTTCATGGCGATCAGAGCTCCTGATTTGGTGTCCTGCAGGTTGACCTGAAAGACTCCCCTCTCACAGGGCACATGTAGTGGCAACCAACTGCCTGGGCTCCTTATAAATTTCTGTTTCTCACAAATGTATACTAAAATTGATGTTCCAAAGATTAACAAAAAGTTGGTTTCAAAATATTCTCCCACTTGGTCCTTCAGGATGGGGCAACATGTGGAACCTCAGGAAAGCTAAGCAGGGATCCAGTTTCCTGAACAGACTCTTTTGCCAATATTATTGTTAACTAAACCTCGCTGCATTCCCTCAGGGTTGGGTGGCAATATTATGTTTTGATGGAAATGTAGAACAGATGGAGGAAAGTTAAAATGAAATCTTACCTTTCACAATGAGGAAATATCCCCTGCCCCAGGAATGTTCTTTATCCCAGATTTGCAGTGGTCTGTAAATCCAGGATAAAGGTCTGGGGGTCTGCAGGGGTGGGGAGGTCTAGCCAGCTCCTCACTGGCTCTCGGCCAGACCTCCTGAGGCTTTGCTGAGCTGAGGGGAGAGGCCCAGGGCCTGGTGCCTATGTCAACCTCTAGCTGCCTTACAAGTCCTGCTGTTTGGGAAAGCCTTAGGCACCCCCAGTAAAGGTCCTTCTACTCCCATTGCATGAAGAAGAGGTGCCAAGCCAGAGCTATCACCTCTGGATGGGCTTTTCTGAGTCACTCCAGCTGGGGTGGACAGGTACCCCAGAGTCCAACCTGAAGGTAATGGGCTCCCTCTAGGCCAACACCCTCTTTCTGTGCTCTTACCTGCCTACTATTCTTGACAGCTATGTATTTAGGTTATTTAAACAAACAGCAGAATAAAGCCAACCACAAGAAAAATCCTGAAACTAATGAGAATCATAATTCAAGATGAGCATTTTCCCCTCTTGGATCTTCAGTTACTTTGCAGATGAGAGGCAGACACTGGTGGCCCAGTGGTAGGGCACCTCAAGACAGATGCAGTGGGGGCCCCTGTCTGGCCCTGGCCTCTTCTCCTGTCCAACCTATCAGTCCTCCTCTGCCCTCCCCAACATTCCCAAATGTGAGTTTTGAGGGATGTGAAGACTCTTTAGGCACAGAGCCCTGCCCCACGCACAAACAGCATTGCTCATCATTTTTTTTCTTAACTTCAGCCCATAAACTTCCTCAAAGACAGCTCCTGGGTCTACAGCATCAAAATGCCTTTTATCCATGAGTGTTGTTCCTCAGAACTCCCTTCCTCTTCCTGGTGTTTCAGCAGGATGCTCACAACAGCGTTCTCACCTGCTCCTCCTGGTCCTAGCCCCACAGACAGAGGGACCTTAGGAAACTCCCTGGGACACCCATTCCTGTGCCTCAAATCCTTCTTTAGCTCCCGGAACCCAGAGCAGCAATGCTGAACACTCGCCTGTACAGAATCACCAGGAGCTTTGAAAGGTCCATGCTTGAACCCCACCCAAAAATCAGACTTTGAGGGGCAGGCAAAAAGAGCTCTTAGGTAATTAAAATGTGCAGCCTGAACTGGACATGTGCCACATACCTGTGATCGCAGCTACTCAGGAGGCTGAGGCAGGAGGATCACAAGTTCAAGGCCAGCCTCAAAATTTAGCAGGACTCTATCTCAAAATAAAACATTAAAAGGGCTGGGGATGTAGCACAGGGATAGAGCACCCATGGGTTGAATTCCTAGTATGAAAAAGATGGAAAAAATCAGTCAGGGTTTAAGACTACTGGGCTAAAAGGTAAAGGTGAGAGGGCAGTGCCTCTCTTCAGAAGCAGGCTGGTAGCCAGGAGGAACCCAGAATTCACCCATCACCACTTGTCAACCCCCAGGAGTGATCAGACATGTTACCAGCTGCTGGGACCAGTAGGAGAGAGATATTTGGGTTCAGTATATTCACATGGTCTCAAAGTATACCAATGAAAGGGAAAGGGACCCTTTCTGTTAGGGAGATTCAGCTGGTCTGTCCTAGCCAAGGTGTTAAACCCAGAACCACTAATGCTGGGACAACCTCATGTCAACCTGCCCCTTGAGGTTGATACAGAGGAGATACCACCATCTGTAAAAATTCTTGCCAAAGATGTTTGACCTGAATCTACAATGAGGTTTTAATACTCCAGAACGGCAGTTTTCTCAAAAGGTTCTGTGATGAAGTAAGTTTTAGGATGTTGAAAACAGATGTGGTCGTCTCCTGCAGGACTCATCAGGCCTTGGATGCCCTGGGGGACATGGGGATTCTCCAAGGAAGGGATGCAGGGTGAGCACAGGATTTCCTAAACAGTTCCCAAGAAATTTTTTTTTTGACCAGATAATTTTTCTCCCAAAATAGCTTCTGATAGACGCTGATCTAAGTTCATCTCATTACTTTACGGAAGGGAAAATGAGGTCCAGTATGGCGAGAGATCATACTTAGGGCTCTGTGGGGTATTAGGAGTGGAGCTGGGGTTAGAACCCATTCCTCCACCATCTCAAGGGGACGGGAAAATGGTGTTGGGTGTTTCCCGATGGCTTTTGAAACAGGAGGGGGCAGATACTGGCGACTAAATGGTGGCCCAACTTGTTTCTACAGTGGATACAGGTCCCACTCCACCCGTTACATGGCGACCACTCTGCAAGCCCTGAGTTGTGTGCATGACTCCTCCTTCAGCCTCGCTACCTATGAAGCTCTAGAAATGAGGACATGTGTATCCACGGAGGTGTGGTCCCATCAGCCTGTCGTGCCATGGCTGCATGTGGGCAAAGAAATGAACGGGACAGCTTGGCACCAAAGCCACCCACAGGCATGAAGAAGAGAAGAGTATCCCTGTCCTTCCTAGGAAATGCTTCACTTATCCTAGCAAATTAAGTGGATGTAGTCCCATTTCTCAAAGCAAGCTCTTCACTTTCTGTGCTTGTGGGAAAGATAGTGAATAGAAAATGTTTCTCAGCTAAGAACAGGCCCATGGCAGGCTAGATGAGACTATTAGCATGGTTTGCTATTTCAAGCCCTGGAAACATAGTCTTCAGGCTTCAGTGACTTAAAAAAGAAGCCCCAAACCATACAAATAATCATCCATCCATCCACTAACCGTCTGCCCATTCACTCATCTGTACATGCAAGAAAAATATGCAAGGAATTGTACAAGCAGTTGTCTGTTGATACATACATAACCACCTACTGTCTGGAATCAAAAGTCCTGGCTTGTGGCATTTTCCAATTTCTGTGGTATAATATAATTTACCAATGTGGCGTCACCATCATGGAGATGGGAGAAGGTGCATGGTAGTGTACTTGAACTTGAACACGTAGTGTTCCCACAACAGATAACTTCAAGAGGACAGAGAACAAAATGCACTAAAGTAACTATGGTGAGTCTTGGATATTGATTACCTTTGTTTTTAAGATAATTTATTTACTCAAAAATTTATACAATGCAATTTGTAATAGCGCTTGTTTTTAACAAGATTGAAAAATTCCCAGAGAATGAGCATCCAGCTCTCCCAAGCCACCATGAGCCATTTCCAACACACAGTCCACGTGGGCACAAGCCAGGAAGCTGTTCTTCACTTGGGCAGGTGTGAAGAGGTGATCAAGTGATTAGTGAGTCGCTCCCTGTACATCCACACTGGGGGAGACAGCCACCTAATCTGTGTCTAAAGCATACAGTTTAAAATGACATCTTCAGTTGTATTGCAAACATGTCCCAAGAATCATTTCAATCCTTACTTTATTTTCCAGGACCACAGGATTCGATTAAATACTGCCTCCTTCTTGAACTACTTTCTTCTCTTGGCTCCTCTGAGCCCCTCACTCTCTTCCTCTGTTAGCTAAAAACAGACTGATATCCAGGTCAAAGGAAATAGCATCCATGTGGGGGAAAAAGCATTACAGTTGTGGCACACTGAATCAAGGCAGCTCCGAAGAGTGGCCCCTATGGCAAATGCAGAAGATCTTTACAGGAGACGAGAGTCCACACTAGTTGTTTCAGGAGGCAGTTCAGTGGCTGGGCAGAAATCCTGAATTGTAAACCTGTTCTGGTGGGTGATTTGGTGAGGGTACTCCCAACTGCTACCAGGTCTTCTGGATCATTGCTGTGTCTCTGGCACCTAGAATCATGTTTGGTACTTAGTAGGAACTCAATAAACACTTCTTGAGTGATAAAATACTTTGGGGCTAGAAGTCCTTTGCCCTAGTGTAAGTTATTTGCCACGCGAGTATCTCTGCCTCTCTAAACCTCAGTTTCCCCTTTATGTACTGTGGAAATAGTTCTTTTCCCTTCTAATTCGTAGGGGGTCACTGCTGTAAAGTAAGACAAAGTCATGCAGGTGAGACCCTTCCATAGTGCTTGTTTTTGAGCAGTAAAGTCCCGTGAACAAAAAGAGTTCAGGAGAACCACTCTTTTTCCACTGCTCCCTCACCCTTGTCACCCCCACTGACCCCAAGAGGCCTGGACAGGAGGAGGAGGGCTGGGGTTGCTAACCTTACCCCAGAGTAAAGGGCGCACTGCCATGAATACAGCAAGAAGCAGGGGTCTGTCCCTCAAGAGGGCCATGGTGCAGATTTCGCAGGCTTCTGAGCCATGTTAGGTGTCGCCCACACAAACCCTGGGCCCTGGAGCCTGGGGAGGCTCCTGGCAGCAGTCAGGATGGAATGTAAGTCAGGGCCACTTGTTCTCCTTGCCAGGAGGCCCCACGGAGCACCTCCTTGCTACCAATGTCACCATCCTGTTCTTCTCCTCAACACTCTTCCTAAAGCCTCTCATGTGCTCAAACCCTCACTCACGACTCTTCAACAGGCCCCGACACTTTTCCCAAGCCTCATGGCCTCCTGCAGGCCACCAGTCCCGGAGCCCTGTTTTCCAGGCCTCTCACTCCCTCAGGAGGTGTCCATCATCCCACAGCTTTATCTTACAAGAAATCCTTGACAGAAGAGATTCTCCACCACACTTAAGGGGACACACAAGGTGGAACAGGGGATGGAAAGGGACTCCCAACACCAGCTGAAGGCTTTTAGCTGGGGCCCCACAGAAGAGCAGGCGGTGGAAAGGAGGTGGAGATGGGAGGGGCTGCAGAGGCTCTGGGCACATCCGGGGAAGGCACTCTGGGAAGTGCAAGGACTGGGCTGTTGTTCCTTAATCCTCAAGGGCCACTGTCTAGGTCTGAATTCAGCTTGCTCTCTGCACAGGTGGAGGTGAAGGTGCTCACACAGACCTGAGTCGGGGGATGCTCTCTGCGCTTCACACAATTCCCATGTTCTTTCTATTAGTACCAAGACACCCCTACCCAAGACTTCAACCCTCTGGCAGGACCAACAACCTACAACTCCCGGTCCAGACGCCCCAGCCTGAGAAGACTCAGGGTCACCACCCAGGCCCCATCTTGTCTCACCCAAACCATGCCTGTGTGGGCTGATTCCCTGGAACATGAGGATGCTGACTGTGTTCAGAGGTTTGTTTCCCCCTCCGTGTTGAATTGCAGGCTCTGACTAACTCTGGCCCTTGCTGGCCTCTTCACTCTGGCTGCGATGGCTCAGAGTGAAGAGGCCAGCAAGGGCCAGAGGTGAGAGTAACTTGCACACAACAAGTTATTGGCAAGGCAGGTTTCAGAATCCTAGTGGCTGCAGTCCCACCGGAGCCTGGACAGAATACAGCTCACATTTATCAACAGAGTTCAGGTAACTTCCTCATTCCCAGAAAACAGTACCTCCCTGTGTGGAGTTGGGAATCTAGGTGTGGGAGAGAGACTCAGAGGTCAAGTCAAGGACACACAACCATGCTGTCTCTCACAGGGGCACATTTGGGGGGGTCTCATCATGTCCTCAAGGAGACATCCTTCACCCTAGTGTGAATCGGGGGTACCCCTTTCAGTGGACACTTGGCTCCCACTCAGAGCTCTTGCCCAGGCAGTGAGACCTCCTCGCCATGTAGGATGTGTCATCAGGATGGAGATGGTCCACACTTGTCACCACTATAACTCCAGAATCCAACCAATGCTCGGGGCTGTCACAACTGGGATGCCAACTTGAATTCTTTCCCTCTGAATCTGTGCTCTTTCCATGAAATCCAGCCCCCGTCCCCAGTGAGCAGAGGGTAGCCCTGGAGGAGGTTCACAACACTGGCATCATCCCCGGAAACAGCAGGGCTCTTAGCCCAGGGAGAACACAGGTCACCTGCCACCAAGGGGGCTGAGGCCCTGTCCTTCTTGCTGAGCAGCATCCCTATAGCCTGTCATTGTGTCCAGAGCCACTCACAGAACCACTGTGGACCTGTGGGCTCTGGTAGGCATCTAATTTTTGAGTGAAGGGACAGAAGGGAAGGATCTTGTTCCCTGCAAACAGCAGATGACCTTCCCTGGGGCTGTCAATGGATCAGCCTGACACCATGGGGCACGCTGGGCTGTAGCAGTCTGGGCAGGGTTAACATGGCAGGCCTACACAACGAGCCTGAGCCTGGGCTCTCCCACTCTGGGGTGGGGTTGCTAAGAAGCCCAAAAGAGGTCAGAGCAGAAGCAGGAAATGCCCAGGGCTAAAGGCCTTTGAGGGGAGAGTGGTTCAGAGGGAAGCCAAAGAGGACAATACAGAGGGGGCTGTGGGCAGCTGGGCCTACAGGGAACAGGGCTCCTGGAGTGAACACTGTGGTGTGCTGCCCAGACCCCCATCAGGATGGGACCTTGATGCCCTGAACTGTTGGCTGCTGATGGCTCAGAGTGTAGTCCTAAGGATTATCCTGGCTGAAGCCCAAACCCTGAGGCCAACGGATGCCCAGTGACTGGACAGGCGAGTGTTAAAGGCCTTGAGGATCCTCATAGCCCGAGTCATACCCAGAGTCTGGATGAAAAAGAGCTCATATTTCCACAGAGCTCAGGTAAGGGCCTCATTCCTCGTTGCAAATCTATCCCAGCTCCCTGAATGGGATGGGCTGAGGCCTGTGTTGGACTCCTGCACAGCTCTCTGCCTGACCCTGCTTCCCTCCCCTCCCACAGCACTTCCCGGGACGCTCCACACGCTTCCCCATCTCAGAGTCCACCCACTAGCAACAGCAGAAACCCAGCAGGGAGAGGTGGGAGTGGGGTGGGTGCCAGCAAGACAGTGGAAGCCCCAGCTGGGACATTTCAAAGCTTGTGGGGTGGCAAGAGGCCCCTGGGGAGGGAGACAGGGCCAGGGAGGAGAGGTGGAAGAGGAGAGCCACCAAAGAGAACTTCCTGCACAAAGAGGGCTACCTGCTGCCCAGGCAGCTCACCTTGCCAGCCCAGGCCCTCTATATACGTCCAGTGGGAAGCCTCAGCCTCAGCTCCACACCTGTGCAAAGCTATTCTGGGCTCTGGGAAGAACCCGGGCTGGGCTGGGCTGGATGGGAGAAGAGCCTCCTGAATGTGGTTGAGGTGGTGCCCTGAGTGAGAGCAGGGTACCCTCATGCATGAACACCAGGCTGGGGCCCAAAGACCAGAGCACTCCCTGGCTGACCACAGGGCTTTCACAAAGGTTCTGGAGTCAGAGGCCTGTGGCACTGGGGACCAGCCAGGGTGTGAGGGAGCGAGGGTGTTCTAGGGGCTCCAAGGTGTTTCACATGGGTCACCCTCCTTCCACTCAGCACAGCAGCACTGGGAGCACAGCGAGCCTTGGAGCCAAGTGGGTTCTCCCAGGGGGTGTTCCGTTGGCCCAGGGCATCCAGGGAGGACTGAGGACTGGAAAGGGGTCTTGCCTCCCATCTAGCCTCTTCCCACAGAGCATAATAGCAGTCACACAGAGGCGGTTTTAGCTGGGAGTCACACGCTTTGGAGGACTATGATCATGACCTACAGGTGAACAAGAGCACAGGCACAAAGAGAGAGCAGTGGTTCATCCTGGGGAGGGTAGAGAGGGGGCTGCCACTCAGCAGCTGGCACCTGGGTCAAACCTAGCTCAAAAATAGAAGCCTCTATATCCACCTACTTTGTGATCTGGCAGTTTTGCTCCTGGATCTACAACATGAAGAACTTCTCGCCAGGGTCACGAAGAGCCAGGACAAGGATGATAGGGCTGGGGTGAGGGCGTGGGCCAGAGGTTTGGGCGTCCATCTACCTGATCAAGGTGGGGGAAGAAGGGAGGGCGTTGGAATGGGGAAGCAGAACTGTGGGGGTCTGATAGGCGGTGCTGAGTGGGGAAGGAGGGAGCCTGAGGCAGATTTGGAGTTACCTAGATCAAAACACGAGGACTCCAAACAAGAGTGCCGTGCTGAGAACACAGAAGGGTACACAGGACACACATTGGAATGATGGTCTGCTGGGGGCTGGGAGTGGGATGTGGTAAGAAAAGGGAATACATAATAACAATGGAGGTGCTCACAGGAGACAGCAGTGTGCCATTAATTTGCTTCTGTTGGGGGGCCAGAAGGGCTCCCAGGCCCCACGCCCACATGATCCTACACAGGCCAGTGCCCAGTATCAGGAGCAAAGGCCTGTGGGGCTCAGGGTGGGGCTGGAGCGATGTCTGCCTTTCAGGAAGGAGCTCTCGGTGAGCCAACAGAACACACACTGGAGAACCCACCTGGCTCCAGGGCTTGCTGCGCTCCCAGCAAGTACCTCTAGGAAAGTACTTTGAAGCCCCTAGAACACCCTTTGCTTGGCCTCAAAGGCATGCAGAGGCCCCGCTGGCTCTGATACTGTGTGGTCTTCAGCTGGCTGCTGAGTGTCTGCGTAGGGGGGGGGGGTCCTCTTCCCCCTCAGAATGGAGGTACAAGTAGACATTCTGTGGGCGCTGAGCCCACCCCCATGGCCGGCAGCCTGCACTTTGCTCTAGAAGGCTTTTCTGCCCTGCACAAGCTACTCAGAGAATGGTTGGTCGGGTGCTACTTGACGTGTCCTGTAGGGCAGCTCCCCTGATCTCTCTGGGAAGGCCTTGGGACTCAGCCATTCTCCAGGTGTGACCTAAGGGCTGTGGGTCTGTATCCCAAGCAGCTCGGCCTGGGAGGCCCGGAGAGCTGGGTACATGGCCAAAAGCTAAGACAAGACTGCAGCTGGCACAGCTACCAACAGACCATAAGTGGAGGGACTGGGGCCCTTGGAGGGAAGCTCATTTTCTCGGGGTCCATATAGCCCTCTGGAGCTAGTCTGCACCCCTCACTTTGCTTGTCCAAAATGTTGTGGGGTTTGGGGGCATGCTGTGGGTATTGACAATAAATTTCACGTGAGTTTTAGTGTGCATGGGCAAAAACTCCAAGTTGGTGAATGGTGGGCTGAGGTCTGCAGGGTTTGCTGAGATCTGGACTCCCTACTACAGCACGGATGAACCCCGCGGTGCTGCTCCAAAAAGAGCTGGGGGTAGAGGTGCTGCTCAGAGACCTGGTCAATCCGTTACCCCCACCACCTTGGTTTTACAAAGAAAAACCTAGGCCTAGAGCCGGGAAGAGTTTATCCAAGGACCCCCTGAAAAATTACCCATGAGCTGAGGTAGCTTAGCCCCTGACTGCTTAAGTCACACTCAATAGGCTACCTGTGAGCTGTGGTCGCCTTTGACCTCTACATCCCCGGACCTCTGCAGAGTAGGGTGGCTAAAGAGAACAGTGGATAGCCTCCAAGCAAGTACCTGGCTGGGCAATGGGCTTAGGGAGATGCTAACAGCACATTGTATGAGCCCCAGATGTCAGTCATTTCTTATTTAAAAAGAATATTTTAAGTAATAATTATCAGAATTCCTCTTACATCTCTGCATTATTTTGTCACTTACCAAGTTCTTATATATCTTTTTTCCTCCTCCAACCCTCCTTTGAGCCCATGAAGAGCCCCAGCCCCTGCTTATTACCTACGTCTAGAAATGGGTACGATGTGAACTTGCTTGTCCAAGATGGCTCAGCTAGTGAGAACAGAGAGTGGATTCAGAGATGGGTGCCTGTCTCAGGAGTGTGGCTCTCTCCACTACACCACACTGCCTGATTGGAGATGTCTGTCCTGCCAAATCCAGACTTAGCCCAATTTCTGGGCCTCCCAAACTAAGATCAGCCAGTAAGAGTTTTAAAATTAGCAAAGGTTTGGCTTTTATTCAAAGCAGGGACCAAGCGCCAGCTGCCCCTGCACCTGGTGTGCACTAGGTCGGGAGCCCACTGTACCAACATGTTATTCTGTGGCTTGAGGAAATGCTGTTGATGGGGAGGCTGTCATCTGCCTGGCTTGACACACATACAAGAATAAACCTCAACAACCAGCCCACAAGCTTTCCAAAGGCCATTATCACTTGTGGAGTGGACCTTGTGTACACACAAAAGATGACAGTATCTGCAAGATGAAAGCAGGCTCTGGAGCTGCTATTATTAGATTACTTTTATTTAGAGAAACAGGGCATCCATTGGGAAAGTTGAGGACTCGGAGCCTTCTTGACCTAGATTTTGTTTTCTTATGTCAGCCACAGCCAATCACAAGCTGAAAAAAGGTCAGCACTACTACTTGCCTTAATTGCAGAGGAGTGTAGTTAAAAGTGTGTGGCATTAAGATTAATATTCATTATAAAAACACAAAATATAGATGAAGATTAAAAGTAACTTAATTTTAGTACCCAGAAATATTCTCTTTTCAGACTTTTGTTCTTTTCATGAAAACCACTCAATAGTGAAAGTGTTCATGAAACAAATTAAGTACAGCACAATTAATTACGTTTGCATTACACTGGTTACAACAGGACCCCATGCAGGAACCAGCACTCCAAGATTTGTCAAATGTGCCTTTGCTGGGTTTCCTGTGGTGTGTGATTTTGTCATTCACCACAGGTGGTACAGCCACTGGGGACAGAGGAGAGGGCGCTCCTGGAGAGGGATCTCAAAAGTAAGTGGGAGATGCTGTTGGGCTTCTGACCATTTTTAACAGTGAGTTTATTAATTTTCTTTGCAATAACAAGAGATACTCATAGCTTTAGAAATACTTTAATTATTGAAATTACTGCAGAAAAATCCTTTGATTATTGTTACTCCAAAATTTTCTAGCCTTTAATCCACTTTCCTCCCGGCACTGAAAGTTTTTTTTTCTATTGTTGTTTTTTTAATTGTGATATTTGAAACACATGGCTTTTTAGGAGTTCAACTAATGAAATACAGCAGAACAGGCTTGACCCCTCGTCTCTTTTACACATACTGAGTTTTATGTGTGTGCATATCTGTTATGTACACAAACTCATACAGATATTTTAAAAATTACATAGATTTATGTAATTTCCAAAATAAAGGCTCATGTCATATAAATCTTATATTTTCCATCTATTTTTTACTCAATAGTATACTGTACGCATTTCCTGATGCATTAAATATTCCCTCAAATATGATTTTTAATAAAGTCTTCCATTATGTGGCCACAGCATACATTATCTATTTCATTATTCAATATTTTAAGTGGCTTCCAGGCTTTTTCATGTTGTGTGTGACTCTGGCCCTGTCTCTTACATTTTCTTACAGTCAATTTCAGAATCAGAACTACCTTCCTGAGGTTTTCATGAGTATAATCAACAGCATATATAAATCCCCCTCATACAGTGCTTTGCTCGCAGCAGGCGCTCAGTAACTGGTAGCTATAAATAGGAAATCAAGTAACCAAGAGAACGGACTGACTGTGCCACTGCAGAGGGCTGGGGAGGCCATGCTCCCCTCATCCACTCAGGGCTCAATGGAATGGGGAAGGCGGGGCTGGGAAGCTAGAGGCAGGGGAGGGGGGTGAGGGTGGTCCTGGGGGTCGGGGTGGGGTTGCTCCCAGGAGCAGACAGACCCATCAGTATCTAGAATGAAATCATTCTGCATTTTGAACCGAACAGACACCTGCCTCCCTGATGCCCTCAGACATGCCCGCTCTTTGGTCTCAGAGACCCGCTGTGAGGCTGCAACACCTATTCAGGTGAAGAGGGGACCTGGATGGTATTGATTGCACTCCTCCTTCAGAAGCTTCATATGGCTGAATACTGTTTGGAGAACAAACAACATGAACCACTGTGTTCTCAAAGATTATTTATTAGCTATTCTCATCCATGATGAAAAAAATAAAATGTAAACAAAATTAAAAATAAGATGAAAATCCTACAATATTTCTTGCCCAAGGACATCAGCTCAAGTACAAAATGGGACCCCAGGGCCTTCATGTCTGCAGCTTGCCTACAGGAGAAGCCCTCACAAGAAGAAAGACAACCACACTGTAATGTCTGCTCGGGTACAGGGTCTGGTGTGGCATGACAGGAAAGTACAGTGATGTTTTTTTTTTTTTTTAAACAGAGACTAGAATAATTAGAAGCCTATGAGCAACACCCCTTCCGAGCCCACTCAGGTGCACCTGGGAACTGCTGGGCTATTCTTTGGAATGAGTCTTCCCAGGCCTGATGATTGCACTGCATGTCCTTGGGGTGGCCAGTCTCTGTTCTTTGATGGTGGATTTGACTTCTTAGTACAATCAGGTCACCTGGAGTTGGTTTGGATGGATAGGGGATAATGGAATTCTGGGATGTTATTGGGGGATAAAGCTTTAAGTGGTACAGCAAGGAAACTTTTATATGGGCCCCAGCTGGCCCTGGAGGCCTTCCTCAGAGAGGTGGCAATCTTGCAGCCTGTGCCATGCCACGTGAGTGTCTTGAGGGAGCACACAGCTCCTGAGGTCAGGACATGGAAGGTCAGGCCTCCTCCGGAAGCTTCAGCTCTGGACTGCTTGTTAAAACCCTGGCTCATTCATCCAGAGCTCAGTGGGAACCACAGTGGTACTGTTTATTCTTTCTCATAAAATAGAAGCCTGCCAATTTAAATTTATATTTGGTCCAAGAAAGGCAGTTTCTCAAAGTATTCTGGCTCCTTAAGGACCTGGGCACCACTTTCTTTCCTTCCCTCTCTTCATATGCTGTTCCCAGCCTACAGGAAGATGTCTATGTGTGCATGCTTCTTGATGCCTGGTCCTCTAAAGGAAGAAGGTCCTGAGCACCAGCAATGCAAAGGCCAGTCTTCGTTGGGTGGCCTCAGGACAGTGACCAGCTGGGTGACAGATCTGCAGTACCATGATCCTGGAGGAGTCTCTGCAGAGTCTTTCCAGGGGGTGATACTTCCCTGGGGCCTGCCCCAGAGCAGAAGCAGGCGGTGCAAATGCACCTAGTCGTCCGGGATGGGGGTGTTGCAGTTCCCGTGGTAGATCTTGACGTGGCCCTCGCAGCGGAAGTAAGCGTCAAAGACGTCACTGTAGCCATGGTCCCTCCACCAGGTGCACAGCTGCCGGTTCCAGGTACAGTCCAGCACGTGGAAGAGCTCAGGGTGCTCCATGCCAATCATGGTGAAGAAGTCCTGGTCCCCGAGGTGGCCGCGGAAGTGGTACTTGCTGGCCAGCTGCTGCACGTGCGCGGGCTCCAGCAGGCGGCTGTAGAGCGGGGACTGGCGCATGGCCTCCAGGCTCAGCAGCATCACCCCACTGTTGAAGCCAGGGAGCCCATCGGGGGGAGGGCCCCCCACCCTGGTCGTGGGGTTCTCATGGCGGAACTGCCAGAATGTGTGCCTGTGAAGGGGAAAGGAGAGACTTAGCCCCGTGGAGGTGAGCCTGCCTGTCAGCCCTGCTGTCTGTCTCGCGGCATTCGAGACTCGAAATCTATTTCCCACCACCAATGAGTACAGAGCAAGTCTGACCCCAGGTCCCTGACTCCAAGCCCCATGCTGTTCCACTATCTACTGCCACCTCAGGATGATGATGTTGGCGTCATCATCTTCATTGTCCTCGTCATGCACCTGTACAGATTTAGCACGTGCTAGGCACTGTACTGCGTTATCTTATTTGCTCCCCACAACAACCCTAAGAGATGAGGGCTCTAAGAGATGACACATCACTTCATAGTTGAAGAAAATCAGGCACAGAGAGGTTATGTAACTTTCCCAAAGTCACACAGCTGGGAAATAGCAGAATTAGGGGCTAAATCCTATCATCTTCTGGCTCCAAAGTCCATATTCTTCAGATGGTAACAACTCAGGCAGAACTTTCTACCTTTGTCTGTGATCTTAAAGAGGAGGAAGGTAGAAAGGAGGAGAGCTCCTGAATGGTGAGCTGTGAAGATATAGGAAGTCAATCTCAGGCTGAAAGAAATCAATTTTCTGCTTTGGAATAACCCTTATTCAGGGAGACCCAAAGTCTACCATATCTGAGAGGCTGGGCAAGAGCCAGGGACTTGAGACCGCTCTGGACACACACCTATGAGTTAGGGTGAAGCAGCTATAGAGAGCCAAGTGGGCCTTGGCTAATTGGGAGGGGATGTCACTTCAATGTCAATCTCCACGTCAGATTTAGAAATCCAGTCTAGGTTCATGGTGTGTTAGAGCCAGAGGGACCTGTCTACGTCCTCCATCCAAACGCTTCCTTTTGGAGGAGGGAAGAAAGAGCTAGAAATCTCCTTTGAGTGACATGGTTACAGTGCTGGCCACTCTGGTTTCCAGCCTCCTTGGTGTCAAGGACTTGTGTGCTGCAAGAGTGGGCAGGAGAGGGCCGGGGAGCTGAGCCCATGACACAGAGCGGAGGCCAACCAGCACAGCCCTGCCTTGGGTGAAGGAGCGGAGCTGGAGGCCTGCTGTGGGCAGTGAGGGGCAGGGCTGGACCTAGGTCCTCAGAGTAGGGAAGGTATCAAAACCTCACCCACCTGCTCCCCAGTCTGCAAACACCCCTCTGCCTCTTGCAGGGATACTCCAACCAATGGCAGGACAGGATCTGTGTGGTGACATGTAAGGCCTGGTGGAAATCAAACAGAGCCCGGCCCAGGGCACCCGCTGCAGGGCCATTCTCCAGATCCAGAGCACTTGTCCTGTTGGGGAAGAGACAAGCCTGCCTTGTGGCCTCACATATCACAAAGGGAGCCGAGCGTTTGATCCTGGTGAGGGAAAAGCTTTCCTTCAGGACACTCACAGGCGGAACACTCAGTCCATTGTTTGAGCTCAGCCATAATCAGACTGTGAGTGGAGCAGGGCGCTGGCGCCTGCCTGCTGATAACAGCCGCCCTGGCAAAAATAAGCTGCTAGAGCACACTGAGATGCCACGGTCCTTCCAGCCACAGGAGCCTGCGGTGATGGGATCCCAGTGTTGGGATGCAGTCTGGCAACTGCTTGTTCATTTTTGCCATACTTCCTCCAAGCGGTTAATTTCAAGCTAGGATTCTCCCAGGCAGATCTAAGCCACCACAGCATGGCAGAGGAGGGACCCTCCACCCAGGGTGCACCCCCACCAACTCGCTCACTCACCTGTCAAGGGGTCGGGACAGGTGCATCTACCAGAGAGGAAGCAGGGAAGCAAGAAGCAGGTCCCGCCCCCCTTCTTTCCGCCCACCCTACCCTCTCCTCTCTTCCCTCCCAGAGGACCCAGAAGAGGGCGGAGCTGGTCCAGCTCTGGGACCAGGATCCTTAGGCAGGGTCAGGCACGTCAGGGCCTCCTGACAAGGGGCAAAGGAAAGTAGGTGTGGATGAGATGTCACAGCCGCTAGTGGCACGTGGAGCCAGGGAGCAGGACGAGGACATGGTCTTATGACGGCCGGGCCTGTGGCTTCACTGAGCGCTCCATCTCCCACAGAGAGGGTACTAATGGCCTTCAGCCCTTCACCAAACTGGGGGCAGGCAGGCCACCCACAGCCCTGGGCACCTGCCAACCTCCAGCCAAGACCAGCAGCCTCCTCACACCTTCCCTGTCGGCAGAAGGAGTGATCAAAGGGTGACCTACTGGGCTCAGGAGGGGAGCCAGAGGCTGAGGGAGGAGGACAGAACATCCTCTGAGTGGAGGCCACAATCCTGGTGGCTCTCTGGGAACATGAAGCCCAGTGTGGCCATACAGGCAGCACCAAGAGGCATTTTATAACAAAGGGCCAGGCCTGGGGCATCAGCACATTATGAACTATCAGGAGCAAAGGAGGGAAAGGAAATTGGAAATCCAAATTTCCCAGTGTGTTTGCCAAAGCAGAAATAGCCTGAAAAGGAACTGATGATCCTCGAAGCACAAAATGATGGTTCACAGTGTTCCAACCATCCCAAGCGAACCCACAAGAACACAGGGCATGTGTTAGAGTCTGTAAACAAGTCAAAATAACACCTGGCATTTTGCCAGGGGAATGTTAGAGTTTGTAAACAAGTCTGGATGGTGCCTGGCAAAATGCCAGAGGGAGTGGTTTGAGAAGTAACAAAAGCGAGCCATTAAGTGTGGAGATTCCTGATTGGTTGACTGCTGTATCTAGTTTATGTTAATTAGATAAGCTGTGTGGAATGTATAAATACTGCTCCTGTCGTGCAATAAACGGCTCCTACTCCTGCTGTATCAATGTACACAAGTTATTCGTCACCCCCCGGTTATTTTGCTGCAGCCAGACTGCAGCAGGCATGGAGCACTCTGGGGAATGGCAGGTGCTCTGTCTTTTATGCCAGCTGCTTCTCCTGGCTGAGCCACACTGGCTCAGGCTCTGGAGAACGACATGATATGGGGATGGGCAAGGGCTAGAGCTCATGCAAGGAGTGCTTCAGTTATGCCGCGGGGCTGTGGGCGCTGGCCTTGCAAGGCGTTGCCACTGCTCCTCACACCAGAGTCAGAGGGCAGCAAAGCCTGCTGACATTCTTCCCAGACACTGCTGTCTGCACTGAACAGAGAGAGAACAGAGGTCCTCGGTGTGTCTGAGCCAGAGATTCTAATCTCCAAGGTCCCGTTATTTCTGACCGCCTCAGAACCCACAGGCTAATGTTCTAAGGAGCGGCACTTGGATTTCAATCTCGTTTCTGAATTTGGCTGGCACAGCCCGAGACTAGGGGCACTAGGGATGAGACCATGAGAGGATACAGCCACCACTGGCACTTCACGGCTCAGAGGGCAGATCCAAGGGCTGCTACAAGGCAGGTCACAGGGGCATGGGGCTGCAGGAAACCTCTGTATGAGCGTGGATACCTGGTTCTGAATCCTGGAGCTGCCAGAAATTTCTTTTTTTAACTTCCCATGCCCACACCTAGCCACTTTGCCTAATAGTGTAAACCCTGTGGCTTGTTCCCATCCTCCATGGTCACCTTAAGAGCCACAGCACAAGGGACAAGATTCCTCTCCCTCCTTGGAAATCATCCTAACTAATAATCATTTTAAAAGACCATTAAGACAAATGAACTAACCTTCATGAAGAAAACCCATCTTTATGGAAAGGGTATTTGAAATAATTTTGACTACAGTCAGCCCAGAAAAGGCAACTGTTACCACCAACACCAACACTACCAACACCAACACCAGTACCATCACCACCATTACCACCATCACCACCACCACCATCTCCACCGTCACCACCACCACCATCTCCACCGTCACCACCACCACCATCTCCACCGTCACCACCACTATCATCACCATCTCCACCATCACCATCACCACCACCACCACCACCATCACCATCTCCACCATCACCATCAACAACACCAACACCACTACCACAACCGCTACCACCACCACCGCCACTCCTTGCTCTCAAGACAGGCCCTGTAGCACAGTGAGGCAGTGCTCAGAAGGCTTTCCCACCCTGCAGGATGGCCCCTTCCACCTTACACATTCCCAGCTGGAAGGAGTGCGTGCCCAAATGACAGGGCTTGCATGGGGTGGCAGAAGGAGAGGATAGCTGGTGGGGCATGTTCCTGCCCTTATCTGTAGAACCTTGTAAGAGACACGTTAGGTGGCAAGCACCAGTCCTGTTTGCAGGCCAGCAACTGAGTTTCCAAACTACAAAATCCCTCACAGAAAGACAGAGGGACCAGCAGGCCCTCTGCTTCCCAAGCTGAAGGGCCCCTGGGTAGAGCTGGGGCCAGGAGCTTGGAGTTAAAACCAGGAGGCCTGGCAGGAGAAGAAAGAGCGTCTGGGGACAGAGACCCAACAGACAAGCTGCAGGGGTTCATAAGCTTCCTCTAGGCGCCCTCTACCCCTCTCATCCCTCCAGAAGGAGCAGCCTCCATTCCAGCCTCCACAGGGCCTCTCTCTGCACTGGAGGCTACAAGATTCCCTGTTCTGCACACTCCTGGCATCTCTGTGCCATCTGCCCAGCCTGGGAATGGGGATTCAGGGAAAAGACAGAACCTGGAGAAGTCTGAGGGAGAGTGTGAGTGCTGTCTGTTGACTGACAGGATTAACATCCATCCACACACAGGATCAGAACAGACTACAGTCAGCCCAGGGGTTGGAAGGCAGTTGTATGCATTCCCAAAATCTGTGTCTTGGAACTTTGTCCCATCAGGGCCTTCGGCAGGGGGACGGAGATTTGAGACAGGGCACTGGAGTACAGCTATTACAAGAGCCGAGTTTTCTAGAGAGCCACCTGCAACACCAGCAGAGTGGGCACTTCCTTTTACCCACAAATCCACCCAGCTCTCTGGGATAGTGTGCTCAGGCGCCAAAGCAAAGTCAGCTCCAAAGGCAGGCACTTACCTCCTCCTGCTTCTGGTGCTGCAAATTCAAGATAGCGGGGCCCTGGGAGGAACCTGCTGCTGTTGCCCTGGCATCTGGCGTCTCTGGCCCCTTCACAGGGCTGCTCCCTGTGTGCAGGTGTCTTTGTGTCCACAGTCCTCTTTTTATAAAGACACCAATCATTGGATTAGAGGCCACTTTACTCCAGAATAAACCTGTCTTAATTATATATGTGATGACCCCACTCCTTCTGTAGTACCAGGGGTCAGAACTTGAGCATACAGAATTCTGGGGGACACAATTCAACCCATAACATGGCAGCAATGAAGACAGAGAAAAACATTACAGCTCACCTTCACCTATTGCCACACCCGAGGACGCTGGTGGGGTCCAAAGCTGGCAAATTCCCTGCCAACTGAGAGAATGAGTCATGATGGGCTGGGCAGCCCTGTCTAGGAGGGTGTCAGAAGGAGGCAGGCACCCATGGCTGGAGAAGGGAAAGGCAGAGCAGCTTGGAAATGTGGGCCTCAGGTAGGGGCATGGAACAGCCAGCAGGCAGATGTCCAGAGCCCACACGGTGACAGGTCCTTGTTCTATGAGACACACAGGAGCAACCAGAGGACCCTCAAGAAAAGGAGGAATCAGTTACCAATCCCTGAGCATTCACCAGAGCACCTCTATGCCCAGCAGATAGAGGCGTGAGTACACCCTGTACCCCAGAGATGCTGACAGTCAAACAGGGAGATAAGATGCCCCACGTGAACTCCCCACAGTGGGATATCTACAATCCGGAACCTAAAAGCCTGGAGTGGGCCACCAGGCCTATAGGTAACATAGGTCCACAGTGGGCCTCTAGAAGCAGAGGAGTGCATGGTGCTGGGGTTGTAGCTCAGTGGCAGAGGGCTTGCCCCTCACTTGTGAGGCACTGGGTTAGATCCTCAGCACCACATAAAAATAAATAAACAAAATGAAGGTATTTAAAAAAAAAAGAAGCAGCAGAGGAGTGCAGACTATGTCTATCTGTGCCCATAGGGAGAGTGGCCTTGCCTGTCACTGTGGGTACTCAGCCACAGAAGGGCCGATGCTACAAATAGGCCTGCCTGCCAGGCTCCTCTCGGGGTGTGTTGGCACCTCAGCAACCAGCTTCTGTCCATCCAGCCAGTTTGGAGGTTTCTGTTTCATCATATCTTCCTGCCCTGGAAGTCTGGCATGATAAAGGTGACCCACATTGTCTGTTGGTTCCCCAAACTGCGCCTGCTATGACCAATCTATCTCTGTGGGACTAGAAACTACCATGGTGCTAGAATCCTGGAGGGCAAAGAGCCCTGACAGAAGACCTGACCTGCTATAAGACGGCACTCCAAGTACCAGTGATCCTCCTCTTCTCCAGAGCCCTCTGGTCAGCCTGAGGCCTTCCCAGGGCCAGGCCCAGCCAGGGCCCTGAGCTGCTGCTCCCGGGGGCCCTTGGGAGGTGTCACCTTCCTCCAAAGTTTCAGGCCTTTGGAGTAGGCTTGTCTCCTCATGCACAGCTCCCCATGCCTGGCCTGCCTGGGTATCTTGGTCACTCAGATGTCTTCCCACACCTGTCCCGGGAGCTGTGGGGCCTGGGGAATTCACTGTCACTCAATCTCACACACAACTGCAGTGCAAAGAGGTGCCAAGCTGGGCTGGGCTCTGGGTGGGCTGCATGGGGAGGACCTGGGGAGAGATGGAGGGCAGTGGCTTCCTTCAAGGTGAACAGAGCTAATAACAGCAAAGGCTGGGAGGAGTGGATCTGGGCAGGGGGCAAGGGGAATGTCCCACTCAGTCTCTATTGGTGACAGCAAGAAGAATAGTGATATGAAAAAGTTCAGGTCACTAGTACAGAGTGTAAAGCAGGTATGACAGAATTCTGGAGAGTTCTGACATTCAGTAGGTGGAAGAAGAGGAGCCAGGAAAGATATATGGCCTTGGTAACCCCACCCACCTGTCCCCTATACTGACAACCTGCATGGCTGGTACAGACTCAGGCTTGGGGTTCTTTTTTGCTGTTGGGATCCTGGAGGAGCCACAGGACCACATGGACCTTCCAGCTGGATCTGCAGGCCCCAGTGTGCCCACTCCAACTATTTGTCACCTAGCTCTGTGACCCAGGTACCTGGTAGAGGTACCTCCAGCCAACCTTCCTCTCCCACTCCTCATCCTCTTTCAAAATGGTTCTTCTCTAGGCCTTCTCTACCTGGATGATGCCTTCGAAAGCCTTGCACTGGTGATACAAATTGCATATTTTGGAGAAGTGGCTGCAGTGCCATGCAGAGAAAGCAGAAGCCAAAGATCAATCATTGGCCGGGTGAGCACCCTGGCCAGGATCGCCATCCTCAAGGTGGTGACACAAGATCCAGATTGTGCAGCATCAGCCAATGACACAGAGGAGAGGTAGGCAGCGGAAGAAAGGTGGCTGGGGAACAGGCTGAGGCTGCGGCAGCCTCCTCGCACCATAGGGCCCATCTTATTGAAGGGGAGCTGACCTGTGCCCAGAGGTGCCTGGCTATCGTCCTGCAAAAGCTGGAGGAAGCCAAAAAGCTGCTAATGAGAGTGAGAGGCCCAAAGGTTAGTGAAAACTGGGACCTCAAAGATGAGGAAAGGATGGAACCACTGGAAATCCAACTCAAAGAGGCTGAGCACACCACAGAGAAGCAGACAGAAGTGTGAAGAGGTGGCTGTTACTTAACGATTATTGAAGGAGACTCGGAACACACGGAGGAATGAGATGAGCTGTCAAGAGTCCCGTTGCCCAGAGATGGATGAGCAGATCAGATTGATGGACCAGAGCCTGAAGTGTGTGAGTGCTGCTGAAGGAAAGTACTCTCAAAAGGAAGACAAGTGCGAGCAGAGAAAGATTCTTACTGACAAACTCAAGGAGGCAGAGACCTGTGCTGAGTTTGCTGAGAAAACTGGAAAAGACAACTGATGATTTGGAAGATAAGCTGAAGTGCACCAAAGAGGAGACCTCTGTACACAGAGGACGCTGGGCCAGACTGCTTGACCTGAATGACAGCCAGAGCTCCAGGCCCTGCTGCTCCTGCCTCTGAGCTTGACCTGCCTGAAACCAGCCAGCCCAAGCTGACCTTGACTGAGGACTGATCTTCAACAGGAAGCTGCTTTCTCTTTTCAGCAGTCCTCTTATTCCAACCCCTTGTCTCTTTCACCAAAAATGTCTCTGCCTTTTCCCAGAGATTCCAGCTGGGCTAGAGGCTAAAAGCCTTCAGAAAAAGGGAATGAGCACCATGCCAAGTGACTTTAAAAGCATGTTGTGATGTCCACATTTTGTAATTGCATTTTTTAAATTGTAATAGCAATCATCTATGAACCATTCCAAATTATTCCACAGCTCTGAGGCAGCAAGCTCATTCTTTTCTCATTTTTGGAAGGTAACTTTCCAGCCTAATCCATATTGTTCTTTCCATAGGATAGAAAAGGTATGGGCCAAACACAGCCCAGGGAAAGACTCTGCTATGGGAAACCTCATTACTGTGCATGAAATACCAGCCAAACCAGAAAAGGCCAGGACAAGTTAGCCGAAGACCAAAACCTACACTATTCAGGTATGTTTTTTGGTTTTTGAATTGGCTTTAAGGTATTTTAGGAAAACTTTATTTTTATTTTTCACTTTTTCCATCAGAAATAAATAAACTAAGAAGGGGAGATTTCTGAGACTTTTCAAATGTTATTTATTTATTTATTTTGTGGTGCTGGGAATTGAACTCAGGGTCCGGCATGTGTTAGGCAAGGGATCTACCACTGAGCTAGATCTCAGACCAAATTTTTGTCCCATTTCTACCCTCTTCCCAGCTACTCACAGAAGGGATCATGGGCCTCTCAATGTGGAGGTGACTGCTAAATTGCTCTTCTGCTGTCTTGAAAGAAAGGCTGTTTTTGCCACTGACTTGGCCGTATGAAGCTCATCTCATCACCCTTGTCTGCGTCTGAAGCTGCCGTCCCATTCTGCCATCTCATTGTGTTTGTACAATGTTTATGTACAACATTTTAAAATTTTATATTAACTTGAAACTTTGCTTTTTGAGGGTTGGGGTATGCTGGCAGTATGCTGACCTTTCAAAGTTTCTTTCCCCACCTGAGCTGAGGTTTCTGTGAGGCCTGCAGGTACACATTCTGAAGCTTACTGGTTTAATGTACTCTCCTTTGTTGTAGTTTCTTCGGGACATTTAGGAGAAAGAGAAACCAATAGTGTTTTGATTCTGAATGTTGACGAGTGTCCTTTTGAAATAAAGAACCAGTTCCTCCAAAACAAATAAACGAACCAAAAAAACAAGTTGCCCATTTTAAAATTAAAAACAAAATGGTTTGTTTTGGCTCACAGTTCTAGAGGCATAAGGTCTAGGGACCTCATATGGTGATGGCCTTATTGCAAACCCAAGGTGCTGCAGAACATCACGTAGCAGGAGACAGGGAGCACATGTGTGCATGTAAATGGCCCACTCTGCCTCTCATTCAAAAGCTCTGATTGTGCAGAATGACACATCAGAGAGCACCAAGGACCTCAATCCCCCATCCACAATAGAAAGCAACCCTGCTGCAGTCTCCTTGGTCCCCAGGGATGCACATGACCCCACTCTCCAGGTGTCCACAGCTGCCTCCCCACCATCTATCACAGCCCTGCAGCTATAGTGTGGCACCTCCTTGCCCATCATTGCTGCTCACCACCCACATCCTCTTCCTCTGCCCCAGCTATAAGGACATCCTCTGCTCCTTCCCTTACCTTGGCCACAGGTCTTCAAACCCCATTTTAGCTATACACTGAGCCCTCCATAAACCTTGTCCCTAGAGGCATCCTGCTCCAGTGATGGGGAGCTAAGACAGATCTCTCTGTGACAGCAACACCCCATCCTTACTTTCTGAAACCTTCTCATGGGCCCCTTGGGACTCTAGGCCCACCTCTTCCCATTCTCTGCACCAGCAGATGCTCCTGGATCTTCCTGGCTTCCTCTCTGGTCTAGCTGGCCTGAGGACCTCACTACAAGCTGAAAGCTAAAGAGGGCGAGAATTTAACAATGTGCAGGAGGTCACAGTGACCTTCGGCAGAGGTGGGCAGTAAAGACCAAGAGGCCATGTATGTTGTACTGGGAGTACATGAAAAGCAGGGAACAGATACAGGGAAGGCAGATGGCATCACTTTGTAAAGAGAGGTCAGAGGGAAGAAAGGAATGTACACACCAGAGAAGGATAGACAGAGACATATTGAGGGAAAGAGCAGAAATGATAACAGTGATGGTTAATATTTAGTGAACACTTATCATATGCCAGGCCCTGTTTGAGTACCTAACTGCAAGAACTCTAATATTTGAATGACCAAATAAGGTCAGTCCCATGGTCTCGAGCTTCTAGTGAGGAAACTGAGGCAGTAAGAAAACATTAGCTCTAAGATCAGGAAAAGCAGAGGAGCCAGGCAGAGGAGGTGCCAAGAAGAGGGGTACCCTGGGGCACATCTGAAGTTAGGGATAGTGAGAGACCTCAGGAGAGTGAGAGGTGAAAGATGAGCTGGGGTGTGAACAGGCTTTGAGGAAGAGAGAATTAGGTGCAAGGGTCTCTGGGTAATACTACCAGAAATCAATAACGAATGAATAAAAGGGTTCTCCAGAGTACTGAGGGCATGAGTGGGGGGAAATGGATTGATAACTGGAATGTCCCTCATTCATCTTTATGTTTTACTGCATCTGAATGACAAAAGTTACCTTAGAACTGTTGGTTTCAAATGGATAGACTAATGGATGAATGAATGAACAAAGGACTTAGAAATTCTAACACTAGAGGGTATAAAAACATAAAAGAGGAGAATGTTGAAGAAAGTGCTGGAATAATAATTTAGAAAGGAGCTAAGGAGCTGAGTGTGGCAGCCAAACCTATAATCCCAGCTACTTGGCAGGCTGAGACAGAAAGATCACAAGTTCAAGGCCAGCCTGAGAAACTTAATGAGAACATGTCTCAAAATTTAAATAAATGAATAAATGGACTAGGGGTATAGCTCAATGATACAGCACCCCTAGGTTCAATGCCCAGAACTAAGAAAGAAAGAAATCATCGGGAGGAGAAAAGAAAAAAGGAAGGGCAGAAAGAAGAAAGGTAGAAGGAAAGAAGGAAAAAAGGAAACAAGAAAGGCAGTTGGGGAGAGGAGAATGTGCCCCTGGTCTGTCTGGAGAGCTGATGAGGGGTCTTCACTAGAGGAAGCCTGACCTCTCACAAGGTGAGGACAGAGAAGGTGAGGCAGAGGAGCTGGCCCCATGAGCCCTGGAATCCCTGTCTATAGTCAGATGCTCAGTGTGACACAGACTAGGCATGAAGAAGCCCAGATGGAACCTGACCCAAGCAGGCCTAACCTTTTGGACATTACCCTTCCTAGCACCAGCCGGAAGATGCCCAGCCTGCTCCCACCGGGGCTTTTATGTTACCGTCAGGCAGCAGCTCAATTCTGACGGGAGCAGTGAAGACCTGTGAGCACTTGGGCAGGCCTGGGGCGCAGGCCCCAGCTCAGTGCCCTGGCCCTGGCCTTCCCTGAGTTTAGGCTAAGGGGAGGGATACTAGTCAGAGTGAAGACAAAGTCAGAGAGTCACCTTCAGAACTGGCTCACTGCTTCCAACAGCCCCACGGCACTAGAGGTCACAGGAGAGAGTGCCTGGAAC
This sequence comes from Marmota monax, assembly GCF_021218885.2. Taxonomy (NCBI): domain Eukaryota; kingdom Metazoa; phylum Chordata; class Mammalia; order Rodentia; family Sciuridae; genus Marmota; species Marmota monax. The sequence goes on along the minus strand of NW_026693473.1, from coordinate 9,361,343 downwards.
ACACGGTGAAGTGTTTTCCGGGACAGCGAGCAGAACGCAGCAGGAGCGGTAAGGGTGGTTAGGGAGGGGTGTGTGGAATTTAACCTTGTGTCCCCATTTGAAATCAATTCATCCATACCAACACCCTTCACCCTCCCTCACAGATGGGGGTGTTCCTGGTGGGGCTCCCTGGGCACAAAATCACAGGATGGCACGGTGCCGCAGCAAGGGCAAGCAGGCTGTGGCGAAGTGTGTGGCTTTTCAGGCCCAGAAAAACATCTGAGCAACCTTCCATCTAAGCAGAACTCCACCTTGGGCTGCCTCTACTTGCTGTCCTGAACATCTGTGGCATGGGTCTCAGTCAAGGTAAAAAGAGTAATTGTCCTGTTGACCCAAAACTGAAGATCTCCTACTTGTCAGGCAAGAGCAAAGCACTGCAGGGTAGAGTGATAGACCAGACCCAGGTCCTGCCAGCAAGAGTCTGTCAAGGGCAGTCCTTCCTAGATGTGCCATGGGTGAGTGGGATCCTCGGGGTCTTGTTAAATGCCAATTCCTGTCCAGAAGCTGCATCTCTGACAAGCTCCCTGGGAATGGCAAGGTCACTACCCGAGGACCCTATCAGGGGAAAAAAGAGACTCTTATCATTTTTATGAAGAGATAAAGATTACAAGACTAACAATGACATCATTTCATTCTGAAAATGACCATAAAATAGGTAGCATAGCAACTTGCACATTTTATACTAATTCTGTGTTCATGCTTGATTCTATGCTAATGCTTGCTGTACCTTCTCACTTTGTGAAGCCCTGGGTAGGCCCCTGGGGAGATGCTTCCTGAAAGCAGCATGCTCATGAGTGCCAGGAGGGCCCAGCATCACCTCCTTCCATTGCCAGGGATCCGCAATCAGCTGGGGTGCTGGGGAAGGGAGGGAAAGGAGGAAGGTATGTTAGATTCCAACTGCATGGAAAGAAAGTACCGTGGATGTGGGCATTAAGAATGTAGGTTCTGGGGCTGGAGAAGTGGCTCAAGCGGTAACGTGCTCACCTGGCATGCGCGGGGCACTGGGTTCGATCCTCAGCACCACATAAAAATAAAATAAAGATGTTGTATCCACCGAAAACTAAAAAATAAATATTAAAAAATTCTCTCTCTCTCTCTCTCTCTCTCTCTCTCTCTCTCTCTCTCTCTTTAAAAAAAAAAAAATGTAGGTTCTGGGTGTAGGTGGTCCCAGACCAGGGCTCACATCCTGATCCTCTGCTTATTACGCTGGAAAATGTACTAAAACTCTCTGTGCTTCTAGCTTCTCAACTATAAAGTTTATACAAGGTCACTGGAGGATTTTATGAGGTAATGCAGGTGAAATGCTCAACACATCTGGATGAGATCATGGAAGCCACAGATGCATCAAATTCATTGAGAAACAGTTTTGAATAGCTATCTCATACACACACACACACACACACACACACACACACCCTGCCATCTCAGCAGGCACGGGCTGCACACCCACCAGCAAAATGACTTTTGCCAAGCCACTTCCCCTCAGGGGCTTCAGTTGCTGTTCCTGTTTAAGGGGCTACTTAGCCCAAGGACCTTTTTCAGTTCTGATATCCTCTGCTTCTGTCAGGATTAGGGTTTGCCAGTCATCCAGTCATGAAGCTTGCAGTGGTAAACTTCAAGGGAACATAATGATTACTGAACTCCAGAGATAGGTCTCTTTTGCACGCCACCAGCATGCAAGTACAATACAGGTTTTGGTGTGTTTTGTTTTGCTTTTAGTTACTTGCTTTGTCAACATTTGTCAACAAAGTCCCATACTTGTTCAGTGTTGTGCATGTGGTTTTCAATAAGCCCCTCAGCCACGTGCTGGTGTGTCAGGGCAGCACCCTGGAGGTCACTATACTGACTCATTTCTGTAGAGTCCTAAGTTTAGTCCACTGGTGTCTGTAGGAACAGGTTTCAGGAAATAAAGGTGGACTGGTCCAGGTTTTCTACCTCCATCCTTCTCTCCCTGGAGGTCTTGTTGGATGGTGGCTCACGCGTGCCATTTTTACCTCACTATTTGGGCAGCTGGGCAGGAACAGGAGGAAGGGACAGGCAGTGTAGGAATGGCTCCTGTGTCCCCAGAACTTCCTTCTTTGTTATTTTGGCATAAAAAGACAACACTGTGGGAGTGGAAGTCAAAGCACAGAGAGAAAGAAAGACCTCTCCCTACATGTCCTAAGCCAGGGAGCACACTGTCCTACCACCTGCAGCAGAGCTGTGTGGACACCTGCCCTCCCCAGGTCATAGGTGGCATGGGTGGCACGGACACTGGCCTCAGCCAGGAAGCCCAGCCCCCCTCCCACCCACATGGAGATGATCCCTGGGGCCTCTACTCAGGTGTCCCAACACCAGAGACCTCTCTCCTTACTCCTTCTCCAAGTCAAGACCATCCAGACACACAAGTCAAAAGTAAGTTTGTTCACAGCCTGTTGTGAACCAAGCCCTGTGCCTGAAACAAGGAAGGGCGGGAGAGCAGTGGCCTGCGCTCCTGTACTCAACTTCAAATGCATCACCTCAACCCCTCATGGCCGCCATTATGGCCAGAATTACTGCCAACTTACAGATGAGGGCTTAAGTAATATGTTCAGGGTCACACAGCCCTCCTGTGAGGCCAGGCCCAGAGGGAAGGTTGCAGGGAAGGAAGAAGTGGCCCTCCAGCTTGGCATTTTGCTTCAGGGGGCACAGTAATGTGAAGCATCTACAGGGTGAGCTCTTGCTAAGTTCAGAGCTGGAGTGAGAAATGACTTCAGAGAATCGTTTCACTGAGGGCTTTTCTTCTCAGGGAAGTTCTGGCTAGTGGAAAAGAAGACAAGAGATGGATCTAAATTTCACCAGGACAGTTCCAACCACCAAGAAGGATGTGGCAGGGTTGGGGGACAGCAGGTAGCCAGTGTGCTCTCTGTCCCAGGAGCAGGTGGAGATACAAAGCCACTTCCAGGCCCTGCCCTGCCCCACATCCCAAACCTTACAGCTGAAGAAATCTGCAGAGGTCACCTGTGAACACAGAGAATAGAAGCAACTTGTGCAAGGACACCCAGCTAGGACCCAACAGGGCATGTCCACATACACACGTGCGCACGCACACAGACACACAAGCACTCTCACCACGGCCCCACAAAGACTGCCCTGTGGCCTTTCTCATACAAGTCAGGCAGCAGCTTCAGCTTGTTTTGTCTCATGTTTTCCAGATTTTTTTTCAGAGGAAAATCATTCTCTTGTTAAGGTCATGGCACCTCCAATTCTTTCCCTAAAATACTCTGGTCAGCCCTTGCTGATTGCTCCTCACTTGCGATATTCTAATGACTTCAACCATCCAAGAATATTCTCAGCAAAATGCTCACCATGACCACAATCACAGGACCCCATAGCCTTTGAAACCAGGCCACAGTAAAACACTCTAGCCCATTAGTGCAATCAGGCCTCAGGGGCTGAGGACACACAGGGCAGGCGATACCAAGGTGGATCACACAGACACTCCTGTGGAGCCCACCCTGGATGGGACAGTAGAACTCAATACTCAAAGATGGCACAACTTGGCTCTCAGCAGGAAAATTTCTCTGAGGGGGCCCTAGAGAGCAGCTAGTAGAAGTAGAAGCTGAGAGAAAGGGAGGCCAGAATGGTAGCACTCCAGATTCTCTCAAAATGCTGAAACCTCCAGGTGCACTTCCTCTGAGTGGCCACAGAGTTTCTATGTGGATGTGACCTTCTCCCAAGCAAAGTCAACCCCCATGGGACCTCCAAAAGTCACACATTCTAAATCTTGCAGGAGGTCAGTAGGAAGACAAACAACCACTACTTGAAAGTTCATGTTCTGGTCCAAAGAAGGCCTCGTGAGGTCCCCAAAGAATGGTTCAAAGGACTGTGGGATTTGGAGTGAGTCTGCCAGCCTCGTGGGTGCACCCCTTTCTGACCTCTCTTACCTCTTGGGGATAAAAATTGGCACTGGTGCTAGAGCCCTTGTCCCCCTCCCATACTCTGCTGCCCAGCTCCAAGCTATGCAGTACAGCCAGGGTGAGGGGTGGCGGAGGCTCACCTCCACATGCTCCCACACCACTGAGAATCCAGTCACAGACATGGACTGTGGTGGTGGTTATGAGACCCCCATCTGTGTAGGTGACAATCTTAGCTGAGTCCAGGACTGATGCAACAAGACTACTCCTGTGCTCAGGCCCATGCTGACCCGAGACTGGTTAGGGTTTGGTCCAATATCCTCAGTCACTGGCTGTGGCAATGCCTAGCTGCTGTGAGCACAAACCCTGTACTCCACTCAGGAAAAGGCAGCCTGCAAGGCCAGCCTCCTCACCTTCCCAGGGCTAGCCTCAAGGTAGCCCCCCAACACCTCTGCCCTCTGACCAGAGGAGGTCAACCCAAGAGGCAAGGAGACCCATTCCTATTTGTCACTTTTTAAACTCACCTCATTCAAGGGCTACCCAGGGCTGTGCACAGGAGAGTAGCTGCTTAAATGCCATTTGCATAAAAAGAGCTCACCCAAGCAGCCTGAAGCTAGTCTCCAGCCCACCAGTCCCCTAGCCTGGCCCACTTGTTGGAGTCCCCAATGGTTAGCTGCACTGAGCCCTGAAGCCTCGCAGCTCAGCTGTGCTGTCTCTACTGCTCCCTCCCTCCCCGCTTCACTTTTTCTTTTTAGGGAAGGGGGATGTAGAGAGCCTTTTCTTCCTCCCCCCTCCCTTTTTCTTTTTTCTTTTTAGGGAAGGGGGATATGGAGAAAATTTATAAAATACTCTGTCCTCCTGACAGACCAGCTCAGATCCCAGCCATGCTGGCTCAGGGAGCCACATTACTGGAGGTTTAGGTGAACTGTCTGGTTCAGAAACTACACAACTCAACAGACCTTAAGTCTCAGCTGCTCCCCATCCCTCGCCCCTGAAACTGAGGCCCTTCCTAGGCTCCGAGCATGCCAGTGCGTCTCAGCAGACGCATCAGATCTGTGGGGTAGAGCTGGACCAATTCTATCCAACAAACACACAGGTTAAAGCAGGGCTGTGAAGCTAGAGACCTGGGTTCAAGTCTCAAGACTGCCTTCCTAAAGGAAGACTGTGGCCAATTATGGAAACTCTATGCCTCATGGTCACCTATGAAACTGAGGTGACAATATCTTCTTCAGGGTCCTCAAGAGGCTTACATAAGATAATGTACAGAAAGTGCCAGGGGAGGGAGGGCCTGGCACTTTTATTCATTCAAGAAGTTCACACACCTACTGTGTGCTAGCTACTGTTCTAGGCCCTAGAAGAAAATACCTATAAGACAACTGTGATTCCTACCTTCTCCGAGCTAATGTCTGGTGACAAGGGCAGGGTGCATGCAAACCAGCTAGAACAGTGACAATTCTGTAAGAGAAGGGATGGCACAGATGTGGAGGCTGAGACCCCAGAAGACAGCCCTGCTCCCAGTCTGGAGTCAGAGGGCTTCCTGGAGGACGTGGGGCCTGGGCCCAATGCTGCAGTAGAGTCAGGTGGGTGAGGACGGGAGATGGGCAGTGACAAAGCCTCCCTTGGAACTGAGAGCAGACTCTGCACGGGCTGAGCTGCACTGAGAAGGGCCAGAGCAGGGAGGTCCTTTGAGGAAGGTCTGGTCTTGGTGCTCAGGGTAATGTGGTGTTTGAAGACAAGCACTTGTGTATGAGGGTCACTCAGGCTGTGCTGGGCACTTGCAGGGCTAGAGGCAATGATCCTCAGCAGCGCCTGACCTGCTCTGAGGACGGTGTGTACTGGGGATGAGGGAGCATCAGGAGCTCTATGTCTGGGCTCCTGTCTTGAGCCCACCAGCTCTGGGATAGATCCAACAGCTGTTACCCCTTATCGCTGACAGCTGGATTCTGGGCCTTGTTCTCCCACCTGCACAGCAAGGAGAAGGGCTCCCTGGCCTTTCCCATGGCTCTGTGGTTCTTAATGTTGTGTCACCCATCACGGAGGACTCCTCAATGGCAGCTCCCTTCTCTTATGTGTTCTCCAAACGTGGGAGCAGGCTAGGAGCCTTGGAAGGGGCCGCTGGTGATGCTGGCCTGTGCAGCCCCACTCACTCCACCGGCTCCCTCTCCAGTCCGCCCAGGCTGACTCACCTTCCCGCTCCTCACACAGCCAAGCCACCCTCCCCCAGGCTCACAGGCCCAGGCCTCTCCTGCCTCCCTTCCCTGTGCATGCACTTTCTAGGGACATACTTATTCCCTTTAATCTGCAAATGTGTCCCCTTGGCTCCATGCTGCTTCAGTCTCTTACAAATGATTCTCCTGCACCTCTCCCTCGCCTGGAGTGCTCCCCATGAAGGCGAAGAGAACGTGAACCCGCTCCGGGCCTCTCCCCACTTGTACTCTATTCAAGTGCCACACAGGTGTGTAACACATGGGTGTGCCTAGGGCTGCCTGGAGCTGGCAGAGGTGTGCAGCCGATGCTTCTCAGTCCTATCCAGATGGACGATGGGCCTGGGCTTGAACAGAACAGCCAACAGGGATGTGAGTGGAGGTGAAGAGTGGAATTTTAAAAGCCAGATGAAAGATGGCATTAAAATTCGATGCTAGTTCAAGTCACTACCTAAGGACAATAATTAGAATTCTCCGAAAACACCATTTCTGCTGCATGATACCCCATGAGGTTTTCTTCTGGAATTCTCTGCCTGTGTAGGAGGCAGCTTTTCCTCCTTGAGGGCCAGCCACCCTCTCCCTGCCTTTCTCCCCACAGCGGTTCAGGCTGCAGGACTGCTGACTCAGGAAGAAGGGCCCGACTTGTCCACATCCAAGCCAGCCGGGAGCTTATCTTCATCCAGCCCCCGCCCCGTGGAGCCTCATGGCTACACGTCCTGGTGCCATCAAGGGCAGAGTCTGGGCTGCTCTCCAGAGGTCCCTGTGGAAACTGTAGGACTGTCTCGCTGGGGAGGCCACGGAACTTGAAGGCAGCGTTTCCAACACTGGCTTCTCTTCCCCACAGATCTCAGCCTGAGGGAAAAGCATGAAGAAACCCAGAGGTGGACAGGAGGCAAGAGGGAAAGACACCAATGTGCCTAGCACAGCCAGGCCTGGACCCAAGGAGGCTCCCTGTCACCAGCCAGCCCTGCCCCTCTATGCAATGCTGAAACCTACATCCACACCCAGGCCAGCCAACATCCTCCATATCCCTTCCCCTCAAGGCCTCCTCCTGCCTTCCTGAGAAGCCTGGCCCCTTGCCCAAGACAAGCAGATGCCCGCTGGCACCCATGCAGGCCCAGAGGCGCTGCGCCAGGCCTCCTGCCTCTTCTGCTCAGACCAAGCACTCACAGGACTGCAGCTCCCTCAGCCCCACACCCTGTACAGAGCCAGATACCTGTACAATGTCAGGAAATGATGGAACCAAGCCCTTTGGTCTCACCTTCATGACCTTCCTTAGAGGCCACAAAGAAAGGTCGCCCAAGGGAGCCATAGGCTGGCAAGTCCCTTCCTCCCAGTGGCCCTTTCTCTCGAGGCCCCTGCAGGTATTGATTTTTCTCATCTTTGTATCTGCACTGGGGGCTCCTCTCTGCAGACTGGGAAGGCCCTACTGAGGCCATCCTGACTGGAAGGTGCAGCTTCTCCCCTGCACACTGAGGCTCAGCTCCAGTCCACCTCTGGGAAGCTTTGCTCAGTAACCCCAGCAGGCCTCTGCTCCCCTCTCAGGTTCTCTTACAGATGAGCAGTTTGGTGAAGAGCACTGCTTCTCCAATCTCACTGTACCCAGGAAACGTGTGTCTGGAGACCAGGTTAAAATGCACACAGGATTTTGTCCCGCTGACAAGCTCTGGCATGATGCCAATGCTGCTGGTCCCCAGGCCACACCTGTGTGTGGTGAGCCAGGATTCTGAGTGAGGGAAACTGTGTCCTACCCCAGCAATACCAGCACTGACCACTACACCTCCAAAGACCACAGCATGAGGTCTGTGGGAGGCCAAGTGGGTCGAATAGTCCCTGAAACCCAGTGGGCACTCATGGTGCAATTTCTCTTGCTTATGCTTCGGTTCTCTTCCTGGGGAGTGTGCAAGTGCCTCGGAAAACTGCTGTGGCTTCCCTCCAGTGGCTGGTACTGGATCTGGCACAGAACCATGCCCCTGAGGTGGGGAAGGTGAGGGAAGGAAAGGCCTGCAGGGCTGTCTCCTGGACCAGGGTCCTCACAGCTGGTTCTGAGTACTCCTGTGTGCCTTGCTGGGGAAGGGGTAGTTTAGACCACACTGGTGGGAAATCCAAGTTTGAGTAACGAGGCTTGATAAGTCTTGGGGGGAGCCGCCACAGAGAAAGTGTCCACACAAGTGCCCGTGGTTCCTAGATCTGCTGTCTCTTGCGCATCTGTGTGTGCATACAGGGTAGCCTTCACAGGGGGACACTGCATGTCCACTTCATGAGTCTGATTCTCAAGATCAGCAACTCAACAGAAATGAGCTAGGTGCTTTTAGAAGCCACATTACCTTGGTCTGGCTGGGAAAGATCTACTTAGCAAAATGCTCCACCCCTGCCTTTTCCCTGGCCTTCAGAAACTCAAGCAGCTTCAGAAAAGGTCTTGATTATTTCCAGGGAGTGGCAAAGGACTGAGGGACCCCAGCTTAATGTGTTTCATCTAGTAGTGTCCCCCTAGGGTCTACACCAAAGGCAAGAGGACAATGAAGCTGACGTTGGCAGGCTAAACCCAAGCCTCCCCCACCCTAAGCACAGACAAAAACAATATCTTTAACCTTAATCAGAAAATGTGCTACTGCAACATACTTGGAGGATCACCTAGAGGAGACTGGAGGATATGGTCTCAGACCCTTTCTGGCAGGGAAACGTATCACATGGAAGAGAAGGAGCATCTAAGTGATAGCAGACACAGTGTGCAGAGGGTTAAGTGGGGAGAAATGACAAGTGAGCCTCAGAAAACATGCTCCGATCCCAGCATATCTCCCAAAACACACACATGCACACACACACACATACACAGTGATATACACACATATGTACAGATATGCATACACATGCACACTCATGTAACGGTCAGAGAGACTGACAGACAGATACACGCTTCTCTCTGCCCTTGGGAAACAAATTCAACTACTCATCTAGTCTGAGGCCTCATTCTTCAGACAGACGTACAAACTGGTGAGGAGGCTATTCCTTTAGCTCTGGCCCTGATAACATTTTCCATAACTATTTACCAGCAGGGCTGAGGTTTATTTTAACAGGCAACTGAAATCAGAGCACTGAGACCCATTTGGTAAAGCCTGGTTTTCATAGAAGATAATTTTTCTTCCATGGATCTGAAAAATCAGAATCTTGATTGAAACTGTAGGTACCCACATAATCAGGAAGGCTGCTCAGTCTTCTGAATTCCAGTGGAATGTGAGTATCTTTTGCTGGAGGTCAGAAAGAATCTAATTGTATAATTTGTTCCCAAACTTAAAAAAAAAATAGAGGTGAAAATGCTAAGTCAAAATAGACAACCCCTCCAGATTCAGGTCCTTCTGAGTTTTACTTCATCAGACACCCAAGAAATGCTCCCCTTGGATTCTGTCCTCTGAGAATCCCCATTTCTCCATTGTTTTGAAGCAAAGAACAGGAAAAGCAGGCAGGCTAGTTTTATCTGCTGCTGGGCCAGATCAGTCCCCTGAACTGGACCAGTGATATATTTTAGTTGGAAGCAGCCCTGAAACCAGTCTCAGTGTTGGGCTGATTTTGATGTAATCATACAAATATACATTCATACATACAGGAGCTAACATTTACTAAATGCTTATTACATGCCAGCCACCTTGTAAACAGTTTGTATGCATTATCTCATTTAGTCCTCACAAAAGCTTTGTGACATACGTTACGAAACTGGCAATAGTTATGCCAAATGTCTCTACAGCATCATGTACATGCAAGCACTATTCTAAGTGTTTACATACTCAAACTCAACTCTTTACAAACTTGTGAGGAGGGAACCATTTATTATAACCCCATTTTATAGATACAGAAACCAAGGCTTACCAGGTAAAGAATTAGTCAAAGCTGCCTGGCTAGTCCGTGGTGAAGCCTGGATTGCAGCCCAGCAGCCTTGCCAGAGCCTCCTGTCACAATACCATGCTCTGCTGCCTCTCAGGGCATGGGGCAAATACAAAACACAGACCTGAGCTTCTCCTCTGAGATGGCGCAGTTGTCCCCTGTCTGCCAGGGGAGTGGGGGGAGAAGACAAGTTAACCACACACACAGAGAGAAATCAAGTGAAGCAGAAAGCAAGCTTCCAACCAAATGTTGCTCAGAGAGAACTGAGCAGGTTGAAGAGACTCAAGAAAGGCCTCTGGAAAGTGTAACTTGAGAGATGACAATAAAGAAGCACCAAGAAGTTCCCAAGGCCCAGTACCAGTGGGAGGTGGGGGGCAACTCCAGGACCCACAGGAAGCAAAGAGTGACAAAGGAGACAAATACTGTATGACTCCATAAATATGAAATATCTAGAATAGATAATAGAGTATTCACAGAGGCAGAAAGTAGATTAGAGGTTACTGGGGGCTGGGGGGACGGGACACAGAGGACACGGAGAGAAGTTACTCAGTGGGTACAGAGTTTCTATTGGGGGTGAAGGGAATATTTTGGAATGGGCCATGGTGATAGTTATAGAACACTGTGAATGAAACTAATGCCAGTAACCACACACTTTAAAATGGCTAAAATGGCAAGTGCTATGCTATATGTATTTGAGCGCTTCACTGGCCCCTGCTGCTGAGTTCTTCCTTTGGGGTCTGACAGTCAGGGCCTTCCATCACAGAATCAGATTGGAATGGAAGCCTTGATCTCTATCCCCAATGCCACCTGCTCATGGGCTCCCACCAGGCCTCTTTGCCCTCGATCTTGATCTGCAAGTCACCACAGTCCTTCAGTCCCTGCAGCATGCCCCAGAAGAACAGCCTACTACAGTGGACACGTTGCCCTCACCTGGAGGGAGCTCTTCCCCCTGCTGCCTCCCCACTGCAGGTGACTGCTCTACAGCTACCGTGGATACCAGAAGGAAAATGTGAGCAACATGGAATGTTCTGGAGACACCCAAGACATGTGAGAGGGAGGCGGGCTCTCAAACAACACGGTTTTCTGTGGAAGAGGGTCTGTTTTCTCCGTTCCTCTCCCTTCCCAGGAGATCAAAATAATAAACTCTGAAAGCTAAAGAAATAATCCTGTTCAGATTTTCACGAACAAAGTAGAACCTGGTGCAGGTGCATGGACTGTCTATGGGGTAACAGCTGGACGTGCTTGGACTGCGTCCTTCGCCACCCAGGCATCACAACCAAGAGACACATCCAACAGGTACCGCCATAGCACCATGGGACCCAGCAAGGCCACCTGGGGCCTGCATTGACAGCCCAGACATGGACAAGTCTGCTGGAAGTGAAATTCATTATTTAAAATAAACTTGTTCACAACCCCTTTCCCTGTGTGACAGCTCAAAGACAGAACTTCCGGATGCAGGATTAAATGCTGTATTTGTTCAGTAAAAGGGTACTTAAGAAAAAGTTACATTTTAAGTGTGTAGCTCTGGTAAATATTTGGAATCTATTTCTTGCTGGGCATAAATAGAAGAGGGAAGAGAAAAATTCTTCCTGTCTTAAAAAAAAGTAAGACAGACTAAATAAAGTACAATAAATATCTAAAGAAGAGAGGTTGTGGAAGTTAGGGGATCTGGAATTCCCACTCCTGCATTCAGCCTTGGAGATGGTGGCTGTGAAACAAATCTCCACCTCTGCTGTTCACAGCTGCACACACAGGAGACTGCTCCTGGCAAGGAGTCTTCCTGCCAGGTCTGTCCCCACCTCTCCTCAGCCCGCAACGACCTGTGGCCCTTTGAGGGCCTGACAGACAGGGCTCACCTCTGGCTTCCTATTCATATACTTACACATCTAGCATGGATAGGATCTTGTCTAGAAAGTGTGACCTGTTGGGAATGGAAATGAGTCACAGTGCAGCATTTTGCCTGCCAGGAACACCAGATGGCCAAAACAGGGGCAGGGTTTGAGCCCTTTCCCAAGGCGGGCCTTTGCAGTCTTCTACCCTGTCATCACAGTGACGTCACGCTCCTGCTCCTCACTCTCTAAGATTAACCCCAGCTCCTCAGTTCAACACAGGAGACTTGTCTGATCTGGCTTGGTCCTGGTCTACCCTCAGGCCTCTGGCTTGCTCCCTGGGCTCCACCCAGGCCAAAGTTCCTCAAGTCCCTGGCCAAGGCCTCTTGGCTGCCAAGTCCTGCTCTCCTCTGTCCACCAAGAAATCTCTTCATTAAAATTGAGCCCAGAGGTCACATCCTTGCAGTGTTTACAATAATCCTATGTGTCTCTCTGTCCTATTGAGTTCTTTGGAGACAGAGACTGTGTGTTTTTATACTTGAATCCCTGCTGCCTAGCCCAGTGCCTGGTTCAAGGCAGAGACACTATCCATATCTACTGACATGAGTTATTCTAGCAAACAGCAAGGATAAGACTCACCATTTCCAAGACATGCAGGTTATACCTGGCAGACAAATGGCCCAGGCCTCTGCCAATCTCTGTGAAGGGCTTTGGAACAATCTTAGTAACACCACAGCCCTGCCACAACTCACAGAACATCTCTCAGCACATCATGACAGTGAGGCTGTGACTAATAAATACTGTGATCTCTTCAGAGCCTGCCAGCCACTTGCCAGGGACCAAATGCGCGTCACCATATTGGACACAATCTACTTAATTGATTTACAGCCTAGAAATAAACACTGCCTTCACCAAATCTCACAAATCACACTGGGAAAAAGCAGAGTCTCTCTGGCAGGTTGGTATTTATCTCTCAGGGCATCACCATGGTGAAATGGCTAAAAACATCCTGTACTGCAAAACCATTCCCACCCCATGTATATAACTCTGACTGCTTTAGGTTAATATTTTTAAATGCTGATTAGATCTGGGAATACTCCATTTATAAACTACACATTTTGGTGAGACTTGGATAAAGTATGGTGGTTATATATGTATCTCTGATCAACATATTCCTGAATAAAAATGAGAACACCTGGTTCTTTATCTTAATAAAACATATAAAATTTATATGTCGGAACATATGACTGGTGTGTCTGCTTCTACATTTTCCAATAGCTAGGTTATAATGAATGTCTTCTTTTTTAAATTATATGTTTAAAATCTACAATATGATGCTTTCATGTATATGTAGGTAGTGAAACGGTTATACAGTCAAGCAATTAATGTCCATCATTTATGGTTACCCATGTATGAGGTAAGAGCACCTAAAATACACACTTTTAGCAAAAGTCCTGAACACAATATAATGCTAACTCTGATCCCCATGTTATATGTTAGAGCTTTGACTTGTTCATCTGACATAGCTGCCACTTTCTATTCTCTGATCTGTAGCTCCCCATTTCCTCACCCCAGCTCCTCCCTTGCTACCTGTGTATTCAACTTTTGTTTGTTTTTTAAAGATTCCACACATATGCAATATCAGGCAGTACTTTTCTTTCTGTCTGGCTTATTTCACTTGTAATGTCTCCAGATTCATCCACACTGTAGCAAATGGCAGGATATCCTTCTTTTTAGAAGTTGAAGAATACCCCATTTTACATATATAAATGTGGTATTTATACACATCACATTTCCTGTATCTACTCATCCATCCATGGATGCTGAAGCTGCTTCCTTATCTTGGCTACAGTGAATGATGTCATAATGAACAGGGAGTGCAGACTTCTTTCCAGGGTGATTTCATTTCCTTAGGGTACAGCTTCGGAAGAGGGGTCACTGATAATATAGTAGCTCTATTTTTAACTTCTTTAGGAACTCCTTACTGTTTTCCACAATTGCCATATCAGTCTACCTTCCCACCAACATGTATGCTAGAATCCATGAAAGCAGGTAGCCATGTAGGAAAACTGTGGTTCAGGTCTTGGGCAACTAGAAAAAAGGTGAAAGAAATGATGCAATCCTGTTCAGTGACCAATCCAGATGGCAGCACAGAATAAAAGAGTGTCCCTGGCATATCTTAGAAGAAGACAGGAGCTGGAGCCTGGCTTCTGATTATGAGCAGAGCCAGAGCCAGCCAATTGAACCCCATAGTCCTGCTCAACCATGTGCTCATGCACAGCCTCTCTACCCAGGGAAGCATTTGATACTTTAGAAGTTCACTGCTCAAATCTATTCTTTGCAACTCCAAACTTATCTTCCTATAAAACCTATTTTCTACCACTGTTTGGGCTCTTTCTTATACATCACATCTGCATGTGCCTGGAGTTCAGAAGGGGACCTGTAGTGAGAGGAACATGGGAGCTTAGGCACTCTCAATGTGGTGGCCATGAGGGATTCACACGTGCATGCACAGAAGTGTGTCTGTGGCGGGGGGCAGGGTGGGGGGGATGACAGGTAGGTATCAAGACAGAAAAATGGGGCTCTGAAAACACTAGTAGCGGGAAGGGATTCAATGATAAAAGGTAACAAGCAGAAGCTGAGTCTGAGTCCCAGTCATCACTCCCAGTCTCCTCCTCTGATGAAGTCCTCTTGGAATGACTCTCTTTTCAGGTAGGAATGAAGGTGAGCCGTTCCCTTGGGGGCAGGGGAGGGGGTGCGGGGGCAGCAGGCTCCTACTGCCCTGCTGAAAAGAGGGCCAGTATTCAGCATTACATTTAAAGAGCCTTGTGCATGCTCACAGGTCCACTGAGCAGGGATCAAAATCTAAGGTTCCCAAAGGGCCAGGTATTGGGAGGTAGGGTGGGGGATGTCAAAAACCCAGAAACCCTGGGCCATCTGAAAGTAGCAGCCTCTGCTCAGCTGACACTGTGGGTTTTGGAGAGAAGGCAGGCCTAGTATTGTCCTGACTTCTGAGTTTTAAAGAATAGTTATGAAATATCTTGATTGTAAATGTTGATTAAAAAACAAAAAACAAAGGGCAGAGGGGTGGGAGGGAAGGGAGGGGGCAGGGATTAGCAAGGATGTGGAATGTGATAGACATCATTATCCAAAGTACATGTATGAAGACACGAATTGGTGTCAACATACTTTATAGACAACCAGAGATATGAAACATTGCATTGTATATGTATAATAAGAATTGTAATGCATTCTGCTGTCATTTATTTTTTTAAAAATCAATTAAAAAAAAAAAAAACTCTTTTGCATGGTGCATGAGGTACCACTTCGCAGACTCTTTCCCATCTCTACAATTAGAATAAGTTGATTGGTTCCTTGTTTTCCAAGTATAGCTACAGAATCATTTGGGTACATGTTCAAAATGCAGACCCAGAGGCCCCAGACCAGCTGCAGCAGGATCTCTGGGGAAGAGGCCTGGGACCTGTATTTTGAGAGCTCCCCGGTGATCACGATGTGGCTGCATTGCATGTGGAAGCCCCTGGCCCTGGCTCATTTACATTTCTGCTTTTCACTGACTAGTTAGTATTTCCCATGAGTAACCAAACATTTACTTTGTCTTATACCCCTAGTTGACAATGATAAAATAAAATTTAAGAATAATAAAATAATAATACCACAAAAACTATGACCAGGACTTCCAAAACTTTAGTGAACGCTGGTGCCAAGTGTATGAAATTGTGTCTTATCCAAAAGGCTTATGAAACTTTAATATTCTTCTCTATAATATATCCACGAGTTTCAACAAACCAATTTCCCCTATTCAATCTTGAGTAAAACTGACACTTCAGGAAAATGCAGTGCCTTTTTGCCTGTGATGTAGAGTACCAAAGTACTCCCCAAGTCCAAGCGTCCCTAGAATATTTACCAAAGTTTAAGAGGCACAAACTTATAAATCTTTATACAGTATTATTTTATTTGATGGAAGCCTAATAGCAAAATGCCACATAAAGTTCATGGCAGGAAGGCTCATGTGCAAAATTAATCAACAGGCTTTTATCTAAATTTCTATTCAAAGGTATGTGAGTTAACTTTGAGGAGCTAAATGTGTTAGATGGGAAGAAAATTATATCAAGAAATTATCCTTTAACAACACACAACTTTAAAAGGTTATTGGCTCAGGAGTGGCTCATTTATATTTTTCATAAAAGAAGCAGTCAACACAAAATTAAGTTCCTGAATTGCTCTAAGGTCTGCTCTGGGCAGCAAGGGCCACCTTTGGAGGGTTCCTCTATTGTGCTTTTTTGCAAGTGAGTAGCTCTGACTCCTCCTGAAATCACAGTGCTCCAAGGGTATGCCTACATATTCACACACGGGCCACAGAGCAATGAACCAGAGGCTGTGCAGCCATAAACTGGGGTCAGAGGATTAGCAGGGATGTCTATGCCATAGCAGCGTCCCTGTGGCCATTCTGCCAATGCTGGCTGAAGTGTGAGGCAACCAAGGCATTCCCAGCTTTGCAGGACCTATCTCTTTCTTTTTTGGTGATGCCTATCTTCAGCATGTGATGGCTTGCTTCCGATTTCCCTATTTTCCCTTACTAGTGTCTACTTTGTGCTTAAGGTTAAAGCATTCCCTTTTCCCAGAATGCTTAAGTTTTATTAAATGTGAGACTTCTGATTAATTCCACTCGGTTTCACAGATGTGTAGCATTTAAGTATTGATTTGAATGCCACAAATATTGATTTTCATGGAGAAGGAATGCTTTAAATTAAACATGGACTCCATATGTCCAACTCCCCAACTTGTCATTATTAATAAAATATTAAATAATCAATAAAGTCACTTTATATTAACACTCTGAAAAACAATAAAACCTCTTTGTAAAAGCAAAATATATCTTCATTCCTCATTCACTAATAATGTTCAGGAAGGAGAAATGCTCTTGATTCATTCTGCACTCCCATCCTCACCCACTCCAAGGTTCTGGCCCTACACACATTTCTCTAGTGAGATTATCCTTTTCGTCCCTCTGAGCCTCAAGGTGGTGTCTAAGTTTCATTAGACTAGAACATTCTGGGCTCCAAGGCTCAGTGACTCTCAGTTGTGGTGGGGGAGGAGCGGGAAGAAGGTTCTAGGACTTGCATGAAGACTTGGTGCAACCCAGGTGAGACCCCTGCTGGCAAGGCGTGAAACTGCAGCGCTTCTGTTGAAGAGGAGGGTCTTCAGCCCTGGGCCCGTCTGGGCGGCTCCCTGCAGAGTAGCTTGGGGCCAAGTGGAGGGAGGGACCCAATCCCAGCAACAGGAGCCACACATTCTTTGAATCTTTGTTTCACCACTGTCTCAGGCTGCCCCTTTGTGAAGGGACCAAGGAGCTGGACAGCCTTCATCCTGAGCCCCAGGATGGAGTTGGGACCCTCAGTACTTCCTCCTCCCAGGCCAAGGAAGTATTCTCCAACCCATCCTCTGGGAGGGGAGCAGGAAGGCAAGGACATTGGAGCCCTGGACATCTGGCCAAGCATCCCACAGACAACAGATAAACTGCTTCCAGATGATAATAAAAGTCAGAGCTCCTCAGTGTCTTCTGTTGGTAACAGGAGTAGGAAATAAATCCCCCCACCCCAGGCACCTGGCTTTTGAATGAACTTTCTTCTACAGCTTCACTTCAGCAAGTCTGAATAAGCTGCCTCCACTTGCCTTTCAAAACTAAAGGGCTGTAAGTGCCACAGGCAGAACTGACAATGACAATCAGTATTCCCACCAGTCCTCTGGGCCTCCCACTTCAAGCTGAGCTCCAAGCCCAGTCAAGATCTGTAATCCTCATGGCCTCATGAGGCATTCAGTGGAGATGCCACCTCCTTTCTCAAATGAGGAAAATGGAGTTTGGCATGCAGTGGGTGCCAGCCAGTGCTGGGGAGGATCCCTGCATGCAAGAAATAACCTTTCTAGATGGGCAACACGTGTCAGTGCCATGCACCTCTCACAGCTGAACCACACCACCTCGAGACAAGGCTGAAAACACTCCCCCTGACTAGGCCAGCTCTTGCAGGCCTTCTCACACCACTCCCTATATGGGGTCTGGGTTGCTCTCACAGACCTGCAGCTATAGCCAAGGAAGATTCTGGTGACCATAGAGGCAGCCCTGGGTGGACAGGTTGCAAGTCCAGTGTTATATAGGGCTCTTCTATCTATTCTTGTATTTTTTTACTAAATATGACTGTTTTAGTCAGCTTTTTTAAAAAAAAAAAAAAAAAAAAAAAAAACCTCTGTGACCAAAAGACCAGATAAGAGTAATTTTGCAGTAGGAAAACATTCTTTTGGGGGCTCATGGTTTCAGAAGTCTCAGTCCATTATACGGCCAAGTCCATTCCTTAGGGCCTGAGGTGAGGCAGAACATATGGTGGAAGGGTGGAGGAAGATAGCTCAGGACATGGCACCAGAAAGTAGAGAGACTCCCCTCACTCCAGACAAACTATATACTCTAAAGGCATGACCCCAATGATCCACCTCCTCCAGTCACACCCTGCCTGCCTAGTTAATCCCCAATGAAGGATTAATGCACTGATTAGGTTAATACTCTCATGACCCAATCATTTCACCTCTAAAGCCTCTTGCATTGTCTCGCTCATGAGCTTTTGGGGACACAGCTCACATCCAAACCATAACAATGATAACAGCTCTCTGCATAAACAGTAAATAGAATACAAACGACTACATTTATGAAAACATCTAATCTGAGCAAAATATGAAAAAATCCTAAGACCTGCATATAATTGGAACTTTAAGAACATTTGACTACTATCAAACTGCTGAATCTAATTCTTGTTTTGCTCATTTGAGACTTAGTAAAATATCTCTTTTTTTTACAAAAAACAAAATCTACTTCCTGTTTGTAAAACACATGTTCAAGCACTTCTCACAGCTGAACCACACCAATATGAAAAACCTCACAAACCACAAAGAAAAAAAACAACTCTTATATGTAATTCAACCTCCATTTCAAAATCTCTCTCTCTCTCTCTCTCTCTCTCTCTCTCTCTCTCTCTCTCACACACACACACACACACACACACACACACAAACTTAGAGTACTCCAGCCTAGGAAAGCAAATCCAAACATTGTTTTCTATAACATGCTACAGATAGTCACTTCCCACAAAGCATTTATTGGTAACAACAATGAAAGCAGCTATCATCTTGTGAGTCAAGCACTATGCTCGGAGCTTTACCTGTATTGTCTTTAGTTCTCACTAGAAGACAAGAGAATTATTACTCTTCCACGCAGTGGAATCTTGAAAGAGGCAGAGCTGGGATTTTAAGTTATCCCTAAGCTACCCCCTAAAACTCTTGCTCTCCGCATTACACTAGATTTCTTCTATCCACTTTGCAGATCTCCATTCTTTGATCAGGAGCATAATTTTGAAAGGAAGGCATGGGTGTAGTGCTACCATCAATGTGCAGTTCAGAACCACCTGAGCACCTCACTACCAGCAATGAGCAAGCGGGAATGCCAGGTCTGGTTCTCCCAAGCTGGGGTAGGCATGAATTTTCTTCTTAGGACTATCAGAACAAAGGGATGCAAGCTGGATGATTCAGACTACTAAAAGTTATCACTCCATAGTTCTAGAGGATGGAGATCAAGGCATCTGAAGAAGGACTGGTTCCTTCTGAATGTTGTGAGACAGTCTTACAGGCCTCTCCCCTAGCATCTGGTAGTGTGCAGCAATCTTTGCCCTTTCCTGTATGGCAGAAGCAAAGACCTGATCTCTGCCTTCATCTTCACATGGTGTTCTTCCTGTGTGTGCCTATGTCCAAACTGCCTCTTTTTATAAGGAAACCAGCCATATTGGATCAGGGCCCACCTTAATGACCTCATCACAACTAATTGTATCTGCAATGACCTTGTTCCCTAATTAAATAAGATTCGGAGGTAGGATCTCAACACATGAATTTTGGGAAAACACAGCTCAACCTATAACTAAGAGAGGTGTTGGTGGGGGATTGGGGTTGGCTTGTGGGGGAGGGCTTATGTGTGTGTTCCACTTGGTTAGGAAGGTTCTCTAGGGCACATGTGCAATGGTACCCAGTATTTCTTGTGAAGGGGTGCACCTGTTATTGTGAATACATGTAAGCAATAGGTGCAGAGATGTGCTAACAGTGACCAGGTATGAGTATTACTGTGCCATCCCTGGCCCACACATTGACCACCAATTGGTACCAACTTCAGAACTTTTTTCAGAGAGTCCTGCTGCCTTTAAGTTAGGAAAATTGACAAACAAGGCTTCTAATAATGCCATTCTCATTGAGTATTGAGACTGTATTACCTCAGTTACAACAGAATAGAATTTTTAAAAATATAAATTTAAAGATTTAAAGTAGTAGTCTCACTATATGCTTCTGGGGTGGGTTGGGGGGTGTAAATACAAGCCACCATTTGCTCACCCTGTGCAATCTTGATTATTTGAGTGTGCCTGCTATGTATGCAAAGCGTACATTAAGACTGGCTGTAAGGGCCTTAGGAACTCGTTTCTTCTACCGTTTACTTGGCACCGCTGTTGCTGTGTAAGTGTTATGCAAATGATCAAATGATTTGGATGCAATATCTATCAGTAAATTCATATACTAAACCAGTTAAAGTGAGGAAAGGATAATAATGACAATTCTTAAAAACAACAAGGCCATTGCTAATGAAGAAGATCCATGAACTAGAAAACAGAAGCAAGGTTGCTGACAGCTCAGCTCTGTCTTGGCAAAGGCTACTTGCCACAGTCAGGCTGGGCACAAATCACGAGCCACTCAAGCAGGAACAAACTTTATTTCCGTACTCCTACAGCGTTCCACGCACACTCCCCGGGAACTCTCCCCGAACGACACCCACGCGGCTCCTCTAGGAACACACCACACACCAACTGGAACTCCCTTCCCCCGGCTGCGCGTGCACTCACTCTTGGAACCCGCGAGAACTCAATGGGAACTCCAAAGTAGCGGGCACCCGAGGCAGCAAGAGCCATCCTATTACCGGACAGTAAAGGTCTAATATACAATTGAATACACAACCTGTTTCAATCCAACATCATCTTAATGGCTCGCCTCTCAACCATACTTCTGGTAAAATGCCAGGGGCCATTCCGACTCGGCTGTGGCTCTCAGCATCTACTGGGATCCAGGCCGGGTTCTGTGAACTATTACAGCTAAATGCTGGAAAACATGGGGTTTGATAAATGCTGGATGCTTTGGGGTTTCCAGCCCTGGATGATCAGTCCACACCCATCCACGCTGCTCATTCCTGAGGCAACACAGGGCAGGGCCACAAAGCCTAGCCACCCCATCAGGACATCTCATACATGCATGTCCCAATCACAGTCAAGTGAACACGGGTTTTGGAGTCTGACCTGGGTTTCAGTTGCAGTCATGCTGCTAATTGCTATGTCACCAGGGGCAAGAGGCTGTTCCTCTTTGAGCTTAGTTTTGCAATTAAACAGCATTTTATGAGTAGCCTGTGTAAGTCAGCCCTCTGTGACTGTGACAAAATGCCTGAGAAAAACAACTTAAAAGGAGAAGAAGATTTATTTTGGCTTATGGTTTCAGAGATTCATGTCCATGGCCACTTGGCCCCATTGCTTTAAGCCTTTGGCCAGGCAGAACATCACAGTGGGTAGGACATGGTGGATACGAGCTGCTCCCTTCATGGCAGCCAGTAAGGAAAGGGGAGAGAGAGAGAGACAGGGGCTGGGGACAAAATATACCTTTAAATGCATGCCCCAAGGGACCAACCTCCACCCCCCAAGCCCCACTTCCCAATAGGTGGGGAACCAAGCCTTCAGCACATGAGCCTTGGGAGACAATCTAGATCCAAATTACAGCATAACCTCACACAGCCTGGCCCAAGTCTGTTCTCAGCCAGCAGAATTTTCTGGCATTCTTCCCTTCCATGCAAGGATGGAATCTTCTCAGGGAAAAATTTCCACCAGATTTGACCACAAATGTGGGATTTAAAGTGAGGTGAGCATCCAGTGGGAGCTCTGAAGACCCTCAACATTTGGTTCTGCCTTCTGACAGGCAAGTAAGAAAGCTGTGGCAGTTTATTTGGGAGGGAGGGCATGGAGTACTAAGGGACATTAACACTTTTGTGCCAGGCACTGTTGTAAGAACATCATGTAGTTTTAAATATTTTAATTCTCACAACAGTCCTGTCACTAGGTATTATCCACATTACTACTTAACAGATGAGGAAACCAAGGCACAAAAGTTAGGTGGCCTGCCAAGGTCCCAGAGCCATTAAATGGTAAAGCCACAACCCACACCCAGGCAGTGTGAACCCAGCACCCATGACCTAGACCACACTACCATGCTGCCTTTGCCAGAATCCTCCCTCTTATTAACTGCTTTGGGATGCCCCACTCCTCCTTTTGCTTTGCTGTTCAGTCATTCACTCCAGAAACACCTACTCAGAGACCTGGAACACAGAGTTTGCCCGAGAGGGAGACCTGAACAGTACCTCCAGGACCACATGGTGAGGCAGAAAGGGGTTGGCCTGTAGGAAAGGACTTGAAGGTATTCAGGGCAGTGATGTAGGGCAAGGGGAGCTCCCAGGCTGTGGCCCTGGAATACCAGGACATGCCCAAATTGGCCATGGATGACAGGGAGGAGGTGGGTGAGGAGAAGCCCCAGGGGCAGGAACAACACAAGCAAAGATAAGAAGGCCATCATTTGGCACAGCCTCCGGAGTAGTGAGCATCCAATTTGGCTGAAGCATGCTGAGTCTGTGCCAGGCCACCAAGGCCTTGAGTGCCAAGTTCTAGGGATTAAAATTCCAAGCGCATTCCAAGATTCAATTAAAGAAGCAGGTTGAAGCATCTCTGGATTCTGCCCCTGTGATGGTGGCAACTTACCATCCTGCAAACACTGCGCCCAATCCCAGTGCTCTACAGGAAAACTTCACGGGTCACCACCTTCTCTGTCTGTCTCAGGGAATCCTGAATTCAACTGCCTGGATTTGCTTTTCCCAAAAGGAGAGTCACACTGGTGTCCCCACGATGGATAGAGGGCCTAGGGCTTCCAGAGTGACCAATGACTAATGAGACAGACAGTCACAATTAGGACCATATTTAAGTTCTTTACATGCTCTGCCAAGTATAAGTCATTTTGAGCAACTGCTCTGTGTAAGGTACTGAGTCAGGATCTGAGAAGGACAAAGAGAGACCTCTGAATGGGGCACCCAGAAGTACATCACCCAAGGCATGGGGTACCTATTAATTTCCACTTCTCTCCCTATTACAAAATCAGCCATTAACCCCCTGCCACCAGATATCAAACACCCACCCCACCCACCCCAGTTCTGAAGCCACAAGCCAAATCATACTAACCTGTTATCCAGCCTCCCAGGCCACCTAACTGAAACTCCTCCCATGGGTCCCACTAGACTCAAATCATTGTCATTTCCCTAGCACTTGAGATGCATTTGTCCCCCAAAGCCCACAGGCAGTCATGTTATACAACCATGTCAGAAGCAAGAAAAAGCTCCTGCTAATTATAGTGCTGGGAAAACATCCTTTTACATGTTTAATAAAGAAGACCAGGATTGGACATGAATCCTAATCACCCCAAACAAACAGCACCTGATGCTGAAGCTGGCATGATTTAGGACAGCTCTATGCCCTGCACATCTATTAGGCTGTCACTGGGGAATCAAGTCAAATTAAGTAAAAACAGAGAAGAAAGGCAGAACACTGTCTGTTTAGAAGGGGACCTTGTTCCACAGAGAGGGTTGCCAACTATAGCAGGCATGGAAGCCAAGTTTGGGAAGAGACCAGGGTCTGCCCTGAGGACTCTCTCTTGGCTTGAATGGAGGTTGAATTTTGGAATGTGGATGCAGAATTCACCCACCCATTTCCACCTGTCAAAATCCTACCTAGCTGAGGTAGATGTGTGCTTGGTTCCCCCAGTTCCTCCCAGTGAGATACCAGAAAGGGGGGAGCTAGAGAGCTCTAGGTGTGAGATAAGTTTCTTCAAATCAGAAATCAGATGTGCTGCATGAGATATGTAAGGTAGGAATGCAGCTTCTGGCTGTCACTGCTGGTTAAGGTCATAGTCACCCTGAACCCAGAGCTCATGCGGCAGCTTCCTGGTTATCAGAAAAGTAGGGCTAGCTGCTTGTTCAAACTCTGTAATCCCTGGACCTCAACTTAGGGTGTTCCTCATTTAGCTTCTTGGAGGGTTTAGAAACAGCTATGGGGCTGGCAGCAGCTGCCTCTGTACAAAGCTAATTCAAAATGTCTAGCCTGGAACCTGTCCCTTCAACACTGCAAACAAGCTTCAAGCACCTAATCCCCAATATTAATCCTCCTGCTTACTGTACCTGGAGTGGTTTCTGTTTCCTACACTGGCCCCTGGCTGATAAACCATGCCCGATAAACCAAGCTGCTCAAAGGCTACAGCAGTCATGTTGCAAAGGTTGCTGGGAGCAATGCTATTTAAAGGAGTTGCAGAGGTCTCACTTTGTCAAGTGCAGAGTGAGTAGCTCCGTGGCATAGCTTGTGGATGGCCCTCTGTATGTGTTCTCACCCCAGAGCTGAGATGTTTGTGTCTGAGGTTGAGGTGGGAATGTGTAGGTGCAGGCCGGGTGGGTGAATGCCAGGACAGAGCTCAGTTACCAGGAAGGTAACTACTAGTGCTGGGTCAGAGGGTGAGAGGTCTGATGGGGGAGCTCAGTGTGAAAACAAGATGGGAAGCTGTCTGCAGCCTCCAGAGAGAATGGGTGAAGATAGGTGCCAGTGCCAATGCTAGTGGTGAGGAGCTGGGCCACCTGGGAGACAGCAGGGAGCTTCAAGTTGAGGCAGTCGGAGCATCAAGCCTTTACCACATGTGCAGCTGGAATGGCTGACACAGGTTATTTATTAGTGTAGGCTTGGTGGGACTGTATGGCTCAGGCATGGGGAGAACCAGCTGGATCTGGGTATACTGAGTTTTCTTAAGCTGAGGATTCCCTGTCACTCAAGGAGAGGGTGCTGTATTCTGTCAGGTGACATGTACTAAGAGATTTTGAGACCCAGGGCCAAGAACATGTGTTACTATAAACTATATAATCCAATTCAAGTTGAATCTATTGACACATCTAAAAAAAATGCACAATTGTAAGCAAAATTTCTGGGCAAATAGTTCTACTATGTATTTTTCCCTTACACCTTTTATCAGAGTGCTTTAAGCCAGTGCTTCTCAAAATGCATTGTTCATATGAATCACACGGGGATCTCATTAAAATGCAAGAGTCTGCGGTAGGGCTTGAGACTGCATTTCTGGTCCACAGATCACATACTGAGCAACAAGACTCCACACACATCAGTCAAGATGTGAACTATTTACAGGTGCACTGCAAACATCTGTTCCCTGTTCACAGACGGAATGCACAGCAGCAAGAGGTAAAGGCGCCTGCCGTGTGCGACAGAGAAGCGGCAGAACTAACGCTGGCCTACCTCACATCCATTCACAACTTCATTTTCTGCTGTTCTACCCCCTCCTGAAACCCTTGGGAAAATATGACTTAATTTCCCATTTCCGTGGACTCCTAAAACTACGCCAAAGGGAAAGCAAAAGGGAAAGGGAAGGGAAATTGATCGAGCTCTGTCACCAGGACCAGGTAAAGCCTACGCTGGAGACGCACTTGCCTGCTCGTCTGGCCCAGAAGGGCTTTTCTCTCTCACACTTGGTAGTCTGGAAGGAAAACAGGCAGAGGACAGCATGTGATCCATGGAGGAGAAATTCAAAGAGCAGGGAGTCACTGAGACTCCCCCAGGGTCAGACTCACCCAGGGTCACACACACACACACACACACACACACACACACACACACACACCACTGCTGCATGGTGGATGGTGAAAATGGAAAGGTCATGGTTCGAGTCCCTGCCTCCCCCCAGTCCATGCTGCCACCTCAGTGCTGCTGGGAGGGAGACCTCCTGCACCAGGCTGCTGTTCTCAGCCAACTCCTCCCACTGCCTGCAAGGTGTGGATCTAGAAATGAGATGTCATGTGTCTTCTCCACAGCCCTGACAGCCCAGCTGCCCTCACTCTGCTCTTCCCATCTACAGAACTCACAGACAGGCCCTGCCACTACCATCGGCAGCAGGGTCACGTGGAGAAGTGAAGGCTGAGGCCAAAAGCAGGGCCCACACGAGGAAGAATAGGGGCCCCTGCCCTCTCTCTCCTGTGAGGCTCCTTCCCGGCTCAGTTCCTGTGGGCAATTGTCACTAAAGGCAACAGTTGAGGATGTTAATCACAGGCCAACAGGTGTCCCAGGGGGTGACCATCCTGTGCCCACCCAGCACTTGAGGAGCCATTCCCCAGCCCCTGCACCACAGCCTCCATTCAGAGTAACACTGGAGAATTTCCAGGGCGAACAAATTTACCCAGCTCAGGATAACATCTCTATTTCCTGAGAACTATAGTTTAGTGAGTTCTCCCTACACAGAGCTTGCTGAAGGTTTCTGCTGTGGGCTCCATGTCCTATATGGTGGCTACCAGCAATGAGTCAGATACTGTATGTCCCAGGAGCTTTCTCCTCCTTAACTAAACAGCCCCAGTCCCACCCCTGGAGCCAGCGTTCACCCAGGCACTTCCTGATGCCAGGTCAAGCCTCAGATCCTCAGGGAAACATGGCCATTTTGACCAGATGCAGGCAGAGGCCCCTGTCCCCAAAGGAACACACATGCTTTTATGAGAAGCAGTGGTAGAGAGGGGCATTTCTAAAGTCCCTTCCAATCTCCTCCAGAACAGATACGTCCCCTGAGGGAAGACTGCTCCTGGCCATCACTGGCATTACAACACAGAAAGCCACAGGCCCTCCCCAGTCACTTCACCACGGTGTGCGGGAAAGGCTGTGCCAATTAAATGAGACATGGAGTGAGGGGAGGAACAGGGAGATACAACTAGACTGCACCCTCAGGAGCATCATGGCTTCCTCACCAACACTGGGCTGTGGCAGGGCACAGGGCCATCTGGGGAATGAGGCTGGGGATGGTGCCTTTACAGATTTACCAAGGCCCCGTGGACCTGGGCCTCTGGGGCCACGCTCTGGGGGCTAAAGGCAGAAAGGAGCTGCAGTGAGTTCAATTCCGTCAGTGCAAACCCTGCCAAGTCCAAAGGAGAGGGGCTGGGCTTGCAGTTTGACAGCCCCAATCTCAGAACTCACTGTCATGGATAAAAACAATAGTGTGTCCACAATGTTTCAGAATTCCTAAGAAGTTGAGGAAACAAGCTTTCAAGATTGAGCTCCTAGGAGGGGGACTCTTTAGGAGTCTTAAAAGAATCATGCTCCGTCCAGGGTCCATTATTAGCCACGTGACACCAGGTGAACCCTTCCCTGCTTTAAGCCTCAGTTTGGTGTTTGAAAAAATGGAGATAACATCTATATAAAGAAATTGACAGAAGGATTCTGTGAGAGATATCACATGATTATCATGCGGACCACAAACTGCTTTATAAGTATGGCTTTAATATTTATTCTGAGGATAGGCAGTCAAAGGTGTCCAGTAAGGGTTGGGTGGATGGCTGAAACCATTGGGGCTGGAAGGGGCTGGAAACCATGTGAGGACAAAAGGCGATTAAGTATAAATCTGCTCCCAGCTCCCCATGCAGAGGAGGTGCCTGGCACTGGGGAGGCAGCCCTAACCACATCCCCTGACAAGCAGCTGGATCCCACCAAGGCGAGGAGGCCTCAAAGGCCTGTTTCTTCCTTGTGCCCCAGAACAATGCTGAGTCTCCCAAATGCCTCTTTTGTTTCATGCAGCACAAAAATCACAAACATTTTTTAACTACCCTGTGTTTTCCTAGCTGTTGGCTCTTCTCTCAAAGGTCTTAAGATCACAGAAATCCATCCAAGAACAATAGCCGGTAAGCCTGCCCTGAGCAGTTGAAACAACAGGGCCAGGGGTTCCTGGTTGGAAGAGGCCAGGCAGGAGGGGGGACCAGGGGCTGGGCAGTGGGGGCAGGCTCTGTCCAGGCTCCCCGGGGTGGGAAGTTCCCGCTGGGCCTGCAGGGTTCCTGCTGGGTGACTGGGGCACTGGCTGCACTTCTCCAGGATCAGGTTCCACTCAAAACTCACATGGTCTCTTTTCTCTGAAAACGAAAAGCTTAGATTTCCCCCATCTTCTAAGGCTTATGTCAAAGGCCCCAAGGACAGGAGGATCTGTTCAAAGGAGGGCAGAGCCTAATGTCCTTCAGAGGACCCTTGCCTTCCCCACTCTGGCACAGTGGCTGCCCCATCCTCCCGGGATGCTTTGCTGCCCCTCTGCTGCTCTGCTCACCCCGCACAGCCACAGAGCGGAAAGCTTGGCTCTGAGCCTTGGGCCTGAGTGTCACCAATCTGTGCCTCTGTTTTCTCATCTGGAAAGTGGAGGTGATATTTATAGAGTCATCATGAGGATTAAGGGATACACCTTATGAAGGCTGAGCACAGTTCCTGGCACACAGGGTGCACTCCAATGTTAACTAACTAAAAATAATATTCTACAAGTACAAGCATTCCCGAATTGCCGCGGTTCCTTTAGCATGCCATTGTCCCTTCTGCGTTTTTCTGAGAAAAGCTTGGCTCAGCAGTTGCGAAAGTGACCCTGGTTCCTGCTGCAATCTTCTCACTTCATTCCAGATCCCCTGACCTGTGCTTAGTTTCTAGGCTCTGAGTCCTGGAGGGGAGGACAAGGCAAGCTCCAGGCAATTGTAGCACTGGGAACTTGGAGAAGGAGGAGGGCCGCCTGCCATGGCTCCTGCATGCCACCCCCAGCCTGTCCCTCCTGGAGTCAGGAGTCCCAGGACTTCCCTGAACCCTCAGCTGCAGTCAGGCCTGTGTAATCCCCAACATGGGTCTGTGAGGATGTCTGGCATGTGTTGGTCAAGGCCTCAGCTACATGGCCTCCGAGTGGCACTTGGCCTGCCTTGAGCCCTTCTCCTGGAATCAAATGCCTGGGAACCAGAACACCTTCACCCGGCCACCTGTGCTTAGAAATACTGCACTTACACGAAGACTCATTGAGCCACCGAGGGTCTTGTTCTCCCAGGCCACCAAGCCACCCAATATCTCTTTTCACCCCAAGGTATGGTCTTCCCTCCACTCAGGCCTGCCTGGCCCTGTGTGGCTACATCTCCCTAAGGCTTCTGCACAGAAATGTGGCTGAATGCTGCCCCAGCTTGAAGTTCAAAGAAAGGTCATGAAAGAAGTGGGTCCCCTAATGCAGAGGAACTGAAGAAGCCTGGGTCCTGTGTCCGGGACCGGTGGAGACTGCGCCATGACCCTGACTCACCTGCTCCTTTCCGTCTACTCACACCCTGCAGCTGAGCTCTGCAGACAGTTGCTCTGGGCAGCTTGTTCTGCTGAAAAGCCGCTGAGGGCTCCTTTGCTGCATGGCCCTGACTCACCTGTCCCTGCACCCCACTGCGAAGCCCAGCTGCCACACTGAAGTGCCCTGTTCCCCAAACCTCCCCTGTACTTTCTAGCCCCTGGAATTTGGGTCTCCTGGACACACGGGTCCTATCCTGAAGAAAGGCACCCAAAACTAGAAAGGCCAAAGACCTATAGCTGCGGCTGGGCAGGAAAAAGTGAGGGGAGTCGGCAGCCTGTGCTCACCTCGGCTCTGCCAGCAACTGGCCCCAAGACCCTGGACAGGGGCTCCCCTCTCCAGGCCTCGGCATCCTCATCTACAAACGGTGGGTGCTGGCCCAGTCACCTCCACAGGCGTCTTCTAGCACCTCGAGAAACTCCAGCCTCCAGGGCCCGAGGCTGTCATCCCCCACCCCTTGTCTTAGTTCAGGATATTACAGCAAAGCTCCAGAGACAGGGTGGCTTATAAGTAACAGATGTTTATCGCTCACAGTCCTGGAGGCCGGGAAGTCCAAGATCAAGGCACTGGAAGCCTGCATGTTTGGTGAGCGCCACTTCCTAGTTCACAGCCAGCTATCTTCTTGCTGTGTCCTCCCAAGGTGGAAGGGTCAGGGAGCTCGGGAGGGGCTGTCTAGTTCCATCCTCTGACCCCATCATCTCCAAGGGCCCCACCTCCTAACACCATCACCTTGGGAGTTAGGATTTCAACATATGAATTTGGGGTGGGAGGACATATAAACTCAAGACTATTACACCTCAGCTGTTTAAAAGGGCTGAGGTTAAAATGCAGATGGGGACTTGGTAAGGCTCTGGTCTCCCCCAACCCATCTCCACCCTCTGGGCTCCAGGCAAGGTAGACAGACCAAGAGCCCAGGGTCTAACAGAAAGCACTCTGTGCCTGAGACTCTGCAGCTAGGCCCCAGGAGCCTACAATGGGCCATAAAGGGCTGGTTCGCAAGGACCTTCTGCTGAACAGCCAGGCTCAACTAACTCCACGGCAAGGGGCAGAGGACCTAGGAAGCCACTGGTGGCCCTGAGCACCACAAATTAGCAGGGAAGCTTCCAGAAGGAGGGAGGAATCTTTTATTTTCATATTACTGATAGCACACAACATCACCCCATCAACATGACAGTGGGGGACACATGCGTCTCCTGGCATCATAGGGCTGTGGAAGGAAGAGCAGCTGGTAGCCAATATCGCTGTGCCTGGGGCTGTTTGCAGCCCAGCAGTGATGCTGCACTTGGGGGGTTCAGAGGCAGGTGTGACCAGGTGGAAGGGACCTGGGCATCCTCCTGGCTCTGTAATGACCAGCTGAGTGACCTTGAGAGAGTCACTCTTCTCTGGTCTCTTTCTCCTGCACTGAAAAATGAAGGAGCTCCATGAAATGATTTCTGTTCCCATTCAGCTGTGACATCCTATCATTCCACTAAATGAGGACCAGATCTAATCAGCTAGAACTAATTCAACCAGTATTTTTAGGCATCTTCAAAGTGCAAGCTCTAACTTTAAATAAATAAATAAATAAATCTTGTCTTTTTTTTTTTTCCTGAATGGCTGTGAAGGTTACAGGTGAGAAAGGAGTGGAGGAGTCCATTCACTCATCACAGTGGACAAGCCTCCCTTCCCAGCACAAGGGTCTTGCTTGAAGCTCACCAGGGGCAATGCACTCCCCAGAGCTCGCCAACGCAGCCTTGCCAGCCCACCCTTTCCAAGATGGCTGAGGTAATTAGAGCGAGATAAATCTGGATCAATTGTCCCTCTTCCCACTGAGGAGGCTTTGGGGATTCTGGGAGAGTGCGGGGTCCTACTGCCTGAGTCATTAACTTCTGTGCTATAACAGAGAACTCTTCCTGGGACATCTCTGGAGGCAGAAGACAGGGCTGCGCCTGAAGAAGCTCGTCAGCTGAATTATTAATGGGACTCTGAGTACTGCTCAAGTTTCCTTTGACAGATGGCTTGGCGAGCTGATGGTTCTGAGACCAATTAAGAATGAGTGTGGATTCTGAGGCAGCACCACATCCACAAGAGTCTTAAAATGTCTCCAGAAGATACCAAGGAAATTCACAGCCAGCTGTCTCCTGGGACACCAGCAGGATCCAGCAAAGAAGAAGGGATGCCAGAAGCTGCAAGGCCCAGGGCCACTGTCCCCCAGCCCAAGGCATCACCAACCAGAATGCTAATTACAGCAGAGGTCTGGGCCTTCAGAGGTCTCTGGTCTTTGGGCTCCTCAGGGTCTTAAGCCTTAGGAAAATAGTGTGATGTGACAAGAGGGAGCCAGTCCAGAAATTTAAGAAAAGGTAATTTCAACAAAGCTAGACAAGACTGTGTGCATCAGGGATTCCCAGGCTCTTTACTGCATTCCATGTATCTAGAAGAGGGGAAATATATAATCAGACTTCCATAGTCATAGGTTCTGTGTCCAAGAATTCAACCAACCAGACTGAAAACAGTGGAGGGAAAATATTGTGTTTGTACTGAACATGCACATTTTTTTCTTCTCATTCTTCCTTAAACAATATAGTATAACAACTACTTACACAGCATTTACATTGTGATCATAAGTAATCTAGAACTGATTTAAAGTACATGGTGGGGGGCGCTGGGGTTGTGGCTCAGCAGTAGAGTGCTCGCCTAGCATGTGCGGGGCACTGGGTTCAATCCTCAGCACCACATAAAAATAAAATAAAGGTATTAAAAAAATAAATAAAGTACCTGGGGTATACGCACAGGTTATATGCAAACACTATGCCATTTTACATAAGGGACTTGAACATGTATAGTTTTAATGGGATGGGGGATAACTGTTTCCCAAGCTTATGTGATCATGAAACTCTTCTCCAGGCCATGTTCTGGGATTGGCCTTCCATGGAATTTATCTAAGTGTGGCTCTTAGAACACTGACCTCATATATAGATGAAGATATAGAGGGTGTGAGTGGTTGGTCACACAGTAACCAGATCTCAAGGGGCGTCCCTAATGTTAAATGGCAATGTTTCAGGAACTTGGTACCTGCTTTAAAGCAAATTCCAAAGCTTTCTCCAGGTACTAACAAGATGATCTGGACCAGAAAGCTTCCAAGAAAACTATGGATATCAATCCAAGCCACAGGACTCCCCTGGAGGGGAAATGGGTTGCAATAACAGCATAGTGATCCCCGAGACTTTTAAGCCTGGCACCAAATAGCAATGTTTGTCCAAGATAATAATTTGCTTAATATATCTATGCTTTCCCTGCTAGACTGCACTCCCTGGAGCAAGGACCATGCCTGTGTTGTTCATGAATACTTCAGTGTCAGGCCCAGTGCCGGCTGGCAGACATGATCCAGAAATATTTGCTGACAGATTAATGAGGTAGTGCTTTAATGTCTACTTCCAAGGACCTAAGACATCTTGAAAATGAGCCCTCTTTTTTCCATATGCAAGCATCTTATGGAGCTAAGACACCAATGCATCCCTTGGCACAGTGAGGCCACTCTCCCTGTGGGGATATAAACAGTCAGGCTCCTGGGACCTCAGCTCCCACTAGAACTCCCATAGTGTAGAAAGGGGCTGGCTCCAGAGAGACTGGAGGCTAGGCCAGCATTTGGGCCACTGTTCATGGATGCAGGACACACTTGATTCTCTATCAAGAATTCAGGGTGTGCAAGACGGCCAAGGTTATCTGAAGTACAGAGGGAAAGAATGATAGGTATAAACGGCATCTGATTTATTGAAAACCAACTCATTTATTGCACATTCACTAAGCAGTTACTCACAAGGAAAAAGACCAAGTGAAAAGCTGGATTCCCCCCTCAATAAGTTGACAGCCCAGAATGAAAGAAAAGAGGTATGCATAAGATGACTTGAGCAGACATTAAAGATGTCCAGGCCAAACGCTTCCCCAAGGATAGCTGAGCAAACCTGATTCTGATAGAAGGCTGCACTGACATTGAGTCAGGGGCCTGACAGTGATGCTTCCTTTCCCACTCACCAGCCTTCACCAGAATAGTCCTGAAAATACGAGGTAGGGAGGGCCTGGGCCTGGGTTCTTTTTCCCCATTCCTTCCTCTTGGAGACAGAGGGCTCAGGAGTTAGAAAAGCAGCCCGTGGCTGACCCTCCTAACCTTAGGAAGGACCAGGAACCTGTAGGAACCTTCTAACCAGGACTGTTCACAGGAGGGGTGAAGGAGGGAGTTGAGGCCTGGAAATGAGCACATAAGCCTGAGGAGCAGGGAGGACAACAGTACTAACCAAGGATAAGCAGCAGAGAGCTGTGACAACCATCCTCCTGGCCACCTGGGGAAAGGGACACCCAATCAGAATCTAAGCTCCATCAGTCCCTGGCAGCACCTGCAAAGACCACAATGATTTTCAACTGAAGTCTTGCTTGAACTAAGTTGAAAGGTCCATGCATATTTCCATCTGCAGGCCAGGACACAGGAACAGACTAACGGCCCTGCTGACACCATCTAGGAAAAGAGTTTGGGAGCCCCTGTGTTAGGACAGCCCTAGGAAGCTACTGGAGCTGCCTTCTCACACACCCGCCTCCCAGGACAGCTGGGAGCCTGACCAAGCAATCATCTTCTCTGACAAGGGAAGAGGCTGGCAGGTGGCAACTGTGGGCAAGAAGGCAAAAGAGCCCAGTCCTTTAATCTGCATCACAGCTCAGACTCTTCCCCTTGAAAGTGACAGGGAAAATAGAGTTGTGTGCTCCTGCTTGGAAAGAGGCCTGCAGATGGAAATATGCAAGCAGGCTGCTCTTTCTGGGTGTTTTTTTTCCTTTTCTTTCCTTTTTCTTTTTTGGTACTAGGGATTGGACCCAGGAGTGCTCTACCACTGAGCTACATCCCCAGTTCTTTCTGATACAAGGTCTTACTAAGTTGTGGAGGCTGACCTTGAACTTGCAATCTTCCTGCCTCAGCATCCCAAGTTGCTGGGATTATAATTGTGTGCCACTGTGCCTGGCTAGGCCGCTGTTTCTTGAGGGTTTAATGCCAACATTGGAGCCCTCTGGCTAAACCAAGGGTGGTGCACACCATGCATTTATACACTAAGAGCCAGGAACAGGGTAGACAGAGGAAAACAGCTGTCTTCCCAGGAACCTGGGTAACAAAGATCTAAGAGGGGCCAGGTGGGCAAGGGACACCATGATATTGGTTTTTGAGAACTAAATCCAGTTTTGGGGCCAGGGAACACGAGGTTCTGCACAAGAAAGAAGGGCTCCTTCTAAAACAGCGTTCTTTTTTTTTTTTTTTTTTTTTTAAATTGGTTGTTTATGCTCCGTAAATTGGTGCTTATTCTCCTTATTTCCACCTTGCTTATTAATGTGTGACTGCAGAACAACTCAAGACCACTCGGTTGTTGCTCCTACCCACTCAGTGGCCTGAGCAGTGGGAGCTGCAGACCAGTCTTCAGTGGCTGGCTGGGCACTCCAGTCTTCAGTAGGGAACTGCTAGATAGGCACAGAGGGCACCTGCACACCTTCAGACCAGTCTGCAACCTCAGGTTGAGTAGCATAAAACAGCGTTCTTAAAGAGTGGGCAGCCATGGTCTTGCCCAGGCTGGTTCATAGGTTGAGGGATTTACCGTCTTCTGTTGTTTGGCTTCTGCCTGTTCCTGATCAAAGTACTGGGAGGACCTGGAGGGGATGGAGCCTGAGATGAGAGCTTAGATGTGGACAGTTTAACTGTGAGGGGAAAGGGAGAAAGCAATAAAAAAAAAAAAAAAGGAAAGGCCAGTACATGAATACGTTATCCAGACTAGTGCTGCAGTCATGGGCGTTGTGTCCAGCCAGGCTCCAGAAGTGCCCTCCAACTGACCCAGGCCACAGTGCTGACCACCATACCCAGGCAACAGCTCAAGGCTGTTCAGAGACAGCTCACTCCCAGTCCCATTTCCAGGGCACCTGGGCACAAGTGGACTCTCCCAGATGGGAGAAGTCCTTGGGGGCCGCTTTGGACTCTCATGGGACTGCTCCCTGCTGTAGCTGAACTCGGAGGTGGGCTGACGGCATCTGATGAGGGCCAAGCTTCTGTCCAAAACATATCACATGTTTATCATATCTACTGAAAGAAAGGAAGCCCAAAAAAGAGAAACTCAAACATTCCTTCTCTGTTTCTTTCAGGACTTTTCTTCCCTGTCAACTCTTTTTTGTCCCTCAGGGTCGGCACTTTTTTTCTTGGTCTCCCAAGATGCTAAAGGTAAAAGTGAATTCTCAAAGAAATTAAAATACCTATTTTTTGCTTTCCCTTTCAACATGTTTTTGCTGTTTGCTTACAGGTTTGGGGGTATAGCTCAATGAAACAGCACTTACCTAGCAGGTACAAGGCCCTAGGTTCAATCCCCAGAAAACAATTGCTTCTATCTCCCTTATTAAATGCCACCTTAAAATTTTTGCAAGTAGATGGGCCCTGAGATACAAAATGTAAATCAATAAAAACATATGAATTAAAATTTTGATTCAAGCAACTTTATAGCAAGTTCATGAAAGCCCTTGGAGTAAATGAGGAAGAGATTGTGAGTACCACAAAACCACATCTAAAAATTCCTGCTTTGTAGTCAACAAATGAAAAATGTCAACGGTGACAAATGACCACATCACACACATACTATAAGGTTATTTAAACTTTCTCTTGAGCAAGCTGAAGCAGTTTTCTTTTTCTTTAGTGAGTTGATTTCCACTCCTAACCCATACACCCTGTGCGACCCAAGGCCAGGCAAGGCCTTGACGAAAGGCTGCCAGACCCAAGCCTGAAGATGCCACGCAAGGTAGACAGAGGGTCAGGCATGGGCTCATTCCCTCCAACCTCAGGCTCTGGGTGGCGTACAGGTCTCCAGAGGTTTGGAAAGGCACACCTTCTGTGCCTTGAGGAACTCAGGGTCCCCTGGGCAAGGGTAGGTCAGAGGTTACTACTTGTTGGTGACTGAGACACCGCAAAGCTGACGTGTAAGCTTTTGCAATTATCTAACAGTGAAGAGCTATCCAAAGGGAATTCTCAAATGTCTGAAATTATTACAGAAATCATGAAAAAGGTAATTGTACAAATATGGTTCATCCATTCATTCATTCACTTAGCAAGCGTTCACAGAGGCTGTGCGCCTGAGCCTGTGCCCAGTGCTGGAGACAAGAAAGTCATGGAGACTCAATCCCTGTTCTCTAAGAAGGAGCCCATGGATTTGGATGAGACCTTCCAACTTTGACATTCCTCAGTTCTGTGACATTCTTGGCAAAGAGCCAACAGGGCAAAATGATTTAAAATCATCCAGGGGATGGAAGCATGCAGGAACAGAACGTTCACTTTTGAAAAAAGGGAGCTACAGAAAAACAGTCTAGAGGATTCCTCCTTTTCCCCCTCAGTCTGACCCCATCATCCCCTCCCTGGAGAAAATGTTCAACAACAATGCCTGTCATCACCATGCAGCTAGTGGGAGCCAAGGCTCAGGCTCTCAGAAGCCCTGAATCCCACCCTAGCTGTTTCAAGGAAACACTGCAAATCTGAGGAGAGGTGACGTGAGTGTTCCACCTGCTCTGATGCAATGATGACTTTACAAAGCAGAGGAACCAAAACCCTCCCAGGGAAGCAGGAAGAACTAATCCTTCCATCTCCATGTGTTCTCTCCCTTAACTCAATTGCAGCAACCAACACCTGGGTCCATTTTGCAAAATGTTCTTTTTGTGAATTTTCAGAACAAGGCTAGGAAATTAAAAGAAGAGGTCCTGAGAGGCAGAGGTGGGAGGAATATGAGGGGCCTGGGAGAGCATCCACATTCCCTAAGTCTTTGCTTTAGGAAAAGCCTCCCCCAATATAGCATCCCAGTAAATCTGAATGTTCAGAAGTTTGGAAAGAGAGGCCTTGGGAAGGGAGGGACAGCAAAGCTGAAGTGTAAGCTTTTGCAATTATTTAACAGTAAAAAGCTATCCAAAGGGAATTCTGAAATGTCTCTGAATGATTATGTAAATCATCAAAAAGAATTAATTGTGCAAATGTGTGACTTCCCATCACACAGAATGACAGAATATCAGATCTGTAGGGGAGCTTTGGTATTATTCATCCATCCCTTCATTCCTGTCTAGGAAACCCAAAGTTGGGACAAGTGGAAGAGCCAGGCATGCCTGGGCACTTGAGGACTCTAAGCCATGATGGGGCTAGGGAGGGCTAACAACACATGGCCTCTCCAGGTGGCCAGCGGATTCAGAAACACTCCTCTGCTGTCACTTTCTAGTGCATAATCCAGGTCTGCTTATAGATAATCAGCCAGGTGCTGACTCCCAGGAAGCAAATGAGTAACAAATGCCTGCCTGTGCCCTAGGGTGTCTTATCTCACAAGCAGGTATCACACCCCACCAGGAAGTCCAAGCCAGGAGCTAGGGTACATCCTTGACCCCAGAGTGCACTCCTCCTCCTCTGCATACCTCCTCCTTAAATCTTACCAGGGCTCCAGGCAGGCAGCATTCACTCCCTTTTGATCTAATCTCCACTGAGGAGCCAGGGTGTCTGGTCCTCCATGCCCAACTCTCCCACCAGGCTCTGACCTGCGCACCTGTGCCTGGACTGGACTCTGGGTTCCCCAAAGCATTCAGGTCATTGTACTCAAAAGGTTGCCTTTACCTAGAATGTCCTTTCTTCCTGATCCACTTTTACTTGCCTTCTAGGAAGTCACCTCTCCCTGATGTCTCCCCGACTCCCTCTAGTGGGGTTCAGGTCCTCTCCCTTATGTTTAGGGCCCCCCTCATCTCAGCACTGGTGTTACTTCTTCCTTGAATGCCTTCTCCCTTGTTCTCCAAGTTCCTTGATGGTGGAGACTTTTATTTCTGTCTCTTCAGATCCTAAAACTTTGGCACACAATAAATCCTGGCAGTGACACAGTGCCTGACCGCATGAGTGAATGCATCCACTGCCACTGAAGGGCCAGTACAAGTGTCTGGTCCCAGAGGCCAACAAAGTAATCCAAATGCCAGCAGAGTCATTTTAATTCTCTTGGAAAGTAAAAGGCAGCTAAGTCATAAAAATTTTTTCATCTTTAAAAAATTACTTTATACAGCTCTGACTGCACTTAAGAACTTGTTCAATCCTGAAAAAAATACTGTATGTGGGAAAGGTGGTGTGCTTAGACAGAAAGAGGCGCCATTGAAAGATGTTTCCTACTGGGAAAAGCTGGGTTAGGATATTCATTGGCATTTCTATTTACACTGAAGCTATATACCTTCTCCTGCCATTATTATTACTGTTTTGGTAACAGCTTTATTGACATATAATTCACCTACTGTGTAATTCATCCTTTTAAAATATAAAATCCAGTGGATTTTATTATATTCAGAGTTGTGCACCTACCACACCATCAATTTTAGGGCATTTTCATCACCTCCAGGAGAAGCCTCTTACCCTGCAGCTATCACTCCCCCAAACCTCCTCAGTCACCTACCCCAGTACCATGTAACCACTTTAGCCCGTTCTGGATATTTCACATACATGGAAGCATAGAATAAGGTCTTTTGTGGTTTTCTTCTTCCACACATTATAATGCTTCCCACATTCATCCATATTGAATGTATCAATTCTTCACTCTTTATAGCCAAATAACTCTATTATACGGATCAACTACATTCTGTTCATCTGTTTGTCAGCTGAGAGGCATTTGGGTTGTTTTCACCTTTTGACTATTGAATAATGCTGATGTGAACATTCACTTGCAAGTTTTCGTGTGGGCATCTACTTGTAGTTGTCTTGGCACTGTGCCCAGGAGCGGAAGGGACAGTAATATGGTGACTCTATGTTTAGTTCCGAGGAGCTGCCAGACTGTAACTATCTCACTTTGTATTCCTACCTGCAGTGAGTGAGGGTTCCAATTTCTCCACATTGTCACCAATGCTTGTTACTCTCTTGCTTTTTTCTATTACAGCCATCCTACTGGGTGTGAATTGGTATCTCAGCGTGGTTTTGGTTCACATTTACCGATGACTACATGCACAACTTTTCATGAGCTTTTGGGGCCATCTGTATATCCCTCCTACGATTCTTCAGGCTCAGTAACTACTCAGTGTAATGCACTCAATCTCCAGGGTTTCCCAGTAAACCTGTGGTCCCTCTCTGAAGACTGCTGGGTACAGTTCCAATATCACCCATCAGCACCTGTGGAGGTAACTCTAGAGTCACTTTTGAAGGAATGGTGCTTCTTTTCAAAAGAGACTACATAGCCTGTGGACTTTCAGAAACTGCTGTGTAGGGCTGGGCATGGGGCAAAAGTTCAGAGATGAGGGTGAAACTTGCTGGCCCTCAAGGACTTCATGATCACGCAGCAGAGACTCCAGGTGGAATCAAATTTTAAAAATGCTTTAGCAGAGTAATAAGCAAAGTGCTTTAGGAACAGAGGGCAGGGGAGAGGTGATTCCAACTTAGGGATGGAGTATAATCAGCTTTATCAGAACTCAGGGGATGCCATGTTATGGAATCCACAGGAGCCAGGTCTTGCAGGCAGGAAGAGAAGGGGCACATCAGGCAATCTGAAGGGACCTGATGTGAGTCAGCAATCATGTGAGTGAACAAATGAGCCCATGCCCACATACAGCTCTCTGTGCACATAATTTCAGGGTGTGAAGAGAGAGGCGAGTGGATGGAGAAGATGCTGAAGCCAAATCAAAAGGGTCCTTCATGCTGTAAATAGGTGAGGATTTGTTCTGCAAGCTACAAGGAAGGAGAAGGGATGCATGGTCTCACTCAGTTGTCTGCAGGCAGGTAGACTCTTCAGTCCTGGCTCCATGATCTCATCGGCACTGGCAAGCAAGGGCAGGCACGGGCTTTGCATCTGACTGTCCCAAGCAAACCAGAAACTGCACTTGGCCATCCCCAGCATGGCAATACAGCAACAAAGAATGGCTTGGAATCTGCTGCAGCAGGAAACTGCAAGGAGCTTTTCCCAGAAAGCCCCACTCTGGGGGTTATACACCTTCCCCACTCTGCCCTCCACTGTAGCCACAAGTCCATGCTGCCAAAGACAGCTCAACCTGAGAATCAGAAACCTCCTTCTGAGAAGACTGCCCAAGAGCCAGGACAGGGCTGGAAAGACAGAGCAAAAGGAAGTGGCAAATCCCTCCAGTGAATACTAACAATGACCCCAGCATATCCAGGCTACTTTCACCACAAAGGATGTCATAGTAACAAGTAACAAGAACAATGGATTATGCCTAAGGATTGGACCCTCTATTTTCCAGTTCTGTAACTTTGGGAATATTCTAGAATGGGCACACTTCTCTCCTGTCTAACCCCTAAGGGCTTCAGTGAATAGATGCAGCAATGAAGGAAGAAGTCCAGGCAGGTGGTCAGCAAGGATCAGGGCCAAGGCAAAAGTTCTGGAAGCCAGTCAGACTTAGGTGAGCCAGGCAAGACAATCTCACTCGTAAGGAACTAAAGAACCCAATGGGGCCCATTAGGACCAACCTTCCATATCCAGAGGACAGGGGAGCACAATGACCAAGAGCAGGGCTTGGGATGGGGACGTGGCCCAGGGGTAGAGTGGCTACCTATCATGCTTGAGGCCCTGGGTTCAATTCCCATTACTGGGGGTGAGGTGGGGAAAGCAAGACTCTAAATTTACAGGTTATTACAGCCTGGCACGTTTTGCCTTCCTCTTCCTCTACTTCTTCACCTGGAAAATGGGGACAGGAATAGTACTGGCCTCATGAAGTTGGGGAAATTTAATACCTAAGTGCCTAGGATAGTGTTGGCACACAATACACATTTATTAAATGAGTGGATATTACTCCAAAGTATATTTCTGGTCACCATTAATTTAAGTTATACCAGAAGAAAACAAAGTTCTTGAGGCACTAATAACATCAGCCTTCACTGTGGAAATGACAATGTGAGCCTTCTGCATGCAGCAAGTCAGAGCTGAAGAGCCCAGGAGCAATGCTATGTTTTCACTTTCTTTACTTAGAGATTTGGAACTGATACCTACAATCCCAGAAACCCCAGGGAGAAGAATGTGTAAAGATTAATAATAACAACAGTAATGATCCCTCACAGAGGTATGTAGCATTTTAAGACATACAGATCTCTAAACACCTGAGGCACACAATATGATTCTCAGTTTCCCAATGAAAAAAGGGAAGAAAGACTTTAATTTGATTTATTTAATGCCATGCATAATTCTTTCCATCAAAACTAGATTTTCTGATTAGCGAGTTCAGAAGTAGCTACATTCTATAAACCAAATCTTCCAGGTAATTGAATTCTAGTGAACCAAATTTTGAAAGATTTCATCCCCAAAGCCCTGCCCAGGTGGAGGCAGTAGGCGGGTGGTGGCCTAACAAGGTGCTAGGAGGCTGGCAGGAGGAGGACGGTGCAGACAGATATCAGGCAGAGCAGGGAGGGGAACTGTGATCTAGAAGGTAGCAGAAGCTCGAGGTGCCCCTCCCGCTGAGCAAGCAAATGGCTGTGGGGCCCTAAAGCCCTGACGAGAAGGGGAAAATTAATTTTTCCTGAATGGCACTGGCGTCACAGCTGCCATCATCTGCAGGTGAAGGGCTCTGCCAGCCCTGTGGAGGAAAACGAGGGGAGGGCTCTGTCTTCCAAATAAGAAGAAAAGAAAGTGGAGAATCTCACGGGTGCCTCCAGAGTTCTGGAAGTACAGTAGGCAAACACGTGATCAAGACTCTCAGGAGAGATTGTCCCATAAGTGACAGATATCTACTGAATTTAAAAGAAAGTGTTTCCACCAAGAAAACCAGATCTTCAGTCTAGCATGACAAGCATTTCAAATTTTAATCACCTCTGCTATAAATAACAACTGTGGGCAGGCGCTCTGGGGTTTCAAAGGCTCTCGGGTGCACATTATGCGACTGCTTACCATGCTGTACTGGTTACTTGGGCAGAGCTCCCTTCCTTATTTTACTAATATGCAAATAGGTATTGCCCTAAACATTTGACGAGTATTAATTCATCTAATAATCTACACAGCCTACTGCCCTCATGAGGAGTGACCCAAGACAATGACCCAAGGCATAGTGATGCTAAATGGCCAGGACAGAACCATGTAGGTGAATGGCAGAGCTGAAATTCAAACCCAGGCAATCTGACTCCCACTTTTGCCTATGATCTTTTGACTATGCTCAGAAATTCACCCTCAGTCCAGTTTAAGGCAAGAGAAAGGCAGAGGCCCAGCTTTCCAATTTGGCACCTGGGCCCTTCCCCTGGGCAAATGCTGGGACCCTACTACCAGAACCTCTGGCAGGCCAGGTTCTCCAAGGGCCCTGAAAATCACTGCAGAATAACAGCTCTGTGGCAGAACTCCACACATGCAAAGCTCAAGGCTTTTAAAATCCCTGGAGATTAGTCCAGATACATACCAGAGACATCTAGGGTTTTAGTTCATTTTTATTCCAATATAAAATTTCAGCTAACATTTTAAGTGACAATAGAGGCAGTGTGGTCTCAGAGCAGCCATAGAGAAATCGTATGAAGCTAAGATAAATGTCCCATGACCACAAATCCAGCTGCCATGAAGTTCCAGAGTGCAGAGGCCTTAGAGCTACAGCTATTCAAATGTATAGCCCACACCTGGCAGGAAACTCAGAAGACACCTAGTCCCTGCCAGGTAGCGGGAAGAAGAAAAGGCAGCTCTTTGGGGCAGGACGGCTTGGAAAAGGCTCACAGAAGTTGGGGCACCCTTCTTCAAGCTTCTGATATCCATCTCACTGTGGTTCTGTGGCTTGAGAGGGCCAAGCCCCTGAGCCTACCCACCAGGAAAAATTACAGAATCACAGAATATCTCTGATTTTTCTTCAAATGGACAAGAAGGAATACAAGCAAGGAAGGGAAAGCAAGGGAATGTGTGGTCTGAGCGGCCTCATCTTAGCCAACCCCAAACTAACGCAAGGTCTCTTCTACATACTGCCTCTCTCTAAGCTTCCTTCTTCTGTCCCTTTCTCCTCCTGATAGCCCCAGACATCCTGAAAACCTTGCTTTTCCTGTGTCCAGAACAAGAGCATGATCCTTGCTGACCATCATGACCCTGAGGGACATCAGCCCAGGGCAGGGCTCAGGCAAGGCTGGGGAGTGGACACTGTGCATGTGCACCATGTGCACACATGGGGTGCTCATGCAAGGGAAGCTTCAAACTTGGATCTGGCTTCCTGAGTAAGAAACGTGTGTCTGCATAGCCTGTTCCAGAGGGGCCTCCTTCCTGCTCTGGAAGACCACCCAAGAGGATGTGCACATTCTCAACTAGCTGGTGCTGAGAAAATGCAGTCTGAAGAGGCGCATGGAAAAGGCTACTATCCCTGACAGAAGACAACTCAGAGGGACTGAGGCCTTCTCTGCAAACCCGAACACCTGAACCACTTCTGGGAGGAAAAGCGTGCAGATATGATCTGTGTGGCCTCACAGTGCAGAAAAGGGGGCAATAGGTAAGAACCTCAGGAAGCAAATTTTCAAATTTAATATTCAGAAATGAATTCCCATAAACTTGTCCAATAATAAAATTATGGGCTTCTTTGGAGGTGGGCAGGTCCCTCACTGTGGGAGGTGACTGAGCTGAGATCTGATAAATCAGATGCCCTCAGATTTATCTCCCATTCCTGAGATTCTATAATCATATTTTTTAA
This sequence comes from Marmota monax, assembly GCF_021218885.2. Lineage (NCBI taxonomy): Eukaryota > Metazoa > Chordata > Mammalia > Rodentia > Sciuridae > Marmota > Marmota monax. The sequence goes on along the minus strand of NW_026693473.1, from coordinate 9,317,567 downwards.
AATCTATCATTGTCTGTTACAAGTAAGAAAGATACCTCAGCTCACTCTTCTCATTTTGCAAAGGGTTTTGAAATCAAGGCAAAGAGGAAGTGACGAGACTCATGCTACCCAAATCTATATTTCCCTTCCTTCACCAAACTAAGTCATTCAGCAAGAGGAGGAACAGTAGGCATTTCAGTAAGAACAAAGAGGTGGCAGAGAGAGTTGAAAGAGAGCGAAGCAAAATACCAGTGGTTTTAATTGCCAAGACTAGTAACATTGAGCACCTCCATGCCTCCCCGGAGAATCCAGGCTGGCTCTGAACACAGCTCCCAGGCCTGAGCACCAGGAGGTTGACACCCACAGAAAAGACATGACAGTAGCAATAAGCTGCTTTGCAATAAATAACAGAATGAGGTTTCTAGAAATTAAGGGAATCTAAGACTCAGACTAAAGAGGCTTCTACCCATAGCAAATCCTTCCTATTACCTTGAATGGATGGAAGGATAGATGCATAGATAGATGGATAAATGGATGGACTTTGGTTGATTAGGGGAGGGAAAGACAGATTTGGGTGCCATAGATCAAGTTAACTCCTCTCTGCTTTGATTTCTTCTCTACAAAATGAGAAAGGTAAGCTGAAGTGTCTTTCTTAACTCTGGATGGATGGATGGATGGATGGATGGATGGATGGATGGATGGATGGGTTCGTGGATGGATAAATGGGTGGGTAGAAGAATGGAAGGAAGAAAGACAAGCAGGCATATTCTAATGCCTCCATAATGATAAGAGAAATTTTAATCCAAGCTAGACTGCTGACATAAAAAAATGAAGCCCATGCCCCCTAATAACTAAGCACATTTCCCCTCTGATAAAGAAGCTATGCATGGCCTGACTAGGAAAAATGCACACTAAGATTCTCCAATGATCCAAAATCCCATGAAACAGGCTGAGACCAGCCATGCACAGCTCTGTTTAATTGCACACTGATCACAGCACCACCAGGGACATCAGTATGCTGTGAAGAAAACTGATAAAAAGTGTTCTGGTGGAGAGATCCACAAAGGTTAGAGAGAAATCCAGCCTCCTCCAAATATGACCGTGGACAGTGGCAGGAGGACCATGTACATGGCTCAAACATCAAGGTAGGAGCTGGAGTGCTCTTAAATAGTTCAATGCAGAGACTGTGATTATCTTTAATGTGCAAGTACATATTACAAATCCCCAAAGAGGGAACTCAGTGACCCAGGCTGTAGGTGGCTGCCAGAGCCTTCAAAATCTGCTGCTTCCTCATTCAGGAAATACAGGACAGGGTCTAGTCCCGCCCTAGACCTCAGATGCACAGAGAACAAGCAGGGCACTGAGGCCAGAGATCTAGGTTCTCATCCTGACCAAGTGGCTGAGTGACCCTTTTGGGGCCCAGAGACAGGCTACAATCCAGAAAGGGCACATTCCAAGGAGAAGCTTAAGACAATTGAATACTGGAGCTTCAAAAATCTTTAACACCATATTGTTACAAGCTATTTTCCAATTGTAATTTATAAAACAATGCAGGTGGCTACTCACGGTCAGCTCCAATCTGGCCACAGTTTCTGTATCTTTGCGTTTGGACTTTCCACATTGATCTTCTGCACCATGGACAAGGAAATCAAAGCCATGTTTTCGATTATGGCCAAGGGCTTGCAACTAGCCTGTAACCTCAAAGACCATGAATAGAAAAGGCCAGGAGTAGCTTGACCCAACGCAGGATGTGGTTCATTCCTGCCCGGCCTGCTCCCTTTCTAATCCAGCATACATTCCTTCTGGCTTTAAAGCTAGCCCAACCTCTACAGGAACTGCTCTCTGTTCTGTAAATACCACCTACTACTGACAATGCTGAAGTAAGTCATGGGTTGTGCAGGACAGGGAGAAAGGAGAGGGATCTGATTCGGCTAATCTATGCCAGGGCTGTATAACATATCCATGGCATCAGTTCATTCTCAACTGTTCATGAACACTCATAAGGATCTGGACCAGTGAATCTCAAACAAGGAAGAAAGAAAGGGCACACACTCCAGCACATCAGTATCGGCAGGAGGGTGTTTTCAAACACATCTTCTCCACCTGCATTGCAACATGAGAATCACATATCTCCAAGTATGCCAAACAGGGAAAAGGAGATATCATTTTACAACCAATACTCTGGGTGCATTCCCATTTTACAGGGACACTGAGGCTTTAAAAGGTTTAAGTATGATATGCAGAGTAGTATGGCCAGGAAGTGGTGGAATCAGCAGTCAAACCAGTCCTGTCTGACTTCAAGGTCAGAAACTACCAACATTCCAGTCTATCTCTACAAGGGCAATAAGAGCATATGGCTTCCCAGAAAACTTAAGTGACTTATGGTTAGAGTTTAGTTCCCTGCCCTTCATGCCATTATTGAAAATAATAACTAAGCCTTAAAACTCTAGATGTGTTTAGCACTAGACAATGACTGAAGGGATCAGTTTCAGTCATCCCAGACTAGATTTGAGAGACAGGGAACAGAGAGGTGGGGCAGTGTTTTATTAGTCAGTCCAGAACCCAGACCTCAAAGTGTTCTTCGCCTTGTAAGGGGAGATGCACCTTCACAGGAGGCATCTGTCCTCTAAGCCATGACTGTTGAATGACCTAACATTGGTATTAAGTGTTGAGGAATGGAGGTTACAGCTGGCATGCTGGCCCTCAGGAAGGTTTTACAGAGTTGGTGGCATCTCACCTGAACCTCAAAGAATGAGTAGAATGTAATGGAAAGGTAGGATGGAAGAACAGCAATCCAGGCAGAGGGACACCCATGCAAAGGCCACAGACATGGATGAGCCCCTGTTTGGAAAACAACAGTCATTCAGCACTGCTGAAACCAAGAGCACAAACCACATTGGTGGAAGGAGGTAGGGAGCGGGGTAGGGCAGAACTGTGGAGGTCCCCAAATGTGAGGCTAAGGAGCTTTCCTAGCAAACAGCAGGTGCTCAACAAAGTTGGTGAGAGGGAGTCATCAGTTAGTTTGGGGACACAGAAGGCACAGGCTGACTCATGACTGCAGAGCACAGAGCTCTCGTTGATCCAAGAGACCATGTCCAGCATGAATATAAATGAAAGCCAAGTATACAGTCTGTCCAGGAAGCATCTAAGAGAGCAAGCCAGGGCCCAGAGTCAGAGTAGACAATAAGGAAGGTCTAGAGGTATCTCTTAAGTCCCAGGGGAACACAAACACTCTAGAGAAGGCCCAGACCCTTGGCTGTGGGTGTGGGGCCAGCCCTCTAGACTACAAACAGCCTCCAAATTCTAATGTTTCAATTTAGGGAGACTGATTCCACAATAGTGTGAAGACAGTCCACTCGACATTCAATAGAGACAATGCTTTGAATTTTGATCTTTCCCCTGGATAGTGACGTGCAATTTGATACTCTCTCCATGTACTGGGTAAAGGCAGCAGGCTACAGGTGCCAGTCAGCCATGCACTTGTAAGGTTAGGCCAACACTCTACAGTGGACTGCTCAACCATGATAGTTGATAAGTTAGGTGTATTACATGCATGTTTCCCTTAAGATATCTTCAACTTAAAATGGGTTTATCAGGATGAAACTCCATCATAGGTTGAAAGTCATCTATACTTGTTTGAGGGCAGGGGCTGTGGCCACCATAGTAGTCCCTGGACAATATCTGTCATTCATCACAGCTAAGCTGTCAGTCACCAAGTGAGCCTGGATAAACTGATGTATTGGGATGCTCCTGGCACTGAGGTCAGGCTCACATGAATTTCCCAAGCTTCTCTTGGTGGTGCTGGGACCAGGCCATATCAGTGAGCTCCACAATGGGAGTCTTTCTACTCCATTCCCTTCCAATGCTGGAATGGGAGGGCTTGGTTCTCCCCTCCATCCCCTGCTGACTTGCCCCAGGAGAGGATCCTCCCAGCTTCTAGAGTCTGCTCTGAATGTGATTCAGCCCATCCAGGAGGCAGACAGTGACATTTTCTGAACCCTACACTCTGGGTGGAAGTGATGCCCTCTCTGCAAGGTGGCTTCAGGCTCTCTGGAGCACAGGGAAGCAGGCAAGTCACCCTTTTACAGTCACAGTCGCAGGCTGCGAGGTGCAGCCCCAGAGAGATTCTGATGGGTAGTTAATGTGCCCTAAAAGCGATTCTTGGAAATTTTTAGACTGGCCAAAAATCAATGGTGACAACAAAGCATTTACGCCTTTGTGAGGCAGTTGCCTGCCTCCACCTTTCCCCTTGACTTCCTCTGCATGGAACTGTGGCCAAATCCCAGTGGTTAGTTCCCAAGATAAGAAAATTAGTCTATAGAGTTAGCACCCCTAATAAAGTTATTCTTTCTATTCAGCCCAGTACCAAATTCAAGTTCATGAGCTCAGGAGTTGATATGGACCACCATGAGATGTGGGGACAGGCCTGGTGTTACAGACTGCATGTACGTCTCCCCAAATTCATATGCTGACATCCTAACCTCCAATGGGATGGTGTTAGGAGGGACTTTGGGGAGATAATATGGTCAGGAGGGTGCAGACCTCATGAAAGGCTAGTACTCTGATGAAGAGATGAGACAGCTTGCCTGCCATCATAGGAGGCTACAAGAAGACCCATGCAAACCAGGCAGCAGGCCCTCCCTAGGCATCTGATCTGTCAGCCTCTTGATCTTGGATTTCTCAGTCTCTGGAACTGAGAAACAAATTTTTGGTGTTCATAAGTCACACAGTCTCTGTCATTCATTATATTAGTCTGAATTAAGAAACTGGGTAAGTAAGATTCATCTATAGCACAGGGCAGTGGCATATACCTATACTCCCAGTAACTCGGGAGATTGAGACAGGAGAATCACAAGTTCAAGGCCAGCCTCAGCAACTTAGTGAAATCCTGTCTCAAAAAATAAAATAAAATAAAATAAAAAGGTCTGGGAATATAGCTCAGTGGTAGAATGCCCCTGGGTTCAATCCCCAGTCTTGCAAAAAAAAAAAAAAATTCATTAATAGAGACTTCTACTTTTCACCTTGCAAGTCCAGGTAAATGCCCAATTCCAGCCAATGGTGTTGGACCATCCCAGTGGTTCCAACAGATGATCAGTCCCCATACATGGTGTTATGGAGCTCTTCAGTTATTCCAAACACTCACATAGTTGGCTATGTGAGTGACATATTTTACTATGGTAAGAACATGGAGCAAACTTTCCCCTCCCCTCAAGAAGGTCACATCTTACAGACCCCCATATGTGAGCGACTGATCTCAATTACTAGACTGCAAAACACAGATGGTCCCAACTTACAACAGTTCAATTTAAAATTTTTCGATTTTACAACAGTGCAAAAGCAATATACATTCAGCAGAAACCATGCTTTGAAATTTGCATGTCCCAGGCAGGCAATACTCTGTTCTCTTGTTATGCTGGGCAGTGGCAGTGAGCTGCAGCTTCCCCCAGTCCCATTTTCCCATTATGAAGCAAACAACTCTACAGTGGACCATGGTGCTAAGCTAGCAGGTTCCATCAGGTGCCTTCAGTGCATTTTCAACTTACGACATGTTCAATTTATGAACTTACCAGGCATACCCCCATTGTAAATTTAACAGCACCTGTACCTTATGCCTAAGAGTTTGACAGACACTTAGAGAGCCTGGACTCTGGCAGGGCTACCCTGTGTCAATCCAGAGCTTATACTGGGACAAAGCTACATTGTAAGCCACTTCTTAAAGATACAGAATTTAGGTTGAGATGGGCCAAGCCCTCCCAGCCTTCCAGCTAATCTAAGAAACCTCCCTGCCAATGCCAGCATAGCCCTCAGGTGTTCAGGGGCCTTACTTGCTCTCAGGGATGTCCTGGGGGTGAAAGCCATCCCTCTCGAGAGCTGCTCACACAGAGCCACACAGCACACTTTAACTAGACTTCACTTTCCCAGAGGACCGCTCCATCCTGGCTGAGCAACTAGACTTTTAATAATTCTGAAACTTATTATGTGGTTAGTGTAATTCCTGGGAGATTCATTCTCATTATTCTAACCACAAAGAAAGACAAAAAAAAAAAGAAGAAGAAAAGAAATCTCTTGGAAAAGCAATAAGCCATGTGATCCGTGAAGCCACATGCTGATCATTTCCTTATTTTAAACACACACCACCAACCTCAGCAGCATCTCTACCCCTCAGCCCTCCACGGCCCCTCCCCTGCCTCATCTTCCCCCCCAGTCTTTCTTTCTTCCTTTTTTTTTTTTCCCACCCCTGGCTCTGCCACATCAGGCTTAGGTGGCCCAGGACAGCCCTGGTTTAAACTTGTTGTCCCACTGTGATCATTGATACGAAATGTACCCTATGAGAACCCCAGCTTGCTCTAAGTCTTCTATACTAAATGAAAATCAGAACATCTAGTTACTGGTACAAAAGGAGGAAGAATTAGTTACCAAGGAGAAATGCCACTATGCCTTACTCCAAGACTGGGGAAGAGTCTCCAGATGGGTCATAGGAGAGAACAACCTGTGATGACACTAAGGTCATCCTCAATACCACTGCTAGGCAGGCAGGAAGGTCTGGGGCCTGTGTCCTTGTGGGCTCTGTGAGACAACACTTGATTGTACAGGATGGTGACAGAGACACAGTGACATGAAGCCCCTGTATCACTTCCAGCCTCTCTCTCCCCAGCCTTCCCTTTGGATTCCTTTCCCCCTCCCCTCCCCTCCCCTCCCCTCCAGGCCTCAACCCCCCAAAGCATCTCTGGACATTGACAGCAGTTCACAGATGCTCTTAAACACATTAAAGCCAATCCAAGAGCCAGCTCCAATAAAAGATGAGTATGGAGAGCTTTTTATTTTCTTCCTAAATTACGCATCCAGAAAAGAATTTTGCTTGGGGCTTAATGTTTTGTTATTAGGTAAGTCTGAAGTTAATTAGAAAAGCATTTGATAGAATTTTAAATCATCAAAAAAAAAAAAAAAAGTCATCTACTTCAAGGAATGGGAGAAAACATTTGGAAAAAGCAGAGTCTGAGAGGACCTGAAAACTGTCAGTGAGAGTACTGACCCACGGATGACGTCTGAGGTTCCAGGCCAACAGCAAGAAAGGTTTGGCCAAGTTTTTGTCTCAATGAACCTTTAAACCAGATTCTTAGACTGATTCTGGGGCACCAATGTGCTTCATTAGTCAGCAGATCGTGTAATTGTCAATATTTAAAAATCAGAGCTTTTACATTAACAATGCAGATCTCTGATTCCTGTTTTAAAGTATGAGTAGAGAGGTGGCCTACAGGACCAAGGTCCCACTCTATATTCCTCCCAAACCCTGCCAACCCTGTTTTAAAGAAAAATAATCAGATGTGACATCTCTGGGCACATATTCAAAACAAATCTAGAAATATTAGGCAAGAGACGGGGTATAGATGGGTTCAATTTCTTTCCCCTCTCTTCAGCAGTCCGCTTAAAAATATTTGAAAACTTATATTACTTCCTAGGGGCACTAGGAATTCTGAAATTACACTGCCACAAGCTGTAGCCTGAGCACTGAATCACAGATGATTTCCTTCTTGGACCTGTTACATGTTACACTCACTAGATGATCACTTTTTCTGCCAAGAGCTAATCAGATGTTCTCTCATTTCATAATTTAAAAAAAAAAAAAAACAGTCACCCACTCCATCCTACCTTTAATGGGACGCACTAAGTGGACTGGGGCCTGGGGCTCTTTTCCGCTCTGAGCAGGTGGCTGGCAGGCACCTGCACTTAGAGCTAATCCCATGCAACCCATTTGCTCCATAGATCTAGCTGACAAAGAAAAACCAGCATGTCGTTCCTCCTCCCGGACCATTTCAGTCTCCTCTACAACCAAAGGACTCAAGGACTCTACTCCTCCTTGTCCGCAAAAGCATATCGCTTGATCCTTGTACAATGCCCTTCACTTTGGACAGTAGCCATCAGTGAAGTATGTGTAGAGAGGTGGCCTATAGGACCAAGGTCCCACTCTATATTCCTCCCAAACCCTGCCAACAACCTGGCAGGAGAGAACAGGCACGAGAAATGGGGCACCTCTCCACTGTTCCTCCTAAATACTGTGATTCATCTTTATGTCTTTACCTCACTTAGACCCTATCTTCCACTCTGAAGCAATTACATTATTATGAACATGAAGGTCTTAGTTCCCTGCTAGCCCTAGTACAGTGCTGGGATTATATTGCCTTCTCTATAGTTCCAAGTTCATGATCCTTGGGCCCATCAGGATAGGATGGTCCTGGCAGTCAGGGAAAGGTTCTCCATGCAGACACTGGGCTTCATTTCATTTACAGGGCCAAGGGGAACCACGTGGAGGCAGAGAAGCAGTCAAATGCACCAGCACCTCACTCCACAGTGACTGACGTTAATACGGCCCCGTGAGTAGTTCTCCACAACTTTACATTTCCGAAAGTCCATCAGGATTGGCCAGTCTGGCAATGAGTGCTTATATGCAGAGGCAGGGACACAGCAAACATCCAGGCAAATCATTACATACTAAGCAATTCTGGTTTTTAAATAAGCTTCCTCTTCTATAAACAGTGATATAAAAATCTCAATGACAGGGACACCAGGGAAGGCCAGGTTCTGGATCAAAAGGTTCCTATGAACACTCCTTGATGTAGGGGGCAATTCTGCCACCCTAAAACAGAGGATCACAAGGGTTCACATGATAAATAGTAAATGACTGATTTAAAGAAGTCACCCGGTGCAGGAGCAGCAGATAAGGGGTTCAATTCAAACCCAAGCTTAGTTTAAAAGCTTGTTATTTCCACAATAACCAATTCTGTTGCCAACCTGGAGGCAAAGGGCTGGGAAGTGAATATCCATTTCATTTTTTCACTTGTAGAAATGCAGGCATGCAACTGAAACATGACCTGGGATGACCGTAGAGCATTTTGAAATTACCCTCACATGCAGCTGGTCTTGTTTAACTCAGTCTCCTTATACAGAAGGTCCCCTTATACACATGCCACTGTGATTCAATAATGCAGTTTTTCTGGAAAGATGCTTACAGATAAGTCATTTTTGCTGCTTAGATCTCAGATGAGGTTCTTTCAGGGAGATATTTATTTAATTTAAAAAAAAAAAAAAAAGGTTGCACTAATGTGAAAAAGGACGGTCCTCTTGGGCCCCACTGTCACTTGCTGTACCTCAGCTATAGCACTTGCCCAGGCTGGCTTCCCAGACAGGTGACCTGGAGAGGTGGTCCCAACAGCTAGGCTGCAAGCTTCTGGAGGTCAGGATTCAGGTTTTCTCTACTGCACAGCCAAGCCCTCTCCAAATGCCCACTGGGTTTCCTACTGCACACTGAGCTCCACCCACTCTCAGTGTATATCTTAGAGGCTCCACTCATAAAGCAAATGCAAACACCCCTTTCAAGAGATTGTTTAGAGAAAGGAAAGGTCACCCACTTCTTAGCATTTTTTTGAAGGCAGAATATAAAACTGAGGGCACAGTGGTCAGCAGAGTTTGCAGGTCCTACAGCAGAGTGTCTTTGTGGCCTGTCCAAAGGGTATCTCTAAACAGTAGTGCTGACCTGGTATTGGCGTCTAGATTAATCCACTTTTCATGGCTATCATGAAATGTCTGAGGTACAGTAATGTTATAAAGAAAAAAAGTTTAGGGCTGGGGTTGTGGCTCAGTGGCAGGGCGCTTGCCTAGTATGTGTGAGGCACTGGGTTCGATTCTCAGCACTGCATATAAATAAATGAATTTAAAAAATAAAGGTTCATCAACATCTCTCTCTCTCTCTCTCTCTCTCTCTATATATATATATATATATATATATATATATAAAGAAAAAAGTTTATTTAGTTAACAATTCTGGAGACTCAAGAACATAGTGTAGCATTGGTTTGTCTCTAAGGGCCTCATGGTAAATCGCATCACAATGGTGAGAACAGGCGTGGGAAGAAGAGATCACATCTTTAAAAAAAGGAAGCTAGAGAGAATGAGGGGACTAGGCATGTTCCTTTTTATACCCCTCTCCTGAGAACTCACTATGTTCCTGCAAGAACTACCTTAGCTCCTTCTGAAGTCAGCATTCCCAATGACCTAAGGACTCCCAGTAGGCTCCACCTCTTAAAGGTCCATACCACCTATTACACTGCCACAACCAAGACCAACCCTTGGGGGACAAACCTCATCCAAACAATTGCAGCACTTGAGCTTTGTGTCTTTACTACATTTTATCTGCCCTCTCTCCCCTATCCCTCCAGTAAAATCTCCTTGAAAGCAAGAGCAATGTTTTCTACTTCATAATTCCTCAAAGCACTGAACCCTGTGGCTCACACATACAATGAGCCCAATAAAAATGAGAACAACAATGTTTCCCATGGATTGTCTTTAAAAAAATATAAAAATCATAAAAAAAAACCCTAAGGTGAAAGCAATTTCTATAAGGAGACCACTGATGGGACTATAGAGAATCACTTAATGGCCAGCCAACCCACCACCGAGGAAGCTCCCTCTGATTAAACATCTGTTCTCATTTACTCAACAAACATCTCATATATTCCTGGAGCTCAGTCTGCACAGCAGGGGCAGGACACACAGCCTAGCCCCCTCATTCAAACGCTTGCTCATTCTTTCAGGAGACGCCTGTGTCGGTGCAATGTGGTGAACCTTTTCTCGCTGAACCAGTAGCGCTGACACACTCATCATGTGCAGGCAGGCAGAGGGCGGGAAAGGAGTTGGGTTTTCAGACATGGGAAGCTCTTGCATGTTTAACCCAGTCCTCATCTCAGCCATACATGCACATCTTCAGCAGCTGCCCTCCTAACACCCCACATGTCTTCAGATGGCAACAGCCAGGGTGGGGGCGGTGGGGGACAGCCATCAGACAGCAACCACATCACCGGTGTCAAAGTCCCACTTGGATTCTTCCATATATAGCTTTTTTCCTCTCTCTTTAAAATGCATTTTCATGGATGTCATTAGAAAATAACAACCCACAATAGACTTTCATGTCTTACAGGGAAGACCTGCCCCTTTATGAGTGGTTCCCCAGGGCCACAGCACTGCCTCCAGGTCACGCAGGCTATGTTAAACCATCCCAGTTTTTAAAGAAAGCACTATTGAAAAAGATGGAGCAGATTTGGACCTATTTTTTCTTCTATTAGGCGCAGGGTCTCTGTTCTAGTGCTTAAGTCTTTGATCCACTTTGAGTTGATTTTTGTGCAGGGTGAGAGACAGAGGTTTAATTTCATTTTGCTACATATGGATTTCCAGTTTTGCCAGCACCATTTATTGAATAGGCTACCTTTTCTCCAGTGAATGTTTTTGCACCTTTGTCTAATATGACATAACCATATTTATGTGGGTTTGTCTCTGTGTCCTCTATTCTGTACCATCATCTACATTTGGTGCCAATACCATGCTATTTTTATTACTATAACTCTGTAGTATAGTTTAAGGTCTGGTATTATGATGCCTCCTGCTTCACTTTTCTTGCTAAGGATTGCTTTAGCTATTCTGGGTCTCTTATTTTTCCAAATAAATTTCATGATTGTTTTTTCTATTTCTATGAAGAATGTCACTGGGATTTTAATAGGAATTGCTTTAAATCTGAATAATGCTTTTGGTAGTATGGCCATTTTGACAATATTAATTCTGCCTATCTAGGAGCATGGGAGATCTTTCCATCTTCTGAGGTTTTCTTCAATTTCTTTCTTTAGTGTTCTGTAGTTTTCATTGTAGAGGTCTTCCACCTCTTTTGTTAGATTGATTCCAAGGTTTTTGTTTGTTTGTTTGTTTGTTTTTTAGGCTATTGTGAATGGAGTAGTTTTCCTAATTTCTCTTTCAGTGGATTCATCACTGATGTATAGGAATATTTTTGACTTATGGGTGTTGATTTTATATCCTGCTACTTTGCTGAATACATTTATTAGTTCTAGAAGTTTTCTGGTGAAAATTTTTTGGATCTTCTAGATATAATAGGCCCAAATCTTCACCATATAAACCTAGGATCTGACTTCTTAACAAGACTCCTAAAGCTCAAGAAGTAAAATCAAGAATTAATAAATGGGATGGATCCAAATTATAAAGCTTCTTCTCAGCAAAGGAAACAATTAACAAACTGAGGAGCGAGCCTACAGATTGCGAGAAAATCTTTACCACAAGCACCTCCAATAAAGCATTAATCTCAAGGATATATAAGGAACTCAAAAAACTTAACACCAAAAAAACACAAATAACCCAATCAATAAATGGGTTAAGGAACTGAACAGACACTTCACAGAAGAAGAAACACAACGATCAACAAATATATATAAAAAAGTGTTCAACATCTCTAGCAATTAGAGAAATGTAAATCAAAAATACTCTAAGATTTCATCTCATTCCTGTCAAAATGGCAATCATCAAGAATACAGGCAACAATAAATGTTGGCAAGGATGTGGTGAAAAAGGTATACTCATACATTGTTGGTGGCACTGCAAATTGGTGCAACCACTCTGGAAAGCAGTATGGAGATTCCTCAGAAAATTGGGAATGGAACCACCATTTGACCCAGATATCCCACTCCTTAGTTTATACCCAAAGGACTTAAAATCAGCATACTATAGTGATGCAGCCACATCAAATGTTTATAGCAGCTCAACTCACAATAGCTAGAATATGGAACCAACTTTGGTATCGCTCAATAGATGAATGGATAAAAAAATGTGGTATATATACTCAATGGACTATTACTCAGCTTTAAAGAAGAGTAAAATTATGGCATTTGCCAGTAAATGTTTGGAGAATATTATGCTAAGTGAAATAAGCCAATCCCACAAAACCAAAGGCCGAATGTTTTCTCTAATATGCAGATACTATTTTATAATAAGGCAGGGGGGCCCTAGGGAAGAATAACATTACCTTAGATTAGGTAGAGGGAGTTGATGGGAAGGGAGGGGATATGGAAGGAAACAGACATTATTACTGTATGTTTATATGTGACCACATGACCAATATAATTCTGCAACATGTACACTCAGAAAAATGAGAAATTATATCCCATCTATGTATGATATATCAAAGTGCATAAATGCATCCTACTGTCATAACTAATTAAAACAAATAAAAAAGAAAGAAAGAAAAAGATGGCATGCTTTCCCTCTTTACTCAGTTTCAACTCTAACAGAAACTGACAGGCTCAATTTTGGATAATTTTTTAAAAAACCAAACACAAGAACAGGACCAAGAAATCCATCTTCAGGTGTTAGAGGATAGAAGAGAATCTAACACCTTTTATCTTCAAGTCCTAGTTTATGCATCCTAAGGCATGGTGGCAGGGCTCTCTGAAGAAACCTAGTGAACAATGAATTTATTTATTTATTTTTTATTTTTTTGTTGAGGTGAATTTTCTGGAAATTTATTATGTTTTACTTCAAAAAAGTATAGAATACAAAGAAGTATAGTAAATCACTAATCAGGGGCTTGTCAAGCCTGAGGCAGCAAACTGAGGGCATTGTAGCCCCTACAGAGGTGACAGGTGTCCAGCCCAGGGTCAGTAGCTCAGAGATGCTATCTCATCATCTGTAGGCTTTCTTGATAGACACCCTCCAAGGGAGGGTGGCGCATCCTTGCTGGGTTCTTTGATTCAGAGGGGTTGTAAAGAGTCCTAGGGGATAGATAAAATCCACATTAGCTTCCTAATGAAATGCAAAGGAAGCTGCATCATTGATGACTGCTCCTCTTTGGCTGATAACGGGAATGAAATGCTGTCAGTTTCTTTAGTACCATCATGAACCTTCTCACAGATTTTATATTACTATTTTCTTGGCATCATTATATTTAAGATTTGACTCCTTATAAATGCCCTGAGATCCGGGGATCTAAGTTCTGAAGGGCCTCTCTGTAACCCCTGCTCAGGACCAGAACTAGCCCTGCCCATCTGGTCTTCCCACCAAGTGGAATGTGTTTGAGGTTCACACTTGATTCAATTCACAGATCTTCCAAGGATGGTTGGTTTCAGGCTGAGTTCAACTCGTGCTGTGGGTAAGACTCTTGTGCTTGGAATGTAGGAAGCATTCAGTAAGTGGTTTATTGAATAATCAAATTCAAGAAGAACTTATAAAATTGCATCTCTTACCAAGTCTTGACACCCTGCAAATGTGACTCCAAAAGCAGAAGCCAATGACCAATGGACAGACTTGAGTATTCAACATTTTTAAACTCTGCCCCTAAGGTACAGTGTTAGTGAGTTTCCTGTTGCTGTGACAAATACCTGAAATAATCAACTTAAAAGGAGGAGAGTTTTATTTTGACTCATGGTTTCAGAGGTTTCAGTCCACGGTCACTGGGCCCTGTGGCTTTGGGCCTGTGGCAGAGCAGGAGCCAGGAGGAGGAGGCCGCTCAGGAAGTAGAGAAAGAGACTGGCATCCTAATATCCCCCTCAAGGAAACCATTGGCCACCTAACTTCCTCCCACCATACCCCACCTTCTCCCCATAGCATAGCAGGCTGGCAACCCTGGCCTCTGCCCACATGGGCCTTTGGAAGCCAGTCCACATCCAAACTATATAAGGCACCATAAGCATAAATAGCAGATTGGAGAAGGAATTCATGAGCATAAATTTCAGATGAGGTGTTATGTCCTTCCTACTTAACGAATTCCTGTTCATTAATATAAAAATATGAATACCCCAATAGGAGAAATACAAATGATCGGTAATATGTTCGACACATTTAAATCTCACTGGTTTTTTAAAAGTAGCTATTTTCCCAAGGGGGCCATCATTTTTCTCCTGATCAGATTGGCAAAAGTAAACAAGAATGCAGATGTGCAAAGCTTGATAGGACATTGGGAAAGCATGTGAGTGCACTTCCGGAGAGAGGGCGGGTGGTTCAGCATGGTCTGAAGGCCAGTTGAGCAGTATGTTCCCACGTTTGGAAAATGACCCAGAAACTCCACCTTTAGAAACCTGTCTTAAGAAATCATGGAACATGTGAGAAGTCGCAACTGGTTGTTGCTGTATCGTTTATCATTGCAAAAAAAAAAAAAAAATTGGAGATCAATTCTTCAGTTAAAGAGGGATGGATATGATACAGTACAAGAACTTTTAAAATAAAGAAGACAGGAGGAAGAGAAAGAGAATTCGGGGGGAGTTATGGGTAAGTTTTCTTTCTTTTTTGTTCAGCTACATTTTCTGAACTTTTTTATTAAAATAAACTTACTTTTGTACATACAAAGAAAATATTTTTCTAAAACAAAAAGTCACAACTGCTTAAATGATTGATAGATATAAATAATTTATATCAGCTGTAAAGCCTCCCAGACGTGCCAGTTACATGCACATCCTGATTTGAGACAATCTGGAGAGAGACGGAAAATGCTGGCTGGCTAGGCGAGGGAGCCCCCGTCTATTTTCCTCTCTCATGCCAACTAATCTATGCTAAGGAACCTTCAGACACAGTGACTCCATGGGTTCCCACAATGCCCACAGCTCCTCACCCTGCAATAGCAAGTTTGTTAAAAAAAACTTACATGACATTCACAGATGAAATGGTGTGACACTAGGGATCTGCTTTGAAATAATCTGGGGAAGAGGAAAAGTAAATGGGATAGAGATGAAATAAGACTGGGTTGAGGCTGGTCATCATAAAGGCTGCAGGGAGATTACAACATCAGAGCACCAGAGTGTCATATGATTCCCTCTACTTTTGTACATGTTAAAAGTTTTCCATATCAGGCTGGGGCTGTGGCTCAGTGGTAGAGCGCTTGCCTGGCATGAGTGAGGCATTGGGTTTGATTCTCGGTACCACATAAAACAATAAATAAAGATACTGTGTCCATTTACAAGTAAAAAAAAAAGTTTTCCATAATAAAAAGTAGGAAATGAGTGATCTCAAGAATCTAGCAATGTTTAATTTTAGTTAGGTATAAGAATGGTCAAGACAGCTGTGAAGGGCTGGAACTAGCGCAGAGACAGAGTGCTTGCCAGCATGCACAAGTCCTGGGGTCCATATTCAGCACCACCAACAAAATATTTTTTTAAAAAAAGATACACAGTAAAAGAACCAAAAAAAAATGCACAGGGCATATAAAACAGAAACTGATTTACATACACACACCGATAAACTTGTAGAAATTTTCTAAAAAAGCAACAATCCTCATATGCTGTTAGAGGATTTTTTAATAATTCTTTTTATATATTTTTTTTAATTCAAGGAGAGAGGGGGAAAGGTCACAGTAGGGCTTAAAAATGAGATGAACATGGCCATGGCCACAGACTGGAGTCAGAAAGCAAGGACAGTGGCCATCAGCTCACCCTCTGCACAGGGGAGCAGGACCCAGAGACACCCCCGGCACAGGGGTGGCAGAAGCAGGCTGCCAGCCCTGGCCCTCTCGGCCTCTCCCCTCCTCCCTTTCCTTCCTCCTCTGCTGTGACTGTATTGCACACCTTCCCCTCCTTTGATCTCTTGGTTTTCAATATTCTCTTGGGATATTAAAATTTCCCTGCTTTTGTAGACTATAGTTATTTTCTCCTTGTAACACTGTCAGTTTCTGTTTTGCAAATGCCTTATATTGTTTAAGGCATATAGTAAAAGTACCTTCAATTTATGAAGGTAATTTCCTTAGGGGAGGCAGAGAAGGAGGGGAACACAGTACCCACACCCTTGCTAACTTCAAAGAATCTAGGGAAGACAGCATCCTGCCTTTTGGTCTTCTAGGGTAGGAGGAGTGTGATAGGGCAGGGACTTCCTCAAACTGAGAAGGGGGTTCAGACGCCTAGAAGCCAAAAGATTAGCACCAATTATGTTCTATGTATGTAGTTTCACATACATAGAACTGAGGCTCAATGATGACGCGATTTCCTGGAGTCCTAGAGTTAATTCTTAGCCAACCTAGGACTCTGGATAACACTGCCACTACCACCGCCGAGTGCTGGTTCATATCAGGCACTGAAAACACATCGTCTAATTTAATCTCCCATTAACTCTGCCCTATCTCGTGTTGTTTGGTGCTTTAATTTCCATTTTTCAACTAAAGAAACTAATGTTCAGAGAGGTCAAAGACTTGCTCAAGGTCACACAGTGATGGAGAGGCAGCAGTGGGTGCCAGTCCACATCCTTCCTCCCTTCTCCCCTATACTTCTCTGAGAGCCCTGCACCAGTCCTCAGAGTAGGATAAGGCAGCTGTGGAAGCTGGATGAACATTTTCATTCCAAGCTTCTGAAAGGAAGCTAGGCTGGTATAGCTCTGTCAATTTAGAAACCATGTGGCCTAAAAGATGAAAGAGTGGACACTCTTTCTTTCATCAAGTATTAAAATACTTGACACAAAAGCAAATTCCTGCCTGGTGGCGTATTTGCAGCAGCTGACAGGATTAGCCTGCTGCTCCCTCTGTGAGGGTCTGGGCTCACTCCAGTGCACAGCGGGCATACAGAGCCAGGAGAAAGCAACCGGAAGCCTCCCCACACACAAAAAGCCACCCCCCAAAGCCAACACCCCTCATCAAAGCTGCCACTCAGAAGCTCCTCTGGCCAGCTCCAGGACAGAGTGACAAAAACCCAGGCTCCTCCTCTCTCCCCCTCTCCAGGGTCACAAGGAATTCTGTGACCTGAAGCTAAGCCATGCCAGCCCTCCTGGCCCCAGAGGTCTCCCCAGTGACCTGGGCCAGTTGGCTCCTGGGTCCTGCAGGCCAGGCAGCTCAGGCCTGGCCTCATGGCAACTCTGAGGGCCGCCTCCTGCCCTTCTTTCTCTGGCCCTGTTTTCCCTCACCAGCTTCACTTCCGCACGCTTTGTTCCTGCTCACTCAAGGATCTTGTAGGAAAGCCAGATCCCTCGCTCCTGCTAAAAAGGGAAGGTTTTAAAACTTGGAGAGGGGTAGGGCTGCCAGATTTAGGGAAACTCAAACAAACAGGATACCCCATTAAAGTTAGATTTCAGACAAACCGTAATGATTGTTTAGTATAAAGATGCCCACACAACATTTGGAACAGACTTATGACACAAAACACTACGTCTGTTTTATCTGAAGTTCAGTGCAACTGGTATCCTACACCTAACAGGCAGCCCTGTGTGGTGGGGGAGGGTGGAAGTAGCAGGAGTCTAGAAGCACAAATCACCTGGTAAAGAAAACTCAGAATGGAGCTGTGAGGGTCAAGGCAGGAGGGAGGAAGCACCTTTGCTGAGGAGCTCTCACACCACAAACTCCTCAGTGCATTATTTCATTTGAGTTTTCCAATAATTGTGTGCATTAGATACGTTTACCCTCACTTACACATGAAGAAACAGAAGATCAGAGAATCCAGTGACTAAAGTCTAACTTGCTTCTGCACACACCCCACACCATCTCTGCTGTATCAAGCTGCTTTCCTACTGGTGCAACTGCATAATTTCTATAGGCTGCAAAAAAAGGGGTCCTGACTTTTCTAATTCATTCATAAGGAAGCAACTTCACATGGCATATATCTGCAAAATATAATTTTTCTATTACAGAGAAAGCACTGGAGTCTTCTCTCCTTTGGGGTACTTATCCCAATCAAGCACATCACCCCCAAAGGACCCGTCCAGGGTCTAGCTCTTGAAGAAGAGGCAAAGAAAGAGTCATAGTCAGGAAGTGCAGCATTCCATTGAAGATGATCACGTACCCCAGTTTTCAGATGACAAAGGACAAGGGATGTGTGACCCCATAAAAGATCCTAAGAGAGAAAGCACCCTCCATCACTTTTTTTCCCCCTTGTAGAGGAGATTGAACACAGGAGCGCTTACCCATTGAGTCACATCTCCAGACCTTTTTATTTTTTATTTTGAGACAAGGTCTTGCTAAGTTGCTGGGGCTGCCTTTGAACCTGTGATCCTCCTGCCTCAGCCTCCAGAGCTGCCGGGATTACAGGTACACACCACCATGCCTGGCCTCCATCACTATTCTAACAGACTAGAATCTCCATTGTCCAGAAAACAGTCAGCTAGATGTACAATTGGGGAAAAACTTGTAAAAAAGCTATTTGTCAAAAGGACAGTGGGAAATACTTCTCCCCACCTTCCTCCAAGCTTTGAACACTTGTGGCACACAATAGAGAGGAAGAAGTCATAAAAATGACTGGACATGTGTCCTTTTGAAGTACAGTAGCTGTGGGACAAGTGACTATAAAAATGGCATAGTTGGCAAGATCCACATCTGCTCCTGCCCAGTGGGTTTCCAGACCAGAGCCCGTGGCCTGAGCCAGTCAACTGGAGCTTCAGTGCTGTTTGTTTTGTTTTTAATTTCCCTTTCCCCTCATGGATGCTAGCAGATCCCACGTACAATAAATAACTTGTCCACACCACACTTGCCACTTAGGGAGACCCCTGGGTCATTGGAGGGCAAAGAATATAGGTGTGGGGTGAGTGGCCACCTCTGCAGGAACCCATCAGGAAAGAAGAAGGGCACGGGTCCCACAGACTGTAACGACCAAGACCAGGAGGTGGGGCTGAGGCTGCCTGTGCAAGAGAGGGGCCCTGCTCTACCTGTACTTGCGTGGGCATGGCTTACTCTCCCCATTTTCCACCCTCTTTCTCCTCTAATCCTCCCTCCCACCCCTGCCAGGTGAAAATCCCAAAGCTGCAAATACTGATACCAGCCTTCCAGGACACAGGAGACTCCAGTTTTCTTGTGGAAAAAAAGGCAAAAATACTCCATTCCTTGTCTGCTGCCAGCCTCAGCAAAGAGTAACAATGCATACTTTAAAAGATAATTCCACAGAGCCAGTAGGTGACAGTAGTCTAGGACAGTCATTCCCAGCCTTAATTAGTAGAGGACTTTAGAAACGATTTGGAGGGGCAAAGGAAGGGTCACATAAAGGAGTTTGAATTTCTGTTCCTTCTACAAGCCTGTGTCCCATACACAACATTCTTGGACGCTGCATGGTGGAGGGCTCGCAGTTCTCATGGTATTACCATAATAGTATCTGGATCAATTTCATTTTAAATCCAAAATCTTTCAGATATTTCTTTTGGGAAGGCCAAATAATTAAGTTGATTTAAGTTGCACTGTTTCTAAAATCTAAAATAGAAATTCTGGCCAACATTATCTAAATTAAGTGTGATGAGGTTTCTAGGTGTTCTCTTGGATTACATGAGAAGATTCCCAGCAGGAGCTCACAGGCTTCCCTGCTCTATGGCACTTCAGTCAGCCCAGTCTAAACATGCCAGGGGACCAGGAGGTCCAGAGCGAGCCCTGGGAGCTCATCTGCAGATAAGCAGCCTCTGGATATAGGGGAAGACAGGAGGGTCAGAAGGACTGAGACCACCAATGCCAGAGCTGGACAAGGGAGGTCCTGGAGCTCATCTGTTCCTCTGCTCCGAGGGGGAACCCAGGCTCCTCATGCAGTGGCAGAGCTGCAACTAGCACCTAGGACTTTATGTCTAATGCCCCTATCACCTCCCTACATGGAATCTAGAACCCCAGCACAAGACACTACTTACCTGAAGGTAAATTAAGATGGCAGCAACTTGCCTAAACTCCATCTTTGACCCTCCACTGCAGAATAAGAGTCCCCTCCCCCCAGTGACTGTGGAGCACTTGGAAAAGGGTTATGTAAGGGAGAACAGCCCACAAGGCCCCAGGAATTATCAGCTCATTCAGAGGCCTTGCAGGAATTTCCTGTTATGTGATTTGAGACTTGCAAATAGCCACCACCAAGTGAAGGCTGTCTCTCCTTCCTCCCCCCCCGCCCCACTTTTTTTTAATTTAGTTATTGGTTCTTTTTAGTTATACATGAAAGCAGAATATATTTTGATTAATTATAAAAGCAAGGAATATATCTTATTCTAGTTAGGATCCCATTCTTAAGGATGTACCTGATGGTGGGATTCATTGTGTTGTTTTCACATATGCACATGGGAAAATTATGTCAGATTCATTCCATTGTCTCTCCTTCTCCTATCTCTCCTCCGGGGACACTGGAGCTTTGAGTCACTAGATGCCTGGGCCTGAAGCTCTCTAGTGACTGGGCCTCTCTCTAGGAACGATGTCCACAGGGAGCCGTCATTGGAGGCTACCCAGAGAACAAGTGGCCTGCAAGCCCAGGGGACAGAGGAATCCCAGCTCTTTCTGAGAAAACTTGGGCAGCTCTGGCGCTGGGTGAGGTGTCACTCTACCTGTTGGAGGATGAGTCAGCAACATGGAACCAAGGCCATGGGACTTAGTTTTCAACAAAGCCTGCTCTGCTCTTCCTCCCTCCCACCCGTAACTATAGTATATAAGCACACACAGTACACAAAAGGGTAGGTGCCACATGTACATACCTACCCTGGTGGACAAATAAAGCACAATCCCTCTTATCCTCCCCCAACCACCCTGGCTTTGGGGATCTCTCCTTGGTTTTCCTTATAATTTTGAGCACTTGTGTTATGCACCCCCAAAGCCTACCACTTAGTTCTGGCTATCATCGCCCGTAGCCACCACTGGCTCATTTTGTTGCTATCTAGTATTCAAGTAAATGAACACATTTTATTTAACCATTATGTTGTCTAAAACATATAAGCTGTTTTTAGTTTGGGGCTATACAGAGAATATTCTTGAACACATCTGGCTCCCAGATGTGGAGTTTTTCTGTGACATGCACTTGACAACCAAACTCTGCCTCATGCAGAAGGCGCTTTCACCTAGGCAGGCTCATGCAATCAGTGTTCCCAGGGGGTACTGCCTTTCCCTCCTCATAATGCCACCCATCAGCCCCGCCCCCCTCCCCCTGTCATGTATGAGAGGGATCATGGCGATTCCAAGGCAAAGAAAGCCCAGTTGGTCACCAGAATGTAGGTTAAAACCTGACACCTCCTCTGCCAACAAAGTTCAAGATTTTAAACTTCTGAGCTTAACCAGAACCAACAATTAAAACAACTGGGCTTTCCAGATGAAAAATGTCACAATGCCACCCAAAGTATTGGGGTAGCATCTCAGCCTTGGGGCCGAACTGCCTGCCCAGGCTATCCTCAGGAAGTACGAATGTGTTCCCAAGGCCACAAGTGTGGGAAGAGTGCACACCGCAAACCCCATCTCTGTGGGTGGAAGAAGAGAGGACAGGGTGGGGAGGGGTCTCAGCTCTACCGACCTGTACACTGGCTGCATCTCTCTGGCTATGCCAATGATGGCACCTGGCAGGAAATTATCAAACTCTTCAAACAACTCCCGGATGTTGGTCTTGTACTTTAGATCGAGGTCCAGTTGAATGATCTGCTGTATCTCTGGAGGAAGAAGAAAAAAAGAAAGAAAATAAGGCCAGGTGTGGTGCTGCACACCTGTAAGTCTAGAAACTCAGGAGGCTGAGACAGGAGGGTCACAAGTTTGAGGCCAGCCTCAGCAATTTAGTGAGATCTTATCTCAAAATAAAAAAGAGAGAGCTTAGATTTAGCTCAGTGGTAGGGCACTTGTCTCACAAGCTGTCCAGTGTTAAGTTGCTCATTTCACTCTCAATGGATAATACACTATGTGGACACTCCATATACAACTCAAAAGTGTTCAGTGCTTTCTCTTTGGAGCATGGGGTGTTAACACTCCACAGAAGAGAGAAAAAAAGACATCTTCAGCTTAGGCCCCTCACTAGTTCATTCTGCAAACCCAGATCTGTGTTGAGATGCTAAACCAGAGAGAAAGAGCTGGAAGACCTTGGACACAGCCATGCTTTCGATCCACTGTCTACAAAACAAAAGGAGCCAAAATGATTCAGTCTTGCAATTATCTGACATGTAAGAGCTGTTAACTTCCACAGTCTCCAGATATTTTGAGGGTGAGAAGAGAAGGAGGGCAGCAGAGCTGATCCCAGGTAGAAGCAGAGAGGCATGGCCAGTTCACTCTCTTGTCCTTCACCAGCCAAGCCTGATGGAGTTCGTGGCGTTGGTGCCAGGAGGGGGCCAGACACTAGGTGGGCAAGGGCCCTGGCCTCCAGGGGAGACGGTCAGGTTCCTGCAAGCAGAGGAGGAGCTAGATCTGAAGCATGGACTAGAAGGGCCATGCAGATTCCCTAGAGGGGTGCCTGATGCTGAATGATACAGGAGAGCAAGTACTTGTACCAAGGAGAAGGACTGGCCCTGGGTCAGAACACATGAGCTCAAGTTCCACTTTTGCTGCTGATTAAACCTGTGACCCTTGGAAGGCTGTTTTACTCTCTGAACCTCAGTTGCTTCATCTATTAAAATAGGGAGGATAGTACTCATCTCATTGAGACGGGGAGGCTGGAGGATGAGGTTGGGTGTGGGAAATCTTACAGGCTCTAGGAATCCAGAGTCTGGACAGCAGGAGACTCACTAAGGCTTGAAGCATTCAAGGAAGACTTCCTGGAGGAGGACTTAGGCTGGGTCCTAAGCATGGGAAAGAAGAGGTTAAGTGACACCCACACCCACTCTAGAACATCAGGGTTCGCCCTTTTGCTCCCTACCACCTTTTCTTGCCTGGCCAGTCATAGCATTACGACTCTCTGAGGACAGGCTACCCTCTGAGGATTGGGACCACATCTTTGGCATCCTGGCCTCCATCCATTGTTCAGGGTTTGGTATTCAGAAAACACTCAGAGATGTTTTTGGAATTCAATAGCCAATCTCTAAATTATTCACACACACAAAAAAAAAATCACAGCTTATAATTCAAGAAAAACTGATTCATTTGTTCCTTGTTCTATTTTCCTTTGTGACGCAGAAACAAAACCTTAGTTGACATTCTACATGACATTTTTAGAAAAGAAAAAAAGAAAAACATTATAGCAGATGAGAATCCAGTTGCTCAGGCCAGAGGAAAGCAAGAGGCTGCTGGGCTGCTCTGGCCCTCACACAAGAGGGCAGGGGAGGGGAGCCGGAGCCCGCCAGGCAGACAGATGTGGATCCTGCTGCCTGCACACTGCAGCCCCCACAGGAGAGGAGTGAAAGGGCTGTTTTCCTTCCTGGACCTAAAAACAATAACAAGAGCGACAACCAAGAGTCAGGGGAGAGCCTGGGAGTCTGGAGGTCTGGAAGCCTGTGCAGTGACTGCTGGCCTTGGAGACGCCACCCTGAACAGGGGGAGGAGGAGAGACAAGCCTTGGCCAGAGCCTCGGGGAGGAGGCCCTGCACAGAGAGGGAAGGACCCCAGTGGTGACATGAGGAAAAGATGGGAAAGAATGGCCAGGAGTGAAAGCTGCAATCACCAAGAAGTCATGTAGACTGGTGGACCATCAAGGGCCAGCCATCTGGGGCTGGGGACACCGCGTGGCACACACATCTCCAGCCATTTATCTTCTTTCTTTGGGTCCATCCCATGTGCCATGTGCCAGGCTCCCACACCCAGGTTTCAGGAAGCTCTTACACATGGAAAAGCCAGGCCACAGAAAGTCCTAACAACGGGGACAGGAGAGTACACCCTCCCCGCAGAGAAATCCCATGGTCCCAGTTCCACAGATAAGAAGGGTGAGGAATCAGGGCCTTGGGCCAGGAGATGGGGCAGCTTTGAGGATCACAGTGGCAGTTCTGTGGTGTTGACAGGGTTATGAGAGCTGGGGAACCTCAGCTTCCTGACCCAGGGAGTGCTTCCAGCAACAGCCGTGATGGCCACCCAGAAGAATCCTTTTCTCAAGGAGTTTCTCGGGGGCCAGCATCACCCCAGCAAAACAGTTTATTTCCTATAATTGCCCAATACATTAAGCACAGTTATTCCTTTTCAGAGATGAAAAAAAACATTGGCCCAAGATCACACACAAGAAATCCATGTTGGAGAGGGGCCGCAGCTTCGGTCTGCTTGACTTGAAAGTCAGCACACTCCTTCTAGTGCATCCCAGTTCCCCTTCAGAGAGGTGCTAGGGAGGCACACTTTGGCTCTGCTACCCCACACAGGGGTCCAGGGCTACCAGAAAGAGCCAGGGATGTTGAGAGACAAAAATAATTCCGGGCAGCAAGCTGGTCAAGTGTGGATTTTCAGGAAAGTACACAAGGACTTTATAGTAATGTTGCTGCACTTAAAGAAACCTCTGGTGGTAGGAGAAGACTCCGTCCACTTAATCCTAATGAAGTTCTTCATGGGAAATCTCCCACACACCATGTGTACCCTCTGGGCCTTTAAGACCACCTGAGTCCTATTTATTCTGCAAGCAGCAGCCTGAATGACTCCTTCCCTGGGTTGTCTGGGTTGGCCCTGGTCACATATTGCGACCTCTTCTTTGTGCCCCTGAATGACTGCTGTCCCTAGCCGTTGCTCCCTCTGCACCTGCTCACCACTCTTGCACAGGGGAGGGGAATG
Source organism: Marmota monax (assembly GCF_021218885.2). NCBI lineage: Eukaryota > Metazoa > Chordata > Mammalia > Rodentia > Sciuridae > Marmota > Marmota monax. The sequence goes on along the minus strand of NW_026693473.1, from coordinate 9,292,420 downwards.
TGCCAGGAGGGCAGAGCTAGAGACATTAGATGCTTCCTAAAGAGACCCTGCTCCCTCATCTCGGCAGATTCCTGTCATGTCTTAATGAACCTCTCCATAATCCGAGCACTTTCCCTGCCCTGTGCACACTGGCTGGAAGCGAATCCTGAAAGGTCCCAGGCAGCCTCAGGACCCAGGACTCGGAGGTGCGTTAACCGTACTTACAGATCCTCATTCCTAAAGCACCATCCAGGAGCCTCTGCAGCTGTCAGCACTGATGGTGAGGGGGGTGGGGGGGTGCTTCACCCAATGAGTAACTGACTAGGAAGGAAAGCAGCCACAGCTCAACACAAAGAGACCCCTTCACCCTGATGTGAAAGGACAGGCCCAGGCAGGGGACAGAGATCGTTCCCTTTTATTCAGGGAGGCTGGAAGCCTCCCACAGAGCCTGTATTGTCACATAGGCATCTGTCCAGAAGGTATCCTTTTATGAAACTATGAAATAAGATGCCAAGTTGTAACTGTCGACTGCTGAAAGGAGTGTAATGCTTACCAGGAACACTGCAATTCATTAGCATGAGACTGCTTAAAGGGACTTGTCCTCTGGTCTCTGGCCATGGTGAAGCCATCTCCATGAGGACTATACCTGGGCAGTTTTAATCATAATGATGAAGGTGCTCTGAGGTCAAATTGAGATTGCTGCAGAGAAGGGACAGTCATAGTGATGGCCCAGAGGAGATGCTGGTTGAAAGACAGCTGGTACAACGGCAGCAGGACCACTGAAATTTAAGGAATAAATAAATGTGATAGTTGTTCCCAAAGCCAAGTGGGAATGATATCTATCATGCACGGGGAAGAATGTCTGAGAAAGGCAGACAAGACATCTACAAAACTCAAAATAATGGCCAGCATCCAGGAAGGACATGGATGGACATGGATGTGTACAAACAGAATAATCAAGAATGACAGATCTGAACAGACAGCCTGGTAATAACTAAGGCAATCTACCCATTTTACAGGTGGGGAACTGAGGAACAAAGAAAAAGAGGGGCTTGTCAGGGGTCACACAATCAAATTAAGAGGCAAAGCTGAGCTGAGAACTCAGGTCTCTGACTCCCCAGCTGATGCTCTTGTGCTCATTAGACTACAGCCCATCCTTTCAACATGGGCCATAAACTCCTGGACAGCAGAAAACATAATATTGTGGCCCAAAGGTGCCCAGCACAACCAGCTCATGAGGTATCCACATTATCAGCCCACACAAATGTCAACCTGAAGATAAATAAGGAGTGTAAAAGAAAAGAAGTGAGACGACCACATGGCTCACATCTAACAGCCAGTTCTCTGGAAAGAGAATGTTGTTCTCCCCATTCAACCTCAGGCAGAGATGCTAAGAAATGATCAATCTTTACACTCCTCTAAGAACATACCTTGAGTTGTGTTAAACTCAAAGGAAGACAGGAGCCAGATCCGACGCTGCAGATACTAAGTGGCCCCAAGAGTCACAGGCTCAGTGCCTGGCGAGAGACACTCAGCCACCAAGAGAAAGATGCTTGTCATCCACCTCCCGGTTCCCTGTTCTAGTCAGACCTGTTTGTTTCTGGAAAAGTGTTTGCTGCAACGTCCAATTAGTTACACCTTCTAACCAGCCCCTCATGGTTAGAAATTTTCTTATGCATTTGCTTAAATCATATCAATAAGAGTGAAGCATCAATACATGCCAGAGGAAAATTTTCCACGTGCAGGGTCAGTGCTGCATGGGCCCCTGGCATAGGAGGTGCACACTTGTGCTGAGCATTCTCCTTGGGTGAACTCCACTGCCTACCACTGGCTGCCTGCTCTGGAGAGGACAGAACCACATGAGCTCCCTAGATGACAGTCTGGCAACCCACTGAAGTATGCCACCCGAAAGGGGGAAAAGGATCCAGGGCTCTCTGGTCTGACACATAATTCCACTTGTGCTTCGGCTCCAAAGGACAGAGTAGAAAATGTGGTCCTCACAATAAGGTGGAGGAGGGAAGAATTCACTGGATTAGACAAAGGGGAATAAAGGGAAGGGAGGGGGGATGGGAGTAGGAAAGACAGTGGAACGAACCAGACATAATTTCCCCATGTTCATATATGATACACGATCAGCATAACTCCACATCATGCACAACCACAAGAACGGCAAGTTATACTCCATGTATGTATGATATGACAAAATACCCTCTACTGTCATGTATGACTAAAAAGAATCAATAAGAAAATGTTGTCCTTTCTTCACAAGGGGATGTGTCTGAGGCCCTGTAACGCCAGGCCGTACTGGGGGGCACTGAACTGCAGAAGGCCACGTTCATGGCATTCATAAAAGCAGGGAGAGTCCCAATCGACATTCCTGTCCAGAAACAGGCTGGGACAACTCATCAGCTTTCAATTAAATCAGCCACAAGGCATGTCATCTGACCACGCGTGGAACTACAGCCCAGGGTGAGTAATCAATGACACCGGGATATGAGCAGCACAAGGGAAAAAACCCCAAAGAAAAAAGACGCCTTTCCTTTCCCTCTCCTCCCTCCCCAGAAACAATCCCTGGCAGACACGTCTTAACACACACAGAACAACATGTTCAGGAAGAAAAGGAAGAAGAGCGAGTGGGACGGCCACCCTGGGAAACAGGCAGGTTCCCCAGGCAGGCAGCTTGCTCCCTTTCTATTTTGAAAGCGCTTCAGAGCTTCCCAGGGATAACTACATAACCCATCAGAGGGTTTTCACTGGAGAACAGCAGCCCAAGCTTCCATGGGCAGGGAAAGGGTTTGAGAAGAAGGGGGAACGATGACAACACTGAGCTATGTGACTCTGGCGTCCTGATGCAGCAGACCTGGAAGCAGCTGCCGGGAGAGGGGGCCTGTTTTCTCAGTGTCCACTTTGAAATACTGCAGCCATTTGCCACCTGCTTTATCGTACTCTGGAGCTTTTTTATTGCTGTTTGGCAACACCTCTGGCCTGCAGGAGCCAAAGGGCAAGTGGACGAGGCGGAGACTTCCCCTAACTGAGAGGCTTATGACCCGGGAGAGGCTGTTTTGAGAACCACAGTCCCTGTGTGCCCCACCAGCTACACCAGGACGGCCCCACCCCTCAAGGGGCTCCGAGCACATGACGGATGGATGGCCTGCCACTGTGATCACAGGCTGGGCTGTGTCTGCAAGGGGATCTGTGCTTGGAATTGGCTGTGGTGGTTCTCACATCCAACAGGAAACTTGGGTGATTTCCCAACTGGTCCTGGCCCTGGCCCTGGCCCTCAAAGTGCTCTTCTCTATTCACTCGCAATGGAAGGCCCAGCTGCAGGGCAGCTGGTGAACTATGGGAATAGCGGCTCTGAAGGAACACAGCAAGAGACACCAAGAGTCCAAGGCTGTGGGCACAGATTCCTGGGGCTCCTCCAGCCTGGCCAGAAAAGCACTTCCTCTCCAGGAGCAGGGAGAGGGTGTCTGTATGCCAGGGCTCTGCTGAGGGCTCCTTGTTTACTGACTCAGCTAATGAGTCTCCCCTGCACTTATGCTAGGGAATATGAGTACCTCCTACTTCCAAAGGAGAAACTTGGGGCTCAGAGAGGTTTGGCAACTTATCTAAGAAGGTCCAGTAAGAAATCAATCATAAAAGTGCCTTACTCAACTGTTTGACCCATCACATACAAATTTTTGAGAAAAGTCCTCAGACATGTCTGAAGCTCCCTATTTAAATCCCATTATCTGAGACAAAGGGAACACCGCAGCCTCTGCCCCTGCAATGCGCCAGGCCGTGGCCACCCAGGGACTTTGAACATGTCGAGGATCGCCCTCAGCAGACTTGCCCAGGAGAGAAAAGCTTGGAGGAAGGACTATCCCTTTGGCTTTGTGGCTGTCCCAATTAAGAAGCCAGATGGCATGAGGAACCTGATGAACTGGGAATGTGCCATCCCAGGAAAGAAGGGAACTCCGTGGGAAGGAGGCTTGTTCAAGCTGCAGATGCTCTTCAAAGATGACTATCCATCCTCACCACCAAAATGTAAATTTGAACTATTGCTATTTCACCTGAATGTGTACCCTTCTGGTACAGTTTATCTGTCCATCCTGGAGGAGGACAAGGACTGCAGGCCAGCCATCAGGATGAAGCAGATTTTATCAGGAATACAGGAACTTCTAAGTGAATCAAACATCCAAGACCCTGCTCAAGCAGAGGCCTACACGATTTACTGCCAAAACAGAGAGGAATATGAGAAAAGGGTTCGAGCACAACCCAAGAAGTTTGCACCCTCATAGACAGAGACCCTGTGGCATCACAAAAAGAAGGGATTGGTTTGGCAAGAACACCTTTTGCAAATCTCAAGTCGCTTGTGCAGTTACGGATTGCCTGGGAGGGTTGGGCGGGCACGATCTTCCATTTCCGCCACTGGCATGCAGTTCTCAATTTGCTGAATTGCCCCAGTTTTTCATAAAGGGTCTCTTCCTTCAGTCTTTTGTATTTTTGATTATTATGTAAAATTTGCTTTTATTTTAATATTGATGTCAGTATTTCAACTGCTTTAAAATTATAAACTTTTAGGGAGGGGAGGGGAGGGGGGATAGTAGAGGATAGGAAAGGCAGCAGAATACAACAGACACTAGTATGGCAATATGTAAATCAATGGATGTGTAACTGATGTGATTCTGCAATTTGTATACGGGGTAAAAATGGGAGTTCATAACCCACTTGAATCAAAGTGTGAAATATGATATATCAAGAACTATGGAAGGAGACCCTCAGAGTTATACAAAAGTACATACAAGAGGAAGTGAGGGGAAGGGGAAAAATAATATAAGGGGGACAAACGAATGTCAGTAGAGGGAGCAGAGAGAGAAGAGGGGAGGGGAGGGGAGGGGAGGGGAGGGGGGATAGTAGAGGATAGGAAAGGCAGCAGAACACAACAGACACTAGTATGGCAATATGTAAATCAATGGATGTGTAACTGATGTGATTCTGCAATCTGTATATGGGGTAAAAATGGGAGCTCATAACCCACTTGAATCAAATTGTGAAATATGATATATCAAGAACTATGTAATGTTTTGAACAGCCAACAATAAAAAATTAAAAAAAAAAGAAAAAAAAAGAACTATGTAATGTTTTGAACAACCAACAATAAAAAAATTTTAAAAAATAAAATTATAAACTTTTATACTTGGGTAAGCCCCTAGGAGCTAGTTCCTTTGCTTGAATGCAGGCATGCTTCACCATTCAGAGCTGTCCTAGCTTCCAGCGGGCTGTGTGAAGTCCCTGTCCCTCCCTCCCACACCCTTCTCTCAGAACCTGGCTGTTGCTAATGCGCCTCTGATCCAAAGTCAGCAGCATCTTGACCTGCACCCCTTCCTTTGTGTTTATATGGCATTTGTCTGTGTTGCTGTTTAGAGTAAATAAGCTGTTTATACATATTTTTTTAAATCCCATTATTTTTAAAAACAAGAAAAGTTTCTGCATCAAAGGTGGAAATATCAGAAAACTTCATGTCATCAATATGCATTACCTAAGACTTCTATGGACAGAGAAGGGTTCCCCATTCCCACCATCACCTCCCCCAAGACCCTCATTCTCAAGGATTTTGAAGACTACTGAGATTCCCCTTGATTGAACAGAAGCCAAAACCAAACTTCTGGAAAAGAAAGTGTAATGCCACAAATGTAAGCTGAAAGGAAATCTTTAATGACAACTGTCAACATGTATAAATATATCACACTCACAGAATCATCCAAATGCAATGCGAGATTAGAATTATTATTTCTATTTGCCAAATGAGAAAACAGAGAAATTAAGTGTGGTAATCAAGGACACAGCTGGTAAGCAGAACGCATACTCAAAGTTCCAAAGCCCTGTGCTTGCTCTTCACCCCATGCTCTCCTGCCTTCCGGGTCCCTGGATGCCAGGATCGGGCCAACAGTCAGCTCTACAGGCTCCACTCAGCCCGGAAGTCCCTGCCTCCAGTGTGCTAATCTATGTTTTCCACATTAGCAGCTGGCCCACACCTCTGAGGGAGGGGGAATGCAAAAGGAAATGAAGCTCATAAGAATGATTTATGCAACCTGTTAGCAGTTCTGGTAAGAGGTTTGGGGCCAGGAGGTTGATATTAATGACCACAGGCAGTTTTATATATTAGCTATACAACAAAATCTTTCTTGCAGCCCTGCTCACCTCCTCTCAGAATAAATCATGGAAACTGTCAGCGATAGCTCAGCCATAGTGTTGTTGCTAACTCTCAGCTCCTGTTTTGTGGATAAAACAAATTATTATGAAAAGATGTAGTTTTTGCTGCAGAGTAAGGTGGGTCTCCTTTGTCAGTCTTGACAACTTCAGTGACTAGGTGCAATCATCTGCTTTAGGATAGGATGAAACTCATTTATTCATTTATTATGATCTTGGCTGGAAAACAAGGGATATATACATACAACACGTAACATCCAGTCTAAATTTTCCTCTCCACTTCTATTGACAGAATGAAGTTACAGCTCTTACACCTATTTATGAAGTTCAATGTGCAAGGGAAGTGGGATTTTACATCTGAAAATCTTCCATTTCTATGCTATAGATGTCCATGGTCCCTGGTGGCCTTTCCACATGTCTCTCTGGTATCTGCCAGAGACTTTTTTCTTTTTGGTCTCCCAAACCTGGAGTTCCCCTTCCTGTTTGGGACAGTTAGCCTGAGGTAGGCTGTTAGTCTTCAGGAGCCAGCTTTCTTTCAGACTTCTGGAGATGGAAGCCATAGAACCCAATCTTCTTTGGGTGGAATTAACAGATGTTCTCTAAAGATGATTATACCACTGACCTGCCCAAACTGTGAGGGGTCAAATTCCCAACTCCCCATTTGAGGCTCTCTCTAGAGTCATGGGACTCCCATTTCTAACCTCCTGGGCCTGCTCTCTTTCCATTCTAAACACTCCCTCCCCATCACTGGCCCACCTACATTATAGATTTGTGTGAAATTAGGAAAGCTAGCAAAGGTTTCCTCCTTGTGCTCGCAGGTCCTCACCCACACTGGTCAGTGTGCACTCCCAGCTCAGGAAATGAGTGTCAGCTCATTTAATCCTTAAAACAACCCCAGGGACAGAAGTATCCATGTAGATAGGATTCAACTGCATTTAACAGAACAACATGTAAAGTAACAATGGTTTGAACACACGTAAGACTATGGCCAAGCCATTCAGGGAAAGACTGGCTGCTCCACAGGTATCAAGGGTCCAGGCTCCTTCTGCCTTCCCTTTCGGCTGTCCTAGATCCAGTTTCCATCCTTTAGGTCACCTCATGGGGCTCCTGTAGACTTGGCTGAATTCCAGGGAACAGAAAGGAGGAAGGAGGAACGACACCTCCGCCTGCTCCCTGCAATGAGGCAGGCCCTGTAAGCCGCCTTTCTGCAACTCTTCAACATGTCTTCTTGTATCTGGCTGCACAAAATTTAGTCACATGGTCATACCTAGCTGCAAGGGAAACGTGAAGGACATTTTATGGCATAAAGCTGCCCCCAAATAAATGGGACTCACTGATAAATAAAAAAGAAAAAAGTTGACACAGAGCAGCAACTGGGCAGACCCTCAGTAGTATCACAACCCCCAAACTGTTTCTGCAATGCCTACAGGAGTTCTGTGAGCAGGATGCCTTGTTTGGGGAATCCACTCAAAGATGGCTGCTATCTCCTGAAACTGTTCTGATGGCAGACTTGTTCCATGCTGACTCTGAAAACACATTTCCTGCAGCTGCCTGGTTGTGTGCATGGAAGCTCATCTGTAGTCCTCTAACTACAAATACCTCAGCAAGTACTCACAGTTGCCTTTCAATGTTCTAGCACCTTGATGACCTCTTTTACATCTCCAATATTTCTGTATTTTGGCAGCAGTTCTTCTTGGTGTAAACTATGAATTTGCCATTTTATTCCAGTATTGAGCTGCCTGTTCCTTCCACCCAGCAGACACACCCTCCTCCAAAGTGTCTTGCAGTCCACCACAACCTTCACACTCAAGGTTAAGGTCTCTTCTGCCTCCTCCAGCTGAGAACAGTTGCAGGACCTATAGGCAAGAGAGTGGTGTATAGCACTGACATCCTTTCAGTGACGAGAGCTGCCTTCCGGCAGTCCCTAACCACTGTCAAGGACTGGGACCACATGGCAGCAGCAGAAAAGTGGGGCTCCACACCATTCCTGCTGCTCAAAAACCCACATCAGCAACTTTCAAGGAGAAAACCCAGAGTTTCCACTTCATTAACCTGGACATGCCTCTCTGCACCTCAAATGCAAAGAACTACCCATTCACAGATCTTTTGCAGCATGAGGAAAAATACAATGATCATCTATTCAGTGGCAATACCTATCCCTGTGAGTTGGTTTGCAAACTGACTAGTCAGGGGTCAAAGAGTTCTTCAGGTTTCCGTGTCTTTTGCCAAAATATCATGCTATAATATTAATTTTTATGTGAATTTTCAAAAAAGGATGAACTATTTACCATTATTAATAAAATGCCAGGCATTATGCTTTTACATCTTACCTCAAATAATCTTCCCAGGTAGGGTTTAATGTCCCCATTTCACAGTTTCCTCTCCGGGAGATACACCAACACTTCCCTGCTAGCCTCCCTGTCTACTGAGGTCCGAGCAGCCCCTCCTGTTAGGAGTCTGAAGAGAACAACACAAGGATTGAGGAAATCAAGGACCTGGTCCCTGTGCTGGGCACCCAGTTTCCCATCTTCACTCAACATATGAGTTGCTTTCCTATGAAGTATGCTCCCCATTCATTTCCACCAAGAAGCCCCCTTCCAGCTTTTCCCCATAACAGTCCACAATTGAAAAGATTCTGTCTACCAGATTGCATTTGAGCACTAGTTAATTCATTTCCTTATTTTAATTAAACTTTTAAAGTTTATTTAGTTTTTCTTTTATTTTAATCAAATAAAGCTTACTTGCTTTGATTTTAATTAAAGACTTAAAAGTATAATGTCAAAGTGACAAAACTGCAGCTGAAAACCAAAGGGGAAAAAAGCCTGGTGCAGTGGCACATGCCTGTCATCCCAGCAACTAGTGAGGCTGAGACAGGAGGACTGCAAGCTTAGTGAGCTAAGTTGCCGAAGCTGGCCTTGAACTTGCAGTCTCAAAGTAAAACTTTAGAAGAAAGGGCTGGGGATGTAGCTCAGAGGTAGAATCCTCCCGGATTCAATCCCCAGAAGAGAGAAAGTAAGCAAGCTTTTAACTCCTAAGTATTTCAGCACACGCTTCCTAAGAAATGAGGACACTTCCTTCCGTGACAGTAGCACAACACCAAAACTGATGCACATCAGTATCTCATCACTAGTCATATTCAAATTTTGCCAATTGTCCAAAAACAAAAACAAAATTTCTGGTCCAGGATTGCAAATAGTTGTTACATCTAAATAAGTCCCCAATCTTTCCTAGTGTTCTGCCAACTGGGACAATTTAAGGAATTAGGGCCAATTACTAAGTAAAAGCTCCCTTGATTTGGGTTCACCTAAAGTGTCCTTATGACTGGCTGTGGGTCAGGCATCTATCAGGAAACTACAGAAGCTGTTGTGGTTTGGATGTGAGGTGTCCCCCAAAAGTCCTATGATCAAGCAGGTTCAGAAGTGAAATGACTGAATTGTGGGAGCTTGATATAATGAGACCATCCTGGTTTGAATGGACTGGCTGGTGGTAACTGTGAGGAGGTGAGGCATGGCTAGAGGAGGTGGGTCCCTGGGGGCTGCCCTGAAAGGGTGCATCTGCCCTATGGTGCACATACATCTCTCCCCACCCACCCGCCTCTCTTTCTCTCTCTCTCCTTCTCTGCTTCCTCGGACCCAGAGCAAATAAGTTGTGGACTGAGACCTCTGAAACCATGAGTCCCAAAATAAACCTTTCCTCCTCTAAGCTGTTCTTGATGGGTGTTTTGGTCACAGAGACGCAAAGGCGACAGACACAGGAGCCATGCAGTGTTCTCTGTACCCTACCTTACTTCTCAGGAGGCATACCCTTGTCAGTGTGCCACAACACTGGGGATGTTAGTGTTGATTCCTGTTACTATTTTTCTCTTTGCAACAATAGTATTTTGTGGGCAAATGCTTTGAGACTATGACAATAGCCTATTCCTCAACAAAGTTACCTGCTTCCTTGATGTCCATTGATGATTCTTGTCAAAATAAAATATTACTAGGATGGTTGCCTATTGGTGACTTTCTGATGCTTTTGTTCCTACCAAAGTTTATGAGCTGGCATCCTACTGTAAAGCAAAGCTTTCAGGGATCCTCCCTTATGGTGGGCTGCACCAAGCAAAAGATTCCCTGACTGGGAGGTTCTGGTGCTGCCTGAAGGGGAATTGGGCAAGGAGGGAGCATTGGGTTGCTGATGCCGGGGCCTCGTGCCCATCATTTGAGTTGTCAGGGTGCCAATGACCCTCTTAGAAAGTCTCCAGCCACCCCAGGCTATTCTTACGTCAACTAATAATTAAGTGGGGCAGAACTGTCCATCAGGGCCACTTCTTAGAAGGCAGAACCCTTCCTTTCCCCGTTGTTATTTTTTTAAACAAGTTACCCAAGGGGCTCTATCTTATTTAATGAAATGGCCTTTGGTAATTTAGGCAAGTGAGAGTACGGTTAGAGCCCTGGCTCACAGGCCTGGCTTTACGTCCACCTATGGGTAAGCCACTTCCCCTGGGCAGCAACTGTCCCAGACCAGTAAGACAAAACAGACGCTCTTGGCAACCCTTCCCAGGCCCACCATCCTATAATTCTGAACAGAGGTGGCCTTTCCCCCATGCTCACAACAACCTCTGCCTGTTCTCAGAACAGCACTGATCATATCTGGCACAGCAGACAGCACTGTACTGACCTCACCTGTGCCCAGACTTCTCCACAGCCAAGTGGGCCATGAAGCCCCTACTGTGTACAAGCACCACACCAAGTGCAAAGTTTCAGAATGAATGACATCCTGCCTAGTCTCAAAATGCAAATGCAGCAGGACTTTCATCATCTATTCTCTGACACTGTTTCAATCTTTTCTGGCCCAGATGGTGGCATGCCTGTCCACAGGTCACCCAGCAAACATGGGGAGAGTCTTCTCATGGGGCGAGCGATAGAGCTGCATAGAGAGGACCATGGCCGTGGAAGGTGGCCCATGGCCATCAGGGGTCTGTGCCTGCCTTATGACTGAGCAGCCATGGTCCCCCTGATGGTTCTACAGATCACCAGGCTTAACTGGTGGAGTCTCATGTGGATGCAGCTGAGGCTAGAGTCACTGAAAGACTCATCCAGGCTGGGCATCTAAGATGACAATGCACATCACTAGCAGTTGATGCTGGGTGTCAGGGAGGGGCTCAGCTGCACTGCCAACCAAGTGCTTTCATGTGGGCACTCCCTGGAGTTTGGGCTTCCTCCATCACGGCAGCTGGGTTCCAGAGGGAGTTTGCCAAGAACAAGTGTTCCAAGAGACCCAGGCTGAAAGCCCTGAAGTCCTGCAGTGTCACTTCTACTATATCTTATTTGTCAAAAACAAGCCACAGAGCCAGACCAAATTCAGGGAGAGGGAACTATACAAAGGTGGAATACTGGGAGGCATTGTTCATTAGGAAGTCATCTTTGTAGACTATCCTTGCCCCATAATGGAATTATAGATTATTTTAAGTTTTTTCTTTGTACTTGTCCAAGTTTTCTACCACACACACACATTTTTATAATCACAGAAATAAACCTGTACATATGGATTCTGGGAATAGAGCCCGGTGCCTAGAAATAAATTAATGCATAGAAATAAATTAATACCCGAAACTTTATAATATTGTAATATATATGATTAACAGTGTGTCAAATATGTTAATGTACATGTTTATGTGTATCTATATAAACACACATAAGACTAGAAGAAAATATGCTACATCACTGTGATAAATGTGCAATTATTGTTTAATATTTTTCTTTTTTCCAAAATGGCTATGTGCTACTTTTAAATATAAAATATTTTAAAAGGAATTAGTTAATTACCACATAGAAAATACCTATTTTTAAGCCACATATATCAGATTTAAGGCATATTACCAGGACCTCAACTTTCTGTAGGATTCCTTCTCCAGGTTTCCAGAGTTACCCATTTTTATAATCATTTTCCTCAGTCAAGACCATCTAAAAACTTCTGTCTCCTTCCTGCTTCAACCCAAAATAGTTTAATGGGCTTCCAAATGCATTTTTCAAAGAAAACAAAAACAGCACACTGAGAGTTCCTTCCACCTGATTTCTTTTTCCTATCATTTATTTCTGTCATTAATTGTGCTTGTGCTCCATTTTGCCCTCTCTCCTCCAGCCAAGTCTGCGGCAATGACAGACACATTGAGGCTCTGAGCAGATTGAGAAAACCCTCAAGTCTACTGGAACGAGTGTTTCTCCCAGAGGCCGCTTTATAGATGCATAGCACAAGGTCCAAGGGAACCTAACAAAGAGAGGGCAGCCACAAAGACAGGTGAGGAGAGATAAAGACCCCAAGAAGTTCTGTCATCCTCTGTGTCCCTGGAGGTGGTCCAGGCAAGTAATCTCCTCCCATCAGATTTCAATGACTGTCAACCTCACCACAGACAAGGAAGATTACTAAAATTATAGAGACCAGCTAAACCTAACACCAAAAGTAACTACCAAAGGACACAGGTGAGCCTTCTGGAAGAACAGAGGATCTGGGAAGGAAATGCCACAGGTGGGCCTGAATTCACCTGCTAATGCCTGTCTTCCCAAAGGAGGGCAGATTCTGATAGCCAGGCACCAGCTCCATTTGCAGAGTTCTCAGGCACGCATGCTCTGGGAGCCCAGGGAGGCACATCTGTGGAGTCAGTCTGCTATTTTTACCCAGTTACTTTCCAACCATAAACCCACACTTCAAATTTCATTGTTTTGGATGGATTAAGAAATCTGACTTGGCCTTTCTTGTGGTTTAATATCCTGCATTCCTGTATGAAGGAAAAACCTCCCATTTCTATGGAAATAAATGACAGTTCTTGGCAGGCTGGAGTCCTGAGTATTGGTATCTTGACTGTCTCTAAACTTACACTGCCCTGAGCAACAGGGGTGCCAAGACCCACGTCTTCTCTCCTCTACCACAGCAGCTAGAAGAGCTGAACAAATCTTAAAAGGATTTCCAAATTATTTCAATGGTAAGATCGGACTGACCATGTTGTCATAAACACTGGACATACATTAAAAGAAAAAGCAGTGCTCCTTTTTTGTGAAAACCGGTTTGAATTTGGTTTTCTGTTTAAAACTGTCACCTCTGTTCAAGTCCTGAGTCCAGTTGTGATTGATGCTTGGTAACTTCCATTCTTGTAATATAAACAAAGCCTGTCAAAAGCACTCCTAGCTCTGGCCAAGCTGTGATTTTCTACTCTGGAACTGTATACTTCTGCATCTCATGACAGGTGTGCAATGCGGCCACAAAAACAGAAAGGAGAAGTTGCTAGAAGGGTTCTATTCAGAAGGAAATACCCCACCACCATCCCCAGAAGGAGAAGATGCTAGACACATTCTGTTCAGAAGGAAACCAAGAAGCTGACAGCTGGGCACTACAACCCCAAATTTTCTACTGATCCATAGGAAGTTCCAAGCCAGATCCTCTGAGTGAGCATTTCAACAACAGGGCACAGGGCCAGTGACAGCCTGCATGGTTCTAAGACACTAAATGCCTTTCCTGCTCATGACTGTCTTTGCATGCTTTCAATCAGATGTTTATCATCCTCCTGCGCAACAGGCAACTGTTCATGCCCCTGCAGATAAGCAGGGATGAGACAGGCGAGGGCCTTGCTTTCCTGCAACTCAGAGACTAGACAAGATGACTTTAGAGAACAGCAAGTGCTATGGAGAAAATGAAATAGAATGCAGGGCGATACTGTGAGGGCTGCTGACAGGGAAGTTGGGCAGACAGGGAAGGAAGGGCTTTCCCAAAGGTGACACCTGAGCTGAGACCTCAATGATGGGGACACAAGAGCAAAGATCTGGGGAAAGAGAGCACAAAGGGCACTGCTAGTGAAAAATGTGCATTTAGCATATTCAAGTAAAAAAATAAGGAGGGTAACAGCAAGAGAGGCACAGGGGTGAGCAATGAACAGAGGAGTGAAGCTGTGGCTGGAGAGCGAGCAGCACCCAACCCAATGAGGGGTTCTGGGGGCAAGGAAGAGTGGTTTGGTGGCCTTCCAGGCTGATTGATGCCCCCACTTTGGTGATTTGGCACCTCTCCGGGCCTTTCTCCCAAACTAGGTGAACAACTGGGAGACCCCACTGGGCACTCTGGCTCTCTAGGCTCTGCTCCCCAGGATGTTGGTGCTCAACTTGAGAGATGACACAGAGCTCTCCTGTTTAGGGGACTGCATCTTCCTGCACTTTGGTCCTGACTTCTGTGAGACCATTCCATTCTTATTCTTTTAGGACTTTTCACAAATGCCGATATAGACAGTGATTTGCTTGTTTATTTATGGTTGGCCTTTCCCATGAAACTGTAAACTCCATCAGGGCTTGGAATATGCCAAGTAACAATGTTTCGTTAACAAGGGAGGACAAAGGGTGGTCTCAAATGACTGTAATGAGCCAAAAAATTCCTAACCCCTAGTATTGTGTTTTCCATGTTTGGTATGTTTAGATACACAAATACTTACGACACTGCTACAATCGCCTACAGTACTCAGTGCAGTACCCTGCTGCACAGGGTTGTGGCCTAGAGCAACTCACAGCCTAGGTATGTGGTCGGCTACACCACAGAAGTTTGTGTAGGTGCACCTGATGTTTGCCTGGCAAAATTGCCTGATGATGTATTTCTCAGAATATACCCCCAACACCAAGCAACACAAGACTGTACTTAGCCCAGTGCCGGGCACATTCAACAACTATTATTTTTAAAATGGAGGAAATATGAGACTCTTTCAGAACCAGATCTACATGGTAAGGAGCTACCCCACTTAAGAAATGTAGTATGTTATGGGGCAACTATTAAAAAAATGCTTTAAGGCAATCAGACTGTGTTCTTGGGGGCCTTGGAGGTGGAGTATCACACACTGCCAGGGAAGGGGTTCCAGAGAAGCACACGCAGGGTGCAATGCTCAGCCTGAGTCCTGGGAACATAAGGGACAAAGCCATTCCAGTACTAAGAGAGCCTGCAGGTGGCAGCACAATGTGAAGCCATCCAGTGGAAAAGGAAGCTGCCTGGCACTGCAGCAAGGTCCTGGAGACCCCTGGCCAGGGTCACTGGGGGATGGGGGTGCCAGCCTGCCGACCAGAATTGAAAGCATTTTAAATTTTTATAAGCAGGGTAGTAATGCACAGTTGAGCTCCAGCCCTCTAGACAGGAACAGAGAGAAGGAGCCACCAAGAGACATGCATAAGGCAGAACAAGTGAGATAGTAGATAGTGACAATCTGTCGGGGGGAATGAGGATGAAGGGAAGTCTCTGACTATTCCTTTATTTCCAGCTCAGACCACCCACCATTTGCCAAGATTTGGAAAGGGCAAGTTGGGGAGGGAAGACACACACAAGTTGGCTTTGACACACCTATCTGATACTCAGATGGAGATGCCCAGGGACAGTGAGGATATGGGTGTGGACTTATTATAATCAGTGTTCAGGTAGACATGGTAGTAGCAGATGTTACTAGTGTTCACTGACACCCCTTTCTCCTGGTCCTTGCAGTTAGGTGACCATACGATTAGTTCCTGGCAAAGGGACTAGAAGCAGATGTGATGGGTGTAACTTCTGCATCTTGTCAGTAAGAATCCACTGCAGAAGTTCAAGCATTCTTCTCCTGGACCATGTGCTCCAGATGGCATGACCACAGATGGAAGTGGCCTGTCTCCCTGGGTCATTGCTTAAAAGGTGCCTACAGAGTCACTCCACCAGAATGAAATTTGCTTGGGAAAAAAATACGCATTAAGCCGCTGGGATTTCAGAGTAGATCTGTTGTTAGAGCCCAGCCTAGCCTAGATTCCTATTACAGAGGTCATCAGTGTATGGGGAACCGCTGAAGTCTAAGATGGATACGGAGAGCACACACCTTAAAGTTGGAATAATTTTAATGAGTTTTTAAAATAAGAGCCACCCTTCAGTAATGACCTGTAAAGGGGGAAGAGGCACCCTTGCCGACTCTAGGGTGCATACCATAATCTTGGATGGAAGAGGGCTATATAGAATGTTTAAAATTGCCTCTCCAGGAAATTCTGATATCTGTATGCTCATCCTTATCTGAAAATAACTGGTAAGAAATCAGAGAAGAAGCAGATCCTGACCACAAACCCCAAATCTATTACTCAGACTCAAACACAACCCACAGTGTGCACCAGCAGTATGCCCCTCCCTGACTTCTGACACGCTGGTATTATCTGATTAATTTCTCCTGTTTATTAAGCCCCCTGTCACCCCCATTTCTTCCAATGTTAATGAGGCAGCAGGGCTGGGGCAGAGCATGACTTTAATTTGTATCTCATAACACAGGCAGCTCTCTCCCTTATGCCTACCTGACAACCCCCAACAAGTTTGGTGTTAGAACTGACAATAGGAATAGCTCAATAAGGAGATGCAAAAGTCACTGTTTCCACAGCAACACTCCTGACCTCACAGAGATCACGTCTCCAGGGGCTGCTGGGAATGGGATGGAAGGTGAGGACAAAACCAATGGAAGGGACTCTCAAGTCCCTGCCTGGGGGGCCAATTTCCAGGCCTGAGGACAGCTGATGTCCCTCTCCAGCATGTCAAGAATGCCACTTATACACCAGCATGCTCAGCCAGGGTTCCTCTGTCACAGGTTGTGTCCCTACCTCAGGCTACAGCACATGCTCTCCCACCAGCCAGACTTCTTCTCACCCTCTGTAGATTTTCCACATAGAATCACTTGACCCTCATACTCCACTCCGGGGACAGTGAGCTCCACAAAGCCATGTGCTAGTCTTGCCCATCTTTCATTCCAGGAACTATTTTAAGATGACCTTGAACGAATTCAGGACTCTATCTTGAGCCTTGTACTGTTCATCAAGGACTTGTTAGAAGAAACAGACCTACTAGGCCTGCCAAGGTCATGAGCAGAGACACAGGACAGTAAACAAGGAATGTGAGGAGTCAGCCTCTAACAACCTGGGAAGCAGGATCCAGGGGCCAATCCAAAATTGGTGATCTTCAACAGGGGGTGAGCCTGAAGCCCTGCCACGACAGCATGCTACCTGATCACTCAGGTTCATGGTCAAGAGACTGGCCTCAGTGGTAGCTTCAAAAATGAGGAGATAGAAATGGTGTCTACCTTGACTTGGGAACTGGTTACAGGAGTCTATACATTTGTCAAAACTAACTGACCCATACACTTAAGATCTGTGCATTTCTCTGCATGTAAAAATTTTATCTCAATAGAAAATAAAAGGGGTGTAAGTCTGACTCCATTTTCTGGATAATTAACTGTTAACAGCATTTAAGCCCTCTCCCTCTCTCTTCCCCTTCTGCCCACATGTGGGCAAGCTGGGAAGGAAACCTAGATGCTCCTTCCTTTGGTTCCAGCAGGAGGTTCAAACCAATCAAACCCCAGCTCCCATGGAGCCCTCACCCCAAACTTCCCCTAATCACCATCAAACCCTCAAGCCACCCTCATTTTGCCTTTCCGTTCTTTCTCATTTTCAGACAGTTTGAGAGGCTGCCCTGCTCTCCCCAGAAATCCCCATCATGTGGTGTCAAAATTCAAAACAAATCTTGGATGGGGTCTCTGCTTGTATGTGAAATGGCCAAAACCAAGGGTAACACACGTACTGCTTCTCTAGCTGGAACCAGCTACATGGATGGGTGGAGTATTCTCATTATAGAGGTGAGAACACCCCCATCCCTGTACTCCCGTGTGCATCTGTCCCTCTCACTATGTCCACCACTAACATAAGCCAGGCCTTATATTTAGGGGAAACAGAGGAACCCACAGTAGGTCTAAAAGCAGGAATCTGGATTATTGCATAGTCTTAAAATATTTCCAGGAAAGAACACACAAGAAACTGGGGTTGTTTCCTGTGACTGAAAGCTGCCTTTGAATTCCAGAAACAAAAGAACAAGCCTTCTTCACTGAGGTCAAGACTTGGAATAAGCATCGACAGATAAAAGCAGGTTTTAGACAACATAAGAAAGAATTATCTAAAATCAAAACATGCCTGAAGATGAAAGAAAGCTGCCTCTGGTGGTGGCAGCTCCCTGTCACTGGACAAGCTGCTCTCTGGGATCCTGTGGGAGAGACTTGAGAAGTGATGATGGGATGGTGCCTTGGAGTTTTCCCAGTCTTGAAACTCCCTGACCAATTCAACAACTCCCTCATCTCTGCTAAAAACTGCAGTGCTCAACAGCCTGAACAGAAAGGAATATGAGAGTTAAGGACTGGTCTTCAGTCACGTCCTATGTGAACTCAACCTGAATCCTGGCCAGTCAGTTCTCTTAGAGCTCCTCATGGGCACAAGAGGTTCAAACCAATCAAACCCTAGTTTCCTGTGTGCACATGCGTGTGAGCATACAGGTTACGGCCAGGAGGGCTGGAGGCACAGTGACTAGAAATAAACCCCAGGATGGATACTGCCAGGACATAAACTCATAATCCATCCCCACAGGGATAGAAATAGGAACAACCCAGTAAGCCGTTTCCCACTGGAAACTCAATTTCATTGTTCCTCTGAGGGAACTGGAAAATGGCGATTTCCCAAATTTCACTTAGAGTAGTAAAGACATGGCACAAATTTAAAAGCAAGTCAGGGTTACCAATTATTTCCTAGGAGTGGCCTTCTGCCTCAGGAACCCTGCATCTGCACCCACGTGCTGTGTGGCTTGTGGGGGGACCCTAAGGATGCCTCCTGCCACTCCCCATCAGCATGGCTCTTCAGGGCCTTCATTTGCTCCTTTCCCTCCCATCTGTCTCCCCTATATATAGGCAGGGCTGGGTGAACTGGGTGATGGAGCCCCTGCGGATGGACAGGAGAATCTTTCATTAACACTAAGCAGCAGGAGCCCTGAGACAGCATCCCAACCATACTCCATGGAAGAAGAGGAGCAGAGAAGAGGTGCAGGGAGGGGAGGCAGCACAACCCTGATGAGCTGCACAACTCTGTTGCTAACTCCAGCTCCTGATATCTGCACTGAAACCAGGGACAGGAGGGGCACCAACAGTCCCTCGCTGGCAGGAGAGGTCACTTCTGCCCTGGAGGCCTGGCTCATAGGAGGGCCAAGAAATAAATGGTCACCAAGGTTTGAGGATGAACTGCCCCTCTGGCCTGCCTGGTCCTTGAGATGAATTCCATGGCTGCAGCCTCCCCTGAGTCCAGAGCCCTTTCCTGTTGCTCTTGTCATCTCATCAATCCCTTTTGAATAATTTCCTGTTCCTTTCTCTTTCTATGGGGCTGCACTCCTCTTCCTGACTCTGTAGGCCCTGGAGATAAGCAAACAAACAGATAAGGGTCAGCCTCGGAGGCTCTCATGGCCCTTCCCAGCCCTCACAGAGCAAGGCCTGTCTGGCCAAGAGCGGTGGCAGTGATCAGAACACACAGTGCCACTGCAAACGTGACCAGACTCATGAACCCACAGCTCTACACACCAAAAGCAGACTGGAAAGTCCTGCACTACTACCCCAGCCCTGCAACTCACCTCTGCTTAGCAGGAGCGACAGGTACTCCTTAGTCACACAGGTACTCCTTGGGAGAAACAGACCCCGATTACTTCTTTCTCAGGAGTTTGTTTCTGAGACATTTCAAACTAAAGACCTTTAGCTATACAAAAGAAGTGACGGAGCTCATCCCTACTCAGCTTATGAGGGTGGACTAAACCAAAATATGAAATGCCCAAATGATTTCAAAGAAGCCAGTTTGGACAAAAGAGTTAAGGGTGGAGCACAAGGCGCAAGATTCTAAAGACATCGCCACATGACAGCACTATCTACATGCAGGTCAGGGGTCTGGAATGAGAGCCCACTTTCTCCAATAAATGAGAAATAAGGTGTTGATTTATTCTGGAAGGACACGTAGGGAAAGTTTTGCTTCTCCTGAGGACTGAGTGCTTCCTCTACTAATTGGGCCAAGTAAATAATGATGATGGCTATGGGGCAAAAGTGTGTCTTTTGCTCCTGTGCATACCTTTATTGTCTTTTCCACCAGACCTATTCTCTGATCTATTTAACCCTAGGCCACAGTCTGCTCATTTGTTTAATTTTGGGTTATTTCAGTGAACACCTCCTCCCACATAGCAGGGCTACTTAAGCTCTCCCTTGTGTTATTATCACCCTCATTTTGGGAAAGAAGGCTAGGGCCAGAGGGTAAGCACCCACTGTGATACCTGACAGAGCAGAGTTTGAACCAGTTGGGGTGCCCCCCACCACTCGCACCCTCAACCACACAGCCATGGAGATGGGCAGGGAAGATGCACAAATCACCTCATTTACTCAAAGACAAAAGTTAAGCTCTCAGGCTAAATTCTGAGACTAGGTCTTAAAGTGCTTTAATATTGCTCTTAAGAGCCCTGGTTCCTCAAGATCCAATAAAACATGCTATTACAAACACTGGGATGTAGCATTTCCATTCTAAATGTTCTAAGTCTCAAACCATTCTCCAAATAAATCAAGTGGGCAAGTCTCAGGGCCACAGAGCCAGATCCCAGGAAAGCATGGTGTGTCACCCCCATGCCAACAGCTTATAAACAGCCCTGCAGAGGAAGAAACCTCCTACCTCTCTTCACCCTCCTCCCCACTCCTGGAAACCCAGCAAGAAGCCAAGGTCTGCTTTTCCCATCAGGAGAGAGAAGAGCTTACTCCAAAGAGTCATTGGTGAAAGGAAGGAAATTTAAACAAAAGAACAATAAAAGACCTTATATTTTTCATTTCTTTATGTGAAATTTGTTTCTTTAGACAACAACTATTTTTGACAATAACAACAATTAGCTCCCCATAAAAGGTCAGAATTAAAATCTCTAGAGTGGGACTGCCAAACAACGCCCTGGACTCAGATTTATTTAGTAAGGGTCTTTTGGTGTGCTAAAGTGTATACCAAGGATAGAAAAAAATTCAAAATCTATAAAAGAAAAAATTAATCATGTTACTGTAGTTTATATCATGTTTTCTCTACTTCATCTGCTTCTTTTTCTATAAAACTCTGTGAGGTACATATTATTATCCCCATTTTACAAATCAAGAAACTAAAGCTCAGACAGAATAAATAAATGATGGAGTTCTCACATCCAGTTATTGGTAAAGCTAGGTTCAGGTTTGGGACTATAAATCAATCATCTTGTTCCACTTACTGTGTTTCCCACTAAATTCTTGGTACTGAGGCTAAGGTTGATCCACTCTTGGGCTCCCTGAGAAATGGCTTCTACCTATTGTGGCTACAGCAAGAAGGCCCAGTTGGAGGAACCCAAAGTAGTCAGGTAGTTTGCAGGATTCAGGTGACTCAAGTTCCTCCAAACTGGGATGAAAGCTCAGAACCAGGTGAAGTGATGCACACCTATAATCCCAGCAACTTGGGAAGCTAAGGTAGAAGGATCGAAAGTTCAAGGCCAGCCTCTGCAACTTAGTGAGACCCCATCTCAAAATAAAAATTTAAAAGGGCTGGGAATGTAGCTCAGTGGCAACAAGTGGCCATGGATTCAGTCCCTGGTTAGCAAAACAAAAAACAAACAAACCAACAAAAAACTTAGCTATGGGTACAAATATGAAGAAATTACCAAAAGACTCAGAACATAACTGTTACCTACCCTGGTTCCTACGAAAGGGGAAATTTGGGACCAGCTCAGACTCTACCTCTCAAAACCCCATGACTTGAAGGGAACTAGTGTGAGGGGTAGATGGCCAGAAAACACTTGAAGACCCAAGATGTTCCACAGTTAAAGGGCATTGTGATCCACTTGGTGGACCTAGGCACAGTGAGGCACCTTATTTGGGGAGCAAAACACCAGATTAGATTCTGGATAATATCCTAACATTAAAAGACAGGCTAGATTTATAATCTAGGAAAGAGAGAAAAAGAAAATAGAAAAAACTTATGTGCAACACTTTCCAATCCACATAAATTCATTTCTTCTCCATTGTTGACCTATGAGATCACTAGGAACAAAGGCAATCAGCAAAGCAGAATGCACAAAGGATA
This sequence comes from Marmota monax, assembly GCF_021218885.2. NCBI lineage: Eukaryota > Metazoa > Chordata > Mammalia > Rodentia > Sciuridae > Marmota > Marmota monax. The sequence goes on along the minus strand of NW_026693473.1, from coordinate 9,270,326 downwards.
CTCCCTTAAGACCACCTATGCAGAGCCCAGTGTTGGTTCAGCGCAAAGAAACAACACACAAGTTTATCAATTTCCTCATTTTTGCAATGACAGACTGTACAGACTGTCACAAAATTGTACAATTTTTCAGATAACACCTTCTAGAAAACAAGTGTGGAATGAGTAAAGGCCTTTGGCACGCACCACGTATGAGCCCTCCATACCTCAGTTGACTTCTTGGATTTCAAGCTGTCGAACACCATTAGCTTATAACAAGGGCCAAGAAAATAACACAGGACTTCACTACCTTTGTCTTTATCCAAAAACATTAAATCCCAACTCCCCTTGTTGGTTCTCACCACACCTCAGACCACCTTAATGTTCTCTCAATTCTAGCAGTTTGAGAAAACCCTCAAAATGGTTCAGAGGAACACCCCTGAGCAGCGTGCGTGCACACACACACGCGCACACACAAACCCTGCAAGTCTTTCTAATTTAGGTCTTCTTTCCCAGAAACAAGGTCAAAATTCCCTCCCCAACCTATACACAGCTTACAAAAATTCTAGTGTTTGAAATCTATTATAGGCACTGTGGGCTGGGTAAATATTCAGAGGGAATTTACTAACACTGAAAGCAATGCTTACTTCAGTTAAGAAAAAAAATCTGAAGTTACTCTTCAGGTCAAAGCCTTCTCACCTTCACTAAAAATATATATAATATTATTATACACACACACACACACACACACACAGTGTACATTAAAAAGAAGAGTTTCATAGTTTATCATTGTGTCTTAAATAATCATTTCAATTTTATTTTCCCAAATGGAGGCTAGTTTTTATGACTGTTTTTTTTTAATGGTATGTTCTACAGACTGTACAAATCAAAGGTTCTGAGCAAGGACAGCTTGGCATCCCTCATGTTTGTCCTGTGCAGAGCAGCAACAGCTCAACAAGTGACCTCACTTCCATTAAAGGTGGCGGGGAATGGGAGAAAGGAAAGAAGAGAAAAGGAAAAGGATGGGTGCCCTTCAATACTGAGGACAAAGGTTTGTTCTGGGAACTAGAACAATAATCATGGTTTTGGAATGCTCAGTGTCTTTGAACTTAGAATAAAGAATGGAAAAAGCAGCTCAGTTGGGGAATGTTCCATCATGATAATCTGATTAGTGAAACATGAATCTCTGAGTGCAACTGGGGATGCTGAAGGGGCATGCCCCAGAACCGACATCATGAGGACAGAAAAACCTGCCACTGGTATTTCTGGGTCCTGGTTGCGGGAAAAAACTATGGTCTAGAGGGGTTTAAAGTTTGGTTCCTTCCCCCTCTTGATTTCTGTGGTTACTGAACGGCTATGGTAATAAGTGCCGCAGTCTGGCTGGGCACAATCAGGAGCCACTTGTCAAAAGAAACTAACTTTATTTTTAGAACCACACACGACAAACAAAACAGCCTCTCAGGAAAAACCCTCAGAGCCTCAACTGCCACCACCGGCTTTCCACAAGCCTCTCTCTCCCACACAAGCTTCTCTCCACCTCCCACAATCCTCCTGCTCTTGAGGCCGATTGGCTGGGTCACGTGGGCGGAGCCAAAAAAGTCCCCCAGTGAGCAGCTCCGTGGTCTGAAAGGGCAGGGAAACAGCCCAATGAGCATCCCGCAGAGGAGCCAATCAGCTAGATGTTGCTGGGGCCGAGGAGCCAATCAGCTAGATGTTGCTGGGGCTGCTGTGAGCCAATCATCAGCCGGCAGCTGGAAGTTTGCTGGCAGCTGGAAGTTTGCTGGGGCCCCTTCGGCTGTGGCTCTCAACAAATAAGGTCAATTTATGCTTTTAAAAAAATCAACTTCCAACCTTGGTGCAATGTTATAAGTTATATGAATTGTCCACTCAGTGGTCATGTGGTCAACAGAACTGCACTGACTTGGCCTGAGTGGCACTTGGACACCCAGCCTCCCAATACTGAGGACACGATAGGCCAGGATCTTCATGTTCCTCCCCTTCCCCTTCCTGGTACTTGAAAGTAAGCTCTGGTTCTTGTTGCATACCCATCTCACACCTGAACTACCCCCTCCTTCGCGACAAGCTCTGAAGCCCCTCTATTGGCTCTTCCTGCCTATTTCCTATCACTTTGACTCATATCCACAACCTCTTCATTCTTGTGTGACCACCACCTGATCCTTAAGCACTTGAGCTGTAAAGACTAGAGGACAATTCCCCATAACTCTGACACCTCTCATGCGAGTTCAACCTCCCCTATCACTTAACAAGTCTGAAGCACTTAGCTCCTCAATGCCTGGAACTACTTCATTAGCTGCCTTCTGCTGTATACTACATTTCCCAGAATTTCAAAGCCACCACAGATCCGTTCCTGGACTAGGTAAATCCCCTATTCAAAACCCTCTAATGCTAGATCCCTGACCACAGTACTCTTCACTGGGTTTCAATGTGCTCCACAGATCCTCAAGTAGACTCCATTCTTTCAAGTCAATCCCACATGAGAATGAATAAAAAAAGCATTAAGTAGCTAGATGAAAATGCAAATCATGTTGCTCCACAGTTAAAACTCCAGCAAGGGTTGCAAATACCACTGTCCTCAGGAAAAAGTCCCAGATACTTGCCATGGCTATCAAAGCCCCCTGCACTGCCTTTATCACAGCTGTAACAAATTAACCACCTGTTCAGGCATCGGAGTAATGTCTACTCTCAATGGAAATTCTGTGAAGATAGACATAACATCACTTTTTCTAATTCCTATGTCCACAGCACCTAGGCAGGTGGCAACAAGGGCAGCAAATTTGTTCTCACTGAGCACTCTGAGACCTGAATATATTCCAGAACACTCTGGAATCTCCAATATCTTTCTAGGTATCTTCTCCAACAGTTGCCACCAACCCTCACCACACACCTCAGGGAGGGACCTGAAGACTGGGAAAGGGATTCTTTCTGGCCAGAGCAATCAGCTCAAGTGGAATCAAGTCTACAGTGGCTCAAGGGGAGAATCTCTGCCTACACTAGGTCAAGGGGAGCGAGTCTCTGTCTACATTGGCTCTAGGACCCATCTACCCTGACTCAAGGTGCATGACTATCTACCCTGAACAGGAGAGGGAGGCACAGTGGTCCAGACCTTGGACTGGGCTCCTTGCCCTTGCTCAGGGCCTCTCTCTCTCTCTCTTTTTTTTTTTTCTTCCTCTTTTTCTAAACCTGACCCTCCCTCCCTCCCTCCCTCCCTTCCTTCCTTCCTTCCTAAGCTTGCAACATTGAGTCCATCATCTAATATGTCAAAACAGAAATTTATTAAGACCCAACTCCGCTATCTGAGAGGGGTGCCTACACATGTATCATTATGACATCAGCAGCTGAGGGGGAGGGGAAAGAGGAAGACCAGCAGCATTCTCTATACTACTGAAGTTGCCCTACTGTAGACTGACACCAGGATGATACCCTTTCTCGTGTTAAAAGGAACCCCCTGTGGGACCACAAAGAAATACTCATAGGTCACAGCCACAGAAAAAGTGAAAGGTACAAGAATTAAAATATTTAATTAAAATATTTAATTAAATATTTAATTATATATTATTTTAATTAATTAAATAATATTTTAATTATTATTAATTATATAATATTTTAATTAATTAAAATATTTCACCACAAACATCAACTGAACAGAAGAAAAGATAGTCATAGAAGGATATAACTCACACTGAATCAAAACTTGCCTTGCTCTCCTTCAAAGGACACAAGCCAGGCTGAACTCAACCTAACACCTAAGGACCTTAAGGACCTTATCTTAGATAATCACACCATAATAATGACAATGCTGGGGGGGGGGGCGGGGGGGAGAACAAACCAAACCAAACCTTGTCCTTAGGTGCGGAGTTTTGAGCCTAAACCTGTCTTCTGGGGATAATAATTCAATCCATAACACTCCCTGGTTCTACACCTGAGAAATTTTATCATTGGGTGTTGAACTGGGTCCTGTAATTATTCTACACAAATCCATACAACAATCATATATCTATCTGTCCTATCACCTTTTCCTAGTCCTCTAGCTTTTCTCTCTATGAAATTATATTTATTTTACTTTCCATCCTCCTGAAGAATTTTTTCCAAATGACAAATTTTGATTTTTTTACTATATTTTTCCTTTGGGCACTTCAAAATTGTTATTTTTACTGTCTTCGGTCTTGCATAATTATGCTAAGAATTCCAGAGTCACTTTAATGGTTCGATGTCTGTTAATAAGCTCCCTGTTCTTCTGGATGACTACAAGTGTTTTCTTTAATCCATAGTTGGTCAGGGCTCTCCAGGTGCCTGGGCATGGATTTCATTGAGTTTCTCCTATTGAGGTTTGCTAAGCTGTTTTAGTCTGTAGATTCGTGTCCAATGGCCCTCAAGACCTGATAATGGTCTGTGAGGGCGTTCTCTTAGCAGGAGCTGCACCCCTGCACCACTACACTACTCTCTCTACGCTCTCTGCGCTCTCTACGCTCTAAGCCAGAACACCAACTAAGGATGCTAACTAAAAAAAATAAAATAACAACCCCAACAAAACACCAAAAACAAAAAGCAAAACACAAAACAGACAAACAAAAACCCAAATCAAAAAACCAACAGCAAACCACCACAAACACCAAACACCAACCACCAACCACCAAACGCACTAACTAGCTGGGGGTCCGACAGGTAACCACCAAGAGCTTCCTGTGCTTATGGACAAAAACCCACTCACGGCCACTTTCTTATATACCCGGTTTTTTATATTCCCTCACAGTGGCTTCTTGTGAGGTCAGAGCAAGAAATGACCCAGTCACACCTGGGCGTATTCCCCAGGGGTCATCTCACTTGAGGTCTCCTGGACCTTTTTGACTTTCATGAGAAGAAGAAAAAACCCCAGAAGCTTTTGTTTCCGTGAGTTATGGAGACTGATATTTACCAGTTTAGACATGAAAACCGGTATGCTGCCTCAATGGTCTATTCATCTGGAGTCTGAAAATCCATAATAACTTTCAGCTTTTAAAGACCCCATCATATCTACACTCAAAAGCATTCAATTCCCCTTTCTTCCAACCCACAGTGATTAGGATCCAAGGGATGGGAGTGCTTCACTCACATCGTGATGCTATAACAAAACACTCTGCTCCCTAAGATGCTCTAGAACTAGGCATTAACATCTATGGGGTTGAGAGGGAGGGAGAGTCCATCATCATTTCCCCACAAGGTTCTCATTACATTTCTCACTAGAATCCCCTGGAACACAGCAGGTTGTGGGTTGGTATGTTCAAAGTGATGAGAAATCAAATACAGAAGCCGACATCCTAGAACCAGCAAGTGTCCTTCCCATTGGGTGAAGAAATGGAGGCATTCCCACACTCCTGGGTCCCTTTAGGCTGCTGTTAACAAAACCCCTTAGACTAGATTATTAGCAATAGAAATCCACTTCCAAAAACCACTCTGGAGACTGGCAAGTCCAAGGTCAGGTGCCTTGTTTCTGTATCCACACATGATGGGAGGGACAGACATGCTGACCACATTCTCTCAAGTCCTGCTTTCTGTTTGTTTTGTGTTTTGTGTTCTTTGGACATACTGGCCATTTAACCCAGGGCCTCAGGCATGTCAGGAAAGTGCTCTACAGATGAAGTACTTCCCTAGTCCCCCAATTTTCCTAGTGGGTTTTTGGTTGTTTTTTTGTTTTTTGTTGTTTTTTTTTTTTAATTTTTTGGAAGAGAGTGTCTCACTATGTTGCTCAGGTTGGGCTTCAATGTGTGTTCCTCCTGCCTCGGTGTCCTGAGTTGAGAGCATTACAGCCTATTATGTTTCAGGTGTGAGGTGTCCCCTGCACAGGCTCCTGTGCTAGTGCAGGAATATTCAGAGGTGAAAAAGTGGGACTGGGAGAGCTGTAACTTTATTAGTCCCTCCTACATAGAAAGGACTGGCTGGTCACTGTAGGCAGGTGGGGCATGGCTGGAGGAGGTAGGTCACTGGGGCCATGCCCTGGGCCTGTGACTCCCTGTGACTCCTACCCCACCCTCTTTCTGTCTCTGCCCCTTTGGTGCCCTCAGGTGAGCAGCTCTCCTCGGCTGGGCCTGTCTTCCCTGATGGGCTGCCTCACCTTGGGCTCAGAACAATGGAGCTGGCCATGTGTGCTCTCAGACCTCTGACCCGTGATCCCCAGGTTCACTTTTCCTCCTCTATGTTGTTCTTGTCAGGTGTCTTGGCCACAGCAATGGAGAAACTCATTAAAACACTGCTATATGCCACTGCGCCCAGCTTGACAAAACTACGTGTGTGTGTGTGTGTGTGTGTGTGTGTTGGGGGGTGTGCTTGGAAGTGAACCAGGTCCTTGCGCGTGCTGGAAAAAGCACTCTTAAGGTACACATCCTATCCCATGGGTGGAGCCCATGGCCTAACCGCCTCCTCCAGGCCCACCTCTCAATGCCATCATGTTGAGGCTGAAGGGTCAACAGGAATTTTGGGCAGACACACACATTCCAACCACAGCACCAGACAGACAAGAGCCCAGGGAATTGGTCTCCACCAGATGTCCCCTGAGGGGAGGCTTTCAGATTGACCCAAAGGACATCAGATTAAAAACTCAGATCTCCAAGAAGACAGAAACATCTCTGGTAAAGCAAATTGATGACAATTAAAACTAGTGCCACTTTTGTTTTCTACAAGATGCAGGAGATTCGTGTAGCAGAAAACACCAGCTGTGTTCTATGGTATTGAACACACAGTGTCTACACAGATAACCACTGTGACATCAGCAGCTGAGGGTGTGGGATGGAGAGGCATGCAGCAGCAGTCTCTATACTACTGAATTTGCCCTGCTGCAGATTCACACCAGGGTCATGTCTCTTTCTCATGTTAAATGGAACCACAAAGAAAGGGAGCTACAGAGAAATACCTAGAGGACAGACGCCAGTGAGAGGTGCAAATACTAAAGTGTTTCACCACAAACATCAACTAAACAGGAGAGAAGATGGTCACAGAACTGCTTAAGTCATACTGAATCAAAACTTGCCCTGCTCTCCTTATAAGGAAGCAGGCCACACTGAATCAAGAGTCCACCCTGCTCTCCTTGTAAGGACACAAGCCAGGATGAAGCAAGAGCGTACCCTAGCCCCCTATGACCCCATCATAGGTAATTACATCATAATAATGCCACTTCAGAAAAAAAGAACTCGTCCTTAGGTGTGGAGTTTTGAACCTACGCATGTCTTTGGGGGATATGATTTATTCCATAACACGCTCTGGTCCTACCTGTCTGAGAGTTCTTATCAATGGGGGTTGAATTTTGCTGTATCATTATTCTACATCATATGTCTTCCTCAGCTTGTCCGTAAAGTGCCTTGTGTAGGGACATGTGTATCTACATTTACGATGGAATTGGGTCTGTAAACTTTGGTTTCTTTCATGGTTCTATCCTGGCACCGTCTTTTCTGGGTTCATGGCCAGGTAATACCAGCTTCATGAAATACACTGTGAATTGTCCCCTCTGATTCTACGTCCTGGAAATGTTGATATACAGCTCGTATTAAACTTTCTTCAAAGGTGTGGTAGAATTCTCAGTGATATCATCTACACCTGAAGATCTTTGTGGAGCTTTTCCTGTCAGGAACTTCATTTACCTGATGGTCACCCAACCATCTAAATGTTCTTGAGGTAGCTCCTGCTTCTCCAGAAAACTTCCATTTCGTCCACATTGTACAGGTTTGTACAGTGTCATTGAAGTTAGTCTTCATGTTTATTTTTTTCCTTGTGCTGGTTTTCGGTTTATTTTCATCAGCTTTTTCTGTTTCTGAAAGTGGTCATTTAGATTATTGATTTGAGAACTTCTCCTTGCCTAATATAAGCATTTGGTGCTATGAATCTCTAAGCAATGTTTTCATTGCATGCGCAAACTTTGATACGACATATTTTAGTTTTCGTTTGGTTCCAGATATTTTTCTCAATTTTCCCTTTAATAGTGAAAACATATCTTAAAGAGCTTAAAAAGATAAAAATAGCCTCTTCTATTTACCTGTATATTTGTTATTTATTTTTCTCTTTATCCCTGATGCCCAAGTTTCCTTCCAGTATGATTTTCTGTCTGTCTGAAGGGCCAATGATTATTTTAGCTAACAAGTCTGCTGGCTCTTAGCTTTGCTTTATATGAAGATATATTTATTTTTCCTTCCTATCTGAAGAACACTTTTGGTATACAGCATTTTGGTTTTCCTTTGTTTTTTCTTTGGGCACTTTAAAAATGTCATTTCACTACCTTCTGTCCTACTTAATTTCTGATAAAAATTCCATAATCACTTAAATGGTTCCCTGTCTGACGTTACGGTATCATTTTCTTCCAGTTGACTTCAAGTGTTTTCCTTTATCCTTGGTTTGTAAGTGTTCTCGATGTGTCTGGGCATGGACTTCTTTGGGTTTATCCTACCAAGGTTTGTTTGCTGAGCTGTTTAAGTCTACAGAATCATGTCTTTCACCACATTTGGAAAATGGAGCCCTAATTTCTTTCTGGGACATACTCTACCCTCTCATTTTGGATCCCTGATGACATTAACCATAGACCAAGTCACAGGTCCTGAAGCTCTATTCAGTAAAAGTCACAGCAGCAGCTACAAACTTTCTTGTCTCCATTCTTTGCTTGGAGCAAACTCTCTTGATCCTTCAGGTTCACCTACATGGGGCTTCCTGGGTGCCCACACAGGGCAGCTCTCGGGGCTTCGGTCTTGTTCTCACTGATCACTGAGGCCTGCTTCTGTTCAGAGTCTGTGAAGATGGTTGTTACATCTGGCTTTTTGGACTGCTAGCCCTAAACCCCTCTGAGTTGTGGACTTGCACTGACCCAAACATCCTTCCCACTCTCCCCATGACAAGGTGCCTTGTTGCTATGTCCTCACATAATGGGAGGGGCACAAGTTTTGAACACATTCACTCAAGCCCTGCTTTTGTTTTATTTTATGTTTTGTGTTTTTTGGACAAACTGGCCATTGACACCAGGGCCTCTGGTGTATCAGAAAAGTCCTCTACAACTAAGGTACTTTCCCAGCACTTTTAATTTTTATTTTTTAAGCAGGATCTCACTCTGTTACTCGGGTGGGCTTCCATGTGTGATTCTGGCCTCTCTCCACCTCTGCCAACACTGTCCCTGCTCTGCACCCGTAACTAACACCCAGAACTAAGAACTACTCCTTCCATCAATCAGCAATAGAGCTTATGGACGACAACAGTGACAGAGAAGATTGGGAAGACACTATTGGGATGAATATCAGGTATGAGGAAAGCATGAGGCATGCTCTGGAGACTCTCTCCTCTTTTAACTCTGAATTAATAAGTTGGTTCAAATTTCTTTTATAACTTTGCCACTGCATTAAGAAATAAGGCCCAACTGTGCACAAAATTTAAAATTAAGGGTCACATCAGATGAGAAAATAGAGGTTATTAAAGTGTGCTTTTTAGAGATTAAAATGTCAAAGTAATGAGGAATATTGAATGAGACAAGACTAAATGGAAGAAAAGATCTACCTTGCTCTTAGATAGGCAGAATTAATATTATCAAAATGACCATACTGCCAAAAACACTATATATAGATTTAATGCAATTCTGATCAAAATCCCTATGACATTCCTCATAGAAATAGAAAATACACTCAGGAAATTCATCTGGAAAAATAAGAGACCCAGAATAGCTAAAGCAATCCTTAGCAGGAAGAGTGAAGCGGGTGGTATCACTATATCAGACCTTAAACTATACTACTAGCAATAGTTAAAAAAAAAAAAAAAAAACAGCATGGTATTGGCACCAAAATAGACTGGTAGACCAATGGTGCAGAATAGAGAACACGGAGACTAATCCATAAAATTATAATTATCTTATATTAGACAAAGGTGCCAAAAATATGCATTGGAGAAAAGACAGCCTCTTCAACAAATGGTGCTGGGAAAACTGGAAAGCCATATGGAACAAAATGAAATTAAACCCCTATCTCTTACCATGCACAAAACTCAACTCAAAGTGGATCAAGGACCTAAGAATTAAATGAGAGACCCTGTGTCTAATAGAAGAAAAAGTAGGCCCTAATTTCTAGCATGTGGGATTAGGCCCCAACTTCCTTAATAAGACTCCTATAGCATAAGAATTAAAATCAAGAATCAATAAATGGGATGGATTCAAACTAAAAACCTTCTTCTCAGCAATAGAAACAATCTGTAAGGTGAATAGAGAGCCTACATCTTGGGAGCAAATTTTTACCCCTCACACATTAGATAGAGCACTATTCTCTTGGTATATAAAGAACTCAAAAAGGTAAACACACACACACACACACACACACACAAAATCAATAAATGGGCTAAGGAACTAAATAGACACTTCTCAGAAGAGGATATACAATCAATCAACAATATATGAAAAAAAATAATGTTCAACATCTCTAGCAATAGGAGAAATGCAAATCAAAAGTACTCTCAAGATTTCATCTCACTCCAGTCAGAAAGGCAGCTATTATGAAAACAAAAAACAATAAGTGTTGGTGAGGATGTGGGGGAAAAGGTAAATCCATATATTGCTGGTGGGACTGCAAATTGGTACCGTAATCTGGAAAGCAGTATGGAGATACCTTGGAAAACTGGGAGTGGAACCACAATTTGACACAGCTATCCTTCTACTCACTCTATACCCAAAGGACTTAAAAACAGTATACTACAGGGACACAGCCACATCAATGTTTATAGCAACACAATTCACAATAGCTAAATTGTGGAACCAACCTAGATGCCTTTCAGTAGATGAATGAATTAATAAAAAAAAATGTGACATATATACACAATGGAGCATTACTCAGCAATAGAAGAGAATAAAATCATGGCATTTGCAGGTAAACGGATAGAGTTGAAGATAATGCTAAGTGAAGTTAGCCAATCCCAAAAAAATAATGCTGAATGTTTTCTCTGATATAAGGAGGCTGACTCATAGTGGGGTGGCGGGGGTCGGGGAGCTGGGAGAAATAGATGAGCTCTAGATAGGGCAGAGGGGTGGGAGGGAAAGGGAGGGGGCATGGGGTTAGAAATGATGGTGGAATATGATGGACACCATTATCCAAAGTACATGTATGAAGACACGAATTGGTATGAATATACTTTATATATAGAGATATAAAACGTTGTGCTGCATATGTGTAATATGAATCGCAATGCATTCTGCTGTCATATATAAGAAAATTTTAGAGGTTTCATGAAAAAAAAAGACTAAATGAGCTATAATTTGTCAGCTAAGCAAGTCATTAATTGTCACTTCATGGACATTTTAAAAAAGCCATAGCACATTTGAGGACAGGCAGAGGAGTCAGCAGAGGGAAAACTCTTTTGTGTGGGAACTGGTTTGTTCTTTCTTTAAGCTAGTGTTGGTCAATTATCTCACAGCCTAACCATCTCAGAGTGAAAAAATCAATATGCACCAAGGCAATTATGTTCTGCACATCTTGGTACTGAAATGGCAATGAGTTTTCATGGCCCAATTAGCTTTTAACTTACAGCAATAACAACTAGTCTCCATTTTTTTCTGGAATATTTATTTAAAACAAAAAATGCAAGCCTATTTCAAATTGTTTTAGGGAATCCTCAAAGGATAGGCAGAGAGTCAATACCAGTGACATGATATAAAATGTTACTCTGATGTTTACTCTTGGGACACGGTTTTCAGAAAGAAAAAATATACACCTGAAGATAACCACAGACATCAAAAAACAAATTACAGTCCTATAAAAAGGGGAACAATTATATATCTGCTGCACCCAGGCTCACACTCCTTGCTGTTCCCATGTGCCATGAGCTCCACATTGCTCAATGCAGCCCTTAACTATCACCAGGATTTGACACAGCTGATAGCTCTCCCTCCAAAATGGTCAACACACCCCTCGACCCCAGACCAGGAGCTCACAGGAAAACAAAGTCACTTCTTCTATGTACTTTCAGTTTCATTTCTTACATTTAAATCTTTAATCCATTTTGAGTTGATTTCTGTAACTGGGGAGGGAAGTGGAGCCAGTTATATTCTTATCCAATTTTCCCAGAAACATTTCTTAAAGAGATTGTTGTCTCCCCAATGTGTTCAATGTGTGTCCTTGCTGCCTTTGTGGAAAATTTGATGGCTGTAAATGGTGTCTTTTCTATCCTGTTCCATTGGTGTCTGAGTCTGCTTTCATGCCAGTGTCATGTTGCTTTAGTTATTATTGCTTTGTAGTATGCTTGGAATTCATGTAATATGATACCTCCAGTTTTCTGATTTGATTTTTCAGGGTCTTTTGCAATTACATGTAAATTTTAGGATTCTGTTTTCCTGCTTCTGTGAAGAAGTCATTGGTACTCTGATAGAGATACATTGCATCTGTAGTGCTCTGGGTAGAATAGACATTTTAACAACAGCAGTTCTACCAATCCATGAAAATGGGATATCTTTCTACTTATATGTGTCCTCTTGAACTTCTTTCCATATTTTTTATAATTTTCATTGTAGAGATCTTTCAGCTCCTACATTATTTAACTTTTCTTTAATATAACAAAAATACTGGTGGCAGGCTAACTTCCTCACAAAAAGCGTTATTTAGCTCCCAGTTTTAGAGGTTGACTGTCCAAACAGCATGGCACAGGCTCTTGTGAGGGTGCCCCGTTGACTGCATCCTATGATGGAAGGCATGTATGTGTATTTATCTCACTCTGTATGGTCTGTCCCTGTCCCCTTAATAAGCCACCCTTTGCCGCAGTCTGGCTGGGCACAATCAGGAGCCACTTGTCAAAAGAAACTAACTTTATTTTTAGAACCACACACGACAAACAAAACAGCCTCTCAGGAAAAACCCTCAGAGCCTCAACTGCCACCACCGGCTTTCCACAAGCCTCTCTCTCCCACACAAGCTTCTCTCCACCTCCCACAATCCTCCTGCTCTTGAGGCCGATTGGCTGGGTCACGTGGGCGGAGCCAAAAAAGTCCCCCAATGAGCAGCTCCGTGGTCTGAAAGGGCAGGGAAACAGTCCAATGAGCATCACCACAGAGGAGCCAATCAGCTAGATGTTGCTGGGGCCGAGGAGCCAATCAGCTAGATGTTGCTGGGGCCGCTGTGAGCCAATCATCAGCTGGCAGCTGGAAGTTTGCTGGGGCCCCTTCGGCTGTGGCTCTCAACATCTCCCCCTCTCTGTTTAAACAACAAGCATGTGGCTTAGGGACCGTGCCTGTTAGGCAGTCCAATTCAACATATGGTCCTTACCCGTCATCGGATGAACTGACCTCTAGGCGTCAGCCTCCTGTCTTAGGTTGGTACCACTGCAATTGGATCATACCCGTCACTGACTACCGGTCCAGCATACAGCCATACTTGTGGATAGGCCTTTGCACCAGTGGGGGGGTGAGGTTCTTTGCCTCACCTCTGTTGGCCCCCAAATTTTAGACCATCACTAGTAGAGGAGGATGCAAAATGCCATGACATTAAGCCAATTGAGGGCTCCTTTGAAAAATTGTACCACCGGTGACACCATCAGCAAAAATACTCCAGCACTACCACAATTCGCTGTACCAACAGATAGTTCACAATGCATACAGGTGAGCTCACAATGTGTCCAGGCAAGTTCTGCAAGCAGTTCAGTGATGGCTATTGTAGAAGCTGTAGATTGGTTTTATCTTTGACTTCACTAGCACTGGGATGAAGATAGGAATTCTGGCAATAATGGCTAAAGAAAAAATTATGTAACATTCCAGAAGGCACTAAAAGAAAACAATTTTCTTAACAATTTACATTGTCTTCACCGGCACTGGGATGAAGATAGGAATTCTGGCAATAATGGCTAAAGAAAAAATTATGTAACACTACAGAAGGCACTAAAAGAAAACAATTTTCTTAACAATTTACATTATCTTTAAGAGAATTATTAAATATAATGAAAAGGAAAGGTAAAAGTAAACAGATCTGTTAACCTTCTTTTTTGTTTACATATTAAAACAATCCTCAACAGTTGTTTACCCAATTTAAATTAAACCATATAAATCACGTGAAAAAAAAAATATTTGGATCCATTTTATCATGAGCGCTCATCATATATGATATATGGACATACGTACATTCAAACATATAACACAAAACACAAGTGTGCACACATAATATAATACATACAACACATAACATTATAGTAAAGGCCTTATAACTTTTTACAGGTGAAATCTCCATTGCAATGTTTAAAAACTCTATAGTCAAAAAATAGAACTGATCAGCAAAACATTAACCTAGGTCTGTATGAGCTCAAAAAACAAAATAGAACTTCATGATATGGCAAAGGGCAATAATAAAATAGATATTGAAAAAAGCATCCTGGTTCTGTTGCAGATGTAAGAATAGCCAAACTGGAGTTTTGGATATCAGTTGTTATGGATTTGAGCCAAATCATCTTCTTTTTGGTCTGTAGAAATCGCTTTAGTTAATCTTTCTGGAATCCAAATCGGCTGCTGTTCTCCCTGTGGAAACACATAAACAGACCCCCGACTCCAGACAATCACTGGGTCAGGACCTTGGTTAATCTCTCTGGAATCCAAATCGGCTGCTGTTCTCCCTGTGGAAACACACAAACAGACCCTCGACTCCAGACAATTACTGGGTCAGGACCTTTCCATTGTCCTGTTAGAATATCCTTCCAAAGTACCTTGGGCTTATGTACATTTTTTGGACACATATGCCTTTCCGCAGCACTAAGTCCTGATGAATCCAAATTTAAAAAGTTTAGAGTAAAAAGGGTTATTTTAAGTTTATCTTTGGGGAATATATACCCCTTCCCAATTCCTTCTTTTTGCTTTAATAAGTACATTTTAATAGTTTGATGAGCTCTTTCAACTATGCCTTGTCCCTGTGGATTGTATGGGATTCCTGTTATATGAGTAATGCCAAATGTTGAGCAAAATTGTTTAAAAGAGGTAGAAGTATAACCAGGGGCATTATCTGTTTTTAACTGTTTTGGAACACCCACAGTGGCAAAATTTTGTAAGCAATGAGCTATAACATCTTTAGTTTTTTCTCCGGCATGAAGGGAGCCCATCAAAAATCCAGAAGAAGTATCAACTGTAACATGCAAATATTTTAATTTTCCAAATTCTGGCAAGTGTGTGACGTCCATCTGCCAAATATGGTTAGGTATCAATCCTCTAGGATTGACTCCAAGATTAACTTGTGGTAAAAAGGTCACACAATTTTGACATTGTTTTATTATTTGTCTAGCTTGTTCCTTAGTTATTTTAAAACGCTTTTGTAAAGTATTAGCATTGACATGGAACTTTTTATGAAAATTTATAGCTTCTTCTAGTGTAGAGAAAATATGTATGTCATGTGTAGTTTTATCTGCTAAATCATTGCCCAAACTAAGGGCTCCAGGCAATCCTGTATGTGCCCTGATATGTCCTATAAAGAATGGATCTTTTCTTAAAATAACCCTTTTTACTCTACTTTTTAAATTTGGATTCATCAGGACTTAGTGCTGCGGAAAGGCATATGTGTCCAAAAAATGTACATAAGCCCAAGGTACTTTGGAAGGATATTCTAACAGGACAATGGAAAGGTCCTGACCCAGTAATTGTCTGGAGTCGAGGGTCTGTTTGTGTGTTTCCACAGGGAGAACAGCAGCCGATTTGGATTCCAGAGAGATTAACCAAGGTCCTGACCCAGTGATTGTCTGGAGTCGGGGGTCTGTTTATGTGTTTCCACAGGGAGAACAGCAGCCGATTTGGATTCCAGAAAGATTAACTAAAGCGATTTCTACAGACCAAAAAGAAGATGATTTGGCTCAAATCCATAACAACTGATATCCAAAACTCCAGTTTGGCTATTCTTACATCTGCAACAGAACCAGGATGCTTTTTTCAATATCTATTTTATTATTGCCCTTTGCCATATCATGAAGTTCTATTTTGTTTTTTGAGCTCATACAGACCTAGGTTAATGTTTTGCTGATCAGTTCTATTTTTTGACTATAGAGTTTTTAAACATTGCAATGGAGATTTCACCTGTAAAAAGTTATAAGGCCTTTACTATAATGTTATGTGTTGTATGTATTATATTATGTGTGCACACTTGTGGAACTTGCCTGGACACATTGTGAGCTCACCTGTATGCATTGTGAACTATCTGTTGGTACAGCGAATTGTGGTAGTGCTGGAGTATTTTTGCTGATGGTGTCACCGGTGGTACAATTTTTCAAAGGAGCCCTCAATTGGCTTAATGTCATGGCATTTTGCATCCTCCTCTACTAGTGATGGTCTAAAATTTGGGGGCCAACAGAGGTGAGGCAAAGAACCTCACCCCCCCACTGGTGCAAAGGCCTATCCACAAGTATGGCTGTATGCTGGACCGGTAGTCAGTGACGGGTATGATCCAATTGCAGTGGTACCAACCTAAGACAGGAGGCTGACGCCTAGAGGTCAGTTCATCCGATGACGGGTAAGGACCATATGTTGAATTGGACTGCCTAACAGGCACGGTCCCTAAGCCACATGCTTGTTGTTTAAACAGAGAGGGGGAGATGTTGAGAGCCACAGCCGAAGGGGCCCCAGCAAACTTCCAGCTGCCAGCTGATGACCCTTCATGATAGTTTCACTGTAATGACCAAACTTATCTAATCACTTCCCAAAGGCCAAACCTCTAAACAATCTAGTTTTGGATTAAATTTCCATCCTCTTAATACCACTAAAATAAGACTTCAGGATTAAATCAGGGAGACAAATCATTTTCAAATCATAGCACCACCGTTATATTCAAAAACAAACAAACAAAAAAGCTAAAAAAGAGATTTCTGGCTATTCTTGCTACAAAAAAAAATGATGAGATGGATATATACTATTTACCCTGATCACTAGATAATTTATAAATATACCAAAACATCGCCTGTAGCCCATAAATATATACAACTATTACATGTCAATTTAAAAATTAAAGAAAGGAAAGAATCCAGAGTCTTCCCCCCAAGGCCCTGTAGGCATGGGGGTAGGGAGCGCCCCATGCTGACCCCCATACACACCAGTTACCTTCAGCAAAAGCTGGGAAAAGAGCTAACTTGCTAGTCACTTGCTAATCATAAGCTTTACCCTCAGCTTTCCCTTATCCATAAAATCAGACCAGCAGAAGTTGTGACTAATTCATAACAAAATATAACCCAATAACCACTCAATTGCAGCTTGGGGATTCAGTGTATGTCAGATTTACCCAATTCTGTCTGGCTTGGATTACAAAAATTAAATTGCATTTCCTGATGTGGAGCAACTGTGATGAAACATCCCAGAAGTATGCTTGGGGAAAAAGGGATGCAAACTCAGGAGACAACAACTAGCACAGGTGATTCATAGAAAGGATGAGTGACTCCAAGTAGGAAGTAGACTCAAAGAGAATGATCACACAAAACAGGACTTCCCTTCCTACACTCCCTCCCTGAGGTTCAAAGAAGAGCTGATCTGGGAAAAAAAAAAAAAATTGCCCTGAAATCTCATCATGGGAAGGCTAAAGTCCCAAAGAAGTTCTAAGCCATTGTAAGGAAAGGTTATTGAGTCTTGATAGTCAAGGGCCTGGAAGTCAGAAGGCTGAGATGTAGGAACATCCCAACCCAAGCCACATTAGAAACAGCAATAATGACAAACACATATATTACTTATTATGTGTCAGGTACCATCTTTTCAAGCCCAGCAATGTTTTCCCAGTGCTCTTATCTATTTAACCATTATACAACACCTAACAAAATCTTTAAACACAAACACCCCTGTCGTCAGAGTTTTTCACAAGGTGTCAACATCAACAGTTCTTAGGAGCCAATTCAGGAAGTTACTCTTTCATCACAGGGAACAAAATATTCCTTCCCCTCACCACTAAAAACATTTATCACTATGGAAAATGCAGACAAAAGATGCAGAATCCTCATATGGTAGTTCAAAAACCAATTCTCAAGTTAATTAGGAAATACTGGTAGGCATTTTGCCAAGTACACTAGAAAGAACAAACCTCTATAAAAATCAACTGATATCGACTTGCTGCTTGGAAGTGAATTTTGATCATTTACTGCTGCATTACCAGGGACTGAAATTAAACTACAAGGATAAATGGAGATTCGTGGCTGCTCTGTTTAGGCTCAGAAAGTCAAAGCAGGCTAGGAAGGAGTGAGTCTGACCCACAGGTGAGGCCCACTGGCAGGACTAGAAGAGGAATCAAACCAAACAATGCAGTCAGCTTCCTTGGTCACTGGCTCAGGGATCTATCATCATCTGGGGAAAGATCCCAAAGATGTTCAAAATAACTCATGTGGCTATGTATACCTGCATATAAAATTAATAATTTCCAACAAATATTCCTGCCACTCTTGTAAAGGTCTAAGTGACAGCGCCTATGGGGATACTGTCTTCCAATCAGGAGTCCAGGCTTTCCCTTGAAAGTGGGTGTCCTGGAAAACTTCAGGCTGCAGAGATCCCCAGCCTTGCAGCAGACTCATGTTTTACTTAAATTAAGTCCCTGCTCTTCCCTCAGTCCTGTGTGTTTATTGAAAATGACAGCATTGGGCTTATGAACCATGATGGCACTTCCCAAACAGTGTTTGAGGCCCATATGTCATTTAGGATAACGTGGAAAAGAAATGTTCCGGGGTCCAGTTCATTTGGGAAATGCAGGTTAATCAATGTTAAACAATTTCCTAACTGCATTCTCAAAATCTCCAGTATGACTGTGTATGCTACGAATCTACAAGAAGGGAGTCGCTGCTCTCTTCCCACATATTTTTCCATCTGCTTTTCACATTTCTTATAAGGGCCTCTGGAACATGCAGTGTAGGAAATACTGCTCCACAGACTCCTTACAAATCCAAAGCTCTAGAAGCCTGGAAGGTCACGAAGTGCTGGCCTCATTCATACTGGACCCAAACTCCAGCTCCACCCAGCCATGCTTCTTGATATGCTTCCTTGTTTGTAAAATAGGATAAAGGACTCTCCCACAAGGGCAATCACATGAGAGAATTCATCAGAGCACACAGCATGGTTCCCTTATAGTATAGCACTAGTGGAAAGAATGGTGATAAAATTCCATTACTCCCTTGAAATCAAGGTTGGAAATTGCTTTCCCCAGTACTTACCAAAAGATCTGCTATAGGATACAGAACTTGCCTTTCATTGTTACCAATTTGCTTCCTTCCAAGCAAGACCTTTGGTGACCCACAGCGACTCCTGAACACCTAAAACAGGAACTTGGGGCTACCCCATGCCATGCAGCAAACCTGGAAACTACTCCTATCTACACTGGGCTGGGAAAAGAGAGTCAGTCAGCTTTGTTCACTGTGGCTTCTTCAGCCTCATAAATTTAAATATGACACAGGCAACAGAAAGAACTGAGGGCCACAAGGGACGCCTGAGCTCCAAGCTCCACCATGCCCTCTTGTTCCACCTCTCAGGACCTTCCAGGGCCTGAATCTCCCTGGGTAGTAAAATTTAGGAGAGAAGAAAATAAGATTCTCCCATGGAGATGTACAGCAGAAGACATCCAGACTTATCCAGAACACCTTTTCTGAAACCCTACCCAAGACCAACTCCAGACCTGCTTTGTCAAAAATCTCTTTCAGTGCCCATAATTTATTTTAAGAGTCTCTGAGTGCTAGAACCCAAGCAAAGCATTTGAAAAGCCGTCCTGGCTCATTCTGATCCTCTCCTTTTTCAGATTCACTGGGCTTGATGATCATAAGCATAATTTCCTGCATCTTATACAAAGCATCAGCTCTGGGTTCCTCTGGGAAAGAGGAGTCAAACTCACTGGCTTTCAAAAATCAATGACTAGACATGGTTAGGACTGCCCAAGAGTACATGTTAGGAAGGGCCTCAGCCCAGCAGAGAGAGAGATTCCATGTATCCTGGGAGCCCCCAGCCCACACTCTCAAATCCTCTGCTTTGGGGCATCTATTACAGCAGCTAGTCTCTGAGAGTCTCTCTCAGGCCCCTCCCTTTAAGTCATTCTACCACATCCTTAAGGAAACAAAACAAAGCACCAACTGCCCAGACCTTCTACCCAAATTCCATATTCACTCTACCCCAAGTCCTGTCTTGATGTTATTCCTTGTGGATGATTCATTCCCCTCCTGTCCCCCTGCACTGAGAAACTGCAGTGGCGTGTCAGGCTTCTCTTTGACAAGGCTTGTGTTCACACCAGTGGCTTTTTATCCTTAGAGCTACATCAGTAGAATTTCTGTCCTAACTGGCCCCTCTAGACCCTCTAGCTGCACTGACACACATATTTTAGGACTTGACCACCAAGGCAGAAAGGCACCATAACCTGAGGCCTGATGGACCCAAAGCTTTGGCATTCTAATTAATTCCAAGTAAGACATAGCTACTTCTCTGCTTCTCTCTCCATTAAAATACTTAACTGAGAATCAACTAGCAACCAAGAGCACAGAGCATAAAGAGACTGACCAAGCCAACTTCAGACTTACTTTGCTCCATTTATTAGAGCAAAGAACTAGAGGGACATTTGACACAGTGGTGCATACCTGTAATCCCAGCAACTCAAGAGGCTGAGGCAGGAGGATCATTGGATCAAGTCCAGCCTGAGCAAATTAGCAAGGGCTAAAGTTCAGTGATAGAATGCCCTGGGGTTCATTCCCAGTTCCCACCCCACAACACACACACACATACACACACACACACACACACACACACACCAACACACTAAAGAGACACTCTCCAAAAGCAACATAGAAACATAAGCTATAAACACACACACACACACACACACACACAAACACACAAACACACTAAAGAGACACTCTCCAAAAGCAACATAAAAACAGAAGCTATAAACACACACACACACACACCAACACACTAAAGAGACACTCTCCAAAAGCAACATAGAAACAGAAGCTATAAACATGTGCAGTGGCAGCACATGCCTATAATCCCAGCTGCTCAGGAGGTTGAGTCAAGAGGACCATGAGATCAAAGCCAGCCTCAGCAAAAGTGAGGTGCTAAGCAATTCAGTGAGACCCTGTCTCTAAATAAAATACAAAATAGGGCTAAGGATGTGGCTCAGTGGACGAGTGCCCCTGGGTCCAATCTCCAGTAACAAACAAGC
Organism: Marmota monax; assembly: GCF_021218885.2. Taxonomy (NCBI): domain Eukaryota; kingdom Metazoa; phylum Chordata; class Mammalia; order Rodentia; family Sciuridae; genus Marmota; species Marmota monax. The sequence continues at coordinate 9,249,234 of NW_026693473.1, read as the reverse complement.
AAGCAAACAATAAAATTAAAACATTGAGAACTAATCCTAAAGTTAACAGACAACAGAAAAGGGCAGAAAGACTAGGGACATAGCTCAGTAGTAGATTTCTTGCCTGGCAGGCCTGAGGCCCTGAGTTCAATCCCTAGTACCATTAAAAAAAAAAAAAAAAAAAAAATAGGGCATAGATTGCAAAGTCATCTTAAAGAGCCATCCTTAAGTAGGACCCTGCCCAACAAAAATTGCCAGTAACCTAACAGAATATGCTAGCAAATCTAAAAATGTGCAAATGTACCAATCAAAAGAAAAAAGAGAATATCAAAAGCAAATGCTCTCTAAGCATAACCAGAGGAAAGAAAGACATAACCATGGACTTTAGAGCATTCTGGTCTACTGCCCACCATCTATCTTGTTTCTTGAGTTTTCACTCCCATATGTATAGACTTCCCCAAAGGTGAAAACCTGAGAGTTCTGAGACCACTGTCCACTTGGGATCCACGAGCCCAAGCTAACAGGATTTCCTAAGACTGTCAGACCTAGAATTCCCAGCCTTTCCCAGCCTTCCCCATGCAGACACCTCCACTTGTCATCCTGAAAGAGGAGCAACTTGAGATGAATTCACAGTGAAAGCAGGTCAGGGCAATTCTTAACTAATACTCTACAGTTTGCAATATACTTCATCATGTTATCAAAAAACAACATCTTTTTTTTTTACCATGCTGTATCCATGGTAAGAAAAAGATGATATTTTTTGATAATCCTGAAACAAAGGAGGCTTTTACAGGTGTGACACAAAACTCAAAGTCACAAAAGATTGACACATCTAACAACAGAATGTTTCAAAAAAATCTTCATAGAAAAAAAGATAGCTGAAAGACAACTGAAAAAAAAATGTTTTCAATGTGTATCAGGGACAAAAATGCTTATTTTCTTAATAAAATAGAGAGCTCATTGAAATTTTTGTAGTTCCAGCTACTCAGAAGGGTGAGGCAAGAGGATCATTTGAGCCCACAAGCTTGAGATCAATCTGAGCAACACAGCAAAACTTTACTGGGGGGAAAAAAGCATCCAGGGTATAGGGAAATAGAAACAGGTATAAACAACACACATACAGGGCAACAACCCATGTAGGGCAACCTGCCAGCATCAAATTTAAAATGCACATGCCCCTCACCCAGCAATTTCATTCTAGGAATTTTTCTGACAAACATACTGAAAAACAAAATAAGTGTGTGTGTGTGTGTGTGTGTGTGGTGTATTCTTGTTCACAAGTAACATTATAAATATATAATATAAATAAATATTTTAAAATATGGTGGTTATTATCTTATTCACAGTAACTAAAATAATAAGGTGGTTTTATCCTGTTCACAAGTAACTATATCAAATATATAAAATGTTACTTGTGAACAAGAAAATAAGCACCATATTATTTTTTCTAAAGTAATTATTATTATTATTATTTGTTCTAATTAGTTATACATGACAGTAGAATGCACTTTGATACATCATACATAGAAGGGAAGATAATTTCTCATTCTTTTGGCTGTGAATGATGTAGAATCCCACCAGTTGTATAGCTCTGTATGTACATAGGGTAATAATGTCTGATTCATTCTACTATCCCTCATACCCCCAGACCCCCTGCTCTCCCTTCACTCCCCTCTACCTAATCTACTCTATTCTTCCCTATACCCTACTTATTGTGAATTAGCAACTATTTTTTATAGCTTCCTGCAGTTATTTTCAAGCTTGTCTTTTGTTTCTTCCAACATGGTCAGTGCACATTTTTTAAAAATCCGTGTCTGATAATCCCAACATCTGAAGTCTTTGAGGGGTACCTTCTGGCTGTCTCTTGTTTTTGTTGGTTCTCATTCTGCACTTTGTTTTCTTTGCACTTAATTATCAGAGAAAATACTTGGCCTTTGGTTTTGGGCTCATTTCTCTTAGCATGATATTCTCCAGCTCCATCCATTTACTGGCAAATGCCATAATTTCATTCTTCTTTAAGGCTGAATAATATTCTATCATATTTATATACCACATTTTCTTTATCCATTCACATCTGTTGAAGGGCACTGAGATTGGTTCCATAGTTTAGCTATTGAGTGTTGAGCTGCTATAAACATTGATGTGACTGCATCACTGTAATATGCTGATTTTAAAATTATATATATTCTATACATATATAATATTTCTGAAAATCATCTTATTCAAAAAAAGACTAGATAAATTAATTATGTGCAATGAAACATTTTATACCTATTAAAAGAATGAGGCATCCCTATGTACACTGATTCAGAACTGTCAGCAAGATGTATTGTTAAGTGAAAAAAATGACATGCAAACCCTTCCAGAGTTTTAAAGACTTTGTAGCAGCAGTCAGGATGAGAAGGAGATTTTCTGGTCTATCCTTTTGTACTTCCTGGACTATGACCCAACAATTTTCAGCCAATTTTGTGTAATAAAAAGGCAAGAAATGAGTAAATTTCACCAATGCAATAGAGCTGCACACACTGATAGCAAAAACACCTATCATGTTATTAGGTGAAGCAAAGCAAGCTGCAGGCAATGTGAAGAGTCAATCTTATTCAATTTAAAAACTTGTGTTGCATGCTGGCATATGTGTGTTTGCAGATACATACACAAACCCGTTTACAATGCTCCCCTTGAAAAGGAGTAGAATTGGGGTAAGAAAGCAGATTAGCTTTAAAAATACACATTTTTAAGATTTTCCTTAACTGACTATCCACACTGTTTTGTTTTGAGGACTGCACTCCGTATTTCTAAAAGTTCTCTTTCAAATATGCTAGGTCATTTTTTTATAGTTTCCTGCAGTTATTTTCAAGCTTGTCTTTTGTTTCTTCCAACATGGCCAGTGCACATTTTTAAAAAATCTGTGTCTGATAATTCCAACATCTGAAGTCTTTGGGGGGCACCTTCTGCTGTCTCTTGCTTTTGTTGGTTCTCATTCTGTACTTTGTTTTCTTTGCACTTAATTATTTGGGGCTGTTTATTGCTCATAGTCCTTAAAAATTATTTATGAGAATGAAAGTGATAAGAACAACTTTCAGTTAAACTCCTCTGGGGTTTCTGGGTCATCCAAATCCCTTTTTCCAGATAAGGGTCCAGCCCTGAAGTCAGGCTGTCCAAGCTCCAGTATCACTCTCCCACAGGTGCTGCCCCTTGGGGCAGACAGCCTGACCCCTCCAAGCCCAATCTATCCTGTGTGTGAGTTGAAGACTTGTAGCTTCTCCCTTCAGCCTTACAGGGGAAAGATGATACACATATTAAGGGCCTTAGCTCATGTCTGGATCTAGGGAAGTCTTCTGTAAATTGTGGCATTCATTATTACTATAGCATTTTGCAAGATGAGGATCATAAGACCCAGCTACTGTACTTTTAGGCATTTATCCCAGAGAAGCAAAAATCTGTGTTCACACAAAGACCTTTACACAAATGTCACAGCACCTCTGTTCATAATCACCAAAAACTGGAAACAATCCAGACATCCCTCTGTGGATGAATGGTTTTGCAAACTGTGCTGCATCCAATCACAAAACACCCAGCACTAAAAAAGAATGAATTCCTCAAACATGCAGTAACTTTAAGGATTCTCCTGAGAATTATGGTGAGTGAAAAAAAAAAAAAAAAGGCGGATCCCATTTATATAATATTCTTGCAATAACAAATTATAGAAATGGAAAGCAGATTAGTGGTTGTCAAGGGTTGGAGAAGTGGACATGGCTATAAAAGGGTAACATAAGAAATCCTTGTGGGGATAGAAATGTCCTGCACTTAAGACTGTATCGATGGCCATGTCCTACTTGTCCTGTTTATTATATTTCATTAAGATGATACCACGAGGGGAAAGTAAGTAAAAAATATCTGTCTTCTTTCTTAAAACTACATGTTAATCTACAATTATTTCAAAATTGAAGGTTTAATTTTGAAAGAGAAAGACTCAAGAGTTAATCAAATGAAACATGCAGCCCTTGTCTTAATACTGATTTGAAAAAAACAAATAATAACATTTCTGAGACAAGTGAAGAATGTGAACTCTAGGTAAATATTACCATACACTGTTACATGTGATAAAGATACTGTGTTTGTATTTTAAAAGAGTACTTACCTGTCAGAGGCACTAAGGAATAAAATAAGAAGATGATACCTGCTTTGGGGAGAAGGCAATGTGTGGGAATGGAGATGAAATAAGATAATTGAGTTGACAACAACTGAAGCTGGATGGTGGGAACAGGGGAATTCATTATACTCTTCTCTCTAATTTTGTGTATACTTGAAATTTTCCATAAGTAAAAGTGGAGGTGGGAGAAGGCCCAAGAGGATGCTTAATGCCTTGCTTTAAGCCACACCTTCAGTAAGAAGAAAAGACAGGGCTTTAACAGGGTCTTCAGATTCACAGACCACAGGCTGAGCCAGCCCCGTTCTGGAAAAACCGCTGAGGGCAGGGCCACAACTGAGGGGTGAAAGGCTGCCCCTGCAGGCTTTGGAAGCCACACAGGTCTAAAAAGCACCAGCATGGCTAAACAAGAAAAATATACAACATGGCCACCTCAGATGGAGCCCAGGATGAGTGTGGGAGGGAAGCAAGAAATAAGTTGAGCCAGGTACAGGGATGTACATCTATAACCTCAATGGCTCAGGAAGCTGAGGCAGGAGGATCATGAATTCAAAGCCAGCTTCAGCCACTTAGTGAGGTCCTAAGCAACTTAGTGAGACCCTGTCTCTAAACAAAATATATTTTATTTAGAGGGAATGTTTCTCAGTTATTAAGCACCCCTGAGTTCAATCCTCAGTACCAAAAAACAAAACAAAAACAGAAACAAAAAAAAAGTTAAATGGGGACACAAGCTAGTCAAGAAGATCTGGGACTACAACATCTCAAAGGATATCTAACAGCCAGAGGAACTGGTCGGGGAAAAGAAGAGAAACACAGGCCTGCGATTCAATCCAAGATGGTTAACCAACTGGACGTAGTCATCAGCAATTGCATGGGATGAGTATGGAAACTGAGTATTTTTCCGGGGACAATGCACTAAAGTAGAGACAAAGAGAAGACACACCAGGATCATCAACCCCAGAGGTGCTTGGCAAGTGCACTGGTGTGTGGGACTTGACATCATCCAAAGAGGTAGCAGCCACTGCCCAGCTGAGGCCCAGGCTGCCCAGCAAACCCCTTGCCCAGGCCTGCACTGCCCAGCTTCCACTCTTAACCCCCAACCTCAAGCTCTGGCAAATTCCTCCTTACCCCCCTCGAAGCTTCCCCTCTGAACTCTGACATAACTGACAATCTAGTCCATTCTCCATGCAAATCGGCTTCATGGGTCTCCCAAAATCCAGACATAGCCCAAGTCTGCTACACTGACCTCCAGCCTCTTGCACTGTGGGTATCCACTCACTTGGGTTCTCTCTCCAACAGGGCAATGCAGTGCACCTACCCTAGTGCATGGCAGAGGAAGCCAGACCCTTCTGTGGTGAGAGGAGGCCTAGAATGCAAGCTGGTTAACCTCATGGCAATAATAAAAGCCAGTTGACACCTTTCACTAATAGTCAAGAATTTTAAGAGAATCCTAAAAGGTCAGAATCTAATGTAGGGGGTCAAACTGAAGATGTTACTGTTCAACCAATATGACAACTATTTTCATTGGCAAAGAAAGAGCTTCTAGCATTAAAGCAGTAGAAAATGGCCTATGACAAATTACTATTTTTAGCACATTATGACAAATGAGCTCAGCTGTCCTTCAGAAGAAGAGGACTCAAACGCTTCAGATATGCTCTAAAAGAGCTGCCAGAAAATAGTTTTCACTGAAATCACTGGACACATGTTTACAACCTTTGATCAGTATTTACTCAGATGTTTTCACTCAGGCAAGTTCCTCAATATTTGTTTCTTCCACAGCTTTCTTCCACATGAGAACTCCCAAGCTCATGCCATGCTGAACGCTGTCAGTCAGGGGCATCCTCCGCTAAGCCAGGAGCCAAGTACATCTGAAACAGGATGGAGAGATGGCCTCCCTGAGGGGCCATGTCTGAAGGAGGTGAGGGAGTGAGCCGAGGGGTATCACTGTGTGTGGCGGGGATGGGGTCCCAGCAAGGGGAGCAGAGGGGAGCAGGGCCGTTGTGGCCCAGTAGAGTACATGAAAGAACACCCAGGAGCTGAAGCCAGAACCCCTTTAAGGAATGGAGAGAGTGTCAGGCCCAGAGTCTCACACAAATGCCTGTAAGGGATATTGCAGGCAGAACAAAATAAGAAACCAAGAGCTCAGGGATCAAAAACCAAAAACCACCCTGAGAACAATAAAATGGCCACACAGAGCATGGTCTGTGGCAGCCAGCCTGCACCTGGATTCTACCTAACCCCTCAACCTACAGGCGAGGATCTGCCTGCCACCTGAGAAGCAGGGCCTTGCCCAAGGCTCACAGAAAGGTAGAGGTACCTAAGCTCTGGGGCGCTGTAACCTGGTGGCTTTCAGGCACTCAGAAGAGATCTGCTTCCTGTTTCCCAGGATAGCCCTCCAGAAGAGAAGAAATCTCATGTTCAGGCCCAGTCCCCTCAAGAGTTGATATCACCATCCCTTGGTCATCCTCTGGGTCACGCTCCTCTGAAATCCCTGGTTGGTCAATGCCACAAGGTTGCTCCATCAGTAGTGTGCCACCAGAAACACACAAGCCTGTCCCCAGGATCCCTGCCATGACTCAGCAACCAGAAAAAGCCTTCTGATACCTAGACCCAAGGCAAACTCCAGGAATACCCAAAGCTACTTCCAATCCCCTCAGAAAGTAATCCAGGTGGACACAACCAGGTGAGTAAAATGCCACACTCAATTACAGGTGCTATCAGCTATGCTGCAGGTAAAGGGAAGAGACAGGAAGTGCCTTTTCTCTGACACTACAACAGAGCTACATTCACAAATTTCATTGTTATCCTTATTTTAGAGCAGTTTTGTTTACAGGGAGTTCAGAGGAACAACCCCCGCTCAGAACAGGAATGGGAAATCCTCAAAAAGGCATTCTGTGTGGTCATTTGTGTTTAAGAAAGCTTTTTCATTGCTATGTCCAAAAGACTCAACAGGTACAACAACAAGTACAAAAAGTTTATGAGGGGCTCACAGTCCATAGATGGCCAACTCCATTACTCTGGCCCATGGTGAGGCAGAACATCATGGCAGAAGGGTATGGAGTAGGAAAGTAGCTCAGGACATGATGATAAAGAAGCAGAGACAGCTCTCGCACACTCACAATGACCCACCTCCTCCAGCCATACCCTACCTACCTATAGTTACCACCCAGTTAAATTCCTATCAGGAGATTAATGCACTGATTAGGTTAAAACTCTCATAACCCAACCATTTTACCTCTAAACTTTCTTGCACTGCCTCACTCATGAGCTTTTGGGGGACACCTCACAGCTAAACCATAATGCTGAGTTACACAAACTTAGACTTTTTTTAACCTTAGGACTTCTGGGAGATTTTGATTTGCTGATACCCATCTGACCTTCCAAGAAGAAATGCCCTAAAATTGTCACTTTCAGAGCAACTCTGAGCCAGGTACCAGGACTCGTCAAACACCATCCAGTCAGTCTCCCCACACCCCTGTTCATGCCATCATCGTCTCCACTTCATGAAAACCTTGCACTTAGAGAAGTTAGATTATTTGCTCAGAGGAGTCAGGAAGGGCCCAGGGACTCCAAGAGATTTCTAAGACACTTAGACACATCAGGAACAATGGCAGATGAGAAATTCATGCACCAATTTATCATCAGTTGGGTGCAAAGCAGAACTCTGGGAAAACAAGCAAGAAATGTGACTTAGGCCCAAAGTCTTAGCAAGACCTCACTCTCCTCCAGCCCATGGTAGTATGAAGGGAGAAAAGAGAAAGAAACAGGGCTCCTTGCCCCTGTCCCTCTGAGGTCAGCCCTGGTTTAGCTCATTTCTGCCTCAAGAGTCAAAATAAAATTTCAGAAAGAAGGAAAACCACACTCATGCATGTGACCTCCTACCCAGGTACTGCACCCACTAATAGACAGGGTCCTAGAAGCCAACTACCTTGCCTTGCTATGGACTCAGGAAGGAAGCAGGCTATCCTCTCTCTATATCAGACAGCCAGAACCGTAGGGGGCAGAGGGACCCCCTGGTCTATCCTTAAGCCACCCAACCTGAAAGCAAGCAGCAGCCACAGAGCTAATTGTGGGAACCAGCACTTCCATACAGGATCAGTGAGTTTAGGAGGCTTTGTGTTGGCTTTCTCCAGTGTTGAGGCTGATAGGGGTGGTGGTAGAAAAAAAGGCCACTCTTGTCCAGGTTCCAGGACGCACACACATCCCATCAGAACATGTCTGTCTCATGCTGGATAAGTGAACATCAACAGTGTCCTGATCTGAGTTCACAACTGCACAAAGTTATAAAGTTCCATAAACCAGCCCTGAAAGCCTTCCGTGGCTGATAGGAAAGAACAGTGAAAACACTAAACCCCTCCCATGGCTGGCATAGAACAAAGAAATCCACACTAAATATGGCTTTTACTATATCTGCTGAATTTCACTTAAGGGGGGAAAATAAAGAATTTTAAGGGCCTTGTACAAAAGACCATGCACTACCTCAAACATAGTTATATCTCTCATTCCCTTGGGAATCAATCTCAATTCAATGTTCAAAAGAAAGCAACCACAGGGGCTAATTCACACAAAAGTGCAAAGGACTGACGGGCAAGTGGTTCCATGGCAGGAATATTTGCACTGGTTTTACCGGAACCTGTGGCCCCCATGGGAGCTGAGTGGAAGACTGCCTGCCCCAGCCACTCTCATAACTGCCTCACTTCCTTGTGCTCTGAACCCACAGAGTATCTGAAACTTGCAAGTTAGTAACTGCTCCTGTGGAGCCAGAACAAAGACCCCCCTACAGGACTGGGCTCTCATGGAGAGAGGGAGACTACACAGCTGGGGGTACCCCTTACCTCATCGTCTGTATGTACTGGCTCAGTACACAGAAGCAGATGCACTCTCTGGCTGCTTGAGACCATGAGTCTACCTGAGTCTCACAGGCTGCCCACAGTGCCCACCCACAGATTCTCAGGAAACTGCAACTGGACCCAACATCTATGCCTCACAAACACATCAGCTTTCCTAAAGCAGAGGTCCATCAGCCTCATCCATGTCAAAAATGCCCATAGAGGCTGTCTCAACCTTCCTCCTGGTCTTCTCTCCACTTCCCATGTGTGCTAATGAACTCATTAATAACGGGAACTACGCTATTTCCCAACACACCACCATAGCCTTTCCCAGCTGCCATCCCAGCTTCCTGTTCTGTCTGCCTGAACCACTCTCTACCCTGTTTATCACCCTATAAGGCACAACTCAGGTGCCACCTCTTCCATGAAGCCTTCCTCATTCCTGACAGATGCCTATGACCTTTCCTCATCTGAACCCCCACCTCCACACTGTGTCAGTCTTCATGTCATCTGTTCTAATTGTTGGATCATGCCCTATAACATGAGCCAACAGACTCCCTGAGACTCCCAGAGCAGCTGGCACTGCATCCTGCCAATAGCAGACCCTTGGCCATGGCTGTCTACCAACTCATGCTGACCACAGGACACGACGACCTTCCAGGGTGCATGTGGGACCACAGAAAAGTCTCCTGGGGGACTCTGGCTGGTCTGAGGCACTGCTGATTGTCTGGCGCCTGCCTGCCCTGCCCAGGAGGCCCAACCACAACCACGCCTCTGGGCCCAGCTTGCCAGGGCAGCTTTCCCCCATGTCACCAGGCTGGAGCCGACAGCTCCTCAGAGCAGTGTGACAATGGGAAGGAAAGCTGGCAGTCCTGAAGGAGCTGCTTTTTGCTCCCTCCAGCTCCAATTGGGCAAAAATGTTTTCCTTTCCACAACATAAAATGCTTCCATTGGTGACAAAGCTAATACCAACAGAAGGAGATAAAAGCCCTGGGGGTGTGAGAGAAGAGCAGAGAGTGGCTTCAGGCTGTGGAGAACACATGGACAGGCTGCTGTGGGAACGACAGAACCAGCCAGCCAGCCACATAACCCCTCAAACAAGCAATGGAAAGACAAACAAGCACTGACCAAAATCCGAGCCAGTATGTCCCGCCTGGCAGGGCTCCTCTGTTCCTCCTGGGGCACCGCTCTGCCAATGTGGTTTTGGGTTGCACTGTTCCAAAGGGAGCAGTCAGGGCACACACAACACATGAGACTGCTGATCCCAACCCTGTCCCAGCCAGGCCCCAAGTGCAGGGCTGCAGCAAGGGGGCAAGAAGAGAGGTGCAGAGGCCAAGTTCTACAGTGGTACAGGGGTAGGGACAGGGCCTTAGGTCAGAACATCAGAATGGGCATGGACAGAGGGATTGGAAACCCAGGGGGAGACCCAGCTCACCCCAGGACTTATCAAAGTGGCCTAAGTCTCAACTCCCCATTTTCCTCTCCTGTCAAGCAGGATTCCAACTGACTTGAAACTTCTGCAGCTACCTGAACTCCAGGAGAGGTCAGACCCTAATGGACCTAGAAAACTGTATAGAACCTACCCGTACAGACAACACAGAGGGGAGAGGGGAGTTGACATACCCTGGCTTTGAAAAGATCACCTCTGGCCTCATAATTCTACCCTTGTCCTAACAAGACGATCTTTATGCATGTAGACAACTATCACAGTTTAATTTATGGTATTAGAAAGAAAACAGTAAGCATCCTGCTAGCTGAAAACAGGGACATGATAAATGGATGAATCAAATTTCATCCATTCATTGAACGATTCCAAAAATTTTCGAAGATTATAACTGTACAGATGTGTGACATTAACTAGAAAAATGATAACACAGTTTTACTTGTATCATTTCCTTCATTTTTAGTTGAAATGAAAGTTCAATTTCACAGCTCTACATATAAAAAGCTCAGAATGATCTGAATATAAAGAATAACTCCAACTTTGCCTAAATTTTAAAAATGGCACATGTGGGGAAAATGCTAGAAGAGGATCAAGGAATTAATATTGATGGTATTTATATGATAGTAAAGAACAGCTTTCTTCTATTGTTGTTTTGTTTTGGTTTTTGTTTGATACTGGGGACTGAACTCAGGGGCACTCAACTACTGAGCCATATCCTCAGCCTTATTTTGTATTTTATTTAGAGACAGGGTCTCACTGAGTTGCTTAGCACCTTGCTTTTGCTGAGGCTGGCTTTGAACTCACGATCCTCCTGCCTCAGCCTCCCGAGTTGCTGGGATTACAGTTGTGTACCACAGCGCCCAGCTAGCTTTCTTTTGTTTTATTGTTGTTCTCAGATATTTTATGAATGATTGCTACTTTTAAAATAGAATAGTAAGTAAACGGGGCTAGGGGTGGGTTCAGTCGTCCTGGTTTAAGTCCCCTGCACCAGGAAAAAAATAAAATAAAAGCAGTAAATCTATTTTTAAAGTAGTTTAGATACAGAAGGGTGACCCTTATTCTACGGAAGGGAAGAAAAGAGAAGTTGAGACAGAAAGAACCTGCATTTCAGGAACCCTACACAAAACTCCAGACTCCTAACTCAGAGGAGCAGCAGCTTAGCAGATCCAACTTTCCTGGATGTGGCCCAGGTGCTCAGGTCCCACCCACCCCATCCTCACTCTTAGGAAAAAAAGAATACTAGAAAACAAATAAAATAGTAGCAGGCTTGGAGGTGCACACCTGTGACTCAGGAAGCTGAGACAGAAGGATCACAAGTTTGAGGTCAGCTTCAGCAACTTAGAAAGACACTTAGTAACTTAGTGAGACCCTGTCTCAAAATAAAAAATAAAAAGGTCTGGTGATGTAGTTCAGTGGTAAAGTGTTGCTGGGTTACATTCACAGTACAAAAAAAAAAAAAAAAAAACAAGGAAAAAAGAAATGAAACAACCAAAATAGCATGAATGCAGCAATTACTCTAGAACAAAACCATTAACCAAAGCACAGAACAATAATTTCTAAGATTAAAAAAGAAATATAAAAAAGAATATAATAAAGAACCTCCACCATCTCAAGACAGCACTAATGATGTGAAAACACGGTGTCCTTCCGAAAATTGCAGGAATTCCAAATGACCTACCCAGTAAGAACTTGGCAACTCCACGGAGTGTTGAGTGGCAGCCAGACTTCCTAGTAGAACACGCCCCAGACGCCACAGGAAGCTCCAGTGCGCCCATTTGTTTTATGACTATCAAGTTTTAGTGACTCTCAAAGTCTCCTTTCTTAAGAAGTAGATCTTGGGCATAAGCAAAAATGAATCTCTGGAAGCACATTATCATTCAGCTAAAAAATCCAAAAAGATTGGGTGCTTGGGCTGAAACAACTAGCTGCACCTTCCCATGCCAGCCCCAGGAGGGCCACAGCCCACACGTGATGGGCCCCATGATGAACCACCTATTGACCCATGGCAGAGCTCCCACCAGAGCCTGTTCTCTGAAGACATGGCCCGCAAGCAAGCCCAAGCTACTCAGCTAACAAAGTGGGAGAGGGCCAGAGTAGCCTTCCTGGCTTACACTTCTCATCATAAAGCCAGGGTGGCCAGGCAACTCTCTAGCTTGTCATCTAGCCCTTCTTTATTTAGCACCTGATTCTCCCCATAACTGGAGAGAGCTGCCATTCACCTCCTGCTGGGCACATCAAAGCACAACCTGGCTTAGAGCTCAGCTCCCAGCAGGCAGGGACCTGGCAGTGGACAGAGGGAGGGAAGGAGGTACCATAAGTTGGGCAGCAGGCTTCTTCTTGTACCTCTTGTTGTCCTCTGGCATCAAGGCCAATCACACATGCAGAATGACAGGACTGGTCAGACTAGATCCTTACCACCCTTCTAGCTGAGCCATTTCAAATTGATTAGCCCATGGAACTCTTTGACTAAACAGAATCCTATGCCAAACCCTGATACACAAAGCAAGTCAAGAAAGACACTGAGGAGTAAGATGGGGTTCCAGAGTTGAGCGGGTGATGATGAAACTCTTCTTCCCCGGGCTCCCCAGAACAACACAAACCCTAGGGAGATTTTTATGAGCCCTGGATCAGAATGCAGGCTGCAATAGCTCACTGGTGCAGGCCTCCGTCTACAGGTGAGGAAGCTGAGGTCCTGAGAGACAAAGCAGCTCAGCCAAAGGCACATACATGACTGGTCAGAGATGAGACCAGCTTCCTCAAGTCTGAGCGGCCCATGGCACCTGCACCGGGCCAATACAGTAGTCTCATACGTGCCACCTAATGAGATAGAAGTAGCTGCTATTTGCAGGACTCTAAGCCAGGGAGACCTGGGTTCAAATCCCAGCTCTGCTACTTAAGTGGGTCTATAACCCGAGGCAAGGGAAGCAAATCCTTAGGCAGCCCTACCTGTCACCTCATAGGAATGGGGTAGGATTTGGTGGCTTCACCTCATTTTCTGTAAAGGATCACAAATGCTAGTTCACCCTGTCCTCCTTTCTTCTTCACCCCTGCTTGGTGCCCCTAAGTCCTTGTCTTATATCTAAGAGACCATTCAAAGACCTCCCTGATACCAGAACTCACCTGTAGAGTTTCAGTCAAAACAGATGGGCTTGCTTTTCCCTGCAATATGATACCGCCAACAGGAGGTGGGGTTCAACTCTCACCTCCTAAGTCCCTGGTTGACCAGGCCCTTCTAGTCTGCAGGTGGCTCTTGGCTTCTCCTTTACTTCTGGTCTGCTAAGCCGGAGCAGCAGACCTCTACCAAGTGGCCTGGCTGTCCACTTGGCTATAAAGTCCTATTGGTTGGGAAATTGTTGGAAAAGCTAATCAACCACAATTAGGAAAACCGCTACCCCAACCGCTACCCCAAAATACCCCTTCTCACCGCTAAAAGGCATACAACATGGTTGTATGACCAGAAACTAGATGATATCCAGGGCTTCAGAACCAATCAAGGATCACTAGAAAGAGAATCCAGAAGCCAGGGACACCCCACAAATAAGGCCCCTCCAAAGTTTCTGGCAAAGGATGATCAACCTGCTAGGAATTCCTCACAAGCTGCACCTATTACAGGCTACACATTATTTCTTCCCTAGAGGGGCAGAAGCCCAGAAACTCCTCTAATGTGCATAAGAGTTTCAAAAAAAAAGTTCTACTAGATCCACAATTTGTACCTCACATATCCAGGTTTTATCTTTTCAAAATCAGAAAGGATCACAAATTTAGATGATGGACAACCTGGTGCTACCTGGCATCTTACAGATATGCAAGCTAAGCCCTGGGGAAGTGGGGAGCTGAGTGCAAGGGGCAAACTCAGGGCCACAGTCTAGGTCCCCTGTGCCTAGGGACACTACACTGCACAAATCAAACTATGTCTTCATGACCTGACCCCAGGAGCCACAAAAACCAGGGACCACCTTTAATTCTAAGTGCAAAAAGCCCTATTGCCCACAGGGCTTGGCTGACTCCTCGCCCTCTCTCACACATCTCAGTAGAGCTCTTCACCTGAGACAGGGCACCAGCCACGCAGGAACCAGGGAAATGCATACAGAATCAGACAACGTAGGGCTGTTGCTCCTCAGTCCACGTTACCTTTGGGCATGATCTGATGCATGGCAACTGAGAGGAAGAAGATGGCATCACTGTAGTAGGTCCCTGAGCCAGCACTGAAGTGTTTCTGCATGGCCTCCACCACAGGGAAGAGCTTGTCCGTCAGCGCAGCAACATCGTGGAAGATGACCTGTAGTGGAGGCGAGAAAACTTCAGCAATCAGCCAATCCGCTCTCACCCTGGGCTCCAAGCACCCAACACACGTCTGAGCCCAGGAATCAGAAACAGACAAGTCCTCTCCAGGGTCCATGAGAAGATGATGATGGGGATTGGGGTGGGGGCAAGTAAGAGCTAAGGAAATGGGGAACAATGAGGAGTCAGAGTTGAGGCTACACAGACTCTGTCCTACTAAGGGGACGGGGATACCATGGGGGAGGGCAGACAGGGAATGGAAACAGTTCCCAGTTGCCTCTGCTTTTGAACCTCAAGCTGAGTCACACCAAAGGCCAGTTCTGTGCCCAAGGACAGGAAGCGATAAAGCCCCTGATCCTGGAACTCTCAGCCTCAGCATGGCTGGATGGCTAACACTGCTTGGTCACCACCACCTCCTAGTGGCCACTGTACGTGTGCCACAGGCCCATGAGATGCTCCAGTTCTACTTCCCTTGTCCAAAACTGCAAACACTGAGAATACTGGCAACCGGAAAAAGGAACCAAGAAAATGCTGAGCACTGAGGCAGACTTATCTGCCAACTCAACCTGCATTTCTTGAGTGTTCAGAAACTCTGAGGGACTATGAGAAGTGTAAGAAATAACAAGTTGCCACTAACCCTCAAAGCACTTGGAGGTTTGGAGGTGCCACCAGCCACAGCTCTGCAAATTGCTCTCCCACATGCTCTCTGATCCCCATGATAGCCCAAGGCTTCCGAGAGACAGGCATCAGTGTTGTACCTTCCAAATTACAAATGAGGAAGCAGATGCCCAGAGAGGTTCCACTGCCACAGTCACATAGCTAACAAATGCAGAGTCAGGACTTGACTCTGGTGTCCAGATCAGCCCCAGGTTCCTTCCTCTATGAACACATCCTCTCCTGATCAGTGACCAGCAAGGGAGGGAGATGCCGTGTCCTAGGATGATGGTAGACAGGAGTACTGATAGGACCCTCAGTTGATTTTCCTGCCTGACACTATTCCAGAAAGTTAAAGTCCATCCCACACCAGCCGTAGCCTTGTACGATATCACAATACCATGTGCTCTGCTCACATCTGTCTTGCAGGTTTTTCCCATTGCTCCTGGTGCCCCAGAGCATCTGAGTCATTCCTCTACACCCAACAAGCACTCAAGGCAGAAGCCTGGATGTTTCCCCTCCTTCCTCTGCCCTTCTAGGATATCTGCTGGTGGCCCCCTCCTCCTGCCCTCTTCCCTGGTATCTGACAGGACAGGACAAGCCTACTAGGTGCCGCCTGCATCACCACTACACCAACTCCCAGCCCAAGAATCCACCTGAACAGGTGCCAGCAGCAAAAGGGGAAGCCACGTGATCACATGACTGGCCTATTCATGCTGACAGCGGCCCGACCAGCAGCAGAGAGGTCAGCAGTGGGCAGTGCCTGAGAAGTTCTCAGACTGGTGGGCTCCATTCCATCACCCACTGCCCTGGTTTCGAGCCTCCTGCACTCCCTGCACTTCCCGAGCCTTAGATCATCTTCACAGACCTGAGATGATGCTAAGTTGCTCCACCTGCTTTTCCCTAATTGGGGTTCTATTTTTGGTCTTCTCAGAAATATCTCTCTCACTTCTGTTTCTCTTATATCTCTCCTTAACAATATTTCTCTTAGTTCACATGGTTGCTTTTGTCTTAGGTCTCCTTAAATTTCTAAAATACTATCAAACTTGGAAAAACATTTATACCACCTTGGTCCTCATCATTCACTAAAACTTGTTTTATATAAAACTTGTTTTGTTTAACCTTGTATTGTTTTATAAAAGTCCTTTGGAAGTTTCCAGACATTTCTAAGATACTGGTTGAGTTGGCAGATGAGTCCCTTTATCCCTTTTCTGGGCTTTTTGTTGCTGCTGTCATTGCTGCTGTTGGGTTTTTGTTTCTTTGTTTCACTTTGACCTTTTCATCTCCATGGCCTCGCGCCTGAGATGGGGAATGGAGACCAGTTCCTGCTATTTCCCAATATAAATCCTAAATGACATACCCTGTCTGTGACCTCTCTGACAGGCTTACTTCACCCCCTCCAAGCAGCCTTTGCTGTACCTCTGCAAATGTTCTCCAAATAGACAAAATTCATCTCTCTCTCTTGCTCTCAAAGCCTCCCATGCACCCTGGTGCCCTCAGCTACAGCTCAAACTTCCCAGCAACGACTAGGAGCTTCTATAATAGTGGTCTTGCCTACTTCCCGACACCGCCCTTTGGGATTGAACAGAACTGATCCACCTGCTGGCCACCCCTTTATATCCTATGTCCTCCTATACCTGTCCTTGCTCTTCCCATGTCTGGAACTCCTTCTTCCAGCCCCCATCTGCCTGGTAAACTCCTATCCAGTCTTCCAAGCTTCCTCTCCAGCTTCCCATAGCCTCCCACAATCCACCAGGGCCTTCCTGCACCCCATTTCACACAGGGCTCCACTGCTCTTGTGGCACTTGCTCCCCAGGTCTGTGTCTCCATATCTGCAGGAGGGGACACTCCTTGAGGTCAGAGGCTACGACTGTCACATGCCCTGTGTCCAGACCCTGGCCATATAAATGCAAGGCTATCAACATAAGTTTGCTACAGAACTGCACTTAGGGCAAGCGACTAGGCTTCTCTGCCTCGGCTTCTTCACCGGTAATATGGGAGTGACAACAACTACCTCCTATGCTGGCCAGTAGGGTTATCTGGAACAAGCATCCAGCTCAGGGGTTGTGACACTGCTTTTATTCCTAAGCCTTAGCATCCTGTGCCTGTCCTCTGGTCCCCTGAGTCCCCACTCCTCACAGACCAGTCACAGCTCTGAGCCAGCTTTTCCTCTGAGCCTTATCCCGTCTCCTCCACCAATGGGAGCTGGAGTGACACAAGAAGTTGGAAGCTGACCAAAGGGCTCTCACAGAAGAGGAGCCTCTACATCCATTCAACAGGAAGAGAAAGGCTGTGCACTGTGCACAGAGCAGGGCCTGCTGCAGCTGCAGCCAAGCTTGGGGAGGTAGAGAGGAATTGGCAGCCAGCATCCTCCCCACCAGCCCCACATCACCCCAAAGCTTCCCAGGCAACAACTGCATCTATCAGCATTAATAGATTTATGAGGACAAACTGTACTCAGTACATTTGTTCTAAGAGCTGTACTGTGAAGCCTACTCCAATGAATATTTCATGTAATAAATCTACTTAAAGATAAATTAATATGTTCCAGGGAATATACTTATGCAGCAAGAAGCAAATCACAGACACTGCAAGTGTGAATCAAAATGCCCAGTCCTCCCCGAGACAAACAGGTCTGCCAACTGTGACCTGCCTGAGGACGGCATCAGGATCTGGCATACTCTGGAGCCCCCAGCCCAGGGCCTGGCGCCTCACCAGGGGCAGCAACAAGTAAAGAGAGGAAAAGAAAGCGAGGGAGCCCGGAGCAAACTCCTCTCCCTTCCTCTTCTTTCAAGTCCTCTAAGGAGCGATAGAAAGAATTACCACACAACCCAGGAAATCAGGAATAAAAAGTGGCTCTTGTACTAAAGGCAGTCAGCCAATGAGACAATGCACAGTAATGGCATATGCCAAATGAAATTTATAATTTTTAGGGACGTAGTCAAATCATCATTCATAACCTTTATTAATTTATTTATACACACATACTTAAATTTAAAATCCTATTTAAAAACATTAGTTTCCCACCCAGCCTATGAAATAATTTCTTTCTGAAATCCTTCCCTTGTATCAACAAAAGCACACTCATCCACCTGAGTGAGGCTGACCACCCAGAGCATGTCACCCTCACTAGGTGTCCAGAGGATGGGACGCAGCCCCCAGTGAACCCTGTAGGATGTTGGTACTGGAAGTGCTACCCCAACCCACCACACTGCCACGTTCACAGCAACAAGGCAGCTGGCTTTTCCATCAGCCTATAATCATATATTTGTAGCCACTTAGTAATCCCCCTTTTATTAGTGATCTTTGAAATGTTTGTTTATAACAATACTTCACACTTATGATTATGAGGTCTGCCTCCCACCAGAAATAATTAACTAAATTCATGTTAAATTTCTCTGCCTCTTTTCTTTTTAATACTGTCAAGGGACTTCTAGAACTATCCAGATTCAGTAATTGCCGCAGTCTGGCTGGGCACAATCAGGAGCCACTTGTCAAAAGAAACTAACTTTATTTTTAGAACCACACACGCCAAACAAAACAGCCTCTCAGGAAAAACCCTCAGAGCCTCAACTGCCACCACCGGCTTTCCACAAGCCTCTCTCTCCCACACAAGCTTCTCCCCACCTCCCACAATCCTCCTGCTCTTGAGGCCGATTGGCTGGGTCACGTGGGCGGAGCCAAAAAAGTCCCCCAATGAGCAGCTCCGTGGTCTGAAAGGGCAGGGAAACAGCCCAATGAGCATCACCGCAGAGGAGCCAATCAGCTAGATGTTGCTGGGGCCGCTGTGAGCCAATCATCAGCCGGCAGCTGGAAGTTTGCTGGCAGCTGGAAGTTTGCTGGGGCCCCTTCGGCTGTGGCTCTCAACATCTCCCCCTCTCTGTTTAAACAACAAGCATGTGGCTTAGGGACCGTGCCTGCCTTAGGTTGTCCAATAGTACATATGGTCCTTAGGTTGGTACCATTGCACTTCTATGGGGATTAGTCGCCACTCCTAGGCCTCGAAGCGTTTGAGTGGCTTGTTGTGATGGCCAATGTTTTGGCTATTCTTGACGAGAGATGATGCTAAGGTCTGCACCTGTATCCAGTAGCCCATTAAATTCATGTCCCTGAATATTTAGTTGTAGCATGGGGCGAGAATCTAAATTTAAAGAAAGCATAGCCCAATCTACACCTGTGGAGCCTAATCCCTTGGAACCTCTTTCTACAGTACAACTGGAAAATTTATCATGTAGGCTGGGTATTATTAGTAACTGTGCTATTCTATCTCCTGGTGAAATTACTGATATACCCTTTGGAGAACTGGCTATAATTTTTATTTCACCTTCATAATCGGGATCAATTACCCCAGGACTTATCATAAGTCCTTTTAGAGTAGAAGAGCTGCGTCCCAATAATAAGCCTACTGTTCCTTTGGGAAGAGGTCCTTTCACCCCTGTGGGAATGATTTGAACTCCCATCTCTGGAGTTAGTACTGCTCTGGCGGAGGCGCAGATGTCCAACCCTGCGCTCCCTCTGGTTTGTCTGATGAGGGATCTGATGGACAATGTGTCCTGGGCACTACCCTGATGGGGTTGCTGGGTTCCTCCAGTGCTCCGTATATTTGTGGTTTGGGGCCCCGGAGCATTGGGCCCCCCTGTCCATTTTTTGGCAATGGAGCCCGATGCCTTTCTCCACGATATCATGGATAAACACCTGGTCCTTGTTCGTTTTTTGATAATGGAGTACCCTCTATGGTGGTTTGAGAACGGCATTCATTAGCCCAATGTCTCCCTCTACGGCATCGTGGGCAAATACCCGGTATTCTACTCCTTTGATACCTAGTTTTGTTAAACCCTCCTCCAATGGGGCAATTCCTTTTAAAATGTCCTGTTTGTTCACAATTGTAGCATGTTCTTGGCCTGGCATCTAAAGCCTGTTTTACTGCAGCTGCCACAATTTGCCCTTGTTCATTAATGTCTCTGGCATCTAAAGCCTGTTTTACTGCAGCTGCCACGACTTGCTCTTGTTCATTAATGTCTCTACATAATTTAATATATGTGTTTAAATCTTCATGTTTCCATGGTCTAATGATATCTCTGCACCAATGATTTGCTTGCTCATAAGCCAGGTGTTTTAGTAATGGCATTGCTTGTTCTGTATTCCCAAAAACTCTGGTAGCTGTTTGAATAAGCCTATCTACAAATTCAGCATAAGGTTCATTAGCTCCTTGTATTACCTTAGATAATTGACCTTGTAAACCTCCATGTCCTTGTAAAGTCTTCCATGCCTTAATTGCATCTGCAGCAATTTGTGCGTATACGCCAGGATCATATGCAATTTGTTGCTGCTGATCCTCATAAGGTCCCTTTCCTAACAACATATCTAGATTTCTCTGAGGATAACCAGCTGCTGCATTTCGCCTAGCCGTCTCCTTGCAAAATTCCTCATTGGCAACCTTCCATAACAGGTATTGTCCTCCATTTAGCACAGCTTTACACATATTAGCCCAATCTGCTGGCATCATGTTCAAGTTGTTAATGGATTCAACCATGCTTACAGTGAAGGGTGCTTGAGGACCATAGGTTGTTACAGCCTCTTTTAGCTGCTTCACTGTTTTGAAATTTAAAACTTGGTAAAATCGCTGCCCTCCTGCCTCAAATACGGGGCATGTTAATATTTGAGATCTTGTCTCAGGATCCCAACTATCAACTGCGGGGGTTGGGGACCTCCCAGCATATGCAGGTGGCCTTGTTAGTTGGACACTTACGTCCTCTGGTGATAGAAAGGTGTTAGTAGCAGTCTCCTGTAGAGGTGGTGCTGTTGGTTGGACACTTACACCCTCTGGTGATAGAAAGGTGTTAGTAGCAGTCTCCTGTTGTAACTTTCCCCCTGATGGCTTTTTCTGTTTTACACTTTCTTTCTCTGTCTGACTAACTTGAGAGGCCTTCTCTTTTACTTGAATCTTTTCCTCTGTCTGACTAACTTGAGAGACCTTCTCTTTTACTTGAATCATTATGTCTTCTCCTTCCTCTACCATTGTCTGAACTGAAGGCTTTGGACTAAGCAAACAAGATACGAACGTCCACAATGGCAATGTGCCAACTGGCAGAGTCCCTGGGCTTTTCTTTTCTATTCTTTTTAAATCTTCACCATGATGGTTCCATTGTGATATATTTAACAACTCCTCCTTAAAAAGCCATGGGCTACATTTTTGTATTGTATCAACGTATGCCCTGACTGTTCTTGATTTTACTGAGATGCCTCCTTCCTCTAACAATTTACTTAACACTCTTTCAGTTTGTTTTTTGCTAATTTCTGATCCCGTATTTCTACTATAATACAACCCAACAAGATGACGCCAAACAAAACCGAGACAGAATGAAATAAAAAGGGAACAACAAAAAGTCATTATAGCCTTTCTATCCTCCTGACATGTGCATCCGTCCTTTCTCCCTATCTGTTCCTCAGACGTAAATAGTTTTTCCTCAGATGTGAGCGGTTTTTCTTCCGTCTCACTCATCTCCAGGGACAGGCAACTTAAAACAAAAGTGAAGCAAAATAAAAGAGGAATCTTAAAATGGCTACCCATCCTCTCACCCTGCCCTCAGGGGTGAGCAGTTTCACTTACCCTCAGTCGTTCCCCGTGCGGGCCACCAAATGCCGCAGTCTGGCTGGGCACAATCAGGAGCCACTTGTCAAAAGAAACTAACTTTATTTTTAGAACCACACACGTCAAACAAAACAGCCTCTCAGGAAAAACCCTCAGAGCCTCAATTGCCACCACCGGCTTTCCACAAGCCTCTCTCTCCCACACAAGCTTCTCTCCACCTCCCACAATCCTCCTGCTCTTGAGGCCGATTGGCTGGGTCACGTGGGTGGAGCCAAAAAAGTCCCCCAATGAGCAGCTCCGTGGTCTGAAAGGGCAGGGAAACAGCCCAATGAGCATCACCGCAGAGGAGCCAATCAGCTAGATGTTGCTGGGGCCGCTGTGAGCCAATCATCAGCCGGCAGCTGGAAGTTTGCTGGCAGCTGGAAGTTTGCTGGGGCCCCTTCGGCTGTGGCTCTCAACAAGTAATGACTAAAGTTTCCCCCCCCCCCTCAGGCTGAAGTGTCCTCAAACTGTACTTTGTTATTCAAATTAAAGTATATAATGAGAAAGCTGTGTAACTTCAGAAAGAATTCTGGAAAGGCAATTTTCAAGAGGGAGGAGGGGAAAAAAGAGACTGCTTTATATCCCACCATGCACAGCACACTCTAGACAAATCCAACACAGGAAGCCCAAGTGATCAGCCACAGCACAGCCAGTAGTGGGCACCTCAGCCAGCCTGGCTCAATGCTCACGGGCACAGAGAGCTCTGAGGAGCAAGGCCACAGCTCCTCAAACCATTCACTGGGCATCTAAGGCAATGCCAAGCCCTTAGTTCACAGTGAGAAAGGTTCGTTTCTCACCTGGTGAGCCCCACTGGGAGCCAGGTCATGGACACGCTCTCAGAGCCAAGAAGGCAGATGGCAGGAGTTGGCACTGAGCACAGAAAGACACCAGGTTCCCAGGAAAGCCTGAGGTCTACTTAGCATCTTTCCTTTTACTGTGCCTTTCAGCCATAATATTCTGCCTCACCTCAGGCCCAAAGCAATGAAGCCAACTGACCAAGGACCAAAACCTCTGAAACTGAGCCAAAATAAACCTTTCTTCCTTTAAGTTGTTTTTCTCAGGGATTTTGTTCCAGCAACAAAAAGTTAACTAACACAGCTGTTACCAGATTGTCCAGCTGTAGGATCTGTTACCAGATTGTCCAGCTGTAGGATCTTCCTCATCAGACTCCTTGATTTGTTCTTCTTTGTGTGAGAATCATTCAATGCATGACCTATGACCTCCAAAGAACACTGCAGTTTTACAAGTGACACTCAAAAGGAAGCACCTGAGCAATTCCTGCTTCAGACAGGCAGGCAGGCAGGTGGCCTTGGTGGGGGTCCTGCCCACCCTCCCATATGCCATCCCTGTGCAGAGTCTCAGTCCTGACTGGCCCCCTCACTGTTCTCCTGGCTCTCAGGGATGGGGATCCCCATAAGGAATCCCTGAGCTCACTCTGCTAAGCTGAGGCCTCAGACCTAGGGCAGACGCTACCTGCTCTCCTAGGATCATGAATGTCCCTGTCCAATGCTCCCCAAGACATACACCTACCTGTAGAGGGAGCACAATGGGAAACCTAAGAGGCACACGGGCCAACCTGTTAATACTCACAAATTTATTTTGATAAATATGTAAAATA
Source organism: Marmota monax (assembly GCF_021218885.2). NCBI lineage: Eukaryota > Metazoa > Chordata > Mammalia > Rodentia > Sciuridae > Marmota > Marmota monax. Next base: position 9,225,645 of record NW_026693473.1, on the reverse strand, counting down.
CTAGAAAAATAAGCAAAACAAAAAACATTTTAGTACTTTGATTTCACAGATATTACCTAAGAAGAGACTAAGGAGAAAAAAGTAAGTCAAAATATATATTAAGTACATAATAATACTGCAGGCAGTTCTAGGATATTGGCAAAAACCACGAAGGAAATACTTAAATGACCTGACTTTGGAGTCGCTGCTTGTGTCCAGCACTTCCTTCTGTGGACAAGACAATGTGGTTAAAATGTCAAGCACAGTACTAGCAGCTGGGAGGTTCCAGTGACTGAGTCCCCTTCTTCCCCATGTTTCCTAGGTCTCGACAACTGATGTCAGTCCTGAGCCAGCTGACTCTGAAGTCCCCCACTAAACCCCCTCCTCTAAACCCAAGAGGTCACACCTGCCAGGGTGTGCCCAGGACACGCTACTTCTCTAAGCTACTCCAGGACAGGCTCAGCTCTGGCAGACAACAGGTACACAGCATGAGATGGGCACACACCACACTGGCACCTGCTCTTCATGGGACCATAAGGAAATGAAACAAAATATGTGTCAGGCAGCAAGGAAGACAAACATGAGCTCATCTGATTCTAACAACTGTGTCCTTCATGAAGGAGGCAGCCAGGGCTGAAGAGGTGAAGTCACTTGTCCAAGGCAACTAAGTGGGTGCCTGAGACCCAGACTGAGCGCTAGACCTTGATGATGTCAGAGCACACAGGTGTCTGGTGGGAGAATAGGCCTCTCTTACTTCCTCACCATGGGTGGGGCTATCACTGAGCATGGTACCGCAAGCTCCCTCCAAAGAGGTAAATCTCTCTCGCTGCCTTTAACATTAAACTCCAGTGTAGACAAATTCATCATTCCCCCAACCTAATTGTAAGCCTTTTCCTGGACAGATCCAGAATCCCTGTGCTGTTTACCACCTCCACGAGCTTCCACCTCCCTCCCCAGGCCAGGAGTTCAGCTAGGACAATGACTTCCTCAATGCTGTACTCCACACATGGCCAGAGTGATCCTGCAACTTTCACTCAGCCAACACCAGAAGCCTGCCATCTGCGCTCCCTGCCCGCTGTACTCCCCAGGCCCTCCCCACCTGTACCCCGTACCTAGCTTCCTGCCATCTTCTTGCCCAATGTGCTCAAAGCACCTTCTCCATGAGGTTTCCCTGTCCATCCAATTAACACTCCCAACAACCTAAAACAAAAAAACAGCAAGATGGTAGCACTTCTTTAACCTATATAAGAGGAACAGTGATGTCTTACATTTTTTGTGAAATTTTCTGCTTTGATTTGTTTTATAATGTAAAATTTTAATTCATAAAAAAATAAAATACTACATAAGAGGAGGGAAAGTAGGATCATACAATTTAAGTTGGCTAGAAAAACTCCATAATGATAACCTGAGGGAGTGAGCATTAAGCACCCTGCCAGGTCCTGATTCTCACAGGTTCTAACTTGTGGGTTCAGGATCATACAGGGTTATGAAGCATTCCTTGAAAAAAATCAAGGAAGGTATCCCAAGAATAATTCAAAAAAAAAGAAAGTCATACACACAAAGACATCATCTGTGGCATTATCTGTAGTACAAAATAATCAGAAACTCACAGAACAGCTTATGAAAGAAATATGACAACAACTGAGGCTACGGTCACATGAACAATAAGCATAAGACTGGCCTGTGATCCCAACAACTCCAGAGGCTGAGGTAGCAGGACACCAAGTTTGAGGCCAGTCTAGCAACTTCATGAGATCTTGTCTCAAAATAAAGCATTAAAAGGGCTGGGGATGTAACTCAGTGCTAGAGTATCCCTGAGTTCAATCCCCAATAACAAAAAAAGAAAAAGATCTAAATAAATAAACAAAAGACAAGAAAGCAATATGAAGAAGTTATGCCCTACACCACCACACGTGGACAGTGGACAGAATTCCCCTGCCATGCCAAAATCAGGCCAAAAACAGAATGGAGCTCCAGGGGCACAGGGGAAATGAAGATGGTTTGTGAGAACATGACTTAGTGTCAGACCGTTTGCAGAAGCAAGTCAAGAAAGCTCTCCAGAGGTCCCCTCATGCCCACTTCCCTAAGCATCTTCTCTAGATTCTCACAACCCTCTCCCCTCTGCAGGCCCAGGCTGTGTCTCTAAACTGAGCACTGTCATGGGCCAGTGAGATGCCTATTCTCAAGCTACAACAAATCCTCTCAAGAGTCCTACAAATTAAGTCCAGATGTACACATGTCACAGAAGAGGGCTCAGAAGCCAACAATTTCAGAAACCAACAAGTCAAACAGCAAGGTGACATTTTATTTCCCAGAGCCAGCTACTTAAGATAAAGCTTCTGCCTTAAAAACAAAACATTTTACTTTGCATTTGCTCTAAAAAATTTGCCACTCTCCAAGAGAACCAAGTGAATAAATAACTTCAGTCACTCATGCTTCTGGTCAGAGCAAACACCACTGGCTGAGTCTCAAAAACAGAAAAGGAAAAATAAGAGACCCAGAATAGCCAAAGCAATCCTTAGCAACAAGAGTGAAGCTGGTAGCATTACTATACCAAACTTTAAACTAAACTATACCACAGAGCAATAGTAACAAAAACAGCATGGTATTGGCACCAAAATATACTGGTGTAAGAGTAAAAGAAATTGAAGTTAAAGTGTAAAAGACCGGGTATCGTAAAGTTTCTAAGCTGCAAAGCCTGAGTTAAAATGCAAAGGACCAGGTATTGTTAAGTTCCTATGCTACACCCAAAACCTGAAATTCCTGTAGCTGTTACGACAATTCCCAGGACTGCCCAGTAAATATTCCCCCTGACCATCTAGTTGTTTAATAACCTAGGACCCTGTGCAGCTTGGCACGTAGGCATCTCAGGGCCCAAACCAATCAGTTTGAATGTACCCCCCTTCTTAGGATTGACCTGTCACTCCCGCCTGACCTGTTCCCGCCAATGAATGTACTAATCATGTTTAAGAATTGTTGTTTGATTTTCCCGCGCCTCATGATGATTTGCTCTGAGGTATGCAAAGCCCCCGCCCTCCCCAAAAAGTGTACTTAAGCACTGCTCAACCCCTGCTCGGGGCTCTGGGCCGCTCTCCCTTGTTGAGTGAGCATGGAGCCCCAGCGCACTGGATTCTTCAATAAACCCCCTTTTGCAGTTGCATGAGTCGGTCTCTTGGTGGTCTCTTCCTCTGACGTTCGCAGGACCCTTACACTGGTAGAACAATGGTACAGAATAGAGGACACAGAGTCTAACCCACATAACTATAATTATCTTATATTAGACAAAGGCACCAGAAACGTACATTGGAGAAAAGATAGCCTCTTCAACAAATGGTGCTGGGAAAACTGGAAATCCACATGTAACAAAATGAAATTAAACCTCTATCTCTCACCATGCATAAAACTCAATTCAAAGTGGATCAAGGACTTAGGAATTAAACCAGAGATCTTGCACCTAATGGAAGAAAAAGTAGGCCCAAATCTCCATCATGTCGAATTAGACCTCAACTTTCTTAATACAACTCCTTAATAGCACAACTTTCTTAATAGTGCAAGAATTAAAACCAAGAATCAATAAATGGGATGGATTCCAACTAAAAACCATCTTTTCAGCAAAAGAAATAATCAGTGAGGTGAAGAGAGAACCTACAGAATGGGAGCAAATCTTTACCACAAGCACATCAGATAGAGCACTAATCTCTAGGATAAGTAAAGCACTCAAAAACCTTAATACCAAGAAAACAATAACCCAATCAACAAATGGGCCAAGGAACTGAATAGACACTTCTCAGAAGAGGATATACAATCAATCAACAAACATATGAAAAAATGGTAAACACCTTCAGCAATTAGAGAAGTGCAAATCAAAACTACTCTAAGATTTCATCTAACTCTAGTCAGAATGGCAGTTATCAAGAATACAAACAACAATAAATGTTGGTGAGGATATGTGGGGGGAAAGGCACACTCATACACTGCTGGTGAGACTGCAAATTGGTGCAGCCAATCTGGAAAGTAGTTTGGAGATTCCTTGGAAAACCTGGAATGGAACCACTATTTGACCCAGCTATCCCACTCCTCAGTTTATACCCAAAGGACTTAAAAATAGCATACTACAGGGACACAGACATAACAATGTTTACAGCAGCACAATTCACAATAGCTAAATTGTGGAACCAATCCAGATGCCCTTCAGTAGATGAAGGGATAGGGAAACTTTGTTATATAAACAATGGAACATTACTCAGCATTAAAAGAGAATAAAATCATGGTATTTGCAGGTAAATGGATGAAGTTGGAGAATATAATGCTAAGTGAAACAAGCCAATCCCAAAAACCCAAAGGCCGAATGTTTTCTTTGATATGATGATTCTGACTCATAATGGCAATGGGGGAAGGGAGCAAGGGAGGAATGGAGGAACTTTAGATAGGGCAAAGGGGAGGAAGGGAAAGGGAGGTGGCAAGGGGGTAGGAATGATGGTGGAAGGAGTTAGACATCATTGATTCTAACTCAATGAGTTAGACCCTAAGTACATGTATGAAGACACAAATGGTGTGAAAATACTTTGTGTATAGTGACTTGAGAAATTGTGCTCTATATACATAATATGAAATGAATTGCATTCTGCCATCATGTATAACAAATTAGAATAAATAATTAAAAATAAATAAATATTACTCTTAAAAAAAAAAAAACAGAGAAGGAAACAAAACCGAACTACCTGATGTCACAGCAAAGGCTGTGAGGTAGCACCACGCCTGGCTGTAGAGGATGCTAGTGTGGCTGGAGCGATAGCAACCAGGAGAGGAAGGCAGAGAGGTGGGCAGGGACCAGAGCCTGCAGACATTACAAACCCATACACAGAAGCTCCTGGCTCTGCCCAACTGAATTCACCATTTGGCGGCTCACTTTTCAGGCCCTGGCCAGGTTGAGTCTTCAGACTTAACAGATGGAAACAAAGTATTCAGATACAGCCCAGGGAAGCCAAAGAGGAACTTCACACCAGGAAGCACCATCCAAAGCATTCTACAAGGTGGTGGGTGCCTCTGAGGCTGGACAGCATGTCTTTCATACACCTTGTCTATTAGCCCCCTCCTGGCTGAGTAGGCCTGTACTATGACCCGCTTTGCACAAGCCCATTTGAACAGCAAGACATCCACCCACCCACCCCTGTCCTGGTCAGGGACCTGGGACTCTAGTCACAATGCAGATGTCAGCAGTGACTGGCCATACCCAGGACCTAGGACTAGAGCCCCAGTCTGCACTGAACACATGTGAAGCTCACTTATAACAGGAAGCCATCTGCCAAGATAACAAACATCTCTCACTTCCCAGCCTCACAGGCCCACTTCTCACTAAGGTATTTCTCAAGTACCATCTTCTCAGGAGCCATTCCCCAGAACTGTGAGCTTCTTCCACTTCTACTGAGGTACCTGGAGCTACAGGGTATGATGCTTACTCAGTTGCCCCTGGGCTCAGGCATCATCTCACTCTTACACAACATAGAACACAGCAAAGGATGTGGACTGGGGGATTTCTGTGCAAATAAAGATGAGCCTGAGCTCACACAGCCCAGGTTCAGACATGGGCACCTGCCCCAGGACCCAAGTCAATGGAGGATAACAGGTGGTGACCCATGGAACAGGACCATGTGACAGTGTGCCAGGGACAGGCATGGCCACAGGACCCAGCCAAGTTTAGGGGTCCTTTACACACAGGTTCTTTAAACACACTCATTTGCTTTTATCATTGCATCAATATTTTGAGGTAGGTGATATTACTCTGTCCCTTCTATAGACAAGGAAGTAATTCAAAGAAGGTAAATAACCAATCATTGCCTTGCAGTGGAATGAAGAACAGCCAGACCCTGAACCAGGCCCAGCTATAGACTCATTCAAGAAACACACCACTCTGTCATGAGGCCACACGAGGAGGCAGAAAGAAATCAGACTTGATTTCTACCTCTAAGGCTCCCAGTCTGGCAAATTCACCAACACAGCAGACAAACGAAAAGAAACAGCAGCATCAGAAAAACAGCAGGCCTTCAGAGAACACAGATCCTCCAAGTGGGATTTTTGAGCTGGACAGTAAACCAGCAGAAAAGAAGGCATCTAGAACACCTACCATGTGTCTTCAAGACCAGCTTATATAATGGGCCCAGAAATCCTTGCAATAGACACAGCAGGACTGGCACTGCAGAGTACAGGACCAAGAAGGAGGCAGCAAAGTATTTCCTATAGCACACAGCTCCCTGCCACACAAGGTCAGTTGCAAGGGAAGCCTAGGACCAGGAGACAGGCATCAAGCTCAGAGTGGGCAGGAAAGGGCAAAGCAAGGGACAGGGGAGCCATTCAGAATGGCTCTGGGCCTGCATCTCAGGTGGCCCTTCAGCTTCATTTTGGAACCACCACTCAGGGGGCATAAATCATAGCCATTCATGTACACAAAACACAGGTAACTGCAGGGCACCAAGGTGGATGGGATCCAAAATAAGCATCTGGCTAGGAACAAAAACTGAGTACGAGTAACAGAGACAAGCACTACCCAGAACTAGCCCCAGAAGCAAACAAAAGGGACAGTAGGCAGGAAGACAGTGAGGCACAGGAACCCCAGAACCCCAGGTCTGGCTGTAGCCCTGTGCAAATTGTTGGACCTATTTGGGCTCCAACTTCCCTAGGGCAACATAAAGGGACTGGACTCCCTCCAACTGTGACCTCCTGTGACCTGCTGCCAAATGAGGTGGATGGGGTTCAAATATCACAGTCCTCTAACACGTACTAAAGAGAGGCTCCCAGCTGACTCCACAGTGCAGAACCCAGAGGGGGAACCAGAAGAGTGTCCCATGCAGGCTCTGGGATACCCCTGCTCTTCACAATCCTCTTGGAGGCCCTCGACCAGCTGACAAGGGGACATGGACACATGTGCAAGGCCCCAGCAAGCATAAGGGCACCCCAGCTCTCACACAGCATTCCCTGTTGCAGAGGGACAAGAACAAGTCACCAAAATAAGCAGGCATTACAAGCATTAAGGCACCGTGCTCAAGAGTCAGAGGGCTGGATTTCAACCTCCACTTGGCCACTTGCAGTTGCATAGCTCTGAGCAAGCCTCTAGGCCTGCTCTGGCCCAGGAGCCTCACCTGTGCAACCTCTTCCCAGGGAAGAATACTTCCTCCTCCCAGGAAGAATGCTCTAAACAAGAGGACAAAAGTAGGATCTAGCAGGGTGCCTGCCACTCAGGAGCCAACGGTGTCAATTGCTGCTATCATTGACAAAGATGACAGAGAGCTTGGGAGAGTCTATGCTCCTCATCCCTCATCCTCCTCAGGACTGAGGATCACCTTGGCTTCCAGAAGAGGCCAAGAAATTAAACAGTAGCTCACTGGAGATACCAGCCAGGAGGACGTGGTCAGGGCCATCCCAGGGACTATCCCCAAAAGAGGTGAAAATGGCTTCAAGGTCCTCATCCCTTACCCTCCTGTTAAGACAAGGTCTGGAAGGACAGGTGCTTTGCAGCTTCCTAATACCCACTTTACACACACCAGTAAGAAAGCTCCAGGTACGACTCAGAGCTGAAATGTCCCTCCCCACCTGCTACTGTTTCAATAAGTATCCCCCAAACGTCTATGTGGTAAAGGTTTGGTCACCAGTCCATGATAGGGAGAAAGTAGAATCTTTAAGAGGTCTTCAGGTCACAGGCATTGTGCCCTTGAAGAGAATACTGAGATTCCAGCCCCTTCCTCTCCCTCTTTCTATTCCAAGTCATAAAGTAAATAGTTTGCTCCACCATTACCATCTGAGCACCCCCACCAAAGGCCTAAACACAATGGGCACACCTGATCATGGACTGGGATTCTCAAATGATGAGCCAAAATAAACCTTTTCACTTTATGATTATCTCAAGTATTTATTACAGTAACAGCTTGACGAATACACAATCTTGCAGATGAGAAACTGAGGCTCAGAGACACTAGAAGTCCTTATCCATGGAAACCAGGACAGGAGAAAGACTAGAACTCAGGATCACCAATCCCTAGGCAGGCTCTGCCCACATATTTAACTGAAAGTATATGCCAGGGGAAGGGGCAGAAAAGCTCATTAAGACACTGCTTACCAGCTGAAGACTCTGAGCAGATCAGGTAACCTCCCCAGCTGTCTAAGGTGGGAGAGATAGCGGGACCCCTCCCATCTCTCCCAGGCCAGCATCAGCAGCATCGGTGTTTCTTCAAGCTAAGCAAAGGGGATGGTTCTGAAAGAAGTCTGCAAAACACCAGAATCTTCCTGGCTGGTCTCAGGCTGAATACATTCTATCAGAGAACTCTTGTCAAGAGGTACAAAGGAGCTTCCTTCACAATCATGGGGCCCTTCTGTATGGCCAAGGGCTCTAAATCCTACAAGTCTGAGAATCTTGCTCTCAGAATATGTGAGGAACACCAATGGGGTCTCCCCAGCAGCCCCACCTCGTATTTCCTGTAGCTACAGGACACGGCACATGCTTGCATTTACACCTTACTGCCCACTTACCTGGCATTTATCTCCTCCGGCCCAAAAAGCTTGTGCTGAGTCTTGTGCCACACAAGGTCCTGTTCAGCACTACCCACCAGAAACACAGAGTGACGCAGGACACTGCCTCGGGCCTGCAGCCACCTGCAGAGGCACCAGTATCAGCAGAGTGGGAGTCAGAGACAGAGTCACCAGGGTGAGGGGGTCACACAGAAGACACTCAGAGCTTCCTCTTGAAGAGTGAAAGAGTTAAAGAAAGGAGGGAGGATGTATGTTCTGGGGGAGGAGGCACCTGGGCACAGTCCCACATGTATGAAGTGGTAAGAGGCACACTGCAACTCTAGTTGTGGAGCCCGGGAGAGCCAGGCACTTCCAAGATGGAAAGGCAGGCAGTCCCTGCTCTGGAGTCCTCCTGCCTTATGATTCTGCCAATCCAGAGAGTCGTACAATCCCTCAGCCAGGCTGTCCCTGCTCTATCTATCTACCACAGAAATGCATGCTCAAAGCCCCAGGAACCCCTGGAACTCTCTGCCCTGTGTCTTCCTGCCCTCCAGACCACAGGTGGGCGGGCACTCAAAAGCCGAGCCGGCACTGTGCCTGAGCCTGTACGGGTTTTCTCAAACCCTAACCAATCCACCTGTCTACCTACCAGAGCCATCAGAACTCCTCCAGAATCCCACCTGACCAGAACCAAGGAGCCTGACCGTGTGGGCAGGTCTCACAGAGCTCATATCCCAGAATGCCACAATGATCTAGAAAGAGCAGGGCCACTTCATCACATCCATGAGGTAAGAGCCACAGAATATGAGGCCTGACACCCTGTTCAGGGGGATGAGGCAAGAGCCAGGGCCATGAACAAGCTCTGGGATATGTGGTCTATGTGGAGAGTGGAGGTCTCCCCAGTGGACTGGCCTTTCGAATCATTTGTAGTTTACCCTTGACTAATGCCCAAAAAAAGATTTGAGCCATTCGTGTGCAATCAGACCAAGAAAACCAATCAAAAACTATCAAGAGAGAGAAACAAAACATCAAACATGACACAGTTTACTATAAACAAGTTTGAATTGGAACCCCCTAGAAACTAAAACACATTCACAAAGAAAACTCCACCCCACCCCACACACCCTCAAAGACTATCCACGTTGCCTACAAAAGACTACGAGCACGGACTCCAGTTTCACCATCCTGGCAAGAAACTTGCACTGCTCTGAACAGCCGACGGTGAGCCAGGCCAGCGCTGGGCTGAGTGGAGGAGTGGTGCTTGTCAGGGGCTCTTCATTCCAGCAGGAAAGAGAAGGCATGGATGAAACTGAAAGTCAACTAAGGCACAGTGTTAGTGCCTGGAAGATGCAACTACGTGTTGTTAAAGGCAGGGGGGGTCTGAGGAAAGAACTGTAGTTTGGAGAACTGCAGAGGACTCAAAAAAATATGAGGCCCCCTGAAATAAACCTGGGCCGAAGGCTGTTTTGCAAGCTGCATTGCCCTCCAATTGAATTAACAAGTGTGTGCCTTCTAAAATGCTGAGAAAAGGTTCCCAGCTCCCAGCACACCTACTAGAGTCTGCTAGTAGCAGGTACCACTTACCAGCTGCCTGCCAAGTGCCAGGCCCTGTGCCAACACATCTTTATCTCACAGCCACCTTGTAAGGTCAAGTGATAGGATGAAGGCTCAGAGGGCCTACATCCAGCGCCACAATGTTTCCAAATGTCTCAGGCCGGATTTGAACCCAGACTCTGGACATCTCCCTTGCCAACCAAGAACAGACTTTGCCAGAGGCAGAAAGGGCAGTGAGCAAATGTAAGGAGCAGTGTCTCTGCCCCCAGATACAGGACTGGGGAGAAAAGGAGGGGAGAGAGCACACCTGTTGTCCCAACCTGGGGCCTGGCCTTGGGGTCAGCAGGAGGACAGAGGCCAGACTCTGGGACACTTCAACCCAACAGCAGAGGATTGCTTTAATTGCTTTAACAGGGCTGCTTAACAGTAATCACCCCAAATAAATAAAACAAAGGCTTTAATTTAGAACACATTAAGTTAACAGCAGGCATCTGCCAGCTGACAATGTCTGAATTAGTTGCTCAAAACAGGTACAAAGCTGTTTCTTGGGATCAGAGCCTCTAGGTTAAGGCCCCTGTGGGCTAAGGGAGAGGGGTGGAAGGTGATATTGCCACTGGTCCTCTGGACAGATCCTCTAAAACACACAGGCCAGGGGGAATGGTCAGGGGAACAAAGGCAAAAGCCCTGGACAGGAAAGGTATGAGAAAGGGCAGGGAATCCTTCCGAGGGCAGGAGCAGGAAGCCTGGGGTCTGGGCCCCTCAAGCAGGTAAGCTCCCAGGGCAGGGGCCTCCCTCTGCCAGAAAGAGACCTGCACTGGGATACTGGAGATCAGTCAGTGAGGCGGGACTCTGAACCCAATGACAGCTAGGAACCCACAGCTCCAGCTGTCAAGCCATCAGACCTGCCAGAGCTGAAGGGAAACCAGGCAAACAGTACCACCCTGCCTCTTGAAGACTCTGGACCCAACTCCCTACTACTGTCAGGGTACCCAGGCCACTCCACCTTCAGGCAGCTCTAACAGGAGCATTTCCTACACCGGAGTCAGAAGGTGTGATGGGCCCCCAAAAGAGCTGTGAGGCCAGGTGGGCAGCTCCGGGCGGTCCCAAGAAGGGAACCGTAAAAGGCAAGGAGGCCGCCTGTCCACTCCAACCTCTGCCGGTGAGGCCAGATCCAATCACCCCAGCTGCTTGTTCAGCCACCTTTTTCTAAGGGCCTTATCAAAGCAGGTTTATAACGGCACAGGAAAGAAAAGACCTCCCACTGTCGCCACAACGACTCCCTCTCTTTAGTCCTTCTCTCTAAAGCCAAGAGGCACAGACTCAGGAGAAAACAGACACGCTCCACTGTAGCAGAGGCAGAGGCAACACACCTCGCAGGCCCGGGGATCCCAGCACGCCAACGCGGTGCCACGGCGCCCTCCAGCGGCCGCCGCCGGCCCTACCGCTGCCGGGGGCCCCAAGGAGGACAAGCCTAGCATGAGCTACATAGCAACGCCTCCTCTAGGCCTGGAGGCCAGGTACTGATTGTAGCCATCCCGGTCCTCCCGTGAGGTTTCCAGCTCACAGCTCCCGGATCCTCCAGCCCAGGACAGCTAGAAAGCTAGCCCCAGGGAGGATTCCGCCTCCCCTCCCCTGTGAATCTGATCCAGAGGAGCAAGGGAGACCTGCTTGGGCCAGGTGAAGAGAAGCGGCAGACTCTGGACCCAACCTTCCAGAAGGGACCCCAGGCTGCTGGTAACACTCAAAAGAGAGGAGGGAAGGGCCCAAACTGGTTCCAACCCCAGCTATGAGGCACTGAGTAAGTCACTGCCCCTCTCTGGCCCAGGCTTTCAGCTTAGCGCCTGACGCTGCGCCGGGAGCTTCGGAGTTCCCTTCCTGCTCCCACACGGGGTCTGCACCCCTGGAGCGGGTAAGAGGGCTCCCAGTACAGCGCAGTTTTTGTACAGAGGGATGTTCTTACCTGGGGTGGTTTAGTAGCGGGATGACACAGATTGCGAGGTGGGTTACGGCCAGCACCCACACCCACAGTCCCTGTGTGGAGCTGTTGGCTCCTCCTAGTCTGAGCTCGGTAAGTCTAGACCTCTCAGCCTAGGTCTTTCACGCCTCCATCACCAGTCACAGTGATGGGGCTCCAGAGGTGTAGGTGAAAGCACTTTCACCAACTCCAAAGTGCTGAACTAATGTTATTATTCTTCTAGTCTTCATATTAGCAGTACCCTCTCATTGATTTGGAGCATCAAATTACTCTGTGCATCTTTCCAAACAGTGTTCTTGAGAGTATGTACAATATCAGAGATATTATAAAAAGTCTTTCAGGTAGGCAAGGAAAGTATTTTTTTTCTTGTAAAACACAAGTATATATGTTTTACATGAAAAATACCAAATACATTAATCCAAATGTATTTATCAACATGTAATCATCTCATCATTAGTCATTAAGGAAAGGCAAATCAAACCCAAAGTAAAATACTTCTTCACATCCACTAGATGGCTGTAATCAAAAAGACAGTAACCAGTGCTGCTGAAGGTGTGGAGAAATTGGAATACTTTTACACTGCTGGTGGGACCGTTAACTAGTGCAGGTACTTTGGAAAAGTTCAGCAATTATAAAAGGTTAAAAAGTTAACATACAACCCAGCCATTCTTTGCATTTTTTTTTTAAAGAGAGAGTGAGAGAGATAGAGGTAGAGAGAGAGAGAATTTTTTAATATTTATTTTTTAGTATTTGGCGGACACAACATCTTTGTTTGTATGTGGTGCTGAGGATCGAACCCAGGCCGCACGCATGCCAGGCGAGCGCGCTACCGCTTGAGCCACATCCCAGCCCCACAACCCAGCCATTCTATTCCGAGGTCATACCCAAGATATCTGAAAACATATGTCCACTCAAAAACTTTACCAAAAAATGTTCACAGCAGCACTATTCATAATAGTCTACAAGTGAGAATAACACAAAATTCCATCAACTCAAGAATGGACAATGTGGTATATCCACACAAAGAAATACTATCCAATTATCAAAAGGAATGAAGAAATGGCATGCTACAATGTGGACTTTAAAAACATTATGAAGGACACCAGACATAAAAAACTTCATATTGAATAAGTCCATTTATAGCAAATATTCAGATTAAATGAATTTATAGGCACAAAGCAGATTAGTGGCTTCTGGAGACTAGGAGCAGGAGGATGGGAAGTGACTGCTAATGAACAGTTTGTCTGTGAGATGATGAAATGTCCTGGAATGAGTGATCATGGCTCTATAACCTTGTGAATATACTGAAAACCACTTAACCGTATACTTCAAAGGGAAAAATTTTTGGTATGTGAATTTCATTTCAATCTTTTCTTACAAAAAAAGAAATTATCTCTTTAAAAATGGCCTGGGGGAACAGAGAGCAGCCAGGAAGTCCTGATGAACTGCTGATGCTCAAAGTGAGAACATTTCTATCAGTGCATTAGAGTCCAGAAGAATTGGGCTGGGTTTGTAGCTCAGTAGTAGAGCATTTGCCTGGCATGTGTAAGGCACTGGGTTTGACTTTCAGTACCACATATGAAATAAAATAAAAGTCCACTGACAACTTTAAAAAAAAAAAGTCCAGCAGAATTTACAAACCACCCCTGTATCATTTCATCTGTGACATCCCTGGTCTATGTTGGGAGATATGCCTTATAATTTCAATACACTTGTGGAAATACCTAGAGTTTATTGCATTTAATACAATAATATATAGTTAATGTATTATACTTATTCCCTACAGACCTATGATTACAAAATCTCTCAAGAGAAATGTACCTTGGCATACAAACTACTCCAATTGCTTTCATGAGTATATTAAAATTTAAAAGAGTGTCCCTAATAAATGTACTTGGTGAAACTCACGCTGTTCTCTAAATGGCATAAAAAGCCAGCATCGTCTCAAAGAGCCTCTCACTTCAGAACACATTTCTAAGATCACCTCTTTCCCAGAATGTCATAACATAGCGAAAGGTTTCACACAAAGATGTAAGACACCTGCTACTGGGATATCAGCACCAGTCCCAGTATCACCTGCTTGTTATCAGCTTCCTCAGCAACACAGCCAGCACTGGGGATCCTCACTTTGGGGCTTTTCTCAAGCCCCAGCTAGGAGCTTTTTCAAGCCATTCACAGGTTTGTTTGTTTTGCGGTATTGAGATGGAGTCCCAGACCCTCCCATGCTAGGTAAATGCTCTGCCACAGAGCTGTACCCCCAACCCAAGTTTTGCTCTTGCAACAAAAGACCTGGGGTGCCCTCACAACAGAGCTCTAACATTTTTCTGGTCACTCTCAGTGACTCCTAAGTACCTCCTCCTGGAATCCAGCAAACACTTGTAAGTGAGGAAAGCTCAGCTGTCTTCTCCTAACTTGTCCTCAAGCATGTGCTACCCAGTTTCAGGACCTGACAAAGGGTGAGCTCTGACAGAAGAGCAGACCATTGAGAACCCTTTCAGGATGTCTTGGGTTTCATCCACACGGCCATCAGTTAGTCCACTACCAATACTTATTGGGAGCCAAAAGGTGCCCAGAACCAAGTGGAGATCATAGTGGTGCTAGGAAGAGAGACATTGTTTCCATTGTTTCAGACTTCCACTAGGAGAGGGCCCTACCAGACCAACACCCTGGCCTCCTGCACCAACCCTACACCCCACTCCCCATCGTACCCAGACTAGTCCTTAAGGCGACAGGAGATGCTCATTTGATGGGTGAGTTTGGGTGGCATGTCTGCCCCGGGCCCCTACCTCTCCTCTTCTCCTACCTGTCCCTGCAGTGAAGCTGGTGGCTGTCCAGAGCTACCTGCCCCTCCAGAAGTCTGTTTCTTGGTTCCAGGTTAGGGGCTGCTTGTTCACTGTGTCTGTCACTTTCAACTCAGAAATAGAGTTGGCATTTATGGGTTTCCTAAAACCTGGTAGATAAAGAAGGTTGGGAAGTTCTCTGCCTTCATGGAGAGTATATTCCAGTAGGGAGGAGGCTGGACAGAAGTACACAGGACATGTGGAGCACTCAAACATGTGGAGACCACTCCCACCTGAGGCCTCTACCTTGCAGTTCTCTGAAGAAATCCCCCCTCCCGCATAGCTTCCGCCTTCCTTCCTTTAGGCCCTGCTGGCATGTCACCTGGTCAGTGGGCCTTCCCTGAACAACTCCCCCCCCTTAACACCCACACACTCCCTATCCCTTATCCCATGGAACTTACCACCACTTGACTATCGCCCACACCCCCCTCCCAGGACCCCAGAACATAAGCTTCATAAGAGCAGGGATTGTTCTGTTCCTGCTGTTCATAGGTACCCAGCAGAGTGCCTGGCACAGGGTAAGCACTCAACGACACCTGCTGAGTGAATGAACAGGTGAATGATGGCTACAAAAGACATGCGCAAGGTGATGGGAAAGATGGAGGCTGGCATGAGAACTGCCTTAGAAAAGGGGTTCAGAAGATGAACAGTCAACATCTGAGAGGATAAATCAGTGACAATGCAGGAGAATTACCCATAAAGATAAATACTGCCATACTCCCGGGAGGGTATCAACAATGGCTGGGTGGGCCTCACAGGGCCCTACAAGGGATTGGCCACCTTGGGGAAGAGGGATGAGATGACCATAGAGTCCTATCAGTGCCAGACAGGAGGCCTGCTCACTGTGCTTATTCTCCAAGTCAGCAGAGTAGCACAATGTCATAAGACTGAACCCAAAACCAAAGCCACAGCAGCACTGAGCCAAACTGGACTAAATACAGCAACAGATGTAATGGCTAGAGCTCTGGCAGACATCTTGGATCAAAAAGACAAGGGATACTCCCTAGAGATGGTGAAAAGTGAGCTAGAATGAGCCCCTGTGCCAGTCAGGTATGCCTCCCACCAGACTTTGTTAGATGAGAAATAAGCTCAAATAGGTACAAATCTTATGTTAGTATAAGCCAGCGTTATGTGGGGTTTTCATGGTATGCTGTCAAACCTAAGGAAATGAAGGTTCATGAAGGAATAAGTCTTGATCTAAGGCTCTACCATGTGAGATTCCACTTGACAGCGTGAAACAGCAGATGGCTCAGAAGCAGAGTGAGCAAAACTCCAAAAGCAGGGACAGACTTTCCTTCAGGTCAGGGATGAAAGGCTGGAAGAGTTCTAGGATGCTGGAATGATCCGAGTGGAAGGGAGCCAGGATAAAAGTAGTATCTTAGCAAGTTGAAGTAACAGCCCTCCCCAAAAAAGCCTGGATAAAAGAAAGCAGTCAGTCCAATGGTACGGAATGCCTGCTATATGCCAGGATCTGTGCTCCCCTGGCCAGGCTGCAGAGGTCAGAGGCCTGAGCCAGCTCTGAATGGTCAACAGGAGACACCATGCATTCCCATGCCAGCCTGCACAGCTCCATCCAAAGAGAGATTCTCAGATCCCACCAGGAAATTCTGACTTTCAGGCTAAGGCAGGGCCCAGGTCTCTACTTTTAATAGGTGCCTCCATGTGATTCTGATACAATTAAAAATGGACTATAGGGTAAAGCAGATCCTTTTCTGGTGCCTGGAACATAGCAGGTTCAGGTGTTTGCTAACAAATACTTCTAACCTGTTATAAGGATAACAAACTGATTTTGAAAACGCTTTCAATAACAGTCAAAACAAGTTTTGGGGGGTATGTGAATGATTTTTAGCTAATATTTAATTAACCAGAATGTAATTAATAATAATGTCATTAATAATGTTTTCTGATCTATCTCAGCAACTATATCAGCTAAAAATGTTTTTGTGTCATTTGAAAATGGCCTGAGAAGAGACCTCTGGGTATAGGTACAAATCTTATGCCAGCTCACCACAGCCCTGCTCTGCATCTTGCAGACATGGTAGAGACCCTGAGACTACCCTCAGGGAGAAGGAGGCCCCCAGGTGTCTCCACATGATTGGGTGGCCAAGGAGCTACCTTCCTCTTCCCAAGGTATTCCAGCACACTTTAAGTCAATTCTCAGAGTAAATTGCTCTCTGGACCTCATTTTACAAAACACAAGTGTTAAAGTATAGCACAAAGAGAAAAACATTGGCTTAGGCCACTGGTCCAGCCTCATCTGGGTCAGTAACTTACCAGGTGGCCTTGGCAAGTTTCTTCACCTTTTGTGCTAGATGCTCTTAAAGATCCCGTCCAGCTCTGACACAGCTTGGTAAGGATTTATACTTTCCTTCTTCCTAATCAATACTGAAAAAAATAATTCTCTTCATATAAAAGTCACTCATATATGTAAAACATAGTGTTAAGTGCTGGGGACATAGCATTTAAGAGATGTCAAAGTCAATATCCATAAAGAGGTATATAGTCTAGCAAGGTACACAGATAATTAATTTAATAATTATACAAATATCACTGCAATAAACATTAGCGAAGTGTAAGGAGCCGTCCATGGGTTGCATGTGGGTCACTGTGCATAGTAGCCTAATGAGGGGATAGGTCTGGCATTGGGAACCTCCCATGGCACCCCCACAGAGATTGATCATCTAATGCAGGTGAAGTTTCCCAGAAGTTCTGTCAAAGATCCCTGAGATGGATGTGACCTGCCAAGATGTCAATCAACCTGCTGACTGCAAGACATCAAGAAGCAAGATCCCGCCCTTGAAACCTTATCCCTGCCTTTGATGTACCCCCTTAAATAAACCACGGGAGCCATCTTTTCTTTGTCTAGTTCCAGAACCCATATAGATTAGATCTATCAGGGGCTTTGCCTTTTGTAAATATATTTCTGAGTATTTGTGTTTTGTGGTTCACTAATTTTTGAGACTTTTAAGTTTTAGAGTGCTTGGATTCTCCTGGGCAGAAAGAATAACCCCACAATCAGATGCTGGCCGTCGACCCCTGATACCAAAGAAAAGTGTTAGAACTGTAAGAGTGTGTAATGGGGGCTCGGGAAATGTTTACCAAGGAAAGAACACTAGAGTTGTGATCTGAGAACCCAATACCAGTGAATGATGGGGAGGGGAATATTCCAGGCAAAATGAAAGGCATATGTGGAGTGGATTCATGTGGATTCATGAGGTAGAAAGAAGCATTCCTAAGCTATGAAGAATTAAAGTCCCAGATAAATTAAAGCAAACCTTGTTAGAACCAGACATATAAAGAAAAGATCACCTTTTATCACAAATGTTAGATTCCAAAAATATGAATTCAAAAATAACGGGCACAACATGATCACGGGACTGATAAACCCTTACCGCCCATTGCCATCTAGCTAAAAGGCCTCCACCCTCACCACTCATGCCTCAACAGGGAGGTAGCAGTTCCTTCAGGTCATCTGCAGCTGCCTCCAGGCCTTGAGTGAGGGTGGTGGCTGGCAGAACTAGGACCCACAAGGACAGGGAGTGAGAGCAGGAAACGCTCCAAGGCAGGAGCCTGGCTCTCAGGATAGACCCATCTGAGGACCAATATTTCTAGTCCCAATATTTCTGCCAGACATCATACACAGAGACAGATGATTAGAGGAAAAGAAGAAAACACACAATTCAGCTGGGGTACCTTGGATAACTCCAAGAAGGGTGTGTATCTGAAGATGGTCAAGATTTGAATGCAGGGGCTAGGGTTGTGGCTCACTGGTAGAGCGCTTGCCTAGCATGTGTGAGGCACTGGGTTTGAGTCTCAGCACCACATATAAGTAAAATAAAGATCCATCAACAACTAAAAAAAAAGATTTGGAATGGAGAAAGCACCCAAAAATGGGAAGACACACGCAGAGGTACAAGGGCTAAAAAGTGCTGTGCGTGCAACAAGAGCCATGGCTGAACTTGGGATGAGGCAGGTAAAGAACTGACTCAGCAGGTGGAAATGACAATGATAGCCTTCAGGGTGGTGTTTATAGACTTGGTCAGATCCCAGATCTGCCCATTCTGGCCCTAGTACAGAATTTTCCTCTGCTCTAGTACAAGGCTTCTCAAATGTTAGTGTCCTAAGAATCATCATGGGACAGGTTGACCTACCACAAGAATACAATTAGGTAATTTGGGATAGGCTCCAAGCCAAAACCCTGCATTAGACATAAGAACCAAAGATACCTCCAGTCACAAGCTCCAGGACCTGGGTTCTTGGCCTTCTCCAGCATGAAATCCTAGCCCAGGTGCCCTCCCTTGGCCATGGTGGGCTAATTTGTCCTGTGCAGGGGACAGACCCTCAATGCAGGAATGAAGAGATATGGAGATTTGGGCTTGGCATGTCCATAGGGTCTAAAGACATTCCTAGGGAAAGTGAAGGCTGAGTAAAGAGTGGCCAAGAGCCCAAGAAAGAAAGGACATTCTGAGCAAAGGTCACAGCTTGTGTAAAGGCACATTCAATACTGTTAAGGTATAAAGTGCATGTAGAAGGAAACCCAGAGAGGCTGGTCAAGTTCACAAGACAGCTGGGACTTGAAACTGGGACTTGACACTTTAGGCAACAAAAAGCCACTGCACACCCCTGAACCCTACAGGAACCTGGTAGCAGCTCCCCATTTAGTCACCAAGCTGGACAGGAACAGTAGTGGGACACTACTCTTGCCTCATTGCCCTTCCCCCACCAACATCAGTCTCCACTCTAAGATCACCTACTTACTACTCCTATCCAAATATTAGACTTTGGAGCCCCTCTGTACAACTATTGGGTCAAAATAAGACAAGCAAGTTGATAAAGGCAACAGAGACAAAAGGCAACAACAATCCCAGAAGGGCAGACCCAGGTGGTGAATTAAGTGGGTGAAGAGGTGGGAGTTGCCACAGAGCAGGTTGGCTCAGCCTGGGGCAAGGCAGATAACTGTGCTCTTCCCAGATCATATCCGTACCTCTTGGAGCTTTCTCTTCCTCAAAAAGAGGAACCCACAATTTCTCTAAATGGGTTTCATGACCCTTGAGCACAGGGAGGACAAGAGAAGATTCACACTGGCTTTCACTAGATATGACTGAAATACCTTAAGCACTACAGAGAAGTGCCAGTTCAAATTGGGATGCTTCCAGAGGCCTCACCAAGACCCTGTTGAGCAGACTGCTCAGATGACTACTGCTGCCTTCAAAAGACCAGTTCCACCCTCAGATGGAACCTATAAAAGAGGTGCAGGTTCTGAAAGCACTATTGAACTGGCAATGCGTGCAAATCAGGGTTTGCTGATTCTCCAGGGGATAGCAATGAAAGCAGGGAGAGGGAAGCCAGACCATCAGTTAAAGCTGCCGCTCCACTTCTGCATAAACTCATTGGGCTCTAGGACACACCCCCAGACAAGCCCTCCAGCAGGATGTGTCAGAGAAAGTTAGACTACCGGTGACGCAAGTGGGCAGTGCCAGGAAGCCCCCAGCTCCGCCCGGTGCCCTGGAGAGCCACCTGGAGTGCTCACTAACCGCAAATGGGCGTGGGCTACCCACCAGGAACCCCTAGCTGTGGTCCCGCTCACCTTGCACTTGAAGCCGGCGGCGGGTGGCAGCAGCTCCCGCAGCAGGGCTTTGGCCACCTCGCGGCTGGCCTCCTCGCTCACGAAATGCAGGTTAAGCACTTCGTGCGCCTCGAACTTGGCAAGACGCAGCAGCGAGCGCAGCGCGACGCGGGCCTTAGCCTGAAGCGCGGCATTGTGCTCCGCCTTGGTGAACATCATCAGCAGGTGGTAGTCCACCGGCCCGACCCCGCCACCCTCCAGGCTCTTGGCCTTTGGGCCCGGGCCCGAGGCCGGGCCCGGCGCCACGGAGCCCCGCGCCACCTCCGGCGCGGGCGACGAGGGCGCGGAGGGGACACCAGCGCGGGACTCCTTCAGCCTCTTGGTGGCGCTGGAGAAGGTCTCGCGGCCCGAGCCTAGGTAATAGAAGGCAAAGACCGCAAGCGCGGCAGCCAGCAGCAACGCGCAGTAGTGAGACCGGACAGCGCCCAGGCGCGCCATGGCCCGAGCGCACGGGGGCCAGCCTCGGAGGAGGCCCATGAGCCACGAGCCAAGGATTCTACAGCCTCCTAACCCCGGCGTCAGGAGGCGGCCATGGCGGGGGCGGGGCCGCGCTACCCAGAGCCAGTGACGGGCGTTGAAGCACGGGAGGCGGGGTCAGGGCGTGCCCAACCGCCACCGGGTCCTAGGTTCCGAGGGATCAAAGCGCGAGGGCCTGCTAGGTCCACCATGCGAAGGGGGGGGGGGGGTGTAGACTGAGGACCCAGGTGTGGAGGAGGCCGGCTAGCTGCACAGTCTGTGAGAACCAGCTCCTCGAACTGGTGACTTGGCAAGAGAGCAGCGAGCGCAGCGCAACACGGGCCTTGTCCTGAAGAGCGGCATTGTGCTTCGCTCGATAGCGAAGGTGAGCCTTGAGAGAATTGAGCCCAACACAGGACCATCGATTAGCATAAAGATACACTGGACGCAAGAGGGAAATATTTTCCCTGTACACATTTTCCCCCTAATATTTTGGAGGTTTTATATCCACTCCCACACCCCTTCACATCTTGGATACTAGCTGTGACTAGGGAATTTAACAAGCTCCTTTCCCTTTCATGCCGAAGGAGTAAAGACACCCGAGGTGGAAATCTCACCCCACTTGGCACCTCTGGGACACACCAGAGGTAATCTACGTGAGTGGCCAGCAGGGGGACCTTGCTGCCTAACACATTGTGGTCGTTCAGAGACCCTGAGATTGTGGTATCAACTCGCTTTGTATTATTAGACTTTTACACTTTGTAAAGAGCCTAGTATGTCCCAGGCAGCTTTGCAAATTCTTAACTGAGGCATACTGACGAAACTGCTCAAGGCACACAGTTGGACACTGCCAACCCAGATAGAAACTCATTACTTAAATATTCTAAGAAATGATGAAATACCAAGAGTTCTGAAGTAAACACGTACAGGTATTTGGAAGAGGTGAAGACAAAGTGCATGGGCAGATGCATACATAAATTGATCTCTGCCACTTTATTACCACGTGCCATTACTTCTGCAAGTGTGAACATCAGACCTCTGAAACAGGTCTGGCAACAAATTCAATACATAATACTCACACAGCAGAATTACCACAGCTGAGTAATCATTTGATCCTCCCAACTCCCTGAGATAGAGGGATTTACTAGCAAGGAAATAGATTTAGAGAAGTACCCAATCTAGTTGAAAAGTAATGCAGGCAAGATCTCATCACAAGTCCTACTGTTTCCAAAGCCCAAGCTTAACTTAAGCCAATTTCCTTGAAAAACAGTAATTCAAGCTCTGGGTTGTGTATATTTTACCAGCAGTGAAGAGAACAAGCTCTGGAGTGGACAATGCAGTCTGGAACTCCACTACACCAAGCTGTCAGACTTTAGGTAAGTTAGTGAATCACTCTGAACCACATTTAAATCCAAATATACAGTGGGGCTAATATCTACACCTTATAGAGTTATGAAAGACAAAGAAAAATCAGAACAGTCCCCAACGCTTAGTATAGAATAAATCATACTAGGGACATAAAACTCATTTTTTAAAAAGTCTCTATCCATCATCTACAATAGCTTGGCTACAATAGCTTTTCTGGGGTATTTATAAATACTAACCCCCAATTCTCTTAATAATTGAGTCTCTAAATTATGGAAGAACTTATTCTGGAATTGTGCCTTTTAGTCCACCACCTACACTATCAATAAGTTTTGGGTATAGGTAGGGAACCAAAGGCACAACTCCATAATTTTATCTACCTCTATCACTTATGCTAGAATTTATACAAGCTTTATTTTTCAGATATTTATAACATCACCACTCCTGGAATTTATAGAAATAACAAGACCACTTAAATTTTACCTGGGAAGTCAAGAGAATACTCAAAGAGCCTATTTTTATTTTCCATGGTGTAGCTCATGAAAGCTCCTTTCCATTTCAGTTCTTTGCCCATAAAGAAAAATCAATGTTGTGACTTCCTAAATTGTGCCTTCCTACATTGCTAACTGGAAACGACAACAACAGGTTCAAGGTAGCCACTCGGTAGGGTATTCAAAAGATTCATGTACCTGCTACCTTACCTATCAGTAGCACGTGAGGATACAGCATTGAAAAGACAAAAATCTCTGCCCTTTTACAGCATATCTTCTAGAGAAAATAGGACAAATAAGAAAAAAATATGTCAATATGTGCCGCTTTCTTAACTTACATACAGGATATATCTGGGTATATCATAACAGGGTCAGTAGACAAAACCCTCCACGTATGTATGTCAAAATACACTCTACTGCCATACATATCTAAAAAGAACAAATAAAGATGAAAAAAAAAAGAAGAAAGAAAAAATCTGGAAAACCCCAAATCCAGTTCTAACTTTGACTTGGGTCAAGCTGATTTCTAACCAGAGATTAGGCAAGTGGCTTTTCCTGTTGTGTAATCTCCACATCCTTAGATCTGAGAAGATTATCCAACCTCTCCTTCCACTTCAGACTTGGTTTACAGGTCACTCTCTACAGGAATGGTCTTGAAATCTCCCCATCCAGTGTCTGAGCTAGGTACCATCCTGAAGGACTCCACAAGGGCTACCTACCTACTATATATTCAATATATATCCTAGTCCAAGTTTTTCTGCTATAATAAGGAAAGATTCCAAGAAAACAAGAGGTATCATCTACTTTTTTATGATCACAATATCTCCAACAACTCAGGACTCTACCTGTTTAATAAGCCTCAAAATATACCCACCCTGACTCACACCTGTAATCCCAGTGACTCATAAGGCCAAGGCAGGAGGTTTGCAAGTTTAAGGCCAGCCTCAGCAACTTAGCAAGACCCAGTCTCAAAATAAAAAATAAAAAGGACTGGAGATGTGGGTCAGTGGTAAAGCACCTCTGGTTCAACCCCCAGTACAAAAAAAAAAAAAGTTATGTGTATATATCCACCCATTTTATACATATATCAACAAATAATCAAATTATATAAAAATATGTATCCACCCCTAAGATATATATGCATAATGTGTGCATATACACACACACACACACACATACATCCACCCATCAAACCAGCATTTTCACTTCAAGGAATTCATCCTAAGGAAATAATTAAGAATGTACTAAAATATTTAGCCACAAGAGTATAGCAAAATTAGAATAAAATGTGATCATCAATGAAATGGCTAAACTAAAACACTGTTATTTAAAATGCTATATTCAACAAACTACATGTGGAAATTTTAAAAAAAAATTGAGCTAGGCACAGTGGTGCATGCCTGTAATCCCAGCAGCTCACAAGGCTGAGGCAGGAGGATCGAAAGGTCAAAGCCAGCCTCAGCAAAAAAGCAAGGCACTACAGTGAGACTCTGTCTCTAAATAAAATACAAAATGGGGCTAAGGATGTGGCTCAGTGGCCTAGTACCCCTGAGTTCAATCCCTGGTACCCCCCCCAAAAAAAAAATTGAGAGAAGCCCTACAGATTTAAAGACTCAAGATATATTAGCCAACTGTGAAGTATAGAACTTATGTGTGTTCTATCATCTGCCCTGTTGAAATCAAAAGTTACTAGCCACATTGGGAGATACTCAGCTCTTAAAACATGATACTATGACTGAGAAACTTAACACTGTCTAATTTTAAATAATTAAAATAGCCACATGTGGCTAGTGGGTTCCATTTTGGACAGCACAGGTAGACGATAGAATTATGGATGATCATCTTCATTACTTGATATTTAAATACTTTTCTACAAATAAAATTGTTTTCTCAAAAAATAGGCTGTTTTGCTTTTGTTTAAAACATTCACTATCAGTATGTGTTTTCTTCACAGGATTCTTCTGAAAATAAAGCTGAATAAAGCAAGATACATGTAAAATTGCATGTGTCTATTTTCAATTAATTTTTAAAAGGAAAGGCAAAAGCAGGCAATTCACTTCATTCTGTTTACAGCTTTCCTTGAATCCTAATTCATACAGAAACATGTTGTTTGTTTATTTGCTAAAAGGATGGAGTGAGAATGCATTGCCTAAATTAGGAAAGAAAATCCTTCTGTGGTTTCTAGCCAACAAATTAGGAAGCATAACAGCTCTGTGATCAGAAAGAATACTTTAAAATGGATTTCTTCACTGAAATAATTGGCAAATAGCATGGATCAAGTTGAAAGGGTTAAAAAGCATACAGTACCCTAAATATAACAGATATGTTTAGAGTGTAGTTCTCAAGAAAGCATTAAAAAACTATGCCAGAGGTGAGATTTTTATTGACTTTATTGTAATTTTTCAGCATACAAAGTACTTAATCAAGTATATTTACAATTCTTACATAATGTACATTTTAGAATAACTATAAAGAAAATGTACTTTGCTCCATTTACAATAACAAACTACAGCAAAACTACATTCATGAATTAGATACAAATCCTCTACATAGTAATAAACAGTAAATGGGAGTGTTGGTTATACATTCTTTAAAATAAACCTTTTCACAGGTAACAAGAAATATTACATGTAATAAGTTTTTATGGCTGGAATGATCCAAGAATGTCACAAAGCACAAGTAAACACTTGTAGAAAAGTAGCTCATCATTTCCAAAAATTAACCTTTAGCCTTTGTGTAACATGGTGCCAACAATCTTTATAATGTAGCAAGCTTTCCCTGTTTAACACACAAAATAGGGACAGGGGATTTGAGGAAAACATAGAAAATGAGACAGTGAAAACAACCACGCAGAGAAAATGGTATGTAATCAAATACTGCCTTGTCCTCACATTCCATTTTAAGTGGATGAATTTACATAAACAGAAAAACCAGCTTTATATGTGTCAGTATTTAAACTGAAACCAAGCCTCTTTTAGTTACCTTTCATTTTAAAGCATCAAGGAATTCATAAGCGGTGAATTAAAATTAACTTTTATTAATGTTTTGCCTTCATTAATGTTTTTATTACAAAAACGTGGACTGTCCTGCAATCTGATATCTTCAAACCCCAATCTATTCCTTCAAACTTTGTATCAAGGTTCTCCAGAATTATTTGAAGCATTTGTTATCAAACAGGAAAGCTGGCAGTCATTATCAGATTTTGCTGCTTTACAGCGATTTCAAATAATTTCATGATACAAATAAAGCACCTCTGACTTGTAATTAGTCAGATGTGGGTTATGATGTCAGCTCTGCCACCAACTAGCAAACCAAGTGACCACTCTGTAAAACAAGAGGCGCAAACTAGGATTAAAAAGCAGACAATGCTGAAGCTCTTAAGATTTCAGAAGTCCCTACTGTGAAAATCAGGTGAAATAAAGAAATGTCCAAGTAACATTAAAAATAGTAAAACACACTCAAAGAGATGTTTTTATATTTTCACCTTACTTTACCCATTCATTTTATTTTTTGAGGAGCCCTGAATCCAAAAAGGATAGTGACTACTAGTCCAGTGCTCTTTTCACCATATCATGCAGCTCTGAAGTCATTCTAGACATTCGAGTCTATAAAAAAATATCATTTTCCAGCTCTTGTCCATGATCAAAAGTGCCATCAAACAAAGGAGTTAATTTGACAATATAGAGTGATTTGGGAATGTCTGATTATTCAAAATTGGTAGTAAATTTAGTCTTAAACACAATTTGGTTCATTGTAACCACACTTAACACATGTAAAATTAAATTTTTAAAATTTATTTAAAATTTCTGATAATGCTAACATTATCAGAAACTGTGAAGGTCTAATTTTTTATACCAAAATGCATTTGTAAAAAATTAAATTGAACATAATAAATTAAGTCTGTTTGGAAATGTAAACACCAAAGTTCATTAAAATCTACAGTGAAGACCAGTAATAATTAGACACAGTGTAATACAACAAATTCTAAGAAATTTCTGAATTTCTAAGGAGTGTATAAAAAAATAGTTTTGAAAACTTTAGAAGTCTGACACATGTAAAATGAAGCTTTGCAAATAACTGCTCAATTACCTTTAGTCTAGCTCTAAAATTAAATTGTACTTTATAAACTCTGCACAATTGGTGCTATTCTTAATTTGATATTAATCCATTTTTAAGTTAATGAGCTAATGATAATAAGCTAACAATAATTATAAAGAATCAGAAACTAATACCAGCAGATAAGAAGCCCAAGAGTATTAACATTTTTTATACTATAATTTCTCATAATACACTGAATAGTTCATAGCATAACAAAATTCAGATTTGTTATATACTATATAAAATCTAATGGTAGACACAGCAAATAATACCTAAGAGTCAACCTACCTTGAAACTATTAATTTAATTTAAAGCCTTGCTGTTTACTCCATTATTATGCCAAATTTAGTACAGAGGGAGTCTCAGCGCCCTCAAAAAAACTAAGCCGCAGAAATGTATTTTAGTATTGCCAGTCTCCCTGCAATATCAAAGATTTAGCTTTCTCTGAAGATATTCAAAACCATGAACATCTTCAGTACACTTCAAATGCATCTCTAACCATTAAATATAAGTAGAAACTAATTACTGCCACAATAACAACTCATGACTCCAGGTAAAGGAGGTAATGGGTCACAAGGAATTGCCCTCACAGCCACAGAGGTTCCAGGGGTGATCTCAAGCACCAGTGGCTGCAGACAAAGGGAACCAGCAGACAGTGTCCTCAGCCAAAGGTCAGGAGCTTTAGGAATGACGTCTAGAATTCAAAGAGCAGACTCGGCAAAGGAAAAGTGAGGCTTTCTTTTCTCTTCTCCATCTTCCTTTCTGTTTAACACATCTCTTCCTTGAGCTTTTAAGACAATTAATTTCAAAGGTTGCTCTAATAAAATGCTACAAATAAGACTTGCCTTTAGATAAAGTACTTGTAAAACCAGATGATATGGAACTCTGAGGTTAAATGAAAGATTTAATGTTTCTGCTATGTTGTAATTAAAACACAATGATTTGGAAATTAGCATTTCCTCAGGAGTAACTCAAAAATATATTTCAATCCTTATTTAGTATATAGTGGCAATTACTAATGAGCATTACATATTTGCAATTTGGCAAAATTATGAAATCTCTTTCTGTGATGTGAATTTTTTCAATATAATTCCTGCCTAGATACATTCTGATGTGATGTTTAATCAATTTATAAGACTCTTATGAATGGAAAATGTAAAAAAAAAAATCTATATAATTAAATATAATTTCTCTCTTATAAGTTTAAAACCCTTTTATTTAGAAACTGAGTTTCAATAATAATACTAATGTATAATTTCTCAAAAATTAGGCTTAATTGTTGACAATGTTGGTAAGGAAACATAAGGTAAATTATTCTATACTGTTAATAAGACATGTTAATCAAAGATGGAATCAAACAAATTTGTAGCATATGAATGGTAAGCTAGTATATTCACAACATTTTGGCATTCAAGGGCCTATGATTGACGTTGACCAAACTCTCATGATATAATTTAAAAGAATGTATACTGTTTACAGTACACAGGATAGATGTAGGGAAAAAAATTAAAAATTCACTACTATATATTTTAATATAAATTGAGGAAAAATGGCCTTTTTTTCTCCTTTATACAAAGAAATTTTTCTTTCACCAGAAACAACAGCAAAAATGTATCTTAAAAGGACAAATTTCAGCCAGACTCAGGGGCACACACCTATAATCCCAGCAACTCCAGAGGCTGAGGAAAGAGGATCACAAGCTCAAAGTCAGCCTCAGCAAAAAAAGAGGCACTAAATGACTCAGTGAGATCCTGTCTCTAAGTAAAATACAAAATAGGGCTAGGGATGTGGCTCAGTGGCCAAGTGCCTCTGGGTTCAATCCTTGATACCCAAAAGAAAAAAAAAAGTGGGGGACAAATTTCAACTATAAAAAAAGCCCTACATCATTTTATAAATTGACTTTTCCTTTTAAAGTTATCTTTTGATGAAAGCATAATTTTGCAACAATCAAGTAACCTTTGAAACAGTTTTATTACATTGATAAATTTGTCAAGGTCTTAAGACATCACCCAACAATGAAGAGCTGTAACTTTTCAGCAGGAGGGAGAGTTGAAAAAAATAGTAAGAGCTTCTTTGCCTCAGACGATGGAATAAATCTAAATGACTAAACTATGGTCTACTTGTACAGGCATTACGGATGTTAAAATACTGGACAATAACCCATCACCTAAGAACCACAGTGGCATTTAAGAAGCCTATACTCTAGTTCTGGTAACTAAACCATATGATGTATGAATGGTAACTAGGCTACCAAACCCACCCACTCACCCACACTCATACCTAATTCTGAACCACCAAAAATCATCAGGGAATCTAAAGACAAGGCATATTCTTGAGGCAGGCAGGATAATTGGCTCCACTTGATGCAGACATGCTTGACTGAATAATCCTGGGCATGATGCATGGGGAAAAAAACATATATATGTATGTATGTATGTATGTATCTATCTCAATGCTACCACCAATTGACCAACAAAAAAAAAAAAAAAGATTTTTTTCCCTAACATCTTAGCATCTTGTAACCTGGAGATGACCTAAACCTAAATTAAACTTTTATCTATAAAAAAATAGCCCTTTCACCAGGCTTTTTTTCTTAATAAAGGAGGTCCTAAAGTAGATTCTTCTCCCAACTATGAGAGATCTATGTTTTAATTTGTAAAAATATGAATGAATGGTAATTTTTTTCCAAACCATTCAATATCTACCAAAATTAGGAAGAATTAAAGCAGTAAAAAGTTGTGAGTTTTTAGCTGTACATATTAGAAAGTTGCCAGATTTTGTATTTTTCTCCTTATTAAAAAAATTCAGAATTTCTGTGAATCTTGCTGGAAACGATTGAGTTTCTCTGGATTATTGGATGCCATTTGTGAAAAATCACGAAAAATGTCCTGGTAAGTTTCATCACCTGCATGAAAGTAAAATAAGAACACTTTTAAAATTTGCACAAGTATTAATAAGACAATATTCATTTTTATGACTAATAACTATAATTCATTAAAAAATTGTTCAGGTGAGCATTTTGGGGAGAAGAAAAAAGGCCAACTAAAATAATGCCAGGAAAGTATATAATGAAAGGAAAAAAACTATACCTGAAACAAGCACCTCAGATGCAGCCAGAGGAAAGCTCAAAGTTAGAAAAGAGCATAGATGCAAGTGTTTTAAAGCAATGTAAAGAAACACATTTATTAACACATGAGAAATAAAGATCATTCTAATGAAGAAATAAATATTTCCTTTGGTAAAGGCCAAAAGAAATGATCAAAACCAAATATTAATGTTTCTGATGGATGCAAGTTATTAACAAGACAAACTGATAATCAGGTGGGGGGGGAATTATTATCTTTTAATTAGAATAAATTTAAAGTAAATTTACATGTAATTCTTCACTCAAACTTCAATGCTTAACTTAATACATCTAATCCACTACTTACTAAGCTTATAATAGGCCTAGAAAAGAACTATATAATCATAGTTTCACATTGTCTGAAGTTTTTTGTTCACTGTGGGTCATATAAGCAAGAATGCTATGACAAAAATGAGAATGAATACTAAAGACATCTGTTAAATTAAAGAAATAAGTGTATGAGTATTCAAATATTCTTGTAGAAATAGAAATTATAAATACTGACATTACAGAACTATAGACACATACAAATTAATCCCTCAGATGAAGGATGTTTTCAAGATAAAACATTCATCAAGAATGCTTCTTGCAAAACATTAGCCTTAGACAGATACATGGCATAATTGTTCTCAGGATTTTGAGCATAAAATATTGTTTTAGATGATTAGTTCTGCAACAGGATTTTGTAATCATTCCCATAAGATAACTTGCATCCATCTTATAACAAACACATTGCTACAGTTATTAATAGTGCTATTAATTTTTGTCAATTTTAAAATGCGAGATTGGTGAAGCAATAGATGTCACACCAAAAGCTAGAGAATTAGAAAAATGTTGGGGAAAGAGGATAAAGAGCTAGTAAAAAGACCTAATGACATAACCCAGAATTTTCAATAAAAAAATTTAATACTTTTAATATTTAGTTCCTTTCAATATTTAGTCTGTGTAAAAAGAAATTTAATAAAATCTATATATAGTTTTTATTTAACCCTGGAAATTTAATCATAATTTGAAACAATCAGTTAAACCTAATCAATCTACTTTAAAAAGAAAATGGGTGAGGAGACAAGATAATTGTAATGGGTTGGCTGAGAGTAACATGGAACCCATGTTATTGTTAATAAAAACTAAAGGTTGATATATTGGAACTGGTAAAACAATCCAATTATACACTTGATTACTTAAAAATTTACTTCCACATTAAAAGACAAACTACAATCTATTCCCATTCTTAACCATTCTAAAAGATATAAACTGAGAAGAGAGCAACTTTAAATAGCAATTAACAAATCATACAAAATATTTCAAAATTTTTCCTATTTTTAGATGTTGAATTAAAATATGTAAAATATTTATTGTAAACATTATAAATATTTTTAAAATACTATTTAAATTAGATAGTCTAGAATTTTACTTTCCAAGAAAGTGTAAAGTGCAGATTATAATACAAAAATACCACACTGATTTTACCATTCAACACCAGAAGTAACTTAAAAGGCACACATTATACATTCAAGAAATAGGAAGAAGACCTAGCAGATGCTAATGCCAAATAGTTTACAAATAGCACCAGATGAGCAATCTTAAGTATTACAACAGTACAATGGCAATATATGGCTTCTACAATTAGCAATGCATATTTTGTATAACAAGCTGTAAGTTTTTTTTTTTTACAGTTTTCTAGTTTTGATTTTAAATCATCTAGTACCTATTACACAAGTACATTTTAGTAGAACCATTGTACCATGCAAAACAAATTATAAGACCTTTCATTCACTGAATTAAATGATTCCTTGAAGAAAAATGTTGGTGCTATATTATTAATCATTGGTTTCACTGACTGAATACGTTTAAAAGAGTTAATACAATACAAAAGAAGGTTCCATTTTCACACAAAAAAAATTTGCTAACATTTAGTTTCTAACAAAACATTAATTAATGCACTGTTAATATACTATCTTTCTTAGACCTCAAAATGTGTTGTCAAAAGCAAATGTTACAAGAACAAGTGACTAAGATATTTAATATAGCTAACACAAATTGAACTTCAGTGTGATTATTCAAAGTTTAAACATAATTTTAAGTACTTGGAATTTTTCCCAAGGCAAATATAATTTGTATACACTAGAACATATAAACAAAACTCAGAATATCCTGCCCTGGAATGTTCCCAGAAGTATGTTTGATAATTTATTACAAATGATGAGCAACCGATCACCCAATATTTGTAATGCTAAGCTAAGAATATTCTTTAAATTACTTACCCACATTTTTTTTTCCTTTCAGACAATTAGCTTTTCTATGTCTGGACCGGCAGGTCTGAGTTTTTCTAATGTAGACTCATGTGTTTCCACTGATAGTTTAAATCCATTTTTAATTTTTGGTATTCAAAATATCCATCACAACAGCAGTTATGATGATTCAAGACACCAGGACTTTCTCATAATATGAACTCCCTCAAAAGGACAGCAGCATGTGGAGACCCACCCCCATGATCCTGTCTTTTCTGGGCTAGCAACAGTTTCTTTCTGCAACTGATTTGATCAGTGGTTCCCAAACTCTGCTGGCTAGTACTCTTATAACCAACAGTTGTTCCCTAAAGCAGTTACTCTCAACTGGCTAAGAACTTGCCAACAATCAAGAGGAGTCACAGGGCCAGAAACTGGGAACCACCAAACTGATTTCCAACAACAGAAAGCTGGGTATGCCATATCCCTCACCTCCTCAGGCCTCCTAAGAGTTCTGGAGACTGCTAAAGAACAAATTCTCCCTTCAGTAACAGAGCGCTTTTAACAGTGCCCTGCAAAAGTAGGGAGTCCCAGGTCCTCAGGCTTGTAAATAAAAAGTTCACAAATGGGATTTCCTAGAAATAGGTCCATGATTGCCAAACATTGTATCTGAGTCTTTTAAATGGCAGAAATCTTCATTATCAAAACTGAAAATTCCTGTACCTGTAGTTTATATTACTAAGACAATCCAAAAAAAAAAGAAAAAAGAATCCAAATAAAGCAATCAACCAGTCTCTTTAGAAAAAAAAAAAAAATTATAGTGATAAGAACAAGAAAACCAAAGAGCTGATGCTAGAGCCAAATATCTCTCTCTACAACTAATAATGGAAAAGAAAAGTTACCAGAGAGCAACTGCTGTGCCATTTCACTGTCACCTGTATAAGCATAATTTTTTTTCTGCTTTAAATAATAGGCCTTGCAAATGTGTTAAAAAATCTCAGTATTGTCGAGATGATCCTCAATCCAAAAAAAGTCTCATTTTATTCTGATTCACACTATTTCCAGAATAAAAGTTATAACTTTTATACTATTCACACTATTTCCAGAATCATGACCTATTTTTTAACTTCTAAAATTTGGGAATAATAGAAAAGCTTGTTTTAAAATCAGCCTTTTTTTTCAAATTTTCATTAAAATAAATTGGAAAAAATAATTTTTTTACTGATGAAGGGAAGTTAACATACTTATATATAAATTTATACATAAGGGACAGTGAAAGAGATACTAGAATGCTCCCAAATGATGGAAATAGCCACCCAAGCTATTTGGGTAGAACTAGAAATAGTAGCAAGAACTTGAAGGTTCTGTCTTTTCAAGCTTACAACTCCAGAGAAGAGTCATCCACTGACCTTCTGACTAATCAATTGGGAAAACTTCATCAGCAAACACCTTAAGGAAAGAGCAACTGACCAAACATTAAAGTTTAAAATTTCAGGAAAAAAAAATTGTTTAACTTAAAATCTTGAAGTTCACTGTTATCTCACAAATATCAGATCATATCCTTTGATTAATTTTTATTTTAAAGTGCTTAAACACAAAGGCCTCAAAAATGGCCTATTAATACTATCACTTAAGTATATCTGTTACAAAATTATAACTTATTTAAAGTCCAACATTCAAGTTTAAAACAAATGGGTGAAATCCAGAATTAACACTAGAGCTTCACCCAAATCAGCATTCTTACATCCTGGAATATCATGAGCAAATAGTACATATGATCCATAGGATTAGAATTGGACGCCCTAGATTACAAGTATCTAGCTGAAATGCCTCTATTCTCAAAGTCCTTACTTATTCCCCATTAAATCAGGCCAAAAATAAGCAATAAACAGACAGTCCTCTGAGAAAAGAATGGCCCACTGATAC
The DNA here is from genome assembly GCF_021218885.2 of Marmota monax. Taxonomy (NCBI): domain Eukaryota; kingdom Metazoa; phylum Chordata; class Mammalia; order Rodentia; family Sciuridae; genus Marmota; species Marmota monax. Next base: position 9,191,484 of record NW_026693473.1, on the reverse strand, counting down.
ATTATATATGGATCTAGTTAAAATAAAGCAAATGGATGAAGCTAGTACAGAAATCTTAAAACACTTCTTCAACAGAAAGAGGAAATGATATTACCAGGTCACTTTAAAAATGAAGTTAACCAATATTCATATTTTTAAAAATCAAAAATATACTAATTATAAACTGAACATTCTAAAGTATTTTAGTCATAAATTCATGAATTTTTTACTAATATGTATATGAATTTGAAACTAAAGATTCAATAAATATTCTTTTCTTTGTGAAGAACGTCTAATCAGCACGTGTTCATAAAAGAGGAATATGATCAGCAACGCCCTCCTTTCCATGACATCTCAACTTTGCTGAAAATTACTCAGAACAAAGTTTTAGGTGATCATGAGTTGAAATTTCTCTAATGTCTACTTTGTCATTGGGTTTACAAAATGCTGTTCTAAAAACTTCCACTTATCCAACAGATATTTTACAATTACTTGGGGCAAAGCTAAAGATATAAATGAGACCTTATTTTTCAACATTTTAAATAACTCCACTCCCATTATAGACTTTTAACCTACTGGTACATTGTTACTTTAAATCTTCAACTCATCTTTATATTGGAATAGAAAACTTTTTGATAAACCTTTCCTTGTTATTTTCCATACTGATATTTTGTATGCAGACGTATGGTGATTTGTTGTCTTTCTTTTTTTTTCCCTGAACACAATGTATAGAAATTCCCTGAATAACAAAAAGAAAGCAACTTTGTTATATTCACTAAAAAAAAAAAAAAATTCCAAAAAGAAATCAACTAATTTGCTGCTGTAAGTATATAGAAAGTATTTTCATCATTCCATTCAGGTCACTGGAATGTATGTGGAAGACATCTGTACAGCAGATGAGGAAGTCAGCAGCCAAAGTGAAACACAGCAAATGTGCACTGTAATAGAGATAGCTGTGGATTCGCAAGGGGCTAGGATCAGCCTCCCAAGAATTCAGAAGGTACAGATATAGCTAACAACTCAAAATTTACAAGTAGGTTATAAAAATTCTATAGTATCACATTAAAGAACTATGAACTATGAATCTTCCAATTGTAAACTGATAAATTCCTGAATGCATTTCTTATACTGCATTTCAGTATGGTTATTAGTGGAATATTGACCTGGCTGTCCATAAAGTCCTTCTGATTCCCGCATTTCTTCGTTCATTCTTGCTAAACGTAACCTGAAATTAAATAAAATAATCTTTTAGATGAAGGTATGTGTGAATCATATAAGCAGGTAATATGTGTGCTGATGTAATTTTTTCCCCTTTACCAATATTTGCCAGTAAGACAAATTGGCTTTTTAGTTTATAAGACCCAGTTATCTCAGATACAATATCTCCAGACTTCAGAGAATTCCTGGCTTCTCCAACAAACTATCAAATTATAACTGCCAACTGTTGAAATTATTCTTCTAGAGTATGTAAGCAATGTTTACTCTGAAGTGAGGTAGTTTACAATGTATAAATAGCACATTACCTCTAAATACTGGGAACATATTTTTTGACATCCAAAAACTGTAATAAATGACTATAGGCTATGAAAATTCTTCCAAGATTACCATATTGGCTTTACATTCTTTGGGGGTTATTCTTCCTGACAGAAGACATATAGCATTGGATGAAGAGGACAAGTATCCCCCCGCCCCGGGCTTTTTTTAAACTAACTTTAAACAACATTTTAAAATAGTAAAATTTTCTCTTGGGTACCTTTCTTTTCCTTTGTATTCCTCGCCTGGCCTTCTGGGCCACCATCTACTGCTTTCCCAGATCTCTATCACTCTAGGAACTACAGCATCTGACGTGTGCTTTGCCTGTCGTCAAAGTTCCACAATTCCCTTCCTTTCCTCTCTCAACCACTGCAGGAATTAATGATAGCTTCATAAATCTTCCTTTAATATGTAGATTTTTAGAGAGGGAAGAGTATTTTGTTATGTTTTGTTTTGTTTGTGGTGCTGGGGACCGAACTCAGGACTGGCCTTGTGCATGCTAGGCAAGCACTCTACCAACTGAGCTATATTCCCAACCCCTGGGAACTTTTTTTTATAGGAATTTTTTTTTATAGGAATTGCCTGGGAAGCTACATCCAGAGTTTCCCCATGCTGTTTCAATCTTTTCTTTTTAGTAACTATTTTTTTTCCTACTCTAAATCTAGAATGGCATCATAATAGGTCTACATTTCCCTACAGTAGTTTCTACAATAGCAATAACTCCTCCAGTGGGAAAAGTGTGCTCTGCTGTTTTGTTTTCTAATTTGGCAATTGTTAGGGAGAGTGACACAAGGCAAGCCAGGAATCCTCATTGGGAGCTTGGGAGCTCAGGAGCTCAAGGCAGTCATGGGAGTCAGTAGTGTGAAAGGGCTTCTACTCTAATGAGAGGGGAAACACCAATTTAGAGCTTCATGTAGTCCAGAGTAGAGTGAGTAAGTGACTTAATATAAAATATACTTCTGCTATCCATATAGCAATGAAGAATAGGTGACAATCACATTTCCAGATTCCAAGTATAACAAACTATTTTGAACTAATATATAAATCAAATTAAAACCTCAAAATTCTTTTTTTAAGTATTTATTTTTTAGTTATAGGTGGATGCAATGTCTTTATTTTTATGTGGTGCTGAGGATCAAACCCAGTGCCTCACGCATGTTAGGCGAGCGCTCTACCTCTGAGCCACAACCTCAGCCCTAAAACCTCAAAATTCTTTAATAGATCACATTAAATTTTATTCAAATCCTCAAAAACATGTATTTTTATCTTAAAAATCAATCAAGTGTTTATGTAAATAATTTTTGGAGGAGGAGAGAAAAGGGACACTGGGAATTGAATCTAGGTATACTTTACCACTGAGCTACATCCCCAGCCCTTTTTGTTTTTTATTTTAAGATGGGCCCTTATTAAATTGCTTAGGGCCTTGCTAAGTGCCAAGGCTGGCCTTGAACTTGTGATTCTCCTGCCCCAGCTTCTCAAATTGTTGGGATTACAAGTCTGTACCACCATGCCCAGCTCATGTAAATAATTGTGTGTTTTTTTTAATTTGTTCTAATTAGTTATACATGACAACAGAATGCATTTCGGTTCATTGTACACAAATGGAGCACAGCTTTTCATTTCTCTGGTAGTATACGACTTAGAGTTGTGCAGTCATACATGTACCTAGGGTAGTGATGTACATCTCATTCCACCATCTCTCCTATCCCCATGGCCCCTCTGCCCCTTCCCTCTACTTTGCCCAATTAAAGTTCCCCCATTCTTCCCATGCCCATCTCCCTCCATTATGGATCAGCATCCACTTATCAGGGAGAACATTTGGCCTTTGGGTTTTGGGGACTGGCTTACTTCGCTTAGCATGATGTTCTCCAACTCCATCCATTTTCCTGCAAATGCTATAATTTCATTCTTTTTTAATGCAGAGTAATATTCCATTGTGTATATATACACTACAGTTTCTTTATCCATTCATCTATTCAAGGGCATCTAGGTTGCTTCCACAGTTTAACTATTGTGAATTGAGCTGCTATGAACATTGATATGGCTGTATCACTGTAGTATGCTGATTTTAAGTCCTTTGGGTATGGACCAAGGAGTATGAAAGCTGGATCAAATGGTGGTTCCATTCCAGATTTTTTTAAGGAATCTCCATACTGCTTTCCAGAGTGGTTGCACCAATTTGTAGTCCCTTTTTCCCCACATCCTTGTCAACACTTATTGTTGCTTGTATTCTTGATAATCGCCATTCTGAGTGGAGTGAAATGAAATCTTAAGAGTACTTTTGATTCACATTTCTCTAATTACTAATGAAGCTGAACATTTCTTCATAAATTTGTTGATCAATTGTATATTTTCTTCTGTGAAGTGTGTGTTCATTTCCTTAGTCCATTTATTAACTGGGTTATTTATTCTTTTGGTGTTGAGTTTTTTGAGTTCTTTATGTTTCTTGGAAATTAGTGCTCTATCTGGTATACGTGTAGTAAAGATGTTCTCCCAGTGTGTGGGCTTGCTCTTAACATTGTTGATTGTTTCCTTTGCTGAGAAGAAGCTTTTTTACTTTGAATCCATCCCATTTATTAATTCTTGATTTTATTTCTTGCTGTTTAGGAGTCTTGTTAAGGAAGTCAGGACCTAATCCGACATGATGTAGATATGGACCTACTTTTTCTTTATTAGGCACAGGATCTCTGTCTTATTCCTAGGTCCTTGATCCACTTTTGAGTTTTGTGCAAGGTGAGAGACAGAGGTTTAATTTCAAATTGCTGCATATGGATTTCCAGATTTCCCAGCACCATTTGTAGAAGCTATCTTTTTGCCAATGTATATTTTTGGCACCTCCCCATATTTCTAAATACTACCACCCAAAGGCAATGCAACCTCACAAGTTACTAACATCAATGGAGCTGCCCTCCCTACTTATAATCTTCGAATTCTCAAGGTAGGAGAATCATTACCTATTATATTACCAATCCCAACTCCAGCCTAGTACTATACTGAGAGTTAAAGAAAACATTTCAAAGAAGTCACTGGTTTGGTTTCTACTGATCAGGCAATGTAGCAAAAGTGGCTAAGAGTCAAAATTCTTGGTTTCAAGTGAATTCAGAAATCACTCACTGATTTCTCAAATTATCTGTAACTTGGCATCCTTATCTATGAGGATAATAAGAAAATCTTTGCTATAACTACTCTTCTGACAAGGGTTAATATCTAGACTATATAAAGAACTCAAAAAAACTAAACACCAAAAAACAAAAAACCCAAATAATAAATAGGCAGTAAATTAAACAGACACTTCTAAAAAGAAGAAACACAAATGGCCAACAAATATATGAAAAAATGTTTAACATCATTAGCAATTTGGAAAATGCAAATCAAAACTACACTGAGATTTCATCTCACACCAGGCAGAATGGCAGTCATCAAGAATACAAAGAATAACAAATGCTGGAGAGGATATGGAGGAAAAAAAAAATAGCAATTTTACACTGTTGGTGGAACTGTAAATTAGTTCAACTACTATGGAAATCAGTACGGAGGTTCCTTACAAGACCAGGCATGAAACTACCATATGACCCAGCTATACCACTCCTTGGTATTTATCCTAAGGAATTAAAAGTCAGCACGCTATGATGATATGTGAAGACCCCTGTTTATACCAGCACAATTTCAATAGCCAAACTATGGAACTAGCCTAGATATTCATCAGTATATTAATGGATCAAGATAATGTAGTATATATAAATAATGGAGTTTAATTCAGTCATAAAGAAAAATGATGTCGTTTGCAGAAAAATGAACCATTGAGACCATTGTGTTAAACGAACAAACTCAGAACATCATGAGTCTCATGCTTTCTCATATGTGGAATCTAGAGAGGAAAAAGGAAAAGGGGGCAGGGATCTCATAAAAATCAAAGGGAGATCAGAAGTATAAAGGAAAGGGACCAGGGAGTGGGATGAAAGGAGGGAGAGGGAAAGAGGAAGGGAGTGATATTGGCCAAATTATATTGTTATATTGTATGCATGTATAAATATGAAACAACAAATCCCACCATTATGTACAATAAAATTTATAAATATATTGGTATAATGTACCAATAAAATATGTGGAAAAAATAAAGATAATGAAAGTAATATTTCTGCGATATACCTCAATGGAAAAGTGCCTGCCTAGCATGTGAAAGGACATGGATTTGACCCCCACTACTAGGGGTTGTTGTGAGAACCAAAACAGTTTGTGCATTTGACGTGCTGAGAGAGGTACATGGTACAGAACAAATACCAACCACAATTAAAATTCAGAAAAGCATGAATCTCAGTGTTAACACCCTGTATAAGTAACATACTGCATGGGAAATAATCAAGTAGAAAAGAAATACTTACAAAGTTACTATATCAGCATTGGCCGCATCCACAGCTATGCTCAAAGGGTCTTTCCCTTCTTCATCAGTGGCATGCTGATTGGCACCTCGCTTTAGGAATAAACATACCTGCCTGTTTAAGGAAACAGTGTTTTTGAAATATTGCCAAGAAGAATAAAAATAATATTAATCTTAAAAAATAAAAAGCTTAAAAAAGAAACATTTCATTATAAAATTCTTGATTCATTCTACAAATATGTAATGAACACTGATTTTCATAATAAAAATTGACCAAGATCAATGTACATTTTGAAATATTTTCATTTATATAATCTTACACAATCTGGTGCACAGTGGGATATATCAATTATGGCCCATATCTTTAAAGAATATCATTTAAAAAGTATACAGATTTTGAGAAACTTCAAGAAAGGTCAAAGCCATTATTTGGGAATAAAGGAAGGTCAAGGCTGATAAAATAAGACCTTGCTGACTTTCAAATTAAAGTTTAACATTAATTTTAACTACTTAAAGCATTTAATTATCTAGTGAAGACTGGAATAGATGAGATGGTGAATTTAATATTTTTCATCCTTTTTTAAAATGTATGCAACAGTCAATATGCCTGCCTTATTGATAAAACGTACCCCAAAAGACTAAGAACCATCTAATGGCCCAGAAAAATAACCCAAAATCAGTCACCTCATGGATATGTTTTTATGTTATGTATCAATTTTAGCAAGTTTTCAAACTGATAATCTCATGCTGTGTCTGGAAAACAAGCACATTCATTCGTGTTGTAGTTTTGATGATAGCAAACTAAAGTGATCTTTTTCCCATGGTCATGTCTGTATCTTTGGGTGTTATTTAAGCAGAAACAACATAAGAAGAAAATCAAAATGACATTTTATCCAGCTGCTGGGTAACTTAAAATGTGAACCCCAACAATGTCAAGCACATTGGTCTGTGGTATAGAACCTTTTTTATCTGATCTTTCCTATCTTAGAAGCAATAGCAGACTGAGCAAAATAATGATATCTTCCAGCCAGAGGATTTGAGAATTGATGTGGATTGAATATATTTTTTTCAAGTGTTATAAATTGTGTGATATTTTCAATAATGAAAATCTTCACAAGAAACTAATTTTGTAGCATTAAAAAAAATCAACACTTGTGCAATGCTAAGTTTGTGAAGCTTCTGCTAATGAATTAAAATACACATGCTCAGTTTATTTTTTAATCAATCTCTTGCTGATAAAGGGAAAGAAAATAAGTCATAATAAAAATAAAAGATGTTGTTTTAAAAAATAAAAAAAGAACAGCCTCTTGTCCATCTAGGAAATAATAACTAGAATAAAATGGTAAGAAGTTCATTAAAAAATCAATTGCCTATGACACAAAGTTTTGGTATAAAGCCAACATCTTTCCCTCATTCATACTTTATAATACAAAGTACATTTTCATGGTTTTATTCTCCTATGAGTCTTAACACTGTTTCAAAAGCCGTAATGTCATTTGCCCAAACCACAAATTTACTTCATAATTTACCTAGCTACCCCACATAAAAATTAAAAATTCCAAAGTTACAAAATTCTGCAAAAGTAGAATTGTGGGTGTGTGCACTATGTAGATATTGTATATGTACATGCATTAATACACAAACACAGACTTAAGTTGTCTAACAAAACCACCACAATTGTAAGAACCGAGGAAGTTAAATACTAAAACTGTTCTATTTAATGACAAGTTAAGGTCAACATAAGCTTTGAAATTTTCTTGTCTGGAAACTAACTGTAGTTTTTTGTTTTTTGGTTTTTTTTCCTAAAAAAAAAAAAAAAAAAAAAAAACTTGGAACTTTCAAATTTCAACAGAACAATTATTAGTCATAGGAATATATCTCCTTGCAAACCTAATGATCTCAACCTGAGAAAAAGCAAAACATTATTTCAAAATAATTTTTCAAATAATATCTACCTAAATATTTAAACACTATAGTTACCCTGTGTGCCCTAAGACAGTGGCATGGTGTAGTGGTCCCCGCCCTTGGACATCTCTTTGGTTCACATTAGCACCATTCTGTAGGAGGAACTCACATGTCACCAAAGAGCCCTTAAAGAGAAAAAGAGGATAATGATGTTCAAATGCAAACAATAAGAAACAGTAATACATTTCTATTTAAAAACAGCATAATGCCAGGTGTGGCGGTGCAAGCCTGTAATCCCAGGTACTAAGGAGGTTGAGGCAGGAGGGTGACAAGTTCATCCTGGGCAACTTGACAAGACCCTCTCTCAAAATAGCATAAAAAGGGTCTGGGATGCAGCTCAGTGGTAGAGCACTTGCCTATCAAATGCTAAGCCCTGAGTTCAATCCCCAATAGCCATTCCCCACATCCACCCACAAGTAGTTTCATTTACTTTACTCAAATAGAACTTCCATTTTATTCTCCCATACAAAAAATACTGCCCAGCAAAAGCAAAGAAACGATAGTTTATATTATTTTCTTCCCCAAAATTACTTCTAATAGGGATTTATTAATAGTTGACTACTTTCATCATCAAAATTCTCTTCCATTAAGCAAAACAAAACAAAACAAAAACAACTAAAATAATCAATTTTGATGCCCAGGAATCACTATTTAGTACTCAAAGATTCATTTTCTTTTTGGAACATCAAGCTACTTTTTTTTTTTAATTTTGTTTAGTTGTTGATGGGCTTTTATTTTTATTTATTTATATGTGGCGCTAAGGAGCAAACCCAGTGCTTCTCACATGGTAGGGAAGTGCTCTACTACTGAGCCACAACCCCAGTCCACAAAGGTTTATTTTCTAAGCCATCTCTTAAAACAAAAAATTAAAAATACACACACACACACACACACACACAAAGCCAGTTCAAAAAGCCAAGTTCAAAACTTATACTATTTTATATTTTACTATCAATGAAAACCTCAATGTATAAATTCATACCCCTAATACAGCCTGAATAAGTGGTGTTGCTTTGTTTTCCTCTGAGTTAGCCCAATTCACATCGGCACCATGAGCCAAAGCCTCAGCCATTTTAGGAAGGTTTTTTTCATATGAAGCCCTGTAAAGCTGAAGTCCTGGATTAAGATGTTTAGAGTCGAGAAACACGGAAGAATCTTGCCTTTCTCCTTCTGAAAAGCAAACACAAATACATTATTAAAAATGAATTCTTGGCAAGAAAGGGATGAATTGTTTAACAGGTATAGTGTTTCAGATTTACAAAATGAAAAAAGAGTTTTGTGGATGAATGGTGGCACAAAGTGAATGCATTGGATTATAGATTTAAAAATTAGTTGACATGGCTAATTTTATGTTGTGTGCATTTTACCACAATTTTTTTTAAAAAGTGAACTCTTCCGCTTACCACAATGTGAAGATTGTGACATAAGAAACCATTAATCTATCACAATGAGCTTATGGCAGATTTTCACATAAATTCTTATTTCCTATAAACTAATCATTGAACATTCAACCTTCTCTCATAAAAACATCAACTGGTATGCTAGGCCTTTGTGGTCTTGTGGGAACCCAACAGATAGGCTAATTACTCTGTTAACCTTGGCTACATTTTCAATAAGCATGGATTCAGGAAGCAGCAAGAATCCCTAAAGAATTTCAACACTAGATAAATCTCATTTCATTTCTAGATAATCCAGTACCATCACAATTTGCACTATAATCAGTTCAAATTATATGAAGAATGCTTTCTCTCCTGAGAATTCCACAAGATCAAAATCACTGAACTCACAGAAGAGAGAATAAAGACAGAAGAAAGCATTGGTCAGAGGAAAAACTTAATGGAAAAGTCATTGCTGATCTCCTTCATCTGTTAAGAAAAGATAGCCAGGGGGAAAGATAAAGATACACAGTGCTTGTGGGTTAAAAATTTTCCTAAGCAATTGGGAAGGCATTCTGAGAATACATCATGAGACCTGGAAGACTATACCACTCAGAGAGAATTTTCAAATATGAAGAGAAATAGTTGCTTTCTTGTTTAACAGTTTTATTCCTCACTTACTACCTTCTAAATGACTAACCACTTCTTTATAAACTATTTAATCAAGAGGAGGCACTTACCAAATGCAAACTAGACCAATTAACACCAAATTCCATCAAAACTCACCAGGCTCATATAAACTACTGGCTGACACCATGGAGGGCAGAGATTCTCTCCCATCATCAGAGCTCTGCTGGATCCCACTGTCATTACTTTTGACTGTTTTAAAGAAAAATCAGCTAGTGATTAAAGTTCACATCATTTAGATAGCAAACTCCCGCAACCAACAAGGTTTTAAAATGAGCTCTTACATGTCAACATGAACTCAGTCACCACTAGTAAAATACATTTAGTACAATTTTAATCCATCTGAACACTTAGCTTATTGTAATATAAGTCAATCACAAAGCCTGAAAATAAACTTATTTTCAGAGTTTTGACATCTCATTCCCCATAAATTGTTAGGAGTAGTAAAGAGCTTAATTTATTGCATGACTAAAAGTAATGTGTAATTCTGAGACAATGGGTAACATCTAGAGAAATGGCCACACCGCACAATGACCACTGCACAGACTTGGAATGCTCCCAAGAGCAGTACTTACTACTACGCAGTTTTGAAGAAGTATCAAAGTAGGAGAAGAGTGAATCTAGCTCATCAGGACAGAACAGAGACTCCCGCCTGGCCTCGTCGCTATTTACAGCAACCACTGGGGACATGCAAGTTAGCAAAGCACAAAGCAGGCCATAAGAAGGGAAAAGGGCAGGAGAACACGTTACTGGGAAAAATTTAGGAGGAAAAAATAGGAAGGAAATCAGGTAGTTAATCAGATACTTAGGGCTTTTGGCATGATAGATTTATAATTCCCCTCTCCCCTTGTATTTTAAGCAGTTTTATTCCTTAGAATATACACATTACCTAGAAATGTGAATTATCTTGGCATTATTTAAATTTAACTGTTTGAAAGACATAGAAATCCAGTTTTTCCTTTGAATATGTAGGGAAAAAAACAGGTTTAAAGCATTTAAGATACCTACAATGGCTATTAATTCAGAGATCACTGACTTCACTCAAGAAAATTTTTATATTCACAACAAGGGAGTTGTAATACCTGAACTTTGGGTAGATGCTCTGACTTGGTCAGCAGGCCCAAGTTTAGAAATGCTCAGCCTCTTTTCTTCACAACCTTTGGAGACAATCTTTTTTTCCTGCTCAGGAGGTGATGATGATATAGAATATTTATCCACAAATTTCCTTTCCACATACTTTGCTCTGATATATGCCTCTTTCTCCTGTCTGGTATACATAAAAATGTCATGATCCCTTAGCATAGCTAAGTATTTTCAATGAATGAAATATTAATAAAAACTGAACCTGTGACATTATATAGCATGTTTCCCTTACAAATATTTAATGAACTGACTTCATAGTCAAATGAAAAATAATAACCTAACTGAAAAATGGAAAGTATTAATGTTACATTGTTTTATTTTCTTAATATTGTGTACATTTATTTCTATATATGCACTCATTCTATTTGCAGAATAAAAAAATTAGGAAAACTATAAAAATTTATAGAAATTTATTTCATTTTTACTGACATACTCAACTATCACTACTATTGATGGTCATAATTAAAAAAAATAACTACTTTAAAACAATTTAGCAATCCTAATTTATAGGGGAAAAAGATGTCACAATTTAAACTTCTGATTTATGATACAATCATAAAATAGCAAATCTATTCTACAGTTTTTCTTACACATGTCCTTCTAAAATGCTTTCGTCTTTGGTTGAAATAGGATATTTCAAGGCTTAAACTAACTCAGTCATGCTTTAGCGAATATTAAGATTCTGATTTAATTGACAGTGACTTAGAGAGCTAAAAATCTCAAAATAGGATTATGGCAAATAAAATTTTAATGCCAAAATAAAGAATCCTAATAACTAAAAACAGCATCAACAACAAAAATTATGTGCCTTAACACACTGACTTCTGGCTACTGTTTCAATAGTGTCCTTACATAGGATTGGAAGAGTAATTTCACACACACCAGAGCTGCCTTTTTTCATTTTTGATTTCTCAATGTCATAATACCATGAATTAAGTATGTGGTTAACAAACATTTGTGGAACCAAGTCAAACAATGTAAAAGTATTCATTGTAGGTAGTAGAATCTTGGTCATTGGAGATTTCTTTTCAAATGCCTGCCACTTACAAGACTTTGGACACTTTAATAGCTAAAAGCTTTTACATTTTTACATCAAAATTTCATTTTTTATACCTTTATTTTATTTATTTATTTTTATGTGGTACTGAGGATCGAAGCCAGGGCCTCACATCTGCTAGGGGAGTGCTCTAACACTGAAACACAACCCCAGCCCTCGATATTTCATTTTTAAGAGTCTTTCTCATCAAAGGACTACAGTTGATTATCTGCTTAATAAAATATACAATATACCCAAAACAGAGATAATCACATTTGAACTGTCACAATTACTTTTAACATTCTGTCTTGATGTTAAATGTGGACTATAGTGAAATAAAATCATAGCTATATTACTGATTTGGGGGGCAGAACATTGAGAGAACTGAAACAATACCTTTGTCCTGGTTGTGGTTTCTTTATTCCCATTTTTTCCACATTAGCTTCATAAACACGATTTATAACATCATTCCCCAATTCACACATAAGCTGTTTAGCAGGAAAACAAATGAGCAAACTATAAATTAAAAGTCCTTAAAGCAATCAATCATTCATTCAACAAAATTTACAGTTTAAAATAAACTGAGGAGTGAGAATATTATTACTTTGCCATTGTTCATCAGAATACCTTCCCTAGGACATTAGCACTCTTACTAAATTCTAACCACACACACATGCACACACACACATACCTGTCTATCTATCTATCTACATATCACAACTACTGTGTCTATATGTCCATAGTAGGGCAAGAAGTGTGACAACAAGCCTTACCTATACAGTTAGCTATAGTTAGCACTAGCCAGTCTTAGTACAATAATTTAAGATTAAGTATCTAGTCTTTTCAGTTTTCTCCTTCCACTTCCTAGAAACAGACAAATCCATCAAAGGTACAGCTTTATTGAAATTACTTTTGGACTTTTCCCTCTCCTTGGTTCTACTTCCAAATAATGATTGGTTCCTTGGTGTATGTTCCAAAATCTCTTAGATTTTCCTTTGTATCTGCACATTCACCTTTTTAATTCAGTTTGAGCTTTCCTCACCTCACTAACAAATCATATCTGTAGCCTCTCGGTGAATCATACTGCATCTAGTTGTGCCCGATTCCAGGCTTGATCATCAGGCCAAACATGCTTACTATGCCAAGATACAGATCATGCAAATGCTTTTCTGAAAAATCACATCTGGGTAAGAGAGATATTGCATACACATTAGGATGACACAATCAGTGATTGCAGAGAACAAAGTCAAGATGTTGGGACATGTGAGTTGGTGAAAGAGGGGAAAGGCCTGGGATGAGACAGGAAGAAGATAAAAATATGATCTAGACCCAAGAATGGGAGCAAAGCCTGATAAAGGCACCCTTAGCAAGGAAGCACTAAGCAGACAGGAAAAAAAAAAAAAACAAACAAACAACTTATCCTTTCTTTCCTGTTCCATACTCATGAGCCCTTTCAGAATCTTTTTTTCTTTTTTTTTTTTTTGGGGGGGGGGTGGGTACTGGGAATTGAACTCAGGGTCACTTGACCACTGAGCCACATCCCCAGCCCTATTTAGTATTTTATTTAGAGACAGAGTCTCACTGAATTGCTTAGTGCCTCACCATTGCTGAGGCTGGCTTTGAACTTGAGATCCTCCTGCCTTAGCCTCCCGAGCCGCTGGGATTACAGGCATGCACCACCATGCCGGGCCCCTTTCAGAATCTTTTTATTCTGTGATGTCCTTCTTCTGTCATGACATCCTCTCCTTGCTTCTATTACTTCTCCCTTTATCTCAATTTCTCTCCCCTAGGCTGGGAATGTGGCTTAGTGGTAGAGCATTTGCATGGCATAGGTAATGCCCTGGGTTCAATCCCTAGTACCACTAAAAAGGGAGAGAGGGAAACCAATTTCTCTCCTCTGACTCCATAAGCCCTGCTATCCTTTATAAAATTTAAATGTGCTTTTCCTTCTTTGAGCAATTATTACTTCTAGTTTGGGGGGATTTTGTGTTTGTCTGTTTTCAGTGCTGGGGACTGAACCCAGGGCTTTATGCATATTAGGCAAGCACTCCACCACAAAGCTACATCCCCAGTCTGTGATGGATGATTTTGTCATAGGAATGAAGAATAATAAAGAAGAGCACATTTTTCATTTTAAAAATAAAGGTACTATTATATGTTAGCCTTTAAAAAAAATCCATGCTAGGACTGTAAGATAATAAATATATCATTGGATGAGAACTAGCAGAATAGAAATCAACCCTATTTACAAAAATTTAACGTAAGGCAAAGGAGAAATAGCAAAATGATAAGAAAATATTGTTCAGTAACTGATGTTAAAAAAGTTGGGTAAGAATTTGGAACACATTTCATACTATCCACTAAAGAAATTCACACATACACTATAATTAAAGTTTATAAAATATTCTCATAAAAATAAGTTAATGTCACCAAATTCTATTTTTAAAAAAGAAATTATAGGAATTCTTATTTTTCAAAATTTTAGATTTACATGCTATTATTCTATCATTTTCTTTAGCAATTTTAAGAATGCAATAAAAGACAAAGACTATTTGGCAAGGTGATTACCATTTTGGGTACTTTTTCTTCCTTTTGCTTGTTATTTCAAAGCTTATCTTTAATATGTGTGTTTTGGGGTTACTTGTTTTGTTTGTTTGTGGTACTGGGGATCTAATGCAGGGGTACTCTACCACTAAGCTACATACATCCTGAGCCCTTTTTATTCATTGAGACACAGTCTAACTAATTTGTTGAGGATCTTGCTAAGTTGCTCAGGCTAGTCTCCAACTTAAAATCTTCCTGTCCCAGCCTCCTAAGTGGCTGGGATTATAGGCATGTGCCATTGCGCTTAGCACATATTATTTCAATTAAACAATAATTAAAGGCTTACAAGCCTTATCTAAGTTGCAACCAATTAATTGTTCCTTTCTCCTCTGTATATTTGCCTAGGAAAAGATTTCTATGTCTACCCTATAATTCTAGAATAAAGAAATAACAAATCAAATGTAATCTCAGTATTGTGGCATGCTGATCCCTTTAGTAATACCATCTGACTTTTATTTCTTCCCCAGGAATCCTTTTAATATTCTATTTACTGTCCTACTTACAGTCTTTTAAATTTAAATTTTACTTACCTGAATCTCTATAACTTGTCTCATTTGTCTAGGGGAAAATTTCATTTTCTTCTAGAAAGGCCAGACTCATATTTAACCCTCTAATACTAATAATGCTTTCATTTAAAAAATTGGACTAAATGGCAGGTGCTTGTATCTGTCATCTAACATCTTTATTTATATTTGCATTCTTTCCCCAAAAATGACTTTAAGTTTTGCAACAGTAGGGAACCCATCTTCTAATAGATTTCTATCCCTCCATTATGGATGGCACAATATCTGGTGAATTCATTGAAAAAAGAAGCCAATAATCAGACAGTAAAGTTTTAAACAACTCAAAATTGAAGTAGACTATTTTCTTTTTAATTTATATGTAATTACTCTAATTTGCTCAAAAAGTTTCAGCCATATTTTAACATATCAGATGGATGTGTTTCACACAATTTTTCTTAAATTTTCTAAAGTGATTCCACTGAATTTTTATCACACACACAAAGTAAATGTAGAAATAAGATTTCTGCCCCTCACCCTTCACTTTCTTGTCCTTTGAATTCGTAACAATTCATAGAATCTAACTAAATAGGGCTCTACTTTACAAACCAATGTATCATTTTTATTTACATGTTTACATAATAATTTCACAAAGTAAATTTCTTACTTTACATAACTGACAGATTTACCAGGTTTTCAATGGATAAACACATTAAAAACAAAATTCTGAGACAGAAAAAAATGTATACTCCAATCTTTAATCTAATTTTCAACAATAAGGTAATTTAGACATGGAAATTAAAGAGTATATACTATTAACTGCTAGGAATTTTGTAATCTTATCTGAAACCCAGTAGTAATCTAAATTACTGTGACATTTTCATAGATATGAACCTTAGAAACACAGACACAAAAAAGAATGTCTTGGTTTGATGACTCCTACACTAATAAATAGAATAATTCACTGTGGATTTTATCTATTATATTTTAATAGGAATTTGATTATAAAAGGTTAAAATTGTGGCACAGAAAAAAAGACCACATTATTAATATAAAACTATCAAATCTTGCATATTTATGAAATTTATTAAAGTATTTTTTGAAAAACCATAAAAATATAGAAACACTGGTTTTGTAAGAGTAAACTGACTAAAGATTTAAGAGTTCTACATACACTTAACAATTTCAAAAATTTAATATAAAAACACCAGATTTTCCAAAATAACCTCATATGTAGTGTGGTACAAGTTAGTTCATCCATAACAACAGTAACTCATAGATTTTTAAACCAAGATTCTGAAATCATCACTTTTATGTGAAAATAAATATTTTCACGCAAATATTCATTTTACCTTTAAAAGTTCAGGCTCCCAGGTATCTAAAGTTAAAGATCGTACTTTTGAAAAATGAACCCCAAGACTCCTATATTAGGGGAAAAAAAAAAAAGACTGCATTATTAATGTAAAACTATCAAGTCTCTACTCACATATTTATGAAAACACTTTTTCTCTTTTCAAATTGCAAAACCCCTAACTACAGTCTTCAAAACACATGCAAACAGGGATTGATCTCCTGGTTAGTAATGAATGGTGAACTAAAGTCCTCAAAAGCACTTCACACAAACCAGAATTTTATCTGCTTTACAGATAAATGGTACAAAAATACAAACCAGTAGTGAATTAGAGAAATGGAAAAAATCTTCTCACAAATGGAACACAATTAACTTTTTTTTTCTTTTTTTTTTTTTTTTTTACAATGTGTTCATCCAAAAGAAGTCTCTCACTCTGGACAGACAACCCACCGATGAATTCCAGAGCACTCGATACACAAGGTGATGCCCAAGTTGATGCTGGCCCACCGTGGATCTGCCAGACCACAGTCACAACAGCTGGCATTTCCAGGGATACACTGGACCCGCTGCAGTGCACTTTCTCCTTTCAATAATTTCTCTTTTGACTCATTTCCAGAATCTAGGCTTCCTGTTGATGGAGATGATTTCTTATCCAGCTTCTACAAGAATTAAGAATTATTTGTTTTTTAATTAAAAAGAAAAAAGATGGCACCATTATGTTGCATGCTATATGCTCCAAACAAAAGCTTCCAGTCCCTAAGTTTTAAAGGTCTATGCTGGATATAAGCCAAGCACTCTTCTAGGCCCCAGAGACTGAGGGGTGAAAAGATACACGCTCCTCTATCAATGGACTTTCAATCTAGTGAGGAAGAACAGAAACATTTAAAATCATATATGATGACGGACACAATAAACATATGTACAAGGCATGAAAGCAAAAAAAAAAGGGGAGCACTAAATTAACATGCAGGATACAAGACAAAGACTACTAAACAAAGACATAAGACTACTAAAACGCAAGATAAAATATTATGTTACGCCACACTCTTCCAAGGTATTCAATTAACTATAAGCAAATTAATCACTACAGTGAATAATTAGACAATGTATGTTCTTATATAGTTAAGTACTGAAGAACAGATTGATCACATAATTATGATTACAAAGTGACTCAAATTTAAAAAATGATTAAAATTTTCAAGAGATATTATGTGAACCAGATTGCTAAGCAAAAAGTTACCTTGTTAAGTGCACAGCAAAACTGACACCAAAATATAATAGTATTTAATAAGCAATTTTTTATATAAGTAAAAAAAATGACCATACACAAAGATGGGGTTCACAGGTTCTAAGCAATTAAAGATAGGGTCTATACAAAAGGTTTCCCAATTTAAAAACAGTCAACATTAACAAAACAATATGTTAGTACAGGAATGACAAAACCCCTAACTACAGCCTTCAAAACATGCAAATTTGGTTCTTATTTTGTCCTTCCTGAAACTCAGTTCCACAGCCATTTGGAAGGGCTGAACAAGGTAAGTGTAGAGATATTGTATTTCAGAGATGACTGAGCTGCATGAGTCAATCAGCATGGGACAATCTACGTAACAGCACAACTCTGGGTAAGCAGGATGTCTGCACAGGGAGGCAATCCTGCAAGGAAGATAGGACCTGACAAGGACGAGGATGGTATCTAAGGCATATCACCTTACTGAGGTGTCAGAACCTGAGAAGGGTAAAAGAGCATCAGAGCAGGGCTGAGAGGATACGACTAGGGGCAGATGGCAGCTGAGAGAATATTGCTTATGCACCAGGGGATTAACCAAATTGCATACATAGAAATAAACATAAATGGGAGCCATATTTCTCACTGCTAAGAAAAGCACTATTTATTTGGAAAAGGAGAAAGCTAGAACAAATCCTGTTATAGTAAATGAGAACTGGAGGTACCAATAGACACCCTAATGGTTTTCAATATAAATAAAGAAACCTAGATGTAAATGTAGGTATATGCACACAAATTCTTGGCTTCTAAATATCATTCTCCACCAAAAAGAACTATATCTTTGCAATCAATTTCAGGCTGGTGCAGAGAAAGTATGAGAAGATGAGCTTGGAGCATTTTGTCATGCTAGGAAGAAGTACTCAATGAGCAACAGAGACAAATCAAAAGAATACAGAAGACTCCAGGGCTGGGGTTGTGGCTCAGTGGTAGAGCACTCACCTAGCACATGCGAGGCCCTGGGTTAGATCCTCAGCACCACATATAAATAAGTAAATTAAATAAAGATATTGTGTCCAACTATAACCAAAAAATAAATATCTTTAAAAAGAATACAGAAGACTTCAAATTTGGGTCAATATGGGCAAAATAAGTAATGATAGTAATGAATAATATCACATTGAATAAAACAGGAATACATACTAAAATAATTAATTTTGACATAAATTAAAGCTGAATAAAGAAATATTTATAATCTTGAAGATCCTCCCCAACAAAATATGTATTATCTATCAAAGTTAAAAAGAATGATCTTAGACTAAAGAAGCCTAGTAAGATAATACCTTTATCAAAGTTAACCTTACCAGTAATGAGACAAATCAAAATCATGTGGGCTATGGCTGTAGCTCAGTGGCAGAGTGCTTGCCTAGCATGCATGAGGCAGCGAGTTCGATACTCAGCACCACATAAAAATAAACAAATAAAATAAAGGCATTCTGTCCCTCTATAATTTTTTTAAAATCATGTGCCATTTGAAAGGATGCAGTAAGAACATAGTAGTTTTTCACCCAGTACTAAAAAAGAGAGTGAGTGAGAGACGAGAGGGGGGAGGAGGAGGAGGAGGAGGAGGAGGAGGAGGAGGAGGAGGAGGAGGAAGAGGAGGAGGAGGAGGAGGAGGAGGAGAGAGGAAGTTCAAGTTAACACTGAAGAACTTTTCTTGTAGTATGGGGATTAAACCCAGGGGCACTTTACTGCATAGTTACATCCGCAAATCTGTTTGAGACAGAATCTCACTAAGTGGCTCAGGCTATACTTGGATTTGGACTCCTCCTGCCTCAGCCTTCCCAGTTCCTGGGATTATAGGCTTGTGCCACCATGCCTGGCACACAATATCATTTATATAATGTACCTGCTTAAGTTGCATAACCTCACAAGTAAAAATCAGATAAATCTAAATGAAACATTCTACAAAATAACTAGTCTGTAATTTTCAAAACTAAAAGGTCAAGAAGGTCAAATTGGGGTCTAGGGTTGTAGTTCAGTGAAGAGTGTTGCCTAGCATGTGTGAGGAACTGGGTTCAATTCTCAGCACCACATATAAATAAATAAAATAAAGTCCATCGACAACTAAAAAATATTAAAAAAAAAAAAAAAAGAAGGAGATCAAATTGGGCTGGGAATGAAGCTCAATGGTAGAATACTTGCCTACCATGTGTTACACCATGGGTTCAACACCAGTACTGAAAAAGAGAGTGAGTGAGAGACAGACAGAGAGAGGAGGAGGAGGAGGAAGGGGAAGGAGGAAGTTCAAGTTAACACTGAAGAACTTTTCCTGACTAAAGAAGGGGTCTAAGAGACATGACAACTAAAACTACTGAGTTTCTGCAGTGAATCTTTTCGCTATAAAGAACATTATTGGGACAACTGTTTAAATCTGAATGATATTTGAGAATTAAATAGAAATAACTTGGATAGCTATACCATGATTATGCAGGAGATATCTTGGGTTGTGAGAGTACTCATTAAAGTTATGAAGAGTGATGAGGCATCATGTTGGCAACCTATTCTCAAGGGATTGAGAAGGGAAAGGTTATCTGTAGTATACTAAGAACTTGTATGTAAATTTGAGATTATTTCAAAGTTTTAAAATATAGCTGGACGTAGAGGCACATTTCAGCAACTTAGGAGGCTAAGGCAGGAGGATCCCAAGTTAAAGGCCAGACTCAGCAACTTAGAAAGACCCTGTCTCAAAATAAAAAATAAAACAAGGGCTGGGGATGTAGCTCAGTGGTTGAGTGCCCCTTGGTTCAATAGCCAGTATCACTCAGATAGATAGATAGATAGATAGATAGATAGATAGATAGATAGATAGATAGATCTGTTTTATCAGAACATGTTTGATAATATTCTGAGAAGTCTGAAAAATATTATAAGCAATAATCATACAGGAAAAGGATGTCAGTCTTATAATGCAGAAATCTTGTTGGTTCCTTTCCTAATTTTTGTCTATATGCTAATGTTTTTTATACCACATTAGAGAAGCTAAGTACCGTAATACAGCATAACTGGGCAAGCCACCTCAAAGAATATAGCACTGAACGTGATGTCCACCCATGAAAGTTGAAGGGATGATTGTTTAAGAAACAGATCTCAGGGTCCCCTACCTAATCCTATGCCATTAATGGACTACCCTCTATACATAAACACAAATGACCAAAAGCTTAGTCATAGGAGTAAAACAGTCTCCGAACGGAGTTCACCTGAAAGGTGAAAGGTAGGGAACGAGTATATATTTACATACTGAATGTTGAGATACCCAATCCCTTACCTCTATGTGGGAGATCTGGGAATTTTCTATGGAAAACCATACCAGGCAAAAAGACTCCAAAGATCCTGACTGATTGTTGCTTAACAAACATTTTACACTTAGGACATGCTTTCAGTCAACAAAGTGCTATCTATCTATGTGTTCAGAAGTTCTAAGAAATATGCAGTCCTAACTTATCATCATGAGCAAATTACCACAGTCAAGGAAAACATCCAGCACAATGGTTCTCTATCTTGGCTGCTCATGGAAATCACCTTGGAAGCTTTTCAAAATATTGATGCCTGAGTCCCATTTCATTCAATTGTTCTGGGATATACCAAAGCACTGAAAAATTTTTAAAGCTCCCCAAGTTATTCACAGTATACAGTGAAGGCTAACAACTACACCTTTAACACTGCATCCATATCTAAAGAACAGGTCTATTTTTAAAAATATTCAGTGAACAAATAAGAACTCTTGGAAATTAAATATATGCTAGGAGCATGGAAATATTCAACAGGTTAATAAGATTAATTGAGATTTCCCAGAAAAATGAAACAAAGAAAGCACACACACACACACACACACATTACAACAAAATCACAATACCAGCCCATAAATTCCAGAGAGAGAAAACAGAGAAATTGAAGAGGAAAAACGCAAAATATCAGTAATAAGAAAAGCTCTACAAAAATAAAAACATAAAAAAATAAATAAAACAAAAAACTCTAATGGCAACACTGGGAACTTTTTTTATTTTTTCTCTTTTTTTTTCCTTTAACAAAACAAACAAAAATACAATACTATTATTTTCAACCTAAAAATTCCATACCCAAACTATCAAACAAACCTGAAGACAGAATAAAGACATTATCATGCATGCATAGAGTCACAAGTGCCTCACTTTCAGGAAATACTTGAGAAAGTATGAAGTTTTTCTTAAGTCAAAAAAGAGAAAGAAATGGAATATGGAAAAAAAAAAAAGAAAACAGAAATGGTTGTATAAGAAAATCCCAGACTAACAGGTATGCTGCAAGGCTTAAGGGGCATTCATCCAAACTAAAGAAGTATGATTCAGGTGACAGACTAAATCTCATACTGAGGGTGAACTTCACCAACAAGTCTCTGCTATATTCCCATCAGTTGTATCCTACCATGGCCAGGTGAACTAGGCTATTGAAATTCCTACTCTGTCTTAACGTTTTGATCAAGTGAATTCCCCCATTTCCTGCTCGGGAAGATATCTGCTTTGATCTACTCTTGGGAGTCACAAATTGATTATAATGAGCTCTGAAATATAACTTGGAGAGTACTCCCTCCCTTTCCCTAACCATATTTCTAACGGTTGTCTATCACCACCTCTATGCCTGTGTCCTGCCAGATGACCCAATGGCAATGAGTTTCATTTTTCAAGATTTACTCGTGCGTGGCCTTGCCCAAAAGAGTTTGCAGATTCTTTGGGAAACTGAAGCCAGAGTATAGCCCACAATTGTATATTCAGTTTATCTTTCCCAGAGAGCCTTCAACAAAGAGACAATGATTCATTTTCCTTTTATGCTTTTACTCAGTTTTAACCTTAAAAACCTTTCGTGATAATTATTATATTTTATTATTAATTAAAATTGTAAAATATTTTGGGGAAAAACCAAGATATTAGAATGCCTTATTCCAACCTGGAACATATATTCAAATATTAAAACAAAGATATATTCAAATATCAAAATAAAATGATACATAAAATCAAGAGAAATAAAAGATGGATGGTGGAAGGAGACCTTCATTGTTACACAAAATACATGAATGAAGATGTGAGAAAAAAAAAAGAATAGTGTTACCCTAGATTAATTAGGTAGAGAGAAGTGATGGGAGGGGAGGGAAGGGGTTGGGGAGATAGAAAGGATAGTAGAATGAAACAGACATTATTATTACTGTGTGTATATATGTGAATGCATGACCATTGTGATTCTGCAACCTGTATACTCAGAAAAATAAGATAC
Source organism: Marmota monax (assembly GCF_021218885.2). Taxonomy (NCBI): domain Eukaryota; kingdom Metazoa; phylum Chordata; class Mammalia; order Rodentia; family Sciuridae; genus Marmota; species Marmota monax. The sequence continues at coordinate 9,168,406 of NW_026693473.1, read as the reverse complement.
TATATTCCATCTGATTGAAATGAATGATATGTCAGGGTCATTGTACTGTCATGTGTAACTAATTAAAACAAAAATAAATAAATAAAAGAGTGATAATGAAAAAAGAGAAATAAAAGACATTGAATCTAGATTTTTAAAAAATTAACTTAAATTACATAAAATCATCCTCCATAAAAAAGGATGTTATAATTATATAAAGGTGAAACTAAAATGTAAAGCTTTTAGACAAAATAACACTTCCACTAACCTCTGATTCATCACCCTTTTCTCTATAAGCAGTTGCAATACTGGTCTGAACAGCCTTAATCCATGCCTGGCGCAGCTTTTCAGAATCTGCCTGGAGCATACAACTCCTTAAAGAAAATAAAATATTGTTTTTTCAGACACTAAATTAACCAAAAAAAAGAAAAGGAAAAACAAAGGAAACATATAGCTTTACTTTTTGTCCACTTTGCTATTTAATAATTTAGCAAAAAATAATTTCTGTTGAAAGGTTTTATTTTATATATCTTTAGGACTAAGTACCTTTAAAAGAATTCAAAGTACCAATGAAATGAATTATCTCTTGAAAACAAATCATTCATCACTGCACATTAAGTCAAAGTAAATAAACTTCTAAATTTAGCATAATCTTAACACTCATTTTTTAAATTGGAGACAGTATGAAATGATGGTTGATATGTGATTGTATCTTATTATCATAACAGCTGAAAATTTTTTATTATGGGCACATAAATAATCTTTACAGATTTCAAGGAATATGAAATAAAGGGAGAGTTACATAAGTATCTGCTTGTAATATCTGTAATCATTAATTATTGACACTTATTTTTAAAACATTTTTTTTTTTTATTCAACACACTCATGAATCAAACACAAATTTCTCTATTCTGGGAAGTTTTTTAAGACCTACTACAGAAAATAAAAGCAATTTTGAAATCCTACAGAACAACTTACTTTGTTGGAGAGACTACCTCAAAGCAGAACCGTCTTTCTATGTCTTCACAATGCTTTACTGTGCAAAGCCTGAGATCTTCAACTACTACCGTGGGGTTATCCTACAATAAGGAAACAAAACTTACACATTTATCCACTTAGTTTTTAAATAATACTACCACCAACAATTAAAATATTAATTAGAGTAAATGATCTAATTGTAAAGATTTATATTTATCTTAACTGTTGATACAGATGAGGTTATTGACACAGATAAAAATAATGGAAGTAATTCTGTCCTATTAATTATTTTATCTGCCTCCCCAAATTATCATAGATTAAGTGAAGCAGTATATATAAAGAGATTGGTCCAATGCTTGACACTTAGTAGATACTTAATAAATGTTCTTCCATTTTTATTCATATCCATTATTCTCTTAGTCTCCACTCATATATTACTTTTATAGCTTTTTTTAAAGCTTCTTTCCCAAAAAAAGAGAAGCCTTTAACGACTCATGTTTTAGACAGCTCAAAGGTAAGACATTTATAAATCCTTCTTAAACTATCTAAGAAAATGAGAAATATTTTATCACTTCCTAGTGTTTAATAAATAACACAAAATCAAGTTTATCAGAGTAGAAGAAACCATGAACTAGCTAAAGAATTTATAAAATACTAACCTGTTACTATAGAACATAGCAAGTAAAATTTCACATGTCATCTCAAGACTACAGTATATATTTGAAATTTACAGTTTACAGAATAACATTCATAAAAACTAACTAGATGAAAATCAAGTCATTAATTAACAAATAGTTTCAATAATTGTTAATATTCTCAAATCTTAAGTAATCTCAGAATGCCTTTCTAAAAGTAAAAATACTTCACCCTTAAAACAAGGTTCAGAAAAACAAACGTACAAATACAGTGTTAATAGATTGAAGGGTTTCTATTTAAATTACTTGGAGCTTGCATTTTAATTAATGTTATTTTTAACCTTTCAAGATTATCACCATTGGCCCTAAGATGATATTTCTTAAAAGACACATTCTCGCCAGGCACAGCAGCACACACCAGTAATCCCAGTGGCTCAAGAGGCTGAGGCAGGAAGATCACAAATTCAATTCCAGTCTCAACAATTTATCAAGGACCTCAGCTACTTAGTGAGACCCTAATTTAAAATAAAACATAAAAAAGTGGGATGTAGCTCAGTGATTAAGCATCCCTAGGTTCAATCCCCAGTACCAAAAAAAAAAAAAAAGACACATTCTCCTTCAGTCTCAAAACAGTGCCATGCAATGGTGGTGGTATTTCCATCATACAACTAGACAAAGACATAAGGAAATGAAAGTAACAATTCTAGGTAGGGCACAGAAAAATCCATCTCAAAACTAGGAATTAAGAATTCAAAATTCAAAGTCACTCTGCTTTTAAGGGTCAAATGTTATAGTTTCCACACCAGAGTCTTCTTATACATGCCCAAACATAAAACTAATACACAATAATTTTATACATAGGTATTTATGGATTTCAGTGCTCACCAAAACAAACAGATAAAGAATTTTAAAAAATTGAGGACTACCACCCACCTTAAACTTTTTCTGGTAAACCAGTTGATTATTCTGTATTGAAAACCAGCGTCTAAATAAAGACAAAATAGATTAAGTTTTCATAAACAGGATTTACTTCTGGTTTTGGTAGAAATGAAATATTGGGAAAACACTGGAAATCAGTTTATAATAATTACATTTTGAGAAATGTACTATTTTGCTTAATATAAACCAATAGCAAAATGTAATAACTACTGAAGATACAAAACAAGCATCTTAAAACCACCGATTAGGAAAGTAAAATTGCTATATTTTGATTTATTTTATGTCATAAATTTATATTTTAACAAAAGCTGTTATTGTTTATAATATCACCAAATAATAAATGTTTTAAAGTATAAATTAACAGTTTTTTGAGGTTCTTCAAAAATAACTGAATCTTCCCCCCAAATAATTATATTCTTTATAATGTTAAAATGAACTTATAATACAAATATAAATATCCACTTATATACATTAAAACATTACAATAAATGCTGCTTTATTGTCAACCTTTCAGGAGATAATTCAGCAAGTGTTAATTTGATAAGCAAAACAGAAAACTAATCCTTTTCAACCAGTATCAAACAGGAGATAATCACCAATTAACATGGTCTTACTTTCATATAAAATACTTCAAAGCAAAACAATCAAAGTTATTACTACAAACAATTCACCCAGCTATTTATATGGTTCTGCTTATTATTGTAAATTATCAGGAAAGCAACTTAATTGCAATTTTCTTTAGAAGAAAAAGCTAAGCTTTGTATGCCATACTTACTAATTCTAATTTATTAAAACAACAAAAAGACCTAAAGACTTATTAAAAAAAAAAAAAATCACAGCCAAAAGCCATTCACAAAAGGAAGCAAAACTTCTCATTAAGCATGAAAGGTAAAACACTAATAAAACTTGAGTCATTATTTTAAAGTTAGTTTCATGTGAGATGATTTTTATCATAACATTAGTTATTAATCTATTAGCAGATAGAGATTCTACCTTTTCGTTGGTACTAATACAAAGCACTAGAAAATTATCTTTAGATATCTAGAATTTCTATTTTTAAAAATTTAGTTACTTCTCCAAAGCTGAGAAAATTATTAGGAGATGCTTTTTCATTTTTAGGACTTTTACTAGATAGATCATTAGGTTTTCTCACCATTTAAAAAGGTATAACCTTTTAATTATTAAAATACAGAGATTTGTTAAATAAGCATCTAGACAAAACAATGTGGGTTGCCTCTAGATCCAAATCATCAAGAGGCAGTCTAGAAAAGGAAGAACTTCTGGGTGCCTTGGTTTGGGGACAGATAGCTGGTTAGAAATGTTAAAAGAAACACCTACACACACAGAATGGTGCAGCCCTGCCACATGGGATGACATGCAATGGAAACCATCTCTAACACTGATGGAAGAGCTCTCTGCAAAAATCATTTGAAAGAGGTGGATAAGCTATATTTTTTTAAAAATCTTGTTTTATATCATAATGATTCTATTATATAATTTGATAAAAACTACATTGTTTCATTAACCAATGGAAAAACACTCATATAAACCATGTAAACTTTTCATGCTTCTGAGGTCTTCAAAAAATAAATGTCTTTTCACCTACTGCATCTTAGGATAACAAGATACTACATAAAAACTTGTATTTTTTTGTCAGAGGCCATTCCCAATTATTAATTCTATGGACCCTATATACTTTTGAATTCCTGTTTCCCTACCATTCATCTGCTTCTAGATGTCAGTCTCACATCATCAGGTTTTATACACTTAGTAAAGACAAAATAAATTCATCTGAATTTGACAGCTCCTAAGGATAAAAAGGCATGTAGTATATCCTAGGTTGAAAAAAAAATTAATTAAAAAGATCTGAACACCTGTGACACTATCTCACCTAAATGCCAATACAAATAAAAAGAGCTAACTATATACTCATCTAAAATTGACCAAACTTTTAATCAGATAAGTAAATTTTTTTTTATTATTCTGACAGAATAATCCTAGTTGCTTTTAATATTTCTCAGAAAAATAAATATGAGACAAACAGTTCATGATCTATGGAATATAAAAAAATACTTAATAATTTAAGAAACTTGAAAGTATTTCTAAAAATAATTAAATCCAGAAGAGAGAAACTTTGGAAAGCTTTGTGTTAACAATATTACACAGTATTCTACAAAGTTAAAAAACTGAGCACAAAGCCAAACAAAATATAAGACAGTGTGTAAAACAAAAAATTGTTCATTAAAATAAAACAATAAGATACCATTTATATCTGTCTCAAATTGAGTATAAATAGATCAAAATACTAAAATTTATTAAAATTTAAATATTAAATTTTACATATCAATAAAAGCTTCCAGATGACAAAATATGGGCAATAAATATATATACATATATATTTATATACACATATATAAATATATCTTTTACCATGTTTGATGCAGAACCACACTTGAAATAAAAACATGGATAAAAGTTAAACTTCTGAATCTGTAGAAGCTTTATTACTAAAAACTATACAAATGATGGGTTCATGTGCATATTCATATAGGTGGCAAACAAGTAAACAATTAATAAAATAAAAGCTTAAATACATATGCACCTTTATTTTAAATTCAATTTGTTTTTTCACAGAGAGAAAAATGTGGAAAACAAAGAAAACCTAGGGACTGACAATGTATTCTTTCAACATAATATGGTTGTTACCAAAGGGATTAATTCTAATTACTACACAGGTTTTTGAAGAGTTTGCTGGTTTATTTCATATTTACATATACATGATTGTGTGTATATACATATGACCTAAATGTATTCATATTACTCAATCTGCAACTTTGGGTAATTATAAACACATCAAATGTTCTTTTACAGATTAAAACAAATTGAGGATATGGGCAATTAAAAGGTATAATTCCATTTCTCAAATAAAATGCTTATATTTTCTTCCCAATTTAAAATATAGAGAGACTTTTTATCCATTGCAAGTAATCCTACTGAAATGCAGGTTAATGATGAGCTTTCTCGTGCCAAAGAAGAAACTGGAGTAAGATGAGGGCAAAGGGAAGGAAGCCATTTGGTACCTGATATGATCGGGCTTTTTCCTGTCATGTGAAAAAATGGGGCAGGATTAAAACATAAGGGAAAGGTGGTAAAAGAATGAAAACGCAAATGTGCAAAATAAGCAAAGGACTAGCATGATACGAAAATAAAGCAAGAATTAAAGAAACAAGCTTAAGCTTATAACCTAACAAAACAGTCAAAAGTATCTACTGCATTTTATTATGAACACAAGCATTTGTAGAATTAATTCCAACTCTTAGGAATCTGAAATGCTAATATTTTAGAAATATTCAAAAACTTGCTTCAAAGTATTACCTTACAAAAAGTTCTGGTAGGACTTAGTATACTTCTTTATTGTTATTTTCTGACTCTATGATCATGACTATAAAATACAGATAGTATTGCCACATCTTATTAAGATGCTCCTAAAAATTAAGGGAAATGATCACTGGAGATACTTCTAAATAAACCTAGGACAAACAGAAACTTTTCATCAGAAAAGTGGAGTCACTAATGAAGAATTTCAAAGATCACAGAGATTACTCAAAAAAGCCTCCCACCTGCCCAGACTCATTTTCATCAAATGACAGCAGAGATTCTCTAAGGCCACATATTAAGTATGATTCCTCTTTAATTGATGTATATTTATATTTATTTTAAAACAAAAAGGCAACAAAAACAAAACATATCTATACCAGCAGTGCATAGAACACTTTGCTTTTAAAAACTTTTATGTTCTTAGGTGTATTTTCTAGTTCAAAAGACTTCAGCTTCTTTATTAATCTTCACAAGTTATTACTAAATAAATTATGCTGACATTTACTTATTTTCCATGTTCTCATCTTTCCTATTTATTATGAAGAGCACAAGAAAAACATAAGCTCTAGCAGTCCACTAGGCTAAGCCTGAAGTGAATCTGCCATATTGAAAAAAGTAACTTGATGAGGAAAAATAATTGTAGCCGACTACACAAGTGTTCAGAAAATATATACAGTTGTCCCTTGGTATCTGTGGGGGATTAATTCCAGGATTCTCTCTCAGATATCAAATTCTGTGATGCTTGGGTTCTTTACATAACCTACACATCTCCCTAAGTACATATATAAAGACACACACACACACACACACACACACACACACACATATTTAATTTTCTTTTTATTTATTTTTTAGTTTTCGGTGGACACAACATCTTTATTTTTATGTGGTGCTGAGGATTGAACCCAGCATCCCACGCATGCCAGGAGAGCACATTACTGCTTGAGCCACATCCCCAGCCCTAATTTTCTTTTTAAGAGACAGAATCTCACTATATTGACCAGGCTGGTTTCAAACTCCTAGGCTAAGCAATCCTCCACCTCAGCCTCTTGAGTAGCTGGGATGACATCCATGCCACTTTGCCTGGCTCTCCCAGCCACCTCTATATAGCTTAAAATATATAATATAATGTAAACTCGATATAAATAGTTGTTAGACTGTATTGTTTAAGAAATAATGACAAGAAAAAAAAGTTTGTATATGTACAGTGTAAACTTAATTTTTTTCCCAAATACTCACATACTTGTGAGTGTGTGTGTGTGTGTGTGTGTGTGTATTTTGGTACTGGGGATTTAACACAAGAGTGCTCAGTTATCAAGCAACAGCCCTAGACCTTTTTTATAGTTTATTTAGAGACAGGGCCTCGCTAAATTGCTGAGACTGGCTTTGAACTTGTGATCCTCCTGTGGCAGCCTCCCAAGATCCTGGGATTACAGGCATGGACCCCCACACTCAGCTCCAAATAGTTTTGATCCACAGTTGGTTGAATTCATGGATGTGAATGCACAGATATGTAGGGCCAACTTTATTATGGAGGTGTTAATTTGGAGACATCAGAAATTAGAAATCTAAAAACCAATCATTTCAGCAATCCATATATGATCTAAAATTTTTAATTCCTATGCAATTTGAGTCACATCAAACAAAATAAATCAATGTTAAATTTCATATAATAGAATATTTCTTTCAAAAAAGATGTAATTTATGAAGGATAGATAAGGTTTTAAAACTCTTCAGGAATATCTACATACCATAATTCCATAAAATTATTATATGTTTGGTACCTTACAGAAACTAAAAAAAAAAATTCCCTGAAACTAATTAAACAATCCTTAAAAGAAAAAAAAAAAACAGAAGCAGTGAGTAGAAAAAGCTTTATATCTGAATAGCTAGATTCTTAGATATTTTTAAAATTAAGGCATAAATATCACAAGTACATAGTCTTACTCAGAGGCCAACAGAATATAATAAATCAAGCTGAATGGAGAACTAATTAGAGAAGGAGGGCAGACTCTAAGCCAAACATGAAAAAGGAAAAATTATTTGTAAGTATTTCCTGAGACTGGACTTTTTGGTAAATCTCATTGAAGAAATTTAGATACATTCTAAATTTGTAATATTAAAAAGCAGAAGGAAATTCTAAATAACATTTAATAGATTGTTCTTCTCTCTTCTTTCTTTCATAGAATTCCTTATTGTTATGATTTAGATATGATTTGTCCCCCCCGAGGTTTATGTGCTAGAAACCTGGTCCCCAGTATGGCAGTATTGAGGTGAGGTGGCACATGCCTGTAATCCCAAAGACTCAGAAGGCTGAGGAAGGAAGATCACAAATTTCCAGGCCAGCATTTGCAGCTTAGCAAGACCCTATCTCAAATTAAAAAATAAAAAAGGACTAGAGATGTAGCTCAGTGTTGTAAAACAAACCTGGGTTCAATCTCCAGTACCAAAAAATGAAAAAAAGTTTGGACCCAGTGTTAGGTAATGAGGTCACTGGGAAAAGAATTGATGCTGGTCTCTTGGACTAAGTCAATTCCCAGGAAAGTGTGCTGTTATAAAAGAGAAGACTGGATCATTCCTACTCTCTGGCTTCATCTCATCATAGGATCTGGGCACACTCCTGCCACTGTGATACCATCCATCATGAGCTCCTCACCAGAGGCCACCCAACTTTACAACATGAGCCTCCAAAACTGTGAGCTAAATAAATCTTTCTCAACCATTTCTTTAAAGGTCCATTTCTTTATTGAAAATTTGGATGTTAAATTATAATCTACAATTTTAATCAATAACTATCACTACATATAAATGGTACCTCCTCTAAAAAGCAGCCTAATTTCCAAAGGCAATGTCTTTTTCCACTTTGCAAATTGTAGGCAACATGTCTACAATTGAGGATTTAACAGTTACTATTCAATTTTATTTGTATTTTAATATCCATGTCAATTAATAAAATTCATTAAAAAAAATGAAAAAGTCCACACTTAAACCAAAATTAATTTTCTTCTACTGCCCTAAATGTACTTAATGTACTTGCAGTCTGAGACCATTTCTCACTGAAATATTCCATGGAAGTTCATTTCTTTTCTTAACATGATACTATATTTCTATGTATTTACTGTAATTTCATTTTGTCAAACTTTAAGGAGGTTGTTTTGAAGTCTGAAAGTTAAAATCAATTCTAACATTATATATTAAAATCATGTTGGTGGAATAATCTTTATTACTTAAAGATTCACCAATCACATTATTTTTTAAAATTTCCTAGTCTAGCTAAAGAAATTTTCCATTAAAAAATTCAAAATATTATTAATTTTTAGAGCTTGGAAAACATAATTTAAGTCTTCATTTTTACTTTTTAAAAATTAGAAACATTTCTAACCAAATAACTTTAGTTAGACCTCCTATATTCATGTATTATTTTAAAGAGGTTTACTATTGAATATAATAATTACTTTCCACTTTATATTTAATCTTATATAAAGAAAATTATTCCAAATAAAACCAAGTAACACTTAAGAATTGGGAAATATCAAATGCTCAATAAATCACTGACATCTGAAAAGAACTGATGAATTTTTTTTATATAACCTCAACCCTAAGAAATAAAAATAAGTGCACTAGGACAATAAAACATTACACGTTTCTATTTAAATTGGCAAAACTGTATACTAAATTATACTTAGCAAGGAAAGTCTATTTATTTTGTTAATGCCCATTTAAAAAAAAAAAAAAACAACCTTCTCTATCACTACATGAATTCATACCTTGTTTGAGTAATAAAATATGTACATTTCAACCAAGAATATAATAGTAAATCAATTATCCAGAATCTGAACACTAGTCAAAATTATTGCAAAATTTTCTGACTACATTTTGTTGGGAGTAAGGTGGCTATCCTTGAGTAAAAGATCACTGATATTCAGAAGAATGATTCTAAGTCAAGCAATCTTTTGCTGCTTTAAGGTCTAAAATTATTTTGCTTTGTTTTATATATATAGAAAAAAAGTAGTTTCTTATACATTCATTCTGGATTCAATGGGTACAATGCCCAGTACAAAAAATAATAATAATCAAATAAATAAAATTCCTCAGGCAACACTAAGTAAAAATTTATACAAACATCAGAGAGAGGAGGAACCAAAAGAAAAAAAGCTCTCACCTATTCTATTCATCAATTATATTCAATACATAATTTGTACTGCAATCTATTTTGTTAACAAATATTGGAGGTAGCGCACATTCAAAATTTATTGTGATGATCTATCTAGTCACTATAGACTAAGCATTATAAATACTCTCCTTGCTTCCTCCTTTAAGCCTTGCTTGAATTTTAGAATTAAGAATTAACCTTTTCATTTTTCACCTGCTTCTGCGAGCCTTCTTTTTTCAATGAACACTGAAACTATGAACTATGGAATTTACAGACTTAGAATTATAAAGAAAGAGTTGCCAGATCACAAAGAAAGTCAGAAAACTGCAAATATGGAAGGAGCAAGACAAGCATTTCAAGTATATTACCTGTTCCAAGTTTTGAAGGCGTTGCTGGCTCGTTTGAACAGGTATCCTTCCATAACAATGCCATTTGCAGCATCTACGTTGTATTCTAACTTGGAATCATCACTGGAGAAATCCTAGACGAAATAACACATAGAAGTTCATGTGATTTATGTTATACAGAAAAATAAATGTATCCTAGGGAAAAAGTTCAAAAGGGGGGAAAACTAGTTTCTATTAAAAACTGTTATGACAATATTGATAAGAAATGGGTAGGGGAAACTAAATGCTTAATAATTGAGGAATGCTTCAACATATTAAAATATTTCAATTCAATTGACTGATGTGTAATGATGGTGTAAAAACAGATGATTATATAGAATATACAGTAAAAGTGAAAACAATATAAATTGTATTGAAAGTAAAAATAATAAGCATACAAACAGACAAAGCCAACAACTAAATATTACACTGGATGTTATGTTTAAAACTGCTTTCATTTTATCCCAGTATTTTATAGTGATATGTGTTAATTTTTAAAAGAACTATGGATATATTTAAATGTGATTATTTAAATCTACCACTATTTTCTAAATATATTGCTACCATGGCAGTTTTTTTAATCTAATAGGAGTAATAACTCTACTATTTAGGAAGTTCAGAAATAAAAGAATTATGAAATTTTTTTCCTAAAATAATATTTGATTTTGCAAAGAAGAAAGACCTTAAGACCACAGTGTGAAGTGGGGATATTAAACTCACTTTTTTTTTTTTTTTGAAGACTATGGAATCACTCATAGTCTTGTCCAATCATTCTAATAACTCAAGTCTATATTTGAATGCAATTCAAACTTTCAGTTCTCCTCCAAAGATTCACACAGTTTGGAAATCAGAAATCCAATTATTTAAAATATTTCCTAGTAAATTCCGAAGTATTTTCGATAAAACTGCAAGATTGCTCCTCTCACATCAAATTTAAAACTCTAAAAATCAGTCTCAGAACTTTCAAAGTCACTCCTGCACCAATGATTAAAATTAGAATGCTACCTGTCTTGAGAAACATTTTGGCAGAGGCTGGATGACCACCTGCTGAGAGCTGAGATGTGAAGGACCTGCATTGGAGGGGAGGCAGAGTGAGAATCACCCAAGAGCCTTCTAAATCTGTCTACTAAGATGTGAAAAGGAATAGATTGAGTTCAGATTTTTAAAAATTAAATAAATCTGATATCTTTCAAACTTTAACCATAAAAAGACATAATATAAAATAATAAAATGAAGCAGAATCTATGTCATTACATTTTTTCCTTTTTCCTTGAAAAACAAATTAGAGAAACTTCAATTTCTTCATTTAAAATTTATTTTATGCTATAATTTACTTTTTACTTTTATTTTTACTTCATAATGCTGGGGATTGAACCCAGAGCTTTGCACATGCTAAGCAAGCACTCTACCACTGAGCCACATCCCCAATATTAGGCCATAATCTATTTAATTATGCAGATCAGATTTAAGATAGTAATAGAAATAATTGACTTATGTAACATTCTAAAGGTTTTATGTGTAACATCTGCAATTCTTTTTTTTAACAACCTTGATGCTACTTAAAACATAAAATAATGGAGCTGGAGGCACAGAGCCTTCTAGGCACAAAGCCCTGGGTTCAATCTCCAGCGATGCAAAAATATAAATAAAATAAAAGTCTTCCTTGGATGTGCGATGCATTACAAGTAAGTGCTTCTCTATTTCTCTATTTCTTGAGACAAACTGTCTTAATTACTACAATATCTATTAATATTTAAAGTACCTAAAATGTAATAGATTACAGTATTTAAAATGTAAAAGAATTCATAATGTAAGCAATTAATAATGTTGGGTGAAACATACACTGTTAGAATATCTCTGAATCTATTAGTGATCTGACAAGTAGGAAGGAATATCCAAAGGCAAAAGATTAAGTAAATGAAAACTGGAAGCCAAACAGGCAAACAGCAAGGAATTCCACTTTCACCTTGAGGGCATTTGCTATCAGGAGGACTGGCTCTTTCATGTGGAGTTCCAGGAATAGAAGGGAAGCTAAAAGATGCTTTTCTATTGAAATTGCAAGCAAGACAAGACAGACCATTAATACCATTTACCTTTGAGATTATGATAAAGATTCTAGCCAAAAGATGACAACAACAATAACAACAACAACAACAACCACACACACACACACACACAAGACTTGAAACAAAGTATCATAACTTGTGGATAAGATTTTGTACACATAACATTCAAAATAATCCAGGGATATATATTACTATTAAAAGGGAATAAGCAAGATTACTAGTTTGCAAAATCACTACAGAAAAATAAAGTTTAACCTAATATAATAACAGAAGGAAACAGTGAGAAAATAAATTTTTAGACAATAACAAAAAAAAAAAAAAAAGAGTTTCAGAACTGTTAGTGATCAAAGCAACACAACCTGACATTTCTTAATGACTTCTCTGAGGAAAAGAAATAAAATAATGTGGAAAAGTGGTCCAGGATTGTAATATTGAATTTATTATTTACCTAGCCATAATGTTGTAAGGACAAATGTGATAATCTTGTTCTGATCTTTCATTTCCTCATAATACATGAATACAAATAGTAAATTTGTGAACGAATAGGAAATACATCATAAAGAAACAACCCAAAGTCAGGTATGATGGCACATGCTTGTCATCTCAGCCACTCAGGAGCCTGCAGGAAGAGGATTGCAAGACTAAGGCCAGCATGAGCAACTTAGTGAGACCCTGTTTTGAAATAAAAAAATAAAAAGGACTCTGATTTGGCTCAGTGGTAGATCACCCCTGGGTTCATTCCCTATTACCCCCCCCCAAAAAAAAATTCACAAAAAAATATGCAATCTAAGTTTAGGAATAAATCTAACAAAATATACAAGAAAATCATAAAACCTTATGAAAGAAAGAAAGAAAAGAAAAAGGAAATAGAGAACACAACACAGTCATGAATTAAACAATATTATAAAACAAAGACATCATTTTTCTCTCAAATTGATTTGTAGTTCTAATGTAATCTCAATCAAAATGACAAAGGCTGTTTTTATGGAACCTGAAGAGGGGCTCCTGAAATTTACATGGAAATGCAAAACTAGTGTGATTCATTTTTAAAAAAGAAGTCAGAAAGTTACATATCAAGACTTACTATAAAGCTTATGTCTAAGACAGCATAGTATTGGCATAATTAAGACAAAAAGACTAACAGAATAGAGACCCTGAAAAACAGCTTCAGATATATGGAACATGAGGTATAACACAGGCTATACGACAAAACAGTGTGGAAGGAAACTTTTTAATAACTAATCTGTATCAACTAGCTACCAATGGAAGAGTAAAAGTACCTACCATTATATACAAAAACCCAATTACACATGGATTAGAAATCTAAGCATGAAAAACAAATCTATGCAGAAGAGAACTTTATGATCTTAGGATGGGAAGGATTTATTGAATAAGACACAAAAAGCACCAAACGTAAGACTGAAAAGCTATATGAAAATTCAAAACATATACATGCCTCAAAGGGGCATATATCCAGAACATACAAAGGATTTGAAGAACAAGCCACCTGGCAGAAAAAAAGAGAAAGACTAATAGATATTTCACAAATAGGCTCCCAAGTGACCAACAGATACAGGGTAAGGGAATTGAACTCACTAGTCACTAAAGATGTATAAATTAAAACCACAATGAGATGCCCTTATCTACCCACTAAATGGGTAAAAAATTAAAACCCTCTCAATACAATGAGATGGCAAGGAGCACAGTACACTCTCAGTACTGCCTGCCAAGAATGGTGCAACATTGAAAAACAGTTCAGCATTATCTACTAATGGTGAACATACATATTCTCTCTGATACAGTTTCACTTCTAGGTATAAATCCATCATAAATGTTACATATACTCTAAGATGCGAATATGAATGTCCTTGCCATCATTTTTTCTTCAACTCATCAAAGCAATTCTTTAAAAATTCTAAATAATTACATTAGATATACTGTCCCTTAAATTTTAGTTGACTAGATTCTTTTATTTTGTGTGTGTGTGTGTGTGTGTGTGTGTGTGTTTTGTTTTGTTTTTACCTGTAATGCAGCCTTGCGTCAGCATTTAAGGGCAGAAAAAAAGTAAGTATTTATAATTAGCAAAAATACCACTATTTTCTTTAAAGGAAAACAGTTGTATATGTTTTAAATTAAATTAATCTCAGATTTAAAACTTAACCAGTTTGGGTCCTTCAGTACAACACTGAATTATGTACTCAATTGGGAAAGATATTAAAAGATATAAACTATCCATTAAATAATTTAACTTAAGCAAATATTCTCATATTTCTACAAACACCATGATCTTTCATTTTAAATAAAAATGACTGGTCTCCGTATTTAACAATCTTTTAATGGGAATGTCATTAAAACAAGTTGTTCATCCAAATATGATATTGTACCTACTAAATATACAGAATTTTTATTCACCAAATTTAAAGTTACTCAACCAAAAGTTAATCTAACTTTAAAGAAAATATAAAGTCTCATCTGACAATAACTTGGAAGTAACTAATTTAAAGATAGTCTGGTAGAAAAAAAAATTCTTTATTTTTAAAATATGATTTCTCTTTAGCATAAATAATCCATCAAATTTTCCTTATTTTTATTACTGATTTTGTTTTTATTTTTTCCCATTAACATCTTTTATGTCAAATAAAGTCTACAGTATTCAAAATTCTAAATAAACCATAACAAAAGTTCATTTACTCATCAATACCAAAAGAACAGATTTAAAGAAGGGAGAAAGCATCTTGTCATATACTTGTATTATTGCATTCAATTTCTCTCTCCTTTTATTTTCAGATTGCTTCCCAAGAAACATTATTGACTATATAAAATATTATTCGGGTGAGTTTCAGGCATGTCACACCCAACTCCTTCAGCATGAAGGAATGAAAACTATTTAATACTGGAAATTTCATTTTTAAAAACATATTTTTCAAAAATACTAGTTTAGCTAGTATAGTAGGAAATTTAACAAGCTATGCAAGTTAAACATCATTCAGCACCACATGAGGTGGGAGTGCTGCCTAGGGTGACTGGCCCTGGGAAGTCCTTAACATTGAAACTGAGCACGCACACGCCACCCCACCCCACCCAACCCCTCTCTCTCTCTCTCACACACATACACACACACACACACACACACACACTTCATAGAAGGTTGGTGGTACCCAAAAAATGAATACTGTTTTAAATGCTAAGGGCCATCTTTTAATTTAGTTAAAGCTCTGAGAGATTAGGTTCTTAATAAACTGGTTTAAGAGCCTGACTTTAAAATATTTTGTTCTGAAATGATAATAAAACATATACCTTAATATCCGAAAACTATTTCACTTTTTGTGAAAAGAAAATTTAAGGAATTATGTAAGAATGCAAAGAATTTGTTCCAACACTAAGGTACCTTGCTTATGTCAATACTAATTAAACAACCAACTAAAATGGAAATTAATCTTCTTAAACTTTTCCTCTCAAGTACCTTTTGTTGAATGGTGGAATGTTTTTGCTCCATTTCTCTTTTCTCTTTTGCTGCATCCACAACAAGTCGATCTAACTGTAAAAGTAGAAAAAGAAAAATTGTAGGCTTAAAAAAAATCAAAGAAAAGAAGAGGTATAAGCATTTTTCCAAACCATATTCCAAGTTATTTTGTTGATAAACAGCAATATGTCACTCGATTTAAGTTTACCTAAAATGGTATTTTAGCTAAACTTTAAAGTAGAAGTTCCTATTTTTATGGTATTAAATCCTTTTCGAGAAGATCCATGTCTCAGCAAGGAAAAGAATTTTAAGTACAGTCAAGGTGCCAAGCACACATGATAGGAGGCCACCTCCTGGCCCCTGCAGTGATGTGTCAAGTCCTTGAATAAGAAAAATTACTCTAGTTTAAGTTGCTTGTGTATCCTCTCAAGTAAATTCTGCAAGTTATAATCAAAGTTATAAAAAAGAAACAATGGTAATTTTTCCCCAAACAGCAAAAAGTAGTGCAGCTAAATTAGTGCAGTCAGCTTCCACAAGTTCATAATAATGGATATGCCTCATCATTCAAGATGCTTCATGATTTCAAGTTGGCTTCCTACTAGTATAAGCAAATCTAAAAGGTATAGAACAATTAACTAAATAAAAGCAATGATGATGATGATGATACTAATAAATAATTAGTAATCCCTGAGTTTTAGATGGTATTATCTACCACTGAATTATTGAAAGAACATCCTAACCTGCCCCCTCCAAACAGGCCATATTATCCCCCACACACTATAGAAGTGTGACTTATCAGATGCTTTTCAAGTGCCTACAAATTTGTTTGATGTCTGTGAGGGTAACAAGGAGGAAATTAAGTAAAACTGAAATTAATAAAAGTCTAAAATATATAATGATTTCAATTTGTCAACTCCAATTTAATTCATAGTCTTTATAAATTATATTTAATGTACGGTAAGGTTACAGTCCAGTGTATGCTAAATTATAAGGAATGCCTAGAACCTAGGAAGGCCTTACCTTCCCCTAAGCCTGTACTGTCTATATCTTCCTACAACACCCTACCTCCCCACTATATGGTAAAAAAAGACCAGCTATTTCTAATATCTACTTTCTTCTTCTTCCTTAACAATAGAACCCCCAAATTATAGCATTCTGGTATTAAGGCTGTATTTCCCAGGTTTCCTTGTAGTGAATGTGAACTTATGACTAAGCACTGGCCATTGGGAGGTATATAAAGTAACAAGTACAAGGAAATGTCCTTAAGGAGGCAGAATGTGTCTTTCTTTCCCTTTTCCTCTGATGTTAACTGGTCTTTTGAGTATGATGGCTAGAGCTTGATCAGTCACTTTGAATCATGAGATAGAAGCAAACTATGTACATCTGCATCCTGAGAATCAAGTGACTGGCTATCATACCATGCATTTGACTTTTAGAAGACTTTGACTTCTTTTATAAGAATTGAAATTCTGTGTTAGCTACTGTATTCTCAATTTTCTATCCCTTACAAACAAACCTTATCCCAACTGATATACACAGGGCACATAGTTAACAGTCTGGTGACTTGTTCTTTCTTTCGAAAGCTAATATAGATGATGTGTGATTCACAGCACAAGCCATACTTGCCATACTGCCCCCACACCATCTCCACATGCATCCCACACACATACGTCGGTTAGTGATTGCAATTCTCATTTCACTCTGTTTCTCCAATTTCCCTAGACTCTGTTTTTCATCCTTAATCACCTCCCTTCAAAAAGTATACTGAACCATCTTGGGAAAGAATACCACCTAAAAAGTTCAAGAAAACTCATCAATCAATAAATAACAATGTCCCTAGGGATTGGAGGTGTGGTGCAGTACTAGAGCACTTGCCTAGCTCACTGTAGGCCTTGGGGCTCATCCCCAGTATCAACAACAAAAAGGGGGGGGGGGACTTCAAACATATTTAACATAAAATTCTGATCAAAAGTAAAAAATAATTTCTATACATATAATATTCTTATGCACACACTTAATTCTAAAACACACAGATACCCAAATATGTCTGTGTGCAATGAAAATTTTTCAGCTGCATAATTCTAAGGTTCTAAAATGTCACTATTCAAATACCAAAATATAACTTTTAGAAAAATGAAAGCAAGTTAGAACAATAAAACTCAATTATTCAAATATAAGAAATTTAAAAATAAATCCAGCTATGTGTCCTTAAAAATAGACACATTATTATTACATTCTCCTTTTTAGTACCCTCAGATAAAATCTATAGCATAAGATTATTTTTACCTTTAATTTCTTCCTTTGTTACACATTTAACCCATGCATATAGATTCTGCTATAGAATCAAACTTCTTTATTAAGTAAATGAAACATCAAATCACCCAATATGCTTTCAAATACAAATATCAAGGGCTGGGGATGTGGCTCAGTGGTAGGACTGCTTACCTAGCATGCATAAGGCCAAGAGTTCAATCCCCAGCACCCCCCCCCAAAAAAAAAAATCATATATAATACAGAATCAAAAAATACAGTTCAACATTACCTGTGCTCCAAGATCTTTCATGTAGGGCCCAAGTTCACTAAATAGATCATATCCTTGATGAAAGAAGGCCAAATGGGCATACATAAAGGATAACATCTAAAAGGGAAAAAAAATGCTATTTTAAAATCAATTCCTTAGGTAAGTATTTGGGAATTTAAAATTTATTGTACAAGAACTCAAAATGTAAAGCCTACTTAAAACTAAGTCATTTTTCTTAAGAGTATTTATTAAATATTTGCAAATACTATCAGAAAAAATTATATATTTAAAATTTTTTCCAATGGTTTAAAATTTTAACAATGCACAAACTTTTAGTTGTTTATGTTTTATCTAGATGATCAAATTTTGTTTATTTTATTCAAATAATCAAATTTTCAATAACTTCACTATCTTTCTAGGAACAATAGAAAATATCAATATGTTCCTTGAAATAAATTCACTGGTAAACCTTAAGCAAATAAGACACAAAAAGATAAGAAGCGGAAATACATAAAGCTCTTAAAGCAATCACAAACACTTTACAACCTACAAGATCATTAATAACAATGTAAAGTAGGGAATGCTCAGTTTGTTTCTCAAGATATCAAAAATAAACTGAGTCAACATACTTTGCCAACATTGAGATTTCTTTATATTCATTCCACAAGTTCAAAACTGACATTAAGGGCTGAGCTATTTTTCCAAGTTTTTCTATATTTTACTTAGCCAAAAGAAAAATTATCCGTATTTTTATTAGGTTTTACATGGAAAGGAATTATATAATTAAATGTGAAATATTAAGAAAATATTCAAACATCCATGTTATTTTTAGCAATCTCAAGCATCTGTTTAATTCTCTGAAATCTAAAGTAGGTCACAAGGTCCTTAATTCTCAAGAATCCTCCACAGAAAATTCTGTTTCTAGGAGAAAAAAACAATTATACAAAAGTTGAAAACACAAAACTCACAAAAAGAGAAGCATTCTAGAATTAGAACATGGTAATGATTATATAACTTTATGAATATAATTTTAAAAACACACAAAGTTCTTTTTAAAAAGAGGGTAGGCAGAAATTAATAGCTAGGACTACAAAAAATGTAAAATCTGCCTATACATCAAAACTCATATTAAAAGATAAATGACAAACTAGGAAAAAAAACATATGACAATGAGTTAATAACTTTAATATGTAAGGGATGCTACAAATCAGTATGAAAAAATGAATACTCCAACAGAATAAGAGAAAAAGGACATATTACAGGTTATGCAAGTGGCCAAAACAGTGTGGTAAAAAAATGCTGAAACTCACTTGAATTAATGAAATGAAAAATTCAAAAATGAGATCACAATTTCTATCTACCAATGGTGGAAGAGAGAGGAAAACTGTAATGCATGGAGAAATGTTTATACACACACACTATTAGTGGAAATATTATATAACCTTTGAAATTAAACAATATTTTTAAAAAACCTTACCGAATGTTTAACCTCTGTAAGTAATCCCTTCTCTATGAATCTATCCTAAAGCAATAATCAAATTACTCATTAGAATGATCACTAAAATGCTATGCTTTAATGTCAAAAACAAGGAAATTACTTAAGTATTCACTCATAGGTAAAGGTAATCTGCAGGACACTCCATGTGAGCAAACTGAAACCTGCACAGCATATCAAGTCTTACCACCTGTTTTTGGATGGCCCGTAAGCTAAGAATGGCTTTTATGTTTTTAAATGATTGGAAGAAAATGAAAAGAACATAAGAAATTCATGATATGTAGAGATTATATGAAATTCAAATTTTTGTGTCCATAAGTAAATGGCTTATTGGAAACACAGCCAAAACTATTCATTTATATATGAACCTATATCTGCTCTCTCATTACAAGGGCACAGCAGAGTAACAGCAACAGAGATCACAAGGCCTGTAAAACCTATCATATTTACTACCTAGCTTTTACCCCCCTACCAAAAAAAAAAAAAGTTTGTTCATCCCTGGTACATTTAAGTGGCAGAATTCTACCTGATAAAAAAAAGCCATCATAAAATATTACTGTCCACCCATTATTGTCAATCTGGAAAACAAGCATAGTATAAACAGCATTTAAAAACAGTAAGTATAACCTAATTACCTGGTAAGACACAACATGAATATAACAAAGTTTAGGGAAAATCTAGGTGAGAACATTTAAGTACGTAGTTTTGGGAGAGAAAAAAAAAATTATCTGCTAACAAATTCAAAGAGAACATATTATTTTGAAAGTTCTCAAAAAAGAGTGCCACACCACATATATACCATCCCGCTGCTCACTTTCTAGTTGGCTTTAAGATCAAAGTAGGAGGCAGGTATTAAGAAATATATATCATTGTCACTGGAGACAAAAAGGTTAAGAAAAAAAAAAAAAAAACAATGATCCTCAATTTTCATCCCATTCATTTTGTAACTGGACACCAAAGAACAAACCAAAAAACTGACACATCAACTTTAAGGAAAAAATTTTCCAAATGATACTACTCACTTAACTACTCAATCTCAAATATTTTAAAAGTCTATTTTATGTGTTGTACATATACTAAATGCTCAATGCAATTTGGTGAATAACAATTATACAAAAGATGAAAAGACAAAACTCAAGTTTGTTTATAGAGAAATATGCAAACACTTTGAAATAGTTATGCAGAATTTTTTTTTTCTTTTTTGGTACTAGGGATTGAACCTAGAGGCTATACCACTGACTAAATCCCCAGCCCTTTATTTTGAGACAGGGTCTTGCCAATTTGCTGAGGCTGGCCTCAAACTTGTGATCCTTCTGCCTTAGCCTTCCAAATTGCTGGGATTACAGGAATGCACTACCACACCTGGTTCAGCTGTGCAAAAAAATTCTAAGAATAGGAATGAGAGAAAATTCAAAATCTAAAAGCTATAGTATTTCATTTTTATACATTTCAAAGCAAATTCTGAAATATTCTCTTAGGCTTTTACACAAACCATTTGCAGTTATCCACAAAATAGCACTGAGCATTTGGTATATGTACAGTGCTGTATTAAAATAATAGAAAATAAATGCATTCACAGTGCATTAATAGATGAGGCACATAAACTACAACAAGAAGGAAACACAATAAATCATTTCTGTGATATAAGATATACAAATAAAGATCAAAAATAGCAATTATCAATCAACCAAGTATGTATATACTAGATGCTGCTATAAATACTTATATAATTTTACATTAAAATATTTAAAACATTATTTCAATTAATATCTTACTGATTTTAGGATTTCTGATCTCCTTTTTGATTGAAGGACATTAATCTAAAGGAAAATACACTTGGTTAATCACTTATGCATTATTTAAGAAACTAAACCATTTTTCAATATTGTAAAAACTGTTTATCCTGATGGTTTAATACTTTCCAAAATAAGACCAAAGCACAAGTTTTTAATACTTTGACCCTTTTTCTGAAAAAAGTTAAGATGAACATACCAACAAAATTCTCAACCATTTTTAACTCAATAAATACTTGGCTATTTAAATTATAATATCCAAGTGATAGAACTATTTTGATATTTGAATTCTGAGAATTCCATATTTTTCTGATCTTCCTTATCTATTTGCACATCAACATACAGCCTGATTGCAAATTCTTCTCACTGTATCACCATATCCTCTACTCTAGACAGTTGAAATAGTCTATGAACTAGTCTCTGCTTCCCCTCAACTCTGTACAATCCATGATCCACGTGGGCACCAGAACGATCTTTTGAAAATATAAATAAGATCCTATAGTTTAAAACCCTCTGTGTTCCTGCTCTGTCTGGCAAGGCCCAATGTGATGAGGCCCTAGCCTCCCTCTCCAACTACCTTTCAATTACTTTCCCCCTGCTGGGCTGCAGTTGCAGCCACAACCCAAGACCTCCCTCCCACCAGCTTGCCTCTGTACTAGCTGTTCTGTCTATACTCTGGATGTGCTGCTTTCATGGGCTTGAGGCTATCTCTTACTAGTCAGCCCTTAACTACCTCATCCTCACAAAGGTCTAATGCAGTCCCTCGCACACTGTCTAGCACATTGGCGTGATTAATTTTACCCGCAGCATTTAAAACTACCATACGTTTCCTTATTGTTTTTCCCCCCCAAGCTCAAGTATTAGTTTCATAAGATCAAGATCTTTGCCTTAATCTTAGCTTTAGTCCCCCAGGCAGCACACATTAAGCACTCAATTCCCTAAATAAAATAATGAACCTTAAATATTGTAATTAGACTAAACTTAACAAAAGACAAGTAACCAATAGATTTGCCTTTCATGGGATCTCTTGACTCTAGAATCATTTACTCTTTGCTAGTACTGTTAAAAATTTATTAATAATTATTATTAATATATCCTTCCTGCTGAATTCTCTATTTTATAATTTTAAAGCTTTGACTATAAGACAAAAAAAGAACAAGAAAAATCTATATAACCTTCTAAAAGCCTAAATAACCTCAGTGCTCTCTGCCACTGAGGTACATCCCAGTCCATTTTATTTTTTATTTTGAGATAGTATCTCACTAAGGCTGATCTCAAACTTGCAATCCTCCTGCCTCAGTCTCAGAAGTAGCTAGGATCACAGGTGCGTGCCACCATGCTCTGTTCTAAATAACTTCTTTTAATTAAGCATTAGTTTGTTTTGCATGTCTATTTCAAACCCCACTGCGTTTTGAGCTCGAATATTAATATTCAATAGAAATAGAAGCAGAGACTGAGAACAGCCTAAGATACAAACTTTGAAAACTATTAAAACTGTTAAAAGTACCTGTTTTATATCCCTTTTTTTTTCTATTTGGAAACAAAAAACTGCATTTGCATTCTTGAAAAAAAAAACAGTACATTCAAACAGAGACATTAAAGCATAATAAACTTTATACCTTTGAATATTTATTACTATTCTATAGTCACAAAATAAAGTGAAACAACAGTTCTCATCAGAAAAATCAAATATTTTTCTGAGGCGGAGAGAGGTTTGAACACCAAAGGAAATGGATTATTTATAAGGTGTAAGTTTGAAAGTATTGAATATTTTAGCTAAACTCCCCTCACATATAAAAATTCATAGCATTATTTTTTCAAAAAAAAGTTTATTACCTATCTATTTTTCAACCACTGGACTAGAAGTTAGGGATACAATCTTGGAATAGAAAAGATACATAAATACATCTTTACAGTAAATGTGCAAAGTGATCTACATGCAGTAGAGGCAAGAATGATTCATTCTTGGAGAAATCTGCATAACACTGACCATAGGGATGACAGACAATCAGTGACAGGGCAGGTAAAGTCAGTGTTAGGAAGGCCAATTGTACAAGAATACCTCAATGCTCCATACACAAAACAGCAAAGATAAGGAAAACCAATTTAAGAGGTAAATGAAGGGCGTTTCTAGAGTAGTTTGTAGCTAGATATGGTAATTTAGAATAAAAATAGCTAGTATGATTCTCCCATTTTGAACTTCTAAGAGGCTAAGTGAAAGGAAAAGACAGAAGCATTTTTATTTTTTTTTTATTTTTTTTTTTTAGAGAGAATTTTTTAATATTTATTTTTTAGCTTTCGGTGGATACAACATCTTTGTTTGTATGTGGTGCTAAGGATCGAACCCGGGCCGCACTCATGCCAGGCGAGCGCGCTACCACTTGAGCCACATCCCCAGCCCCAGTTTTAGACACACTGAGAATGGGGCACTTCTGTTAAAAAATAGATTTTTTTTCTTCCATGTACAGGTTGAGCAATTCAAGCAAGGGACATGATGAGGATGTCAAAGAATAAGAAAGTAAGAAGAGAGGGGACCAAAGATGAAACCCCAAAAAGAAGACTGAGAATTACAGATAAAGGAGAGAAGGCTGAGAAACAAATTGAAACTGAAAAGAAACAGGAGTTAGAGGAGAACCTAAAAGGGGTTTCAAGTAAATCAAGGCAAAAATATATTTCAAGAAGGAGAATATGGTCTACCATCTCAATGACACAGAAGAGCCAAGTAGGATAAAAATTAAAATATGCCTAAGGAATAAGACCTTTGTATGAGCCACTTCAGAGAAGTGTCAGAGGTGGCGGACTCACGCTGTGGCAGGAAAGGGTATGAAAATGAGGTAGGACACAGGATAGAGCAAACACAGATGACTCTATTCTACAGAAGCCTTTTACCCACAAACGGAGTATACTGCATTTTAAAAAATTTAACTTTCCACCTACTGAAAAGAAATTTAACTAGAAAAAAAAATCTTAAAGTTCAGTTTCTACTGTTCTGCCAAGTTTCTGTATACAGAAAAATATTTTTTAAGAAATACCCTATAATCATCTTGAAGTCAACAATCTGTAAAGGGAGATCTGGACGAGGGAATTCCCTAAGCTTTTAAGCTTTAAACTCCATGATGTAGCAATATAATGTACATGTGAAATAATATCTTATGCCTTCATTTTTCATGTGTCTTGAATTCCTTTGGAAACCTATCACATTCAAACTAGTTTTAATTATACATTGGACAAAAGATCACAAGGAATGTACCAAATATGGATCTCTAGGGTTTTTGTTTTTTGTTTTGTTTTGTTTTGTTGTTATGGTTTTTGTGGAGCTGGAAGTCAAAACCAGGGCCTCGAGCATGCTATGTTAGAGTTCTACCATAGAACTACAACCCTGGCCCCAGATCTCTAATTTTTAAAAGTAGTATCTAATGCAAAAATATGAGAACACTACTTCCAGAAATATTTTTCTTTTGGCAATACAGTGAGCCTTAATACTTGTAAGAATCTACTCTATAGAAATAATCAGAAATGTGGCAAAGGATGTATATATAAAAATGCTAACATAAAATTAATAAAAATTATATTTTCACTATTACCAGAAAAAAACTGCCAATATTATAAAAGTCTGATGGTCATCTATTAATTAAATTGACCTATCAACTCCATAGAATAAAATACATATAGCAATTTAAAATGCTTTTTAAAAACATTCCAAAATGGGGGAAGTTATAATTAAGTTAAAAGAAGAATTCGAAATCAAAGACATACATGTCCACACACATGGGTGTATGTGTACACACAAAAACATTTAGACAGGTGAATTTTTTTCACAAAAGATCATAATTTAATTCTAAACTCAGTGAAAAAGTGCTATTTTTTCTTTTTAGTCCAATCAAACACAACACCCTATTTAGTAAAACTGAAAACATATAATAATAAAATACATACCTGAAGCACATAGTCGAGGGCTATGTGTCGAAAACACTTTCTTGTGGCTGTCAGAATGTTTGTGGCTTCCTCAACTTCATGCTGCTTATTTCTTTGTACTTGGGCATTTTTTACTAATGCATTTTCTTTCTCTTCACTGACTTTTTCAAACTGCTTCTTGGCATCTTTGAATTTTCTAAGATCTCTAAAAAATAAAAACAATGAAGCTTTCATGAAACTTTCTTGATCAAAAACTTTTGACAAAATAGCTTTTGAATTTAATTCTTATGTTCCTCCATTTATTTATTTAATTGTGCACTGATATTCACTAGCTCTTCCAACTAAAATGTATATTATTTTCCACTAAGGGGTTGAGTATCCTTTTCAGAAGTATGCCTATGACCAAAAGAGTTTCAGATTTCATAGTTTCCTGTTTGGGGGAATATCTGTGTAGACTTTAGGCATCCCTAATTCAAAAATCCAAACCCCAGTATTCAAAAAGTTTCAGATTTCAGATTTGGAGTATTTCAGATTTTAGATTAGGAGTATTTCAGATTTTAGATTAGGTATGCTCTACCTGTATATATAAGTCCTGATACTGCAAGCTAACATTTTATTGTAGGAATCTATATAACTTGAGGTAAAAATGTATAATGTCAAATTAACATAACAAAAACAAAGTAAATTTTTTTCTGAAAATGAATTCATAGGCATGTGCCATGATTTTATCAGATAATTTTTAAACAGTAATACACATAGGGCACTTGTATAAAATGAAGATTCCAAAATCCTTTCCCAAATATTACAATTCATTAGTCTTTGTGATTAATCCTGGAAATTTGAAGAGCTTTTTTTTTGGTGGGGGGTCATTTTGTTTTTAGACACACCTTCATTTTACTGCTACAAGGAAGTATCAGGTCAAAGGACACCAATAAGTTTCCCACACACACACATACACACACACACACAAGTTTCTAAAAGAATTATGGCAGTGACAGCCAACCACATCCCTTTCAATATTAAATGTGAAATCCTTGATTTGATAATGATTTTAGGTACCTAATACAACATCTCTTCACTTTCACTATTAGGGAATTAGATAAAATAACTTGCAGATGAAAGGTTTTTTAATTTTAATAAAATACATCTAAAAGAGACTTTCTACACTCTGTAACAAAGATGACATAAATTTTTATGTATACATTCTATGAGGACAGTCTGAGTGTTAATCTATTATGAAGTAATTATAAAGATTGTCAGGGCTGGGGACATAGCTCAGTTAGTAGAATGGTTGCCTTGCATGCACAAGACTCTGGGTTCAATCCTTAGCACAACCAAAACAACAACAAAAACAAAAGAGTCTGAGATATCATCTCCAGGATAAACTCTAAAACTATTCTGTTACTATTCACATCTTATAATCTCTATAATTTATTCTGACTGCAGTATTATAATCTTATAAAAGTCTCAGGAATTAAAAGAGAAAAACTACATTATTAACATGGGAAGACTTTTTAAAATTTTTTGTTCAGTTTTATTTCACATACAAAATATGATAACTGACATAAAAGGTCACATAACACAAAGTATGTGCTTCCACAACTCATTCTCACATATTACATTAATCTTCTCTTCAAAGAAAAATACCACAGAACAAGAGATAACTTAGTTTTCTCATGGTTAACTAATAGTATTTTAACCACATTTGAGTTTTATATATATATACATAGGTATATACATAAACGTATTTTTATAGATAGATACATATAAAGGCCACTATATTTTTAATTTACACCCATAACAGCCTTAGCTATGTATTTTGAACACATACTCATGATATAAATGATTCACTGAAAGACATGCTATCTGATTCCCTTATATTATTAACTCAGGGGAAAAAATGCCATATTCATTACACAAAGCAAACAAAAACTCCAATATTTTCAGTATTTCATTGTCCATAATTTCGTTCAAGATACCAATCCCCAGATGTGATCATTAACTGGTTATTTTTCCTTCCTCTTCACTGCAACTAACTTACTCTTTAACAAAGTTCTGAAGTTGTGCTTTAATTGATCTCTGAGTTTGGTCAAACAGGATCTAAAAGATAAAATATAACATTGAGTAATTAGAAACATAAACAAAATAATTTTCTTGTAGTTTTATAAATATGACATCAATATTCCAAATCTAATAGCACCCATATTTCTTCTTATAAAGACAACAAAAGAAATAACCATTCAAAAAAGAAGTTCAAACCAATTTTAAGCTAATTTCATTTGTCTCAAAAATAAACATGCTTCTATTTACAAAGGAAAATAAAGCTTCTTTAACACTGAAATAGAATGCTCAAACAGTAAAGTGGCCTGTTTCCTTAATTCTAATGCAGGCTTTGGAAGACAACCAAAAAAAAAAAAGAATATAAATTCTACTCCTTCCACCGCTGACATTTCTTACACCAATAAATGGAAGCACCGCATAAGAAAACAACTCCAGAACTGCCTGATACCTTAATTAGAAATTACTTTTGGAAAGACTAGAGGGTGTAAATAAATTTTTTAAAAATTGTTCGATTATTTTCATGGGTGCTTTGTAATTATACATAATGAGATTCATTATGCCATATTTGTACGTGAACAATTTGATCAACCTAACATCTTCCCTTTCCCTCTCATCTTCCCTCCCCTGAAGCACTTGCTCTACTGATCTCCCTTTTATTATATTATTATATTATCATTTTAATTAATGTGTTATAATTATAAATGGAAAAGCTATATATATATATATATATATGTATATACACGCTGTGTGTATATGTGTGTATATATATGTATGTATAAACATACATATATATGTATATGGGTGGTATATTCAAACATGGACACAGCATAATTTGGTAGCTTTTACTACTCAGTACTTCCCCATACCCTCCCTTTTTCCCTCCCTCTCAAATCCCTTCCTCCACTCTTTTTGTCTTCCTACTATTTTTTTCAAACCCACTCCTCTTTTTTTATAAATTCCTTTTTTTTCCCCATCTCCACATGAGAGAAAGCATTTGACCCTTATCTTTCTGAGTCTGGCTTATTTCACTTAGCATAATGTTCACCAGTCCCATCCACTTATCAAATGATAAGGTGATATATTTTTAATTCAAGTAAAAACTATATAGTCCTTTGGGTTTAAAAAAAAAAATCACTAAGATTAGAGCCAAGAATAAAGTCTTATTCCTAAGGACAATATTTTGCCCCACTTAAATGATATTCCATACTTTTAACAGTGTTTGCTCTGATTATGGTAAATTTCATAGGACTTGTCACTGGAATTCCAAGTACTTCACAATTTACAGAATTATTTCATTCAGAGTTTGAAAAGGAGATCATGAACAGAAAAAAAATCAATATTTAAAACAACAAAAATTCCTGTGTCCTTCCATTAATTAAAAATAGCACCACAATTTCATTCTCTCCAAATTTGGACTTAGCACAGGGTTGTAAAATCTGTCATTTATTTCTAAGAAGAGAATGACTTTTTTCTGTTATATTAAACCCAAAGTAAGCAGAAGAGAGAAAATAGTTAAGTATCAAAGCAGAAATCACCTAGTTAAAAAAACAGAAAATCAATATAGAAAAGTCAGTGAAATCAAAAGTTGGTTCTTTGAAATTATAAAACTGATAAATTTCTAGCCAAAGTGTTCAGAAAGAAAGACAATGACAAATACTTTAAATACTAACAATAGAGGTTATTTCACAGCAGGTTGTATAGGTTTTAAAAGATAACCTATGGGGGTGGGGCACAACTATAAGTCTATTACTTGAACTGAAAATGGACACATCCTTCAAAGACAAAACTACCAAAGCTAATGCAAGAAGAAACTGATAACATTAGCAAAATTAAAGAAATAGATCTATAAAGTTATGCACTTACATAAAACATAGCAATCCCACTCCTAAAGAAATAAAAACTTAGGTTCACACAAACACCTGTACACAAAATTTATGGCAGTTTCATTCCAAAAAACAATGGAAGCAACCCAGTGTCCTTCAACTATGAAACAGAGAGACAAACTATGCTACATCCATACAATAGATTTCTACTCAGCAATAAAAAGGAACAACTATTAATGCATACAACATAGAGGAATCACAATGCATTTTGCTAGGTAAAATACAAACTATGATTTTTTTGTGTGGGGATGGGTCTCACTGAGTTGATTAGTGCCTCACTTTTCCTGAGGTTGGCTTTGAACTTAAAATCCTCCTATCTCAGCTTCCCAAGCCACTGGGATTAAAGATATGTGCCACTGTGCCTGGCCAAACTGTACGATTTATTTGGCATTTAAGAAAAGATAAAACTGTAGGAATCAGCAATTTCCAGTAGCAGGAGATTAGGGGAAGGGTTGACTGGTACAGGTGAGGAAGAGTAATGGGAGGACATTCTGAGGATTGATGGACTATTGTGCATCCAAATGTATGCATCTGTCAGAACCATAAAGTTATATATTGAAAGAAATCCATTTTTTTACATTTAAACTTAAAATAACTACAAAAGATGAAAAACATAAGCATAAATATTAACACAGAGATTTTCTAAGTCCATTAAGAAATAACATGAATAACTAGGTTGATTGAAAAGAAACATTAAGAAGTATAAACCAACAAAACACAATACCCATGCTTCTCAAGAAACACTAGCAACCTTCATGAAAATCAACCATCTAGTAGTAGGGCATAAACTAAGCATATGGCATTACATGGAACATACTGACTGACTTCAATGAAATTAAGTTATACTATAAATTAACATTAGGAAGAGTGAACTACTGACACAAGGCAATAATATAAATAAATCTCAAAAATTTTACTCCAAGCAAAAGAAGTCACTCATGAAGTTCTAGGAAAAACAAAACTACTTTATGGAAGAAAATCATATTAGCACTTACATTTGGGAGTGTAGGTTGGGACTCCCCAATAAGAGGCACGAGAGAAACTTGGATAATGGTAATTAGTTATATCTTAAAAAGGATGAGTTACAAAAGTGCATGCATTTGTCAAAATTCATTGAATGGTACACTTAAGATTTTTACATTTAATTTTATTTTAATTTGACTTCAAGAAATATAAAAATAAAACTCAAATAGAAATGCATTTAAGAGTATAGCACTGTCTATAAGTTATTTTGTACTACATCAGTTACAAGTAGATTGATGACTGCGTAGAAGGGTGAATAAATGGATAGATGTGTGATACAGCAAATAAAACATAATGTAAATGCTTATTGTAAAACTGATTCAACTTCTAATTAAAAAGTACCAGTGGGGTACTTTTTACACATACACCCAGCCAAAAAAAAAAAAAAAAAACCCTACACAAAAACAGCTTTACTGCTGAAAATTACCAAACATTAACTGAAGAGAATAAAAATGCTAACCAAACTCTTCAAAAAAATTGTATCAGAAAAAGTATTCTTATGAGGAACAAAACCAAAGACACTGTAAAAAAAGAAAACTACAAACCACTATCCCTCATGAACATAGATACCAAAATTCTTTATATGATAATGAAATTCAGCAATATATAAATAAGCATAATACATCATTAATTGGGATTTATCCCAAGAATGCAAAATTGATTTAACATTCAAAAACCTATCACTATAATTCAACAAATTAACAGACTTAAAAAGAAACTATATAACACAGAAAAACATAGCAAATATTCTAATATCCATTCCAGACTTTAAAAATTTAAAAAAAAGGAAAACTCTCAAGGATCTAGGAATGTAAAGGAACTTCCTTAATCCAAAAAAAAGTATGTATGGAAAAACCTCTAGCTAACATGGTATTTTATGGCAGAAAGGTATTTACATCCTAACATCTATCTAACATTGCACTAGAAATTCTAGTAATGTAATCAATCAAGAAATAAAAGCATAGAAGCTAGAAAGGAAGAATATGAAACTATCTTTATCCACAAATATGATCAATTATATGGAAAATACTATGGAATCTACCAAAATATACTAGTCAGTTTAGCAAAGTTGCAGAAACAAGTTAATGTACAAAAATGGGCTGAATCTCTGTATACTAGCAATGACCAATTGAAAATTGGACTTTAAAAAATACTGTTGATTTTTTTTTCAATCTTTTTGTAGGCTTTCTGTCCTGAATCTGGAGCCCAGGTGTCTGTGCTATGCAGAATCTGAAAACAAAGCACAGGGAGAATGCTGAGAACCCTGAGAGCCAGGAAATGGGTCTGGCGAAGCGTTGGAGGAAGAGACCACCAAGAGACTGACTCATGCAATTGCAGAAGGGGATTTATTTATTGGGGATCCATTCCAGCGTGCTGGGGCTCCATGCTCACTCAAGAAGGGAGAGCAGCCCAGAGCCCAGAGCAGGGGCTGAGCACTGCGATTTTGTCAGCTATGTCATGTAAAGCCCTGTCCTAAACTCACTTTGGAGGCTCTTTTACCACCTGTTCAAGACTGCAGAGCAGAGACCCACCTCACTCATTCTGTGCAATGAACTGACTTTTGTCAATCTTTGCCAACAATGGTTGGAAGAACAAGCATATTGGAGGGTCTTTCATATCCTATAATATGGTTGTCAGACCCTGTGGGTTAAAGGGTAGTTACTTACTATGTTAGAAACATCTTCCCTATGAGAAGGGCTTATCAATATTTTTGTTTTTTGTTTTGGAAGTCCCATGTACACAGAAGAGAAACATTTATGGTACAAACAAAGGAATGCCAGAAGCCATTAGATGTGAGAAAATACAAAAAAATAAAATCTTCTCTAAGAGCTTTTAGAGGTAAAAAGTTTATTTCTGTTTTCTGTAAGAAAACTAAAATTTCTCCTTGGCCTGAAAATATTTTGATGTTTTAAACTTGCTTGCAATTTCTACCTGTGTTTTGAATTCACCTATGCCTGGCTATCCCTTACCAGATAACAACCCTCTCTAAAACCTTACTGGTACCTCATAAATTCTGGCTCCCACTGACCAAATAACATTTCTCTCTAAATCTCAGTGGCAGCTTATAAAATCTAATGTCTGGAGCTGAATATATTCCCTACCTTGAAATGTTAGCCATATAGATCCTTAACCTACTATCTGCCTTTTTATTATGATTGTCAAAATCTTGTTAGCTGTACACACCCTAGTCACCCACCTCCTTTGTAACTTTTTGTGCTGTAAAACTTTTATCTAAAGATCAGGGGGATGATCTGTAGCATGGGATCTTGTAAGAGACAGTCCTGGCCAGCTTTTGTGTACACAATACAATCTTGATTTAATTTGATTTAAAATTGGAGTTGGTGGTCTTTTCTTTGTGTTTTGGTTCAACATTAACTTTTTTTTAACTTCACTGTAAATAAAATCAAAGAACACAGTAAAACTCCTGTAAATTAGCCAGGTGCATAATAATAGCCATTATTTACTGAAAGCACAGTATTCATTATAGAAATGATTTAAGCTTAAAAATTAAAAGATAGCTCAAATATCAACAGAGTTTAGGAGTTAGAATTTTTTTCTTTCAGAATATAGGTGATAAAATAAGACAAAAGAGAAAAGGTGAAGCATAAATATATTAAGTAATATGCAAAAAATATCACCAAAATATTTATTACAAAAAAAAATCATATCTACAGAAATGGTTCAAAAGAAGCAGTCTTTTTGTCAGGAATAAACATTTGTACAGGAATGGAAAAAAAAAAAAAAAATACTGTTGACAATAGCATCAAAAAAAAAAACAGGAAATGCTTAGGGACAAATAGGACGAAAATATGCAAGTCTTATAGAGTAACTACTACAAGACATACTCAGAAATTAAAGAAAGCAAATAAATATATTGTTTTCATGGATTAGAAGACTCAATGTTAGTAAGATGTTAATTCTCACTAAATTAACCTATAGATTCAATGGAATCCCAGACCTAGAATAGTCAAAAGATCTTTGAAAAAGAGGAACAAAGTTGGAATACCCATACTACCTTATTTCAAGATTTAATATGAAAGTTACAGTACTCAAGGCAGTATGGTATTGGTGTAAAGATATCAAAAAGATCAATGAAACAGAGCAGAGTCCAGAAATAACCAACACATGCAATTTTTTTTAATAAAAGGTGCCAATAGGGAGAAGATAATTTATTGAACAAATGCTGTTGGAACAAACAACAAGAGGGCCATATGAGAGAAGGGCTAAGAATCTCAACACTTTCCATGGGACATACACAAAATTTTGCTTCCAATGGATCACAGATCTAAACTTCTAAAAGAAAGCATCAAACAAAATCTTAGTGAATTGGGTTAGGCAAACACTTAACACAAATTAAGATTATGGAAGAAAATAAAAATAAATTGAATTTGCCAAAATTAAAAACTTTTGTGCTTCAAAGATATTGCTACAAAAATGAAAAAGGCAAGCCAAAGCTTAGGAGAAAATATCTATAACACATATTTGACAAAAGACATGTCTGGGGTACAGTATAGAAAAAATTCTTGCAACTCAATAATAAAATAATTTCTTTTTAAATGGGCAAAAGAAGATCTATGAAAAGCAGATAAATGTTCATCATTAGTTATTAAGAAAATTCAAATTAAAACCATAATCATTTTTTAAAGTGACCATATAATTTGCTAATGAGCATATGGAACAACTAGAACTCTCTCACACACTGATGGTATCAAGTGGTACAATCAACTTTGGAAAACAATTTCCAAATTTCTGAAGTTTTCTTAAATTTCTTTTAAGATAAAATTTCTAAGAAATTTAACATACAAAATATTATGATAAACACTTATAAAGGAAATTCTTTTCTCTCAGCAATGTTTTATAATTCTTTTATAAAAACTATGTTACCTGTACAAGTTGTAATTATTTACACATAACCCTTTTTACAACTAGCCAGTCTATCCCTAGCTATTTACACAAAGAAATAAGTATTTACAGATTTTTACATATATTCTTATAAGTAACTTTACCAGTAACAGCAAAAACCTGGAAATGGGCTAAAGAAGACTAGGGGTTCAGTGGTACAGCACTTGCCTAGAATATACAGAGCCCTGGGTTTGATACCCAGCACTGGGGGGTTGGGGAGTATAATAAAAAAAAAAAAAAAAAAACGCTGAAAACAAATCACATAATTGTGTTCACATGACTAAAATATGTCCACAAATTCTTTTTTTTTTTTCCTTCAAGTCTAGGGTCTTAATCTGTTGCCCAGCTTGGCCACAAACTCCTGGATTCATGCAATACACCCATCTCAACCACCTGGGTAGCTGGGACTACAGATGCATGCCATTGCTCCAGGCATTTTGACACTCCTTCCTTCCAAAGCAGATGCTATTTCTCTCCTTCAGTGTGGGCTAGACATAGTGACTTACTTACACCAAACAGTAATATTGGAAGTGACAACATGTGGCTTCTGAGACCTGGTTATAAACAGTATTGATGTTTCCTCTTTACGCTTGCTCTTGGGTCATCTGTTTGGAAAGTAACCAGCTTCCATGTTATGAAAGCACTCAAGCACCCCTGAAAACATGGCCTTGGTGAGGAACTGAGGCATCTGGCTAAAAGCCATGTGAGTGAAATATCTTGGAATTGGATCCTCCCAGACCCAGTGAAGACTATGACTGTAGAACAACCAACATCTTGACAGAAATCTCACGAAAGACCCAGAGCCAGGGCCCAAATTCCTTGCCAAGAAACTATGAGAATATATGTTTTTGTCTAAACCAATGAGTTTTGAGTTAATCTGTTAAACAACAATAGATAACTAATAAATTCATCAACATATGAACGAAGAAGCAAATTGTTCTACCTATACAATGCAATAATTAAGCAAAATAAAAAGGATCTATACACAGTGGAATATTACTTAGCCACAAAGAAGAATGAAATTATGGCATTTGCTGGTAAGTGGATGGACTGGAGATTATAATGCTAAGTGAAATATACCAATCCCAAAAAAACAAAGACCGAATGATCTCTCTGATATGCGAATGCTAACACAAAATATATGCTAAAAGTAAACATCTATAAAAACCACTAACAGAAAAGTTAATGTTCCATTCCGCTTCTGGAAATTCACAGTATTACTCCTAGCAACAAATGCATGACAAATAATCAACAAAATGTCATTTGACCCATCTGCTAATTTGCCTTACTAAAGTGCGTAGAATAAGACATAACTGTTTAAAACTAACAGCTCATACTCAAGTTACTCCCCATTCATGTTCGGACACAGTTAAAGCAATATTATCTCTGCTGTATTTAGGAAAGGATGAAAGCAGAGATGTACTTCACAGATGACAGACCATCCACTCCAGGAAGTTTACTATAAAAACAGGTTACATATCCATAGTTAGCATTAGCCTTGTTTCCAATTCTTATCATTTATTTAGGTGCCATTGGCTCTAGGAATCAATTTTGGTAGTTTAAAGTCTTTTTGATTCATTTAAATATTATTTAGCTTCTACAACACTCTCTTCTGATGATTCTACATGGCAATCATTCCTGTCTCTTCCAGAAACTGCAGAAAACAAGGCTATCCCTATGGATCCATTGAAACTTTTGGTTAATCTCATTAGGCCTATAATAAAGATTTAAAATAAATCAAAAGGACTCTTTCTTTATTATCATCAGGAAAAGGTTCCAATAAGTAAACAAATGCTTATTATTTGTTTTACTTTTTCGACACCTCTGTACTAATCTGTTTCTCTAACCATTTCTTTCCTCACTCCTAGAGCAGTGGTTTTTCCACTGGCTTAGGCAAGTACAGAAATCAGGTAGAAAAATCAATAGAACACAAACACCCAAGCTTGTGGAAGAAAGGTAAAATTCCTCTCTATTTTTAATAAGTCTTCTAGGTGGTAACTGTTATGCAAAGGTTGAGACAAACTGCTCTACCCCAAGGTTCTCGAATTGGTTGCACAATGGAATAGCCTGAGGAATTTTTAAATATCTAGATGTTGAGATTATTAGAAACACTGAAGAGAATGAGGAATCGGCATTTTTAAATTCTGATTTAAAAATTGAATCTCCAGGAATGCATAAGCATCATCTACATCACCTGGTGCTTGTTAGAAATGGAGAATCAAGAGTCTGCATTTACCCTGATCAACAGGTATCTTGTTTACTGAAGGCAGCACATTGTTTATCAAACTGACCTGCCCACTGGAATGACTGAAGAGGTTTAAAACTGATGAATTCTTGGTTCTCAATACCCAAAGGTTCTGATTTTTATTTGGCCAGATTGCAACTGGTTCCTCTACCACCACTTTGCTTAGATGAATTCAAGAATGGTAGCTATATCACTAACTCACTTTTTGTAAAGTGGAAAGGGTATTCTCTTCAGTGGATATCATGGCAAACACAGTCCCTGGAAGTGGGCAAAAATAACGTAGTCCTGAGGAGTAGAGATCAACACATTTCTTCTGTAAAGGTCTAGATAGTAATAAGTTAGGCTTATAGGCCATGTGGTCTCTACCACAACTACTTGATCCTGCTGCTGGAAGTCACAAGTAGCCATGGACAATACAAAAACAAATGAGTATAGCTGTGTTACAATAAAAATTTATATGCAAAAAATAAAGCCAGCTAACACATTAAGAAATCTATACACAATGGAGTATTACTCGGCACTAAAAAATGATAAAATCATGGCATTTGCAGGGAAATGGATGACATTAGAGCAGATTATGCTAAGTGAAGCTAGCCAATCCCTAAAAAACAAATGCCAAATGTCTTCTTTGATATAAGAGGGCAACTAAGAACAGAGCAAGGAGGAAGAGCATGAGAAGAAGATCACCATTAAACAGGGATGAGAGGGGGGAGGGAAAGGGAGAGAGAAGGGAAATTGCATGGTAAAGGAAGGAGACCCTCACTGTTATACAAAATTACATATAAGAGGAAGTGAGGGGAAAGGGGAAAAAAACAAGAGAGAGAAATGAATTATAGTAGATGGGGTAGAGAGAGAAGAGGGGAGGGGAGGGGAGGGGAGGGGGGATAGTAGAGGATAGGAAAGGCAGCAGAATACAACATAACACTAGTACGGCAGTATGTAAAAAAGTGGATGTGAAACGATGTGATTCTGCAATCTGTACATGGGGTAAAAATGGGAGTTCATAATCCGCTTGAATCAAATGTATGAAATATGATATGTCAAGAGCTTTGTAATGTTTTGAACAACTAATAATAATTAAAAAAAAAAAAAAGTCTGACACATTGCTGGGGAGAAGGGCCAAAAGCAGAGAGAAAAGTCTTATTAGGGGATGAAGAGATTCCAAAAACTGTAAAGAAATCCAGCCAACTCCAGCCACCCTAAAGGAAGTATCAGAAACACTGGCTTCTTCAGACACAGACAAGCCACCTAACCAACACCTGCTAGGAGAGAGGCAAGCTGCCCCTCCCAAGTTCTGGCCAAATAAATTATGGTGATTGTTTTGAGTTACCATTTAGGGATGACTGTTAAACAGTAAATAAGATGTTGACGTCATATACAAGATAGTGATGTTTGTAAGTTTTGTAGTGATTTTAAAAGTTGTAAAACATTTGGTAACTATTTGGAAGTTTACTACTGTTCAAATTGTATTTTGATACTATTTATATTACTTCCTCTCTTAACTTTCTGAATATACTAATTTTCACTTTGACAAAAGCATACTTCTATCCCCTGCATAACCCATTTGAATTATTCAAAATTATTTAAATTTTTAATTACAATTTGTCATCATTTCTTGTCCTTATTTTTCACATTTTGCCTACTAACAAAGTATATGTGGTTGATGCAAGCCTTAGCATCACCATTATTTGGTATTAAGTGTTCCTACTAGAATATAATTGATTTTATTTTTTTTTCAGCAGTTACTTCTTGGATACTATTATTGATTTTTATGTTAATTAACCAAACTCTGGCTCTTCATAAAATTTCATTGTTTTCATTTTTAGTTATTAAAAATGGCAAATACAGAAATGCAGAATCAAGCATCTGCATTTACCAGGATCAAGAGGTATCTTGTTTACTGAAGACAACACACTGTTTGTCAAACCGATCTGCACCCTGGAATGAACCAGGGAAGCCACTGAAGATGAAATTAGATGCACATATATTCATATAGGTTATAGGCCATTATAGATTCAAAAGTATTTTTGAAAATTTGATTTTCTGGGCTGGGGCTGGGGCTCAGCGGTAGCGCACTTGCCTGGCATGTGTGAGGCACTGGGTTCGATTCTCAAAACCACATAAAATAAATAAAGGTCTATCAACAACTAAAAAAGAAAATTTGATTTTCTGATCATGCATACAAGTAATATTCACTGGATTGACTAAAATGAATTAATATTTTGCCTTATTTACTGAATGTTTAATTTTACAATCTCTTAATAAACTTAAAACATTTTAAGAATGTAGAAAATTACACACAATATATATTACGTACTTAATTTCTAAACCTTAAAGACATACACTATCACATTTCATCTTTTAAAAGATTTATTTTAGGGCTGGGGATATGGCTCAAGTGGTAGTGCTCTCGCCTGGCATGCTTGCGGCCCGGGTTCAATCCTCAGCACCACATACAAACAAAGATGTTGTATCTGCCGAAAACTAAAAAATAAATATTAAAAAATTCTCTCTCTCTCTCTCTCTCTCTCTCTCACTCTCTCTCACTCTCAAAAAAAAGATTTATTTTACTATTGTTTTCCTACTATGATGAACAACCTTTTCATTAAACACTTACCTTCATTATGAAAGTCATTTCATTCAGAAGACAAAAAAATAGTTCAAAATCCTCTTCTTCAACCTAAATCTCTTTTTACATCAAAAATTTATTAAATAAAACAATGGCATAAGAAAATCATACAGAAATGTTAACACAAAATGGCCATTTCATACATAAAAAGATTTGTACTCTTAAGTCTACAAAAATACAAAATAAGAAAGTTCTTCTATGAGATTGGTTACAACATCAGATCAAGCAGCTAGTTACAACATTACCCAATTAAGAACTAGAGCCAGAGTGGTTCATACAACTGTATAACTGTACAATATACCAACCTACAAGGAAAAAAAATGTCAAGAATTTTGTTAATTTCCAAAAAAAGGAAGAAAAAAGAAAAGGTGCCATATTTGAATAACAAAATTAACAGATGCATTTGATGGCACCAGAAAAAACAGCAATAATCACTAACCCTGAAGACTACTACGTTAAAAAGGTGCTCCGTGACGATTCTACACATTAGTAACTGTTCAAGTCAACACCAGTAGTTAAAATCTCTGAACACATTATTTTGGAAATATGTTAATTGTTTTGCAAAGTAACAAAATTTCTAAGGATGAAGTTTTGAAGATGCTAAAGAAAAACTCTGAAACAAAGATTACAGACACATCAAAATGATAAATGAATCTAAACAAGCTATTTGAAACATTCAGTTTAATCTGTTACTAGATTTTTATAAAGAAATGGTATGAAAATATCACTCTTCACTATTTCATACAGAAGTACAGTGACTTCCAAAGAAAGAATTTGCTGAAGTTTATGAGTTACAGATAGAATTCAAAAAGCTTGGGAGGAATATTTCTCAACTTTTTTTTCCTTCTGGGGACTGAACTCAGGGCCTTGAGCATATTAGGCAAACATTCTACCACTGAGCTACACCCTCAGCCCACACTTTAAAAATCTTGAATCTTGATCAGAAATTGCTTGAAGCCCTTCCTCCCTCCCTCCCTCCCTTCCTTCCTTCCATTTTTTAAGCTACATTCATGGAAGCAAATTCAAGTTTTTCAATTAATCTTTTTAAAAATTTAGGAGTGTTACATATACTAGATATAAAAACATGTTTACGTGTATGTATGGATACATGTGTAAACGTATATAATGTGTATATTTATATGTGTGTGTCTAATGTCTAGTGAAATATAGCATACAGTGACCTGTCTTGGAAAACTGTGTGTTGGCATCTTATAAAGATTTTGAAGTAAAGACCAATCCCAGAAAGTTCTCATTCTAACAGGAATAAGGAAAAGTTCTATCCATTTTTACAGAGGAAATAAATAAAAGATTATCCAGTCATTTAAAAAAACTAAATGATTTGTATTATCTAACCCTAATGTATATTTGATCTTTCCTTGACTAATAACCCAGGTAGTTCTATTATTTTCATGCATTTATTTAAGTTCACAAAGTCATTCACAAACAACATCTCTGAAAATCCAGACTTTCATTATAATGCAAACTGATGTACCAAAACTCCAGAGTTAAAAGGTATTACAGAATGTAAAGCAGGTTCCACTGATTATTATCTTTTAGAAAGCACTTTTTTTCTTTAAGTCTCCTTTATTGTGAAATGCTATATAATTACAATTCCATTGTACAGCATGCTATTAAAATAAAGCACTTTATATAAATAGGTTTTAACAAAAGAATGTAAGATTATATTTAAACATTTTAATAATCAAAAAGCTTAATAGTTTTAGAATTTTTTATAATTAAAAATAAACTAGAAACACTCCTTCATTTTACAGAGAAAGGTAAAGCTTAGAAAAATTAAGTGACTCCCCCAAAAAGAGAATTATATAAGTACTGGGGATATAAACCTAAACAAGATGTGTAGTCCCTATATCCACTCTAATTAAGGTAAAGCAAAATAGTGCTATCATGAGAGAGAAGCTTTGCCACATATTAGAATTCTGGTTCAAGTATATACAAGTCACTCCTACTGGGAAAATTGAAAATAATAGTTAACAAAAAAACAAAAGACCAGATAATACAGTCAAGACAGCAAATAAGAAGGAAAGAACTGTAGAGGGATATAGTCAGCTGGTAGAGTGCTTGCCTCCCATGCACAAAGCCCTGGGTTCAA
The DNA here is from genome assembly GCF_021218885.2 of Marmota monax. Classification (NCBI taxonomy): domain Eukaryota; kingdom Metazoa; phylum Chordata; class Mammalia; order Rodentia; family Sciuridae; genus Marmota; species Marmota monax. Next base: position 9,126,851 of record NW_026693473.1, on the reverse strand, counting down.
TCTCCAGCACTACCAAAAAAAAAAAAAGAAGAAGAAGAAGAAGAGCAAGAAGAAGGAAAAAAAACAATGGCTCATAATTTCACTGTTATATCTATTCATAGGCAAATGCTTGACATGCTGTTATAGGAATAAAGGAATAAAATTAGAAAGACACTAGACATCTGGTGTAACATCAGACACAGTTCTCCAAGCATACAGGTGTAAATGTAAGCACAAAAGTTCACCAAGAGGCAGGCAGTGATTTGCCCCTAGTGAACAAATTACCTTTCTAAAACAATGTGAATTTTACAGTCAACAGAGATTCTGCAGTCTCTGTAGCTCAAGGAATAGTTAAAAAAAAAAAAAAAAAAGATTAAATTCCCTTGTCTATTTGTTGTGCTTTGTTATTGGTTTAACAAATCTTTATTAATTGTATGACTGTTGAAAACCATTAGGAGTTCTTATAAATTTGTAACCTCAGTCTACCCTGCCACAAGTAAATCCCACCAATCAAGTACTCTTTTAGGTAGTAAGTACCAACTGGGGCTATAGCTCAGTTGGTAGAGTGCTTGCCTTACACGCACAAGGCCTGTTTTCAATCCTCAGCACCACAAAAAAAGAAGAAAAGAAACAAACAAACAATAAGTACATATATTTAAGACCATATATGTTGACACATATATGTGTATAAACGTATATATTGTCTCTGTGTGCTTATAAAGGGAGGGTAAAGTGATAGAAAGTGACCATTGGGTTTAGAAGTTCTGAGAAGTAGTGACCTAAATGAAGTGAGGAAGAAGGAATATTGTGAAGAAATCTGCCACACATATAGCTGGAAGAACAGCAAATACAAAGGCCCTGAGATGAGCATTATTTCATGTTTGAAGACCAGCCAAGAACTAGAGTGGCCAGGCCCAGAACAGAGTAGAGATAAGATCAGAGAGTTATGAGCAGGAACTTGATCATATAGGGTTTGGTATGCTCTGGGTCAGATATTATTCTGAATGAACTGGGGAACCATGGGAGCAGAGCAGTGTTGTAGATTCATTTATATATTTTAAAGCTCGTTCTGGCTTCTGTCTCCAGAACTTATTTCAGAAGGGCAAGAAGAGGAGCAGAGACACAAGCTGGGAGGTTATAGTAAAAGCCTAAACAAGAGGGAATAGTATTTTAGATTTGGAGGTGATAGAGAAACTACTGATAGTTGGATATGGGGAATATCTGGATATTGAGTATATGGAAAAAGAAAAGCCACAGAAAGATGTTTTAAGAGGGGCTGGGGTTGTGGCTCAGTGGTAGAGTGCTTGCCTAGCCACATGCAGGGACCTGGGTTGGATCCTCAGCACCACATATAAAGAAAATAAAGGCATCGTATCCAACTACAACAATAACAACAAAAAAGATGTTTTAAGGATAAAAATTAAGTTGTACAATAATTATCCTGCCAAAGGAATTTTCAGAATTACAGCCTGTTGGCTCTCATCTCCATGCTCAACCTTCCACAGCATCCTCTTCTGAACTGTCAAGAGGCTAGATGTTTGTAAGGCATGTTTCCTGGCCCTACCCGCACCCGCAAGCTGGGAAGTTAATGTCTGCCAGTGGAAACTGATGGCAAATTATTAATAGGCAGGAAAAAGTGAAAACCCACTTTCTTCCTGTTTCTGCTCTGACACAGCCTCTGTAAACTGTGAACTACTCCAACTTTCAGCTTAATGGTGGGACGATTGCCCAGCATGCCTGAGGCCATGGGTTCATTCTTCAGTACTGCCAAGTGCATGGGGGTGGGGGGAACATGCATACTATGGAGAAAACATTTAATCTATTCTGTCAATTTAAAATTAATAACATTTTGATTTTGAGTGGTACTGGGGATTGAACCAGAACCTCACACATGCTAGGCAAGTGTTCTACCCCTGAGCTACATTCTCACTATCTCAATTGCCCATTCTCCTGCCTCAGCCTCCCAAGTAGCTGGAATTACATGCATGCACCATTATCAAATCAATAACTTATAAGATGTTTAAATCTAAAGATCTTTTAATTTCAAGAGAAATCAAGGGTACTAAATATTGTTCTCTAAATCAATAAAGGCAAAAAGAAAACTAATAACTGGAACAATTGGTATAAAATATTAGAGATAAAGCCACTAAACTCAAAGAAGATAGTAGAAAATCTTCATGACCTTGAATTTGGAAGTGAATTTCCATAGGTATGACAAAAAAAAAAAAAGAAAAAAGAAAAACTGGACTTTACACTTCATCAAAATTTAAAATGTTTGTATATCAAAGCACAATATCAAGAAAGTGAGAAAGAGCTAGGTGCAGTGGTACACACCCATAATCCCAGCAGCTCAGGAAGCTGAGGCAGGAGGATCACAAGTTCAAAGCCAGACCCCTGTAATTTAGTGAGGCCCTGAGCAACTTAGGAAACCTTGACTCAAAATAGAAAATAAAAAACGGGCTGGGGATGTGTCTTATTGCTTAAGCACCCTGGGTTTAATTCCTGGTGCCAAAAAAAAAGCAGGGATGGGTAAAAAAGAGAGGTTGGGCAGGTAGTTTAGTGGTAAAGCATATAGTTATAATAATATAATAATAATATACTTATCATGTATAAGGCTCTGGGTTCAGTCCCTAGCACAGAAAAAAAGAAAAGAAAACCTACAAAACAACAGATACTATTTGCATATTATTTATTGGTAAGGGTTTAATATTCAGAAGATATAAAGAACTAAAAATATACAACTCAACAACAACAGAAAAAAACTTTTAAATGGACAAAGGAAGGTTGGAGGTATGGATGGGTGTAGAGAGCTTGCCTAGCACATATGAGGTCCTGGTTCAATCCCCACCATTGCTAAAAAACAAACAAACAAACAAAGACAAAGGAGATGAGCAAGAAAGGAAGAGTCTGTAATTCCAGCTGCTCAGGAGGGTGAGACAGCAGAAGGATCCTAAGTTCCAGGCCAGCCTCAGCAATTTAAAAAACCCTGTTTCAAAATAAAATAAATAAATAAATAAAAATGGCTACAGATGCAGCTCAATGGCAATGGCAGAATACCCCTAGGTTCAATCCACAGTACTGAAAAAAAAAAATTTTTTAATAAATAAAAATGGGAAAAGTACTTTAATAGACATCAATGGTATAAGAGCAAAAGATACAGAAATGGCTAATAAGCACAAGACTCTCAAGTGCATTATCATAAGGCAAATGAAAATCAAAACCAAAATGAACTACCACTTCACTCCTTTCATAATCCAAAAAAAAAAAAAAGCAATTTCATGGTTCTTCAAATAGCTAAACACAGAATTATCACTTGATCAGCAACTCCACCTTAGTATATATTCAAGAGAATTAAAAACAGACACTCAGATACTTAATCATGTTGATTTGCCTGAAGCTAAAATCTGGATTACAATTAAAATAATATATAATTTCATCCTTAATATGTTGACTGAAAAAAATTTTAAGATTGAATTCACTAAGAATAAAAAATTAATGTAGTAATTGACAATATAATTATTGATACACTTACTATAGACAGCTATTTACTGCTTCAAAATTTATTACATGACAGCTATATTGATTAAGCTTTTGGAAAATAAACGAGATATTTAACACATTTTTAGAAAGTTTATAAAGCAATTTCATGACATTCCAAATGCAATATAAACCCTCACTCTTGAAGGATAAATGCCCTCAGACCTTAAATACACATATAAATAGTTCAAAGATTACAGTACTCTTTTAATATTGGTAGTTAATTAGATAAAAGGGATATATTTGGAAGTATCTTAAGAGAAACAGCTAAATTTAAAATGAGTTTCTACTTCTTTATTTTTAAATTTAAAACTAGCATAAAGGGGGGAGGGTGGATGATGGGAAAGGCAGCGGAGCACAACAGACACTAGTATGGCAATTTGTAAATCAATGGATGTGTAACTGATGTGAATCTGCAATCTGTGTATGGGGTGAAGGTGGGAGTTCATAACCCACTAGAATCAAAGTGTGGAATATGATATGTCAAGAAATTTGTAATGTTTTGAACAACCCACAATAAAAAATTAAAAAAAAAAAAAAAAAAAAAAAAAAAAGAATGACAAAACTAGCATAAAAATAAAAAAAAAATTTAAATAAAAAAAATTTTAAACTAGCAAAGACAGAAATTAAAGGGAAAAAATTAGCTTTAATCAAGGATGTCCTTCATTAATAATAAGTTCCCCATATTGGGATGGGAAATATAATACGGGCCCTTTCTCTCTCCCTCACCCACACACAGACACACTGAATATTTCAGATCCACCCAACTAAAAAGCTGTTGCTCAAAGTCACCAAATTCAATGTTGTTCGTTTCACAAAATACTGCCAAACCCAAGAAATGTACTAAATAATGATCATAGTGACACCTACTGACACTTACTGTGTGAAAATTTATCATTTCTTGAAGACTGTCAGAAAATTTGGTCAAACTTGTCTACAAGAAAGAAACCAAAAGAAAATCAAGTCATTTAAGAGTCATAAAAATAGTCACAAAAACTGTAACTTTAAGCATTCCTCACAGAAAGATTGAGTTACACTGTAAATAATAACATTTACTTCCAAGGACAATCTTATGTGTAGACTCATAGCTCATAAGTATGCTCTGAGTCTACACGTAATAACATATAAAACCTAAAAAAGTCAAGGAATTGGAGTTGCCCCATCAATGGTATGAATAACCCTAAAGGTAAACTTGTTTGAGGGTATCAAGACTGCCCCTTTAAGCATTTATGGATCAAATAATAATCAAACCACATCCATTTCTTCTCTAGTTATTATTAGTCATGAAAGAAATGTAACACTGTACAGTGTTGTGGGGATCCAAACTAATCAGAAGCTATACAGCCCCCAAGCATAGAGTCAAGTTTTGTTTGTGGGATAACATTCTCTGCTTGCACTTACAAGCAACTAAAGTGATTCTGCTGTCCCTACTCATGCCCTCTGGCAGATGCTTCAGCTCACCTAGCAGCAAGCAGACTTAGTAAATGCCAAAACACTGCAAAGCTGAGTTAGGAGACAGATACCAGATATGCACAAAGCAAATCAACCTTTAAGGGCTAGCTTAGAAAACAGGATTACATTACACAGCACCAAAGGATGACAGCTTTTTGACTTCAAATCTTAAGTACCACCTTAAGTATCAGCGTAATTATTAATATGGTAAATGGGTATATAATTATGTTTTGTTGCATATGTCACATTAAAATGTAACCATACTAACCTCAACTACAGCATCATTACTAGAATACTGTGCTAGGTCTCTAATCCCATTCATGAACTGTTTATTTGCAACACAAAAGGCTTTTCCAGTATCAATCATGGCAATACAAAGCTTCACAAGCTGAAAAAGAAAAAAAAAATTACATCAGGTTGAAAATAATTTTACAAATTACTTTGTTGAAAAGTGTTGGCAAAAACCACAAGTTAACCTAGCTAAAGACAGGAAATAAACTAATACTTCATTAATACAACTAAAACAGACAGACTGAATTTTTTTCTTATTTTCCTTTGGCTTATAAATTCACAGAAGAGGTGAACCAAAAAATTCAATCTTTAGGACCTAGAGGTTATCTGATAAAACAACAACAATAAAAAGATCATTTTATCAAGTCACATTCGATCCCATAAATTAATTTATTAAGTTCCTCCTAAAAGAAAGAAAGAGGTAAGCAAGCAGTGTGATGAAAAGTAATCTCTTTTTTATTTTTAACTGTGGTGTGTTGGAGGAAAGGTGAGTTAAACTGGTATGGTGGGTTAGTCATGCCTACTGTTCTGGGCATTGTGCTGAGCCTCAGGACGGATCCTTCCTGCCTGTGTGTGTGTGTGTGTGTGTGTGTGTGTCTCCCTCCCTCCTAATTTCCTTCCTTTCATTTTTCCTTCCTCTCTCTTTTTCCCCTTCCTCCTTTCTTTCACTCGGACACAGAACATTTTCTTTAAGCAAAATCTTGGATGAATGTCAAATATTAAAAATAAATAAAAATGGAACTGCTCTGGATAAAGAAGGGGCAGATACTGAAAGGGGTAGGAAGGAGGAACACCAAGCATAAAAAGTAAGAAAAATGTTTTACAAAACTCATGAAGAATCTCAAGAGCATAATTTAAATCCACTGCCCTAATGTTGAGAGGAAGAGAGTTAATGTAATCTCTGCTTTCAAGGAGCTCTAATTCTAACCAGCAGGCAAGCAGATCAACTCCACAGAACAGACACCAGTGCAACGACAAAACCAAGAACATCCCAAGGAAAAACACCTGACTTGAACTGTGTAGATCAGGAAGAATTCTTAGAAAAGATAGCACTAGATATTGCTGAACTTTTAAGAGTTTACGTTGGGGAGCGGGGCATTGCTGGGGATCCATCCCAGGTCTCATACATACCAGGCAAGTGTTCCACCAATGAGCTACACCCATACCCCAAAGGCTCTGATATATTAATGTGCATCTAAAAGATGCATTTCTCAAAATGATTTGACCATGAAATTCTCTTTAAAGGAAACATTCCCATAGAACCAGTGTTCCACAGAACCCACAGTAAGAAATGCTGGCAGGGCTGGGGATTAAGCTCAGTAGTATAGCACTTGCCTAGCATGTGTGAGGCCCTGGGTTTGATCCCCAACACTGCAAAAAGAAAAAAGAAAAGAAATGCTGACAGAGATAAGTCTTTAAAATGGTGTGTTATTTAAAAAATAAAATATCTTACAAGGAAAACAATCTAAAGTTCACAAGGAACGACCAACACACAGTGGAAAAAATTTTTTTGAAAAAGTAATAAAATGAGAACATTAGCCTTATATGACATTAAAATATATTACAAAATATAGTAACTGGAAGCCTAGTATATTCCTAGATCAATGGAATATAATACAGATCAATGGAATATAATACAGAGTCAAGTATTATATTATATTATATGAAGTATTTGATTAAAGTAATATTCTAATCAGTGCCAAGGAGGGGGCAGCAGGTGATTATCTAAAAAATGACATTAGGGGCCCTGGATAGCCAAGGAATCAAAATCCTCAAATTAAATTCAGATGGAATAAAGATTTAAACATAAAAAGTGAAATCACAAAACTAAGGTAAAATAGAAGGTGTTTTTTAATATAATCTCAAACTGTGAAAAGTTTTTCTGAAAAGGATACAAACCTCAAAATCCATATGAAAAAGAAATTGATAAATTCAAGTGATAAAAATAAAATATCTATAAAAGAAAAAACAATTAACTTAGTCAAAAGACAACAATATGGGAAAATAATATTAGCAACAAATCCCAAGGGACTAATTATCCTACCATAAGAAAGGATATATATTTTGAAAGCATTCTGAAAACCCAATCATACTGTAGGGGGAAAAAAATGGGTCACGGACATGCACAGATAATTCCCAAAAAGGACATACAAATGTGTCTTAAATCCATGAAAAGATATTCAATCTCACTCATATTAAAGAAATGGAAATTACCATTTTTTACAAAACTAAGATCAAAAAGTTTGATAACAGGCTGTTTTTAGAGATGGTAGATAAGGGGAAGTAGACATTTTTATACATTGTTAGTGGGAATATAAATTGGTAACATTTCTTTGAGAAGTAATTTAGCAACAACTGTCAAAATTTAAAACAAACTCTCTAGTCTGGCAATTTCACTTTTTAAAATGTATCATACATATTTGCACATAAGCCACAAGACACATCTGAAGCAATGCATTGCAGTCATGATAAAAATATCAGTTGCTAGATCAAGTGTCCATCAGTAAACAATTGGATAAACAAATTATAACGTATCCATATAATATAATAAAATTCAGCCATAAAAAATTTGGTCAGGGCAGGAGTATAGCTCCCCCAGTGGTAGAGCACTTACCTAACATGTACACAGCCCTGGGTTCAATCCCCAGCACCAAAAAGAAATAAAAAAAGGAAACAGGGAGAGCTTTATGATTAATAACAAATAGCATTCTGTTAGAGTCTGTAAACAAGTCAAAATAACACCTGGCATTTTGCCAGGGGAATGTTAGAGTTCGTAAACAAGTCTGGATGGTGCCTGGCAAAATGCCAGAGGGAGTGGTTTGAGAAGTAACAAAAGCAAGCCATTAAGTGTGGAGATTCCTTATTGGTTGACTGAAGCTGTGTGGAATGTATAAATACTGCTCCTGTCCTGCAATAAACGGCTCCTGCTGTATCAATCTACACAAGTTGTTCGTCACAACCCCACCCCCACCCCGCTATTTTGCCCAGCCAGCCGGGCTGCGGCAGCATTCGAAATATATTAAGGAAAAAACAAAATGTAACACAGTATTAATATTTTTGTGGGGAGTGGAAAGAACCATTTGTACGGAAGAGTGCAAATCTATATAATTTTCATATGCTTAGAAAATTTCTGTAAGGACACACAAGAAACTAGGTCAGTATATTCCCCTAGCAAAGAGATTAGAAGATGATTAATTTTCACTGGTACACACTCTTTTACCTTTGATTTTTTTACTAGATAGATGTTATTACTTATTCATCAAATTAAATAATTCAAAAGTAATTAAAATTCCTTTTCCCATAACAGCAGAGAGAGACAGATTAATAGACAAGGTTAAAAGACAAGGTTCTCAGCTCAGTCTTCTTAGGTTCAAATCCTGTTGCCATACATAACCATCTAAGTGCACCTGGTTGACCTAAACCTCAAAAAACTTTAATTTTCTTTTCTGTATAATACTTAATGATGGTACCACATCATATTAGGTTGCTATAATAAGGTAAGATAACACTCATAAAGACTGAAGCACAGCTGGTGCAGTGTTCTGGAGGCTGCAGAAGATGAGGCAGTAGGATCAGAAGTTCAAAATCAGCCTCAACAATTTAGAGAGAATCTGTCTCAAAATTTAAACAAATAAAAAGGACTGGAGATGTAGCTCAGTGGTAATGTGCCCCTGGGTCCAATCCCCAGTACCAAACAAAACCAAAACAAACAACAACAACAAAATTTGGCATGAAGTATTACAGGCACATGGTAAGTACTCAGCAGAGATTTGTGCTTCCTTGTCAGAGAAGTTATTTGCTTTTATTTTGTTTTTACTAAGAAACCAAGTTGAGCATCTTCATTTAAGATAAAGAGGTGGTAGAGAAGGGATAGAAGAGAGATGGCTAAAGCAAAATGCTGAAGAGGTAGAGAGTTTTAAATTGCATAGGAAAAGGTATACTTTTATTACTCCAGTGGGAAGAAAAATGAAAAAGACATGAACAGATTCTAAGTTTCTAGATAAGGAACAAGAAATAAATATATTCCCATCCAAGCAGAATAATGGTCATTCCACTAAGAATGAAGAACAAAGTAGTAAACCTTGAGAAAATAATTAAGTATTAAAGAGAACTACCAAAGGTAGCAAGAAAGGGACTTGACAGGGTTTTAGAAAAATAGTTTTGCATATAGAATTTGAGGAACCTGTGGCTCCACCAATTGGATTTGACAGTTATATAAAGTCTCCTATAGGGCTTTATTAGCCCAGATATGGGGCAGAAAGTCATACTCAAGACAGTGAAAATTCTGCTGAGCATGGTGGCATGCACCTACAGTTACAGCACTCAGGAAGCTGAGGCAGGAGGACCACTTGAGCCCAGGAGTTCGAGAATAGCCTGAAAAATGCAGCAAGATCCTATCTCAAAAGGAAAAGAGAGAGAGAAAGAAGGAATGAACTCTGTAAGGGAAATGAAGGTCTCCAAAGAGGGGAAAAAATAATGTAAAACTAAGAAGGGAATGAAAGGATTAATAACAGCATTATTCACAATGGCCAAGAAAGAGAAACAAACCAAATGCCCATCAATTGATACTAGATAAACAAATGTGGTATAAAACAGCATATAATACAACCATAAAAGGAAGTACTGATACATGCTACAATATTGATGAACCCTAAAAACATTACATTAAGTGAAAGCAGCCAGTCACAAAAAGCCAAATATTATGATTCCATTTATAGAAATGTCCAGAAGATCAATACACTTCTTTTTATACCTAAATAGTACTGTAGGATTATTGGACATTGGATTGTTTCCACTTCAGCTATTACGAATAATGCTGCTGTTGTGACCATCAATGTAAGTTTTGTGTGGACGTATGTTTTCGATACCCTTGAGAATATACTTAAGAGAACTGCTGGGTTATATGGGTATCTGTGTTTAATTTTTGAGGAGCCACCAAAATTATTTTCCAAAGAGGGTGCAGCATTTTGCATCCCCAGCAACAATGTATGAGGGTTCCACCATTTCCAAACCCAAACTAAGACTTTTATTATTATTTTAACTATCCCATGGGTATGAAAGGGTGAAGTTGTATTTCATTGTGGTTTTCATTAGAATCTCCCTAGTGACTATTAGTATATTTTCATGTGTTTATTGGCCATCTATATAATCTTCTTTTAAAAAAAATGTCTATTTAGATCATTTTTCCATTTTAAAACTGAGTTATTTTTTCTTTTTATTATTGAATTTTAGGAAATCTTTATAATAATCCCTTATCATATATCTGATTTGCAAATATTTTCTTCATTCTATGAGTTATTTAATTTTCTAACAGTGTTCATGAGAGCACAGAAGCTTTTGTGTTTGATCTAGTTTTACATATTTGCTTCAGTTTTTGGTATAAAAAAAAATCTAAGAAACCATTGCTTAACCAAGTTTAAAATGATCTTTGCCTGTTTTCTTCTAGGAGATTGGAAGTGTTAGGTTTTTCCACTTCGAATTAATTTTTGTATATTGTGTGAGGTATTCAGCTTCCTTCTTTCTTTCTCTTTCTCTCTCTCTCTCACTCTCTCCATTTAAATTTTCAGTTGTTCCAATATTGTTAGTTAAAAAAACAAGTCTTTCTCAAAAAAAGAAAGAAAAACTATTCTAAAAAACTAAAAAAAAAAAAAAAGAAATGTCCAGAAGAAGCAAATCCACAGAAGTTGCCAGAGAATGAAAGAAAGGGATCACTAATTGAAACTTAGTGTTAACAGATACAGGGTTTCTTTTTGGGATACCAGAAATATTTTGGAATTACACAGTGGTGATAGTTGCGCCAATAACACCAGGACTATACTAAAAAACACTTTGAAATGGTGGATTTTATGTTAGATGAATTTTATCCTTTTTTTTAAAGAATATTTATTTTTTAGTTTTTAGTGGATACAATATCCTCATTTTATATTTATATGGTGCTGAGGATCAAACCCAGTGCCTCATGCATGCTAGCTAGGCGAGCACTCCACCACTAAGCCACAACCCCAGCCCAGATGAATTTTATCTTAATTTAAAAATTACCAAAAAAAAATGTTGCAGTGGATTTCAGAAGGATCTGAAATATCCCAAGTAGACTGATTGAAAGACCAGAAGTCTAGGTAAGGTTGAAGAACAGAAGCAGTAGTGAGGTTGAGAAGTGGAAGGACTGGAGACTCAAGTGAGACAGGCTATCAGAATTCCAGATTTCAGAGATTACAACTATGAATGATGAGCCATAGAATAGTGCCGTGAAAATAGGGATCAGAACTAGCATAGGAGTCACCACCACAGGAGCCAGAGAGAGAGAAAACTGACAGAAGCAGAACCACCCGCACCCTGCAAATATCCAGAGATGGTAGTGGTGAATGAGATTATAACAAATAATCTAATTTACCTAAGAGTAAATGTCAAGATAATCAAAATTATCAAACTACTACCCTAATTCATTATTCAACAATTTTTCAATAAGACTTTACAATGTCATAGACACTTTGCCAGATGACAGGAATACGAACAACTTCTTTGCTATCTCTGAGTTGTAAGTAACATCCTAACACTCATTTTTTCATCTGTAAATTGAAGATGCTACCAACTTTGCAACACTGTTATGGAGATTAGGGACAGCATGAGTAAACATAGGACTTTGTGCCTAGTAAGTACATAATAGATGAGTTTTGGTTGCTTTTTTTTTTCTTCTAAAGACAGTCCCAATTTCCAATAAGCTAATAGTTTGTTAAAGAGACACCATCATCTTTACTGTTTATTTAGAATTCAACACGTACCAAGAACCATGTTAAGTACTTTATGTGTATTAACTCACCTCACTCTCATAATAACCCGATAGAAAGATTGAGAAGCCTGCCTACTAAATGGTAGAGCTACTTTCAAACTCAGGCAGCCCCTGACCTTGTTTTCTTAACTACTAGACTCTGCTACAAATGAAAAATTACAATAATATTTTAATAGTTTAAATGGAAGTACATGTGAGAAACAATGCAATACAAAAAAGAAAAAGAAAAGAAAAGAGCCAAAGTTTGGTAGCATTGGAGCTGAGGTTTAAAGGATGTCCAATTAACAGAGAGGAAACAAGCATACCAGAGGAAAAAATGCAACAGATATGGGAATTATATCTAGATAGCAACTATGATGCACTATAATGTTACCTTACAGAATGGACAGGTAACTGGACCCAATAAACAATGCCACTCATCAAGCATTATTCTCTAGAAAGAATATAACTACTGTTAGTATATGTTATAAGCAAAATAGATACGAGCTAAGTCACCAAGCTAGTTCAACCTGTCACTATTATTTACAATGATACTTTAGGTGGAACTTGCCTTGCACAAAGTTATGAAATCACTGAACTAGTCTTGGAGCACCTTCCAGAGCACAACTTCCCCATTACTCCTTCAGTGCCACCAACTTTAATAACAACCATATAACAACCAATAACAACCATATCTTGGTTCTCTCAGTCTCCCTTCTTTATGCCAACTCTGCATTTATAAAGTAAAAATGATAGTAGCTTAAGAATCCAGGAGAAGTACATTTTATAAGGGATCAAAATCTTAAACCAGAGAAACATAAAAGTAACTAAAGAAATTTTGGTGGAGAGAGGAGAGGGAAAGGTGATATTTTAAATAATGTCAAGTTTCTACCATGCCCTTAGTAGCCTTTTGGATAAGAATGCTAATGGGCTTAGCATTCTTAGCATTGAATGCCAATATTTTAATAATTTAGTTTAGTTATTATTTATTAGATTATTATTATTTAGAGTATTTTGGTTTTAAGATTCTACCAGTTTGCCTGAACCCAATCAAATGATATAAAGAAAAAAAAAAAGTCACTCACTCATAAAAGCAAAATGATTAACAAAAGCATTGTCAGTGGAATTCCACCCACATGCAATGTTTCGTATGATTTATATGCAGTTCTTCTACTTAAAAAGGATAATCACCTTCATTATACTACTCTGTGATTCTCTGAAAAGCCTTGCCTTTCTATATACCCTCTTGTAAATCTACCACAAAATCAAAACTACACACATTGCATAAACCACTAGAATGGAATCCTAATTAGAATTAGTTACACTCCATATGTGTATAATACGTCAAAATACACTCTGCTGTCAGGTATCCCTAAAAAGAACAAATTACAAAAAGAAGAAAAAAAAACTCATTGGAAAAAAAAAAATCAAAACTACAACTTAATACTATTGTCTACTTTAAAAACTGAAAACTTTACTTCAAAAAGTACTTCAAAAAAATGTAACTCCTCAGAGTAAAAACAAAAAATAATAATAATAATAATAATAATAAAAGGCCCATACAAATACATTTTATTGTTTTTTGTTTTTGTGGTTCTAGGGATCGAACCCAGGGTCTTGTACATGCAAGGCAAGCACTCTACCAACTGAACTACATCTCCAGCCCTACACATACATTTTCAATAGAAAATATTTTAAAATAATATACTTAGTCAAAATAAAAATATTTATTTTTAAAACAAAAGGAAGCTTGCTACTCCTGCCACTCTTCTCAGAAATTTCTAAGTGGCCTGTGCTCCCTCAAAATACACAGATCCTGAAGCACAGTGGTGCACAAGAAGAGCACTGAACTAATAATAGAAGCACAGGAGTTCTAACCCTCTTTCTGCCTCTTTTAACTTTCAATTTGAAGCAAGTCTCCTTTGCTTTCTGGGATTTGGTATTCTCATCTATAAAATGGGAAAAAAGAATACTTGTTCCACCTACCTCACAGAATTATTGTAAAACTCAAAGACACTATATATTACAGTGCTGTAAAAATAACAGAATCTAATAAAAACTAACATTATTAAAATTTTCCAAAGGCAGGAGGATCACAAGTTCAAGGTCAGCTTCACCTAACTCAGTGACACATTGTCTCAAAATTAAAAACTAAAATTATTTAATTTTTATAATATTACTGCTTTACATAGTTTCTATACTATCTACATTGTATGTTAATGTAAATATTTCATGATTTTTAAAACATTTCAAAATGTTTCTCACAATACTCGGCCTAATTAATATGTATCATACTCTTCCTATTCAAAGTGCAGTTCATATGCCAATATCCATAGGCATAACTTTGAATCTAGTTAAAAACACAGAATCTCAGTATCCCTGATCTATTGAATCAGAATCTATGTTTTTAAAAAAGATTCCCCTGGTGATTCTTATGCACAGTACAGGGTAAGAAGCAATACTTCACATAGCAATACCACTTATAATAATAATTACACAAAGTATTTTCAAAAAAAGAATTTCAAACATATGCATAGACTTATGTCTAGAAATTTACAGAAATATTTCTCTGAGCAATAGTTGCAAAAGAATGTTCCAACAAATAGATCAAAAGCCCCATCTTACTCATTCTAATATTTTTGCCTGGTACATAACAGACAATGCTTCTTGGACAGAAATTCAAAAATATTATCAATAGTTAATACAGAAGGTGGGAGTCAATGTACATTTATACTTATATAAAACATAACTATATCAATTATTAAGTATTTTTAGCATTTGTGTCATTAGCTTAAATATGAAATTACTATTTTAAATTTTATTTATATTTGAACCCAGCTGTACCTAAATTTATAAATAAGAATGGTCATGGGCTAAGGTTGTGGCTCAGCAGTAGAGCACTTGCCTAGCACTTGCGAGGCCCTGGGTTCGATCCTCAGCACCACATAAAAATAAATAAGTAAAATAAAGATATTGTGTCCGTCTACAACTAAAAAAAAAAAAAATTAAAAAAAAGAATGGTCAGGTAATACACGAAATCCATTAGGCATTAAAAAAGATACATGCGATCTTTTAGATGGAGAAAACAGGAATAAACTTCTAACCATATAAAAGTTGTTTAGTGAACTTTGAATTCAGAGAATATAAATTCTTCCCTGGCACTTAAGACTCTGAACAAGCAAGCCAATTAATATCTCTAGCCTTAATTTCTTCATGTGTAAAATTACAATAATGGAATTTACTCTTATAGAGAAACAAAGTAATGTTCTTATTAATGGAAAACAAAAATAGATACTTTAAAAAATTAAAAACGTTAAATTCACCTTATCGAGTTTTAGTTCCAATTCTGCCACATCTCCTTCTACTTCTTCCAAAGCAGCCCTAGAAAAATTAAATGCAAAATTAAGTTATTTTATTGTTCAAATGTATACTTAACTCTTGAAAAATAACTTATCACTCTAAATAAAAAGGTAGATATTAATGTTTAAAAATTATACTTCACAGCTGGGTGCAATGGTACACATTTATAATCCCAGCCACTCAGGAGAGTAAGGTAGGAAGATCACAAGTTCAAGGTTAGCTTCAGCACTCAGTGACACACTATCTCAAAATTAAAAACTAAAAAGGGCTTGGCATGTAGCTCAGTTGTACAGCATTCCTGCGTTTAATGCCCAGTATTGAAAAGAAATTATACTTTAATGAAGTAATATTAGAATATATACTTCATAATAATGCAATAAAACAAACATAATCATTATTTAAGACAGTGAGATAATATCTTAAACTGATTTATTCAAAGCATTGTTATTCAATTAATAACACTAATTAAAACTATTTAGCATATTTTTTGAAATATGAATAAAAGTTTATAGGCCAGATGCTGGAGCTAGAAAGAATACTAACCAAATAAAATCACCAAAAATTTTGCCTCCAAAAAATTTAATTAATAAGAGATTTTTGGAAGTTGAGCCTTGAATCAGATTTCTAGACAAGAAAGTACATGTAACCAAATGGCGAAGCATCATTGACAACCAAAGGGGCACTTTTTTTTAGAGATAATTAAGAAAAATATGACTTCATAATTTTGATTCCAAAGTATTACAGTTTCAAAAACTCAGCACCAAACATTGATAAATTTTAGACTAATCCTCTCCTAACAACATAATTTCAATACAGAAAAATTAGCAAAGATCAGATTATGCAAAAAGCAAAAAAAAATAATAATAATCAGATATTCTTCTTGACAAAAGGCAACAATGAACTATAATACTAGTTAGCACTTGACAGATATCACACTACAGGGCAACATTCCAAAATTGGAAATCTGTTTGAAGCAAAATAGCAGCAACTAAGACTTTGTAAGGACAAGAAGATTTTACACTAAAAGTAGTATATAAGAAAATATAATTCACCTACTTTAAATCATCTCTGCCATTTTTGTTCTCTGGGGTTCCCCCCCACCACCCCGCGGCTTGCAATGCTGGGGACTGAACCCAGGACCTTGCACACGTCAGGCAAGGTCTCTACTACTGAGCTCTACCCTAGCCCTAAGCCTTTTTCATATACTTACTTGACAAATAAGCAATATTCCAATTGCTATTTTAAGAATTAACCAAAATCTGTTTTAATTTAACAGTAGTGTGAGATTAGGTACCCAAAAAGCCATTGTGAATGCTAAGACATTCTCTGGCAACAGAGCTAAGTAAAAGACAAGTAAGATACCAACTTTATTTCCATAGCTACCCACTTCACCTCTGTGTGACCTCTGAATAATCAATAACTTTATCAGCTTGTGATTCTACTTCTCCATCTGGTTACATTATTTTTTAAAGATTTTAAATCTCCAAAATAAGAAAATAACTATAAATTATTCAGTAGAATGATGTCATTATAAAATGAGATACTCCAGCATTAGTTCCAGAAAGCAGGAGGTGGTGTGCCTCCACAGCACAGAAGCAGAAAGACTTCTCCCCTAACAGTTGGCCATTGTCTTCAGCAGTGTTTTACAAACTACACATTGTTCACTTAGCCTAGAAAACATTTCCCCTTCACTTTAATCCTCACTCCCTTCACCTACTTATCATTTAAACTTACTACACCTAAGAACAAATTTATCTGTACAAGGATATTTGCTGTTTTTAACAGGCTGGAAACCTAGATGTCCAACAATAGGAATATGTAAATAAATGATGGTGTAGCCCATTATATGAAGAAGCAAATTTTTAAATGAGGCTGATCTACATCTACAGATATGGGTACATGCACATGGTAGATTGTTACACAGGGGGAAAACAAATTACAAAATTACATGAGTCTGAGCCCAACTTTGTTAAAAAAAAAAACTGTTGAGATGGTTTTAGGGAAATATCTGGAAGCATATTTATCAATCTAACTCTAACTGGAAAAAAAGCATTAAAAAGTGTAAATAAGAATTTGCATTTTTACTACTTCTATACTGTATTGCTATTTTCAACAACTATGCATTTTTAAGTAATTTTTAAAACTTACAAACAAGGGAAGGAAATGAGTTCAGATATCACTTACCCAAGAAGGGTCTTCCCCCTTGTAACTTCTCCTGTCACCTACCCAAGTGGGATAACATACGCCCCTGTCCCTTACAACACATGGCACACATCTCTGCCACTGTGCGCTTTTCTCATCAGTCTGAGCTCCCATAGCAGTGCAGACACCCCCAGCGTTTGCTGAGTTAAGGAAGGAGCTCAACAAGTATTTACTTCAATTTTCAGAAACTCTTCACTTACATTTTTAACCTTTATTTATCTTGACTCATTCTTCCATTTTTCAAGCAAATTGGTTCAAATAACAGCTTAAGATTTGATTTAATGGAAGGGGGTGGCTGGGGTGTGGCTCAGTGGTAGAGCGCCGCCGGCCTAGCATGGGTTAGGCCCTGGGTTGGATCCTCTGCACCACATAAAAATAAATTAATTAATTAAAGATATTGTATCCAACTACAACTAAAAAATAAATATTAAAAAAAAGTTTTATTTAACCATTGGATTTTACTAAATAGTTTGATAGAAATTGTATGTACATTTTTCAACCTTATTTTTTTTAAGTATAATTTATTTATTTATTTATTTTTAATGTGGTGCTGAGGATCAAATCCAGCCGAGTGGTCTACCGCAACCCCAGCCCCTCAATCTTATTTCATTGTGCACTTCTGCTAATTTACTTTTGTGAGACAACAGTTGTAAAGAAAGGTGTGGTTTTACATACAACAGAAGAGAAAATGCCTGGGTTTTACCTATCACTTGAAAGCACAGGCCTTTGTATTTATATATTCAAAGAATCTGAAAGTTTATCTTGGAAGTTCTTCAATTCAACATACTACCTTCTCTTTTTGAAAAAAAAAAAAAAATCTTTTGCCATTCATCATCTAAGCTGTTAGTGCAAACTTGTAGCAACAAGTTAGTACCTAGTGTCTAATGTTGCCTGGTTCATTGTTGAGTATTTCTTAGTATGGAAAGAAAAACATAGGCTGAGGAAGGAGGATGACAAGTTTAAGACCGTGTCTCAAAAATTTTAAAAGTGAGGTTTGGTGGACATGGGGAATGTAACTCAGAAATAGAATGCTCCTGGATTCAATTTCTAGTACCAAAAAGAAAATCATGCATACAAGAAAATAAATTTTAAGCCTTAGTTTTAGCTATCTATATCCTAAGAAGCTATTCAAGTCCCAAATTCAGAAAAACAGGCACTTTACTTTTACTAACACCTTCATTCTTTTATCTAGTTATATATCACAGTTTTTTAAAATCAACTTAGAAAATGATTAACTCAAAACACAAAACTAAAAGAGAAAATACCCCAGCAGTAAGTATTAACACTGAGCCACTTCTAGTCAGTGATCATTTGGGCTGTGAATTAAATGAAGTTCCATAAGAAGCACAAAAACAACTTACCCCACCTGGATATCACTGAAATAGCAAGAAGTTTTTTAAATTACTGTTTTTTAAGAGTATCCACTCAAATAAATAAATAATGTGTAATATATGTATTATACTTTCTTTACAAAAGAAAATTTGAAAGAAAAAGGAAATGTGGTATGGAATTATTTTCCTCATCCATTTAAGATTAATAAACAACAACAAAAACTCTTCAATATTGGTAGTATCCTTAAATGGAATTAATAAAGTAAACTTAAGTCTTATGGTGATATTATCTAAAATGCAACAGGATAGTCAAGATCATTAATATAAACACATAAATATCCTGAAACAAAGATGGATGAGGCTCTAAGTCATGACTACCTCTTAAGAATCACTCAATAGAAAAAACAGTAATATTCAATAAGTACTCAAAATATAATTTGCAGGGCTCGGGGTATAGCTCAGTGGTAGAGCACTTACCTAGGACAAGCAACGCACACACACAACGTGTGGATTTTGAAACTAACATTTGTTTTATGTAATAAATGTATTCCTAAAAGTTGCATATCTATCTAATAACCATTTAGATACTCAGAAGAACTGCCTACATGCGTCCATCAAGGTGACCACTGTCCCTAAGCAACTTCTTCTTGCAGGCCTTCCTCACCTTGGTCAATGATGGACTACTCTTGGCAAAGAAAGAACAATAGCTAGATCAAAGATAGTCCACTGACCCAAAGGCAGCCCTGAAATTCATTAAGTAACAAAAAAAGTGACAAAAAGTCCCCACCCGGAGATGGCTTCTGAGGTTTGACCAAAAAATAGTGAGTATACACCCAAAAAACCCACTTTTTAAAAGAAATCTTTCATAAATCATTTTGTGACACGAATAGCCACCCCTTATTCTGTCCGGTAAACTCTGGATCCTTTATACTGGGTCTCTGCAACATCTTTTATGGATAGACAGCTGAATGGAATTATTAAAAAAAAAAAAAAAACTGATCCCTACTTCTTACTAGCTATAAAATGATGCACAAGTTCTTTGTGTTTCAATTTCATCTATAAAATACAGATAATAGCAGTCTCTTCTGTAGGACTATATAACCAATTTTAAAGTACATGTGAAAAATAGAACAGCATCTGATACTTTATAATAGCGAATACAAACTATAATTATTTCCAATGTTAAATAAATACACACTGAAGTTTTCTCCTAACTTCCTCATAACTTCAGTCTAGGCCAAAGCATTATCTGATAAAATGTTATTTGGAAATCCATTTGGTTTCCAGGGTTAACAAGGTGGCATTCTTTTAATTCCTCTTGGAGCCTACATATAGAGAACAGCTATACTACAATTGGCCCAAAGGAAAGTTAAGGTTTTGGACATATGTGTATTATATAGCAATAGTAAACTATCTTTTAGAAGTCTTTTCTTTTTTTTTTTTTTCAGAAATTTCGATGGATAAAATTAAAAGGTTTTTATTCTCCAGATATTATCTCAGAAATATTATAACTGCTCCTACTTGCTCAAATTGAACTACTAAGCAAACCTGGCAAGATTCAGATGGAAAAAAGAATAGTGGGGGGAAAAAAAACTGGAAATGGGAATCAAAAATTTAGTCTAATTCTCTATCAATTAATATGAATCCCTGAGAAATAATTTAATTTCTCCAAACTTCAGTTCCCTTATCCACAAAAAGTGAGAAACAGACTGCATATCTTTAACACCACCTTAAGATCTAACTTTCTATTATTCTGGAATAAGAATTCACAGGAAATGAGAACCCAATTTTGATCGTCTTTTCCCAAGCAAGATTTCCTCCAGGCCTTGACTGTACTTTGTTTGAGAAAGAAAAGAGAGAGACAAAGACCAAGGGAAACTTCTAAGTCATGAAAACCCCTCCAGATTTTATATTAATAAGTTTCATTCTTCTCTCTATATACTTCATAAGAGGCAGGGATATTAATATTGATGAAAATAGTGGGTTTTTGAAAGCTGTTCAGCTTCACAGTTTATAGGGAAAAAAGTTATATTTTCCACCCACCTTCTGTACCACCCTCCTAAGCATGTACCATTATTATATATATATATATATATATATGTGTGTGTGTGTGTACAATATATATATATTGTACACATTATCTTGCCATTCCCAAGAGAAGAAAAAAAAATTAAGTGGAATGATAACTAAAGAAACATACTCTTCTCCCCTTGTGTTCTCCCCAGTCAATATGCAATATACAAAGTAAAAGCATGAAGGCCTGGGATGATTATTAAAAACACAGCACAAAGTTGAGATATATTCAGGATGGTCCAGGTGAATGAGTACTGCTTGCTTAAATTATTATTCAAACATCAATTACCCTATTAATCCAGCTCCTGAAATTAAAAAAAAAAAAAGGCGATGCTCTTAAGACATCACCTAGATCATCCTCCTGCACAGAGAAATGGGGGTGGGGAAAGATGTACAGGAGTTTCTGTTCCTAGGGCTCTGGCTTCTCACCTCATCAGGTATACGATTTCAACATTCACTTCCAACATTTCTTGTGCATAACAGATAGCAACTATGTACAAAGCTATTTTTGTGCAATGGCAAGTATTCATTATTTATGTGCAATGGCAAATATTTATTATTTACAGGAAACTAGTCTAAGGAAATACTAGTAATATTTTATTTTGATCAGATACAAAACAATTCTATATTTTTTCCACCATTAAAAAAAAAAAAAAACCAGTACTAGTTTAGAAAGCTATTTCCATTTCTTCCTCCTCCTCTAACAGACTGCATTTCCTGTTCAGAGAGTTGGCATACTCAAGCAGGTGAAATGTCATTATAATTACAATAGGAGTTAACATCATTCTTCTGTGCCACTGAAAAAGGTAACAACTGGTTAACAGTCCCTTCCTCTTTTCACTGTAGGGGGTGTTTACTAAAATGAAAGGGCTAGTTCAACTATGGTGTAAGGTCATTTTAATGAAGGGGGGGGATAAAAAAAAAAAAGAGGGTTAAGGGGAAAAAAATTACATACAAACTTACAAACTATACAATACTGTCTTCATCTAGGTCCAGAAAATAACAGCTAAAGATCTTCTTGTCTTAAAATGTGCAACAAACCTAAGCAGATTTTCCTCCAAAAATAAAAAAAAAGTTCACTTTCTACCAAGTCACTCCATTCCAAAGAATTGTTATCACTGGGGACGCTATAGATGTAGGTGAGTGGTAGAGCACTTGCCTGGCATGTGTGGGTACTGTTATAGGTTTTGACATGATAGGAAAATTAAATACTCATTATCACTGTTTAAGGAGTTAAAATCAAACAAAAAAAGGCAAACTTCAGTGCTTATCTCATGGAGTGTAAGCAATACCTTTAGAAAGAAGCAGCGGGCACTATAAACTTCAAGGTTTACAAAAGCAGGAGAGATTTCCATGAGCAAAAGAATACTGTGGCTGGTGTTTATTTAGTCAGAATGATCAAACATCTCAAAGAAGATGGGACTAACAGCAGACTCTCAAGGAGAGAAAGAAGTAAGATGGTAGGGGCATTTAGGCCAGGCTAACACAAATTGTCAAAAATCAGAGACCTGCTAAATTTCTGTTTTCATGGCTGTTTCTCACAGCCCTTTACAGGGACTGGGAAGGATCCCTAAGGCTCAGGACATCCTGGGAATCAGAGCAAGTAGTTAACCACAAACCCAGCCTCTCAGAGTTCTCTCCAGGACATATCAGAGTCTGTTCAATAATCACATTATAACTTTCCCAGATTCCTCTTTTCACAACCAAGTATCCATATAAAGACAAAAATAATTCTGCCTTACATTTTCCTGTGTATTACAATTTGCATAACACCTTTGTATGTGATATTGTATTTTTATATTAAGAGAAGAATATAGAATAGTTGTGTGAAATATAAAGAGAAAAAAAGAAGAAGAAATAGCAAGAACCTCAAAATCTTCAACTGGAAGATATTTTAGTAAACTACTGAATGACAGAGCCATTTAATGAAAGTAAACCATCTGTGTTTAGAAAAGTATTTTATACTGTATTTCATCCCTATTAAAATCCTGCAATTTTACAAGAACACAGAAAATAGAACACAGAATACTATTTCAGGGCTTAATAAATAAGCTCAGTCTTTTAAAGGCAAAGTTCACACCATAAAGCAATTAAACTTGTGATACTGAAGCCCTTTCTACCCTAGCAGAATGAACTACACTACTACCACCATCTCCACAGAGCACCTTGTGCTCACTTCAAATAGAATGCTTGACTTTCAACATGATGATAATTCAATGATTGGTCCTCATGTCTAGCCTGACATGTCTCAAATGCAGACACTATGGTTCATCTAGCTACCTATGCCTAGTTCAGTCATTATAGTTCAGTAAATATTGCTTACTGAGGAAGGATGCTTGGAACATTTTAAAACAACCACTTCATCTGGAAGTCAGGGCTACTCATAATAATTGTATAACCTCCATCTCAGTGTACATGTACTTCTGTGATTTTCCAGTTCTTTCTTCTCCAGCCTTGTAGTTATACCAATCTGCCATGCCCTTTCCAACCTCACACAGGTATTAGTAATCTATATGTCTTCTGAGACTTACATTTATTAAAAATTCCAATTTCTCTCAACCTTAAATATATATATATAATGGTTAGATATGTCTGAACCAGAGAAGAGACACATTATGACTTATTTTGTCTAGACTCATTCTGCTAGGTGGAAAAGATTGTACAGAAAAAAAAAACATAGGAAGCAAAAAGACTAGTCAGGAGGTTGTATAAGTCATCAAAATAAGAGAAAAGGATGGCTCAAACCAAGCACTCACCAGTGGTGAAAAATGCTCAGATTCTGGATACATTTTGAAGGTAGTGCCAAGAGAATTTTCTGATGAATCAGGTGTGACACGCAAGCATTTGCACAGGTGTACTAGTACACAGGTAACATAATCAAGCAAGACTTCAAAGTTTGGGGCTACAGCAGCAAAAAGCATAGAGTTGCAATGGAGATGGGGAAGACAATGAGCAGAACACGTTTAGAGAAATCTGGAGTTCAGTATAGGACTTGACTCTGAAATATTAGATATATAACTGGTGACATGTACGTAGATAAATATAGGAATCTGGAGTTTGGGGGGAAAGTCCAAGTTAGAGGCATAAGTTTAGGAATCCTGGGCATATAGATAATGTCCAGGTTCACGACTGAACCTGGACTTTATCAAAACAGTCAAGATAGAGTAGTAAAGTCTGGGGCTTTCAATATTAAAAGTCAGAAACAAAAGGGAAAACTAGGAAAGGAAACCAAGAAGAAACAGTTGACGAGAGGAAAAACAAAATACAAACGAAAAGTGAAAAAAAGTGTATCAAAGAATAGGGAATTGATCAACTGTCAAAAACTACAGACAGGTGAAATAAAATGATGGCTAAGAATTGGCATAAGTTTTAAATCAAATTAAAATGGCTAGAAAACAGTTTTTTCAATGTTGAAAAACACTTCTGGTCTAATATCACACACACACACACACACACACACACACACACACCACACTTATTTATTTGTTTGTTTTTGGTATAGAGATTGAACGTAGGAGCACTTTACCACTGGGCTACATCCCCAGCCCTGTCTTTTATTTTGAGGCCAGGGTCTAGCCAAATTATCCAGGATAAACTCAAATTTGTGATCCTCCTACCTCAAGCCTCCTGGGTAACTGGGATTACAGGAAATTACCTCAACATAAGAAAAGCCACATACCAAAAACTCACAGTAAAAAGTGTACTCTATGGTGAAAGACTGAAAGCTTGCCCTCTAAGATCAGAAACAAGGCAAGGATGCCATTTTCATCACTTCTATTCAACACAGAACTCGAAGGACTAGTCTCAACATACAGACATACATAGGTGTTATGGTTTGGATCTTACATGTCTTCCCCATATGCTCATATGCTAAAGGTGTGACTGCCAGCCTGTGGTGCTATAGGTAAATAGTTAAACCCCCTTAGGAGGGGAGGTGTATCAAAAGGAAGATGAATCATTGGAGTCAGATCCTTGAAGGAACATTGGGACCTATGTTCTTTTGCCTTTCTCTCTTTGCTTCCAAGCCACCATAAGGTGAAGAGGACTCCTTCACCACATGCTCCTACCACGATGTACTGGAACACCTCAGGCCCAAACTAACAGGACCCTATGACCATGCACTGAAATATCTGGTACTACAAGCTAAACCTCTGACCTTTCCTCCTTATAAACTGACTTTCTCAAGTATTTTTCATAGTAACAGAAAGTTAACTAACCCATATAGAACAAATAAAGAGAATAAGAGTCCAGAATTAAACCACACACTACAGTCATGATTTTTCACAAGGATGCCATGACCATTCGATAGGGAAAAGACAGTCTTTTCAACAAATGATGCTGAAAATACAGCATTTACATGCAAAGAATGAAGTTGGACACTTACCTAATGCCATATACAAAAGAATCCAATGACCCAAGAGTAAAACCCACACTGTTAGAAGAAACCATAGGGCAATCATGACATTGGATTTGGTGATGATTTATTAGCTATATCAAGAGCACAGGCAATAAAAGAAAACAGGCAGTGTGCATCAAAAGCAGAGTAAAAGGGCAATCCACAGAATAAGAGAAAATATTTGTAAATCATATCTCTGATAAAGAATCAAGCGCAGCATATTCCTAAAATTCAACAACAGAAACCAAACCCCTTCATTTGAAAATGGTCAAAGGACTTAAATAGACTTTTACCCAAAGAGGATACATAAAGAGCCAATAAACACATGAATAGATGCTCAATGTAAATCAAAACTACAATACCACCTGCTATGATTTGAATGCTTGTGTCCCTCCACAATTCATGTTGAAACTGAATCTCCAATGCAGTAGTTAAGAGGTGGGGTCTTTTAGGAAGTGGTTGAGTCATGTAGACAGAGCCCTCATGAATGAATTAGTGCTCTCCCATGTTGTAGCACATGTCAAAATTCCCTTTAAAGCTTAGATGGTATTTTTTTCTGTGTAGATACCATGTTTTTATCCATTTATCTGTAGATGAACACTTGAGTTGCTTCCATGTTTTATCTGTTGTCAATAATAATTATAAGAACATGGATGTACAAATATCTCTGATAGCCTGCTTTCAATTCTTTGGAGCATATGCTCTGAAGTGGAATTGCTGGATTATATGTTAGTTCTAATTTTAATATTTTGAGGAATCACCATGGTTTTTCTGTTCTTGTTGCTGTAACAAAATACCACACACAGATTGTGTAATAGAAATTTATTTCTCACAGTACTTTTTTTTAAATATTTATTTTTTAGTTGCAGTTGGACACAATACCTTTATTTCACTTATTTATTTTTATTGGGTGCTGAGGATCAAACCCAGGGTCTCGCACACTCGAGGCAATTACTCTACCGCTGAGGCACAACCCCAGACCCCATATTTCTCACAGTTCTGAAGGCTGAGAAGTCTAAGAACAAGGCTCCAGCAGATTCAGTGTCAGGTGAGGGCTGACTCTGTTTCTCCAGGATGTTGCATTATTGCTGTATTCTCAAAACGAAAGAAGGGATGGGAAAAGGACACACTAGGGCACTCTATTCAACCTCTTTTATAAGAAACTAATTCATCCATGAGGGCTCTGCCTTCGTGACTTAACCACTTCTGAAAAGAACTAGAGGACACTATGTTAAGTGAAATAAGTCACACACAGAAAGTTACAACTACCTGTTTTCACTCAAATGTGGAATCAAAAACAGTTGATACCATAGAAGTAGAGAGTTGAATAGGGTCCCTAGAGGCTAAGAAAGGGTAAGAGAGAAAGGAAAGAGAGAGAGGCTGGATAACAGGTACCAAAATACAGTCAGAAAGAATAAGTCCTAAAGTTCTATAGCACAGTAAGGTAACGATAGCTTCCAACAATATTATGTATTTCAAAGTAACTAGAAGAAAGGAGTTCAAAGTTCCCAATGCAAGGAAATGATAAGTGTCTGATGAGATAGAAATGCTAATTACATCAATTTGCTCATTATACATTGTGTATAATAATCACACTGTACCCCATAATGCACATTTATTATATGTTACTTTAAAGTTTTTTTTAAAAATTGGCTTATTATGTGAGGTGGCATAACTTGTTGCTTGGATTGTGAAATTTGCAATTCTGAGTGTAAGCAGAGATTTTAGCCCTTTTGAGCTGTAAGAGGTCTCTGCAAAATTGATCTTGAAGATAATAACAAGATCTTAACAACTGCCTTTGAAATCAGCAGGAATATAAAAAAATTAGCTTCATACAAAAACAAAAGAAATGATTTGTATTCAATCAACAAATATTACTCAGGCATTCACTGGATACCACAGTATACCAGGGACTTGAAATATGGTTGTAACAATTAAAAAGCCTTAGCTTTGGCTGTGGCGTATACCTGTAATACCAGCAACTCGAGAGGCTGAAGCAGAAGGATTGCAAGTTAAGGCCAGCCTCAGCAATTTAGTATACACACACAAAAAAAGTCTCAGAATAAAAATATAAAGGGTTGGGGGTGGTAGCTCAGTGATAGAGCACTCGTGGGTTCAAACCTCAGTAGCAAGGTGAGCAGGAATCTCTGTTCTCATACAGACTAGGTGAGGAGAAGATAATAAATGGATATAAAAACTGTATTTGTGTTATATAAGATGTTCTAAGCACTTCCAAGAAAAGTAGAATAAGAGGACACAGAAGGAGGTTCAATTTTAAATATGTAAGAAAAACTAATGGGCTTGGTTTGTGGCTCAGTGATAGAACGCTCGCCCAGCACGTGCAAGGCCCTGGGTTCAATCCTCAACAGAAAGAAAGAAGGAAGGAAGGAAGGAAGGAAGGAAGGAAGGAAGGAAGGGAGGGAGGGAGGGAAGAAAGAAGGAAAGAAGGAAGGAAGGAAGGAAGGGAAGGAAGGAAGGAAGGAAAGGAAGGAAGGAAGGTAGGTAGGTATTGGGGGGGAGATGTGAATTTTAAAAAAAATTAAAATGTAATAAAGGAAAACAGTTGATTAAATGTGATTTCTGTTATATCTCATATAAAGAGAACTTCATATATACTTAACTTTAGACCTTAAAGCATTCAAATGTTGTTTCTTTTAACTAGTCTACCCTAAAAGTCTCTCTTGATTTAAAATTGTATTGATTCTACCTTATCTTCTTTTGTTGTCGCTCTTGATTTAAAATTGTATTGATTCTGCCTTATCTCCACAATCTTGATTTCTTATGTCAGAACATTTACCAATTCATTGGAAACCTATAGTCCACAAACAAAAATGCCTGCCATTTATTTAAAAGTTAATATTGCTTAAGAGAATGAGAAGATGAGCCACAGCCTGAGAAAAAACACTTACAAAACACATTCTGACAAAAAACTATTGCCCAAAATAAACAAAGAACTCTTAAAATACACCAATAAGAAAACAATCCCAGTTTTAAAATGGGCAAAAGACATGAACAGACACAACACAAAAGAAAATACATAGATGGCATACGGAAAGATACTCCACATCACATTTCACTACGGGATGGTAAATTAAACAAGATACTACTAGACCCTATTAGAATGATCATAATTCAGAACACTGACAATACTAGATGCTGACATGGATATACAACAACAGGAATTCTCATTGCTGATGGGAAGGCAAAATGGTACAGTGACTTTGGAATAAAGTTGGCAGTTTCTTATAGAATTAAACATACTCTTATCACATGATTTTGCAATTATACTCCTTCATATTTACCCAAAGGAGTTAAAAACTTATATCCACACAAAAATCTGGACATGGATGTTATAGCAGTTTTGTTAATAGTGCCAAAAGGTGAACTAAGATGTCTTTTACTAGGTGAATATATGAAATGTGGAACATATAGAAAATGGAATATTACTCAGCACTACAAAGAAATGAGCTGTCAACCCATGAAAAGGCATGGAGAAACCTTAAATGTAAGTGAAAGGTAAGTGAAAAGGGTCAGTCTTAACAGATTACATGCTGTATAATTCCAACTATGACATTCTTTTAATGTTCTTATTTGTGCATTATACTTATAAATAATAGGGTTCATTTTTATATAATCATATATGCATGGAACCTACCATTCTTTAAAAAGTAAAATATGCACACAGAAAAAGATCAGTTGTTGTCAGGGGTTAAAAAGGAGAAAGAGGCCGGGTGGCCCATGCCAACAACCAGGGAGGCACAGGTAGGAGGATCACAATTTCTAGGCCAGCCTCAGCAACTTATTAAGGCCCTAGCAACTTAGTGAGACCTGTCTCAAAATAAAAAATAAAAAGTGTTGGAGGTGTAGCTTAGTGGTAAAGTGCCTCTGGGTTCAATCACAAAAATAAAAATAAAAAGGGGTAAATAAAATAGAGTATTTTTAGGTTAGTAAAACTATTCTGTATTATTCTATAATTGTAAATAGATGTCACTGTACATTTGTTCAAATAGCAAGAGTGAACCCCAACATAAACTATGGACTTTGGGTGATATTGATGTGTCAATGTAGGTTCATTGATTGTACAAATGTACCACGGGTACAAAATGTTGCTAGTGAGGAAGGCTGTGTTGTTTGTCAACGCAGAGGGTGTATGGGAAATCTCTGTACTTCCTGTTCAATTCAGCTGTGAACCTAAAACTACTCTAAAAAATAAAGTCGATGTTTTTTAAAGAAAATATTGCCTTTAGTCAGCACAAATAGATTCTTTTTACAAAAGTAAAGATCAAATAAGTCATTTGCTGATGTCTGGATCATCAGCATTTATAATTTTAAAATATTTTCAAATGTGTGATTTTATTCAATATTATTCATCTGATAAACTTTCTATGCATAAAAGAAAAGAACTTGATTTAGAAAAGTAAGATACAAAATGATGCGGGGTTTGTTTTCCCCTTTCTATTGTTGTTGTGGTGGTGGTACTGGGAATTAAACCCAGGGTTTCATGCATGCTAGGCAAGAGCTCCACTACTGAGCTATATACCCAGCCCTTTTTAAAAATTTTCTTTTGGGATACAGTCATGATAAATTGTCCAAGCTGGCCTCAAGCTTGGGATCCTTCTGCCTCAGCCTCCCAAGTGGTTGGGATTACAGGCGTGCACCACTCTGCCTAGCTATGTTTTTGTGAAGAGTAAATTTTAGAACTGTTCCAAGTCATAGAAGATAAAGTTTTAGGGCGGGGGAAAAAAAGAACCATAAAAAAGTAAATACAAGCCACAGATTGGGAAGAGAGATTTTCATTAACAAAGGATTAGAACTTCTGTATAATACTTCTACACATCAAAACAAAAAGGACAATTTTAAAAAATAGGGTGATGATAATCACCGTTGCTTGGAAGGCTGAAGGAAACAGATCACTAGCTCAAGGCCAGCCTCCGCAAGTTAACAAGAACCTGTCTCAAAATCAAACATTAAAAAAGTCTGGAGAAGTAGCTCAGTAATAGAACACCCTTGGATTCAACCCCCAGTATCCTACCCCACCGCAAACAAAAAGAAAAGCTGAAATTATGACTAGGCAACTTTTAAAAAAAAAAAGGAACATCAATGAACAGGTAAGTGAAAAGATGCTGAACCTTATTATCAGTTAATACACAAATTAATTTAAAATCACAAAATACCATTTCACACCCATCATATTAGCAATAGAGTTAACGCATGGTACACCAAATATACAAGAGGACACAAAACATATACAGTCTCTTATATAGCTAGTAGGAGTATACCTTGATAAAACGTTTATTAAGTAATTTGACAATATATGGTAAAATCAAAGATGCATGTCCTTCACCTCACAGTTCCACTCACTGACTTTCACAGATGTGAAGACATGCATAGGAAACATGACAGTAACTCCATGACAGTGGTGTTCATTCTTCACAGAGAAAAAGAGGAAACAATCTAAATATCTATCCACAGGAGAATGGATTTATACAATAAAGTACTTTCCTTCAAAGATTTCTAAATGCCATGAAAATAAATAAAGCAAAAGAACATTTGTTCAATCTCACAGTTGTAACACTGAAAGTAAAAACATGTCCAATAAAACAACAGTTCTTTCATCCTATGTTTAGCATCTACCTTAAAATATTAATGGAAATTATTCTCACCTGTAAAACCAATTTACCTTCAAGAAAATAATATCAAAATCTCAAATCTTTATCTATAGTCCAGATCTCTTCTCAGAGCTATTGACTGCCTAATGAACGTCTCCACCTGAAAGAACTAAAAACTGGGCATCTTCTCCACCAAAATTGCTTCTCTCTCTCAATGAGCAGCAACTCCATTCACACACATAAATCTGGACACTATCCTGTACTCCTTCCTCATGTACCATTATCCATGATGTTCTGTCTTACCATTCTATCTCCTACACACTTTAATGTTATCCCCACTACTTCCACTACCTACCAAGAGCCAACCATCACCTCCTTTCACCTGAATTGCAATAATCACCTTCTAAAGCACCTCTGCCCCAAAAAAACTAATTACACAATACACTGTAATGAACGTTTTCAACAAGAATAAATATGATCAATCTACTTAACCTTTTTATTTATTTACTTATTTATTTTTGGTACTAGGGATTGAACCCAGGAACACCTAACTACTGAGCCGCATCGCCAGCCCTTTTTTGTATTTTATTTAGAGACAGGGTCTCACTGAGTTGCTTAGGGCCTCGTTAAGATAAAGTTTTAGGGCGGGGGGGGGGGGGGGGGGGGGACTGAGGCTGACTTTGAATTCACAATCCTCCTCTCAGCTTCCCAAGCCACTAGGATTACAGGCATGCACCACCTTGTCCCACTACTTAACCTTTCTTGATGGTTCTCCACTGTCTTCATGTTCAAGTCCTTAATGTGACTCAAAGGCCTCTGATCTGGCGCTTGTCAATGCCTCCACCCTCCCCATTCTACACTCTTTCTTATATTTAGGCCTTCAAATCTGCAGTTCTGCCAGAAGCCCTTCTCTTAAACTCCTTTCACCTTAGTAACTAACTCCCATTTTGTCCTTCACCTATCAACTTAAATATTCCTAATCATGGGAATGCTTTTTTGCCTATGCAAGATAGAGAGGTCTTTCTTATCTGTTCCACAGTCCCCAGGTTTTACTTCAATCAAGCCACTTAACACACTGTAAGTGTGCATTTGCTTTTCCATAATCCTTATTGGATAACAAACTCCATAAGGGCAGGTTCCCTATTAAAGCTTTAAAACCTAGCTCAAAGGATTTAAGGGCTGCATTCCTTTAAAAGGCAAAACAACTGCAATTTCTAATACTTTGCTTTTAACCTGCTTTAAACAGTTATTCAGTTTACCTTAAAATTCATTTTCAAAATTGTTTCCAAAAATTTAACTATTATTAGTTTGGTTTGTTGTTGTTGTTATTGTTGTTGTTGTTTTGGGCAGTGCTGGAAATCAAACCCATGGTCTTGTGCATGCTGGGCAACAACTCTACCACTGAGCTTATCACTGCCAGTGGTATAGCTAGTGGTAAACACTTACTTAGCAAGCACAAAGGCACTGGATTTGATCCCCAGCACTACAAAAAAAGAAGCTGTCATTCAGAAAAGAACACTAATTTAGGAATAAAGGTGTTTATATTATAGAGTGCCAACCTCTGAATGTTATATATAGGGCTATGGAAAATATAGAGACACTCTATGATAACTGGGAGATATTTGTAATAGACTACTGAGTAAGAAAAGGCTGGGATAAATTTCTCCATGTGAAATTGCTAACTCATTTCTTTTACATTCTAGGTATTAAAATTTTAATCTTTTGTCAATTGAAAAACTTAAAATAATGGCTTCTCAATGTTGACTTAATTCTCAATTAATTAATCCAAAAGGTGAAATTTTGTTAGTTTACCAGCCGTCCACATTTCTTTTTTTAAAAATGCCTATTTATGATATTAATCCATTTTCTACTGTGATAGCTTTGCAATTAAAAAATTGAGGTGTTACTGAAACATACTTAAAAGTCACACCCACTTAAAGTACATAATTCCATAATTTTTAGTATATTCACAGGGTTGTGCACCCTTCGTGATCTAATTCTAGAACATTTTCATCACCCTAGAAAAGACACTCCATCCACAACAGTCTCTTCCGATTCCCCCTGACCCTGCTCACAGCCTTAGGCAACCATTAATCTACTTTCCATCTCAGTAGACTTCTC
The DNA here is from genome assembly GCF_021218885.2 of Marmota monax. Lineage (NCBI taxonomy): Eukaryota > Metazoa > Chordata > Mammalia > Rodentia > Sciuridae > Marmota > Marmota monax. Next base: position 9,093,734 of record NW_026693473.1, on the reverse strand, counting down.
TTTTCTGGGCATTTCATTTAGTTGGGATTGTAAGACATTTTTAAAAGCTATCTAAGGCTGGGGTTGTGACTCACTGGTAGAGCACTTGCCTAGAACGTGTAAGGCACTAGGTTCGATTCTCAGCACCACATATAAATAAATGAATAAAATAAAGGTCCTTCAACATCTAAAAAAAATTTTTAAAAAAGCTCTCTAAATATACAGAATTTAAAACTTCTTTCACATATTCCAAGTATTTCCCCATCTTTCATTTGTCAAATCTATTTCCAGGCTTTGTCTCTGGCTTTTTCTAAGGGAAGACTATCCTGATCTCAAGTTAACATACATCTTCATGGTTTTTAGTTTGTTTTTGTTTGTGTGTTTGTTTGCACCAGGGACTGAACCCAGGGGTGCTTTACCACTAAGCCACATCCCCAACCATTGTTATTTTTTGAGACAGAGTCTCACTAAGTTGCTTAGGGCCTCACCAAGTAGCTGAGGCTGGCCTTGAACTTGTGAGCCTCCTACCTCAGCCTCCCACGTTGCTGGAATTACAGGCATGTGCCATCACGCCCAGCCTCATGTATATTTTCCAGTAGTACTTACACAGCTTCAATTTTAACACTCAAACCATTACTGCATCTAAAATTGATTCTAGAAAAATGAATGTATTCCCCTCTAAAAAACCAGTTGTCTCCTATTATCAAGTAATTATCTTTTCCCTTTGATTTGAAATAGTATCTTCATCATTCCTAAATTTATGTAGATCTTGGTCTGTCTCTGGATTTTTTAAAAACTCTGCTCCTTTCATCTATCTTTTTCAGAATCCACATCTGTACTTGAATAATACATTTTAAAATCCTGTAGTGGATATTGTCTTCATTGCTATTATTTTTCAAATATTTCTTAGAACACATGTGTTCTTTCATATAAACCTAGAACACTGATGTTGTATTTATTATGAATTAATCTATGAAGAATTTACACTTTTGCAGTGTTGAGTATTCATGTAATGGGTATAACTTCTTAGTCATATTTTCCCTTTTGTCATCAAATTAAGTTTTATAGTTATTTTATAATTTATAAAATTCCACATATTTTATTTTAATTTCATTTATTTATTTGATATATTTTATTATCTATTTAAATGGGATTCCCCCACTATAATTTTTTTATCTGTTTACCAGTATACAGGAAAGTTACTAACTTCAATGTATAAACATATCAAATTTTCATTAATTTTCATTATATCTGCCTTATACTTAATTAGAACTAAATATTATAAGCTGAAAAAGGCACACAGGCATAGGGTCAGAAAATATGCCCATCTCTGACTATACTCAACTAGCTTAAGTTTCCCAAGGAAAACCAAATAAACAACAGAATGAACTACACAGCCATCTTCCTGAGATAATCAAGCATGCTGTTGGTAAAGGAACATAACCCTACTCTACCAAAGTCCAAGAGATGTAACTGCCTATCTAAAAAAGGGACTAACTCCCTAACTTTGAAACACTAAATTTGTCTCACGGACTTGCATGTTTCCCAAGAAAAGCAGAAAGCTGTCATGTCACAAAAATGCATCCTTGTTAATTAAAGAGGAATCTCACTAAATGTGGACTAAATTATAATAGGAAAATCATAAAAATTTATTCAGTAGTGAACTAGGAATGATTTCTGTGTTATTTTTGTTTTTTTGGAGGCAAAGGGGGCAACTATATTGCTTTTCCTTCTTTTAGTCATTTGCAGACACTTTAAGAGACACTATAATCAAAAAAAAAGGACCTATAAATCATGCTAATAAAATCTTACCACACTTATGTTTCTGTGATTGGGACTGTTAAAGGCTGGCTAATACTAGTGCAGGAAGTGCAAAGAGACAGCACTGCTTCCTACTGTTCTTCTGTTTCTCTCTGATAACGTGGTTGTGTATCTTACACATTTCACTTCTGCCAATGTCACATTTATGCACAGGTGTACTTTCATGAAGACAGATTAGCCCTTATCTCAACACAGGTAATTACCGCCCGCCTCCAATTTTTTTTTTGTTTGTTTTCAGTATTAGGGATGGATCCCCAGGACTTACACATGCTAGGCAAGAGCTCTACCACTGAGATGCATCCCCAGCCCTTCTTCATTATTCAAGTTATACTTTTGCAGCCCATACAATCAAAAAGAAACAGAAAAAAATATATACATAAAATTAAACTATTAGCCTGGTGTTGTTGGTGTTACAGTGGTTTATGGTGAATATGTATTATTCTGATAACTCCCCATTTCATGATATACAGTAAAAAATACAAAACATCTAATAAATGAGACAATAAACATAATCCTCATTCCTGGATGATCTACAGCAATAATCAATCAACTATTGGAAGGGTGTGACATTCCTTTTTAGAAAATTAAGCTTAGAATTTCTAGCATGCAGACAATAGGATAGAATTGATATACCTTCTAATCCTCTCATTAATTTACTATTATATTGGCCCATCTACTTTATATCTGACCTATTTATTATCTAAAAAACTCCAAATAATATTACCTACCCTACTTCTCTTAAAAGAGTTTTAGGAAGACTAAAATGTCTGAGCTAGAAGACATCTAGAAATAACAGCCAATTTTAACTCCTCCATTTTAAAAACAGAAACTGTATCAATTTCATTAGAGCACCTAGAAAGAATTAGACCAATACAAAAGAATAAAACATTAAGATAAAGAAGTATTGCTAAGAAATAATTTCTGCAGAAGTTTAGAAAGGACAGAAACAGTGAGGGAAGATATGAAGATATGACTGTTTAACAAGGAGATTTAGGTTTAATAAAAGGAGGCAGAAAGGGCAATTATTAATAAAACAACATAACAGAAAACCACCTGTTGTGAAACCAAAAAATAGCTACGATTCCATACCATGGGTAAGAATATACATTCAATACCATGGGGAAAAAAAAAAAAAGACAAAATGAAAAGCAAAGCCCACAAATTCATTGATCCCAAGCAAAGTGCTTGTCTAATATACATGAGTTCCTGGGTTCAATTCCCAGTACTGAGAAAAAAAGAAAGAGAAAAAGAAAAAAAAAAGGGCTGGGGATGTGGCTCAAGTGGTAGCGCGCTCGCCTGGCATGCATGTAGCCTGGGTTCGATCCTCAGCACCACATTCAAACAAAGATGTGTCCACCGAAAACTAAAAAATAAATAAATATTAAAAATTTAAAAATAAAAAAATATATTTGCCTGTAGGAGATATCTGGACTTTATTAGAAACAAAAATCTCCCACAAAAAATAAATAAATAAAAACAAAAGTTTCATGATACTTAGCAGATCACCCACCTCCAACCAATTTTCAATAAGGGTGGGATAGGGAACATTTGGAGAGATCAGAGATAGAAAGTAAGGACAAGAGATTTTTTTTTTTGAACAATTGTCTGTTACTGATAGACAGGTTCTTCTTCCCCACTTCTACTAATAAGGTGGCTTTCAGGAGAACACTCTAAAAACTTGATCTCTCTCTTTTAGAGTTTAGGGACTCTGTAGACTGATGATGTCTTCCACCCGTGAAAATGAAATATTGCATCAGACTAAAGTCGTCCATGGCAGCAGAGGAGACTTTGATTGCAAAGTAACTGCAACTATCCACTGACAGCAGGCCAAGGTGTTTCCTACACAAAAGTTGTGAGTTCCTTGAAAGTTGTCTTAGGTTTAATTAAGATTGGGTCTTAATGTCTCTCAGAATTGTTTTATATTTTTCAGTTTGTAGATCCTGTACATCTTTGTATGCTTTGAGTGTGCAATATTATTGTTAAGGGCATTTTTAAATTTCAAAGTTTGATTATTCAATAGGGGTATATAAAAATGCGGTGATTTTAGTATATTTATCTCATATTCTACAATATTTCAGAACTCATGTAATACTTTTAGGAGAGTTTGAAGATTCTATCACAAAATTTCTACATAAATTGTGTAATTTAGTTTATAAGTTATTTCATAAATTATTTCATTTCTAATCTGAGAAAACTATCATTGCCTACTATTACAGCTAACATCTTTTTTAAAAAATATTTATTTTTTAGCTGTAGTTGGACACAAAACCTTTATTTCATTTATTTATTTTTATGTGGTGCTAAGGATCAAACACATGCAAGCCAAGCATGTGTGCTTCTATGCAAGCCAAGCGCTCTACCGCTGAGCCAAGGCCCCAGCCCCAGCTAGCATCTTTATTACAATGTTGAATATAGCAGTGAAGGCATATATTTGTCTTGTTTCTCATCTTAGAAGTAAAGCATTTAGTTTCTCACCATGAAGTATAATGGATTTCTCACCATTTAATACAGTGGGATTGTTAGAGATAGGCTTTATCAGGTTAAGGAATTTCCCTTGTATTTCTAATTTGCTAGGAACTTCTGCTAGAACTCTGATAAGGAATAGATACTAGATTTACTACTGGCATATTCCTGAGTACACTGAGATGATCACATGGGTTGTCTTTATTTGCTTTCTTGTTAATGAGGCTAATTACGCTGACTGGTTTTTGAATCTAAACCAACCTTGTATTCCTGCACTAAATCCCCCTTGACATCCCCACACACCCCCAACTCCTGGTACTGGGGATTGAATGTACTTTACCATTGATCTACATCCCCAGTCCTTTTCAGTTTTTGAGACAGGGTCTCACTAAGTTGCCAAGGCTGGTCTTGTACTTGTGATCCTCCTGCTGAAGCTTCTGGAGTGATTAGTATTATAGGCATGCATCACAATGCCAGGCAGACATGTTATTATTCTTTTTACATATTACTAGATGTAATATGCTAAAAATTTTAGAATTTTTGCACCCATATTATTGAGGGATATTGGTTGGTGTTTTTTCTTTCTTGAAATGCCTTTGGATTGGATCAAGGTAATATCGTCCTTAAAGAATGAGTTGGGGAGTATTCCCCACTTACCTATTTTCTGGAAGCATTTATTACTTCCTAAAATATTTGGTAGAATTCACCCATGAAGTCACACCTAGGACTGGAGTTTTCTTTCTTGGTAGTTTTTTAACTACAAATACAATTTTAAAATAAATATAGAACTATTGTTGATATCTATTTCATCAATCAAAGCTGTCAAATTTAAAGGCATAAAAATTCTTCATTTTATTTTATTATTCTATTAATATCTATAGAATCTATACTGCTATTAAATATCTATTTCACGATCTAAAGGATCAAACCATTTCCAAGTGACTGAACTGCATCCCAAGACAATGTTCAAAATATCAATGTATTATTTTAGTCCTGCTGATATATCTACTATCCAACAAGGTAAAATTCACAATGTCTGACATTCAAAGAATATGACCCAGTTATAAAAGTAATAACATTTCTTACCTGCTAGAAATGTTTATTGATTAACCATTGCAAATTTGAAAGATTTACTTGCTCTACAATGACAAAATAATTATAAATACCCAGTGGGAAACTATACCTTGCCTGTAAAAAGAGAGGAAAATGACTGAAAATTATTGTGCTGTTTTATTATTGTTTGTTTAATATGTTAATGAAGAATTTTGAGACCTTTAGAATAGTTATCCTTATTGGTCTACATCAGAATGATCTAGAAAGCTTTTTGAAAGTACCAATGCCTGAGTCCTATTTGTCACCAAAAGTTCTGATTCAGTAGGTCAAGGGCAGAGTCCACACAAAGGTATTCTGGACAAAGCTTCCTGTATGATTCTGATGCACATCTCTGATTAAGAATTGTCTATTTGCATAGATGACATCTCAAATGATCTATTGTACATTAAAATAAACAGAAACAAAACTAAAACATCTTAATAGAAAGCAAAGGTTTTAAGGTCAAGTCATGAGTCATTTTTTATTAGGGATCAAACTCCACTTTGATATCATCTTTTACTTCAATGACCAATTCGAGCACCTGTAACCAGAACACAGCTGTTGGATTTGAATCAAAAGAGATGCCATTGTTTCTAACTCTGCAGCCCCAGTAAAGCAGCACTAGTAATGCAACAGTACTGCAGTCATGGGGAAGACTACACTCTACTTACACAATAGCTGATTGATAAGCAAGAAATTTCTGCAATAGTGTTCTGCAACTAACTGTGAGCGGTGGCTTGAATTAAACAGTTCTCTAATCTGTACAGAATTTTTCTAGTTTTCTACCCTACTTTAAAAATTTGCAGTTTTTAAATAAATACTACAAAAGAAAGGTTATTTCTTAATAACCTTAAAATACTGTGTTCTCCTCGAGAGATTGAGAAACATAAAAATTTTTGCTAAGAATTCTTTGTCTAACCAAGTATTTAGAAATAAGTTCTTTCAGTATATTCATCTTGACACTATTATATAAATAACTCCTCTATAAAGTAACAGATGTTTTGACTACCAGACAACTTTCACATATGATTTAACCTTCTGGTTCATTTTTTGTGTGTGTCAATAAGACAGATTCCAGTAGTCACATCATTTTTAACCTCTTACAAAAGACACAGGTGTATAATGCACTTCCACGTACCCATCACCTCGTTCTCACCCTAGTTCTCACAATTATCAAAACCAAATGCTTGCTTCATCAAGTCTTATTGCTTTTATAGCTTATGTACTTCTTTTTCTTTTTTTAATCAGTACCTGTTAATTATATATCACAGGGGATTGAACGTACTTTACCACTGATCTACATCCCCAGTCCTTTTCAGTTTTTGAGACAGGGTCTCACTAAGTTGCCAAGGCTGGTCTTGTACTTGTGATCCTCCTGCTGAAGCTTCTGGAGTGATTGGTATTATAGGCATACATCAAAATGCCAGGCAGACATGTTATTATTCTTTTTACATATTACTAGATGTAATTTGCTAAAAATTTTAGAATTTTTGCACCCATGTTATTGAGGGTGCATATTCATACATGCATTCAACATAACATAATTTGATCAATTTCATTCCCTATTAATTTTCCTTACCCTCACCTTCTCCTATATTAATAGTCTCTCTTCTATTCAAGACATCTTTTTTCCTTTTAGTTTCCACATGTGATTCTTGAGTCTTATTTCACTTAATGAATGTTCTCCAGTTCCATCTATTTTCCTGCAAGTGACATAACTGTCTTCTTTTTCATAGCTAAAGAATACTCTATTGTGTAGATATATCACATTTCCTTTATCCATTCATCTGTTGATGGGCACCCTAACTTGGCTTTTGCAAATTGTGCTGCTGTGATAAACATGGGCATGCAGGTATCTCTAAGGTATGTTGACTTTAATTCTTTATGCTGAGGAGTGGTATAGATGGCTTACATGGCAGCTCTATTTTTAGTTTTAGGAAAAACCTCCATACTGATTTCCATAGTGGCTGTACTAATTTCTGCATTCCTACCAACAGTGCATAAGGGCTCTTCCCCCCCCCCCCCCGCCCACAACCTTGCCAGCATTTATTGATATTTGTATTCTTTTTTTTTTTAGAATTTTTTTTTAATATTTAGCGGACACGACATCTTTGTTTGTATGTGGTGCTGAGGATCGAACCCAGGCCGCACGCACGCCAGGCAAGCACGCTACCGCTTGAGCCACATCCCCAGCCCGATATTTGTATTCTTGATAACTGTCATTCTCACAAGGATGAGACAGAATCTCAATGTACTTTTGATTTGTGTTTTCCTGATGGCTACAGATGTTGAACATTTTTTCACATAATTATTTGCCATTTGTGCTGCTGCTTTTGAGAAGTATCTATTCAATTCATTGGCCTACTTATTTTGTTGCTGTTGTTTTTAACTTTTTTATACATTCTGGATAGTAATACTGTTGTAAGAGTGGCTAGCAAAGATTTTCTCCCATTCTGTACACTGTCTCTTCACTCTGTTGTTTCCTTGGCTGTTCACAGCTTTTTACTTTGACGCCATCCCCTTTTATCAAGTTTTGCTCTTCTTTCCTGAGTTACAGCAATCCTGCTGCCTAGGCCTGTATCTTGAAGTGTCTCCCCCATGTTTTCTTCTTGCAGTTTCAAAGTATCAGGTCTCCTATTTAGGTTTTTGATCCACTTTGAATTGACATTTGTATAGGGTGAGAGAGAGAGACCTAGGATCTAGATTTTTGTCCTACATGTGCATAACCAGTTTTCCTAGAAACATCTGTTAAAGAGGCTGTCTTTTCTCCAACATGTTTTTTGATGCCTTGTCCAGAATCAAATGCCTATAGCTGTGTGGGTTTATTCATGTGGTTTCTACTTTATTCCATTGGTCTACCTGTTTTCATGTCAGTGCCATACTGTTTTTGTTGATGGCTCTGTAATATACTTTGGAATAGGGTATTGTGATACCTCCAGCATTGCTCTCTTTACTCAGGATTGCTTGGGTTATTCTGGGTCTTTTGTTCTCCCATATGAATTTTAGAATTGTTTTTCCTAGTTCTGTGAAGAATTTCATTGGTATTTTGATGGGAGCCTGCCCTGAATCTATCTGTAGAATACTTTTAGTAGTACAGACATTTTAACAATATTAATTAAGCCTATCCATAAATATTGGGAGGTCTTCCCATCTTCTAATGTCTTCAATTTTTTTTCAGTGTCTTTTGATTTTTATTGTATAGGTTTTTCACCTTCTTGGTTAGGCTTATTCTAGGGGTTGTTTGTCTGGCTGGTTGATTTGGGGATTTGTTTTGTTGTTTTGCTTGTTTGTTTTTTTAGCAATGCTGGGGATGGAACCCAGGGACTTACACATTCAAGGCAAGCAAGCCACACCACCAGTCCACACTCCTAGGTTATCATTGTTGTTTGCTGAAGTTATTGTGAATGGCATTTTTTTTCCTGATTCTTCCCAGTGGGTTCATTATTGATATATAGAAAAGCTACTGATTTTTGTATGTTGATTTTCTATCTTGCTATTTTGCTTGCTAAATTGTTTATCACATCTAAAAGTGCTCTGGTGGAGCTGTTAGGGTATTCTAACTTCATTATATCATCTGCAAATAGGACTAATTTGACTTCTTCCTTTCCTATATATATATCCCTTTAATATCTTTCTCTTGCCTAATTGCTCTGGCTAAAATTTCAAGTATTATATTGAATAGAAGTGGTAAGAATGAACATCCCTTTCTTGTTCCTAATTTTAAAGAAAATGCTTTGGTTTTCCCCATTTACTATGTTGTTGGCTTTGGGTTTGTCATATATAGGCTTTATAATGCTAAGGTAAGATCCTTCTTTCTCTAGTTTTTTTAGGGCTTTTATCATAAAGAGGTACAGAATTTTGTTGAAGAATTTTTCTGCATCTATTGAGATGATCATGTGATTCTTATCCTTAATTCTATTCGTGTAGTATTACTATTAATGTAGTGTATTACTACTGATTTGCATGTTAATGCTAATGAATCCCATTGTATTATTTGATTGATCTTTAACAAATAGGATTTTAAACAAACCTGTTTACAATATCACATATAAATTAATTTCTTAATATATCCAATATGATAAACTTTCCCATATTGTTTCAGAATATACTTATTAGTTTTGTTCAAAACCATCGTTTTGTTCTGTACTGTAATACACTAAAACATTTTACCTGAAATGACAATGTGCAAATTTGAAAATGTCACCTCTAGTTTCCCATTATATATGACCCACCAAAATCTTTAACATGACATACAATATCTTGTATGATTTGACCTTTACCCAAATCAAGATCCCAGACACAACCAAGATCTCTCCAGGCTCCATGATAATCCAAAATTTTCTTAATGAGTAAATCAACCCAATGAAAAATGGATTAAATAAATAAAGAAGGCACAGTTGACTAAAAGCAAAAAAAAAAAAAAAAAAAAGCAACCACTGCATGAATCTTGACTGAATACAGAATTAAAGAGGGAAAGAAAAAAAATCTAGTTATAAAAGATATTATTGGCATAATTGAGAAAATTTGAAGGTATAATTATTATTAGCATTATAAATGGAGTATAGAAGTATTTTCTTACTTTTAGGAGATGCATACCAAAGCTTCAAATGATTCAAGGAAAAAAGTATGTGTTGTGTGTATATATGTATGTAAATGTGTATGCAAAATAGACAGGGACACAAAAATATAGATAGAGCTAATGTGCTAAAAAAATATTAACTGGTAAATCCAAATTGAGTTTGTAGATGTTCACTAGACAATTGTTTCAACTCTTCTGTAAGTCTAAATATTTTTAAAATAAAAAGTTGTGGGGGAAAAGTGGAAAAATATATTGCTTTCTTTTCCCAGTAATGTCTGGATTTTTGCTGATAGCACTGATTATTGTAAGCAATACTTCAAAAACAAAGCAAATCCCTGGATTTGATTCCCAGCACCACAAAATAAATAAATAAATGTTCAAAATCAAAAATAAAATGTATTAGTAGTCCTCAAAGATTTTTAAATTTTTTTAACTGGTACATAAATATATAATCATTGTACATATAACATACCATGTAATGTTTCAATACGTGCATACACTATGTAGTGTTTAAAGCAGGCTAAACAGCCTAGCACATGTGAGGCCCAAGGTTTAATCCCCAGCACCATAAGAAAAAAAAATACTTTATAAATCAAGTTAAGCATATCCATCTTCTCAAAAATTTATCATTTATTTAAAAAATTCAAAATATTTTACTCTAGCATTCTGAAATATACAGTATGTAACTGTTATATGTAGTCACACACCAGAACTTCTTACTCCCAACTGTAGCTTAGTACTACTGATCAACCTTTCCCCATTTCTTCTTCCCTCTACACTGTGTAATAAATATCTTTTGACATAGGCAATGTCATATTGTACATTCTATTATTTAATCTGTTTTCTTTCACTTATATCGTAGACATCATCTGCATAAACTGAAATCCACACTCTTGCTCTTTTATGAAAGGCAGAAAAATGCAATGGTTTAGAGAGGGGTTGGCAAACTTTCTTTAAAGGATCAAATAATAAATACAGTCATCCCTTGGTATCAGCCCATCCCCCAAAGGACCCTCAGTGGACAAAAAAAAATCTGCAAGTACTCAAATTCCTAACATAAAATGACACAGTAATTGCATATAGCCCAGGTTCATCCTCCTGTATACTTTAAATAATCTCTAGATTACTTATAATATCTAATACACTGTAAATTTTATGAAATTATAGTTGTTATACCATATTGTTTAGCATGTATAGACAATAAAAGCCTGTGTATGCTCAGTACACATTTTTTTCCAAATATTTTCAATCTGTAGTTGATTAAATATGCAGATGTGGAACCCAGAGATATGGAAACCCAACTGTACTCAACACTGCAGTTCTAGCAAAAAAAATTTTTAAAATGCCGCAGACGTATTTGTTCCAATGCAAGTTATAGCTGTGTTCCAATGCAAGTTTATAACAGGACACTGAAATTTTACATAATTTCATGTGCCATAAAATTATCATTTTTTAACTTTAAAAATATATAACCTGAGCTGAGGCTGTAGCTCAGTGGAAGTGTGCTTGCCTAGCCTGTGTAAGGCACTGGGTTCTATTCTCAGCACCACATACATACAAATAAATAAAATAAAGGTCCATCAACAACTAAAAAATATTTTTTAAAAAAAGTAAAACCTGAGCTCACAGGTAGAAATTATGATATGAATTTGCAAGGACCAGTGAAGAAAGAGGAAAAAAAAAGTGGGACCACATGTTTAAAAATTATTCAAAATTTCAAAGCACAGCATCCCTGGGCAACTACACAGATTGCACACCCATGAAGCATGCAGGCCATAGTTTGCCAACTTGTGGCTTAGATTCTAGTAGATGCAGAGTGCAATTGACTGAGTTCAAATCCTTCTACCACTTAATACCTGTGTGTCTTCACTATGCCTTAGTTCCCACATCTGTAAATGGGAATAATAATAGTATATACCTCATATAGTTGTTATTAGAAATAAGTATATGAAGTACTTAAAATGGCCCTAATATAAAGCACTTTATACATGTTAGCTATCATATTTTAATAGCTAAATATTCTACTTTGCCAACATTTCACATAATTTTGCCCTTTTCCTATGTGCTGATAAACATTGCTCCGATATCCTTGTTCACATAACTGCACACACTTATCATATTATTCATTAGAAGATATTCCAAGATATATGCCAAATCAAAATATATGTATTTTTAAATTCCACCCAAAAAATTGGTATTAATATGACCTCAAAACAAGCTCTACCACCAGATGCAGTGGTACATGGTTGTAATCCCAGCAACTCTAGAGGCTGAGGCAGGAGGATCACAAGTTCCAAACCATGGGCTGGGACTGTGGCTTAGTGGTAGTGCACTTGCCTGGCATGTATGAGGCACTGGGTTCGATTCTCAGCACCACGTATAAATAAATAAATAATAAAGATCTATCAACAACTAAGAAAAAAAATTTAAAAAAAAAGTTCAAAGCCACTTAGCAAAACCCTGTCTCAAAAAATTAAAAAGGTGGAGATGTGGCTCGATGATTAAGCACCTCTGAGTTAAATTCCCAGTACTATAAACACACGCAAAAAAAAGGCTCTACCACCACATCCTCTCCAGTACCATAAGGATCTGCATCCTCAGGCCTTTCCACACTTCTAACCCACAAATCATAAGCAAAATAAAATAGTTTAAGTCACTAAATGTTGGGTTAGTTTGTTACATTACAGAAGCAGAAGCAAGATCCAAAATTCAAGGCCAGGCTTATGGGAATTTAAATAACCAGAATAATTTAAAGGCCAGGCTTATGGCAATAGATAACCAGAATAATTTAAAGTATACACTGGGCTGGGGATGTAGCTCAATGGTAGGGCACTTGCCTGGGGGGGGGGGGGGGGGGGGGGAGGGAGGGGGGGAGGGGGGGGGGGGGGGAAGGAGGGAAGGAAGGAAGGAAGGAAGGAAGGAAGGAAGGAAGGAAGGAAGGAAGGAAACGAAACTGATTAAGATAAGAGCTCCAAATCAATGTGTGCTTCAAAAGTTACCATTGGGGACTTTGAGAAGCAACTTAGAAACACTTTTTAAAATCACTTAACAGATACATGAGGTGGGATGGAAAGGGAGAGAAAAGGGAAATTGCATGGTAATGGAGGGAGACCCTCATTGTTATACAAAATTACATATAAGAGGTTGTGAGGGGAATGGGAAAATAAACAAGGAGAGAAATGAATTACAGTGGATGGGGTAGAGAGAGAAGATGGGAGGGGAGGGAGGGGGGATAGTAGAGGATAGGAAAGGTAGCAGAATACAACAGTTACTAATAGGGCATTATGTAAAAATGTGGATGTGTAACCGATGTGATTCTGCAATCTGTATTTGGGGTAAAATTGGGAGTTCATAACCAACTTGAATCTAATGTATGAAATATGATATGTCAATAGCTTTATAATGTTTTGAACAACCAATAAAAATAAATAAATAAATATCTTTTCTCAGTAAAAAAAAAAAAAGACTCTTAGTTATGACAGTTATGGATGGATCAGTTACATTTTATTTTTAAATATCTCCTTCTGATTCAAGTAGTCCAATTTAGATTTTTTTTTTAATTGAGTGCAGTACTGGGGGTCACTATACCACTGAGCTATAACCCCAGCACTTCTCATTTGAGAAAGAGTCTTTCTAAATGGCCCAGGCTAGCCTCAAACTTGTGATCCTCCTGCCTCAGCCTCCCAGGGTACTAGAATCACAAGTGTGCCCCACCACATCTGGCTTAGATTTTCTAAGTAGACGATTAAACAAAAAATTATCAGGAGTTATCAACAGGGAGAAAAGATGGTTAACAGATACATGGGTACAATCAAAGAGATTGATTGTCCCAATATTCTACAGCACAGCAGTGTAACAACTATGATCAACAACAATTAAATGAATGTCTCAAAATGGCCAGTGGAGAACAAAGTTGAATATTTCTAACCCAAAGAAATGATAAATGTCTGACATGTTAGATATGCCAATTATGCTAATCTGATCACTTTACATTATATACATATAAATAAGTACAATTACTGTGTCAACTATTTAAAAAATTAACACTATGTACATATGTGTGTATACACATAGAGAGAAAAAATATTAATAGATTTAATAAACCATTAAAAAGTAAAACTATGGTGATATTTACCAGATTAACTAAGATCAGATATAGTAAAAATGGTTACAGTTTAGAATAGGAGTGAGCATTGAGAGTGGGTAAGTGGGATGGGAAGATAATTTAGTTTACATTTTATACCCTCCTGTATTATTTGGACTGCTTAAAAGAAAAAATATATATACATATACATATACATACATACATATATATTTAGTTTATGATTTCAAAAAATTAAACTAAAAAACTGTGAAAAGAATTAACAGGTTTAACATAAATGATAAAGATGGGAACAATAACAACAACAAAAAGACAAAGAAATGACACTGTGCTAAAAAACAACCACCAACAACAACCACCTAGTGTTCTATACCATTCTGAAAATAGCCTTCAAACATCGAGGAAAATCAAAAGGATTTTCCAGCAAAAATTGAGATGGTTAAACAAGCCTTGAAAGAAATATAAAAGTCTTTAAATTAAATGATAAATACTAGAAGATATCTTTATTTTATTCTTTGTTTTATTCATAAAAAATACCACCTGAAAATAACCTCTAAAACTCATTCTCCTTCCTTAAACTTAATAAAGTCTAACTTTGTTTTTTGTTTTGTTTGTTGGCACTGGGGAGGGAATCCAGGGGTGCTCTACCACCCAGCTACATCCTCAGCTCTTTTTATTTTTTATTTTGACAATCTGGCTTAGTTGCAGGGGCTGGCCTCAAACTTTCAATCCTTCTGCCTCAGCCTGCTGAATTACTGAGATTACAGGTGAAAACCACCACACCCAGCTACCTTAAATACTTTTGAGTTAAAAATCCAAAGGAAACCAGCAGTGGCACAGTCCTGTAATCCCAGCTATTGGCCACTCCAGAAGCAGAAGCAAGATCCAAAATTCCAGGCCAGGCTTATGGCAATTTATTGAGGTCCTATCTCAAAATAAATATTTTTTACAAGGGCTGAAGTGGTAGAATATTTTCCTAACATACAGAAGGCACTGGGTCCAATCCCCAGTACTACAATCAATAAAAACAAAATAAATAAATTTTTAACTTCCTATGAAGTTTCTCAAGGAGCAAAACTGAAATTAAACTAAAGCAACATACCAACTAAAGCAAAAAAAAGAAAGAAAGAAAAAGGACAGGAAATGTTTTGTTTACTTAAAAATAAACACATACATTATAGTTTCATCAACTTTGATTTTCCATGAGTCAAAAGTATACATACTCTACTCACATCTGCTCACATTTTGTTCAAAATGACTCTAAAATGCATAAAGTTAAATTCTGATATTAATCCTCCTACTGCCTATACTCCGCTCCCTTCCTTCAATTAAACTGTTCTGCCATGTTTTATACCTCAGCACTAGGCCACATTTTTTGGTTTTTGCTTTTTTTTTTTTTAATCAATGAAAAATTTTGTATTTAAATTCAAGTAAAGCTGGGTATGGCACACACCTGTAATCCCAGCTACTAGGGAAGCTGAAGCAGGAGAAGCACAAGTTCAACGCCAGCCTCAGCAACTTAATAAAATCCTGTCTCAAAATAAAAGATAAAAAGGGCTTTTATTCTGGGGATGTACCTCAATGGTAAAGCATCCTGGGATTCAATCTCTAGTACCAATAATTAAATAAATGCATAAATACATTCAAGTAGGAGCTGGGAAGGTAGCTCAGTGGTAAAGTGCATGCCTAGCATGCACAAAGCCTTGGGTTCAATACCCAGTAGTGCAAAAATAAATAAATTCAAGAAGGTCTATGGCATCACAAAAAAAAAAAAAAAAAAATACACAGAAGATTTAAGTGGAAAAACTGACCATATTCCAGTAAAGAATCTTGTATTATTTCAAGTATACACTGCTGTAAGACTATAATCAAGTCAATCTCCTTTTACGAAATTTTCTTTCTCTGATGTAAAAACAGTAATATAATCACCCAAATATTTCTCAATTTTTAACTCACATTGCTTCTCATCTAATCTTCATTCTTATAGATACAATTCAAATAGAAACAAGAGTTCATGCAATCTCAAATATATTCGTGTGTGTGTGTGTGTGTGTATGTATTCAGATAGAGAGATATCATCACTGTAGTTGTCTTCATGACTTATCCTTCACTCTGACATCATTTCAGACTTAAACTTTTACTATGCTGGATCCTCAGGCTTTTGTTGTTCCTTCCACCTTCTTAAATACTCCAAACAGAAATTTGCATATGTTCCCCTCTTTCCTTTTCTCTCTCTCTCAGCTCTTCAGTTTCAATTGTTGTTGTTGTTGTTTTTTTTTTTAATATTTATTTTTTAGTTTTCGGCGGACACAACATCTTTGTTTGTATGTGGTACTGAGGATCAAACCCGGGCCGCACACATGCCAGGCGAGCGCGCTACCGCTTGAGCCACATCCCCAGCCCCAATTGTTGTTGTTTTTAACAGTCTTACTATATTGCCAGACTGGAGGGCAATGGCTATTCACTGGCATATCCCACTACTGACACTTAGTGCATACATGAAATAAACAGAGTCCACTAAAGCCCAGAACTGCTGGGCTCAAGTCATCCTCCTACCTCAGCCTCCCAAGTGAAAGCGGATATAAGAATGAGCCATTGCTCCTGGGTCCTTTGCTGCTTTACTTTTACAAAATTAAGGGAATTTTGGCCGTCTACTTTGTTTCATCATCTACAACATGGATGATTTTATGTTTATAACTACGTGCTGAACTCTTATATCCTTCATTAGTTCTAATATGCTTCCAACCAATACAGTCGTCCCCCCTTTTCTGCAAGGGACACATTCCAAGGCCCATAATGGGTACCTAAACTGTGGATAGTGCCAAGCCCTATATATACTACACATATTCCTGTATTCATATAACCATGATAAAGTTTAAAAGTGAGGTACAAGAGATCAGTAACAATAACTAATAAGATGTAGGATGATTATAACAAAAGTAATAATAAAAGTTATATGAATATTGGTCTCTCATAGTGTCACACTTCTTATAATGACATGAGGTGATTACAATGCCTATGTACTAAGATGGAGTAAGATTTATGACATAGTCAGTCTTGGGTTACTCTTTATCTGTTTCAAGTAATCCTGGATTGAGGCAAGATGATGTCAGTATTAGGATGTCAGGAGAAGACACCAACAGTTGGGTATCCTCAATAGCTGAAGAGTTTTGTTGTTATTGTTATTGTTGTTTGCCAAAAACTTTTGGAAGAACATTGTACTCAGAAGTTGCTGTCTCCACAATTTATCCTCTGGTGTCTACTTTGCACATTTATGAGTACAGGTTCTATTGGGTATTTTCTTCCAGAAGAGCCAAATTTCCTCACTGAAAACTTGCTTTGCATGGTATCCTCATCCAGCTTCTTCAGCTCTACTGAAAATATGGGAGCAGCTTCTTCATCAGTAGATGCAGCCTTTCCAATAAGTTTTATATTTTTCAATCCAAATATAAACCTCAATCTGTATAATCATCAAACCACATCCCAACTGGTTTGGTGTCACTCCTTTTAGGAAATCCTTTGCTGAAGTCTTCACATAGGCTAAACACTTTCTGTACAACACCCTGCCATCAATCAGAACATATTTTCAGTTCATGTCTTCCACACACAAATTTAATGCCTTTTTTTTATCTTAAATAAGCACTTACTACTTACTACATGTCCATAACTTTCACAGTGAGAAATAGCAGGAAAACTAGGATGAATTTCTTCTTATCTTCATTAATTTCAGAGACAGAAGATTCATTCTTACCACAGATCTTAGCAACCTCAGCATACAATGTTTTTTTTTTTTTTTCCATTTTTCTTCTTTGTAATATTGGAGGTTGAACCTAGGAGTGTTCTACTACTAAACTACAGCCCCTTCCATTTTTTAAATTTTTTAAAAATTTTCAGACAGGATCACAATAAATTGCCTCAAATTTACAGTCCTTCTGCTTCAGCCTCCTGAGTCACTGGGATTACCAGGCGCCACTATGCTCAGCAGCATACAATTTCTTTCTTTTCTTTCTCCTGGTAAATCAAGAGTTTTCACGTTTTACCTAAAGGCATATCCAAATTGCAAGTATAACAAGGAGCAGGACAACAGGAGACTTCAAAACACTACTCAGAAAGGAAAATATTTTAGAACTTGTGAATTATTTCTATATTTTCCATTTAATTATTTTCAGACCGAGACTGAGAGCAGGTAACTGAAACCTTGAAAGTAAAACCACAGATAAGGGAGCCTCTTAAAATGAGTGGATTCACTTCCAGGTCCATCATTTTGAAACCTTACCATTAAGAAAATTAATTAACCTTTCAAAATATCCAGTTTGGGATTTCTCATAAATATTTTTTTAAAATAAGGAAAATAATTCTTATTCCATTGGATATTTCAACAGCTGAAGAAGAGAGAAATTATAAAAGCAACTAGTCTGAGGTCTGGCACATTATAAAACTTGTGTTCCTTTATATCAACGGAAGTGATATTACAAATGATGAGTTAGAAGCTTCAATAAGAAATATCAGAATTCCCATATTTTAATACTAAAATTATAATTCCATTCCACCACTTCAAAGATGAAAACTCTCTTCCTCTTATTGCTTGGCCCACTATATTTCTGATGTATAAATTGCCATTTAAGAATGTTTTCAGTGTATGAAGAGTTTATCTGTTATAAAAGTGGAATGTAAACTGGCAAATCAGCCAGGATTGGCACCAGTTTAACCGCAAAATATAATCACAATATAGATTGTGACATTCTACCCAATGTCTTTCACCCAGTAAAAACCTACACTCGAATCCATCTTTTTTTTTTTTTTTTTAAATGATTATGCCATTTTATTTTTATTTTTTTTTAAAGAGAGAGGAGAGGGGGGGAGAGAGAGAGAGAGAGAGAGAATTTATTTATTTATTTTTAGTTTTTCGGCGGACACAAACATCTTTGTTTGTATGTGGTGCTGAGGATCGAACCCGGGCCGCACGCATGCCAGACGAGCGCGCTACCGCTTGAGCCGCATCCCGAGCCCTCGAATCCATCTTTTTAAGAAATTTTTATTCCTAAGTTATTGAACAAATATATCTGAAATAGAATCTACAAATGAAAAACCTCCAGTATGATATAAAATAGACACTGATAAAGGATAAAAATCAATATAAAGGCTGGGGTCATTGCTCAGTGGTAGAGTGTTTGCATAGCATGTGTGAGGGACTGGGTTCAATTCTCAGCAATACATACAAATAAATAAAGGTCCATTGACAACTAAAAAAAAAAATTTTGGAAAAGTCAATATAGTAGACAGATATTACATGGTTGAAAGCTTACTAAGGCCAACATTTTTATATTTGAACATTGATCAACACAAAAATTTTTCATGATTCAGAAAATTTTAATTCAACCTTTTATTTAAAACAAAATATTCATTTCCTGAGTAAGCTAGAATATGTTTAAATAAAGGAAAGAAACTTTATTGCAAGTTTATGAATTTTTAAATAACTACATACAATTTGGCACCCAAATTCAAACTTTAAACGTTGAATGTTTTGGTCAAATGTAAAATTTCCACTTAAAAAACAGTACACTTAGACACATTTACATTCTTGTAGATTTTTAAATGAACAAGATTCTGACCTTTAAGCTAATATTAGACTGATGTTTTAAAAACTAAAAAGGAATCCAAAATTATACAATGAAATAGGCCCTCAAATCTAAAAACAAAAAAACTAAAACTCCTTCATTGGAATGTACAAGTAACCACTGGGTTTATTTAAATTACTAAAGACAATGTTGCAACCACAATAACCTTCTCTCCCTATTTCAACCAGTCCCCCTCCTATGTTCTCATCCATTTAACAAGAAAATTAATGTTTTAAAACTTGAACAGTGGTAAAAATTTTTCTTCAGCAAGATTTGCCTTTTGCATTCATCCTGCAGCACTCAAGGCAGTTATGTGCACACACCAGATTTAAATGCTGTATGATTCATTTGTGAAAGAAAATAAAATCAAGAATTAGTGTAAAGATGGTTGGGTATGATGGCGCACACCTGTGATCCCAGTAACTTTGGAGGCTGCGGCAGGAGGATCACAAGTTTGAGTTCAGCCTCAGCAATTTAGCAAGACTCTAAAAAAATTAGTGAGACCCTGTCTAAAGATAAAAAATAAAAAAGCACTGGGGATTTTGTTCAGTGGTGAAGCATCCCTGGGTTCAATCTCCAGTACAAAAAAAAAAAATTAATGTAAAAATGACACAATAGATCAGGACACTACAAGTGCAGCTGCCTTGCTATCAATAAAACAAAGCCAGCTGGGAGTGATGGCACACCCTATAAACCCAGCTACTGAGAGGCTGAGGCAAGAGGACTGCAAGTTTGTACTGGGCAACTTGGTGAGAACCTATCTCAAAATAAATTTTAAAAAGCAAGGCAGGGATGAGGGGCGCATACAGGGAGGTAGGTAAGGGGTAGAATACTCCTGGGTTCAATCCCCAGTGCCACAAAAAAGTTTTTTAATTTTTTTAAATTTTTTATTTGTTTTAATTAGTTATACATGACAGTAGAATGCACTTATATACTTTGATATATCATACATAGATGGGATATAATTTCTCATTTTTCTGATTATACATATTGTAGAATCACATTGGTCATACAGTCACATATATACATAAAGTAATAATGTCTGTTTCATTCTACTATCTTTCTTATCCCCGCATCCCCTGCTTTCCCCTCCTTTCACTTCCCTCTACCTAATCTAAGGTAACCCTATTCTTTTTTTTTTTTTTTGTATTACAATTCTTTAATACACATATATACCACAATTTTGTATCTGTTTGTATATAAAGTATGTTGACACCCAATTCAAGTCTTCATACATGTACTTTGTATAATGATGTCCATCACATTCCACCATCCTTGCTAATCGTTTTTTAATTTTAAATTAAAAAAAAGCCCAGCCCTCACAAATTTTCTATTTTGATATGATTTCCAATACTCATAAAAATGAGTACTATTCCTACACATATAAATAGACTTATGAAACATATTATTCAACTACTACACAAATCTACATAGTAACAGATAATAGAAAAACTACAAATTTTAGGAATGTGAATAATGAGACTATTTCTCGGCATTCTTCCTGCTACTACAAATCTAATCTAGCCTCAACAAAGTATACAAAATGCTTGAGTTCTTGGAATATTGATATTTTTTTCCCTATTTGCAGCTGACAAATAACTAGAATACCAGAAAAAAAAAAAACTTCTGAAAATCTTTAACTCTATTAAAATATATACTACATCCAAGTTTAGCAAAAGTTCTGCACCACAAAACTTAATGTTTCCCTTATATTGTATTCAATGATTCTTTTATTTTAAAAACAAAGGAATTACAAGGTTTGTGATCAACGCCAAATGGCTAGAAGTGTCTCCAAATCACTTCTCAAATTGTTTATTTAAAAATATCAAATTTTAAATGTGAAATAAAGGCAGCACAAAGCTGCATTCTCTAAACAGAAAAATGCTGTGATTAGTTCACTTAAAAATAAACAGCTGAGTCATATTAATAGAAATGTCACAAAAAGCAGAACTTTCTAAGGTACTCTTTAAAAATTAATGCATTTGTAGCCCATCCCTGGAAATTAACCTGCAAGGCTGTTCTAGACAATCCATTTGTGGATAAGTCCTTCAATTCACCCATAACATAAAAGTTTCAATATCTAATAGCAACAATAGAAATCAAACCAAGTTTCTTTTGCAAGCTATAGCCTTAAGCTCCAAATAAAATTAAAAACCAGAAAAGATCAAAAGTCAAAGTGTTCTAAAATTTTCTCTAAGAAGTAGGTGTTCCTTCATTTTAGATGTCGTTTTTCCTTGCTTTTCACTAAAAGGAGAATGGGAAATCAAATTAACAGTGATAAGGATGAGAACAGTTAGTTCTCAGGCAGAGGATGCAAGAATTTACTCTCAAGGATTGGCAGGGAGATCGGCAGGCACATACACACAGACATTCAGAGGAAGCTTTCAAAAAATGTCACTATCTAAAGGAAGTTTTAAGGCCTTATTTTGTTGAAGTAGAAGGCCAGCCCTGCAAATGCACTGTAAAATAGAACTACAAAAATTTCCAATCTCCAGAACAATTCAAGAGTTCCCTAGGAATGAGCATGTATTCTGGTCTTACTCAGAACTACTGCCTCTCACACAGAAGGAAGGGTAATCCATAGTGAATAGGAATGCCACCAGGTCGATTTATGTGACACATCCATCCACTGGGAGTATCCGACTGGGATCCAGGGCCCTTTAGGGCCGAGGCGGCTAGAAGAGTAACATAAATGCAATCTTCAGGGCCCTCCTACTTCCGTTCTCAAAACAGAAATGCACTGCTTCTCCTAGTCCTCGCCCTTCAGCCCTGTACCTCCCCACAGCGTAGCCCCCTTCAAAGAGCTTATGTGGAAAGAAAAGCAAAGACAGTCACGAACTAGGGTCGATGGAATGCGGTTGGTCAAAGCACCCCCAGCCCCGACTCCCGATCAAATCAACTGCCAGCGCCTCCCTGAGCGCTCCTCTGGCAGGAGACCACAAGCAGCAGCAGACGCAGACGTCCCAGCTCGCCCCCTACTCCTTCCTCCCCCGGCTAAGGGGAGCGGAAAAGCGCAAAGAGGAACTAAGTGAACTGCAAGAGGATGCCCTGAAAGCTCACTCAAAGAGGGGGTGGGGAGGGGGTGGAAACCAAGAAGGAGCGTAAGGAAAGGGAAAGGAAGAGCAGCAAGAAGAGGAAGGGGGCGAGAGCGCGCGCCCGCAAAAGGGACGAGACTTCGGGAACGCGGCTGCACCCCGTTTCCTCTAGGCGGGAGAGGGTACACCGAGTCTCCGGGGCGCTCCGCCCCAGGCAGAGGGCAAGGAAAAGACGGTGAGGAGGCTCCGGCCCCTTCTCAGCCACGCCTCGACCCTCGGGAAAGGCCAGTGGAAAGCGACAGTGCCCTCGCCGGGTGGGAAGCGAGGCAAGCGCCGCTCGCCCCGTCGGAAGGCAGGGACTGCGGGGCCTCCTCCCGTTCCGCGGGGCCAGCTTTCACGCCCCCACCGCCGGGGAAGGCGGCTCTGGGGGGACGCCGGCCAGGCGCCGTGCCGGTTACCTGAAGCGGGGCGAGTCCTTCAGACACTCCTCGAAATCCACCGTCATCTTCATCCTACCTCCGCCTCGCCTTGCGGGCAGCGCTAGGAGAGCCGAGGGGCCCGCGGAAGCGGCCGCACTGGAGACCCAGACGGCTTCAGTGGACTCACGGCCGCGACTAACACTGCGCGGAGCTGCGGAGGGCGCCTCGCCCGCTGGTCATAGCATCCGTGAAGACAGCGACCGCTCGTCAGGCCCCAGTCCGGCCCCTCTTCCTCCCGCCCCCAGCAGAGCGCTGGCCTCGGGGAAATGGCCCGGGAGTGACAGCCACGGCCAGCCAGCCACGAACCCGGCGGCTAATGGGCGGGGCTTCCGGCAGCACCGCCTGCGGGCGCTCGGGCAACGTGCCTGAGCGACAACAGCTCCAACCAATGATCAGCTTGACCGTGGGCACCTCCTTGCCACAACCACCCCCGACGGCCAACCGGGATGCGCGGGCGTCGTTAGGCGGGACGCACCGTTGCTGGGAGGCTGGCCGCTGAGGCTCCTTGGGAAGGAAGTCACGTGACATCGCTCCGCGCTTCCCTCCTAGCCCCCGCCTCTCCTCTTGCTTCCCCAGCCCCGCCCTACTGAACTGCCAGCGCCAAGGATCCGCCTCCTGCAGCTCTGAGAAGATTTGCTCTTTAAAGCAGCTTTAGCAGAAATCTGAAGAGGGCAGGGGCAGAAATTATAAAAGGAAGGGATAGGCTAAGCCACTGCTTCTTTTCAGGTTAGACAAACTGAGGCCAGGAGAAGAGCGAAGACAGCTTTAATGTTAACATCCATCTTTCACTTATTGGTTCCATCGCTTAATGATTTGGAAATTGCTCCCATATATATCTTTTCATATAACCAGAAACCACTTCCTGAAGGAACTGTCATTTGGGATGGGCATCGAAAGACAGAAGGATTTAGACAAGTTTGAGAGGGCATTTCGTGTGAAGGAATGCTGTCAAAACAGAAGACACCCCTCCTTACACTTTTCTCCCAGTAGTTTTCGCTTGTTTTACGATGATAGGGTTCTGAAGATCAAACTTACTGTACTCCACTTTGCAACACCTGCCCCTCTGATCCGCTTTTTCTAGAAGCCTTTTAAGATACTGATCACCTGTTCCTACAAGACAGGTATTTACCATATTCCTTGATTTTAAGATGCTGTTTAACCTAGGTCAGTGGTGCAATTTGTAATCCCAGTGATTGGGGAGGCTGAGACTGGAGGATTGCAACTTTGAGGCCAGCCTTAGCAATTTAGCAAGACGGTTAGCAACTTAGTGAGACTCTGTCTTAAAATAAAAAGTACTGGGAATATTGCTGAGTAGTAAAGAGTCCCTGGTTTCAATCCCCAATTCAAAAAAAAAAAAGAGGGGATGTATTCATAATTATGCATAGGTAGGGTGTTCTAACAGCATAGTGGTACCAAGTAAGAATCTGGAAGCAAAGTTCTTGGATTTACCTCCTAGCTTTCTCTCTTTAAAATGAAGATAACACCACTGATCTGATAAAGTTGTCTACTTAACAGTGCCACTTAGTAATCACTCAGTAATGTTGGTTACTTTAATTGCACCACTTTCTTCTCTGGTGCCATAATCAAAGGTTCAGTCTAAGATGTTTTGCTTTCACAGTCTAAAATCTTAATATAACCGTTAACCATGTACCTAAGTATAACATTACAGCACACTGTTTTTCAGAACCCGTGTTTATATTTTGATCTCTTTAGCATCTTTAGAAAGTAGCAGTATAATGTTAAGATATTTCAAAGAATATGCAAGCATTTTGTATGTTTGCTCTTTGGTTATAAACTTGATTTTTATTTTTTTAATTGAATTGCATACCTCTGGAATCAATACAGCTTCTCATGGATATCTATAAACTATTGATTGTTAAATGTTCAGTATTAGTTACATAGCTGGCCAGGCCAACCTTTTCTAGTATTGTAACTTCTGGTCAAATTTACCAAAAGAGTTGGCAATTTCTACTACTGTTCAGCTGCGTGTCTAATTTATGACAACTATCTGCATACACAATAATTTACTATTTTAATGCTTCATCACAATATTGTCTTTTAGAGGTTACCTAAGGTGACACTTTGAGGGACCAAATTAAAACTCAACTGCATATGCAAACAACTAAGCTAATTATCAAATGAACAAATTTTTCTGTGGTTGCGTAAATTTGTATATGTCCAGCTAGTGATAATACATTTTTTTTTCTCTGCCCTGTGATAAAGCTAGTATTGGGGAGTTTCAACTTTAAGATAGGTCCTAAATTAAGAAACATTAACTGCCGCTTGGGCATACTGGTGTAAGGGGAAGTTGGGAATGGGCAGGTGACAATGGGAAAGATGACGTATCAGAGCCTCTAGCTGGAATACCTGCAAATCCCACCTGTTAGCCGCACCTACATCACTTCCTACGTTCTCACCACCACCACTGTGCAATTGGAATTGATCACACCTTTTCAGCTGTACTTCAATCTGAATTAATTTTTAAACACTTTCAAGTATTGCAGTTGGACACGTATATTTTTCTTGGAAGATGTATTTCCCAATCAGCCCAGAAGGACAAGAATTCTGAAAACACCATCTATTTTGAGGACTATTGTTGATACACCAGATGAGGATCCAAAGTACAAAACACTACCTGAAGAAGGGCTGGGAGGCTTTTCCTGGGTGAGGGCCAGCTTCTTGGAGGTTAAAACAGCAATGCCAATAACAAAATCCAGCTGGAAAGGAGTTGGTGAAATACCAACTGGGATTCTTTTATCCTTTGTTGCAAAAGTGTGGACACTTTTGACAGCTTGACAGATTTTAACTCCAGAAGCACTTTATGAAATGGTACACTGACTAATCCAGAAGACATTTCCAGCAGTTTGCCAGTGGTTCCTCACTACACTGGTACTGAAAGTGTAATCTCTTAGAGCCAAAAAACTGGAGAAACAGATATCCTGCATCCTCTAACAAGTGCATAAGTACTTAAATTCTATGCAATAAGGCAGGGCTTTTTCTTCCTCTTCTTCTTTGATAGACAAGGCCATGATGCAAAAGAAAAGTTTCAGAGAGGACAGAATAAAACTGAGTTCCATCTCTCTTTAGCTGTTAAAAAAAAAAGAAAAAGAAAGAAAGAAAAAAGAAACATTTAAAGTGGAGTGTGTAGAAGCAGTGGATCTTAGAATAGAAGAAATACAATATTATCATCCTTATCCTATAATAATGGAAACTGAGGCCCCAAGATATAAAAATAACTTGTCAGGTGACTTAGGCCAAATACAGACTCCCTGATGCCAGACCCTAACTACTAACTGCCCTCCCTCCCCTTGAGAATTCTGCCTTTGTATTTGTGGCTCTGTGTGCCTAAGCAGCATCTCCCTTTCATCTCCTCTCTAAAATATGGCTCAGGGCTGGGGTACAGCTCAGTGGTAGAGCACTCACCTAGTATATGCAAGGCCTGGGTTTGATCCCAGCACTGCAAACAAACAAACTTGCAGTCCAAGTGCCACCTCCTTCTGGAAGCCTTCTCCTTTTGCTGAAATGCAAACCTCTCCTTTCAACATACAGTGAACCTTAGTCACAGGCCTATAAAAGACACAAATTATCAAACCTTATATCTCAACCAAATTTATTTTTTCTAGCCTTCTTAGTCCCTTCCTTCAAACCCTCTGGACCCCAGACACCCATATCCTTTCCCAGTATTTGTCTGACTTCCCCTATGGATACTTTAAAAAGAAAGTACTGGAGATTAAACCCAGGGTCTAGTAATTATTCCATCACTCAGCTACAGTCCCAGCCCTTTTTAAAAAATTTTTGAGACAGGGTCTTGCTAATTGCCCAAGCTGGTCTCAAGCTTGTGACCCTCTTGCCTCAGCCTCCCAAGTAGCTGGGATTACAGGTGTGCACCACTGCATGCAGCTACCGAAAATACTTTCGACCATATATCCTCTTGAACAGAGATTGTGCAATCTTCCCTGCCTGATGTTTCTGAGTCACTATATATGGTCAGCAAGAGTCTAATTCTTCACAACTTACAATTTATGTTCCATCTTCGTGGAAGAATTACTCCTTGTTTGAGACTGATACAATCTAGAACTCTCATGTTCTTGCAGGACTTTAGCTCCTGACTCATATAGTCCTCCACCCCAGCTCCTGCCATCAACTAAGATGACTTTGATATTCACTCATTCTTTCTTTCATTCAATAATATCCTTTGGGGCTGGGGATGTGGCTCAAGCGGTAGCGCGCTCGCCTGGCATGCGTGCAGCCCGGGTTCGATCCTCAGCACCACATACAAACAAAGATGTTGTGTCCGCCAATAACTAAAAAATAAATATTAAAAATATATATATATATCCTTTGATACTTGGGAGGCTGAGACAGGTGGATCACAAGTTCAAGGCTAACCTGGGCAACTAAGTGAGACCCTGCATCAAAATAAAAAAACCAAAAGGGCTCAGTAGTAAAGTACCTCTGGGTTTAGCCCATAGTACCACAAAATAATCATAATCATAATTAAAATATCCACTGAGCAGGTACTCTAGCTAGATCTTACTGTGGGCTCTGAGCTTGACAGGTAAAATAAAGTCTTTTGCCCCTAGAGCTCTGTATGTTAGGAGCATGGACAGTGGGCTATTCATACTCCTACAGTTAAATCTCCTGGGGAGGTAAAAAAAAAAAAAGGGTTCTCATATCTCTGCAGATGTGAGGAATCTTGAAAGAGTAAGATCCAAGAAAAGACAAGGAAGATCTTTCCAAGGACCTTTAGTCACAAGGAATTGTGTGACTAAAGCACAGAAGCCAGAGAAACACATGGTCTTCAAGGGCTATAAATAGAGCATGCAGCTTTGGAAAAGAAGTAAGAAATGAAGCTGAAGAGGGAAACAGTAGCCAGATACAAAGGACCTTGTATCCCACAATAAGTGCCTCTGAAAGCAATGGGAAACCACTGGAAGAATTAAGTGGCTTCCTGGGAGTGACGTGGTCTAATTCACATTTTAAAGGGGACTGGGACAAGGGAGTAGGGATTATTAGAACTGAGCAATTTTGAGATTTTCAACCAGTGCAATTACAATCAAGAGATGTTTAGGACCTGGAATAGGCCTGTAGTCCCAGCACTGGAGAGGCTGAGGCAGGAGGATCTCTTAAATCCAGGAATTCAAGCCCAACCTGGGTAACCTAAGAAGACCCCAGCCAAAAAAGAAAAAAAAAGAAAAAGAGAGATGCTTGGAAATACAATTGAAAGGATCTGAGGACCAACTGAATATAAGGGAGAAAGAAAAAATTGAACTCCTAGGACAATTTAGGATTTCAGGTATGGGTAACTGGGTGGGAGGTGGAGCCATTTATAGATAGAGGAGAAAGTTTATCGGTCTCAAATATGTCACTTCAGAAAATCCTTAAATGTTTCCACTTAAAACCTTTTTTTCTCACCCAGAACATTCCATGCACAAGCTCAACCTTAGATGTCCCCAGTTGTCACTTCACACACCATCCTCCTTCTATATTCTTTTTCAACTCCCAGGCTGTCCATATCTACCTTGTCTATTCTCCCAACACCCTAGAGCATTCCCTGGCAGTTTCACACACCCAGTTCTGGATCAATCCAAAACGTCTCTTCTGC
Source organism: Marmota monax (assembly GCF_021218885.2). Taxonomy (NCBI): domain Eukaryota; kingdom Metazoa; phylum Chordata; class Mammalia; order Rodentia; family Sciuridae; genus Marmota; species Marmota monax. Next base: position 9,064,961 of record NW_026693473.1, on the reverse strand, counting down.
TTTCCCTTCTTTTACTTGCTGAGCAAAACTGGGGGAGATACACTCATGCAATAGTGGGATTCATTTTGCCATATTCATACATACACATAATATAATTTGATGAAAGAATTTATATTTTAAAGCAATGGGAAATCTTTGGAAAAAATTAAGCAGCAGAATGATGTGATTCTTTCTGTGTTTTAAAGGAGCAGGCCTAGGAGTGAGGCTTTGGAGTTTGAGATCTGCTCCTGCATTCACCACTCGATAAGTGGGATCTTTGGCTGTCTGTATATTGATCTGTGGTCAGATCCTGGCCCACAGCTGCTAGAGTCGTCCCTTAAACCAGGTCCACCTATCTCCTGATCTGCAGATAACCTTGACTCTTCACAAAGAAAGAAAGACATTCAGAACCCTCTTTCTAGTCCCAACCCATGTACTTATCTACATTCCCATCTATGTCAGAGGAAGATGCATCTCTTCCTATCTTGGGCCAGGGACTCCACACCTTTGTTTTGAGAATCGCCCTATTATCTCCTCTTTCTCTGTGTCATCAAACTTTCACTCAACTGACCATTTTTTTTCTCTTTGAAGAAAAGAGAGAGAAATGAAATCATATACCATCTGTATCAGAAAGGGTTGTTTTGGTATGAGTAAGAGAAACTATATGAGTTAACCAAAATCAAAGGGTTCATGATCAGATGAACTGGTTTCACCCAGAACCCAGATGGCAGTATTTCCATGGACCTTGAATGCAGCTGAGTTTTGGGTTTTATTTGTTGGTTGGTTGGTTAATAGTAGGGCATAAGCTACGTCCTTTTTTTATTTTTTATTTTGAGACAAGGGTCTCACTAAATTGCTGAGGCTGGACTCAGATTTGTGATCCTACTGCCTTAGCCTCCTGAGTCAAAGAGATTACAGGTGAGCGCCGCCATACCCAGCTTGCATGTGATTTGGAAATGGCCTGTAAAGCCAACCTGGATGTTCCCTCCCATCCATCCTTTTCCATATATCTGCTTTCATCTTCTGCACACCTGTAGCTTACTTTATCTGACTCTCCAAGAGCCGACTCCCAAAACAACAGGAGAGAACAGGTTTTATCCCTTAGCACAAATTCTAAATTTTTTGGAGGAAAATATTGGCCTAGATTGGATGGTGTACCCTATCAAGGACCAATTGACTACAGACAAGCCAGGCAGCCAGGTACAAACATAGCTTTCAGAAGTCCAATGACCTTGAAGGTGAGAGATCAGTTAGCTAAAAAGGAGAATTGTGAGTTGGATAAATCTCTCTGGTTATTGCCAAATCCCCCTCCATGCTCTATAGCTAAGACTAAGAGGGTAATCTCCACCCTCTGGCTCCACATTTTCTCTTCCTCATTATTCCCGTATCTCTGCATGCTATTCCCAATCCCCTACCCCCACACCATCAACTGTCTTCATCCAGGTCACTCTTTGCCAAACCCAATGGATACTTTTTTTTTAGTACTTGGGACTGAATTCATGGGTACTCAACCACTGAACCACATCCCTAGCCCTATTTTGTATGTTGTTTAGAGACAGGGTCTCACTAAGTTGCTCCGTACCTCACCATTGCTGAGACTGGCTTTGAACTCAAAATCCTTCTGCCTCAGCCTCCCAAGCCGCTGGGATTACAGGCATGCACTACTATGCCCAGCTTGAGGGATACTTTTCAGTACTTGTTTTCCTGACATTTTGTCACTTGACAATGTTGGCAACTCTTTTCACCTCGGAAACTCACACATTTTCCTACTTAAAAATTATCAATGGTTTGTCATCACCTAGTGCTATAGTGTTTAAACTTCAACATGAATCCCTTTGTTTAAAAGAAAAAAAAAATCTAGAGAGGTGTGGTGGAGCATGGTTGTAATCCCAAAGGTTTGAGAGGCTGAGGCAGGAGGATTGCAAATTTGAGTCAGGGACTCCACACCTTTGTTCTGAGAATCGCCCTGTTATCTCCTCTTTCTCTGTGTCATCAAACCAAGGAGCACTCAGCTCCAGTGAGTATAACTTGAAAATCACACGTCCATAGGAAAAATTCCAAGTTCCTTAGTTTTATAAATATTCAACACCTGCCAACCTTTCTATCTGCTACCAGTGTCTAATCCAAATGCTTCCAGCAATCCATCAGGAGATTTTCTCACCTGCCTTGGTATGCCACTTTCTCAGCCCCAGTTTAGCACATGATGTCTCCTTTTCCTGAATGGATTTTCTCCCTCTCCCTGGTGAGTTTGTCTTCATTATTTAAAATTTGGCTTAATGAAGTATCCCTGGGTACTTCCCCATCACGTCGACACGACATCTCCTTGGCACTCTGACTGTTCTGCTCTCTGTTATATATTACTCTGTTGGAACAGGATTTGGGTCAGCATGGAAATTTGAGATTTGTATGCCCCTATAATCACAAGACCTCCTGGCCGATGTCATGATGGTCTTTTCATCTTTGCAGCTTTAGAAGCTAGTCCAGTGCTTGGGACGTATAAGGAGCCTAATCAGTTAATATATTCTTCTCCCAGTGTGATCCCCTCCGCATTCAAATCCTTACAATTACTTGTGTCCATGAATGTGGTTACCCATCAGATAATGAGCTCATATAATGTACCTGTCTGTCATGGAGATAGAATTAAATACGATATAGATAGCAGTGCCTGATTCAGTAGTTTATAATAGTATGACAGGACTATCTGTGTCATTTTGTTTGTTTGTTTGTTTGTTTTACTATACACAGTAAGGCCCCACTTACTGAATCAAGGCTTCCTCACCAGAATCTGACTGTGCTGGTGCCCTGATCTCAGACTTCCAGCCTTGAGAACAGTGAAAACTACAGTCGTCTCTCAGTACCCACAGGTGATGGGTGCCGTTCCCTGAAGATATCAAAATCTGCAGGTGCTCAAGTCCCTTCTATAACATGGCACAATATTTGCATAGACCCTATATGCATCCTCCCGTGCTATGTAAATATGCTGTACTCCATTGTTATACTTTATTGTTGTACTATTTAGGAAATCATGGCAAGAAAATGGTCTGTACAAGTTCAGTATATGCGGTGTTTCTAAATATCTGCAATTGGGGCTGGGATTGTGGCTCAGTGGTAGAGCGCTCCCCTAGCATGGGTGCTACCCGGGTTCAATTCTCAGCACCACATAAGAATAAAGGCATTGTGTTGTTTCCATCTACAAAAAAGATTCTCTCTCTCTCTCTCTTAAAAAAAGGTATCTGCAGTTGGTTGAATCTGTAGACATGGAACCTGCATATACAGAGAGCTGGTTTTTATCTCTGTTATTGATAGGCCACTCAGTCTGACACTTCATTATAGCAGCCTGAACAAACTAAGGCAGAGACCAAAGAGTTTTGACAACTGAATGTGATTCTGGATCAGGGGTGGGAGAGAAACTAGCAATAAAGGACATCATGGGGGGAAAATAAACTTCCAAGGTGGGTTGTGGGCATGAATCTCACAGATGATTCTGATGAGGTCTTTGGAACTGAAATTCAAGATCTAGTAAGCCTCCTTTTGGAACTCTAAGACCAAGCATAAAGATCAGCAATATAGTAGGTGCTCACTAAATAGAGGTACAGTTGGAACTGAAAGAAGTTTTTAAACTTCAAAATGAGACGTTTTTATAGTTTCCAAGTCAAGACGCTGAGATAAGAAAACAGGTATAGGCTAGCAGGGCCTGGAACAGAGATTGACTCTTGTCCCTTCCTGTTGCATCTGTATTTCAGCTAACCCCACTGTTCCTACTCCCTTCTACCCCTACCCTGCTATTATTACATAATGAGAAAATGTCCTCTCTGCCCAACTTCAACCCTACAGATCCAGAACACAGGTTTCTAAGGATTTGCTTCCTAACATTTTTTACATGGCTGCTGTCTGCTCCCTAGGAGTGCTCCTGGAAGTCTTCCTTCCTCATAACCTTCATATTTATTTGATGCTCAGATCCCTGTAACTGTTTCCATGCACTAGCTCTTGAATTGGTCTCCTCCTTCCAAATACCAATGCATTATCTAGGTCCCAGGCTTCATTATTTTTTGCCTGGATTATTCTAAATAGCATCTTAACTTCCTCAGAAGCTACTTTGATCACATCACTTCTGAGCTCATCATACCATTTCCTTGGCATGGCACGGAGGAGCTGTCTCTGGCCTTTCTCACCAGCCCACTTCCATCCTTGCACCCAAACTCCCACTTTCATACTCCAGTCTTGCAGACCAATGTGGCCATGTCTTGTGGGATTAACAAACAGGAATGAATGTTGGCTGGTTAAGCAGGAAAGGAATTCCATAAAATGCTGTCGGGAATCTGGGCACAGTGGTGCATGCCTGTAATCCCAGTGACTCAGGAAACTGAGGCAGGAGGATTGTCAGCTTGAGGCCAGCCTGGACAACATAGTGAGACCCTGTCTCAAAATAAAAGATAAAAGGGCTGCGAATGCAGTTCAGTGGTCGAGTACCCCTGCTTCAATCCCCAATACTGAAAAAAAAAATGCTGTTAGGTGTCAAAGTATCAAAAGAAACTGATATTAACTAGAGAATTAGATTGACCTAATTATATTGTAACATCATGTGCTTGTATGAATATGTAACAATAAATCTCACTATTATGTATAGTTCTAATTCACCAATAGAAAACATGGAAGAATAAGCTTTATTACAATAACCCCAAAATGGAAACAGCTTAAATGTCCACCAACTGGCAAAAGGATAAACAAATTATGATATATCCATACATACTCAGCAATAAATAGGGATAAATAGCATGGGTGAATTCCAAAACTGTTACACTCCCTGAAAGAATAAGACACAAAAGAGTATATTCTATGGGATTTCATTTCTGTGAAATTCTAGAAAACGTAAAGCTAATCTAAACACAGAAAATATTATATCTAGACAGGAAGTGGGGGAGAATTGAATACTACAGGGTAAGAAGGAAGATTTTTGGTGATAGGAATATTCTATATCTTTTTTTTTTTTGGCTTAGGAAAACATACATTTATTATCTTACAGTTCGGCAAATCAGAAGTCTTAAACTCAAGGTGTCGAGAGGGCTACATTTCTTCTAGAGGGTCTAAGGGAGGATTCTCTTTCCTTGCCTTCTCAGTGTCTAGAGGTTGCCCGCAGGAATGTTCTCTATCTTTATTGTGGTGGTAATTATATGAGTGTAGACATTTATCAAAACTCATCAAACTGTATACTTAAAATAAATACATTTTAATTTATATAAACAAAACTTCAATAAAATTGATTTAAAAATATATAAAAGGATTTATTGGGTACTGTCCAAGATCACCAGGAAGATAGAGATCTAGGTTTGGCCCATGAAAACAGACCAGAAATAGTCCTTTGAAGATGCTGTGCCTCTGCCACCCACCCTGGATACTACAGTCTGACCAGCACCATCACTACCATGAGACACTGCCACTGGAACCAGCCAGAGCCTTGGGAACCAAGGTGCATCTCCCATTGCTGCCACTCCTATCCCCAGAGGGAATTCTGTGTGACTTCTGCACTTCTATCTGTGGCTTCAGTCCAAGTGTGGGGGAGGTGCTTCTCATGGATCCACCCTGGGTCACAGTCCTCCCTGTGTGTGAGGAGGGTTGGGAGAGAGGATGACAGCCATCTATCTTCCTGTTCTGACAATGACAGTTGACTGTGCTGCACAACATGGAGGATTCCTCAGACATTTGGGGCATTCAAAGGGTGACTATAGGGCTGCCATAATAAAATACCAGACTGGTGGCCTAAATAAGAGAAATTTATTTTCTCATGGTTCCAGAAGGTGGAAGTTCAAGATCAAGGTGTTGGCAGGTTTGATTTCTCCTGAGCATCTGCTCTTGGATGTCTTCTTGCTGTGTCTTCACTTGGCCTTCCTCAGCGTGTGCATCCCTGCTTGTCTCTTCTTACCAGGACACCAGTCATTTTGGATTAGGGATACATCCTATGATCTCATTTAAACTTCATTTCCTCTTTAAAAGCCTACCTCCAAACAGTCACATAGGGATTAGGATATTTGAATTTTGGCACAATACAGTCCCCAACAGTGACTAAAAAAAAATGATATGTTCATTCCTTTAACCAACCCCATTTTCTTACACATGGTATTAGAATCAGCCTCTCTCAGGTCTTCAGCATTGCTGCCCACCCTTCAAAATCCGCTTCTCTGTCATCATGTCCAGGACACCTTCCCTCTGGATTTGGGCCTCTTGCCTGCACTCTCAATGCACCCTGGGTACACCCCACTGTAACACTTACCCCACTGTCCTGCCGTAGACCCAGTTCCAGGGCAGGCACTGATCCTTTCATCTGTGTGTCCCGGTGTGTAGGACAGTGTCTGCTCTTACAAGCTGCTCCACAAATGTAATGTGTTGAAGGAGTATTGCCGCAGTCTGGCTGGGCACAAATGCCGCAGTCTGGCTGGGCACACAATCACGAGCCACCACACAGCTTGTAGATTCAAACAGCAACTCTTTATTCCCGAACTCACACCAGCCGTCTACAATCACATTCTGGGGAAATCCACGTTCTCTTCCCAAATCCACGTTCTCTGCCCAAATCCACCTCCACTGGGCTTCTATCTCCAAAATATACTGTCTGAATCCCGTGAGAACTCAAGGGGAACTCAGGCAGCAGGATACGCCCTATTCCCAGCAGGAATAATCTTAAACCTTAAACCTGGAACCTAAACTGGGAAAGCCCTAAACACGATTATCTTAAAACCGGGAACACCCTAATCTGCCTTGGTCCTTGAGCAAGGTCACGTACATTCAATGTCACTGCAACATGGGGTACGCTGGCAAGGAAATTGTCATACCTACTTACTTGGCTAATGGCTCCCAGCAGAGTATCCTGCCATTCCTCTTCCTACACATCCCGCCCGAGTAATGACAAATTGCCAGTTTCCCAAGTGTACCATCTTGTTTCAGGCTTCCGGGCCCCTGTACATCCTGTTCCCTTCAAGAGAAAAGTGACTTGTTCCCCTCCTTGTCATCCCCAATGCGTGTGTGTGTGTGTGTGTGTGTCCACGCATGCACACATATATAAGCATGTAGTATAAGAAATAATATAACCAATGCCTTGTATCCACCACCCAGTTTGTGAAATAGAACCTCAGCAGACTGTCGAATTCCAGTATGAGTTTCCACCAGATGGCCTCTCCTGACTAACCCCTCAGAAATCACTGCTGTCTTGAATTTTATATGTATCGTTCCCTTTTCTTTCTGCCTAAATGATATATTATTTAGTTTTGTACATTTTTGAACTTTATATAAACAATACAATACTATATGTATTCTCCTGTGATTTTTTTTCTTTTTTTTAGTTCAAAATCACATTTGTGAGATTTATCCATATTGATCCTAGAGTTCTACACCATTCCTTTTCACTGCTATATGAATATACTTACATTTGTTCATTGTCCCGTGGTCATTTGAGTTGGTCATTAGTGCTTTGTTTTCAAAAACCATGTTGCCGTGAATTTTCTTGTCTGTGTCTCCTAGTGTGCACTTGGCCAAGGGGAGTTGTTGGGATGTAGGATATGTGTACCCTCCTGCATAAGGTAGGGGCAGCATTTGGGCCCTTCGGCCACTTGTATTACCTCTATCCTTCAGGAACTCCCATAATATCGTCACTAATATTTGCTAAGATGTTGGGTCAAATGTTTTAATATAGTGGTACAAAAACCATCTCAATGAGTGTCTAATTTATAATATATATCTTATTATATATGTTTGTGTGCATGTATGTGTGTATATGTATGTACAGTATGTATATATGTACATATATATGTATATAAATGTATATGTACATATATTCCCTGATTATGAATAAAAATATTTTCACATGATACTTGGTCATTTTTTTTTTTAGGTAAGCAAGAGAACAGGAATTTTATTAAAAAGGAAAGTGAGAGACAGATGGGGCAAGAGTGCCCTATGTTGCCTCTTTTTTGTCTGTTTTGGTTGTTGCTTGTTTGATTATAGTACTGGGTATTGAACCAATTGCTTTGCACACGTTAGGCAAATGCTCTATCACAGAGCAACATCCCCAGTCCTATGGTGCTGATGAAAAACAGAAATAGTTAATTTAATGTAATCAAATCTATCTTTTCCTTTATGATTTGTGCTTCTCATAACTGAAGTAATTCTTCCATATCCTGAGGCTATGAAGATAGTCTTTTATATCATCTTCTTCTGAAAGTTTTGTTTCTTTCATGTATTTATTCCCACATGCAATCAATTATTGTAAACGGCAATGATGATAATGATGATGATGATGATGATGATGACAGGGTCTTGCTGTGTTCCCAGGCTGATCTCAAACTCCTGAGCTCAATCAACCTCTTGGTCTCCTGAGTAGCTGGAACTATAGAAACCACTGTGCCTGGCTCCAGGTACCGGTAGTCCTAGGGATTAATATTCTCTTTCTCAGCCACCCCCCACACCCCCTCCCCTGTCCTGGGGATACACCCAGGACCTCATGCATGCCAGACAAATGCTTTACCACTGAAATACATCCTAGACCAGTACTAGGAACTTGACCCCACAGGTCTTCTATCACTTAGCTATATCCTCAGCCCTTTTTAAATTTAAATTTTGTTTTGAGATTGGGTCTCACTAAATCGCTGAGGCTCGTGTCAAACTTGCAATCCTCTTGCCTCAGCCTCCTGAGTTGCTGAGATTACAGGCATGTGCCTGGTCCCCACTCCTAGGGACTTGTTTTTCCTTCCTTTCTCCCTATCCCTTCCTTCTTCTGTGCTAAGATTGAACTCAGAGGCACTTTACCACTGGGATTATATCCCTGGCCCTTTTTATTTTTTTATTTTGAGATAGGATCTTGCTAAATGGTGCCTCAGCATCCTGAGACCCTGGTATTATAGGCATGTGTCACCATGCCTGGCCCTAAAGACTTTTTTAAAAAAATATTTTTAGTTGTAGATGGACACAATAACTTTATTTTTGTTTATTTATTTTTTTATGTGCCGATGAGGATCAAACCTAGGGCTTCACATGTGCAAGGCAAGTGCCCTACCCCTGAGCCACAACCCCAGCCCCTCAGGACCTTTTTTTAAAAAACATATTTATAACTAATTGCTCCAGCTGTATGCATTGGAAATTCCATCTTTTAGATTACTTTTTGTTTGTTTACATATATATTTCCTCTAATAGCTAATGAATTCTTTAAAATCAAGGACAGTCACATTTTTCTTTGCATACTCAGTGACTAGCATGGTTCCTTGCCCTGCAGATATTTGATAATACTGCTAGATTTGCCTCTATATTCTTAAGTTCCTAACACCATGCATCTCCTGAACTAAAGGGAACCTAGAAGCATTGTCTTGTCTAATCCCTCTATTCTACAGGTAAGGAAAAGGAGACCATCAGGAATAAACCTATGCATTTGAGACAACATGGGTATTAAGTGCCAGAGACAGGACTCAGTGCACAGTTCCCTGTTTCTCCTAAAACCCAGGCACTAAGTCCAGCTCCCTTACCATGGTCACCTAGTACCTGAACAAACTCAGAGCACTGTTAGCTAGAAAAGAGAGCAAAGCCACAGTGAAAAAGGATAACCCATAGAAATAAAAAAGGAAAAGACAAGAAAGTTCAAGAATGGTCATATTACCAAGTGAGAGAACTACCTATGGACAAAAAATTTTGAACTCAGAAGTCAAACACATCCAAATTAGAATGATATACCTTTTGTACCCGTATCACATAGTTTTTAAAAAATTGAAAAAGATTAATGCCTTAAACACAATCATTAGAACATAAACTCTTTTTTTTTTTTTTTTCAGAGTAGAAATTAGAAGTTTATTAAAGGACAGCAGAAAAGACTTCTCCCGGAGGAAGAAGAGGACCCAAGAGGTGGAATCCGTGGAAGTGAGGTTGTTTCCCCTTTTTATAGTTTTGGTGATGGAATGTAGGTTGGAAGGCCCGAGGGGTGGGACACAGGTGGGCCAAAGAAGTAATCTGGTCAGGAAGGACTTCTGAGTCAGCACCTTTTTGCTGGGGGCTGTTCATTAACATTTCTTTGAGGTGGACTTTGGCCTAGGGCCTTTTCGGACTTCATTAACATTCCTTGAGTTGTCCTGCGTTTCCCGGAATCATTGCCAGCATGGCCTCCATTTTAGATTTCACTCGGTATTAGACCCGATTTACCTAACTACACTGACTACCTAACTTTAAATCTGGCTTCATTCCCCCCTCTAAGTTGGGAACTCCTTACTGCTGTAAGGAAGGGGGGCGAAGAAGATCTTTCTGGCTTCTTCAGGCTGAAAAGGGACGGTGTGGGGCAAGCAGTTTGGAGTCCCCCTTTAAAAATCGGGTCTATCGAGTGGTCCATGATAGAAGTCTGATTGAGAAGTAATAGGCTGGAAGGCCATTTGAGTGATGGATGGTCTATAAGAGAAACAAGAATTCATTAGTACTGGAACCATATTGATGCAGCAATAAATGCCATAGCACAGGAATATGCCAATGAGTATGATGGCAAAGACAAAGACAAACAATGTTTTCCACCAGGAAGTACCAAGAACCAGGAGCTAAGATATTGTTTCCATGACAAAGTTGCTGAGGACATGGCTTCTATCTGAGCATGTAAATCTTTAAGGATATTTGTCACATTGCCAGAATTGTCAGGAATGTAAACACAACATTTAACTTTTAGGGTTACAGATGTCCTTTCCCTTAAGATATAGTTTAATAATTTAATGTCATCTGATCTTGCAAAATCCTTTTACTAGTATGACCTCTGTGTCTAATGGAGAAATCTTTAATTCTGTTACTTAGGGCTGGATAACAATACTTGCAAACACTAAGCCTACCTGTGTAAGTTAGAAATAAAGGCCTTAAACTAAAAACTACTCTGGCAGTTCCTTTTGATAGTTATCAGGCATTTCTGTCTGAGAATCTCTTTTGTAGCCTCCAGTTTACTTATTTTTGGAAGTTGCATTTAACTATTATTATTATTATTTAAAATGTCCAGGAACAGCTGTGCTTTGGCTTTGACTGTCTTTGCTAAGTGTTTAAGATGAAGCAAGTCAAACTGACTTTTGTTTTTATCTATTGTTAACAGTCAGCTGAGCTTCCCTGGGAGTCCTCGGGGAACTTCACAGCAGCTTCTCAGTTCTGCTAGTGCCATTGCACTAGGATGGGTCCAGGCCTTGCTTGACCATGTGGCTTCCCTTGGAAGCATCAGGGATGTCTCCCTTTTGTGATGACCCTCCTCTTCACAGCAAATGCACTGATTGGCTTTCTGTCCTCCACTGGTCTCATTAATCTCCCTGATCGGGAGGTTATGTGGCCTAGAGTTGCAGAGCCCTTTGGAGAAGTCCCCTATTCCCTGATTCAGACTGACTTAGAGGGCAAGAGCCAAATATTGGTTTTCTTGGCCCTTTTAATTTAACTTTAATTTTAAAACTTAATCTTAAACATCCAGCAAATAAGTTTCAACAGCCTTATACTAAGAGTACTGGGCTTTAATGTCTATCTCTCTCTCCTGTAGATGATAACTCCTTATCTTAAATTAACCCAGGTTGTGTGTTCTTAAAGCAGTACCTCTGCAAAACATTAACAGGCAATCCTTAAACCATCTATAAGCAAGAACATAAACTCTTTGAGAGATGAATAACTGGTTTGCTCGTCACTATATTTCTATTATGTGCCACAGGGTCTGGGAAATAATTAGGCTCAATTAATATTCAATAAAGGACTAGCACACCTACCAAATATGAGCTTTCTTTATTGCTGAGGGTGGTGGGCAAATCCAAGCCCACCCTCTGATACACATACAGATAAAGAAATGCCTATTCGGAAAAAAGAAGCCTGGCTTGCAATGCTACACAGTTCGGAAAGCTCTGGGTCATGAGGAGATAAATTATCTTCAAAAAGAAAAACAGGAAACACGTGTAACACGGGAAAAGATTAAATAAATATTGGTGAGACCATACAGGTAGAGGTTTTCATATACTATTGGTAGAGGCACAGAACTTTCCTGAAGGACAATTTTGCAACATATATAAAAATTTTAAATATGTTTATATTTTGAATTTTTCCTAATGAAAGTATTATGTAGCAGGGCATGGTGATGCAAGCCTATAATCCCAGTGGGAGGAGGATCTTGAGTTCAAAGCCAGTCTCAGCAACAGCGAGGTGCTAAGCAACTCAGTGAGACCCTGTCTCTAATAAAATACAAAATAGGGCTGGGGATGTGGTTTATTGTTCCGGAGTCCCTGAGTTCAATCCCCAGTCCCCCCACCCCCCATAAAAGCATTATGTACCTTTGTACATTATGCACATTTGCTGCACTGCTATTTTCGGGGGAAAAAAAAGGTGTTATGTCCAAAATTTTCACTAATAGATATATTTTTAAAATTATAGTATATTGGGGCTGAGGATATAACTTAGTGATATAGTTCACATGCAGTAGGCCCTGGGTTCAATCCCCCCATTTCTCTATCCTGCCCCCCAGACAATAGGATCGATATAGTAGAAAATCATGCAGCATATGTTAATCTTAAAAAAAAGAGAGAGAGAGAGAGAAGGAAATAAATCCTGTTAGCAGGACTTATTTATTATATTCCTTTTAGTTTCTCTCTATTTATTTTATAAGCCCGTCTTCTATCATTATTATTATTGTTGTTGTTATTATTATTATTATAATTATTATTATCATCATCATCATCATTATTTTGGTACTAGGGATTGAACCCAGGGGTGCTCTACCATTTAGCTACACCCCTGGCCTTTTTTTCTTTTTTTAATTTTGAGACAGGGTTTCACAAAGTTCCTGAAGCTGGTCTAGAACTTGTGATCCTGCTGCCTCAGACTCCCAAAGAGCTGCATTACAGGCATGTGCCATTAGGCCTGGCACACGTACATTATATTTGTAATCAGAAAATGAAAAAAAAATATTTTTTAAATCTATCATTCCAAGAAATGTGGACCTGGAGAGTTTCAAATTTTATCCAGTTACTTTATTTTAATCTTTTATATCCTGCATATATCCTGAATATTTTTTAAAATAACACAGTTAAAATTAATTTTTTTTAAGTAAATCTTATAGGGAAGAGAGAAAGAAGTTATGCCCAGTCTCTTGTTTTCACTCTGTTTGTTTGAGTTTGAGATTTTTTTGTTTGGTGGTTTTTATTTTTGTTTGACAAAGAAAAAAAAAAGTGCACTATAATATTGTTCTAATTAACTAAGGAAAGAACTCATACTAGTTTGTCAAAAAGACAGGCATTTTCTTGAGTTCCACTTCTATGACTTGTAGCCAGCTACCATGTACTTCCACTAAACCTCACTGTTATGCTGGATTCATGGCCTTGGAAGTACTTGCCCATGAGTATGTATTATCACAAGGACATTTTGATATTTCCTTTTAGTGATATCAAATACATATTCTATTTTCCTATTTATTTAGCTGGGGATAGAACCCTGGGCCTCATGCATGTTAGGCAAGCACTCACCACTAAGATACACTCCCAGACCTCTTAGTCCCCTCAAACCCCCTCAAAGGAGGTTTCCTAGGGATGGAACCCAGAGCCTTTCCTGTATATGCTAAGCATGCACACTACTTCTGTGCCACACCTTCAGCCCCTGCTTTTTAAAAAATGAATTGGGTCCCCCCAAATAGGGAGAGAGGTTTAATCCAAGTTAGAGGGGGCTATAGTTTTGTTGCTGTTGTTTACGGTTTTTAAATTTTAAGCATTGCACATGGTACAAAGGGAAATGCAGTGAAGAGAAAGCCCCTCCCACTGCTCCTGACAACCCAGGCACACAAGTCTTGGACGTCATGCTTCTCTCCTTGGTTACCAAGTGTTCCCCCACAGCATTAGCATGAACATTTGCTGCCTCTAGACTCTTGGGGACAGTGGAGGTGCTGGGGAAGTAAGAGACAATAGAAATAAATTTGGCTTCTTCCTTCATGTGATAAAATTGGGACTGATAAAGCCAAGCTGTTGACTTACTTGGCTAAAATTAAACACATTTGAAAAAAAAGTTTTGATCAATGATAGGAATACAGCCAACTATGCCTCTTACTAGAAAAGATAACAAGGTGTCACGAGCCATCAGTGGGTTGCATGTGGGTCACGCACATGGAAGCCTTGTGGATAGAGACATCCGTATCTGAGAATGGCCAGTGGACATTTCCTCTGGTCAATTGCCAAGGGACAATGTGAATCTCTTTCCTGCTCTGCCATGGCCCACACAGCCCCTGCGGTGGGTGTGACCTGCCAAGATGTCAACCTGCTGACTGCAAGATATCAGAAAGCAAGAATCCACCCTTGAAACCTTATCCCTGCCTTTGATGTACCCCCTTAAATAATCCACCGGAGCCATTTTCCATTTGTGTACTTCCAGAACCCATGTGGACTAGATCTATCGGGAGCTTCATTTCCTGTAAATACATTTCTGAGTGTTTGTGTTTTGCAACTTACTAATTATCTGAGATTGTAAGTTTCAGGGTGGCTTGGATTCCCTTGGGCAGAAAGAACCCCACAAAAAGATGCTGGTTGTTGTTTCCCTCCAAAAAGAAAGTATCCACCTCAAACTGTTAAATACAATTTGTAAATGCCTCACCTCAATCTCTCATAATGACAAGGTGGCTTGGTGGTGGTAAAGTAACTGGGGGGGGGGGACAAATTTTATTTATTAATCACTTTGAACACACTGTCTACATCATAGTCTATACAAGTCAATACTGCATTAATAACTCAAATAAAACTTATTTATCTATTTATTTTGCAGTTCTGGGGTTTGAACCAAGGAGAGCTCTACCACTAAGGCACATACCCAGACCTTTTTAAAAAAATTTTTTTTGTTACTGGGGATTGAACCCAGGGGAGCTTTATACTAAGCTACATCCCCGGTCCTTTTTTTTTTATTTTTTTAAATTTTATTTTGATACAGGTTCTCCCTAAATTACTGAGATTCTCACTAAATTGCTGAGGCTAGCCTCAAACTTGCAATTCTCCCATCTTAGCCTCCAGAGTTGCTGGAATTACAGGCAGGTGTCACCATATTCAGCAAGAAAAGACTTTGTAAAAGAAGTTTTGTTTCACCAGAGGGAAGTATTCATTGTTTAAAAAGTCTACTGTTGACATTACTAATAGCCTTCTGCACCAGAATAAGTGCTTACCAAAATGTTATATGTCCAAACGACATATTCAAAACACCAGATGTGTATGCTCTGGAATGTGATGGAATGTTTCGAGTTGGTAAAAACAGCCAGAAACAAGAAATGTATTGCTAGAGAAATGGCAGCACCCAAGATGCTAGCTAGCAGTCACCCGCCCTAAATCTCCATGTGCACTGCTGTTGAAGGTATGGTGGTTTCCCCATGATTGGGCACAGCATTGCTACATTCAAAGAACAGAAATTGTCCAGCTCCCTTTCCAAGGTGCCACTGCTCTGGTCCCTTATGGTCCTGACTCCTGGCTCTCTCACTTCTCTCAAAGAATTAAGAAGATTTATTAGAGCTAACTGAATAGGTTGGCTAGAGCCCATGGCATGCTGCCACTGACAAGCTGGGTGTGTGGCACTACTGGCACTGGCCAAATTGCCACGTACATATCATTAGCCAGAATCACCCCTTCCCTCCACCCCAGCACAGCTGACCTGCTAGGCAACCGTCTAGAAAGAAGGTCAGAAGAAATGACTGTTCGGAGAGTATGTGGGGATCTCCAGTCTTCTACCGGACATGGCAGCCCTCACTTTCCTCCTCAGTAGATTCCATGATTGGCAGCTGAAAGGGGGGCTAAGGTAGGCAGGGGCATTGCACTGAGCTGTGGGCAGCTTGTCAACGACTCTCGAGTCTCAAAGGCAGCAGAGGTGGGTGGCACTATGGAGATAAGCAGTTCACACTTCCCATCCTTCCTCCTACTCCCTAACTTGAACACACAAGGTACTGTGGGCTCTGGAGTTGGCCCCTGCAGTGTTGTGCGATGGCTTGGCTCTGCCAATGCTTCCCTAGGGTTGTCCCTAGAGGAGTGGTTGGGCTGTGCCCTTTAACCCACTGTGGTCACAGAAAGACATTTGGCAACACACCCAAAAAGGGAGGATTCCCTGCAGCTCAAGTCATAATTTTACAGAACTGTAAGGACAGCAAAGATCCTGGAGAGGACTCACCCAGAGTGACACACCCAGCTTGCAGGACAAGAAGTACAGCAATGTTTCTCAAACTTGTGAAGCTAGGACCCTTGGCCAGAAATACATGAATTGGTGACTGATAAGTGTGTCTGACAGATATGCATTGGAGGATTGATATACATATACATGCATCATGGAGTGCACTATGATCCTAGCACTTTGGGGGGCTGAGGCAGGAGGGTCATAATTTTAAAGTCAGTTTCAGCAACTTATCAAGACCCTGTCTCAAAATATAAAAACAAAACTGGTTGTAGGTGGAGTTTAGTGGTTATATATATATATATATATATATATATATATACATACACACATATACCAACACACACCCCACAATTAAAACAGAAATGTCACAACTCATGACTTTTTAAATGCTATGATCTGTTTTCTATTATCATTTTAAAAGCTGTTTTTGACCCACCAAATTGGTCTCTGACCCATTAGTGAGTCACAGTTTGAAAAGCACTATTCACTAAGCAAAAACTCTTTGTACTCTTCCATGCTGAACTAACTCACTTTCAGCTATGTAGTAAAAGTTTCTGAAAATAAGAGTGATCATCACTCTTAATTCCAAAATGGGCTCACATTCTTGGCAAAGCCCTTTTCAGAAGGCTGTTATTTTCCTTGCTCCTCATTCTCCGTACACAGCCTTAGCGAAGCTTTCCCAACCTAAGTTCTGGTATGTCCGCCTTTGGCATCAACCTTTTCAGCATTCGCCTGTTGCCAGTAATAGTGACAGTGAACACTAATGCCATGCCTACAGTGTGCCAGGCACTCTTCTAAAGAGCTCATCTCTGTTTCACTCATTTACCCCTCACAATGGCCCCAAAGGTGGGGTTATTATTATGCCCAGCTGACAGGGAGAGAGGGTGAGTTACCAGCCAAAGACCCACAGCACCCGACACAGGGCCAGGACTGAAGGCCAGCAGCAGTGTAGCTCCAGGGGCTGCATCTTGGCCACGATGCCACACTCCCCCACCACAGTCGACAGTGAGCCCAACTGCTTAAAATAGTTTCTGAGCCTTCCTCATGCTACCCTATGTGCTCCAGCCTGTGGCGATTTATATGACCTCACACAGACTGTTCCCTTTGTCTATAGTGTGTCACCGCCTGCACCCGGCTACATGCCTCAGGCTTCACATTAGGCCTTTCTTCCTTCCCTCACACCACCAGAGCTGTCTTCTCTCGGTTCCCAAGGCTCTTTTCCTTCTCCCCTCTCTCTCATTCAACCAACTCATTTGATAAATTATTTACTGAGCACTTAACCCGAGGCAAGGAGATAGAATAGCAAAGGAGACAAAATCCCTGCCCTCTGGAGCTCATGTTTTCTACAGAGGATGGGTGGAGATCATGAGCGATTAAATGGTACATCTCATGGTGATAAGAGTTAATGAGAAAAATAAGGCAGGGTAAGATGGGCAGAGTATGTTACAGGACAAGGGACAGGTGCTTATTTTTATATTGGGAAGTTGGGGACAGACTCATAAAGGAGGCAACTGCCCAGCTGAGAACAAAGGAAGCCTGAGACAGCCCTGGGGAATTCTAGGAGAGGCACAGACCAGGAGGACAGAGAGCCCGAGCCCCGAAGCCCAAGTGGAGTGTGATCTGGGTGTTGGAAGAACAGCCAGGAGGTCAGTGGCTGGGGCAGAAGGAACAGGGGGGATCAGGAGAAAGTGGGGAACAGGGGCCCGATCTCAAAGGGCCTGGCAGGTCTCTAGGTGTGTCTGATTATTTACATAATCCCACTTAATCATCATGTGAGCTAAGAAGCCACTGGAAGGTTCTGAGCAGAAGAGTGATATGTGAGTTTTCTATTCCTGCTGTAACAAATTTCGTGGGTTAAAACAATACAATTTATTATTTTACAGTTCTGCAGGTCAGAAGTTACTTCACTGGGGTAAAATCAGTATGTTGGCAGGCCTGCATTTCTTCCCAAGGCTCTAGGGGAGAATCTGTTTTCCTGGTCTTTTCTGCATCTAGAGATGTCCCCTCCCTCCATCTTCTGACCATTCTCTTGCATTCACATCTCCCTCTGACCACAACAAGGAAATATCATCCACTTTCAAGGATTCATGTGGTTAGATAAGGCCCACTTGAATAATCCAAAACACACTCCCATCTCAAGGTCCTAAATCCCATCTGTTAAGCCCTTTGGCCATGCAAAGCATAGATCCCAGGGATTACAACAGGACATCTTTGAGGGCGGGGGAATTATTATGCCTATAGCAAGAGTCACGATCTGACTTGTTGGAAGAGGATCACCCTGGCTCCTTTGTGGGGAATTGTAGGGGGCAAGGGTGGATGTTGGGAGACTTGTTAAGAGGCTAAGTAACCCAAGTGGGGGGTTGATCAAGATCTAGATCAGGGTGTCAGCAGTAGAGGTGACAAGATATGATCAAATTCTGTTTTTTTTTTTGTTTTTTTTTTTGGTGAAGAAGAAATTGATATGATTTGCTAATGGGGCTGGATGTGAGAGATAGGAGTGAAGAATAACTCACCCATGCCCCTTTAGAGTACCTGATATAGGTTGTTGTATTTATTGAACTTTCTTCTCTATTAGACTGAAAGTTCTGAGGGAGAAGGCCCCAAATCTGGCTTGTTCATTGTTGTGTCCTCTCCTCTGTGAGTGCATGAAACATACTGATACTGTATCAAACCACTGTTATGTCAGAATTTCATTTACATAATCCCATTTAATCATCAGAACGCCCTATGAGGTAGTTACTATTATTATCCCCACTCGCAAAATGAAGAAACCAAGGCCCAGAGAGATGAAACAATTCACACTCTAGAAGATCCAGGATTTAAGTATATATTGAATAAATGAATTGACTTGAATTAAGAACTGGGATTAGCTAATTATTTTGACTATATATGGAACAGGAAAAGGACACAGATTTATAAATATTTCCAGATTTTAGCTACAGAAAAAAAAATGTCAAAAAATAGCAGAAGTTAGAGCCACTAATTTAAAATTTTTCAAACTATACAGTCAATGTTGGCTGTGGTTGAGTTGCAATAATGACTGAAGCAGATAGTAATTTCAGAAAAGTTTTATAACCACTCTGGAGGCAAAGAACTTAAAAACAGATGACATCAGGCAAACCATGATGGTGCAGTGGAAAATGCCCAGACCTGAGAGCAAAGAGACTTTAATCTCAACCACTTATTTAGCCAATACATTTGAGGTATTGATTTCATCTTTCAGAGACCAGCTCAACGATAAAAAGGATATAATACTATCTGCCTCCTCTTCCTTGTAGACTCCAGGGAGAAACTAAGTGTTTTCATTCAATAAATACAGAGCGTATGATGTGCACCAACAGTTGATGCCTGTGGTTATCATGAGCAAGACAGACAAAACCTCCTCCTGCATGGAGTTTGCATTCTGGTGGAAGGAGAGACTGAAACAAATAAAAACAACAGTGGAAATTTTCAAGAATGATAAATGCTACAAAGAAAATTAAGGGGAGAAACAAACAAACAAAAGAAATGGCAGGAGGTTATGGAATGATCAAGGAGGAGATAACAGTAGACAGAGACCCAAATAAAATGACAGAACAAGTGAGACAGTATTCTATGGAAAGGACAATCCTGGTGAAGGGGACAGGATTTTTTTTTTTTTTTTTTTTTTACATTCTGATGTGAAAATGCATTTGGGATATCTGAGGAATGGCAAGCAATGAACCAGGGGGAAGAGTGGTAGGTTATAGATGTTGATGATAGATGTCAGATAATGGATGGCAGATGATGCTGGTAGGGGCCAGCTCCTGCAGAGGCTTGCCGGCCATGGCAGAGAACTTCATTTTATTATGCAAGAATAATAGGGGGACTGGCGTT
Organism: Marmota monax; assembly: GCF_021218885.2. NCBI lineage: Eukaryota > Metazoa > Chordata > Mammalia > Rodentia > Sciuridae > Marmota > Marmota monax. The sequence goes on along the minus strand of NW_026693473.1, from coordinate 9,044,981 downwards.
GTGGCTCAGTGACAGTGTGATCGCCTAGCAAGCACGGGGCCCTGGGTTCGGTCCTCAGGACCATATAAAAACAAAAGTGGGGGTGTTGTGTCCAACTACAACTAAAAAATAAATATTAAAAAAAAGAATGGGAACAAAACATGCAAAGAACAACACAAACAGAAAATGAAGAAAGTGTAACATGCACTTATTAGTACTTGAGTCAAGAGCCTAGGATCTGGTGATTATGGGGTTAGGAATCGTGAATGCACCACTTACTGTGTGTGCTTTGGACAGGCTGTTGACTTTTTCTGGGTGCCTCAGTTTCTTCATTTGTAGAATGGTGGTAACAATAGTTCATATCCTATTAAGGTTTTGAAATTTAAATGAGATTTTACACATATAACCCTTAGAATAATTTCTAAAACTAAAGGGCTCAGTGAATGTTAGTCATTACTACTATTAGTAATTGAGATGTACAACCAAATGAGTTTGTTAATGTGGGCTTCTCTGTTTCTGAAGCTGCGATTTATTTTTAAATGGGAAATTTACATATGAATGTAAAGAAAAAAAACACATTGTTCTTATTTATCTATTTTTGGTGCTGGGGATTGAGTCCAAGGCCTCGTGCATGTTAAGCACCCACTCTACCACTAAGCTACAATCCAAAGTCCCAAGAAGAAACAAAAAACATTTTTTTTAAACAGAAAGCTTAATATATATGTGTATGTACATATTATATAAAGCGTTCTAAACCTCAGACACTTAATAAATGAAGTAAGCCTTCCTCAAAGTTCCAAAAGTAAAAGTGCTTAAATATAATGGATTTGAATGAGCATACTGAAGGGATTTATCTGCCCTTTCTTTCTCTGGGTCCATGGAGTCCTGGTGAGGTCTGCCTATTGGAGTCTCCCTATAAATGATCAATGTCAAGTTTTCATTGTATTTGTTAATTTTCAGGAAAAGTGATTTCAGCTATAGTAAAACCCTTTACACATAATAACCTAGTGGTGCTATGTCTGCCATTACAGTACAATAATAAAGCAGTACCATGGTTTCACCAGTGTGATATGATTCCATCTCCATTAAATTCATACTAATTTGTATTTTTTTCAGTTCTTTCTAACTTACACTATTTAGCAAAGCCTCGCCACTGTCTGAAGGTAAGGAAATGAGAATAATGTGTGATTGAAGCAAATCAGATTAAGAGCAAAGCTATTTTAAAACATAGCTGCCCAGTCACCTACCTTTCTTAATTTGTTCTCTTGGAACTGGATAGCAGCCATAAACAAAATTCTTTTCATAACTGGATTAAGATGCATGTGGATAACAAAACGTTATTAAATAAGCCTTCCTGTAGCAGTAATAGCTTGAAAGAAAAGAGACAGATGAAAATTCCCCGGGAATTTTTGAAAAACTGGCAGAGATGTTTATCAATTGGGTTATAGGAGAAAATATCCTAATAAAAAATACACCGAAAAAGTCCTTGTACAAAACAGCATTTTTAAATACCATCTTTGAAAAATACATGAAAATATTTGTTTTTATTTTTAATCTGTCTAAATTCAGGCACCCAGTGCCTTCAAGAAGTTATTTTTGGTGATGGTACAGTGTTCTGACACCTTTTCCCTAAGTAAAATTGACACATCTGCTGAAATTAACAGCTTTATCTCTATGGACCCACACGTCCCTGAAAAATATAAAATATCATTGTGTTTTCCTGCTAACCAGCATCTGGCAGCAGACAACTATTCAAGCCAAACCTACTCTAGTCGTTTTGAAGACAGAGTTATCATGAGCAAGACATTAATCCTTATCACCTTTGAATTTTAAAACCCTGTACAGGATGATTAAACTGAGCTCAAACCAAATAGAGTCCCCCAAACAGACATTTCTGCCTGATGCAGTGGTGCATGCTTGTAATCCCAGTGATTTGGGATACTGAGGCAGGAGGATTGCAAATTACAGGCCAGGTTCAGAAATTTAGCAAGGCCCTAAGCAACTTTAGTGAGACTGTGTCTCAAAAATTAAAAAAGGGCTGGGGATGTGGCTCAGTGGCAAAATGCCCCTAGGTTCAGTCCCAGTAAAAACAAAATAAATAAGATGTTTCTGTGGTTGCCCAAATCCTCTTTTGGGATCTGATTGTAGCCTTGCATACCTTGGCAAACCAGCAAATTTGCTTTGTGCTCAGATCTAGAGACAAGATAAAGAAAAAGCAATGTAGCTGGAATGTTTCCTTAGATCCAACTGAGAAATTGGTCCAAGGTACTAAAATCTATGCAAACTTTATTCTTGCTCCCTCTACCCACATCTACTTGTAGATTGACAAAGAGGCTCCATCATTACAGATTGGAACTACACATTAATGCATTACTAATTAATATACTCTAAGATTCAGGAGTGATTAAACATTTGCTGTGTAACTTCCTCTGTGTTAGAAAGTTGAGAAAGAATGTAGGGGCTGGGGCTGGGGTTCAGTAGGAGAGTGCTTGCCTAGCATGTGTGAGGCACTGGGTTTGAGTCTAAGCACCACATATAAAATAAGTGAAAAAAATAAAGGTCCATCAACAACTGAAATATATGTTAAAAAAAAAAGAATGTGCTTAGTTCAGGAGAAAATATGACAGGAGTACGAATAACAACACAGAGCAGAACATGATACAGGAGAAATAAGTATAATATAATAGGAATTCAAAGGAAATAGTTTAAATCACATATGAAAAAGCTTAATGTGGGAGGTGGAATTTGACCTAAAAGAAATGACTGGGATGTCAAAGGGTGGTTTCAGAGAAAGCAAGGGCTATTTTAGAGAAAAGAGGAACAATAGCTGAACTTCACCCAAACCCAGGGGACATAGAAGGTAGAAATATGGATAGAAAGGTGGACCAGGGCCAGGAACTAAAGAACCTAAGGTCAAATTGAATTATTTTTTATGTGGATACTGGGGATTGTGTGGTAATTAGGGTCTGGCTAAGTTGCTGAGGCTGGCTTTAAACTTGCAATCCTCTTGCCTCATCTCTGGAGTAGCTGGGATTATAGGCATGCGCCACCAACAAGCCTCAAGAGACCTTTTTTTTTTTTTTAAATATTTTGTTGTTGTTGTTGATGGACTTTTATTTTATTTATTTGTGTGTGGTGCTGAGAATATAATTCAGTGCCTCACACATACGAGGCAAGCCTTTTTCCACTGAGCTATAACCGTAGCCCTCAAGAAATCTTTTGAAGGAAACATTGACAGAGCTTTGTAACCTAGATGCTCTCCTAGAAGCCGAGGAGAGCATCAAAGGTGACTTGATACATAGAATGGTTGATAAGAAGATTCCCCTCCAGAATCATGGAATTGTTTGGTAGAGAAGGTTTGAGTTTAGTTTTGTACACACTGGGTTTAAACAAAGAATGTAAACTTAAGACCTGCTTTTTCTCAGATATCCTTTTGAAAAATTTGCTTTGACTGCTTAGTTCCAAAATTAGCTCTGAGCCGCCTAACTCTATGCTCAAGTGTTTTGTTATGGAGCATTAGAATATCCCCTCTCTAGATGCCCTGCCATTTTGCTGTCTAAAACTTCATTTAACAAAAAATAGGGGTGGTAATTTAAAATGTTTTTCTAAATAGCACCCCTTTTTGCCATTGGTAGATATTTTAATTTGTATTATAACTAAAATTAGGATGCAATAACTTTCATTAACAGGATGTGTGAACAAAGAATCATAAAGTTTAAGGTTCCAACAATATATACCAAAGCCTCTGATTCTGAAAAAGATTTCATAGTTGTGCCATCTGCTTGGAGACTAATTAAAGGTTTAAAAATAGATGATCTTTTGAAGGCAAATAACATGAAACTAATGGAAAATATTAATATAGATTTCACAAACCCACACTATAGAAAACAATGATGTGTTTTAGGCATTGCATTAAGAACAAGCTGACAAAATACCACAATGAAGTACTTAATAAACTATGTGTAGTGTAATATGATACTTCAAAGAACAAGAAGGATTATTGATTATGTGCTTTCATAGGTCTCATTTCAATTGTTACTCCTGGTAAAATATTATCTTAAAATATTATCTTCTAACTCTACACAAGAGGTGAAACTTCTGTACCCATTTTCTAAGTCTAATTTCTAAAATATTATTGTAAACATACAAATCCCTGCCCCACCTTGTCTATTCTTTTTTCTCCATCTTTGCTTTGCTTTTATAACTTTGAATAAGCTGCTTACACATGCAATGTCTGTTTCCACACCTTACACTCAGTCTCTAGCCCTCTCTGCAATGTGGCTTCTAGTCTTACAAGCCCATGAAGTCATTCTCACCAAGGTCACAGATGATTGGGTGACCCTTAACCTAATGGTGTCAGCTCAATTGTTTTGAGAGTTTGAGTTAATTTATGTAATGTACTTAGCAGTATCTCTGAAATGTTAGACATATGTTCTAAACCTATATCCTTTATTGGCCTATCTATATCTAACTATAGGAAAATCCAGAAAATTAGATCTTCTCATTATTTAAAACAACTGAAAAGTTCAACACATTTTTACTTACATGCTTTTATGTAACTAACCCAGAAAACAACCTAAAAGAATAAGTATTCCTTTCCTTTACACCCTCACCAACACTTGTTATCTCTTTAATTCCTAAGAAGAATCCCATAAACATGTGTAATATTATTTTCTGGAATTTGGGCAGAACAGAAAGCTAAATGTTGAAGAAATGGTTCTAGAAATTCATTCAAGGGGAAGAAAAAATAAAACACAGGCTGGGAGAATGTATTTGCAAAAGATTTCGCTGATAAAGGAATGTTATTCAAAATATAAAAAGAATTTTTAAAACTCAACAATAAGAAAATGATCTGATTTTTTTTAACGGGCCAATGCTTTGAACAGAAACTTCATCAAAGATGTTGTCCGTATGATAAATAAGTACGTTAAAAGATGCTCCAGCTGGGCATGGTGGCACATGCCTAAAATTCCAGCTACTTAGGAAGTTGAACCAGGAGGATCACAAGCTTGAGACCAGCCTGGGAAACTTAGTGAGACCCTGTCTCAAAATAAAAATTAAAAAGGACTGGGGATGTATCTCAGAAGACCACCTTTGAGTTTAATTCCCAGAACCAAACACACCCCCCAATTAAACAACAATTTCAAAGAGGTACTCTGTGTCACATATCATTTAGGGAAATGCAAACTAAAACGAGATACCATTACATGCATATTAGAATGATCAAAATATGCAACACTGTTGCATTATTACTGTTCGCTGAAATTTGGAAGCAACCAAGATATCTTTAATAGATACGAATAAACTGTGAAACATTCAGACAATGGAATTTATTCAGCACTAAAAAGAAATGTGCTATCAAGACAGAGACATGGAGGAACTTGGCATGGTGGCCCAAGCCTGTAATCCTAGCTACTTGGGAGGCTGATGAAGGGGGATTACAACTTTGAGGCCAGTCTGGGCAACTTGGTGAGAAGCACCCACATCTCAAAACCAAATTAAACAGAGCTGGGGATGTAGCTCAGTGGTAGAGTGCTTGCCTACTGTGTGTGAGGCCCTGCGTTTGACACTGCCAAAAACAAAACAACAACAACAAAAAAAAAAAACCATGGAAGAGAAACTTCAATGCATGTAACAAAGTGAAACAAACGTGAAAAAACTTCATTCTGTACAATTCCAACTATGTGACATTGGAGGAAGATGGGACAAATAAGTAGTGCACAGAGGATTTTCCAGTTATTATATATTTGTTTAAAAACCAAGAGTGAACCCTACTGCAAACTATGGACTTTGATGCAGGATTTTGATAGTAGATGGAGGCTGTTTGTTGGGGCAAAAAGTATTTGAGAATTCTCTATATTTTCTGCTCAGTTTTGTTGTGAACCTAAAACTGTTCTCAAAAACAAAATTTATTAAAGTCACATAATTTTCTTCAACTCATGTTCTAGTTGGACCACAGAACTGGACTTGATATTCTATCCAAAATCTTTAAAGCCCTTCATAAGACAGGGAGGCCTGCACACAATTCATCCTGGTGTGAAGTTTTTGGTAATTTCTCATTAGCTAGAACCAAAGACAGAAAGCTGGAAATGAAAACAAACCTTTTGGCATCAAGGAAAACAACCACTTTAGCCTGCATACAAAAGTCAGTAACTACCCTCAGATCTCTTATTTTGAAAAAAATCCCTCCAATGGGCTTTTGAGGGCAGATTGTATTTCATAGTATGATAATTAATGTTCATAAGAACAAACAAGACTCAACAAGAAGCTGAGTGTGGTGGCTTACACTTGTAATCCCAGCAGCTCAGGAGGCTGAGACAGGAGGATTGTGGGTTCAAAGCCAGCCTCAGCAACAGCAAGGCACTGAGAAACTCAAGAGAGATCCTGTCTCTAAATAAAACACAAAATAGGGCTGGGGATGTGGCTTAGTGGTTGAATGCCTCCGAGTTCAACCCGACATAAATAAACAAACAAACAAATAAATAAATCCAACAAGAAAAGCTTGTCTAGGGTCTCTTGGTTTGTGAATATTGGAAAATACACCATTCTCTAGCAAGATTTACTTCTAAAATGTTTAAATATTGGAGTGTTGTTAGTAGGCCTCAGTTGTTTTGAGAAATTTTACTTGTGCACAAAAGCATATTTTCAGATTATCCTGAATAATGATTTGATTCTTAATTCCTTCCAACTCTGAAAAAATAGAAAAAAAGAAGCCAAGACAGCACCACAGTGTTTTCATCCAAAGACAGATTTATTGTGAAAATGAGGATTCACAAGAATTGGGTTCTAATTTCTCTGTCAATAACCAGTTGGGTAATATTGACTTTGTTTGAATTGTCTTCTCTAAAAAAAACAAGGAAATTAGACTAGTTGATTTCTAAAATCCTTTCTGGTTCTAACAGTCACACAGTAAGTATATAAGGAAAGAGTAATGGTAAGGACAAAGTGAAATCACATTATGAACAAGTATTATCCTTGCATTATTCAACAAATATTTGTTGAGGCTTCTACTGAACTGACCCAGACAAAGCTCTGAGAATATTGTAGTTAAGTAAAAGTGTCTCTGTCTTCATGAAACTTTCTATTTAGTTACAAAGTCAGGCAGCAATCAAGCAAACCAACCAGATAAGAAAACAAGGATTTGAGGGGCTGGGGTTGCAGCTCAGTGGTAGAGCACTTGCCTAGCAGGGGGAGGCCCTGGGTTTGATCCTCAGCACCACATGAAAACAAAATTTAAAAAAGCACAAGCATTTGAGAATAGTAGGAATAAAGTCATATGAAAAATTACTAAAGAATATTTTAGGTTGGGGGAGTTTCTAGGCTGGAAAAGGGATGGGAGATTTAACAGGAGAAAAAAAAATTATGACTGTAATAATTAAGCAGGAGAGGGCAGGCACAAGATTTCATTTAAGAGGTAGGTCGGGCCAGTACATGTGTTTTTTTTTGGAAACCATTCTCAGAAATCTGGTAGAGGGGCTGGGGTTGTGGCTCAGGGGCTGGGGCTGAGGGGTAGAGCCCTCACCTAGCTCGTGTGAGGTGCTGGGTTTGATCCTCAGCACCACATAAAAATAAATAAAATAAAGGCATTGTGTCCAACTACAACTAAAAAGAGTGGTAGACCTTACTGAAGGGCTTTCAAGAGGTTAGCAACACCTGCTGCTGTGTAGATTGTGGACTGGAGAGGGACAAAATGAAAATGGGAAAGTAGGAAAAATTAGCTTGTCATAGGAATATAAGAAATATGATGTGGCTTCACCAAGATGTCTATGGTGGGAGATTGGAGGTGAGATTTAGATACATGATGGGGTAGTCAGTAAGCTTCCTAATGGACTGGATATCTTTACTTGAGAGAATGTGATGATTGAGGGTGGTGGGGCCAAATTATTGATTTGGGGTGGGAAATAAAACAATTCAGAATTTGGGGAGACAATAAAGAGCTATTTTGAACATGATGTTTTTGATATGCATAAGACATCTTATATAAGCAACAGACATGCTAATCTCTATGTTCTTATTTCACTTATATATTTTGCTTTTGGTTACTGTAACTATGTACTCTTTTTCTAAGAATTATCTTTTATTTGCCTTTTTGTGCACACTGCACACCAGAATTTCTGAAAACATTTATACTTAATATTTATTTTCTAATAAATAAACATCCTTTCCCTTCAACTTTTTATTTATCAGTATGTCCTCATGCAAACCATAAAATTTCAGGTAACTAGATATACAGAACAATGCTTGAAGCTTAGAATAACACCATTTTGGGTCCAATTCACTTTGTGATTTGGTTGACTGGGTTTTTTCCTGGGGCTGCTTTTTGGTAGAGATTAGTATGATCCACTAGAATGGATTATGTGCTTTGTGATTTACCATGAAAAACCCAAATCCTACTTTGTAGCATACCAGTAGGGAAGTGGGTATCTATTTGATACTTGCCAAATTTAGCACTGGATGACAGTATATTTCCTGAGATAGTTTCAAGCTTGAGTGGGACTGACAGTTCTGTCCTTCTCTTCCCAGCCCCTTCTTGTCTCCTAGTAAAGTGACTTAAGAGATTATTAAAAAGGCAATATTCCACAAATCTGATTCAACTTCTGAAATACAAAATTTTGTATTACGCAGTGATGTTAAAAAAATATATATCATTTGACATTTCTGATTTTTGTGGGAATCTTCCATCTTGCTTAGTAACAATTTAGTGGTAGGTGACTAAAGAGCTCTTAAATTTGGTTTTAAGGGAATTCATACAAAAATCTGCTAGGTAGCAGTCTTGCTAAGTTCATCCTCCCCAGTCTCGTGCCAGAAAGGCCTCCTCAGGATGGCTGGAGGATGAGCGTATGCCTACTCCTTCCTTGTTCTCCGAAAGGAGTGTTCCTTCTGCTATGATGCATATCTAAACTTGACAATCTCTAATGGTAGTAGTCTTAGGTCCATAGTCCCCATTTGCCGCAGTCTGGCTGGGCACCATTCAGGAGCCACTTGTCAAAAGAAAGGAACTTTATTTTTAGAACCACACACCCAAACAAAACAGCTCCTCAGGAAAAACCCTGAGAGCCCAACTGCTACTACCGGCTTCCCACAAGCCTCTCTCTCTCCCACAATCCTCCTGCTCTTGATGCCCATTGGCTTGGTCACGTGGGCGGAGCCAAAAAAGTCCCCCAATGAGCAGTTCCGTGGTCTGAAAGGGCAGGGAAACAACCCAATGAGCATCACAGCAGAGGAGCTAATCAGCTAGATGTTGCTGGGGCCGCTGTGAGCCAATCATCAGCTGGCAGTCTGAAAGGGCAGGGAAACAGCTCAATGAGCATTTCCAATGAGCATCACAGCAGAGGAACCAATCAGCTAGATGTTGCTGGGGCCGCTGTGAGCCAATCATCAGCCGGCTGCTGAAGTTTGCTGGCAGCTGGAAGTTTGCTGGGGCCCATTCAGCTGTGGTTCTCAACACCCATTTAGCTTGGCAAGGTGCACTACATTAGAGAAAGTGCTTGTTTTTCAAGAGGGTGTCTCTTTTATATAGGGAGATGAAAAGAAAATACATTGTCTTTCAATAATTGCTTACATACCGGGGTACTTCAGAGACCACTGAATGTTAACTAGTGTGTAATGAAACTTTTTTCTTCCTGGGTTAGTTCTGTTACTGGTAACACTTTCAGATTGAACCATTTTATTTGAATGGGGCATACTGCAAAGCTGTTTATAATTCCCTTTGCTTAAAAAGAGAGTCAAATGAAAATAAAATACAAAAAATCAGATTATACAATCCTATTTCTAGTCAATACTATTATCAATCCCAAAAGAATTGAACAGAGGGGAAAAGCAATTTACAGAAGTTCTCTTCCAATCCCAATAATTCCCACTGGTAATAGAACTGAAATGCTGAATACTTGGCAGACATAGACTGAAAAAAATTTCAGGCTGGGCAGCTGATATAAAATCATGACTGAACATTTGCCAAATCCACCCTCACTTACCTATTCTCATCATTACCTCCCCCAATAATTCCTCAAATAAAAAAAACTCAGATGAATCAAATCCAAATTTAAATTATAAGAACTAAAAAACAAAACAAATTAACCAAGGTTTAGGGGCATGAGCCACAAAGACTTGCTATCTGGCTTCTATTTTCTGTTCTGTTTTCCCCAATGAGTAGCAGATGTGCTCTTGTCAACTGGCTATGCATGCAAGAGCTGATGACAAGGATGAGATGTTTTGGAGAACTGCTTAGAACAGCAAATTTTGGAGTAAGAGTCATATCAGTATTAAACCACAGCAGCTTAAAACTAGCCACATCAACCACACCCTCATCTGTCCTACACATTTTACTGTTTCTTGGATAAGTTGCCAAAAGTTAAAGTGTTATGTTCGGCAAATTCTAAACAAACCATTCTCTTCTTATTCTTGGAGGAAGTTCAACTTTGATACGTTAAAACTCTAGCCTCTTCCCCTCCTTTGGAATATTATTTGATGGACAAGGTGGGGTGGTTATTGTGAAGTGTTTGAAGAATGCGAGGTTAAACCAAGTATTAACCAAGTTTCTTTCTTTAATCAAGACTTTTTAAACCTTTTATTTTTCTCTTTTCTTCTTGTTTCTTGTGGTTTTGGTGATTGAACCAAAGATGGTATATGTGTTAAGCATGTGTTCTACAACTGAGTTATACCCTAATCTACTATTGGACTCCTTGGTGTAAGATACATTATGTCTATAAGATAGTAGGAGAATAAAGTATACAGCATGTGTAGAGCTTTTACTTGCTCATGGAATTCTTTTCATGTAACACATTGGGAAATGCTGATTAGAAACTTTTTTTTTTCTTCAGTGTTGGCACTGAAACCAGGGCCTTCACACATACTAGGCAAGTGTTCTTACGTGCTGGTTTTTTATGGCTGGACTGGTATCTGACTTCCTAACATTGATTCAATAAAGAAATCACAGTGAGTATTGAACAGTCTGCTTGGAAACAAACTTGTGTAATATAACCAATCATGCATTTAGACATTCCTGAGCACTGATTGTGCTCTTGATTTTCCTAAATGCTACATAAACTTCAAACAAAATAAAATTATCTTCAATTTTTCAGACTAAAATAAAAAACAGAAACTCAAACTAAATACCTGAAATATAATCTGCTTAAATCATACAGCATCAAATCAATAATCCAAATAAAGTTTATTTGTAAGGTACAATTTTTAAAATGAATTTTCTACAGTTAAAAAAAAAACATTGATAAAGACCATGAAAATTTAGTTAGATCTGGATTTGAACCTTGTCACTTAGCAGGTGTGAGACAATGAAAAATGAGTAACTTGGCCAGGAGCATTTTCCTTACTTATAAACAGGTAAACAGGTAAGAATGAATGCCTGCTTTGCATGGTAATTTTAAGGATTAGATAGGGACCTAGTACTATGTTATGTTAGGTAAGTGCAAATAATAATAGGTTCTCAATAAATGGTAGTTCTTGTTATCAATTCTACTACAACTAAACAAACTACTGAGCCACAAGAGAGTCCAAGGTCTACTTGGTTAGTGGAATATGATCTTGAGATAGTTGGCTAGTAAAATAAAATCCACACACAGTATATATGACACTGTATAATACGTGTAGTACATACTAACTGAAAGTGAACAATATGAACAAAATGAAAGTTTAGGAGAAAATGGCATTTTGCTTTAATCTTCAACTGATTCTTTATTTTAATAATCACGTTATACTACTAAGTCTTAGATTTTAAAAAAACATTTTCCCCACCACGTGGTCCTGGGATTTAACACAGAGGCACTCAATCAGTGAGCTACATTACAGGCCATTTTTATTTTGAGACAGGGTCTTGATAAGTTGCTGGGATTTTAAGTAGCACCCACTTTAAGAAACCATTTCTGAACTTTGAAAAATGAATAAACACACTAGTTGATACTAAAGAGTTTATCAGAAGAAATAAGGCTGAGAGTAGAATCTACCTTGGCTAAAACTAAATACAGATTACTTTCTAAGCTTTACTTTTTAAAAAATTTAATTTTTTTGCAATATGGGGGAATCAGACCCAGGGCCTCATACATGCCAGAAAGGTACCCCTGAGCTATACTCCACAAAGTTTCATTTTTTGCTTATCCAATACCAGGTCAATTAGGAACTCATAATTTGACAAAAACATTTTTATTAGTAGTGTTTGACTATCTAAAATCTTATCAACCATGCTATCTGGCAAGTCTTACTCCTATGAGATAATTATCTACTCTCTGAAACTAGAAATAAGTTTTAAGTTTCAATAAATGGTTTGTAGGGAAAAAAAAAAAGAATCAGTTGTTAAAAAGTCTTAATTTTTCTTCACTGTACAGCAGCTAATTGTAGGAGTATGTGAATACTTTCTAAGAACTAAAAAAGAGGAAGCCAAAAACAGAGGTCTGGGTGTATGAACATATGTACACACTTGTGTATAGACTAAACACAAAACAGAGATAAACATTGTTTTGCTGATAAATCAGTGGTATTACTAGCTAAAATGATTAAAATACCACACTATATTTCAGAGGTACTTTGATTAGATTCCATGACATTCAAAATAATAAGCACATTCTTCTAACAGCAAAGAATCCTCCCACTTTTTATTTACTTCAACATACTGATATAAACCTGCAAGTGGAAGATAAGCTGTTCAATAAAAGCCATTTCATATATATATATATATATATATATAATATACAGAAATTGTTTTAAAAGTCTATTCAGATAATGGATTCTTTTGGTACTAACAAAAAATTAAGATATAAATAATTGACTAGAAATGAAACCATCACTAAATCAAGATACACAAGAACTGCACTTCATTTCAGAACCAAACAAAAACCAAATAATTCCTACTGTGTTAGAAGAATAAAGTACATTTATCATAGTATACATTATCATATTCCCTTAAATCAGGAACTATTTAAAATTTTTTAAATAAAAAATGTTCAGGCTTAATTCTGTCTGTACATTCAGGAACAATTATATCACTGGTTACATACAATTCTCTCATCATGCAAAAAAGCCTCAATTGTTTTCTAACGTCTAATTAAGTCAAATGAACTAATAATAGCAATTTAATTACCACACTATAAATAAGAGAGGTGTAGAAACTGAGCAGCTGAATTTTATTTCCTGCCTATAGTATTTTTGCTACTCAACTGATCTTCTTCATCTATCAGAAGAACTATTAAACACTAATGGCCAAAATAAGAATGTCATTATTGTAGCAACTCTGTGATCCTTACAATCGTATGCGTATGTGTAGAAAGGAGGAGAAAACGAAAGCAGAAAGTTAAGACAGATATGTAAAGGGAATACTGATGACTATAATTATATTTATTGGGGGAAAAAAAAAAAAAAACTGATCTGGTCTGCTTAGTGTACCAAAACAAGCAGTTAGAGCAGACATTAGTGCAAGTTTAACCTGATAGTTTATTTGTCAAAAAAAGCTAGTTCTGAGGAGAAAAAATTCAATCTTTTCCTTGTAAACACAAAGAAACTCAACAGGAATTTTAAAGAGAGTAGGCCAGAATATGCATCAATAATACTTATAAACTTTCTCAAACAGAAAAATCAAGTTGAAGACAACTGTTAAAATATCTTTCAGCCTGAATATATATCAACCTATATATCTTCTTGTTCCAATCAACTTTTGTTAAAAATAAACAAAAAACCCAACAAACTTTTTATAAGAGGTATCACATCTAGTAGTGATGAAAATAAATTAGTCACCCTCCCCCCCAAAGACGCTGTTTAACCTCTAAAGCATAAAAAGCTCTACAATATCTTATACAAATTAACTAGTGTTCTTACAAAACTAAAGCAGTTTAGGACTGATGACATTACACTGTATTTGTGGTGAAGTACGAGGCACAAGAATATATGCATTAATTAGGCATTTTCAGTCTAATCAGTCTCTAAGGTTATCATTTAATTCTTGGCAATATATAATAACTGGTATGCATTTTGGTACTTAAGTCATGAGTTGTGGAGAACAAGAAGCAGTGTATTATAGTAAAAGGGTTTGTATTTGACAAACAACTGCAATGTTGAACAAATCTCTTCTATGAATTTTGTGATTTGTTTTGCTGTTGGTCATTTGTAGTAGATCCTGCAAAGGTAAAGGGAAAAAAAGTCAACATAATTTGCTGCATATTGCTAATCCTGGACCTATTTGAGCTTAAGCTCCTTTCCACTGATATGGATAATAAGCAAACATAAAAACCTCTAGGCCTAATTAGACTGATCTGAAAAAATCTTTATGCACCCCTTAATATTCTAAAGGGCATATCAGGAATATGTATATATTTGGTGATACGACAAACAGGTTTCAGATTGAATAGTTCTGTGTGTAAATTTCAGTGGAGAGTTTATGATAACACAAATACCTAAAACTAAAAAAAGATTTATATTTCTTATCTTGAAAATATAAAATATTACACCTTAGACTCTGAACACTTTTTTTTCTTTACAAAAACAGCAATAAAACAGGTGGAAACAAAGAGAGAAAGGGGGTAGGTAAAAGGAAGGGGAAGAGGAAGAAGACTTTAAATGCTCAAGAAGTAATGGATTTTATAGAACCCAGAGATTTAAAAGCTGGCTTAAAAAAAAAAAAAATTAAGAGCCCCCAAAGAATTTCATAATGCTAAGCAGAATTACTCCTTTGTAAATAGTACGCTGAAAAAAAAACACTAAGCACTGAGCTATAAATCTTAAAATTCATACTTACATAGAAAAAGATACACATTAAATGTGTGAATGTCTTATAGGCAGAGATGGACAAAAGGTCAGAGTTATTTTTCAAAAGCTAGGTTTAAAAAAAAAAATCTGGGCTGGGATTGTGGCTCAGCGGTAGAGCACCTGCCTAGCACAGGTGGGACCTGGGTTCGATCCTCAGCACCCCATAAAAATAAAGGCATTGTGTTGGATCCTCAGCACCCCATAAAAATAAAGGCATTGTGTTGTATGCATCTACACCTAAAAAATAAATATTAAAAAAAAATCCCTTTATTCTTTGACAAAGTGGTGCTGGGTAAAGACTTCCAGCAGTAATGAGGGGTATTTCATTAAGAGTTGACACTGAGTGAGTGGCAACTGCGCCTGACTGTAAGCCTAGCTACTCAGAAGGCTGAGGCAAGAGGACCATAAGTTCAAGGCCAATCTGGTAATATGATGAAACTTTCTCAAAAAAAAAAAAAGAAAAAGAAAAACTGGCGATGCAGTGGAAGAGCACACAGTAAGTTCAATCCCCAATATCACACACACACAAAAAGCCAGACACTGTGGTGCATGCCTGTGCATCTCAGCTATTCAGGAGACTGAGGTCGAAGAATTAAGTCTGAGGCCAGCCTCAGCAACTTAAAAGAAAAACTGCATCTATTCTAAAAAGAAAGTCAGGTATTGAAAGTCTGAGAAGTTGGTGAAAAATTATAAACAAAGAAACGTTCACTTGAACACATCAACAAAAGAAATCCACAAGGGCTGAAGATTTAGCTCAGCAGTAGGGCACTTGACCATGTGTGAGGCCCTGGATTCAATCCCCATCATCACAACGAAGAAAAAAATAAAGGTAAAATGGGAAACAAAGACCCCAGGGCAATTAGGAGTTAGGAAAGCAAAAAGTAGGTAATATATTTTTAAAAAGGAAGAGAGATATGTAACAAATACTCCTTAAGATGACATCTGTTCAAGTTAAACATAAGCTAAACAGACTATAGCATATACAATGGAAATGAAATGCTATATGAATCATACCAAAAGGCTAAAGCATAATATGGATAACAAAAAATATTGTAATCCTGACACTATAATAAGACAGTGACTCATCAGGCTGTATCATAGAATTACTCATATTTAATACTATGCTCACCCAAACAATATAATAATTGTTTACTTTCCTGTAACTTAACTATCTTAGGCACCACAAATAAAATAATTTACACTACTGAAAAGCAGTAGTTTGTGAATACAAAGTGTAGGTAGTAGGTATCAAAAAACTTCACTGATAGTGTAGAATATTTACCTTTGTTAAATACCAGAATAACCGATGATCAAAAATAGGGTCTGTGGGTGTAGTATAGTGGTACAGCACTTGCCCAGCATGTGCAAGGCTCTAAATGCCCAGCTTTCCTGGCAAGGCCCTTCCCCTGGTGAGTAATGGAGTCAGCCACCTGTGGATGAGATCTCTGAAACCATGAGCCCCAAATAATTTTTTCTCCTCTATTGATGTTTTTGTTGGATATTTAGGTCACTGCAATGCAAAAGCTGACTAAAACAGCCAGTCATGGTGGCACACAGCTATAATCTCACCAATCCAGGAGGCTGAGGCAGGAGTATCCCAAGTTCAAGGCCGGCCTCAGCAATTTAATGAGACACTGTTTCAAAACAAAAAAATAAAAAGGACTGAGGATGTTGGGCATGCTAGCACATGCCTGTAATCTCAGCAATTTGGGAGAGTGAGGCAAATTTGATTACAAGTTTGAGTCCAGCCTCAGAAACTTAGCAAGGCCCTATCTCAAAATTAAAAAAACAAAACAAAATAAAAGGACTGGGGAGACAGCTCAATCCCCAGTACTGGAGCCCGGGGGTGGGGATAGGGAGGACTAGATAGATAGATAGACAGATAGAGATATATATTATATATTTTTATGTAAGATAAATATTCTTGTACAAAGCCAAGTAAACTATAAGAAAAAATAGACATATATTGTAACACGTGCTCTTAAATCAACTCTAGGCATAAAATTTTCTTTTGAAATTGGCCATAGGATTAAAATTTTAGAAACACTGGCATAATAATAAAGCCAATCAGCAAATTTTTAGGAGGTTTTTGATAAGTATAAAGCCAAATAAAGTATATTATCTTAGTCACAGAGAATCACAAAGCCTCAGTGATATTTTTAAAACATCTGACCTTGATTTGATTCTTCAATATTCATGCTTTCTCCATCTGCAGTCTCTAACATTTCTTCATCTTCATCGTCATGTAGATCTTTTGAAATTAGTTGTCTAGCTAATTTAATATTCAGTCCTTCATTGTAGTGAAGCTTCCTCTTCATTTCAAATTGTCGCTTTTTTTCTAAAACATACAAGAAGCAAAAAAAAAAAAAAACGCTTACAAAGTCTTGACAAGGATTTGCCCAAGCCCATTTTCCAAGTAAAGTTTTACTGGAACACAGTCATATTCACTTGGTTTTGTCAGGTTTAAGGCTGCTTTTGTGCTAAATGGCAATACTGAATCATTTAAGAGACCATAAAACTTACAAAATCTAAAATACTATCTGTGCACTTCATGGAAAAAATTTATCACCTCTGCTTTAAAATGGTTCAAACACATCTCAATGGAAGAACAGGAATAAGACAGAGCCACTGCAAATTGTTTGTTAAAAAAAAAAATGTGAAGATATAGGAAAATTTTCTAGCAAGAACTGAAAGGGCAAAGAGCAAGCTAGGATACTATATGTTATGTTATGGAGAGAGAGATGGGGAGAGAGAGAGAGAGAGGGATGTATGAAGCCTGTACACATATACAGAGAAAATAAAACTCAATGATTAATAGTGGTTATTTCTGGGTTGAAGAACTATGAATAGTTGTAGTATTTTCATGATTTCTATTTTTGTAACTAAGAAAAAATTTCTTTAAAAAAATCCTTATTATCTGTTAAGAAACTGCCATGATTCTAGTGTTCACCACAGAAACAAAGTTAGCAGCAACTCAACGCAACTGGTAAGCCTCTTACTAATAGCACTTTAAAAGGATTCTTTACTGCTGTATATCAGTGAGCCCAGATTTTTAAATTTCTAAGACCAATAATAAAAATGAAAAGAGGGGGTCAGTATGAAACTGCCAACTGTTTACCAATGAAAATAATATCACCACTGTAAAGATTTCATTGAATTATTGCTGGACACAGTGGCACAGACCTGTAATTCCAGTTTACTGCTGAAGTAGAAGGATCCCAAGTTTGAGGACATCCTTGTCAACTTAGCAAGACACTGTCTCAAAGTAAAAAATAAAAAAGGGATAAAAATGTAGCTCAATGGTAAAGTACCCCTATGTTCACATCTCAGAACTGAGGGGGCAGGGAGAGATTTCATTGAATTATTTTAATTTCAAAAAAGACAGAGACATCATTCAGAATAAAGGTATTCAAAGTACTTTCTTATTGTCCTGTAATTCCTTAAGTTTTCCTTGCCTCCCCCCACTCCTTTTCTTTTTGGTACTGGGGATTGAAACCAGGGCCTAGGCAAGCACTCTATCACTGATTAAGTCCACAGCTTTTTATTTTTAGAGAGGGTCTCAATAACTTGTACAGGCTGGTCTTGAACTTGTGATCTTCCTGTTTTAGCATCCAAAGTGCTACAATTACTAAGTTTTTATTGTCATTTATACAGATATTTTTAAAAAATGTTCATGATCAATCACTTTTCTGCCTCTATTTGGGTTGGGAGAGGGAAAATTTTAGAACCAATATCCACATCATGATCATATAATGTGTTTGAAATTACAAGATTTTGTCAGACATATCTCTTCTCTACTTATAAATTATGTTTGTGGTTTGTTTTGCTCTTTGAGGATTCTATAGTGTAGAAATAAAAAGAAAAAAACTATTAAAAGATCAATCATGGGGCTGAGGATATAGCTCAGTGATAGAGGGCTTGCCTAGCATGGGTGAGGCACTGGGTTCAATCCTCAGCATCACATAAAAAGTAAATAAATAAAAGTTATAAAAAAATTTTAAAGATAAATAAATAAAAGACCAAATCATAACTAAAGTTTTAGTGAAATCTTAATATTCAGATGATGTTGAGACAAAACTGAATACCAAAATTAGCCAAGCAAGGTAGTGCATAACTAATTATAGCTACTTGGGAGGCTAAGACAGGAGGATCACAAGTTTGAATGCAGCCTTGGGCAAGATATTGAGGCCCTGTCTCAAAGTAAAAAGAAAAGGCTAGGGATGTGACTCAGTGGTAGGTTGCTTGCCTAGCATGTGAGAGGCCCTGGGTTTAATCAATAGAAAAGCCAAAAAAATAATTCGGTAAATTTAATTTAAAAAGTAACCCTCTTGTCTCATCACAAAATAACATACATTAATAGCTGAAACTTCAGCAAAAAGAAAAATCCACTCAATTTTCTCACTCAGAAATGGGGCTGAGGTACAGTTCAGTGATAAGAGTGCTTGTGCTTGCCTAGCATACTTAAATGTAAAAAATAAAAAAGGGATAAAAATGTAGCTCAATGGTAAAGTACCCCTATGTTTACATCTCAGAACTGAGGGGCAGGGAGAGATTTCATTGAATTATTTTAATTTCAAAAAAGCCATAGAGACATCACTCAGAATAAAGGTATTCAAAATACTTTCTTATTGTCCTGTAATTCCTTAAGTTTTCCTTGCCTCCACAGAAAACAGAAATGAACCACTAACAACATTTTACTGACTTTTCTCTAAATACATATTTTGTAAAAATGAATTATATACTAAGTAAGTCCATTTTTAAAGTCTGTTTTTCATTTATTATATCAGGATGATTATATAGCCTAATATTCCCAGGACAGTCTCATATTAACTTTAACTAGTGTTTTTCAAACTACATTATGCATCTTTAGTAAACTACAATCAACATTTAAAAAGACGAAATAAAACAAGATAAATTGAAATGTTATCACATAAAGCGCAGTAAATTTGTGCAAATTTTACTTTTGTAATTTTATGTGTACAGATATAAATGGATATTGGTAAAAATACAAATGGCCAAATCATTTTTCAACTCACTGATAGGATGTAGGTAACCCATTTCTCCACATTCATATTAAAAGAGAAATTGTTATACTGCCAACTGTTTACCAATGAAAATAATATCACCACTGTAAAGATTTCATCGAATTATTGCTTTTCTCCAGCAGTGGGGATGAAATTCAGGGAAAGGAAAGAAAGGTACCACAATGCTATCTATCTGTGGTACTGGGGTGCTTTACCACAGACCCACATCCCCAGTCTTTTTCATTTTTTGAGACAGTGTTTTGCTAAATTGCTGAAGCTGGCCTGGAATTTGGGATCCTTCTGCTTTGGCCTCCTGAGTTATTGAGATTATAGGTATGGGCCACAATGGCTGGTAATGAGCTGTTTTAATTTGTATTTTCTTATTTCTAGGACTTGATATTACAATATTTTTCTCTTTGTGAATTATATTTTTATTGTTTAAGAAAATATTTCGTTTTAAGTCTATAAGATAGTGAACTTGGTTTTTTTTTTTTTTGGGGGGGGTGCGTATCAGGGATTGAATCCAGGGGGTTTAACCACTGAGCCACAACCCCAACCTTTTCTTATATTTTATTTAGAGACAGGGTCTTACTAAATTGCTTTCGGGCTTCCTGCCTCAGCCTTCCAAATTGCTGGAATTATAGGTATGCAACACTGTGCCTGGCTTAAACTTGGTTTTGTTTGTTATAAATTTGGAATATTCAAAATTTATTATATAATTTAAAAATATAATATTCATTTCATAGAAAGCTAATATAAATGACCTCAATCTTCTTTGAATATATATTATACACACATGTGTGTGTATTTTTCACTACTAGCAATTGAGGCCAGTGGTGTTTTACAACCCTGAGCTACTTTCCTAGCCCTTTTTTAAAAATTTGAGATAGTGTCTTACTAAGTTGCCCAGGCTGGCTTTGAATTTGCAATCCTCCTGCCTCAGCCTCCCAAGTTGCTTATTATAGGTGCATGCCCCCACACCTGGCTTCTCTGAATATTAGTATTTATATTTGTAATCTTTGTATGGCAGAGCAACATAATGCAAAGAGTAAATGAACATTTGAGTTTCAGAACTAGTTCTAATAATAGTCAATTTATATGAACTCAATAAGTGAATTATGCTTTTTATCTACTTTTACTTTTTATGGGTATTATCTCGATTATTTTAAGTTATTAAAAGTTAACATTTACTAAGCACTTATAATATGCCAGGATCAGCGGTAAGTGCTTTAAATGCTTTATTTCATTTGCCACCAACAACTCTAAAATTAAACTTTTCTTTTTTGAGATGGAGGTCTCACTGTGCTGCCCAGACTCCAGGGTAGCTGGCACTACAGGTAAGCACCACAACACATTTAACTCTAAAAGAAGTATTCTTATGGCTCTCATTTTAGAAATAAGAAACCAAGGCTGGTCACAGTGGCACACAAATGGAATCCCTGTGACAAGCTGAAGTAGTAGAATAGCAAGTTCAAGGGTAGCCTCAGCAACTTAGTGAAACCTTGTCTCAAAAAAATTAAAAAGGGCTAGGGATGTAGCTCAGTGATTAAGTGCTTCTGGGTTAAATACATAGTAACAACAACAACAAAACAACCCCCCAAACCAAAACTAAACTAAACTGAAGCTCAGAGAAATTAAGCAAATCAGCCAAATGGCATATCTGGAGCACAAACATAGGCTTGTCAGACTCCATAGTCAATAATCTTAATTGCTGTGCTATAAATTACAAGATAATCTAAGAATCTATCAATAAGCAATGATTTTTTTCAGACATGTAACTGTTTAAAGTGATAGAACAGTGCTTGATTTGATACTACATGTACTAATATTGGGATGACTAAAAAAAAAAGAGGAAAAATTAAAAAGTGAGAAAAAAATTCCCTATATAATTTATTAACTCTTTTCAGTGGGACATGAAATTAGTCAAATGGCACCCCCTAGAGGCTTGTTCATGTAACTACAACTTGAGGAAACATCCCTAATTACCAAGATCATCCAAATTCTTCAATACACGTTAAAAAAAAATTCCCTGTTTTTTGAAAAATAATGAGGAACCAAACCTAGAAATAATTTCTATTTGAAATCCCATTTCAAAGGCTTTTTGGGGTATATTTTGAAAAAACAAGTCAGAAAGACATTTAGAAGAGATAAGTGAAAATTTCTCTTTTGAACAAATATTAGGTTCACACCATCAAAGTTTCATTGAATTGGCAATATTCTGAAGATAAAAAAGAATAGCAAATTATACTTAAGTAGCTATAAATGACAAAGATTCTGATAACTAACTAACTAGCAAATATTTGGAGTCAATTCTAATGTTTCTAAATTTACTTATAGTACAGTAGTCCCCACATTGTAAAGTTTCAATTATTTTGAGAGCATGTGTATGTTTTTTCTTTTCTTTTTTTAATCTTTTACCATATACATTTAGTTTTCTCTTTTTTGGTAGTGCCAGAGATCAAACTTAGGGTCTCATGCATTTTAGGCACGTGCTCTACTACTGAGCTACATCCCCCCAGTCCTTTGTTTTTTCCTTTAAGAAAAACTGAAAATAAACCATATATCATCATTCCTCAGTATTTGAGGGTTTGGTGCCAGGATCCCCTACAGATACCAAAATCTTCAGATGCTCAAGTCACTTATATAAAATGGCACAGTATTCACATATAACCTCCCCACATCCTGTATAATTTAAATAATCTCTAGATTACTTAAAATACCTGATACAATGTAAATGCTATGTAAATAGTTAATACGATATTGTTTGTTACAGTGAGAAAAAAAATCTGTATATGATCAGTACATACTTTTTTTTTCAAATATTTTTCAATCCATGGTTGGTTAAATCCATTGATATAGAATCTTATCTATGAAGGGTCAACTGTATACAATTTATAAATTATTGGGAAGACTACATTTACATGTTCACAAAGTATAAAAAGTTAACAAGGTAAAATATATTCCTTCTTTCCCCACCTCCACAGATAGTCACTGTCAGTTGCAAAAACAGAAACTGGGAGTAGGCAGCAATGCCTTAACTGTGTAAATACTGTATGGTCTATAAGAGCATCTTCCACTCCTGTTTTAAAAAAATGGCTGTTTCCATTTCCTTGGTCAAGAAGTATGACAATGCTGCTCTTTTTTTTTTTTTTTAAAGTGGTACTGGGGATTGAACCCAGGGGTGCTCTACCACTGAGCTACATTCCCTGCTGTTTTTATATTTTATTTTGAGGCAGGGTCTTGCTAAGTTGCCTAGCCTGGACTCAACCTCCCGAATCACTG
Organism: Marmota monax; assembly: GCF_021218885.2. Lineage (NCBI taxonomy): Eukaryota > Metazoa > Chordata > Mammalia > Rodentia > Sciuridae > Marmota > Marmota monax. Next base: position 9,021,948 of record NW_026693473.1, on the reverse strand, counting down.
GGATTACAGGTGTGCGCTACTGCACCTGTCTCTCTTTTTGTTTTATGGGCCCTATATAGATATTCACTCTACACTTGACCATCTTGGCACATTTCATAAAATGTACCACTATCTTAAAACAGAAAAAGAATGAGCAAGAAGGAAATGAGCTATTAGTTACCTACTTCAAGATCATTCAAACACTCAATGACTCTGAGAGCATTACATTTCTGCACCAGCTGTACAGGGGGTTGAACCCAGGGGCACATTAGCTTGGAGCTACATCCTTTCTAAAAGATTTTAATTTTTTAAAATTCTGAGACAGATTCTTGCTAAGTTTTTGAGGGTCTCACTGAATTGTTGAGGCTAGCCTCAAACTTACAATCCTACTGCTTCAGACTCCTCAGTCCCTGGGATTACAAGCATGTACTACTATTCCTGGCTGCATTAATTTAACATGTATTTGCAATGTACCAGACACTAAAAAGTACAAAGAAAGGAACACTTAACAATGGCTGTAAAGATCACAAAAATGTCTCCGGAATATTTTAAATAGGGGGGGTGGGGGGCATTATATAATAAACGCATATTGGTAGAATGTGAATTATAAAAATACTGCTTTCCATTTTCTTACCATCATTTTCCAATCTTCCAAATAATTTTCTTTTTCTTTCTTTTTGCAAAAATTATAAGCTTCATGCTGAAAGCAGAAAAGGAAATAAATTACCTTGTTCTTCAGGTGTGAGTTCACTATCCTCCTCTCCACTGCTTTCGTGTTCCCGAGACTGATACTTTGGTTCTGAGCCTTCAGCAGCAGATAATCTATACAACAATCATTTACAAAGAAGTTAAGACTGTGATATCCTTATATTATTTGTCTTAATCAACTTTTGAGACTCATGAAAACATCTGAAGATCATTAATATACTAGCTATAACCTGATATGGAAAATGAAAAGCAAATGAGTAAAACTGGTTGTAGAAACCAATAAGCAAAAGGAACAGTGGGATGGGTACAAGAAATCAATGATAGAAAAGGAAGAGAGCTTTTAGGAATTAGCTAAAAATTAAAACTCAGATAACATAATATTGAAAAAACAAATCCACAGGAAATAAGACACATTTCAACATGTTCAGTTTAGGTACTCTAATCTTCCTGCCATCTGCATACATTTATTTTAATCAAGAAATGAGATTATAATAGTTGGTATGAAAAATCTAGATAAGGACTGGGGATGTTGCTCGGTGGCACAACATATGCTTAGCATACGTGACCCTGGGTTTAATTCCCCAGAACTGCTCCCCTCACCCTCTGAATCCACAAAAATTAGATAAACTTAAGCTTTTATATTTATAGAAATAAAGCAATGTAAAATATAACTTTGTACAATTAAAAACTATGTAAGTGAAGGTGCTTTACTACTTACTTCTTAGCTAAGACATCTGGAGACATAGCTTCAGTGGTTTCTGAATCACTATATGCATCTTCATCCTCACCTATCATACTAGAATGACAAGCAGGCTGTAATTAGCACGTGAAATTATTTTCCCACTAGAAAAAGAAGTTAAGAAAACATAACCCTATCAACTTAATTAAAATATCAATATATTCATTACTCCGTTATCAAATTTTTGAGACTTAAGTTTATAGTGTTTCCACATAAATATTTCAAAGTATAGCATTGACTGGGGATGTAGATAAGTGGTAGAGTGCTTGCCTAGTATGCATGAGGTCCTTGGTTCAATCCCTAACACCGAGGAAAACAAAAAACAAAAAAAACAAACTCCCCCACCTAAAACAAAAACTCTGAAAGTACAGCACCAATTAAAAAAAAAAAAACTGATTAAAGTTCAATTCTCTGCACTGCATATAAATAAATAAATAAAATAAAGGACCACCAACATTTTAAAAAACACACACACGCGCACGCACATATATATGTATGTGTATGTATTTGTATATGTGTGTACGTGTGTGTACACACACACACACACACACACACACACCAAGACACATGATCTATGCAAGACAAAAGACTAGGTAAAATAACAAAATTAGATATTAAACACCTAATTCAGGAAGTTTGAAAGCTATTTTAATTTTCTCATTCTATTATCTAGGAAAAAATATACCTCATGTCCCTGCAAAAATGGGTATCCTTGGGGCTGGAGTAGTAGCTTAATGGTGGAGCACTTGCCTAGCATTTGTGAGGCACTGGGTTTGATCCTTAGCACCACATAAAAATAAATAAAAATAAAGGTATTGTGAAAAAATTCTTTTTTTTTTTAGTTATACATGGACACGATATCTTTATTTTGTTTATTTATTTTTATGTGGTGCTGAGGATCGAACCCAGTGCCTCACATGTATGAGGCGAGCACTCTACCACTGAGCCACAACCCCAGTCTCCTGTGAAAAAAAATTCTTAAAAAAAAAAAAGGCATCCTTAATTCTCAAGCCATTGAATGTATATGAAGCAAAACTCAATTATTTATATATATATATATATATATATATATATATATAAAAAACTGCTGGTTTATACATTCTCTGGTTAAGGAGAGAAGTGCTATAATTTAGATGAGCTTTTTTTTTTTTTTAACCAAGGGAAGATGAATTAAGCTCATCTACATTATTGGATTTAATTAAGCAGAGTAGAGTAAAATATACATAATTTGTCAATTTATAAACATGTTCTACAAGAAAATTCTAGATTATATTATAAAATTTACAGATAGATTTTGTGTGTTATATGCATATAAAAACAATAACTTTTTGTATACTAAACAGTGTGAGTGAGATTCTTAGGTAGTGTAACATACTCTTTCTATAAAAAGTATTTTCTTTTAAATATAATGCTTAAAAATGCCATCTGCAGTGGTGCATACTTGTAATCCCAGTGACTCCAGAGGCTGAAGGCAGAAGGATCATAATTTCAAGTCCAGCCTCGGCAAGTTAGTGAGACTCTGGCTCAAAATAAAAAAAAAATGAAAAGGCCAGGGATATATATAGTTCAATGTAAAATGCCCTTGTGTTTGATCCCCAGTACCAAACAACAACAACAACAAAAAAACCCAAAACAAAAACAAAAACACCTAAAAAGAAATGGAAGACTGGTTGTAACTCAGGGTTGACTGCCGAACTAGCATATGTGAGGCACTGGGTTTGATTTTCAGCACCACATATAAATAAATAAAATAAAGATCCATCAACAACTAAAAAAAAATAAAAAAAAAAGAAAGAAATATAATTCATGAAAGGAATGGTAAAACTGAGCAATGAACTGATAAAAGCTGTGAATATGTATCTGTGTATACATACAGCTTCAATTACTACTTAGGGATCAACCAACCTTTCAGCAACTCTTAGAATAAAGTTATGGGTAAGCCAAAATGAAACAAAGTCAAATATCCCATTCATTTAGATCCATCAGATATGAACGAGCAAAAAAATAATGCCTACATTTTTTTTTTCTTAAATCATGTCCAATCTGAATTATTTTAGGACAATTATCTCCAACTAACACAGGTAAGTAAGGCATGGCTACACCATGTTTACTGAGAACAAAGAAAGCCCTGATTTTGGATTCTGGTTCAATAAAATATGTTTTAAGGTATATACCTATAATTAGAAGGTATGAACTTTTTCATGTGTTTCTTCAAATTTTATTAGTATTAAGCATCATTATTTGTAACTACCTTCATTATTTCTCCTTAGTCTTGTCGCATTCTTTAACATCTTGTTTTGTTAGTATCAAATTATCCTCTAAAGTTTTCATCCATTGGTTTAAAATACCATATTTTTTTATCTCTATTTAAATGGTGACTTATGAATTTATGTTGTTTTATTTCAATGACAAATTGTTTTAGTCCTAGAAATCTTTATTTTTCAACCAAATTAGGGCATAATCTTATTTACTTATTAAACTTATTTAGAATATCCATCTTTCTCATGCTTTTTTGTTTTCTTATTGGATACTGCAACACAACGTCATTTACTAATTCATTAAAAAAAAATAAAAAAATTCTGAGACTCAAAAATGCCAAAAATCACAATGAACTAATAGATTAGGTAAGCTCAAAAAAAAAAAAAAAAAAAGAATGTGAGCTAAGTGTGGTAGGTCTATAATTTTAGCTCTAGTCATCAGGTGGCTAAGACAGGAAGATCCCAAGTTCAAGGCCAGTCTCAGGAACTTAGCAAGACCTGGTCTCAAAAAAGGGAGGGGAATAGAGGTGGCTGGGGATATAGCTCAGTATAAATCATCCAATCTCCTCTATGGGTAGGGGTGCATGAGAACATGAAAGAGTAGTAATGAGGTAGTGATAACCATCTGTCGGTTCAGTGTGTTAGGAAAGAGTTACCGTCTATGCAGTTATTTTCTGCAAAGCAATAGAATAAGTTTCTACTTTCTACTTGGGAAGCAAATAAACCCAAATATCATCTTCCTTTCAAGAAAGATAAAGCTCACTAATCTATGTGCATCACTAGCAACTAATAATCACTAAGGTACAACAAATACATGTTTACTATTAATGTACAAAATGGCATTCAGAATTTTAAAGTGATACAAACTATTAATAAAAAATTATGCAACTGTTTTATTAATTAGTGTAGTAATAAATATGAAATAAAACACAAATTCAAATCAGCTGTTATCTAAAAACTGCAATCAATTTAAGATGGAAATAAGTTTAAGAAGGAATAATGACTGTGTAACATTACCTGTGGTAAGGAGTGCTTGGTTCATCTATTTTCATTAAACCATAGTCTTTGTCTGCTGGATGATATGTTGCCAAGATGTTCATTTCATCCCACTTCTGGGATTTTTTACTAGAATAAAGACAAAAAGAACGCTTAATATCCATATATTATAAACAAAGTATTCAGAATATATATAAGGCATTCAAAATACTATCACATGCTTAGTCTTTATCTGGCTTGTAGAATTAGAAATAATAAAAATCCAGGATTGATGAATCACATTAGTTACATATTTTTGATTTATTAGATATCAATAACTAATCTAAAAAAAATAACAAATATTTTCTTGGCATAATTTCTTCGGGATAGCTATTACAAATGAGAACATAAAACTACAGAGAAAGCCTCATCAAATTCTAAATCAAAATCTATACTAAGTTAAAATTGAGAATAAAATTATAGCTTAATCTGCCTTTAATCTAGAAAATTAGGATTTACTTAAGGGAAACAGAAATGCTTTAGGAATAACTGATAATATCCATTCAATAAAGTGTTTATGCAACTACTAAAGTGCTTAATAATTAAATGCCTTAATTATAAATTCTTATCCACCCATTAAAAAGGTCCTCAAAAGTCTACCAGTCAACATTATTTTTTTTTACATTATACAGTTTGTGAATTTTGTTATGTAATTGAAAATAAAACTAATTTAAAAGAAAATCAATGTAAAATTTTAAACAGTGAGTCAAATCACCATTTCTGCATTTGGTCCAAATTGGATAGATTTTACTTTACATATTTTTGATTTCCCAAATCTTGAAGAATGATGTACTTAATACCATATTCCCTTCTTCATGTTCTCAAATGGGTTTCTCCGAGTCATTTCAACAATTACACATCCACTTCTAGCAGGTAAGTGTGACTTTTTGTTTTCTTGCTTTCTACCCTAAGACTCAGTGTCCACATTTCAGACTAAGAATATTTTTTTATTGCAGTAAAAATATACATAATGTACAGTTCACCATTTCAACCATTTTAAAGTGCAATCCTGTGGCATGAAGCATATTCACACTGTTGCACAATCACCACCACCATCCTCCTCCAAAAACTTTTTCATCTTCCCCAACTGTAACTCTACAGTTGAATACTAACTCCCTGTATTTCCCTTTGCCCAGCTCCTGGCAACCACCATCTTACTTTCTGTTGTTATGAATTTGACTACTCTAGTTATCTCACTTCACTGAAATCATACAGAATTTGTCTTTTTGTAAAGGCACTTAACATAATGTCTAAAAGGTTCATCTATGTTCTAGCTTAAGTCAGAATCTTTTTTAAAGCTGAATAACATTCCAGTGCAGCCAAACTAAGCACTTTTGATTATGCTTCAAGTCTTAATTACCCTTCATTTTCTCAATAGGCAAAAGTTGGCCCAGATATTCCACAGGTAATCCAAACTACAATTCCAGGTTTTCTCCAAAAATCAATGTCAGAAATTACCTAGTTTTTTCACTTTGAAATGGTCAAAACTTTCAAAGCTTGTAAGAAAAATTTAAGACACATGAGTTGTCATTTTTAAGCAGAGAAATAACATTTTAAATGCTGTGGTATTCATTCAGCATAGAACTCACAGGGATATCCACTCCATTCACCTGAATTTTCAACTAACCAATTTTAAGTGTCACAAATACCCAAAGAGAGTCACTTGACTGAACTAGACTGAGTAAAAGGGATCTTGCTTTAATAACACTGATTTCCACAGATGCCTAGGATTCTATCCCAGTAATAACTGGTATTGTGGCAGAAAACAAAACAAACTCAACTAGGAGACATTTAAGGTTTAAATTTCAGTTATCCTTCACTAGTCCTGTGACTATAGACAAGTTCAGTAAACATTCTCTCTTGGGTTATGTTTATATAGACATTATAATAAGAGGGGAGTTTAATAACAGTTCTTATGACTTAGAATTGTTGAGAGAATCAACTGAAATGATGTCTATAAAACCAAATGGTACTTATAAAAGTACCATGCAAATATAAGGAGCTTTTATGATTTTGAAATGAAATCTTGGGTTAAGAATCCTGAACAAAGCCAGGTGAGATGGAACACACCTCTGATCTTGGTGACTCAGGAGACTGAGATACAGGTATCCAAAATTCAACGCAAACCTCAGCAACTTAGGGAGGAGAATGTCTAAATAAAAAGTAAAAAGGGCTGGGGATGTAGTTCAGTGGTGGAGCATCCCTGGGTCCAATCCCCAGTAGAGCAAAAAAGAATCCTGAAACAAGGTCTTCCTTAGCACAGTAGAAGATGGGTTCAGATATGGCATCCTGAAAAGAAGTTTCAATTGCGCTTGAAATGATTTAGACTTAAGGCCTGCCACAGAATGAGCACTTTTAAAAAGCAATCTGCTTTCCATTTCCAATTAAATCTAGTTTTAGAAATTTAATTTTGGTAAATATTTCTATCACCTACAAATTTTTGACTTAGAAAGCCAATTATCAGGTTTGCAATATCCTAAGATTTAAGAGAAATAAAATAGTCAAGGGTATTCTGATTCACAGGATAATGAAAAAAAAAATCTTAAAAAAAAAATTTGGGTATTGGGAATCAAACCCAGGGCTTCATAAGGCTAGAGAAGCACTTTACTACTTTTTGAGAGAGGTCTTGCTAAATTGCCTAGGCTGGTCTCACACTTATGATCCTCATATCCCACCCACCTGAGTTGCTGGAATTACAGGCCTGTACCACTGCACCTGGCCAAGTACAAGTTTTAAGAGTAGATTTTGTGAAAGAAACAATCCAATTAATAAGGAAAGCTCATGTTGTAACTAAATGTTCCCTCCTAATAAATATTTCCTACTAAAGATGTGAAGGAAAACTAGGATATCTCCATTTACATCATGGGCAAACAGGCAAAACTACAGTGTAGGGATGTGTATTTAGATAATTATCAGAACTAAGTCAGAATGATTATTTCTATTCTGGGAAAGGAGAAGACTGAAATGGCAGGGACATTTCTGAATTCATAGAAACATTTCATTTCTTGATCAGAATGGTAGATACAAAGGCGATTGCTTTTTATTAATTTCTTTTATTTTTATTTTTTTTTAGCTGTAGTTGGACACAATACCTTTATTTTATTTATTTATTTTTTATGTGGTGCTGAGGATTGAACCCAGTGCCTCACATATTTTAGGTGAGCACTCTACCACAACCCCAGCCCCTTATTAATTTCTTAAGCTTTAAACTTTACATTTAATACTCTTTTCTGGATGCATATTACAAGAATACATTTTAAAAATAAACTTAAATGACCGTGTTGGGTGCTTCCTAATCTCAACATAAAACAAGTTATTCCTAAATGGTAAATGAATTAAAAACGACAATTTATCATCATTATTTAAGATACAAAAAGAATGAAGATGGACCACTAGTGAGGGGAAGAGACATTATTAACACCTTATATTATTTATATAATATTATTATATATATTATTATTATATATTATTTATATAATATTATTATATATATTATTATTATATATTATATTATTATATATATTAACACCTTATAAATCTGTTTTGCAAGATAATGACAGAAGAAAAATAACTACAGGACACAGTACAAATTGTCTTTTCTTAAAATTAAGTCTAAAATTTAATAAGTACAATCCATGCACCCTAAGCCATTAATAGTTTCCTTTTTTACTTTTTCTTCAGTACTGGGGTTTGAATCCAAGGGTGCTCCTTCACTGTGCTACACACTCAGCCCTTTTTATTGCTTTTTGAGAGAGAGTCCTCCCATGCTGCCCAGGCTGGTCCTCCCATGCTGCCCAGGCTGCAGCTGGGATTATAAGCATCTGCCAACATACCTGGCTAGTTTTTAACCTTCTTAATGATTGAATAATAATAAAACACTTAAAAAAACCTAGGTAAGTAACATAACAAAACACTTTTATAACATAATAAAATACCAAATTTAGATATTTAAATTGAATCCAAGATTTTCCTATTTAAAACAAGGCAAAAATGGGCATATCTACATGTATTCTATTCACTGATGATTTTAGGACAATTTGCTAGGATAGTGTTTCTGAGTTAAAATTTATCAAGGGCTTTGTGGTATAGCTCTATGCTGCTACACAGCCTTTTTTTTTTTTTTTTTGGCGGGGTGGGTGGGGTGGTGGTGGTGGTACTGGGGATCCAAACCTGGGCCCTGGGAGCACTCAATCACTGAGCTACCAGCAGACTCTTGTTATGGACCAGACTGGAGACTCAAGTGATGCTCCTGCCACAGACTCCCAAGTAGCTGGACTCAAGGCATGTTTCACTGTACCCAGCTTTCTATACAACTTTTAATAGAGAAGACTATTTGTGAAGTCTCTAATAATCACTAAAACATTGCTAGGGCTGAGCATCTGTGGGTTTGTTTTTACACTTCAGCAAGTATAAAATAGTATTTAAGAGCTGTTTTGTATTTCTTTGCTCATTATCTAATAAATAGTATGACAAATGCTTATTTTGCTTTCCTTGTGTGAATTGTTTATATCTTTTGACTATCTATTGGTAATTTTCTCCTGTTAATTTGAGTGAATTCTGTAGATTCACATAAATAACCACATTATATACATAACCCGATTTTTCCCCAGCCTGTCATTTATTACTTTCCACTGTAAATGAAAATTAAAAGTTTTATATATTCAAAGTAACATTCAACCTGTGCATTTCCTTAGCATAAGAGAAAAAGAAATCCTTAGAATTGTTCTTATCCAAAAAAGATAATCATCTTACAAAAACAAGCATTTTAAATAAGGGTCTAAAACAAAAAGTTCCAGCCAGGCGCGATGGTGGTGTATGCCTATAATCCCACTGGGGAGGCTGAGGCAGGAGGATCTCAATTCAAGGCCAGCCTAGCAATTTAGTGAGGCCCTAGGCAACATAGGGAGACCCTGTCTCAAAACAAAACATAAAAAAAAAAAAGCCTGGGGATGTGGCTTGGCATTCCCTGGGTTCAATTCCCAGATCCCAAAACAACAACAACAACAACAAAAACAGGCTCAAAAAATGCTAAGAATTTTTTAGGTGGAAAATTAGTGAAAAAAAGAAACCACAGGGTATGGAAATTAGCACCTCTAAAGTTTTGGTAGAAACTGTGGAGAAACAAAACTCAAGGAGCAAACCTGAGTTTAATCCCAATACCATAATGAAATGTATGACCTCTTTGGATATCTCTGCAGACAAAAATAGGGGAACCACCACTTATATGGCAGCTCTGCTGTGATGGTGAAAGTACCTGCTGGTTTCAGTTTCCTCCCTCCCCCTTGGGTAACTGGTTTTCCTACAGCCTAAATCTGGTCCTGAAAAAGTCACCATTTTTTATTTTGTTAGCTAATGAGATGCCATCTCAAAGAACTACTTGTACTTCTTGTCACTTAATAGTTCTATGATTGAAATGGAATGGCGGATTTTGCTTCAAGGTGTTAAACCTCTAATTGCACATTTCAATAAATGTTTTTCTTTTAATAAAGATTCAACATAGGTTCACAAAGCACAAGACTTTGAAGCTTGATACCACTACTGAACAATTAAAGTAAGACATATAACAATAAAAACTATCACGAGAGCGCAAAAAGTAACTTTTGGAAAACAAACTTTGTTTTACTCAACAAAGCTTTGGATATAATATTCCATGTCCCTTTAATAGGCAGAAAGACGAAGTTGGAGCATGCTTATATCTTACATTATATCAAAGAAAATCCAAGCATAAATTTTTCAAGCTGAATTTACCTGTATTATCTAAGACTACTGTAGAAGTCAGATTGAACAGAGTAGCAAATTCCAAAAGAGATAATGTAAAAACAACCCGAAATGTGGGGAAAATTAGAGTTCTAAATTTCTATTATTCTCAACTAACAGAGTAATAGAGTTAACAGTTTAGGGTTAAACACTTTAAATTTATTAACTCATTTAATACTTAAAAAGGTATAGATAAAAATAGCTCACTGAAAATCAGGGGTAATAAAATCTGCTAATGGAGTGGCAGATAAGATCTGAACCCAGGCAATCTAGTTCTTGATTAAGCACTAAACTATAATACTTTTCACATGACAGCATTAGTAACATTTAACATCATATTTTCATAACTCAAAATGAAAATTTTCACACTTTAGTTTCTGAAAAATAATACATCTTAAAATGGATGGCATCTTATAAACATAACTGGCAATAATTTTTCTTTCTTGATGGTGTACCTTAGAATCAATGGTATCTTACTTTCAACAAAATACTCACACATACTAAGTCTGTCAGGTTAGACCTTCACAAGTTGTGTACTACATTTGAGATATCTTGATATCAAAGAATAGGAATTCCACAATCATAGGACAGTGGTGTTCGAACTAGTTGAAGTATAACTGTGCTATGGTGTACTGAGATTTATCTTTGCCTAATTATGTGGATTTATGGATCCTGTTTGGTTTTAATTAACCCTCAAAAAAATGGTACCAGACAAATGGTACCTGAAGAAACTACTCACTGAAACTAAAAAGAACCACTGCAAAATATAAAGAGAACTATAAGAAAATAACAGCACTGAGTCAACTAAAAAGCCCACTACTGATGGCTTGATTAGTTCTAACTAGAACTGTATCAAAAAATAAAAAATGCTTAAGTCTATTTGAGATATGAACCTCAAATTTATAGACCTCACTTTATGTGTATATTGAACCTTGAAAGTTATGTGTTGTTAGTACACATATGTGTATATGAATTATGAACATATATATTTGAAGTGTTTTAATTTTTTTCCCTTTAAAAAATCTCTTGGTAATAAATCTCTTTATAATAGAGGACAGAGATGAAATAACTGCATTTTACACAGTAAAGGCACCAACAGAAGGTAGGGTTCCTCTTAATTATTTGTGCATTCTCTATGTGGGGATTCACTTACTTGCTCAAATTTATTTGCAATCCCAAAACTAGTATTGGAGGTGCCTTAGTGGTTGCTCACAAACACAAGCAGACTAAAAAATTTGGGGGTTGTTCACTGTACATATTCCCAGTTGAAGCCAAAGGCAATACCTGGATTACTTCTTTCAGCTTTTGTACTGTAAAAGTATCTTTTTCATGGTCTATTTAGTACCATGGGGTTTTTGTTTTGTTTTGCAGTACTGGGAACTAAAACCAGGGGCGCTCTACATTTTTAGCCCTTTTTATTTTGAATTGGGGTTGTGCTAAGTTGACCTGGCCTCAGCCTCTCAAGTTGCTGGAATTACAAGTGTGTACCAACACACCCAGCTAGCACCATATTTTTGTATTTTTATTGGTGAATGGCTACCAAGAACAAAGTTCTGGCTAGTGTTCCTAAGAACAAAGCTGTCACGTGACTTGGTAGATAAACTTTTTTCAGGTAAGAGTTAGAGTACTATTGGCCATGAATTTAAGGCTAATGAATCAATATGTTAAATAAGATGTCCTTAAATAGAAACACACAGAAAACAAGGTTATATATTAATCAGTTGATGAAAATGAGACTAGAGGCTTGTAGAAACCAAAGCCCACAATTTCCCCTGGCAGCAAGGGTTTGGTATTTACTAATTTAGCACCTATGAGGACTTTACAGAACATAATTACTGCAAGTAATGATAATCAACTTAGATTCTTGCCTTATACTCTTTGATCATTTTCACACAGACCATTACATTATCTTTATGAGTGTCTTAATTTTTAAGTGCATTGTAAATTGCAAGAGCTATTTATTTTCAGTTCTTTTTATACAAGACGGGAAATGTTGGAATCCTATGTGAAGGAACATAAACACTATAGAAAGTTCAAATGTGTTCAACTTTATTTTTATTGTTTCTGTTCAAAGCAGCTCTCATGAAGTTACTAATATTGCTTGCAATGAGCTGTAACATAAATAATAATGTATACTGTATTACTAATATAATTCGTTTCTGTGCTTTACAGTCATATAACACTGATCATGAAAGAGCTCATTTCCTTTGCCACCTGAAACTAAACATTACGAACCTCAATGAATTAGGGCTTCATAGGTCCCTTTGAAAACAAGGATATAACCCTCCACTAGTCAAGTCAGTCCCTCACCTTGCAAAAATCCCTTTTAAGTGAGTCTGCCTCACCAAAAGTGACTACAGAAGCAGCGATTGTACCTTGTTGAGTCAGTGTAGTATAGTAAAAACCTGGATCTAAATGCCAGTCAATTACAGAGAGGCTAACCCTAGAGTGGGGGTCATGGGTTAGAGCAGATCAAACTTGAGATAGAGAAGGAAACAAAAGTTAAGAGGAAAAGAATCAGATACATGATAGCTGGACACTATGAAGCTCACATTGAATAACAGCTAAATAACATAAAAGCCAGTGAGAATCATATTCCTGCTGCTGAATACTCTTCTTAAGGCTGCATTGGGGGTGTTGGGTAGTTATTTTATTTATTTTTTAATTATCTTGGTCTTCCTGCTCTAGTTATGTTCTATGTTCTAATGAGATTCTGTTCTTAATCTCATGATCTCTCTAACCATGACACCCTCAATCTCTCATTTAAAGCAGTTTCTCCAAATAGAGGCTGGAAAACTGTCTGAGGGAAATAAAATTCAAGTGTCCAAAGGAGTGTGCATGTAAAGAGGAGTTAATGTCCCTTCTGATCTTAAAAGGCCACCATTTTAAATTACACTGTTAGTACTTTCTTCAAGGTAGCATAAATCCCCGTAAATATTTGCCTCCATAAAATAATAGTTCCTTTTATGGTCCTAAATTAGATCATTCCTACAGGAATGCCCTAGTTTTAATATTCTAAGATTTCATAAACATCCTTATTTTAGCTTTATGAGTAACATTTCAATAACTTTCTTAGGCCTTATTTCCAGAATGCAGAGTCCTTATAGTTCCAATATCCTATAACATCCATGATCTCTTACACTTCTAACCCAGGAGTATATTTTATACTATAGATACTACACTGCAACATCTTTTTTTTCATTGAGCATTGTACCTTAGATATCTTTCTCTGTACACAAAACGCTTCTCATTTTTTTAAGGCTAGCATAATGTTCCATTATACAAATGCACCATAATTAATATTTCACCAGCTCTTACTAATGGACCTTGGGTTGTTGCCAGTTATTTACATTACACACGCTACTTAGAGTGACTATCTCAACTTGCTGTTCTCTGAACTGCTCTGAACTTGGTACCTCTTAATAGGAACAAAAACTAGAAAGAACCCAAAATCTAGTTGCAGATGCATAAATATTTATCAATAAATAAATTTCCATTAAACACACATCAAAGGCTTGGAAAATTTTGGTTTCTTTTACTGTAGAGATAATGACAAACCAGGAACTCAGTGAGAGTGGCACGAAGCTTAATGGGCAAACCGTCTTTTCTTTTGAGAAGTGTAACAGCTTGACCCTAGATCCTAAAGGTAAAATACACTTTTCCTATGGAAAAATTTTAGATGCCTCCGAGATCAAGTTAAGAAATAATAAAAGCTTAAGAGGTGAAGCTTTGAAATTTGGATTAGATTCTCTAATGCTGCCAATTGTGGAAAGTTCAAAGGCTATGTTTGTTTAAAAATACTACATATACACACATACTTTAAAAAATGAAACGAACAATAAATGCCACAGCTCCTGCCTTCTCTGGAATCACCCCACCCGGCGCGGGCCGGAGGAGCAAAGCCGGGCGGCGCCGCATCCGCTCAGCCTCTCCCTCCGGCAGCGCACGGGTCGGGGTCGGTAACGGCGGCGGCGCCGGCACTCGCCCGCCCGGGAAGGAGGGGCTTCCCTGACCGTCCCTTCCGGCTCTCACCTCAGCTCCTCTTCAACGCTCCGGTGGGGCTGCTCGGCCGAGGCCACCACCGATGAAGTCGTAGACGTCTTGTTCTTCAGGATCCCCTTGATGGGCCGGTGCGAGGCCGTCGAGGCCGCCATTACCGGTCTTTCCGGGTGTCGGCTCAGGGTCGCTGCTGGCGTAGGGTCCGGGAAAAGAAGGTCGGGCGCTAGCAGAGACTCGCCAGACAGCCGCGAAGCCCGTTTAGGGCTAACGCGGCCGCTCCCGCTGTCGCAGAAAAGACTACCAGCGTCGCTGTCAAGACACAACGACCCCAACGCCCCAGCCAACGCCGCGCGGCTGGTGACCCTCCGCCGCCGGCACTTTACCTACCGACCGCGAAGAGAGGCCGGCCTACTGCCCCAGCCGGGGAGCGACGCCGACGTCGAAGCCAAGCGGGCCCGCCCTCTCGCGATATCTAGGGAGGGGGCGTGGCAAGAACAAAGCCGGCTTCCTAGCCCCGCCCTCTCTGCGCTCCCGCTCTGCGCACCTCACCCCAGCGAAGCGCTAGGAGTTTAAGAGAACCTTAGAAGAGGTTCCCGGCTTTCTTCTGTAGACTTTCATGTCTCTCAAGCAGCCTCTCCCCTACTACCTTATGAAGCCGTATTGTTATTTCTTTTGTATGTCGGAAAGCTGAAACTCAGAAGTGACCTTACTCCCCAAAGACACTAGCTGACTTTCAAAGAAATGTTGTCTCCTTTTCCTATTCAATCCTTAGGAAAGCTTAACTCCCTATTGTAAAATCATTGAATATCAGCGTTGGAATGGTCCTTAAAGACCTATTATGAAATCATAGGATATTGCCTTTATGAAATCGAAGAATGCCCAATTTGGAATACCGTAACTTATTTTTACCACTGAAGAAGTTAATGGACAGGAAGGGGGAAGTGACACTACCATCACGGCCTATCCAGCCTGTCCATATCATTTGAAGACACGGAGAATGCCGTGTGATAATGGAGGACGGGGGTGATACGTCTACAAGCCAAGGAACAAACAGCTGGGCGGAGCAGAAGTTGGACGGGACAGAAATTAGGAGAGAGGCTTTCCACAGGTTCTCCCCAAGAACCTTTAGAGGAAGCCAATCCCACTGCACAATGATTTTGGACTTCAAACCTCTGGAGGAGGCAGTACATTTCTGCTGTTTAAAGCCATCTGGTTGTGGTAGTTTGTTGTGACAGCCCCATCCACCTCTTTCCTCTCCTACCTTCAGTTCCCAACTTGCTTATGATAGGACTTTTTCCCACCACCCTGTCCCCTCAGTCTTCTTCATCATCTTCATGGTAGGCCAAAGTAGACTGCTGCCCTGATCTACCTCCAGCAGATCATCCCTTGGGGACTCAGACTAGAAGGCCTGGAAGAATCCTTGTCAAGCAATCCCATGAGTTGGCTCTCCAGCCTTTAACTCAGAAAAACACAGGCAGGGGCCAGGAGCTTGCCACCCTCCAACACAGTTCATTTTTCCTTAGGACAGCTCAGACTCAGGATGCTCTCCTTAGATTGAGCTGATGCCTGATTCCCAGCAACATCTGTCTGCTGAGGCTGGGGTTAGAGGGCAAGGTTCTACCCTTCCTTAAGCAGCATTTTCAAGTGTCTTATCTCTGGGCTCCAAATCTCATTTCCCCAGGGCCTTGAGGACAATGCTCAGTTCCTACCCTTGGGATTGCACTCTTCAGGAACAACTTCAGGGTTTGTGAAAACTATTCTGTTTTGATTTTCTACCCCCAAGCCCCTCTCAGCCCAGAGCAGGGCCACAGTAGGGAAAGAATGAAGATGGAGATAATGGAGGGGAAGTGGATAGGAAGGGGAGAAGGGAAGCAGCTTTGCCAGTCATGGAGCTAAATGAGTTCCCCCGAGATTTTCCCCAGACAGAGGCTTCCACAGCTACCCTTGGCCTTGGCCTCACTTTTGTTCCTAATCAAACATCCTCCACTGCCTTCTGTCTCTTCCCAAGCTAGGACTGTCCAGTAGATCCGGTATCACTGCCTTGGAGATCAGGGACAACAGAGTGTTCACAGTAAAGGAAGCAAGATGGCTGTATCCTTTTCAGCCTGGATTCCAACACCTGTGCTGCCTCCTTTGTCCTATCAGCAGGTGCCCAGCTCAGCAGTGGAAATCCTGCTTTTAAAGGAAAACACAACTTCTCTCCAGGTTCTGAATTATTGGGCAGATTTGCTTTGTTCCCACTTGGGCCTGGCAGTCATCATGCTGAACCTGCCAGTGGACCATTATGAAGCAGTAACCTTGCTTGGAGACCCTCTAATGAGAAGGGCTCCCGCAGTATGATGTAAGACAATGGAATAAAAGGTGGTGGAAAATTCATTGAAGAACCTAAAAAAGTTTTTCTCATCAAAGTTAAACTTTTGTTTTGGGGAAAGAATGTTGGCCAGTGTCTCAATAAGGGGTCCTTCTTTCTGCCCAGGAATCCAAGCCAAGCTAAAGCTTAATCTCAGATAATTGCAAATAACAAAGCACAGATACTCAGAAATATATTTACAGGAAATGAAGCTCCCGATAGATCTAGTCCACATGGGTCTGGAACTAGACAAAGACAAGATGGCTTCAGTGGTTTATTTAAGGGGGTACATCAAAGGCAGGGATAAAGTTTCAAGGGTGGAATCTTGCTTCCTGATGTCTTGCAGTCAGCAGGTTGATGGACATCTTGGCAGGTCACACCCATCTCACGTGCTATGTGGGCCATGGCAGAGCAGGAAAGAGATTCACATTGTCCCTTGGCAATTGACCAGAGGAAATGTGCACTGGTCATTCCCAGACGCCAGATATATCTGTCCACGAGGCTTCCATGCATGGTGACCCACATGCAACCCACAGATGGCTCGTGACACTTTTGCCTCCTACTATTTCTTCTACTTCTGACTCCACTAAAAGTGAATGCAGATGAAATTGAGGAACATAAAATATTAGTTTAACTGAAATATTGTGAGTGCCAGTCTAGCCTTGCCTTACATTTTTAGAATAGTTGAATCACTTCATCTCTCAGTATGGCCCAGAAAAGATTTCCAAATGTCTGGATACAGAGCACTCCCTCCAGGCCTCTGCTGAGTCTTGCTTTTAGACGAGGTCATCTGGACCAAACAGCTCAAACACTGAATTTGGCTGTGTTTTGTTACATTTCCTGTGTGTTGAGTGTTTGGCTGCCAAGAGATGGATTGTGGATGGAATCTTCTATTCTGGATTCAGTTTCTGGAAGTAGCTATTGAGCTCAAGGCAAATCATACACAGTATTTTAAAATAAATACATTAAACATGATTATCTGGCAATTATTTCTGCTTTCTTTTTGAAGACTTCATCTTAGTTTCCCAACCCAATCCAACCTATTTGGAGGAGGAGAGAGATACTTTTAATGTACCCCCTATGTGGCTGAGCCAGTTGGCTCTCTGTCCCTTGGAATAGATCACTAATGCCAGTACCACTGGGCTTCCCACCAGGAATAATTTCAAAACCAGAAATGGTTTCAGGGTCTGGTTCCACCCAGACTGCCTAAATTATCAACCAGAATTCCCTGAGTGGGGAACGGATGGTGGATGGCACCCCCACCCCAACCTTTTAAAAAACTAACCAAAGGTGGTGACTTAATGACCACTGAGTCAGCCTCCATACTTTGTTTGCCAAAAATAGCACATCATTGTTTTCCTTTCAGGTAAACCATCCCCAGACAGGAAAAGCACAGATTTTGTAGTACATTGTAGAAATTCACAGCAGGAGGGATGAGATTATTTAAACAAAATACAAAAAAGTATTTGAGGGACAGAGCTCAGGAGCACACCAAGGACAAAGGATTAATCATTTTCTGCTTTAAAAAAATAGCTTTGATTCACAACCCTGGGAGGCTCCACTGTTTTTCTTCAAAGGTATCTTAAAAAAGCGTTCCCTAACCTCACCACAAAAGTCTCTAAGTAGCCAGGATACTTTTCTGAGGAGACTCCCAATGCACATTCCCCCTTGGGACACAGTAATATAGTAAAAAAGGCTTCCTATTATAAATAATTACTATGAAGGCATCAAAATATATCTAAGATTTTCATGTACTACCAGGCTGTGTGGTATATGTTTAATTCATCCCTACATGTTTCCCAGCCCTTTAAAAAATAGGTAAATGTATGGCTGTGTGCTGTGTGGGCCATGGCAGAGCAGGAAAGAGATTCACATTGTCCCTTGGCAACTGACCAAGGAAATGTGCACTGGTCATTCCCAGACGCCAGATATGTCTGTCCCAGCCCTTTAAAAATAGGTAAATGCAGGGAATCTGAACAAGTAGTCTTTTTAAAAACATATGAGACAAAAACTAGAAAGAGAAAGGAAGGCAGGATAAGTGGT
Source organism: Marmota monax (assembly GCF_021218885.2). Lineage (NCBI taxonomy): Eukaryota > Metazoa > Chordata > Mammalia > Rodentia > Sciuridae > Marmota > Marmota monax. The sequence goes on along the minus strand of NW_026693473.1, from coordinate 9,003,080 downwards.
GTGATGAGGCTTGGAATGGTAAATATAAAATGAGAATTATTTCTTTGGCTAAGCTCTGAATTTATCTTATGCCTTCCAGAAGTCATTTTTTTTTCCGTGTGTGTGTGTGTGTGTGTGTGTGTAAATCTACCATAAGTGTTAACTGGTTTGGTTTGTAAACTATTGCAAGAAGTAAGAAAGAAATATATGTTATAATTTCATTATGTTGATTTGACCAAATTTTTATCACATTTTATATTCAGAGTAAGTAAAATCATGATGGGGAACAGAACATATGTGATGTTGGTATAAATTCTTCATAGGAAATCTTTTTATTTTTATAGGTACTGGGTATTGAACCTTGGGGCACTCTGCCCCTGAACTACATCCCCAGCTCTTTTTATTTTTTTTATTTTGAGGTGGGGGGTCTCACTAATTTGCCCAAGTTGACCTCAAACTTGGAATTCTCCTGCCTCAACCTCCAGAGTTGCTGGGTTTACAGGCATATACCACACAGCTTGGTAATACATGAAAATCTTAGATATATTTTGATGCCTTCATAGTGATTGTTTATAATAGGAAGCCTTTTTTACTATATTACTGAATTTGTACTTACTTATATTTTTTCTAGTTTACATTTTCAAATATGTGATTTTATTATTTTTGATTATTGTAACAGTCTTCTGATTGATCTAGGAACCTCTACTTTATTCCTTGTCCATTTTGTCTTCATACTACTCTCGTATTTTAAAAAGTTATGTGCACCCAGCACATCCCAGACACACAGGAGGCTGAGGCAAGAGGATCACAAGTTTAAGGATCCCCTCAGCAACACAGTGAGGCCCTAAGCATCTCAGGAAGGCCCTGTCTCAAAATAAAAATTTAAATAGGGCTAGGGATGTAGCTCAGTGGTAATGTGCCTTTGAGTCCAATCCCCAGTACCCCACATCCCCCACAAAATAGGCTATGTAAAAATCCTTAATTTATAAGCCTTAAGTGTTAAGGCATAGGGCAAACACACCCTCCCCCCCTTTTTGTTGTTGTTTTTGTGTTGTTTTCTGTTGTTGTTGTTTATTTTGCTGTTGTTGTTTGTTTGCTTGCTTTGTCTCAGCCAGCCCTCAGTGGCTGCTTATTGCATAAGCAGGTCTAAACTCCCTGGGCCTTCACAGTCAGGCCACATCTGGTTTTCTAGGCTCCTTTTCACATCTTCTTCCTTTCCTTTGTCTTCTTCACATCAATCACACTGCCCTTCTCAGAGTGCCAGAGCCCCTCAACACACAAAAGCTGATCCAGAACACAGGCAGAAGAGTAAGAATACTCAAATGAGCCAGGTATGGTGGTGTGTGCCTGCAGTCCCAGCTACTCAGGAGGCTGAGGTAGGAGGGTTGCTTGAGCTTAAGAGGAATCCAAGGCCAGTGTGGGCAACTAGACAGATCCCCTTTCAAATAAACATACAAAACCCACCTGACTGGTAAATACACCTTTGTGAAAACAGTAACTTTGTTCCCCAGCCCAGAACCAAAGCTGGGATAAACACAAAACTAGATGTTCATGTCTAAAAATGAAGAATTTTGTAAGAAAGAGCTCTAAACCTAAACTGAAAAGAAAGGAAATAACATATGTTTTTTCACTTATTTGTGAAGAAACACACTTTACTAATTTGTGTGAACTGCTGTTCCTCATCCTTACCCTTGAGTTACCCTGGTTCAAAGGTCACCTTTCTCCCTGACTTCATGCTTACATTTCTCTGTCTTATGGTGTTGTCATTCTCTGGGTGTCTGTCTCTCTCACTGTGGCCTCTTTGGGAGCAGGTGCATGTCTTTCTCCTTTTACTCCCCAACAGAGTACTTAATGAATGTGGTGTCTGCCATAAGAGCTCTCAATAAATGTTGGTTGAATCAGGAAATAAATGAATAAGTTGTTCTAATAGTCCCTGCCCTAATGGTGCCATAAAAGCATCAGTCTGGGCTGGGATGTATCCCAGTGGTACAGCAAGGGCCTAGCAGATCCTGGGTTTGATCCTAGCACTGCAAATAATAATAATAATTTTTTTTGGTTCCAGGGAATGAGCCCGGTGGTGCTTAATCAGTGAGCCACATCCCCAGCCCTTTTTTATATTTTATTTAGAGACAGGGTCTTGCTGAGTTGATTTAGGACCTCAATAAGTCAATGAAGCTGGCTTTAAACTCCTGCTCAGCCTCCTGAGCCAGTGAGACGATAGGCATGTGTCACTGCACCCAGCTAATAATTTCTTGGAATTGGATTATGTTTTATTTTACATGGCAGCATGAGGTATCAACAGGCATAATGCTGGGAAGAAAATAGCAGAAATAAGAATGACTGCTGAAGAGATAGTGCCGCAGTCTGGCTGGGCATAAAATAACAACCGACCCGCCAGGAGGCATTTGTAGGTTCAAACAGGAACTGCTTTATTGCCTGAACTCTCAACTCTCTCCACCCTCAACAGGGCTCCTCAAAAACTCAACGGGCACCTGAGGCAGCAGGCGCCGCCCTATTGCCGGACAGCAGGGGTCCATATACAACTGAATACACAGCCTGCCCCAATCCAGCATCATCCAGTCACAGCAATTATACACAGCTTAACTTAATTATCATCATCTTAATGGCTCGCTGGCGTCACCTCTCAACCACTCCTTCTGGTAAAATGCCAGGTGCCATTCCGACTCTCAACAACAAGCTGTGGCTCTCAACAAGACAGAGGTTAAAAAGAGGAGGTTGTCCTGTCAACAGTCAAAAACCTTTACTGCGGGCTATTACATGTCAGTCCTTTTCTAGGTACCATCAATATTGCTCGATTTCACAAAATAAACTGCAGTACATATTTGTTTTTATTTCAGGTTTAGGGCCCTTTCTAAAAAAACATTCTTCATTATTAGACACAAACACACTCCTAGGATCATATGTCTCTCCCAGTTTTGGTTTTGTACTCTGAGAGCGAAGCTGCTGTGTTTTATAGAGGTAAATCTTCCCATTTGTGCCAATCAGGTATCTTAATAAGTAGGCCTGTGCTCTGGATGGGATTCGAGACCCTATGGGTTCTCCTGTGACTAAGGCAGGTGGGGGCAACTCCTCAATAGGAACCACAGTGCTCTCCCAGGAAAAGTTGGTGTCTCGTTTTCTCCCCATGGATTGGAAGCCAGGAGAAAGCTGCGTCAAGGGAGACTGCAGAGAACAGCAGGCTTGGAACCAGCAGCAGGGGCAACTTGGGTATTGGTTTCTGTGCAGATGTTCCGAGGTGTGAAATATAAAGCCAGAAGTGCCGAGGGCTTCTAATGCTCCTTTTCCATAACTCCGTCAACAGCGTTCTAGGACACAAAAGAACATGTTTCCCAAAGAGACTTATATATGGAGATTTTTAAGCCAGAATCTTGAATGGAAATGAATTGAAAATAAAACCAAAGTGGGTAGGGGGTAGGGTATAGCTCAGTGGTGGAGCACGTGCTCAGCATGCGCAGGCCCTGGGTTCGATCCTCAGCACTCTCCAAAAAAAGAAAAAAGGAAAAGAATCCAAAGTGAAAACTAGCTTTCCCTCCATGCTGTTGTTTTCTGGGTAACCAACTAGAATATACCTTCTCATCACCTGTCATTAATGGTTTACTAACTTGGAAGTCCAGCCTTGTGTAAAACAGACCCCTAGTCAACACAAATTTTATTTGAATTTTATGAAGGCCTATCACACTCCTAATATCCTGACATTGTTAAATACACTGCTCAGCTGTGCTTGTCAAAGGCAATTCCATTTCCACATTTCAAAAGTCCAGAAGCATGTCTGTGTTAGGAAGGGCTGCAGAGCAGGATTGTGGAGCTTTGTGGGTAACCACAGATGAAACTCACTTTGATCTCTCTGGAGCCTGTCACAGAGGGCAGCAATGAACAAAGGCTTCAGGGTAAGTTCCCTCAGAGTTTTTCAGGGTCACAGAGAACACACGAAAACATTAATTGTTTTTGTTTCATGTTTTCTCTTCCTCCACAGAAAATTTACATCAATGAACAAGAACAAAAATCTCCCAATTAAGTTACTTATTTAATGTGAAATTATACTTCTTGAAAGATTAGAATATAATGCAATTAAGTCATTGTTAGAATAGCTTTAAACAAAATTCAGCAAAAATGTCTTTTGCTCTTCCTACTGCAAGCTCTGAACTAACTCTACTTTGAATCTTTCCAGGCTCTGGGATCCAGCCAAGCCCTTGCCTCCTGGGACAGCTGCTTTCAGGAGCCAACTAGGTCAGCCCAGCCAGCTCTCAGGAGTCAAGTGGTGTGGTGGACAATTCCTTTCACACCCAGGGCGGGTTCGGTCACTAGACTTCCCATCTCTGTCACCCTCAGTCCCCTGGACACACAGCCTCCTTCTCCAGCATCATGCACAGCCTCTGAGCGCTGCCTTGGTCATTTTGTCTATGCACTTTGGCCTCCATTCCTCACATACAAACCGCATCCACTCAAAGCCATGCTCAGAATACTTGAAAACAAGAGGGGGATGGGCTTGCCCCAACCACAGAGATCAGAAGGTGCCGTCATGCAGGCTTGGAGGAGGCCTTTGCTGTGCCGGGTATTACTTCTTTAGTTTTGGGACTCACTGGAGAGACGCAGGAATGGCTCAGGAGAGTGACTGCCTACAAATGGTACTGTCAACTAGTATCCACTTACTGTCAGTTTTTCTGAGACCCCCAAATGTTGCCCACACTCCTCACCTTGGCACCATTCTGGTTTTTCATAGTGGCTGACAGATCACCCATGGGTCATGGTGCAGACAGCTGGGAAAGAATTGAGTTTTCTCCTTGACTCCCAAAGCTGTGGCTTCCTTTGTTATCTCTCTCCCCATCCTGATCCACCCCCCACCCCCACCATGGTAAAAACTCTTTCTTCAGGTTCATGTCAACTAACTCTGTATCTTGTCTGCCCCTTCCAGTCCAGTTGCTGCCATCTAGTAGACTACTGTCAATCTCTAAATTTCATCAAGAACTTTGGTTCATTTTTTTCTCATTTAAGAAATATCTATTATCTACTGTGTCAGTTTGCTGCATGTACAAAGTTGCATGAGATGTGATTCTTGTCCTTAAATATATGCTCACAGTTTATGAACAGATATAAAATGAGGACTCACCACACTAGGTGGCAAGTGACTAAATGCACATACAGCTAGAAACCTGGACATATGGAAATGTGGTCTATTGGTTTTCTGTGACTGTTGTCACAAAATAGCATAAACTGGGTAGCCAAAGCCAACAGAAATGTATTCTCTCATAGTTCTGGAATCCAGAAGTGTGCAATCATGGTGTCAGCAGGGCCCTGCTACCTCTGAGGCTCTGGGTGGAATTCTTCCTCTCTCTTCTGAGCTTCTGGAGGGCACAGATCTTGACATTCCTCCACCTGAAGCTGTACCATTTCAGTCTCTCCCTCTGTCATCACGTAGTATCCTCCTGTGTGCTTCTGTCTTCAAGTGGCGTTTTCCTTGTATGAGGACATCAGCCATATTGTATTAGGGCCCACCCTAAAGATTTCGTTTTAATTTGGTTCAATCTGCCAAGACCTTGTTTCCAAATAAAGTCACATTCACAGGCACTGGGGATTAGGATCTCAACATATCTTTTGGGGGGGATGCAGGTCAGCTTAAGTAGTAAGGTAGGAAGGGAAACAAAGGAAGGGCCAGAGAAGGCAGGGTGGATGGACTTGGTGAGTGGGCATATTGGAGTCATCGAGTCGGGGAGGGAGAAAAGTGCCACATCATCTAGAACCACCTGTACTGATGAACTAAGGCCTGAGAAGACGGCACGTTTGAAAACTGCAAGTGGTTCAGCCTGGCAGGCGTAAAGGATGTGGCAGGAGATAATTCTAAAATGTGCAGGAGCCATGTCATGGATCTAGTCATGTCCCCACACAAGTGTTCCTGCATTCCTCTACTCCCTTTTTTGGCTGGTGGCAACGAGTCATCTGAGATTCCTGCTTCCCCATCACTTCCTACTGCTTCCCCATCACTTCCCACCTGTAGTTGATCTCTGAATCCATATCATTCTGCTTCCTAAGAGTCTCCTAAATCTGCCTTTATCTTCCATCACCACTGCCTATTCCAGGCCCTCATTGTGTCATAAATCAGTGTCCTGGTCCACTCTCAGGTCCTCCCACTTTCAGGCCCCTGCTTCCCAGCATCTTCTTCTGTTGCCAGAGCCATTGCTCAATATTCTCAGCACAGAACAGTGCCTTTCCCTGCTAACCTCAGCTTGTTCTTCCAAATGCAGTTTCTGATTTGCTCCTGAAGGAAGCCTTCTCCACCTATTCCAGGGCAGGGTCAGGTGGCACTCCTCTGCGCTCCTATGATATTCCATTCTGCCCTGATCACAGCTTCCTAATCATATGTGGTCTCTGAATCCTATATTGTATTGATTAGTTTTCTTGTTTATTTTTTCCTCTAGACTGTGATCGATTTCAACTAGACTCCAGATTGATTCTCCTAAAAGCAGTGTATCTAAAATACCCCTTTCAGCATTGGTGGGAATAGTCTGTGCTTCCCGCACCCTTTTTACTTAATATTTAGTATTTTTCTTTTTCTTCCTCTCGATGGAATTGCTGGATTTCCACAGATATTAAATGTGGACTCTAAGCATTTCCCTTCAAAGAGGTAGTGTTCACAGTTACCCGTGTTGGATGCTAAGCAGCCAGGCCTGAATGTGGTGGGAAAGGAGCAATTAGCAAGCAGCTGGGAGCGGATTGGGATTACAAGGAGACTCTGAAGACTGCTGTTGTAGGTGGATCCCATGCTTGAAATAACTTGCTTTTAGTCACTCATAATATTTAATATAAATTAGTACTTATAGATCATAGTATGTATGATTAGTATTGAATAATATAATTATATTATTTTTATATATTATTATATTAAATTATATCCCAGTATGGTTATTTTTGTGTGTGATTTTTAAGGTCTTAATGAATAGTAAATAAAGGAAGACTAACAGCCATAAAGGAACTAACCTGTATGTACCATAGTTCATAAATGTTGCAAATCTGTTATGAGCTAATTTAAAATAAAAATTCTGAGGTGACTTTGACCATAATATTTTTAAAAAGCCTAAAATGCCAAAAGGATATAAACAAAGAGAACATATTTTTTTAAAACTATCCATAAGGCATTTGGATGTTTACGCCAGCCTTTATACCCAAAGGTGCACTAACTTCTTTCCTTTGAATCAGAAGTGGGTTGTATAAAGGTGAATAAGACAGAGACCCTGCCCACCATCTAGCAGGAGAGGCAAGCAGCAAATCAACAGTTAAAAATAAGGGAGATAATTTAGGTAAATAAATTTTTTTTTCAGCACTGGGGATAGAATCCAGATCCTTACACGTGCATGGCAAGCACTCTACCACTGAGCTATACCCCCAGATAATTTATGTAAATAATTTAGGGTTGACACACATACATCAGATTTATCTTTGGAGGTAATAATTCTAAAAACAAGAACTAGCTGCCTTCATGCCAAAACTAATATATGCATATTGGAGTTCTTAAGGATAATTCACATAATGAGTCAAACCAATCCTCAGAGCAGAATCAGAGCAGAAAGCTGAAAATATTGAACAGGGTACTAATCTTTGTCGCTCAGGCAGATAACTTCCATACTATTTTTTGATTGTATTGAATTTGGTGGTTTAATGCAATGTTTTCTGGGATGTTCCATAGATTCTGTTTTTAGAGAGTTGCTCTATTTACCTGGATAGTGTCCTTTGAGCTTCTTTTATTGTTCTGAAATGATCATTATTCCTCTTTAAATTGCTTTGTTTTGTTCTTTTTTTTCTTTCAGTTTGGTATTCAACATGTTGGTACTCATCATTCTGTGCTGACAGTTATCTCTTAGGAAGTGTTTGTCAACTTTTTGTTGCTATGATAAAATACCTGAGAGAAACAGCTTAAAGGAAGAAAGATCTGTTTTGGCTCATGATTTCAGAGGTTTCAGTCCGTTGTCAGTTGGTCAATTCACTGCATTGGGCCTGTGGAAGGCAGAACATCATGGCAAAAGGACATGGCAGAGGGAAGCTGCTCACCTCATGGCAGTCAGGAAGGAAGTTGGGAGAGGGAGAGAGGAGAAAGGGAGTGGTGTGGGGATGGGGGAGAAAGGGACCAGGAACATGGTCTAACCTTCTAGGATGTATCCACCCCCACCTCTGTGACCTACTTCTTCCAACTAGGTCCCATGGCCTAAAGTTTCCATCACCCCCAATAATGCCGTCAGATATGAACCCACCAATGGATCAATCCACTGATAAAGTCAGAGCCCTCACAATCCAATCACTTCCCAAGAGCCCCATGTCTGAACATCACTGCATTGGGGAGCAAGCTTGTAATACATGAGGCTTTGGGGGGCATTCCAGATCCAAATCATAACAGGAAGCAACTTATTGGTTGGTCTTTGTGACTTTGAGAGAGATGCCTTTATGTAACATGGTGGTGAAAGTAGCTGTGGCAATACTAAACATAATTAATGAATAAAAATATTAGTCGATAAAGAGGTTTGCCAGAGAGTTGGGAAAGGTCCTCTAGGATAGACTATTCTTTGGCAAATCACTCATCTTCATAGAGGGATGTCACTATCTATCACCCCTTACTGTGCATAATTCTTTGCTGTTGGTTGGCAGTGAACTTACTTATGAGAGGATATGATACCTCAGGGCTTTTATTTGTTTGAAATGAAAAAATTCTTTCTCCATTCAGTAGCAGGCTGAATATAAAAATAAATATATAAAGACACTTTTTTGTTCTGCTTCAAAATAGATTTCAGAAGGGGTGACGTTTTCAAGGAGAAAGAAAGAAGAAGGGATGAATAACCAAGCTGGGGTACTCTCTATAACTTCCATAGGAAGCACAACAACTGGATACAGAAAACACACTGATTAAGAAGACAGTAATGTTTTTCAGTTGTTGTATTAAGTACAACAGTCATCATTCACCCCTCAAATCACAAGGAGGCAGCATAGTCTCATGGGAGGAGGGGGAAGTGGGTTTTAGAAGCTCTCATTCTTTATGCTTCCTGTGCTGCCTTACCCAGAAAGCTCCCAGGAGCTGGGACACTCACAAAGTCATTCAGTTCCCCTCTTCCTGGTAGAATTGTCCCTTTGCCATATGAAACAATATCTCCCTAATGCTAAAAATAACCAGAGTTTGAGTCCAAGACTTCCATGTTGATCATCTCATGTACCTGGTGGCCCTGGAGAGCTGGAGGTTTTCCTCTCACTCATGTCTAATAGCATAAAGTATCGTCAAGCTTAGCTCAAGTTGGCTTCTTAATTATTCCATTAATAAACCCTCCACATTCAGTAATTTTTGTTTTTGGTACTGGGGATTGAATTTAGGGGCATTTGATCATCCCCAGCCTTATTTTGTATTTTATTTAGAAACAGGGTCTTATTGAGTTGCTTAGAACCTTGCTTTTGCTGAGGCTGGCTTTGAACTCTTGATCCTCCTGCCTCATCTTCCTGAGTGGCTGGGATCATAGGCATGAGCCACCATGCCTGGCCTATGCAGTGATTATTGATTTGCCAGATGTGACTCTGACTTTATACCAGATGGCTTCCTGCCCCCCCCCCCCGCCCTTTGGTCTCATGGAAACAAACCACTATTTCTCATGGGATATGTTTTGTTTCGTTTGAGAGGTAAAGGAACAAAATGAAAATAAAAAAAACAAAAACTAAGACCCAAGTCATCCTATGAGTAAATTACTTCTCGAATAGAAATCAGGATCCAAGTTCAAGTCATAACTATAACTAAGCATATTGTTTCACTCAAGACACTTCATTTGACTTTTAGTTTCAGTTTTGGAAAATGAATGTGTATATGAGGGGGTGATATTCCAGTGGTCAGATATGGGAACATACCAGAAATAACACATTGGGAAACAATCTAAGATGAATATGTTCAGGCACATGGATATAAGACATTTACCTCTGGGTTCTCTTTTCACTTCTACGATTGATTCTTTCTGGATCATGGGACATTTATTAAGTCTCTGAATTCACTAATTCATTTGTTCATTCATTCAATTAACAAATATTTATTGAAGGTCTTACTATGTGCCACACACTGTCCTAGGCTCTGAGGAAAAAGTATATAAAAAAGGAAGGGTTTTTGCTTTCAGAGAGCCTACATTCTAATGGATGAGATGGACAATAAATACATAAGCACATAAGTAAGCAAGACGATTGAAGATTATGAGAAGTGGTAAGAAAGAAATAAAAAGGGGAATGAGATGGAGAGTAACTGGGGCAGTCACCTTAGGTAGGTGCCTCCTGAAATGCCATCTGAGCTGAGACTTAAAATGAAATGCCAACAACCTCAACTTCTGAGCCTGCCAAGGTAATTATTAGTAATTTATAGGTGCAAAAATGACCCATCTAGACTGTTTCCAATACACAGTATCCTTTGTTGACAATATGCCCTTAAGCAAAATGCTCCGATGTCAGCCTCAATTTTGTGCATTTCCATAGCATCTTCCAGTGGGTTGGTCCTGGTTATTGCAGCCTCTCCCTCACTTGGGAAGGGAGGAAGCAGGGACTTCTTCCTCTGACTCCTTTGATTCTTTGATGCACACACACCGGTTCTCACCAGTTCAACTTGACCCAGGCTACAAGGCAAAGAACAAAAACCCACTTAGTCACAGCTGAGCTGTGCTGGCAAAGGAGGGCCACCTACTTCTTCCAGCTCTGCTCAGGCCAGCCAGGGCGCTCCTGAGCCCATTTGTCATCTCCAGGGATAGAACTTAACTCAGAGAACACTGGTCCCAATTTTGACCTGGAAGGACTGTGAAACCAAAGGCTTGGATAAAAACAGGTAGAACTGATGGCTGCCTATGTAACATGACTAGAATTTTTCTCCACTGACTTGTCCATAATTCTTGAAATGCCACTGCTAAAAGTTAGCTTGCTTCTGCTGAGGCTGGCTTTGAACTCTTGATCCTCCTGCCTCAGCTTCCTGAGTGGCTGGGATTATAGGCGTGCACCACCACATCTGGCCCATGCAGTGATTATTGATTTGCCAGATGTGACCCTGACTTTATACCAGACTTTTTTTTTTTTTTTTTTTTTGGTCTCATGGAAACAAACCACTATTTATTATTTGGAAAGGGTTGTTGTTGTTACTGTCTCTAGATTTACCATTGATTTTTATAATTTGGATTTGGAGTGTCCCCCAAAGGACCAAGTATAGAACTTGGTCACCAGCCTGTGGCCCTATTGGGAGGTGGTGGAACCTTTGGAAGATGGGGCCTAGTAGAAAGGTGAGTGGGGTGTACCCTTGAAGACATTGGAATGCTGGTGTCTGTGTGTGTGTGTGTATGTGTGTGTGTCTCTCTCTCTCTCTCTCTCTCTCTCTCTCTCTCTCTCTCTCTCTCTTTTTGTGTTTCCTGGCTGTCATGAGGTAAGCAACCTTCATTACCACTAGCCCCCATCATGATGTACTATGCTACCACAAGCCCAAAGCAAAGAGACAAGCAATCATGGACTGAAACCTCTGAAGCCCTAAGCCAAAGTAAACCTTTCCTCTTTATAGGTTGTTTATCTCAGGTATTTGGTCACAGTGATGAGAAGCCGACTAACACATCTATTAATGCAAATTTTTTGAGGAGGAGGTGACTTGTTAAACATTGTAACTTATTATCTTAAAAGCAACTTAAAAGATTCTAAAAATGGCAAGAATCAGGTTATAAGTGTCATCTCAATCCAGGACCTCATCTCATCCAGAATCACCCCACCTCTGAAGTGGAAAGCTCATATACCCTGTGCTCAGGGCATGGCTCCTAGACTTCCAAACTTCCCATTGGGTTACCCCCCCCCCCCCATTACATTGCTCTCAGCTTCCTGGAAGCTTCTTTTTCTATGATAGGCTCACAGTCTGTCATAAGACACGTGAAAAGAGGTAGAGGGCCATGATTGCAAGTGGGGTCTAGGGATGATTTTATAACTTCATTTGACAATCAGTGGTTAGTTATCACCCACACTGATTATCTGTAGATTTTTGAAAGTGGTGAAGGTAGATGGTAATCAATGCACAGTGCTTATTTGATAAATCTTCATCCTTATTACATTTCTAGATAACCATACTTGGTTGTGATATGGGACATTCCTAGTTCCTTTGGCCCAGACAGTTCTGTTGAGCATGGTATCAATATGCACATCTGGAGTCCTCATCTCTTCGTGGATCTTTCTGGGGGCCTGAGGAGCATGTTTCTTGATGCTCACTCTATAGATGACTTTGCAAATGGTAAAAGTGTATTCTCATGTCGCCTCCTGGTTGGTGGCAGAATTTGCTACACCCAAGTTGGAGCCTATGTCTGTTATTACCTTCCATTCAGTGAAGAAATGAAACAAGTAAGCTAAAAAATAATGCCCCTCTAAAGATGTCAGGTCCTAATCTCTAAAATCTGTAAATATTTAATTTGGAAAAGGGTCTCTGCAGATATGAGTATGTTAAGGCTCTTTACAGGGGGAGATTATCCTGGATTATGCAATGGACCCTAAATGTAATCATGTTTCTTTATAAGGAGGAGGCAGAGGGAGATTACACACACACACACACACACACACACACAGAGAGAGAGAGAGAGAGCGAGCAAAAAGAGGTATGAAGATCGAAGTGGCACAAAACAAGGACTGCTGTTAGCCACCAAAAGCCGGAAGAGGTAAGGAATGGAATCTCACCTAGAGCCTCCAAAGGGAGGACCAGTCATACTGATTTTCAATTTCTGGCCTCCATATCTATGAGAAAATAAATTTCTGGTGTTTTAAACCACCAAGTTTGTGATGATTTGCTACAATAGCCACACAAACTAATACATTACCATTGCAGCAAAAACTACCTGTGATCCCCTGCCCAGTTGCAATTCCCTCCCTCCATTCTCTTGAGGTAGCCAAGACCTTGAATTTGATGATTATTAGTTCCTGACTTCCATTACACTTTGATTAATTATGTACATATCCTGAAATAATGTCATTTTGTATATAATCATACTGAATCCTTCCATATATTACTTTTTGTTCAGTGTATTTTATAGACATATATGTTGATGTACACAGCTCTAGTTAGTTTTCACAGTTATGTAATATTCCATTTGGGTGCACATGCATACCACAATTTTAAAATAAATTCTTCTGTTGGTGAACATATCAGTTACCAGTTTTTCAGTCTTTCAAAATGGTGCTACAATAAACATTTCTGGACATGTCTCCTTGTGCTCATGTGCATAAGTACTTCTAGAATATTGATCAGAGAAGATAATTTATATATATATATATATATATATATATATATATATCTATATCTCCACAGTCCTTTTTGTTTTTTATTTTGAGACAGGGTGTCTCTAAGTTGCCCACGCTGTTCTGGGATGTGTGATCCTCCTGCCTCAGCCTCCTGAATTGCTGGGATTCCTGTGCCATCATGTCCTGCTAACTTCATGATGAACACTTGATGGGTTGGATTTTGACAGCAGGACATTTCAATAAAAGGAACAATTCTCCTAAAGGTACCAAGATGGGAGGTGTGGGGAGTAGCTTTTGGTTCTCTTAGAAAAATCAATGGTTCTCAGTTGAGCAAATATGAATCACCTGAGGGAGTTTTTTTGTGATCTGTTGTCTACTCTCTCCCTGTTCTGGGATGTCTCCCCAAGAAATTGATAAATTCCCTTCAGGGGATTGTGGAATGAATTGGCTGAGAACAGTAGACTGGGTGCCTGAGAAGGAGCCAAGGGAGAGGAGGCAAGAAAGCAAAACAGGGAGGATGAAATGCCAGGGCAGGGGGAGCATGTCAATCAGGGCACAAAAATTCCCTGAGCAGAAGCTGAGTACCTTCCCCTCTACAGATAACCAGAGGTACCACTGGGACTTCAGCACCCACAGGCTAAGAGATTTGGGTATAAAGTTTGCATGTTTGATTGCACACATTGAGCTGCAGCCTCTGGTAGCTCTTGTCTCCAGGCTCCTTCTAACCTTGGTCACTGAGAGAGTCATTTTACAATTCAACCAGCTATTAGTCCCCCTGGATCTCTGGATGCACTGAAGATTTTGAAGAGTTGGCTTAGGTTGGCATTTTTATATTTTAATTGTAGTTAGCAGACTGAAAACTTGGGAAAATAAGGTGTAATACTTCCAATGCATTTATAGAGCGTGACACGTAAAGTGAGTAAAATGAAAAATTATATACATTATTTTGGTATAATGAAAGGTTTAGAAGGAGACATAAAATAATATAAAGGGTTGGTATTATAAGTAAATTTATGGCTTATTTTCCCTTAAAAGGTACAGGTACTCTCCTCTCAGCAAAATTTTACTTTATTATTCTATCTCCTGGCTTCCTGCCACACTACTCCTTGGCATTTCCAATTAGTTCAGATCACCTTTTCTGCTGGAAGAATTAGTAAATCTTGAGTCTATTTTACTATCATAAATAGTCAAAATAGTAATTTGATCATAAAAGTTGAACATAATTAACACATTTAAAAAATCTTCACAGTTAGTGATTGCTTGTTTGGGGAAGTCTGTTAGGAGATAGACAATGTTTAGATAATCATGAAAATAAAGACTTTCTAAATTATGTAACATCTCCCTTTTATGTCTCTTAGAAGCATAGAGAACCTTGTTGGTAGTATATTCTGATTAATAGGAAGTTTTAAACTACAACATATCCTATATTCACAAATTATGCTCTTATCTCAGATAGATTATGGGTATGGTGGGATGGGAGAATGGTTCAGAAAGCCTCAAAATCTGAGATAGTTGTTGGAAGAGGAGGCCTATTTTGGGGAGTGTGGCATTAGACTTTACCAGAGGGTCAGGGTAGAGTAAAGGGAGGTTTTAGGGTCTGTATATATTTTAATGCCTACTATTAACAGCAGCAGCAAAAATGTAAAAGGAAAAAAATATCACCCATAATTCCACCACTCTAACATAACACATTAATTGCTTTCATTTTCTCTGTTCACTTTTAGCACTTGATTTTATGCCATCATTTCATGTAGCTATAAATACAGCAGAATTAAAATGCTGTATTCTTTTTTTTTTTCACTCAACATTATATTGCGAACACCTTTGTCTTAGGGCTATTTTGGTTGCAAGGAACATTTATTCAATCAAGTTAAATTATCTCAGAATAAAATGTGTGCGTGTGCCCCCAAATCAGAAACTTGCAGAAACCAACTTGTATCAAATCTTGCAGAAACTCAAAGGCAGAACCCAAGATAAGTAAGTTCCACAGGAATGGAACTAGGACATGGAAAGCCATCAGTTAGTGAACTTGCTCTGTCCAAGGTCTTCGTGCATGGATAGGGACTCTGCTTATTTCTGCATTTCTGTCCACACTCTTATAACTTTAGTATAACATCACCAATAATGGTTACTGCTAACTATATGACCTTACAGCTACAGAACCTTCAACCATCCTTTCACAAGATCTCTTAAAGTCAAATCCCAATGTGATTGTTGCATTTTATCTTTCCCAGTCAGTTAGGCCACAAAAGTCAAAGGTTTTTGTTCAGCCTGTGGCCCTGGCTGTCTCCAGCTCAGGTGAACACACCCAGTCCAACCAGGCATAGTGGTGGAATCACATGATACAGACTCTGCAGGAGCACAAGGACACCAACAGGGCTCTCCCAGTAGTGAGTGTGTGGGGGTAGACACCAACTCTCGTGTAGCTTTGTAGTCCTCACATTTTAATGAATATGTGACATGGCATCAAAGGTCTGTTCCATAATTTATGATCCCATTTTTCTGCTGTTAGTTTTAGTTTGGCTTCTTTCAGTTTGGAGGGACTGCTAGAAGTTAAACTTTGATGACCATTCTTGGTGCACACATCTTCCCTTTCATCTAAATTATGGAAGATATCTTTAAAATTACACAAAAATTACATTCTCTGAGCAACTTAAGGACATAAAACATAACTTGGAAATTTTTAACTAAAAAAAAGTGTGCATATTTGCAAGAAATATACACTTAGGTATCTATAGGCAAGTAATAGGATGTGAAATCTGGGATTTGCTACAAAGCACTCTAGGGAAAACAATTGGTTCATGGTAGGTGGTATCTGAAGCAAGACAGGTGGCATGCTGATGACTGCTGAAGCCAATGATGGGCACAAGGGGATTTGTTATGTACTATTGTCTCTATTGTGCTATTGACTTTCCAATTCCCTTTTCTTCCTCTCTCTTCTGGATCTTTGTTATCTTTCCCCATGTTTCCTCAAGATACTTGGTACCCAACAAGCTGCCCTCTGGAATACCAGATACTTTTTTCAGGCTCAGTTACTCCTGATAACCTGCTTCTTAGGTTTCTTTTCTTTCATTATCAAAAAACTTAAGTCCGGGCTGGGATTGTGACTCAGCGGTAGAGCGCTTGCCTTGCACATGCAAGGCCCTGGGTTTGATCCTCAGCACCACATAAAAATAAATAAATAAAATAAAGATATCATGTCTAACTACAACTAAAAAATAAATATTAAAAAAAAACCAAGTCCATCCATCTATCCAGGTGTTCAGTAATTCATTCACACAAAATCATTAGGCCTATGTATGGGGCAAGACCCCAAGGAAATGCAAAGT
This sequence comes from Marmota monax, assembly GCF_021218885.2. Classification (NCBI taxonomy): domain Eukaryota; kingdom Metazoa; phylum Chordata; class Mammalia; order Rodentia; family Sciuridae; genus Marmota; species Marmota monax. The sequence goes on along the minus strand of NW_026693473.1, from coordinate 8,986,506 downwards.
GTAGTCATTTTGTTTTGATGTGACCAGATGGCTGTTAAGAGGAATGAAATCACAACTTACTTTGTACCATAAGATAAAAGACAGATGGCAGCTTCACAGTCTGAGGATTAACTGCATTTTAGAAGTAGTGCCAAGTGCCCAAGTGAGGCAGGCAGTGTGGTAAAAAGTCCAGGGTGCAACAGCTGGCAGAGCTACCTTCTACCTCCTGCTACCTCCTCCTCGCCTTTCTGTCCAACGTTTCCAGCCTTTTGGAATTTCAAATTGAAAGCTACATTTTGAGTTCATATTTATTTAGCTAAGTGAAAATTGTATATATTAAGATCCTTGGAATTTTTGTGACCTTTAATATAAAGCACTACAGTCTCAAATGATCAAGGAAATTCATAGTTTATATTCATGTTAAAAAGAAGCAAAAATGGAATCAAATGGCTTAGTTTCTATTCATTTCCCAAAACATTAATAGATTATAAAATTTATGTCAGCCAAGTGAAACTGCAAGATGATAATTATGAGGTCTTTCTAGTTTTAAAAGTCACAAGGTAAAAGAACCCAAGTCAAGGTGGTTGTTGCCTCCCTGGTGGAACAGCCCCAGAAGGATGCATTACCTTGGTTGTCTGTGTCTTGCAGGGATAAGAACTTTCTAGAACCTTCCACAGGCCTCTACTTTTGCCCTCCTTGCCTTAGGTTATAATGGCATCTTTACTTGTCTTTCTCATTACACTATGAGCTCCTATGGGAAGAGCATAGTTCTGTATCTTTCAATAAAGCTGGGCCTCAGAAAATATCAACTGAAAAATACACAAAAGCAAATATCATTTTATTTAAAAAAAATCTTCTCAATCACAGATTCACCTTTTTTTTTTTTTTGCACAGACCCAACCAAGGATTATCATTTTTCAGCCTGCTCTGAAGACTTCCTGGTGAGAAAGTAAACGCTTCAAGAAAACTGCCTACCAAAGACTCAGAAACCCAAATCATTCCCCCGGAGGAGCATCTACTATAGAATGGGGGCACCCTGATCCAGGTCACTAGAATATGCTTTAGCCATCAATTCTCCTCTTCCAGAAGAGGATTGTTACCTTTAAACTAGGGCAGTATAGGGCTTGGTTTTTCTCAATATGACTGGTTAAAGATTTATCTCTGTGTGTGTGTGTGTGTGTGTGTGTGTGTGTATTCCCCACCCACTACCCTTTGTTGTGGGAGTTCTGGGGATTGAATCCAGGGCCTTGCAAATGCTAGGCAAATGCTCTATCACTGATAAATACATGTTTATAGTGAAAATACGACAATAATCAATCCAATTCAGAATCCACTGTGAGCACAGCAGGTCAGCAACAAGTTTATTATTGGGCTGGCAAGGTGACAGGGTAGGGCATGGCAGTGCTTGGACCAACTTTCCTTGAGTTTCCTTCCATTGGTTTCCGCAATCAAATGTCCCTTCTGGTATTTGCAGTAGCTCGTCATGGATGGTTGCTTTGTATTAATGAGGGGAGGGGTGGGAAGGGGAGCAGGAAAGCAAAGCAAAAGAAGTAACCTGGAATACACACAGCCTCGCTTAAAGGCCTCCTCCCAGGAACTCGGGGCAGTTGTCCTGATCTGTCTTAGTCATTTTCTCAATACTGATGTTATTAGAGGTCAGGATACTTTTTAGATAGGTCACAGTTTCTTGGGGGAGATACGGGTTTCTTCCCAAGATCCAAACATGATCCAAATGAAAAAGCCAGATGATGGTGGTACAGGAGTACACGAGGGCATAGTTCTCATAGTCGGTAGCCAGGACCCAGTACGGTGCTGATGGCATCACTGAGAACCAGAAGAAGGCACAATCAGGATGGACCAGGGTGAGAGAAGCCTCCTCTCCAGAATGGGTCTCTGGGGATCCATTTCTTTAAGGCAGTGGATAGTAACTACTTTCAGTTAAGGGAATCATATGCAGGCTTTGAAAGATACTAAGCTCACTTTCCCCTGCCCTTCTCTGGATTCAGACATGCAGGTGGTCATAACTTTAAAGGCTCCCCAGTGGTTCTAATGTGCAGGCAGAATTAAGAACTATTGTTATGGCCATTCTCTCCAGTAGCAGGGGTGAACAAGGTATTTGGGTGGACCCCTTGGACCAACAGGCTGCACTTAGCACCAATATACATGGAGGTACCACTTAGCTGAGCAGAGTCAAGAATCTCAGGCCAAGAATCCCCAGGCTCTGAGTCTGTACCACCCAACTTCCTCTCAGCCTGCCTAAGGGAGGAGGTGCAGGCTGACATTTTTGTTTTTTTCTTCTAGTCTAGTATAAGCTTCACAAATCCTTCTATTCCTAAGAATATAGTAAGCCAATTGATAACATATTCTGAGCTTTTCCTGTCAAAATACCTATAAAGATTCATTGATCAACATCTGTAAGTGTTGGAACCTAGATGAACAGGGTCCTTAAGAGGAAAGATGGAGGATTTATCCTCTCCATCTAGATCTAGAAACTCCCTCTGTGAACTTGACCTCCACAGTCAAGGTCCAAGCCAAAAAACCCCACATAACTCAGCTTTGGAATGCAGTCAAGTGGGAGAAAGCTGTGTGCTGACCTCATAAGCATAAAAGGTTTGGACACACATGCAGTCAGGGGTGATTCACTTTCCTGAGTTCCAAGCATCCCGGCTTCTCCACTCAAAAATAATTCTTATTTGCCAGATCAAAACCAGAACTCGGCACTTGTGAATGACCTGAGAAGCTGCGGGTTGAAAGAGGTGCTGTGTAGTGGATAGAGTTTGTCCGGGTGTCAAGAACACAGCAAGTTATCAGGAAAAAAAGAGAGCTGGCCAGAGGACCAGCTTTCTGTTTATAAATTTGGCAACAGAAGGATGTTTGGAAAAAGCCTCCATGGGAGCTCGGACTGAGTGTTGTTTCTTTCTAGCACTGTTGGTGCCCTGCCTGCCTGCCCGCCTCACTCACCCAGAGAGAGTTATGTTCATCTAACCTTTACCGTGAGGGTCAAGCACTCTGCACATTCCCGGCTGGACCAAGTGCGTCAGCACTGATTGATTTTGGAAAAACAGGCCACCCACCTCTTCCAGCACAGTATCCTGCCCCACCTGCACACACCCTGTCATGGACATTCTGTCTTCCTCTTACAGGGTTGAGAGCTCAAGAATAAATTTGCCCAGATCTCTCTTCTCAGCACAAGAAACTTCCACATTTCTTTCTGTTAGAGAACTCTGACACTCTCCTGTTGCTTGAGGGTGTTGCAATGCACTCAAGGGCCTCCTTAGCCCTCTCTCCCATTCCGTGTGCTCTCTCCCGCTCTAGGCTTCTGTATCCAGGCATCTCTCACACCATTCCCTTCCAACCTTTCCCATAATCTCTCATATACCCCACAAGGCCTGTGCAAACATCTAACCTCTCCAGCCAGAATCAGTCTTGTCCTTTGCATCTTCCCTGGTCCGTAGCTCCTGCCCCAGGTTTCTTCATGAGGATTGTATGCATGAGAATGAACCTTCATCCCCATCTCCCATCATTTTCCCAATCATGTCATGGGAAAAACTCTCAACTGAGAGTTGGAGACTCTACCTCTAATTAGTTCAGTGTCTGCCCACATCACTCAGCCCTCTTCCCTGCAACTTCTTCCTTTGTAAAAGTGAGGAGAGGAATGAAAATGTACACAGCCCTTGGCAGTTTCTGGAGCCTGCACAATCCGGTTTCTTTTCATGGCATTGGGCGGTCCGCAAACCCGTCCCCCCCTTTAATACATGTGAAGTTATTTGCTCCTAATTGTGTGTGGGAAGAAATGTTTTCTCCTCCCAGCATTCCTTTCTTGGTCTATAAATAAGGATTTCCTCTCTGCCCCACTCTAGGGACTTGGCTGGTATGGAGGGAAGGGTTGGCAAGGGTGGGGAGTGATAATGCCTTCTTTTACAGAGAAATGGATACTTACACTGGTGACTTCGGTGTCAGTTCTATAGGTAGAAAGAAGGGCCCCCAAGTATTTTCAGCTTTGGAAAACCTTTAAGTCTGAGCTGAATTCTCTGGGGTATCCACATCAGCAACAATATTGACATCTGGCATTTGCTCTGCAGTCTGTGTCCGTTCCCCAGTTAGCTCAGAACTCAGAGGGCAGAGCCTGTGATTCAGTATCTCTGAGAGTCCCAACAATGTGACTAGAAAGGGACAGAGCCAGGACTCAAAATAGCCTTCACTCTTGCAGTCCCTTGCCTCCAGGCTTTGGGTATGCTACTTGTTCTGCTAACAACTACTAATTTGGAGACCTCAGTTTTTTTCTGAGAAACAAGACTAGATTGGGTCTCCTACTGCTCACACCCTATTATTTTTCCCATTTGCGCCTTATCTACTGGAACACTGACCATAGTTTTACAGAAATCTCCAGAATACTTGTCACTATCCACACTGGAATCTACTCTTTGTCTGCATTGCATCCCAGTGCCTACTCTCAGTGCTACTATCTACTTATAGCATATAGTAGGTGCTCAAGAAATTATTATCTATCCAGTCCTTATGGATGACACTTGAATGTGACCAGAGTATTCCAACCCAGGGCTCTAGCCTTCAATTTGCATATTTCCTGTCCCTGAAACTTTCTGAGAGAAGTGGATACTTACACTGGGAAAACTTAACTCCTAGTTTTGCCGGCTCTGTGAGGTTGTACACGGTGGCTTCACCTTCAATTTGATTTACAGTTCCATCATATCTGCAATGAGTTGAAGGAAGGAAGGAAGGAAGGAAAGAAAGAAAGGAATACAGAAAGAAAGAAAGAGAGAGAGAGAGAGAGAGAGAGAGAGAGAGAGAGAGAGAGAAAGAAAGAAAGAAAGAAAGAAAGAACAGACAACTCATTAAAATCCAAAAATCAACAAAAGGCAAGATCTGTGCTATTACGGACCATGGTGGCCAACATGGTGCTTTCTGGTGTGAGAGGCTCTCAGAGGTGGCTAGATCCTGGCAATTTTCCTGCCCTTTCCTTTGTGACTATCTGAGACCCAGTGATGGCAGACAGTGGTAGAGTGATAAGAAGCGACAGTGGAAATGCTCTGGGACTGGATAATGTGTTAGGACCTCTCAATTCTTTTGGACTGTCTGTCATTTGCCTTTCAGGCCATTTCCTCTCCCAGGTTCCAAAGAGAACCTGAGTATAAGAGAAGGGAAACACAAATCAAGAGACCCATCATACAAAGAAGATTCACTTCTTTACAAATGAGGAACTTGATCACTGAAAATAATGCAAAAGGGGAGGGAGTCTGAGTTCCAAGAGCTTTTCTCTCCTTGGGTCTCAGTGATGTCACGTGACACTATCCCATCAGGGGGCCTGAAACCCCATCCACTTTAGCAAGTGTCAGAGTGAGTGGGACCTGATGCTAAGGGCAGTAAAGCATGTTGCCAGGAGATACTGACTCACCAGGGTGATTCTCAGGTAAGCCCAGATCTCAGAGACTCTAAATTGAAGAAATGCACATGTTACAATTGATGCCACCTGATGCTTATAATTGGCAGTGTCATTTTTTTCTTATTGGTATATAAAATGGTGGCATATCTTAAAAGCAATGGCCTTAGAGTGAATGAAATAGTTTCACCCTTATGAAGGGACCTGTTCCATTTCTGGATAACTCCCAATGGCCTATGAATGAAGCTGGGGGGAGACGGGGGGACAGAAAAGGGAAGGTGCTCAGGCATCAGGGATCTGGCAGAGCAGCTGCCCCTCCATCCATCCTTGAGGAAGGCAGGCAGACTAAAAATAGAGCAGTTGTATGTGTTAAAAAACTAGTAGATTAGGGGCTGGGGTTGTGGCTCAACAGTAGAGCGCTGGCCTAGCCCCTGTGAGGCACTGGGTTCGATCCTCAGCACCACATAAAAATAAATAAATAAAATAAAGGTATTGTGTCCAACTACAAGTAAAAAAAAAGGTATATTAAAAAAAAACGCTAGTAGGTTACTGAGATGGTTAATGGGGATGGATGTCATAGAGATCAGGCAACAAGTGGCAGGCAAGGGAGGTTGGGACATGTACTCTGATATTCCTGCAGTATTGTCTGCCTGTCACCACATGGGGCCAGAGACCATACCCTGCTCTCTCACCTGGAACTCAGGTAGCTGGGGAACATGGTCTCCTTATATCTGTGGATGGTAACTTAGCAGCACACCAAGCCCTTCCCAGTCTGCTCCTGTTACCTTCATTTGTGTTTTGCTCCAGAACAGTTTCAAAAACATGGGTCTTTGATAACAAACTCACAGCTCAATCATGGGGAGATGCGTTGCTATTTTCTTAGGATGTAGCGGCAGTCTCATCATGAGACATAGTGTTTATCAAATGATTGCTACATGCCCCATACTGTTCTAAGAGCTTTATGGGTGCCACATCATTTAATGCTCAAATAGCCCCATGGAGGTAGATGCTATTATTATTGTCTGGAGAACAACCCTAACTAATCCCAGATCACATACTAAGTGGAAGAACCAGGATTTGAAACCAGACAGCTAAATCCCGAAGCCTGAGTTCTTCATCTTCCAATGCTATGCCAACTGTTTTGGCTTTCAGAGTCCTTGATACTGGCTGAGACCCTCTGCCATGGCTACCCACATTTTGCAGCCCTCTTAGAAGGAGAAATTGTACCAATTTCCTGAACTAAAAACTTTGCTCCATGGGTTCTGTGTCTTAAACAGGTGTAACCCTAGAGGTGAAGCAACCTAATACTCAGGATGCAGATGAAGAGGACTCCAGGCCAACTCCAGAAGAAAGGCAAGGGAACTCATGGGTTTGGGATACATGTCATTGACTGACTCTTGGTCTTAAAATGGGCCAAAATATGTATGTATTTATTTATTTTTTAAGAGAGAATTTTCTTTTAATATTTATTTTTTAGTTTTCGGCAGACACAGCATCTTTGTTTGTATGTGGTGCTGAGGATCGAACCCGGGCCGCACGCATGCCACAAGAGCGCGCTACCACTTGAGCCACATCCCCAGCCCGGGCCAAAATATTTAAAGTGAGGTCTTAACAACTTTGGGGCTTGCTATAGTTTGGGAAAGTGTCCCGCAAAGGTCCATGTGTTAGCCAGGCGCAGTGGCGCACACCTGAAATCCAGCAGCTCGGAGGCTGAGGCAGGAGGATCAAGAGTTCAAAGGCAGCCTCAGCAACAGCAAGATGCTAAGCAACTCAGTGAGACCCTGTCTCTAAATAAAATACAAAATAGGGCTGGGATGTGGCTCAGTGGTCGAGTGCCCCTGAGGTTCAATTCCCCTACCATCAAAAAAAAAAAAAAAAAAAAAGGTCCATGTGTTAGAGGCTTGGTCCTCAGGGTGGCACTATTGAGAGGTGGTGGAACCTTTAGGAGGTGGGGCCTAGTGGGAGATCCTTAGGTTATTGGACGCATGCCCTTAAAGGGGACTATGGGACCCTGGTCTCTTCCTGTTGTTTTTTTTTTTTTTGCTTCCTGACTTCTGAGGTGAATAGTTCACCCTGTCACACATTCCCTCCATGATGCGTCACTCTCACCAGAGGCCCAAAGAATGGGGCCACTTAGATCTTGGACTGGAACCTACAGAACCATGAGCCAAAATAATTTTTTATTTTTATAAGTCAATTTCCTTAGCAATTGCATTATGGTGAGGGACAGGTGACTTATACAGGGCCATAAAACTCCTGTGAGGTCTCTGGGCATCTGTACCCCAAGTCCCATAGGAGGGCTCTGAGATGAGATAGTTTTTTCTTTGTGGCCCTCAAGATCCCTATTTTCTTTCTCTGGTTTATGCAGGTCAGGGAGTGACAGCTGGGTCATGGCTCACAGGAAGGTTAATAGAGGCTCGGATGACCACAGAAGGCCTTTGTGAGCCGGGCTGGGTTATAGTAGTTTTCTTGGAGGTGAAACATTTCTCAGATCTTCTAGAGAACAGAAGGACAGCCCTTCACTTCCAGCTCTTCTTTCATCTGTGTCTTGTGTTCTCTTCCCCATTTCATTTCTCCTGGTTCAAATCTGTTTCATCACTTATCAGCTGTGTGGCCCTTGGACAAGTTACTTTACCTCTCTGCACCTAAGTTTCCTCATTCATAAAAAAGAGGCTAATAATAGGACCTATTTCAGAGTTGTTATGGGAATCAAATGAATATATATTCATTTGCAAGCAGACATACACACGTGCTGTATGTACACATGCACAGAATAGTGCCTTGCACATAAGGGAGTTTTCTAATAGGCCAAGCTGCCTAGAGATGGGATGAACTGTGACAGAAGGCAATGAGCGGGCACTTTCCAGAAGTATCTGAGCAAAGCTGGGTGCCCTTGAGTAGCTGGTAAAGAAAAGGTTTTTCTCTTGCTTTCAAGATCAGACAGGTGGTCCCAATATCCTTTGTTATCAGAATTTCTACTTTGCTACAAGGGCAGGGATGCTGACATTTGGGTTACTCCCGAGTCCCTAGTGCCTCTTCTAATGTCTGGCATCCAACAGATGCCCAGCAAGTGGTTAAGGAAAGGAATGAGTGTATTCTAGTCCTAACTGTCCCTGTGTGGCCCCAGAGATGGTCCCTTCTCCCCACATCCAACTGCATGAGCACCGGCCACTCCAGGACAGTGTCCTGGCCTGGCACCATCACTCACCTCAACTCCTGGTTTAGCACTTTGATTTTTCCAGTTTCCATTAGCGAGTAGTTGGCTTGGATGCACTTTCCCTTCTCAAAGCTCACTGGGATCTTCTCAATTTCATACCATCTTCCAAGATACTGCAGAGACAACAAGCAGAGCAAAACCCTGTGGCTCTCTGGAGACCTTCGAGCTCTTCCCCATTGTTGCCTTCAGAAGCAAAGCCCTTTCCTGGGGGAAACCAGGAAAAATGGGCTGCATTGTTCCCAGCACCAATTGAGCAAGATATTGATTCAAATGTGAACAAGCGCATCGGATGTGTGGACTCTGGTTGAATACTACATTCTATTCCTAAAGGGCTCTTTATTTAGATATGTTCTCAGTGTCTGTCCTATTTGGCCAAAATCTGAGTGAAATTTTAAACTCTATAAAAGGGTTTGGTCTGGATGGTGGACTCATCTTATGATTCTCCAAGGCATCTTTGAATTTTGTGCAAAGGCAAAAGTGTTGGTTGTGAAACACGAACACTCCAGAGTTGGCTCCTCTTTCCTCGCATGACCCTGAACAGGGGGTTGGTCACAAAGCCTCTGGCAATGCTCAGGATTTGTAAGACATGAATCCTCTTCAGGTACAACATGTTGACTTTAAGGAAGCCCCTGTGCCCAAGAGGGGAGGGGGGACAAGACACTCTTATGCTTTCAGGCCTATCTTGCATAGAGACTGTACTAATTTATAACCTCTGCAGAGAGCTGTTTGGCACTATCTAGCAAAACTAAAAATACACATACTCTTTGGCCCAGCAATGTCACTTCTGGGAATACATCTCCTACTATTTAAAAAAAAATGATGCATGTATAAGGTTATTCATTGCAGTACCATTTGTAACAATAAAAGACAAGCACAGTCTAAGAGTATTAGTAAGGGACTGGATGAATGAGTGGTGGGGCATCTGTCCTATGGAATTTTATGATCCTCTTTTAAAAGAGTGATATGGAATGATCTCTACTCTTTTAATTTAAAAAGAACCAGGTACAAAATTATGGGCATGTTCAACTACTTTTTGTATAAAAACAAGGGAGAAAGCTTATTATGTTGGCTTTCTGTTGCTGCTATAATAAATTACAATAAGCTTCAAACACAGATTTATTATCTTATAGTTTTGTAAGCCAGAAGTCGGACCCTAGTCTCACTGGCTAAATCAAAATGTTGGCAACATTCCCCTCTGGAGGTTCCAAGAAGAAGGGTTTCCTTGTCTTTTCCAGGGTATAGAGGCTGCCTGCACTTCTTGGCTTGGAACCCCCTTCATCCATTTTCAAAGCCAGCTAAAGCAGGTGAAATCCTTCCCATGGCTTTTCTAACTCTTATTCCTTCATCAAACTTCTCTCTGACCATGGCTCAGTAAAAACAAAAACAAAAAGAAAATAAAACAACAACAAAACTGTAATAATCAAGACTAGGTGGATACTGGCATAAATACAGACATATAGATCAACAGAATAGAATTGAGAGTCCAGAAATAAAGTCTCTGCTTCTAAGGAGTTATGTGGTTAGATTGGCTCCACCTGGATATCCAGGCTAATCTGGCCATCTCAAAGTCGTTATTTAGTCACATCTGCAATCCCTTTCTCCATGAAAGTAACATACACACAGGTTCCAGGGATTAGGGCACAGACATCTTTGGAAGCCATTATTCTGTCTATTATAGTTTTACATGTATTTTGTTTGTTTGTTTGCATATACATTATCTGCAAAAAGATAATACACAGTTTCTACTGGTTGCTCTTGGAAAGGGAAACCAAGGCACAAAGGCAGAAGAGAAACTTTGTTGTATGCTCTTTAGGACTCTAAAAATTTTGAACCAGGTGCATATATTTACCTAGTCAAAATATTCATTGAAATTATTTTAGAAATTTAAGAATGTATTAACAAAATTAGAGAGATGCACTAACCTTCAAAAAGTCAGAACATGAAAAGAGAGCATCCTGCAAACAGGTAGCACTATTGCTTCCGTCACATGGCTCTCTGCTCAAATATATGCCCACATTTATTACCATAAATTTCCCATTCATTTATTAAGCCACAACTTTCAATTAAAGTCACTGAACCTAACAATCATTTAAAGAATTAATGAATAAGGTCAACTGGTTTCCTGGGCATTCTCATTTTTTTTGTACATTTATAATAGTTGTATTATTGTTCAAGTGAATTTAGTGCTCCACAATTAAAACTAAGGAAGCATGATTCTCCAAAAAAGAAGTTCAGAGATGAGAAATTGATTTCCATGTTGGGCTTGCATAATTTCATACTATTTCTGTGAAGTCCTTTTAATCTTTTGGGAGTTTTTCTATAAATAAGGAGTTTTCAATATTTAGAAAGAATCCCCAAAAGAAAGAAAGAAGTAAAACTCTGTTTACAGTTGACATTCTTATAGAAAAATCCTAAGGAATCTTTAAAAAATAAACTTTTCAACTAATGAGTTCAGCAAGGTTAAAACGATAAAAAATCAATTTATCAAAATCAGATGTATTTATATGTTTGCCATGAATAATTTTCAAATGAAATTACAAAAATTTCACTTAAAATAGCATCAAAAAATAAAATATTTAAGTACAAATTTACCCAAAGATATACAAAACATATACTCTGAAAACTATAAAATATTGTTAAATCAAAGTTTAAGTAAATGGAAATATGGTCTATGTTTATGAATCAAAATATTTAATATTGTTAAGATAGAAATACTCCTAAATTGTTCTTTAATATCTATACAATCTCTATGGCTTCTCTGCATAAATTGATAAACTAATCCTAAAATTTACATTAAAAATGCCAGGAATACAGAATAGTCCTAAAAGTAAAATTGGAGGCCTCATACATTCTGATTCTAAAACTTACTACAATGCTATAACAGCTGGGCATGATGGTGCACATCTGAAATCCCAGCAACGTTGGAAACTGAGACAGGAGGCCACAAGTTTGAGGACAGCTTTGGCAACTTAGAGACACTGTCTCAAAATAAAAATAAAAAAGGGATAGAGAGGTACAGTGCTTTGGGTTAAATTTTCAGTATTAAAGAAACAAAAACAAAAACAAAACACAACAACAGCAAAACTACAGTAATCAAGACTGGGTTGTACTGGCATGAATACAGACATATAGATCAATAGAATAGAATTGTGAGTCCAGAAATAAACACTTGCATATACAGTCAAGTGTCTTTCAATAAGGATACCAGGAATAGTCAATAGGGGAAATAATAGTCTTTTCAATAAACCATGCTGGGACAACTGGAATTCTACATGCAAAAGAACGAAGTTGGACCTTACATCTCACTACATACAAAATTTAACTGAAAAAGAATCAAAGACTTAAATGTTAGATTAAACTATAAAATGCTCCAAACAAAATATCAGAGTAAATCTATATAATCTTGGGCTAGACTGTGAATTTTTAGGTATTATACCAAAACCAAAAGCAACAAAAGAAGAAAGTAGATAGATCGGCTTCATCAATACACAAACCTTTGTGTTTCAAAGGTTCAATAAAGTGAAAATTTTTCAATAAAGTGAAAAATTGCACAATATGGTAGAAAATATTTGCAAATCATACATCTGATAATAGTAAAAAGGTAGAAAAAACTCAAAAGATGAACAGATAAATAAAACATGCTATAATCCATATACTGCATATTATTTTGCAATAAAAGAAATGGATTACTGATACATGCTAAAACATGGATGAATCTTGAAAACGTGTTAAGAAATCAGTCACAAAAGTCTATATAGTGTATGATTCCATTTATGTGCAACGTCCAGAAGAGGCAAATTCACAGAGACAGAAAGTAGATTATTTGTTGCCTGGGGCTGGAAGGGCTGGGGAGAAAGGGAACGTGACCATTAACGGGTTTGGGGTGTTTGGTGGGGAATGATGAAAACATTCTAAAATTGGTTATAATGATGACTGGGCAATTGTGAATGTAATAAAAACTACTAAAGTGAAAAAATACTTTTAACAAGTAAACAATGTGTTTGAACTAATCTCAACAAAATCTTTTAACAATTCTGTTTCCATTCTCAAAGGACTTTTGTAAATATAGATCAATTATAAATATCAGAGTGTCTCAAAATTTTTATCCCCAAATTAAAATGTAACTCAGATTTCCCGGATCTTTCTGTAAAGCTTCTTTGTAGTCTGCCAGGGTTTCATGAACAAAGAGATCAGCCCTTAAAATATTAGTGGAGCAAATCCATCCCCCCCCACCCCCGGCCTACCTCACCTGTGGGAGCTTTGTCAGTCCTGCTGATGGTGCAGCTGCCCAACCCCCTCAGGCTTCAAGCTCTTCTCTCACCTCCACCTAACCCTCCCTCATAGGTCCCAATACACATTGACACTGAGGTGCCCATGACTGATGGTGACTTTAGCATTATTCATACTAAGTGTGTAGCTTGCAGGGGATGGTACCAGGGATTGAACCTAGGAGCCCTCAACCACTGAGCCATATCCCCAGCCCATTTTTATATTTTATTTAGACACAGGGTCTTACTAAGTTGCTTAGGGCCTCACTAAGTTGCTGAGGCTGACTTTTTGAAACTGTGATCCTCCTACGCTAGCTGCCTCTCTCTGCTGCTCTTTCTGCCCCCATCCCAGGAAGAGAGACCATTTATGGGGGAGCTGGTTATATTAATATCTTTTCAGTGCATGTAACAAGAAAGCCCCTTGGGGAGTTCTGGTCTTTCCTGGGCCCTGTTTGAGTAATGCTTGGGTTTCCTACCCTATGGAAAGTCAACTTTTGAAACCTATTTGTATTTGTCAGCTATGTTGCCTGGGAGGGAGCATCTCTGTAGAACAGGAATAACAGTACTTAGCACCATAGTCAATGCTCCACCCATATCCTCCCAGCCCCACAAGGCAGGTTCTCTTCAGCTGCCTTGGACAACTCACACACACGGCCAGCCCCCGCTTGATACCTTACGTCTCTCTATCCCTGAGGGCCTGACTAGTGCCATGGGAGCTCCTACGGCCTGCTGGCATCCATCCATGGGACAAATCAAGATGCATTCTGTTGATTTGCTCAGAGGATCGCCAGCAAAACGGAAACCCTGTTGTTCACCCTTTATTGCTTCTCTGCCATCTGAGATCACTTTCCCACATGCTCCCTTGTGATTCCTGGAATCATGGGTCAAAACTCCCTGTCCCCTGTCCTAGTTTCAAGAGTCGGCTATGGGGAAACCCAAAATAAGTTAAGTACTTGTTCCAAACCTTGCTGTGGAGATTGAAGCAGAATAATACAACTGAACCTTGTAGGATGCTTCTTATTCAAACAAGACAGAGCAGACCAAATGGGAGGTTAGCCTTTTACCACACCTTAGTCACGTCAAAGTATTCCTGCACCGGAGGAGTCGGGCATTTCCCAAGATGGAACGTTTGTCCCTTGGCCACAGAGAAGAGACCCAGAAGTGCAGAAAGCAGCAACAGCATCTTGGCCATCTTGGGGCTGGTGGCTGCAGAGGGAGCCTGGAGCTGGGGGAAAGAGAGCAGCTGTAGCCTCCAGGGAGGCACAAGGGCAGGGGCTGGTCCCTCAGGAGGCAGCCCTCCTCCTCCTCCACCTCCTGAGCCTGCATCCTTCAGGGGCAGCCTCTCGATTGTTCACAGCTGAGACCTTCTGCCTGCGTCATGGACCTCCACCTGGACCTCCACGCACACACCTTCTGCCTGTCTGAGAGTGTACTGGGATTGATTTGCACCCCACCCCCACCTCATTGTGCGTTTCCAAGGTGGGCAGAATGTCTGATTCTCTTTAGAATTATCCCTAGGACCTCAAAGTGTTAGGCCCAGTAGGTACTTGTTGAATGAACAGAGACAAGGTCTAGGGCGGGGGGAGATAAGCAAAGGGGGAGATTGAAGCCTTTGAACCACCTGTGGAAGCAAAAACCAAAACAACATAACCATGTACAACATTAGGTGTCCTATGAGATTCATAAGGGAAATGCCACCTGATCCCCATGACCCCTGCTTTTTCCAATCTTTTTTTTTTTTTTTTTTGGTACTGGGGATTGAATTCAGGGGCACTTAACTATTGAGCCCCATCCCCAGCTCTTTTTTGTTTTTTATTTAGAGACAGCTCTCACTGAGTTGCTTAGGCCTTGCTAATTTGCTGAGGCTGGCTTTGAATTTGCGATCCTCCTGCCTCAGCCTTGCGAGTGGCTAGGATTACAAGCATGAGCCACCGCATCCAGTTTCTGCCCCAAGCTTACTGCGCTGCTCTACCAACCCAAGAGGGGTCTGAAAATCTTAACAGGGAGCAGCTGTCAGGGACCCCAGGGCTGCTCTGACCTGGTTTAGATTCTGGCTTTGCCACCTACCAAGTATAATTGTGTCCAAATTATGCCTTAGTTTCTTTGCCTGTAAAGTAGGAATAATAATCATGCCTATCTTATAAAATTTTGTGGGAATTAAATGAGATAATATAGGGAGAGTACTCAAGACAATGTCTTATACAAAGTACATGCTCAATAAATGCTAGTTATGGAGAGTGGAAAAAGGATCCTATTACACTATAGTTTTAAAAAAATATTATGTTGAGTGTTTTTCACAGTTGATGGGCATCTAACCAAAGAAGGACTGTCAGCTGATGTGAAACCGTGCACCAAGCATTTCTACCAAAGGATCTTCTTGTGGCAGAGGATGGCTTTGGGGAGCAGGAGGAGCAGTGGCTCCCTGTGTGCAAGCTCTGGGCCTCTGGGGCTCGTCCCTGCTTCCTTCACTGGCTTGCTTTGGGTCTGTTCCCTTCCATGTGACTCCTTGCCTGTAGCTGCCATGAGCTATTTCCAGCTCTCTGCCTTTCTCCCTGTGAAGACGACTGAGTCAATGTAAGCAAAATGTTCTCAGATTTGAGCATTTAAAAGGATGTGTCATACAGGAATAATTATAACCACTTTATTATGAGTCTCTAAACCTCCAAATAACTTTAATAATCAATAGCTTTTCTTCTGGAGGCTTTTTGTTGCCTGGTTTTCAAAAGAACAGTTATGTAATGAGTGAAAGCTGCCAGCTGGGGTAGGATGGGAGGGGTGGCTGCTGAGGCTCCCTGGAGCAAGCCTGCGGCAGGACCACTTCCCTTGGTCTTTGAGGCTCCATTTCCCATCAGCTCCTACTACTGTGTAAATAACACCTGTCTTCTAACCTTCTGGAAGATGGAAAGAGTGTTTGTAGAAAGCTGGCCGAAACCCACAAATATTTGCATCCATTTTCAAGAGATTCTTGGAACCTCAGGAGCTCTACCAGAAGCCCAAGCTAGGGAACTTGCCCGGAACAACATTTCTATAATATGCACTTTCTATAAGGTCCCCCAAACTGGACAGGGCCTACCCTTTCCTTGCCAGATGTACAGATGGGGAAGCTGAGGACCAGAAGGGGGCAGAACTGGGACATGGTTCCGTGTCTAACTCTCCACCTGCAGGACCTGAACCATACTCTCTCTTGCCTACCTCCTTGGGCTTGCTTGCCTCTGTGACCTGGAGAGTGTCACTTCACCATGCAACTGTGACAAAATTCAGTTTCCTGTCTTACTGTGACAAATGTCTTATTACAAAAAGTTCTCTTGTGGGCTGAAACATACTCTTGAGCTCTGTAGGAGGATTTCAGAAAGAGGATAACTCCCCTTGATCTCAAATCTCTTCCAAAGACTCCTTTTGGTTGCAGAAGCTTTGCTCCTGTGATTAAAACTTCTCGAGGGAGGAAGGGTTGATAGCATCCACCATGTTTTTCCATGTTCCTTCCATACTGATTCTCTAACACTGACCATATTGGTAACAAATATGCATGATCTTGGGTAAAACACAGATTATTTGTGACATGTTATGTTTTTGGATCTTCTTCTGATACACACAGGAAGATTATCCTAATGAGAACTTTAATTCTAAAAATATGTATAATTGGAGATGAAAACTCTGGCACTTGCCTGTAATCCAGCAATTTGGGAGGCTGAGGCAGGGGGATTATAAGTTATAGGCAACTTAGCGAGACATTATCTCAAAATAAAAAGGACTTGGGATGTAGGTCAGTAGTAAAGAGCCATGGGGTTTAATCCCCAATACCAAAACAAATAAATAAATTTAAATATTAATATAAATTAAATAATTTAAAAGTAATTCTTCTAAGGTTTCTGGGCATCCATCCTGGGTCAGGTACTGACTGTGGAAGAATTGCTGCTCACATTCACCAAACATCTTCCTGGGAAACCTGGCCTCAGTGGGTGAGCCTGTTCTGCACTGAATCTCTGTACCCTATCATCTGGAAGCAACTTGGGTTGACATTCTCCTTGTACCCCATGAGGTCAATTTGCCTGGTAAATTATAGAGCCAGAATTTAAGCTCCAGTCTCCTAAGAGCACCCAAGTGTCATTCTGGACATAGCCCTAATCTCAAGGAACTGCAGAACATTAAGGACAAGAGTTTGAGATTTCATATGATAAAATAAACTATGTTTCTGCAGGTAAATAAGTCTTTAAAACTCATTTAGCTTAGTATCCAACAAGAACTGCATCTTTTCAACAAAATATTTTTGTACCCTATTGCTAAATTCAGTTTTTCCTCAAAAATTAATTTCCATTGTCTCATTTCATAGAGGAGGGCACAGGGAAAGGGAAGACTTTGGTATATGAGTTGACCCTGAGCTTGGTCTTCTCATAGGCCAGTTGCTTAGCACATTTGAACCTTCATTTTCTCACCTGAAAAGTGGCACTAATTTTACCTACCTTGTAAGTTTGAGGAAAAATGAAATCAAGTCTGTAAAGGTACTGCACAAGATCTTGGTCAGAGTTAGTTATACTTTATAGCTGAAAAGGGGCAATGGAAAGTCAAGCCTGTTTCTATTTTAAGCATCATTTATCATAAGTGAAAATTAAAGCTATCGTACATACCTTTTTTAAAAAAATCAAGACGAAGGCAGTTTCCACATGCAGAATCACCCAAACTGAGGTGCCTGTCTTTGTGACTGGCTTCCACCCGTTATTTTATAAGCTTCCATTGATGTTGACTCGTCATGCATGCCACACCCCCTACAGTTCAGGAAGACTGGCCTAAAAGCTTAGCTCTGTATGAAACACAAAGATGGGACCTTGTGTTCAGCCCCTCCCCCAATTTCCTTCACAGCTGCTCCCTGAAGAAGAAACAATGAGATATTTTGTGTTTGTGTGTGTGTGTGTGTGTGTGTGTGTGTGTGTGTGCATGAGAGAGCATTTTCATTCAAAACATCTTTTTGGCTTTGTGGATTTTTTAATTTATTTTTTTTTCAGTTCAGAATGCACTTTTAGCTCTGGCAAGATGAGTAGTAATATGCTTTCAAACATCTGGTATTTATTTTTCATTTTTGTGTAAATGAAAAATCAACAATCCCATTTCCTGAAATGGAGCAGGGACTCCACCCCATGTAGTCCCTGGACTGGAATGTGGCTCAGGTAACAGAGCCAGGTTATGAATCACCAAATCACCATCAGCTTACTATGTGAAACACGGCAGGTTCCTACTTGTCTGGGCCTCAGTCTCCCCAGAAATGGAAGTGTAAGGGACATACAGGTTCTGACACAAGTGGGGCTAAAGTCGAGTACAGTCAGGGTGTCCTCTCTGTGCACTGTATGACCCTTTCAGCTTTATTCTAGGCAGCCAGATATTGTCTGGGGTAGAGAGTGGGATGTGGACTTAGACCCAAGGAAACTTTCAGTTTGTGACATCTTACAGAGCACAGAAGATACCAAAGAATAGTAGATTTGGAAATTGGATGAGTGGAGGGTGTTTCACTTCTGTCTTAGGGATCTTGCAGTGCAGACTGCCAAACGATGAATTCCACTGGCATAGAGAACGTTCCAGCTTGACTTATAGAGCTTAGCTGCTAACTATTCAGACTCAGATACCTGCCAGATCTTCAGCCACTCAACTGGAATCTTCCTACACAGCTGCAGTTGAAATATCAGAAAGCCGCCCCAGACCCACATCTGGGCCTAACATGCATATCTCCCATGCACCCAGGGAGGTGCGTGCTCTGTAAGGACCTCTCCTTTCCTGGGCACCTATGATTTCATAGAGATCCAGAGCCAAAGAGCATCACAGACAATTCATGCTGTGAGCGGCCCCTGGGTGGGCAGGGAGGGAGGAAGTGCTCACCAGGAAACCAGAGCCTACTCAGATCCCCTGAGACCTTGGGGACCAGGCAGTTCCTAGTCTCCTCTGCATGGTGTTTTAGCCAAGGAGGATCTGTTCTACTTTGTCCTGTTTCCATTTTGGTGCCTTGACAGGTCATCATTACTTACAGCAAGGAACTGACTCTGTGAGGATCTCAATTAGAGGCCTCTTCCCTGAAAGCGATGGGAAGAGCACAGGTCTGTGGACCAGGACATGGAGGTCCTAGACCCAGCTGTGGTCTCACCTCACCATTGCAACACACTCCCCTGCCAAGATCAAAGTGGCAGCCACCTTCTTGCCACTTTACTATGCTGTGACTGGGATGTGGCAGTGGCGTGGGAGAAAGGCAGGACCCCAAGCAGAGCAGTGGGTCAGACAGGAAGTGAGGGGAGGGCCTGACTAGCTGGACACCACAGAGCTCTTGGATCCCTACAGTGTCGGAGCCCTGGCTGCTCTACTTCCCACACACACCAGCAGCTCTCAACAGGGCCTGTGGGCCTCCTGGAAACTACCAGGACTTGCTAGGTTCCCATCTCTTATCCTCTTGTGCCCTCGCCATGGGGAAGGAGAGCCCAGAGTGAGTGTGTGTGGGGTGGTGAGGAAGGAAGGAGGAGCTGGTGGGAGGTGTGTTGTGCTTTGCAGCTGTGGTCCCAGGCCCTCCAGCCTCAGGACCAGGAAGGGACCACACTCCCTGGTGAAGAGCTTCTGCTGCTGACTTCAGAGGAAGCTGTTTATCTGGATCAGAAAATGCCAAACACAGATTCTCTTTTCTGCATTAGGCTACTCTGGTGGGAATAATAAGGGTTGAGCAACCCAGAGTGTGATTATCAAACTACATTATGGTCACAAAGGAGCAGCTGTGAGGAAGCCAAGAGGCACAGATGCCCCAAGGCAGGATTTGGAAGTTTTGCAAATTCCAAACAGTTTTCCCCATGAACTGTAGTAACCCACCACCAGGCAGAAGAGGTGCACTCCAACTCCAAGTGCATCCTGTCCTCAGAGCTTGTTTTGACACATGAAGAATTTCATCCATGTGTTGTTTATGTGATCCACCCCATGAGCTTGCCCAGCACTCGATCTAGTGGACCCTAGGTGAATAGGATGGTCAGTGTCTCTGGCACAAAATGACAGCTTTAAAAAGGGAATGTTCCATGATTCCAGGGAGAAGTTTATTTGTAAGATCCCATTAGTCTGATGCTTTTACTAGAATGAAGCCTTAGTGGTGGTGGTGGTGGTGGTGTGTGTGTGTGTGTGTGTGTGTGTGTGTGTTTTGGGGTGCTGCTGGTGATCTAAGAGCTGAAGCCCTTGGACTCCAGGAGAAAAGCAGCCTTGGGTGATGAGCCTGTTGTCATGTGATTGGAATCAGGCTTGGAGTTCAGTGAGAGCCCTGAGCCTTGTGGAGAGGGAAGGGGGAAGCTCCTGATGCTCCTGGACAGGCTGTTCTGGGGGAGGAGGAGGTGAGCCCTTCAAGCATGTCAAAGCAGAGCTGGGACTGAGACGCATGCGCACAGTGGTGGTGGGCTTCTTCCCGTGCATGAATCTACTGCTCCTCCCGACTCCTGCCTGTCAGGCTGCCTTCCCTAACTCCTGTATCTCCTCTTGTGCATGCCCTACCGAGGGTGGCCTTGGTGCTCAGTACCTACTGTGGCCCAGAAATAAGCGACACAAAGAGTCAGTTGGCAATCCACACACCAAGCCTCTCCTATCAGAAGGCTCTAGAATTTGCTTGGTGGTACGCACACAGCTTAGGGTAAAATGAGGAAGAAAGCTGGGAAAAGAGGAGAAGCAGAGGAAGGACAGAGTTGTGATTTGGGGTCAGAAGTGAGCTTGAATCTTGTTGAGCCCACTTCCCTGTTTTGGAGAACCTCTCCTCCATATTCTTAAAAATTTGCTCGGTCCCTATGACTCAGGAGGGACTGACTCCTTCCCCACGCTGTGAGAGAAGAAGACCTTTGAGGTAGGCCTAGATTTTAAAACAAAATTCAGGTTTTCAAGTTTGTGAGCAATTGAATGAAATTTATGACCCTGGACCTTATAAACAGAGCAACCGTCCCCACTGCGGCCACCGTAGTGAGGCCCCAGTGCAGCAAACATTCTGGGCTCTTTCCTTGGGATGTTCTTTACCTCAGAATACCGAGGAGTTCCTGTTGCTGCTGGGCCCTGCTCTTGCTGTGCTCCTGCCTCAGGACTCATCCCAGCTCCCTTCCTTCCTGCAAGTCCAAGCTCAGATGTCACACACAGTTCCTTAAATGGCCTTCCTGACCTTTCAAAAAATAGCAACCTGGTCACATTACTTTGCCTGCTTCATTACATCCGCATTATATTTCTACCTGAAAGTTACAATTCTTTTTTTTGTATGTTTTCTTATTACTGTGTTTTCCCACTAAAGAAGCTCTGAGTGCAACGGCTCCCTGCTGTGTCCCGGCTGGAGCTCCAAGAGGTTTAATAAGTATTTGTAAATTGAATGCACATTAACAAAGATTTTCATGGGTATTCTAAGATACACAAAAAGAGCTAGAGATAACATTCTGGATGTTTCTGTGTGAATTGATTTTCTGGGAATTTACTAGCCTGTAAATTTCTGTCTTTTCCTCCAAATATCATTTGTCTCTAAGAATTGTGGGTTATTGAACACGTGATCAGCCTTCTTTAGTTCCACAGAAAAAGTACTTCCCTCAGCTTTGTTAAAAGACAAAAATCACAATAAATTCAAAGATATTCACAGCTTCTATCTGCAATTCTAGCGTTCTGTTTTATAGAACAAGTGTGTCAATGAGCTGAGCAGAAGAGGGCGGCTTTATAGACAGAAAAGGGCTGAGGAAAGCAGAAACACAACAAAAAGCAGAGTGGTTGTTTCAAAGTAACTTTCCTTGTAAAAGTTGAAGGTGAAGGGATTTCCTTATCATGCCAGCTAATACTGGCCTGTTTTGGGAATTTGATAGCTTGTGTCTCTCTCTCTCTCTCCTGATTTCTTGGAAAGTTAGATAAACAACTTAGTTCAGCTTGGTGACCTGAACCTTTTGCATGAACGTTGTGCTGTGGTTGAGGCTCAGGCTCAGGATACAGATTCAAGATCCTGACAGGTGGAAAAAGACGTAAGACACAGTCGAGATAGGAGTTAACCTTTATTTTCGGGGGCAATAGCTCTTAGACATCCCCTAGTTCCAGCTTCAGCCCTCAGCCATTTCCATTATGCCCCAAGCCAGTTCCATTTAGTCCCCAGTGAGTTCCATTTAGTCCTCTTTTTATATATATAGTCCAAAGAAAGAAGGCACACTGCCAACATGTTACATCAGTGGGCGCATACTCCCAAGCAAATATTTATAACTTGAGTACATATACTGACTCAGAGTGTTTCTGACCTTGGTTACACAAACCATAACATAGCTGATTCATGGCCTTGGCTACATACTAAAAACATGGCATAAAACATAACATAGCCCGCCAAATATAATATAGACTGCCAAATAAAACATAGTTTGCTGGAAGCCTCAGCAAGGGAGCCTAACTGTAGCCATTTGGGGTCTTTCCCCCAAATCCATCCTTTTAGGATTACTCACTCTATGATCTATGCATCTGAAGTCTTCTGCAATGATCCCTTAGGGAGGAGAGCAGAGCCCTGAATCCACAGGCCACAACAATACAAGTACAACAACATACAACCAAAAGACAAGTCCTTTCACCTAAGATTACTAAAAAAACAGTGCTAGTTTCATCCCATATTGAGATGGCAATCAAAGTCTTTTCCAGCCATGTCCATTTGTTCAGGGACATGGTCTGGATTTGCCTGGCAATCCAGCAGCAGAACTCACAGGCACTTTGGTACAAATCCAGCAGGAAGAGGTGTTTGCTACTCTGGCGCTGGTATGCACCCAGTTTACAATGATATAAGAGAGGACACAGAAACAAAAGGAGAAAGCAGTTACAGGCACTAATACAGGTAAATCACATCCACCTGGGAGAATACAGCTTCCATTGAATCTCTAACTGAGTTGCCCATTACTGTTCATACTGACCTGCAAAATGAGTCCCTTGGTCACTCTCTATTGTGATGGGTTAGCCATCCACACTGTCAACACTGTCAGGGTGCTGAATGTAGTATGCTGATTCTCTTGACCACCAGGCCAGGCACACAAGCCTGTAGCTGTATCCCCTGCCTTCAGGTGGCCCCTTCTGACCTTGGTAAAGGGCCAATGTAGTCAACTTTCCATTGTGTCAAAGGTTACATCTCCGCATTAACTGGCCATCCATGGCTCCAAGGCGTTGGCAATGTGGACACTCCTGAGCACAAACCACACATGCCTAGCAACCCTCCACCAGGGCATCCTACACTGAAGGCAGGCCCCACTGTTTGACCACATTCCACAGTCTTCATACCTCCATGCCGGACCTGCATGCCGTAGGCAGCAATGCACCCCGCTGCCAAGTCTGTGAGAGGCACCTGCTCTAAACAATGAATCCTTGCCATAGCATCTGCTTCATCATTCCCTGGGCTAGTCAGGGGGTCATGGCCATTGATATGCTGTGGTCACCTATTCCTGGTGGCTTAGCTCCCAGGGCTCTTGCCACAGAGTTTGCCCGAAATAGATAGCACAACCGTCAGTACATATCACTGTGGGGATGTTTCATTTGCTATCATCATCTAGACAGTGTGCAGCTCAGCTCACAGGCTACTATGTCCTGCACCAGTAACAAATTAGACAGTGTCTGTTTCTAGCTCCACAGCCACTGCCATTCACAGAGGCAGTTGTCCATGGCTGGAGTTATCAGTGTAACAGACACTGGACAGTATAGGTGCCTTACCTCCAACATATGGGCTTGATTCAGGTTCAATTATGTTCACCTACATAGGTTATGGGCCTAGCACCTCCTGAAGTCTCTTGGTCCCTCCTGGCTCCTAGCACATCTTAGTCCCAAGATTGTGCATGATCAGTAACATGTAGCACATGGGGAATCTTGCCTCTGTTGGCTCCTGGTACCTTTAAATCTCTCAGGCATAACAACTAAGGGCTCTCTTGGCCTCTGTCCAAATTATTTTCCCAAGTCTATCAACTCTGCTCTACAGGCAGATCATGCCTGGTTACCTGGGCTGGCCCTTCCAGTGGCTGCCCATCAAGCCACCAGCTGCTGCCATTTCATTTTCTGCATACCACTGTCTGGGCTTGCAGGAGTTATTCTTCCTCCTCCTCAGACACCATCAGTGCCATAGAGGAGGCCGAGGGGTATTTTCAAGGTATGGAGATCCTCCTTCAGCAACCATACTCTGGCTCTTGAGTCCTCTTTATCTTGTAACTCCCTCATCTTGGCAGTTTCTGGTAAAGTTGCATTAGTCTTTGCTCTCAAAGCTACAAGGAACATTTATCTCACAGCCCCAGGGGCTGTGTGTGCAGCTCCTCAGGCAGTTTCTCCATCTCATCTCCACCTCCACCGCTGTGGGCCAGCCCCTGGGCTCCACTGCTCAGTTCATAGTCTACCAAGTCCATGTTCACTGCAGGGCAATCAGAAGTATCTATGCTCACAGGGAACCCTTCCACTATATCCCAACTCTACAAAGGAGTCCATGCTAATAGGGTGTTGGCAACCAAGTGCTACATGCCATAGGCCCCTTCTGTCCACTGGAGTGATGGATCTCTCACCTGTGGAACATTCTATTGACTACACTGGGGGTCATCCTGAGGGGTGAGGCTCAGGCCCAGAAAGCAGATTCAAGATCCTGGCAGGTAGAAGAAGATGCAAGACACAGTTGTGATAGGAGTCAGCCTTTATTGGGGGTGTTGGGGGTAGCCCATAGCCATCCCCTAGCTCCAGCCAGTTCCATTATGCCCCAAGCCAGTTCCATTTAATCCCATTTTTATATACAGTCCAAAGAAGGAAGGCACACCATCAAGGGATTACATTAGTGAGTGCATGCTTACCAGCAAATGTTTACGACCTTGAGTATATACACTGACTCAGAGTGTTTCTGAGCTTGGTTACACACTAACCATAACATAGCTGGTTCATGGCTACATAATAAAAACATAACAAAAAAAACATAACATAGCCTGCCAGAAGCTTCAGCAAGAGAGCCTAACTATAACTATTTGGGGCCTGCCCCAACAATGAGTAACTCTATTTTGGTACTGTCTGTTGAGCCCAGTAGTTAGGCTCTCAGTCTGAACCAAGGCCTCTTAGAAATTTTATTTAACAACTCCAAATAGTTTTCTTTTTTTTTTTTTTAAAGAGAGAGTGAGAGAGAGATAGAGGTAGAGAGAGAGAGAATTTTTTAATATTTATTTTTTAGTATTTGGCGGACACAACATCTTTGTTTGTATGTGGTGCTGAGGATCGAACCCGGGCCGCACGCATGCCAGGCGAGCGCGCTACCGCTTGAGCCACATCCCAGCCCCTCCAAATAGTTTTCAACAAAGCGATGCTGCTAAAGTTTCCAAAAATGAAATCTGCTCATCTTTCTGTGTGTTTATCTTATCCCTCAGAGTGTCAGCATTTGTGGAGTGTATATACTAGACTAGTGTAACCAAGTCCCCATAATGAAATAATTGATGTATTTTTTTTTGAAGAGGCTTGATCCATTCTTCCTAAAGTTTAAAAAACAGAGCACTTTTTTTTTAACTCAAAAGAAAATCTGAACAAAGCTTCTAGCTTTATCAAAGATTATAGAAGTTGTTTAACTAAACACTAAATTCATAGACCCCTGCTAACTTCCCTTAGATAATGCTTCTGGTGCCTGATCACCTTGGGAACAACTGTGTTTTTTCTTTTTCTTTTTTTAGAAGGGATTTTGAGATAACCTTGCCCAGCTCAAACTGGCTGAAGCCTCTGACTCCTTCACTTGGGCCTGCATTAATGTAAAGTGGTCAACCTTTTGACATCAAAGGGCCCCAAACTCCACCCTCAGATCAAGTTAACTTTCTCTGGACATGCATCTACTAACAGTGGTGACCCCCATAGGAACAGAGGTCCTTAGGATTAAAAGATAAAAACTCTCAGGGGAAATAAGACAGCCAAGGTAGCTCTCACACTAAGAATTAGGAACTAAAAAGCAAACCAATCTTAAAGGCCTTAAACTAAGATAACACACCAGGAGACAGGAGGTTAGGAAGTCAGCTCAGCCTTCAAAGACTATGTGGTCAGTGGAGACACCAAGAGGCCAGAGCCAAGAGAAACAAGATCATTAAAATTAAACCCACCAAGGAAGGGCAATGATCTACCTTGTTCCAAATCCCAGTTAGGAACTTTCCCATATGATAAGGAGCAAATTCCAGGTGGAGAGGGCGCCTGTGTGGAACAGTCACTAAAGTAAACTATACCTTTACCTCATTAGCATATTACAATGCACAACCCCAGGCAGAGACTTAAAATGGTAAAAAGACTTGCAACAAGGAAGAGGTAGGATGAAGAAGAGTGCAGGTGTTAACTAAAATTCCTCCTCTACATGTGATAACACCAGGAAACCAAGTTCCTGTCTTCCCTGCAAAGTCCTTAAAAGCTGTATACCTTTACCCTTTTTTTGAGCCAGCCTGACACCCTGGGTCTGTGCTGCTTCCCTTCTGTTCCAGCAAGAAGTCCAATAAAGAGTGTTGTTGCGTGCAGTTGTGCCTTATTCTGATTCTTCTGATGGAGACAAGAACTCATTTAGTCAGTGATACTGAGGATCCATGAGCTTTGTTTATGCATGTGTACACTGCTGATCACTTTACCCCTCCCCCCCACCTCAGACCACGCTCATTCTTCATCCCACAAATACCCCAAATACTACACTCAGGGAGGTAGATTTGGGTCTGGGGGCTCCTCTTCCTCACATTGGGTGACTCTCTTCTGTAAAACTTGTCACTTTAAGGTTGGCAAACTGAATAGCGGGAAAAGGAGCCAGGTTTAGTGACATTAGGAATCACAGCATGAGAAAAATCATATCTTTCTAGGTATCGGTTTAATTTTTCTTGTAACTGTTGGTAAATGGTATCATTTGAGGGATACCCTCTCTTCACATGCTTCTGGAACTAAGTTACAAGTAACATAAACAAATAGAAGTTGTTACAGAGCTGGGGGCTTCCTAAAAACTGAGGCAATGTGAAGACCCCCTCTTCAATCCTGATTCTTGTGATCAAGTGAGAAAATTTTCAGACACATCACTCAGAGTAACGGAATGAGTTTATTGAACAGATAGGAAAAGGGAAAGGGGACATTCTCACGGGAGAGAGTGGGTCCTCTCAGAGTGGAGAGGGATAATGTACTCCAATTTTGTGGGGGAATCCCATAAAGGTTTCCAGAGAGTCCTGTCCAGATCCACCTCTTGACTTTGAACTGACAGCAGGGTGACATCAGACTTTCAAGTCCCCACTGTCATGACAACTCTAGGTTACTTTGGCCCATGCTGACTGGTTCTTATTGAATTATTACAGATTTTATGGTTAGGAGGATCTATCCTTATCTCCCAGAGTTTCAGGATCTGGTCACAAAACTCTCCTGGGTTCCTCCCATCAACATTATCTTGGGCTTGCATTTCTTCTGCAGTTAACAGGTAGTTCGCTAAGGAATGTGACATATCCTGTCCACTTAAGCCAGGCAGGGCTGCAGGTAAATTTCTTCTTGGAAATGAAAGGATGTGGGGGTCGGCACAGTGGGCCCATAGACTTATAGACTTATTCTCTTAACCTTGTGTTACTACCATCTTCATCTGTCTGTCCCCTAATAGAGCTATGTTCTAAGCAAGTCTTTATTTTTAAATTCCACAATAGTAAACATTTGTTCTAAATGATTAAAACAATGTAGGACTCCTTCAGAAAATACCAAAATGTAGGACTCCTTCAGAAAGCATGAGTGCTTCATAATCCCCTACCTCAGCAAGAATCATTGTTGTGCTTGCATTTGTTTTTCTAGGTCTACTGTACAGATCCTAATATCCTAACAGCAATAATATCCAGTGTTCTGAACCTGTGCTTTGTAAATGTAACAGTGCATCTCTCTATATTAATACACATGGGTCTACCTCAGTCTTCTACCTGCTACAAAACCTAGCTTTTTTCCTGACATTACTTTTTTTTTTTTTTTTTTTTTTTTTGGAGACAGCCTATGGCTTTACAGGAAAACAGTTCTTTGGATGGGTGATCTTTCATCATATAGATGATTGCCTCGGTGCTTTCACTGTAAGAACTGCAGCGAAGATGAAATTATTTTGGTGAATATTTTTTTTGTGGCAAATAATAGAGAACTATCTGATCTCTTAAAAAGAAAGAAAGACAGAAAAAAAAATGCTCCCTAATGAAAACTTCTCTATTTCTTAATAAGTGGTTCTTTCAACTACCAGAGTTCTCTTGTATGTGTTTCTAAAGTGATTTTTCTTTTGTCAGTTAAAATAAAGGGGAGCTGGGCAAGGGGGCGCCCACTTGTAATCCCAGTAGCTCAGGAGGCTGAGGCAAGAGGATCCTGAGTTTAAAGCCAGCCTCAGCAACCTAGTGAAGCCCTAAGCAACTCAGTGAGACCCTCTCTCTAAATAAAATAAAAAAAATGGCTGGGGATGTGGCTCAGTATTTAAGTGCAATTCCTGGTACCAAAATAAATACATACATACATACATATATACATAAAAAATAAAAGGGGAACACAGTGGTACTTCTCATGTGAAATCTCACCCTGCAAGGTTTCCCAAATGCATATTCAAACTCTGAGACTCAGATCACACATCTGCTTTCTGGTCTTTCTGGAGTCTGGCACACCCTATGCTGCGCTCCTCATTCCACTTTGCATTTTCATAGCAGGTGGGGCTCTGTCCTCAGCTTGGCACCCAGTGTTAGGCATCACCTTAGTGCTCCCATTTCCTCCTGGAGACTGTCAGGTTCTTCAGATCGGATAGTTGGCACCTTGCATAACACCTGGCACGTAGCCAGTATTTACTGTTATTGTGTAGATGATTCAATGAATAATAGAATGTTTAACTCTCGGAACTTGAAGGACTATTGTTGCGAAAGAAAATGACGTAACTAATGCTGAATCTTTCTGAGTTGGGAAGTTGCAAGAGGATGGCACCTGCACCTGCTAAAGGTTAATCCGCAGAATGTTCTAGAAGATTTGGATGAATAACAGAAGTCAGTGACCTCTGGCCTTCAACATTTCTCAGCTGGGAGTACCCTTATTCACTCACCAATCAGAATGGGTTTGCAATTCAGGATTTCTGCCCCCAACCAATGAACTGCCTCTAAAAACCACTGTCATGGTAATTACCCCCCTGAAAAACTCCTCTACATTGGCCACTATTCAGGAATGCCCTGATCAGTGTACCACAACTGCAATTCATTGTTTCCTAAACCAGTGCTATTTCCTTTGACCTCTGCGTCAACCCCCCCTTTTTTCCCTTTAGTTCATATTATGCACTTCATGGTTTATTCAGATGTCCTCTTTCCTCTGCCTCCCGCCCCCTTGTGGTCATTTCCTGTATCACTAGGAGCTGGAACCAGTTGAGGGTTGGTGGTGCCAACCATCTGGTGAACAGGAAGCAATTCCACTGCTGAAAACAGCAACCTGATAAGGCACACAGAAAAGAACAGGAAGGCAGGAGGCCTGGGTCCTGGCCCTCACTCTGTTACTAACTCATTTATCCATTCATTCACTCATTCAACAATACTCAGCAACGCAATATGTGCATAATGCATGTTTGGGCACTGTTCAAGTCCTGTGGTGGTGAAGAAGATAGACAAAGTTCCACTTCTTGTGGCACTTACTTTACAGAGGACAGTCAGACCTACCGGCATATAGGAGAATATCTATGGAAGAAGATGGTGATTGGTCAGCAGTGAAGGGTGGCTGATCCCAGTTTGGTGGTTGGGAAGGGCATCTTTGAGTACTGACATTTCAACTGAGGTGTAAATGATAAAAAGGAACCAGTCATTCAAGGATAATGGGGAAAGTATTCCAGGAAGAAGAGCCAGTGTGAAGGTCTTAAGATGGAAATAGACCTTATGTCTTCAAGGGACAGAAAGAATATTGTGTCTGGCATAGAGAATGCAAGGAGGAGATGAGTGTGGAAAGTTGGGGAGGAGCTGGGTAATATCTTGCTTTGAGGAATTTAGATTTCATTTCAAGTATAGTGAGGAACCATTGGGAGGTTTTAAGCAAGATCACGATCAGATCATTCAGCTTGTTCCAAGATGGATTGCTGGATACTTGCAGAGGGGTCAGCTGAGAAGCTATTGCAATTATTCAGGGGACAGCAAACAGTAATTTGGCCTAGAGCAATTGTAATAGAAATGGAGAGAAGTGAATGGATTTGGGATTACTTTGGAGACCAAGTAGAAAAGACTTGTTGATGGATTGAATGTGGAAGATGAGGAAAGAGGGAACTCAAGAAGGACTCCTCGATTTCTAGGTTGAATGGAAGATGGAAATTCTGAAGATAGAGATTTGGGAGTCATCAGAACATAGATGGTCTACAAAGTCATGGGACTGAATGGGGTCACCAAGGGGGAGCATACAGAAATGATTAGTACCTTCTAATCTTTAGAAATTTAGCAGAGGACAAGGAGTCAATAAAAGAGACAGAAAAGAGGGAGGATGTTGAGCATCAAAGAGCCAAGGGAAGAAGGAAGGAATAATCAGCTTTTACTGAGAAGTCAAAGAGTTTAAGTTCAAAGAAGTGACTGTCAGATTGAACAACAAGGGGTGACCTTGACAGCAGTTGTCTCTGGAGTAATGGGGATAGAAGCCAAGTTTGGGTAGTTTGAAGAGGGAAAGAGGAGACAGCAATACTTTCTGAAGTTGAAGGAAAGTAGAGAAAATACTTAGTAGAAGAAAGCAGACATGGAGGTTAAGGGAGAGGTTAAGAGCATGCATGGGGATAGGGTGGTACAGTAGAGAAAACCCTGACTATTCGGGAGAGAAGGCAAGAGAAACCGTGGGAGGGCGGGGATGGGATCCAGAGCTCAGGTGGAGGAGGCGCTAACTCTGAGAAACAAGGGGGGTTCTGTGTAGAAACAAAAGAGGAGGCAGAGAGTAGGTGCTGAGATGCGGGAGCTGTGGAGGTCTGGGGAAGGAAGCAGCAGGATTTTCTCTTCATGCGATGGTGGTCGAGTTGCTCATCTTGCTGGGATGTGCTGGAGACACAGTCTGCTCTGGTCACAGTGGGTGGGCTTCCCTGAACACATCCACTGGGCTGTTCACACCTGCCTTAACATCAGCTTTGTTCATAAGGGCCTCAGTGGGTAAGGCACAGAGTTCAACTAAGAGCTGATGAGAACAATAACTCCTAACTATGGAACATGCACTTCAGGCAGATGCTGGCTTGGTGCTTTCTGTCACCACATCCTGAAAGGCAGGAGATGAGAAAACTGAGGGGCAAAGGAGAGGAAGTGGTCACACAGCTTTTCTCAAGGGATGCAGTGAAAACTTAAACCCTAATACAAAATCATACACTTAACCAGTATGTTCTGTTGTCCCAGCAAAGAGAGAAAGGGAGAGAAGGGATCAGCTAGGAGATTGGTCAGGGGTCACCGCCCTTAGGTTACATACCTGCCCACCTCCTCAGCAGAGCAATGGTGATGTGAACTGCTCAGTAATTCCTGAGAAACAGCAAGGGCTGGGTTTTCTGTAGCAGGCTTGGAAGCTAGCATTCTAAACTTGACAAAGCCCACCGCAAAGCAGAGGAACTGGGCCCACTGCCATCAAGTTCTAGCAGCTGCAACATCTGCAAGCAGTTTACCATTCACTGATTGAACCCTCAGTCAAGTTTTTGTGGCTTTAAGTTTTTCCAGATGTTTACTGGGAAATAGTCTTTGTCCGATAATCCTTTCCTGTAGAAAGCAAAGTCAGGTCTTATGAATACCCAGAGGGCCAGCAGAGCTACCTCCACACCTTCTCATGTGGACAAAATTCAGTTAGACTTTTTAAATGCAGAAGGAGAGAGATTTCTGTTTTGTTTTCAATTTTATAAAATAATAAATAAATTGGTCCTGCCCAGGACCAGCAATAGAGACATAAGGCTTGTTCCTACCTTTTATTTATTCAGGAAACTTAAAAAGCTTCCCCAGCTTTCAGCAGAAGGTTTGGCCAATAGGTTGTTTATGATATGAAATCTGTGGATCCCTATAGGAAGTTGGATGGAATTGTATTTTAATATAATTGAATTCCATTTTGATCCTCTGTCTCTTAATGCATTTATGGAATTTTTTTCCCCCAATGCTAAAGGTGTCCATGAATTCTGCCAGAGGATCTTTGGGGTCATTGTTTGAATTGTAACTTACTCTCTGGGATTCAACATCTTGTAAGCGAGTCCATCTGAGTGTGCAGGAGCTAAGGGAGTCTCCCAATACAGGGTGGAGAGGTGGAGGAATAGGAAGCAATGGGGCCATCACATATGTGCTGGGGCCCAGGCCATTGGAGGGAGAGATGCAGGCTCTTGGGTCTCACATGCTGCCATTGTCTGAGCAGAGGGCTGCAGCATCCCCTCACTCCTACATGGATTTGGGGACCACTGCTGAGAGGCAGCAGCAGTCTGCAACCTGAGATGTCTGAAAGCCATGTGCTGCTTTGAGAGAAAAGAGAGAGGCCGGAAGAGAATAGCAGCCAGATGAGGATGGAAACCTGGATATCCGTCTATCCCCTGTGTCATTTCCATGTCTGAACACTGTTTCTGACAGCAAAGCGTGATGCTGAAATAAATTCTGGGGAGGAGGTATCGAACATGAACCTGACAGAGAACATTATTCCATTGAGAAAAAGACCTTTCATGGGATGTCACAGTTGATACCAAAACAAGTATTGAAGTCTCAGGGGCTGCAGCCCCAGCCATCACTGTGCGAATATCACCCGGCCTGGAGCGCCTGCTTGGCTTGATTCAGGCAGCCTCATTGTCCCCCAAAGAGTTGTTGGTTTTTTCTCAGAGGAACAAAGAAAACATTCTGTCCATGAGAATGGCTTTCAGGGTTCTCCTGATTCAGCACTGGAAAGAAAATAGGGGCATGTTGTGGTCTCCAGTTGTAATATTCACATAAAGACACTGGTGGCAGAGCCTCTGGCACCCAATTTCCAGGTGGAATATTTCTACCTTAAACAAAAATGGAAAGGAAAGAGGAGGAGGGAGAAAGCATCTTCCATTAACCTACTGAATGGTGCTCAAGTACTGTCCAGGTGCTCTGTGTCACCTCCTTCCAGCAGCCCTGGGTCATGGTGTTGTCCCTATAGTATGTTTCCCTATAGTATGTTTCCCTATAGTATGTTCAAGTTTGATCCACTTTCCTTCAACATCTGCATGCTGTCAGAATCCACATCTGTCCATCCAACCTCCTAAATTTCTACTTCCACCCATCTCCCCTTCCCTGGTGACAGTGCCTTAGCTCAGGCCTCTATCTGATTTGACACGGGCAGATACAACTCTCACTAAGCTCACACTATGTGTCACAGCCTCGGTGGGAGTGGCGTATGAATCTGAGTCTTGGATTTAAGGAATTTTCTCTGTTGAGCCAATTTGGAGACTTGCAGATATTTCCCTGAGACTTCCTTCCATCTCCCCCACCCCCAGTCCTATTCTCAGAAATCAGCTTTTTATTAATTTAACAAATACTGAGCAATTCCTCAAAGGACTAGGCGTTTCCTAGACACCAGAAAGATGTGATGTACAAAATAAGTTCCTTGCCCTTGCGGAGTTTGTCATTCTAGCTCCTTTTCCCTCTTAATGGTCATTTTGGCCTCCTGTCTACAGCCTAGGTAATGATCTCTCTCTCTTTTGCCTAGAACAGAGGGTTGCTGCCTGGCCTTTATAACACAAGGTGGACATGGCCATTTGCCAAACTCGTGAAGATTCAGCAGTCCTGATTCTTGTCCTCAAGTGTCCTGGGCAACTGCTTTTTGCCTGTGATGAGACTTATGTACCTCACTGCTCTGGCCCCCTCCACCCAAGCAAAGGATTAGGCATGAGGTGCCTTTACATATTAGGCACCAAGCTCAGTGTGCCACTCTGGACAACTTGTTACCAAAATAAGTATTGAAGTCTTAGGGGCTTATGATATGGAATCTGTGGATCCCTATCAGAAGTTGGATGGAATTGTATTTTAATATACCACTGGGGGACCCTAGTCTCCAGGACAGAAAGCCTGTTGACCTGAGTGAGACCAGGGTTCTTTCTAACTTTGATGTCATGATCTCGCAAGGATACGTGATTTACACACATTTTGCCTTTGACGATCTTTTCCCCTGGTATTTTCTGTTTCTTTGAACTGGACTCCTTTGCTATAGTTAGAAACAACAACCATTCAGGAAAACAAACAAATTTGACCTTTAAAAGCAAAATGGGTAGAAGAAGGATTCGGCTCAGGGGAGCTGCTTCAAGTAGGAAAAATTCCATCATGAATAGAGCTATGATTTTGTTAGAAGGGCCAAGAAGGGGCTCATGTGAAGAAAGGCTGCAGGGCCTGAGGGAGGTTCCGCCCCACAGCACTAAGGGATAAATACATACTTTCTCTTCTTTTTTCCCCTCTCTCTACAGTGTGGTCTGAGATGGTCCTTAGGTTGTCATAGTAACTGTTCCAGGTTGAAATTTCACTTCCCTGAGATTTACCCTAACTCACTCAAAAGAATCCAGCAAATCACATCATGTTCAAGCACAAGAATGGGATCCTAATTAGAATAAGTTAGACTCCACGTACATATAATATGTCAAAATACACTCCACTGTCATGTATATCTAAAAAGAACAACAACAACAAATGAACCCAGCAAAGGACCTAAAGATCTAGGCTTTGACCTCACTATCCCTCCCCACTCTGTCCCTTTCGTCCATCAAACAAGGATCAGGGCTATGGACTGCAAATTGGTGCAGCCAATTTGGAAAGCAGTATGGAGATTTCTTGGAAAGCTGGGAATGGAACCACCATTTGACCCAGCTATTCCCCTTCTCGGTCTATTCCCTAAAGACCTAAAAAGAGCATGCTACAGGGACACTGCTACATCGATGTTCATAGCAGCACAATTCACAATAGCAAGACTGTGGAACCAACCTAGATGCCCTTCAATAGACGAATGGATAAAAAAATGTGGCATTTATACACAATGGAGTATTACTCTGCATTAAAAAATGACAAAATCATAGAATTTGCAGGGAAATGGATGGCATTAGAGCAGATTATGCTAAGTGAAGCTAGCCAATCCCTAAAAAACAAATGCCAAATGTCTTCTTTGATATAAGGAGAGTAACTAAGAACAGAGTAGGGACGAAGAGCATAAGAAGATTAACATTAAACAGGGATGAGAGGTGGGAGGGAAAGGGAGAGAGAAGGGAAATTGCATGGAAATGGAAGGAGACCCTCAGGGTTATAGAAAATTACATACAAGAGGAAGTGAGGAGAAAGGGGAAAAAATACAAGGGGGAGAAATGAATGACAGTAGAGGGGGTAGAGAGAGAAGAGGGGAGGGGAGGGGAGGGGGGGATAGTAGAGGATAGGAAAGGCAGCAGAATACAACAGACACTAGTATGGCAATATGTAAATCAATGGATGTGTAACTGATGTGATTCTGCAATCTGTATATGGGGTAAAAATGGGAGTTCATAACCCACTTGAATCAAAGTGTGAAATATGATATATCAAGAACTATGTAATGTTTTGAACAACCAACAATAAAAATAAAAGAAAAAAAATTTCCAGAGGCTGGTGCCTCCAGTCCAGGAAAAGGGACTAGATTTCCCAGGACTCTCATTCTAGGAGCATCATTTGAAAAGCTGTCCAAGTTCCTACTTAGGGAATAATTAAAGTTGTGCTGCAGGGCTGTGGTGGGGTGGATGGGATTCCACTGAGGTCCTATGAGACTGGGCTTGGAATTGGGGGGAAGGAAAAGGGGGGGGAACCTAAAAGCAAAACAAAAACTCAAACAATAGTACAAAGGAAGCACTGTCCCTGTATGCACATGGAGTGGCGAGGTCAGCCCAGCCCAGGTCGCTGTACCAGGCCTCCCATAGCAACAGTGTTGGGCTGTGAGGAAGCCCATCTTAGATCCAGGGAGGGTATGGGCCTGGGAAAATGTCCAGGGAATAAATGACACATTAGGACATCCTGCAGAGCAGAGGGATACACGCAGAGATTTGGAAATGTATGAGGAGATAAGTGGAGAGCACTTTCTGGTCCTTCTCCAGGAGCCCTGCAGTGCAGACTGCCAAACGATGAATTCCACTGGCATAGAGAACATTCCAGCTTGACTTATAGAGCTTAACTGCTAACTATTCAGACTCAGATACCTGCCAGATCTTCAGCCACTCAACTGGAATCTTCCTACACAGCTGCAGTTGAAATATCAGAAAGCCGCCCCAGACCCACATCTGGGCCTAACATGCATATCTCCCATGCACCCAGGGAGGTGCGTGCTCTGTAAGGACCTCTCCTTTCCTGGGCACCTATGATTTCATAGAGATCCAGAGCCAAAGAGCATCACAGACAATTCATGCTGTGAGCGGCCCCTGGGTGGGCAGGGAGGGAGGAAGTGCTCACCAGGAAACCAGAGCCTACTCAGATCCCCTGAGACCTTGGGGACCAGGCAGTTCCTAGTCTCCTCTGCATGGTGTTTTAGCCAACGAGGATCTGTCCTACTTTGTCCTGTTTCCATTTTGGTGCCTTGACAGGTCATCATTATTTATAGCAAGGAACTGACTCTGTGAGGATCTCAATTAGAGGCCTCTTCCCTGAAAGCGATGGGAAGAGCACAGGTCTGTGGACCAGGACATGGAGGTCCTAGACCCAGCTGTGGTCTCACCTCACCATTGCAACACACTCCCCTGCCAAGATCAAAGTGGCAGCCACCTTCTTGCCACTTTACTATGCTGTGACTGGGATGTGGCAGTGGCGTGGGAGAAAGGCAGGACCCCAAGCAGAGCAGTGGGTCAGACAGGAAGTGAGGGGAGGGCCTGACTAGCTGGACACCACAGAGCTCTTGGATCCCTACAGTGTCCGGAGCCCTGGCTGCTCTACTTCCCACATCAGCAGCTCTCAACAGGGCCTGTGGGCCTCCTGGAAACTACCAGGACTTGCTAGGTTCCCATTTCTTTTCCTCTTGTGCCCTCGCCATGGGGAAGGAGAGCCCAGAGTGAGTGTGTGTGGGGTGGTGAGGAAGGAGGGAGGAGCTGGTGGGAGGTGTGTTGTGCTTTGCAGCTGTGGCCCCAGGCCCTCCAGCCTCAGGACCAGGAAGGGACCACACTCCCTGGTGAAGAGCTTCTGCTGCTGACTTCAGAGGAAGCTGTTTATCTGGATCAGAAAAATGCCAAACAAATGGTGAGGTTATGAGGAAAAAGGCACACTTATACATTGCTGTTGGGGCTGCAAATTGGTGCAACCACTCTGGAATGTAGTATGGAGATTCCTCAGAAAGCTTGAAATGGAGCCACCATTTGACCCAGTTTTCCCATTCTTTGGTATATACCCAAAGAAGTTAAAGTCAGCCCACTATAGAGATACAGCCACATCTATGTTTATAGCAGCTCAGTTCAAAATAGCTAAACTAAGGAACCAACCTAGGTGCCCTTCAACAGATGAATGGATAAAGAAAATGTGGTACATATACACAATGGAATATTATTCAGCCATAAAAACAAATGAAATTATGACATTTGCTAGTAAATGGATGGAACTGGAGACTATCATGCTAAGTGAAATAGGCCAGTCCCCCAAAACCAAAAGCTGAATGTTCTCTCTGATATGTGGATGTTAACACACAATAAGGGAGTGGCTAGGGAAGACTAAAAGGACTTTGAATTAGATAAAGGGGAATGAAAGGAAGGGAGGGGGATGGAATAGGAAAGACAGGAGAATGAATCGGACATAACTTTCCTATGTTCATATATGAATACACGACCAGTATAACTCCACATCATGTACAACCAAAAAAATGGGATCCTAAGTAGAATAAGTTATACTCCATGCATGTATGATATGTCAAAATACATTCTACTGTCAGGTATAACCAAAAAGAACAAATAAAAAGTTGAGAGAGAGAGAGAGAGAGAGAGAGAGAGAGAGAGAGAGAGAGAGAGAGAGTGCCAAACACAGATTCTCTTTTCTGCATTAGGCTACTCTGGTGGGAATAATAAGGGTTGAGCAACCCAGAGTGTGATTATCAAACTACATTATGGTCACAAAGGAGCAGCTGTGCAGAAGCCAAGAGGCACAGACGCCCCAAGGCAGGATTTAGAAGTTTTGCAAATTCCATACAGTTTTCCCCTTGAACTGTAGTAACCCACTACCAGGCAGAAGAGGTGCACTCCAACTCCAAGTGCATCCTGTCCTCAGAGCTTGTTTTGACACAAGAGAATTTCATCCATGTGTTATTTATGTGATCCATCCCATGAGCTTGCCCAGCACTCAGATCTAGTGGACGCTCGGTGAATAGAAGGCCAGTTTCTCTGGCACAAAATGGCTGGTTTAGAAAGGGAATGTTACATGATTCCAGGGAGTAGTTTATTTGCATGACCCCAGTGGTCTGATGCTTTCATCAGACCACTGATGAATATAGCCTTGGTGGTGGTGGTGGTGGTGGTGGTGGTGGTGGTGTGTGTGTGTGTGTGTGTTGGGGTACTGCTGGTGATCTAAGAGCTGAAGCCCTTGGATTCCAGGAGAAAAGCAGCCTTGGGTGATGAGCCTGTTGTCATGTGATTGGAACCAGGCTTGGAGTTCAGTGAGAGCCCTGAGCCTTGTGGAGAGGGAAGGGGGAAGCTCCTGATGCTCCTGGACAGGCTGTTCTGGGGGAGGAGGAGGTGAGCCCTTCATGCAGGTCAAAGCAGAGCTGGGACTGAGACGCATGCGCACAGTGGTGGTGGGCTTCTTCCCATGCACAAGGCTGTTGCTCTCCCCTCCTCCTACCTCTCAGGCTCCCTTCCCTGATTCCCTCTGTCTGTCCTCTTGTGCCCCTCCCCGAGGGTGGCCTTGATGTTTAGCACCAAGGTGGCCTGGAGACCAACAATGGAGGGACATTGAGTAGTCCCCATACTGAGCAGGGCTGCACCAGCTGAATATGGGGTCAAATATGAAACCTGGGAAGAGAGAAGAAGCAGGGGAAGACCAGAGTTGTGGCTCAGGTCAGAAAGGAGCTTGCTTCTTGATGGCTCCACATTCCTTCCTTTGAGACCCCTTGCTTTCTCCATTTTTTACAATCTGCTCAGGCCATGTGGTTCAGGTAAGACTGACTTTAAACCATACCTGCCTTTTGAGGGGCAGTCGATGTCCCAAACCTGGGCGCTCAGAGTGTTCCTATGGGGACAACCCTTCATCCAGACAAACCAGTATTCCCTAGGGTGTCTACTGACTCTTTCAGCAATTTTTTTTTTTTTATAATTCACTAGTGTTAAGATCCATGTAAACTCAAGAGTTCCAGGGACCATCTTAGCTTAATATTTCATAATATTTTTTTCTTTTTGGTACCAGGGAGTGAACTCAGGGACACTCAACCACTGAGTCACATCCCCAGCCCTATTTTGTATTTTATTTAGAGACAGGGTCTCATTGAGTTGATTAGGCCTCGCTAATTTGCTGAGGCTGGCTTTGAACTCAGGATCCTCCTGTCTCAGCCTCCAGGGCTGCTGAAATTACATGTGTGCACCATGCTGGGCTCAGGTAGACCCTTTTTGAGAATGTAGCAAAGTAGAGGAAACTTAGATCCATCAGAACTTCCAGTTACTGAAGCAGAAATTGAGAAAGGAGAACAGAGTTGAATATCTGGACTATGAGGTGGTGCTGACAATTCCTGGGGACACAACAGTTGTAGGCCCAGAAAAGCTAGTGGTGTACTTTGGTTCAAGTCTGAAGGCCTGAGAACCAAGAGCTTGACGTTCAGTGGCAGGAGAGGTGGACATCTCAGCTCAAGAAGAGAAAATGTGCCCTTCCTCTGCCCTTTGGTTCTGTTCAGGCCCTCAGCAGATTGGAAAGTGCCTGCCCTGAGGGGAGTCCGCTGTATTCAGTCTGCTGACTCAAATGCTCATCCCTTTCAGAAACACTCTCTCTCTCTCTCTCTCTCTCTCTCACACACACACACACACACACACACATACACACACATACACACACAATGTTTTACCAGTTATCTGGGCATGTGTTAGCCCAGTTCAACTATGATGTTGGATATGAAAGATTAAGATCATCCTTGGTTTCAAAGAGGTAAATTTTATTTTATAAGTTTTCTCCTGCCCCAATTTTCAGTAGTGGTGGAAAAAAGGTCATTAATAAGGTAGGAAAAGAATTAAGGGGAAAATTTAGTTTTGTAAGATTGTGTCCTTTCACTTTGGCCTTTTAAAGAATGCTTCTTAAAAGAGTGTGTAGGGATTTGATTTCATTTTGCTACGACTCATACATTGTTGGTGGGATTACAAATTGGTGCAACTACTTTGGAAAGCAGTCTGGAGATTCCTCAGAAAACTTGGAATGGAACCACCATTTGACTCAGCGATCCCACTCCTCAGTCTATACCCAAAGGACTTAAAATCAGCATACTATAGTGACACAACCACACCAATGTTTCTAGCAGCTCAATTCACAATAGCTAAAATGTGGAACCAACCTAGATGCTCAGCAATAGATGAATGGATAAAGTTGTAGTATATAAACACAGTGGAATATTACTCAGCATTAATTAATTAATAATATTCCTATTACTCAGCATTATAGCTTTTGCAGGTAAATGGGTGCAGTTGAAGAATATTATGCTAAGCGAAGTCAGCCAGTCTCAAATAACTAAAGGCCCAATGTTTTCTCTGATTAGTGAATGCTGATCTATGATGGAGAGGAGGGGATGGGAAGAATGGAGGAAGTTTGGGTTGGGCAAAGGGGAGGGTGAGAAGGAGTTAT
This sequence comes from Marmota monax, assembly GCF_021218885.2. Classification (NCBI taxonomy): domain Eukaryota; kingdom Metazoa; phylum Chordata; class Mammalia; order Rodentia; family Sciuridae; genus Marmota; species Marmota monax. The sequence continues at coordinate 8,945,958 of NW_026693473.1, read as the reverse complement.
GGGGGCAGGAAAGATGGTGGAGTGAGATGGACATCATTACCCTAGGTACAGATGTGATTGCACAAAGGGTGTGTCTCTATGTTGTGTACAACCAGAGAATTGAAATGTTATGCTCCATTTGTGTACGATGAATAGAAATGCATTCTACTGTCATGTATAACTAAGTAGAACAAATTAAAAAAGAAAAAAAAAGGAGTGTTTAGGGAAGGAAAGACTTTATCTGGAACCCCAAATCAAGTCACATTTTGAAAGGAAAGCTCTTCCTGTGAGGTTCCTCAACTGTGGTTAAGAATTGGGCAGTGGTTATGGAAGAATATACTGGGATTTTTAAAAATTTATTTTATTTTATTTATTAATTCATTTTAGTTATGCATATATGATAGCAGAATGCATTTTGATTCACTATACACAGGGATTTTTTTAATTCTTAAAAAATTAAATTTTTTAGAATTTTATTTTATTTATGAAACAGTTGTATGTATTATTGGGGTATAATGAATATTTGGATAAATGTTTATAACATGAAGTGATTAAATTAGATTAACAAATTCTTCACCTCAGGTAATTATCATTTTTTGGTGGCAAAATCATTTAAAATCTCCTCTTTTTAGCAATTTTGAAATATAAAGAACATTATTATTTATTAACGTCAGTGCTAGATCACTAAAGCTTCTTCATCCTAACTGAAACATTGTCCTCTTTATCAACACCTCCCTTTTAGCCATCCACCAACCCTCTCTTGGAATTGTATTGAATTGAATTTACTAGAGTTAACCAGTAAATTTAGATAAATTCCAGTGGATATTTCCAAAATTATGGAGGGACAGGTAGACCAAAAAGTGAGAGACATGCTGCAATTATATCAAAGTTCCTGCAAACCTCTGATGGTGAAGTGGAAAAGTTGATCTAGCTGCACCTGGAGACCTCCTGAAACTCGGTTCTAGGAGTCTGACCTTCTGAATAACTTCCATGTATAACCTGGTTTAGTTTAATGGTCTTCTCTTCCTGGGTGTCCGTGGCCTGTTGAGGTGTCATGGCCGCTCAAGCCCCCTCTAGGATATATCTTGCTTTGTAAGCTCCTCACGTGGACCTGGAAGAAGAATGTAAATAGGATGTTCCTAGGTAACTTTTCCTCTCTTCTTTTTCCCTTGACCAGGAGTTTTGGCTCTGAGTAACCAAAGCTTCTCTGTAATTGTTATTTATGATATTTGCTCTGCTATCATTGCACCAGTTTTATATTTTGAGGACTGTTATGAGAGAAGGAAATACAGTTGTTCTTTTGTTCTATTTTATGCCCCTTGATGCTACATGTGTAAAACGGCTCCTGTCTGTATTTACCAAACACTACACAAAAACAAAGTTTTTGTTTGGTGGCATCTTCTAATGTTCCTGCACGGGGATCAGACTTTGGACCAGGTCCATTCCATATTCATTCCACAAAGATCTTATTAAGCACCCACTTGCTGTGTGTGGTGGCTCACGCTTGTAATCCCAGTGATTTGGGAGGCTGAGGCAGGAGGATCACGAATTCAAAGCTAGCCTCAGCAGCAGAGTGAGGCCCTCAGTAACTTAGTGAGACCCTGTCTCAAAATAAAAAAATAGAAAGGGCTGGGGATGTGGCTTGGTGGTTAAGCACCCCTGGGGTCAATCCTTGGTACAAAACAACAACTACAAAAGCACCTACTTGTGCCAGGCACCATTCTTATGTTGGGGAAACTGCAATGACTGAAACAGACAAAATTTCCATCCTTCTCAGGCTTCTGGTATAGTGGGGCCAGATGGCCAAGGGCCCCTTGTTGCTGGCCCAGTTCATTCATTCATTTGTTCATTCATGCATGCATTCAATAAGCCTCCTATAGTGGCTTTGTCATATGTCAATTTGGCTAGGTTGAATCACATTTCCCAGGATTTCTTTTCCTGTGTGTTCTTGGATGTTAGAGTGGTCTACAGAAGGATCCTTGAGCAAGATTTGGAGCGGGGAAGGGAGCAGCAGCTATTCATAGCTCACACTGTAGCTTACCTACATTGTCATCTATTCGTTGGTGGCTTCCACAGAAGAAAGCAGTGACCAGGCCTGAAACTGTTCCATCTTTCCCTGGATCTCCAATTCCTGGGGCCAGCTGAGGCATTTAAATCTCTATCACAAAGGGAAACGGTATTTGGCTGGTCAGCCCAGGAGTGCCTTCCCACTCTGTTGCACTCTCTAAAATCCTGTTCTCACTTTTCTGGTGTTGCACATCCCCACCCTGCCGCACTGTGCATTTCACTTCTAATTAGCCAAGAAAACCATAACATAGCACTTAGGAGGAATATTCTACCTTACTTATTTATTCATTCAATGAACATTTTAACAAGATATTCTTACTGCAGATGTGTTGCCAGGTGCAGAGAGTACAGTGAAAACAGAACAGTTTTTGCCTTAATGGAGCTTACAGTTCAGTGGTGGGAGACAGGCCAAAAGTTCAAGTAAGAAAACATAGAAATTTTTTTTAAAAAAAGAGTGGGGCCACGTGACAGTTAGAATGGGCCAGAGTGAACAGAAGGGTAGGACCAGATAAGATGGATGGGAAAGACCTTTTTATCACACGTATTCTCAAATATTAGAAAAAGTCAAAAGGATATGGACCCATTAAGAAGCAGCATTCTTTAGAGAGATATTCATTCATTTAGAAACCACTCTGGAGTATTTCTTAAAAGGAATATGAGTATATATTGAAGCTAGATGTCTAAGAGACCCATATTCAGCAGAAAGAGTCAATAATACAAGATTCAGCTTGATGTTGGGCATCATGCCCCCCCCCCCCCCCCCCCCGTAATTCCAGCTACCCAGGAGGCGGAGGCCGGAAGATCCCTTGAGCCTGGGAGTTTAAGGCCAGCCTGGGCAACATAGCAAGACCCTGTCTCAAAAAAAAAAAAAAAAAAAAAGAAAAAGATTCAGCATGGAGAATGGAAGATATTTTGTTCTGACATTGAGAGGGGGAAATACATGGAAAGCATATCCTTCACTCTAACAGACTATATAATAATTTATTTAAGAGTGTGTGCCATCAAAAACTTCTCAAGATAGGAATCAGGTGAGGGATGAGATGTAGGATGGACCCTGAAAGGACATGTAGGACATGCTTGGGACAAACGGCTGGGGCAGGTGTGAGTGTATGTGTGCACATGTGCAGAATACCTACTAAACTAGCCCATGATGGGGCAACAAGGGAGGGGACAGCTCTGCATATTTTCTGACATTGCTCTGCAACTTGGGGTAAATCTACTTGCCCACTGTGAGCATTACCTAAGCTGGAACTGTTCCCCATTTGAATCAGTTCCCTGGTGGCCTTGAAATAATTTGTCATCAGACTGAAAGGACCATGAACTTCTTCCTTTTGTGCCTTCTTACACCACTGAGCAAAGGGCTGAATGTCCAGCTAGAGATTCAGTACATACTGATCCCTTGCATAAAGCTTTCCACCTGGACCAGGCCTGCTTCTACAGCGTCTAAGCCTGGGGTCTGCACTATGGACTCAGGATACAGAGACCCCATTGGAGAACTGATGGGTCTTCTTCAATGTTTCTTGCGATGCTTCCAGGTTCTTTGGTCTTAAATCTGGAAGAACTGTGGTCCCTAAGTTTGGAAGTGTGCATATGAGAGGAAGAACGCAAACAAAAAACTAGGGGAGAAGTCAGTGTGATGAGGAACAGATTTTAAAAAGCCCTTTACTTCTCATGTGAAGACATTGCTTTAGAACAAGCATGATACCATGTTTTGGAAACTCTAAGTTCTCCTTACTGTTTTGCTCTCAGGGAAATTTCAGTGAGCTCCCGGTGCTATCTGTCAGCTTGTTCAGGTTTGCTTTAATCTCCCCTAGCTAGGTGCTGGCATGCTGATGGGCTGTAAAGAAAACATAGGAAGAAAATCCTTGGCTTCAATCTTATTTGAAAGTTCATAAGTCGCCCAGCAATCTGACCTTTCCTTCCTGAGTCAGCATGCCCAGAGTTTCTGTTTTACTCCAAGGAGAATAAATAGCAGACATTTCACAAATTTCAATTATGCAGGTTTTTACGTACATGAACCCAAGCAAAAGCCTCAGTTGTCCCCTTTAACAATGATATCTTTCCTTAGTCTTCCAGTCTGGTCAGAGTTAGCAGAGTCTTAGATATCATGGCCTCTAGTGTGTCCTTGTTATAATCCACTCACTTTGGTTGCTAATGGCCTTTACTTGACATAAAGGAAATTATCTATTGTGGATCAGGAGAGCAAAAGAAATAGAAATTCAAGCAACAGGGAAATAAATATGGCACATGTAAAGTTTCAATCAAGGTCACCTAGCCTAAAATTCCCAATCAGAAAGTGTGTCAGAATCTTTGCTCCTTGAAGAATCCTGGGCAGAAACACACTGAGAATCAGGCAGTCAGGTCAGCCCAGAGGAGCCTCTGGGGATAAATGACAGCCCAAGATCCTGCTCCAGCAAAAGGACAAATGCGACTTCCTGCTTCCGGCTTCCATTTGGACTCAGAGGCCCAAGCCTGGAGCAACCTGGGCTCACCATCCCCCCTTTGCAGGAGCTGGAGGAGGTTTAGCTCAAAGGTCAATGTTTATTGCATGAAGCACTTAAAAATTCTTGTTATCCAAGCCTTTGCCTGGAGACTTGGAGAGGATTACAAAAGAAGGCTTTCTTCCTTCAATTTATTTCTTAGGAAATTACCTCCAGCTCTGCCAAAGCCACAGAGGCTGCAGAGACTCCTTGGTGCTTCCTTGCATGGGACATTTAGCTATCCCGCATGACTTTTTCCATTCCCATTTCCTGAGGAGGAAACCAAAGACCTGGGAAATGGAGATGGCTTATCCCTGACCTCTTGGTGGCCCTGTGGGAAAAGTGCCAAGTTACAATTCCAGGAACAGGCCTGGGACTACGAGCAGATGCTCACTTTTTGCTCACATTTTCTTGTTCACATTGGAACATCTCCTGTCAGGTGAGGGCCATGGTCCTGCTGTCCAGGTGCTTTGCCTTCACTCTTGCTTTGCTACCATGTTTTCCCTTCCATCTACCACCCATAAACCCATTCACCATTTGTCTGTCCATCTATCCATCCATCCATCCATCCATCCATCCTTTTACTATTAATGCAAAATTAATACTTACTATATGCCGAGCTCTGTGCTATAAACTGGCAGTAAGATGTGCAAGAATAATCTCCACCCTTAATCCTGTGGTATGTGGGCTCATAATCGTCCTTGTCAACCTCACCTTCCACTATGGCCATTCTACTGCCCATGTCCTTCCTGCATCCTCATGTAACCCCTCTTTCATTTCCCAAAGCCACCCACCAAGCACCCTCACACCTCTGGAATATCCTTCTTAGTTTTGTTCACCTGACAAAATGTTCCTTCTCCCTGCTCATCTCACTGGTCACCTTCCCTCAGCAGAATGCCAGCCCCTCCCCCTCCTCTGTGTCACCCCTGTGTGTATTTTACCATGGGCTTTCCACTGTCCCCACACACCTTACAACCACCTTTGCCTGTCTTTTGGAGAAATTGTAGGCTCAGTGAGGACAGGGACCTCGACTTGTTCATAGCTGAATTTCTAGACTCTGATGTATTTTTGGGGGAAAAAGTAGTTGCATATCAGTTCTCTTTGTTTCTTTTTCTCTTTCTGTCCTCTCTGTCTACCCCCACTTTTCTCTGCACAACTTTTTCTGCATCTGAGTATTTTCTGTTTCTCGGTCCATCTGTTTCTATCTCACACACACATCAAAGCATACATGTGGACATTCGCACAAATACTACATATGAAAGTCTCTTTTGAGCATCTGTCCTTCCAGGGCAGTGAAGGGGATAGTGATTGGGAAGAAAATGAGGGGGGCCTTGGGTTAGGCTGGAGATAGAGAAGGAACCTTTACCTCAAGGGAAAAATCTAAGCTATTCAGATGGCTCCTTGCCTGTGTGTAAGATTATAACAGCAACCACATTATTATCTACACACCCATGAATGTAATAATAAGAATGAGGAAACTCATTCTTCTTACCTTCATGTAATTCGGGGTTTCTTAACCTGTATTGCAGGATGTTGAGCTGCACCCTTAGCTTCTCTTTCATCAGCTCCCAGTCATCATAATCAAGAATGTCTCCCAACATCATCAAATGCCACTTCACCCCACCACCATTGTAGCCCATTTCTCTCAGAATCTGAAGGCTCTTGCCTGCAATTTTTAGGCGGCTTCCCAGCATAACATTCCACAGGGTACATCAGAGGTCAGACCAGAAATCTCTGCCCATTTCCATCCTCCCTTAAGCCATGGGTCTGGCCCTTTTATATCCAACACTGATGACTGGGACTTCTGGTAACCCACAGGACACCTTTTAGCAAAAAGTCTACTACTTCTCCTGGAAAGACTCATTCTGAGACAAAACACAGAGCTTGTATTTTGGTCCCCATTCACTGGCTCTGCTAGGCTGCTTTGGGCAGTGCATAAACTGCATAACAATATAGCCATATATTATAGCCCTGGACACGTCCTTATTTCTGCCAAAAAATAGTGGAATGGCACCAATGAATTGTTCTAAAATCACCATGGCCTGTCTTTCTCTAATACATCTGTGATTGAGGAGCTGCTGGGATAAGAGATTTCTCTGTAAAGCATCAGACCATTCTTGCCAAATGTAGTTCATTTTGTAGCAAAATCTGGCCACTGTTCAGATCAGACTGGACTGGCCTAGACTAGAAGGAGACTATACTGTTTTAGAAATACAGGTAGAACTCAGAAAACCTCTAGGATGGAAAAGCAGTTGACTGACTTCTCGGGATTGATGACCCACAGTTGCAAAACAATTTCTGGGACTTTGTGTGACATGAATACCTGGAACTATAAAGGGAAATCTGACCCCATAATGAGCTTTAGAAGAAATCATCCCTATATTATCTAGGTAGCTTTATCTGGATGCTGCCTAACTTGTGCTGGTGGCTGGCGATGGTCTAAGGGCAATATTATAACATGATACCTAAAGTGTTAGAAATGTTAGAGTACTTAAATCATTTCTGATCTGGTTTGTTACTGAGAAAGAGCATTTGAATCTGGTTTGAATTGTTTTCCAAATTCTACTTTGGGGCTAGTATCTTCCACAGCTTAGGTCTGGCCCTCCACACAGGATGCCATGCAGGTTCACAGCATAGCCCTGGACACTAACAGACTTCCATGCATCCACATCTGGCTTCTCTCTGTGGGAAGGAGAATAATGGTGACTTCTAGATGCTCTTCATAAGCAGTAATTACCTCCAGAGAGGAATAGTTTCCCTTCTTGAGTACAGAGCACCAACTATGGTGATTTAAAAGTTTTATTATTTAATTATGTATTGCAGTTAAAAATAAAACCAGTGCTATGGTAACAGGAGTCTTGCTGTTGGTAGCTTCTGTCTGAAATTCAGGCACCTTCATGCTCATAATCCTCCTCACTATGGAAGCCAAGGATTGGAGGAAAGAATTAGTTTGCCTTTGATGACTTGTCATCAGTGATGATACTCAACAGGGCAGAAAGACCAAATGATACTTGTGGGAAGCCCTGAAGAGGGCCTGGGAAACATGTTCAACTGAGGATACACAAGAGGGGAAAAAAAAAAAAACACTGAAAGCCACAGAGATAAAAGGCTAACTGACTGAGTCCTCAGAGCAGTGCCTGTTAAAATCACAAGGAGATGTCACCTTATACCTGCCAGGTTGGCTGATGTTAGAAAGCTGAATAATGCCAAGTATTGTGGAGCTGTGGATCTAGGAAATCTGAACTGCTGGGGAGGTGAGGCCCTAGCACAGCCATTTTGAAGAAAATCAGGATTTAGTGAATTTACACATTTTCAGCAATTCCTCTCCTAGTATGTCTCAAAGAAAATTTCATACAGCCCCAGGGGGATCATGCAGTGGATATTCATTGCAGTGTTCTTGGTGGAGTTGGAGGCAATCCAGGTGTCTGTCACTGGAGTAATGGAAAGATGAATCATGGTTTGTGCACATCTTGAAGTGCTGTGCAGCAGTCAGAAGCAAGAGATTAGTTATAGGCATAATGTCATAAACAGATCTTCAAAATATAGTTCTGAGTTTAAAAAGTACACAAAATAGGATAAAAACTATATTACCATTTCTGTAATGAAAGCATATGTGAATCAATAAAAAATATTTTATAAGAACACAAAAAGATGCCCATTAAACACATTAGAATGTTTACCTATATAGGGGACAGAAAAAGGAAGGAGAGTTAGAGTTGACATAAAAGGCAACATATAAATAAAATAAGAGGTGGCTTTACATGGACCAGTGATGACAGTATTTCATGAACTGAAAAAAGGCAAGGGACAGAGTCTTCCCTAAGGCAAAGCTCCAAAAGGAATCCAGCTCAGCAGATCTCTTATCTTTAGCCCTGGAAAGAACTTTTATGATTCAATAACTGGAAGATAACCCAAAGAAATGAGCAAAAGATATGACTAGACACTTAATCAAAGAAGATACAAAATAGCTAAAAAGCACATGAAAATGTTCAACATCATTAATACTAAGGAAAACAAAAACCACAATGAGATGTCATTACATACCCACTAGAATGGTTAAAATTAAGAAGACTGCACTAAGTGTTCTGGTATGGAACCACAGGATCGCTCATGCGTTGCTGGTGGGACTGCAACTTGGAAAATAGTTTGACAACTTTTTTATGAAGCCAAGCACACGTGAACCATATAACCCAGCAATTCCACTCCTAGGTATTTATCAAAAGAAATAAAAACATGTCCACTTAAAGATCTGCTACAAAAATGTTGGTAGTAGCTTTATTCTTATTGACCCATATAGGAAACAACTCACATATCCATCAATTAGTGAACAGATAAACACACTTTGATTAAACCCATACAATGGAGTACTACTCAGTAACAAAAAGTAACACACTAGAGATTTTTACAATAGCAGATGAATCTCAAAAGCATTATGCTAAATAAAAGAAATCAAACACAAAAAACTACATATTGTATGATTCCATTTACGTGAAATTCTAGAAAATGAAAAAAAAAACCCCAATATTATGAAAAGCAAATCCTCTCTACAACATCCCCAGTGGATCTGGGAGTCCCAGGATAGGGGAGGGACTGGGTAGCAGGAGGGGAGTTGTCAGGGTGAAGAACTGCTTTTTTTTGCGGGGGGGTACTGGGGATTGAACTCAGGGGCACTCTACCACTGAGCACATACCAGCTATTTTTAATTTTTATTTTATTCTTGATAAGTTGCTGGGGGCCTCATTAGATTGCCCAGGCTGGCCTTGAACTTGTGATCCTTCTGCCCCAGCCTCCCTAGTTGCAGGGATTAAAGGCATGCACTACCCCACCTGGCACAGAACTGTTCTTGATTGTGGTGATATCTTCTCAAATGAATATATCTGTCAAAACTCACTGAACTGTACCCTTAAAATTTGTAAATTTTATGCTATTAAATAACACCTCAATAAAGCTGATGAACACAAATCTACGTGAACAGCTGGGCACAATGGTGCATGCCTGTAATCCCGGCTACTTGGGAACCTGAGGTAGAAGGATCAAAAGTTCGGGTCCAGCACGGGCAACTTAGTGAGACTCTGTCTCAAAATAAAAATAAATAAATAAGAGCTGGAGATATAGCTCAGTGGTAGAGTGCTTGCCTGGCCTGTGCCATGTGTGCGGCCCTGGGTTCAATCCTCAGTACCAAAAAAAAAAAAAAAAAGAGAGAGAACACACACACACACACACACACACATGAAATAAAAGCTTCTTGGGAAAAAGATGAGAGAAGGTAGGAGTTGAAGTGTTTCTGGGTGAAGTGTTTCTGGGAAGCAGGGAGAAAATGAGAACCAGAGAACCTGAAGGGAAGGAAGGGCAAAGACACAAGAGATCCAGGGAAGGCCTAGGCATGTGGCTCCGTGATAGAGCACTTCCTTAGACAGGTGAGGCCTGGGTTCCATCCCCAGCTCCACACAAAATACAGAGACTAACAAAGACGCAGCAAAACCACCAGCAGCATAGAGACATCCTCATACAAAATCGAGGTAAAGAAAGAAAAATGAGCCCAGCTCCTAGAAAATATGAGAAACTATGATAGAATAATACTTATTGTTGTTACTTTTTGGCATTTCAACACTAAAAGTTGATAACAGTTTCACAACTATAAGAGCACACAAGTTTGGATTTGTAAGGATCTACCACACTGTTTTGATGATTACGGTCTTGTAGTAAAGTTCAAAGTCAGATAGTATAAATCCCCCAACTTTGTTTTTCCTTTTCAACATTGCTTTAATTATTTGCAATTCAATTTTTTTCAAATTAGCTTATTAATTTCAACCACAAAAATAACAAAACCTGTTGGGATTTTGGGATTGTGCTGAACCTATAGATTGATTTGGGGAGAATTGGCATTTGAATGACATCGAGTTTCCTCATCAAAGATGTTTGAGAGTCTTTTTAACAAGTGATCTAGTCAGCCTCTGACAAGGCACAAGGATGGTGCGTCCAGCATCCCCAGAGCTTGGAGCAGGTCTTCTTCCTCCTTACTCCAGAGCAGCCCTGATCTATTATCCAACAGATGTGGCAGATGTGGTGTGAGGAAGAGTTGAAGCGACTTCCTTTTCCTCCCACTCCTTTATCCCAGGTCACACAGTGCACATCTCCCTGCCCCGCTTTAGATATTGAAAGGCTGTAGTCACATGTTCCTCAGAACCATCTCTCTTTTAAGTTAATTATCTATTGCTCCTTTTTTTTTTCTCCAAAGGAGAAAAGGTTCCTGAGCACTTCAGCCTTCCCCCACCCCCGTGTGGGGCTCTGGTTTGTCAGGCTCCCTGAGGAGTGTGATGCCACCACTCAACAGTCTCTGGAGAGACTGGTCACTCTTCTGTCTGGGATATGCTGCTTTTACTAAAGTGGCCTAAACTTCTTTTAAAATGTTCTCACCCTACTTTTGTTAACAAAGAGTTTTAAGAATTGTGGAACATATCAGATACATAGCAAATATTGAATAAAATGATCTCCCAAGAATTAGCCTCTGTGCTGGCAATCTAAAATTATGTCATATTTGCTTCAGATTTGTTAAAGAAAATGCAACTTCACAGCTACAATTGAAGCTCCATGACTCTTCCCCTCTCCCCTGAAAAAACCAATATGAGTTTGATGTTGTTTCTTTCCATGCATGTTTTTGTTGTCTAATTGTAGGAACTAGAAAATAATAAAAAAATAAAGCTAGCATTGTTTTTCTTGCTGTAAACTTCATATAAATTGTGATACATTGTATGTATCTTTCTAAGAGTTTTGAGATTTGTCAATACTGATTCATTTTTACTGCTATTTAGCAATCCATTGAATTTTCTATAATGTGTTCACTCATGCTTCTCTTGATGGGCATTGATGTTGTCTCCAATGTTCTCTTTTGAAGATGATATTGCAATAAGCATCCTCTGGAGTCAGTAGCTGTGACTAGAATGACTAGGTGTGTGCATCTTATCCTTTACTGGACATTGTACATTTTCTTTTCTAAATAAACTTGTGGTCAGCTAATTTTATCATATTAACTCCTATTAAGAGAGGTCTCCCCCTTGTATTCTGTTTTTAAAAAGCCAGCATCATAGCAGGGCATCATGGTACTCACCTGTAATCCCAGTTGCTCAGAAGGCTGAGGCAAGGGATCGCAAGCTCGAGGCCAGCCTAGCAGCTTAGTGAGAACCTGTCTTGAAAGAAAAGAAAAGGGCTGAGGATGCAGCTCAGTAGTACAGTGTCCCTGGGTTCAATTCCCAGTAGTGGCAGTGTTTCCTGTATGTGCTCAGCACTGGGCATACTGAAATGGTAGGTCCTTTGCTTTTGAGGAACTTAGAAATATATGAAGGCAAATCCAGGCAGGGCAGGGTGTGTGAGTGAAGAGTTCCCCCATTGAAGCTCCATAATTATTTATGGTTAATTCCTGCTTGGATGCTTGTTTTGTTACTTAGGAAGGGACGCAGAAAAATGAAATATGATGGCCACATGCCACATGCCTGGTAGCATCTTTCCTTCAAGGATCATCTCCTTCAATTTCATAATTGTTTACACTCGCATAGTGCTTCATAGCTTGCAAACTGCTTGCATATATATTATCTAATTGCTTCTTGTAATATCGCTGGGAGCCAATAAGGATGGGGAGGGTACCCATCATCATGCTCACTGTAGCAATGGGGCTAAGGCCTGGAGGGGTAAAGTGAATTGTGCTACACTCCAAGGCCAGAAATGACAGAGCACAAGCTGGAACTCAGGTCTTTTGACTCCAATTGGTATCCTGTCTTCCCAACTTATCACTGACCCCCTATAACTGGACAACCCTGAGGGGACTCTCTAACTGCCTTAATATCAGGCTGAAAGACTGACATTTGATCAACAAAAATTCATCCTAGTAATCCAGGGCTCTGGGCCTCCATAGCTGGCAGAACACTCTTCACAGCTGGATAGTAGGTGCCTCTAGTGGCTCCCGTTTTTCTTGTTCTCTAGGCCTGGACACTCACAATCCTTATGGGAAAGAAAATGTGCATCCATGGTTGGAAGCATTCATTTTCTAAAAAATATAGTCTTTTTGTTTGTTTTGTGATCCTGGAGGTTGAACCCAGAGGCCCTACACCACTAAGTCATACCTCCAACCCTTTTAAATTTATTTTGAGGCAAAGTCTTGCTAAGTTGCACAGATTGGCCTTGAATTCGTGACCCTCCTGCTTCAGTCTCCAAACTATCTGGGATTAAGGTATGTGACACCACACCTGTCGGAAACTAGTCTTACCGTGTTTACAAAACAGGGTTCAGACAGCTGAAACTCCTCCCTGCTCCTTAAATGCATCTCCCCTTTTCCTCCACTGAACCTCTGCTCAGTTGACTCCCCTGAGGACTCTCACCTCCATTGCTACCTCACAAAATCTTGCCCATACTCAGAATAGACAACATGTAATTGAAGAATAAAGTCAGCAGGTGGATACTACCTGACTGGAGACTTACGGTAAAGCTGCAGTAATCAGGGCAGTGCAATATTGGTGAAAGAAGAACCATCAACAGAATGTAGAGCCCAGAAATAGACCCACACAGCCATGCAGCCAACTGATCTTAGATAAAGTTGCAAAGACAATTCAATGGAGAAAGGATAGCCTCTTCAACAAGTGCTGCTGGAGCAATTGAACATTCACACGCAAAAGAATGGATGTAGACACAGATCTTATGCTTTCATTAAAATTAACTCAGAGTGAATCATAGATTTCAGTGTAAAATAAAAAAAGTAGGATGCTTCAAGAAGAGAGCAGATTAAAGTCAAAATAACCTTGGGTTGGCAATGACTTTAAAGATATAACCCCCAAAGCATGACCCATAAAAGAAAAAATCAATAAGTTGGACTTGATTAGAATTAAAAACTTCTGCTCTGTGATAAGCATTGTTCAGATAATGAAATAATGAACCACAGACTGGGAGAAAATATTTGAACAAAAAAATCTGATAAAAGACTCTAGTTAAAAACATATAAAGAACTCTTTAACACTCAACAATAAGAAAAAAAACTCAGTTTAAAAGTGGGAAGAGGGCTGGGTTGTAGCTCAGTGGAAGAGTGCTTGCCTAGCTCCTGTGAGACCCTAGGTTCTATCCTCAGCACCACATAAAGATAAATAAATAAAATAAAAGTATTGTATCATCACAACTACAAAAAAATTTTTAATTGGTGGAAAATCTGAATGCTTCACAAAAAATGATATACAGGTGATATAACCTATGAAAAGATGTCAAGTATAATATGTCATTGTGGGATTGCAAATTAAAGTAATGAGATAGTACTATGCACCTATTAGAATGGCAAAAAACAATAAGGGCAAACATCTCAAACAATGACAACACCAAATGCTGGCGAGGACATGGAGGAACAGAAACTTCACTGCTGGTAGGGATACAAAGTGATAGAGCTGTTATGTTTTATAGTTTCTAGCAAAACTAAGCATACTGTTACCATATGATCCAGCAATCATGCTCTTTAGTGTCTATCCAAAAGGATGCAAACTTACATCCACACAAAAACAAACACAAACGTTTGTATCTCAGCTATATTAATAATTGCCCCAAGTTGGAAACAAGACAAATATCTTTCAGTAGGTCAATGGATAAACAAATTACAGTACATCCATACAATGAGATTTTATTCATGATCAAAAGAAACAGGCTATCAAAATGCAAAAAGATATGAAGGAAATTTAAATGCATATATGCTAAGCCAAAGAAGCGAAACCGAAATGTTATATGCTATATGATCACAACTATGTGACTTTCTGGAATAGGCAAAAGTAGACAGTGAAAGGATCAGCAGCTGACAGGAGGTGGGGGAGAGATGAATGCACAGGGGTGTTTTAAGGTTGTGAAGCTCTTCTGTATGAGACTGAGTCTGTAACCACGGCTGTCACATTACACATTTGTCAGCACCCGTAGAACTATACAACACAGAGTGACACCTAATGTAAACAGTGGACATCAATCAACAGTAATTTCATTTTTCTGCATCCCTTCCTAAGTAACAAAACAAGCATCCAATCAGGAACTAGCCATAAATAATTATGGAGCTTCAGTGGGTGAGCACTTCATTCACACACCCCTGCCCTCAATATTGAGTCATCAATGTAACAAATGTGCCACATGAATGTAAGATGCTAATAGTAAGAAAAACTGTATTCTTGGTTCATGGAGGGAATATACTGCAACTTTCTAAATCTTAGGTTTCTTATCTGCAAAGCGATGATGAAATATCTGTTTGTTGTTTTTGTTATTGTTTTTTTGAAGATTACATAAGATTATGCAAGAAACATCTGACCTCTTTACAGTGTTTACTGTATTCAGCCTTGTAGAATACAGGGGTCCTGTAGAGACAGGTTTTTTTTTATTCTATCCCCAAAAGCTCTGAAGGCAGGAACACACCTCAACATGGTGCCCCCTGAAGGTGGGTGGGCATCCCTTCAGAATGCAGTGGAGCAGGGCCAGTGGACAGCTCCTGGGTAGGGCTGTGGGGCTGCTGGGCCCCACCTGGTCCTTGGCCTTAGGGGTCCAGGCAAGCCTGGAAAACGAGCCCTGGGACCTCCTAAGGCCATACAGTTAGAAAGTGGTAAACCAGGAAGTAAGGTCCATTTTCTTTCTTTCTTTTTTAAATATATATATTTTAGTTGTAGATGGACACAATACCTTTATTTTATTTATTTATTTATTTTTATATAGTGGTAAGGATCGAACCCAGGGCCTCTCACATGCTAGGCGAGCACTCTACCACTAAGCCACATCTTCCGTTTGTAAGGTCAATTTTTCACACTCAAAATTCTTTTCATTAAAACAGAGAGAGGAAAATCAACAAGGAATGAGGTGGGGCTGGGGCCGGAAGCAAGAGAAGGAAAAGCAGGGGAGACACTGTGGGAACAGTGCGCAAGGAGTTGGTTCCAAGAGCAGCAGTCCTGGTTTCAAGGCCCATCCCAGACCCTGTCCCCACCGAGCAGTGTGACTTGGTGTGATAAGGGCATCTGCTCTGTGAAGATGAGACAATAAAATAGATATCAGGCCCTGTGGAAAAGGGTAGCATGCCTTGTAGATGGAAGATGTCCCCATCTTCAGTCCTTGGAGCCCTGTCACTCACAGGTGTGTGACTGTCTTTCACACGATGGGAACTTGTGAGCCTCAGTGAGGGAGCAAGGAAAATTTAGTACCGACTTCTACATGGTTACCAGGAGTGTTGAATGGGATTAAACACCAAGTACATATTAGGTGCTCAATGTTGGCTGTCTTGCCTTCTGTCCTTCTTAGGGCTGGGGGGGTGTGCGGGGGGAGCTGGGGGCATCCATCAGTTCTTCCTTGTCTTTCCAGATATTCCTGAAAATTCAGGGTCAATGATCCTGGAGAGGGACCTATTCAGCTTGGAAGTTTGCGGATACCAAAACCAGCCTACCTGTAAGAGGAATAATCTTGGGTCGCAGGGGAAGGAACAAGAAAGATCCCCCTGGGTTCCCCCATCACCCCACACAACTGTGGAAATTTTTTTCACATGCAAGGCTCCCACATGACCAAGGTGACGATTGCCTCCACAGAGGCCTTAGAATACCAACTTGGAATGAATCTTTGGGTCAGAATTATGAAGTAGAAAATGTCCATTAATGACAACCTTCTCCATGTGCCCTCACTGAAAAATGGGCATATTAGTATCCACTTTGTGGGGTTGTTAACAAGATTAATTGAGATAACATAACATTTAGTGCAGCACCTGACGTAAAGCAAGTACTCAATAAACATTAAGGGTTGTGCTTCTGTTATTAGGGCACAGAAGGAGGTTTTCTGCGAAGTGTTTTAAATCCAGGATTATTATGTTATTCTCAGAGAGAAATGGGTCAGTTTTTGTTTTTATAAGGAAGGGTTAGGGGTGAGTATCCATTTCAATAGGAAAGGGGCTCTTTCTGCTTCCCACAAAGCCAAGGCCTCTAAGCCAGAGGCAATCCTAGCATCTCTTCAGCTCGCTGGGGCAGTGGCCTGATCAATCTGAACTAAGAAAGAACAGAGAGACATCCAGGGAGCCTCTTGCATCTGAAACAAGGTGACTCAAACACCCTAGGGGGGGATGACTTTCACGCCCTTCCCTTACCTGTGGGAAGCCTTGGCAGTGAAAGCCTTCTCTTCGAAATGGTCCATGACAACAGATAAAGATTTCTGAGGAGGTAAAAATGATTAGGTTAGCGTTTAACACATCCACCCACAGAGACACCAAGTTCTATTTGGAGTAGGAAAGGGGTGGAAGCAAGAGGGAGAGATGTCTATTCTCCCCACAACTGCACCAAACCAAAGCTTTCTCTGCAAGCTTAATTGTCACATAAACTTCAGCTTAATAAACACGCTTTTAAAATGATCATGTGGCCAACATGAGAGCTTAGAAAAGTAGCACTCAGCTTTGTAAGTCTATGTTAGAAGATTCTAGAAGCTGGAGGTAGCTGGGACAAAGACCAGCTCACCGGGGAAGACGTTCCCTGGAAATACGGTCTGGGATGATGTCAGGTTGTCACCCTGAACTAATGCAAGTGATTGTCTAATTGAGTTACTCACATCACCATCCAATAATCCTCTGATGACAAATTATGAAAGACAATGAAAAATTCAATCAGCTTCAATTTTAGAAAGCAAAAGGAAGGAAGAAAAATTCACTCTAGATTCTATGTCCCTGCCCCCCAGTTCAGTTCATTTTCTGAGTTCCCTATGTACAATTTTACCCAATTAAGCTTATAGCATATACATACATTTTTATAATCTACTTTTGCCTTCTCAAAACCAATTAGCTTTCTCTACTGGAAGGCAGAAGTTTAAGAATTTTTAGATTCAGTAGTGTAAAAGCAGAAGCATTTCAATAATTGGAACAAAGTATATCCAGCAATTTATTTCAAAAAAAATCTTTGCTCTTGCCACTCCTGCCTTCACTCCCATCCCTTGCCCTAAAAACACCCTCCACCTCCCTCTGACATGGGAAAACATTATTTATTGAGTGCTTTCCAATAAGGTATCTGATTTTATTGTCACGACCACCATGTGACAAATCTGGTATTAATTTCTCATTTAACTGATGAGAAAACAAAGACACAGAAAGTTGAACTTCCCCAAAGTCAAGCAGCCACCGGCTGTGGAGCTCTAGGGTCCTGACTCTGCTTCCGCATCAGGCCATGTTGTTCTGTGGTCCAGGCCAGGCCATCTCTGCACACCTGAGAGGGAGCACAGGTGCTTCCTCCTTGGGACGTGTGGCTGATGGCAGTGCCTTTCCTGGAAGCAGGTGTTGCTAGAGATGAAGGCCTGGGATGGCCAAAAGGGAGGTTCCACACCAGAGGAAATGGATTTGAGAAACTGAGCCAGGACTAGTTGAGGCAAGCCAGGCAGGAAGGTTGTAAAATTTATGAAGCATCACTCTCAGGGGCAGACCCGCCCTTATAGTATTCTGCCTGTGCAGCCAGGGTCATTAAGGTCAAGTTTTTAACTCCCCCTTCCAGTTGCAGTCCTTGGAAGAGGTCATTTGGGGGCTATGTTCATTTGGGTGTCGATTTAGTCGATCGGCTGTGCCTGTTGAGGGCACCCTGGGATCTCTCTGGTTAGTTCCTATGTCCTGGTGAGTGAGTGGTCCTAAAGGGGTCCAGAGGAACAGTTCCATGTGTGTGTTGGGGCGCAGAGAGTGAGAAAGACAGAAAGGCAAAGGCAGAGCTGTCAGACTCAGCCTTGGCCTGGGGACAGTGTGACGCTCCTGAAGAGGAACATCCTCCCACTCCTCTGAGGCTGTGGCAATTGGTAGGGAAAACAACACTTACAGTCTGGCCACTTTGGAAGCACTGGAGACAGACTCAGTGCCACCCTCAGGGAGGACCCTGGCTGAAGAGGGAGTGGCCAGAGGCTTCCCCACCAGAGGGAGACTAAGGGAGCTGCCCCTGAGCAGGCGGAGGCTGCTCTCGGGTTCCCAGGAATAAGTGTGGGAGCTGCTAAGGTGAGGTTTGCTGAGATCCTGACTCAACCGGTGGGGATAGGGAACAGAAAATAAACTTGTGACTTTTAAGTTAACAGAACCTTCTTTATAGTGACAGGCAGGGATTTGGGGACATTTTGATAATAGAAAAAAATCTTGCTTACATCCATCAACAAGGAAAATTCATAAGTATCTCACAAATATTTTTTCTTATTCCTTGATACATTAAAGACAATCTTGAAGGTCAAGTTTATTCTCAGGGCTGGCCTCCCTCTGGCAAATCCCTCCTCTCCAAAGCAGTAAAACCCACGGGGGGGGGGTGCTCTCTTGGGAAAACACTCTTTGTTCTTGAGAGAGAAACAAAGAAGAAACATAATTCCACATGCTCTTTGGAAGTCAGTGCTATTAATGAAGGTGTTTTTTTCCTCAGGAGTGTACTAAAATTTTTTCAACAGATGACTTTAAAGGTTCTTATGTTTCAAAATGTCCATTGGTTATGTCTAAAGATCCTCTCTGTATTCCTTGTCTCCCAAAAGAGGTCCCAGGGGATACATTCAATTCAGTGAAAAGGTTCCTCTGGCTGAGTGTGATGGACAGATCCTTCAGCACCCACCACATGCCTGTGAATGGCTTTGTGGGGGTCCTGGGATGAATTAGCCACAGTTCCTGCCTTCCAGAAGCCATGTTATAGATGTAGTGAGAGCTAGTGCCCAGCTGGGTGAGCAAATCCAACAATGATATGAAATCACACATGAAACTCTTCACTTCCACAATTACCTAGACCATCGTGGGTGTGATAGGATCTGTAAGACACACAGCTCCTGGGGATGCCCAGTTTGAAGAGTCTGCTGAGGGAGGGTCCCAATTTCATTTGATATTAGGAAATAGGTTGCCCACTTTCCTCCCATTGGGAAGTAGGGGTTGCAAATGCAGGTTACCTTGGGCTTTATGTTTAACTGCATCTTTTAGTTCTTGGGGGTTTTTTGTTGTTTTGTTTTGTTTTTATACCAGGGATTGATCCTGTGGGCACGTGACCATGAGCCACATACCCACCCCTTTTTATTTTTTGAGACAGGGTCTCACTAAGTTGCTGAGGTTGGCCTTGGACTTGCAATCTTTCTGCCCCAGCCTCCTAAGTCACTGGGATGGGAGGTATATACCACCACACCCGGCTTGCATATTTCAGTTCTGCTGAAAGCACAAAATGCTGTGCTCCACTTTGGACACACAGAGCACTGATGTAACCAGCCCCCACTGAGGCCTGCTATTGGTGGGATTAAGGAAAGCTTGGGGTGCTATGGGAGTGAGCCCTCTGACCTCTTAGCCCTGTTCTGAAGGCCAGAGTCAGAGGGCTCACGGGTGACAGAGCAACCTACCTCAGTGATGCAGAGGTTGCTTACAGGGCTTACGGGGAATGTTTGCTTTTGCTGGATGCATGGTGTTTTGTTTTTACTTTGAGGTCCTTGTCTCCTTGACAATTTCTCAGCTCAGGAAGAGTTTTCCATTCAGTTTTGCATGGTTTGCTGTGGAGGCAGGGAGCTCTCCCAGTGGAACAGGCAGCCAGGTACAGTAGGAATGCTGTCCAGGAGCCAGCAGCCAGGGTGCTAGTCCACCTAAATGCTTCAGCGCAGCATTTAACCTCTAACCCTCAGCGTCTCTGTATATAGAACAAGTTCTGCTAGCTTCCAGGTGAAAGAAAATGGAAGACTGTAGAATGGCCTTCTAGAAGGGCTTTCTCTTTTCACATGGACAACCAGGACTCCATGAGAGAAGCTTGGCCAGGAAGAAAAAGAGAGAGAAACACAGAAAGCCAGGCTGCTCTAGTCCATGAAGGGCCTCCCTTGATACACTGTCTATATCTGTGAAGAATCAGGTCAATTAAAAATGGGTGTGGGTGCCTAGCTCCTTTGCATGCGTAGCTCCTTCCAGTGTTATACACACATTAATTATGACCTCTGCAGACAGCACAGGCTTTTGTTGCTGCTAGAAGTTCACCTTCTGTGGAAAGGGCCTGGTCTTTTCCATCAGCTCCATATCCCAAGGCACTCATCTCCCCACAGACCACAGCACCCTCTACACAGGTGACTGAGTGGAGAAAGGACTGTGGTGGGCCTCCTCCATGCATCCAGCCCAGTTCTGCCTCTCCTCAGCAACCTTGGACCTTCCTTGAAGGTTGATGGGCTCAGCCTCTTGTCAGTTCTAGGACAGCACCTTTCCACCTGGGATGCCGGTCTTCCTGCGGCCGCCACTAGGTCAATTGGCCAGTCTCCCATGGTGCACCTTGAGCAAAAGCTGGAGCTCATCCTTGGTGGAACCTTGTCTAATGTTGGAGAAGGGCGGCCTCTAGTGTTCGTTCTTGATAGAGGCGCAGCTGCTTCCTCCTGCCTCTGTGAGGGCCCTGGATTCTGTCCTGGCCAGGAGTGAGAGGGAGGTAGCTCATCTGGTTGTGGCAGTGAGAGGTATGTAAACTGGCATATATTGGATGCTGTGCCTTCTGAAGGAGAGGGACTTCATAGAGACCGCGACTTTTGGGGACATACCATCTTCATCAGTACCACCCAATTTTTTGAAATGGACTATCACATTTTTCCCCTTAATTTCCAGTAAAGTGCCACACAATGCAGGACAAAGTTCCCCAGCCCCTCTCCTTCTCCTTTTAACAGGGTGCCTTGCCTAAGCCTTCTATAAGGAACTATAGAGCATCAACGTATTACAGGACATGACATTCAAGGTGTTTAGAAGGCAGAGGCTTTGAGAAATAAAATAAAATAAAAAGTACACCCTGCCCTTCACATCATGCACACACATTGGGAAGCCTTGTGGTGCTTGTTTCTTGTGAATTACAACCTATCTCCTGCTCTGTGTGTGATTTACTAAGTTTAATAGGACATGAGCTACTGCACCAGCAAGACCAAATTGAGTACTATTTGCCAAGCCTGCTTCCAATTATAAGTAGGATACCCATCCATTTCTGTTTGCCTGGGACAGTCCTGGTTTATATACGTCACCCTGGAATAATTATTAATAGTAATCTCCTTCACTTTGAAGAGTCCCATTTCAATGGTAAATTATGAAGTCGCCCTATTCATACATAGTCTCTAAGAAAGCAGGCATTAGGGGTTTCGGTGTAACTCAGTGGAAGAGCACTTGGCTAGCACTCACAAAACTCTGATTCAACCCCAAGCACTGCAAATACAAAAACAAAAAGACATTAGGATTTAGAGAAGATGAGAGGTAATGTTACCACTGCTAGGAGATTTGCTTTTTTTAAGTGATCTTGGCATTATTAGTTCCAAGCATCCTGGCAGCCAGAATAAAACAAAAAGCTAAAGAATTAAGAAGTTGATTCTGTTTTCTAAAATGACATATATTAGGTATTTTGGAGGAACATTTATCAGGCACTAACTTTTAGAAAGAATTACTTACATAAATTGTTACATAAGGGACACTGAGTAACATAGGGATCATGTTCTCAATGGATGCTTTTGCAGAAATTTCTATGTGGTCATTTTTTTAAATTGGCTCTCAAGCCAGATGCAGTGACATACTTCTGTAATCCCAGAGGCTCTGGAGGCTGGGGCAGGAGGGTTTGCAATTTGAGGCCAGCCTCAGTAATTTAGTGAGGACCTAAACTTAGTGAGATCTTGTCTTAAAGTAAAACCCTTCTGGCTCAGTGGTAAAACCCCTCTGAGTTTAACCCCTCGTGCTACTCCCTCTAAAAAGTGTTAGCTCTTGAAAATTATTGTGCTTTCAGTTCTTTCTCTTGCTCTGTGAAAAATGGGGAGGAAATAAAATTCTTTCACAGAGATTAATTGAGATGTTATATGTACAAGTAACAATTAAGCTATAAAAATCAACACCAGTAATATTGTCTTGTCCCAACCTCTCCTTTT
Source organism: Marmota monax (assembly GCF_021218885.2). Lineage (NCBI taxonomy): Eukaryota > Metazoa > Chordata > Mammalia > Rodentia > Sciuridae > Marmota > Marmota monax. Next base: position 8,923,573 of record NW_026693473.1, on the reverse strand, counting down.
ATTGATGAGGATGCTAAGGTACAGAGAGTGCATATGTAACATAGTGGCAAACCTGGACTTAAGACTCCTGTTTAACTCTTGATGCTAATATACCTCAAATTGTGTTCCCAGTGGCACACTCCTACAATCCAGCAACTTGGAAGGCCAAGACAAGGTCACAAGTCCTAGACAAGCCTCAGCAACTTAGCAAGGTTTTGCTCAGAATAAAATTAAAAGGGCTGGGGATGGAGCTCAGTAGTAAAGCACTTGCTCCATCTGCTATTTGGATTCAATCTCAATACCACTAAACAGAACAAAACAAAACCCTCAAGTCCCTGTTCACCAAGACATTGGGATTCTGTCAGAGCACTAGTGATGGGCTAATGATAAGGATTCAGAGTGGGAAGATCATACAGAAAGAGGGACTGTAGTTATTAACATGATTTTATTTATTTTTAAACATTTATTTTTTAGTTATAGGTGGACACAATATCTTTATTTTATTTTTATGTAGTGCTGAGAATCGAACGCTGTGCCTCACGCATGGTAGGTGAGTGCTCTACCTCTGAGCCACAACCCCAGCCCCAACAGGATTTTATTTTTAGCCAAATAAAAAACTTCTTGTGGTGTTTGCTTGAATCATTCCTGGATGGAAATAAAAAAGGCATCATTTTTTTTTTTTTTGCAAGTTAAGAAAAGGCTGCACCAGGTGAACCAGGTGGGCTGGTACACACCTACAATTCCTGTGACCCAGGAGGCTGAGGCAGGAGGATCACAAGTCCAAGGCCAGTATCAGCCTCAGCAGCTTGGTGAGGTCCTAAGTAACTTAGCAAGACCCTTATCTCAAAATAAAAGAAGAGAAAAAAGAAAAGGAAAAAGGGCTGAGGACGTAGCTTAGTGGTAAGGTGTCCTGACCCAGTACCAAAAAAAAAAAAAAAAAAAAAAGAGCTGTTCCATTCTGATTTCCAGGGACACAGGCCTTTGGGGCGAAATTCCAATAGTTTCCAGCATTGGAGAAGCCTGTTCAGCCTCTGCCTGTCCAGACCAGAGGCTCTCAAAGTGTGAACCCTAGGTCAGCTGCGTCACCATCACCCAACAACTCATTAGATATGCAAATTCTAAGATCCCATACCAGCCTCCACTGAATCAGAAATTGAGAGGGATTTTGCTCACATGAAGGTCTGAGAACCTGTGTTCCATACTGTTTTCAGTAGCCTGACTATCTTCAAAAAGAGAATCAAATTTATGACAATTCTCCCCATTGCTGCCTCCAACCCATCCCAGGTTGTCATTTCTAAACAACTAATTCCACTTTTTTTTTTTTAAGTTTATCTAAAAGATATGACTATTGTACCTTGACTTGCTCTAAAATGAATAAGCAGCATAATTTTTTCTCTCAATTGATGCATAATAATTGTACATATTTATTGGATACAATGTAATCATCTGATACACTCCTACAGTGTGCAATGATCAAATAAAGGTTACTAGGCTTACCCTCTCCTTAAACATTTATTGGTTATTTGTATTGGGAACTTATTTCTCCTACGTAATTGGGTTTTGGTGCCTATTATCCAACTTCCCTCTATCCTCCTTTTCCTCTCTCCTTCCTGGCCTCTAGGGACCACTACTCTATTCTCCACTTGCATAAAACCAACTTATTTAGTTTTTGCATATAAAGAATGTGTGGTGTTTGTCTTTCTGTTCCTCGCTTATGGCACTTGATATGATGTCCTCCAATTTAATCCATGCTGCTGCAAATGACAGAATTTCATTCTGCTTTATAGATGAATAATATTCTGTTGTGTCTGCACACCATATTTTCTTATCCATTTATCTTTTTTTCTTCTTTTTTTTTGGCAACAGGGATTGAACCCAGGGACACTTAATCATTGAGCCACATCTCCAGCCCTTTTATATATCTTTTATATATATATATATACACACACACATACACACACACATATAATATGTGTGTGTGTGTGTATATATATATATATATATATATATATATATATATATTTTTTTTTTTTTTTTTTTTTTTTAGAGACAGGGTCTCCCTGAGTTGCTTAGGGCCTCTCTAAGCGGCTGAGGCTGGTTTTGAACTCACCATTCTCCTGCCTCAGCTTCTCAAGGCGCTGGGATTATAGGTGTACAACGCGGTGCCCGGCCTGTTTGTCTTTTAATAGCACCTGGATGCTTCCTCATTTTGAAGTAGCATGACTTTTGTTCAGTGCTCTGCCCAAACAGCACTTCTGACAATCAAGACCACCTTGACCAAATATGCCATTCGTGCCTGATATGAGAGCTCTTTACACTGCAATCTGATGGGTCCTTTTAGTTTGGTTTTAAAGGCGGGGAAATATTATCTCTTGAGCCTCTGATGTCTATGGCTGATTTCCAACTAGTATAAACTAAAAGCACCTATTTTTTTTAAAAGGACAATCAGTTCTCCAGGAAGTGAAAATATATAGTAATCCAGACAGTAGATGGCTATAGCAAGGACTCAGATCAACAGCAGTTCCCTTCTATGAAGAGTTTTCCATATTCCCAAATTGGTCTTAGAAGAAATAGTTCACCAGCGCCTGAAGGAATATTGACTCACTTTTCAAATAATTAAATAGAAAAATTTTTTGTTTTTGTTTTTACCTGCTCAGTGTCATGGCAGCAGACGAGTACTATGGGCATAGAATTATTTTTTTTTTTTTTTTTTCATTTTTTTTTATTGGTTGTTCAAAACATTATAAAGCTCTTCACATATCATATTTCATACATTAGATTCAAGTTGGTTATGAACTCCCAATTTTACCCCAAATACAGATTGCAGAATCACATCGGTTACACATCCACATTTTTACATAATGCCCTATTAGTAACTGTTGTATTCTGCTACCTTTCCTATCCTCTACCATCCCCCCTCCCTCCCCTCCCATCTTCTCTCTCTACCCCATCCACTGTAATTCATATCTCTCCTTGTTTATTTTCCCATTCCCCTCACAACCTCTTATATGTAATTTTGTATAACAATGAGGGTCTCCCTCCATTACCATGCAATTTCCCTTTTCTCTCCCTTTCCATCCCACCTCATGTATCTGTTTAATGTTAATCTTTTCTTCCTGCTCTTCCTCCCTGCTCTGTTCTTAGTTGCTCTCCTTATATCAAAGAAGACATTTGGTATTTGTTTTTTAGGGATTGGCTAGCTTCACTAAGCATAATCTGCTCTAGTGCCATCCATTTCCCTGCAAATTCTATGATTTTGTCATTTTTTAGTGCTGCGTAATACTCCATGGTGTATAAATGCCACATTTTTTTTATCCATTCATCTATTGAAGGGCATCTGGGTTGGTTCCACAGTCTAGCAATTGTGAATTGTGCTGCTATGAATATCGATGTAGCAGTATCCCTGTAGTACGCTCTTTTAAGGTCTTCAGGGAAAAGTCCAAGAAGGGCGATAGCTGGGTCAAATGGTGGTTCCATTCCCAGCTTTCCCAGGAGTCTCCATACTGTTTTCCAGATTGGCCGCACCAGTTTGCAGTCCCACCAGCAATGTACAAGAGTACCCTTTTCCCCACATCCTCTCCAGCACTTGTTGTTGTTTGACTTCATAATGGCTGCCAATCTTACTGGAGTGAGATGGTATCTTAGGGTGGTTTTGATTTGCATTTCTCTGACTGCTAGAGATGGTGAGCATTTTTTCATGTACTTGTTGATTGATTGTATGTCCTCCTCTGAGAAGTGTCTGTTCAGGTCTTTGGCCCATTTGTTGATTGGGTTATTTGTTTTCTTATTGTTTAATTTTTTGAGTTCTTTGTATACTCTGGATATTAGGGCTCTATCTGAAGTGTGAGGAGTAAAAATTTGTTCCCATGATGTAGGCTCCCTATTTACCTCTTTTATTGTTTCTCTTGCTGAGAGAAAACTTTTCAGTTTAAGTAAGTCCCATTTGTTGATTTTTGTTATCAACTTTTGTGCTATGAGTGTCCTATTAAGGAATTTGGAGCCCGACCCTACAATATGTAGATCGGAGCCAACTTTTTCTTCTATCAGACGCAGAGTCTCTGATTTGATATCTAGCTCCTTGATCCACTTTGAGTTAACTTTTGTGCATGGCGAGAGGAGGGGATTCAGTTTCATTTTGTTGCATATGGATTTCCAGTTTTCCCAGCACCATTTGTTGAAGATGCTATCCTCCCTCCATTGCATGCTTTTAGCTCCTTTATCAAATATAAGATAGTTGTAGCTTTGTGGATTAGTCTCTGTGTCCTCTATTCTGTACCATTGGTCCACCCTCCTGTTTTGGTACCAGTACCATGCTGTTTTTGTTACTATTGCTCTGTAATATAGTTTTAAGTCTGGTATCGCTATACCGCCTGATTCACACTTCCTGCTTAGAATTGCTTTTGCTATTCTGGGTCTTGGCATAGAATTATTGATGAGGAGAAGATAGGAAATAAAATGAATTCTGACTGTTCGAACCTCAAATGGCCCTCTTCTGCTGTTCTTACTAACAGAACTTTCTGGATCATTCTTCCTTGAGCTTGATTTTGTATGCAACCTGCCGCAGGACAGTTGGCATTTCTTCTACTCACATCACAGAGGTCCAAGACAGGCCTGAGTTCCTGTGCTGGTGGGCAGGAGGGCACCTCAGACAGAGGTGACTCTACTCCCCATATTCAATCATCAGCCCAGCCTACCTGAGCTCTGGAGCAAGCTGCCTGGGCAAAAATATAGGAGGGCAAGTGGGAGAGAACAACAGATGGGCGAAGTAAAGGGGAAATAAGACCAGAATGATTATTTTTCTAGAAGAGTATTTTTGAGCCTATTTGGTGGGATTCTTAAAAAATATTTTTTAGTTATAAATGGATCTTTTATTCTATTTATTTATTTATATGCTGTGCTGAGGATAGAACCCAGGGCCTCATACATAGCGGGCAAGTGCTCTACCCCTGAGCCCCAACTCCAGCCCCCTGGTGGGATTTTTTTTAAATTTTTATTTATTTTTTTTAGTCATACATGACAGTAGAATGTATTTTGACATATAATACATACATGGAATGTACATACATCAATCACATTGTCTATCCTATTCTGCTGCCCTTCCTATCCTCCCTACTCCTCCCCTCTTCTCCCATCCTTTCTCTCTATCCAATCTAATGTGACACATTTTTTTTTCCTTTTTCTCATCCCAACATCATATATGTATTCTGTATAGCAATGAGGTTCTTCTTCCATCTTCTGTTCAACTCCCCTTCTCCCTCTTTTTCCCTCCCACCTCTCTTCCCTATTTAGTGGTAGTCTTCTTCTCATGCTCTTCCTCCCTATCCCATTTTGAGTCACCCCCCTTATATCAGAGAAGACATTCAGCATTTGTTTTTTAGGGATTGGCTAACTTCACTTAGCATAATCTGCTCTAATGCCATCCATTTGCCTGCAAATGCCATGATTTTATTATTTTTTAGTGCTGAGTAATATTCCATTGTGTATAAATGCCGCATTTTTTAATCCATTCATCTATTGAAGGGCATCTAGGTTGGTTACACATTCTAGCTATTGTGAATTGTGCTGCTATAAACATTGATGTGGCTGTGTCCCTGTAATATGCTCTTCTTAGGTCTTTTGGGTATAGTCTGAGAAGGGGAATAGCTGGGTCAAATGGTGGTTCCATTCCCAGATTTCCAAGGAATCTCCATACTGCTTTCCAAATTGGCTGCACCAATTTGCAGTCCCACCAGCAATGTATGAGTGTACCCCCCCCCCACATCCTCACCAGCACTTATTGTTGTTTGACTTCATAATGGCTGCCATTCTTATTGGAGTGAGATAGTATCTTAGAGTAGTTTTAATTTGCATTTCTCTGATTGCTAGAGATGGTGAGCATTTTTTCATGTATTTGTTGATTGATTGTATATCCTCTTCTGAGAAGTTTCTGTTCAAGTCCTTGGCCCATTTGTTGATTGGGTTGTTTGCTTTTTTGTTGTTTAGCTTTTTGAGTTCTTTGTATACTCTAGAGATTAGAGCTCTATCTGATGTTTGAGGGGTAAAAATTTGTTCCCAGGATGTAGGGTCTCTATTCACCTCGCATATTATTTCTCTTTCTGAGAAAAAACTTTTTAGTTTGAATTCGTCCCATTTGTTGATTCTTGGTTTTAACTCTTGTGCTATAGGTGTATTATTAAGAAATTTGGGGCCTGCCCCCATGTGATGAAGATTAGGACCAACTTTATCTTCTATTAGACGCAGAGTCTCTGGTCTGATTCCTAGCTCCTTGATCCATTTTGAGTTGACTTTTGTGCATGGTGAGAGAAAGGGATTCAATTTCATTTTGTTGCATATGGATTTCCAATTCTCCCAGCACTATTTGTTAAAGATGCTATCCTTTCTCCATTGCATGGTTTTAGCACCTTTGTCTAATATAAGGTAGTTGTAATTTTGTGGATTTGTCTCTGTGTCCTCTATTTTGTACCATTGGTCTACCAGCCTGTTTTGGTGCCAGTACCATGCTGTTTTTGTTACTATTGCTCTATAGTATAGTTTAAAATCTGGAATCGCGATACCACCAATTTCACTCTTCCTGCTTAGAATTACTTTAGCTATTCTGGGTCTCTTGTTTTTCCAGATGAATTTCATGATTGCCTTTTCTATTTCTGCAAAGAATGTCATTGGGATTTTGATGGGAATTGCATTGAACCCTGGTGGGATTTTTAAAGTTTCTTGACCAGATCCTAGGCCCATTAAATCTGTGTCTCTAGGGGTGGGACCCTGATATCAGCATTTTTTAAAGCCTGAGGTTCCAAAGGAGGACTGATACAGGAACTACTATGACAGAAGAGTAGGTTGGGACAACAAAATAAACCCTGGGCACAGTAAGCTCTTACTGGTTGTGGCCTAGCACAAAAACTCTCTACCCTTGTGCTCTTCCCAACAGACCTATTGTGAGACCCTTATAAAACCACAGAAGCAGAGTTTTTGCTTCAGTGAACAGATTAAATCGTTACTGGGAGAAAACCTAAATAAACCCTGCAGCTTTGCTTGTTCTTAACTTAAAAATGACTAATTTTGGAGGTTACACATCTGGGCAATACATTATTAGTCTCCCACTAACTCTGTTGTATATAACATGTTTGATGCATGGGTTATAATGATAACTGATATGTAGGTTACTCTTTAAGGACTTTGTTTTTCTTTTTCACCAGTACCTGGAATTGAACTCCAGGGAGCTCTGCCACTAAGCTACATCCCCAGCCCTTTTCATTTTGAGACAAGGTCTTGCTAAATTGCTCAGGCTGTATATTGAACCAGCCTTGCATCCCAGGGATGAATCCTACTTGATCATGGTGCACAATTTTTTTGATATGTTTTTGTATCCGAGTGGCCAGAATTTTATTGAGGATTTTTGCATCTAGGTTCATTAGAGATATTGGTCTGTAGTTTTCTTTCTTTGAAGTGTCTTTGTCTGGTTTAGGTATCAGGGTGATGTTGGCCTCATAGAATGAATTTGGAAGTTCTCCCTCTTTTTCTATTTCCCGAAGTAGCTTGAAAAGTATTGGTTTTAGTTCTTCTTTAAAGGTTTTGTAAAACTCTGCTGTATACCCATCCGGTCCTGGGCTTTTCTTAGTTGGTAGTCTTTTGATGGTTTCTTCTATTTCCTCAATTGATATTGGTCTGTTTAGGTTGTCTATATCCTCCTGACTCAATCTGGGCAGATCATATGACTTAAGAAATTTATCTATGCCTTCACTATCTTCTAATTTATTGGAGTATAAGGATTCAAAATAATTTTTGATTATCTTCTGTATTTCTGAAGTGTCTGTTGTGATATTGCCTCTTTCATCCCGTATGTTAGTAATTTGAGTTCTCTCTCTTCTTCTCTTCGCTAGCATGGCTAAGGGTCTGTTTTTTATGTGGTACCAGAGATTGAACCCAGCAATACTTAACTAGTGAGCCATATCCTCAGCCCTTTTTATTTTTATTTTTGAGACATGGTCTCACTAAATTGCTTAGGGCCTCACTAAGTTGCTGAGGCTGGCTTTGAGCTTGCAATCCTCCTGCCTCAGCCTCCTGAGCCACAGAGATTACATGCATGCACCACCGTGTCCCCGACCATGCCTGGTTTTTAGGCCACTTTAGCTGAAAACATTGACTCTTCATTTGAACTGGCAAATGTCTGATGTGTGACTAGAACAGGATGAAAAGGCTTGGTCTCTCTGGCTTCATGTTATGTCTATACCCTTTGCCACCTTCCCTTTGGTCAGATTCTACTCAGCTCTGCATTTAGACAGGTTGATTGCCTATTGGAGCCAGCATGAGTTTTCATGCTTGTGTTTTTTCAACAGCTGCTGCAGCCCCAACATCTTCCTTTATCCCTATCATAAGGCCAAGACTGAGCCTTCTGTTAGTCAGCTTCTCATTGCTGTGAACAAGAAACCCAAGAAGAACAACTTAGAGGAAGAGGAGTTTATCTTGGCTCGTGGTTTCAGAGGTTCAGTCTTTAGTGGGCCAACATCAGGGTGCAAGGGCATGGTGGAGGAAAGTTGTTGTACTAATGGCAACTGGAAAGCAGAGAGATAGGGAAGTGGTTACAGAGAAGATAAATAAACCCTTTCAAGGCATAACCCTATTTCCTCCAGCCATGCCCCCACCTGCTTACAGTTACCACTCAGTATGATAGTCCTTTCAAATTATTAATTCATCAGCTGAGCATAGTGGCACATGCCTATAATCCCAGCAACTCAGCAGGCTGAGGCAGGAGGACTGCAAGTTTGAGGTCAGCCTCAGCAATTTAACAAGACCCTGTCTCTAAATAAGAAATTTTAAAAGCTGGGGATATAGCTCAGTGGTAGAGCACCTCTGGGTTGGATTCCCAGTACCAAAACAAATGAAAAATTATTATCCATCAAATGTATAAATCCACTGATTAGGTTACAGCTCTCATAATCTAATCATTTCACTTCTGAGCATTTCATCACATGAGTTTAATGGGAAACACCTCATATCCAAACTATAACAAGCTTCCCCAGCCCTGAGAAGTCCACCTCAATCTCACAATGCAAAATGCATTTAGTCTACCTCCAAGAGTCCTCAATCTTAACAATTCCAGCATTGCCCAAAAGTCCAAGTCCAAAGTCTCCTCTGGGACTCAAGGCAAACTCTTGGCTGTGGGCCTCTGTAAAGATCAAATGCAAATAACATATATCCAACATACAGTTGCACAGAGCAAACATTACCATTCTGAAGAGGAGAATTAGAAGCATAGAAAGTGGGAATGGGACCAAAACATACCTGAAACTGATTTGGGCCAACAAGTTCTACAGAGCCATGTCTAGTATTGGGCACAGAGCAGCAAGATATTCTCTCCAAAGTGTTTGTGTACTCTGTACCTCTGACATTGCCAGTTACAGCCCATCTGGCCCCTCTCTTAACCTGGTTCTTTCCAAAGCTATCAGCTGTCTTTGCAGACATTCTAGGTTACAGGTATCTCTAAGTCCCAGGGATCTGCATCCCAGCTTTGGCTTCTCTATTACAGCTGCACACATCCTCCTCTCAGTGATTGCCCACAGGGATTCAAACCCAGCTACCTTTTGCCTGGCCTCCCAGTCTTTCCATTGAAACCTCAGTGGGACCCTCCATGACCTCTAAACTTCAGCATCCTACATTCCTGCAGAACCTGTTTCCCATAAGCTCAAGCAGTGGTCAGGTCCCCTTAGACCAAGGCTGTAGTGGCCTCTCAGTGCCTGGATGACTGAGTGCTTTAGTCAGATTTTTCACTGCTGCAACTGAAAAACCTGACCAGAACAACTGTAGAGGAGGAAAGATTTATTTAAGGGCCCATGGTTTCAGAGGTGTCAATCCATAGACAGCAGCCTACATTCTTTGGGGCTCAAGGTGAGGCAGAACATCATAGTGGAAGAGTGTATTAAAGGGAAGTGGCTCACATGATGATCAGAAAGCAGAGAGAGAGAGAGAGAGAGTCCATTCCCTAGATACAAAATATAGACCCCAAAGTCATGCTCCCAATGCTCCACCTCCTCTAGTCACACACTACCAGCCTTCAGTTACCACTCAGTTAATCCTTATCAGAGGATTAATAGACTGATTGAGTTAAGACTCTCACAACCCAATTATTTCTCCTCTGGATCTTCTTGCATTGTCTCACACATGAGCTTTGGAGGGGGGAACCTCACATCCAAACACTGAGCATAGTGAAACAAATTCTGAGGAAACAGCTTCCCAGGTCCCCCTGTGAAGCAATTTCTCTTACATGAGTTTTCACTTCTGTACCCTTGAGCCTGCAGTTGGTGTGGTCATGTTGATTCCTGAGATGCCTTCAAATAATCTTTCCTATAATCTCTGTGCAAAACGTGTAACTTCTCTTTACAGGTGGTAAATTTCTTTAACAACCACACCCATTTTGATCCCAATTTACATGCACTTTTCTGGCCAAGTTTTGCAAGTTTCTCACATATATTCTTTTTGAATTTTGCACCATTCTTACAGTAAACCAGGCTAAATTTAGCTTCACAGAAAGTCTCAAGATAGGAGCAAAATATAGACAAGTTCTTTGTCAGAATGTAACATGTGTGACCTCTAGTCTAGTACCTAATAGAGCCCCCAAACCTCATAGTACAGTCTTTACTGTCTGCATTCCTATTGTCATTCTGGCCTTCTGAGCTCCTGCCAGAATCACTCATTAAGCTCTGCTTACAACATTCTAGGCTTCTCCATTCTGCATCTCCAAACATTTCCAAACTCCTCCTGCAAACCAGTTCCAAAGACTGCTGAACCCACACGATTAGTTTAGTCACAGCAATGACCTCACTTCTCAGTACCAATTTCTGTGTCATTCAGCTCTTCATTGCTGTGACCAAAATGCCCAACAAGAACAACTTAGAAGAGAAAAAGATTATTTTGTCTCATGGTTTCAGAGGTTCAGTCCATGGTTGATTTAAAATCTACTGTTTTGGGCCCTAGATGAGTTTTCAACCCCAGGACTGCAAAGGCCCCAAGCATACTATTTACTGACCTTAAAGAAAGAATTTGGAGGACTCAATGGAGATGTTTTGGACATTTTATTTCTAACATGCTCCTAGGTGGCAGGCAGGCCAGAATACAATGGAGAGCCACACCGTGCCTACCAGCAAGAGAATATGTAGGATAGGGTGCATGTGCACTATGCAGGTGGATTTCCTCAGATGTTTTATGAGTACAATTCTTTACTTTACAACCAGGGTCATTCTGTTTAGATCCTCTCTTGAAGGTTAGAGATAAGGGAATGGCCAGCTTCCCCTCTTTCTTTCCTTTATTATCACATCTTTTAGAGACATTTTTATCTCACCGCAAGCTTTCCTAGACACTGCTTAGTGCTTAACTCAACACTCTACCCCATTCAGTGCCTCATTAGCCCCTCTAGGTCCCTCATAATTTAAGACTGTTCCATGTCTTCCATGTAGCCCTTTGGACAGGGCTCTGTTGGCACATTGTATCCATATCTTACAACAGTACAAAGAGCAAGAACTTATCAGCAAGCATGTTAAGGTAATTAAGGTAGTGCTAATTTGTTTAGACACTTGAGCCAAAGCATGAGAGATATTGTGTTTTTTTAAAACTAATTCTGTTTTATCTAATTCCATTTGGTATCATTTTTAGGTTGGACTACCCAGGGGAGTCCTTGGGACACAGTCACAGGGAGTTCTGAGCAGATCCAATACTCTGTCTGACTGGCATGGTGTGCAATTTCCACTACCCAGTTCAGGAATAAGTTACTTTTTGCTAACATATGGAGAATAAACAAATGTTTAATAGACACCGTAATGGCAAAGCAATTCCATCAGGCAATACACAGGCTACTGTACAACCTTGTGTTAGTAAAGTAGCCAGCCCAGTAGACTTGCCTAGGCAAGTGTTCCAGACCAATCTATCTGTTTGCACCTCAGGAGTATAAAAAGAATAAGATACCTCAGAAACATGCAATTGACATAAAGTGTTCCTTAGGTGACGACATCTGAGGGTAACCATACTTGTAAGGGCCAGGTTCCTAACACAGTAGGCCTTACTGTACATTTAAACAGTCTTCCTCCCTGCACCAAGGGGTCAATAAGGTAAACTCCTGGGGACTTACTTGTATAGTCATGGCCAACTGCTCCTTGTCCTTGATGTCGTGTCTTGAGAAGCCAGCAGCATTAAGTTGTTACTTGTGCCCCAGGTCAGTTTAAGAAAATGTCCAGTAAAGTGTCCTTTATCTGTAACCTTAATGCTGGTGGTCATGGATGAGACAACAGAAATGGCTAAGCCTACTGATGTCTGAGTTTCTCATTTAATGTCCTCAGTGCCTCAGGCAGAGAGGGAGACCAGTGGAAAATCCATAATATAGCCTGGTCTCGAGCTCACTATTGTATGTATGGCCTGTGAAATGAGTTCCTTGGTCACTCTCAGTTACCTGTGGTATGCCATATATGACTCTTAGCCAGATTAATCTCCTAATAGTTACTGTCTGGTTGGCTCTTTTGCTGGGGAGGGCTTACATCAAACCAAGTCAATGCATATTTGGCCTCTTCTGATAATGGGAGAGGGCCAATGTAGTTTATCTGCCAACACCAAAGATGGATGCCACCAAGAAAGGTTATCAAATGAGATTACAATCATTGCAGGTAGCATTGAGAACAGGGAAGACAGTCCTGGCATGCAGCAACCACACTAGACATCTTTATAGGAAGTCCCCAGTGTGTCACAGCTGCAAGCTTTAATAGTCTAGTGGCAATTTTTTTATTTATCTGCCAGTTTTATGACCTTAACTAATACTTCTTGGTGTTAGGCTCCATGACAAGAGTGGCATAAGGAGCACACATGGTTTTTCCAACAGGCTATAACAGTCTTCTAACCCCTTCCATAACTGTGACCAAAAATCCAATGAAAGTCTTATGTTCCTTTATCCTCTGCCATAAGCCCCATCCAAAGCCATCTGAGTGACATAGATGGGAAGTTCAGCAGGTTTCAGTGTGTCTGGTGTCCCAGGGGCCTGTGCCTGTTTTGCTATTCATGTGGCTTGATTAAATGCCTCAGTTTGCCAGTCAGCCCAGTCCCATACTGTACCCCTCCTACACAAATCACTTAAGGGTCATAATAACTGAGCTGGCCGAGGGATGAGAGCTCCTCAATAACCCAACAGCTCCACAGATTGTTGTATTTGCTTTCCTGTGTTGGAAACTTTGTTACAGCCTGAGGTATACACTTTGTCTTACCTGACCAAACAACACTGAAGAATTTCACCAATAAGCCAGGGCCCTGCACTTTGTCGGGGTTTATGGTCCATCCTCTGCCTTGCAAAGGAGTCAAAGATATGGGGTTAGCTTTGGTGAGCCCTGAAAGAGAACCATATGATCATTAAGTAAACATTTTTACCTGCTAAGGTGGGCACCAGGTTGGTACCATATCATGACACAAGGTGGCGCTATGGAGTCATCCTTCCCTCTGAAGACAAATGGGGCTTGAATCCTAGGATTTTATCTATGACAAGAAGTCATTAGCAAGGTCCCATACACAGTGAGAAGTTCCCACTTGAGTACTTCGCTCTTCTAGAATAGTGGCTATGTTAGGAATAATACAATTGCATAAAGATGAGGAAACACCTTATTTAATTTTCTATGATCCTCTGTCATGTGCCAAATTCCATCCTGCTTTCTTATCCTGTGTGGTTGCACATAAAAGGACTGTGGGTTGGGCAAATTATGTTTACTTTTGCTATATCACATAAGGCCTCTATTTTTTTTATTGGTTGTTCAAAACATTACAAAGCTCTTGACATATCATGTTTCATACATTTGATTCAAGTGGGTTATGAACTCCCATTTTTACCCCGTATACAGATTGCAAAATCACATTGGTTACACATCCACAAAGGCCTCTATTATATCTTGATGGTCACCTGGAGCCAATATTGTTTGGTGACAACTATTCAGTGGGGTGCAGGCAAATAACAGGGGGTGTTTAGCATGCACTCTTTTTTTTAAGAGAGAGAGAAGAGAGAGAGAGAGAGAATTTTTTAATATTTATTTTTCAGTTTTTGGTGGACACAACATATTTAATTTTATTTTTATGTGGTGCTGAGGATCGAACCCAGCACCCCGCGCAAGAATGCACTCTTAATATTGTTTACAATGACCCATGCTTCATCTCCCAGCAACGCAAACAGAACTCTATGACAGTTTATAGCTATGTACCCCACAAAATATCAACATGCATTACATATTTGGGAACAGGAACCATGAACACTGGTTAGGGAATGGGTGGCAGCCATCCAAGCTGAAGAGTTATGGCTCTCAGACACTCTCTGTTTTTCCCTTGTATTCATCAATAGCAGTTAACCCCACCTGTGAAGGGATTACCACATACAGTGTACATTCAACTCCGGTTTCCAGCAGTGCTGAATATTTCTGGAAGGCCCATGTATTGCCATTTTTATATATGGCCTCTGGTCTAGAGACATGACTCCGACCCCTGAACCTTGACCTCTCCCCTAGTTATCCCATACCCAAGGGCTCAAAGACTCCTCAGTGGGAGCGGTGGGCTCTGCTTTCATTACATCTCCTAACAGGAAAAGTTTATTTTGTCTCTTTTTGGAGTAGATATTCATTTTGCCTTCCTTTTTTTCCCCCTTATTGCAAAGTAATGATTGATGCACCTTGTCCTTTGGTGATTGCTTCCATAACTGTACCAGGGTGGCATTCAGTTGTTTGTCTGTTTTCCTTTCATCCAGTCCTGCTATTGTTAAGTCCACCCACATCTGTCTATGAAAAACAGAGAAAAGCATTTCCAGTTTTGTGGGGTTTATGGACTCCTGTTTTCTGCCATAATCTTTCTTTCACCCTTTGGTCTGCTATCCATTGTGCTACTTGCAGGAGGGAATCCTATGCTAACAGGGATAATATTGATACCATGGCACCATAAATGAATGGAGGGACCACGTGTGACACTGCATCCCTCATCCCGACAGTAAATGTCGTTCTGTCTGGTCCTGGGAAAGGCAGCACAAAAATAACATGTTTCATTCCCAGTCCCTGGAACACAGCTCTTTCTTAGAGGCTCAGGTACTTCTAGGCCTAGCAATACTCCTGAATTTGGTTACTTATTGCAAGTGGCAAGAAGCAGCCAAGCTAGTTATAACCCACACTCTCATCAGTGTCACTGAGTAAAGCCACTGATACAAAGCAGGGCGAGTAGTTACTAAAGCCATTTTAGATAATTCTATACCATTCAACATTATTCCATCTGCTCCAATGCCCCACAGGCTGAGCAGCCATGTAGGTAAGCTTTCTTCTGTTTTCTGTCTGAATGTGGATCCCCTAACTCTCCTGGTGGTCTGTAAATATCTCTCTGGAGCTAGGAGCAGGTCTGGATCTGCCCCCTTGGGCCACTCCTGCTGGGTCTTTAACTTTTAGACCATTACAATTCTAGACTCTACGATAGTTTTGTCCTCTATCTTGACTTCTGAATCACTGGAAATAGTGGATTCCCTGAGTGGGGTCTCATGTAATCTCATGTCCAATTCATTCTACTATCACTTCTACTCCCATGCCCCTCCCCTCCCTTCCCTACTCTCTGTTTAGTCCAAAATACCACTATCCCCGCCCCGACCCCTTATTGTGAATTAGCATCCACACATCAGAGAAAACATTCAGTCTTCGGTTCTTTGGGATTGGCTTATTCCACTTAACAGAATATTTCCAGTTCTGTCAATTTATTAGCAAATGCCATAATTTTATTTTTCTTTAAGGCTGAGTAATATTCCATTGTGTATATATACACCAAGTTTCTTTATCCATTCCTCTGTTGAAGGGCACCTAGGTTGGTTCCATAGTTTAGCTATTATGAATTGAGTTGCTATAAACATTGATGTGGCTGTGTCACTGTAGTATGCTGATTTTAAGTCCTTTTGGTATAAACCAAGGAGTGGGTCAAATGGCATAAAACCAGGATTATTCTGCTTATATACTCTCCTAAAAACTAGAGTTAAGGGAAGCAGCTAGCTTCTCCTCTCCATTTCCCTCCTTATCACATTCTTTAGAGACCTTCTTATCCCACTGCAAGCTTTCCCAGGCACTGGTTAGTGTTTAACCCAACAGTGAGACAGAACACAATGGCAGAGGGTGTGGTTGAGGAAAATTGTTCTGCTTTTTGGTGGCTGGCAAGCAGGGAGCGGGAGGAGATAAACCCTTCCAGTGGCCTCCTTCCTGCAGCCATGCCCCACCTGCCTACAATTACAATATAGTACAGTAGTCTTTCAAAATATTATTCCATCAAATGGATTAACCACTGATTAGGTCATGGCTCTCATAATCGAATCATTTCTCCTCTGAGCATTCCTGTATCACCTAGAACACGAGCTTATTGGGGAACACCTCATATCCAATCATACCAAGGTGCAAGGCCAGGAAGTTTGTACCGTACGATGGTGCCATCTACAAAAGTCACTCAGCAGTTCTCAGGAAAAGTTGGTGATGCACATCCAGTAATCTGAGACTCCAGCAAGAAGTAACATCTTTTGAAATCATGTCCCTGGCCAGTGGAAAACTATAGAACTTTAGCTCACTACTGAGATGGCAACACCAAACCCAGTTGTAAAGTGAAATTACAGGCACATTATCCTGAGAAACCACTGCCTAGGGAAAGGGTTAGTTCCCCTCTCCTTCTGTCAGTTTTTCTTCAGGAAACCTAATTTTTTTATGTACTTTTTTTTTTAAGAGAGAGAGAGAGAATTTTTTTTTTAAATATTTATTTATTTATTTATTTTAGTTCTCGGCGGACACAATATCTTTGTTTGTATGTGGTGCTGAGGATTGAACCCGGGCCGCATGCATGCCAGGCGAGCATGCTACAGCTTGAGCCACATCCCCAGCCCCCAGGAAACCTAATTAACCATGGGTCTCTACCTTTTGGGTTGTGAATATCTCTAAGAGTCTGACTACTCCCTTTTGAAATGTAAACACCCCTATCCAAGGCTTTCAAGGCTAGAGATTTGACAAATTTCAGTAAACACATTTATGTTACATATAACGCACCAGGCCTTCGGAAATTTTGTAAAGAGAGAAAAACAAACAAATGATGATACAACAGGTCTAAGATGACACCACATAACCTGTAAATGTTGTGAGGAACTGTGAATCAGGGCTCAGAATGTGGAGCTTGTTCTCCTCTGGTCCCGCCAGTGTAAAATAAAGTTTGAAATTCTCCTTCTCTCCCAGTGCCATTTGCTGCTTCTCGACCGGTCTGTTTCCCACAACACCACAGAAAATCAATAATAAGTTTACATTTCCTTTTGTTTGGGGAGCAGCCTGGTCCCTCAATTATTGCTATCTCCCTTCAGCTGAGGCTCCAACGAAGCACTCAGAGTATGTGGCTCAGTCTCATTTTTCTCATTTCCAAATCAAAAGATTCCACCTCTGGTAACACAGCTGGGTTGCGAATCTTCTTTCTAGCACTTACTTCCATCAAAAAACTGCTATTTTCCTGTCTTTTTCACAAGAACCATGCGGTAGAATATGGGCACCTTCTCATTTGTCTTGGCTTGCATTTTCTTTTTGGTTTTTAAGAACTATGATATTAGTCAGGGGTATCTTATGTTAAGAAATTTTAATCTGAACTTCTTCTGTTCAAAATTTCTTATTTCCCTTTGGACTCTCTATCAAACTCTTGAGTTGAGACCTCAGAAGAAATAATTGTTTTTATTATTTAATAGCAAACTCTCTGTCATTTGACTTGAAACTCCCTGGTCATGTCTGGCTGAATATGATGAAACAATGAGCTTCTTCATAATAGAATAATAACTCATTAGAGTCAAGAAAGAAAATAAACCAGAGTTCTCCACAATAGCATAGATGTTTGATGTTTTACTGAACAAATATGATGACTCTATTCAAATGCATATCCCCAAGGCCCTGCTACTAAATGAAACTCGTTTTTCACATCAGGCAGTATACCAATCCCTGAATGATGAGTTTTGTAAAAGACATTTTATTCATGAAGCAGCCAAACATGAGGAAGTAGAGACCTCAAATCTCAAATCTACCCCCTTGCCAGGCATGGTGGCACACACCTGTAATCTCAGCGGCTCAAGAGGCTGAGGCAGGAGGATCATGAGTTCAAAGCCAGCCTCAGCAACTTAGCAAGACCCTGTCTCTAAATAAAAAATTTAAAAAAGGTGGAAATATGGCTGTGGTTGAGTGCCCCTAGGTTCAATGCCCAATACACACACAAAAATCTACCCCCTCGAAGATAGGGTTTAGGAATATTTATAGGACAAAAATGTTGGGGGAGGTGATTGGAGGCAGGGAAAATACAGCGATGGTTGTCTGTGCATGTGTGATCCAACTCTATACATTTCCTTAATAAAAATGTCTTGCTTTCCTCATTTAGTGAGCTATTGCTTGGAGAACTGTAATGTTAATTTTAATTGACCACTTGATTGGATGCCTAAGATTAAGAGTGCTTCTGGGTATGTCAAGATGGTGTGTCTAGGAATAATTGGCATATGGGACAGTGAAATGAAGTGAAGACTCTCCCTAAGTGTGGGCAGCACTGTCCAGTAGGTTAAACGGAATAAAGGTTGGAAGAACAAGGAAGCAGCAGTAGATGCAAGCTCGATTCTTCAACAGGTTCTTGATTGCCGCTACGGTCACCTGAGGACATCAGACTCCAGCTCTTTCACTCTTTGAAAGCCAACTCTGCCAGGGATTCTTTAGGGAGTTTCCAGAAGCCTTTGGTACAGAACTGGGGTATCATCATTGATTTCTCTTGTTTTGAGACTTCAGCAACCGCTATTGATTCATCCAGCTCTCCAGCCTGCAGACGGCCATTGTGGACTATCCAACTTCTGATTGTATATCCTGTTGATTCTGGTCCTCTAGAGAACCCTGATTGATACAAGAATTATCTCCAGTGCTCTCCTTGCTTTCTGCAAGTAATAGACCTGTCTTCACGCTTATCTCCTGGTTGTTTTTATCTTGCGTATTTAAAGAATGAAATTCTCAGACAATGAAGAGGGAGCATAATAGAGCAGGATTCCCCCCCCCCCCCCGCAGGGATTGAACCCAGAGATGCTGAACCACATCCCCAGACCTATTTTAAATTTTATGTAGAGGCAGAGTCTTGCTAAGTTGCTGAGGCTAGCTTTGAACTTGGGGTCCTCCTGCCTTAGCCTCCTAATCCCCTGGAATTACAGGTGTGTGCCACCATGCCTGGCATGAGCAGGGAGGAGAAAAAAGGCAGAGCTCTCACAGAGCAAGAGAGGACTTAATGGGGATTGCCACTTAAGTGTATTAGTCTAGGGACTTACATAGCTACTGGGTAGGGGCATTGATCAGTATCTATGTTAATCAGGTATTGGAGAAGTCTGAAGGCAAGGCTATTGGTTCAGCCTGCAATATTCTGATTGGTTAGCTCTTTAGTCTATTTATTCACTCAGGTCTGTCTCCTTCCCACCTTCTGTCTACCACCCTGGGACAAAGGTGTTAGTTGAAATGTTTGGAATGTTTCTACAGGTTGACTTCATGGAGTAGCCTGTACATTTAAATAAGTCTCTTGGTGGTGGTGGAGTGCCTTTCTTAACTGTCTACCTGTTTTACTATTTATCTTCCTATTTTATCCACATAACCTACTCTAAGCTTCACAATCAAAGATTCATTAGGCTGATGCCACCCCCTTATTTCCCCTGTTTAACATTTACAAAGTTTCCTTTAAAAGAAGAAGCCTGATACCCTCCCCCCAAAATATGTCTCACTCTTGAGCTTGAACTCCTTCTTCCTTTGGGTATGTACCTTGCTCTGTGCACGCTTTCCTGAATAAATTTTGTTTTCCTAAATAAGTCTCATACCTCTTTTGATGCATCTTAAAATTCATTTCTGTGGTTTAAGTCAGGAACCTGCCAGGGCTGAGTTGAGTTCACCTTCTCCCTTCTGGGGACTCTCTTGGACCTCTGTAGTGACAAAACCTCAAAGTCATCATCAGCCCCTCAGAGACAGGCCTACGGATTTGGGTCCCCTTGTCTTTCTGGTGTAGCTACACTGATTAAAGATCCTTTCAAGCTTTTTACCATTACCTTTTCTGTTTGGCTTTTGGGAGGCAGGAAGTGTTCTGACATGATTTGGATCCCCAGAGTCAGGCCTCTGGCCTAGAACTCCTGTAACAAGCTCAGCACCACCCATGAGCTCTTTTCAAGGAAAACATGCTATGCCATTTCAGGGAGGGACTATATTGTTGAACCTATTAAATATCTATCTATTCAGGCTTCATATTCCCCTTTCTAGCCCTTTACTGTATATTTTTCCATAAAAGTTGGGTTTTCGCTTTTCATCCCTTGGTTAGATAGATTTATAATGGGCACACCCCAGCCCAAAAGCCAAGAATAGTATTTTCTCTTCTTGGGAGGGATTTTAAATCAACAAAATCCCTGCCCAAGGCCAGCTCCCCTTGAGAAACTCAGCCTGAGGCAAAGGTTACATGCTTTAATCTTTATTGGGTAGGGGGATTTCTAGGAAAGGAAGAGTTAGGGAAGAAGAAAAGCAGGGACAAAGCAAATACAAAGTCTTGTGTTACCAGGCGGGCCAAAGCTTGGGCAAATGAGCAGGTTATTCCCTCAGGAAGTGCTTGATCAAGGAGGCTGGGATGCAAGGCTAGCCAAGCAAGAGTCAGGATGCCATATCTGACACCCAGGCAAAGACCTCAGGGGGTGGGCAAACTCTAGGGTATTTTTTAAAATTCTAGAGACTGTGTCAAAGGACAAAACTACAATTTGTTTGACTGATTTTTTAATTGGCTTTATTTTTCATTCTAGAATTGGGTAGTACTAGAACCCATAAAATAGAATAAATATTTTGATGTTCGGAACAGAAGAGCATGGTTTTCTAAACAGAGAAGGGCTGAGTAAAGCAGAAGCAAAAACAAAAACAAAAAAACTTAATGATTTCAAAGTTACTTTCCTTTGAAAAGCATGGACAGGGAGACAGAACTATAGGGAAATATCTGAGAAGTTGACATCAGATCGTGTCAGGTTACTTCTTCTAAGAATTGAAGCAGAGGAGACTTATTATCAAGTCAGGCCTGCTTGGGAAATTTGGCCATTATGTATCTAATCCTGATTTCTTGGAAGGTCAGATAAACAACTTGGTTTCAGCTTGGTGATGAGGTACTTCAGCATGAGTGACTCCATTTTGATGGTGTCCAGTGTCAAAATGAAAAGGTCGAAGTTTCCCTGGCAAACGGGAGTTGAAGGAATAAGAAGACTGAGGGAAGTGGTCATATTGGAGTAGATAATATTCTTTTTTAAAATCAAAAAGAAATTTTTTGTGTGTGTTTCTGGTGATTTAAACCAGAGGCCTCTATCACTGAGTTTCACCCTCAGTTCTTTTTAATTTTTATTTTTAGACAGGGTCTCACTAAATAGCCCAGGCTGGCCTTGAAATTGATGATCCTCCTGCTGCAGCCTCAGGAGTTGCTGGCATGGGCCATTGTACCCACACTGGTGTAGATGTATAATGAGAGACCAGAAGAGACCAGGGAACATGTGTAACCTGAGTCCTAGGCCAGAGGCCCAACTCTGGGGATCCCAATGAATCAGCTCTGGCCATTCATGCCAGAAACCAAAAGGAAAAAGTAATAGTGAAAGGTGGAAATTTGTTCAATATAGCTGTATTGGGAAGCCAAGGGGGATCAAGGGTTCTCAGTCCTGTCTTCCAGGTTGCTGCTGACATGAGCCCCAGAGTATAAAGGGCTCTGGAGCTACATAGAGTCAGGCAGTCTTGATTGAACTGTGGTCTAGTTCATCATCATCTCAGGATCACATCATTATCTCTCTCAGGATCATGCAGAGGCTTGTCAGCAGCAATAAGAAAGTTGCTGTTACCTTGGGTTGGTGGCCCATACCTGTATTCCAGCTGTTACTGAAAGCCCAGTCCTTGTCCCCAACAACAATCCAATAACAAGGACATGGTTTTAACAAAAAGGAAAACGAAGTTTATTGCTTTGCTATCAAAGGAGAAACACAGGGGACTCCTGTCCCAGAAGCTGTGATTGCGCCCATCACGGGGAACAGAAGGTGTTTAAAGAGGTGATTCAAAGACTTCATTCCACATGTTTTCTATGGGAGTTGTAATTCACTTGTTAATTTGGAAGATGGTCATTTCTGAGATCTGGCACCATCCTCAAAGTCTGAATTACTTCCTTCCTGTGGTGGGTGTTGTTCAAGAACAAGATGGCGAAGAAAAGTAATCTTATTTCCCTGAGCATAGGGAAGGAGAGAGATTAGAGAGGAGAAGGGAGGGAGGAAGAGAAAGAAGCATGTATTTTTAAAAATAAGTCTCAGTGGCATAGCAGCAAGGGCTATAGTCAAAGCATAAAGTGGACCACTATTACATAGCTACTGAGAAGGCAGAGGCAGGAGGATCACAAGTTCAAGGCCAGCCTTGGCAATTTGAATATAAGTTTTCATTTCTGTTGGGTAAATTCTTAGGGGTGGCATTGCTGAGTCATAAGATATCCATGTGTCAAACTTTATAGGAAATTGCCAAATTTGTCTTCCAAAACAACTATACCGTTTCTAATTTCTAAATACCAGTTGCTCCACATCCTTACCAACATTTGACACTGTCATTTGTTATTATTTTGTGTTGCAACCTAAATGACCGTTTACTTAGTTTCCCAAACTGGGCTGTAAGGGGATTGGAAAAAAAGACAGGCAAAAAAAATCTGGGACTTTGTAGATCAGCCAGCTTCTGATAGAAGAAGACTGAACTCGAGCAAACTCAGCACATTTATTATATATATAGGTTTAAACACCAAAAGGATTTATTGTGAGAATGCATCTTCAAGAAAAACAAAACCGAATTTGAGGGTAATACAACTTAATTAGGACTTATCAGCTTGCGCCCATAACTCTCTAACTCTGGACAGCAGACATTTGAACACAAGGCCATGAACTAATAAATTCCATGGCTGGCACAGAATCTCCCTTGAGCCGGGAAAACATCGATTGGGCAATCTTCAATTGGCACCTTTGCACTGAGAAACTCCCAAGCAAGGTGTCACCTCTGCCTTTGGGCAGTTCAGAAGACCCATGATTCATTTGCTACTCCTGACAATTTTGTTTTGTCTTTTCATTGTAGCCTGTCTAATAAATGAGCAGTGGTATCTCACTATGTCTCCAGTTTGTGTTTTCCTAATGAGTAAGATGTTGAGCCTATTTTCATGTCTTATTGGCCATTGGTAGGTCTTTGGTAAAGTGTTTGCTCCAGTCTTTTGCCTATTAAAAACAACAACAAAAAAGTGTTGTTTTCTTATTGAGTTTCAGGAGTTCTCTATACTGGATTCAGATCTATGTTTTGCAAATCTCTTCTTCCAATTCATGGCTTGTCATTTCATTGTCTTCAGAGCATCTTCCCAAGAGCAGTAGTCCTTAATTTTGTTTTTTTTTTCCTGAACTGGGGATTGAATCAGGGTGCTCTACCACTGAGTTTGTCCCCCAGCACTTTTTGTTGTTGTTCATTATACATGGAATTTCATGTCATCTGTGAAGAACAGTTTCATTACCTTCTTTCCAATCTGTGTGTCTTTATTGTTTTTTTTCTTTTTAGTGTTGAACAGGAATGATAGGAGTGGGCATCTCTGCCCTGGGATTCCTTTAGTATGGCAACCGCTTGACTAAAGGCTCTTTCAGGAAGACTGGTGGGCGGCATCAGTGGGGGAGGGGAAGCTGCAGACCCTGAGACAGCTGAACAGCCAGAGGAGCCTGTCTGCTCATCACCTCCCATCCTTTTAGTCAGCACCCACCACTGCCATATGGTTCCCTCCCCCCTGTGACTCCTGTGCTTGGCCCTTATTCCTCAGCCCTGTGGTCTGCCTGTCTCCTCCTCTCTCCAGCTTCTAGTATCATCATTGAGTTTGCCTGGCAGCCTTTTCCCTCCCTCCATCCTGTGGTTCTTCCAGCCCCAGGTCAGGCCATAGGCCATCGCCCTTCCTCCTCTGCTCAGAATGAGGCTCTCCAAGTCCAGGATCCCCAAGTCTCAAGGGACCTTAAGGTGGTCTGCCCTCTGTGATTCACCAATCAGGGCTCCTTTCCATTACCTGCAGCACCCATCTCAGGCACTAACCCCATGCTCCAACTTCACTCCCTCCCTACTCTGTTTCCCGACTGCAACTCCTCCTGGAGTCACTTGCTTGGTGGTTGGTGGCAAGGACTTTGGAGTCAGATCACATAAGTCCAAACCACAGCTCTACAGCATACCAGGAGGGAGACCTTGGGTATGCTACTTAGCCACCTGGTCATTCAGTTCCCTATCTGTAAAATGGGGAATTGTGGGTTAATTCATGTAAACCACATAGAACAGTGGCTGGTACCAGAAAGTGCCTTATGTGCTGCTTAATGATAGTTACTATTACTATCATTCCTTCCTGTGGTCATTTAGGCACATGTTTGTGCCTCATCTTAAAAGCAAAGCAAGTCCGGACCTTAATGTTTCAGTGCCTAATTCCCTGAAATAGTTGACCTTGCTCACTAGCTCCACCCTTCACTTCCTGGCCCAGGTCAGCCCAGCTCCTGCCCTTGCTGTTAGGATGATGCTTTCATCAATGGGCAAAAAGCAAGCAGACATCTTCGGACTACTCTTTTGGGACTGGACACAGCCTCTGAAACTGGAAGTAGCTGAAATAGCCCTGTTGCATGTCTTAGCACTTAACTCTCTGGGCTTCTCCTCTGCATGTGCTGTGGGCTGGGTTGCCTACTCTTTTCCCATGATACCCTCTCTCTGCACTACCCTGGCCACTCCCCACAGTGCTCAGGGCCTTATGTTACAGTTGCCATCACCAGACAGGTCATGCCGTTTAACTCCAGTGCAGTGACTGGACTTTATTTTTTTGCTACTGGGTATTGAACCCAGGAGCACTTTATCACTAAACTACATCCTCAGTCCCTTCAATTTTTTATTTTGAAACAGGGTTTCACTAAGATGCTGAGGCTGGTCTCAAACTTGCGATTCTCTTGCCTTAGTCTCTCAGGTCCCTTTGGATCTTAGGCATACACCACCGTGGCCATCCTGACTAAGGCATTTTGATGCCCTGAAATATTTCTGGCTGAGGGTGTTTGTGAGTGGTAGAGCATGTGCTTAGCATGTGCAAAGCCCTGGGTTCTTCAATCCCCAGCACACAAATAAAAGAAATGTGAATAAATGAGTGAACCAACAAACAAAAGAATTAACACTGGGGATAGAAGAAAAGAGAGAACGGAACAGAGGGAAGCCTGGTGCCCTGACCCCCCAGGATAAGGGGAAGAAGGAGAGGCAGCAGGAAGTTGGGCAGAAGATGGGGCAAGAAGAAGATGCCTCTGGATTTTGGTCCTGTGGAGTGTGAGGGCGTTTGAGACACAGAACTGGAGCAGGAGCCCCAGGAGTGGAGCCAGTGAGAGAGGCTGGTCTGGGTGCCTCAGAGCTGTTGAACTCTATTCATGTCTGACAGGATTTCACGTGAGGGGAAGAAGGTATCCAATCCTAGTTCCTCATAGTGGAGAATAGAGTTGAAGATCAAAGTCTTCCTGTGTGGGCCTTGGGAAAGCTGGGGTGGACAGAGGTGCTGCTGGGCCACTTCCCATTCTGACAGAATATTTACTAAGACTCATGAGCTGGGCTGAGATTCAACCTGGTCTGGGAGGAGGAGGAGGTGAGGCTAAAAGATGAGGTGGGGAGAAGGGGAAAGAAGAATAAGGGAGAGCAGAAACCAGTCAGTGTCCAGGGGAGGACTTGACCTTTGAGCTTGACATTTACTGTGTTGTGTACTGAAGGTCTTCAGCCCAGATTTTCCTGGGCCATCTGATTTTTGATTAGGAAAATATAACTGGGCCTCCCTGCTGTCACTGCCCTCCCAGATAGTGAAATTCAATGAAGGCACATTTTTAGAAAAAAAAATAGAGGTGGGAAGTGAAGTGGGAGTGGGGTGGTGACACTGTCTTTGGAGCAGTTGAGCAGCACGAGGAAGATCTTAAAAGGTATCTGGAAGGACGGGTGAGAGGAAAGGTGTGGCCAATGGAGACAGAGCCAGGATCCTGCACAGGGAGGCACAAGGGATGAGGAGCCCTGGGAAGGCAGGAGAGGTGGGTGCTGGGTCAGCACTGTCTGGGGAGAGCTGCTCACAAGTGGGTCCAGGGAGGTCACTCCTTCTAGGAGCTCAGGAAGGCAGGAGGCCCTGGGTCACTCTTGGGCTCCCCTGCCCTTGGAGTCTTGCCACAGACCTGTGTTGAGCCCTTACTTAGCTGACCAACTTAGAGAGGGTCACTGGGAGATGGTCTTGCCCAGTCCTGCTGGTTCTGAGCTCCTCTTCCGATCCCCATCTCCCTCCAGGGCCAGTTCCTTCAGGGGGACAACCCCTTTGACCAGGGTTGTGCCAGGAACTGCTATATCACTCTCTGTGCACTGCTGGGACCCAGGTGAGTTGATAAACCAAGGGCTCAAGTGGCAGACCCTAGGGCTGGTGGGGTGGGATGAAGCTGGGTTTTCTCCTTTGTCCCTTACCCCAGTTCCCAGGCCCTGTCACTAACTGTTCCTTTCCTTTGGGGTTTTCTCCAGGGCACTCTGGGAGCCTCTGGGAACTTCCCTCTTCATTGCCCTTCTAGTTCTTGCCCCAAGAAATGGGGTAGGGGGAACTGCAGTTGGGATAAGGCTCCTGGATGAGAGCCCTGGGCTCTGTGCTTTCCAAGCTGGGGGTGAGAGTGGTCAGGGAGATCAGGCCAAGTTGGGTTCTGACCCCTTGCATTTGTCTGTCTTGCCCCAGGTACATGTCTGCAGCTATCTGGATGCAGAGGGAGGAAGGCACAGAGTGGGACTCTGTGCACGTGGACCCTGTGGACACACTGTTCTCGCCATGATACTCCCCTCAACACCATCCCACAGAGCTCCCCAGGCCCAGGTCTCCAACTGTGGGTTTGTACACACCTGGGCAGGGCCCTCCAGGGAGTGGCGAGGCTGCAGCTTTCCAGGAAGTGAGGAGTAACAGGTGTGCATTTGGAGAGGGTGTCTGTGGGTAGCTTATGTGTTGGGGGGAAACCCCTGAGGTGGGGCTGACCCTGAAGCTGAAGCAATTGGAGCTTAAGGAGTGGGATTATAGATCTGGAGGGTGCAGGATCCAGGTCACAGGGCTTCAGAGCATAACCAGGTGTCCCTGGAGAGAAAAGATTGCACTGCTAACTTTCTAGTTGGCCTTGGGCCAGTCCCTTACCTTCTGGGCCTCAGTTTCTTCAGCTATTAATGAGGACTGAGACTATCTAATCCTCATTAACAGTTTATAATGTTTTAAAAGATATTTTTATCCATTATTAATTAAGTAAAAATTTCCATAATTTTTACTTGAAGTTCCATGTGAAAAATACTGAGTGGATCATAGGAGTGCAGGGGGTTAAGTAACCCACAATGCCCTCAAGGGTCCTTGCAGGGACTTGTGGTGCCAGCTCTCTCCTTTGTCCTGTCTCCAGGGGTCCAGGGGCTTGACTGTGAGCCTCAGGGTTGAGGTCAAGGAGAGCCCCATATACTGACTCTGTGTTTAGCTTCCCATCAGCCCAGTGCTGCAGCGGGAGGCTTCCAGGGGAGGTACAGCCTTCCATTCATCCCTTAACAGCCAGCGATACCAGGATGTGCATGGGAACTTCATCCCCTGAGCTCAACATGGAGACCTCTCAGGCCTGAGCCCTCACTCACTTCCCTTTTGGGAGTGCCAAGACCCCCATGCCTGTGAAATCTTCATAAATGAAAGAAGATATTTGAGTGGAGACTCTTAGGTGATTTCATTAGTGAATATTTTGTGTTATGGTTTGTGTATGTTTAACGTGGTACTAGGGATTCAACCCAGGGCCTTGTCTCGTGTGCTGAGCAAGAACTTTATCACTGACTATACTGCCAGTCCTTGTATGGTGTTTTGTTAATAACTCTATGGATTCAGATGATGACAAGTAAGAACGCAAAAAACTCCTTGTATTTGAAAACTACAAAAACAAAACAAAACAAAAAAACTGGTGCTAAAATCAATACACTAATGAAACAAAATGTCCACACACAGACTCTAGAGATCAATATGAAGAATGTTTACTGGGAATGATTTGGGGACAAAGACCCCTGGAAGAAAGGGAAGGGGAAGGGAAGATGCAAGACTGAGCAAAGGGGAGTCACCTGAGGTAGGGGCCCAACAAAAGCTCAGCAAACCCAAAGGTCACATGGCCCTTCAAAATTGTCCTGCTTTGAGGCAAAGTGGCTGGGCCTGTATGCCTGTAGTGACCACTCCTTGGATACAATCTGACCCTGGAAGGAGGGGAGGCAGGACCCAGATTTGGGGCTATCTCCCACCCACACTCCAGCAGCTGGGTGGGTAAGTTCTTCATTCCTGGAGGGGAATCTGGGAGGCACCTCACAGGGTCCGCTCTGCAGATCTTAGTGTATATGAAGAACTTGGTGTCTGTTTAAGTGTTGGTCATGAATCCGGGAAATGAAATCTACTTGATAAGTGATGCTGGAACCATTGATTGTAACCATGGGGAACACACATGGATTAGAGTGTTATCTTATCCAACATTAATTTCAGATAAAGAATTGAAAGAAAAAGGAAACAATATACCTACTACTTATCAGCTTGAAGGAGAGGGAAACAAAGGTAAACTTAGAGGCTGCCAATAAAATGCTTACTAGATTTTATTACCTAAAACAAATATTTTACATTCAAATTTTCACAAAAATTGCAAGGCAAACAACAAAACTGAGAACATGTTTGCAATAAACACACCGAAAACATTAATGTCTATTAATTTATATTTTTCAGTTTTGTCAAATCTGTTGAACTATCTCTGCTACAATAAATATATTTTTTTATTTCTAGCATTTCTTTTCAGATGCTCTTCAATAGATGAATGGATAAAGACAATGTGGTACATATACACAATGGAATATTACTTAGCTTTAAAGAATAATGAAATTATGGCATTTGCAGGTAAATGGATGGAGCTGGAGAATATCATGGTGAGCAAAATAATCCAAACTCCCAAAAACAAAGACTGAATGTTTTCTCTGATAAGTGGATGCTGATCCATAATGGTGGGGGGAGTGAAGAATGAAGGAACTTTGGATTGTGCAGAGGGGAATGGAAAGAGGGGAGGAGCTATGGAGACGGAAAGGATGGTGGAATGAGATAGAATTATTAACCTATATACACGTATGATTACACTACTGGTGTGACTGTACCATGTGCAGCCAGAGGAATGAGAAGTTGTGCTCCATTGGTGTACAATGTGTCAAAATGCATTCTACTGTCATGTATAATTAATTATAACAAATTTAAAAAAACAACTGGAAATAAAAATAAAAATCATTTTTCTTGGTTCATAGCTGTTACACAAACTGAATATGGTTTTTTAAAAATGTTTTTTAGTTGTTGATGGACCTTTATTTTATTTATCTGTGTGTGGTGCTGAGAATCAAATCCAGTGCCTCACGCGTGCTAGGCAAGTGCACTACCACTGAGCCACAACCCCAGCCCCCTGAATATGTTTTTGCTCTGTTAATTTCATCTTATATTTTCCTTGTGAACTTTATAACTGTTGCCTATTAGTGTTTTGCAGAGGTACTGCTTCTAATAAAACAACCTGAGTTAATTTGAGATAATAAGCCATCATCTATAGGACAGATAGGATGTAATGCTGACTTACAGTACTAATACTGACCCCAATTAAATGAAAGGAACAACTGTAAAATTATAGCTATTGAAGTTATAACCTGTTACTCCCACTTTAAGACTGGTGATACTGGCCTTCTGGATGTTTAGAACCAAAAACTTGGAGACCAAAGTCAAGGAAGTAAAAGGGCCAGGAAAAAGGAGCCAACATTTTGGCTTTTGCCCTCTAAGGTCAGCCAGGATGTAGAGAATGACAGGACCCCTCTTTGGTCCCTGCAAGTCCATTGAACCACCTAATCTGCTGATTAGGGAGATTGAGAGGACCCTAGAGAACAGGAAGCCAACCAGGGTATATTCTGCAAAGAGGAGGGTCATTGGAGAAGGAAATGTACTTAATGCTTCCAAGAGAAGGAATGTATGGTTAGCAAGACACTTACCCATCCTGGCAGGTAGCACCATGGGTAAGGGAAAGCTAAAGGAGACAAAAGTCTTCACAAAAGTCCCCAAGCTTTTGTTGAGGAATCTCAGCTGACTGAGCTTAGGCTATACTCTCCTGCCAGGTGTTTAGAGAGTATAGCCTAAGCTAAGTTCTACATGGATATTTAAAAGGAAAAACAATGGATTTTTAAATGTAACTTAAGACATACACTTGTGTCAGCCCTACCAAAAGTAAGTAAGCTGGAGGCTACAGATGAAGGGTCCTTGTGTTGTTGTAGGGACAAACAGGCAAGGCACCGAAGATAGCAGGAAACAGTTTTATTTAGCTTCAGCCAGGTTCAGAGGGCACAGCTTTTGCTGTAATCAATCAATCCCCTGAACCTTGAGTTCAGGTAGTTTCAGAATTTTATACCCAGCATGTAAGGGGAGGGGCTCAGAAGTTCCCAGTATGCAGAAGTTCACATAAAAGCAGCTTTTTCTTTCACTGTTCTGGGCAAGTTAACCCTTCAAAGACAACACCTGAGAAGGGGAGAGCTTCTTCTCCCCTCTCTTTCCTCCCCCTGCCAGCTGTTACTATGGAATCCAATTGGTAACTTCTCTTATCATAGAAATGCAGACATCTCATTGAAGCTCCAGCTCAAGGCCAGAGGCCTTGTTCACACATTTCTACAAAGTACTATACTGGATACATTTGTGAAAAACTAGTAAGAGGGTGTCCAGTTCCTGGAGTACTGATTTCTTCTCAGCCAGTGGTCAAGTAAAACAGGGCAACATGAAAATTGGAAGTTTATCTGCATTGAACTCTTTTGTAGAGACTCTTTTGCTGACAGTCCTAAAATTAGCCATGGTGAAGATTTCTGGAGAAGCCCAGTTAAGACTTTTCTGTGGAGAAAGGGGGTGCCACTACAGTGTGAGAGTGCCTAATAATAATGATCACAAAGGACTCTAAAGTCATAAGTTTGTCCTGAGTTAATTTGAGCCTGATCCTACAGACCTACAAATCTTCCTAATCTCATACATTGATAAAATTGATCTGTTTTCCACTGATATGATTATGAGTTACTGTCCTCATGATTTTCAGAGATTGGCTGAAATACTGATTGCTTTTGTGCTAATTGTTTATATATAAAAAAAAAAAAGTAATGTCTTGTTATCTTGTTTATTGTTGTCTTAGCATGATCCCTACCCCATGTATGTCTTGTCCAATCATCTGCCATCTGCCACTGTGGACTTCTGAAATGCTCTGATGCTGAATACCCTTACCTGTCCACGTCCTACCTGATGGAAAACAAGGACTTTGGTTACTGCCCCTAATTTTGTCCTCTTTCAGCAGAAAGCAGCTTGGAGATGTCATCACCCATTTTTTCCATAGAAATGGAATATAGAAATTGGCAGTGGGGAAATGTAACAGTGGTTCACTTTATGATTTGAATATAGCCCTTGCTTCTCTGCCACTGTAACTTATTTTTTAAATGTACATGTTTCTTTCTCTTCCTCTCTCCCTGCTCTTCCCTAATCTTTTATTATTATAATCTTTTATTACGGATTATCTTCCCCATTTTAGGCAGATTTATCTGTCCTTGAGAATACACCTACCATGAATGAAGTAATCCAGACTTTGGGGATGGTACCAGAAGATCTCAGAAATGACTATCTCCCAAATCAACAAGTGAATTACAATTCCAACAGAGAACACATGGAATGTAGCCTTTGAATCACCTCTTTGCATCCCCTGTTATCCTTGATGGGCAGAATCTCAGCCTCTGGGACAGGAGTCCCCTGTGATTCTCCTTTATTAGCAAAATAATAAACCTTCTTTTTCCTTTTTCTCAAAACTGTGTCCTTGTTATTGGAACACACACACACACACACACACACACTGTTCTGAACTTTGATACTTATTTTCTTTCTTTCTTTCCTTCTTTCTTCTTCTTTTTTTTTTTTTTTTTTTGGTACCAAAGATTGAACCCAGAGGCACTTAACAACTGAGTCACATCTTCATCCCTTTTTATATTTTGAGACAGGGTCTTGCTAAGATGCTGAAGCTGGCCTCAAACTTGTTATTCCTGTCTTCACTTCCCAAGGTGTTGGAATTACAGGCATGCACCACCGTACCCAGGTGACACTTTTTCATACTACAGTATATCTTTGATGTCTTTCTTTGTCTCTTCATACATTTTGTCAACAGCTGGGGTCCAAGGAGTTTCCAGAAGGGAGAAAGGAAACTCTACTCAGTCCTGGCAGGTTCTTCACTTACACCAGTGAGAGGAATTTCAGGATGAGTCAAAACAAAACAAAACAACAACAACAAAACAAAACAAACAAACAAACA
This sequence comes from Marmota monax, assembly GCF_021218885.2. Classification (NCBI taxonomy): domain Eukaryota; kingdom Metazoa; phylum Chordata; class Mammalia; order Rodentia; family Sciuridae; genus Marmota; species Marmota monax. The sequence goes on along the minus strand of NW_026693473.1, from coordinate 8,891,145 downwards.
AAAAAAACACAAGGAGAGCCTTATTTAGGAAAGCAAGGAGATTTATTCAGGAAAGTAAACAATAGAGCGGGTTATGCAGGCAAAGGGAGTACAGGTGCTAGAGAAGGAGGATGCATGGGGATCTCAGCCTTCTTTCTGAGGAAACTTTATAAATGGTGAACATGAGAATTATAATGGCTGGTGTCAGCCTCAGGAATTTGATTCCTTTGATTGTGGCCTGGTTCTTAGGATCTTCAGGTCGATGTTAATAGACTGTACCCATATCATGGATCTCTAACAATGTTTCTCTCTAGATTACCTTTAATTAGTCTAAAAACACATCTGGAAGCAAACAAGGTATATAGACCCTAGTTAACCTGACTTAGAGTGCTCTAAGATTTATTGGACCTTTTAAGAATTTAGGGCTAGAGGAAAATAGGCCTGAGGGGTAGATGAAGGTGGGGTTTTTAGATTTAAAGCTATAGGGACAGCAGATGTAGCTCAGCAATGGAGTGCTTGTCTAGCATGCTCAAGGCCCTAGCTCCATCCCCAAGGCACTAGGTGGATTAAAGCTATAGGCTCCCTTTCTGTCCTTGTCTCCTTTCTACCTGTCCTACCTCAATTTGATGTCTTTTTTGTTGTTGTTGTTCAACAACTGAGCTAATTCCCAGCCCTTTACTAATATTTACTTTGAGACAGGGTCTAGCCTTGAACTTGTGATCTTCCTGCATTGACTTTTTTTTAAAGCATTTTTTAAATTTATTTTTTAGTTGTAGTTGGACACAATACATTTATTTATTTATTTATTTATTTATTTATTTATTTATATGTGGTGCTGAAGATCGAACCCAGGGCCTCACTCAAGCTAGGTGAGCTTTCTACCTTTGAACCACCACCCCAGCCCCTTTCTGCATTTACTTCTTTGGAATCAATTTGCCAAGTTTTCCTCTTTAACCTCCTCAAGCTATACTAAATTCTAGATGAACACAGAGGAGAAAAAAAAATCCATCTTTTACAATGTTGCTTTTCTATCTAACCTGATACATCTTCTTTAAGTCATGTTTCATGTCTTTCAGTTACAATAGTTTTCTCCATAATTACTCTACATTTTTTGTTCTCTAGATACCTTTAGTTTTGTTGTTATTGTGATATGTATGATTTTTTTACTGTTGTATTTTCTTTCTTTTTTTGCAACTTTTTTATTTTTATTTTTTGCAGTCCTGAGAATCCAACCTAAGGCCTTGCACATGCTAGGCAAGCGCCCTACTGATAGGTCACACACAGATGTGAGCAGAGGGAACTTGAGATTAAGGGGATAATTCTATAAAGTGGGCCTACTATGCTGATCCCTACAGGATTTCTTTTTAAAAGCAATTTATCTGTCGGCCTATCCTGTTTTAAGTCAATACAATATGAAACATTCTTCAGCAAACAACCTGTTATCTGCAATAGAAATGCAGACCTGAATGGCTTTTCCCTGATGAATACAAGAACAACACAGGTTATCCTGAAGAAGGGAACTTTTGTGACCTTTAAGCAGACCAGACTTCAGGACTCAGACAGATAGGATAATTAAAAGCAAAGCCTCCCCGCTATCCATAAAATCTGTAAGAACAAGTTCCAAATAGAACTGGGTCAGTGGGGACCAAGCTGACTCAGCCTTGGATCTTTAGCATGTTATTATAATGATAAAATCTTTCCTCCATGGGGTAAGACCATGAGCAGTTTGGACTTGAAAGTCTGATGCAATCCTGCTGTCAGAAGTCAACCTGGGCAGTTTCTCTGGAAACTTCCCTGGGACCCCCAGTAAAACAGAAGTCCAGGAGATAGACATTGTCCCTCTCCTCTCTGGGGGGACCCACTTTGTCCCTTGAAAGACTCTCCTTTTCCTATCTCTTCTAATAAACTCATGCCTGTGACTATGTGCAACTCACCTGAAACCTTCTGGCATTTCTGCAAGAGTCAGTAACTGAGAATATACGCAGTCTCTTAGGCTCTGTGAAAGGCCTTGCTCTGCAACACCCCCACTGAGCTCCATCCTCAGCCCCTACCACTATAGTTCCTGAACAGAAAGGCTATTAATTTTCTCCCCAAATGTGTCTTGTATGCAACCAACTTGCTGAACTCTATTATTCTTTTGATCATTTTATGTAATCATCCCAACTAATCTAGGTTAATAATGAGTATGCCTGCAGCAGTAGCAGTTTAAAGTTTTTAAAATTAATACTTCATTTCTTTTCTTGCCTTTTGGCCTCACCATTGCATTGTCTGGATGCAGTGTCCATGGTACCCTGGTGGACATGACTTTGGACTCTGCCTTCCAGCTTCATGCCTCCCAACATGGTGAAGCTCTATTATTTTGTGTAGGGGCACATTCCCCGAGGCAGCCTCACATCTTCTCACGCTGCCAGTTCTGCCTTTTCTTCTACTTTGGCCAGGGCTGGAAGACTAGGCTGGTTAACTTGGTGGTCTTCTGTTTCCAGCTCACCCCTCCTCCTATGGTACATACCCTCATGACCTTTCCTTTCCTTGTCTCTTCTCTAATTGACCTACCAGGATCCCATCCTGTGTCCTGTGTCCTTCAACACACTGGATCTAACCTAGAGATTGGAGAGGAAATAGAGTGTTGTGACAGGTAAGACAAATTCCTCCTGCCCTGGAGGCTGGCTTCAGACCCTGGTGACGTAGGGGGATAGAGAGCAAGAAGAGCTTCCAGGAACCCAGGCCACATGTGGCCCGCCGGCCAGTCTGTGGAGTCTTAGGATAAACTCTTCCTACCACTGACCTTGTTTTCATGAGAACATACAAAACTGCTCACACCAAATTCTAAAATTCTATGAAGTGAGAAAGCCAATCACTTTTTACAGGTGTTGGAATCACAAGTCCCTGTCATGCTTAGTCCTTTGGGGACTAGAAACCCTTAGTCCATCTCAGGAAGTCACCAGCTCCAAGGCACTATTAGACAGGGTAACTGGCCAGGGCTTCCAAACAAAGACATGCATGGTTTCCTAACCTTGTGAATCTGAGGTGACTTGCGAGCAGGGAGGACACCACTATGGACAAATTCAGGAGACAACTTCCCAGCCTCAGCCCTTCAGACTCTGTGTGTTTCTACACTCTCTGACTGTCCACTTGGGCTTCTGACTTGGGCCAGGCTTACCTCCTGTTCACAGTGTGTGTCTCTGACTACATCAGAGTCTTCTCTAGTGATTTGCTCTTATGCAGGACCTGGAGCCCCACATGAGCTGCCCCAACAGTGTGGTCCTTCCTCCAGGCTGGCCTGCAATGCTGGCTACTGAGGTCTGGACCAGGCAGCTCGATGCCCATGTGAGGAGTGAAAAGGAGGACATGTGAGTGATTGGGAAGCAGAGAAGGGAGGGGAAGGGATGTCAGTAGCTAAAGGAAACACTTGTAAAGAAAATGGCTAATGACAAAGCTGACAGACAATAATGAAAGACAAAGGGGTGATGCTAAAAAACAATCATACTCCCTTTGATTTTTTGAAAATTTCTTTCCCTCTTTTCCCCAATTAACCAAACATCACAGTCTGGGGGATACCTGGAAAGGCCCCATCTTTAAAACATCTCTTCTAAGGACCAGGAATTCTGCCATTTGAAACTCTTTTCCTTGGGTCATGAAGACTTTTTGATCTTTGAGATTCTTTTATAAAGCGTTGATATGCATCCAGTGACCTCTTGAACAAAGACCAAGAAACTTGGATAAAACTTCCATATTCTCATGTCCTGCTGCTCACCCGCCTCCTGCCCCATCTCCAGTACCCAAGACTCACTTGGCTCCCTTGGACCACACCTATTTCCTGACCCTCTGGGCCTTTTCACACCTAAGGAACATAATTTTGCTGTTCCCTATGTTTAGGTCACTTATTTTAACCTGTCTAAATTCTACCTCCTCATCACCTAGGAACTATTTCTACCAAAAATATTTAACTTGAATCCAGTCATGAGGAAATTATCTGACAAATCCAAATTTGGAGACATTTTACAAAACAATGGTTTGAACTCAGTAAACTATCAATGTCATGAAAGATCCTCCTATACACCCTGGAGGAGGCAGGGTACTGTTTAGATAATAGAAAACTGAAGAGCCATAGTAACTAAGTGCAGTCCTGATCTTTGATTCCTGCCCTGTAAAGGGCATTATGTGAACAAATGAAGGAATTTGAATAACATTAATTAAATAATATTGTTATCAAAATTAAATTTCTTGAATATGACAATAGAATCTAATAGTATCATGGTTATGTAGGAGAATTGCCTTGTGAGATATGTGTAGAAACAAATATTTGGAAATGATGAGTCATGTTTACAACTAATTCCCTTTCTTTTTTCCCCCAGTACTGGGGATCAATCCAGGGGTATTTTACCACTGAGGTACATCCCCAGCCCTTTTTATTTTTATTCCGAGACAGGGTCCCGCTAAGTTTCCCAGGCTGGCCTTGAACTTGTGATCCTCTTGCCTCAGCCTCCTGAGTTGCTAGGATTACAAGTGTGCATCAACACACCTAGTGTCTGCAACTACTTCCAACTGATTCGGCAATATATACATACACATATATTTACATACATACATATATACAAACATGTATTTACTGTATATATGTATGTACATATACATTCAGGAGAGAGAGAGCAAGTATGACAAATTTATAAATTGGTAAATCTTGACTATGGATGTTTGAATGTTCATTATATGCTTCCTTCATTTTTTTCTGCAAGTTGAAACTTTTTTTTTTCTTTTTTTCTGTTCATTGCTAGGAATCAGACCCAGGGTCCTGCATATGCTAGGCAGCTGCTTTACCACTGACCTATGTCCTCAGCCCCCAATATTTTCCAAATAAAAAGTTGGAAGAAAAATATTCTGCCTATCCTGAATCTGAGATGCAAGGCAGTTACTAGGTCCATGAAATCTGCTCCTTGGCCCCAACCTGAAGGAATAGTTCTCTCTTCCATCCTTCCAGAGCCCCATCTTGCCTAACTTGTATCATCTGACCCAAGCTGCCTTAGAAAACGGTGAGCTGCTGTTATGTAGCCCCTCCCTAGGCTGTGAGCACCTGGAAGGCAGGAACTACAGAGACCTCAGGGATTGGAGAGGGGAAAAGTCTTGCCACGTCCCAGCTTGGCCTGAGATCAATCCTCCTACCTCTGACCTGTGCTCCAGGTCCAGGGTCAGAGCATTTTCTGCCACTGTTAGGTCCTGACTCAAAAAAAAAAAAAAAGGGGGGGGGTGGGGGAGGGGGTGGGGGGAGGGACAATTCCAGAGGAGAGGAATCTGTTTCAATATGGTGTTATCAGGGTCCAATCAGGAAGCAGACTCCTCTGAGTGGGTGCATTAATCAGGGTTCTGCAGACAGAATATCTCTATGGATTCCTATCCAGCCAGCTATCTATTATCTATCTATCTATCTATCTATCTATCTATCTATCTATCTATCCCCAGCACCACAGGTTTTTAAGGAGTTGGCTCTTGTAACTATGGAGGTTTGGCAAGTTTAAACTCTACAGGAGAGGCTGACAGGCTGAAGACTCACATAAGAGCTTCAGCTTGAGTCTAAAGACAGCCCACTGGCCAATTTCTCTTTCTAGAGACTTCAGTCTTTTTATACTAAGGCTTTTTTTTTTTCTTTCTTTTTCTTTTTTTGTTACCTGGGATTAAACCTATGGGTGCTTAACCACTGAGCCACATCCCCAGCCCTTTTATCTATTTTTTAATTTGAGACAGGTTCTGGCTAAGTTCTTTAGGGCCTTGCTAAATTGCTGAGGCTGGCTTTAAACTCAGGATCCTCCTGCTTCAGCCTCTAACGCTGCTGAGATTACAGGCATGTGTCACCATGCCTGGTTTATTAAAGCGTTTGGTTGATTGGACAAGGCTCACCTACATTATGTAGGGCAATCTGCTTTACTCAAAGTGCATTTATTTAAATACTACTTTCCTCCCAAAAGAACCCCTTCACAGGAACATCCAGAACAGATACCTAGGAACTGTGGCTTGGTATAAAATAACCAAGTCCATGCCTCATCAATTTGGCACCTATACATGTCTCCTTAAATGATCACTGTTTAATCTCCAAATAAAGATAATAAGAAGGTCCTACTTGGGCTGGGGATGCAGCTCAGTGGTACTAGCATGTTGATGCCCTAGGTTCAATCCCTAGTACTGCAAAATCGTCATCATCATCATCATCATCATCAATTTAAAAATATCCGCTTAATATGATACAACTATATCGACTACAACTTTTCTCCAGAAGATACAAAGTCCTTAGGTGCTGTTTATTTTTCTCCTTGACATTCTGCAACTTACACTCACACGATGATGGAAAGTTAAGGATACTTAAATAATACAAGATGAAGTCAATACATCTTATGTTACATGGTAAAAGAAAGAAACAGAAGAAAACAAAGATATTTATTATACATATACAAACATTCATAACAAGGAAGAAATATCCACGACAACCACAGGCCTTGCTGCTGTGACCAGTCACATGATTGTAGCTGGCATTTACTACCTGCTACTACCCATTCTGTACTCCCTTTGACCTCAGCAAGCATTTCAGCTGTTGTGATTCTTTACCTGGTGAGGTGACCCAAACCATTCCTGAAGAGACTGGTCTGGATTATTATAATCCTGACTAAATTGGGTTCTTGTAATTTTCTACTGGTAGATGCTAAAAGATGCCCTAAGAGCTCTCCTTTGTTTTAGCCACACTCTTTCTTTCTTCCACTATAATATTCAAGGATGTAGTTTTGGCCCTGTCTCCTCACAAGTGACCCTGTACAAAGCCTCTTGGCTATTTTGAAAAATTTTTTTTCAGGTCCTGATTCCAGATCATCCTCAGGGAACTCTAGATTTTTCTCATTATGTTCAGGCCAGTTCCCATCTTAAGTTCTGCCCCATGTACCTGGCGGGATCAGCCTAAGATGGGGTCAGTGAAGCTGTCCTTTGGCATCATTTTTTTTTTTAACCTACCCCTAAGCATCGACATCTATCTTTGACACTGTTTGTCAGAGGATCAAAGTTACAGACAGTTTAAGTTTAAAACAAACAGTAACATAGCTGAACTTTGACTGTTCAATGAGAAACACACACAAACAGCCAGAACTCCTAATATTATATTTTATCATTAGGTAGCTTTGCTTATCACATGTGAGAATTTCCCTTCCCAGTTAAAGGCAAGCATTGCAAGAATACACACAAAGCCTGGAAGAGATTTCCAGGGGTGTCTCTTGTACACCATTAACTGAGGACTAAGAGGACCCCAGGGTATCCGACTAGTCGATTGCCTGAAGAGGACCCTGCATGCTGATACTGCCAAAGGAACCTTGCTGTACCAGCTGACTCAGGTGAGAGAAGGCTGACCCTGACAGTTGTCAGCAAAAGGAAAAGCTCTGAGCCTTGGGTAGGACCTAGGAGAGGGGAGCTTCCTGGGGAGGAGAGAGTAGGCTTTTGGAAAGAGGCCCTGGCAACCCCTAAACAGAAAGGCAAAAGCTTTGCAATTTGATTTCCTTTTTGAAAAAAACTAAGGTTCTGTCCTAGTAGCAATAAGCAGAAACAAAAATAGCATGCATTCATTGGGAGGAAAATTGGGAAAAAATGAAATAAAATAAGCATATGAATTCATGCCTTGTTTTAAAAACTAGTTTATTGTAATATATTAAATATTCTTTGAAAAAAAAACAGAACTTGAAAAAGCAATTCCAGCTTCTGTTGGGTTGTCAAAGAAACAATGCCCAATTATTTATAAATAATTCTGAATTCCAAATAGCCTTAAAAACCGGGTTTTTAGGGCTGGGAGTATGGATCAGTGGTAAAGCATGTGCTTAGCATGCATGAAACCCTGGATTCAATCCAGCATCATAAAAAAAAAAGACTGAGCTGTGAAGAAAAAAATATATATATTTCTTTGAATAAATATACATTTCTCCCAAGAAAGAACTTTGGAATAATTGGTGATGTACTTCAAGTGAACTCTTTGGAGTAGGACAGACTTGGGAAGGATCTGTGTTTGTTGCCTGCTAGCCGTGTTGCTGTGGACAAGTTGTTTGGGATCTTTAGGCCTTGGCTTCCTTAACTGTAAAAAGGAAATCTTAGGTTGCTTTCAGGGTTAGGTGAAATAATACATAGAAGACACTTGATATGTGGCTGGTACAGCAGTGATCAGCCATTGTTTGCTAAGTTGTATTACTGAAAACAGGGCCTCCTCACTGGTCTATCACTGGATTCCAAGAACATAGCACAATGCCTGGAATGTAATAAAGGCCTAGTCAATGCACACTGAAGGAAGAAAATTTATAGGTTGTTGTAGCTTAGAGAAGAGGTAGGATCAGTTGTTTTTCTCATCTCCTCAACTCCTCATACTTTTTCCTCTTCAAAGATCCCAATGACCTTAAAAGAACTTTGCTTACATTTCTAGACTACTCACCCCGCACTCCCACACAAACACACAAGCCATTGTGGCTACTGGGTGTAGTGGCACACACCTGTAATCTCAGTGACTCTGGAAGGTTGAAATAGGAGGATGGCAATTTAGAGGCCAGCCTCTGCAATTTAGTGAGATGGTGCCTAAAAAAAAAAGGTGGAGTGGGGGTGGGGGGACTGAAGATAACAGAAACCAATGTGGCATAAACAAAAATTCACCTTCATGAAACACATTATTCAAGAGACAGAAATGGGTGGGAAGTAGGGATGTGTGTGCCTGATCCTGTCCCTTTTCCCTTCATGCTCTGCACTTGTTTTTCTTGCCAATTCACTGCAGGGAAAAGGCAGCCCCTTCAGTTCTCATTCATCTGCAGAATTCAGTATTACAGTCACGTTAAGATCAACTGTCAAGGTCTTTTTCCAACACACAAGCTTTTGCTTTAGAAACAGCACAGAATAATACACTGGTGTCTTTCCTTCACTATCAATTAGAGAAAAAGCTACTTGATATTTATAAATATCAGTAGATTAAGGGTATAGTTTCTAGCAAAAAAAAAAAATTTTAAAGAAAATTCATTTGCATCAAAACAAACAGAAACCCTGTGATGTTATGGTTCTCTATCACTCAGGAGAACTCCACAGAGCACCCCTTGGGCTCTTTGAGGGTTTGGATGTGAATGGTTAAGGTCAGGATTTAACCTGCACTGACAGCATTCCACATTCAACCTAAGGGCAGAAAAGAAGGGGACCTATAGGGGGATGGGGCAGCACCAGATGGAAGGAGAGCGAATGATTGACTGACTTGAGCTGGTATTTGAGAAGGATATGAGGTAGGTGGCAATGAGGAACTGATCGAGAGATGGGAGTAAACACCTGCGACCCCTCTGGGCCAGGGCTCTCTGGAGATGCTTTCTTACTGAGACTTTCAGGATGCTCCCCTTCTATGAAGCCTGTCCTGAGTCCCTGTCAGAATTCTGAGTACACCTCCATGTGCCTCTCTTTAGGAGACTTGCTAGACTTCTCATGGGTCAATTAGCTTACACACATGGCTCATTTCACTCTCTGGCAACAGAGACTGTTTTGTTCCCCCCTCCTCCTTGGTAATTTGCAACAGCGCCCTCTGAGTGTGGAGATGAAATGTGCAGAAAGCTGAAGAGCCTGTCCTGAGGGCTCCTATCTGGGCAGAGGAGCTGTATACAGGCAAAAGGAGACAGAACCTTGGCACATGCTGGGTATGGTTAAAATAAGGAGATGATGAAAGTATGGTTCTACAAATCACATGTTTTGTTTCCCAGGAGATTTTTTTTCCCCACAATGCTTAAAAAGGAGGAGAATAACAAGAGCAAATCTCAAAGGGAATACACTTGATAGACAAAGTACATTAACCACATAGTGATTTCTGATTTCATTTAGAATCCAATTATAAAAGTCCAGTTGCTCAATCAGAATGGTGACAGGCCTGAGAACATACATCTAATCAATTTGAGGTACTTTCTTAAAAGAGGTTCTCAGGAAAATGGTTGGCCAACACACACAGACAGAGACTGTGAAGACATTCCAGGGCCCTCCCCCAGATGGTGGCCCAGGTATTGGTGGGTGAGGTTTCTAAGAATAGCTTGAAGGTTGGACAGAGGGTAGCTCGGCCCCAGGCATATCCTCTCAAAATGTGCCAAAATTTTGTGGGTTTTATCTGGTTTGGAATCTCATGGTTGAGGTCAATAACTCACATATGTGGTCTGATAAGATGTGACAGAGCATTCTCACAAGGACAGGGATTACACTTCATGAAAAACCTAAGTCATTCATATAGGTAATTATGTAAGTGTTGGGAATCATTTCAAAGCTTCATAATGAATCACAAGGCATAGAAATAGAAGACTGGTAAGAATCCAATAAGGAAAGAGGTATCCAGAACAACAATCCAATGGTACATTATTTGAGTTGATCAAGTTGGTTAATACTAAGGGTCCCCTGGGCACTATCATTTTAGGAGGTTTACAAAAGGTCCCTCCCTCAGAATTGCTGAGCATAACCAGGCATGGTGATGCATGCTTGTAATCCCAGTGACTTGGGAGGCTGAAGCAGGAGGATTGCAAGTTCAAGGACAGCCTCAGCAACTGAGCAAGACCCTCAGCAACTTAGTGAGACCCTGCCTCAAAATAAAAAACATCATCAAGAACAACAAAAAAGGACTGTGGATGTAGCTCAGCAGTATAATACCTCTGGATTCAATTCCAGCTTGCATGCACACACACACACACACACACACAAAATGTTAGGCAGAAGAATGGAAGAGTGGAGTATTTCTCCACCACCCATCGCCATTGATCAAAGATCATCCAGGAAGTGTTAGCTCCCTTGCACTTCCAGGTTTACTCAGGTGTCAAATGAGCAGTGGGCTGCTGCAAGGTCCCTGGTTGCGGTGACAGAGAAGCCCTGAAACAGGGAAATATGAGGTACAACTGAGGCAAACTGCTTGAGGTGTCTGATATAACCTCAGACCGGTCAAATGTCCTTTGTCTCCCATAAACAGAACTATATTTTCATTTAATTCTCAATCCAAAGTTAGGATTTAATGGTTTTCCTAGGTGAAAAGGATTACTGCTTCCTTTAACTGCTCTTCTTCATTCACAATCCTCAAAGTGTAACCTGGTGAGTCAGTATACAGATTTGCTCTTATCATTGTGGCACAGGGTAAAGAGTGACTATTCTGAAACACCTCACTAAAGCAAGTACTCTTAGTCTGAGAAATGGGTCCAAAGAATCAAATGCGTCCTCCTTTCAGGATTCTCCTAGTATTGGAGGCTCTATGGGCTAGGAGCTGGGCTTAGAGGAGGAAGGCAGCCTCCGCCTTCAAGAAGCTCCTGAGACAGAGCTGACATAATTTTAAGGTCCCCCACCCGCTCTCCGGCGCCACCGCCAGGCGCCCCGCCCGGTTGTACTTCCCTCTCGTTTTCATCTGCTCTGTTCCTCTCCGTTCCGCCTGTAATTTACCTAAACATAGCTTTGCCACCAAGCTGCCTTTACTTCTCTCCTTAGCCTGTTTCCTGGAAACAGATGTCTTGGGGTACTGGGTTGGAAGGCGAACTTGATCTGTGGCAGATTGCACTCCCTTGTCCTATTGTTGAAGCTCTGGGAAGCTGCGCTACTCTTATTTTAAGACCCTTAGAAACAAACCTTTAAATAAATTGCACCGATCAAGAGAAATTTAAAAGCCAACCAACTACCAACCCTGATAAGCCCTAAAGACAAGTACGAAGGATAAGGAAGGCGTTTCCTCCTCATCAGGGTTTCCTCGTTTTCTGGAGCTGCACCTTCTTCCGGCCGGCAGCCGTGGGGCTGAAATCTCCCAGCACCCTCCACCTTTCCCCATCTCCCTCTCCAGCTGGTGATTTACACCCGGCTTAGGGTAGAGATGGAGGGTGCAGGAGTGGGTCAACCTCGAGCTGGGTGCCCAGCAATTCCAAGCACGCCAGACTGGAGCAGGGCCAGGAACGGCGATCGACGATGAAGGAGGCGGCGCGGAGCGCTCCCCGCCCCTGCGTTACCGCCGTCGGGCCCCGCCCGGCGCAGCCCTAACGCACGCACTCAGTGGGTAGACGTATCTTGGTGCCAGGAGCTGGAGGCCACAGGAGGGGCCCTATAGACCGGATTTGAGAAGGAAACGGCGGCAGCGCCCCCACTCGGTTCTCCAGGACAGGAGCGTGAGGTTAAGGCTAGCGCACCAACCGAGCCCTCCGCAGCCGAGCCCCCTGCCCATTTGGTTTGGGGTAAGAGGAAGGTCTGCATCTCTGTAGCATGTGCCAGCGCCCTCTGCTCAATTTGGTTTGGCCTTGGGCGGCCACTGAGCCGGTCCGCGGGATGAGGGTGGGGAAGGGACATCTCGTCCTACAGGCCTGCCCTGCGGCCGCGGCGTAACGAGAGTGGGAAGTTGGGCCAGTCTCTGCAGACGCATCTCACCCGTCACCTTCCTGGTTTCTCTGTCCGCACCTCAGGGAGTAAGGTCGGGCCTTTATTATTTGGAATATTGTGCCCAGGAGGAGGCTCCGGGTTGAACACGCGGCCCTGCGACCCCCAGGTGAAACCCTCTGGCCTCAAGGTTCCCAGCCGGCGTATTTTACAGAAGGGAACTTGAGTCTTTAAAAGGGAAGGCACTGGCCCAAGGTCACACCATAGTCAAAGGCCCTGCCAGGATCGAAGCCAGTAGTCCTGCCTTGCATCCTCGAATTCTAGACACTGCTCCCTTCCTGACCCATCTCCCGGATTGCCCGGTGCCAGGGTCCTCCACTAGACTCTGTTCTCGGGGGTTTTGGAGAGTGCCTTCTCCTGCTCTCCGCACTCTCTGGAAGGATGCTGGACAGCGGTCAGACCGCGGGTCCAGCTGCTTGAGGTCCATTTTGAGGAGCCATAAGTCAGGTCAAGCCTGGCCAGCGGTTGCTGGAAGCCGGATAGGCTGCAGGACTAGAAAGAAGTGGGACCGGGAAGGTGGAGGCGCTGCGGAGGCAGGTTGGGGATCCCGGGGTGATCTGCCCGGGCTGGGCCGGCAGCCACCGCGGCGCTTGGGTGAGCGCACAGTGGGGCTTTGTCTGGGTGGTGCCTCCCCAACCAATGGGAGCGTGGCTCTGGCCGAGCCCCCTCGGCTCCCGGCCCTCGGGCCCGCAGGAAGGGACCGCGGCGCTGGGATTGGCTGAGCTCCCCCTGGCGCCGAGCGAGGAGGCGCCTGCGCAGTTCGGGTGCCCGGCTTTCAGTGAGTGCTGGAGCGCTCGGGAGACCGCTTGGGTCAGGGCTTCCAAATGGGTTCCCGGGAAAGGACCCAGTTGTCTTTGCCTTCCAGCGCGCAGCCGCCTTGTGCTGCATCCTGCGGGGGGAGGCGGCTTTGAACCCTGCGCATGTTTTTCCAGACAGTCAGCCAAAGCCTGCCCATAGTCAGCTGGTGCAGAGTCACTGTCTAACTGCGGGTTCTCCTTTGAGGGGTTGCAGAGACACACATTTCATTCCCGGCCTGCAGGGTCTCTCCGGTCCGGAACCTCTGTGATACGGCAGATGCCCTTCTTTCTATAAGGCCCATCCTATAAGGGCCACGTATACCCCTGGCAGGCTAGAAAGCTGAATTTTGAAATAGCTTTGATAGTCTCCCAATACACATTTACAGAGCGTCCATTTTGAGGAGCCATAAGTCAGTAAGTCTACACGTGGCTCCAGTCTCAGTTCAGGGGTAGACTGGTTGAATGGGGGCTTGTGAGTGGTTATGAACAGCAATACCTCTAATATACCTTGACTCAGTGAATGCTGTTAAAGGGGTGCAGAGAGAAGGGAGGGGTTGATTTAGTGGATTAGAAAGGCAGCTTGAGGAGGTGCTGTTTGTACGGATTAGGTCTTGGTCAGATGAAGGAAAAGTCAGATTTGGTATAAGGATGAGCAAGACACTGAAACTGGAGATATAATTTTGAGGGGCCAGTGAGAAGGAAGAGGCTCAGCTTGTGTGCTCTGTTTTGAAGTACGGAAAGCACTTAGGAAAAGAAAGCTCCTTAATCTTTTTTTTTTTTTTTTTTTTTTTTTGTCATTTTTTTACATGCAGGCCAAAAGTGTTGGTAGAGTTTTCTTTCATATCCCACATCCAATCTCAGTAATTGGGAGTATGCTCTTCAAACTAATGCCACACTGGCCCATTCAAATCACCTCCATGGTTCCCATCTGAGCCCACAATCTTTTTTATCCATCTCCAGTGAGCACTTGTTAACCTTTCATTGGTGTTGTATAGAATTCAAGCTGTGTGGCTGTTATGTCATGGCCCTAGATTACTGCCAGAGCAGTAATCTAGTAGTAACTGGTCTCCCTGTTACTGCTTTTGTCCATCCTCAATTTACTTTTAACCCAATAAGAGTTATTTATTAAAATGTAAGTCTGATCATGGCACTCCTGCTTAAGACTTTCTTAGTTCATTTAAATAGCATGTGCCTACTGTGCCTAGGTGTTGGGGATAAAACAGTGAACAAAATAGTCAAAATTCTCATTCTCAAAGAGCTTATGTTTTAATGGAAAGAAAGATACAGCAAATAAAGTAGATATTATATGTAGAATGTTATAATGTGTTAAGTGCCAAGAATAGGGAAAATGAAAGAGAGGAAGGGGAAATAGAAAATGTCAGGATGAGGATTGGGGCTGTAACTCAGTGGCAGAGTGCTTGCCTTGCATGTCTGAGGCACTGGGTTCGATCCTCAGCACTACATAAAAATAAATAAAATAGAGGCATAGTGTCCATGTACAACTACAAAAAAAATTGAAAAAGAAAATGTAAAGATGAAGTAAAGAGGGGATTGTTGGAATGGGCAGGGGATGTCTTACTTAGTAAAGGACTAAGTGAGTAAGGAATAAAGGACTAAAGTGAGAGAATGGATCCTATGAATGTCCCCAAAGAATGTCCCAGGTAGAGGGAACAGTAAGGGCAATGACCCTGAAGTTAGAGATTGCTTGGAAAGTTCCAAGGATAGTAAGAAGGTCGCTGTAACTGAATGAGATATGAGGTCAGAGGCATCATCTGATGGACTTAGATCACTTAGGGCTTTGTAGGCAATCTGTATAGATTTTGACTTTCATTTTGACAAAAGTTTGGTGCAGGAGTAACGTAGTATGATGTATATTTAAAGGATTGTGCAGGATATGTTGAGTGACCTGGGTGGAGACTTTGGTGGAAGTAAATTGAAATGCTAGTTGAAATGCTATTGTAATAGTCTGGGCAAGAATTATTGAAAGTTTACACTGCTGCCACTAAGTGGTAGCAGAGGATCCTAGATATATTGAAAAGGTGGGGTCTAGGATATGCTGGTAGCCAAGCTGCAGAGTGTGCAAGAAGAGAGAAGTCAAGAACAAGGAGAATTTAGAGGGAACAGGTCTGCAAGGTGGTAGCACAAACTCTGTTTGGACAGGTTAAATTTGAGATACCTATTAAACCTTCAAGGGGACAGTTGTATACTTAAGTCTGGAGTTTTGGGAGAGGATGGATTGGAGAAAACATTTGGGATTGGCAGCAGGTAAACTGTATTAAAAGGTATATATGAGCTCTTACCACTCTTTACCCAGAATGGGAATGGAGGCCTGGTCTCATTGACTTTGGTAGGCTAGCTATCCTCCTAAGTGTGGAGTATGTGCTTTATCTTTCAGTTGTAAACATGACAAACTTGACAGCTCTGGTAATTCCATCTTTTGGTGAAAGAAGTGAAGTGGGAGAGGTACATATCCTTTTGTCATTATTAGCTCTGTAGTGTGGTACTCTCAGAATATGGGGCTAGATTAAGAATTAATTATAATACTTGGCAGAAAGAAACTACCTTCAATGAGTTTAGCCAATATTGTTTTGGTTGCAAGTAACAGAAGCTTCAAGCTTGCTTTAAAAACATAGGGAATAAAGATAGAGCATGCATTTTAGAATTGGAGGACAGAACAGCAGCTATTGTTATAGTTTTTAAAAATTTTTTTAATTTGTTCTTTTTTATGTGTACATGAAAGGAGAAATGTATTTTGATATATACATAGATAAAGTGTAACTTTCCATTCTTGTGGAGTTACACTGGTTGTGTATTCATATATGAACATAGGGAAGTTTTGTTCGACTCATTCTTCTGTCTTTCCTATCCCCATCCTCCATCCCCTACCCCTTCCTTTCATTCCCCTCTGCTAATCCAATGAATTTCTATTCTCTCCCAACCCCCACCGCACCTTATTGTATGTTCACACCCGCATATCAGAGAGAATATTCAGTTGCCGGGTTTCTGTTCTCATGACTAAAAGGCTCAGGGGTCACTCTAGTTAAACTGGGCTAACTGGGCTGCACGAAATAACCACACAAGAGACACAAATACCTTTTTCTTTGGGGTCGCTGTGATGGCTCCTCTGACCTTAAGGGTTCACAGAGAGAGAGAGAGAGAGAGAGAGAGAGAGAGAGAGAGCACACACACACACACACACACAAACACTGACCCCTTTTATTGAGGAGAAGCTATTCAAATGAGGCAAGAGGTCAGGTTTCAGGGGGCTGAGTATCTTCATGATGTCCACTGTCAGCAGGTTGACTGACACCTGAGTAGGCCACACCCAAGAGAAGGGGACACACACAAGGCACTTCCATGGAAGATTCTATCCTAAACAGGGCAAGGGTTTATATTACAAAGGAACAGGTGAGGGTAGCTTCACCCAGGGGGCTGTAACAAGACACACCCATGCACGAGACACCGACCACATTTCTGTGACTGAGCGCCTCAGTACCCAGCCGGGGAGTGTGACTCAGTCACGTGTAAGGTTGGCCTCCCACATTCAGCCTTTGGATTTTTAGGATTGGCTTATTTCACTTAGAATGATAGTCCCCGGTTTCATCCATTTACCAGTAAATGCCATAATTTCATTCTTCTTTATGGTTGAGTAATACTCCGTTGTGTATAAGTACTGCATTTTCTTTATCCATTCATCTGTTAAAGGGTACCTAAGTTGGTTCCATAGCTTGTTATTGTAAATTGAATTGAGCTGCTAGAAACATTGATGTGGCCGTGTCACGATAGTATCCTGATTTTAAGTCCTTTGGGTATATGCCAAGGAGTGGTATAACTGGGTCAAATGCTGGTTTCATTCCAAGTTTTCTGAGGAATCTCCATAGTGCTTTCCAGAGTGGTTGCACCAATTTGCAGTCCCACCAGCAATGTATGAGTGTGCCTTTTCCTCCACATCCTTGTCAACATTGATTGTTACTTGTATTCTTGATAACTGTCATTCTGACTGGAGTAAGATGAAAGTGTAGTTTTAATTTGCATCTAATTGCTAGAGGGTTCTTTTTCTTGTTCTCTTCACCTCCATCTCTGCTTCTTTCTACACACATGTGTTCTCTCTCTCTCTTATCCAGTCTCCCTCCTGGCCTCTCCCTGGCTAGTGAGGTAGAGTAGCTGCCTCTTCCAGCCCACAGAGACTGATTTGCATCTTTCACAGTGCCAGGGGACAGAGTGATAGGTTCACCTTGAGTTTAGTATCTCTGGATGGCCAAGGTCCTCCATGGTCAAGGGGCGAGTCTCACTGCCCAACTATAGCTGCAGAGGCTGAAGCTTATGGATGAAGGGCAGAACTGAGGGGAAGGGGATTAAATAAGCAGAACAGATGCCAACTGCAGTGACTAGTATAGACAGTGTGATATGTCGCCGGAGAAGTGGCTATTACCCAAATCTAATCTGCGACCTGAGTGTCTTTCAGACTAATCAAGGTATGCCTTTGCAGAACTGGGCTATACACTTAAACATTTAGTTTTTATTGAAGTCACCATGAAATAAGCTACATGATTGTCATCTCTACCTTTATGATAAAATGGTGGTGAGAAAACTGAATACTGTCTATGAAAGGAAAGTGAGGAACCGGAGACGGGAGCTAGAAATGAAAGATAGAGAGCGGGTTGGGTTGGTATGAGGGAGTGGTGAGCCTTTCTCAGACGCCCTTGGGCTGGAAAGTGAAATTTTTCTTAAAATGGTGGCTGTCACTTAAGATGGCCATCCAGATGCTAAGTAAGGACCTTACAGTAACATTTGATGTTTCTATATAATTCTTTTAGATTTTTCTTCCAGAATGATTATCTCTCAAAGGAATGGTATGCATTTTTTTGTTTGTTTTGTTGTGGTGGTGGTGGTACTGGAGCTCAGACCCAGGGTTGCTCTACCACTGAGCTATGTGTCCAGTCCTTTTTATTTTTTATTTTGACACAGAGTTTCACTAAATTGCTGAGGCTGGCCTTGAACTTTTGATCCTCCTGCCTCAGCCTCCTAAGTGGCTGGGATTATAGGCATGCACCACTGCACCTGGTGTATGTGTCTTTTGAATGATGGCTTTAAAACTTATCAGGTTCCCTTTTTCTTTACCTCAAAGAAACTCTCATTAGCTGTGCAGTTAGCATGCTGAGCTGAGCCGGAGCTTTTAAGCAACACTGTACTAAATAATCAAAAGGGAAAAGCCCAAAAGCTGATATACATTTATCTGGTTGGGATCTCTGAACTCAAATGCCTGGTTTCCAGGCAGTTAACAAAGGTGATGTGGGCAGTTTAAGATGTAGGTGCAAACCAAACTGAGTTTAAGCATAATGGAGCTGCCTTATTATGTTGCCTCTTTCAACACTAGGCTGGGCTTGGGGTGCAGCTCAGTGGCAGAGCACATGCTTAGCACATGCAAGGTCCTGAGTTTTATCCCAGCACCAAAACTTAATTAATTAATTAATTAAAACAATAGGCTCAAGCAACTAATAATAATGAAAAATAAATAAATAAAATACTAGACTGGCCAAACAAGAGCAAAGTAGAACATGCTGGAGGCAGCTGTCATTGTCAGACTTCCAATCTGACATTGAAGTTCATCGTCTTAAGCTCATCCCTGGGTGGGATGTTTCCCTGCCTACACCCAGCTTGCCCTCCTCTGTGGGACAGGGCCTTCGCCTCCCACTTGGTGGTGCCAAGGGCCCATCTAGGCTTCCTGTTCTCCTTTCTGCCAAAGGCTTGCCTCCTGTGTCCTGGTTTCCTGCAGATGTCCTGTCTCTTCTGTCTCCCTTAGGGAGATCCTCCACTGACCCACAGGAAAGCAGCCAGCTGCGTGCTCTGCCAGAATGTGACATAGTGAGCCCAGTGCCAAGACAAGAGCGCACACATACTTTTGTCAGAGAGGCTTATAGCTGCCTCCCCTTGCAGCTAGATCACATGTACCCCCTCCACAGAGGCTAACTGCATTCTTTTCCAGTGCAAGGGGACAGAATGAAGGGCTCATCCTGGGTTTTCCTTGGGTTAGGCATTGACATGAAGAGGGGATGCCCTTGAAAGGAGACAGTTCCTAGCACTGGAAACGTTTTTCTGAGATTACAGATTTTCTGAGATTACATTTATTCTGTGACAATATTTTATGAATGTGGTCCTTGGAGCTAAACCTTTCATCCAGTCTGTATGGAGCAGCTACTTACTTGAGTTTCAAAGCAAAGGAAATTGTTCCCCACTCCTATGGGGACTGTGCCTTTCTCCTTGCATCCACCTTCACATTTCTGTTCTGTTACCAAACCAAAAGGCAAGTCAGTAGCTTTTCAAGTTTTAGAACTTAATATTCTTTTACAAAGACTAAAGCCCAGCACAAAGTATCAACAATGGCTGAGTCTTTGGGTATAACAATGACTGAGTCCTTGGTATAGCAGCATGGCTATAGCAAGGTGTTTCAGAAACTTAAAAAAGAAGAGGTTGGGGTGTGGAAGCTCTGTGGTAGAGCATGTGCTCAGCATGTGCAAAGCCCTGGGTTCAGCATGTGCATACCCCATACCCCCCCACACACACACAAAGGAAGAAAAAGAAAAGAAAAAAAAATCTAAATTTCTACCATTTCTCACATAAGAGACTACTTTGCAAATAGTGTGTTACTCAAGAGACTGAGTTTTTATGCACTTAAGGAAAACAAAATTGAAAGCAGCACTCTATTTGGAGATTATATTGAAGTATTTTCTGCCATAGGCATTGAGCCAAAGGGATGGAGAGGACTCTAATTATAGACAACTGCATTTGACATCACCCTGAGGTGGTAACCCCGACTTTTGGTTCTGGTGGGAGGAGATAGGGATGTATATGCTTAACCAGCTGGTCAGTATGTGGCACCTAGGTAAAGAATTGGAGCAAGCCAGGTGTGGTGGTGAATGCCTATACTCAGGAGGCCAAGGTAGGAGGATCACAAGTTCAAGGCCAGGCCGGGCAACTTAGCAAGATTCTGTCTCAAATAAAATAAAAAGTGGGTCAGGGTAGGGATGTAGCTCAGTGGTAGAGCTCTTGCCTGTTATGTGCAAAGCCCTGGGTTTAATCCCCAGCATCAAAAACAAACAAACAAAAAAGTCAGAGCCAACCCAGGCCTAGGCCTTCCACAAAGGACCAGTGTCGTCTCTATTCTGCTGCTGCCTGCAAGGTGCTTACCATGGGAACTTCAGTTTGGGTCATAGGCTGTTTCTAACCCCAGAGTGCCCTTTAAGAGCTCTCTCAGCTGTCTCTCCCCAGAGGCTCCCAAGTATCTCCTTTGTTTCCTGCTTGTTCTGGGCACTAAGGATTCAGTGGTGAGCAAGCCGGGCAAGGCTCCTGTCTCACTGAGCTTATGATCTAGTAGAGGAAGCTAAAGTTAAATAAGCAAGATAATTTTTGGATTAAGACAGTTGCTACACAGAGTGATCTTGCAGAAAGCCATGTGTGTGTTCCACAAGTGGGTAATTTGGTGGGGGTCTTAGTCTGTTTTCTGTTGCTATCACAAAATACCCAAGACTGAGTAATTTATGAAGAAAAGGTCCACTTTGGCTTAGAGTTGTGAAGGCTGGGAAGTCCAAGGTGTTTGCTCAGTTTCTGAGAAGGGCTTTGTGCTCCTTTGTAGCTGGCAGAAAAAGCAGAGGTCAATCAGGCATGTGTAGAAGAGTAAAAACTCTTACAGTAACTTACAGCAACAGAGACTAATGCTGTTCCAAGAGAGAACTCACTCAGAGAGACATTTATCCCTCTGAATGACCTGATTACCTCTTCAAGGACCCATCTCCCAGCACCACCACAATGGCAATCAAGTTTTAAAGGGGGAAACAAAACAAAACAAGTTTCAACATGAGTTTTGAAGGGGACAAACCATATTCAAACAAGAGCAGGAAGTCAAAGATAGCCACACTGAAGCCATTTAGCCATATCAGCCATTTAGAAAGAGTATATGCAGGAAAGAGCTGGCACAGGTGAGCGTTGGCTGCAATATGGTGAGCAAAGCAGAGGGAGGCTGGGCAAGGTTAGGAAAGGAGCTAGAGGCTAGCACCAGCAGGCATGGGAAGGAGGCTCTCAGCAAGGGAGGAACACAATCACTCTGGCTGCAGTGCTCAGAGAGGAGTGTGGTGAGTAGGGGCAGGAGGAGAAGCAAGAGTCTACTGCACAGTTCAGGAGAGATCAATCAAGGAGACCCCGGCTTGTTTTCCTTTCCTAGGGATTAAACACATCGAACACCTTCATCTGCCTCCTACAAGGAACTTGCTGTGGTGGTTAGTTAACCTATTACTGACTACTATGGTTTGATATGGTCTGAATGTGTCCCCTAGGGTTCATGTGTTGAAATTTAATCCCCATTGTGAGATATTAATAGGGTGGACATTTAATCCATCCATGCTGTTTAGAGGTAGAGCTATGGGAGGTGATTAGGATTAAACAAGTTCATCATGATTGAATCGTGGTGGCTTTATAAGAAGCAAGAGAAGAGAAAGACCAGAACACACACACACACACACACACACACACACATTTATTGCCAAGTGATATCCTGACCTATCTTGTGACTGACAGCAACAAGGCCATTAACAGATGTGGCCACATGTCCTTGGACAGGAACCATGAGCCAAATAAACCTCCTTTATTTATAAGTCACCCAATCTCAGATATAGCAACAGAAAAAGAACTGATGTACTGACCTGTTGCCCTAGGTTATCAGTTAGGTTTGGGCTGGAATGGGGAGGCACTGCTTCCTAGGCAGTGCCTTATTATAAGTAAGTATAGTAAAACAAACTGCAGCCAGGCATACGGAAGTGAGGCTAGAACTTAATTGACCTTGAAAAGAGCAACAGCTCCTTCAGGCCCTGGTTGCCTTGTTAACCTCCCTCCCAACCTCCCCTTCCCTCTCCTCTGTCAGAAGGAACCAGTGGTAAACTGAACAGGAAGGCAACTAGTGTGCCTCCTGATCAACAGTTAATAATGCACAACTAGTCAAGGTGCTAAGTAGCCTTAAAGTGACACTAAATGATATGACTTTGTTGCAATAGTTTGATTTAACATTGAATGGAAGAGATGGGGAAGTTTGTATATGTGTGTGTTTTGTGGTTTGGATTTTTTGTTTGTTTCTGTTTTTCTGTACTACTGGGGATTGAACCCAGGGCCTGGTGCATGCCAGGCACACAGTGCACTACTGACGTACACCCCAGCCCTTTTCATTTGATTTTGAGACAGGGTCTTGCTAAGTTGCCCAGGCTGGCCTCAAATTTGTGAACCTCTTGCCTCAAATTTGTGATCCTCTTGCCTCAGATTCCCAGTAGCTGGGATTGCAGGTTTGCACTGCTGTTCCCAGTGTGTATATGTTTTAATATAAAGAGTCTGTCATTTTGTAGCTTCAGACTCCGTGCTATAATGAATTTCTGATGATTTAGACTCAGAGCCAGATCCTCATATTAGCTGGGGTGGGGAGGGAGGTGGAGAGCTGAGCTCAATGGTAAGTGGTGTGGGGCTGCAAAAGCTGCTGTAGAGGCACATGGGCACATTGGAAGTGAAGCCTGATGTCCCGGTCACCACAGATGGATGTTTTACTAGGTGTCAGAAACCTGGACAAGGGAACAGGCTTCACTGAGTTAGCATCCCCAAGGCACTAGTCCCTGACTCTACCAGTGGTTGCTACACAGCCTGATTTGAGGGTCACTGGCTGGCCCAACCTCTTCAAGTTACAAGTGGGTGATTACTCATTCAGGGCTTCCCAGTGGGTTGGTGGCACAGCCAGAGCCAGACCCCAGGTTTCCAGACCCCCTGGCTCCTGACATGCCATCACATGAGGCTGTAGCTTGAGAAGGAGGTGGAGGAGGGGCCTGCCTGGTACCAGGACTGGGCCTGGGTCAGACCCAGTCCTGTTTGACTTTAACAACCTGGAAATAAAATAGCCTTTCCTGATTAAACCCCTGAATGCAATGAGGTGATGCTGAAGGTGTGTCTTGTGTTTCAGAACCACAGGAAGGAAGCAGACCATTGTATCACTTGTTGCCACCATGCTGGCTACCCGCCTCTCCAGGACCCTGTCACAGCTCCCAGGAAAGACTCTAAGTGTCTATGATGGAGAACATGGAACAAGGTAAGCAACGAAGGGTGGAGTGACCTTGAGGGGTCACGCTTTCCCCATCTGGGTGGTGCTGGTGGTGATGAGTCCCGCTCTCAGCGATGTCTCCATGCCAGCTCCCAGCAAAGGAAACCAAGAGGTGTCCTCAGAGGAAGCCCTTCCCAGGCTCACAGGGCAAAGAATAGCTCTCATAATGCTCTCTAAAACCATTTTTCTTTGAAATAACCTTAGAATTATACAATGGATTGAACTCAGAGCTTCACACAAGCTCAGGTTCTCTACCACTGAGCTACCTCCTCATCCCTTTTTATTGTTTTATTTTGAGACAGGGTCTTGCCAAGTTGGCCAGTTGCTAAGTTGAACTTGTAATCTCCCACCTTAGCTTCCAGAGAAGCTGGGTTATAGGCATGCACCACTATGCCTGGATTATATTTTTAATTTTTGTGGTGATGTGGCTCAAACCCAGAACCTCAAGAGTGTTAAGTATGCAATTCACCACTGAGCTACACCCAGAGCCAAAGTAGTTTTTGACCTCTGGTTGCAGGTTAGTCTCACTTAGAGCACTGTGGGGAGAAGAAAGCTTCTGTGCCTCACCCCTGGGGATTCTGTCTGACTTAACTGGTCAGAAGGGCAGGCATGGGAATAGTTTAAAAATCTTCCTTGTAATTTCTTCTTTCTTTCTTTCTTTCTTTCTCTCTCTCTTTCTTTCTCTCTCTCTCTCTCTCTCTCTCTCTCTCTCTCTCTCTCTCTCTCTCTCTCTCTCTCTCTCTCTCTGGTGGTGCTGGGGATTGAACCCAGGACCTCACGGGTACAAAGCATAAGTTCTACTACTGATCTATATCTTCCTTGTTAGTTTTGAAAATTGTTTTATGGAGAACCTAAACATATACAAAAGTAGGAAATTGTATGCTGATCCTTTATGTATATATCACCTGGGCTTCCATAATTACACTGCCAGTGCTCTCTGAGTCATATCCCCAGCCCTGACCTGAATGGCACATTTTTATAAATTTTTTAAAAATGGACTATTTTGAATAGGTACTATATCACATGACACAAAGTTCAATGGCACAAAATGGTAGGCAGAAAAAACAAATCTCTCTCCCATTTCTTCTTCCTTATTGCCAGCTACTCACTTGCCCCTACCTCCTCCACTTATTATTATTAGTTTAATATTAATTTTAAAACTAACAGAGGGGCTAAGGGTGTAGCTCAGTGGTAAAGCATGTACTTAGTGTGCTTGAGGCCATGGGTTTCATCCCCAACACTGCTTATAATAAAAAATAAACTAATGGAATTTTCACTTCTAGACAGAGTAGATGTACTTTTCTCTATTCCTCCTTCTCGGTACAGCTAAAAACCTTGGATGTTATATGAAATGAGCATAAAAAGGCTCTAAAAGATGGAAAGAAGGCAGACCAGCTAGGGACCTTAGGATCCAGGAAATGAAATAGTCATTTTCTAGATTTTCTTTCTACTTCACATACACCAGATATGGAGCTGGCAGCCCTGAAACACCAGTAAGCTCAGACACAAAAAGACCCAACAAAAGCTTGCTCTCTCTCTAGCCAAGGAACCAGCCTAGCAAGACACAAAACTGTTAGTCAATGATAGCTCTATTTCAGTCAAACACAGAAAAAGCGGTAGCCTCACCCGTTTCCCTCCAGCAAAGGTCAGTGGGGAGCCTAGACTTCTACCTCACCAGGCTGTGGAGAGGGACCCCAACCCCCATCTAGGGGCAGCGTCAGAAAAAACCAAGGAGGGACCAGGACCACCATGCCCACTCAGCAGGAATAGGCACCTCTGTTTTGCTGTGCAGGAGGGGGAGTGTCGGAGGAGGCCTTGTGGAGGGTAGGACATTCTCCATCACTCTCAGTGATGAGACACACTCTCCTGTAAACTCTGGAAGCAGAAACGGGACACTCTGACTCTACCTGGCCAGGGTGATATCAGTGGAGGCCTGGTTGGGGAGCCAGAACTCTCACCTCCACCCAGGAGTAAACCCCCAGCTCATTCTATGCAACTGGATTATCCTGATTCCAAAACCAAACACAGTACCAATAAAAAGATTAAAGAAGGCTAGAGACCCAAATTTCTCATGAATATGGGTGTAAAAAAAATCCTTAAAATAAGAGCAAATAGAATTCAGCATTGTTTAGAAAGAATTATAAACCATGAGCAAATGTGTTTGTTCCAGGGATGTCAGAACAGCTCATTATTTGAAAATCAAATTAGTGAACTAAAGAAGAAAAATTGCCTGATCCTATCTATCAATGAAGCAAAAGCAAAATTATCAACCACTTATGATGCAAATGCTCAGAAAAATAAACAGGAACTCCCTGAATACAGTAAAAAGCATTTACAATAGACCTGAAGCTAAGATCACACTTAATGGTGAGAGACTGAATGCTTTGTCCTGAGGTGGAGACGTTTATTCTCACCACTTGTCCAACAGAGTGCTCAAGTTCCAACCAGGGCAATAAGGCAAAAAACAGAAATAAAGTCGTACAGATCAGAAAAGAAGAATAAAAATGTCCCTATTTGCACATTACATAATTATTTACATAGGAAATCCCAAGGAATCTACTCCCCCCCCCCCCAAACACACACAAAAAGGCAAACAAACTCTCAGAACTAATAAGTGAGTTTAGTGAGGTTATAACATACAAGATAACACAAAAATCAATTGTATTTGTGCCAGGTGCAGTGGCTCACACCTCTAATCCCAGTGGCTTGGGAGGCTGAGGCAGGAGGATTGCCAGTTCAAAGTCAGACTCAGCAAAAACAAGATGCTAAGTAACTCAGTGACAGCCTGTCTCTAAATAAAATACAAAATAGGGCTGGGGATGTGGCTCAGTAATTGAGTGCTCCTGAGTTCAATCCCTGGTTCCTGCTTCCAAAAAAGAAATCAGTTGTATTTGTATATACTAGCAACAAACATGTGGATACCAAAATTTAAAACAATACCATTTATGATTACTCAAAAAAAGCAGGGAAGGGGGGCCAATGTGTGTTTGTAGTTTGAAGCTCAGTGGTATAGCACTTGCCTAGCATGTGTGAAGTCCTGGCTTAAATCCCCAGCATTGCAAACAAGAAAGAGAAGTACTTGGGTATAAATAAAACAAAAACATTCCCAGAGTTTGCTAAAAACTACACAACACTGATGAAAGAAGTCAAAGACTTAAATAAATGGAGTATTCAGGGGCATCTTCAACAAAGTGAGGATGTCAGTTCTCTCCAACTGATTATACAGGTTTAGCACCATTTCTATCAAAATCCCAGTCACATTTTTTTTGTAGATAAAAACAAGACTATTCTATCACTGATATGGAAAGCAAAAGAAATGGAATTCTAGAACAACTTTCAAAAAGGAAAATAAGGTAGGAGCACAGAACAGATAATCCAGAAGTAGACCCACACAAATATGTTCAACTGGTTTTTGACAAAAGTTCAAAAGTGATTCAATGGAGGAAAGATAACATTTTTCAAAACATGATGCAGGGGCAACTGGAAATTCATAGGCAAAACTATCCTTTGACCTAAGTCTCATAAAAATAAACTCAAAATGGATCATGGACTAAAATGCAAAACATAAAACTATGAAAGTTTTAGGAAAAAAACATGGAAGAAAATCTTCGGGTTCTAGAAGTAGGCCAAGTCCCGCATGACCCAATCAGACTTCCAAAATGAAATAGTAACCAGGTTCAATGGCACAAGCCAGTAATCCCAGCAACTTGGGAGGCTGAGGCAGGAAGATTGCAAGTTCAAGGCCAGCCTCAACAAGTTAGTGACATCCTGTCTCAAAATAAAAAAAGGACTGGGGGTTTAGCTCAGTGGTAAAAAGTACGCCAGAGTTCAATCCCTAGTACCACAATAAATAAATAAATAAAAAGGAAAAAGAAAAAGGAAGAGAAACAGTTTTTTTCCAGCATTTGATCCTGTCATGATGATTAAAAAGCAAGTTACAGACTAGGAGAAAAAGATTTGTATATCACATATGTAACCAAGGTATCTAGAACATCTTAAGGATTCTTAAGATTCAATAGCCAAAGGCTAAATAATCCATTTAAAATATAGACAGAACACATGAAGAGAGGGCATGCAGGTGGTGCTGTGGTCTTACTGTTTGTATTCCACCTAGATTCATATGTTCAAACCCTTATCCTCCAGCTGTTGGTATTAGGAGGCAGGGCCTTTGGAGGTGACTAGGTCATGGATGTGGAACCCTTGGCATGGCATTAGTGTCCTTCTAAAAGAGGTCTAAGACCTCCCCTTCTGCCATGTGAAGTTATAGTGAAAAGTCATCAGTGTATCTAGGAAATGGGCTCTTACAAGATATAGTCTGCTGATACTTTGATCTTGGTCTTTCTGACCACCAGAACTGTGAAAAATGTTTGCTACTTTATAAGCCACTTTGTTGTTTGAGCAGCCCAAACTGATATTTTGTTTCAGTTGCCCAAACTAAGACAGATGGCAAATGATCACAGAGATGTTCCACATCATTATCTATTAAAGAAATGCAAATTAAAACCACAGTGAAATCATCATTACACAGGTTTCAGCATGGCTAAAACAAAAATTAGTGGCACTATTGAATGCTGGCAAGGATATGGGTTACTACATTTTCTACTGGGAATGTCGTATGTGTGCTCCAGCCACTCTGTAGCTATAAACAGTTGAGCAGTTTCTTTTAAAACTGAACATACAACTATCACATGACTGAAAATTGTACTCCTGGGCATTTATCCAAGAGAAATAAAAACGTAATGTTTGTACAAAAACCTGTCGTAGAATGTTCATAGCAGTTTTATTCATAATAACTCCAAACTGGAAACAACCCAGAAGTCCTTCAGTAGGTAAATAGTCAAACAAATGCCCAAGCCACAGAGCACTACTTAGCAATAAAAAGAGAAAGCTCCATATATACAACAATCTGCATGGATCTCCAGAGAATTAGTTGAATGAAAAAAGCCAAACCCCAAAGATGACTTACTGTTTTCTACTTTGGTATAACATTATTAAAATGACAAAATTGTAGAGAACAGATCAGTGGTTAAGGAGAGTAGGGTGGGAAGGAGTAGGGTCACAGGAACCTAATAGGGTCACGGGAACGATGTAGTGGTGTTGGAATTGTTCTGTATTTTTACAGTTTCAATGTCAATATCTTGGTTGTGATATTGTTGTATGGTCAGTTGTTTGGTTTGTAATATTAAGGATTGAATCCAGAGGCACTCTACCACTGAATTACATTTTCAGCCCTTTTTAAAATTTTTTTATTTTGAGACAGGGTCTCACCAAATTGTGCAGGCTGGTCTCAAGCTTGCAATCCTCCTGCCTCAGCCTTTTGAGTCACTGGGATTACAGGGGTACACTATTACACCTTGACTTTTAGTATAGTTTTGCAAGATGTTATCATTAAGGGAAATTGGGCAAAAGGTGCCTAACATCTTCCTGTTTTCTCTCTTTCTTTCTTTCTTTTTATTATATAAAATAATTTTTTATTTCTTCTTCATAATTATACATGACAGTGGAATGTATTTTGATATACTATATGTACATGGAGTATAATTTCCCATTCTTGTGGTTGTATACAATGTGGAGTTACACCCTGTATTATTTCTTAACTGCATATGAATCTACGATTACTTAAAAATAAAAGGGTTAATTAAAATAACTATGAAGAAGCAGCATTAAATTCAGCAGACACTGAATATGCAGAAGACTTTAACAAAGATATATCTCTGAGAGAACATTTCACTCTTGAATTGGTCTGAAACACTGCCTGTCTGTGTCACCTTGAAAAGCAGGAAGTAGAACTTTACTGGAGTGGGACACCAGACAGTCAGGTTTTGGCAGGGCCTCCCAGCAAAAGTGCTTCCGGGTTGGCTTTATTCTCAGGATGACTTTTCCTGTACAGTGGTTACAGTGGCTACAGCAAATGCTGGCTCACTGTCCATCAGCCTAGCCACCTGGTAGAAACAGGGCTTCTTTCTCAGCTGTACCAGCAAGTTGTCCCCAGAGCCTGGAGTGGGGAGATAATCCATGGGGCTTTAGGCTAGGCTGGCTGAGCATGTCCTAGTTGCTTCTGCTGCAGGAATGAGGTCTAGGGCGGGAGCTTAGCCTCATTCTCATGGCTTCTTTTTCCCTTGCAGAAGCACACTGTTGTTTTGCTCTACCTCCTTTACCTCTATCAGGCGCCGGACTTACGCCAGTGAGGTGGACCCGGTGAGTGGAAGTCCAATTCCCTGGGAACCAGCCAGATGGTCAGAGCCCTTCCTTCTGGACCCCAGCCCCTGAGCCATCCTCACAGTAGGGTCTTAGTATGTTAGGATACTGTGAACCACTTTCTCATTTATCCTTACCCTTAAGCCCCACATCAGTAGTGAGACCAACATTCCCAGACCTGCAAGGAGCTGTGATGAGGTACTCCCGCCCCTCTCAGCCAGGGAGATGTCATGGAGACCTGCTGGGGAGCCAGAACTCCCCCCGACCCAGCAGGTTGGGGCTTAAGAGGTAGACTCTGAAATCTCTCTGCCCTGGTTTCCATTCTAGCTAACTACATAGGGCATTGAAAACATGTCTTTTTTTCTCACTGGTAACAGGGTGCAGTAATCATGCTTTCTATGTGGGTAATTGTGAGATAAGAAGGACACTGAGCCTTTCACACAGTCAGTATTGCACTTGAGAAGCACAGCTCTGATGATGAAGATGATGACAATGATGATAATAGTGATTGTAACTGAGGGAATCGAGATCCTGAAACCAGAGGTCATTTCCCCAAGCAGCCTTGATAGTTGCCAGCAGAGTCTGGGTAGAACCTGGTCTCCTGATTCTGACTCCAGGTTTTTGCAGTACATGTTGTTGTTTACTGTTTCTCCAGATAGCACAGCCAAGAGTGGAGGGCCAGGCCTGGGCTACTCAGCACTAACTGTTACAATCCAGAGGGTAGGGGACCTGGTCACTCTGCCTTGGGACTCTGAATTCCTAATTTGGGGTCTGACTTTCTAAAATAGGTTGACAGCAAAGCTGTCCTGATCACAGGCTGCGACTCTGGATTTGGGTTCTCCTTGGCCAAGCATCTGCATTCGAAAGGCTTCCTTGTATTTGCTGGCTGCTTGTTAAAGGTAAGAGAAAACCATTTTCTTCACCTTTATCCTTTATATGTAGTTACTCTTTGTAGCTTTTTTTTTAAATTGCTTTTCTAACCACTGGTTCATATGTTCTTTAAAATAACCTGTACCTTTCCCACTGGCTTCTCATTGTTCTTCATAGTTTTTCCATCCATCCATTCAGCCAGCCAGCCAGCCATCTCTCCATCCATCCATCCATTCATCCATTCCTTCATTTATTTATTTGCCAAGTGTTAATGATGTGCCTGACACTTTGCTAGGTGCAGTAAAAGAATACGACATGGTCTCTGCCCCAAGGAACTCACTGTCTGGTGGTGAGAGGACATCATGCATAGTCATAGCTGAAGAATTAGAATGAAGAGCATTCTCAGGGACGTGCAAGAATGTTCAAGAGAATACAGAGAAGGAAGGGACTGATTCTGGCATGATAGAGGAGGTAACATTTGTCCTGGGCTGTGGAGAATAAATAATGCTTTCATCAGTGGAAACTGGGAAGAATGACCTGTCAGACAGAAGGATTAACCCAAGCAAAGTCTTGGAACCATGAAGCTCCTTTGGGACATCAAGAGAGATTTAGGGTGTATAAAGGGAAGCACTGGGACATGAGGCTACAAAAGTAATTAAGGGACTGTTCCCGTGATATAGAGACTAGTTTAACTATCGTTACAATCTAGCTTTTTTTTTTTTTTTTTGAGCACTATAGTTATATATAATATATAATGGTTTCATTTTAGACAAAAATCATACATTCATGGAATTTGATTTAGTCCATTTTAGTCCCCATTTCCCCTGCAATCCAATTTTTTTTAGGGGGGTACTGGGGATTGAACTGGGGGTACTTAACACTGAGCCACATCCCCAGCCCTTTTTATATTTTATTTTGAGACAGGGTCTCACTAAGTTGCTTAGGTCCTTGCTAAGTTGCTGTGGCTACCTTTGAACTTGCCATCCTCCAGCCTCAGCCTCCTGTGCAATCTAGTTTTAAAGCATGTCCCTCACTTAGTATTTTCCCTCTTGACCATTTATAGTTAAATCCACATCTACCTCAAGCCCTCAGGTTACCATTATTATCTCTTTGGATTTGTTTTTTCTGGACATTTTATGTACACAAAATTATATAATCTTATGGTCTTACACCAGGCTTCTTTTACTTAGCATAATATTTTTGAGAATTGTCCATGTCATAACATGTATCAGTAGTTCATTCCTTTTTATTGCTGAAAAATACTCTACCACATGGATATGCTGCACTTTTAAAACTTCCATTCAGTAGTTGATGAATATTTGGATTAAGATGTTTAGATTTTGGGTCATTTTGAACAATGTTTCTTTGAACATTCACATACGTGTCTCTGTGTAGACATGTGTTTGTACCTGGTTCCTTTTACACACCACAATCTGGGGATTAGGTGTGCTCATTGCTAAGAAGCACAGGGCATTGCTGCTCCTTGTTTTTCTCAGTGGACAGGGCTCAAAGATGTCATATCTAATCACATACATATATACAAACTATGTCTATTTACATAGATTTCTCTAGAGTGTTTTTGTTTACTGATTGAAGGTGTACAAAGTAATATGTTTAAAAGTTACTTGGATTAATTTTTGTTTTTTCTTTATCTTTGTATTATTAATTTAAAACACAGTGTGGTTCACTTTTTCATTTGTATTTTGTTTTCCCCCATTCTTGTTGGCTTAATTCAATTTTTTAAAAATATTTTTTAGTTGTAGTTGAACACAATAACTTTATTTTATTTATTTATTTTTATATGGTACTGAAGATCGAACCCAGTGCCTCACATGTGCTAGGTGAGCACTGTATCGCTGAGTCACAACCCCAGCCCCAACTTAATTCAATTTTTGAATACGTGAAACATTAACCATAAAGTCAAAACTATACAAAAAATACAAAAACAAAAACAGGTAACTACAGTAGTTACTTGTCTCATTGTCTTCTCTACCCCATTCTTTCATTACCCTCTTCTTACACAAATTGGAATGTTTGCATAGTGCCTAGATCTTTTGTGCTCTTTTTTTTTTAAACCTAACAATACATATTGGAAGTCCTACTGTGTGACTTCACAGAGCTCTTCTTCACTTTTTTAGGGTCTTCACAGTACTGCATTATGTGGATGGATTATAATTTACTCCACTAGTCTCTTATGGATACACACTTAGGTTGTTTTCTCTATTTTGCAATTACAAATAATGCCACAATGAATAACCTTGTACATATGCAGTTTTATATTGTTGGGGGTTCATCTTTAGGGTAAACTTCTAGGAATGAGATTGCCCTTAGGTTAGAAGGTAAATGAAATATGTTGTCATTTTTTAAGATATTTCCAAATTTTGTAGGGCTTATATAATTTTATATTACTATCAGTACTATAAGTCAGTGCTTATTTCCACACAATGTTACCAACAGCTTACATTTGTGCTTTAGATTTTTGCCAATCTGATAAATGAGAACTGTATTTCAGTGTAGTTTTGATATGTATATCTTTTTTGAGTGCCCCACCCTGCCGCAGTCTGGCTGGGCACAAATGCCAAGCAGTCTGGCTGGGCACACAATCACTAGCCACCACACAGCTTGTAGATTCAAACAGCAACTCTTTATTCCCGAACTCACACCAGCCGTCTACAATCACGTTCTGGGGAAATCCACGTTCTCTGCCCAAATCCACTCCCACTGGGCTTCTGTCTCCCAAAAAATACTGTCTGAATCCCGTGAGAACTCAAGGGGAACTCAGGCAGCAGGATACGCCCTATTCCCAGCAGGAATAATCTTAAACCTGGAACCTAAACTGGGAACGCCCTAAACCCGATTATCCTAAACCGGGAACACCCTAATCCGGATCCGCCTTGGTCCTTGAGCAAGGTCACCTACATGCAATGTCACTGCAAAATGTCCTATTTCCATGAGTCCTTCCACTAAGCAACATAGGGTACGCTGGCAAGGAAATTGTCATACCTACTTGGCTAATGGCTCCCAGCACCACCCCTGTTCTTCAAGGGCAGAATATAGACACTGTACATATATATCACCTGTGCTCTTACTCTGTTGGACAGAAATTAGTCACACAGCCTTACCTGGCTGTGAGAGAGGCTGTTGAATGGAGTAGGTATTCTAAGATAATATGTACCCTGCTTAAAAAGTCACAGTTGGCCTGCTATAGAAAGGAAGAATGGGTGTTTGGGACAACTTGCTGTCTCTGCTCAGTGGGTGAGACATTTTCTATTTTGAAAACTAGAAATCCAGATGTTAGTCAGCTTTCTGTCACTATAATAAAACACCTGAGGTAATCAACTTATAAAGGGAAAAGATTCTTTTTGGCTCACAGTTTTGGAAGTTCCAGTCCATGATTGGTGGAACCTATTGCTTTGGGCCTGTGAGGCAGCACATCATGGTGGGAGTGTGTAGTGGAGCAGAGCTGGTCACCTCATGTCTAGGAAGCATAGATAAAGGGGAGGGGAACCATAATTTCCTTCAAAGGCATGACATCTCACTAGGTCCTGCCCTCTAAAGGTTCTACCACTTCTCAACATTGTTACCCTGAGACCAAGCCTTTAACACATAGGCCTTTGGGGGATGTTCAAGATTTGTGTGTGTTTATGCGCATGCACGCATTCATGCATGCCAGGATTGAATCTAGGGCCAAGAATATGCTAGGCCACTGAGCTACATCTCCAGCCCAAAGAATTTTTCATACTAGCTTTAATATTTTTATAAAGATGATCTCTCTTGCTGGGCACACTCTATAATCCCAGCAACTCAGAAGGCTGATACAGGAGGATCAAAAGTTTGAGGCTTGCCTTGGCAACTTATTGAGATCCTGTCTCAAAATAAATAAATAAATATAAAGGGCTGGGCATGTAGCTCAGTGGTAGAGCGCCCCTGGGTCCAATCCCTAGTACCACAAAAAACAATAAAATATTGTCTCTGTTCACAATGTAAATATTCAATAAAATAAATAAGAACAAATAATAAAGCAATTCACATTGCCATGCTTTGAACATTGTTTCAGATCAGTGAAGGGTTTGTCTTTTGAATCTTTACTAATTTTGAATTATAAACATAATACGATATATTCACAACAAATTCAAATAATATGGAAAGGAATGGGATAAAAGAATAAGTCTTCCCAATCTGTTGCCCCAAGATTGACTTTTGCTATTAAAAACAAAGCCTCAGCTGGGGATGGAGCTCTGTGGTAGAGTGCTTGCCTACCATGTGCAAGGCCAAGGGTTCAGTCCCCAGAACCATCCCACTACCACAAGAAAGTGTCAGTGAGTAGCCTTTCATGTATATATTTACATGCTTTTGTTGACAATGCCCTTTTTTTTTTTTTTTTTTTTGGTACCAGGGATTTAATCCAGGGGCTCTTAACCAATGAGTCACATCCCCAGCCCTTTTTTTTATATTTTTATTTTGAGACAGGGTCTTGCTAAGTGCTTAGGGACTCACTAGTTGCTGAGGCTAGATTTGAACCTGTGATCTCTTGCCTCAGCCTCCTGAGCCACTTGGATTACAGGCTTTTTTATTGGCAATTCTTAGGAAAAAATTTGTAGATGTGTAAGAACTAGTTTGGAAGGTGTATAGGCTTTAGATTGACTCCCCCAATGGGCTCTCCCTGTGTCTCCTCCCTCAGTTCATCGAAGAACCTGCTTGGGATGAAGGGTGTGGCATGCTTGGCTGCACAATGTGGACCTGCCTCTGCAGTCCTGGCAGGAGCTGTGATGCCACAAAATCATTTGGTGCCTTTAAAGTCCCTTGTCCTCTGTTTAGCACCTATGCCATCGTGCTGGTTTGTCTAGTGACACAGGGCCACATCTTGACTCCATAGCACAGGGCAGAGGCTGCTGTGAGCTGCTGTGTGCTGCAGAAGGAGGACTTTCAAGGGGATTGAGCAAACACTGACCCAGAGATTGAGCAAACACTTCCCTTCCCTGGCCCTCAATTTCCTGATGATTTTAAGCCCTTCATGATCTTAGGCCCTTCCATTCCTGTAGCTATGATTCTATGATTTGGTGATTGGTACCCACAAGTAACACACAAGATTATTGCTAGGTTGGGTCTGTTAGAGCCTACCTACCTTGTGACTACTTCTACCTGGCATCTCACAAGTTATGCAAATCAGAAACCTGTCAGAGTGGCTAAGGACATAGATTAGTGGTAGAGCTTGTACTTGGCATGCTTGAGGCCGTGGGTTTAATCTCCAACACTGAGCTGGGGGGGGGGGATATCCTGGATCACTTCGACATGCACACATACACACACACACACACTACACACCACTGTAGCCTATACATACTACATCCTGTTTCTCCATTCCCCTTCATAGAAAGTACCCTCAAGCTTGTTTATTCTTGATATTTTCTCATATTTATACACACACACATCCCATTTTCTTTCAATCCACCTGCATTAGGTTTTGCCCTATCTTCTGTTTATTTATTCAACATATTGTTGTTGAGCGCTTACAATGAGCAGGGTATGAGGACATACAGCATACACTTTTCTCTGTTGGGCATACTGCATACAATTCAGGGAAAAGTTTGTGCCCTTGTGGAGTTGACATTCTAGTCAGGAATGTAGACAAGGAATGAGGTAAATAGTAAGTTGCTTTTCTGTGGAATGACCAGAACTATGGAGAAAAATAAAGCAGGAAGAAGGCGGAGCATGAGTGTGGTAGAAGGACACAAGACCTCATCAAGAAGGTGCCTTGGCACTCCCTTACCAGAAGGGATGAGGGATCAAGGGCTGCATATATCTAGGGGACAGCTAATCCCCAGGCCCCAGAGGAAGGGAGACTGGTATATTTGAGGCCACTGTGGCTGGTGCAGAGAGGAGACGGGAGCAGCAGGAGGTGAGGGGGTGCAGGGAGCAGATCTTCTATACACATCAAGGCTTGATGAGAGGCAATGTTTCATTGCCATCTGGAAAGACAAGTGAGACCTATGAAGTAAGAGGAGATGGCATGTCCAGGTACCACCATGGTTTGAGGTGTCTTGGTACCCAATGCCCTCATGGAAGAAAGGAGATGAGCTGGGAAAAGAAGGCAGAACCCAGCCAGGAGGGCCCCACATGTCTCTGACCCAGACCTTATCAAGGATGCCAGTGGCCTCCATTTTGCTAAATGCAATGACATTTTCTCTGACCACATTCACCCAGCAGCAGCTTTGGACCAGATTAGCCACTCTTGCTTATAACACTTTGCTTCTAGACTTTATGTCCTCTGGGTTCTTCTCATTTTCTTCATTGGATCCTCCTGCCCATCTTGGAAATGTTTCAGTGCCTGGCCAGCTCCTCTCTCTGCAGGTTCCAATACATGTGGTACGATGCTCACCTATGACATATGCCACATGTCCTTATACCCTGCCTGGGGTGTGAGACCGCCTGATACTGTGTGCTGAGGGACTGACTCTGCTCTGCCAGGAGGAACCCCTCACTCAGTGGTTTGAGAAGCTAGAGAGTGGGAAGGCTTGTGAGCTGTCCCCACTCTGGTCCCAAGTGAAGGACAGTGGGCTTCAAGAGAACTTCCAGGAGAGCAACCACTTGTGCCCTGGAATCTAGAGTATGATGCTGATGTTCACCAAAAGAAGTCTAAATGCCTGAGAATGAGGCTGGAGTGGCTCATCTGTGAGCAAAGCCCACAGCTGCATAGGGAAAGGGCTGTCCTTCTGCCCTGCAGGACACAGCTGTCTGGGCCTGGTGGACAATGGGAGAGCTGATTGGAGTTGTCTTTAGGGCACTTGCCCAGTGACACTGATGGGAAGGTCTGTCCTGAGGCCCAGGGATGACAGGGAAGATGCCCATCTAGAAGAGGCATTCTCTTGACCATAGGATGGTAGTCAGAGGTCTCCAGGGTCAGGGTCTCTGCAGAATCCACAGAAGTGACCCACGGAGGAAGAGCCCGCTCTTGGGTTTCTGCCAGGTCAGGGCAGCAACAGCAGATCATTGCCAGCCCCTGTGCCCAATCTTGGGAGGGTTAGAGAGAAGGGAATAGGAGAGGAGGAGCTAGAAAGTGGGCAGAAAGAGGGAGAAAGAACCTCTGGCCTCCCATACTCCTTCTGGCCTAGTGAGGGGTTAGCTTCAAGTAGGATACAAGTTGGGAGTTTGGGTGTCCACACAGGGCTGAGCCGGACTGGAGTTATTTGATTAGTGGACTGAGCTGGACTCCACCAAAACAAAGTGTCTGCCTGTATCTGTGAATGAGTAGAAATCTTAAGTCTTGCCTGAAATTTCATCCAGGGGTGGAAGAAAATAGCTGACAGGTGAGTTGAAGAGATTGAGAGGAAGAAGGGGATTGGTCAGTAAACCAAGTACACCAGCACCACGTGGCAGGACCAGAGCTTGTTTCTGGACATCAAGACACAGTCCAGCAGATTCTGGAGGCCTGTAGAGGAGAACCAGGGAGTTGCGTGGCTGGGCAGTGAGACCTTGGCTTGAGTACAGGTGGGTCCTTAAGCAGATGGGCTGCCATCATCTGCAGCCAGAAGCAGCAGGTGGCTTGGGAGGCCAGGGCAAGCTCACAGTCTCTGGCCCTTTGGCATGTCTGTCAGGAGTAGCAGTAGGCTGCTCAGGAGCAGGTGAGGGTCCCTGGGGAGGGTGGGGAGGTAGCCCACATGCTGAACCTGTAGTGGTGGGCAGTGGGATTAACCCGTTATTTCCTCTCAGAGAAAGCTCTTTATAGGCAAGTGGCCAGATTGAGTTCCTGTGTGGGCAGGCTGACTTGGACTGAGGGTCTTACCCTGGGGACTGCAGGGTCATCATCATGATGTTGGTTTGAGGTATGAGGAGAGATCTGGTGTAGGGGTCTAGAAGGGCTGAGCAATGGCAACAGGGTTAACAAAGTCTCCAGAGGAGGAAGGCAACTCAAATACCTCTCAGGCATCAAGGTGGACTCTGTCCATAGATGCCAGCAACCCCTTGTCATAAGACCTCATGGGCTTTGCTCTGAGGGGCATCTTTGAGGCCACCACATGGGTGACTATGCTAAGCAAGATTTATGTTTCCTGGTGCCTATATGCCATCCATTGAAAAGAGGTGTCTGTGGGCACTGCTCTGGCTCCCTTGTCTTGGAGATGTCATCCCGGAAGTTCTTTTCTGGTAGAGAGAGTGACAGCACAAGCTCTAGGCTTCTGCCCTAAAGATCAGATATCTGTCATCTTTGCAGGGGGAAGGAGATTGGCTCATGGGGGGATTTTGGCCTAAGCCTTAGACCTACCAAGCCTCCAGCTTGGCTGCTCTGTGTAGAGGGGACTGGGTGTAACGAGTCTTCCAGGCCCCAGGCCTGGGCAGAGACTCATGAGTCCTGACACTTTTCTTTTTTGCTAGGGAGACTTGTGATGAAAACCAAGCTGTGAGATGACAATAGTTTAGGGCTGGAAGAGATGTCAGAGGGAGATCAACCTGACCCCCACACCATCGTCTTCTCTCTCCAGCCTCATTGCCTAAACTCCTCCCTGGCAGTCCATGCCATCTCCAGACTGAGAAACTCACCCCTCATTTTGAGTTGAACTTAATTCTTGGCCCTGGTTATGTTCTCTGGGAATGCATAGAGCAGGGCGTCTTTAATCATGTCCCCCCAGTTCTTCAGAGTAATCGTCTCCAGCACTTTTGGCTCCATGTGATGTGGTCCCTCCACTATTTTCTCCTCCCTCCTTTTGATATTGCATGATATGGATTCCCCAGTCCAGGGTAGGGCCTGCCTGGTACAAACCACTTACAAGGTTCAGTCTGAGGAGAACTTTCCAACCCTGATGTACTGACCATCCTGGCCTTCCTGCTGTGCGGTGGCCTAGGATGTTTGCTTCAGGGCCCCAGCAAGCCCTGGGCCAGGGAACAGGCACTTCTCCTCTCACTTCATTCTCTGGCAGCTACTCTGGTCCTCCTGTAAGGGGCATCATTATTCCATGCACCACTCAGAAAAATCACTGCCAATTAAGTTATGATGGGTGAAGATTACTTTCCACATCAAGTATAGGTCATCCCTATTCTGAAAAAAAGCATGCCCGCACATAGGATGAAATGTGGTCACACAAGCCATCTTGTGACGTGAGGGCTAATGGGAGAAAGCATGTCAGGTGTTTAGTGTGGTGTTTGGCACCGTACGCACTCAGAAAATGATTCTACTTTTATTAAAACCCTGTAGGTGGTACATGCCTGTAATCCCAGTGGTTTGGGAGGCTGAGGCAGGAGGATTGCAAATTCAAAGCCAGCCTCAGCAACTTAGTGAGGTTACATTTTATTTTTACAAAATGAAATGTAAAAAAGGTCTGGGGATGTAGCTCAGTGGTTAAGCACGCCCAGGTTCAATTCCTAGTACTAAAAGAGAGAAAACCTCTGTAGCAGCTGCCCAGTGCTCCCATGAAGACCCTGTCCACCTCTCCAGCCCTCCATCCCCCACTTCCTTCTGTCTTTGCACTGACTACAACAGATGGCTCACGGTGGGGTCCTCTTACCTTTTCCTGAAGGGCTCCATTCCCATGAGCCCCCTCTTGTTCATGTCCTCAGATGTAGTTGCCTTTGGAAGGTGTCCCTGCTGTCCTTCCCTCTGTGTTCCTGCCCACCTCCAACAGGATCCCTACAGCCAGCACATCTGTCAGCCTGCTCATCTGTCTCCTTCCCCAGAACGTGACTCCAAGGACAAGGACACAGTTAATTTATCTTCATGTCTCTCGCTTCTCGCAGTGCCAGAATATGGCAGAGGCCTGAGAAATGTTTGCCAAATGAGTGACAGTTTTTCTCATGCTTAATAAAACCTGAATTCGTGTAGTGCTTTATAGTTTAGCAGGTTGCTTTAAGATTTCTTTCCTTATTTTATTAATCTAATCAGTGTTCTTATTTTACAGCCAGAAAAACTGAGTCCCTTTTAGGGACACACCTGAGGGCATAGAGCCTGGTTACTGACTAAACTGGAATTGGAACCTGGCTCTGGCCTCTTACCACGTGGGGCTTAATGGGCCCTTCTGGTCAAAGACAGCAAACTGGCAGCCTCTGGTCATACATGGCTTGGGGACATGCTTAGGCCCACATAATTTTTTTTCCCTCAAGGTGAATAATTTGTCCAATCATTAAAAAGTAGACATAATACCAATTACTAGCTTAAAAATCTGAGCATCTGGCAACTCTGGTCTTTCATACTCAAAAGAGTAGCAACTGGCATGTACTCTACTGCTAGGGTCCAATACCCACCCAAGTCTCTGAACTGTCAGCGTGGCCGTGGAGCAAGGTTTTTTTTTTTTTTTTCCTGCTCTCAGTACCCCTGTAGCATTTAGCTTGATGCTTAGAAGTCACCAGTGGTGGGGGGCAGGTGATGAACTACCTGCTGGTGGGCCAGCTTGGCCACACCTCCGGAGAATACCACGTGTTGTTGTCAGTAAACCCGAGGCTTTGGCAGGGACCCCGGTCAGCCCCTGCCTTGGCAGTGTCCTCATTCTAAGTCTGCCCCAGGGTAGGAAGGTGGGAGGTGAATGCAGCCTTTCTCTCTTCCCTAGGACAAGGGGGATGCTGGGGTGAAGGAGCTGGACAGCTTGAACAGTGACCGGCTGAGAACCATCCAGCTCAACGTCTGCAACAATGAGGAGGTAGAGAGAGCAGTGGAGACCGTCCACTCAAGCCTGAAGGACCCTGAGAAAGGTAGGGGCCATTCAGAGGGGGCATGTCCTAAATGTCCTCCTCCATTTGCTGGTATCCTGCCCAAAGTCTCCTTTATTTATTGTTTAAACTCTGCCTCCTGCTCAGAGTAGGAAGTGGATCGAGTTCAACACACCTGTGCAATAGGGCAGTGTGAAACCAGCCAGAAGGTGATTTGGGGAATATAGGAGGGCTGAATGGGTATGCACTGGTTTGGGCCAGTTCATCCAGGGCTCATTAGATGCCCATTCTAGGCCAGGTTCTGGGCTGTGTACTCAGGATGACCCAGGCACAGTCTGTCCCTGAGGACATATAGGACATTGTAGAGGGACTAGTTATGACATCAGGGAGCCGCACACTGAGAGGTAGGACAGCACAGGAAACCAGGATGCATCCAGTCTTGGGAGTTGGGTGGGAATGGGTCAGTGTGACAGAGGGTGGGGAAGGCCAGTCCAGGAGCAGGGAAGCATGGGCAGTGGTGGGCAACAGCCCAGGATGCTGGGCCCTGGTGAGTGGTCTGGTCCCAGGATGGAGTCTGGTAGAGGTGATGACAGCAAATGAGGCTGGGGAAGGAGGTCAGCAGGGCCTTGGGTGCTCGGCCAGCAGAGTATGGCTGCCCTCCTGAGGACCCTCAGGAGCCATCAAAGGGGTTGTCTGGGGGAGAATGGTCTGGAGGGGTCTTTTTGTGAAACTCACTCTAATGTCACATTGGCAGCGTGGAGGGTGGTTTGAAGAGGCGTGTAGTTCAGAAGTCCTGGACAGGGTCGTGGGCATTGGGAAAGGAGGGATCAGGCTCTAGGAGTGCTTAGAAGGCAAAGCTGGAGGGGCCTGATGACTGTGGGCACTGGACAAGGGAGACGCAAGAGGTCTCTGTCCTACATTCCTGGTGTCCTCAGTTGCAAGGGCAGGTTGAGGTGCGGGAAGACATTGAAGTGCCCATGGGACACTTGGGGGAGTATCCAGGAGGACTTCTGGGTATTGTGAATATTTAGGGCCAGGTTTGTTACAGAGGTTGGATAGAGAGCCCCAAAGCTAAAGGAACAGAGAGTTTTGGGGGCCCAGTAACCAAAAGGGTCAAATACTGCAGAAGGTCCCTGTTACATAAGCACCCAGATGTCCCCAAGTGTTTTCCAGTTCAGTCACATGGAAGACCTTGATGGGAAGAGCTCTGCTGACTAACTCCAAGGGGCACCATTCATGTAGATCAGGGCAGCAATGGCTGGGGCTCAGATAACTGGCAGCTCAGGGCATCTGTGGAAGAGCAGAAGAGTGAGTCTGTGCAGTTGATCTTTGTGCTCTCACAGCCCAGGCAGAAATAGGGTGCCTCATCTAGCTCTCTGCTTTTCTGCACAGTGGGCTGGAGGCAGCTCTCCTGAGCAGTGACTCCATTCCCCAGATGGGGAGGATGGAAGGTGGGAACGGCCAGCGTCTGTGCTGTGCCT
The DNA here is from genome assembly GCF_021218885.2 of Marmota monax. Taxonomy (NCBI): domain Eukaryota; kingdom Metazoa; phylum Chordata; class Mammalia; order Rodentia; family Sciuridae; genus Marmota; species Marmota monax. The sequence goes on along the minus strand of NW_026693473.1, from coordinate 8,848,654 downwards.
TCTGTGCTGAGCACAGGGGTTGGGGGGGGGTGTCAGGTGGAAATGCTGTCATCTCTGAGAATCCCGCCTGTTCTGTGTGGCTATCTGTGGACAAGCTGTTGCTTTACAGGTATTTTGTCACTGGTGTCCCCTTAGCAGGCCCAGTGCCACCCCCACCCCCACAACATCCTTTTTTTTTTTTGAGCACTGTTCTCTGAGGAGACGCCTGTGAGTTGCTGAACTCACTGAACATCTGTTTAATAATTAACAGGCAGAGCGTGCGCTCCTGTCCCATTAAGAAAAGGCAGGATGGGTCCCACTGGGATGATTACCAGCCCGAGTGCAGAGCCTGCCTCACCCCAGCAGTGGTAAATCTGCTCCGCCCTCTCTGCCCCCACTAGGAGGTGGGAAATTGCCCCCATAAACCATCAGGCAAGAAAACAACTGCAGTCAGCTGCGTTTGCAGCCTGTGGGGCTTGTGGTGATTTAAACTGCTCATGGAAAGGAATTGCCAGGGGGGACCTGGTACAGAATGGCCAGGACACTGGGGCAGAGCCACCTCCATTCCCTGTACTGGATTGGCCAGTTAGACTAGCCCAGCAAGGCAGGGTCCCCCACGCCCCTAGCCACACAATGGGAGGTGCTGTCCTCTGCCCTGGCATCTAGGCTTAAACCCAGCACCCAACACACAAACTTTTCCCTCCTGCCTTTTCCACATGAGGCGTTCTGGGGAGGGCTTAATAAACCACTCACCACAGCCTTCCTTAACCCATACTGAAATTTTTGGAAAAGGATCTGAAATCTTTTAGGTCCAAAAGAGAAAATAAATCTGTCAGATATGTGGTTGCATGCCTCCTTCTTTCTCTCCCCTCTTTCTCTTCCTCCCTCTCATTTCTCCTCCCTTGTGGCTCTGGTTGGCTTTTTCCTGGTAAGGCAGCACCCATCCCCACTCCTTGGGCAGTGCTGGCTCTGAACTCCAGGTGGCGCTCTCCCAGAGTTTTCCACCAGCTCTGGACACCTCTGATTCACATCCTACCCAGAGAGGAACTTCTCAGAAGAGGTGTCCTTCCCCACCCCTGGATATTGGGGCACATTTTGATGGCAAGTTTGTTTCTGTCACTCTGGCTCCATGGAACAGTTGCTACCAAAGCCTGGGGAACCAGCCTTGGGGGTTAAGATGAATGGAATTGTCTTAATTGGAGTGGTCCAGCCATCTGCCACCAGCCGCTTTCCTCCATGGCAAGACTCTTAGGGACTGGACATCTGGAACCTCTGACTACCCTCCCTACCCTCATCCTAAGGGAAAGCTGGGCCAAAGGATCAGAGGGCAGCCTGTGGGTGTGGTTTGATCTTGGCATCATTACTTACTAGTCCATCAGTAAACATTTACTGAGTACTTGCTGTATACTTGGTAGTGTGCTGAGGAGCAGAAGGCAGCGTGCTGGCAGGATGAACTTGTGGTTGGACACCAGCCAAGTGGCTTCAGGACAAAACCTCTCAAGAGCTGTTATGGCCTTGGGGGTATTATGCTGTGGGCAGGGAGGGCCCTATCCCCCATCCTCATTCTGGAAGTGAGTGGAAAACTGGATTTACCCTGGGCTTTGCCTCTCTTTTATTTTTTAAATTTTTTTAATTGTTGATAGAATTTTATTATTTTTTATTTATTTATATGTGGTGCTGAGAATCGAACCCAGTGTCTCACACATACCAGGCAAGTGCCCTGGGCTTTGCCTCTTAATTGAAGTGTGACTTGGGTGTGAACCGTCACCTCCATCTGTGAAGCAGGATGCACTGTGAGCTGCCCCACACTCATGCCCAGATCCGACCACTGCAGGAACACAAATAGAACCTCAACAAAAGCTGCTCTCAGGTTGAGGAGTGGGGAACCGGACATAGATCTAGAGAGGCAAAATACATGGGAGGGTGGCTGGGAAAGGCCTTGTATACTGAGTTGCAGGAACTCAACTGGGAACCTCAGGAGCAGGAAGTGACTAATGGGAGGAAGATGGCCTGGCTGAGGGGTCATGGGTAGAGGTGAAGGACAGAGACCAAAACAGGGAGACCTGGGAGGAGCCTTCTCTATAGTACAAGAGTTACTACAGGTGGAAACAAGAAGAAAGAACTGATTCTAATGAACACAGCAAAGAAAAACAACATCGGCATGGGGTTAAGTATAAGGGTTGTGTCCCCAGACAGTCCTGAATCCAAATCCCATCTTTCCCACCCGCTAGCTGGGTAACACTGAGCAAGTTGCTTCATCCCTCTAGGCCTCAGTTGCCTCCTCCAGATGTGAGAATTGTATCTACTTTATAGGTCAGTTATAAGGATCAGGTGAGTTAATGAGCTGATCAGGTGAGATTAGCAAAGTGCTTACTTAGTTGAGGGCTGTTATTCTGATACTAACAGTCCTCAGTGACTCCTTAGGTGGGGGAGAAGTGAAGGAGTGGAGGAGTCAAAGATGAAAGTGAAGCCATTAACGAAGGGGAGGAGCAGGCTTGGCAGCTTGGGAGTTTGATGTGTTGGTGGTGGCTAGGGTGAGATGGGGACCTGTGGGTCCTAGCAGCTGGGGTTGTGGGGAGAGGGCTGACTCCTGAAGGGATGTGGGAACCATGGACATGGAGGTGATGTTGGAACTATTCCAGAAAAACAGCTGTCACCCAGACCAGCAGGAATGCTGTGAGTTTATTTAGAGCATTGTCTGAGAGATACCAGGTCAACTACTACCCCTTGTCAAGTCAGCAGAGCTCTAATCAAGGAGTAGCATGCTTTCACAGGTCAAGTTTAATTAAGATTCTTTGGATAGTAGTGTCATATATAATTGTTTTATTTTCAGGTGGAAAAAGTCAGGTGATATTGTCCCACATGAATCAAACACAAAATCCCTGGAAAATTCCACAAAGTACAGAAGTCTACCTCATAATTCAGGAGAAGTAGGCCAAGGACTGGACATTGCAGGACACCTCTTTTTGGGTATCAGGGAGGATGCTAGAGATGCTAGGGTGTCATTAATGCCAAAGGAACAAGTGAGCACTAGGATTATCATGTCCTACATAGGTGGAGGAAACTGAAGGCTGGGGGTCAGGGTCCTCAGCACCTGGCCCCTGGAGACTAGAAAGGGAGACCCAGAGAGGGTCAACTGGGCTGGGGCTGGGAACCCAGAGTGGTGTCAGAGGGGATGCAGAGGGCAGAGTGTTCATAGAAGCCTGGCCGTGGAGGGAAGGAGGGCAGACTGTAGGGTTAAAGAAGGTTGTTTAGGATATAGAGACATGGTATTGCAGATAGTCATTCATCCAACACACATTTATTGAGCACTTGATGTGTATAGTAGTAAAGGGAAGGAGCAGGGAACAAGGAAAAAGCTGAAGCTGTGTAAGAGAAACAGGACTGATGGTTTCCAGCATGGCAGTAGGGAGAGGAATAGGCCCAAGTGTTGGCCACAATCGCAGGGAGAGGCTTCCTGTTCTTCCTGGGGCCTGGGAAGAGGCAGGGGTGGGGACAGGGAGAAGGTGGGAGCTGTGGGTTGCAGGAATGATTTTTATGTCAGTAGGTAGGCTTCAAGGTCAGGAGGTCAAGGTTGAGGTCAAGGTCAAGGTCACGAAGGGTGCTGAGAGGGGAGGCCCCAGTGGCAGGCAGCCATGGAGAGTGGAATAGCTCCTCACAGAAGCTTTGTTAACCAGTAATTTCCTTTCCTTAATAAATGTCCTTAATTCTCCATAATTGAAGAAGGCGCCAGAGGTCAGTAGATGAAGCTTTAATTTGGGCACTATGGAAGGAAAGCAGCGAGAGAGTAATTACTCTGTCATTTACACAAGCTTATTTCCCTGATGAACTGGGAAAGCTAGGCCAGGCCCAGTTCCCACAGGGGACAGGGGAGCTCAGTGCTGAAACTGTGCCCTGGGAAAAACTCAGGACTTTGAGCTGGACAGTGAACCCCAGGAGACGAAGCTCTGAGGATTTCCACAACAGAGAGTCTGGGCCTGACTCTGTCCTAAGGCCCCAGCCTAGGCAGCCCTTATGCCCCAAAAACTAACCCCAAGAAGGTCCTCAAAACAAGTCTCTCTAATGCCTGTAGCCCCCAGTTCAGGTCTGGCTCTGCCTCAGCTTCCTGATTAAACTTATATCTGTCCCTTCTCCTCAAGGCCTCAGTGTCCCTAGCTGATTAGTTAGGAGACTAAATAAACTACAAGAACTCTCTAGGACCAGTATTCTCTAAGTTCACAAAAGTCAGCCGTCTCTTGTTAGACTTGCAGGAATCAGTCAACCCAAGTACACCATGACAGTGTGTATGCTCTGAGCCCCAGGGTGTCACTCAAGCTAAGGAAACGGTCTCTGCTAGCAAAGAGCACAGGGAAACACAGGGGATATTCATGAACTGAGTCTTGGGGCCTTGACATCTAACAACCAACAGTGTCGTGGTTCAGAGGAGGAAGATGAGAATGGAGTCATTGTTAGGAGGGTCTCAGGAGCACTGGGCCTGACCCAGCATGGCTTGGCTGAGCCCCTAACTTATTGTGTCTTGAAGGTTGGGCCCCTTGATGGTTCTCCAGGGGGGGGCTTGGTCTGGAAGATTTTCAAGTTTCCTTGGCTCCTGGAAAGAGGGAAGATATAAATGAGAGCTCAGAGGCAGGAAGGAAAAAATAGGTGCAGGGCGTGATGATGAAATGAGTGGCATAGAATGGAGGTGAGGTAAGGCACAGGAGAGGGAGCCCCGGCAGGACTGGGTCATAATGGCCTCTGAGGATTGATTCAGGCAGAGGTGACTAGAGGCCTGGATGCTCCAGACTGAAGATCATTCCAGACATCCAGGACTTCAGATTGGTCTAACTCCTGTCCTTCTTGGGTGACTCTAGAAGTTTCCTGAGAGCTTTGGGAAAGAGGCCAGGAAGATGGGGAAAAGAGACAACAGTTGGGGGCAGAGTGGATTGAAGGAAATGGGTGATGTCTGAGGCTTTTCCTACATAGTGACCAAGTTCTGTCCTTTCCTGTCCAGGGATGTGGGGGCTGGTTAACAATGCGGGCATCTCGACATTTGGGGAGGTGGAGTTCACCAGCATGGAGACCTACAAGGAGGTGGCGGAAGTAAACCTCTGGGGCACGGTGCGGACAACGAAATCCTTCCTTCCCCTCCTTCGAAGAGCCAAAGGTGAGTAGAAGATAGCCCCTGCCTGACCCTGGACCTGCCATAATGAAAGACCTATCCCGCCAGAGGCAATGTCCATACTAGCAAGGCTGAGCTCCTGACTCCTGGGGCCATGCTGGGCCCACAGATGGTGGCAGGCAGGGATATGTGGCTTTTAGGAAGTAGAGCAAGTGATAGGTCAGCAGTCTATGTTATCCAGGTATAACAGAATCCAGCCACTCTTGGACTCTGCACAGGCTGAATGTACATGTCATTGTATCATAGCATGCAGTTAAATAAATGTTAGTGTATCCATTCTATGGGTTGTTACACCAAAGCAAAAAATGAGACAGTTGTGGTATTAAGTTTAAAAATAGAAAAAAAAAAGTTTAAAAATAGTAATAATCAAGATTAGAAATTTGGAAAACAGACAAAATACCCAAACCATATTGGATAGCTGAATGTAAGCAAACTACACAAGAGTCCCTGGTTCTGATTTTCTCCCTGGAATAGCAAACAATTGTGGTAAGACCCACAGATCTATCCCAAAGCCCCAGCAACAGCAGGAATGAACACAGGGGCAGCCATAGGTTTTAAAAGGAAACCCAAATTCTTCCATGACTTCGAGCCTAAGAGGTTTCTGCAAGGTGCCCAGGATAGACTGTGTGAGCCTTTTTGGGTGTGCTCCCAGGGCTGAGAGGGGATGTGGAAGGTCCCTGTCACTCCAAGGCTGGGCCTGTGGCAGAGACTTTTCAAAGTCACCACTTTTCCAGTGCCTAAGACTCTGCCTTCATGTCATCAGCATGGGAATCCCTGCCCATGCCTCAGCCTGCTTCTCTTTGACTGTCTTGGGCTCCATCCAGTGAGGAGTTGGAGAATGGAGCACCCCAGTGCTCAGAGGTCCTTCCCTCTCTGAGCCCCAGGGCTTTCCGTATCAGTGCCAGCCTCAGCTCTAGGTGATCTACCATCTACATTCCTGCATTCATCTTTCGTGTTGCTGCAGGTCAACACATACTTAGCAAGTCATTTATCTGTACATCTTACTGGGTGAGCTGAATTTTAAGCTCCGTGAGGGTAAGGAGGAAGCTTTAGGCTTCCCAGCATCAGCCCTTGCCTGAAGAGAGCACACAGATCCACATGGGCACCGCTCTTCCACCTCCCATGTTCTGCCATTGCTTTTATCCCCAAGGTATGGTCACCAGGCTGGGCTCAGTCTGGTTTTGAGTTAGTTGTGTGATGCCCATTATCCTGTGCCCTCCTGGTGTGCAGGCCTGCTTCTCGCTCATCTCTCCTCCCCTGTCCTGCCTGGCCCAGCTGGGCTGCCAGGGAAGATCAGGGATGCTCACATTGATGGTGGCCCAAGCTGGCTCTGGCTACCAAAAGAAAAGGTCCCCTGACCCTGGGTGGTTCAGAAGCAATTCCAGTCAGGCCTCTGCATCGCAGGGCAGTGCCACCTGATCAGGTGTTTGCTGTCTTTCTCTCTAGGCCGTGTCGTCAACATCAGCAGCATGCTGGGCCGCATGGCCAACCCCGCCCGCTCCCCATACTGCATCACCAAGTTTGGGGTGGAGGCTTTCTCTGACTGCCTGCGCTATGAGATGTACCCGCTGGGTGTGAAGGTCAGTGTGGTGGAACCTGGCAACTTCATCGCTGCCACCAGCCTCTATAGCCCTGAGCGCATCCAGGCCATTGCCAAGAAGATGTGGGACGAGCTGCCTGAGGTTGTCCGCAAGGACTATGGCAGGAAGTACTTCGATGAGCAGATCGCCAAGATGGAGACCTACTGCAATAGCGGCTCCACAGACACATCCTCCGTCATTGATGCTGTCACACACGCCCTGACGGCCACCTCCCCCTACACCCGCTACCACCCCATGGACTACTATTGGTGGCTGCGAATGCAGATCATGACCCACTTGCCCGGCGCTGTCTCTGACAGGATCTATATACACTGAAGAGTGACCTTTTGGGGAACCCTAGAGGGAGGGAAGAGAATGGGGGAGGGAACTCATATAGTCACTTTTGATTAACCACTTGTGGATTATCTCATGTCCTAGGAGGCCCCATTTTAGCATTAACCAGAGGGGATAACTCAGCCTGACATGTTAATGTGGTGAGTAGCTCAGGCCTTCACAAATGGGATGGGGTGGGGGGCCCTAACTAAGCCTCAGGGCAAACATGGTGTATCTATCTAAAGTTTATTTCATACAAAGATTTTTGGAGAAATGTCTTTATATTAAAAACAGATTTATTCTAGAATAGAATCCAGGTTCCTTTACATTTTAAGCCAAAAACATCAGTTCAAAAAAATTTGATCCTTAAGCCTGCCTCATGAGTAAAGAAGGACAGATTTTTTTTTCCTTCTGTACAAATAATCTGTAGCTCTGAGAGAACACATGAATTAACCCTTTTATTGCTTAGGAGTGGCCCATGTTTTGTTTTTCTGCCACAGATGTGCAAACCCTTCCCATTTGCATTCCGGAGCCACTTTGGATCCCTTTATCCAGGATTCCTCTAGCACCTCTGTCTTCGCCTGAGCTTTGCATACCAAGTGCCCACTGTATACCTCTTTGCACATCCATGGTGCTATATGACCAGCGGGCAGCCAGTGATTGACAGTAGGCTGTATGGCAGGGGTGTGGATCATTCTGGAGATTTCCATTTGAGATTTCTCCACTGTCTTTGAGGACTTGGTCTAGACTTGTGTGGAAGTGCTCTTTAGTTGAGGGAAGTTTGTTGGTAACCTTGGTTTTACCTGCAGTGGGACTGGTACTGACTGGGGTTGCAGATGGAGCATCAGTGCCAAGGCCAGTACTGTGGCACCTTATTCCAGGGGCGGTCTGGGTGCCTTTCTGTCTGTGTGGTACACACACACACACACACACACACACGTGTACTCACACATGTTCATTGATGGCTTGTTTTTCCGCTATGGCCATATTTATACTTCTCAAGTTTGTGTTTGAAGCCTACCATCCCTACAATTGAGCAGGACCTGGATGTTTGGACCCAAACAGGGACCACCATCTTCCAGGTGACTGCAAGCCTCTGGAAGGTCCTGAGTGCCAACTTTGAAAATCAAATTAAACTAGCATTTCCGCCTCTCCCAGGAAGAGCTAGGCCTGCCGCTAGAGGGAGCCCAATTCCTCTGCAGCTAAGCCCCAACTCTGAACTTCCATGCAAGCCTGAGGTCTCTCAAAGGGTGTGTGATTCCCACCTGGGAGATTGCCTGGGGGAAAAAAAAGCAAGGCCCCTTTAGAAACAGTATTCCTGCCCTCTTAGCAGCTGCCTGGCTTGACCCTGGAGCATGGTGCCAGGAGAAAGCAGGGGTCTCCTAGCAGCTGGAACAGGCCATGGGCACAGAGAGTGCCAAGGCAGGGTGGCTCACAAAGAGCAGATTCAGCTGGCCTGGTGGGCCTTTGTCCCCTTGTCTTCAACAGGGATGCTCTGTCTTAGCTCCTGTCTGCAGGGTGAGATAGAGAGGGCCTAGGGGGCAGGAGGGAGGCAGGGCCTCCAGAGCCCAGAGTGGACTCTTGATAACCATTGTATTTACATATCAATGAGATGCTTTTTTTTGTACCACCAAGCTGGCCTCCAGCAGAGGCTTTCAAAATCACACTGTACATATTGGGAGGATTTGTTTTCGTGCTTAATAAAGGAAAATGGATTGATGCTTGGAGTTACACATGTGCATTCACCTCTGGGAACTAGAGGGAGGTAGGGAGGCCACATGCTTTGAGTCCTGATCAGCAGTAAACAGAACTCTGGAGAAGCCACGTCTGTCTGTCAGGGTCTTCAGTCATAAGCAGGACTGCTGGGTTGGCTCACAGCCTGTTCTGGTTTTTAATTTGTATCCCAGTGATTAAAAAGTCCAGAGCACCTTCCCTCCAATCTCAGTGCTAATTAAAATTTCCTGTTTTCCGTTCACCTTCTGGCAGCTTAGAACCTAGCAGGATCTAGTTTTGACCTTTACAAGAGATAAGTGGGGAGGGCAGAACAGGTTATTCCCATTTCATAAGTGACATAACTGAGACCCAAAGAGGGAAAGTGACTCACCTATCATCACAGTGGGCTGGGACAAAACGAGGTCAAAACAAGTCTTCTGAGTGGTGCTATTCACCGTCATTGCACACGGTGGCATGCACAGCTGGGAGAGCTGAGCTGGTTAGGGTCTCTGAGTAACTAGAACCTCGGGGCTTGTGTGCCTACAGAGGACTACCACTTCTTATTGGGGTGGGGACTTTCCACAAGATGCCACTGGCTCTCACTGTCCAGTCCTGCTGGGAACAAATGGTGTCCTCAGGCCCTGCCTTTGGTAGAAACTGCATCTCCAATATCCTTGCCTTAGAAAGGTCACCTGCTCAGTGAGGCCTGGGGACCCATGCCCTGAGTCTTGCAGCTCTGAGCCAGGGCCTCATGAAGAATATGCTCATCTCTGAAGTAGGAGGTACTAGTCAGGAAGGACTGTAGTCAGCAGCTATCCTATACTAGGCCCTGTGCCACATTCCAGACTGAATTGCATGTCTCCTCTCCCAGATTCATATGTTGAAGCCCTAGCCCCACATGTGACTATTTGGAGTTAGGCCTTTTTAGAAGTAGTTAAGGACAAATGAAGTTGGAAGGGTAGAGTCCTAATCCAATAAGACCATCAATAGGAAGAATTGGGGCCTAATAAGAAAAGGAAGACAGACTCTCTCTCCAAGCCTCTCAGACTTTCCAGAAGTGTGTGAAAATAAATTTGTGTTTAAGGCCTAGTTTGGCATTTTGTTATAACTGCTCAGGCTGACTGATGCAGCCAGGAACCAAGTACTCGTTATTTTATTGTTTTTTCCTTAGGACTTGTGAAGAGAGAGGACCTAGCAGCCCCTACTGGTCCTTGCCCCTGCTAGTCCTGTCTGCCACCCTCTGTAGTGTGACTTTGAGCCTCAATTGGTGGTGCAGGAATGAGGAGAGGACATTGCAGACAAAGTCTGGAGCTGTGGGGTGGGGCTTCAGGCTAGTCTCAGCCTGTACACAGGACCTCTGCTGGGACCTAGGGTCTGTGCTACAGCCATCATGGACCCTCCTCTGTTGGCTAGAGGCTGAAAAGAACTTTTTGCAAGATGTTCCGGACAGTGCCTTATAACTGAGTGCACGTGAGGTCGTATGAGCAGGTGACAGACTGGCCTGGTCCTGCCTATCATGAGCTGCTGGGCCACACCTTTGCCACCCATGGAAGAGAGTCTGCCAAAGACTCCTCACTTGTGAGGTCTATTCACTTTCTGTATTTCAAACAGCCCAGTCTGGTACAGGTACCATGTGAGGCTCCCAGGCTTGGGCAGCTAGATAGCAACCAGGCTTGTGTGTGCAGTGCTGGGTGCGTCACCCAGTCAGTTCGCTGCCTCTTCTCACCTGATGCTCACAGTGCCCTGGCAAGCAGGCAGGGTGGGATCACAGGCTCATTTCACAGATAAGGGAACAGGCTTTCCCAAGTCTCTCAGCACGGGAGTGATAGAGCCCGTGGCCAAGCCAGATCTGTCTAACCTCCAGCCCAGAGCTAGTGATGCATGAAAAGCCAGGCAGATGGTACCAGGATCTAAAATAAGGAGGGGAAAAAATACCTCAATTATGTAACAGAGGAATCTTTAAGCCTATGCACAGTAACAACCACAGAGTACGACCACGCGGGCCAGCTCCTTCTTCCCTGCCCCCTTTGGGCCCTGAGTGCAGCTTCCTGGGAGACTGTGTGCCAGAGGAGCCCACCAAGACAATCTGCCTTGGCTGAGCTAAAACTGTTCTCAAAGGGGCTCCTGAAGGCAGCCCTAGGAATACCAAAAGCCCTATCTGGGAGCTGCCCTCAAAGAGCTCAAGGGCCACATGAGCAGAGCCTGAGACCTGCAGTGGTTGGTTCTTTTCAAAGAGCTGCACAGTCCTCTGGGGCGCTGATGGAGGCGAAATAGCCCAGGGCATACGGGGCTTCTCTGGTGTGTGCAGGCACCCAGGAACAATGATTTGTGAATGGTGATTTCAGAAGCACAGAGTGAGGAACTGTTGGTCTCAGAACTAGGGACTAGAGCCAGGGTCAAGGGATAAGAGAGGTGGCTGTGACCCTCACAACCTCAGAGAATCAAAAGGGACCCAGCCATAATCAAGCCCGACTCCCAGCCTCCTGGATGAGGAGCCTGCGGCCCGGGGCTTGAGGTCCTCCAGTGACAAGTGGCTCATTACTTCCTGAGAAAGCATTTCCTTAATTCAGAAAAATGTATCCAAAGACCAAGGCCAAATCTATTCAACTAACTTAACCCCTTTGACACCTGGCTCTAACCCAGACCTCCAGAGAACAATGTAAATCTTCTCAAATAGCTCTCTGGATATTTGGAAATGACTATCATGCTCAAGAACCTTATTTGACAAGCTTTCCAGACACCCCACTACCCAAACAGAAGATATCAGCTATAGTTATCCCACCCTCCTCCTGTGTTCTTGATGATACAGGATGTTCTTGTCCCCTTAGCAGCCAAGATCTTTGAGACAGGCTTTAATGCTGACAACTCCTCACATGCATGTAACCAATTAAATGGATGCATTGGCACAAATCTTTCATTCCATTATAAGAAGTTTAGGATTTAGGCAGGATCATTATTCCTATTTTACAGATAAGGAAACTGAGCCTCAGGAAGATGAAATGATTTACCTGAGATTACAGAGCCAGAAAAAGGGAAAACCAAGACATAAACCTGTCCTTTTGGCTTCTATCTCTAGGGCCCCAGTAATGGTTTGGATATGAGGTATCCCCCAAAAGTTCCTGTTCAGAGGTGAAATGATTGGATTATGAGAGCTGAAACCTAATCAGTTCATTCTAGTTTGAGTGGACTGATTGGGTGGTGACTGTAGGCAGTGTGAAGCATGGTTGGAGGAGGTAGGTCTCTAGAGACTGCCTTAGAAGGATTCAACTTCCCTGTGGCCCCTCCCTCTGCTTCCTGGCCATCATGAGCAGAGCCTGAGCTGGTGTTCTTCCACCATGTCCTTCTATCACGACATTTGCCTCACTTGGGCCCAGAGCAATGGAGTCAGCGTACCATGGACTAAACCTCTGAAGCATGAGCCCAAATAAACTTTTCCTCCTCTGAATTGTTCTTGTCAGTTACTTTGATCATAGCAAAGCAGAGCTGACTAACATAGACCCCTTCCAGTACCCCTGGGTTGCCTCAGTCTCCCCAAGAGCTGGGTCGGACTCAGCTCGGTGAAGGAGCATTGGGGTGAGAGGATGAAGAACAACTCCCTCCTACTACTCAGCATTGCAGAGAGTCCTGTGAAAGAGAGGCCCAGGGCTGGAGTTATGGCTCTGTGGTTAGTGTGCTTGCCTAGCATGTGTGAGGCACTGGGTTCAGTCCCCAGCACCACATAAAAAAATAAACAAAATAAAGGTACTGTGTCCATCTACAACTAAACATATTAAAGAGAGAGAGAGAGAGAGAGAGAGAGAGAGAGAGAGAGAGTGAGAGAGGCCGGCCCAGACTTTCCTGTCTCTCAAGGCACAAGTGTCGGCAGCATCTGTGGGATTGCCCAGTGGCCTCAACCCTGATAGAGGACCTGAGAGTGGGAACAGCGGGGGAAAGAAGCACTCCCAGGACTGAGCTGGGGACCACCTGCCTCCCCATCTACAGAGCTGTAGGAGAGGGGTGTGAACAGAACAAAGCTCGGGAGACGTCAGGGCCCAGAAATACCTTGTGCTGCTCTCAGTGAGACTTAATTACTCTCTCACATGTCAGGCTACTCTCACTTATTAAATTATAGGTGAACTTAATTACAGCTCAGAGTCACCACACTGGGCTCTTCAGAAATAGCAGCAAGCGGACCGTACAGCTTTAGCTGTAGCCATCTCCATTTTTGGATGAATCTCCCATTGTTTCCAGGGTTTCCAAGGGCAGCTGGACTCTGATATTAGGCAACAAGAGTGGGCATGGGCTGCACTGAGCACTCTCCTGTACTGACCACCACCTTGCCGGCCACTCAGCCAGGGAGGGCTGTGCTGAGCCATAGGCTGAGTATTCTATTTATTGGGTGGATCACCATGCTGAGGTCTCTCCCCTGCTTACCTTGTGTTGTGCACTAAAGTCTTGGTTTATTCTGTCTGACCAAAGGTGCACAAAAAGTGGTGCAGGACTTGCCAAAAGTCACAAAGAGCAAGCATGGTGCTGGATGAGAAAATAGGCCTCATGGAGACACAAGGTCACCTTCAAGAAAACAGGGTAAAGAGCAGCAGGCCCCTTGGGACTGGTGAAAGTTCAATGACATCAGGAAGGGCATTGTAAACTTCCCTGCAGGCAGGTAGGATTGACAGACTCTTGTTCCTGCGGAAGAAACTGGCAAGAGGCACAGGGTGAGTTTAGGGGCTTTGATGGGAACAGAGAAGCAGTGGCTGAAGGGAATGCAGATGCCATTAATGAGCTTATATCCAGAGGTGCAGCCCACACATCACAGCCCTGCCCCCTACCCTGCGCCTTGGATTATTTGAGTCTCTGTTTTGTGTCAGGCCTTGGGTTGGGCTTAGGGCAGGGGTACAACAGCAGGCTATGCACTGGCTTCCCAGAGCTCACCGTTAAGGCCAGTGTAACCCAGGGTAAAGGTGCCATGATTTTGAGGAGGAAGTGAAAGTCTTTATTCTATCAACTATGAGTGGAAAATGTAGTTATTATCAATCTACACATTGCCTTTTCTGTCTTCTTCCCTGCTTAGCCTCAGACCACCAGCTTGATATTTTATGATGTAAAAGGAGAGAGTATGACCCAGCATCCAACAAGGAGCTTTCTTTCTTTCTCTCTCTCTCTTGGTTTTTTTTTTTGTCCTGGGAATTGGACCCAGGGACAATTTACCACTGAGATATTTTCCCAGTTATTTTTATATTTATTTTGAAACAGGGTCTCCCTCAGCAGATTGGCTTGGAACTTGGGATCCTTCTGCCTCAGCCTCCTTAGTCACTAGAATTACAGGGCCCAGCATGGGTCATTCTTTACTTGGGATTTCCATGACTGTCTCCAAGGAATAACAAGAAGTGAGTGTCCCTGGAAGCCTAAATGTCAACAGCATGACATGGGCAAGCAAATGGTGCTGGGGGCTGCTGGCACAGTGACAAGGCAGGGGTCTCCATGACATGTTGAGCACGTGGCATAGAAGCTGCAGGCAGATCAGACCAGAAGGAGACTCAGTCTGAGCCCAGACATGGGAGAATGGATGCCACCTCAAGGGCTGTGACTAACTGGAGTTTTCATCCCTGTCTGTGTAATAAAATGCACAATGAGATAAATATGCACAATAAAATACTGTAGAGCATATAACAGGGGCCAGGATGCTCTTGGTTTTCTGCACAAAGAAGGGCATACTTGGAAAGTCCCCAGGTAGGCAGCCCACAGAAAAGGGATCCCATTAGTGATGCCCTGTTAGAAATGCAAGGGACCTCAGAGACCCTGCAGCTGAAACAGGTTTTGTTGGAAGCTTTGTGCTGGGTGAGGCTGGTTAGAAAGATGTTTGGGAGCCGGATAGACCTGACCTTGATCCTGTTCCACAACTTCACGTTTGTGTAATGCTGTCGAGTTATCTGGTCTCTCTGAGCCCCAGGTTCTTTATGTCTCTGACAGGGATTTCTTGTATCTTGCTGATTAGGTGAGTGTACATTGGTGCAGGAGGAGGGGCTGCAGAAGTACCCCTGCCAGTGGGGTCAGGGCCTAAACAATTAACCCTTCCTACGGACACTCCACCTCATCCTTCCTGAAAACTGCATAAACCTCAGGTGTGCCAGAGGCAGAAACAGAAAACTGGGGAACCCTCAAAATTGAACCACAGCATCCAGAGCCCTTTCTACTCATTGGTCAAGGGCGGGGTGGGAGGTGTTTAATTTCCTTTTCTATGTGCCCCATCTGACAGCTGAATGCAGAGCACATTACAACCCTGTGTCACCTCCTTGCTAGAAATCCCTGAAGGGGACACTGAATGGACTAGGAAACTGTTGTCCAGAAGGGCTTACGCCTACAAGCCCCAGTAAGCCCAACCCAGGCCCAGAAGGGGATATTTTCTGAAGTGCAAACCCTCAAAACTGTCTAGGGGGATCATTCCATTTCCTCGGCTTATGGAAGGAAATGGCCCAGTTTCTCTGCCCCCAGTTGTCTGTGTTTGGCACCACTTGGTTCTGACTTACCAGGCCCTGGCTCCCTGTCTTTTCTCCTTGAGCATTCAGGGTTGAGAAGGGAGTGTGAAGTTGTCTAGAATCAGGCGGCAGGAGATCTATGGTGAGATTTGATTCCCAGCCTCCAGGGGTTCCCAGTCTTCTGGGGTGGGGGTGTGGGGGATGGAGTAGGTGCACTGCACCACTTTTAGGAACCGTTACTCAGGACAATCTGGGCTATAAAAAATGGACAACCAGGGTTTGTGGGAACCTAGGGGAGGGAGAAGGAAATTCTGACTGGGTAGATTACAGGTGCTTCCTAAAGGAGGAGCTTCACAAACCAGGGGTGTTTCAACAGGTAGAAACAGGAGGCAGGGCATTTGGCATGGGGAAGGCCCAGAAGCTGCAGCTCAGGAGGACAGAATCATTAAAGGGAAAGTGCAATCATTTGGGTAGATTTGAAGAAGCATTTGGAAATAGGGGGCTGGGGAAAGGAGTGGGTGAGATTCACTCCAAGCGGGACCTCAAAGGCCATTTAGATCCTTAGTTCCAAAACTAACTCTACATGAGTCTCCTGGAAAACTGGCTAAAAAGCAGAGCCAGTAAGCCTGGAATGGAGCCCAGTGGTCTTGCTTCCAAGAGGTAATGGCAAAACCCAGCTGGGAAAGGGATGGCCAGAGAAGAGGGGATGCCACGACCTGAGTTAGTGACAGCCCTGGGGCTAGAACCCAGGTATGCTCCACGCTGGTCTATACCTTTGCCCTGCAGGCATGTGGGGAGCTGGAGCATCTTTGACCCTTTGGCTCCTTCATTCTTTCATCCTTCTGGTAGTGACCAGCAGCAAAGCACAAAAAGGCCTAGGGATTTGAAGCCCCAGGGCAGGGAGAGCTGATAAACTTTCCTTTTTTTTTAAGTTGGACACAATATCTTTATTTTATTTATTTATTTTTATGTGGTGCTGAGGATTGAACCCAGGGCCTCGTATGTGCTAGGCAAGCACTCTGCCACTGAGCCACAACCCCGCCCCCCCTCCTTTTGTTTTTAAAGAATTTTGTGGGGTGAAAGAAAGGCCAACAGGCAGGGAGACAGGTGTGCTGCGAGCCAGCAGAGGCCAGGGGCATTATCATTAGCAGGAAAAGAAGAAAGCCCCCAGTGAAGATTTGTCTTTCAATTACACACTTGGATTGTGGCAGTGGCTGGCGATCTTGCTTCCCCTCAGTCTGAAGGTGTGTGTCCTGCTGTGAGCAATTCCTTTAGGCTGTGCTAGCCTGCCTGCTTGCTGTGCCCTCTGACCCCTTGGAGTCACCCACAGGTTTGCTCAGTGTCCCTTCCTTGGCCAGGAGGGGGCAGTCAGCAGCCTCTCCAGTACCCTTCCTGTCTAGCACGAAGCCTGAGAAGCATCTGGGAGGTGGTTAAACAGGATAGGGCTTTCTAGATTCATGGCCCGATGCCTTAATTCCAGTTCTAGTTTTCAGTTGTGGACTGAGCCACTAGGTCTGGCAGAAAAGAAGCAGCATGCTGCTAACCCTGCTTTTTTTTTTGTGGCTCAAGTACCTGGTTCCTAGGCACCTAGTTGCTCTAAATAAGCCAGAGGCTTACAGGCGGGGACTGCTACATGTTCTTAATATGCATTCTCCTCTTCTATAGGAATGTATCCACCAATGTATCCACATGGCTGCCATAATAAAGACTACATTTCCCAGATTCCCATGTGGCTCAGGGTAGTCATGTGACTATGTTCCAGTCGAATGGGATATAAACTGAAATGACACAGAAGCTTCCTGGACCCTTCCTTAAGATATTGTTTATAAGCACCCTTTGGCTCCTTCATTCTTTCATCCTTCTGCTTGGAACTTGCTGCCAACTTGGACCACGTATTATTTATTATATTCAAAGCTATTTATGGCATGGCAACAAGATAGTGTGTGGGTTCCAGACAGAGGGGAACCACTTTCCACCATTTCAGGTTTTACATTTTAGAAGAAATAAACTTATATCTTTTCTGCATTACTCCTTTTTCAGGATTCTTTCTTTGCAAGCAAACCAAATCCTACCTTAAGTAGGTCCCAAACCCAGCTAGACAGAAAATGAGGAAGCCATTGCCTACACATGGGGCAGGAAGACAGCTGCGGTAATAGGTAATGAGCATTTGTCAAGCACTTCCTATATGCCAGGCCCTGGGTCACATTATATGCATAATTCCATTTGATTCTATGAGGCAAATTTTATAATTCCAATTTTACACCTAATTCAACTGAAACTTGCCCACTCAGTTAGAAAGTGACAGGATTCAAAATCAGACCCTCTAACTGGCAGTAAAGGCCCTCTAACTGTTCCTCGGGCAATGAGGAGGGTTCCTTTCAAGCTGTCTGCAGCTTTCTGGACCTTATGTGGGCCACTGGGGGTCACAGATCTTCTTAGATTGGAAAGAAGGATTCACAAGATTGTGACTGCTTTGAAATTGACCACAAAACAGGTGAGGCAGGGGGCAACCCAAACTATAGTCTTACTCCCCAAACAAAATCTTGGCCTTGAAATGTGTCAGAGGACTAG
Organism: Marmota monax; assembly: GCF_021218885.2. Lineage (NCBI taxonomy): Eukaryota > Metazoa > Chordata > Mammalia > Rodentia > Sciuridae > Marmota > Marmota monax. The sequence continues at coordinate 8,830,862 of NW_026693473.1, read as the reverse complement.
TTCCTCTCCTTAAAATAAGGTCTCCCCTCAAAAACATCCTCCAGTGAGCCCATCTCCTGTTTAGTGCTGAGCTAAGACTCTCAAGACTCCTCGCCCCGCCCCCGCCCCCCCAGGGCTCCCCCACTACCTGGGGACTATGGAGCTTGTGCTAGGGGATCTTATACAGCAAGGCCTTTTGTTTATTTCTTCAGCACATCAAACACAAAATGTCTAAGCTAATAATGGATTCCATCCTGTCAGGAAACCCAGCTCTACTACCAGGTGGCCATGTCACCCGGGCAAATGCTTTGTTCTCTCTGGGCCTCATTCTTCTCAACATAAAATAAAAATAGTGGGCTAGGGATGTGGCTCAAGCGGTAGTGCACTAGCCTGGCATGCGCGGGGGGCTGGGTTCGATCCTTAGCACCACATAAAAATAAAATAAAGATGTTGGGTCCACCGAAAACTAAAAAAAAATAAATATTAAAAATAATAAATAAATAAGATAAATAAAAATAGTAATAAAAGGCAACATTTTTTCCTAACACATTTTTCCCCCTGGGATCCAGGCACAATGTGTTCTAAATGCTTTACAGCATGAATTCACTTAATCCTTATAAAAGCCTTCATATTGCAGATGAAGAACCCGAGACATGGAGAAGTTCAGTTGCCCAAGGCCATGCACAAGGAGAAATGAGGACAGGTTTGAAGTCAGCCCTGAAACCTGTGTTTAGTAACACAGTCATTGCTCAGATGGCCTCTCCTGCACAGACTCCACGTGGTAAAGATGAAGCAGGGTGTCTGGGTGGAATAGGGGAGGGTCTAAGCCCTCACCTTGTCCACCTGTCCTATCCTGGAAGCCCTCCCCTGTGCCCTAAGCAGTGTGAAATCCATAAAACCCTTGGTGTCTAAGGGCCCATCTGGGTGGAACATTCTGAGAATTGGCTCATGTCCAGGAATTGCTGGGGTTTGGAAGGGCGGGGACAGAGTATGGGTTCTGAACAGAGAGGATGCGGTGCTCTGCCATCTGACACCTAGGACTGGAACTAAAGGCTTCATGGTAACGTGTCTGCTGGCTCTCAGAACTGTGATCAGCCCTCCAAAATGACCTGTATGTTTTCTAGGAGAGCAAAATTCCTACCCAGGAGAGTGGGGGCGCAAGAGCTTTTTGCTCGTCCAGGTTGGGTTGTGTGGTGCCCTGGCACCTGTCCCCAGCACAGCTCAGCCACTCTGCAGCTGCGGGCAGCCAAGAGGGAACTGGCTGGATCAGGAGTCCCAGGAAACTGGCCCCTCTCCAGCACATGCCCCTCCCTGCAGGCCCAGCAGCTGGACGGGGGTCTGCCCTCCAGGTTGCCCAAGTCAACCCTGAGTTGCCTCCAGCTCTGTCCTTATTGCCAGTGGGAGGGAACTTGGTCACTGAGGGTAAATGGTAAAGCATGTGCCCAGCTGTCAGTGCCTGTCGGTCCTCCTCCCCATGTGGATCTTACCAACACTCAAGCACCTGGCAGGAAGCCCACCCAAAAGCCCCACTGAAAAGTCACTCTGTCTGGCTCATGGCTCATGCAAGTGCTCAGTGCCCATGGGTGGGAGACACCTGATGGGCCAGTCTCACATTGGCCACTGGTGAAGCCTGGCAGCCAGTGCTCTGTGAAGCAGTAGAAGAAAGTCAGGGCCTAGACCCCTGGAAGGACTTTCCCCAGCCTGTCCCACTCACTTCGTCTTTATTCCAGCAAGAGTTCTGGGCCTCTGAAACACCCTCCAAACATTCTGATTATTTCAAAGGAGACCATGAGTCTTCTACTTGCCCAGTGAGATGTCGTTGATTATAACTATGTCACGAATTGCCCCCATTTCCTACCCACACACCCGCAGGGAGCCTGTCCTTAGGGCATATAAATAAGCCCTAAATGAAGCCACTTTTCTGCTTTCTTGCCTTCCTCTAATGACACCACATTGTCCTGGACAGGCACTGTTTTGTGCTAAGGGTCAGACTTGCATCTGAAGTGGGTCTTCTCAGTTGTTTGCCTTAACAGCTGGTTTATTGTGTGGTTTTGGTCATCTTCCCTCCATCTTCTCTTTGATCTTCACTTCCCTATGTGCACAATGATTCCTCAGAAGTGTCTTATAAAAGGTTCACTCTAAGATCTTGTTAAAGAAACAAACAAACACATTTTCAAGTTCAAAATCGCTGACCTGATGGCCTCACACCTGTGCAGGGAGTTTGTGTAAGTCTTGGCTGAAAATTTTTCTTTAGCCTTCACCACCTCAATGCCCCGGTCTGATACATTTCTCTTCTCAGTCCCTGGGCTGAGCCCAGCCTCTGGGGATGAGGGACACAAGAGACATCATGAGGCAAAGGACCTGCTGCCTTGCAGCAGCCCTCACTAGTGACAGTCATGAAATTATTCTGCAGAGCTCCCTTCTCCTGGAGTTGAAGCCATTTCTACTCTGTCCCTTCTGCATCCCCTGTCCAGGCCTCCTCCGTCCTGACAGTCTACAAGAGAGTAGCAAGAGCCTTTCAAGCATAACAAAGCCTGGGCACCCCACTTTCATTCTGGCATGAGGGACAGGAATAATTTTCCCCATTTATGGATGAGAAAACAGGCTTGAAGAGATAAAGGGACTTGGGCAGAAAACAAAACAAATTTTTGGCAGAAAGATGTAAAACTCCTGGCATCTTGATAACAAGGTAGATGGCGACTCCTGCCCCCCAGCCCCCAGCTGGGACAGTGGTTCTGAGAGGTGTGATGGGGAGAGAAGAAAAGCGGGCAGCTGAGCCAGTCCAGCCTCTGGGACCTGGGGTAACATCCCAAGCAGTCAGGGACAGGAAAGGGTGGGGGTGACTTCCCTCATTGTCCTGGGTCCTCCGACACTGCCTAGGGTTCAAGGGCCAGGACACTTCAAGAGACCAATAGAGGGTCCTGAAAGTACCAACCAGAGACAAGAGGGCCCTGATCTAGGGATAAACATACCCTCTGATGAGGGGGTCCTTTTCTGTGGCACCTTCCCTGACATAGGATGGGAGCACTGTGTGAGCAGAAGAGCTGTCCCTGCCAGCCAGCCCACAAGGCTCTGGAAATCTCCCTGAGCACCGCTGGTAGCATCTTAAGAAAGTTCTTCTGCTGTTCCCAGGATGGGCCTCCAGGAACGCTGCATGGAAATCAGTGCTCTGGTCATGGCTTTCCAGGGTGTAATGCCTCCTGCTGGGAGTAAGAGGGAATTTACAAGGTGCAGTCCCACCAGAGGCCAGCAGGGTAGATGGGGTAGAGAGCAGAGAGCACCTTTGTCCCCATTTGATAAACTGGACAAAATAAGACTCAGGGAGGGAGTGACTTGTCCAAGGTCACAGCAGGTCATTAGAAGACCCAGGACTGGAACCTGAGCTGAGGGACCTGATGCAATAATTCTAGCTCGGCTGTGGGTTTTCCTGCTCAAATAAGGCCATAGCAGCCTCTCTGGCCAGGACAAGAGCAGTGTATCTGTCCTTTTTTCCGGCATTTCCCAATGACAAGATGATCCTCTTCTAATCAGAAGGAGGATAAAATTCATACAAATGACTTAGGGAGAAAGTGCTTTCCACACCTCCTCCCAGCTCCAGCCAATCCTGGGAAGTGGGTGTTGTGAGGCCTAAGTCAGCAACGGGTTCTCTGGGGTATCTTGGTCAGGAGGACATTTCTTTTGGAGTCTTTCTTCTTCTGTAAGATGGAATGAAGGATGAAATTCATTATTCTGGAGCAACTCCTATTAGAATTGCCTGAGAAGTTTGTACAAAAACCAGACTTTGGGGCTGCGTTTGTGGCTCAGTGGTAGAGCGCTTGCCTAGCACTGTGAAGCACTGGTTTGTTTCTAAGCACCACATTGAAAAAAAAATTTTTTAAATAAAGGTACTGTGTTCACCTACAACTAAAAAAGTAAAAAAAAAAAAAAAAAAAAGATTTACCTTAAAAAAAAAAAAAAAAACTCGACTCGACTTCACCTCTGACCCAGAGGATCAGGTCTGGGGCTGAGGAAATCTGTGGGAACCCTCATTGTTAAGTAGTTCCCTGGGTGAGACCACTAGACTAAATAGTCCAGAGGCCTTTCCTGCTTGATGTTCTCTTAGTCAGGAAGTGTGGCAAGTGCACTCCGACTCTGCTTCCTCCCCTGCTTTGTACTTTATTGAAGGGTTCTAGAGGTGGAAAAGTATCTTGAACAGATTACCAGAGAGCAGACTCTTCAGGGAAAGCACAAGTCCCAGGAGGCATCTGGCCAGGAACCCACTGTGGGTTCTCAGGCCTCCATGTGATAGGTGTTTCCCAGGCCTCCAGGCTGGGGTAGATCAGGTGACCGACCTGATGGAGATATCTCCAAATGGAAAGATGTATCTAGTGTGGCCTCCAGCCACAGATTTTTGGAAACTCCAATTCTATCCAAAGACTGCCTGGCTCAAAATAGTTACCTTCCCTCCCCATTCCAAAAGAACCCCTAACTTCCAGTATGCCCAAGTGGCCACAACCACCCTCGGGTATTTGCATGCTCGGCACTCACATGCTTGCCCATATGGATGGGCCAAAGGTCACTGCCCTGTTGGCTCCAGGCTAACCCAGCCATGATTCTTGGTGGCAAACCATAGAAGCCAATTCTGCCTGACTTGGGTGGAGAAGGAATTTATTTGAAGGTATTAGGTACCATTGGGACTCACTGGAGAAAACCAGGCTTAGAAAACAGGTAGAAATTAATCTGAGGCCTTTCAGAAAAACTCATGCCATGGAAATTCCCCAAAACTAAAGAGGGGATTTAGATGCTGTGCAGCCCACAAGATGACAAATGCCCACTCCTATGTAGATGTAGCATCTTGGGAGAGTGTATGCCTCAGAGAGAGGCTGGTGGTTTGGGCTGTGGTTACATGTTCCTTTCTTCTAGCCTGATTTCCAACCCTGCGTGCCTCCCATCTGAGAAGGACCTGCCAGCAATTCCCACTTTTCTCCACCCAATTGATTCATCATGAGCTTCTTAACCTGTTTTCCACACAGAGCTAGTGGCGCTGCTAGCTTCTGTGCTGATTCCATCCCGGCACTCTGCTCTACTCTCACAAACACCCTATCCCATGTCTCCCCAGTCTGCCCCCCAGAAAAATGGCATTTGATGTCCAAACCATCTGCTGGGATCACATATTTTTCTCCAACCAATTTTCTCCCTTATCTAATTGATCAAGATATATTTATTAGTCATCTACTATGTGCTAGTCACTATGCCAGTGCTGGGGGATGGGAAGACCCTATCTTCATGGAGCTTATAGAGTGGTGTGGGACTCAGGCATTAAAGCCTCACACACCTACCTTATTACCAACTGTGACAAATACTATGCAGGAAAATCTCACAAAAACTTTAAAGATTTTAGTTAGGTGGGACCTGACCTGGTCTGGGAGGCTTCCTTGGAAAGGTGATATTTAAGTTAAGATGTGAGGGTAACTAATCAGGAGGAAGGATAAGGAAGGAGGGATGGAGGCAAGAGAGAAGAGGAGAGGAGGGAAGGGCATTCTAGGCAGAGAGAACAGCATGTGAGAGGGTTCTCAGGCGGAATGAAGCTTGTCTCCTCTCAGAAATAAATAGCTCCCAATGTGAGTGACACAGAGTCATTCTACATACCCAAGGCTAGGGAGGTAGGTATGGGCTAGACCCACAGAGTATTGGGCCCAATCACAGATTAAGTTTTTTGGTAAAAAATTAATTTTTACCAAAGAGCAATAAGGAACTGTTCAAAAACTACATAAGAAGGAGTCAGGGCCTGCGTGTGTGTGAGGGGGCTGTGAAGAGTCCGGGTGAGAGAACACAGTGCCTTGGACTAATAACTAGTGGCCACATAATGGAGACAAGAGAGCAGATTAAAGACATTTAGGGAGTGGATTCGATAGGATTTGGTGATGAGCAGAATTTGGGGGTGAGGGAGACCAGGTTTGTGATTTGTGTGACCAGCTGGATGAATTTACAGTAATCTTGTTCCCCACTTGTGTCTCCTGGTGGCGGGGTGCCTACTGAGCAGCACCCCTGAGCTCCGGCCCCCTTGCTTCATGTATGACTGTGTTAGGGAGGAGGAGCTGGGCTGTTGAGGCTCAGAGCCGTCTGCCTGACATGGACAGGTGTGAGTGGTTTGCTGTCTAGGTCACACAATGAGCTGAATGGGGCCTGTTTTGCCTCTTGGGTAAGAAACTTGCAGGCTGGGAGGACTGTTTAGTTCAGGGAGACAGAATCAACTTGACCATCCCCAAACCATGGGTCCGACCTGGAAATGGAAGAGAGACGTCATTTTCCTGATCACCTCAAAACTTAGAAGTACCATTTGCTGAGGCAAGGGATGCTGGAGGAAGAGTAGAGTTTGAGGGAGACACCATGGATTCGACTTTGGAGCCCTTTCCTGGTCACTGTAATTTCTAAACTTTGGTTAAATGTCTCACTAAATCAGTACACTTGCCCACATTCACCATTTTTTAAATTACTATCTTGGGGACATTAACTGTATCAAAATAAAATTTTCTAAAAGTTTACTTCACTTTAGTAGATCAGCCTGGACTTACAGATCTGATTCAGATGGTGTCTTCAGAGAGATGATGAGCCTGCGCCCCACCCCAGGGGATACGATCAATGATAACTGCCATGTTTGAGTGCTTAGCGCATGTACTTTTTTTTTTATATTTATTTTTTAGTTGTAGTTGGACACAACACCTTTATTTTTTTTAATCTTTATTTTTTAGTTGTAACTGGATACAATATCTTTATTTTATTTATTTTTATGTGGTGCTGAGGATTGAACCCAGGGTCTCTCACGTGCGAGGCAAGCGCTCTACCGCTGAGCCACCACCCCAGCCCAATCACATGTACTTTTCATGGTGTCTTATAGGAGAAGGACTTTTATTATTCCTAAATTTACAAATGAGGAAACCAAGGCTCAGAGAGGACAAGTGACTTGGGCAAGGCCACCTGGCTAATGAGAGGTAAACCTGAGATTTCAAAATTCTTGCTCCTTAACACAACACTGAATTGGAAGATGGGCTAAAGATTTATTTTTTTGCGGGGGAGGGGGGTGAATCAAACCCAAAGGGGCTTTACCACTAAGCTATTTCCCCAGGTCCTTTTATTTTTTATTTTGAAACAGGGTCTTGCTGAGTTGTTCAAACTGGCCTCATACCCCTGCCTTGGTCTCCTGAGTGGCTGAAATTACAGGTGTGCACCACTGCACCTGGCTGTTCTGGAGGATTTTTAACCACCACAAGCACAATTATTCTTATGCTCAGCTGAGGGATTCTGAGGATCGCTGCCTTCGTCTCTCCTTCACGCAGGTCCTGGGAGCCTCTGCCGCAGCCACCAGCCTCAGGGCTTCTTCCTTTGCACTCTTCAGTCGTGTTTCAGACACCCCCTCCCCTCCTGTAATGAAGAGACAAGCTGTCTGGTAAAGCCTCTCAAATCTAGCCAGAATCATCTGGAAGAGTTTAGCAGGCAGGCAGGAAGGCCATTCTGAAATCAAGTTAACCAGGATTCTGCCTAAGGCCCTCATATGAACTGTGCAGGGCAAGTACCACTGCCTATGGAAAGCAGATGGCTCCTGGAGCTGCTGCTAAGTCACCTGGCTCTTTGTGGCCACTGACCTATCCCCGCTGTTGTGAGGCATCTCCTATGGTTATGCGTTGGAGATGGGAATGGCAGAGCAACCAGCCCACCCACCCCTCATCCAGTAGGTGTGGTCTCAACCCCTTGCACCTGTGTCCCTGGTGAGGGATCTTCATGGCTGCCTTCAGGAGTCTGTGTACTGTGCACTGAGCATGTGGACCTTTAGCTTGTGCCTCCCCCAGGTCTCCTGTGTAAAATTCCAACCTGTGGCGCTATCATGAGAACAGTGGTTTAATCCTTACAAAGTGCTTGACACATAGTATTATAAAGCAGTTTGCTTTCATCACCACCACCAACATCACCAATAACACCACCATCACCATAACCACTACCAACACCACCATTACAATCACTATTACCACCATCACCACCACCAGCACCACCACCAGCACCACCACCAGCACCACCATCAGCACCACCCTCATCACCATCACCATCACCATCACCATCACCATCCCCACCACCATTGATACTATTCAGTACTAGGTTTCCCACCCACATATCTTTTTTTTTAAAGCAAAAACAAGTACCATATGTAATATTGTTTCTTTAATACTTTATATAAACAAGTTTTAAATAAATGCACTGTTAAGACATAGCCTCCTCCTAAGCAACAGTATCCTTGAGATCACAGATTTGGTGGTTTCAGTTATATTTTTAAAGGTTCATCATAATAAATACATGCCTATGGAAATAACTCTTCACCCTGTAGCACTAAATGGTCTTATACTGACAGGCGGCCCCTACACCTTGCCTCTAGTGCCACCACTGCCAGCGTGTTCTTCCTCTGTGGGCTGCTGGTTGTGACAATACTTTCTAATGAGCAGTTCACTAGTGGGGTTGATAACTTGTGGTCTCCCCCACCCCCACTGCATTCCAAGTCTCCTGCAATTGTCATTCTGCAGAGGTTCTAGCAGCTCATCCCAGGATTGCAAAGGAACTGCTTATAATAAGCTTTCTCCACCCCAGCCACCTCTTCTTGGGATTCGTGGGGCTGTCACTCAGGTATGTTTCTTCTCACACATTTCCTCTCTTCAGGCTAGGACAGCCTCCTGGTCCTTTCTCCCCATTCAGCTTCCACCTTGCCTCTTATCCTGACTCCATTGAGGGTGTCCTCAGAAGAGGGTTCCAGCTAGCCTCTAGTCCAGTTGGCCAGACTGCCCCAGGCTTCCAGAAGCAGAAACTCCTAAGGGTTTTGTCTCCACTAGCTGTGGACTACTCATACTTGCCTGCTTAGTTCACTCACGGGTCCAGAAACACCTTTTCTCCAAACCTGACTAGCAGAGGCTGCAGCTCAAATGACTTATTAGGTGTTCCCTAAGATCCAAGGCTCTTCTTTCCTTATGTAGACCAGAGGGTAAATCTCCAAAGAGGCTTTCAGCTAGTGGGGAAGCCTGAGAGCTGAGAGGTTGTGCCATGGGCCAAGGAGAGGATGGAAGTCAATTCCCTAATTCAACTAATACCTGGGATGCTTTGCTTTTCTCTGACCCCATCCTGCCCGGCAGCACCCAAGGCTTCCCAAATGTCCATTTAGAAAGTCCCACCCTGGAAGCTGGGGAGGTAACTCAGTGGTACAGCACCTGCCCAGCATGCATGAGTCACTGAGTTTGCTCCCCAGCACCACACACACACACACACACACACACACACACACACAGTTTCCACCCTATGTGTATAATGAAGTACTTGAAATTGGCTGGCCCCCAAAAAGAACAGGAAAAAACAGGGAGTTGGGTACAAACTTTAGAAAACTGATGACAACACGATTCCCTCCATTGTATGGGAAAAGGGAAAAATACATATAAAGCAAACCCAGAACCTCTCCCTGCAGAGTAGAAAAGGACTGGTTTTCATTAAATGATGCAACTTTTACTTTGTGGTCTATCTGTGCGACTTGGGAACCAGAATGTAGGAAATAGTCTAAGTTGTATCTTCTCAAAACAGTCAGAGACTTTGAAGATTGGGGGTTCAGAGTGGCTTCTTTGCTCCAGTCAGGGAATCCCCCTGGGCCCTCCTCAGCCCTAGGTCCTGTGAGCTAGGCCTGAGGGCCACTCCCATTTGACACCCTTGACACCCTCTCCCTTCCCTCCCCATCCTTGCCCCAATCCCTGCCCCCTCAGACTTTCTCACCTCACAGCTCCCACTCCTTGGTAGGACCTTGAGTCCTTTGGCTCCAAGATAAACCAGGCAGTTGGTCTCCTTGAGTTCTGCTTTACTTGGGCTGGATGCTGGTGGAAGGAATTGAATTTTATAAAGCAAGTTCACCTTGCTCTTTGCCCAGCTGGCCTCCTCTTGGGCTAGCCTGTGTTCGCTGACACACTTACAGTATCTTTGCTCCTTCCCTATCAAGCTGGCCTAACTTTGGTTTGATAGGAAGAGGCAGGGCAGCAGTATGGGTTAGAGAACTGAAAAACCCACTCTGCCCTCTACACATATTTAACTGATTAAAACCATTAATATCACTTTTCACAGTATGTATTTCATTGTACCGGCAATTAGCATCTTTTATAAATGACATTCATAAGTAGTTGTGCCAGCTTATGGAATTCTGGGGACAGAGCTTCCAGAACTGTGATATGGTACACTTCCCACAAAATTAGACAAATTAAACATGTTTATGAACAATAACCCTCATTATGACAGCCTTACACAGTGGAATAGTCAGAAGGCAATACAGGGTTCACAACAGAGATTATAAAAACAATCAAACAATAGTTACTATAATCAAAATACTGTCTATCTGCTCGGCCCCAGGTTGGATAATTAAAAAGACATGGTTTTTGTCCTCAAGGGATCCTGGCCCAGATCACTTTGGCTCAAGAAAATATTGTAAAAACCCTTCAAGTCCACTCTCCACCTTCCCTGATAGGCATCAGCAGCCATCAGATGGGCTCCAGTGTGACTCAGGGTCAGACACCCTCACCTCCTGTTCTTCACCACCCCCCACCGCCCCGCGTGCTCAGACTCTGTGTGTGCCGTGGGTCCCTCCATGTCCTTTCACACTTCATCTACATCAGTACTGGGTTTTGCTACTCAGTCAAATTCCTAAAGATGAGAAAGAAATGTGTTTATTCATTTAAATTGCTTTGTGCAAGGATCTGCTCAGCTGAACACCTGGATCGTATTTTGATAATGATGATGTTGATGTTGAAAATGCTTGATAATTCAATAACTATGTAATGTGTCCTATTTTTAAAAGGCAACTTGGCTGGAGCCCAACTAAGTAAACAGAGGAGGGTTCTTTTAAGAAAGTGGTAAAAGAAAGGGATTTGCAAACCCACCAGATGAGAGAACAGCACTCCTCTTGGCAGTTGCATCTGCATTTGGCACTGTCCAGGTCACCTCCAGAATGATACCATGTCCCTGTGGGCCTCGTCCCATCTGCTTCTGTCTATCATGGCCTAGGGCCCATCACTCCCCACTCACTACCCTTCCTGCTTCCCTGGCAGGTCTGGTTCTCCTCAGTGAGCAGATGGGGCTGATATTTAGGGGGTGTTCAGGGTAAAGACAACTCTATTCCACCTGCTTCCATGCACCACCACCCTCATTTCTGGAAGCTCCTGGAGGAGGCTGATAGGCATCCCACTTGGAGGGAATGGACTACAGTCACCTGCACATTTAGTGATGGAAGTCTCTAGATGTACTTTTTTATCACCGGCCTTCTGGTAGCTCCACAGCCATCTCTGAAATTTCTGGGTCATGTCCCTGTCTCTGGCCTGAGATGTGTCAGTTGAACATGGCAGTGAGAGGTATTTTGACAGCCTCTCATTTCCGTGTATCTTTCATGTGCCATTCTTGGCCAGGGAGCTAGAAAAACCAGCCCATGGGAGCTGAGACTACCTGGGACCACCTTCTCTGTAGATATTGTGCATGTAAGGGAAGGACCTTGAAAACCAAATTCTAAAATACAGAAGAAGCAACAGTGAAGAAAAGAAAAAAGAAAGAAAAGAAAGGAAGGAAGGAAGGAAGGAAGGAAGGTAGGAAAGAAGGGAGGGAGGGAGGGAGAGAAGGAAGGAAAGAAGGAAGGAAGGAAGGAAGGAGGAAAGAAAGAAAGAAAGAAAGATGACCAAGACTGATGTATAAAATTAGAATTGATGGAATGACATTGGTTTCCAAAGAGGGGTTTGTTAATCCCCTGGTCCTCACATGGCTGAAGACCTTCTTTTGGATTGTGAAGACATTTTGGATATGTCCAATATTCTAGGTATCTTTTTTGTCCTCTGGGTTTCACCTTGATAAACAGAGGGTGACTGGTATGTAGGTGGGGGTGTTATGAAAGAGAGAGAGTAAAATATGGATATGAAAGGGAATTTTAGGTCCAAGGACTTGAAAGAGCGGGTGGGCTGGGGATGTAGCTCTGTGGTAAAGCACTTGTCTAGCGGTCATGGGCTCCGGGTTCAATCCCTAGAACCACCCATGAAAGGGAGGGGAAGCAGAGGCGGGGGACGAAATTTATATCAATCAGAAAAAATATGACTTTTCCACTGCCGTGGGTCACCCAATGCAGGGCCCTTAAGAATCCTGTGGAACTGCTTCATCTTGGCAGTTTTACTCAGACAGACATATATTTTATATTCTAATTCCTAGTGAAGGAAGGAAAGGACATGGAGCTGGTGAGTCTGCAGATAGTCTGGATCAACGATTAGAGGAGCTTGAATTTCATGTTGGCTCAGTTGCCGGCGGCAATAATCTGTCTTTCATCTAATTCTTCTTGGATCCCCTGGACATGCTGGAAAGAAGCTGACAGTTTCAGGCTGGTTTGCTGGCTGAAGTAGCTGAGGGAATGGAAATTTGGAGCAAGAACCAAACCACAGCAATCTGTTGGCCACAACAAGCCACAGTGCAGACTTCTCTCAATGCAATTCAAGTCATCGTTTATTACTGACTCTTCCCTGCTGGTCACCTGCTGACCATGGCTTACTGTGTCACCAAACTGGTGGGAACAGATGGTCTAATGTGATGAGTCATCATAGAGTAGCACTGAACTGAGAGGATTCAGAGTGTCAGGACTGGAACTCCTTCACTCAATGGGTAGGAAAACTGAGGCACAGGAAGGAAGATATTATAGTTTGGGGTTCCCACTTCTGCTTCCCCAATTAGAGGAGCAAAGCCTAGCAGAGGGCTTGGCCATGGAACAGGGGAAAGGAAAGGATGGAGGGAGAGGGGACCTCCCTAGGTCACACTGTGGCTGTGCAGGATAGGCCTCCCCATGTAGGCCTCTCTCTAGAAGCATGCAGTCCACTGTCCTGATTAGTGTTCGAGTTCCAGTCAGTGCTCTCAGCAAGGCAGCTGGCTAGCATGCTGTCCAGAAAGCATCAGTGTCAGACCCCGATGCATTTGCTATTCCAGGCAGGGCCCAGGGAGACCCCCCCAGAGCTGTCAGGTAAGCTGCAGCAGAGGGGCTAAGACTAAGGTATCCACTCAGGCTAGGATTTGGGGCCAAGGAGAGTCAGGGCGAGGACCTTCAGGATATAGGCAGGATGGAGCCTAACAGACCATCCCAGCAAGGCATCCATGAAAAGGATGGCAGAATTCTGGAAAAGTTAATGAGGCAGGCCCTGGGAAACAGATCCAGAGAGCAGAGGGGACCTGCTCGAGTTCATTCACTGTCAGAGGCAAAGACAGATGATCAGCCGGGTTTGGAATCGTCATAGGAGCAGTGGGCCTGAAGACAGAGGAGGAGAAGGAGCCTGTGCAAATCTCTGAGACCACACAGTAATGCACCTGCAGACTGTTCATAGGTGGGGCAGCCTCAGCCAAAGCATGTTGGACAGGAGAGGGTTGTGGGGAGCTGTTAAGGAAGCTGAGTCCTCTGGACCATTCCTTGTTGGCTCAGACCCAGCTCCACTCTCTGCCAGCCATGGGAACCTACCTCCTCTCTGTCCTTTGTTTTAGGAATAGGAGGGGCTCAGAGCTAGGTTTGATTGTCTTCTAAGCAGCCTCCAGCTTCAAGGCCCTGCCAGTGATGTGACCTTCTGCCACATGTAGACATTTACTGGATATCCCTAGTGTCCCAGGATTGGTGCTGGACTCAGTGCTTGGTCTGTGACCCCAGGGGTCTCATAATCTTTTTGGAAGCTGAGCACATTTGAGACACCCAGCATGGGGCACTCCAAGGCAGGCATGGTCTCAGGTACAACTGTGGGTGACCAAAAGCAGAGAGTCTCAGGGTAAGCTGGTCTCTTGAAGGAGATAAGACTGGATCTGGAACATGAACATTACATGTTGTGATGACTGGTTTGAATAAAGTCACTGTGGCAAGATTTCATAGGATTTCTTGCAAGGGCAGAGGGAAGGCAAGGTGTTGGGGTAGCTTTGGAGCTGTGGGATGAAGCCAGTGGTGTTCAAGAATTTTTTTAGCCAGGTGAGGGAGCTTGTAATCTCGGTGACTCAGGGGAATAAGGCAGGAAGATCACAAGTATGAGACCATCTTGGGCAACTTAGTGAGACCTTGTCTCAAAATTAAAAAAAAAATAGTGCTGGATATACAGTGATAAAGTGACTTGGGTTCAACCCTTATTACAACCACCAAAAAGAAAAAAAAAAAAAAAGAAGAAGAAGAATGTTTAGCAGAATGCTTCACCAAAGAAAAGTGAAAAGTTTACTCAGAATGTGTCAAACTGCTAAAAGCAGAGTCACTAGATCCTCTCTACTCCCTCTTACCCCAACATTAGCCTCACCCTCATCTATAAAAACGAATGGAACTATGAACACAGGACTACTTCAACCTTCTTATTGAACCAGCAGGGAGGCTGTGGCACAGAAAGCAAAAGGGATAAGCTCAAACTCATTTTCTATCAGGAGCACAGAAAGATAAGAATTGAGATCTGTCTCCTCTTCCCAGCTCAGAGTTGCTCTTTTTCTTTTCTTTTTTTTCTCCTCCTCCTCCTCTTCTTCTTCTTTTTTTTTTTTAACTAGATCTTGCAGAATGGAGCCAGGCTGGGGTTACTAGGGAAGCCATGGAATGTGTTTGGGCAGAGACGTTCTTTCTGGCTTTCCAGTCTGACAGCCCAGCTAGATCTGCAATCTCTTGATGTTGTAATCCTTTATTGAGAAGACTAGCATATTGAATGACCTGAGAAGTACCAGTGATGCAAGTTCAAAGAAACTGGTGGGGTTGGTGGTTTGGGCCCAGGAGGGACAGATACCATTGATAAAGTTTTGGTAAATAGATGAACATCAATGAATAAATTATGTGGAAGAACCAATGCTTCTTTAAACAGAAATTCTGCCATTCATTCACAGGCCTAGTGACATCACTTTAATCAGGAGCCACAAAATAATTAGAAAATCCCCATCTTTAACTCACAAATAATGCTAAAGAAGTTATCAACAGCTGGGCATAGTGGCGCATGCCTGTAATCCCAGCTGTTTGAGAGGCTGAGGCATGAGGATCATGAGTTCAAAAATCAGTTTCAGCAAAAGTGAGGTGCTAAGCAACTCAGTGAGACCCTCTCTCTTATAAAATACAAAACAGGGTTGGGGATGTGGCTCAAGTGGTCAAGTGCCCCGAGTTCAATCCCTGGTATCCTCCCCTACCTCAAAGAAAAAGAATGGATCAACATCTTTGATCTTTGGAAGTTAGAGAAGACCTTCTGCCTGTCTTCCCTGGGGTTTGTTGTGGCCAAGACTCCTTCCACCATGTCTCTGCTGGGTCTCATGACAAGTTAGTTGTGGCTGAGAAGGATAACTGGAACTTGGGGTGAACTGAAACATCTAAAATGGGCAGCATATGCATCTGTTCTTTTTGTGTTGTTGTTTATACTTTCATATACTTAAGCCATATCAGAAAAAAGTCAATTCCTGGTTGCAGAGTCAAAGCAATCCCCCAACCCCACACACAGTCACCAGCAGATAAACACACAAACAACCTGCTCTCTTAAGCCCAACTCCCTAGCACTACCCACTATATTGTACCTGAATAGCACTTTACAAGTTATTCTTCACAAAAATGCTGTGAGGCAAGCCCAGGTGACATTGTCAGAGGCAAGACTTACCCTGATGATGTTGCTAGTTGGCTTTTATTCAACCAATATTTATTTATATGTATTTATGAATGATATTTGTTATTACATTGCAGAGCCAGATCTGCTGACTTGCTTTCCAGGGCTCTTTCAGCCCCCGTCAGGCTTTTTCTCCTAAAGATATAAATACAAATGGATTTTCCAACTGGGAGCAGGTCAAATGACTTAATACTGCCAGAGACAATTCACAGCAACCTGGTAAATCCTACATGAGTCATTTGAATAACAAACCAGAAGAATTCTCAAACTTATAGCAGAAAGAAATAGAATCACACAGCTGGAGAGAGCTCATTTATTGAGATCAGTGGCTTTTCAACATTTTTAAAAGCACAAAAACCATTCTTAAAATCAAGTTTGGGATAGGGATGTAACTCAGTGGTAGAGTGCTTGCCTGGTATATGTGAGGCCCTGGCTTTAATCCCCAGTACTGAAACAAAACAAAACTCTGTGTGTGTATGTGTGTGTGTGTGTGTGTGTGTTTGTGTGTGCTCGCCAGGCAACTTAGCTTGAACTTGAAACCTCACTTACTAAGACAGTATCTGTCTTCCTTCATTTTCTCTTGCACTAAGTGAATACCACAGGCTGAATAATCTATAAGAAATTTATTTCCTACTGTTCTGAAGGCTGGGAAGTCCAGTGTCACCGGGCCACATCTGGTAAGAACTTTCTTGCAGAGTTAGTCCTAAGGTGGCACGGGATATCATGTGGCCAGAGTATCCTAGCTCAGGTCTCTCTTCTTATAAAGCCACTGGCATACTGGATTAGGTCCCACCCTTGTGACCTCATTTCACCTTCATTACCTCCCCAAGGTTCCACCTCAAGTATCAAGTCAGGGTGTTTCCACCTTTGTAATACTTCACAGTGCGGATTAAATTTCACATGAGTTTTGGTGGGAACATTCAAATTATAGCAGCATCTTTGACAAAACCCTTATTTGTAGATGAAGAAATAGGCCCAGAGGCCCAGGGAGAGGCTATTGGGGAATTGGCGCCTAAGTTGGGAGTGGAATCCCAACCAGTATTATTCCCATTGAAGGGTCCTCAGGAAGAACTAGCTGATCTTCCCAAATCACTTTCTGGTCAGACCCCTGCGGTTCCATATATTTCTAAATACCCCTTATCCTTCCTTTTGCCTTTGCTCAAGCAAGTCCCTCTTCTCGGAATGTATTTCCACATGTGAAATTTACATTCTTTCCTTCCTGACCATTCCTGTGAAACTGGCACTAAGGTCATAGCTAGTGACAGTGTCACTTCAGAGTCCCTCAGAACCCTTGGCCACACTCAGGATGTTCTGCTTTGTCTAAAGCCATTTGAGGCCTAATCCCACCCCAAGACTCCTTGAAAAAAGGGCCTGTCTCATCACAGAATCTAACAGAGTCCTTCAGCATTAAACTGCCTTGAAACTACAGCCTCGTCAGTGTTACTGTCAAGTAGAATCCTCTCTGCTTTGCTTGTTTGTTTATTTATCTGTTTTTTAAGGGGATTTGATGTATAGAATCAGTCTCCTTTTGGAGTACCCAAGTCCTGGCTGAATTCTTTTAAAGCTGTTCTTGTTGTTTATTTGTTTGTTTTGTTTTTTTTGGTACTATGGTAAGAGCTTTCTTGCAGAGTCAGTCCAAAGGTGGCACGAGATATCACGTGGCCAGAGAATCCTGGCTCAGGTCTCTCTTCTTCTTGTAAAGCCACTGGCCCTTTACACATCCCCAGCCCTTTTAAAAAATATTTTATTTAGAGACAGGGTCTCTCTAAGTTGCTTAGGGCTTCACTAAATTGCTGAGGCTGGCTTTAAACTCAGGATCCTCCTGCCTCAGCCTCCTGAGCCACTGGGATTACAGGCATGCCCCACCACACCCAGCTTAAAGCTGTTTAAAAACAATTAGAGAAGGCTATCATTTTGGACTAAGCCTCCCTTAGAGGCTTCAGAAAGAGCATGGCCCTGCCAACACCCTGATTTTATGGGGAGGGGATGGAAGGTGTAGGTGGTGGGACCTAGTTGAAGGAAGTGGGTCATGGAGGCATGCTCTGGGAGGCTTTATTTTTGTCCCTCTCCTCTCTTTTCCTCTTCTCTTCTCTCTCCCTCTTTCTGGGCTACCATGAGCCTTGAGCTGAGTAGCCTTCCTTCCACCAAGATATTTCTGCTCCTTTGGTTGTTTATGTCAAGTACTTTTGTCATAGTGATGGACAGCTGACTAAAGCTTGCAGTCTGCTGTCTTAGAACTTACCTTTTGATAAGGAAGGCATGACAATAAACACAAATAAATAGATATAAAAATGGTAGATTTTGTTGAGTGTACTGAAGAAAATATATAGGTTCAGGTGAGCTTTCAGCTTTTACATTATGGGGAGGCAGACAGGAGGCAGATCTGTAGAGCCTTGGCATGATATTGGAAAAATGGGTTGTCATGGAGCAGGGCAGTCATGGACAGACCTATCTGGGTTATTGAAACAGGTGCTGGTGGCTTAGAAGAGAATGGCAGTAATACAGGAGCAAAATGGACAGATTCAAGATGT
The DNA here is from genome assembly GCF_021218885.2 of Marmota monax. Lineage (NCBI taxonomy): Eukaryota > Metazoa > Chordata > Mammalia > Rodentia > Sciuridae > Marmota > Marmota monax. The sequence goes on along the minus strand of NW_026693473.1, from coordinate 8,812,705 downwards.
ATGACCAAAGGTGCTGGTTGGTTGGCTGTGGAGATGTGAGAAAGGGAAGAATCAAGGTTGAATCTAGATTTTTAGCTTCAGCTGAAAGCATTTATTTTTGAGTAGATCATGAAGCCATTAACTGAACTGAGAAGATTAGTAGAGGTGCCTGTTATGGCTGAGAAGTAGGAGTCAAGAGTTCTGTTAGTTTTGCAGTGTCAGACATCTTGAAATGCCAAGTAAGCCATTAGTTATGTGAATTCAATGCCAAGATGGCCTCCAAGTTCAGTGTCTTTCACCCTTTCCTGTGATAAGATCTTTCCAAATACCAAGGCCTACAGTGAAATTGGAAAGTTTCTTTCTTCCAATTAGTAGCTTTGTCTTTCTCCAGGGTTCTCCTGACCATATGTCTCCTGGGAACCCCTGAGTAACTGCTAATATTGAGAGATTTGTCAAGGAAAACTGATGTGTTCAAACTCCTTCACAAAGTACATTGTGTTACAAAAGCTTCCTGTGACACTTCAGAACAGAGAGAAAGCTCTATTGGGGCTTCCAGGATAAGCTGAGGTGGAAGGGTTAGGGGAGGATGTAGGTGACCCCGGACAGCATTCCCAGGGCTCCAGAATGCCAGCTGCTTGGCCAATTAAAGGAGAAACCTTTTGTTTTGCACAGTCTCGTTTTCTCTAGGAAGATCTTGAAAAAAAGAGCCTGCACTGGACAAGCTGAGCCTCAGCCCACATTGCTGACTCAGAAATAGCAGCTGCGTGCCCTGGGAGCCGGCAGTTGTTGGCACAATCAAAGATCAATTAAAACATGCCATTCTGGTTTGCTCTTCCTACATGAGCTGCTCCAGGGCACTTCCTCTCACTTTCAGCTTGCCCCAAAGAGTTTTTTGCTGCCTAATTAACTTGGAGCCGAGTGGCCTAGAAGGATGTGTGCTGCACAGGAGGGAGAGGCATTGCACCTCAGGGACTCAAGAGTCAGGACTTGTTTTGGCTTCACAGAAACTATTCCTGAGACTGTCAGCAAGTCATTTAACTCCCTGGGCTTTTGGTCCCTCAACAGTGAAACATCTAGTTTCACTCCCCCCAAATACCTGGACAGAAACAGCTAGTTTCTGTCCAGGTGCTTGGGAGAGTCATTGAGAATAAAAGGAGAATACATAGGACCACACTATGTGAACTGTAAACTCCTCTCCAAATGTAATAGCCCCTGTGATATATAGCATAAAAATATGTGTTTTTTTTAACCCATCTTAAAGACAATCTTTTAAAAAATTTAAGAAGGAATCATCTTTATTTGCAAGGTCATTTGGGAGAAGAACTGGCAATCCTGAACTTCTGAAGTACCCTGAAGCTGATACTACTTCTCTTCTCTTGGACCTCAGGGGTGCTATAACTGGGTGCCCTTGGAATGCCAGCAGCAGGAGGGCTCTGGAAACCTCCGGGGGAAGATTGTCAGACTGAGAGACTAAAAACATAGGACATAGAGTTAAATCTGAATTTCAGATAAACAATGAGTAATTTTGAGTAAAAGTGTGTTCCAAATATCACATAGGATAAACATATATTGATTTCATCGTTTATCTAAAATTCAAGCATAGCTGGGCATCTTATATTTTATCCAGCAACCTCTACAGGATGCCTGGGCAGCATCAAGCAAGCTTAGAATGTCACTTGGATCCCCAAGATGCCTCACCCTTGTCACCAGGAGACAGCTCTGCCTTACAGTGGGGTCTCCTTGCTCTTTAAACTCTTTGGATTAAAAATATGATTTGTCTTTAATAATTCAGCACATATATTTGAGGGCTGCCTATATGCAAAAGTGTACTTTCCAAATGTGTAAGACAATATGTCCAGTCACCATGGACTTAAAGCTCAGAGAGGAAAGCTCTTCCCTTAGCCGAAGGAAAGGAGACCAAACTCATAAGATACAATGGGGGAAGGGTTAGGAAGGTGTTAGCTGGGGAGCAGGACCAAGGAAAGAGCAAGGTTTGGGTTTTGCATAGCCAGTATGCCTCCCTCCTTGCTGACTACACGCTGGGGGCTGGGGACCCAAACATTGCATGTCTTTTCCTCATAAAGTTATCTCTGCTTTGGAATCAGGCTCTTCAGAGAGGTGAAAGGAAGCAGCGAGAGAAGACTTCAGGAGATGCCTCATTGAGAACAGCACGTTTGAAACTCCACTGCGACTTGTCATTAGCAGCCCCAGAAGTGCACACAAAGGAGAAAGCAAAATCGGCTGCTGACCCTGCCACATGCCAGAAGAGTAAACACTTGGCTGGGCCTGTGGTCTCCCTTTCATCCCTCTGTCTTCGTCCATTTTGTGCTGCTACAATAGAATATCACAGATTGGGTAACAATAAACAAATAGAAGTTGATATGACTCATGGTTCTGGAAACTGGCAAGTCCAAAATGGAGGGGCCACATCTGGTCAGGACCTTCTTGCTGTGCGTTATAACATGGTGAAAGGTTTCTCATGGGGGTGGGGGAGAGGCCTAATTCATCCTGTTATTAGGAACCCATGCCTGCAATAACTGACCCATTTCTACTATAATGGCATTAATCCACTCATGAGGGATGGCAGGGCCCTCATGACCTCACGCTTCTCAGTATTTACATTAGAATTGTTTCTAACAAGAAATTTGGGGATACCTCCAAACCATAATGCCTTCCTTCCTGCTTTTTGTCATTATTGCTTGACCAACTACCACAATCAGGGCCTTTCACCTGATTCACAGAAGGAAATTAAGCAGAGCCCCATTTGGAGGTTTACACTATGAGGTAACATAGAAGGGGAAGGGATGGATATGGAATTAAGTCCAACTAGGGGATCCAGGAAGACTTCCTGGAGGAATTAGGCCTTGGTTCTGAGTCTTGAGGAATGCATAGTATTTGAGCATGTAGAGCCAGAGAAGGAGAACGAACCCACACACAGGAAAGAGCAAGGTGGGGCAGGGTGGAGGGGTGTCGGGAATCCCAGAAGACATGGAGGAAGGCAGTGCTGGTCAGGATGACTTCAAGCCATCCCAAGGCCCAAGGGAAAGAAAAGTTTGCATCATTCTGGGATGCTCAGAAAAACATTCTGGCCACTTGTTTACCTGTTTTCCCTTCTATTGAGCACATCTATCTCTGTTGGAGGCTCATTTATAATTCAGGCAACCTCCTTCAGAGGGAGCAGGTGTTTCTCTGGGATGAAGCACCTTGGGAAGCAGGAGGGGAGTATGTCACAGCACAGTCAGGTGGAGGCAAGGGCAGAAGGAGGAGGAGGCTGGTGGGCATGAGAGGACAAGGCAGTAAACCAAGCAAGAGCATGCTCCCTTCCCACCCAGCGCTGGCTCGCCTTTCTGTCTCTGCATATCTGCATTGATGTTGTCCTCTGCTCTGGGTTCCTCAGAAAGCCCAAGTACATCTGCTTTACTGGAGAGTGCGTTAGAGGTGGAGCAAATAGAAGGGCAGGATTTCAAGCTGGCCATAGCTTGATACTAAACAGTAGTTCATTTTGTGAACCCATCTTCGGAGAGGCCATGTAAGAACCACATCCTACACTCCTGCTGGGTCTGGAGGAGGAAGAGGAAGGCACCGGCCTCCACTCCTCCAGGTTGCACAAGCACAGGGCTTTTTGCATGTCAGGCTCAACAGGGAAGCTGGTGGTGAACAGTGTGAGGCATTGTCGCATTGGGCTGGAGAGATGAGTGTTGGAGCCCATGTGGAGATGGTCACCATGCTAAAAGCTGGGGCTGAAACAGGGGACTTAGGAAAGGCCCATGAGGACCTGGAAGTGCCTAAGAATGCAGGGACAGTTGATCTTGTTAGTGGCTCTCCCCTTAGTTACTAGTTAGCGCATAGGCAGGTTTCTGCTTGCTGGCAAACCATGAGAGCAGTAGTCAGACACAGGGTACCAGTAGAGGGTGGGAGCAGAGTGGGCTTCGAGAATGTTCACTTCCCTGCACAGACCAGACCGGGCCTGGCTGTGATCCAGTCACCCTGAGAATCCATTTTGGCTGCCCATCTTTGACGGGAGGCAGGCCCCCAAGGGCCTCAGAGAGCAAATATAACCTCAAATAAAGACAAGGCATTAAAGGGACTCCTGAGGACTCAGCATTATTAATGGCCTATTCAAGCCAGGGAAATCAATAGCTGTTTAGAATGGGCTTTAGGGAAGAGACTAGTTTAGATTAAGAAAAAGGAAAAACAAATAGTTGCCCTCGGTGAGGTAAGGGGGTGAGGCAGGGCTCCCCCAGCTTGACAATTCTTCTATAACCTTTTGATTGACACTTACAGAGAAGGGGGCCCTGTGTGTCAGTAGAAATTAACAACTAGATTGATTTTTTTAATCTAATTTTCCCTTACCTATCCAGAGATCCTGAATTCCAAAAGAGGAGATTCATTATTTTTCTAAAACAGATTAGTACCTTCTTCCTCAAAGCACTCAGGAAACGAGAAAGGTTTTTAAAGCTTTAGAGGGTAAATTTGAAATGCTGGTGCTTTTAGTTTGGCAGGGAAAGTAAAAACAAGGCTGATTCCATTTGAATGGTCTGGTGTTTATCTAATTCTCTTCTCTGGGAGCCAGAGCTCTGCTGGATATAGACACTTTCTGCTTCCCCCCGGGGAAGCAGGGGTGAGCATTATTGGCCCAGTTTGGCAGCTAGGAAAGCAAAGCACAAGACTGGGGAATGATCTGTCCAAAAGAACACAGTGACAGTGTGAAGTACGACAGTTCCCACTGTCTTCTTGATGAGGTTCTAGTTTCAGAATAGAAACTATTGTAGACTCTGGATTAAGCACCATCACATAAGACAGGGGAGGGGGGGTGATGAGGGCAAAGGGACACTCCCGGTCATGGAGGACACTCCTTTAGGGTCTGGAAATTTCTTTGTGTTCACTTCCTATCAGCTTTTTTTTTTTTTTTTCTGCTGTGACTAAAAGATCTAACCAGATCAATTTTAGGGGAAGAAAAGCTTATTTGGGGGCTCATGGTTTCAGAGTTCTCAATCCATAGGCAGCAGGCTCCATTCCTCGGGGCTCAAGGTGAGGCAAACCCACATGGTGGAAGAGTGTGGCAAAGGCAAGCAGCTCACATGATGATCAGGAAGCAGAGAGAAAGAGAGACTCTGCTCTCCAGATACAAAATAGATACCCCATGGGCACATCCCCAGTGAACCATTTCCTCCAGCCACACCCCACCTGCCTCCACTTACCACCCAGTTAATCTCATCAGGGGATTAATTCATGGATTAGGTTAAGGTTACAACCCAATCATTTCTCCTCCAAACTTTCTTTCATTGTCTCACACGTGAGCTTTTGGGGGACAGAATGTAATAGTTTGGATGTGTAATACTCCCCCACAAAAGCTCACATATGAGATAATACAAGAAGATTCAGAGAAGAAATGATTGGGTTGTGAGAGCCTTAACCCAATCAGTGAATTAATCCCCTGATAGGTATTCACTGAGTGGTAACTGAAGGCTGGTAGTGTTGGGGGGGGGGGGTTGGGGGGGTTGGGGGGGACATTGGGGACGTGGCTTTGGGGCATATATTTTGTATCTGGGGAGTGGAGTCTCTCTGCTTCCTGGTCATCATGTGAGCTGCCTCCCTTCACTACACTCTTCTGCCATGATGTCCTGCCTCACCTCAAGCCCCAAGGAATGGAGCTGGCTGTCTACGGACTGATACCTCTGAAACTGTGAGCCCTCAAATAAACTTTTCCTCCTCTACAGTTGTGCTGGTCGGGTCTTTTAGTCACAGCAGCAAAATAGTTCACTAAAAACACTTCCTTGTTCTCTCAATCTGCAGGACTGAAGCTGAGTGCTCATGTGTGGCCTGCCATCCCCTGATCCAGTGACTGCTCCCCTGGGGCCTCCCAGTACCTTTATCCAGAGTCATGGTGTTGGCATTCACCCCAGTGACCTGGTGAGGCCTGTGTCATGACCTAAGAATACTTGAGTTCAATTCCTCTTTGTCAAGAGCCTTCTATGTGCAGGGTGCTGAGTGGTCATGTGAGGCTGCACTTGGCAAAGGCAGGAGAGCGTGGTGCTGACTTCAGTGGCTGAGGCCTTTGGTGACTGAGGCAGGCCTGCATGGGGAGCTGCAGAGCCTGTGGTACTGGGTTACTAGCAGGACTGTACCTGGCTTGGACCCAAACCCAGCTCTGTCACTTGGAGTTGTTGATCTTGGGAAAGTAAGTTAAACATTGCTGAATGAGGGGTTTTGCCTATAAAGTGATGGTAATGATCTCTACCTTGGCTGGGGAGGAGACAGCGGGTATGGCTAGAGTTGTATAATATGTGTAAATGCCTGGCACTCAGGAAGCACTCAATAATTCTGGCCATTGTCATGGCTGCGTGTCTAGTTTTGTGTGTCTCTGGGTGATCCTATTGCATCACACTGGAAGCTGGACTGTCCTTGGTTTCCTGTGTCACTCCTGTTTAGGCTTGTAGCTGTCAGGGAGGTCCACAGGTGGAAAATTACAGGCATTTTGGAGTATGCCTCCAAGCATAGCCTGCTACAGTTCCCACAGGGAAATCAGGCAGCCCTGGCTCCCCCGTGAGCAGGGTGGGGTAGGATGGTATTTGGACACGCTTGTTTTTCTTTGTGCATATATATCTCTGGGAATCCAAGAGAGCAGAGTCTATTGCTGAGGAGACAGTGTTTTCCATCTCGTCTTTCCCATTCGTTGCTATCTGTCTGTTGGACCTGGGGCTGGGGGAAGGAGATCAGATCTCTAGAAATTCTGGGTCTTCTCCCTGACTTCCTAATTGGGTAGGAGGAATTCCTTTAGTCAGGTGGGAATCATTAGGGGGAGGAAAATAACATGATTCCTGGAAGAGCTGCCCACTCCTTTCCCCTGACCTATTGCTTCCTACTGCTCCAGCAGCTGCTGCTCAGATGCCAGCACAGCTGACCTTGACAGTGACAAACCCCATAGTCTCCCCTATGGCCCATTCCCCTGGGGCTGCTTGAACTGGAAGGTGCTGCATCATGCCTTTTGTGCCCATTAGTTTTGGACAAAACACGTAATACAGATGTATGAGGTTTGCAAGAGGTGGTGTCTACCTTGCACTGGCATTGTGGATGAACCCTCTAGATGACTTGCTTTCTCAAGGTTGCATAAACACTGTCTTCCTCTTACAAGTGTTCTGTGTCCCCCTCCAGAATCTTTTGTTGAAGTCCAGGACTGTATTTGGAGATAGGGCTTTTGCAGAGGTGATTAAGTTAAAATAAAGCTATTAGGTTTGGCTCTGATCCAACTTAACTGTTGTCCTTATAAAAAGAGAAAATATGGACACACAGCAAGACTCCAGCAGTGCAAGCACATGTGTCTTTGCATGTGAGGACACAGCAAAAAGAAGGTCATTGAGAGTCAGAGAGAGGGGACTCAGCCCAGCTGACAGCTTGATCTCAGACTTCCAGCCTCCAGGACTATGAAAGAATAAATTTCTGTTGTTTAAGCCACCCAGTCTGTGGTTCTTTGTTACAGCAGCCCCAGCAAACCAACACCCTTTTCATCAATGTACTGTCAAGTTTTTTTTTTTTTTTTTTTAAATGAGATTCTCTTTTTTTCTTGAATTTGAGGGACATCTTCAAAGGGAGATTGTTTTTGTTGGTGGGTAAGGTTTATCAGAAACCACTTCTTGAAGCTCTTTGAAAATTTAGGAAAAGATAAAATGGAAGCCTGATCCCACCAATGTGGGCACATTTCCACTGCAGATCCTAAACCGTAGAGGTAATGGGAAAAGATGGATCTATCCGTACAGACACAAAAGGTCGTGAGTTGATAAGATTCATCCTCCCAAGCAATGCCAAGAAAAATGAGCGATTATGATAGCAAGTTGTTCATCTTAAAAATTGATTTATAAGCATCATTAGAGAACTTGATATTTGTCTCACTGAAAAGACAATTTTTTTTATTCAATAAGAAATATGTTTCTGCCAGTTATAATTCTAGTTAACCTAATACAGTGTGTTCTGGGCTTCACTTTTTCCTTTAGTTGTTGATAATTTGATAAACCTTGATTGCATCCGTCATTCTTTCTGGGGCGAGAAGATTCTACAATTTCTGATAATAATAACTTTCTTTTGAATAGCGCTTTCAAAGAAGACCCATAACTACCCTGTGAGATAATACACGTGTCATTACTAATAACTGACATTTGTGCTTTTCCTTTTTACAAAGCACATTTGCGCACACTGTCTCACTTAATTGCCAGGAAAGGTAAATGCAGAGGAATTAAGTGAATTGGTCAGAGATACACAGCAATTTTTAATGCAGAACTGGGGCTAGAACCCAAGCCAAGGCTTTTTCCATGACATCATCTTTTTCTTCACAACAGGCTGAGAGTTATCTTTATAGAGATTTTGTGATTCCACAGTTACTGGGGTTGTCAGGGACTGAGTGAAAGACAAAATGAATCTTTAAGACAAAATTTTTAAAAATTTTATTGAGTAAATAGTCTACCTTTTACTATTAATTAAAAATGTTTTTAGTCATAAATTGACACAATACCTTTATTTTATTTATTTTTATGTGTGCTAAAGACTGAACCCAGTGCCTCACAGCTAGCGCTCTACCAGAGTTACAACTCCAGCCCCTCAATATTAGTTTTTAACCCTTCCATGGGTTTGGTAGAAAGCAAATTCATGAGAGGTGACAGCTGACTTCTAAGGAGGTTCTTCTATCTTTATTGTTATTTAGGAGAAGACAGCTATGTAAATGCATTCAGTTCCCAAAGTTCTGGCAATTCCCTACATAATCTTTAATATTCAGCTTTATTAAATACATTTTTTAAGATAGCATGTGAATAAGTTATCCATGTGCCTCATATTGAATGGTATTTTTTCTCATTTTGATTTTCAGCACCAGTAAGGTAGGTACACTTCCTAAAAGGAACTTCCCATTTTGAATCTATTCTACTGATGCCCAGAGACATGTCTCAAGAGAAGCCCTGAGAGTGAATCCTGGCCTGTATAGACTTTGCTGCTGCTTCTATGTTTTTCAAAAGACTAAGGTTCCTTTTGAGAGCTGTCTATCTGTTGTTTGCAGCTATGGTGCCTCTTCTGTGTTCTAATCTCCAAATTTATTGCTTCACTCTTTAGAAAGATGAATTTCAGGGAAGAGTTTTTTTTTTTTTTTTTGGTAGTACTCAGATTCAACTCAGAGCTGCTCTAGCACTGAGTTACTAAATTTTTATCTTATTTTGAGATAGGGTCTAAGTTGCTTGGATCCTCCTGCTTCAGCCTCCCCAGTCACTGGGATTATAGGAGTGAGCCTCTGTGCCAGGCTGGAATCATTTTAATCAAAGCTGTGTTATGAGTTTTCTGCTGCACTCAAGAGCCTGAGCCAATACAGACAGCGGTCTAGTGAACACTTTGAATTTCCCAAGAGTGAAGGTAAATCATCTGGATGGGTACAAAAGCCCAAAGCTGAAATGTCTAACCACCCTAGTGTGTGTATGTGTGTAAGTGCGTTATTATATGTGTGTGAGCATGTGTATGTGTGTAAATTTTATATGTGTGTGTGCATGCCTGCATGTGTACCTGTGTGTTCATGTGCTGTTTGTATGTACATTTGTGCATGTTTGTTTTTTTGTGTGTGTGAATGTGCATGAGTGTATGCATATGTGTTTCAGTTTGTGTGTGCATGTTTGTGTTTTGTGTGTGCATGCATGTCTGTGTGTATGTGTGTTTTGAACACACACTTACACACAAATATACAAACCCACAAAACCACACACTTGTGCACACATCCCAAACAGGAACACACACACATACAGAAACACAGGCACATGCATGAAAACAAACACATGCAAACCTCACACACATTCATAAAAATACACACAACACACAAGCACATATGCACACAAACTTACACAAAATACCCATGTGCATGCACTCAGACACAAACACAAATAACCCAGCCACACACAAGCGCGTGTACATGCACACACACAAAAAAACCAAATATGCATGCACAAACACACATGCAAATGCACACATACGTACCCTCACAAACACACATGTACACACAAACAAGCACACATACACACATACAACACACAATCATACACAACCAAACACACATGAACATATATGCACACACACAAACACAAAATACATACATTAAATACACAAACATAAATGCACACACTTGCACACATACACACATAAACACACAATAAGACACATAGGCCCACACGAACACCCAAACCCACAAACCCACACACATGCATGCACACACAAACCCACAAACCTACACACATGCATGCACACACAAACCCACAAACCCACAGGCACAGACACAATACACTCATGCACATGCACATGCACATGCACAACCACACACACATGACCAAACACATACAACACACAAGTGCAGGCACACATGCTCAAACACTTGCATTAATACAAAAGCACAAGATAACGTGCATGCACACACAAAACACACAAGTGTACACGTACATACAAACACGCACGTGCACAAATGTGGACATAGGCAAACACATACAACCACACAAGCACACACAAAATAAACACGTGCCCACCTGCATAACATGCACAAAACATGTGCACACACACCAAACAGAGTAACACTTTCATGAACACATATGTACATGCACATACATGTTATGCAGACATACACAAACAAATAAACATGTAAGCACATACACACACAAAATAACACACATCCACGCACACCCCATGCCCAGACACAAACCCACACTTATACATGCACACACATAAACACGCACACAATAACATATAGGCATATGCACACACACATCCAGACACACAAAAGCACACATGCACATGTACACTACCAAACACACCCATGAATACACACACAACTACACACACAAGCACAAACACACCATGACAAACACATGAAAACATGCCCACAAAACACACATAAACACATGCATGCACAAAACACAAACAGGCACACTTACAGAAACACACACAAACACACTTGAAAACATGCACACACAAAAAACACACAGTCACATAAACACGTATGTGCTCATGCTCACACACAAAATCAAACACATGTGTGCACATGTATGCACACACATACAAAAATCACATGTGAACATGTACACAAATGCACACAACACATGCACACACAAATGCACTCACACAAAAAATACATCTGTGAGTATGCCTGTGTGTGTGATGCATGTGTGTCTATGTGTGAATAGTATGTGTTTGTGTACCTGAGTGTTTATATGTGTGTGTATGTGTAAGTGTGCATGTGTATGTTTGAATGAGTATGTATGTCTGAGTGTGTATTTGTGAGTGGATAAATGTGCCTATGTGTGTGTATGTGTGAATGTTTGTGTTTGTGTGTGAATGTGTTTGTGTGTGTCTATGAGCATGTATGGTTTTGAATGGGTATGTATGTAATTGTGTGTATGTTTATGCGTTAGTGTGTACGTTGTGTGTGTATGTATGTGTGAGTGTGTGTCTCATTGTGAGTGTGTATATGTGTAGCTACGTGTACATGTGTATATGTGTGTGTGTTTGAGTGCATATGTTTTTGTGTGTTTAAGTCTGTGTGAATTTGCATGTTAGGGTGTGTGTATGTGTGTGGGTGTACATGTGTATGTTTGAGTGTTGTATATGTGTGCATGTGTGTCTGAGTGTATGTATGTGTGTGAGAGGGCATGCTGTGAATGTGTGTGTTTGTGAGCGTATAAGTGTACCTATATGTGTGTTAATGTGTGTAGGTATATGGTTATGTATGTGTGTGAGTGTATGTGTTTATTTGTGATTGTGTGATTGTGTATGTGCATTGGTTGTGAATGTGTTTGTGTGTATATGAGTATGCATTTCTGTGTTTGAGTGTGCATGTGTGGATGTACATGTGTGTGTGTGAGTGGATGTATGTATGGGAATGTGTTGGTAAGTGCACATCTGTGTGTTTGAGTATATAAGCCTGTGTCTGAGTGTGTATGTGAGTGTGTGAGTGGGCATGTATGTGAGTGTATGTATGTTTGTATGTGTATATGTCTGTGAGTGCATGTGTGTGAGTGTGTATGTGTGCTGAGTGTGCATATGTGAGTGTGCCTGTGTATGTGTGCATCTGAGTGTGTGCATGTGTAGGTGCATAGGGATCTTAATGGACTGTCAGCAGCAGTCCAACTGCAACCCCAAAAGACAATCTGGAACCAAGTTACTTCCCATGGTATTCCTAGAAATACTATTTATGTATGTCACTCTGAAACCCCAAACCCCATCATTTCGTAGGTGTCAATTATGCAAATATCTCAGACTTCTTATTTTTTAAAGTAATCTGTTGAAAAATAGATCCCAGAGCTGTCAGAAAACTGAAGTTTGACTTCTCCTTCCCCCCAGCTGCCGGGCTTTGTTGCCCAGATTGAAGCCTAGGGCAGAAGGAAGAGGAGAAGGAGGAGGCACAGGCAGCTGGGCGGTCTCTCTGGAAAAGCTACTCAAGCGCTGCTGCTGCTATTAGCTGCAGCTGGTAGTCTTGGTCTTAATCCCCATCCAAGACTTTCTCTAAAGACATGCTGGCTCTGCTCCCCCATTTCCACCTTCATCTGAAGCAATTGAAGGCAGGTGGGGTGTGGCTAGAGGCGTGGGGTATTGTGGTCTTCTAGGATTGCCTCACCCTGTGTCCTGTCACCTTATTGCCATACCCTCTCCCCCAGCACACTTCAAGGGAAGGCAGACAGCTCAAAAGGAAAGGTCAAGTTGGCTTTGCATCATGGCCACAATGGACTGACTCACAAAGGGACTTGTTTGCATGTTGGGACCCGGATGGCCTAAAAGCCCTGGGCCTTATTTCTTCCCATCCTTCTGGGCTTACTTCAACTGCCACATTTTCTGTGCAGCCTCCCTTGATACCACAAGGAACTCACCCCTTCTTCATCTAAAGCCCCAAAGCATGTCCTTGGACCCTTCCTCAGAGCACTATCCACCCTCCACAAGATTATTTTTTGGTTATCTATTGTTATGGCTTGGATGTGAGGTGTCCCCCAAAAGCTCATGTGTGAGACAATGCAAGACGGTTTAGAGGAGAAATGATTGGGTTCTGAGAGCCCCAACCCAATCAGTGAATGAATCACCTGATGGGATTAATCGAGTGGTAACTGAAGGCAGGTGGGGTATGGCTAGAGGTGTGGGGCATTGAGGTCGTGCATTTGAGGTATGTATTTTGTATCTGGAGATTGTAGTCTCTCTCTCCTCTGCTTCCTAATCATCATGTGAGCCACTTCCCTCTACCACACCCTTCCACCATGTTGTTCTGCTTCAATTTGAACCCCAAGGAATGAAGCCTGTTGTCTATGGAGTGAGAATTCTGAAACCACAAGCCCCCAAATAAACTCTTCCTCCTCTACAGTTGTTCTGGTCAGGTCTTTTAGTCACAGCAGTGAAAAAGCTGACTAAAATATCTATGTACCCATCTTATCATCTCAGACTGAGAGGAAGGCTTAGCTCATCTCACCCATTGCCCAGTCAAAGAGCTTTATGCACATTGAGGGCATGAAGTCCAGCTGAATTCACATGACCCAAAGTGTCAGGTCCAGAGATGCTCCTGGGCCCAATAAGAGTTCATTGTTTCCCTGAATGTAGACTTCTCACCCACAAGAATTTTTCTTTATGGGAGGATGCCTAATTCAAACCAGCAGCACCTAAACTAACACCATGTTCCTTCTACTCCCAAACTGCATTTTTACTTTATTTAATTAATTCTTTTTTCCCCCCTCCTTGGATAAGTTTCAGTGGTTCAAATCAACCAACCTACCTCCTGCATCGACGTTTTATCCCCACTTCTATTCTACAAACCCTGCAGGAAAATTCCAAAGACAAAATGGCCTTCAAAATGCAAGCTCACTGGTCTCCTAATTTCCACGTGGGCCCCTGAGACTCCTACCAATGAACCAGGGCAGCCAACACCTGGCTAGCCTGAGACCTGCTAATGAAGTGTACCAACTATTAATATCTCAGAGATATTAATGTTTACTGATGGAAAATTTAATCTTTGGAAAATTTAGATATTAATATCTACTGATGGATACTCTTAAGAAAAATGTTCAGTTCATATTTTTAAGGATGGTGGAAGGGAACTCAGAATGATCATTTGCAGCTGCTAACCATTGTTTATCCATATAGATATTTTCCAGAACCGATCTCTCTGTAGTCTCTGGGCTCTGTAAAGTTGTTAGATAAACAATGACAACGGAACATGCTCTGAAATCTGAACACTGCCACAGCCAGCACCTGGTCCTCCACCCAGATCTGACCCCTCGGTTCTGGCCTCTCCCCACCCACACTCCATACTCTCAATAGCTTCTTTGTTTGGAAGAAGGCTTTCTTAAACCTGCAGGTTGAGCTGCTGCTAGCTCCTGGCGCACAGGCAGACAGCGGGCTGCACACCATTCTTCTTTGGCAATTCACTTAGAGCAAGGAGTGATCTTTTTTGAGGCTTGAGAATATCAATATGCGGCTGCTTTGCTAAAGTGCTTTGCGTCTCTCAGAGAAATCTGCTTGCCTTGAGCTAGCCTCCAGTTTCTTGTTGAGAGCTAATTTTAGAGCTAATTTGGGTACCATTAGTATATGGTTCTGCTGCAAATCTGACATTAACATTGGCGGTTTGATGAGTAACAAAGGGAGGCAAAGGCTTTTACCCTAACTGCAGCAATGCAGGCACATATGGTGTCATTTTTCAAGGAACAGATTTTTGTCTTTCATGCCATTTCAGAGCTGTTTCCCTCTGAAATTACCAGCTCTAATTTAATGCAGAACATGCCTGGATGTCACTGCAGAAATCTAGTTAAACTGAGAGCTGGCAGGTCCCACAAATTTGCAAAAACAGTGTTCATTTGCACATATAATGCCTCATCAGCCTCTGCTCATGGTCTGAGAATCAGTCACCAGCTAGTGTGGGGCTCTTTTCCTAGGGGTCTTGGGTCCTCTTTCTCTGAGTTGGTGCCACCCAGAATCCCAGCCTGGTGTTAATGAGGAGGGTGCAGGGTCTCCTTTCCTTCTCTGTCCCTGACCTTAGAAGAGGAGCAGTGGAAAGAGTCTGTTTCTGAGGTTGAGACTCTGCTTCAGAAAGCCCTGGTAAGGGGACATTAGGGTGTTTACCATTTCACTCCATGGCCAGCTGCCCATCCTTGCTTGGGGCCAGATGGCTTCAACTGAAACCCATGATTTCAACTGTGACAGTGGTAGGGAGGACGTGAGACCTCCCTGCTAATCTGAACTCTGCCTTAGCTGGCCTGGTTGACCCTGTCCCCTGAGCCTGCATCTCTTCACCTGAAAAAAGAAGGAATTCTGAAAGTCTCTCCAATCTCAGCTCCACAGCCCATATGTAGTAACTTGCATTTATCTAGTATTTTACATTTTTCCAAGAACTCTGATGTTGGTTATGTCCTGTGATCATCATGACATCCTGTAAGTCAGGCCTTTCTATCTTACAGTTGGGAAATTCTGACTGAAAGAGGAGAGTGAGGAAACTTGCCCAAGGTCACACAGCTGGTCAGGGGCAGAGCTAGACTGGAGACCAGTTGGTCTCACTCCTGGTTCAAGGCTCTCAGAAGTCAACGGACTGAATCAGAAATTAAGTTTTGCACACCACATCTCATCACCAGAGGCCATCTGGGAGAGCAGACAGCCCTGCCCCATAGGCCTACACTGTTCAAATTTTCCAAGGTGAGATTACACAATGACTCAAGGAATTATATTCTTGGTTTGGACATAAAATAGCATACATGAGCACTCCAGAAGTGACTGAGATATATTAGGAAAAACACTGAACTGGTTCCAGTCTTAGCTCAGACCTAAGTTGCTATATGACCTTGAACAAGTCACTTGGCCTCTCTGAGCTTTAGTTCCTAAAAGGGGCAGGTAGATAAACCATTTTCCCAAGTATCTTCCCTCTGGATAGGTCTGTGGCTCTGTAGCAAGAGCCCAAACTAAAGAATCCTGTAGCAGGTTCAAGTCATGTTGAGGAACAACCTCCATGCCCAAGACATTCAAATTCTGAAAAAGCAAAATCTTCAAGAAGTGAAATGTGAAGCTAACATAAATGGTAAAGAATCAGGTTACCCCTGATCTTTAGCAGTCAAATGATAAACAGGGTCACAAACTCCAATCCTAGCCAGGCAGGATAGTAATGGAGAGGAAGGCACAGTAGAGGGTGGCGAGTATTGCAGTAAATTGTTAAGCCCTGTGACCACTCAGCTCCAGAGAAGTGTTGTTGGGCCAGAATGTCAATGCAGTGCCAACAATCTTGTAACTTTTCACGAGAATTGGAAATCTGAATATTCACAAGAAATATCTTAATTTTTAAACATTAGAAACAAATTCACTTAAAAACCCATTCATGCCAAGCAAAATGTGTCTGCTAGCCTTATGTATCCAGCAGCCCCAGTTTGCCATTTCCCTGCTAACGTCTTTTGGGTTAGTGTCCGTGCTTGCTTTAAACAATTCCAAAGGGCCTGTTTCCTGTCCTTTCTTGGGGGGCACATTGCAGTAGTGACCTGCCTGTACCATTCCAAGTCAATGATACATTGCATCACACAAATCTCATTTTCCCACCCACAGCCTTTGGGGCTGGACCCCTGACAGGGGCCAGCATGCATACCTGTTTCCCTCTCTGCCGGCCTGAAAATAGTCTTCTTCAGAGACAAAGAACAGTGGGAAAGAGAAGAATGATTTATCCTGATTGTTAGGGTGAAACAGACAGTGTTATTTTTCTCCTGCCATCCTTTCAACTTTATTGGATCACATAACCATTTTTATTGTTAATTTAAGTACAAATTAATTGCTGTACAAATGAACGAAAGTGCAGATGAATGCTCTCCCCATTACTTGAAACTTAAATGGCAATTACTCGGCTTTATAATCCAATAGAGCAAATATTAGTGCAGCCGTGGTGCGTGCTCTGGCCCAGTTCGCTGCTAATGGTAAGAGTGGATGTCCCCAGAGATCCCCTAATAACCTGCGCAGACGGGGAAGCAGGGCTTGCAGTTTCCAGAGCCTCTATGTCTGCCTATGTCTTTGTTCCAAGTATGACAGAATGATGGTGTTAGAGAATTTGAGAGTGTTGTCATGTGCTGTGTTTCTCCCCGCCCCCATGGAGGATTTCTTATCACTATTGTGATCCTATAGTTATTTTTTATCTTCAGAGTCACCTGTAAAACATCAGGGCTGTCTTTCTGTGTCCAGGTTGCACCTCCAGCCTCCAGCCTGGGTGTGAGCAACTCCCAGGTACCGACCCCACTGTGGGCCTAATCATGTTGGGCTGGAACTATCTAGTTAGTTGACTGAGTACCCCCCAAAATGACCATAAGCATCTTAAAAGCAGAGACAGTGTCTTCTCCATCTTGGTGCCCCCTGTTCAGACCATGCCTGGTAACAACGTGGGCAGTGATGGTCAGAAACCAGATAAATTGGCCTAGCCCTCATTTTATCTGTGTAGGTGGCACCCCCTCAGTGAGTTCTTTCTACCCGGACACCATGCAAGTAATTTCCTCCTTTGTGTCACAGACTCTTGTAATTGCCTGCCTAATTTTGTCATCTTCCATCTAACAGTGAAAGTCAAAATATCCATCTAGAAATATTTCCTTGGTTTCCATTTGCCAAATCAATCCCATCTCTCTGTTACAAATAAAATGTGGTTACTTTTTGATCAAATGAAAAGATATGGTGTGAATAATGGAATTGTACCACATTAAATCTTTTTTTTTCAAGAAAGGAAGAAAGCCCTTTAGTGAATAGTAGCTAATACCAGATTCTAGATTATATCTAACAATTTTTTTCCCTTGAGCTAGTCATACTGAAACCTGTCTCAAGTTTCTAAAATGAGATTTTAGATTTTAATCACAAAGAACTGACAGTAAAGTATGCCTTTACTAGTTTTCTCTAAACACTATAGCCATTTGAGAGCCTATTTAGAATTCAGAAAATTTCTGACTCACTAGCCGGAAATTTTCTTATTCTGCATATTTTACATTCCAAAAGAAGAGCCCTTAACTTTTCATGGCTTAAAAGTTACAAGCCAGTTATAATGACTTTATTGTACTTGTTGGTTTCTTTTTTTCTTTTTTAGATTTTATTATTATATTTTTAAAATTTTCCCCATATTTTTATGGGTGCAATATAGTTGTACATAATGATGAGAGTTGTTGTTACATAGTCACGTATGCACACAATATAATGATATAATTTGGTCAATATTATTCCCTGGTATTTCCAATTTCCCTTCCCTCCTTCCTTCCCCTACATCCTTTCTGTTACTCTTCTGATCCCTCTTTGATTTTCATTAGATCTACCCCCCACCTTTCTTTTCTTTTTCCTCTCTAGCTTCCACATATGAGAAAAAACATGACCCTTGACCTTCTGAGTTTGGCTTATTTTGCTTAACACAGTGGTCTCAGTTTCCATCCATTTCCTGCAAATGAAACAATTTCATTTTTCCTGATAGCTAAATAAAACTCTAATGTGTATATAGAACATATTTTATTTATCCATTCATCTGTTGATGGCCATTTAGGCTGATTCCATAGTTTGGCTATTGTGAATTGTGCTGCTATAAACATGAGTATGCATGTATCACTATGTTATGATGACTTTAATTCTTTAGGATCAATACCAAGGAGTGGTATAGCTGGGTCATATGGTGGTTCCATGCCTAGTTTTTTGAGAAATCTCCATACTGATTTCTATAGTGATTGTACTACTTTACAATCTCACCATCAGTGTGAAAGTGTTTCTTTTTCTCCACATCCTCTCTAGCATTTATTATTATTTGTATTATTGATGACTGCCATTCTGACTGGTGTGAAATGAAATCTTAAGGTAGTTTTTATTTGCATTTACTTAATTGCTAATGATGTTGAACATTTTTAAATTTTTTTTTTTGTAGTTGAAGATGAACAGAATGCCTTTATTTTATTTGTTTATTTTTATGTGGTGCTAAGGATCGAACCAAGTGCCTCACATAAACTAGGCAAGCACTCTGCCACTGAGCTACAGGCCCAGCCCGATGTTGATCATTTTTTCATGTATTTGTCTGGCCAATTGTATTTCTTCTTTTGAGAAGTGTCAGTTTAGTTCATTTGCCCATTTATTATTTGGGTTATTTGGTTTTTTTGGTGTTAAGTTTTTTGAGTTCATTATATATTCTAGATATTAATCCTCTGTCAGAAGAGGACCTAGCAAAGATTTTTTTCCTATTCTGTAGGTTCTCTCTTCACATTCATAATTGTTTACTTTGCTGTGCAGAAGCTTTTTAATTTGATGCCATCATATTTATCAACTCCTGGCATTATTTCCTGAGCTTTAGGTGTCCTAGTAAGAAAGTCATTGCCTGTACTTAGATGTTGGAGTGTTAACCTTGTGTTTTCTTTTAGGATTTGTGTAGTTTCTAGTCTACTTCCTAAGTCTTTGATCCATTTGAGTTGATTTTTGTTCAGGGTTAGAGATAAGGGTCTAGTGCCTACTTCTCTATGTGGATCACCAGTATTCCCAGCATCATTTGTTTAAACAGACTGTCTTTTCTCCCATGTATGTTTTTGGCACCTTTGTCAAGGGTCAGATAACTATGACCATGTGGGTTTGTCTTCCATGTGTCTTCTATTCTGTATCATTGGTCTATGTATTTTTATGCCAGTGTCATGCAAGGTTAGTTACTACAGCTCTGTAGCATATTTGAAAAAGTCAGGTATTGTGATGCCTTCAGTTTTGCTTTTTTCAGCTTAGAATTGCTTTGGCTATCTGGGTCTTTTATTCTTCCCAGTGAATTTTGGGACTTTTTAAAATATATATATTGTTCTGTGAAGAATGTCATTGATATTTTGATGGGGATTGCATCTGTATATTGCTTTTGGTGGTATGGCTATTTTAACAGTTTTAATTCTGCCTGTCCATGAACACGTGTCTTCCATTTTCTTGTGTATTCTTCAATTTCTTTCTTCAATGTACTATGTACTATATTTTTCATTGTAGAGGTTTTTCACCTCCTTGGTTAGATTTATTCCTAGGTCTTGTCTCATCTTTTCTTTCTCTCTCTCTCTCTCTCTCTCTCTCTCTCTCTCTCTCTCTCAGGCTATTTCGAATGAAATTGTTTTCCTGATTTATTGGTATATAGAAAAGCTATTGATTTTTGTATGTTGATTTTGTAACCTGCTACTTTGCTGAATTTGTTTATTAGTTCTAACCATCTTCTGGGGAGCATTTTGGATCTTGTAGGTATAGGATCATGTCATCTACAAACAGTGATAAATTGACTCCTTCCTTTCCTATTTTTAATCCCTTTTATTTCCTTCTCTCTCCTAATTGCTCTGGATAAAATTTCTAGGAGTATATTAAGTAGAAGTGGTTTTGAGTAGATATACTTTCCTTGTTCCAGATTTTAAAGGAAATGCTTTTGGTTTTTTCCCCATTCACTCTGATGTTGGTTTGGGGTTTGTCATATATAGCTATTATAATATTAAGGTAAATTCCTGTAAATTCCTTCTATTCTTAGTTTCGTCAGTGTTTTTGTCATGAATGAGTGCTGAGTTTTGTAAAAGGCTTTCTATGCATATTTTTTTATATTTATTTTTTAGTTGTAGTTGGACACAATACCTTTACCTTTATTTTATTTGTTTTTATGTGGTGCTGAGGATTGAACCCAGGGCCTCGCATGTGCTAGGCAAGCGCTCTACCACCGAGCCACAACCTCAGCCCATCTCTGCATATATTGAGATGACTGAGTTTTGTCCTTAATTTTATTTATTTGATGAATTCTATTTATCCATTTGTGTATGTTAGAACATCTTTGCATCCCTGGAATAAAACCAACTTGGTTGTGATGAACAATCTTCTAAATATATTGTTGAATATGATTTGTTAGTATTTTGTTAAGGATTTTTTTCATTTAAGTTCATCAGGGATATTGGTCTGTAGTTTTCTTTCCTTGATGTATCCTTATCTGGTTCTGGTCTGAGTGTGATACTGATTTCATAGAATGAATGGAAGTGTTCCACCCCTTTCTATTTCATAGAATAATTTGAGGAGCATTGGCATTAGTTCTTCTTTAAAGGTTTGGTAGAATTCGGTTGAGAACTATCTAGTCCCAGGCTTTTCTTTGTTGGAAGGCTTTTCATTACTGCTTCTGTCTCATTGCCATTAATGACCTGTTTAGGTTTTCTATATCCTCTTCATTCAATTTTGGCAGATTGTATGTATTTTAAAATGGTATCCACTTCTTCTAGGTTTTCCAATTTATTGAAGTATAAGTTTTCAAAATAGCCCCCAATAAGCTGCTGGATTTCTGCAATATCTGTGGTGATTTCTCCTTTTTATGTTTCTAATTTTATTAATTTAGTTTTTCTCTCTTTTTCTTTGGGTTAGTTTGGCTAAGGGCTTACCAATCTTGTTTATATTTTCAAAGGAAATGATCTTTATTTCATCAATCCTTTGTATTTTTTAAAATATTTTTAGTTGTTAATGGACCTTTATTTTATTTATTTGTATGTGGTGCTGAGAATTGAACCCAGTGCTTCATGCATACTAGGCAAGCACTTTACCACTGAGCCACAACCCCAGCCCTTCCTTTGTATTTTTTTATTCTCAAGTTTACTGATTTCAATTCTGATCTTAAATGTTTTCTTCCTTCTATTGGTTTTGGAATAGGTTTGTTCCTTTTTCAAGGACCTTGAGATACATCATTAGATTGTTTATTTGGGATCCTTCTGAAATTCTTGTGTAGGCACTCATAGCTGTAATCTTTTCTCTTAGAACTGTCTTTACAGTGTCCCAGAGGTTCTGTTATGTTCTATCATTATTCTCACTTGCATCTAAGAATTTTTAAATTTCTCCCCTGATTTCTTATATCACCCATTCATCATTCAGAAGTGTATTTTTCAATCTCCATGTGTTTATATGGTTTCTGTAGGGCTTTTTGGTGTTGATTTCTAATTTAATTCCATCATGATCTGATAAGATGCAAGGCTTTTTTTTTTTTAATTTTCTAAGAATTCCTTTGTGGCCTAAAATATGATCTATTTTGGAGAAGCTGCTGAGCTTCTGAAAATTGTTGTTGATTTCTTTACAGAGGTTAGACATTGGGTTTTTGCTCAAAG
The DNA here is from genome assembly GCF_021218885.2 of Marmota monax. NCBI lineage: Eukaryota > Metazoa > Chordata > Mammalia > Rodentia > Sciuridae > Marmota > Marmota monax. The sequence continues at coordinate 8,790,635 of NW_026693473.1, read as the reverse complement.
AATTGTATTTTGTTTACAAGCCTAGGATAGTGCCTTATACTCAATCAATACTGAATAAATGAGTGAGTTGATGAACACCTCTTGGAAAGGGGTAACAAAAACCTTCATTTGTTCTAGTGAGTTCTTCCTTTGATGATACTAGTAGAACTAAAAAATTTAGACAAATAGGATATCAAAGGTAAAATAACCCACGAATTCTATCTGGTTAAGCACTTTTTTTACTCTTTAGACTTTAGAAATCCCAAATCACTTACAGTCCTCAACGAAAATCTCAGAAAATTGTACCAAATATGAACTCTAGGGTAAAGCATAGTCTTCTATGGCAACTGAACATGGACCTATTCATGACTTTCTAATCTTCTTTATCTTCTCAAATTCTCATGAACCACTGGGATGCAGGAGGGTGTGAAATGACTAGTTCACTAAAGCTCTTAAATACTCACTGGATCTCTTTACCCGTTAGTTCCTGTGGATTGGAGTTTGCTATTTGGTAGCTTCGAGGGGGCCTGTGACCAATGTAGCGGGGATGGAAAAGCTCTGGGTCCTGAATCAGGAAGATGGAGCCCAGATCCCAGCTCTGCAGGCTCTAGATCCTGGGCAAACCTGGTCTCCAAGACCTGTCCTGACCCATAAGGTAGAAGTAAGGCCCTATTGCACCTTCCTCATTAGAGATGAAGAATCAATGAGACAATGTATGTGAAAACATTTCAGAAACTGTACAGCATGCAAGTGCAAGAGGTCAAGACTGTTCCACCCTATGTCCCCAGGGGTGGAGTGAGCTGGTTGCTCCACCAAGGGGGAGAATGAGCAGCTCTGGGGCGCTGTACCGCCCTGCTCAAGAACTGAGAAATATGGGGAATTAATATCCTGTGAGTCAAACCAGTGGTTTCCAACTTTTTCCAGGATAAGTCCTTCTTTTAATCAACAAAATATTTCCCAGACTCACCCCCACATGATAATATTTATTCTTTCGGTATTTGTTGATTGAGAAGTTACATATTGGTAAAGAGCTGTTAGCTTGCTTATATTTTATTAATATCAGTATCATATTAATACCTTTGAAAAATACTAGTTTTTTTGTTTTGTTTTGTTTGTTTCTGAAGTGATTCTAGATTTTTCTGAAGGATCCTCCCACTGGAAATCCCTCCATCTGAGGAAAACATTTCCATCATAGCTAAACCCCTCTGTGAGGTAGAGTCCACCATGATTCCAAGGTGTAAAGAAATTTATACTTGGTTCTGTTCAGGAGTGAAGATTTCCCTCCTGGCTTCATTCATACTCACAACTCCTGAGGCCTCCATTTTCTGTTCCAGGCCTATGAGTAGCCTCACTATGGATGGGTGGGGACCACATTGAGTGTACTCAGGCATCTTTACCCCCTCCTATCCAGGTCAGGCTGCCTCTTCCTGTTTATCCAAGCTCAGTTTTTCCTGGTATTTGGGAGAGGAAAATCTGTGTCTGCAAGCATAGTGCTGAGCCTTTGTATCTAGTCCTGGCTCTGCAATTTCTGTGAATGTTTGTTCCGAGTCAGTATGTACCCGGCACTCTTGGATACAGGGAGAAAGTGGAGCAAAAGAGCAATACACTCCTGTCTCATGTCTTATTGACTAGCTGAGACAGAAATGAAGACAGAGAAGGGTAACCCTGAAGGTAGCCCTGATCAGGAAGCCCCTTCCCGTGAGTGCTATTGCTGAGGCCTATCAAAGCTCAGGATGGAACTCCAAATTTTAGTCTTTTTCTGCTAGGGGAAAAGAATACCTGCTTGACTCTTTGTATTATTAAGAAGAGCCTCTGTTTGGACTCTGTAATTAAAGGTAGAAGTTCTGAAATTGAGACCCTGTAAGTTGCCCCAATGGGGGGGCTTCTAGGAGAAAGAACGGTTGCCAAGGCCCAAATGCAGGCAGGACATCTCGCTCAAGTAGCCCCAAGTAGGAAAGAGGGAACCCATTACAATGGGTTCCACCTCACCAAGGCCTCCGATAACAAACAGGAGAGGAAGGGAGACTAGTCCTACGATGGGCAAGGAGGGGGACTGAGTGTTTGTATCAGAATTACCAATTAAACTTGTCCTAGCAGGGTGGACTGGGTGCTGGCACAAGCACCCAGCAGCAGTGCTAATCACCCTTATGGTGCTTTTGTGTGGTGAATTGAAGATTCTGTGCAGAAAAGCTCCACCCAGAACACTTGCTAGGGTACATGAAGCTGCCATGATATTTCAGCCTCTACTTGGCTACTTGGCTGGGGCCCTGTGGCAGGCACAGACTGCACAGCCCTGCTCTCAAGGATACTGCTTTCCCTGCAAAAGAAGTAAGTGTTCCAAATTTACTAAGCCTACAGGGTGCCAGATATAAGCAGCCCTCTGTATCCTCAGACTCAAATAAATGTAGATTGAAAATATTTAGAAAAAAAAAAGAAAATTGCATCCATGCTGAATGTGTATAGACTTTTTTCTTGTCATTATTCCCTAAGCAACACAGCATAACAACTATTTACATAGCATTTATATTGTGCTCGGTATTATAAGTCATCCAGAAATGAGTTAAAGTATACAGGAGCATGTGTGTAGGTTATATGAAAATACGATGCCATTTTATATAAGGGATTTGAGCATCTGTGGACTTGGGTGTACTGTAGGGATGCCTGAAACCAATCTCAGCAGAAATTGGAACCAATCTCACTAAAAGACCAAATGTAGCTACATCCTATACTACATACTATACTACATCCTATACAACCACATGAAGTGGACATCTTTATCCCCACTTTACAGATGAGGTAACTGAAGTTAAGAGATGTTAAGCAAATATTAAGACCTTGTGAGTCTTCACAGAAAGGGAACTGATGTGAAGGCTCTGCATGGCCTCCTCCTCCACATCACTGCCCGTCCTGGGAGGCTGTGGATGCGTGGTGACCTAGACCATTAAAGAATAAGAAACTCTGCTGAGGGCTGGGGTTGTGGCTCAGTGGCAGAGTGCTTGCCTCGCACATGTGAGGCACTGAGTTCGATCCTCTCCACCACATAAAAAACAAGTAAATAAATAAACAAAGATATCGTGTTCATCTATAACTAAAAAATAAACAACAGCAACAACAACAAAAGAATCTCTGCTGAGGATGTGACAGATGTTACCCACCTCTCTGATGAGGATGCAGGAATGGGCTTTTGCCTGAAAGGTCTGTTATCATGGTTCTTAAAATGAGACCAGATTGGCCATGCAAGCATGTCCTGAGAAAAATCACCACTCTCTTGAGAAATGCACATATTTTTGAGATATAACAAACAAACTCAAATCACCTTCTCATCTGTAATGTTTATTCCCACCATGTCTATTTCCCAGTTTGCATTGGCAGCCATAAAATGACTAAGGACTAGTCAGGAGCATTCATTAAGAGGGAGGAAATCAGGAATGTTTTGTCCTCCTTTGAATCCATCAGAGGTTGAAAGGAAACCAAAGAGGAAGGATAAGTGTCAGCTGGAAAGAAGAGACCATGAATCCTGGGTCTATAAGAAGAAAGTGGTAAGAACCCCCAAAGAGAGCAAAGGGTGAGCCTGACCAGGGTGTCGGGGAGCTGCCAGCAGGAGGCCTTGTGTTTGTATGCATCTGCAGGGCTGGTGTGAAGAGCTGGGCTGAGCCCCACATCCGATCGGAAGTATAAGTCTGCAGCTCCTGGCTCAGGATGCTGCAGCTGTTCTGGGGATCTGCACAATTAACATTCTCCCAGCGCCCTGTGCCCAAAGGAATCCAGTCACGTGGAGGACGTGGTGCCTGGGAGCTGGGGTCAATGAGAGCTCAGTCTGAAAGAATGTGTTCCTGCCCTCTGAGGCGTATCCTGCCTCAATCAGTGAGCTCTTGCTAACCTAATCACCTACAGGAAAAGGCCTATGAGCTGCCCAGCCTGGTCCAGAGCCCTCAGGTGCAGGGATGGTGAGCCTAGGAACAGGGAATCACTTTTCCTGATGATCTGGAATTTGCCAACCTACTGTTTCTGTCAGATGGTCCTTATTGTTACCCACCTCCCCGATTTATTTTCGTCTCTAACACAGTGCTAGTTTGTCTCCAAGAATGCTAGGACCTGGTCACAGGCTAACCTCTGAGTTATAGCTTTAGGAAGCCAGATCACGTCTTTCCTATCCTGGCCCCCTTACTAAGAGCACATAATGCACAGATCAAGAGGCAAAAGCTTCCATTAGATTTTCCTGAATGAAAATCAAATTATTGTTACTTCTGGGTTGGGGGATTGAGCAAAGAGCAGATTTCCCTCTCCTCCTTTCCTCAGGGAATGTGTTTCCTGGTCATTCATGCCCTCACCTACTATGTAGACCATCCCCACATCTCACTCAGGCCCTCTCTGCCAAATGAGGAACTGGGCCAGGATCCTGCTCAATGTGAGCCTCCCTTGGCCCTGCCTGTCTCATTACTGATGAACCTTTCTCCATCCTCAAGAAGCTATTTCCCCAAGGAGGCTGGTTCCGCCCTGTTTTCCAGTTTGTCCTGTTACTTTTTATCCTTCCTAACAGAAACACTCATTCTTGTCAAAATCCTGTCAGAAATCACTATTCTCCCTCTGTAATGGATACAAATGTTCTGTCAGAAATCACTACTCTCTCTTTGTAAGTCATCGTCCTGAAAAATACACACACACACACACACACACACACACACACACACATATATATATATATATATATATATATATATATATATATATATATTACTGCTCTCTTCAGAAATCCAATTATATCCTATCAGAAGCCAATTTGGCAGGGGTTGGGGGGATGGGTAAGAAATCCCTATTTTCCTGACATAAGCCATTACTGTCCTGTCAGAAATTCCTACTCTCCTGACAGATCCTGGTTTCCTGTTAGAAGTCATTACTTTCCCATAGGAAATCATTGCTCCTTGCCTTGTCCTTCTCCCCACAGGATGTTCAGAGTTGTTTGTCATCCTCTGACGTTAGTAGCTTCCCCATGACTATCTCAGTGGGAGAGGAGCAGGGCCAGCAGATCACACCTGTTTCTCGCCACACCTCTGGAAGCTCAAAGCTGGGTCCAGACACAGCCTGGGGCATTGAACTAGCACTGGGGGGCGGGGGAGGGGGGAGTCCACAGTCTGATGTCCTGAATACCACCCGGATGATTCAAACAAACAAGTCATGCTTGCTGGACCTTTTCCTCATCTCTTGGCTAGGAATAATAATGTCAGCCACTGTCTGCTTCATAGCATCGTTTTATTTAGCTCAATGACACCTCTGATTTTCAGAAAGTTGCTACCCTGTTTAAGCCCCAAATCTCTTTTTCTGTCATCTTCACATGTGTTCTCTCCCTAATACTTCTATACCTCAGCCTCTTAACCTTGTCCCTAAATCTTCTCTTACCTGGTAAAAATGCCCCTACTTCTCTAACATCCAGGCTCAACCTGCTTGGTTCCTCATGTGACATGGTTTCCAGCCCAGCTCACCTCCCTCCCCAGGTACTAGTTTGTATGAGTTTCCCTCAGAGTGTGGTCTCAGCAGGATCATTACTCACCTCCTTCTAACTTAGCCCAAGATGGCATGAGCTTTTGTACCTCAGATGGAATAAAAAATTTGTCCCACTGATTTTTCTCCATTTATTTAAACTATTTTTTTTTTATCTATTAGAGGTTTATAATTTTTGTTGACCAAGTTTTGTATGTCCTTTTAGGTTAATTACAAAATAGTGTTGAACTAGGCTATTAAAAATATATAAGGAAGTTCTTTCTAATGCTCCATCCTTTCTTAGGGTTAAACAAATCCAATCTGATATCCCTTTTCCATCCTGTGACACATGGTTAGGGGTAGGGCAGGGTACTTTCAGATAACACTTTGAGAGATTCTGTATCCTCACAGAAAAATGCAAGGAGGTTCAGTACTTTCTACTTGCTAATGTAAAAATGTTGCTGCATACATCTCAGGATGATTTTCAGCCACAAGGCCTGAAACACAATTTAATTGCCAGAAAAATCAATTGAAGCCAATACTTTATTTTTCATTCATCAGACATTCAATTAGGGCCTTCTAGGAACATGCCATGCCCAGTAGAGGGGAACAAAAGGACTAGGGTCCCCTGGTCCTGGGGTCAAGGAGAGCACTATACTACAAGGACTGTTGCCAGAATAACTTTTTCATCAAGATCACTGGAGTTCAGATTCCAGCAAAGATTTTGCTAACCTTATTGGGCACACACTATATGCCAGGAACTTGGTAGACAAGGTTGTTGGCATTGTTTTGACACTTGGTTATAACTTTTCTGTATTTCCACCTCCAAGGAAAAACATGTCTGACTGAGGCACAAAGACTTGAGCCTTCAAATCAACCAAGCTTCTCAGAAGCCCTGGCCCTCTTTTATCCTTGCTGTCTGATCACAAGTGAATTTTGCTCCATGGTAGAAACCAACGGATGGTATGTGCAGGCATCTGAAGCCCCCACTTTGTAAATGACATGAGGCATTGATTTTTATTCAGCCTTCTTGGGAAAATCATTTGAATATTAATGTAACTGGTGATAGATCATGGAGCAAAGTTTAAGAATGGAGTGAATTTAAGATTCATCAATTTTCTTCAGAACATATTTATTGAGCTGAGCATGGTGACACAGACCTTTAATCCCAGAGACTCAGGAGGCTGAGGCAAGAGTTCAAGACCAGCCTCAGCAACTTAGTGAGAACTTAACTCAAAATTTAAACATAAAATGGGCTGGAAATGTAGCCCAGTGGAAGAATGCCCTAGTTTCCATCCCCAGTACCAGGAGGGGGCGGGGGAAGGTGCCAAGCGCTGTTCTAGATTCTTGGGGATTTAGTAGTAAACAATCCTGTAAAAAAGTCTCTGCCCTCATGCAACTCACATTCTAGTAGCAAGAACAAACAAATACATAGTATTTCAGATGCTGATAAGTGCTACAGAGAAAAATCAAACAGGGAAGGGGACTTCAAAGAGATGTCCAGTTTGCGGAGGTACACTTCAGGCCTCCCCATCAGATCCAGGACTTCCTTATTGCCTCTACCAGGGTTACCCGGGCAACCATGGAGGTTGGGATATGGAAGTGTTAACCAGGAAATAAACTGACCTAAGAGATTCATCTTGAAGAGGTTGACCAAACAGAGTTAATGCTGAAGAAGAAGAAGAAGAGGGAGCTCATTCACCTGGTAATACCTCCCAGCTCCAGAACCATGCCCTGTCGGGCCCAGTCAAGACCCAGGCCTCTTCATCTGTCTCCATAGTTCTACGTTTCCACTCAGCACAATTGCTGCATTTCAGGTGCCAGATGGCTGCCCTGGGGAACCTGCTTCAGACTTCTTCCACAATTTCCCCAGCTCTGCTGCAAAATATTCCCCTGCTAGCCAAAGCCAACCCTGTTCCCCGTCACCATCTCACTTCCACCAGAGCTTCACCATTTGCCAAAGGCTCTCCTAGCCACCACCACCACCCACATGATGCCGTTCTCTTGCAGAGTCCAGGGGAACAGCAAATCAGGGAAGGGAGCCTGATGAGCCTTGGCTTGGAACATTGGTTCTCAAACTTTACCATGCATCAGCATCACCTGCAGGACTTTTAAAAACCTGCTGCTGAACCCCACCCCCACATCTCCTGATTCAGTAAGAATGGAGCCCCAGCATCTGTGCGTCTAATCGGATCCCAGGTGTTGCTGGGCTTCAGACCCTGGGCCACACTGGGACTCACTGCTTTAGGCCAACCAAAGGCAGGTTGGGCTTGACTTCTGGGCCCCTAGCCTCTTCATGGGCTCTTCCTTTCCCTCTAGTTTGTGGACCCTTCTCTCCCTCCCCTCTCTTCTCTTCCTTAGTCATCTGATTTTCTCTCTTCTTCTAAAAAATGCTTTTGGAGGATGAGTTGGGGGGAAAAAAACACAACTTCACTGAGTTGCAAATGGCTAACCATAGCTACCATCCCTCCCAGGAATATTTGAATTTCAGCTGTCCAATAAACTCCAAAGCTTAAGAAGTAAAACTCTGATGGTGACCTGCAGGGTCAGCTAGTGAATGGCAGTTGTGTTTGGGGCTCAGAGCCTCTAAAACCGTGTGGGTGGCACTTATCTGTCCCCGCTCCTTGGTGTGCCTGTGGGAAATGTCTTCTCTCCCGCCTGGATGAGAGCTTAAATTCTATGCCCCTCTTCTCTAGAAGCAGTGAGGCAGAGACACCACTACTGAAGGGGAGAACAACTCCTCCTCTTAATGTTGGTAATTAAATTCCCCAGGAAGCAGGATCCACAGCATCTTTTGTGCTCTCCACAGGCCTGTTTCTTGCCTTGGTGGGAGGAAAGGAAATCTGTTGAGACAGGCTTTGATTCTCCTGCTTTGGAAGCCCCGCTGTGCTTGCATCTGGGCCAGGCCTAGTGGGGTCTCTCTGTGCAGAATAAGCTGACCAGAATTTTCAGAATGAAGGTCTTGGTCTCCCATCTTAGGTTTAAAAGGAGTGGGAGGGCTTAGACATTGGGGAGGGATATGTAAGGAAGAGGCTGGAGAAGGTGAGTGGATGGAGGTCAGCCATGGCCAATTTCGTGTCCCTGAATTTCTCCCCTGACCACTTGCCCTCTAATCACAAGAGATGTCCCTTGGCCTCTCTGCCTCTTGTCCTCTTCTTAGAAGCAATTGTCTCCTAGTAAGAATAAAAATGAAGCACAAGGAGCAGAGTGGAAGCAGTCTGTTGGATGGGCCAGAGGGCACTGTCCCTCTAAGCTGACTTAAGGACCACAATGACGTGGCATGGAGGGCCATCATTGGCCTGATAGTCAAAGGCCTAGGTTTTTGTCCTTGTATGGTTTTGTGGAAGTTACTATCTTCTTTGCTGCCCATGGAGGAGTCAGCTGAGATGACCCTGAAGTCCTCCTTTAGTCCCCGAAATTATCAGCTCATCCACCATCATCATTTGCCATGAGAGGTGCTTCAGATAAGAGCACATCAGAACTGCTTAATGACATTGGTTTTATTTCTTCACATTACCCACAACGGAACTGCACACAAGTCCATGTCTAGGGTAAAGCGTTTCTCCAGGTCTGTCCTAGGAAGCCACATCACACAGAGAAACTCCCTCTTTCTCTCCTCCCTGCTCCCTCTCCCACTTGTCTCACCATCACATGTAGTTGGTTTTGTACAAAGAACTCTATAGCCATCCCAGCCACTCTTGTCTGCCCCTCAAACCCTTCTCCACGGCCCACCATGGAAGCCCCAGCAGTAGATTGTTTCACAGCATAACTTTTACACCATACTTCTGCAGGTACACATGTGCACATAAATGTGTGCATGTGTGTGTGGCACTACGGCTGATTCTGGAGGCATCAAAAAAATGGCAGTTAAGAGCTCAGGTTTGGAGTCACACACATCTAGATTTAAATCCTGCCCTCCCCAACTTGGTAGCTAAGTGACTTTGTGCAAACTTCCTAGCCTTTCTAAGCCTTCGTTTATTCATCTGCAAATTGAGAATGATGTACCCCAAGAGTTGAATGGGAACCACTGCCTCCCTTCTCAGAGGATGGCATTTTTTTCCTAAGATAATCAGAAGACTCCATCAGTGTCATGGGCAGGCAACCTCTCTTTGGATAGTAGCACTTTTTCAATGGCTGCCACTTCATTGTAGGTCACCTTCTGTAATCCCCCAAGTTCCTGGAATTCTGAAGCAGAGTCCCCAGACAGGCATGCACTCAAGAGGTAACTGAAGCTTCTCTTCCCCTGACCCACTGGCCCTTCAGCCTCCATTAGATTACACTTCAGGCACATGTAGGTTTCTGTCCTGAAGGACTGGGGTGATTTCAGAGAGAAGGAACAGAACCTAGAGCATTTGGACTTTACCTTGAATGTTACAAGGACAGACTTGACATTCATAAGGAGGCCCACCTGCCTGCCACCCCCAGTCCTACCTTTTGGGCCTCAAGTACACAGGCCTACTATGCTCTTTGGTCTGCGCAGGGCCTGCTCTTGTGTTAATGCATTTGTTGCTTCTTCCACACAGCCTTCCCATTCTCCTGCACCCACAGGCAGTCATGGAGTGAATGTGTGTGTTTTTTTTTTTTTTTTTTTTTGTATACTTCTTACAAACCATATGGTGGTATTTTCCTGTGATGTGTTTTTATTTTTCACAAGTGGTGTTGTGTCATATAGTGCGTTCTGTTTCTCCTCCTTCCACCCAGCACTATGCCTTAAGATCCATCTTGTTGCTGTGTGTACTTCCAGCCTGCTCTCCTCTCACCTCCTGCCATGTACACTCTGGTGACTGTCAACAGGTAGCAAGGTACCCTCAGGCAACATGTCCTCCATCTCCTAACCTGACCTACCTCCTCTTAGATTTGTCAGTGCAATCTCTAATTGCTCTGAGAACTCACTAAGCGCTCTCTCTCCTTCGTTTTTTTCTTCAGTTGTGAAGCCCCTGGTAGCACTCAAGGTGGGCAGAGAAATGAGCCTCAATGTTTATATTGCCCTGTCTACAGAAGCCCGGGGGAGGCCTCTGTAGATCTATGGTCCCACAAGGAGGGGCGCTAATGTGAGTTTTCATATCAGCCTAGTACTTTCTTTGATTGGTTGACTAATTAAAGAAAACACACCTTTCAAAGGCAAACACATTTTCCTCCATCAGAAACAGTACAGTTGAGGGCTGGGGTTGTGGCTCAGTGATAGAGCATTTGCCTAGCACGTGTGAGGCACTAGGTTTGATCCTCAGCACCACATAAAAATAAATAAAGATATTGTGCATCTACTAATAAAAACATTTTGTTAAAAAAGAAAAAACAGGGGGCTGAGGTTGTGGCTCAGTGGTAGAGAGCTCGCCTAGCATGTGTGAGGCACTGAGTTCGATTCTCAGCACCACATATAAATAAAGTCCATCGACAACTAAGAAAATTTAAAAAAAAAAGCCAGCCTCAGCAATTTAGTGTAGGCCCTGCCTTAAAAAATTTTTAAAGTGGGGGGGAGAGAAATAGTGCAGTTGAATGCCCTAATGAAAATAACATCTCCCTCATTAGCAGCCCATTCACCTGCCCATGGAGTCCTGATGGGGAGTTTGGTTTCTTTTTGTGATGGAGAAAAGAAGCAGCTTGGAGAGTTCTACTGGCCGTTAGAAGAGCCACATGTGGTGTTCCTGGCTGCTCTGGACTCTTCTGGGGAAGATATTGCCCACAATTAAATTCTTTCATCAGTAATTCTCCTCTAGTCAAGAAGGCTGGGGTGTTGCCAGCTCCTCCCAAACGAGAGCTTTCCCAGGATTCAACACTGCTCACAGAGGCATCTGTCACTTCTGGGCGAGCTGCATGAACTTTGACTTTCTCCATTCTTTTTATCCTCTTTTACCCTGGCTTCTGCCTCAGCTTTCTTCTACTATCTCGTCTGGGGGATCCAGAGGAGCTACACGAACCCAAGGAGCATGGGAGTTAGTGTGGCCTTGACCCCAGACTTTTCTCCATAACCCTGGTCTATTGGTTTGTGTCACCCTAAACTACTGGTTTAATCTTTCCAGGTTTCTTGTTTAAAAGGATAGAGAGGGGCTTTAGGGACTTCAGACTCTTGAAGTCTGCATTTTTTGCAAAAGCATCAGTATTCTTGCCTCCTCCCTTCCCACTTCAGCTATGACTCTGGTGTCCCCAACCCCCACCATCCCATTCTGCTTTTCCAGTCCCGGCCCTTTCTGAGGACCCTCTCTATTTCTCACCTGTTTCTCTCTGCTCATACTGATGTTTTTCTCAAAGTTTCCATCTGCCTCCAATCTCCCTCACTGAAATGACTGCAATAAGCATGCGAGATCTCCCTCTAGTCCCCCAACTCTCCCCTTGGTCCCACAATCCTTCAGAGGTTTGGATCAGATAAGGGAAGCTGAGTATGCTTCAAAGTCACTTGCTTTGCTCTCCAACCACCCCAGATTCTTGGAGCTTCTCTTGACCAGGTGTAGTTCTGGGCCACCCAGGAGTGCTCACAGTCTTGCCAGAATCCTGTGAGACTGCCTCAGTCCCATTGTGCAGGCTTAGAGGAGACAGAGATCAATAAATCTCTTCAGTGGAGAACTTGTGGATGCCTCTGTACCCTTCCCCAGCCAAATCAGGGACTTACCATCTTCTGAGAGCTGTGGGTACCACCTTTGTGGTACCACCTTTGTACCACCTTATTCATGCATCCCTTTCCCACTTATTCATCAAACATAGGGGGAAATAGCTCAAGGATGCAGAGATGGATATGCTGCTGAGACCTGGCCTTCCGGACCTCAGTCAGAGGGGCCATAGACAGTAACAGCTGGAGGCATGCAAACTAGACCCTCCCCTTCCACACATGCTACAAAAATGGGGGCTGGAGGACAGGCTGGGCTAGGGGAGAGTCTAACTGAAGCCCCTCACTGAGTCATGATCACTTGATGGCAAGGTTGTTCACAAGTACCGGCATTCCCTAAGACACAGCAGCACACATGGCTGAGCCTGAAAATCAATAGGATGAAAAAGGCAAAGGGCTGTGCAGTGATAAATAGGCACATTTGTCAACCTGCCCTTCTGTCTGAGCGTTCTCCCTGCGCCCTTTGTCTTCCTTTCTCTCAAGCGCATCTTGTGCAATTCACAGGGGGAGGGTAAGAAACTGGAAGACAGCCCCGAGGGAAGGTAGTGTTGTGCACATGGGGACACCTGTGTGGCTTTGCACAGTCAAGCAGGAAGGTGTACTGTGGTCCCAGGATAATGACCCAGGCTGAAGTACTCTTTCAAGCTTGATGTTGTCAGGGGTCCACATCCATTTGCTTGGTATCAACTTTTCAAATTTTTCAAAATATAAAGATACCACAATTTTCGAGTGTTGTTGGTAGTTGAAACACTGTATTGTAAGGAAGCTTTAGATAAAGAGAGTACAAATAAATATGTATATGTGAATAAATATGTGTAATACTGTTGCCAGTTTATATACGACTACTCAGAATTAAGAAGAAAATGTGTGTGTGTGTGGGGGGGGGCGGCACGTGCTATGACTGATTTAAGATTTCTTACAAAAATTCTCTGTTGTGTAATGGGAGTAAATATGGTGGCAATTTGACCATTAGCAGTAGTTCAGTCTATTCCAGCTTTGAGAGGCTCTTTGACATCCATGCTCAGAAGTCCTGATTGCTTTCACTTCCCCTTCCCCTTCCCCCCCACCCCCCCAAGACAGCAGCAGGTGAATGGGGAGTTCTTGTTCATCCTTTGGGCCTTTGTGGGTTCCTTTTTTGTAGGCCAGATTTCTCCCTGGTTTCTGGTTCCCACAGTGGACCATGTGATTCTGTCAGAGCCCAGGGTATCCCCTGGCTGGTTCATACTCTCTGAGTCTGAAAGTCTCAGTCACTTTCCCCCTGAGTGTTAAGGCCACTCTATCCCTCAGCATGCAGTCCCCATGTCAGGCCCATTGGCTTGTGCATCTACACCCACTTTCATTTCCTAAGGGGCATATGAAATCCTCCAGCCCTCCCACAGCCTTCCCTCCTTCAGGAAGGCCTGGGAGGAGTGATGTGGTCTTTCTATCTCAGGTGATCCTTTTAGCTCTTAGTGTGAAAACTTCTACAGGTGATGGGGCTCTGCAGGCTGATCTCCTCACAGACTGCCACCATGAGATGGAAGAAAAAAAAAAATCTTTGCTTTTGGATTTCCCAAAGCTGTCTAACATCCCAACCCTCCTGGATTTCAAATCAGGCTGGTGAGAAGTCAAGAGTACAGGACTATAAACCCTGGGTATGATGATTTCCTTCCCCTATTTTCTTTTTTTGAGAGAATTTTTTAATATTTATTTCTTAGTTTTCAGTGGACACAACACCTTTATTTTATTTTTATGTGGTGCTGAGGTTCGAACCCAGCACCCCGCACATGCCAGGCAAACTTGAACCACATCCCCAGCCCTCCTTCCCCTATTTTTATTTCCTTTCCTTCTCCTAGAGCCCACTGGAGCAGGAGGGAGGTTTCCCACCTCTTCATCTTATATCATCTTCACCTTATATCATCTATCTTCCATGATGCAGTGACTCCCATAGCCTGGCCAATGTGAAGAAAAATGGTATTTTCTCTCTTTTTTTAAAGAGAGAGAGAATTTTAATATTTATTTTTTAGTTTTCGGCGGACACAACATCTTTGTTTGTATGTGGTGCTGAGGATCGAACCCGGGCCGAACTCATGCCAGGTGAGCGCGCTACCGCTTGAGCCACATCCCCAGCCTATGGTATCTTCTCTATGGATGGAATTATAAGTTGGAGCCCTTGGCCTTTCATTTCAATGTGGGAGTTGCTGAACAACCCGGAAATGAGGACAAGAATACATTGCTTTCCCACCCTCAAGTGTCTCCATTATATTTCGTATTTATTTACAAAAATATTCTATAAAATAATAGTTGCTTAGGAAAGCATAAAGATTATGCAGATAACTTTTATTTTTAATCCCCACGATGTGAAACACACCATGCTGGGGAAGGAGAAAACAAATGCAAAATATGGTCTCTGACCCCAAGGACTTAATATTCCATGAATGCCGTAAATGTAATAAGCAACTGATCTACAACAGGAACTTATAAGACCTTGTGAGGTGGGTGCAATGCCTGAAGCCAAAGGTCTTCAGAGAACTTGGTATGCTTGGGGAGCAGATGCAAATAGAAAGGGAGTTGACGAAGTAACAGATAATGAAGATGACTAAGACTTCAAAACTGGATGTCAGGAATATGGAGGTTTAGAAGAGATCTGGTTTGGTTTCGTACACTCAGCTGCTAGAATTGTAGCTCTAATTGCTTGCTACTCACTAGGCCTCTTCCTGGGTGCACCCTGGAGTTCAGTGCATCTCATGGGCTCTGCATTGGATTTGTACCCTGACTGGTTTCTACTGCAGAAAACTGGACTTTTCCACAGTTTGCCCAAAGAGGGCTTTTAAAAATGGAATTCTCCTATGGAATGTCTCCCAGAGAGGCCTCCTCTTTTCCCAGCAATCTGACCACCAAGTGAACCACATCCTTGACAGCAGCAGCAACAGCTACAGCTAGAAGTTCAGCTGTATCAGCCCATGGCATGGAGCAAGGAGATATAGCAGGTTCCATGCTAAGGAGGATCAGGAAGGAAGATGAGACACTTGTCAGAAGCTGACGAGCGAGGCTGGGAGGCCCAGGCACTTGGGGTCCATTAATGCAACAAGCATTTACTGAGTGCCTACTATACAAGAGGTTTTATTCTAGACATTGAGGATATAGTGGTGAAAGAGAATGAGAAGGACTCTCTTCTCCCTACTTTCTAGGATGTGCTCTTTCCTTCTACTCTAGAATGAAAATAGTAAGTAAGTAATAAATTATGAACAAAAACTATAAAAAAAATACCAGAGTAGTGAGGGATGTGCAAAAAAAATTAGAGTGATGAGCTAAAATTCAGGTGACCTCTTTGGAGAAGATGGTCAGGGAAGATCAGTTAAAAAAATATGATATTTGTGAGCTTCTGTATGGAGCATAAGTGACCCTGGATTATTGGATTATTATGGTGTTAGTCATCTCCACATGCCTTGGAGCATTTAGATGTATTGTTTCAGACAGCTACAGTTTATTAAGTATTTAACAGTAATTTAATAACAGCCGCACTTGTCTTGTTTTCTCTTAAATTTTTATGAGATTGGATTAAGAGACTACTGTCTACTTCTAGTTGAAGTAGATGGAGTGAAAGAGGTTGTCTTAAAAGGCAAATTAGTCAGATAGCCATGCATAGAAATTTCTATGAAGAAAAATGGGAGAAGCAACCAATTCATTGGAGGATGAATCAGGGAGAAAGAAATGGGGGCACTGGGCTTAGGAAATATGGACCATAAGTTGTGAGCAGTCTTCTCATTTATAGTTTATGGGCATTATAACTTTTTTGTTGTTTATAGCTCAACAGAGCTAATACTGAGCTCTGGGTCACTTCCCCCTGAAATAACCTCCTTTTTTCTCTGAAAGAATTCTCCTAGGGCTAAGGTTGTGGTTCAGAGGTAGAGCGTGCGTGAGGCACTGGGTTGGATCTTCTGCACCACATAAAGTAAAATAAAGACATTGTGTCCACCAGTAACTAAAAAATAAATATTAAAAAAAAGAATTCTCCTAAAATTATACAATATTGAACAATCTTGCTGAAACACTCAAGAAGAAAGTCTAATAGTGATTCCCTAAAACACCAAGAATATTGGCCATTGCAACCTAAAGTTTCTGAGATTTTACAGAAAGAAATACCAACAGGAGAACAATAAGCCCAAGGAAAAGGTCAGCTTATGCCAGTTTAGAGGATGGCCTGGTACCAAGCAGGAAGATGCAGCCATCTCCTCCCCTAGGGAGGGCAGCTAATTAGCTCTGCTTTATGACTTAAAGAGCTATTGATTCGACCATGACATTCAAGTATTTCTGAAGAACAGGGTTTGAAATATGCTGTTTTGGAGTATTTTACCCCAAATGACCAAATCTAATAGAGACTGGAATAATATATAGAAATGAAACAAGACTTCACTTGAGCAGTATTTCCTAAAACTCATCACCCTTTAGATAAACCAATTAGCTTAACATTCTGCTTAATTTTCTTCAACATTCTGCTTAATTTTCTTTTTCTCTATAGTGAGATCAATGATTTTAAATATTGTTCCTCAAAGTTTCCATTACCAGTGGGAACCTCAACAGGCAAACAGTCACCATATGTAAAATTAGTAGCTTAAACTCACAATACCAGATGGGAGGGATCAGAACTGATTCTTCTTTTTTGTTCTCTCTGTGAAAGAAAAAAAATTCACTATGACTTTTGAGGTGAAAATATAGGCAGGGATTTATAAAAGTTACCATTCAGTATGGAGAGACTTTTGTTTTGGCTTCTCAGAGGACTAGAACCCTCAGTGCCCAGTAGAAGTAGGAGAGATGGGTATGTGGAAGGGAGTACTTGCTGGCCGAAGGAAGCTACCTCTTCATGCCATTTGGGACAGTCAGTATGTATGGAGTCTCTGCTTGGTAGGGAGCTAAAGCCAAGGTTAAAAGTGCCAGAGCTGTTATTTGTGCAAATATAGGTGGTTACATATCTGAGAATGCTGAGAATATACTCATTCCCCACCCCTTATCTTCTGTCACAACTGATTGGCCTATGAATAGACATGTGATCCTAGCTGGTCCAATCTGCCCTCTTAGGAATGTGAAATTGAGTCTCGGAAACTTAGTAGGGTTCTGCAAGGCACTTGAATTATAGGTTGGATATTGCTATAGTTTGCATGTGTGTGTTCTTCCAAAATTCAAATATTTGAGCCTAATACCCAATGTGACGGTATTAAGTGGTAGGGCCTGTGGGGGAGGTGATGAGTCCCCAGCTCTCATAAATGAAATTAGTGCTCTTTAAAAAGGAGTTGAAGGGAGTGCCCTAGTCACCTTTGCCCTTCCATCTTCTGCCACGTAAGGACACCGCATTCATCCCCTTTTCTGGCTTCTAATATATAAAGACACAGCAATGAGGCTCCACCTTGGATGCAAAGAGTGAGCCCTCACCAGATACTGAATCTGCCAGCATCTTGATCTTGGACTTCCCAGCCTCCAGAACTGTGACCAATAAATTTATTATTGACAAATGGCCCAATCTGAGGTGTTTTGTTAGAGCAGCACAGACAGAATGACACAAATGTAAAGCCAGGATTGGGGCACCCATGTTTAGGCCTGATTAGGTAAGCAAAGAAAAAATAATAATAATAATGAAAGCAGACACCTGTAATGTGCCAGGCACTATTTAAAGAACTCCATGCATTTCAGTTCAATCTCACAACAGTCCTATGAGAGAAGTATCATGATTCTCTTTATCTCCAATTTACAAGTGAGGAAGCTGAAGATCAGCAGCTGAAGAAATGTGTCCAAGGTCACAAGTTCACTAAGTGGTGGATCTAAGTATTTTAGCTCTGGAGACTGCCCTTAATCATACGCTGGAGATGGGAGCTGGGCAGTGGAAGAGGAAGAGGCACGTGCTGTAGAATCTGAAATAAGACAAGATAGCTCTCTAGAGAAAGAGATTTGGAGAGAAAAGCCATATTGGCTCTTGTCAGTCTGCAGTTTGGATTCTGATGAAGCATGATCATGCTTCCCTCCTTTGAGTTCTGCCAGATCCCTCCATTTCTAATCAATTTCTACTTTTTCTTACATCAGCTCAAAAGAGTTCTGTTCATTGCAACCCAATGATCTCTGACTCAATAAATTGGAATAAGAGGGAACAGTAGAGTGTGTGTGTGTGTGTGTGTGTGTATGTGTGTGTGTGTGTGTGGTGTGGCTGAAATTAGCTAGAATCGTATTATGTTGATCAGCCAGAGAAATATGTGAGAGATGTTTTAATTTTGCTCTTTCTTAAATTCACACAGTAAACGAAGCAGGGATGATCTAATTGCTTTAATAACTGAGATTAAATTTCATACAAAAATACCATTTAGAAAAGGACGTCAAACCTCTGCCCAGTGGCTGGGAACTAACGTGATCATGGCTTCACTTCCACCTGAAGGGATTGGAACTAAATTACAGGAAGGGGTCTACAGAGTGGGAGTTAGCCAAGGGTGTAAATGATTCTTAATTAGCCTTAATTTTTTGCTTCTTAGTTAATTTGTTTTAATTATTACATGAGTTTTCCATTGATGCATTCTAAATCATCCCCCCCAAATACAGGAGATTAAAAAAAACAATAATCATTGGATTCTTTCTCATGGTTTCTGTGGATCAGGATTCAGACAGGAAAAAACAGAAATAGTTATCTTCACTTCCCAAATGGGAAGTTATGAGGTCTACATGGAGCTGGGGGCTGGAATCCAAGTCTTCATTTCTAAATCTGCCCTTGTGGCTGGCTACCAGCTGGAACCTCACCTGGACTATCATCCAGAACACCTACAAGTGGCCTCCCATGTGGTTTCTCTGCATAACCTAATTTGGTCTTCTTTACAGGATTGCTGCAGGGTTCCAAGAACAAACATCCTCTGAGAGAACCAGGGAAAAGCTCTATGACCTTCTATGATCTAGTCTCAGAAGTCACACAGCATCTGTTCTGCCTGTCAGTCTGCCTATCTTAAGAAGTGGGTCCATAGACTCCACCTTATGAAGGGAGAAATGGCAGTCACATAATAAGAAGATAATGTTGCTGGGTGAGGTGACACACACCTATTATCCCAGCAACTCAGGAGGCCGAAGCAGGAGGATCACAAGTTCAAAGTCAGCTACAGCAAATTAGCGAGGTCCTAAGCAGCTTAGTGAGACCCTGTCTCTAAGTAAGAAATCATAATAATAAGAGATGGGGATGTGGCTCAGTGGTAGAGTGCCCCTGGGTTCAATCCCTGGTACCAAAGAAGGAAGAGGAGGAGGAGGAGGAGGAGGAGGAGGAGGAGGAGGAGGAGGAAGAGGAGAGAAAAAAATGTTGGATGGAAAATATTGTTGCAGACATCTTGGAAAAACTAATAGACAAAATACAGTGACAAATGCTGATTATTTAAAAAGATTAAAAACCATTTTGTGGAAGCCCATAAGTCTTGTATTTCTTTAAAAAGCAGAGCATTTAATAAAATCTCAACTGACATGATTGAAAATTTCATCCATTGAAAGGAACAGGCAGGGCCAAGGATAAGTCAGACTTTATTCTACCAGCAAAAACCTGTTAGTGACATGCAAATGATGAAAACTTGGGAGAGAGTGGCCATCCCATTAAATCAGGGTGTGTAGCTTCAGACTTACAAGCTGGAGGAAAGCAGATTTCAAAAAGTTCAAAATAGATGATCTCATAGTGAGAACCTCTGAAAGGGAGTACGGCTAAAATAGAATGGCTCCAAAAATAAAATCCAGAACCTAAAATTGCAAATGATCCTGATGAGGAAGAAAAAGAGGAGACATCCGAGGAAAACAGCCTTTTTTTTCCTGCTAATGAGTACAGATTTTAAGAGGAAACACACCAAGATGGAAGGAGGGAGACAAATCAAGAATGCATATAGAAAGATGTCACAAATGTTTGAGAATGTCACAGGGCAGCAAAAGCACAGAAAAAGTTGAGGTTTCAAGAGTTGAAGAAAGCTACAGATAAATAATCAAAAAGACCCTTTTGACTCTGTACAGAAGAACAAGGAAAGAAGAGGCAAATGCCATTTCCAAGCCTATAATGCGATCTGTTAAAACCAGAGTCAGCCTCCTAGTTTACAGTGCAAATACCTTCACAGAAGATGCAATTCTTAAACCTTAATAGCAAATACAATTTTGTGAAATTTTCTCCAACTGACATTTTCTTCTTCATCATAATCAACTTGAAGGTTTAAAATGGCTACATATCCTAGGCTGCTTAGGTAGGCCTAATTTCTACCTATGGTTCAGATATAATTACCAACAGTGTTCCATGTCATTCTCAGAAATATCCCAGTTTGAATACTGGACAGAAGTCTTTGTATAGAAAGCAGGACAAAAGCACTATTGGAGGTATTAAAATATTAAGTTTTTTCCTTTAATCCTCAGCTTTTCTTAACTTCTCATGATGTTTTGTGTTAATTATACTAAGTTAAGAAAAGATAAAAATTTAAATTCCCAGCATGAATAGTACTTTTCTTCTTTATATCATGAAATGTCAGTTTTAAATGCAAATACAAGGGCATTTATTTTGTATGTAGAATCACTAAAGGCACATCCAAGTATGTAAGTAGATTTTATCAGAATAATGGAAACCATGTGCAAAACTAACATGATTATTTTTATTTAACCTTTGATACACATTCTACCAATTGTCTTTAGCTTATTATGCAAAAGAAAAAACTGAAAGGAAAAGAGACCAAAGATGTCCTGTACCTTTCCTTCTATGTCATAATGTCCAGGTAGTGAGGGGATAATACGGGGAAGCAACACAAGCTACAAAGAATAGAATACAGTTCCTAGGTCATTTGTGTTTCTTAAAATACCATTGTCACCTTCTGTGCATGAAGAAACTTCTGGGGCTAAGGGAAAGGGACTTCTCAGGGCTGTCATCACCCCCTCCATAGCACATTCACATGGTGCCCACTTCGAGTCTGTCAGAACTCCCGTGCATCAGGGATCTCCGGAGCTCTGCTCAGGGGCCAATGCAAGAGCCTTGAGAATGGAGGGACAAGGGTGGTGCTGGACATGTACATTGTGCATTATCTCCTATTTAGGTGCCGCCTCTGAAGTCTCATCAGACTGTTCTAAAAACACAAGATCAAATCAAGGATAAAATCAAGGATCTCAAGTCAGCAACAAAGAGATTTAAGCCATGGTCACATGCTCATGAAGCAAGTCCTTGTACAGGATCAGAATTATATATCCTTCCTTCCTTCCTTCCTTCCTTTCTTTCTTGTACCAGTGTTGAACCCAAAGGTACTTAACCACTGAGCCGCATCCCCTGCCCTTTTAAAAAATATTTTAGTTTGAGACAGAGTCTCACTGAGTTTCTTAGAGCCTCACTAAGTTGCTGAGAATGGTTTTGAACTTGTAATCCTCCTGCGTCAGCCTCCCGAGCTACTTGGATTACAGGTGTGCGCCACTGCGCCCCGCTTGTGTAGGGTTTCTTGAACTAGCATGTGTATCAGAAAGTAGAGAGCGCATGTTGAAGCACATATTGTTGAATCCTACTTTCACAATTTCTGCCTCAGTAGCCTGGGATAGACTCTGAAAATTTACATTTCTAACAAACCTCCAGGTCATGCTGATGCTGCTGGTCCTGGGGCTACACTTTAAGAACCACTAGTTTAAAACAGGCCTCTCACACTTGACTGTGCATACATAAATTAGGGTATCTTGTTTAAAAGCATATCTGATGAAGTTGTTCTGGGATGGGGCCAACATTGCCGGTTGGTAGCCACAGTTTGAATAGCAAGGCTAGAATAGTTGCTAAGTACTACAGGAGGAAGAAGGGTGGGGTTTGAAATGGGCTCTAAATCATGGAGGAACTGCTTAAGAGGAGGCCCAGTGCATTCCAGGAAGGGCCAAAGGGAATGCACCAAGGGAGAAACCAGGAGAACAGTGGGGAGCTGGATATGGGGGAAACAGAGGTTTTATTGAAGATTGGGAACTGAGAGTGGAGAGACCTGCAGAATCAGAATGCGCAGGATTCAGGGGAAGGGGTGATACCTCCCTGAAACTGACTGTTTAGGGGGTATGGCTAGAATGTGGGTTTCCCAAAGCAACTCTCCAAACCTGCTGTCAATAAACCCTGTCTGTCCAGTGAATGAAACTAGCAGTCCCAGAGGGACCAAACCCTATAAAAGTTTAATGACCCTTGTGGGGCATTCTATGGCAGCACTGTCGGGTAGCAGGGGCCTTTGGGGTCAGGACATGGCTTGGGAAGGTGACTCTGGGTGAACAGGGCTTGTTCTGTTTCTTGTGTACCATGGGGGCAAGGACCGAGATGATCTCTCAAGTTCCTTCAAACAAGGAGATACCATGATTTGGGAAGCTCATTTGTTCCACCTCTCAACACCCCGCCATGAGAATCTGATGTGCTGGGTCAGGGCTGAGTATGGGTGGGGGAAGTGGGCTTGGTGATTCCCAAAGCAAGGGGGCTTCATGGCATTCCTGCTCCCGTCTGTCTCTAGGTGTGTGTCCCTTCAGGGTTAGGCCGTGAGTATCCAGCAACTTGGGCAGTTCCAACCCTCAGTGAAGCACTCCAGGGACATTTACATTGACCACTGAGATAGGATGCAGATTGCAGCCTGCCTGGGGAAGGGTAGGGGGTGGGAGTGAAAACAAAGAAACAAGTGGCTGAGGCTGTGGCCTGAATGGTGCGGCACACCCTGCTGCTTCCCGTGCCTCCTTCTCAGTTCCTGGATTCATCCTGCCTGATGTTTAAGGGAAGCTCTTCGTGCCCTGAACAGTGGGGACCATTACTGGGGGGGGGGGGTAGCGGGGGCGGGGAGAGGGGAAGAGGGAGAGAGAGATTGATTTTTCTCCTTTGCTGCAAGAGCAGAGAAAGGGCACCCAGAATTTATCCGGCCTTTGTGTTGAGCTGCACCTATGGGCAAGAAAGGACTCACCCCTACTCCCAGGGAGGTCAGTAAACCCACTTCATTGAGGTTTTTAATTCCAGGGGTAATCTCCTCCTTCCGTGCAAAGTTGGGGGTGGGGAGACCCTTGCATCCTAGTCTTTGATCTGAGGTGGAGCAGAAAAGAACTGACTTCTATAAAACTGTCAGGGAGATGGGAAGGGCTTGAAAGAGAGGTCATAAATGGGCAGTTCACCTTTGATCAGACCCCCAGATCCTTTTTATAGTCCAGGATTATGGGTTTACAGGTGCCCTTTAAGTGTCCCTCCAGGAATAATGTGACTAAAGAACAATTAGATGGTTCTAAAAGTTTAGAGAGGATGTGTAGAAAGAAAGAGACCAAAAGAGAGAAGAAAAAGAAAAGTTCAGCCCAAACTATAAAGTAGATCCCTGTCGGTAATAAATTGAAAATCTTGTCTGTTTCTTTCTTTGTAATAGGATACTCTCTGGGCTGGCAATTCCACTAAAATCTATTACCTGAGGAGGGTATAAGATGTATATTTATCCCCACTCTTTACATTCAGACAAAAGAAACAAAGCATTTACTATCTCTTATTGTTGGATTTTATTTCAGGCTATTAAAACATCAGAAAAATCAGAAATTTAGTCTGATTTTTTTCCCCACATGGGTATAAGCAGTTATTGGAGCCAATTGCTGATTTCCACTGAATTTCATGTGTGGGGTCAAACACTTCATAGACAGACTAACTCTCCATGGCTGTGTTTGGGTTTCTGTGAAAGTCTCCATCACCTCTCATCCCAATAACCACTGAGAGAGAAAGTTTACTATCTGTTGTTCCTCTTCAAACCTGGTCAGTGGAAGGTTCTGGCCCTGCCTCTCTTGCTTGTTCTCTGAGCCCTTTCTCCCAGGCAGCAGGGTTGTGATCAGCCTTGTCCCCACAACCACACTGCCAACCACACCCCAGGAATGTCCCATTTCCAGCCACATCCTGGCTTCTCATGCATCAGCCAGGAGGCAAAAGCCATATCCCTGTGAAGAGGGCAGTTGGCCTGGCATTCACCACACCTAAGTTGCCATGTATACCCATCCCAAGCCCCTCATGGTAGGTCTACAATAGATCTAGCCCGAATTATAGAATTACCCCATGTGCCTCATCTCCTGAATGGGGACAATATCTTGTACAAGACTAACACAATCTTCCCTGCCACAAGAGAGCCGTAGAAGTAGACACTGTGGTTGTTCGTGCACAAGGCCCTGACATCTATCTGCTGAGAGGGTCGCTGAGCTGGGAAAGTGGATGGCAATCCCTTGAGGACTGGAGGGTCCCTTCAAACTAACAGCAGACTCACAAAGACTGATTGGTGGTCATATGATGGTAAAAAATGGGCTCTGTGACAAGGCAGCTGATCAGGAGAGTCCTCCTTAAGACAAATAGTTACAGCTTGAGATTTTCCATTATTGATCCCTTGTCTCTTCTTTCTGTCCCATATGCGCGTGCACACACGCAATTCCATCTTTTTCTCATGATCATCTATGAACTACAGGGATTCTTTTGCTGCCTCTGCACAGTGATGCACATCCTCTTTGATGAATTCCAGGTACGTACACTCACATACATATATTCAACACCTGGGTCTTTATGACCCCCAAATATCTGATAGGGATAGTCAAAAACTTGGGCAGCTTAAGACGAAATCAGTCTAAGTGTTCATGTATTCATTACTCATTTGACAAAAAAATACTGTCTTGCACATGCCAGTAAGTGTCTAGGGAATACAGAGATGACAAGACATAGACAACTGTTGTTTGGAGACTTATAGATAAGTCTTGGGTGAGTTAGTCATACTTCTCACATTCTTGCTGTTGATTTGGCTTTTTTTGTGGATCCAACCAGAGACCATGTGCATGCTAGGCAAGAACTATACCTGTGAACCACACCCCAGCCCTGCCTCAACATTTTTTAAAAAAATATTTATTTTTTAGTTGTAGATGGACACAATATCTTTATTTTATTTTATGTGGTACTGAAGATTGAACCCAGAGCCTCACACATGCTAGGCGAGAGCTCTACTGCTGAGCCACAACCCCAGCCCCTGCATCAACTTTTTAAAGAGTTCTGTCTGTGTTCTCCGTTCTGTTTCAGCCATCTCACGTCTGGTCCACATGCAGTTTGGTCTGCTTGGAAATGGGACATCTTTTCCACTCACTCTCATCATGACAGGATCATGTTCATGCTGTAATTTTACATTCTTTCTGCGGGAGGTTACTTGTTATCTTAAGCCTGTGGCTGGGATAGCATCCCAAATGGCAGGCTCTCAAAGGGCATGGGTTGGCGTGGGAAAGCCAGGGAGCCTAGTCTTTTGGGGAGGAGAATGGTAGGGTAAACTAGAAAAAGCGAGTCCTTTGTAAAGGCTATGATTTCTGTTGTACCCAGAACCCTCTGGTCTTAGTTGAAAAGGAAGCTGGGACACTCACAGTTCTGCCATAAAAGGAGTTATTTTGCTGGAAACCCAGGAAATGGATAAAAGGGTGAAGGCACACTAAGCCCCATTCCAGGGGAGCACACTTCCAAGTGCAGGGGGTAAACGGAGGCTATAGTGGTTGAGGCTAGACAAGGGAGACAGACACAAAGGCCCCAAGACAAAACAAGACCAGCTTCTCAGGTTCTCACCCAGGAACATTTTTTTTTTTAGTTGTCAATGGACCTTTATTTTATTTATTTATATTCATGTGGTGCTGAGCATGGAACCCAGTTCCTCACACATGCTAGGCAAGTGTTCTACCACTGAGCCACAACCCCAACCCCTCACCCAGGAACATTTTAAAGACTCTGAGCTGCCATTGGTAGTTTCTCCATCACCCAGGCTTGGAAACTTAGGATCTCCACCCAGGAATCTTCCCACAGCTTCCCTGCTGCTAGCAGCTCTTTGGATATATATGCTCTTTTGCAACAGTCCAAGGACTAGCTCAGAGGAGGTGTTTCATCCTTATCCATGAAAATTCTAACATGTCAACTCCACCATCCTCAGTAAATCCAAGAGAAAAACTACATCTGTGACACGATTCCCACTACTAATCAGTAAATCCTTATGATTTGTGCATTCTGTTCTAATTGGGGAGGAGTGCTAAAGAAATACTTGCTGAGCTCCTGCCTACTGGGCTTAGGAAAATAATCTCTCTTTAAATTCTCCTCCTCCTCTCAGTCTCTGCTCCTTTCCTCAGCCCTCCACTTAGAGAAATCTTCCGACTCCTCTCTATTCTCACACCATCCTACTTAACTCTTCCCTGCCTCAGCCCTTTCTGCATTGGAGACTGGGAGATGTGTTCATGGGTTGCTCCTGCCTTATTAGCCCTCTGGTGCTGAAAACCCTGATGTATCTCTCTTGGTGCCCAGCAATGAGCAAAGGGCTCCATAATGGTTTATTGGACCAGACAATGAACAAGGGAGTGAAGAAAGAAACACAGGGGTGTTTGATTTTTGCAGCTTGATTTGGCATTTTTGTGTGTGTGTGTGTGTGTGTGTGTGTGTGTGTTTGTATATGGTGCTGGGGATGTCAGGTGACAGAGCAGATACCAACAACCAGTTAGGCCTGTTGTGCCAGATGTCCCCTTTGTGCCAGGCACAATGCTGGAAGGATTCTCTGCTGCTCCCGCACCTTAGATCTGCCAGAAAAGCTTCCTGGCTCTTGGGCTTGCCAAGGATGAGACACAGGCCCCCTGCATTTTCAGGGTCTTGACAAATGCAGAAGGAAAGTTTCTTCACCTGGCAGCTTCATCAGCTTACATTCAAATTACCTTCTCCCAAAATTCTACGCTGCCTTTTCTTCTCCAGGAGGTATAATAATCCCTCGACAGACTGTTTCCTGTTCTATAAAATGACTCCCTTCTGTTCTCCACCTCCCCTCTGTGGTATTACCTTCTCTTGATGTTTTCCACAGCCTTCTCTTAGTCTCCTTCTTCCTTTACTAATAAGCCTTCTTGGCCCTGAGCCTGAGCCTGAGCCTGGCTCCCCCACCTGGCCCTTAAACCCCTTGCCTGGTCTCTGGTGGATCTCACCTTCCCTCAGTACCCATGGCTTTGAAAGTAGGTAGTAAGAGAAAAAGGTAGTAAGAGAGCCAAGTCAACCCTTTCTCCCATCTACAATCTTCTCCCTGCCACTGTTACAGGCCCTCAGCTTCAGGAGTGCTAAGCTTGGGTAGTTTCTTCACCTAATTTTCCAGCAAACTTGGACTAGACAATTGAAATGGGGGAGGGAGTTCTGCATGCTGTGCAGTGGGGATTCACTTAGACTGAACATCAGCCTGGAGAGATCATCGGACCCTTCCCAGATGTCCCTCTTAGGGGGCTAATAGTTCCTAGGAGGGTACCATGACCTTGCGGTTGGTCATCAAGAAGAAACAGTGCTGGAGGGGTTCAGGGGAGGGTGGGATAAGATAAAGAAGAGGCTGGGGTGGTGGAAACAAGTGCAGGATTCAAAGGAACCAGCCTCCAGCTGCACTGTGGGTCACTTCTGTGAGTCCAGAGGCATAGAGGCCCTGGGCTGTGACCCAGGCCTGACATGAAAGGAAGCTTGCTCTTAAAGGACTGGGACTGTAAAGCCCATGCGCATGCCTGGGCACCCTGCACACCATTGAGCAGTACCCTCTGAATCTACCCCGGGCTAGAAGCCAGACAGGACTGAGGAATGAGGGTTTTCATCCTCTAAATTGTGCCTGCTCAGTCACTGTAGGGACTAGGAGTGGTTACATTAGGAAGGAAATAGGGCTATTTGGCTGTGACTTGAGACAATGTTGCATGAACATACACTAATTCTCTGGATTCACTCTCCCCTTCTCTGCTCTACTTCAGCTCTTGTGAGAGGACTACAGCAAGGGTGCCGGTGGCTTCTGGCTTCCAAGTGGATTTAAAGAAGACCCTGGGCAAACTGGGGGAAGGAAAGGGATGTCAGGGGTTTTATTTCCTCGGCTGCCTCCCCGTGACATTGCCTTAGTCTGGCTGTTTCCCTCCTTTTGGAGCCTTTCAACTCTGCACAGCTCTCTTTCCTCGTTCTGATGACCTAACCCATTTTTGGTCCCCTCAGACTCAGGGGTGGTCACAGAATGTCTTCCACTAGCCCTGGGGTTTGGAACTCTCCTTTTGGCTCTCCTACTGCCCTACCTTCTCTTTGCTATTAGTCAGCCCCTCTAGAAAGAAATCCTCCTTAAATTACCCTATTTTAACAGAACTGTTTCTCTCCTGTAATAGGGGACCCTATTACAGATACAGATGCTCCCTGACTTACAATGGGCTTACCTCCCAATAAACATCACAAAGTAAACATATCATTAAGTCAAAAATGCATTTAATATACCTTATCTACAGAACATCATAGTTACATTAGCCTACAGTTGAGTAAAATCTTCATATGAAAGTCTGTTTTGTAATAACGTATTGAAGATCTCATGTAAACTTATTGAATATTATACTCTAAAGTGGAAAACAGAATGGTTGTATGGATATACTTTCATAAAGTTGAATGATCCAAATTAAACCACAATAAATTTGGACAGTCTGTATAAAACTGTATTTCAGTATGGTTCCCAAATTGTCTTAAACAGTGCTGTCTGAAGCAGGATGCTTTGGCACATGCCTGTAACCTCAACAACTCAGGAGCCTGAGGCAGGAGAATGGCAAGTCCAAGGCCAATCTGGATTACTTTGTGAGACCCTGCTTCCAACAAAATAAAAAGGGCTGAGACTGTAGCTCAGTAGCAGAGCACTTGCCTAAGCTAACATTCATGAGGCCCTCTGTTCAAACCCCAGTACTGGAAAAGAAAGAGAGAGAGAGAGGAGAGAAGAAAAAGAAAAAGGAGGAGGAGGAGGAGGAGGAGGAAAGAAAGAACTAAAGAAAGAAAGAAAGAAAGAAGTCAGCCTGAGCCAGGAGAGAGTACTGAGCTGTCCAGTGTCAGAGTAGCCAATTACAGCAACAATGAGCCCAAATGAAAGTGACAGAAAAGTCTTAATTCTTTCCTGGGATGGTATCAGCAACAGGCTGGGACTGGAGAAGACAAACTGGTATTCATTTTCCCCATGCAGCAGCATGCCCTCAAGGGTCAGACAGGTCAGCACTATCCTGGAGGACATCTCCCTGTTGAGGGAGCCCCCAACAAAAGGCTGTGGCAGGACCCTGGGATGAAAATAGGAGTAGAGCAGTCTTGGGTACCAAGTCCGTGTGTGGAAAGTGTCTTCAGGGTTGCCGGCACCCCGCCTGCCCCCACCCCACTCCACAATGAAGCCTCAGCAGAAGCAGCTGGAGAAGACCTCTGTCCAAGCCTCAGGTACAGACACCCAGGAATGGGGACGGTGGGCTAGAGCTGCTCATATGTAAGGAATATGAGCTTCCTGGAGCCCGAGTTTTTAACTGTAACTCTCACCAGAAACTGCTGTGCCCTGGCTGGGGGCAGAGGCCATGGTGGGGAGGGCAGTAGTCTGCAAAGCCTGCCAGGTTAACGTTTGTCATTGCCTAGGGCCAGGCCAGTCATTCATAGGCTCCTAAGAATCAGACTCCTCAAACACACACACAATTCAGGAGTGTACAGAAATATTGACAATGATGTTTCTAGCTCAGGACTGTCCAATAGTGTGAGTCACATATATAAGTATTTTAGTAGCTGCATTTTAAAAAGGGGGAAAAACAGGTAAAAGTAACTTAAAAAATATATTTCATTCATTATATCTTGTGTTAGCTTTCCTTCACTCTAATGAATCCCTGAGATAAGTCAACTTATAAAACAAAAAGGTTTATTTTGGCTCACAGGTCCCAGTCTATGGTTGGTTGGCTCTGTTTCTTTAGCCTGTGTTGAGGCAGCACATCATGGCAGTAGTGTGTGGCAGAGCAAAACCACTCATCTCATGGCCAAAAGTAAAAGACAGAAAGGAAGGCGTGCCGTCAATGATCTAAGAACCTCCCACTAGGGCCCACTTCTCAAAGGTTCCACTACCTCCCAGTGGAACACACAGAGGACCAAGCCTTTGCCTTGTGGACTTTTTGGGACACTTAAGATCCAAATTATAACAATATATCCAAAATACTCTAATTTCAGGCATATGGCACATTTTTAAAAGTATTAATGATATATTTTATGGGTTTTTGTACTAAATCTTCAAAATCTGTGCATATTTTCTAAAATTACAGCATATCTCAATTCAGATTAGTCACACTTCAAATACTCAAAGGCAGTATGTGCCTAGTGGTTACCATATTAGCACAGTGCTAGGTGATGGGCTTTGAGGGTCTTAAAATATTTTTTCCAAATTTTCTCACACAACATATTTAAAATTTTATTTTTAAATATATACTTCACAAATATTATCATATCTAGGCTTTCCTTATTTTCTAATTTATTTCAGTAAAAAAAAATCCTATTAAAAATTCTAGCCTTTTCTGTAGTGGCCTGAATGAGTGAGACAGGAGAGCATCTAGTGGGCCAGGGATGAACTTGGTCTAGCTGTGGGTTCTCAGGAACGGGAGACAGATTTGTGGTCAACCGAGAGGGCTGCACCAGCCAACTGGGCTGGCTGAGTCTTCCTTTCTGCCTGGGGCTGTTGCTGCATGGGTCTGAGCATCACCCAGACTAAAGCCACCCTGCCCCAGAATGGAGATCTAACCATTGGACCTCACTTGAAAATATACAGGTCTTTCTAAGTAATTCTAAATGTTTTTCAAGGAGTAAGTGGGACACTAAGTTTGAGTTTCAGAAATTGAAGGATTCCAAGAGGCTGGTCAGCTCTGCTCTACATTAAATGTGAGTATTTTAATGCCTTAGAACAGTAAAAAAAAAAAAAATCAAGTGTGTGTGTGTTTGTGTGTGTGTATTATATATGTAAATGTATATATACACACGTGTGTATATATATATATATATATATATATATATATATATAAAATTCACATATACTTTGTAGCAAATAGTGTACAGTCTGTTCTGGTCTTATAGGAAGTATTTGCAGGTTGGTAACTGGTTGGCTGGTTGGTATGGAAACACCTGCCATGAGAAGTAGCAGAGAATTTACCCTCTAGCTAGAGGCATTTTGGATATGCAAAGAACTCCGAATTGGGTACCAGGACCCCTCCTTCTGACCTCTCTATGTGAACTTGAACAGAGTGCCTTCCTACCTGGTATATTATGTACCTTCACAGACAGGGCATTAAATCAGAATCCCAAGATGATCTCTAAGACTCATTGCAGTGAAAGCATTTTGTGATTCTCCCCACCCCCCAGGAATCATTTAAAAGCCAAGCAGTCCAAAGATGGAATTTGAAAATGACTTCCAAGTCTGATTTCGGGGACAGCTGGGGCCAGAAGAGGAGGACAACCTGCATTCATCATTAGGACCAACATCGGGTGGAAAAGAACTGCCCAGAGCCAAGGACCTGACTAGGCAGGATTCGACAAAAACCACCTGGGCAGACAGCATTAGCAGACACAATATTGCTGAATTTTGTTTCCACTGGAAAAGTCCTTTTTGTCTGAGGCAATGTTTTCCACAGCTCCAGGGGGCTGTGGTCATTTCCTAACAAGATTTTCCTATTTTGTGCAGCTGTAGTCTGGCATTTGAGACGCTTGAGTGTTTTTAAGCTGAAACTCACTTCAGTTCTCCAGAGCTGAAGGATGGTGAGCTAATTCAGGGCCTGCTGTGTTCTGTGCTATGTCCTCTGCCCCTCAAACCATGGAGGGCTGTCTTTTTCTCCTATACTTGGGACTTAAGTTGCTAGTTGCATAAAATTACAAAATATCAGATTTGTAAGATCCTTGAGAGGTCATCTCGTTCACTTTTCTCATTCTATAGAAGGGGAAACTGAGACGCAGAATAGAAGCACTGGCCCCAGCCCATATAGTCAGGTAGACAAAAGACCACTCCCCTGACTGTTTTGGACCCTCAACCAACAAGCTGTCCACTGCATTTCCTCCTTAGGGGAGGCAGGGAGTGAGGTGACTTAGGGAGAGAGAAAATTTAACTTGCTATGAATGAGTTAATAGTTTTCAGCCTATTCCTCAACTACTCCATCCCTGTCCTTTGATTTTTGTTTTTGTTTTTTGTACCAGGGATTGAATCCAGGGGCACTTAACCACTAAGCTACATCCCTAGCCCTTTTTTATTTTTATTTTGAGACAGGGTCTCACTAAGTTGCTTAGAGCCTTACTAAGTTGCTTAGAGCCTTGCTAAGTTGCTGAGGCTGGCCTTGAACTTGCAATCCTCCTGCCTCACTCAGCTTCCAGGACACTGAAATCACAGGTGTGCAGTTGGCTGTCCTTTGGTTTTCAATGTTTATTAGAAACAATAGATGGAATTTGCAGCAGACAGGTTCACCCAGTAGACATTCACTGAGGGCCTTCCACTACAAAGGATGTGGGATGTATGACTCGGGTCCACCATAATCAGGGAGACCCACTTTCCCTGATAACTGCAGTTCAAGGCCATGAGTGCAGCAGCATCTATGCAAGACACTGCGGAGAGAGCACCAGGGAAAGGTAGTTTGCTCTAGCTGGGCATCTCAAAGATCACAGGAAGATGTGAATGGAAAGGTAGAGAATGACCTAGACATAAAATCCAGGATTGGTATTTTGCTTATTTGGTAAAGGAGTTGAAATCAGCCTCCAGGGTGTGAGTAGGTGTTTACATTTAATCCAGGGCCATCGGAGATGGGGACTTCCCACCCCACCCCAAGATTCAGTCTTGTAAAGCTTCACTTCCATTAACACTTGGGCAGCCCCTTTCTCTACCTTTTCTCTTTTGGTGTTCCCTTTATACTGATTAGATGAGCCTGGCTTACTCTCACCCCAAGAGCCTCCACCAAAGTCTTTTTCATTCCACTCCAGACACAGACCTTGGGAAGGGAGAACAGGCTAAGCCACAGGCATGACTGAGCATCTGGGTCTGCACTTCTGTCATGTTCGGGAATCACAATAGGCCTGGGGAACCCCCTATACACACCCCCAAACTGAACGGGTGAGAGCTTGTTAGGAGTGAAAGTTAATCTTCTGGCTGAGTTTGTTAAAGAAAGTACCTTGTAAAATGTCAAGCACCTGATTCAGTTAGTCCTTTCTCCAGGTTATCATTTACCTGTAAAAAGAGCTCTATTCAAGCCTTAAATGTCAGCTCCTTGACTCTGAAAATGCAGGATCAGGTAACCCCCCAGCGCGTTGCAGCCTGTGCTCTTACTCTGAGGCTGGGGCTCCCTGGTTATTAGTCAGGGGCAGCCAGACACTGCTGGGAATCAGCCTCAGGGGAATGTTCACTAGGTGCTGAAGGATTTTGGATTTGAGTCTATAAGTTTAAAGCATCTCATTCCCGAAGGCAGTTCCTAACTCTTTACCCCGACCTATTCAAAAGATGACCACTCTTTGCAAACTCAATTAGACTTGAGTTTTAGTCTCAAGCCTGGGTCTTTCCCTGGCAGCTCTTCCTGTATCCAGCCCAACTGCATTCTCTTCTCTGAGCTGATCTCCCTGGGCTCCTATCTGTTGATGGCCTTCCCCACCCCCTGCGGCACCATATGTTCGATGATGTCATATAAAGAGGACCAATCTCCCTTCACTGTATTCTAACTTTTGGAATGTATCCTGTCCCCTCCATAGTGTTGGGGGAAAAAACAAATTAAATTCTAATGCAGCTGGGGGGTTAATGGACCTGTCTTTCCCAGGGAATGGAAAACAAAAGTTCCAATCAATTGCAACTCCTCAAAATCTTGCTGAGGGTGATCTGTCCCTGCCTGGACTAACTGCTAATGAGCTCAGATTCGCCTATTCAGTGCTGTCCTTTGTTCCTGTCTCTGGTGCTACCTGAATTCTCCCGCCACCCCCACCATGCCTGCAGACATACTGAACCAGAAGTTCATCTTGGGGGCAAGAGATGGTGATTTGAGCCTCTAGTCATCGTAAATCACTGGAGTGATGTCTTGAAATTCAAGGCAATCGTTAGCCTGTGCTACTGGGATTATTATGAGCTGGTATAAGCAGAAACAATGGGACGTTTTCAGGGCAGATTATTTCAAATGTAAGAATCTTTTTTTATTGTTTCCTGTCTATTCTGGTCATAGAATGATTATTATTGAATATTATCGGGCTGTATATTCACAGACCATATGGTTCTTGCCCAGTATTTCCACCTTGTTGCTCTCAATTGCTCTAAATGAAATATACATTCAGTAATGAGTTAGTTTTAGAAGCTTATTCTCCAAAGCTTACATAACTGCACTGTGGTCTTGGCTTTGTTCCTATCCAGATACTAGGCTGAACGCTGACAAAATAAGCCAGCCAATTCAGACTAAGATCTCATTTGACTATCTCCCCCCACCACACACACACACAGCATCACCACCACTAATTTAGCACATTTCTTAGGCATCATTCAGAACAATGATTCTCAATCCTGGCTGCAATTAGAATCATTGGGGAGCTTTTTAAAAAAGAAAGAAAAAAAAATCAATGCCCAGGCCCCACTCCAAATCAATTAAAATAGATTTTCTAGGGGTGGGCCTCAGGCACAGGAATTTTTATAAAGCTTCATGGTTGCATCAGTGTGCAGCTATAGATGGAAATCAGTGTTTTAAACACAACCAAAATTAATGATTATAGGCTTTTTTTGCATACCAACTGTTAATTTAATATTTGCATGAAACTTAAGATAGTCCCTTTAAGTCAAATAAAGCCAACAGGAAGTTACCTGCAAACAGATCACACAGGGAAGGAACAAAAGCAGAGATAGCTGTTCCAGAAGAGTGCTCCCTAGATTAGCCAGATCTCTGGAGATCTGAAAGCAATAATGTGGACAAACAAATGTGGTCAAATAAGCGGTAGCAACCAGTTTCCTATTGGGGATGTTTCTAGTAACACCAGAGTGTATGTGTGTGCAAGGGAGTCATGACCTGCTCTTCATTCTCTCCACTGAGGAAACCTGGAGAGAAAGCCAACATCTAGCTGCAGTACAGGGAAGGGAGGATGAATGAGATTAGACCCAGGACACAACCTCTTCACACTGACATTGGGACCACCAAAGGCTGCTTCCTGGGCTTGAGAATTCTATGACAACCACATGCTTGCATCTCAGAGATGCTTTCCTACCCCAGCACACTGCTACCCCCTGCCAAAACTCAAATCCAAAGCGGATCCTGAAGGCAATCCCTTTTACCTGGTACAACCCTGCTCCAGAAAAGACATCCTGGCTGCCGCAGGTCCACAGCTCCCCTGCTAAGGCAGAGTCTGCTTTTTTGAATTTGTTTGCCAAATTCATGAGTCCCCAAATGGTCCTGCTCACAGACAGATCCAACTTGCAAGCCTCACAACATCTCCATTGCTTCAAAAGAATGAGGGGAAATCCACTTCTAAATACTAAATTCTTAGCTCCTTTTTCTTTCCTACAGCTCCTTTATGAAAATTTGCAAATATTTCACATTTGTCTGGAGAACAGGTTTCTTTCCAGGTTTGGGGGAAACTAACATAACTGACACATGGCTGCTGGGTGATAGTGTCACTGAATGCCAGCACCACAGGTTCCTAGCCCAGTCAAACCTACCTGTGAGGCCACTGTGAGGAAAGAGAGGAATAAGCCTTATGGGGAAATGTCCCTGGGGCTGCTGGGAGTAGCACTTTTCTGTCTGCAGAAACCTCAGAAGAGGAGAACTGAACAAGGTATGGTGGCCTGTCTTGAGCCTTCTCACCCCCCAGTATCTCCCCCAGCTCTGTCACAGGCACTAGATATTCTAGTTCAGACCCCTCTTCAGCATGGCACAGCAGAAACATGTTATAACCCTTTGGGAAATAGAAATGGAACAGCTTAGATCCCAGGACATTAGGTCTGCTGAACTTC
Organism: Marmota monax; assembly: GCF_021218885.2. Lineage (NCBI taxonomy): Eukaryota > Metazoa > Chordata > Mammalia > Rodentia > Sciuridae > Marmota > Marmota monax. Next base: position 8,754,854 of record NW_026693473.1, on the reverse strand, counting down.
CAGTCTGAAAGTAGCCCTGTTCCCCCTTGGGCTCCCATTAATCCAATATATCCTCTTCTCTAAAGGGCAAAAGCCAAGCAAGATCTAGTCCAAGGTAATGAGCTACTTAGGCCAGATGCATCAGGATGCTGCTCATTATTGGAATCACCCTGTTCCCTGGATCAAGTATTCATGGTGACTAAGTATCATGGGGACTGACACAATGCCAATCAAACTCATAAGACGCTGCATTTAATATAGACTGTAGAGTGTCAGCACTAGAAGGAATCTCTTAACAGGACAGAGGAGACCATAAGGCTCAAAAAAGAGAAGTAACTTTCTCAAGGTCACACTAGTTAATGGCAAAAGTAGGATGAGAACTCAGAAATCCAAACTCTCAAATCAGTGTTCTTTCTATTATCCTGTGCCATTAAATTTTAATGAGGACAAGAATTTGGGAGGGGAACAGTATGCTGGGACTGGAAAGCATCCTTGTTGTGTGTCTGGGAGGGAAGCAGTGTGCTTGGACTGGAAAGCATCCCTGAGATGGAAGCTTCTTGTTGTCATGGAATTCTCAAGTTGATGCTGCACTCTCTAGCAGTCCCAATGTCAGCATAAGGAGAATGGATCATGGGTCTGATTGATAACATATTCTTTTCCAAAAGAGAAGGCTATTTGAGGAAGTCACATTATTATTTGGAATGTATACTGGGCTGCTCCAGGGTTTGTGCTGGAGAAAAAGAGATGGAGCCAAGAATCAGGGATGTGAGAAGCCACGCTGGGAAATTGGCATGGAGAGGTCCTCTGCTCCCCGCGGAGGGAACAAGAAAGACCAAAGCTGCCGGAAACCTCCTCCGTAGCTCCATGGATAGTCAATAAAGCACCAAGAAAGAAGCAGGGCTCCAAGAGGAACCAAGGTCCCTGAATTAGAAGTGGAACTCTTCTGAGAAAGGAGATGCCAAACGAGGGAAAAGTTAATCCCTTCTTAACTGTTCTTTGTTCTGGACACAAGCTGAAGCAAGTAAGAGGAATTTCTAGCCCACAACCCCCAGTGAGAAAAGTCGGGTCAGTTGATTCATTTAACCTACTGCCAGCCAAAGAGACCTGCAGGGAATTAAAGGGACACTGCCATTTTATAAGGGGGAAAAAATACTAGCTACCAGAATGAAACTGCAATTGTGTCTCATCCCAAGTCAAGGCAGTGCCACAGTCAAGAAGAAAAAGATTCCCTTGATGCCGATGCGGGGCTGAGTTCCCAGGGGCTGCTGGCAGGATATGGCTGCTCCCTCCTCCCCTACGTTCTGGAAAAATATAAGCAAGGAAATTTGAACTTGGCCCTTGAACAGCCTCATTTTGTATATCAGTGTAATCTGAGCACCTCTCAAACCCTAGGGCTTGGTGTCTGGTGACTTGTCCCTTTCCTGGCTCTGGAGACTGCCAAAAAGAGCTGGCTGTCCAGAGCCTAAGTCTGGGTTCCCTCTAGTCCAAATCAAAAGAAAAACAAAGAGTATAATGGGCTGGAGGTCAATTCTAGGCCAAAGTCCTCGGTTCAACAGGGGAACCAGAGTCATGTCTGATGGGATTCCTGAAAGACATTCTTGGTTCAGAGAAAATTCGCTAAGAAAAAGGAGATTAAAATAATAATAATAATAATAATAATAATAATAATAAAAAATCTATTTGTATGTGGTGCTGAGGATCGAACCCAATGCCTCACATGTGCTAGGCAAGCGCTCTACCACTGAGCCACAACCCCAGCCTCAAGATTTTTTTTTTTTAAAAAATGAGTTTTAAATTAAACAAAAATGAGCTAGAGGCACTAAAGTGGAGTGACCCAGAACTGCTCAGGAACCAAACAGTGAGTTCACTTGGGCCCAGACTGGCTCCCACAAAGGGAGTCTCTACTGAGGTTCTCTCCCTACCTTCTCCCAGAACAGAGATTGGGCCTGTTGGTTGCATCACAGAAACGAGGACAGAAAACCAAATCTCTCCTGTGTTCTTAGTTCTGGCCACTGTTTGGGAAAAGATTTCCCTGACACTCTCTGTTCTTTTTCGTATCCTAAGAATCCGAGCCGCAGAGCAAGTGTTTATGATGAAGGAGTACAGGTTCTGGCTCCAGGATGTCTGACTCAGGACTCACAATGCTAAAGGCCTACAGTACAAAAAGAAAGCTGAGGAATGAAAGCATGTAGCACAGGGAGGTCCTCCTGTTCTCAGCAAGATGCATCCTTGCCCAGGAAGCAGCAGAAGGGACCAGTTCTATTCCAAAATATCCTTGGGATTCCCAGAGCCCTTTGGTGACCCAGCATTGTTGGTCAGCATGGATGGGTTGAGCATCCACTCTGTGCTTAGCCTACTACAGGCATAGGCAGGACATGGAGAGGAAGATGGAGATAGTCCCACATTCATGTGATTACATCCAAAAAGAGAACACAGATAGTAAACCCCAAATTACAGATGCACCAACCATTGTGAAGGAGTTACCAAGGAGCCTTGGGAACATCTAATGTAACCTAGAGGGTCAGGAAGGGCCTCCCCAAGGAAGTTATATAAATCTGAGACCCAAGCATACAAAGGACCTAGACAAAGATGGGAGATGGTTAGAAACTGTGAATTGTCCCTCAATGTCCACCTCCTCTTTTTCCACACTCAATTATCAGGCAAGTATGTGGCTTTCCAGAAAAAATGATTACATTTCCCAACCAGCTAGATGTGACTATGTGACCACATTCTGGCCAACAAGCAGTGAGAGGAAGTGGTATATGGCTTCTGGGTTATGGACAAGGGCTTGTCATCCCCCTTTCCCCTTACCCTTTCTACCTGCTGCTGTGTGGTTAGGGTGGGAAGCTTTCTTGGAACATGCGAAGGAAGGAGACACCCTCAGCAACAAGACAGAAGGGCTCTGATGACTTCATGGACCAGGGCTGCCTCACACTTGGTGTTTTATATAAGAGAAATAAACATTTATCTTGTGTAAGCCGTTGTTATTTTGGTCCCTCTATCACAGCAACTGAAGCAATATCCTAACTAATAATAGTCTGAGGAAACAGCAAAGTGCTTCTGCATATCTTAACTCCATTTGATCTCCCCAAGAAGCAGTAAGTAGGGAATCGTTAATGTTAGTTTTAGTGCTATAGAAATGAGGGGAGGGAGGGAGAGAGAGAGGAGCACAAGCTGGGCAGGGGTGGAGCCAGGAACTCAAACTCAAGTCCTCTTTTATTCCAGCCATGTGTAGGGATTATCCATTATGCGTCCCTGTGACTAGGATGGGTTTATTATTTCTTCCATTAGTGAGATGACTTTTTGCCAAATCAACCACCCTCTTAGCTTTATCCCCCCAACCCTAAGCCAGTCTACTCGGTGACTCATATTCAAGATGGCACATGCCCTGACCAGCCCCAGCAATCGGTATAAGTGCCTCTAGGAAGTGGTGATTTAGGGTCAGGGATTTAACACTATTGCCATTTTTCTCATAGAAGATCTAAAATTTTATTCTAAGAGGGAGTACTTGGAATCATCTTTTTCCCCCCTCCTCAACTTAGCTCCTATGTTAGTGAGCTTTTCATTGCTGTTAGAAAACACTCGGAGTAATGAATTTATGGAAGGAAATATTTATTTTGGCTCATGGGCAGCAGCTGTTTCAGTTCATGGTCACCTGGCTCCATTGTTTCTGGGCTTGTGGCAAGGCAGAACCTCACTGCAGAGAGCATGATGTAGAACAAAGCTGTTCACTGAATGGTGACCCAGAAGCAGAGAGAGAGAGAGAGAGAGAGAGGAACTAGAAATAAAATATACCCTTCAAGAGTGCACCCCGTGAACTACTTCCTCCAGCTAGACCCTGCCTCCTAAGTTTTCACCCCCTCGAATTAATCAATTAAGGTATGAATCCATCAATGGATTGATCCACTGATGAGGTTAGAGAACCTCATGAACCAATCATCTTCCAAAGGCCCCAGCTCAGCACACTGCCATATCAGGGACCAAACTTTCAACCCTTGCTTTTGGGGAAATATACAGTCCTAACCATACCACCTCCCTTGTGCAAAAGACCCAGGAATTCTTAATGGCAATAGCACTTGAACCCAGGGGACCCTCAGCTCTTTCATTAGTGTGAGTTTTTTCTATTATGACAGTCTAGACTTCTTAGCAGGAGCAGCTCAGATCCTCTGGGCTCTCCTCAGGACACTGTGTAAGAACAATTCTGTTATTTCATCTTTTGTCAGCCTTTGACTGATTGCCTGGGGAATTGTGAGCTAATCCATGTTCACACAAATCCTCAGTTGCTGTTCTCCTATTGAGGCATTCTTTGGGTATGAATCACCTCTAGGGTATAGCATTTGAATAATCAGATTTAAAAATATTGATTTTTATTTCTCAGAGCCAGGAGAGTAGCTTTATACATGCATTCGGCTTGACTGGGCCATCGTGTGATTCAGATGCTTGAAACTCACAAGGGTTTCTGCAGGGCCTTCTATCTGTAGAAGACTGAGCAGAAAGGGAGATGAAGATACAGGTTTGTGTAGACACCACCTCTAGGAACCTACAGCTTAATGCTGGACCTGTGGAAGAAGCTGGGGTATAGATCATGTGCAAATTTTACCTCAAATAAGCAAAACTCAAGCAGGTTTTATCTGGAAGCCTTCTCTTTTTTGGTATTGGGGATTGAACCTAGGGGTGCTCTACCACTGAGTTATATCTCCAGTCCTTTTTATTTTTTATTTTAAGATAGGGTCTTGCTAAGTTGCCAGGCTGGACTTGAACTTATAATCCTCCAGTCTCAGCCTCCCGAGTTGCTGGCATTACGGGCATGTGCTGGCTGCCTTCCTTTTCTCATTATGGAAGTTTCTTTTATGGGCTTGTTGTATCCACAAAGGAAAACCAGAAAATCAGGCTCCTCTGTCAGTACTGCTGTTTTTCTCTTATTGCTTTTCTCATGAATTGCCATATTTGCTTTGGGACAGGATTCTCTTGGTAACAATTCCGAGGCACCCAGAGGATTTTTTGAAATGGTTTGAAAATCTTCATAAGATTTTGAGACTCTCAGGTGGCCCTTTTCTCTCCCAACCCCCACGCTCTCTCCTTGGTTTGCATGCTCCCTTAGTTCTACCCTCTGCTGATGTTCCCAGTGTTCCTGGATCTGTGTGACAGCCTAGTTCTCCTCCTTGAGCTCCTGATCCACGTGTTCACCTTGCTTGTGGATCTCCACCCCTGGATGTTCCCCAGGCTCCTCCAACTCCCAGTGGGGAATTCATTATTTTCAATACCAGCCTGCTTCTCTCTCTCAGATGATAATGTCTGTATCCATGCAGTCACCCAAGCTAAACCCTGGGAGTCAGCATAGCCACTGAGTTCTTACCATGGACTCTTCAATGTCTTTTACATCACTCTTCCCTTCATTTACTTTCCAAGTGTGTTACAAATAATCTCCTAATTATTCTCTCTCCTAGCACTCTTGTTCCTACAACCTATTTTTCTATACTTCTTTAAAAATAATTGCTATAATTTAGATCTAGAATGTTTCCCAAAGGCCATATGTTCAAGGCTTGGTCCCCAACTTGGTGCTTTGGGGAAGTGGTGGAACCTTTAGGAGGTGGAGCCTAGGGGCAGGTCTTAGGTGATTGAGAGTGTGCCCTTAAAGGGGATGATGGAACCCCAGTCCCTTCCTCTTCCTCTTTTCACTTCCTGACCATCAGGTGAGTGTTTTGACCACATGCTGCTGCCAAGGTGTGCTACCTCTCCACAGGCCCAAAAACTAGATGGTCAGTGGACCACAGACTAGAACTTCCAAAACATGAGTCAAATTGAGAAAACTTTTTCCCTTTACCTATCTCAGGTATTTGTAACCTTGACAGAAAGCTAACACAGTCATCTTCTAAAGTGTGAATCTTGGGGTAGGAAGGGAAGGGAGGAGGCATGGGGAAAGGAAAGATGGTGGAATGAGATGGACATCATTACCCTAAGTACATGTATAAAGACATGGATAGTGTGACTCTACTTTGTGTACCACCAGAGATATGAAAAATTGTGCTGTATATGTGTAGTATGAGTTGTAATGAATTCTGCAGTCACATATAACAACTTAGAATAAATTTTAAAAAATAAAATGCAAATCTGATCATTTTGAGATTTCACAATTCTTTCAATGGCTCACTCATGCCTCAAGGCAAGGCTTAAATTCCTAAGCAGCCATGTAAGGTCCTTCCTGATCTGGCCATGTCTACATCTCCATACCTCCCTCCCACTTTCTCCACTTCTCAGACACTACACAGTCAGTGTCCCTCAGTGTCTACAGGAAATGGTTCCAAGACTCCTAAGGACACCCAAATCTGCAGATATTCAATTCTCCTATATAAAATAGTGTAGAACTTGCACATAGCCTATTCACATCCTTCCACACACTTTCTAGATGACTCCTAATACCTGACGTGATGTGAATGCCATGTAAATAGTTGCTAGGCTGTATTGTATGACAAGAAAAAAGTCTGCACATGTTCAGTACAGACTCAATATTTTCATCTGAATATTTTCCACCTGCAATTGTTAGACTCTGCCTATGGAGAACCCCTGGATATGGAAGGTGAAGCATGCCCCAAATTGCTGTGGGCTCTGGGCTCTGACCCCTTTGCTCTCTCTGCCAGGACAGTTTCCTCAGGCTCTGCTGAGTCACCTCCTCTTCCAGGAGGCCTTCCTGCACACCCCGCCCACAGCACCCTTGGTGCCCTGTCAGGACACTTGCCATATGTATTATTTTCATGTGTATCTCCTCCACTGCTCTGGGAGTTTCTTAGAGGCAGAAGCTGTGTCTTGTTTGCCTTGTCTAAAGTATGGCAGTGTGTAGCACAGGACAGGTGTTCATTAAGTGTTTGTTGAAACAATGAGCCTATGTGGAATCCTAGATCATTTTCTTCCAACATTTCTGTCACTTCTACTTCGCTGATTTTTTGTATTAGTAAAATTTAAGGCAAGAAGAGTCTAAGCCAAGGGACTGGGGGTATAGCTCAGTGATAGGGCTCAATCCCTAGCACCCAAAAAAAAGAATAGTTTAAGTGAATAAAAGCAGTTCTCTTAATTTTTTCGGTAGGAAAAATAATATATTAATTCTCTTAGTCATCCATTAATCAGTCGTTTCATTTAACAAATAGAAAATACCTCCTCTAGGCCAAAACCCGTGCTAAGTATTGGGGATATGCTGGGTTGAACCCTCTCCTTTGAGATCCTCCTGCTCCCATTCTCACCTTGCCCCTAGATAACAATTGACTATGGTTTTGCTCCCCACTCTCTCTGGACTGAGTTCCTTGAGCACAGAGACTGTGCTATTCATCTTCAAGTTCATTCAACAAACATTTATTAAACGTCTACTGTGTGCAAAGTCCTTTTAGGTGCTATGATGGCACCCTAATAATGTAGACTAAACTCCCTGCTTAACACAGAGCTTGGGACATAGTAGGCTCCAGAGGAGTATTTGTTAAATGAAGGAGGGGTAAACTCAGAGGGAGATAACTGTTGTCCTCAAGCGCATGGAGGACAGCGTGGGAAGAGGAACACACTCAATGCAGAATACTTCAAAGGGCAGAGCTAGCACCAAGGTAAGTGCACTTTGAGGGAGCTGGTCTGGGAAAATAAGAAAGGCTTTTCTGTTGGTAAAAGCTGTTCCATGTTACAGAGTGGTGATAGTAAATGATAACACAGAAGCTTATAGAAAGAATTCCTACAGCAGGTCCAAACCAAATGACCTTCGGGTTCTTTCCAAATCTGGCATTTTTATCTTTGAATACACTGAAGTTTGTCCAAAATGTTCAGCCATCAACATATGAGGCAAAGTGGCCATTGGCTTGTGGAAATTTTCTCCTGAAAGGGAAACATGTAACCATTACAGTTTCATAGCGATTTTGCACTGAACATTGGCTACTGGGAACTTCTCTGTCTTACTTGGCATCTCCATCCCAAGCCCTGGCCAGGTCTGACTGAGAGTGAAGAAAACCCAGGGTCAAGAGGATGAGCTAGCACTTGGAGAAGAAAATAAACTTCAAAATCCTCCTGGACTGAATTGCATGCCCATTTGAAAAATGTTATCATTTTTAAAAATTTTTAAATATATATATACACACACACACACACACGCAGTTAAAAAACAAATTAGAGAATAACTTTTATGGTATGACCACTTTTGTGTACTTCTTAAAAGAATATATGTAAACACATATGCATAATTTTTTAGTTAGTTTACTTTTGGGGAGTAGTTACTACAGAAAGTGGGAATGGATGAAAGTGACTTTAAATTTTCATCTTTTTATGTTTCTATCTTGATTCTATTTTCTAATTATGTGCTCATCACCCATCTTTTTAAGGCCAATGTTTTACCCAGTAGGATTATAGACTAATTTTTAACTTCTTCTTTAAAGTTTTCTATTTAAAAAAATTAAAATCTAATAATTCCCCAGAGGCTAGAGAAAAGGGACTGGGGACTGACTTGGGCACCACCAAGACAGATTTTATAGCTCCCTTTCTAAACATGAGAAACTAGAGTTGGAGGCAGAGGTTTGGGGGAAGGGAGAACCCGAGCCAAGAACTGGGCCAGATCTCCTGGGTTCCAGCAAGACTCCCCAATTATATTAAGAAGGGGAAAGGAAAATGGTGGTGGGGATGGGAGTCAATATTTGCAGCAGAATTTATTATATTCATGTTAGAAATACCAGGGTGCCCCAAGGAATCAAATACCTGCTTAGAAATGGATCAGCAAGTCAAACTTTACTTCTGCAGAAGGGCATGCTACCAAAGAAAATCCCACAAGCAAGCACACTGGAGCAGGCAAGCCTCCTGTCTTTATCCCTAACATAGCACTGCCCACTGCTCTGATAGGGGGAGCTCAAGGTTACAAAAATCTATACAACTGGCTAATTTTAAAATTAGGGCGGGCAAAGGGAAGGGCTATAATTAAAATGGCCACAACTGGATCTCAGACTGGCTTCGATTGAATCTTAGATCCCAATGAAGGCAAAATACTATATTTTGAAAATGGACCACTGTACTTTCTATTTCTCACACTCACCAGCCAACTGCTGAACTTAGAAAGCCTTTAAACAGCAAGATCCACCTCACCTTGAAAATTACAAGATCAATCTTAAAGCAAATACGGAAGATTATTTTCTTTTTTTCCTCCTCTTTTTCTTTTGGTGCTGGGAATTGAGCCCAGGGCCTTGTACATATTAGGCAAGTACTAACTACTGAATTGTATTTCTACCTAAGACACTTTCTTGACCCACAAGGGAACATGATAAAAAAATGATACCCACCCAAATTTCTTTACCTTGTATCCTAGAATTCTCGTTTTTCCTATGTATTCTACCTATGTATCCTACTTGTCTGTAGAGTACAATGCTGGTGTCTGGAAGAGTCCTTTAATATAGTGATAACTAAGGAAGACTAAGGGTTAACCCAGGAGTCTGGGCCTGGTGCCAACCAGGCGATTCAAATAGATTTATGGCCACCTTGACTTTCTAGTTTCATCTTGTTAATCTGAGTGGAAGATTCTCCCTTGGTCTTCCCAGCTCAGCTTACTTCTAGAGCTCTGTATTCTGCTTTTTTTTGGTGGGGGGAGAGGGTGCGTTCTGCAGATTGAACCCAGAGGTGTTTACCCACTGAGCCATATCCCCAGCCCTTTGTTATATTTTATTTAGAGACAGAGTCTCACTGATTTACTTGGGGATTTTTTAACTTGCTGAGGCTGGCTTTGAACTCACTCTTCTTGTGCCTCATGTATTCTGCATTTTGACTGGTAATCTCACCTTGGTTCCCAAGATCTGTAGAGTGAGGTTGAGGACTTTAGACCCAGAAGGTAAGGTTTGAAATAGCCATTGTGAGGAGGGGGACCCAAGACCAGTTGGAAAGGCTCATTATTCTTCTGGCTCACTCAGGACCTTAAATTTTCTTGGGACTGGTGAGTCACATAAGATCTATTTCACAAGAAGAGTTTGCACCTCACCCATTCTCCAAGAGCTTGTCAGACCAGTGAACCCATTTCCCAGTGGACATCATCTCACCCTTTTGGGGCCTCACCCTGGTAAGCAAGATCTAGGAGGCTGTTTTCTTTTGGTTGTTTCTTCTACTTGTCATGCCAGTCTTGATCAAAGGGGGAGCCCTGGACATTATGTCTGTTGCACTTTAGTTAAGGTGGTGACTTTGATTGGAATCAAAAGTAGAAGAATTCATTAGATAGACCTTGAAAAACACCCTTCCCTGTAGCAAAGTCGTTCTGCTAGGAGAGGCATGACCTTTGTGCCAGTGCCAAACTTTTCACCCACTGAACATCGGAGGTGGATGTCATTCCCTTCACAGGTAAGAGCAAGAGGTGGTGTGTGGCAGGGCCTTGCAATTTTCCAGTGACTCAGTGACTCAGTCTGTCACCTTTTAGAAGAGGTCTCAGAGAGAGAAGGTGCAGAATCTGAGCTTGTTTTCACAGTGCTCAAGTGGTGGTCATTGCTGTTGCTTGTTTTAGAAGACACATGGAGACCGTTTTAATTAATCCTACTCTCCCTGCAACTCCTCACCCCCACTCATGATTGTTAGTGTTGTTGTTCTCTGTGAAACACCTTTTTGGAATTTGTTTACTTCCTTATTCCTTTTTCTCCACATCTTGCAATTCTGTTTGCCTGTCTCACCTAGTTATTCTTAGGTGTTTAGTGTGTATCTTTTTTATTTGCATATTTTCATACAAATAGTATTTCTTCACAGTATTTTTAAGTTATGTACATGTTCTATCTCATTCTGTTTCTCGCCTTTTCTCCTATTTTTTTCCCTCTGTTTCTAAGATGCATCTATGCTGCTGTGTGTGCATCTAATCATTTGTTTCAATCCTCTGCATAGTGCTCCCTGGCGTGAATGAGTAAGAGAGCATAGTGTTCACCAGGTTTTATTACTCCGTCTTGCTGATGGAAACTCGGGTTGCCTTCAACTCCCACCACAGATAACTGCAGGAAAGATTCGTGCATATATATCTCCTTACAGAATGAAAGAGAACATCTTGGGAAGGAGGAACTGCTGTACTGAACTTGACTCACAATGCCAGGGTGCTCCCCAGAACCTTTGCCAATGCACACTTTTCTCAAGTTTATCTTCTCACCAGCAGTGTACAAGAGTAGCTGTGTCCACATCTCTGCCAGTACCTGGTGTCACTCTTTCTTTCTGTATTTTGTCAATGTTAAAGGTATGCAGTGATATCTCATTGTTATAATCTGCATTTTTCGTGTTACTAAAAGTGTGAATCTCTCTCCTCATCCTCCATGGTGGTGACTGGTATACCATTCAGGCTCTGTTTTAGGACTGAGACCCTTGGCCCCCAGCTGACAGGAATGCTGGCCTCTGATGGCATACGCATGAGACACTTCCCAGGGATTGCCCTCAGTCAAAAGGAGCTGCTTCACCCAAGCTTCTGAGTCTTTCATGAGAGCAGCATCCCTCCAATAACTAGTCAGTGCAGGATTTCAAACCTCCAGTCCTTGGACTAAATTTAGGACATCTCTGAAGAGACTATCAGCATCAGCATTTTCGCATGGGGTCCAGGGTCCATAGTCTGGGCTATGCCCCAATACAGTTCAAAATCTGGCTCTTCCCAGTCCTCAGCTGCTTCCCTTACTTGGCCAGCACTGCTCCCAATATCACTCCAGATCACCCACCACTCGCAACTCCATACTTCTGAATAGTTCCTCAGGAAAGCAGACCTATGCCAACTGTTTAGCTTTGTGGAATTTTGTCTTCCACATTGTTATGATTTAGATGTGGTGTCCCCAAAAACTCACGTGTGAGACAATGCAAGAGGGTTCAGAGAGGAAATGATTAGGTTGCAGAGCCTTAAACAAATGAGTGAATTAATCCCTAATGGAATTAACTGAGTGGTAGTCCCAAAGCTAGGGGGGTGTGGCTTGAGGAGGTGGTGCATTTGGGGCGTGGCCATGGAGTATATATTTGTATCTGGGGAGTGTCTCTCTGCTTCCTGATCATGGGAGCTGCTTCATTCTGCCACACTCTTCTGCCATGATGCTCAGCCTCACCTTGAGCCTGGAAGAATGGAGCTGGCCTTCTATGGACTAAGAACTCTGAGACCATGAGCCCCCAAATAAATTTTTCCTCCTCTACAGTTGTTCTGGCCAGGCCCTTTAATCACAGCAGCAGAAAAACTGACTAATGTTTATTTCCTTTCTCCATTTTCTTTCCCCGTGGCTGTCATAAATGTCCAACATCCTTGCACATCGATCCCTCACTGGCTTTAGATCTTACAAATATCTACTCCTCTTCTGCCATTAGTCTGCTAACTTTCTCCATGGGATCTTTTCTTGATTAGAAATTCCTAATCTTGATATAATCGAATTCATACAATTTTACCTTATGGTTTATGCCTTCGGAGTTTTGTTTTTAAAGAGCTTTCTGGATCACAAACTTGCCAGCACTCTCTTGTACTAATTTCATTTTTTTTAAGAGAGAGGAGAGAGAGAGAGAATTTTTTAATGTTTATTTTTTAGTTTTCGGTGGACACAACATCTTTATTTTATTTGTATATGGTGGTGAGGATTGAACCCAGCGTCCTGCACATGCCAGGTGAGAGCGTTACCACTTGAGCCACCTCCCCAGTCCCAATACTACTTTCATTTTTACTATTTTTCTTGAACCTTTTATACTTAGATCTTTAAGCCACCTGATGCCTTTTTTTTAAAATATGTGGTATTAAGTAGGGGCCCAATTTTATTTTTCTCCTACAATGAGCCAGTTTTCCAAGCACCATTTACTTAACAGTCCATCCTTCCCCATTGATCCATGGTTACCACCTTGATCCTATAATTTTGATATGTGCGTGGGTATGGATCTAACCTCTCTGTTCTGCTCTGTGGATTTGTTTGTATGTTTTTAGAATTACTGTTGTTATCATGAAGGCTTTCTAATGTCTAATCAGATAGGGTAAGAACCCATTTTCACTCTTTTGCAAAAAGTGCCTTAGCTGTGGTTTTCTGCACCCAACTCAAGGGTCTTTCCCTGTCCTCTACCTCCCCAATGTTTAAAGGAAGTTTAGCTCAAGCATTTTGGACTTTCTATGCTGGCTTTGTTGGGGCCGGAAGCCCTAGCCTTGGCTGGCAGTAGGGCGTCTGCTAGCCTGCGTTCCTTAAAGGAGATTTGTGTCACTAGCAGTGAGCACACGCAAGAGCAGGGAAAGAGACTTTAGGAAGAAGTCAGGCCAAGAGATGGTATCTAGCCTGCACTGGCCACTCAAAAGACCTGACAATTCTCTGCAAAGTGGAATTCAATCTGATCCAAGAGAAACAGTCAAAGGCACACAGATTTTAATGAGCTTGGGAACCTAATCACAGGCAGTAATGAATGATATTAACAATACCATCCTGCCAAGGAGAACACCCTATCTGGATCCTTGGTGGCCTGGCCCCTGTCCTGAGGACTATAAGGGCCTGTCAAAAGGTTAGCTCACTGCCACCTTGTATCTCCATTGTTCCTGCAGCTTCAATCCCACTATTCCCAAAACCTCAGCTTGAAGGCATGTAGCATTTTCTTTTTGTGATAATTAGGAACCTGTGAGCGGGCCATGGTTAGTCATCCTGGTGTGAAGATGACGGGTGCTCCAGCTCTGGAGGTGCGCACGGGTTCAGACACGTCAGAGTGATGGGTAAAGACAGAGGCTGGTGAAGGGGAATGAGGTGACTCATCACCAAAACCTTGAACACAGAGTTCAAGGAGAGGGCCAAGACTTTCAAAATGCAGAATCTGCTCTTTGATGGGGCCGAGGCTTCACCAAGGCACAGGTCATACTGTGAAATTCTGTCTTTTTCTCACCAAGGACCACAAGGCCAAAAGAATAAACTCTGGGACTAGGGTTGTGGCTCAGTGGTAGAGTGCTTGCCTTGCACGTGTGAGGCATTGAGTTCAATTCTCAGCACCACATAAAAATAAATAAAGATATTATGCCCATCTACAACTAAAAAAAATTTAAAAAAAGAAGAAACTCTGATTTTATCCAAACAGCTCTCTTAGCATTGACCTAGTTATGCTACACCTCTTTCCCTCTCCTGACCCTCCATAATTTTTTAAGTAAGTTTAGTTCAAGTGATTTGAACCTTATATGCTGGCTTTGTTTGGGCCAGAGTCCTGGCTCAGCTGTCAGCTGTGAGCCAGGCGGCTCTCCTCCTCTCCTGCATATCATATTCATGATCCTTCTTTAAGGTTCTTACTTGAGAACAGACGTTTTCAACAGATTTGTAGGGATGCTGTTTCTTCCTCCCTGTGGCTCTACACAATGCTGATTGGTGGCTTCATGTGTTTACCCAAGAGTTGCTTGGCCTGCACCCTGGCTGGCCCTGGGGTACAGGGAGTCCCAAATCCTCTGCTCCCTTGGGAGAAGGGTCACATCCTGACTGGAGCCCAAGAAGGCCTGGGAAGTAGACTTGTTTAACTCAGGTAACTCTGCAGAACCCCTGAAAGCCTTACTACTTGCCTCTCTGCACCTAAGGACCATTCCCCAGGAGGTCTTAGTATCACCTGTTCTTTGTGCTCTGGATATATTTTGGAAGCTTAAGTATCCTTCTATTTCCTTTAGCTCTTTTAAGTGTAATGGCCAGCATTCAGACCTTCTACTGGCCACTTCAAAGACCAATCACTGTGTCTTAAACAAAGACAGGCTTGGCAAAAGACTCTTCAGTGGCCATTTGGGGTACTTTTCTAAGGGATGTAGGAGGGCTCTGTCCAGTGTCAGCCAGGCTGGAGTGGGGAGAAGTACAAAAGGGATGAGATGGTTTCTTTATTCAGAATCAGTAAGGAAAGGAAGCAGGCCATGGTGTGATTTAAGATGCTAGTGGGGGTGTCTAGGAAGAGTCCACTTAGAAGCCTTAAGATCTAGTACATGGGAAGGTAAGATGATCATAAAAGGAGATAACTCAGTAGTGGGGATCAAGTGGATGGCTAATGCAGTGCTCACTTGGAAAATCAGATCATCCATTCTTCACTCCCACCCTATTTCCCCATCAATTCCAGACATTCAAGAGGAAAAAAGAATTACAGTCCAGCCCTTAAACCTGATGCTGGACTGATTGATAGAGTTAATCATATGGTCTACTCTGGTGCCAGATACTGAGCATATCTAGCAGGATGATATTGACCTTGTTTAGGGCTGTTGAAAAACCTGGAATGTTTTCCACCTCTTGAATCCTCTATTTGTTCACATGTCTGAGACTAGTGAATCCATGGTCCTCTCCTAGAGGGGATAGAGTTTCCCAAAAACTTGGACAAAGATGCTTCTCACAAAAACAACAAACTGGCTTTCCTATATTTGGTTTCTCCTAGGGATATTAAATATAATTTTTCACGTGTTGCAGCCTTCAGGGCAGACCATGTGGCCAATAAACTTCTTTTTCATTTGTTTGTTTATTTTGGCAGATCTGGGGACCAAACCCAGGGCCTTGGGCATGTTAGGCAAGCACTCTACCACTAAGCTACCTCCTCAGCCCACCAACGGTCTTCTTGACTCTACACTTGACCTACCAGGCCCTAAGGGGACCTCTGAAAGTTAGGCTGTGCTATGCTACTCTGAAAAATGCTTCATGGAGGTTCGGAAAAGTAGGCAAAGGCAGAGAGGGGCATGAGTGGGTGAATATCAAGGTTCTCTCTCTGGCCCATTATTTTCTGTTCCCTGGTCACTACTTTCTACCTGGGGCATCTGAGAAGCTCAGTTAAGTTATACAACTTGACAGATCAAACACAATCAGGAAGAGCTGATTTCCCAGGAATGACACTTCTGAACCACTCTGCTGTGCCTTCTTGTGAGCCTTGGGGTCTATGGGTAAGAAAGAGCTAGTATGGGAAAGTACTTATGCTCCTTATGACCTGCAAAAGCAGGAGTATTCATCCATATTTTGTTTCTACAATCAAATACTTGAGGGTAGATACTTATGAAGAAAGAGGTTTATTTAGCTTGCAGTTTTGAAGAAAATACACACAGCATAGCGCCAATTCTGGCAAGGGCCCCCTTGACTGCATCACCTCATGGCAGACGGCACCACAAGGTCAGGAGCATATGCAAGAGAAAGAAATCACATGGCAGGAAGCCAGAGTAAGAGAGAGAGAAAGAGACCAGTCCTATAACCTCCCACTAGGCTCCAGTTCTTAAAGGTCCCACCATTTCTCACATTGCCAAACTGAGGGACAAGCTTCCAACACATTGACCCTTGATGGACACAACATATCCAAACATTGTAGCAGAGTAAAGATACCTTTGGACAAGGAATCAAACATAATGCACAAGAGCACTGCGAATAGTAAACTATCCAGGGAAGAACATAAAGCCTGGCTACAATGGAAAGAAATATAAAACCAGAAATGAATCATGGGCTGCACTGAACATTTGTTAAACTGCTGTCCACCCTGACCCTGAATTTTCTACCCTGGAGAGCCCACCATATACCCTGCACAAGTGGCCATTATAGATGAACCTCATTCATTCAGCTCTATTTGAAGCATTTGTCTTAGCTTGTGGCCAGTTCTGCTTCCTGGTTTCTTCTCACAAATCTCTCTCCATACATTTCCTGAACTATTTCAGCTTCTCCAACTGATATGGCAAATGAATATGACAAAACTAAATAATAGCAAAATTGTGTGCTGGGGGAAATGACACATTTAAATGGAGTTGGAGGCTCTACAAATTGGTTGCACCTTTCTGGAAAGTAAGTAATCTGGCATTAGTAAGAGCTGAGACCTAGTTATGATCCAATAATTCCACCTAGGGAAGCACACCCTGAATATATACACCCAAAGGGAGAAAAAGAGTTCCTGATACAAAAATAAACATCTTGGTGTTATTAATACTAATGAATTAAAAATAGTGCAAGTATTCAACCGGAGGCAAATTGGAAAGTAAATTATGATGCTCTCACGTTGTAGTTTTCCAATTAAAACTGAAAAACATGAAGACTGTTGACACACGCAAAACTCAATATGAAATGATGTTAAAGACCAAATAAACTGAAAATATATATTCACACAATGAAAATTTAACAAGTGTCAAAAGGAAATGAACAGAAAGGCAGAGATTTAATATGCAATGAATTTCTCTTCTGGAAGAGTGTGTGTTTATAAGAAATTTGTTTCATAAATAAAATTAAATATGGGGAAGATGGGGTATTCTTGTAGTAGTTGTTCCCTTGCTAGTCTGGTAAAGGACTCGACTCCTTTCCCTTTTTAAGCTGAATTTCTACCTGGTGAATGTTTTTGGCAAGACAGGAGGAGCCTGTCTAAGATCTCTCTCCTCAAGGGTGCTACCCTGTGCCTTCCACTCCTGCTGCCCAGCCAACTAGTTTGTAGGAAATCCTCACTTTCTTTCCCTTCTCCTAAACCACTTTTCAGAAATCAAACAAAGCCTACAGCCTATTGGAAAGTATCTGGAAACCACTGCAATGAATATCTGAGACAGCACCAAACTAAAGGTAAAAGGACCATCTTGTTAGTCCTGGCTTTGTTACCATCTTCCTCATTAGCTTTGGGTAAGTCACTTTTAGATTTGGGACAAATCTGAGTCTCAGTAAAATGGTACTATTAGACCAGATGATTTCTAAAGATCCTGAAGTTCTGATATGACCACGGCTCTATCTTTGTTGATCCAGAACTGAGAAAGATTGCTAAAAAGGAATTCTCTTCAACCTGAGGCTAAGAATCAGCTCCACCATCCCTGGGGCAGCACTATAACCCACAGCAGGTAAGAGGGCCCATCAAAGCCTGACTGGATGAAAAAAGAAAGAAAGAAAGAAAGAAAGAAAGAAAAAAAAAAAAAACATTGTCTAGGCCTTTGTCGTCA
Organism: Marmota monax; assembly: GCF_021218885.2. Taxonomy (NCBI): domain Eukaryota; kingdom Metazoa; phylum Chordata; class Mammalia; order Rodentia; family Sciuridae; genus Marmota; species Marmota monax. The sequence continues at coordinate 8,737,036 of NW_026693473.1, read as the reverse complement.
GACAATAAGAGCTCAACTGCTTCTTAAGGGTTAAGAACCGATCATTCCAACAAGCAGATCTCCTTTATAAGAAGACTCCTGATAGTACTGACCTCAAGTTTCCAGAACAAGACAGTCTGAACAGTTCTGGAACAGCTATACAGGTCACAGTGATAAGGTTCTTGTGTCAGAACAGTTCACCTCCATCACATCTTCCCTGAGAACTAAGCAAGCTTAACAAGAATGTTGTCACGGAAGCTTTCACCAACAGAAGATAAAGCATGTCAAGGAAGTCAGAAATTCTCCAGGTGTGCGTCATCAAGAAGAGAGAGATGAGAGAAAAATGGAAACCGGAAGAAAAAGTGGCCACCTATGGTATATAGAGAGGACGCTTACTGCCCCTTCAAGTTGCTAAATCATGAGCTCATCTGTCTTTGTGCAGCAAAAACTGAATAATGAGGGGAGGGACAAAGAGATTGGAAGTGAGGGAAAGCTTTTGTCTGCTTTTGGTAGAGAGGTGAAGGGTATGGAAAACAACAACCCCCAGGGAGAAAAGGAGAACAATGGACTCTGGACTTTCACAATTTCTTATCTCTACACCTGTTCCCCCTGACTCCCCAATGGACACATTCTTTTCACTGAACCCTATAAAACTCAGGCCCCCTATTGTAACCAGTTCCCATTTTCCTTCTGAAAATGTGCCCCTCTGCTGCTTAATAAAGCTTCACTGATCCTTTGAGGTCTGTCTCTGTTTCTTTTACTTTCTCTTTCATTTGCTTTCAGAGAGTCCATGGCCTCTGGGCTCCTTCAGGGCCAGGATGTAATAAAATGAGTAGGTGAAGCTCTTCCCACTATGAATAATTGAAGAGGGCACTGGGTGGACAGGAGTGTCCTGTCTACAGCAAAGATCTTATGGGAATAATGACCACAATATCTTTTATGTGAAGCTGTATGAAATAATTTTTACTGTGTTAACAAATTATCCCCAAACTTAGTGGGTAAAGGCAGTGATCATTTATTTAGATCATAGTTCTCTGGGCTGGTGGGCAGTTCTGGTCTGGGCCAGGCTTGACTGAACTCTTCTGGGGCTCTTGTGCATCTATGGTCAGCTGGCAGGTTGGCTGGCAGTTAAATGACTGAGGATGGCCCAATTCACATGTCTGGCAGCTGGCAGGGTGTTAGTAAGAGTTTGGGACTGACAGGGCTTCATGTCTCAGTCAACTCATGGGCTAGCACCAGTTGTTCATGTGGCAGTAGATTTCCAAAAGCAGCAATAAAGGAAGCTGCATAGCCCCTTGAGACAAGTCTGGGATGTACCTTGTCACTTTCAATGCATTCTGTTCATCAAAAAGCAAGATTCAAGGCCATCCAGGGTGACCAACTATCCCAGTTTGCCCAGAGCAGCTTCCCAGGAGGCAGGATTTTCAATACAAAACCTGGAAAAGTCTTGTACGAATGAGGACAATAGGTCACTCTAATGGCCATGCCATCCCAGACTCAAGGAGAGAAAAACTTGACTACATATGTCTCCAAAGATATACAAATGGCCAATAAATACACAAAAAGATGTGCAACATTACTAATCATTTGGAAAATACAAATCAAAACCTTACCACTTCATACCCATTAGGATGTATTAGGAAAAAAGTCCACAACAAACAGAAAATAACAAGTGTTGGTGAGAGTATAGAAAAATTGGAAAGCTTGTGTGTTGGTGGTGAATGTCAAATGGTACAGGCACTGTGGAACAGTATGGTGATTCCTCAATAAATTAAACAGAAATACCATGATTCAGCATTCCCAGAGTATAAGCCCCAACGAATTAAACATAGGAACTCAAACAGATATCTGTACACCCACATTTCGTAGCTATTTGTTTGCTACAAATAGCAAAAAAGATGGAAGTAACCCAGTGTATTGACAGACACATGAATAAACACAGAGTGGTAGGCAATAATATATCTACCATTCCATCTTAAAATGGAAGAAAATTCTGATATGGATGAAACTTGAAGGTACTGTGGTAAGTGATGTAAGCCAGTTACAAAAGATAAATTTTATAGAATTCCAAAGTCCAATTTCCAGAGACAGAAAGTAGAATGTTGATTGCCAGAGACTGAGGGGAAGGGAAAAGGGAAAGTTAGTGTTTAACATGTACAGCGTTTCAGTTTTGCAAGATGGAAAATTTCTAGAGATGAATGGAGATGATGGTGGCACAACAAAGTAAAGGTACTTAATGCCACAGAAATATACATTTGAAAATGACTAAAATGGTAGAAATTATTCTATGTATATCTTACCACATTTTTTAAGGGAGTGGGAAAATAGGCTCCTCTATGGATGAGAAAACTGAAAACTGCTGTCTATTTTTTTCCATCAGCCACAGGAGCAAACAAGAATTTAATTAAATGAAACCAAGCTGTTGTAGTAGCTCATAGTATTTGAGAAAGTGTGCTGGAGGATAGTAAGCAGGATCTAAATATGGACTATTTTGATGCTCTTTCCTTTGGGAGTCAGTAGTAGCCCATGATTATTCCTTCAGATAGGAAAAATGGAGAAATAAAAGATGGTACATGTTGCTGGATGAATGAGGTGGGAAGGATGTCTGGTAAGACTTTGGAACTGGCCAGAAAAATAAAATAAAAATAACTTGGAATCCTAAAAAATAAATAAATAAACACTGAAATATTTGAAAGTGTCTGAGCCACCTTTCCTGCTTCCTTTATGCCCCTGGCAAAGAACTGGACACAGGACAGGCAGTCAATAATGACACGCCTGAGGTGTCCAAAGAGCCAGGCTCACTCACAGCTTCTGGGCTCCTGGGCTGCCTCTGCCTCCTCATCCCTTTCTGCTGTGAATGGGATTCTGTTGTTTATGGGAAACTCTGAGTGTGCTTGGTTCTCTAATCCATCGGCAGGAGGAGAAGATGTCTGGGACGAGTGAGGAAAGGCATCAGAATGTGTGGGTGGCAAGGCTGGGACAGAGAGTCATTGAAGGAAGCAGATGACCATAATGACCATTAGAGACCATCAGACTCCCAGAATGTCGTGGCTGGAAGAAACATGGGGAACATCTTATCTGCTCTTCCTCTCAGGAAGATGAGTCCAGAAAACTTCAGGAACTAATTTAGGACTGCTCAAAAAACAGAAAGTAGCAGAACTTGTACTTGAGACACAATTTTTATATTTCTAAGCTGGAGTCTATCCTCTCTGCCCAATGGAGCCCAAGTTCTCATTGAACCCTCTCCAATGGGTCACCCCAGAAGAGGCTATGATAAAGCCCCTCAGAACTCAACTCTAGTCTTGATTCTACTGCTGCAGGTGAAGCTGTGCCCATTAGCACAAGGGCACCATTCTTCTGGCTCCCTTAGAAAGTCTAGTACAGGTTCTCCCTCTGCCTCCTGGATGTCATGAAATGAGCAGCTTTCCTCTGCCACACCTTTCCGCCATGTTGTTCTGCCTCACCTCGGGCCCAGAGGCAGAACGGTGTGGCACCAGAAAGCCAATGGTGGACTGAACCAATAAAACTGATGCTATCAGAGCTTCCGGTTCTGTTTTCATCCAGTTGCCCATGGGTGTCAGTAGCTGTTTGCCTTAGCAGAGCCAATAACCTGGGCTTGGGAAGGGAGAGAAAGAGGGAAGAGCTGCATTGCGGTCGGCATGGTCCTGGAATGACCTGGCTGCTCCTGCTCACATCTATTACTTTTATTAATTTTTTAAAAAGTTCTCCATCATCAAGGAAAGAGTTTAAAAGACAAATAACAAAGTTCTATAAAGAAGGAAAGTCTAGTACAGAAGGTGTACCTGTCCTCTTAATAGCCACTTAATTAAGGGATCCTTGTGTATTTCCCAGTTAATTTTCCTACTCAGCTCCATGGAAACAAGTTATTTTTGATGTTATAGGAAATATATTCTTTCTTTTCAAACTGAGATTTAACTTGCTATGGTGTGTTGTTTAAGACTTACAGGTCAACAGTAGTGAGACACAGCTCAGGGAAGCTAAAGTGATAGGGGAATGAGTAGGGCTGAATGCCATAACCTTCCTTTCTTTGGTAGAGAGGAAAACTTCTTGGAAAAAGCCCAATGGAAGAGCATTTGGCAAACTAATTTATTGATCCAATTGCCTTTTCCAGCTGGGAAGGCTTCCATAACTGGGAAAAGCTAGTTATAAGCCCACAGCATTGAGCACCATCCAGGATCCACCATGGTAGTCTAGGAATGCCAAGATGTGAATCTACACTCATTCACTAAGGACAAGTTGCTGCTATGGACAAGTTGCTGAGAGACCAAATGGACAAGACAAGGGCTCGGGGGGCAGTAAGAGGTTGGTATCTAACGCCCAAGCAGCAGAGGTTGGAACCAGAAAATAAACAGAATCTAGAAATGCCAGGTTGACGATCACCACCCTGTACTCACCATGTTTGCCTCTTGGGGCAGTGCCAGAGAAAGGATCCAAGGCTACCTCAAGAAGTTGGGTCAGGCCCAGCAGGAAGGGAAAAGCCAAGAAACTGGCAGGCAGTGGGCCGAGAGAGACAGCGAGAGGGCTAAAACAGATGAGAAAGCTAAGAATTAGTGGGGTGGGATGTCATATTAGTTGAGATGCAGGTTTAGCTACATGGAACAGAGACCCAGAGTTACTGTGGTTTAAACAATAAAGAAGTGTGTTTCTCGGGCCATGCATGGTGGCGCACGCCTGTAATCCCAGCAGCTTGGAAGGTTGAGACAGGAGAATCATGAGTTCAAAGCCAGCCTCAGCAACTGTGAGGCACTAAGCAACTCAGTGAGACCCTGTCACTAAATAAAATACAAAATAGGGCTGGGGATGTGGCTCAGTGGTAGAGTGCCCCTGAGTTCAAATCCCGGTACCAAATTTAGGAAAAAAAAAAAAAAGTAAAATCTGAGCTGGTAAAATGGTCTTGCTCAGGACTTTTTTCTTGCTTAATTATCTCTAGGCAGCTGACTTCATTTGCATTTGAACCACACTTACCACCATATCTACTTTCAGACCAGTAGGAAGGGGGAAAGGAACCATAGAGGAGCAGGCACCTTTCTTTTAAAGGCTGAGGTATTGTACTCACCATTTCCACTCATACCCCATGGCCAGACTGGGTCACATGGCCACACCTAGCTACAAGTGATGCTGGTGATTGTAGTGTTTGCTCTGGGTAACCATGCTATAATTTCTACTGATATGGAAACGGGGAAGAATTGATGTTCAGGGCCAAGAAATCTTTGTCATAGGAATAGACTAGATGGGAGCAAAGCAAAATAGAATCCATGGAAGACAAGTCCAAGTACCAAGTGCAACAGTTTCTCTATGACAGACCCTGCCAGGCCTGCAGGGACAAGCTCCCCTCAGATGCTGAAGAGAGAGAATCACAGAAAAGAGAAAGTTTTACAATCACTGGAAGAATGGAGGGAGTCTTCTTTAGGCCTGTGTTTGAGCCAAGTCCCAAAAGATAGGCTGGATTTTGGCAATAGATGAAGAGGAAGGAAATGCCAAGATGTGTCAGCTGTGTGAGGAGAGCAGCAGGAGTGGAATCCAGGCTAGCAGGAGGCACCAAGGCCTTTGAACCGTGGGGCAGGGGAAGGGGGAAGCAGGAGAGATGGGGCTGTGCTTCCTCTGGCCTTTCCTAGGCCAACACAAGCAAAGGAAGAGAACACAGAATATGATGAAGATTGGAGACTGTGCTGTAGCCTGAGTTTATCCCTCTCCAAGAGAAGTTGGACTCCACTGACTTTACCTAAACAGGTGCTATTTTACCCCCAGGTGCTAAAGAGACTGCAAGACTTGCCTTCTCTTCTCATTTATTTGGGAGTGAGATGGCCCTGCCCTCTAACATCCCCACAGGAGTCTCCCTGAGCCCTGTGGTCAGATGCTTGACACCAAGCCTGAATCTGATGCTCTGGTTCTCAGCAAGCATCTCTATGGGCACAGAAGAGAGGATAGGAGCCAGGCTGGCATCATTCTGTGTATGTAATAGAGCCGGAAGAGTTGTGAAACCCAGGAGGTTCTGCTAGGCTGTTCTGCAGTAAATACTTGTTATAAAAATAAACCCAGCCTGCTTCAACAACAATGAGCAATCCCCTTGGGTTGCCAATGCTGGAAGTACTCATACATCTCTGGGCACATGGCTAAGGATGCAGGCCAACCCACGGCAGCATGCATACACGCAAGCACTCACGCTCAGCCTCCTGCATCTCACTGTGGACTCAACGCTTCATGTATCATACCTGCAACCAGGTATGGAGAAATATGAAGTCCCAGCTATGAGTTAAAGAATAATAATCACTAATATAGGGGGTGGGGAGCGTGGATGCAGATGGTATAGCAAAATTGAAGCATTTTTGTGGACTTTGCATTTCATATGAGTCAATGGTATGAAGTTAGCACAAAAATGCTAATATGGCCTTTAACTGCATTCAAACCAGTGGAATATCCAGAACAAAGGAGGATGTTCATCCTGGTTTATATCAGACTAACCTATGAAGTCCATTCAGAGAAAATACTGCAGCATGGCATAAGAACTTAAACCCATGGAACTAAGTTCACAAAACTAAAACCACATAGCCTGCTGGAGACCTGGAAAGACCAAAACCACAATCCTCACACCCCTGACTCACACTCAGGAACAGTCTCACACAGCCAGCATTTGGACCCTTCCACAAGATCTCACCTTTTCTGTGCTTCAGTAGTCCATGCCCTTGTGGAACTACCAGTCTAAAAGAGAAAAAGACACATAATAATAATAATAATAAAATAGTGCAAGTTTGGGTATGAATAACCAACAGTGTGGAACCAGCCAATATTATGAATGACAGGAAAACAGAGATCTCATCTGCCTAGGGATATCAGGAGAGGCTTCGCAGAGAAGGTAGCATTGAACCTTACAAACAGAAGATGGGAAATTTTACTTAATTAAGGACCTATGGCCATCCAGCCTCATTTAGAGTTAAAAGATGAGTCTCCTTATGAATGACTTTCTCTTGTTACAGGTCTAAAGTATAACCCAAACTGCCAAAGAAGCAAATGCGGAAACTAAGAAAACCACTGGCAGCCTCTGAGCTGTGTTTCATATCTAACTCCTACTGCCTCCCTAAGGGCCCAGCTGTAGGCACAAGATTGAGCTGAATGAATGCATGGGTTTTAGAAATGAAAGAACAGATCACTTTTCCAGTCCCCCAGCTTTGCCCTCCTTCCCCTGCAGAAGAGCATGCAGTGGCACAGAAGGCACTGACACTGGTTTAATTTGGGTGATTGCCTAAACCCCTTGTGGTTTTCCAGTGCTATCAGAGAACATACGATGCTGATTAAGGCTGAGGTCACAGGTGCTCCACTAACCCCCAGAGGAAAGTTAATTTTGCTCTCCTCTGTGGCTACAGGTTCTACCACTTATCCAAGGTGTACCACTGCTCCAAGGAATGTCATAATCCAGTTGTTCATCTTTTCCTTAAATGTTTTGATAACCAAGCCTGCAGAACAAATTTCATTATCCAGTTTTCTTTTTCCCTGCCTAACCCACCTCAGCTCTGGTTTTGTGGTGTGAGAGAGGAATGCATTTCCTAGAAGCAAAAAATGGCAGAGCTCTGGAGTTTGGGAAAGCAGGACTTTATAAATTGAAAATTATCTGACCCCACCCCCTTATTTTATGGACTAGAAAATGTAGGGGCATGTCCTGCCCTGTGTCATCTCATGAGCCACTGGGAAATAGGGACCAGCATTCCAGCCTCCTGGCTCCTCTTCCCATGCTCACTCCAGGGCATCCAGCTGTTTCCTTCTCTGACAAACTAGCCACTTTCAAACCTCACACCTATGGCCATGGGCCAAGAGTTTCTAATACTTCTGACAACAGGGCCTAGCAATTGGGTGCACTTGATTTTCTATATGTACACAAGCATAAAAAAGATCAAAGCATTTACAATTTGATGATGTTCCTAAATGCAAGTTCAAATTGCTGAGTTAAACAGCCAGTGAATTTTTTAGAGGGCTTTCTGGAGCAATTACTCAAGAAAGAATTAAATCCTGTGTGCCTTTCTACTTCTCATCCCCTCCCACTTCCTGGAAAGGGAAGAGTGGGGATCCAACAAAGAAAATCTTAAGAGATTATTGCTAATTACAGATTTTTACCTGCTGATGATCCTTTGCTTTGCACATTAATTAAATCAGGACCAGGTGTCTTACAGATAGATTAGCTGCTGGCTATCGTAAGAGATGAATAGGTCCCAGCAAATGGGCAAGAGAGAATGCTCTTGAGTTTTATGGGTCATTGCTGCTGCTGCTGCTGCTGCTGCTGCTGCTGCTGCTGCTGCTTTCAAGAGAAATCATGATAGAGAAAGGACTCCTCAATTTAAGTTCATTCAAATCTCAGAACTACCCATGTGTTAGCCACTAAGAGCTCAGATAGTGCACAGGTCCCCTCTGCCAGCAGATATGGCTGAGCCATCTGACCTGAGGGAATACAGACAGTTGATTCAGTTTCTGAGATTTGTGACCTAGGACCAGAGGATGACAGGGCCCTGAGTGGGAATTGGGAGTCAGTGAATGGTCCTGATCCAATTTCCTGCCCACCTGCTCTTTCTCTACGGACTCAGGCAGTTTTCCCTACCATCATCTGTGCTGAGAAAAAAGGAGAGAAGAGAAACAGAATCAGACTTTAAAAGGTGCTCCGACATAGTCAAAGACATGGCACTGCTCCTAAAGGCCAGGGCCCTTGTTCCCACTCCTGTAAGAAAGACTTTGGGTTAAAACACAGGACAGGGCTGGGATTGTGGTTCAGTGGTAGAGCGCTTGCCTTGCATGTGTGAGGTGCTGGGTTCAAGCCTCAGCACCACATGAAAATAAGTAAATAATAAAGGTGTTGTGTCCATCTACAACTAAGAAAATATTAAAAAACAAAACACAGGATACCCCCATGCCAACTACTATCGGGGCTTGGGGTGTCCAATGCCATTGGCAGGGTCAGGTCAGGTTTCCTTCTGTAGGACTCAGATGAAGGAAGGAGGGGGTGGAGGGGAGGCCGGGGCAGAAGAAAACAAAGGTCACTTATTATCTACAAAGGATGTATTTGTTCTAGTGTGTAAGGCCCTGAGTTTTTGCACAGCACTGGATCATTCACTGGAGCCCTGAGCTCCCACTAACAAATTAATCAGTTCCTAATGCTCCCCAGAAAGCTGCCTTCGTCTCTGCTTCACCACTGCTGAGCCTGTGTTCTGGGTGAGACCAATGATGAGCAAACCAGAGCTGAGCAGGGGCCTCCGGAGTTGCTGAGTGACACCCATGTGCTATTTGGAGGCAGGCACACACTCTGTTTCTTTGTAACAGAACATGAACACACATTGATTTGAGTAACTCAAGTTTCTTTCTGAAGAACCCTGGATCTAGTCCACCCTCCCCCACAATGAGTTCCACGGAAAAGTCCTGGCTTCCGAGAGCTGGCAGGAGTGATTCAGCTGTATTTGGCAGTCAATAGTCATGTCCTATCATTCTCATTCCGGAAACTAGAAAAGCACTTGAAGTAACAATTTGATCTGTTCATTTTTTGATTTGCTACCTACTCTGTGCCCAAGCCCATCCCCCAGTGGCTCCAGGACACTCATTGGCTACCTTTGGGTGCCTTCCAAAGCAAAAAGACCTATACACTGGGTTACTTCTTTAACTCAGGCACAGGGCAGAGCCTACCTGGAGAGGAGAATCAGCAGGGCCAGCACTGGGAGAGGCAAGCAAAGCACCTAAGGCTCCACCCTGCACCCGTATGACTTTGACAGTGAGTGCCTTTGTAAATGCTGCGTCCTGGGCACCTCACTTGCCTCACCCTCCTCCTCACCCTGGGGTGGCTGGGATTCTATTCATGAAGGGAGCAGTTCACATCCCCAGTTTATAAGCTAGTGAGGGGTGGAGAGTCAAATACACCAATGTCAGACCAATTAAATTCAGACCTTTGGGTATGGAGTCTGAGCCAGGTGAGTCTTTTGTGCATCCACTATTAAAAACTGCTAGTCACATTGGGCCATAGGTGATGGATGGATGGTCTGCCAATGTCTACTGCAATTTGGCCAGGCTCAGTTGTCTCTGTGCTGACTTAGCCCCTCCAGAATTTCCTCTGAGCCCCTCAGGGCCCTGAAATCTGGCTGGACTTACATGCAGACTTACCTAGGTAGTCCTCTTGGTAACCATGCCAGTCACTATGACCCATTCCCAAGCTCCCAACTGAAATTCTGGTTAAGCTCTTATCAGCTTCGCATAGGAGCATAGAGGTGACTGTGTTATACTTTATTTCCTTTGATGGGATCACAGATGCCTCCAAGTTGGTATAGGGAATCTCTAGGTGGTCCCCACAGATATCTAAAATTAGACAGTGTTCCCCTTAGTTTACCAAACACATCTCCCCAGAGACTGGAATGGGGTGGGAAGATGAAGACATGTGCCTGACTGACTGCCCAGCCCCCGCCTTCTGTCTCCCTTTTCCCCTTGATCATTAGAAATCCTTGTAGGGGTCTCTCAGACATAAAAGTCTATGATCTGCTTCCGGGTCTTTAGAAAATCCTGTCTCCTTAGCACTTGGCTTTCAAGACGATGGTCAACTTGGAGACTCACAAAAATCTAATTTGACAGTAAAACCTCAGCAATGGCAGCTATGTGTCTTTCCCCAGAAGCATTGAAACTCCCTGCTAACACAGTGAGCAGGAATTCCCAGAGCAACAAGATGCATAGGATATAGAAACACTTCTGAAAATATTTCAAACAACATTATCTCCATTCTACACATTTCATGCCAACAAGCAGCATTTTATGCAGAGCCTTGGAATGCAACAAGCCACTTGCTGGATCTCTACTCATCATGCAGCATTTGGAGAGGCGGGTAGAAGGGGGACATTTTTATTCCCATCTCATATTTGTATAATGAGACAAAGGAGAGACTTAAGTGACTCCTGAGACCTTCAAAAGGCAGGAGCAGTGTAGAAGGGCAGAAAGTGAGATGTATTCTGCAGCGGATCCTGAGTTTCTGTGTATGTATACAATGTATTTGATTCTGAAACCTCTGAGCAGGGCTGTGCTATTTTACTAAGAAAATGGAAGGATTTTGTTTTGTTTTTTGAGGTGGTGCTGGGGATCAAACCCAGGGCCACATGAGTGCTAGGCAAGCACTATACTGCCAGCATATATCTCTAGCCCTTTTTAAAAATTTTAATTGTGAGACAAAGTTTCACTAATGGCCTCATATTTGCAATCCTCCTGCCTTAGCCTTCAGAGTAGATGGGATTATAGGCATGTGCCACTTGCCCAGTTAAAATGGAAGTCTTAGACCAGCTATGAAAACTGAAAAATGCATGGCCCTTCCCTTCCTGAGCCAAGTCTACAGTCTGGACTGGCCTCATGGTGTTGGATTGCTTAACTCTTCCCCGTCCCGTCCAGGCTCTGTCTCTCTGCCAGTTCCTTTGCAAACACTCCCATGGCAGGCTGGTGTGGACTTACTTCTCCCTTTCATTCTCTCTCCCACCCTGTCCTGCTCCCCCACCCTTGTGTCCTTGGCCAGGCTGGGCTTTGTGCCAGCCCACAGGTCCCTCTTCTGTAGCTGTACAAATACCACTAAGCCCCACAGGCTCCTAGGAGCTGGGCCTGCCCTCCACAGGAGATTAAGAGCCTTCAGTGAGTCAGCAGCCCAGCTAGGCCAGAAGCCCAGGACTCCTGGCTGGGCCTCTCAGCTGGGCATTCCCCATCCCCTCTCTTCCCGCCTCTGGACCCCCTTTCCTCATTCTCTCAGTCCTTAGGTTGGCCTCTGCACCCACACTGGGCCATGAGAGTCCCAGCGTGTGTCTCTTCCTAGCTCTGGAATTTTCCCACCAAATGCCCCTGGCTTTGATGGTGTGCCATGGCTGTAAGTCAGAGAGGCCTGTGTTTGTGCCAGAAGACTGAGTGTGTGGAGTGTGGGTACCTCCTCTCCCTGGCTGTGTGACCCTCTGGGTTCTAGTAGGGAGTGGTGAACTGCTGCCAAGAGTCACCCACAGGCCCTCAGTGCCCACGTACTCTGAATCATGGCTACCGTACACAGAGCTGAGTCACTGTCAGGACCCTGGGGAGTCAACCTAAGGCCTGTTTTAGAAAGATTTGCCAATGTGCCCAAGTCTTACAAATGCTTAATAATTTTTGTCAAAAATAGTTCTGAGTTCAGGGCCTCGGTGCTCAATAGACAGCTCCCTTGCTAGGTGATTACACCATGTGTGTCATCTGGGGCTCCCCGCAGATGGCCTAGACCTCAACTAGTATGGCCGCTCTGGCTGCCACAGGCGTAGTGAACCACACATTTGCTTCATGAGGGGAGGAAGGGATGATGCAGGAGAAGCTCTTAGTTGCCAACTCTGCAGAGCAGAGATTGTACCTTTGTGCCAACTACTCTCTGAGTCACTCAGTACCATCCCCATTCACGGGAAGAAAAAAATCTGGTGCATGCAACTAACTAGTTTGAATTTCCAACTTCTTGGCAATGAGAGAGTTTAAGGCTTCTATAAATAATAAGTCCCCCAAACACTCCCTCTCCTAGCGGGGCTGCCCTTTTTCTGACCTCTTACTTATTCAGAGTGCTTGGTAATCTAGAGACCAGAGCCACCATGGGCCTCAGAGATCATCTAAAGCAAATGGAGACTCAGAGCATGGACCCGACTTTTCAGGCCACAGAGCTGAATTCTAGGTGTCCGGCCCCAGAGTAAACCCTCCAGAGAGGAAGATGAACACAGCCTCTGTCCTCAAAGACTTCCAGAATGGCAGGGAAGCCATTACTCACTCAAAAAGCAACAATACAAGGTAAACCATTAGGACAGCCATAAAAAGTTGAAGTGTCACAGAAGAGCAAAGACACAAGATCACTCCTGCACAAGGAATCAGGAAGGCTGTCACGAGGTAGAGAATTAGAGTTAAGCCTCCAATATGGGGTTGGATTTGGTAACTCAGGTACAGGAGGAAAGGGAAAGGGTTATGCCAGTCAAAGAAGCAGCTTGAGAAAAGTCATGAAGATGAGATGCCCAAGAAATGTCCGCAAGCTTGGCTTTTATACAGGATGTTGAAATAGAATCATGTGGGTAGGGAGGGGGAATAGGTCAAGGGTTCAGATGATGGAAAGTCTGGAATGCCAGGGTGAGGAATTTGAACTTTACCATCATTCGTATCTAAAAGCACCAGGTGGCAATGTGCCAGGCACTTCCCTGAGCAAGATTACTCAAGTAATGCATAGTCTGCACTTTCTAGGAGCCTGGAATTTAAGATAGAGGATGGGATTATGGACAGATACATAAAACATATACATAAATCAAAAACTATTTAACACATAAGTATTTAAGTTCAAGTAAAGAAGTAAGTGCACTTAATGGACTAGTGAGGGAAGAAGGCGTCTAGGGATTTGTTCCTGGAACATGTCCTTCTATCCTCAGCCTCCCCTGTGCTCTGCAATTCTGGAGAAAGGCCAGAAGAGCTAATATATCAGTCTTAATATTAGACACTGTCTTCAAGTGGCTTTGTTTCTTAGATGGTTGATTTGGGGGCTGGAACAATTCCTTGAGCTGCCCATTCATTCTCAGTAATTGATCCACCTCCTCTGTATTCAGTCCTGAGCTCATAGCCCATTAGATGTAGTTTGGAGAGGGTGGGGGGTAGGAAGGAGTACAGGACAGGGTTGCTGAGTACAATTGTACTGGTTATCCACTGCACAAGAGGGAGCAAATGAGAGCTGAAGTCTACATGAGGTAGGGGAAGACATTTTTCCTAATCCACACAAAGGCATTTAATGAGCTTGTGGCCCTGACAGGGATATGGCCTAACAGCTGCTCTAGATAATGCTTTCCAGCCCTCCCCTCCCCCTGTCTTCCACCACAGATATCGGAAACACTCCAGCCTGATGCCCTGGGCCCGGAGCCAGCACAGACATGACTCTCAGCCACCCAGCTCTCCACTCTGGACCCCCTGCTCACTTAGGCTCCATTAGGCTGGAGATCTGAGAGAGGACAGAAGAAAAGTTTTGCCAAAATATATGAAAGACTAGGAAAAACCACACACACATCCTCTAAACTGGGTCAAGCCTTGTCTTCAAACTGCTGGGCAGACCTCTGACTCCCCGGTACTGTGTCAAACAGTCTCCCACACTTCAGAAGGACACAAGAGTTGGAAGCCCCTCAGAGCCGTAGTTGGCAGGAATCCCTCTCCACCCCACCCCCACCACCCCGGACAGAGCCACCCCTGCGCTGTCCAAGCATTCAGACACAGAGCCCACCAGCCCCTAGGCAGCCCCTTACATTGAATATGGGCTCTGGTAGAGAGCTCAATCTTATTGATTCTGGCTCTGTGCCCTATTGCAGTTTAGATCTGTAGATAAGAAGAAAAGAAAAAAATGTCCCCTTCCCCAAATGGGCTGTCTTTTTACCCCTCCTCACTCATATGTTGAATCCCATAGCAGCAGCATCCGTGGTTCCCAGCTGAATATTCGCCTGTTGCCCATGAAATTGATGTTCTCTAACCTGTTGCTGATCTTGGGTTCTGACTCTTGGGCTGGTGTTCTGATTCTAGGCTGCAAGATCACCTGGACTTGATGCCACCATCAAGCATTGGCTCCCTCCCAGAGCCCCCCACAACTTTGATCCTGTTCCTCCAGGCAGCTCATGGTAAATGCCTTGCCTGGAGCAGAAATAGGGCTTTCAGGAACAGTTTTATAGTTGTGCATTGCTCTAGACCCTATGTTGTTCCTTTGGATCCTTATTGTGGTAGTCGGTGGTCCTACTGAGTTCATCAGCACCCCTCCTTTATTTTTTTGGTAGTGGGGATTGAACTCAAAGCACTTGACCACTGAGCCACATCCCCAGCCCTATTTTGTATTTTATTTAGAGACAGGGTCTCACTGAATTGCTTAGGGCCTCACTAAGTTACTAAGGCTGGCTTTGAACTTGTGATCCTCCTGTCTCAGCCTCCTGAGCCGCTGGGATGACAGGCATATGCCACTGCTCTGGCCATCAGATCTCTTTTGAAAAGGCAAGATAGAGACAAAAGAAGATAAGGCCTCCTTCTCTGGGTCCTTTGGTCTTCCAACTACACACTCACCTCTTCCAAATTGATTGTTTACACTCAGAGGGCAGAGTGCACCACTAGTTCCTGTTTAACAGAGTTTAGTACAGAGCTGTGGCAGGGTAAGACTCGGGGGGTGTTGTTACTTGAATGGATAAATGACTGTGAGTGAATGAATGAATGGTGGGAAAGTAGGATTTGATCACTAGGGTTGAGAGGAGCGCTGATGAACATCAGGAGGAGATGAGCAGATTGCTGGGGACCTGGCTTTTGCCTGGCAACTGTTCAGATGACTTGTCATCAGAAATGAACATCATGTTGATCTATTGGCTCCCCAAGTCACTTCCCGTGTCTGGCTTTCCTGCAGACACTATGTCTGCCCCCACACCATCAGTCTTTTCCTTTCCAGGAATCAGTCCTTGTCATGCTCCATTCCCACTCTTCCCTTGGAGTCCTAACAAAGCAAACATCTGTAGACCACTCATGCAGCAGGGATGGTGAGGGCCTGAATCAGGATGTTGTTGTGAAAGACGGAGACGAAGAAACATGAGTGGAAAGTGATCTGATGGATAAATCAGGAGAACTTGGGCTCAATGGTAAAGTGCTTGCCTAGCACATTTGGGGCCCTGGGTTTGATTCTCAGCACCACATATAAATAAATAAATAAATAAAAGGGTATTGACAACTAAAAAGTATATTTTAAAAAAGGAGAGGGGGAACCTGACCTGGGGTGAGTGGTCAGTAGAGACACAAGTGGAGAAGGGAGAACTGAGTGAGGGAAAAGTCTTCCAAGAGAGGACAGGGCCAAAGAGGCGTCTCATGGAGGAAACACAGTGGTAAAGGGACTTACTGATAAGGGCGGAAGAAGAGTTTGAGTTTTTTTTTTTTTTTTTGGCATTTTTGAGGTGCCAACTTGGATGACCATCTGCCAGCCTAAAAGTGGTTATTGGAGGTAGAGAGCTCAATCTTATTGACAAGATAATGATGATAGAAACACAGAAATGAAAGAGGATGGTGACAAGTGAGGTGGGAGAGCTCTCCCTGAGACCACTCGCAGCATCACCTGGCTTTTGTGTCAGGACAAAGGCCCCACTGCACCTACCTCAGAGCTATCAGGAGGAAGAAAGGACCTAGTAATTTTTAGGAACTGGGCCAAGAGCCCTATATAAGCCACATATTCAATCCCCACTAGACATCTAGACTGGCACAATCCAAAGGAACTTTCTTTGATGCTGAAAACATTTACTATAGGTGGTAAAACGGCAGCTACTGACCCCATGTGACTACTGAGCACTTCAAATGTGGCTACAGAATGGCTTTTTATTTAAATTTCTGCAAGTAGCTATCGTATTAAAAGGGCAGATCTATTCCAGATTCCTCCATTCACATGTGAAAAACCCAACAAAGTGACTCTCAGCAAAATTATTTCCCCTAAAACGTAAAGCAATTTGAAGAACACCCATTCTCATGTAATATTTTTGTATAACTGAGGCTGCATGTGCTTGATAAAGATTCTGATGTTGAAATTTAAAGCCTGAATAACAAGAAAGATTTTTTTTTTTGAAAAAACAGAAGGTTTTGGCAAACTTTTACATTGATTTTCAATGTTAGGGCCAACTGGATTGCTTATTAAGAATTCAGAAGCTCATTAATATTAATACTGATAAAATAGATAACCTTGACCAGGCCCTTACCTTATGCTAGGTGCTTGTATGAGTTATCTGTTGCTATATAACAAAATGCCCTTAAACCTAGCAGCTTAAAACAATAAGCATATATTATGTCACAGTTTCTGAGGGTTGGTAATTGAGGCCTGACTTGGCTGCTTGGTTCTGGCTAGGGTCTTTGAGGTGGCAGACAAGATGTCATCTGGGGCTCAGTCTTCTCAAGACTTGACTGGGGCTGGAGGATCCATGTCTAAAATGGCTCACCCAGTGGATAGCAAGAGGCCTCAGTTTCTTGTCCAAATGGACCCCTCCACAGGGCTACACACAGCACAACAACTGTGTTCCCCACAAACAAGTGATCCAAGAACAGAGTGGCCAAACACGAAATCTTAATACGTTTTTAAGACCTAGGTATACTGTCATGTGTGCTGGAGTCTGTTGGTCATACAGATCAATCCTAATACCATATAGAAGATCTCACAAGGATGTAAATAAGAGGAGGCAGAGATTATTGGGGACCATCTTAGAAATTAGTGGAGACCATCCTGTCTGTTCCCCATATATACCACCTAACTCCATCCTCACAAAATTAGCAAGGAGATCCCCTTACTATCCCCTTTTACAGATGAGGTAACTAAGGCTCAGAGAGGGTAAGTGACTCGCCAAAGTCTCTGAGGTGGTAAATAGCAGAGTTGTGCCTCCTCTCCAGGGGAAGGCTGCTAGCCCTGCAAATCTGCACTTGCCACCATGCCCTGCGCTGCTCCAGCAGGAACGCTTCTTGATTCGCTCCTTTGATTCAAGGCACTTTGCATCTGCTAAATCTTTATCAGAAAACACACATCCCACACTTGTTAAGAAAATGTTAAGCGAGGAACAGAAAGATTCTTTCTTTAACACAAATGAAGCTCATGAAAGCAGCAAACATAATACTATATCATAAAGCATTAGACACAGTCTCATTAAAATGAGGAGAAAAAGATCTGCAGTTACTACTATTCTTTAATGTTTGGAAAATATCGTTGGTGCAATAAAATAGAAATAAAAAGTAGAATTATTGAAATGAGAGAAAATTGTCATTAGAAGTTCCCATATAACCAATTGAAAACACTTATCAGTACTAATGAAATTTCAGCAAATGGCTGAATCTAAGACACACTCTTTAAAGCAATGCCTTTCCTGTAGATCAGCAATAATCAGTAATGAGACACACAAAAATCCTCCTCATCCCTCAGTCACCTTGTGCCACCCTGGAGCCTGTGGTCAGTGCTCCTTCTATGGCCAAGTACTTGGGCCTCATCTTAGTCTATTCAGGAAACTATAGCAAGACTGAGTGGCTCATAGACAACAGAAATTTGTTTCTCACAGCTCTGCAGGCCAGGGGTCCAAGGCCAGTGATTAGATTTCGACATATGAGTTCATGGGGTGGGGGGATTAATAGTCAGACCATAGCACATTTTTCCTGGCCTGCATACAGGGCAGGGTGGGCTGAATGTTTCCAGGGAAAGATAATCAGGTCTGACAGCTCCAAGGAAACCCTTAGGCTGGAGTTTTCTTTATAGCCCTAGGAATGTCCACTCCTCTTGGGCACAACAGGTGAGCTCTTTCCTGCTGCTTTGGGCTTTCCTTTATAGTGGAAAATAAAGGAAGATAGGATTCTGGCAGGGATGGGACAATGTCTCACTTGCAAAAGTAAACAAAGTAGAAAAGTGCCCCTGGGTTTTAAATCTAGGATCCAAGTTGGGGTCATGACTCTGGCACTATTTACCTATGACCTTGAAGAAGCTACTCATGAGCTGGGGAGGTGACACAGTGTAGAGCATTTGCCTGGCATGTGAGAGGCCTTGGGTTGGATCCCAAGAAATGCAAAAAGAATTACTCATTTCTCCAATTCTCACTTCCTTTACCTGGGGAGCAGAAAAGGGGATTGCCCTTTCCTAAGAGTTGAGGGGAGAATGCAACTTGACAATGAGTGGAAAAGTACTCGACAAACTAAAAATATAATGGAAACAGAATGTGAGACTGCTACTGTTGATGGGGGCCCTGCCATCCTGCTGACAAAAACACACGCAGTGCCAGCTCTGATTGGTTCCCACGGTGCATTTGATGCAGCTGTCACACTGCACCCTGGTCTCATAAGGCTCACACTTTGGTGAACTGACCATATCGGGGTGCTTCCACCTGCTGTTGACTCACATGGGCAATGAGGCTAGACTCAGGGATGCATTTGTGTTGTGAGTTTGCCTGGTCTCAGTTTCCCAATCAACTGATGGGTTTTGATTTCTCAGGCCTTTGTTTATATTACCTACTTTACTCTGAGGTCCTGTGGGGACAAGTGCATGGAGTACTGCATACAGGGCATACATTAAGGGTGTCTGAGTGGCAGGCCACTCCCCTCTTGCTAGGCTCATGAACCGCAAGCCACTTACCCTGTAGGCACAGCCTGGGGCGTGAGGCCACGAGTTGCAGTCCCTGCACTTGCTCCTTTCAGGCCTGCTCCTTGATTGGTCGCTGCAATGACAATTAGCAGACATTGTACTGGTGGCTGCCTGTAAACTGCTTAGCTACTGCCTGAGTTTATATACATGGTAACTGCGCAATAAACTCAGACCTGCTTCCTGCTTGGTCTCTGGAGGTCTTGATTAGCGACACTCTCCTCAAACCTGTTCCATGGACCTCCTCGCTGGATGAGAGAGAGCCCATGCAAGTCCCACCATCCAAGGGGCAGTATCTTCTAGGAATCACTGTCCTCTCTAACAGGGGGATAGGGAGATGGTAGCACATCCCCCAGAGCCTTGGGATAATGCCCCTCTAGGGGTCTAGGTCTGACCAGCAAAAGAACCAGCCACATGCAGTTGGGTCCAAGGGACCAAGACAAGCTTCTGAAGTCTGGCAACACTGAGAGAAGGAGAGCAGGGGCAGAGAAGCCTCAGCTGCTGTAGGCATGTGGAAGGGGAAAGTGTGGAGTTGGGGGAACCCAGAAAAGACCAAGGAGGCAGAAGGAGGCAGAGACTCTGGGATCAGGACCAAAAAAATAAAATAAAACCTTCTGGCACCTGGGGTGTTTGAGGTTGATTCCTCAGCCTTTGGGGGGCCTCCAGAGGTACCATGCTGAAACCAGAGAGGGTTTCCTAGGGCAAACATTTTCCACCTGACTCTGCCCCTCTAGGCTGGGAAAAATGGAGATTTAGCAGAGGCTGGCCCCGGTTATTAAGTCCTCTCTGCTTTAAGAGGAGCCATTCCTCCAGCCTCATGGAAAGTGTACATGTCTATGTGGCCTGGCAGCCATGGGGAGGGTGGTGCTGCTCGGGCCATGGGGCTGGCTGCTCCTCACATTCCACATTCTCAAGATGACATCAGAGGCTGCCAGGGCCAGACCAGCCACTGTCCCTCAGTTCCTTCAGCCCTGGCTGCTAGAGGCTATGAGAGCCTCACTGGGGTCCCCAGGGACACTGTGGGGAGAGCCTGCCTTGAGCTCGCTGGCCTTGCCTGCAGGCCTGGCCCACAGATTAAAGGGCTGGCCGCTGCAAACTGCAGCTGAAACCCAGCTGTCCCTGTAAGTCCGCCCAGCCTACTTTCTGAAGCGTGTCATCTGAACACGACCCTCAGCTGGCGCGGAGAGGTAAAACACTACTTCAGGGTGACGACTCCTGGGTGCGAACTGCACACGCCCCCAGCGAGCCTCTGCTTTGTCCTGTCCACCCCTCAGTCTGGCGTCTCTCTTTGGCCTCATCTCCCTCTAGTGCTTTGTTTTCTTTTCCTCTCCCTCTGCGTGCTCTCCCTCTGTGGAGCTCAGTCTCTTTCCATCTGTCTCCGTCCTTTCTCCATCTTTCCCCAATGTTTACCTCTCATTCTCTCTCCTGTGGTTTCTGTCTCACTGTGTTTCTCTCTCTCTCTCTCTCTCTCTCTCTCTTTCTCTCTCTCTCTCTCTCTCTCTCTCTCTGCCTCTCAGTTGGTTTCTAAGTCCTTCTTAGCCTCTGCTCTCCCTTTCCCTCTGTCTTTTACACCCCTCTGTCTGTCCTGTCTCTGTATATCTCTCTTTCAGTTCTTGATCCTTTGATTCTCTCTTTGTCTCTCAGACTCTGTTCTGGCCTCTCACAGTCTTTGTCCCTCTGTCTGTCTCTCTGTCTCACAATCTTTGTCTCTTAGATTGTCTGACTTCCTCTTAGACTCAGCACTCGCTCGCTCGCTCTCTGTCTCTCTCTTTCTCTCTCTGTCTATCTCTCATCTTTGAGTAAAGGTGCCCAGACAAAATGCCCAGCAAGACCGAAGCCCTCCCAGGGCTCCACAGAATAGGGGAGGGTGGGCTGCCAGGCTGAGACCACATGTAAGTCTGGCACAGCAGTTTGGCTATGAAACTTCCCTTGTGGTCATATTAAGAAAGTGCCCAGCAGGGGACATTCTGGGCATGGAAAGCAAGTTCCATCCCCACTCACTTCATAAGCAGCAGCAATACACATCTCCTCTCACCCTGGGGAGCAGAGGAAAGGCAATTACAGGCTGTGTCAGCTAATCCTGAAAAACCCCCTCCAGAGAGTCAGACACTCTCGTTCCTTGTATTCTTTGGTCCTTCTTAGTAGCAGGAAAGGCCTTCAGAAACCAGTGTCTAAACAAAATGCCAGCAATAAGATGACAGGTCTGTACTGTCTCTAAATATACGGGGGAAGCAGAGCTGGGACTGAGAGATGGATAAAGAATTAATGAGGATATGACTGGTAAACAATGCAGAACCTTAAAGCTTTTGAAAGGACAGCCGGAGTACTTCTGGCCATTCATACCTCTGGCCAAGTGACAACATTTCCTCCAGAATAACCCTCTAGCAACCAATGTATCAGAGAAATAATAATAGCATTTCTCTTGAGTCAGAGGTATTGCCAGACACTCATCAGATATGATCTTAATCAATCCTATAGAAAATCCTAGATAAATAGTCATCTCTCCATTTTACAGATGGAGAAACTGAGGCTCAGAAAAATTAATTGCCCCCAAAATACACAACTAGTTAGCAGAAGAGCTAAGATAGAACCTAGGACTGTCAGGCTCCAAGCTGGCATGCGTCCCCCACTGCCACACTGAAAAACAGTCTAATCGTGTGGGGATGGTTCTTTTCACACCTGAGTGTCCTTTCTGTGGGTGGATTGGAAATAGAAACAGTTGGACATGATTAAGCATCAGGTCAAGCTGACCTCCCTTCCTTGCCTGCCAGGCAGCAGGTGGCTTCTGAGCATGTCCAGAAGCGATGCTGTTCCAATTAGCCCAGGTAGCAAAGGACCACAGGGATGGGAAAGGAGCTTCAGGAAATATTCCACTTGGTGCCTCTTCATCTAATCAGCACTAAAAGAAAGATATTTAAGGCGTAGGAAACCTGCACCCTCAGAGGATAGGAAGGGAGGGAGGTCCCACTGAAGACTCCTGTGGGTAGCAGGACATAGAAGAGGTGTGTGTGCCATGCTGTTGTCATGTCAGAGAAGACTCTAGAAACAAGGTTGCTTTTCTGTTTTTGTTTTTGTTTTTTAAAAAAGCACTTGGTCCGTTTACCTGGAGACTCCCCATTACTTCCTTGGTTGGAGAGCCATGTCTCATATCCTGTCACTGCTTCTGTAGACGAAAGGGGGAAAGGGCGGCTTGAAAGACAGCCAGGCAGCGGAACATGCCACACACACTCAGGGATATTTAAACCTGCTTAGGCTCTTGGAGCTAAGTTCTCCCTGCACTGATCTCATGGGGTCAAGATGTGTGTATCTGGTGCCAGAATGAGGCTCTGGCCTCATACAAAAAAAGTTTATGAGGTTTCAAACAATTCATGACTCGGATTAAAACAAAAGTGAGCCAGACAGTACACACCCAAAGTGGATTTGGGCCCAGTTGCCAATTTGACAGACTTTATTGAAGACATAAACTAGATTCCATTCCATGCCACAAATATTTCTGTAGTTCCTACTGTGTGCCAGTGCTGAGCTAGACACTGAGGATATGGAAATAAACCAGCCATGCCCTCTGACTTGAAAAAGCCGATAATTCTAGGATGGAGATCAAATAGGTACTCAAAGAAAAAGGGTTACTCAGTGTCCAAAAAGTATTTGGGGGGGGGGGTGGCTACTACGTGCCAGACATCCTGAACTAGGAATGACTAAAAAGATGATCTGATAACAAATTTGACCCTCTTTTTTCATCAAATAAGCCAGATTCAATTCACTTTCATTAAGGGACTTTTAAAAATGATTTTTAATGCTATTTTTCCTGCTAGACTATAAGCATCCTGGGGACTGGGCTACAGACCTGCAGTGTCCACAGTGTGTCTTCAATGCTGAGATTGTGTCTGGTCTCATGAATATCAAGAAAGTCAGGAACCAGGGGACGCTTCTAGGCTCTGGGGGTGGACATGAGATGGAGAAGGGGTGGGGAACAAAGGGCCTCCCATCAAATTACCCTACAAGACAGAGCAATATAACTTTTCCAAGAGAAGTGTCCTCCTTTCCCTCCCTCATCCACCAACATGCACAGTCAATTAAGGACTTGCGGGCCTCAGACTCCCCTGGCTTGCTGCACATGTTGTGGTTTTCAAGCTGTGGACCACACACACTTCAACCTCCTTCCTCTGCCACCTACACCATAGAGTCCGGAGAGCCGACATCCTTACCTCCCCACCCCTCTGGCAGCTGGGGATGGCCATGTGATATGGTTCTATCCAGTGAGCTGCTGATGGAAATTTCTAGGGAAGGCTTCTCTTTGAGAACAAAAAGACAACTCTTACAAGAAGAAAGTGTTGGAATTTTGCCCTTCATACCTCCCCCTCCTTCCTGGGTCCTAAGAGGCACTGGCAACACTTCCTGTCACAGCAGCCCTGATTTGTCACTAGGGGCTTCTTGCTGTGAATGAGAAGATTCCCTTCATTATTCAGGCCACTGTATTTGGGCCTTTGTTAATGTGTTAAGCACATTACTGGGCATGTTCCCAATGTCAGAGACTTTGCATTCATCAGCCACCACACAAATAGGAAGAAATAACTAACATTTATTGAACAATTACTTTGTGCCAGACTTGTTTTCTGAGCTGTTACAAATATCAACTCTTTACTCCTTATGTTAGCATCAGTCCCACTTTATAGATGAAGATTTGGGTTTGTAGAGGCTGTTGGTAAAGGGCAGAGCTCTGGCTGATCTCTTCCCCACTGCCTGTGAGGAAGAAACCAGAAACTTTTTCTGTGGAAAAAACAAATCCCTTTGGATGTAAGCCACATTTGAGCTGTCTGGGGGGACATTGAGGAGGTATTTATGATATTGGGAGAAAACCGGGAGCCAAAGGTACAAGGATGTTTTAGGGAGATGTTAGGTACTGGGAATTGAACCAAGGGATGCTCTACCTCTGCGCTACGTCCCCAGCCCATTTTATTTTTGTTTGTTATTTTGAGACAGGGTCTCACTAAGTTGCCCAGGATGGCCTCAAGCTGTGATTCTCCTGCCTGAGTCTCCAGAGTTGCTGGGATTACCGGTGCACACCACCACACCTGGCTCAAAAGTCAAAGGACCTTTGAGGAAGGGTGAGAATGACTGGGTTTGCCTGCTGCAGGGCCCAGGGAAGATAAATCCAGGCCTTTCCAGAATGGAAAGCCCTATTTACCACTGTGTTCCCCTAGCACTTGGTCTCATTTCTCAAGGAAATAGGGGCAAAGGAGCACCACACTCCAAGGTAAATCCCAGCTCTGGAACATAGCTCAATAAAGGCTCACCTAGCTTAATTAAAATGTGCCATACCTGGGTGCTGAGCTTAGTTTTAAAGAGATATGAACATCAGAACCCTGGCATTCACAGGCAGCCAGTTCCTTCCTGAAGAATTTCCACTAATCTCTTTTCCAGGAATAGACCTTGGCTCCCAGGCAGTGTCAGTGAGTTCAAGGCACAGCTTGACTCCAGCCCTCTCACCAACAAAGCAAAACGACCTAGCTGTAGGCAATAGATGGAGCCTTCTTGAGGCCACCACACCAGGACAGTTTCCGTGGTCTGGGATCTTTGGAACCCTCCCTGCTCAAGTACCTGGGCATTAGAGGTTTGAGGGAGAAAGAGGTGGCACTAAGGGACAACAGAAGTTCACAGACATAGCTGAACCTTCACCACTCTCTGTTGCTTCCTCCATCCACCCTTCTGTGGCAGCCTCCCCACTTCAGCTGCCCTCGATCAGGCTTTGATTCTTCCTGGAAATGATCGCCACTGAAATAGAAGATGTAATTTGTAAAATACCCTGTTCAGATTTGCATCAAAATTAGACAGAATAGGAGAGTGGGGGGAGTTACAGATGAATCAGCGTTGAATCCCAGTTGATAAATTAAAAGCTCCATGATGGCATTAGTTATTAGAGCCCAGAAGTGGAAGCAACCCAAGTTATTGTATCTATCAACAGATAGACATAAATAAAATGCATTACATATAATGAAATATTATTCAGCCTTGAAAAGGAAGGAAATTCTGACATATGCTACAACTGAATGAGCTTTGAGGACATTTTGCTAAATGAAATCAGCCAGTCACAAAAAGACAAATAATTTATTATCTCATTAAAGTACTATCTCATTTATAAGAAATACCTAGAATAGTCAAATTCTTAGAGACAAAAAGTAGAGTAGTGGTGGCCAGGGACTGAAAGAGGGGGGGAATGGGAACTTGTTTAATGAACATAGAGTTTCAATTCTGCAAAATTAAAAGAGTTCTAGAGATTGGTTGTACAAAAATATGAATGCACTTCATACTACTGAACTATATTCTTAAAATGGCTAAGATAGTAAATTTTATAGTACATCTATTTTACCACAATTGAAACTTCTATAGTTTTAACATTTAAAAAAATTTTTTAATGCTGAGTGTTGTGCACATGAGTATTATTATCCTGTTTGTCTACACTTCTATATGCATTTGAAATTGTCTATAGTAAAAAGCTAAATGTGCTCTATACATTATTAGTCAGGGTTCTTCAAAGAAACAGAATAGGATAGATATAAGACAAGATTTACTATGAGAATTGGCTCACACAATTATGGAAGGCAACAAGGCCTATGATATGCCAACTGAAGACTGGAGAACCAGGAAAGTTGGTGATGTAATTCAGTCTGAAGGGCTTGGGACTAAGTTCCTAATGCATGAATCTTTGGGGAACAAACCACATCCAAATATCAGCTACTGATTCCAATGCTAATCTCTCCTAGAAACATCCTCCCAGACACTCCCAGTAATAATGTTTTACCAACTATCTGGGTATCCCTTAGCCCTGTCAAGTTGACACAAAATAAGCCATCCACAATATTCAATACTAACAAAAACCACATTTTAAAAGTCTAGTAACAAATTTAAGAAATGTGCACAGCTACATAATACATTAAAATCATTACTAAAGGATATAAAGGAGGGGTTTTTAAAATTTTTTTCTTTTGGTACCCTGGATTGAGTCCAGGGGTGCTTAACCACTGAACCACATCCCAAACCCTTTTTTATTTTTTTAGACAGGATCTCACAAAGTTGCTCAGGGCCTTGAAAATTGCTGAGGCTGCTTTGAATGTGTAATCCTCCTGCCTCAACCATCCGAGCCACTGGGATTACAGGTGTGCACCATCAGACCCAGCTCTGAGATGTTTTTTATACCATCATATTGTCTAGAATTAAAATTGATGAGAAAAATAATGGGAGCCCCTAAAGGATGGAGGTAATACAAATTGCCAAATGGCCAAAAAGCTGCCTTAGCTTCCTGAGTTGCTGGGATTTCAGGTGTGTGCACACACAATGTCCATTTCTTCCATATTTATTTACAAATTTAGTTCAATCCTATTCAAAAAGTCAACAAGAAACTAATGTAAAAGAGCAGCCTGATTGTAATGTTCATCAGGAAGGGGAACTGCATAAGAAGAGCCAAGATGAATTTGGGAAATATAACAAGGAGGGAAACACATCTCTTACCAGGGAGCCAAGTTTCCTTTAACACCACGGTAATTACTATTGGAAGGTAGAGCCACAGGAGCTACTTGACATCAGGGATCAGAAAAACTGAACAAAGTGTGACATTCCATTGCATTCAAAAAGGTGAGACCCACATGATCAGAAAAACCAAGTGGAGTATGAAGGAACAGGGGATTCTGGGACAGCAGCAACTTAACTTATCTGTCCACTTTCTTTCCATACATCACCCAGCTCCTACCCAACTCTTCTTCCAAGACAAGTAGTCGCCAAAGTCAACAGGCAGGCATGAGCCTGGAGGAAGTATGCTGGAGTGGTGAAGTGGGGCTTTCTCCCTCTAAGACATGCTGGATGAGCCACTGAAGCAAGTGAGACTCCAGCCACATAAACATGCTCAAGCTTCCCCAGTCCCTCAAAAGCTAAGGAGGAACTGATTAGCTGAGCCAAGGTTGCTGTATCTTTGAGGCTCTGAGTCCCAGGAACAGAAAGCTCTTCCTGCTCAACAGGGCATTGCCTACCTGTTTGCCTGTCCTTTCAAGTACTTTCAGGGACCCACACCATCAGGCAAAGAGAGGAAACAACCTAGTTAAGAAAGAGGCCAGCAGCCACAGGAGAGGAGCTTACCGTACACCCAGCACTGTCATCTAAAAAGTGGTCGGAGGAGACAAAGGATGATTTCAACAACAGAAAGAGCTCAGCAAAAATGTCCCGAAACTAACAACCATGCCTTTTTAATAATAAAGAGAAATGAAGTGGATGACTCAAGGGCAAGGATAGTCAGGGATATGATTTGAATTGTAGTTTGGAAGATAATGTGCAAGAAATATTGCAAACCCTGGGCAAAATGCAAAGATATATAAATCAAGATGAAAGATAAAAGAGATAGGGAGGGCAGATTTAGAAGATCTAACATGAGACTAATTACTGAGTCCCAGAGGAAAAAAAGAACAAAAAGAGATTGGAATAACAGATACAGACTCCTAGAGTATAAAGACTGTCGCCTAGCAATCCCATCTCTAGCCAAGTTGTCATTCACCCATAGGAGTTAAATATAAATACACACACACAAAATCTCTGGATAAATTTATATACATATATATGTATATAAATATTCAAAAATCCAAAGATGATATTGCTCAATGCATTCTGGAAGAAAACAGTTTTTTAAAAAACTCAAACCAAAATCAAATGACTTATAACAGAGAATATAAAATAGAGGAAAAAGGAGAAAGCAATCAATTATACTTAACTATATCTATATAAATACATATATATATATATATATATATATATATATATATATAGTTGATGCAGATATATATAAATAGTTGATGCAAACTATATATATTATACTTAACTATATATATAGTTATATATATAGTTGATGCAAACTATATATGTATATATATACACCATGTATCTAACACACACACACACACACACACACATATATATATAGTTAAGTATGATTGATGATTGATTGCTTACTCCTTTTTATATATAAATGTATAGATATGTATTGTTAAATATAAATGGATGATGATAGACTGTCTGGAAATATGTAATATTAAAAAGGATTCTTAAAATAGAGGTGAAATATCACAAATGAAATACTAATAAGATTCATAAAGAAAAGTACTAAGCAATTTCAGCAAAATCTAGGAGTTGGGGGCAGGGCATGCTAAGTAAAAAATATCTTATAAACTGTTGGGGTAAGAGGGAAAAAACTTGGACAGTAAAAGCATTCTCAATATCTTATTGGTGGAAGAAAGAATGCATGGAGGAAATAATAGAAACAGAGTTTCTAAGCGGGGGAACTGTAGCTTACATGACTATACTGCTAAAGGAATAATTTGATTATGAACACCTGGAAAGTAAGGGGGTCATAATCCTTAAGGAAATGGTAAGAGCACAGGGGAATGTGCACATTAACTAGGATGGAAACAAACAGCAATTTGAGTAAACCAGTGTAAAATTAAGGGAGAGAAGCATGGAGCCCTGAGCAAGTATTTAGTTCAGTGTTGCTGTTATGGCAAAATCCAAAACAAGCTAAATGTCCATCAGTAAAGGGCTAGTGAAGTGAATCTTGGTACATTCACACTATGGGGTCTGTATCTAACATAGAAAAAAGTAAAAAGATATCTTTCAAACTGTAGAATATAGTGCAAAGCCTACCGTTTTTATAACAAACACACAAAGCTATAAATTGTGCCTGCATTGTATGAGTATGTAAATGGCGTAGGGACGAGAATTGGAGACTAGGAAAAGGAATTTTAGTTTTATCTGTATTATTTGAGTGTTTTACAATAAGAATGTAATTGTGAATTACATATGTATAATTAAAATACATTTCTCACCCATAAAATGAAGGAAGACCTTCATGTTTTGAAGGGTGAATGCATACATTAATCCACTTATTCATGGGTAGGTACTACAGCCAGCCGCTATTGGGGAGGAAAACATGAATCTGGGACAGGTGAGTCCTGGAGGCGCTCTCTGCCTCGGAGACAAGACTTGTAAATCAGAAGTTAAATGTGTCAGCGAAATACGATCTGACATATATGTCACAGGAGGCATCCAAACAAATGCTATGGAGTTTGTGAGAGGTGATTATGTTCAGAGAGAAAAAAAAAGGCAAGATGGATTTCACGGACAAAGCAGCACGTGTGTATGAGTGTGTGTGTGTGTTGTGTGGTGCATATGGGGTGTGTATGTTGTGGGCACAGACTCAAATACACGTGTCGACAGGGGCTGGGAAAGAGCAACAGGCAGGCTAGGAGAGGAAGAGCCTCAGTGGGGACCATGTGCAAGAGCGCCTATGAGGGGTGAACTTGGGAACCAGGGAGGGTAGTGGACACTGGAGTTTGGTTAGCTGGATGGTGGGAGGGGAGAGAGAGTAGGAAGTGTTCAAACCAGACAGGAAGGCCATGGTAAAAGTGTTCATTTATGAAGCTAACATTTCCCTAGTGACAACTGTGTACCTGGCCCTATCTCCTCAAGAGTTTCACTGTCTTATGGAGGAAGAAGGGAAGTTGTCTGAGAACAACAGTAAATAAATGATTTCATATTTTAAAATAACTGCAATGCTACATGCTTGATTACAGAATAAAGACAGTTGGGCCGAGAGGTTTGGATTTAATGTATAAGGTGATGGGGGGCTTGATCCATTTCAGGCGTCTCACCATGGCAGTGTGAGCAGAGTGGATTAGCCGGGGAGGGAGCCGGAGCAAAGTGACCATAATGAATCTTGACAGAGGAGGTCAAGGTGATGGTCTGGACCAGAAGCCTATATAAGGGAGTGGCAGGGAGGGGAGTGGTAAACAACAGGTCTGAGCAATACAGCCAGGGCAGGATTGTCAGTTCAGTTGCAGATGTGCTTCCTGTGAAGTATTTGTGGGACACTCAAGCAGAGGTGCATATTAGGCTATTGGATAAAGGGAATTCGGGATGGTCATCTAGCTGGAGATAATGACAGATCTGGGAGTCCCTGTTTCTGGGTGAAAAACAAAACATGGAGAAATCAGCCAAGGTAAGCACCTGGCATGGATGAGGAGAGGTGGCTCTGGGAAGCCAACAATGGGAAAATAGCTGGGGAAAGGGTCTCAATTACCAGGAAGATCACAGAGGCAGCTCCTCCCCAAACCTGGGCTCCTACAGGCCAAGGGTGGGAGGCCCTTTGATTTGGCTTGTGTCGCTACCTCTGGGAGCTGATGGCTGAGGCTAAAGCAAAAAGGGAGGGCATCTGCTTCAGCATGCAGGAGGGATGGATGTACGCTGGGAACTTGGGGTGGCTAAAATACTCAAGGAGTCACTGCAGCCTCTGTTAGAATCGTCACATCCATGGTGATTGCACTCTGCCCACTGGCCTTCATACTGCTCTTCACTGGCTTCCCCCACAAAAGCTTGCCTGAAAGTACAGATCCCCCAGGTCAGAGGAGAGGGAAATGAGGCCCACACTCTGCCACGTGGACATGGGTACAGGATTTTGCCTTGAGTGAGTCGTGGTGTCCACTGTCATGCATTTGTGGTGGGTGTCAGGCATGTTCTATAACCTCAGATTTAAGGCTTCTTTGATACTGATTTTGTTTTTATGGTACTCAGTTGGGTTTTTTTTTTTCCCTGTGAATAAAGGGAAAACTGAATCTGGAGGTCAAGGCTTCCATAATTTGGTTCCCTGCGACTTAGTTGTGCCTGCCGTCTTCAGTTCCTGCCTCCTGATCACACTCCACCCCTCTCTATGCTGTCCTCTACCCTGGGAGGCTGACCTATCTATAGAGGCCTCCTGCTTAGATTGGGCTCAGGCAACGGGAGTTCTGGAAGGACGTCTACAGAGAGAGAACTGTGAAGTCAGGGTATTTATTTCTCGGAATCCTAAGTGTGGAGCCTAGTTTTACAGGCCAAAGCCTGCAATTTTATTAGCCTGTAATTATAAATAAAATGCTGGGTCCAAAAGTGACTGTCTATTTAGTCTAAGAAGTCACAAGAAACTTCAGATTTTTAAAGGCTGACAAACAACACAGTTATGGTAAAATGCAGAAAAATAATGTTTCTCAATTGCCTGAAAAATATTTATAAAACTTTTTTCCATATCTTTTAGCTTACAACTTTGAAGTATAATTTTCTGGGAAAAGAACAGAAGTATAATCCAGTCTTTAGTAGTAGATTTGTTTGACAATTCATTTCTTTTATCATTGGTCATTTTGAGCTGTTTCAGTTTCACAACTTCTTGTTTGTAACATCGTGTAAAATTTTGAAATTGTTTTCAAATTTGGAAAGACCATCACCATCCTCCATCTATAACTAAGATTTAGGATCTCTCTGTTTCTCTCTTTCTTTTGTACCTTTGAATTAGTGACACTTATAAGCTAGTTCAATGTCCCCATTATACATGTGGCACCTTGTGAATTTGATGGTACTGTGGGGCACTGCCCAGATCACCTTTTCAGGCCATTCTTTAGCTGCTGGGATTATCAGATTTACTGGGGCCACATGGCTGGTCTGTTCCTCCCAACCCCGATGTCCTCATTTCCTCACATGTGTATCTGCTGAGAACACTCCACCACAAACAGTCTGCATACAGTTTTCCATCTCATAGTCAGTTTTGGGGAAACCCAATCTAAGATACCTTGAAAGATGTTGTATTCTGTATCAAAGCAGCAAAAAATGTCAGACTTTCCCCAGTGAGTTCATATGCTTTACTTTTTCTCATCATTAAGATTATTGCCAGGTACAGTGGCATATGCCTGCAATCCCAGCTACTTGGAATGCTGAGGCAAGGGGATCACAAGTTCAAGGTCAGCCTAGACAACTTAGTAAGTACCTTTCCCTCCAGAAAAATGGAGGGTCAGGAAGGAGGGTGAGTACTGGGGATGTAGCTGAGTTGTACAGCACTTGCCTAGCATGTGCAAATTCTGGGTTTAATCCTCTGTGCTGAAAAAAAAAAAAATATATATATATATATATATATATATATATATATATATATATATATATATATGAATATCTTGATTTTGCAAAAAAAAAAAAAGAAAATTTAAAAAAATGTTTCGCATGTGAACACATTGCTAGGTACCTCACAGGCCATGGAGGATACCTGTGTAAGTGTGGGGCCCTGAAATCTAAATTTCACCAGCTTCACTGCCCTTCCAGTTTACCTCCAGCTGACTGGGCCCTTGGACTGAACGCCTCTGTTCAGTCTAAGGCAGCTGCTGTGCATGACATTGTTCTAGTCATTGCTCTTTGTGCCTACAGGTACTAACACCTTGGCTCTAGGTCCAATGTACTGCACGCACTATTCTTTGTGATTTCCTTGCTCCCATATCCTCCTGGAACCATCTAATTAGGATGTACCCTTTGTTCCTTGTTGGGACCCTGACAGGTCATCAATCCCTCCTCCCCAACGAGCAGCTGACTCTTCCCATCTTCATGCCAACCCCAGGTCCATTCATTGTTCTGAGCCTTGGCTTACCCCATCCTCCTACCCAGAATGTAGTCCTGGGCAAATTCTATCCATCCTTTCAGACCCAGCCCTGTCCTGTACTCCTCCTAGGCAGTGTGGTTCTCAGGAAGACCTGAAGGGTCAGTGGACATCTGAGCTTTAATCTGAGCAGTGTCCGTCTTGCAGAAACTCCAGGGCAGGGAGACGGGTTCCTGAAGATATCGATTTCATAATTAACCCTCCGAGAAGGAGGCTTTTTAAGAGATCTTTCCTGGAGACAAGAATCACTGCTTAGCCTGCCACTTAGACCCTGTCAAAGTGAGGAAGAGTCTTCCCTCCCCTGGGTGAGTGGACTGGGATTCCCTGAGTCGTGACAGTGGGAGTGATTAAAAGGGAGGCTGGCCACATGCCCTGCACAAATCATTTCCAGCTGCGGTGCCCGAGGGATTCTGCAGGAATGTAGGGTAGGGCACAAATTCATCCTTCTCCCTGGGCCTGTTTTAGAGAAGAAAATTGTGTCAGACCTAGAGAAAGGGGCTTCTGGGAAAATAATGGAGAGAACAGCAGTCATGCCAGAGGTAGCAGAGCCCAGGTCTCCTTCTCTCAGGCTCTGCGAAACACCTCATGCAGGAAATAGAAGCACCTCTCTATTAATGGGAGCAAGTGATGGCCACCCCCTAGAAAAGGAGGCCAGGGAAGGAGCGAGGAAGGAGTGGGCTTCTAATCTTTTCTCCAGAAGGCAGAGCAGCCCGGGGAGAGTTTGCTGGCTCCCCTTAAGGAGATGGCATGGGGCCAAGTAAATTCCTGGGGTGGAAAAATGGATATAAGATTTTGGCCAGAGAGGAGGTTCTTGTCACCAAGAATGCAGGGAATCTGCTTAGTATTGGGGCACTTCAGAAATAACAATCCCCAAACGAAGGGATTTTCAAACCAGGAAATTCCCCAGATGTCTGGGAAATATGTGCTGTGGTTTAAATCTATCCATCCAAAGTTCATATTTGGAATTTTAACTCCTCAGTGTGTCACTGTTGGGAGATGGGTCTATTGCAAGGTGTTTGAATGATTCTCCAATGAAAGACCTCTTACTCCCTTAGGAATGGATTAGTTACAGAGAGAGCAGTTGTTAAAAAACATGGCCACCTCTCATGTTTTGCCTCTTTGCACGCACCCACTTGCCCTTTTGCTTTCCATGTGAAATGAAGCATCATGAAACCCTCACCAGAAGCTGAGCAGATGCCACCAAAATGCTCTTTGGTTTCCTAATCTCCAGAAGTGTGAGCCAAAATTAACATCTTTTATTTATAAAATACCCAATCTCTAGTATCCTGTTATAGCAACAGAAAACAGACTAAGACAGTATACCTATATAAAGGTAAGGAAGTAATTGATTCCCTCTTGGCTCTCCACATATGAGTGTGTGGGGCTGGGGAATGGTAGTCAGTAGAAAATATATATATTATGTATATAATGTATATGTGTGTAAATATTACACATACATACATATATGTATATTAGATGTGTGTATATATAATACTTATATTTGTTACTTATATTCCACATATATACCCTATGTGTGTGTATATTCCACATATATTAAATAACATATATGTATGTGTTCATATATATCATAGTCAATGGACTGTAATACTAAAAATTAGTGGAAAGAACATTCCATGCTGACCACAGGCAACAGATCTGTGACTTAGATCAGTCTCCATGGCTAAAATTGTGGCCTCCAACAAACCAACTTTACATTCTAAGCCTGAGTGTTCTGATTTATAAAATAAGATAATTGGACTAAATGATCTTTATTATCTTCTTTAATTGTAAAAATTCTATGATTCTAGTAAAACCAGTCACAGGTCATTGAGAGAATAAACCATTTTTTGGTTGTTCAAGTAAGCTCCAGGAAGCGACAGTATGTGGCCCCTCATCTCAATTTTGCCCCTTCCATCTGTGTGAGCTTAGATATGTTGTCATGCCTCTCTGAGCCTCAGTTCAGGAAAGCACACAGAGGGCATTGCCTGATCTCTTCCAGGCTCCCATGGTCAGATCTGGTCTCTCATTCTGCTTTGTGGTACAAAATCAAAACTGGGTTCTCACCATGTCAACTTCAGCTGAGGAAACAGGTGTTTCTGAGCCTTCTCCCCTAGGCACCCTATCCCACATAAACATTTGTCATCGTATTTTCTGACTTAGAACATACCTCAGAATATAATCTCCTGGGGCTTAAATGGAGCAGAAAGACACCAAGGATGAAAGTATCTTGGGGTTTCCTATATTTGGCCTCTCATAACCTTCTTAAGCTCAGTCTCACTCCCTGGCCCTGTTCTTCCCAAGGAGTGCCTCAAGATTGACAGAACAGTTGGGTTTGGTGGCACATTCCTATAATCCCAGTGATTTAGGAGGCTGAGGCAGGAGGATCACAAGAGGAAAAGACCCTATCTCCTTCTGGAAATTTTCCATGATCCTGAATTCTGGAACCAGAAACAGCTGTCCATAGAGTCTCAATCTTCAGACTGGAATCCGTCCACCCTTAATACTAATTTTTTTGGTAATAGAACATGACACATCACTTCCTTAAACTTGGGAGCTGGAGAGAAGGGTGCTTTCACCAGGAAATAAGTAGAACAGGGAAAGCCTAAAGGCCTTGTCTCAAAGCACTGGCTTTAGATCAAGTAAACTCAAGTTTGATTCTCACTTGATTACATTTCAACTGTGACCTTGTGTACATTACTTAACTTCTCTGAACTCAATTTTCTCTATTAATACCTACCTCCCGGCAAAATCATGAGTTTTACACATACTAATCCATAGAGCAATGATCTTAGTGCAATAGCTTTCATGTGTCTGGGGATCAGTACATTTTAGTTCTTTCCCTTTCCCCTTCTTTTCAAAAAATATTATGAGAAAAGTGACAAGCCATCAAGGATTAGCTCAGTAGCATCAGGGATCCATTGCAGCAGGCATGTACCAGTTCTGCAGCCTATTATTATCCCACATACTCCCAAACCTCTCTGATCTGGTCACCCGGAACCACCCACCCATTCTCAAGTCACTCTGCATTGTTGCTTCCACAGTTCTCTGCCTGGATCACCTCCCCCTCCCCATCTCTACCTAAGTCAGCTTCATTTTTCAAGGCCCCATTCAAATGCCACATTATGTGGGAAGCACTCCCTTGATCCTAACTGGAAGGAAGCAGCATCAATTCTGAGTCACCACCATTCTTGCTGAATCTTTCATCATATTTCCCCTCTACGAGAAAGAAGTGGTGGTGCTCCTACCACCACCCCTCCAGCGATCGAAGCTCTCTGACAATGAAGAATGCTGTTCATGCGTCATCTAGGAAGCCCTCAGAAGAGTGCCCTGCACAGAACAGAAACTCAGCAACCATCATTGACTGAATAAAGGAATAGAGATGGATTTATTTGAAATAGAAGATGAGAAAGATAAACCGTAGGTCTTTGGAAAGGGAACAGAAAAGAGAAATTACACTATTTTGCTTACCTATTGTATGAGATGGATATTGTGACTGCTGATTCACAGAGGTAGAAACACAGGCACGGTGTTGGGGGCAAAGTTATGGGCTGAGCACTGTTCCCAGTGTTTGGACATGTCATTTCATTTAATATTCACAGCAACTGTTCTGAAGTACTCTTATCCTTGCTTTGTGAATAAAGAAACTGAGGCTCAAAGAAGTTATGTATATAACCTCAGTTTACAAAGCTCATCTCAAGCTGAGAGGTAGGGAGGACTAAATGTATCCATTGCACCTCAGATGTACACCATCACTGATTATATGTCCTCTAGAACCCCAAATTCCATTGAAGAAACAGAAGCAAACAAAAACTTGCCAAGTCAAAGATCTCATGGGGGTGGGGGTCAGGTGTTCTTTTCATTTATCTCCATTTCTTTTAAACAGGTATTCAAATAGTTCAAAGTGAAAAGTTCTACCAGGACTATTTTTCTCTAAATGTTGCCACTCCTCCATGCTCCCTGTTCCCAGGAAAGCTGGTCCCCATCCTGTACCTAGTTCCTACTATTCTGAGTGGAGGGGTCCCAAATGTGCCTGCTCAGGGTCTGCTTCATACCTGCTCATAAAGCCATGGAAAGGCTTTCGGTCTGCTCCTGGCCAGACTGGGGCCCAGCTGGCAGCTGGTATTCCCTCCCACTCTCCTTCCTGGCTGGCTCAGCAGCACCCAGGGTTCGCTAATATAGCAGGCCTGAGGCTCAGCCGTTCCTGTGGCATGAGCAGTCTTCCTCATAGCCTCTGGTACGGGCCACCTCCCCTTTGCCAGAGAGGTCCATGGTGGACGTGCTGGCTTTGGCTCTTAACAGGCCTTCTGCATTTCCCATAAGATCCTTCAGGAACTTCTGAGCCAGGCTATGTAGCACCAGGTGACAGCTAGACCTGCTCTCTCAGACTCTTCTCTGCTCCAGGAGGCCACCCCAGGTCCCTACAGGGCTATTTGGAGGGCAGTCCAGGTAGTCTCTTCCTGGGTATGGGTATTTTTTTTTCTTTCTTTTCTTGTGTTTATGCATGTGTGTATGTGTGTATGCATGTACTTTGTACATGCTAGGCACACCCTCTACCACTGATCTATACTCCCGTCTCCCCCTGGAAATTTTAAGTAGGAAGGGGTACAAACCACCTCAGAAATTTCCAACTAAACTGACTTCTAATCCTTCCCTTCAGGAAATTGCATGGAAATGGAAGGAGACCCTCAGAGTTATACAAAAGTACATACAAGAGGAAGTGAGGGGAAAGGGAAAAATAATACAAGGGGGACAAATGACTGTCAGTAGAGGGGGCAGAGAGAGAAGAGGGGAGGGGAGGGGAGGGGAGGGGGGATAGTAGAGGATAGGAAAGGCAGCAGAACACAACAGACACTAGTATGGCAATATGTAAATCAATGGATGTGTAACTGATGTAATTCTGCAATCTGTATATGGGGTAAAAATGGGAGCTCATAATCCACTTGAATCAAAGTGTGAAATATGATATATCAAGAACTATGTAATGTTTTGAACAGCCAACAATAAAAAATTAAAAAAAATATATCAATAGACAATAAAGAAAAGACATGATCACATTAATAAATAAAAAACATATTTTTTAAAAATCAATTTAAAAATTTAAAAATAAATAAGTAAAAATGAAAAAAACATTTAAGAATTTCAACATCTGTTTATTCATAACAATGCCATAGACCAGAACTAGAAGGAAGTTCCCTAACATGATAAGAATTTTTGCAAATAATAATAAACCTGCAGCTATTCTTTTTTTTCTTCTTTATTAGAATGCATTACAATTCTTATTACACATATAGAGCACAATTTTTTATATTTCTGGTTGTATACAAAGTATATTCATAGCAATTCATGTCTTCATACCTGTACTTTGGATAATAATGATCATCACATTCCACCATCATTAATTACCCCATGCCCCCTCCCTTCCCCTCCAACCCCTCTGCCCTATCTAGAGTTGTCTATTCCTCCCATGCTCCCTCTCCCTATCCCACTATGAATCAGCCTCCTTATATCAGAGAAAACATTTGGCATTTGGCTTTTTGGGTTTGGCTAACTTCACTTAGCATTATCTTCTCCAGCTCCATCCATTTACCTGCAAATGCCATGATTTTGTTCTCTTTTATTGCTGAATAATATTCCAATATGTGTATGTGCCACATTTTTTATCCACTCATCTAGGTTGCAGCTAACATTCTTAATGGTAAAAGACTAAAGGCTTTCCTGCTAAGAATGGGGACAAGACAAAGTGTTATCTCTTGCTACTCTTATTCAGCATTGTACTGGAAGTGCTATCCATTACAATAAGGCAAGAAAAAAGTTAAAAACATATATATTGTAAAGGGAAATGCTAAATGTCACCTATTTGCAGATGATATTATGGTTTATTTAGAAAATTTTAAAAACTTACAAAAAAGCAACTAAAACTAACAAATAATTTAACAAGGTTGCAGGACACCCAGTAAATATAAAAAATCAATTACATTTCTATATAATAGCAATGAACAAATGTATATCATATTTTTAAAACAATATCACTCACAGTACAATTACATTAAAAAAAACATAAAATACTTATGTATAAATCTAACAAACTGCAGGCAGGATCTGTCTGCTGAAAACTACAATATGTTGATGAAAGAAATTGAGTGACTAAATACATGGGGTGGAATACTATGCTTGTGAAGGAGAAGACTCAAATCTTGCTATAACTTGGATGTTCAATGTCCCCCAAAGACTCATGTGTTAAATTCTTGGACTCCAGAGTGGTGCTATTGGGAGAAAGGGGTTCTTTTGAGGTGGGGCCTATTGGGAGATCCTTAGGTTTTTGGGGCTTTGCCCTTGGAGGGGATTGTGGGACCCTGGCCCCTTTCTCACTTTTTTTTGCTTCTTGGC
Organism: Marmota monax; assembly: GCF_021218885.2. Taxonomy (NCBI): domain Eukaryota; kingdom Metazoa; phylum Chordata; class Mammalia; order Rodentia; family Sciuridae; genus Marmota; species Marmota monax. The sequence goes on along the minus strand of NW_026693473.1, from coordinate 8,698,049 downwards.
CATGAGGTGAATGGTTTTGGCCCTCCATGCATTCCCACCATGGTGTATTGATTCATCTCAAGCTCCAAGCATAGGGCCAATTGACCATGGACTGAAACTTCCAAAATTGTAAGACAAAATAAACCTTTTCCCTTTAATAAAAAAAAATAATAATAATCCTTCCCTTCAGAGTTCGGTCTGGCCTAAACACAAGTGTCTGCCTACTTGCCTGTTTCTTTCCCCTTTCTCATCACCTCCCACTCCCAACCTACCCCTCTCCCTTCACCTTCCCACCACCATGTCAAAAATGCTTCCTTTCCTTTTTGTGACAGGATGTTTCTTCTTCTCTTATCATCATTTTCCTTTCCTGAAGCCGTTATGGCAGAATGGCAAGAAAACAAATAAGGAAAGTATTTTGGAAAACACTATTCTTGTTACACCTGTAGCACTAGGAAGTAAATGCAACTGTGTCCAACTATAAAGCAAATTTTACTTTTTTATTCTTCCAGTACTGGGGGTTGAACCCAGGGTACTCTACCACTGAACTACATCCCAGCCCTTTTTAATTTTTGAGATAGGTCTTGCTAAATTGCCCAGACTAGCTTCAAATTGGCAATTGTTCTGCTTCAGTGTCCCACGTAGCTGGGATTACAGGCATGCCTAGTTCTAAAGCTTTACTCTTAGCTACCGTATTAAATACCCCAATACTGCAGAACTGGAGTATGGGGTTGAAAGCAGGTCTAATCTTAACCTCAGCTTCCAAGTTTTTCTATTTCACCATTTTTTCTCTTTCACCTTCTACCAATAAACCTTTCTTGCTCCTGAAATATCCTAGGGCTGGCCTTCTACAACAGCCAGACCAGGAGTTCTGGGCCCTCCCACAGCACCAGCTTCTGCATCCTCCCCTCCCCTGCAAGCCCACAAGAATCTCCAGTGTTGACTCGAGAGTGCTTTAGGAGTACAAATGCAAAACATCTTTCTCTGAAAGCCCGTGCACGTTTGCTTCCCTGCTTTGGATCACTTAAGGCAGACTTGAGTGGCCTTTTAATAGGTTTGTTTTGTGGTTGGTTTATTCCTCTGATGGGGTGAGTGGATTTCACTTAGCTGTGTAAAGAAGAAAGGCAGTTTGTGAGCCAAGTGGAGCAGCAGATGTCAGACCAGGCTGAAGAATGCCGAAATTTCCCATGGGCCTCAAAACCCTCTTAAGCAACTTACTAGGCTGGTTTGCTTTTATTTTGTTTTCCCCTTAGCTATTCAAGACCTGTTTTACTCACCTGAAAAGTTGCATCATCTTGACAAGCTCAAGGCAATAAAGAGATTCCTAGTTGCTGCTGCAACTAGGAAAGATATTGACCTTTCATTACTAGTAAACAAAAGTAGAGAGCTGAGGCAGTTTCCCAGATTATTCTGATCAAAATAAACTATACTTGCCCAAAATATGTTGGGTCATAATTTTTAAATAGAGGGAAAATAATGCAATGTTTATTTATTTATTTATTTTCTCTCCCCCTCACTCTTCTCAGGGATTGAATCCAGGGGGGCACTTTATCACTGAGCCACATCCCCAGTCCTTTTTATTTTTTATTTTGAGACAGGGTCTTGCTAAGTTGCTGAGGCTGGTCTTGAACTTATGTTCTTCCTGCATTAGCCTCCAGAGCTGCTAAGATTACAGGCAAGCACCACTACACAGTGCACCTTAATTACTTCAGTTCTTTGCTATTTTGCCTGAAAGAAACAGTCTAAGAACTTAATTTAGATAGTACACTTGATCTTAGCCAAAAGGCTGAGAAGCAGTAAGAACTTAATTTAGTAAACATTTATTGAGTTCCTGATGCACAAAAGGGAGGTCAGAGCTTTGATTACAAAGACAACTAAGACATGGTCTTGAACCTCTTTTGGTTTCTGGCTAGTGGGGTACACACAACAATATGAGGCGTCTATTTCCCTTAAAAAATTCCTCCCTATCTCCACCCTGCCCCCTCCCCTATTGTTTCACATTATGGTTTCTAGAAAGGTTGGTTCACAAGCCCTTTCTCCCTGTCCATTTGTGCTTCTGCTCCCTGCAGTCCTCTAACCCTGATTTAACTACTTGCATGTTTTAGTCTTTATTCTACTAGGGTTGTCATATTTCACAAATTAAAAAACAGGAACTTACATATATATTTATAAGTTTGTATATATATTTCTATCTGAATTCAGTCTAACTGGACCTACTATATTTTATCTGGCAACTATGTGTTACTTGAGTTGTCTGCTAGCTCTAACCTAGCAACTCTATCTTCCTTTTTGAAATGATCTTCTTTAGCAGATGTGATATTGACTGACACCAGTCGCTCCTAATTTTCCTCCTTCCCCTTGGACACCCTTCAGTCTCTTTCGTAGAATCCTCTCCATGATCCTTAGACTACCTCAGAGCTCCAACCTCTATCCTTCTCTCTCCCTCACTCTTCCCAGGACATCTTCAACAGTCATAGAATCTTAACCCAGGTGGCATCTGCACTTTTGTGTCTACTTCTAGCCCAGAGAACACACTTACCCACACTCACTCCAAATCCCTATCCCTCATGTTCTCTTGTGCAACTCAAATATATCACTGGCTCCCCAAACTCAGTGTATTGCAAATTTTACTCATTTGTTCCTTCTGAATTCCTGTCTCCCAATCTCCGTTCCAACCCATTCACTACCCCTGTCAGAAAAACAGCAATTATTCTCAACTCTATCCTCCCCCTACACACACACACACACACACACACACATACACACACACCTAATTTGTCTCCTTGCAGAATGGATGTTGTCTCTAAAGATCTGTCATTTGTCACTGCCCACTCACTGACACTGCCCTATTACAGGCCATCGTTATCTCTTACCTAGGCCCTTAGTGTAGCTCCTAATCAGTCTCTATCTGTATTCTACCTCTCTGACCATTTTCCTCACTGTCCCCTGAGGGATGCTATCAGCACAAAGTCATATTATACCATTCTCTTGCTTCATTGGTTTCTCATAAACCACTGGGTAACCTGACGCATGAGACTCTTCACCACTTGGTAAATGCTCTCCATCTCCAAGCTTATGTGCTGACACAGAACAACCCCCTGCCATACTGGAAATCCATTCTGCCACAAGCACTTGGTAGGTCTCAAACTCTGAGGCAGGTCAAGGTTGTACAGGAGGGTTCTTCCTGCAATGCACTCCTTCCTACACTTGAAACCACGGAAAGTGATTCATCCTCCATCCTCAAGCCAAGCTCTGCCTCCTTGCAAGAAAAAGTGGCAGGTGGGGAGAAGAAACTGTGTCCTCCATGCTGTGCTCCTCTAGCCTCCAGTGTCTAGTAGCTTGTGCTAACCTCTCTTAGAGAGCTCTACACAGTAATGATCTGTGTGCAGGACTTGAATTCGCTATAACTGTTTGCATATTAGACCAGACCCTGAGCTCCTTGAATACAGAGATCATATCTTTTGCTTAGTCTTAATAATAGTTAGAACTTTAAAAAGTCTTTAAGGATACAGAAACTTATAAAATCAACACCTGTGTTCAATTGCCCAGAATTGACCACCATTAATATTTTGCTGTTTTGCTTCCAACCTAGCATGTGTGAGGCAGTGGGCTCGATTCTCAGCACTGCATATAAATAAATAAAATAAAGGTTCCTTGACAACTAAAAAAAATTTTAAAAAAGAAGTTTTTTGGGGGGGTGCAATCCAGGAAGTGGGCCAAATTGAATCAGTCAAAGCATTCTTTAATGGGCTTTGAAACTGCAGAAATCACCTTTTTTCTTTAAAATGCCCATTTTCTCTGAGAGTGATCACACACTGAGCTGTATACTGGAGGCAAACTGAATGCATTAAGCAAAAGAAAATCTTATTTTATTGTGGTTTGGCATAGAAAAAAAATGGCAATACTTTACAACCCTGGAACTATGTTCAGTTTGTTTCAGAGCTTTTTTAAAAAAACAACTCTCTACCAGCTTGAAAGACTATGCACCAAAATGCTAATTGTGATTATCTTTGGAGGATGGAACTGTAGGCATTTTTTTTTTTTTTTGGTCCCATTTGCCTACCTGCAGTTTTTAAAGGTAATGAAGAAGAGAGAAGTTGCTTTGAAAAACACATCCTAGGTAATATTCAAGGAAAGTTCAACAGTTGAAGAAATGTTTTTCATGACAGATACAGAAGATTCGAAGAGAGAGAGATTATTTGTTGATAGCCTAAAATTTAAGGCTTGCATTTAATGAGATCTCCTCCTATCCAGATTATAGATTGATTGTCCCAACAAGGCAGCAGGCAGCTGAGCTCAAATCACATGCCGATACATTCACCACCAAACAATCACTGAAGAAGCTGTAACACACAGAAAGTGCACAATGGTTAAAAATAATAAACAAATGAATCTTCTGTGTTTTCTTGCCTGAGAACAAGGGCCTGTTCTTTTAGTCTTTATAATGAAATAGTGAGACTCTGTGGAAAAAATACAGCCATTCGTGAATGATCTAAGTGAAGCATTGCAAATATGCCATAGAATCTGAAAGCTTCTGACTTCATCTATGATTGCCTCAGAATGAAGGGCTGGTGGCAAGCAGGTGGCCAGTGGGTGTCTGGATACGTAAGTGACCATTCAGAGAAATTTCATTTCTTTCTTTTTTCAAAATCAAATTTCTAAATTTTGTTTGAAAAATAGAAGAATTTTGCAATGAAAAAAAAGGGTTCTTTATTTGATGTTTTCTGCATGTGCTACTTAAAGAAAGGTCGTGCTTTCCCCCCTAAAGGTAACATCCCTGTTCCAGGGCAGATTACAGTTGATAAAACAATTTATGAAGCCTTACCAAATTTTCCTTGTGAAAGCAGGACACCTTTCTCCACTTTAGTGAGTTCTGTGCACTTGGCATAGAGAATCACAAAACAAAATGCCCAGTTTGGTTTCTTGGAGTCAGATATTCAACTTTGGTTTAGTTGTTTTAGCTTCCCTTGCTTCCCAGGGCAAGAGATTTGTGCTGAGGCTTGCTATTTGAACATCCAAATGGTGGGGATAGTTTTTGGCAACCCCTTCCTAGCCAGTCCTGAAGTACCTTTTGAGTGTGGTGTCAGACATCCACATATACATGAGGAAGCTTTCCTGGATAAGTTGCCAGGATGCCACAGGTGCAATCAAACATTAGAATGAAATGGAAGAATTTGTGGTGGCATTTGTGTTTGATGGGCAGTGAACTGAGGATGGCAGGTCAACCTACCAGGCTCCATCCGGACAAATGTCCTTTAGTGAGGTGATCTTCTATTTTCTGGGCCTCTTTGTGACAGATACCATGTAGAATTTTGGTGATTAGAGGAAAATGACTGGCAAAGGTTCATTCATCCAATCAGCCAACCAATAATACAAACCTTTATTGGGCATCTATAATGTGTTAGGCACTGACAGATGCAAATAATTTTACAAAGAATAGAAAGTCAGACATGTGAGAAAGTATTTCATAATGTACAATGAGTTTTAATCTGTGTTGCCTCAAAGAAGTTAAAACACACATGGTCCTTGCACTCAAAAATTTCATAATCTAAAAAAAATTTATTCTTTAATAGGGAACAATATTAGTCAGATTTTGTTGCTATAACAAAAGGCCCAAGGCAATCTACTTATAAAGAAAATAGGGATTTTAGTGCACAATTTTGGAGTTTCAAAGTCCAAGATTGGATGGCCCCTATTTAACAGCAGAGGGCATCATCTCATGGTGGGGAGGCAGCTGGGAGCAGGTGGCAGGGAATCATCACATTGGCAAATAGGAAGTCAGGAGAAAAGGGAAGGCCAGGTTTGCTCCTTTTATAACAATCTTCTTATGGAAACTATCAAGGGGTCATAGAAGAAGTATCTTACTCCCTTCCAAGGACAATGCCCCCACAATGACCCAAGCACTCCATCTCTTAAGGTTCCACCACCTCCTAATAGCATCACCCTGAGTACCAAGCTTCCAATCCAAGGACCTTTGGGGGAGAAACCACATTCAAACCATAGCAGGAAAGTAACACATGTAGATAAATTATTATGCTAAAGTAAAACACAATACACGTCACACAGAAAATGGCAGGTCCTTGACCACCTGTCAGAGAGTCCCCATGCCAGTGATTCCACAGTTCAGAGAGTCAAAAATGGAGGAAGGTCATATCCAGCTTTGGTTCAGGCTGAGTCTGAGCCTGATATGTGAACATGGAGAAAAACCTTTCTGTACTTTAAGCACATTTGAAACATATAAAGGTCTTCTCTCTTGATTTTTGGTTTAGCATCTTCTTCAGGAGGATGTGAACAACAATTATTTGCCTTTGCAGCATCTGTACTTTAAAATACAGGAACATTTTGGGGACCTAAGAGATAATCATGGCAAATAATTCCTGTGAACTTAAACCTATTGACCACAGGTCTATAAAGCACCACAATTTAGGGGGAATTTTTTTCAGTTTGTAAAGGGTTAATTTACAGATATCAATGGCTTAGATGATCACCTAGTCCTAAAATTTACAATTCTTTAATACAGTCTCACAATGATTCATCATGCTGCCAAAGGAATGAGACCTCCACAGGCTAAAAGGGAGTTAGTTATTCAGTAAACACTTTTTGTTTAAATTCTTTAATCTGTCAAATGTTAAATAGTATAGAAAGATTTCTTGCCTTGGTAATGAATATCAGTCAGTTTTTCCTTTGGTGATTCAGTGTCTTGTAATGTCTCAAATGTCTGATTCTGGATGCCACTTGCCATAAAACAGGACTGTAGATTAGAAAGACATAGGTGATTGAGATGAATGTGTACTGACATCAGAAAGTCCCTTGAAAACCAGTTACTCACTAAATCCCCTCTGGGGTGTGTGTGTGTGGCGGGGGAGGGTGTTCTTTCTTCAAAAAAGAATTTAAAGAATAAGAATTCATTGAGGAAGCTGATTGATCAGTCTGGTATTTCGCATTTCTGATTTTGCACATAATATACAACATTCATTGAATTTTCATGATTCTCATGCCCTGATTGTCTGTGTCCAAGAAGCTAAAGTCCTGCCTTAGAAAGTCTTCCACATTCATACAGCAAGAAAAATTAGGGAACTTGCCAAGTTCTTGACACAGCCTTTCTTTCTCAACGGATTGAAACAAACAAAAAGCATGCCTCTTAAGAACACACAAAAAATCTGAAGTCTTTGTTTCCTCAGATACAAATATAAACTAGTCATATTTATTTCTAGATAATCATTTCAAATTTTTAAATCAGCAAAATCAACTATTACCATTGGTAGTCAAAAGCCACACAGAATGAAATCTGTTTCAATGGGTCAGAACATTTTCGTGAATCTCTGGGATGAGGCAGAAAGGAAGACGAGAAGCAAACTTAAGTCTACTGACAAATATAGAAAATGTGTTGCGCATTGCATGAGTGTGTCCATGTTTTTCTGTTTCCATCTGGATCCTTTTCAGTGTGATTACTTATTTTTAGGTTGGCATTTTACGAGGAAGATGAAATGGCTTCAGGAAATGATGTGAAAGGTTAAGAAGATGGATGAGGAGAGGAAGTCAAGAGCACTCATAGGGGGGAAATGTAGCCTTAGTTTCATGTTCAACATATTTCTTAAGAAAACTTGATATCCATATTTCTGCTAAATCTATGTCCTTGAGCCCTATAAACTCAAGGGCCTAAGCCATAGTGTAAAGAATTATAGGAGAAAGTGTGATATTTGAAGACACAGAACATAAGGAAAGCAGTACAACAAAATCATGAAGTCAGAACAGGGCCCCCAGACAGATTTAGAGCCCCAGAGTCACGTGGGAGAAGGAGGTGTGAACAAGAGCAAAGGGCAATTTGACTGTGTCATGGGGAACCCAGACAATCTACCCCAAATTGCATAATCTCCAAAGTAAGGATTAAGGAAAGAAGCCCTTAGAATTTACATAAATATTTACTATTTGCCTGACATTTGAGTAGTCCAAGATAGTTTTAGAAAACACCATAGTCTCTTAACTCCTTTACGTAATAAATAACCAATTAAGGAGTCAGTTCTTCCTGTGCCTTTTAGTCAGACCTGCAGGGACCCAGGCACAGACAAGGGCCACCGGTGCCTCCCTATTTCAATGTCCCATTTGTCTTTGAGCCATGCCCATTCTGCTCCCTTCTGACTTTTTTTTTTATTTTGGTACTGGAGATTGAACCCAGGGGTGCTTCACCACTAAGCCACATCCCCAACCCTTTTTCTGTTTTATTTTGAAACAGAGTCTCACTGAGTTGCTTAGGACCTCGCTGAATTGCTGAAGCTGGCTTTGAACTCCCTGTCCTTGTGTCTCAGCCTCCTGAGCTGCTGGGATTACAGGCTTGCGTCATCACACTTGGCAGGCTCCCTTCTCCCTCTTGATTCCAGGTTTCTCTTGGGTTCCACACCTGACTTCTGGACTGGGTTTGGTATTTGGTCAGGTGTAACTGAATCGACGCTCTAATTCAAAACTTCACCTCATATTCATCCTTTAACATCTCCCCACTACAGACAGCTTCACGGGCTCTCTCAAGACCCCTCACACAGATGCACCCTCACCCAGGCACCCTTGCCCCTGGTAAAATGAAAGTCCAGCAACAGTCAATTTTCATTTTCTAAGGATGCAGAGGCTATGTAGGGGCACTTTTCCTACCTTGCTGGCGCCATCCCCCATACCTGGAATTGGTCCTATACACTGATATGTCACTAACCAACCAAACCTTCCTGCACTGACATGAAAGAGAAAACATTGTCTAAGGCTTGTCAGTTCCTTCCCCTTTTTGTACCTCTCTTCCCCTCTTTCCCTATATTTGTTCCTTCCAAAAACCTTTACTGGTCTCTTCCTATGAGTGAAGCCCTATGCTAGCAGCTAGAATTATAAAGATGCCATCCCCACCCTCTTTAAATGCACATTCTAGCGCTTTCTGCCTTGAACAAATAAGACCAATCAAGTACCACATGTTCATAGACTTGTTCAGGATTTTTGGATTTCTGCCTTTGTTTAATATGGAGAATATGAGTTCATTTGTTCTTCATCTCCTACCAGCAACTTAATTAAAGAAATTTAGCTTCAAGGGAAAAAATTGTCTTAAAGAACTATAAAATAACCAGCCTAACCTGAGGTCTCCAACAGAGTTCTTCATCCACATTATATTTGGTTATTAATTTTAAAATTTCTAAAAATTTAAAATGTTTATAGACTCACAGGAAGTTGTGAACCTAATTAATGAGTTCCTTATGTCCAACATCCCCAAAGTGGATGACTGCAGTACAATATCCAAACCAGGAAACTGATATTGATATTGATATTGATATTGATAGTAGACTACAGACCGTATTCAGTTTTCAGCAGTATTTACATGCTCTAATTTTGGGTGGGTGTATAGTTCTATGCAATTTGACCCCATGTATAGATTATACAACCACCACAATAATCAGGATACTGAACTATTTCATTACCACAAAGGAACTCCTTTGTGCTACCTCTTTATAGTCATACCTACCTAACATGTCCGTGTCCCCTGATGACCATTAATCTGCTCTCCATCTCCATAATTTTGTCATTTGAGGATATTATATAAATGGAATCAAAGACAATGCAATCTTTTGAGATCATCTTTTATCACTACCTACAATACCCTTAGGATCCTTCCAAGTTGCATGTATCAATAGCTCACTCCTATAGACTACTGAGTAATACAATATTATAGGAATGGACCAGTCTCTGTAGCCATTCACCCACTGAAAAACATTTGTGTTATTTCTAGTTTCTTGCTAATATGAATAAAGCTGTTATGAATACTTACATAAAGTTTTTGTGTGAATATAAGTTTTCATTTCTCTGAGATAAATGTCAAAGAGTAAAATGGCTTAGTAAGTAAATGCTTAGTTTTACAAGAAACAGACTATTTTATAGCTTTTCAAAAACAGCTTTGTTAAGGTACAATTGAATAAAAGAAACTGCTGGTATTAAAAGTGTACAGTTTTATGAGTTTTAACCAAAGAATATACTCTAAAACCATGACCAAAATAACAACAATTAACAAATCCTTTACCCCTTCCAAATGTTTCCTTGTGGCCCTTTGTAATCCCTTGCCCACCCCCCACAACCCATCCTAAGGCAACCACTGATCTTGTTTCTCACATTATAGATTCGTCTTTAGTTTCTAGAATATGATAAAAATGAGATCATGCTCTTGGGGGAGCAGGGTCTGGCTTCTTATGCTTGGCGTAGTTATTTTGATATTCATACATGTTGTCATGTATCAATAATTAATTCCTTTTATTGCTGAGAAATATTCCATTATATTGATAAACAGGTCAAGTACCCCTTATCCAAAATGTTTTGGAGCAGAAGCATTTCAGATTTCAAAATTGTTTGGATTCTAAAATATTTGCATATATGTAATGAGATATCTTGGGGAGGGGACTCAAATATAAACATGAAATTCATTTATGTCTCCTGTATACCTTATACACATAGCCTGAAGGAAATTTTACAGTATTTTTAAGGCACTTGTGTTCTGGCTGTAACCCATCACATGAGCCACGGGTAGAGTTTCCTACTTGTGGCATAATGTCAGCGTTCAAGTTTTGGATTTGGGAACTTTTCAAATTTTGAACTTTTGAATTAGGGACGTTCAACCTATACCACAATTTGTTTATCCATCCTTCTGTTGATGAACACTTTGGGTTGGGTTGAGTCAGCTTAGAGGAGAAGCTTATTTGGGTTCATGGTTTAGTCCATGGTGGGCAGGCTCCATTGCTCTGGGCCTAGGGTAAGGCGGGACATCATGGCAAGAGGAAAGCAGCTCAGCTCATTGCAGCTGGGAAGCAGAAAAAGAGCAAGGTGTCAGGGATAAAATATAAACCCCAAAAGCACATCCCAGTGACCTACTTTCTCCAGCCATAGCCTACCTGCCTAATAGTTACCACTCAGTATAGTAATCCTTTCAAATTACTAACCCATCAAAGAGAGCCATCCACTGATGAGGTTATTGTTCTCATAAACTAATAGTTTCACCTATGAACATTCCTACATTGCCTAACATGAGTTTTTTGGGGGGACACCTCATATCCAAAACATAACATGGGTTGTTTACAGTTTGGAGCTATTACAACTAAAGCTGCTCTGAACATGTCTAGTGGATATCCTCATGAATGGGCCGACTGCCTGGAGCCTGAGGCAAAGAGGAAAACTGAGAACAAGCACTGAGGAAGTACTGGCTTCTACCAAAAAAGTTCCAGAAGGAGAAGATTCTGCAGAACAGAAGCAAAAGGAATAACACCTTCTGTTTGTATGGCACTTTTACCTTCAGACTCTTTCATGACTTACACTACATCCTTTCCTGGAAATTGGGACAGGAGTTACTATTTCCAATTTATAGATGAGAAAACTGATGCTCAGACAAAAATAAGTGACTTGCCCAGAATCATAGAAGTTTAGAAGTCTAAGGACTTCTTACTGATCTATGACCTCCTCCATTCCGGCTTTTAGAAAAAAAAGCAGATTTTCCACCTCAAAAAAATGTTGATATGCATACAAACCTGATTGTCTTTCAAGAGTTAGCTGCCTGGATTCTTTTGTTAAATTGTTTAAGGAAGACTAAAGGCTATGTGATACCACTATCAACTTGTCAGTTTCCCCCAGAGTATGAAAGATCTTGTGCTGAAAATTAGGAAGATTCAATAGTCTTTTTCTTATGAACATATTGGTGTTTACAAGCAGCAGTCTGAGTCTGCTGGTGGAACATAATGACCCTGGGATGCTTTTTTTTTTTTTATCTTCAGAGCCAAATGGAATTTTGTGAAGTTGAAAAATACATCTGAAAAAAAAATACACCTGAAATGAAATGTTCATGGTTACATGTGATTAGTAGCAGATTAGACATTGCAAAAAAAAAAAAAGTTAATGCATTTAAACATATAGCATTATAAACTTTCCAGACAGGAAAAAAAAAAAAAACTCACAAGGTTTACTGATCTGTCAGATAATATCAAGATGTTTAACATGTGTAAGTGTCCCTGAGGGAAGGCAGAAAAAGTACTGAGGAAACAATAATGGCCAAATATATTTCAAATTTGCTGAAAAACTATAAACCCACAGATCTGGGAGCTCAATAAACCGCAAGACAGAATAAATAACAAAGAAATCTGTACCAGGCTATATCCTAATAAAATTGCTGAAGCCCAGGAGAAAAAAGAAAATCTTAAAAAGACAGGGGATTGGGGCTGGGGATGTGGCTCAAGTGTTAGCGCTCTCGCCTGGCATGCATGCGGCCCGGGTTCGATCCTCAGCACCACACAAACAAAGATGTTGTGTCCGCCGAGAACTAAAAAATAAATATTAAAAAATTCTCTCTCTCTCTCTCTCTCTTTCTAAAAAAAGGGGGGGGGGACTGAAGACATAGTACATACAAAGGAACAAAGATTTTATGTCAATTTCTCTTCAGAAACAATGCAAGACAAAAGTGCAATTTAAAATGCAATTTAAAGAATGACATCTTTAAACTGCTGAAAGTTAACAAAATATGGCCAACCTGGAATTCTGTATCCTGTGAAATATCCCCTAAATATGAAGTTTGAAATAGAGACATTTTCAGATAAACAAAAGCAGAGAGAAGTAATTATCAGCAGAGAAGTACATTGAAAGAATTTTCTTCAGGCTGAAGGAAAATGAACCAGACAGAAATTCAGGTTTATATAAGGAATGAAGAGTTCTGAAAATGATAAGTTTATGGGCAAATAGGAAAGATTTTTAAATTTTTTTAAATTTACTTAAATTAAAATTGACTCTTTAAAGCAAAAGGTGTCTGGATATTCCCCAGTCATTTTGAAATTAAACAACATAACTTTGAAATAACTTGTTGATAACAGAAGAAATAACTGGGAAATTTTAAAAAGTATTTTGAATTGAATAATATGAGTTCACAGTCTACTACAGAAGTCTTGTAATAAGCTTCTTTAATTATCTGGGCGATGGGAAAAGGCTATTTTCCCCTTTGTTCTCCACCAGCACCTTCCATGTACCCTCTTCCCCAGGATAAAATAGAGGAACAGTGTTGTCCAAGTCCTCAGCACCTGGTAGCAAAAATTAGTATATGTCACCATGTACCAGTTGTTGACATTATCTCATTCAATCTTCACAACCATCCTCTGAGATGGCAGCTCTTGTTATGCCAATGAAAGTACAGAAAGGGTAACTTGTTCAGATCACATAAGTACTGTGTAGCCCAGGCTCAAATCCAAGTAGGCTAACCCTAGAATTCACCAAGTTCAATGCCATCTTGTACCAGCACCCTGAAGGATATCACAATCCTAGGAGAAAGGAGGAACACCACTTTCATTTTACATACATGCCATATGTAGGCCACAAATGGCTTTTTATTAAATCACACTTTCAGTTACCTTCTCCAAACCATGACCATATCTTGCTGGCTTGAAAAAAAAAGAGTTTTAGAAAATCTGTACTGTGCTTACTCATTATGAAAAGATGTCAGGACTGGTGAATGAATCATCTGTAATTTGAAAAGCAAGGAATTTGAAAGCAGAAAACCCTGATTATCAGCTCTATGACCTCAGGCTAGTAGCCACTTCTCTCAGCCTCAATTTCTTCTGTGTAGACTGAGGAAAACAGTAACTAATTATAAGGACTATCTAAGAAAACATTAGCTGCAGTGGCTTATAAAGTGAAAAGTAATACACAATGTTGAGAGAACTTTTTGTGTTTACTGGGGAGGATCATTTTTAAATGGACTTTAGGGCTGGAGTTGTAGCTCAGTGGCAAAGTGCTTGCCCAGCACATATGAGGCACTTGATTCTATCTGTTGCACCACATAAAAATAAATAAATAAAAGAAAATATTGTGGCCATCTACAACTAAAAATTTTTTTTTTAAAATTTAAGTAGCAAGATCTGGTCATTAATTTTGCTTATTAGGAATGATGACATTCATAACATCTTTCACTTCTGAATAAGAATTTAGATACAACATTTATATTCCTGGAGTGAAGTTTAGAGAGACCAGAGATGCTTAAGTTGCAGACTAAATTGTAAACACACATGATCCAATGCCCTGTTGCCTGCAGGACGTTAGCAACAGACACTGATATTCTATAAAAAATAGCTTTTAGAAGCTTGTGCATGCACTGCAACACTATGCATCAAAAAACGCACACCCTTTCACCCAGCAATTCCACTTCCACAATTTCATCTTATGGATGAACATTCATTCATCTAGCACTGTTTTTAATAATGGAAACTTGGAAGCAACCAATTCAGTAACTATGGCCATTTGATGAATTGTTCTATGGCTATTAAAAACAGTTTTGTAAAATATTAATTTTTTATTAATCTGAAGAAAAGAAGTATAAAAAGAACAAAGTTTGAAAAGGAGACTACCAAAAAGAGTTACTATATGATCCAGTGAAGTACTTATACTTCCACAGTTATAGATATATAGATATAGATATTTCAATATATACATTGAAAGCCATTGTGAAGAGATAATTTATACATCCATGTTCACAGCAGCATTACCTATAATATCCAAAAGGTAGAAGCAACCCAAAGCATTCATCAACAGATGAATGGATAAACAAAATGTGTTTATATAAGTATAATGTAACATCATTCAACCTTAAAATGAAAGGGAATTCTGACACATGCTATAACATGGATGAACCTTGAGAAAATCATGCTAAATGAAATAAGCCAGTCACAAAAACATAAATAATGTATGATTGCCTTTACAGGAGGGACCTAAAGTAGTAAATTCCTAGAGACAGAAAATAGAAGAGTGTTTGCCCAGGGCTGGAGGAGAGGTAGATGGGGTGTTGTTTAATGGGTATAGAGTTTCAGGTTTACAAGATGAAGAGTTCCAGAGATTGTTTTCACAACAATGTGAATGTATTTAACATGACAGAACTTACACTTAAAAATGATTAAGATAGTATATTTTATGTGTATTTTACCACAGTAAAAATTGTTTAAAAATATTTTAAAACAAGAATATTTTAAAGGGAGAGAGTGTTTCAAGCCATCCTCCAAAAATATCATTTTCAAAGTATACGAAGTTCAGGAGAGCATGGTGAATTCTGGGAAATGCATGAGGTTGTATATCGCTAGCTAGTCCAGACAATACAGGACCTACACACCATGTTTAAGAATTTGAACTTTATCTAAAAAAGCAGTACTGAGTTGATTTGCTTACTGAGTTAAGGGCAGAATATTGACAGAATCACTCAGATTGACAGATTTCCAGCTTAGCAGATGTATGTTTATCTAGACATATGATATGTATTTAATAATTATCTTAAATGAGGAAACATCTACATGAATCACCAATATCATAATATAAACTGAATTGTAACAAACATGACCAAGGAATTAATATTATTCATATTGGCCTTTAATATTCTATCAGTTTATTGTGCTAAACCGCTTTGAAAATGAAAAATAAATGTAACTTCCATAAGAAAGAAAATGAGTCTACAAAATAACATGTATGATACTATTTTTGTAAGAAAAATGTATATGCATGGAAAATACTAGAAATATCTACAACAAATGTTAGTTGGCAGTTATCTTTAGGTTGTGTCATTTTGGTTAATGTTTGTTCCCTTAGTGCTTTTCTGTTTTTTAATGTTTCTTCATGAGCACACAAACTAGAAGAAAATGTTATTAAAGAAAAAAGTGATGACTGGATTCATGCCATCAAAGGCAAATTAAAAAAAAAAAAAACAACTTGGATAGTTGCATCTATCTTTTCTTTTCAGTCCAAGAACTAATAATCCCCATACAGGTTTACCTGGCTCTGCAGAAGGAGCAGGGGAATAAGAGCAAATGCTAACCCAGGAAGTCCCCTAGTCCTTACTACCACCTCCTCCCTATCCTTCTCTCTGCCCGTCTATCCTTTTCAGTCTTTTGCTCAATTAGGCTGTCTTTCTAAATCCACTTGCTTGACAGATCACTCCCAAAATAGTCTGATGTCAAGATATTTAAGTACTCTGGGAACAAAATATGCTGGGAACTCCAAGGTTTCTAGTGAATGGGATGGTCTTAGAGACCTAAATTCAGCTTAGAATTCACTGGTTTATGAAATGAGATCATTTTGGAAATACTCAGGGGCAAGGAATGAAAAGGGAGGGAAATAAGATTGACAGAGAACTGTTGAAGACATGAAAACTAAAGGGGGAAGAAGGAAGGAAGAGAAAAGTACAGGTTAAATTCCAGCCCTCTGTATAGGATGCAATGCTTCATCAGGGACTTCTTGAAGATGCTAAATACAGCTTCTAACTATGAAGGTCATGATGCTTTCCCACATAACTATAGAAACTCAAACTCTTTATCTTAGAAAACAGAGAAATTGTTGAGCTAAATTCTTCGAATGGGCCTGGATGTACAGAGGATGCATTATAATAATAAAAAAAAAAAACTTATTTTGAGTTGTAGATGGACACAATACCCTTATTTATTTTATTTGTTTATCTATTTGTTTGTTTGTTTAATGTGGTGCTGAGGATCCAACCCAGCGCCTCACACTTCCTGGGCAAGCCCTCCACCACTGACCTACATCCCCAGCCCTGCATTATAATTTTACTGAAGGAGTGAGTGGCAGGGGGGAGAGATGAGAAATTTAGAATTCTAAAATCTGTAATATTAGCAGGCACTTTTGCTCTGAATAGCTTGTCTCTGAATTTCCCAGTCCTCATCGCTACCTTTCTTCCTTTGACTAATTTATCAAGGCTCAATTAAAAAATTAAGCCTTTCTTGTTACTAACATGTTCATATTTTCTACTTGAAAATGGGCAACCCGAGTTTAAAGCATTAACTAACCTCTAGAGCCTCTGAGATTCAGGTTCCTTCTGCAACCACTGCATTCCTATACAGGCTCCTTGGACAGGAGGGATTTCCTTGGTGTAGAGGGACTAATGCAGTTCCCCTGCTGCCAGCATTAACTCTCACTTAGCTAAAGTCTTTGATAGTTCTATAATGCAAACCACTAAGGGAACACTTTTCTAGAAAGTGATTTTACATTAAACAAGGCTGCAGTCAGGAGTTTTAAGGCAGTCTCTTCCTTGAGAATGATGTATTCTGGGATAAGTACTTTCTCTCCATAGGAGTCTCCCTTGCTCAGTTCTGCTTACCTTTTCTCCATGACCAAACATACAAGGCGTGTAGTGAGATTTGGGGTTCAGAGCTCAGATCCAACACACAGTACAATTTTCCTGACCATACAAACTTGTTAATTTTTAGGGGAATCTAACAATTCCCAGCAACCTAGTTGTGTTCCTTAACTGTTCCCCGCCTGAAAAAAGACACATGAATAACTGGCCAGACTTTGCCCTCACCCTGATCTGAACTTCCTGGTACTTTGGATCAGAACAGCACCAGTCACACCCAAATTCCCAATATAAGATCACAATGGAAAGAAGGGACTCAAAAACAGTGGTCCAAAGAGATCTTCCTTGTGTTTGAATTTTTACTCCTTCCTAATTTGTTCACAATTAATTTTCAAAGCTTTGTGAACAGACCTTTTCATGAACAGAGATCATGAAGACTGGAGACCAATTACAGGAATTGTGTACTCTTGCATGATTTCCTTGGAAGATTCTTCAAAGTAAGGCGCTAGCTACATTCTTTACTGGCTCAGTATGGAGTCACCAACCCAAAGAACAAGAATGATTCACCAAATAAATTTTTGCCTTTCTTATTCTGGTGCTTCATCTGACTGGTACTTCAGAGTAGAGCTATTATGATGATATTATACTGACATTATCCTTCCGATGAGCAATGGTGCAATGCTCTCCTGAAGGCAATACCCCGAATTATGCAGGGTTTAAAAACTACCATGACTTTAGAGGATACTTACTAATTTTCTATTGGAAATACGGTGGTCATATTCAAAAAGAATGAGTATAATTCTTTTGGTATTTTCCAAACTTTTTAATTCTTTTAATAAATCATAGCTCCCAAATGGAATAAGCATAGTTCATTAGCAGTGCTAATGAAAATGTCATCTTAAGTAAAACTTAACCAGAATATCAGTCCCTGGAGCAAAGTGTTTTCAGATGCTTTCTTTGCCAACTTTATTTATGAAAAACTTTGTGGTCTGGATTAGTAAATTGAAAATAATTGAGAAAGCATGATAGAGAAAATCATCCTCAGACAAATAATTCTATAGGTTTTTGTTTGTTTTATTTTTCAGTGGCTCTAAAATAGTGCACAGATCTTCAGGGGTCCTGAAATGTTGTTTTATCTAATAAGACTGGCATGAAGTACATTGTTATTAATATTTCTTTTTTCTGGCATCATATTCATTGCTGAAGCCTTTTCTTCACCAATGTATAACCAAACAATTTTTGACAAGTTAAACTAAATAGTTTGCCTGCTCAACTACATAAACACAGACTTGAGATTTGAACTTGAACTCCCAAGTCTTCAGCCATGAGGTTTCCTTCTAAACACTTCTTCAGGAAGAGTGGCCACTGCAGCAGCAATAACAGCATATGACAGCCACAGCTGGGTCCTGGCAAATTCCTCACATATGCATTTAGGATCAGAATTCTGCTTATGGATTCAAGGTAGCATGATAGTCAATGTGCATCATCAAACTGCACTTTATATACATTTAAAAATAATCTTTATTTTTTAATCAAATTATTGCATACAAATAGTTTTAAAAGTCAGAGAGTACTTTAAACCTTATAGTAATTTAAAAAGTTATTTCTTGCTCTCATCTTCCTCATTCTTCACTTACAATTATATTTATTTTTGTTGTTTAATCTTATTAATCATTATATCATTTTCATTGCTAAGACTACAAAAATACTGTACTTTTGAGACTGTGTACAATAATTGTACTATCTTTCTTACACAATTTATTTTTCCAAAGTTAATAGAGCCCCCTCCTACACCCCTGAAAATCTCTCTCTCTCTCTCTCTCTCTCTCTCTCTCTCTCTCTCTCTCTCTCTCTGACAAAGTTTAAAAGGCACTTTTATTTTAAACAGGGAAAAATAGTTGGAAGTTTAAGTAGTAAAGTAAGTGCAGTTTTATGAATTAGAGCAGCTTACTTTTGCAATATTTTGTGAAAGTGTTATAAAATCATAAACCTTTAAAGGGGAATAAGATCTTGGAGTGTGATTAGTTGGCCCTACTTCTTCATTTTGCAAATGAGGAAAGTGAAGTGGATGAAGATGAAGTGATTCTCCCAGGTCATCTACACAGGGAGTGAGTGGCAAAACTAGACTTGGAATTAATTTCTTCTAGCTCCCAGCCTGATACTCCCCCACCATACCTTACCACCTTCTTTCATTCATTCATTCATTCTTTTTTTAAAGTGTTGATGGACCTTTATTTTATTCATTTATGTATATGTGGTGCTGAGAATGGAACTCAGTGTCTCACACATATGAGGCGAGCGCTCTGCCACTGAGCCACAATCCCAGCCCACCACCTTCTTTCTTTTTAATTGTGTCCTTGCTGGCATTTGTCCTGAAAGCCTCTTCTTGATATAATTTTCCATATGATCAAGGAGTTTACTTGGTTTATGCTTCTCTGTTGGCTCCATGAATTTTGGAATCCTTCAACCATCTAATCTAAACTGCTTTGATTTCTCTCAAAGTTCCCTGCCAAACAAACATAATTGTATAGCTGAAATTGTCTCAATCTAGCATCCTGGGAATTCTTTCCAGCTATTCCATGTTGAATGCTCTGTTTCTTGTATATGTTCTCTTTCTTGGTTTCTGCCTTTGTTTTGCTAAAGCATATTCATTTAGAAGCTTCCTTAAAGGTAGGCATAGGAGGTTTTTTTCTTTTGACACTGATTTTTTTCTTTTAGTTTTAACCAGATTGATCTGGTTCGATATATAACCCTGAGAAAAATCATTTCTCCTTAGAATTTTAAATACATTATTTCAGGTTTCTAATTTCAATACTTTAGAGTTCTGATTCTTTGTATATGAACTTTGAGCCATGTGCAGTGGTGCATGCCTATAATTCCAGTGGCTTTGGAGGCTGAGGCAAGAGGATTGCAAGTTCGAGGCCACAACTCAGTGAGACCCTGTCTCAAATTTTTTAAATAAATAAATAAAAAGGGCTGGGGATATGGCTCAATGATAAAATGCCTCTGGGTTCAATACCCAGTACCAGATAAAATATCACAATGGTATTTTGGTGTGGGTGTTTTTACTTTTTTGCTCAGCAGAACTTTTTGATTTGTAGACCCATTTCAGGTCTGATAAGTTTCTTGTATTGTTTACTTGTTAATCTTTTCCTGATATTTTTCCTGGTCTCTCATCTGGAATATCTATAGTTTGATATCCCTTGAAGACCAAACCTTTCATTTTCCTCTTATTCTATCTTTCTCTCTTTCTACCCCAACTTCTTTTCAAGAATTTTTTTTCTTCCTTTTGCTTATAGTCTTCTTGCTTTATGAATGCAATATCTTCTCAGAGGATATTAATTATGATTTTCTGAATTTTTTGTATATTTTTTGCATTGCTCTGAATTCCATTTTCCTCTGTTACTTAGTTTCTTTCTTTCCTTTCTTCCTCTCATTGTCCATTTATGGTCTCTGTCTTCAGTGATGGAAGGATTGCCCAAATGTCTGATGATCCTTGGTTGACTCTTCTGGTTGACAGATGAACTAATTGGAAACTCCATAGATATGGGAGGAGCTTGTTTACTGGTCAACATTCTTGAAGAACAATAAGGTGACTAGCCTGACATTTAAAAATTTGTTCTAATTAGTTATACTTGACAGTAGAATGCATTTTGACAATTATACATAAATGGAGTATAACTTCTTATTCTTCTGTTGTACTTGGTATAGAGTTACATCAGTCATGTAATAACATATGTGCATAGAGTAATAATGTATGATTTGTTCAACTATCCTTCCTACCCCTGTACCCCCTCCCCTCTCTTTACTCCACTCTGTCTAATCCCAAGTACCTCTATTCTTCCCCAGTGAGTGCACCCCCACACACACACCATTGTAAATTGCACATCAGAGAAAACATTCAGCCTTTGGTTCTTTGGGATTGGCTTATTTCTCTTATCATGACATTCTCTAGCTCCATCCATTTACCAGCAAATACCATATTTCATTCTTTTTAAGGCTTAGTAATCTTTCATTGTGTCTATATACACAATGGAATATATATATATATATATATATATATACACACACACACACACACACACACATATGTGTGTGTGTGTGTGTGTGTGTGTTGAAGGGCACCTAGGTTGGTTCCATAGTTTTAGCCTGGCATTTTTTTTAAAGCAATTTTATCCAGATATAGTTCACCCTCCTTACAATTCACTCATTTAAAGTGGATAATCTAATGGCTTCAGTATGCTTAGTATTCTGATTTTCATTAATTAAAAAAAAAAGCCCTTCACCCCCTTAGAATGAGCCCCACCCCAACCCCTCAATCCTAGGACCTTTCAATAGCTTCACAAGCTGCCAACCACACCTTTAACACATGGGCCTTGGGGGGACATTCCAGGTCCAAACTATAACATTCATCTTCAGTGGAATCTAGAGCTTTAATTTCATGAGCCCTTCAAGACAATTTACCTGAAAAACAAAACAAAACAACTTTTTTTCAGTACTGGGGATTCAACCCAGGGCCTCATATATGCTAGGCAAGCACTCTACCACTGAGCTCTATCCATAGCTCCTGACTATTTGTGTATGTTTGTTCATTTAAACATTTAATTAAGAAATATTTCAAATATCCACAAAAATACACAGAGTAAACAGAACAACTTTGTATTCATCAGGCATAATGAACATGTTAACATTTATGTTATACCTGTATCTACAGTCCTTGACTTACCATAGTTTGACTATGATTTTTTTTTACTTTATGTCAGTGTGAAAGTAACACTCATACTTCAAAGCTTGAATTTTCATCTTTTTGCAAGCCTTATTAAATAGACACTGGTAATCTTCCTGGAGGGAGTTATATGCCCTATGTTGCTCTCTTGTGACATAATTGCTTCTAGCCAGCCATCCCTTCATGGGCTAAGCAATGATGTTCTATAGTGTATTGAGTTGCAGTGTTTTTTGGAGATAGGTACTTAATAAATTACTGAGACAGTCAACACTTTATTATAAAATAGGCTTTGTTTTAGATGATTCTACCCAACCATAGGCTGATATTAAG
Organism: Marmota monax; assembly: GCF_021218885.2. Classification (NCBI taxonomy): domain Eukaryota; kingdom Metazoa; phylum Chordata; class Mammalia; order Rodentia; family Sciuridae; genus Marmota; species Marmota monax. Next base: position 8,675,904 of record NW_026693473.1, on the reverse strand, counting down.
TGTTTATATGTAAGGTAGGTTAGGCTAAACTATGATGTTTAGTAGCTTCAAAGTATTGAAAGCAGTTTGGGGATGTTTTTAACCATCAATGGGCTTATCGGGACATAACCCCTCATAAGTTGAGCAAAGTGTGTGTGTGTGTGTGTGTGTGTGTGTGTGTTTTCTCCCTATATTGTTTGTTTGTTTGTACCTACATTTTCCCATCTCCCAACTCCCAACCTAGGAACTTGGATTGGACTAATTCTCCATTTACTTCTTATCTTGTGGAGTTTATTAAATACTCTTATTTTCACTGAGGATGAAAAAACAAGTTTTTTTTTCTTGTTTTAATATTTTAGGTGTGATTTTTTTCTGAGAGAAAAAAGAATTATGGCTTTATTCTGCTCCCTGGAACCCAAGGGAAATTATTATGTCAACATTTTTTCTTAAATATGTGCTCATCCTGTTCTTAAATTATTTTTTTCACCTCTATAAGTAATTGGCAATGCTCCCTGCCCTTTTAAATTATTGATTTGTAGTAGTTATGATATTATCCCCCACTCCCTCTGGGCTTGGCTTTATGTATTCATGTGTTAATTTGCAGTTTGAAGTTATATCCAACTTGGGAAATTTTTCAAAGTGTATTTGAAAATGTCTCTATAGCCTCATTTATTTATCAAAAGTAAAGGATATTTTAATCTCAATTATTAATACCAGTTGATAAAATCATCTTGAGGAGAAATTTATTTAAAGGAAATTTAAATAGAAAGTAAGATATAAGTGATTTTTCATCTATTACTGTTCTTCATGTGAGTGTAAAATGAAAGGTAATATTTTGAGTCATACAACATAAAGAACAGGAAAATTACAGCTCTAGTGAGTGTCCCATTCCTCAGATGAAAGACCATCACAGAATTCCTTCTTTAGGAAAACTGTCCCAGTTGTCCATCAAAAGACTGGTTACTCAATCGGTTACTCAATCCATGTCCAATTATGAAAAATTTTTTAGCTTCTTTTACTTACCAGAATTCTGTTAGGTCACATCTTAGAGATGGAATACAAGTGACTTCCTAATATTTTAATAGTGTTTCTTCAAATTCTAATTAAGTTTGTGTTATCTGCCTGTAAAACCATAATCTGATTGAGAAGCCCTACCCCAAGCCTTCTTAAATAGACACTGGTAATCTTCCTGGAGGGAGTAGGGTGAGGAGACTGTCATGAAAGGAGATTTTCGGTATAATCCTGAGGACTTCAATATGAAATTCTGTGATTCCATCAATACCATGAATTGTTCAAAAGCAGAAAGGCAAATTTGGTTAAATTTAGAAATGTATCTTTAGGAAAGATTACTAATTCCTCCCTTATTCCTACTCCCTTTTCTAAGAGGAAGATTGATTACTCCTAAAATGTTGGTAGCTTTCTGCTATCAGGGTGAAAAGTCCTTTGATAATTGTGTGATGATGCTGTCTGGGAGCTTCTCTGTAGTTTACTTCACATGTCTGTGATGGTCTCTAAAGGGTCCTTTCAGGTTGGACACCCCATACAGCTGTACAACTTCTCGCTTATACTCTAGGTAAAGGAAAGAGAGAAGGAAGCTACAGCATGTTTTGAATATGTACCTTTGCACTAGGAAAGGAGTACCCCCCAAAAAGAAAGAAAGAAACGAATACAACTCATTTTGTCATAACATATAACCAAAGTGTGGATATTTATTTCTTTGAGGTGAGAGACAATATTCTTATTTCCATCAAAATTATCTCCACTGTTAAAGACATTCAAATAAATGATAACATATAACAGACTAGCCCATTACTTGTGATTTATTTTATCTAAATCTCTTTCAGTCTTTTTCTCTCATAGTCTATGTCTTTCTATCTCTTTCTCTGCCTGTCTCTAACTCTTGTACACATATACCCACCCCACACACTTAGACAGTTTTTGTTTTTAATTTAGAAAAGGCCAAGTAGAGAAAAGGCAACACAAACGAATGGGGGAAAAAAAAAACTATGTGTCTGAAACTGCTCGCCCCTGAGGGCAGGGCGAGAGGATGGGTAGCCATTTTAAGATTCTTCTTTTGTTATTTTGTTTCACTTTTGTTTTAAGTTGCCTGTCCCTGGAGATGAGTGAGATGGAAGAAAAACCGCTCACATCTGAGGAAAAACTATTTACGTCTGAGGAACAGATAGGGAGAAAGGACGGATGCCCATGTCAGGAGGATAGAAAGGCTATAATGACTTTTTGTTGTTCCCTTTTTATTTCATTCTGTCTCGGTTTTGTTTGGCGTCATCTTGTTGGGTTGTATTATAGTAGAAATACGGGATCAGAAATTAGTAAAAAACAAACTGAAAGAGTGTTAAGTAAATTGTTAGAGGAAGGAGGCATCCCAGTAAAATCAAGAGCAGTCAGGGCATACGTTGATACAATACAAAAATGTAGCCCATGGCTTTTTAAGGAGGAGTTGTTAAATATATCACAATGGAACCATCATGGTGAAGATTTAAAAAGAATAGAAAAGAAAAGCCCAGGGACTCTGCCAGTTGGCACATTGCCATTGTGGACGTTCATATCTTGTTTGCTTAGTCCAAAGCCTTCAGTTCAGACAATGGTAGAGGAAGGAGAAGACATAATGATTCAAGTAAAAGAGAAGGTCTCTCAAGTTAGTCAGACAGAGAAAGAAAGTGTAAAACAGAAAAAGCCATCAGGGGGAAAGGTACAACAGGAGACTGCTACTAACACCTTTCTATCACCAGAGGGTGTAAGTGTCCAACCAACAGCACCACCTCTACAGGAGACTGCTACTAACACCTTTCTATCACCAGAGGGCGAAAGTGTCCAACCAACAGCGCCACCTCCATATGCTGGGAGGCCCCCAACCCCCACAGTTGATAGTTGGGATCCTGAGACAAGGTCTCAAATATTAACATGCCCTGTATTTGAGGCAGGAGGGCAGCGATTTTACCAAGTTTTAAATTTCAAAACAGTGAAGCAGCTAAAAGAGGCTATAACAACCTATGGTCCTCAAGCACCCTTCACTGTAAGCATGGTCGAATCCATTAAAAACTTGAACATGACACCAGCAGATTGGGCTAATATGTGTAAAGCTGTGCTAAATGGAGGACAATACCTGTTATGGAAGGTTTCCAGTGAGGAATTTTGGAAGTAGACGGCTATGCGAAATGCACCAGCTGGTTATCCTCAGAGAAATCTAGATATGTTGTTAGGAAAGGGACCTTATGAGGATCAGCAGCAACAAATTGCATATGATCCTGGCGTATACGCACAAATTGCTGCAGATGCAATTAAGGCATGGAAGACTTTACAAGGACATGGAGGTTTACAAGGTCAATTATCTAAGGTAATACAAGGAGCTAATGAACCTTATGCTGAATTTGTAGATAGGCTTATTCAAACAGCTACCAGAGTTTTGGGGAATACAGAACAAGCAATGCCATTACTAAAACACCTGGCTTATGAGCAAGCAAATCGTTGGTGCAGAGATATCATTAGACCATGGAAACATGAAGATTTAAACACATATATTAAATTATGTAGAGACATTAATGAACAAGAGCAAGTCGTGGCAGCTGCAGTAAAACAGGCTTTAGATGCCAGAGACATTAATGAACAAGGGCAAGTCATGGCAGCTGCAGTACAACAGGTTTTAGATGCCAGGCCAAGAACATGCTACAATAGTGAACAAACAGGACATTTTAGAAGGAATTGCCCCATAGGGGGAGGGTTTAACAAAGCAAGGTATCAAAGGAGTAGAATACCGGATATTTGCCCATGATGCCATAGAGGGAGACATTGGGCAAATGAATGCCATTCTCAAACCACCATAGAGGGTACTCCATTATCAAAAAACGAACAAGGACCAGGTGTTTATCCATGATATCATGGAGAAAGGCATTGTGCTCCATTGCCAAAAAATGGACAGGGGTCCCCAATGCTCCGGGGCCCAAGACCACAACTATATGGAGCACTGGAGGAACCCAGCAACCCCATCAGGGTAGTGCCCAGGACACATTGTCCATTGGATCCCTCATCAGACAAACCAGAGTGAGCGCAGGATTGGACATCTGTGACTCTGCCAGAGCAGTACTAACTCCAGAGATGGGAGTTCAAATCATTTCAACAGGGGTAAAAGGACCTCTTCCCAAAGGAACAGTAGGCTTATTATTGGGATGCAGTTCTTCTACTCTAAAAGGACTTATGATAAGTCCTGGGTTAATTGATCCCAATTATGAAGGTGAAATAAAAATTATAGCCAGTTCTCCAAAGGGTATATCAGTAATTTTACCAGGAGATAGAATAGCACAGTTACTAATAATACCCAGCTTACATGATAAATTTTCCAGTCATACTGTAGAAAGAGGTTCCAGGGGAATAGGCTCCAAAGCTGTAGATTGGGCTATGCTTTCTTTAAATTTAGATTCTCGCCCCATGCTAAAACTAAATATTCAAGGACATGAATTTAATGGGTTACTGGATACAGGTGCAGACCTTAGCACCATCTCTCATCAAGAATGGCCAAAACATTGGCCATTACAACAAGCCACTCAAATGCTTTGAGGCCTAGTAGTGGCGACTAATCCCCATAGAAGTGCAATGGTATTAGATTGGAAGGATCCTGAAGGATGTGAAGGAACTATACAGCCATATGTATTGGATCATCTTCCCATAAATTTACAGGGACGAGATGTCCTAGATCAATTAGGTTTGACATTAACAAATAACATCAACCAGAATGCACCCACTTTTATTACTAGACAAGGTTTTAGGAAAGGAAAAAGATTAGAAAAACAAGAACAAGGTATAGCAGCACCAATACAAATAGATCAAGGAATGGACAGACATGGGTTGGATTTTCAGAAAGGGCCACTGAGACAATAAAAATTACTTGGAAATCAGAAAGACCAGTATGGGTTCCTCAGTGGCCCCTGACTAAAGAAAAGATACAAGCAGCACATGACCTGGTCAAACAACAATTAGTGGAAGGACATATACAACCTTCTGTATCTCCCCATAATACTCCCATTTTTGTCATCAAAAAGAAATCAGGCAAATGGAGATTATTGCAAGATTTAAGAGCCATTAATAATGAGATGGTTATTTTGGGACCTGCTCAATTGGGGATTCCTCAATTGTTTGCTTTGCCAAAAACCTGGTATGTTTTAGTTATAGATATTAAAGTTTTTTTTTTCAACTCCATTCATTCTGAGGATAGTCCAGGTTTTGCATTTACTATCCTTGCACTGAATCATGAAGGTCCTGATCAGAGACATGAATGGAAAATACTTTCTCAAGGGATGGCTAACAGCCCAACTATGTGTCAAATTTATGTTAACAAAGTATTCCAGCCACTTAGAAATCAAAATCCTGAACTACAAATATTTCACTACATGGATGATGTATTATTAGCACACAAATATAAAAACACATTGCTAGAATGTTATGCCACACTTACAAACTTATTAAAAATTATAATCTAGAGATAGCAATAGATAAAATACAATTAAATTTTCCAATTAATCATTTAGGAGTTCTATTATCCTCAACCATGGTCCGTCCACCAAAAATTCAAATACGAATGGATCAACTCAAATCACTTAATGACTTTCGAAAGTTATTAGGAATCATAAATTGGATAAGGCCTTATCTAGGTATACCAACAGGAGAGTTGAGAACTTTATTTGGTATCCTAAAATGTCCATCAGATCCAAATTCACCCCGAATGTTAACGCCTGAAGCAAGAAAGGCATTAAAAATCATTGAAACATATATGGAAAATATGCATTTGGATAGAATTGATATAAGGTTGCCTTTATTATTTATTGTACTACCAACAAAAAATATTTCTACAGGAGTATTTGGCAAGAGGGTCTGTTATTATGGATACATTTATCTTATTCTCCTAACACTATTCTTACTAGGTATCCTGAGGCTCTAGGACAATACTCAAAGGAATAAAAGCAGCAAGGGAGTGTTTGGAATTTCTCCTAATAAAATTATTACTCCATATACTATGAATCAAATTGATGAGTTAGCTAATGAGCTAAATACTTGGGCAATAATCATGTGCAAATCTAATGTTTCATTTGATAACCACTTACCATCTAATCCTTTATTGTCTTTTTGGTCATTGCATCCTGTAATTTTTCCAAAAATGACAAGAAAAACACCTATCATGAATGCTCCAAATATATTCACTGATGGGTCAAATAATGGTACAGCAGCAATAGTTACACGTGATCAAACTTTTATATTTTTAGTACCCAAACAATCAGCTCAAAAGGTAGAGCTTAATGCAGTATTACAAGCTTTTGTGATGTTTAAAGATTCTGTATTTAATTTATTATCCTATAGTCAGTATATAGTTAGTGCTATAGTATCCCTTGAAGATGCTGCTAGGATTTCCCCTTCCTCTACTGTTTTCTCTTTGCTTTCCACTATACAAAATCTAATCTGGGACAGAAAAGATCCATTCTTTATAGGACATATCGGGGCACATACAGGATTGCCTGGAGCCCTTAGTTTGGGCAATGATTTAGCAGATAAAACTACACATGACATACATATTTTCTCTACACTAGAAGAAACTACAAATTTTCATAAAAAGTTCCATGTCAATCCTAATACTTTACAAAAGCATTTTAAAATAACTAAGGAACAAGCTAGACAAATAATAAAACAATGTCAATATTGTGTGACCTTTTTACCACAAGTTAATCTTGGAGTCAATCCTAAAGGACTGATACGAAACCATATTTAGCAGATGGATGTCACACACTTGCCAGAATTTGGAAAATTAAAATATTTGCATGTTACAGTTGATACTTCTTCTGGATTTTTGATGGGCTCCCTTCATGCTGAAGAAAAAAACTAAAGATATTATAGCTCATTGCTTACAAAATTTTGCCACTGTGGGCGTTCCAAAACAGTTAAAAACAGATAATGCCCCTGGTTATACTTCTACCTCTTTTAAACAATTTTGCTCATCATTTGGCATTACTCATATAACAGGAATCCCATACAATCCACAGGGACAAGGCATAGTTGAAAGAGCTCATCAAACTATTAAAATGTACTTATTAAAGCAAAAAGAGGGACTTGGGAAGGGGTATATATTCCCCAAAGATAAACTTAAAATAACCTTTTTTACTCTAAAATTTTTAAATTTGGATTCATCAGGACTTAGTGCTGCGGAAAGGCATATGTGTCCAAAAAATGTACATAAGCCCAAGATACTTTGGAAGGATATTCTAACATGACAATGGAAAGGTCCTGACCCAGTAATTGTCTGGATTCGGGGGTCTTTTTGTATGACAGAGAGAACTGCAGCCCATTTGGATTCCAGAGAGATTAACTAAGGTCCTGACCCAGTGATTGTCTGGAGTCGGGGGTCTGTTTGTATGTTTCCAGCAGCCGATCTGGATTCCAGAGAGATTAACTAAAGTGATTTCTACAGACAAAAAAGAAGATGATTTGGCTCAAATCCATAACAGCTGATATCCAAAACTCCAGTTTGGCTATTCTTACATCTGCCACAGAACCCGAATGCTTTTTTCAATATCTATTTTATTATTACCCTTTCCCACATCATGAAATTCTATTTTGTTTTTTGAGCTCATACAGACCTAGATTAATGTTTTGCTGATCAGTTCTATTTTTTGACTCTAGAGTTTTTAAACATTGCAATGGAGATTTCACCTCTAAAAAGTTATAGGTCCTTTACTATTATGTTATGTGTTGTATTATGTGTGCACACTTGTATTTTATGTTGTATGTTTGTGTGTACGTATGTCCATATATCATATATGATGAGCGCTCATGAAAAAATGGATCCAAATATTTTTTTTTTATTATTCACGTGATTTAAATAGTTTAATTTAAATTGGGTAAACAGCTGTTGAGGATTGTTTTAATATGTAAACAAAAAAGAAGGTTAACAGATCTGTTTGTTTACTTTTACCTTTCCTTTTCATTATATTTAATAATTCTCTTAAAGATAATGTAAATTGTTAAGAAAATTGTTTTCTTTTAGTGCCTTCTGTAGTGTTACATAATTTTTTCTTTAGCCATTATTGCCAGAATTCCTATCTTCATCCCAGTGACGGTGAAGACAATGTAAATTGTTAAGAAAATTGTTTTCTTTTAGTGCCTTCTGGAATGTTACATAATTTTTTCTTTAGCCATTATTGCCAGAATTCCTATCTTCATCCCAGTGCTGGTGAAATGAAAGATAAAACCAATCTACAGCTTCTACAATAGCCATCACTGAACTGCTTGCAGAACTTGCCTGGACACATTATGAGCTCACCTGTATGCATTGTGAACTATCTGTTGGGACAGCGAATTGTGGTAGTGCTGGAGTATTTTTGCTGATGGTGTCACCGGTGGTACAATTTTTCAAAGGAGCCCTCAATTGGCTTAATGTCATGGCATTTTGCATCCTCCTCTACTAGTGATGGTCTAAAATTTGGGGGCCAACAGAGGTGAGGCAAAGAACCTCACCCCCCCACTGGTGCAAAGGCCTATCCACAAGTATGGCTGTATGCTGGACCGGTAGTCAGTGACGGGTATGATCCAATTGCAGTGGTACCAACCTAAGACAGGAGGCTGACGCCTAGAGGTCAGTTCATCCGATGACGGGTAAGGACCATATGTTGAATTGGACTGCCTAACAGGCACGGTCCCTAAGCCACATGCTTGTTGTTTAAACAGAGAGGGGGAGATGTTGAGAGCCACAGCCGAAGGGGCCCCAGCAAACTTCCAGCTGCCAGCTGATGATTGGCTCACAGCGGCCCCAGCAACATCTAGCTGATTGGCTCCTCGGCCCCAGCAACATCTAGCTGATTGGCTCCTCTGCGGTGATGCTCATTGGACTGTTTCCCTGCCCTTTCAGACCACGGAGCTGCTCATTGGGGGACTTTTTTGGCTCCGCCCACGTGACCCATCCAATCGGCCTCAAGAGCAGGAGGATTGTGGGAGGTGGGGAGAAGCTTGTGTGGGAGAGAGAGGCTTGTGGAAAGCCGGTGGTGGCAGTTGAGGCTCTGAGGGTTTTTCCTGAGAGACTATTTTGTTTGTTGTGTGTGGTTCTAAAAATAAAGTTAGTTTCTTTTGACAAGTGGCTCCTGATTGTGCCCAGCCAGACTGCGGCAAACTTGGGCTGGGGATGTGGCTCAAGCGGTAGCCCGCTCCCCTGGCATGCGTGCGGCCCGGGTTCGTTCCCAGCACCACATACAAACAAAGATGTTGTGTCCGCCGAAAACTGAAAAATAAATATTAAAAAAAAATTCTCTCTCTGTCTTAAAAAAAAAAAAAAAAGCAATGAACTCAACTTAGTCCCAAATCCATTACCAGCTAGCTGTGGTATCCTAAACTAAGTTATTTATTCCCTATTTCCTTGATGTCCTCCTCTACAAAGTGGAAAATCATAACCATTAAGTTTATTTTTTAGGTTGTTGTGAGGTTAAATTGAATTAAATCTGTCTTTGAACACCATATGAAGGACTATACGCCTATCAGGGTGGACAAGTTTCAATGGGCGGCAGTTATTATTCCTACATTGTGTTAGCTTTTCCATCACTTGATAAAATACTTGAGATAAACAATTTTTAAGGGGAACACTTATTTGGGTTCAGATTTTCAGGGTTTCAGTCTATGGTTGCTGGAACGTATCATGTTGGGCCTGTGCTGAGGCAGAATATCATGGCAGGGAGTATGTGGTAGAGCAGAGTGGCTCACCTTTTGGTAGCTGGGAAGCATAGAGACAGAAAGGGGCTGGGATCCCAACATACCCTTCAAGGGCATGCCCACAATGACCTAACTTCCTTCAACTTTAGGACCTCACCTCCTAAAATTTCTATCACTTCTCAATAGTACCATCAGCTGGAGATCAAGCCTTCTGCACATGAGCTTTCAGGGAATATTCAAGATCCAATTATAACACATAGCCACTTAGGAACCCATTATGTCATAATAAAGAAATTTATGTGTGTGTGGGTCCATCATTATAAAGCATGAGTTCAGTCCCTGACTGGCTATCATAGAGATGGACAAACACCCACATTTTAAAGGGAATTAGTTTCAAGGTGAATCTTTTATTCTGATAAGAATTATACATGAGAAAAAAGCCATTCATGGTACCACCTAACCTGGGTCAAATGGATTCTTGATGTAAATAAAATGGTACTAGTAAAAGTTAATTTGGAGCTAGAAAATTTTATTATTCAGCAGGGTCTAAAGTTTCAAGGGCTGAGAACTGTGGTCCCAGAGGTCATATAGTTCACTCTTTTGATCTGAGTATCTACTACTCATTGACAGGGAATCCCTGCCGGGTTCTTTCAGCTTCTTCCTGAAGGGCAACTCTACCATGAGGCTTCTCTTTGGAATTTTGGAAAGTCTGACAAATCATATTAAGGAAAAACTTTCTATGTCCCTATAGCTTTCTTCCACTGGTTGTAGTTCTGTCCCCTGAAGAAATAGATCAAGCTCATTTAAAGATTGAAATCAAGCTCCCAGGAGCCCTCTCTTTTCCCAATGAAATAGCCCCAATTTTACAATTCTTTCCTCCTGGTATAAGGTTTCATAAACTTCATTGCTCTGGCTACTCCATTTTTTTCCCTTGTTGTTGTTGATCTGTTTGTCTAGGTCTGTTTTAAAGCTTGCTGCTAGAAAATGCTCCTTGGGCTCATATGGTGGTGTGACCACTATGCACACTTCCATCATCCTTGATACTGTTCCACTTCTTTCAGTCTAAGCTAGCCTAAGCCTTCTTTAAGCTTAAATGCTTCTTTAAGCATTTCTAGTGATTGCCTTGGCACAAGCAGCACACACTGCTAAACTGAGAGCTAAAGATGCAGTAAAGTCAGAGGGCTTGGGCATCTTTACAGAGGATAGGCTAAGGGAGGACAAAGACAGAGATATGGAGCTAGAAAGGTAACTTGTATAGAAGGACAGTTTGGAAGAGAAGGTTTGGAACTCACACAATATTCTTTGAGATCATACCTCTGACATCTCAATAAAAGAATGGGAGATTTGAGTCTTTCCCTATGGTCTTCAACTCCTAATCCTTTAAGATATTCAAAGGAGAATGAGGATGTAGCTGAGTAGTAAAGTGCTTTCTTTGCAAGCATAAAACCCTGGGTTCAATTCCCAGCACAGGAAAAAAAAAATCAAAGGGAAAGTTAATTTGAGATGGAAAATTGTGTAAACCTCTTTAGCCATCAGTATGTTATAGGCTGTGGTAGTAACCTCTTTTATTCAAGTGTGTGTGTTTATTTTTAATGTAATCAGACCTATATTGGGCCCTATTGAGAAAATAAAAGTTGTTTGGAAAAATACAGATATTATTGCTTATATGTTGTAATGATGTGGTAGCCAGCCTCCAAGATGGCCCCATGATTCTTGCTTTCTGGTATTTATATCCTTGAGGCTTGATCCAAGTAACCAAGAAAATATTGTAGAAATGATTGATTATGTGATGGTCTGAAAGCTTGTGCTCCTTCAAACTTAATAGATTGAAAGCTTAACCTTAATGAAGCTAAGAGGCTGGGCCTATGAGAGGTGATTAGATCATGAAGGTGGAACCCTCATGACTGGGATCCTTTATAAAGGATAAGGACCTGAGGGAGATTGTTTGCTTCTTCTGCCATGTGAAGATGCAGTAAGAAGGTGTCATTTATGGGGCTGGAGTTGTGGCTCAGAGGTAGAGCGCTCGCCTAGCATGCATGAAGCACTGGGTTCAATCCTCAGCACCACAAAAAAATAAAATAAAGACATTTAAAAAAGAAGGTGTCATTTATGAGGAATAGGGCTCCCACATATCAAATATGCTGATGCCTTGAACTTTTAATGTCCAGAATTATGAGTGACAAATCTCGTGTTTATTAAATAATTATAGTAGCCTGGATGTACTAAGACACAGTGTTACTTCTGGGACTAGGTCATGAAAGATATTGTGGCTTCTGCCTTGTCCTCTTGGATTATTTGTTTTGGGGGAAGTCAATAACCATGTCATGAAGACACTCAAGCAGCCCTAAATTCTTCAAGGGGAGAAACTGAGGCCTTCTGCCAATAGTCAGCATTGATTTACTAGCCATCTGAATGAGACATTCCAGTTAAGTTGTCAGATTGAGATAGAAATTTGGGGATACAGAGAAAGAGAGATACACTGAGTCTTAAAGAGAAGCATTCAGCCTATGTCCTAGGCTGATGTCCTTTCCTGCGTGATGTTAGAATAATGTACAAGCACAAGGAAAACTGGCTTGAAATGGCATAACTTCACATGACTCCACTTCTAGACCAGCTCCAAGCTACTGTACCTGTGTAAATATTAACACTCTAGAGTAAGGGATTGCTTCTTGTTCCGGAGATGGTCTGCATTCTTCCTTGAATGTTGATTCTTTGCTTTACTTCTAAAACTTCTTACTCTTGAGATAGTCGATATTCTCTCTTGAATATGTCTCTGCTTTCCCAAATAAATCTGCTTGTGTTTCTAATATGTCTTTAAATTCATCTAAAATATTTGTCAAGAACTTGTCATGAGTTGAGGTTCCCTCTCCAGGAACAACTCAGACATCCTCCATTGACAAGATGACTGTAGCCCTGGTGGCTAACTTGATTGCAACTTCATAAGATCCTGAACTGGAACCATTCAGCTAAACTGGTTCTGAATTCCTAGACTAGACAAACTGTGAGATGACGCTTACTGCTGTTTAAGTTATTAAGCTACCATGTTTCAAGTTTCTAAGCTTTGAGGAATTTATTATGCAGCAATAAATAATATAGATGACTAGAAAGGAGAAACAAATAGTAAAGATCTTTCATATTGGGCTTGTGCCTGTCCTAGTTCTTAAGGTTAGAACAAGTATTGAATCCGTTCCTGCTTTGGGACATTACTGACAACCAAATGGGGCTGTCAAGAGGATGATGAGAGAGAAAGACAAAAATCTCTTATTTTCCACTCTTCCTCTTCCTCTTTGTTTTTAGAGTTTATTTTGGCTCATGGTTTCAGAGGTTCAGTCCATGGTCAGACAATTCCATTGCTCTGTTGTAGATGTAGAACATCATTGCAGAAGGGCATGGAGGAGTGCCAGTTCACTCATGGTGGCCAGGAAGCAGAGGGGGTCAGGGAGGAAGGGACCACAGGGAGGATGAACCTTTCTGTGGCAGACCCCAGTAAGACACTTCCTCCCTACACACCTGTCCTACCTATAGGTATCCCCAGTTAGTTCATTCAAACTAGGATGGACTGGTTAACATAATCTAATCATTTCACAAGAATGAATATTCCACAGGAGCTTTTGGGGACACCTGACATCGAAATCAGAATAAATGGGGAGGGTAACCTTCTCTTTCTCCTTCTGAATCTGAAGAAATTCTGTTCTCACAATGGTTCTAATAGGGAACTATTCACAGTTCAATGAAGTAAAAAATAATATCATGTATGCTATCAACCATTCTTTTTAAAAAGTATTTTTAGTTATAGATGGACACAATACCTTCATTTTATTTATTTATTTTTTGTGCGGTGCTGAGATGGGACCCAGTGCCTCGCATGTGCTAGGCAAGCCCTCTACCACTGAGCCCCCAAACCACAGTCCCAACCATTTTCAATACTAAATAACCCCCTCTCCTCTCCTTTGACTCTTCCCTTACATTTCCTCTGTGCAATATTGCTTTAATTCCAGCATACTTGATCCAGCAAAGCATAGAGATCTGCTGCCAATATACCCACAAACCACTTGTAAAGTTGTTCAAAAATATCAGAAAGAGCCCTAGCCTGGAGACCTGAGTTTGGAGTTAGGCTAGGAGACAGGTATTCTGTCACTGAGTAGCCTATATGGCCTTGGGCAAGTTGCTTTCCTTTTCTAGACCTGTTTCTTTACCTCAAACTGAGAATGGAAATATAGATGAGGTCTAAAGTTGTGGGGATCTCACAAGTCAAGATTCCAAAGTGCAGTCCAAAAACGAAATCCGGTGGTCAACATACCTTGGAGTAGCTGTTACAGGGTAAGTTTCTTTGGTTTTCCCTTTATTAGCCAATGGATATAGTCTCAGTGAAAGGTGTCAGGTTTATTGGAAAATCTTCCGGTTTTCAAAGACGTGTTCTCCGGGGGGGTTTCCAGTCACTAACTCTGGGTGACCTTGGGGAAAATTTTCCTAGCTCACAGTAGGGAGTTCCTTGTTACCCAGAAGCAGCTTGAAGACCTGAGGAGTGACTTGGAGAGCTTTCCAGGATCCCCCTTCTACAACCCGGGTGGCTCAGACTCGGAGCAGAGTCCCTAGTTATCCTGCTCTTAGGTGCACAAGAAACTTAAACCTGCTGTGCGGGCTGAGGGCCACTCAGCTTCGGAGCAGGTGGCCACAGGTGAGTTCTTAAAGGGGTCGCCTGAATTTGGGTGATATCTGAGGATGATCGGTTGGAAACGCAGGCTGGGGAAGGAACGAAACTTCTCTCGCCGCCCTTAAACGCATTCATACTTTGAATTAACCACTTAGATTTTAAAATTCTCTACTGAAACCCTCAATTATTCTTAACATGTTAACGAGTCTCCCTGGTTTACATACCCCTTCTTGATGAAACCTCTCAGGTCTTTCACTGAGAGATGAAAGGTAACTTTAAAACAATCAGTACAATGTGAAGGCAACTCAGAGATGCCCCACCTCCCCGCAACTCTTCTTCCAAGTCCCACCCTCCACCGCCCCCTAACGTGGGCGGTGCCATCAGCCCTGGGAGTCCGCTTTCTCCAGTTGGGTATGCTCCCCCGGGGCGCCAGGCGCTTGTGCTGCTCACACGTGTTCAGTAGGGTTACGGGGTGTCTCGGATGGTGTATCTTGGATCTAGTGTAAGCGACGTCACTTCTGTTTTCACACACCTTAGCTCTCCCGGGCCTGGCGCGTTACTAGCTCAGAACCGCAAGACACACCAGAGGGCTATAGCGAGGTAAAGACGGGCTGTCCCAAAACCACCCCCGACCACCTGTAGAGTTTGTGTCAACTCCTTTGTCCTCGGAGCCACTTTGGTGGTTGCCTCTTTAAAGGAGGCGCTTCCCTCGGGATGCTCTACGGGTCCCCTTCCCGTTCCCCAGCCCCCTCCCGGTCCTCCTCCCCTTCCCAGCCCAAAGGTAGCAGCGCTGAGAGCCTGGGGCTCGGCGCGAGCCGCCTCCTCACTTCCCATTGGCTGAGAGCGCCGGGAAAGCAGTCACGTGGGAGCGCGGCAGTCCTGCTCCGGGGCCGCCATCTTGGCGGAAAGTTTGGGGGGAGAGCGGCTGGGGGCGCGGAAGGAGGCGAGGTTCCGGGGGTGGGGCGGATAGGAGGCGAGAGGGCGAGCTGGTTAGTGGGCCGGCGGGCCGCGGGCAGCAAGGAAGCTGCAACAGCGGTCGAGAAGGAGGAAGAGGCAGCGGGGGTGCGGCCGCCGAGGGGAGCTCCTCCCCCGTCCCCTCACCCCCTCAGCTGAGTCCTCCAGCCCGGGGCGGGGCGGGGGTACGTGGAGCGGGGTAGGGCGGAGGAGCTGCTCCGAGTCGGGCCCCGGCGCACCCCAGCTCCCGGTGCCCGCCGCTCACAGGAACTTTGTGGCGGCGCCGCAGGTGTGGGGGCCCGCGGAGGTGTGCATGTGCTGTGCGAGGGCGTCGCGGAGAGCGGCCGCTGCCCTGCCCGGCCCCCTCTGGAGTAGCCCGGAGGAGGCGAGCAAGGAGAAAGGCAAGCGAGAGGAGGGGGCCCAAGCGGGGCGAGGTGGCCGTCCAACGGATCCCTCTCAGCGCACTCTTCGGCCTCAGCTGGCTTAGGGGCGAAGGGTTGGAGTGCCTTTTAAGCCACTCGCCCGCAGTAGCAGGTGGATACTTATGTGGGGTGAGAGGTGACCCCCCCCCTTTAGGCTTTTAGTGCCTTTTGGAAGGGGTGAAGCTTTCGAGGAGAATTTGAAAGCGGACTTTTGTCTGCTCTTAATTTGGAGGGGAACCCACCCCTAGAAAGAAGCCTTCTTACATTGGCTGACACTGCTGGGTTTGAGGCTCCTCCTTTCACTTGGGAAAACTTTGGAAGGTGGGCTTTTGAAATATGGCCGGGGATTTTTCCTTTCGAGACTAATGGGGAAATGTTAGTTTAACTACAATGACATTCTTTTCTTTAGTTCTTTTTCTTTTCTGTTTTGTGTTTTTAAAGGTGTGTGCCCTCTTCCTGATTCTGGAGAAAAATGCCGGTCCGGAAACAAGGTGAGAATTTATTTTGGAACACTTGTGGATGTCACTTGCTTTACTGTGCATCTGTTTTGTGTTTGCAGTTTTAAAAATGTTAGTGTAACTTGCCTCACATCATTTCAAAAGGTGGAGACACCAAAATGTTTGTTAAACTTAACTTTCTTGACATCTCTCTAGTGGTTAGAGAAACAATTTTACCCCCTTTTCGGAAATGCCTTTATAAATTCAGAATTTGAGTTTTAGTCTTTCACTTTTGTGAGCAACAGTGAGATACTAAGAACTGATATTTTGAAACTCTTAAAATTTGGATTATAATGACAAATTGTAGATAATCTGCATTTGCCTATCAGGTAATCTGAAACTAGGTTGCTAACACTTTGATCAGGTGGTCTATTACTATTGTAAATTATTAGTATGTTTTTATTACAGACTGCTCACGTTCCTGTTTTTTCTACTGTGATATGTTTACATTTTTTCTTGATCATACTAGGGAATATGTATACATAAACATAGTAATAGCAATTGACCTGGAGGATTTTGGGTAATTGTTTAGATGTCTTGCAGGATCATTTAGCAAGTAATATTTTCTTGTAAATACATATAATTTTAATAAAACTCCTTTTTTCTTTTCAGATACCCAGAGAGCATTGCACCTTTTGGAAGAGTATCGTTCAAAACTAAGCCAAACTGAAGATAGACAGCTCAGAAGTTCCATAGAACGGGTTATTAACATATTTCAGAGCAACCTCTTTCAGGCTTTAATAGGTGGGAATTAAAATTTTATTTGTGGCCATTATGTGTCAGCTAGGCTTAATTCTTCTCTGAATTCAGTTGTTTTAAACTTTAGGGACAGATGTACTTGGTTCTACATGAGACATTCATAAACTTGAACATCTTTAATGACTTGTGTTTTTCATAGTTTGGACAGTATTCTTTCTAAAAATATCCAATAACCAAAAAACATTTCCTATGATTTTTTTAGCAGTTTTTGATAACAGTGTTATGTCTAGAATTAACTATTAAAAGTTTGGGAAATTGCGTAAATATTTCAGGACCCAAAAGGTAATGACTGAATTACTCTTAGCTTATTTCTGTATTTGACTTGTATTTCTCTCAAGTTCTTGAAGATGTTTGATACATTCAACCATGTTTAAGAATATTCATTCTCTTAACATAGACCTCTATTACTGGCATTTGTGGAGTCAGGATTTTATACCTGGAAAATAATCTTAGAGATGGTCTTGTCTAATTATCTTATTTTACAGACAGGAAAATTGAAACTCAAATTCTTAAACTGGAACTTAAATTTGAGGTTGTGCATTGGTTTAAAGAATTGGACAAATAGTAGTCCTGAGTTTAATTCCTGACACTGCCAGTGATTGAATGATATGATACAAATTATTTAACATTTTTAGGCCACAAAATTAACTGGAAATGTGGGTTTTTAAACCCTTTTCTTTTAAAACTAGATAGATCCTTTTTTCCAAAGTCTTAGATTTTGTATACAATCTCCAATGTATAAAACAAGGTGGTCTGTCTCTGACCGTTTTCTTCACGTACCTTGCAAAATTAGCAAACTACTGAACTAGAAAATCTGTTTTTTCTAGTTTTGAGGATTACTTTTTTTTTTTTTAACACCATATAACATTTTAAAATAAGAAATATACTTCATTGCATTACATGTGTTTCCTTATATATGTCAACTGATGATTAATTTAATTTGAAGATTACTTTGAAGTTGGTGTACATTGTCAAATGATAAATTGATACTCTACTAAATTTGTTTTAGAATTAAGATTTTTGAGAAGACCTCTTGATACACCTGAAAAAAAATTTAAATTTAACGTTATTATAGACTTTTAAAAACATACATTGAGAATAGCACAATATAATGAACTGCCATATACCTGTCATCCTTCTTAAAAAATTATCAATATTTTTCCTTTTTTGTTTAGATTAGTGGACTTTTTCTTTCTTTTTATTTTAGCTGAAGCTTAAAGTCCAAGTGGATAATCAAATAGGTTGTTCTGGGGGGAAAAACAGCAAAAAAAGGAAGAGGAAGATCATTTTTTAATCATTTGGTTTTCTAGATCAACATTAAACCTAGGGTCAGTTTTTAAAAAAAGCAGTAGGACTGTATATCCCTTTTTACGTATATGCTAGACATAGTGAGGTAGACTATAATCTTATTGTGTGGAAAGGTCATGATTTGAGAAAATAAAGTGGTAATATAGTAAACAGAATTTACCCTTAATTTTTCCCTAGATTGGGACTGGACTTGCTATGTTTGGAGGTATTTTTGACATACTCTTTTGAATGTTTATTCTTATGCATAATTGAACTTTGGGAGTTTTTTACTCAAGTTTGTATTTGTCAATCTATATGTCCTGTATAATTTCATTGGTTGTGACTTTACTTTGATATTTGAGTTTACTTGTATTTTAATGTTTTATAGGATGTGGTATCAAATTTTGGTGTAAGAAAAGTAATAGGTCTTTAGGAATTTTGAAATAGATAAATTTAGTAAGGTTTTTGTGTTTCCATACTGTAATTAATTGTTGAAGCTACTGAATTTTGTGTTTGCTTCTCAGTCTGAAAATTTTTAGACCAGTAAGAATTTATTTTTCTGCCTTTTTGCTTTGCAGCTTTGCCATTGTTTATGAAATAGTATCATAATATATGTTAAACCTGTAAATTGCCCTAAGATAAAGAGCAATCCATTGTGTCCATAGTATGTACTGAATAATCCTGGATTAATAGTTTTTTCTTCAGTAGGTGGCACTCTGTCTTCTGAGTTAGTACCTGTAGATTACTGGATTAAAAGGAGGCATGTGTCTTGGCCACCTGAGTTACTTGAAAGTCATTTGGTGTTAAGGTGTTTTAACTTCTGTGGTTTGGGAATAATTTGCTTAGACAAATTAGTGAATTATCTAGTTATCTGGGATGTTGACTATCTTTGAACTTATACCAGCATTGATTGTTGATTGAACTGGTAGTTTGTATATTTACTGTTTCTATGCATTTAAAAAAAAATTATGTGGAAATATTGATTTTCCTCTCTGTAGTGGGTATATTCCATGTACTAGGTGTCTGGTACCTTGGAGTTACTTAGAAACAAACATGTATGTACTGCACTACATATGTTCTAAGATAATAGTTTTAAAATATTTTAGTATTTTTCGATTTGGGATGTATTCTTAAAATGAAATGTCATCTTTAATAATAGGCTGTGGGTTTTTTTTTTTTGCATTTTTAGTGGCATATGAAATGATAGTATAATTTATAATATATTTTCAGTTTAATGAAATATGGAAATCATTAGTAGTATCCTTGAATGATGACTTAAAGATTTAAAATTTGCTGAAAGTAGTGAAGTTTTTATTAACTTTAGAATTTCAGCTGATAAGTTGTTTCTTTAGAGCTGAATATTTAGATACACACACAAATATTACCATGAGTTGCACTTTTGTTTAATATTTATTCCTGAAACCTATCTGGTGATTATTTTTGTATAAATGAAATATAAAGTCTGCCTAATTTTACTCCCTGAGTTAGGTGAGAACAATTTGAGAACTTTATGTATTTGATTTTGTGTTTCCATTTTCTGTACTTAAATTTGAAAAGTTTTTGAGGAAGATACATCAAGATATGGTTTGAGTACATTCAGAAACACTCAGATATTCAGGTCGAAAGGTTTCAGGTCACTTCTGATTCTAAGGTATATGGGATCTGAGATGATCCTGGTGGTCCTTAGAGATTTCAGACCTCTGCTGTTATTTCTGGTGGGAACAGAGAACACATCTACTTTCCTTGTGCACAGGATCGTGGGCTCAAGATCGGGCTGGCTTTAGAGATGAGTGAGTTGAGTGTGGTTTATGTATTTGGTCTGCAATGAATATCAAGTTTTTAAAAATTATTTTTAAAAATAAATTTTATTGTGTGTATTTGAGGCTTACAAAATGATGTGATAGAATACATAAGATGGTTACTTACAGTGAAAAGATTAACCTATCATCTCACAATTACTTTTATTTTGTGACAAAACAGCTAGAATCTAAGAAAAATTCATAATACTGTCTGATTTTATTAACTTTAGTCCTCATTTTGAGCATTAAATTTGAAATTTGTTCATCTTATATCTGCTATACTTGTATTCTTTTGCTTAAATCTCATTTTATGTCCCTCCCTTCCCCACTATTTCATTCTCAATGTGTGTATTTGAACCCTTTTCCCCTCTAAATATTGTACATATAAGAGTGAAATCATGCAACATTTTCCTTTTGTGTCTGACTTAATTAGCATAATGTCCTCTAGGTCCATCCCTGTCATGGCAAGTAGGATCCCCTTTTTAAAGTCTAATTATTTAATTTTGTGTGTGTATTTAAACATAGACACCATGTTTTCTTAACCTGTTAATCTGTTGATGGACATTTAGTTTGTTTCCATTTCTTGGCTATTGCGAAAAATGCTGCAATGAACATGGAAGTACAGGTGTCTTTACAAGGTGGTGATTTCATCTCCTTTGGGTATACCAATTTCTTTAGGACCTGCTATGCTATTTTTCTTAATGACTGTATCAATCTGAATTCCCACCTACATTGTACTAGGGTTCCTTTTTCTCCCCACCAACATTTGTTATCTCTTGACTCTTTGAGAATGGCCATCTTTATAGTATGAGGAGATCTCTCTAAGTGGTTTTAATTTGCATTTCCCTGATGATTAGTGATGTTGAACACCTTTTCATATACTTTTTAGCCATTTTTATGTCTTTGGAGAAATACTATTCAGGTCCTTTGCCTATTTTTTAATTGAGTTATTTGTTTTTCTGCTATTGAGTTGTAAGAGTTCTTTATAAATTCTGGATGTTAACCACTTGGAATATATGTGAGTTGCAAATATTTTTTCCCAGTCTCCAGGTTGCCTTTCTAATTTTGTTGATTGTTTCCTTTAATAGCAATCTTATTTTATTTGTGCAGGTATTTTAGCATTAAGGTGGATAATGTAATAACATTGTGAATTTTTTTAGTTCCCGATTCATTTGTTGCTGCTCTATTAACTCTTAATAGTTTCACTAGACCTTATAAATATGGTAAAGATCGTTACCATGCCCTTATTTGTAGATACCAGGTGTCAGAAGTACTACTCCTTTACCATATAAACCATTTTGAAAGGTAATATTCAGAAAGTTGAAGTATATTCATATTGTTGTGAAACAGATCTTTGGAACATTTTCATCTTACAAAACTGAAAATGTATAAAACAGTATTTCCTTTTCCCTTCACCCCTGTCCCCTGCCTCTGATAACCACCCTTTTACTTTATTTCTGTGAATTTAAGTATGTTAGACACCCCATATAAGTGAAAATATGCATTATTTGTCTTTTTTGTGATTTGTTAAGTGATATAATTACTTAGTATGTAGTCCTAAAGGTTCCTCCTTGTGGTAGTAGACGACAGTAGACAGTATTTCCTTCCTTTTAAAAGGCTGAATAATATTCTATTGTACGTATGTCACATTTTATTTATTCATTCATGTAAGGATATTTACATTGCTTCTTTTGGCTATTATGAATAGTGATGTTATAAATATTAGTGTGTAAAAATATTTGAAGCTCTACTTTCTGTTCTTTTTAATATATAATCAGAAGTGGGATTGTGGGATCATATGGAACTTATATTGTTGATTTTTTAAGGAACCACCATTTTGTTTTCCATAGGAGTTGCACCACTTTTCAATCAATCAACAGTACATGGTGTTCCATTTTCTCCATATCCTTGACAATACTTGTTTCCTTAAAGAAAATTTTTTTTATTATAGTCATCTTAATCATTGTGAGAATGTGATTTCTTTTAAGTAAAAATAATGGCTAACATTTATTGAGCACTTTTAGGTGCTAATACAAGTATTTCATTTCGTCATCAGAATCTGTGAGGTATGTATTCACCAATGAGGTGAGGATACCATTTTATTGATTAGAAGACTGAGGCATTGAGAAATGAGCAATTTTGCTCCTGGACACTTAGAGTTGTATAGCCAGAAATTGAACTGAATTAACCTTAAGGCGCTTCTTACCTTCAGTGATTAGAATCTTTATCATTATTTTCAAAGCTGAATGTTTTAAATATAATAAAGCACACTAGTGCATATTTAAGGCAAATGTTGATTTGTAGGGTCAGTGGTCTTTTTTTTTTCAATAATTTGAAAGAGAAGGTTTATAATGAATTGTTTTTGTAATGATGGAATTTTTGTATGTACTTAGTAATCAAGGTTTGGGAACTTCTAGCTATAGTGGTAGAATGACATTTCTGTGTGTGTGTGTGTGTGTGTGTGTGTTTAATTATTGTAATTTATACATTTCAGTCTGTTGCTAACTTGTGTGTGTGAAACTTTGCAGGCTAAGTTTGAGCAGGAATAACTGGACATAGAGTAGAGTATTGGCTAAACCTTTATGTAATTGAAGGAGAATTTTATTAACTTTTTACTTGGTATTTTTGATTTAATTAGATTGAGTTATTTGCTAGTAGTTATGCTTATTACAGCTTTAATGCAGTGTTTTGATTGTGTCACATCTGGTTAAATTCTCTTTTGAACCTTGGAATCACAGAATTGTAAAAGCATTTTATCTACTTGGGGGTCAAATGTTTCCTCAGTACAAGATTTAGACTAGGGGCCAGGTATTATATTTAGTTTTCATGTCTCTTAACTCCCCTTTTATCTGGGAATACAGTTCCCTTCTACTCTTAAAAATTAAATGTTTTTCATTTTGTGTTTATCTGAGTTTTACTTGGGGTTATAATCAGATTTTGTATTACTGGCTTATATCTAAGAGGTACCCAGTGTCCTCTGCCCTTCCTTAGTAATATTAATTAATTAGTTTATTAATTTTGTGGTATTGTGGCTTGAACTTACAGCCTCATGCTAGATAGGTGAATGCTCTATAACCGAGCTCCATCCCCAGCAATTTTTTAAATTTTGAGACAGGATTTCCCTTAGTTGCCCAGGCTAGCCTCCAACTGGTCAATATTCCTGCCTTAGCCTCCCAAGACCAGCAGTAATTTTAATTTCCCAATTACGTATTCTTATTTCTCTGTAGTCTCTTCCCTTTGCATCTCATAAGCATTATGGGTGGGAAACACTTTTGCTCTTCAGCAAAACTATACCTAGACTTAGCATCCATTGATGATTCTTATTTGAACAGTTTTTATTATGATTATTGAAAAGTGACAGTTTTCTGACAGCAAGCAGCACTTCTCTTCATTTTCCAGTTAATAGTTGGCATTTTACTGTAATCAGAAGCACTCCTTCTTGGTCTGTCACAAACTTGCAGACTTCTGTTTCTTTCAGTGGTTTACCATTTGTTGCCATCCTTAATGATTTTGGTGCTCAGATTGTCTCAAATTTAGCCAGTGTGGGGTCCCTCTCAAGCTTGCCCTTGTGGTTTTTATGACATGCCTCATCATTTTTTTTTTTTTTTTGAGCACATCATTTATTTTGGCATAACTAGATATCCCTAGTTTGTCTTATACTCATCCATCCTTCTCCAGCCTAGGAATCAGTCATTTCTCCAAGATGCTTTGGTGCTTGTTAGTATGCACTTAGTTTTAAGGAGTAGTCATGCAAGTAATGTTAGTTGAATATTGTCAATAAAGTGCTGATATGATTTATTTTTGCTTGCTAGTTTGTCTTATTTCCTGTTTCTAGTGTATGAAATACAAACTGTGTGTAACATATACTTCAGTTTTATAGGATATTCTTTACTCTTTGAGGATCAAAATGGATTTTTAAATGTTTATTGGTTTAGGAAAAAAAGCAGAGTATCTATGTTTGAGTAGATCTGTTGTATATTTTGGTGTATAAAATCATCGTATTTGCTTTTAGTCAATGAATTGATAGTTTTTCACATCTGAAATGGCAAGATTATATTTTCATGTTCTTCAGCTCTCTAGTTTTTATAAAGATAATGCATATACCGCGAAAAACATTAATATCTGGTAACTACACTTTATATAAAATAGAAGGAAAAACATTCTCGTACCAAAGATAGCATTCTTAATCCATGGAATGAATATTCTTCTAGAATATTATTCTGTGTATGTATGTATATGTGTGTGTGTGTGTATATATATATATATATATATATATATATATGCTTTCATCTTGAAAAACAAGCTTCTTTCATAAGTGAATGAAACATAATAAAATTGTTTCCTATTAAGAATTGATATTTAAAATTAATATGTAAGGTGAAAAAATACATCTGATTAAAATTATTCTGGAACATCTTCCAGGAATTTAACACTATTGCTCATTGACTGCAACACATTTGTTTTCTCCTCTAGTGGAAAGAAATCAGTTTGTTTATTTATTTATTTATTTATTAGTTATAGGCGGACACAATATCTTTATTTTATTTTTATGTGGTGCTGAGGATCAAACCCAGTGCCTCACACATGGTAGGTGAGCGCTCTACCACTGAACCACAACCCCAGCCCAGGAATCAGGTTCTTTAGTTGAGCACCTGATGAAGTAGTTGACTGTGTTTAAGTGACCTCTTGTACTGAAAACACATTTTGAAGAACAATACCCTGCATAGTGAGGTACAGCAAGAAGCTCATATCATTAGAGGCACATGAAAACTAAGACTACCTGAGCCAACAATCTTGTCTCCTCTGAGTTTTTATTTGGGACATTTACTTATCTAGTAGACAGAATTGGTAGAATTGCCTTTTATAGCATGGCATGGGGAGGTAGTATAGTTGAATTTCCTTAAATGTATATAGTGAGACTTTTTTGTACTATACATAATCACTTTTTTAAAGCTACATCTTTTTTTTTTTTTTTTTTTTTTTTGTGGTGCTGGGATTGAATCCAGGGCCTTGTGCATGCAAAGCAAGCACTCCACCAACAGCTGTATCCCCCAGCCCCATAATCTTCTATCTCAGTAGATTTGTACCAGCTTAATAGATTTTTTTTCTATAGTTTTACTAATGATTTATTTCCCTAGGAGCATTAGGTTTGTAATTTTTTTGAATTATAAAAATTGCATTTATATATGTGTATTGTTTTTCACATTATTTCACCTTTAGGACAGATCCCTAGAAGTGAGTTACTTGGCCAAAGGAGGTATGCATTTTAAAGCTTTTGATCTAATTTGCTAAATAATTTACTGTTAGGAATATCATATCAATTTAGTTTTTTAGGTACTATGTGGAAGAATGACTGACTCACCATGCTGTAAATAATAGAGTATTACCTATATCATTTTAATGTTTTCTGCTCTGATATGTGGAATATATCTTTGTTCATTTTGGTGTTTTATTGTGCATTTCTTTGATTAAATATCCAAAGATGTAAAAAAGTCCTTTAGTTATTTTCTTCTGTGAGTTATCTATGTCATGGCACTCCCTGCCTCTCTTTTTTTCCTTTTCCTTAGAGGTTAAAGTCTATATTAGGCATATCAACTCTGTCTGCCATGTAAGTTGTAAATAACTTCCCTTGTCATTTGTTTTCAACTTGGATTTTTTAAAAAAAACAGATGTTTATTTATGGTTACATTTATCAATATTTGTCTTTGTGTCATCTGCCCTTGGTATCATCCCAATTTTATAATCTATCCCCAGGATTATAAAAACATTCACCTATATTCAGTTTTTTCAAGATTTTTTTAACATTTTAATTGTTTAGGCATTTGGAAGTTATTTCATGTAAAGTATGAGCTTGTTTAATATTTTCAATATAAATTTATTATTTGTTAACTCTCATACTTTTTTTAAAAATTAAGTAACATTTTTTCACTAGTTTTAGATTTACAGAAAATTTGAGGAGAAGTATAGTTCCCAAATCCTCATCTCACCTCCTCCCTTAATATCAGTATTATACATTAGTATGGTATATTGATAAAATTGACAAGTCATTAGTTCATTGTTATTATACAAAGTTCATAGTTTACTTTAGAATTCACTATTTGCATTATACCTTGACAGATCTGGCATATATATGTGTTATTTTGTCACTTGTATCATCTTTGCCAGGGTCCATATAGAATAGCTGGCCCTAAAAATCCTCTGTGTTCCACTTGTTCATTCCTCCCTTTGTCCTCCCACAATTCATGGAAACCGTGATCTTTTTTGCTGTTTCCATAGTTTTACCTTTTCTAAAATGTTATATAATTGGAATTATAAGTATGTAGTCTTCAGATTGGCTTCTTCAACTTGGCATTGTGCATTAAGTTTCCTTCATGCCTTTTTATGACTTGATACTGCATGTCTTTTTATTGCTGAGTAAGAACCTCCATTGTACTCCAATGGAAGTTCTATGGTTTATCTCCTCACCTATTAAAGAACATCTTGATTGCGTCCATGTTTTATCAGTATGAATAAAACTGCTATAAACATTTGTGTGTAGCTTTTTTTGTGGAGGGGGGAGGGTCTAGGGATTGAACTCAGGAGTACTCAACCACTAAGCCACATCCCCAGCCCTATTTTGTATTTTATTTAGAGACAGGGTCTCACTGAGTTGCTTAGTACCTCGCCATTGCTGAGGCTGGCTTTGAACTCATGATCCTCCTGCCTCAGCCTCCAGAGCCTCTAGGAGTACAGGCGTGCACCACTGCTGGAGGTTTTTATTTATTTATTTTTAATGGACACAAGTTTCAACTCATTTGGGTAAATACCAGTGGGCATAATTACTAGCCAATATGGTATTACCATATTTAGTTTTTAAGAAAAACTGCCCAAACACTCTTTCAAAATGGTTCTACCTCATATCAGTGATGTGTTGTTCCACATCCTTGCCAGCATTTGGTGTTGTCAGTACTTCAGGTGTTAGTTATTGTTATTTTTATAGGTGTTTAGTGCTCTCTATTCATTTTAATTTGCAGTTCCCTAATGACATTTGAGTTAAACATCTTTTCTATGTGCTCATTTGCCATCTCTGCATCTTTTTTAGTGAGTTGTCTGTTGATATCTTCTGCCTTTTTTTTTTAAATGGGATAATTTTTTTCCTTGATGAGTCTTATGAGTTTTTCTAATATACCAGTCCTTTTTCACATAAGTGTTTTGCAAATATTTTCTCCTGTTCATGTCTTGTCTTGGTCATTCTGTCGCTTTTTTTTATTCCATCAAATAAAATTTTTTCTTATAGATTAGAAATGTCATCTGTGTTGTGTTATATTATTAGATATTATTGGGTCTGTAATTATGATTTTGTTCTGATTGTGAGTTAGTATTGCCTTATTTCTTTAGTTTGAAAAATGTTTTATGTTTGTCAATTTTTCTGTTTAGGATGATGGGAATTTCTGCTTATTTGAAAATTTCCTTCCTTCCATGTCTTACTCCCCTTTTGAGGATATTCCTGTAATTCTGTAATTCCTCTGACTTCCAGGGTTTGTACACTTTGAATTAGTAAGAAAGTAATAAAGGCAATGAAAACTTTTTACTTATATTTAGAGACTTTTGAAATTAGTTATCTTGGAGGTTTCCAAAGGCATTTTTTAATTTAATAAAGGAATTTAATAAAGGAATTATTTTACTGTCTTACATTGGATTTTGTGCCTTCAAGTTTAATAATTGAGAATTTTTTCATGTATGTGTTAGAACTTTTTGTGGCTTTGAAATTTAGATCTTTGATCAGGAACTGTACTTGTAGAGATTCAGTTTAGTCCAAAACCAGGAAAGCACTCTCATACTGTGAAAATGAGGACTGGACTGTGGTAAGGACAGATCCAACAGGTTCCAGCAAAATTAATGTTTTTAGTTGTGAGTCATCTAAAATGTAATTTTCTCCTAATGTATATTTTAGCATTTTCTTGCATTCTTAAGCATATCATTATTTTCAAAGGAAATGATTTTTTTCAGGGTAATAAATAAAAATGTAATTGTTTTATTTATGTCTTGTGTATATCTAGGTGAACTATTTGGAATCACTCAGTCTATTAAATGGCAATCCTTTTGAGTCTTCCTGTACTATCTCATCATTTTTATAGTTTCATAGTAAAGATTTAAGTTTGGAAGTTGAACTCAAATGTTTGCCTAAGTTTATTGAAGGACTCTGTTATCTTACGTAGGATAGTAAACTTGGAAGTTCCTGATAAAATAATAATAAGATATGTGACTTTTAATTAATAGCTTGCTGTAATCATATTTTGTTTTTCATAATGTGTATGTATATAAAATTGTGAGAAGCCCTTATTATTGACACTGGATATTGAAACAAGCAGATTGATTTCTCCCTCCCTCCCTCCCTCCCTCCCTCCCTCCCTTCCTTCCTTCCTTCCTTCCTTCCTTCCTTCCTTCCTTCCTTCCTTCCCAAGGATGGAACCCAGGGGCACTTAACCACTGAGCCACACACATCCCCAGTCCCTTTTTATATTTTATTAAGAGTCTCACTGAATTGCTTAGGGCCTTCCTAAGTTGCTGAGGCTGCCTTTAAACTAGAAATTCTCCTGCCTCAGCCTCCTGAGTTGCTGGGATTATAGGTGTGTGCCACCCTGCCTGGTCACACAGGTTGATTTCTATAAACCAAGATCGAGAAATTTTTGTGCACACATTTAATAAAAATTTAAAATAAATATGTTTAACCTTCTGTAGGATCTTATAGCCGTATTTTTCAGGTTTTGGGGGTCTTTTTGGCAGCGCTGGAGATTGAACCCAGGTCCTTGAGCATGCAAGGCAAGCACTTTACCACTCTTTTTAGATGTTTTTCATTGAAAAACTGAGGGGTTAATATATTTTTTTTCCTTCAGCTTTCTCTATTTTCTGAAGACATTATTGTTGTATCACATCTTACCTTTTAATTTTTTTAATCCTCTTTTTGAACTTATTCACCACATTGGTATCTTTTGGTTGAATAACGTCAGTGTTTTAGAATGAACTCATTAATTATTTTCACAGTTATTTTGAAAATGACTTGAATTTTGTGTCACTTTGCCGTATTAGATTTTCAGGAAGTATCCAAGATTCTACTATAGTAGGACTTACCATTTGTATTTGTTTTCTATTGACTTCTCTTTTGGTGTTAACTTCTGTTTTATTTAAGCTAGGTATTTTATTTTAGAACTCTCCCCATTAAAGTTTAGTAAAGAAGTGGTAAAAAGTATTATTTGAATCCTAGAATGTCATTTTATGGAAATACTTAACTTGTTGCTATGATAAGTTCTAACCAGTCTTTTGGCTAAATCTTATAGTTAAGATCTGTGGTGTAATCTCTTTTGACATGTAAAATGCAATTATCCAAAGACTGCTGATAACATGGGGGGGGCCAGTGGCACAGGTATTTTGTTCTCAAAAGAATAACTAGATGTGAATGCATTTTTTCCCTCCAGACAGTGCACTTTTAGATTAGATGCTCCTTTCAAAAAAAAACTCAGCTGACATAACTGAAGAAATTGTAATGGGGAGTTTCTGAAGAACGGTTATTATGTTATTTATCACTATAGTAGTGGGACACCCTACAGATAAAGAAATGTGATGAATAAATAAAATAAAATGTATAAACTTACGAAGTTGAGGCTGTCAGGATGGTGGAATATTAGTCAAGATTTAAAGGTATTATTTTTTTTTTAAGGAAAATGATAATTACAACAAATTATCATATCACAGACTTTGCCACATTGCAGAAATATTACAAAAATATTTCAGTACTTTTGCATTTGATTTTAGTTAGGCAAGAATGATAATCTTACAGTTGGGAATATGTGGCAGGATCAGTAAGATAGAATTCTAAATAGCTAAGTAAGTATTAAACCCACATGTTGAATCCCATGCACTTTGCTTATTTAAGCGCTCCTTTAGACTCTTACTCAGCTTATTTTGTGGTAAAATACACATATTGTGAAGTTTATCATATTAATCATTTTTAATTTTATATATCAGTAGCATTAAACACATTCTGCAGACCATCTCCACTATCCATCTTCAGAACTTCTTCATCAACTCAAACTGAAACTGTACCCATTGAGCAATAATTCCTACTACTCTGATTCTCTCACTCTACCTTCAGCCTCTAGTGTCCACTGTTCTACTTTCTGTCTATATTATGAATTTACCTATTTCAGGTACTTCAGTTCACATAAGTGGACTTATATAATTTTTATTCTTTTATGTGGCTTATTTTACTTCTCAAAGATTGACTCATTCATGTTGTTGGATGTATTAGAATTTTACTCCTTTTTAAGACTACACAGTGTTCCATTGTACATACCAGATTTTGTTAATTATCTTTTGAGGGATGTTTGGATTATTTTCACCTTTTAAAAGGCTACTGTGAATAAGTCTGCTGTTATCATTGGTGTACAAATCTACTTTAGCCCCTGCTTTCAATTTTTTGTTTTGGGTATATATATCTAGAAGTAGAATTGCTGGGTCACATCCTAATTCTTGGTTGTAGTATTTTGAGGAACCACCCCCTATTATTTTTTGACAGCAGCTGCATCATTTTACATTCTTAACCAGCAAGGCACAAAGGTTCCAATTTCTCTACATCCTTTTTAACACTTGTTACTTTTCGTTTTATTGTTTATTTTTTGTTTTATAATAGCCATCCTAAAGAGTGTTTACTTAGCTTATTTTTTTTTTTTTAACTCTGATACAGTTAAACTAAGATGGACATGCGAACACGTGCGTACTTTGGTACTTTGGTACTTTGGTACTTGTGATTGAACCCAGGGCCTTGAACACGTTAAGCAAATGGTTTATTGCTGAGGTACATCTGCAGCCTTTTGAAAAATACACATTTTGAGACAGGATTTTGCTAAATTGCCCAGTCTGGCTTTGAATTTGTAATTTCTTGCCTTATCCTCAGTAGCTGGGATTATACCCATGTGCCACTGAACCCATCCAAGATGGATATTTGATTCTTCTGTTGTAGGAACTTAGAGCAAATTAGAAAGGACTGTTCAGTATATGAATGTAGGACGTAGAATGGAGGCATTTCAGTTGACAAGAAGCAAGATGTTGGTGAACTTTTGAAAAATTCACATATGAAATTCCTTGATTTTACTAGTTCAGTATATACTAGTTCAGTATAATGCTACCGTGTTAGAATTGTATTAGTGTAGATCTCTGTTGTCCTGTGCAGTAGTATCTAATTATGTATGACTATTTAATTAAATCTATATACAATTATAAATTCAGTTCCTTATACTGGTCACCTTTCAGTGGCCACATAAAGCTTGGTTAGTGCAGCTAGAGAACTGTTTTTTTTTTTTGGTACTGGGGATTTAGCCCAGGGATGCTTAATCACTGAGCCACATCCCCATCCCTTTTTATTTTGTATTTTGAGCCAGGGTCTTGCTAAGTTGCTTAAGGCCTTACTGAGTTGCTGAGACTGTCCTTAAACTTATCTTTCTGTCTCAGATTCCTGAGTTGTGCCACCACACTTGGTATCAAAACAACAAACAAATAAATTTTTATTTCATTGCAAAAAGTTGGGTTTTTTTTTAATTAGCATCTAGATTTTTATTAGAGGTGTTATTAAAGGGTAATATAGCAATGTTTTTTTTTAATTTTCAGATGAAAGGTCATGCAGGAATTTGTGTTGAAATGTTAACAAGAGTTAATAAAAATAAAATTTCTCAGTGATATAGGCTACTTACCTTGAGATATTGATGATTAATAATAAAATAATAATAAACAAGAAGCAAAAGTTGTTCTCAGTGTTATTGTGCATGATTTTATACAGGAAAATGCCCACTTTTACTATTAGACATTGTTCAACATTCATCCAATGTTCTTGGGAGCAAAATACTGTAGGAATTCTAATGTATATGTACATAAACACACGATTTTCTAATTTTGTTTCTTGGCTTGCTTTTGATGTCCTTAAACTTGTTCATCTGTTCTCTCTATATTCCCTGTTAACAGAAATTGGGTTCAAAAACTTGATTTGGGTTGGGATTACACAATTTTTGGTAAGCACACTTTGTAGGTGATTTTTTGATGTTAAATTTTTGTTTCCTTTTGTGATAGTTAACGTGTTTTATACAGCGGTTACTGGTTTATAAAATGCTTTCTCACACAGTTTTATCCAGTAATATTCATAATACCTTGTGATGTAGGTTAATACTATACTTACTGTGCAAACATTAGTTTTTTGTTGTTGTTGTTTATTTGTTGTTTTTGGTACCAGTGATTGAACCTAGGGGTGCTTAATATCTGGGAGCAACATCCCCAGCCCTTTTTATATTTTATTTAGAGACAGAGTCTCACTGAGTTGCTTAGTGCCTTGCTTTTGCTGAGGCTGGCTTTGAACTTGTGATCCTCTTGCCTCAGCCTCCTGAGCTTCTGGGATTATAGGTGTGAACCATTGCATCCAGCTTAAACATTATTTTTTAGTTAGACTTTACTTGTAAAGTTCTACATTTCTGCTGGCTATTAAAACTGAAAAGGGAGAGTACTTTTTTCCTACTGTCTTATGAGGTTTGGATTTTAAAAGAGATAATGCTTTCAAAATAATAATAAACAAGAAGTCAAAGTTGTTCCAAATGTATTGTGCATGATTTTATACAGGAAAATGTCCACTTTTACTGTTAAATAATTCTCCCTTTGAAAAAATTAGTTCAAAATTATATCAATAAGTGAATAAAAAACTCAGTCCTGTGACTCTAAACATTATACAACTACCACTCAGAGCTTGTGCAGTGTGAATAATTAGTATACTAAGTTCATATAATTCTAGTATTGTGATCTTTTATACTGTGTTATTTTAAGTAAATTTATAATTTCTTTAAGAGTTTTGTCATGCTTTTTTTTTTTTTTTTAGTTGTAGATGGACAACAGTACCTTTATTTTATTTTCGTGTGATGCTGAGGATTGAACCCAATACCTCACTCAAGGGAGGCAAATGCTCCACCACTGAGTTACAACCCTAGCCCTTGTTATGCTTTTAACTGATTCTAAAATACTGTAAAATATTTAACTTTCTTCTTTTTAAATATTCAGACTAGAGGATATCTAAGAGTCTTTCTAGTTCTTGATTTCTTACTTCTTTTTTAATGTTTTATTTTGGTTAGGAAGTCAGTTAAAACCACTTCAGAGATTTATATTCTCAGCCTGGATTTTAATGGTGAAGATGTAAAATATTGGTAACAGCTCATATCTACAGGATTCATAATGATATTGCCTATTATTAGGAACTTATTGTATGTTATTGTGCTAGGCATTTTATTACACTCAATTCTTGGAACAATTCACAATAAGAGGCGAGTTATCAGAGGTTAAGTACCTTGCTTATACATGTAACTAATTGGTAATGAATGAATTGAGATTTGAACCCAAGACTGCCTTTAGAAATGTAAAATGCTTGTGACTTTTATATTGTGCCTGGCTTCCCCCTCCCCCCTCCCCGTGGTGCTGGGGATTGAACCCAGAGCCTTGCAAGGACTTTACCAGCTGAGCTATTTCCCCATCCTGGGCCTGGCATATTTTGATATGATTTTGACATATGGAATATTCACTATTGAAGTACATTGTGAGATTGGATTTTTTTTTTTAGTTAGAGTAAATTTTTTTTTTTTAGCATCATATAGTTTAATTGGAAACGTCAATAATTTGAATTTTTCTTTTCCTTTCCTCATCTCTAGATATTCAAGAATTTTATGAAGTGACCTTATTGGATAATCCAAAATGTATAGATCGTTCAAAGCAGTCTGAACCAGTTCAGCCTGTGAATACCTGGGAAATTTCCAGCCTTCCAAGTACTACTGTGACTTCAGAAACACTGCCAAGCAGCCTTAGCCCTAGTGTAGAGGTAAGATAAATTTTTCTGAAACTGTTTTCTTTGAATTACCAAGTTTTTTTCCTTCATTTGATTAAGATGAATATTTTGTGGAAATATTTATAATGGAATAAAGAAAATGGAGTTAAAAGTATTTTTGAAAAGAAAAGTTCAGAATATCTATTGCTTCTGTCTTAAAATGTTAAAGAGTGATTTGAGGCCTAAAATACTTACTTTAGACTAATAACAAGTATTTTGTATTATGGACGTCAAGGAGGTTTTATTTGTGTGATAATTTAGATGGAAATTGTACTTTGAAAAGGTGGTTTTGCTCTGGTGTTCTCCCCTAGAAATAGATTATAGTTTTGTGGTTCTGAGCCCTTTAGTTATTCCAAGGATTCTCTTCCTCGGCTTGGAGGGAATTGCATTAAAACTCACTAGAGACTGACAGTCCTTAAGGTCAGAATTGGTTTCTGCATTTTTCTGTAATTAAAATCATCTGGATTTTTAAAAAAAATATTTATTTTTTGGTTATAGGTGGACACATTGTCTTTATTTTACTTCATGTGGTGCTGAGGATCGAACCCAGTTCCTCATGCATGCTAGGTGCTGAGGATAGAACCCAGTGCCTCATGCATGCTAGGCTAACGCTCTACCTGTGAGCCACAACTCTAGTCTTAAAGCCATCTGGATTTTAATAACAATGTCAGTAACATTCTTTTGTTGTGGTGCTATACTGTTGTTAGTACATTGGATATGGTATAACAGAGATATGAAGTATTTTGTAACGAGGATTCTGCCTGAGAAACATTAGTCATTTGAAAGTGGTTGTCTCTCTAAATTGATTCTAGTCTCTCTGGTTAGTACAATACAGTGCCTGGAAAATTTAATCAACTTCTGTTTGGTGAGTAATAAGTCAGGGAAAAATGGTGGTGGGCAGAAACTAGATGGCACTTTGGTAATGAAATAGACAGTTTCTCAGTTTTTGCTTTTATATTAAGTAACAGAACTCTAGAATTCTAGAGTTGGATGAATCAGAGCACATCTGATTTTAACGATGAGAAAAGAGATCCAGAAGAAAATGATTTTACCCAGCTGATTCAGCTAGTTTGTGCAAGTCTATCTTTGGATTTTAGACCTCCCAATTTACAGTTCTTAGTAATCCTGATATGACCTTACATTTTTCTCTTTTTAATCTGATTAGAGATTCTCATGTTAAATTGTGCATGTATCATTAATTTCTTACTCTTATTTAAATGTTTTTTTATTATTTTCTCTTGGATAATTTCCGTTAACATTCCCTTCTTTAGTTGATATATCATTTGTTTTAATGATAATTAATTTCCGTGGCCTGTTTCAAATGAAAATTTTAAATGTCTGTAATCAGTTATTGGTTGTGGTTCAAATGTGTTGTTTCCAAAATTCAGATGTTGCCAATGTGATAGTATTAAGAGGTGGATCCTTTAAGAGGTGATTAGTTCCTGGGATTTCTCCCTCCTTAATGGGATTAAGGACCTTATAAAAGAGGCTTGCTTCACACAGGTTTTAGCTCTGCTCTCTGAAATGTGAGGATGAAGCAAGAAGACCCTACCAGACCAACTACCTCTTAGACTTCTCAGCTTTAGAACTCTGAGAAATATATATATATATATATATATATTTTTTTTTTATAAATTACCCATTCTCAGGTCTTCTGTTATAGCAGCACAAAACGGCTGACCGTTAAACATATTTCTATTTCACATTGTCTTAGTCCTAGGTTAAAAAACTTGTTATAAAAAACATTTTAAATTTCAAGAGCATTAACTTTTATTTACTTAGTATATTTTTTGTTATTGTCTGTATAATGATATCGACCTGTGATTAGGAAACAAAAGTTCTTGCAGTCAATTTGCACATTTTGATAGGTTGTTTAGATAATGACTGTCTCAGTACAACCAGTGAAACTAAATATTCACTAAGGTATAACAAATGGATAGTTTTGTAAGCTGGAAGTTTATTTCTATATAGATTTTAGTAAGAAAAATCAACAGTGTATTGAGTTTTATAACAAATGGTATTAGTGGACCAAAGATGTGGTTCAGTGGTAGAGCGCTTGGTAAGCATGCACAAATGTTGATCCCCAACACTGCAATGAAAAAAAAAAGATATTAGAAACATTTCAATTTCTATAAAATTATGAAGCACTCTTACCTATGTGCAGCCCTCATTTCTGCACCTCCTGAAAGATATTTTCTGGACATGACAAAAGCAATTCAAATTACTGGAGAAATGAGAACTTACAGATGATGAGTGTCATATCTTATTAGTTTGGAGAATGGATGAAAAGGAAATACAGATTACAACATGTTGCTTTAAGGCTTGGCACGTGGAAAATGCCTTAGTAATGTTTGACATCTGTACCCATTCATAGATGAACTTTAAGGGAAGCATTGGAGTGTGTTCATCAATCCTAGATTTTTAAAAGAGGGAATAATACCTGTGTGTCAAATGTGAGCAAGCTAAGATCAATTACTACAAAGTACTGTTATCACAGAGATGACAGAATACCTGAAAAATGAAAGTCTGAAAATGTAACATGTTTGAAATTTGTCTAAGTGATGATTGACTTGATCTCTTATTTCAGTGTTGTTTATGACTGGGAAAGACTTTAATTCACTGGCCCAAGTTAGAACAAATGCAAAAAAACCCAAAACTATCTTGCTGACATAAAATTTAGGCTATTATTCTACTTGTGCACTAAATTCTTGGATAACACAGTTAAATTTCTGACAAAATTATATGCAACATGGTCTTATCTTTTTTGCTTCCCATTTGCCTTCATAGGATTATCATTTAGTTCTTCAAAAAGTACTGGAGATTAATCAGGTTTTAGAAAGACTGCCTCTTACAGTGATGCAAATCTTTGCATTTTAAAACATATATCAAGTTTTCTTCATTTGTTTTAATAGTTGGTAACTGATCTCACTCTCATTAGCTCCTCATTTGTCAGTTACATTTTGACATTGTAACTTTGTTTCTTCTAATGTAATAAAATTAAAATTCATACTATTTATTTTAAAATAACATGATGAGTATCCCATTTTCTTAAAGTTTTGTGGGTTTTTGGGTTTTTTTTTTGTTATATCTTTTCATTGAAGGTATGCCTCACTAAATGTTTGAGATAATGTTTGCATAATGCTTATTTTAGGGTGATGGGATTATTTCTTTTTTTGTACTTTTTGCTATTTTTAAAAATAATTAGCTAGAGGATAGGAAAGGCAGCAGAACACAACAGACACTAGTATGGCAATATGTAAATCAATGGATGTGTAACTGATGTGATTCTGCAATCTGTATATGGGGTAAAAATGGGAGCTCATAACCCACTTGAATCAAAGTGTGAAATATGATATATCAAGAACTATGTAATGTTTTGAACAGCCAACAATAAAAAATTAAAAAAAAAACCTTTTATAATTAAAAAAAATAATTTAGCATGTCTCATTTTTATAAAAGCAGTTCTATTCTAAGTGAATTAGGAGATTAAGAAATAGAGATTAAGGAATAGTTATGAGACTGAAAAAAGCAAGATATAAAAGTAGGAGAAATTGTCTAATTTAATGGGGTAGTCTAAAAGAAAAGAATGTATTCTGTTCCTGATTTCATAATACATTTTAAGTGGAATAGTTATTCAAAGTTTAATAAAAAGAAGCTATAAAATAATTAAAAAATAATTTTTGAATAGGGAAAGCTTTTCTAAGCATTACAAAGCAAAAACTAAAAAAATTTAGAATTCTGACTGTAGAATTTCTTTGTGAACTTGAACTAGTTGTTTAAATTTTAATTGTAGAACTTTAAGCTTTTCTAAGAATTACAAAGCAAAAACTAAAAAATTTAGAATTCTGACTTAGAATTTCTTTGTGGGCTTCAACTAGTTGTTTAAATTTTAATTGTAGAACTTTTGTATCTCAAGAGATGATACAGTAGGAAGAGAATTTATCACATAAATGAAAAAGGGCAAATTTCCTTAATTTCCAACCATCTCAACCCAAGAAACCTCTTAAACATCACTAAGAAAAAAGCCATCATTCAATAGGATTTGTGACCAAAGGATGTGAACCATCAGTTTGTTGAAAAACTATACCTGGGCCAATAACCTGTGAAGAGATGTACAACCTCACTTTTAAAAACTACAAATTAAATTGTCAGTAAGAATATTCTTAAATAATTTAATTATCAAACATTAAATGTGAGGAAATAAGCTCATACGGTTAGTAGGGAGAGTACAGTGGTGTGATCATTTGAGAAACAACAGTACCCATATTCTTGGATCCAGCATGTGCTACAGATTTGCTCACAACAATTATTAAAGATACATGTATAGGGATGTTCATTGTATCATTCTATGTAATATTCATAAAAATCAATAAGGAAACAATATAAATGAGTATCAGTAAGACATTAGACAAAAACATGGTATTTAATACAGAATTGACATGAATATAAATTTTATGTATTTGGTTCTTGACTTGATGATTTAACTTAGAATTTTTTGGCTTTGTGATAGTGTGAAAATGATAAACATTCAGTGGAAGCCATCCTTCAGATTTTGAATTTTGATCTTTTCCTGGGCTAGTGGCATGCTATCTCATACATTCTTGTGGTACTGGGCAGCAGCAGCCAACTACAGCCCCTAGTCAGCGATGTGATCACATGGGTGAAAACAGATACTCTGCAGAGTACTGCATTGCTAAGCTGTGATGTTCAGTAGACCAGGTATTAAATGCATTTTCACCATATCTCCCCCCCAAACCCCAGCCCAGTATTAGAAATTGAACTTGGGGACATTTCACTGAGATGCCTCCCCAGCCCTTTTGTATTTTTTTTTTTCAAGACAGGGTCACTCTAAGTTGTGAAATCTGGCCTTAAATTTGAGATTCTCCTACCTCACTCTCAAATTGCTGAGATTACAGGTGTGAACCATGGCACCTGGCTACGTTACCATAATTTAAATTTGCAATGGGTTTATTTTAAGTTGAAGAGCATTAATATTTGTCAAATGTAAGCCTGTTACATGTCAGGAGGTATATAGAATGACTCTGTCAAAAGAAAACAATGAAGTTAGGTATGTCTGAAAGAATACACACTTGGTCTTCCTTCAGTTCTATTTTTGCTTTAGTTGTGCCGTCATTTACAGGCCTACTTTTAAACACTTCTGAGTTCATTTTAGGAGGAGGGGAATTATCTGACTGAGTTCTTTAGGGAGATAGTTTGATTCTATTTTTTTCGTGAGCTTATGAGTTAATGCTTTGAAATAATCCATCTTCAATTTAAGTAATTTTAGGAGGTAGTAGAATTAAAAGTATATATTCAGACTACCAGGTTTTATCTGAAGTCCTCTAAATATTGACTTTAAAATTTATCAAATTGCTGTTGAATATGCATACATAAAGGTACAAAAATCTTGAAGGGATAGCTTGATGAATCACTGCATGGTGAATATACCAGGTCAAGGAAAAGGACGTGGTACGACAACTAATAGGTCCAGGAATTAGTTGACGGTGATGATTGCACAACTCTGTGAGTATATCAAAAAATCAATGAATTGTGCATGCAAACATTAAATTTGTGTTGTTATGATTATTTCCTGATATATCAATTGCAGTGGAACAAACAAATTATAACAACTGATTGTGTATGTTTTCTTGTGCACCAGTATATACATACATACCCAAGTGTGAAAATGTTGTGTGTATGTTTAGTTTTAGTACATAATGCCAACAGTTTTGAAAATTGATTATGCATGTTTTCATAATTACTGTCAGTCTGAGCAAGTTTTGTTTTGCATCTTTGCCAATACTTGTTATCAGTCTTTTTGTTAATAGTTTAAACCATTCTGGTATGAGTGTAGAAGTACTTTATATTGTTTTTTTTTCCCTTTTCCTGTCGTTAACAAGATTAATAAGCCCCTTTCTCTTGGGGCTATGGTTGTGGCTCTGTGGTAGAGCACCTGCCTCACATGTGTGAGGTACTGGGTTTGATTCTCAGCACCACATATAAATAAATGAATAAAATAAAGATCTGTCAGCATCTAAAAAAAATATATATATATTTTAAGAGAGCCCCTTTCTCTTTTTTGGGGGACTGGGGATTGAACTTAGAGGCACTTGACTACTAAGCCACATCCCAGTCCTATTTTGTATTTTATTTAGAGACAGGATCTCACTGAGTTGCTTAGGGCCTTGCAAAATTGCTGAGGCTGGCTTTGAATTCATGATCATCCTGTCTCAGCCTCCCGAGTTGTTGGGATTATAGACTTGCCTGCAAAGCCTAGCCAGTGAGCACCTTTTTATATGTCTTATTCCTTTTGCTTCTGTGAAGTGTTTATTCAAATTTCTTGCCTTGGTCTGCTTTGATTTTTGCTGAATCTCTTATTTCATTTAAGATTTTTAAATGTTGATTTTTCTCCCCTAATTTTATAACATTTGTATTTATTAGTTGGGATTTTTCTATAAAAGGTACTTTTCTCTATCAGTTAGGAATAGACTTTAAAAGGTATATATATATATATATATATATATATATATATATATATATTTTTTTTTTTTTTTTTTTTTCTTTGTACCAGGGACTGAACCCAAGGATATTTAGTCCCTGGGTCACATCCCCAGCCCTTTTTATTTTTTATTTTGAGACAAGAGTCTCACTATGTTGCTTACATGCCTTGCTAAGTTTCTGAGACTGGCTTTCTTTTTTTTTTTTTAATTTTTATTGTTGGTTGTTCAAAACATTACATAGTTCTTGATATATCATATTTCACACTTTGATTCAAGTGGGTTATGAACTCCCATTTTTACCCCGTATACAGATTGCAGAATCACCTCAGTTACACATCCATTGATTTACATATTGCCATACTAGTGTCTGTTGTATTCTGCTGCCTTTCCTATCCTCTACTATCCCCCCTCCCCTCCCCTCCCCTCCCGTCTTCTCTCTCTACCCCCTCTACTGTCATTCATTTCTCCCCTTGTATTATTTTTCCCTTTCCCCTCAATTCCTCTTGTATGTAATTTTGTATAACCCTGAGGGTCTCCTTCCATTTCCATGCAATTTCCCTTCTCTCTCCCTTTCCCTCCCACCTCTCATCCCTGTTTAATGTT
Organism: Marmota monax; assembly: GCF_021218885.2. Taxonomy (NCBI): domain Eukaryota; kingdom Metazoa; phylum Chordata; class Mammalia; order Rodentia; family Sciuridae; genus Marmota; species Marmota monax. Next base: position 8,634,869 of record NW_026693473.1, on the reverse strand, counting down.
AATCTTCTTCTCATGCTCTTCCTCCCTACTCTGTTCTTAGTTACTCTCCTTATATCAAAGAAGACATTTGGCATTTGTTTTTTAGGGATTGGCTAGCTTCACTTAGCATAATCTGCTCTAATGCCATCCATTTCCCTGCAAATTCTATGATTTTGTCATTTTTTAATGCAGAGTAATACTCCATTGTGTATAAATGCCACATTTTTTTTATCCATTCGTCTATTGAAGGGCATCTAGGTTGGTTCCACAGTCTTGCTATTGTGAATTGTGCTGCTATGAACATCGATGTAGCAGTGTCCCTGTAGCATGCTCTTTTTAGGTCGTTAGGGAATAGACCGAGAAGGGGAATAGCTGGGTCAAATGGTGGTTCCATTCCCAGCTTTCTAAGAAATCTCCATACTGCTTTCCAGATTGGCTGCACCAATTTGCAGTCCCACCAGCAATGTACAAGTGTACCCTTTTCCCCACATCCTCGCCAGCACTTGTTGTTGTTTGAGTTCATAATGGCTGCCAATCTTCCTGGAGTGAGATGGTATCTTAGGGTGGTTTTGATTTGCATTTCTCTGACTGCTAGAGATGGTGAGCATTTTTTCATGTACTTGTTGATTGATTGTATGTCCTCCTGAGAAGTGTCTGTTCAGGTCCTTGGCCCATTTGTTGATTGGGTTATTTGTTATCTTATTGTCTAATTTTTGGAGTTCTTTGTATACTCTGGATATTAGGGCTCTATTTGAAGTGTGAGGAGTAAAGATTTGTTCCCAGGATGTAGGCTCCCTATTTACCTCTCTTATTGTTTCTTTTGCTGAGAAAAAACTTTTTAGTTTGAGTAAGTCCCATTTGTTGATTCTAGTTATTAACTCTTGTGCTATGGGTGTCCTATTGAGGAATTTGGAGCCCGACCCCACAGTATGTAGATCGTAGCCAACTTTTTCTTCTATCAGACAGCGTGTCTCTGATTTGATATCAAGCTCCTTGATCCATTTTGAGTTAACTTTTGTGCATGGTGAGAGAAAGGGATTCAGTTTCATTTTGTTGCATATGGATTTCCAGTTTTCCCAGCACCATTTGTTGAAGATGCTATCCTTCCTCCATTGCATGCTTTTAGCCCCCTTTCAAATATAAGATAGTTGTAGTTTTGTGGATTGGTTTCTGTGTCCTCTATTCTGTACCATTGGTCCACCCGCCTGTTTTGGTACCAGTACCATGCTGTTTTTGTTACTATTGCTCTGTAGTATAGTTTGAAGTCTGGTATCGCTATACCGCCTGATTCACACTTCCTGCTTAGCATTGTTTTTGCTATTCTGGGTCTTTTATTTTTCCATATGAATTTCATGATTGCTTTCTCTATTTCTACAAGAAATGCCTTTGGGATTTTGATTGGCATTGCATTAAACCTATAGAGAACTTTTGGTAATAACGCCATTTTGATGATGTTAGTTCTGCCTATCCATGAACAGGGTATATTTTTCCATCTTCTAAGGTCTTCTTCTATTTCTCTCTTTAGGGTTCTGTAGTTTTCATTGTATAAGTCTTTCACCTCTTTTGTTAGGTTGATTCCCAAGTATTTTATTTTCTTTTGAGGATATTGTGAATGGAGTGGTTGTCCTCATTTCCATTTCAGAGGATTTGTCGCTGATATACAGGAATGCCATTGATTTATGCGTGTTGATTTTATATCCTGCCACTTTGCTGAATTCATTTATTAGCTCTAATAGTTTCTTTGTAGACCCTTTTGGGTCTGCTAGGTATAGAATCATGTCATCTGCAAATAGTAATAATTTAAGTTCTTCTTTTCCTATTTTTATGCCTTTAATTTCTTTCGTCTGTCTAATTGCTCTGGCCAGTGTTTCGAGAACTATGTTGAACAGAAGTGGTGAGAGAGGGCATCCCTGTCTTGTTCCAGATTTTAGAGGGAATGCCTTCAATTTTTCTCCATTCAGAATGATGCTAGCCTGAGGCTTAGCATAGATTGCTTTTACAATATTGAGGTATGTTCCTGTTATCCCTAGTTTTTCTAGAGTTTTGAACATAAAGGAATGCTGTACTTTGTCGAATGCTTTTTCCGCATCTATCGAGATGATCATATGGTTCTTATTTTTAAGTCTATTGATGTGGTGAATAACATTTATTGATTTCCGTATATTGAACCAGCCTTGCATCCCAGGGATGAATCCTACTTGATCATGGTGCACAATTTTTTTGATATGTTTTTGTATCCGATTTGCCAGAATTTTATTGAGGATTTTTGCATCTAGGTTCATTAGAGATATTGGTCTGTAGTTTTCTTTCTTTGAAGTGTCTTTGTCTGGTTTAGGAATCAGGGTGATGTTGGCCTCGTAGAATGAATTTGGAAGGTCTCCCTCTTTTTCTATTTCCTGAAGTAGCTTGAAAAGTATTGGTATTAGTTCCTCTTTAAAGGTTTTGTAAAACTCTTCTGTATACCCATCCGGTCCTGGGCTTTTCTTAGTTGGTAGCCTTTTGATGGTTTCCTCTATTTCCTCGATTGATATTGGTTAGGTTGTCTATATCCTCCTGACTCAATCTGGGCAGATCATATGACTTAATAAATTTATCGATGCCTTCACTATCTTCTATTTTATTGGAGTATTAGGATTCAAAATAATTTCTGATTATCTTCTGTATTTCTGAAGTGTCTGTTGTGATATTGCCTTTTTCATCCCGTATGCTAGTAATTTGAGTTCTCTCTCTTCTTCTCTTCGTTAGCATGGCTAAGGGTCTGTCGATTTTATTCATTTTTTCAAAGAACCAACTTTTAGTTTTGTCAGTTTTTTCAATTGTTTCTTTTGTTTCGATTTCATTAATTTCAGCTCTGATTTTAATTATTTCTTGCCTTCTACTTCTTTTGCTGTTGTTTTGCTCTTCTTTTTCTAGGATTTTGAGATGAAGTATGAGATCATTTATTTGTTGGTTTTTTCTTTTTTTAAGGAATAAACTCCAAGCAATGAATTTTCCTCTTAGAACTGCTTTCAATGTGTCCCATAGATTCCGATATGTTGTGTCTGTGTTTTCATTTATCTCTAAGAATTTTTTAATTTTCTCCTTGATGTCTTCTATAACCCATTGAGCATTCAGTAACCTATTGTTCATTCTCCAAGTGATGCATGCTTTTTCCTTCCTTCTTTTATCATTGATTTCCAGTTTCATTCCATTATGATCAGATAAGATGCATGGTATTATCTCTACTCCTTTATATTGTCTAAGAGTTGCCCTGTGACCTAATATATGATCTATTTTTGAGAAGGATCCATGTGCTGCTGAGAAAAAAGTGTAACTGCTTGATGTTGGGTGGTATATTCTATATATGTCAATTAAGTCTAGGTTATTAATTGTGTTATTGAGTTCTATAGTTTCCTTATTCAACTTTTGTTTGGAAGATCTGTCCAGTGGTGAGAGAGGTGTGTTGAAGTCTCCTATGATTATTGTATGGTGGTCTATTAGACTCTTGAACTTGAGAAGAGTTTGTTTGATGAACATAGCTGCACCATTGTTTGGGGCATACATATTTATGATTGTTATGTCTTGTTGGTGTATGGTTCCCTTGAGCAGTATGTAGTGTCCCTCTTTATCCCTTTTGATTAACTTTGGCTTGAAATCTATTTTATTAGGTATGAGTATGGACACTCCTGCTTGTTTCCGAAGCCCATATGAGTGATATGATGTTTCCCAACCTTTCACCTTCAGTCTATGTATGTCTTTTCCTATCAAATGCGTCTCCTGTAGGCAGCATATTGCTGGGTCTTGTTTTGTGATCCATTCTACTAGCCTGTGTCTCTTAATTGGTGAGTTTAAGCCATTAACATTTAGGGTTATTATTGAGATATGGGTTGTTCTTCCAGCCATATTTGTTTATTTATGTTACTAAACATGGTTTGTTTTCCTCTTTGATTATTTTTCTCCCCTTTACTGTCCTATCTCCCACTGTTGGTTTTCATTGTTATTTTCCATTTCCTCTTCCTGTAATGTTTTGCCGAGGATGGTTTTGAAGAGACGGTTTTCTAGCTGCAAATTCTTTTAACTTTTGTTTATCGTGGAAGGTTTTAATTTCATCTTCCATCCTGAAGCTTAATTTCACTGGATACACAATTCTTGGTTGGAACCCATTTTCTTTCAGTGTTTGAAATATGTTATTCCAGGATCTTCTAGCTTTCAGAGTCTGTGTTGAAAGATCAGCTGTTATCCTGATTGGTTTACCCCTCAATGTAATCTGCTTCCTTTCTCTTGTAGCTTTTAAAATTCTCTCCTTATTCTGTATGGTGGGCATCTTCATTATAATGTGTCTAGGTGTGGATCTCTTATGATTTTGCACATTCGGCGTCCTGTACGCTTCTAGAATTTGGGATTCTGTCTCATTCTTCAAGTCTGGGAAGTTTTCTCGTATTATTTCATTGAATAGATTGCTCATTCCTTTGGTTTGGACCTCTGTACCTTCCTGTATCCCAATGACTCTTACGTTTGGTCTCTTTATGTTATCCCATATTTCTTGGATGTTCTGCTCATGGTTTCTTAACAGTCTTGCTGAGCTGTCTATGTTCTTTTCAAGTTGAAATACTTTGTCTTCCTTGTCTGATGTTCTATCTTCTAAGTGTTCTACTCTGCTGGTAGTATTCTCCATTGAGTTTTTAAGTTGGTTTATTGCTTCCTGCATTTCTAGGATTTCTGTTTGTTTGTTTTTTATAACCTCTATCTCCCTGTATAGTTGATCCTTTGCTTCCTGGATTTGTTTGTGTAATTCCTTGTCGAAGTGATCTTTCATTGTCTGATTTTGCTGTCTAATGTCTTCCTTGATACTCCAGATCATCTGAAGCATGTATATCCTGAATACTTTATCTGACATTCCATCTGCTTCAGCTATTACCTCTTCTAAAGTTGAGTTGACCTGCATTGCTTTTGGTCCTTTCTTTCCTTGTCTTTTCATACTGCTCGTGTTTCTTTCTGCTTGGTGAAATTGTTGTGTTTTTGAAATTTTCCCCCTATATATTTATATTGCTCTTGTATAGTTGAAAAGTCTCCCTTGCAGGGTCGGGCGGCGGCTGTGCTCCTCCTCCAATTGGGGTGATCTGTCTACCATGCTGACGGGCCGCTGGGCCTATTCTGCCGGTCGGTCGCAGGTCTGACTACCTTGCAGGCGCGGGCGGCAGATCTGCTCTGCCCTTACTCCAATTGGGGTGACGTGTCTACCATGCCGGCGGGTCGCTGGGCTTATTCCGGGTGTGGGAGGTGGCTCTGCTCTGCCCCTACTCCAATTGGGGTGATGTGACTACCACGCCGGCCGGCCTCTGGGACTGTTCCACGCACGGGCGGCGGCTCTGCTCTGTTCTGGCTTGATGACAAAGTGAGAGAGACTCGGGTGTTTGTGCCTCACTTTCTTTACCAGGAGACCAACTCCTGAGACTGGCTTTGAACTTGTGATCCTTCTGCGTCAGCCTTCAGAGCCGCTAGTATTACAGGTGTGCACCATCATACCCAGCATTGTTTTCTTTTAAAATTTTAATTTGGTATATATGACAGCAGAATGCATTTTGATTCATTGTACACAATTGCAGCACAACTTTTCATTTCTCTGATTGTACATGATGTAGCGTCACACCATATGTGCAGTCCATATGTGTATCTAGGGTAATAATGTTTATCTCATTTCACCATCTTTCCTGCCCCCATATCCCTTTCCCTTCACCAAGTCAAAGTCCCTCCCCAGCAATTATGGATCAGCATCCACTTATCAGAATGAACATTTGGCCTTTGGTTTTGGGGGATTGGCTTATTTCACTTAGCATGATATTCTCCAACTTCATCCATTTACCTGCAAATGCCATAATTTTATTCTCTCAATGCTGAGTAATATTCCATGTGTGTATATACCAGAGTTTCTTTATTCATGCATCCTTTGAAGGGCATCTAGGTTAGTGCTTCCATAGTTTAGCTATTGTGAATTGAGCTGCTATGAACATTGATGTGGCTGTATGACTGTAATATGCTGATTTTAAATCCTTTGGGTATAGACTGAGGAGTGGGCTAGCTGGGTCAAATGGTGGCTCCATTCCAAGTTTTCTAAGGAATCTCCATATTGCTTTTCAGAGTGGTTGCACCAATTTGTAGTTCCACCAGCAATGTATGAGTGTACCTCCGCCCCCCCCCCCCATCCTTGCCAGTTGTTTTCTTTTAGTAACCGTTTTCAGAGTAGAATTTGTGTCATAATTCCCTACAAGTAGGACTAAAAAGTTTCTTTCCTTTTTCATGCTCTCTTTAAAATGCTGTCACTATGTGGACTTTGCTTCTCTCTCCTTATTTGTGTCATTCCTTCCAAGTAGAACGTCTTTGCCTTACCCATCTTGAATGGCCCATCTCAGCATTGTCCATGTGAGGTCTTAACCCATCTTTTAGCCAAGACTAATTTCTTCTTAAGCCTATAGCACTTTGTACCTTTCATTTTTGATGATCCGGTTCTAGGGATCAGACCTAGGCATGCTAGGCAAGTGCTGTACTAGTGATCTATACCTCCAGCCCATGACCTTGTATTTTTTTTTCTTGTACCTTTCTCATGGGACCTATATTTTGCAGTTATTTTGGCCCCTTTTAAAAATGTCTTTTTAAAAAAAGTTATTTTGAAAAATTACATATAAGCAGTAAATTGCCATTTTGTCACATTTGTCTGTTTTTTCTATGCTTGCAGATATATAAACTTTAATTTTTGTTGAACCATTTGAGAGCAAGTTGCATCATCATCTTTTATCCTTAAATACTTCATTATGTCTTTCCTAAGAATAAGGATATTGTTCTTAAAAATTTATTTTTTTGTGAACATTTCTAAAAACATCTAGCATACAATGATCAGACTGAGAAAATTTAAAATTAATATAATGCTACTATTTATATTGTGTTGTTATCAGTCCATAATCAAATTAAGACACACTTTATATCTCTAGTACCATCTGTCCTGTGATCTTATATCCTCAAGGCAGACCCCCAACTCCACAGATCTTACCACAGACATTGAAAACAGCTGATGAATTTTATATCATAACTTCATGAATTGTCACCACTCTGAATTTACTGCCTTCAAAATAATTGACAACCTTACATATTGGTGGTTGGCCCCTTTTCCTCTTTCTCCTGTCAGTTTCATCAAGTTTCTTGGGATTCTTCCTGATACTTTATTTCTCTAGCAGAATATGTTTATTACTCAGAACAATATAGGTACACTAGTATGAACTCCCTCTTTCCACCATCAGGTTTTATGTTGTCTCATTTAATTAGTTTTTAAATGATATGTTATAAAAAACGTATAAAATTTAAAATAATGCACAACTCCTGGGAAAAGCCTTGTAATTTAAAATTCATCAAGATTAGAACTGGTAGGTATACAAAATGAATTGTAAATTAGGCAGTTGCCACATGGTAGTGCCTCTTCATCATTAGCATTTGAAACCTCGTTTATATGAGATTGTCTGCAAGTGATTTTAATGACCATGTGTGCTGTTCTTTTACATTTACTATTATATATTTTAAAAGTATTTTAATGTTTGTATCTTAAGATATTCTTTTCCTAATAATGATAGTTCCTAGCACTAAAATTGAAGGATATAACTCCAAATTTATAACTCTTAAATGGAAATGAAATGCAGTGAAATGGCATGAGAGAAGTGAAACAACTACCCTATTATACCAAGCTATTAATCTAGAGAAAATTCAGCAAAATATAACATAATTGCTGAGAAAATAAAATTCTGTGTTAAAGTCTCAGTGTATCACGGAAATTCTAGATTTATGTGCTTAAAGAAAGCACCCCCATGAATTTTGAATAATGAGTTTGATAACATTTCCAGTAACTTTTCATTTAAATAATTTTGATTGCTGTATATGTATCTGCACCTATTATAGTCTTTATTATTAGAGCATTTTTATTTCATGTGCGTTTTAAAAAAGCACAACACCTGTGTTTTTAGATTGCCGGAGTGATGCATGCTCATTGTAAAAGTCTCTAACTTTATAGACATTGGTTTCAACTATGTAAAATTCACCGCAGATAATAAATATTAATAGCTTCCGTCATGCTGTTTCATCTTTTGGCACCTCATTCTATTCTCTTATACAGCCTCCTCTGTTGGGCCTCTGTTCCCTTCTTAACTTTATCCTGTAAGTAAATTCAAAGATTCCATTAAAAGAAAAACATAGAAAAAAGTATTTCTCAGTAGGACCCCATACTTTTTCTTTTCTTCCTTGCTAAATTTCTCCGAAGCGTAGTTTACTTTTTCCTCCCTTTCTTCCCTTTGTCAACATACTGTAACTGTCTTCAGACTTCCCTTTTCATAGTAATTGTTCTTTTTTTTTTAGGTATTTACCTTTAAAAAAATCTCTGATTACACAGATAATTGAGCACATCTTAAAATCAAATATATAGAGATGCATAATATTGAACATCAGTGTTAAAAATATTCTTTACCTGAGATAACCTAGCTTGTAACTATTTCGTATGTACAGCTTTCTCTAGGTATGCATGGGAGATTGGTTATCAAAATCTTCAGATGGGGCTGTGGTTGTGGCTTAGTGGTAGAGCATTTGCCTAGTATTTGTGAGGCACTGGATTGATCCTTAGGACCATATAAAAATAAGTAAATAAAATGAAGGTACTGTGTCCATTTACAACTAAAAAATTAAAAAACCTTTGGATGATCAAGTTCTTTATATAAAATAGCATAGCATTTGCATGTAACCTACATAATCTTCCCAATATACTTTAATCATCTCGAGATTACTTAACAAGACCTAACGTGATGAACTCTGTAAATAGTTATTACACTGTATAATAATGACAAGAAAAAAAAAAAGTCTGTACAAATTTAATTCAGACTTGGTTCCCAACCCAACGTTAAATCTGTGGTTGGTTGAATCCCCAAATACAGAATCCATGGATACAGGGGGCCAACTGTATTGTTTAGTGACTTCTATATGTTTATTAATCTGTTATTTGGCTTATATATATGCTTTTAAAATGAAAGATATATACATATCATCAGGCTTCTTATGTCTGTTCACCCACATCTATTTAGATCATTTGTACTATTATCACTGTTTTTTTGATGAAAAACAAATTGCTTAATTTCTCTTCCCTCAGTTCCATTATCTGCACATGGGGGCAATAACAGAACTTACCTCATAATGCCATTTTTAAGTATGAAATGGGACAATTTATGTAAACTTTAGACCAGAGTCTGATTCATGTATTAAGTACTTGATAAATGCTACATTTTAAAGATAACGACGTTATACCTCAACATTGTAAAAGCTATATATTGCTAAACCCAAGGCCAACATCATTCTAAATGGAAAAAATTGAAAGCATTCCTTCTAAAAACTGAAACAGGACAGAGATGCCCTCTTTCACCACTTCTATTAAACATAGTCTTTGTTACCCTAGCCACAGCAATTAGACCAAAGAAAGAAATTAAAGGGATACAAATAAGAAGAGTTCAAACTATCCCTGTTTGCTGACAACCTGATTCTATTTTTAGAAGACCCCCAAAAAACTCTTACCAGAAAGCTTTTAGAACCCATAAATGAATGCAGCAAATTAGCAGGATATAAAAATTAATATCCATAAATCAGTTGCATTCCTATACACCAATGACCAATCAGCTGAAAGAGAAATCAGGAAAACTATCCCATTCACAGTAGCTTCAAAAAAAGGGTGAGGGCAGGGGTGGGAATCAATCTAACTAAAGAAAAAAATGGAAGAAGACATTAGAAGATTGGAAGATCTTCCATGTTCTTGGATAGGCAAAATTAATAGTCAAAATGGTCATAAAGTGCTATACAGATTTAATGCAATTCCTATTAAAATTCCAATGATGTTCTTTATAGAAATAGGAAAAGCAAACATGAAATTCGTTTTCATGAATGAATAAGAGTTCCAGAATAGCCAAAGCGATCCTTGGCGAGAAAAGTGATGCATGAGGCATCACAATACCAGACCTTAGATTATACTACAGAGCTATAGTAATAAAAATGGCATAGTATTGGCACAAAAACAGACGTGAAGGCCAGTGGAACAGAATAGAAGACAAAGTGTCATACCCACATAGATATAGTTGCTTCGTATTAGACAAAGGTGCTATAATCAAACAATGGAGAAAAGATAGCTTCTTCAACAAATGGTGCTGGGAAAACTGGAAATCCATACGTAGCAAAATGAAATTAAACTCCTCTTTCTCACCTTGCACAAAATTCAACTCAAAACTCAACTAAGATCAAGGACTTAGACATTAGACCAGAGGCCCTGAGCCTACTAGAAGAAAAAGTATGACCAGCTCTCCCCATGTTGGCCTAGGAACCAACTTCCCCAGCAAAACTCATAAGGCGCAAGAAATAAAATCAAGAATCAATAAATGGGATGGTACCAAACTAAAAACCTTCACAGCAAAGGAAACAATCAAGAACACAAAGAGAGAGCCTATATAATGAGAGAAAACCTTTACCACCTGCACCTCAGTTAGAGCATTAATCTCCAGGATATACAAAGAACTCAAAAAACTTAACACCAAAAACAAACAAATAAGACAATCGATAAATGGGCAAAGAACCTGAACAGGCACTTCACAGAAGAAATACAAATGGTCAACAAATATATGAAAAATTGTTCATCTCTAGCAATTAGAGAAATGCAAATTAAAACTGCACCGAGATTTCATCTCTCATCAGAATGGCAAGTCTCAAGAATACAAGTAACAACAAATGTTGGGGAGGATGTATGGGAAAAGATTCACTTATACTTTGCTGGTGGGACTGCAGTACTGGAAAGCAGTACTTAGAAAATTTGGGATGGAATCACTATTTGACCCAGTTATCCCATTTAAAATCAGCATACTACAGCGATACAGCCACATCAATGTTTATAGCAGCACAGTTCACAATAGCCAAGCTATGGAACCAACCTAGTTGCCCTTCAACAGATGAATGGATAAAGAAAACGTGGTTTATATACACAATGGAATATTACTTAGCCATAAGAAGAATGAAATTATGATATTTGCTGGTAAATGGAGAATACCATGCTAAGTGAAATAAGCCAATCCCACAAAACCAAAGGCTGAGTGTTCTCTTTGATATGTGGATGCTAACCCACAGGGAGGAAAGAGAGGGAAGAATAGAAGTTCATTGGATTAGACAAAGGGGAATAAAGGGAAGGGAGAAAGGATGGGAATAGGAAAGACAGTAGAATGAATCAGACATAACTTTTCCTATTCTTATATATGAATACATGACCAGGATAACTCCACATCATGTACAACCACAAGAATGGGATTCTAATTAGAATAAATTATACTCCATGTATGTATAATACACTCTACTGTTATATGTATCTAAGAAGAAGAAGAAGAACAATAAAAAAGAATTCATCACATTCTCCCATAGTTACCTGTGTTTGCCTTTTCACACTCTGGCTGACATGTCTGGCTCTCTGGCTAAACTGTGAACTCTTTGAAAAATTTCACTGGAGAGCTGTTGTGCACAGCACTTGGCACATACTAAAGTTCTTTAAAATACTAAAGTGGGATTAATTTTTAAAAATGATGATGTTAAAATGTTGCATACTCATTGTTAATAATCAATATAGTAAAGGATAAAAAACATTTATTCCTATTTTTTCTTTCTTTTGGTACTGGGGATTGAACTCGAGCACTCAACCACTGAGCCACATCCCCAGTCCTGTTTTGTATTTTATTTAGAATCAGGGTCTCACTTGAGTTGCTTAGTACCTCTCTTTTGCTGAGGCTGGCTTTGAACTCATGATCCTCCTGCCTCAGCCCTGTGAGTTGCTGGGATTATAGGAATGGGCCACCGTGCTGCATTTATAATCCCTCTTCAATGTTATTTTATGTCTTTACCTTCTCTCATTTTATTTTATGTTTTTTGGTAGTGTTTGCTCTTATCTATTCTTTCTACTTTTGAAATTTTTTTTCTTTTCTAGGTAACTATTTGCCCTGTTGGTTTAATCATACAGAAACTTTAGTAAATATTATCAATACCCATGTATTTACTATCTATCTGAAGAAAAATGTTACATAGTTGAAATACTCCTTCTGCTTTTTTCCATTGTGAACACATTCTCCTACCTTTTCCCCCAGAATTAAATTCTGTTGTGAATTCAGTACTTATTATTCCCATTACTCTCAGTTGTTAGTTTTCTTTACCATTTTTTTTTTTTTTTTTGGGATTCATTGAGTTTCTTGGCTCTGTGGGTTTATAGTTCTTATCCACATTAGAAATTTTTCATCCATTATTTCTTAAGGTATTTTTTTTTCCTTCCATCTCCTTTTCTTCAGAAACTCCAATTACATGTACATTTGATTTGGTTGAATTTGTCACATAGCTCTCTGATGTGATTCATCTTTTTTTCAACCTCTTCTCTGTTACATTTTGGACAGTTTTGGACAATTTCCATTACTATGTCTTCAAGTCCATTTTTTTTTAAGTGACCAATCTATTTTTAATCCCTTTCAGTTGCCTTTTTGTTTTAGCCATTTTATCTCTAGAAGTTCAATTCGGTTCCTTTTAAATTTTCAATATCTCACTAATATGCTCATGCTTTTCTCTATCTTGATGAACATATGGAACAAAAATACTGTAACTTTTTGAAATGACCTTGTCTATATATTTCCATCACTGGGACTTTATTGATAGACTCTTTCTCCTGTCTGGATGATATTTTCGTGCTTCTCTGGGCCGAACTGTTGTAGATGAATGCCTAGTAATTTTTAGTGAATTTAATAGACATTATGGCAGATATTTGCAGACATTTACCTTTTGGGAACCTGCAAGTTTTTGTATTCCTTCAAATATACAAAATATATTAATTTAATATAAGCTTTGCTTCAGAATGTGGTGAAGTTACTGAAAAAGTTTGAGAATTTCAAAGCTTACTTTTAAGCTTTTTTCAAGTGGGACCAAGCAACTTTTAATATAGGCCTAATTTTGTCCTAGTTTTGGGGCAGTACTCCTACTCTTAATTTCCTGGTGCCTTGCCTACTACAAATTTTCCCATAATTTTTGGCCTTGTGTGAGTGCTGGGGACTCCTCCTTCTGCTTTTTTCTTTTTCTTTCTTTTCTTTTTTTGTACTAGATATTGAACACAGGGCTGTTCTTGCTGAGCTACATCCCCAGCCCTTTTTATATTTTTATTGTAAGAAAAGGTCTCACTAAGTTGCCCATGTTGGCTTTAAACTTATAATCTTCTGCCTCAGCCTCTTGAATCATTGTGCCTGTCTCCTCCAGCTGTTTTCTAGGATTTTTTCAGTACCCTCACATTTCCTTATATTTTATGTGCTGGTTCAAATTAATCTGAAGACTTGAGAGATCTCTGGAATTCTCTCTGTGCAGCTCTTTCCTTTTGGGTATTTTACCTCCATACCTGGGCCTTCTGAATTCTCAGTTTTGTCTCCCAGCTTAGACTACCAAGCTTTATTTAGTTTCCTCATCTTTTCTTAGCAGCCTGGAAACATTTTCTGTGCAATTATGAGATTATCTCATTTGTTTCCTCACAGAGGTCCACTGATTTGCATTGCTTTTAATTCAGTATCTGAACATCATTATTTCATATTTGTCCATGTGACAAAGTAGTTTTAGTTGTTTAAGCAGGAGAGTTAATCTGTTCCCTGTTATTCCATCATGATTCAAAGTTATTGTCTGTGTGTAGAAAGCTATTGGTATTCTAAAATACTGTTAATTATCTTATGTGCCTTAGTATTAGGCTAAGGTATTACTATTTTCAAAAGCTTATATTTGAGCCCTTCTAAAGTCCTTCATTTTACAGGGTCACTTCTGAATTATTTTGAACAGCAAATAACAGTCTGAGAGAACACATTGACTCAAATTGTCCCTAGTCAGTGTCATTTTGGATGTTTGTAGAAATTAGAGTATGTGTAGAGTTTTAAATAATCAGTTCTAAGCACGACCTTAAAACCTACAAGTACTAGATATTATATGCAAGCAAGCTTTTTTTTTTTTTTGGGTACCAGGGATTGAGCCCAGGGGCACTGACATTCTTAATCTTGTTTGTTAGTTTGTTTGTTTATATTTTGAGACAGGGTCTAAGTTGCTTAGGGCCTCCCTAAGTTGCTGAGGCTGGCTTTGAACTCGAGATACTCCTGTCTCAGCCTCCTGAGTTGCTGGGATTACTGGCGTGTGCCATCACATCCAGCAAAGCTTTTTTGAAAGATTAGTAAATACATTAAAAAGTAATGTAGCTAAGTGGGGCTGTGGTGGTAGCTCAGTGGTAGAGTGCTTGCCTTGCTCATGTGGGGCACTGAATTCCGTCCTCAGCAGCACATAGGAATGAAGTGAAGGTATTGTGTCCTGTACAATTAAAAAAAAATTATTAAAAGAAAAAGTAATATAGTTAAGTGATTATATTGTAGAGATTATAAATGTTTACCTACAAGTGGGAAAAAATTGGCTTCTTGAATAGTGCTAGTAGCCATTTGGGATAAATGGTCAGGTATTTTAATTAAAAAAGAACATCTTAAACAACTTGGATTCTGTGAAATTGACGTTTGAGGTCAAATATATTAGATGATTCAAAGTGGTTATTGTTAGGGTGATGACCCTAACATCTAAGGTGAAAACGGAAAGTTTGACTAAAATTGTTTCCTGACATGTTACTGGGATAAAATAATATTTTAGATGTCTTATTTTAATGACAAATGTTAGTAACTATGTGTTAAATAGATTTGATAATTTTAAAGTTAGATGTTTGGTTATTTTATTATATGTTCATATTTGAGTTGGCAAAATCATTTGAAGAGTTTTTACTGGGAAAATGGGGTACCTAATTTTCAGGTCAATTCATACTGTTTTCAATTTTGTAATCATCTATAGTTCAGATATTAGAAAAGCTGTTGTTTAATTCAACAAAGATTTATTGAGCTCCTGTTACATTCTGGTCATCATATCACTCCAAAGGTGCTGGGATAAAATGGTAGTTACATGAGATAAGGTGAGTCTTGCCCTATTAGAGCTTAGAATCCTGTGAATTTAGAAATTGATCTGTAGGAATAAGTAGAAGGGCTCTTAGAATCCATTGAATATTTTATTTTATAAAAAGGGAAGCTGATATCCCCCCAAAGAAAATGACTGAAGTTATGCAACCTGTTAATTGGCTGAACGTTATTTCAGACTTGCTTTAGGGATTTTCAGCTTCTGGTTATGAGGTATGTCCCTCTCTGGGCCAGACTGTTGTAGATGAAATGAAAATTTCATGAGAGAGATTTCAGAACACAGAGAAAACACCTAAAGGGTTTCACATTTATTTATTTTTCTTCAAAAATGCAATTAATTGTTAGTCCTTGGATATAACCCACATTATTTTCAGTATCCTGCTTAACTTTTATAAACTTTATTTAAGGAGTCATGTGTTTTGAGTATGCCATACTTTTCCATGATGGGAGAATATGAGTGATGAGGAGAAGGAAGTACTCTCAATTTTCAACAGAGCAGCTAATTTCCAGGCTGCATTTCACATGGGAGAGGGAATGTGTTGATCCATGATGAAGTATACTTCTGCCTACCTCTGAAACCTTATAGCAAACCTTTTATCTGTATCTATATCTGTATCTATCTTAGCGGAGAAAACAAATCACTTTTTCCCCCTCCCATCCTACATAGGCCTTCATAGAACACTTTTGTGTCTAGATATATGGTTGTTGTTGTTTTCTGTTGTTGCTTTTTAACCAACACATCAAGTAGTTCTTCAGGGGAGCTGTTCTATAATTTATTTCAATTCTGAAACTATGTCGAAGTAGAGATAAGTGTTAGGTCCCACATGTTTTTTTGCTCAGTCCCATAAGGCTACCTTCACTTCAAATGCCAGTTGCAAGTAGTAGGTTATTATCTTATGTTTCTCACTGAACAGCTGTAAATCAGTATTCCTACAACCCCCTTCCTGGTTTCAATTAATTTGCTAGAATGACCCATAGAACGAAGGGAAACATGTATGCTGCTTTATTATAAAGGGTATTATATAGGATACAAATAAATAGTCAGATGGAGAGGTACATAGAGTGAGGTTTGGAAGGGTCTTGAGTGCAGGAGCCTTTGTCCTGCTTGAGTTGGTCTGCTTTGTCCTCCTAGCATGTGGATGTGTTTGCCTATCCCAGACCTGTTACCCCACACCACCCCCTTTCTTCGAAGTTACCTGGTGAAGCTGAAAGTTCCAACCCTCTTAATACTTGAATCTCTTGGTCTTTCAGGTGACCGGCCACTTCCTGGGGCTCTCTAGTGGTCCCACGCTAAGTTACCTTATTAGGTATAACCTCAGGTGTTATGGAGAGATACAAAGGATTCTTGTGTCACTTAGGAATTGCCAGGGGTTTTGTTTAGTTTTGTTTTGTTTTAGGCGCTCTCTGAAGGTGTCAGGGACAAAGACCAAACGTATTTCGTAATATACAACGATAGTTGTGGCTGGCACTTACTGATCATTTAATAATGTCTGCATTATTATCAGTGCTGAGCATGTATTATTTTATTTAACCCTTATGCAATAGCACCATTAGGCTCTATTCAAGGTAAAGTCCCAAAGGACCTATCTAAAATATCCTATTAGGCTTTAAACAAAAGGCTGTCACCTGATAAATATCAATTATAGTAATAAAACAGTGATGATGCTTACTATGCTTACTATTTGATAAGTACTGTGATATATTTGTATTAACTTTTTCACAACTCTTATAGTGAAACTTGCTTTAGTATGAAAGTTGCTGATGGCAGCCGGTACAAATTACAAATGTTTGGAGTAGTAGTGATATAAAAGCAGCCAGTTGGGACAATTTAGTTGTTTGAATTTGAGGTTATTTCTACTATCTGTATACTATGAAGAAACATTGTGGACAAAAATTAAAGATAACATTCTTTGTTGCTATATGTTTTTGTAGGGAGTATGGCTGGAAGCTTAGGAGAATAAAAGGCAGTTGCCATCCCTTTACTTCGTCCTCTGTTACCCTTTCTAATTCTATTCTGATGATCTTGAGGACCAGACACAAATTTATAAAATTAGGTGACTTCTTGGTTAAGAAATGAAGACTTCTTAAGGAGTTTAAAATGGTACAAACTCCTTTAAAATAGGGTAGAGGTACAAGGGATTTGGTGAAATGGATTTACTAAGGCACTGAAGTTAAAATCTGGCTTCTTTGGTAAAATGTTATTTATTTCAGTAAAAAAGAGAAAAGTCAAATTTTAGAGATAATATTCTAAATTACTGTATTTTGTTCTTCCTGCTCCCCTTCTCAGAAATACCACATGGAATATTCCATTCATTACTGCCTGAGAAAGTCATTACTTTGCAGGCTGCAGTTGCTGAAATGGTTTAGTGGAAGAAGTGTTTGCTTGCAGTTTCTTAGTGATTTTTTTTTTGGTAGTTTTTTTTTTTTTTTTTTAATATCCAAACCATAGCAAGCAAGGAGAAATAGATTTAAATTTATATCGGGGAAACCTCCTTTTGGAGCATTTCATCAGATGATTCCCTGTCAACCTCATATCTTGAAAAGAAGGATTAATGAAATAGCATCTGAAGCAGCAGTGGACTCTTGTGGAATAGAGCTTGACATCTTTCACAGTGTTTTGAGGGATAATTTCAAGTTCTTCAGATACAGATTACATAAAGAAGATTGTAGGGCACGTGACACATTCTGGTTTCTTGTATTTCAGATAGTAGAAAAATTGCTACCTCTAAGAATGGATCCTGGAGAGATCTTGTCACAGTTATAACTTTTCATCTATGATTTTATCTCACAATTTTATTTCTGATTTTTGTTGTAAATATTTTGTTCAAGTAGGCAACTTTTACTTTATATAAAAAATATTATTGTAATGGTAGAGTAATGGATTGCCTGTGCATTGTAACCACAAAGGTAAGATACAATATGTTTTTCTGTGTTTCATTGTTAGTGACAGTCAAGAGAGAACTCTTATTCATGCATTTTTAAAATAAAGGTGTAACCATTGTTAGAGGTTTGAAAACAAGTATTTGAATCTATGTGATGCTTAGTTCATATCTTTTAGGAAAGGCAATATTTTGAAATGTATTTCAGATAGCTAAAAACAGTGTGCTAAACAAATTAATCCCCCCCGCCCCCACCCCCCGAGATTTACAGGATGCTTTTCCCCTAACAGCAAAGGTCTGTAAGACCTTGATTACATTTAAATTTGCTAAATATATTCTAAAAGTTCTTCTCTTTCACTTTTTTTGTGTTCCAACTTGTCATGCTAGTTCAAAGTATAACTCATTTTGAGAACATTTTCTGGACTCTTCCGTCTATTGCAAGTGTAGTTTTTCTTAAAGAAGAAAATAGTCAAGTTCTGATTGTGTGTTGCCTTTGGAAATATATTGATTTGGATTTAAAATGATTAAATATATACAAGTACTTTGTGAAGTACTTGTTTTAAAGCCTTATTGAACATTGTCTTCAAAGTACAGCATACTTAAGTTAATCTCTTAAGTTTGGCGTGTTTTATTTGTAAGCACCAGTTTGTGGACATTGTGTGATTGTGTTATAGATTTCAGGTACTACATGTAAAATGTATAGATTGGTTTTTATTACCTTATTGATTTTTGTTTCTACACCCTATGTCACACATTGATTGTTAGACAAAATTTCAAAAATGATACTCACTGATAAATACTGAGAAAAATTTTAATTCTGAAAGTAGCCTTATTACTATTATTTCTGTGTAGTGAAGAGGAAAAGTGGGAAAATTTATGAAAATTAGTTGTTTTCTTGTTGCACAGAGTCACAGTTCCAACAGTAGTTTGTGATCAGATACAGACATGTCTATTATGTGGGTCTATCCCCTGTTTATAAGAGGATGTCTCTGTACCTCTAAGTAAACTGTGTTAATGAAATATTTCTAAAGAATGTTTAAAGGGCACATAAATCTGAAAAATAGAGATTTTTTTCCTCCATAAGTTCTTTTTATGGACAGATGTGGTTCTCCTCTGTGATTTACCTGTCATCATTTTATTCAGTGTAGTTTTATTTTCTGGTTTTATAATAAGGTTATTTGAAATGATCTCTTTCTTCTTCACTCTTTCTTGATTTAGATTTTTTTTTTTTTTGCATTTGACCCCCCCCTTTTTTTTAGCAAAAGAGAGCTGCTATTGCTTAAAAAATTGAATGCATTCATTATCTTTAAAGTATTTATAAATATTTATTATGTAACTGTTAGAGCAAAAATAGAAAAAGATGTAGGTTGGAAATTAGGAAGCCTAAAACATTATTTGTAGTTAACTTTTGAAAAACCTGACTTAAAATGATTTGTTCTATAGTTAGAAATAAACCCTTTGAACATTTCAGACCAGCGGCTATAGCAGGAATAGCAAAATTATTTCTTTTCAGTTCAAGAATACAGTGCATGCTCCTCCTTCCTGTTCTTCTATCCTGGGGTCTTTTCTGTCTTTTTTGATCTTCAGAGAGCTTATGGTTTTATATGTGTGTGTGTTTTTTAAAGTCTGACAATGTAGCTGATGTAATTATATCATGTTCATATTAAAACACCTTTCCAAGTGAAGTTTTTTTCATCATCCGCCTCCCCTTTCTCCCACTTGTGTAGGCACAGTGAGTTAGGTAGGCATGTTGCATCACTGCTACCATGGATACCCTTAAGAACAGGCATGTGGGTTGAACTAAAGCAATGATGACTAGTTTTCTGGTTTTGTCACTCCCCGCCCCATAACTATGTTCTTCACAATGAAGACTCTTATTTAAAACGTTTGCAAATGACTACGTTGTGAGACATGATGACTAAATCATCACTGCTATTGAACTGCCAAATCTTGGCCTCCATTTACAGTAGTATTAATACCTTTTACTAATTTAAGATGATCATAAATAGTTCTACATTCCTTATCTGATTAATACATTTAAAACACAAATGTAGTGTTTGTTTTGCCTCTTATCAAAAATGAAAATGTACTTCCTTCTTGAATTTAAAAACTGCTGTTCTGGATTTAGATACTTTGTAAGGGAAAAGATGCTAGTGAGCATTTCTCTCATGGTACTTTTGCTAATTATTAGTGTACTAGCATTGATTTTTGTGTTATTTAATCAGCTTGGATGCACTAGTTGGTGCTTTTTCACATAATGTCTCTCTAGGAAATACTTAGTTTTCTGTTTGTAAGTTCTTATTCTTGGTTAGCTGTTATGAAAACAGGTGAGTTGGTGAGGAGTTAATATTGTTAAGTACCAGTCTTAGAAGTGTGATTTTTGTCAGACTTGTTGTCATCATAGTAATATTAACTGGCAGCATACAAGGTCTAATGAGTGATTTGGGAATATTGTTATATACAGTTATATTTTCTTATGTTAGCAATAAAGCAGTATGTATAAACTGCAATTAAGGGCTTTTCTTTATCACAGAGGTTTTTTGTTTTTTTAAAGCTGTTTAGTAAATTCTGGGAGGGAGTAGGGAGGGACAGAGCCAGGCATAACCTGAGTACCAGAAGTTTTTTGAATAGGATTATGTCTTTCTCCATCTTTTGTTATACTGCTTGTTAATCAAGTAAGTTGAAAAGGAATGTGCTCTTCTCAAAACTGTTCACTTTAGGGTCATTTAGCAGAAGCTTAGGTGACAGAAGAATTGAAAAGGAAAAATAATTTGTGTGTGTTCTTAAGCTTAAGAAGGAAAAAATAAACTTATATTTCCGAAGATTTTCTTACATTCAGTGCCAGTTATTAATACTCTTATTATTGAACTTAAGACTTGGAATCCATGTTAAGTGCCATCAGTACAGTGTTTGAAGTATATGCAGTCTTGGGTGTCTTTACCCAATGAAAGAATTGACATACGTGTGTTTTAATTGTTTTTTTTTTTTTTTTTTGCACCAGGGATTGAACTCCAGATATTCAACCACTGAGCTACATCCCCAGCCCTATTTTGTATTTTATTTAGAGATAGGGTCTCACTGAGGTGCTGTTGCTAAGGCTAGCTTTGAAGTTGAATAATCCTCCAGCCTCAGCCTCTTGAGCCACTGGGATTACAGGTGTGTTCCATTGCACCAGGCCATACATATGTTTTAGAGGAGGTGTAGGCCAGGTTTTCATTATTTTTGTTAACAGGGCACCATCCCAACCCCAGTTCTAGTGAGGTTTTCCTTCATCTTTGAGATTTCTATGCATAACATTTTGCAAACTCATACACCGTAATCTTACAATAGCCCATCAGATTCCATTTGATAGATTATTTCCTCAGTGAAGCCTTCCTTGATTCCTTATTAAATTAAGCCCCCCCCACTTCGATGAAAGCATACATTATTTTTCCTTAATAACATACAGTATATTGTGTACTTTGTGTGATTCTTTATTATTGTATGTTTTTCTCATTGGACATGTTAAAAAAGTTAAGACTGTTTTGTTTTCCTTGTTCTCTCTGCTTGACCAAATGTCTGATGTATAGTAGATACTCAGTTAATAATTTTTAAATGAATGGAACTTTGGCACAGATGACCCAAGTTTGTGGGTTAAAAAAATGAATATTTTGCTTTGTACTGCATTTTTAAGTCCCTCCCCTTTTTTATACATTTATTTTATTTATTTATTTTTCTGTGGTGCTGAGGATCGAACACAGCACCTCACACATGCTAGGAGCGTTCTACCGCTAAGCCACAACTCCAGCTCCTTAAGTCCCTTTTTTAACCTGATTACATAATGATATCCTAGAAAATTGTCATTAAAATGTATTTATCATTCTATATTAATGAATTTCAAAGGTTACAGAAAATAGTTTATCTTCCCATTGTTTTCTGTTTCTTAGTTTATCACAATCTCTTGACACTTCATTGGCTATTCATTTCTTAAATATTTTTATATGTTTACTTTAATCTCTGGGCTGCAAAATATCGAACTAACAAGTTAAGCACTGTTCAGTAGAACTTTATGCAGTAGTGGAAATGATATATATCTACACTCTTATCACTGGCTCTTAAAATGTGTTTAGTTTGACAGAGAAACTGAATTTTAAATTTTAATTAATTTGTATTCTTACACTATTGATCTGTAACAACCATTTTTATAAATCCGATAACTTTTCACTTATTTACTCTACCCCCTGATTGATGGATTGATTGATTTTTGGTGGTACTAGAGATCAAACTTAGGGCCTCCCACATGTTAGGCAAGTGCTCCATCAGTGTACTACATTCCCAGCCCTTTTATTTATGTGCTAAGACATATTTTTCCTACGTTGCCAAGCTAGCCTCAAACTTGTGATCCTCCTTTCTCCAGAGTAGCTGGGGTTACAGGTGTGCATCACCACACCCTGCCTCTGAATTAATTAATTTTGGTACTGGAATTGAACCAACAGGTGTTTTACCACTGAGCTACAGCCTCAGTTTTATTTTTTATTTGGAGATGGAGTTCTTACTAAGTTGCTGAGGATATCTTTGTTTTTTTTTTTTGGTACCAGGGATTGAACCCAGGGGTGCTTAACCACTAAGCCACATCCCCAGCCCTTTTTAAATATTTTATTTAGAGATAGGGTCTCGCTGAGTTGCAGAGGTTAGCTTTGAACTGTTG
This sequence comes from Marmota monax, assembly GCF_021218885.2. Taxonomy (NCBI): domain Eukaryota; kingdom Metazoa; phylum Chordata; class Mammalia; order Rodentia; family Sciuridae; genus Marmota; species Marmota monax. Next base: position 8,612,292 of record NW_026693473.1, on the reverse strand, counting down.
ATTCTCCTGCCTCAACCTCCTGAGCCGCTGTGATTATAAGTATGCATGTGCTAGGCTCTTTAGGTTTTTGAGTCTGACCTTGATCTTGCCATCCTTCTTATTCAGCTTTCTGAGTCATTGGAATGCAGGTATGGGCCACAGCCCCTGGCCCTTTGAAATTTTTAAACATTGTTTTTGAATGGGAAATAAACTCACAATTAAAAAATCAAAACTAGCATTAAAGAGCTTATATAAATATGTGTCACTTCTATTTTTTTCCCCCTTGGCTCTCATAGGAAACTTTTAAAATTAGTATTTATTTATCTTTTCATACTTACATAAATACATTAGAATGTCTTTATTTTTTTCTTGCCATTATACCGTTTTTTCACCCTTGTTGGTTTTACTTATCCTGAAGGCTTTCCTCATTCATTTTTTAAGAAATATATTTAACCAAAGATGAACTTTTTAATAAATAACTTATAACAGATGGTATCATTGGAAAAGTTGAAATTTGGATTCATATCCAGTATTGTATATCAGGAATTTTTTCAGTGGTTCAAATGACTATGTCTCCTCCAAAATTAATGTTAAAATATAATCCCCAATGTGATGATGCTGAGAGATATGGTCTATGGGAAATGACTGTTGTAAGATTAATGTCCTCTTTTCTGTCAAAGTTATACTTGTAGTCTGAGTTTCCTAATGTGTTTGCTGTAATCTAAAATTTAAATTTCATAGTGTGTAGTTAGGTGATCACAAAACCATGTGGTTGAATATAGCTATTTGAGCCCACCTCCATAACATATCTCCTTTTGTCCTGAGTCTTCCAATCATAATGCCTGTAGGTACTAGGTAATCTAATCATAACTATAGCCCTTAAAGTGGCAGTGCTGCATTAGGGATAAAACCCTGGGCAAATTTCCTGCTCAGTGTGCTTGCTTGCCAAATTTTTTGGTAGCACACCATTCTGCAGAAGTAAGATTTGCTTTGCCCTGTAGCTTTTGATCATGTGTCTGATTTCTTGTGACACCCAGATATTTCTAACATGTCATGAGGATTTTCACCTTTTGAGTGAGTTATTAACCCTTATAAAAGGTTTCAAGATTGAAGGCAGCACTTCATTGCTCTTCTGCTCCTTTCTGCCATATGAACATTTTTAATGTTTTGGTAAATACTGTCAAATTATCTACGACTTAAATACCTTCAGACTATTTTCCGTTTAAAACACCTTACTTTATATTAAATATATTTTTACTAAATTATTTCTGTATTTATATCTGGAAGGGCTCATTATTACTCTTAATTTATCTGCAATGATTAGGTTTCTTTATTCTTTCCACAATATTTGTCTTGCTTCTTAACTATTTTATCTTTTTGTTAATTTTTATCATCTAATTAATGTTCATCTGAAGTTCATTTTTTGTGAGACCTATTGAATTGGAATAATAGAGATTGCTTTCAAGTACTATCTTTATTTTCTTCTCATCTATACAATATTATTCTTTTCAAATGCATAATGAAGATTTCTGTTTTTCTTATTTTGCCACTCTGTTGCTTTTTAAATTGTAATACTCTTTCTCACTGAAAAAATTGTGCCATTTAGAATGGGCAGAGAGTAAAGGATAATAATAGCCAAGTGCTCAGGCTTTGGAGACTGTTTAGGTTCTAGTCCCAGTACTTGATCACTGGACAAGTTTCTTATTCCCTCTGGGTTGTAGTTTTCTGAATTATAACACAGGGAAAATGGTACTACTTTACAAAGTGTTTAAAGATTAATTGAATTAATATTTGTCAAGTTTGTGAAACAGTGACAAACATATGATAAGACTTTACTAATGTTAGCAGATCTTTTTAATAATTTTTGTTAAATAGTAAATCCTGACTGGACAGAAGTCTTTCCTGAAATTTTTTTTTCTTTCTCTCTATTGTAATCCTTGTTCCTTTCCATTTGCGATTAATATTCTACTTCTTTTTCTTTATGGGGTGGTAGATGGTTTACATCTTTATCATCAAGACAAGGTGAAAGTTGAAATAATGGAAATATAAAAGAGAATGAGATCAAAAGATACTTCCATCCATGCCTGTGTATTCTTTAATAACCTCTTCTTTTGCTGCTTTTATTTTGGATATTAGAGCTATGTTAATACCTAGTATTCTGAGACGGTTCTCCTGAATCTCTGGTTGTCAGAAGTTGATAAACTATAATAACCGTAAAACTTCTTTTGGTGATGGATATGTAACTGTCGGCTGAGGATACAGAAAAAATAGAATTCTGCCCTTGTGTGAGAATAGTTATTCATTATTCCAGTGGGTACTCAACAAATATTTGTTTTAACTACATAAGTAATAAAATATTGTATAATAAATCATCAGAAAAGTTTTGAATTATTTTTGTTTTATTTGCTCAGGAATTAGGAATACCAAATTTGTCTCCTTTGGGTAAAATACTTATATCATGATACATTTAGTTGTAGTAGGTTGTAATACATTTGTGTCTTAGGTAGTAACTTTGAAAGGGGTGTGAAGCTTTGAAAAGTCAGTACCAAGATTTCAGTTTTTAGATTTTTTAAAAGTTGAAATGAATAGAAATGTTGCCCTCTACTGTTGGCTGATTATTTTACTGCTGTGTAAAAATGTTCACTAACCTGTAATAGGATGAATACTTTTCAATGTATATATTATACTACTAGGTTGAAGTATATTTATAAAACATTAGCTTCTAACTTAGTTGTTAAATTATAATTAAGTAATGCTAACTCCTGTGAAATGTCTTTGTTGTCATTTTGGCTTTTAGAAGAACTTGAGTTCTGAAACAAACTTTAGTATACCTTCTCATTTTATGTGATGAGCTTTAATTACTTGTTGATTGATACCTTAAGTTTGTGTAACTCAGCTTGTATTGATGGTTCATAAGCAAACTATAGGTAAAGATAATTTTTCTAAAATAATTACTGTTTTAGTTTATGCTATTTGGCGCTTGAAAGTTTGAAACTTACATGTCAGATTTTAGAAATTTGATGTTTTAGTATTTAATATGAATGTAAAGATCTTTTCATAAAGATTTAAAAGGAGGCATTACTTTGAAAATGGTGGTGTTGAGCAAGTTTTGACCTGATTTCATGCTTTTCTCTACAAAGTGAAGGGATTAGAAGAGATGATTTTTAAGATTCCTTCTAGCTTTTTATTACTGAGTGCCTGATGTATATGAAGTCCTATACTATATCAGAGATGAATATGGAAAACAAAAACTGGTATAGTTCTTAGTCTAGATCAGAGGTTGGTAGACTTGACCAGCGGGCCAAATCAGGCCATGCTCTTTCATTTACTTACTGTATATGGCTTTTTATTGTGCTGCTTGCCAGAAATAAGTAGTTGCAACAGAGACTGTGTGACCTGCAAACCTCAAAATGCTTATTGTTTGCTTCTTCACAGAAAATGTTTGCTGACCCTTACCCCATATGAAATTCTGGTCTAGTATAGAAGATATCTAAAATGATAATTTCAAGTGTTTCGGACAAAATGCCAGAAATGGTTTAAAATAAAGGTATATGGAAGTAAGGAAAATAGACTTTTATTTCTTATTGATTGATTGATTGATTGAACTTTGTGGTGCTGGTCTTAAACCCAGGGCCTTGTACATGCTAAGCAAGTGTATTACCACTGAGTTACATCCCTCTTTGGAAAGAGGCTTTCTTTATGGGCACTGTTCTTGCTCAGCAGTGTGTTAACATCTTCCATTGATTCTAAGTTTCCTGTTAGCAGGTATCCTGCCTCACAGCCAGGTTGCATCACCATCATCATTACCATTATCATGTTTATTGCTGGTTTTTCCTTTGTGTAAAAAGCACAAATCTGCATATGCAGCTCAGTGCCTCCTTTTTATAACTCTGTAATCACCACCCACATAAAGATTTTAAACATTTTCAGTACCCCAGAAGGCACCTTTTTGTCTTTTCCAAGGCAGTATTCCTCCCCCAAAATAATAATTTTCCTGACTTATATCACTGTAGATTAGTTCTAAACTTCATATTACTGGGATCATATCGCATAAAGGATTACCTATGGCTTCTTGTACTCAGCATCTATAGAACTGCCCAGGCCATAGTTTTGTTCCTTTCTATTTCGGTGCAGTATTCCATTGTAACAAATATACTATATCTAGTTTATTCTGCTTTTGAGGAAATTTGGATTTCCACTTGGGGGGCTATCATGAATAAAGCTTTGAATATCCTTGTGCAAGTTTTTTTTTTTTTTTGAGTATGTGCCCTAATTTTTCTTGAGTATAGAACTAAGAGCTGGAGTTTTTAATTCATCTTGTTGAGTCCTCAGAAAGTTTTTGTTTAATAGTACATATTGGGAGGGAGAAATCAAAGACACATTTTTTGCCCACTTTGCCTAGTCCTTTGCTTTATTATATGGCAGTAATTTTATATTTCTTCACCAACTTTGTGATTAAGGCAACATAGATTTTGACTAAATTAATAAGTTTTATTTTTGGTGCCAACTCTGTTGGTAATTAGGGGTCCTTGCTAAAAAATTCTAACAGGTTGAAAGAGTGCTATGATAGATTAGTGGAATTTGCTATGGCCAAGGGATTGCAGAAGTGTGGGGGACTTGGCAGAAGGATGGAATTATTTGTATTTAATATATTTTGAAAGCTCTTACTTATTGAATATAATTCTATAGTATCTAAGATTATTTCCAAAAAAAGAACAAAATTACTTCTTTATTCAATATGTCATAGAATTCTAATTTCATTTATTAAACTTTTCACTTTTTAGAATGTCTGTTTACCCCTTTCGAGATTCTACTTCCTTTTTCAGTTCATTATTGCATCCATTTATACATCTTTTCCTCTTATCATTTTATGTATTTACAATTGCCATTTTAAGGTTCTTTTCTGCTGGTTCCAACATCTGTGTCATCTGGTTCTACTGTGGACCATTGTCTTTTGATTATATTTCTCTTACTCATGTTTTCCTGTTTCTAGCCATATTTATTTTGTTGTGCCTTACGTAATGATAAAAAAACCATTGAAACCTAACTTACCTAATTTGACTTTCAAGAAGCTGGAGTGAAGCAAAAGAAATTGAATTTGGGGCTAGGTTGCTGCTTTAGTTACTTTCATCTCACTTCTGTTTTCAGGTATTATAAGGATGAGATCAGTTCTGGGTCTTTTATTGGTCTTTTTCACCAGCAGTGCTTTAGGATCTATAACTGAAACTAAGAAATGTTTCACAGTTTTTCCAGCTCAGTTCCTGCCTCCTATACTGTGGTATCTTCAATGATGTGTGCAGACAGGTAACTCTCCAATTTTGGCTCCCCCAGAGCCAAACAACCACTAATCTCTTCACTATTTCTGTTATTTTGTCATTTGAAGAATTTTATGTAAATAAGGATTACTTTTCCCCTCATCATAATTTTCTGAATATTCATTCAGAAAAACTCTTTGTAGATATCAAAAGTTTGAGTATTATTCTGCAATATAGATATACCACTATTCAGCTTTTTATAGTAGAAAAACTAAAACTCTTGTTGATGATTGTTTCTCTAGTTTCTCTGTATCTTTGTCAGTATTTGGTATTTTTTAAAAAAAATTTTAATCATTTTATATGGTTCGGTGGTTTTAATTTTACTTTTCCTTAATGACTTAAAATGTTGGACATCTTTTCATATGTTTATCTGCCATCCATATAACTTGTTTCATGAAATGTCTTGTCTTTTGCCCTTATTCCAACTGGATAATCTATTCTTTTTGCTATTTTTTTCTTTCATGGAGCAAAAGTTTTCAATTTTGAAGAAATTCAGCTTATTCTTTTGGTGGCAGATATCAAGAACTTTTTAATATTAGATTCTACAGATTTTTTCATTTTTAAAAAAATTAAGTTCATGATCCTTTTACAATTGTTTTATCCAGTTTTTATTGTGTTAAAATACCCATCTCGTATGATTAGCTATCTTAACCATTGTTAATTGTGCAGTTTGGTATTATTAAATGCATTCATAATGAAGTACAACCATTACCACCATCTGTCTACAAAACTATATATCTTGAAAAACAAACTCTGTATCCTTCAAGTAATAAAGGATACATTCTTTCCTGTCCCCATCCTTGGTAACCACTATTGTATTTTATGTGTCAATTGCTGAGAGCCATGGCGGAGTCTGTTTGGCCCCTGGCATTTTGCCAACAGTATTGATTGACAGGCGAGGCATTACTATCCGCCTTGGCTGCTACTTTTGAGTTCTTGTGGGGATTCCCCGGGAGTTCCCATTGGTTGGAGAAGTGCAGGAGGAGGGATTTTCTGGAGGAGATATTTCCGGTGGCTGGTTCCTGGACCAGCCAAGTGGCGTTAGGGAGGAGTTGCTGGTGGAGTTCAAAAATAAAGTTTGTTCCTGCTTCAGTGGCTCGTGGTTTGTGCCCAGCCAGACTGCAGCAGTCAATGATTTTCACTATTCTATGTACCCCATACAAGTGGAATCATATAGTATTAAGTTTCATACTATAGCATTAGTCAGAATTTCCTGCCTTTTTAAAGCTGAATGATAATTACAGATACACACACACACACACACACACACACACACACACACACGGGTGGCTTCCATATTTTAGCTAGTGTGCATTATATGAACCACTGTAAAGATATCTCTTCCAGACTACCAAGAGAATGGTGTTTTGTTAAGAATTTTGGCATCAATGTTTGTGTAATGTCTTTGGCTTTTTATCAGGGTAATGCTGGCCACATAAAATGAGTTTGGAAGTATTCTATCTTTAATTTTTTTTTGGAAATGTTTGAGAGGTATTCATTTTAGTTCTTTTTTTGTGGGGGGAATGAGAAGGGAGTTTGAACCCAGGTTCATTTAACCTCAGTTCCATCCCTTTTTATTTTTTATTTTGAGATAGGGTCTCAGTAAGTTGCTGAGGCTGACCTCAAATTTGGGGTGCTCCTTCCTCAGCCTCCTGAGTTTGTTGGGATTACAGGCGTGCTTCATCACTATGCTTGACTCATTTTAGTTCTTTTTAAAATGCTTAATTAATCAGTGAAGCCCCATCAGGTTGGGGACTTAACCTTTTTAAGGAGATTTTTGATTACTGATACAATCTCATTAGTAATAGGTCTGTTCATATTTTATCTTTCTTTGGTAGGTTTTATAGTTCTAGGAATTTTCTACTTCATCTAGATTATCCAGTTTGTTGGTATATACTTGCTTATTGTACTATTTCTGATTATAGTTAACTTGAGTCTTTTCTCTTTTTTAAAAAAATTACATGTATCTATAGGTTTATCATTTTGCTTTATCTTTTCAAAGAAGCAATTTTTTGTTTCATTGATTTTTTTTCTTTTTCAAGATGATTCCATTTTGTATGTCTTTATTTATTTATTTTTATGTGGTGTTGAGGATTGAACTCAGGGCCTTGCCCGTGCTAGGCAAGCGCTCTACCTCTGAGCCACAACTCCAGCCCTGATTTTTATCTTTTTTTCTCTCTGTTTTATTCACCTCTGTCAAATCTTTATTATTTCTTTCCTCTTACTAGCCTTATGTTAGTTTAGTTCTTTACATTTTAAAGTCATGTTCTTGATTTGAGATTTTTTTTTTTTTTTTGCTTTAAAGTAAACATTTAGAGCTATACATTTCCCTCTAGCGCCTCTTTCATTCAGGTACTAATTTATCACGGGGTTGCATCCTGATAAATCTATCATAAGCTGAAAATATTGTAAGTTGAAAATACATTTGATATACCTCATCTACCAAACATTATAGTTTACCTACACAGTATGATGTAGAGTATTGGTTTTTTCTTTACCTTTATGACTGCATGGCTGACTGGGATCTGCCATTACTCAGTATCAATAGAGTATGCTATTGCTAGTCCAGGAAAAGGTCAAAAGTTGAAGTATGGTTTATATTGAATGCATATCACTTTTGTACCATTGTTAAGTTTTCAAAACAGTTTTTTATTTGGTACCAGGGATTGAACTCAAGGGCACTTGACCACTGAGCCACATCCCCACCCCACTCCCCTTTTTTGTATTTTATTTAGAGACAGGGTCTCATTGAATTGCTTAGTTCCTTGCTTTTTGCTGAGGCTATCTTTGAACTCGAGATCCTCCTGCCTCAGCCTCCCGAGCTGCTGGGATTACAGACATGGGCCACTGAACCCAGCTAAGTCAAAATATTTTTCAGGTGAACAGTTGTAAGCCAGGGACCATTTGTATAATATAAATTTTGTAATGTTGTGTTTGTTTTCACTCATCTGTAAGTATTTTGTAACTTCCCTTGTGCTTTTTCTTCTGATCTGTTGGTTGTTTAAGAATGTGTTGAGTGAGTTCTCCAGTTTTCTGTCAGTAATTGATTTCTGACTTCATCTAGTTCAGGTTGGAGATGATAATTAAAATCTATTAAAACTCAGTACATGGCTGTTATGTATTAGATTCAAAGGTTCATGTATTAGAGGCTTGGGACTGAGGAGTATGGCATTGTTGAGAAGTGGTGAAACCTTTGAGAGATAAGGTCCAGTGGAAAGCAGTTAGGTCATTAGGAATGCCACCCTCAGAAGGAACTGATGCTGCTTTTACAGAGTGAATTCTCATGAAAGCCAGTTATGAGGGGGATCCAACATGGCGGCGAGAGGGGAGGCAGCGCTTTCAGTACCTCCTCAACAACGGGGTCAGAGAGACGCATGGATACGCTTAGATTCGACCTGCTGAGAAACTCCTAGCAAAATTCCACTACAGAGAGACCGGCCGGGAATTGGAAGGATTTTTGGAGGTGACAGTCTGCGCTAGACGAGTGAATCTCCGCCACGCAGCGCAGAGGTTGAGACCCGCCAGCCGCTGCCCGCGGGACTCGGTGACTGTCGGCTGCCTGCACGCGGCCCCCGCGTCAGGGCGGATAGCCTCCGAGGCGCAGCGCAGCAGGAGCGGTGCAGGGACTCTAGGAAGAGGTCTCTCGCCAAGCCTTCATGAAATAGCAAACTGGGAGCTGAAACCAACCAGAGACAGACCAGTCCCACCCCTCCCTTCGGACACTGCGGCAAGGAGCCTGGGGCCCACCATAGCAGAGTGGTGACATCACCAGAGTTCCGCCGACAGAATTCCTTCCCAGTGGAATCCACATTAGCAGGTGTGTGACTCCCACCCCCTCCAGATACAAGCAGCCAGGAAACCACCGGGGGCGTGTCTGTAGGGAAGCAGAGGGGATTCCAGATCCCCACCTCCCCTTAACACCAGCGGCGACACCCAAGATCTTAGCCGCCAGTTTCTGGGGGCGTGCCCACCAAAGGGGTCCGGAAAAATTAAACTGTTGGTTCCCAGATCACCCCACCACAGCACTGGGGCTTAATTGAATGACAGAGAGGGTGTTCATCTTTCGGGATATAGGACACGTGGTGGGGCTGCAAGTGTAATCAGATCCTTGGGGAACCGCCTCTGGTGAACAGGACCTGGCTGGCTGGCTGGGAGGAGGAACAGGGGGAGGGGCCGGATAAGTGAAAGGGCTCTGGACTAACAGGATTGAGAGACTCCCAGGAGCCACCTTACAGGGATTTCTGTCAGCACATAGAGGGCAGAAGCTCGGCTCAGAGGGCACAGCTCCGCCTATTGGAAGAGAAGAAAATGGTATTCAGCCATAGAACAGGGGATGCCAGCATGGCAGAGATCTGATGTCATCGGAGAGCGGCCGAGGAGAAAACTTCATCAGTGCCAGCGGCGACGGAAACAGTTGGTCCCCTGGTAGGGAGGGTGAGTCACAGATACCCGAGTCTCTCTCGCTTTGTCGTCGAGCCAGAGGGGAGGAGCGGGGCCGTCGCCTGCGCCCGCAAGGTAGGCAGACCTGCAACCAACCTGCAGATCAGGCCCAGCGGTCTGCAGGCGTGGTAGGAGGGGCAGGGCAGAGCCACCGCCCGCGCCGGCAAGGTAAGCAGACCTGCAACAGACCGGTGGATCAGGCCCAGCGGCCTGCCAGCGTGGTACACACTTCACCCCAACTGGAGTAGGGGCAGAGCAGAGCCTTCGCCCGCGCCCTGATCAGGCCCAGCGGCCCGCCTGTGTGGTGGTCAAGTGACCCCAATTGGAGTGGGGGCGGAGCGGAACTGACACCCGTGCCCGCAAGGTGGGCAGATCTGCGACCAACCTGCAGATCAGGCCTAGCGGTCCCCGGGCGTGGTAGGAGGGGCAGGGCAAAGCCTTCGCCCCCACCTGCAAGGTAGGCAGACCTGCGACAGAACGGCGGATCAGGCCCAGGGGTCCGCGGGCGTGGTAGACACCTCACACCAATTGGAGGAGGGGCAGAGCAGAGCCCCCGCCCGCACCTGCAAGGGAGACTTTTCAACTATACAAGAGCAATATAAATATATAGGGGGGGAAAAAATTTCAAAAACACAACAGTTTCACCAAGAAGAAAGAAACGCAAGCAGTATGAAAAGACAAGGAAAGAAAGGACCAAAAGCAATGCAGGTCAGCTCAACTTTAGAAGAGGTAACAGCTGCAGCAGATGGAATGTCAGATAAAGAATTGAGGATATATATGCTTCAGATGATCTGGAGTATCAAGGAAGACATTAGACAGCAAAATCAGACAATGAAAGATCACTTCGACAAGGAATTACACAAACAAATCCAGGAAGCAAAGGATCAACTATACAGGGAGATAGAGGTTATAAAAAACAAACAAACAGAAATCCTAGAAATGCAGGAAGCAATAAACCAACTTAAAAACTCAATGGAGAATACTACCAGCAGAGTAGAACACTTAGAAGATAGAACATCAGACAAGGAAGACAAAGTATTTCAACTTGAAAAGAACATAGACAGCTCAGCAAGACTGTTAAGAAACCATGAGCAGAACATCCAAGAAATATGGGATAACATAAAGAGACCAAACGTAAGAGTCATTGGGATACAGGAAGGTACAGAGGTCCAAACCAAAGGAATGAGCAATCTATTCAATGAAATAATACGAGAAAACTTCCCAGACTTGAAGAATGAGACAGAATCCCAAATTCTAGAAGCGTACAGGACGCCGAATGTGCAAAATCATAAGAGATCCACACCTAGACACATTATAATGAAGATGCCCACCATACAGAATAAGGAGAGAATTTTAAAAGCTACAAGAGAAAGGAAGCAGATTACATTGAGGGGTAAACCAATCAGGATAACAGCTGATCTTTCAACACAGACTCTGAAAGCTAGAAGATCCTGGAATAACATATTTCAAACACTGAAAGAAAATGGGTTCCAACCAAGAATTGTGTATCCAGTGAAATTAAGCTTCAGGATGGAAGATGAAATTAAAACCTTCCACGATAAACAAAAGTTAAAAGAATTTGCAGCTAGAAAACCGTCTCTTCAAACCATCCTCGGCAAAACATTACAGGAAGAGGAAATGGAAAATAACAATGAAAACCAACAGTGGGAGATAGGACAGTAAAGGGGAGAAAAATAATCAAAGAGGAAAACAAACCATGTTTAGTAACATAAATAAACAAATATGGCTGGAAGAACAACCCATATCTCAATAATAACCCTAAATGTTAATGGCTTAAACTCACCAATTAAGAGACACAGGCTAGTAGAATGGATCACAAAACAAGACCCAGCAATATGCTGCCTACAGGAGACGCATTTGATAGGAAAAGACATACATAGACTGAAGGTGAAAGGTTGGGAAACATCATATCACTCATATGGGCTTCGGAAACAAGCAGGAGTGTCCATACTCATACCTAATAAAATAGATTTCAAGCCAAAGTTAATCAAAAGGGATAAAGAGGGACACTACATACTGCTCAAGGGAACCATACACCAACAAGACATAACAATCATAAATATGTATGCCCCAAACAATGGTGCAGCTATGTTCATCAAACAAACTCTTCTCAAGTTCAAGAGTCTAATAGACCACCATACAATAATCATAGGAGACTTCAACACACCTCTCTCACCACTGGACAGATCTTCCAAACAAAAGTTGAATAAGGAAACTATAGAACTCAATAACACAATTAATAACCTAGACTTAATTGACATATATAGAATATACCACCCAACATCAAGCAGTTACACTTTTTTCTCAGCAGCACATGGATCCTTCTCAAAAATAGATCATATATTAGGTCACAGGGCAACTCTTAGACAATATAAAGGAGTAGAGATAATACCATGCATCTTATCTGATCATAATGGAATGAAACTGGAAATCAATGATAAAAGAAGGAAGGAAAAAGCATGCATCACTTGGAGAATGAACAATAGGTTACTGAATGCTCAATGGGTTATAGAAGACATCAAGGAGGAAATTAAAAAATTCTTAGAGATAAATGAAAACACAGACACAACATATCGGAATCTATGGGACACATTGAAAGCAGTTCTAAGAGGAAAATTCATTGCTTGGAGTTCATTCCTTAAAAAAAGAAAAAACCAACAAATAAATGATCTCATGCTTCATCTCAAAATCCTAGAAAAAGAAGAGCAAAACAACAGCAAAAGAAGTAGAAGGCAAGAAATAATTAAAATCAGAGCTGAAATTAATGAAATCGAAACAAAAGAAACAATTGAAAAAAACTGACAAAACTTAAAGCTGGTTCTTTGAAAAAATAAACAAAATCGACAGACCCTTAGCCATGCTAGCGAAGAGAAGAAGAGAGAGAACTCATAGCATACGGGATGAAAAAGGCAATATCACAACAGACACTTCAGAAATACAGAAGATAATCAAAAATTATTTTGAATCCTTATACTCCAATAAATTAGAAGATAGTGAAGGCATAGATAAATTTCTGAAGTCATATGATCTGCCCAGATTGAGTCAGGAGGATATAGACAACCTAAACAGACCAATATCAATCGAGGAAATAGAAGAAACCATCAAAAGACTACCAACTAAGAAAAGCCCAGGACCGGATGGGTATACAGCAGAATTTTACAAAACCTTTAAAGAGGAACTAATACCAATACTTTTCAAGCTACTTCAGGAAATAGAAAAAGAGGGAGACCTTCCAAATTCATTCTACGAGGCCAACATCACCCTGATACCTAAACCAGACAAAGACACTTCAAAGAAAGAAAACTTCAGACCAATATCTCTAATGAACCTAGATGCAAAAATCCTCAATAAAATTCTGGCGAATCGGATACAAAAACATATCAAAAAAATTGTGCACCATGATCAAGTAGGATTCATCCCTGGGATGCAAGGCTGGTTCAATATACGGAAATCAATAAATGTTATTCACCACATCAATAGACTTAAAAATAAGAACCATATGATCATCTCGATAGATGCGGAAAAAGCATTCGACAAAGTACAGCATTCCTTTATGTTCAAAACTCTAGAAAAACTAGGGATAACAGGAACATACCTCAATATTGTAAAAGCAATCTATGCTAAGCCTCAGGCTAGCATCATTCTGAATGGAGAAAAATTGAAGGCATTCCCTCTAAAATCTGGAACAAGACAGGGATGCCCTCTCTCACCACTTCTGTTCAACATAGTTCTCGAAACACTGGCCAGAGCAATTAGACAGACGAACGAAATTAAAGGCATAAAAATAGGAAAAGAAGAACTTAAATTATCACTATTTGCAGATGATATGATTCTATACCTAGAAGACCCAAAAGGCTCTACAAAGAAACTATTAGAGCTAATAAATGAATTCAGCAAAGTGGCAGGATATAAAATCAACACGCATAAATCAAAGGCATTCCTGTATATCAGCGATAAATCCTCTGAAATGGAAATGAGGACAACCACTCCATTCACAGTATCTTCAAAAAAAATAAAATACTTGGGAATCAACCTAACAAAAGAGGTGAAAGACTTATACAATGAAAACTACAGAACCCTAAAGAGAGAAATAGAAGAAGATCTTAGAAGATGGAAAAATATACCCTGTTCATGGATAGGCAGAACTAACATCATCAAAATGGCGATATTACCAAAAGTTCTCTATAGGTTTAATGCAATGCCAATCAAAATCCCAAAGGCATTTCTTGTAGAAATAGAGAAAGCAATCATGAAATTCATATGGAAAAATAAAAGACCTAGAATAGCAAAAACAGTGCTAAGCAGGAAGTGTGAATCAGGCGGTATAGCGATACCAGACTTCAAACTATACTACAGAGCAATAATAACAAAAACAGCATGGTACTGGTACCAAAACAGGCGGGTGGACCAATGGTACAGAATAGAGGACACAGAAACCAATCCACAAAACTACAACTATCTTATATTTGAAAAGGGGCTAAAAGCATTCAATGGAGGAAGGATAGCATCTTCAACAAATGGTGCTGGGAAAACTGGAAATCCATATGCAACAAAATGAAACTGAATCCCTTTCTCTCGCCATGCACAAAAGTGAATTCAAAATGGATCAAGGAGCTTGATATCAAATCAGAGACACGCTGTCTGATAGAAGAAAAAGTTGGCTACGATCTACATACTGTGGGGTCGGGCTCCAAATTCCTCAATAGGACACCCATAGCACAAGAGTTAATAACTAGAATCAACAAATGGGACTTACTCAAACTAAAAAGTTTTTTCTCAGCTAAAGAAACAATAAGAGAGGTAAATAGAGAGCCTACATCCTGGGAACAAATCTTTACTCATCACACTTCAGATAGAGCCCTAATATCCAGAGTATACAAAGAACTCCAAAAATTAGACAATAAGATAACAAACAACCCAATCAACAAATGGGCCAAGGACCTGAACAGACACTTCTCAGAGGAGGACATGCAGTCAATCAACAAGTACATGAAAAAATGCTCACCATCTCTAGCAGTCAGAGAAATGCAAATCAAAACCACCCTAAGATACCATCTCACTCCAGTAAGATTGGCAGCCATTATGAAGTCAAACAACAACAAGTGCTGGCGAGGATGTGGGGAAAAGGGTACACTTGTACATTGCTGGTGGGACTGCAAATTGGTGCAGCCAATTTGGAAAGCAGTATGGAGATTTCTTGGAAAGCTGGGAATGGAGCTACCATTTGACCCAGCTATTGCCCTTCTCGGTCTATTCCCTAAAGACCTAAAAAGAGCATGCTACAGGGATACTGCTACATTGATGTTCATAGCAGCTCAATTCACAATAGCAAGACTGTGGAACCAACCCAGATGCCCTTCAATAGACGAATGGATTAAAAAAATGTGGCATTTATACACAATGGAGTATTACTCTGCATTAAAAAATGACAAAATCATAGAATTTGCAGGGAAATGGATGGCACTAGAGCAGATTATGGTAAGTGAAGCTAGCCAATCCCTAAAAAACAAATGCCGAATTTCTTCTTTGATATAACTAAGAACAGAGTAGGGACGAAGAGCATGAGAAGAAGATTAACATTAAACAGGGATGAGAGGTGGGAGGGAAAGGGAGAGAGAAGGGAAATTGCATGGAAATGGAAGGAGACCCTCAGGGTTATACAAAAGAACATACAAGAGGAAATGAGGGGAAAGGGAAAAATAATACAAGGGGGAGAAATGAAGGTCAGTAGAGGGGGTAGAGAGAGAAGAGGGGGGGGGTGGGGGGGGAGGGGAGGGGAGGGGGATAGTAGAGGATAGGAAAGGTCGCAGAACATGACAGTCACTAGTATGGCAATATGTAAATCAATGGATGTGTAATTGATGTGATTCTGCAATCTGTATATGGGCTAAAAATGGGAGTTCATAACCCACTTGAAGCAAAGTGTGAAAGATGATATATCAAGAACTATGTAATGTTTTGAACAACCAGCAATAAAAAAAAAAAAAAAAGCCAGTTATGAGGGGGGTGGGGCAGAGGGTCAGTCATTCAGTCTGGTTCCTGAATCTCCCTGGCTTCCTGTCTCCCCAAGTGATCTTTTCTATACTTAGCTCCCACATGATGGAACCATCAACCATGTTGTGGTACAGCCAAGAGTGCTGAAGAATAAAAAAGTATAGCTATACCTGTTCTCTTTACATGGGATATCTTATCCCACTCTTTCATTACCAATTTGTGCCTTTAGATTTAAAGTGAGCCTGTTGTGGACAGATACAGTTGAATTATATTTCTTTTTATCCATTTTGTCAATGTTTATTTTTTCTTGGTGAATCCAGCCATTTACTTTTAAAGTAATTACTGATAAGAAGAGTCTCTGTCACTTTGCAATGTGTTTCCTGTATGTTTTATAGCTACTTTCCCCTCATTTCTTGCATTACTGTCTTCTTTCATGTTTATTCAGTTTTTGGGTAAAGAAACTTTAAATACCTTTCTCAGTTTCTTTTTTGGGTATTCTGTAACTATTTTTTTTTTTTTTGTTAGCATGGGGGATTACATTTAACATCCTAAAGTTTAATATTCTATTTTGAATTTATACTAGTTTAACTTGAATAATATATTGAAAACTCTGGTTGTTTTTTTTTTTTTTACAGCTTTGTCTTTATCCCTTTTTATTGTTGATGTAATAAAATTACATTTTCATGCTTAGTGAATCCCAAAATGCAAACTAATATTTCTTTGGAATGTTTGGCCTCTTAAATTACATAAAACAAAATGTGGAGTTATAAATCAAAGTAAGAAACTCTAATTCAGGTTGAGCATCCTTTATCTGAAAATCTGAAATGCTGTGTTATCTGAAACTTTTGAGCACTGACAAGATCACAAGTGGAGAATTCCATACCAGACCTTATATGATAGGTTATAATCAAAAGGCTGTATACACTAAAGATATTGTATAAAATTACCTTTAGGCCATAAGATGTATATGAAACATAAATAAATTTTGTTTAGACTTGGATTTAGTCCCCAAGGAATCTCACTATATATATGAAATATTTTAAAATCTGAAAAAAATTAAAAATCTGAAACACTTCTGGTCTTTCATGTTTTGAATAAGGGATCCTCAACCTGTGCTAGCTTTTATACCATTTTTAGCAAAAATATTATCTCTTAAATCATGTAGCAAATAAAAAGTGAAGTTACTGAGATTTTTATTTCTTTATACAGCTTTGAGTTACTGTCTAGAATCCATTCATCTCATCCTACAGGATTCCCTTGAGCATTTCTGATAGGATAGGTCTAATGGTAATTTACTTTTTATCTGGGAATGTTATAATTTAGCCCTCACCTTTGAAAGGCAGTTTGCCAAATAAAGGATTCTTGATTGATTGCCTTCTGGCACTCAAAATTCCTGATGAGAAATCTGTAAATAATTTTATGGAGGGTTGACCACTGAGCTACACCCCCAGTCCTTTTTTAATTTTTTTGTTTTGAGACAGAGCTTCACTAAGTTGTTGAAGGTGTTGCTTAACTTCTCTCTTGCTGAAACTACTAGAAGAAAATGTAGAGGAAATACATTCATCTGGGCAGATTTTTTTGGATATGACCCCAAAAAGCAAGGGAAAAAAGTAAACAATGAAAAAAAGAACACATCATACTAAAAAGTTTTTGTAAAGCAAAGAAGACAATTATTACAGTAAAGCGAGAACCAACAGAATAGGTGAAAATATTTGCAAACTATTCATCTGACAAGGGATTAATTTCCAGCTTCTTTAACAAACTCAAAACAATAGCAGAAAACCCAAATAATCTGATTAAAAACTGGGCAAATGACCTGAATAGACACCTCTTAAAAGAGGATATGTAAACAGCCAAAAAATACGTGTAAAATGTTCAACACCACTTATCATTGAAGAAATGTGAATCAAAATCACAATGAGGAGGTATCTTCTCAATTTAGTCAGGATGGCTATTATCTTAAACACAAGAAATAAATTCTGGGAAGGATGTAGAGAAAGAGGAATTCTTGTATACTGTTGGTGGGAATGCAAATTGGCACAGCCATTATGGAAAACAACATGGAGGTTTGTCAGAAAACTAGAACTAACGTGATCCAGCAATTCCACTCCTAGGCATATAGCAGAGGATTTGAAATCAGTGTGTCAGAGAGACATTGCACTTGTTTTTATTGCAGCACTAAGTTATAGTAGCTCAGATACAGAATCAGTCTGGGTATCCATTGACAAATGAATGGATAAAGAAAATGTGATGTATATACACACTGGAGTATTATTCAGCCACAAAGAAGAATGAAATTCTGTCAATTACAGCAGCAAGCCTGTGTTGGAGGTTTGGTCCTCCATGCGTCAGCGTTCAAAGGTGGAGCTTTTGGGATGTGATTAGATTATGAGGGCTCTGACCTCATCAATGAATTGACATCATTGAATGATTCCTAGCTGAATGGACTGCAGGGTTGAGGGATTGGAACCTAGTTAAAGGAAGTGGGTCCTTGGGGACATGCCCTTGGGGACAATATCTTGTCCTCAGACCTTTCTCTTTCTATTTCCCAGCTGCTATGAGCAGCTTTCTCCACCACACTCTTCTGCCATGATGTTCTGCTTCACCTCAGGTTTAAAGCAGTAGAGCCAGCCAACCATAGAGTGAAACCGCTGAAACTGAGTTGTAAGTATTTTCTTCTTTAAGTTGTTGTATCAGGTGTTTGGGTCACAGGCATGAAAAGGTGACTAATACAATAATACTGTTAGATAGTCCCTCCCCCTGGTGAGTAGGAGTCATCCATGTAACCAACAGGATATTTAAAATTGATGGCATGTGACTTCAAAGGACAAGTCCTTGAAGAAATACTGAGGTTTCTTCCTTTCTTTATTTAATGATCTGCTCTGGGAGAAGGTAGTTGCCATGGACACTCAAGCCAACCATATGATCAAGTCCACTGAAGTGAGAAAATGTAGCCTCCTGTCAGCAGCCAGGACCAACTCATTGGCCATGTGAATGAAAAATCTTGGAAATAGGTCATTTGGTCCCATTCAGGCTTTGATATCAACACATCACGTCATGATTTAAAATCATTAGGCATATACTAAGGAGTATGTATGTGATCACTGGCTTCTAAGAATATGTTTAGTTTTGTGAGAAAGAGCTGTGCCAGTTTGCATTCTTTCTTACCAGCAGTGGGTGACAGACAGCCTGTTGCTTCACATTCTTGCCAACATTTTGGGTATTAGTCATTCTAATAGATGTGTAGCTGCATGCTGTATTTTAAAATTCTCTAATGACCTATGATGGTGAACAACTTATTTACTTTAAACCATTTATATATTTTCTTTGCTAAAGTTTCTATTTAGGTTTTTTGCCTTTTTAAAAAGTTTTTTTTCATGTTATTGAATTTTAAGAGTTCTTTGTATATTTCAGTTATTGGTCTTTTATCTGATATATTTTGCAGATATTTTCTCCCAGTCTGTGGTTTATCAGTTCCTTTTCTGAACAGTATCTTTTGTAGAGCAGAGATTTTTTAAGATTAATGAGGTCATTTTTGTGTGCTTGTGCTTTTGGTACCAAGGTCTGAACCCAGGGGCACTTGACCTTGACCACTGAGCTACACCCCCAGTCCTTTAAATTTTTTTTTTTTTTTTTTTTTTTTTGATACAAGTTGCTGAGGATCTTGCTAAGTTGCTTAGGCTGACCTGGAACTTGTGATCCTCCTGCCTCAGCCTCTTGAGTTACTAGGATTACAGGTGTGCACCACTGAGCCCAACAGTTTTATGTTTCTATATGTCTCATAATTTTACACTGGGTGTCACACAATATGAATGATAATGATTATTCCTGATTACAGTAAGCACCCCTTATCTGTGGTATGTTTCGACACCTTTAGTGGATGATTGAAACTATAGATAGGGCTAAACTCTATTCATTTTCTTTATATATACATACTTATGATAAAGTTTAATTTAGGAATTAGGCACAGTAAGAGATTAAAAACAGCCAGGCATTACATGTATACACCTATAAAAATAATTAACACCCAAAGTACTAACACCACCAAATGCTGTCAAGGGTGTGGAACAACACATGGCTGATATGTGTTAGAACCATTTTGAAAGAGTGTTCAGGCAGTTTCTTAAAAACTACACATAGTAATACCATATTATAAACTATGTAAACATAGTATTACCATATTGGCTAGTAATTATGCTCATTGGTATTCACCCAAATGAGTTGAAACTTGTGTCCACTAAAACACAATGAAAGAAAAAAAAAAAAAAAAAAAAACTTCCAGTTGGGCATGGTGGCCCACACCTGTAATCCCAGCGGCTCTGGAGGCTGAGGCAGGAGGATCACCAGTTTAAAGCTAGCCTCAGCAAAAGCAAGGTGCTAAGCAACTCGGTAAGACCCTGTCTTTAAATAAAATACAAAATAGGGGTGGGGATGTGGCTCAGTGGTCCACTGATCATGATTTCAATCTCTGGTAGACCCCCCCCCCCCAAAAAAAAAAAAAAAAAAAAAAAAAGAGGTTAACAGTAACAAAATAGAACAATTACAACAGTATACTGTAATAAAATTGCCATCCTCCTTACTCTTGTGTATTGGGGGCATTATTAAGCAAAATAAGAATTACTTGAATATAAGCACTGTGTTACTAATAACAGCTAATCAGATAACCATTATGGCTATGGAGTAGGACAGTGTGAGATTTTTATCACACTACTCAGAACAGTGCATAATTTAAAATTTGTAAATTGTTCATTTCTGGAAATTTCCATGTAATATTTTGAGATTGCAGATAACTTAAAACTCAAAATGAAAACATGTTTAAGGATTTAAGTGGTATTGATGGTTGTTTTGACAGGCAGTTACAACTTTTTGCAGATAAAGTTGATCAAGACTTCTTGGGTTTTTTAAAGATTAGATCTCTAGTTGTAATCTTTTTTTTTTTTTGGTAGTTGTAGATGGACAGAATACCTTTAGTTTATTTGTTTATTTTTATGTGGTGCTGAGGATCGAACTCGGTGCCTCATGCATGCTAGCTCATTTTTCTGAACTACAGCCCCAGCCCTCTAGTAGTAATCTGGAGACTAACTTTCATACTATGCTTGGTTGTGTAGGAGTCTCTGCTTATTGCTCCAAATGTTCATTGGGTCTCTGCTCTGTAGAATTTTAATCTCTCAGCCTTTTGTGGAACTTGAGGATCATCTTGTGACTCCCTTGTGGTTGCTTGGTCTTATCGAGTTTCATTTCTCCCATGTGTAGGTAAATATTCAGACTAAAGTCTCAAGGGGTTACCTTATTGATTTGTGGAGCTCTTTCTCTGCTTAGCTTTCTCTTTTCTGGTATTTTGACATGCAAATTCTAGTGCTTTAATCTCCATGAACACCAGTTTTGATCTCTCTAGACATTGTGATTGATGTCTTTGATTGGGTGTGCCAAGTTCTAAAAATCACCTGCAGGCTGAAAGCCAGGAAGATAGTAGAGCAGGAGAGCTCACCTCATTTGTTTTCTTTCTCTCAGATATCACTATCTTGTATTGCTTACTATCTCAGTATCTGAAAACTGTTTTGCAGGTATTCATTTTATTTTAATTTTTTTATTTGTTTTAATTAGCTACATAAGACAATAGAATGCATTTATGCACTTTGATATATCATACATAGATGGGACATAACTTCTAATTTTTCTGAGTGTACATGTTGCAGATTCATATTGGTCATGCAGTCACACACATATACAGTAATAATGTCTGTTTCATTCTACTATCTTTCCTATTCCCACATCCTCTCCCCTTCCCTCCCATCTCTTCCCCCTATCTAGTCTAATGTAACCCTATTCTTCCCTAGTGGTCCCCCCACCCCCGCCTTTTTGTGAATTAGTGGCCGCATGTTAGAGAAAACATTCGGCTTTTTGTTTTGGGGGATTGGCTTATTTCACTTAGCATGATATTCTCCAGCTCCAACCATTTACTGGCAAATGTCATAATTATACTCTTCTTTAAAGTTGAATAATATTTTATTGAGTATATATACCACATTTTCTTTATCCATTCATCTATTGTTGGTTCCATATTCTAGCTATTGTGAGTTGAGCTGCTATAAACATTGATGTGGCTGCATCACTATAGTATGCTTATTTTTACGTTCTTTGGGTATAAACCAAGGAGTGGGACAGCTGCGTCAAATGGTGATTCCATTCCCAATTTTCTGAGGAATCTCCATACTGTTTTCCATAGTGCATAGTTGAATCAATTTGCAATTCCACCAGCAATATATGAGTGTACCTTTTTCACCACATCCTCGCCAACATTTATTGTTGCCTGTATTCTTGATGATTGCCATTCTGACAGGAGTGAAGTGAAATCTTAGAGTAGTTTTGATTTGCATTTCTGTAATTGCTAGAGATGTTGAACACTTTTCCTCACATGTGTTGATCAATTGTATTTCTTCTTTTGTGAAGTATCCTTTCAGTTCCTTAGCCCATTTATTGATTTTTTTTTTTTTTGGTGTTAAGTTTATATATATGTGTATATATATCCCGAGATTAATGCTTCAACAGAGGTGCATGTGGTAAAGATTTTCTCCCAACCTGTAGGCTCTATCCTCACTTTGTTGTTTCCTTTGCTGAGAAAAAGCTTTTAAATTTGAATCCATCCCATTTATTGATTCTTGATTTTACTTCTTGCGTGTTAGGAGTCTTGTTAAGGAAGTCAGGTCCTAGGTCAACATGGTGAAGATTTGGGCCTATTTTTTCTTCTGTTAGGCGCAGGGTCTCTGTTCTAGTGCCTAAGTCTTTGATCTATTTTTGAGTTGATTTTTGGGCAGGTTGAGAGATAGAGGTTTAATTTCATTTTGCTACATATGGATTTCCAGTTTTGCCAGCACCATTTATTGAATAGGCTATCTTTTCTCTAGTGAATGTTTTTGGCACCTTTGTCTAGTTTATGTGGGTTTGTCTGTGTGTCCTCTATTCTGTACCATTGGTCTACAAGTCTATTTTGGTGCCAATACCGTGTGGTTTTTATTACTATAGCTCTGTAATATAGTTTAAGGTCTGTTATTGTGATGCCTGCTGCTTCACTTCTCTTGCTAAGGATTGCTGTGGCTGTTCTGGGTCTTTTATTTTTTCAAATAAATTTCATGACTGCTTTTTCTATTTCTATGAAGAATGTCATTGGGATTTTAATAGGAATTGCATTAAATCTGTATAGCATTTTTGGTGGTTTGGGCATTTTAACAATATTCTGCCTATCCAGGACCTGGGGAGATCTTTCCATCTTCTGAGGTTTGCCTAAATTTCTTTCTTTAGTGTTCTGTAGTTTTCATTGTAGAGGTCTTTCACCTCTTAGATTGATTCCCAGGTTTTTTTCATTTGTTTGTTTGTTTTTGTTTTTGTTTTTTGAGGCTATTGTGAATAGAGTAGTTTTCCTAATTTTTCTTTCAGTGGATTCATCGCTGATATATTGGAATGGATGTTGATTTTATATTCTGCTACTTTGCTGAATTCATTTATTAGTTCTAGAAGATTTCTGGTGGAATTTTTTGGATCTTTTAGATATAGAATCATATAATTAGCAAATAGTGATAATTTGAGTTCTTCTTTACCTATTTGTATCCCTTTAATTTCTTTCTTTTGTCTAATTGCTCTGGCTGGAATTTCAAGGATGATATTGAATAGAAGTGGTGAAAAAGGACATCCTTATCTTGTTCCAGTTTTTAGCTGGAACACATTAATTTTTCTCCATTTAGAATGATACTGGCCTTGGGTTTAGCATATATAGCTTTTACAATGTTGAGGTATGTTCCTACTATCCCTAGTTTTTCTAGTATTTTGAACATGAAGTTGTGCTGTAATTTGTCAAATGCTTTTTCTGCATCTATAGAGATGATCATGATTCTTGTTTTTAAGTCTATTAATACGATGAATTATGTTTATTGATTTCCATATGTTGAACCAACCCTGCATCCCTGGGATGAATCCCACTTGATCGTGGTACACTATCTTTTTAATATTATGTGATTTGCCAGAATTTTATTGAGAATTTTTGCGCCTATGTTCATCAGGGATATTAGTCTGAAGTTTCTTACCTTGATGTGTCTTTGTTTGGCTTTGGTATCAGGGTGATATTAGCCTCATAGAATGAATTTGGAAGGGTTCCCTCCTTTTCAGTTTTATGGAATACTTTGAGGAGTATTGGTGTTCATTCTTCTTTGAAAGTCCTGTGGAACTCGACTGAGAATCCATCTGGTCCTAGGCTTTTCTTGGTTGGTAGGCTTTTGATGGCATTTTCTATTTCATTACTTGAAATTGATCTATTTAAATCATATATGATCTCCTCATTCAGTTTGGGTAGGTCATATGTCTCTAGAAATTTGTCAATGTGTTCAATATTTTCTATTTTATTAGAGTATAAATTTTAAAATAGTTTCTAATTATCTTCTGTATTTCAGGTGTGTCCATTGTGATATTTCCTTCTTCATCTTATATTTTAATCATTTGAGTTTTCTCCCCTTTTCTCCTTGTTAGCATGGCCAGGGGTTTATCTTTTATTTACCTTTTCAAAGAACCAACTTTTTGTTCTGTGAATTTTTTCAGTTGTTTCTTTTGTTTCAATTTCATTAATTTCAGCTTTTTTTTTTTTTTTAAAGAGAGAGAATTCTTTTAATATTTATTTTTTTAGTTTTCGGCAGACACAACATCTTTGTTTGTATGTGGTGCCGAGGATCGAACCCGGGCCGCACTCATGCCAGGCGAACGCGCTACCGCTTGAGCCACGTCCCCAGCCCATCACCTTTTTTTTTTTAATGATTTCTTGTCTTCTGCTTTTGATGTTGATTTGTTCTTTTTCTAGGGCTTTGAGATGTAGTGTTAGGTCATTTATTTGACAACTTTTTGTTCTTTTAATGAATGCACTCAATGCAATAAACTTTCCTTTTAGTACTGCCTTTATAGTGTCTCAGAGATTTTGATATGTTGTATCAGTATTCTCATTTACCTCTAAGAATTTAAAAAATTTCATCCTTGATTTCTTCTACTATCCATTCATCATTCAGTTGTGTATTATTTAGTCTCCGTTTGTTACAGTATCTTCTATTTCTATTTTATCATTGATTTCTAATTTCATTCCATTGTGGTCTGATAGAATGCAGGGTATTATCTCTGTTTTTTTTTGTATTTACTAAGAGTTGCTTTGTGGCATAAGATACGGTCTGTTTTAGAGAAGGAGTCATGTGCTGCTGAGAAGAAAGTATATTTGCTTGTTGATGGATGAAATATTCTATATATGTCTGTGAAGTCTAAATTATTGATTGTATTATTTCGTTCTATAGTTTCCTTATTTAGTTTTTATTTGGAAGTTCTGTCCAGTACTGAGAGAGGTGTATTAAAGTCAACCAGTATTTTTGTATTGTGGTCTATTTGACTCTTGAAATCGAGAAGGGTTTGTTTGATGTCATAGATGCTCCATTGTTTGGGGCATAAATATTTATAATTGTTATGTCTTGCTTATATATACTTCCCTTAAGAAGTGTGAAATGTCCTTTTTTGTGTCTTCTGATTAACTTCGGTTTGAAGTCTACTTTCTCTGAAATGAGAATGGAAACCCCTGCTTGTTTATACGATACATATGAGTGATAAGTTTTTTCCCATTCTTTTACCTTCAGCCTGTGGACATTTTTGTCCATGAGGTGTGTCTCTTGAAGACAGTATATTGTTGGGTCTTGTTTTTTAATCCAATCTGCCAATCTATGTCTTTTGATTGATGAATTTAGGCCATTAACATTCAAGGTTATTATTGAGATATGATTTGTATTCCCTGTCATTTTGATTTATTTCTAGTTTTTGATTTGTCTTAGTTTCTCATTTGGTTGAATGTCACTTTAGTGTAAATCCTCCCTTTGCTGGTTTTTACTTTTTTTTTTCACTTCATCCTCATGGAATATTTTGTTGAGATGCTCTGTAGTGTAGGCTTTCTAGTTGTGAATGATTTTAATTTTTGTTTATCATGCAATGTTTTGATTTCATCTTTAAATCTGAAATGGATTTTGCTGGATATAAAATTCTTGATTGGCATCCATTTTCTTTCAGAGGTTGAAATATATTATTCCAGGACCTCCTAGCTTTGAGGGTCTAGGCTGAGAAATCAGTTGAGATCTGAATTGGTTTCCCCCTATAAGTGATTTGATTTTTTTTTCCTCTCACAGCCTTTAAGATTTTATCTTTATTCTCTGTGTTAGTCATTCTCATTGTAATGGGTCTTGATGTGGGTCTGCTGTAGTTTTGTATTTTTGGGGTCCTATAAGCCTCTTATATTTGATTTTCCATTCCATTCTTTAGGTTTTGGAAATTTTCTGCTATTATATCACTGAAAAGAGTTTGCATTCCTTTCTTTGTGTATCTGCTCCTTAATCTATTCAGATAACTCTTAAATTTGGTCTTTTCATGTTCTCCCATAATTCTTGGATGTTCTGTTCATGGTTTTTTATCACCTTCTCCACATGTTAAACTCTACTTTCAAGATTAAATATTTTGTTCAATATCTGAGGTTCTGTCTTCCAAGTGGTCTGATCTGTTGGTGATGCTTTCTATTAAATTTAGAATTTGGTTTACTGATTCCTTCATTTCGAGGATTTCTGCTTTTTTTTTTCCCCATGATCTCTCTTTATTGAAGTAGTCTTTCACTTCCTGTATGTTTTCTTTGATTTCACTCCTTATACTATCCTTTACTTCACATATCAGTTTAAGTATATACAATCTGAACTCCTTGGACATTTCTTCTTCTGTGTTATCAGTGGCTTCTGTTGTTGAAGCATCTTGGTTTGTTTGGGGCACTTTATTCCCTTGTTTTTTCATGTTGTTAGTGTGTTTTCCCATCTAAAAGTATGGATCTAAGGCAGGGTAAATTCTACCCTGTAGACTTATAATGTCCCTGAAGGTTTCCAGTGCTTCATTTTTACTGGTGAGACCAATATTAATAGCACCCAGTGAATACAATATATAGCCTTAAACCTAATAGCTCCCACTAAGGCATCTACTGCTTTCTTGAATTGAACCAAAATGATGAGTTCAATAACTACGTGTAGTATAAACGGAATATTTGTTAAAACGTTTACAATTTCAAATGATGGTTGAGAGAAGAGAGGTAGTGTAGTATGCAATATTCGCGAGGGAGGAAAATAGAAGGTAGAAGTAAAAATTCACAGGAAGAGTAGCCAACAGAGATTGGCTGTTGGTTGGAGAAAAATTGGAAAGAAAACAAAATCACAAGAGAAAGAAAGAATATGAACAAAGAGCAAAAAATTAAAGACATAAGAATACAACAAAAATAAAGACACCAATCATATATCATTGTTTTCTACACACTGAAAACATCCTGTTCCAAATATGGTAGAGAGATTAGTGAGACAAAAAATAAAATAAGTCTTGCTGGAAAGTCAACTGCCTCTGTCAGTGTTTAATAGTTTCTGAGTCCCGTCTCTGACATCTCTTGAGATCACCAAACCCAGATCAGCCCTCTCAAACCCAGTCTCTATTCCACCCATCTGGGTTTCATATAGCCGAGGATCAGCCACGCTGCAGTCCCAAGATCTCAATGCTGCTCCTACTTGCAGATAGACCACCAGGGAAACACTCACGCAAAGAGCAACCCTGAGATGCAGCAGCAAGACAAGGGCTAGTAACAGCTTCAGCAGGAAGACCTGCAGGCACCCCCACACTGGACCTGCAGGTCCCAGCTGGAGTCTCCAAACAGAGGTTCTTGTGATGGTAAACCTGCTGGCACCCAGACCCCAGGCCCGTCTAATGTCCCAAAATGAGTGCAACCACATGCAACCAAACCTGGAGTCTTCCCTGCAGCTGTCCTCTAGCCTCTGGTAGCAACAGTAGTGGCGGTGGCTATTGGCAGCAATCAGCAGGTCAGCAGTAGCGGCAGCTGTATGGGCTGTAGTGGTAGCTATAATTGCAGCTGAGGGACATTGTCTCCAGGCGATCTGGGGGGGGGGGGTCAGCAGCAGAGTGGGCTTCAGTTGAATCCAGGGCAGCGGTTTCTTCTGTAACAGTAGCACCCAGAAAGAAGACCTCTGGGTGATCTGGCAACAGTGGAATCAGAGGCAGCAGCAATGGCGGCAGCTGTGCAGGGGGTGGTTGATTGACAGGAGACTTCTGGTTCAGCGGTAGCGACCACGGAGGTAGCAGTGGAATTGCCTCCGAGGTAACGGAGGCCTTACCTGGAGAACAGACCTCTGGGCATGGCAGAGTCTTCTGAGGCATCCCAGAAAGAAGACCTCCAGGCAATCTCAGACTGGCAGCAGTGGAATCAGAGGCAGCAATGGCGGTAGCGATGCAGGCCTCTAGTTTCTAATTTTTAAAGGCCAAGTGGTAAATTCTGTATCAGTTGAACTTCTTTGTGACCTGATGCAGAAATTTATTCATATTTTTAAATTTTAGATTCTTTTTAATTTCACAACAAAGACAGGTGTACTCCTTCCTTTCCACCTGTATGCCTCTGATTTTTCTTGCCTATTTACACTGGCTACATTTTTGAACAGGAGCAACATG
Organism: Marmota monax; assembly: GCF_021218885.2. NCBI lineage: Eukaryota > Metazoa > Chordata > Mammalia > Rodentia > Sciuridae > Marmota > Marmota monax. The sequence continues at coordinate 8,583,997 of NW_026693473.1, read as the reverse complement.
TATGCATCTTCTTATATTTGTTCTTAAGGAGAAAACATTCAATTTTTCACCATAAAGTATGGGGTAAGATGTACTCTTCTTTTGTTTTTTTAAACGTCCTTTATTAGATTAAGGAATTTTTGTATTTTCCAAGATTGTTGAGGAATTTTTATTATCCAAGTTTGTTTTTTTAAGTCATGATTGGGTGTTAGATTTTGTCATTCTTTTTCTGTGTTTATTGTGATTCTTGATAGTTCTCAAATGGACGTTTCACTTGGCATGAAAAAGTTTTCATGGAGTTCCTCCCCTCCCCTTAGGTGGTGATTTTAAAATCAACTGTGCTTTACATAGTATGTAGCCTAGAATGAGATCCATAGAAGATGATTTGCTATATGTTTTTGAACGGATATTCATGAAGTGGCTGTAGTTTGCATTCTTGCCAAGTTCACCAGATTCTGATGAACACTAAATATTTAGAGTTTCAAGTATACAACTCATAATAAAACTTTTGTTTCTTTTGTGAATTTAATTAAAAATAGTTTAAAATAGTTAACTGTGTAGCTATAAAATCTTAAGTAATACAGACCCCAGTTACACATTTTCCCAAAATAATAATTTTTCTTTTTGTTACTATAAGCAAAATCATTAGCATGACTTATACTTTTTCATCATCTATTTCTTTGGGGAAAAAAACTGCCACTCAGAGTGGTAAGTCACATCACTATTTTTGTATTTGATTTGGGGTGGTTGAGATGATGCTAGGTTTCCTTTTAAAACTGCTTTATAAATATAGCAATATGTACAAAGCAAATTTTAACATTAATTTCAGTCCTCTTGTAATTCCACTATCAAGTTCCCCATATTGGCCATGTATATATTGGTTTTATGGTACAGTTTACAGTGTACCGATTTGCCCCATTATTTGGACACTCATGTAATTGCAGTTTAATCTGTTTATTTCTTTTAGTCCAGTGTCTTCAACTGTGAAAGCAAGTGAAATTCTGTGGTTTGTTGAAATTAGTTGATATATGCATTTTTATCTAGAGGGAATTTTGCATATGATTTAAAGTTAGTTTAATTTTCATTACTCAACAGTTTATTTGACAGAGTAGTGTTACTGATTGGCTAATGTTTCTTTTCTTTTTTTCCCCCCTCAATTTGGATAGAAATGACCAAAAGGCAAAGTGTAGCTCCTTTAGTGTTTGTAGCTCTTAAGCTCTGGGTGTTCACAGCTCTTTTAGTAGCAACAACAGCTGGAGCTAACAGATCAGGAAGTTCTCAGCTGCTGTCAGCAATTCTAGCTTCTCCCAACAGCTGGAGATAGCAACTGTCAGTGTTATTAACTCTGGCTGCTAAAAGTCCTCAGGATTGGGACCCTTAGTGTTAATAGCTCTTAGCACTCCTAGTTAATAGTTCAGCCTGTTCAATTCCAGATAGAAACCAGGAATAGACAAGATAAAACCATCTGAACAAGTCTTTATTGGGGTTTATTCTGCAGCATAGTGGAGGCAATACAAGGACAGAATTTTCATATTGGCTCTCTCAGTTCTTTTTTTGTAGATGGACATGATTCATTCTCTCTCTCTTTCTTTCTTTCTTTTTTATGTAGTGCAGAGGATCAAACACAGTGCCTCATGCGTGCTAGGCAAGTGCTGTACCACTGAGCTACATCCTCAGCCCAGGAGTGCTGCTTATATAGAAGAAAAGGGCAGGACAGTGCAGGCACAGAGTTCTCTTTCTGTTGACTGCAGAATTTCTTTACCACCATGCATTCTGGGTCCACCTGCCCTTGGTTCTCAAGAGTTGGGGAGGTGCTTATTTGGCAGACCAGAATGGAGACGTCTGGAGTAGCTGCTGCAGGATTGTTGGACCTTAAGAGTTGCAACTGCTGGAGCAGTTGTGGCCAGTTGGATTGTTTCCTGGGCAACAGTGCCAACTGTGGTAGTTAACCCAGGCAGCTACAGAAGCCCCAGGTGGTTGGATTGGTGTTTCTGGAACAGCAGCAGCTATTATGTTGATAACACCAGTGGCAGTTGAATTGGTGCTATTTGGCAGCTACAGAAGTGACAGTGAGGACAACAGTTGGCAACTACAGAAGCCACAAGCAGCAGGGAGTTCCTGGCACCCATTACTACCTTCCATGGTTTCCTGAATGGCTGGAGCTGTTGCCTGGTATTGCAGGTAGCAAGGCACCATTCCCTGCCCACCTCCACCTGGTTCTGTAAGCCTGGTGCAGGCTGCACTTCAGGGTGTGGTGATGCTTGGTCGGCCTAGTAGCCAGATCTGGTACATACTCCATGCTCCTAGGAAGCTTTAGCAGTGGGGGTGGGGGGGTGGGGAGGAACCCCCAAAACAACAACAACAACAACAAACAAACCAACCAACCTATGTGTAAAGACAAGAAAAAGAAACACAAAGAGCAGAAAAATGTTCTTCTGGGGAATGTTAAGCCCTCTAGTTCTGTCTCAGTTTTTTAATATTCTTAATCACAGCTGAATGTATTTAATGTTTTATGGTACCTTTGTTAAAGGAAAATTGTAAGCTACTTACAACAGAGATGTCCACATCATCTTTGACTACTTTGTTGGAAGAATTGATATTAAGCTAATAGGATGTAATGTTATTGCTAAATTAACTGCTAAATTTAATTAATGTAACAGCTGTTTAAAAAAGAAAGCAAAATAAGCAAAACCTCAACATTGTTTCTTTATATGATTTAAGAACAATAGTTATTTCTCTAACTCTGCTAACCACTTGAATTCCATATGGCCCTCTTAACAGCATTATGATTTAAATACAGTATCATAACTATGAGAATTATTAGGAATTTTTGTTAACATGACTTTTAATTGTGAAATTAATTACTGTTAATGCTTCATGGTTGAGCCATCACCATGGAAACTCAGATACTATATGTCAACTAGTTATATACAATAATTTTAAGTCAGTTAAGTATAAATTATTAAGATGATTAAATAAATTACTATGCATAAAGCATTTGGTAGAGTTCTGGCAAATAGTGTCATATCTTAGATGTTACTGTTGTTTAATTCTTGTTTTTTGTTAAGTGTGAAAATTAAATTCAGATATTCTTTAAGAATTCTTTAAGTTTTAGTCTTTAGGTATAATATCTATTTGTGATATGACCTAAGTACTGTGCTCTATAGGAATTATAATTTTCCCCCCAATTATAATATATAGTATTGAGAAAACACCAATTTAGATAAATAGCTGATCATAGTGTTTTAAAGCTTGCCATATATCCTTAAATTTTTATTCTAGCAGCTAGAAAGCATAGTAAAGACTTTGGATTTTACAGTTGACTTACCAAAGATCTAACCATTAATTGCATTTATTAATAGTTGAAAATGAGCTTTATATTTAGACAGAATTCCCTTTTCTGCTACCTGCAAACCTTGAGTTCCTTATTTATCATGTGAGCAGTAAAATAGTTTTTTACCTCTTGAGATATTTGGATTAAATAAACCAGATATATATGTTAAAAAGTATGATTTTCAAAAAAGCTAAATCATGATACTTAGGCAGATATAAAGTGAACTTATATCACAAATTCTATCCCACTCGCTTATTAATGAGAGGACCAGTGTGATTTTTCAGTCAGCCCATAGTATGTTTGTGAATCTTAAAGTATTTATGTTAAGCTTGTGTTAACCTAGAATTGCTGAGTTAGATAAGAAACTGGTTAATGTTTGTCAAGGCCATAGTTATCTTTTATTTGCCAAAAATTTATTTTCTTCTCTACTGGATAGAAATCTTTTTAAGTTTGGTATATATAACTTCACTAAGTCTGTACTTTCCATTAATAGTAAATAGAAAGCTGAAGTACATTTCCCTAAATAAGTGTTTCTTAACTGCGGAACTATTGATTTTGGGCTAGATCATTTCTAGGTGTGAGGAGCTATTCTGTATGTTGTAGAATGTTTAGTAGTATTCCTGCTTCTACTTGCTCAGTGCCAGTCAGCCTTTCTCCACTAGTTGTAGAAATAGACATTGCCAGATATTCCTTGAAGGCATTGAAAGAATGCCATCTATCTTTTTGCCTCTTTTCCCAAGTTTCTTATATTATAATCTTTCTGGCACATGCAAAGCACTTCACACAATGTCTGATAAGTAGTAATTTATTAATACCAATAATTGAATTTGTTGATTTTATTATCAATATCTTGTTTCTTAGGCATTTTTGAAAAATTATTTGGCAGAATATGCTTGTGATATTGATTTATTAAAATGTCATTAAAAATACAAAATCAGATACCTCAGTGCTAATCTTGTCAGATTCACTCAAGAGTTTTCAAACAGGCCAGACACAGTGGTGCTCATGTGTAATCCCAGCTATTAGGAAGGCTGAGGCAAGAGGATTGCAAGTTCAAAACCAGTCTCAGCAACTTAGTAAGGCCCTAAGCAACTCAGCATGACACTGTCTCAAAATAAAATAAAATTAAATTAAAAGGACTGGGGGTGTTGCTCAGTGGTTAAACACCTCTGGGTTCAAACCCTGGTTTCCATATTCCCCCCTACCTCCCCAAAGTTTTAAAACAGTCACAATTAGATTTTCTATGTTAAGGCCTAAATTTATATTTCTTATACTTATTAATGCATATTAAGAATTGGTACATTTTAATTGAGAATATATAGATTGAACACTTTTGATTTATTAAACAAATCATAACAGTGTTACTGTAATTGGATATATTACATGCTTACATTTACTGTGCAACCAGCTCATAAAGCTAAATGTAGTATTAAGGGCATCAGCTGAATAATTGTGCTTGAATTTTGTCTGGCATTTTATTCTGTTAGATACATGCCAAATAATGTACTTATATACTTTTAGGTAAATAGGTGTGCATAGGACTGAATTGTTATGAAGGATCAATATTTACAGCATATCTAATCAATGAGACAAATCCCATGTGCACAAAAATTGAAGAAATTGCATTTTGAGATTTATACAAAATGAGTTTACTTGTAGTACCAATAAATAAATTGCTGTAGATATATACAAGTATTAAAATGCTTTATATATTTGTTCTGGGTTTTAAAAATTTCTCAAACTTTTAAGATGAAAGAACAATGGTGAGATCCCTAAAGTACTGCAGTGGAATAGCCCAAGATCCCCAGCTTGACAATTGTAGTTCTAATTTAGTAAGTGTATTTTTTAATATACAGTTTTTTAAGGAACACATTTTACTTTTCTTGCCTCAGCTGGAGTTGACCTTTAATTCAATTTCACAAGGTTCTTATGATTTGCAACTACTTACCAGAGTAATTAGATTGGAGAATCCCTTATTTTCTTATACTGTTTTAGAAGTTTGACCTACTTTAATCTTCATCTCCCCTCTCCCTTTTAAAAATTGCTTAAGTAGGAGTAGAACAGAATAGTGAATTGCATGGGAAATTAGAATTATATTGTTCTTGGGCAAATTTGGAATTAAAATAGTGGCTAGTGATAATCAGCTACTGTCTCTGGGCTATACTATAGTATAGTATACATTTTCATAAAAAACTTTACTTACTAAGTACAGAAGTAAGGTATTTGATTGCAGCTATATGAATTACTGATTCTAGTTTTATAAAAATTTGACAATCTTCATTAGCAATTATCCTGGTTAGTTCTTAACTGCAATAAATTATCCTAGTTAGTTCTTATCTTTACTAAAATATAGTTCTTAGTGTGCCCTCAATGTAGTAGAAGAATGATAAAATTACATAGATGAAGCAATAAATATTCCTTTCACTATAACCCAGCCTTTTGTTGTCATTGGTTAATTCAACTTTTAAGTTGAAATAGGTATTAATCATTTTAATTATAGTGAACCTAAGATATAAAATGTAACATGTGTGCAAGACTTTAAATAAAAATAGGCTAAGGATGATATTTTCACAATTTTATTTATTGTTTTGGATATAATAAAGTAACAATAACTAATTTTCTGCTCCTGGGCTGATTAAAAAGCCAAAGCACAGAAAACAATCTTTGGATGAATGAATACATTGATATTTCAGGGAATTAAGTTGCTTGACTTTTGATTTTACACTTTCTATGTAGAGCCAGGCCTGGTGGCACATTCCTGTAATCCCAGTGATATGGGAGGCTGAGGCAGGAGGGTCACAAATTTGAGACCAGCCTCAGCAATTTAGTGAGGCCTTAAGCAACTTAGCTAGAACCTGTTTCAAAATAAAAACACAAATGGCTGGGGATGTGGCTCAGTGATAAAGTTTCCGTGGGTTCAGTCTCCATACCAAATAAATAAATCAGCTTTCTATGCATTATAGATACATTTTAAAATCAGTTTAGTAACTTCCCCAGATGTTTTGTTTTGTTTTGTTTTGTTTAGCTGTAAGTAGCTTTTTTAAAGTGCTGAGGATCAAACCCAGGGTCTTGTACATGCTAGGCAAGCTCTCTACAATGAAGCTACACCCCCTACTAGCCCCAGATTTTATTTTGATTTGAAATGTATTTGAAAATGTTTTTATTTTCTTGAACTTTTTCACTGTCCAAGATTATTTTTGTTATTATTCTGCTTAATTAAATTAAACCAGATAGTTGCTGTTTGAGTGGTTTAGAGAGGAATCAAATCATAAAATAAATGGCTCAGGTATTCTTTTTTATCATTAAAACTTTTTAAAATTGGAAAAGAATGTTTAGTGGTATAGTAAGCAAGGATCATGTAGGAATATCTCAGGGCTCATCTATTATTGAATCCTGTAATGAGTCCCTTGCTGCAACATCTTGCCCCTTCCCCAAAGCTCCCAAGCATATATTTGAGCATAGTGGCTCTGCTGGAGTTATATCTTATTCTTGTGGAGAAGATAGCAATGTTTATACTGCAGCAAGTGGAGTTCTATACTGAATCAATGCTGGATTAAATTGGCAAGGCTGTGGGCCCTGACAGAGTTATGCTAAATGAGTACTTTCATTCTGGGAATTTGTTCATAATTTATTGAAGCAGTTTCATCATGTAGGAAAAAGAAACAGCATCATAGTTCCAGTCATAGTATGCCTACCTGACCTCTGTTGTGGGGGTGAAAACAGCTGAAGAATATAACATTTTAATATAAATCTTTTAAAAAGGGTGCTTTGGATCTAGATTAAATGTTCCAGACAGCAGGCAACATTTACCCCAAGACATCTTTCTGGAGTTTCAGTCTTAGATGGCTTGAAGTGCTCAGGGTCTGAAAAAATGTCTCCTAGCATCAGAAACTTGGATTGCTTTTTTCCGGTATTATGCCACTGTAAGGTAGCATGCACAAACAGCACATGTATCCTTAATGTTTGAATGTAAGGTGGGTTCCTCAAAAAGCTTGGTTATTAAGTCCAATAGTGTTTCAACAGGTAAGTAATTATGATTTGGATTGTATGGTTTGATTGACTTTAATTCATGTAAATCTCTATCCTTGGCGTGTTTGACACAAATCTAGAACTGGTCTGTGCAGTTAAGGTGTAATGGAAAGAGATCTGACTTTTGCAAAAATTGCATGTAAATATCATTTTCCATTAATACAGGATTAATTACTGACTTGGTTTTTATGTTTTACTACTATGGAGAATTAAGTGTATAAGAACCATTGATATGCAGAACTAGAAATGCCTTCTGATATCATTTTGATAGAATTACTTGTTGGTGGAAGGTTTGATATTTAAATTAATATGATTTTAATTCTGAATCAAGTTGATATTTGTGCAGAGGAAGAGGCTTCTAAACAAAACAAACAACAAAAGCATGACTTTCTATTGTAAGTGAAAAAGTGGTTGTGTTAATTTAGTGATGTATTTCCAATGTAAAGTAAGTAAATGTAGTATTTGCCTTAAAGAGAAATGGTTATCATTACATAAAATATTAAAAGGCATAAAAAGTTATATTTTTACCTGGTCTTCTGCAGTTAAAAACAACATTTGGTTTAAAACCAGTTGAAAGCAGGAAAAATTCTCTAAGGAATATAGCAGTTGGGAAATAATTGCTTATTTTGTAATATTATTTTAATTGAAACCTTTTTCTTAGTTTTTATAGTACTGAAACTTCCTAATTGATGATGTGACTAGGTCTCAAATTGCTAGTTGACTAAATAATTATACTTAAACAACCCCCTATCCCCTTTTATTAAAGAATATATTGCTTTTCTGGTCACCTGAAGAGTTCCCCATTCCCACTTTACTTTTTTACTTTAAATTCTTTATAGTGTAGGAGAATTAATATTTTCCTAGTGAGATTTCAGAAATTTTCAAAAATGTAAAATGTAAATGGTTGTACAAGAAAAACATTTTAAACAGATTTTTAGTAAGTCTGTTTTAATATTCACATTGGCCATTAAACTGTGATCCACTGTATAGTTCTTTTGCATGGCTTAGATAACTCAGGCTACATTTTTGTTTCCCCTGAAAGTTAAGCAGTTTTCATGTGATATATACAACCATGTTTTAGGAAAAGAGTTTTAAATGTTTTAAATAATGTTTTTCACTGAAAAACATTTTAAAAAAATATTTATTTATTTATTTTAGTTGTAGTTGGACACAATACCTTTATTTCACTTATTTATTTTTATGTGGTGCTGAGGATCGAACCCAGTTCTCACACATGCAAAGCTCTACTGCTGAGTGACAACCCCAGCCCTGAAAAATATTTTTCTCCTTTGTTATTTAGGCAAATGAAACGTGGTGTACTTGATTCTAAAATGTTGCCCTTTCCATAGAATTAGTTTTAAGAAGTCACATACTATTGCTTATAATTAGTCTTATAGTCTCTGTGACTTTTGAATCCCTCCACTTTAAAACACTTCAGATCCTATAACTCATCACAAAATATCACTTGAGGTTCTTGGTTGCCCCCTAGTGGGAAAATAAAGAAAATATTTTATTGAAAATGTTTTGCTGTGGTCATAGATTGTAATTAAGATAGTTTTAAAAGCATCTGTTATACTTTACTATCTATCTATCTGTCTATCTATCCATTCATCCATCCATCCATCCCATCCATCTATCCATCCAGGGTACTGAGAATTGAATTCAGGGACATTCAACCACTGAGACACATCCCCAGGCCAATTTTATATTTTATTCAGAGACAGGATTTCACTGAGTTGCTTAGTGCCTCACTTTTGCTGAAGCTGGCTTTGATCTCTCAGTTCTCCTGCCTCAGCCTCTCAAGCTGTTGGGATTACAGGCATGTGTCATCATGCCTTGTGGTTATATATTTTTTTTTTTTTGATTAAACTTTTGCATATAGACTTTTTCAAATTTTTTTAAGTTTTTTGACATTAATCATTGACAAGAGACTATAAAGGAGTACAGCTACATTTTTTGTTAATGTGTTTTTGTATTTTCAGAATTCATTAAAATTAAAATGTTTTAATGTGTAATCAAAATAGGATGGGGGACAGTCCCACAACTTTTGGCCAAAATATATTAGAAATAGCTTGAGATAATAAAGGAAAACAAATCTTTCTTTGCAGTGCGTAACACCAATACGGTACATGTGCAGGTTTATTTTCTAATACCCACAGGCATTTTTAATATCAGTTATTAATCATTTACAGCCTTAAATTATAGGTAAAAAGCAGGTGATATTACTATGAAAATTCTAAATCACATTTGAAAATTAAATTTAGTAACTTTGTTTGTGAGCTTTTGAAAGTAATAAAAGCACCACTGTTTTTGCTGGAAACATCTCTTTAAAAAGTCAGTTTTTCTATATGGTGAGAGCCTACTTATAATCGTACTGGATACTTTGTGGTGTCAGTATCCCCAGAAGGAGGCCTGCTTATTTTTTATTTATATATCAGAACTCAGAAATAACCCAGGGGAATGTTGGGAGAGTACAGAGAGCAGTCCGATTCTTAATCTAGAAACTACAGATCTGTCTAGAAGGCAGTTCCTTGAGAGGGTGGATGTTAAGGGAAATTAGCAAACTCATAATGCCACTGAGGTTATACTGACTCTAGTTCAGAATTAGCTATTTCAAAATATTAGGTAAAGTAAAACCAAAGCCTAAGATCCCTACAAGGAAATTAGTTGAGATCAGAAACGTGTTTTGTAATGCCAGTTAAACTTTTTTTGTTGTTGTTCTTCTATAGTATCTAGAAAACTCCTACTTTTACTAACCATCCTGAGGGAAGCCATCCCGTTTTAATGCTTTCTTTCTTTTGTTGTAAGAATATTGAAGTATGTTTCATGGCAGAGTAATTAAAGTGAGAGAATTCCCAAAGGAGGGAAACACACTCAAGTAAAAAAGTCAAAACTATTTTTGTAATTATTGTCTCTATAAGGATATAGTCTAAGATGCTAAACCTTGGAGAGTCTATTCTATTAGAAAAGAAAAGGTACTAGTTGATTCACAACTATGATTCTTGGCCTGGAACACAAGTAGTTTTAAGGACAAATATGGTATGTCAATGAGTATTTCATAGTCACCTTATGTCATGTTTTTCTTGAATATATTTTTAAATAAGAAAAAGACTGCAAAATCTTATATTTATTTTGAAACTTGATGTGTCATTCAAGTGGGTTAATGTGTAATTTTATGGGGAATTTTTTATATGTGTAATTGAGTATATGAATATGTATAAAATAAAAGAGGAAAAATTTCAAGAAATCCTGTTCACATAGCTGTCTTTCCTTGCTGTGTTCTCATATCCTTAAAGGAATGGTTTGCATTTTGCTATTAGAAGACATTAGATGGGAAAAATTGAGAAGTATTGTGTTATATAATTGCCTCCCTGCTCCACTCCTTCCTGGGTGGGAAAGTCTTTTAACAGCATAGATTTGAATAGTCCGGCCCATTTACTTTACTTAGTTCACTCTTGCTTAATTAAGATTGTGTTTGCAAATAATTAAATACTAAACTAACGAAGAAATTACAATAGGAAACTACCAGTGCCTTTAAATAAGTGGACCTTTATTATTTTCCTTATTACAATCAGCTTGGAAAAAGCTGGAAGAAGTGGAAAGAAAAGGGAGATGTGATTCATAGAGGTAGAGGCATCTGCTTATGTTTTATTGATTAGAACTGTGTCACATAGATTCTTCTAGTAGCAAGAAAAAGTGGTAAATCTAGTCATTTAGCCTCCATATTAAAGAAAAGCAAGGAAAACTAGTAGTGTTGGCCATAGTAATTTTGGGTGAAGCAGTCTGTAGTGTGGCTATGCTAATTTACAAGTATAGAAGAGTTATCTTTTTGAGAGTAGGTGTTCTGACTGGGGTGAGGTAATAACTCGTGGTTTTTATTTGCATTTTTCTGATTAGTGATGTTGAGCACTTTTTCATACACATAATGGCTCTTTATAGATCTTCTGAAATATGTCTCCAGGTCTGTTGCCCATTTTAAAATTAGGTTAATTGGTTTATTGCTTTGAGTTTTTATAGTTTCTTATGTACTCTGGATACTAACCACTTGTCACATGTATAATTTGCAAATACTCTCTCCCATTCTAAAGGTCTCTTCATTCTGATGATTATTTCCTTTGCTATGTAGAAGTTTTTTAATTCAGTGCAATCCCATTTGTCTATATTTGCTTTCATTTCTTGTGCTTTTGGGGTCTTGTCTAGAAAAAAAATCCTTGCTTGTTCCAGTGTCCTGAAGCAGTTCCCTGTGTTTTTTCATAGCAGTTTCATAGTTGTAGGTATTAAATGTTAAGTCTTTAATCTGTTTTGTAGTTGATTTTTTTTTTCATTCTTCTGCATGTGGACATCAGATCTTCCCAGCACTCTTTATTGAAAAGGCTGTCCTTTTTCCAATGAGTGTTCTTAGAAGCTTTGTCAAAAATCAGTTAGAGCTGGGTCCTGTGGGGTTCTGCAAGCCTGTAATCGTAGCGGCTCAGGAGGCTGAGGTAGGAGGATCATGAGTTCAAAGCCAGCCACAGCAATTTAGCAAGGCCCTAAGCAACTCAGTGAGACCCTGTTGTCTCTAAATAAAATTCAAAAAAAGGGCTGGGGATGTGGCTTAGCGGTTGAGTGCCCCTGAATTCAATACCTCGTGCCCTGCCCCACCAGATAGATAGATAGATAGATAGATAGATAGATAGATAGATAGATAGATAAAATAAAAACCAGTTCGTCATAGATATGTAAACACCCTATTCTGTTCCGTTGGTCTGTGTCTCTGTTTTTATGGCAATGCTATGTTTTTTGGCTTATTACAGCTTTGCCTTCTGCTTTGTTCTTTTTGCTCAAGATGTATTTGGTTATCTAGGTGGTGTTGGTGGTTTCATTTGAATGTTAGGATTGTTTTTTTCTAGTTATATAAAGAAATATCATTGATATTATTTTGGTAAGACATATTAAACCTACATATTTCTTTGAGTAGTATGGACATTTTAACGTTATTGATCCTTCTAACTCAAGAACATGGGATGCCTTTACATGTTTTATGTGTTCCCTTCAATTTCCTTCATCAGTGAGTTATAATTTTCTTTCTTTTTAGATTTATTATTATTATTATCTGCAATACTGAGGATTGAACCAAAGGCATTGGCTTGCAAGTGCTTTACCCCTGAGCTACATCCCCGGCTCTCTTGTATAGTTTTCATCAAAGAGATCTTTCACCTCTTTGGTTAAGTTCATTTCTAGGTTATTTATGTAGCTGTTAAAAATGAGATTGCTTTCTTGATTTCTATTGCAGATAATTCTCTATTGGCATAGAGCAGTGCTAGTAATTTTTGTATATTGATTTTATAGCTTGCAATTTGCTAAATTTGTTCTGGTAGTTTGTTTTTTGTTTTGAAACGGGTTTTCTAAATGTAAGATCGGATTGACTACAAACAGTGACAGTGTGACTTCTACTTTTTCAATTTGGATGTCTTTTTATTTATTTCTCGTCAGATTGCTCTGCCTAGGACTTCTAATACTATGTTGAAAAAAAAAAGTGGTAAAAGTGGACATCCTTTTCTTTTTCCTTATCTAAAGAGAGAAAGCTTTCAGCTTTTCTCCAGTATAATGTCACCTATTGGCTTATTATGTATAACCTTTATTATGTTGAGGTATGTTCCTCCTATACCTAATTTCTTAAGTATTTTTATCCTAAAGGAATGTTGAATTTTATCAAATGCTTTTTCTGCATCTATTGAAATGATCATGCACTTTTGTTTTTCCTTTGGTTGATGTGTGTGTCAGGATCCCTCCCTCCCTCCCTCCCTATTTATACTGGGCATTTAACACAGGGATGCTTTACCACTGAGCTACATGTTTTTTGTGTTTTTTTTTTAAAGATAGGGTCTTCCCCTAAAAGAGCATACTATACGGATACTGCTACATCGATGTTCATAGCAGCACAATTCACAATAGCTAGACTGTGGAACCAACTTAGATGCCCTTCAATAGATGAATGGATTAAAAAAATGTGGCATTTATATACAATGGAGTATTACTCAGCACTAAAAAATGACAAAATCATGGAATTTGCAGGGAAATGGATGGCATTAGAGCAGATTATGCTAAGTGAAGCTAGCCAATCCCTAAAAAACAAATGCCAAATGTCTTCTTTGATGTAAGGAGAGCAACTAAAAACAGAGCAGGGAGGAAGAGCATGAGAAAAAGATTAACATTAAACAGGGATGAGAGGTGGGAGGGAAAGAGAGAGAGAAGGGAAATTGCATGGAAATGGAAGGAGACCCTCATTGTTATACAAAATTACATATAAGAGGATGTGAGGGGAAAGGGAAAAAAAATCAAGGGAGAGAAATGAATTACAGTAGATGGGATAGAGAGAGAAGATGGGAGGGGAGGGGAGGGGGGATAGTAGAGGATAGGAAAGATAGCAGAATACAACAGTCACTAGTATGGCAATATGTAAAAACGTGGACGTGTAACCGATGTGATTCTGCAATCTGTATATGGGGTAAAAATGGGAGTTCATAACCCACTTGAATCAAATGTATGAAATATGATATGTCAAGAGCTTTGTAATGTTTTGAACAACCAATTAAAAAAAAAGAAAGAATAATCCTGACCTAAAAAAAAAAATAAAATAAGGTCTTGCAAAGTTGCCTTAGGGCCTTGAGGCTGGCCTCAAACTTTTAATCCTCCTGTCTCAGCCTCCCATCACTGTTATTATTGATGTACAAACATCATGTCTGGCTTGTCAGGTTTATTGATTTATATGTGTTAAACTATCTTTGCATTCCTGGGAAGAATCCCAGACCATGGGGAATAATCTTTTTAATGTTTTATTGGATTCAGTTTACTAATATGTTGTTGAGGATTTAAATATCTGTGTTTAAGGATATTGACCTGTAGTTTTCTTATTTGTCTTGTCTTGGTCTGATTTTGTTATCAGAATAATAAAAGAATATTTTTGCACGCACTCTCAATTTTTTTTTAAAGGGGAAAGGTTGATCAGTTAGTACTAAGTTACAGTTAAATAGGAGTAAGAAATTCTGGTGTGCTGTTGTACAGTAGGTTGACTCTAAATGTTAACAGTTATTAACATATCTTTTGAAAAGCAAGAATATATACAGTGTTTTATGTATCAGTTAAAAATAAATTATTAGAGTTGGGCACAGTGGCTTATGCTTATAATCCCAGCAATTTGGGTGGCTGAGGCAGGGGGATCACAAGTTCAAGGACAGCCTCAGGACCTTAGCAAGGCCCTAAGCAACTTAGCGAGACTCTGTCTCAAATATTAAAAGGCTGGAGATGTGGCTCAGTGGTTAAACGCCCCTGGGTTCAATCTCCAGCAATAAAATAAATAAATAAAAGTTGTGTTTACTCAGAAAATGCTGTTTAAAAATAGATTTCAAATTGAAAAATATTCTATAATAATGACTACTAGCCATACATTTTAAAAGTAATCAAAGTTACTGTCTCTTGCACTTGTTCTAAGAGGGAAGGTACTTTCTTTTAGCTGTGTTGCCAAACTTTCAGTTGAATTGAATTGATGTTGCTAGGGTACGTTCTATTTTAGAATCATTTTTAAATTGATTGTATAGTTTCTGCAAGGGAAAAAAACTATTCCGCAGGGATTCTGGGTTTCCAGGTAGCTCTTCAGTCTTTCAAGATGCTGTATTAAACTCCTTCCTTGAAGTGAATGGATTAAAGTAATTCTTTCATGTATTGGTAAATAGTTTCTGGTAGCACTGTGCTGATAGCACTGATGCCACAATACATCTGCCACTAAGAAATATTGTTCAATGTTCTTTTATATCCATTTAGAACTATATGCTATGACATGCCAAAAGCCTTTGAATTTATGCGGAAATAGATTGTTATGGAGTCTATTCTTATTATCTTCCTTTAACGATGTACTTATATACTAATGAAAATTGTTTTCATAAAATTTATGAAATTTCCTTTTTACTAATGGAAAACTTAAAAAGAACATTTTATTTTAAAACAAATAATACTTGTGTATTATATGATATTGAACTTAAATATATTTCAGAAAATTAAGAGACTATGGGTCACATTTTTCAAAGAAAATTACAGTGATTGATTAATTCATTTCTGCATTTGCTCATTCTTTAATTTATTGAGCACCTGTTATCTAGAGATACACCAGCGAACAAAGGAAATTCTACCCATGTAGTTTATATTCTTATAATATTTCCTATTATGATTTTTCTCCATATCTGTTAATTCATAAATTCTGTTAGTGGGACTGTTAGAATAAAAACTGTTGTAAAGTGTGCATATTTAGTAATTGCATTTTAAGCTCTTCATTAGTTTGTTAAGGCTGTCATAACAAAGTACCACAGATTGGATGGCTTAAACAATAGAAATTTATTTTCTCACTGTTCTGGAGGCTGGAAGGTAACGGGTCAGTTGGGTTTCCTTTGAGGCCTTTCTACTTAGCTTGAAGACAGCTACCTTACCATCTCATCACATAATTTTGCCTTTGTTCTCTGTATGCATGTGTATTTTCTGTTGTGTCTAAATTTCCTCTTCTTAGAAGGAAACCAGTAAGGTTGGATTATCACACTTGAACAGCCTTGTTGTTAACTTAATCATCTTTTTAAAAGTGCTGTGTTTTCTCAAATGCTTTCTCGGCATCTGTTGAGATGATCATATGATTCCTATCTTTTAAGTCTATTGATGTGATATATTATACTTATTGATTTCTGTATGTTGAACCAACCTTGCAGCCCTGGGGTGAACCCCACTTGATGGTGGTGTACTATCTTTTCATTTTGTTTTTGTATGCAATTTGCCAGAATTTTATTGATAATTTTTGCGTCTATGATCATCAGAAATATTGGTCTGAAGTTTTCTTTCCTCGATGTGTTTTGTCTGGTTTTGGTATTAGGGTGATACTAGCTTCATAGAATGAGTCGGGAAGGGTTGCCTCCTTTTCTACTTCTTGGAATAATTTGAGGAATATTGGAATTAATTCTTCTCTAAAGATCTTGTAGAACTTGACTGAGAATCCGTCTGGTCCTGGGCTTTTCTTGGTTGGTAGGCTTTTGATGGCATCTTCTATTTCATTGCTTAAAATTGATATCTGTTTAAATTGTATATGTCCTCCTGATTCAGTATGGGCAGATCATATGCCTCTAGAAATTTATGTCTTTGGGATTTTCTATTTTACTGGAGCATAAATTTTCTTTTTTAAAATATTTTATTTTAGTTGTAGTTGGACACAATACCTTTACTTTATTTTTATGTGGTGCTGAGGATCGAACCCAGGGCCTCACACATGCTAGAAGAGTGCTCTACTGCTGAGCCACAACTCCAGCCCCTGGAGCATAAATTTTCCAAATAATTTCTAGTTGTCTTCTATATTTCAGTAGTGTCTGTCATGTCTTTATCCCTTCTGACTAACTTTGGTTTGAAGTCCACTTTATCTTATTTTATGTTAGAATGGAAACCCCTGCTTATTTACATGGTCCATGGAGTGATGTTTTTTTCCCCCACCTTTTTACCTTTAGTCTGTGGATGTCATTTCCTGTGAGATGAGTCTCTTGAAGGCTGCATATTATTGGGTATTTTTTTTAAAAAAATGCAATCTCCCAGTTTATGTCTTTTAACTGATGAATTTAGGCTTTTAACATTCAGGGTTATTATTGAAATATAGTTTGTATTTGTGGTCATTTTGGTTTTTATGTTGACTTGGTTTCTCCTTTGATTGGCTTTTCCTGAGCATATGTATGGAAGTGGATGGTAGAGAATAAGACAGTGAATGTTTTGGTGATCTGAATTTTAGTTTCAAAACCATATTTTCCATACACATTGTGTATTTGTTTGTACTTTATGGCTACCTGTGTTTTAACTTATATGTGTCTAAGGTACATTGGGGTTATGTGGATTTTTCATGGTTGACTTTGGGAATAATCATAATTTGATTTTTATTGCAAGTTGTTACAATAATAAATTCTAAAAATTGTGTTTTTAGAATACAGTTTACTCATCATTTGGTATAAACACATTAAGCAGCAGCAGAAGTTCCTGATTGCTTCTTAGTCTACAGAAGTAGAAAGTAATAACTTGTTTCTTATGGAATGTTTTAAGAAGTGAAGCAAATTGGCTGTGTTTTTCTGGATTTAAGGTCCAGGAGTGGGTTTCTTTTGACAGTATAGCATTGTTTATTTTTAAAGTTTAAATCTATTTTAAAGTAGATTTTGCAGTTGCTGGAGTTAAAGTACATATGAAACAACTCTTCCCTTGAAGCCCATAGCCATTAAGAGATGTGATACATAGGGCACTTGGAACTTGTGGCAGATGTTTTTAGGGTATTCTTAGTTGGTTTTAAAGAATTAAGAAATGCATGTTTGACACTAGTTTGTATCACTGGCTCATTTTTTCTTTTTAAAAATGGATTTGTAAGACTTTATTATACATTTAAAAAACCGTCTCTATTGTAATCTTATTGGGCTCTTCCTCCCAAACTGGTTGGAGGCTTTTTGTTTTGTTTTGATGCTGGGGATTGAACCTCTGCAGTGGTAGAAAACAAGTTTAGTATCACAAGGTCCTGTTTTTTTTCTTTAAGTTGGTGATACAGAAGTTTTAAACTTTTTTAAAGTGTTCAAATTGATTAGTGTTTGTTTGTTTCTGAATGTTGTTCCTTTCTTAAACTGACCATTCTAGGATGTGAACAAACTTGCTCCTGTCTTAAGTACATGGCTCAGTTCTTTATATTTAGACTTGTTATTTAGCATGTGAATTTCTTTTCTTTTTTCCCTTTCTTTTTAAAGTTAGGCTTCAAAGTAGGAATTCCATTTATTTTTTCCAAGGTGGCCCTTTACCCAACATTATTCATTCAATAATTGTTGTTCTACTTCTGATTTAAAATATCATATTTATCACGTTATTAAGTTTGTACATTTATTTTTTGGACTGTGTTCTGTTCAATTGATATATTTCTGACTGTGTTATTATCTTTCTTTTTATTATTTGTGAGGTTTCTGTTTCGCGACTAAAAGGCTCAGGGGTCAGTTGAACTGGGCTAACTGGGCTGCGCAAAGTAACCACTCAAGAGACACAGATACCTTTTTCTTTGGGGTCGCTGGCCCCTCTGACCTTAAGGGTCTGCAGGAAGAGAGAGAGCAAGAGCACATGCTGACCACTTTTATGGAGGAGAAGCTATTCAAATGAGGCAAGGGGTCAGGTTACAGGGGGCTGAGTCTATCTTCATGATGTCCACTGTCAGCAGGTTGACTGACACCTGGGTAGGCCACACCCAAGGGCACAGTAAGCGAAGGGGACACACACAAGGCACTTCCATGGAAGATTTTATCCTAAACAGGGTAAGGAGTTATAATACAAAGGAACAGGTGAGCATAGCTTCACCCATGGGGCTGTAGCAAGGCACACCCATACACAAGACACCGACCCTCCAACCCAAGAAGGGTGGGGAAAGCTCTGCCACATTTCTGCGACTGAGCGCCTCAGCACCCAGCCGGGGAGTGTAACTCAGTCACGTGTAAGGTTGGTCTCCCACAATTATTGAGACATTTTTATGCTTCTTTATACATGATGGAACCAGTTCCTTTCATGACCTTTTAACCCATTATTTTCTTGTCTTCTCTCATGCTAGTTCTTTCAGATAATAATTACTAATACTTGTCAGGCACCCCCATCCATACAATAAAGCTATGTTGATATTTTGATTGCAAAAATATTTTTATACATTATTTTCTTAGAAAATTTAAACTGTTAAAATATTGTGCCTTTCTCCAAGAACAACTATATTTATTCCATATTTCTTTCTTTTTTCAGTAAATTTTGAAGTTTTCCTCATAGAGATTAAGCCTTTTAAGTATAATGTAACCAGTTGCTCAGGAGGTTGAACCAGGAGGATTGCAAGTTCAAAGTCAGCCTCAGCAATTTAGTGAGTCCCTATGAAATTCAGTGAGACCTTGACTCTAAATAAAATATAAAAAAGGCTGAGGATGTGACTCAGTGGTTGAGCACCCCTGGGTTCAATCCCCAGTATAAAAAAAGAAAAAGTAATGCAAGTTCTCATTGTTACTGTTGGGAATAGTAACTTTTCTAACAAATTTGCAGAAATGTACTACTTTAATAATTTTTATTAAATTATTATTATGTCCAATAAACTACACTCATCTAAAGTGTGCAGTTTGATTAGTTTTGACAGATGCAATTTCCTGTGAAACCACTCTCACAAAGTTATTTCTCTAACCCCCAAAAGATTCTTTGTGTTCCTGTATATTCCATATGACCTTCTGTTTCCCTACCACTGATTTGCCTTGTCATTATAAATATTCTGCATGTTTAAAAGTTGTGTGTAGAGCTGGGAATGTGGTTCAAGTGGTAACGCGCTTGCCTGGCATGCATGAGGCACTGGGTTGGATCCTTGACACCACATAAAAGTAAAATAAAGATATTATGTCCACCTAAAACTAAAAAATAAATATTAAAAAAAGTTGTGTAAATTGATCCATACAGTGTAAGACTTTTGTATCTAGCTTAACTCATTTTAGGGTATCTAGCTTAACTCATTCATTGAGGTTATTCCTTATGTCAGTAATTGGCTTCTTTTTATTTTGAAGGAATATTCTGCTATGTGGATATATTTTGTTTATTCATATTTGTTGATGGATTTTTTGATTGATTTACGACTTATTCACTCTTGTGAATAAAGGTGCAATGAATCTTCACGTTTAAGTTTTTGTGTGGACGTGTTTCTGATTTTGATAAGTGTCTGCTGGTGGTTTTTATGTCCTAAGTATAAGAATGATTGTTTTTGTGTCTCAGCAGTATATGAGAGTCCCAGATGTCTGACCAACACTAGTCTTGACATATACACATAACTAAAACAAATAAATAAAAGCTACCTAAGTGGGTATGTAGTATCTGTTACAGTTTTATCTTGCATTTCCATGATGATTTGTGATGTTGGGCATCTTTCCATGTTTGTTATTAGTGTATCTTAATCTTGTAAAGTGTTGGGGGTTGAATTACCATCCTCTCAACAGAACATGTTGGAGTTCTAATACATAGTATCTCCGAAAGTGAACTTTTTTTTGAAGATGAGGTCTTTATAGAGATAATCAAGTTAAAATGAAGTAACACAAATAGAAAATTGGGGATGGGTATCATCCAGAATAAATGGTGCGCTTAAGGAAAGGGGAGGCTAAGACAAGGAGATATGCCTATAGCAAGAACACCACGTAAAGATGTAGGCAGAGATCAGGGTGATGCATTTTATAAGCCAAGGAATGCCAGCGATTGCCAACAGGTACTAGGAACAGAGATATGGAACAAATTCTTCTTCAGAGCCTAGGAAAAAACCTAACTCTGCTGACACTGTGATCTCAGACTTGAGACCTATAAGATAATGAAATTCTGTTGTTTAAGACACTAGTTTGTGGTGCTTTTTAATAGCAGCTCTAGCAAACTTTGATATATTAAGTATTATTTAAATCTGTTCCCCATTTCAGAAAATCAGATTGTTTTTCTCATATACAAAGATCTTTTACAATTCATTAAGAAAAGTAAATGGCTATTCTGTAATTTTATTTTTTTTTAATGATGACTTTCAAACAACACAAATTTTAATAAAGCTCACTTTATCAAAAACTTTATTTGTGCTTTTTGTGTTCTAAATCTTTTCCTACTGTAAGATTTTAAAATATTTTCTTCTGGAAGTTTTCTAGTTTAGGGTTTTTACATTTACCTCTCTGGTCCATTTCAAGTTAATATATGTATGATGTAAGGGTTTATGTTTATTTTTTTTCCATATGGACATACAGTTGCACTAATTTTCATTTTTAAAAAGCCTTTTCCTTCATCCATTAAATTGCTTTTGCACTTTGTCAAAAAACTATTGAACAATTGTGTGAATTTATTTCTAACTCTTTATTCTGTTCCATTAATAACTTCTGTCCTTTTCTCCAGTGTTGCACTGACTTGACATCTGGTAATATAGATCTTTTAAAATTTGATTCAGCTGTTTTAGATCATTTGACTTTCAGTATTTTAGAGCCATGTTATTAGTTTCTACAGAAGATATGCTGGAATTATTATTGAGACTCCTTTGACTCTAGATCATTTGTAGAAAATGAGTATCTTACCAAATAGAGTCTTCCAATTCTCAGAATATCATATCTCTGTCTCTTAAAGTCTTAGTTTCTTTTAGCAAATGTTCTATAATTTGTAATGAAGCCATTTTGCAAATCTTTTGTTTAATTCATTACTAGGTGATTTATTGTTATTGAATTGGAGCAAATGAATTTTTTAAAAAATTGACTCCAAATTATTTGCACGTGGCATAAAATTTTGATTATATTTTGCAACCTTACTGTATTCAACTATTGTTTTAGTAGTTTTATAAATTCCTTCCGATTTTCATTGTAAATAATCACTTCATTTGCAACTAGAGACAGTTTTACTTCTTCTTTACTGACCTTTGTATGTTTCTTTTATTTGCCTTCTAGCCATGGTTAGATCCTTCATGCTAATGTTAAACAGAAATAAGCATCCTTTGACTTGTTGCCCCATCTTCTGTTCAGTATTTTATCATTAGTTAAGTTAGCTGTAAATTTTTAATTATTTTCTTAATATCCCTTATCAAGTTGAAATTGTTCCTCTCAATTTTTAGTTTGCTGAGTATCTTATCATGAATATTTAATTGGATCACATGTTTTTGAATATATTCATTATATAAATCATAGGATTTTCTCCTTTATTCTGTGAATATGGAGAATTATGCTGATTTATTTTTCAGATGTTAAGATAAACTTGTCTTCTTGTGATAAATCTTAATTGGTCATGGTAATCTTTGGGATCATCCTTAATCTGCTATTTTTTTTATGAGGAGTTTTTGCATTTATGTTCATATCACATGTTCATCTCACATTTTCTTGTTTTCAGGTATCTTTGTCTGGTTTTAGTAATAAGGTAATGCTGATCTCATAGTTAGGAAATCTCTATTTTCTTAAAGAATTCATGTAAAACTGATATTTCTTTATTAAATGCTTGGTAGAATTCACTTCTGGACCTAGAGTTTTCTCAGTGGGAAGAACTTTGATAACAAATAACAAATTCAGTTTCTGTCATAGACATAATATAGGGTCACTGAGATTTACTGTTTCATACTGTGTTGGAAGTTTGTGTGTAAGATGTGTTTTTCAAGGAATTTCTTGATTTCATCTCACTTGTTACATTACTTGGACAAACTTTTTTGTAATTATTTTCTTAATATCTTTTTCAGGTTTGTAGATTTTTTAGTGATAATATTTCTTTCATTTTTTATATTGTTAATCCTCTTATATTTTCCTTGAGTAGTCTAGAATAGCAGTTTATCTGTTTTGACAATTATTTGGTTTTGTTACAGTCATCCTTAGGTATCCATGGGAAATTGGTTCCGTGATCCCTGTAGATACCAAAATGGTACTGTAGTCCCTTATATAAAATGTTGTTGTATTTGCATATCACCTATGCACATCCTCTTGTGTTTTTAAAATTATCTCTAGATTACTTACAATACCTCATACAATGTGAATACTACGTAATTAATTGTTATACTATATTGTTAAGGGAGTAACAACAAGAAGAAAGTCTATGCATATTTAGTAGAAACACATTTTTTCCTCAGACTTTGAAGGGGAACCTCAAACTTTGCAACCAGTGTCAGAGATGAGAGTGGTCTTATGGTATTACCAAATTTTATGAATACTTAAAAGGAATTGTACTGTTAAATGCTTATATTGGAAATAGAAGATCAAAATTGGTGATCTAAGTAAGGATCCATCTCAAGACGCTACAAAAAAGAACCTTAAGATACAGAATCAGCAGAGACAGTGGACAAACTATGTTCTTTACTAGATATCTTGTTTCTTTCTAAGTTAATTTTGTTGTAGTCAGAGAATATACTCTTATCATTTTAGTCTTTTTAAATGTGTGACTTGGTTTTTTTGGCATAACACATGGTCTACATTGGCAAATATACCAATATGCACTGAAAATATTGTCCCCCCCTTCAGTTATTGAATATAGTGTACCTTAAATATAATTTAGGTGAAGATGGTTAATAGTTTGTTCAGGCCATCTATTTTTATTGATATTTGCATAGCTCTATCTTGATCAAAGAGTTTAAATCTTTTACTAAGATAGTGGAATTATCTATTTTTCCTTTTTAATGTTTATTTTGTTTGTATAATTTTAATTCCTGCTATTACTTACACACATTTAACCTTGTTGTATCTTCCTGGTTGATTACTTTTTATCATTTTGAAATCTTTTTGTTTAGACAGATGCTGTCTTAAAGCCTGTTTTAAGCTATTCCAGCTTTCTTATGCTTATAATTTATCAGATACATCTTTTCATTCATATGCTTTCACTCTTTGTCTTTATACGTAAAGTACATCTCAGGCTTTTTTTATTCTAATAGTCTGCCTTTTAGTTATAGTGTTTTTAAGTCCATGCACATTTAATAACATTATCAATATGATTAGTTTAAGGTCTGCTTTTAAAAATTATTTCTCTTTGTTCCCTCTCATTACTTTGTTCTTCCTTTCTTTTTTAGGATTGTTTGAGTCATTTTTAGTATTTTCTTTTAACTATTGACTTCTTAGTTATATGCCACTTTATATTCTTATTAGTTGCTACAGGATTACAGTATAACTCCTTAACTTTTCACAGTCTTTCAATATTAATATTCTATCACTTCAAATAAAGTGCAGAAATCTTACAATTGTTCAGGACTATTTACTACTACTACCATCCTTCACTTTCTGCCATCTTTTATGCTAGAATAAAACAAAATAGTTCTCATGTATTTTATCAATATGTTTTAAATCTACATACATGTTTTAAATCCTATAAGACTATTATAAGTTTTTTGCTTTAAACAGACATGTATTTTTCAAAAGAGTTGTTACCTCTATTTGTATTGCAGATTTAACTAGAGAGAATGAATTTAATTAAAACTATCTCTGAGGCCAGAATTAGCCAAATAGAGTCAATTGGTCAAAAGATTGAGTTTCTGCTTCAGCATTAGTGAGGTAGATGGTTGCCTGAACATTAGTGCTTGCTAGAGCTGCAGTATTATGAAGAATTGTGGTGCTTAGCTCGGACAATAGACATGTCCATTTTTGGAAGCCAGGGTCATTGACTCAGAAATCCAGTGCAATTGGGAGAATGAAGTAAGATAAGATTGTTTCTCAGATTCTCAGCATCATTCAGTGAGTAATTATCATTTAAATATGATAAATCTGATTCTTAGTAATTAATAAAATCAGGTAACTTACTAAATTACCTATTTTGATTTTTCATTGGTTTTACTTGGATTTTCTAGCTGCATTATAGTCTCTTTAGTAAGTAATGATCATTTTTCAACTTATTTTTTTAGTCTTTGAGGTTATTTAATGAATGATGTATTATGTATTTAAATGATTTAAAATTCAAAGGTATATGAAGATGGAATTCTTAAGAATTATTTGATTTCTGTTCTTTGAATTATTTTATATTCCTTTTCTACATTTAAGAAGGGAGGGCTGGAGGGCTTTATATACTTTTTTTGTTGGTTTTTTTAAGAGATTCATAGTTTTTGTATATGTTTTTGAAGTCAGTCATTTGGATTAAAGTTATAAATATTTTTTCCCTAGTTTTTAACATTTTGACTGCTGATCAAATTTATCAGTCCTTTTTGTATTGAATTACTTCCACATTTTATGTTAACAGTTACTCTATAGTTAGAGTCTTAAAAGAATCTGTTACTGTGGTTACAGTTTTCAAGAATCTTTTAACTATTTGAATAATTTCTATGATAGCCATTTGCCTTGGTTGTTTAATGAATAATATTACCTTTTAGTCTATGAAATTGATTAAAAATATAGCCTTTATCAAATAGTACCACATTTCTATTAATATAAAGTCTCAGTTTTATTCATTTCACTGATCTTTCTGTTCATACACCAGTAAACTGTTAATGATTACAGTTTAATTATAGTTTTGAGATTGTTAAAGATAAATTTACACTCATTACCTATTTGTACACTTTTATTCTTGCTGGATTTTATATGCATTTTAGTTACCTATTCTAAATCCTAAATAAATAAATAAATATTGCAATAAATGAACAAATTTACTGTTGGCATCATGTTGAAGATAAATATTTAATTGTTAGGATTTTTCTGTTTGTATTCCGCAGTTTCATATTAAACATTGTTATGAATAAAACAAATGGTGTTTTATATCCATGTTTGTATTGTTAAGCTCTTTCAAGATTGTTTTTTTCTTTTCAAGATTTATAAGCAGAAGAATGATATTGTGGTAATGTGGAAATCACATTGATTTGTAGAAATTTTTCCTAAGCCGGGAAGCCCAAGCAATGGGATTAGGATTATAATCTTTAGCAGGAAAGTAGAGAAGCTCTTGACTCTTGGGTTTTTCTGGGAGGAAGGAGTTCTTTGGACTGTATTTAAGAAAAGTAAGACAAACACCTGCACCAAGGCCTACTATGGATATTTATTCCCAGCCCAGCACGATTCTTTGTAGGTGATAGTGCCTTCCTCTCCCACTCTAAAAATATCTCTGTTGTTTGCATACCCACTAGCTATATTTTAATTACAGTGTTGCCAGTTTTATGGACTTTTTAGTATCTTGCTGTGGCATTAGCTTCTCTAAGTAAAACAATTTAATGCCGGTTTCTTTTCCACTGGCAGAAACCATTTAGTTTAACCTTGAATCCAAGAATATAGTTTTGCTCTTGAAAGAATAATCTTTAGTTATTAAAAATCTAAAAAACAAAAGTGAAGAATTTTGAGAAATCTAATAGATATCTGTGGTTTAATTAATATATTTCATTGATTTTATAATATACCTTTCTCTAATTTTAATTTATCTTGAATTTGTAATTATTTGCAGTTGATGCCCTTAATTTATTTAGCAGCATTTTTTTTTTTTTGAGTGTACATATAATTAGTGGGGCATCTTATAATGATATGCTGGGTTGGTAAAATATAGTATAAGTTTGTAAATAAATTTTAGAATTTAAAATATCCAAGTTTGAATTTTTAGAAAACCCAGTCTTTGAAAGATGAAATCTTTGAAATCTTTGGATTTCAAAACTATGTTTCTGAAAATTCAGAATAGATTGAGACAAAATTTCCTAAATATTTTATGAAGTAGAAGTTTAGTACAATTTAAAACTACAAAGTAGTTTCTTTTAAAAAGAAGAAAATTTAAAGAATAAAAATTCCTATTTCCATAGATTTTATAGATCTAGTAATTAAAACCTTAAGTCTTTTATGTCTTGTAATCATAGACTAATATTTAAAGTGGAGTGAAAGTTGTGACATGAATTATGACTATCATTGTATTTTTTTTCTATTTATAATAGTATCATTACATAAGAAGTAATGAATTTGCACATTGTATTTTAAAATTAAAACTGTTATACACAATATTAATACACACATCTGTTTTCCCCACTCCACTGTCACCCATCACTTTTATAACATGTTATACGGGGTGCTTTAGGAGCCTTGTTGAGGAATTTGTTTCCTAAACCGACATGGTGGAGAGTTGATTGGGCCTACTTTTTCTTCTAGTAGGCGCAGTCTCTGTTTTAACATCTAGATCCTTGATCCACTTTGAGTTCAGTTTTGTGTAGGGTGAGAGATAGGGGTTTAATTTCATTTTCCTACATATGGGTTTCCAGTTTTCCCAGCACCATTTGTTGAAGAGGCTATCTTTTCTTCAATGTATATTTATGGTGCCTTTGTCTAGTATGAGATGACTATGTGGGTTTAATACCCCCCATTTTAATTTTTCATGATTTTCATGCGTTGGTTTTGACTCTTCTCTCCCAAACTAACTTATTAGTTTCGAGTTTTAATTTTTTATTTTGATTACCTCTCATAATGGTGTGTGTTCTCTCCCCCTCCCCCTCCCCCTCCCCCTCCCTCTCCATAATATGGAAAATCCATAATATGTCCTAGTCTTGAGCCCACTGTTTTGTGTCATGGTCTGTGAAATGACTTCTTTGGTTACTCTCATAATAGCACTTAGCTGTATTAATCCCTTGATAGTTGCCTTCTGGTTTCCTCTTTTGCTGGGGAATGTTTATGTATATCAAGCCTGTAACCATGTCCACACAAGTCAATGCATAATGGGAGAGGGACATTGTAATCTATTCCCAACACTAAAGAGAAGTGTCACCTCATTTAATATGTCCCTTGATGGCATCTAATCATTGCAGGTAGCATTGAGAGCAGGCAAGACTGTTCTGGCATACAGCCAACAATATCACACATCTTAAGGGAAGTCCCCAGTGTGTCACAGCTGCTACATATAGCCTTTCAACCTGTGTGCTCTAATCTACATTGTAGCCAAGTGGCATTTTCTTGTGCCGTCTTTTCTTCACCAAATGTACGACCTTTATCCATACTTCTCTGGTGATGGGCTCATAAGTGGCATACTATTGTCTTTCCAACTAGCATATCATTCTTTTGTCTCCTTCTGTAACTGTGACCAGAATCAAATCTGCTGCCACAAGCTCCATACAGAATTGTCCAGAGTGACATACATGGATGGTAAACACAGCAGGTTTTGATGTGTCTGGTATCCCAGGGGCCTGTGCCTGTTTCACTATTCATTGGCTTGATTAAATGGATCATAGTATGCCAGTCAGCCTAGTCCATATTGCACCCCTCCTACACAAATCACATAGGGGTCGTAATAACTGAGATGGATGAAGGATGAAAGTTCCCTAATAACTCAGTAGCCCCAAAGATTGTTGTATTTGCTTTACTGTGTTGGAAAGTGAAAAGACAGGTTTGCGTGTGTGGTGGGGGTGGGTTTTTTTTGGTGGGGATGATACTAGGGATTGAACTGGGGGGGGGGGCATTCGACCACTGAGCCACATCCCCAGCTCTCTTTTGTATTTTATTTAGAGATAGGATCTCACTGAGTTGCTTAGTGCCTTGATTTTCCTGAGGCTGGCTTTGAACATGCAGTCTTCCTACCTTAGTCTCCAAAGCTGCTGGGATTCACAGGCCTGTGCCACCATGCCCAGCAAGACAGATTTTAAAAGAGATTTCCTCTTTTCCTTTTTGGAGGAAACTTTTTTTTTTTTTTTTGCTTTAATTCCTTTCCAATTCCTGCAAATTAAATATGTACATTCATAGATATGTATATACACACATATAAAGTGTTATGTATGTCATAAGAAAAGTATATATGTGCAGCAGCTGAATTTAGTAGGTTGAATCTGATAAACGCTAAAATACTCTCTTTATACAAATGGCATTTATTTTAATATTATTTTAATATTTATATGGAAGCAAAAGTTATGTGCAAGTGCCAGGTGCAGTGCCCTCATGTCTGTAATCCCAGCTGCTCTAGAGGCTGAGACGGGGGAGGATGGGGGATGTGGCTCAGTGGTTGAGTGCCCCTGGGTTCATTACCTGGTAAAACTTCACCCACCCCCAAAGAAAAACTTATAGGCAGGAGAGAAAGAAAAAAATACATCACCAGGTCAGTGAAAACACCAATACCTGAAGTCATGAGACAGTCTGGGGGCAGCTTTTCAGGGTCCTGACTGGGAAGTTCCTGGTAGTTTCCTCTTGACAAATAAGACTCCAGAGTCTTATTCTCTATGATGTTCCTTAAGCTCCATTCTAACAAACAGTGTGATTTAGTGATCTCCTCAAGGACACTTCATCCCCCCAAGTACTGGCCCGATCCCCAAAGGTTGGGAGTGTTTGTCTTGAAATAAGTGAATGTCTTTGAGTTTTTGTGAATGAACCAAACCTTCCGAGAAGTCAGCATTCTTTAGATGTTCCATCAAGGATGTGCGAAGGTTAGGGCAGGCACATGGACAGAGAAGATCTTTAAAGTTTTCCTTAGCCCTCTATTATATACAGTATTGCTTTGCTTAAAGATGTTGAAAATGTGTATTTGTATTTTTTATATATTTATGGATATGTAATTATATATAATGTATAAATATGTATAGTTTTGAAACATGCTTTTTTATTATTAATATATATCCTCGGCTTTCCCTTTTGGATTTTTACCCAACTTAACTTGTATATAATATTTCCTAGGATGGGTTATTGTAATTTATTTGCCCTTTTTTCTTTTTGGTCTGTTGATAAGAAGCTTGTTCCGAGTTTTCTTTCTTCCAAACTATACTGTAGTGAGTATCTTCATGCATGTATTTCTTCCTAAAGTACATGCTAAGTTGTGGAATGCCTGTAAAGTTTCCAAAGATTGTACAAAATTTCATTCTTTACATCATGTCTTCTTCTAAGGTGTGAATGTACTTAGATTTTACTTAGACTCAACTGAACCTATAAACCTTGGTAGGTTTTATAATTATTTTAATGTTAACTTCAGCCTTACTTATAGGATAAATTAGGAGTTTTTTTCATTGGTTTTGAAAATAATTGAGGCTTACATGTAAAAATAGATTTCCTGTATCATGTTAATAAGCTAGCTAATGCTGATATAAGCCAGATTACTGCTTTCTAAGTAACTTAGGTACCATTTCACAGAAGGATGTTGTTTAGAAAGTACTGAGGCATGTACAGAAACTTTCAACAGACAGGTCCATAGTTAAATATTTTTATATGTGTATTTTACAAATTACATTTTTTTCTATGTACAACCAATACTTATGCTCTTCATCAATGCTGTCTTTCCTAGAAATTGAATTACTGAAGGAGTAGAAACATTGTCAGGACTCTCAAAACATATTGCCAAACTGCCCTTCAAGAAAAAGACCACTACCATAAATGTGATGGTTTATGCCCATATCTTTGAATGTTGACAATGTTTTCTTGCGTATTAAGTTGAGCCTTTTTTCCTTTTAAGTTTATCGACCCATTTGTTTGACTTTTTAAAATAAATCCTTATTTTTACATTTGTTGACTATTCTTTTTTCCAAATAATTATAAAGTTTATAGTGGTTAATAATCTTTATTTTTAAATATTTTTTTCCTGTTGTATTTGTGCCTTTGCTTTATGGGTGGATTTATTTGGGAGTGATGGCAAGGAGAGTATTGTATTGTTTTGTTTCGATTTTGTGCTTATGCATTGACCTTCCCCGCCTGAATTAAGGAACACGTATTTTCTTCCATTTCTTGTAATTTTAATTTATCTTACTTTTGTGTGTGGTGTGAGGTAGATTTGAATTTTAAAAATAGATTGCATAGGAGTGTGTGTGTGTGTATTTTATAGGTAAAAGGCTCTTTTCTATTAATTTTCAGTAAGAAATTGAATGGTGGACTTTTCCCCCCTTCATTTTTTTGTACAAATTGACTGAATAAGAAAATTAATTCAGCTAAATAAATTTGGCTTTTCATGCTGACTTCATTTACTTTATTTACATAACTGTATTTTAGAAATACATGGTTCATTTTAATACTTTGCAAGAAATGGGTAAATCAGTATTCAGGCTTTTGTTTCATCTGGCTTCAGATTGTTTTTAATAATAAAATTAATATTTACTTAAACTAATATTTAAGCATTTAATATTTATTTAAATACCAAATTTTACTTAGAAGTTTTATAGAAGGATAATTTTTATTATTTTCATAACTTTTTTGAAAATTTTATTAGTGGGACTGTAGCAGCCAGTTGCAGAAGAGAAAGGGGTCGAGAGAGAGAGAAGAGGAGAGGAGGAGAGAGGAGAGAGAGAAGGGAGAGGGAGAGAGAGAGCAGAGGGTAAGAGAGCAGAAGGGGAAGGGGGAGAGAGGAGAGAAGAGGGGGGAAGAGAGAGGATTTTTTCCATAACTTCTAAAAGAAACTCATTTATCTCAGACTTGATGTATTAAACTATAAAATGCACTTTTCATGTTGTTTATATTGTTGGTTTATCCAAAATTTGAAGTAAACTCACTTTGCTTTTGGCTTTTTCATACTTAATTGTTTTCTTTACTTCACAGAAATACAGGTATCAAGATGAAGATACACCCCCCCAAGAACACATTTCCCCACAAATCACTAATGAGGTGATAGGTCCAGAATTGGTCCATGTCTCAGAGAAGAACCTGTCAGAGATTGAGAATGTCCATGGATTTGTTTCTCATTCTCATATTTCACCAATAAAGGTAGGACAATAACTATGTTATGCTATGAATTATATTGTTTTTATTTAAGCTATACTTACGAGAACTATATTTTTGTGTACATTACCCTACCTTTGGTTGATTTTAGTTTCATAGTTACAGGGAATTTCATGTACTTATTAATAATAAAGGTATTGTGTCTAGCTACAACTAAAAGTATATTTTAAAAATAACTTTCTTAAGCAATAGTATCTTTAAGTCTAAAATTTTTCATGAGGAAGTAACTATTATATTTCGGATGCCACATTAAGACATTTTAAATACATATTGAATATCAATAGATACAACATGTGACTTTTCTTGATCCTGTCATCTCTCCCCTCACAAGTAACCATAATCTTGAATTTGGTCTTTACCCTTTCTTATAAAAAAATTCTATCATATCCTCCACCTCCTGCCCAAACCCCTCCCACTGCCCCAGGAGCACTCAAAGGGGGCGTGGGGCAGGGACAACACAGGTGAGAGTGTTGCACAGTGTTGTAGAGTTGCTGGACTTGCTACCAGGCTGTGAAGACAGTGGATCAGCCATGTGATTGTCTGTACCTTTGGTTGACCTGGGTCTCTATTGCCCTCTCCCAGCCTTCCTGCTGGAAGGCATTGTGTTCCTGAGCACTGGTTCAAAGCCAATGCCAGCACAAATCCTGTACAGGCTTCTTCCCTTGGCTGCACCATTGCCCACCCCAGTGTTGAGGGTGGAGCTAGTGAGTCCTGTCCATAGCTGCCGCAGTCTGGCTGGGCACAAATGCCGCAGTCTGGCTGGGCACACAATCACGAGCCACCACACAGCTTGTAGATTCAAACAGCAACTCTTTATTCCCGAACTCACACCAGCCGTCTACAATCACGTTCTGGGGAAATCCACGTTCTCTGCCCAAATCCACGTTCTCTGCCCAAATTCACCTCCACTGGGCTTCTATCTCCAAAATATACTGTCTGAATCCCGTGAGAACTCAAGGGGAACTCAGGCAGCGGATATGCCCTATTCCCAGCAGGAATAATCTTAAACCTTAAACCTGGAACCTAAACCGGGAACGCCCTAATCCGCCTTGGTCCTTGAGCAAGGTCACGTACATTCAATGTCACTGCAACATGGGGTACGCTGGCAAGGAAATTGTCATACCCACTTGGCTAATGGCTCCCAGCACATAGCAGAATGTTCCAGCTGTTAATTTCATTTCTGTATGTCTCTTATTCCCTGGCATCCTTGGCAGGGGCTCAGATGTTAAAAGCCCCTCCCTCAGCCAGGAGTTGCTTTGGACATTGTCCATCCTCTTTGCTACCCTTGCTGCCACTTGGTCTCTTTGGGTTTGTAGGGAGCATTTGCTCTGGCCAGGCCATGGCTCCACACCTGACTTGGGCCTGATGACTCTCTCTCTCCATTCTTTTGTGGGACTGCAGTAGCCTCTGGGTAGGGGGCCATTTTGCTGATCATTGGCCTGGTATTTCCACATCTCCCTTTGTCTCCAAAGATTTCTCTCTATCCACATCCCTCTTTCCTTTGGACATGAGCTACAGTCACTGCTGGTCTTCTGGCTCACATGACATCCATGCCAGACTCTAGATGGTTCCTCTTCCCTTTCTGAGCTGTATGCTCACCTGATCACTTCATCCTCTGAATCTCACACCCCATTTCCCTTCCCTGTGAAGAGAGGAGATCTTTCAGTTCCCAAAGCCTAAATTCATTGGTGGAACGTGTCACCATGTCTGTGTCATCTCTGTTGCAGAGCAGTGGTCAGCTCAGTCCTTGGCAAAGTCCTGCACACCTGGGCTGACTGTTGCCCTGCCCATTCTGTAGGTGGACTTTGGAACTCCTAGCCTGTGACTTTATTTACTTTCCAAGCACTCCCTTTTCACCTTGGTCCCCCTCAGCAAGCATAAGACCCTTCTCCTTCCCTGACATCTGCTGCCTCAGTAGGGAGGTGAAAAACTGCTGCCAGGAAATCCCAAGAAAAATGAAATTGTCCATAATCCATCACCTGTCACAGTGTTTGCTGCCATTTTATTTAATTGATTGAAAAATTGTATGTATGCTATTTTGAATTGTCACATGAACATGGTTTTAAAATACAGAGGTACCAGAAGGATACCAATCACTTCCTAGGCAACTTGTCAGGGTGGCTGTGCAGTCATGCTTCTCCCAATACACAGGACCCATGCACAGGCTGCATCTTGCAGAAGCCCCTGTATATTGACTGCATGCAGCTGTTGCACTGTCTTTAACAACTGTGCAGAAGGTTCTTGTGTGGACAGGCTGCAGGCTGGCCAGCAGCAAGCAGTACCACCCTAGGTGTCCTTGTGCCTGTGTTTGTGAATGTGTATATGACCTTGTAGAATAAACCCTAAAGGTGGAATTACTGGGTCAGAGTGCCTGTCCTTTAGAATTTTGGCAGGTATTGCCAAATTGCTGTCAGAAACATTTATCCTCCCAGAGCTGGGATGTGGCTCAGTGGAGGAGTCCTTGCCTGGCACCAATGAGGCTCTAGGTACTGAAAAAAAAAAAAAAAAAAAAGCTTATTGTCCCCATTTACACTCATCTCTCAGCAAGGAGATTGCCATTTTCATGGGCTGTGACATACAACATTTCCTCAAGCTTTAGGTCTAATTTGATATGTAAAAAGATATTTGATGGTACTTTTTTTTTAAAGGACTTTTAGAGAAGTTTATTTAGCTGTTAACTTATCATTAACATCTAATATTTATAGCTTTGTTATATATAGGAAGAAAAAGTAACTTACACATATGAAAACATACTTTAAATGAAACACGGTTTTAATAGGAAGTGACTGTATAAGTTTAGTGATTTATTGTATTATTAGAAAACGCACCTGTGAGGCCCTGGGTTTGATACTCACAATCACATAAAAATAATAAATAAATTAAAGGAATTGTGTCCAACTACAACTAAAAAATAAATATTAAAAAAAAAAGAAAGATGGAGGGCTGGGGTTTTGGCTCAGTGTAGAGCGCTTGCCTAGCACGTGTGAGGCACTAGGTTGGATCCTCAGCACCACATAAAAATAAATAAAGGTATTGTGTCCATCTGCAACTAAAAATTTAAAAACCAAGGAGAAGAAAGATGGAACTGGGCTTGTTAGCACATCCCTGTAATCCCAGCAACTCAGGAGGCTGAGGCAGGAGGATCTCGAGTTTCAAAGCCAGCCTCAGCAAAAGTGAGGCACTAAGTAACTCAGTGAGACCCCGTCTCTAAATAAAAATACAAAATAGGGCTGAGGATGTGGCTTAGTGGTTGAGTACCCCACAGTTCAATTCCTAGTACCAAAAACAAAACAAAACAAAAAAAAAAAAAAGGAAAGAAAGAAAAATGGAAAAAAATCAACAGTGTTATTTTTATTTTACAATCAATAAGCCATAGTTTACATTGTAGCTTTAAATTTTCTTTCCAACAGGTTTCAAAAAAACCTGTACTTAATAAAATATCTAAATACTTTTTAAAAAATTCTATGATCTATTTATATTTCTAATCACAATGGGAGTTCATAATCCGATTGAATCAAATGTATGAAATATGATATGTCAAGAGCTTTGTAATGTTTTGAACAACTAATAATTAAAAAAAAAGAAAAAAAGATATTTATTTGGTATAATTTGAACTTCATGTAATGGACTCATTATATAATCTTTGGCTTGTGTTTTTAATTCAGTATTATATTCCTGACATTCTTTATTTAATTTCATTGTTCTTATTTAATTTCATTGTTTTTATAAACAAATGTAACAGTTTTCTGTTTTATAAATATAATATATATATATTTTTACTTTTGGTTGGTGTTATTTTCCGATTATTACCAATTAATGCCAGGCTATTTTCTAGTAGTTGTATAATTTCCATTTTCAAAAGCAGTGTATAGCAGTTTTTAATTGATCCATTTTCTCAATAATTGATACTCTTATCTTTACCATTGTTTTAGTTTTGAAATAATATCTTGTGATTTTATTATGCATCTCCCTGTTTACTAATGAGGTGGGATATATTTATTGATCATTTAGGCTTCCTATTTTGTAATATTTTCTATTTAGGATTTTTGCTTGTTTTGTATTGGAGCATCCTTTTTACTGATTTGTAAGAGTTCTTTATATAGTCCGAATATCAGTCCTCTGTTGGTTTTATGTATTGTGCATAAGAATCATTTATTAGTGAATTATGTACCTGGGTTTTATAATTCTCTTTGAAGGATGATTTCATGCTACTGATTAAGATTTTCAGTGGTTATAGTACTATTTAGATTTTTCTGTTAACATATTTTTCCATTTCATATATTTTTCAAATTATAAGATCCTATGATTATCTTTTATAATACATGTAGGCATGACCCCCTTCTCATTCCTAATGTTACTTATTTGTTCCTTTTTGTTTCTTCATCATTCTTGCTAAAGGATGGTCAATCCCAAAGATTGACTATTCAAAGAATCATCTCTTAAAATTTTTTTTCTTTTGTCCCTGGCCTGTGTACCTCTACCCTTACCTTCCATTGTCATTATACCTGTATGTACACATTTATGTTCACACATACATACTACATATATTAATTCATATGTAAAACAACTGTACATGTAAGGTACTACATAACAATTAAAGGTTATGTTTGGTAGAAGCAATCTGATCCTTCCTTTCGAAACAAAATGAGAGCTATCCAGGCTGTTAATGGTAGAGACAATTCTTTTATTTTCTCTCACTTTGTCTTCTTCCGCCCCCCCCCCCCTAAGTTGATTCTGTTTGTATATTTTTCTTGTTTCTCAAGTTATTTGCTAAATACAGCCGCCTTTTCTAGTTTGTAAACTTTCCTTCACTGTATCCTACAAATGTATAATGTTTTATTTATCTAACATTTTATTTCTAGTGTGACCTTTTTTTTCTTTACCCCATTAGCTATTTAGACATGTGTTTCTTAATTTTTATTCTATCTTGGTTCCTTAATCTGACTCATTTGTTCCCTAATATCAATATAAGAGAATGATGTCAGTTTTACCTGATTTTTTTGATATCTGCTTTAAAATGCTCTTTTCTTTTGCACATAGAAAAGAACTTTTGTTATTACATATGTAGGACAATGATTATGATGAATTATAGAAGTTGTACCTTACAGCTTTTTATAAACAAATGTAACAGACTTATTTAAAGGATTATATTATTAAAATTAAAATGTCCTCTATCATCAGTTCTATGACACACCTGTCTTACATTTTACTCTTTTTGAAGTTGGTATGCATCTTATAACTGCAGGCATTTTAACATTGCTGTAGTTGAATGCAGTCTTTGGGTGGTTATATGTAAACATTGGTTGACACAGTCTGATAAGATAAAGAATGAATCTTAGTGTACTGTGGTAAAAAAATTAACAGGTTTCAATGAGAAACAGTTGAAAACCTGGCCATTTTTGTAGGTCATTTTCTTCACTTTTTTAGTATATTTTCTTTTGGTAGGTATTAACAGCATCAATCTCTGAAGCATAAATAAGCCTCTGGGAACTATTAAGTTGAGCCAAATGGTCCCTCCCTTTGGCTTGCTGGCTGGCTGATTTATATCTGAACTAAACAAATACAGATTTTCATTCTTCAGTAGAAGTAGTAATTTAAATTTTGTTTCACCTGTTTCTAAATCACACTTTACATCTTTTTTAAAAAAATGTTTTTTCCATACTATAAACTTTTTATACACATTTTCGCATATGTATATTTCCCATGTAATATTATGTACCAAGTTTTTGAATATTTAAATTGAACAATTTTAATATTTAAAACTTGTTACAAAACATATATAGTATATTTGTACTATAATTTGTTGAACTTGTCTGATATTTGTTATTTCCATTTTTATTAGGGTTTGTAAAGAAAATTTAGTGAATAATCTATAAGAAAGTACTTGGACTATTTCTTTATGATGAATTTCCAAAAGTCAAATTACTGGGTCAAAAGCATATCAACATTTAAGTTCCTGATACAATTTGATTTGCATTCTGGTACACTTGTAATTATTAAGGTCTCATTTTCCCACTTTTTCTACCTGATACATAAGTTATTGTGGCAGTTACCACAAAGTAATTATTTGAGGGGTAGAATAGATTAGGCGTGAACAACAGTTATTATGTAAAATGGTTAGAGTTCTTTCAGCTTTTTATTATGAACCCAAAATTGCGGGGGGACACCTTATTTTGACATAAGGCAAATTTTAATTTAAAAGAAAACTCAGTGATGAAGTACATTTTATTTAAATATAGTATCATGTATCAGATTATCAGTCTATTTGTTTTTTTTGTTTTTAAGAGCTAATATGGGAACCATTTTCACTTTATATTATTGTGGTTTGGGGATGAAGCAAAGCAGCTATTAGGCTATTCATAAAACTCAGTCTGAATTATTTTGTAATTTGATAAAGTATCTTTGAATATTAGTGATTTGCTAACTAGAATATAAATTAGGCTCAGTCTTCATAACTCTAATAGAAGCTTATGGTAAAAATCAATTTAATAGAGACTACTTTAAAATCCAGTTAGCTAAAGTATTCATTTGTTTATCAGAAAATACATATATGGAGCAAACATTTATTCACCATTTATTCTGTGCTACTATATTAGATTTGAGTGATTAGTATTTTTTAGTTATTCATATTTTTTATTGAAAGGTGGTTAACATAGCATGGTATAACATGAAAAAATAGAGGGGGAAATTAATTTATTGCAGTTTTCTAAAGAAAGTTGACATTTAAGCAAGATGTTGAAGGATGTCAGAGTTGGAAGCAGTTCCCAGGACAAATAAATGTAGTAGAAGGGTGATACTCAAAGGAATGCAGGAAAGTTGATTGACACTTGTTACGAACTGAGGACAAAGGTATGAAGTACCTGTATCTTGAGCTGATGAATAGCCTTGTGAAGGGTTTACCATTATGAAATGTGCTATGAAATAATCTGTTGTGTTCTTAAGGTGATACTGGTGGTGGCCATAGTTCTCATTACTAAAATAATGAATGAAATAAGATACCAATTGAAAGGTATTCAGAGCTTAGCATGAAGGTAATATGATTTCATAATTTTTTATGGGGTTGGGGGGCGGTATTGGGGATTGAACTCAGGGGCGCTTAGCCACTGATACACATCCCCAGCCCCATTTTGTATATTATTTAGAGACAGGGTTTCACTGAGTTGCTTAGTGCCTCACCAAGGCTAAGGCTGGCTTTGAATTTGCAATCCTCCCATCTCAGCCTCTCATGCCACTGGGATTGCAAGCGTGCACCGCCACACCCAGCTATGATTTCAGAATCTTATAGGGAAATTTTCTGGCCACTATTGGGAATAGTCTCAAGAAAGAAATTAGTGATATAATCCTGCCCTGATGGCACATGCCTGTAATCCCAGAGACGTGGGAGACTGAGGCAGGAGGATCAGAGTTCAAAGCCAGCCTCAGTAAAACCGAGGCACTAAGCAACTTAGTGAGACCCTGTCTCTAAATAAAATACAAAATAGGGGTGGGAATGTGGTTCAGTGGTTAAGTGCCCTGTGTTCAATCCCCGGTTATCACCCCCCACCAAAAAAGAAAAATTAGTGATGTAATGATAAAAAGAAACATTATCTGATGAGAAAGAAAAGAATATAATGGGTGAATCTGGGGGCTAAAATAGTGTCAAAATTCTAAAGACTGAAAATGATTTGGGAATAGGAGAAGTGGTCAGAACCATAAATTGAACAGATAAGCAAAACATCAGTCCTTTTTCAAAATAGGTTCGAATCTAGATGAAGTGACAAGGAGGGCAATAGGTACATTATAGTGTATGTTGCATCATGTTGTAATCATTGAAGGAACAAAAGAATTTCATTTGTTTTTTTTCCTTCAATGGCAAGTAAAATTTTGTTCAGACTGGAAATGTGCAAAGTGAACATTGTTAAGAGGGTATGTGAACAAGTAATTCTTATAAATGAATATATCTTGTACTTTGGATGTATGTCATCCAGTATTAGTAAGAATCATGGTTATGATTAATATGAAATCACCAGCAGATGTTGTTGGTAGTTTTTAAAAAGTCATGAGAAATGAGGGTGACAAAAGAATGGACTTAAGCAAATATACCCCTTTGCACCTTTCCTGTTTTAAGTAAATAATGAACACTCTTTGAAATCAACTTTGTATTCATATCTCTGGAACATTAAAATAATATTGGATTTTATCTTTCCAACTTTTTTGGATGGCTTTGGTGTACTAAGATGCACATGTAATTTGTGTACAATCTTGCCACTAGATGGTGCTCATACAGAAAAGATGTATGTGTGTGTGTGTGTGTGTAATTTTATCTCCCTACTAGATAAGACTGTAGAGTTATATGCTTTAATATTCCATATTAATGATAAAAGAGTAAGGGAATACATACTACGTTGCTTTCACAGTGCTTTTACATCTGTGAGTTGTTCATTTTTTTAAGTTATTTTTAGAGTTTCATTATTTTTCCTCTGTTCTTTAACCTTTTTAAAATTTTCACTAAGATCATTTAATACTTGCCATTATTTTAATACCTAAAGGCCCTTCAATTTATGAGTTTGAAAATAGCACAAATAAATAATTGAGCACCTATCCCATGTACATTTTGAACAGTCTATCTTTTTTAATAGTCTTAATATTTATCATAACCATGTTTGAGGTTACATAATTCACTAAATATATGTACTTTGTTTACTAAAATAAGCTTTCTCCTGTTGTTCAGGCTAGAAATCTATATATTACCATTCTATGAAGAAGAAAACTTGTACAGAAAAAAAAGAATGTTGATCTTTGTATGGCATATTAAGATGTTAATTGTGATTGTTTTGGGTAGTTTTGGTTGTTTGTTAATTCTTATTTTGTTGTTTTTAAATAGATTTTCAGGTTTTTCTATAATGAACATAAATTTTCTTTTAATGAAGTTTATCTCTCAACTCTGTTGTATAACAAGAGAGGGTTTTCTAAAGCATAGATCAACTGGTAGTCTTCTGTTTCCCAAACAAATCACGTAAAAACAATTGTGATTTAGATGGTTTTGTACGTATGAATTTACCACTGGACAATAGATGAGATGATCGTAGATTTCTGTAGCTCAGGTAACAGGACACTTTCATAAAGATGCCCTTCTTAGAATTTTAAGTTGTTTTCTTGATGTGAGTGGATTTGAATAGAATATTCATACATTGAGAAGTATTTTTTTCCCCCAAGAAGGATGGAATGGAACAATCTGTCAAGTTCTTTGAATTTCTAGAATAAATATATATATACTAATGGTTTACTTTTCAATCTGTATTTCTGTTGTTTGCATCTTGAGGTGTAGGGGTTTTGCATTCAGCATTTGTTCATTGTTCTTATTTTTGTGTTAATCCAGAATAATAAAAAACCTTTTATGGATTCCAAGGGTGTTTTGGTTTTCTTTTCCCAGGGTTTTTTCAGAGTATGTGGATCATAGTACATAGTTTGAGCTAACCCAATTATTGCAGTACTTGAATAAACTACACTAATCAGTTCTTAAAGTATCTGTTTCATAGGAGAACTTTAAAAAATTTTTAGGAGAATTCATTCATTCATTCATTCATTCATTTATTTATTTTTAACCAGAGAGGATTCTTAGTTCTCTATCTCCCTTTAACATTTTCCTCTATTCGTCTATCTCTCAGAATCAGTCTATCTAGGGCCACAAATTGCCAGCTACTAATAATTCTTAGGATGAAACAAGGAATTGTTATACTCTCTGTCACAAAACATCCTAACCCAAGAGTCCCACGTGGCTCTCAACCCTTTTGGGGCATACTTGCAGCATCTTAGGGAAGGAATTATAGAGATAACATAAGCATCTTTGCTT
Organism: Marmota monax; assembly: GCF_021218885.2. NCBI lineage: Eukaryota > Metazoa > Chordata > Mammalia > Rodentia > Sciuridae > Marmota > Marmota monax. The sequence continues at coordinate 8,542,704 of NW_026693473.1, read as the reverse complement.
GCTAAGCCAGATTTGCAGTGGACCTCATTTTGTAGTTTGCAATGCTACTTTCTAGTAGGCTGCATGTAATTGGTGCTGGTAGGCATATAGACAAGCAAGATTTTATCAGTCCACATCTGAAAAAATATCTATGGCTGGGATTGGAGTTTATGTTATGCTTATATAAGATTAAAAGTTGATGGGAGTGGAGTTGTAGCTCAGAGGTAGAGCGATTGCCTAGCATGTATGAGGCACTGGATTCAATCCTCAGCACCACATTTAAAAAAATAAATAAATAATTTGAAGATATTGTGTCCATCTACAACTAAAAAAAATTTTTTTAAAGCATATGGTTTTTAAATAACCATATACTAAATGGCATAGCATTAAGAGGTCAGGCTTAGAAATGTAGTTTTCAAACTTAAAAGTGCTTAATTGTCACTTAGATAACTTTTTAATTTGTACCCCAGGCAATCTGAGGTTCACTACTATGTTGAGAAACACAGACCTGGGTAAAGATGTTAGAAAATGTCTGTTTAGCAATCAAGCAATATATTTTTATGAACCAGAGTAGTATTTATATAATGTTAGATAAAACGTATTTTACTGGTTATAAAAAGAATCAATTCGTTTGCACTTTTACACATTCAAAACCATATAATTTTAATGATTATAATAACACTAGGGGATCATGTTTATAATTTTCCTTAATTCTTTTTTTATCATGAAAGTTCCAGGAACCATATATTTATTTTGCTCATTTGTTCTTGTCTCCAGACTCTACCAACAGAAATCAATGTATTACATAAAATGATCATGCTACATTACAAATAGATTTCTCCCTATCAGTAGATTCTCAGTCTAACATGGATAGTACCTTCAAAAAACAGATCCATCGCTAAATAATATAAGATCCTTCCTGCTGTCCAAATTAGTATGCAAATGACAAAGATTCTTTTTGTGAAATTATTTGAACAATCATAACTGTTGGCAGAAAGGATCTTGTAATTTTAGATTCATTTTTATAATTTATGTAAGCCATGAAGATGCCATTGGATTTTACTACAGACTGTGATTGAAACTTGGTAATCCAGGGTTTCTCCACCCAGTGCATTAAATCAGGCAGCCCCAAAGGGTCTTGGTAGTCCAGTGTTTATAACATCCTTCTTTACCTGCTAATCGACCTCACTTCCTGGATTTCAGTCCGTCTAGTTATCAGCTAACAAAAGAACAGCTTTTGGTTCCTGCAGACGCTGGTGAAAAAATAATCACAAGAAAGAAATCCACCTTATGTCGTCTTTTTTGTCTGCAAAAATAAACCCAGCCATCATACAGCTAACAGGTACAGAGGAAAGATACAAGCTCTTTCATAGGAAGAAACTACAGAGAAAATGAGCATCATTTCTCAAGGTTTTTATTTTCTCTGATCTACAAGTGATGCTGCTGTAATTCTAGCTGCAGTTTTTACTGATCATTCACCACTCAGCAGCTGGTAGAGAAGTAAGACTGCTTGGCAACCACCTGCAGGGCTGCAGAGATGAATTACATTTTCGGAAACAACACACTTCTGTACTCTCGCGCCAGCCGAGGAGGCAATACTAGCTCTAGCCATGGCTCAGTAGGCCCAAAGCAGAAACACTGGGCAAAAAAGGGCTCTTCAGATGAACTGCAGGCTGAGCCAGAACCTTCACGCTGGCAGCAGATAGTTGCATTTTTCACTCGAAGACACAGCTTTATTGACTGCATCTCGGTAGCTACCAGCTCCACCCAGGTAACATACCACTTGTTGAAATTATTTTCAATATATTTATGTTCAGTTTGCTTTGCAAAAATGTTTAGTACAGATTTCTTATTAAAAATAGAATCTTATGCACTGAAGCCTTGGATGCGTAGATATTTATGTTTTCAGTCCATCTATGCAGGTCTTTAGCACAAAAGGGAACAAAAAATATTTTCCCTTATGCTCTTATGTAATGCCAAACAAAACAGCCACAAATTCTATTGAATGAGTTTTCTAAAAATATAAAAACATTAGCATTAAATTGTAAATTAATGCTCAGTTCCTTATTTTTAGACTGTTAAGCGTTATATATAGAGTTTGATATTTGAGCAAAGGAAATATCTATTTGTTTAGTGTTTCTGTGTTATTAGATAACCTTAGGGAGATTGTCATAGTAAAGAAATAGAAGATAATATAAAATATTTTCATTTTAGTGTTTTTGATTATAGATTAAAACACTTGGCTAGGATTGTATATGTTTACATCTTAAAATTACATTAAATTCAGTTAGTAAAAAGATTTAATGAATCCTTCCATCTCTCTCTCAATACACACACACACACACACACACACACACACACACCATCTAGAATTAATTTGGAATCAGTAAATTTGTGCAGTTACATGTTCATGAGAATTTTTTTCACATATTCAAATCACAATTTAAAGAGATGAGCAAACAGTAAAAGTCTTCCAAATTTTAAAGAAGAATCCCACAAAATCACTTCTTTTTGAGGAAATGAATATAGGGGAAAAAATATAAAATAAAATTGAGTGAAATACCTATTATTTGATATAAGTTTGGGATAGGGGAAATAATCTTAAAAATTTGTTTAGCATATGTTTATCTAATTGTAAAAGTAAAAGAGAAATAGTCTCATTTAAAAACAAGTTGAGAATGCTTTTGTCCTTTGACATCAATAATATTTAAATTAACAAAAATGCATACAGATATATACATATCCCTTAGGGCCTTTTAAAAATAAATTCCCTTAAAGCTGTTTTAAAAATAATTAGAAGCAGCACTGTAAATATGAATTGTAACTATTACAGCTTTTTAAGATTGATCTTGGTTTTTAGAATTGTAATTTTTACTTTTAAATAATTTCAGCATTTTAAAGTAAGAAATTTTATTTTTCATACATGTTTGTGAGAAATGGAATTACCAGAGAAGGAAGAAGCATCGTGTTACATGTAGGCTCTGAGGTTACTTATAGTCAAAATTTGTTGAGGGACAGTGGTTAATTTTCTCTTAAATTGGATGCTGCCCCAAGAATTTTTAACTACAATTATATATATCCAAAATAAATGCAGAAACTGAAGGTTGCTGTTATTATTTTGTAGATGAATATCAAATAATATTTTTCCTCATCAATAAGAGATACCTTAAAATCATTATATATGTGAAATATACAATATATACATCTATCTATCTATCTATCTATCTATCTATATATATATATATATATATATGGTTTATGTAAATACACTGTTGTATATTTGTAATGTACACAGATACATATTACCACTGAGATATCTGCAATTCATCTTAAGGTAATACAAATGAAAAAATTGGAGAAATGGTCACAGCAAAATATTGAAACCAAAGCATTTTATTATTGTTACCTAGGGGTTAGAACAAAAAGTTGCTCTCTATTGAGCTAAAATAGAGTTATGGCCTCTGTTAAGCCACTTTAAATCTTACTCCTCCCTCACCCTTAGTTTGGTTCATATCTATATACTGATAAACGGGTTAATTTTTATTTCTTTCAGACCTTTTTCCTAATACTGCTCTTGTCATTCTCATTACTTTAGTGTTTTATCTCAGTGCTAACATTTTATTTTTCATTTTATACATTTTCTAACTGAACTATTGGATAGATTATAAGCCTTTTGTTATAACTCAGTGGAGTTCATTTTACATGATAAAATTTAATGGGACCAAGAAAGAACTTTAGTCATAGTTGCATCTTAGTTGATGTTAGAATACATTTTTCTTTTGTACCAACTCAATCAGTTTTGTTTTGTAACACCAGAGAAATTTGTTGTTAGAAACAAAGTAGATTCATGAACTCTCATTTTAAAGCATATATCATATACTTTGGAAGATGATAGTATGATCGTGTTGTATATTAGTGATTGAAAAATAGGATCTCCTGTTTTGGTGTTGTCAGAATGCTCTTTTCTAAGACTTGACAGGAAGATTAACTTCTAGCCTTAATTCCTTTTGTATAGGCTTTACAAAACTTTTAGCACATTGGAAAGTTGTTAGTAAATGGATTTTATTAGTATATAAATCATTACTCTTGATTTAATACTCCCCCCTCAATTTGTTAAAATTTATTTAATTTACAGATTCATCTGAATTGCATGTCTTTCAAGGTATTTATGCTCATAACTGGGATTGTATCAGATTCTGCTTAGTATTTGTAATTTGGTAGGGAGTCATTAATAGTTTTTGAATAATGAGGAAACAAAGTGGTTATGAAGCCTAGCAAGATACCCAGCTTATTGTTGGTGCTCAATAAATGGTTATGAAATTTGTTAATAAATTTCTGTTTTAATCAGCTAGAATGTTATCATTTGGCCTTCCAAAATATGGCACCTGATCCGACACCTCTTGTGTTCCTAAATTAATTGGATGTGCTCTGTTCCTGTTCCCTCACAAGTGCCTTTAGTTCTTGAAGTAGCCTATTTCTAACTCCTCTTCTCTTTTTTCCCCTCCATTTTTTTGCATCATCCTCAAGCTATGAAATTCCCCCATGCACCTGATTTTCTCATCTTTTCCAACTTCTACTGAATAGTGATAGCTATATGACTTAAAAACTCTGATTTTTTTTTATCATTTAGTTGTATGTCAAAATCTAACATTGTAGGTTGGGGGGCTTGTTTTTTTAAATGTTAAATTAAGGCAAGTTTCTTAATAAGTGACCTATGCATTATCAGGCCCTCCTTGGTTCCTCACCTCTGCCTCCCTCCTATTTTTTAGGACTGGTTGATCCCATTCTGCCCAGCCCTATACTCTTAGACTTTGTTTTCTTGATGATATCAGTGTTTATTAATGATAGTAATAATCATGTACACTTTGAATGGCTATAAAGTGTGAGGTCGCTTTGTTTAGCAGCCATTCATGTATTTCAGATTCCTTGAAATTCCTAACACAAATCATTATAAGTATTCAAACAGGTTCCCCAAAACAATTAGCATAACAAATTTAAACAGAGAACAACAAAGTTGTGTTCTTAGGAGTGAATGAAACAGACATGATGTCTTGTCAGAACTGAAGAAGAATATTAACACTTTCTTAAGAGTAAATATTAGCCGCATGAATTGAGTAATCAGCTGAGAGGAAAAACCCTGTTCTAAAATACAGGGAAACCATTTTAAAATGTATGGGCTGATATATGTAAAAAGGATACATTTGTCCAGCAGGTACATTTTGAATATAAGGCATTTAATTTTTAGAGCTAGCTGTGCATTGGATATATTCGTCACCCCAAACGGAGATAATAATAGTATCTAACTTCACTGAGTTGCTTCTGCTAAATGATTTAACATACATAGCTTACTTACAGTAGCACCTGGCACATAAATTCTATCTTAGAGTTAGGTGCAGATGTTATTACAATTTTAGTTTTATATTGTTTTAACTCTGATAATCTATGAACAAATTTAAATATGGGTAGTTAAGAATTAACAGCATCTAGAGTAATGTAGTATATTTAAGCATTTGGCAAAAAATATTGTTGACTGAGTTCACTCTTAAGTGCAAACCACCTGCTTTTTTAAGAACCATGGTCCTCAACATCTTTATTTTATTTGCTCATTCATTCATTCATTCAGCTAGCTAGCAGTACTATGGGTTGAACCTAGGGGTGCTTTACACTGAGCTACATCCCTAGCCCTTTTAATTTTTTAATTTTGAGACAGATTTGCTAAGTCTAGCCTTAAATGGCACGCACAACCATGCCTGGCTTCAACATCTTTAAATTGTACGATTTAAGGGATGGATCCTCAGAGCCCCTCAAAGTCCCCATGAAACCTGAGTTCCTGATCTTGCCTATCCTCTGAACACTCTTTCTGCAAATTGCTAAAACCATTTACAAGTAAATGACTAAACCTCATTGTTTACCTACTTCTTACCAAGGTCCCCCATATATCATTGGAACTAATCATAGATTCTTCATCCCTTTTAGCCTCCATCACCATGAAAAGCTCAAACTTTCCAGATTCCAGATTCCAGATTCCTCTCACTTGTCCCTGTGTTATGCTGGTATATCCTTAGTCAATTTTAAATTCCCATTGTCTTTAACCACCCAAATCTGTTCACTCTGTCTTTTTGAACTCCCAGTTTATCATCAGCAAAATCTCTTTTATGCACATTTTTGTGTGTGGTTTATCTCACTGAAACATTGCATCCCCTGAGAATACTCTTTTTACATTCTTCACAAAAAGTGCAACTTCTCACACCCCATATTCTATTAAACCAACAGGTAGAATTAATGTCTTAATGTCTTTCTTTGCTTAGTGTCATTGATATCTTATAGATAGCTTTTTTTTTTTTTAACATTCTGCCTCTTTAAAGAAAAAAAGTTAGATGTCATCAAGTAGTATTTTCTACTTTTCATCTCTTGCTACTCATCTGCATCTCTCCTGGTCACTCTTACTCATTGATTATTTCAACACCTGTTACTATTTTTTTTCTCTTCCCACCATTCTTAGTCATTTTCAATATCCCTAAATGGTCCATTTTAAATCTTGACTTCTCTATGATATGTTTATCTCTAGCGAATTTATTTTTCACCTTAGTGATCTACTTAAATGGTTATATTTGACTCTTTCGATACCATCAACTGTCCTGCTTAAATAATCCTGATTAAACACATTAAACTGATCAGCACTTTTTCTTTTCAGCTTACTTTCTTTAGTATGTCCACTACAGTGATTTTTTTTAATCCTTTCAAGACCTCCAGCTTCATTTTTTACTATTTATTGTCCTTTTTAATATGCTCTCACATTCCTTCTTGCTTTTCTCAAATTCCATGGTCCATAACTATAAACTCTGCCTTATAAAATCCCAGTTCTCTTGTCCTGTGTTACTTTATTGATAAACTCTAGCCTTGTTTAATTGCAGCTTTGCTTCCTCTACACAGCTCCCAGACTGCACATGAAGCCTACAATAATACCTGGTTCCTGACCTTCGTTCTCAATTGATAATCTTACTTTGTGTGCCCCCCTGTTAAAATAAATGAACCATCTGTGTTCCCAAAGCTCACCTTTCACTTGTGTATTAGATTGTAGTCCCTTTGACTATTCAAGGACTTCTGAAATTTTCTTTTTTTCTTCCCTGCATCATCTTTCTTTTCCTCTATACTAGATAATTCCTATCAACATACATACCTGGTGAAATACCTTTCATTAAAGCAAATAGGCAAACAACCTACCTCGTATGAAATATAAATTATCAAATGTAGTGATCAATTCTCAATCTTTGTTTTACTTGACCCCACCACAGGTGTTAACACTATTACTCCCTCCTTTTTTTTTCTCTTTTAACTCTTGGATGCTACCTTTATGTTATGTTTATTGCTGTATCCCCAACTTCTTTAACAATGGTGGCAACATAGTAAGTGAAGAGAAAATTTTTGATGGATGAGTAAAGAGACAGGGATAATCAATTTTGTATTGAGGTGAACCGGGGCAGGCGTGTTTCTCTCTTTAATTCTCCCTTAGACCTTCTGTAAAGCATGTATTACTTCAGTGTTATACTAACACTGTCTAGCTGATGATTCTTATTTGTGCCTCTGGGGAGAAATATACCCAAGGAGTCAGAAAGATGCTCTTCAATCCTCTCATAATCAGGGCGACTGTATACATAGACCAAACTGTGTAATTTTGATGGAATAGGGGAACTATGAAAGAAGAACAACAAGGACTATTAAAGAAGGACAACAGTATAATACAGACTTTCCAGGCAAACAGAGGCATGTGGTTACTTAGTTGTACCATTTATCTTCTGACCATTCCCACCTGGCATTGAGTCTAAATATTCCCACTATGACATCTCCACCTTGAACCATCCTGAGATTGATCTAATCTTGTTCTCTCTACATTTTTCATACCTTTGGTCATATGTTTAGTGATGATAGTGTTTTGAAGTCATAAATATATATAGCTGTTCTTGATCTCTAAGGAGGAGAGGCTTATGTTTAGTGTAGTGCCTTTGTATAAAACTAAGATATACAAAGAGTAGGTAAGCCATCTTCTTAAACTGCTTTGGAAGTGTTTACTCTGATTGATAGTAGTATAGTTTCCAGGAAAAGGGGTAGAAATAGTTTCCTGTTATACTGATTGTGAGAGTCTGTCTCTTGACAAAGATATTTATTTCTTAATTTTCTACTGATTCAGATTAGAAAATTAATTGTTCCCTTTCACACCAAGAATATTGTAGAACATATGTTGTGTCTCCATTTCTGTGAAATTTTTCAGGGCATCTAAATTCATTTATTTTAAAATGTGCTTGAATGATATTTAAGAACTAGTCATTTGTATAATGGGACACTTTAGAACAAAATAGAGTTGAAGTTTAAAAAAAAGTAATTGTTTACAGTGGTTATATAAGCTTTTACAAAAATACAGAATTGATCTTACTTTTTAGCAGTTGCACTCTTTGGTTTATGTAGCCACGTGAGTTGAAACTTAGGTCCATGCAAAAACCTACCTGTCTGTAGTAGGTTTGTTTATAATTGTCAAAACCCATAAGCAAACAAGATGTCCTCCACTAGGTAACCAGATAAATGAAATGTGCTTTAGACAGTGTAATGTTATTGAGTGATAGAAATAAATAAGTTATCACATCACAAAAAGACATGGAGGAATATTAAATGCATATTACCAAGTGAGCAAAGCCAATCTGGAAGGCAACAAGTTGTATGATTCTGACTTAATGACACTCTGGAAAAGGAAAAACTATGAAGACAGTAAAAAGATCAGTAGTTGACAGGAGCTAGAATAGAGGGAGGAGTGAACAGGTAAAGCACAGATAATTAAAGACAGTGAAACTACTCTGTATGATTCTACAATGGTGGATACATGACATTATATACTTGTTGAAACCCATACTATGTTCCAACAACAAGAGGGAACACTGGTAAAAACTATAGACTTTGGGTGATAAAGATATGTCATGTAGGCTCATTGATTGTATCAAATATACCATTATTACATTGGAATGATAGTGGATGGGGCTGTGGGTATGTGGGGCAGAGGGTATATGGGAACTTGCTGTACTTTCCAGTTTTGCTGTGAAGCTAAATATGCTCCAAAAATTAGTCTCCATGTTTTTGCCTTTTCCAGAATGTCATGAAGTTGGAATTATACAGTATGTAGACTTTTCAGATTGGCTTTTCTTTTGCTTAGAAATATGCATTTAGCATTCCTCCATGTCTTTTTGAGGCTTGATAACTTGCTTCTTTTTTTAAAAGTGCAAAATTAGTATCTTAATTTAGTCTAGATTGGCTTAGTTTGAGGAGCTAAATAAGTGAAATTTATTATATAAATTCTTTATAGAGAGGAAATGTGTTGCTTTCTAATTTGTACCTGCTATATAGGGTCATAATTATTAGATGTCCCTTCTATCAAGAACACAGACAAAAAGCAAGAAATTCCGTAGGGTACAATTTTCATATTTTAACATAAACAAGTTTTAAAGTTAACTTTTTAAATACTGTGTTAATAATGATGCTGAAAAATGACTGACCACACATAAAATTTCTTGGGAAATTTGGCCAACATTTTTGCCCATTTTTGTATTTCATACCTTTTATACAGTTTCATCTCATTAGTAAATTGAATAACGATTTCGTTTAGTATCAACTGCTAATATATAAGCTTCACAAGGACTGGTACAATGAGATGTGTGGGTTTTTGTTTTTCAACCTCAGAACCTAGCATGGAGAATGCACTGGATAAATATTCGTTGAATAAATAAAATATACAGGTACTTACTTTCATTTAATCATATCATGGCTGGGTTGAAGTTTGGAGCTTCTAAATATGATATGGCCACTCCGAATTTCACACACCATTTTTAAGTAGAATTGTGGCTTAAAAAATGGAAAGAGTACATGTGATATTTTGTTAAGATCATGTGTATTTTAGAAGTAATTCACAGCAATCTGTGAAAAGCTGTGAGGTATGTATACTTTTACACATATGTAAAATTTGAATTCTTATCATTAAAATTCGATTTAATATCAACTTTTTAAAGATATTTTACTGTGTTATTCATTTTACTTCCTGGCACTGTTACATAACATTTTTAATCCTACATTTTTATATCAAAGTTTAGAATTTTGATAAAGTTAAAAATAGTTGTTCAGACTGTGGAAAACAGTAGCCTACAATTATCACCTTATTTAAGAAACTTCAAATAAACCCACTGATGTGATAATTTTACCCGCATATGCAAATTAGTGAATAAAGACTGGACCTATTTTGTGTGAGTGCAAGCCAACTGGCTATGACATCTGCCAGCCATGGATTTTTGAGAGAAGCCAGAGCACAGTTCTGTCCCTGGACAAATTAACTTCAAAGACTTTACCCCATAACCCTCTAACAGGAGTTCTGCCTGTTCACTCTTTTTTCTTTAGTAAGCCCCAAGTTAGTCCTGTTAATGAACAGTGTTTACAGTGTTTGTGAAACTAAACTCTGACTGAAGACTTGACCAGGTAGCTCTAGCTCTGGAGTATGAAAAAGTTAGGTTTACGGCAGATTGGGAGTACTTTATTGCCTTACAAGTTTTTTTTATTGGTCCTGAGAAAAAGAACTAGATATTATAATCTGGAATTTAAATTAAAACAGATTCCACCCTCATTGTTCTATATTTAACTTGGACTACTCTTTGCAGAACAATCTAATGTATGAAAAGTAGTCAGTTCCCAATTTTGGAAGACAGAGGAAAAACAGATAAGATGCATTCCAATCTTAGAATTAATTGCTTCAGTTATACTATTCACTCTATACCATACACCATAGCAGGATTTTGGAAAGAAAAAAAAAAAGAACAAAAAAAATCATCTTAATCACTTTCTCCAAATTGCGATCTATATACAGTATAGAATTAGATTCTTTGACTTATGGTAGCACAGCTTTCTTATATAGGCTGATTTTTGTAAAAAGTATTGTCAAGAACTCTAGATGAAATTTGAAGTTTCCATATGTTTTTTACTTGTTTGTGTTTTTTAAAATATTTAGTTTTTAGTTTTAGGTGGACATAGTATCTTTATTTTACATTTATATGGTGCTGAGAATCGAACCCAATGCCTTGTGCATGCTAGGCGAGCACTCTACCACTGAGCCACAACCCCAGTCCCATACTTGTTTGTGTTTTACCTTGTCATGCCCATGGCCCATATTTAGGGAGTGTTGCTTATTTTTATTATCATGGATTAAGTATTGCAGCAGAAGTAAACCAATATAGCTAGTAAAAACTTAACCAGAGAGGTCTTAAATTTTCTGGTTTTCTTTGTTGATTTCACCAGCCACGTGTTGTTTGTTCATTTTAAAGCACCCTGAAGCAGGAGTCAGCAAACTACAAAGCCACCTGCTTTGTAAATAAAGCCCTGCCTATTTGTTTGTATATTGTCCGTGGCTGCTTTTTAGCTACAGCAGCAGAGTTGAGCAGTTGCAACAAAAAAGGCATAGCCCATAATATTTCTTTTTTTCCTGGGAAAATATTTGCCAAACCCTAACCTATGGATTGATGGAGTATTTATTTCCATTTTAGAGTATATATATCTTTGCAATAAGATAGTGCTAACAATAAGGATAAAACTCTTCTTAAACTCTTTTAAGGAGCTAGAGTAGTATCCTGGATAAGTATACTATCTTTAGCGATTGATGGCCTGCGTTTAATTGTCTGTATTCTGCCATGCCCTAGTTATAGCACCCTGGAAAAATTACCTATATTTTGAGTCTTCTTCATCGGTAGAAAATAGGAATGAAAATACTATCTTAATCAATATTTAGTGAGAATTAAATGAAGTAGTCAATGCGAAGACTTATTATAACATGACATCAGTAAGGTCATTATCATCTTCATCACCACCAACATGACAACAACCACTATCATCGTCACTGGCTGCAAAGATTGTTCTGGCCTTTTAAGTAAGTGTTCTAGAGACGTGGAGAAGAACCTAATTATAGAATGATAAAGAATTATGTCATAGCTAGAGGATTGCTAACCTTAACAGGGTCCAGCCAAGAAAACAGAAAAATCAATTATTTTAACATAGAAAATGTAAAATAGGGAATTGGTTAAATGGCTGTTAGAAAACTGAAAAGACAAAGAGGGAACATCAAGGTAAAACAGTGATAGTAACAGCAAGAAGTACATACCATTTAGGGGGATCAGAGGCCCAAGTTGAACTTAGGAGACCCTAGAAGTTTGGAGGAAAGGTACCATTGTTTTGTTTTTTAAATATAAACTCTCAGAAGATTTACTTATTGCAGTTTGACAGAGAGGAAAATCCTTTAAGAAACTGTACTTGGCCAAGCCATGTTTATTTTCAATTAGGCATTGTTAGGCAATTAGTTAACCTCTAAGGTTGTCAAATGATAGAATTTCTTGAACACCTTCTGATTGGTAGTAACTGCCCAAGCACAGAGAACCATTTAGCAGTGTCTGCTATGTGTTTAGCATGAAAGAGGGAACATGGGAAGAATGAGGTTTAAAGTACTGATGAAATTGATCCAACTTGATAATTATATAGTTTCATTTGTTGAACACATATATATAAAATATGTCCTGTGTGCACTATTCTAGACACCAAGCACACAGGAATAAACTGAACAGAAATCCCTGCTCTTATAGAGCTGTGTTAAAATAGACAACTGGTAAATATAATTGACTAAAATATGTAGCATTCTGGAGGAAAAGTAACGAGAATAAAGTAGGAAATGTGTAGGTTTGTTTTAGGGGAGCATAATAGAATAACTTAGAGGGCTTCAACTTAAAGGTGATGTTTGGGAAAGACAGGAAAAGAAATTATGGAGTTGAACCATGTGGGCATCTAGGCAAGAGCATTCCAGGCGGACAGACAAATAGCAGTAGTTCTTAGGTGGAAGCATGTGTAAGATATTTGAAAAGCCACAGGAGGGCAACATGGGTGAAACAGTAAATGGAGAATCGAAGGCTGTGGCTTCAGAAAATAACAGGGGCCTGAATCATTAGGGACTTGAGGAGAGTAGGGCTAATATGATTACTAGGGCACATTAAAGGCCCATTTTAAGTTAATAGTTATGAAGTCCAGTGTTATGCATGTTTCTATAACCACATGCTGATAAAAATCAGGTTAAAAAAGCATATTACAATTGGTAATATTGTCCTTATTTACTGTGTAACCATATTTTTAAATTTAGGTTTTAGATCTTTATTCACTTTAGCTTTTTAATGGTTCATGCCTCCTTTTATTAGTACTGCAGAATCATCAGCCGAATGCTGATAGAATATCATCTTTTCATAATGAAGGAACCCGAAACCTTAACTGAATATTATGACTCTTGAAAGTAGAAATAGTTTATGAGCTAGTATGACTGTGTGAACTAGCAGATTTGCACCTGTGTTTCTATAAAATTAATTGCCAGGTCTGCTTTCCTTTTTTCCCTAGTTACAAAACAAAAAAAAACAAAAAAACTTTTTTTTAATTGTAGGGGTTATCTATCTATCTATTTACAGTACTTTGATTGAATCCAGGGACACTCTACCACTGAGTTACATTTTTATTTTGAGACAGGGTGCACTAAATTCTTTAAGATGGCCTCAAACTTGCAATCCTCCTGCCTGTGCCTCCCCAGATGTGGGAATACAGGCTTGAGCCACTATGCCTGGCTTACAAAAAAAATGGATTTACAACCCTTAATGATTTAGTTTAAAATGTTAATTCTTTAAATATTTGTTTCTGAGATAGTTATGGCATGGATTTTTATGTACCTGGTTCAAACAATATGTTTTGGTTTTGGGGTTTTTTTTTTGTTTTTTTTAACTGCACAGTTTATATTGAAGGTGTCTATTTGCAGTGACAGTTGACTGAAGGGCATCTGAATTATACAAAACAGATTTAAGCCATTAAAAACATCTTTTTCTGAAGATACAGGTCCTCTTTTGAATACAGTGATTTCCAGGTAGAGTCTTTATAAAGCTACATTTTTTCTATAAACATTCAAAAGGCTTGTAGGTTTTTCTTGATTTCTCTCTCACTTTTAAATACCTTTTTTGACATTTAATCAGAGAAATGTGTCATTATAGCATAGTAAATCTATAAACAAAGGATCAAAGAACATGGATTAAACATATAAATTATTCATACAAAAACAAAAAACTAAGGTCTTTATTGACCAGTGGTGGCACTTTTCCTCATTTAAGATATTGATACCAAAAGATTTGCTAGTTCATTTATGTCATTTTTTCCTTAAAATGTGATATGATGATTTTTTTAGACTTTATTGAATTTTTGTGTATATTCTGAGCTCAGTTTATTCCATTCATGAAACATGGTAATGTAAAATTAAGCATTATTGTTTTCCTGATAGTATGATTTCATTTATCGTCTTGGGAGTTTTATCTTAAAACTGTGAAAATCATTTTTGTTTGTTTGGTTTTTGGGTGTTCGTTTTATTTTGGTTTTTGTTTTGACCATGCTAGGGATCAAACCCAGAGTCTTGTGTACACTAGGTAAGTCCTCTACTGCTGTGCTACACCCCAGCCATGAAAATCATTTAATAAATAATTCAGTGAGAAAAACTTTTAAAAATGTATTTAAATAGCTTTGCAGCTCTTTTATACCTGAGTCTAACTAGGATGTAAGAAAAGTGATTTTTAATTGCTATTGTGGGTATTACTCATAACAATCCTGCTTTGCCATCAGGCCCCACGATACACCAACTCTACATCCCAAATCCAGACTGTTCATTTCTGTGTTCACCATTATCACCATTCAATTTAAGTCACCAGTCACCTCTCAAATGGATTATTACAGCCTCATAATGGTCCCTTCTGTCTCTTCCTGTTAAGATTTATATGCACATAATAAAAAGCATTTTGGGGGGCCAGGTGGTGGAGCGCTTGCTTAGCCGCGTGAGGCACTGAGTTCGATCCCTGGCACCACATAAAAAAAAAATAAGAGATAAAATAAGTAAAGGTATTGAGTCCATCTATAACTTAAAAAAATTTAAAAGCATTTTAGCTATATTAAGCAGAAATGGATTAATAAAGATAGTAGCCTTACTCAATACACACTTAACTATTGCATGAATAGAAGTCAGGGAGCGTAGTACATATCATAAGTGTGGATATGCCATAGAAATTATGCATGTGACTGTACCTAATGTGGCTTCACACCATTTTGATGAAAATCTACATGGTAAACACAGGTTCATAATGTTAAGATTTTAAATTAGATGTAAAATATAGAGTTATAAAGAAAGTTAGTAAGAATCATTTAAAATTCATCAGTTTAAACATTTTTCAGATAACTGTCAATTTGATGCTGGTTTTCAAAAGGTACTATTAAAATATGTATGATCTAGCCAATTATTTTACAGAAATACACAATTTTCTGCAGTATTTCTTGAGACAGTGTTAATATTATAACCTTTGTTGTCATGGAAACAAATCTCTGAAGGCAGACTCAGACGCTAATGATTCCATGGTGTTGCTATGGATAGAAACAACTAAGCTGTTGCTAGTCACATGGTCATGATTTTAAAAACCAACAAAAACCTTTTGCAGCTTATTAAGTGATACAAACAGAGTGGGACAGGATCATGGCACAGTAGTCACTGTCTAATAACTAATATAACTAATAACTAATATAAGATTTTCAAGTTTAAAATACTTTTCTGAATTTCTTTTCTGTAATACTGGTTACTGAATCTTGGTTACTGTATATAATGGTTATTGCATATTGCTGCCTCATATTTGTTTTATATATATAAATATATGTATATATTTATATATATGAATTATTACCATATTTAACATTATTTGTTTAGAGCTGTATTTGTTTCAAGTGAATCAAATGTTCTTCTGTAATTCTCTGTTATGCTCAGAAGTTTATTATTTGTGGCTAAGAAATTGTGTGCGTTGACATGTCATTTACTTTTGAAGTATTTGCCAGCCTTAAAGAAGAGGCAGGGGCATGTGTTCTTTTGCAGAGTGCTTTGCTCAGTGCCCTGGAGAGAGTGGGATTGGTTAAGATGGCATATGTTTGTTTTAGGGATTTTTAAAAATAGTATCTGGATCCTTATCTAAAGAAGATGGGTTCCAGAAGAGGCTCAGAGCCAGAAGGTTACTGAGGTTAAAGAGAAAAATTGAAGCATTATAGTATATCATAAAGGGTTTGAAAGCAACTACCAGTAAAGAAAATTAACTGTGCTCAGCCTTGCAATTTGACATAAGCATGTTCCTTCTCTGCCTTATTTTCATATCAAATTATAAATTAGCTAATATATTATTTTAAAGACTGGAGACCATTGCTAAGAAATAATTTGTGACATTTTTCAAACATTTCAAAAATACACTTCTTTTGGTATTTAAAAAAAATAATAAAGAGGCACAAAGCAACTTAAGAGGGGACAGATATATTTCAATTTTTCAATAAATCCTTTTGTAAAAATAAAATAAAATTGAATTTTGAAAACTTTAGACCAATTATTGACATTTTATGACTATAGACATTTATTTTCTTGTGTATTCCTTACTTTGGGTTTATGTAATGTTACTGATTAGATGCATCTTTGATAGAAATATCATAGAAGGCCAGGCACGGTGACGCAGGCCTGTAGTACCAGAGGCTTGGGGAGACTGAGGCAGAGAAGATCATGAGTTCAAACCCAGCCTAGCAACAGCGAGGCATTAAGCAACTCAGTAAGACCTTGTCTCTAAATAAAATATAAGAAAATAGGACTGGGAATGTGGCTCAGTGGTTGAGTGCCTCTGACTTCAATCCCCAATACCAAAAGAAAAGAAAAAGAAGTATCACAGAATTGATTATGTGCTCTCATGTTATCCTAGCAGGTGATATATGATTTCAGTTTGTCCCACAACTGGTGATGTTACCTTTGATATTTTTTGAAAGAACTATAACAACAGTGGTTGCCAAGTGATTATTTTATAATTCCATTCTTCTACAATTTTTAGTTGGCATTTGGTTGTAAGGAAATGCTTTTATGAACTCTTGGATTCCTATTATTGCAGTATATGCCACTGTTGTTATTATTTATTTTGATCCCAGTCTGGCTAGTGGCAGCCTCTCAACTGACTTCTGAGTCCTTTGTGATACCCCTATTATTCTTTGA
The DNA here is from genome assembly GCF_021218885.2 of Marmota monax. Classification (NCBI taxonomy): domain Eukaryota; kingdom Metazoa; phylum Chordata; class Mammalia; order Rodentia; family Sciuridae; genus Marmota; species Marmota monax. Next base: position 8,525,588 of record NW_026693473.1, on the reverse strand, counting down.
ACACTTCATTTTTTCTGACACAGCAAGATATCTTGACTCATATTGTACTTGCTGGGCTCAAGCACTAGAATCAGCCATTTCTCCAAGGGCCCTATTTTATTTTATTTTTTACTGGAGAACAGATATTTAGAAGTAAAGCCAGGGTACTAGATATGTTCATGCTTTGGGGGTGATAAGTGTTGCCTTTTTTCCCAGTGGGCAGTAGGGAATATATATACTCATACACACATTTATGTCTATATTTATTTTTGTATGTGTATACATTGAAAGATATATGTTATACCAGTACCTCTAATTCAGTCTAACACCGAAGGTTTTATGCTACTTTTCTCCCCTTTCATATTTATAACTCCCATTTTCTGACATGAGGAACCTTATTCCCATTATTCTCTATATGTATTTATTTAATAGTTTAAAATCCCCTATAATAAGCATTTTCCATCACTCACTGCCCTAAGTGGACACCTTCCTTACTCTGCTCTATCACCAGTAGATCCCCTTTTACTCTACTAAGGACTCCAAACCTCATGCCTGGCTGCTGTTATTGCCATATAGAGACTCCTCAGTTGAGTCCCAACAACACACATCAGCCTGCTGCCACTCTGCCCATGGTCACCCACCCTTTCACCCTGGTCAGGCTTCAACACCCTAAACCAGGTTGCTTTCTCCTCCCTATTCCCAGCACCCAGATGTTCTCCTTACCCTACTTGAGAAGTGTACTTTTCTGTTCAATAAGTTGCTGCCTATAGCATGGTCATGACAGTAAATCATATTCTAGAAACTTTATTTTGTTTACTTCTCTCAGTTATGTCAGTAAAATATGAGTTGATGTTATGGATGGTTCAAATTAGGGATCAGTGTTCATTAGATTTGATATATATCCAGTTGGTCCATCAGTGGTTCTTTTAGAACCATCCTTTCATGCTTTATCATAAATCATTGTAAGAAGGTCATATAAATGTTGCAAAGAAAATCAGTTATCTAAATGTGTAATTTTAATTTTATAATATGGAATTTAAAAAATTTTTCATAAAAGGAACTGGGTATAAATGGTGATTAGAGTCCCCAGAGGCTTTATTCATAATGTACTCTGAAAAAATTATGGTAAAATGTATATAACATAAAATTACCATTTTAACCATTTTAAATGTATTATTCAGTGATGTTAAATACATTCATAGCATTATACAAATGTCATCACTCTCTGTCTCCAGAATTATTTAATCATACCAAACTGGGAACTGGTTTATAATGGGAGCATTGGAAAGAGAGAAAGAACCAGGGAGATTAATGGTATCTTGGTTATTATATATTGTTGCCTCAGTATTTATATTGTATATACATGTATTATATTTGACATTTTCAGTTTAGATATGCAATTCCCCAGAATTATATCATCCTTTCAATCCTGTCCTCAAATCATCCTTTTATATTTTAATCTACTGTAAGAACTAATATTTATGCCTGTTGAAATTTTTTAAAACAGGAAATCCTGGCATCAGGAATAAGCTGAACTTCAGTGGTGAGATTTGTAATGCCTTTTAAAATAATTAATACGAAATATATTTCCGCTTATTTTTTAGAGAATGTGATGGTAGAAGATGATAATAATTTTCTCTTAATATGTACAGATTCTATCCCTCACCCTGCATTTATAACATTACTATGTATTTGTTTATGTATTTATTGTTGACAGTTGAAAAACAATAGAATTCAGTTTAAAGAAGAAGCTGGAAGAGTGTCTGCACTTACAATCCTGCTCCCAGAGGTTAACTTTCAGACATTTCTTTGCATTTTTTTATGTGTTTCATTTTCCCTCTTTTTTACTTAGTGTTATGTAATAAACAATATCCCATATGACTTATGAACTTATTCCTTTTTAAAATCATAGATTCTGAATTCTTTTTAATATATTTATTTTCATATGGTCCTGAGGATTGAACCCAGTGCCTCACATGTGCAAGGCAAGTGCTCTGCCATTGATCACAACCATAGCCTTATAAATTTATTCTTACAAATAATTTTTAATTGCTATATAATATTTATTCTTACATAATTATCATTATTCAATCATGCAGACACCTTTGGATATTTAAGGTATTCCTTCCCCAATTACAAACAGTGCTCAAGAGAATAACTGAAAGTTATTTGCTTTTTAAATTATTCCCTTAAGGTAAATTTTCACAGGTACTGAGTCAGAGTTTAGACATTTTTAAGGCTCTAGTTGTTTACTGCTAAATTGGTTTTTCTAAAGTTTTTGTGAATTTGTGTATCTTAAAGCAGGTGCAAGAACCTATTTCCATGCATTTAAAAAGTTTTTTTGTTTTGTGGTGAAATAAATAAAATTATTAATTGCAATCATAGTATTTGTCTTTTTGTGACTTTTTAAATTTAACATAATGTCTTCAAGGTTCGTCCATGTTGTAGCATGCCAGAATTTCCTTCCTTTTTAAGGCTAATATTTCATTTTATGTATATACCACATTTTATTTATCCCTTGGTTTGTTTCCACCTTTTAGCTACAGTGAATAATGCTGCATGAACTATTGGCATACAAATAACTGAGCCTTTGTTTTCATTTCTTTTGGGTATATAGCTAGGAGTAGAATTGCTGTCATATGATAATTCTGTAATGAAGTTTTTGAACAGCCACCAAAATGTTTTGCACAGAGGCTGAACCATTTTACATACCCACCAGCAAGAGTTCTAGTTTGTCCACATTCTTGCCACCACTTGTTATTTTGTTGTGTTTTGTTTTAAGTATAGCCTTCCTCAGTAGGTGGGAAGAGGTATATCATTAAGACCCTGATTTGTATTTCCCCAATGACTAATGATTTTAAGCATCTTTCCCTTTTATTTGTAGCCAGACATCATTGGACACAGGTATCTTCTTTGCAGAAATGTCAGTTCAAGACTGTAACCCATTTTTTTTGATTGGGTTATTTGTTTTCTTATTGAGTTGTTCTTTATATATTCTTTGAATGTTCTAAGTATTAAACCCTTAACAGATGTATGATTTAAGAGTATGTTATAGGTTGGGAGGGGGGGCAGTGGGTACCAGGAATTGAACTCAGGGGCACTCAACCACTGAGCCACATTCCCCAGCCATATTTTGGGTTTTATTTAGAGACAGGGTCTCACTGAGTTGCTTAGCAACTCGCTTTTCCTGAGGTTGGCTTTGAACTCACAATCATCCTGCCTCAGCCTTCTGAGCCACTGGTATTACAGGCATGCAAAATCACCGTGCCCAGCTTTCTGTAGATTTTCTTTTCACTTACTTGATAATTTCCTTTTCAAGGTTTTAATTATGATGAAGTCTAAATGATTTTTTTTCTTTTGTCAGTTATACTTTTGGTGTCATATCTAAGAATCCATTGCCAAACCCATGGTCATGTTTATTTATCCCATGTTTTCTTCTAAGAGTTTTATGAGTTTAGACTTTGTACTTGGTTGTTGATCCATTTGGAGTTACTTTTATATATGATTTGAGGTAGGTAGAGGTTCAACTTTATTCTTTTGCATGTGGATAGCCAATTGTCTCAGCACCATGCATTTTTAATAAATCTCAACTAATGGGTAAAAACATTTATTGTTACAATTTTGTATTCATCATTGAGGATAAGCATAGTTTCAAGTTTCACAACTTTTTTCTTCATGTTTTAAATCTTTGTTAATTCATACTGTCCTTGAACTACCTGGTTTTAGTGTTTTTCTTACATATGTAATTTTGTATAGTAAATGTTTATGAATTAGTTTAGCTTACAGTAATTATACCTTGTTACAAAACACTTTTTTTATGTTCTAGAGTCATATCTCTAAACATAATTGAACCAAGCCAAATAAATTATGAAACATAAATATCAAAAACATGTTTGTTTAAATTATATCACTAAAGTATTCTCCTTTTTCTTTTTTTTCCTCTTTTTTTTTTTTTTTTGGCCAGACTGTCTGACACATTGTAGACAGGTAGTGAATGTTAGCTGAATTAATGACTATTATAGATAGTTTTAGGCAGTTTATTACTATTCTTGATGGTAGAGATCAATTGTATAGATTATTTAAAGATATATACATTTTGTTTTGAAGTTCTTTGAATCTTTTGTCTGTGTATTTATAAGCTTTCATAGTTTGCATGGTGGACTAATAAAATGACTTTGGTTTCTTTAAATGCAAAAAGGAAAGCAGTCAAATACTTTTTGAATGCTAGAAAAAAATTTTATAATCTATGAAACAAGTGTCTTTTCTTCTAGAGGAAGAGCAGTATTATAAGTGATTGCCTTTTATTATTTTTACTTAAACATCTAAAGAATAGTCATTCCTTTTAACTATAGAGTCTTGAATATTATAATGGATACACAATTATTTCTAAAATTTCTGGAGAACATTTCCTCATTTAAATTATAGTAATATATTAATATTTTACCTACTACTTAGTTATTTCTGAAAACTACAATTTATCTTTGTGGCACAACTTTCAGTTATGTTTTTTTCTTTTGTTTTGGTGTTTTTCCTGATTTTTTGTCATTGATGATTTTTAGCCAACAGAAGCTGTTCCTCCCTCTTCTCCCACTGTCCCTGTGATCCCTGTCCTGCCAGTCCCTGCTGAGAATACTGTCATCCTACCCACCATACCACAGGTTTTTATTAGTTTATTTTTTCTTTATAAAAATTTCATTTGCTTTTGATGTTTTATTTGTATTCTTTTAAAACTGTTTTAACTTTTTTGTTGTTGTTAGATATGGTAATTTACTTTGGGCTTCAGTGGGTATTTTCAGGCAATTAAATATTTGGGATTTAATAATATAAAATGGGTTCAAATTTGCCATTTTATTAGGTAGTATTTATGAAATAGGACATATTCTAAATATCTTCATAATATTGAATCTCCTTACATTTGTTATCATGCCTTTTATACTTGTAAATCTATTTTAAAAGGTTTTTAAAAATATTTTTGCTTTGCAAAATCTTGTTTAATTTCTAAAGATAATTTAAAAATTGCATTTCTGATCTTGTACTGGATGTATCATTTTATGTAGTACTTTGTTTCCTAATATGTGTTTGTCTTCTTTAGTAATATTCATCATTTTCTCATTTGATTAGATAACATACTTCACTTTTATTAATTAAAAATAATTGATGATATATCTAGAGTATGTGAGAACTCTGTGCTAACTTCATAACTTTCCTACAAGTAAAACTACTCCAAAATAAACATTTTATTTTAATAAATTTACGTGTAACAGTTAAAAATAAAATAATAGCCAACTGTCAGAGAACTTGATTATTTTTCATTTTTAGAGCCTATCTAGTTTCAAGGAATGGCTTATTGACATTAAGTGCGTTTCCAACAAAATTACCCAAAGTGAGATTAATGATATTAAGTAAAGTATTGATAATCTTTGGTGTGAAAAATCTGATCCACATTCAAAGTGTAAATTAATGCACATAGTAGTAATATGCTAGTTCTTTCTGGTAGGAATATAACTACATCCTCTCTGACACCAGTCTCTTAAACTCAGAAGCTTAATTCTACTCCAAAGTAAATTCTTTAAAAACAAACAAACAAAAACAAATAGATGCTTTCATTCTTAGTCACTTCTGTCATTAAATTGAGCTATCATGTAATTGAGACTTTGGTGAAAATGCTTTAATGTGTGATGGTCTTTTTTGATATTCAAACATGTATTTTGGAATGGATTGGTTTCCCTTAAATTTTGTGTAACCATTTGAGTCATATACAGTAGTCCCTCCTTATCCAAGGGTTGGCTTGCTGCAGTTTTAGTTATTCTCAATTGACTATGTTCAAAAATATTAAATGAAAAATTCCAGAAATAAAAACTCATAAATTTTAAATAACTCTTATTACAGAATAGGGTTATAATTGTTCAATATATTATTTGTTGTTAATCTTTTTTGTGATTAATTTATAAATTAAACTGTATCATAGGTATGTGTATATAGGGAAAAGAGTTTTTATAGGATACAGTACTATTCGTTGTTTCAGATATCTGTGGAACATCTTAGAACATATCCCTGGCAGATTGGGGTGTATTGTAAATACTAAAATGAATATAATATTGTCCTCCAAGAGCTTACTAGATGTACCAGAGACAAGTTAACAGATAACTCCCATGTGATATGCAAGTAATTACATCAGAGGTGTTTCTAGGGAAGAGCATCCTGTTGCCCCTGGACCCTTCAAATTTCACAAAATGTTTTGAGTTTTAGGTCTTAAATTATTGGATCATTATTAGCACTGTCTAAAGCATGATCTGATACATTTTTGTTTCATGGATAATCTTAAATGTATCTGGATTATCTGAGTGAACCTTTTTTAAATTGCAAACTAATGCTTGACTGCAGTGCTCTTACTCTGTTTGCTTTCTGGAGTTTTCTGTTTGTTTTGGTTTATTTTAAAATCATTTCGTAGTTACATACAGTTGAAAAATTGTACAAAGATACCCAAATTCCTCAGTTGTTAATATATGTACTTACCACAGCTGCTTTCTTATTTTTCTTCCTATGTATTTTTTAATGTTTTGTGATACTAAATTATTTATGATACTAAATCAAGAATATTATTACAGTACAGTGGGCTAAATTGGGAAATTAACATTAGTACAATGCTGTTGTCTAGTGTATGGACCTTAAATACATTTTACTGATTATCCCAATAATGTTCTTTATTAAGGAAAAAATACACAAAATAGATCCTTTGGCCTGCCTAATACCACATACTTAATTTCCATGATACTACACTCCTTTGATCTGGAGTAACCCCATAATCTGTCTTCAATCATGAGTATGACAAGAAGAAAACTAGCTACTTATTTTGTAGAATATCTTTCAGTTTGTGTTTCATTCATTTTCCTAAGATTGAAGTCACATATTTTTACTAAAAATTTATTGTTGAAAAATTTGTAGGACATAAAATGTAGTTATATTAATACATTCATATTGTTGTACACTCATCGCTATTCATTTATCTCCAGAACTCTTGCAGAACTGAAACTCGGTACTCATTAAATAGTAATTCCCCATTTCTCCCTTCCCCAGCCACTGGCATTCACTCTGTTTCTCTGATTTTGACTACTCTGAAGTATCTCATGTAAGTGGAATCATATAATGTTTGTCTTTTAGAGCTGATTTGTTTCACTTAGCATTATGTCCCTAAAGTTCATCCATGTTTTAGTGAATGTCAGAATCCTCCCCCTTTGTTTTCTTTTCTTTTTTTTTGTTTTGTTTTGTTTTTATTACTTGGCTTGAACCCGGGGGAACTCTAATTCTGAGATATATCCCCAACTCCTTTTATTTTTGCTAAATTACTGAGAGCCTAAGTTGTTGAGTCTGACCTTAAACTTGCAATCCTGCTTCCTTAGCCTCAAAGTCACTGAGATTACAAGTGTATGCCACTACACCTGGCAGAATTTTTTCTTTTGTTTTTGTTTTGGTACCAAGGATTGAACCCCAGGGAGCTTAACCACAGAACCACATCCCCAGCCCCTCTCTTCTTTTTTTTTTTTCTTTTTGAGACAGACTTTTGCCAAGTTGCTGAGGCTGGCTTTGAATTGATGATCCACCTGCCTCAGCCTCCTGGGCCAGTGGAATTACAGATATGCACCTCTGTGCCCAACTCTTGTTTTCAAAGGCTAAATAATACTGCATGTATTACACAACTGATACATATATACCCAAAATGTGGTGGTCAGTTTTTTGTTGCTGTAAAATACCAGACAAGAGCAACTTGAAGGAGGAAAAGTATATTTGGGCTCACAGATTAAGAGGTTTGGTCCATGGTTGGTAGAGTCCATTGATCTGGGCTTGAGTTGAGGCAGAACCTCATGACAGAGTGTGTGGCAGAGGAAAACTAGTCATTCACGGTGACCAGGAAACAGAGAAAGCTTGAAGAGCCAGAGACAAGATATAGTCCCTAAGAACATGCCCCCAGTGACTTGCTTCCTCTAGTCATGCCTCACCTGCCTATGGTTACCACACAGTAATAATTTTAACACATTAAAATTATTAATCTGAGGCTAGGGATGTGGCTCAAGTGATAGCATGCTCGCCTAGAATGCGTGAGGCACTGGGTTTGATTCTCAGCACCACATAAAAATAAAATAAAGATATTGTGTCCACTTAAAACTAAAAAATAAATATTTAAAAAATTATTAATCTATAAAATGGGTTAATCCATTGACAAGGTTATAGGCTCTCAGAATCTAATCTTTTCACATCTGAACTTTGCTGCATTACCTAACACATGAGCTTTTGGGGGGGACTTTCTAGATCTAATCCATAACACCATGTTCCATATCCATCCATACTTCAAAGACAGCTGGATTCCCTCCACGTTTTAGGTATGGTAAATAATGCTGCTGTGAACATGGATGTAAAAATCTCTATTCTAGACACTGGTTTCAATTCTTTGTAGTTTGTACCTAGAAGTAAAATTGCTTGATCATGTGGCATTTCTTTTTTTAAGAAACCATCATGCTGTTTTCTGTGGTTATACCATTTGACATTCCCAGCACAGTGCCTAAGGGCTCCTATTTTCCCACATACTCACCAACACTTGTTGCTTTTGTTTTCTTGACAGTGCCAGCCTTGTGGGTCTGAGGTGGTATCTCATTATAGTTTTGATTTAATTTCCCGAATGATTAGTAATGTTAAACATATTTCATGTGCTTATTGCCAATTTGCATATCTTCTTTGGAATAATATCTGAACAATTTATTTCCCAGATTTTAAATTGAGTTATTTATTTTTTTGTTGTTGAGTTTTAGGAGTTCTCTGTATGTTCTGGATATCACTCTCTTACCAGAGATAATTTGCAAATTTTCTTTTCTGTTCAGTGATTGCCTCTTGATTAGTTGATAGTGTCTTTGCTACACAAATTTAAAATTTTTTCACAAAATCAAATTTGTCTACTTTTTCTTTTGTTGCTGTGTCTTTGTGTCAAAGGAAATCATTGCCAAACCCAATGTTTTGAAGCTTTTATCCTGTTTTCTCCTAAGAATTTCATATTTTTAGATCTTACATGTATATTATAGATTGATTTTAGATTAATTTTTGTCCATGATTTTTATTTCTGGATTCTTTTCTCTTCCACAGTCTATATGTCTGTCTTTATACCAGTACTCTCTTATTTTGCTTATTGCAACTCTGTAGTAAATTTTAAAATCAAGAAATTGCAAATCAAATGGTTTTCTTAATTTCCTTTTTAGATTGTTCATTGTTAACAGAATTGTAACTACTTTTTGTATGTTGACTTTGTATCTTGATACTTTGCTGAATTCATTAATTAGTCTTAACAGTTTTTTCTGGAATCTTTTTATGGACTATCAGCTGTGAACAGAGATAATTTTGCTTCCTCCTTTCCGATTTAAATGTCATATTTTCTTCCTTATTGCTCTGACTACAATTTCAACTAAACAAGTAGTGTTATGTTGAATACTTTAGTAAAAAGCAATCATTTTGCCTTGTTCTTAATCTAGAGGAAAAGCTCTTAGTCTTTCACCATTGAGTGTGATACTTGTTGTAGGAGGTATATTCATGCAAAACATGGCTTTTATCATGAAGTATATGACTTTTAAATTATTTCTAGTTAATAAGTATTTCATCTTGAAAGAGTGTTTTGTCGGATGCTTTTTTGCATCAATTAAGATAATATGTGTTTTTTTTTTCTTTTCAGTCTATTGTGGTATATTGCACTGATTATTTTTATGAACCATCCTTGTATGCCAGGAATAAAATACCACTTGATTATGATGAATATTCCTCTTAATATAGTGCTGTTTGCTAGTATTTTGTTAAGGATTTTTGCATAGTGTTCATAAAGATGTGGGTCTGTAGTTAAGGATTTTGCATTAGTGTTTTTAGGATATTGGCCTATAGTTTCTTGTTGTTTCTAGGTTTCTAGATTGTACTTGTTTCTTTGGCATCGGGGTAATGCTGGGCTCATAAAATGAGTATTAATATAGTCTTTTCTCTTCTATTTTTTTGGAAAGCTTGAGAAGGACTAATGTTAATTCTTTAAGTGCTTGATAAAATTCACCAGTGAAGGTATCTTGTCCATGACCTTTCTCTGTGAGAAAATTTTTCTATTTTTATCCCCCAGGGGTGTAGGAGGGTGGTGCTGGGGATAAAACCCAGGGCTTCCAACATGCTAGGTGAGTGTTTTACTAAGCTAGATTCCCATTCACTGTCAGAAGATTTTAATTATGGATTCAGTTATAGATCTATCGTAATATTCTTTTCTTCATGATTGAGTCTTGATAGGTTTTTGCATTTGTAGGAATTCTCTCTCGTTTAGCTTATCTAATATGTTGACATACATTTGCTTGTTCATAGTCCTTTTATAATCCATTTTACTTCTCTAAAATTAGTAGTTAATATCTCTATTTCAATTTTAGTAGAAATATTCTTCCTAGGTCCAGACAGCTAAGGATTTGTTAATTTTGTTGATCTTTTCAAGGAGCCAAAAAGGGCCTTTTTAATTTTCTATGTATTTTTGTATATTTATTTATTTTTCCTGGTTACTAGGGATTTAACCTGGGGGCACTTTACCACTGACTAAAGCCTCAGCCCTTTTTATTTTTATAGTTTGAGACAGGGTCTCTCTAAGTTGCTGAGGGCCTCCCTGAGTTGCCGAGGATGTTCTCAAACTTGTGACCCTCCTTTGTCAGCTTCCCAAGTTGCTGGGATTACAAATCTGTGCCACTGTGCCCAGCTCTCTTTAATTTTTCTGTTCTCTATTTTATTTTTGTTCTCATCTTATTTCCTTCTTTATGTAGCTAGCCTTTTTTTTTTGTAGCAGGGATTGAACCCCCAGGGCACTTAACCTCTGAGCCAGATCCCCAGCCCTTGTATATTTTATTTAGAGACAGGGTCTTGCTGAGTTGCTTAGGGCCTTATGAAGTTGCTGAGGCTGACTTTGAACTCAAAATTCTCCTGCCTCAGCGTCCCAAGCCGCTGAGATTACAAGTGTGCACCACCATGCCTGGTCTGTAGCTAGTTTTATGTATAGCTTGTCTTCTTTTTTCTAGTTCCTTAAGTTATAGTGTTAGGTAGTTACTTTGGTTTTGATCTTTAGCATATTGTTTATAGCTACACATTTCCTTTTTAGTACTATTTTCACTGTGTCTTATAAGTTTTGGTATATTGTGTTTTTGTTTTCATTCATCTATAGATATTATCTAACTTGTGATTTCTTCTTTGATCCACTGATTATTTAAGAGTATAATTAATTCCAACAAATTTGTAAATTTTCCCATTTTTGTTCTGTTACTGACTTCATCCTATCGTGGTCAGAGAATATACTTTATATATCTGTCTTTTTATTCTTTTGGGACTCATTTTGCTGGCTGTGGTCTCACTTAGAAATTGTCCCGTGTACACTTGAGAAGAATAAATATCCTGTTGATGTTGGAGTTTTCTGTATATATCTGTTAGATCTACTTGGTTCATTGTGTCATATTCATTTCTACTCTTTCCTTAATTATCTTTTTTCTAGTTCTTCTGTCCATTATGGACAATGGGGTAGTGGTGCTCAAGTCTCCAACTATTATTTTTGAACTCTTTCTTCCTTTTGTTTCTTCAATTTTTGTTTCTTATGTTGTTATGGATGGTTACTAGGTACACAGATGCTCATAATTGTTACATATTTGTGAATTGAAGCTTTTATTCATCTATAATCTTACCTGTAATCTTTTTTATTTATAGTTAACTTTGAGTATAGCCACTTTTGCTCTTTTTGATTTACTATTTGCATAGAATATCTTTCTATCCTTTACTTTCAACATATTTGTATCTTTGAATCTAAGGTGAGTCAGTTACAGATAGCATGTAATTGAGTCATTCTTTTTTTTTTTTAATCCATCTGCCTCCTGGTCTTGTCTTTTGATTAAAGAATACAATTCATTTGAAGTAATTGCTAGGAAGGAAGGACTTTTGTCATTTTTTATATGCCTTATAACTTAGTTTGTGCCCCATTTCTTGCATTATTTTTTTCTTTGGCATTTAGTTGATTTTTGTAGTAAAATATTTAATTTTCTCAATTTCTTTGTGCCTCTACTTCTTTGTCATTGCCATGGGATTACATTTAATATCTTAAAACACTCAGAATATGAATATATGTAAATTTAGCTTTAATAACATTTAAGTACTTCTCTCTTTTAACAGCTCTATCCCCACCCTTTTAGTTATTTGTGTCACAAAATTGTATCTATTTTTTTAAAATAGTTGTAGATGAACAGCATGCCCTTGCTTTATTTATTTATTTTCTTATGCAGTGCTAAGGGTCGAACCCGGTGCCTTACACATGCTAGGCAAATACTCTGCCACTGAGTTACAGCCCCAGCCCACAAAATTGTATCTTTATATATTGTATATTCAAAAACATAAAGTAATAATTTTTATTTTACTCTCAAATATGCCGAAGACAAAGTGTGTCTTTACAAACCAAAGTTAAAATTATTGTTGTGGTTTACTATACTAATATTAACTTTTAGACTACTAGCTTACTTTAGTTACTTCGTAATACTGATTTCAATTATTTACTAGTAGTAACTTTCAAATCAAGCCCTGGCCCATGTTCCAACTAAAAATAAAAGATCTAAATTACTTGAAAATTCAAAAATTTGGGGCCACCAACATGATGCCACAAGTGGGAAATTCCATATTATGAAGCTTTATTTTAGTCATGTAAAATTATTTTTAAAATATTTTATACAACTAACTACCTTCAGGCTATTAGTGTCCTTTCATTTCAACCTATAGGATTACCTTTAACACTTCTTTCAGGATAGATTTAATGATAGTGAACTCCCTCATCTTTTGTTTATCTGGGAATGTCTTAGTTTCTTTCTCACTTTTAAAAGGACTATTTTGCTGAATAAAGTTTACAGGGTAATTTTTGTTTGTTTGTTCAGCCTTTGAATATGTTCACTCATCACCTTCTGGCATTTAAAGTTTCTGATGAGAAATCTGCTAATAATCTTTTTGAGAATCTCTTGTATGACAAGTAACTTATCTTGCTGCTTTGAAAAGCCTCCTTTGTTTTTGACCTTTGACAGTTATAATATGTCTCAGTGTGGATATCTTTGACTTCATCTTATTTGTGTGAGTTCCTTGACCGTTTTGGATGTTTATATTCATATCTTTCACCAACTTTGGGAAATTTTTTCTTATTTCTTCAAATATTCTCTTTGCTCCTTTCTAACTTCTCCTTAGTATTCCACAATATGTGTGTTCTTTCTGGTATCCCACAGATAACACGTTCACACTTCAGTAACCTCTTTTCTTTCTTTGCTCATCGTTCATACTTCCATTTTTGTTGATATATCATTTTCTTGACCTTTTTCATGGCTAGTTATTTGAGGACCTTTAAAGCAGTTGTTTTAAAGGCTTTGTTTAGTAGGTCTGTTATCAGGTCTTTTTCAGAGGCAGTTGGGTTGGTTTATTGTTTTTCTTTTGAATGGACCATATATACATTTCTGTTTCTTTGTATGCCTTGTAATTTTTTTGTCTAGCAAACTGCATATTTGAATTTGATATGTAATAACTTTGGAAATCGAATTCTCCTCCAGGATTTTGTTAGCTATTGTTTGTTTGTTTATTGTAAGCTGCCAAGAGTCAACCAGAGTTGTAAACTTGAGGTCTTCTCAGGTATTTTCTAAGCCTGCATATTCCCAGACCTGTGGTGATTTTCCAGTTTCCCCTATATATGCCATAACTAATGTCCTAGTCTTTGTTGTGAAAGGTCAAAAAGATTTTTTTTAAATGAAAGCAGGATATTATCGTGTGGATCTAGAATGTGCCCCAAAGGCTCATGTATCAAAGTCTTAATTCCCAGCTTATGAGGCTATTGGGAGGTGGTAGGAACTCAAGGAGGTGGGGCCTAGTTGAAGAAGGCAGATCACTGGGGCATGTCCTTGAAGGATATGACTTATTCCCAATCTCTCTGTCATTCCTTCTCTCTCCCCCTCTCCCTGTCTTTCTCACTCTCTTTGTGCTTCCTGGCTCTGTTCCATCATGTGCTTCCCAAATGCCCTAAATGATAAGGCCAATCGACAATGGACTGAAACTGTGAATCAGAGTAAACCTTTTCTTCTTTTATATTGTTTATGTCAGGTATTTTGTTACAGCAATGGAAAGCTGAATTATACACAGAGAATGAGACCCATGGAGGTCAATCCAGGCAGATTTGAGGAGGGGCTTACAATAATAGAGAGAGGGGCAAAAGCAGTGGCCATTGCCTCTTTGTCTACACCCCTGTGATCAGAAGAGGCAGTCAGCAGTTAAGAGCACAGATCTCTGGTATTTGGTGGACAGGATCTTTTTTGCCCACCATGACTCATGCAAGCTGTGTATAAACAGTTTTATGAAAACTACACAGGTAGCTGCCTGCCACAGGACTGAGGGAAGGCAGTTGGATAGCTACTACTATGCTAAAGTGACAAAATTAACTGTCCAGGCCTTCATTTGGAAGTTGTGATCCTTGAAGAGAATCCAGCATTTCCAGATACTCAGACAGATTATGCCACTGGATTTGTTGTCTAGGTAGAAAGAGATTTACTGTGCTTCTTACTTTGCCATCTTCCTAGAATCTACCCCATTTATTTTTTTTTTAATATTTTATTGTTTAGTTATAGTTGGACACAATACCTCTATTTTGTTTATTTATTTTTATGTGGTGCTGAGGATCGAACCCAGGACCTCACATGTTCTAGGCAAGCTCATTACCACTAAGCCATGACCCCAGCCCCCCCATTTATTTTTTACAATCACTTTAACCTACAGTGATCAACTCAGTGATAGTATGTTTCAAATTAAAATCCAAGATTTACCTCTGGGGTTTGTGAAGTCTACATTTGAAAAATGCTTGTTTTGGGAAGGAGAGAAAGATTAAACAAATGAATACAATGAAACTTTAATAAATGCTTAGAAGGAGAAATAGAATGTACCTTGTAAAACAATATTTTCTAAACTGTTAATTTTTGCCTATTTTTATTTATTTTTTATTGGCTGTTCAAAACATTACAAAGCTCTTGACATATCATATTTCATAATTTTTGCCTATTTTTAAATAACTGGTTCTTAGAATTATTTTAATACCTTTTTATTTATTTATTTTTTATTGGTTGTTCAAAACATTACAAAGCTCTTGACATATCATATTTCATACATTTGATTCAAGTGGGTTTTGAACTCCCAATTTTACCCGAAATACAGATTGCAGAATCACGTCGGTTACACACCTACATTTTTACATAATGCCCTATTAGTAACTGTTGTATTCTGCTACCTTTTCTATCCTCTACTATCTCCCCTCCCCTCCCCTCCCCTCTTCTCTCTCTACCCCATCTACTGTAATTCATTTCTCTCCTTGTTTATTTTCCCATTCCCCTCACAACCTCTTATATGTAATTTTGTATAACAATGAGGATCTCCCTCCATTACCATGCAATTTCCCTTTTCTCTCCCTTTCCCTCCCACCTCATGTATCTGTTTAATGTTAATCTTTTCTTCCTGCTCTTCCTCCCTGCTTTGTTCTTAGTTGCTCTCATTATATCAAAGAAGACATTTGGTATTTGTTTTTTAGGGATTGGCTACCTTCACTAAGCATAATCTGCTCTAGTGCCATCCATTTCCCTACAAATTCCATGATTTTGTCATTTTTTAGTGCTGTATAATACTCCATTGTGTATAAATGCCACATTTTTTTTTAATCCATTCATCTATTGAAGGGCATCTGGGTTGGTTCCACAGTCTAGCGATTGTGAATTGTGCTGCTATGAACATCGATGTAGCAGTATCCCTGTAGTATGCTCTTTTAAGGTCTTCAGGGAATAGTCGGAGAAGGGCAATAGCTGGGTCAAATGGTGGTTCCATTCCCAGCTTTCCCAGGAATCTCCATACTGCTTTCCAAATTGGCCGCACCAGTTTGCAGTCCCACCAGCAATGTACAAGAGTACCCTTTTCCCCACATCCTCTCCAGCACTTGTTGTTGTTTGACTTCATAATGGCTGCCAATCTTCCTGGAGTGAGATGGTATCTTAGGGTGGTTTTGATTTGCATTTCTCTGACTGCTAGTGATGGTGAGCATTTTTTCATGTACTTGTTGATTGATTGTATGTCCTCCTCTGAGAAGTGTCTGTTCAGGTCTTTGGCCCATTTGTTGATTGGGTTATTTGTTTTCTTATTGTTTAACTTTTTGAGTTCTTTGTATACTCTGGATATTAGGGCTCTATCTGAAGTGTGAGGAGTAAAAATTTGTTCCATGATGTAGACTCTCTATTTACCTCTCTTATTGTTTCTCTTGCTGAGAAAAAACTTTTCAGTTTAAGTAAGTCCCATTTGTTGATTCTTGTTATTAACTTTTGTGCTATGGGTGTCCTATTAAGGAATTTGGAGGCCGACCCCACAATATGTAGATCGGAGCCAACTTTTTCTTCTATCAGACGTAGAGTCTCTGATTTCATATCAAGCTCCTTGATCCACTTTGAGTTAACTTTTGTGCATGGCGAGAGGAGGGGATTCAGTTTCATTTTGTTGCATATGGATTTCCAGTTTTCCCAACACCATTTGTTGAAGATGCTATCCTTCCTCCATTGCATGCTTTTAGCTGCTTTATCAAATATAAGATAGTTGTAGCTTTGTGGATTAGTCTCTGTGTACTCTATTCTGTACCATTGGTCCACCCGCCTGTTTTGGTACCTGTACCATGCTGTTTTTGTTACTATTGCTCTGTAATATAGTTTTGAATCCGGTATCGCTATACCACCTGATTCACACTTCCTGCTTAGCATTGTTTTTGCTACTCTGGGTCTTTTATTTTTCCATATGAATTTCATGATTGCTTTATCTATTTCTACAAGAAATGCCATTGGGATTTTGATTGGCATTGCATTAAACCTATAGAGAACTTTTGGTAATATCGCCATTTTGATGATGTTAGTTCTGCCTATCCATGAACAGGGTATATTTTTCCATCTTCTAAGATCTTCTTCTACTTCTCTTTTTAGGGTTTTGTAGTTTTCATTGTATAAATCCTTCACCTCTTTTGTTAGGTTGATTCCCAAGTATTTTATTTTTTTTGAGGATATTGTGAATGGAGTGTTTTTCCTCATTTCCGTTTCAGAAGTTTTGTCGCTGATATACAGAAATGCCTTTGATTTATGCGTGTTGATTTTATATCCTGCCACTTTGCTGAATTCATTTATTAGTTCTAGTAGTTTTTTTGTAGACCCTTTTGGGTCTTCTAGGTATAGAATGATGTCACCTGCAAATAGTGATAATTTAAGTTCTTCCTTTTCCTATTTTGATGCCTTTAATTTCTTTCGTCTGTCTAATTGCTCTGGCCAGTGTTTCGAGAACTATATTGAATAGAAGTGGTGATAGAGGGCATCCCTGTCTTGTTCCAGATTTTAGGGGGAATGCCTTCAATTTTTCTCCATTGAGAATGATGCTAGCCTGAGGCTTAGCATAGATAGCTTTTACTATGTCGAGGTAAGTTCCTGTTATTCCTAGTTTTTCTAATGTTTGGAACATAAAGGGATGCTTTACTTAGTCGAATGATTTTTCTGCGTCTATTGAGATGATCATATGGTTCTTATCTTTAAGTCTATTGATGTGGTGAATAACATTTATTGATTTCCGTATATTGAACCATCCTTGCATCCCAGGGATGAATCCTACTTGATCATGGTGCACAATTTTTTTGATATGTTTTTGTATCCGATTCGCCAGAATTTTATTGAGGATTTTTGCATCTAGGTTCATCAGAGATATTGGTCTGTAGTTTTCTTTCTTTGAAGTGTCTTTGTCTGGTTTCGGAATCAGGGTGATGTTGGCCTCATAGAATGAATTTGGCAGAGCTCCCTCTTTTTCTATTTCCCGAAATAGCTTGAAAAGTATTGGTATTAATTCTTCCTTAAAGGTTTTGTAAAACTCCGCTGTATACCCATCCGGTCCTGGGCTTTTCTTGGTTGGAAGTCTTTTGATTGCTTCTTCTATTTCATCTATTGATATTGGTCTGTTTTAAGTTGTGAGTATCCTCCTGACTCAGTCTGGGCAAATCATATGACTTAAGGAATTTATCGATGTCTTCACTATCTTCTATTTTATTGGAATATAGGTTTTCAAAATAATTTCTAATTGTCTTCTGTATTTCTGTAGTGTCTGTTGTGATATTGCCTTTTTCATCCCCTATGTTAGTAATTTGAGTTCTCTCTCCTCTTCGTTAGCATGGCTAAGGGTCTATCAATCTTATTTATTTTTTCAAAGAACCAACTTTTAGTTTTGTTAATTTTTTCAATAGTTTCTTTTGTTTCAATTTCGTTGATTTCCGCTCTGATTTTAATTATTTCTTGCCTTCTGCTACATTTGCTGTTGATTTACTCTTCCTTTTCTAGGGCTTTGAGATGAAGTGTTAGCTCATTTATTTGTTGGTTTTTCCTTTTTTTCAGGTATGACCTCCAGGCGATGAATTTCCCCCTTAAAACTGCTTTCATTGTGTCCCATAGATTCCGATATGTTGTGTCTGTATTTTCATTTATCTCTAAGAATTTTTTGATTTCCTCCTTTATGTCTTCTGTAACCCATTGATCATTCAGTAAAATATTGTTCATTTTCCATGTGATGTAGGATTTTTCCTTCCTTCTTTTATCATTGATTTCCAGTTTCATTCCATTATGATCAGATAAAATGCATGGGATTATCTCCACCCCTGTATATTTACTGAGGGTTGCCCTATGGCATAATATATGGTCTATTTTTGAGAAGGATCCATGTGCTGCTGAGAAAAAAGTATATCCTCTTGATGATGGTTGATGTATTCTATATATGTCAGTTAATTCTAGGTTGTTGATTGTGATATTGAGTTCTATAGTTATTTTATTCAACTTTTGTTTGGAGGATCTGTCAAATGGTGAGAGAGGTGTGTTGAAGTCACCCATAATTATTGTGTTGTGGTCTATTTGATTCTTGAACTTGAGGAGAATTTGTTTTATGAACGTCGCAGCACCATTATTTGGTGCATAAATATTGATAATTGTTATGTCTTGTTGGTGAATGGTTCCTTTTAACAGTATATAATGTCCTTCCTTATCCCTTTTGATTAACTTAGTCTTGAAGTCGATTTTATTCGATATGAGGATGGCCACCCCTGCTTGCTTACGAGGACCGTGTGCGTGGTATATTTTTTCCCAACCTTTCACCTTCAGCCTGTGTATGTCTTTTGCAATCAGATGTGTCTCCTGGAGGCAGCATATTGTTGGATTTGTTTTTTTAATCCATGTTACCAGCCTATGTCGCTTTATTGGAGAGTTTAAGCCATTAACGTTTAGAATTACTATTGATATATGGTTTGTACTTCCAGCCATGTTTGATTATTTATCTTCTTTTTTTTTTTTTAATTTAATTTAGTTTGTTTCTCCATGGTTAGCTTTCCCCCCGCCCTCTGTTTTTATAGAGGCACTTCCCACTGATGGTTTTGGTTATTGTTTTTCATTTCTTCCTCGTGTAGTGTTTTGCTCAAGATGCTTTGCATTGCTGGTTTTCTGGCTGCAAATTCTTTTAGCTTTTGTTTATCATGAAAGATTTTTATTTCATTGTCGTACCTGAAGCTTAATTTTGCTGGATACAGAATTCTTGGTTGGCATCCATTGTCTTTCAGTGTTTGAAATACGTTGTTCCAGGATCTTCTCGCTTTCAGCATCTGTGATGAAAAATCCGTTGTTAACCTTATTGGTTTACCCCTGAATGTAATCTGCCTCCTTTCTCTTGTAGCTTTTAATATTTTCTCTTTGTTCTGTATATTGGATATCTTCATAACAACGTGTCTTGGCGTTGGTCTACTGTGATTTTGTGTGCTCGGTGTCCTGTATGCATCTAAAATTTGTATATCTGTTTCCTTCTTTATTTCTGGAAAGTTTTCTGTAATTTTTTCATTCAGCAGGCTACTCATTCCCTTGGTTTGAATCTCTGTACCTTCTTCTATCCCGATGACTCGTAGGTTTGGTTTTTTTATGTTATCCCATATCTCTTGGATGTTTTTCTCGTGATTTTTAACCAGCCTTTCTGAGTTGGCTAGGCTCTTTTCAAGATGATATATTTTGTCTTCATATCTGACGTTCTGGCTTCTACTTGCTCCACTCTGTTAGTGATACTCTCAATTGAGTTTTTAATTTGGTTTATCGTTTCCTTCATTTCTAGAATTATTGTTTGATTTTTTTTATAATCTCTATCTCCTGATAAAGATGCTTAACTTCTTCTTTTATCTGTTTATGTAATTCATTTTCAAAGTGTTCTTTCAGTGTTTGGATTTGCTGTCTCGTATCCTCTTTAAGGTTCCATTCCATCTGTCTAAGGTATTCCTTGAGTTCTTTATATGACCATTTTTCTGCTGACTCTAGGTCCTCCTGAATATTTAGGCTGTCCTTCATTGTTTGTACCCCTTTTCTTCCTTGCTTTTTTATGCTGCTCATGTTACTTCTTGTTCTGTTTGACTGCTGAGTTACTGTTTACTCTTATAAATTTATTTGATGCTTGGGAGGAAAGATATTAGAAGGGAAGGGAAGAAGTCACTAAAGAGAATGAGAGTAGGCAGGTAGAATTCAAGGAAGGGGGAATAAGAAAATTGAAAAGACAAAAGAAACAAAAACAAAACACACACAAAAAAGTTAGAAACTAAAGAAAGAAAGAAAAGAAAAAAATTTTTTTTACAAAAATAATAATGATAATAAAAATAATGAAAATTAAAATTAAAAAAATTATAACAATAATAAAAATTAAAAATTAAAAAAAAATTAGAAACATTAAAAAAGTTAAAGAACAACAAAAAATTGAAAATGAAAGAAAAAAAAAGAAAAAGAAAAAAATGATAATAATAATAATAATAAATGCAGTCATAGAGTTCGATTAATTTCTCTTCCAGTAGGTGGAGCTGTGCCCACTGGGTCAAGCTTCTCCTCTCACTAAGTGGGAACCAATCACTGTGTAGCAGCTCTTCCTCACAGACTGGGCGGGTCTCCAATCCTGAGTGCCTAGGGCCTTCTCTTGTGTTTCCTCAAGCCAGGCCGTGCTCACCTGTGACGCTCACCACAATACTGGCTACACGCCATGTCTGCTGCTCCTGGGAGCCCTGTTGCGCTGGTTTCAATGCAGTTATCTCCTCCACCCGTGACGTCAGTTCTCTGCCAAGGTGGTATCACATGTAAATGGTGACCAATGCAACGGGTGGGTCCTGACTGTCTCTCCCAATCGCCGTTTCAATCCTGTGGCCACTGCCTATGAAGGCTCAGTTGGTTTTTACCTCTGAAAGTTCCTAAGGGCCAACCAGTTATTTCAGCGGGATTGTTAGTGCTGAGTCACGAGAAGCAGGCGAACTGGAGCTTGGATGCAGCCGATCCGGGCTCGGTGTGTGTGTTCTGAGGGGCCCAGACTGTACACCCCAGATCCACGTCAGCTCAGCATTGCCTAGTGATCCTGAGCAAACAGCATTTATACAGTTTACAGCTCCCTATGCCCGCGCAGTTGAAGAGGTCAGAGACTTGATCTCTCCCCGCCCACTGCCATGTTAGATCCCCTCAATGATATTCATGTTGCCCTTACAGCTTCCTGGCATAAGCAAGTTCTTGGGATTATACAAACTGCTGCTTCTGTTTCCAGTCCAGATTTCTAGAAATTAAACCCTGCCGCCATCGCCTCTTCCCCGGGGCCACGCTCAGGGGCGCCGCGCTCGTAGCTGCGCCGCCGACCGGTGCCCAGACCCTAGGTCCCAAGCGGCCTCCGCCGCGGCTCTCCGGCTCCCTCCTCTGAAGCAGGGGTCCCCTCACAGGGCATGCAGAACGACCCCAGAGCAGGCTCAACCCGAGGGTGCAGCGGCGAACAGGCGACCCAGGCGCTCAAGGCTGCGGTCCAGCCTTTGGAGGACAGGGCTCGGCACGCAGCCCAGCTCCAACCTCTAGGTGCGGCTGCCAGACAATGTAGCCATAGCCATCAAGACAGCCGGCAGAAAGCAAATGGCGGCTCCCGCGGAGTGGATTTTCGGCACAGAAACCGTAGCCCAGCCAACGATCCCAATCCACAAACTCTCCCTGTATAAAAAATATTCAAAAAAAAAAAAAAGGCGGGGCGCACTGAGCTTTCTTTGCCTAGGGTACTTACAATCCACTGCTGATTACACATTCACCTTTTCTGCCCGGAGCGAAGCGAAAGAGGAAGCAGATGGGAGCAAAGCGCCCGCGGCTCTTTTAATACCTTTTTAGAAACATTTTTTTGCCCTCTAAAATTTTGTAAGTGTGTTTTGATATGTTATAACAGTAATCACTGTAAGATCCTTTGTTAACGCAATAGAATAGAATAGTAAAAGTTAGATGAGCAAGATTAAATTTAAGTGTTATTATTGACCCTTGGGTCAAATTCCTTAGGACTTGTTAGTTCCTTCGACTGGATTATCTTACCTTTTTACTACACTTCTCCCCAGTCTCTAACTTTATGGTCCAAATTGAAACATACACAGTGCTGTGTATTATTATTAGTAAATAATAATAGATAATCACTTAGAGCTTCCTGCGATTTACAGCATACTTCCTTTATATGACTTCTTGGAACCTCACACAGTACTTGCCGCAGTCTGGCTGGGCACAATCAGGAGCCACTTGTCAAAAGAAACTAACTTTATTTTTAGAACCACACACGCCAAACAAAACAGCCTCTCAGGAAAAACCCTCAGAGCCTCAACTGCCACCACCGGCTTTCCACAAGCCTCTCTCTCCCCTACAAGCTTCTCTCCACCTCCCACAATCCTCCTGCTCTTGAGGCCGATTGGCTGGGTCACGTGGGCGGAGCCAAAAAAGTCCCCCAGTGAGCAGCTCCGTGGTCTGAAAAGGCAGGGAAACAGCCCAATGAACATCACCGCAGAGGAGCCAATCAGCTAGATGTTGCTGGGGCCGCTGTGAGCCAATCATCAGCCGGCAGCTGGAAGTTTGCTGGGGCCCCTTCGGCTGTGGCTCTCAACAGTACTCTTGGCTGAAGACAGATGTTGGTATGTCTTTACAGATGGAGAAAATAAATTTGGTAACTATTTTGGTTTATTTAATCCAAAGTCAGTGAACAGTAAAGTGAAGTAGAGAAAGGTGAGATTCAGTAAGTGCTTTTTCTTCATTTGATTCTCACCATCCCCTCATGATACTGGGAATCAAACCCAGAGCCTCAGGGTTTCTAAACAAGTGCTCTACCACTGAGCTACATCCCCAGCCCATTTTAATTTATTTCAAGACAGGGTCTCACGTAGATTCTTCTCAGATCTTTTTGTTGTTGTTCGATTTCCTGGTTAGCAAAGTTTTTGTTACATGTTTTGCTACTTACTGTCCTTGTTAAGATTCTCAAGATGTTAAGTGATTAGCTACTGTTTTCTTGCCTTTTACTTCAGCTACCTACAAGACTATATTTTCTGTAGCCAACTTTTCTGCTTACATTCCTGCAGAAGCATCCTGTCTTTTACTTTTGTTGCTAGCATTGCTTTAGTTTGATGGTAGGACATTGTAATTCACCTCCCAGACCCAAATTTTTGCTACCCCTTTCCTTCCTGTTCCTACCTGCACCAATATGGAGAGGAATGGAATGTTACTCTATCGGATACCACTTCTATAGTTTGTAATATATGAAGTTAAAAATTTCAAATTAGTAGGTAAAGTTATAGTTGATTCCAAGATTGATATTTTATTCCTCATTTACTAACACAGTGTTAGCTATTTTTATCAGAATACCAGTTCTAACTCATAATATTTCACAACTGCTTAGTTCTTAACCTCTTTCAAGTTGTGTATTTGACTCAATATGATTTTGCTTTACTTTTTTGTTATACAAAATTTCAAAAAAACTCAGATATCAAGAACATGATACAGTGAACTCCATGTATATCTATCACTCAACTATAACAGTAACTTTAACATAACTTGTTCTTTTTGTTATCTTCTTCTATAATAGCTTAAGTAGACTATAGTAAAGTTGCATCATAAAGTTTTTTAAATAAAGTAAAAATTGTCAATTTAAGTAAGTGTATTTTGCCCCTGGAAAATGAATAATTTCAAATATTCATAAAATCTTAAATGCCTATACA
This sequence comes from Marmota monax, assembly GCF_021218885.2. Classification (NCBI taxonomy): domain Eukaryota; kingdom Metazoa; phylum Chordata; class Mammalia; order Rodentia; family Sciuridae; genus Marmota; species Marmota monax. Next base: position 8,501,464 of record NW_026693473.1, on the reverse strand, counting down.
TTCAGTAGTCTTGCTTAAGTAGCATGTTAAAAGTAGATATTTTGTTCATTAAGTTTGATTTTCACTGAATCATTCAAAGGTTGACTATTTAATGGTAGGGTTGAATATATAGTGGTTAATGTTCTGTTTGTATATATGACAAAATATTAACTCCTCATTCTTAAATGCCACTTTATGTAGCCTGAATACATAGTGTATAATTATTTGATGTTGAAATTGTGTTTTCTTTAAGTATTTTATCATGTGATCATTCAGATCTAGTACTATGCCAAAAATATTGTATCATTTGAATTCTGAATCTTCACCTTTCTAAGAAAAAGCCTAAGCATTTGAGAAGAAAACTGTTATTTTGTACTATAGTATTCTTTCATACAATTCTTTAATTAGAGAATTATTAATGTTTATAAACATAACTCCTGAAGTTTGTTTAAAAGATAGTCATTTTATTCTGTGACAATGTTGTTCAACTTAATTGATTTAATTCTTTTATACTATGCAGAAGAAATAATTTTGAAGGAGATTCTATTAGTTTTCTGGTACTTCTTTTCATTTGATATATTTGATAAATTATATTCTTTAGTATCATCCAAATAAAAATGATTTTATTACTTCTAACTTAGCCAGAAAACCAAACTTTTTTCATTTTATTGTTTATTTTTCTACTTGATGTTTTGTGCTGTGACAAACCATTATTATTCCACGAGTGGTCTAGAACAGAAGTCAGTAATTTCAACCAAAAATAGCCAGGAGCTTTTACATTGAGAATGATTTGAAATTTGACATTTGAAAATTTCAAACTTTCCTAAGTTTATGACTGATTTGTTTCTATGACAAGTTTCCCCCTCCTGCTCTGTCATTTTTAAATATAATGTGGGGAAGAATTTTTTTTCTGGATAGGAAAATGATTGGAATCTCCATGGGATCATTGGAAATAGAAACCTTGGGTTTCTACAGAAAAATTCTTTTGATTACACTAAAGAGTATTCATGGATTTTATGAGAAGGCTGTGGTGGGCTTCTTTGCAAATCTTAAAATTAGGTCTATTTTAGCAGAAACAGCAATGTATTTTTAAAAAACAAATCTTATGTAACTGTATATATGTGATTTTTTTTTCTCCACTTGGTGTTGGAAACTATTCATTATATAGAGAAATCATAAAATCATAACTTAAAAAATTGTAAGTCTTTCATATGGTTTTAACATTTGTGAATAATATATGCAATGTTTTTATTTTCTTATTAAACTAACACATTTGCAATATTTTCTTTAAAGGCAAATCCTCCTCCGGTACTAGTTAACACAGACAGCTTGGAAACACCAACTTATGTAAGTTCCATTTCCTCCTTACTTTTAAATAATTCTACCTTTCTGTTCTGTTTTTAACATATATATACAAAGATCACAGTATTATTTTTGCTAATACATTTTACTTAAGATATCTGCTACAATATACTATACCTATAATTACCATAGTAAATGAAGCAGTATTTCAGTTGCTTTTTTTTTCATATTTATACAAAGCAAAAATGTTAACAAAAATTATGGTTTAATTTCTCAAAAAAAGACACAGAAATGACCAACAGATAAATGAAAAATTCCCAATATCACTAATCATCAGGGAAATGCAAATTAAAACTACAATGAGATATCATTTAATACCTATTTTGGTGGCTATTATCGAAAGACGAGATAGCAGGTATTGGTAAGACTATGGAGAAAAGGGAAACTTTGTACAGTGTTATGATTGTAAATTAATAACAGCCATATGGAAAACAGTACAAAGGAGTCTCAAAAAAATTAAAGTTAGAACAGATTGCCAGCAATCCCAGTTTGGGTATATAATCAAAGGACATACCATTCTGATATCAAAGAATTTCTGCACTTCCATGTTCCCTGTGGTATTATTCACAATAGCCAAGGCGTTGAAACGACCTAAGAGTCTGTCAAGGGACAAGTATATAGAGAAAATGTAATATATACATAGAGTAGTAGTACTATTTAGCCTTAGGAAAAAAGGGAAATCTCTTCATTTATTATAATGGCATTAGACCTGGAGGACTTTATGCCAAGTAAAATAAGCCAGGCATAGAAAAGACAAATACTATATCATCTCATTTATATGTGGAATCTGAAAAAGTAAAATTCATATAGAATAGAATGGCAGTTACTAGGGACAAGGGATTGGAGAGATGTTGGTTAGAGGATATAAATTTTCAGTTAAGTGGTGCATTGTCACACATGTAATCCCAGCAACTCAGGTGGCTGATGTAGGAGGATTGTAAATTTGAGGCCAGCTTCAGCAACTTAGCAAGACCTTGTCTCAAAATAGAAAATAAAAAGGGCTATGGATATAACTCAGTGGTAAAGTGCCCTGGATTCAATCCCAGTACCACAAAAGGTAAATTAATTAAATAAAATAAAACTTCAGGTATATTGAAGGAATAAGTTCTGGGGAGCTTTTATACAGTGTGGCAACTAGGGTTAATAATGATGTATTGTAGGCTTTGAAATTTGCTAAGAGAATGGATATGAAGTGTTTCCAGCACCAAAAAAATAAAAAAGAAAGCTAAGTTTATGGTAATGTACTGTTCTTGATCCTTAGTATCCCAATGTGGATGTGTTTAATATTACTAAATGTCTTTATACTTGAAATTAGCATGCAGTTTGAAGAATTGAGTATCAAGAAATAGGTTACTAGGAGTCCTATATAGCCTTCTCACTTTTCACCTTTTTAGAATCGCTCCATGTTCCTTGGAATCCTATATCATTATAAGTTAGCATTAAATTAAGCACCAGGGACGTTTACTAAACACTGACCTTGTACGGAGACGAATGGTGAAAAAAATCTCAAATTCTTTAAAGTAGAAATCCTAAGCCCTCAATATCAAAATGTTACATGTTAATACTGATGGGCTTTATAAGTGTACTCAAATGGATATCTTTTCCAAAACAAAATTTCAGACTATTTAGAAATAAACATAAATAAAGCCCAATGTGGCAATTGTGAGATTTGACCAAAACCCTGTACTGAGGAATATTTATAAATATTAATATGTTTTTAAAAACAGAAAAGAGTGCACATAAATGAATCGGGGATTTTTTGACTCACAGTATTTTTTTTCCCCAAGCCTAAAGAAACAATAAAGAGAGTATAGCTGAATATAATTTTTTTGACTTATACAAAAAGAACTTCCACTCATGTTGACAGGATATGTACAAATATGTCTTCCCATAACCTCAGATGCATACTGATGACATATTAGAAATTATATAAATGCTTTTATAATGTATACTCTGTAAAATAAGAGAAGAATGTCTTTTGTTGCTTTTTAAAAAATTTGTTCTTATTAATTATACATGACAGCAGAATGTATTTTGATTCTTTGTACACAAACGGAACACAACTTTTCATTTCTCTCGATGTACATGATGTAGAATCGCACCATATGTGCAGTCGTACGTGTACCATTCATCTGATTCCACTATCTTTGAGTTGAATGTCTTTAGGTGAGAAGAAAGTTGAATCAAGGAAGTAATCGGGTTTAACTCCATGAGAAACACAAGAATTAAGAACCCAAAATCATAGTAGAGATGGATTTTAATAGCCTTCAACAAAAGCTTCCAGTCCCTTCTACTAGACCATTAGGGTTCCTTCACTGTAGTACAATGAAGAAAGCAAAGTGGCTTGCATAGTTTCATTATTTCTGTTGAATTTGATTATTTGATATCATAATCACTCCTCTATTCTTTGCATAACAAACCACCTAAAAACCTGGTAGTTTAAAAGAACCACAGTTCATTATTTCTCATGATTTTCTGAGTTAACTGGATAGTTATCTTCTCTACATAGGTTTATTTATTTATTTATTTTCCCCTACATAGTTTTGAGTGGGGCACTGCAAAAGACTGGAAGATCAAAAATAACCTCATTCACATGGCTGGCAGTTAGGGCTGGCTACTAATTACAAGTATAACTGGAGCTTTTGGACCAAGGTCCTTCGTTTCTCATAGGTTGCTTGAATTTCCTTACATTATAGATGTTGGGTTCTAAGAAACCCATGTTAAAACCTAGGCAGTTACTACAATGTATCATATGACAATCTCACATCATCATTTGGGCCACATTTATTTTTATCAAAAGTAGTCACAGTGCTTCCCTAAATCTGAGGGAAGGAAAAATAAACCTTACTCTTGATGGTGGGATGATTTAATCATATTGCAAAGAGTATGTAGGATGGAAGATATAAGACATCTTCAGAAATGTAATTTATCACTCTTTCATTTGATTTTGCCTAACCTAGTATTGGTAGAAATTTTAAATCAAGTATTCGTGTCTGGGTTAATCTGGCTTCCTTGTTATAAAAGTTAGTTCTTTCAGGAGAGAATAGGGAATGAAGTTGATGGGGGAATAGTAGATGACCAAGATCTTGGATGGTGAATTTGACTTGGACATGAAATGTATAAGTGAAATCTGTGGCAGAGCTAAGCATAAAAGTTCAGATATGGAGGTGGGAAATTGCAGGATGTGTAATGGGAAGACCAAGACTTCAAATTAGATGTTATGTGAGGAGCATGAAGAGAGTGGGCTACGTTTAGGGTTGAAGGTAAGTGGTAGATTGGGGTCAGTTCATGCAGAGCCTTGATTACCAAGCTGTGAAGTTTGAATATTTCTAGAAAGGGAACTTCTGAAAGCATATTTATTTAGAGGAAATGTGTTATTAGCCTGAGCATTATAAAGATCCATCTGTTTAAAACAGAATGATTTGGACAATGGAGAAGACTAATGTAAGCACTTGGTAGATGGCATTCATTGGCAGAGAATGAAGAAGTAGGTAATGGTTTTCAGAAAAGATGAATTATTCAAATTAGAAAGTGTTGGCAGCAATTAAATATGTGGATCAAGGCAAAAGACTCAAGAGTTCAATAATAGTAAAGTTGAATGTATCTTCCTGTCGTGAAAGTCATGATACCATGAATGTTGATTCAGGCACATTTATACTCCTCCATTCCTTGAAAATCCTCCCTCAAATTATTGAGATGAATCTATATTATTTGTTTATTGTCCCATTTAACAGGTTTTCATTAATAAATCATGCAAAAATTATCTTGCCATTTCAGATTTTTCACTTTGAATTTTTGAGCTGCTTCTCTTTTCCCCCATTAGGTTAATGGCACTGATGCAGATTATGAATATGAAGAAATCACACTTGAAAGGGTAAAAACTATTAATTTCCTTAATCTATTGTTTTAAGAAACTTCTAAATACACTGCTCAATCATGTAGAATCCAAGGGAAATAGTCTTTCAAAAACAGGAAAATGTAATGTTTTCTTTTGTAAGTTCACAGATCATAAAATTAATCATAGCATTTTCAGAATATGTTTCTTTTCTTTTAATATCCCTTTTAAAAATAGTTTTAGATATACAGACAAGTTGTAGAGATAATACAGAGATTTTCCATTTTTTTCTGGACTCAGCTTCCCCTATTGTTAATATCTTACATTATTAAAATACATTTGTTTCAACTAATGAACCCGTATTTATGCATTGTTGTTAACTAAAGTCTATACTTATTCATAGTCTCTTAATTTTTGTTTTTCTTTTTCAAGGTCCCATCCAGGAAAACACTTTCCATTTTGTTATGTCTTTTCAGACTCTGATGACTAGTTTATCAAATTGTTTTAAAATTTTGCTTTTGTTAAAATTATTATTATTCATTTTAAATAAGTAGCATGCTGGTAACTACCATTTCATCAGTTTTCTTTCCAAATAATAGTTATAATCTAATGAATGAGTTCTAATGCAAGTTCAAAAACTTATGTATTCCTTCAATGAGGAAATAACTTAAGGATGCAATTCAGATATATAATATTTTATACATTTTCTGCACTTAGGGTGTTAAATCTGCACTTAGAGGCATTGTGACTGCCTGCTATGTACAAAGCCTTGAGCTCAATCTCCAGCATTGGAGGGGAAATTTTGTGTTCAATTTAATTTGCATTTTAGTAATGCACCCTGGACTGGTCAGCAGTTGGGGAAATCAAGTGTTCACACAAGTAAATTGCTTAAGTAACTGAAGGTCTGCATATTTAAAACTAATATCTTAGATAATTAAATATGTTTATGTTTGAAGCCAGAATAGACTCTGAGGGAAATATAGATCTGAGAGTCATCTTTATTGTCTGCTACTTAAATTCAGCTCACCTACTTAAGTGGATGTCTGAGTTACATCCAAGTAAGCAAAATATTAATGTATTTTCCATATTTTAATATGGTGTTTTATAACTTTACCTATCTTTTAATTTATTCTTCCTTGATCCTTTCCCAAAGCCTTCTAAATTCCTTAAGTTTAGTCAGGACTCAAATATTGTATTTTTTCCTGTTTGAAGACTGAGTATCTGAATAACTAGGTAATCTCTCCACAGTCTGTTAGTACTGTTATTGAGGTTGTAGTAACTCTTTAAAGAATTTAGACTGAAAAGGTATTTTTAAGTTAAATTAGAATTTTAAGACAAACAATGGTGGTCTAGTTATTTAAGCTATTTAACAGTGAAGTAATAGGTCCAGATATATCCATTTACTTGAATTACTTGAAAGCTAGAATTAGAACATTCTTGAAAGATAAATATTTCTTGGATCATTTGTCCTTAAAGACTCTTTAAACCAGTAGAAGCCTCTGTGGAGAAATACTATTCAGAAATTTCATTTCTTCAATTTGTAAAGCAAACAAAAAAATAGAGCTGCTTTGTCAAAACTTACTTTGCTTATCAAGAAAGCTCACCATTGTTTAAGTTCTCAAAATGGGTTTTTAGTATTAAAAAATGTGTTTTGATAGTCAGGTTTATTGGTTAACATGTCAAGGATTGAAGGCAGCTGTTACTTAGCAGCTCCAATTTCATCATTTTAAAATAAACTCATGGTAAAGCTAGCCGAAGAAAAGTACCACTCCAGTACTTTTTTAAAGGCTGAAATATAATATATTCATTTGATCCACTCAAAAGTAATGGTAGTGGAAAGATCACTTAAGTGTTTGTTTCTTAGGAGAGATTTGCCCTACCAAACTTGGATGAGTTGTAGTCTAAAAGAAAGAAACTTCTAGCAATACCTCTGCAGATAGATGACTAATTAAAGGACAAATGGCACATGTTTTAAAGAGAGAACTGCAAATAGATTTCAGAAGTACTGGTGCTAGTACATTTTCTTAAACCTCACCTAAGCAGTAATGCCTCTGAAAGATCTTAGTTAATATTGTCTATTTAATTTAGAATCTTCGTATTACTCACATATATACATTTCTGTGTTGTATAGAAATGTACAGTTTCTAGGTCCTATAATATCAGGAACTTACCAATAAAAAATAATTCTTATTGTCTTGACTTTTTTTCCTCTCCCCAGGGAAATTCAGGGCTTGGTTTCAGCATTGCAGGTGGTACAGACAACCCACACATTGGAGATGACTCAAGTATTTTCATTACCAAAATTATCACAGGGGGAGCAGCTGCCCAAGATGGAAGATTGCGGTATGTTTTACACTTCATGTTTTAATGTTGAATTCACTTTAGAGTGCTTTCTCGAAGCATACTGGACAAGGAATAAGTACAAAGAAGGAACACTATCATAACTAATATAGTGTAACATGTTCAAACAACATGCAAATGAATGAAAAAGATAATTTTGCTTTTAGCATTGTTTTCTTCTTTTTGCTTATCAGTTTCTTTTTGTTTAACTCAGTTTTATCCTAGATATTTTATTTTGAATAACTGATTTTAATGTTTGTGACCAAATTTATGGAAATCATGTTCCTCGCATACTTTCAGATACATTCACAAAATATTTTCCATTTGTTTCCTAGTTTGGAAGCATGTAGATAAGCTTATTTAAGATAGAAAGGATTATATATGTCTGGTTTTATATCCCATACCACAAAGAGTAAAGTTTATACAAACTTTAAGTAAATTTAATATATTTCCTTAGATAAAAATAACAGTGGTCTCATTTAAGTAGTGTTCTATTTTGGAAGGTGTCTTTTACAAACTTTGTATTTCATAAATTATAGCACTGTTCTATTTGTGTGTTGTTTTATTTATTTTATTTATTTATTTTTTATTGGTTGTTCAAAACATTACAAAGCTCTTGACATATCATATTTCATACATTAGATTCAAGTGGGTTATGAACTCCCATTTTTACCCCAAATACAGATTGCAGAATCACATCGGTTACACATCCACATTTTTACATAATGCCATATTAGTAACTGTTGTATTCTGCAAATGTCTTCTTTGATATAATGAGAGCAACTAAGAACAGAGCAGGGAGGAAGAGCAGGAGGAAATGATTAACATTAAACAGAAACATGAGGTGGGAGGGAAAGGGAGAGAAAAGGGAAATTTCATGGAAATGGAAGGAGACCCTCATTGTTATACAAAATTACATATAAGAGGTTGTGAGGGGAAAGGGAAAATAAACAAGGAGAGAAATGTGTGTTGTTTTATATGTGTATATGGTAACAGGCTAAAATTTTAGTGTTAAGGGATTTATATGGTTTCTTAAAAGCAACATCTTATTTTAAGGCTATTGCTATCTTATGCAGCTGTTCAGTTTATAAACTTGACTTCTTACTGGATGTGATAGGTTGTATAATGAAATTAGACATAAAAATTAAGAATATGTGACCATTCATGGAAATGTAGAGTTACTTCCTGGTTCTGTTACTGGCCTTTTATTTGTGCTGCTTGTGTGAATAAGTTATGTTTCCTTTGTTTCACTTACAAATATACCTATAGAACTAAGGTACCATTGCTTTGGGTAGTAGAATTTTTTTCCTCTCAAGAAAGTTAATTAGATACAGAAGCTTATCACAACCTGTATTAATATTTTAATTGTGTTTTGTTCCTCTCCCTGCTAATTTGAGATGGATTTCCCCCGCCCTCCCACCAACAAAATATCATGGAGTCAAAACTGAGACCAGAGCTGGGGGAACAGGTTAGGATTAGGAACAAATCAAATTTTTTAAAATATGTATTTTTAAATTAAGTTATTCACATAGGAAACCTTTGAAATAAATGACTTAATTTTCAAGAAATAAATTCAATCTTTTAATTCACTTTTTTCATTTGATAAGTCAGTGGATTAATCTGCTTTGACACCATGTCTTTGAGCCTCATTTTTAAAAATCTTAAACAGCCCTGTTGCTTATTTTTTTGGGTTCTCATCCATCAGTTTCTTCATCTATATAATGAAGATAAAAGCTATACCAACATTACAGACTATTGTAAGGATTAAAACACTAAGAAAGTACCTAGCATATGGTTAGTGCCAAATGTTTGCTGGTTTTATAAAGGATCTTAATGCTTACACATAAACCTATAAATGTTTAATGTTTTGTGTAATAATTTATTACGTGTACTATTTGTTTTGTTCCCTTTGCTCACCTTTGGGTAGTGATTATCTTTATACATTAGAATTTAGCATGTAGCACCTTCACATTTATGTTTATTGGAGTCAATAATCTCTTTACCTTAAAAACAAAGATTACAAAAATTTGATAAAGTGGAAAATTGGTATTTAAGTTTTTGAATATTTTCTCAGGGTTAATGACTGTATATTGCGAGTAAATGAAGCAGATGTTCGTGATGTAACACATAGCAAAGCAGTTGAAGCATTGAAAGAAGCAGGGTCTATTGTACGCTTGTATGTAAAAAGACGGAAACCAGTATCAGAAAAAATAATGGAAATAAAGCTCATTAAAGGTCCTAAAGGTATGTAGTACATCATACTAAAACAAATTATAAAGTAAGCTCTCTGAGTTAAATGTAACTGTGATCTTATTTTTGATATATATCTCCAAATTAGCAAAACTTAATAATCTTCTATAGTACGTAAGTGGATGGATTTAGAGAATCTCTCATTTATATGGATTTTTTATCTTAAGTAGAATGTTAGATATCTGCATTCCTACTAAGATTATAAGATTTGAAAAGCTTTTTATGTTAATTTATGTATACTATTACACATTTTACTGCTGTGAACACAAAGTCAATGTATAATTTAACTTCCATGTGGTGTATATAGGCAAGATTTCCAGTTGGGTGTGGTGACGCACATCTGTAATTCCAGCAATTCAGGAGGCTGAGGTAGGAGAATTCTAAGTTCAAAGCCAGCCTCAGAACTTAGTAAGACCCTGTCTCAAAGTAAAAAATTAAAAGTGCTGGGGATGTGGTTAAGTTTGCCCCCAAGTTCAATCCCTGGTACCAAAGAAAAAAAAAAAAAAGACACACAAAGATTTCTATAAACTATCTTTAATGAATAGTTTTTAAGAGCAGGAATCAAAATCTCTATAAGTAGATTAGTCCCTACGTAAGTATTTGAACATTAAGATAAATGAAATATTCTTGTCCTTAAAAATTTGAAGATAGATATAGTGTTTACTTTCATGTGTGATAATTAATCTGCAATGTATTTTAAATGCAGATACATAACTTAAGTCAAAAAGAAAAAAGTATAGTGTTTATCATAAGCAGTTACATGTACAATGAGGACTGTTAAGGTATGATTTCTAAATGTTTAAAAAACTGAGAAGATTAAAAATAAATGGAGGGCTGGGGTTGTGGCTCAGTGGTAGAGTGCTTGCCTAGCACATGTGAGGCCCTGGGTTCAATCCTCAACACCACATAAAAATGAAGTAAAGATACTGTGCTCACGTACAACTAAAATAAATAAATAAATAAATGGGAATATTGATTCCAGCATGTGGCTTCATGGAAGAAGTAGAATTCCAATAAATGGAAAAGGAACAGAGGGCTGAGAATTTGTATTTCTTATAAATTATTTTAATCTTGTGAACATAGTAAAAGTATTAGCAAACATAATTAAGAAGAAAAAACAGTAAAACATAATTTTTAATACCTCTTTGGACTGACAATCCATTTACAAAAAGACTTAAAGAAGGAACCAGGGGGAAAAAGCAATCTGTTTGTAATTGTCCCGTGGTTATAGAATAAATACTTAGGATTTTTAAAGTAGATAGATAAATAGATTATTTTCTATTTAAAAAAAAAGTCATTAGTATGATGGAATTATCACCCTCTAATTTTCAGCCATTTGTTTTTAGGTTTAATTTTGCCTTTATTGATGAGAATCTTAATCTAGTGTTTTCCAATCAGGTCTTGGGTTCAGCATTGCTGGAGGTGTTGGAAATCAGCATATTCCTGGAGATAATAGCATCTATGTAACCAAAATAATTGAAGGGGGTGCAGCACATAAGGATGGTAAACTTCAGATTGGAGATAAACTTCTAGCAGTAAGTATAAGAAATCTATTGTTTTAAAAATCATTTGGATTTATATTTTTTCTCTTGACAGATTCTAGAATTCCTATATAAGTGAATTTTAACAGTGTTTTATCAAAACCTGAAAAGTGATTCTTAGTGATTGTTGGTATTTATTTGCCATTTCCATTTCTTCTACCAGCCCCTCACTTGTCTCTTTTATTCCTTTCTCCCTCTCCCTCTCCTTTCCCCGACCCTCCCTCTTCCCCTCTATGAGGGGTGGCCCCCATTGTTAAAGGATTGAGGGCTTAAAAATGCACAGAATTGTTTAATCACAATCCTTAAATTTATAATGCAGTGTCATCTTGATGTATGACCTTCTTTTGTTTTACTTTAAATAATTTATTTATAATATAATGAAAACTAGTGAAGTTATTACTAAGCCCAAGAACTAAAACATCAACAATTTTGTGTTTCTTACTCTATTTTACCACTTTGCAGATTTTATGCCAAATTTCTTTTGCAGAAAAGCAGGGTGTGGCCATTACATGAAGTTTTAGAGGGAAAAGTCTGCTGGTATTTCTTAACAATTTGTAATGTTAAAGCGTGTGCAGCTGCTGAATAAGGCAGGTCAAACTTGAAAGACAATAAAGACCTTCTCTTTATACAGGATAGCATTTATTTTATTAATAATATAAAAACAAAAATGAAAGGCAAAAGTGAAAAGAAATACATCACAAGATTAGGAGAAACACCAACACCTAAAGTCATTAACTAAGAAAGCATTATCCTAACAACCCGAGTGACCTAGTGATTCCCTCAAGGTCACTTCATATACCACCCTCCAAGTACTGCAAGATGGAAAAGAGGGAGTGATAGCCTTGAGATGTGTGAGTGGTGACTGAGACAACCTATGGAGAAGTCTGCATTCTTTTGATATGCTGTCAAGAATGTGCAAAGGGGTTGAAGTTGTGGCTCAGTGGTAGAGTGCTCGCCTAGCACATGCAAGGCCCTGGGTTCAATCCAAATAAAATAAAGGTATTGTGTCCAACTACAACTAAAACAAAATATTAAAAAAAAAAAAAAAAAAAAGAACGTGAAAAGGTCATGGCAGGCACATGGGCAGGGAAGATCGTTAATGTTTTCTTTAGCCTTTTACAATCATTAATTATAAAACTATCTTTGGTATAAGATATAAAGATACATGGAATACTGATAAATACACATTAATACAGTGGGAATGATTATGTGGTAAATTATAGTATTCTTAACAAATGGTTTAAACATATATGTCTAAATATTTTGTTTAGTAGAATCTAGAAACTTTTTAAAACTGTTGTATATAGTCTAATACTTTTTCACTCATATTGTCTTACTGAGACTTGACCATGTTGCTGCCTTGAGTTGAAATTTATTTATTTCACTTTTATATAATATTTAATTTTGTGACTATCTCACAGTTTATCCAGTCTTCATCAGTAACTTCTTTGGTCCATGTTTCTTAGAAATATGGGAGCTGATTTCAGAGAAGTTGATTTCAAAGAAGCTAACTAGAAAATGAAAAGTAGAGAATGAAAGAAAGCGAATACAAGGTGGAATGTTTGTAAGCTGGCTATAATTTCATAAGAAAATACAATATGTCTTTGTCAGGTAGAAAAATCTTCTAGGCAGACAACGTGGAACCCCTAAATCTTATCTAGCCATCCAGGGAAAAGCAAGAAGATTTACATTCTGGCCCCTGTTTGTCTCCCCTGGCTTTCATTTTTCATTTTCAGTTTTACATATTGTAATCTACCCTGTAGTAGATTTCTGAATTCTGTTACCCATCTCCTCTGGGCACTGGTAGGGAAGCCAACTCCCACTTTCTGTGTTATACCATTTCACCTGAGCTCAACAATGGAGGGAAGAGCTAGAACTGCAGTAGTATAGGTAGATCAGACTTGGGCCTGTGACCTGTTTGTGCTCCCACTATGTGGGACACATCAGCCATGCCCAGACCCAGCTAGAAGAGGCTGAGACCTGGTAACAGTAGGAGTCTAAGTGAAAGTAGCAGTATCCAGGGCATTTCATTGAAAAAGCACCCAAGGCCGAGAGATCACGTGGGCTCAAGTGAATTGGCAAAGGCTCATAAAGTGGCGTAGTATAGTGGTAAGTTGAGCTATTTCCACTTTTTTGCTATTATGAATAATTCTGCTAGAAAGTGCCTGCGGTATGTTCTGGTGAGCATTTGCTGCAAGAGTTTCATTGGCTGTTTATTTGAATTATATCATTTGATGTTTTATTACCAGAAGTATTAGGGGGGTGGTTCTGGGGATTTAGACCCAGGGGGGTACTTTATCACTGAACTATATTCACAGCCCTTTTTATTTTTTACTTTGAGACAGTAACTCTCACTGAGTTGCTTAGGGCCTCATCAAGTTGCTGAGGCTGCCCTTGAACTTGTGATCCTCCTGTCACAGCCTCCTAAATTGCTGGGATTACAGGTGTGTGCCACCATGCCCAGCCCTAATAGTAGTAGTTTTAAAACAACAACTCAAAAAAAAAAAAAAAAGACAAACAAACAAAAAAAAAACTGTTGTTTTCCATACTGCTGTAAAGTTTTACATTCCACCAGCAATAAGATTCTTTTGTTCTGCATCCTGTCCAATACTGCAAAGAGATTTTTGTTGGGATTTTTTTTTTTTAAAGTTAATGATGGTGAAAAGGAAATAACAGAATTCTAACTTAATCCTCTTACAGCTATGATTGCCTTTCTTTCCCCTACATGAAACACCTTTTCACCATCACTGCCTACACATACACGTATACACACACACACTCCAGTTTTTAAACAGCTTTCTATCTCCACTAGGTTTCTCACTTTTATTGTTTAACATGGCTGTCAAGTTTTCCTTTATGATTTCTCCAGAACCAATATTCTTCGTATGGAACCAGCAATCTGTGCTGATTTACCATCGTGGCAATCTTCTCATTCTCTGTGGAATCCATTTTTAATGAAGCTTTTGTTCTTGTAATTACTCTGAAATTATGCACTTCTCAGTCCTCATCTGAATTGACTTACTTGGCATTTGGCACACCATCCTTCTTCTCCAAATACTTTTTTCACTTTGCTTAGCAGTCACTCTCTTACTTGATAATTTCTCTTACCTTACTAGCCACACCTTACTCTCCTTTTTTGGTGCTTCCTCATATCCCTTACCTCCAAACATTGAAGTAATTCAGAACTCAGGCCTTGTATACTCTTGTTTATCAGTGCTCACTCCTAAGGACTCTGTTTTCTAAACTGTAAGTCAAAACTGGCAAATGGGCAATAAATGTTCAAATTCAAAATTTCAGGTTATCTTTTTTCACACTACACATTGAATCCCTTAGCAAATCTTGTCAGCTCTTAATTAGTTATCCAGTGCTGCTAAGAAAATTCAAAATGTAATGACTAAAATAACAAAAATAATGTATTTCCTTACAGTTCTGAAAATTGGGTAGGGCTTGGCAGGTTCAGCTTGTCCTTAATTCCCACTTGGTATTAACTGGGGTCGCTCATCTGAGCCAATCTACTTCCATATAGGCTCAAACATATTATGGGCAAGTTAGTGTTTCCTCCTGTTGGGAGATCAGTTGGGGCTGTTAGCGTTTAATTCCCTAGTGACTTCTTAAGTTTAGGTTGAGTTTCTTACAGGATGGTGGCCGGGTTCTTAAAAATGAGCTTTTCAAGAGAACAAGCTCTAGAGAATGGTGTTTATCAATCCTCTCTTTACATCATGGTTATTGTATCTCTCTGGCTAAAACTAGTTATGTGGCCCAGCAAGATTCACTATAGGAAGAGATTTTTGTAAGGATACTAATATCAGGAAGTATAGCTCCTTGCAGACTACTAACAATATACTACATTTGTATATTTAAAAATTCAGGCAGTCCTCACTTTGCATAGCAGTATAGACCATTAGAATTATCATGCTGGTGAAACCTTGCAAACAGTTTTAATAATCACTGAGTAAAATTGACAGTTCTTCTATGACATTTGAATTTTGGGGTCAAAGCATTAAAAATTCTATAGTCAATTATGAAGGTATAAATTAGAGAAAAGAAAAATACATTAAAACTAATATTTTAGTACACTATAATTTAAAACATAAATGTTGATAATGCTTTATTTCATTAGTAAATCTTGTAAAATGTTGCAAAAGCATCAAAGACCAATGTAAACCTAAAGCAAGGAGAAGGAAGAAAATTTATTATAATAAAGATTAGAACAGAAGTAAATGAAACAAGATATAGAAAAAACATAGACAAGATCAACGATACCAAAAGTTGGTTCTTTGAAAACATCAACAAATTGCCAAGCTTTTAGCTAGACTGTCCAAGAAAATAAAGAAGACTCAATTTCTAAAAGCAAGGATGAAAACAGGGACATAAGAGAATGTACTATAAACAACTGGACAGCAATATCTTAGATAATTTAAATGAAATGGACAAATTACTGGAAAGAAAAACTACCACTTTTGTCCAGTGTTATACTAGAAATTCCAGTCAGGACAGCAAAAACAGGAAAGATAAAACATTCAGAATAGAAAGGAAGGCACTGAGGATGTAGCTTAGTGGTAGAGCACTTGCCTAGCATACGTAAGTCGTGGGTTCGATCCCAAGCCCTTGAGGGCGGGGGAATAGAAAGGAGATATAAAACTGTATTATTTGCAGATAACATAGGAAGTCCTAAAAAGATTAATAGAATTAATAAACAAGCTTATAGTGTCAGTACCTAAAAATCGGTTACATATCTATATAGAAGATAGCTGAATTATCAGTAAATAATTGAAAATACAACTCAATTTGACTATTAACAATGGAAGTACAAATTAAATATAACTGATGTACAAAGCACACACATCATTTTATATTCAGTGTTGACAGTGGTATAAGTGAATGGACATTCCCACGTTCTGTAATAGTAAATGTAAATTTACTGAAGCCACTTAGGAGAAAAAATTTAAATATCAATCTGAGAATTATTTAAGAAATTATGGTATAAACACACAATGGAGTACTGTGCAACAGTTTGTTTTTTAAGGTGGTAATTCTGTGTCCCAATGTGGAGCAGTCTCTACTGTACTTATTATTAAAAATCCGGGGCTGAGGTTGTGGCTCAGCAATAGAGCACTTGCCTCACATGTGCAAGGCCCTGAGTTCGATCCTCAGAACCATATATAAATAAATAAATAAAATATTAAAAATCCATTTGCAGGGGGCGGGGGTTGTAGCTCAGTGGTACAAAGCTTGCCTCACACATATGAGGCACTGGGTCCGATCTTCAGTACCACATAAAAATAAATAAATAAAATAAAGGTATTATGTCCATCTACAACTAAAAAAATATTTCTGAAAATCCATTTACAGAGCATAAGTTGTAATATGGTCTCATTTGTTCAAAAAAGGAAAAAAAACTAAAATGTACCCATACACATTATATTCATGAATGCCTAAGAGGAGGTTGAGGCTGGTGGAATAAAAAGACTAGTGGCTGAAATCAAGATTGGCTATTTCAATATATTTTGTGTATTTTCAAAATAACAGTGACCAAAATTTCTGACAAGAACAGCTTAGAGGATGAGAAGTTTATTTTGGCTCACAGTTTCAGAGGTGTTCACTCCATGGTTGACCAACTCCATTACCCTGGTTTTCTGCCATGGAGACAGAAAACCATGGCAGAGGTACTCTGCTTGTGGTGGCCAGAAAGCAGAAAGAGAAAGTAAGGGGAGAGTAAGGGGCCACAGGAGATGAACGTTTCCAAGGCATGCCCCCAGTGACCTACCTCCTCAAGCCATCCCCCACCTGCCTACAGTTACTACCCCGTTAGTCCATTTACACTAGGATGGACCAGTTAGTTTACAACTCTCATAATCTAATCATTTTACCTCTTAATATTCCTGCATTAGCACAAGCGCTTTTAAAGGACACCTCATATTCAAACTATAATAGTTATATAAAAAAAAAAACTTTGTGATGATATGGACAGTAAAGATGGGTATTTTCTTTCTATATAGCATACTTTGTTTTCCTTAAATCACTCCCAGTTTCCCCTATATTTTCATGTAATTTTTTTTTAACTAAAGCAATGTTTTTAAAAAATAAGTATCTCTTGGGATTTTCTTTTAGGTGAATAGCGTATGCTTAGAAGAAGTTACTCATGAAGAAGCAGTAACTGCCTTAAAGAACACATCTGATTTTGTTTTTTTGAAAGTGGCAAAACCAACAAGTATGTATATAAACGATGGCTATGCACCACCTGATATCACCAACTGTAAGTCTGTTTGCTTAAGCTTGCTAAAATTTTTTTAGTTGATTTTATTTTTTTAAATATATGACAGCAGAATGCATTACAATTCTTATTAAACATGTAGAGCACAATTTTTCATATCTTTGTATATGAAGTATGTTCACACCAATTCATGTTTTCATACATGTACTTGGGGGGTTTTGTGATTTTTTTGCATTACAATTCTTATTACACATATATACCACATTTATCTTATTTCTTCAGATGAAATGTTCTCAGTGTAATAACATCTAAACATTGTAGGGCTGGGGATATGACTCAAGCGGTAGCACGCTCGCCTGGCATGCGAGCGGCGCTGGGTTCGATCCTCAGCATCACATACAAATAAAGATGTTGTGTCCGCCAAAAACTAAAAAATAAATATTAAAAAATTCTCTCTCTCTCTCTCTAAAAAAAATTGTAAAATTTTAAAAGAACTCTTAATCATTTTAATCTAATAATTTTTTAAAAATCTATTTTAAGTGAGAAACTTAAATAAGAAGATGTAATCCTTTTCCCCCTTTACTGCTTAATATTTAAAGCATTGATTCTGAGGCTTCTATGTAAATAATAATCACTAAAGGGAATTTGCAAATGATGCTGATTATTGTCCTGTTCTAATAGTTTTGGGCACGAGCACAGAAAGTTTATTAACAAGACTAATCTTGATGCTTCTTCCTGGAAAGATAGACTACAACTTCTATTCAATGTTATATGGAAATTCTAGCCAAGGCAATTAAAAATAGAAAATAAAAGATACTCAAAATAGAAAAGAAGGGATTGGGGATGTAGCTCAGTGGTTCATGGACTGCACTTTGAGAATCACTGCTTTTCAGTAGTTCCAGAAGTTAAGGGATTTTCTGTTCTCTCAGTACATTAGAAAGAAAGTACTGTGGCGGGGCATGATAGCGCACGCCTGTAATCCCAGAGGCTTGGGAGACTGAAGCAGGAGGATCACGAATTCAAAGCCAGCCTTAGCAAAAGTGAGGTGCTAAGCAACTCATTGAGACCCTGTCTCTAAATAAAATACAAAATAGGGCTGGGGATGTGGCTCAGTTATTGAGTGCCCCTCAGTTCAATCCCCAGTATAAAAAAAAAAAAAAAAGTACTATGTTTGTACTTTAAGCTTCTAGTGTATTGCCTATTGCATGCAGCCCAGTTGTGTTTCATACAAATTGTTATTAAACTACTTACGTGCAAGTTTCTTCCCTGATTTTGAGTATTTTAAAATGTATAAGCTGAGATGAGATTTAAATGTATTTTAATAGGGTCGTGTTGACTGAAAAATGGGAGCATTATATGTTCTACACATTGAATTAATGTTAAAAGAACCCATGAATAGTAAATATCTTAAATGTACTTTGTAATTTCCTTTTGTGTGTTCCCTTTTTTAGTTGTGATTTTTGTAAATGATAGTATTTTCACTTTTAAAATGATTAAGATTTTTTATCACCACTAATCATTATAAAGTAAATACAAATTATATTATGAAATCTATTTACTGTCCCCCAATCATTCATCTTTGTTATCTGCTCATTGATTTAATTACTCAAGTATAACGAATTATTTTCTTAATAGAATTATCCTTTCTAATGGACAGAGAACTTGTACTTCTTTTATGTCAAAGGCAAGTCAAAGCATGCTAGTCAATTTGAATGCAACCCATTTGAAATTCTCACATACCCTTTGTCCTACACATGCACTTCATATAAGGACTTTGTATATTTTTTTGTTGTTGTTGTTATTTAAGATGCAGTAATTCTAGTAAGAATCTGATTCAAGTATCAGTCTTATTCTGAATATTGTCTCTTCAAGACAGCCACATGCACATTTGGGATAGTTGTTTCACAAATTGAGAAAGGAGTGCCCTAATTATGACCAAACATACAAATTGTCATGCTGCTTCTTTAATTAATATGTTAAACAGAAAAAAAGTCATTTTATATTGAATTATCCTTTTATGTATAATAGCATAACATTTAAAAAATGGTAGAACTAGTTCTAAAGTGTGATTAATGATTGGTTATCTGTCATAAGGGCAAAAGCTTGATATTTATTTCTTTGTTGTTGTTTCTATTATTAAATGAATAGAACATTATGAAAAAGTTTGCAGTTCACCTTGCTAGTTTATTATATTTTACTTTCACTTCATCAGCAACTACAATTATGAATTTTATTGCATTCTTCCAGTCTGGTGTTTTTGGGGGGTTTTTTGTTTGTTTGCTTGCTTGCTTTTATTTTTCAGTTTTAGGCGGACACAGTATCTTTATATGGTGTTGAGGATCGAACCCAGCATCCCATGTCAGGCAAGCATGCTACTGCTTGAGCCACATCCCCAGCCTGTTTTTTTAGATTTTTTTTTAAGGTGGACACACAATATCTTTATTTTTTATTTTTATGTGGTACTGAGGATCGAACCCAGCGCCTAATCCGTCTACCACTGAGCCACAACCCCAGCCCTGTTTGTTGTTTTTTAATATTTATTTTTTAGTTATATGTGGACACATCTTTTTTTCCTTTCCATTTTTCCATTGCAATTTTTTTATTCTAATTTGTTATATATGTCAGAATTCATATTATTAATATAGAGCACAATTTTTCATATCTCTGGTTGTATATAAAGTATATTCACACTATTCGTGCCTTCATATATGTACTTACAGTAATGATGTCCATCTCATTCCACCATCTTTCTTACCCCCAAGCCCCCTCCCCTTCTCTTCCTCTCCTTAGCTCTATCTGGAGTTTATTTAATCCTCCCATGCTCCCCTTCCAGAACCCCATTATGAATCAGCATCCTTGTATCAGAGACAACATTCTGCATTTGTTTTTTTGGGTTGGCTAACTTGACTTAGCATTTATATTCTCTAACTCCATCCATTTACCTGCAAATGCCATGATTTTATTCTCTTCTAATGCTGAATAGTATTCCATTGTGTATATATACCACATTTTTGTTATGCATTCATCTACTGAAGGACATCTAGGTTGGTTCCACAGTTTAGCTATATAAATTGTGCTGCTGTAAACATTGATTTGGCTGTGTCCCTATTGTATGCTGTTTTTCAGTCCTTGGGTATAGAATGAGGAGGGTCTAGCTGGGTCAAATGGTGGTTCCATTCCCAGTTTTCCAAGGAATTTCCATACTGCCTTCCATATTGGCTGCACTATTTTGCAGTCCTACTAACAATATATGAGTGTGCCTTTTTCCCTACATCCTCGCCAATACTTGCTTACTGTTGTTTGTATTCTTAATAGCTGCCATTCTGACTGGAATAAGCTGAAATCTTAAGAGTAGTTTTGATTTGCATTTCTCTAATTGCTAGAGATGTTGAACATTTTTTCACATATTTGTTGTTTGATTGTATGTTCTCTTCTGAGAAGTGTCTGTTTAATTCCTTGGCCCATGTATTGATTGGGTTATTTGTTTTTGTTTGTTTGTTTGTTTTGGGGGGGTTGGTATTAGAGTTCTTTATATATCCTAGAGATTACTGCTTTATCTGATGTGCATGTGGTAAAAATTTGTGCCCAAAATACAGGATTTCTGTTCACCTCACTGATTGTTTCTTTTGCTGAGAAGAATCTTTTTAGTTTGAATCCGTCCCATTTATTGATTCTTGATTTTAATTCTTGTGCTATAGGAGTCTTATTGAGGAAGTTGGGGCCTAATCCAACATGATAGAGATTGAGGCTTACTTTTTCTTCCATTAGGTGCAAGGTTTCTGGTTTAATTCCTAGGTCCTTGATCCACTTTGAGTTGAGTTTTGTGCATGTTGAGAGATAGGGGTTTAATTTCATTTTGTTGCATATGGATTTCCAGTTTTCTCAGCACTATTTGTTGAAGAGGATATCTTTTCTCCAATGTATGTTTTTGGTGCATTTGTCTAATATAAGATAACTGTAGTTATGTGGGTTGGTCTCTGTGTCCTCTATTTTGCACCAACTTTTTGTTTTGTCAATTTTTTCAATTGTTTCTTCTGTTTCAATTTCATATTTTGGTGCCAATATCATGCTGTTTTTGTTACTATTGCTCTGTAGGATAGTTTAAGTTCTGGTATAGTGATGCCACCTGCTTCACTCTTCTTGCAAAGGATTCCTTTAGGTATTCTGGGTCTCTTATTTTTCCAGAAGAATTTCATGACTTCTTTTTTTTTTAATATTTATTTTTTAGTTTTTTAGGTTGGCACAATATCTTTATTTTATATTTATGTGGTGCTGAGGATTGAACCCAGTGCCTCATGCATGCTAGGCGAGCACTCTACCACTGAGGCACAATCCCAGCCCATGACTTCGTTTTCTGTTTCTATGAGGAATGTCATTGGGATTTTGATTGGAATTGCATTAAATCTATATAATGCTTTTGGTACTATGGTCATTTTGACAATATTAATTCTGCCTATCCAAGAACAAGGTAGATCTTTGCATCTTCTAAGGTCTTCTTTAATTTCTTTCTTTATCATTCTGTAGTTTTCATTGTAGAGGTATTTCGTTAAGTTGATTCCTAAGTATTTTATTTTATTTTATTTTTGAGGCTATTGTAAATGGGATAGTTTTTCTCATTTCCCTTTCAGAGGATTTGTCACTGATTTATAGAACTGCCTTCGATTTATGGATGTTGATTTTGTATTCTACTACTTTGCTGGATTCGTTTATTAGTTCTAGAAGTTTTCTGGTGAAATTTTTGGGGTTTTCTAGGTACAGAATCATATCATTGGCATATAGTGCTATTTGAGTTTTTCCTTTTCCTATTTATATCCCTTTAATTTCTTTCATCTGTCTAATTGCTCTGGCCAGTGTTTCAAGAACTATGTTAAATAGAAGTGGTGAAAGAGGGCATTCCTGTCTTGTTCCAATTTTTAGAAGGAATGCTTCCAGTTTTTCTCCATTTTAGAATGATGTTGTCCTGGGGTTTAGCACAGATAGCTTTTATGATGTTGAGAGATGTTCCTGTTATCCCTAATTTTTCTAGTGTTTTGAACATGGAGAGGTACTATATTTTGTCAAATGCTTTTTCTGCATCTATTGAGAAGATCATATGGTTCTTTAAGTCTATTGATGTGATGAATTACATTTTTTGATTTCCGTATGTTGAACCAACCTTGCATCCCTGGGATGAACCCCACCTGATCATGGCCCATTATTTTTTTGATATGTTTTTTATTCGATTTCTCAGAATTTTATTGAGAATTTTTGCTTCTGTGTTCATTAGAGAAATTGGTCTGAAGTTTTCTTTCTTTCATGTGTGTTTGCCTGGTTTTAGAATCAGGGTGATACTGGCCTCATAGAATCTGAGTTTGGAAGTTCTCCCTCTTTTTCTATTTCACGACATAATTTAAGGAGTATTGGTATTAATTCTTCGTTAAAGGTGTTGTAGAACTCAGCCGTGTATCCATCTGGTCCTGGGCTTTTCTTTGTTGGTAGGCTTTTGATGGCATCTTCTATTTCATCATTTGAAATTTATTTGTTTAAATTTTGTATATCTGATTCATTTTGAGCAAATCATATTACTCTAGAAATTTTTCGAAGCCTTTGATATTTTCTATTTTGAGTTTCCTTTCTCTCTTTTTCTCTTCGTTAGCATGACTAAGGGTTTGTCAATTTAATTTATTTTTTCAAAGAACCAACTTTTTGTTTTGTCAATTTTTTCAAAATTTCCTGTCTTCTTCTAATTTTGGTGTTTGTTTGTTCTTCTTTTTAATAGGGCTTTAAGAAATGTTAGGTCATTTATTTGGTGACTTTTTCTTCTTTTAAGGAATGAACTCCATGAAATAAATTTTCCTCTTAGTACTGCCTTCTTAGTGTCTCAGAGATTTTAGTATGTTGTATCAGTGTTCTCGTTTACCTCTAAGAATTTTTTAATCTCCTTCTTGATGTCTATTACAACCCGTTGTTCATTCAGTAGCATATTGTTTAGTCTCCAGGTGTTGGAGTAGCTTTTATTTTCTATTTTATCATTGTTTTCTATTTTCATTTCATTATGATCCAATAGAATGCAGAGTAGTATCTCTACTTTTTCATATTTGCTAAGAGTTGCTTTGTCGTCCAATGTGTGGTCTATTTTAGAGAAGGATCCATGTCCTGCTGAGAAGAATGTGTATTCGCTTGTTGAAGGATGAAATATTCTATACAAGTCAGTTAAGTGTAAGTTATTGATTGCATTATTGAGTACTATAATTTCTTTGTTCAGCTTTTGTTTGGAAGATCTATCCAGTGGTAAAAGAGGTGTGTTAAAGTCATCTAGAATTGTTGTGTTGTTGTCTGTTTGACTCTTGATCTTGAGAAGTGTTTGTTTGATGAACGTAGATGCTCCATTGTTTGGGGCCTATATATTTATAATTGTTATGTCTTGTTGGTGTATGGTTCCCTTGAGCAGTATGTCGTGTCCTTTATCCTTTTTGATTAACTTTAGCTTGAAGTCTACTTTATTTGATATGAGGATGGAAACCCCTGCTTGCTTCCACAGTCCATGTGAGTGATATGATTTTTCCCAGTCTTTCCCCTTCAGTCTGTGGCTGTCTTTTCCTATGAAATGATTCTCTTGGATGCAGCGTATTATTGGATCTTTTTTTTTTTTGGATCCAATCTGCAAGTCTATGTCTTTTGATTGGTAAGTTTATGCCATCAACATTCAGGATTATTATCAAGACATGATTTGTATTCCCAGACATTTTTGTTTATTTTTGGTATTTAACTTGACTTGGTTTTTCCTTTGATTAGTTTTTCCTTTAGAGTAATACCTCCCTCTGCTGATTTTCATTTCCTCTTCTTGGAATATTTTGCAGAGGATGATCTGTAGTGCAGGCTTTCTAGTTGTAAATTCTTTGAACTTTTGTTTATCATGGAAGATTGTTATTTCATCATCAGATCTAAAGCTTAATTTTGCTGGATATAAGATTCTTGGTTGGCTTGGTATATGTTGTTCTGTGATCTCCTGGCTTTGAGGGTCTGGGTTGAAAAATCTGCTGAGGTATGAATTGGTCTCCCCCTATATGTGATCCGATTCCTTTCTCTTGCAGCCTTTAAGATTCTATCCTTAATCTGTATCCTAGGCATTTTTATTATAATGTGCCTTGGTGTAGATCTGTTGTGATTTTGTATATTTGGTGTCCTGTAAGCCTCTTGTATTTGATTTTACAATTCATTTTTCATGTTTGGGAAATTTTCCGATATTATCTCATTGAAGAGCTTGTGCATTCCTTTGGTTTGAAACTCTGTGTCTTCCTCCATCCCAATAACTCTTAGATTTGATCTTTGGATGCTATCCCATTTGATGTTCTGTTCATGGTTTCTTACTATCTTCACTGTGTGGTCAACTTTATTTTCCAGATTGTATACTTTGTCTTCATTATCTGATCTTCTGTCTTCCAAGTGCTCTAGTCTGTTGGTGATACTTTCTATTGAGTTTTTTATTTGGTTTGTTTCCTTCATTTCAAAGATTTCTGATTGGTTTTTTATCTTTTTGTTGGAATGATCAATTTTTGCCTGTATTTGCTAATTTAGGTCATTCTTTAATTCATAGATCATTTTAATTATGAACAACATTCTGAACTCCTTCTCTGACATTTCATCAACTTTGCTGTCCATGGGATCTGTTTTTGTAGTATCCTGATTTGTTTGGGGCACTTTCCTCCCTTGTTTTTTCATGTTGTCTACGTGTCTTCCCTTTTTGCAATGTGGATCTGAGATATTACATTTTCTACCCTATAATCTTGTAGTATCTGTGCAGATTATCTGTACCTCACCTTGCTGCTGGGCTTCCAGACCCTGCAGGTGTCACACAGTGGATGCTACTGCAACTAAAGATGGTGGCAGCAATAGTAGAGGTAACTCAAGATAGCAGTGGAGGTGCCCCAAGATAGATGCAACGTCTTTCAGAGATGGGACTGAAATGGTAGGCTTTACACTGGCTTTGGGAGGCCTGCTCCAAGATACAGTTGCTTCTAGGCCCTCTTTGTAGTCGAAAGGTGGAGCTACTATGTGGGGAAGACTTTGGTGATGTCTGCAGTGTCCCTAGATGGAAGTGGGTTAGGCCTGAGCTCCCATTTGGGGGCAGGGAGAGTAGATGACAAACCCGGACCTACCCTGAACCTGGGTCCTGTGCAGGTTGGCGAAGGCGGATCTTGGACAGGCTAACTAAGTCTTTTCTTTATATGCAATTCTTGAAGATTTTGTTTGGGCCTTTTAAAGCATTTGTGTTTATAATTTTTTACATAAATGATTTTTACCTGTTAGCTTTCCTGAAGCCCTTGTTATCAGATCATCAACTTATTGTCTATTCCTTATATTGTAATCACTTGGTGTCCTCCTCAAGGATTAGGCTTTAGTTACTGATATTTGAGTGCAAGACCATTGTTTTCTTGCTACTTTTATCACATTATCATTTCTAGTGATAGCCAAAGTCCACACTGATGATTCATCAAAAATGCTGGCTTTTTGATTTCTTGATCTCTTCCTAACTATCTTGCCCTCCATTTCAGCTTAGGTGCTTTCTTCCAAGATGATACTTTAGACCTTATCTATAATTACCAATACCTTCATCATCTCAAAAATATCAGTTTATTTTATCCCACTCTCTATCTACACTCATCAATTCATTTACCCCTGCTCTAACTACCAGTGTAGTCTCATTTTGACCTTCCACTATTTGATATCACTTTGTTGCCTCCTTACATTTCAGTTTTCATGTTTTACTTAGCACAGACTCCATGGTTTGTAATGATACTCATTTTCATACACATATCTTCCAGTGTTTTGACCCTTCCTTCTTAATTGGCAAAATCTCAACACTTCTTCAACCAGACTCTTATCTTATCCATTCCTACTCCCTGAAAGCAGAATGTGACTGGAGAACAGCACAAATTTGTGCTGTCTCTTAATTATGCCCATTAATCTTAGGTGGAGCCTTGCTCTTGCCTAAGTCATTCTATTTCTCAGTGATTCCTCAAACCTCCTTCACTTGCCATCCAACTTCTCAGTCATAGCTGATGGCCTTGAAGAGAAATTCCTTAGTCTTCTCTTTTCAAATATATCTGTGTAAATACCTTTTTTACCCCAAATTCTGCTTTTCCTTGTTTTATAATGGAATAACTATTACTGTTCCTATGGGAAAAGAGGTCTTCGATTTGTATATTGAATCTCTTCTTTTTCATGAATTTTGCTTTCCCAATTCCCAAAATCTTTTTTGCCTTTTTTGGGGATTTAGCTCTGTCTCTTATCTACTTACATAATCACATTCTCTCTCTTGGATTATTTACCGTGAGCACACAAACATGCTATAATGTTCTTTTTTTTAAAATTTGTTTTAATTAGTTACACATGACAGTACAATGACCTTGATATATCATACATTTGAATCAGATGGGATATAATGTCTCATTTTTCTGAGTATACAGATTGCAGAATCACATTGGTCATGCATTCACATATATACACACAGTAATAATAATGTCTGTTTCATTCTACTATCCTTCCTATCTCCCCAATCCCTCCCCTCCCCTCCCGCCACTTCTCTCTCCCTAATCTAGGGTAACCGTATTCTTTTTTTTTTCCCTCACATCTTCGTACATGTATTTTGTATAACAATGAGGGTCTCCTTCCACCATCATGCAATTCCCTTTCTCCCTCCCTTTCCCTCTCACCCCTCTTCCCTATGTAGAGGTAATCTTCTTCCCATGCTCTTCCTCTCTTCCCCATTTTGAGTCACCCCCCTTATATCAGAGAAGACATTCAGCATTTGTTTTTTGGGGATTGGCTAACTTCACTTAGCATAATCTGCTCTAATGCCATCCATTTCCCTGCAAATGCCATGATCTTATTATTTTTTAATGCTGAGCAATATTCCATTGTATATATATGCCACATTTTTAAAATCCATTCATCCATTGAAGGGCATCTGGGTTGGCTCCACAATCTAGCTATTGTGAATTGTGCTGCTGTAAACATTGATGTGGCTGTGTTCCTATAGTATGCTGTTTTTAAGTCTTTTTGGTATAGTCCGAGAAGAGGAATAGCTGGGTCAAATGGTGGTTCCATTCCCAGTTTTCCAAGGAATTTTCATACTGCTTTCCAAATTGGCTGCACCAATTTGTAGTCCCACAGCAGTGTATGAGTGTACCTTTTTCTCCGCATCCTCGCCAGCACTTACTGTTGTTTGTCTTCATCATGGCTGCCATTCTTACTGGAATAAGATGGTATCTTAGAGTAGTTTTAGTTTGCATTTCTCTGATTGCATTTTTTGATTGATTGTATATTCTCTTCTGAGAAGTGTCTGTTCAGGTCCTTGGCCCATTTGTTGATTGGGTTATTTGTTTTTTTTTTTTGGTGTTTAGTTTTTTGAGTTCTTTGATACCCTAGAGATTAGAGCTCTATCTGACGTGAGAGGGGTAAAAAGTTGTTCCCAGGATGTAGGCTCCCTATTTACCTCACATATTATTTCTCTTGCTGAGAAAAAAGCTTTTTAGTTTGAATTCATCCCATTTGTTGATTCTTGGTTTTAATTCTTGTGCTATAGGTGTCTTATTAAGGAAATTGGGGCCTAGCCCAACGTGATGGAGATTAGGGCCTACTTTTTCTTCTGTTAGACGCAGAGTCTCTGGTTTAATTCCTAGATCCTTGATCCATTTTGAGTTAACTTTTGTGCATGGTGAGAGATAGGAATTCAATTTCATTTTGTTGCATATGGATTTCCAGTTTTCCCAGCACCATTTGTTGAAGATGCTATCCTTTCTCCAGTGCACACTTTTAGCACTTTTGTGTAATATAAGGTAGTTGTAGTTTTGTGGGTTAGTCTCTGTGTCCTCTATCCTGTACCATTGGCCCACCAGCCTGTTTTGGTGCCAGTACCATGCTGTTTTTGTTACTATTGCTCTGTAGTATAGTTTAAAATCTGTTATAGTGATACCACCTGTTTCACTCTTCCTGCTTAGAATTGCTTTAGCTATTCTGGGTCTCTTATTTTTCCAGATGAATTTCATAATTGCTTTTTCTATTTTTGTGAGGAATGCCTTTGGGTTTTGATCGGAATTGCATTGAATCTGTATAGTGCTTTTGGTAATATGGTCATTTAATAATATTAATTTTGCCTATTCATGAGCAAGGTAGATCTTTCCATCTTCTAAGGTCTTCTTTAATTTCTTTCTTTAGCATTCTGTAGTTTTCATTGTATAGATCTTTCACGTCTTTTGTTAAGTTGATTCCAAAGGTTTTTTTTTTTGTTGTTGTTTTTTTGAGGATATTGTGAATGGGGTAGTTTTCCTCATTTCCTTTTCAGAGGATTTGTCACTGATATACAGGAATGCCTTTGATTTATGGGTGGTGATTTTATATCCTACCACTTTGCTGAATTCATTTACTAGTTCTAGAAGTTTCTGTAGAGTTTTTTGGGTCTTCTAGGTATAGAATCATATCATCAAAAATAGTGCTAGTTTAAGTTGTTCTTTTCCTATAGTTATTCCTTTAATTTCTTTTGTCTGTCTGATTGCTCTGGCCAGTGTTTCAAGAACTATGTTGAATAGAAGTGGTGAGAGAGGGCATCCCTGTCTTGTTCCAGATTTTAGAGGGAATGCCTTCAGTTTTTCTCTGTTTAGAATGATGCTGGCCTGAGGCTTAGCGTAGATAGCTTTTACAATGTTGAGATAATTTCCTGTTATCCCTAGTTTTTCCTAGTGTTTTGAACATAAAGGGGTGCTGTATTTTGTATTTTCTGCATCTTTCGAGATGATCATGTGGTTCTTATCTTTAAGTCTATTGATGTGATGAATTACATTTATTGATTTCCGTATGTTGAACCAACATTATATCCCAGGGATGAATCACACTTGATCATGGTGCATGATCTTTTTGATATGTTTTTGCATCCGATTTGCCAAGATTTTATTGAGGATTTTTGCATCTATATTCATTAGAGATATTGGTCTGAAGTTTTCTTTCTGCTATAATGTTCTTTATCTCATATGAGTACAGAGAGACCGTCAAGATAACTCCAAATATTGCTCCTTTTTAAAATTTAATATCACAGTTTTCCTACTATGTAAAGAACTTCTTCATATTAAAAAAGGAAAGAAATATACCCAAATAGAAAACTAGGAGTACTAAAAGTCCTTTTATTTAAGAAATGGTATTTAGACTACTCATAATAAGAGAAATGCAAATTAAAACTACACCATTACTTGGTAGGGGATGTCAACTTTCCTTGTTTTTTACTTAGGGGGGAAAAACTTTTAAATTAAGGTAATAAGAATGGTTTTGCTATTACGTTAGCTTTTATTTTCACTTAATTACAATGTTGGTCCTATAAGATCTTTTCTATTTTTAATGCACAATAATTGTATATAATATATATTGCCTATTAGCTAACTTTTCCTCAACTCTGACCAAAATACCTGACAGGATCAGTTTAGTGGAGGAAAGATTTATTTTGGCTCATGGTTTCAGAGGTTCAGTTAGCCAACTCCTAGGCAGAAGCATCATGATAGAAGGATGTGGCAGAGGAAAGCTTTTCAGCTCATGGCAACCTAGAAGCAGAGGAGATGGGCAGGAAAAAATAAACCCTTCCAGGGCACACACTAGTGACCTTCTTCCTCCAACTAGATAGTCTGTTCAGCTCTCCGGAGCCCTCATGATTCATTTCTTCCCTGAAAACCGTGCTTCTCAATCTTGCTGCATTGGAGACCACGTTTTCAACATATGAGCTTTTTGTGGACATTCCAGATCAAAGCATAACAGATGGGATACCATGTGATAATTCAGAACATATATACAATGTATAAAATAATCAAATCGCATGTAAAATTTTTGTTAGAGAGAACTGACATCTTTATCATATTGGGCTTTTCTATCCATGAACTTATATTTCCATTTATCCATAGTTTGTAATGATACTCATTTTCTTACATGTATCTTCCAGTCTTTTGACCCTTCCTTCTTAATTGGTAAAATCTCAACACTTCTTCAACCAGACTCTTATCTTATCCATTCCTACATTATTATGTTAGGTATAATTTGAATTATCTGTCAGTACTTTTTTCCTTTAATTTTTAAATGAAGAAAAACTTGACATTTGGAAAGGGACACATTTTTTCAGACTTCAGCTTAATGATATTTTTTGCATAATGCCTGTACCTTTGTAACCATCTTATTAAATATTTATAGCACCCCAGAAGGCTCAAGCCCCTTCTTTTTTTTTCCTCTTCTTTTATTACTGGGTATTGCACCCAGGAACACTTTACTACTGAGCTACATTCCCAGCTTCATGTATTTATTTATTTATTTGTTTGTTTGTTTTTATTTATTTATTTTTTTATACATTGATTGAACTCAGGGGCACTCGGCCATTGAGCCACATCTATTTTGTATTTTATTTAGAGACGGTCTCACCATTGCTGAGGCTTGGCTTTAAACTCTTGATCATCCTGCCTCAACCTCCTGAGCTGTTGGAATTACAGGCGTGCGCCACCATGCCCAGCCTATTTATTTTTTGAGAAAGAGTTTCACTAAGTTGCTTAGGGCCTTGCTCAGTTGTCAAGCCCCTTAATCAGTATTCCCACTCCAGAGGTAACACTTGAATCTCGGACAATAATTCTGCCTCTTTTTAGTGAGATATATATATGTCTATGCATGCATTACATGCAGATATTTAGATCTACTTGTTCTTAAATGTTTTGTATAGCTTGTACTCTTGTATCTTATGGCTTTTACTCAAAGGTTATTTTCAATCAAGTGTTTTGGTTTTTATTGCTATAAATTATTCTGTTTTATGAATATACAAAAAATTTTCCATTTTACCATTGGGTCTGAATATAGCTGCAGTGGACATTTTTAAATATTATTGGACATATGCATACATTTCTTTTGGAGGGAGATTGCTGTGTTATATCACAGACATTTATTTTGTCTTCAATCAATACTGTTAAAACAGTTTCCCAAGTTTGGAAACAGTTTATATTCCAGTTTTCTACATCTTCACCAATATTTGGTATAGTCAGTCTTTTTAGTTATAGATATTATGAATATGTACTATGATACATATAATTTATTTATTTATTATTTATTTAATTCTGATTATTCCCGGTGACTAATGGTATTTAGCACTACTCCTTGTGCATATTGTTTTGACTGTCATCTGTAGTGTCTGTTGAATTCTTTCCTACTTTTAAATTTTTTTCATTATCAATGGATCTGTGTTTTATTTATTTCTATGTGGTGCTGAGAATTGAACCCAGAGTCTCACACATGCTAGGCAAGCACTCTTGACACTGAGCTACAACTCCAGCCCTGTTGATTTCTTTCTATGCTTTAATTAGTTTTGACAGTTTTTTCCTTATTGATTTGAAGGAAGTGTTATGTATTCAAAAAGAAACTCTAATCAATTATATCTATTGCAAATATGTTCACCCAGTTTGTGTTTCTGTTTCCTTTTTGGTGAATAAAATTTCTTATTTTAATCAAGTCAATTTATCAATCTTCTCTTTCCTGATTCCTGCTTTTAGTAGCTCATTGGAATCTTTCTCTGTCCCAAGGTCATGAGAAGACTTTAGAAGTTTTATTCAGACATTTAGATTTGATTCATTTTTATTTTATTTGTTACAAATAACATGAGATTTTTTTTTCATACAGATATCTGGAATGATCCAGCATCCTTTATTAAAAAGATCACCTTTGGGCTCTGAATTGCATTGGTGCTTTTATTATATCTTAAGTGACAATATATTATGTTTCTAGACCTATTTTTCATTGATCTATTTCTTCTTCCACCAATATCACACTCCCTTTATTATAACTATATAATAAATGTTGATTTCTAGCAATATAAATCTTTCAAATTTTTTTAAAGATTATGTTTAGTTGGGCTGGGGATGTGGCTCAGTCGTAGAGTACTTGCTTTGCACATGCAAGGCCCTGGTTTCAGTCCCCAGCAAAACACACACACACGCGATTATGTTAGGAATAATTTGAATTTCCTTAATGATTTTAGAATTTAGAAATGTACAGATCAATTTAGGAAAAATAGAATTGAGTCTTTCATCTAATCTACGAGTACTTCTATCTGAATTATATAGGTCCTTATTTCTCAGCAGTGTTTTATAGTATAGTAGGGATTTTATAAATCCTTTGTTAGGTTTAGATGAGGGTATTTGATGTTTTGGATGTTATTTTTATGATACTTTTTTTAAAACCAGGGATTGAGCCTAGTGGTGCTTAACCACTGAGTAACATCCCCAGCCCTTTTATTTTAAGACAGGGTCTCACTAAATTACTTAGGGCCTTGTTAAGTTGAGGAGGCTAGCTTTGAACTTTCGATCCTCCTACTTCAGCTTCTTGAGTCACTGGGATTACAGGCATGCACCACCACATACAGTTTAAAATACTTTTACATATTTTTAATATATATATGACTTTGTACATTGATTATGTGATTAACACTCCTGTTAAAAATTCTAATAAAATGATGGGAATTTTCCTGCTTTCTTTCCCATCTTTAACTATTTATTCATCTCCCTTTTTTTGATGCTCTGATAAGACCTCTAGTTTAATGTTGAATAGAAATGATGATAATGCATATAATTGTCATATTCTCAAATTGTAGGGGAAAACATAATTTCACCATTGCATATGGTGTTACCAGTAAGTCTTTTGTAGATACCCTTTATCATATTAAGAAAGTTCACTTTTATTCCTGATTTATGAAGAGTTTTTATCTTGTGAATGTTACATGCTGTCAATTCTGTATTTACTGAGATGATTTTTCTCCTTTATTCTGTTAGTGTGATAAATTAGTTGATGCTCTTATGTTGAACCAACTTTCCATTTTTTAAATAAACCCATACAGTCTTTATATTTTATATATCATTAGGGTTATCCTGATCACATTTGTTGAGGATCATGCATCCATGTTCATAAGGGTGAACACAGTGTTCTGAAATTTTTCTTATATTTTCAGGTTTGGTATCATGGTTATGCTGGTGTCAAAATGAATTGAAAAGCATATATACTTTGTTCCTTTATCCCCTGAAACTGTTTGCAAAATTGGCTTTATTTCATCTCTAAATGGTTGGTTGGATTTATCAGTGAAATCATCTGTCTTGACCTGGAATTTTCTTTCTTCCTTTTTTTTGTTTTTTTAAGAGAGAGAGAGAATTTTAATATTTATTTATTTATTTATTTATTTTTAGTTTTCAGGGGACAGAACATCTTTGTATGAGGTGCTGAGGATCGAACCCGGGCCGCACACATGCCAGGCGAGCGTGCTACCGCTTGAGCCACATCTCCAGCCCTGGAATTTTCTTTTTGGAAAAACTTTTAGTTCTGAATCCAACTAATTTTATAAATATAAGACTGTTCAGATTTTATATCACTTGTTATCTGGGCAGAAAAGAGAACTAGATCACATTTGGTTTTGTCTGTTTTTATGGGGATTGTCAAGAGGTTGGGAGAGAGGGTGTTTTTGGCAAAGACAACCATGTAAATAAGCAGCTGTCAAAACTGGAAAACAGTTGACTTACTAGATATATAATATTTTTAGGAAGAATAGTAAAAGAAATAATGAGAAGGAAGGTTGTAAAAGTTCTCTGAACCATAAGAGATATAGAGGCATGATCAATGGTGTAACCAAAATAAGGTAATCAAAATATGAAGAATAGCCAAAATATTGTATAAAATAGGAATGAAAAAAATTCCATTGGGCTGGGATTATAGCTCAGTCGTAAAGTACTTTCCTGGCATGTATGAGGCACACTGGTTTAGTCCTCAGCACCACATATAAATAAATAAAATAAAAGGTCCATTGACAACTATATATATATATATAAAATACATGTATTTTTTAAAAACTCATTGGATATAACAGAGAACATTATTTCTCTGCTGACATTAAAATGCTCATACTTTTGCGTATCTTTATTTTTAACTTAGCATCCTCTTCTGCTGGTGGGCTTTGTTAAACCTATTTGACCTCCAATCTTTCCCACTTTAACTTCAAGTTCTTCTGCTTTTTTTTATTCTCCCCGAATCTTGGTGTTCTTGATAGCTAAAGATAATGAATCTAATTCCCTTGTTTCAAAGTTCTGTGGAGGACTTTTTACATAAGATTTTGGATATAAAAAGTAATGTTGTTTCGCATAATTTTTCTTTGGGCTATCATCCGTTTGATAGGAACATTAATTTTTAGTGCCTGCTCTCTGTGCGTTAGGTGTGAGATTAATTGCTCCAGAAAGGATTCATTGACTGATGGGGCAGTCTAGATATAGCAGGGAAAGGGTGGTTTGGCCATTTGATGAAATTTTCTGGGTTGGCCATTTGATGGAATTTTTTGTCCAGTTGTGTCATTTTTTTTGGTTCCATCCAAACATGATAATATGGCCAAGGAATTTAGAGTCCAAAGTCATAAACCTTGGCCATTAAAAGGCTGGTGATTGTAGAGGTTTGATGGATATCTCTTGTGTTAGGACTATATGCTGATCCATCAAATAAAATAGAAAATAGGGCCGGGGACGTGGCTCAGTGGTTGAGTGCTCCTGACTGAGTTCAGTCCTCGGTATCATAAAAATAAAAACAAGATTGAGTTGACAGGAGCTTGTGTAAGAGCATAGGCTTTTTTTTTTTTTAATCAATTTTTAAGCTTCTGGTTTCTTTACTCACAAATTTTGAGTATGTATACTTTTTTAAAATAGTTGTCTGCATAATGACTTCTCAAAAAAAGTTATTATACTTAAGATTTACTCATTGTAGTCTTTTTGATGACATTCTTTTAAATGACCTCTCAGATTCATTGTACAAATAAAATAAAACTTCTTTTTAGTTGTATTTTCAAAAGAATGTAATGGAGTAAATCTGTTTTATTGATCTGAATATCTAAGCTGGTTTTTACCTGGAAACCATGCTTGTCTGGTTTTTTTAGCTAATATGTCTTCTGTCCCAAATTCTGGTATATAACTTAGTGAATATGAATTATACTTTTAAATTCATATGTGAGGTGTTAGGTGGCTTCTTTCATTTTTGATGTAATTTTCACTGTCTTTGTTTTGAAGCTTCTGCTCAGCCTGTTGATAATCATGTTAGCCCATCTTCCTACTTGGGCCAGACACCAGCATCACCAGCCAGATACTCACCAGTTTCTAAAGCAATGCTTGGAGATGATGAAATTACTAGGTAAGTAACTTTACATTTACCTTATAAAAATCATTTTTAAATGGAATTTTAATCAGCCACAATTTTTAGGACTAAAAATATTCTTGAATATTGATGAACTTAAACATTAATATTTTTTTTTCTATTGGAGGGTTTATTGAAGATTTTTTTTCATTGCAGATCATGAAATATAAAAATATTTTGTATTATAAGTAAGTTACTGCTCCTATTTTAAGGTTTGGCAAATTGTCTTTTGAAATAAATCTAAGTTGGGAATATACTTGTGCTTATTTTATACTAACTTTTCATATATTTCTTATCTAATGTATGCCTTAAAATATTAGGACAATTGATTTATGTTCAGAATTCAACAAGTGGTATTTGCTTTGTTTGATAGCCTGACTGAAATCTAAAGTTTTTTTCATCTAACATTACTAACTACATTGAACTTTGTAGGTCTTTTTAGTGCCAAAGAATTCCAAGGTGGAGGAAAAGAGTCAGTGAAAAAATATTTTAGCTCTGTTATTTTAAGTAGTATAAAGATACTATTACAGTTTGCTTTATAATTTACAGTTATAGCATTTTTCATTATGTATATGCCAGTTAATATCTGTTCTCACATTTTCATTAGTTACATTATTGTTAGCATTATTATTTTTGAAACTCTGTATTTGTAATAATTGTTATTTTTCTTGTCAGACTCCTAACTTCTTAGGCAGTATTCGCCTCAAGGACAGATAGGAGTGTTTGTCTTGTAAGAGTTATGTTGGGAACAAAATAGGTGCCTTAGTAATTGTGTTTGGAATGAAAACTAGCAGAAAGAATAGTGTTTTTACGTGTGATATGAATATTCAAGGCTTTTAGTCTTCAAGCAGTGTTCCTATAGAGTGATTCATGGCTATTTGTTATTTGCTAATAGTGCCTATTTATAGGTTTATCTAGTCTTCAGTCTCTTTAGATGTTTTGCAAAACTAAAATCTAAAAGTTATATTTTCACCTTTATTGCTGTCCCCACCCTTCTTTACTGCATATGTGTTATACCATGTTGTATTAGACTTTGAAGTATTTCACACACATCTAACAATTTCCATTCTTTTCTGCAAAAATTAGTTGATTGACTATTAGATATGTCTTAAAATAGTGTGCATTTTATCATTCCTTTTGCCCAGATAATGAAGTATGAAAATCTTGCCCAAACATAAATTCTCCACAATTTTTGCCTAAGCAGTCTTTCAGAAGATATCTCAAATTACCAAACCAACCCCCGCCCCCCATAAAATTAACAGCATACAGACAATTAATGTTTCTAAAGCTCATTTGTTAAGTTTTATTAAGATGTAATTTACATACCATAAATTTCATGCATTTAAAATGTGCAACTCAATGAATTAGGGTATGTTACATCACTTTTTAATTGTGATAAAATAAATATAGCATGTAGATTTAACATTTTAACCATTTTCAAGTGTACAGTTTAGTGGCGTTAATTACATTCACAGTTTTGTACAACCCGTCACCATTAGCTATTTCCAAAACCTTTTCATCATCTTGGATAGTCTATAACCTTTAAGCAGTTCCATCCCATTGTCCTTCCAGCTCTTGGTAATATCTATTTTCTGTCTTTCTGTATTTGTCTAATTTAGGTAATTCATGTAAGTGGGACCATACAATATCTGTCCTTTTGTGACTTTCTTATTTGACTTAATATAATTTTTCAAAATTTATTCATTTTGTAACATGTATCAGAACTTCATTTCTTTTTTTAAGTAATATTCCATTCCATTGTATGTATGTTACATATATGAAATATACATACAATTAGATGTATAGATATTAGATAAATATAGCTAGATAAACATAGAGTTACATTTTGGTTTTCTACCCATTGTTGGTGACTTGGATTGTTTCCACTTTTTAGCTATTGTGAATTATGTTATGATAACAAGTATTTGTTCAAATCCCTGCTTTTAGTTACTTAGGCTACCTGGGTGGAATTTTCTTTTTTTTAATGTTACCTTTTTAAGGAACCACCAACCTATTTTATGTTCCCATAAATAATTTGTGAGTATTTCAGTTTTTCCACATCTTACTGACACTTGTTACTTGGTCTAGTTTTGTTATTGTCATCCTGTTATTGAAATATCTCATTATGGTTTTAATTTACGTTTTCCTAATGACTTATGGTGTTAAGCATCTTTTCATGTGCTCATATTATTCAAAAATCAGAATGTGTATTCCTCTAGAACTACTGCTGGATTTCAGCAGGCTATTTTTTAATTATTATTTGCTAATGTAAAATTATAATTCATACTTGTTTTAAAATAGGAGCTCCAAACCATGAATCCATTATTTAACATAGGAAATAAAATATCAACAGTATGCTGAAACTTATCTGTGTACCTGATCCTACCCTGCTTCTCCTATACAGCCCCTCTAAGTTATTGTTTTCCTAAATTTTATTATCTTTTTCCTTCATATGTGTATATGTATTTTATTACATATAATATATGATATTTTATAAAATATATATATACACACATATATATAATATTTCCCCAAACAATTTTTTGTTTAGTTTTACCCTTTTTTTTTTTTTTTTTAACCAGGGATTGAACCCAGGGACACTTAACCACTGAACCACATCCCCAGTCCCCTTTTATATATTTTATTTAGGGACAGAGTCTCACTGAGTTTAGGGCCTCATTAAATTGCTTAGACTAGCTTTGAACTCGCAATCTTCTGCCACTCCCAGCTAGTTTTACTGTGTTTAACAAATAATTTTATGAATCCTTTAAGTGAGCTGGCAAAATCGAATAATGATGAACACTTAATATATGTCTAGAAAATACTATATTTTAAGTTTTGAGCAGTATTAAGTATTTAAGAAGATTTTATTACTATTCTGTATTATAAGGAAGAATCCTTAAATTTATTTTTTAAAGAGATTTATTTATTAAAGCTTTTGTGACTATTTACTTCTTGCAATGTTTTAGAAAATCATTAAATTTTTAAAATGTCTACCAAATATCACATATTTAAGAATAATCTCAAATGATATTCTGTTTCATCAAATATTAAAATAATTTGCTGTTGGCACTTTCATGGTCTTACCAGAAGATGTGAATAGTTTTCACATCATTGTATCTGAATGCCAACAATTTTGAAAAATTATCAATGGTAAGCTGTATTAACATGTGCAGGGAATAATGAGGGGGACAGATAAAATGCATCTTACTTAGAGCTGACAAAAAACAGTAATAAATTTTAAAAAATCACAAATCATGGCTTACACTAAAAGTTTTTTGCTTGTTTTTTTTATTGTTTGTTTTGTTTTGTTTTTGGAGACAAGGTCTCCCTATGTTACCTGACTGGTCTCAAACCTGTGGGTTTAAATGATTCTAACTCCTCAACCTTCCAAATAGCTGGGTCTGCAAGTATACACCAGCACACCAAATTTAAAAAATATTTCATGCAATTCCAAGATTGGTGTAGCAACCTTAGGCCCATAATGTTTCTGGTATATTCTTAGTTTTACCTTTATGTTTATAATATATCTAAACAAGTAGAAGGGTTTTATTAATAGTTCATTCCTTTTTGTGTGGAGTTTTTTAAGAAGGGGCAGAAGGTAGCAAAATGTGGTTCGTTCTTGTTAAGGTCTGACTTTCTTTAGGAAATTTTCCTTTTTTTCCTCAGGTCAGAAGGGAGTCACACCCTCCCTTTAGCAAAAAGAAGTAAGATTGCAATGACCAGATTAGGTTATTCATTATTCATTCCTTTGGAACTACGAAGGAGGCCTACCTCCATCAAGAAAAAGAAATAGCTGCTTTTTACAACACTGCCTCAGAGGCAGTCAAGTGCATGCAACATCAGGTTTTCATGAATACAAATTTCTTGATAGAATCTTTGTATTACTTTTTTGTTGATTTCAAATTCTTTTCTCCTTATTGTTTTGATTTCATATTTTTTCCTTTTGTTTTTGTTTTTTTGTGGGGTTTTCGTTTGTTTTATTTGTTCCAGGGCTTTAATCCAAGGGTGTTTTAAGCACTGAGCCACATTCCCAGCCCTTTTTCTTTCTTCCCTTCCCTTCCCTTTCGCCTTCCCGTTTCCCCCTTCCCCTTCTTTCTTACCAACCTACTCCTTCCTTCCTTCCTTCCTTCCTTCTGACAGAGTCTCACGAAGTTACTTAGAACCTCACCAAGTTACTGAGACTGCAAACCTGTGATCCTTCTGCCTCAGCCTCCCAAACTGTTGAGATTATAGGCATGTACCACCACACCCAGCATGTTTGCTTGCTTTTTAATAGAAATTTTGAGCTTTTGATGAAATTAGATTTTTTTTCTTTTGATTTCTAAGGCTTAGAAGAATCTCTTTACCTCACAGTTTTGAAAAACCCTTTGTTTTTCAACTAGCTTTTTTAATACTTTGATAACATAATACCAAAGTTATCAGTAGGAAGTTCTCACTGATAGAATAACAGATTCTAAATTAAATTTCCAAGTTATTTAATTTAATTTAATTTAATTTTTTAATTTTTAGGGAACCTAGAAAAGTTGTTCTTCATCGTGGCTCAACAGGCCTTGGTTTCAACATTGTAGGAGGTGAAGATGGAGAAGGAATATTTATTTCTTTCATATTGGCTGGAGGACCTGCTGATCTAAGTGGAGAGCTCAGAAAAGGAGATCGTATTATATCGGTAGGATATGTTAATCAAGTAATCAAGATGATGTTGTTTTTATTATCATAACTATAACCTTTTAATGATTAAAAGTGGATTTTTTTATAACCCAAAGTTATGGGTGTAATTGGTTATCTTCTTACCATTTTAAAATTGAATTGCAGAATTATAACATTGTTAGAGAACATGTTCTATATGACAGATTTTCTTTTGATACATGATACAGGGAGGTGGTCAGTGTTTATAAATGTGTTTGAAGGAGGGTTTGTTTTTGGTTTTGTTTTGTTTTTGGCTTGTTATTATCTTTTTCCCTCTTTTTACTTTCAGTTTGTCTATGTTTATGTTGTTATTTATTACCCATTCAGTTTTAGACCAAAACTATAATAATTTTGTAGTCCTCCCTTATGATCACAGAGCTTGAAAAACTTTAATTTTAATTACGCTGTTTCTAATATATTAATTATTTCAGTTTTATACCCCCAAATTTATTTTTATTATTTATTTATTTATTTTGGTTTTGGTATTTGACATTTTACCCATGTGATATATGGTTTGTTGTTGATGGTGCTAATCACCCTCCTCCCCCCCCCCACCCCCGGGTTTCTCAGTGGACTACTAATATAATTTAGATTGGGTAGTTATTTGTTATATAGGACTATCTTTCTAGCTTCCATCTTTTCCATGATCCTTAGTCATTGTAAAAGCAAATATGTTCTTCAAATATCCAGATATACCTTAATGAGAGCTCTTGGTTTGTTCTTTCAGCAATGGTTCCTTAATGATAAGGAAGTTCCTTAGATTTTGTCTGAAAATTGTTTATTTTGTACTCTTTTATTTTTAATCTAGAATTCTAGGTTGACAGCTCTTATCTCTAAATACTTTGAAGATATTGTTTTATGCCATCTAGATTGTTTATTTGCTATTTTTTTAAAAAAAAAAGCCTGCTGCCTTGTTTATAGGTAATTTCTTTTCACTAGTTGCTTTCAAGATCTCTGTCTTTAGTGTGCTGCAATTTCACTAAAATGTGTGTGTATCTAGCATTCATTATGTTTAGGATACATTACTAAATCAGGAATCATGTTTTTCATCAATTCTGGAAATTTCTTAGCTATTATCTTTTCAAATTTTGCCTTCCCACATTATACCTGTTCTGTCCTTATTGAATTCCTATGGGTAGATGTTATTCTATTCTTCATGAATTTTAACCCCAATTTCATATTTATGAACTGTCTCCTTCTAGTTCATTTCCATCATTTCCTCAAGTCTATTTTCTAGTTTATAAGCTTTCTTCATTTATATCCAATCTGCTTTTTAAGATAAAACTAAGATTTTAATTTGAGAGTATCATTTTTTTTTCTAGACATTATCTGGTTATTTTTACAGTCTGCCTTGGTATTTTTGATAGGGTCTTGATAATGTATGCCTTTTTACTTGATTTCAGGTTTTTCTACTAAATATACTTGTTCATTTTCTATATATAATAGTTTTATTTTCTGGCCAGGAACAGTGGCACACACCTGTAATCCCAGTGACTTGGGAGGCTGAGGCAGGAGGATCATGAGTTCAAACCCAGCCTCAGCAACTCACCAAGGCCCCTAGCAACT
The DNA here is from genome assembly GCF_021218885.2 of Marmota monax. Classification (NCBI taxonomy): domain Eukaryota; kingdom Metazoa; phylum Chordata; class Mammalia; order Rodentia; family Sciuridae; genus Marmota; species Marmota monax. The sequence goes on along the minus strand of NW_026693473.1, from coordinate 8,459,484 downwards.
CAGCAAGATCCTATCTCTAATAAAATATTTTTAAAATGGCTGAGGATGTGGCGGTGGTTAAGTGCCCCTGGGTTCAGTCCCTTGTACCAAAAAAAAAAGTTTCATTTTCTGAAGTTCATAGGAATCCAATATATGATCTATTTTAGTGATTTGAGGTGAATTTTTTACACAGGTTCTAAATTTTGCATTATGAGGTGAGGTGATTTTTTGTTGTTGTTGTTGTTGTTTGTGTGTGTGTGTTTCAGTAGAACTTTATTACTTTATTAGTAAGAATCCAGTACTACCAGAATTTAGGGGAATGGTGTTCAAATAAGCTATTTTACATTACTTGTGGTAGTATCCCAGGAGCATCATCTCTAAAAAAAATTTTTCCAGTGACAAAACTAATATTTTGAGGTTTGTTTACCCTTAATAACAAATAAATGGGACAGTTAGATTTACCATAGTAAATATAGTATTCATATAGTATTCATGCTATACTGTTTTGTTTTTAATTAAGAAGTGTAAGTGTAAGTTTCTGGAATTTCAGAATTTGAGGTATAGAGACAAGCTTTATTATCCCAGGTCAAGACCAGTGCTATACGTTATTATTATTTTAAACCATTTCTTTGACATAAACCAAAAGAGACCTTTTTAACTACAAAATACAAAAAAAAAAAGGAAAGAAACTAATCAAATTAAAGATAAATGTGACTGGAAACAATAGGAAGCACATTCCAGAAATATAAATTGCATCTTTAATGCAGTTTTCAGATCAATCCCTATCACCATCTGAATTTCCTGTGTACAGACTTAGATGTACCAACATACTCCTGCATCCTACCCTATTGAGGATCCTGTAGAGTTCAAGGATAGGAAGAGTTAAGAGTAGAAGAAACGACTGATCATTTACGAAAAAAAAAAAAAAAGTAGAAACCAATTTTTAATTGTTTCAACTAGTGTTTAAATGAAAATAAATCTTGGGCACTTGAGTTTTCAAATATGTAGCAAGCAATTCTTTATTAAGGATTATGCACTACAATTAGAAAATAACGCTATTAATATACAGTGCTACTGTATATTAATGAAAACTGCATTTACATGTTTAAGGCTAAATAATTTTAAAAGCATAGTACTAGTACTACCCAAGAATAGTAGTTATTGCAAAAGAATTTTAGGGCAAAAATAGAGCCTTCTTTTGCAGTATTAGGATATAGAAATGCTCAAGAATCCATCACTTTTTTTCTTTTTCATAGTACTAGGGATTGAACCCAGGGTCTCATACATGCTAGGCAAGCACTCTATCATAGACTACATCCCCAGCACCAAGAATCCATCACTCTTAACCTAACAAAACAATCTGGTAAGTAGGTTTGGTGGTACACACCTATAATCCTAATAGTTTGGAAGGCTGAGGCAGGAGAATCACAAGTTTGAGATTAGCCTCACCTGTCTCAAAAAGAATTGGGAGTATAGCTTAGTGGTAGAGAACTTCTGGGCTCAGACCCAATGCTACCAAAAAAGTTAAAAATAAAATAAAATGATTATTGTAAAATCATGATGGTGATAAAAAATGCTTAAGGATCCAGAGGTAAAGATAGTAGGAATGAAGAAATGACAGAATTTCACTAAAGACATAGAAACTACAGAAAATGAATCATATGGAATTGCTAGAAGTTAAAAACTATCAGAGATGAAAATTTTATTTAAAAAAGACTTAATAATACACTGAAATCAGCAGAGGAAAGAATCCATACACTTGAATGTAGATAAAAGGAAGTTTCCAAATTGAAACATGGGGTGGAATTGCAGAGGTTAAAAAGAAAAGTCAACACAAAGCATGCAAAATGTGTGGAACAAAATCAGACAGCATCTCTACAGAAGAGGAGACAGAATTTTTTTAAAGAGGAGACCAAAAAAAAAGACCTAACAAAAGTGATGAAAAATATCAACCCACATATCTATGAAGCTCAGGATACATAGAAAACCAGACCTGTCTACATCACAAAGTGCTAGAAACCTGCACTTTGGAGCATGACTTAGAAGCAAGCATAAAAATAACATATTCCACATACAGGAATAGCAATACAAATGTCAGCTGACTTTTCTCTAGACACATTAGAAGACTTAACACGATTGAATGGTGTGTTTACAGTGCTGAAATAAAAAATTGTTAATGTGGAATTCTGTATACCGAGAAATATTCATCAGAAATGAAGTAAAGACACGGACAGTAGTGGAGAGAATTTGTCATCTTTTGCAGATCAGTAAGAAAATATTGAAGAAATTGTCTTGATTGAAGAGAAAATGTGCAGATGGAACCCTAGATCTGCAGAAGGGAATTAGGAAAAACAGAAAAAAGGAAAATTCCTGAGTGAATATAAAAGATCTCTTCTTAAATTTTTAAAAATAATTTTAGATATTACTCTATTAGACAATTGATAGAAAATAAAAGCAGTGTAGGGATTGCAACATGTGTAGAAATGAAAAATAAGACCATCACAACACAATTGGAAAGGAAAGATGGGATTATACGGTTATTTCTTACATAGTTTTGTGAAGTGGTGTAAAATTGGGGGAAAATAATAATTTGTAGCTACATATTATTATATCTAGTGAACACACTGAAAATACCACAAAGATGTATAGTTTTGAAATCAATACAGGAGATTAAATGGAAAAAAAATAAATGTTACACACACACACATATATAAAGGGAAGTGTGATTGTCAGCTTTCTGTTGCTGTGACCAAGATATCTGACTAGAGCAACTTAGGAAAAGTTTATGTGGGGCTTATGGTTTCAGAAGTCTCAGTCCATGGTCAAATGACTCCATTGCTTTTGGCCTGGGATGAGGCAGATCATCATAGGGGAAGGGTGTACTTGAGGGAAGCTACTCAACTCCTGGCAACCAGAAAAGAGAGAGTAAGAGCATGGAAGGAAGGGAGGAGATATAATCCCTAATGGCATGCCCCCAGTGACCTACTTCCTTCAGCCACACCCACCTGCCTATAGTTTCAGCCCAGCAGACCACTCAGATAATTAATCCAACAAATGGATAGTTCTCCTAATCTAATCATTTCATCTGAACATTCCTTCATTGCCTAATACATGAACTTCTCATATCTAAACTATAACAGAAAGGAATATGCAGGGTAAGTTTAAAAAACAGTACTAAGATGAGAGATTGAAATCCAGTTCTGTTAATAACAGCATTACAGTAAAAACTATTTAAGATGCAGAAATTGTCAGTTTGGTTCACAAAAGCAAGATCAAACAGTTTCAGGAATTCACTTCAATGTGTTTTAAGTAAAAGGATGGAAAAAACTTCATCATGCAAACACCATATGAAAGTACTTTATTAGTTTGAGACAAAATAGATCTCAGGACAAACAGTGTTATTCTAAATATATTTCATTATAATAATAGCATTTTGTCAAATTTTAGTCCTAAGTATGCACCTACCTAAGAATCCTTTAAAAATATATGAAGCAAAAATTGTGAAAACTAAGAAGAAAAATAAAATTCACAGTCGCACTTGGAGACTGTAACACCCTCTTCTGAAATTGATGAGGTAAACAGACAAAAAGACTTTACCTCACATCATGTACAGAATTTAATTTGAAATTGATTGTAGATCATAGAACTAAAGTTACACGAGAAGGTGTACAAAAAAAATTGTTAATGAACTTGGATTAAAGAAATTTCTTAAATAGGATCAAAAGGACAGAGTCAGTTCAGTGAAAAAGGGAAAATCTTTTTAGCTAATAGTTCTGAAACAACTGGCTATCTAGTAAAAACATGAACCTGAAACAGTCTTACTCCAGACTTAAAACTTAACTCTAGATAGATTGTAGATCTACATGGAAAACCTAGAGCCATAAACTTTCAGGAAAAAAACATAAGAGAATATCATTGCAACTCTGGGTTAGGCAGCAACTCCATAGACAAGTAGCATAAAACACTAATCATTAAAAAAAAAAAAAAAAAAGATACCATTTAGAATCCAAACAGGCAAGCCACACCGTGGTAAAAAATATAATTAGTATATATATCTGATGAAAGACTTTTATCCAGACTATATAAATATCTCCTACACATCAACAATAAAACAATTAGGAACCCAGTTTTAAAATGTGCAAAAGATTTGAACAGATATTTCCCATAAGAAGATACATAAATTATCAATGAGCATGTAATACCTTTTCACATGCTCATTGATATTAGGCATCAGGGAACTTAAAATCCCAATGAATAAAGGGGTTTTGAAGGAATTGGGTAGGAGTGAAACAATTTTTCTGTGGTGGCAGGTATATGACATAAACATTTGTCCAAACTAAAAAATGCTGATGCCTAAATAAAAAAATAGATTGGGCGGTGAGGGGTCTACTGGGGATTGAACCGAGCTACATCTCCAGCCTTTTTTTAATTTTTATTTTGAGACAGGGTCTTACTAAATTGTTGAGGGTCTCACTAAGTTGCTGAGGCTGGCCTCAAACTTAGAATTCTCCTGCCTAGCCTCCTGAGTTGCTGAAATAACAGGGATGTTCCACCACCCAGCTAAAAAAATAAATGTTTTTAAAGCCATTTGAAATACCATAGCCCACCAAATTATATGGCTAAAAAAAAAAAATTAAAAAGCAACCTTTATTGGAGAGAATGTGGAGCCAACTCTCATTCATTACTGGTAGGTATGTAAAGTAATATGCAATTATAAGAAGCTTTGGGGGACTGTCATAACTTGACCATCTTGTAGTTCCTAGAATAACATTTACAAGGCTGTCTATAATTTGACCTGATTCTAAGCTCCTCATAAAAAGCTTTTTATCCCAGGATAATTGTCAATACAAGAACAGGAATAATATGACTTCCTGAAGTATCTAATAATAGTTCTTGTAAACAGTAGGCTTATCAAAAAGCTTAAAAGAAAAAGCTGGAAAATAAATTCTCCACAGGGCCTTTGAAAACCTTCAACATATCCTTGGGATCTAGTTCAGGGCTGTCTCTCATCTCTGGTTGAATCTTGGGCTCTGTGCAAGCAGAAAGTAAAGATCAAGGCATGTTTCAACCGCCTGTCTGAATGTTGAAAGCCTACAAGCATATAGAACCATTTGCAAAGAGTGGGGACTTTTTAATTCCAGGCAATTAATGAAATCTTTCCAATCATTAAGTAACCAGTAAGCTTACCTGGCAGAAAATTCAGTGGCCCCACACAACAAAGAATATGACCTTTGTGGAATTCCGAAAGTCACTAAACAAACAGCTATAACAAACAATAGCAGTAAGCCCCAGATAAAGTTGTGGGTCTCACATCCAGAGTTGCCAGATTTTATATTAATGTCCAGTTATCAACAAAAAATTATGAGAAATCCAAAAAAGTAATTACCCATACACAGGAGAAAAAAGCAAGTGATATAAATTATCCTTAGGGAAATCCACATGTTGAATTTCCTAGGCGAATGCATTAAATCAAGTATTTTAAATATGTCAGTATTTAATATCTCCATCCCTTTTTTATTTTTTTGAGACAGGATCTTGCTAAGTTGCCTAGGGCCTCACTAAATTGTTGTGGCTGTCCTTGAGCTTGTGAACCTCTTGTCTTGGCCACCTAAGTCCCTGGGATTAGAGGTGTTCACCACCATGCCTGGTTAAAAGATGCTAATTATAACCCACAGCAACCACTAAGAAATGACTCAGATATGTGTAATGAAAGAAATTACAGGAGAATTTAAATAGTACACTAGAAAATTTCTGTTGAACACAAAAGAAGTAGTAATGGTAAACAAATAGCAAAATTTTAAAATCAAAAAATAGTAATGGAAAACAAATAGCAAAATTAATTATATGAGTCTAACAATAATTTGATTAAATGTAAATGGATTAACTGCTCCATTTAAAGGCAAAGTCTGATAAGGTAGATTACAAAACAGAATTCAATTTTTATGCTGTTTCTAAGAAAGACTTGTTTGTTTGTTTGTTTGTTTATTAGTTATGTACCTTTATTTATTTTTATGTGGTGCTAAGGATCAAACCCAGTGCCTCACACACGAGATGAGCACCTTACCACTGAGCTACAACTCCAGAAAGACATTTTAAATTCAAAGACACAAAAAAGTTGTAAATAGTTAGAAAATACATACTATACTATAAGAATAACCAAACATTAAAAGTTTTAATCTTTTCTACAATAATTTATGAAAGTTTATCTTCCTTTAAATTTCCTTCCTAATTTGTTCTCCTGGGAATTAAGAGAATTTTCTTTATGCACGAAGTATTTTGTATGTAACCATCTTCAGCTAGAGATATTTTCTGATAACCACATTATATTGCATTTATTTAGGTTGGGGTTGTCAGATCTTTATTTTTATTCACTAGTGGTGTGTTTTAATTTAGTTGCATAATAATGTCCTTATAGATAATATAAAGAAGGCATCAGATTTTTATATAGTTAAAATGTTCCTTATGTAAAAATTTTATGATCCTAAGAATTTCTGGGCTTATCAAATTTTTGAAAAGTGGTATGTGATCTTTAACAGATTTTAAGTTAGATCTTGAAACAGATTTTCATATGAAAATGACATGATGGTTCTTCCTGTTCAGAAATTTTCAGTGAAGGTCTAAGCACTGCAGAATTCTATTCATTGCTGGTTCTTCGTTTTTAAAAATTAAATATTTATGTTTAATACATTCAATTATAATGTTTCTGTGAATGTCTCTTAAGTTGTTCTGAGTGGAAAAACAGTTTTAAGATAGTGTGCCTTGAAGTATTGGCAAGCTTTCAGAATAAAAATTGCTTCTTATTCTGGAGTAGGATTGGTCACCTTAGTAATTGTGTCACCCAAGGAAGTCCCTTTACTCAAAAAAAAAAAAAAAAAAATCTCCTGATTTAGTTAACATTTACTTTGTTGAAATCAGTCTTTGAAATATGAACTATTTTAGTACTCTTTAAAAAGTCATTATTTTTCTATTAAACCAAAAGAATAAAAGGCTTTAGTTTGTGAGAGGAAGAAACAATTGGAACTAAGTTGAGCTTTCTGGGTTGAAAATGTAGTAGAAAGTGAACAGATGTTATAAGCAAAAACAAATTTTCTTTCCGTTGCTGGAGCTACTTACTAGTGAAAAGAAATGTGCAAAATAATGCTTGTTAATTTCTCAGGTAGTCAAATTGAGGTGTATTTGTCAGTCAATAGAGTCAACCTTCTAGACAGTTTCAGGGGTGGAAGATGTTTTTGTTTTACTCAATTGACAGTAAGCAAATACTTTTAGTGTATAAAATTGTTTTGAATGACAGTATTTTTTGTTTTATTGTAAAATATATTTTAATAGTAAAATTATTGTAACTAATCTGTGCCTACCCAAACAGCAAGCCATTGTAATTTCTAATCAAAGTGATTATTTTCTCTCAAATTAAGATTTGGTTTGATTTACAGGTAAACAGTGTTGATCTCAGAGCTGCCAGTCATGAGCAGGCAGCAGCCGCATTGAAAAATGCTGGCCAAGCTGTAACAATTGTTGCACAATATCGACCTGAAGGTAATAAAATTCTTACTATGATTACTGTTCTTTTCAGTTTTTAAAATTCTTCCTCTTGATAATGTTTAATATCCAAATTAAACTTTTTCATATTTTGTTCTGATTTGTTAATCTGTTGTTATTTGTTTAGTACAAATCTAATCTATTTTCAAGATCAAAAGTGTTTTTTTAATAAGATATAGGAACTTTTATCTACGGTCTCTTTGGAGCATATTACCATTATCTGGATTAATTTTTAAGTGTTTCTTTTTAAAAATCTAACCTCTAACCAAATGCATACCTTTTAAAATCTTTTACCAGATTAATAAAAACCATAAGTAAAACAAGTCATATTGCCCCAAAAAGCCACACAAATTTTTTCTTTTAAATCAGATGGTATTTATTAATGTCAGGTTTTAAGTTATGTTTCTAATAATTCTTATTGCTTTTTAAAACGAAAAGAAAAGTGCAAGTTTGAGATATAATGTGTTTCTAGATAGTAAAATCTCATTGACATGACTACTAATTCTTGGGGGAAGAAAGAGGTAATGGAAACTTTGAGGTAACATCATATTAAACATATATAAGACTACAGTGTGCATCAATATAATCATTTTTCCAGTAAATCCTCAGTGGAATTTAAAAAGCTCAAACACCCAAAAGAATACAGAGTGTACTTCTTGATGTTCATAAACAACACGATAAAGGAAAACATGATGTGATGAAGGGGCTAAATGAAATACTGTTTATAATTTAGAAATTAAAGAAACCTTGCACGATTTAGGAATTAAATGAAACATTTTATAATTAGCAAAGTTACATTTATTTTTCTTTTCTTACGATAGAATTTATTTTTGTAATACACCCCCACTTTTTTAAGCTGATGAAAGTAGCATATTGGGCATTGCTTGGCATTCCATAATATGCAGTAGGTTCTCTCAGTCTAGTAAATGTCAACCTTTTAGGTTCAGTAGTTGAAAAGGATAAATTCCAAACAAATTCACTGTGAGCCAAAACAGTAGGAACTAACATAGAAAGTCAGAATGCCAATTCATTGATTTTTGTGAAAAACAAATCTCCCAGTGTGGCTATACATGCTTTTATCTTCTGGCCAACACAGTCCCACCCAATAAGTACATTATGTAAGAGCCTAAATACAATCCCTGGATGTTTGATTTTATAGACAGCCTCTCCGTGTACGTTTAGAAAGATATGACTTTTTACCGGGCACAGTAGCTTGGAAGCCTGAGGCAAGAGGATCGCAAGTTCAATACCAGCCTCAGCAGAAAAGCCCTAAGCAACTCATCAAGACCTTCTCTCTAAATAAAATATAAAAAAGGGCTGTGGATGTGGCTCAGTGGTTAAGTGCCTGCCCCTAGGTTCACTCTCCAGTACTTAACTAAAAAGTTATATCTTTTTTCTTTCTTTCTTTCTTTCTTTTTTTAATGATAAAGTGTTAGTCGTTATCTGCTTCCTGACCTCCCTAGAAAACACATAAAAGCAACAAGGAGGATAAAACATACACAAATACTTTTGTCCACACAGTTATACCTCATGTTAAGCAAAACTGCAAAGACATGTTATTACCTGGACAACAAAATATAGGCAAGGCTGCTTAAACAAAGCTTACTGGCTGCAGAATCCAGGAGGGAAAGAGTAAAAACGAGTTGTCCTGGGCTGGGATTGTAGTGCAATGGTAGAGCACTTGCCTAGCATGTGTAGGGTACTTGGTTTTGATTCTCAGCATTGCATATAAATAAATAAAATAAAGGTCCATTGACAACTAAAAAAATTTTTTTAAAAACATGAATTGTCAGTAATGCGCTATATAGTAAAACTTAGAATATGATACAAAAGTGTACTTCCTAAAGGCAAGGGATTCATTTTTGAGGTGTAACAACATGATTCCTTCTGTTTTATAACAAGCCTCATGAGAATGTGGGAAGTAGACTAAAATAGAAACCATTCATGATATGGTTTTGTTTAGATAACTAGAGGACCCATATTTGGGTAAAGCAGTCTTTGTTAAAGCTTGTGACAATCTTTGTTAAAGCTTGTGAAAATTACCTGTGCTTCTGTTTCCCCTCTACCCCAAGCTTTCTGCAAATAGCTGATCCAGCACAATACAATTTATTCATAATAGATAATTGCAAAGTAACTAGCCTGGCATTCATAAAATATATTAATAAGAAGGTATAGAAAATTACACATATATACTCATATACAGATACAATAAAATATTGACACAGATGAATTTTTTAACCTTAATGTCATTAGCAATTTATGGATTTACTTTGAAAGAAGACTACACAGTAGAAATATAAGAATCCCAGGAAAAAATGACTCAGTAACCAAAAGAAACTCACTTTGAGCTAGCAGTACCCAGGAAAGAAGAAAGCAAAGCAGTTAGTGAAATTGGAACACAAAGACAGAGATACTGCAGAAACTCAGTTGGGGATCTTGAGGATACAATATGAAGAGTAAATAAAATGAAAAGAAAAATGAGGAGACTCTAAAAAGATTAGAAAAAAAATATTGGCAATGGAAGACAATTATATCTATGCAGTGTGTATGTGTATACACACACAAACACACACACACACACGTATGTAAATTAGACTTCCAGAAGAATATTTTTAAAAGGAAGAGAAGATTTGAAATTATAACTCAGTGCAGTCAAGAAAGCTTTTCTTGAAATAAAAAGAAGTGAATCTTTATTGAAAGGGAACAGCATAACCTATGGAAACCCAGAATGGCCAAAATTTTGACATTCTAGTTATATGTTTATCAAGAAAGTATCTTTGACACCCAAGCAAAAATACCAAGTTACTTATAAGGGGATAAAAAATTGGTTAATAGAAAGAATGACTGTTCCAATGCCCGATAAGTTAGTGGCTCTTAATTAGACTTAATGTACCCCTCTATGTACTAAATATACTTGCCTCTGACAGATGGCAAGGACCCTTTTCCCCAGATAGTTATAGGTTCAGGAATTTCCCTCTTGGATTATCCTTACTGTGCTTGTGCTGTTTTTTGTTTGTTTGTTTGTTTGTTTTTGTCCCTTTTTGTGATTTCTATACTTCTTTGAATCTTTCAGGTCAATACTCTTTTTTAATTGTATTTGGTACTATTCTAATCTTGATAAAGAGCAATTTTTATACCAATGATAATTTTCATACTCTTGATATTGCAAATGAGTATCTAGTTGATTATTCTTATATGTGTATGTTCTTTCTAAACATCTCCTAAACACCACCAAACATATCAGTCCTATTTGATTTCTTCAGCATTTCTCCCTGGTGTTTCAAATTTAAAACTAAGCCTGAAACTTAATTCTTCTTCTGTCTCAGTAAATGGCATCTCCATTCACACTTAAGTCAGAAACCTAGGAGTCATCCTTGGCTTCTTTCCGTTTTACAACATCGTGATGACAGCCACTAGCCTAGCCAAAGCCTGAATTGCTCTAATAGTCCTTAACAGGCCTCCACACCCTTTCTTTCTTTTCTCCAATCCATTTTTTGTTCATCAGCCAAATGATGTTTTTTAATACAATGATTGAGTTATATCGTTCCCCATGTAAAACATTTCCCATTGTACTCTGAATAAAATCCAAACCCTTTAGTAGGGATGTAAGGCCTTTTGTGATTGTGCACAGCACAACACATATGGCTTCACTGCATGACCTCCACCCTCTCTTTTCCTCCTTAAGCTCTAACCATACAGTCCTCCTTTGAAATCCTCGTCTAAACCCAGTTATTTCCTAATTCTCTGCTTACTGTGTTCTTTCTCATTCTACTCTTTTTTCGTATTCTTGAGATGACTGGCTCCCTCTCAGAGCACTGTAATATTTTTCTTTTTATGATGTTTAGCAGAGTTTGTAAGTGTCTGTTTATGTTCCTATTTGCTTATTGTTTATTTCAATTTTACCTAAATAAATGTATTCCATTGCCTAATAACCCCAAAGTAAGTATCAGCAGAGCATGGAATGTGAGAACTGCCTTAGAAATTCCAAAGGAGGAAGATCTTATTGCTTAGCATGATAAAAGATGACAGAATAGGATTGGTGCTATTGAGCAATGGACACCTGAACAATGGATAGGATTTAGATGAGCTTCGAGAAAAAATAATATCCTAGGTCAAGAATAACAAAAGAACAAAGGGAGAACAATTAAAATTTAAAAATATGCTTTGGGTATTTTGAAAACTGGCCTGTCTTCCTTGTACCTTACTTCTGCTTATTAGGCATTGACATTATAGGTTCACATTTTGTTTTAATATTAGTTACATATTTTTGACAGATGCATTTTTGTTCTATGGCACTTTTTTTAAAAAACACACTCTATATCATCAAAGTAACTTCTGTGAGGGCCAAGGATATAAAGTGAAGACTCACAGTTTCTTTCTCAGTGAATTGGCCATTTTAAGAAGTAAAAAAGGAGTTACCTGATACTTCAGTAATTGTTGTCTTACAGTTAGTATCTTTATTAAAAATGAATCCCTTAGAATTCACTGCTTCATTAATAATCTGACATACATAAAAATACATACAAACGGAAAAATGAGGTAAACTTTTGTTAGGGTTAATTTTTTATCTTTCTGGATCTGTGGCTTGCCTTTTAATCTTACATAAAGTACTATTACAGGTTTTTATGTCTGAATTCTTTGAACTTTCATGTCTTAGATTCTAAATGGGAGAAAAAAATAATCTCTATAAGACATTTAAAGGGATCTTATATCCCAATTCTTTATAATTTTGTTAACTCCAAAAACTTAAACATGGGAATTGGAAGTACCATAATAGTTTTAATCCATCAGAAATTATAAGTTTTAACACTTCCTAGTCAGTAGTTCAAGAATTTTCTGTGAATTGATGATAGAATATAATAATAAAAATTGTGTGCCATGCATGATACTAACCTTGTTAAATTTATTTGCTCTTTGTTCCCCTGCTAATCCTATGAAGACACTGTTACCCCATTTTACATTGTAGTTGAGTAAACTCAGATACAGAGAGGCTAAGCAGTTTACTAGTTACACAACTGTTAAGTGGTTAAGATTTCCTCTGTGCTGGGATTGTGACTCATCAGTAGAGTACTCCACCTATCAGTGTAAGGCACTGGGTTTGTTCCTCGGCACTATATAAAAATAAATAAGTAAAAGAGGTATTGTGACCACCTACAACTAAAAAAAAAAAAAATCAAATTTAAAAAAGGTTTCTTCTAGCTCTTTGTAAGGGAAAACTTTTCCTTTACACTAAGGTTCAGGAAAGGGGCAGTGGGGGGAGGGGTTAATTAATAAGTATATAGAGCCAGCAAAAGACATAGCCAATGGTAGATATAATTAAAGCTTATATACCTAACTTAATAGGGCAAGGAGGAGCTTCTGTAAGAAAATCAAATAGGTTTCTTTAGGATAGACAAATGGGTTTTTAGGAGAACAAAATGAAAGATGAGAAAGTTTTTAATAACATTTTTGTCTGTACAGATATGAGTGTCTTTTCATTTACTTGAGGACCATCAAACTCCTTAGGGAATTTATGCTGACCTCATTTTCCAGAAATTACTATACTTAAATAAGGGAAGCTCCAGCAACACTTTTTTTCTGCATCCATCAAATCTCAAATGTCTGAAGCTTAGATAATCTTTTATGCCAGATGAGGTACTGGGTGAGTCCCCACACCCTGAATTCACTCTCTCAACTACACACTAAAAGCTTCCTCCTTTCATGGAAAGCCCAAACCTCAAATGTTTTGTCTCATTGTTCCTCAGGAGTACTATGCCAACTTTTAAATCTTACATCTCAAATTTTGATTCAGGAAATACTAGTTCTACTGCATTGATATTTTAAAGGAAAGAGATAAAGAGGAAAAAAATAAACTTTCTCTTTCCCATTAGTTATGTCCTTCTTTTGTGAGACATTTCTCATAAGGGGAGATGTTTGAGATTGATATTATAATCTCTAGTTTTCAAGTGACTAAAGTGAAGTCTAGGAAAGGTGAGAGGTTTGGCCATAATGAGTTTCAAAGCTTTAATTTAATTTAAAGTGGAGTTACAGAAGTGGAATTTCAGCCCCCCAGTCTCCTCATTTCATTTCCATTATTATTTCTGGTACCAGCTAGAGAGAGAAGGAGTAGAAACTGTTTGGGGAAGTTGCAAAGGAGGAGTGTCGCTTCTTTGCAAACATTTGTCATTTCATGTAGTGATTTTCAGTAGCGTATTCATAATTAATTTTATTTTACTTTCCTATGTTCCCAGTTTCTTTCCTATATCATTATGTTACCAGGCAATGGGTTCTTCTGTAGAGATACAGATAGTATAAGCATAAAGGAAATATTTAGCAAAACAAAATCACACTGTAGAGAACATGGAGTGGCTCTCCTAAGAGAGGAGGTAGCCTGGGGTTTTGCTTGTGGCAGATACTGTTGCTTGGTCTGGAAACCCCCCTCTTCATTAATGGAGCATTAATGAAGAGGGGGGTTTCATTAATGGAGCATTAATGCCATGCATTAATGAGCCTGTGCCAATTTTACCATGTTGGAAATTTTCCCATCAGTACCTATATGAAACCCATTGTGGGGGGATGCTGTCAAAACTTCAGTGTAAATGATATTACAGTGGGCCATGGGTCACTCAAAGGACAATTCCTCAGTGCTCAGCATATGCTTCAAAATTAGAAAGTCCCTTAAGCTGGATATATTCAGTTCTTATTAGTTTTAAGAAGCTCGTAGTCTGACTATGAAGGAGGTGGTTTATGGACAAGGTTCTCCATCACCCAAGTGGAATGAACCCCTATTTTCCCTTCTCTCATCCCCTTGCTCATGTCTGTCTACCTACTCTAACAGTCTTATCTTTCATTCTAACTTAACTTTTTACTCAAAAATTTCCCAGTTTTCTTCTTTAGAACAATCAGTATCTGTTCCCTGAAAGTTACTGCTTTCAAGTTTTAAGTTCTGTGTTTAATATCTTTCATTATAAAGTATAAATGAATTTTTATTTTCATATTAGGATTGCATATTTAGAAGAGATTCCCCCCCATGCCTACCTTTAATTTAGGGGTGAGAATAAAAGTTAGAAATTGAAAAGGAGAATGGGGGGGGCTGGCTATTAAACATCTCTCCCTAGATAAGCATGCACATATTTAATTACATTCAGCATTTCAGAAACTCCCTAACATGTTTCATGACAAATTTGGTTTAGTACCAGAAATTCTGAAATGCTATGTGGCAAAATCTCCTATATGACATTATAGTCTTGCTGAGATGAGTTTTGATGTGATTTCTAGGAGAGGGGTGCAAGTAAATTAACTGAAAAGGGAGACAAAATTCTTCTCCCAGAATAAAATATGAAAATACATACACAGGTAGGTAAATGGAAATTGATAAGACTGATTGAAACAAAAGGAAAAGGTAGGGCTCTTAATTAAGTAAATGAAATAGGAAGTTTAAAGAAAAAGTAACATTCTGGAGAGTTTTGAAGTGTATTTTGAACATAAACACAAATGTTTTGAGGAATTGTTAATAGTAAATAAGGAATTAAATACAAAAATCTGAATAAACAGAATAAATTACAGATTTCAGGAATTATCAGGAATTGATTAGTTCTCCAGTATCTTAAATTTTTAGAATCTGAGACTTTATTTTAAATGCTTCATAATAACTTAGTTATTTCTTAGGAAAGACTTTTTTCCTGTCTCAATATAAAAAGTAATATACTCTTTTTATAGAAAGTTTTACATTTTCTAAAATCTAAAAATTACCTAGATATCCACTGATCAGATCAACTGATAATGCTGCTTATGTGAAATATAAGAAATGCCTTATTAAATATTGAAGAGCTTTTAAGGCAGTAAGGAATTACAAACCAAAAGCAAATTGAAACTGGGAACACAGAGCTAGGAAGCACCGAAGTTACTTTACTCCCAGACACTGTAGCGGACTAGCTTATGAGACCCAGCTGTTAGATTTTCAGAAATTTTACAAGCTTACTGTTAAACATATGATTTATTTAAAATAAAATTATTTAAATGTACAAATAAGTTATATTTTAAATATTAAACACAAAAGTAATAAATATTGAAAACTCAGCACTTCCAAATTCTTTTCTGGGATCTAATTAAAATAATAGAAACATAAAGCAAATGTGACTAATAGAAAATGCAAATGAAATCACAGATTTAAAGCTGAATTGCCCAGAACTCCTCTGCCCTACCCCACACTCCCAAACAAAATGAGACAACAAAACCAAAGTTTATTAACAAATTTACAACAAAGGTAGATGAGAAAAGTATCCTCATGGATCCCAATATACAAGCAGATATGTACAAGCTATTAGCTAAAACCACCTATGATATGAGCTTCTGTATAGGAGAAACAACAGGAGAAGCCCCCAAATCAACCAGTACTTACTAGAGATGCAGTAGAATAATTTGAGAACATCAGTGAGGATTTTTGCACAGTCTACATTTTGAATACAGTGCATCTGCAAATAGATATGAAGGGGCTGGAGCAGTCTGGGTCCCATAGCACAATTAACCAGCTATAGCTCCCTATGTGTGTGTGTATGCATATATATTTCTCCAGAGTTCTGCCCACTGACAGGGGCCTGGGTTCAGTGCCAACCCAATAGCAATGAAGATACCTAACATCCAGACCTTGCCTTCTAAATATTATTCCCCACTAAAATTACCAAGACTTTTTGGACAAATGGCTGGTTTCAGGGCTCAGGCATAGTTTATTTTGTAATATCTTATGCCAGAAAGCAAGGAAGTACTCAAATAATGAGCCATCAAAAGGACTCAAAATTGGGGCTGGGGTTGTGGCTCAAGTGGTAGAGTGCTTGCCTAGCATAGGTGAGGCACTGGGTTCGATTCTCAGCACCACAAAAAAATTAAAAATGAAGATATTCTAAAAACAAAGACAAAAAATAAAACCTCAGAACTTCCACTGTCCAAATCAGGAACAATTTCAGCATCAAATTGGACTTAAATAAATTAGGAATCATGAGTTCTTATCAATGTGAATTAATTAATTGAAAGTTTGATGAGACCAAAGAAATGTATATGTTTCAGGAATGTATTTACAAAAAGAAAAATTATTTTCTAGTAGAAAAAGTTGGCAAACATAACCTTCATCAAGTAATCACATACAATATAAGTGATCAAAGTTAGTAATGGGACAAATCAGAATTATTTACCACCTGATAGGGTGCATTGGGGAAGAATATAACATCTCTTCTGTTATATTTCTGCCAAAATTGTATAACCACAATGTAATCATTTAGAAACATCAGAAAAACCCCAATTGAGAGAGATCCTATTAAAATAATTGACCTGTAATCCTCGTCAATATCAAGATCACAAAGTCAGGGAAAACTTGACACTATTCCAACTGAAAGACTTAAAAGATACAGCAACTAAAAGCAATACATGAATTTGAACTAGAGCCTTCTAATATAAAGGACATTATTGGTGAAACTTTATTGGGTTGTTAATGTTACTTTCCCAATTGTGATGTTTTTGTAGAAGTATTCAGGATGATGAAACATCAGAGAAACAAGTTACTCTCAAATGGTTCAGGAAAATGAAGTTTGTGATTGCTTCAATCTCTAAAAAATATATTAATTTAAAAAGTTGGAAATTGCAGATATGAAATTTGGCAGATTATTCAGTATGTACATAATAGAAGTACAATAAAAAAATAATAGTTCAGAACAACACAACCTATAAACAGAACTTTTTTAATTAAAAATTTCAATACCTATCAGAAGCACATTTCATGTATTCAAGATGATAACCAGTATTGAGAAATACTACAAAAACATTTAAAGAAAAAAAGACTGTGGAATTCTGTCTTTACTCCTTAGGAAAAACTCCCTTAAGCCCCTTTGGTAGTACCAAAGAATTTGAACCTGGGTCCTTGCACAAGCTAGGCAAATGCTCTACTACTGTTACATTCTCCCCACCCCCATACCGCCAATAAAGCCCTTTTAAAAGGAAGAAAAGTATTGTCAGCAGTATTTCATCAGAAGGCAATTATAGGACATAATGAAGAAACATGAAGAGTCAAACACAGTCAAACGTACTTTCACCTATAAAGGCTGTATTCAAACACATCAACAAAAAATTGGGATGATATTGTTTGTATAAATATTTGCTGAGGAAAGAAACAACCGTCAACATTCAAAACGATGAGAAGAGATACTGTTGTGAGGAATGGTGTTGGCATTAAGATGGATATAAGGAAGAGAGTATGGAACATGAAAAGGCTTTAATTGCTGACAATTTGAATAAAATACAGTTATCAGAAAAATGGGAGAGTTTGAAGATGATATGAAAATGGAATAAGCTTTCTGGTAGTTTTAAAGTTTTTAACTAGATATAAGAGAATAATATTTCATATCAGATCTGAGAAGATTGCTTATAGTAGGTGACCAAAGACAAACAAGTAAAGGTATAGTTAGCTTAGTGGTTGAGCCCTTTCCCAGCATGATGAAGGCCCTGGGTTTGATAGCTTGATATCAGCACCACAAAAAGAAAAAGGACAAATCTACTACTATTTTTTTCATTCTTTCTCATTGTCTTATCTCTCCTGCTTCTTTCTAACAAATCAACCAACCATACAGTGAGACTGTATTCCTATTACTACTATTTCATGACAAACTTCCCTTGAAACTTAATGGATCAAAACAACCATCCTAAGAATTCTGTATGTTTAGAATTTAGGCCGAGTGCAGTGGCTCACACCTGTAATCTTAGTGTCTTGGGAACCTGAGGCAGGAGGATTGCAAATTCAAAGGCAGCCTCAGCAACTTAGTAAGGTCCAGAGCAACTCAGAAAGACCCTGTCTCTAAATAAAATATAAAAAGGGCCGGGGATGTGGCTCAGTTGTTAAGCACCCCTGGGTTCAATCTGTGGTACAAAAAAAAATACAGTTTAGGCAGGACTGGAAGGTTTTTCTATTCCTTGCATAATCAGCTGAGCTCATTTCATGGAATATAAAATTCAAAGAGTGGATGAGCTGCTTTAGCTGCTTTGGAGGATCCAGGGTGACCTCACTCCCATTATCTTGTGCCTTAGTTATACCTGGCTAGAAGTTTGGACTCAGAGAACCATCATCTGATCTGCAGTATGGTTATTATAGAGTAGTAGGGCCTGTTACATAGTGTCTGGCTTCCCCTCGGCATCCTGGCCTGTTTTAATCAAACCTTGAAAATTACACAAGATCATCAGGACTTCTTGGTTATAAGCAAGTCAGAAAAAAGCCCAAATTCAAACAGAGGGGAATTAGACTCCACCTTTTGTTGGGGAAATGAAAGTTACATTGTATAAGAGCATGTGGAAGCACTTTTGGAAAATATAATCTGCCACAGTTATTTTGTAAAGGTTCTACACACACACACACACGTAACCCAAATCATAAGAATAAAACTGGGATAAACACCAAAAGTTAACTCAAGTATTAAAACAATTTTCAGGTTTACTAATGAAGCAAACAAAAAGATTATGTAGTGGTTTTTAAAAAGTGAGAAACATCTGACTATATGGCTATTCTTATTATTTCGTGGGGAAGAAACAAAGGAGAAATCTATAAGTTTACCATTTAAAAAGAAGATGATGAGGCTGGGAGTGAACTTAGTGGTAGGACTTCTGCCTACCTTTTGCAAAGTCCTAGGTTCAACCCCAGTAAAGAAGCAAGGAAGTTTTCATGTATTCATACACATAATTATATATTATATACATATATAATAAAATAAAGATGAATGTTTTACAGGGATGTGTGTATATGCTTATATTGTTAAAAATGGAGGAATAAGCTTTTCTTTACATATTTACTTATCAGGAACAGGACAGAATAGGATGAGTAAAGGATAGAGGCTGAACTTCATTTTTTTAAAATATTTTTTTAATTGTCAGTAGACCTTTATTTTATATATATGTGGTGCTGAGAATCAAACCCAGGGCTTCACACAATCTAGGCAAACATTCTACCACTGAGCCACAACCCCAGCCCTGGACATCCTTTTTAATATTCTTCTTGCTGTAAGATTTGACTTTTGACTTATTTCACTTACTTACAAAAACAAAAAATTTAAAAAGCAGCCCCTAAAAATTGAAGTTTAAAGTAAAAAGAAACAAATGAACCTAATGTGTATCCATTTGGCAGCCTTAACACCCAAGGAAGAATTATTCCAAGTGACTAAAACAGTAATTCAGCCAGGCATGGTGTTTCTGTCTATAATTTCAGCTACTCAGAAGGCTGATCACAAGTCCAGGTCCAGCCTGGGCAACTTTGTATGACTTTGTCTCAAAATTAAAAATAAAAATGGCAGGGGATGTAGCTCAATGATTGTGAGCTTCTGCAGAGGAGAGAGGGGGTGGAACTCAAAACATATCTCCCATGGCCTATATACCTATCTGTAAATCTTAGCTGTGTCAACATATAATAAAGAAGATTTGTCATGATAGTTACATAGTAATGTGAGTTTTTTAATAATTGGTTGCCTCAGTTAATCATAATATCCATTAAAAAACATGATATGACAATGATGAAAGGAAGAGTGACCCAGCAGTATTTATTCTTACTCTGTCTTCTTAAGCTATACAACTCACAAGCAAATTGTTTGTTCTAAGACTAGGTTTATAAGAAAATCAAGTTTGATATAACATTGATTTAAAAGAAAAGACATAAATGTGTACAACTTTGTAATTGCAATAATTTTTTTTAAAGTGCTACAAGTTTTTGTTAAAGATTGAGTAGTTCTTAATGTATAATATAGTTTAAAGTAGTCCATTTTCAAAATTATTCTTTTATATAAAAATGTGTTAAATAAAAATATTTAGGAATGTTATTTCAGATTTTTTTGCATCTTATTTTGACATTTGATAACTTACGAATTATTAGTTAAAATTTATCAGTTTGTTAAAGCACATTTTTATTATTGATCTGCATAAGTTCTGCATAAGAATATAAGGTTAACTGTTAAAGGTTAGTAATCAAAGCATCTAGTTCATTAATATAGCTTTTTTAAGACAAATTAGAATAAATTCTGGTTTTTAACATATGCACTTAATTTAGACAGTAAGGTAAGATTGATAGTGCTGTTTGATTCATGGAATTGCATTAACTGATTAAATATTATATGAATGTAGAAAAATTCTAAGGCAATTTAATTTCTGACACATTAAGAAGCTCATAATTTTTTAAGTTTTCATGTTGAACAAAATCTTATGCATTTTACTGTTTTAAATTCTAACCACATTTAATCTATTTTGAAACAGCTTAAACATTTAGCAGTTTATCTTTAGGTAACTTATTTTTTTGAGACTATAAAATAAAATTATTTCTCTTTTCCTTCCTTCAGAGTACAGTCGTTTTGAAGCTAAAATACATGACTTACGGGAGCAGATGATGAATAGTAGTATTAGTTCAGGGTCAGGTTCTCTACGAACTAGCCAGAAGCGATCCCTCTATGTCAGGTAAATGTTTTACTTCTAATTATAGCAATCTTTAATTATCTATGCATGCAAATTCTTTCGGTATTTTCCACTGACTTAAGTTTTACTATAAAAAAATATATTACAAGTTAGTGAAATGTTTTTTAATGATTGATTTTCTGACAGTGTATCTATGAAGAGTTAGAATATTATAATTTCATTAGTGAAAGTTATGTAACCCTTTGAATAATCATGATAAAGACAAGATAAATGTGAACTTGGAAGTATTTTTAGATTGGTGTTTTAGGAATGCAAACCTGACATATTATACCACACTTAGATTTACTTGTATCATTTATAATAGGATATATTCCATTTGAGTAACTTATAAATTACCTTGGCAGTTTCTTTAAAAGTAAAGAGAGCAAATAAAAATAATAAGTGCTGGGGGCAGTAGTACAAGCTTGTTATCCCAGCTATTGGGGAAATGGGACAGGAGAATCACAAGTTTGAGACCAGCCTCTATAACTTAGAACCTGTCCCAAAATTTAAAGGGCTATGTTTTGTTTTGTTTTGTCTTTGGGGAAGGGGGAGTTAGTTCAGTGGTAAAGCACCCCTGGTGATTTATGAAATACTTAAACAAAAAGAAAAACATTTTGTACACTTGTTTGGAGTACCTTTATTTATTTTTTATACCAAGGATTGAACCCAGGGGCACTTAACCACCATGCCATACCCCCAGACATTTTTAACTTTTTAGTTTGAGACAGGGTCTCACTAAGTTGCTGAAGCTGACTTTTAATTTGTGATCCTCCTGCCTAGCCTCCTGAGCTGCTGGAATTATAGGTGTGCGCCACCACACCTGGCCATCTTTATTAATTTTTTAAAGATATAACACTCTAATTTTAAAGTTCGTATGTTATCAAAAAGCCTTATAATGAAAAGTAATAGTCATCTCCTACCAGCCTCTAGTTTCATCCTCTTTAAACAGTTATCTTCCATTTTCAAAGCAAACTCCCTTGCCTTTACCTCTTAATTTCTAAATAACATGTATATATTACTGTTTTCTACTTTAAACATTATGGACTTACTGCCGCTGTGTTCCCCTACCACACCATTCATTCTGCCTCTTATTATGTGACCCACACATAATCCCTATCACTGTCAATAAAATTAATAGTATTGAGAGCCATGTGTCTAAATAAGCCTCTACAGTTTTTCACAACATGTGGACACTTAAATGGTCTTAAATCAGATGGAGTTTCTTCCCATTTTTGTGCTCCAGTAGTTACTCTGTAGACTGGCTGTACATTCTCAAAAAGGACTTCCCTTTGCCATTACCCTGTTCCCTTTGCCTCTTTACTGTATCAGGATATGTTGCTTGCGTGTCACATTTTCTTCTTAGTTTTCTTTTGTTTTCCTAAAGTGATTCTCTAGTAAATTCCTGAGAAAAGACTGGGTGGGAGGTATTTATTCATTTTTTTTTTTTTTTTGAGTCTTAGCATGTCTGAAAGTGACTCTCTTCTGCTTTCTCAATTAGAATTTAGTGGGGAGGGGTAATATCCTGTTCTATTTTTCAAGGGTTCCTTCTTGTTATCTGATTTTTTGTCATTTTTTTATTTCATAAACGTGATAACTAATGTTTTTCTGAGGTTTTATATTTCAAGTATTCTCTGTGTTTTTATTTTATAGTTAGTTTATTTTCTTTAGTTTTTTATATGTGAGGTGTTCTTTAACTATTCAGTGATCCTTGTTTTCCATTCTTAACAGAGAATGAAACTAGAGGGTTTAACTAGAAGATAATGGAAGAGGAATAAATTGGCTCTTTCACGCTCCTCTTCTGCCTCATGTCATTCTTGTCTTTTGTGTCATTCAGTAACTCTAAAGAATACTTAATCTCCTGCCAGCAATATAAACCAGATTGCTAGAATTTTCTTTTTCAGTATATGGATTTCCCGTTCATTCACTTGTTTTCAATCTAACTTCTTCCTACACCCCTCCAAGTTCCACAGCACCTAGCTTCTCAGACTCAAGTTTCTCTAAGATTAAACCTCTGGTCTTCTATAGGACTAGAAATGGGAAAAGGGGCCTGGAAGATCTAATGGCTATATAAAGTTTCCACCTTCTGTTTTCAGTAGTATAACTTATCCCTGCTTACCTGGATACTGTACACCTCTAATTTTTGAGCACGTGTAAAGTCTTATGGAATAAATCTTGTTTCAGTATCCCTTTCTTCAGGTACCCTAGTTATAGCTTCTCTTAGTCTGCTAAGCATAGGTATCATCCAAAAATATTATTAAAATCTCTTTTCTCCTATTGTCCTCTTTTGTATTTTTATTTTTCATTGTCATTATAATGAGTTTCAAGATGGAAAGGAAATAAACAAATGTAGGCAGTCTGCCACAGTTAAGCAGAGGTTCATGGTTCTTTACTTTCAAAAAATAAAAACAAGGCTATGAAAGATCATAGTTGATGCCTTTTTATAAATCTCTGAAACAAACTAAACCATTATAATGTTTCAACCCAATAAGTCCAAAGTTTTCAGTTCTGTAAATATTTCAACAAAGTTAGAACAGGTTCATTAAAACATATTGGAAATCATAATATAGAGCTCATATAGCCTTTATATTTTTTCATATATGTATATGTCCCACATCTGAGACAGTGGGACAACATGTGATAAAACTAAAGCAACAACAACAACAATAGCAAAAAGGATCAAGACAATTAATAAACACTGTATTCAAAACAGTGGTTTCAAAACTTTATAATAATGATATAAAACTTTATAATGATGATTAACTCTTGATCCAAGGGAAGAAGGATCAGAGAGAGAATATATAGGTAAGTAAATTATTGATAATGGTCAAAGTGTTCATTATACTCTTACAATTAATAACTCATGTATTCCATGCATTTATTATTTTAATGAATCAAATATGACAAAAGATAGTGCTAACAGAATAGAAATTGCGGATGATTTCTTTTGACCATTTATTCATCAGTAATATACTTCTATTTTGTGATTCAAAAGTTTAATTTTTTACTAAAATGTTGAGATAATATTTTCCCTTTTCTGAATGTCTTTTGACTTTGTTCTGTTGAGGTACTTTATTTTTTATTTTATAATATGTTGATTTGTATCCTCATCTTCTAAATATTTTCTTACATGTTAAGTAAGCCATCCCACTTAATTTCCACATACTTCTCTGAGACCATTAGCCTTGAAAGGAAAGATCACATTTGAAAAACATGAATTGCCAGTTCATTCATTAACTCCATCATGTAACTCCATCTCTCATCAGATTTTCCTTCAGGAGAAAAGTTTCTAAAAATTGAGTAGCATGGAAGGCTGTGGATATGGCTCAGTGTTAGAATGTTTGCCTCGAATATGCAAAGCCCTGGTTTCATTGTCTAGCATCACAGAAGAATTAAAAAAAAGTTGGGTAGAATGAAAAAAGAGTAGGGATTTGTATCCTCATTTGTGATTATCAAATTGGAATAAAAGAATAAATAAATAGTATTTAAAATGTAATTATTGGAATTCTTTCTTATTCTCTTTATTTGTTCATTTTTTTGTCAGTTTTAGCAGTACTCAGGATTGAACCTAGGACATGTACGCTACCACTAAGCTACAACCTCAGCCCTTTCTTGTACTCTAAAGAGAATTTATTTGAATTTAAAAATTAAATTTGTTTATATATTGTACACAAATTAACCAAGTGACAGCTCATAATATTTTTATCAAAATTTTCAATATTCATTTGTATTTTTCATTCTTGTTTTGTGAACAAATGGAAGAAGGAATGATTAATGGAATAATCACGATTTTGATTTAGTCTTTCAGTTCACAACTATTGGATCAAATTTATCAGGGAATTTGTTTTCAGGTGTCTAGTTAAAGTAAACAGAAGAGTATCTCTTAATGTTTACTTTCTATTTATTATTTTAGAACAACTCTCTAGATTTGTCTCTATTTTGGAATTCAGTATGGGTTGTCATTGGATTTTACTTACAGCATTTTTTGGTTTGGGTATTGGTTTCTTTTGGTTTGGTTTGGTTATGAAATGGAGTCTCACTACATTTTCCAGACTGGCCCCAAACTCCTGGGCTCAAGCAATTCCCCTGCCTCAGCCTCCCAAATAGATGTGTCAACACACTCAAAAGCATTTTTTAAATTTCTTGTACACATTTTACCAAATTTGATCTAATCCTCAGAACAACCCTACAAAATATTATTAGCCCTGTTTGATAGATAAGAAAAGCCTCAGGAGAATCAAATAAACTGCCCAAAGTAAAAGCAAACACAGAAACTACAATATAACTCCAATAAGTAGAGGACATACCAGTCAAGCCCTCAAGTCTGATTCCAAAGCACCTGCTAATTCATCTATACCAGCACTGTCCAAAAGAAACATAATATGAGCCACGTATATTGGTTTTAATTTTCTGAAAGTCACATTTTAAAAAAAAAACAAACTATTTCTCATACATTATTGAAAGAAATAGGTAATATATCTAAACTATTTCCATAACAAGTTGATTTGATACTTGTTTTGTCTCATTTTCTTGTGCATATAGTACAATATTGATCTTGGCATTATCTTGCCTACCATAGTATAATACTAGTTTAATTATCCAAGTTATATATACTTTGAGAATCCTATATTTACTTAAAATTGATTAATACCACAATAATAAATAATTATGGGCTTTTCTTCTTCTGAATCTAGAGCCCTTTTTGATTATGACAAGACTAAAGACAGTGGCCTTCCCAGTCAGGGACTGAACTTCAAATTTGGAGATATCCTCCATGTTATTAATGCTTCTGATGATGAGTGGTGGCAAGCCAGACAGGTTACACCAGATGGTGAAAGTGATGAAGTTGGAGTGATTCCCAGTAAACGCAGGTAAATTTGTTTGTTTGTTTGTTTTACCACTTGAAAGTAGGGCATAAATAGCATAAAAAATTGCTGTTTCTTTACATTTCTTTTACTGTATAATATGGATGGACCTAGAAGACATTATGCTAAGTGAAATTAACTAGACACGTGAAGACAAATATTGGATAATCTCATTTGTATATGAAATCTTAAATAGCAAACTCAGACATTAGAGTGGTGGTCACTAGGGGTTAGGGGAACAAGGAATGTGAAGATGTTGGTCAAGAGACACAAAGAGCAAATACCAGAAATCTTATGTATATGATGGCAAGCCACAGGTAACAATACTGTACTGTATTCTTGAATTTTGCTCAGTAGGTAGATCCCAAGTGCATTTTACCATCATCAACAATCCAAAAAAGATAACTAAGTAATAGATTTTTTAATTAGCTTAACTGTAATGATTATTTTACAATGTTTGCCTGTCAAATCAAATTGTGTGCCTTAAATATGCATAATTAGATTTTAAAAACACCAAGACAACTGAATAAATTTCTTTTATTGAAGTGTTGATTTTATACTTTGTTTTCCAGTATTGTGCTTCACAACTATTTAATTTTATTCACATTGAATTGTAACCAGTGGCATAATTAGAAGATATGATGCCCCCAAACAGATCTCTTTAAAGTTCCTCCTGGTTGCTAAAAAAATAAATAACTCTTGTGTCACTATGCCATGTGTCTATACCAGTAAAAGGAGACAGAATTAAAAGTGTCTGTAGTTTTCCTATGTTAAGTGGTAATAGGACTTACATTTTTTAAGCTTTTGATTGTGTACATTGCCTCCTTTAGATTAAATAGAAATATTTAGTGGGATACTTCACTTCTCCTTTTTCTTGATTAACTTAGACCTGTTGGTACTGTCTTTGCTCTTTATGTTTAACCATTCATTTTTGTGATTCATTAATGCATGTTTACCATCTAGTGGCAAAAGTGATTATATACAAATGTCTTTAGTATGATCCATAATTGGGGAGGCGGGCCTAGAGAAGAATGGACAAACTTTGGATTGGGCAGGAGGGAGTGAGGGGAGGGGAGGGGGTGTGGGGGTGAGAAGGATGGTGGAATGCCATGAACATTATTACTCTCTCTATATATATATGTATGATTGTATGAATGGTGTGACTCTGCGTCATGTACAGCCAGAGAAATGAGAGGTTGTGATCCATTTGTGTACAATAAATTGAAATGCATTCTGCTGTCACGTATAACTATTTAGAACAAATTAAAAAAAAAAAAAGTATGATCCCAGTTTAGAGTACCTTATAAGGTCTCTGAAATGTTGACTGTCTGTACTTTTATAAGCAAAGTATTAAAATGGCAACTTATAATTCCTCCAAGATAGTTTTAAGATAGCCAGCAAAAATAATAATGTCTGTTATAGTTAGTTAATTGATTTGAGATAAAGCTTATGATGTAATAAACATACTTTTGCGGGGCTGGGGTTGTGACTCAGCAGTGGAGCACTCACCTAGCACATGCCGGGTGCTGGGTTCTGTCCTCAGCACCAATAAAAATAAATAAAGGTATTGTTTCAAACTAAAACAAAAACAAAATATTTTTTTAAAGAACATGCTTTTTCTTATTGAGTTGGATTTATATTTTGTTGGAATCACTGTAATTGGTAAATATACAAATTATTTATAAACCATCTATAAACCTCTTTCTATATTTTATACAAAAAAGTAGTATTAATCTGTTCTTGTGGTGCTGGGGATAAAACTTTGGGCATCATGCATACTAGGCAAGTGCTCTATCACTGAGCTACACTCATCCCTAGCCCAAGAATAGTATTATTAAAGTATTTAATTTAAAGTAATTGATCTTTAATTTAATTATTAAAGATTTTTTAATTGTGGTTTTAGGGTTGGTTTATAACTTATTGGGTAGATCTACATACTTAGCAATATCCATCTATGTGCAATCTTATGTTTGATGGCAAATTCTCTTTTAGCAATGCAGCCCCTTAATGTAACGTTTTCCCAAAATAGAATATATTCTGCTTAAAATTCAAAAATGCCTCCTCCCTACATTCTTGAGTCAGTAGAAACCTCACATCTTAAATATCAAGGTCAGAGTTCCTAAAAATTTTCTTATCCCTTGGAACCTCATATCTCACAAAGGCTCTCCATGTACCTGCAGCCAATGTTTGATGAAAAGAGAATTAAGAATTACTGTAAGAGATATATCTTGAGACCCTACCAGTCCCCAAATTCATGAGTAGCATTACAGAATATAATTTTTCTCCCGTAAAATACAGTATGAAACTACAACTAACTAGGCTATTTCATTCATGAATATATTCTAAACTTGTTTTTCCTTAAATTGAACTGTCTCCTACTTAGACTTCTTTACTTCTAAGAATTATAATTACTTCAATTCTTGACTTTCTTTCAGGGAAAGAAATCTTTCTTTCAGAGAAAGAAAACCTGAAAAATTGCTAAATTCAGTAAAGAAATAAACACCTTTTAAGTCACTCAACTATTTACTGAACAAGCAATAGTTAAGAAACAAAGCCATTTTGAATGGTAAATGCTTACCAACTAAATGGTAATTTTGTTGTGCCTTCAGCAAATACTTAGATATTATAAATTATGCATGTCATGGCCCCTCAAGATTGCTCTGGAATAGTAAAGAACATAAGTTATAAGTCTATGAATGCCAAGACTCTGCTCTACCTGTGGTAAAACTATATAGCTAGATATATTTATTCATATGCTATTTGGGTAGGTTTTTCTGCAGTATGCTTGCATAATTGCGTGTTAAAAATCTAAGGATTTATAAAAACATACTTTAATCAAACTTTGCAAGATTATATTGATGTTAGAATCTACAATAAATTTTGGTTTACACTTATAATTTGCTTGCATATTTTTGAAGAGCTAACACTTTAACAAGGTTCAAAGTTCTATAAGCTATTTAGGTTCCCTCTAAACCTATTTCACCTTACAGGAATAAGGAGAGTTACCAGTTCTTCTATATCCCTCAAAAAATACTGTAAAACTTATGTTTTACACTCTAACTAGCTACTTTATATATATATATGCACATATACATCACTGAAATTAAGCTTAATTTTTATGTTTCTCGCTTATTTTTCTAAGTTTCAGAAAAGTAAGTACAAAAAATTGCAAGAATAGTACAGTGAACATCCACACACCAAATGTTAAGTTTTGCCACATTTGCTTTCTCAGTCTTAATTTGTAGCATTGGTGTCCTACGCTAATAGTTTTTTCATCTTTTATTGGTACATTACAATTATACTTAATAGTGGAATTCACTGTGATATAATCATACATGCACATAACATATTTCTTTAAAAGACTAAACCAGCTGGGCACATGGTACATCCTGTAATCCCAATGACATGGGAGGCTGAGGCAGAAGGATCACAAGTTCAAAGCCAACCTGGGCAGCGAAAAGACCCTATTCCAAAATAAAAATGGCCAAGGATGTAGCTCAGTGGTAAAGCATCCCTGTATCATAAAAGAAAGAAAAGGAAGCAAGGAAAGAAGGAGAAAGAAAACCTGAAAAATTGCTAAATTCAGTAATGTTGCCTCATAATATTTTAAATATAATTATGAAATTTAGTGCATGTGTAAGTTTACACATATACACTTTATTTTGGTATTCCATAAGTGTGTTGTATTTTATTAAATGAGCTCAATATTTCATTTTTCTGCAATTCTAATTAATTTTGGTATGTAAACCTATATGACTCCTAGAGATTTTAGCATATAAAAATATTCATTATAGAGCTATCAGATCTGTGATTTCTAGTAAGATTCCTAGATACATTTGGTTTACTTAAAAAAAATAACATTCTAGTTAAATGTAATGGGGCATACCTATAATGCCAGCTACTTTGGAAGGTGGAGGCAGGAGGATGGTAAGTTCCAAGCCAACCCGGGCAACGTGGAGAAGACCCTGTGTCTCAAAAAAAAAAAAACCCTGGGAGCCAGGATGTACCTCAATGATAGAGCCTGCTTAAGGCCCTAAATTCAATCCCTACCACCTAAATAAATAATCTTCTGTACTTTGACAGAGTTGAGAAGAAAGAAAGAGCCCGTTTAAAAACAGTAAAATTCAATTCTAAAACAAGAGGAGATAAAGGGGTGAGTATATGAAATCTCTTATTTTTGAAAATAAATGAGGACAGTATACTTTTTCATAATTATCATTTGAGCTAGATTGTTAAGAAAGATTTTGCCATAGAATTAACTATAAGCAGCTCTTTCCAGGTGCTTTACAGTAATAGTGAGCATTTATTAAAGTACCCATTTCACAGACATTTCCAAATAATTAAAACTACCATTTGATATATTCTTAGCAACATACTTTTGATCAGGGTTATTTTTATAAATGAAATGGATTATATTATCACTACTAATAGTGAAAGCTAGTTTAATATTGACTCCTCTATACTATAGGTGCCTTCAAAATATCAACTGTTAAGAAGTTTACAAGTTCTTGCAAGTGAATTCATGAAAATCTCCTTGTTCTCTGAACCGCCGTCATTGTAGAAATAATTTCTCAATAGAATTCATATTTTAAATGTTGGAATCAACATGAATATTTATTTGGAGGGAATAATGAAAGTGAGTCAAAGAAGTTTTGCAGATAGAAAAGAAATGCATCAATTTTTACATATATAAAGATATGTAAATATATTTACATATTTAAGATATATAAAAACATATTTACATATCTTTAGATATATATATTTACATATAGATATGTGTTTTTCATTTTTATACTGTGCTTGAGTATAAAAATTTTGGATGCCAGTGGATGAGAAAGTACCAATTTCACTTATACTACGTTGACTGTAATTCCTGATTATCCTGAACTCACTGCAAGAAATCTTCTAAAAGTAAGCCTGAATAAAGAGCTGAACAAGTTGTGTTGAAATACTTTTCATAGCAATTGGTTTTATGTGTTGGAGGGGTCTTTTTGTTGTTGTTGTTTTTACTCTAAAATAAATATTTGATAATATTTGAAAAGTTAACACAGCAAAATAAATTTACCCTCCATACAACTCTGTTACCAATTCACTAAGCACTCAAGCATAAAATTTTAAAATATAAGAAATATTGTGTTTGGTCCACAAAATTAAATCTGAGTAAATTCAATAATATATTCAGGTTTTTTGAAAGTAATAAATTCCTTTAAAAGTAACTTGTACCTTTCAGAAAACACAATTTTCAGTATTTAAAATGGAAAATTTTATAGGAGGAAAAAATCCCAAGTAACTGCTTAGAATGTGAAATAAATACAGTGCTTTTTGTGCTTGTTTTATATATGTCTTTAAAAATAATTTAGTACACTACACTTAATTGAAAAAGATTGCATGTTGTAGCTTTTCTTTCATACTAAATTAACGATATATTTATATCTTAGTCTTGTTTGTTGACTGTAACCAACTTGATACACAATCACTGTGTTCTAACACAGCACCAAAAATATGCATGATACTGAGTGGGGTAAAAATACGCTTGCCATTGATACAGAACTGCATTTCTTTCTGTAATACCATTCCTTTTCTTCCTTTTCCTTTCCTTACATGGTAATTTGTGGACTTTATTTTCACTGCAGAATTAATAATATTTCAGTTTCTCCTAACACTTTTTAATGGATTTGGCTATTTTGAAATATACATGGAAATTATGTATTTAGATACTTAATATATGTATCATAGATTTGTGATGTTTTCAGTTCTTATATTTATTGCACTCTTGCAATACAACATCAATGACAACAAATAATTAAACATAGTATTTTTATTGAAAATATAGAAAACCTGGAGGTAGTTTGTCTCTTCAGTTTTGTGTTTTCCTCACACATTTTTGTCTTGTTTGCTTATGCTATTTTTGTTTTCACTTTTAATAAATTCTTCACCTGGACGATATTAAATGTAATACATTTAATACATTTCTTAACTAACAAGCACTCTTTCTATCATATTACAATATCTTATTGATATCTCATTTTGGCTAACTGCAAAGATATCAAAAATCAAAACATTTTAAACTTCATGTTTCTTTTGGTTGTGTACTGTGAAACTGACTCTGACCACTATATATGCAGTAGGAGGAGTAAATGACCTTTTATTAAAAACATTTTCAATTTCATTAGATATCATGAATGTTATTACTAAATTCAAAAACAGTGATTCTTTGGAATAAAAAGACTTAGAATTTTCCTTAATTAGTTTACACACAAATTGTTCTCTACTGAAACTTACATTTTCTTCTCTCCTTTCTAAAATTTCAAGTGAAGATTTTTATTCAGTTGATGCTACTTGACCATTTATAAAACAGTTATAAGTCCAGATTTATCCATGGTGTTTTTTCTCATTATTTTTTACCTCTGCTTAGAGTTTTTTATCTAGTTCCTCAGAGCCTTCAAAATTTAAGATTGAGGGGCTGGGGTTGTGAGGCACTGGGCTCAATTCTCAGCACCACATATAAATAAATAAATAAAATGTACATTAACAACTAAAAAATAAAAATACAAAAAGTTTTAAGATTGAAAATTTAAGGTAGTCTGCTTGGCTAATGATTGAATTAATCATGAATTATTATATGAAAAGGTAAAAATGAAAGCTTAACCTTGTTTTTATAAAGTTTCTTTTCAAAATTCTCCCATTATAATTGAAGCTAAAAATTACTTTAACTAACTTTAGTACCTTAATTGCCAGCATCATATGCTTCAAAAAAAGGGAATGCCCAAAACCTACTGCCTGGCATTGATATACTTTAAAACAGTTATGTGCAGTAGTCTCCCCACCTTGTCCATGAACAATATATTCCAAGACTCCCTTTGGATGCCTGAAACCATGGATTGTACCAAACTCTACATCCACTGTGCTTTTTCTATAGATTCATACCTATGAATAAAGTTTAAATTGGGCACAGTAGGAGATTAACAACAAATATGTAAAAATAATAGAATAATTGTAACATTATATTATAATCAAACTGCCAGCATACCTACTCTTGTGCTTTGAGGCCATTATTAAGTAAAATAAAGGTTACTTGAACACAAGCACTGACACTGAAACAGTGAATCTGCTAACCAAGATAGATACTGAACACACCCTGGGCAGGGCAGAGCAGGGTAGCATGAGATTTCATCATGCTACTCAAATCAGTGTACAATTTAACACTTAGAACCATTTGTTTCTGAAATTATCCAATCACAAAAAGCAGAATTGCAAATAGGAGGAATCTAATGTAGCATCTTATGACATGAATAAACTCAAGAAAAATGAGAACAAAATTTGTATCCTTTTGGAGCCGGAGGTATAGCCTTATGATAGAACACTAGCATGTGTGAGACCATGAGTTCAATCCCTAGCACCACCCCCCCAAAAAAAAAAAAGTGAAAAAATATTATGTCCTTTATATTATTCCCTCCACTCTCAAATAATAATACTAATAATAACAACAATAATAATAATTTATATTGTCACTGGTAAGTTAGGACATTTTTCTTTTAAACATGAATGCCTATTGCAGAGAAATTACAAATGAAGCCCTTTCTCTTTAATAGCCTCATCATCCTTCTGTGGGCAGTGAAGAATATTAAATCAGTTGCTCAGTTCTCTCATAGCAATTATCTAATAGACTATTAAAATCTTTAATTTTCTTTGTGACCTTGACAGGCACTAACCTTTTTATTCTCTATGCAGAGTATGGTGCCAATGGACTGAATGTGGTTCTATTTTATTTATTTATATATACTTTTCAAAATAGATAAGTGCAGTGCAGCTTAAAAACAAGTAAATCAGTTGTAACAATGTTCAAGTTGGCCAAGAGTCTTGACTCTTCTTCCTTGGCTAAGATAACAGTGATAAATCTTATTTTGGACTCTGTATGTATGCCTGATGGACCTTTTCGTTTTCTTTCCATTTTCTAATTCATGCCATAAGCATTTAATTATCTTTTTCCTCCTCCAAAAAGAAAATGAGATTGTGTGTTTTTAAGTATTTAGCATTAGCAACTTACTCAATTTTTTCATTTACTTTTTTTTTCCAATGGTAGCCTTTCTGTTAGTATAGCCACAAACAAAGGGATAAGGGAAAAACTGTGGTCCAAAGTAAAATGAAAGATTACAACCTAACACGCAAGCAAAGTTGAGCAACAAAATAACATTAAAAATAAATTTTATAATAGGGCACCTAGCACCATACTTGGAGATTTTTCTTGAAACTTATGGATTCATGTAAACAAATATTAGCTTGATTCATGCTTTTATAGTAATCTGATTTATTCTTTACCTTTTTTTTTTGTCAAGTAGCATTCCTTATTGTAAGGTATAACTGAATTGTGCTCTTTAAAAATTTTTTAATATTTTAATTTGTAAAATGTTAGAGGAGTTTATACAAAATTAGAAATTTATTTTTTATATGATTAAGTAAAATTCATACAAACTGCACACTGTGGTCACAGGAGTCAGCTTCCACAGAGCTGCTAGGCTGGGCCTTTGTACACACAGACAGTAGACATCCCTTTGTTTTGCCCCTCCTTCTCTTCTTCAGCAGTCATTCAATGACAAGCGTAAAAAGAACCTCTTTTCCCGAAAATTTCCCTTCTACAAGAACAAGGACCTGAGTGAGCAGGAAACAAGTGATGCTGACCGTAAGTATGTGGATCCAGTGGTCAACTGAAAATAAATGTAGAGGGACCTACTGCCCTGCAGTTGGTTGTTACCATGGAGACAGTTTCAAGAGCTGCAACAGGTTACTAATTGTGTTGACCAGGGGAAATGTTTACAGGCATAAATTCATTTGTATACCAATCTTAACCTTTTCTGGCACCTTAGGAACTCTTAAGCAGTGTTTTTGAATTATGTGTTTAT
Source organism: Marmota monax (assembly GCF_021218885.2). Lineage (NCBI taxonomy): Eukaryota > Metazoa > Chordata > Mammalia > Rodentia > Sciuridae > Marmota > Marmota monax. The sequence continues at coordinate 8,424,758 of NW_026693473.1, read as the reverse complement.
AATTTAAACATATAAAAAATAAATAGAATTATTTAAAATAGGAGTTCTTATTTTTAAAAAGCAGACATTCAAATAATGTTTTGGAAGAAAAACATAGATACCTGATTTCTAGGTATGGCCTCACCAATCTTTAAATATTAGGTCATCTGGAATCATTCCATTTTATCCCCTTTCTTCATTATGTGTAGACAATGTAAATTTTATTTTAAGAATAGCAAGAAATGTCCCTGAATTTTGCACCTCGGCCTTAATCAGTCTCTAAACTAAAACTTCCATCCTTTTATAGATTACATTTCATTTCAGTTCCAAACTTTCTGAAATCTATAAAAATGCTCTGTAAGATATGTGCACCTGTAATGGTCTTGGAACTGTCTCTTACTGTAGCACCAATTTTATGTATTACTGACAACTATTTTCTTTGATTATCTTTTTATTGCTTGCTCTCTGGGGACTACTCTCTACAGGAGATCCCTGACGACATGGGATCAAAAGGCCTGAGTAAGTGATCAAAATACTCCCAAGTTATTTTTTAACCTCCATCTACAGACCTACCTTATTCAGATAAATTTGAGATTCGTGGTAGTGCCCTTCTGGCATAAGGAGGTGTGTGATTTAGATTGCTTTTAGACTTTTCATGTTTATAACACACTTGGGATTTTTATTTCTGTAATACATACTTTTTGTTTTTCTTACACTCCATTTTTTACATGTCATTTGAAATTTACCTGCTCACAATTATATTTTCCTTTTTGTAATTTTTATGGCAGTCACTTTTGCTAGGGAGTTTTTAATATATAGACTTTTTTAGTTTTTTTTCTTTTAATAGTACTACCTGCTCTCATTATCAGAATATAGAAATATGCTCCCTTAGAGTTTTGTGTCCCTTTTTTTGTTGTTGTTGTTGTTAAAATCACTTTGATTATGCATTAGAAAAGCATTGTTATGTGAAATTATAAAACAGTAGATTTTAATTATTAGAGAAGAATTGCAGACAAGTTCAAATAGCAATTTTGGAGGGAAATTATATATACCTCTTTTCTGAGGAGATTATAAGCAATGAGAAGAGTTACAAGAAATGTTATCCTTTGGTTTTCCTTTAAATCAAGATCTTATCTGTTTTGGGGTTTTGTTGTTTTAGTATTCTAAATTTTCTAGCTAGTACTTAATCTTTATATAGAATTTGGCACAGAAGCTGTTATACACAAGGAATTCAGTAAATGTTCAAATGAACTACTGAAGCAAAATTTACTTACATAAATTTTGCAGACAAAATTTTAAATTTGGTTGATCTCAAATTGCTTGTTTATGAAAATTTGCCATATACTACTCAGTAACTTTAGGTACAGTGAATCATAAATAATCTTTAGGCTAAATTGTATTCTAAATAGTTCTTTTCATTTGGAACATTAAGCATTTTGAAAACTTATTTTTTTGTAATTCATTGGTCATTAAGAATATAGCCAATTCTGTGAGCTTTCTAAGATCTACATTAATAAACATTCAGTTTCACAGACTTTTTCTCCTGATTTATGGTAACTTTATATTGTAATATTAATCTAAACTGTAGGCATTTATTTCAACCTTAGGACTTAGGTATGCATTAGGTTGAAGACAGTTTACTTTATGTATAATTTTTTCTATTAGGCATACTTTGTTATTTTTACATGTGCCTTTTTAAAATTTCGTAAGGACCATAGATTTTTTTATTAATAGTAGCATCCCTTTTTTTAAAATCTCTTACATTTAAGGGGGGAAAACAATCTTCAAAACTAGAAAATCATTTTCACAGATTATAGATGCTATAGAATTTATTTTGAGATTGATATATTTTTAGAAGTGACATGAATCAGCAATGTACTTACCCATTTTTACCATCATTGAGATAACAGAGATCTGTGGAACACTTCTAGGAAAAGGAACTAAATGAAGAACTTGGTTCCCATATTGATACCGTTATAATTATAACCTGACATTATATCTCTGATTCTAACTAAGGGTTGGAATTTGAGAAGCAGAACAATATGAAAAATGGTAACTAATTATCAGACTTAGAAAAGGTTTGACTTTCTGGACAGTAACTTAAGGTCACTTGAATAATAGGTATTGCTTCATCTCATAGGAATTATGAGATGTTACATATGGCCTTAGTTATCTATATTTTATATTTAAGAATACAGGGGAAAATTAAACAAAATCCTGTGAGATTTTAAAATAAGAAAATACATTCAACCTAATATAGGTAGTCATTAAACCTTGTTGGAACAGAACTAAGGAATCTGCAGAGTAAGCTATTCCAGAGACATAGAATGACCTATTTAAAATATGTAGAATAATACTGAATATCAAGGAAAATTTATATCCATATGTAAATACACACAACCTATGAAAAATAAGATATTTAATTGAAGAGCTGAGAAACAAAAGTGATACCGTAGAATGCTTTTCATATATATGAATCCAAGAGACTGATAAATTATTGATTTGCGGTCTTGACAATTGAGAAAACAGTGAGAGAAATTGCTTTTACTTACATAATTCTGACTAGCAGGACTAACATACAGTAGAAGTCTACAAGAATATAGCTAAATCACCATCTTAATTTAAAACTAGAAACAGAAACCTGTATTACTTTTATGCTTTAAGGATGCAATTCTGAAGGAGCTCAAGGCAATAAAACTGAGTAAGATTCCTTTAACAGAGACAAAATAGGAAATTTAGCCCAATAGAAGATACATAAGGTGCATTTGTGACAATCTTTCCATTTTTACAATTTCCAATCTTGTCAAACACCTCAAAATCTCTTCTCAGGCACACAATTTTCCTGTTACATATCTCTTTCCTTTCTTCTCATTCTAAAGACCTATTTAAGCAAAATTCTGCACAGCTCTTAGATGCCAAAATCAGACTTATTTGTGTTTTAAATAAAATATAAGCGTAGTCGTATTGCTTGGGATTGATGATATATTCAGGGAGAGCAAACTGTCAGGAAGAAATACTTAAGTAGAAATGTGGAAACTTGGTTAGAGGATTTGAAATGCTTGTGGTTATTTCAAGTATCATAAATTAAAAAATGAAAATATAAATATATTTGCATCATGTATATTAATGGGATGATGTTCTTATACTATAAATTTTGAATCAGTAAGAAACAGACCTAAATGTCCATTAGAAAACTAGACATAAGATAATACAAACACGTTAGCTTTCCCATTAATTTAACAAATACTTGATTGATCAACTTGGAAAAAGATTATTTGGGCTCACAGTTTTGGAGGTTCTGGTCCATTATAGATTGGCCCTCTTATTTTGGGGCCTGTGGCAAAGCAGCACATCATGGTGGGGAGTGCATGGTGGAGCAAGCTGCTAAACTACATGATAACTGAGAAGCAAAAAAAGAAAGTAGGATCTGAAGCACTGTAGTCTCCTTCAAAGTCACACCCTCCCCCATTGATCTGAAACCTCCATGGAGCCCCACATCTGAAAGTTTCTACCACCTCCCAATAGTGTCATACTGGGACCAAGCCTTAAAATGTGGGTCTTTTGGAGAAGCTGCAGATCCAAACTATAGCAACAAGATTGCTCAAAAGATAAGCAAAGCCAGGAGTGGTGGTGCACACCTGTTATCCCAGCACTCAGGAAGCTGAGCAGGATGATCATGAGTTCAAAGACAGCCTCAGCAATTTAACGAGACCCTAAGCAACTTAGACCCTACCTCTAAATAAAAAATAATTTTAAAAGGTGTTGGGTCCTCCCCTGGGCATCTCCTGCTGTGGAGGCAAACTAGAGGGGACTGCTGAGCTGGTCCTGACCATGTGGCAGATCATGGGACTGAGTCACTGCAGAGGCGTGAACTGTCACAGCCAGAGAAACAGTGCAGCAGGGGTGACCCAGGACAGTGAGCTGCAAAGATTGTTTTGCACATTCACTGTCACATCTGTGTCTGGACCGGACACGGCACTGGGCTTCTGCGGGAGGTTCTTACCTTGTATATCCTGCGCATCAGTCAGAATCATTACCAGGTGGCTGTGCCCTGTGAGCGGGAAGATGTGCAGATATACTTGACTCTCCTCTCAGTGTAACTTTTATATGAAATAATGTCACCAAGCGACAGTTAAAAAAAAGGAGGTGGGGCGGGATTGGGCATGTGGCTCAGTGGTTAAGATCCCCTGGGCTCAATTCCTGGTACCAAAAAAAAAAAAAGATCAGCAAATTAAATAAGCATATATAAAAATGTTTAATAAGTTTCCTAGTAATCAATAAACAGAATAAAGGAAACTCCAGTGATAAGTAGATGGTTCTATGAAATGGCTTCTCTTTAACATAGGTATCTTTCTGGAAAAGCATCTTTTGGCCCACTAAATTCTCTTCAGGGAATTATCCTAAGGACATAATGAGCAATGGAGATAAATACTTATTATATTTGAATGTTTATCATTTATTTAGAAATAACAGAAAAAAAATAAAATTGAAACTATCCTAAAATGACTTAGTGGGGAAATGGTTAATGAAGTATAAATTATCCATACTTTGTAGTTTTATGTAACCATTGAAAATCATTCTGAAAATGACATGGGAAATGCTTAATATATAAATGAAAAAGTAATATGAAAGTGTACATATGCTCAGATACGCAAATAAAATGTTGGGGGTTATTTCAAATAGTTGTTTCAAACATTCTTGTATGTGGCTTTTGGTGACCCTACATATTGCCTTTCTTTGGGACAAATACGTAGGAAAGGACAGAATTGCTAGGTCATATGCATGTGTCCAGCTGTAATAGGTATAGTTAGCTTTCTGTATCCATGGGCTCCACATCTGTGTATTCACCCAATCATGGGCTGAAAATATTGAGGGGGATTCCATAAATTTGCAAAACACAAAACTTGAATTTGCTGTGTTTACTAAACATTACACTGAATCCATGCAAATGGGGTGATATGTGGGCATAATCTTCTGTAGCCTCCTACCATTTCACAGATCTTCAGTCTCTCTAGTGCTTGTTTGAGCATCATTTGCTTTCTATCTTCTTGTATAATTGTAGATCTGTGATGGTTATGTGTGTATGCAGAGACATTTTTTCTCATTATTCCCTAAATTATACTGTATAACAACTATTTATTAAATAGCATTTACAGTGTATTCGGTATTAAGTAATCCAAACATTAATTTAAAGTTTATGGGAGAATGCTGAGGATGTAACTCAGTGGTACAGCATTTGCCTACATTGCAAGAGGCCCCAGGTTCCATCCCAGCACCCCTCAAAAAACAAAGTATATGGGAGGGTGTGCCTAGATTACGTGTAAACACTGCACTATTTTATAGAAGTGACTTTTGCATCCTCAGATTTTGATCCTCTCCCAGGTCCTGGAACCAGTCCTTAATGGATACTTTTCCAAAGTATTTTTACCAATTTGCCTATCTCCAGTATACTTCATTTGCTACATATCCTTGTCTATGTTTTTAGCATGTTTGTTTGTTTTATTTTGTTTCATTTTAGCCATTCTGGTACATGGTAGAAATATTCCTTGTCATTTTAATTTGCATTTCCCTAATAGTAAATTTTTAAAGTAAATTTGAACGACTTTTTTCTATATTTTTTTGGCTATTCGAATACCTTCTTTGGTAAAGTGCCTTCAGGAAGTTTTGATGATGTTGTTTTATTTCTGGTTCTTTATTGTTGTTGTTGTTTGCTTATTTGTTTTGTTGTTGTTAGTAATGGCAGTGCTGGGATTGAACCAAGGGATTCATGCTGCTAGGCAAAGCCCTCTTCCACTGAACTAAATCCCCAACCCAAAATTTATTTTTAATTTTCAGGGACGAAAAATCATGTTACCTTTCTAACAAATTCTCACACCATGATTATGATGATGGTAATCCAAGGCCCAGACTTTTTAATAGCAAGGTTTTATTATAAAGGAACTAAATAAAAGAGTATTTGAAAGAGCCTGCAGATTTTGATTATTGAATAGCTTTTGGCAATCTTAAAGAGTTCTAGGTGAGTAGGTGAATCCAAAATAAAAAAGATATAATAAGAGATAATGGTATCTTTAAATTTCTATTATATAACATGTCAGATGCATTCAATGGTAGAATAGTAAAAATAAACCCCACAAGTATTTATTTACCTGTCTTCCATAATTATTATCTCAATTAATTTTTCTTCAGTACTCTTAACTTCCCGCTCTCCACTCCATTGCAATAACTAATTTTTCTTTCTTTTACAAATTAGAGACTATATAGTCTATAATCTCTAATTTGTAAATTTAAGATTTTTCTTTTTTTAATGTGACATTCCTACTTCTGGGAACGAATTTTAAGAAAATAGGACAGAGCTAGGTGTAGTTACGTACACCTGTAATCCCATGGCTTGGGAGGCTGAGGCAGGAGGATTGTGAGTTCAAAACCAACCTCTGCAATTTAGTGAGTCCTTAAGCAACTTAGTGAGACCCTGTCTCAAAATTTTAAAAAATGCTGGGATGTGGCTAAATGGTTAGTGCCCTTGGGTTCAATTCTCAGAAAGGGGTGAGGGGGAAGCGGACAGGACAGGTAAAAAGTTATAAAATGAAAGCATTTATAATTGTTGATGATTATAAAAACAAAACAGTTTAAGACATACTAAAATGTCTAAATAATAATAAATCCAATGTAATCTAATGTTTAAAAGGTTTAACCTTTAAAAGGTTTTTTTTTGTAGACAGACACAATACCTTTATTTTATTAATTTATTTTTATATGTTGCTGAGGATTGAACCCAGTGCCTCACATATACTAGGCAAACACTCCATCACTGAACCAACCCAATATTATACACTTTTAAATAATTGTTTTGAAGTCTTTGTAGTAACATGAAAATAAATTTTTAAATGTAAGCTGAAAAATAAACACCATTTTATGTGTGTTTATCATATATTAGTCAATTCTACTTGCAATAACCATGATAAAGTTACAACTTGTCTTTTGTAAATTAGAATAATAGACTTACTTTTCACTATGATAGCAATTTAAAAACATTTTTTTTTCAAACCAAGAATTGTTGTTGTTGTTGTTGTTGTTGTTTTAACTTGAAATCTTAAGGATCTGCCATTTCTCTGTATGTGCCGATAGTGCTATTTGATTTTAAAAAGCCTACCTAGTAGGTGTTATGGCATAGCAAATATTTATCCTCGGACTTTTTCCTTGTCCTTAAATTTTTATTTTCTTTCCCTAACAGCAATTTAGGTTTACCTTCATTAAAAACTTTTGTGTACTTTTATAAATAAAAGTATACAAAAAAGCACATACATAAATAAAATTATTAGTCTTGAGTGGGTGTAGTGCTGCACACCTGTAATCCCAGCAACTCAGGGAGGCTGGCTGAGGAATCTAAAAGTTCAAGGCCAGCTTGGAAATTTAGTGAGACCCTCAGCATCTTGGCAAAACCCTGACTTAAAATAAAAAATAAAAAGGGATAGAGTTAATAATGTGTTATTAATGTATGTTAATAATATCCCTGGGTTCAATCCCTAGTACCAAAAAAAAAGTTAGTCTCTTCTTTATTGAAGGAAGATATTTATTGAAAGAGTACATTTACATGTATAAGAAGAGTGCCTATTTAATGAAGTTATGAAATGGGGTCACTTTGAAAAGGAAAGATCAGGCAATTTTTTAATAGATATTTTGTTTTGAATTAATTTTTTTTCAATGTTTTACAAAGCATCTACTGTTAATTTTATTAAGGTGGAGTTTCTAAGAAATACTGGTCTATCTTAAAATGTAATTCCCAACCTGTAGAATTCTCTTCCCTTTAACTTTTTATGAGACATTTAATTTGATATCTAAAATGCTTTTTATAATCTCAGAAATATAGATTTTCATTTCTCTTCAGCAACAAGAAAGAGACTATACTGAAAAACAAAATCTATTTTTAAATTACAAAGACATTTCTTCATTAATATGGGCAGCTATTTATTCAAATATAATTTGTCTCCTTTCCTGGTCCTTAACTGTTTCATAAACTAAATTCAGTGATGCCAAATATACTTTCTTTGTCATATTCTACTTGCTATTAATTATATAGATTTTGTTTGTAAAGTGTTGTATAAAAAATAGTGTTATCCTTAATTACAGGTATTTGCCCTTACTGATTCTTATTTATTTGAAAAAAATTAAACTTCAGAAAATCAAAAATACTTTTTAAAACTTTATATCTCAACATTTTGTAATGTCACCATGTTTTATTTTAATAATTTGCTTTTATCAGTTTTTTATATTCGTGACACTGTGTTTTCTTTATTTTTTTCATTGTCCTGCAATTTCAGAGCATGTAACTTCTAATGCCAGCGATAGTGAAAGTAGTTACCGTAAGTGTTTTAAATTACTTGTTCTTTTGTTATCTGAAATACTACGCATTCTTTGGGTAGCCTTTTCCTTAACAGTGTCTTCTATAAACTGAAAATCAGATGTTTAATATTTTAAAATCAGGAAAAGCCAAGACAAATTATGTACTTGAAAAATAAAATTATACTACAGGTTCAGCATCTCTGATCCAAAAATGAAAGAAACTTTTCAGTACCAGTGTGATGATCAAAAACTTTATGACTCTGGAGCATTTTGGATTTCAGGTTTTCAGATTATGGATACTCAGCTTGTAACTTCTATGCAAATATTTCAAAATTTAAAAAAATAACCTTAAAATCTGAAACAAGCATTTGGGATAAGGAATATTCAGTGTATACATTAAATTAATTTCTGAAGATTAATTTCTGAAGTTTTAATATAATATTAAAAAGTAAATTTTCATCTGGTTAATTGGGACATTAACTTGTATTTTGATATTTTGTTTAGTAATTGTCTTTTTAACATAATGTTTTTTTAGTAACGCTAAATCATAACCAACTTTATTTCCTTTCTTACTCTGCCTCACCAGGAGTTATCTGGGTCTAGTCATTATTTATCACCACCTGTATGGTGAACATAAGAAGTAAGAAAGGAAAATTTTTAAACCATTGCTTAAAAAGTAATACTGTTTTCTTTCTTGGTGTTTTGTAGTATATTCTTGGTATTATTAAGTGAACTTTAGAAGCATGTCAAGTTTTTAAACAGATTGGGGCATGGGAGGAGGGGAAAGTACATAAATTACCAGTTGTAGCACCTTAAAAATTAAAATTGCTTTTTTAACTTCTTTTTTTTTTTTTACTGCTCTCTAACATGAAAGTAATCTTGATTACAGATGAGTATGGCTGCTCTAAAGGTCCATCCTGTTAATATCTATCACCAGTATTTTTTTCATGTTGACAATATATACTTTTAACCCTCATTTATTTAATTGACTATTTTTTTCTATATAAAAGTTACTTAGTATTTTTTCTTTTTATTGTGGGCATGTGATTTCTTATATTTCACTATTGTATTAACTTATAACTTGAACCCACTATAGAATAGTTAAGTGGCTTTCTAGACTCAAAAGAGGTAATGAAAGTATATACTGTCTCTTTCACCATTTGCATGAATTATTAAGGTGTGGAATATTCAAATTGCATGTTTTTGCTAGTATGTAAACTATGTTTTATATCTAGTTTTTATAATTCAGCTTATAAAATATCTGTTTAATATATTATAATAATGAAATTAAAACAAAAAAATGCATTTTAAAGTAGTAAAGAATATTAACCCAGTATGTGAACTTAAAAGACCTATAACTGTAGATGCACAGTATAAGTCAATGACAAAATTACTGGTAAAGTTTTTATAGAATCTTGATAAAAAGAAAATCTTCAAATACATTAACCAATTTTTGTTGCTTTTGTTAATAATGCTTGGATTCTGGTTTGTTTTCTATATGTGTGTTTTTGTTAGAAACTCCTAGAATTTTTAACTCTTTTTCTTTTCACTGAGTTCAGATATTAATTGCAGGCTCTTTTATTTAACATATTTCCTAAGAGCTAAACCTTTAATTTAACCTTCAGAAGCTTTAATTTCTAATGTGGTTTTAAGATCAAGGGAAAATGTATTTTGTTGGAAGGAAAGTATTTAGTTTTATCTAAAGTTATTCTTTAACTCACTTTAACTGATGTTTTTCAACTTTGAATTAAGGGTGGGCAATTTAGCTTAGTAGTAGAGCTAGCATGTATGCAGCCCCAGGTTCAATCTCCAACATCAAAAAATAAATAAATAAGTAAAGAAATTGAAAAGTAGAATAATCAGTGAATTTTTTCATCAGTGAAATAGTGACAGTTTTACTGTTGTATTCAAAATTTTTAATTGTAAGATAGTTGTAATTATTTTTAAAATAAAATGCACTCTTAAATATTATAATTGGTAGACCCAGAAAAGGAGCACATTATTAATAGTAGAATAACAAAGATAGTCCTTGAATAAATAGCACATTTATATTTTGTTTTATATTTATCAAACTTGTTTTTATGACCTAATAATTTGTCTATTTTCAACAAAGTCTTACAGTTAAGATATGATATAAAGTACCTTTTTCTACATCTTTGCCATTTTCTCAAGAAAGTTTTAATATTCATATGGTATCTATAAAGAATTAAATTAGTAAGTTATCATTCCAAATTAATCTGTGATTTAATTTCTGATAGGTGGTCAAGAAGAATATGTGTTGTCTTATGAACCAGTGAATCAACAAGAAGGTTTGTGAAGCCCATTGATGTTTTATAGTCTAATTTTTTTTTAATTTCTTAATTTGGAAAACAGTTCTGTCTCATGCCTTAAAAAATTGTTATATTAGAATTTTCATACGTTTTTAAATGTACATTTTAGTACATTTAGTACATTTTTACTATATGGATAGTGTACAAATTTATTACATGAATTTTAGGAAACATGGTTTTAACTCACAGTATATTAGAAATAATATAAAGTTTATTATAAATATGATTTATATTAGCATTTTACTTCCTAAGCAACCTTCCATCATTCATAATAGCATCACTGTCCTTTCAATAAGCGTTTCTTTTTATTAATCTTAGAAGCAATCTTTGACTTTTCTCTATTCCTTATCTTCCTCTTCCAGTCAGGTTCTAGTCCCTATTTATTCTACTTCTGTCATATCTTTCTTATTAACGATTTCCTTTTCATCCCTCCTACCACAATAGTAGTTCTGATTCTCTAATCACTCCTTACAACCTATTATAAACATTCTATTAGATCATCTTTCTAAATCACTACTATGATTACATCACTTTGTACACTCAATTTCTGTTTTGCCCTTCTTTGCTCTGCTTCCATACAATTTCTGCTTCAAAAACCATCAGTAGCCAGGCACAGTTGCACATGTCTATAATCCCATCTACTCGGGAGCCTGAGATAGGAGGATCATAAGTTCAAAGCCAGCCTTGGCCATTTAGCGGGACCCTGTCTCAAAATAAAAATTTTAAAGGAGGCTGGAGATGTAGGTCAGTGGTAGAGCACCCCTAGATTCAATCCCCAGTACCACAAAAATTAATAGGATTTTAAAAATCAGTAAAACACTTTTTTCCTCATTTATAATGACATAATATTAGCAATATATGGAAACATCTCCTAAAAATGCTAAATTTAATTTGATTGACTTATAGCAGGAAATTGAGTCAAGTTGAAGAGCTTTTTTTTTTCCAGGTTTTTTTTTTTATTTTAATTAGTTACACATGACAGTACAATGATCTTGACATATCATACATTTGAATCAGATGGGGTATAATTTCTCATTTTTCTGAGTGTCCAGGTTGCAGAATCACATTGGTCATACAGTCACATATATACCCACAGCAATAATAATGTCTATTTTATTCTACTGTCCTTCCTTTCCCCCCCTTCCCTTCCCCTCCCCTCCCCTCTTACCACTTCTCTCTACCCAATCTAATGTGACACAGTTCTTTTTTTTTTTTCCCCTCACATCATACATGTATTCTGTATAACCATAAGGGTCTCCTTCCATCATCCGTGCAATTCCCCTTCTCCCTCCCTTTCCCTCCCACCTCTCTTCCCTATTTAGTGGTAATCTTCTTCTCATGCTCTTCCTCCCTACCCCATTTTGAGTCATCCCCCTTATATCAGAGAAGACATTCAGCCTTTGTTTTTTAGGGATTGGCTAACTTCACTTAGCATAATATGCTCCGATGCCATCCATTTCCCTGCAAATGCCATGATATTGTTATTTTTTAGTGCTGAGTAATATTCCATTGTGTATAAATGCCACGTTTTTTTTATCCGTTCATTCATTGAAGGGCATCTGGATTGGCTCCACAGTGTAGCTATTGTGAATTGTGCTGCTGTAAACATTGATGTGGCTGTGTCCCTGTAGTATGCTGTTTTTAAGTCTTTTTGGTATAGTCTAAGAAGAGGAATAGCTGGGTCAAATGGTGGTTCCATTCCCAGCTTTCCAAGGAATTTCCATACTGCTTTCCAAATTGGCTACACCAATTTGCAGTCCCACCAGCAATGTATGAGTGTACCTTTTTCCCCGCATCCTCGCCAGCACTTGTTGTTGTTTGACTTCATAATGGCTGCTATTCTTACTGGAGTGAGATGGTATCTTAGAGTAATTTTTATTTGCCTTTCTCTGATTGCTAGAGATGGTGAGCATTTTTTCGTGTATTTGTTGATTGATCTTAATAAAGGTTTATGAAATAGCAAATTAGTCAACTTGGTTGATGGTACAGTGGTATAGTAAAAGAAGAAAAATATTTTTCAGGACAATTCAGGATATTTTTGGTCTCCGTTGAAATAAAATACATTAATGTTTGTTGAGTGTTTATTCCTTTTAACATATAGTTTGTCTTTATAGTTAATTATACTCGACCAGTTATCATATTGGGACCTATGAAAGACAGAATAAACGATGACTTGATATCAGAATTTCCTGACAAATTTGGATCCTGTGTTCCTCGTGAGTAACCAAAATAAAACTCTTAATTATTGTTCTAACATTGTCTGTCACTGTGTAATAAAAGTAAACATAATTATTTTTAATGATTTGTAGTTATTTTATCAATTATTTCTCTGTCCTCTGTATTATTTTATTTTTCCCAATTTAAATTAATGTCTGTTGTTAAAGTTTACAAAGTAATGATTTAAATAAAAAATGGATTTATTGTGTTTTTAATATTAAACACCTTCCCAAGCTCTTTTTCTATTAAAGATACAACCAGACCAAAACGAGATTATGAGGTAGACGGCAGAGATTATCATTTTGTGACTTCAAGAGAGCAGATGGAAAAAGATATCCAGGAACATAAATTCATTGAAGCTGGCCAGTATAACAACCATCTTTATGGAACAAGTGTTCAGTCTGTGCGAGAAGTAGCAGAAAAGGTGAGCATCAAAGTAATTCCAGAATATAGTTTCTAATCCGGTGTGCCTTTGACAGTATTAAAGAGTGATAGGATAGAACTTTTGCTTCATATGTTTGGAGAACATAAAATAGATGAATTATGATTTATTCATATATTGGGATACAGCAACTAGAATGAATAAACTAATAACTAATATACCCACTAGTTAAGTGCATCCACATTGGTAAATCTAAGAATTATAATAGTGAATTGTAGAAGGAATTAGTAAAGATAAAAGCAAAAAGTATTGATCCCCAGTGATACAGAGAAAAGCAAAAAGCAATTGGTAGAAAACCAGAACAGTAGAGCCAATAAACTGACAAGCTGATTCTATGACAGGGTTGGGGGGATAAGGAAGCTCAGACAAAACTGTCAGCTAACTGATTAAGAAAAAAGGGAGGAAGCACAAATAAGAAAAACTTAAAATGACAAGGGGAAATAAACATAAACCAAGACTTTTTTTTTTGAACTGACTTTTTATACAAATAAATTTTATACAAATTAAAAATCTTTTTAAAGAGAAATTGCAAATTGCCAAAATGTAATACATACAAAAACAAAAAACAAAAACAGGCATAGAAGAAACAAGTAATTAAAGGATCTTCTAGCAAAAATGAGCATTAGGCCCAGATTGTAATTTTTATCAAACATTTAAGATCAAATATTCCCAGTGTTGCTTAAACAATTACAGAGACTAAATAGAGAATCTTGGACTTTAAATTGCAAAAAAAAAGAGAGAGAGAGAAAAAACCTTTCCAAATTATTTTGTTAAGTGAGATTGAAAAACCTGACAAAGATTGTACCAAAAAAAAAAAAAAATTCTAGCCCAGTGACATGAATGTCAGTGCATAAAGTTTAATGATTAATTAGTAAACAATCCAATACCACTTTCAAAAAGTACTGATCATGACTGAATACAATTTATTTTAGTAAATGCAAAGATAATTTGGTATTAGACAATATATTACAAACTAAAGAAAAAATTATTATCTTTGCAAAAAAAGACATTTGATAGAATTAAGTACTCAAGGTGTAGAAACTAATGAATAACTCATTAACATTGTGTTTATGCCAAAAAGTAGCTTCCCAACCAAACTCAGAGGCAAGACATGCCCACTCTCTACTGTTTAACACTGTGTTCGGAATTTTAGCCAAGGAAGCTAAACAAAACAATGAACTTAAAAAAAAGATAAAGCTGTTTACAAGATGTGTGTGTATGTGTGTGTATGTAAATATATATGTATGAATATGTATATACATACATATATATGGTATATATGCATATATATGTGTATATATAAACATATTTGTAAACAGCTTTATCTTTTTTTAGTATATGTATGTATGTGTGTGTGTGTATACACACAGAAAAACCCAAAGGAATTTATATATAAACTATATATACTATAAAAGAACTTAGTGAAGTAGATATTAAATACAATTAACAAATAATCAGTGGCCTTCACCAGTCACAAAAGTACATACTCTGATTTTATTAATTAAGTTTGGAACAGTAAAAGTTCATGTGTGTTCCCAGAAATCACTCCCTTTCAGTTACTACCTCCCTTCTGAAAAGTAAGTGCTATCGTGACTTAATTCATCATCAATTAATTTTTCCAGGTTTTAAACTTTATAAAGTGGACCTATGTTGTTTACATTATTTTTTACCTGGCTTCTTTGGCTTTAGAAGAGAATACAAGGTGGTTCTGTGGTGCTGGTAATATTTTGTTTTATGATCTGTGTAACCAGATGCTGGTTACATAGGTGCATTCATTTTATGGCTATACACATGATTTGGGTATTGTTCTATATTTTTAATTATAGATAAATAAAAATAGTAAAAAAAAAGTAGTGAATTGAATTAGTCAGTTTTGCATTACTATAATGAAATACATGAGACAATTAACCTTATAAAGAGAAAACATTTATTAAGTTCATAGTTGTGGAGGTTCAGAATCCAAGATCAGGCAACCCCATTGGTTTGGCATCTGATAAGGGCAGATTGTAGCACATCATGGCAGGAATGTGTATGTTAAGCAGTCACATTTCAAGAATATGTGTAGGGTCCCAAGTTCCTTTTGAAGCATACCCCCATCCCCACCTGTGACAAAAGTCCTCTCCTAAAAGGGTTCACAGCACATCCCAACACTGCCACTGTGGGGACCAGGCCTTTACTTATGGACCTTTGGGAGACATTTATCCAAACAATAGCATGAATATATCATTTATACAAATTTTTAAATCATAGGATAGTCTGTATGATTTATGGATTTCATGTTTACTAAACATTAAAACACAATGGAAATAGTACGTACACAGACAGCTACTATTAGAGTAGTTTCCCTTTGTTTTTTGTTTGTTTGGGGGGCTTATTGCTCCCCCCACCCCCACCCCCACCACACACCATTTCTTGTTACCAGGGATTGAACCCAGGGGGCACTTTAGCACTGAGCTAAACCCCCAGACCATTTTATTTTTTGAGACAGGGTCTTGCTAAATTGCCTTAAACTACCCTTAAACTTATGATCCTCTTGCCTCAGCCTCCCTAGATGCTGGGTTTACAGGTATGTACCACTGCACCCAGCTAGTAGTTTTCCTTTGAAAGAAGAGAAAATAGTTGGAGTTGTAACTGTTTTGGAATATCTTTCCTTTGAATTCTCATTTAAAATTTACAAACCATACCCTTAGCCTAACTAAAAGACAAATAATAACACTTCAAATTACTGAGAAATATGAAAGTAAACACCAAATTCCAGTGGAATATTTTTGAGGCAAACTTTGTAGAAAGCAAAAGCAGTCTGGAGGAATAAAATGCGTGGAAGAGAAAAAAGAAGAGGAAACAGTGAACCTCAGATTGATCTGAAATCCCTTCACAAAGAGAAAGTCTACTATAAGTTAAAATTACCAAAAAAAAAAAAGTCCTGCAAATTCACAGTAGGTAAAAGATCTAAAAGCACAGAAAGGACTCAAAAGGTGATAGTTTGGGTAAGGCAGCTCTTCAGCAGAGAAAAGAATAAAAAGGGAGGGTTTCCTTGACATACAACTGATGATATACATACAGCAAAGACAAAAATAATAAAGATGTGAAGACCTAAACACCATACATATTCAATGTGAAATGTTACATTCAGGTAATAGAAAATATACCTTTTTAAGCATTTAAGGAAGATTCAACAAGAAAAATGATCATATATAGGTTCCAAAGAAAATATTAAGACATTCCGTAAAATAAATTTTATAAGAGTCTTGATGACAATTTATACTAAAGCTGTAAATTATTAGAAAATGAAAACCAAAAAGTCCTATTCAACTGGAAACTTTCTAACAAAAAAAAATGGAAAGGAAGAAATACTTCTCAACTGATTCTGTGAGTCATTCTTAGATTTATAAACTTAAAAATACATTATCATAAAAAGAAAGTAGAATCTGTCCACTTTTTTAAAATTTACCATTTGAAAAAATAAGTGGTAGAATAATGATTAATAGTGGTTGGGAAGAGGTAAGGGGAAAGAAAGGTTGGACTTGATCTGTGCAAGCTGTAATCATATATGGAAATGTCCCACCCCCATTGATATGTACAAAAAATACATGTCAATCAAAAATTTAAAATAATGGATTGCATGACTCAATCTGATTTAGATATCAGTTCTATTCAAATTGAGCTTCTAAGTTCAGTACAATCCCAGTCAAAATCCAAATAGACTCCTTTTTAAATTGATCTACTAATTCTAAAATCTATATGGAAAATGCAGAAAAACTTAGAATAGCCAAAATAATTATGAAAAAATAAAGTGAAAGGACTCACAGAACTTGATTTTGAGATTTATTAAGAAAACAGTAACCATAACAATGTGATATTGATATGAAGATAGCATGTATATCAAGGAAATAAACCAGGGTGTTGGTGCCCAACTGTAATTCCTGCTACATGGGAAGCTGAGGCAAGAGAATCACTTGAGCCCAGAAGGCCAGACTCTTATCTCCCCCACCAAAAATTTATTTATTTATTTATTCATTCATTCATTTATACATTCATTCCTGGCACAGACCAACGTAAGGACATATGGACCTACAAATTCTGTAGAGAAAGAGTCTTTCAATAAGTGGTATGTAAACAATTGATTAGTTGTATCTCGGCTGTATATAAAAATAATTCAAAATGGATCATAGATCTAAATCCTAAAAAAGAATACTACATAACTAGGAGAAATGTTTTTCAATCCTGTGCCTGTTTTTTTTTAAATTAATATACCATATATAGATAAAGAACTCTTATAACACAACAATAAAGACAAGAAACCCAGTTTTAAAAGGGCAAAGGATTTGAGTAGACATTTCTTCAAAGGTATACAAATGTCCAAAAAACACATGAAAAGATGCTCAATATCATCAGTCCTTAGAAAAATGTAAACTGAAACCACCATGCTTACCGGTTAGAATGGCTAAATTTTTAAAACTGACCATATCAAGTTTTGGCAAAGATACGGAGCAACTGAAACTTTCCTACTCTTCAGTGAAAATATAAAATAGTGCAACCACTTTGAAAAACAGTTTAAATATATACCTAACATATAATCTATTTCCCAATGTTTACCTAAGAAAAAAGAAAGCATGTATTCATAAAGACTTACACACAAATGGTCATAGCAGCTCTTTGTAATAGACAAAACTGGAAATAACCAAAATGTTGCTCAGCCTATGAATGGATAAAGTGTCATATGGGGTTGGGGTTGTGGCTCAGTGATAGAGACTTGCCTAGCATGTGTGGGGCACTGGGTTCAGTCCTCAGCACCACATATAAATAAATAAATAAAGGTCCATTGACGACTAAAAAAAATTGTAAGTGTATTATTTACAGGCAATGAAATACTAACTCAGCAATAAAAGAATTAAACTATTGATAAAAATAGCATATCAAATAATCCTGCTTACTAAAAGAAGTCAGACAAATACATACTGGATAATTCTACTTAGGTAATGTTCTAGAAATTTCAAACTATACTACCAAAAAGGAGACTAGTAGTTGCTCGAAGAGAGTTAGGGAGAGATTACAAAGCTATGAGGAGCCAGGCGCAATGGCTCATGCCTCTAATCCCAGCAACTCGGGAGGCTTAGGCAGAAATATCACCAATTCAAAGCCAGCCTTAGCAACTTAGCAAGGCCCTGAGCAACTCGGCAAGCTCTTGTTTCTAAATAAAATATTTTTGAAAGGGCTGGGGATGTGGCTCGGTGACTAAGAGCCTCTGTGTTCAATCCCCTGAAACAAAAACAAAAAATAAAGCTATGAGGAAACGTTTGTTGGGTCATAGATAGTTTATCACTTTGATTCTGGGGGTGATTTTAGAGTGTATACATGTTTATCAAATTGTATATTTGAAATATATGCAAGTTATTGAGTGTCATTATGCCTTAAGCTGTTTTACGAAAAATTAAGTCCTGTGCTTTGGGGGGAATTTTTACATCCTTTCTGAATTACTTAAATATTTTTTTGTCAGTGGCATATTCTTTTTATTATAATAATTAATAGAGTTTTTTTTAATTAACCAAGAGAAGAGAAAAACATAAGATCTTTAGAAACTAACACAACAAACAAACCACTAGTGACCTGATTTTTTTAAAAGAAAAATCAATAATAAAAACAGGAATACAGGAAAGAAATAATCATTGAAACATTATGAAATCATAAAAGACTACTTTGTACATTTGTATGGAAATAAATTTGAAAGCTTAGATAACATAGACTAATTTCCTTAGGAAAATGCAGTTTACCAGAATTGACCTATTAGAGATAGAAAGAAAAAAAAAAATATTTGAGCTTCATGTTAGTAGTGCTCAAAAGTTTCAAATTTTGAATTTTCAGATTAGGGATGCTCAACCTGTAAATATTTTAGTTGACAAACCCCAATGTCATATTACAGATAGTATAGTATACCTGGATAATGATACATAATCAGTTATAAAATTTACTTTGTAAAATAAATTATAAAGCTATTATAAAATAAGACTCATGAAATGAAACACTAGGCTGAGCACTGTGACACACACCTATAATCCCAGCAGCTGGGGAGACTGAGGCAGGAAGATAGTTCAAAGACAGCTTCAGCAACTTAGCAAGACCCTGTCTCTAAATAAAAATTAGAAAGGGCTGCGATTGTTGCCTAGTGGTTAAGCACCCCTGGGTTCAATCCCTGATAACAAAATAAATAAATAAATAAAAACACTAGAGTAAAGCATAAATTAATAAATTAATGTGGAAATTAGTAGCCTTCAGATACATGAACAATAATCAATAAGAAGATATGACAGAGAAAAACCCACTTACAATCTAAGAAATGGTATGTAATATATTTGGTAAACATAATATTATACATGCATACTTATTATATAACGAAGTAATATAAACAGTGCTGGGGTTGTGGCTCAGCGATAGAGCACTCACCTCACATGTGCGAGATCCTGGGTTCGATCCTCAGCACCACATAAAAATAATTAAGTGAAATAAAGGTATTGTGTCCAACTACAACTAAAAAATATTTAACAAAAAAAAAAACACTCAGAAATATAGAGATTGGTTAGTATGTTTTACAAAGAGAAAAAAGAATAAGATGGATGTATGGATGACTAGTTAGTAGTTTTAAATCCTTAAACCTATTAAGCCTAAGTCTTCAGTTCTGAAACTGTTTCGACAAACTTGATATACATACATTAAAATAAGTTGAAAATCATAGTCTAGAGCTTATGTATCTTTAATTTTTTTATTATTATTAATAACAAAAATACAGGTTGTTCTACAAATAGGACACTGGAATATTATAGTATCCTTTACATATGTATATAAGTCATCTTTTCAATAGGATGTTGAACAAATATGATATGTGAAACAATGGGACAAAATGGGTTATCAGAAGATAAGGCATTTCCAATATGATGAGAAGACAAGAATGACCAATATCTTCACTAGTACTCAATATCATGCTTGAGGTATTGTCATTGCTGTTAGAGAAACCAATTAGAAGCATAAAAATTGGAAAAGCTATATAACTATTTTCAGATAGTATAGTATACCTGGAAAACCACACAAAATGTAAAATTTACTTTGTAAAACAAACAATAAAGCCATTATAAAAATTAAACATTATTATAAAATAAAAGTAGTACAATAACCATCAATTAATAAAATTAATATGTAGAAGTTAGTAGCCTTCAGATACATGAGCAATAACCAATTAGAAAATATGATAAAAGCCCATTTATACTATAAGAAATAGTATATAAAATACTTAGTAAACCTAAGAAATATGCAGAGATTGAATGAGAAAACACATAAAATATTCCTGGAAGACACAAAATGAGACTTGAACAATTGGAACAATTTAACAATTGGAAAGACCAAAGTAAATTTATATATAAACACAATAAAAATACCTATCACCTTTTTTATGGAGCTAGAGAAGTCAAATTAAAGTTCATATGTGAAGACAGGACAAAAAGGAAAGCTACAAAAATTCTAGCCCTACTTGATGCTAAAGAATTTTATCCCACCTTTTTAATTAAAATAATAATCTGTGACACATGCATAGACAAACAGAACAGTAGAACAGGAAAAAAAAAAAAAAAAACAGCCCAGAGAAGACCCAAGTGCATATAGAAACACAATATCTGATAAAGGTGTCTTCTCGAGTCACTGAGGCTTTTAATAATGGGCTTTTTAATAAATGGTGATGAGACACCTGGAAAAAAAACATTAAACTTATAGATCCATACCTCACCCTGTACATGAAAATTAGCTGTACTATAGTTGAGAACAGAAAACACAGCCTGGTCAGAGGAAAGTTGGTTTTTTGTTGTTTTTCTTTTAGGCATGAATCAAAATTAGATATAATAGCTAGGTGGGCACGGTGGCACATGCTAGTAATCCTGGCAGCTCAGAGACTGAGGTGGAAGAATCGTGAGTTCAAAGCCAGACTCAGCAACTTAAGTGAAGCCTGTCTAAATAAAATAAATAAATAAAATAAATTTTTAAAAAGGGCCTGTCTAAATAAAATACAAAAAAGGGCTGCGTATATGGCTCAGTGGTTAAGTGCCCCTGGGTTCAATCCCTAGTATCCCCTCCCCCTGCAAAATTTGATGTAATAAAAGGTCAAACATTTTAAGTGATCGATTTGACCACTTAAAATGTTTTTTTAACTTTTTCATGTCCTAAAAGCATTTTCAAAAGCTTTTGGAAAACACCATTAACAAGGTCAGAAAACATGCAAGAAAAAATACATGAATAGAGTAGACCCCCACTTTTTCTTAGTTGTACTGTCTAGTTTCAGTTATCTGTAGTCAACCTAGATATAAAAATATTAAATAGAAGATTCTAAAAAATAAATAATTCAAAAGTTTAGATTGGGCACCATTCTGAATAGCATGATGAAATCTATCTCTTTTCCATTATATTCACACTGTTTACACCATCTACCTGATAGTCACTTAATAGCCATCTAGGTTATAGATCAGCTGTTGTGGTATCACAGTGCTTATATTCAGTAACCCTTATTTGTGGGGCTGGGAATCTGGCTCAGTGGTACAGTGCTAGCCTAACCTGTATGAGACCCTGTGTTAGATCCCTAGCATCACCCCCCCCCCAAAAATTAACCCTTATTTTGCTTAATGGCCCCAGAACAAAAAGTACTTATGCTGGCAATTAGTATATGCCAAAGATAAGCTGTAATGTGCTTGAAGTGAAAGTTCTGAACTTAAAAAAAAATATCTTATGCTGGGGTTGCTAACATCTGTATAGTGAGAACATAATCTATCCATATACTTGTGCAAAAGGAAAAAGAAATTCTTTCTAGTCTTGCTGTCATGCCACAAACTATAAAAGTTATGGCTACAGTGCATGGTAAGTGCTTAGTTAAGATGAAAAAGGCATTCAATTGTGGATGTACATACAGGAAAAGACAGAATATATAGGGTTTAATACTGTCCGTGATTTCAGGCATCTACTAGGAGTTTTGGAACATATCTTCTGCAATAAGTGGTGACTACTCTACAAAAATAAGATATAAAAATGGCCTTTAAACATATGAAATGATACCCAATCTTAATCATTATTAAAGAAATATAAATTAAAACTACACTAAATTCCATTATTCACCTATCCAATAGCAGGGGTATATGAAAACATGTTTTCTTAGTGAATCTGAGAAGAAACAACTTTCATTACTATTGGAAATGCAGAGTAGTACAACCTTTTGGAGGGGAATTTGGCAATCCCTGGCAAAACCACAGCACTTCTAGTAATTTATCCCAGAAACACACCTAGCAATATAAAAATACATCTGCAAAAGAGTTTTCATTGCAGCATTGTTTATAATTAAAATACAGAAACCATCTAAATCCCAGATATAAAAGAATGATTGAATAATCAACTTCATATCCATATAATAGAGTTTTCTGAAAATAATAATAATAAAGAGGGTATCTGTGAACTGATATTCAACATGCCAAAAAGATGAAGTATGCATGTCATGGTACCCAAAAAAGGAAAATATGAGAGCATACATACATTTACTCAGTTGTATGAAAACACAGGAAGGACAAGTCAGAACCTAATGAGATTTATTAACTACAAAGAGGGAAAGGATGGGGAAAGGAGAATGTGGTAGAAGAGATTGGAAGTATGACATTCTCTTGAGTATACATTTTTGTATAATTTTGATTGTAAGAACTAAGTTAATATTTGAACACTGATACAAATGATGGTAAAAACTGACTATAACACGTAGGATAAAATAAGAATTCAGCAGTCTATAATGGCATAAACAAATACATGAATAAATAAAAGGATGGAAGGGAAAGCTTTGCCTTGCATTAGGATGTCTGCTATTCCTAATGAAATTAGGAAGTTTTGAAAAATACCATGATTTCAGGCCAGAATCATCAGGCATGCTAAAATTAATGAGTGAAAATTTTATGAGAAACAGGGTTCTTACATACCCCAAAATATCTTCCCTCAAAATACATACCAGTTACAAAGGCAAAATCATTTTACAGTAGAGAAAACTGACAGATAAAAACATTAAAAAGTGATAAAATGATGATCACTAGCAGTGGAACAAATAGATATCATGTGCCTCCCTCATATGATGGACTGAGAGGGACACAACATCATACATGAAGTACTCCTACCAAAAAAACCTGTGACCTCCATCTGATAGTGAGGAATAGGCTGTGACCCATATTGAGGCATACTCTATGAAATTAAATGTTCTATACTCTTCAAAAATACCAAAGTCAAGAAAGATAAAGACTAAGGAACTATGCCAGACTGATGGAGACTAAGGAGATATTTCAACTAAATGCAATATGTAATCCTGGATTGGATCCTAAACCAGGAATTTTTTTCCCACTTATACAGTAAAGGGATATTAGACAGTGAAGTAGAAATACACTATGATATATATGTAAGAGATGCCACTATTTATAGGAAATATGGGATAAAAGAGCACTATGTCTATAATTTACTCTCAAACTGTTATGTACATGTACAGAGAAAATAAAGCAAAAATGATAAAATGTTAATATTTCAATGTCAAGATTTTTAAATTTTTAAGCAATCATAAAATGTTAATATTCATTGAAAATATAATGGGTACATTATGTCTATTATTTTTCTGTATGTTTGAAGTATTTCACAATATTAAATTTTTTAATGTGTCTAAGTTGAAATTATCATTTATTGACATGAACTCTTTAAATTAGATTTTTTTTTTCTATTTTAGGGAAAACACTGTATACTTGATGTGTCTGGAAATGCTATAAAAAGATTACAGATTGCACAACTTTACCCAATATCCATTTTTATTAAACCCAAATCCATGGACAATATCATGTAAGTATAAATATCTAAAGTATAGCCTCTAAATACAAATCTAGTCACTATTGAGTAATTTATTTACCTTCTCTGCATCTCAATTTCTCTGTCTATAAAATTGGGACAATAATAGTATGTATACTCACTTCATGAGGTGTTTTGAAGATTAAATAAGCACTGTGATATTTATCTTCACTGTTATCATCATCTTTAATAATACTGAAGTAGAAGGTAACAGATATAGAATTGTAAATAAAGAATGTGTTTACAAAAATAGAATCTAAACAAAAATTAAGAAAGGGCAAATAAAAACAGAGCATTTGAGGCAAAAGAACAGAGAAAGTTAAGATGGTATAAATGAACCCCAATATTTCAATAATCCCTATTGTTTGTCTGATGTCAGTTCATTTCCATACTAAATGGTAGATGAAATTTTCTAAAATGCAAAATTTGTCAGATTGGATAAGGAAAAAATGAACATAAGTCACCTTTATAAGAAACACCTTGAATTTTAGGTTCTAGGTGGAAAATAAAATGATATACCATGCAAACATTAACCAAAAGTAGGCTGGATTTATATTGCTGTCAAAGCATATTTTAAGAAATGAATTATTACTAGAGATAAAGTTTAATAAACATTTAATAAATGTTTATTAAAAAAATTCCACCAGGAAAATTTATTCATACCTTTTTGCACTTAATGACAATTCAAAATAGATGAAGCACAATTTGACAGTTTGTTCCCCTGTGCGGGGGAACAAAATATAACTCCAAAATAATGAAAGAATTTATCACATCTGTCATGAAACAGTCAGTTAAAAAAATATTAATAAATTAGGTTATAGAATAACACAAATTTAAATCTTTCTGGCAGGGCTGGGGAATGTGGCTCAGTAGTAGAGTACTTGCCTAGCATGCACAGGGTCCTGGTTCAATTGTCAGCACTGCAAAAACATATTTAAAACTTTCTGATGTACATTAAACACTGTATTCAACATCTACAAAATATCCATTGATTTCAAGTACATGGGAAACAATTACCCAAACTAATTATCTCCTGGATCACAGGTTTTAAGTGATTGAAAACAAATATCTGCTGATAATGAAATTAAATGAGAAATCAGTAATAAAAAGATGATCAGACAATCCTCATATATTTAGAAACTAAGCATTATACTTCAGAATGAGCTAAAGAAGAAATCAGAATAAATTAATACATGTTTTGAACTAAATAGTAGTGAAGTTGCCCAATAAATAAATTTGAAGGTTGTTATGGCCTTGCTGAAGGGCTGAAAGAACATTACAAAGCCTTAAATATTAAAAATGTTGAAAATTGGGCTGGTGTTGTGGCTCAGTGGTAGAGTGCTTGCCTAGCATGTGTGAAGCACTGGGTTTGATTCTCAGCACCACATATAAATAAATAAAGTCCATTGACAACTAAAAAGATTTTTTAAAAATCAAATATTAGAGGGAAAATGCTAAAATCTGAACTCTTTTGTGGTACTAGGGATTGAACCTAAGGGCGCTCTACCACTGAGTAATATCCCCATCCCTTTTTTTTTCTTTGTTTTTTGAGACATGATCTCTCAAACTTGATATTCAAACTTGATTTTCTCCTTCCTCAGCCTCCCCAGTCACTGGGATTACAGACATGTACCACCATGACTAGGTATAAATTTAAATTCTTCAGAAATTAGAAAAATTTCAGTTAAAGAAGGTAGAAAGATTAGAAATTAATGAAATAGAAAACCTACATATATTTGAGAGGATAAATAATGCCAAACATGTTTTCTTTGGAATACAATAAACCATTAAGAATGATCAAGAAAAGAAAATAAAGGCATATCAATGTCAACATCATGAATGAGATAGATGAAAGAGAGAATATTACTACACGTTTAGTAGCCATTTAAAAGTTTGCCAGATGAAAAATGGACCTGGATATCCTCACAAAAGAGGATCTCCATATAATCAACAAAAAAAGGGTACTGAACCAAGCATGGAAATCCAAGTTAAAACTATAATGTTATATAATACTACCTACATACCCTAATATCTAAAATGAAAAAGACAGCTGGCATTCGTAACAATGTGTAAGGAGTACATTTACAATGGTGAGTGTTTTATAAGTTTGAACATAAGCTTAACTTATGTCTGTCTCATTCCCAGACATATACTCAACAGAAATCTCCATGTGTTAACCAAAGATATGTATTTGATTGTTGAGAGAATTACATCATACAGTAATGAAAATGAACAGTCTTTACCTACACACAAAAGTATGGAAGAGGCTCATAAACAATATGAATTTTTAAAAAAACCCCAGACCTAAAAGTACATATAATCTATTACTCCAAGTTTAAGTGTTGACTCTGAAAGTTGCCCTTTAAGGGTAGTATGGATGCTGGAATGAGCACACTTTATTCTGGGATACTGGGAATGTTCTGTATTTTGATTTAAGAATTAAGCACACAGGTATATGTAAGTTTGTGGAAATTCATCATTCCATGTATCTATTATATTGCTCTTCCATGTTTGAAAGTTATGTTTCAAAAAAATGTTAAGAAATTCTGAATAGTCTCAATAAAATGAATTTGAATTTGTGACCAAAAAAATGCTTCGGCAAATAAAATGCCAGGCCAAGAGGACATGATGAATTTTTCCAAAAGCCAAGAAGAAATGCAGATCTCACACAAATTTTTCAACTAACTTATTGCCGTTAATTTGATACCTGATAGGAACTTTACAGGAAAGGAAGATGATGAGCTAGTCGTAGTGATAAATATAGATGTAAAATTTCTTATCAAGATACAAGCAAATTGGGCTGGGGATGTGACTCAAGCGGTAACGCGCTCCCCTGGCACGTGCAGGGCACTGGGCTCGATCCTCAGCACCACATAAAATAAAATAAAGATGTTGTGTCCACAGAAAACTGAAAAATAAATATAAAAAAAAAAGTTACAAGCAAATTGAATCCAACAATTTTTTCAAGTAAGGAAAATGTATCAAGTAGGGTCTATTCCTGGAGTGCAGGGCTGGTTTAACATTTAAAAATTAATCAGGGATGCTGGACATGGTGGAATCCCCATAATCCTTGCGATTTGGGTACCTGAGATAAGAGGATCGTAATTTCAAAGCCAGCCTCAGCAATTTAGCAAGACCCTGTCTCAAAATAAAAAGGTCTGAGGATGTAGCTCAGTGATAAAGTGCTTCTGGGTTAAATCCACAGTACCCAAAAATAAATAAATAAATAAGAAACCAGACAGTATGGCTTGTTCAAAAAAAACACTATATGAGCAAAATGGAAATATCAGTAGAGAACAAACCTAAAAAAAAAAAAATAGCAAAAAACAATTCTGGAGCTAAAGATAACAATAACTGAAATAAAAAATTCACTAGAAAGAT
Source organism: Marmota monax (assembly GCF_021218885.2). NCBI lineage: Eukaryota > Metazoa > Chordata > Mammalia > Rodentia > Sciuridae > Marmota > Marmota monax. Next base: position 8,397,182 of record NW_026693473.1, on the reverse strand, counting down.
TCAAAGGAACATTGAGCATTCAGAAGAAAAATTCAAAACTTAAAGATAGGACAATAGAAATTATCGGTCTCAGGAACAGAAAGAAAAAACATTGAGGAAAAGTGAACCAGAGCCTAAGGGTAGGTCACCATCATGTGGACCCAAAAGGAGAAGAGAGAAAGGAGCAGAATGATTATTTGAAGAAATAATAGCCAGAACCTTCTCAAAATTCATACAAGACATGAATATAAATACCAAAGAAATTCAATAAACTCTAAGCTTTATAATCTCAGAGACCTTCCCTAAGGCACATTGTAATCAATCTGTCGAAAGACAAAGTTTCTTAAAAGTGACAAGAGAAAAGTAGTTCATCACAAGGGATTCACAGTAATATTATCAGCAGAATTCTCTTCCAAAACTTTGGCAGTCAGAAGATAATGGATTGATATGTAAAAGCACTGAAGAAAAAAAACTGTCAAGTAAGAATCCTATAACTGGCAAATCTGTCATTCAAAATGAGGGAGAAATTACGATTTTCGCAAATAAACAAAAGCTGAAGACATCGATAGCTAGACCTATCTACAAGAAATGTTCAGGGGAATACTGTAGGGTGAAAGGGCACTAGACAGTAACTATAGAAGATACCAATGAAAACATCATAGTTAATGGTGAAATAGTGAAAGCTTTCCCTCACAAGAGAAAATTCCTGTATACCCGTCATCCAGCTACAACATAATTTATCAGTTTATAATCAGTCTTGTTTTATCTGTCCCCCATCTTCTTGCCCCTCCACTCCAGATTGTTTTGAAACAAATACCAGACATTATATCATTTTATCCATATATTTTAGTATATACCCAGAAGATAATTGCTTATTTTATGTCATCAAATTTTTCTAATTATTTCATAAATTTTATTTTTTCAATTTGTTTATTTAACCAAGTCCCAAATAAATTGTATTTGTGACAATTAGTTTTTTCGTCTATAGATTTTCCCTCCTCTTTCTCCCTATCCCTCACCACTGTAATTAATTGGGAGAGAAACCAGATCATTTTTTCTGCAGTTTGCCCTCAGACTGTATTTTCTGATTGCCTTCTGATTTTTTTATTGTGTTTTCTGATTGCCATCAAAATGGTGTCTAGTGTGTTCGTATGCCCCCTGTAAATTTGCAGATAGATCTGTAAATCACATTTTAATATAAACTTTTTATCAAAGTCAAAACTGTCATAGATTAATGCTTGGGGTTTTTGTTTGTTTGTTTTTTGATTTTTTTTTTTTTGGGGGGGGGGGGGCTTCTTTGAGCCAATGCAGAATGTATTGAAACCATTTTGGCATTCTAAGTATAAAACAGTATAATCTGACACATGTATTTTCAACAGAGCTGAACTTTACATGATTTTTTTAATTTGTGTCTTCTTTTTTCAAAAGGCATTATAATGTAATAATTACCAATTTCAAAATTTATTTGCATAGGGAAATGAATAAGCGTCTAACAGAAGAACAAGCCAGAAAAACATTTGAGAGAGCCATGAAACTGGAGCAGGAATTTACTGAACATTTCACAGGTTGGAACCATGTGTGACAGTGACCTTTATATTGATACCATCAAATAATCAAATTTTCCAGATTATTTCATAAGATTTGTTTATTTAATATATTTTGCTTTGAATCCATATGAAGTAACCCATTCAAATGAATATTGAACTACAAATATCTATCAGTAATAACTAATACTATCATTTTCAGAATAGACCCTTAAGGTCTCTGGTTTTGTCTTGTGGAAAATTCATCTAGATTAGGCAGTAGAATGGGGACTCCTGCAATTTTATATTTCTTTGGTTGTTGATAAGGACAGCATATACAGGAATCATTCATACTTTATCAGAGGAAAACACATCTGTCACCACACATTGTGTGTGCTAAGGTCACTTAAAATCACTCCATTAAATTGTAACCACTTTGCTATACGTTAGATCCCCAGAACTTCTTATTCTTAGAACAAAGGCATATATCCTTTGACCCATATCTCCCCATTTCCCCTACACATTAGTCTCTGGCAACTACCATGCTACTGTCTGCCTCTGTGAGTTCAACTTTTTTAGATTCCATATATAAGTGACTGGCTTGTTTCATTTAGCTTAATGTCCTCCAGATTGACTCATGTTGCAAATGATAGAATCTCCTTTTTGTTTTCTGAATAATATTCCATTGGGTATATGTGCTGTATTTTCTTTATCCATTCATTCATTGACACACACTTAGGCTATTTCCAAATCTTAACTATTGTGAATAATGCTGCAGTGAACATAGAAGTGCAGGTGTCTCTTAAACATACTGATTGCATTTCCTCTGGATGTCTACCCAGAAATGATATTGCAAGATCATGTGTGTCTGTTTTCTGCTGCTGTAACAGGATACCACAGGCTGTGTAAAGTATAAAAAAATAGAAGTTTATTTGGCTTACAGTTTTTCTATTCTGAGAATTCCAGAATCAAGGAACTACAACTGATGAGGGCCTTCTTCTTGTAACATGGCAGAAGGACAAATAAGCATACATTCGACTATGGAGAATGGGGCTGAACTTAAACCCACTCATGATAACTAATCCACTCCCACAATAACAGTTTTAATCCTTCCTTAAGGGAAGAGCTCTCATAACCTAATCACTTCTAAAGGGCCCTTCTCTTAATACTGTTAAATTGGCAACTAAATTTCAATATGAGTTTTCGAAAGGACATTCAAATCATAACACTATGGTATTTTTATTTTTTTACATTTTAAGTAACCTTTATATTGTTTTCCATAATGGCTGTACTAACCTACACTTCCACCAACAGCATCTTCCCCACACTCTTTTCTTATCTCTTTTGTTGTTGTTGTTGTTGTTATTCTAAGGATTAAGCCCAGGGGCACTTAACCACTGAGCCACATTCTCAGCCCTTTTTATTTTTTGTTTTGAGACAGGGTTCTGCTAAATTACTTAGGGCCTTGCTAAGTTGCTAAGCCTAGCTTTGAACTTGTGATCCTCCTGCCTCAGCCTCCTGAGTCGCTGGGATTACAGGCATGTGCCAGCCACCACACCTGGCTCTCTTATCTTTTGATAATGGCCATCTTAAGGCGTGTTGTGATATCTCTTTATGGCTTTAATTTGCATTTCCCTGATGATTAGTGATGTTGAGCACCTTTTCATATGCCTATTGGCCATTGGTATCTATGTCTCCTTTTGAAAAATGTTTACTCAGATCTTTGTTCACTTGTTAAATGGATTCTTTGGGTTTTTTTGTTGAGCTATTTGAGTTTCTTACATCCTTATCAGATAATTTGGTTGCAAACATTCTCCCTGTCCTTAGGTTGCCTTTTCATTTTGTTGATTGTTTCCTTTACTATACAAAAACTTTTTTGGTTGATATAGTCCCACTTGGTTATTTTTTATTTTGTGGCCTATGCTTTTGATGTCATATTCAAAAATTATTGCCAATACCAGTGTCAAAGAGTTTTTCCCTTGTTTCCTATAGAAGTTGTATGGTTTTAGATCTTAAATCTAAATCTTTAATCCATTTTATGTTAATTTTTGAAAATGATATAAAATAAGATCCAGTTTCATTCTTTTGCATAAAATCATCAAGTTTGGGGCTGGGGATGTGGCTCAAGCGGTAGCGCACTTGCCTGGCATGCACGCAGCCCAGGTTCGATCCTCAGCACCACATACAAAGATGTTGTGTCCACCGAAAACTAAAAAATAAATATTAAAAAAATTCTCTCTCTCTCTCTCTCTCTCTCTCTCTCTCTCTCTCTCTCTCTTTAAAAAAAAAAAATCATCAAGTTTTCCAGCATCACTTATTATTGAGACCATAGCCTTTCCCTGTTGTGTATTCCTGGTACCTTCTCAAAGATTAGTGGCCTTTGATCCATTTTAAAATATATTTATTTTAAAAGAAAATAGGGGATACAATTCAGTACTAATCTTATCTCTCCAGTTAGTCCTTTAAATTATTCCTTACTATTTTTGGACAGTTTTTTGTTGTTTGTTCTGTTTTGTTTTAAGAGACAAGCTAGGGCTGGGATTGTGGCTCAGTAGTAGAGTGCTCGCCTAGCATGCGTGAGGTACTGGGTTCGATCCTCAGCACCACATAAATGTAAAAAAACACCTAAAACTAAAAAATAAATATTAAAAGAGAGAGAGAGACAAGCTACGTATGTTGCCCAGGCTGGCCCTCAACTCCTATGTTCAAGTGATCTTTTTGCATTAGCCTCCTGAGTAGCTGGGACTACAGGCTCACACCACAGTTCCTGGATTTTGTTGTTGTTTGTTTATTTGAAATAATGATCAGCCTATATTTAGTGTTTATATATGCACCATTAAGCATTATGGTATTAAAAGCCCTGTACTCTTTTTTCTTTTTTTTTTTTTTAAATAATTTTAGAAGAGAATTCACAAGAAAGTTTCATATGCTCTTCATCTACATTTTTTGAATGCTAACTTTTACCTCATTTATAACTTTCTCTAAAACATTTGAGAATAAGTTACAAATAGATATCCTTTATTTCTTAATAAATAAAAGATAACTATTTTGTGAATTTCCTAAAAATCAAGGACATTTTCTTATGTAATAATAGTACTATTAATCAAAATCAGGAAATTTAACATTGATGTATCTTCTCTAATTACAGATTCCATTTTTATATTGTGAATTATTCTACTGATGTCTGTAGAGCATAATGGGGGGAAAATGTTTTTTCTCTTACTGAATCCAGTCTAGGACTACTTGTTGGATTAAGTTACATCTATAATCTACTTTAATCTGGAATGGTTCTTCAATCTTTACTTTTATTCATATGACATTTTTAAAGAGTAAAGGTCAGTTCTTTTGTCAAATCTCATTTTAGATCTAGGTTATGTATTGGGAGCAGGAATATCAAAGAAGTGCAGAGAAGTACCCTCTGTGCATCATACAAAGTTTATGATGTCAGTTTGTACCATTACTGGTGATGTTATTTTTAATCACATAGTTAAGGTTCTGTAGCCTTATGCTTTCCCAGTTTCTTTTCAAGGAGAATCCTAATTTATAACCATTCCATTAATGGATTTAAAAAAGTAAGCAATTCCTTAGTTTCCCAAGCTAGTTTCTTCTAAAATAAGTCATTGTATGCTGTTGTCAACCTATACTGTGAGATTCTGTCCTGTGCTATTGGAATAAAACAGATGTCAAACTAGTGAACCAAGTGTTTTGCCAAATAAACTATTTCCAGGGATGTTAAGGAATGTCTGTCTTTAGGGGTCTAGGGAAATAAATAGCTCAAGGGCATAGTGCTTGACTAGAATGTGCAAGGAAGCCCTGGGTTTAATCCCCACCACTGCAAAAAAATTAAATAAAGGAATGTCTATTTTTAGCGCAAATATGAATTGTCGTAAAACTGATACTCTGAAAATTTTTGATTACTCAAGCATTGTTAAATACATATTATAAGTCCTCCCTACACACCACATCTTCTCATAATGTATATAATCTGTCACCAAATAGACAATTTTACTTAAAATCTCCATTTTGTATTTTATCTAGGTTTTTGAGTCTGTGGGAATCTACACCTATGATGATCTTACAAAAATCACTGAGCATATTTTCATAGCATAATAAATGACTTATTTGACTTATGATTTTGAATTCTTCTTTAGTCTCTAACCACTAACACCCAGTCTAATGCCTGACATACTAGCATTCTAGAGGAAGAAATATCAATCTATAATCATCTCTTTTTTCCTAATGGCCCCTCCCCCAAAATAACAAAAAATTAAAAAGTGGCCATGCTTGCTCTCTATGGTACTGTATCCATTCTCCTTTTTTCTGTGTAAATTTATGAAGAAATCAGAAAAGTTAAGGAAATATATAACTTATTTTAAAAGAATAAAGCTAAGGGCTGGGTACACAGTTCAGTGGTAGAGGACCAGTCTAACATGTGCAAGACCCTGGGTTGGTTCAGTTCAGCAACACTGAAGGAGGGAGTAATTGAGTAATGCTAACACATGCTCAAATAATAAAAGAAGAAAATCAATGAATTTAATTTTTTTCAGTTTTAAAAATATAACATCTGCTATGCAAATAGTAAAATTAAACAAATGAGTAGTTGTTACTAAGCAAACAACATAGAAATGGTGACTTCCCAGATGATTAACTACTTCTAAGATTATGCTGTTTGACCAATAATTGTAATGGCAAAGATAGACAATTAATGATTTCTAATTTTCTTTCTATTATTACAGCTATTGTACAGGGAGATACGCTGGAAGACATTTACAACCAAGTGAAACAGATCATAGAAGAACAGTCTGGTCCTTACATCTGGGTTCCAGCAAAAGAAAAATTATGAAGATTCATGTTTCCCTATTTCTCTTTTCCACAATCTCATATTCTTTGACATTTCTTAGCCCTTTCCTTCTGGAGTCTGTCTTCAGTTCTCCTTTCATGTTTAATCATATCCCACTCATCATGGTCTGCAGTCATGCTTATTTTTGACATCTGATGTCTCCTTCACATTGCAACGTCTGTATTATTCCATGTCACTATCGGTTTGTAGCCATTTTTCCAAATTAAAAATGGATGGCTGACCAGCTATTAAGGGTTTGGGGAGATGCAGAAAGTGTGGTAAAATTCCTTAATGTTTAAGGGAAAGAAACTTTAAGACATTTGCAGAAAAGCTTTATATACATTCTTTTCAAATTTCAATACAAATGAAAGAAAAGTGGTTTTAATCAATGATTTAGTAGACTTTGAGCAACTGTGCACGCTTAACTTTAGTAGCATGGTTTGGCCAATGTGATTACCTCTCAAGTCCTTTTCTCAATTGACTTCTATTATCAAAGTAATTACTTCATTATAGATAAATAAGAAAAATGTTTTTTTTTATTTTAAAATTAATGTCCGAATTGACTTTCATAATTTCACAAGGGATATTCATTTTACATAAGAGTCTTTTAAGTCTTTTATTGTTTGAGGTTTTCTTTTTTCCCCAGTACCTTTGCTAGGAATAACAATGTTCAAATGTTTTTAATCTACTTGTGCAAACACTGTTTAGTTTCTTACAAAAAATTGTTCATACATAATGATCATCACATTTTCTGAATTAAGGCCATGTTTAGGTGCTAGGGGAGCTCACCTTTTACAGTACAGAAGGTTGAGAAAATGTCATAGATGTAAATGCAGACAAGACATTACAGTGGAGATGTAGTAATTATTATGGGCAATGGAAAAGGAGTCCAATTCGTAGTCTAAAAACTTTAAATGTATTCTTAGGGGTCAGATTTTAATGAATATTTTACCCACAATAACTGCCTATTTTGTTATAATAAAGTATATATATAAATATATATAAAACTTTCTTTAACTAAACTGTAACTATGGGAATTATTTTCTTTACATAGTTGCACACACACAAACATATATATATATTTAAAATATATTTTTCTTTTGCCACCTACTCCTAACTTTTTGTTTGGTTTTTAAATTAAATATAAATTGATCAAACTTATCTTTCTTAATCATGTGAACTGAAAACAGGAGTACAGTGGTTGTGAGGAGAAGCCTCTAGGGAAATTAGATTGCAAGTAAAAGTATGAGCATGTTCTCCTCTTCTATAGAACTTTTCAAAAGGTTCCCGGGGGGAAAGGGGGTGTTTGTTTTTGTTTTTGTTTTGTCATTTTTCTTGTCATTGGGTTTGATTTTGGTCCTCTGCCTTTCCTCCAAGTTCTCCTCCTTTTATGATAAGAAAACAGGCAAAAACCCTATTTATGTGTGAGTTTTCCCCTCAGACACCTTTCATCCTATGTAGCTGCTCTGTACTAGAGTTGCCCAGATCATCATGGTGAGCAATTTTAAAGATATTTTAGTGAAAGGTAGAAATTACTTCAGAAATCAGTTTCTCTGGTCCTTTTTATTAATAATATCATTTGGCTTCCCATTGCTCTTTGGAGTTGTTTATTAAAATATGTGGTTTTTGACAACCTCCTCATTAAAATTTCTTAAATGAGTACTGGTTTGTAAAGAATTAGCAACATTATCCATTCCATTTATGAGAAAGAGGAGAACAGCTAATAAACTTTATTGTAAAATCTGCATGTTAAATGTGTCTTGAATTTTGAAAGAAAAAATTTATAGGCCAACATTTTCTTGGAACAATTTGGGTCATTTCATCATTTACATCCTGAATTCAAGAGCCATTATATAATAAATTATAGCTGTCAATACTAAATGTAGTAGATTGTTAGCAAATATAAACATTTTAGAAGAGAATTATAAAATCTCAAAGCTTCAAAAGTCGCATCAAGATCCCAGCATAAGCTATTTTAAAGTATTCACTAAATAATCACATTATAAACCAAGAAGAAATATAAAATGATGACACATGTTAAAATCTGTATCACATTGCTTTCTGGATATCTTTATTAAATGATTTTTGTAATATGCAACTTTCTAGATTATATAGGATTATTAATGAAATTACTAACTGCCAAATACTATGCAATAGCCACTTTAGTATGTTTTAGGTAGATTTTTAAAAGAAGGTGTTAGTAGCCCTTACAATGTAAGGCCCAACATGAGTTAACTAGAAAGTAACAGTCTTGGTGTTCAGATCCAAGTCTCTCTGCCCCAAGTCTGTTTTTTCCTGTACTATGTTGCCTCAGCTTTTAGCCCTTACTGTGTAAGGCACTGTGACTTAAATTGTTATTTTTGTACCCCTTTACAAATAAGGAAAGAGATTGAAATGAAGATCCTTGCTCCAAGTCAAATGGGGACAGATTGAGTAAGTCACTTCCATCACAACTGAAAAGACTTTACTTACAGAGAAACAAGTCACACTAGCACTATCACAATGATATACAAAGAAGGAACCTCTTTAGAACCAAAATTAGAGCTGCATTCAAAAGAAAATGTCCAGTAATCTAATGAACAGGGAATGATATACAGCTTTATATGCTTATAAAATATTTCATGTTTTTATATGCTGCCTAATGTCCTTAAGTTGGAAAAAAGAAAAATGCCTCTTAAAATGTGATGACACATTTCTGGTTGCTTTCCTGTTCCATAATTCTATAGGGATCCTTAATAAATGACAGAAACAAGTTTGTGGAACTCATTCCACTAAAATACACTCTGGTTAACAAATACCTGCTAAACATTGCTTAGCATTTAAACTCCAAACATGGCAATTTGGGCACTTTAATACTGAGCATAATTTGTTTTCTAAAGTATTAAACATTTATCTTCCAAGAGTATTCTCTGCCTTTAATACTCTTAATTTCATGTGGTAAAACAGAAGCCCAACAAACCCAATGTCTTAACAAAAGTCCCAGTACAAATCCAGAGCACAGTCAGGATTAGAACCTTTAACACCTGATTCCTAAAATGTTGTTTTTCTACCATACCAGTTTTTTTCTTCCCGTGCTGCAAGCTAAACTGAATGGGTTGTTCAATTCCCAGGAATTTGGATTACTGAAGAAAATAAATATCAGATTTTTTTCTATTGAGGAATATGCAATTTGAAAGGTAGAGAAAAGATAGGTGTTCGTTTTCTGGCCAACATTTAGACCACTTATTTCAGCAGTGTTAGAAAACTCTGTTTTCTTTCTTCCTTTTATTCACATTACATACACCTCTCACTGACTTTGGCAGTGGTACACTGTAATGTGAAGAACATGGGTTTTGGAATCCTAGCTGAGTCTACTCTGCCACTTAAAGAGTTATATACCTAACCTTGAGCAAGTCGCCATCCCTCTTAACTGAGTACTTACCTGAACTGGAGATACTTTGAAATCGATAAGATTATAAATAATGGGATGCACATAGTACACCCTAAAGTTAATTCCCTTTTCCTTTGGATTCAGAAACCTGGAGTCTAATTCCCTTTGTGCAGATTAACCTGACCCTTAGTTTTACCATAGTTGCCGTGGGATTTGAACACCTTAAAGGATTGTTCCAAGTGTTGAATAGTGTATACAAAACACTAATCATATCATCTGATACTCAACATTCAATCCCGGTTCTTCCCCCTTTCTCTGGAGTGTTCATGGATGGTAGCCAAAGACTGAGAATATGGTCCACCATTCTTCATCACCTGTAGAGAAATTTTCTTTGACAGACTTTAAGAAATTATTTAGACTTCAAAATCCCTGTAATCAGATGTGCTCATCTCTAAGGATCACTTAGTTTTTTGTGGAGATGCTGTGAGTTGTGCCTCATCCTAACTCAACTTCAAACATGGAAGACATCTGGGTTTCTTAAGCCATCCTCATCTCCACAGTTGAAGTGGCAATTCTCCATAATATTAATTGTTGTTAGTTTAAAAACAGGCCTAAGATAGAGTGAAACAGTACTTAATCATTGCAGTAAAATAGTTTCATTCGATTTGATTAAAAATAGAATGATCATAGCTTTTACTCATTGACTAACTTTCTCATCCACTTTCCATCTAGCCCAGCTCTTCCTCCATGCCACCTTTAAATACACTTGCCTAAACTGATAAAACAAAGCCTTGTCTACTGGTCAGCCCTATAAATAGAACTGGTGGTCAAGTAATTTGCTATTGTTTGAGACTTCCAGGAGCCGTTACCAGACCTGACCAGGGGGAAGTTTCACACTATGATTTGCCTAGCATCTCTATTAATGATAAGCAGATGGAAAAAAATTAGGGGAAGGATACCAGAAAAGGGTGAAGGCTAGAATTCTCTCCTGGCTTTCTTTGTATGTTTTTGGTTTTCTACTTTTTATTGAAGCATGACACATACATATAATGTGTAAATATACCTGAGTATGTGTGTGCCTCAATGATTTTTTACAAACCATCATTACCTTATATAACCAGCACCCCAGGTCCCTTTCTCAGCTCCCACCTAGTTACTACTGCTATCCTAAAGAAAACCCCTCTCCCTTCTTATCTTTTTAAGTTTCATTCAGACAGTCCATTTTCCAAAAGTTTCTCTCTTGTTTGCACCTATAAAGTCAATACCTCCCTCCTATCCTCAAGCCTATAGTTTTTGTTTGCCTTTCCCAGAATATCATATAAAAGGAATCAAATCATACAGAGCATTTTAGGTGTGGCTTCTTTCATTTGGCAAAAGATTTCAGAGATTCATATCGCTGTGCATATCAATAGTTCATTAGTTTTTACTGCTGATACTCTCTTTCTTGGAATATACAATAAGTTTGTCCCTTTCACTGGATGAAGGACCTTTGGATTGTTCCCAGTTTTTCCTACTATAGTTTTGTATTTCTGTGTCATGCTTATATCCACAGCGACAAGAAACAGCAAGCAGAAATGAGTTTTTGAGGCTAAAAGCCATGACAGACTCCCCACCCCAACTCCGTCGATACTGTGAGCATCCACATGTTCTGGTACTTGCACAGGGGCCTATTATCCTAAAACAAACTTTATAGGAATAATAGATCCCATGAGCCACTCATAGAAGGGATCGTGCCCAAAAAGGAGTCTGCAAGAAACAGCACTTTAGAATTTCAAACCCTCAGAAATAACATTGAGAACATCCAGTAGCTGGGTGTGCCAGATTCTTATTACTAGTTCCTAAGGGAAGTAAATGTTTACTAAGGAAACCAGAGTAGATATTAGAAAATAGTGGAAGGTTTAAATAATGCCAGTTAAATATACACCTCTTTAAAAACATAACTATGTAAAATATTGGCATAAAATGAAACCATCTTAACACCCAGCGTAATGATCAGTTACTCTCTTTTGTTTATTCATATACAGTTGTTCCTCAGTGTCCATGGGGGGTGGGGGGCCTAAGACATCCTCCATAGGTACCAAAATCTGTGGGTCTTCAAGTCCATTGTATAAAATGGTGTAGATTTTCATGCAACCCATGCACATCCTTTCAGATGCTTAAAGTCATCTCTAGATTACTTCTAGTATGTAGCTCAATGTAAATGCTCGAGCATCCTCAGATTGTTGTTATCCTCAGATTTTGGTATCTACTAGAGGTCCTAGAACCAGTCCCACGTGGCTGTCAAAAGATGGTGGTAGTTTGAGCAACAAGCTGAAAAATAGCCGTTTAACTTAGGTAACAGTCCCTGGAGACAAAGCAATGATCTTCTTGGAAAATCTGGGGTTTTTTAAACTCCAAAGAATAGTGGTTTGTTTTTCAAACATATTGTCTATTTTCTTTGTGTGGTAACCTCTGTGCATTTTAATATTTCTTACGTTATTACAGACGACTAATTCAGGTGCCTTGTATTTGAAGGAACTTTTGGTGAGAGCTAGCTCCAGTGATTGGTTGGCATAACACTTGACCTTTTCTGTGGCAGATATTCCACAGGACCTTTTCAGCCTTTTCTATTCTCACAGTATGATTTCCAAGTATGTGTGTGATTTTTTTTAATCATTTCTTTAAATTGGCTTTAGCAACCTTAGGGACTACTGGTGTTTATCCAAAGTAAGAATATTGAGCATTTTCCAGTTCCTGCCAATCAGTTGTTAATGACCAATTTCATTTGGACTTTTTGTTTTTCATTTGGACAGTTTTTACTATAGTAGAATTTTTTTTAATTGTATGGAAGTCAGTACCCAAGAAAATTAGCTGTGAAACTTCCTAATGTCAATGATATATTGAACAAAGATGGAAGAAAAGATTGGGAGCGATGTAATCTTTTTCCTTTAGGATGTCTAAAATTAGGTTCATTTACCTCACAGATGGAATAGCTGAAGACGAGGAAATGTATGAAAGTCCCATATGTTCCATCCTAAATCTCTACAAATAAAGATTTTCTAAATCTTGTGAGAGTTATTTAATCAAAAATATCTACTTCCCTAGTGGTATGTAAGACTAGCAAATAAATTTTTTTGAAGAGCGATCCCTTTCTCAAAGATCAGTGCTTGCTTCAGATCTAGTTTATCTGACATACCCTTACTAAGAAAAAGCTTTACTTTGTAACTTTTCTACCTATTGCTAATAGTGGTTGTACATAATAGAATGTCCTTTCAAGGTCACCTGAGCTTTAACCTTAGTGCTTTTGACATTTCTCTTTCCCAAACTCACTTATTCACCAAATACTATTAATTCTCCCCAGACATATTTTTCTTGCTATCATTTCCAGTGTCAGAAATGTAATCCAGGTCCTTAACCCACATCCACCTCCCAACAGCTATGTCCTCCCCACTCAGACACCCTTATCAAAGCCCTAATTTCCTTCACAGCCCACTCCAAACTCCCCTCTTTTGGAGGAGGCTTCCTAGTTAATAGCCTCTGGTCTGAATTTCTATGGTGCCCACTGGACATCCAGGCACCACTAAGCATGTAGTTACTGTGCTGCTTTGGCCTCATTGGGTGTCTCAGATTAAGCAGTATTTTCATCTGCCCCAGATAAGTACCCCCCTGGGGTAGGGATCAAAGGGCACAGCCCCTTATCCAGAACCTCCCACCTCCAGTCGAATGGCAAGGTCTCCACTGCTGTGGCTTTCTAACAGGCTGAAAACAGCCTTGCTGGAGAGTTGACAATGGCTTCATTTGCAGATGGGTGGAGATGGGAGTGGGTAAAAAGATTTGACCATAAATCTAAATCAACCAAAAAAAATTGTATTGCAGATTGAATCTAGTACATCCCCAGCCCTTTTTATTTTTATTTTTTTATTTTTTCAGGATCTTGCTGAGTTGCTGAGGCTGACCTTGAACTTGGGATCCTTTTGCCTCAATTTTCTGAGTTGCTGGGATTACAGACATCTGCCTCCACACCCAGCATTAATTTTTTTAAAAATTATACTCATTTCCTTTCTGGTTTCTGGTATAATCTCCCTTCCTAGACATGCTTTGTGGGGTTTTTCTCTTTTTGTATCAATTTTATCTTCCTTGTGTACATATGTTCTCATTATGAGTCAGCTGAAACCCTCCTTGGAAGTAGCTGGGGTATAAATAATTTCACTGAAAATCTTAGTGACAGAGCCAAATACAGTGTTCTTGATTTTACTCTTTACCCTTTACCTCCTTTTATACTGGTTTTTGCTCAGGTTAAAATTATTTTCAATTAAATTGATGGAAATGTATTAATGACTTTAAATCTTTATCTCCAGAATTCCCATCTTTGAGCCTTTATAATCCTCCTCTACATTTTAAACTCTGGCCTGCAAGTAAAATTTTCAGGAAAATAAAACTTTCATAATTTGATGATTAAAAGAATAAACTGAGCTGAAGATTGAGGGACTTACACTTGATTAAAGGCTTGACCCAATTAGAACTTTTCACATCTGAATTAATCCACTTTCTGCTACTATAACAAATACCTATGATAAATACCTTATAAAGAGAAAATGACTATTTTGGCTCATACGATACAATTCATGATTGGGCTGACCTGTTGCTTTTAGGCCTCTAAAGGCAGCACTTCATGGTGGGAGTACATTTCAGCAAAACCCTTTACCTCATGGTTGGATCTTAAAAGAGAAAGGTAGGGGTCCCTCAATCCTTTGAGGGCACAAAAAAAAAAAAAAAAAAAACTCCCAACAGGCCCCACCTCTGAAAGTTTCCACCATGTCCCAATCGTGCCACAGGCTGGAGACCAAGCCTTCATTGTATGGGCCTGTGGGAAACAATCCAGATCCAAGCTCTAACCCCATCCTGTTACCATTGTCTCTTTATCCTTCAAGATTATCGTCTCTGCCTGTCTTGCTGAGCTTCCCTCACGTCTTCTCCACTTATTCACCTTTCCTGTGTCTTCAGTTTCATGAGCTCTTTCCATTCTGGCTGTATGATTGAAAGTCTCCTAACTTACCCATGACCCTAAAGCCCCTGAAAACAACCCCTCTGCTCTTCCTTTCTTAGCCAAGTATCTTGAAAGAAATAACTATCTACTTTTCCCTTAATTTATAGTAAGTGGTACCATGATTATGTGTTGAACACCTCCTCTATTCTGGCCATGTGGATAACCACTGGAATGGTTGTAGAAAATAAACCACCTACTCTCACAGAGCTCAGCCTCCTTGCCATGCCACACAACTGCCCAGAGCTCTTGGGAACATCCTAGCCCCCAAATCCTGTGACTCTTCATTCTTTCCCCATTGGCAGCATCAGACACAATTAGCAATAGTTAATAAAAATTCAAAAGCTTAAATATTTCATGCTTAGAAGTCATCCTCCATGTTTCAGGCTCTGTAATGAGTACAGAGATGATCAAGCACAGAATCTGCCTTTGAAATAATAACACAGGGAATGTCATGTAGCCCGACAGGCTTTCCCTAAGTCCCCCTAAGCTTCACAGAAAAAATACTTTTAAGGAGGCCAGAGCTTTTATCTACAAAACTTGCTCAATATGGCTACCTATGTTCTCAACATACAGATTAAGACATACTCAGCAGCTGGCAAACACATATCAGATGGCACCAGGAGTGAAAGTGGGATCTCCATTGGTACCACCTCACTGCTGCAAAGTTGGTGGTTCTGCCTCAGCACACCAATCCCACCCAGTGTCCTTCAGGAACAAAAATCACTTATCTTAGTCAAAGACATTGAGGCCCATAAAAGTATAAAAATATAAATTATGATTTGTTGAAATGAAAAAAAATTTCCTAAGATTGTGGGTAAAGGAATTTTTCTACCACATTTGCTGCCTCATGAGTCCCCACCTGCCAACCTAAGTTCTTGGAGGCTGCCTTTATCCCATCCCATGGTGTATCCTACAGTTCCTCGATTCCCTGATGAGTAAGCTCCATGCTGGTGGACACCCTGAATCCTTCATGAACCGCAGCTGTGTCTTTGGCAGAGGGGAGAAGACAAGTTCTTTGGATTTCATATCACAAGGGAGGATCAGGGGGCTCCAAAGCAGAACTGCTCAGGCTCCAACATCAACGTCAAACCAAAGTGTTAGTGAAACCAGTTCTTTTATGTTTTCTGTTCTTCTTCTTAACTGCAATGAGAGGCCAGAATGCAGTCAAAACCATCCTCAGAGGTTTTGCTCCTCCACAAGGTTTTTCCTGGATTAAATTATTGCCTTATTAGTTCCGCATCTATCCCACTCATTCCTCTGACACACCCAGGTATATCTGCATCCCAAAAATAATGGACTCTGGGTTCAAGCTGAGATAGAGTTACCTGTTACACACATCAATACAAAACCTTGCCCATGCTAAGTCCAGTCAAATAGGCCTGAAGTAGAAACCTCTGCAATCCAGAGAGAGCAAGTTCACTGAATATCACAGTTGAGGTCTGAACCTGAGATCAGGGAAAGACCTCATTATGAAAGAGTTCACCCAAACTCTTAGGTTGTGGTTGTTCTGACTTTTTTTTGTGTATCACTTGGAGTTTTGCCAAAGGAAGAACTTAATAAACACAGGGCTGGGGGTGTAGTTTAGTAGTAGAGCACTTGCCTAACATGTGCAAGGCCATGGGTTCACTCCCCAATACCAGAAACGAGAGCGAGAGAGAGAGAGAGAGAGAGAGAGAGAGAGAGAGAAGAAGAAGGAGGAGGAGGAGGAGGAGGAGGAGGAGGAAGGGAGGGAGGGAGGGAGGGAGGGAGAGAGAGAGAAAGAGACACTGATCCTGCCAGTGACCTTCCAGTTGCTCCTGGAGTATAACAGAATAAGCCTTTTCATCCTCATCGTCAGGAGGAGGCTTGCTAAGGACACTTAGATTTATTCTGTCTTCTTAGGAAGCCCCTGTGGCAGGGCTACCTGCTAATCCATTTGGCACCTTTATGCAAATTAGAAAGAGACACTTCCTCCTCCCAGTGGATCCAGCTTCCACAGCTCATGCCTCCAGAGCAGACAGGAGGGGAAGGAGAGTGTCAGAGTCATCATCATCTACCTTTTACATATGGGGAAACAAGCCCAAAGAGGGGTGAGTCAGTAATAAAAAAGAGCTCAGGTCTACTGAGGACCAGCACATATTCCTTCTACTCATCATCTTAGTGGGAGGCAAAGCAGCTACTTAGTGGCCCAGTTGGAGGGGTGAGACCTTCCTTCCTCAGGGTACAGAGCAGTCTCAAAGGTAGACAAACCAGACCCGGGGTCCCTTCCCTCTCACTCATCAGTGTTCATGTTACCCATGTCCTCTTCCTTTGGCAAAGAAATAGGGTCTCATTTCTGAGCACTTGTGAGAGGTAATAATAAAAGGTGAGGACATAGTTGGAGGCAGGTAACAATCCCTGCAGTCCATTTTCCACATCCCCATCAAACAGAACCTCAGCTCTGGTTTGCCAACAACAGTGATTCTCAAACTTTACTGTGCACCAGAACAAAAAAACAGCTTGGTGGCCCCAGAGTCTGTGATCAGGGGTCAGAGGTAGGGCCCGAGAATTTGCATTTCCAACACATTTGGTCAGTGGCAGAGCTGTAACTAGAGCCAAGGTGACCCTAATGTGGTGCTCTGGGGATCTGCTATGAGAGCCACTTGCCTAGCAAAAGAGCCTACCCTTTCCTCCCTCACTCTCTTTCCTTTCTTCCTCCTCTTCCTTTGGCCTTTTCTTCTTCCTCCTACTATTCTTCTTGGATCTTCTTCCCATCTTTCAAATCACGATGGAAGGAGCTAGCTCTGCTGGGGACCTGGGCTCTAGTTCCAGTTATGCCACTGACTAATGTGTGATCCGGGGTGAGTCACTACCCCTCTCTAGGCCGAGCAAAGGCAGTCACCCAGACTGTGAAGTCCCCTCCACAGCCAGGACCATATCTGCCAGGGTTCATCTCTATATCCCCAGATCCTTTGAGCCGTATGTGTTTGAAGGGAGGCCTCCCCGGATTCTAATCTCTTCTTCCTTCCAAATTGGAACTGTCCCTTTCCAGTTAGACATGATATTTGAGGTCTTTCTAGGACGAGTCGGGGATGGTCTGGAAGGCGGGGTAGCTTGTTCAGGGGAAGGAGCCAGGTCCGCGGCTTCAGACCCTGCCCTCGCGCGGGTAGAGGTGCCCCAGCAGGAGGCGCCAGAGTGAAAGCCAAGGCCAAATTGGTCAGCCCAGGTGTCCAGTCCCGGGCGAGGAGGCGGGGCGGGATGCTGCGCCCCAGAGGCGTGGACATCACGGATGCGCGCTGGGGCCGCACTTAAGTAGCTGGGGCCAGGGCGAGGAAGGAAGGAGCGAGCAATCCAGGTTGCTGCTGATCTTCTCGGACCCGCACCCAGACCCAACCCGACCTAGTCTGCGCCATGTGGGGCTGGAGCGTGGCTCTGTGGCTCTTGCTGGCTCTGCGCACTGGTGAGGCCCTGGCGCCGGGCGGTGAGAGCAGGCGCTCCGGCGGGGGTCCCAAAAGCTCTCCAGCCCTTCGGGGCCGGGAGCCTTTCGGGGCCGGGAGCCACGAAACGCGTCCTGAGCCCGCGTCCCCGAGGGCGGGAGAGTAGGCAAAGCGTGAGGCGCGGGTCGGTGAGGACGGCAGGGGGTCTCCCACTGTTGGGGCAGACCTGGCACTCCGGATGGCTTCTTGGAGGAGGCGGCCTGGAACCTGGCCTTGGAAAAAGGGACTCTCCAGACTTGCCAAAGAGGCGCCTGGGGGAGAGCCTCAGGGTGTCCCGGAGGAGGGCCCCCAGGATGGCTACTCCTGACAGGCGTGGAAACCCAGGCAGGGTTTAGGGACCAAAGCAGCCTTATTTCCAGAGCCCCCCAGGGGAGGGTGTGTATTTAGAGGGATTGATTGGCAGGAGGGTGTGGGAAGCCGCCTGGGTGACTGCACCCCCACTCCGTGAAGGTGGGTCTTCTCGCGTCAGCACCCAAGGGAGTCAGGGCCTGAGACTGGGTTAAGTCAGGCGGGAACTTCGGGAGCAGGGATCGTGGGCGGGGACTGCCGAGGGGCTGGAGTTCACATCACTGCTCATTCTTCATCAGTCCAAAAATTAACCCGCCTCCCATCCCTTGTCTGGACTCCGCGGTTGACCGGACTCCAGGTGAGGGAAGGTTTGGGAGTTTGGACCGGTAGGGAGGAGCAAGACTGTCGACCTTCCTAGGTGGCCACAGGTCAGGAGAGGGGGAGGCCGTGCAAGCAGCTACAGTGTTGATGCTTGAAGTAGGGATTGGACAGCATAGGCTGCCACAAGAGGAGGACGTGGCTTTTGGGCAGAGAGAATTGAACCCCAACCCGGAGCATAGACCTCCAAGGAGTCTGACTGGGGAGGTGAACAGTGGAGGAGTTCAGGTTTGCAAAATTATCAACCTCAGGGGAACCTGGCACCCCTTCCTCTGGGGCCCTGCTGGGAGCTCTGAGTCTCTGACCTGGTCAGATCAAAGGGCCCAAGTGCAAGTCTACTGAAGACCTGTGTGTCCTGGGCTCTGCACACAGATTACTTCCAACATAAGCTAAGTTTTCTCATCTCTTTTCTCAGAAGAGGAAACAGGCCCAGCGAGGTCAAGTATTTCCTGAAGTCACCAGTTATAGGGGCAGGAACTTGAACCCAACCTGCTGATGCCTCAGCCTTCCCTCTTGTGTCCCAGGGTCTGAACTGCAGCCAAGAACACAGACACTCAGAGAAGGAGCCAGGCTTCTCTGGGACAGCCCACCACAGCCACCTGTTCTCAGGCACATGCCCCTGTTCAGGAGGGCCCAGGGACACTGCTGAGGGAAGAACCCCAGGCCAGTACCCTCTTCTTGGAGGCCTGGAAACAGGCAGAACTTGCCAAGTCACAGAGCCTGCTGGGGCTTCCCAGGCAGTGCTGCTTCTTCCCTCCAGCCTCCGCCTCCACCTAGGCAGGTGGAGGGAGGTGGGGCAGCTGCTCAGCTGTCCTGGGAGATCGTCCACTCCTCAGTAATGGGTCAGGTTCTGAGCTGCCCCAATCTGTCAATGTCCCTGATTAGGAGGCCCTGAGCACGCCTTGCCCTGTCTCTGTACCCTGTGGGAGGGCAAGACTGTTGAAGGGGACTGGCTATCTGGACTGAGGCTGGAGCCATTTAGGGCACTTGGATGGGCCACGTTGGGAGCTAGACCTCACTGTCTCCTGCCTCCAGTGCTCGGCCAAGTCGAGGTCCGGTGGTGCACCACGTCAGATCCAGAGCAGCAGAAGTGCAGCGACATGAGCAAGGCCTTCCAGGAGGCAGGCATCCAGCCCTCCCTCCTCTGCATCCAGGGCATCTCTGCTGATCACTGTGTCCAGCTCATCACGGTGAGGCCTCTCCCCCGCCACCCCGCCCTGCTCCTGCCACCACTGGCCTAGACAAGAGGGCTCTGACTCAGGAGAAGTGCACAGCACAACAGCCTCATTCACTGGGAAAGGGGCCGGTGTCCCTCTGCCAGGGCTGGGCAATAGGATCTCTTGAGTTTCCCGGCAACAAGGGTCAGTTTGTTTCCTCCCAGCCCAGGCCAGGCTGGAGGCCGAGGGAGAGTGTCTGCTCAGATGGGTGCTGCTGGAGAAAGGTGTCTGAGAGGCAGGGCTTCCCTTCCACAAGGCCCCTGCTGGCATGGGGACACCACCCACGATGGGGGTGGGGGCAGACAGCGGTGACCTTTCCACGGTGACCTTTCATGGTTGTTACTTGCTGCCATGGAACTTTCCACAGTGACGCTTGTATGGATTCTGGGAAGAAGTCAAAGAGGCCTTGGCCAGGAGTGTTCCCTCTAAACTGGCACTGGTGGTCTTCAGAGGCAGCACAGGACTGGGAAGGACATTGCAGACCTCCGTGGGGCCAAGGCCTTGGGTCAGGCTCCACTGTGAGGGCAGACACCAGTTACTGTGAACCCTAATCTCATCCCTTCTTCCCGTAACATGATGACAGTGCACTTTCATTCATGTTTAAAGATAAAAAGGAAAAAAAAAAAAGAGGGCATCTATGGGATTCAGTCTCCATAGACTATTTGAGAGGAAAAACCTAAGAACAGGGCTGAGAAATAGGAAAGTAAGGAAGACTCGCTTTTTATAACTTGGCACTTTGTATTATCTGATTTTTTTTTACTACATGCATCTATTATGATACTCTAAAATAAACAATTAATATTTTTAAAAATAGCAAGAGTTAGAAAAATAAGGTGAGTCTTCATCCTGATAAAGGGGAAGAGCCCTGGGCTCCTCCAGATTGGGATAGACAAAAAGCACAGCACACATCTCCAGGACTTTTCAGGTGTCCCTAGGCCACCTGGAGGCGTTCCTGAGTTCCTCATGAAAGGCCAGTTGGGCAGGACTGGGTGACCTGAATGTTTCTTACTAGGCCCAGGAGGCTGACGCCATCACTCTGGATGGAGGAGCCATCTATGAAGCGGGGAAGGAGTATGGCCTGAAGCCTGTGGTCGGCGAAGTGTATGATCAAGGTACAGGACAGAGTGGGAGAGAGAGCAAGGCCCCCACCCAGAAGTCAACTCACAAGTCTGGGCTGCCTGACCCTGCAGCCTCTGAGCTGGCCATTAGACCTGTCCACAAAGCAGTCATGGGTCCCAGGCTGATAGACCCTCTGGCAAGCCCCTAGCTCGCTCTTGAAGCCCCTGGGCAAGAAAGCCAGGGACACAGAGGGTTGACCTGAGTCCTTCCTCATGGGGAGTCCAGTTCCCCTAACTTTTGCCACCAAACCTGGTGCAGTGGTGGGCATGGAGCTGAATGAATGATTGCCTGTATGACCAAGGTTTTGGTGATGCTCAGCTACCCGAAAACATCATGGCTCTCTGTGGGAGGCAGCGTGGACAGGTGGAGAGAGGAACCACAGAGCCCAACGGACCAAGAGCACATTGGAAGGAGCTTTGTGAGCTCCTTTACCCCATCCCTGCCTCTCACAGCAGATCTGCCCTCAGTTCACCCTGCCTTGGCATCTCCCCACCACCTCTGCCTGTTCAATGTCTAACCACTGTCAGAGTCAGTGAGGTGGTCACCTCCCCCAGGAGCTTCCCAGAGCCCCTCTCACCCTTGCTAAGGGCCTCTCTTCCCTTCCTTGTGATTCCCCAAGGAGGACCTAGTTCTCATCTTTGTGTACCCCTGGTTCTCTACACAGGGTCTCACTCAGAGAAGGCACTAGCTAGGTACTTGTTGAACTGATTGTCACATGACAACACATAGTCCAGTTCTGCTTTCCATGGAAGTTAGGCTGAACACACTCTTTCTTTTCAGTTCAATACCTCCATTGAGCACCTACTGCATAGGAAGCAGGAGACCTTGCTTCTGCTGCCGAGAACAGGAGTGAGACAGGGAACAAATAGGCAGCAAAAACTGCAGTGACCCAGGTGGCGGGTACAGTGAAGAAAAGGAAGGGCCATGAGAGGAGAAGTGAGGGGCATGGGGAAACCTACAAAATAGGGCAAACGAGGGTTCTCCATGGAGTGACATTTAAGCTGAGACCTGACAATGATCCCAGGTAGGCAAGAGCCTGGTAGGTCCAGGATCTGGAAGGAAAGGGAGGATGGATGAGTCAGAGGTGGTGCTGGACAGCACTGCTTGAGTTGGCAGGAGCCAGACTCAGGAGAGGGACAGGGGGCCATTGGGTCATCAGTCCCCACAGATGAGTCACCTGTGTCTTGTCTGATCGGCCCCTTCTGGGCCACTCTTGGCCCAGGGAAATCTTGCGAGGCTATAGAGACACACACAGCCCCCCATGGCCACTCAGGGTCTTAAGTGACTTGGGACCACATTGCTAGTACTTTCTGCGTCTCTGTCTCTTTTTCGTTCTCCCTCCCCTCATCACTAGGACATTGCTTTTCCCAACACCAGGAAGCCCCTGCCCTGCTCCCCCTGTCCCTCCGAGCCATCTTCTCCCCATAACCACCACATCCTTCCCTCAAGCCCGCCACGTTCTTCTCAGGACCTAGGGTTTTGGAAAGCAAAAGACATGCAGGCTACTTCTGCTTTCTGTCCAGCTACAGAGCTGGACACATGCACAAATGCAGCCGCAGCCCAGCGCCAGCTGTCTTGGGAAGGAAAAGTAGGTGGGGAAACGGTGAATGAATTATTATCTTGGGATAGTATCTATCTCTTGAGGCTGGAGGAGGGCCAGGTCTCTTGAGAAGACATGGATTGTGCCCTCTTGCTCTCTCTGTAATCCAGTGCCATCCACATGTCCATGTACACCCGTGTGTACACACATGTGCTCCACACCTGCACACCCATGCTATTCCCACAGCCTTCCCAGCAGAGTGGCACTGTGGCCATCTTGAGGCTTTTCCCTTGCCACCCTCACTCCTCCACCTCCCTCCTAGAGGTTGGGACCTCCTATTATGCTGTGGCTGTAGTCAGGAGGAACTTCAATGTGACCATAAACACCCTGAAAGGAGTGAAGTCCTGCCACACGGGCATCAACCGGACAGTGGGCTGGAATGTGCCTGTGGGCTACCTGGTGGAGAGCGGCCGCCTCTCAGTGATGGGCTGTGACGTGCTCAAAGGTAAGGACTCAAGGCTCGTCACAGGGTGCCTGGGTGTCCCCTCCTTCCCTGCCGCGAAGTCTGTGGAATCACCACCTCCACTTTGCTGGCCAGCCCTGTGCGGCTGCCATTTGTGTTTCTTCACTTATTGGCCCCTATAGTATGTGGCTTTCACTCACTTGTCATCGTGGCCCACATGACAGCTAAGCACAGGTCTAGCCCACAGTAGGGAGGCGTGAGTCACCAAGGAGTGGCTGCCACTGGTACAGACCTGGTGCAGGTCATCAGAAGCATGAAGGATCAGAAACACTATATTTTCAGGACCCAAGCTCCTGATTTGCACCCAGAAAGCTCCCAAGTGGCTCAAGAGTCCAGCCAGCTGTTAACCCAGCACAACCCCTGCCTGGGAGCCCAGACTCTCAGATGGAGGCCAGGTGTGGGTGGCTTTTCTGTCACAGGACATGTTTATCTACTCCTCTGGGAGGACAAAGAGAGAAGACCAAGATGGCACTCATCCTGGCTGAGGGTCATGGCTTGCCTGGCACAGTGCAGGAAGTAGGGCATCCTCCCTTGTCACAGGACAAATATTTGTGAAGGGAGTGTACCTGGGGCCTAAGTGCTAGCAGGACCCCAAACAACACCCAAGTCAGCAGAACTAACCTCTTCACTGCAAGGCTCCTTCTCAGCTCCTCTCCTCCCACCATGATTTGAGAAGTGTTGTCTGTCCCCAGGACAATACTTGTTAAGTCACAACCCCCTTCATTAACCACACGTACAGATTTGGAAATGAACCCCAGAGAGAACAGCATCCAGTTGATATTTAGTTGTCCTGTGTGGACATTTGTGAGTAAATGTTGTACTCCCATGGAAACTTTTAAACAGCAACAGTCCCACCCGATTGCACATTGCCAATGTCCTGGACCCAGTGTGAGAATCACTGATCTCATCCACTTCTCCAGTTTTACTCAGGCTGAAGAAGGTGAGACAATTCTCAGAAGCATCCAGACGAGGGGCTCCATGTAGAGCACCCCCACCACAAAACAGCCTGCGTCTGTAGAAAGTGTAGCCTGCCAAGTAACCTCTTTCTGCTCTATTTCCACAGCTGTCAGTGACTATTTTGGGGGCAGCTGCGTCCCAGGAGCAGGAGAAACCAGATATTCGGAGTCCCTCTGTCGCCTCTGCCGGGGTGACACCTCTGGGGAGGGTGTGTGTGACAAGAGCCCCCTGGAGAGATACTATGACTACAGCGGAGCCTTCCGGTGAGGGTGCCTAGAGAGGGACAGGGAGGGAAGCTGAGTGGGAGGTGGAGGGAAAACATTTTGCCCAGAGAGGCCACACGGGGAGTGGCAGTGTATCAAAGCATCCTTTATACAGTTCTGTGCTGTGCCCTGGCTCGTTTATTAACATCAAACCAGAATGTGCCAGGCTGGATTTGCTCATAAAGTCAACATGTTTGGTGTATTTAGAGAAGGGAGGGCTCAGAGAAAGGAAAATGGAAAAAGCCACCCTTTGGCTACTCCGGGACCCCATTCTGGTGTCTCCCACCAGCAGGGAGGGCCATGGGGTGGGGGAGTACAACTGGACACTTTGTCTGGTCCCTTCTCTGCAGCTAGTTCAGGCTGGTACTTTGGATGACCAAGGACCCCAAAGAGTATAACAGCTCATGGTTCAATTGTATTTGTCTCCAAATGAGAGGATGTAATGGAAACCTAAGCATTTCTAGCTGCCAATCCTCAGTGTCTGCACCTGGAGCAGGGATATCTGCTGGTCCCCATACCCAGGAGGTGGCCTGGGTGAATGCAGATTTTGCACAGAAATGAAAACACTCCTCCCTACCTCCTCCATGTCCTGGGCTGCCTGCCCATCCTGCCTGCCTCTTAGAGTCCTCTGCTCTTTCCTGGTCCAATTCCTGCTTATTTTCTGGCTGTAGAGAACCAAGTAGTTGCCAGGCATGGTGGTGCACACTGTAATCTCAGCAGCTCAGGAGGCTGAGACAGGAGGATTGTGAGTTCAAAGCCAGACTCAGCAAAAGCAAGACATTAAGCAACTCAGTGAGACCCTGTCTCTAAATAAAATGCAAAAATAGGGATGGGGATGTGGCTCAGTGGTTGAGTGGCCCTGAGTTGAATCCCCAGTACAAAAAAAAAAAAAAAATAGAGAGAGAACCAAGTAGTCCCTTTTCCTAGCAGGCCCTGACCTGCCTCCCACACTGGGCATTTTCATATAGATAACTGCGTCAAGGCCACTACTACTCAGGATTTTTTTGGTATGGTGTGAGAAGATCTTCTAGTCAGATTCCCTGCTTCAGCAGGATCATATTCAGGATGTATATGATTATAAAGAATCTTTCCTCCTCATGGCGACCCCATAGGGAGCTGCTTTCTCATCCCCACTTGACAGATGATAGGGCGAGGAAGGGTCCACAGTTTGGCAAAGCCACACAGTCAGCAAGCCAGGGAGATGGAGCCCGGGACTGCTGGACTAGGAAATGTGTGTCCCAGGGCCACCCCTGAAGCCCAGGCTACACCTCCAACAGTGGAATATGGGTGGGACCCAGGGGCTGAGGGGAGAATGGCCCCACCCAGGATCATGGTTTCTCCTCCACAGGTGTGTGGCAGAAAAGGCAGGGGACGTGGCCTTCGTGAAGCACAGCACTGTGCTGGAGAACACTGATGGTGAGTAAGTAAGGCCCAGGCTGACTGGGGTGGGCCCCCAGATGGTACCAGATGCTCAATGCTGCTTGAGTCTCTGGGTGACCTTGGACCAGTCCCATGATCTCTGAACCTTAGCACTCCTATCTGCAGAAAGGAAGTTCATTTCATCAAAGGTCTCCCACGGGCTCTGCAGGGTGCGGGGCCAGTGATTAGCAAGAGGAGGCTCTGATTTGTATGTGGCATTAGGTTCCTTCCGTTTCAACTTGATAATCGGTATCTGCCTTTTTAAAGATGGTTTCAGGAGAGTTCATCCACTGTCCCTTCTGGCATTTTTCTCCCATTTCCTGAAAAGCCATTCCTTGTCCCCCTGGGCAAGGTCTTATTTAAGATAGGTCGTTATGTATGTTAGTCAGCTTTTACGCTACTGTGACTAAAAGACCTGACCAGAACAACTGTAGAGGAGGAAAAGTTGATTTGAGAGCTCACGGTTTCAGAGGTCTCAGTCCATAGACAGTGGGCTCCATTCCTCGGGGCTCAAGGTGGGCAGGACAACATGGCAGAAGAGTGTGGAGGAAGGAAGTGGCTCACCTGATGATCTGAAAGCAGAGAGAGACTCCACTGGCCAGATACAAATTATATACCTCAAAGGCACAACCCAGTACCCACCCCCTCCAGCCTCACCCCACCTGCCCTCAGTTACCACCCAGTTAATCCCATCAAGTGATTAGTTCACTGATTGAGTTAAGGCTCTATAACTCAATCACTTGTCCTCTGAACCTTCTTGCATTGTCTCCTGTGAGCTTCTGGGGGACACTTCACATCTAAACCATAACAGTTGGTGTGCTAGGCAAGGTGGTACATGCCTGTAATCCTCGTGGTTCAGGAGGCTGAAGCAGGAGGATCACAAGTTCAAGGCAAACCTTAGCAACTTAGTGAGGCCTTGAGCAATGTAGCAAGAACCTATCTCAAAGTAAAATATAAAAAGGGCTAGGGATGCGACTCAGTGGTTATGTGCCCCTGGTACCCAAAACAAAAAAAGGTTGATGTTATGTGTTGGTCCATTATATAGTTGTCATTTAAAATTTTTCTTCATTTTGAAATAACTGAGTTTTAGAAAAGTTGCTAGAATAATTCAAAGTACTCCCGTCTATTCTTCACCCAGATTCCAGCTTTCAGAGTTTGGTCACATTTGATCTATCATGTGTGGCAGGCAGTACATTTGCCTGTGTCATACCCCTTGAAAACTTTAGGACACATCTCCTAAGAACAAGGAGGTATACCTAGCATGAAATCAAATCAAGAAATGTACCATTGATGTACTATTACCTAATCTGCAATCGATATTCCAGATTCACCAATTGTCCCAACTCTGTCTTTTGTAGCAATTTTTTCAGATCCACGACCTATCTGTGTGTGATCACATGTGGTATTTAGATATTGGAGCTCTTCAATTTCCTTGATCCTAGGACAGGATGTTTATGGAAAAAAATTGACAACAGCCAATGAGTGGAATTGACATAAATGTCTAAAGTAGTAAAGTAATATAACTTTGACCCTCATAGATGAGAAACAAGAGTAATGAATGGAAGTACACAAATGGCACCTTTATCTTGTAGGAAAGCAAATGACACCACAGAGATCTATGCAAAGGTTTTGCAGCAATTTAGAAACAGAGAAAAGTTGGAGAGTGCAGGGAGAGATTTGCACCGAGTAACAAGAGTGTCACAGACAAAAAAACATTTCTAGAGTTTTCCTGTTGTTTGGGAGTGTTATTTTTAAATCACTTTGGAATGAAAGTTTTTATGACCCCACAAATTATCTGTTCCTTCCTATTTCCTAGCAGCGGTTCACCTCTGGTTGTAAATTTAAAACTCAAAAAAAATATTGTTATGTAGGACCATCTGTGGCTGGGTTCTGTGCCTAATATTAGTCAATCTGTCTTCTTAATATTGATTTTCAGTGTTGATGTCACTCTTTCAAATAAATCTTTTTTTTTTTTTTTTTTGGCAGTACTAGGGATTGAACCTAGCCAGGTGTACTCTACACCTACATGGAGCTACACCCCCAGCCCTTTTTATTTTTTATTTTGAGACAGGGTCTTACTAAGTTACCCAGGCTGGTCTTGAATTTGTAATCCTCCTGCCTCAGGTCACAGGTGTATACCACCAGGCCTAATAGGAAATAAATAAGTTTTGTGGAAAGTTTCTAACAGTATAGAAAAATACTTTATAGAGACAAGTGGGTGGGCTAGAAAAAAGAACTTAAAGGAAATAGACCAAAATATTAGTAACTGGGGTTGCGGGTAAGGCTCTGGGGAGTTACCCTTTGCTCTCTGGCGTATGGTTCTGGGTAGATTTTGTCAGGGTGTGTTCTCACCATGTTCCCTGCTCCCTGTCCCCTGGCCTCTGCCTTCTTGGTACATTTATCTCTCTCATCCTGAGCTTCTCTTATTTTCTTACTCTTTTTATCTTTAATAAGTAGTCTTATGTATATGTGTTGTATTGCCATTAGATTTGTTAAATCCGATTTATTAATAGAAACTGGTAAGAGGTAGAAAATATAAGCAAACAGACGCAGACCATGTAGACACCAGGTCCTGGAGGTGTACCCCTAAGCTGGCCCCTAAACAGCCCTGTGGTGCTGTTTCTCACCTCCATAACACCTAGCCCCCAGGCTTCCTCTCCTGTCCCTCTGGCTGCCCTCCCTAGGATAGGAGGTGGCTCACCAGCCTTCCCATCTTCACAGGGAAAACTCTGCCCTCCTGGGGCCAGACCCTGCTGTCGAAGGACTTTGAGCTGCTATGCAGAGATGGCAGCCGAGCCGATGTCACTGAATGGAGGCGATGCCACCTGGCTCGGGTGCCTGCACACGCTGTGGTTGTCCGGGCTGACATGGACGGGGGCCTCATCTTCAGGTTGCTCAATGAAGGCCAGGTGAGACGAGGCACCCCACCCCTCAAAGCCTCCCAGCTGGTGCTGGGCCTTCTCTCCCACAGTATGGGAGGGAGGAGGTCTGGCCAGACAGGGACACAGGGAGCCTCAGGCATCCCTCAGAGAAAACTCCTTGTGCCTATGCCTCTGAAGATCAAAATCAGAACACATGAGCAAATAAGCCAAAGGATGAGTCCAGTTCCTTTCAGAGTTTGACAGTGATTGCTGAAGAATGCTTTGCTGAAACCTCTGCTTCTGACAGCCATACACTCCCGACTCTAGGGTGCACCCCGTGGTATCTGGTTTCACCCCATTCACACGGCAGCTGCCCAGCCATTGCTTGTCCCCAGTACTGACCCAACCTAGACCAAGTTGTGCAAAGGGTGGATGTGACAAGGCAGATGAACTGAATGGACACCCAGAACTGGAGGAGCACAGAAGAAGGAGAGTTCTTCTTCTTAGGGAGGCCCTGAAGGGGAGGGGGGCCTCGCCTGGCCCTCATAGTAGGAGAAGGAGGTGGTGTCTGAGCTGGGGAAGGAAGAGTGTGGCCTGGCAGCACCCTTTTCACCCCCACACCCACCTTTGACACACAGCGTCTGTTCAGCCATGAGGGCAGCAGCTTCCAGATGTTCAGCTCTGAGGCCTATGGTCAGAAGAACCTGCTATTCAAGGACTCTACCACGGAGCTGGTGCCCATCGCCACGCAGACCTATGAGGCATGGCTGGGCCGCGAGTACCTGCATGCCATGAAGGGTCTACTCTGTGACCCCAACCGTAAGTCCCTGTCCCTACTCCTGCCAGCTCCACCCCAGCCTGACTGTGGCATGGCAGGGTCTCTGAGGTGGGTGGGCAGGGGAGGACACTCACCTAGGAGACCTGCCATATACCTATGGCCCCTATGGGAGCTGGTCATTTCTAGTTCTCTGCCTCTGGGGCTAGTGGGGGAAGCCTCTCTGTGGTTATTGGACCTCTGGACCCTGGAAACCCCACCTGCTCCAGGAGGCAGGATCCCAGCCATTAGGGTCTGTCTTAGGGCCATTGAGTTCTGTCAGTTCTGCCCCCACAACCTCTCCTTCCTCCTCCCTTTGTCCACCCCATGGCTTCAGCCCTGTCTCTGGCATTGCCTGGAGTATTGCAGTAGTCTACAAATGGGCTTCGTCTCTCTAGTCCCTGACCCTATCTATAAGCCCTCCCCCAACCAGGGAAATGGTGGCCAGACACTCAGATACATGGCAGCCGTGGTCTGCCTCCAGCTTCTCACTGCCCCATGGAAGAGGCAGATTACCCCTTCCTGTGTGAGGAAGTGGGATCAGATGGTTAAATAATGTAACCTGGACACACAGCTAACAAGAGAAAGGCCCAGAGTTTCCCTTGGGTCTGACTTCAAGCTCTTCCCACTGAACACCAGCGCCCACACGCCCACCCACACAGGGATGCCCCACTACCTGCGCTGGTGCGTGCTCTCCACACCCGAGATCCAGAAGTGTGGTGACATGGCGGTGGCCTTCAGCCGGCAGAGGCTCAAGCCTGAGATCCAGTGTGTGTCGGCCCAGTCCCCCCAGCACTGCATGGAGCAGATCCAGGTGTGCCACAGTGGGTCAGGTGGGCATGTGGTGGTTTTGCCTGGGATGGTCCTTAGCATCCCCCCAGCCCCATGCTGCCTGGGGAGGAGGACATCTCCTGAGAGAAGGCCATAGAGAAAGCAGTGAAGGAGGACCACAGTGGGCCAGGAATAGACCTGTGGTCTTGGGAAAGCCCCTTTCCTTCTTTAGTCTCAGTTTCCCCCTGTGCACAATAGGTGGGCTTGCATCATTGTTTGCTAAATATTTTTGAAAGCAACAGACACTCAGAAATATATTTCATATCAATCATTGTCTGGTGCACAAAAACCTTTTTCTTTGCTTCTTTGCTTGGAGACTGAGGCCAGAAGGCAGAGAGGAATCCAGGTCTCTGCAGCCAGGGAGGACATTCTACTGTGATCACAGGTGTCCAGTCTTGGGCCCTTTGAACTCTTCCTGTTTTAAGGGCAAGGAGTTAGAGGTTGATAGGGCAGTCCCTGAGCACAGGTCACAGCTCCCCAGGTGTGCCCTCCCTGCCCAGGCCAGAGAAGCACATTGCCTAGAAAGTCAAGAAAAGGAGCATGGGCAGTAATAAAAGGGGCCACCTGGCTCACACCTGGTCACCACTGAGCCTACCGTGCAGATTACCTCACTGAATCCTTACAAGCACCCTGGGGGTGAGAATGGTCATTAGCTCCATTCACAGATCTGGAGATGGAGGCTGAGAGAGGCTGAGGAAGTACCTTACCCAAGGTCACCAGCTCAGATATGGAGAAGCCACTCTGCCTAGGGCCTGCGGGAAGTCGTCTCTGCAGAGCTGAGCTCATCCGTGTGCAGCACAAATGGAGGAGGCACCTCAGCTGGAATTGATGAAAGAGAGGCTGGGGACTTTATTTCCAGATGCCTTTCCCAGGGCCCCAGAGGAGTTAGAGAAGTGGGAAGAGGCTTCCTCTAGGCAGGAGCCTCCTCTCAGTGGCTGCAAAGGGCCAATGAATGGGCTGCCCAGGGCTGCGGGAAGAGAAGCAAAGGTCAGGGTTCCTCGGAACCCAGTAAGATGCTCAAAGATCCTGAGTTCTAGTTTCCAAGGCTCTCAGGGGTGGCATCCAGTGTGGCTCTTATCTCTACTTCCTGTGCAGCTGCAGTGACCCAAGAAAGGGACCCTCACTCAGGCAGGATCCTGGGCTGTGGGGGTCCAGGTTCTGTGTCCACCCTGACACTGCAGTAGGTGAGAGAAAGTCTATGTGAGGGGAGAGGGGCCCCTAGAGGCGTACCCTTCAGGCTTGAAATGTAGTGCCACTGCTGCTGCCCACTAGTACTTTATGCCTCTGGGCCTAAAGGTATGGGCCACCTTCCTGGGCTGTCGGGGTCCCTCTGTTACCTGGCCTTATCCCCTTCCCTTGGGGTTATTCAGGCCACTATGGATTACCAGCTACCCTTAGCAGGGTCCTGGGGCCACCTGCCAAGAGGCTTCAGATGGACAAATGGGGTGGGCTACAGGTGACCTGGGGGGCTCCCGGAGGGTCTGAGGGAAGAGGGCCCTGGATCCCTTCAGCTGCCTCCTACAAGGGGATTGGTGTCTCAACCCTGGGGCCTCCTCCCACAGGCCCTAAGACTGCAGTCACCTAAGACCTAGGTCATTCTCCCATTTGTGCATGCATTTGACTGAAGTGTCTTACAATCACACCATGTCAGCCCTTGGCCCGGTGCTGAGACACCTCAGGCAATCTGTAGAGTACCCACACCTAGCAAGAAGGCAGGGATGGTGATCTCTCTGTCCCCTGTAGGCTGGGAACATCGATGCTGTGACCCTGAGGGGCGAGGACATTTACACATCAGGGAAGGTGTATGGCCTGGTCCCCGCGGCTGGGGAACTCTACTCTGGTGAGTGTGGTGCCAGCTGTCTGGCTTCCGCTGGGTGGTGGTTGATGTCTTTATAAAAATGAAAATTTGCCCCTCAGCATTTTCAGAAGCTCCAGCTCTCCCTAGTGCCTCTGTCCCTAGGCTGGGTGCCTCTGTCACCAGGGAAATCCCTCCTGCCATGGCCTGGTTTCCCCATCTATACGATGAACATCCCTATGGGATCAGCAAATTTTTTTTCAAAAAATTTTTATTCTAATTTGTTATATGTGACAGCAGAATGCATTAAAATTCATATTACACATAAAGAACACAGTTTTTCATGTCTCTGGTTGTACACAAAGTAGAGTCACACCATTCATGTCTTCATACATGTATTTTTGGTAATGATATCCACCTCATTCCACTGTCATTTCTAACCCCATGCCCCCTCCTTTTCCCTCCCACCCCCCTGCTCTATCTAGAGCTCATCTATTCCTCCCATGCTCTTCCTCCCTACCCCACTATGAATCAGCCTCCTTATATCAGAGAAAACATTCGGCATTTGATATTTGGGATTGGCTAACTTCACTTAGCATTATCTTCTCTAACTCCATCCATTTACCTGCAAATTCCATGATTTTATTCTCTTTTATTGCTGAGTAATAAAAGATAAAAGTATATATGCCACATTTCTTTTTATCCATTTATCTACTGAAGGGCATGTAGGTTGGTCCCATAGTTTAGCTATTGTGAATTGTGCTGCTATAAACATTGATGTGGCTGTGTCCCTGTAGTATGCTGTTTTTAAGTCCTTTCAGTATAGACCAAGGAGAGGGATAGCTGGATCAAATGGTGATTCCATTCCCAGTTTTTAAGGAATCTCCATACTGCTTCCCATATTGGCTGCACCAGTTTGCAGTCCTACCAGCAACGTATGAGTGTTCAGCAAACTTTTTGTAAAGAGTCAGAGACTTTAATCTCTGTTGAATATTCTTTTTCCTTTAAAACACTCAATTAAGGGGCTGGGGATGTGGCTCAAGTGGTAGCGTGCTTGCCTGGCATGCGTGCGGCCCGGGTTCGATCTTCAGCACCACATACAAACAAAGATGTTGTGTCCACCGAAAAATAAATATAAAAAAAATAAAAAATAAAACACTCAATTAATAAATATTTTAAAAATTGTTAGCTTGCAAGCCAGGCTATAAAAATACAGGCCACCGTGGCATTTGCTGACTTTGAACATCCTCAGCCCCTCCCTGCCCTGACTATGGAAGCCCACAGAAGAGACACTCAGGATCCCCCCTTGTAGGCTCATTCAGACCTTCTCAGTGGGCTGGGCTGGGCTTTGGCCTCTGTCCTATTAAGTGATGACCATGGGGGCCTTTCGTCCTTTCCTTTGGCTGTGAAAAATCTCTGGGTTTAGAGAAAATGCTGCAACCCTCAGCTGTGCCTCCAATTTTCTCCCAGTAGGTGAGAAAAGTACCACCTGGGTGTGAGGAAAGAAGGAAAGTGCTTTGAGTGGGGGCTATTGGGGGTGGGTGGGGTCCAGACTGGAGAGTGAGCCACACAGGCTGCTGAATAGGCTGCTGGACGGCCTTGGGTTGGTCACCCCTGAGCCTGCAGAGCCCCAGGGCAATCACAGCTCTCAAGCAGAGAAACAGGAAGCGACAAGTTTAAGGAAACACCCGTGGGGATTGGTCCTGACTCTGATAGGAGACCCCTTGTGGGATGTCCCTGTCCTTTCAGAGGCAGACAGGAGCAGTTCATACTTCGTGGTGGCTGTGGTGAGGCGGGACAGCTCCTACGCCTTCACCTTGGACGAGCTGCGTGGCAAGCGCTCCTGCCACTCAGGCTTCGGCAGCCCAGCAGGCTGGGACGTGCCAGTGGGCGCCCTCATCCAGAGAGGCTTCATCAGGCCTCAGCACTGTGACATCCTGACAGGTACTGCCCTCCAAGAGACACAGGCTTGGGAACTCTTCTTTGACAGGATGGGAAGGCCACCAGCACTGAGGGTCCTCTTGAAGGCAGCCCTGAGAGATTTCCCCTTCCCTCTTGATATGGTCCTGTCTATAGGGAAAGCTGGGAGCTATGCCTGATGTCACGCACAGTATTTATGGCTTCCTGGTGGCTCTGTGGACGCTGCCCAGGTACCCTCTGTCCACCACTGACCTGAGTGGAACTAACCCTATGGGTATGAGTGTGTACACACATGTATCTGGACCTAGCTGTGACACCAGCTGGTCATAGGGTTTTACCCATCACCCAGCAGTCCCTAGGCATCTGGGATGCCCAGTTGGAAAGTGGCCAGGCTCCACATAAGTGCCCAAGAATCCACACAAGTGCTAAGATGGGGAAGACACATTTGCCAAGCACCCGCCATATGCCAGGCACGAAGCCGCTCTTCTTGGTGTGAAATCATGTGATAATTCATGGTGGAAGGAAAGTCGTGGGAAGCCAGCAAGATCCTTGGGCAGACTGGCTAAGGACCTCTGTCCTGGCTGGTAACAGGGAAAATAAACACATTACTTTTTTTTTTTTTTTTCTAAATACCCATGGAATCACTCAGAGGGCATTATGGTCGGCAGCTCCCTCTTTCAGACAGCTGGGCACTTGCTTTGATAGGAAAAGAAAAGCATGTGAGGCAGTGAGTCTCCTATCCCTGAGGGAGTTTAAGCACAGGTTGGTGGGCAGATCTGTGGGGGAGCAATCCACCCACCGCCCTGGCTATCTTTCTGCCATGGCCCTTCACCTCAGCCCTTCCCCTCTCCTCCAGCGGTGAGTGAGTTCTTCAATGCCAGCTGTGTGCCTGTGAACAACCCCAAGAGCTACCCTTCCTCTCTGTGTGCCCTCTGTGTGGGGGACGAGCAGGGCCGCAACAAGTGTGTGGGCAACAGCCAGGAGCGGTACTACGGTGACAGTGGCGCCTTCAGGTACGCAGTGGCAGCCAGCAGGTGGCCTGGGGCCAGCACAAAGGCTGGAACCATCTTCTGACCCCTGCCCTGCCGTCTGTGTGGCAGATGCCTGGTGGAGAATGCGGGGGACGTTGCCTTCGTTAAACACACGACTGTCTTTGACAACACAAACGGTATGTGACGGGGCTGCCCAGAGCAGGGGATGAGTAGAGGGGCTGTCCCGTCCAGCCCAATCCAGGCACTGGCTGTCTCTGTATTTGGGATCCAAACAGCAGCTGGGAGAGCTTGAGTCTAGAAGGCTCTGCCCACAGGAGCCTAGGAGCCCCAAGGACCACAAGGTAAGAAGGAACCTCAAGCCTCACATCCAGGTGTCAGGGCACTTGATGATCTTGCTGATCTGGGATCAAGTCCATATTCCACTAAAGTGTCGACACTCTATCTCAGTCAGCTTGGAGACCTGCTCTCGGGGTGTTGTTAAGCAGTGCTGAGGCACATGGGTGGAGTGACAGGGGCCTCTTCACAGTTTGGTCACATTAGCATCTGGTCTTTGGTCCTTAGCAGGGTGGTGCCCCAAGCAGGGAGGTCCCCCCCGGCTCTGAGCCTTGCCAAGGCAGGGCCACCCTAGACACACCACATGGGCAGCTCTTACACTGGAATCACCTTCCCTGCTTCCACCTGAGAAAAGAGCTCCGCATCACTCTTCCCCAGGGTCCCCTAAACCTCCACTTGAGGTTCTTTCATAGTAGGGCTTCTTAGCTTGCAGGGCCCCCACTCATTCAGAGGACCTGTGTCCTCTGGGGTGACTGGAGGCTGTTTCCCCAACACCCAGTGCTCGTACTTTCTGCCTACCCTGCAGTGTCCCAGGCTTTGAAATACCAAATACTGTGGGCTTAGTCATGACAATGTGTCCTAACATCTCTTCTCCAAGACTCATCCCAGAAAGGCACAGAGGCCACACAGAAAGGATACTGGGATTGATCAAGGGGAAGCAAGACACGCAGGGAAAAATATCAGTCTTTTAAAACTCAGATCCCACTGGCCTTTAGAGGTCACCAAGGTGGCAGGACTGTTTGTCTCAACAGAGCCCGGGAAGGCTCCAGGCCGCGAGCCTACCTTCCACCCAGAATACTTGGGACCATCCTCTAGGAGGAGGGAACCATGTTCCCAGCACAAGCCCACTAGCTCTGCCTGGTCCCCCCTAACAGAAGCTCCTGCTAATCATATTTACCCAGTGGGCTTTGTTACCCCGGCAACAGAGTAGAGGACTTGGAGAATGGAGAGGGTTGTGGAACTGGCCAGATATTGCCACCTCTGCCCAGCAAAGGTTCTCAGACTGGAAGGAAAGTGGCCTCTCCCCAAACTTCTCCCTGTCCTGTGCTCCTCCCTCAGGCCATAATTCTGAGCCCTGGGCTGCTGCATTGAAGTGGCAGGAGTATGAGCTGCTATGCCCCAACGGGGCCCGGGCTGAGGCCAACCAGTATGAAGCCTGCCACTTGGCGCAGATACCATCCCATGCTGTCATGGTGCGGCCAGACACCAACATCTTCACTGTGTATGGACTGCTGGACAAGGCCCAGGTAAGTCCTGGACATTCCTCCAGCAACTATCCTATTTCCTGCATCATTAATTTTTCCTTTTCAACTGGACCATTCGTATCAACATCTCTGTGTGGCAGATGCCTGGTGGAGAATGCAGGGGACGTTGCCTTCATTAATAACACATTTGTATTTGTTATTCTTTTTGCCATCTGTAAAAATCAAACTAACCCTCTTGGTATCACAGGCTCTTATAACCCACTCCCTTTGAGAGCAGAACTCCTCCAAAGGGTTACCTCTATTCTGGAGTCATCAATCCTCTCCTTCAGTTCTCTCTTAAGAATGGAGACTACTCCAGACAGGCCCTACCATGGCCCTCAAGCTGTCCTTGTCAAAATCACAGTGACCTGTGTTGCTAAATCCAGCAGCTGCTTCTTGATCCTCATTGTGCCTGACTTCCCTGTAACACTGGCTACAGCTCCCTCCTCCTGAAAATTCAAGTCCCTCCCCTAGAAGGGGGTCCCAGGTCCCCACACCTGCCTGGCTCTCCTCCCACCTCTAGGGCTTCTCCTTCCCAATTCTTCTCCTGGTTCCTGCTCACCTCCCTGGCATGTAAATAAGGATGTAAATAAGTCCTAAGCCCTCTTCTCTGTCTACACTTATCCCCTCATTAATCTCATCTTGCCTCATGTCGTTAACGACCATCTATACACAGATGGCTCCTAAATGTACATCCTCAGCCCTGATTTCAATCCCATATTTCCATCCCAAACTGATATGGTTAACATGCCTACTTGATACTTCGCTCTGTATTTCTAACAGGCATCTCCAACTGATCAAGTCCAAGGGTGAACCCTCCTTCCTCCTCCAGTTGCCTGCTTCAGTTAACAGCAACTGTTGTTTTTCCATTTCCTCAGAAGTCATCTCTGACTTGTGCTCTACATCCTGTCCATCCACAGTTTGTTACTTACAAAATGCATCTAGATTTTGAGCCTAGCTGTCCAAGGAGCCCCTGGTTTCAAACCTCCAACCCTCTTCCTTCCTCCATTGATTTAGGTGGAAACGGTGCTCTCTGCCCACCAGCACCACAGAATTCCAGAGCCACTGGCTCTTCAGGCCTGTTCCCAAACTAAAATTTTATGTTCTCCGCTTGTCTTCCCCATGGAGTTCCTCCATCCCAGGAGTTCCTTACTCCAGGCCTGTGGGCTTTCCCTGGAGTCTCTAAACCCTCTGAAGTAATGTGGAAAGAATTCTGTGCACATGCATTTTTCTGGGAAGAAGGCCGACAGCTCTCATCAGATCTTCAAGAGGATCTGAGTCCCCTCAAAAAAAGATTGATAGCCACTTACTTCTCCTTCCCCCTTTGATTATATTTATCAGCTGACTGACATTTATGCCTGATCTCCAGATGTCCTTTATTCATGTGTTTATAGGTTCTCACAATACTTCTGGTCTTCTTAATAGCTCTTTCAGGCTGTTCACAGCACATTCAATGCAAGGATTCCCAGCAAGGAATTGAATAGCAGCACCATTGCCTGGACACTGGAGAAGGGGGAGTTGATTAGTGAAGATATCCTCAACTCACCTATTATTTTATTACCGGTGACAATCTTGATGAGATTATTTTGGTTTGTAGGAAAAGATACCCCTAAGATACATCAAGAAAACAGTATCCAAAAAGTTTGAAAAATGCTGAGCAAGCTTAGCAAAAATTTAGTAATCTGATCCACACCATAGCTCATTTCTGGGTCTTCTTGTTTCTGTTCTTCATCCAAGAAGTGGTTTGGTGTAACTTCTTGAACCACTATCTTAAGGTGATACCTCTAGACATAGATTTTCCCAAGCCCCTTCCATGACAGAGGCCCGTAAGTGGTCAAGCTGATGGCTTCAAATCAGAATCTTGGTACCCTGAAGTTACTTGCTCTTTGGGTCTCCTGTAACCATCTGTAAGCCTGGATGAAAAGTTGGTTGCTTGCGGTGCTTCCAGGACCTGTTTGGAGACGACCACAATACGAACGGGTTCAAAATGTTTGATTCCTCCAAATACCATGGCCAAGACCTGCTTTTCAAGGATGCTACGATCCGGGCAGTGCCTGTAGGGGAGAAAACCTCATACCTTGACTGGCTGGGACCTGACTACGTGGCAGCTCTGGAAGGGATGCTGTCTCAGCAGTGCTCTGGCACAGGTAGGGCCCTGTCACATCCCCCTGGCATCATTCAGACCCTTTCACCCTAAAACCATGAGAGCTGAGGGCACTCTAGGTCTCAGGCCAGCAGAACAGAGGCCCCCTGTGTTTCACCTACCATTCAGGGGAAGAGTTCTGGGAGGGTCTAAACAGGGAAACTGCAGACAATTCTGGCAGGAACTGGCCATGTCACCCAAATAGCCCTGGATAATGAACATAAATGCTAAAAAGGATATTCCAAAGAGGATCTGAGGTAACGACATACATATTCATGTAGTATAATTTGGACGGGAATGAATATGTACAGAAACCAAGAGAACGGATAATTGTAAAAGGGTAGATAGAAAGAGGGGGCTGGAGCGAGCCGAGCACCCAGAAACCCGGCCGCCCACAGTCCTGCGTGCAAGCAGACGGCCGGTGCCAGGGCTTCCGGGTCTTCCAAACTGTCCCTTCTTCCCCAGCGGCTGCCCAGCCCCCAGGTCCCCATCTGCCACTGCTGCTGCCGCTCTTTACTGGCCTCCTCCTGCACGCCCTCTGAGCGCCACTCGGGCCAGCTGGCCTCGCGACCTGCTAGGAACCGCAGCCGAGGCCAGTCTGTGCAGGGCCTTGGCTGACACTGTCCTGAGAAGCGTCGCGTGCTGGAGAGGAACGGGAGGAACCACGCACAGAGCTCCCCAGAACTCCCGCTCTGACCCAACGAGAAGTTTCTGGAATGGAGATGAAGGCTAAGGCAAAGCCCCCTCCCTCCCGCGGAGCCACCCGCCCCCAGCCGCCTGGCCCTGGCCACCTGAGGCGGCTGGCCCGATGCCCAGTCACGCCGCCCAAGCTGGCAGCGCCTCCCTGCCAACCTGCAGCCTCCCACCTGGAGCCGGTGGCTGGCTGCGGAGAAGGCCGGTCGCCAAGGAAACCGCTGAGCCCGCTTCCCACGCGGCCCTCTGCTGCGCGGCGGCCTGGGGACCTGAGAGCGCCTGCTGGGCCAGCTGCCCAGAGGACGCTGCGCCTCCGCCCCGGCTCCCGCCGGCACCACCTCCTTCCCACACTTCTGAACCAGCCGCTGGTCGCCTCAGCCTTTTGTCCTTGTCTTCTGAGGCTCCAGTGAGCGTGTGGGCAGCTGATTCTGCACGGCCGTGGAGGGAGAGCAAAGCTGGACTGTAGGGATGACACCCTCAAGGGACCCTCAGAAGAAGGAAATGCTTCTCAGTAAGGGATTAGTTGGTGGGGGGCTTGATGCAGGCTTGGGGGCTGTAATCCTGCCTAAAAACACATCTGTTGGTGAATCCAGTTCCATCCCAGGGCAAAGCCCATCAGATGGAATCCACTCCTGAGTTTCCTCTTCTGGGCTCAGTCTCAGATTATCTTCTCTCCCTGCCCCACTGTGGTTCCCCTAACCCCTCAGCCTATTTCTGGACACCTGTGCTGCTGTTTACTGCTAAATGAAGGAGCAGGATGTGGCCCAGGTAGCCCATAGGGGGAGACCCTCTGAAGAACAGGGTGAAGACCTGCCATTCTCTCTCTCAGGATCTGCCATTCTCTCACCCTAGTAAGCTCCGTCTTCTCCCTTAACTTTGTACCTATGGGGTCCAGGGCCCACCCGCTCCAAAGAAAGGGTTCCCAATTTCTGACCCCTGTGAGAGTAAGCAGAAAGAGTGTGGAGAGAGTCCTGTCTCCACTCCATTTTGCCATGGTTCTCTGAGGAGCCAGAAAAAGTTTTCCAGAACTCCAAGCTTACTCTGAATTTTGCTCCCTGAAAAAAAGAAAAAAAAAAAAAAGGGAAAAGAAGAAAGAAAGGAAGAAGAAACGAGAGCAAACAGCTCTCGTCAACAGACTGAGAGCCGCGTGGGCCTGGAGCTATTTGTATCCTGGTCTGCGGGGGCCTTGGGGATGCTGATGACAGGCCAGGTTCCTGGTGGTTCGCCCCCACCTGTGTGCGCTGGGCTTATCCCTTACATGTCTCAGCAGTGAAGAAGGCCCTGGCAGCATCCTGGTGATAGCCACACCATCCTGAGGAGTCCTGGCCACCATGCTAGGGCAGCCCTCATCCGCTGCAAGAGGCCAGAAGGAGTTAGGCCTCCTACTCTGGTACCCTCTTCACTGGAGAGAGAGTGTGATTCTTCTTAGACCTAATGATTGTTTGATTTTTTTTTTTAAGGGAACTTTGTGCAGTGAGAAGTCTATATCTCTGTGGCTACCCTGGACTAGCGTGCTACCCAATGTGGTGCCATATACTGTGTGCTATGGAAGGTGTGATTTTCATGAGTGCTGCGTAAGTGATGGTCTGATCGTCAGGTGATAGTAAGGGCTGTGTTACTGCTCATGAAAGATGTTGGTTTGTTTTTTAAATAAAATCAAACAACCCTGCACACGCAGAGGCTTGGATTCTGATAGAAACTTTCTGCTACTGATTCATTTTGTTTCCTTGGGTACTCAGAGGCCTACCTGCCCAGACTCACTGTCCTGCCTCACCCAGAATGGCAGATTCCACTCAGAGGCCTGTTATCCAAGAACCAAAATCAGGGACCATTCTGGGCCTCCAGCCAGCAAAGCCCCCAGCTTCCTTCTCCCATCTGGACTGCTTCTCTGGCCCCCACAGTGCCTCAGCCATCCCCAGCACATTCCAGCTGCTTCCACCCACTCAGCCCCTTGGGTGTCCTGTCCACTCTCCGGGGACTGGGTACAGAGGAGGATGTAAACTTCTCCACTGCCCCTTGTCTTGTGTCACTAAAATAAGCCACCCACATCCTGGGTGCTAACTCACTGGTGGGGGAGAGAGAGGAGCGGATCTCTAAGTCCTCACAGTGGGTGCTTTTGGGCCTGTACTGAAGTATAGATGGGCCCTGCTTGGTCAGAGTCTGAACCCTGCCATCCCTCAGGGGGTGGAGGTTTTTGTACTCCCCTCTCCATTCTGTCCCACCATCACTGCAGCCTCTCACACAGCTAGATTTTACCTGCCAATGGACACAGGCCATTTCCCATTGGTGTGTACAGTGAGAAGATATTCCTGAAGGAGCATTTTGTAGAAATGACAAAATGCTACGATTTTTTTAAAAGATATCTCAATTTGGGAAAAAAAAATTGGATCACTTACCTAGGATTGAGGAAATTTGAATTCTAGTCTATGTCTGCTATTCACCTTGGGCAAATATTTGCTCCTCCCTCAATTTCAGTTCCCAAATCTATCCAATGGGAAGTTTGAATAGTCTCTTAGTGGTTTTTTGCTCTACCAGGTTTTTTTTTTTTTTATTGGTTGTTCAAAACATTACAAAGCTCATGATATATCATCTTTCATACATTTGACTCAATTGGGTCTACCAGGTTTTATAAGTCAGTCTTCCTAGGGCTGCTTCTGGCTGGTACTGAAGTGCAGAGGACCAGGTGGGCTTCTTCATTTCCCCTTCCCTGGTTGGCACTACTAACCCTGAAGCTGTTTCCCAGCTGAGAATCATTATATGCCAGGAGCTCTTGCACTCCTGTGTGTGTCAGATCACGTCAAGAGCTTGTTGAAACAGATTGCTGCTCCTACCCACCCTTCTCAGTTTCCATTCTGTGGGTTTCGGGAAGGGGGGTGTCCCAGAATTAACATTTCTGTCAAATTCTCAGGTGATGCTGATGCTGTGGGTCCATCCACTTTGCTTTGAACGGCTGTTTAAGGCACCGTGAGCTCACACACAGTGAGGACATCAATAGCTGCCTGTCCCAGTGGAGTCCAAGGCTTAGGTGGGGAAATGGAGTGGTTAGAGTCCCTTGTGGAAGAAGCTAGGCCCTGCCCAGGGGACCTGTGGCCTAGGGGGAGGGGGTGTCTCCACAGGGAGAGGTAGGATGGGCAAGAAGGTGCTTGAGCGGCTGTGGATTCAACAAGCTGCAGGAGAGGAACAGCATGCAGTCACCACTCTTTTCCAGCATGTGGCTCTGTCCTCCCTCTGGCCCTGGCCATGGTACTCCCCACCCTAGCAGCCTAAGTCGGGTTTTTAGGAAGAAGGGAGAATCCAAATATCAGCCTGGGAAGGATGCGTGTGGTCAGAATATACCCCTTCCACCTCCTTCTTGGCTTGGAAGTCTCCAGAAACCTCTAATTCAGCACAAAATCCAAACTGTATTCTCTACTGTGGCCAACCTTTAGGACAAGGGGATGGATGTGAAGGGCCTGGTGGCTTGCTGGGTAGGGTGTTCTTAGCCAAGATCCCAACCCAAACAACTATGAGGCCCACTCTGCCACTGACCCAATCACTTCTTTCCTTCTTTCTCCTAACAGACCCTAACTCTGTTCAGGAGGGCAATGTGCCCACCTAAAAACATTCATTTATGGGACCAGACAGTTGAGTTCTGGCTGAAGGAAACGATGTGCTTTGGGGGACACGTGCGTGGTGTGGGTTTCAAGAAGTCTGTTCAGGAGGAACAAACTGGGCGAGCATAGCCCTTCACCCCTGAGCCCTTCTTTTCTTCCTTC
This sequence comes from Marmota monax, assembly GCF_021218885.2. Taxonomy (NCBI): domain Eukaryota; kingdom Metazoa; phylum Chordata; class Mammalia; order Rodentia; family Sciuridae; genus Marmota; species Marmota monax. The sequence continues at coordinate 8,353,904 of NW_026693473.1, read as the reverse complement.
CTGGAGAGCAGACGTGATAGCTGATAAATGCAGCAATTACCTTGCTATATGAGGCAACAAGCAAAGGAAAAGGACAACTTGGCGGGGAGAGCTGAGCACTAGTGTCAAGTGGCAGTACACAGGCCTCCAGTGATCTAACCCCGATTCCCTAGCTGCCATTTGCAGTTTCCTCTTGTTTCCTCTGAAAACATCCTGACCCAATACAAGTGGTAATGGTGGAGACTGTGAGATAGGCCCAGAGGGCTCCTGAATTCTTGGCCTGGCCTTGTGACTTGTGTGGGACTCTGGGGAAGTCACTGCCACCTCAGGGACATGTTTCCCCATGTGTGGGAATGAACCTAAAGGTCTCCAGGGCCTCCATATGCCCTGTGTGGCCATATTCAAGGGCCAGAGTTGGTCCCAGCTGGGAGTTCCAGGACAGGGGATGGGGGGATTTTAGGGATGGGTCAGGAAGTCACCTTGGGAATGTGTGACATCCTGGGATTGGATGTCACACATTATCAGTGTCTAGATGAAAGGAGTACAGAATTTGAGCTTTCTATACTAATTTAGTTCAGTTATTATAATACTTTTAAAATCCCAAAGAGGAATTGTTTCTAAGTATCTCCTTGACCTTGACCCTGGGGTTCTTACTTGTCCCCAGTAGAAGCCGTGGGAAAGCTCTGCAGACATGTCCCCCACCCTATACCTTGTGAGTCAGGTGGGACTGGCTGTTGAAGCTGCAGCAAAAGCCTGAGACCCTTGGGATTTGGTCATGGGTCAACCTCTGTGATACATGAACCAATTTAGGCCTGGTTCTGGGGAAAGTACACGGCTTGAGTTTGGAGAAGGAGGAGGAAATCTAGGTACTGTGAGCAAAGAATTAAAGAATGGGAAATGGAGGAAGAGGCCCCAAAGCCCACCTTCCTCTACTCTGGCCCAGTCTCAGCCTGTCCTGGATAAATCCCCAAAGCACCTGCTGGTTCTGTGAGCTCTCTGAGGAGTAGCAAGTGTGAGGTCCCACAGTTTCATTGAGAAGAAGAAACCAAAAAGCACTTTGTGAAGGCCATCTTTGGACAGACATTGTCCCAAAGTGACAGTGACTGGTGAGGGTGACAGAGGTTTTAATGATCATGCTGGTATGCACCAGCTCAGGAGTATACATTCAACCTCTGCAGAAACAACTTGGGAATCTCAGTAAAACAGGGTCGATTGGCCTGTCAGACCCCAGGATTTTGTTTGCTCCTTCCCTTCCTGTCTCTCTGGAAGGCCTCCTCCAAAGCCCCAAGCCCACCCCTGGATGGAATCACTGTACCCTAGCAAAGCAACCTCTGACTTGTGACATGCCTCAAGGGTAGAGGAAACCTTGCCTTTGAATATAGTAAAATAGGTTCACCACATCTCTTTCCTTAGCAAAAAGTTGTATGTGTATGTGTTGGGACAAGAGAGGATTGTAATTATAAAGGTGAAAGGTACTCTCCCTTTGTTTTTTTAAAATAAGCCTTTCAGTGAAACTACTCTGTGTGACACTATAGTGGTGGACACGTCATTTGTCCAAACTCACAGAATTTCTAATATCAAGAGTGAACCCTAATATAAACTATGGGCTTTGGGTGACAACAATGTGTCAGTATAGAGTCATCAGTTGTAACAAAGGCACTACTCTGGTAGGGGTGTTGGTAATGGGGAAGGCTGTGCATGTGTGAAAACAGAAGCCAGGTGGGAAAGCTGCTTCATTTTGCTGTGAATCTGTAACTGCTCTTTAAATAGACAAGTCTGTCTTTAAAAAATTTTAAACAAGGTCAAGGCATGGTGGCATTCACCTGTAATCTCAATGACCTGGGAGACTAAGGTAGGAGGAATACAAGTTCAAATCCAGCCTCAGTATCTTAGCAAGGCTCTATCTAAAATAAAACAATAAAAAGAGCTGGGGATGTAGCTCAGTGGCAAGTGCCTCTGGGTTCAATCCCCAGTACAAAATAAATAAATTAATTAAACAAGCCTTGCCTGGCTAAGGTATAGACTAAAGTCCAACGAAGAGAATGACAACCTCTAGGACCATCGGTGTTCCCCTCCCCTTCCCCACTTCCAAAGTGAGTAGATTGTCGCACTTATGATTATCTGACTGTGCATTCCTCTCCAGCAACTGTGACCTTGCCTTCCTTGACCTCAATAAAATAACTAGTGAGTGGATCAACCCAGCACCAAGCCCAGGTCCCACACCGGCTGGGATTCTCTCAGGCCCACGTACCTCTGGCTCATTTCTTCAGTCTTCTGCCTGGCCCAGTGACACCCTATAAGGAAAGTCAAGTCCCTTGCAGAGTGGCAGGCCATTAGCAAGACCCACTAGACTCCAGCAGGAAGCGGAGCAGATGAATCCATGGGGACAACTAGTCACATCTTTGGATTTGAACTTGGAAATTTTACAGCATGGGGTGAGGTCTCCTCCCGGCCCCTTATCCAGACTGCTCCAGGGAAAAAGCTGCCCCCTGGACATGTGTGGCACCACTGGGAAGGAAGGCCACCAACCCCTGGGGAGAAGCCTCAAGTGTCCTGGGAATCAAGGTTCTGCAATTAAATGGTGCAACACAGTGACCTCTTTTGCTACAGGAATTTTTTTTTTTTTTTAAGAAAAATGAACCATAATTGGACCTACAACAGAGGTTGGAAAAATGGCCAAGATAGAGGTGTGAGTATATTCACCCCGAAGTTTTGAGAACAATAAAATACTGGAAACATTCTATATGCCCCCACCATTAGGCTGGACAAATGAAAGATGGTTTATACTTTCATTTGCAATGGATAGTTTGAAACCATTAAATGGAGGGTAGAGTTATATTTACTGAGGTAGAAAGATTCCTTTGACAGACTGTTGAATAAAAAGAGCAGGTTATGAAACAGTATATGGTCCCATTACCATAAAATCTCTCTCTCTCTCTCTCTCTCCCTTTCCCTCTCTCTCTCTCTCTCACACACACACACTCACAGAGCCGTCTGGAAATCTGTTCACAAAACTGTTAACAGTAGCTCTCTCCAGTTGGTGGAATTTAAGGGCAGTTTCTACTTTCTTTAAACTTTATTTTTAGTTTCTTTAAACTATATATTTTGAATTTTTAAAAAATCTTCATAGTTAATTGCCAGGCGCAGTGGCACATGCCTATAATCCCAGCAACTCAGGAGGCTGAGAGACAGGAAGATCACAAGTTCAAGGTCAAACACAGCAACTCAGTGAGACTCTGTCTCAAAAGAAATAACAAGGTTTGGGGGTGTCGCTCATTGGTAGAGGGTACCTGGGTTCAATCCCCAGTACTGCAAAAATACATTCATACCCATAAAATAGTTAATCATTTTCATTTTGGAATAGGTAAATAAACAAGCAAACAAAAATAAAATCTTCCACTGTCCCAATCATGGTCCCCATTATCTCCTCTCAACTTTGGCTGAGCAATTCCGTGTTCCCTCAATGAGGAGGCCCAGCAGGTTGTGGGAGAAGCCCAAGCTTGGAACTACTGGATCCCAGCTGTGGATGTGTCTCTGCTGCCAGCTGTGTGACCTTCAAGAAGCCGGTCTCTAACATCTGCGATGTCTGTGGTCCTGAGCTCATGACTTCTGCCAGGCTCTGGGAAGACAGGGAACAAAGAAAGAGAAGTCTAGGAGGCTGAGGCCATCCTCATATCAGTGGACTGAAATCCACGCTCAGTTAAATCAGCTACAGGTGCCCAGGCATCTGTTGAGAGGAGCCAGGGGAACTGGGCACAGGATCAAACAGACTGCTCAGGCAAGATGCTGACACAGAATGTCTCCTCCAGGCCCCTCCACCCCCACCCTTCACACTCAGCTTATTCGCATTCTTGGATGCATGGTGCTTCCACCCCCACCCCCACCCCCTTCTCCCTGGTTCATAGTCTCCTGCAGGATGCTGGAGCCAGGAGGAACCTCAGGGAATTGGCTTTTCCAATCAATGCATCCCACTCCCTCATCTTGTAGGAAACCAAGGCCACAGGGGACAGGACTCTCTGTAGATGGGGACTTCACCAACATGGCTCTAAAACTGAACCCAGACTCTGGTTCTCCACTCTAACATAAGGACACAGGGTACAGGGACCAGCACACTCTAGTGCCTTCTCTTCTACCAGGTTCCCAGCCCAATTCACCACCTGGAAAACTTTTAACAGTTGTGCCACAGCTGTGTGCCTGAGGTCCTCATTGCCAGTTGGCCAAAAAGTGACCCAATGCCAAAATCCCACTTTACTTTCTGTTCCCAGGATCTTTCCTGGTACCAACTGTCATAGGTTCGTTTGCACAGAAAATGCACTGAGACAGATCTTGGGACAGGAGCAAAACTCGATGCAGCAGAGTTATCCTGCCTCAAGGCACCAGGACCCGGCCTTTATATCCCTACATCAAGCCTCCATTTGCAATGGTCTAGGGGTAGCCTGTGATTAGGCAAGGTGGCTCTCTTCAGTTGAGTGCAAGTCTCGGAGAGAAACACAGCTGGGCCCCATCACTACCAATACACCCAGCATCTGGGAGAATGAGGGCCTCAGTCCTGGAGGGGCAGCCCCCTGCAGGGGCTCTGGATGGTGCACCACAGCAACTCCTATGTAATCTCTCTGCCAGAGATTCCATGGCCAGCCAACAGTGAGGTCGCAAAAATCCAGCTGATGGAATGGCAGCTGTTATGCATACAAACAACAATAAGTGTTGGCGAGGATGTGGGGAAAAAAGTACACACATATACTGCTGGTGGGACTGCAAATTGGTGCAGCCAATATAGAAATCAGTATGGAGATTTCTTGGAAAATTGGGAATGGACCACCATTTGACCCAGCTGTCCCTCTCCTCGGTCTATACCCAAAGGACTTAAAAACAGCATACTACATGGACACAGCCCCATCAATGTTTGTTTATAGCAGAACAATTCACAATAGCTAAACTGTGGAACCAATCTAGATAACCTTCAATAGATGAATGGATAAAAAAATATGTGGCATATATATATATACAATGGAATATTATTCAGCAATAAAAGAGAATAAAATCATGACATTTGCAGGTAAATGGATGGAGTTAGAGAAGATAATGCTAAGTGAAGTTAGCCAATCCCCCAAAACCAAGTGCTGGATGTTTTCTTTGATATAAGGAGGCTGATTCATAGTGGGATAGGGATAGGGAGCATGGGAGGAATATAAGAACTCTAGATAGGGCAGAGGAGTTGGAGGGGGAAGGGAGGGGACCTGGGGTAATTAATGATGGTGGAATGTGATGATCATTAACTATCCAAAGTACATGTATGAAGACATGAATTGGTGTGAATATACTATGTATATAACCAGAGATATGAACAATTGTGTTCTATATGTGTAATAAGAATTGTAATGCATTCTGCTGTCATATATAAATTTTTTAAATTTACATAAAAATCCAGCTGACTAAAGCCCATGCATTAACAGGGCTAATTCCTTGACTTGCAGAGCCATCACCTCAGTCTCTGCCTTTATTTTATACATGGCTACTTCATGGGTGTGTGTACATGTGTCAACATTTCTCCTTTTTCTAAGGACACCAGTCATGTTGGATTTGGGCCCACCCTAAAGGACCTCGGCTCAACTAATTACATCTGCAATAACCCTATTTCTAAGGTCATGTTCTTAGGTAGTGGGTGTTAGACCTTCAAAATATGATTCTTAGGGGGACACCAGTCAACCCATAACAGTTTACTATTTTAAAATGGATCAGGGCTGGGTACAGAATGCCCCGAGTCTCTGTGGCATCCCCTTGGTTCCTACCCCTGCCAGTACCTAACTATCAAATAGATGGTGTTTGCCTGAGAAACTGGAGCCCTATCCCAGCCCCAGGTGAGCTCTGACCCTCCACTTGCCTTCCCTCTGCAAACAAGGAACAGGGCAGGGACAGACAGTTCTGATCTGCAGATGGACCAGCTTGAGTTCTCCCTGGTGCCAGCTGTGGCACAGCTGGAAGGCGGGAGAGGCAGCTTTCCCAACGCCAGGCTGTGTGCATGGGGCTCAGTGCCCCGGGGCGTGCTCAGGCCCCACTCCCACTCCCTCACGGCCTTCCTTTCTGACCCCAAGTGCTCCAGCTCTAGCTCCAGCATGTGGCCCTAGGAGTGTTGCCTCCCAGAACCCAGTTCAGTCATCGTAGACTGGAAAGGAAGCAAAGGCACGTGGCACCTCCCAAGGAGATTGCTTTTTGTACTCCAGCTATCAACATCTCGGGAACGTGATCAGTATTACCGTCCTCCAGGATTCGGAATCGAGGCTCCAAGATGGAGGGACTTACAGGGGTTTGGAAGCTGGCACAGTCAATCCCAGAGCATGGTGATGGAAAATCTGCACCAGGCCATGCTGGGAAGTCAACATTCACCACAGGTCTAGCTGGGCCACCTGCCTGCCATCTCCAGGACAGCCTGACCAAAGTCCAGGTACAATTGCCTTTATCTCCTCTGCTGCTGATCTCCATTTTCATCTCAGGGCCACTAGTCAGGAGGCCCCCTGAGCAGGAGGCCTGAGCAGCACTTGTGGGGGTGAGGTTGGTCACTGATAGCAGAAGTGCTGGCCATGCAGATGTTAGAGACAGGCTGGGCACTAAGCTTATCTTTGAGAGAACAGAATTCCCCAGCACTGCTCTTCAGCCTGCACCGCTGCCTGGCTGAGCCTTGGTAGGGAGGGAGGTCCCTTTCCCCTCTTGCCAGGGTTCCAGGATCCAGAGTGGTGCTGACTGCCTTCAGCCCTCCTGGCTGAGGGGTCTCTGGCCCTACAGCACAGCATGGGTCTGGCTGAGGAGTGACCTGCAGGACTGAAAAGGGCCACCTGCTGCAGCTAAGGACCTGCTAATGGCTTGTTTAGTTATTTCTTTCATCAAAGACACCAGCCCTGTGCGAGTGTGTGGGCAGGAACCCATGTGTGTGCAATGGTCCTGAGTACATGTGTGAGCATGTACACCCTCATGTCCAGACGTCTTTTCGTACAGGACAGAGGAGCTGGATCCTGTGCAGAAGATGACAGGAAACATCCTCACCCACAGAGGCTTCAGGACTCAAAAGTTTGGAAGCCCTCACTCTTTTGTGCCACCTCCATTTCCATCAGAGGATGAAGAACATTTCCACCACCACCACCCCCAGTGCTGGGGAGGGTACCCAAGGCCTCCCACATGCTAGGCAAGTGCTGCATCACTGAGTCACAGCCCCGGCCTGAGGAACTTTTTAAAAATCAGCCTCCCTCTTTCCATGCCAAACTCCATTTCTTCTGAGATCTCATCAAGGTGTTGGTTAGAGGGTGCAATGAATGACATATGTCTGCTTTGCAGTCTCCCCTTAAGCAGCCTTAGTTTTTTTTTTTTAATTGTGGTATAAAATTTACTATTTTTTTAATTTAAAAAATTTAGTTGTCAATGGATCTTCATTTTTTAAATTTATTTATTTATTTTTATGTGGTGCTGAGAATTGAACCTAGTGTCTCACACATGCTAGGCAAGTGCTCTACCACTGAGCTACAACCCACCCTAAAACTGACTATTTCAGCCTTTTTAAGGGTACAGTTCTGTGGCATTAAGTACATTGATATTGTTGTACAATCATAACCACTATCCATCTCCAGAACTTTCTCATCCCCATTTGAAACTCTGACCCACTGCTTTCCCCTCCCCTTAGCCCTGGACAACACCATTCCACTTTCTGCCTCTATAATAATAACTCTAGGTACCCCACATGATGATCATATAGTATTCGTCTTTTCATGACTGACCTATTTCACTTAACATGATGTCCCCAAGGTTTACTCATGTTGTAGCATGCATCAGAATCTCCTTCCTTTTTAAGGCTGAATAATATTCCTTTGCAGGGATAGACCATGCCTTCTCTATCCTTTCATCTTGTACACTTGAGTTGCTTCTACCTCTTTTTTAAAAATATTTTTTTAGTTGGACCTTTATTTTATTTATCTATTTATATGCAGTGCTAAGAATCAAATCCAGTGTCTCACATATGCTAGGCAAGCACTCTACCACTAAGCCATATCTCCAGCCCTGCTTCCACCTCTTAAATGCTGCTGTGTACACAAGTGTACAGATAGATATCTGTTCAAATCCCTCCTTTGAAGTCTTTGTGTATATACCCAGAAATAGAATTGCTGGATTCTATGGTAAGTCTATATTTAATTTTTTGAGGAATCACCACACCGTTTTACACAACAGTTACAGCATTTTACATTCCCACCAACTACACAAGGGTTTTGATTTCTCCACATTCTAATCAATATTTGTTTTCTGTTTCTGTTTTTGCAGTGCTGGCGATGGGACCCAGGGCCTTGAACATGCTGGGCGAATGCTCTGTCTCTGAGCTGCACCCCCAGCCTTTGTGATTTCCCTTTTTGTAGTAGCCTTCCTAATAGACAGGAGGGCATTTCTCATTGTGATTTTGATATATCTATCCCTAATGATTAATGATGTTGGACATCTTTTCATGTGGCGCCAACTATATGTAGATCTTCTTTGTGCAGTGTCTACATTTTTAAGTCTCCTCATCTCAATGCCCTGAAGGTTGTCATTTGGGACTATTTTCTCTTTGAGATTTTGTGTGTCCCATCAGGCCTGGACTTGCTCCCAGTGGAGACATGTTTGTGTGAGTGGGAAGTGGGAAGGAAAAGGAGCCAAAAAGAGAGATCGTGCCCAGCCTTGGAACCACCTGGGGAAGTTCGATATCAGGGATTTCAAGTCTACATTCTGAGAACTCCAGGAACCCAAGCTGAACTGGGTCTGAATCTTCGCGACTCCAGCTCAGTGGCTTGGGGCTCCCTAAGACAGAAGTTCTGGTTTTGAGGGGGCTTTCCCTGGGCTGGGAGGACACAGACCTTGTTCCTGGAGCAAGAATGTGCAGTACCTGCATCCAGAGCTGCCTGGGGCCCATGTGCTTGCAGTTTCCACAGAGATTTTGCTGTGTGCTAGCCACATGACACCGACCGTCACAGGGACAACCTTTCTGCTGATAGGAAAGATTATAATCATGATTGAAACCGCAAGGCGGGTGTACAGGCCAAGCGTATTATCTGTTGCAGTTCAGAGTTTATCAGAGCAGCACCCTACAAGGCCCTTCCTGCACCCCTGGGCCCACTTCCTGTCCTCTCCGCCTCCCCAGGCATCCATTCTATTGTTTAGTGTCACCCTTGCATACCTGTGAAACTTGTGTGTTTTCATGTGAATGTGTCTTCAACTGATATACATGATCCTGTGCAAATAAGTTGCATTCTCTTTCTCATTTTATTTTTTATCTAATACTATGTTTCTTAAAATTATTTTTAGTTGTAGATGGACATAACAATTTTATTTTTTACTTATTATGTGGTGCTGAGGATCGAACCCAGTGCCTCACACGAGCTAGGCAACGGCTCTACCACTAAGCCATAACCCCAGCCCTGACCATTTACCTTTTAAAAATCAATTCATAATTGCATGTATTTCTAATTCATAGATGATTTCATCCTGATTTTCACATCTGAGAGTTGTACAATCAGGTGCTGCCATCTCTTGATACACTTGATACACCCTCAAAAATCACTAACTAAATTTATCAGATCATCTATACCTTTTCTTTTTCTTTCTTTCTTGTTTTCTATTTTAACTAAAATTATCGAGTTGTTTCTTCCTGTAGCTCTATCAGGGGTGTGTGTGTGTGTATATAGTGTGTGTGTGTGTGTGTGTGTATACACAATAGTCTTAAAATATGTAAAATAACAATTTCATCCATAAAAGGAATGAAATCTATCATTTGCAACATTGAGGATGGAATTGGGGAAAATTATGTTAAGTGAAATACATAAGCCAGGCACAGAAAGAAGCTTGCTGTATATATCTTTCATATATATATATATTTGTATTTCATATATGTTCATATATATTATATATTTGTTTTTCTTTTGTCTTTCCTTTTATTATTATTTTTGCAGTGATTGGGATTGAACCCAGATTTTCAAGGATCACCATGCTAGCTAGACAAGTGCTCTACCACTGAGCCACACTTTAAGATTTTACATATATTTTAAGATTATGAGGTTTTATTTTATGAATTAACAATGAAAAAAACTTCTCAATTACAAAGGACATGTTCACTATAGGAAAAAATGAGATACATAAAAGAACAAAGTAAATGTTAAAAATGATAATGTGTTCCTGTATGCTAAGTGGTTGGTTTCAAATGCTAATTTTCTGTAATATATATATATATATATATTTTTTTTTTTTTTAAAGAGAGAAAGAGAGAGAGAGAGAATTTTTTAATATTTATTTTTTAGTCTTTGGTGGACACAACATCTTTATTTTTATTTTCTTTTTTATTAGTTATTCAAAACATTACAAAGCTCTTGACATATCATATTTCATACATTTGATTCAAGTGGGTTATGAATTCCCATTTTTACCCCGTACAACATCTTTATTTGTATGTGGTGCTGAGGATCGGACCCAGAGCCGCGTGCATGCCAGGCGAGCATGCTACCGCTTGAGCCACATCCCCAGCCCTGTAATATATTTTTATTTTTAATTGGTAGATAGTGATTGTACATATTTATGTGTACAATGTGACATTTCAATGCATGTATACCATGTGTACTCATCAGATCATGGTAACTAGCATATCTGATGAGACATTTATCTAACTAGCATATCTGATTAGACATTTATCTTCATCATTTCTTTTTTGGGGTATGGGAATTTATCCCAAGTGCTTTATCACTGAGCTACACCCCAAGTTATTTTGAGACAGAGTCTCACTAAAATAGATGAGGTTGGCTCAAACTTGTGATCTTCCTGCCTCAGTTTCCTGAGATGCGGGATTAGAGGTATGTGCCATACCATTCCTGACCATTTACCATTTCTTTGTATGGGTAACACCCAAAATCTTCTCTATTATTTTGAAATATTCAGTTAATTGTTGGCAGCCATAGCTATTCCACGGTGCTCCAGAACATTAAGAAGTTATTCCTCCTGGACAGCTGCACCTCTTACCTGTCAACCCTCCTCTCTTCAGCCCTCCACCCACACACTTCTGAGGCTGAGGACTGCTGTTCTATTCTCTTCTTCTTTGTGATATATTTTTTTAGCTGGCACAGATGTGAAAACATACAGCATGCTTTTTTTCTGTGCCTGGCTTATGTCACTTAAACATAATTTCCCCCAATTCCATCCTCACTGTTGCAAATGATAGATTTAATTCCTTTTATGGCTGAAGTTGTTGTTTTACATATTTTAAGACTACTGTTAGGTACCTACATGTTTGTGACCATTTTACCATATCTTATGTCCTTCTTTGTCAATACGTTGGGTTTTACCTTAAATTATATTTTATTAGGGTTTTTTATTTTTCCTTTGAGATGGAGTCTTCCATGTTGCCCAGACCGGCCTCAAATTCCTGGGCTCCAGCAACCCTCCTGCCTCAGCCTCCAGAGTAGCTGGGAATACAAGAATATGCCACTGTGCCCAGCTATTATTAGCTATTAAAATTGCTACTCTGACTTTCTTTGGTTTATATTTGCCTGATATATCTTTTTATTCTATCTTTTCAATCTTTTCCTGTCATTTTAGGTGTGCTCCCTATAGTCTAAGTATTAAGACTAAGAGTTTCTGTCTAGATATTTACTGACTTTTTGTATATTATAGTGAATGACATTTTATTTATAATTATTTTTAATGCTGTCACACTAAAACTTATTTTTATCATATATTATACTTACCATATGTTTTGTTAATTTTTTTTCTTTCTTGGATTTGATTAAAAGGCTTAACTTTCTTCTGCTGGTTTGAAAGATTTTTTAAAAAATCATGGAAAATGGCCAGGCACCGAGGCACATGCCTGTAATCCCATCAGAGACAAGAGGATCTCGAGTTCAAAGCCAGCCTTAGCAACTTAGTGAGGCTCTAAGCAACTTAGCAAGACCCTGTCACTAAATAAATATAAAAAAGCAGCTGGGGATGAGGCTCAATGGTAAAGTGCCCCTGGATAATTGAATCAATAAATGGAAATAAAGAGACAAATCTACCTCACAGAATAATTTGGAGTAAAAAAATGAAGAAGAAACCAACAAAATAATTATAGTAATAATTCCCTTAGGTGAGATCCACAGATAAGTGCTAAAATGAGTGAGCAAAGCTCTAAGGAGAGTCAGGATGTTTGGATAGACTCAAAGTATGTTTTCTAAAATATTATATTAATTACAGTACTGGTTTTAACATACGTTCACAAATTCTTTGATACTTCTCCCTCCAGAATGGGGATCTTAATTACTTGCCTCTTGAGTATAGGTTGCATTAATAATAACAAATAGAATCTGAAAGGGGGAAAATAATAACTTTAGTGGAAAATCCTGACAGACATTGCCTATACCAAATGAAGAAGATTAATTAATCAATAATAAATTGTGTTGACATCATGTACTTCCTGATACAATGTCCTGGGGAGGGCACTTTACCTCTGTGGTGTTTGTCCTCCAAATCTATAGCCTGAGAGAAACCATGAGAACACCTTAGAGAAATGCAAACTGAGAGATATTCTGTGAAACATTTGGTCAAGTATTCTTCAAAAACCAAGGTCATGAAAAATAAGGAAAAACTGAGATACCACCACCAATTGCAGAAATCTAAGGAGTCATGATGACTGAGTACATCATGGTATCCTGGAGAGAACTTGGTATGAGTGGACATTAGTGGGAAAACTGGTAAAATCTGAATCAGAACACTGGTTGATAGTGTTATGCCAATGTTAATTTCTTAGTTTTGATAAACAGCCCACAGTTAATAGGCTTTATCATGACAGAGCTGTGCTACCTGTATCACCTTTACAATTTTTCTGCAAATCTACAACTATTTCAAAATAAAAACTTAAGTGAGCTGGGTGCAGTGGCACATGCTTATAATCCCAGTGGCTGGGGAGGCTGAGACAGGAGGATTGGGAGTTTAAAGCTAGCCTCAGCAACGGCAAGGTGCTTAATAACTCAGTGAGACCCTGTCTCTAAATAAAATATAAAACAGGGCTGGGGATGTGGCTCAGTGGTTGAGTGCCCCTGAGTTCAATCCCTGGTACCAAAAACAAACAAACAAACAAACAAACAAATAACAAAAAACTTAAGGGGCAGGGATGTCACTCAGTAGTAGAGTGTGTGCTTAGCATGCACCAGGCTTTGGGTTCTGTCCCCAGCACCACACCTATATACGTACCAAGATAAAGCTGGCCAGGTGTGATGTCATAGAGCTGTAATTCCAGCTACTCAGGAGGCTGAGGCAGGAGGATCACAAGTTAAAATCAGCCTAGACAACTTGGTGAGACCCTATCTCAAAACAAAAAATAAAAAGGACTGAGGGTGTGGCTTATTGATCCCTTGGGTTCAATCCTCCGTACACCCTCCTCCCACTAAAAAAACCTTTAAAATACATATATTAATGATTCATATAAGTAGAAGAGAGATTATCAGGCAATGAGAGATTATCAGGACTGCAGAGACAAAGAAAAGCTTTTGAAATGAAAAAAAATCTTTCAATAAAATACCAATTAGGCACAGATGAAGAGAGAATTGAGGAATTAGTAGTTAACAGACTATCAATGGCAAAACACTGAGAACTGAATAGAGGGAAAACACAAAGGAGGCAATAATTAAGGTGTGTGTGTGTGTGTGTGTGTGTATAATTAGATCCTCAAAATGCAGAATAGAGAGAATAGAAAATAAAATATTTAAAGAGATAACGGCTATGAAAAAATTTAAACTAGTGAAAAACATGATATTAGAGGTTTCATAACAATCATGTATATCAAGCAGGATATATAAAAAGAAATTCATGATAAATCCACAAGATGCAGGCAACATCTCAGTAAAATTGAGAAACAAAAGACAAAGATAAGATCTTAAAGCCAGCCAGAGAGAAAGGACAGGCCATTTACACGAGACAGATAATTAGACACAGGCTGCTTAGCAGCAGGAACAGGAGATGAAAGTATGATCTTGTCAGTGCTGATGGGAAATAGCTGTCTGCCTGGAATTATGAACCTGTGAGACAGTCTTTCAGGATTGAGGGGGATGAGAAACGGGAGTTTACCATCAAGAAACCTGCACTAAAGGAAGGAAACAGTGAGCTCAGAAGAGCATTGCAAGACACAAGATAAAGGAGGGAATGCTGAGTAAGAAATGGAAATAATGTATATAAAGAAAATAAACATTGTCTTTTAAAATAATAACAGCATTTGCATAGACAATAGCAAATTGCTTTACCAGTTTACCATGCAAAGTAAGAAAGCATCCATCACAAAAAGAAAAGAAAGAAACTATTCTTAACCCCAGCTTAAGGGCTGGGTATGTAGCTCAGTGGTAGAGTGCTATGCCCAGTGTGTGTGAGCGCCTGGGTTTAATTCCCAGTTACCACTATTAAAAAAAAAGTACCCATCTCCCTGGTAACTAATTATCAGACTATAATTTTTATAGACCAGTGGTGAAATGGTATCACAGTGAGCTTTTTGTATGAATCTGTGGATGCAGTCTTTCTTTCCTAATGTTTTTATCTTTGTCTTTGATATGGTATCTTTTGCCATAGTCAATTTGTTTACCTAGTTAATTTCCTCCTTTAATTTTAAGGAATCTGGGTACTGTGCTAGAATTAGCCATGCCTTTCTAGCTCCAAAACTAATTTTTTTAAATTCTTTCATTGCTTCATTTGTATTTTGTGGTTTCACTTTTTAACATTGGCATATTTGGTCCACATGGGAATTATTTTGCTGTAAAGTATGAGGTATTGATGACCATCCTGTTTTATTCAGACAGCTTATGTAACAGTTTTATAATTGATTTATTGGGTTTTCTCCACTGATTTGAAATTTCAACTTTATCATATACTAAGTTCCTTTGTATTTGAATCTATTTCTGTATTTTCTATTATTTTCTATCGAGTTGTCTATTCCTATTCTAGTACCACTCTGGTTTATTTATTATAGCTGTATTAGATCTTTGGTAAACCTGTTCCCCTCTCATTTGTCCTGAATATTCTTATTTGTTTGGTTGCCAAAACATCCTGTTATTTCTATTGAACTCTTGTTAAATTCATACATTAACTTAGAGTAAATGGACTTTTTTGTGGTACTGAGGACTGAACCCCTGCTAGGCAAGTGATCTACCACTAAACTTCACCCGCATAAGTTTGTACTTTTTGTTTTGAGATAGGATCTCTCCAAATTGCCCGGGCTGGGCTTAAACTTGGAATCCTCCTGCCTCAGCCTCCCTAGTAGCTAGGATTATAGGTGTGCACCACCGTGCCCCACTTGGGTACATGAACTTTCTCAAAATGTGATATGACTGAGGGTGGGGGGGACAATCTGTAGAGATATAAAAATATATATCTGCAGAGATAGCCATATCATTTTTCTCTTTTGATATATTAATATGATAAGTTATATCAGTTTCCCAATATATACTTATATTTCTGGCAGGTAACTTTAAAAAAAAATTCTCTGTGTGAATATCGTGCTAAGCAAAATAAGCCAATCCCACAAAACCAAAGGCCGAATGTTTTCTCTAATATGTGGATGCTAATTCACCATAAGGCGGGGAGGTGGGGGGAGTGGACGGGGGCACTAGGGAAGAATACTGTTACTTTAGATTAGGTAGAGGGAAGTGATGGGAGGGGAGGGCAGGGGATGTGGGGATAGGAAAGATAGTATGAAACAGACATTATTACTGTATGTATCTATGTGACTCCATGACCAATATAATTCTACAACATGTACACTTAGAAAAATGAGAAATTATATCCCATCTATGTATGATATATCAAAGTGCATAAATGTATTCTACTTTCATGTATAACTAATTAAAACAAATAAAATTTTTTTTAAAAATCTGTGAATTATGTTTTTCTAAACAATGACCACTGTATCTGAGCCCTTCTCTCTGAAAAGAACATTAAATAAGTGCACAAATATGTAAGTGTTGCTCATGAAGCGCTCCCATCCCCTAATACATCCAAGTTACACACAGAAATTCTAGGCCCTTTGCTGGAGAGGATCAGGCAAAGCACCCAAAGGAACCGCCCCCCCACACACAATTAATGTGGGGTTTGCTGAGCTTCAGATCAAACAGGGGCTCTTTACCTGAGGACCTGCTTGGACCGGGAGCTGCAGGGCCTGAGGCCTCACCCAGCCTTCCAGCAGTCACTCCTACTCCCAGGGTCACCAGTCAATTCTGTTAATGATCTGAGATCTTTTTGATGTTTCTCAACTTCTTTCACAATGCTGGGGGCCTCAAATCAGCTCTGCCTAGGGGGACAAGAAGCAAGGAACAAAAGGTCACGCTCACCTGACCATGGTGTATCCTCAGAGTTTCCTGGGCTCAGCAAAGAAATTTCTATCACTGTCCAATAGGAGGCCTACACTTCTGCAATCAGATCCTTGGGATCACCAGCCTCTGTCCTTCAATTCTTTTTTTCTTTTCTTTTCTTCTTTTTCCTTTTTTTTTTTTTTTTTTTGTGGTACCAGGGATTAAATGGGGGAGGGCACTTAATGACTGAGCCAAATCCCAGAACTTTTTTTGTATTTTATTTAGAGATAGGGTTTCACTGAGTTGCTAAGGGCCTCACTAAATTGCTGAGGCTGGCTTTGAACTAGAGATCCTCCTGCCTCAGCCTCCCCAGCCACTGGGATTATAGGCACTCGCCAATGAACCCGGCTCTGTTCTTTAGTTCTGAGATGGTCTTTCTAGCTCTTTCCTCTCTGCACAGATGGGCCCTTGACTCCAAACCTCTGGCAGCAAGTCCCACTAACTACTGGGAGGATTCCAAGGCTTTGGCCACCCTCACCGTGGACACAGGCCTGGCCTCTGAGCTGCACAGAGTTCTAATGGCTGGTCAGGAGCCCCAGCCAAAGAACCCATTGCATAGATCAGTGTTTAGTTGTGATAAAGCTGAAAAGAAACATCTCAAGGCAGGAGACACTCTCAACATTAGATAGAATCATATGATCATATGAAATTGCCAATAACTTGCTGGTTTTGATCTACAAAAAATAAAAAGAAGGTAGAGCAGCCACAGAATCAATCTGTGGTGCCACCCAGTGGTCAGAGCAGGAAAGCAGCTGATTTCATTCATGATGACTGTGGTGACAATAGAGTAACTGATTCCTACAGCTCCCACTACTTGCACAGATAATTAAATGTTATTATTGTATTTATGGTAATAGTTCTGTACAGGTATACAATACAGCTATCCTGAGGTAACAGGCAGGCACTATTATTATCTCTATTTTAAATGAGAAAAATGAGGCTCCAGGGATGTAAGGGAGCCTCTGCTGTGACAGCCAGCACAGCCAGCATGAGAGGTGGCTGAAAAGCACCCAGACAGAACATCCCTCCTTCCCTCTAACTCCAAAAGTCACCAAGTCCTGTGGCTTATACCTACTGAATTTCCCAGAATTTGTTTTAAATATGTAAACAAGGTACAACAGTCAAAGTTTTAAAAAGATAACCAGAGGAAATTTCCTGCTATGGTTTGAATATGGTTTATCCCCTTTGAAAACTCATGTTCAAGTTTAATCCCCATGATAAGGCATTAGGGGGTGTAAGTTTAATCTGACTGTGGTGCTTAGAGGTGGGGTCTTAGGAAGTGGTTAGGGTTAGATATAGTGAGCAGTGTGGAACCTCTATGATTAAACATTGGTGGCTTTATAGAAGTGGGCAGAAGCAGAAGCAGTGGTGTGCATCCATCTATAGTCGCTGCTACTTGGGAGGCTGAGGCACGATGATCATTTGAGGTCAGGAGTTAGAGGGAAACATAATAGGACCCAATCTCAGGAAAAGGAGTACAAAGAAAAACCAAGAACAGGGCTGGGGCTGTAGCTGAGTGGTAGAGCACTCGCATCACATGTGTGAGGCACTGGGTTTGATCCTCAGCACCACATAAAAATAAATGAATAAATAAAGATATTATGTCCATCTACAACTGAAAAATATTTTTTAAAAAAGAAGAAAAATCAAGAACAAGAAGAGGGACAGAGACTAGAGAATATGGGCACAAGTACTCCCTGATTTTCACCACGAGATCCTCTGTGCCTCCTGGAGATTCTGCCAGCAGAAAACTATCATCAGATGCAGCCCATCAACCTCAAACCAGACTGTGAACCAAAGGAAACTTCTTTTCTTCATAATTTACCTAGCCTGTGGTATTGTGCTATTAGCAACAAACTGGACAAACACATTTCTCTACCTGTCATTTCTCTCAATTACACTATCAAGACAGCTTCTTTGGAGAAGGGCGTGGTAGCATATACCTATAATTCAATGACTTGGGAGGCTGTGGCAGAATTGCAATTTCAAGGCCAGCCTCAGCAATTTAGTAAGGTCCTAAGCAATTTAGTGAGATCCTGTCTCAAAAACAAACAAACAAACAAAAAAAAAAAAAAAACAAGGGCTGTGGATGTGGCGCCATAGTTAAGTGCCATTGGGTTCAATCCCCCCATGCAAAAAAAAAATAAAAAAAAAGAAAAAGAAAAAGAAAAAGAAAGAAAGGAAAGGAAAGACGGCATCCTTAGCTAGACATGGAGACACATGCCTGTAATCCCAGCTACTTGGGAGGTTGAGGCAGGAGGATCTCAAATTCGAGGCCAGCCTGGGTGACTTAGCAGAATTCTGTCTCAAAATAAAAAAAATAAAAAGGGTTGGGGATGTAGTTCAGTGGTAGAGTACCTCTGGGTTCAAGTCCCAGTACCTCCCCAAAAGAAACAGAGCCTCCTCACTGATCAGGCTGCCTCCATTCTGACCTCCCCTAATCCTCCTTTGCAACCAGCATAAACTATCTAAACTGCAAATCTAACTATAATTCTGACAAAAACATTTCAGCAGCCCCCATCACTCCCAGGATAAGTACACACTCCTGAGTGGGGTAGGGCCTCACTCCATCCAAGTTGCTTGCTTCTAGCCCACATTTCCCCCAACCCCTCCACACCCAGACCATTCAACCCACAAACAAAACTGCCATTGGATCTCGGCCTGGATTAACTGGTGCCCCTTCCTAGGTGTCTAGAGGCCTTCCTGCTTACCTCTAGACTAAACACAGTGGGGTTTTGGTAATGGTATGAAAATAAATCAAAGGGGAAAGGTAGTTTTTTCAAATACCTTTGGTTCAAGAAAATGAATATCCATATGGGGGAAAATGAGTCTTGGTCCTTACCTCAAACCATACATAAAAGTTAATTCAAATGTATCAGAGACTTGAACAAAAAGCAAAAAGTGCTTCAATTCTAGAAGAAAATATTAAGGTAAAAAGATTTCTTAAGACAAAAAGTATGAGCCAGCAAGGAAAAGTTTTAATAAATTGAATGCTGTCACAACTAGAAATTTGGTTCTTTGCAAGATTCCATTAAGATGCGAAGTCAAACCACAGGCTGCCATGGACTTTCAGGCACTGCTGGTGATGATATAAAACAGTGGACTTGCTTTGAAAAACAATTTCACAGCTTCCTATAAAATTAAAAACAGACTCACCACACAACCAGCGAGCCCATCCACTTCGAGGTACTTACCCAAGAGAAATGAAAACATAAGTCCACACAAAAGCTTTTATGGAATGTGTAAGTCCATTTTATTCACAATATCCTGCAACTAGAAAGAATCCAAGGGTCCTTTTTGGAGTTTTGAGAGGATGCCTTCTCTGAACCTTTGAGGGGTTCAGAGCCCAGCGTCCGCAGTGTTCGAATGGATAAACAACTTGTGGTGTCCCCATACAATGGCAAACTACTCACCAATGACAAGAAGGGATCTACTGACATCCACTCCAGTGACTATGAGAAACTTAATGTTGCCCCAGCGTGGCTTGGCCACCTCTGACAGTGCACAACTGTTTTTTTTCCCCCCAGTTCCTCAATACAGTCAATCCAGATATCTTGTCCTCTCTGCTGTAACCACTTCCTGGTAACCCCCTACTGACAAGACAGAGAGATACAAGCTACAGGGTTCATCCCACGAACCCCACACCCTCCATGGACTGCATAGATCTGCTATAGTGACTGCTCCTAAGTCCCAGCATAGAACCTAAGCCTGCTGGCTCTGAACAAACTAAGTAGAAGCCCTCTTGGAACCCCTGCTGGGGACTAACACCTTGGATCTCAATAAAGGCTCCTGCCCACAGATCCATCCCTCTCTGCTTCCCAGCTGCTGGCTGAGACAAGGCCCCCATGAGCTACCTAACCCCCTCATCAGCACCCCTCTCCTCTCATGGTTTATAAGTAATATACAACTTTTGTTATTCCATGGGCTGTATTGCATTGCCTGCTCTGTTTGGCCTTACTGCAGTAACACCCCAGAACCTTTTTCTCTGGCCAGGACTCTCATAGAGCCATCTACCTTGGAATAAACTGGACACAGGTCAGACATGGGTCACCTGTCAGACTCTTAAGCATTAGGCCATCTCCGAGTGTACAGAAGTATCTGGTGGAAAACACACTATGGACACTCAAGACCAAATTCCCTGGAGCCTTGTCAAGACAAGGCTGCTTATAACCAGTGTCCAGAGGGGGATTTCAAGAACAAGTCAGAGGAAAATACAACACACACACAACCACATGGGTGAATCTCAAAAGCATTGTGCTAAAGTAAAAAGAAAGGGGGGCCGATATCACAAACAAAAGAGCACATACTGTTTGGTCCTATTTATATGGAATTGTCAGAGGGGCAGACCCAGGAATAAAAATCAGAGTGGATGACTGGAGCCCAGGTAAAGAGGGATGAAGGACTGACTGCAAAGGAGCAGGGGACTGTTTTGGGTCTGGTAATGCGCTTCTCGAACGGGGGCACCGGCCAATCTGGTGTTTTCATCAGCCAAAAGTTATGAGACTGTATACAATACTAACAATTTATAGTATTTATTTTATATAAATAATAGCTCAAGAAAGTAGTTCCTTGGTCTTGTTTGCATTTTTTTTTTTTTATGTGAGCGTCGCTGTGAAGCATGAAGGAAAGCACAAGTGGAAGGATTTTGCTTGTAAGCGTCCAAAAACATGATTTGGAAGGAAAGGCGGTTGGCGGACTCTCCTCCCTGGGGCACCCGGGAAGTTAGTGGAACGTTCTCTCGCCAGGGGGCAGCGTCGTACCGCGCCGGCCACACGTCCCTCCGGTCCGGGGCGGGGACCCAGAGGAACGCGGGAGGCGACCCGCCGCGGCCTGGCACGCCGAGCTCCGCCTAGGAGCCGCGATTCGGGGTGCTGGCAGTGGCAGAGGAGCGAGGAGCGGCGGCTGCGACGCCGCAGTGCGCTGCTGGAGGACGGCGTCTTGCAGGCCGGGCCCTCCGCGCAGCGCTCCCGGGGCAGGGGCTCAGGTTCCATCACCACGCAGCCCCCAGACTCACAGGGGACTCCCGGAGAAGAGTGACACCACACACCCCTTGTTGCTGAGCTACCCAGAGTCGGTCACCTATCCCCAACCTGCGCAAGTCGAAAATGGGCAGAAAGAACCCAGGATTTTCCAGAATGAAATCCGCGGCAGCGAGCCGCCCCCCGGAGTACGCAGCGCCAGGGGTGAACCGAACGTGCTCTGCGACGCCACTTCCCCCATGACGTGCCTGGGCGCCCATCTCCTCGCTTACCCTCCACGCAGTAAAGCAGGTCATCTTGTCACAGGAAACCCCCGGCAAGGGGAGCAGTGATTGCGGTTCCCCCCGCCCCCCATCCTGGGGCTCGAACCCACGGCCTCACTAATGCTAGGGAAGGGCTTTACCACCGAGCTACACCCCCAGCTCAGGGATGGTCTATCCTACTACGATCGAGAAGTGTCACCGTGTAACTGTCCTCGTGCTAAAGGGCTGCTCACCAGGCGTTGCTCGCCCAGGAGGGGCTGCTAGCAGAAAGAGCCTGAAGGCCGGCGGATCCGATCGGTCACCGGCGGCTTGCAGCCTGCGGCCTGAAGGACTCAGGGCTTCCCCATGATTCCCCACTGTGACCATCGCTCGCCGCAGGATCGTGGGGGAAGGCACACTAGCGGCCCCGCCCGTGCGCTCCTTCCCATCCCTCTCTGCCCGGTCTGGAGCACTGCGAGACTTGCCTTATTCCCTGGTGGCTCTGGTGAGGCCAGGCCGCCTACCCCCCGCCCCGCCCTCTGTCCTGTCGCAGCCCGGCTGCCGCGCCTGGGGTGCAGGCTCTCGCCCGCCCTCCCGCCGGACGCCACCAGCGCGGCAGGTGTGGCCCAGAGGCAGCGCGCGGGTGAGTCGGCCCCAGCCTCTCCCAAATAGCTGACAGGGGTAGCGGGGGGAGACAAGAAGGCCAGCAGTTGTGTCCACTTGTATCTTTGCTAGTAGTGCTAGAGCCCGAGAAGGAAGGCAGAGGAGCCATGGACGCCCACGTTCTCGCCGGCAGCTTTCCCCAAGTCAGGGTCCGCAGGCTCTGAGCATTGCCCCTCCCGAATTTAGGGAAGATGGGGCTCGCGGTTCCATTTTCTCAGGAAAGGAAACCGTGGGTTTCACTCCACTTGAGAGCACTGGCTCTGGGCCCAGACAGAAGCCTGGGCTTGAGTCTTCTCCTGCGACTGGATTCGGCTTGGGAAGATGGTGTTCTAGGTGGTTCCATAACCTTACAGTGTCCCCATGTATAAAATAGGGGCATAAAGATGCCTCACTGGGTTCCCATGAAGTTGAAACCAAAAGATACTGCTATTTGCTGAGTGTGAAACCTGGGAAGGATATCAGCTTCCTGTGTTGGGGACTACTCTTCAGGCCAGATCTGTCCCCCAAGTGACAGGATGTCCTCCTGGCCCAGGAGCTGCATGGGGGCATGGAGAAAAATAAAGAAAGGCAGATCTAGCTGCCAACACCGAGAGCTTCCTTGTTGATGGCATGGGGGCATCCTCCTGGAGCATACTGGGCCACAGGGACAGCTGCTGCTTTCCTTAAAGAGGACATTCCTCACTGTTTCTGCTCAGATGTCATTACTCACACCTTTGCCTCAGAAAACTGGCAACCACTGTCAAAATCATTAACACCCGAAATCTTCCTGTTGCAGAGCAGTGTCCCCATTTTGTAAACTGGTACTTCGAGGTCTTTGAGGGTTAAATGATGTACCCCAGTTAATGGAGATACTTGCTCTCTTCCACTCTCCTTGATGTGTGCTTAATTCTGTATTGCATTCTCCGTCAATCAAAGGATAAATGTAGGCCCATTAGCCAGAGGAAGGAAGCAGCCCACTCCAGATCTTCAGATGCTTTCAGGGTGGAGCACCTAGCAGAGTTTACTACAGCCTCACTGAGGTTAAGGTGAGAATGAAGTGTCACACTAAACAGGAGAAGGAATTCTGGAGAGCCACTCACTGTCTGCCCCTGGGATGGACCCCGGCGATTGAAACAAGATCTTGGCCTTCAAGGATATTGTCCTTGAGCATATGGGTGGGAGAAGCAGTATTTGGTTGTTGCGCAGCGCCTCTCCCTCAGTCTTAAAACCTGCTCAAAAAGCCGGCTCTGAGTAGGGACAGAAATATTTTAGGAACCGCCATCCTCTCTGTAAGCAACTACCCAGGAACTTTGTCAGGAAGTTTGAATTTGAAAGTAGGGATCTTCCTTGGAATGAGCTGCATGCGATGGCAGTCCCAGAGCAGATACCACACATTAGGCTCCTGAGAAACCTGGGGCACCAGTAGCCAGCGCGGGTCCTCTGACTCATGAGCAGGAGGACAAGCGTCTGTTTACCCAAGTCTGCCCCAGCAGTCTCGTCCTTCTTCCTTCTCTCGCCCCACGGATGTGACTTCTTTCCAGGCCTCCCGCGACCAGCACGTGGTTCCCTCTTGGCTGCACTCCAGCCACAGACGTGGCTCTCCCTGCTGCCTGCCCTACACCTTCCCCAGTCTCCGTGGCTGCCCCGCGTGCTCCCCTACCCCACAGTCCAATCTCCGTGCCCCTTTATTCTTAAGTCTTCTCTCCCTTGCCTTCTGGGAAACCCACAGCCAGAGTCTTAGGGAAAAGCAGGATTCGGACCGGGCATATCTGTTTGCTCACTGTTATTTCAGTGAATGAGCAGACTCGCGTTCTAATTGGGTTTAGGTGAATCTGCCCCCCTTGATCACCAGGCAAGAGATGGCTGGAAGGACCGCCCCTCCAGCCTGGCCTTTGGCTTGGAGAGCTGCTGAGAGGGCAGCTGTGGGGGATTGGGGGCTTGAGAACTCTAGTGTTTGTGATGGTCAGTGACCCCCACATGACCAACCCCTTGGAGGAACTTCCTGTTCTTGATAAAAGGGCCACAGTGGCCCATCCAGGATTGGACCCAAGGGGTTGAGACTCATCCCAGTGGATCCCAGCCCTGGGGGACCTCTGCCAGGCAGGGCAGTGAGCAGACAACTGTCAGTGTATGGTGCGGTGTAGAACGTCATATGGAGTTCTTTGGAAGGCGAGTTAGAGAGCCTTCTCAGGGGTCCCACCAGTTGAAGCAAAATGGATTATGAGATCAACCACTTGTTATGTCTGCATCATCCCCCCCCCCCCCGCACCCTTTTCATTCCACAACAGCCCTGAAGTAGGCACTCATTTTACAGAGGAGATACAAGTTGGGGTTAAGATATTACTCTCACCACCAGCATGTGACAGAGCACAGACTTGAAACCTGGGTTGCTTGATGCCCTAGCTGGTCTTAACCTTCGTGTTACCAGTAGCATAATAAGAAAAGGAAACCACATGAGCAAAGAAGTTGAGTGAGAGATGGTACTGAACACAGAAGGGGCTACAGAAGAAGTTCCACTGGTAACTAAGTAGGAGTAGAGACTAGAGAGGACAGGGGGCTGTGGAGGATCTTGTAAGCCATAAACAGGACTTGGTGTGGTCCTGAGGGTGTGGGGCCTGCCCCCTCCCATCTAGAGACTTTGTATAGAGCATAATTGGGTCTCTCTGGCTGCAGGCAGGAAGATGGATGGAATGGAGAGGGAGAGTGGAGGTTTGGGTGCAGTCTGCTTTGGATCTTGCTTCTCAATGTATTTCTCCATGTGCACACAGAGAAACTGATTCCTGCTGTAAGACACACCAGATAGTAAAGGAGGGGGTTGTATTCAACTACAGGCAACCACCCTGAGACTCCAGCCATCTGAAGTCCTGCACAGACACGAGTAGGGGTGAGGAATTCCAGGCAACATGTACCCCAGTTATGACATGCTTAGACTCGATAGATGAGTGACAATGGATGGGGACTAAAAGCTGGATTCAAGGAATGATTAAAAGCAAAGTTGGTGTTGCATAGTGAAGGGAGAGGGAAGATAATTCCTGGGATGGGGGACTGAACAACTGGACAAATTATATTTCTCTCCCTGCTGCAGGGAGCATGGGGACATGGCTGATTCATCATGGGGAAGATGATGAATAATGTTTGGCTACCCTGCACTTGAAACAGGTGCAGAAGCCTAACAGGCAGTGGGGTCAAACAGATTGGGTCCAATGCTTAGTTTCACCAACTTACTAGTTCTGTTACCTTGGGGGGAGTACCTGTTAATTATTGTACAAGATAGGATAATCATAGGGTTATACAGTCATTGTGAGAATATAATGAGATAATGAGCAGGGCACAGTGGTGTTTGTGCCTGTAGTCTCAACTACTTAGAGGATTAGTTTAGTCCATGAGTTTGAGGCCATTCTGGACAATGTAGCAATACCCTATCTCTTGAGATGGGTAAGGGACAAAGAAGGGAAATATGTCTAATAAATGGCAATGCTATTATTAGAAATTGAAACCATGAGAATAAATGAAATGGTTTAAAAAGAGTGTGTATGGTGAGAAGTGACATTTGAGGAGTGGACAGAGGAAAAGAAGCTTAAGATCAAATGGACAGAGAAAGAGAAGGAAAGCCAAGAGCACCTGATGCTTTGGATGCCACTTGTAGGAGCCACACAGTTGGTTGATCCACCTCACTTCCATCTTCCTAACAAAGTCAGAGTCAGAGCAAGTGTCCTCCTCTCAAGGGTGCCTTGGAGGAAGCAGCCCACAATCCCAGTGCTGACCCTCAAGGCAAGTTGTCAACAACAATCCCATTTCCCTTGCAAGTTACTGGCTTAAGAAGATGTAGTTGATACAGTTCTGTGTGGTAGAACTTGGTAGAATGTCTTCTAGGGGACTTCAGAAAATATTTCCTTGATTTTTTTTCTCTTTCACCAGTACTGGGGATGAAACTCAGGGCCTCATACATTCAAAGCAAGTGCTTCACCCCCAAACTATATCCCTAGTTCTTTATTTTGAGATGCCCAGGTCAGCCTCCAACTTGAAATCCTCTTGCCTCAGCCTTTTGAGTTACCCAGATTTCAGGCGTGCTCCACTGCACCTGGCCAAGATTTCCTTGATCTTAAAAGTTGTGTGTGCACATCAAAACCACAATAAGATGACACTTCTCAGCTACTAGAATGGCTAGACTAAAAAGCTGATGGTAACAAATGTTGGTCGGAGTAAGGAGAAATCAAAACTCACACACAGTTTTATTGGGAATATAAAATAGTACAGCAACTTTACAAAACAATCTAGCAACCAAGTACAGTGGCACATGCCTGTAATCCCAGTGGCTCTGGAGGACAAGGCAGGAGGATACAAAGTTCAAGACCAACCTCAGCAACTTAGCAAGGCCCTAAGCAACTTAGCAAGACCATGTCTCAAAATAAAAAATAAAAGAGGGCTGGGGAATGGGCTCAGTTGTAAAGCATCCCTGTATTCAATCCCCAGTATTAAAAAAAATCTGGCAGTTTCCTCAAACAATTAGACACAGAGTTACCATATGACCTCCACTCTTAGGTATCTATTGAGAGAAAGGAAAACATATCCACACAGAAACTTGTTATACAAATATTTATAGCACATGCATGTAATCCCAGCAACTTGGGGAGCTGAGGCAGGAAGATGACAAGTTCAAGGCCAGCCTCAGCAATTTAGCAAGTCCTTAGCAATTGAGCAAGATCCTGTCTCAAAATAAAAAAGAAAAAGGGCTGGGGGTGTGGCTCAGTGGTTGAGTGCCCCTGGATTCAGTCCCCAGTAATACCCTCCCCCAAAAGAAAGAAAGAAAGTAATCTAAATGTTCATAGCAAGATTATTCATATTAGCCAAAATGAAAACAATTCAAACGTTAATCAATAGATGAATGGATAGACAAAATGTGGCACTGTGTGTGTGTGTGTGTGTGTGTGTGTGTATATATATATATATATATATATATATATATATATATATATATATATATATTGTATACACACTGGAATATTATTTGGCCATAAAAAGAGAGTGCTAATACATGCTACAACATGCATGAACATTTTTTTTCTCTTTTGGGGGTACTGGGGATTGAACTCAGGGCCTCCTCATTCTTGGTAAGTGCTCTACTGATGGGAATTTCTGACTGGGTGATAGTAGAAACAAAATATACTTTGTATACACTCAGAGATATGAAAAATTGTGCTCTATAGGTGTAATATGGATTGTAATGCATTATGTTGTCAAATATAACAAATTAGAATAAAAAAGGATTTAAAAAAAACCCAAAACCAAAATCCAGCCAAATGAGTGTGAACATACAGGCAACATTTTAATTGTGGCCTCAGCTGAAGGAAGAGAGAACCGATTGAGAGGGGAAGCAGGCTCCTCCCCAAACACGAGGAGATATAAACTTTCATTGATTTTTCTGGAGTGGGTTAAAGTCCAGCATTTTTCTTTGGCCAGGGGTGTCGTCACACTCCTGGCCTGGAAGAATGGGCAGTTAGCTTGTCCCAGGAACTGGTGTATTTTTCTGTTGTCCTGCACAAATATTTCAGCCTTGTGATAAGATTTGGCTGTTGCAGCTGCTAAGGGGACACAGGGGTGGGGGTAGAAGAAAACACATGCCACGCTTTTAAAGTAACAGGTTAAGGGCTCAGGAGTTTGTTTGCCTTCTGTCCTTCCACACTGACAGGAGAGCCTCATTTGCTCATTTGGTTTATTCTTGGAGACATTATGGTGAAGGCATCCTGGATCTTATGATGCACCTGGTCTCTGTGGTCAATAAGACTGTTTGGAGAAGGACAGGTAAGACACCTAGTATACTTGAGTAATAGGTCACGAGTTAACACCTCAGGAGAGCATCCCCACAATGGTCTCTTTCTACCACTGAGCGGCACACCACAAGCCTATCTGAAGTTTGAAAACATGCTAAGAGAAGAAACCAGTCACAGACCACTGTATACTATATGAGACTCTTCACATGAAAATCCAGAATAGAGAAATCTACAGAGACAGGAAATAGATTAATGGTTGCTTAGGGCTGGGTGGTGGCAGGGGGAAGGGAAGTGCTAGATAAAGTTCATGGGGTTTCTTCTGCAGGAAATGAAATTATTCTAAAGTCTACTGTGGTGATGGATGCACCTGTTTGTAAATATACTAAAAATCATTATTGGTGCACTTTAAATGAATGCATTGTATGGCATATGAATTATCTCTCAATAAAACTTTTTTTTTTTTTTAAAAAAGAGAGACCCCCAAATACAGGCTCTTGTCAATGTGGTTGGGTCTGGATGGGACTCCTTCAGCCACCTTGTTACAAGGACAGCATTCATGTGAGTGAGTTAGAATCAAAAGTATCAGTGAGAGCCAGGTGTGGTGGTGCATGCCTGTAATCCCAGCAACTCAGGAAGCTGAGGTAGGAGGAAGCCAGCCTGGACAACTTAGTGAGACCCTGTCTCAAAATAAAAATAAAAAGGGCTGGGGGTGTAGCTAAGCGGTAGAATGCACCTGGTCCTTTAATAACCAGTATTTCAAAAAAAAAAAAGCATCCCTGAGAAGCAGTAATGGACCCCTGGCTGTCTGGCTGTCATGTGACTTATCGATCAAAAGCCATTGCCAGTCACCTCAGTTGTCAGTCTGCTCTCACTGAAGGAAGCTGGAGAATGAACATGGACTATGTCAGGAAACTTCCATATCTCCCTGACCAGACTGCCAGAAGAAAAAAGCCAACGCAGCAGGAAGATGCCTTCACTTGACCTCTGCCTTCCAGATGCTTCCCACTGCTTTGCTCTTTGTTACTACTTCTGTCTCAGATATTCTACCTGGAGTTACTTTTCCTTCTGCTTAAAATGTCCTTTAGAATTTTCCAAGGGTCTGCTTGTGATGAGCTTTCCCTTTTGTTTTCCCTGAAAATACCCTCACTCTTGGAAGATTTAAAACGAAAATGAACAGATTTTGAAATTGCTGGGAGAAACTCCATGTTCTCCCTCCCTTGTTTGCCAGGAGAAAACAATGAAAACTGCAGATATAAGGCCTGTCTCAAATCTGCTTACTAAATTCTGAAAACCTAATTCACAGAATTCAACTTCAAAGAAGTCTACAAAATGATTTTGTGTGTGTGTGTGTGTGTGTGTGTGTGTGTCCTAGCCTTTCCTGGGCAGTAAAACACTCCACAAGGAGATAGTAACAGTGGAAAGGATCCCTGTGGTTAAATGGCATCAATGTAGGGGCCTGACTTGGCCAATGGGCTTGACAAGGAGAAACCAAGGAGGCTTTTGGGTGGGCCACGTAAGCATAGTGTTGGGAAAAGCCAGGTGGTAATAGACAGAACAGAAGAAGAGAGGAATGAATTCAGCAAATGTAGATGGTTTGAGGATTCCTATGTAAGAAGAGAAGGAGTGGATTGAAGGTACATCTAGTTTCAACAAAGCTTTGGTTGGCTTTTCTTCTGCTTGGGAATCAGACATGTTTTTGTGTGGAAGGGAAGGTGTTAACCAAGGAGAAGAGAGGGAGAGAGATGACACTGATATATGGAGGGATGGCTGCTGGTGTAGGAGGTGCTCACAGAGTGTGGAAAGATGTCATGATATTTGGCTAAGTGACAAACGCATATTGTAGAGCAAACACTGTATGGTCCTTTTCCTGTTTTAAAAATGTATTAGCTGGCTGGGCACAGTGGCTCACTCCTGTAATCCCAGTGGCTTGGGAGGCTGAGACAGGAAGATCGTGAGTTCAAAGCCAGCCTCTGCAAAAAGCAAGGTGCTAAACAACTCAATGAGACCCTGACTCAAAATAAAATATGAAATATGGCTGGGGATGTGGCTCAGTGGTCAAGTGCCCTTTAGTCCAATCCCTAGTACCATAAAAAAAAAAAAAGGTATTAGCTGGGCGCAGTGGCGTACTCATATAATCCCAGTGACTCCAGAGGCTGAGGCAGGAGGACCACAAGTTTGGGGTCAGCCTCAGCAACTTAGCAAAGCCCTAAGCAACTTAGTGAGATCCTGTCTCAGAAATAAAAAGTAAAAAGGGCTGGGGGATGTGGCTCAGTGGTAAAGCACCCTTGAGTTCAATCCCCACTACAAAAATAAAACATACACACACACACACACACACACACACACACACACACACACATATATATGTTTTCAAATAATATATATATATATGTTTACATATATTTATTTCTTATCCTTTCTTCTACAACAATCACATATTATTTTTATAAATAGAAAAATGCAATTAAGGTTGTTAAGAGGACAGAAGTGGAGAGTTATCCTTGAATTATAATAGGAATAAATTGCTGGAAAAAACCCTAAACTGCTTAATAAAATAATATGCAAGCTGAGTAAAAAAGTAAAGCGATATTTAGGCACAAAGGGAGGACAGGGAGGCACACAAAGTACAAAGCCAGATGTGGACTGGAGGACATGTCCAGGGTGGGTGAATCTGAGCACCAAATTCTTCAGCTTCTCAGGACTAGCAGGATAGAAGATAAAGCCCAGGGCCCACCAAGAGGGAAGACTAACAGGAAATGCCCCCAAAGCAAAAACTCTACAGGGCTAGTCTCAGTGTAAAGGTGACCTAGAAATAAGCTCTTTCATGTCATAGATCTGCAAGGAAAACTGCCTTTCTTGGATCCTGATGCTAATTAAATTGAGGTGGGTCTGGGAGCTCCCACTTAAAAAAATTGTAACCACAGGCCTACTCTCTTACAAGTTTCAGTCTCCATTTACACACTAGGCCCCACTCTCCTTCCAAAAGAATAACCAAAAAACTTTGGAGTCAATAATTTGATTAAAAATAGTCCTGCTCTTGTAATGCCTACATGTACCTGACAGAAGCAAGCATCCCTGCCCTCAAAGAATTCCAAGGCAATGTTCTGAAGAAATGAGCAGCCCCCAAATAAAATAATTCAATAAATATACAATAAATGAACATTGTGAGTGGGGACCAATAGAAATAAAAAAAAACCAGGTTCAGACCCAGACTTTACATGCTAGAATTATTAGACATATTATACCAAATAAGTATGTTTGATATAATTTAATAAATAAAATTAAGCCTTGAAAATATGACAAAAGAACAAGCAGACATGGAAAATATCAAACAACTTATAGAAAAGAAAAATATAATTGAAATGTAAAACTCAACAAATAGGTTTAACAAATGATTATATACAGCTAAAGGGATGACTGCAGATGTGGAAGACAGAAACAGAACTTGCCCAAAATACAGCCCAGTGAGATAAAGATTGGAAAATATAATACAGAAGTAAAAGGACATGGAAGATAGAATGAGAAGTTCTCTTAAATATTTAGTCCTAATTCTATGGGGTGAGTAAATAAGGGGAAAAGACAATATTCAAAGAACTAATGGAGAATTACTTTCTATAAATAACTTTCTGTAAACTAATAGAGTATTACTTCTATAATCCACAGGTTTGAGAAGTCAAAAAATTTCATCTATGCTAAGTAAAAAGAAATGTGCATCCAGAATCATTACAGTAAAATAATAATATGAAATATATTAAATATTAAAACATTAAATAATATGCTATATGTTATAACATGATGGAAGTCAAGGATATATAACTTTCAAACTGAAAGAGACAGAAAAGAATAGAAAAAAATTCAATACAGGAGCTGGGGTTGTGGCTCAGTGGTAGAGCACTTGCCCAGCACGTGTGAGGCACTGGGTTAAATAGGAAGGAAGGAAGGGAGGGAGGGAGGGAGGGAGGGAAGGAAGGAAGGAAGGAAGGAAGGAAGGAAGGAAGGAAGGAAGGAAGGAAGGAAGGAAGGAAGGAAGGAAGGAAGGAAGGAAGGAAGGAAGGAAGGAAGGAAGGAAGGAAGGAAGGAAGGAAATTGTGTCCATCTACAACTAAAAAAAAAAAAAAATCAATCCAGGCTGGGTGTGGTGGTACATTCCTGTCATCCCAGCAGCTAGGGAGGCAGAGGTAGAAGGATTGCAAATTTGAGCCCAGCCTGGGCACATTAGCAAGACCCTATCTGAATATAAAAAAATAAAAAGGATAGAGGTATGTAGCTCAGTGGTAGAGTACTTGCTTAGCTTGTGCAAGCCCTGGATTCAATCCCCAGTACCACACATACACACACAGAGAACAAAAGAAAAAGAGGCTCCTTGCTGCCAACATCTGCTGGGTTCTGTTGTTTCTTTAGTCCATCTTGTCTCCTCTGATACAACATCACACCCAAGAGCAAAAGATATTTAAGGTCAGGCTTTAAAATATCAAAGTTAGGACAATAGAGCAAAGCCACCATTTCTGGAGGAATGAAAAACAGATTGTCACATCTGTTTTTCATTCTTCCATTTCTGTTTGCCAGAAATGTTTCTGACAGGTGGGTGTGGTAGCTTACACCTGTAATCCCAGTGGCTAGGGAGGCTAAGGCAGGGGGACTGTGAGTTTGAACTGGCTTCAGCAACTTAGAGAGGTCCTAAGCAACCCAGCGAGACTCTGACTCCAAATAAAATATAAAAAGGGTTGGGATGTGGCTC
The DNA here is from genome assembly GCF_021218885.2 of Marmota monax. NCBI lineage: Eukaryota > Metazoa > Chordata > Mammalia > Rodentia > Sciuridae > Marmota > Marmota monax. The sequence goes on along the minus strand of NW_026693473.1, from coordinate 8,321,192 downwards.
AGTGGTTAAGCATTCCTGGGTTCAATCCCAGTACCAATAAATAAATAAATAAATGTTTCTGACATATAGGTCCATCATGCAGTGGGCTCAGATTCTCGCTGATTTTTGAATTGAGGGACTCAGAATTATCTTTATGGGCAATTATGTCAGCTCCCATTACCTTTCAAAAGGCAGGTTCCAGAGCGTGTGAAATTTGGCAGGAGTTGCTGTAGACCTTGGGGTCGAGTGTAGTTAATTTTTATGGGGAAATATGTGTAATCCATTGAGGTTTTCAAGTTTTCAGAACTGCAGAAAACGGCCATGCTGGCCTATGGATAGGAGCTGGTGATCAGGATGGTGCTGTGAGACCCAGATTTGTGGGGTACCCTAGTCCTACTTGTGAATGTCATTTTTAGACACTGTAGTAATCAGGGCTCTCCAGAGAAACAGGACCAATAGAGAATTGACTTCATTATTTATTATAATTTAGCTCACAATTGAGACTGAAAGTCTGGAGAATGGGAAAACCAATGGTCTGTCCCAGTCCAAAGCCTGAGAACAAGAGGAGTGTAAGTAACAACTCCCAGTCCTAGCCCAAAGGCTTGAGGATCTGGGTCCAAGAGGGGATGGAGATGGTAGTGTTAAGTCCCAGAACTTCAGTGGGCCAAGAAGCAGGAGCTCTTATGTTTGAGGGCAGGAAAATATGGATGTCCCAGTTCAAGAAGAGAGTAAATCCACCGGTACTCCACCTTTTCTTCAGTTCAGGCCCTTGGTGGACTGGAGGGTGCCCACTCACACTGGCCAGGGCTATCTTCTTTACTCCCATTCAAATGCTAATCTCTTCCTGAAACACTTTCATAGACATTTCCAGAAACAATGTGTTACCAGCTATTTATCTGGGTATCTCTTAGCCCAGTAAAGTTATTTCATTAAAACTAACCATTATAGATCCTTAGCAAATATAATTAACAAACAAGCAGATTACTCAACAGAGGCCTCAATTCCCACGTCTATAAGAGAAGTATAAAAACAGCCATTGCCCTAGACTGTGGAAAGGATTAAATAAGATATGTATGTCAAGTGCCTGGTACTTAGTGGTCACGTAGGAAAAGCAGCTACTGTCATGATGATTATTTTTGTTCATATAGCTCCATTTTTAGTTTGTTCAGACAGTTGAACATATTATAATTTACATTATAATAATAAATGTTATCCTCAGCAGACACGAACCTGTGGATCCAAGTAGTACCTGTTGCAGCTGGGAAGTCATTGCAGGATCTTGGTCCAGTGTTTGGCAACAGTTTGATCTGAAGATGGCAGTTTGGGTGATTTGGAGCAGCCTCAGCCTGCTGCGACTGCTATGGTGTCTTCTTCCGCAGACGGGCTACGTGCACCCGGATGAGTTCTTCCAGTCACCAGAAGTCATGGCAGGTAAAGTTCTCATGTGGTTAAGACAAGCAGCAGCTGAGTGGCTGAGAGGCTGATCGGCTATTTAGTGGGGAAAGGAAAGCACGTCTGTACAGGCTTGTACAGTAACTCCACAAGCAAAGCTGTTTTAGCCTCTCTGGGACAACAGCTTGGGAGTGGGGACTCACATCTTCTTCCTGAGTGGCAACACTGACCTTCTGGATGATACTGATGAAACACCAGCCTCTTTGATGTTTTCCTGCTTGGACCAACAGGTCATTCAGAATGAAAGCTATGATGGACTCCTTAACGGAAGGATGAGAGTTGGGCTTTCCCAGTGTCTGGGGAAGCTTACACAGAGTTGTGATCCGAGAATATGAAAAATTTCCCACTGTAGTTCAAGGAAGGAGAGAGGGAACCCAGACATGGGATACTCACTTGTTAGAACTTATCCACTAGGGGCTGGGGATGTAGCTCAGTGGTAGAGCACTTGCCTAGTATGTGTGAAGCCCTGGGTTCTATCCCAGCACTGCAGAAAACAAACAAAACCAAAATCTACTAGGTGGTGAAAGGTATATCAAGAGGATGGTTGCCAGGGTCTATGAGGACTTTTGGATGCTATCAGTGTGTGACTTCCTCCTCGTGGTTCAAGACGGAACTTTCAAATCTAAAACTGTCTTTCTAGCAAACAGGAAATGGACATGCCTACTCCCTCTAAGGTCACATTTTGTAAATCATATGCTTTTTGTCCATTTCCATCCCACTGGTCAGACACTTGACTACACTTAGTTGCAAAGGAAGCTAGGAAACAAAGTTTTTGTATCTGATTAAGTGTTCAGCTAAAGACACTAAGACAGGAAGGGGGATTTGCTATCTCTGCCACATGAATCAGTAGGTAGATTTGGATTTTAAATTGAAAATTTTGGTCTTATGTCCTAAGTGTTTTTTTAAACCTGAATTGTATACAGCAGCTGGATTGACTTGACGCTAGATTTTCTGTTTCCCTTTCACCTTCTGATATAGATCAAATGGCCAAAAGACTGGAGGAATAAGTAGCAGAAGCAAAGAGCCTGAATGATCCCCAGGCCATATAATCAGCTCTAACAGCCAGCAAGGTTATCAAGCATGAAATGCTATGGACAGTGGGGTTTGGACTAGAGATGCAGAAATTAAAATTTGTTCCCTTACCCCAAACAATGAGCTATGGAACACTGGGGAACAGGGTCACAGATCAACCTCAAGCAGCAAGTATTTTTGAAATTATATAAATACTGCTTGAATTCCTTTTTCTTGTAAAAATTTAAGTATCATAAACAAAACTAAGATTATATTTTTCCATAACCCTTATTGTCTGTTCTCTGTCCCTACACTCACAACCTCTTTTCCTGACAAAAATCTTTCTTAGAGATGAGTTCTGATCCTAGAAATATTAAAAAAGGAATGAAGTCTCCCCTGCTCCCTACCATACCCTTGCGGGGTACACTGTCACCTAATCTCCCAAGTACTGTTCCCTTTGTCTCCAACAGAGTGTGGCCTCAACCACCTTGAGTTCCTCTATATTAGTTTCTACTGCTGTATGACAAGCCATCACAAACCTAGCAGTTTAAAATTACAGTTTGAAATTAAATTATTAGTTTGCAGTTTTGTAGATCAGAAGTCCAGCATTGGGATCTTTGCTCAGGGTGTCACAAGGTTGAAATCAAGGTAAGGACTAGACTGAGTTCTTTTTGTTTTTTCTTTCAGATTTTTAAAATAGATTTTTATTTTTTAAAAAAGTTAATTGAACATTACAAGAAAAATAAAAACACAAGCAAAGAACAAAGTCATCCAGTCACAAGCAGCTTAGTTGGATGTGTCCCTCTAGGTTGTGTGCGTATATACACAATATCCCATTTTGTGTGACTGAGATCGTAGTGTATCATGCTTTTGGACTGAGTTCTTGTCTGGAAGCTCTGAGGAAATATCTGCTTCCAAGCTCATTCTTGTTGACAGAATTTAATTCACTTCAGTTATGGGACTGTAGTCCCTTGCTCTTAATTTCTGGAGGCTGCCCACCCTCCTTGCCAACAGCCCCTTCCTTCTTTAAGCCAGTAGGGGCATATCAATGCTTTGAATCTCTGCTTGCTTCTTCTGTATCCAGCTGTAGAAAATTCTTTGCTGTTAAAGGGCTGCTGTGATGAGGTCAGGCCCATCCAATAGTCTCCTGTTTCAGTCAGTACTCCCATATAACCTAACCTAACCTAACCACAGGAGTAAAATCTACACTGTACTAGTCCAAGGGGTACAAGAAATGTCCACTAGAGGGTGGGGAGTTTAGGGTGCCATCCTAGAATTCTGCCCAGAGCTGGAAACTGGCTCACCTCCGCCTCTTTCTCTGCAGAGGACATCCTGGGCGTGCAGGCTTCACGGCCCTGGGAGTTTTACCCCAGCAGCTCCTGCCGCACGGTGGTCTTCCCACTGCTGACCTCTGGCTCTGCCTTCTGGTTGCTCAGGCTCTGGGAAGAGTTGGGACTGTGGCCTGGCCTGATGAGTGGCTATGTGCTGCTGGTAGGGCCCCGACTCCTCCTCACCACCCTCTCCTTTGCCCTGGATGGGGCTGTGTACCACCTGGCCCCGCAGTGGGGGGCAGATCGCTGGAACGCCCTGGCCCTGCTGTCTGGTTCCTACGTCACCCTGGTTTTCTACACAAGGACCTTCTCCAACACCATCGAGGGACTGCTCTTCACATTGCTGCTGGTGCTGGTGTCCCCTCATGTGGCATGGAGCCCCACATCCAAGAAGCCTACCTCATGTCCATGGTGGTACAACTGGCTTCTTGGGGCCATCGTGGCTGCTGGCTTCTTCAACCGGCCCACCTTTCTGGCCTTTGCTCTGATCCCCCTCTTCGTCTGGGGCACTTGTGGAGTCAAGGACCCTGGCTTCAAGTCCCTGATCTGGGAAGCTCTGGTGCTGCTCCCTGGGGCAGCACTCACTACAGTAGTATTTGTGGCCATGGACAGCTGGTACTATTCCAGCATCTCAAGATCCAGTAGCCTTGTCCTTACACCTGTCAACTTTTTACAGTACAACCTGGATCCCCAAAACCTTGCAAGGCACGGCACACATGTGCGACTCACTCACCTAGTAGTCAATGGCTTCCTGCTCTTTGGGGTGCTACATGCCCAGGCACTACAGGCTGCTTGGCAACAGTTGCAAGTCAGCCTCCAGGTGTTCGCACAAATGGGCCTCCAGAGGGCCCTACGGGCCCAGAGCCTGCTGTCCAGTCCCAGGTCTTACCTCCTTCTCCTCTACTTCACGCCCCTGGCCCTGCTGTCTGCTTTTAGCCACCAGGAGGCTCGATTCCTGATTCCCCTCCTGGTCCCCCTAGTCCTGCTTTGTAGTCCACAAACCCAACCTGTGCCTTGGAAGGGGACCCTGGTCCTCTTTAATGCCCTAGGTGCCCTCTTCTTTGGCTGCCTGCATCAGGGAGGCCTGGTACCTGGCTTAAAATACCTGGAACAGGTGGTCCATGCACCTGTGCTCCCAGGCATGCCAACCCACTACACACTCCTTTTTACTCATACCTACATGCCCCCCCAGCACCTCCTCCACCTCCCAGGCCTGGAGTCATCTGTAGAGGTGGTGGACATGGGTGGAAATGAGGACTGGGTACTTTGCCAAGCACTTAACAACCTTACCAGACAACCAGCTTGCCATGTGGCTGGTGGGCCATGGCTCTGCCGCCTCTTTGTGGTGACCCCTGGGACGACCAGGCATACCGTGGAGAAATGCAGCTTTCCCCTCAAGAATGAGACACTCATGTTTCCCCACCTGACCCTGGAGGACCCACCAGTCCTGTCCTCTCTGCTGAGTGGGGCTTGGAAGGACCACCTTAGTCTTCACATCATGGAACTGGAGCAGCCACTGCCCAAGATTCAGCTATAGAATCTATGCTACTCCACCTTGTATGAAGGCAGCTGGGCTGTGACATTGCCATAGGGCCCTGGTCCTCCTTCAGGATCCCCACTGCTGCCTCTTCTGGGCTCAGCCATTGGTTGTTCTGCCCTCTGGGTAAGCCCATTCCCTTTTCCTTCAGACACCAAAGATCTGACCAGTCATGGTTCTGCTGCCAAGGTCCCAATAATCCTGGTATAATCAATGGCACCTAATGTCTGTTCCTGCCCTATGCCTTCCAGCCACTGTAATGTTTTAAATATACAATAGTACCTGATTGTGAAAAGACAATGCACTGCTAATCATGTTCCTGAATGACCTTTCCCAAACTTGCCACAAAGCTTTACCTCTTTGGTCTCCTAAGGACTGGCATGTTGAGGCCTTGCAGACACATGAGAGATTATGGTGAAGGAGAGAATAAGTGGCTCAGATTCAGGGATCCAAGTTCTAGTTCCTGGTCTGCTACTCAGTGACTTTTGAGAAGGCCCCTTCTATTCATCCAGCCATCTTCCAATCTGTACAGATAAGAGAATCCCTGAGATGTCTGTCAGATAATATCATTCTTGGAACCCACAGCACATGTCCCCTGGATCAACAGGCATGTTTCTCACAAAGCTCTTTGAACATGGAATGGTATTGTATTTAATGGCACTTTGTGTCTGCTCTCTCAATGTTTGGTCATTACCAAAACAAGTCATTCTGGAAAAATTTTCCAGCACTGTCTTCTACTTCTGTCCTTGAGAGGTGGTGGGAAACTCTCCAGCCATTTCTACATCTTACCCTTAAGAATCATTCTCCCAGAAGCTTCAGGCATAGCTTAGTGATACAGTGACTGTTTAGCAGGCTGGAGGCCCTGGGTTCAATTCCCAGCACACCCACAAATTATTCTCCCACAATCCTGTATCTGAGGCCCTCAGTCTGCCCCAATGGAAACTGAGAATACACAATGCTTTATCAGTATCTGTAACCAGTCTAAAACTTTTCCTATGGCTTCAAACTTTCTAGGTTGCATGATTAACTGTGTAGCTTAAGTAGACAAGATCAGAAATTTTGCTTGAAGCCTCAAAGTGACAGTATTTCCCACAGGAGAGGCAGTATATTCATGCCTAGTGGTACTGAAGAAGGCAATTCCTAAGAAGTAAGGTAAATGCTGCAGAGAGCTGTGATTAAGGACATAGGTGCCTGTTGTCAAATACCTATGCTGACACCCCATTCTGCCAGGCTTTGGGGAGTTGAGAAGTGGCCCCCATTTCCTCATTATGAATGTGCTTGTAAGGAGTTAGATAAATCACAGAATGCAATTAGCAAGTGCCAGCACAGAACAGCATTCAATGTGTTAACCATATTACCATGAGCCTACAATCCCCAGGATTCCCAATCTATCTTGTCAGAGAAGTACCACATTCATGCCTTTTAATCAGCTCACACATTTAATCAGAGAATTTGGCAGCTGCAAGGTTGTCTTTCAATCCACGATCTTCTCTGGAATTAGTACCTGGCTGTACCGGTGCAGCCGCAGCAGCATCTACCAAGAATTCTAGTTCCATTTGCAGAGGACAGGCGCTCTTTCTGGATGTGTGTCCATGGCTCTCTGTGTTATACCTGGGTCCAGCCTACCTGTGAGTCTTTAAAAGCTTTCTCCACATTGTACCCTGCTCAATCACGAGATTTCGACGAAGATGTCGGTTTGGGCCAGAGCTCTTAAGAGCCGGACGTCTGAAGGTCGATAATCTGAATCAGGATTCGAAGCTGTGAGCAGGGCCTGGGAGGACTGCTTAACGCCAAGGTCGGTGTACCACACAAATGGGAAAGTAGGCGACCTCGGACCATCCCAGTCCAAGCTTACGAGTTTGCCCCGGGGCCCCTATGGTTATCTGGTGGTGGCCGCGGGCGGTCCCGGAGACCACGACGTAGCTCCTGGGTAAAAGTGTCTCTGAATCGCGCAACGCGGCGGCCAAGGGAGCTCACGGGCTCGGCAGCGACTTTCCGTAGGCGGCGGGCCGCGTCCTGGCCGCGCAGCTGCGCTTGCAGCAGTGCGAAAGCAGTGAGCTGGGCCGCACGCCGGATGGGCCGCGACTCTGACAGACGTTCCACCAACTGCGGGCTGTGCAGCAGAGCAGCCAACAGACGCCGGAGAACCATCCTTTTCTGAGCACCCCGGAACCGGGAACACGCCGTTCTCGCCTTCCGATCGGCCGCGTCAGACGACGGACCACGTGTGCGCCCGAGTGATGACGACACTGCCGCGCTGGGATTGGATCTGACGACTTCCACTTTCTGCTGCCCTCCGCCCGCTTCCGCTTCCGCCAGAGCCGCGGCACTCCGGTTGATCCCTGAGTTGCGCGTCCTTGCCGACCTCTCTGCACTATGTCGGGTGGCCTCCTGAAGGCGCTGCGCAGCGACTCCTACGTGGAGCTGAGCCAGTACCGGGACCAGCACTTCAGGGTGAGGAGAGCCGTGCCGCGAGAGGGTCAAGCCCTGGGCCAGAACGCTGAGGAACGGTTTGCACTTGTCTCACTGTGTCGTCTCGCATTCTGCTTGGTGTCCTGAAATGTGAAGTGGGGTCCTAGTGCCTGCTGGGAAGCAGGGGTCGGATGCCTGAAGGGCGTTTGGGTTTCACTGAAGCCACTTTGATAGAAAGGAAATATCAGACTCGCTTTCTCATTGCCTTGCAGCTGCTGCCTGTATCTGGGCCAGTGCAGAGGTTCGAGCGGCAGAGTGGTGGCTTGTTTTCACAGGCTGTGCCTGGGAAATTGTGATGACAGGAATGGGGTTCCCTATTCACTCCCAGGGTATGTGGAGGCGCATTATCCAGATACCGGTGCTTTTTATTATTATTATTTATTTTTTTTTAAAGTCAACCGATGCCCTTTGGCGCTCCGAATCTTTTCTTTCTTTAGTACGATTATTCAACAAAATTCTCCATTTTGGGTGGGAGACATGGAGGCCTCCGAGTGGAGAGAGGGGATAGCCATCCTAAGTACGTTGATAACTGGATATCAAGATCAGATAATTGCTGGATTTCAGAAGAGGGAAATTTTAGTTTAGGGTATGTCACAACATTCTGTGGAAAGGGGAGAGGGCTGCAGGTAATCTTTTCTGAATTAGTAAAGGTGGGGGTGGGATTGCGTGCTCTGGCCACTCAACCTAATTATTTAATGGGGATTAGACCTAGGGGTGCTTTACCACTGACCTACTTCTCCAGCCCTGTTTAAATTTTTTTGAGGGGGGGGGGCTGGTGTCTCTGCGTTGCCCAGGCTAACCTCGAACTTGAGATCCTCCTACAGGTGTGCGCCAACTCACCCTGCAACTCAGTTATTTCATAAACGCTTACCCGGTGCTGTTGTCAAAGCATTCCTCTGAGCCCCAGGAGGGATGGGGGAAATGCAGTTTCTGCATCCTAAGAACTCAAACCTCTAGTAGGGATTGTAAATGGAGGCAAATAAAATCTAAAGGAGAAACCAGGAGTAGAGAGGGACAGGTTTTAAGCATTCAGAAAAGGAGACATTCCCCTTGCAACTGGGAAGGGAAGTGCATATAAGAGAAGGTAGGTGTGTAGAATGTGTTTGTACCTGGTACCGGGAATTTGAGGCCAAATTGAAGACACTCTTACATTTCAGTTTTAAAATGCTATGCGCCAGGCAGGGTGAGGTGGTGCACACCTGTGATTCCACCAATTTGGGAGGCTGAAGCAGGAGGATCCCATGTTTGAGGCAGCTTCAGCAACTTAGCAAAGACACTGTCTCAAAATAAAAAATAAAAAGGGCCCCTGCTTAGTGCCCCTGGGTTCAACCATCCCCTACAAAACAAAACACCAAAACGTGCCAAGCATGATTTTTACTTCTGCAACTTTTACAGTTCTTATTAGTTCCACATCATGACCATCTTGTGTCAGCATCTATCCTACAAGATTAAAATTGAAAGGGTTCATTTCTACAATCTGAAGTCTACTATTTTAGATGTAGTATATTGTCATGTGGAATATCTAGGGTACCCTAAATGGAATCCACATTAATATCATACCTTAAATATACCACAGTTGTTTTAATTAAGATATAGACTCCGCGCCAATTCTCCCGAAACCCCAGTGAGAACTCTATGGGAACTCCAAAGTAGGGGGCACCCGAGGCAGCAGGATCTGCCCTAATCCTGGAGCTGCCCTAATCCCAGAGCAGGGTCACCTTTCAACCATTCCCTCTAGCAAAATGCCAGGCGTCATTCCGACTAAACTGTGGCTCTCAACAATCTGGATCAGAAGGGTCTGAGAATAGGTCTACTGATTGGCCTTCTGTTTAATCACATTTGTCCTCAATGTGTCAATTCAGCATCTAAAGTATCAATGTCTCACTCATGATAAGCCATCTTGTCCCCAGGGATTGTCAGGTGTATTGACTAAAGCTCATACTTCTGTCTCAGGATTCATCCTGTCTTCAAATTAGAAAGCCTGTTAAGAAAGTGCTAGGTGTGGTGGCCCACATCTGTAATCCCAGCTACTTCAGAGGCTGAAGCAGGAGGATTACAAGTTGAAGGCCAGCCTGTCTCAAAATGAAAAGGGCTGGGGATGTCTTTCAGTGGTATAGTGCCCATGGGGTTCAATATCCAGCACTGAAAAAAAAAAATTTCTCCTACGCTCAGAAGAAAAAAAATACATGAGCATATAAATTATTAAAGCAGTTGTTGTTTTGGATAGTCTCTATGGGAATATTACCAGGGGAATACTAGCTCTAGAAATAATAATTATTATTTTTTACTACAGAGGATAAATGGCACCTTTCTAATATAATGGGTCAAGGTCTGGAATTTAGACTTGGGCCATTAGCGAAGGATCCAGTGCTCAGGACTTCAGTATGCAAGAAAAAAGGCATGCTACTTGTACATAGCCTGGGGCAGGAGAGAGGGAAGGCTGAAAGCCTTTTCTCTCCATTAAAAGCAGTCTGGATCTCATATAAGTCCTTCACAGAATGTGAATACCTCCTGCACCACCCCTCCTTTTGACAAGGTATTTGCAGTATTTGGTGGGCGAGAGAATCTGATTTCTTTTTTCTTTTCCCCTGGGTACTGGGGATTTAACTCAGGGGCACTCAACCATTGAGCCACATCCTCAGTCCTATTTTTTTTTTTTTGTATTTTATTTAGAGACAGGGTCTCACTGAATTGTTTAGTGCCTTGCTTTTTGCTGAGGCTGGCTTTGATCCTCCTTTTTCAGCCTCCCAAGCCACTGAGATTACAGGCATGCACCACCATGCCCAGTGAGAATCTGATTTCTAAATAAGAATTAATGATTCCCCCAACTCATGCTGAGAATTGAACCCAGAAGTGCTCTACCAGTGAGCTAAACCCAGCTTTTTTGAGACAGGGTCTCACTAAGTTGCACAGGCTGGCCTAGAACTTGCAATCGTCCTGCCTCAGCCTACTCAGTAGCTGGAATTACAGGCATGTACCATCACATTTGGCCTCGGACATTATTTTAAAAACCATACTTAGGAATATTATTTAAGCAAGGCTTTTTTTTTTTTTTTTTTAAGTTGCAATGTTTGTCTCTGAAATTCTAGGGTGACAATGAAGAACAAGAAAAATTACTGAAGAAAAGCTGTACATTGTATGTTGGAAATCTTTCTTTTTACACAACTGAAGAACAAATTTATGAACTCTTCAGCAAAAGTGGTGACATAAAGAAGATAATTATGGGTCTGGATAAAGTAAAAAAAACAGCATGTGGATTCTGTTTTGTGGAGTATCCTTCCTGGTGTCTAATGTAACTGTTGAACCAAGGTAGAGCTCAGAGTGGTTGGCTGCCTGTTTTTGAAAAACTGTATATTAGCTTTATCCCTATGCTTGTCTGTACCTTTTCTTCCATTTGTCTACATTCGGATGCTGTGAAAACTGGTAATTTTGTGTTCTATTCTGAATTCATGTTTTGTTTTCTGGTACTGGGAATTGAACCCAGGACCTCGCACACTGTATGCCAGCTCTCTATCACTGAGGTATATCACAGCCCTATCAGCTTTTTTAAGTCTCTGATCATTAGCTAATGGCCTTCTCATGTATGCTTCTTTCCTATCATTTTAATGGGATCTTGAGAAGAAAGAATGCATTCATTCTTATCAGCTTAAACCAGAAGTCCTGCTTCTGAACCCATTCTTCACTTTTTTTTTTTTTTCAAGTTAGAGCTCCCTATGTTGCCAAGGCTTTCTCAAACTCCTGGGCTCAAATGACCTTTGTGCCTCAGCTTATGAGTAGCTAGGACTACAGGTGTGTACCCAGCCCCACTTGGATTTTTTTTTAAAGTTGCAATGTTTGTCTCTGAAATTCTAGGGTGACAATGAAGAACAAGAAAAATTACTGAAGAAAAGCTGTACATTGTATGTTGGAAATCTTTCTTTTTACACAACTGAAGAACAAATTTATGATTTCTGATTTCTGGGCCAAGCAAGCTTTTCAGTTCTCTCTCCAAACACAAGGGTCCAGTTTTCTCAGGTTTTGTTTTCTGGTAGCAGTGGCACAGAGTCATTCATGGGGAAAACAATGAAAAAACAAAAGGCTCCATCTATAAATTAGTAGGTAATCAGTCTAAGGATCAGAGTGTTTCCATTTGCCTTATAGGTCAAAGGTCAACAATCATGATGGAACGTATCAAAGAGACTGCTAGTGCTAGTTGTTTTTCTCTAGCATTTATTTCATTCATTTAACAAAGATTACTGAATGCCTACTATGTTCTAGGCATTATATAGGTGCTAGACACGAATTCTACCAAGTGTTTCCCTACTTGTGTAAAGATGAGAAAAAAGTCTAAATCAGCATTTCCCAAACCCAGCTGTTAATCAGAATTGCTTTTATTTTTTTATTACTACTTTTTAAAATATATTTTTTAGTTGTTGGTGGACCTTTATTTTATTTATTTGTATGTGGTGTTGAGAATTGAACCCAGTGCCCCACGAATGCTAGGCAAGTGCACTATCACTGAGCCACAACCCCAGTCCTCAGAATTGCTTTTAGAGATTTTAAAAAATACCATGTAGGGTAAAACTGATTAAATGTTTGGGAACTCCTAACCTGGTTAATACTTTGAAATTTTTCCATCTAGTGAAATGTAGTGGTACTTCCATACACACTGTGACCTCTTTTTATGAAGATTGTTCTTTAATATCAGCACCCAATTTGGATGCCAGTTCTTGGATAAGAAGTGCATAGTTTGTGGTTTAAACCTGCAGTGAACATATTTTATAAAATTTTGCAACTCAAAATACGGAGACAAGGCTGAGGATATTGCTCTAGTGGTAGCTTGCCTGGCATGCACAAGGACCTGGGTTTGATTTCCAGCACCACATATGCAAAAAAAAAAAAAAAAGGGATTGACCAAATAAATATTAATAGGGATAGCCAGGAAATCATAACCAAGATAGCCCTACATAAGTATTATATTTTCTTTACCTAAGTGCTTTTGGACCAGTAGGCTTGTGTAAGCTGAATAGTCTTTGAACTTCATCTGACTGGATTTGTTTTTGTACTTTTTCCTTAACAATTCAGGTTCATTTAGATGCTTCCCAAACATTTGGAGAAATGCAATGTTCCTTAACACTTAAACTTAAGATACTATTCAAGAGCAGATGCAGAAAATGCCATGCGGTATATAAATGGAACACGTCTGGATGACCGGATCATTCGCACAGACTGGGATGCAGGTTTTAAGGAGGGCAGGCAGTATGGACGTGGGCGATCAGGGGGCCAGGTATGCAGTCTTTGGACCAAACCCTGCCTAGGATTCTAGTCATAATGATAGTTGTTTTTTCGAACTGTTTTTACTCTTTTTCTAATTTCTGCCTATAACCCTGGAGAAAACCACCCATTGGTTTTGGTGAAATTTTTTAAACCTTGAAATAGCATATGCTATTCATTTCAATAAGCACTTGTTGTTGAACTTCTGCTAGGGGCTAGGTATTTCACATCTGTGTCTAGAACGAAAGCAAAATACACTGAAATGGGTTTGTCTTAAGAGTCTAATACAGGGGTGTACCCTCAGTGGTGGGGCACTTGCCAAGCAAGTGTGAGGTCCTAGGTTCAGTCCCCAGTACCATATGCACACACCAAACAAACCCAAAACCAAACCCCAAAATACCACAGAACCTAATACACAGGTTTGTCTGCATGTTCATATGACATCTGAAAAGGTTCAGCTATTTGTCTGACATGTTGTGGGCAGTGCATGTTATACCAGTCTTCTCTATATTGTACTTTGTGTATTCTTTTTTACTTAAGGTTCGAGATGAGTATCGACAAGACTATGATGCTGGGAGAGGTGGCTATGGAAAACTGGCACAAAAGCAGTGAGTGGTGAGAGCCCCATCAGTGCGAAATTCCCTCCACTGGCCTGTTGTTTGTTGAAGAACATTACCCACAGTCTGATCAATGTCTCTACTGAGCTAGAAGCCTTTACATGGTTTCCTCTGAAAATTATTAAAGGACAATACAAAAGAATGCCTTTAATTCTAGTCTTAGAATATTGGTCATGTGTCAAGTTACCAGATGATTTTCTGTTACCAGGTCTAAAATTGTGTTCTCTGGGGATGTGGCTCAGATACAGTGCCTACTTCACATGTGCAAGACCCTGGTTTGATCCCCAGAAACATCCACCCACCCCACCCCCCACAAAGTGTTCCTTAGCAACAGGTCTGATTTATAATGTTGATTATTCTGTCGGCCAAAAATGCCACACTTTTTAAAGGAAGATGGAAAAATGTAAAAACTTGTTTTACCATGTTTGTGTCTTAAGTAGGTTCATGATCTTCATTGGGGCCTGGAATGATTATTTTTTAAAATTTAAGTTTGCATGAGATAAAGTTTAATAAATGGAATTTTGCTGTGTGGTATGGCTTTGTTCTAAATTAGCAACAGGTGTTTGACAACTGAATAGAATTCAACATTGAAAACAAATTCAATCTCTAAAGGGTCAAGGGACTTTCCTAAATAGTTGGCATAGAAGTAAGTAAACCTGAGATGGTCTCAGGGACATGTCCCGCTTCTATTCCTTACATATTCAGAAACTAGGTACAGGGTTTGAAGAATTATACACATTTTTCAAAAGATGTTTTACCTAAAGCTAGCAACAACAAGAAGTAAGGATTTGTAATAGAGAACCTCACATATTCTAGTGGGTGTGGTGAGTGGGGGAAGACGCTATTAGTAGGAAATGTAAGTTAAGGGATTGCCTTGACATGACAAAGTATGCTGTAAGGGCCATCAGATTTATTCTTTCCATTTTAATTAGTCTTGGGAATAGAATGGGTTCTTTTTAGAAGAGCTTGATGATTGAGAGAATACTTTACAAAAACAGAGGAAGGCTTCCTAAAGAAAGTGTCTATTTCAGCTACTTCTCATACTGAAATGTTTTATTTTTCCCAAATTGTCCATACTGTGGCTCAAGCCAGGGGATTAGAGAGAATTTATTTTACATTTGTAAGGCAAGAGATTATTTCTGATATTATATGTGAGTATAATTTTCCCTGATATGAAAAAAATGTGAATTATTTTTCAAAGTATCTTCCAGTAGTTTGTGAAAATTGGGGCTGAACATGAACAGCTTTCATGTTACAATAAATGTGGGTTTTCTCATTAAATTCCAAACTGTTTGAATTTTTTATAAAGAGGTATAACAGTTGTTAGTGCTTAGGAATAAACCATTTGCAAACATTTAATCAGGACACAGTATTCATTTTTAGAATGTTTTTACACTGTAGTTTAAACTAATATTTTGTATTCTTGTGTGGTGAAAAAACTCAGATTCTACAGGCCTTAAAACCAAAGACTGTGATTCTTATTTGAATTGTCTTCTATAACAGATTTCAATAAAGCTGGACCAACTTATTATCTTGGCCTCTTTCCTCACCTATAAAAAGGGACTTGTTCTAGAACTCTTTTACTCTGGGCTGTCTGTAAATGAGTTTGGGGAGACTCTGAATAAATATGCAAAATTTACATGTTCATTTCAATATGACATTTGTATCTAGTTATGGCTTCACGTGAAGAAAGAACATGGACATTCTTATGAAAACAATTTAGCATTGAATTAAGGGAACCTGATGTTTTTTAGGCTTGAGGATGCTAAATGAGCTTTCTTTGTGTCCTCTTTCCTATTTCTCACTTTAATCAGAAAAGTATCTCATTTTAATCAGAAAAGTGAGAACTAGGACATATATGCTAGGTAGGTTATGGAATATAATAGTGGGGGAGTGCCAGATATAGCCAGACTGGGATGTATAGAATTATTTGGGAATTACATTATTAGCTAAAGTGTAAAACATGCAACTTGCTTTAGAGTTCTTCAATCCAATGTAATAGCCCCTGGCCTAATGTGGCTGTTTAATAAAAATAAAATTAAACATTCAACTTCTCAGTTACACTAACCACATTTTAAGTGCTTAATAGACAATGTGCTAGTGATTGTTATAGTAAATGAAAACAACATTTCCATCATTGCAGAAAATTCTGTGGGACAGTGGTGCTCTAAGGGTAGGCTGCTTAGGGCCTACACTGGTCACTGTTCTTAAGCCTTGTTATGACTGGAGTGTATTAAAGGAAAACATACTACTCACCAAGCAGTACACTTATCCAACACAAGAGAATGAGTTTATAAAGGCATTTAGTTTATTTTTCAAAAAAATACTTTGCTAGAAGGGTTGAGTACTGTAATTTTACATGATCATAATCTTTTTAAATTCTTTTCTGACCAACAAGTACCATTTAAGTGAACAACTTGTCTAGGTCTGCTTTTGTAACACCCAATACAATTAGTACTTCTCTGATGGTATTCCCTAGGTCTTAATTATCTGTAGGCCAGGAGGCACAGCCTAGCACATAGCAAAGTATGTGCTTTATAACTGCCAATTAACTTGGTTTCTTTAATATGATTAAGGAGAACAGGTAACTGGCATATCGAATTCAACTATAAATTTACCATTTCTTGCCTGAAAGGTTGTGAATCTCCCAGACCCCTCTCCCCCCACCAATTACTTAACCCAGGGAAGCAGTGAACTACAACTGTAGAGGAAAAAGGGCAATATATCAGGTGAGTGCCGGCTGTTTCCCAGTTAGATCTGTTATTGTTTTGTTCCAACTATAAACTCAAGATGACCATGTTACTCATATTCAACAGTAAATAGAAAATACAAGGCAAAGCCAAAAATATGTGGGGATTACTGGCAACAACTGCTTCCTTTTTCTTCCTTAAAAAGGCTAACTGAAAGTTGATTCTCTCTGATTCTTGATAAAACTAAAAGATGCATTAAATATATGTTCACTGCTACAGATTTAACAAAAAGAAAGGCCACCAGAATGAAGCAACTATAACCTGGTAAATTTGCCCATAGAGACAACTAGATAGCTGGTTGAAGGCTTGTCATAAATTGTTCTTTTGTGCAAGGTCTGCACTCAGCCCCCAAACCATAAGATCTGTCTTGTGGGCAGCCAGACAGTTCAGTGCCAGGCCAGTGATGGTAACTCAACGCTTTTCACCAACAGCCCAGAAGTGTTTCAAAAATGCCTTTGTTGCAAGGAAGCAATTACTGCAAACATCAGGACAAAAGACTATCTAGGACTTTAGCTAAATAGAGGTTTATATCTAATTACAAGAAGTAAAAGCAATTAAGTGTGATGAAACCAAGTTTCATGATTGACAGAAACATTTTAAAAACAGACTTAAAATATTCAACTTTAGGCTAAACCATGCCAGGTACCTCAGGATGCCCTATGATGTTGGAAGTGAAAGAGTAACTAGATATGGACAGCTCACTTAAGGTCTCTGTGATCATTCCTGCATGCCCCAGTGCTGATAATAATGATCATATTTCACACTGGAGGAAGTGTGGCAACTCAAGCTCTGGGCATTATGATTCTTGTAGGAGGGCTAGGCATGTGGCTCAGTGGTAGAGCACTTGCCTAGCCCACAGGAGGCCCTGGGTTCAATCCCCAGCATTGCCAAAAGAAAAAAATTCTTTGTTTTTGCAGAAATTTTTCTCTTCTGCATGGTGTGTCTGTCAGTGGGGAAATGAGATACTCCCTCATTCTGAAGTATGAGGCATTTGGAGTCAATAGGCTAGTTACTTACTGGTTACTTTGCAACAACCCCACAAAAAAAAAAAAAAGCAAATGTCTCATATACATTTTGAAAGATCCCATGTTTGCATAATTATGTCTGGAAACCTTAAGACAACATCTCCACACTATAAATTCTCATCTTCCCTTATGGTGACACAACCTTACCTCTAGTAGCATAAAGTGCCTCTACTCCCAGTATTTAACAAAGTAAGAAATAGTGACCTGCTTTTATACTAAGGAATTTGAGTCTGGAGGAATTGGGAGAGGCTGCTTCCCAGTGTCAACACTGGTTTACATGCATGTGCATGTAAACAGTCTGACTCAACCCTCAACTGCTGGCAGTCAGCCTTGTTTCAATCATAACTTACAGCGAAGTTAAAGTATTTTAGCTTTTTCTTTTCAACACACACCTAACCAGGCATAAATTCGAGTATCTTCTGCCATTTTTTGGGTAGTTTTCTGAGTAAACATTTGAATCTGTTACCAATATATTTTCCTCCTCTAGTTCAGAAAAGATAATTGGATAGTTTTACATGTATCCTTCCTTATTTCCTTTCCTTTCAATTATGTCACAAAAGGCCAGATAAAAGATCTAAGATCCATTACTTTCATCTCAGTGCAGCTAACTATAAGGAAAGGGACCACATTACAGCCTGTCCCCTGAAGATAGAGGATCAACAGAAGGGAAACAAGTAACTCCCATGCTAAAATGTCAGGATTAGTTGTGCAGAAGCCAAGTGAGCCCTGAACGAGGGGAGATCACTACAGAGGAGGGAAACAATTCTATTACTGCACTCCTTGGGAACCAAGTTTTCTTTATTATCTTCCCTCTTCTCCCCATGCATCTGCAAAAGAAGTCAGCCTTCAATTTTGAATGTTCATATTTCAGATACACTAGAAATAGAAATGTATTAAGTAAATCTTAAATTCTCCCATATGGGAGGCAACACAAGGAAAATAGCAACTTAAAAATTACTTCTCAAAAGGCTGAATATCTCATTTGTTTGACTACTGGTCTGACAAGACACCAAGCTTTTTCATAGGTCAAAATCAGAAAAACAGGTTATTAAATAAATGTCTCATTATAAGATTTAGGCTATGCATTATAATTCCTAAGACCAGGACTGAAATCTCATTTGATAAGGTATCTGGCCCCAGTCACTGCCTTTTTCTCATACTTTAATCAACTCTTCCAAAGTAGGCTCTTTGCTTGCAAGTGGGCCTCCATGGACAGAACACACCCATCACTTTACAGCGAACTTCCATCTCACCCTTCAAAAGGAATGCATTTCATTTTCTAGGACTCCCTTGGAGAGGGAAGTAAGTAAAAGGTGCTGCTGGTAAAAGTAAAACAGAACTGGCTTTGTCAAAACCTCTCCTAGCTACCCTTTATGTCCCAGGGAACACTGACTACTCCGAGTTATACTGAATCAAAAAACATTTGCATTTTTAGGTTCTGAGATTAAATTTTAAACCTGTATTCAGTTCACGCTAACTAAGTTTCAAAAGCTGCACCAAATCTACTAGGCTTTTTTTTTTTTTTAATACTCTTCACTGCATGCTCTGTCTATATGCATGCGTTTGGATAATAAATATTAAATATGGGAGGGACGCGCGGAATCCATAAAATTAAAAATGAAACCAAACTGAATATTAAAAAAGTACATGGTAGTTGGAGAAATGAATAAGGGCAAAAAATAAATTTGAGGTAACAATAGTGGCCCAACACCACTGATCTGAATATCTGTAAAAATTCAAATGAGTGTTTGGAGATTCAAGTAACAAACCATCTGTTCCAACTTGGTCAGACTTGCAGAGCACTGCTGAGTCAGTCCAGCAGCCGGCACTCACACAGCTCCTTGTAAATTCTCTTCCGCACACGGGGCATGTCTTCTTGAGAAAACTGGAAAGGCTGCTCTAAAGCGAGGCACTTGCAGTACTGCAAAGGTCCCAGAAACATGTAAATGGCACATGGGGTTGCACAACAGCCCAGCACCAGATGCAGACCTGATAGAGTCTAAGATTGTATTATAAAGTTTACAGAAACTTGTGACAACATGGTGCTTTACAACATTTATCTCCAAATTATAGTAGGCATTTCAGGCAAGTGTATAGCTAAGGATCACCCTCCCTCCAGGCCTAACACTGTGAAAAGCACCAACTGATGAAGAGGCTCTAATTCTCAAAGTACAATCTGCTGAAAATGCAATAGATCTTACATAGCCTTTGGGAACCTGAATCTTGTTTACAAACCCCAAACATTTATGAAGTTATGAATAAACCAATCTTCCAAGATCTTCACAAATCTTAAAATTTCACAGATTAGATAATTTCCTTCATAAATGTGTGTATAATAGAAATTTTTCCATTGCCCTTTTAGACTATCCAGAGACCATGGGAGCAGTTTTAGACCATCCAGAGTCCATGGAATGCAGTACTCTGGGAGTGGTGGAGCAGGACTGTAATCTCAATAACTTGGGAGGTTGAGGCAGGAGGATCACAAGTTCAAGGTCAGCCTTGGCAACTTAGTGAAATCCTGTCTCAATATTAAAAAAAAAAAAAAAAGGCAGTGGTGATGGTGGCTGGGGATGTAGCTTAGTGGCAAAGCACTCCTGGATTCAATCCCAGTACCACAAAAAAAAAAAAAAAAAACCAGTGGCAGGCAACCAGCAGGTCTTTGACATCCAATAATTAGATTTTATTTACTTATTCAGTATTTCGGATTGAACCCAGGAGCTACCTATCATTGAGCTACATCCCCAACTCTTTTTATTTTTTGAGACAGGGTCTTGTTAAGTTGCCTAGGCTGGCCCTAAACTTGCAATTCCTCACCCAGCCTCTACAGTCACTGGGATTATAGGCATCTACCACCATATTCAGCCTGCCAATGTTGTTTTTATTTTATTAAGTTAATCCTTTAAATGCCAATGATCTATGATACAAAACAACCCAAGTCAGTCTCTAGTATAGCTCACTACTAATCTCTGATAAGACATGGATGATATCTATTTTCCATTCTTGGCTTGACATGTGGTTCTTCCTAATGATAACACCTGAAAATGCACTATTGCATCTCAACAACAAAGGGAGAAAAAGGAAAGTATTCTGTTGCCTATACCTAGTATCATGTACAGGGACTGCCATCTCCCTTTCTAAACACAACAAACTTATATCACAAACTGTAAATTCAAAACAAAATAAAACAAAACAAACAAACAAAAAACAGTATTTCTTTACCTGGAGCACAAAGACTCCACAGTCACTGTCATTTTTCTGTTGTGGAATACACTGAGGGGAAAAACAAAAAGGTCATTAAAATAAGATCAAGTACTTCTTTCCTCTTCAGATAAACACGACAAAACAGAATGAGACAGGAAACCTGTCTCTGTCCAGGACAGCTGGTATCGTGTTCATTTTATAAAGGCATCTGGCCACACGAAAAGTGCTATCAAAGGCATCCACAAATTATAAAACAATATTTTACCTAAATATGGGAAATGAAATGAAAACCCTATTTTAAAAACAACTATTTGGATACTTAGTTTTGCAATCAGTTCACTGACAAGTAAAAATGGAACTGTGGATGATCACAGAACATTTGCCTGAACTCTGAACACTTAGATGGTAACAATTCTGCTTAGCAGTCTTCACTTTTCATCTCTATAAAGCTCCCAAAACAACTGGTTATTGTATTCTGCCTCAAGTAGGAATATGAAAGATATTGGCTAAATTTAGAATACCTAGAATTCTAGCTGGGTAAATTCAGAAAATTTACAAGTTTAGTTCTGGCTTGAACTGGTTTACTAGATAATTAGAAACAGAAAACTTGAGCTTAACTGTAAAATTTAATATGTGGTTTAGTTCAAGGTTGAATTGATAAATCTTGATCCCTCTGGGACTGGGTTAAAGGTTATTTCAAGACTCTTGTCTATAACACTGGGTCAGTGATTCAGACAGACCTGAGTTCAAGGACCTGCCTCTACCAATAGTTCTGAGGAAGGTCTTCTGAAGGTCACACTTCAGTTTTCTCATCTATAAAATAAAGATGCTGTTCATCTTTAAATGACCACCTACCTCACAGGTTATAAGGATCAAATGAGATCATTATATAAAAACAATAAAATAAAGACTAAATTGTCAACACTGGTGTTCATGACAGGATTGAGATTATGCCCAGAAAGGCACTCTGGCCCATCAACACCTTTAATGTCTAGAAACCATAACAGAGCTACATCCGAACTGTCCTCACGCTGAAGAACTAAGGATAGGCCTAGAAAGTAGCCCAGTACTCTTGCTCCCATAATGGACCCAAATAGTCATTTAGCATTTCTCTGAGTCTGTAAGTGTCATGAGGCAAGAGGTAGGTGCCAAAATCCCCAGCCAAAACTTGTTTTTCAGCAGAGCAACTACATCATTAGCAACTGTGCCAGGGATGAAAGGACTCAAGTTACCTGCTTTCAGCAAGCACTGGGCAATTGAGTAGCCAGATGATAAAGTACTAAATTGGCTTAATCTGAGTTGCCTCCCTAGAGTCTCCTCCAAGCTCTTTTTGGTCTCTGTCAGTAGTCTTGAAATGCTCTTACACACAACCGCCCCTTGGATCATTCCCTCCCCTGGACATGCCCATTTTATTTGTATCACATACTTACCTTCGTAACAGCTGTCTGCCAACCCTGAAGAAATTCAGGTCTATTTTTTTCTCTGGCTTCAGTCAGCAAATACTTTCTTATATTCTGGTTAAAAAGAAACCACAACACAGATGCTGTGTTCCATGAGTTGGTGAAAAATGAAACCTGCCCATAGCAGGTAGAAGCAAAGGAGGTGGCAACTGTGGCCCCACAAAATTGGGCAGTGTGTGCACAAAAGAGTTAGAGCTGGAACTTTATTTCAGAGCTTTCATATCGTTAAGGAGGACTTAGACCTCCTGTACTCACGGTATGCACTCAAGAGTGTGGGCACTGGTATTTGCTTGATTAGAATATTTATTGAGATGGTTAGCCACCTTTCCCAGCAGTAAACTGGCAAGATAAAAAAAGTCTTAATCAGTGCCAGTGCTGAAGAGAAGGAAGAAACTCGTGGCAGAAATCATTGACTAAAACTAAATGAAAAAAATCTAGCTGAAGATAAGTTTCTTAGTTTGGAAGGTGACAAGAACAGACAGTTATCTCTACCCATTCTGAATACTGAATATAGTCAAGGGCACTACTGAAATTTCTAGACTGCTGGAGTTTCAAAATATCCCTAATGCCCTCAACCTCTTTGTGCATATTTCTCTCTGTATCAAGAGATTATGACTGCATGTTGCTCTTCTCCCTAAACAAGTAACTTCAAGTTCTCAGAATAACTACTATATATAAATTCACACACAGAATAACGGCAAAAGACTTGCCCTTAAAAATAATCACCTACACCAACATTTACTAAGTATTTATAATGTGCTGAGTGCTGGGGATACAGTGGTAAAGAAAGCTGTTTAAGTCCTTGCTCTCAGAGAATCTACACATTTGGAAATTTTAATAACATTTTTCATCAACTCTTTGGAAATACAGGCCCCCAACTTTCCTTCAGAGCCACTTTTATTACCCCCACATTTCCTTAAAACAACTGCCTAGCTTCACCTACCTGGATGACTCTGCTTGGCTTTAAATGACTTTTAGTTATCACCCCAAACAAATTGGTTCTCAGGATCTTTCTCCAAATGTGCCAAGTTATTAGCCAATTGGAATTTGACTGAAAAAATTTTTGACTAGTCAAAAATTCCGAAGATGAATTTTTTAATAACTGCAGAACCAAGTGCCTAATCCAGAATTGACTTAGAAATCAAAAGCCTGTTTCATAAACAAAATCTTTTTAACCATCAAGAAGTTAGCTCCATGAAGGCAACTGTCTAAACCTTCTCTGACTCCTCAGTGTCAGTGCCTAACACAAGCAGAAGCCTGGGGTAGTATTTCCTAGTTGAAATGATTTTTGCAATATCCTTGCTCTCCTTGTTTGTTTTTTTTCTATTTGTCCAGGGAAGAGACAGCACTGACAGTCTCTGATAAGTGAAGGATGTGAGACAGGCAAGGAATTAAGCAAAGTGAACTGGAAACACACAATCACATCTGATACTGGACTGACTCTCTTTTGTACTGGAGTTAGAGCACTCTGGGCCCAGGAATATCCCAAAGTAGGGTTTTTTCCCCCTGGATTTCTTAGAACCACAAACATGGATTTTGAAAATTTGATCTTCTTAGTTTTGCTTATACTTACTTTTTAAATTAAATGTTAAATATAAATTTAAATATCTTTATTTTAATATATTCTTTAATATATATTTATATATTATACCACATAATATACAATAATTTATATATACAAATATATGTACTACATATATTTAAATATATACATTAACATTTTAAATTTATACATTTAAAGTAAATATATAAATATATATACCTTGTTAATAAAAATTAGAATAACCAAAATAAGGTGAAATTTCCTTTATTAGTCCTACTCCTTTCTATACTTATCCAAAAGCAATCACTGAAATCAAAATTGTAAGCATCCATCCCATGCTTTTTTTTTTTGAGAAAGGGGATTCCCCCTATATTATCCACACTGGTCTTGAACTCCTGGAAGCAATCTTCCTTCCTCAGCCTCCTGCAGAGCTAGGACTACAGGCAGATGCCATTATGCACTGATATCTAATTTTTTTATTTACAAAAATATATCTTTGTATATTACATATACAAATATATATGTATACACACACACATATGCACACATAAATGTATTTCCCCCATAAGCATATTATATCGTTCTGCCACAACTGGCATTTTCTTTTGGTGGTGGTGGTGAGGGGGACCAGGGATTTAACCCAGAGGCAATTCACCACTAAGCTACATCCCTAGACCTTTTTATTTTGAGACAAGGTCTCACTAAGTTGCTCAGGGCCTCACTAAGCTGCTGAGGCTGGCTTTGTAATTTCACCTATCCTGCTTCAGCCTCCTGAATCACTGGGATTATAGGCACGTGCCACTATACCTAGCTCACAACTGGCTTTTAAAAACTCAATGATCTTTCCCTGTTAGGATGTAAAGAACCACTATATTTTGTTTTGGTTTTGATGGTACTGGGGATTGAATCCAGGGTCTCGTACATGATACCCAAGTGCTCTAAGACTGTGCTACATCCTCACCCTTTCTTTTAAATTTCATTTTGAGAGAGGATCTTGCTTAATTGTCCAGATTGTCCTTGAACTTGCTATCTTCCTGCCTCAGCCTCCCAAGTTGCTGAGATTATAGGTGCACACCCCCACACTCGGCTCAGAAGTTTTAAATTACGACATGGTTAAATTTATCAAACTATTCCTTATGTCTCTTTTTTGGGGGAGGGTTCTGTGTAAGAAAGCATTCCCTATTCTGAGAACACAGTATTGTCTATATTTTATTCAAATGCTTTTAGTTTTAGTTTTGTTTTACAGTTAGGTATCTATTCCATCTGAAATGTTTTTATAATTAGCATAAATATGAAGTAAAGATCTATATTTACTAATTCTCCCAGTGTCATACTTGAATAGCCTATCTTTTCCTAACTTCATCATATACTAAATTCTCAAGTATGCATGAGTTATTTCTGGATTCTTCATGCTGTTCCAATCTATTTATCTACTCCCAAGCCAATATAATTATAGCTTTCATTATTTTTTTTAAAATATTGCTAGGGATCTGAGTGTGATGATGCACACCTGTAATCTCATTGACTTGGGAGGCTGAGGCAGCAGGATCACAAAATCAAGGCCAGCCACAGCAATTTAGTAAAATCCTCAGCAACTTAGCAAGAATCTGTCTTGGGGAGGTGGGTAGGAGAGGACCAGGGATGTAGCTCAGTGGTAAAAGCATCCCTGGGTTCAATCCCTAGTACCAAAAATTTTGTTAAAAAGCAGTTTTAAGGGGCTGGGGTTGTGGCTCAGCGGTAGAGTGCTCACCTAGCACATGCAAGGCCCTGGGTTTGATCCTCAGCATCACATAAAAATAAATACATAAAATAAAGGTATAAGAAAATAGTTTTTTAAAAAAAGCAGTTTTAAGGGGAAGAGAAAAGAAAAAAAAAAACAACAACAAAAAAAACAAGGCTGACAAAATCAAATTAGGGCATGTATCTCAGAAGGGGATCCTGATCTTGGTCAGCTACCTCTCACCTGTGGAGTCCTCTTACAGTTCTTTTCTTTACCAATAGTTTAGAGGACATTCACAACAGAAAATGTTCCTATATGGTACTGACTTCTGCTGTTCTACCTAGAACTAAGATAGGACTGGGTCAATCACAGATTAAGTGAAAAAATAGGATATTAACTTACCTCTACACAAAACTTAAAATGAATGCCTTGGGAATCATAAAATGAAATAATTCGATTAGAGAGTGTCACAGTAATGAGAGACCAGTGGACTTCCAGGTGAATAGGAATCAATAGAAGACTCTTTTTAAACAAATCCACCTGATTAAGAGAAGAAAATGCAGCTGTCATCACAAAACCAACAACATACAGCAGCTTCTTTACTGACTTCTGACTTGTCCAAGGACATAAAAGTAGACAGTGGTAGGCCAGAATTTGAACCCAGGTCTTATTTTTAAAGCCCATGCTTATAACTACTGAGCTATAACACACAATAAGAAAAATGAAGAAGTACTATTTTTCATTTAACCCGCTAAAACTCTGTTTTATCAAATGGTTTACCTTTTTCGTTTTTCTCCCCCCCCACCCCGCCTTTTTTTTTGGTACCAGGGATTGAACCCAAAGGTGCTCTACCACTGAGATATATCTCCAACCCTTTTTACCTTTTACTTAGAGACAGGGTCCCTTATTAAGTTGCCCAGTCTAGCTTCAAATTCACAATCCTTCTGCCTTAGTCTCCTGAGTCACTGAGATTATAGGCATGTTGCCACCATGCCTGGCCTTACCTAATTTTCTTGGGCACATTTTGACCTAGACTCAACGTTTTAGGAAATAACCATGGTACTGGAAAACAGAAAAGGTCTAAGTCTTTCATCTTTCTCTGGACTCAGTATAACAGTTAATATCATGAGCTTCAAAACAAGTCTACTTAAGTTCAAATTCTTCCTCAACTATGAAATGCAGAAAGCAATAATACCTATCTTATGATGTTGTTGAGAATAATAATACTTGAAAAATGCATAAAACTATGCTTTTAGTACATTGTAGATAGCCAATAAATCTTAGCTATTATCACTCCCTTGTCTTTCAGATGTCAAAATCAAGAACATCCTTAATAATATTTACATACCCTTTATATCTGAATCCATCTTTTACAATCTTAACATATCCTTTATATCCTAACACATACAATTTAGAAATAGTTGCTATTCTATTAAAAAATCCAGTTATATCTTGGGTAATAGATGCTTCACTAAACATCCATAAAAGAGTGAATTTATTTATTTTTTTAAAGTTAAAACAATGACAATACTATAAAGTATGTCAGATTCTTAAAAACCAATCTCTCAAGTCTTCTTTTTTGCTAATAATCAGATAATGTCATGCTATAAATAAATCTTTTATCAGTCTATATGACCTTACAAGCAAAACACTTTAGTGTTTTTGTTTTTCATTTTCTATATTTATAAACCTGGAGCTGGGGGAGTTGGGCAAAAGAAAATGTAGGGCCAGGGGTATAGCTCAGTGGTAAAGGGCTTGCTTAGTTAGCAAGTATTTGAAATATTTATTCAATCCTTAGCACCACCAAAAAAAACCCAAAACAAAACCTAATAAGAAAATAGTTTGGGCATCCCTAAAGTTCTGAAACCACAAATGCTGCAAAATTCAACATTACTTTAGCATGATGATACCACAAGTAGAAAATTCTGCACATGAAATTATGTTATGGGTCACAGCCTAAACATAGTCACAGAGGCTGGGGGTATAACTCAATGGTGGAGCACTTGCCCAACATGCATAAGCCCTGGGTACAATTCCCAGTACTGCAAATAAATAAATAAATAAATACATTTTAAAAATTAAAAAAAAAAAAAAAGAATTAAACACATATAACTAAAAATACTATATAAAATTTAATCTTCAGATTATGTATATAAGGTATACATTAACCATAAAAGAATTTTAGTCTTGGGTCTCATCCCCAAGATATCTCATTATAAATATGAAAATACGTCAAAATGGAAATATTCCAAAATGAAATCCAAAATCAAGCATTTTGAGTAAGGAATATTCAGTCTATATTAGATAAAATAGACACTGATCTTTTTTGAGGGGAGAAACAAGTCTTTTCTGTCAAACCAAAGAGACTTCATTTTAGTTAACTTCCTGGGCTCCCATTTTCTTGCAACTCAGCTGTCTTTCTAAAGTTAGTATTTCCTCAATAGTCAATTTGCACCTAAGATTGTGTAGTCAGCCCCAACCAATGTGTAATGGCCAAGTACCCCTGTGTCAGAGATAAAAGCCAAGCACACTGCCTGCTTGCAATGCCTGCTTTCAATTTTGATTGCTGTATACCCTTCTGCACGTAGAAATAAAATTTTTGCCTTGCAGACAGAGCCAAATAAGTCTGTGAGTGTTTATTTGGTTCTTAGGGCTTCCAGGACCCATCTCCTACTCCATTAATTCCAACAACAGGGTCTTGTTAAATTACTTAGGCCTTGCTTAGCTGCAAGACTGGCTTAGAAGTTGTGATCCTCCTGCCTCACAATTAAACAATGAGATTCAAAAGAGAAAAAAAACTATTGCTGAGTACATGCCTATAATCCCAGTGGTTCCACAGGCTGACGAAGGAGGATCGAAAGTTCAAAGCCAGCCTCAGCAACTAAGCGATGACCTAAGTAACTAAGTGAGATCCTGTCTCAAAGGGTCTGGGGATGTGACTCAGTAATTGAGTGACCCTGGGTTCAATCCCTGGTACCAAAACAAAACAACAACAACAACAACAAAAACCTATCACATTAAAAAGTCTGTTTCTAAGTAACATCGTATTGGCCTTAAAATTATCTTTCCACTCAAAGTGATGAATTTCCATTTCAAATCTAGAGTAAAAAATTTAATACCTTTTTAGTCCATCTCTTAACTCCATTATATCCTTTGGTTACCAGCTGTCTATGAAAAAAGCTGTTGAAGAAGTGAACCTAGAACAGACACCAAATATAAGGAATCAGATTACATGAGGCTGTGCCCAGATTTAACTTCAAAAGAAAATAAAAAAATTTAAAATATCTGAACACAAAATAATTTAAAAATACATATATATTCAAAAAATTTTTAAATAAAAATGTAATGTTCTAACATAAATAGACAAAAAGGAGAGAAAAGTTTCTTCAACTAGTAGTCAAAATATAGGAAATATATTACTTGATTAATAGAAAATTCTGTTTAAATTTTTCATGAGAATGCTCTTACAGGTGTGGTCTATTGTCAGTGGGGTAGCAACTGGATTACCGGAATCCAATCAAGTAGAGACAAATGATAAATCTCTCCAAAATTTTTAAAAGATTGAACAACTGAAATAGGATCTGAAAAAAAATGAGCAAACCAATACCTTGAACTCATGAGATATGGATTACAAAACTCTCCATCTGAAGGATGTGGATTTGAAGACTCCCATACAACTACAAGAAGGTCTTAGCACAATCATTTCTAGTACCAAAAATTACCCTTGCCATACAGATTATCAGGTCCCACCTCCTTGGATTCAGATTCTGGCTTATAAGTGGTATTGGCTCATCTAAGTTAGTCTATACCATGGTCTTGAAGCAGGGCTCTAACTTGAACTCACTTTAGATAATAAGACTATTTAGTGTGTGGTTCTCAGAGTATGCTCATTAGACCAGAAGAATCAGCATCACCTGGGAACTTGTTGGAAATCCAAATTCTCAGCCCAATTCCAGAGCTGCTAAATTTTAGCACAAACTAGCAATCTGGTTTTACAAACCTTTCATGTGATTCTGATGCACATTCACTGAGAACCATTCAGCTTAACACGGATAAAAAACAATCTGTTCAGTTATCTGTAAAAGCAGTGACTCTGTAACTCTGTTCTTTAGAATCATCTGGAGGACTTACTGAAACAGTGCTGGGCCCCAACTCCCATTTCTGATTTAATAGAGCTGAGCTGGGGTCTAAGAATGTGCATTTCCATTAAGTCCCCAGGTGATATTGACACTGCTAGTCTGGGGACCACACCTTGAGAACTACTGCCTTTGAATATGTTTACATTTAAACTTTTTGATGATTAAGAGCATTTCATAAAACAATCCAACATATTAGCTTCATGATTTGAATTTATAATGCATAATGAATTTATGATTATAAGTGAAAAGCTATCAAAGTTTTCTATATTGAAAAACGGTACTAGAATCTGCAATTAGTTATATTTATCTGTTTAAGTTTTTTGTTTGTTTGTTTTTGCAGGACTGGGGATCGAACCCAGAGGTGCTCTACCACTGAGCCATATCCCCAGCTCTTTTTATTTTTGAGACAGTGTCTCGCTAACCTGCCTCAGCATCCTGACTAGCTAAGTTATGAGATTTAAGAACTTGAAAAGTTCTGCTGCTCATCAGGTATTGGAGTTTTCAGAAAAAAGATATCAAATTTAAAAATCATTTTAATATGTAAAAAGCTCTTAAGAGAATTTAGAGCTAGATTATCTATTTGAATAGATTAAAATTAAAAAAAAGAAAGAAAAGGTAAAGAGTAATATTTTACATTTTTATAAAGAGGGTAAGACTTTAGTTGATTGATTGATTTAACTGAATCCAGGAGCACTTTTACTGAGCTGCATCCCCAGTCCTTTTTATTCTTCATTCTGAGACAGGGTCTTGCCAAGTTGCCCAGGATGACCTCAAAGTTATAATCCCCTCACCTCAGCCCCTTTATTAATAAACAAAAAAAGTCCCCTTATCAATAAACATACCTACCTAGATACAAATAAGAAAGAAAACATTGCTACTGTGACTTTCTTATGCTGAAGCAGGAGGATCACAATTTAGTGAGAACCTTATTTCATGATAAAAAAGAAAAAGAGCTGGGATGTGGCTCAGTGCAAAAACATCCCTGGATTTAATCCCTAGTACCACACATACACATAAATTAATAAAAAGGTGTATTAATAAATTTTGCAATAGGATCTCCCTAAGCTCATATAAATATATAAAGATAATACATAAATGTGTACATACATAATATAACCCTTTTAAAAAATCTAAGGAATTATAAAATAATTAAAGTTCGAAAACCAAAAAAAAAAAAAATCACTCCTTTTTAATATACAAGAATTTCCTTAAGAGGAAAATTTTCACTTACTTTATCTGGGACTGCATCCATTATCAGCTCGCCGTACATATTTATGACCTATAAAAAGTAAAACCAATTTACTAACCCTATACAATTCAGAACAACCCAAGCAGAATGTATAACATTCTTAATAATAACAATAAAGCTTTTCAATCCTGGCATTAGTGAGTCACTTCAGTACAGATTAAAGAATATTTGATTAATAAAAGTTAAGTATGAGACCAGTCCCTACAATATTTTATTGACCAACATCCTTTGTAACTTTTCTGCAGTGAGAATCTGCATTACACTAACCTGGTCATTTAGCCAATTCTGACCATCCAAGGTCGCCAGATCATCCATATCCAGCATATGTTTATTGTAGAAGATGCGGAAGTTGCATTTTTGATGTCTGGCCCGATAGTTTGTTATTTCTCTATTGATAAATGGTTTTCTGAAACAAAGATTTTGAAAGAAAAAAAATATGAGTTCTACTCAATGCACTATTAAGTACCCTTTTTCTCCTAAATCAAGAGAAAATCATATATGCCAATCATTTTATTTTCAAGGATTTAACTTTCACCACTGGCATACCTATTGGAAAAGTCTTCATTAAAGACATCTTTTAATCTTCCAAGGACATCTTTTTCACTGAGTGGGACCAAACTTCCATATTTTTTCATAACCTCATCTAGAAATCCTTAAATAAAGGAAGAAAGGAAAGTTAAGATGGAAAGACAAAGCAATTTCTCTTAATACTTAATCTATAAACAATGCAACACATACTTAAATGTACATTATAACATAGGATTATACTCCGTATAAGGAAATATTTTAAAAGTTCTGACACTATTCAAACAAAGTGGATTAGGCCCTTACCACTCTAACCTAGAGAAAAATGCTGTGAGGTATCATTTCACAGTGCATTTTTAAACTACCAATGAATTGTTAGAGGAACTAGCTAAAACTAAAGATTGATGCCTTTCCATAACTTAACCTTAGTGATGAATTCTCTCTCATTAAGAGTAACATCCAGAAAGTTGGACACAATGGTGTGTGCCTATAGTTCCAACTACTAGAGGATAAGGTAGAGCATTGCTTGAGCTCATCAGTTTGGGACACCCTGGGCTACTCGGGGAGATCCTGACTCAAAACAAAACAAAACAAATCACACACCCACACACACATCCACCCACCCACCCCCACACACAGAGAAAACATCTAGTTGGGTGCAATGGTGTGCACCTGCAACTCCAGCATTTGCAATGCTGAGGCAATAGAACTGCAAGTTCAATGCCACCCTGGGGCAACAGAGGGAGATCCTGTCACAAAATAAAAGGCATAGAGATGACAGGTGTGGTGGCACATGCTTGTAATCCCAGAGACTCCAGAGGCTGAGGCAAGAGGATTGCAAGTCCAAGGTCAACCTCAGCAACTTAGTGAGGCCCTAAGCAACTTAGTGAGACCCTGTTTCAAAATAAAAAATTAAAAAGGGTTGGGGATGTGGATTAGTGATTAAGCACTCATGGGTTCAATTGCAAGTACCCACCCCCTCCAAAACCAGAATTTATTTGAAAGAGTAACTATCAACACTGAATAGAAATATGAGTAAGACTGACTGACATTAGGGACTGGAACTATGCAACAATTGGTCCTATATAACACTATTTTTATGACTTTCAAATTACATCTAAAGGCTAAATCACCTTGTTAAATGTGCCTGAATTAAGTCACAATTTAGCCAAGTGCAGTGGTGCACATCTGTAATCCCAGCAACTCAGGAGACTGAGGTAAGAGAATGGCAAGTTTGAGGGCAGTATTTAAATCAATTTAAGTAGTGTGAACATACATACACATATATACAGGTATATAATATATGCGTTTTGTTTTTAGTACTGGAGAACGATCCCAGGGGTGCTTTACCATGGAGCTACCTCCCCAGTTCTTTTTTTGTCTTATATGAATTATTCCTCTTTATTGTTTAAAATATTGGTTATAATTATATAATAAAATTCACAATATATTAATTACTTGATATATAGATATTCATTATAACTTCAAAATATACATTCTTTTTTAACCTTTTCCTTTTCAATTTTTTCAATAAAACTTATATGATGTATCATACTAATGAACTTTGAGAACTCATTTTTAAATTTTCTTTTTTAGATTGTTTATTTATTTGTACTAATCAGTTATGCATGATGGTAGAATGCTCTTCCGATTCATTGTACACACATGGAGCACAATTTTTGACTTCTCTGGTTGTACTCAAAGTAGGGTCACATTATTCATGCAATCATACATGTACCTGGGTACATGATGGCTGTCTCATTCCACCATCTTTTCTACCATAAATGCCCCTTCCCCCTCTCCCCCATCCAGAGTTCTTCCACTGATCCCATGCCCAATCCCCCATTAAGAATTAGCATCCACTTATCAGAAAACATTCAGCCTTTGGTTTTTTGGGATTGGCCTACTTCACTTAGCATGATATTCTCCAACTCCATCCATTTACCTGCAAATGCCATGATTTTATTTATTTTTTATTGCTGAATAATATTCCATTGTGTATATATAACCTCAGTTTCTTCATCCATTCATCTACTGAAGGTCATCTAGGTTGGTTCCACAGTTTAGCTATTGTGAATTGTGCTGCTATGAACATTGATGTGGCTGCATCACTATAGTATGCTGTTTTTAAGTCCTTTGGGTATAAACTAAGGAGAGGGATAACTGGGTCAAATGGTGGTTCCATTCCCAGTTTTGCAAGGAATCTCCATACTGCTTTCCATATTGGCTGCACCAATTTGCAGCATGAGTGTGCCTTTTCCCCACATCCTCGCCAACACTTATTGTTGTTTGTATTCTTGATAACTGCCTCCTTTTTTTTGGAGACAGGGTCTTGTAGAATTGCTAAGGCTGGCCTTGAACTTGGGATCCTTTTGCCTCAACCTCCTGACCTTGCTGTAGAGGTGTGTGCTACCATGCCAGGCTTTTTTTTTTTTTTTTTAATCCTTTAATTTTTGATGGTATTGGGGATGGAACCTAGGACCTCATATGCTAGGCATGAACTCTGCCCAGAGCTACACCCCAACCCTATATATGCATTTAATGGCTTTCTAGGATGATCCACTAAAGAAACATACCTAAAAAGGCTCTAGGAAATAAAACCAGGACATTATTTATTTTTTTGGTGATACTAGAGATTGAATCCAGGGGTATTCTCCCACTAAGTCACATCCCCAGTACTATTTATTTTTATTATAAACTGCTAAGCCTCTAATTTACAATCTTATCTCAGCCACCCAAATAGTTGGAATTACAGTCATGTGCCATCATGTTCAGTCCAGGATATTATTTCTAAGTAAATACAAAGAAACTGCAGAAAGGCTTAGATGCTCACAAAAGCAGAGGCATGATAGGCACAGTTCACTGATGAAGAGCAGAGAAAACCACCACCTAGTTATCAGGCTGACAGGTGAGCCTATTGAGTTGAGATGGGAAAAATGAGGACAATATGTTAACCATATATCCTATCAAGCTCCCTTTTGAAACTTTTAAGAATTGCCTCCACTATGCATTAATTCAAAATGAACAGGAAAGATCAAAACAGAGTACTGGGAATGGTGTGCTGGGTTGGTTTGGGGAGAGGGACCGAAATGTAAAATCTGTATTTCCCCCTGTTAATCACCCACCAGAATAGCTCCTATTTTAAAAGGCTTAAACTAAGAGCAAAAGTCAGGGGACAGCAACAGGAAAAAGGATGCTTGCTTATGCCTGCTTCTAGTCTAGGCTTTAGACAGAGAACACAGGAAGGCAGGCCCACTGCAACGTCATCATTTCAGGAAATAAAGATTTGGGGCTTCTATACTAGGAACAGAATGTATAGTGTTTACATTACATATCTTAACGTTGATCTAAGCATAGCCTTGTGTCTATACTGGAAAACAGGCCCAAAGGAAGATAAGCGATTCCCAACACTGGATAAACTGCATTTAAAAAACTGATTTTATAGAAGAAAATGCCTCTACCAACAAAAAATTAAGCTTGAGGTTCCACCACCTTGAATGAAGCTCCTCAAATAAGAAAGTGGTCTCCTCTACCAGATAGCCAGGCATGGTGGCACAGGCCTATAATCTCACTGACTCCCGCTGAGGCAGGAGGGCCAGCCCCCATAATTTAGTAAGACTCTTGTCTCAAGAGATGGGTATGTAGCTCAGTGTCAGAGCACTGCTTGGGTTCAACTCCAAAACCAGAAAAAAGCAGGGGGCGGTTAACAATGGGATGGGGGGGGGGGTAACAATGGGATATGGACCCCAATTTCAAACTAGTATTATGGGAAAGAGGCATTCTTATTAACAATATTATTTCTGGGTGGTAATAATATGGAGATTTTAAGTTTTATATCTGTGTTTTGTTTTTGCTTGCAGATGATAAACATGGATTCCTTATGTAATAGAAAGGCCCTACAAGGATGACAATGTCTCTCACTGATAACACACCTACCATTATCTCACTGGTACCAGAAGTAAAACAAAACATCATTAAGAGCATTTATCATATGACAACATTCACATATTTCGTCTAATCCTTAAAACTAATCTCTGTGTCAAGATACCATCTCTGCTAGGTCTGAGAATATGGCACATGTTAGAGCACTTCCTGGGTTCAATCCCCCCCGCACTATCTCGTCACCCCCCAAAAGATATTATCTTTGAAATAAAAAATGAAGACAAGAAAACTTAAAGAGATTAAGTAACTACCCTCAGGACACCCAACTAGCACAGAATAACTAAGATTCTTATGTAGGTTATGTGACTAGAGAAACTATGCTGTTAACTTTTATGCTATGTCATCTACAAAACAAGAAATAGCTATTTTCTCTACAAAAATAACTTGGGGCTGGGCACCCTTCGCACACCTTATAGTACTAGCTATTTGCAAAGCTCAGGAAGGAGGATTCTGAATTCAAGGCCAACCTAGACAAAAGATTAAGAACCTTTATAAAAGAAATAAAAGAAAGAAATGCAACCACTTGGTTCTACAACAAAATACAATACACACCTCAGAAATGACATCAGTAAAGAAGGCATGAAGTACTCAGAATAAACTTAAGGAATGTGTAAAACCTAGTGAAAAGTTGCAAAACACTAAGAAACTAAGTTCTGTTTTTAGACACGAAAACTCAACATTTTAAGAATATAATTTTCTCCAAATACTATAAGCAAAAAACATACTTATTTTCTTTAATTTATAAAATAAATAAAAAATTCATCTTGGGATTGATAAATTCCTAGAAAATTTTAAAAACAATTAGAGATGGGCTGGGGTTGTAGCTCAGTGGTAGAGCACTTGCCTAGCATATGTGAAGCATTGGGTTCGATTCTCAGTACCACATATACATAAATAAAATAAAGGCCCATTGACAATTAAAAAAAATTTTAAAAAAACCTCTTTAAGAAAAATAATTAGAGAGATGAATAAGGGGACAGAAGAGGAGTGCATAATTTTTCAAATTATGAAACTACTTACAGTAATTAAAGCAAAATAATGCTAGTATACAAACAGATCAAGACCAGAAGGAAATTCAAAGCTAGTTGGTATTTCTTAACCACAAAGAAAAGAATGAATTGCTCAATAAATAATATTAGACTACCGCCTGAACTTACAGCCAATTCATTCTGGTGGAAAGAATTATATTACTCCATTTTACTTTTTTTTTTAAACAAAGAATTATATTAAAAATAACACTTTAATAGTATAGAAGAAAATAAGAGTTGAATATTTATTTTAAAAATATTCAAGCTTTTCATGACAAGCTTTTCATGTAGAAGGGTTTTTTCCCCTTAATAAGTGACAAAAAACATTTTTAAACAAAGTGTAAAGTCACTTTTTTTATTTTGAGATAGGGTCTTGCTAAACTGCCCAGGCTGGTCTCCTTTTGAAAATGTATTTTTGTTTTCTTTATGGCAGTATTTGGGGATTGAACCCAGGAACTCAAGCACACTAGGCAAACCCTCTACCACTGAGTACACCTTCAACCCCAAATATGTATTTCTTGAGTATGTAAATGGCACATTATTCTTTTCTTGAAGCTGCTTTTTTCCCATCAATACATTATAGTTTTGTTTTGGTACCAGGGATTGAACCCTGTGGCGCTTAATCACTGTGCCACATCCCCAACCCTTTTTATTTTTTGAGACAGGGTTTTACTAAATTGCTTAGGGCCTTACGTGGTTGCTGAGTCTGGCTTTGAATTTGTGATGCTTCTGCCTCAGCCTCTGAAGCTGCTAGGATTATAGTCGTGCTTTACTGCGCCCAGTATACATAATATAGGTTTTTTTGGGGGGAGGGGTACTGGGGATTGAACTCAGGAGAACTCCACCACTGAGCCACATCCTCAGACCTATTTTGTATTTAGATTCAAGGTCTCACTGAGTTGCTCAGTGCCTTGCTTTTTGCTGAGGCTGGCTTTGAACTTGTGATCCTCCTGTCTCAGCCTCTAGAGCCCCTGGGATTATAGGCCCTGCCTTACATTATAGTTTTTTTTTTTTTCCTTTTAAATCCATTCAAAATGATCTAGTAGTCCATTAAATGATTAAAATTGATTTTAATCAATTGCCCACTAATGAACATTTGATTTTTAGCTACTCTTTGCTATCTGAATAATGGGACAAAACCCTTAATTTGTGCTTTCTATTGTTTCCCTAGTTAATACTTGCTAAAAGTTACATATCTGTGTCAAAAGGTATACATGCTAAACTAACATTTTCATTTGTGATCTGGTACATAAAAATTTATGATTTGATACATAAAGTTAAATTTTTTTTTTTATTCTTTTTTTGGGAATAAAAACTTGGGATTGAACCCAGGGCCTGAAGCTTGCTAAGCACTACCGCAAGTTACACCTCCAGTCCCAAGATTTTAATGTTATGGAGTCAAATTGGTTTATTTACTCCCCTACCCTCTGTACTGGTGATTGAATCTAGGAGTGCTTTACCACTGAGCTGCATGCCCAGTGTCCCCCCACCCCCTTTTTTCAAATTTGGAGACAAGAGTCTTGCTAAATTCCCAACACCTGCCTCAAACTTATCATCTCCCTAATTCGACCTCCAGAGTCTGTGGGATAACAGGTGTGAGCCATTGTGCCTGGCTTCTCAAAAAAATTTTTTTTTTCTTTTAGTTTTGTTTTTTGAGACATAAGGTCTCACCATTTTACCCAGGCTTGTCTTAACCTCATGGACTCAAGTGATCCTTGTGCCTCAGTCTGTGGAGCACTTGGAACTACAGGCATGTGCCACCAAGCCCAGCTTTTATTTTATCTTTTTTTTTGGCAGTACTAGGGATTGAAGCCAGGGACATTATACCACTGAATACATTTCCAGCTTTTTAAATTTTGAGATAGGGTCTTGCTAAACTGCCCAGGCTGGTCTCAAACTTATTATACTCCTGCCTCAGCCTCCTGAGCTGCTGGGATTATAGGCAAGTGGCACTATGCCCAGTCATTTTAAATTGTTGTTTTTTAATTCTGGGTTTCCTATCATGTGTAAAATGTCTTATCAATACAAGATTACAAAGCTAAGTATGGTGGCATGCTCCTGAAATTCCACGTACTCAAAAGGCAGAAGCAGGAGAACTACTTGAGCCCACAAATTCAATCCGCAGTATCAAAAAAAAAGAAAGAAATTTTGTCATTTGTGACATTGATGAACCTGGAAAACATATTAAGTAAAATAAACCAGGCACAGAAAGAAAAATACTACATGCCCTCAGATATACATGGAATAAAAGATTTTTACCAGACCCTATAGGCAGGAGAAGAGAGGGAACTTCCGCATTGCAGTATGGTAGCTTCAGTTAATTTACTGTATACTTGAAAACTGATAATAGAGTTGGCTGCAGGGGTGCACATCTATAACCCCAGCTATTCAGGAAGTTCCCAAGTCTAGGATCAGTAACTTAAGAGTTGTTTTGAGTCTCAGGATAAAAAAATAAAAACAACCCCCAAAATCCCAAGGATGGTGAGGTGCTAAGCAATTCAGAGAGACCGTGTCTCTAAATGAAATATAAAATAGGGCTGGAGATGTGGCTCAGTGGTGCAGAGCCTGAATTCAATCCCCACTACAAAAAAAAAAAAAAAAAGTCCCGGGATGTAGGTCAATAGTAAAGCACTTCTGGATTCAATCCTCAGCAGCGGAAAAGAAAAGGAAAACTGATAGTACGTTGTGTGGGTTTTCTGTTTGTTTGAGATGGAGTCCCACTATGTTGGCCAGGCCAGTCTTGAACTCCTGAGGTCAAGCAAACCTCCTATATCAATGTGCTGAGTGCTGGAAGGC
Organism: Marmota monax; assembly: GCF_021218885.2. Taxonomy (NCBI): domain Eukaryota; kingdom Metazoa; phylum Chordata; class Mammalia; order Rodentia; family Sciuridae; genus Marmota; species Marmota monax. Next base: position 8,282,162 of record NW_026693473.1, on the reverse strand, counting down.
AGGTGTGCAACACTGGACTGGCTAGAAAAGAGATTGTAAACCACGTTTGGTGGCACATGACTAATCCCAGCAACTCAGGAAACTGAGGCAACAGGATCACAAGCTTTAGGCCAGCCTCAGCAATTTAGCAAGACTCAATCTCAAAATTAAAAGGGCTGGGGACATAGCTTGGTGGTAGAATGTCCCTGGGTTCAACCCCTGTACTGGGGGAAAAAAAGGAAACTGGGAATATAGCTCAGTTGGTAGAGTGCTTGCCTTGCATGCACAGGTGCTGGGTTCAATCCCCAGCCCACCAAAAAGAAAAACAAAAAGTAAATGTTCTCACTACAAGAAAAGTATAATGGGTATGTTGATTTGCTTGAATCAACACAATGTACACATATGAACATCCAACTGTGCTAAATCTTGTCAATTTAGAATTTTTTTTTTTGTTTTGGCATTATGGGGGATGGAACTCACAGCCTGGCACATTCAAGACAAGAGCTGTACCACTGAGCTAACTCCTTAAGATACCCAGCCCTAAATTTCTTAAAAAATGGCCTCCTAAATGTTTCTTTTCATAGTTTTATAGAAATGATTCACATGCCACAAAAAATCACCCTCTTAAAGACTACAATTTAGTTAGAATATTTGCCATGTACAACTATGTAACAAATCCCACTATTATGTATAACTACTGATCAAAAATTGGGAAAGAAAGTATGATTCAAAGTCAGAACATCACTAACACTACCTCATTCCAGAACACTTGCATTATCCCATTAGCAGTCACTTCCCATTCTCCCCTCTTCCCAGGTCCTTGTAACCATTACTTTACTGTATTTGCCCATTCTGGACATTTTCAAGTTTATGGAATAAGGTTATGAGGGCTTTTATTTGTCTTCTTTCACTTAACATGTCTTTACTTAATAACATATCTGTATCAAAACATGTATCAGTATGTCTTTTTATGGTAGACTAATATTCCACTATATAGATTTGGACATTTAGATTTCTGATTTGGGGCTAATATGAATAATGGTGTTATGAACTTTCATCCACAATTTTTTTGTGTGTCTGGGGGCTGTGGGTGAAGCTCAGTGGTACATAGAGTGCTCAACATGTATGAGATCTGCGTAAAATCCCCAGCACCAACAAAAACTTTGTGTGTGTCTAGGGGTGTAGCTCAGTGGTAGAGGGCTTGCCTAGCAGGGGAGAGGCCCTGGTTTCCATCCACTGCAGCACATTAAAAAAAAATAACAAAATGTTTTCTGTACTTGGTTCTATTTAAAATTTCAATCCACCCAGAATGTACTGTGGAACAGGATCTATTGCTTTTCCTTCCAAACATAACTATTCTGGTTATTTCTCTTAATCCTTAATGTTCCATAATTCCACTGAACAAAATTTAGAGTGGTGTTTTAATCCTGATTGGCATGTACTGCACTTTCCTAATTTGGTTCCTTTTACAGTGCTGGGGATGAACCCCAGGGCCTTAGACATGGTAGGCAAGTGCTTTACCACCGAACTATACCCTCAGCCCTAAATCTTAAGACGCTTATTTTTCTCTTTAATTCTAAAACATTTACCTTGTTATTTTCTTCAGTTTCCCTCCCATCATCTCCTGATACATTCATGAGATAGAACTTTAAGCTCTTCTTTGAAGTGAAAAAGACATCTTGCCAAGTAATCTGAGTATAGAACCTTCAATTGTCATATTCTACCACACATTTTTTTATAGTTGTCCTGTACAAGTGTAACTCAGTATTCACATTTACTATAGCAAATAGTGATTAATGGTCATTAAAAGTATTCAACTTGAGTGAGGTACGGTGGTACATACCTGTAATCCCAGTTACTCAAGAGGTTGAGGCAAGAGGACTCCAAGTTCAAGGCCAGTCTGGGAAAGACTGTGTCTCCAAAAAAATAAAAAGGGCTAGGGAATGCAGCTCAGTGGTGGATGGCTTGCCTATAATGAACCATATCATGGATTCAATCCCAGGACCACTGGGGGTGGAGGGAAGCACTCAGTTTTTCAAGGGAGTTATTTTTCTTTTTATGCTCATTTCATCAATTTATGCAGTACCGAAAGAAATAATGAAACTGTAGATTCCTATAAGTACAACCAACTCAACTTAAAAAATGGCCTCCTAAATATATAAATCAACTGAAAGGAGTGTGACAGTTATGGTAGAGCCAGCATTTAGCATCCTATTGAACTCAATTCTGGCCAATGCTATGTAAGTCAGTTACGGGAATATCTACTGTGCCTTCTGCCCTACACTCTTTCCTATTCTGATTGCTCTATTAATACTGACTACTCAAGTTTACCACTTATATGTGTTAAATTTATATCTCTTGTTGTGTTGACTTTTTTCAGATTGATAAGATTGTGAGCTCACCTCTCCTTAGGTACTTGCTGAGGGTAAGGGACTGTGATGGGCCAGTAGCTGTTACTCTGCCCTGAACTACTTTCTGTGGGAGTGGTGATACTTTCCAGGTGTTACAGGGTTGGGGCAAATGTCCTATTTCCTTTCTTAGAATTTTGATTTGATAGCAGTTGCTGTCTTTGTCAAGATGTGGCACAGGTAGAGAGATTTTTACAACTATTCAACCTTTTATTATGGGTCTCCCCTTTCATCTACTCCAGGAAATGACCACCTTCAGTATTTCACCATTTTCCCGCATTGAATTCTTTCTGCCCTTCAGGACTTCCCTTTATTTTCTGTCTTGGAGAAACTTCTGATTCTCATTCACCAAAACTCTCCTCATTTTTGAGCATGGAGATACATGCACTTTGAATATATTTTCATAATTTCTATGAAGTGGGTAGGAAGAATAGGTTTCATGTATTTAACTTCATCCTCTAAAACCTGGAACTCTTCTGTATTTCTGACAAATATTCTTTACCAAGTGAAGGTAAGTGAAGGACATTTCCTTTGATCCTGGTTGTTGCTGGTACTGTCCTGGGGACTGAGCCCAGGGGGGCTTTACCACTGAGGTGCATCCCTCACCATTTAAATTTTTTATTTTGAGACATGGTCTTGCTTCAGTTGCTGAGGCTGGCCTCAAAATTGTGATCCTCCTGTCTTACCTTCCCAAACTGCTGGAATTACAGGTATATACCAGAGTGTCTAGATATTTCTAGTCTTATTAAAGGTTTTTAAAGACCTACTAAGATCTATGATTTTTCTCCTTTAACCTACTAAAATAATAAGTTACAGTAAATGGGTATGGTATTCTGTAAAACTTCTTACTTCCTCAGGTCATGCCACAGCTTTACTATATGCCATATCATATTTGGAAATGTTACATTTATAAAAGTTGATCAGTATTTGTGGGAAAAAGCTATTTTTTGGGGGTTAAAGTATTATAGTGCTGCTAACCTTTTACTAAGAAAAATAGGTTTCATGTATTTTTTTTTTAAATTTATTTTTTAGTTGCAGTTGGACACAATACTTTATTTATTTTCATGTGGTGCTGAGGATCAAACCCAGGGCCTGACTGAGCCACAACGTCAGCCCTTCATTTTTATTCTAGGACAGTATAAACAACAGAAATCATTTTTTTTAAAGATTTGCTGCCAGACACAGTGGCACAAGCCTGGGATCCCAGTAATTCAGGAGGCTGAGGCAGGAGGATTTTTCAGTTCAAGGCTAATCTCGTAACTTGGCGAGACACTGTCTCAAAATAAAAAATAAAAAGGGCTGGGGATGCAGCTCAGTGGTAAAGCACTCCTGGATTGAATCCCCGATACCTAAATAAATAAATGATTTATTAACCCTCTACTTTTTCTTTATCATAAAAACTTAATTCAATCAAACCATTTTTCTCCTTGCTCTCTTAATTTCACACAGATATCTTTCAATATCAAAATATAAATTGAGCTTATTTATAGTGGTGCTGGGAACTGAACTTAACACGAGAGGCACTCCCTCTACCACTTAGCTATACTCTTAGCCCTAAATATAGTCTTAAAGGCTTGTATGATGCATATCATTTTCTGAATATGCCAAAATTTATGCTTCAATTAAAAACCTGTTGGGCTGGGATTGTGGCTCAGCGGTAGAATGCTCACCTAGCACGGGCGGGACCCAGGTTCGATTCTCAGCACCACATAAAAATAAAGGCATTGTGTTGTGTCCATCTCCAAAAAGGATTCATTCTCTCTCTCTTAAAAAACAAAAACAAAAATAAAACCTGTTGTTTTGGGTTTTTAATTATAAGTTTATATAAGGGGGATTACTAACATAATAAATGTAACACCCTTATATAAACATATTAGTACTCTTTTACATCTAAGATAAATTTACATGCTTGTTTATGTAAACTTTGACAAGAGAAGACATGATGTGGGCTGGGGACTGGGGATACAGCTCAGTAGCTGAGCACCTCAGGTTCAATCCTTGTATCAGGGGGCTCAGAGGGGGAGTGAAACCAGTATATCCTGGTTTGTTGCTACACTCTTAAGAACCAGCATAGTGGCTGGTACACAGAATCTTCTTACATATTAAATAAACAAAATAGGAACATTCTAATAGAAAAACAGACACCGGAAAATCAGGCACAAACAAAAAAATATTCAACACATAAAAAGATGTCCAAGTTAAAAACGCCAAATTAAAACTCTCATTGTTATAGAAGAAACAACTAGAAATTAATATTAAGTGTTCATTAAGCAGTCAAGGATTCATAAAATAATTTGTGGGACTCTACATAATACAGCAATATAAAAGGTCTCAAGAAAAACATCCAAGTGGTTAAAGGGAAAGCCATGTGTGGGAGGGAAAAAACAAGACTCATTATAAGAAAAGTTAATGGACAGCAAGTGTGGGCCAGAGATTGGGGAGAAGAAAGGAAGAGTGCATACCAGAAAGGCAGACTGAAAGCTGTTCATCGTCCACTGGAGATGATTTTGAGTTGTTCTTCCCCACTCCCAGTTGATTTTCTAGTTTGAGTTCACTGCATGCCAGGGGAGCTTCCAGTGGACTTTTACAGTAAGGGTGGTCCAGCAACTTAGAACTAAGAATGTTCTGCTTGAAAGATCCATCCTCTTCCATCTGGTAGGAGTTCTCATTGTGAACATTCTCTTCAGACACAGGCCCATCTACACTACTCACAGATTTATCTGCTCCTGTCACTGACAGCTTTACTCTGTCATCACTGACAGTGCTTGTCCGATTTTCCTGATCCAGAGTCATAATTTCTTTTTCATTTTCTGAAGTGAACGTTTTACTAGAATGATGTTCTGACAAGGGCATGTCATGAATCAGCTCCGTACACTCCCACTTTGGAGACAAACAAGGTGATTGGTCCCAAGTGTATGTGGCACTGCCATTCTGTTGGTCAGGGAATGCTTCATCTAAATTAAGCTCCTTGTCTGGGAAAGGACTTCCTTTAGGGTGATCATCAGGCATATGGGAGTTCTTTCCCTTCACTACAACATTGCTGTCCATATCTGGGAAGTATGGCTGATGCTGACAAGAAGGATCTTTAGGTTCTGGGGAAGGAAATGGGCTACAACTGCCACCCTCCGTATTATCTTTAAGGGTCTCTTGGTGGTCCCCAGTGACCTTTTGTACCCAGCTTCGCTGGGCTTTCCTTGGCTTGCAAACTTTGCTTTTTGTTCTGAAGTGCTGGGATCTGAGAATCCTATACTGAAATCTAATCATGGATAATTTCTCATACATCATCAGTGGAGACACTTTTATTCTTCGATGTTGGTTAAGTTGGAACTTTTTTGGAATCAGGGGTCCCCCACTCCTGTGGTGTTCTAGTCCTTGGCAGCAGCCATAACAAAAGCGCTTTCTCTTATGATTGCTCAAGGTGACCACAATCTTGCCACTCTCACCTGGACTTTGGCTTTCCCCAGTGAACTTCATGGGAAACTCAGAAACCTGTGGCACTGTCCTAGGTCTATGACCATTGGTCTGACCTAATGCACTACTTGCTGGCAAGCCAGCGACTGCCTTTAAGAGACTCTTCTCTCCGCAGTATTCATGGTCCGAGTTCTTTGCTGATGATAGTAACTTCTCTGCTTGGAGTTTCAGGAGACTCCTTGAGGAAGAAACGAAGTACTTAGTGTCCTTTCTTTTCACTTTAGAAGACAAAGTACTAAGATTTTGAGTAGCCACACTGGATTTAGTCTTAGCACAAAAAGATTCATCCTGAATCCACGATTTCTGGATTTGAAGAGCCTTCTTTCTACAATGAAAATGACTCAACTGTCTATTCCAAGTAAATGACCTTCCCAACTTAGCATTCAGAATGCATAAGTGTTGGTGAAAGTAGAATTTCTTAAAGCCTCCAAATCCAGTATTCCATTTCTCAGAAAAGGCTAAGTGGATTCCTTTCCTCCATAGAATTTTCCTCTGTTTTTTCATTTTTCTGATGCATAATGAGATGTAGATGTAGCTACAAAGAAGAAAATGTAAAGAAATGTTATGTATCAATCTAAAAGTAAGGTCATGAAGGCATTCACAGAAATGAAGACAAAAAAATTGAAAAAAGAGCATATATATTTCAATTTAACACAACTGAATAATGAAATCCTACCTGATTGGGCTGGGGTTGTAGTTTAGTGGTAGAGCACTTACTTAGCATGTGTGAGGCACTGAGTTCAATCCTCAGCATCATATAAAAAAAATAAGTAAATAAAAGAATGATATTGTGCTCATCTTCTTAAAAGAAAAAAGAAAAAGAAAAAGAAATCCTACCTGATCAAGGTTTTAATCACAGTGAAAAACTGGGGAAGAAAGAAGACATGAGCACTAACAAGACCCCATTGGCTGTACACCTGTTTTGAATAGAAATCAGTTTCAAAAATCATTTCTCAGGACAGAGTCACAGGACTGGGAGTCAGAAGAGAATTTCTAAGTGTTGCCTCTGTTTCTCGTTAACTAAGTGACATTAAGCAAGTCATCCAAATTTTGTGTTCTTATTTATAAAATGAAAAACAGAGAAGGGAAAGGGAACCAAATACCACTTAAGACTAATTCCATGTTCTTTCTTATTTGTTTTTCTGTCATACTGGGGATTAACCCAGGGTCTCGCACAGGCCAGGTGTGTGCTCCACCACTGAGCTACATGCTCAGGTCCCATATCTACTTATTTAGAATTTTCCCATAGCAAAATGACTTGTTTCCTACAGCAAAATTTTAAAAGGGCAGGTACCTTTGCTCTGTAGAGTCATCTACAGGTAGATACTCCATCAACACATGATATCAGTATCTCAAGAGAGAGAACAGGCTGCTCCTTGCCAGTCAAAGACTCTCTGAGTGACTGTGCAGGAAAAGGATTCCATCAAATGCTCTCACCCAGTTATTCTGGTTCTCAAGTGAATATAAAGAACAAAAACCAACACAAGTATACACACATAAACTTCAGAAACACGATGATAAGAGATGGGAGATGGGAATGAATGGCAATTAAAAGCAAACACAATTTACCCTCAAGTTAGTAATATCTAATATTACTGAAGGTTTTAGGCATCAGGCACTATAGATGAGATCAAAGAAACCCTAGACTATGAATAGAAACCAATATTCTAATGACAGTTTTTTTTTTTTCCCAATAAGCTAACAACTTATTGAAAGTTTTCCCAGCCTGGAGGAGAGGATGGGAGCAGTCCGGAGTACTTCATTTCTGTGTATCAGTTTTCAATCAGAACAAAAGTAGAAGGATAAATATATGTATCTCAGTTCTTGTTAAAAATCCCATTGAGATGACAGAAATTGCTTTTTTCCCCCTCCCCCCAAACTCAGGATTAAACCCAAAGCCTTATCCAGGACTTCATGGATGCTGGGGAAGTGCTCTACCATAGAGCTACCACTGAGCTACATCCCCAGCATGGAAATTGGATTTTTTAAAAGGCAAAGCCCCTCAATGACAAAGACAATAAAAGGGATAAGAACAATAAAAGTTTTGAAAGACCCAAGTAGATGAATGTGTAACAGCCGACCCAACAGGGCAAGAGCTGAAATCTAAGCCAATGGTAGGGAAGACCAAGAAGCAAGCTACAGTTCAGAAAGGCTTAAAAATAGAAGCAAAAAATATGATGAAAATCAGAAATATGGTGGAGATGAAAAAAGAAGAACTGGTGAAAAATCTAAAAAAGTAGGCGGGAAGCTGGGTGTAGTGGCACAAACATGTTATGCCTGATACTTAGGAGGCTAAGGCAGGAGGATCCAAAGTTTGAGGTCAACCTCAGAAGTTTAGCAAGACTCTGCCTCAAAATGTAAAAAAAGTAAAAAGGGCTGGGAATGTAACTCAGTGATAGAGTGACCCTGGGTTCAGTACCCCTCACACCAAAAAAAGCAATAGCACTTGAACCCTCAGATCTCTTTCCCCTACCTTCGCAAAAAACTAAAGCAGATTAAAACTAATAATACAACAAAAACTATAGATTAATCAAATTTTTAAAACTATTAGAAACAGAGGAAAAGGGGAATTCATGCTTAATGGGAACACAATCTCAACTTGGGAAGATGAAAAGGCCCCGGAGATGGATGGTGGTGGTGGCTGCAAAGTAACGTGAATGTACTTAATGCCACTAAACTGTCCACGTAAAAACGGTTAAAATTGTAAATTATGTATATTTTACCACAATAAAATAAAAGGCGACTTGGGTTGTAGCTCAATGGTAGTTGCCTTGCATGTATGAGGCTCTGGCTTCAATCCCCATCACCATGAACGTACAAAAAATGTTATTTTTTTAAAAAGGAACAATGAAAAGCTATATAAAGCTTATCAGCCAAGTGCATTGGCACATGCCAATAAATCCAGCAACTCAGAAGACTGAGGCAGGAGGATCACAGCTTGAGGCCAGCCTCAGCAACTTAGTGAGGTCCTAAGCAATTCATCAAGACCCAGTCTTTAAAAAAAAAAAAAAAAAAGAGCAGGAGGTATATCTCTGTGGTTCAATCCCCTTAAGAAAGAAAGCTTAACAGATAAAAGATAACTGATAAGCCAAAATAAAATACTTGCAATATACACCATGGATTTAGAGCTATAATATTCCTAATACATAAAGAGCTCTTAAATTGAGGAATAAAGGACAAAAAGCCTATTGGCTTAGTAGAAAGATGAAAGAAAGATCTAACAAGACAATTCACAAATAAAATTTTCTAAATGACCCCTAAACATAAGAAAACATGTTCAATGTCACTATAAGGTTGGGCATGGTGGTACACACCTATAATTCCAGTGATTCGGGAATAGGAGGACTTCAAGTTCAAAGCCAGCCTCAGCAACTTGGCGATGCCCTAAGCAACTTGGCAAGACTCAATGTCTCAAAAAATGAAAAGATCTGGGGATGAGCTCAGTGGTTAAATGTAACTGTGTTCAATCCCCAGAACAAAATAAGAAAGGTAAAGAAGTTAATTCACTCATAAGAAAATTGGCAAAGGTCTGGCCATGAAACTGAGTGGTAGAATGCTTGCCTAGTATGAGTGAAGCCCCAGTTTCAATCCCAGGATGTAAAAAAAAAAAGAAGAGCGAGATATAGAGAAATATTTCACAGCTGGAGAAAAGACATTTTTTTTCTTTGCTGGCGGGAGTACAAACTGATACAATGTTTTTGGAGGAGAATTTGGTAATATTTAAATTGGTAGTATTTAAATTTGGTAATATTTAAAACTACAAAAGTATTTACCTTCATACGCAGCATCCCCAATTTAAGGAATTTACCCTGAAGACATACCTGCAACAATGAAAATACATATGTACAAGACTATTCACTGCAACACTGTTTCTAATAGCAAAATACTGAAAATAACCTACATGTACTTACATAGGATAGTGCTTGAATAAACTATGGCTTATCCACACAATGCATGAAGCTATAAAAGAAAACCCAGGTTTGGTGGCACAGGCTCCAATTATAATCCCAGCAATTTGGGAGGCTGATGCAAGGAGGATGACAAATTCAAGGCCAGCCTGGGCAATTCAATGAGATCCTCTCTGAAAATAAAATTAAATTAAATTTTAAAAAAAGGGGGGACTGGTAATGCAGTTCAGTGGTAGAGCACCCAGGGTTTCAATCCCCTGTACGGGGGTTGGGGGGATTCACTATATGAACTAACATGGAATGACTTCCAGAATATATCGTTAAGTGAGTAAAGTTAAGTTCAAATAAGTATCAATAATATGCCACTGTATGGAAGGTGGGCACCAGAAGAATGGAGGAATTAGGAACGAGTAGAAAAGATGAGAGGAAAGGTAATTCTCTGAATATATATACCTTTTTGTAAAGTTCTGAATTTTTAGAACCATGTTAATGCTTCATATACTTAAACCTAACTGCATTTCAAATGAATAACATAACCATACTGAAAGTAAAGGAAAATAATTATCTAAAAAAACTTAAAAAAATAATATTGCGGCTGTATGCTCTAGAACTAAAGACAAAAAGACTGTGAACAAATCTTGCACACTAATTGCTTTTCCACAGAAATATAAGTTAATTCTGAAACTATCTATCGTACATATGTTGTGCATAATTAGAACCAGAGATTCACTGCTGTAGAAAGAAAAACTAATGATGATCAAAGAAAGTGAAAATGAACCTATGGTGCTACAATGAAATTGGAGGTATCAGAATGAATACATAGTGTTTAATATACATACAGATATAAAAGTGTACATAGTTTACATGTATGTGTGTGTGTTTTGAGTGTGTATGTATGAATATTTGAGAATAAGCAATGGGGCATAGAAAACACAAGATAACCTGGAATATCATTGGAGTGCTGGAAAGGTACAAGCATTCAAAAATTAAGAATGACATGTCAAAAAGATACAGAAATCAATGTGAAGAGACTCACAATGGCCAAGAAAACTTTGAGCAACCAAATGCATAATGACAGTGATGGGTTATAATCCAATAACAAAATAAGTATCCTTGAGTTTACAGTGATACAAGAAACTTGACTCAATAAATAAATCGGAAAAATGGGTACCTCTTCCTTACAGAGAATTTCAAATTAGTTAAGTGTGGAAGGAATGATGGAAATAGGAGTTAAAATCTACAAACCCTTTGAGAAGTAAGAGACTCAGGAAAGAAAAATTTATGAATACTAAAATCAGAGGGCGAAATTACAATGAGAAAAAAGATACTTACATAGTCTCAAAGTACCCCCTATAAGACACTTTAAATAGTGTCTTATAAAAAGAAAAATAGCTTTCAATGGAAAAATCTGCCAAACATCCCTGTAACCAAGTGATCAAAGTTAGAAGACATATGGACATTATATGCCTCTTGATAAGACACTACATCACTCTTGTGGTATTCTTGTCAAACATGTGTATCCTGAATTTATTCATGAGAAACAACAGACACTGACTGGCCAAAACTCTTCAAAGGTGTCAATTAAAGTCAAAGAGAAACTATAGAGATTAAAAGACTAAGACTAAGGTTACATGGCAATGCAATATGCAATCCTAGATTCAGTCCTAATCTAGAAATGGAAACTGATAGGACAACAGACAAAATGTGAATAAGGCTTGTAGAGTAACAGTATTTTCTAAAGACTGTTGAGAGCCACAGCCGAAGGGGCCCCAGCAAACTTCCAGCTGCCAGCAAACTTCCAGCTGCCGGCTGATGATTGGCTCACAGAGGCCCCAGCAACATCTAGCTGATTGGCTCCTCTGCGGTGATGCTCATTGGGCTGTTTCCCTGCCCTTTCAGACCACGGAGCTGCTCATTGGGGGACTTTTTTGGCTCCGCCCACGTGACCCAGCCAATCGGCCTCAAGAGCAGGAGGATTGTGGGAGGTGGAGAGAAGCTTGTAGGGGAGAGAGAGGCTTGTGGAAAGCCGGTGGTGGCAGTTGAGGCTCTGAGGGTTTTTCCTGAGAGGCTGTTTTGTTTGGCGTGTGTGGTTCTAAAAATAAAGTTAGTTTCTTTTGACAAGTAGCTCCTGATTGTGCCCAGCCAGACTGCAGCATTTGGTGGCTTGCACGGGGAGCGACTGAGGGTAAGTGAAACTGCTCGCCCCTGAGGGCAGGGCGAGAGGATGGGTAGCCATTTTAAGATTCCTCTTTTATTTTGCTTCACTTTTGTTTTAAGTTGCCTGTCCCTGGAGATGAGTGAGATGGAAGAAAAACCGCTCACATCTGAGGAAAAACTATTTACGTCTGAGGAACAGATAGGGAGAAAGGACGGATGCACATGTCAGGAGGATAGAAAGGCTATAATGACTTTTTGTTGTTCCCTTTTTATTTCATTCTGTCTCGGTTTTGTTTGGCGTCATCTTGTTGGGTTGTATTATAGTAGAAATACGGGATCAGAAATTAGTAAAAAACAAACTGAAAGAGTGTTAAGTAAATTGTTAGAGGAAGGAGGCATCTCAGTAAAATCAAGAACAATCAGGGCATATGTTGATACAATACAAAAATGTAGCCCATGGCTTTTTAAGGAGGAGTTGTTAAATATATCACAATGGAACCATCATGGTGAAGATTTAAAAAGAATAGAAAAGAAAAGCCCAGGGACTCTGCCAGTTGGCACATTGCCATTGTGGACGTTCATATCTTGTTTGCTTAGTCCAAAGCCTTCAGTTCAGACAATGGTAGAGGAAGGAGAAGACAAATTGATTCAAGTAAAAGAGAAGGTCTCTCAAGTTAGTCAGACAGAGGAAAAGATTCAAGTAGAAGAGAAGGCCTCTCAAGCTAGTCAGACAGAGGAAGAAAGTGTAAAACAGAAAAAGCCATCAGGGGGAAAGTTACAACAGGAGACGGCTACTAACACCTTTCTATCACCAGAGGACGTAAGTGTCCAACTAACAAGGCCACCTCCATATGCTGGGAGGTCCCCAACCCCCACAGTTGATAGTTGGGATCTTGAGACAAGATCTCAAATATTAACATGCCCTGTATTTGAGGCAGGAGGGCAGCGATTTTACCAAGTTGTAAATTTCAAAACAGTGAAGCAGCTAAAAGAGGCTGTAACAACCTATATCCTCAAGCACCCTTCACTGTAAGCATGGTCGAATCCATTAACAACTTGAACATGACGCCAGCAGATTGGGCTAATATGTGTAAAGCTGTGCTAAATGGAGGACAATACCTGTTATGGAAGGTTGCCAATGAGGAATTTTGCAAGGAGACGGCTAGGCGAAATGCAGCAGCTGGATATCCTCAGAGAAATCTAGATATGTTAGGAAAGGGACCTTATGAGGATCAGCAGCAACAAATTGCATATGATCCTGGCGTATACGCACAAATTGCTGCAAATGCAATTAAGGCATGGAAGACTTTACAAGGACATGGAGGTTTACAAGGTCAATTATCTAAGGTAATACAAGGAGCTAATGAACCTTATGCTGAATTTGTAGATAGGCTTATTCAAACAGCTACCAGAGTTTTTGGGAATACAGAACAAGCAATGCCATTACTAAAACACCTGGCTTATGAGCAAGCGAATCGTTGGTACAGAGATATCATTAGACCATGGAAACATGAAGATTTAAACACATATATTAAATTATGTAGACACATTAATGAACAAGAGCAAGTCATGGCAGCTTCAGTAAAACAGGCTTTAGATGCCAGAGACATTAATGAACAAGGGCAAATTGTGGCAGCTGCAGTAAAACAGGCTTTAGATGCCAGGCCAAGAACATGCTACAATTGTGAACAAACAGGACATTTTAAAAGGAATTGCCCCATTGGAGGAGGGTTTAACAAAACTAGGTATCAAAGGAGTAGAATACCAGGTATTTGCCCACGATGCCGTAGAGGGAGACATTGGGCTAATGAATGCCGTTCTCAAACCACCATAGAGGGTACTCCATTATCAAAAAACGAAAAAGGACCAGGTGTCAATCCACGATATTGTAGAGAAAGGCATCGGGCTCCATTGCCAAAAAATGGACAGGGGGGCCTAATGCTCCGGGGCCCAAAACCACAAATGGAGCACTGGAGGAACCCAGCAACCCCATCAGGGTAGTGCCCAGGACACACTGTCCATCAGATCCCTCATCAGACAAACCAGAGGGAGCGCAGGGTTGGACATCTGCGCCTCCGCCAGAGCAGTACTAACTCCAGAGATGGGAGTTCAAATCATTCCCACAGGGGTGAAAGGACCTCTTCCCAAAGGAACAGTAGGCTTATTATTGGGACGCAGCTCTTCTACTCTAAAAGGACTTATGATAAGTCCTGGGGTAATTGATCCCGATTATGAAGGTGAAATAAAAATTATAGCCAGTTCTCCAAAGGGTATATCAGTAATTTCACCAGGAGATAGAATAGCACAGTTACTAATAATACCCAGCCTACATGATAAATTTTCCAGTCGTACTGCAGAAAGAGGTTCCAAGGGATTAGGCTCCACAGGTGTAGATTGGGCTATGCTTTCTTTAAATTTAGATTCTCGCCCCATGCGAGACATATACAACCTTCCATATCTCCCCATAATACTCCCATTTTTGTCATCAAAAAGAAATCTGGTAAATGGAGATTATTGCAAGATTTAAGAGCCATTAATAATGAGATGGTTATTATGGGACCTGCTCAATCAGGGATTCCTCAGTTGTCTGCTTTGCCAAAAACCTGGTATGTTTTAGTTATAGATATTAAAGATTGTTTTTTTTCAATTCCAATTCATCCTGAGGATAGTCCACGTTTTGCATTTACTATCCCTGCACTGAATCATGAAGGTCCTGATCAGAGATATGAATGGAAAGTACTCCCTCAAGGGATGGCTAACAGCCCAACTATGTGTCAAATTTATGTTAACAAAGTAATCCAGCCACTTAGAAATCAAAATCCTGAACTACAAATATTTCACTATATGGATGATGTATTATTAGCACACAAAGATAAAAACACATTGCTAGAATGTTATGCCACACTTACAAACTTATTAAAAAATTATAATCTAGAGATAGCAATAGATAAAGTACAATTAAATTTTCCAATTAATTATTTAGGAGTTCTATTATCCTCAACCATGGTCCGTCCACCAAAAATTCAAATACGAGTAGATCAACTCAAATCACTTAATGACTTTCAAAAGTTATTAGGAGACATAAATTGGATAAGGCCTTATTTAGGTATACCAACAGGAGAGTTGGGACCTTTATTCGATATCCTAAAAGGTCCATCAGATCCAAATTCACCCCGAATGTTAACGCCTGAAGCAAGAAAGGCATTAAAAATCATTGAAACATATATGGAAAATATGCATTTGGATAGAATTGATATAAGTTTGCCTTTATTATTTATTGTACTACCAACAAAAAATATTCCTACAGGAGTATTTTGGCAAGAAGGTCCATTATTATGGATACATTTATCTTATTCTCCTAACACTATTCTTACTAGGTATCCTGAGGCTGTAGGACAATTAATACTCAAAGGAATAAAAGCAGCAAAGGGAGTGCTTGGAATTTCTCCCAATAAAATGATTACTCCATATACTATGAATCAAATTGATGAGTTAGCTAATGAGTTAAATACTTGGGCAATAATCATGTGCAAATCTAATGTTTCATTTGATAACCACTTACCATCTAATCCTTTATTGTCTTTTTGGTCATTGCATCCTGTAATTTTTCCAAAAATGACAAGAAAAACACCTATCATGAATGCTCCAAATATATTCACTGATGGGTCAAATAATGGTACAGCAGCAGTAGTTACCCCTGATCAAACTTTTACATTTTTAGTACCCAAACAATCAGCTCAAAAGGTAGAGCTTAATGCAGTTTTATAAGCTTTTGTGATGTTTAAAGATTCTGTATTTAATTTATTTTCTGATAGTATGTAGTTAATGCTATAGTATCTCTTGAAGATGCTGGTAGGATTTCCCCTTCTTCTACTGTTTTCTCTTTGCTTTCCACTATACAACGTCTAATCTGGGACAGAAAAGATCCATTCTTTATAGGACATATCAGGGCACATACAGGATTGCCTGGAGCCCTTAGTTTGGGCAATGATTTAGCAGATAAAACTACACATGACATACATATTTTCTCTACACTAGAAGAAGCTATAAATTTTCATAAAAAGTTCCATGTCAATGCTAATACTTTACAAAAGCGTTTTAAAATAACTAAGGAACAAGCTAGACGAATAATAAAACAATGTCAAAATTGTGTGACCTTTTTACCACAAGTTAATCTTGGAGTCAATCCTGGAGGATTGATACCTAACCATATTTGGCAGATGGACGTCACACACTTGCCAGAATTTGGAAAATTAAAATATTTGCATGTTACAGTTGATACTTCTTCCGGATTTTTGATGGGCTCCCTTCATGCCGGAGAAAAAACTAAAGATGTTATAGCTCATTGCTTACAAAATTTTGCCACTGTGGGTGTTCCAAAACAGTTAAAAACAGATAATGCCCCTGGTTATACTTCTACCTCTTTTAAACAATTTTGCTCAACATTTGGCATTACTCATATAACAGGAATCCCATACAATCCACAGGGACAAGGCATAGTTGAAAGAGCTCATCAAACTATTAAAATGTACTTATTAAAGCAAAAAGAAGGAATTGGGAAGGGGTATATATTCCCCAAAGATAAACTTAAAATAACCCTATTTACTCTAAACTTTTAAAATTTGGATTCATCAGGACTTAGTGCTGCGGAAAGGCATATGTGTCCAAAAAATGTACATAAGCCCAAGGTACTTTGGAAGGATATTCTAACAGGACAATGGAAAGGTCCTGACCCAGTAATTGTCTGGAGTCGGGGGTCTGTTTGTGTGTTTCCACAGGGAGAACAGCAGCCGATTTGGATTCCAGAGAGATTAACCAAGGTCCTGACCCAGTGATTGTCTGGAGTCGGGGGTCTGTTTATGTGTTTCCACAGGGAGAACAGCAGCCGATTTGGATTCCAGAAAGATTAACTAAAGCGATTTCTACAGATCAAAAAGAAGATGATTTGGCTCAAATCCATAACAACTGATATCCAAAACTCCAGTTTGGCTATTCTTACATCTGCAACAGAACCAGGATGCTTTTTTCAATATCTATTTTATTATTGCCCTTTGCCATATCATGAAGTTCTATTTTGTTTTTTGAGCTCATACAGACCTAGGTTAATGTTTTGCTGATCAGTTCTATTTTTTGACTATAGAGTTTTTAAACATTGCAATGGAGATTTCACCTGTAAAAAGTTATAAGGCCTTTACTATAATGTTATGTGTTGTATGTATTATATTATGTGTGCACACTTGTGTTTTGTGTTATATGTTTGAATGTATGTATGTCCATATATCATATATGATGAGCGCTCATGATAAAATGGATCCAAATATTTTTTTTCACGTGATTTATATGGTTTAATTTAAATTGGGTAAACAACTGTTGAGGATTGTTTTAATATGTAAACAAAAAAGAAGGTTAACAGATCTGTTTGTTTACTTTCACCTTTCCTTTTCATTATATTTAATAATTCTCTTAAAGATAATGTAAATTGTTAAGAAAATTGTTTTCTTTTAGTGCCTTCTGTAATGTTACATAATTTTTTCTTTAGCCATTATTGCCAGAATTCCTATCTTCATCCCAGTGCCGGTGAAGACAATGTAAATTGTTAAGAAAATTGTTTTCTTTTAGTGCCTTCTGTAATGTTACATAATTTTTTCTTTAGCCATTATTGCCAGAATTCCTATCTTCATCCCAGTGCTGGTGAAGTCAAAGATAAAACCAATCTACAGCTTCTACAATAGCCATCACTGAACTGCTTGCAGAACTTGCCTGGACACATTGTGAGCTCACTTGTATGCATTGTGAACTATCTGTTGGTGCAGCGACTTGTGGTAGTGTTGGGGTATTTTTGCTGATGATGTCATTGGTGGTACAATTTTTCCAAAAGGAGGCATCAATTGGCTTGGTATATCTTCCTCCCTTCTGCTTGTAATGATCGTCCAGCTAAAATCTGGGGGCCAACAGAGGTGAGGCAAAGAACCTCACCCCCCCCCCCCCCCCGGTACAAAGACCTCTCCACCGGTGTGGCTGTATACTGGACCGGTAGTCAGTGACGGGTAAGATCCAATTGCAATGGTACCAACCTAAGGACCATATGTACTATTGGACAACCTAAGGCAGGCACGGTCCCTAAGCCACATGCTTGTTGTTTAAACAGAGAGGGGGAGATGTTGAGAGCCACAGCCGAAGGGGCCCCAGCAAACTTCCAGCTGCCAGCAAACTTCCAGCTGCCGGCTGATGATTGGCTCACAGAGGCCCCAGCAACATCTAGCTGATTGGCTCCTCTGCGGTGATGCTCATTGGGCTGTTTCCCTGCCCTTTCAGACCACGGAGCTGCTCATTGGGGGACTTTTTTGGCTCCGCCCACATGACCCAGCCAATCGGCCTCAAGAGCAGGAGGATTGTGGGAGGTGGAGAGAAGCTTGTAGGGGAGAGAGAGGCTTGTGGAAAGCCGGTGGTGGCAGTTGAGGCTCTGAGGGTTTTTCCTGAGAGGCTGTTTTGTTTGGCGTGTGTGGTTCTAAAAATAAAGTTAGTTTCTTTTGACAAGTGGCTCCTGGTTGTGCCCAGCCAGACTGCAGCAAAAGACAATTTCATAGTTTTGATCATGTGCTGGTTATATAATACTATATATATATATATATATATATATATATATATGTATAAATAAATTTTTGGCACACATACATATATTTGAGGTACTAAGGATTGAAACCAGGGATGCTCTTTCACCAAGCTACATCCCCAGCCTCCCCACCCCCCATTTTTTTTTTTTTTTTGGCACTGCAAGGATTGAACCCAGGGTCTTGTACATGCTGGGCAAGCTCTCTATCACTGATCTATATCCCTAGTCCCCTAGTCCTTTATATTTCTTATGCTGAGATAAGGTCTTGCTACATTACCAAGGCTGGCCTCAAACTTGAGATTCTCCTATTTCAGCATCCTAAATCGCTGGAATTACAGACATGTGCCAAAATGACCTGCTTTGCAACTGATTTTGAAAGTTTGAAGTTATTTCAAAGTCTGAAGTTTTTAAAAAAGCAAATATTTAAAATTGAAGAAATCTCCCAGAAAGTACCAAAAGACAACAGAGTGAAAATAACACAGAAAGATGAGAAAATTAATAGACCATGCTATTAGACGACATATCCAAATAAGGCCAAGTGTGGTAGTGCACGCCTGTAATCCCAGTGGCTCTGGAGGCTGAGGCAGGAGAAATGCCAAGTTTAGAGCCAGGCCAGCAACTTAGTGAGGTACTAAGCACTCAGGGAGACCCACTCTCTAAATAAAATTTTAAAAAAGGTAGGGGATTTGGATTAGAGGTTGAGTGTTCCTGGGTTCAATACCCAGTACCAAAAACAAAAAGAAAAAAATCCAAATAAGAGTTTCAGAAAAAGATTAAGTATAGAAGCCAGCTGTTAAGATGCCTACCTATACTGCCAGTGACTCAGGAGACTCAGACAGGAGGACGGCAAGTCTGAGGTCAGCCTGTACAACTCAGCAAAGTTTTAAAAAACAATTCAGTGAGTTTCAGTCTCAAAAAAAAGATAAGAGGGTGAAGCTTAGAGGCAAAGCATCCCTAAGTTCAATCCCCACTACCAAAAAAAAAAAAATTAAATTTAAAATATAAAAGGGGCAAGATTCTAGAAATTAACTCACGAAATAGTTTCCCATATTTAGTTTATAAATTTGTACACTGTTCCTTTATAAAGCACTATACCTCACAACTATGCATGGTATCTGCCACTCCAAATAATAACCCTTCGCCACTTCAGATAATTCATGTCTGCTAACCTTATTAATGTGTACTGGGAGAGGAAAAAAAGGTCAGATCTGGAAAATTTTTCTTAAAAAGTTCTTCATGTAACTCCTTATATACTTTGTCCCACTTCTACCTCCACTTAAACAGTACGTGAGGAATGGGGATACAGAGCACTTACCTATACACAGAAGGCCCTGGGTTAGACTCCCAGAAGCACCAGGGTAGGGGTACACAAACTGGGTGTGGTGGCACATGCCTGTAGTTCAGCACTTGGGAGACGGGGGGGAGTATGACTTGAGCCCAGGAGCTTGAGACCAGCCTGGGAAGCATAGTGAGACCCTATCTCAAAAATAAAATAAAATCAGTTCTTTATTAGTACATAACATGGCTAATCCTGAAACTTAGAAGGCTTTCTGGACGGGTGCAGTGGAGCATACCTGTAATACCAAGAGCTTAGGAGGCTGAGGCTGACAGCAACTTGGCAAGACACTGTCTCAAAATAAAAAATAAAATAGGACTGGGGATGTGGCTCAGTGGTTAAGCACCTCTGGATTCAATCCCTGGTACCAAAAAAAAAAGAGGATTCTGGCTACCTCTGCTAGTTTAGGATTCAGCATTCTCAAGGCTACTAAAATATTACCACCAATTTTTTTTTCCTGCTTTCCAGCTTCTACAACTGTTATCCATACTTCCTTTGTTCTTTGTCAATCTAGGGCAGATTGTTTCAATGGCATTTTCAGGCTGGTGCAGGAATTACACATATATGTCCAACCAATTCACCATCCTTAACATATCATATTGTTAAAAAAAAAAAAAAAAAAAAGTCTTGGGGAATTAAGCAAGATGCTATGTCAAAGAATACAAAGGGATGCCAAGTGTGGTGGCACACACCTGAAATTCCAGCTCTCAAGAAGCTAAGGTAGTAGGATCATAAGCTGAGGCCAGCCTTAGCAACTTATTGAGACCCTCAGTAATTTAGCAAGACTCTGTCTCAAAAAAAAAAAAAAAGAGCTGAAGATATAGTTCAGTTACTAGAGTACCCCTGGGTTCAATTCCCAGTACAAGGGGAGGGGAGGAGGAGTCAAGTTGCTAAATAATATGTATGAACCCATTTTTGTTAAAAAGGGAAATTATTATGTGTATTTGAATAGAGGTAAATGTCTAAAAGCTTAAGGCCACAGTTCCCCAAATGTAACCTAGGGTTTTGTAGTGATTTCACAAGGGTACCACAGGATATTCTAAAGAAGAGGGGAAAATGAATAATAAGTAAATAAATAAACTGGAGGGAAAAAGCAATTCAGCATATGGCAAACACTCAGTAAACCACTAGTTCAAAATAGTTCAGTTTAAAAAGTAGATCATGATGGTGCATGCCTCTAATCCTAGTGACTCAGGAGGCTGGGGTAGGAAGAATGCAAGTTTGAGGCCAGCCTCAGCAATTTAGCGAGAACCTATGTCAAAGTAAAAAATAAGCCATGGAGGGGTGGCTCACGCCTGTAATTCCAGTGGCTTGGGAGGCCTAGGAAGGAGGCTGATCGCAGGTTTGAAGCCAGCCTCAGCAACTCAGCAAGGCAGTAAGCAATGTGGAGACCTGTCTCAAAAAAAAAAAAAATTAAAAGGGCTGGGCATGTGGCTTAGTGGTTAAGTGCCCTTGAGTTCAATCCCTGGCACAAAAATAACAATAAAGTAAAATAATTAAAAAAATAAAAACACCTGGAGATATGGCTTAGTGATAAAACTACTGGGGTTCAATCCTCAGTATCATTATTAATACTACTTAAACGGGGTGGGGGGGCTGGGGGCTACGGCTGAATGGTAGCATGCTCGCCTAACATGTGTGAGGCACTGGGTTCAATCCTCACCACCACATAAAAGATAAACAAATAAAGGTATTGTGTCCGTTTATAACTAAAAAAAAATATATATATTTTTAAATAGAGTTGGGGATGTAGCTCAGCAGCTGAGTTGCCTAGGCATCCTTGCCTAGGCATTCATGAGGCCCTGAGGAACATCCCCACTAATGAAATAAATAAATCAATACTACAAATGCCCAGATAGCTCTTCAGACCTACTGAAGTAGGGCATAAGAATCTGAAGTTTTTATTTTTTTGGTGACTGGTCTATGCTGTCCAGGCTGGCCTCCAATTCCTGGGCTCAAACAATCCTCCCACATTAGCCTCCCAAGTAACTGTAAGAATAGGTGTGACTCAAGTATGACTTGATGCACTGAGTGCATCTCTTTCCCTTCTCCTCTAATACTTTTGTAACTTGGGTCCATTACACTACAGTGGTGAATATTCTGTCCACCAGAGAGAGAGGTAACTCCTCAAATTAACTTAGAATTGTAATATCCAGTCACTAAAGAATTCCAGTTCCTGAACAGACTCTCTCCACATTTTCAACGAACATGAAATGTTGTAGAAGCAGAGTGAGGGGTCTTCAAAAATAGTTGCAGAGGATTCCTTCTAAAGGGGACAAGGTGTAAACAAAGGTCTTCTCAGCTTTTCTCCTGGTAACAGCCTACTGAGAAAAGCTATCTTGAGTAAAGAGCAAAATTGATTTAAATCATCCTTTTCATATACCAATGTTTGATCAATAAACACAAGACATCTGAGTAGGAGAGGGTCTGGTTTTTTCCTGAGTCTGCCCATGCAAAGTACAGATTGCAATTAGGTTCTGGCACCCTTTTGCAGACCAAACTTAAGTTATTCTGGATAAAAGGAAAAATATAAACAAAACAAAACAAAAAACGCAATTAGGGACTCACCATTAGTACCATTAAGTGTCCTCTTCTCTTAGAACCTCTTTTCAAAGGAGTTTAACTGGATTCCCAAAACATTTCGTTTATTCTCCTAATTTATATAGTTTAAGAAACCCCAGTTTTAACACGCGAATTACAATCACTACCAAATGGCAGAGTAGGATTTCAACTCAGCTCTCCCGATTCCAAGTTCAAAACTCCCACAACTTCTACAGCATTTCTCCTCACAGTGGCCACACAGTGGATCGAAGGTTGATACCGCCTTGCACAGATGGCATAGAAAAAACAAGTTCCCTTCACCTTAATGTCCAAGTGCCATAGCCTTCCTCTATAAAAGGGTCCCAAGAGCATGGGCCAAGAAACCAAGGCAGGGACGAGGCAGAACTGTCCGAACAAATTAAAAACCCTTGACTTGCAAGCTGACAGGGGCTGGAGTTTCTAACACCAGTTTTCCTCTCAAAGCCTTCCCTAGCTTCAGGAAGAGCGGCGGGGGACGTTACTCTCTGCCTGCGTCGCAGGGCTTGGGCTGGAAAGAAAGAAGGGGAAGCAGAGGTCCCTCGAAACGAGCTCCTTCCCCGTCCCTAGAAGACACAGTGCAGGGGAAGAAACTGCTGCCCGCAGCTTGAGGCGGGGCGGGGGTGAAGGGAGTTTGGCCTTAAGGCCTCCGGGCTGGGGCGATGAGCTGGCGCGTAGAGGCTCGGTGAACGAACGGTCAGGGATCGATCCGATCCGTCATTCGGCCGAGGGCCGCCCGTGCTCCAGCTTACCTGCGTCCCGGCACCTGGCCCGCCCGACGGCCCAGACGCTGTAGCACCCAAGACTGCGGCCTCGCCTTCGCCAGCCCAGAGGGAATCAGCGCTAGGGAGGAGGTGCCCGGCCTGCTCCCTGCGGCCACGGGTGCTGAGCTTCTCCAGAGACGCTGCCGCGCCGCCGGCGCTCACTTAGCGCGTCACCTCCTCCCATGCCCTTCCGCCTGCAGCCCCGCCCGCGCCTCGTGCAGGGGGCGGGGAAAGCGGGCGCTGGCGTGGGGGCGTGGCGCCGCGGCTCTGGCTTCTCAACTGCCTCCCACTCTAGTCCTTAAAGGCTCCTGGCGCCTCAAGGGCAGCAACCTGGATGTTTCCCTGCTTATCCCGCTTTGCCAAAAGCAAAAAGCAATGTTCCTGCTTTGGACTGCGCTTCTTGAGGCCTGGCCTAGGCCTTTTCTCTCGGATTTGCGTGCTGATTTTACTTTTGGTATTGTAATTTGCCTCTTTATGTATACCCGACCCTGCCCGACCAAGAATGCTTCCCGAGGAGGACAGAGTCTTCTCATTGTAGCCTCAGTTCCAGTGACTGGCCTACACAAACAGGAAATCTGTGCAGTAAATCTGCTAGCCTCTTTCTTACAGAGAGGAAAGTGACGTCAGCCTTCCATGCTGAAGCATTATTCATTCAATAAAACTTTTCCTCCTACTAGGGGTTGAACCCAGAGCACCCACATACTAGGCAAGTTCTCTACCACTGAGCTATATTCTCTTATCTCCAGCCCATCCATATGCATATGAACATATTCTAGTGTTTCTCTTGCAAGACCTCAATCTAACTGTAGGGAAAGAGAATAAATAATAATTCAATTGTTACTGGTTCAGTGGGCTCTTGTGCATCAGAAAAATCAGATAAAGGCAAAACTACAAGAGGAAGAAAACTCTCCTGGAACTTCTGCTCTAGCAGAAGGAAGACATAGCACTGACCAAGAGAGTGTCAAGCTGGATTTTCGAAGAACATAGCTAGTTTTATTCCTATGAAAGTGTAATAGAAGTGGGTGTCGTGATGGGCAAAGGTGCGACTTATGCAGTGGAGGGGGAGAAATAAGGAATGTCCATGCACTTCTGCTCTTTTCAATGCTTTATTTACTCAAATCACTCCATACAATTTCACTCTATAGGTTCTTAATCAAGAAAATGACAATCCTTAATGCTAGGCACTGCAATAGACATAATCAATCCGCAGCAAACAATTCTGGGTTAATTCTAAGCACTGCAAACACACTTATATGACAGGTTCATCATAGACATTCCCTCTGCATACTAAGCTCAAGTGCCAGATCTAAAGTCTCAAGCCTTAGGCCTTAAGTCTAGCAGATGCACACTCACTCAGACCACAGTGATCAGGTCAGGAACTGATGGAGGCTTATCCTGGGGTGGAGCTGATGGCCAGCTGAGGAGAGGGTCGTAAGAAGAAGTGGGGTTCTCACCAAGGTCAAGATGTGGCTGTAGAGTTTGAGAATGGTGAGGATGCTGCAGAGGATCAGGCAAATGATGAGAAGAGTTGGGATGTCAGTCCAGGTCCTCATCAAGCTCTCTGGCATTTGGGCATCAGTGTCGGCTGGATGAATGTCTGTTCATTTGCACCATAATTTATGCTAAATTTGGGGGTTTCTGACTGCTCTTTCAATTCCTATCAGCTGTTACCAGGTTTCTTAGGACATCTGGTCTCGTGGTATTTGTCCTGTTCTCTTGCCTTGCCCTTTTGCCCTTATCAGGGTTGTGGAAAGTGACTTATTTTATCAGGCTATGCCTGATGATCATATTGGAGGGCTCCGTAGGTGTGCCTGGTGGGGACAGCAATTTATTTAAAAATGGAGTTACTTAGGCTAAGGCCCTTTTTTGGTTAAGGGAGTCCACCCCCTTGATTCACAGTGTCCACACTCAGGGGGTGCCCAAAGTGCACTGCCAGTCAATACGGAGGCATTGCCTATTGCACCGGCAAAGGCCAGACTCCACATATGTCCAAAAGACACTTCTCATCATAACCACCAATAGTGAGCATAGTCCAATTACATCTATTTGAAACAAATGGTAGCAAAGTGGTAGCAATGTAACCAGGGATGGTAATTACAATGTAATCATAATTAGTTTGTACAATTGGGTTAAAACATTTATAAGTTTGTCTTGCATGTAGGTCTCAATGGACTGTTTCCTTTACCTTTTCCCAGTTGATCACAATCGTCAACACCAGGTTATCAAATGATCACATACAAATTGAGTCCAGATATTGGCTAAAATAAAAGAATGTAGTTGGTCCCTCTGGATTAACACACATAGGTGTTACAATAACAGTTTCTGACATTTTGTTTTCATAATAATACAAACTTCCATCTTCAAAGACAGAGCCTAGTCTCTCCTGAATCCACCTTGATTCTATCGATTCTTTCAGATCAAAGTCCTCATGAAGCACTCTGAGGTCTGGGTCAATATATTGCCATAGGTTCGCACATGCATATATTGTGGAATAAGGGAAATAATCCTGAAAGTTTTGAATTCTGATTTTATTTTTCCCGGTTTGTTCCAATATCATGTCTTTTTTAGAATTATATGTAAACTGTGGACATTGTGCTGGGTATGCTGATATTGGTTGGGTCCTGCTGTTAAGATCAATATTTCTGTCTAGGTATTATGCTCTGTAGTACTTATTCTGGAAAATATGCTTTATTCATAAAAAGTACATATTTGTAAGAGTTGCAGTTTGGTTTCTTGTATCTAATGAGAAGGGTAGAGCCTGTCCTATTAGTTGGATCAGGGAGTAGTAGAATAGCAAAATGTGGTTAAGATTATAAAAGGTAAATGGCTCAACCTTAAACTTTAGTGGAACAATGTCAGCGGATGCAAACATATTATGTTCTAATAGTACTATATTATCTACATTTCCTATGTTCTACAAAGATTCTAAGTTAAAGTTGTAAAAATTAGAAATGAATAGGTGGGGTTATTTGATTTTTAAAGGCATCCCAAATATGTGGGAATTTATATGGGTATATCCACCCGCTCCCAGCATAAGCTTTGTGTGAAATCCAAGGGTCTAGCAACAAGCACATTTCTGATGTATATACCAGGAAACTACAATGTTGTATATGAATTATAATGACATGACCTTGCTTTACATTTCTAGTTATATAGTCCAGTAATTCCTGATAAAGGGTCTTGCTTTCCATTGTTTCCAGATCCTCTTATATCCTAAGTATTTTAGTTTCCTAGTGAATCTATTATGAACTATCTGCCATAGAAATTCAATTAAAGTATATCTATATGTCACTTCAAACCTAGTAGCACACAGCAAACTTCTAAACCTAAATTTAATGTTATTCACCAACAATTTTGCATAAATCATAAGGTTTGTTACAATCAATATAATTCAAAATGCTAGCATAAAGAGGAAGATGGAAGTTATTTTCAATTAATGCTATAAAATGATATTCCAAGTTCCACAGTTCATGTTTCAGCGTGTCTAGGTAAGTGTTGACACAGGCGAGTGAATTCAGTGGTGTTCTCTTTGGTGGGTATGTCCAAGTGAGCTGTAAAGTGTAGGTAATATTTGTATAAGTTATGTTCACTTCTTTATTATCAAACATGATCATAGAGTGTTCACACAGCCATCTAATATTTGCTACCTGTTTCTTAAGTTCTTCTCTGGTTTTAATTTCTTTATTCCACTTTGCACACATTCTAAATATTTTAAAGGCTATCATGAATATGAGTATAAGTGCATAGTGGACAATTTCTTTTAGGTCTTGGAACCAGTTTGGAATGTGCCAGCACGCAGTGTCAAACTTGAGGAGCCTATAGCATAAATCTGCTCAAGAATAGCGTCCATTCACTACATTATGTTTGTATGCTAAAGAATCTGTTTCAAGTACATATACTATCTGTGAAACAATGTGGTTTGTATTATTGAGATGTGCTATATCCTGTGTTATTTGAGCATCCTGTCTTTGTAGTTGTTCTATATTATGTTCAATCTGGTTTTGAAGTCGCTTCTTAAGTTCCAATTGTATGTCTGGTTTATCCTCATCTTCATCAAATACCATGTTAGTTTGTAATGTGTGTTTTATCTGTATCTGTTGGTTTGAGAATGCTACTATATTCCTACCAGATTTAGTGTGTAATGTTAACTTCTATGTGTTGGATACCATATGGCATCCTGCTTCATGGGTTGTTTTACATTCACCAAAACATATATTGGTGTCAGTATACTCATAATAATTACAATAACATTCATTATTGGTGGTGCTCTCAGATATATTTTGTGTAGTTGTCCTTGTTTGTATTGTTTGGTGTATATGTTTACATGGATAAGTTATGCTGAAGGTATAAGATGCACAGACTGCAAAGAGATTATTTCCCAATTGTATAGATCTTGTATCTCATTAGATACAAGAAACCAAATTGCAACTCTTCCTGTGGGTCTATTATGGTGACCTTAGATGTATGTAGTTCCTGATGGTTTATGTTTCCTAAGAATAGGTAAGTTAATGTGCCAATTGGTATTACTGACTCTTCTGGTAACATTGTTCCATTTAAAATAATGCCTGATCTTAATGGCTTTATGAAAGTGTTCCCTATTTTTCTATATAATGTGGGTCCATGATATGCTATGTATGTGTATGCAAACAAAATTTTTAGTAAGGATAACTTACAAAGTGTTTCAGTGCAGTATGTATCTCTACTGGGATGTAGTATAATTTTATACGAGTTTATATGTTCACACTGTCCTGTATTAAGTAAATGTTGTAAGTCTGCTCTGGATTGTTCTTGTAACAGTTTCAATTGTGTACATTCATATTGAACACATATGCTATTGTGTTCATCTTCATATACATTTTCTGTATAAAAACATCATAATATTCTTTTTGGGCTTTTAATGTATGAACTATATTTTGCCTCTGTAATTCAGCTTAATGTATAATTTCTGTGATTGTATATATTGATTTAGAAATCATTTTAAGCCATGAATTTCTTTATCTATAATGTGTTCTGGATTGTGATTCTAACATCCATATCTTCTATACGTTTTTCATTAACAATTTCTCCTAATGCTAGTCCAGCTATAGCTATCCATTCTAAAATCTCTCTTGTTCTCCTGATGTGTTTTCTCTGTGTTGTTGGTATGTGCCATGTTTTTTTCTGTGGGCATCTCCTATATAACTCCTTAACATATATTTCTTTGTCAATAGTTAATTTTATCCTCTGAATTATGGGATTTACAGTTATTTGTAAAGGGATTTGTATATTTCGTATTATATAAGGTGCTCTGGTGATTGTGGTTAGCCTTGGGCTTTCTCTATATAATTTCATTCCTGATAGATAATGTGCTGTAAATAGCTTATGTGTGTGGCATTAATACCTCCTCTATCAATTATACACGCTTGGAGGTGGTCCTTAATATAATATCTTTCAAAGGACAGGGGGAGTACAAATACATGTTTCTGTTACTGCCATGATCTTTTAGTAATTAAAGATCTGTTAAATAAAGGTTCAGGAGCCACAAAGTAATTTTGAATCAATCCCCATGGCTTGTTCCATTGTGGCAATAGCATATAGAAGTGACATGGCATATTATATGGTCTACTCTGTATTGTACCACCCTATCAAAATTCATGCCTGCTATTTTCCATCGTGATAGAGGCCTTTTATCTGTTGCTCTTATCTTATTTGGGGTAGAAATAGGTATATTCATTTTTACATTCACTTCATTGTAACGACTCCATCAATATGGCTGGTGTTACATAATTATTTATCTATACAGCTCAAGTTAAGTTTATGGCCTGGTCCTTTATCTGGGTATGGTATTATGTGTGGTTGGTTATCTATCTTGGTGTCTAAAAGGATCCCAAAGTCCAATGTGTATTGCAGCTATTTGGTCACACATAAAAAGTATAGATAGTCTGGATGTGCATTCGTTTTCATCTGTACTATGGGATGTATTCATAAGTCATTTTGTTTTAATGATTTCTTGTAGAGACATCATCATCATTTTGTTATATGTCTGGTTTTTTGTTTGGGGATCATATTGTGGGTTATATGGTGTTATGAATGAAGCATTAGGAAGTTTTCTATAATCAAAGAACGTTACTAGACTCTTTTCTAAAAATGTGGAATGTGACTTAGGTGATTCCCAATGTGTACCATTGTGTGTCCATGTACCATTGTGTGTCCAGTTCCATGAAATATTATAAGTTAAGTGTTCTCCTGTTGTATAGTTTATTAGGTTGAATTTTATACATGCTGATTCTAGTGTATAATTTTCCTCCTTATCTTTGCAAAGATATGATTTATTGGCATAATGTGTGAAATTATTGAAATGTGTGAAGGTGGCATCTTGTGCTATTTTTCTTAAGGAATTATATTTGGTGTCTATCTTCTGAAGCACATCTCCAAAGTTCTTTGTTTTCATGTTTCTATACACAGTTAAATTTTTAGGATTGTAGTTGAAGCAAGAATATCCTATGAATGCTTGTGAAGTTCCTCTCTTCTGTATATCAGTAATGTCTGTGGGTAGAAACTTTACTGTGTATCTATCAATGAACATTGTTCTGAAGCAGATGTAATCCCAATATAGGCATCCCTGTTTTGGAGATGGTCAAATTTATTTCACTGTTTTATAGGGTTGAGGTGTCATCCACGTCCTGCATGAACGATGGATTCAGGTTCGCTCTATGTGAATCTGGGCTGGCAATGAAAAGACCACAGACACAGAAATATCTTTTTTAGGGGTCAGAGATGGCTCAGCAGGCTCAAGCTCCCACGTTGGAGGGCAAGGGGAGCAAGGGAGGCAGGAGGCAAGGAGCAAGAGCAGAAAGAGAGTGGCCAGACTCTGAATCCCAGTTTTATTCATGGGGAGGCATTCCATGGAACATGAGAATAAGGCATTCAGACTGAGCAGTGACTTGACTCTGTCCTTAGTCCAGCCACAGATAAAGAAATCCATCTAGAAGCAGGGCTGGGTTGTTTGTCAGGTTCAAGGCTCCTCACAGCATCCCTAAATCCTATTAGTAAGTCCTCTGATGACCACTGGTCATCTTCTAGATCTGAGTAAAGACACATTTCTAGAGCAGTCCGAACTTTCTGAACATCTTCAATAGTACTTCTAGATAAGTTAGCTGAAACGCAACCTTCAAATAGCCTCCTACCATGCCTTTCCCAGGTATGCAAATCAGGCGATTCTTTCTCACAAAGTCAGGACAGACATTCCTGAGTACTTCTAAAAACTGAGTGAACTGGGCCCTCCTAATTCCCTTCCCTTTACGTTTCATTATGGTCTTCAGAATTGCAAATAGAGTGCTTTCTCCGAAGATAAAGAAGTCCCCATGTTTTATGTTTTTTTACGTCCCATTCACTTTTCCCTCTGCCTACTTTCCAAAATCAATTCACAATACTCTGCATGCTTCTACCATTAGAGGGCCTCACACACCAATTATTGAAGTGCACATGGAAGGTGCTTGTTTCAGGCACCAACTGTCATCCATGTCCTGTCCCTCGTGAATGACGACTCAGTTTCGCTCCATGTGAATTTGGGCTGGCAACGAAAAAAACCACAGACACAGAAATACCTTTTTCAGGGGTCAGAGAGGGCTCAGCAAGCTCAAGCTCCCATGTTGGAGGGCAAGGGGAGCAAGGGAGGCAGGAGGCAAGGAGCAAGAGCAGAAAGAGTGACCAGACTCTGAACCCCAGTTTTATTCAGGGGGAGGCATTCCATGGAACATTCTACCCAAAGAAGGCAAGGGATTGTGTTACAACAAATAGGTGAGTGTAGCTCAGCCCAATCAGGTAATGCCCAATCCCAGAGATGAACCTCTCTTCCGGAGCAGAGGTAAGTTCACATGCATTGCAGTGGGTGCAATGCCAGTCCAATACCTCCTTACTCAAGGCTTGAAGAGGTGTGCTGAGCTCCTGTTCAGGGCGGCCTCCCACACTAAGGTATGGGATCTGTGATAATTATAGGGAATTTATATGCTTGTGTTCCTAATGCTAATATGTCTGAGCGGTTGAAAATGAGTCATTATCTGTCTTAAAACCTGATGTTCCATGTATTAAGTTAAATTTACCATCATATGGCAGGTTTGGGAAAGCTATTACCCACCATACTGTGGTGTTTTCATCATAATTTCCTGGAATGAAGTTTCATACATCATCAAGACATTTGAACATAAATGCTGAATGATTATAATGATGGAATTTTACCTCAGGATTGTATGGTTTGATTATGATTGGTTTGTGTAGAAGGTTCTTGGGGACTGTCCCAATTGGGGTCTATGTTTGTTAAAATGCATTGCTTATTAGTGATGTCTATGCATGAGCCTACATAGGTTCTTGTGTAATGTATTCATATATGTATGTTGCCTGTGTTCCATTAGGGTTTGAATCCCGTGCGCAACTTCTTTGTGGATTTAAGTGAAGTGAAATGGGGGGGAGGGAGTATATTGCCTCCAGGGAAATCAGGTTTCTATTAAGATTCAATGTATGCACATCTCAAAGGATTTGTGTCCCAAATACTAGTATTATCTATGTCAGTTAAATCTTTGTATGCCAGTGGTGGTAATGCTTTGGTGGTTTTATAGTATTCATCACAATTAAGATATTGAAATCTATCTGTTCTGCAATGAGCATATTTTGTGAAAAAGGCTTTAGTTATGGGTGTCAAGTTGTGTCTAAACAAAGTATATCTTTCCCTATCTATTATTCTGTTAGCCTCAATGTTTGTATTCTTTATAGGCCATATGTTATTAATATCAATATTGTGTATTGGTAATGAGGTAAGATTAGGCTGTCTGTGATGTCAAAATATCATTGATAGGCACAATATTTGATGCGTCAGTACATACATTTTCAATGTCTAAATGTCAGGTCCATCCTCCCATCCAGGTATTACCTGTACAGAGTGGAGGGAAGTCATTAGTATATATCTTTTATTTTGGTGAGTTTTAATTCTCCTTTTCCAGCTGTTGTTCATACAGTATTTTCTGTGCCTTGTGCTATGATTTCACCTGGTATAGTGCTGGCATCTTTCCTGTCTCTTTTGATTATTTTGTATGGTAATAGTATAGGGTTATCTTGTATATTAAAGGTGAAGGGAATATCTTGTCTAGCTATAACTTCCTCAACTGGGGAAAGCCTATTTCTCCTAGGTCTGTTTAAATTCATGTGGCCTCTTGTAGGGCCCTCTGTAAGGATTCGCCTTTGTGTCAGAGTAATTCATTTTTAAGTAATCCATTCCATCTTTCTATATTCCCTGTTGCTAGATGGATTGTATGTTAGATAATAGTTCCATTGTATGCTAAGGGCTGTTATTAAACATTTTACCAATTTTCCTGTGAGATGGGAAACCTGATCAGATTCTACTATACTGGGTATACCATAAGTGATCAGGTGTTTGATTATTTCCTCTGATACTTCATGTAAATGTTGTTTATCATATCCCGCTATTAGTATATCATCCAATGTAGGATTAGTTCTATAGCAATATGTTGTGTTGCCTTGCTAGCTGCAAGTGTCATTCCAATACCTGTACATGTGTCCACCAATGTGGCAACATACTTATTGTGGAAATTCTTAAGGGGTCCTATGAAGTCAGTTTGTATTCTGTAGTTAAAAATTTTATATTCTAGATCTGGTTGGGGAATTTTATGTAGATTAAATCTCAATTTCATTTTGGGGATGTACTGCACCTGCGTAAAGCAGTTTTGATAGTGTTTCATTTTACATGTAAGTTGCATCTTTGGAACCAGTCATATAATGCATGTACTCTTATGTGAACTAATTGTTAATGTAACTTTGTAATATCATATTCAGTAATGTGCATTATTATATTATCAGGCTTGATGTTTTTCCATGTTCCTTTAAATTTATATTTAAAAGGGTCTTTGGAGAGTTGTAGTTCCCAGTTCCTTTGTAGCTTATTGTGTCTATTTTTGATAGTTTATCTCCTGTGTTCTTAAGTGTACTGGTGACCGTGTTCCTGTTTGTATATGCATCCACATGTTTAACTTTTATGTTAATTTTTGTACTGGCTTCATATAGTTCCTTCCATATATCTTTTGACCACAATGGTTTTCCATTGATACGGAAATCTGAACAAGCCCATTTCCCTAACCATAGTGCTATGCTATTAGCAGCCCACCATGAATCTGTATAAATATATATTCCCTTACAATAAAGCCTCTCAAGTGACTAATGCAGCTGCTATTAGTTCTGCATGTTGTGCTGATTTGTATTCCCCTTGCTCTGTCAAGATCTTGCCTGTCTTAGGGTTATATGCTGCTGCTTTCCACTTAGTAACTCCTTTTACTACTGTACTTGATCCATCTGTAAACCATGCATTTTGTATACTTTCATTGTATTTAGGTCCCCTTGTGCCTATATTTTTCAGTGTGAGTTGTGTTGGAATATCAGGGACTAGTACAAATGGTAGCTTTGCTACTTCCTCTGTAATTTTATATGTGCCTACCTTTTGATCCTCTTCTTGTAAAAATTATTGTAGGTACCATTGCCACATCAGAATTTTCTTTTCCCATGCAATATTTTGTTTCTCTTTGCGGTTGAGTTTACACCAGCCTTTAAGTGAAATTGGAGTTCTTAATATAATGTGATCATTGATCATAGCTTTTGCTTGTTTTAATGTCTCAAAGGCAACCCATGCCAATTTTTCAAATAATGAATACTTATTGGATGCATATGGAAATCTTTTACAAAAGAATCCTATTGATTGGGGCTTAGTTTTGTTGTTATAGAGTCCCCATATACTATAGTCCTGTGTGAAAATGATGTCCCCAATCATATTTCCTTGTATGTTATGCAATTTCCTAAACTCTGTTATATAATGTTTTAATACATCCAAAGTTTTTTGGTGATGTGATTTCCAGCTAAAAAATCTTGTGATTTCCTTTTAATTGCATATATTGGTTATAAAATGAGATTTAGATATGGTATATCATTGCATCAATACTCTAATATTCCTATTAATTGCTGTGCTTCTTTCTTATTTGTTGAAGGTTGCAGTCCCAATATTCTATCTGTAATTTAATCTGGGACTTGTCTTCCTTCTGCAGTGATCAAAACTCCTAAAAAATTTACTGTTTGGTCTGGTCCCTGTACTTTTTCCTCTATTAATTGTTCATCCTTTTGCTATCAGGTGTTTGATTATTTCCTCTGATACTTCATGTAAATGTTGTTTATCATATCCCACTATTAGTATATCATCCACATATGTGTATATTTAGACATCCTTAGTTTTAAGATCTTTAAGAGAGTCTGAGAGTGCAATATGGGCTATCAGTGGGCTATTTTTATAGCCTTGTGGTAATCTTTTAAAGCGATATTGCACTGAATTCCAAATAAACATGGTTATCTCCCTAGATTCTTCTGCTATAGTGATGGCAAAGAACATATACGACAAGTCAATGGTTACAAAGAATTTAAAATTGTTGGAGTGTATTTGTTGTAATATTGTGGTAATGTCTAGCAGGTCTCCTGGCATTTGTGGTGTTAGTGCATTGACTGCTCTATAATCCACTGTGAATCTCCATTTACCATTAGTTTTTTTTTCTTTTCTTTCTTTATTTTTTTAGTCATACGTGACGGCAGAATGTATTTTAATATATAATACATACATGGAATGTACATACATCAATAATATTGTCTATCCTATTCTGCTGCCCTTCCTATCCTCCCTTCTCCTCCCCTCCTCTCCCATCCTTTCTCTCTATACAATCTAATGTGACATACTTTTTTTTCCTTTTTCTCCTCACAACATCATACATGTATTCTGTATAACAATGAGGTTTTCCTTCCATCTTCCATGCAACTCCCCTTCTCCCTCTTTCTCCCTCCCACCTCTCTTCCCTATTTAGTGATAGTCTTCTTCTCATGCTCTTCCTCCCTATCCCATTTTGAGTCACCCCCCTTATATCAGAGAAGACATTCAGCATTTGTTTTTTAGGGATTGGCTAACTTCACTTAGCATGATCTGCTCTAATGCCATCCATTTGCCTGCAAATGCCATGATCTTGTTATTTTTTTAGTGCTGAGTAATATTCCATTGTGTATAAATGCCACATTTTTAAAATCCATTCATCTATTGAAGGGCATCTAGGTTGGTTCCACATTCTAGCTATTGTGAATTGTGCTGCTATAAACATTGATGTGGCTGTGTCCCTGTAGTATGCTGTTTTTATGTCTTTTGGGTATAGTCCGAGAAGGAGAATAGCTGGGTCAAATGGTGGTTCCATTCCAAGCTTTCCAAGGAATCTCCATACTGCACCAATTTGCAGTCCCACTAGCAATGTATGAGTGTACCTTTTTCCCCACATCCTCGCCAGCACTTTTGTGCATGGCGAGAAAAAGGGATTCAGATTCATTTTGTTGCATATGGATTTCCAGTTTTCCCAGGACCATTTGTTGAAGATGCTATCCTTTCTCCATTGCATGCTTTTAGCACCTTTGTCAAATATAAGATAGTTGTAATTTTGTGGATTGGTCTCTGTGTCCTCTATTCTGTACCATTGGTCCATTGGTCAAAGGCATTCCTGTATATCAGTGACAAATCTTCTGAAATGGAAATGAGGGCAACCACCCCATTCACAATATCCTCAAAAAAATAAAAAATAAAAATAAAATACTTGGGAATCAACCTAACAAAAGAGGTGAAAGATTTATACAATGAAAACTACAGAACCCTAAAGAGAGAAATAGAAGAAGATCTTAGAAGATGGAAAAATATACCCTGTTCATGGATAGGCATAACTGACATCATCAAAAGTTCTCTATAGGTTTAATGCAATGCCAATCAAAATCCCAAAGGCATTTCTTGTAGAAATAGATAAAGCAATCATGAAATTCATCTGGAAAAATAAAAGACCCAGAATAGCAAAAGCAATTCTAAGCAGGAAGAGTGAAACAGGCGGTATAGCGATACCAGACTTCAAACTATACTGCAGAGCAATAGTAACAAAAACAGCATGGTACTGGTACCAAAACAGGTGGGCTGACTGTCCTTTTCTACACTGACTGATCCAGTCTCAATGCCACCAGACTATATCTATTTGTAATCAATTTAATTTCCTTGGCCAGGCTTGGTGGCATGCATGTGTAATCCCAGCAGCTTGGGAGGCTGAGGCAGGAGGATCAAAATTTCAAAGCCAGCCTCAGCAACTTAGTGAGGCGCTGTTTCAAAATAAGAAGGGCTGGGAATGTAGCTCAGTGCCCCTGGGTTCAATCCCCAGTCCAAAAAAAGGGGGGACACTACATATGTGCAGTTGCTACATTTCAGCACAAACTTCTCAGTCGGTGGTAGCAGTTCTAAACTGATGTCATCTGTATCACAGGCCTCTGTAATCACTGAGAGAGAAGCTGCAAGTGTTTGGCTATATTCGGCTCCAGTTGGAATGGGAAAATTGTTTCTGCCTTTCATAGAGTCTTATGATGGTAAGAATCAGACAAACACAGAGGGTTTCAGGTGCTCAGTGGCCAATACAATGACAAAAGTCAATGTAATAGAAACCCAGTTATTTTCTCATAATATGCCACTCAGAGGGAGGGAGTTGAGGGATAGGAAGAGGACTCAACAATGTCACAAGTTGTTTCTGCGTAGCATGACTTGTTGTTTAAAGGGTCCCAGGTTGTACCCCAGTCAGGAGGTCTATCTTCTAAAAAAGCTAATGAGAAACTGATGTGACTCCATTTTTTAAAAACCAGCCTGTACCTCAGAGCAGGGCCTGTCCAAAGGTGGCGGGGGGTGACCCTTGTCCTTGGAAAACCCATTTCTGGGCACATAAGCTACCTTGCTGAGTAATTTGTCCATACCAGATATCCTTGACTTAGCAAATGCAAGTTCCTGAAAAGACTAAAAGAATGCTTGAGGCCTAATTTCGGACCTTAGCAACAACCAACCAGAGTGAGACAGGGAAGATACATGAAATGCCAAGTGGCCCTCCCAGTAGTTTCGGGGATTGATAACATGACTTGGCAACCCTGCAAACATATCCACCACTTGAACTAACCAATCACTCTTACCTGACTTGTTCCTGCCAATGAATGTGCTAATCAATGTTCAGAGTTGTTGTTTGACTTTCCCGAGGTATGAAATGATTTGCTGTGTGATGTTGTGACGCATAGAGTATCCCCAAAAAACCTGTAAATCCTCACTGAACTAAGGGTCAGGACCCATTCCTGGGACTGCTGCATCAGAAACGGTTGTGAGTCCAGGCTCGAGCTTGCAATAAAAACAATTGTGTGATTGCATCAGATTCAGCACCTGGAGGTCTACTGGGGTCCCACGAATCTGGTATTACACTAGAAGAGGGGCAGAGCTCTGCCAACTGCATCATCTTTACTTTTATGGAAAAGGAAAATGCATTTTCAGAAAACATCAATAGACATTTGCACAAAGTTCTTTAACCAGAATTATGTCATAAAGCCTACCCTGGAAATGAGGGAAACTGGGAAGTTATTTAGTTGGATAGATTGCTACCTCCTCCCCAAACTCAAACTCTGTTACAACAAAATGGAAGAAGTGAAGATAAGATAAGCAATGAGCACTCTCTGCTTCAATTAGCACTGGGCCTGAAAGGATTATAAGAATCACCAAATTTCTCCCCATGCTATCTCTCCAGAGACCATATTATATGGCTCTGAATTAGCTTGTTTTCTGTTGTTCTAACAAAATACCTGAAATTGGTACTTTATAAAGAGATGAGGTTTATTTAGCTCAGAGTCCAAGATTTGGCAGCCCCTAGGACTGAAATTTGGTGGGGGCCATCACAACATGGTTAATGGCATCATGGTGGGAGGACATGCAGGGGTAGAGACTGCATGACCAGAAAACTGGGAGAACCAGTCTTGTTCTTTTTATAACAACCCTTTCTCACAGAAACTAATGGGGGCCCATGAGAATTACATTACTCCCTTCTAAGGGCCTCATCCCCAGTGACTGATTTACCTCCCACTAGGCCCAGCCTCTTACAGGTTCTGCACCTCAACATTGACACACTCAGGACCAAGCCTCCAGCCTATGAACATTTGGGGGACAAACCATGCCCATATCATCACAAGCTCCAACAAAGCCAAAGTCATAGGGCAGGATGTTCCAATCTACAACGTGTGTATGTGGGGGTGGGGGAGAGTTGCTCTCAGAAGTCACTGGACCCCAGAAACACTGTGATGTCACACTTGACACTTTTTAAAAAATATTTATTTATTTAGTTTAGTTTTAGGTGGACACAACATCTTTATTTTATTTTTATGTGGTGCTGAGGATCGAACCCAGTGCCTCATGCATGCTAGGCAAGTGCTCAACCTGTGAGCCACAACCCCAGTCCTTTGCTACTTCTTTCCTTCCCTGCTATAGTCATGGCAGTCTGGGTGCCAAGCCAGAAGAGGTAACTGGTGGCTCTCATTTCTCTGACAACAAGAGGCGTAGCCATGCTATTCTCAAAAGATGTCATGCCTCCACCCCAACTTCTGGTGAGCAAGCTTCTGCTGACTTCAATGTAGAGCTGCTCATCAATTTCAGTGGCTTCTCCTCCTTCCTGTGAGTCTCCCATGCAAGCTGTCAGGTTTCTTACAAGGAGATAGAAGGGAAAATAGACAATGATAGTGCAGAGGTAGGAAAGCAGAGAGAGGGGATCAGGAGGGGAAAGAAGAATATAGAGTTAGAGGGAACCAGATGTATAAGCACAGAGGTCTAGAGTGCCTGATGCATTTAGAAAACTGAAGGTGACTGATAATGCTGATGACATTTGGTGGTGTCTCTGTGGTCTGTCTCTAGCCTGAATATTTAGATCTGTCCTTAAGGTCTGTGAGTTCTGCCTTTGGTGAGCCAGGCCTCATGGGGAACTCTGGAAGTACTGAATCTGGCTTGGTTTCAGTTGCAGGAGGCTGGCTAAGAATGGGGAGTAGGCCTTCCCTGTGGTTACATCTCTGTCCTTGTTCTCACCCTCTGAAGTCTGATTGCTGTCAATTTTTCAGATGCTGGTATCTTGCATCGAGGTAAGGCCTCAGACCCCTGGTAGAAGGAGGTGGCACCCCAAGGGCTGATGCCTACAGGGGTAATTTCTAAAGTGCTAACCCCACCTATGGCTCAGGATCCCTTCTCTCATGTCATTATTACTTGGGCCCTGGTACTTCATTTCCCAAGTCACTGAGGTGTGAAAAAGCAGAATCCTGGAGGTTTTCCAGTTGCTTTAGAAGGGAGGGCCAGGCAGGCTGGCAAAAGGGGCCAGCAGGCTCTTCCAAACTACGAAGTTCACACTCTTCCTCCTTCTCATTTCACACACAACTCCAAGCACTGATCACTATTCAAAAGGTAACACTTTATAGAGAGCTCTTCTGGCTGGAAACCCCCTTCTTTTTGACTGCCATCCCATCTGAGGGATTCCCCTGCCCACTTCCTCCCCACCTTTCTTTTGCCCAGTGATGCTATGGGGATGCCCAACCACCAGAGTGATGGAAGGGGCTCCTACCACTGACCAAAACTCCTCTTCCCATACCAAGCTCATTTGAACAGGACCCTAACATGCCATATGTGGCATGGATGTACAACAGGGCCTTCCAAGTGCCATGGTGCCCAAAGTGCTGCTTTTACCACCTGCTCTGGACCTTCCACGTCCCTTGTGCAACATCTTTTGAATATGTGTACTCCTCCTCCTTGTCCACTCACCAGCCCATCACTAGGCACCTGGCCAGGACCAGAAACCTCACATCATAAATGGACAAGGGGTGGATATAAGACCATCTTCCGGGACTGCTAAAAGTGGCTCTCAGTCATACTTGGTCACATACGTATGTTATTACCTCTGTCTTTATGTGTCCTGAGAAGCTGGCCTTGCTTGCACAGGTGCTGACATGCAAAAGGCATTCCATCTGTGCTAAGCCTGGTGGAGTCAGGGGAGGGAAAGACAGCACCTGCCCCATCCCCTGGCTTGCTGATATTAGAAACCCAGACATTTAGGCTGGCTGCTGCCCTGTTCTGGGGATCTTTGCCTGTCTTCCTCTGGATGTCCCAGTTGGAGGGTTTCCTGGGTTCTGAGGGCTCATCTCTTATGTGCACAACCTGCCCGGGTTTCCATGTGCAAAAGACTGGTTGGGAAAGTGTGTTCTTTTCATCCTTATTCAGTATCTGAGAAAACAGAGGCCCACAGTTATTCTATATCCTGCTTGAAGTGATACCAAACAGGTTTTGTCTCTAAAAACCTCACTCATGACAGGTGACCTGATGAGCCATGGAGTCCTAACTGTGCTCTAACCATGGAAATGCCAGTTTTTCCTGGGGATGGGAGCCCATGTGTAGGGCCAAAAGCAGGCAGCCTAGAGTGCTGGGTTGGGCCAAGTCTCTAGATTTGGGGGTGATGGAAGCCAGGACAGTAGACCCTCAAGACCTGTCTTCTCTCCCCTAGGAGTTTGATTACTATTGCAAGTGAGTCAATAAATGTATTGGTCATTGAAACGTCAACATCTTTCTGTTGCTGCTTGTGTCCCTGTGCCTATGGGTGCCCTGCTGGTTACCTTCGTGATATTCTTCCTGTGCATTAGACACATGCCCTTCTCCATGGACAAAAGCATGGCATATCCACACAATCCCAAGGACCCACCCTGAGAAGAGCACATGTTATGGGGAAGGACAGGGGTACAGTCAAGGAGCGGGGTAGCTGATGTGGGCGGGGCCAGAAGGAGAAGCCACAAGGGAGGACCTGTGAAGGACACGTTGAAGGTGAGTAGGGTCAGGGAGATAGGCGGGATAGGATGGAGTATGGAGTTAATCTAGCAGAGCCCCAGAGTGGGATAATGAAGGTTGAAAAGCGACAGGCAGAATGACAGTGTGGTGGAGTGAGGTTTCACTTGGGTGTACTGGACTAACACCCAGTCAGGGGAGGAAGAGTGGGCGAGTGGGGCTGCACTGGACGGGGTGGAGCCAGGGAGGCCGAGTCGGGTCGAGGGGTGGGGCCAGGGAGAAACTGGCAGCTTGTCTTTTTATCATTCATGTAGCCTCGGGCCTCCTGTTGCTGCTCATTTTGCTGCTGCTGATTCAGGCCTGGCAGTGATGGCCACACAACGCCCCTACCAGGGCAAGGTAAGCATGGGCGGAGTGCATGTGCCCTATACCCAGCTGTGCGGAGGCATCTTGCACCTCTGGGACTCTGTACTTGCTGTACTTTCTCCACTGCCCTTGGCTTTGATGGTGCCTCATGAATCCTTCCAGACCCATCCCTTAAGAAGCAGCTCAGATCTCTCTTCCCCCAGAGCTCAGTGGTCATTCGCCCTCTGGGGAGCCTATTGTGTGCTAGGCTGCATGTTATTTGAGGGATAAGTATAGAGGTGAGTACATCTTGGCACTTGTGTTGATAAGCAACCTGAAATCAGAATAACACTGGCAGACACCCAGGAACACTCTGAGAGGGGGTTGATCCTGAGTAGAGGAACAGACTGGAAGAAACTGAGAGTTTCGTGAGGAGGACGTGTCACTCTCTGCATCCTAGGTGTGATTTTGGAAAGGCAGAGGACAGAAGGGCATGGCCTGTGAGAGGCACAGCTTTGCAAAAAGGCATGGAAACCCGAAAGTAGGATGTTAATGTAATGATGAGGAAATGGCTCTAATTCAAGCACCAGGTGGCATGGGCAATGAAGTTAACCCCGTGGAGGTCAAGATTAAAAAGGCAGGGCTGGGTTGTGGCTCAGTGGTAGAGTGCTTGCCTAGCAAGTGTGAGGCACTGGATTCAATTCTTAGCATCACTCGTACATAAATAAAGGCCCATCAACAACTAAGAAAATCTTTTAAAATATTAAAAAAGCCCAGAAAGTCAAGCGTGGAATTTAGTTTTGATAAAATGAAAAGCTGGGAACCATGGTAGGATTTTTTGAAAGTCGTTTATTGAGGAATAATTTTCAAACAGTAAAATTCACCCTTTTTAGTCTACAGTTAGGGATTTTGACAAATGATTACTGTCCTGCATTCTCCACTATCATCAAGGTTAGACAAGTTTCATTACCCTAGAAAATCCTTTCATGATCTTTTGTTGTCAATTTCTCTCCCTATATTTTTTGGATTTTTCTATTTCCAGAGTCACATATAAATTGAGTCGTGGCCTTTTTCATTCATTTACCACAATGCATTTGAGATTCATCCATGTTGTTGCTCATATCGGTAGTTTAGTTCCTTTTATTGTTGTGCAGTATTGTACGGGATGCCCTACAGATTATTTCTACACATACCAATTTAAGGATTTTATATTCTATCAAGTTTTTGGCAACATTTTCTGCTTGTTTGTTTTGCTTTTTGGTACCAGGGATTGAACCCATGGGTACTTAACCAATGAGCTACATTCCCAGAACACCCCCCACCCCCAGTGATCCCCTTAAATTTTTATTTTTGAATTTTTTTTAGACAGGGTCTAAGGTGCTTAGGGCCTCCCTAAGTTGCTGAAGTACCTTTGAATTTGCAATACTCCTGCATCAGCCTCCCAAGTTGCTGAGACTACAGGCGTGGGTCACTGTGCCCAGGTAGTTTTGGGAAGTTATAAATAAAACTGCTACAAACATTGGTGTCAGGCACATGAACATAAGTTTTTATTTCTATTAGGTAAATTCTTAGGAGTGGCATTGTGAGTCATAAGGTAACTATGTGTAGAACTTTATAGGAAATTATCAAATTTGTCTTCAAAAACAACTGTACCATTTCTAATTTCTACCGGCAATGTATGAGAATTCCAGTTGCTCCACATCCTCACCAACATTCGACACTGTCATTTGTTGTTGTTTTTTTTAATTGTAACCTGTGGGGCGACATCGGTGACCCAGTGAGAGGAAGGCGGGGACAGTAGCAGCTGGAAATTTAAAATTGTTTGGAGTCAACACTGATTCCAACCATGAGTTTGTCAGCCTCTACTCCTGCTGTTCCAGTTCAGACCTCAAATGCTTCAGATCATCAGACAGCATCACTGCCTTCAGGATGCCCAATGCATGAAGGGAAAATGAAAGGCTGTCCAATGAATGCAGAACCCTCTGGTCCATCCTGTGAAAGCAAAACATACTCTGTGCCTGCTCACCAAGATCTTGAATATGAGTGTGTGGAGTATCCTGTTACAGGCGCTGCTGCTAAGAATAAGGAGAACCTGGATCCTTCAAATCTGATGCCACCACCTAATCAAACACCAGCTCCAGATCAGCTCTCTGCATTGTCCACAGGAAGAGAGGAGTCATTCATTCCATGAACAGATTCAGAGAAAAAGTGGGTTTATCCTTCCGAACAGATGTTCTGGAATGCAATGTTAAGGAAAGGGTGGAAGTGGAAGGATGAGGATATTAGTCAGCAAGATATGTATAATATCATTAAAATTCACAATCAGAACAATGAACAGGTCTGGAAGGAGATTTTGAAGTGGGAAGCTCTTCATGCTGCGGAGTGCCCTTGTGGTCCATCCTTGATCCGATTTGGAGGGAAAGCAAAACAATATTCACCAAGAACAAGAATTCATTCCTGGATGGGGTATGCGCTGCCTTTCGACAGGCACGATTGGATCATCAACCTTTGTGGCACGGAAGTTTGATACATGATAGATTATTACGATGGCGGCGAAGTCAAGAAGGACTAGCAATTCACCATCCTGGACGTTCGCCCTGCCTTGGATTCGCTTTCAGCAGTATGGTACAGAATGTAAGTTGCTTGATGGCGTTGGACATCATAACCACTGTTTTGTTTGTGATGCAAAGTATAAACAATTTTTTTTTCTGAGAGATATATTAAACTATTTTCCCCAAACTGAATTGCACTCATGATGTAACAGGAACTTCAAGTGGGTCATACACTTCATCCTCTGGTTAGCAAATTCAGTTTTGAGCTTCATTTTCCTTGCGGTTTATAGCAAATAGTTCTAAGTTTTCTTCCCGTTTGGTTTAAGTGGGAAGCAGTCCCTCAGTGTCTGTTAACTGCAATATTGCCTATGTATTTAATCTATAAAAGTCTGAAAAACATCTGAAAAAGAGTTTTTAGAAAGTGAGGAAAGCTGCCTTTTTCTTACCATTTTCTCAGGAATATTTGAGAGGTAAAACCTGAAAGCCAGTGTACTGCTCATGAGCTTTTACCTGGTCAAATCTCTTAACTAAAATCATTTATTATAAATAATTAATTTCTTTTTAAAAAGAGACTATTATTTCTGAAGTCCCTACAATTTAGTAGAGACCCTGAACAAAATGCAAAGCCATACTCTTGCATTCCAGCAAGACTAAGTTGTGTCTTGGCTCTCAATTCTTATTTATATGCAGTTTTCAGACTGTTAAAGAAGTTTCAACTCACCATGAGGTGCTGACGCATATGCTTTGAAACATATAATTTTTAAAATATTTTCCTGTTGTTCTGATATGTAACTCTGCTCCCCCAAAACAGGTCTCTTCATTGTCCCTGGAATTTCAAGATATCCCAACTTT
This sequence comes from Marmota monax, assembly GCF_021218885.2. NCBI lineage: Eukaryota > Metazoa > Chordata > Mammalia > Rodentia > Sciuridae > Marmota > Marmota monax. Next base: position 8,237,502 of record NW_026693473.1, on the reverse strand, counting down.
GAGTCTCACTCCTTCCTCCATTGGAAGCCTTCCTCCTGGTTGGCTTAATCTAGATTTAAAAGTCTGGCTCAAGTCACAGTGACAGTGATTATATTTAGCTGAGTATTAACATTCACAAGAAGAGTATCTTTCTCAGATGTAGTTATGTTTGCATTAAGTCACTGTCTCAATTTTTATGTTTTAAGGAAGCTTTAAGCTTGGTATTGAAATTCCTTGTATCAGTAACCCCAAAACTGATTGTTCTAATTATAATGGCATGTTACAAATGACCGTTTTTTTCAAGTTTTGATACTATTAAATCCTTTAATTTATCTTGAAAAATAAATAAATAAATTGTAGTCTAATAAATGAGTAGTGGTATCGCATTAAGGGTCCAGTTTGTATTTTCCTAATGAGTAATGATGTTGAACATATTTTAATGTCTTATTGGCCATCAGTATGTCTTCGATAATGTGTTTGCTCCAATCTTTTGGGTTGTTTTCTTATTGACTTCTTTATACTGCACAAAGACCTACATTTTGTAAATCTTTTCTTGCAGTCTGTGCCTTGCCATTTCTTCATTTTCCTCGTAGCATCATCCCTAAAGCAGAAGTTCTTGTTGTTTTTCCAGTACTGGAGATTGAATCAGGGTTGCTCTACCACTGAGTTTCTCCCCCAGCATTTCGTTGTTGTTGTTCATTCTACCTGGAAAATCATTTCATCTGTGAAGAACAGTTTCATTACTTTCTGTGTGTTTTTTTTCTTTTTAGTGTTGAATAGGAATGAGAAGAGTGGGCATCTTTGCCATGGGATTCCTTTACTGTGACAATAACTCTTGACTAAAAACTCTTCAAGGAAAACTGGTGGACAGCATCAGTGGGGTAGAGGGAATCTGCAAACTCTGAGACAGCTGAAAATACAGAGGAGCCTCTCTGCTCATCACCTTAGTCACTTTAGTCATCACCCCAAAACCCTACCATATTTGGTTCCCTTCCCACCTGTGACTCCTGAGCTTAGCCCTCATTCATTAGCCCTGTGATCTTACTATCTTTTTCTCTCTCCAGCTTCAGTCCATTATTTAGTTTGCCTGGAAGCATTTTCTCTTTCTCCATTCTGTGATTCTTCCAGCCCCAGGTCAGGCCATAGGCCATTGCTCTTCCCTCTCAGCTCAGAATGAGGTCCTCCAAGTCCAGGATCCTCAGTCTCAAGGGATCTGGACTTTGGGATTCACCAGACAGGGCTCCCTTCCATTACTTTCAGCACCCATTTCAGGCACTGATCCCATGCTCCAACTTTCACTCCCTCCCTACTCTGTTCCCTGACTGCAATTCCTTCTGGAGCCAGACCACATAAGTCCAAACCACAACTCTACAGCATATCAGCAGGGAGATCTTATTTCATGACTGACACACTGTAGTTGCTTAGCTGGTAAATGAATAGATTTGTGAATCATTAAAATTTTACTTCTATTTTCTCTTTTAAAAATTTGTCAATCTTTTATTTCATAAATATTAAATAAACACATTCATCTTGGAGGAAACAAAGCTTCCCAGATAAGGCTGAATTTTTTTTTTAGCTCACAGCCTTCAATCCTTGCATCCTCATTACCTCTGCTTAGTTTTTGACATTTGTTATCATTTTAGAGCACATCTTTGCAGACTTCTTTAATGCATTTACTTTTGCACACACAGAGGACTGTTTGTAGAGTATTCTACAAGTTACCCCTTATCACTCAGCAGTCCATCAGAATGTAATCCACATTAGCCACCTCTTTCTTTTTAGCTGCTACTTTGTTTTATTACATTGGGCAGATATACCACCTTTGATTTGGACCAAAGAGAGTTTTCCTCTGCTTTCCCATTCATTATACTTCCACATCCCTTCACATGTGTAAGTTTTGACATATTAGACATATCTCTATCCTTACCCTTGGGATGTGTCCTGTGCCCTGGGAATCCCACACTGATGAAGAGTGAGTGATGGATCCAGCCTCAGCTGTGCCCCTGGCCAGCTGGGTGTTTCTGGGAAGGTCATTTTCTCTCCCTGTACCTTATGTTTCTCATCTGCACAATGGACTTGAAGTCCCTTCAATCTGTTAGACTCTGAATATTAGGGCTTACTCAGTGTCACCAGGATTGATTACTAGAATGCATTGTTAGTTGTCCTACTGTGTGCTGGGTTGGGAAATGAGACAATTCCCAATACATCCCCAGCTCAGAACTCTTAGCTGAAACCACAAAGTACCCCTGATTGGCCAGGAAAGTATTGCCTCTGGATTTTAGTCTTCTTTCCTATTATTTTGCAATTCAACATAAATTTATTTTAATTTTTAAATTTTATTATTATTATTATTATTATTATTATTATTATTATTATATTTGCTGGGAATTGAACCCAGGGCCTCATACCAGCGAGGCAACCCTTTTACCACAGAGCTACATCCCTAGCCTTTGTTTAATTTTATTTTACTTTGTTTGCTCTTTTTGTTCTAAGCAAGGATGTGTGGTTATGGGGAAAGAGCGTATGAATCCCTGAGTTCTGTTTCCAGGTTTGTCTACAGATGTGTGTTCTTAGACAAGTCACTTACCTTCTTTGGGCTTTCATCTGTTAAGATCTTGATTCCCAATTAGCCAGGCATCCACTAAAACAACATTAAAAAGTTGAAAATCATATCTACATGTACCAGGTTTCACCTGACATTTCTTAGCCTTCTGTTACCTGTAGACAGGTCATCTCATGCATTGATGAGGCATCACAAAAGACCCCAAACCCGTGAGATCCTGTTTCACAGGAGAGTTGTGCAGCTGTCCTGGCTCCCAGTAACATATGCTAACCTCTTCAGTGGACTCTGAGAGAGATCCAGAGAAGATTCTGAGCTCCTTTTATTCACAGGTAGGGTTTTCTCCCCTGAGCCCTGGGGCTGTAGGGGTAAAGGTGGGTGGGGAAAAAGAGTATTTGCTGTTTTGTGACTAAGGACCGAAAGGGTCACAGGATCTGATTCACCTGCCATGGGTTTCCCTAAGTTCCTAGTCAGGCTTTCCCTTGTAGAGCAGAGTTCTGGCCCTTGCCCTGGTGTTGTGCTTTGGTCTAGAGGCACATGGTGGTTTGCAGCTGGAAGGTGGGGATGAGCAGGTGTGAAAGTTGTGCTCAGCATTCTCCTGGGCTGGCTTTCCTGGTCCCTGGTGGGTGGTAGCAAGGATTCTGGAGCCAGACCACATAAGGTGCTCCCAGCCCTGAGCTTTGGCTCCTGGACAACACTCTGGTTGAGGCTTCTCCTGTTGAGCAAGTTCTTAAAAGAACAAACCCAGAGTTTAAGGTGCTCTTCTTCTTGTGGAGCTCCTCTATGTTAAGCCTGCTGTGCCTCTCTGTTCCCTGCCCTATGGGGTCTTCATCAGATAAAATGACCCTCTGCAATAGGAGCTTGACCTGTTCCTTCCTTCCCTCTTCCTTTTCTTATGTGGAAAAAACATCATTTTATAGGCTCTGAATCTGTAAATGAACATCTGAAAGCCTACTATGGCTGTTTTCACACAAACCAAAATAAAACCAAAAGGCAGCATGAGAAATGAAAAAAAGTCATTAACCAAGTAAACATGGTCAATTAATAAAAATGAATAAGTAATTAGATAAATAAAGGGATGGCAGTAACCATCTCAATATTTTCCAGTAACTTCCCTCCTCTTTTTAATCAAATGCTTGCGAATCTAACTTGCATTGTTTAGATACATTCAGATATAATTACATTGTCCCCCTGTTCTTGGTCCTCCAAGCTGTCAATACCATTTCATTCATAAAGTGGAAACTTTCAGAAATGAGTCCACTTGCCCTGTGAATCATAGATCCTTTATCTGAAATGCTTGTTGCTTCTGGGGTGAGACAGGGGACAGTCAGAAAGGAATTCTTTGACCCCAAAGGTCAGTCTAAGTGAACTCTGTACTGGGCAGGTTTGAGGGGTGGGGAACTGGCTCCTGCTGTTCAGGAACTGTGTTGTGGAAGGGAACCTGGGGACCCTATGCTCAAGGTTGCTGGAGGACTTTCAGTGCTGTTCCAGCCCCTTCTGTGGTTAGCCTACTTCTGCATCATGAGAAATGTTACAGCTTGGGAGACCTCTGGTCCTGGGGAGACAAGATTGGGAGTTCTTAAAGACCAGAGGTTTCAATTGACCCTATGTGCATCTCCAGTGAGGACCTCTTAAAAGGAATTAATAAATCATGCTTGCTGGGTGGCTGAGTGTGCAAGTAGACTCTTGACCTATGCTCTGCATTTTAACTGGAAGCACCTCTGGTGATTGCTATGTTTCCAGTCTGTACCTTTTGAATAAATCCAAACTTCAAGGGCAATCGCTTTGGTTGCATGTAAGTAGCCCCAGGCCACTGGGCTTTGTGGCTCTCACTGAGTTGCCCCCAGGGAGTTAGAACAGTGGGAACCACAGGGAAGCCACTCATTAACCTGGTAACATAATAGCAATTATCACTATCAATTTGCCATAGCCCATTTGTGTTATTTTACAGTTTTTTTAACATAATTATTATCTTGGGATGCTTTTCTTTTTTTCTTTATTTTTTTAGTCTTTTTATTTGTTCTTTTAAATTATACAAGACAGTAAATGTATTTTGACATGTACATATATGAGGTACAACTTCCTATTCTTGCATGGTGAGGAGTTACACTGATTGTGTGTTTATATATGAACATAAGAAAGTCATGTCCAATTCATTCTACTGTCTTTCCTATTCTCATCTCCCCTCCCTTCCCTTCATTCCCCTTTGTCTAACCCAATGAACTTCTATTCTTCCTTCTCCTACCCTGTTGTGTGTTAGCATTGGGATGCTTTTTTACTTTTCCATTCATGTTTTTCTGCCAGTAATGCCCAGGCAATTCCATAGCCTTTTCAACTACTGTTGAGAGCCACAGTTTAGTCAGAATGACGCCTGGCATTTTGCTAGAGGGAATGGTTGAAAGGTGACCCTGCTCTGGGATTAGGGCGGCTCCAGGATTAGGGTGGCTCCTGCTGGGATTAGGGCAGATCCTGCTGCCTCGGGCAGCCGCTACTTAGGAGTTCCCGTTGAGTTCTGTGGGGTTTGGGGAGGGAGAATTGGCGTGCGGAGCCCGGTTGAGGGAGTGTGTTCCCGGGTAGTGTGGGTAGAGTGCCGGTGAGAGTTCGGGAATAAAGAGTTGCTGTTTGAACCTACAAGGCTTTGTGCCCAGAGAGACTGCGGCAAACTACCATTTTGGAATTTCCTTTTATCTATGTGGCTGTGAGTGATGAAGTTGTCCTTCTAGAATGCTGTTATATCAAGAGAATTTCAGGAGTGGAATGTCATTAAGTCATATAAATATATATCTGTTTACATATTTAATATAAATATAAATTAACATATATATTTAATAAGCACTTATATATTACAATTTAAATATATGTATATTTAGATGAATATAGATTTACCAAAAATCTAGTGGAAAGCACATTTTCCAACTCTTGTTCCCCTTTTCCCCATATCTTCTATTATTAGCACCTTGCATTAAAGTGAGACATTGGTTACAATTCAGAAACCAATATCAACACATTAAAAGTAACTTCAGTCCATAGTTTCCATTATGACTCAGTCCTCACATTGTATAGTTCTGAGAGTTTTGACCAATGCATAATGCTATAAATCCACTGCTACAGCATACAGAATAGTTTCACTACTCTAGAAATTCCCTGAGCTCTTCCTATTTATTTACCCCACTTTCCACTAACCCTTGGCAGCTACTGATCCTCCCAAGGAGCTGAGATTGCACACCTGGCTCTGAGCTTTCTAATATCTTTATAATTTGGGCTCTTCCAAAATGTCACATAGTTGGAATCATATAGTATGTTCCCTTTTCCAATTGGCATCTTTCCCTTAGTAATATGCATTTAAGGTTGTTCCAGGTCTACTTGTGGCTTGATAGGTCATTTTTAGTGCTAAATGATATTCCATAGGATATATCATGGTTTATTTATCCATTCATTTACTGAAGATCATTTCAATTGCCTCTAAATTTTGACAATGTTGGATAAAGACACAGTAAATATTTGTGTAGGTTTTTCAATTCATTCAAGTTTTCAATTCATTTGTGTAAATACCAAGGAGTACAGTAAATATTTGTGTAGGTTTTTCAATTCATTCAAGTTTTCAATTCATTTGTGTAAAATACCAAGGAGTACAGTAGCTGAATATATATATATATATATATATATATATATATATATATATATATATATATATATATATTTTGTTAGTTGTCGGTGGACACAATACCTTTATTTTATTTTTATGTGGTGCTGAGGATCAAACCCAGTACCTCAACTCATGCCGGGCGAGTGCTCTACCACTGAGCCACAGCCCCAGGCCCCAGTTGCTGGATCTTAAAAGAGTATGTTTAGTTTTATAAGAAACTGGCACATTCTCCTTAAAAATGGCTGTACCATTTTGTTTTATACCATTGTTTCCAGTGATCTGCAATCAGCAATTGCAACCTCATCATAATTCTTCCTCTTACATACTTAGGCAATCTTGACATAGTTATTTTTTAACATTCTGGGCATCGGATTTATCAACTGAAAGTTAGGAGCATTTATATATATATATATATATATATATATATATATATATATATATATATTCTTATTCAAAGTGAAAGCAAATTTTGTTTAAATGTATATATTTGATATAATGTTGAAAACTATGAAAGAGTTCTTATTTCCTTCCTTCCTAGGCAGAACACAACTTAGAAATAAATTTTCAAGAATGTTATCTGAATAAAATTAATTGACTATGTAGTATAGAAAGTTTGTAATTCACTGTGTATTATACAATAGTCTATCACAAAATTTTGTCAACTATGACAATGATCGCTGTGATATCAGGACAGAGTAGGATCTGTTTCAATGACAAAAAGCAAATCATTAACCTAGTCTCCTCTATAGAAAAAGTTACAGTGGGACAGATGGAACACTTGTTTTTGGCTGAGAATTAGGCAATTTGGAAGATTCTACTAGCTTAGAAAAAGGACATCTGGAAATTCATTAAAAAATATGAAGAAACAACCAATTTCTTCACCTTCAATGAAACCAGAAGCAGACTTAATGATCTTAAAGTTAGACCTATGTCTTGCTTTCTCTGTGATAATTCTAGTACCCAGGCAGGGGTGGGTGCAAGAGGAGGGATATTGGGGATTTAGCATGAAGAGACTTTACCTCTGAGCTACATCTCCAGCCCTTTCTATTTTTAATTTTGAGACAGGGTCACATTAAGTTGCTTAGGGCCTTGCTAAATTGCTGAGGCTGCCCTTGAACTTGCAATCCTTCTGTCTCAGGCTTTGAGTGATGGGGATTACAGGCATGCACCACCACACCTAGCTGAGTGGCATATTTTTAGTCATACCCCCATTAATTCTCAGAAGTGCCCCAACTGGATGATAAACTATTGTGATGAGTATAATGAGATTTGTCAATGATTTTTGTTCTTCAAAGGCCTTAACTGGGCATGTGTGTAACTCCAGCTACACCAGAGGCAGAAGTAGGAAGATCACAAGTTCCTGGCCAGCCTAGGCATCTTTTAAGACTGTCTCAAAATAAAATAATAATAATAATAGACTGGGCATATAGCTCAGTGGTAAATACCCCTAGATTCAATCCCCAATACTGCAAAAATAAAAATAAAAATAAAATAGGGTCTATAACTCATTCCCAAGGCAACTTACATATGAAGGGCTGAAATTCGCATCTGAGATAAAACAAGATGAGATAACTTACAGAGAATGTGTACAATAAAAATTACCCTTGTAGAAAAATCTTCCTTTTAATCATCTCTTGCTAACCCCACATCCCCCTACTTTATCCCAAAGAACAGAAACTCACCTCTCTGTACACAGCAGCAATCTGTGCCTCATCCATGCAAGTTGCTGTAACAACATCAGTCAGTGGCCCACCAGCAAGAGTAATACTCCCTTACTACAAGCAAATCATCTTCCTACCAGGTGACTAAAAATAGAACATACAAAACTTCCATTCTATTTTATTAAACATTTGACACTCTACGTTCAAGTTCAAATATTTAGCACCATATTGATAAAACAACAACAGAGCTGATAGTTTAGGAGCAAAGAAGAAAATTGGAAAGTTAATATGTCACAGTACAAAAAATGTTCGAGGGTCATTATGATATTCATTATGATTTGGAAGTCATAGTTTGCCCATAATAGTAGTCTAGGTGTATATTTTGAAGTTTTCCAACAAAAATAACCCTACAACTTAGGGATTATTGATCTTGTTTTGCATGTACATAGACAGGCTTGGAGAGGTTAAGTAACTCATCTAAGATTACATAGTAAGTAACAGAATCAGCATCTGAAGTCAAGTTCTCATAATTCCAAACCCTGTGGCTTATCTTAAATAGCATTCCATGCTGACTTGAAATATTATTTTAAAAAGCAGTCAAGTGTACCTGAAAATTTATTTCCATTAATGCAGACCCCATAATTAGGGATAACACCTCAAAATATATTATAATTCCCCACCCTAAACAAATTTATATAAGAAATAAAATTACCTGTAACCGTATAATAAAACCACTTGTGTAATTTTTTACTAGTGGTCTTTCATTCATATGTGTAATCAATCACTCTTTTCAAAAATTGAATTATATACTTAATTTTCCATTCTGTCTTTTTAAAAAAAACAGATAAACAAAACTTCAATTTCTAAACTACATGAGGTATCTTTTTTGGAGGGGGTTACCAGGGATTGAACTCAGGGGCACTCAACCACTGAGCCACATCCCCAGCCCCATTTTGTATTTTATTTAAGACAGAGTCTCACTGAGTTGCTTAGGCCAATGCTAAATTGTGGAGGCTGACTTTGAACTCATGATCCTCCTGCCTCTCTAGCTGCTGGGATTACAAGCTTACACTACTGCACATGGTCTACAAGAGCTTTTAATGAACATGTACAATTTACCTACAAAGAATAGCATTTGAAATAAAAACTGATCTAAACATTTCAGAAATGTGTGTAGTCACCTCTGTGGGTTAAGACATGAAATTCAGCTGATCATTCCTTAATGTTTCTGCATCTGATCATTTGCATGAATATGCACAAGATCAGCAATATCCTTCATTTAGCTGCCTTCTCTCACTAGCCAAGAAATATCCTTGTAGCAAAAGGACCTTTTCAGTATTGACAGTGAAGTGGCTAGCCTCCATCAAACTACAAACTTCCATGTTTTTATCCCAATGATTAAAAGAACCTCAAACATATTTACCTGTCTAAGAAGTGAATTATGTTGGGATTCTTTAATTCTTTCATCACCAAGAGCTCATTAAGTATCAGTTCCTTCTGTGGGTGTTTCTGTAAATTAATCTGTTTAATAGCAACCTATAATGGAAATGGAATTGAAAAAGAAATCAGTGGTTTTCCTGATTCTCTTAGAAAGTAACAAACACCAAGCAGCTAATAATTTGTAGTAACACATGATATTATTACATAGTGAGATTATAACTGACCAATGAGTAGTCTTTTTACTTGCACACTGACTATGCACAGTATTTTCCACTACCTGGACCCTAAATATTTTCCAAATTTTTTTTGAAGTTGATTAGCCAACCTAAGCTCAGCCCAGTGCCAGGAATTAATCCTCTTTTCACTCCGAACTGGGAAAATACTTTTTAAAATATTTGCTTATTCATGATATAATGCCTTATTTGTTCCCCCTAAAGTGAGAATGGTATAAAATTATATAGATTAATTCTTACAACATATCCAACTTTAAAAAATACATTCCTATTGATTATGCTTATCTTTATCTAGTTTTTCTCCTAAAAGAAAAGCTAATATACCTCTAGAAGTATGAAGAAGTTGCTAACTTTTGACCCAGAGCCACATCAATAGCAGTAAAACTGTGCCAGAAAACCTAAGGGGGAAAAGACACAATCAGAATTAAGACTTCTAAATCACACCCATTTATAATATCCAAAGACTTTGCCCTTCTCACAATTGCAGAAGGATCAAAGAACACTTAAGATTTAGCATCTTAAATGAAAAAGGAAAGAGAAAAGAGGAAGCAATCGTTGTAACCAAAACTTTTATTTGAAATATTTCAGACCTACAGAAATATAGGGAAAAACATAAATAATTAATAACATAGACTCAGGAATACAGTTTCCTGCTAAAGAAACAAAGAATTGCAAGTAAACTTAAGATTCCTGGTATGTCCTATCCTATGGCAGTCTTCGTTCACCCAATGACCACCTGTATTTGGTGTTTATCCTGCATTTGATGTGCATAATTTCCATTCACTTTTCTATACTTTTAACCATCAAGTTTCTGTTTATGTATTTATCTGCAATTTGCTTTTAAAATTTATCTGGCTGGAACATATTTGGTGGCACATGCCCTTACAACGGCTGGGGAGGCAGCTCAGTACCTAAAACAAACAAACAAACAAATAAACAAATAAATAAGTAAATTCACCTGGATTTCTGATATCTACCCATATACATATGTATTATTTCATTCATTATTAATTATTCAATATATAACATCTATTATTATCATGTTCAAAATATTCAGGTGATTTTCAATATTTTTATTATTATTAAAACTAGTGTTAAACTTAAGTTGTTAAAAAGAAATTCTTAAGTTTCTAAAAATTCTCATTCTACATTCTACTAAATCAATCTAAATTCACAGAACATTTTCTACAGATTAATAACATTGCTCTCAAGCAATAGAGGAAAGAGCTTAGTATACTTTAAATTACTAAACAAAATCAGAGTGGCAGACTCAAAGATCAATACTCATTGATAGAACTGGGGATTGAACCCAGGTGTGCCTTACCCCAAATCTTACTCCCCAGTCCTTTTTAATCTTAGGATCTAACTAAATTGCTGAGGCTGGCTGAAAACTTGCAAGGAGGCTAACTCAGCCTCCTGAGTTGCTGGGATTATAGGTGTGTACCACCCCCTAGAAGCTAAATATATGGGTTTTTGCTTTGCTTTGCTATTGTTTTTGCAATGCCAGGGATGGAACCCAGGACCTCGTGTATCCTAGGCAAGCTCTCTACACTTCACTACATACCCAACCCCAAATCAATGCTTTTATGGCCTATCATCCTGCAGTAAAATTGTCTCTTAATTATGTCATGTGTAATTTTTCCATCTAATCATCCCTTGCCATCTATGAGAAATAACATTCAAGAAGATACAAGATGTAAAGTCATTGCTAACAAGGAGGGTTTTTAACAACTGTGTTTACACAAATCCCCTAGGGTACCACTCATAGAATACAGTGAGTACTCAATTTCAGGTGGAAAAATGGAGCTCACTCTGAATATCCAGTAAGTAGTGAACATTATGACAATACAATCATAAACACTTACCCTTGTCCACTGTTTTCATGTCTTGTATATTTTGTATTAAGGTCACTGATGCTCACAATAGTTCCTATTTTAAACAAAACCAACATGCAAAGCTTAGTCAAGCATTTAAAATACAAATTAATTTGGAATCATTAATCCTTTTTAATAAACTACTGATTTTTAAAACAGTGGTTTTCAAACACATGAAGTTTCATCAATAATTTGTTTGAAACAAAACAATGTAGAAACGGCAATTCCAGCAGTGTGTGGTGGCACATGACTATAATCCCAGTTATTCAGGATCTGAGGCAAAAGAATCACAAGCTCAAGACCAATCTTGGAATCTCAGTGAGACCCTGTCTCAAAACAAAAATAAGGGGGGCCTGGGGTGTAGCTCAATGGTGAAGCACCCCTGGGTTCGTTCCCAGGACCAAAATAAACAAAAACTTGGCAATTCATAGGAAATTCCTCACTCTATTTGTCTTCTCCAGTACCTGTATTACACATTAGTGATAAGTTATGAAGCTACTATTAGTAATAATAAATAAATGATAGAAAAATGAATAACCCTTACTGGCTTTTCTGACTATTCCAGTATATCTCCTTTCCACATACTTAGGAAACCACCTCCTACTGTATGGATTACTCTAATACTAACTAATCGTGTATCTATTTTAGGAATGTTCAACATCATGGCCAAGAAATGGTAAAATTAGGAGGTTGGATATAAAATCACAATGTAAATTCTTATAAATAGTAAGTCAAAACATAAGAAAATCACATTAAATTTTCACTTACTCTAGACCAAAGTAGACACAGACATATCAAGGAAACTCCCATGACTAATCTTATGTAGGAACTCCATCTCGAGTTAGCTAGTAAGCTACAAGCCAAGAAGATAAGGGCATAAAGATAGGGAATGTGATAACTAAAGGTCACAAATGAATAGTGTCACAACTACTATTCTGGTTTATTCTTTTAAAGCAGCAGCTCTCCTAAGAGAAAGACTATCTATAGGACACCACAGTCAAAGCAGTTTCATATTGGAAAGCACTGAGAAATCAAGAACAAATAAATGTTGAACATGTAAGTGTGCTTATAACAACCCACCTATAAAGTACTTTTCCTTGAGCCTTCTAGGTCACATTGTTCTTTATAACTATAGTTACTGGAGCCTTGTAAGCAGACCTTATTGTTACTCCGTTCCTGGAACTCTTTATATTATTTATAATGCTGGATTCAGGCCACTGACAGTAAATGAATTAAAAGAGACAAGGAAAAGGTTTTTCCCTTGGAATATATCTTATGACTACACATTTCTATTTTGAAAAGCTATAGGTTAGGACAAACCTCTTTGATAAGGTTTCCAACTACACCCATGTTCATATCCTTTAGATTTGTTTCTCAGGAAAGAAGTATTGCTCCCAAAGGGACTGACTTCACTATCAATACCTAATATGTTTCAAATACCATGACAAACAAAATGAATATAACTGTGCCTTCACTGTTTTTGGGTGGTACTGAGGGTTGATTTTAGGGGCACTTTACCTCTGAGCTATATCCCCAGCACTTTTTATATTTTATTTTATGAAAGGTTCTCACTAAGTTACCCAGGCTGACCTTGAACTTGAAATCATCTGCCTTAATTTCCTAAATTAATGGGATTATAGTCATGTGCCACCATACCTATCTCACTACATTTTTAATGGAAGCAATTATTCCTATAAGAAAACAATTTTTCTTTCTATTTTAAGGTAAAATAAAAGGTATATATTACAATCCAACTGTATGTTTTCTTTTCTTTCTTTCTTTCTTTTTTTTTTTTTGCAATGCAAAAGATAGAACCATCCGCCTTGCACATACCAGATAAGTGCTCTACACTACTGAGCTATAGCCTCAGACTTGGGTCAAATGATTTAAGAAATATTAATTCATGAATAATCTGAAATGCAGGTAACATACTTAATTTCTCCATAGTCTCGTCATCAGTCAAATTTGCCTTCTTTTTCTGTTTTTCTGAAGTCCTGGAACCATTGTCAACCTTTGAATCACCAAGAGGTGCAGGAGTAGCATCAGTTACACACTGTGTGAAGATCTGCAGAGATATAGTTCATTACTGATGTTTTGGGAAAAATATTTTCAGATATTCTTACTGGAACACTATGCAGTTTCTTAATTTTTAACCAAAACTAAGTTATCTCTCTTATTGTTTTAAAGAACACGGTACTTTGAGATTAAACACACACACACACACACACACACAAACTTGTGTTGAAAAAATGTGAAACGTTTTTCTTTGCCATAGCATGAATGTATTTAAAAATGTTAACTAGCAGCAGGATACAGTGGTTCATGTCTATAATCCCAGAGGCTTGAGAGGGTGATACAGAAGGATTCCAAATTCAAAACTAGCCTCAACAACTTAGTGAGACCCCAAGCATATTAGTGAGAATCTGTCTCAAAATAAAAAATAACACAAGGAACTAGGTTCAATCCACAAAGAAAAAAAAACACAACAACACAAAAATTATAACTAGCAAAATAGCATAACAGGGACTGGGGTATAGCTCACTGGTAGAATGCTTACCTAGCATGTGTGAGGTACTGGTTTCATCCTCAGCACCACTGAAAAAAACTAAATAAAATAAAAGCATTGTGTCCATCTACAGCTAAAAATAGTTTTTAAAGGTAAAAAATTTTTAAAATAGTAAAAAAGTAGCACACTTTAAAAACAAGGTTTTTAATAAAAAAGATAAAGAGCAAAAAGAATTGAAACCTTGATGTTGAGATGACTAATACTAATTTTCACAAAACATTTTATACAGATATAATGCCTAGCCTCCCTTTCACTTCAATGAGCTAATTATAATGAATGAAGAAAACACAGCCATCTATCATGAGATCAGGATCCAAAGGCAGTCCTCAGAACTCTGCCTGGGAACTGCATTATGTGCCACCACATCACAGTCCTCTGCAAGTCCCATTAGTAGTTCTCTCTTCCTGGCTCCATGTAAGGTGATTACTATTGAAAATCTCCCTTAGCTGGTGAGGAATGTCATGCTCAACTGTCCTTTGAATGACATTGAGGCTTTGAGAGAGATGTAAATATAAAAAAATATAGAATCTGGGGAAGAGAAAAGATCCAAGTTTTAGATATAATATTTATGCACAATAGGAACCAGAAAACCCAGAGAAATAGATGACTTTCCTGGAAAAGAGGGCAAAATATAGAAACCAAAAACCCAGTGAGTTAAATGTGATAACTTTTAAAGTAGCCATAAGATTTTTATTTTTCCAAAACAGCAGCAACCAGAAAGTTTGTGGTTTAGTCTTATTATCTCTTTGTCTATCCAGGGACACCTCAGTGTGTTCTGAAGCCCTGTGACCTGAACACTGCACCGTCCAGTTCCATAATCCCCATCCTTATGCTCCAATTGCTTCAGCTTCCTAGCCAGCCCAACCTGAAGGGGTCCCAATACCTGTGCAGCACACAGAAAACCCCTGTTTCAATGCACAACCACTACTCCTCACCTCCTGAAATGGTGCAGACGGGCCACTCACTCCTTGGGGAGACAAGAGTTGGAGACTTGGATGCAGGGAGGCCTGTAGGATGTTGTGCTGGAAAGTACACCTCTGTTGGCTCCCATTCAGTCCCCAGCTCTATTTGTAGACCTACAGCTTGTGTCATGTATCTGCAGAACAACAGGTCAAAGGCAAGGAGTTACTACTCACATTGGCCAGTTCTCCCTGACCACCCTCATACCTCAGCTTGGAAAGCACAAAGATCAAGGCTCTCATCCAGGAGCATCATCCAGGCTACTGTTCCCCTCTACCCCATTTCTTGTAGTAAGAACCTACAAAGGCAATGAAATTCCCAGAGGCTCCCAGAGTGCCCTGGACAAAACCCCAAAGGAAAGGATCAGTGAACATCAGGGTCCTAGAGCTGGAGTAAAGGACCATGGAATGGGATTCAGCTTCACCCCATCCCACCAACTCCAGGGCTTACCACTTCAGCCCCTGGTTTACCAACTTACTTGGGTCCCAGTGGCATTCACATCATGTTGTAAGAGTTGGAGGCACAGCCTTTGTCAAAAGGGTTGTCATGCTGGAGGGATATGGGGATGGAAAGAGGATCTCAGAATCAGCAGGAGTGGGCAAGACCATCTCCCAGTGACACTCCCTAAGGTGGTCAGTTCATGCAGGGCTCACCCAGGCCTGTGGCAAGATTCCAAGGGCAGGGGAGCCCAAGAGTGACCCAAAGCCTCCTGCCTTCCCAGGCTTCTAGAAAGAATGACCTCCCTCAACCTACTTGTGAGCAGCTCTCTTCAGACCAGTGCTGACATTGCACCCACATCTCCTGCCTTCTCAGGGCTCCCTCATCACCTTTTACCTCCCTTTGCCACATCCTTGCTCTATGTCCATTGACCACACCACACACCTCCTCCTGCCATGTCCTTCCAGATACCTTTTAAGACATTTCTAGTGCTGCTCTGCTCAACTGATGCGAAGATGGTGACTCCATCCTGCTCCCACTTTACTTTCTCACCTATTGATTTTTTTCTAAAAATGTACCTTCATTGACTTTCACTATCTGGGAGGGCAGTGGCAGCAGAAGTGCCCAATCATATTCTCATAGTCACAAATCAGATGGATCAGGAAAATCTGAGCTGAGGCCTCTAGTACTCAAAGCACTAAAGGACACACTCAAATGTCAAGTCCTCCAATGGACACTGACTGGCTTCTATTCTCCCTTATTCAATTTTCTCTTTCCTCTGACTTCATCCATCAGCCTCTCCCCTTCCTGCTCCAGACTAGGTTGAGTCTTACCCCAAACTCAAGAGCTTTAGCTAGCAAATATTCTGGAACAATGGCAAGTGACCCAGCAGCACCTGTGTCCACCCCCAACTCTCCGTTGCCCATGCATGAAGACTTTGATATCAACACTATTCTGCACAAGAAGGAAAGAGGATTTCAATAAGAACATCTCTGGAACACATCCAAAAACCAACATGAACCATTGTGCTCTATGAGGTTCTTTCTCCTTTAAGGTGTTCACAGCAATAAAAAAATTAGTATCCTTCCAGGTGCAATGATGCATGCCTAAAATCACAGTGACCCGGGAGGCTGAGGCTGGAAGATCACAAGTTCAAGGCCAGCCTCAACAACTTGGCAAGGCCCACAGTAACTTAAGTGAGATCCTATCTCAAAACAAAATATATCAAGGATTGGGGTACATACGGTATAGAAAATGCTGAAAGGAATGATAATTAATAAACTTTTAAGAACTGAGCACTAAATTTGAATACCCCCCCACAAACACATGGAATGCAATCAGACACCAATAGAATCTAATAACTCTGAAGCACCCAGAGCAGCCTCTCACACTGACTTGACTATTGGGGCTCCTGCTCACATTCTGTGGCTCAATAAACAGACCAAAATCAAATGGTATCTTCTTGTCCATTTTTTGCCAAACTTCTTGCTGCCTAACCTTCTTCCCTTAACTTGGGGACTCAGACATCAGAATTCTCTCTGTCCCTTTATCTCTTTTCTTCTATCTCAAATGTTGATTCTTTGTTTGTTGGTTCACTCACTTATTCAAAGATTTTTTTTGTATGCTAGGGATTGAAGAACCCAGGGCCTTGCACATGCTAAGCACATGCTCTACCACTCAGATACACCCCAGACAGAAATATTTCAGGGCATCAAAAATACCTCAGTCAAACCAGGTATTGTGGTATATGCCTGTAATCCCAGTGACTCAGGACACTGGGGCAGGAGAATCAAAAGTTAGAGAGGAGCCTCAGCAACTTAGTGAGACCCTGTTTCAAAATAAAAAATAGAAGGAACTGAGAGGAGCTTAGTGGTAAATTGTCCCTGGGTGCAATACTAAGTAGCAAAAAATAAACTCTAGGCACTGCACTGGGTTTTGAAAACACACTACAAACAGCATGGCCAGGCTACTCTCAGGGTGGTGAGGGCAACTGCAACATGGGCACTGTGGGGAGTGGCTAGGGTAATGGAGGGAGAGGGTATCAAGGGACCCATGTAGGCAACCTAGCTCACAGCACCCAGGTACATGCAGAGGAGAAGCCCAGAGCGCTAAGCACTAAGACATGCAAAGAAGGCTTTTTCAGCTCCTTCTGGTTTCAGGGGCTGTGTCCAGTCCCGAAAGAGTAGTCTTAAGAATGTCTGCTGGCTCTACCCTTTGATGAGAGCATCATCATGACAGCAAGTGCAGGGTCTTGACTGATGTGGGCCAGGAAGTGAAGGGTGGAGCTAGTGAGCACTGTCAACTTTCAGGGAATAAGGCACAGAGGGTACAACAAGTAGAGTGGAGACCTAGGATGTTAAGGCTGGGGGTTACTTGGGTTTTAAGATGAGACACAAACGTGTAGCTGACCACAAGAAGGAATGGTAGTAATACTAACAGCAGCAGGTAGGGCACTTTCTGGTACCAGGCACTGTTCCATGTGTCTTGTGTGAATTGACCCATATTTCCCTGTTTTAGAGATAGGAAAACTGAGTGACAAGAAGTAGCAGAGCCAAGGTCTCCCTCCTGGTCAGTTATAGAGCTGTGATTTGGACAGATGTGCTCTTCCTCTAGAGTCCTTGCCACCAAGCACCAAGCAAGTGTCTCTAGGAGTACCTCCAGTCAGGGAATGGAGTAGGGAATGACTGGAAGTTGGAGCATGAAATCAGTGCTTATTTCAGGTGCTGCAAATAATGGAAAGGAGCCCTGTCTGGTGAATCCCAGAGTGCAGGCCACATTTAGGTCCTTTGAAACTGGGCAATCTGGATATGGAGGGCCTCATTCTGAGCAGAGCAGAGGAGGAAGGGCAATGGCCTATGACCTGACCTGGAGTTAGAAGAACCACAGGATGGGGGAAGGGAAAATGCTGCCAAGCAAACTCAATGATGAACTGAAGCTGGAGAGAGGAGGAGGAGGGCAGGCCATAGGGCTGAGGAGTAAGGGCTAAGCAGAGGAGTCACAAGTAGGAGGGGAACCAGATATGGCTGTGGTGAAAGGGTGACTCAGGAGGGAAATTGCTGAGCCCACAGGCTCCTCTGACTTCTCAGCTGTCTCTGGGTCTGCAGCTTTCCCCTCCCCCATTGGTGCTGCCCACCAGTCTTCCTAAAGGACCTTTAGAAGGATTCCCAAGGCCGTCATGCTCACCCTTCCATTCCTGTTCAACCCCCAAATGAAAAAGCAATAAAGAACCACAGATTGGAAATAAAGTAATGAAACTGATCCTTGTAGATGACATGTTTTTCCATGTAGAGTGAGAAACAACAAGTAATGCTGGGGGAGAAACTCAGTGAATGAGCACCCCTGACACAACTACCCACTACTGGAAAAACAACATCACTAAGAACTCCTGCTCTTTAGAAGATGCTATGAAGAAAATGAAATAACAAGCCACGAATTGCAAGAAAAGATTTGCAAAAATATGGATCCTAATCTAATATAGATAACCCCTGAAACTCAATAAGAAAACAACCCATTTATTTTTAAGTGGGCAAAAGATTGGAGCAACACGTTACCAAAGACATATGGGTGGCTGATAAGACATAATATGCTCATAATCATTACTCACTAGGAAAACGCAGGCTAGAACCCTAATGAGATACCAATACTCCTTTATTGGACAGGCTACAATTTGAAAATAAAACAAAATAGTGACAAATGACAGTGTTAAATGTTCGTAAGGATATTTAGCAACTGGAATTCTCATGCATTGCTGGTAGAAATAAGAAATGTTAGGGGCAATTCCTATAAAGTTCTACTTATGTTTACTTTGTAACTCATAATACCCACCCCTAAAACTTTACCTAACAGAAATGAAAACTTGTGTTCACATGCCGGTACACCAAAGTTTGTAGCAGCTTTCTTTATAACTACCCCAAACTAGCTGGGCCCAGCTGTCCAAAACTGTACACCCAGGGGTCTTGGGAGGTTGAGACAGGAGGACTAAAGCTAGCATCTGTAACTTAGCAAGGCCCTAAGCAACTTAGAGATCCTGTCTCAAAAAATTTTTTAAAAAATTCAAAAAGAAAAAATAGAGGGGGCTGGGAATGCTGCTCAGTGATTAAGCACCCTTGGGTACAATTCCTGGTAGAAAAACAAAATAAACAAAAACTACTGCCCAAAACTAGATACAATGTAAAAAAATCCTTCAAATGGTGAATGTATAACAATATGTAGGGCATCCATACAGTACTACTCAGAAATAAAAGAAAACAGACTACTGATATGAGCAACAACATAGATGACTCTCAAATGTGTTGTGCTAAGTGAATGAAGCCAGACTAAAAAGCACCCAACTGCACGGATACATGAGTCTGGGAAGCAAAAATCCACAAGGATGTAGAGAGATAAACTGACAAGAGATGAAAGGATTTTCTGGAGTAATGAAACTGGTCTAACCTTGATCATGGTGGAGAGTACTCAATGGTATGTGCTGCAGTCTGGCTGGGCACAAATAACTGGGAGGTCATGAGCCACTTGTAGATTCAAGCAGGAACAAACTTTATTTTAGAACCCATGCGAACTCAACAGGAACTCAAATGGGAACTCAGTGAGAACTCAATGGGAACTCAACGGGAACTCCGCGAGAACTCAAAAGTAGCAGGCACCCGAGGTAAAAGAGGCCGCCTTATTGCCGGACATCATCATCTTAATGGCTCGCTAGTGCTACCCCTCAACCACCCCTTCTGGCAAAATGCCAGGCACCATCTTGATTTGGTTGTGGCTCTCAACATCTCCCCCCTTTTAGTTAAACAACAAGTATGTGGCTTAGGGACCGTGCCTGTCTTAGGTTGTCCAATATTTCATATGGTTCTTACCCGTCATCGGATGAGCTGACCTCAAGGCGTCAGCCTCCTGTCTTAGTTTGGTACCATTGCAATTGGATCTTACCCGTCATTGACTACCGGCCCAGCATTATTTAGCCATACTTGTGGATAGTGGTTTTTACACAAACACCATAAACAACCTGCTACAAGCAAAAAGGGGAGGATACAAAATGCCATGACACCAAGCCAATTGACGGCCCCTTTTGGAAAAATTGTACCACCGATGACATCATCAGCAAAGATACCCTGGCACTACCACAATTCACTGCACCAACAGATAGTTCACAATGCATACAAGTGATACATAGTCCAGGCAAGTTCTGCAAGCAGTTCAAAGCAGAGGAATCCATTAATATGTCCATTTCTTCCCAAAGTAAATCAACTCCTTGAGTATCACTTGTTGAGTTACATTATTCGTTGATGCATCAGTTTATACAGTTTGTTGTGATAGCTATCGCAGAAGCTGCAGTTTGGTTTTCAGTCATCCTCTATCTTTGTCTTCACTGGCACTGGGATAAAGATAGGAATTCTGGCAATGATGGCTAAGAAAAAATTATGTAACATTCCAACAGGCACTAAAAAAAAAAAAAAAACAAAAAAACAAAACAATTTTCTAAACAATTTAGTATCCTGAATAGAATTAGATATAATGAAAAGGAAAGGTGAAAGTAAACAAACAGATCTGTTAACCACATTTTAAAACAATCCTCAACAGCTGTTTACCTAATTTAAATTAAACCATATAAATCACGTGAATAAATAAAAAAAATATATTTGGATCCATTTTTTCATGAGCGCTCCTCATATATGATATATGGACATACGCACATACAGACATACAACACATAACACAAGTGTGCACACATAACACAATACATACAATACATAATAGTAAAGGCCTTGTAGCTTTTCATAGGTGAAATCCCTATTGCAATGCTCAAAAACTCCACAGTCAAAAAATAGAAATGATCAGAAAAACATTAACCTAGGTCTGTTAGGAGCTCAAAAAACAAAATAGAACTTCAAGATGTGGGAGAGGGCAATAATAATATATTGAAAAAAGCATCCTGGTTACCACCTGGGTTTGACTCTTCTTTTGATATCCCATCCTTCTTCCTGTAACTTGCATATGAGTCTGAAGGTATTCCCACAAGCAAGCCCCAAGGTTTTTTACATTTGAAATAGGCCTTATGGTGTTCATTATTCATTAGCCTCCAGGTGTGGGAGAACTACTGTCGCAGATGTAAGGATAGCCAAACTGGAGTTCTGGATATCAGCTGTTATGGATTTGAGCCAAATAATCTTCTTTTTGGTCTGTAGAAATCGCTTTAGTTAGTCTCTCTGGAATTCAAATTGGCTGCTGTTCTCCCTGTGGAAACACACAAACAGACCCCCGACTGACTGGGTCAGGACTTTTCCATTGTCCTGTTAGAATATCCTTCCAAAGTACCTTGGGCTTATGTACATTTTTTGGACACATGTGCCTTTCCGCAGAACTAAGCCCTGATGAATCCAATTTTAAAAAGTTTAGAGTAAAAAGGGTTATTTTAAGTTTATCTTTTGGGGATATATACCCCTTTCCAATTCCCTCTTTTTGCTTTAATGAATACATTTTAATAGTTTGATGAGCTCTTTCAACTATGCCTTGTCCCTGTGGATTGTATGGGATTCCTGTTATATGAGTAATGCCAAATGATGAGAAAAATTGCTTTAAAGAGGTAGAAGTATAGCCAGGGCCATTATCTGTTTTTAACTGTTTAAACAGATAATGTGGGAACACCCACAGTGGCAAAATTTTGTAAGCAATGAGCTATAACATCTTTAGTTTTTTCTCCGGCATGAAGGGAGCCCATCAAAAATCCGGAAGAAGTATCAACTGTAACATGCAAATATTTTAATTTTCCAAATTCTGGCAAGTGTGTGATGTCCATCTGCCAAATATGGTTAGGTATCAGTCCTCTAGGATTGAGTCCAAGATTAACTTGTGGTAAAAAGGTCACACAATTTTGACATTGTTTTATTATTTGTCTAGCTTGTGCCTTAGTTATTTTAAAATGCTTTTTTAAAGTATTTGCATTGACATGGAAGGATTTATGAAAATGTGTAGCTTCTTCTAGTGTAGAAAAAAATATGTATGTCATGTGTAGTTTTGTCTGCTAAATCATTGCCCAAACTAAGGGCTCCAGGCAATCCTGTATGTGCCCTGATATGTCCTATAAAGAATGAATCTTTTCTGTCCCAGATCAGACTTTGTATAGTGGAAAGCAAAGAGAAAACAGTAGAGGAAGGGGAAATCCTACCAGCATCTTCAAGGAATACTATAGCATTAACTACATACTGACTATCAGAAAATAAATTAAATACAGAATCTTTAAACATCACAAAAGCTTGTAAAACTGCATTAAGCTCTACCTTTTGAGCTGATTGTTTGGGTACTAAAAATGTAAAAGTTTGATCAGGGGTAACTACTGCTGCTGTACCATTATTTGACCCATCAGTGAATATATTTGGAGCATTCATGATAGGTGTTTTTCTTGTCATTTTTGGAAAAACTACAGGATAAGAAGACCAAAAAGACAACAAAGGATTAGATGGTAAGTGGTTATCAAATGAAACATTAGATTTGCATATGATTATTGCCCAAGTATTTAACTCATTAGCTAACTCATCAATTTGATCCATAGTATATGGAGTAATAATTTTATTGGGAGAAATTCCAAACACTCCCTTTGCTGCTTTTATTCCTTTGAGTATTAATTGTCCTACAGCCTCAGGATACCTAGTAAGAATAGTGTTAGGAGAATAAGAAATGTATCCACAATAATGGACCTTCTTGCCAAAATACTCCTGTAGGAATATTTTTTGTTGATAGTACAATAAATAATAAAGGCAAACTTATATCAATTCTATCCAAATGCATATTTTCCATATATGGTTCAATGATTTTTAATGTCTTTCTTGCTTCAGGCGTTAACATTTGGGGTGAATTTGGATCTGATGGACCTTTTAGGATATCAAATAAAGGTCCCAACTCTCCTGTTGGTATGCCTATATAAGGCCTTATCCAATTTATGTCTCCTAATAACTTTTGAAAGTCGTGAAGTGATTTGAGTTGATCTACTCATATTTGAATTTTTGGTGGACGGACCATGGTCGAGGATAATAGAACTCCTAAATAATTAATTGGAAAATTTAATTGTACTTTATCTATTGCTATCTCTAGATTATAATTTTTAATAAGTTTGTAAGTGTGGCATAACATTCTAGCAATGTGTTTTTATCTTTGTGTGCTAATAATACATCATCTGTATAGTGAAATATTTGTAGTTCAGGATTTTGATTTCTAAGTGGCTGAATTGCTTTGTTAACATAAATTTGACACATAGTTGGGCTGTTAGCCATCCCTTGAGGGAGTACTTTCCATTCATATCTCTGATCAGGACCTTCATGATTCAACGCAGGGACAGTAAATGCAAAACATGGACTATCCTCAGGATGAATTGGAATTGAAAAAACAACAATCTTTAATATCTATAACTAAAACATACCAGGTTTTTGGCAAAGCAGACAATTGAGGAATCCCCGATTGAGCAGGTCCCATAATAACCACCTCATTATTAGTGGATCTTCAATCTTGCAATAATCTCCATTTACCAGATTTCTTTTTGATGACAAAAATGAGAGTATTATAGGGAGATACAGAAGGTTGTATATGTCCTTCCGCTAATTGTTGTTTGAACAGGTCATGGGCTGCTTGTATTTTTCTTTAGTCAGGGGCCACTGAGGAACCCATACGGGTCTTTCTGATTTCCAAGTAGTTTTTATTGTCTCAGTGACCCCTCCTGAAAACCCAATCCATGTCTATCTATTTCTTGATCTATTTGTATTGGTGCCACTATACTTTGTCGTTTTTCTCCTAATCCTTTTCCTTTCCTAAAACCTTGTCTAGTCATAATAGTGGGTGCATTTGAATTGATGTTATTTGTTAATGTTAGTCCTAATTGATCTAGGACATCTCATCCCCATAAATTTATAGGAAGATGATCCAATACATATGGCTGTATAGTTCCTTCACATCCTTCAGGATCCTTCCAATCTAATACCATCACACTTCTAAGGGGATTAATCGCCACTCCTAGGCCTCAAAGTGTTTGAGTAGCTTGTTGTAACAGCCAATGTTTTGGCCATTCTTGATGAGAGACAATGCTAAGGTCTGCACCTGTATCCAGTAGTCCATTAAATTCATGTCCTTGAATATTTTGTTTTAGCATGGGGCGAGAATCTAAATTTAAAGAAAGCATAGCCCAATCTATACCTGTGGAGCCTAATCCCTTGGAACCTCTTTCTACAGTACTACTGGAAAATTTATCATGTAGGCTGGGTATTATTAATAATTGTGCAATTCTCTCTCCTGGTGAAATTACTGATATACCCCTTGGAGAACTGGCTATAATTTTTATTTCACCTTCATAATCGGGATCAATTACCCCAGGACTTATCATAAGTCCTTTTAGAGTAGAAGAACTGCGTCCTAATAATAAGCCTACTGTTCCTTTAGGAAGAGCTCCCTTTACCCCTGTAGGAATAACCTGGACTCCCATCTCTGGAGTTAGTACTGCTCTGGCGGAGGCGCAGATGTCCAACCCTGCGCTCCCTCTGGTTTGTCTAATGAGGGATCTAATGGATAATGTGTCCTGGGCATTACCCTTATGGTGTTGCTGGGTTCCTCCAATGCCCTGTATATTTGTGGTCGTGGGCTCCAGAGCATTGGGCCCCCCTATCTGTTTTTTGGCAATGGAGTCCAATGTTTTTCTCCATGATATCGTGGGTAAATACCTGGTCCTTGTCCATTTTTTGATAACGGAGTACCCTCTGTAGTGGTTTGAGAACGGCATTCATTAGCCCAATGTCTCCCTCTAGGGCATCGTGGGCAAATACCCGGTATTCTACCCCTTTGATCATATCCAGTTTTGTTAAACCCTCCTCTTATAGAGCAACTCCTTCTAAAATGTCCTGTTTGTCCCCAGTTGTAGCATGTTTTTGGCCTGGCACCTAAAGCCTATTATACTGCAGCTGCCAAGGCTTGCCCCTGTTCATTAATGTCTCTACATAATTTAATATATGTGTTTAAATCTCCATGTTTCCATGGTCTAATGGCCTCCCTGCACCATCTATTTGCTTGTTCGTAGGCTAGCTGTTTAATTAATGGCATTGCTTGTTTTGTATCCCCAAAAACTCTAGTAGCTGTTTGTATAAGCCTATCTACAAATTCAGCGTAGGGTTCATTAGATCCTTGTATTACCTTAGATAATTGACCTTATAAATCTCCATGTCCTTGTAAAGTCTTCCATGCCCTAACCGCATCTGCAGCGATTTGTGAGTATATGGCAGGATCATATGCAATTTGTTGCTGCTGACCCTCATAAGGTCCCTTTCCTAACAACATATCTAGATTTCTCTGAGGATAACCAGCTGCTGCATTTCGCCTACCCATCTCCGTGCAAAATTCCTCATTGGCAACCTTCCATAACAGGTATTGTCCTCCATTTAGCACAGCTTTACACATACTAGTCCAGTCTGCTGGCGTTATGTTCAAATTGGTAATGGATTTGACCATGCTTACAGTGAATGGTGCTTGAGGACCATAGGTTGTTACAGCCTCTTTTAGATGCTTCACTGTTTTGAAATCTAAAGCATGGTGAATTCGCTGCCCTCCTTCCTGCTCAAATACAGGGCATGCTAATCTTTGAGGTCCTGTCTCAGGATCCTATCTATCAACTGCGGGGGTTGGGGGCCTCCCAGCATATGTTGTGTCCATAGGTGGAGCTGTTGGTTAGATACTTATTCCCTCTGGTGATAGAAAGGTGTTAGTAGCAGCCTCCTGTTGTAACTTCTCCCCTGATGGCTTTTTCTGCTCTAAACTTTTTCCCCTTTCTGACTATCTCGAGAGGCCTCCTCTTTTACTTGATCTATAATGTCTTCTCCTTGACTAAGGAAACAAGATTGTACCAACATCCATAACAGTAATGTGCCAACTGGCAGAGTTCCTGGGCTTTCCTTTTCTATCCTTTTTAAATCTTCAACGTATGCTCTAACTGTTCTTGATTTTACTGGGGTGACTCCTTCCTCTAACAATTTACTTAACATTTTTTCGGTTTTTTTTTTTTTTACTAATTTTTAATTCCATATTTCCCTGACGAAGATACCCCTCACTAAGATAATGCAAAAGAAGACTGAGACAAAATGAAACAAAAATGGAACAAAAATTCATTATATCAGCCTTTCTATCCTCCTGAAATATCCATCCGTCCTTTCTCCCTATCTGTTCCTCAGATGCAAATAGTTTTTCCTCAGATGTGAGTGGTTTTTCTTCTGTCTCACCCATCTCCAGGGACAGGCAACTTAAAACAGAAGCGAAACAAAACAAAAGAAGAATCTTAAAATGGCTTCCCATCCTCTCGCCCTGACCTCAGGGGCGAGTAGTTTACCTTATCACTTACCCTCAGTCCTTCCCTGTATGGGCCACCAAATGCCGCAGTCTGGCTGGGCACAATTCACGAACCACTTATCAAGCAGGAAGGAACTTTATTTTTAGCATGCACGCTGCACCACCCAAGCTCTCCAGGAATTCCCCAAGAGCCCAACCGCCACCTCCCGCACTTCCGGGGAGCACTCTCAACTGGAACTCTTAGGTCATTTTAAAATTTTCCTGTTCTTGAGGCAGACTGGCTGGGCCGCCAGGATGGAGCCAAAAGAGTCCCCCAATGAGCAGCTTAGTGGTCTGAAAGGGCGGGGAAACAGCCCAATGAGCGTCACCGCAGAGGAGCCAATCAGCTGAGCAGGTGGAGCCCAGCCCCTCTATCTTGCCTCCTCAGAGTGGTTTGCTCCTTGCTCCGTGGCTTGTGGACCAGGCCTGGTCTTACCTCAACCTGCGCCCGGAGGAGGCATTGTGGGCAGCGTGGATCCCCAGCCCAGCTCGCTTGCAACACCCGGGACCAGGCGAGAAGACCGCTGCGGGGGCTGCGGAGGGAGGTGGAGATGGGGCAGGCCACTGCAAGGGAAGGCGGGGACACGGAGGGGGACACGGAGGAAGACCCGGGAGCCGCAGAGCGGCCGCCGCAAGGGTGCACAGCCCTCAACACTTTGACTTAAAGACCCAACAAGAGCAACTGTATAAGAGAAAAAGTTTATTTGAGGGCTCATGGTTCATAGAAGGCTGCCTTCATTTCTCTGGGCTCAAGGTGAGGCAGAACATAATAGCAGAAGAGTGTGGCAGAGGGACAGGCCTCACATGATTAGGAAGCAGAGAGAGAGAGTCCACACACCAGATAAAAACATATACCTCAAATATTGCCTCAATTCATACCTCCTCCAGCCACATCCTACCACTTCATCTACCACTCAGTGAATCCCTATCAGGGGATTAAATCAGTGATTGGATTAAGGCCCTCCTAACCCAATCATTTCTTCTATGAACCTTCTTGCATTTTCTCATTCATGAGCTTTTGGGTGACATCTCACATCCAAACCATAACACCTGTGATCTTTAAATATTAAGCATAATAAAAGTGTAAACTTTTCTACTCTTTTCAGAGTATTGTATGTGCAAGATCTATTGGGATATGGTAAAAGACACATATCTGTTTTTAGATAAAGAAAACATTTGTAAATTTAAAAGTACATGTTCAATTAGTATCTCTGATTATTGCAGAATGAAGCATGTCAGAATAGGAGCAAACAAACAGACAAACAAAAATCCAGAAAAGAAATGGCCTTACTGATATTTATTAGCCTTGAATATCAGTAAGGCCAAAAAAACATGCTCTTTTCAGGCGAGAACGGGTGAAAGAACTTTGGAGTCTTCAAAGTCAACTCTTTTATTTGTTGAGGTCAACTACTTAGGAAATTATGTAGTGCACACGTTATTCAGTGGATGTTGTTTAAATGAAGAATAAAACCTTGAAAACTGGAAATGTGCCTAATCATCAATTTAACGTATGTATCATAACCTGGGTGTACTAAGTCTCCATTCAATATCTCACTTGTATGGCTCCTCAGCAGTCTATCTTGAACCAGAAATGATATCAAAGGGGACTGTTTTATGTGAAGATCAGGATAATGATAAATTTTTTGATTATCAAGTTACAAATTTAAATTGCTGAGTTAATTTTCCAGAGACACAGACATGCTGATCTTCTCTTAATAGTTTTATTTTTTTCCTATTTTTCTTATCCTCTGCCACCCCCCTATACCGATGTTTCTGTGGGTAAAATTTATGTGAAACTTATAAAAATGAATGTTAGTATCTGGGAAAATAGCAGCAAGATTCAGTGCTAGAAAGCATATATGGATCATTCACAAATAAGTCAGAAAAGCCACACTGTAAGGAGAGAGCCAAAAGGATATCAACAAGAATGTTCTCTGGTCCAACAATGTGGTTCAGGGTTATGAGAGTTGGAAAAAAAGGGTGAGGTCTCCTGAGCCCCACATCTGTTATGTAATGAAGACAATTAGCTTTCTGAGTAAAGTACCACTTATGATAGAATCCAAAAGTTTTATGAAGGTCAGACATGCTATATTTATTGCTTCCTCCTTGTATAAAAACCAGAACATTCTGTCACTATTGTGATACAAGCCATCAAGCACCAAATAGCAAATCACTACCAAAAGTAGTAGAAGAGATAAAATCAATAAAATGAGGACTGAAATCAATAAAATTGAAACAAAAGAAACAACCAAAAAAAGTGTCAAAACAAAAAATGGGTTCTTTGAAAAAAATAAAATTGATAAACCCTTTTCAATCCTAATGAAAAAAGAGAAATCTCAAATTACTAAAATTTGAGATTAAAAAGGAAACATCACAACAGATGCTATTAAAATACAGAAGATAATTAGAAACTATTTTGAAAATTTATACTTCAATAACATAGAAAATCTCAAAGACATCAACAAATTTATAGAGACATGTGATTTACCCAAACTGAATCAGGTGGATATACACAATTTAAACAGATCAATTTCAAGCAATGAAATAGAAGATACCATCAAAATCTACAAACCTAGAAAATCCCAGGACCAGATGAATTCTC
The DNA here is from genome assembly GCF_021218885.2 of Marmota monax. Taxonomy (NCBI): domain Eukaryota; kingdom Metazoa; phylum Chordata; class Mammalia; order Rodentia; family Sciuridae; genus Marmota; species Marmota monax. Next base: position 8,208,194 of record NW_026693473.1, on the reverse strand, counting down.
AATTGAGTTCTATAAGGTCTTCAAAGAAGAATTAATACTCATACTTCTCAAATTATTCCATGAAATAGAAAAGAAGGAAATACTTCTTCATTCTATGAGGTTAGTATCACCTTGATAACAAAATCAGACAAACACACATCAAGGAAAGAAAATTTCAGACCAATATCCCTGATGAACATAGATGCAAAAATTCATAATAAAATTCTGTCTAATCAAATACAAAAACATTTTAAAGATAGTGCACCAGCATGAAGTGGGGTTCACCCCAGGGATACAGGGTTGGTTCAACATACAGAAAATAATAAACATAATTCATCACATCAATAGAATTAAATATAAGAATCATATGATCATCTCAATAGATACAGAAAAAGCATTTGACAAAATACAGCACCTCTTCATGTTCAAAGCACTAGAAAAACTAAGGGTAGTAGAAACATACTTCAACATTGTAAAAGCCGTCTATGCTAAGCCCAAGACCAACATCATTCTAAATGGAGAAAAAATGAAAGCATTATTCTCCCTAAAACCTGGACAGTGATGCCCTCTTTCACCATGTCTAGTTAACACAGTCCTTGAAACTCTAGCCAGAGCAGTTAGAAAAAAGAAATTAAAGGAATATGAATAGAAAAAGAAGAAATCAAACTGTCACTATTTGCCAATGACATGATTCTATGTCTAGAGAACTCAAAAAATTCCACCAAAAAAACTTTTAGAACTAACAGATGAATTCAGCAAAATAGGAGGATATAAAATTAATACCCATAATTCAATACCCAGATGAATTCTCAGTTGAGAATTCAAATGAATTTCTATACCTCAGTGATGAATCCTCTGAAAGAGAAATTAGGAAAACTACCTCATTCACAATAGCTTCAGAAAAATTAAATAAAATACTTGGGAATCAATCTAACAAAAGAGATGAAAGAACTCTACAATGAAAACTGCAGAACACTAAAGAAAGTATTTGAGGGCTGGGGATGTGGCTCAAGCGGTAGCGGGCTCGCCTGGCATGCGTGCGGCCCGGGTTCGATCCTCAGCACCACATACAAACAAAGATGTTGTGTCCGCCAAAAAGTAAAAAAATAAATATTAAAAAATTCTCTCTCTCTCTCTCTCTTTAAAAAAAAAAGAAAGTAATTGAAGAAGACCTCAAAGACAAAAAAAGATCTCCCATGTTCTTGGATAGGCAGAATTAATATTGTCAAAATGGCCATACTACCAAAAGTGTTATACAGATTTAATGCAACTCCAATTAAAATCACAATGACATTTCTCATAGAAATAGAAAAAGGAATTATGAAATTCATTTGGCCCCTTTATCTAGGTCTTCTCTTCACCTCATTGATTTTTTTTTGTTGTTGTTGTTTTTTTTGTTTTTTTTTTTTGCTGAGAAGAGGCTTTATAGTTTGAACTCACTTAATACCAAAAAAAACCCACCAACAACCCAATCAATAAATGGCCTAAGGAACTGAACAGACACTTCTCAGAAGATATACAATCAATAAACAAATATATGAAAAAAATGTTTAACATCTCTAGTAATTAGAGAAAGGTAAATCATCTCACACCCATCAGAATGGCAGTTATTAAAAATACATGCAACAATAAGTGTTGACAAGGACTGGGGTTGGGGGGAAGGCACACTCATGCATTGCTAGTGGGACTCAAAATTGGTGCAACCAATCTGGAAATCAGTATGGAGATTCCTTATTAAAAAAAAAAAACTTATAATAGAACCACCATTTGACCCAGCTATCCCACTCTTCGGTCTATTCTCAAAGGACATAAAACCAGCATACTACAATGATGCAGCCACATTAATATTTATAGCAGCACAATTCACAATAGCTAAATTGTGGACTCAACCTTAATGCCCTTCAAAAGATGAATGGATAAAGAAACTGTGATATATATATATATATATATATATACACACACACACACACACACACACACACACACACACACACAAGGAAATATTACTCAGCAATAAAAGAGAATAAAATTATGGCATTTGTAAATGAATGGAGCTGGAGAATATCATTATAAGCAAAGCCAATCACCCCAAAACAAAAAACAAATGTGTTCTCTGATAAGTGGATGCTAATCCATAATGAGAAGGGACATGGGATGAATGGAGGAAATTTGGATTGGTTAAAGGGGAGGGAGGAGAGGAAAGGGGGTATGGGGGTAGGAAAGATGGTGGACAGAAATGGACATGATTACCCTAGGTACATGTAAAATTGCACAAATGTAGTGACCCTACTTCATGTACAACCAGAGATTTAAAAAATTGTGCTCTATTTGTGTACAATGAATTGAAGAGCATTCTGCTGTCATGTACAACTGGTTAGAACAAATAAATTTAAAAAAGAAATTTATTTGGAAAAATAAGAGACCAAGAATAGCCAAAGCAAACCTTTTCAAGAAAAGTGAAGCAGGAGGTACCACAATACCAGGACATAAAATATACTACAAAGCTATAGTAACAAAAATGGCATGTTATTAACACCAAAACACAATAGTACAGAATATAAGACAAAGAGACAAACCCATATAAATACAGTTATCTCATACTAGACAAAAACACCAAAACCATGCATTAGAGGAAAGATAGTCTCTCCAACAATGGTCCTAGGAAAACTGGAAATTCATAAACAGCAAAATGAAATTAAAACCCTGCACAAAACTCAACTCAAAGTGGATTAAGGACTTAGGAATTAGACCAGAAACTCTGTACCTAACAGAAGAAAAAGTAGGCCCAAATCTTCATCATGTTGTCTTACAACCTGTCTTCCTTAGCAAAATTTCTAAAGCACAAGAAATAAAATCAAGAATCAATAAATAGGATGAATTCAAACTAAATATCTTCTTCAGAGCAAAGGAAACAATCAGTAATGTGAAGAGAGAGCCAAAGAATGAGAGAAAGTTTTTATCATGTGCACATCAGAGCACAAATGTGAGGATATATAAAGATCTCAAAAAACTTAACAGAAGAAACTCCAAATAACCCAATAAATAAGTGGGCTAAGGAACTGAATAGACACTTTGCAGAAGAAGAAATGTAATCAATCAATAAATACATGAAAAAATATTCAGCATTTATAGCAATTAGAGATCTGGAAATCCAAACTACTTTAAGATTTCATCTCTGTCCAGTCAGAATGGCAATTATCAAGAATACTAGCAACAATAAAAGTGTTGGTGAGGATGTAGGGGTAAACAAACACTTATACATTGCTGGTAAGACTGCACATTGGTGCATCCAATCTGGAAATCAGTGTGGAGATTCCTCATAAAAATCTTGGATGGAACCACCATTTGACCCAGTTATCCCACCCTTGATCTATTTCCAAAGGACTTAAAATCAACATACTACAGTGATGTAGCCACATCAATATTTATAGCAGGTCAATTCACAATAACTGTGGAATCAACCTCAATGCCCTTCAATAGATGAATAGATAAAGAAACTCTGGTTTATATATACACAATGGAATATTTCTCCACCTTAAAAGAGAATGAAATTATGGCATTTGCTGGTAAATAGAGTTGGAGAATATCATGCTAAGTGAAATAAGTCAATACTCAAAAGACAAAGGCCAAATGTTTTCTCTGATATGTGGATGTTGATCCATAATGGCTTGGGGTGGGTGCAAGGGAAGAATGGAGAAACTTTAGATTGGCCAGCTGGGAGTGAGGGGAGGGCAGTGGGTATGGGGATGGGAAAGACGGTATAATGAGATAGACATTATTACCCTGTGTATATCATGTGACTCTGCATCATGAATAATCATAGAAATGAAGAATTGTGCTCTATTTGTGTCAAAATGCATTCTGTTTTATATATAACTAATTCGAACAAATAAAAGGAAAATGAAATTATTTCATTTGCAGGAAAATGGATGGCACTTGAGAATAATATGCTAAGTGAAATAATTCAAATGCAACAGTCAAGGATAGTATATTTTCTGTCACAAGTGAAAGCTAGAGAGGAAAGAGGGAAAGAAAGGTCGGGGGTGGGGGGCAGGGATCCAATGAAAATCAAAGGGAGATCAGAAGAGGATGGGGGATCAGGGGGTGAATGAGGGGATGGGGGAAAGAATTGGGGAATGATATTTGCCAAATTTTATTGTTGTATTGTGTGTATGTATGAATATGTAACAACAAATTCTATTGTTATGTACAACCATAATGTACCAATTAAAAATGTGGAAAGAAAAGTAAAGCCAGGATCATGCATAATTGTCAGATCTTTCCTCTAGTTCTGTATACATTGTGAGAATAGGACCTGCAAAGCAATGATATGAGAGGTGACTTTATGGACTCTGTGTTCAGCTATTTAAAAATAGGATACCTTATTAAAAAAGAAAGTAGCCCTAAATTTTGTGTTTTAGCATTGTGATATAAAAGAGATTGATAACAGCAAAGCAAAACAAGAAGAACAACAACCAAAAGATGGGATACTAACAGATTATTAAATAGCATATTATTGCCACATGAGGATCTGAGCAGGACTCCAGAAGTAGAGAAGTCCCCTCCTAGGACCTCTCAGCTTCTTTACCAAGTCACAGAGGAGAATGTAAGATGCAACAGGTACAAGGAAGAGGCCTGAGACGTTCTATAAAGGGGAAAAATACCCACTCAAGATTGGGAGTGACAGCAATCTGAGCGTCACCTGCCTTGGTCTGAAGTTTTACCACTTGTAGAGGGACAATAGCAAGGGGGCTGAAGTAGAGATACAGTCAGAGTAGGGTTGCACCATTCTGGGCCTGTTTTCTTTGTGCTTGAATATCATCATTGCATGTTCCAACCAGGCTACTTCTCTACATCTCATGCCTCAATGGAGTCTTAAATCTCCAACCAGGGAGGTGTGTTTTACTATTACAATGACATTAAGTTGATTTTTGGTAAGTCTTTAAAGGCTCTGCTCCCTGAAGGATTATTTCCTCCAGCTGTCTTGTGGTTTTAGTGCTTTTTCATCAGTCAAACCTCAAGCCCTGGGCAGGGACATAGGCTCAAGGATGCCAACTGGGTTGCACACTAGTTATTTGTTCTACACTGCAACTCTCTATAGGCATTTCTCTATGGAGACAGCATTCAATCTCTTTGAATCATCAAATCCTTTCCCAAGTACAAATATTAAAGCAGTTATTCTAAATGTAATGATGAGGTTTAATGCACATGAAGGTAATTGACTGTCCTGCAGACAATTATAATATCTGAAAAAAATTTTAAAATGAACACACTAGAGAATGACAACAAAAACAAAAGCACACCTGGAAGGGAATTTTCTCCTTGAAGAAAATGAAGTACACGACTGTGGGAATGGGTTCCTGATAAAAGTTATGTGTTTGGACCCTTCCTCCCATCTCTGCTTCTCTCTGCCATGCACTTGTGGGTGTATTCTCTCTCTCTCTCTCTCTCTCTCTCTCTCTCTCTCTCTCTCTCTCTCTCTCCTTTCTACCTTCTGCTATCAGATGATATAGTAAGAAGGTCCTTGCCAGATGTGGGCCCCTTGAACTTGGTGTTTTGTCCTCTACAAATGTAAGAAATGTCTCTGTTCTTTATTAGTGACCCAGTCTCAGGTATTCTATTATGGTAGTACAAAATAAACCAAGAAAATGAAGTACACAGGGTAAAATATATACGGCTTTCCCCTCAGAATACTCCCAAGTCTATATAGTACTGGCAATTATTACTTAAGTTAAAAATAGCATTTTATTATATTTTATTAAATGAGGTGTCAAACTAAGTAATCTGGGCTCTCAAAATAAGTGTATGTTAAGAAGGGATTCCCATACGAGGGATCCCCATGGAAGAAGACAAAAATATATCATTAATCTCATTCTTGCCTGATTCCTAAATGGCAAACACCTAAGCAAGACTTGAAGAATTCTAAAGGAAAACAGTTGGAAAGTGTGAAAACAGAGCAGATGTCCTAGAGGTTTTCCACTGTACGAGAATTTGGAGCCTGAGTTCTTTCATGATTAAAAAACAAAAACAAAAAAACTTCAGTAAACACTTGAGGTTTGCCACATAGCCTCCATAACCAAACATAGGAAGAAAAGTCTATTAAGTTCAATGTGAACAAAAAATAATGTGTCTTATTGAACAAAAAATAGCACTCATTAGAGAAAGCTTTTAGATCCACAGCCTCTATAATAAATCAAATTTCTAGGAAAATTATTGGTATGTAATCAAATAAGAAAAATATGACCAATTGTCATATATGGAGAAAGCATAATATGACTAAGAGTTGGAATTGACAGACAAGGAATTTAATTATTATAACTAGGCTTGGTGTAGTAAACAAAAAATATGCTTATAAGAATTTTAAAAAAATAGAAAATCTTAGCATTATAACGGAAACTATGAAAATTCTGAAATGGAAAAACTACTCTGGATCATAGGAAAATTTTCCTTGATGGGACCAAATGCAGATTGAAGAAGAAAGAACTGGTAGTAAAATTAAAGAAAGATTAATATAAATAATTTAACCTGGAGAAATAAGAGTAAACAATTGAATAATAAATATTAGGTTATCAATAGCCTGTGGGATTATCTGCAGCAGTCTACTATATGTGAAGTAGAGTTTTTGAAGGAAAGAAAAGAAAAAAGGGGGTTTAAAATATATTCAACCTGGGTGTAGTGGCACATGCCTGTAATCCAGTGACTCAGGAGACTGAGGCAGGAAGATCACAAATTCAAGGCCAGCTTCAACAACTTAGTGAGGTCCTAAGCAATTCAGCAAAATCCCATCTCAAAATATATACATATGTATATATTTTTTTTCAAAAATATGGATCAAAAATTTTCCAATTTTTGTGAAAATGCCAATGGACAAATTCACAAACTTAAATTAACCCCAAATTGAATAATACTGAGGCACATTGTTGTCACCCTACTTTAAACTAAAGAAAAAAGACAAAATCTTTAAATTAATACTAAAAAGACAAACTATAGCTAGGAACACTGTTGGGGTGCCTATAATCCCACCAACTCAGGAGACTGAGGCAGGAGGATCACAAAATCATGCTGGGCCTAGGCAACTAACTTTAGGAAGACCCTATCTCAAAATGAAAAATAAAAAGGGCTGGGGGTACAGTTTGGTGGTATAGCAGCTCTGGGTTCAATTCCCTGTACTGTGAAAAAATGAACAAGCAAACAAAAAAGCAAAAAATTACAAACAAGGCTTCTCACCAGAAACAATGAATTCCAGAAGATCAGAGTATATCTTCTATATCTCATAAAGTATGAGTCCACCAAGAATTATTTCATCATCAAAAACATAATTCAAAACATAAGGAGGGGCTTTCAGTACCTCCTCAACAACGGGGTCAGAGAGACGCATGGATACGCTTAGATTCGACCTGCTGAGAAACTCCTAGCAAAATTCCACTAAAGAGAGACCAGCCGGGAATCGGTAGGATTTTTGGAGGTGACAGTTTGTGTTAGACGAGTGAATCTCCGCCACGCAGCGCAGAGGTCCAGACCCGCCAGCCGCTGCCCGCGCAACTCGGCGACTGTCGGCTGCCTGCACGCGGCCCCCGCGTCAGGGCAGATAGCCTCCGAGGCGCAGCGCAGCAGGAGCGGTGCAGGGACTCTAGGAAGAGGTCTCTCGCCAAGCCTTCATGAAATAGCGAACCGGGAGCTGAAACCAACCAGAGACAGACCAGTCCCACCCCTCCCTTCGGACACTCCGGCAAGGAGCCTGGGGCCCGCCATAGCAGAGTGGTGACATCACCAGAGTTCCGCCGACAGAATTCCTTCCCAGCGGAATCCACATTAGCAGGTGTGTGACTCCCACCCCCTCTAGATACAAGCAGCCAGGAAACCACCGGGGGCGTGTCTGTAGGGAAGCAGAGGGGATTCCAGATCCCCACCTCCCCTTAACACCAGCGGCGACACCCAAGATCTTAGCCGCCAGTTTCTGGGGGCATGCCCACCAAAGGGGTCCGGAAAAATTAAACTGTTGGTTCCCAGATCACCCCACCACAGCACTGGGGCTTAGATGAATGACAGAGAGGGTGTTCATTGTTCGGGATATAGGACACGCGGTGGGGCTGCAAGTGTAATCAGATCCTTGGGGAACCGCCTCTGGTGAACAGGACCTGGCTGGCTGGCTGGGAGGAGGAACAGGGGGAGGGGCTGGATAAGTGAAAGGGCTCTGGACTAACAGGATTGAGAGACTCCCAGGAGCCACCTTACAGGGATTTCTGTCAGCACATAGAGGGCAGAAGCTCGGCTCAGAGGGCACAGCTCCGCCTATTGGAAGAGAAGAAAATGGGATTCAGCCATAGAACAGGGGATGCCAGCATGGCAGAGATCTGATGCCATTGGAGAGCGGCCGAGGAGAGAACTTCATCGGTGCCAGCGGTGACGGAAACAGTTGGTCCCCTGGTAGGGAGGGTGAGTCACAGATACCCGAGTCTCTCTCGCTTTGTCGTGGAGCCAGAGGAGAGGAGCGGGGCCACTGCCCGCGCCCGCAAGGTAGGCAGACCTGCGACCAACCTGCAGATCAGGCCCAGCGGTCTGCAGGCGTGGTAGGAGGGGCAGGACAGAGCCGCCGCCAGCGCCCAGATCAGGCCCAGCAGTCCGCCTGTGTGGTGGTCAAGTGACCCCAATTGGAGTGGGGCGGAGCGGAACTGACACCCGTGCCCGCAAGGTGGGCAGACTGGCAACCAACCTGCACATCAGGCCTAGCGGTCCCTGGGCGTGGTAGGAGGGGCAGGGCAGAGCCTTCGCCGCCACCTGCAAGGTAGGCAGACCTGCGACAGAACGGCAGATCAGGCCCAGGGGTCCGTGGGCGTGGTAGACACCTCACACCAATTGGAAGAGGGGCAGAGCAGAGCCCCCACCCGCACCTGCAAGGGAGACTTTTCAACTATACAAGAGCAATATAAATATATAGGGGGGGAAAATTTCAAAAACACAACAGTTTCACCAAGAAGAAAGAAACGCAAGCAGTATGAAAAGACAAGGAAAGAAAGGACTACAAGCAATGCAGGTCAACTCAACTTTAGAAGAGGTAACAGCTGCAGCAGATGGAATGTCAGATAAAGAATTCAGGATATATATGCTTCAGATGATATGGAGTATCAAGGAAGACATTAGACAGCAAAATCAGACAATGAAAGATCACTTCGACAAGGAATTACATAAACAAATCCAGGAAGCAAAGGATCAACTATACAGGGAGATAGAGGTTATAAAAAACAAACAAACAGAAATCCTAGAAATGCAGGAAGCAATAAACCAACTTAAAAACTCAATGGAGAATACTACCAGCAGAGTAGAACACTTAGAAGATAGAACATCAGACAATGAAGACAAAGTATTTCAACTGGAAAAGAACATAGACAGCTCAGCAAGACTGTTAAGAAACCATGAGCAGAACATCCAAGAAATTTGGGATAACATTAAGAGACCAAACTTAAGAGTCATTGGGATACAGGAAGGTATAGAACTCCATACCAAAGGAATGAGCAATTTATTCAATGAAATAATACGAGAAAACTTCCTAGACTTGAAGAATGAGACAGAATCCCAAATTCTAGAAGCCTACAGGACGCCGAATGTGCAAAATCATAAGAGATCCACACCTAGACACATTATAATGAAGATGCCCAACATACAGAATAAGGAGAGAATTTTAAAAGCTACAAGAGAAAGGAAGCAGATTACATTTAGGGGCAAGCCAATCAGGATAACAGCTGATCTTTCAACACAGACTCTGAAAGCTAGAAGATCCTGGAATAACATATTTCAAACACTGAAAGAAAATGGGTTCCAACCAAGAATTGTGTATCCAGCGAAATTAAGCTTCAGGATGGAAGATGAAATTAAAACCTTCCACGACAAACAAAAGTTAAAAGAATATGCAGCTAGAAAACCATCTCTTCAAAACATCCTCGGCAAAACATTACAGGAAGAAGAAATGGAAAATAACAATGAAAACCAACAGTGGGAGGTAGGACAGTAAAGGGGGGAGGGAATAATCATAGAGGAAAACAAACCATGTTTAGTAACATAAATAAACAAATATGGCTGGAAGAACAACCCATATCTCAATAATAACCCTAAATGTTAATGGCTTAAACTCACCAATTAAGAGACACAGGCTAGTAGAATGGATCACAAAACAAGACCCAACAATATGCTGCCTACAGGAGACGCATTTGATAGGAAAAGACATACATAGGCTGAAGGTGAAAGGTTGGGAAAAATCATATCACTCATATGGACTTCGGAAACAAGCAGGAGTGTCCATACTCACATCAAATAAAATAGATTGCAAGCCAAAGTTAATCAAAAGGGATAAAGAGGGACACTACATACTGCTTAAGGGAACCATACACCAACAAGACATAACAATCATAAATATATATGCCCCAAACAATGGTGCAGCTATGTTCATCAAACAAACTCTTCACAAGTTCAAGAGTCTAATAGACCACCATACAATAATCATGGGAGACTTCAACACACCTCTCTCGCCACTGGACAGATCTTCCAAACAAAAGTTGAATAAGGAAACTATAGAACTCAATAACACAATTAATAACCTAGACTTAATTGACATATATAGAATATACCACCCAACATCAAGCAGTTACACTTTTTTCTCAGCAGCACATGGATCCTTCTCAAAAATAGATCATATATTAGGTCACAGGGCAACTCTTAGACAATATAAAGGAGTAGAGATAATACCATGCATCCTATCTGATCATAATGGAATGAAACTGAAAATCAATGTTAAAAGAAGGAAGGAAAAAGCATACATCACTTGGAGAATGAACAATAGGTTACTGAATGATCAATGGGTTATAGAAGACATCAAGGAGGAAATTAAAAAATTCTTAGAGATTAATGAAAACACAGACACAACATATCGGAATCTATGGGACACATTGAAAGCAGTTCTAAGAGGAAAATTCATTGCTTGGAGTTCATTCCTTAAAAAAAGAAAAAAACAACAAATAAATGATCTCATACTTCATCTCAAAATCCTAGAAAAAGAAGAGCAAAACAACAGCAAAAGAAGTAGAAGGCAAGAAATAATTAAAATCAGAGCTGAAATTAATGAAATCGAAACAAAAGAAACAATTGAAAAAATTGACAAAACTAAAAGTTGGTTCTTTGAAAAAATAAACAAAATCGACAGACCCTTAGCCATGCTATCGAAGAGAAGAAGAGAGAGAACTCAAATTACTAGCATATGGGATGAAAAAGGCAATATCACAACAGACACTTCAGAAATACAGAAGATAATCAAAAATTATTTTGAATCCTTATACTCCAATAAATTAGAAGATAGTGAAGGCATAGATAAATTTCTTAAGTCATATGATCTGCCCAGATTGAGTCAGGAGGATATAGACAACCTAAACAGACCAATATCAATCGAGGAAATAGAAGAAACCATCAAAAGACTACCAACTAAGAAAAGCCCAGGACCGGATGGGTATACAGCAGAATTTTACAAAACCTTTAAAGAGGAACTAATACCAATACTTTTCAAGCTACTTCAGGAAATAGAAAAAGAGGGAGAACTTCCAAATTCATTCTACGAGGCCAACATCACCCTGATACCTAAACCAGACAAAGACACTTCAAAGAAAGAAAACTTCAGACCAATATCTCTAATGAACCTAGATGCAAAAATCCTCAATAAAATTCTGGCGAATCGGATACAAAAACATATCAAAAAAATTGTGCACCATGATCAAGTAGGATTCATCCCTGGGATGCAAGGCTGGTTCAATATACGGAAATCAATAAATGTTATTCACCACATCAATAGACTTAAAAATAAGAACCATATGATCATCTCGATAGATGTGGAAAAAGCATTCGACAAAGTACAGCATCCCTTTATGTTCAAAACTCTAGAAAAACTAGGGATAACAGGAACATACCTCAATATTGTAAAAGCAATCTATGCTAAGCCTCAGGCTAGCATCATTCTGAATGGAGAAAAATTGAAGGCATTCCCTCTAAAATCTGGAACAAGACAGGGATGCCCTCTCTCACCACTTCTGTTCAACATAGTTCTCGAAACACTGGCCAGAGCAATTAGACGAAAGAAATTAAAGGCATCAAAATAGGAAAAGAAGAACTTAAATTATCACTATTTGCAGATGACATGATTCTATACCTAGCAGACCCAAAAGGGTCTATAAAGAAACTATTAGAGCTAATAAATGAATTCAGCAAAGTGGCAGGATATAAAATCAACATGCATAAATCAAAGGCATTCCTGTATATCAGCGACAAATCCTCTGAAATGGAAATGAGGACAACCACTCCATTCACAATATCTTCAAAAAAAATAAAATACTTGGGAATCAACCTAACAAAAGAGGTGAAAGACTTATACAATGAAAACTACAGAACCCTAAAGAGAGAAATAGAAGAAGATCTTAGAAGATGGAAAAATATACCCTGTTCATGGATAGGCAGAACTATCATCATCAAAATGGCGATATTACCAAAAGTTCTCTATAGGTTTAATGCAATGCCAATCAAAATCCCAACGGCATTTCTTGTAGAAATAGAGAAAGCAATCATGAAATTCATATGGAAAAATAAAAGACCCAGAATAGCAAAAATAATGCTAAGCAGGAAGTGTGAATCAGGCGGTATAGCGATACCAGACTTCAAACTATACTACAGAGCAATAGTAACAAAAACAGCATGGTACTGGTACCAAAACAGGCGGGTAGACAAATGGTACAGAATAGAGGACACAGAAACCAATCCACAAAACTACAACTACCTTATATTTGATAAAGGGGCTAAAAGCATGCAATGGAGGAAGGATAGCATCTTCAACAAATGGTGCTGGGAAAACTGGAAATCTATATGCAACAAAATGAAACTGAATCCCTTTCTCTCGCCATGCACAAAAGTCAATTCAAAATGGATCAAGGAGCTTGATATCAAATCAGAGACACGCCGTCTGATAGAAGAAAAAGTTGGCTACGATCTACATTCGGTGGGGTCGGGCTCCAAATTCCTCAGTAGGACACCCATAGCACAAAAGTTAATAACTAGAATCAACAAATGGGACTTACTCAAACTAAAAAGTTTTTTCTCAGCTAAAGAAACAATAAGAGAAGTAAATAGAGAGCCTACATCCTGGGAACAAATCTTTACTCCTCACACTTCAGATAGAGCCCTAATATCCAGAGTATACAAAGAACTCAAAAAATTAGACAATAAGAGAACAAACAACCCAATCAACAAATGGGCCAAGGACCTGAACAGACACTTCTCAGAGGAGGACATACAATCAATCAACAAGTACATGAAAAAATGCTCACCATCTCTAGCAGTCAGAGAAATGCAAATCAAAACCACCCTAAGATACCATCTCACTCCAGTAAGATTGGCAGCCATTAGGAAGTCAAACAACAACAAGTGCTGGCGAGGATGTGGGGAAAAGGGTACACTTGTACATTGCTGGTGGGACTGCAAATTGGTGCAGCCAATCTGGAAAGCAGTATGGAGATTTCTTGGAAAGCTGGGAATGGAGCCACCATTTGACCCAGCTATTCCCCTTCTCGGTCTATTCCCTAAAGACCTAAAAAGAGCATGCTACAGGGACACTGCTACATCGATGTTCATAGCAGCTCAATTCACAATTGCAAGACTGTGGAACCAACCCAGATGCCCTTCAATAGACGAATGGATTAAAAAAATATGGCATTTATACACAATGGAGTATTACTCTGCATTAAAAAATGACAAAATCATAGAATTTGCAGGGAAATGGATGGCACTAGAGCAGATTATGCTAAGTGAAGCTAGCCAATCCCTAAAAAACAAATGCCAAATGTCTTCTTTGATATAAGGAGAGTAACTAAGAACAGAGTAGGGATGAAGAGCATGAGAAGAAGATTAACATTAAACAGAGATGAGAGGTGGGAGGGAAAGGGAGAGAGAAGGGAAATTGCATGGAAATGGAAGGAGACCCTCAGGGTTATACAAAAGAACATACAAGAGGAAATGAGGGGAAAGGGAAAAATAATACAAGGGGGAGAAATGAAGGTCAGTAGAGGGGGTAGAGAGAGAAGAGGGGAGGGGAGGGGAGGGGAGGGGGGATAGTAGAGGATAGGAAAGGTAGCAGAACACGACAGTCACTAGTATGGCAATATGTAAATCAATGGATGTGTAATTGATGTGATTCTGCAATCTGTATATGGGCTAAAAATGGGAGTTCATAACCCACTTGAAGCAAAGTGTGCAAGATGATATATCAAGAACTATGTAATGTTTTGAACAACCAACAATAAAAAAAAAACATAAGGAGGAATAAGTTACTTTTAGATAAGTGAAAGTTGATAGAATTCATCCTAATCAGACCTGTTATATAAAAAATTGAAAAGAAAGCATAAAGCTAAGAATAAATATACAAGATGAGAGTAGAATCTACAGAAAGAAACAGCGCTGAAAATGATGACTATATAAGTAAATGTAAAAACCAAATTCTGTCTTAATTTGTTTAAAAAACATGAATATTTAAAGCAAAAATTGTACCATGCTGTTTGATTTATGAGATGTGTAAGTATGAAATGTTTGAAAACAATAGCAGAAAAGACAAGAAAATAAAGTGGTACAGTATTAACTGTGAATAAATCATTAATAATAAGTTTAGGAAACAATCCCTAGAGTGACCTTTAAAATAATATAAAGGTACATGTGTACTTTTGTACTAAGAATGTACTTTAGAACAAAAATCAAGAGTTACAGTAAAGATTTTTCTTTAAACACATTGCTTTTATAGCTTCTAAAAGCATAAAAGTTATATGCATTCATGAAAGGGAAAATGGTAATTTATGAAAGTCACTGAGATAAAATTAAATTGAAGAAATGAAATCAGTTCTTAGAATCATTTTGCATTAAGGTCTTGACTAAATTATTGTCTCAAAATTTTGGAAAACTGGTAAATGATCTCTTTTATAAGTGACTTCAGGTGTGTGTTAAGGTTTTGTGAGGTCCTATACAAAACAACTTTATTACACTGCATAGTAATCTTTCAAGCCCTTATCATTTATTATTCATAATTGAAAGAAGGAAGAGATTGTTAAACTTGATTAGGAAAGCAAAACTGAACTATAAGCTATAGGCAGTTACTTTAAATATGAAAGGCAGGTTGAAGGAAAAAGCAAAAATATGCCATACAAATACTTACTATAAGAAAATTAAAGTGTTTATACTGTTAAGACAAAGGAAGGGGCAAGACAAGAGATATTGCTGTAAGTTAAAGAGGAAAATTTTATGATACTAAAAGAGAATATTCATCACATACATTCTCTTAAATGTATACATATACCATAATAAAGCTTCAAATTTAAAGAATCAAAAAATGATAGTTGACTTGACAGCAATAATGACACAACAAAAATTAAGAACGTAAATAATCCTATTTCCACCAAAGAAAATAAATTTTTATAAAAACCTCAATATGATTTCAATGATCAATTCTGTCAGTATTTCATATAGAAAATAGGTTCAATTTATAGAACATCCTTCAGAAAACAGTTTCTCAGCTTATTTCCTGAGACAAACATAATCTTCATGCCAAAGCCTAGCAAAAATATTGCCTTCAAAGACAATTACAAACTAAAATAAATATACTTTAAATATATTTGAATATAAATATAGAGACAAAAATAAATATAGAAACAAAATTCTTTGTTACAATAGGAACAGAGAGGCTGGGTATAGCTCAGTGATACAGCCCTTGATTAGCAGGCCCTGGGTTCAATACTTAGTACCACATTAAAAAGAAAAAAGGGGGAGGGGGAAGGGAGGGAGAGAGGGAAAGAAAGGAAGGAAGGAAGGGAGGGAGGGAGGGAGAGAGGGATGGAGCGGAAAATAGAATTTAGCAACCCATTAGAATAATATTTAAATTCATCCTAGGAATACAAAAGTTATTTAATATTTGAAAATCAGTGTAATTCATTGCATTAACAAAATACAGAGTAGAAAGTCACAATCATTTCAATTTTAGATAAAACACTTGACAAAATTCAACACAAATGCATTATCTTTTTTCCTTTTTTTTTAATGCAGTCCTGGGGATCAAACCCAAGGTCTTCTTCATAGTAGGCAGGTTCTTTACCACAGAATTATATCTCCAGAAAATTTTTTCTTAAAAAAGAAAACAAACAAAAAACAATTAACTGCTACATGAAAACAAAAGTTGTGCATATTTGTGGGATAATGTGAATGTTTTTATACATGTATATATTGTGTAGGGTTTAAATCAAGTAAAATATATTTATCTCCGGGACATTTATCATTTCTTTTTGGTGAAAACTTTCATAATTCTTCATTCTAGCTTTTTGAAATATATATCACAGTATTATTATATATAGTCATTCTACAATGCAAGAGCCACCACAAATTCTTGCTCCTATGTAACTGTGACTTAGTATTAATTGATCAAACGTTTCCCATCCTTCCCTCCCCTCTGCTCCTCCTGGCCTCTGGTGACCACCATTCTACTCTCAACTTCTATGAAATCAACATTTTTAGATTCTATATGAGTGAGATAATGCAGCCCTTGTCTTTTGGTGCCTGAGTTATTTCATTTAGCATCACACTTTCCAGCTCTATCCATTTTGATGTACAACATTCCATCTTTCCAACCACAATATTCTAGTAAGCCAAGGTCAAACATTATGCAGAATCATAATGTAGATGTGGTTTTTTCAAAGAATTTCAATTCACAGTATCATTCCACTTATATAAAGTTCAATAACAGGAAAACGCCATGGTAGTAAAAATCAGAACAGTATTTGTCTATTTGTTAGTGATTGGAAGGAGGGTGAGGGAATATTCTGCAGTAATTTATATATTCTATATCTTTCCAGTGTGATGATTAAAAAATACATTTATAAAATTTTTGCATTGTAGACTTAAGATCTTATTCATTGCATGTAAATTTTAATTCAAATGTGTCTATAAAATTGGATAACATATTAATACCAATTTCCAGAAAGATGATACACTATAAAAATTTGAGAACAAGCTTTAAAATCAAAGAGAACTGTAATCCAGCTCTTCCACTTACTGGCCATGTGGCACTGGATGATTCATGTGACTTGTCTGTGCCTATACTTTCCAGCAGAAGAACAAAGGTGACAATATCAATCACACAGAGTTGTGTTGTCATGAGTCTTAGTAAGATAATATGTGCAAAAGCCTTAGAACAGTGACTAGAACACAGAGTGTGTTCAAAAAGTAGTAAAAATTGTTATAGTTAAGCAGTAATAATTTTTTCTAAAGGAAAGCAGTGGTTTCATACTTAGACTGAGCTGTCTTCTTAGCAATGCAATACAATACATGATATCTCTCTGGGCAGAGACCCAGAGAGACACAGAGATGGAGGAAGGATGAAAGAATATTAGATCAGATTTACCGAAGCACTCAAGACAGAATGCTCACATTAACATAACTGAAGGAGACTGAGGAATGCGGGTTGTGTCAATAGGATACTGTGAGGATTAAATAAAGTGCAACATGAAAAATTGCTTGGCCTGGTGTTTCATATTCAGGAAACCCTCAGCAAGCAGTTAAAATTAATTTATTCATATTCACACCCAAATTTTTCCAAAGCACAAATACTAAGAAACATAAAAAAGCTTTCTAAAACCATTTTCTTATTCAGAAAATGCACTCGATAAGTAACCTCCTTTAATAATTCACTCTTATTGGCTGTTACTCATTTTTCATTGGATACATTTTTTGCAGGTCAAAATTTTTCTTATGTGGTAACATTAAAAGATTTACCCAAGTATACAAATACATATATCTGAGTAAAAGATGTTTTTCTTTTAATATTTACTCAGTCCTTTCTGTTCCATTTTAATTTCCTACCCCGTCAAACTCTCAAGTATGTTAATCATTCCTATTGCTCTTCCAATATATTATCCTTAGTTTATCTAGTTCCAAAGGCACATGACAGTGTGGAGGTCTCAGTTTTAATTTGTTTTTGAATATGGAAACACTAAAAACTTTTTCAAATAGTTATGTTAAATAGATACTAAAGCCCATAATATAATTATAATTCTATCAATTTGGAAATCATCCTCTTATTAATGCTGCTTATTGCAAGAATTATTTTGAGTGAGGAAATTTCAATATTATTCTTTTTCATCCCTTCAACAAAATGATTAAATATAACTTTTTCCTGTATCTTTGGTCAATTCATAAAATTTATTTTCATCATAAAATAAATTCAATACATGATATATAGTATCCTTATTTATTTGTGTTTTTTAATTTCTTTTTGCAACTTCTTCAGCAAGTTTATTTTATCTATTTTAACCATCAACAAAGCCTTTCCAAACAGGATCAGGGAAGAAACAAGTGAAGGTGAAATATTATAAATCAGTTATCAGTTTTACTATTCATCCATAGCCTCTTAAATACTAGCAATGGAAAAGAAAATAAGGCTAAGAAACCTTCTCTACCATGGCATAATCTGAGGAAGGATATTGGAGAATAAATAGACTTTGGATGCTATCCACTCAAAATAATTTTTGCAATAAAAACATTAAGAAGGAAAATTCTGAATTGATAGAATTATAATTATATTAAGGTCTTCTAATTAGTATAACTATTTGACAAAGTCTTCAGTGTTTTAAAATCTAAATGTATCTTCTCAATGTCAATGTCTATTAAACTTAAACCATGTGATATGGTTTTAATGATAATGCAAAATATAACTAATATGGGTATTAAATAAAACAAGATTAAATAAACAAGAACTTCTTGGAATACCAATTACTATTCTATTCCTAATAACGTGTATGTCTCTTAAGATTGTATTTACACTAATAACAAAAGAATTTTTTTTAATGTTGTAAATATATTAGGTTTTATATACAATAATAAAATTTAGCCTAGACCTTAACAAAATTCCATGCATTCCACTTTAATATAATCCAAATTAATTGCAGGGTTTTTAAGGTTTATTTCAATTTTTCTGGTCTATTTTTTCCACTATCATATTGACCAATTCTCAATTTTGCCTGTGACAAAGAATCAGCCAGACAAAACCTTCTTTTCTTATTAATATTACCCATTCATAAGTACATAAGTTCTAACATTTTTATAAACATCACTAAAATTAAAAATTCTGATTTTAAGACTGGATAATGGGGCTGGGGCTGTAGCTCAGTGGCAGAGCACTTGCCTGGCACATGTGAAGCACTAGTTCAATCCTTAGCACTACATAAAAAATAAAATAAAGGAATGCTGTCCATCTACAATTACAAAAACATTTTTAAAAGACTGAATAATGATGAGTTAAAAGGAAAAATATGATCACCTGATCTTTCTTTGTTATTAATGTTTATTTTCTGTTTTCTTTTAGCCTACTCTGAGTGCACAAAGCATAAAATGCATGCACAATTCAAGAATTTAAATATATGCTTTTTAAAGTGCTCTTACAAACTATATAGATAAATAGGAATTCTGAATAAAATTTAAAGATAGATGCAAAACTGTTCAACATCTACAAGGCAATAATCATTTTATTCCACATGTCACATTCCACTAGAATTTCTGTGGCAAAAATAATTTACATTATTTTGTCAAGCGACTATCTGAATATAGGGGAGGGGAAGGCCTAGACTAAGGATCAGAGGTGTCTTCAGAAGCCTGTGGGGTTACTGTGGGCTTTTGAACCCGAACTTCCTTTGGAGCAAGAATTAAAATCAAGAATCAAAAATGGAATGGACTCAAACTAAAAAGTTTCTTCTCAGCAAAGGAAACAATCTCTGAGATGAATAGAGAGCCTGTATCTTGGGAGCAAATCTTTACCCCTCACACATCAGATAGAGCACTAATCTCTAGGGTATATAAAGAACTCAAAAAGTTAAACCAAAACAAACAAACAAACAAAAAACCCAAATAACACAATTAATAAATGGGCCAATTTCCTGAACAGATACTTCTCAGATGATGGTATACAATCAATCGACAAATATATGAAAAAATGTTCATCATCACTAGCAATTAGAGAAATGCAAATCAAAACCACTCTAAGCTTCCTCATAGTAGCTCCAGAGATGGGCATAACCTGCTAGGAACTGAACAGCCCACTTTACCCTTTTTTTTGAAGAAGGTGCTATGGAAGGCCTTTGATATCTCCCAATATAAATAAAGCAGGTGTGGGTGCCATTTTGCCAGAAGCTTGATCCTTCTGATCAGCTTGCCTATCCCACCCCTGTTTTTGAAACTACTGTTTCTGGGGGGGGGGGGGGGTCGCCATTTTATTTCTCTTTGCTTTTATTTCTCAGCCAAACCTTTCCAAAGAGAGGAATCCCATTTACACTACCTGCACGGGATGTGGGCAGGAATTTAAAATATTCTGATTCCTAATTTGCAGATCTTTCATTCAACAAATATTGATTGAGTACCTGTAGGTGACTGGCATTGTGCTAGATTCTTGGGATAAGGGGGTAAAAGATAGCCAGCTTTAAGATCCAGAGCACATCCAGAAGTACAAGGATGCCCAGATGTTGTCACCATGCCTAAATAGCATGAATACCAGCTGGGTAATCAGGAACAGATCTCTTTCTTGGATCAGACTAATGCCTATATTGCCTCAGTTATGCTACTCACAGAAGCAAACAAAATCCCCACCTTTTCAGAGGTTTAGCAGAAAGCTTATTTCACATTTTGGTATGGATATTCTTTATTAAAAATGGAGTTTACCCCCCTGATGAATCAGTAACACAGGAGTTTTTCATCCTGTGGCATCATCATCCTCAAAGACCTCAGGACTCTCGTATCCAGTCAGGAAATGGGAGAGGGAAGGTTGGAGGGAGCACAATTGCTTCTTAACCTAAGATGGTGAAGGTGGCTGAGATGGTGTGCACCAGGGGTTTGTTGCTGAGAGTAACCACTGTCCTCAGCTGGATGTGAGGGGTCAGAAAATTCATGACCTTCCCAGAAAAAAAATTGCATAGTACAAAGGGGTATGGGGACTATTGGTGAAAAAAACATCTCAGCCTCTGAAGAAGTGGTATCCTCACTGGACTTCAGTATTAAGGCCTCAGTATTTGGCCTCAGGATGATACATTCTATCATTCTAAAAGTCTCTGAAAATTAGGAGTCATAGGTCTTTTTTTCAGCTTACCAAATTTGAAGTTATACTTATCCATCAACTTTGTCACAGAAACATAAACACAAACATGGTTGAAATAGAGTTAGTATTGAACAGTCTTATACTTTGGTAATTCTTTTTAGCCTTTTTCTAGAAAACTCTACAGACCTCAGTTTATCACTACATATGCCATACCTCAGTATTTTTTTTTATATTTATATGGTTTTCTGTGTTGGAGAATGTATAAAATTTGTTGTAGCTGATGAACTTTTCTTCTGATTTCATCTTGAGTGATAAAAGATTCTGGTAGGTTGGCTATCATTAAGACTATAAGCTTTAAAATTTCTAGCTTTTCTTTCCTTCCTTCTCTTCCATCTCTTTTCTTCTTCCACTTTTTCACTTTCTTGAAGAGCTGAAGAGAGACCTAAATCTACTGACCTGGAGAAGATCAGCTTCTCCAATGTAAATCATATTATGGGGAATGTTATGTTTGAGGGTCTTTTGAGTGTGTGAATTGCACTAGGTTCTGTACAATGTCTATCAAGAAGATTAAAGAGAAATCAAATCTTGATTCCAAAATCTTACTTTCTATATTTTTCTTTTTTGAACTGAAACTAAATGTTTGAACTTGTACCAGTATTTTCTGTTTTTCTTGGATTTGACCTCTGTATCTAGCCATTACTTTTCAATCAGTTTGTATCTACATGACATTTGTCCTATGTGTTAATCCAAATCAAAACTTGAACACAAATGGTAATGTCAGTCGTCTCTTAGGGCAGCTGGCTCACTCAATCATTGACACCACGGTCAGAGTGCTGAAGACACGACCTCTGAGATTCTATTGCACTGCTTCAATCTCTGTTTCCATTGCGATCTCCATCCTTATTTCTGTTAAAGGTTTTTTGGATAATATTATGACAAGTAATAATATACTATTGGAACTTTTCCATCTCAATGGTCATGAGTCCTAGGTCTGTCT
This sequence comes from Marmota monax, assembly GCF_021218885.2. Lineage (NCBI taxonomy): Eukaryota > Metazoa > Chordata > Mammalia > Rodentia > Sciuridae > Marmota > Marmota monax. The sequence continues at coordinate 8,186,079 of NW_026693473.1, read as the reverse complement.
CTTTAAGCGTTAGGGAATAAGCAGTAACACCTCAGTTCTCTCCACACCAGAGGAGACAGCTATGCAAAACCAACATTTGAAGAAGTTGTGTAACCTGTACAAGATCACACTGCTTAGAACCAGGATTTAAGCGTCTATGTCATTAACCTCTACTTTGTATTAATATTTTTGTTAAGACAGAAGTGCCAAGCAGATGACTGTTGGTCCAAAGGCGCCAGGAGCACTGTGCCAGGAGGGTGGAAACTGGTTCGGAAGCAAGAGCCCCAGTGCCACGCCCCGCTCCAACTCGGCTTTCCCAGTCCCCTGCACCGAGCTCTGATCCGGCTGCTGGCAGAGAGGCGTGGGAAGAGGTGATGTGATGCTAGGCAGCCTGCAGCCCTGGCCGCGGCAAGCAGGCTGGTCACCTCCTCCCTGGCGGTGATTGCCCTTGGTCTGGAGAAGACAAGGAGCCTCTCGTTGGGCTGTGGGCGGGGCAGGTGCCAGGAGCAGGGGAGGCAGGTAAGCGGGAGCACGGATGGCCCTCGGCCAAAGACCGATGGATCCCTGACCCGCTTTGCCCCGCGCCGCTGAGCGCCCGCCCAACGCCTCAGCCAGAGGCCTGGAGCGTTAAACTGCCCCCAACTCCCGCTCAGCCTCGAGCTGCGGGCAGCAGTTTCTTCCCCTGCACTGTGTCTTCTAAGGACGGGGAAGGAGCTCCTCTGGAGGGACCTCTGCTTCCCCTTCTTTCTCTCCAGCCCAAGCCCTGCGACGCAGGCAGCCAGAAAGCTAGCGTCCCCCGCCACTCTTCCTGAAGCTAGGAAAGGCTTTGAGAGGAAGACTGCTGTTAGAAACCCCAGCCCCTGTCAGCTTGCAAGTCAAGGGTTTTTAAGTTGTTTGGACAGTTCTGCCTCGTCCCTGCCTTGGTTTCTTGGCCCATGCTCTTGGGACCCTTTTCTAGAGGAAGGCAATGGCACTTGGACTTTAAGGTGGGGGGAACCCACTTTTTCTATGCCATCTGTGCAAGGCGGTATCAGCCTTCATTACACTGTGTGGCCACTCCGAGGAGAAATGCTGTAGAGGTTGTGGGAGTTTTGAACTTGGAATCTGGAGAGCTGAGTTGAAATCCTACTCTGCCTTTGGTAGTGACTTTAATTCGCGTGTTAAAAACTGGGGTTTCATATACTATGTAAAGTAGAAGACTTAAACGAAATGTTTTGGGAATCCAGTTACACTCCTTTTAAGAGTACACAGGGCACATATTGGTGCAAATGGTAAGTTCCTAATTGCGTTTTTTGTTTGTTTTGTTTTTGTCTTAACTTTTGTCCAGAATAACTAAGTTTGGTCTGGAGAAGGGTGCTGGGATCTTATAGTCAAAACCTAACTGCAGTCTGTGCCCATGGGCAGCCTCAGGAAAAAACCAGACCCTCACCTAGTCACCCAGATGTTTTGTGCTTACTGATCAAATGTTGGTATCTGAAGAGGATGACTTAAATCAGTTTTGCTCTTTACTCAAGATGGCTTTTCCCAGTAGGCTGTTACTAGGAGAAAAGCTGGGTAGGCCTTTGTTTACACCTTGTCCCCCTTTAGAAGCAATCCTCCGCAACTATTTTTGAAGACCCCTCACTCTGCCTCTACAACATTCATTTCATGTTCATTGAAAATGTAGACAGAGTCCATTCAGGAACTGGAATCCTTTAGTGACTGGCTATTACAATTCTAAGTTAATTTGAGGCATTACCTTTCTCTCTGGTGGAGAGAGAATATTCACCACTGTAGTGTAGTGGACACTGTCGCGACCCCTTGCCCGCAAGGAAGACGCAACTCGGGAATCTTCTTTCAGCAGTTTATTCAGGCCCTTGATATTTCTTCTTCTTCCCCTCGGATGCCCCTCCCAGCCTTAATAAAGCATCTCAAGCCCCAATGCAAAGCTGCCGCGTGGAGCTTTCTCACAGGGTGGTGAACAGGGTGGTGAAAAATCATGTGCCAACTCTCCCAGATAAGGAGTTGTTTGTCACAGACCACAGCGGAGCCAGCGTCATCTTGTAATGGCGACCATAATCTGCAGAAATGGCAGAAGCGGCTCACCACAGGACACAAGTTACAAAAGTATTAGGAGAGAAGAGAAAACGATGTAGTCAGTGCATCAAGTAGGACTTGAGTCTCACCTACTCTTACAGCTACTTGGGAGGCTAATGTGGGAGGATTGCTTGAGCCCAGGAGTTGAAGGCCAGTCTGGGCAGCATAGACCCTGTCACAAAAAAATAAAAACAGAAAATTCCAGATGTCTGTGCCCTACTTCAGTATGTCTGAAGTGCTATATTGATTTATTTCACAAGCAGGGATGGAACTCAGGGCCTCATAAAAGTCTAGGCAAGCACTCTGCTACAGAGCTACATCCCCGACTCTGTATTTCTAAAAAAGGTTCTCAAAGGCTGGGGTTGCATCTCAGTGACAGTACACTTGCTGGCATGCAGGAGGCCCTAGGTTCCATCCCTAGCAACACACACACACACACACACACACACACACAGCTTCTCAGGTGATGCTCATGACTTGAAAACAGATACAGATGAGATTTCACATTTTAGTTTATAAACAAGTGCAGCAAGATGTCCAATAGTTTGCTGCCTTAATAGTTTTCTCTTTTTCTTTGTTTAATACTTGAATAAAAAATTCTACTTCAGTTTTTTGGTTTTTTTTTTGAGAAAGAGTCTCACTATGTTGCCCACCCTACCTCAAACGAGGTCCTCCTGCCTCAGCCTTCCAGGTCTCCAGGATACATGCACACACATCATAGTGCTTGGCTCTGTTTTGGGTTTAATAGTGCCTTGAGCCCAGAGGGGGGAAAAGTAGTAACTCTGTGGAATTCTGTTTTGTAGTTTCCTAACCAATTAGACTCCTTAACCCTTTTTTTAAAATGAAAGTAGTAAAAATTACATTGAATTTTTTTTTTTTTTACCAACTGTTGCTTGCTTATGTTTGTTGGTTGGCAGAATTACATAAAATTATATTATAAATTTTTTTGGTATACCTTTATATTGAGCCTTCAAAAACCATGGAAAAATTCTGATATAAGGGTATTTTGCACCAAGCATGTTGATGCATCCCTGTGATCCCAGGAATTCTGGAGGCTGAGGCAGAGGCAGAGAGGCAGGAGGATTATAAGTTAGAAACTGTCTCAAAATAAATAAATAAATAAATAAATAAATAAATAAATAAATAGGGCTAGGGATGTGTCTCAGTAGTTAAGTACCCTTGAGTTCAACTCCTGCCACAACAATAAAAATAAAGCAAAATAATTTAAAAAATAAACAAAAAATAAATAGACCTGGAGATGTAGCTCAGTGGTAAAGCTACTGGGGTTCAATCCCAGTACCACTACTAATACTACTACTTAAAGGTAATATGACTGCGAGTACAGAGAAGAGACTTGAAGTCTAGAGGCTTTATTTTGATAGAGTATCTCTAGGTCACTGATAGCTTCACTAAGTTGCTGAGGCTGGTTTCGAACCTGTGATCAGCTTCCTGCCTCAGCCTCCTCAGCTGCTGGAATTAAAGGTGCCAGCCACCATGCCCAGCTTGTTTTCTATTTTGAGATGGGTTCTCACTAAATTGCTGAGGCTGGCCTCAAACGGGCAATCTTCTTACCTCAGCCTTCTGAGTCACTGGGATTAGAGGCATGTACCATCATGATCTACTTTATAAACTGAACTATCTTGAACTAGTGGTTTACTGGGTGTTTACTGGATGCAGCACTTTTTTCTCTCCAGTTTATTTATTTGTTTATCATTTCTTTTCCCCTCTAGTTTAGAATATCCTGTGGTACCCTTGTGAATTCACTGCAAAACCCTAGGTTGCAGTTGGGGAACTGTGGCCTTAAACTTTTAATATTTTGGTGTATATTCTTTTAGACATTTACCTCTATTCAAACATATACATAATAATTTCCCCTTTTAACAAAAATGGACTCATACATATTACTTTGCAACTTGACTTTTTTCCTCCTACTACTGGGAATTGAACCCAGGAGTGCTCTATCTACTGAAGTACATATTTGTGAGGATAGGGGAAAGGGATTTGGGGGTCCAAGTGTTATTTGGGGGGGTAGGGGTACTGAACCCAGGGTCACTCTGCAGCTCTTTTTAGTTTTTATTTCGAAACAGGGTCTTGCTAAATCACTGAGGGTCTCATTAAGTTGCTGAGGCTAGCCTTGAACTTGTGATCCTCCTGCCTTAGCTTCCTAAGCAGCTGGAATTGCAGGTGTGTGCCACCACACCTGGCTGTCCTTTGTATTTTTTGAGACAGTGTCTTGCTTAATTGTCCAAGACTTTTTTTTTTTGACAATGTCATGTTAAAGATAGTGGATTTGGTTGGACATGTACGTATAATTCTGTGCCAGTCTGAAAGTTCTATTAAAACAGTTTTTTTTAAAACCTCAGAATGACAAAGAACAGGAGTAAGGAAAACAAAATTCTAGAAGCTGGAAAGCAGAAAAAAATAGTGGCAACTTCTTAGGAGCTTTGAGAAAGATGAATCCTAACAGTGGAGAGAACCAGAAAGATTTATTTTATTATTATTATTTTTTGGTACCAGGGATTGAACCTAGAGGTGCTTAATAACTGAACCACATCCCCAGCCCTGTTTTATTTTTTATTTTTTATTTTGAGACAGGGTCTTGCCAATTTGCTGAGGACCTCAGTCTCCTGACCTATTGGGATTTACTGGTATGCTCCACTGCACCCTGCCAGAAAACCTTTTAAGTTTCAGGACTAGCCATGTCATGTACTAATAAAAACTGATTTTATTTTATTTTTGAGATAGGGTTCACTATGCTCCCCAGGCTGGTCTCAAGCTCCTGGGCCCAAGTGATCCTCCCCCCATCTCCCAAGTACTGAACGATAGGCATGTGCTACCACACCACATTTGAGTACTCCTACCCTGGTGCTGCTAGGGGTCGAACCCAGGGCCTTCTGTGTGGAGGCAAGTGCTTTTTACCCCTAGTCCTATTTAAATGAAGGTGGAAGTGAAACAACATACATAAGAAGTTATGTGAAGATCTTTTCAAGAAAAATATGTCCAGACCTACCTTTTTTTCCTCTCCCAATACACATTAATAGGGTTAACAGACATTAATTATCTGGAGTGGAGAAGGGTTATTATTTGGAGTGGCAGATACTATGCATAGTTGTGAGGCAGTGCTTTATAAAGAAACAACGTGCATATTTATAAGCTAAAGGTGGAAAATCCTATAGCCTTCTTTCCTGACTTAATTCCTAGAATCTTGCCCCTTTTTTAAATTTAAGGTTTTTTTGTTTTTTTGTTTTTTTGTTTTTTTGGTAGTGGTGATTGAACTCAGGGGTGCTTTACCTCTGAGCTTCACCCTTCTCCTCCTCCTCCTCCTCCTCCTCCTCCTCCTCCTCCTTCTTCTTCTTCTTCTTCTCCTTCTTCTTTTTTTTTTTTGAGACAGAAGCTCACTAAATTGCTTTAGGACCTTGTTAAGTTGTCCAGGCTGGCTTTAGACTTAGGATACTCCTGCCTCAGACTCCTGAGTCACTGGCAGTATAAGTATGCAACATCACATCTGACTCTTTCTGTACTTTCTTAATCTTTTTCTGAAACTTATTTGGATTTTTTGTTTTGGTACTGGGTATTGAACCCAGGGATGCTCAACCACTAAGCTACATGCCCAGCCCTTTGTGTACATTTTAGTTAAAGGGGCTCACTGAGTTGCTTAGTGCCTGGCTAGGTTGCTGAGGCTGGCTCTGAACTCACAATCCTCCTGTCTCAGGCTACTGAGCCACTGGGATTACAGGTCTGCATCACTGTGCCCAGCCTTATTTGGATATTTGACCTACTGACCTAATCCATTCATTTTCTTCCATGTTAATTTCAGTCTATTGTCTATTGTCCTCAATTTTAACTGTTTGCTTTTTAAAAAACTTTGGATTTTGAAATAACTTCAGACTTTCAATAACAGTTGCAATGAAGGTCATTTTGGCACATGTCTGTAATTCCAGCAACTCAGGATGCTGAGGTAGGAGAATCTCAAGTTCGAGGCCAGCCTTGGTAATTTAGGGAGACCTTATCTCAACATAAGAAATAAAAATGGCTAGGGGTTGGGGGTGTAGCTCAGTGGTAGAGCACTTGCCTAGCATGCACAAGGTCCTGGGTTCAATCCCAGTTTTACCATAACAGGAGGGGGCTGCTGGAAACATAGCATGGCGATAGAGCATCCCTGGGTTCAATACTTGTACCTTAAGTATATGTGCGTGTGTGTTTAAAATTTGCAAAACATGAAAAAATTTTCACATATACCTCACCTAAGTTTTCTGTAGTATAATGTAGCCAGCACATGATCAAAACTATGAAATTGTCTTTTTTTCATGATCATACAATATCATTTCTTTTTTTATTTGTTTTAATTAGCTACACATGACAGTACAATGATCTTGACATATCATGAAATTGTCTTTAGAATAAAAATACTGTTAATTGGTCTACAAGCTTTATTTAAATTTTGTCTGGTCCTATTAATTTCCATTTCTAGATTAGAACTCAGTCTAGGATTATACATTTCATTGCCATGTAACCTTAGTCTTAGTCTTTTAATCTCTATGGTTTCTAATGTCTTTGACCTTGATTGACACCTTTGAAGAGTTGTGGCCAGTCAGTGTCTTGTTGTTTCTCATGAGTAAATTCAGGTTACACATGTTTGACCAGAATACCACAAGAGTGATATAGTGCTATAAATGTCTTTTTTCTTATTGTAATTTAACTCTCTAATTTTAGTATTCATTGATTATTCTTGCCTGAGTCTCTTACTTATTGGAGGGGTTGTAGATTTCCATCATTCCTTCTCTACGTTTTTGAAATTCTGCATAAGGAAGAGCTACCCCTTTTCCCTATTTATTTATTGAGTCAAGTTTTTTTTTGTATCACTATAAACTCAAATTTAACTTATTTTTGGATTATAACCCACCAGTGTCATTATGCATTTGGTTGCTCAAAAGTTTTCTTGGCCATTGTGAGTCTCTTCAAGTTGATTTCTGTGTCTTTTTGACATGTCATTCTTAATTTTTTAATTTAAAAAATCTAGCACCCTAATGATATTCCAGGATATCTTGTGTTTTCTTTGCCCTGTTTCTTTCTCTCAAGTATTCTAATACACACACACACGTACACTTTTATATCTGTATGTATACTAAATACTATGTATTCATTCTGATACCTCCAATTTCAGTGTAGCACCATAGGTTCATTCTCACTTTGTTTCTTTCAAAGCCATTATTATTTCAGTAGTTTTTCTTTCTCCAGCAGTGAAAACCCTAGTGTAATTATGCACAACATATTTGCTTATTCACTCAATTTTAGAATAGGGATGGTTTTAGGACTGGTAATGTAGCACAGTGATAGAGTGGATGCCTAGAATGCATGAGACCCTGAGTTTGATCCCAAGAACTTTCTCCCACCACTCCCTTAGAAAACAAACAAATAAATAAAAATAAATATACATGTATATAAATACACATTTCTGTGGAAAAGCAAGTTTTCCATCTAGAACTAGTGTACAACGATTGTTCACAGTCTTTTTGTCTTTAGTTCTAGAGCATACAGCCAAAATATTATTTTCCAAAGTTTCTTTAGCTAATTCTTTTCTTCAGTAAGGTTATGCTATTCATTTGAAATACAGTTAGGTTTGTTTAAGTATTCGAAGCATTAACATGGTTCTAAAAAGGCAAAACTTTACAAAAAAGCATATGTATTCAGATAAGTACTTTTCCTCTCCTTTTATACTCTTTCCCAATTCCTCCATTCTTTTCTCCTGGTTCCCACCTTTCATACAGTGGCATATTATTCCTACTCATTTGAACTTTATTCACTTAATAATATGTTCTGGAAGTCATTACATGTTTGTTCATATAGTGAAAATCTCCCTGACACCCATAGTAGGGATTGAGCCCTGGACGTTTTACCACTCAGCTACATTCCCAACCCTTTTTATTTTATTTCAACAGAGGACCTCATTGAATTGCCCAGGCTGGCCTTGAACTTGCCATCCTCCTATATCAGCCTCCCAAATTGCTGGGATTATAGCTTGTGCCATCACATCTGGCTGAATACTTTTTTTTTTTTTTTACAGCTTCATTAATTGTGTGGATAAGCCATAGTTTATTCAAGCACGCTCCTGTGAATGTACATTTAGGTTGTTTCCAATATTTTGCTATTAGAAACATTCTTGAAGTGAATAGTCTTGTACATATGTATTTTTCTTATTGCAGGTATGTCTTCAGAGTAAACTCCTTAAAATGGGGATGCTGCATGTAAAGGTAAATACTTTTGTACTTTTATTAAATATTAACAAATAATTTTTTCTCCAAAAGGATTGTATCCATTTGTAACCCCACCAGCAAAGTATGAAAATGCCTTTTCTTGGGCAGGGGTTGTGACTCACTGGTAGAGCGCTTGCCTAGCACATGTGAGGCACTGGGTTTGAGCCTCAGCACCACATAAAAATAAATTTTAAAAAAGGTATTGTGTCCATCTACCACTGAAAAAAGGAAGAAGGAAAGAAACAAAGAAAATGTCTTTTCTCCCCACCCACAGAATAGCAGAATATGTCTGTCTGTCTGTCTGTTTCTCAGTCTTTTTTTTTTTTTTTTAATTCTGGGATTGAACCTGGGGCTTCACACATGCTAGACAAGCATTCTACCACTGAGTTACATGGCCTGACCTTTGCCAATTTTCTTATGAGTGAGGTTGTTTTTTGCCTTTTTTATTTTTGTTACCAGGGAATTGAACCCAGTTGTACTTGACCACTGAGCTCATTCCCTGCCCTTTTTATTTTTTATTTTTTGAGACAAGGTCTCACCAAGTTGCTTAGGGCCTCACTATGTTGCTGAGGCTGGCTTTGAACTTGCAGTCCTTCTGTATCCAAATCACTGGAATTACAGGTGTTTGCCACCATGCCCAACCTTATGACTGAAGTTGAACATCTTATGTTTAAGGACAATTTAGAAGATTTATTGTGAATTGTCTTCTTAGGTCTTTCTTTCATCTTTCCAGTAGGCCAACAGGCTTTTTGTCCTTTATTCCTCAATAAGACCTTTTTATGTATTAGGAATACTATAGCTCTAAATCCATGATGGATTGTTGCAATTATGGCTTATTCATCAGTTGTCTTTAATTCTGTTAAGCTTTCTTTCTTTTCTTGTTTTGTGATACTAGAGATTGAACCCATGAATCACAGAGATATACCTCCAGTTCTCTCTCTCTCTCTCTTTCTTTTTGAGACAAGGTCTTGCAAGTTCCTTAGGACCTCACTAAATTTCTGAGGCTGGCCTGAAATTTGCAATCCTCCTGCCTTAGCCTTCTGAGTCACTGGAATTATAGGTGTGTTCCACTGCACTTGTCTGTTAGGCTTTATATGCCGTTTTTCATTGTTCTTTTTAAAAACAATAACATCTTTATTTGTACATATAACATTAAGATTTTATTTTACATCTCTTTTTTTCACAGCACTGGGGATTGAACCCAGGCCTCATACATGACCCAAGTATCCTTTTATTTTATTGTGGTAAAATATACATAATTTACCATTTTAACCATTTTTATGTGGACAGCTTAGTGGCATTAAGTACATTCATGTTATTTTGCATCTATCACCACCATCTATCTCCAGAGCCTTTTCATCTTCCCAAATAAAAATTCTGTTCATATTAAACATTAACTCCCTTTTCTGTCCATTTTGGTTAGTTTAAAAATTTTTATTATATATAGTTTTTGTTTTATCTTTGTTTTAGTCTGCTTTTCATCCCTAGAAATCTGGTAATTTTTGGTTGTTAAGGTCATTTTTAAGACTAACCACTGAGGCTGGGCTTGGTGGCAAATGCTTTTAATCCCAGCATTCAGGAGGCTGAGGCAGGAGAATCACAAGTCACAAAGAATCACAAAAAAAAGTCAGCCTCAGCAATTTGTGGCCCTAAGCAACTTAGCGAGACCCTGTCTCAAAATAAAATATAAAAAATGGGCTGGAGGTGTGGCTCAGTTGTTTAGTGCCCATGGGTTCAATTCCTGTTACCAAAAAAACAAAACAAACAAAAAAGAATGGCCACACTAACAAGCTGCTTGGAAATTCTGAATACATGGTGGAACATCTCCTTTGGGGTGTACTGCTAGCAATATAGGGTCATTTTGTGGGAAATATCTGTCTGTTTATGGATGTTCTTGTGAACTAACCAAATTGTCCAGAAAATAGACTTTCAATCTTCTGCTTGGATGGATAAGATAAGACTGCCTGGATTCTGGGAAACAGAGGGAACAAATGTTGGAAATCTCATATTCACTGTATAATTCCATCTTCAAACTGTGCCTGGAATCCCTGTCTGCAGATCTTCTGTTTTACTCTTTTTGAATAATAAACTTGGGTAAGGGAGGAGCAGTAGAATGAGGAGGGACCTGGAGTCTCTTTCTTAACCTTTAGGGTACACAGTAGAGTAATTGTTCAGGCCTTTTTGTTGAGGTATTATGTTATATATTCCCCACCCCATATACTGGTTTCCTTCTGAGGGGTATATACTTGGCTGCCAGTGTTCTGGAAGCCAATGGGAAAGGGGGTGGAGTTCACTGTGTAAACTCATTTAGTAGCTTAACTCTCAGCTGAACATGGTTTACCTGACTATCCTTGTTATCCTCCCAGAAAATGAAACTTCGGTTATTTGTGAGGGTAGGGGAAAGAGATCTGGGGGCCCGAGTGCTGTTGCTCTTTGGGTAGGGGTGGGGGTACTGAACCCAGGGTCACTCTATCACTGAGTTACATCCCCAACAACCCCCTTGCCTTTTTTTTTTTAACATGTCGAGGCAGGGTCTTGTTAAACTGCTGAGGTTGACCTCAAACTCATGATCCTCCTACCTTAGACCCTTGAGTTGTGGGGGTGGCATGCTTGTGCCAGTGTACCCAGATTCCCACCTGCTTTGTAGATTTTCAACTAGTTCTTCCTTTTTCAGCTCCACCCATACTCCTGATTTTCATATTTGTTGCTTCTAATTTTAAGCTTGCCTCTTGGCCTCCCTTACCATTGGCTTAGATTTCAGCTCTTTTGGCCTGCTGATTCTGCTGCTACTCATTCATCTGCTTGGTCCTTTCAAAGTTTTATTGTTGTTATCTCCTCTTTCATTGTCTTTGCCCTTGAGGGGCTTTGCCTTTTAAAAAATCCAATTTCCATGCTGGGGATGTAGCTCTGTGGTATAACACTTTCCCAGCATGCATGAGGTCCTAGATAAGGCTCTGGGTTTGATCCTGAGCTCTGGATGAGGAAAAAAAAATTAGCAATTTGTTATCTTAGTGGGATTTTCAACAAGAAGTGAAGTACATATGTCCATCCTTCTATTTTTGTTCTGATAGAAAACTGATGCACAGTAAGGAAATACTTCCCTACCCCGCCCCACCCCAAGGCTGGGAAAACTATTAATAAGTTGTCAGCAAGCTGAAATTAGAATATTGGTTCCTATTCATAGTCTTGTATTTCTTTCACTGACCTGTAATGGCTGATGCCTAAAACCTTCAGTAATATTAGATATTACTAACTTGAGGGTAAATTGTGTTTGCTTTTAATTGCCATTCATTCCCTCTCCCATCTCTTATCATCAAACGTGTTTCTGAAGTTTACGTGTGTATGCTTGTGTTGGTTTTTGTTCTTTATATTCACTTGAGAACCAGAATAACTGGGTGAGAGCACCTGATGGAATCCTTTTCCTGCACAGTCATTCAGAGAGTCTTTGACTGTCAAGGAGCAGTCTGTTCTCTCTCTTGAGATACTGATATCATGCATTGAGGGAGTATCTACCTGTGGATGACTCTACAGAGCAAAGTACCTGCCCTTTTAAAATATTGGTATAGGAAACAAGTCGTTTTGCTATGGGCAAATTCTAAATAAGTAGATATGGGACCAGAGCATGTAGCTCACTGGTGAAGCACATACCTGGCCTTTTAAAAAATCCAATTTCCATGCGAGACCTTGGGTTAATCCCCAGTATGACAGAAAAACAAATAAGAAAGAACATGGAATTAGTCTTAAGTGGTATTTGGTTCCCTTTCCCTTCTGTGTTCTTCATTTTATAAATGAGAACACAAAATGTGGATGACTTTTTTAATGTCACTTAGTTAATGAGAAACAGAGCCAACACTTAGAAAGTCTCTTCTGATGCCCTGGTCTGTGCACTTCTTCAGATATAGAATCCATCCTGAGAAATGATTTTTGAAACTTATTTCTACCCAAGGCATATATATGGCAAGTGGGGTCTTGTTAGACTGCTCATGTCTTCTCTCTTTCCTACTTTTCATTGTGATTAAAACCTTGATCAGGGTAGAATTTCATTATTTAATTGTTCTAAATTGAAGTATATATGCTCTTTTTTCAATTTTTTGCCTTCATTTCTGTGAATGCCTTCATGACCTTACTTTTAGATTGATATGTAATATTTCTTTATATTTTCTTCTTTGTAGCTACATCCACATCTCATTATGCCTCAGAAAAATGAAAATACAGGAAAATTCTGTGGATGAAAGGAATCCACTTAGCCTTTTATGAGAAATGGAATACTGGGTTTGGAGACTTGAAGAAATTCTACTTTCATCAACATTTATGCATTCTGAATGCTAAGTTGGGAAGGCCATTTACTTGGAATAGACAATTGAGTCACTTCCAGTGTACAAAGAAGGCTCCTGAAATCCAGAAATTGTGGATTCAGGATGAATCCGTTTGTGAAGACGAAATCCAGTGTGCCTACTCAAAATCCTAGTTTTCTAAAGTGGAAAGAAAGGACACTAAGTACTTCATTTCTTTCTCAGGGAGTCTCCTGTAACTCCAAGCAGAGAACTTGCTATCATCAGCAAAGGAGTTGGACCATTAATATTGTGAAGAGTCTCTTGAAGGCAGTTGCTGGCTTGCCAGCAAGTAGTGCATTAGGTCAGACCAATGGTCATAGACCTAGGACAGTGCCACAGGCTTCTGAGTGTCCCATGAAGTTCACTGGGGAAAGCCAAGGTCCTAGTGAGAGTGGCAAGATTGTAGTCACCTTGAGAAATCATAAGAGAAAATGCTTTTGTTATGGCTGCTACCAAGGACTAGAGTACCACAGGAGTGGGGGACCCTATTCCAAAAATGTTCCAGCTTAACCAACATTGAAGAATATAAATGTTTCCTCTGATGACATATGAGAAATTATCCATGATTAGATTTCAGTCTAGGATTCTCAGATCCCAGCTCTTCAGTACGAAAAGCAAAGTTTGCAAGCCAAGGAAAGCCCAGCGAAGCTAGTACAGAAGGTCACTGGGAACCACTAAGAGACCCTTAAGGATAATACAGAGGGTGGCAGTTGTAGCCCATTTTCTTCCCCAGAACCTAAAGATCCTTCTTGTCAGCATCAGCCATACTTCCCAGATATGGACAGCAATGTTGTAGTGAAGGGAAAGAACTCCCATATGCCTGATGGCTACCCTAAAGGAAATCCTTTCTCGGACAAGAAGCTTAATTTAGATGAAGCATTCCCTGACCAACAGAATGGCAGTGCCACATATCCTTGGGACCAATCACCTTGTTCCTCTCCAAAGTGGGAGTGTACGGAGCTGATTCACAACATGCCCTTATCAAAACGTTCACTTCAGAAACTGAAAAAGAGATTGACTCTGAACCACGAAAATCGGACAAGCACTGTCAGTGATGACAGAGTAAAGCTGTCAGTGACCGGAGCAGATAAATCTGTGAGTAGTGTAGATGGGCCTGTGTCTGAAAAGAGTGTTCAAATGAGAACTCCTATCAGATGGAGGAGGATGGATCTTTCAAGCAGAACATTCTTAATTCTAAGTTGCAGGACCACCCTTACTGTAAAAGTCCACTGGAAGCTCCCCTGGTGTGCAATGAATACAAACTAGAAAATCATCTGGGAGGTGGGAAGAACAATCCAAAAGCATCTCCAGTGGATGATGAACAGCTTTCAGTCTGCCTTTCTGGTATGCACTCTTCCTTTATTCTCCCCAACCTCTGGCCCATACTTGTTGTCCATTAACTTTTCTTAGAAGAGTCCTATTTTTTCCCTCCCACACCTGGCTTTCCCTTTAACCTCTTGATATTTTTCTTGAGAACCTTTATATTGCTCTGTGATGTGGAACTCACAAATTATTTTATGAATTCTTTATTGCGTGATGGACACTTAACACTGATTTCCAATTATTTTGTCTATAACAATGCAATGAAATTATTGATACTTACACATTTTTTCCTGTAAGTTAAATTCCTAGTATTAGAACTGCTGGTGAAAAAATATTCACACTTAAATTTTTAAGAGAATTGATAAATTACCTTCCAAGAGTTAAACCAGTCAGCTTTGCCAGTCTTATGGATTATATGAGAGTTTTAATTTGGCATTTTTTAAGTTTGGACATCTTTTTATGTGTTGGACATACTTTTTGTTTGTGCCTGGTTTTCCTATGTGTGTTTTCATATTAGATTATTATTATTTTCCTATTAGATTATTATTCATGTTAGATTATTCCTATTTCATTTATTTAATATATAAGAAGGTCCTGTGTACCAGCCACTATACTGGTTCTTAAGAGTGTATTGAAGACAGGATGCACTGATTTCACATCACTTCCCACCCGCCAATACTGGGTACTGAACCCAGGTGTACTCAACCCAGTCCTTTTTATTTTTATTTTGAAACATAGTCTTGCTAAGTTGCCAAGTCTGGCCTCAAACTTGCAATTTTCCTGCCTCAGCCTCCCAAGTAGTTGGGAGCACCACTACATCTGGAAGGATATACTGATATCTGCCTTCATGAACCACAGAATCATTTTAGTTGTAAACATGTTAAATTAATTACTAATTGTAAATTTCATGAGGATTGTGCCTCCAAAGGGGTAAAAGTCTTCAGTACCCCAAATTATTTGTGGTTTTGCTTCACAGAAATTTTCATTTCTTACATAGTAAACTATATTTGTCTTTCGCTTTATGGCTTATAGTTTTTATATTGTGCCTTAAAAAAGCCTTCTCTTGTCAAAATTTACATTGGGCAGCAAATTGGCATAAACATTTTTAGAAGGCAGTTAGCAGTCTTTGATTTATTCCCCTGCTTGAAATTTATCCTAGATATAAAAGAATACTAATGTTTATATAGATTATTGCTTGTATTATATTAGTAATTCCCTAATATAAACTTATGTTAAAAACTGAAAACAAAACAATAGGTTTCTATTAAAGCATAAATTTTTGCACATTCAAAAAATGATGTAAATCATGCAACTGTTTAAGAATATATTTTAGGGCTAGGGATGTAGCTAGGTGGTAGAAGGAGTGCCTGGCATGTGTTAGACCCTGGGTTTAATCCCCAGCATCACTAAATAAATAAGCTTGATTTAAAATTTTTTTAGTTGTTGATAGACCTTTATTTTGTTTATTTATATATAGTGCTGAGGATCAAACCCAGTGCTTCACGCATGCCAATCAAGTATGCTACTGCTGAGCCCCAGCCCCAGCCCTTGATTTGGATTTTGAAATTGAGAGATGTCTATATAAAATTAAAACAGAGTCTGAAAAATGATTTGATATAATTGTATGATAAATAAAAGGCAGAAAAAGTAGAGGGCTAATAAATCATTTATTTAGGTACTGAGAATTGAATCCAGGTGTGTTTTACCACTGAGCTACATTCCCAGCCTTTTTTTATTTTTTATTTTGAGACAGTGTCTCGCCAAGTTACTGAATTTGGCCTTGAATTGAAAAATCCTCCTGCCTCAGCCTCCTGAATTACTGGGATCACAGTCTTGTGCCACTATGTCTGGCAGCAAATCTTTAAAAGAATGGCCTAGAATTAAATGAGTTTTCTTTAAATAAACAAACAAAAAAAGGTTGGCAGAACTATAATATTTAAACCTGAAAAAAATAGCTTTTGCCCACAAATTTTGATCAGCTTTTATAAATACAACATTTCCAAATATGAATATGTCATGTAGTAAAACTCTAGCATGACCTGAGGAAGTAGGAATTCTTACAGAACACCCATTTAGTGATGTACAATGTAATTTATTGTTTTAGTTAGGCTAAAGGAGAAAAATCATGGTATCTTTCTAAGTCTTGAAAAGCCTGTTAATAAGATTCAGCTTCTCTCTTGAGTTTAAGTCTTTTTGAAAACTAGAAGTAGCCAGGCACTGTGGTGCACACCTGTAATCCCAGCAACTTGGGAGGGTGAGACAGGAGGATTATAAGTCTGAGGCCAGCCTCAGCAACTTAGCAAGACCCTGTCTCAAAATAAAAAATTTAAATTGCTGGGGATGTAACTCAGTACCCAGGACAGTATTAACAACAACTAGGATTCAAAGGACATGTCCTTCAGTTTTTCACATAGTAAAGAATGTTTGTCAGAAACCCATAAGAGTTCCAGGTTTAAGAGGGAACCTGATCTTCCTCCCCACTTCATAGAAATTATGAAAAATATATTTAAAGTACATGTATCTTCATGCTCAAAAACGAGGAGAGTGCATGAGAAACTCAGAAGCTTCCACAAGACAAAAAATAAAGAAAGGTCCAGAGGGGCAGAAGGAAAATCAGTGTAGGATGGGGGAATACAGAAGGAGATTATTTCCTGGAGTGGATGAAAGGGGGAGACCCATATTAAAAGCCTGAATAGTTGGAAAATCTCAACCTGTGCCACATATTGGCAAAGAGGACAGCTACTTTCAAATAAAAATTATAAGAACAAGAGACAGAACATTTGCCCCAATCCTGTAATACCTGCCAAACATCACCACTCCCACTGAAAGTAATTCAGGGCAGAGCAACAGCTACAGCCCATTATAGCCCCTTGCCCTCAGCAAGTACCTAAGGAGAGGTGAGCTCACAATCTTATCAATCTGGAAAAAATCAACCTGGTCAAAGAGACAATGAACCTGTGTTGCCAGGATTAATACAGCAATCAGAATAGGAAACAGTGCAGGGCCGCAGGCACAGTAGGTACTCCCTTAACTGACTTCTATAGCATTAGCCAGAATTGAGTTTCATGGGATGCTAAATACTGGCTCTACCATAACTGTCACACTCCTTTCAGTTGATTTTACTCATGAGAAACTTATTGCAGTTTCATAATTTTAGCCAGCACTGCATAAATTGATGAAATGAACATAAAAAGAAAATTACTCCCTTGAAAACCAAGTTGAGTGCTCCCCCCACCCCACTTCTAGTGGTCTTGGGATTGAACTGAGGACCTGGTTCATGGTAGACAAGCACTTCACCACTGAGCTGCATTCCCCAGCCCTTTTTATTTTTTGGAGCCATGGTCTTTCCCAGGCTGGTCTCAAACTTGGAATGCTTCTGCTTCAACCTCTTGAGTAGCTGGGATTACGGGTATGGGCCATCATACCTCACTCAAGTTGAACACTATTAATGACTATCACTATTTGTTATTGTAAAGATGAATACTGAGTTACACTTATACAAGGCAACTCTAAAAGACTTGAGGTAGAATATGAAAATTTAGGGTTCTGTATTCAGATTACATGTCAAGTGTCATTTCTTCTTTCACTTTAAAGAAGAGTTTACAGTTCTATCTTCTATCTCATGGGTGTATCAGGAGATGATGGGAGGAAAACTGAAGAAAATAACAAGGTAAATTTTCCAGAATGAAAAGTATGAGTCTTCAGATTGAAAGGCTTAGGGCTGGGGGTGTAGCTCAGTGGTAAAACACTTGCCTAGCATGCCTGAGACCTTGGGGTCCATCCTTAGTACTGCAAAAGGAACCAAATTAGAAAAGCATAGTGCATACCAATCAGGATTAAAACATCAGTCTAAATTTGTTCAGTGGAATTATGGAACATTAAGGGTTAAGAGAAACAACCGGAATAGTTCTGTTTGGAAGGAAAAATCAATAGATCCTGTTCCACAGTACATCCTGGGTGGATTGAAATTTTAAATAGAACCAAAACAGAAAACATTTTCGTATTTTTTTAAATGTGTTGCTGGGAACAGAGGGCCTCTTCTAGGCAAGCAAGCACTCTACTACTGAGCTACACCCCTAGACACAGAGAAACTTTTTGTTGGTGCTGGGGATTTTACCTAGAGCTCATGCTTGCTGAGCACTTGCTCTACCACTGAGCTTCACCCTTAGCCCCCAGACACACAAAACTTGTATATGAATTATCTTAACACCATTATTCATGTTAGCCCCAAAGCAGAAATCTAAATATCCAAATCTATCTATATAATGGAATATTAATCTACCATAAAAAGAAATACTGATACATGTTTTGATGCAGATGAATCTTGAAGAAGCCACATATATAAAAGACCTCATAACTTTATTCCATAAACTTGAAAATATACAGAATGGAAAAATACAGTAAAGTAATAGTTGCAAGTACCTGGAAAGAGGGGAGAATGGCAAGTGACTGCTAATGGGATAATGCAAGTGTTCTGGAATGTGGTATTGGTGATATTCTGACTTTTAATCATAGTTTTCCCCTATTTTTCATTGAAGCGTTGTTATACATAATAGTGGGATTTGTTACATAGTCATACATGCACACAGTCTAACTGAATTGTACTCTTTAGAAGGGTGATTTTTTGTGAGACATGAATCATTTCTATAAAACAGTGAAAAGAAACATAGGAGTTCATTTTTAAAGAAATTTAGGGCTGGGCATCTTAGATAGGTATCTCAGTGGTACAGCTCTTGCCTTGCATGTGCCAGGCTATGGGTTCCATTTCCCATAATGCCAAAAGAAAAAAATTCTAAATTGACAAAAACTTTAGTTATGGAGTACAGTGTGATAGTCATATGTATACTTGTGTTGATTCAAGCAAATTAACATACCTATTACTCACACTTTTCTTGTAATGAGAATTTTTTTTCCCTCAGTACTGGGGGTTGAGTCCAGGGACATTCTACCATTGAGCTTTATCCCCGGCCCTTTTTATTTTGGGATAGAGTCTTGCTAAATTGCCAAGGCTGTCCTAAAACTTGTGATCCTCCTACCTCAGTTTCCTGAATTGCTGGAATTAGTCATGTGCCACCAAACCTGGTTTGCAGTCTCTTTTGTAGCCAGTCCAGTGGTGCACACCTGCCTTCCAGCACTCAGCACATTGATATAGGAGGATTGCTTGAGCTCAGGAGTTCGAGACTGGCCTGGCCAACATACTGGAACTCCATCAAACAAACAGAAAACCCACAAAGCCTGTTGTCAATTTCCCTTTTCTTTTCTACTGCTGAGGATTGAATTCAGGGCTGCCTTACCATTGACATTCCCAGGACTTTTGGGGTTGTTTTCATTTTGAGACACAAAACAATTTTCTTTAAGCTGCTGATTCTCACCTTGTGATCCTCTTGCCTCAGCCTCCTGAGTAGCTGGGGTTATAAATGGGCACCCCTGCACTCAACTCTATTGTCAGTTTTCAAGTATGCAGCAAATTAACTGCAGCTACCATATTGTTCATTATATCTCTGGAATTTTACTCATGTCTAACTGAAACTTTGTAATTTCTGACTAATATTCTAACCTATAACTAATAATAAATAAGTTCCCTTAAGGTACACTTGGTATTATCCAGGCTGGTGGGTTTTCTCTCTTCTCATCTCCAGCCCTTGCCAGGAAGCCAGCCAGGTCAGGTCTATGATTATTACTGTTGCCACATTTTAAGGATGAGAGAAATGACAAGTGCCTTGCCCAAGGTCAAAGATCCAAACCGTGTTGGTTCCTAAGCTTGGGTCTCCAGAGGGCAACTCTCTTCCCTTCCAGGAGAGCTCTGCCCAGCTCCTCAGAGCCTCCCCCACACCCCCAGAAAACACAATTCTCTGAACCTAGAACAGACAAGGAGAAAAGATGTAGGAAGCAGCAAAAAAAAAAAAAAAAAAAAAAAACATTTATGAGTATATAACAGGCCTGGGGGTTTTGGCACTTCCAAGAGGGGAATGAGTGAGGACTCAGGCAAAAGAAGCCTCCATGTGGGGCTCAGAAGATGAAGTTCAGGTGCACATCCTGGCATCACTGTGTGTGATGGGGTGAATGGGAGGCTGAGTCTCCCCTTAGGGCCTCCCACTACAGCATTGGGCTGATGAGAAGCTAAACACAGAGTCAGTACATGGGGGCTCTCCCTAACCTCCACCCTGTACTCAAGTCTCTGGACCCCTGGAGGCAGGACAAAGGAGAGGGCTGGAACCACAAGTCACTGCAAGGTCCCTTGAGGGGGTCCACTGTGGGTTATTGACCTCACTGCTCTCCTAATGTTCCACTCTGTATGTTTCACATGGGACTTCAAGTAAAAATTTCCATAAAAAGAATCTCCTTTAAAACTTTATATACTACTGGACTAGTCTCAGTTCTTATTAATAGTGGAGAAAACTGAGACACAGAAAGTTAAAGGACTGGCCCAAAGCCAATCAGCAAGTGAGTGGTGCAGTCTTTTCTCTTTGTCTATCCAGGGACACCTGGGATGTCCTCTGAAGCTCTGTGACCTGGACCCTGCACCCTCCAGGTCCATAATTCCACTCCTTAAGCTTCATATGTTTCAGTTTTAGGGACAAGATGACTTTTGGGGGCTTCCTCCAACACATGTACAACCCACAGACACCCCTCTCCCAATGCATGCTCGCTACTCCTCACCTCCTGGAAAGCTGCAGCCTCATCACTCCCTGGGGGGCTCTGCTCATGTATGTAGAAATGCATAGTTGGAGACCTAAGCCCAGGGAGGTCTGTGGGATGGTGTGGGGAGGAGTATCTTGGTGAGCATAGAGCCTGCCTGGGATCCCACTTGGTCCCTTCCTCCATCTGCAGCCAGACAGCTTCAGACATATACCTGGGGAGTGATAGGCCAAATGTCAGGGGTCACTACCCATGTTGACCTGGGCTCCCTGACCCCATTCTCACCCCTCAGCTTGGAAAGCACGGAGCCCAGGGCTCTTATCCAGGAGCCTCATCCTGGCGGCTGTTCCCCTCTACCCCATTCTTGAGGCAAGAACTTAGACAAGGAAAAGTTCCCAGAGGCTCCCAGAGTTCCCTGGAGAAAACCCTAAAGGAAAGGTACAGTGAGAGTTGGGGCCTGGAGCTGGGTAAGGGACCAAGTAAGAAGACCCAGCTTCACCCCACCCCACCAGCCCCAGGGTCCACCACTTGAGCCTCTGGTTTAATAAGTCACTTGGGTCACAGTGGTGTACACATGGTGATATAGCAGTTTGTGACACAATCCTGGCCAAAGGGGTTGTCCCCCTGAAGGAATTAGCTCTGGAGGGAGATGGGTATGGGAAGAGGAGCTCAGAACCAACTGGACTGGGTAAGACCATTTCCTAGAGACCCTAAGTTGTTCAACTAAGCCAGGGCTCAACCCAGGCCTGGAGCAAGACTCCAAGGGAGGGAAGCTAAGAGTGACCCAGGGCCTCCTGCCTTCCTGGGTTCCTAGGAACAGTGACCTCCCTTGCCCCACTTGTGAGCAGCTTTCCCCAGACAAGTGCCAATACTGCACCCACCTCTCCTGCCTTCCCAGGGCTCCCTCATCACCTTGTGCCTCCCTTTGGAGCATCCTTGCTCTGTCTCCATTGGCCACACTTGTCCTCCCACCACTACCTTCCAGATACCTTTTAAGATCTTCCTTGTGCTGCTCAACTTCTCCAAAGATAGTGTCACCACCCTGTTCCCACTTCACTTTCCCACCTCTCATTTTTTTTTTTCTAAAAATGTGTCATCATTGCATTTTACTATCTGGGAGAACAATGGCAGCAGGGAGGCTCAGTCATATTTTCCTAGATAAAAATCACATGGCCTAGGAAAATCTGGGCTGAAGGCCTTCAGTACACAAAGCAGTAAAGATCAAGCTCAAAGGTCAAGTCCTCCCCTGGACACTGATTGGCTTCTCCTCTCCCTTATTTTACTTTCCCCTTCCCCCCCACTTCATCCACCAGCCTCACCCCTTCCTCCCAAACCAGGTTAAGTCTTACCTCAACTTCATGAGCTTTAGCTAGCAAATATTCTGTCACAATGGGAAGTGGCCCAGCAGCACCTCTGTCCACCCCAAACTCTCCCATGGCCCACACATGAAGATTTTGATATTCAATACTGTTCTCCACTAGAAGGAACTGGAATTCCACATCAGGACAGTTATGGAATATCCCACCATGTCCAAAAAGCAATATGAACCATTGTGCTCTATGAGGTTCTGCCTCCTTTAAGGTGTTAACTAGTATTCTGCCAAATGCAGTGGGCATGCCCATAATTCCAGTAACTTTGGAGGCTGAGGCAGGAGGATCACAAGTTCAAGGCCAGCCTCAGTAACTTAGCAAGACCCTAGGCAACTTAGACTTTATCTCAAAATATAACAAGTATTAGGGACACAGTTTTGGTGGTAAAGCACCCTTGGGTTCAATCCCTAGTACCAGAAAAATTAATGTCAGAGTTTTAAAAAAATTATAGAATTTTTAAATTTATAGAATTTTTGATTAGGTTTGTATAAAGTATAGAAAATGTTGATTGTATATAAGATAGAGAAAAATGCTTAAAAGAATTAAGCAGTAATTCGAATACCTTCTTCTCCCCACATGGAACCCTATCAGACATGAATAGAGTCCAAAAGCTCTGAAGCATCCAGACCAGCCTCTCTCACTGGCTCTACTCATGGGGCTACTGCTCCAATTTGTGCCTCAACACCCTCATACTTCACAGGGCCAAAATCAAGTGGCATTTATTTTATTTTGTATTTTAAAAATTTTGTATTTGTTCTAATTTGTTTTACATAACAATAGAGTGCATTTTGACACAATCATACATAAATGGAGTATAACTTCCCATTTTTCTGATTGTACATGATATAGAATCACACTGGTCATGTACTCATATATGCATATAGGGGAATAATGCTTGATTCATTCTTCTATCCTTTCTACCCCCATACCCCCACCTTCTCTTCTCTCTCCTATGCTTAATCCAGAGATCTTCTTTTCTTTCCTAGCCTCCCACTTTTGTGAATTAGCATTTGCCTATTAGAGAAAACATTCAACCTTTGTTTTTTTTGGAATTGGTTTATTTTGCTTAGCATGATATTCTCCAGCTCCATCTATTTACCAGAAAATGCC
The DNA here is from genome assembly GCF_021218885.2 of Marmota monax. Classification (NCBI taxonomy): domain Eukaryota; kingdom Metazoa; phylum Chordata; class Mammalia; order Rodentia; family Sciuridae; genus Marmota; species Marmota monax. The sequence goes on along the minus strand of NW_026693473.1, from coordinate 8,162,994 downwards.
ACAACTTCATTCTTCTTTATGGCTGAGTAACACTCCATGTGTGTATATATACCAGAATTTCTTTATCCATTCATTTTGCCCAATCTTCTGCCAACTTCCTGCTGCTTCTCCTTGTCTTGGGGGAATCAGGACATCAGGATTCTCTGTTCATTATGTCTTATTTCTCAAATGTTTATTCTTTTGTTTGTTGGTTCACTCATTTATTCAGATTTCTCTGTGTGCTGGAGATTGAAGAGCCCAAGGCCTTGTACATGCTAAGCACATGCTCTACTGTTGAGAGCCACAGCCAAAGGACTTAGTGCTGCGGAAAGGCATATGTGTCCAAAAAATGTACATAAGCCCAAGGTACTTTGGAAGGATATTCTAACAGGACAATGGAAAGGTCCTGACCCAGTAATTGTCTGGAGTTGGGGGTCTGTTTGTGTGTTTCCACAGGGAGAACAGCAGCCGATTTGGATTCCAGAGAGATTAACCAAGGTCCTGACCCAGTGATTGTCTGGAGTCGGGGGTCTGTTTATGTGTTTCCACAGGGAGAACAGCAGCCGATTTGGATTCCAGAAAGATTAACTAAAGCGATTTCTACAGACCAAAAAGAAGATGATTTGGCTCAAATCCATAACAACTGATATCCAAAACTCCAGTTTGGCTATTCTTACATCTGCAACAGAACCAGGATGCTTTTTTCAATATCTATTTTATTATTGCCGTTTGCCATATCATGAAGTTCTATTTTGTTTTTTGAGCTCATACAGACCTAGGTTAATGTTTTGCTGATCAGTTCTATTTTTTGACTATAGAGTTTTTAAACATTGCAATGGAGATTTCACCTGTAAAAAGTTATAAGGCCTTTACTATAATGTTATGTGTTGTATGTATTATATTATGTGTGCACACTTGTGTTTTGTGTTATATGTTTGAATGTATGTATGTCCATATATCATATATGATGAGCGCTCATGATAAAATGGATCCAAATATTTGTTTTTCACGTGATTTATATGGTTTAATTTAAATTGGGTAAACAACTGTTGAGGATTGTTTTAATATGTAAACAAAAAAGAAGGTTAACAGATCTGTTTGTTTACTTTCACCTTTCCTTTTCATTATATTTAATAATTCTCTTAAAGATAATGTAAATTGTTAAGAAAATTGTTTTCTTTTAGTGCCTTCTGTAATGTTACATAATTTTTTCTTTAGCCATTATTGCCAGAATTCCTATCTTCATCCCAGTGCTGGTGAAGACAATGTAAATTGTTAAGAAAATTGTTTTCTTTTAGTGCCTTCTGTAATGTTACATAATTTTTTCTTTAGCCATTATTGCCAGAATTCCTATCTTCATCCCAGTGCTAGTGAAGTCAAAGATAAAACCAATCTACAGCTTCTACAATAGCCATCACTGAACTGCTTGCAGAACTTGCCTGGACACATTGTGAGCTCACCTGTATGCATTGTGAACTATCTGTTGGTACAGCGAATTGTGGTAGTGCTGGAGTATTTTTGCTGATGGTGTCACCGGTGGTACAATTTTTCAAAGGAGCCCTCAATTGGCTTAATGTCATGGCATTTTGCATCCTCCCCTACTAGTGATGGTCTAAAATTTGGGGGCCAACAGAGGTGAGGCAAAGAACCTCACCCCCCAGGTGCAAAGGCCTATCCACAAGTATGGCTGTATGCTGGACCGGTAGTCAGTGACGGGTATGATCCAATTGCAGTGGTACCAACCTAAGACAGGAGGCTGACGCCTAGAGGTCAGTTCATCCGATGATGGGTAAGGACCATATGTTGAATTGGACTGCCTAACAGGCACGGTCCCTAAGCCACATGCTTGTTGTTTAAACAGAGAGGGGGAGATGTTGAGAGCCACAGCCGAAGGGGCCCCAGCAAACTTCCAGCTGCCAGCTGATGATTGGCTCACAGCGGCCCCAGCAACATCTAGCTGATTGGCTCCTCGGCCCCAGCAACATCTAGCTGATTGGCTCCTCTGCGGTGATGCTCATTGGACTGTTTCCCTGCCCTTTCAGACCACGGAGCTGCTCATTGGGGGACTTTTTTGGCTCCGCCCACGTGACCCAGCCAATCGGCCTCAAGAGCAGGAGGATTGTGGGAGGTGGAGAGAAGCTTGTGTGGGAGAGAGAGGCTTGTGGAAAGCCGGTGGTGGCAGTTGAGGCTCTGAGGGTTTTTCCTGAGAGGCTATTTTGTTTGGCGTGTGTGGTTCTAAAAATAAAGTTAGTTTCTTTTGACAAGTGGCTCCTGATTGTGCCCAGCCAGACTGCGGCACTCTACCACTCAGATGCATCCCCAGCCAGAATTATTTTAGAGCATCAAAAATGCCTCAGTCAAGCTGAGCATGGTGGTTCATGCCTGTAATCCCAGTGACTCAGGAGATTGAGGCAGGAGGAAGGCAAGTTCAAGACCAGCTTTAGCAACTTAGTGAGACCCTGTTTAAAAAAAAATAGCAGAGACTGGGGATGTAGCTCAGTGGTAAAGTGCCCCTGGATTCAATACCCAGTAGTGAAAAAACAAAGTCCAGTCACTGCACTTGGGATTGAAAACACATTGCAAACAGCACACCCCTACTTTCAGGGTGGTGAGGGCATCTGCATTATAAGGCCCTTAGCACTGTGGGGAGGGTAGTGCAGAGAGAGGGTATCACGGGAAAAGTGTAGGCAATCCTGCCTACACACACAGGTTCATGCAGAGAGAAGCCCAGTGAGTTAAGTGCTAAGACATGCTATTCCAGCTTCTTCTGGTTCCAGAGGCTGTGTACAGTTCAGAAAGAAGTCTGAAGAATGTCTGCTGGCTTTGGCCATTGATGAGAGCATCATTGTGGTAGTAAGAACAGGAGCTGGTCTGCTGTGGGCCAGGAAGTGGAGGGTGGGGCTAGTGAGCATAGTTAACTCTTTCAGGGAATAAGGCACAGAAGGTACAACAGATGGGGTGGAGGCCTGGAACCTTAAAAAATGGAATTTGCTTGACTTTTAAGATGAGGCACAAACATGTGTAAATGATCACAGGAAGGAATGGTAGTAATAGTAATAGCAGCATATAGGGCACTTTCTGGCCCCAGCCACTGTTTTATGTGTCTTAAATGGATTAATCCTCACATCCCTGTTTTACAGATAGGGAACTGAGCAACCAGGTGGCTAAGTAGCATACCCAAGATCTCCCTGCTGGTCAATTCTAGAGCTGTGATTTGGACTTTTGTCATCTGGCTCCAGAGTCCTTGCCACCAACCACCAAGCAAGTGACTCCAGGAGGAGTTGCAATTGGGGAATGTAGGGAGGGAGTGAAAATTGGAGCATAGGATCAGTGCCTGAAATGGGTGCTGCAAGTAATGGAAAGGAGCCCTGTCTGGTGAATTCAGAGGGCAGACCACATTTAGGTCCATTGATACTGGTGATCTTGGACTTGGAGGGCCTCATTCTGAGCAGAGGAGGAAGGGCGATGGCCTATGGCCTGACCTGGGGCTGGAAGAACCACAGGATGGAGGGAGGGAAAAGGCTGCCAGGCAAACTCAATGATGGAGTGAAGCTGGAGAGAGGAGAAGACAGGCAGACCACAGAGCTGAGGAATAAGGGCCAAGCACAGGAATCACAGGGGGGAGGGGACCAGATATGGCAGTGGTGGGGGTGGTGACTAAAAGGATGGGAGGTGATGAGCAGAGAGGCTCCTCTGTCTTTTCAGCTGTCTCAGGGTTTGCAGCTTCCCCCTCCCCCATTGATGCTGCCCACCAGTCTTCCTAAAGGAGCCTTTAGTCAAGTAATTGCCATACTAAAGGAGTCCCATGGCAAAGATGGTCACTCCTATCATTCCTGTTCAACACTAAAAAGAAATAAAGATACACATATTGGAAAGAAAGTAAACTGTTCCTGACAGATTACATGATTTTCCATGTAGAATGAATAATGAAACTCAGTGGTAGAGCACCCCTGATTCAATCCCCAATACTAACAATAAAAATAACAACACTAAGAACTTCTGCTCTTTTGGAAGATGCTATGAAGAAAATGAAGTGACAAGCCACAGATTGCAAGAGAAGATTTGCAAAACATAGATCTGAATCCAATATGGAGAACTCTTAAAACTCAGTAAGGAAACAACCCATTTTTTAAAATGAGCAAAAGATTGGAGCAAACACTTTACCAGAGACATACTATGGTCAGTAAGACATGCAAATATGCTCAACATTATCACTCATTAGGAAAACACCAACTGGAGCCTTAATGAGCTATCACTACTCATTTATTACAGGCTACAATGAAAAGACAAAATAACAACAAATGACAGTGTCAAATGTTGGTAAGGATGTGGAGCAACTGGAATTCTCATACATTGCTGGTAGAAATTAGGAATGATATAGTGGTTTTGGAAGACAAATTTGGAAATATCCTATAAAGATTAACACATGATTATTGTAGACTCAGCAATGCCGCCCCTAAGAATTTACCCAGCAGAAATGAGAACGTCTGTTCACATGCCCATACACCAATATTTGTAGCAGCTTTATTTTGAACTGTGAAAAATCTAGCTGAGCACAGTGGCCTACACCTGAATCCCAGCAGCTTAAGAGGCCAAGGCTGGAGGATTGTAAGTTCAAAGCCAGACTCAGCAACTTAGCAAGGCCCTAAGCAAATTAGTGAGACCTTGACTCAAAAAGAAAACAAAAAGATTTTTAAGAAAAAAATAAAGCGGGTGGGGTTTGGGGATGTAGCTCAGTGGTTAAGCACCCCTGGGTTCAATCCCTAGTACAAACCAAAGAAAACAAAACAAAAACACTGTGGAAAAACTAGATACAATGAAAAATCCTTCAATTGGTGAATGTATAAATAATCTGTAGGACATTCATATGATACCACACAGCAATAAAAGGAAATAAACTACTAATATGAGCAACACATGGATGAATCTCAGATGCATTGTACTAAATGAATGCAGCCAGATTAAAAAGACCAAGACTTCATTTATACATGATTCTGGAAAAAGAAAAACCAGGAAAATGTAGGAAGAGAAATTGATAACAGAAGATGATGAAAGGATTTTCTGGGGTATGAAACTGGTCTAACCTTGATCATGGTGGAGAGTGCTGGATGGTTATCTATTTGTCAAAATCCTTAACTGTAGACCAAAAAAAAAAAGTAAAGTTTACTGTGTATAAATTATTTTTCAATAAATAGCTTTTTTCAAAGAAATCCTACCATGGATTCAAGGTTTTTACGTAATCCAAACAAAAATTTGTCATGCTTGACTTTCGAGGCTGTTTTAATTTTCACCCCACCCCATGGGGTCAGTTTCATTGCCCATGCCCAATTGTGCTTGAATTAGAGCCATTTCCTCCTCATTCTCTTAACATCCTAATTTTGAGTTTCCGGGCCGTTTTGCACAGGTTTGCCTCTCACAGGCAATGCCCTCCTCTCCTCTGCCTCTCCACAATCACACTTAGGATAAGTAGAGTGGCATGTCCTCCTCTCCAATGCAGGCCTCGCCAAACTTTCAATTTCTTCCAGTTTGCTACACCACTCAGGACCCACCCCATCTTACAGTATTCCTGGATGTCTGCCGGTGTTATTCTGATCGCAGATTGCTTATCAACCTAAGTGCAGGATGTACTTACTCACCTCTATACCCATCCCTTAAATAACACGACTCCTCGCACACAGTAAGCTGTGGAATCAAAACACCCTGGAGGGGGAATGACCACCAAGCCCCAGGGGGAGGAGAGATCTGAGCTGCATCTTAAGAGGTAGGTCTGGAAGAACTCATGAGGAATCATTAGGGCTAAAGGCAGTGCAGAAAGTGCCGGGTGACAAAGAAACCTCTGCACATCCGGGTATTCCTGCACAGGCATGGAGTCCCACTTACCTGGCCCTTGGAGAGGAGCCTGGTGATGCTCACCACTACAACCTGGATCAGCAACCACAGGATGAGTGGCGGCAGGGCACTGGTGGTGGGTACAGCCACCATGAAACTGTGCTGGGACTAAGAAGCCAAGCCTGGGACAGTTCCTCACTGGCCCCGCCCCCATATGGTCCCACACCCATATGGCCCCGCCCACCTACTCTTCCTCCCAGGACTGGACTTAGTCCAATATACCCAAGGGAAACCTCACTTCACCAGGCTGTCCTGCCTGTTCCTTTTCTACCTTAATTACCCAACTCCGTGGCCCTGCTAGACTCTCACCTCCACAGTGCATCCTACCCTGCCTATCTTCCTGACCCCATTCACCTTCCAGATGTCTTTGACAAGTCTTTGACAAGTCCTCCTAACAGGCTTTTCCCTCTTTTGCCCTCATTTACCCTGCCCCTTGGCTCTCTGCCCTTCCCTTCCCTCAACCCCTGCTGTTTGCAGTGTTGACCCTTGGGACTGTGTGGATAGGCATGGCTTTGTCCAAGGAGAACAGCATGTCTCTGGTGCGCACAAGAAAGATAATGCAGGTCACCAGCAGGGCACCCAGGTACCTACCCCATGAGCAGAAGCAGGAATAGAAAAATGTTACAATGCCCCATGCAGTTATTTACCCACCTACAGTGGTGGTCAAATACCTAGAGAGAAGGAAGGAGGCTTCCAGGGTCTATCTGGACTGGTCTCAATCACCCCCAAATCCTCAGGCCTTCCCCAGCATGACCTTCTGGGCCAACTGCTCTTGGCCCTACATACCAGCTCCCATCTCAGGGAGAACCTGGCATTTCCAATGTACACTTAGGACTCCATGGATCATCAGGTCACCTGTCGTGAGACAAGACTGACTGGTGACACTTGAGCAGGATATAGAATAACTCTGGGCCTCTTTTCTCAAATATTCAATAAATATGTAAAGAACAACCTTGCCCAGACAGACTTCTGCACTTGCAAACCTGTACAGGTTGTACACAGGACAGAAGAGCACTCGGAACCCAGGAAACCCTCTAATTTGGAAACCCAGAGGAAGACAGGCGAAGATCCCCAAAACAGGGCAGCAGGGAGCAAGTACTAGGTACTAGGTACTAGTACCAGCAAGCCAGGGGATGGGACAGGCACTGCCTTTTTTCTCCTTAACTCCACCAGGCTCAGCACAGATGGGATGCCGTTTGCATGTCAGCACCAGTGCAAACAAGGCCAGCCTCCCAGGACATGTGCAGACACAGAGGTGATAACCAATGTAAGTGACCAAGAGTGGCTGAGAGCCACTTGTAGCAGTCTGGGAAGATGGTCTCATACCCACTCCTGGCCTATGTATGCTCTGAGGTTCCTGGTCCTGGCCAAGTACCTGGGGATGATTTGCTGAGTGGATAGGGAGGAGGAGTACTCACCTCCACACAGATGTTGCAATGGGGATGGTAGATGGTGCAGGGTAGATGGTGGAAGCAGTACTTTGGGCACTAGGACATTTGAAAGGCCCTCCAAAACATCTATGCCACATATGCTGTCTCAGGGTCCTGCTTGAAGGAGCCTGGCATGGGAAGAGATTTGGGCAGTGACAAGAGCCCTTCCATCATGCAGCTGTTTGAGGCAGCCCCATAGCATCACTGGGCAAAAGAAGGGTGAAGAGGAGGTGGGCATGGGAATCCTGGTCCCTGTAGAGCAAGCTAAACTCAGATTGGCTGGCAGTGAAAGAGAAGGGGGGTTTCCAGCCAGAAGAGCTCTATATGGAGTTCCACTTTTGGAATAGCAACCAGTGCTTGAAGTTGAGCGAGAAATGGGAAGGAGGAAGAGTAAACTGCGTGGTTTGAAAGAGGCTGTTGGCCTCTCTTGCCAGTCTGCTCAGTCCTCTCTTTTAAAGCAACTGGAAAATCTCCAGGATTCTGTTTTCACACCTCAGTGGCTTGGGAAATGAAGTGCCAGGGTCCAAGTAATAATGACATGAGAGAAGGGATCCTGAGGCCATAGTTGGGGTTAGCAGTTTACAAATTACCCCTGAAGGCAAGAGCCCTTAGGGTACCACCTTCTTCTTCCAGGGGTCTGAGGCCTTACCTTGATGCAAGATGCCATGATCTGACAGGTTGAGAGAAACCAGACTGCAGAGGTGACCAGAAACAGAAGGCCAGTAACCAGGGGAAAGTCCCACTCTCCATTCTGGACCAGCCATCTGCATTTGAAAACAGAGCCAGACTCAGAAGGCCTGGCTCACCTGAGGTAGGACTCATACAACTTAAGGACAGATAAATGTCCAGGCTACAGACAGACCATGAACACTCTGAGCTTCTGACTATATATTCATCCTCCCTCGCCTGAACCTCTCTCTCCACTTCCTTGCCTCTGCACTATCATTGTCTATTTTCCCTTCTATTTCTTTATAAGAAACCTGACACCTTTCATGGGAGACTCATAGGAAAGCAAAAGTATGCAACTGATAATGAGCAGCAGCACCACATTGAAAGTGGCAAAAAGACTTGGGATAAACCATGAATATTCAACCAGAAGTTGGGTTGGGAGCTCAAAATCATTGCAGAATGGCATGGCTAAGCCTCCTATTCTCAGCAAAATAAAGCCACCAGTTACCTCTTCTGGGTTGTCAACAAGAGTGCATTGGGAAAAGGAAGGAGTATCAGTTGAGTTCCTGACCTGTCCCTCCACTGCCTCCCCCTGGGCTGCATATTATGAGAAAATAACTGGGTTTCTATTACACTGATATGTGTCATTGTATTGGCCACTGAGCACCTGAAACCCTCCATATTTGGCAGATTCCTCTCAACATAAGTCTTGGTGAGGGGAAGAAACCATTTTCCCATCCCAAATGGAGCTGAAAATGGCCAAATACTTTTGGTTTCTCTTACAGTGATTACAGAAGCCTGTGATCCAGGTGACATCAATTTCATTGTAAAACTGCTACCACCAACTGAGAAGTCTCTGCTAAGATGCAGATGTCCAATGCCCATGTGTAGTAAACCCCCCACCCATCCCATTGGTTTTGTTTTGTTTTGTTTTGACAGGGGATTGAACTCAGGGGCACTGAGCTACATCCCCAGCTCTTTTTCTTTTGAGACAGGGTCTCACTAATTGCTAAGCCTGACTTTGAACTTGCAATCCTGCCTCAAACTCCCAAGCTGCTAGGATTACAGGCATGTGTCACTATGCCTGGCCAAGGAAATTACATTGATTAAAAATAGATCAGGGCTGGTGGCATTGAAAATGGGGCAAAAAAACCAGTCATGTAGATAATGAACAATGGGGTCAGGAAGATGGGAACTGATTCAAAAGGAAATCAAATGCTAATACTTCCAGAGCACTTGCCCCTCCTCCAACCTATTGTGAAGTTTACCTGACTCCAAGGAAATGTTCCTCCCACCAAAGAGTTGTTTTTGAGCAACTCCTGGGCAGCTCCCCTCCTGCCTTTCTTGGAAGATATGGAAAATAGGGAGAGGCATCCCCTGGACAGCTCCCCTCCTGCCTTATGGGCATATAGGCAAGAAGGGAGGAGGGGCACATGAGAAGAAAGAAAACCTGAAATCTATAAAAGGAGCAGGACACCCCCACTCCCTTGGGCACCACCAGAAGGAGGATGTCTGTCTGTCTCTCTCTTTCTCTCCCCCCTTCCCCCTCCGTGTGTGTGTGTGTGTGTGTGTGTGTTTTATCCTTTAAATAAATTTTTTGATCTTGCCTCAGTTTCTTGGGTGTTAACACCAGGGGAAACAGGACCCAATCCTTATTTCCAAGACTAATTTCAGATGGGGGCTCTGCAGAGATTATCACCAGGATAAGCTCCTCCATGCCCCCACATCTTTCTGAGGTGTGCCTTTCTTTATTCCTGGAGGACAACAATAGATACCCATCAGCTAATTAAATTCAGTTACTCCATACTGCCATCCTACAAGATTCAGGTGACAGGATTCATGCCAAGGTGGCTTCTAATCATCTATCCTGCAGGTCAGGCATGTTGAACTCTGCCAAAGCCATTTCTCAGAATCCTATCCAGGCCCGGCCCAGAGTGTGTCTGGCATGAGTACACAGTGTCTCTAATCCCAGTCCACCTTTGGATGCATAGAGATGGACAAAAGGTTGGAACAACTACAAGATTCTATCCAGGGCCATGGTCTGGTAAACCTCAACAGTTTCTTCCCCAACTTCTCTCCTGACTACCCTCATGGGGTATCCTGTAGTGACCAGTCAATGAAAAAGCTCTGTGCAAAAGCCTCAGTGACACACAACTCTGGGTGAGCCAAACTGCACTCTCCTGTACTAATTCCTCCCGAGCTTTCCCCCTTCCCTCTCTGATCAGACTCTAGCTGTTGAGAGGAACATTTTACATAAAGAAATGCCTGGGTTCCCTTTGTTCACATATTAACCCTTTACAAGCCTTACGGATTCTCCCCATTGTTTCTATGCTCCATGAGTTTCTTTAGCTGTAGAAGGGAGGCATTTTCATTTCACCTCTTCTTTAAACTCCTACAGGATAATGACATTAAGCATCTAAGGACCATTAAATGTCCTCCTTACCCTCCAGAGAGTCCTTTGGCCCATAGAGTAGAGAAACATACCCCATGTAGGTTATATATTTTCCATGAGTTATCACAATTAGAAGTTCATTGTGGCAGGAGAGGTCAGTCATACCTCTGAGTCTGGACTTTCCAATGCCTTGGCATGAGGCAAAACAAGGGCTCTTGTTCATTCTGCCAATGATGCTAGCAATAAATTTGGAAGGACCATGTGGTGAGAGACAGGTTTTCTGGCCATCAGAAGCTCATAAGAAGACATACCTAAAGAAAAATATGGAGTCTGGTGCAGGTGTCTGAGTTCCATTTTCTCATGCTCATATGGGAGCTTCATTCTCAACAGTTGTGTCTAGTTCACCACTAGCCTACAAACTGAAAAAAAAAAATGGAATTTTCATGTTGTTCAGAGGGGAGCTTTGTCCTCAAAAATGAGGGGTAGAAACTGTACACCACTAGAGGTTCTGGGATGCAGGTGCTCAAAAAAAAATGCCTCAATTTCTTCTTCTGCCAGGCCTGGGAAATTACCAGACCACAGTTGGAAAAAGGGAGTGTCTCATAATTTTCTGCATCCAACCTGGCCTGATTACCAACAAGAAGAATAAAAACTGGTCTCTGGAGGAAATATAAACTATAGGACTACACTTCAAGAAACTGATTTTGCAAAAGAAAAAAAATGGTCAAATTGCCCTATGTAGGGCTGGAGTTGTAGCTCAATGATAGAGTGCTCACCTTGCATGTGGAGGGCACTAGGTTCAATCCTCAGCATCACATAAAAATAAAATAAATGGGGCTAGGGATGTGGCTCAAGTGGTAGCGCGCTCGCCTGGCATGCATGCGGCCCGGGTTTGATCCTCAGCACCACATACAAACAAAGATGTTGTGTCCGCCAATAACTGAAAAATAAATATTAAAAAAAATAAAAATAGAAATAAAAATAAAATAAAGGTATTGTGTCCATCTACAACTAAGAAAATATTTTTTTAAGTGCCCTATGTATGAGATTTTGCCTCTCAAGCTCAGAAGAGTACTTTTTAGCTTCTGCCAGATCTCTATTTCTCCAAGGCTTACAGAGCTTGTGAGAATTACAAGACTCACAGAGGACCAGTTTGAGACCAAAAATAAAAAAAAAACATCTTGTCACTTTTAAATTCAAGGCTCTGTGGGACCTAAATGGCTGGCTATTTTATGTGCTTTTACATTCTACCATCCTGATTTCTTAACAAGTTTCTTCCTAAACACTAAAGTATAGGAAGGAACAATGTAATGATCTCATATATACAAGCCTTCTTTATCTTGAGAAACTTTACCTGAGGATCACATTCCTTAGATATCTGGACTGACTCTAATTGAGGCAAAAGTACACTCCAATCTGATAAAGATGTTCTTCATACTCCTATACTAGAGTAAGAATAGCTATGTCATTTCATAGAACTCCTGTTTGGAGATATATATATATATATATATTTTTTGAACTCATGATTTTATGATAAATTCACATTTGAACCTGCATGCCTAAATTAATATATTTTTCTGATTAGTCTTATTTGATCTACACACTGTCTTTGTTCAAAGGTCAGTTGTTCAAGAGTTGATTCTCAAATACATTGGAAAATATCCTTTATAAAATCCTAAGGAGGACACAGACATGGTGAAGTTGGGAATAACTCTGATAGCCATCCAGGATAAATGGCCACCTGAACCCTTGATTTCAGTGTCCACCATGGCTGTCAGACTTTATACCTGGCATTTCCAACTGTACAGGCCTGCCCTAAATTTAAGTCATAATGTAAAATCTGCTAGACTTTTAATTTCTAAATCAAATAGAAGCTTTAATAAACATCTGTGGCATTGTCTCCTACCTGTAGATATCTCCCACAAAAAGCTACAAGATCTCTGTTTCCTGTCTGTTTCAATTTAAATTAGGTAAACACATGAGAGGAAAGATGTCTTTAAAATTACTAACTCGGGTACTCAGGGTTTGTACAACTCTGGTTAAACAACAACTGATATTTTAGAGTATTCAACTATATTACAGAGTCAAGTTTTTCTAGGTGGTCAGACAATTAACAGATTGTTGATTTCTATAAAATGTCTAGAATGTAATATCCATTCCTTCTAAGATTTTCCTTCAACAGGAAAGAGAAGGTTAATACTATTAACTACTCTTGTCTGATATCTTGGTTTTTACAATTAAAATGAGTAAATTAGATTTAATATCAATGGGAGTAATCATAAATGTGTTTGTTACAAGAGACATAAGATTAATTTTCAAAGTTAAAGTGCTAAAACATAAAAAGTAAAATATAAAATCAAGTACTTTTGACTTCCTATATTCTAAAAAATAATATATTTAAACATTATGTGTGTTTTCAAAAATGGGAAAATAAAATAAGATTTAAGATTATTTTGTTTCTGTGTCTTCACTACTAGGAGTTAAGATTCTATCAGGTGTAATTTTAGATACAAAGAATACAAGAGGTTTCAGTTGGTTTTTAAAGTACCATAAAAACAAGATATTTTGTGTTATTAAAGTGGAGTAACGTCTAAATTCAGGAATTTCATAAGGATTGTTTCAGGCTGTGAATTTTAAAAGGGGTTGTCAGCTAGGAAAGAGATATAAGAAAGTTCTAGATATGGAAATCTATTTTAGTATGGAAAGTAGGAAAAAGGAAATATTTCTGGATGAGAAAATCCTTTGTGTGGTAAAATAAAAGTTGTAGAATGTCTCAGTAAGTTGCAGAAGGATTGTGGAAGGTAAATTTCAAAAACTCTGTAACTTTGGAATACAGATAAATGCGTGCTCAATATCAGCTCAATTCACAGTAGCTAAAGTAGTTAAAGCCATTCAAGACTTTTCTTAAGGACAAATATCAATGTACTGATATAAACCAAAGTTTAATCTATGTGTTGAAGTAACAAGGATTTCTTAAAACATTAATCTGCTCTTATCCATCAAGATGATCACCTGTGTCTGTTAAGTTTTATTATTTAGAGAAACTAATCTTAAAGGAATTAGAGTTTGTACAACTCTGGTTAAACAACAACTGATATTTTAGAGTATTACACTATATTACAGAGTCAATTTTTTCTTTAAAAGCTATACTTGGTTAATATAAGAACATCAGTGTGATTGTAGTGCTGTTACTGTATTGTTGGTATAAAAGATGTATTCATATCTTTCAAGTATAGAAATTTTTAAAATATAAGGTTTAGAATAACATTTTTTTCCAAGCTGGTGTTCTTCAAACTAAAGTTTAAAGTAAAGGTTTGGGATTATAAAATTATGTTTCTACTTGGAATGGATCCACCATTTGACACAGCTATCCCACTCTTTAGTTTATAATGAAAGGACTTAAATTCAGCATACTACAGTGACACAGCTCAATTAAATCAATGTTTATAGAAGCTCAATTCACAATAGCTAAACTATGGAACCAACCTAGATGCCCCTCGACAGATGGAGGGACAAAGAAATGTGGTACATATACACAATAGAATATTACTCAGGCTTAAATAAGAATGAAATTATAGCATTTGCAGGTAAATGGATAGAACTAGAGAATATCATTCTAAGTGAAATAAGCCAATCCCAAAAAATCAAAAGCCAAATATTTTCTCCGATAAGTGGATGCTGACCAATAGTGGGGCAGAGGGATACAGAAGAGTAAAGGAACTTTGGTTTGTATAAAGGGAAGTGAGGGGAGGGGTGGAGCTGTGGGGATGGGAAGGATGGTAGAATAAGACAGATATTATTACCCTATATACATGTATGATTACACTACTGGAGTGACTCTATACCATGTACAGTCAGAAGAATGAGAAGTTGTGTTCCATTTGTGTACAATATGTCAAAATGCATTCTACTGTAATTTAAATAAATTTTTTAAAATAAAGTAAATAAAAATTATGTTTCTTGGTTCATAGCTTTTATAGAAACTAAATATGTTTTTACTCTTGTTATTTTATTTTATAATATTCTCATAAACTTTATAAATATTATCTGTTAGTGCTTTACAAAAGTACAACTTCTAATATAAAACATGAGTTAATTTGGAGCTGGGGGTATAGCTCAGTGGTAGAGCACTTGCCTAGCATACGTGAGGCACTGGATTTGATCTTCAGTACCACATAAAAAAAATAAACAAATAAAATGAAGGCATTCAGTTCATCTACAACTACAATTAAAAAAAAAAAAAAACATGAGTTAATTTGTAATAATAGGCCATCACCTAAAAGGACAGTCAAGATGTAAACCAACTTCCAGTACTAATACTAATCTCCAACAAAATGAAAGGGTAAATAACTGTAGTTATAGATATTAAAGTTAAAACTCAGTACTCTTTCTTTATGACTGGTGAAACTGGTTTGCCAGAGGTTTAAGACCCAAACTTGGTGACTAAATTTAAGAAGTAAAAGGGCCAAGAAAGAAAATAGCCAATATTTGGCTCTTGGCTTCTGAGGTCAGCTTGAACTCATGGAGTAAGAGGACTTCACTAAGGGCTGCAACTCTGAGCCACATGACCTCCCAATCAGGGGGAATCAATGAGACCCTGGAGAACAAAAAGCCAACAAGTGCACATATTGCAAAGAGAAGGATCATTGGAGAATAAAATGTCCCTGATGCTTCCAAGAAAAGCCACATAGCCAACAAGAACCTAACCCATCCTGGCAGACAGCACTAAAGGAGCTAAGAGGATAATCTCAAGTTCCCAAAAGCAACCCCCTGAGGGAACTCAGCTGACTTTTTATTTAAAATTTTTTTAAAGTTGTAGAAGGACACATTACCTTTATATTATTTATCTATTTTATGTGGTGCTAAGGATCAAACCCAGTGCCTTACATGCTAGGCCAGTGCTCTACCATTAAGCTACAGCCCCAGCCCTCAACTGACTCTTATCAATAGATAGGAACAAAGTTGATTTGATAAGCTTGGTCTTAAACATCTAGCAAAACAAGTTATGACCAAAGTACAGCAATACCTGGCATTTAAAATAAAAGAGAATAGTTATTTTAATGTAACTTAAGATGTACACTTGTGTTAACCCTACCACAAGTCAGACTGGAGATTACAAAAGAGGAATTCTTTTTTTTTAAGCAAACAGATTTTGGAAAATATTTTTTTGGATGTTGATAAATTTTTATTTATTTATTTATATGCAGTGCTGAGAATCAAACCCAATATCTCACTCATGCTAAGGTAAGCACTCTACCACTGAGCCCAAACCCCAGCCCCAAAGGAGGAATTCTTAGAAGGAGTGCTTGGTATCCATCCATCAACAGAGACTATCAGAATCAGAAGGTTTTTTAGTCAATAGTCAATTTAAGACCTACAATTCTTCCTAACTTCCTACACAGTTAAGCTTTATCTGTGTTTGCAAGTATGATTTAGCCCTACATAACAGAGATAAAGGCATCTCTACTAAACTGAGTTTAGGCCAATAGAAATATATTTTACAAAATCAGATGACATTAGATATGTTAACTACATATCATGGAGGCATCTGTGACATTATAAAAACTAAATGTTGTATTTACTTAACTCTGGCAATATTAAAGATTTACATTCCCAAATAAAGGCCTTGTCCTCACCAGCCTTATTATGTGAATATCATTTTTAGCTCTTGAATCTCCTGGTGGGAGATTAATGGGTTTTATCATCATGATATTCATTGATATATTCCAAATGCTACAACATTTATTTTATATTAATCACATTCCAGTACTCATGTCTTTTTGTTTTTCTCATAGAAGCTGTACAGATGATTGTACAGCCTATTCCTTCTGAACCAGACTTTGCCATGGATTTCTTGACTGACCTGAAATATTCATAAAAGGGAAGCTCAAACTGCTTGCCCTGTGTTACCCCCTCTCAGCTTGAAGCAGCCAGAGTGGTCTTTGCTGATTTTCCTCTCACAGCAGTAGAACTGCATTTTCAGACAGGGAACTGATGGGGGGGTTGCAGTATAAATAGTAAATATTTGGGTTGGAGGGGGAAGATGGAAGATGATTTGGGTCTTGGATGATGGAGGCTGCCTCTGAGGGATTGAAATGCTAATATACCCAGAACACTCCCCCACTTCCTCCATCCATTACCAAGCTTATCTGCCTAGAGGGCACTTTTCCTCCCAAAAGGTTGTTAATGAAGCAACTCTTAGGTGGCCCTCCCCCACCCCCATTTGGGCAGACATGTAGAGACACCCTTAGAAGGATTCCTTCTCGTATTTTGGCTCTTCTTTTGGTCCCTGATCACACACTCAAGATAAGGGGAGAAGAAGGGCATGAGAACAAAAAAAATCTAAAATATATAAAAGGGATAGGACACCCCCACTTCCTCAGATAACCAGCTCTGGGACCCCTTCTCTGTGGAGAACTCTGTTCTATCTCTGTTCTATCTTTTAAATAAAACTAGCTTTCTATGCTTGCTTTGGCATTTCTCAAGTATTCAATCTTCACATCTTGGGTAACAGAACTCCTCCCTGATTGATTCTCATCACTGCAGTATCATAACTTGTTACACATTT
Organism: Marmota monax; assembly: GCF_021218885.2. Classification (NCBI taxonomy): domain Eukaryota; kingdom Metazoa; phylum Chordata; class Mammalia; order Rodentia; family Sciuridae; genus Marmota; species Marmota monax. The sequence goes on along the minus strand of NW_026693473.1, from coordinate 8,146,067 downwards.
GTGATTATCTCAGTTTTCTTTTAGGTTCCAAACTTTTAGAGAAAAAATATTTAAAATGAAGTTAAAACATACAAGGAACTCTTCAATAAAATTTGTTTTGACTGTGTGTGTCCATTATCCTTGTTAAACTGTGAGATAGAGCCATGAGGGTAGGAAACATGCCTCCTCATGTGTCTTCATGTTTGCAAGACTTGGAATAGTTCTGATACACAGCCCAGCTCAACAAGTAAAGAATATTCATTGTTACCTGGTTCTTCTCTTTAGCAGTTCTGAGTCAATGCCTCTAGAAATGATATGGAGGTACACAGCCATAACTGCAAGAAACTTATGGGGTGGGAGGCAAACCTGGGAATGATAAAAGAAGGAAGAAGCTGGGTTGGGCATGGAGAGCCTCTTGCCACAATGCATATGTGACTAACTCTCAGCCAACATGATGGGGAGCTCCAGGACAAAGGAGAGAAGGCTGCCTGTGAGAGAAAATCCTGCACCCCAACTCCCTTTCCATACATGGGGCAAAAATTATAAGGTCCTGATGCCCCTGGAGAGTGTGTCCTCCCTCCAATGCTGTGGCCAATTCCAAGAGTGCTACTGTCAGTCTTCATAGCTCAACAGTGAATTCTTCCTTGAAGTGACATCCCAGTGGTGCTCCTCAACACAGCCACCAATTCCCACATTTGCTTTAATGCCATCCTCTCTCTAGCAGTCATTGAATTAGAATATGAATGATATTACTTCACAATTATTGAAAATTTTGATTCCAAATCAATCACAAACTTTTAAGACAGGTTAAACAATCTCAACTATGCATATTTTTAAAAATTGAACTTAATTAAGGTTCCTACCAAAAAAAAGTCTACAATAATAAAATATTATTATTTTGGTGGCTGGGGTGTGGCTCAGTGTTACAGCACTTGCCACCCACGTTTGAGGCATTGGGTTCCATCCTCAGTGCCACATAAAAGTAAATAAACAAAATAAAGATACTGCATCGACGTATAACTAAAAAATATTTTTTAAATATTATTATTTTGTGTATAATTGTGATTACACAAAATAACCATAGTGTTCACAAGCAGCTATGTGTTTAGATTCATATGAGCAAATATGAAAGCATTTGTTATATGAATAAGTGACATTTAACATCTTTGGGAACATAGGACTATAAGGTCCTTGCTTAGCATCTGGATGGCCATCTTAAGTGACAACTGCCATTTTATGAAAAAAGTTTCACTTTTCCACCCAAGAGTATTTCTGAGAAAGGCTCACCACTCCCTCATATCAACCCAAACCTTAACCATCCCCATTAGGACCCACCTGGCTCTGATTCCTGAGCCTCCCCCCATAAAAGTCCCAGAACTCAAGCCTTTTTTGCTCTCTCTCCTATACAGAAATGGCCTTTATTTTTCAGCTCTGACAAATAAACTCTCGTGTGTATCACTGCCTGGTCTCTGTCTTTCATTTCTCGCTTACCGTCTCTCATTCCTCGCTTTCCGTCTTTCGTTCCTCGCTTTCCCTTCAAGGACAGTAGGGTTTTACAGTGGGAATAAAATATATTTGGAGTCAGACAAAACATGGTAAGCAAATTGTTGATTCATATTGACCCCTGTTTGATCTGAGTACCCTGCAGTTGTTCGTATCTAACATGCTCAGAAGAAGACTTTGCAGCCGAACCCCGAGTTTCAAAAGAGGGAGCTCTTTACTCCTTTAGAACAATAATAGCCTTGAAAGGCAGACTGGTTCAAAAAAGGAAAAGGATATCTCAATACTCACACAGCTGGGCTGGGGTTGTGGCTCAGCAGTAGAGTGCTCACCTAGCACGTGCGAGACCCTGGGTTTGATCGTCAGCACCACATAAAAAATAAAATGAAGATATTGTGTCCAATTACAACTAAAAAATAAATATAAAAAAATACTCACACAGTTGGCTTTCTTTCTTGCTTGTTTGCTTTCTTTAATTCATTTTCTATATCAAAAACTAGAACAGAACATTGTGGGACTGGGGCTATAGCTCAGTTGGTAAAGTGCTTGCTTCACATGCACAAGGCCCTGGGTTCAGATCCCTAGTACCACACACACACACAAAAAAAAAAAAAAAAAAAAAAAAAGGAACATTGTTCTGAATGTCAAAAGATCAATATTACTAAAGATGAATGAAAAGAAGAGACAGGGACAGAATTCATGGAGTTGAAAACCAGGTACCTTGGAGTGCTCATCCAGGACCTCCCCAACAATCTCCTTTCTCTTTGACTTCACCAATCCTCAGTTTCACTGTTTATAAAATTGGGATCGCACCAGTAGGTGCTGCAGATAGCAACTATAAAATCTAAATAAGATGCCACACATAAAGTGGTTAACATGGTGCCTCCACAGATGTAAGGACTAATATCATCTGTTCTTAATATCATTTGGAGAGTCACAGCCAGAATGGTGGAGCTGGTCTTGGAATCCCTAGTATTCTCAAGCTGTTATAGTTCCTGTCCAGTATAACCTCCCACCCTTATGCCAAGAAAAAACCTTTTCTCCCAGGTAACATTTGCTTGGTATAGGGTAATAGTAATAGTACCTGTTAAACAAAAAGTCCAATCACATTGGTGATTCTGTTATCCCTGTTATATCTGGGGAAGCAGAACCTGGGGGAATAGGGACAGGTAGGGGAACAAATTCCTCAAGGGGAAGTACAGCATAACAGATAGGGCACATTGGAACTGTTGCATAGGTTTGTTCTTCATGGAGGTAGAAACCACGGGGGCCTGCTTTGTTATATGCATTGAGCCTATTGTTCCAGGAGGGAAAAACATATTTCTGATAGCAACACAGTGGAAAAGGACTGTGACCCATTACCCCAGGATTTAGTAAGACACATATCATTATAAAAACAAAAACAAAAAACCCCAGCAGATTCCCCCATAACAGGTTTACCATTTTTAAGTAACATAGAGTTGGTGTAACTCTTTGCACCCAATTCCAGTTGTTCGGGGCTGTTGCATTCAGACCTACAGATAACAGCAAAGCAATTAATGGCATTTGTCCTTTGCTGGGAGCCATTAGCCAAGTAGGTATGACAATTTCCTTGCCAGCGTACCCCATGTTGCAGTGATATTGAATGTAGGTGACCTTGCTCAAGGACCAGGGCGGATTAGGGTGTTCCCGGTTTAGGATAATCGGGTTTAGGGCGTTCCAGGTTTAAGATTATTCCTGCTAGGAATAGGGCGTATCCTGCTGCCTGAGTTCCCCCTTGAGTTCTCACGGGATTCAGACAGTATATTTTGGGAGATAGAAGCCCAGTGGAGGTGGATTTGTGTCGCGACCCCCTCGCCAGCAAGGAAGACACGACACAGGATTCTTCTTTCAGCGGTTTATTCAGGCCTTAACTCTAGTTTTCTCTCAAGAGCTCTCTCTCTTCACGCCCCCACACACAGCCTAATAAAGCTTACTCAAGTCCAATCCAAAGCTGCCACGTGGGGTTTTCTCATAGGGTATTGAGGGACAGCGCGCCAATACTTCCTAATAAGGAGTTGTTTACCAAGATCCACAACGGAGACCGGCGCCATCTTCTAATGGCGGCAACGGTCTACAAACACGGCTCACCACAGTTCCCCCTTATTTCTTAAAAAACAATGCAGGCGAAAGTAGAGGTCCTATCCCACTGTGCAAACATGGCTGCAATGTATGGCTCAGTCCTAAGGAGGCGCCTTCCCTAGATCTGACACCATATCAGCCGACGCCTTTTCTCGTGGGACGGGGCGTGGACGTCAAACCCGTATGCAATAGGACATGCTTCCCTTGAGGTCCGGAGACCGGATCACTCAAGTGCAGTGCCTTGCCTCGCATCCTGCATCGTGATGATGGCGAAAAGGAAGGGGGATTTTACAAGTAGCCGGTCAGTGACTATGAGGTTGGAAGTGGCAACACCGTCTCTCAGCCCCTGAGAAAACGAAGGGTCCAAAGCATAAAGTGCAGCACCAGCATGGAAGCCCATCTGCGTGCAATGGCAACAAGGCCTGCAGAGTGCATGGGCCTTCCATAACTGGGAAAGCAGGAAGAGGAGGGCATGCCAATCCCAGTGCAATGTCAAAGATAACTTGGGGTGCAATGGCCAAAACCCAGGAAATTATTGCTTAAGTTGCGCAAGCCAAACTTGTGGAGAGATACCATTCTCTAGAGCTGCAAAAGCCTGGACGATCATAGCCTTTTCTTGGCTATGGCGAGCTCTTAGGCGACAGAAAAGCCACAGACAAAGGACAACCCCAAAACAACACATCGCTCCAAAAATGCCTACTCCCACCCATTCCTTAAAGAAAGAAAAAGCAGAAGACAACCAATTCATAAATTGGCCCAATGTCACAGGGTCCACACGAGTGTTGTTCAACATGGCAATTTGTGTCAGTTGGGTCTGGATCAACTTCTCTGCTTCCATGGACCAGTTTCCGGCCAGGTACTGTCCAATAATTTGAGAGGTATTCCTGGAATCATTAAATCTGAGAGATGTTATACATAGATGTGCACGATGATCAACACAACCCAAATGTACTAGGTCTGACAATTCCTCAATCTGAGCTTGGAGGAGATCCACCCTTTGATTAATGGCCAAAATTCCTGATAAAATATGTTGATTGATTTTACTTTGAGACTCTAAAATGTTGGAAGTTTGTTGGATAACCTGATTAACCGTGGCCGCAGTCTGCACTTGACTAGCCATGGCCACTCCAGCAGTGACCGCTGCAGCAGCAGACACTGCAACCACTGTCACAATAGCTGCCGTGATTCCAAAATCCCTACGGCTCCTGAGCACCTCAATAATAGGGAAGGAGTCCGGATCCGCAGTAACCGGAATCGGGACGAAAGTCGGGACCTTCATAACAACTGCCGTGCTCCAAGATCCATTCCAACACTCAGATAAGACACATGTACAATTAGAACAGTCAATCATTTCTGATCCTGTAGTATTGGTATCATTGGTCAAAAGGAACAGAAACGGAGAATGAAGGCAGACTGCTGCAGAGGGCAGTGTAGCATTGGACACCTGAGAATTGTATGAAATGTTTTTAAGCCTCCTACCATTACCAGTGTCCTGTACAGAGCCAGACACATTAAACAGCCAGCTCTGGACTCCTCTCAATTGAGCCAGAGCAGAGACATCGGCTGTGGCCCCCTTTTCATTGGAAATCAACCATTGAAACCAAGACCAGCCTGTTCCTGTAGTGGAATTATCCTTGGAAGAATTATACAAATACCTTTTAAGAGAAGGGGAAAGAGAGAAACCCACAGCAACTTGGCGCTTCTCCCAAGAATGATCTTGACAAGGCGTGAATGTCGGGGGGAAAGAATAGTACGGGGTACAATAAGGAGAGGCCTTAAAATAAGTGGCATTACTAGCGTTAGAAAAAGCCACCGGGAGTGACACCTGGGAAATCATAGCCAAAGTGGTGATATTCATTTCAGTCAAATTTGTAGTCTCTCCTGAGCCCGCCCCTTTTCCACTACTCACTTGGCTAAGCGCCGCAAACAAGATTCCCAGTGAGACCCTACTGTTCTGTAAGGGGTCCTCCCAATTGGTCAAATTGTTGCGCTGTAAGCGAATACAATGGTTTCTCAAGAAACTGAAGCAGAAAACTCCCGTGAGATTAACACGAGAAAGGTTGAAAGCCTGTTCCTCGTCTCCTCTAGGGGAGACACAAGGGGCAGACATCTCACATGAAGTAGAAAAAAGAGTGGGGAGGACACTAGAATTTTTATGGACCGGCATCGGCATCGGCCATGTCCGAGCTACCGCCCACCACTGCATCGGTAACATCTGGACCATTATCGTCTGTGATAGGGCCAGGATACTCAGCAGAATGAAGGGTCTCATCGTTGGACTCTTGTAGGGTCCCCCGTTGTTGATCAGTTGTCTTCGAGACTTTTCTCGTTAGTCGTTCAGGGATCCACACCGGCTCCGCTCGGTCCTGTGGGAAAACACAGACAGAACCTCGTGCCCATGCCAGCACGGGATCAGGCCCATACCATTGTCCGGAAAGGACATCTTTCCACTTAACATACCCAAAATTCGGGGCAGAGGGCGAACAATGTCTATCTGCAGCAGAGCGCCCTTGAATGTCCAAATTTAAAAAATTGATAGTAAATAGAGCCAGGGAGAGGCGCTCTTTCCGGGAGTGGCCTAAGCCAATTCCCCCTTTTTGTTTTAGTAACATCTCTTTTAGAGTCTTATGAGCACGCTCTACAATACCCTGGCCTTGTGGATTGTAAGGTAAACCATGGACAAGTTGGATACCCATCTGGCTGCAAAAGGAAGAAAATTGTCGCCCAGTATATACTGGACCATTGTCTGTCTTAATGGACTGTGGTAATCCCCAGGCTGCCCAAGCTTCCAAGCAATGTGTGATAACATTTCCAGCTTTTTCCCCAGACAAAGCGGAAGCATAGATAATGCCAGAACAAGTATCTACAGATACATGGACATATTTAAGTTTACCAAAGTCAGGAACATGAGTAACATCCATTTGCCATATAGTTAAAGGCCGTAAACCATGAGGATTTACGCCTATAGAAGGAGGATGATGTAAAATCACACAATTAGGACAATCCAACACAATCTGTCGAGCATCAGCACGGGAGATGGTAAAGCGTTTCTGAAGTGCTCGTGCATTAATATGAAACTTACTATGAAAGTTTCTAGCTTGATCTAAGGAGGAAATAGGGAACACCCAAGAAGGACGAGTAGCAAGATCTGCCTGGGCATTGCCCGCAGAAAGAGCACCCGGTAAACCTGTGTGGGCTCGAATATGCAAGGGGTAAAAACAGGCGGAACGATTCCAAATCAATGTTTGAAGATGGAGAAAAAGGGAAGACATTACTCCTGATGTGTGTATGGGACCCACTGCTTCCAACACCTTTAAAGCTTGAACTACATAGACAGAATCTGAGATTAAATTAAAAGGAAATGGACATTGTTCAAAAACTTTTATGACAATTTGCAGCTCCACCCATTGCGGATTGCCAGGAGCAAACTGATGTTGGATAGGAGGTTGATCATTTACCACATAGGCTCCAATACCAGTCTTAGATCCATCTGTAAAGATATTTGTAGCTCCTGGAATAGGTGTAGAAGAAGTGATTTTAGGGAAAATGATAGGATGTTCCTTAACAAATGTAATAAGAGGATGTGATGGATAGTGATTATCTATCTCTCCTAAAAAAGAGCATCGTAATATAGCCCAATTATCCAAGTTAGCACATAAGACCAGAATTTGTTGACATGTATAAGGAACAATCACAGACGTTGGAGAGAAACCAAAAAATTGTACACTTTGTCGTATCCCTAACATAGCTAAGGAAGCAACTGCATCAGGATAATACTCAAGGGATTTTCCAGGGGACATACGTGGATGTATCCACAGTAAAGGACCATCTTGCCATAAAACTCCAGTAGGTTGTCGCACAGTGGCGAGCACACATAGTTGGAGAGGTTTATCCTCTTGAAATCTACAAAGGCTAGCATGTTGTATAGCCCCTTCCACTTTAAGCAACACTGACCTGGCTTCCTCAGTAAGATGTCGAGGGGAAGTAAGATCTGAATCACCTTTAAGAATTTCATACAAAGGTTTTAATTCAACATTGGGAATATGTAGGTAACTTCTAATCCAATTTATATGACCCAATAATTTTTGGAAATCATTTAGTGTCTGTAATTTATCAGTCCTCAGAGTTATCTTTTGGGGTGTGATAACTTTACAAGAGATAATAGCACCAAGATAATTAATAGAGTCCCCCATCTGTACCTTATCAGGTGAAATAAGCAAGCCTTTCAACTGTAGCAAATGTACTAAATCAGTATAAGCGGCCTCCAACATACATTGGGTCTTTGCTGCTAACAAAATATCATCCATATAATGTACACACCTTAATGATGGATATTTTTGTCTGAGTGGAGCAATAGTCGCACCTACAAACATTTGACACATGGTAGGACTATTTGCCATGCCCTGCGGCAGAACTACCCACTCAAACCTCTGATCAGGCTCCTCGTGATTACACGAAGGCAAGGTGAAAGCAAAACGTTCTGAATCTAGAGGATGCAATGGGATGGAAAAGAAACAATCTTTAATGTCTATACATATCACTGGCCAATTTTTAGGGATAGTAGAAAGTAAAGGCAACCCTCTCTGAATAGATCCCATGAGTTGCATTTGAGCATTAATAGCCCGTAGATCGTGCAGCAACCGCCATTTTCCAGTCTTCTTTTTAATAAAAAATATGGGTGTATTCCAAGGAGAAGTGGATGGCCTTATATGTCCTAACTTTAACTGTTCTTGAATTAAAACATGTGCTGCAGCCAGTTTCTCAGAGGAGAGTGGCCACTGAGGCACCCATACTGGCTCCCCTGACTTCCAGGTAATGGGCACCTGATCCTCAGCAGCCCCTAAGAAAAACCCAACCCATGTCTGTTAAGTTTTGGTATTGATTATACGGGACGTCTACGTCCCTGTAAATTTTTACCTAATCCAAGGCCTGGTCTATATCCCATGTCTTGCATTATCTTTTGGGCAACTGCTGAGTATTCATTGCTAAGTTGAAACCCCATGTCCTTCATAAGATCACGTCCCCATAGGGAGATTGGAAGATCAAGCACATATGGTTGAAAAATGCCAGAATGTCCTTCAGAATCTTTCCATGATAGATGTCTACAGCTGACTTGTGGAGCTTGAGCATATCCTAAACCCCTCAGCGATTGATCCTAGAGTTGCACCGGCCACCCCTTTGACCAGTCCTTCATTGCTATTATGCTACGATCTGCTCCAGTATCCAGTAATCCTAAAATTGATTTGCCTTCTATAGTTAAGTTTAATGTGGGATGGTCATCCATTTCTAAGGACAAAAAGACACAATTTCCCCCCGTTGTTCCAATCTTATCGTTTAATCTCAAATGGGAGCCAGCAGGAAAACGGGTATGTAGACTGGGTAGAATTAACAATTGAGCAATCCGGTCTCCTGGGGAGATGGACACAATACCTTTCGGAGCTTCTACCATAACCTTTACTGTTCCTATTGTATCTGGATTAATAATTCCAGGGAAGATGTAAAGGCCTTGTAAGGCGGAAGAAGCACGCCCAACTAACAACCCTACAGTACCAGGTGGCAAAGGTCCTTTAAAGTCAGTCTCCACCAATTTGACTCCCATTTTAGGTGTTAATACGAGTCTGGAGGCGGAACAGAGGTCCAGTCCCGCGGCACCTGTAGTGGTTCTCCGCGATCTTTGGGATGTCGTAGAGATGGCCATGTTTCGCTCTCCATTGTCCCATTCTCCATTGCCCCATATATTTGCGGGCCCTGAGGTCGAGGGCCCTTCCGGCCGTTTTTTGGCATCTGTCTATCTGATATTGGCTGTCCATGAATGTCCTTGACTGATCTGCATTCATTAGCCCAATGTTTACCCTTCTTGCAACGAGGACATAGTCCTGGCTGTCGAACAATTGAGGATGACCCTTTTTTGTCCTGTAATTGACATGTTTGGGGACAATCACGCTTAAAATGTCCCTCCTGGCCACATCTAAAGCACTTTCCTGTATGAGGGGGTGGCTTTCGGGTTAGCTGGAGAACGGCAGCAGCCAACCCTGCATTAGTAAGGGGCCCACCTATTTCCCTACAGACTTTCATCCATGCCTCTATTCCTTTATTTTTATATGGGGTTATAGCTGCTTTGCATTCCTTAGTACATTGTTCAAAAACAAGTTGTTTGATCAAAGGCATAGCTTTATCAGGGTCCCCGAATATTTTCCCCGCTGCATCTACCATCCGAGCCACAAAGTCAGAAAAAGGCTCTGTGGGGCCTTGAATGATCTTAGTTAGATTACCAGATACTTCCCCTCTGTTAGGCAAGGACTTCCAGGCTCGGATGCAGATGTTGTTAATTTGCTCATATACTTCCGGTGGGTACCCTGTTTGTTGATTGGCAAATCTGCCCTGTCCCAAAAGCATGTCCTTATCCCAGGCAGGGCGTCCCGCTGCATGATTTTGGGCCGCCTGCTCTACTGCCCCCTCTAACATAAATGCTCTCCAATCCAGATACTTTCCTGGAGAAACACAGGCACGCACCAGGCTCGCCCAATCAGACGGAGTCATACAAAAGCGAGAAAGGCCCTCCACCTGGGTAAGTGTAAATGCAGCATCCACACCATAGGTTCGGACTGATTCAGCCAATGTCTTGACAATTTTAAAGTCAAGGGGTTCATGATATCACCCCCGATTGGCATCTTGAAACACAGGGAATGCTACACCCATGTCCGAATGAACCTTTCTCCATGTTTGTGCATGAAACGTCCTATTGGATCCTGGGTTAGGATAGGGTGGAGGGTCAGGAGGAATCTCCAAAATTTCCTCCCCCTCTTCCTCATATCCCACATCTGTCTTTGAGTACTTATGTTCTGTGTAGACAGCCTTACGGGGATCACCTCGCCCTTTAGTCACACCTTTTCCTTTTTTCTCTCTAGCTTGCCGTGATAGCAATTCCAATACTTCCTCATTATCTGAAATACTGTCTTCCTCAAAGGCTTTCAATTCAGTCAAATCTGGATAAAGTCTAGTCTTTGGCTGACTTGAACGTTTATCATCTCTATCACTTCCCCCACTCTTAATACTTTCAGCTCCCTCGGACCTCTCCTCATGCAATTGTTCAAGAACCTCCTGTCCTTTGGTTAGGGCATCCTGACATCTACTGTCAGATAAGCAACCCCTTACTAACTTCCATAAAGGAATCACCCCACCTTCGAGGGTCCCTTGTTGGTGTGCAAAATCTAAATCCCTGCCTAGTTTTTCCCAGCTGGGGGTCGTGAGACTGCCCGAGTAAGCAAACCACGGAGCCGCTAGATCTATTTGTTTTAAGAACATCTGCAAAGTACTCTGTTTAACTTTTAAACCTTTAGATCGTAGCAGTCCATCCAGGGCTAACAGAATAGGGCTAGAAGCAGAGGCGCCCATGGCGTTAATGCAGAAAGCAAAAGCAAAGAAATAAAGTGAAAGTCCAAAAAATCCCCGCTCTCTCTTTTTACAGAGGAGGGACCCGCTAATTTTTCCGCGGATTCCCACTTACCTGGGAACTTACCGGTGCACCACCCTGACCGCTGAAAGTTCTGGATCCTGGGATTGAGAGGTATTCGGTTCCCCATCCGGGCCACCAACTGTCGCGACCCCCTCGCCAGCAAGGAAGACACGACACAGGATTCTTCTTTCAGCGGTTTATTCAGGCCTTAACTCTAGTTTTCTCTCAAGCGCTCTCTCTCTTCACGCCCCCACACACAGCCTAATAAAGCTTACTCAAGTCCAATCCAAAGCTGCCACGTGGGGTTTTCTCATAGGGTATTGAGGGACAGCGCGCCAATACTTCCTAATAAGGAGTTGTTTACCAAGATCCACAACGGAGACCGGCACCATCTTCTAATGGCGGCAACGGTCTACAAACACGGCTCACCACAGATTTGGGCAGAGAACGTGGATTTCCCCAGAACGTGTTTGTAGACGGCTGGTGTGAGTTCGGGAATAAAGAGTTGCTGTTTGAATCTACAAGCTGTGTGGTGGCTCGTGATTGTGTGCCCAGCCAGACTGTGGCATTTGGCGGCCCCTAAGGGGAACTTCTGAAGCTTGGAGGTAAGTGAAATTGCTCGTCCCTGAGGAAGAGCAAAAGAATGGGTGACCATTTCAAAAAAAAAAAAACAGTGCGTTCTTGTTTTGATTTATCTTGTTTTTGTTTCAAGCTGCCTATCCCTAGAAATTTCTCAGGCAAACTGGAAAAAATGGTTGACTAAAGGTTTGAAGTTTGTCGGCCCTGAGGAAGAGAAAATTGATACAACGATTTTTTATTCCGTTTTTGTTTCATTCAGTTTCGGTTTTGTTTTGTGTTATCTTATTGGGTTGCGTTATCTTTATAGTAGATTAGAAATTAGTAAAAAACAAACTGAAAAGATGTTAAGTAAATTGTTAGAGGTTCAGACCATGGAGAAAGACATTTTAGATCAAGCAAAAGAGAAGGTCTCTCGAGCTAGTCAGACAGAGGAAGAAAATTTAAAGGAAAAGGGGTTGTTAGGAAAAAGGCCACAACAGGAGGCTGTTACTAACTCCATTTTATCACAAGAGGGCGTAATTCAACCAACAGCCCCACCGATGGAGACAGCTGAGTGGCCCTCAAACCCCGTAGTTGATAAATGGGATCCTGAGACAGGACCTCAAAGATTAGCATGCCCTGTACTTGAACAGGCAGGAGGGCAGCGAATTCACCGTGCTTTAGATTTTAAAACAGTGAAGCAGTTAAAGGAGGCTGTAACAACCTATGGTCCCCAAGCTCCCTTCACGGTAAGCATGGTCGAGTCCATTACTAACTTGGACATGACGCCAGCAGATTGGGCTAGCATGTGTAAATCTGTACTAAATGGAGGACAATATTTGTTATGGAAGGTTGCCAATGAGGAATTTTGCGCGGAGACAGCTAGGCGAAATGCAGCAGCCGGTTACCCTCAAAGAAATCTAGATATGTTGTTAGGAAAAGGACCTTATGAGGGTCAACGGCAACAAATTGAATATGATCCTGCTATATATGCACAAATTGCTGCAGACGCAGTTAGGGCATGGAAGACTTTACAAGGACATGGAGATTTACAAGGTCAGCTATCTAAGGTAATACAGAGAGCTAATGAACCTTACGCTGACTTTGTAGATAGGCTAATTCAAACGGCTACCAAAATTTTGGAGGATACAGAACAAGCAATGCCATTAATAAAACAACTGGCTTATGACCAAGCAAATCGTTGCTGCAGAGAGGTTATTGGACCATGGAGACATGAAGATTTAAACACATATATTAAATTATGTAGAGATATTAATGAACAAGGGCAAGTCTTGGCAGGTGCAGTACAACAGGCTTTAGATGCCAGGCCAAAAACATGCTATGATTGTGAACAAACAGGACATTTTAAAAGGAATTGCCCCATAGGAGGAGGGTTTAACAAAAGTAGGTATCAAAGGAATAGAATACCGGGTATTTGCCCACGATGCTGTAGAGGGAGACATTGGGCTAATGAATGCCGTTCTCAAACCACCATAGAGGGTACTCCCTTATCAAAAAACGGACAAAGACCATGATATCGTGGAGAAAGGCATCAGGCTCCATTGCCAAAAAACGGACAGGGGGGCCCAATGCTCTGGGGCCCACAACCACAAATCTACGGGGCAGTGGAGGAACCCAGCAACACCATCAGGCTAGTGCCCAGGACACATTGTCCATTAAATCCCTCATCAGACAAACCCGAGGGAGCGCAGGGTTGGACATCTGCGCCTCTGCCAGAGCAGTATTAACTCCAGAGATGGGAGTTCAAATCATTCCCACAGGAGTAAAAGGACCTCTTCCCCAAGGAACAGTAGGCTTATTATTGGGACGTAGTTCATCTACATTAAAAGGACTTATGATAAGTCCTGGGGTAATTGATCCCGATTATGTAGGTGAAATAAAAATTATAGCTAGTTCTCCAAGAGGTATATCAGTAATTTCACCTGGAGATAGAATAGCACAGTTGTTAATAATACCCAGCCTACATAATAAATTTCCTAGTCATAGTGTAGAAAGAGGTTCCAGGGGATTAGGCTCCACAGGTGTAGATTGGGCTATGTTGTCTTTAAATTTAGATTCTCGCCCAATGCTAAAACTAAATATTCAAGGTCATGAGTTTAATGGGCTACTGGACACAGGAGCTGACCTTAGCATCATCTCTTGTCAAGAATGGCCAAAACATTGGCCATTACAACAAGCCACTCAAACGCTTCGAGGCCTAGGAGTGGCGACTAATCCCCATAGAAGTTCTATGATATTAGATTGGAAGGATCCTGAAGGATGTGAAGGAACTATACAGCCATATGTATTGGATCATCTTCCTATAAATTTATGGGGATGAGATGTCCTAGATCAATCAGGTTTGACGTTAACAAATAACATCAATCCTAATACGCCCACTACTAGGGCTAGACAAGGCTTTAGGAAAGAAAAAAGATTAGGAAAACAAGGGCAAGGTATAGCAGCACCAATACAAATAGATCAAGGAACAGAGAGACATGGGTTGGATTTTCAGAAAGGGCCACTGAGACAATCAAAATTACTTGGAAATCAGAAAGACCAGTGTGGGTTCCTCAGTGGCCCCTGACTAAAGAAAAGATACAAGTAGCCCATGATCTGGTCAAACAACAATTAGCGGAAGGACATATACAACCTTCCATATCTCCCCATAATACTCCCATTTTTGTCATCAAAAAGAAATCTGGTAAATGGAGATTATTGCAAGATTTAAGAGCCATTAATAATGAGATGGTTATTATGGGACCTGCTCAATCAGGGATTCCTCAATTGTCTGCTTTGCCAAAAACCTGGCATGTTTTAGCTATAGATATTAAAGATTGTTTTTTTTCAATTCCAATTCATCCCGAGGATAGTCCACGTTTTGCATTTACTATCCCTTCATTAAATCATGAAGGTCCTGATCAGAGATATGAATGGAAAGTACTCCCTCAAGGGATGGCTAACAGTCCAACTATGTGTCAAATATATGTTAACAAAGCAATCCAGCCACTTAGAAATCAAAATCCTGAACTACAAATATTTCACTATATGGATGATGTATTATTGGCACATAAAGATAAAAACATATTGCTGGAATGTTATGCCACACTTACAAACTTATTAAAAAATTATAATCTAGAGATAGCAATAGATAAAGTACAATTAAATTTTCCAATTAATTATTTAGGAGTTCTATTATCCTCAACGATGGTCCGTCCACCAAAAATTCAAATACGAGTAGATCAACTCAAATCACTTAACGACTTTCAAAAGTTATTGGGAGGCATAAATTGGATAAGGCCTTATCTAGGTATACCAACAGGAGAGTTGGGACCTTTATTTGATATTCTAAAAGGTCCATCAGATCCAAATTCACCCCGCATGTTAACTCCTAAAGCAAGAAAGGCATTAAAAATTATTGAAACATATATGGAAAACATACATTTGGATAGAATTGATATAAGTTTGCCTTTATTATTTATTGTACTACCAACAAAAAATATTCCTACAGGAGTATTTTGGCAAGAAGGTCCATTATTGTGGATACATTTATCTTATTCTCCTAACACTATTCTTACTAGGTATCCTGAGGCTGTAGGACAATTAATACTCAAAGGAATAAAAGCAGCAAAGGGAGTGTTTGGAATTTCTCCCAATAAAATTATTACTCCATATACTATGGATCAAATTGATGAGTTAGCTAATGAGTTAAATACTTGGGCAATAATCATGTGTAAATCTAATGTTACATTTGATAATCATTTACCATCTAATCCTTTGTTGTCTTTTTGGTCTTCTTATCCTGTAGTTTTTCCTAAAATGACAAGAAAAACACCTATCATGAATGCTCCAAATATATTCACTGATGGGTCTAATAATGGTACAGAAGCAGTAGTTACCCCTGATCAAACTTTTACATTTTTAGTACGCAAACAATCAGCTCAAAAGGTAGAGCTTAATGCAGTTTTACAAGCTTTTTTGATGTTTAAAGATTCTGTATTTAATTTATTTTCTGATAGTCAGTATGTAGTTAATGCTATAGTATCTCTTGAAGATGCTGGTAGGATTTCCCCTTCTTCTACTGTTTTCTCTTTGTTTTCCACTATACAAAGTCTAATCTGGGACAGAAAAGATCCATTCTTTATAGGACATATTAGGGCACATACAGGATTGCCTGGAGCCCTTAGTTTAGGCAATGATTTAGCAGATAAAACTACACATGACATACATATTTTCTCTACATTTGAAGAAGCTACAAATTTTCATAAAACGTTTCATGTTAATGCTAATACTTTACAAAAGCGTTTTGAAATAACTAAGGAACAAGCTAGACATATAATAAAACAATGTCAAAATTGTGTGACATTTTTACCACAAGTTAATCTTGGAGTCAATCCTAGAGGACTGATACCTAACCATATTTGGCAGATGGACGTCACACACTTGCCAGAATTTGGAAAATTAAAATATTTACACGTTACAGTTGATACTTCTTCTGGATTTTTGATGGGCTCCCTTCATTCCGGAGAAAAAACTAAAGATGTTATAGCTCATTGCTTACAAAATTTTGCCACTGTGGGCGTTCCTAAACAGTTAAAAACCAATAATGGTCCTGGCTATACCTCTACCTCTTTTAAACAATTTTGCTCATCATTTGGTATTACTCATATAACAGGAATCCCATACAATCCACAGGGACAAGGCATAGTTGAAAGAGCTCATCAAACTATTAAAACATACTTATTAAAGCAAAAAGAGGGAATTGGAAGGGGGTATATATCCCCCAAAGATAAACTTAAAATAACGCTTTTTACTCTAAACTTTTTAAATTTGGATTCATCAGGACTTAGTGCTGCGGAAAGGCATATGTATCCAAAAAATGTACATAAGCCTAAAGTACTTTGGAAAGATATTCTAACAGGACAATGGAAAGGTCCTGACCCAGTGATTGTCTGGAGTCGGGGCTCTGTTTGTGTTTTTCCACAGGGAGAACAGCAGCCGATTTGGATTCCAGAGAGATTAACTAAAACAATTTCTACAGATCAAAAAGAAGATGATTTGACTCAAATCCATAACAGCTGATATCCAGAACTCCAGCTTGGCCATTCTTACATCTGCGACAGTGATTAACCAGGGTGCTTTTTTCAATAGCTATTTTATTATTGCATTTTTCCACATCATAAGGTTCTATTTTTATTTTTTGAGCTCATACAAACCTAGGTTAATGTTTTTCTGATCAGTTTTATTTTTTGACTGTGGAGTTTTTAAACATTGCAATGGAGATTTCACCCAGGTAAAGCTACAAGGCCTTTACTATTTTCTTATGTGTTGTACGTCTGTGTACACTCTTGTGTTTTGTGTTGTATGTCTGTATGTGCGTATGTCCATATTTCTTATATGAGGAGCGCTCATGAAAAAATGGATCCGAATTATTATTATTTTTTTATTCACGTGATTTAAATGGTTTAATTTAAATTAGGTAAACAGCTGTTAAGGATTGTTTTTAAAGTAGGTTAACAGATCTGTTTGTTTACTTTCACCTTTCCTTTTCATTATATTTAATAATTCTTTTCAGGATAATGTCTCTTTGGCATCATTGCCAGAATTCCTATCTCCATCCCAGTGCCGGTGAAGACAAAGATAAAACCAAACTACAGCTTCTGTGATAGCTATCACAGTAAGCTGTATAAACTGATGCATCAATGAATATAACTCAACAAGTAATGCTCAATCAAGGAGTCAACTTACTTTGGGAGGAAACGGATTTTGGGAGGAAATGGACATATTGATAGATTCCTCCACTTTGAACTGCTTGCAAAACTTGCCTGAACTATGTAACTATCGTTTGGTGCAGCGAATTGTGGTAATGCTGGCATATCTTTGCTGATGGTGTCACTAGTGATGCAATTTTTATTTCCTTGCCAGCGCACCCCATGTTAACTGTGGTAGTGCTGACATATCTTTGTTGATGGTGTCACCAGTGATGCAATTTTTCCCAAGGAGCCGTCAATTGGCTTGGTGTTGTGGCATTTCTGTATTCTCCTCCCTTCTGCTAGTGATGGTCTAAAATTTGGGGGCCAATGACTGTATGCTGGACCGGTAGTCAGTGATGGGTATGATCCAATTGCAGTGGTATCAACCTAAGACAGGAGGCTGATGCCTAAAGGTCAGTTTTCCGATGACGGGTAAGAACCATATGTTGAATTGGACAACCTACCAGGCACGGTCCTTAAGCCACATTAACCTCACTCCCCCACTGGCACCAAGGCCAAATTTGGGGGCCAACAGAGGTGAGGCAAAGAACCTCACCCCCCCACTGGTGCATAGACCTATCCACAAGTATGGCTGTATGCTGGACTGGTAGTCAGTGACGGGTATGATTCAATTGCAGTGGTATCAACCTAAGACAGGAGGCTGACACCTAAAGGTCAGTTTTCCGATGACGGGTAAGAACCATATGTTGAATTGGACAACCTACCAGGCACGGTCCTTAAGCCACATTGCTTGGGGAGATGCTGGGAGCCATTAGCCAAGTAGGTATGACAATTTCCTTGCCAGCATACCCCATGTTGCAGTGACATTGAATGTAGGTGACCTTGCTCAAGGACCAGGGTGGATTAGGGTGTTCCCGGTTTAGGATAATCGGGTTTAGGGCGTTCCAGGTTTAAGATTATTCCTGCTAGGAATAGGGCGTATCCTGCTGCCTGAGTTCCCCTTGAGTTCTCACGGGATTCAGACAGTATATTTTGGGAGATAGAAGCCCAGTGGAGGTGGATTTGGGCAGAGAACGTGGATTTCCCCAGAACGTGGTTGTAGACGGCTGGTGTGAGTTCAGGAATAAAGAGTTGCTGTTTGAATCTACAAGCTGTGTGGTGGCTCGTGATTGTGTGCCCAGCCAGACTGCGGCAGTCCTTATATAGTAGGGTGACATTGTGACCATTGCCCCCTCTTGTCCCCCCTTGAATTCCTCAAGGTGCCACCATGACCATTTAGGCTCCAGATTTGTGACTGGAGCAGGGCTCTAGTCTCCTCAGATCCTGGATTTCAAACAGGATCTCAAACAGTATATCCTGTGCTCCCAGTGTACAGTGAACCCAGAGGAGAGCTATAGGGAGGATATCTACCCAAGAAACTCCCATTTCCTGGCAGACTTAAGCTAGGAGGGTCTTTAGGATACAGTTTTATAAGTTCCACTTTCCCTGAACTCTGTGGTTAGTATGCAGCATGTAGCTTCCATTTGATTCCCATTATTTAGACAATGCCCTGGACAATTTCTGTGATGAAGGCAGGCCCATTGTCTGACTTGATGGATAAGGGCAGGCCATATCCAGAAATGGTTTCTCTTTTTTTAATATTTTTTTAGTTGTAGTCAGACAAAATACCTTAGTTTTATTTATTTATTTTTATGTGGTGCTGAGGATCGAACCCAGGGCCCCACGTGTGCTAGGCGAGCACTCTTACCGCTGAGCCACAATCCCAGCCCCAGTGGTTTAGTCACTTCTCAGGCTCACTCTGTCTGGTCAGATGACCTCCACCCACCCTGAGCAAATGCACACCATTACCAAGAGGTATAGATGTCCCTTGCTTGGGATAAAAGCCTAGCTCTATAACTTTAAAATGTAAAATTCCAACAGCCTAGACCCCTGGGATCTGTGCTGGCTGCTGGTTAGCATTATTTTTGGCACAAGTTGTACACTCTGGCTGACCTGGTTACACAGTGTATGGAGTTTGGCTATGAATTAGTACCTGTTAAACAAGATTCCAAAATAGTTTTTCCTAGGTGAAAAATTTCATGGTTTTGAAGCATCACCTGATACCCCAAGCTTTGTGGGATGAAAATCCACTGGTCTGGCAGTACCCTCCATCATTCTGGCATTTTCTGTTCTCCCTCTGTGGCAGCCCATTTATATTCTTCTCTGGTGTACCTAGGATGGTCTCGGAGCCTTGAGGCCATCATTTGAGCTGCCTGGGCTGTCCTAGGGATGATGTCCTGACACAGAGCCACTTCTTTGGCATCTAATCAGTCATTCTATTTCCTTGGCTTTCTGGGTCTGTTCCTTTCTGGTGTCCATGAGAGTACATCACAGCCACTTGGGCTGGTT
This sequence comes from Marmota monax, assembly GCF_021218885.2. Lineage (NCBI taxonomy): Eukaryota > Metazoa > Chordata > Mammalia > Rodentia > Sciuridae > Marmota > Marmota monax. The sequence continues at coordinate 8,126,372 of NW_026693473.1, read as the reverse complement.
TCCAGACTGCTTCCAGAAGTTTGGGTATTTTTTAATTGTTTTTAATTTTTTACTCCCTGTTGATATAAGTCTTCTTTCCTTGTAGATGGCCCCATGACACATGTAGAGTGGTAAAAACATATTTTGAATTAGTATCAATGTTGACTCACTGGTCAGTGGCATACTCTATGGCCATGCTCAGTGCCCATAACTCAGCCATTTGGTGACCACCCCTGAGGTAGCATTCCCACTTACTCCACATGTTTTTCTGAAATTACCACAAATCCAGCCCTCCTTTGTTCTTTCTGCTGCTCCCATCCATGAATAGGGTGAGATCTGGGTTTTGCAGTGGCTGGTCAGTCAGATCAGGTTGACTGGAGTAGACTTCATCTATCAGGTCCTCACAGTTGTGTGAGGGAGGTGGATCATCTGGCAGGAAGAATGCAAAGTTTAGAGTGAGCACAGTTTCTAGTGTTACATGGGGGTTTTCATATAATGGTCCTTGATAGTGGGCCATTCAGGAGCTGGTCAGCCTTTGGTACTCCTTGTGATCCATCGGGGCAGTGATGGCCTGTGGGACTTTTACATTGATATTCTGTCCAAGGGTCATCTTGTCAGTTGATTAAGGTCACAGTATCTGCCAAAGCTATTAGGCACAGAGGCTATCGGGTCACTAACGCAGTTGTTTCAATAAATGAGCCACTGACTGCTGCCAGGGGCCATACTCTCAGGTAAGGACCCCAAGTACAGTTCTGCTTTTTTCTGCCACAAAAAGATCAGAAGCCATTGTTATATCAGGCAGTCCAAAAGCAAACACCCAGGTTAACTTCATTTTAATCTCCTGGAAAGCATGTTCTTGTTCAGTTCCCCAACATAGGGGGTCTTTTTCTGTCCCCTTGGTGGCCACACACAGTGGTTTAGCCATCACTGAATACAAAGGGATCCAGATTCAACAAAAACATGCTGCTCCCAAGAATTCATATTTTCTTCCTGGTATTGGGTCTGGGGATGAAACAGACAGCCTGTTTTCATTCAGGTCCTAAGATCATTGGCCAGGTGTAATGTAAAACCTAGGATACTTTACTTGTTGCTGATAGATTTGAGCCTTTTTCCAAGAGACTATAATGCACTTCTGAAAGGAGGGTCAGCAGATCTGTAGTTCCAGACCAGCAGCCCTCTCCATCTGGACTGGCCAAGGGAATGTCACCAATGTATTATAGGAGAATGCAATTCAGGTGGTTCCCAGGGAAGGCAGCTAGATCCCTTCCTAGTGTCTCCCCAAATAGGAGAGTTCTTAAGTCCCGGGGGAGTTTGGGTCCAAGTCAGCTGAACTTTCTTTCCAGTCTCTGGGTCCTGCCTTTCAAATGCAAAGAGGGGTTGGCTGATTGGGGCTAATCAGAGACAAAAGAAGGCATCCTTCAGATCCAGCCACTAACCCACTAATCCTGGAGTGAAATAGGCTGAGGAGTATGTAAGGGTTAGGGACCACTGGGTGAAGTGTTACTACTGCCTTGTTAACTGCTTGGAGGTCTTAGATTGATAATCTTTGCTATTAGGCTTTAGCACTGGCAAAAAGAGAGTGTTCCAGGGGGGCTGGCACTCGATCAGGATCCCAGAGTCTCTCAGTCTCTGGAGGTGCTTCCTTACTCCAAAGAGTGTGTCCCTTGAGAGGGAATACTGTCTCTATCTGATAGGCTCTGCTCCTGGTTTCAATTCAACAACTAATGGGGGTGAATTCTTGGCCAACCCAGGAGGGTTGTTTTCTGCACAGTCTGAGAGGAACTCTTGAAGCAAGGAGGAAGAATTTTCATTGGCAGTTGGATTTGGGGATAGAGTCTCCATTCATCTCCCTGGGGTAATGTAACTTCCCTAACCATGGTGGGTCCCTTCCCTAAGGTCATATAGGCAGGACCATCAGGGAAGAAGGTGATTTGTGCTCCAATTTTGAAAGGAGATCTCTTCCAAGAAGGGGAACTGGGCAGTTTGGCATGTACAGAAACTCATGTGATACCAAATGTCCCCTCAGCTTACAGGTGTGGAATTCGCAGAAAGGGTTGGGTGTCTGTGAGCCAGTTGCTCCTATTACAGTAACCCCTTTACCAGTGAATGGGTGATGGGTTGCATGACCATGCTGTGTTCCATGCTCATGTCTACCCGGAATGTCATTGGGTGGCCTGCTACTGTCATCTTGACCAAGGGCTCCATTAGACCAAGAATCAAAGAGCTCAGTCTCTCTTATTCTGAGTCCATTCTGGCCAGGCCAGTAAGGCCACTAATGCTGAGCTCCACTTGGTATTGGCCCTCCTGGTTCGGTGGTGGGTTCTTTTGAATCGGTTTGGCCTAATTATGATTTGGGCACTTGTGTTTCCAGTGGCCTAGTCCCCTACAGTAAGCACATTTGTCCTTCTGCAGTATAAGGTGACTTCCAGGTGTCTGGTTCTTGCAAGGTGCCCCAGGCCATCTGACTGGGTCTGGACATTTGAGTGCTGCTTCCAGGAGGGACACCTGCTTCATCTGTTTGTCCACCTCTCTCTATGTAGTTTGATCTCAGGTTACAAAGATTTTTTTGGCTATCTCAAGAAGCTGGGAGGAGATCATACCTGTGAAACTTCTATTTCTGGAGTTTCTTTTCTGATATCTGGACTGGAGTGGGCCACAAAATTAATGCTGACCATGCGCTGATTCTTGGGGATTTCTGGATCAAAAGGGTGTGAAAATTCAAAAAGCTTCACAACGCCACTCATAAAACTCTAAAGGGGGCTCTTCCGTCTTCTGGAGTACCATAGCTACTTTAAACATGTTAGTGGGATTTCTTGCACCTGTCTGGGCCCCTTGAAGAAGGGCATTTCAGTTTTGCTCCGGCTGGTTGCGTCTCTCTTCAGTGTTGTGATCCCAGGCTGGGTCCTCCCCTGGGGCTGCCCTTATGCCCAGACTTCAGCATCTTCCTTTTGGTCAGTGGCCTGTACTTGGAGCCATTTCCAGGCCTCCCTCAAAATTCATCTCTTCTCCTCAGTGTTAAAGAGGGTGAGGAGGAGCAGACAGCAGTCTCCCAGGTTGGTTGATGGGTTTGGAAGATTGACTCCAGGAGTTCTATAAGCACCTGTGGTTTTTCTGAGATTGAAGGGGTATGGTGCTTCCAATTCAGGAAGTCAGTGGTACCGAAAGGCTAATATAAAAAATGGAATGCCCTTCTTGAACAGTGCCATTTGTGTTGCCCTGTGGGGGCCCATGAGTCTCTTGCAGGGGTGCCGAGGTCCAGACCCAGCAGGGGTGGGGGGAGTGGGTTCCAGGGGTCTTGAAGGAGGAGTGGCATGGGAGAAAGAAGAGGAGTCGGGACAACAGGTTGCAAGTTACGAGCAACCTCCATAAGAAATCTCTGCTGCCCCTGGAGGGACCTTTATTTTAATCTTTTTTACAGGTGTTTTTTCAGGTAGTTAATAGACAGCTTCAAAGCCCGAAACTTTTTTGATTTACATAATTTTCAAGAGTTACAATCTTTTCTGACATACATTGATTACCTGAGATATTGAGTACATTGCTCAAAATATTTTTCTGTAACCTTAGTCAATCATGATTAAGCTTTTACGTTTTCACCTCAATCACTAGATTACATGACTCCTGACCTATTATTCACTTCTAACTTTAAAGCATACCTGTAATTATTTCATTAACCTTTAACTTTAAAGCATACTTATGATTATTGGTAAGCTTTCTTACTTTTAAACTAAAATCCCAGTAAAACACACTTAAAGTAGTGAAAGTCTAGTATTTAAAAGCCTACTACTCTGAAGTGCCTCTAAAATATATCTGTGTTAATTTTACATGATTCTATTTTAATTTCCAAGGTAATTTCCTTTATTCATATGACCTATTCAACTGCTTTCTTAAAGAACTTCCTTGATCCTTGGTCAAAACACACCAATTCTTACGTCTTTGTAATCTTTAACTAAAGGGTAGGCTTCATACCTCAACCCACTTGTCATTTATATTAACTATGTTTTCCATTTTCATCAAGTTTCTGTGTGAGGCAAAGGAGGGTCTATTGGTTGGGGGAATGTATTTTTATTAGCCTCTTGTCCTTGGGGGAATACCATAAGCTACATATGGTGGTCCTTGTACTGTTGGCACAGCAATTGTTTTTCTGTAGCTAGGCTGTTGTACAGGTTATGGCTTTAGGATGGGGTTGGGGGGGCGGGTAGTGTAAATTGTTGACCATGGGATAAATATTTCTTGTTGTTCAGGCTTGAGGAATAACATATTGTTTGTATCCTGAGACATTCAAATGCACCTCATGGCATGTCTCAATTGTATCCTTATTCTCATTCTGGAATTTTCCTGCAATCACAGGCAATACGTACTTTTATTATTGATTGACGTATGCCCTGTTATCCATATCTTGAGTATCATAAACAAAACACTTAACATTCCCAATGGTTCCGGTTTCCAGATGGTGTGGCCCAGCCGCAGCATTCCCCATGCTGTGACCCTGTCAGACAGTGGGTGCAGGAACGCCTTCCCCACAGGGGCAGCTGCAGGGCCTGTGGTTGTTTATCAGACCTGAGGTATCTCCCCACAGGTTCTGGTTTATGATCTTCTGGCGGGGTGGGGAGCTGAGGGTGGGGGAAGACACAGCACATGGCAGCAGGGATATCAGGCACTGAGGCTGGTTGTCTAGGAGCCAGTTGCAGAGCTGTGGGCAAGTAGAGTGGTGGGGCAGCGACTGCTCTTCAGGATCCCCTTGTTGAATGGGCTTGGAACTTTGGAACTGTTGGATTTTTGGCTAACATAACCCTACACTGACCCTTGGGGTTAATGCCAAACCACATCCATGGAGGCAAAGTCTTGGCAATTGGGAACCAGGAGCCTATGTAAGGAAACTGACCTGGGTGACCTGGAGTCCCAGTGACAATGCAGTGCACTGCCTTGATGGTGGGGACATGGAAGGTGCCTTCTGGAGGCTAATTAACATCAAAAGCAAGCCATTCAACCTCACAAGAGTGCCCTTTTTCAGTTTAATACTGTAATCCTCAGAGTCCCCTTTCTTAAAATACTTAATCATGCAGTCCAGGACTGTAGGGTTAGACAATATTCCTCCCGTGTCCCACCCTGTATCCGTGTGACAAGACAGACAGGGGGGCATCAGAAAAGATGTACCCATATAAACCCCAGGCTTGGCCAGAGGTTCTGCTACAGGAGGTGAATCGCCATTATGCCACATGAAGTCACCACAGAACCACAGGTTGGGACTCACTCAGACTATGTAACACAAAGCCATGGAGCCATAAAAAAAAAAGTTACATTCACTCACACCCACAGTTGAAAGAAGTTCCTCCCCCACCTTTCTTCCTTTGGGGTTCCCTGAACTGTTGGCTGGTGGGTGGTAATCAGTCTCCTCTTCTGTCCTTGGTAACAGACTGCCTATGGTCCTGGGTCCCCGGACCTTACCTCCAGTAGACTGCACAAGAGTTTTGTCCCACTCTCTAGGGAGTCCGGGCACTGGCAGCCACTCTGGAGTTGCAGGCCCTCTAGGCAAAAAAAGAGCCCAGAATTCTCAGGTGGTGATGTCTCATTCAGTCTGAGGGCCACCATGGACACCAGCACCGAATGCCTACCAAACTGATGGCCCAAAACCAGCACAGTTGTTGGTTCCCGGCCAATGCCTTAGAAATGTTGTGGGAATCAGATAAAAAATGGCAATCAGCACTCAAAAATTGTAAGAAACCGGGGGGGGGGGGGGAAAACCAACATGGCGGCCAGCAAGGAAGCAGCACTTTCAGTATCTCCACATTAACCGGATCAGAAACACCCATTAAAACAGCTACATTCTACCTACTGAGGAACTTCTAGCAAAATTCCGCTGAAAGGAGACCTGCCAGGAATTAGTAAGTTATATTAGAGGTGACAGTTGGCCCCAGACAAGTGAATCTTGGCCGGCCACGCGGGCGCAGAGGTCCAATCCCGCAGCCACCGCCCAACCGGCTCTGCAAGCGGCCCCCGGCGGCCCGGGGCAGCGAGAAGGGTCCCCGCCTGGCCCGGCAGACGGCCCCCCCCATCCCGGCTCTCCTGGCATCCCCGCTTGCTCTGTGATTGGCCACCCCGCCCGCCCGGCTCTTAGCCACGAGGCCTCTGCCTACCGGGTTCTACAAGCGGCCCCCGGCGGCCGGCGGGGCAAGAAGGGTCCACTCCTGGCCTGGCAAAAGGCCTGCACCCTCCTGGCTCTGCTAACGGCCCCGCCCACCCGGCAAACGGCCCCCCCCCCGCCCTCCCGGCTCTGCTGGCGGCCCCGCCCCCGGCCAGCGCAGGCTCGGCTCTGCAGGCGGCCCCCGGCGGCCCGCACAGCGAGAAGGGTCCACGCCTGGCCCGGCAGACGGCCTGTGCCCTCCCGGCTCTGCTAACGCCCCGCCTGTACGGCTAACGGCCCCCTGCCCGCCTAGCTCTGCAAACGGCCCGCCCACCCCGCAAACGGCCCCCCCGCCCTCCGGGCTCTGCTGGCGCCCCGCCCGCGGCCAGCACAGGCCAGGCTCTGCAGGCAGCCCCCAGCGGCCCCGCGCAGCGAGAAGGGTCCCCGCCGGCAGATGGCCTGTGCCCTCCTGGCCCTGCTAATGGCCCCGCCCCCACTGCGAATGGCCCCGCCCACCCGGCAAACGGCTCCCCCCCCTGAGACGACGTGAAGGAAATCTAACCAAGCCTTTATGAAATAGCGAACTGGGAACTAAAACCAGAGATTGTGTCAGACCAGAGACAAGCCAGTTCCACCCCTCCCTTCGGACACTCCAGCAAGGAGGCAGGGGCCCGCCATAGCAGATAGGGGAAGTCACCAAAGTTCGGCCAAAGAGATTCCTTCCCAGCGGAATCTACTTTAGCAGGTGTGTGACTCCCACCCGCATCAGATACAAACAACCGGGAAACTTCAAAATCTCTCCGTGGGCGTGACCGTAAGGGCCAAAGGACTCTCGACCCCCAACTCCCAACACTGCCAGTGATGTGGGCGTGACTGTAGGGGCGGAGGGAAGCAGAGAAGACTCCCCACCCCCAACTCCCCCAACCGCCAACTGAGAGGGCGTGACGGTAGGGGCAGAGGGAAACAGAGGACACTCCAGACCCCCAACTCCTCCTACCGCCAGCGGAGTGGTCATGATTGTAGGGGCTGAGGGAAGCAGAGGGGATCCTCGACCCCCAACTCCCATTACCACCAGTGGCGACACCAATGGTCTTAGCCGCCAGACTCCAAAGGTGTGCCCACCAAAGGGGTCCGAAAAAATTAAACTATTGACTCCCAGAACACAGCTCCACAGCACTGGGGCTTAGATGAATGACAGAGAGAGTGCTTAGTCATTAGGGAAATAGAGCACCCAGAGGGGCGGAAAGTGTAACCAAATCCTTGGAGAACCTCCTCCGGTGCACAGGACCTGGCTGGCTGGCAGGAGGAAGGGGAGGAGGGGCCGTAGAAGTGAAACGGCTCTGGACCAACAGGATTGAGAGACTCCCAGGAGCCGCCTTACACGGATTGCTGTTGACACATTGAGGGCAAATCTCAGCCCGGAGGGCACAGCTTTGCCTACGGGAAGAGAAGAAGATGGATCTCTAAGACCTAATTTTATTTCTTATTTTATTTTATTTTTTCTCTCCCTTTTTCCCTCTTTCTCTCCCCTTCCAAGTTTTATTGTTCTTTCCATTCTCCTCTATGCTATCTAACTCCCCCTCCTTCTTTCTTTTCAAGAGCACCTTCCTTCCCCTTCCCCCCAACTTTCATCCCAAGCATTACGTCCTCCATTTCATGTAACTGTCTAAATGCAAACAGGTGAATGTTTCGAGGCCGTCTATAGTGCTCCTAAATACCTAGCTACTACCAACACCCTGATCCAATTAACGGTTAGCATCCCCCTTCAGTAGAGCAATCTTCTAAAGTAGCCAAGACATACTAACCCTTAGACCTTCATAGCACCTAACCTAAAGTCCTAAGAACAAAAAACAAATCACTATATGCATACAAAATCCGGAAGCCCTTTATAAATTGAATGAATCAGCTCTAAAGTACAATAAAGCCCAACATCTATAGGCATAATCTCCCACCACAAAGGAGAGACAACAGATATAAACAAAGCCAAAACAAATGTATAGGAGAAAGCAGTTACAAAGCAGTCAAACAGAGCTGGAAAGTAACGTGAACAACATGAAAAAACCAGGGAAAAAAGGAGTACAGATAATGCAGGACAACTTAAATCTACAGGAGGACCTAGAAGCATCAGAAATATGGACAGGGAAAGAAATCAAGGCATACCTAACTCAGATGGAATGGAATTTTAGAGAAGACATGAGACAGCAAATCCAAGAATTGAAAGTATATTTCGAAAACCAACTAAACAAACAAATTCAAACTGCAAAGAACGAGCTTTACCAGGAGATAGAGATCTTAAAAAAAAACCAAACAGTGATTTTAGAAATGCAAGAAACCATAAACCAGATTAAAAATGCTAACGAGAATATTACAAATAGACTAGATCAAGTAGAAGTCAGAACATCAGATAATGAAGACAAAGTTTATCAACTTGAAAAGAATATAGTCAATACTGAAAAGATGCTTAAATCTCACGAGCAATCTATCCAAGAGATATGGGATCTCATCAAAAAAACAAATTTGAGAGTCATTGGGATAGAAGAAGGCACAGAGATTCAAGCCAAAGGAATGGACAACCTATTGAATGAAATAATCCTAGAAAACTTCCCAGAGATGAAAGATGGAATGGATTGCCAAATCCTGGAAGCCTACAGGACCCCAAACATCCAAAACTGTAATAGGCCAACTCCAAGACATATAATTATGAAGATAGCCAACATACAGAACAAGGAGAGAATATTAAAAGCTACGAGGGAAAGGAGGCAGATTACATTCAGGGGTAAACCAATTAGGTTAATGGCTGATTTTTCATCACAGACTTTGAAAGCGAGAAGATCCTGGAACAATGTATTTCAAACACTGAAAAATAATGGATTCCAACCAAGAATACTGTATCCAGCAAAATTAAGCTTCAGATTTGACAATGAAATTAAAATCTTTCATGATAAACAAAAGCTAAAAGATTTCGCAGCCAGAAAACCAGCACTGCAAAGCATTTTGGGCAAAATTCTACAAGAAGAGGAATGCAAAAACAGTGCCCAAAACCAACAGCGGGAGGTATCTCAGTAAAGGGGGAGGAAAACAACCAAAAAGTAAAAACTAGCCAAACTAAAATAAATAAATAAATAAACATGACTGGAAGTACAAATCATATTTCAATTGTAACCTTAAATGTTAATGGACTAAACTCACCAATCAAGAGACACAGGCTGGTAACCTGGATCAAAAAAACAAATCCAACAATATGCTGCCTTCAGGAGACTCATATGATAGGAAAAGACATACACAGGCTGAAGGTGAAAGGTTGGGAAAAATCATACCACTCACATGGCCCTCGGAAGCAAGCAGGAGTGGCCATACTCATATCGAATAAAATCAACTTCAAACCTAAGTTAATCAAAAGGGATAAAGAAGGACACTATATCCTGTTAAAAGGAACTATTCACCAACAAGACATAACAATTATCAATTTATATGCACCAAATGATGGTGCAGCAACGTTCATAAAACAAACTCTCCTCAAGTTCAAGAGTCAAATTGACCACAACACAATAATTATGGGTGACTTCAACACACCGCTCTCGCCATTAGACAGATCCTCCAGACAAAAGCTGAATAAAGAAACTATAGAACTCAATGACACAATCAATAACCTAGACTTAACCGACATATATAGAATATATCAACCATCATCAAGTGGATACACGTTCTTCTCAGCAGCACATGGATCTTACTCAAAGATAGATCATATATTATGCCATAGAGCAACTCTTAGTAAATATAAAGGAGTGGAGATAATACCATGCACCATATCTGATCATAATGGAATGAAACTGGAAATCAATGAAAAAAGAAGGAAGGAAAAATCCTGCATCACATGGAAAATAAACAATATGTTACTGAATGATCAATGGGTTACAGAAGACATAAAGGAGGAAATCAAAAAATTCTTAGAGATAAACGACAATTCAGACACAACATACCGGAATCTATGGGACACAATGAAAGCAGTTTTAAGAGGGAAATTCATTTCCTGGAGTTCATTCCTCAAAAAAAGAAAAAACCAACAAATAAATGAACTCACACTACATCTCAAAACCCTAGAAAAGGAAGAGCAAAACAACAGCAAATATAGCAGAAGACAAGAAATAATTAAAATCAGAGTGGAAATCAACGAAATTGAAACAAAAAAACCATTGAAAAAATTGATAAAACTAAAAGTTGGTTTTTTGAAAAAATAAATAAGATCGACAGACCCTTAGCCATGCTAACGAAAAGAAGAAGAGAGAAAACTCAAATCACTAACATACGGGATGAAAAAGGCAATATCACAACAGACACTACAGAAATACAGAAGATAATTAGAAAGTATTTTGAAACCCTATATTCTAATAAAATAGAAGACAGTGAAGACATCGATAAATTTCTTAAGTCATATGAGCTGCCCAGATTGAGTCAGGAAGACACACACAATTTAAACAGACCAATAACAAAGGAAGAAATAGAAGAAGCCATCAAAAGACTACCAACCAAAAAAAGCCCTAGACCAGATGGGTATACAGCGGAGTTTTACAAAACCTTCAAAGAAGAATTAATACCAATACTTTTCAAGCTATTTCAGGAAATAGAAAAAGAAGGAGCTCTTCCAAATTCATTCTATGAGGCCAACATCACCCTGATCCCGAAACCAGACAAAGACACTTCAAAGAAAGAAAACTACAGACCAATATCTCTAATGAACATAGATGCAAAAATTCTCAATAAAATCCTGGTGAATCGAATACAAAAGCATATCAAAAAAATTGTGCACCATGATCAAGTAGGATTCATCCCTGGGATGCAAGGTTGGTTCAATGTACGGAAATCAATAAATATTATTCACCACATCAATAGACTTAAAAATAAAAACCATATGATCATCTCGATAGATGCAGAAAAAGCATTCGACAAAGTACAGCATCCTTTTATGTTCAAAACACTAGAAAAACTGGGGATAACAGGAACTTACCTCAACATTGTAAAAGCTATCTATGCTAAGCCTCAGGCTAGCATCATTCTAAATGGAGAAAAACTGAAGGCATTCCCGCTAAAATCTGGAACAAGACAGGGATGCCCTCTCTCACCACTTCTATTTAATTTTGTCCTTGAAATACTAGCCAGAGCAATTAGACAGACAAAAGAAATTAAAGGCATAAAGATAGGAAAAGAAGAACTTAAAATATCACTATTTGCGGACGATATGATCCTATACTTAGAAGACCCAAAAGGGTCTACAAAGAAACTACTAGAACTAATAAATGAATTCAGCAAAGTGGCAGGATATAAAATCAACATGCATAAATCAAAGGCATTCCTGTATATTAGTAACAAAACTTCTGAAATGGAAATGAGGAAAACCACCCCATTCACAATATCCTCAAAAAAAATAAAATACTTGGGAATCAACCTAACAAAAGAGGTGAAAGATTTATACAATGAAAACTACAGAACCCTAAAGAGAGAGATAGAAGAAGATCTTAGAAGATGGAAAAATGTACCCTGTTCATGGATAGGCAGAACCAACATCATCAAAATGGCGATATTACCCAAAGTTCTCTACAGGTTCAACGCAATGCCAATCAAAATCCCAACTGCATTTCTGGTAGAAATAGATAAAGCTATCATGAAATTCATATGGAAAAACAAAAGACCCAGAATAGCAAAAGCAATTCTAAGCAGGAAGTGTGAATCGGGAGGTATAGTGATACCAGATTTCAAACTGTACTACAGAGCAATAGTAACAAAAACAGCATGGTACTGGTACCAAAACAGGCAGGTGGACCAATGGTACAGAATAGAGGACACAGAGACCAATCCACAAAATTACAACTTTCTTATATTTGATAAAGGCACTAAAAGCATGCAATGGAGAAAGGATAGCATCTTCAACAAATGGTGCTGGGAAAACTGGAAATCCATATGCAACAAAATGAAGCTGAACCCCTTTCTCTCACCATGCACAAAAGTTAACTCAAAGTGGATCAAGGAGCTAGATATCAAATCAGAGACTCTGCACCTGATAGAAGAAAAAGTTGGCTCCGATCTACACATTGTGGGGTCGGGCTCCAAATTCCTTAATATGACGCCCATAGCACAAAAGTTAATAACTAGAATCAACAAATGGGACTTACTCAAACTAAAAAGTTTTTTCTCAGCAAGAGAAACAATAAGAGAGGTAAATAGGGAACCTACATCCTGGGAACAAATCTTACTCCTCACACTTCAGATAGAGCCCTAATATCCAGAATATACAAAGAACTCAAAAAATTAAACAACAAGATAACAAACAACCCTATCAACAAATGGGCCAAGGATCTGAACAGACATTTCTCAGAGGCGGACATACAATCTATCAATAAGTACATGAAAAAATGCTCACCATCTCTAGCAGTCAGAGAAATGCAAATCAAAACCACCCTAAGATACCATCTCACTCCAGTAAGATTGGCAGCCATTATGAAGTCAAGCAACAATAAGTGCTGGCGAGGATGTGGGGAAAAGGGTACACTTGTACATTGCTGGTGGAACTGCAAACTGGTGCGGCCAATATGGAAAGCAGTATGGAGATTCCTGGGAAAGCTGGGAATGGAACCACCATTTGACCCAGCTATCGCCCTTCTCGGTCTATTCCCTGAGGACCTTAAAAGAGCATACTATAGGGATACTGCCACATCAATGATCATGGCAGCAGAATTCACAATAGCTAGACTTTGGAATCAACCCAGATGCCCTTAAATAGATGAATGGATTAAAAAACTGTGGCATTTATACACAATGGAGTATTATGCAGCACTAAAAAATGACAAAATCATGGATTTTGCAGGGAAATGGATGGCATTAGAGCAGATTATGCTAAGTGAAGCTAGCCAATCCTTAAAAAACAAATGTCAAATGTCTTCTTTGATATAAAGAGAGCAACTAAGATCAGAACAGGGAAGAAGAGCATGAGGAAAAGATTAACATTAAACAGAGACGAGTGGGGGGAGAGAAAGGGAGAGAGAAGGGAAACTATGGAAATGGAAGGAGACCCTCATTGTTACACAAAATTACATATAAGAGTTTGTGAGGGGAAAGGGGGAAAAAAAACAAGGGAGAGAATTAAACAACAGCAGATGGGGTAGAGAGGGAAGATGAGAGGGAAGGGGAGGGGGGATAGTAGGGGATAGGAAAGGTAGCAGAATACAACAGTCATTAATATGGTATTATATAAAAATGTGGATGTGTAACCGATGTGATTCTGCAACTTGTATTTGGGGTAAAAAATGGGAGTTCATAACCCACTTGAATCAAATGTATGGAAGATGATATGTCATGAGCTTTGTAATGTTTTGAACAACCAATTTAAAAAAAAAATTGTAAGAAACCAAACATTATTTTATGCCCCTGAGCATGTCTCACTAGTTTTCCACAACACTTATAAGCAATCTAGTGTCATAAAATTTCTAGTCCAAAATGATACACGGTTGTGCACAAAATTTCAGAAAACAAAATATTATTGTGTGTAGGAGTTTTCAGGCAGGAAGGATGTTTACAAAAGCAGAGTACAGTAAGGGAGACTGGTGCCTCTTACAAGGCCTCTAGCCTGGGGCCTGGAGCCTTCATGGGGCATTTACACTTCAAAGGAAAGTAGTTAGATCCCAGGGAAAGTCCTTTACAACCCAAAGGGTAAGAGTGGATAGTTTGAGAATTAGGTTCCCTGAAAACCATCTGATGGGAAAGGAGAGGGGAACTCTCCCTCCCTCAGGCACTAATTTTCACAGACAGTGGCCTTAGTTTATTTTTCTATTCATTCCTTGGTTAGTTCCCCACTATGAATAATCCATAGCATCCAAAGTCAGAAAGTACCTGCAAAGTACCTTACACTTTGTAAGCAGGAGGTTCCCAACCTACTGTGCAGAACTGCCATTCTCCTTCCAACAAGCAAAAGGAACTGAGTAGGGGAGAGGCAGAGACATTGGACTCCCAAGGAACTGCACAGATGGGCCAAGTCACAGGTCACCTCTAGGTGTGAGGCTTCCATGCTCTTTTCCCACCCATCAGAATCTCCTGAATATAGCTGGTCTGATAAAAAGTCATCAAGAGATAAGTAATAAAACAGTGACAAGAACATAATATGAAGTTACTGTTAATGAATTAAGAAAACAAAAGTGAAATTTATCATGAGATAAAGAATATCTATCAGAAGAAAATTGTAACCACATCATGAATCAATATATGGTAATAAAGCAATTGTTGCTATTTTTAAAAAACTACAAATAAAAATGTAGTAGTTCAGGAAGGATATAATCAGACAACAGGAAGAGGTTAAAGACAAGCTAACACATCTGAGAGAAGTGACAAAAGAAAAAAGCAAAGCCATCTTCATGGAGAGAAAGGGAGAGAGAATTGCAAAGAAAAGAAATTGATGTTGCAGACAACAAATTAAGAAACTTAAAGGATAAAAATAATAAAAGCAAAAAACTAAGGAAGAAAACAAAGAAAGGAAAGAGATATAGGAGAATAGATGAGGAAGGAAGGGAGGGAGGGAAACTTAGAGAAATTCATAGCATTAGAATGTGAGACTTGACATATGTATAATGCTTGTCTATATATGAAGAAATTTTGGTAGGAGTCATAAGATTGGAATGGAGACTCTTCACTCTATCATATTTTATATATTTTTAAAATTTTTTGAATAAAAAGAATTATTGCATTTATAGCAGAGAGGAAAAAAACATGATACCCAGCAGCACAATAGGAAGGGAGGGAAAACTGTAGGCTTGATCCAACCATTTATGTATTTAAATGTGCTAGCAGTTACTTACTGAATGCCTGTCATATGCCAGGCACTGTTCTAGGTATTAAGTATGCAATAATAAAGAAAAGAGCCTAAAATCTCTGCTATCACCAACTTTCATCCTAGAGAGCATAGATGGACAACAAACAAGATATACTCTATCAAATGATAAAGGGGAGAAAAAGAGGACACAGTGAAGAGGACAGAGCCCATCTAAGAGCTGGTACCTTGGGCAGAGTAGTCAGGGAAGGGCACCCACACATGGTGACACACAGGCAGAGACCTGGAAGATGTGCTAGAGAGAGATGATAAAATATTTCAGGCAGAAGGGATGGTAATCACTAAAGGCTTTAGGGCAGAAAGACTATCCTTGGGAAGTGTAATGGCTATGAAAAGGGTGTGTGCTACCTTTGCTCAAAGCCAAGGGAGGAAGACTTCAGAAATGTTGCACCAAAAATTGGGAGAGGTACTTTCAAAAAGAGGTTTTCATTCCCTAATTTGTTATCTAACTCTAAACTAAGAAAGAAGAGTGAAGGATCAGAAAGTCATGTCACAGTGTGGGTGCCCTTAATTGGGAAGAGATGGTGTAGCATGGATTTGCCTGAAGGACAGATGTGCATGGTCACTCTCTCCAACTGGATCTCAAAAGAAAAGGAAGCTGGATCCCAAGAATGTCTGGGAGAGAGGTGAAAGAGCCAAGAGACTTGCTGTGTTCTTGGATCATGCTGGGCTCTAGAGGGTGGCAGCCAGGGGAGGATGCATGCAGGACAGGTCATCAGAGATGCTTTCTGAGTGTCAGCCATGTATTAGGCAGGACACAGCAGCAGACCTCATGAGAATGACAATGAATTCGATTGGAAGGTTTACAAACCCAAAGAAAAGACTGCAACTGCATCTAATAAAAAGAAAACAATGTGCTTCCTGTGTCTATCTATCACCCAAAGAGTCAGAACTGGAGAAAACTACTTTTCCTCTCCTTACCATCATGTGTGACTACTGTAAGCAGAAAGGAGCTTTAAGTAGATTCCAGGTCAGGGAAACAAAAATGTCAGCACAAAGAATGGAGGCAGGAAGCCAACTTGGGATCAGCAAGCTCTTTATTCAGGGGAGGAGTCAATAAAACACCCAAGAGGATCATTTTCAGGGCAGAAAACAATCTTGGCCCAAAACAAGAGTCTCAGTTTTATTGGCCTCATTTAGTGTGGGGCAGGAAGGAAATTCCTGGGGTTTATTAGGGTCAGCTGATCCATTAGGGTGGGACAGAAGGATAGGTGGGGAAGTTCCTGGGGTTTATTGTATTGGGATCTGCTGATCCATTAGTGTGGGGAGTCAAGTGCCAGTCAGGTTCCAGTTCTTTCTCCTTCCTGCCATCCCTCTGGCTGAGGCCTGGGCCTTTAAATGACAAAAGCTCCTTACGTGGACAAGGTGGATGGGGGAACAGCTGTAGATAGGAGATCTGCCTTAGATGTGTGGAGGTAACTTCAGCTAAATTTTAGCCTGAAAATATCCCTGGTAAGCTTCTCCTGCTTCCCTGAAAGGGACCAAAAGTCAATAGAGCCACCAGCTTTTCTGTTCTCACCCTTTACACCCCTTTTAGCTGTGTTTTAAAGAACTTTGATAAACTTTACTCCCCTCTGTTAAATGGGATTAGGGAAGCAATGTTTTCTTTTCTTCCTGTAGTTGGCTTGAGTGCACCCACTGCAGAGGGAAATGCCTGCTGGGGGTCTAAGTACTTTGATATCTCCCTTTTTCTGTGTCTCAAAACCCTGTCCTCATTATTAAATTGGCATTAATTGGCTTTGAGGACAGGAACCAAACTTTCAGTTACTCTAGAGGAGCCTCTACTCTGCTTTCTTGGGGAAGCCTAGCACTCCAAACAACTGCAAGCAGAGGATTAACTTTTTGAAAGATGACTACTGGAAAGTTAGGAGATACGCAGCATGCCTTGGATCAGACCTAACCAGAGGAGCTAATTCTGTAAGTAAAAGGAGGGACTGAGGGACTCCCAGCAGCTGCCGAAGCCCCTTTGCTTTGGGGAACTCCCTCCTTCTTTCCCTGCACTGTAAGGATTGCTCCATTTCTGTCTACTTAAAAAAAGGGAACACTGAATGCAGTAAAATCACCACACCTAGACCCTTGATTTTACACTTCTGGTTGCCCCTATGTGAGAACATCTGGTCCACTTGTGGGGACATCTATGGTGCCACTGGTGTAGGAGTTAGAAACTTGGGGAGATTTTTCTCTTATCTGGTCTGTTTTAAAAGTTCCTGTCTGTCAGCCATAGTCTGGAGCTCCTTTCTGTCTGTCTGTCCTGTGTCTTTGTTTATATATTTTTCTGGCCCTTTAAGACATGGGCAATAATGTGTTGATATCAACTGTGGAGTTTTTAAACATTGCAATGGAGATTTCACCTGTGAAAATCTACAAGGCTTTTACTATTGTGTTATGTGTGCACATTTGTGTTATGTGTTGTCAACAGATAAAAATAATGATGTCTTTATGAAAATTGGCAGATATATACAGCACTCATGAAAATTTAAAAAATGGATCCAAATATCTTTGATTCATGTGATTTAAACGGTACAATTTAAATTGGGTAAACAGATGAAAGTAAAGATGTCTTTAAAATTAAGCTTACAAGTTTTTCTAGGTGTTCAAAAAAACTAATAAAATGTTGATGTCTATGAAATAATCTGCCTAAATTCAGAAATTTACAAGGATTGTTTCAAAATATGAACAGAAAAGGAGGTTAACAGATGGAAAAGAGAAATTAGAAGGTTCTAGGTATGGATTTAATAGAAGGAAAATGTGTTTCTGGATAAGAGAGTCTATGTAATTAAGTAAATAATAGGGTTTAAGTAAGTGATAAAGCAGGTCTGTGTAAGTTGGTTATATATGTAAGTTTTTTTGAGCAAGTAATCTTAAAGAAATTAAAAATTATACAACTATGGTTAAACAACAAAGTTATTTTGCAACATTGTGATATGTTATTTCTTTAAGAGTTAAACTTGGTTAATATAAAAACATCACTGTAATTGTGGTGCTATTAATGTGTTCATATCTTCCAGTATACAAGTCTGTAAGGTAGAAGTTTTAAAAGAGCATTATATCAAGCTGGTGTTCTAAAGTTTTATGGTAATTTTAGGCTTAAAACAAAAACATATTGGAGATTTATATATATCATTTGTTGTTCTATAACTGGACCTGTTATCAATAAGATATGTAAAGTTTTATGTTCCTTTTTACACTGAGGTACAATTTAATGTATTTTTAAGTTAATGAGAGCCTAATCTATGTAAAGGTTAATATTATAAAACACAAAAGTACTTTGCTACTTTTCTACAAAAGGTTAAAAGCTTTAAGCCTTTCTTTAATTCATGTTTTAGATGTGATATTATATTGTGTTAGCTAATATTCATGTGAACTTGAGCAACAATTTATGTAAGCTTTGTAAAATGATGTTTAAAAAGCAAAGATCAGCTTCAGAACTAGAGCTTAAGATTTATGAAGAGGAGGATTCACTTTTTGAAAGATGACTACTGGAAAGTTAGGAGTTACTTAAGGTTTATGAAGAGCCCCACCTATGTGAGATAAGCCTCTGTGTCCCATCTCACTACATGTGAGAATGACTATGAAAGAAGTAGGCCAAATTTCAGTACATTTAAAGTTGTGTCCAAAAGTTGTTTTTTGTCAAGATTACTAGGATCTCAAACAGGGGATATAATGTATAACTCTGCCAAAGTTCAAGGTAGCTATTACATGAACTAAATATATTTTTACTCTTGTTAATTTTATTTTGTAGTTTTCTTATAAATGGTCTAAAGATTGCCTGTTAATGTTTTGCAGAGGTACTGCTTTAAGAACACACAACCTGCATTAATTTAAGATAATGAGTTATCACCTACAGGATAGAGAGATAGACATTAAAGCCCAGTACTCTTAATATAAGGCTGTTGAAATTTATTTGCTGGATGTTTAAGATTAAGATTTAAAATTAAAGTTAAATTAAAAGGGCCAAGAGAACCAATATTTGGCTCTTGCCCTCTGAGTAAGTCGAAATCCAGGGAACAGGGGACTTCTCTAAAGAGCTTTGCAACTCTGGGCCACATAACCTCCCGATCAGGGAGATTAATGAGACCACTGGAGAACAGAAAGCCAATCAGTGCATTTGCTATGAAGAGGAAGGTCATCAGAGAAGGGAAACATCCCTGATATTTCCAAGGGAAGCCACATGGTCAAGCTAGACCCATCTTAGCACAAATGGCACTAACAGAACTGAGAAGCTGCTGTAAAGTTCCCCCAGGACTCCCATGGAACCTCAGCTGACTTAACAATAGATAGAAACAAAAGTCAGTTTGATTGCTTAATCTTAAACGCTTAGCAAAGACAGTTAAAGCCAAAACACAGTTATTCCTGGGCATTTTAAATAATAATAATAATAATTAAATGAAACTTAAGGTATACGCCTTGTGTTAGCCCCCAAGAATAAGTAAACTGGAGGCTACAAAAGAGATTCTTAGGCAGGAATGCCTGATAGCTATCAAAAGGAACTTCCAGAGAAGTTTTTAGTTTAAGGCCTACAGATATTCCTAACCTACACAGATAGGCTTGGTGTTTGCTAGTATGATCATGCAGCCCTAAGTAACACAATTAAAGGTTTCTCTATTAGACACAGAGGTCATACTAGTAAAAGGATTTTGCAAGATCAGATGACATTAAATTATTAAACTGTATCTTATGGGGAAGGACATCTGTAACACTAAAAGTTAAATGTTATGTTTACAGTCCTGATAACTGGGGATGTTAAAGCCTGATGAGAAAACTTCTATTATACAGCGATTTGTTCCAGCTGCTGCAACATTTATTCAGTACTCATGGTTTTTGTTTCTCTCATAGAAGCACCCATCCCCAGATGACTTTACAACCTGTTCTTCCCCAACCAGACTTCAAACCGAACTGACTTCTAAAAGGGAACTCAAGTCCCTCACGTCATCCCCCACGTTGTCCCCCATGTTGTCGAGCCCCCCCCATGTTTGACGCCCCCTCTCAGCTCTGAAGCAGCCAGAGCAACCGTTGCCCCTTCTCCTTACAGCAATAAGGAGTTCCTAAAATTAGAGGGGGGAATGAAGCCAGAAATAGATAGACAGTGTAGATAGGTAAATCAAGTCAGGTTGAATCTAGGAGTCCAATTTTGGATGAATCTGGGAAGTTGAAGACTGTCCCCTGAGGGTTACTGGTTACTCTACCAAGATGTAGAGCCTGCCCAAATAGACCTCCAACTGAGGGAACCATGATTGGTTCCCAAGTTTCCAGACAAAGTGGGGAATGAGAAACAAGCCTCTACCTCAGAGCAAAACTTGTTCAAGGAAGGGGGCATGACCCTTGTCCTTGGAAAGACCCACAGAGTACTCCTAGGCACATACCCACCCTGCTGAGTTGTTTACCTACAAATAACAGGAGAGATCTATGGAGGCAGGTGTCCCTGACTCAGTCAGGCTAGGTGAGGACCCCTGGAAACCCCCTAGCAACCACCAATCAGCATGAGACAGAGAAAATACCTGGGATGCCAGATGACCCTCTATGTTGTGTTTACTGTGGTTGATAACATGTTGGGAAACCATATAGTTCAGCACATACTCCCCTCATGGCTTAAACACCTCTTTTCTGCTTACATCAATCTTGGTCTCTGGTGGTCTTTTGGGGGTCCCAAATTTGAGCATAACATTCACATACTGTGAAATTACAGGAGAAAATGTGACCTTAACAAGGTTACATAGCTAGTTAGTTGTGATGCTAAGTATAGAACACCAAGCTCCCTTTTCTCAATTCATTGTGGGATCTTATAAAGCAGATCACAGAAGCAGACACAAGACTAATCATGTGGCATGGGGGTATAGACATATTTATGCTCAGAGCTCTTGTCCCATCTCCAGAAATAAATGGTTGCATGCTGCCTGGGTCCAGCACAAGCAACAGAACTAAAATCACTCTTGTGAACTTGGGGTGAAACAAAATACCACACAGACACAGAATACCTTTTTGTAAGCTTCAGGATAGCTTCCCCAACTCTGGGCCTCAGGTTCCTGAGTGGGGCAAGAGAAAGTTATGAGAGGCTAACAGGGGTGGGGGGAGGGGACATGTTCTGGAGTTGGCTCTTACTGGGGGATGCTGTTTCTTAGAACTTTCTATCTGAAAAAGGGCAAAGAGTAGCATCACAAAGGAACATATAAGTATAACTTAACCCCTTCAGGTAGGGCCTACTCCTAGAGACATGCTTCATTATCTGAGCAGAAGTAAAGCCCAAGTTATTGCAGGGTGCAATAATTGTTCAGTATCTCTTGCTCAGGACTTAAGTGTGTGTATTTTTAGAGCAGCTCCCAACAGTTGCACATGGAGAAAACATAGAGCCATGAACCAGAGCTCTGGTGCACTCACTCCATGGTGTTATGATGATAAATTATAATGCTAATGCAATTACAGTAGAATTGTATCCTGCCCAGCACCTAATAGAGCTGTGTGCATACTTTTGAGAAAGATGGATGAGATGGCATCTTAGGCTGTAGAAGTAAGATTAAAGGACTCCCATCCCTGAAGCTGCCATTGATTTTGTAGCACTCCCATTAATAAGATACCTCACTTTCCACCCCTCTATCATTCCTTAGAGGTTAAGACATAGTTTTAGAGTATAAATAATTAGACCCTCAAAATCCAAGGCAACAAATCTTCCATGCCTCCAATTGCCATGAATCAGGACACATAAATCAAAGCCTCTTTTGAGGATGTGTTCATGAACAGGAAGATGAGTTTACAAAACGAAACTTCTTTGTGTTTTCCTTTCTTCCTCTTCCTCCTTTTGGCTTTTGCACAAACTTGGCTTCCAAGGTGAATCATTTAGAATAGGGTGGTTATATAAACAGAGACATTTTTGTGAAAGAGGGAAGTTGCTCTTACACCAGTCCAACCAAACCAAACAAGAACAGTCCCTGGTAAACAAGGACACACATTATTTCTAGGTTGGGGTCATAATTATTAGATATGGAACATGACAAATCCCAAAATAGTATGGCCTGGGAAGAGAGAGTGAGGAAGAGGGCAACATATTGATAACATTGATCCTTTCCCATGATAGCATTGATCCTTTCCCAATACATTCTTTCCCAGTGACAAGACAAGTCCAGGAGAGGAAATATCCATTAAATTGTTGACTGGCGGTCTCTGGAAAGAAGCCAAAGCATTGATTCTTCCCAAAATAAATCATTTTTCAGTGACAGTATAATGGGACCCTGGGCGGAAAAGATATAAATATGGACTGCTCACCCAATATTCTCCATCTGGCCCACTGACTGCTGACACCAGACCCTCCATTAGTCATGCTCTGTCAATAAGTAAGTTACCTCTCAGTGTAACACATGGAACCACAGACTCACCCTTTGGCCAGTGGCTCATTTTACACAAGGAAAGTGGGTCCATCTGAGACATGACTCCCTTTGCTGAATAAAAGCTGTGTTGATCCATGAAGTTTGCACCTGGCTTTGTCCTTTCATGCTAATATTTTTGTTCCCTGACTGGGAAACAGGAGAAAGGTAATATTTTGTACTTTCCCATACCCTAAAAACCCATTCCCTCTCCCCACAGTCAGTTAAATGATGCAGCCTGGAAAGTGACCACTAAACCTCAGGCACTTCCATGGCTTTCTGAAAGTCAGGGGTCCCCCAGTCACAGCTCATATGATATACTGACCATTCTCCCGATCCTATAGAACAGATGCCCTTCATGCCCTCTGCAGTCCACTTTAGCTGAACAACTGCCAGCTTTTGTGTGGAAGAAAGTTTTGAATGGTACAGAGGAGGGCTTAAGGCAACTGGTGAGGGCCACTCCCTGGTGTTGCAAGAAGGCTTTGAATCTCAAATTGACCCTGGTAGTGATACTGCTGGTTACTGGTTACTTTATCGAGTTCTGTTTCCTCCAATGTTGAAGTATAACACCAGAGAAACACACCAAGGCAAATGGAGGGTAGAAAGTAAGAAGCTTTATTAAAGAATAGTACAACAGACTTCTCCCAGGTGGAAGAAGGGGACCCAAATTGGAATCCATGGGATAAGGAAGTCTTGTTCCTTTCATATGTCTAAAGTTTCCCTTGTTCTCCTGCATTCTTTCCCCTTGTCTTGTTCATTTTCCCCTCATCCTGTAGAGTGACTAGGGGATGTCAGTGGAATGGCCAGGGGGTGAGCAGGTGGGCTGGTAGGGCCTAGGTGAAGTGCTAGGCAGGAAGGGAGCAGCAGCCTGGGGGCACTGATTAGCAGCTCCCAGTCTGCTCAGGGGTTGCTTAATTAACAACCCTTTGGGAAGGTGAGTATCCAAGGGCTTTGGAGACATGAATGTTCCATTCTCCCAGGGGCTGTTTCCAATTTCCCAGACTCAATTAGACTCCATTTTCTCCATCAGACCTGATTTACCTAGCTATACTATCTTTAAATAATAGCCCTTAGGGGTACAAAATATCAACCACAGTGTGGGAGAAATTTTGGTGCAAGGAACAGAGGAGGGCTTACTGCAACTGAAGGCAGCTGGCTAGGGCCACTCCCTGATGTTGCACAAAGTCCTCTTGTCTCAAATATGACCCTGGCAACACTCAGGGGTACCCAATATTGACCACCTGCTAACTCTTGCAGTCTTATGCCATGTGGATGGTAAAAGGATTTGTACCAAGCCCTTTGTTGGCAGTGAAGGTGTCCTGTTTCTACTTCCTCCCCTCTCCAACCTTCCTTTTCTTTATACACCCAGCAAAACTTCATGGATCAGGGACTTCCTCACCATTTTGTTTCTGCATCCACCACCAGCCTTCTTATCTCTCAAGAGAGGAAAGACTCTGTCGATCCAGTCTCCAGCAGATAGGTACCCACCCTTTAGCTAGTTGGGATCTTGGGGGATTCTCTACCATTTAGATTATGGTAAAGATGTTTCCCCAGTCTCTGGTGGAAAAAGTTTAGTCCAGTGACAGGCACATCTATGATGTACAAGTCCAGAGGATGCTCTACCCTCAAATTATCACTTCCGTCACTTCTGTTGAGCCTCTCTAAATGTGAGAGTTACCCATTCAGTTCCCAGAGGCACCCCCTCAGGCTGTCTCTTCACTGATTTTAAGTCACTCTATTCTCAGATTGACCTCAAAATTAAACACCTCATTAGGCTCAGCACTTGAATTTGGCCACAATACCTTACCTTCAGCAATTCCATAAGAATTACACTGAAACCTGGCAAACTCAAGTACATATTGCTCAGAAAATTCTGAACAAGGTCCAGCAAATAAAGATTCTGATATATGGCTAAGAGAACAAGTACAAGATTTATGGTGAACTCAGAGACTCCGGTGCCATTATATTATTACCCACTTTTGTGTTACTAGAGTTCCATATAATGACACTGAGATTTAATGGCAAAGTGTATGCAATCACCTAATGGGATTTAATCCTTTTTATAATGCTTATTTGGATGTATTAAAGTTACAATATCAGGTTCTGGCCATGGTCACTGCTAAAACACCTACTTTTTTTGATAATGATGAGTGAGATTTGGGGCAGATAATCTGAAGAGATTTCTTCCCTTTACCTTTTAAGTACTTTTCTACACATATAGCTGCGTTACTAGCCATAACTGTACTGTTAATTTTATCTCTATTTTTGTTTTGCATAGTCTGTGCAGGATGGAGACAATTAAACCATCAGTAAAGTATGGTTCCAAGTTTAATCATGCTTGCTATGCTCCAAAGGAACCAGACCCCTGAAATCATGGGAAGAGCACCTTAAATCTGATTGAGCCTTAATTAAGAATAATAGCGTCCCTGACTATATTACATGCCCAATCATTATCCTAACACTAATGAATTAGTTAATCTTCACCTTTCACACTAAAATTATTCTTCTAACACTAGTAAACTAGTTATTTTATATGCTATAATTGTTTCCATAACCTAGAAAACCAGTTAATTTTCATGTATTGTTATATATTTTCTTCTCCCTATTTTTAATTTTACAGTTTCTTAATAAAGTGACCAGCTCAGTCACAACTGCTGGGAAACATCTCAAAGCCTCTCTCCTCCTGCTACTCACTGCCTGATCTTCTGAGACCACATAAAGAGAGTTGACATTGCTCATTTTGGCCTCAAAACTTCTCCCACATATCCTTTTCTGCACCTCCCCCCCCATTCACTTCCAGAGCTCTGAAAGGAGGGGCCTCCACATCACTCCCTCCCAGAAGGAAGTAGCCAAAGATCAATCTTGCCATCCCAATTTATTCTCTCCCTTTCAGAGCTCATTCATTAAAAGAATGAGCTTTTAATGTCAACAAATAAATGACAAAGTCAACAATAAATGACCTGAAGTTATATCTCAAAGACCTAAAAAAAGAAGATCAAATCACCACTAAAAGTAATAGAAGACAGAAAATAATTAAATTCAGAGCTGAAATCAATGAAATTGAAACAATTGAAAAAATTGACAAAACAAAAATTGGTTCTTTGAAAAAATAAATAAAATTGATAAACCCTTAGCCATGCTAATGAAGAGAAGGTGAGAGAAAACTCAAATTACTAACATTCATAATGAAATATCACTATTGAAATACAGAAGATAATTACAAACTATTTTGAAAACTTATACTCCAATAAAATAGAAAATCTCAATGACATCAACAAATTTCTAGAAACATATGATGTACCCAAACTCAATCAGGAGGACATACACAATTTAAGCAGATTGATTTCAAATAGAGAATGCCATCAAAAGTCTACCAACCAAAAAAAGCTCAGGACCAGATGGATTCTCAGCCAAGTTCTACAAGATCTTCCAAGAAGAACTAATACCAATACTCCTCAAATTATTCCATGAAATAGAAAAGGAGGGAACACTTCCAAACTCATTCTATGAGGCTAGCATTTCCCTGATACCAAAACCAGACAAAGACACATCAAGGAAAGAAAACTTCAGAACAATATCCCTGATGCACATATACACAAAAGTTCTCAATAAAATCCTGGCCAATTTCATTTAAAAAAAAAACATATTTTAAAGATAGTGCACTACGATCAATTGGGGTTCATCCCAGGGATGCAAGTTTGGTTCAACACAGAGAAATCAATACATGTAATACTTCAAATCAATAGACTCAAAGACAAGAATCATATAATTATCTCAATAGATGCTGAAAAGCACTTGATAAAATACAGTACCTCTTCATGTTCAAAACACTAGAAAAACAGGAAGTAGAATCATACATACCTCAACATTCTAAAAGCCATCTATGCTAAGACCAAGGCCATCAGAGAAAAATTGGAAGCATTCCCTCTAAAACCTGGAACAAGAGAGGAATGCCCTCTTTCACCACTTCTATTCAACATAGTCCTTGAAATTATAGCCAAAGCAATCAGAAAAACAAAAGAAATTAAAGGGATTTGCATAGGAAAAGAAGAACTCAAACTATCACTATTTGCTGATGACATGATTCTATATTTAGAAGAACCAAAAAATTACACCAGAAAACTTCTACAACTAATAAATGATATCAGAAAAATAGCAGGATATAAAATCAATACCCATAAATCAAATGCATTTCTATACATAAGTGATGAATCCACTGAAAGAGAAATTAGGAAAACTACCCCATTCAAAATAGCCTAAAAAAATACATGAGAATCAATCTAACAAAAGAGGTGAAAGACTTCTTCAATGAAAGCTACAGAATACTAGAAGAAAATTGAAGAAGACCTAAGAAGATGAAAAGATCTCCCTTTCTCTTGGATAAACAGAGCTAATATTGTCAAATTGGCCATAGTACCAAAACTGTTATACAGATTTATGCAATTCCTATTAAAATCCCAAAGACATGGGTTGGGACTGTGGCTCAGAGGTAGCACACATGCCTGGCATGTGTGAGGCACTGGGTTCGATTCTCAGCACCATGTATAAATAAATAAAATAAAGATCTATCAACAACTAAGGAAAAAATTTTTTAATCCCAATGACATTCTTCGTAGAACTAGAAAAAGCAATCATGAAATTTATTTGGAAAAATAAGAGACCCAGAATAGCCAAAGCAATCCTTAGCAAGAAAAGTAAAGTAAGAGGCATCACAATACCAGACTTTAAACTATACTACAGAGCAATAATAACAAAAACAGCATGGTATTGGCACCAAAATAGATATGTAGATCAATGGTACAGAATGGAAGACACAGAGACCAACCCACATAAATACAGTTATCTTATACTAGATAAAGGTGCCAATGGTGCTGGGAAATTGGAAATCCATATGTAGCAAAATGAAATTAAACCTCTATCTCTCACCATGCACAAAAATCAACACAAAATGGATCAAGGACCTATGAATTATAACCAGAAACCCTGCCCCTAATAGAAGAAAAAGTAGGCCCAAATCTTCATCATGTCAGAATAGGCCCTGACAGCCTTAACAAGACTCCTAAATGCAAGAAATAAAATCAAGAATCAATAAATGGGGGCTGGGGTTGTGACTCAGTGGTAGAGTGCTTGCCTAGCACATGTGAGACACTGGGTTCAATTCTCAACACCACATATAAATAGATAGATAGATAGATAGATAGATAGATAGATAAAATAAAGGTCCATCAACAACTAATAAAAATGTTTTTTTAAAAAAGAATAAACAAATGGGATGGATTCAAACTAAAAAGCTTCTCAGCAAAAGAAATAATCATTGAGGTGAAGAGAGAGACTATAGAATGGAGAAAAAATTTTACCACACACACATCAGATAGAGCACTAATCTCCAGGATATATAAAGAACTGAAAAGACTTAATGCCAAAAAAAAAAAAAAAAACCCAGTCAATAAATGGGCTAAGAAACTGAACAGATACTTCTCAGAAGATATACATGTGATCAACAAACATATGAAAAAGTGTTCAACATCTTTAGCAATAAGAGAAATGCAAATCGAAACTACTCTAAGATTTTATATCACCCCAATCAGAATGGCAGTTATTAAGAAATACAAGCAATAATAAGTGTTGAAGAAGATGTGGGGGAAAATGTACACTCATACATTGCTGATGGGACTGCAAATAGGTGCAACCACTTTGGAAAGCAGTGTGGAGATTCCTCAGAAAACTTGGAATGGAACCATCATTTTACCCAGCTATCCCAATCCTCGGTCTGAACCCAAAGGACTTAACATTAGCATACTATAGTGACATAGCAATCCCTGTTTGGGAGGTATTGTGGCCCAGACTTACAAAGCCCTTAGAGAAGTCCCCTTGTTCCAAGGGTTCAAACTGACCTCAGAGGCCAAGAGCCAGATATAAGCTGTTTTCTTTCTTGACCTTTTACTTCTTAATTTTAGTTTTCCAAGTTTGGGTCATAAACATCCAGCAAGCCAATTTCACCAGTCTTAAAGTAAGAGTTTTAATTTTGATAAAGTTTTAACTTCTTTTTTTATATTTATTTTTTAGTTGTACACAATACCTTTATTTTTATTTTTTATGTGGTGCTGAGGATTGAACCCAGGGCCTCACACATGCTAGGTGAGAGTTCTACTGCTGAGCCACAACCCCAGCCCAAGTTTTAACTTTACAGTTATTTACCCTCTCATTTAGTTGAGGATCAGTATCACTCTGGAAGTTAGACTTACATCTTTACCGTCCTACAGGTCATGGCCTATTACCTCAAATTAACACAGGTGGTTATATGAGAGGTTACATTTTTGTAAAGCACTAACAGAAAATAGTCAAAAAGTTTACAAGAAGAATATAAAATGAGATTAACAAGACTAAGAACACATTTAGTTTGTATAATAGCTATGAACCAAGAAACATGACTTTTATAGTGACAAACTTTTACTTCAAACTTTAGTTTGAAGAACACCAGCTTCAGGCTGGGGTTGTGGCTCAGTGGTAGAGCCCTTGCCTAGCATGTGAGAGGCACTGGGGTTGATTTTGAGTACCACATTTTAAAAATAAATCAAATAAAGTTATTACAGCTAAAAATATTTTTAAAAGAAAAGAACACCAACTTGGAAAAAATGTTCTACTAAAAACTTATATTTTAAAATTTTCTTTACTTAGAAGATATGAATACATCTATTATACCAACAACCCAGTAACACCACCACAATTACACTGATGTTCTTATATTAAGCAAGTTTAGCTTTTAAAGAAAAATTTAGACTCTGTAATGTAGTGTAATGCTCTAAATGACAGTTGTTGTTTAACCAGAGTTGTACAAACCCTAATTCCTTTAAGTATTTTTCTATATCTTATGTACAATCAACATTTTCTATACTTCATACCCAACTAATAAAAATTATTTCTCCAAATTGAAAACAAACTATGAATTTTTTGATACTCTGCCATTAATTATTTTTTCTGGTACAGGGATTGAACCCAGGGGTGCTTTACCACTGAAGGTAATTGTGTTATATTTTGTTTTAAGATAGGGTCTCACTAAGTTGTTGAGGGCCTTGCTAAGTTGCTGAGGCTGGCCTTGAACTTCAATCTTACTGCTTCAGCCTCCCAGTTCCCTGGGATTACAGGTATGCGTCACTGCACCTGGTGGTATACTCATTTCTTAAGTGCTGTGAATACGTTAAAGGAGGCAGAACCTCATAGAGGACAATGATTCGTGTTGCTTTTGGGACATATTCCAGAGCTGTTCTGATGTGGAATCGTCTTTCCTTCTGGTGGAGAAGAGTGTTGAGGATCAAAGTCTTCATGCATAGGCCATCGGAGAGTTGGTGGTGGGCTGAGGTGCTGCTGGGCCATTGTGACAGAATATTTGCTAGCTGAGCTCTTAAAGTTGGGGTGAGACTCAACCTGGTCTGGGAGGAGGAGGGGGTGAGGCTGAAAGATGAGATGGGGAGAAGGGGAAAGTAGAATAAGGGAGAGCAGAAGCCAGTCAGTGTCCAGGGGAGGACTTGACTTTTGAGCTTGACCTTTCCTGCTTTGTGTATGGAAGACCTTCAGCCCAGATTTTCCTGGGCCATCTGATTTTTGATTAGGAAACAATGATTGGGCCTCCCCGATGCCCCTGCCCTCCCAGATATGGAAATTCAATGAAAGCACATGTTTAGAAACAAAAATGAGAGGTGGGAAGTGAAGTGGGAGTGGGGCGGTGACACTGCCTTTGGAGCAGTTGAGCAGCACAAGGAAGATCCTAAAAGGTATCTGGAAGGATGGGTGAGAGGAAAGGTGTGGCCAATGGAGACAGAGCAAGGATCCTGCACAGGGAGGCACAAGGGATGAGGAGCCCTGGGAAGGCAGGAGAGGTGGGTGTGGTATCAGCACTGTCTGGGGAGAGCTGCTCACAAGTGGGTCGAGGGAGGTCACTCTTCCTAGGAGCCCAGGAAGGCAGGAGGCCCCGGCTCACTCTTGGGCTCCCCTGCCCTTGGAGTCTTGCTCCAGGCCTGGGTTGAGCCCTGGTTTAGCTGACTGACTTAGGAAGGGTCACTGGGAGATGGCCTTGCCCAGTCCTGTTGGTTCTGAGCTCCTCTTCCCATCCCCATCTCCCTCCAGGGCAAATTCCTTCAGGGGGACAATCCCTTTGACCAGGGTTGTACCAGCAATTGATATTTAACACTTTGTGAACCCCTGGAACCCAAGTTGATAAACCAAAGACTAAAAGGCAGGCCCTGGGGCTGTGGGGTGGGGTGAAGCTGGGTCTTCTTCCCCAGTCCCTTCGTTACCCAAAATCATAGGCTCCAACTCTCACTGTTCCCTTCCTCTGGGGTTTTCTCCAGGACATACTGGGAGCTTCAGGGAATTTCCCCCTTCACTGCCTTTCTAGGTTCTTGCCCCAAGAAATTGTGTAGAGGGGAACTGCAGCCTGGATGAGGCTCCTGGATGAGAGCCCTGGGCTCTGTGCTTCCCACCCTGAGGGGTGAGAGTGGTCAGGGAGACCAGGTCAACATGGGTAATGACCCCTTGCATTTGCCTGTCATTCCCCAAGTATATGTCAGAAGCTGTCTGGCTGCAGAGAGAAGAAGGAATTGAGTGGGATCCCAGGCAGACCCTGAGTTCACTGATGATTTTTCTGCACACTGTCC
This sequence comes from Marmota monax, assembly GCF_021218885.2. Taxonomy (NCBI): domain Eukaryota; kingdom Metazoa; phylum Chordata; class Mammalia; order Rodentia; family Sciuridae; genus Marmota; species Marmota monax. Next base: position 8,095,391 of record NW_026693473.1, on the reverse strand, counting down.
CACAGAGCTCCCCGAGCCCAGGTCTCCCAACTCTGGGTTTCTACACACATGGGCAGGGTTCCCCAGGGAGTGGCGAGGCTGCAGCTTTCCAGAAGGTGAGGAGTAGCAGGTGTGCACTGGGAGAGGGGTGTCTGGGGATTGCACATGTGTTAGGGGAAGCCCATGACATTGAGCTGGACCTGAGGCTGAAATACTTGGACCTGGAAGGTGCAGAGTCCAGGTCACAGGGCTTCAGAACACACCCAGGCATCCTAGGATAAACAAAAAGATGGCACTGCTAACTTGCTGGTTGGCCTTGGGCCAGTGCCTTACATTTCTGAGCCTCAGTTTCCTCAGCTATTAATGAGGACTGAGACTAGTCTAGTAGTTTATCATGTTTTAAAGGAGATTCATTTTTTAAAGGAAATTTTTACTTAAAGTTGCATGTGAAACATGGAGTGGATCATAGGAGTGCAGTGGGGGTGGGGAACCCACAGTGCCCCCACCAGGGGACCATGCAGTGACTTGTGGTGCCAGCCCTCTCCTTTGTCCTACCTGCAGGGGCCCAGGCAGGACAAAGGACTGGGAGCTGTGGGGTGGAGGTTAGGGCAAGCCCCAGTGTACTGACTCTGTATTTAACTTCCCATCAGCCCAGTGCTGCAGCAGGAGGCCCCCAGTGGAGGCTTGGCCTGGCATTTACCCCTTAACATCCCTCAATGCCAGGATGTGCACCTGAACTTCATTTCCTGAGCCCCATGTGGAGGCCTTTTGTGCCTGAGCCCTCATTCACTCCCCTATTGTGAGTGCCAAGACCCCCATGCCTGTTAAATCTTCATAAATGTTTTTTCCTGCTTCCTGTGGCTGCTCTGCATGTCTCTTCTAGGTTCAGAGAAGCGTGTTTCCTGGGAGTGTGGGGGAGGCTCTGAGGGGCTGGGACAAATCCCTCCTGAAAGGGAAGCTCTTTGGTCTCTGGAGACCTGCGTGGGCTCTCTCTTTTCCAGCGAGGAGGTCCATGGAACAGGGTAGAGGAGAGTGTGGCTGCGGAGTCACTAATCAAGACCTCTGGAGACCAAACAGGAAACAGGTCTGATTTTATGGCACAGTTACCATATATATATACTCAGGCAGTAGCTAAGCAGATTACAGGCAGCCACCAATGCAATGTCTGCTAACTGTCTTTGTAGCGACCAATCCAGGAGTGGAATATGGAGCAAGTGCAGGACTGCAACACATGGCCTCATGCCCAGGGCTGTGCCTACGGGGTAAGCAGCCTGACACTCCTAGCATGAGGGGAGTTGTTTGCCACTCAGATGCCCTTAATGTATGCCATGTATGCAGTACTCCATGCACTTGTCCCCACAGAGACCCAAGCTCAGAAACCAACACTACTGGGCTCTTTGACCTTGGGAAAGACACTTGTCTTTTTTCTCATCCTTAAAATGTGGCAACAGTAATAATCACAGTGACTGACCTGGCTGGCTTCCTGGCGAGGGATAGATATGAAAGGAGAGAAAACCCACCAGCCTGGATAATACCAAGTGCCCCTCAAACTATTCCATAAAATAGGAATGGAACTTATTTATTATTAGTTCTAATTTGTGTGTGCATATGCATGTATTCCTTAGGATTTTCTTGTGTGAGTGTGTGTGTGTTTGTTTTGGGAGGGGGGTTTGTTGTGTGTGTGTGTGGGTGGGTGGGTGTGTGCGCGCACGTGCATGTGTTAGACAGAAAGAGAGAGAGAAGGAGGGAGGGAGAGAAATAGAGGGGGAGATTGTGTGCAGTACTGGGGATCAAATCAAACCCAGAGCTTTATGATAGGCAAGTACTCTACCACTGAGCTACATCCCCAGCTCTTTTACATTTTCAGACTTGGTCTCACTAAATTGATCAGGCTCGCCTCCAACTTGTGATCCTCCTGTCTCAGCCTCCCACATAGCCTCCCAAGGTGTCCAGGAGTTCACTGCCATAATTGGCTTAGGGTTTTCTGTATGCAAGATCTTGCCATCTGCAAATAGATAGTTGTTTTTTTTTTAATTTTTATTGTTGGTTGTTCAAAACATTACATAGTTCTTGATATATCATATTTCACACTTTGATTCAAGTGGGTTATGAACTCCCATTCTTACCCCGTATACAGATTGCAGAATCACATCAGTTACACATCCATTGATTTACATATTGCCATACTAGTGTCTGTTGTATTCTGCTGCCTTTCCTATCCTCTACTATCCCCCCTCCCCTCCCCTCCCCTCCCCTCTTCTCTCTCTACCCCCTCTACTGTCATTCATTTCTCCCCCTTGTATTTTTTTCCCTTTCCCCTCACTTCCTCTTGTATGTACTTTTGTATAACCCTGAGGGTCTCCTTCCATTTCCATGCAATTTCCCTTCTCTCTCCCTTTCCCTCCCACCTCTCATCCCTGTTTAATGTTAATCTTCTTCTCATGCTCTTTGTCCCTACTCTGTTCTTAGTTACTCTCCTTATATCAAAGAAGACATTTGGCATTTGTTTTTTAGGGATTGGCTAGCTTCACTTAGCATAATCTGCTCTAATGCCATCCATTTCCCTGCAAATTCTATGATTTTGTCATTTTTTAATACAGAGTAATACTCCATTGTGTATAAATGCCACATTTTTTTTATCCATTCGTCTATTGAAGGGCATCTAGGTTGGTTCCACAGTCTTGCTATTGTGAATTGTGCTGCTATGAACATCGATGTAGCAGTGTCCCTGTAGCATGCTCTTTTTAGGTCTTTAGGGAATAGACCGAGAAGGGGAATAGCTGGGTCAAATGGTGGTTCCATTCCCAGCTTTCTAAGAAATCTCCATACTGCTTTCCAGATTGGCTGCACCAATTTGCAGTCCCACCAGCAATGTACAAGTGTACCCTTTTCCCCACATCCTCGCCAGCACTTGTTGTTGTTTGACTTCCTAATGGCTGCCAATCTTCCTGGAGTGAGATGGTATCTTAGGGTGGTTTTGATTTACATTTCTCTGACTGCTAGAGATGGTGAGCATTTTTTCATGTACTTGTTGATTGATTGTATGTCCTCCTCTGAGAAGTGTCTGTTCAGGTCCTTGGCCCATTTGTTGATTGGGTTATTTGTTATCTTATTGTCTAATTTTTTGAGTTCTTTGTATACTCTGGATATTAGGGCTCTATCTGAAGTGTGAGGAGTAAAGATTTGTTCCCAGGATGTAGGCTCCCTATTTACCTCTCTTATTGTTTCTTTTGCTGAGAAAAAACTTTTTAGTTTGAGTAAGTCCCATTTGTTGATTCTAGTTATTAACTCTTGTGCTATGGGTGTCCTATTGAGGAATTTGGAGCCCGACCCCACAGTATGTAGATCGTAGCCAACTTTTTCTTCTATCAGACGCCGTGTCTCTGATTTGATATCAAGCTCCTACTAGATAGTTTTTCTTTTTTTCTTTCTCAAGTGAATACTTTTAAATTTTTTTCTTGCCTAATTTCTATGACTGTAACTTTAATAAATATAATGTTAGATTTTTTTTATAAATACCCTTTATCAAGTTGAGGAAGTTTCATTTTATCTTTGTTTTTGTGTGTGGTATGTGTTTTTTTTTTAATCATGGAAAGGTATTAGATTTTGTCAAATGCCTCTTTTCATCAAATGATCATGTTGATTTTCTTCCTTTAATATTACTGTGTTGTACTTCATGATTGACATTATTCCAGGTTTTTGTGTTTAATAATTAATAGCATGACTGACCATGAAGACACGAGGATACCATGTTCAAGAAACTGCAGGGTGGGGGGACAGAGAGAATCACTCTATAAACTAACTACATAGTATGTGATAAGAATGCACATTATAATATAAAACACATAGTAGTTAGCTGCAAAAAACCATTCTTAGATTAGGAAAACAGTGTTCCAGATTTCAGTGTAAACTACTTGCAATCTTCATCTCTTTTGTGCGGCAAGTATCTTGGTCTGTTTTCAAATTCTTCCACTCAGCCTGAGTTATGAGGTCTGGAGTGTTTTTCTGCAATCACTGATTTGCTGCACAAATACTGTGTTCAATTCTGCATTAAACTTAGATACATACTGATTAATTCACCACTGAACTGAGGCAATTCCCATCCTTTCTCCTGGTCTTTGTTAAAAAGAGAAAGCATGCTTGTTGTGTATTTCCTTTATATAATGGCAGAATACTCCTCTTTCACACATATCCAGAACTTGCAGCTAAGAGAGGATCAATAAGCCTCATCATGAATATCTAATCAGGTGTCATTCCCAAAGTCCTTCATGCCTAAAAGTCACATTCTCAGGCTATGAACGATCATCTAGTCCTTCTCTGGTGTGCTCCTCTCTAACACATCTTTCATCCTTGGCCACAGGAATTAGATTACAAGCTTTCATCACCTACTGTCTGGCTCCTGAATTGTTTGAGGCACTTTTCCTCATCAGCCTGCAAATTATCCTGCTCTAAACTTTTTATTGATTTTTTAAGGTACCAGAGATTGAACTCAGGGCACTTGGCCACTGAGTCACATCCCCATCCCTATTTTGTATTTTGTTTAGAGACAGGGTCTCACTGAGTTGCTTAGTGCCTTGTCATTGCTGAGGCTGGCTTTGAACTCATGATCCTCCTGTCTCAGCCTCACAAGGCACTGGGATTACAGGCATGCACCACCATGACCAGCTATTGATTTGTTTTTTGAGACAGGGTCTCAATAAATTGCCCAAAATGGCTTTGAGCTTTCAATCTTCCTACTTTGGCCTCCTAAATAGCTGGGATTACAAGTACTTGCCATGCTGCTGGGCTCCAAACCTTTTTGAACAATTTTTCCTTCTTCTGTACTTGGACATCCTCTGTTTGCTTTATCCATTTAGAGCTGGTGACCTAATCTTGCATTTATTAGTTGGTTCCAACATCCCACTTCCTGAGATGTTGGTTTCAGGCACCACAAACCCAAGAGCAAACAACTGCTAGCCCAACCCCTGCCCAGCACTCAGCTCTCAGCCCATCTCCCCAAGAGTCTTCACACATGGACATGCTGGAACTACTTCGTAGATCCACCTGGCCTGTGTGACTGGGAGAGGCATATTATGTGAAACCCCCATAAAATTAATGTGAATATCTTGAACATCTTCTGGAGACCTGATGGTATCACATGCCAAACATTGGGGATTCAGAACAAAGACAATCAGATTCACTTTCTTAAAAATCCAATAATTATTGGATTATTATTATTGTATTTGGATCAGACCCTGAAACTGAAAGAGGACATTAGGGGACAATCTGGTCAAATCTGATCAGTCTATAATTAGTTATTATACAAATTTTTTTTGGTTTTCATAAATTCAACAATTAGGAAGATGCTACTATTGGGTGAAGCTATGTGAAGGGTAGATGAGATCTCTCTAGACTTTTTTTTTTAGTACTGACGATTGAATCCAGGGGCACTTAACCAGTGAGCCACATCTCCACCCCTATTTTTATATTTTTTTATAGAAACAGGGTCTCACTGAGTTGCTTAGGGCCTCACTAAATTGCGAAGGCTGGCTTTGAACTCAAGATCCTCCTGCCTTTGCCTCTTGAGCCCCTGGAATTACAGGTGTGTGCCACTGCACCCAGATGTTGCAGCTATATGAATTGGCTAATGTAATTTGAGATGCTGCAGGCTTTTGCATGAACAGCATGTAAGAAACCTAGTGAGGCCCGCAACTCAAACCCTTAGGAATGGTCCTCATCAATCCCTTCATGATCCAGGCTACTTTGGATCCAGCCACTGGTCAGGAAGATGTCTGGTTACATGATACCATCTTTAAGGGGAACAGAATCCTGGCCTCTGTAATGTTTCCTTCTCTGCCTCAAGTGAACTTTTCAGGGAAGGTTGTAGGCAGAACACTTCACAGGATCAAGAGCCCCAGATTATAGTGAGCTCCAGAACAGCTGGAGGAAAGCTTTCACTGCAATGTTTGCTAAACTCTCTTCTAGGTGTGTGATAGAATTTGGTCTGACACTTGCTCTCCTTGTAGTTGGTACTGAGGTTGTAAGTTATATACTAATGTTCATCTGCATGGGAAATACTCAAATTTGCACAAAATTATCCTGAACAAGATGGAGAGGAGTTATGAAGTGTCTGCTTGTGTCTTTGACTCTCTCTCTCTCTTTTTATTTTTTTCTCTTCCTCCCAGAAGCATGATGATAGGGCCTGAATTGGGGATTTAACTCACGGGTGCTTAACCACTGAGCTACATCCTCAGTCCTTTTTTATACTTTATTTTGATACAGGGTCTCTCTAAATTGCTCAAGGCCTGGCTAAATTGCTGAAGCTGGCTTTGAAATTGCTGATCCTCCTCCCTCATCCTTCAGAGTTCCTGAGATTACAGGTGTGTGCCACCAAGCCCAGCTTAAATGCAAATGGATTTTTTAAAAATATTTATTTTTTAGGTGTAGATGGACACAACACAATGTCTTTATTTTTATGTGGTGCTGAGGATGGAACCCAGATCCCGCCTGTGCTAGGTAAGTGCTCTACCGCTGAGCCACAATCCCATCCCTGTTTTTTCTTTTAATTTATTTTATTTTAATATTGTGGTAGTGGGGATTGAACCCAGGGCATCACATATGCTAGGCAACTATTCTACCACTACTTTATACTTTATCCAGTTTACAGGCAAGCTGTCAAGGTCCTCCTTACCTTAATTACCTTTCCTACTCTAAGCCACACTGCCAGGCCCCAACATTTTTTAACACTAATTGACACCAAAATCCTACCTAAGACTTAGGAAGCAGGCAATATCTGTCAAGACTATCACTTCTTTCAAAAATATTGCTCAGTAGCTGGGCATGGTGGTGCATTCCTGTAATCCCAGCTGCTTGGGGGTCCAAGGCAGGAAGATTGTGAGTTCAAAGCTGACCTCAGCAACTTAGCTGAGGCTCTAAGCAATTTAGTGGGACCCTGTCACAAAAAAAGGGGGGGGCCTGGAATTGTGGCCCAGTGGTTAGCTGTCCCTGGGTTCAATCCCTAGTACCTAATAATAATAATAATAATAATAAATTGCCCAATTTTCTGCCAGTTTACAGGCAAGCTGTCAAGGTCCTCCTTACCTTAATTACCTTTCCTACTCTACAACTCAATTCCAGCCTCAAACAAAACATTCATTCTCTGAAAGATAAACAATGTTTGCACTGTAATCTAGATTAACAGATTAATGACATTTACAACAAAAGAAGAGTGGTGGTGCTGTCTAAATCCCTGAGGGATGTTGGCAATGAAGAGAATCCTAGTTCAAACAAGTCTCCTGTTTGTAGAATTGAGACATAATTTCAACCAACACTTATATGCTAGAGGAAAATACCTGGAGTTGTTTTTCTATTTTAACTATTCTCTCATATCTCTTTAGCAAAAGGAGATCCCAGGGGCTCCAAATATAAGTGAGAAGAGGCTTCCAGAATTTAATCAAGTTTCTTGATTGGTAGTCTGGTTAGAAAGAAGCTAATAAGAAATATGTCTCCATAAGAAAGCAGATCTTCACAAACAACTGAGAGCAACAAATGGGTGGGTGCGTTCCATGCTGACTGAATGACATACTGTAAACCATGGTGCAAAGTAAAGACCACCAACTCCAATTTTAAATCAAATTAAAGCAAGCTTGTAATTCTGGCCAGGACTGTCTCTCCCAAAACACCTGGGCTAGAGAACAGTACCCCAGCTCTCTAGGAGCATAGTTTTATAGCACAAAAAGTTGCAAAAGGGGGGTGTCTTGAGAACTTACAGATAACAGGATTTTGACAAACATTATACAAAGGCAGATAGTAGGATAATGATCTAAATTGTTCAACATTTCAAGTTAGGGAGTAAATTTAGATCCCAACATCAGAATTTATGAGGCACCACTGAGGTTTCAGAGAGGGTTGTTATCTGGTCAGGGAAAGCCAGGCATGAGTGAGTTCAAGGCACGGGCAGGCATTCCAAGCAAGTTTAGAAATCCCAGTAATTTATAGTAAAACAAAAGTTAACTTTTCATGACTTTGTGATGAGATGGCTCCCAATCTTAAGATGGAATTAGGCTGGGTTTATCAATACACAAACCAAAACTGCTATCAAAAGGGGCTGGATTAGTACACATATCACTTTATGGCTTCTAGGAAGTTCTGCTACAGTTTCTAGGGACTACATGTTTCAACTTCAGTGTTTCATAAATACTTGATGGGCAAGTACTCTACCACCAAGCTACACCCCCAACCCCAAATGGTTTCATTTAAAATTTTATTTTTAACAAGTGCAACAATTTAAACTATCCCAAGCATAAATGGTTTCCAATTCAAAATTAAAATCTTTCAATAAAATCTTCAATGTTCTCCATAAAGCATTATACTATTTTGTCATTTATAAGTAGTTTATATTTTTGCTATAGCATAGATTCTTAAGATCACATTTTTTATTTGTTGTTAGCATTTAATGATATAATTAACTTTTGCACATTGATTTTTGTATCCAGTAAACTTGCTAAATTTCTTAGTAATTCTAATAATTTATCATGTGTCCTTTTGGGTTTCCTGTGTTCTCATCTGAAAATAATGATAGTGCTTTCTTCTTTCCCAATTCTTAAGTCTTTGATCTTCAATTTGAAATTTTAATTTAAGTGGTGATAGCAAGCACCCTTACCTTGTTCTGAGTCTCAAAGGAATACTTTCAGTACTTCACCACTGAGCATGATTTCTTGCTACAGTTTTTTTGTAGGTACACTTTATCAAATTAAAGAAGTTCCCTTCTAATTCCCTGTTTAAATATGTATTTTTAAATTAGAAATTGATGTTGAATTTTACTAAGTGCCTCTTCTTCATCTATTGGAATGCTCATTTAATCTACTAATATAATAATTTCTATTTTTAATTTGTGTGTATGTGTTGCTGAGAATGCAACCAGGACTTTGTGCATGCTAGGCAGGCACTCTATCACTGAGCCACATCCACAGAATGATGAATTACATTCTTAAATTTTTCTAACCTTGCATAATCCTATTTTACTATGATAAACTATACTATATTTTTATCATGTTTTTTGAAATAATGGGGTTTTGTTTGTTTTGTTTTGTTTTGTTTTTATAAAGAGCATTGAACTCAGGGGCACTTTAACACTGAGATACATCCCCAGCTGTTGAGAGCCACAGCCAAAGGGGCCCCAGCAAACTTCCAGCTGCCAGCAAACTTCCAGCTGCCAGCTGATGATTGACTCACAGCGGCCCCAGCAAGCTTCTAGCTGCCAACTGATTGGCTCCTCTGCAGTGATGTTCATTGGGCTGTTTCCCCGCCCTTTCAGACCACAGAGCTGCTCACTGGGGGACTTTTTTTGGCTCCGCCCACGCGACCCAGCCAATCTGCCTCAAGAGCAGGAGGAGTGGGGGGAGGATGAGAGGATTGTGGGAAGCCAGTGGTGGCAGTTGGGCTCTGAGGGAATTCCTGAAGAGCTGTGTGGTGCGGTGTGTGTGTTCTAAAAATAAAGTTCGTTTCTTTTGACAAGTGGCTCCTGAATTGTGCCCAGCCAGACTGTGGCATTTGGTGGCCCATATGGGGAATGACTGAGGGTAAGTGATAAGGTAAACTGCTCGCCCCTGAGGGCAGGGCGAGAGGATGGGTAGCCATTTTAAGATTCTTCTATTGTTTTGCTTCACATTTGTTTTAAGTTGCCTGTCTCTAGAGATGTGTAAGATGGAAGAAAACCGCTCACATATGAGGAACAGATAGGGAGAAAGGACAGATGGACATTTCAGGAGGCTATTATGATGATTTTTTGTTGTTCCAATTTTGTTTCACTCTGTTTCAGTTTTGTTTGGCGTTATCTTGTTGGATTGTATTATAGTTATAGTAGAAATATTCAAGTAAAAGAGAAGGTCTCTCAAGCTAGTCAGACAGAGGAAAAAAATTCAAGTAAAAAAGGTCTCTCGAACTAGTCAGACAGAGGAAGAAAGTTTAGAGCAGAAAAAACCATCAGGGGAAAAGGAGACTGCTACTAACACCTTTCTATCACCAGAGGACGTAAGTGTCCAACCAACAGTGCCACCTCCATATGCTGGGAGGCCTCCAACCCCCGCAGTTGATAGATGGGATCCTGAGACAAGACCTCAAATATTAACATGCCCTGTATTTGAGCAGGCAGGAGGGCAGCAAATTCACCATGCTTTAGATTTCAAAACAGTGAAACAGCTAAAAGAGGCTGTAACAACCTATGGTCCTCAAGCACCCTTCACTATAAGCATAGTCGAATCCATTAACAACTTGAACATGACGCCAGCAGATTGGGCTAGTATGTGTAAAGCTGTGCTAAATGGAGGACAATACCTGTTATGGAAGGTTGCCAATGAGGAATTTTGCAAGGAGACGGCTAGGCAAAATGCAGCAGCTGGTTATCCTCAGAGAAATCTAGATATGTTGTTAGGAAAGGGACCTTATGCGGATCAGCAGCAACAAATTGCATATGATCCTGGCGTATACTTACAAATTGCTGTTGATGTGGTTAGGGCATAGAAGACTTTACAAGGACATGGAGGTTTACAAGGTCTATTATCTAAGGTAATACAAGGAGTTAATGAACCTTACGCTGAATTTGTAGATAGGCTTATTCAAACAGCTACCAGAGTTTTGGGGAATACAGAACAAGCAATGCCATTAATAAAACAACTGGCTTATGAGCAAGCGAATTGTTGGTGCAGAGAAGTCATTAGACCATGGAAACATGAAGATTTAAACACATATATTAAATTATGTAGAGACATGAATGAACAAGGGCAAGTCGTGGCAGCTGCAGTACAACAGGCTTTAGATGCCAGGCCAAAAACATGCTACAATTGTGAACAAACTGGACATTTTTAAAGGAATTGCCCCATAGGAGGAGGGTTTTACAAAGCTAGGTATCAAAGGAGTAGAATACCGTGTATTTGCCCACAATGCCATAGAGGGAGACATTGGGCTAATAAATGCCGTTCTCAAACCACCATAGAGGGTACTCCATTATCAAAAAATGAACAAGGACCAGGTGTCAATCCACGATATCGTGGAGAAAGGCATTGGGCTCCATTGCCAAAAAATGGACAGGGGGGCCCAATGCTCTGGGGCCCAAGACCACAAATATACAGAGCACTGGAGGAACCCAGCAACCCCATCAGGGTAGTGCCCAGGACACATTGTCCATTAAATCCCTCACTAGACAAACCAGAGGAAGCGCAGGATTGGACATCTGCGCCTCCGCCAGAACAGTACTAACTCCAGAGTTGGGAATTCAAATCATTCCCACAGGGATAAAATGACCTCTTCCCAAAGGAACAGTAGGCTTATTATTGGGACACAGTTCTTCTACTCTAAAAGGACTTATGATAAGTCCTGGGATAATTAATCCCAATTATGAAGGTGAAATAAAAATTATAGCCAGTTCTCCAAAGGGTGTATCAGTAATTTCACCAGGAGATAGAATAGCACAGTTACTAATAATACCCAGCCTACATGATAAATTTTCCAGTCGTATTGTAGAAAGAGGTTCCAAGGGATTAGGCTCCACAGGTGTAGATTGGGCTATACTTTCTTTAAATTTAGATTCTCGCCCCATGCTAAAACTAAATATTCAAGGACATGAATTTAATGGGCTACTGGATACAGGTGCAGACCTTAGCATCATCCCTTGTCAAGAATGGCCAAAACATTGGCCGTTACAACAAGCCACTCAAACGCTTCAAGGCCTAGGAGTGGCAACTAATCCCCATAGAAGTGCAATGGTATTAGATTGGAAGGATCCTGAAGGATGTGAAGGAACTATACAGCCATATGTATTGGATCATCTTCCTATAAATTTATGGGGACGAGATGTCCTAGATCTTAGTTTTGACATTAACAAATAACATCAATTCAATTGCACCCACTATTAGAGCTAGACAAGGTTTTAGGAAAGAAAAAAGATTAGGAGAACAAAAACAAGGTATAGCAGCACCAATTCAAATAGATCAAGGAATAAATAGACATGGATTGGGTTTTCAGGAGGGGTCACTGAGACAATAAAAATTACTTGGAAATCAGAAAGACCAGTGTGGGTTCCTCAGTGGCCCCTGACTAAAGAAAAGATACAAGTAGAACATGACCTGGTCAAACAACAATTAGCGGAAGGACATATACAACATTCTGTATCTCCCCATAATACTCCCATTTTTGTCATCAAAAAGAAATCTGGTAAATGGAGATTATTGCAAGATTTAAGAGCCATTAATAATGAGATGGTTATTATGGGACCTGCTCAATCGGGGATTCCTCAATTGTCTGCTTTGCCAAAAACCTGGTATGTTTTAGTTATAGATATTAAAGATTGTTTTTTTTTCAATTCCAATTCATCCTGAGGATAGTCCACATTTTGCATTTATTATCCCTGCACTGAATCCTGATCAGAGATATGAATGGAAAGTACTCTCTCAAGGGATGGCTAACAGCCCAAATATGTGTCAAATTTATGTTAACAAAGTAATCCAGCCACTTAGATATCAAAATCCTGAACTACAAATATTTCACTATATGGATGATGTATTATTAGCACACAAAGATAAAAACACATTGCTAGAATGTTATGCCACACTTACAAACTTATTAAAAAATTATAATCTAGAGATAGCAATAGATAAAGTACAATTAAATTTTCCAATTAATTATTTAGGAGTTCTATTATCCTCAACCATGGTCCATCCACCAAAAATTCAAATATGAGTAGATCAACTCAAATCACTTCACGACTTTCAAAAGTTATTAGGAGACATAAATTGGATAAGGCCTTATCTAGGCATACCAACAGGAGAGTTGGGACCTTTATTTGATTTCCTAAAAGGTCCATCAGATCCAAATTCACCCTGAATGTTAACACCTGAAGCAAGAAAGGCATTAAAAATCATTGAAACATATATGGAAAACATGCTTTGGATAGAATTGATATAAGTTTGCCTTTATTATTTATTGTACTACCAACAAAAAATATTCCTACAGGAGTATTTTGGCAAGAAGGTCCATTATTATGGATACAGTTATCTTATTCTCCTAACACTATTCTTACTAGGTATCCTGAGGCTGTAGGACAATTAATACTCAAAGGAATAAAAGCAGCAAAGGGAGTGTTTGGAATTTCTCCCAATAAAATGATTACTCCATATACTATGGATCAAATTAATGAGTTAGCTAATGAGTTAAATACTTGGGCAATAATCATGTGCAAATCTAATGTTTCATTTGATAACCACTTACCATCTAATCATTTATTGTCTTTTTGGTCATTGCATCCTGTAATTTTTCCAAAAATGACAAGAAAAACACCTATCATGAATGCTCCAAATATATTCACTGATGGGTCAAATAATGGTACAGCAGCAATAGTTACCCCTGATCAAACTTTTACATTTTTAGTACCCAAACAATCAGCTCAAAAGGTAGAGCTTAATGCAGTATTACAAGCTTTGTGATGTTTAAAGATTCTGTATTTAATTTATTTTCCGATAGTCAGTTTATAGTTAATGCTATAGTATCCCTGAAGATGCTGGTAGGATTTCCCCTTCCTCTACTGTTTTCTCTTTGCTTTCCACTATACAAAGTCTAATCTGGGTCAGAAAAGATCCATTCTTTATAGGACATATCAGGGCACATACAGGGTTGCCTGGAGCCCTAAGTTTGGGCAATGATTTAGCAGATAAAACTACACATGACATACATATTTTCTCTACACTAGAAGAAGCTACAACTTTTAATAAAAAGTTCCATGTCAATGCTAATACTTTACAAAAGCATTTTAAAATAACTAAGGAACAAGCTAGACAAATAATAAAACAATGTCAAAATTGTGTGACCTTTTTACCACAAGTTAATCTTGGAGTCAATCCTAGAGGACTGATACCTAACCATATTTGGCAGATGGACGTCACACACTTGCCAGAATTTGGAAAACTAAAATATTTGCATGTTACAGTTGATACTTCTTCCGGATTTTTGATGGGCTCCCTTCATGCCGGAGAAAAAACTAAAGATATTATAGCTCATTGCTTACAAAATTTTGCCACCGTGGGCATTCCAAAACAGTTAAAAACAGATAATGCCCCTGGTTACACTTCTACCTCTTTTAAACAATTTTGCTCATCATTTGGCATTACTCATATAACAGGAACCCCATACAATCCACAGGGACAAGGCATAGTTGAAAGAGCTCATCAAACTATTAAAATGTACTTATTAAAGCAAAAAGAGGGAATTGGGAAGGGGTATATATTCCCCAAAGATAAACTTAAAATAACCCTTTTTCCTCTAAACTTTTTAAATTTGGATTCATCAGGGCTTAGTGCTGTGGAAAGGCATATGTGTCCAAAAAATGTACATAAGCCCAAGGTACTTTGGAAGGATATTCTAACAGGACAATGGAAAGGTCCTGACCCAGTGATTGTCTGGAGTCGGGGGTCTGTTTGTGTGTTTCCACAGGGAGAACAGCAGCCGATTTGGATTCCAGAAAGATTAACTAAAGCGATTTCTACAGACCAAAAAGAAGATGATTTGGCTCAAATCCATAACAGTTGATCTCCAAAACTCCAGTTTGGCTATTCTTACATTTGCGACAGAACCAGGATGCTTTTTTCAATATCTATTTTATTTTTACCCTTTCCCACATCATGAAGTTCTATTTTGTTTTTTGAGCTCATACAGACCTAGGTTAATGTTTTGATGATCAGTTCTATTTTTTGACTATAGAGTTTTTAATCATTGCAATGGAGATTTCACCTGTAAAAAGTTATAAGGCCTTTACTATTATTATGTGTTGTATGTATTATATTATGTGTGCACACTTGTGTTTTGTGTTGTATGTTTGTATGTACGTATGTCCATATATCATATATGATGAGCACGCATGAAAAAATGGATCCAAATATTTTTTTTTATTCACATGATTTAAATGGTTTAATTGGGTAAACAGCTGTTGAGGATTGTTTTAATATGTGAACAAAAAAGGAGGTTAACAGATCTGTTTGTTTACTTTCACCTTTCCTTTTCATTATATTTAATAATTCTGTTCAAGACAATATAAATTGTTCAGAAAATTGTTTTATTTTAGTGCCTTCTGGAATGTTACATAATTTTTTCTTTAGCCATTATTGCCAGAATTCCTATCTTCATCCCAGTGCCGGTGAAGACAAAGATAAAACCAATCTACAGTTTCTGCAATAGCTAACACTGAACTGCTTGCAGAACTTGCCTGGACTATGTATCACTTGTATGCATTGTGAACTCACTTGTATGCACTGTGAACTATCTGTTGGTGCAGCGACTTGTGGTAGTGTTGGGGTATTTTTGCTGATGGTGTCATCGGTGGTACAATTTTTCCAAAAGGAGCCGTCAATTGACTTGGTGTATCTTCCTCCCTTCTGCTTGTGATGCTCATTCAGCTAAAATTTGGGGGCCAACAGAGGTGAGGCAAAGAACCTCACCCCCAACCCCCCCGCTGGTACAAAGACCTATCCACAGGTGTGGCTGTATGCTGGACCAGTAGTCAATGACGGGTAAGATCCAATTGCAATGGTACCAACCTAAGACAGGAAGCTGACGCCTTGAGGTCAGCTCATCCCATGACGGGTAAGGACCATATGTAGTATTGGACAACCTAAGGCAGGCACGGTCCCTAAGCCACATGCTTGTTGTTTAAACAGAGAGGGGGAGATGTTGAGAGCCACAGCCGAAGGGGCCCCAGCAAACTTCCAGCTGCCAACAAACTTCCAGCTGCCAGCTGATGATTGACTCACAGCGGCCCCAGCAAACTTCTATCTGCCAACTGATTGGCTCCTCTGCAGTGATGCTCATTGGGCTGTTTCCCCGCCCTTTCAGACCACGGAGCTGCTCATTGGGGGACTTTTTTTTTGGCTCCACCCACACGACCCAGCCAATCGGCCTCAAGAGCAGGAGGAGTGGGGGGAGGTTGAGAGGATTGTGGGAAGCTGGTGGTGGCAGTTGGGCTCTGAGGGAATTCCTGAAGAGCTGTGTGGTGCAATGTGTGTGTTCTAAAAATAAAGTTTGTTTCTTTTGACAAGTGGCTCCTAAATTGTGCCCTGCCAGATTGCGGCACCCAGCCCTTTTTATTTTGAGACATGGTCTCACAAAGTTACTTAGGGCCTCACTAATTGGTGAAGCTGACATCAAACTTATGATCCTCCTGCCTCAGCCTCCCAAGTTTCTGGAATTTACAGTTATGTACTACCCTGCCTGACTTTTATACTATCTTTTTAAGAGATTGCAAGATTTGGTTTACTGGTGACCTGTTTATTAATTATTCATTTACAACAATGGATGAGATTACCCCATCAATTTCCCTTTCCCATGTAGTTCTGGGATCTTGGTTATGTTTTTATCATAATAGAATTTGGAGATTGTTTTCATATTATGGAATATTTTGTGCAGGACTGGAATTACTTTTCCTTTAATATTCGTACAACTCGCTGGCAAAACTGCTTGAAATTTTGCTGTAAATTTCATCCAGAATGGAGAACTATCCATATACCAAATGGTTATAACAGAGGGAGAGAAACAAAAATAAATTTTTTTTGTATCCTTTAACAACTGCTCCATCTGGGTGTGGTGGTACATGCCTGTAATCCCAGTGACTCAAAAGGCTGACCTAAGAGAATCACAAGTTTGAGGCCAGCCTTGGCAACTTAGTGAGACTTTATTTCAAAATTAAAAATAAAATAAAAATAAAAAGGTTTGGAGTTGTAGCTCATGATAGAGCACCCTGGGTTCAATCCCTAGTACAAACAAGAAAACAAAAAACTGCTCAGCCTATATAATTCACAACTGATCAATATCCAGAAGTTATGAACAGGGAATGGTCTGAAAAGATAGGAACCAGTAACGGTTTCCTTCCTGGATAGAATTGTATTTGGGTTGAAGAAAATTACTTTATTGCTGAAATTTTAAAAATGAGAATGTATTTCTATATTACTTAAGTACCTAAGCATTTTTTTTTCCATGCTGGTGAATCCAGGGCCTCATGCACACTAAGCAAATGTTCTACCACTGAGCTTTAGACTCCCAGTCACCCATTTTTAAAACATTTTTTTAAATAGTAAAAAATATTACATCAGCTAGGCACAATGACACATGCCTATAATCCCAGCAGCTTGGGAGGCTGAGGCAAGAGGATCACAAATTCAAAGTCAGCCTCAGCAACTTGATAAAGCCCTAAGTTAATTAGCAAGACCCTGTCTCAAAATTAAAAATTTAAAAAAGGGCTGGGATGTTGCTCAGTGGTTAAGCATCCCTGTGTTCCATCCCAGGACAAAAAAAAAAAAAGATTACAACAATATAAGATTTCTGGAGCACTGGGAAGTTGGTGCCCTGGGCCTATTTTTTATCCATGAAAGAATGTGGCTTACGATTCTTTTTTTTTTTTTTTTTTTTTAAATTTTTTTATTGTTGGTTGTTCAAAACATTACATAGTTCACGATTCTGAATTGACTCAAGAACCGAAGGCACCCCAGCTTCTGGACAGTCAGAGGGTACATTAACATTCTTGGTGTGAGTCTGAGTATGGTGGGCAATGCAAGCATTGGGTTTCTTTTTCACTTCTGATAGGATGGATCTATCTTACGAGAGAATGTCAATGTTACCAGCGCCCCCTAGAGGGATCTCAGGGGCCAGAAGCTGCCATGATGAACTAGCTCAAGGTCCCCTATGTCCTGTTTTGTGTGGCTGCCTCCATTTATTTCAGCTAAATCAATCAGGAGTTTTTAGTTGGGTCTCCTCCCACTAAATGTGCAACCCTGAAACTATTCAAATTGCATTATGGCTTCAGAGGTTATGGAAACAATCACATTCCTTCAAAATAAGTACACAACTGAGATGAGCTCTGGAGAGTTGAAAAGTGGTTTCCTGTTAACTCAGAGAGGCTTAAGGATAGTGGGAAGGTCAAAATGCTGGCTGAGAAATATTGAGCAAGTTCTTTAATCACTCTTTCCCTTTTCTTCATATCTAAGTGTGGGCATAACAATCCCTATCAACCATGTCTAATTATCAAAGGAGCCAATAGAAGTGGAAGAAAGTGCCTATGAAATGTTAAAGGAAGAACTATAAAAAGTTGAAATTAAACAGTTTTCATATACAAGCTACGGTGACCACTACTATGCATTATTTCCATTTCCTTTCTGCACTAACACTTCTGATTTGCCCAACTTTTTTCTTTTGAGACACGAGGATTGCAGTTTCAAAGCCAGCCTCAACAAAAGCAAGGTGCTAAGCAACTCAGTGAGACCCTGTCTCTAAATAAAATACAAAATAGGGCTGGGGATATGGCTTGGTGATCGAGTGTCCCTGAGTTCAATTCCCAGTAACCCCCCCCCGCCAAAAAAAAGAAGGTAATTCTATTTTTAGTTTTTAATTTTATTTGAGAGCGACTTGTCAGGTTGCCCAGGCTGACCTTGAATTTACAATCCTCCTGCCTCAGTCTCCTGAGTAGCTGAGGATACAGGGGTGCACCATAGCACCCAGCTGTACCCAGCTTTTATATATGTATGTATTTAGTTGCTGATGGACATTTATTTTATTTATTTATATGTGGTGCTGAGGATTGAACCCAGTGCCTCACACATGCTAGGCAAGTGCTCTACCACTGAGCTACAAACCCAGCCCTGTACTCAGCTTTTAAAAACACTCTTCCTCAGGATGTCTTGCTGCAGTGTGGTTCCAGGTGAAAATTCTGACCAGTGGGACTGCAAGTGAGGGTTTCTGGGAAAGTTTCTGCTTTTTTTTTTTTTTTTTTTGACATAAGTACTACTCTTTCCTTTTTGTCTCTTGCACATCCTTGCCCTTACACCTGAACTTGAGGCTGGAGGTATGGGTATGGTAACAGGCAGAAGGATACAGGCCTACATACTAAGTATGGACAGAGCCCACGTTCCTGGTGGCATTGCTGGACTATATGAAAATATTACACTGTCTACCACTGGACTTTCTTACATGTGAATTAAATAGAGTTTTGTGTGTGTCTGTGTGTGTGTGTTGCTGGGGATCGAATCCAGGCCCTTACACATGCTATGTACACACTTTACCACAAAGTTACATTCTCAATCAAGTCCTATTAGTTAAGGTCACTCTTGTGTACCTTTTACTTACAGTCATTTGTCTTTTTTTCTTTCTTTTTGTATTGGGGATTGAACTCTTGTTTACCACTGAGCTCCATCCCTAGGCCTTTTTTATTTTTTATTTTGAAACAGGATCTTGCTAAGTTACTGAGGCTGGCTTTGAACTTGAGATCCTCCTGCCTCAGCCTCCCGAGCCACTGGGTTTAAAAACGAGTACCACTGTGCTCAGCACAATATAATTTCTTAAGATAGAATATGAATACCCCGCTGGGCATGGTGGTGCACGCCTGTAATCCCAGCAGCTCCAGAGGCTGAGGATCATGAGTTCAGCAAAGGCGAGGCACTACGCAACTCAGTGAGACCCTGTCTCTAAATAAACTACAAAATAGGACTGGGGATGTGGCTCAGTGGTTGAGTGTCCCTGAGTTCAATCCCCAGTACCCACCCCCCACAAAAGAAGAAAGGAAAAGATAAAGTATGAATACAACTTTTTAACAGATGAGAGAAGGGAAAGGACACACAGCTCTGTGCAGTATTCTCAGTACATTTATTATCCTGCATTTATCATAAAGTGTTGTTCAAGGATAAAGTTTTTTAAAAATGGCAGGGGTATAGCTCAGCATCAGAACTCCTTACCTTCCATGTACAAGGCTGCAAGGGCCTGGGATTTGATCTCCAGCACTGGGAGAGAAAGAGAGAGAGAGAGGAGATACATAGAAAATCACATTTATCAAATCCTTACTGTGTGCTAGGTACCATTTTAAATATGTGAAATTACCTCATTTAATGTTTTAAAAAGCCCCTATGATGTAGGCCCTTGCATTATCACCCAAGACAAAATGAAACAAATAAGTAAAACCCCATCAATTTATGTACACATAAATTATGTATACATAATGTACACACAAATTATGTATATATAATATACACATAATGTACAACAGTATGTACACATTTTTAATGTACACACTATTAGAATAGTTACTAACTAAAAGTATCACTGGATCTCCCATTGGCAGCAAAATTTTAAATTACATTTTTATTTATCACTCTTAAGTTCAAACATGACTATATGATGAAACCAAGCAAAATTAAGCTGTAATCAAATTCTATATCTTGCAGTACTTGGTGATGAAAAAATATGTGGCCAGAATACTCAAATACCTCTACTCATGGGGGCCCGTGTGCAATGGCTACAAATAGCAGCATCTGTAGAAGTGTACAGAGTGGTTGCTTTTCTGATTTGCCATTCAGACCTTGGAAATGGCCCATCCCAGGGCTCTGATCCATGTATCTGATCTAGTGCTATTCCCAATCTAGGCTCCAGACAGGACTGTAGGTGCCTTTGGAAAGCCCCTGGGCACAGTGGCCAGCATTCACATTGGCCACATCATTATGTCCATCTGCACCAAGCCAAAGAACAAGCACACAAGGAGGCCGTAGCTGGGCCAAATTGAAGTTCCCTCGCAGCCAGAAAATCTACATCTCAGGTAGAGTTTTACCAAGCATAAGGAGGATGAATTTAAAGACATGGTGGCTGGGATACCAGATGGCTATGGGATCAATACATCCCAAATCACAGTGTTCCCTGGACAGGTGTTGGGCCCTGCACTCCTGAGGGCTTTCACTGCCCTCTCCTTAATTATACACCCACCAAAACTCTGAGATGAGCCCCGGAGAGTTGAAAAGTGGTTTCCAGTTAACTGTACTAACACATCTAATTTGCCCTTTCTAAAAAAAAGAGTCTTCTAATTAATTAATTAATTAGTAATAATACCTTGATGAGCTGTGCTGTCATAAAAAACAAATTCTGAAACAGGACAGAGAAGGACACATGAATATATCAGTAGCAAAACATGTATGGATGAAAGAAAGTAGAAAAATATTTGCTTTGCTGACAATGCAAATTATATAAAAGTGACCAACAGACACACACATTTTTCCCCCTGTGGTGCTGGGATGGAACTCAGTGCCCCCTTATGCATGCAAGGCCAGCACTCAACCACTGAATCCCACCCCTCATCCACCACTTCCATGGCCTAACCTTATTTTTCAGTGACACATCATTATCTTGGGACATGCCCCAATAGATCTACAGAGGAACAAAATGTCAAACACTTAAACTATTCTCATGTCACCAAGAGTGTGAACAAAATAGTGACGATATCTGTAGTAAGAACTCAGATGGTTGTTTTTAGTTTATTGAAAAAAAACTGTCCAACAAAGTTACTAGCAGCAAATACTAAAGGATCCTGACATATAAAGAATATTGAATGTAAGATGTCTTCTAGTTTCAAAACACCTCAAAGATTTTTTTAATATTTATTTTTTAGTTATAGTTGGACACAATATTTTATTTTACTTATTTATTTTTTTGTGGTACTGAAGATCAAACCCAGGGCCTTGCAGGTGCTGGTCAAGTGCTCTACCAATGAGCCACAACCCCAGCCCCACCTCAAAGAGTTTAATGACAGTATATTAAAGCAATCAGAACCAGATTTATTGTTAGACATTCTTTAATGTCATGACCCAGATCAAGTAAAATCTGGAAATAGTGAACTTTTATTTTTAAATATAGGAAAAGACAAAGTAGTTAAGAAACAGAAAAACTTTTTTTTTGCAATGCATTTAATGCTGTATATAACTACAAAGCTAAGAATAAAAGACAGGCATGTATGGCATCCTTAACTCTATTTTTGACTGTTAAAAAGACCCTGTCTCAAAATAAAAAATACGAAAAGGGCTGGGGATGAGGCTCAGTGGTAAAGTGGCCTTGAGTTCAAGTCCCAGAATCAAAAAAGAAACAAAACAACTATGAGTTAAGCATCCCTAATTTGAAGTTCCAAAATGTCCAAAATATGTGACATGATCCCACCAGTGGAAAATTCTACACTTGCTCTCATATGATATGTCAGTCAATGCAGTTGCATTAGAAATATTGTCTAAACCAAGCAGGGTGGCACACGCCTGTGAGCCCAGGAATTCAAGTGGAAGGGCAGAACATTCGCAAGTTAGAGGCCAGCCTCAGTAATTCAGCAAGACCTTGTCTGGAAATAAATTTTAAAAGGACTGGGCATGTAGCTGAGTTGGTAAAGCACCCCTGGGTTCAATCCCCCGTATAAACACATACACACACACACACAAAAAAAAAAAAAAAAAAAAAAACAAAAAACTACCTTCAGTTATATGTTACATGAAACATAAACTTTGTTTAGACTGGGATCTCATTCCCAAGATATTTCATTATAGATACGCAAATATTCTGAAATCTGAAAATGTCAGAAATCTGTAATACTTCTAGTCCCAAGCATTTTAGACAAGGGGTACTCAACTTGTTCACCAGAAATTATATATCTAAGTGTTGTTCCTTTCCAAATAATCAACTTTTAAGTTACAATATAAATGATGTCATTATTTACTGAACAAATTTTCTAGAAAGGCAACATTTAGTCTTTTCCTCTAACCTTAAACTAAAACATGTATAGGTAAAATAGCTATACTTGTTACTGAGATTAAAAACCTCTTACAAAGATATAGGCACCTATCAACTTTTATTTTCTGACCAGGAATACAAGCTGGGTTTGAAGGCTGGGCCACTTACCAAAATCCTAGGTAAGCCTCCCTCTTTGGGTGCCCACATTACTGTGCTCAGGAATGAAAACTTTGTGGGGCAGTTACCAGGGACTGAACCCAGGGGTGATTAACCCCTGAACCACACCCCCAGGGCTTTTTTTGTTTTTTGTTTTTTGAGACAGGGACTCACTATGTTGCTGGCCTTGAACTTGTGATCCTCCTGTTTCAACCTCCTGAGATGCTGGAGGTGTGCACCACCATGCCCAGTCTGAAGACACATTTAATATCAGACTATACAGAATTACCTGGAGGGCATATCTGCTATACAAGTAGTACACACTCTAAATTTGCAAAGAAAGTTTAAATAATTTTCTCTTTTTGATTGGGTGGGATGGTACACACCTGTAATCCTAGTGACTCAGGAGGATCACAGTTTGAGATCATTTTGAGCCACTTAGACCCTGTCTCAAAATAAAACAAACAAACAAAAAAGCTACAGACTTAGCTCAGTGGTAAAGCACCCCTGGGTTCACTTCCCATTGCTAAAAATAAATTTTAAAATTTTGCTTGTTTTAACCATCCTTACCACTGCATCCTCCCCATTGCTAAGATCACCAGGAGGGCTTGCATATTGTGTGTTCACAGTATATAATAAAGACAGTCCTTCTGAGGAAAGGCTTACCAAATCCATACTAATTTCATATCTTAGATCCTATCCCCAAATGTCTGGTCACAGTACCTAATGCCATGTGCAGCAGTGCACTGGAGGCAGCAACTCTGGAGGCTGAAGGAGGATTGTAAATTCAGGCCAACCTCAACAATATAGTGAGACTTCTCTCAAAATAATAAATAAGAAGGGATGGGGTTGTAGCTTAGTGGTAGAGTGCCCCCAGGGTACCATCCCCAGTATGGAATTGGGGGCTTAGCTAGAAATAAAGTCCTTTGTTTCACAAGAAAGTCTGATGAAAAGATTCAAAAACTTTGAAAAATCTCCATCAGTGATCACATCAGCTAACAGGTGGAGGGAGCCATTTTTTTTTTTTTTTTTTTTTTGTACTGGGGATTGAAACTGGAGGTGCCAAAACACTAAGCTACATACCCAGCCTTTTTATTTTGAGACAGGCTCTTGATAAATTGCCTCAAATCGACACTGGCCTCAAACTTGTGATTCTCCTACCTCAGCCTTCTAGTTGCTGGTATTAGAGGAATGTGCCACCATGCCAAGTGAGCCATCTTTCAATGAAAGAATCCTCTGGAAATGTAGTGAAAGTTTAACAACCTGAATCTCTAGAGGAAGAACCATCCTTTTCTTGGGGTTGCGTTACTGTCCAATGAACATCTAATGAGGGCAGTACTGCTAACGCCTACACAACACGCTTGCATCAATTAGAGCTTTGTTTTATTTTGGTGCAATTTTTGGAAAAAAGAAAAACCTCTTTTCCCTGAATCTCTAGAGGAAGAAAAAAAAAAATTGAAGCTGTTCAGCATTGCCAACATTACCCTCCCTTGAGCCCTTTCACAGTCTCCTCAAAGAGTCAAACATTTATACCAAAGCTCAGAGATTGATATGCAAATCTGTGCATACTATAAATCTATTTTAAAGTAATGAAATAGGGCTGGAGCTGGAGCTCAGTGGCAGAACACTGGCCTAGCATGTGTGAGGCACTGTGTTTTGACCCTTAGCACTATAAAAATTACAAAATAAAGGTATTCTGTCCATCTAAATACAAAAAAAAAAATCAAAACAATGAAATAAACTAAAAAATAAAAATCAAATGTTACTCCTTTCCTGAAATGGGGGGGGGGGCGGGGAATGCTATTTCACAAAAATGCCTTAGGTCTGACTGCAGGTGGTCACAAGCCCAGAGTAAGCCAGCCAACTTTTATTGAAAGTCTCTTGCAAGGCACACATTCAACATGAAAGTACTTTTGCCAGTGTGAAAACAGCAGACTCCCAGAATACCAAGAAGTTGAATCCATGCCAACTTGTACTTCAAGCTGCTTCATGGTCACATGGGATCTCGGAGACCACCGTCCTAAGCTCTCAGCCTCCCTGCGTCTCCCCTCCAAGGTAGGAAACTGTCTTGCTTACAACAGAATCAGACAACATCTGTATCAGATTTTTCTTTTCTTTAAAGGAGAGAAGGAGAGCTTGTTGTATCAAAGGCTTTCCTATTTCATTTTGAAATAACAAGTAACTCTTAAAAATTTTTTACTGGGACCAGAGATGACCCCGGCAGTGAAGACTTTTAGCCATGCTGAAGCAGGAGTTTTTATAACTTAGAAAGGTCACTCAACAGCAGTGTTGCCAGAATGCAGTGTGATGAAGAAAAAGTAGTTATAAAGCTGATGCAAAAATAATTCAGCCTACAATACCCAAGGGACAGAGAGCAGCAGCTTCAGGAATATTAAGGAGGTAGAATCCACAGGACTTGCGGTTTTCAGACATGATATCAGAGAAAGGGCACAGCCCCAGAGGAGTCCAAGGGCCGATGGCAGTGCCAGTCACTTGGTCTTCCCAAATAGGAATGACTGACACATGAAGCTGTGCATGGAGGTGTGAAAGGTCTGTGTGATGTCCAGTATTCATCTCAAGTGCAAGAGAGGTCTTTGAAAAGGTAGGCTTGGAAGTTAAGTGGTAGACAAAAATCACAAAAGTCAGAGGCACAAAAGTTCAATTGCCTGGGAACAGCAAATTGGGGGAATCCACAGAGGCAGGGGAGGAATGGCCAGAGGTGCAAAAGGAAAGTCCAGAGAAGGGTACCTCAGAAATGGAGGGACTCATTTGAAGGAGGCAGATTAACAGTGCCCCGTGTCACAGAAGTCATTCAAGAGTACTAAAAAGGGCCCAGTGAATTTAGTATGTGGGTGTTGAAAAAGGCAGTTATCAACATGTTGAAGAGGCAGACACATCATGACAATGAAAATAGTAAGTATAGTCTCCTCTTTCCAGAACTTAAGCTAAGAAAAGTCCAAGGAATTTTGTTTTAGATGCAAGATTTGTGAACATGCTTTGGTTTTGCTGAGGGTTAGAGAGAGCACAGGAACAGATGGCAGGTGCAGCAGAGCTAGGAAGACTGTGTGGCCTGAGAACCTGGGAGATTACAGAATATGGAGGGGCAGGTCCTTGGTGACTTAGCTGTTCAGAGGAAGAACATCTTTCACTAAGACCTGAAAATGGCTAAGATGGAAACTCAGAAAATTCTGGCAGTAGAGTAGAAGACATTAAGGGATGGGATGGAGGGATACAGGAGTTGGGAATCATGAGATAGCTTTGGAGAAAAGAGGGAGAGGAAGAAAGACCTAGAAGCAAAATCAACAATTGCTAGATAATATCAAGAGGCTAACATTTATCTGACTCAGGTGCAGTGGCTCAAGCCTGTAATTCCATCATTTTGGGAGGCTGATGCAGTAGGATTACAAATTCAAAGCCAGCCTCAGCAACTCATCAAGGCCTTAAGCAACTTAGTAAGACTGTCTCAAAATAAAAGAATAAAAAATGGGGTGTGGATATAGAACTCCCCAAGGTTCAATCCCTGGTACTCTGGTACCAAAAAAAAAAAAAAAAAGAAAGAAAAGAAAAAAAGTGTGCATGAGACTAGAACTAAACTGCTTGATAGTGACAAATATAAGAAGTTACTGCCTACACCTCTCACCCCAGCCTAAAAGTGTGTATATTGTATGCTTTTTAGTAATGAACCCTCAATAGTGCAGGTGTTACCATGTTAGAGAATCCGACCTCACAAACTAAATTTGTATGATTTCAAATAATTTTACCCTTTGTGCTTGTGGTACTGGGGGTCGAGGCCCCTGGGGTGCTCTGCAGCTGATCTACATTCCCAGCCCTTTTTCTTATTTTCAGAGAGTGTCTCACTAAGTGGTCCAAGCTATCCTCAAACTTGTGATCCTCCTACTTCAGCCTCCTGAGCTACTGGGACTATAGGTGTGTACTACCATAAAGTACTATATTCAGCCAGGCATGGTGGTGCATGCCTGTAATCCCTGTGGTTTGGAAGGCTGAGGAAGGAGTATTGCAAGTTTGAGGCTAGTCTTAGAGAACAGTAAGACACTGTCTCAAAATAAGATATTAAAAAGGGCTAGGAATGTAGCTCAGTGGTAAAGTGCCCCTAGAGCCCTGGTTTCAATTTGCAGTACACACACACACACACAAAAAAACCTCTTAAATGACTTCGTACACACATTCAAAATGGTGCCATTACACCATTAAAAGCTTTCAAATATTTATTGCTAAAAATACCTGTAATCCAAAATATACTCTTTGGAAAACTTTTAGACTTTTAAACATTTATTATTTTTATACTATTCTGACCAAAAGAAAAAATGGAAGTTTAGAAAAGGTAAAAATGGACATTAAAAATGTTTATTTCTAGCCCTGAAAGAACAAAATTAAATGAAGTCTCCAATACAGCAGTTAATGTCAATGTAACAATTAAATATTGAATGGGATTAAATTAAAATAGAATGTCATATAATATTTGAAGATAAAACAGAAAAGACAACTACTTTCATTGAATTCCATTTCTACCTACAAAACAAGGGGTGGGGGGGAAGCCAACACATTCCAACCAACAACGATGTAATTCTTTTTCTTATGAAAGTTTGTCAGGATTACCAGACATTTCTTTCTGCCTCTTGTCTTGGCAATGTTTTAAAATGGTGAATGATACAGACTTCAGTTCTTTCAAGGCCAGGCCACTGCTTCATTCTTCTTTCTAACACAAATACCCAACATAGCATCTGTGCCAATTTTCAATAAATGTGTTCAGTGAGAAAAATAGTGGGCATTTTGTACTCATGCTACGGAAAAGCTGATTTTAGCTGTTTAAGTATCCACTGACAGCATAGAGACAAGGAAGACAATTTTTTTATATTACTATGAAATCCCATTATAAAAGCCAAAAATTAGTATTCATCTGAATTTTAGATAGTCTATGATATTTGGAAATTTCACTGGATAGGCATCTCAGTATATTTAATAAGTTTTAGATTCCAAAAATTGATGTAAATTCCTTAAGCCTCTTCCCCCCCCCCCCAAACTATAGATATTGCCTAATCCCATCTAAAGTTATTCTGGCTAGAATACAGAATATACAAACAAACATGTATTTGAGTGAGCCCTACAGAGAAGTACTCATAGGTAGTTTAAACTCGTTTGTTAAAGGCACAGTTTGTTTAGGACTGGTGGTTACTAGATAAAACTGAAGCAGTTCAATATTTATGTTGAAAGGCAGAGCATTCCTGCTTTGTGCCAGACACTTAACAAAGACCACAAAGACCACCGTGCTATCCCTGGTTTCTTTACTTAACAATGAGAGTTGTTCATTATTTCTAGGTAGTGGGGAAAAATCAATATTTTTATAGTTTCCCAGTTTCAATTATCCCTAAAAGCAGCAAAAGGAACGAGAGAAGATAACTTTAGGACCAGAAAGTCTACAATGTAATAAATAAGTACTACAGTAATATTGTCCCAATAACACAAAAGGACTCCTACTGTACTTTTAGATTTAAATAGGAATTCTCATTTTAAAGTGATAACAAAAGGGTAAATACAAAAGGTAATGATTAAAAAACATGAATCTTGATTCATATATAATTGTTCTTTCACGAGATCTGAAAATTTTAATTTAACTAATAAATCACAATTTTGTATTGCTTTTTAAGATTATTTTGTTTCAAATGACACATTTCAGAAGTAACCAAAATATATTTCTATTACAGGTTAGTTTACCCAGGTAAGTAAAAGGAAAGAATAAACCACAGTGCAGCTCCCTTAACCTAGGAGGCAGGTTTTAATGACAAAGTCCGTTGCCAGCAATGGACATGCAGGTAACCATCAAAGAAGTTGTATACAAATCCCAAATTGCTTCTATCAACGGAAAAGCCCTTTGTTGAGTCACAGCATAAAATGGGGGTGCTGGCACATATCCCATGACTGAGGATGAAAGTGCCTTCTTGAGTGGTCATGATGAGCAGTCTTATTCAGTCAGGTTCATTTTCTATTCATTAGTAGCATCTTCTTTATCATAATCCATCCAACTGTTTACAAAGAAGGTTCAAATTTGGAACTCAAGATGCATTGTAGCTTTCCTCAAAAAATAAACCAGCTTCTTTCTGTAATTTAGTGACAGCTATAGAAGACCAAATACAGTCCAGAGAAAAATGAAATCAAGAATCATACTGAAAACAGAGGCCATTAAGTGCTTTAGATGAGTTTCATTAATTATTTTACTCATTTTTCTGAAAACCTTCCTGTACTATCGATAAAAAGCCATTTCTCTTTATACCTGAATTTAACACAGATACAGTGGAAATAAAATGAAACCCTGCTAATTTTCCCAATATATTCCAAAACAGCAAAATTACTTTTATTCATGATTTGTACTATTGCAGGATATCAAACAGGTGTGAAGAGTTCATTGGGAGAAGATGGTGGGAACAAAATGCCAGAACCAACCACAGATTTTTCTCTGTATGTGGTTCCAGGCATGTCAGGATGGCCAATACCTCCTCCAAAAGCAAAACGGCAACAATAATAACAACAATGAAAAGAAGAAGAAAAGAAGGGAAGAGGAAAGACGGGGAACTCTAATATAATGCTAAAGGTCACAGACCTTTTATTAAACCTTTTTAAAAAAGCATTACTATCATTAAGCACATTTTTCTTCCTTTCTCCACTTTTTTACACGAATAGTTTCTACTTATTTGAAAAACAAAAACTAAAGTAACTCAACATCTCAAGTGATCCATATTAACAACTACTTTGTTATTTAAGTTCTCATATATAATGAAACATTACTAATGGGTTGGGAGAACAGTGAACTTAATGACAAATCTTTACAGTTTACTGTTTGTTCATAAGTCTCATCTCTATAATATTGACATTTCTCTTTCATGATTTAAATTATTTTAGAACTCACTAAGGTTCAAGACTTTCACTTTTGTTTTTGCCCGCCCAAATGTAAGAGGGGAAAAAAGTTAACTTTTCAATTCTGAAAATTCGATGGTTATTATATTATTTGTTCCAGGGGTTGGGGGAGGGGTAAGTGTGGGGAGAGGTTAATTAAAAACAAAATAAAACAACTCCCCCAAACCCAAAATTGCAACATATACAGAAACTTATTTCCAAAATGAAGGGGAGAGAAGAGGGAAAGGAAAGGGGAAGGCAGCGGCACCAACCAAAGTCACGAGGCCCAAGTTGGAACAAGCACAAATCACTGTGGTTCCTAAAGCCAAGTCTAAAGAAGAAACAGGCAGAAAGGAAGACAAAACCGTAAGGAGGTACAGTTGATGGGATTCCTTTTTTTGTTTCAATGATTTTAGTTATAAATATAGATTAGTTTTCTTTCTATACATGTAACAAATGCCAAACTCACTACCATGAAATTTCTAAAACTGACTCTTTCACATTTGTTAAAAAAGGTAAAAATCACATACTTTTCTTCCTTGCTTCCTTCAGTTCAAGTTCTGAACTGAAATATTACATGTAACAGTAGCTGGTCGTAACTTCTACAAAAAGTTAAGCCATATCAGCCTCCTTTGCCAATATAAAGAGCTACATAATTTCTATCATACTTGCCTTCAATTTAGGCCTGAGAAGAACTTCTCAAAGCAACTCAGAAGGAGCAAGTCAAGGAAAGGAAAGGAAAAGTTATGAAGGAGAGAAATGAAGACCAGCAGATAAAACACTCTGAAAAACTCAAATCTGCCATTCAAGTATTGAAAATATCCCAAAGGAGACAACGAATGGGATCTATTATACCAAAGTCAGCAAAATAAAATGCAAATCTCAAGCATGATAAATGGCCTCAGTAGGCTGTCTGCTGAAAGATGTAAGGCTAGTGATTCAGTCCATTATTCCTTTTTGACCCTAAAAGAGGGATTCACTTGAAAGTCACAGTTCTCTTTTTGCATTTTCTTAGTTGTCTTCAGGGAATAGTAGTTTGTTTTTTTCCTTCCATGTTATGCAGACCATCCATCTCTTTAAACACACAAAAGAGAAATAACTTTCATATATTAAAAAATTTCTTTTTAGAAAATGGAAAAAAGAATATGAAGCCCCATCAATGATGTTAACGGTTACTCTTCATTGCTTCTTTAGCTGCCATGATCAATGGTGTCAAGCTAGATAATGGTTTGGCCAGTTTCAGGAAGGGGTGCTGCCAGAAAGAGGGGAGAGAAGTGCATAAATGTTATCAATTTAGAAACAAAATATTTTCCTTCAACTAAGCCCTGAAGAGTACTTATGAATGCAATTTACTTAACACATATTTTAATACCTGCCCAAACCCCTCATAATCAGTATGTAACTTTCTTAATTGAAAACAGAGTTGTTTTTCTAATTTCCAAAAATCTACAGTTAAACAGCCCATAAATACAATCATGCCAGCATTGAATGGGCAAGATATTTGATAATATACAAAAACTTACTATCATGATACTAAACTTTTATTCCTGGCAGACAAAAATCCTAAAATGTAGCAGCTGCCTTACTAGCAGTGACCAATGAATAGTGAAATGTTATTAACACTATGAAAATTTTCTGTTGATTATTCAAAAAGAGTCAACATTTTCCAAAAAGGGCATAATTTCCAAATTTACCTGTAACAATTCTTTGGCTGAACCCCTTTTCTCGACGTCCATTTCCAAACATCGATTTAAGAAATCTCGAAATATTGGGGAAAGTTTCTCTGGATTCTGAAGTTCTGGAGTTCCATTAGTTGCTATCAGGTATAAGGCCTAAAAATAGAACAACATCTGTGACATTCTACTTTTTTTATGGGAGGGGGTTGGTAACTGAGGAGTGTACCCAGGGTTGCTTTACCGGTAGGCTATATCCCTAAACCTTCTTTTTTATCTTTTTGGTACCAGGGATTGAATCCAGGGGCACTTAACCACTGAGCCATATCCCTTTTTATTTTTTTATTTTGAGAGAGGGTGTCTCACCAAATTGTTAAGCTGGCCTCAAACTTGTGATCCTTTTTTTTTTTTTTTTTTAGTTTTATTGATTTTATTTTTTTAAATGCACGACAGCAGAATGCATTACCATTCTTATTACACCCATAGAGTACAATTTTTCATATCTTTGTATATAGAGTATGTTCACACCAATTCATGCCTTTATACATGTACTTTTTTTTGCATTACAATTCTTATTACACATATATACCCCAATTTTTCATATCTCTGTTTATATATAAAGTATGTTGACACCAATTTGAATCTTCATACATGTACTTTGGATACTGATGTCCATCACATTCCACCTGTGATCCTCCTCCTCCAGCCTCCTGGGTCACTGGGATTACAGGTGTGCAATCATCGGATACAGTATTTGCAACATTCTGAAGAAGGCTCAACAAAATTATAGTTTACTATAACTGGAACTCTGTGTGTGTGTGTTGGGGGGTGGGGTAGTACATTGAAACCCAGGGACTGTGCATGCTGGGCAAGAACTTTACCACTGAACAACATCTCCAGCTCCTCTTTCTTTCTTTTTTTTTTTTTTTTTAAGTTTTCTTTTCAGTTGTTGATTTATTTTATTTATTTGTTTATATGTGGTGCTGAGAATTGAACCCAGTGCCTCATACATGCTAGGCAAGTCCTCTACCACTAAGCCACAAGTGCAGCCCTCCAGCTCCTCTTAATTCTTCAAAGACAATTACCATAAATACTAACATGAGGTTATCATTATCTCCACCTGTTTGGATTTTGCATCCTCCCTCTTTCCCTTCCTTTTTGTTTTTACTGGTGTAGGAATTGAACGCAGGCATATGCTGGACAAGTAAGTGCTCTACCACTGAACTATACCCAGCCCTCTTTTTATTTTATTTTGAGATAGGGTATCTCTAAGTTGCCCAAGCAGGTCTCAAACTTAGAATCCTCCTGCCTCAGCCTCTCCAGAAGCTGAGATTACAGGTGTGTGCCACCAGGCCTGGCAGCTTCATCTTTTCTGTGTCAAACTATAAACTGCTTAAAAAACAAACAAAAAAACCCAAAAAACAACCCAACAACAACAAAACTGACGAACACTTTCAGCCACTCACTATACTTGGACAGCATCTAGCCTTTTTAGACTGAATTTCTTTGCTAAGCAATATGCACTTAAAGATCTTTCAGTTTAATATACCTATGCCACAGGCATATAATAAATTTTCCACATTCCTTCCCTCTAATAAATAAATAAATAGATAAGATAAAATTCTCTCATGTCTTTTTGTGGTCTCATAGCTCAGTTTTTTTTTTTTTTTAAATCAACGAATAACATTCTATTGTATGGATGTAATACATATATATCTGATTTTCTTTTATTTATTTTGTAGTGCTGAGGATGGAACCCAGGGCATGCTAGGCTTGTGCTCTACCACAGAGATAATGCACAGCCCTTACATTCACTTTTTGAAAGACATCAGAGTTACAGATTTGGCAATTATGAATAAAGATGCTATAAACATTTGTGTATACATTTTTATGTGGACATGTTCCAGTGCATTTGGATAAATACCTAGGAACACATTGCTGGGTTAAGTGGTAAGGTCATGTTCAGTTTTGCAGGAAAATGAAAAACTGTCTTCTGGAGTAGAGCATCCCACTAGCAATGAATGAGTGTTCCTGTGGCTCCATATCCTCACTCAATATTTGGTATTGTCAGATTTTTTGGACTTGAGCATTCTAACAGGTGAGCATTCTAACAGGTGAGGTATCTCATTGTTATTTTAATTTACCAATTCCCTAACTACCCGAATGTTTAGCTCTTTTCATACGTTTATTTGCCGCCTGTGTATCTTATTTTGCGCTCCCCCCACCCCCACTTTTTTTTTTAAGTTCTTGGAAACTGAGGCCCTCACATATGTTAGGCAAAAGCTCTACCACTGAGCTACAATGTCGGCCCTAAAAATCTTCTAAAGGAAGTCCAATTTATTTCTTTCATGGATGGTCCTTTTAGTGTTGTACCTAAAAACACTGCCAAACCGAAGGTGAACCTAGATTTTTCTCCTGAATTAATTTTACTCTAAAATGTCATGCCTTGGATAGCAATTAATTTCAGGTTAAGATCAAAGACTGTTGGAAGCCTCCAAACCTCCAACAGAATGGATAGAGACAGAAGCCCATAAAACACTCTAGCTAAATATTACCACCCCCCCACCATCACCAGTACCCCACCCCTGCTCACAATCTTCTCACCATTTGAGATCAATCTCACTATATGCTTTAACTTCATTTATGTTAATGATCATAAGCAGCCCAGGACTCCCAGGCATCTCCCCAGTTTCTCCACTCTAATGCCCATGTGGCTCGGAATATTCTCTTTACTTTCACCAGCAGTGCTTTCTAGGGGTGATTTTTTTTCTCTCACAACTCTAGGTCTAGAGATGAAGCAAGTATCCTTTCAGCTTTTCGTTGCTCTTTGAAATCTTCATCATTCTTTTCCTCTACAACACAGGCTTTTGACTACAAATCTACCTTTCCCTGTTTTAAATACCCATAAACCTCAGGCCAGTCCCCCCTTATTCAACTTCAAGATGTTAGCTCTTTGCACTGTTATCTCTAACGTTATTTCTATCATGATTCATGGCGATTTCAATAGCTACACAGATGCATGTTATAGTTCCTCATCTTCTTCTCTTATGTGCTAGCCTTTCTCACCATATACATGTATGTCCTACCCTCCACAGGACAGATACCAGCAACTGCAACTCTTAATTGTTGTTGCACTCCACCTTCTATCTTTTGTATTCCTAGTACTCCAGGTCAGCAATCTTATGACTCCACTGGACCTTAAATCTCATAGGAATCTCAGTGTCCATCATTCCTTTCACATGTCACTTCCATGACCCTCTCCCACTCAACTTATAGCATTTATCTGATTAAATGTGGTTAAAACTGTGTATTCCTTTCTTGTATCCATGCAGCTGAATGTGGTGGGATAAACCACTTATCTACAATGATTGACATCACTTAAGATTGACATCCACTAAGCTCATATGGGCTCTTAGTGCTTTCAGCAATCATGCTAGATTTCCCTACTCCATTTTCTCTCCTACTCTCCTTTCCTGTTGTAAGACAAATACATTTAGTTGTCATGTCTCTTTAGATGCCCCTTGGCTGTGACAATTTCTCAGACTTTCCTTTTTTTGATGACTTTAGACAGTTTTGAGGAGTACTGATCAGGTGCTATATAATACTACTGAAATGTGTCTGACATTTTTTTCATGGTTATATCAAAATATGGATTTTTGAGGAAAATCACAGAATTAACAGTGCCATTTTCTTTTCTTTTGCAGTACTAGGGACTGAACCCAGAGATGCAGAGTTACAGCCCCAGCCCTTTTTAAAAACTTAAAAATTGTGAGACAAGGTCTCACTAAAATTGCTGAGGCTGGCCTCCAACTTGCAACCCACCTGCCTCAGCCCCCCAGATAGCCAGGCCACCATGTCTGGCAACAGTATCATTTTCTCTGCATCATATTTAAGGTACATACTAGCAATATGAATTATTACTGCTGATGTTGACCTTATCACCTGGCCAAGGGCTTGTTAACTTTTTCCACTGTGAAGTTTCATTTCCCTTTCCATACTGTATTCTCTGGAAGTCACTATGTGCAGTCCATACTTGAGTTATGGTCTACTTCCTGCAAAGTGGAGCATCCACATAAACTTTTAGGATTTGTCTGCAGGGATGATTGATCTGTCTCTTCTCCCACATTTATTTATTAAATCATTTATATCAGCATGGACTCACAGATGTTTATTTTAAATTTCAAGTTATAATTCTTTACTACTTTATTTTGCTGTTCAAATTCTCCCAGCTTTGGTTATTAGGAGCTCCTTCACTGCCCCCTATGATACATTTCTCTCAATGTGCCCCCACCTCTTTCTTTGATAGTAGGGATTAAACTCAAATAATACTGCTATGAACACATTTGTGCAAGTTTTTTGTGGACATATGATTTTGTTACCTTTTTTTTTTTGGCAGTGCTGTGGATTGAACCCAGGCCTTGTGCATGCTTGGCACTCTAGCATTGAGCTATATCTTCTACTCCATGGATATATGCTTTTAATTCTCTTGGATATATACCTAGTAGTGGAATTGCTGGGTCATATGGTAACTCAATATTAACTTCCTGAGGAACTGTCAAATTGTTTATAAAGCAGTATAACATTTTACATTGTCATCAGCAATATAAGAGGGTTCCAATCTTTTTTTTTCATTTTTATTTTTTGTAGTACTAGGAATTGAACTCAGGAGTGTTCTACCTCAAAGGTATATCCACAGCCTTTTTGATTTTATTTTGAGACAGGGTTTTGCTATTGCCCAGGCTGGCCTCAAAATAGAAATCCTCCTCCTTTAGCCTCCCAAGTCCCTGGGATTA
The DNA here is from genome assembly GCF_021218885.2 of Marmota monax. NCBI lineage: Eukaryota > Metazoa > Chordata > Mammalia > Rodentia > Sciuridae > Marmota > Marmota monax. Next base: position 8,059,345 of record NW_026693473.1, on the reverse strand, counting down.
CAGACAGATGTGTACCACTGTGCCTGGCCAACAATTCCAATTTTTCCACATTCTCACCAGTACTGATTATTGTCTGACATTAGGTAGAAAAAGGTATCCTCTGGTTTTAATTTATATTTAAATTATATTTCTTAATTAAAATTTAATTAAAATTAAAATAATTTTAATTTATATTTCCTTAATTGGGCCACACATGGTAATTTAAAAGGAGATGGGAGGATGGTTGAAATTCTTCACCTCAACTGCTAGAATATTTACTTATTCAAAGTCTACTCTGTTTGAAAATGGGCTTGAACACTGTCAGTTATAGAGTTTTCTCAGAGATATGGTTCTATTTCCCGCTTTTCTGAACCTTGGTGTACAGAGGCTGAAGTTCAAAGTTGATAACTTGATTTCTATTCTATATCCAGAAATGTGTAGGAAAAATACTTTAACTGTGTAGAAAAAGGCATCTAACTAGGGTACTTCATATTCTTACTTATACCATACAGAAACCATACAGCTGACTAATAAATACCTATAGTTTTAGCTAACACTTTCAGCTCTGTAACTCAGAAGCAGTATGACTTGTAGATACAAAGTAAGGGCAGAGATTAGGTTTTGTCAAGTTTCAATTCTAAATTCTTAACCAATGAACATCACAAGAAGTTTTAACTACACTTTAAGGAACAGTATTTTCTTACACTAAAGCTGGTGTTAAACTGGTCTTACCCTCAAAGGATTTTCATTGAGGTATGGAGGCTCTCCTTCGACCATCTCAATAGCCATGATACCCAGTGACCATATGTCAACTTTGGGGCCATAAGCTTTCCGTGTAACCACTTCTGGTGCCATCCAATAAGGTGTTCCAACCATGGTACTGCGTTTACTCTGCTCAGGGGTGATCTGGGCACAAAAACCAAAGTCGGCTAAGAAACAAACAAACAAAAAAAAACAACTAGAGTTAATAGCTTCTAGTGATGGTTTTATAAAAGAGTTCACTTCAGATGACACAATTACATTTTGACTGTTCATGCTTCTTTAAATCTTTGTTAAAAAAAGAATAATAAAGTAATCCAGAATGGGATTAAAATATGTTGATGATGTTATATACTGCCACTTTTTGCTTTTTGTTCCTACAACAAAGTGTAAATTATTACAATGGCTTTTATTCTTAATAATAAATTCTATCCTAAAAAATTTAATAAAACTTAAAAAGTCCAAAGGGGAAGAGGGAATCACCAAAAGTGGACACCAAATCTAAATGCAGGCAATCAGGCAAGGGTCAACACTACTTTAGAATAAAATAAAGAGAAGCTAGAATCACTAAGCATACAACTTAGCAGACAGCTCAGAATTGAGGGCAATTGTATTGACAAGATACTCACTAGCATTAATCTACTCCAACTATCTCTACTATAACCAAGGAACAGAAAACTTACTTTAGTACCTGATGTTAATTTTGTAGAAAGGTCAGGATGAGAATTTATAATCTTTTCTTCCCTTCTACTGTTAAAGCCATTCAACTACTATGTAACTACTGGTATCAGGTCTGTAAACTTTAGACTGTTTTGTATTTGGATAAGAATGTATAATAGCTATGAATTGCTTGGTTTGCTTTTACTTAACTAGAATATTTTGTTAATTGTTTCTGTAAGAAATCCTTCCATACTGGAATATTTATCTGCCTCATTTTAAAAACCATAATATATTACAGTATACAAAAATACCAAATTACCATTCACTTACTGTTTGACACTTAAGATAGTTTTAGTTTTTCTTTACAATGTTGCAGGGAATATCCTTTTATTAATTGTAATGCATATATTTAGTAATTCTATAGGAGTTAGATAAAATAATTATAATGAAAATGAGTGTTTATAAAAGCCAGGTACTGTTCCAAGTACCTTATAAAAATATCTAATTCTCATGATAAAGATTTTTTTTTGTATTTGGTTCAGAGTAATTGATTTTTTTTTGGACCAGGGCTTAACCACTGAGCCACATCCCTAGCCTTTTTAAAAATTTTATTTAGAGACAGGGTCTCCCTAAATTAAGTTGTTAAATTGCTAAGGCTGGCTTTGAACTTGCAATCCTCCTGCCTCAGTCTCCAGAGCCACTGGGATTACAGATGTAGGCTGCTGCATCCAGCTTAAATAATTTATTTTAAAATTTATTTATTTTCTTGTGGTGCCAGGGAATTAGTCACTGGGGAAATTAAACCCAGGGTTTTGTGCATACTAGGTAAGTGCTTTACCATGATCTATAATCCCAGACCCAGTTTTCTTTCTTTCTTTCTTTCTTTTTTTTTTGTTTTGCATGCAGTTTGGGTGGGGGGAGTTTAACCAAGGATTGAACTTAGGGCTGGTTAACCACTGAGCCACATCCCAAGTGCTTGTTATTTTTTTATTTTCAGACAAGGTCTCACTAAGTTGCTTAGGGACTTACTAACTTATTGAGCTGGCTGTGAACTTTCGATTCTCCTGCCTCAACCTCCCATGCCAGTAGAATTACAGGCATGCACCACTGTGCACAGCCCCAGGTATATTTACTATTAAAATTATTCACATTTACAAATAGGGGAACCAAGACATATATATTTTTAGTTAATTTACCTAAGATCATTCATCTACTTAGTAGCAGTCACCACAAAACACTATCCAAAAAAGTCTAATTCCATTTTTATATGTCTCCACCAAAAATGTATGTGATTATCTACTTCTAATTTGTCCACTAAGATAATTTAAAGATAGAATCTTATATTTTGATGACCTAATTGAATAACCTTTAGAGGACACAGTTTAATAGCTCTGCTTGATTCCTCCAGAGGGCATGGCAGGAATTCCAAGATATAGACACAGAGAAAAAAAGTTTAGGATGTTTTTCATGACTCTACTGTGTCTCATACAGAAGAAAATTAGAAAAGTAGGATATTTTATTTGTCATCTCTGAGGTTACAGTCATATAGTTATATAGATTAGGCTATACTGTACAAAACTCAAGAGAATGCTGAAGAGTACAATGAGAAAAACCAGTCTAACAGATGGCAGAAACAAATACAAATTGATCTCTAAGACAGCATCAACACTAGGACAGGCTCAGGCACTGCTTCTTAGTCCTTTACATTTCTAACCTCCCAAAAAATCCTGAGATTGGTTCTATTATCTTCCTCAGTGAATAAATGAGAAAAGACACACAAAGAGATTAACTTGCCCAAATTATTAAGCAATTAGTAGCTAATCTGCTATTTAAACTCAGTCCAGTTCATAGTTCGTAATCTTTACCATTAAATTCCCCCCATATATTAATTATTTAAAATATTAACAGAAGAGATTTGTTTTAATTAAAAAAGCATAAAAGTATATTAAAAAATAATGAATGAATGTTTTTTCTTCATTTGTTACTCACTAAGTTTAACTGATCCTTCCATTCCCAAAAGTACATTGTCACTTTTGATGTCTCTGTGGATCACTTGATTGGCATGTAAAAACTCCAATGCCTGTAAACACTGAACAGAAGCAAACATATATCAATGAAATAGTCCCAAAAGGACTATCTTGCTAGTTCACATAGAGTAGTTATGTGTCTAGTATCCAGCTAAACACCCTGCAATACATTTACATTAACATTTATAAGAAAAAACATCCTCTCATATGCAAAGTTCTGAAAATAAAATACCTTAATTAGTAAGCAAGATCCCTTCCCACATTCTGATCTCTAGATATCTAGAGACATTATTAAATGATGTCTTATTAAGTCCTTTTTTTCCCAATGATTCTTTTTTTTTTTTTTTTTTTTAAGGAAAAGGCCTTTCTTTGATGCCCAGGTTGGCCTCAAACATTCCTCCTGCTTCAGCTTCCTGAGCAGCTAAGACTGCAGACATCTGCCATGTGCCCAGGTAGGTCATCCATCACTGATTTCTTCTTCTTCTTCTTTTTTTTTTTTTTTTTTGCAGTGCAGGAAATCAAACCTAGGGCATTGTGGATGCTACATAGATGCTACATATATAGTCTACTAATGAGCTACATTCCCAGTCTCTGACATGGATTTTTAAAACTTAGTCTTCAATGGTCTCTTTTATAAAATGATGGACGAGTCCATATAACTTCTAGGCCTTTTCAAGTTTAAATCCCTAGTAGTACACAGTACTTGGTCAATAAACATAAGTTCTTTAGAAATTATTTCCAGAGTAGAGAATAAACTTGTGATTATTTGCACTTGAAACCTGAGGTACTCAGAAGTCTAATCAATGCGAGCCACTAGGACAAGCAGGTAAGATTGAGGGTAGTCTGGTTGCATTCAGGGGTTCATTAAGGTAATGTACTATGTCTTCATCATTTCTTCTATGGTGGATTTTATGTCATGCTATATCCACAGCCTAATACTAACAATGAAGGAATATGGCTAGAGGTAGAGAGCTCAGTGGTAGAGCACTTGCCTAGCATGTCCGAGGCCCTAGGTCTGATCCCCAAAACTGAAATAAAACTAAACAAAACAAACACATAAACCAAAAACACTATTAAAAATAAATAATAAAACAAAGTTATTGTGTCCATCTACAACTAAATTTTTTTTTTTTAAATTAGGGTAAATTCCTCCCTTCCTTAAACACAAGAATGAAATTTTAAATATTTCTTTGTCCCATAGTTTTTCGTTGTTGTTTTGTTTTGGGTTTTTTGGGTACTGAGGATTGAACCCAGGGGTACTCAACCACTGAGTCACATCTCCAGCCCTTTTTTTTATATTTTATTTAGAGACAGTGTCTTGCTGAGTTGCTAAGTGCCTCACTAAGTTGCTGAGGCTGGCTTTCAACTCGCAATCCTCCTGCCTCAGTCTCCTCAGCCACTGGGATTACAGGCACATACCACCATGCATGGCACCGCCATAGTTTTTTAATATAAACTGAGACAATAAATTATATACTTGGGAAAAGTTAGATGTATTTTTATTCTTATTCCCATCAGAGTAGAACAACAAATAAAGTCTGCACATTATTTGTAACTATTAAAAGTCTCATTCAAAATATTCTACTATTATACAAAGAAAAAACAGATAATAATGGTCATGTTATTTTTTACTAGGCATTTAATTGGATTCTGGAAAAGAATAAAACCACAGAAAAATATTCATACAAATAAGTAGAAATTAACTTGTCATATTTTAAAAACTTTGATACATAAAAGAACACCCAAGTGAATGCAGTTAGAACAACTCCTAAAATTATTAACTATGAAAAAAATTGAGAAACAAATAAAGTATAAATAAATTCTTATTAAATTTTTATTAGTTTTTAAGTGATACTCTGTTAAGGGATATAACTATGTTCAGAACTATGAAAGAGTTCTTATTTCCTTAATCACTCAGGTGGGACACCACTCAGAATTAAATTTTCAAAGAATATTACCTTAATAAAAATAATTCTCCATATATTACACAAAGTTTATAATTCACTGTGTATTACACAATAGTCTCTCATAAACTTTTATAATTTTGTCATTTATGACAATGATCTCTGTGACATCAGGACAAAGTACTATCAGTTTCAATGACAATGAAACCATTAACCTAAGTCTTCTCTATTAAAAAAAAAAAAGGGACAGACAGATGAAACACTTGCTTTTGCTTAGACTTAGGCAATTTGGAAAATTCTACTAGCTTAAGCAAACAGTACATCTATAAATTCATTAATAAATATGAAGAAACAACCAATTTCTTCACCTTCAGTGAGCTCAATAAAGCTAGAAGCAGACTTAGTGATATTAAAGGTAATCACATTATCTTGTTTGGTCTGTGATAGTTCTAGTTCCCAATTTGGTGGGTGGGGAGCACAAGGAGGGATACCAGGGCACTTTACTACTTTACTTTAACCCAGAGGTACTTTACTACTAGGCTACAAACCTAGCCCTTTTTATTTTTTATTTTGAGACAGGGTCTCACTAAGTTGCTTAGAACTTGCTAAGTTGCTGAGCCTGACTTTGTACTTATGATCCTCCTGTCTCTGCCTCCTGAGTCACTGGGATTATAGGCATGCACCACCACACCTGACTGAGTGGCATATTTTTAATAGCACCTACCCTGTCTGGATGATAAACTATTGTGATGACTATAAAGAGATTTGAAGATGAACCTAGTTCTTCAAAGACCTTAACCAGGCATGTGTGTAACCCCAGCTACACCAGAAATGGAGTTACAAGGACCACAAATTTGAGGCCAGCCTAGGCAAGTTTTGAGACTGTCTCAATATAAAAAAATAAAAAGGGGATGCAGCTCAGTGATAAAGGGCCCCTGAGTTCAATCATCAGTACCCCCCCAAAATTAAAAAGGGCCTAAATTTCATTCCCAAGGTAACTTACACCTGAAGGGCTGAAACTCTCATTTGAGATGAAACAGTATGGGATAACTTGCAGAGAATGTGTACAATTAAAATTCCCGGTGCAGAAAAACTTTCCTTTAATTTATCTCTTGCTGACCACACATGACCCTTCTTTATCCCAAAGAAAGCAAACTCACCTCTCTGCACACAGCAGCAATCTGCGCCTCATCCATGCAGGTTTCTGTTACAACATCAGTAAGTGACCCACCAGCAAGGTACTCCATTACTACAAACAATTCATCTCCTACCAGGTAACTAAAAACAGAACATATAAAACATGTATTTTTATTTTTCTAAGCATATTACACTCTAGGTTCAAGATTTCAAGTGTTACGCACCATAATAATAAAACTAAAGAGCTGATAATTTGAGAGCTAAGAAGAAAACTGAAAAGTTACTATGTAAGAGCACAAAAAAATAACTGAGGGTCATTATGATTTTTAAGTCATAGTTTGCCCATAATAGTAGTCTAGGTGTATACATAACCAAAATAACCCTAACGTAAGGATTATTGATCTTGTTTTGCAGACACAGGGACAAAGGCTTGGAGAGGTTATGTAACTCAGACAGTAAGTGACAGAGTCAGCATCTAAAGTCAAGTTCTAATGATTTCAAAGCCTATGGCTTATCTTAACGAGCATTATATGATGACTTGAAATACTATTTTAAAAAGCAGAGAAATGTACCTGAAAAGTTTATTTTCACGAACACAGACCCCATAATTAAGGCTAAAGTCTCAAAATATATTATCATTTCTCCATCCTCAACAAACTTACATATGGAAGAAAATCACCTGTAACTCTAATACGACACTAGTATCATATTTTTACTAGTTGTCTTTCATTCATACAAGTGAATCACTTTTTAAAAAATTGAATAATATACCTAATTTTCCATTCTGTTTTGTTTTTTTGTTTTTGTTTTTGTTTTTTTAACATCAATGTCTGGGGCTGGGGTTGTAGCTCAGTGGTTGAGCACTTGCCTTGCGTGCCTGAGGTACTGGGTTCGATCCTCAGCACCACATTAAAAAAAAAAAAGTAAAACAAAGATATCATGTTCATCTACAACTAAAAAAATGTTTAAAAAAAAAACACATCAATATCTGAACTACATGCACTTTTCATAAACATACAATTTGCCCACAAAGAACAGCATTTGAAATAAAAACTGATCTAAAAGTTTAAGAATTGTGTGCTAGTCACCTCTGTGGGTTAAGACATGAATCCCAATTGACCATTCCTTAATGTTTCAGCTTCTGATCATTTGCATGAATATATACACCATCAGCAAAGTCCTTCATTTAGCTGCCTTCTCTCTCTTGCCAAGTAATATCCTTGTAGCAAAATGACCTTCTAACTTGGAATATGCTATTTTCACCTCTCCTCTTTCTCTCTTAAGTTTATTTCTCGGTATTGACACTTCAAAGTGGATAGCCTCCATCAAACCACGAGACTACAAATTTCCATATTTTTATCCCCATATTTAAAAGAACCTCAAACATATTTACCTGTCTAAGAAGTTAACTATGTTGGGATTCTTTAATTCTTTCATCACCAAAATCTCATTAATGATCAGTTCCTTCTTTGGCTGTTTCTGTAAATTAATCTGTTTGATAGCAACCTAGAAGGGAAATAGAATTGGAGGAAAAAAAAATCAATGGTTTCCCTAATTATCTTAGAAAGTAACAAACACCAACCAGTTAATAATTTATAGTAACACACAATATTACATAGTAAGATTTAACGGACAAACAAGTAGTATTTTCACTTGCACACTGCCTATGCACAGTGTTATACACTATATGGACCCTAAATATGTTCAGATTTATCCTGAAGTTGATTAACCAACCTAAGGTCAATACAGTGCCAGGAATTAACCCTCTTTTCACTCCAACCTGGGAAAATATTTTTTTAAATATTTGCTTATTCATGACATAATTCCTTCTCTGTTCCCCTTAATGTGAGAATGGCTATAAAATGACATAGATTCATTCTTACAACATATCTAACTTAAAAAATATATTCCTACTGATTATGCTTAGCTTTATCTAGTATTTCTCCTACACAAAAAGCTAATATAACATCTAGAAGTATGAAAAAGTTGCTACCTCCTGTCCCAGAGCCACATCAGTAGCCGTAAAAACTGTACCAGAAGCCCTAGGGGAGAAAAGACACAATTAGAATTAAGGTTTCGAATCACTGCCATTTATAATATCCAAAGACTAAAATTTTTTACCCTTCTTACAATTGAAAAAGGATGAAAGAACACTTAAGATTCAACATCTTAAGAACCAAAAGAAAAAAAAAAGAGGAAAAGAGGAGGCCATCTTTCTGGACAAAACTTTTACTTTGAAATATTTCAGGCCTACAAAAATATAGGGAAAAAAAGAAATAAAAAAAAAATAACAAATACTCATGAATACAATTCCCTGCTTAAGAAACAAAGAACTGCAAATAAACTTGAAAATTCTCAGTAAGCCTTTTCCTTCAGCATTCTCCCTCCACCCAATGGTAACCTGTCCTTTTTATTTATCCTGTATTAGATGAGCATCGTTTCCATGCATTTTTGTATACTATGACGTTTCAGTTTATGTATTTCTCTGCAATTTGCTTTTTTAAAATTCACCTGGCTGGGTGTGGTGGCACACACCTGTAAAAGGGCTAGGGATGTAGCTCAGTAGTAAAGTGCCTCTGGGCTCAATCCCCAGAACCATAAATAAATGAATAAACAAACAAACAAATATATTCAACTGGATTTGTGATACCTATCCATATACATAGGTATTAGTCTTATTCATTATTAATTATTCAATATATAACATCTATATGTTCAAAATATTAAGATGATTTTCAATTTTTTATTATTAAAATCAGTGCTGAATTGAATTTAGTTGTTAAAAAGAAATTCAAAAGGAAGTTTCCAAAAATTCTCATTCTAAATCCCACCAATTATTTCTAAATCCACAGAACATTTTGTAGAGATTAGTAACATTAAAAATTCAAGATGTTGGGGCTGGGGATGTGGCTCAAGCGGTAAAGCGCTTGCCTGGCATGCGCGGAGCACTGGGTTCAATCCTCAGCATCACATAAAAATAAAGATGTTGTGTCCACCGGGGGAAAAAAAAAATTCAAGATGTTCATTTGCTTTCAAGCAATAGAGGAAAGAGCTTAATTAGTACAGTTTAAAAACAAATTACTAAACAAAATCTGATTGGCAGACTCAAAGATCAATATTCAATGATATGATTCAAAAACATTCATTCATTCATTTATTTATTTATTTTTAATTTTATTTTTTAATTTTAGTACTGGGGATTGAACCCAGGGGTGCTTTACCACTGAGCTTACTCCCAGTTCTTTTTATCTTAGGATCTAACTAAATTGCTGAAACTGGCTAAAAACTTGAAATCCTCCTAACTCAGCCTTCTGAGTTAGATTATAGGTGTGCACCACCATGCCCAGATAAATGTGTGGGTTTTTGCTTTGCTTTGCTTTTGTTTTTGCATTGCCAGAAATCAAACCCAGGACCTCATGTATCCTAGACAAGCACTCTACATGGAACTACATACCCAGCCCCAAATGAATGTTTTTATGGCCTATAATCCTGCAATAAAATTGTCTTTTAAATAAGTTATGGACAACTTTTCCATCTAATACTCCCTTACCATCTATGAGAAATAATATTTAATAAGAAACAATAATGTAAAGTCATTGCTGACATGTAGGGTTTTTTAACAATTACATTATGTATTTACACAAATCCCCTAGGGTACCACTCATAGAATACAGTGAACGCTCAATGTCAGGGGGAAAAGAGAGATCATGCTGAATACCCAGTAAATAGTGAATATTATGACAATACAATCATAAACACTTACCCCTGTCCAATTTTTTCATATCTTGTATATTTTTTCTTAGGATCACCTATGCTCACAATAGTTCCTATTTTAAACAAAAACAACATTGAAAGCTCAGTTGAACATTTTAAACACAAATTAATTTTGGTATAATTATTTCTTTTAATAAACTCTGATTTTAAAACACTGGTTTTCAAACACATCAAATTTCAACAATAATTTTTTTCAAACAAAACACTGAAGAAACTTAGTAAAAAAAAAGCAAAAAGGTATTCGAAACAAGAAAACACATACTCTCCATTAGGTTAGGACTCCTAACTAAATACTTTCTCAAAAATCATGACATTCCAGAACAACCAATTGTTCTAGTCTGCCTGAGATTTAAGGGGATTCTCAGGATATACAGCTTTACAAATGGCAATTTCAGCTGAGGCAAAAGAATCATAAACTCGAGATCAGTCTTGGAAACTCAGTGAGACCCTGTCTCAAAACAAAAAATAAAAAGGTTGGGGTGTAGCTCGGTGGTAAAGCACCGCTGGGTTCAACCCCCAGGACCCAAAACAAACAAAAACTTGGTAATTCCTGGGAAATTGGTCACTCTACTTTTCTACCACACTGCATATATTACACACAGTGATAAGTTATGAAACTACTTACTATCAGTAATAATAAATGAATGATATCCAAATGAAATAACCCTAAATGGCTTTTCTGACTATTTCAGTATATCTTCTTTTAATATATTTAGGAAATCACCTACTACTAATATGAACTAATTATGTATGTATTTTAGGAATGTTCAAAGTCATAATTAAGAAAAGATCAAAACTTAAATTCTATGACCAGTAAGTCAAAACATAAGAAAATCACATTAAATTTTCACTTAGTTAAAATAAAAGAAGACAGGGACATATCAGGAAACTCACATACATAATCTTATATAGGTACTCAATTTCAAGTTAGCCACTTAAGTTCAAGCCAAGAAGCTAAGGGCAAAAAGATAGGGGATGTGATAACTAAAGGTCACAAATGAATAGCCACAACTATTATTCTAGTTCATTTTTTTAAAGCAGCAGCCCTCCTAAGTAAGATAAGGTCTATTATATACATAAATATCTATAGGATACCACAGTCAAAGCAGTTTTATATTGGAAAGTACTAAGGAATCGAGAACAAATTAATGTAGAACATGTGATTATAACAACCTGTCTTTACAGTATTTTTCCTTGATCCTTCTATGTCACATGTTCTTTCTAACTATAGTTACTGGAGCCTTGTAATCTCCTTCCTGGAACTGTTACATTATTTGTAATGCTTGATTCAGGCCACTGATAGTTATTAAAATTAAAAGGGAAAAGTGTTTTTCCCTTGAATATATTTTATGACTACACATTCTATTTTGAAAAGCTATAGGTTTGGACAAATATATACAACCTCTTTTGATAAGGTTTGCAACTGTGTCCATGTTCATATCCTTCAGATTTGGCCCACAGAAAAGAAGTACTGCTCTCAAAGGGACTGACTTCACTATCAATACATAATATGTTTCAACAAACAAACTGAATATTACTTTGCCTTCACTTTTTTTTTTTTTTTTTTTTTTTGGGCAGGGAAGTACTGAGGGTTGAATCCTGGGGCACTTCTTATATTTTATTTTGAGACAGGGTCTCACTAAGTTACTCAGACTGGTCTTGAACTTGAAATCCTCTGCAATCTCCTGCTAGGATTATAGTCATGTGCCACCATGCCCAGCTCACTACATTTTAATTGAAGCATCTATTTCTGTAAAAAAACAATTTTTCTTTCTGCCTTGAGGCAAAATAATAAGCATATATTACAATCCAACTGGGTCTTTTTTTTTTTTTTTTTTTTGCAGTGATAGGGATAGAATCCAGGACCTTACTTACACTAGGCTAGTGCTCTACTACTGAGCTATATCCCCAGACTTGGGTCATATGTTTTAAGAAAATTAATAAATTAATTACATAATAACATAAGGTGGGGGTTGTGGTTCAATGGTAGAGCACTTGCCTAGCATGTATGAGGCACTGGGTTCAATCCTTAGCACTACAAAAAAATAAATAAAATGAAGTTACTGTCCATCTACAAAATATTTGTTTTTATAAAATAATGTAAAATATAGGTAACATACTTAATTTCTCCATAATCTCTTCATCTGTCATCTTTGTCTTCTTTTTCTGTTTGTCTGAAGATTTGGCACCACTGTCGACATTGGAATCACCAACAGGTGCAGGAATGGGGTCAATTACAGACCGTGTATAAATCTGCAGAGATATAGTTCATTACTGAGATTTGAAAAAAAAATATTTTCAGATATTCTTACTGGAACACTAATTTTTTACACAAAACTGTTATCTCTTTTTGTTCTAAAGAATGCAATATTTTCAGACTATAAAAAAACATGTATTGAAAAAAAGTGTGAAACATTTTTCTTTGCCATAGAATAAATTTATTTAAAAGTATATCTAGCAGCCAGGCACAGTGGCACAAGCCTGTAATACTAAGGACTTACGAGGCTGAGACAGAAGGATTCCAAGTTCAAAGTTAGCCTCAGCAACTCAGTGAGGCACTAAGCAACTTAATGAGACCCTGTCTCAAAATAAAAAGTTAAAAAAGGGGCTGGGAATGTGACTCAGTGGTCAGATGTCCCTGAGTTCAATCCACAACACCAAAAAACTATAACTAGCAAAACAGTAGGTCCATGAATAAAATTTATGTGTACCTAGATCTAAAATAGTAAAATGGGCTGGGGGTGTAGCTCAGTGGTACAGTGAGTGCTTGCCTAGCACTTGTGAGGTACTGTGTTTGATCTTCAGCACCACATAAAAATAAATAAATAAAGGCATCTACAACTAAAAATATTTTTTAAAGTTAAAAAAAATAAAATAGTATAACAACATAGTAAAAAAAGCAGCTCAGTTTAAAAATGTTTTTAATAAAAAAGATGAATAAAATGCAAAAGAATAAAACTTTGTTGTTGAAATAACTATTACTAATTTCTATAAAACACTTTACACAAATATAATACTTACTCTCCCTTTCATTTCAAAGAGCCAGTTGTAAGGATTATTGAAAACTCAGCCATCTGTCATGAGATGGGATCCAATGGCAGTTCTCGGAGCCACCACATCACAGTCCAGCCCCCTTAGTAGTTCTTTCCCTGGCTCCATCTGAGCTCATTACTGCTGAAATTCTCCCTCAGCTGGGGAGGAATTTCACTCTCAACTGTCTTTAGAATGCCATCAAGGCTTTGAGAGAAATGTCAAAATGAGAAATAAAGTACATAATCCGGGGAAGAGGAAAGATCTAAGTTTTAGATAGAAGAGTCACCCACATTATGAAACAGAGAAAAAAACAGATAAATGGATGACCTCTCTGGGAAAGAGGGCAAAACATGGAAAGAAAAAACCCAGGGGCTGGGGCTGGGGGGCTCAGTGGTAGAGCACCTGCCTCACATGAGTGAGGTATTGGGTTCGATCATCAGCACCACATAAAAATAAAAAAATAAATGAAGATATTGTGTTCATTTACAACTAAAAAAATTAAACAATAATTAATTTAAAAACCCAGTGAAGGGGCTGGGGATGTGGCTCAAGCGGTAACGCGCTCGCCTGGCATGCGCAGGGCGCTGGGTTTGATCCTTAGCACCATATAAAAATAAAATAAAAGATGTTGTATCCACTGAAAAACTGAAAAATAAATATTAAAAACATTCTCTCTCTAAAAAAAAGATAAAACCCAGTGAATTAAATATTCTAATTTTAAAGCAGCCATTAGATTTTTATTTTTCAAAAAAGTAGTTTTTGATGAGTACTCTTTAAGTAAAACTCTTAATTCAATATTAAATTAATTTTCTCATACTAAAATATTTTAAACTTGAAGGCTTTTTGAAATAATTACTGAAAGTCAAATGCAAATAGCTGTTTTTAGAAACACATACATACACAGATGCACACACCAGGTCATTAGCCAATCACTCACTGATTTCGTATGATCTGGTCGTGGGGCAATGACAGGAGGCGCGGCCTCTTCATCATCATCATCTTCCTCTGTTACTACTGCTGATGTTTCTGACCCCTTGGTGTTAAGCTGTGTTCATCACAGGAGCAAAGGAACACAAGCCAGTATAATAAAAAGGTTAAAATGTGACCATCTCTCTTTTTTTAAACATACTTCAAGAAGTTGTTTTTTCAATAGCTAATTTTTAAATTTTTAAACCTTACTGCTTCCAATATAATCAATTAAAGAGTAAAGGTGATTTCATGAAATATGGAAAAATAAGTATATGAAATAAACATATGATAAATATTCTTGAGTACTATTTACAAACATAGTAGTTATTTACCTCTGATGGCTGAATTTATTTTAAAAAGCAAAATAAAAATTTGGTTTTGGTAACCTAAATTAGAATAAGAACAATAAGAAATCATGAACTTACTGCTGGTGTTCCAGAAGGGAAGCCATCCTTCTCTGAATATGAAAAAAGAAAAGTATGTTAGCAATTCAAGAAAGAAAACTTTTATATGACAAAAAGAAAAATAATATAAAAGAGGAGCAAGTGAAATTTCTTAACCTGATTTCATTTTAAGTTGAATTACCTCCTGAGAAAAATGACAATAACAGTAATATAAATAATAATTTTTACAGAACTCAGCTAATAACTCTCAAATCTTAATGAAACCTCAAAAATACTTTTTTAAAACACATGAATTGATACTTAAAATGGGTGAATTTTATTGTAAGCAAATTATACTTTTTAAGTAAAGTTATTAAAATGTAAGGAAAACTATGACTATCAATCTATTTTAAAAATAAAACATTTAGGGGCTGAAGCTGAGGCTATGGCTCAGTGGTAGAGTGTTCGCCTGGTGTGTGTACGTCACTGAGTTCAATTCTCAGCACCGCATAAATAAAACAACAGGCTATCGACAACTAAAAAAAATAAAATAAAACATTTCTTGTTTAAGATAGTTTCTCCAAAGAATAGCCTACAAGGGATATAAAACCATCATTCAAACATGGCAACTGCGAAAAGCAGATTTTTTTATATAAGTTTTGTTTCTTTTTAAAAATGCAACTTACTTACTGTTTGACACAAAAGTTCTAGGTAAAAGTCTGAACTTTTAGTAAGGATATACCAGATTAAAGTAAAACAGATCAAGACTAATATTACTTGCAAAGAAGTCTACTTCTTTTTTGAACATAGCCTTTATCTCTGTGATGATATAAACATATTAAATACAGTTAACTCAAACCACATATGATTTTTACATAATTACATTATTTTTAAAAACTAGATATATGACTTTAGAGACAGAGAAACATATTAAATAAAAATAATATCCTGGGGGGTGTAAATGGCAAAATCTACACGAGAGAAACAGGACAAATGATTTGCATCTTCTAAAGTACAATGCAAGGAAGAGAAAGCAGGAGAACCAGCATGGGGAAGGGGAGTCTAACTAAATCCCAAAAGACATTCTAGGGACCACTCAACCAACTGCACCATGTGGACTTGATTCTGATGCTGATTTAAACAAACTATTTTTAAAAATCCAGTATATTCCAATTCTTACCCACTGATATTCTAATTCTGAGGTATAAACCTTTTAGTTATAATGTTTATTTTTATGTATTTACATTTTTTATTTATTTCAATTTTTGAGTAGAAAACCATTTTTTACTTCAAGGTCTATGCATTTATATAGCAAAACTTCTTTCCATGCCACTGACAATAAACATATCTCTAGCATAAAGATGTCTATAAATCTACATCTTTTCCTTCTAAACTGAAAATCATTTAAAGCAGCGAGGAGGAAAAAACCCCAAGTACATGTAACAACAAATAACACTATCACATTTAATTATAATGTATAAAAAAATCTGGAAAAAATTTAAAACATCCAGTTCCATTTCTAACAAACTATGACAGTAATGTAATCCTCAGACTCCAGATGATGTTCAAGAGCCACCGGATAGTTAACAAAAAGCAGATTCAATACAGAAGAAAGCAGGGACAAGAAATACAGCTTAGCCTTTTATTTTTCCAGAAATAATCTTTTTATCTAGCAGTGCTTTACAATTTTCCATGTGATTCAGTCTTTTACCACCATCTGATGTCTTACCAGGAGGAGTAAAACTGAGATATTTCTGCTTTACTGTGTTGGAGTCATAGAACTTTAAGACATCTAGCACAGCTTGAGGATTCTTCTTTTGCTCTAGTTTGGTGATATTGGAGGTCTGTAACAATCGAGCCCACTGCTCTGGCATGCCCTAACAAAAAGAGATTCAGAAATGAGTTGTGGTTTGAATTGCTCTAATAAAATTAATTTTCAAAGATAAATATCAAAATACATAAAACAAACCAATACACATACTTTTAGATTTGAGTAAATTCTAACTGGTCTAGTTTTCTAAAGGTCTACTTTTCCTATATTTATTCTGCATAATTATAACTAATAGGCTCAGCTCCCCTAGGGGAAAAAACACACACTACTGCTAACACTTATAAGAAAAAGCAATAAGAACTAATAATTAACTTGTGGGCAGAAAAGTTAACTTCGAAGTTAATACCACAGGAAAAAGTTTGAATGATGTTCTAGTGTTATAATAAACAAAGTCTAACGAGGTAAAACTTACAGTAAATTCTCCAGTAACAGCATCAAAGCCAACATGGATGGTGTGCTCAAAATCAGATGGAGGCGAAATCTCTGGCCGTTCCTTTTCTTTCTTTTTACTTCCTAGAAGGCATTCAGAAAAAAGAAAAAAAGTATTTAAACAAGGTTAATAAAGGCACTTATAATCATATGTTGACATTTTTCCTAAAACAGATTAGGAATAAAGTTATTCAAGGAAAGACAATTTCCTTAAAATACTGTCTGAGCAGAAACCAGTAAATGAGGTAAAGTAACCTATACTGTTGTAAAGATGTAGGGACCTGACAAACAGTTTGGAGACCACTTCTTTATAGCACAAACTTAATCCCTCCTTCTTACTTAACAACTGCTGTATTTTAAAACTAGCCAGTTTTGGAATGATCCTACTCTTGTACTTTATGTAACATTTATACCCCACACCTATCAATTACATTCTCTGTAAATTCAAACACATTAGTTCCCTTTCTCCCTCCCCAAATTCCTCTGCTTGAATCTGCAGCTGATATATGTGTAGGTCTATTTCTGAATGTCCTGCTCTGTTACAATGACCTGCTTATCCACACCTTTATGTCAACACCAGTCTGCCTCAATTTCTGTCATTTTTAATAAGCACTTTACGTACACAGTGTATTCATCATCCTGTCTTTGTTCTCCTCTTATTCTTCTTCTAATTCAAAACTACTTGGATATTTCAGGTCTGCCTCATTTCCATATGAATTTTAGAATAATCTTGTTAAATTTCTATAAGAAGCCTGCTGGGATTTTGATTGAAACTGTCTGAATCTATAGAACAATTTAGAAAGAATTGATTTCTTAACATTGAGTTTTCTCATCCATGACAACAGCGAATCTCTCCATTAGTCGGGACTTTTTGAATTTCTCTCAGAAATGTTTTACAGCGTCACAGTTTACAGAGTACAGATCTATCACAGCTTTTGTCACATTTCTGCCACGGTACTTCTTACTAAGTTGCCCAATCTGGCCTCAAACTTTGGGATCCTCCTACCTCAGCCTCCCCAGTAGCTGGGATTATAAGCATGTGAAACTGTACCTAACTATACCTTCACTTTTTAATATCCATAAAATCTGCAGAGATGGGATCTACTTCTTTCATTCTCTCTCAATTTGGTAATTTTTATCTTCTCTCTTCCTCCACCAGTCTGGCTAGAAATGTATTCATTTTATTGGTATTATAAATTAATCAGTTTTTAGTTTCATGATTTTACTACTTTTTCTTTCATTTCACTGATTTCTGCTTTGACTCTTATCATTTCCTTTCTTCTGCTTATTTTGGATTACATTTGCTATTCCCTTCTAGTTTATGAAGATGGCTTAGCTGGCCAGGTGCAGTGGGCTGAGCGCAGCTCGGGAGGCTGAGGCAGGAGGACTGCAAGTTCAAAGCCAGCATCAGCAAAAGAGAGGCACTAAGCAACTCAGTGAGACCCTATCTCTAAATAGGACTGGGGGTATAGGTCAGGGGTCAAGTGCCCCTGAGTTCAATCCCCAGTATCCAAAAAAAAAAAAAAAAAAAAGATGGCTTAGCTAAAGTCATTGATTTGAAATTTCTTTCTTTTCCAATACTGTAAAACTTCCTCCAAGTGGGCTTTAGAGATCTCTTATTTTAAAATTATTTTCAGTTGTAGATGACACAATATCTTTGTTTTATTCATTTATTTTTAATGTAGTGCTAAGGATGGAACCCAGTGCCTCACACATACTAGGGAAGCACTTTACCACTGAGCCATAACAACAGACCAGCTTTAGATATTTTACAAATATTGATGTTTTTTAATTTTCACTTTCATTCAGTATGTTTTCTAAATATCCTTTCTTTATTTGGAAGTGTTTTATCTACTTTCCAAATATTTTCAGAGGGTTTCCTGTTACTAATTTCTAATTAAATTACATGTGTTCACATAATACACTTTATATTGTTTAAATCCTTCTAAATTTATTGAGAATTTTTTTTAAATTTCCTCAAATATGATTTATCTTGGTGTATGTTCCATGTACACTTAAAAGAATTATGGATTCTAACTGTTACTGCATGGAATGTTCTATAAATATCCATTAGGTCAAGTTCGTTGTTATGTTCAAATATTCTAAATCCTTACCAATTTTCTATCTAGTTGTTCTATCAATTACTGAAAGAAGTGTATTAAAATCTCAGGTTATAACTGGATTTGTCAATTTTTTCTTGAAATCCTTTCAATTTTTATGTCATGTTTTTTGAAACTGTTAGCAGTACATGTTTAGCTGCTATTTATCTAAATGATCTATCATGAAATAATTTTCTTAATCTGACAATATTTTTTGAGCTCTAGAATCTAATTTGTCTGATACAGAGTCAGGCCAAGTTTATGATGCTAACATAAGTAGCCCTTAATTTTTTGTGGTACTGGAGATCAAACCCAGGGCTTTGAACATGCTAGGCATTCTACCACTGAGCTATACCCCCAGTTTTAGCATACTTTTTATTTTAACCTATCTTATGGCTGGATGTAAAAAAGCGAATTTCCTGTAGAGAGCATGTAGTAGGACTACTTTATCAATCTTTTCTGCCTTCTTTTGGATTAACCAAATTTTTAAAAATTTTTGTCCTTTACTGTTATTTTTTAATATGTGGTGCTGAGAATTGAACTCATTGCCTCACACATGCTAGGCAAGCACTCCTACAGAGCTACCACTCCAGCCCTAACCGAGTATTTTTTTTATCATCTCCTTTCATCACCTTTGTTGTTATGTTAGCTTTTTAAACTACATAATATAATTATGTAGTTTATAATTCAATGGCTTCAGTACATTTTTTAATTTTGCAACCATCATCACACTCTAACTAGAATATTTACATCATGAGCAGAAGAAATCTTGTACCCATCAGTGATCATTACTCCCCATTCCATCGCCTATGTCACCACAAATCTTAGGGATATCACTAATCTATTTCCTGTCTCCAAAGATTTGCCTATTCTATCTAATCATATAAATGGGATCATATAATACATGGTCTTTTGCAAATAGCTTTTTTTTTACTTAATATTTTTGAAATTCATCCATGTTATAGGATGTATCAGTACTTCATTAAGAATATGATTATTTTTAAAAAATATTTAGGTAAGAGAAAAATATAAGCACCAGGCACAGTGGCGCATGCCTGTAATCCCAGCAGCTCATAATGCTGAAGAAGGAGGATCTCAAGTTCAAAGCCAGCCTCAGCAAAAAAAGCGAGGCATTAAGCAACTCAGTGAGACCCTGTCTCTAAATAAAATGCAAAATAGGGCTGGGATGTGGCTCAGTGGTTAAGTGCACCTGAGTTCAATCCCTGGGATGAAAACAAACAAACTAACCTATTCCAATGCTTTTCATTTCTTAGTATAGACCCACATTTCACCTGACATCATTTTCCTTCTGTCTGAAGGACCTGGTTAAACATTTTTTGTAATAAAGTACAGTGTGCTGGTGGTAATTTTTTTTTTTTAGTTTTCATAATCCCACTTCCCATTTTTTTTTTTTTTTTCTGATGCTGGGAGACAGAACTCAGGGCCTCACATATGGTAGTCAAGTGCTGTACCACTTACACCACCAGCTTTATTTTTTTTTAAAATGTATATTTTTAGTTGTAGGTGAACACATACCTTTATTTTATTTTTATGTAGTGCTGAGTATCAAACCCAGTGCCTCATGCATGCTAGGCAAGCGCTCTACCTCTGAGCCACAAACCCAGCCCCACCACCAGCTTTCTGCCATTATTTTTAAAGTATTCTTCAAGTATTTCACCCCTCCCTCCAAGACTTCAATTATACATATGTCACTCTTCCAGAGGTTGTCCCACAATGCTGTTTTGTTTTGCAGGGTTTCTATTGCCCTATCTTCAAATTCACTCATCTTTTCTTCTTTAATGCCTACTCTGCTATAAATCCAATTATTTAATTGCGTTGTTCCTCATCTCAAAGAGATCACCAATTTCCCTCTCCCTGTGCTGCAGTCTAGAAACTCTCCAGGCAGAAAGCTCAATCAATGGTAGGGCTTACCTCATTTGTTTCTTTTTAATCATTTTTCTTCATTGCCTGATGTTCACTGTCTTGAAAAACATTGTTTTGTATATTTTTTCCATTACTTTAATTCTTTTAGGTGGGAGTATAAATCCAGTCCCTGTTGCTCCACCTTGACTAGAAGTACAATATTTCACTGTCCTATCTGTAGTATTATAAAATTTGAGGATGCTGTGATCTTCATTCATTAACTGAGCTGAGTTCACAGTGCGTCACATTCATCTGGAAATAATATTCTTCAGATCTGGGACATTTTTTTTCCATTATTTCTTTGATATTTTCTTCACTCTAATTTGTTTATTATCAGTAATTTGAAACTCTCATCTTTTCCATGCTTTTGCTTTTTTGGTACCCTGTCTCTAAATAAAATGTAAAGTAGGGCTGGGGATGTGGCTCTATTGAACCCTGTACCCGACAACCCCATTTTATTTTTTATTTTGAGACAGGGACTCGCTGAGCTGCTGAGGCTGGCTTCAAACTTGTGATCCTCCTGCCTCAGCCTCCTGAGTCACTGGGATTATTACTGGTATGTGCCACCATCATCTGACCCCATTGACATATTTTTGTTTAACTCTTTGGGAACATTTTCTTGATTATCTTCCACTCATCCTCCTGTTGATATCTCTTGTATGTTTTGGTAATCTTTTTAAAAATATTTTTATTTGTAGATGGACACAATGCCTTTATTTTATTTTTTTTAATATTGTTTTTAGTTGCCAATGGACCTTTATTTTATTTATTAATACGTGGTGCTGAGAATCAAACCCAGTGCCTCATACATAGCTAGGCAAGAGCTCTATCACTGAGCTACAACCCTAGCTCCTGTTCTGGTAATCTTATATATTGAATTGCTAATAATTATTTCTCATTATTTTCTAAGTATTCTTTTCTTGTTTCATGGGTTTAATTTATCTTCTTTGAAGATTATACAGTATATGTGTATGTATAGTCTGAGTTTTGAGATTTGTTTTCTCTCTACATTGTCTGTTTTTCTAAATGCCCTTATAATTTTTTTCTTTCTTCCTTTTATTTTTTGGTAGTACTGGGGATTGAATGCAGACAATCACTACCACTGAGTCACACCCCAGTTCTTTTTTGAGATAGGAGGATCACAAGTTCAAGTTCAGCCTCAGTAACTTTTATCAAGAGCCTGCCTCAGCCTCCTAAGTCTCTGACATTATTGACATGGGTAGCTAAATGCCTTTTAAAAATTTCCCCAATTATTTTGGACTCTTATATATAAGAGTTTTCCTTAAATGTCTGGTGATCTTTTGTTATCTAATAATATAGAAAAGTATTAAAGAACTAACTGGGAAATAAGCTAGCCTTTTCACTAAATTTAGGATCAGGGTACAGAATACCTAGAGTATATTTTCCCCAAGAACACTGTTTATCTGATGGGGAAAAAAATCCTCAAATCTCTGTGAGAACTATGAGTCAAGCTATAAGTATTCTGAAAACAGGGCAGAGAAAGGAGTTTTATATGCTGGCTTTTATTGAATCCATGTTTTTTATTCTAACCTTTAACTTCCTGTGAAAAGAATAGGGCCCTCTCTGGTTTAATTTGTCCTGAACTAAATGCAAATATCCTCCCTCCATCCCCAGGATGGGGCTATATTTGTATGGCTGGAGAGGTAAAACAGGAATGAGTCCTGGGGAGTCTTTGACACTTTATATGAAAATTTTCAATTAATTCCCAGTCCTTTCATCCTGGATATCCCCTCCTCCCCTCCCCTTTTCCTACAGTACTGTGTGCCTCTAAATCTTGAGTCTCTGAGGTTTTTAGAGGGAAATTCACTTCCCACAGACATTACCTTCTGCAAATGTTTAGGTGATGTCTCTCTGTTCCATTTAGTCAGGTGTCATTTCTCACCACTCCACTCTCCAAACATATACTGAGAGCTCCTGTATACTACTGTCTCTCTCCTATTCTCATTGTCCTTATTATTATTTTTAATGTTTCTACTGTCATTTTAGTTGGGCCTTGGGAGGGAAAGTAAGAAGAATAATGTGGTCAATAGCTATGTTTAACCTGAGTATTCTCCCATTATAAAAAAGTTTAAAATGGTGATGTTTGATAGTTCTGCACATACAAAGCTGGAATTGTTACTGCTATTCTTTGTTTACAAAGGTAGTAATGATCTAGCATTAATAGGAACCAGGATACCTTTTGAACATGATGAGACTTGTGTTCAAATGTCTACCTCTTCTCTAGGTTTTCTACGCACATATGTGGCCATGGTAAGAAAGCAGGGCACAATTGTGGAAAGGAACAGAGGGAAACACAACTCTCAGAAAATTTTGCTGTCTTTAATGAAACATACATCCATCATAACCAACCTCTCATTTTTCTCTAGACCGACTTTGAGTAAACTGAGCTCATACCCTCTACTTCTCTTTATGTCCTATGGCTTCTAACTCAGTATATTGCATTCAGAAATAAGTATTTGTTAACTATAAATTAATAGTTTAATTTGTACACTGTTCTTGTATGGCTGACAGAAAAAACAGAATTTGATGAACCATGGAAACTGGGAAATAAGCTAGCCTTTTCACTAAAGATAGGATCAGGGTACAGGATACCTAGAGTATACTATTTTCCCCAAGAATATTGTTTACCTGATGGGGAAAAAAATCCTCAAATCTCTGTGAGAACTATGAGTCAAGCTATAAGTATTCTCAAAATAGAGTAGTTTTTCTTCTATCTTTTTGTTTGTTTGTTTTAACTGTTTGGCATCCCACTTTTGGGAACATTCCTCATGCTTTCCTTGTACATGGCTGGGAAAACGCCATTTTCTTATATAATCCTAACCACAGACAATTGGTCCAAGGCAGGCATCTCATTCAAACCAGGCCAGCCCCAGCTGCTCCTCCTCACTCCCAGTCAACTGCTTAAGGAGTGATATCTGACCTAAGTCAGACTTGGCACCCTGAAAATCAGTCTATCTCCAGTGATTACATTTATAAGAAATAAAGCCCAGTTACTGTTGAGGGCTATATTTCCTTACATACAGAGAAACTCCAGACTGAAATATAAAAGAAACAGGAAACAGGTACACAGAAAGGAGAAAGATAACATACAGAGCAAGAGAATTCCTGGTTCCTGTTGTGTCTAAGGCCCAATAATGTTCTTCAACTTGGGAGTGTTTAGTTTAGAGAAACAAACATATTAAAGAAAGTTTCAGACCTTAGGGATATAGAACGAAAAGTTAAAGCTACAGAAGGACATGAAAATGATTAAGCAGAACTTGAGATATACTTACATGTTAAAATCTGTTCAAAATAAAATGACACAATATACTAAAAAAATCTGTTTAATTCCATTTATTTTTCACAAATACCTCCCATATTTTAGTAGTCCCCGCAGGAAGGGAAAAGGATATCAGAAAAAGCATTAAAACAAAAGTGCTAAACCAAGTCTCAAGCTGAACAATGTGCTGAAAGGACCCAGCTATATAAACTGACCACATAACTCTAGAAGCCAAGAAATAAAAGATAAGTAAAAACAATTTATTTGGACACCTTAGTTTTGGAAGGAAATCTGTTAATGTTTAAAAAAAAAAAAGTATATCAACTTCCCATTTTGCCTATCAATCATCTACAGTGTGTCTACAGGAATTAGATCACCTGATAGGAAGTAATGGACCACAGAAAGAAGCTTCTCTTAATAAAACTTATTAGTGTCCCAGGAGAAAACGAGATTCTTGGAATCATTTCCCAGCTTTACATTAGACAACAAAATGAGCAGCAGGCAGGCAGCAAACTTTAGCCACGAGGTAAAGATCCTGAGACAGTGCTGACAACAGGTACTTCAAGAATTCTAAATAGGCTATTGTCACATCCTCTTAGGGCCTCAGCCTTTCAGGCTACATTTGAGTTACAGTCTAGGGTTAAGAAAATCTAAATCTGTTTAAAAGGAAGACTCTTCTTTTTCTAGTCTAACAACCAGTTGTTACACACACACATCCTTATTATTTTGACTTAGAAAAACTTCAAACTGAAGAAACTAAATTTGTTCCACTATACAGAAAAGCATTCTCTAGGAAACGGGTAGGGAAGTATAGGCTAACTTTATTACTACTAATACCAGCATTCGATTTTTGGACAAGAAAGAATGTTCACCATCTATCATCTCCATAATCAGAAGTGAAGGTGCATGTTGGTTAAATAATTAGAGGTAAAAATTGCTTTAGTTAATAAATATTATGTACTCAACACAAGCTATCTGAACAGAGCTTAGAAAAATACACCAAAACAATGGCTCACTGCTATTTTCCTTATTACAACTACTAAACTAGCTAAGCCATTTCTCACCTGGACTTAGGCAAAAGCCTTCTAACTAGTTTCCAACTTCAGTCCTAGACCTCCAACAAAACCTATTTTCTACACAACTACCTACCTAAAATAAAAATGTGACCAGGACTTTCCCCTGTTTAAATTCTCTCGTGGTTCCCCAGGAAACAAGATAAAAACCTGAGCTCAAAACTACAGAATACAAGGCATTTTTGTGACCTGGTCTCTGCCTACCTCTCTGTTGTCCATAGTCCCCTCCATACATCACACTGTAATTCTCACCTACCCTCTGTGCTTTCAAGTGACTCTGGACTACACTCAGCTCCATGCTATACTGTGATGCCTCCTGTGGCTGGCTCTTTCCAAGGCATTGAACTCACTTTTTAACTGTTTTCTTACTTATCATCATTTATTCTTCAGCTCTATTTTCATTTCCTTGCTTTCCCAAATACTTCAGATTAGACGAACATTTTCCATTAACCCTGTGTCACTTTAATAGTTTATAATTACATGCTACAGTAGTTTTTGGTTGGTGTCATGAGAGTAAGGATATCTGCTTTGCTTATTACTGTATCTCTGATGATTCACACAGTGCATGTGATACATATTATCAGGAAAGTAAAAAAGATTTCTTCAATTGGGTTGTCACGAAAAGTTATATAAACTTTAAAAAAAAAGCCTCCAGACAATCAATGGGGTAAGGAAACAACCTGCAGATTAGGAGAAAATACTTGCAAACCATTCATCCAACAAAGACTGAATGCCCTGAATATACAAGGAACAGAAAAAAAAAAAATACCATATGTAAGGAACAGGAAATAAAAATCATAATCTGATTTAAATATGGGTAAAATGATCTCAACAGACATTTCTCAAAAGAATACAAACATATAGCCAACATGCATATGAAAAATTACTCACCATCACAAATCATCAGGGAAATGCAAATCAAAATCACAATCAGATATCATTTCATTCCAATTAAAATGGCTATTAATAAAAAGCCAAAAAATAATAAATGCTGGAGGATGTAGAGAAAAGGGAAGTCTTATACATTATACACTGTTAGTGGAAATATAAACTTGTACAGCCATTATAGAGAACAATATAGAGGTGTCTCAAAAAGCTAAAACTGGAACTACCATCTGATCCAGCAATCCCACCACCGGGCATATATATCCAAAGGACATGAAATCGTTATGTCAAAGAGTAATCTACAGTCGCATATTGCAGCTATATTCATAAAGCAAAAGAATGGAAACAACCAAAGTGCCCGTATACATGAATTGATAGAGAAAATGTGGAATATATGCACAATGCAGTATTATCCATCCATAAAAAAGAATGAAGTCGTGTTCCTGTGGCAACAAAGATGGGCCTGAAGGATACTATGAATTAAGCCAGGCACAGGAAGACAAATACTGCATGTTCTAATTCATGTGGGAAAAAAAAAAAAAGTTGATCTCACAGATGTCAAGAGCAGTGGTTACCAAATGCTGGGGAAGATGAGGGGGAGAGAAAAGGTTACATGGAAGTATTAATTATAATTAACTTTGGTACAAAATTACAATTAGGAATAAGTTCTACCATTAGATAGCACAGGAGAGTGACAGTAGTTAATGCTAATTTATTACATATTTAAAATAAAATAGCTTGCATGCACAAAGCCTGGGTTGAGTCCCCAGGATCAAAAAAAAAAAAAAGCTAAAAGGGAGGACTTTACATGTTCCCAACACAAAGAAATCATAAATATTGAAGATGAAGGATATGCCAACTATATTGATTTCATCACTATACAATGAATACATGTACCAAAATACCACACAATAGCCCATAAATATGTACAATTATATATCAATTTTTTAAAGTTATTTCTGATGTTTTAAATTTTTCCAGTGACACCAATTAAAACCAGTAATCATTGAAGACACCTTAAAGTATTTTTTGTGGAATCATTGTGATTTTTTTAAAATGAAAATGTAATTCTTTCCCTTCTAGACCTCTGTAAAGATGGTATATTGTTACACATTGCAGTACTCCTCTTCTACACCAAATCACTATATGTAAAAGAACACAATATATGAGGAATGTTCAAAGATGAAAAGCAACTAGGAAACAGCGGCTCAAGATGTAGGTAGAACACTAATGCAGAAATGTTGCAGGCGGTTGAAGAAAGAAGCCAAGCAGGTAGGGATGGGGGAACTAGTAATATAGTAGGAACAGCCTAGGGTGAATGCGCACACACACACACACACACACACACACAGATTCTCCCTCATCTTGATGGTAGCTCCCAGGTAGGAACAATAAGAACAGGAACATGAGTTGGAAAGAAGGGTCAAAAGGAGGCAAAATGATGGTAATGACTGAAGCTGGGAAGGAAGTTCATTATACTATTCTCTTTACTTTGTATGTGGCTAATAACGTCTGTGTTTTTTGTGTTTTGTTTTCCCCAGTGCTAGGGATCAAATCCTGGGCCTCATTCATGCTAGGCAAACATTCTGTCTGAGCTATATCCTCAGCTCAGAAACTTCTATTTAAGATGAAGAAGAAAGACCCGGGGCTAGTTGCAGCTCCTAGGTAATTCTGTGAGAAAGGAAGGGAAAGAGAAGTTTTGGTAATGGAGAGCAAAAAAGGAGGATTCTCAAAATGATCAGAGATGGAAAAAAAAAATGATCAGAGACGGGTATGTTGTTTTACATTTATGCAAATGCATGTTCGGTTTGTTCATAAACCCTAACCATTATCCAAAGTCAGGTATTAGATTGTTCACATTTTCTATTTTGTTTTGTTTCATTTTATAGTATTCTTTTACCAGCTACAAGGTTGTCCCCAACTATGTACGTGTGTGTGTGTGTGTGTGTGTATCCAGCCCCCAGATTGAACCCAAGGGTATTCTACCACTGAAGCTATATCTCCAATTCCGTTTTAAAATTTCTTTATTTAGAGACAGGGTCTTGATGAGATGCCAAGGCTGGCCTCAGACTTGTAATCCTCCTGTCTCGGCCTTCCAAGTTGCTGGAATTGCAAGCATACACTACTACACCCAACATATATGCACGTACGTGTGCACGGGTGTGTGTATTTCCAACATACTTTCAATCTTGTACCCAACATATTTTTTACCCTATCTTGAACATTCCCTTACTCTGCTCTGGATTCTGGTTCCCCACAGGCAAGTAATTTCAATTCTGCAATTTGTTCTGGTACTAACCACCATAATTTTACTTTTAATTTCCATAATTTCAAATGCTGTGTTTACACTGACATTTTCAGATTTTCCCACTTTAAACATACTGACCCTCTACTATGGAAGATGAGGATTTGGTGCTAACCCATGCTTTTTCACCTTCTTCCCATGCACAGTTTTTGGTTCACTGCTCTGTCTTCTTCCCCTTTATCCTTTACTTAATCCAGCCTAATTTTTATCTTCAAACATACCACATACACAGCTGATCCCTTGTTACATAAATTTAAAAGCCATACTTGTGCTAGGCTCTTCAGTTTATAGCCTCATGGAAAAAGTTTTTCAGGTGGTAATGGGGATCAAACCCAGGACCTCATGCAGCATTCACTCTACCACTGAACTACATATCCAGTCCCAAATCTTTTTTTTTTTTTTTTAAATGGTGCTGGAGATTCACCCCAGAGTCTTGTGCATTTGAGGCAAGCACTGAGCTATATCCCCAGCTCTTGCATAAAATCTTAATAAAAGCAAAATTAGAAATAAGTGATATATGTGACAAAATGAACAAGTTTGCAATTGTCTAATGATTATGTCGTGTTTGTAAATCAAAATTCTCCAAGATTTGATTCTTTATTAATGTTAACTCAAATTTTCATTATTTTAAAATCTCAAATGTGGGGCAGGAGTTGTGGCTCAGTGGTAGGGTGCTTGCCTAGCATGTGCGAGGCACTGGGTTTGATTCTTAGCACTGCATATAAATAAATAAAAATAAAGGTCCATTGACAATTAAAAAAAAAAAAAACTCAAATGTGTCTCAAACCAGGCATGGTGGCACATGCCTGTAATCCTAGCAGCTCAGAAGCCTGAGGTAGGAGGATCTTGAGTTTAGTTTAGCTAGGCCCTAAGCAACTTAGCAAGACCCTGTCTTTAAATAAAATATAAAAGACTTAGAGGTGTGGTTTAGTGGGTAAGCACCTCTGGATTCAGCCTTGGTACAAAAAAAAAGTGTATTATTATTTTATACAAAGCATCATTCTTCCAATTGGGTTTACCTCTCCATGTAGACTTAGGACCTGTATCTTTATCTTTGCTAATATCGACTATCATCTATCAGAGCCAAATTAGCATGCTCAATGTGTTTAAATAAATAATTCCCCTACCCTTATTTGAAAAAGCTCTGAAAACCAAGTTTCTTCCTTGACTTCTCATATAAATATATACAATTTTTCATATATAGAGATATGTATATCTATCTATATCTATCTATCTATCTATATATATATATATATATATATATATATATATATATAAAATATATATATGGGATTATTTACAGCCTTTGTCCCACAATGTGTGACAAGGTCAATGGTTCTTAACTGGGAGTGCTTTTGTCCCTCAGGGAATATTTGGCAATGTCTAGAGACATTTTTGGTTGTCACAAATGGGAGAGGGTTGCTGAAATCTAGTGGGTAAAAACCAGGAATGTTGCTAAACATCCTATAATGCATGGGAACAGACTGCTACAACCACACCTTATTTGGCACCAAAATATCAGTAGTGCTGAGGCTGAGAACCCCTGGACTAGACATGTTTTACTGAAGACACACTGCTAATCACTAAGGCTACCTCAGATCCTTCTGAGGAACTACTCAAAAATCAGAAAAACTCTTTATTCCAAAACACAGCTGACTCCAGGAAATCAGAAAGGGGATTACGGTCCCTATGTTACCATTCTGTTAATAGTAGGTTTCTGGGCTGGGGGACATAGCTTGGTAGATTGCTTGCCTGGTATGTGTGAGACCTTGGGTTTAATCCCCAGCACAGGGTGTGTGTGTATGTGTGTGTGTGTGTAGGTGTGTTTGCATGTGGAAAGTCAGGTTTCCTCAAAATATCACTGCTATGGATAGATATGGTTTGTCCCTCAAAGGTTCATGTTTAAAGGACTGATCCCCAGTTACAGCATTGAAAGGTGTCTGGATCTTTAAGAGGCGGGGCCTAGTGGGAAGCAACTGGATCCTACCATCTCAGAATACATTAATGCCTGTCTCAAGAAGTGCATTGGTTCCTGAGGGAGAAGGTGGTAAATAATAAAAAAACAAGTCTAGCTCCTCCCCACTCTCTTACATTCTGGCCCACACACGTCCCCTTCTGCAAGCAACTGGTTCCCATTTTGTTTCTCTGTCATGTTGTCAAGATGTCAAGGGCCCTAACCTGACATAAGGGCCACATTCTCTGGACTTTTCAGCCACCAGAATTATTAAGCCAAATGAATCTCTTTTCTTATAAAGTACCCAGACATAGATATTTTGTTAAAGCAACACAAAGACAATCACAAATCCCCACTAATGTGAGAAAGCCTTTAACTATAGCCCAAAGTCTCAGAAAATGGAAATGAGTATAGAAATTCATGGGCTGTAATAAGTAGGATGAAAACAACTTTATAATTTTCTATTACAGTTTCAAATAAACTAGTTTTCTTGTTTATTTTGTTTTATAGACAGGGTGCCACCATGTTGTCCAGGCCTGCAATGAACAGGGCTCAAGCAATCCTCCTGCCTTGGTTCCCCAAGGAGCTATGGCTGCAGGCACAAATCACCATGGCCACCTAAAGTAGTGTTTTCATTAGTGCCTATATATCAGCACCAACTGTTTTCTTGGATCTGTTCGTTGTTCATACAGTAAAGGACAAACACAGGTAATATCAAATAATAAACTAATGCTGAGACTCTTAAAACCACAACAGCTATTTACCTTTTTCTGTGCTTGAGAATATAGAGATGATTTTATTCCTGGGCTTTTTTTCCTCTGGAACAGAAGGTAAAGGTTTCAAACTATGATTGGCTGACAAAGGATCTTTGCCTCCAGTGCTAAAAATGGTACTGCTCATTCGCACAGGAGGTGCTGGAGGCTTGTCTTCCAGTTCTCCGTTGTCAGACATGATTCAGAATTATGAAATGGCCTGAAACAGATAAGCAAACCCCCCAAAAAACAATTAATAAACAACATTAAAAAAAGCAGTATGCACAAGCAGAAGACAGTAGTAACTAATTCCCACACACTCCAAATTAGAAAATGTTATCCATTTAAAGTGACATCTGTGAAATTTGGGGGGTGGGGGAGAATCAATAAATCATGAGGGAGACATTTAAGAGTAAAATTGATCAAATTATGTTCTTACATATGCCCAAGTATGCCACAATGAAACACACCATCCTGTATAATTAATATGTACTAATTTTTTTTTTAGAGAGAGAGAGAGAATTTTTTAATATTTATTTTTTAGTTTTTGGTGGACACAACATCTTTATTTTATTTTTATGTGGTGCTGAGGATCGAACCCAGTGTCCCGCACATGCCAGGCGAGCACGCTACCTGCTTGAGCCACATCCCCAGCCCATGTACTAATTTTTTAAGAGACAAAAATCAGTAACATATATAATATTGTGATTCTTACAAAGGTAATCTCCCCTAACAAAATTAGCAAATGTTTAGTTTTAAAATGTTACTAAATATTTAAAAAGCCAAGTGGAAATCATGATAACACTAACATATCAAAAGCAATGCCTGGGCTGGGATTATAGCCCAGTGGTAGGGTACTTGCCTAACACATGTGAGGCACTGGGTTGTGTCCATCAGCACCAAGGTATTGTGTCCATCTACAACTTATTAAAAAAAAAAAAAAAAGGCAATTCCCCTAATCAACTGATTGTGAGACAGTTCCAATGGACAGACAACATGGAGTCTCAGAAAATTCCAAAGAGGAGACCAGACCAGACAATTAGAATATCTCTGGTTGGTCCCTCTTTAGAAATAGAGATGGATGCTTAGATCTTAAACCCATGAACTAACACCCCCCTGTTAGGATTCCACACAAATCAATCTTGTGATTAATAACTTACCTTCACCTAAATTTCCCAAAAGAACATGCCACTGATGCAATGTTTGATGTCTCTGGAAATCTGATATTCTGATCTATACACATTATGTCTCTTTTGTAAGACAGTCACATGAAGCTTGACCAATTCAGGTACACTGTCAAAATTAAATCTAGAGCATAGAACCAAGGGTGTGGCCACAACCCCAAGGTTCTGTCACCCTGTCCAGGCAATCAGGTGACCTCACTTATAGATATGGCCATTTTGGTAGAAATATCAATTTTGCTTACATATGCTTATATTTTATCTTTTAAAAAGGTGGGTCAAACACATTTAAAATCAGGAGTAAAGGGAAGAGGATTCCTAATTTATACAAGTTCTGATGCAAAAGTTTATTTAGGAAACAACATATTTCCCCATTAAACAAGGTTTTTATTGGTATCTGATCTTGATTTGATTTGATTATAGTATGTAATATATTTAAGTAAACAAAATTGTGTATGTGTATTGAAAAAAATAATAATAGCACTTAGAAAATTGAGGGATGAAGAGATTATACCAAATTCTACTCCAAATCTTACAGCTTTTGATTCCCTTGTTAGAGTGTGTCACAAGCACTACCTGTGCTAGTGAACTACTTTAGCACACTACTATCTGCTAAAATGACAATTATTTTTCAGCCTACAAGAAGAAGCATAAGAGAAGTTAAGGAGAAAAAGTACACATTTGGGGGGATAACCAGATAGAGAAAGGCTGGGGAAAGGAAATAAAAAACACCTGCATATATATATGGAAGACTGCCTGCCTAAGGAAGCAGTAGGGTGGAAACTTAGGTAGCACCAAAGACATGCCTCAGATGATTCTTCCAAACCAGCTGCTTGCAGGCGGTGGGGAGCATGCTGGTTGTTTTCTTAAGGGGACAGGGGGGAAGGCAAGCAGATTCAACTGGCTATTCCTAAGTGTGGACTGCTACCAATGTGTACACTACCACAGGGGATCTATTTTGCTACAGATGGAAGAAAGATAAGGCTTAGTATCAAGTATTGCAAGGATTACTTGACGAATAGATAAACCAAGATGGATGTTTAGGTCTTAACGTTCTTATAACACTAAGGCACACATAGTACTCCTAGAATGGTTCACTTTCCAGTTACAACAGAAATGGCACATAAAGCTACAATATCTGGTTTTTGTATCTTGTAATTCCATATTTATGCACACTGTTTAAAAATCAGAAGAAAATAAAAAATTTAAACGCATTTATATGTACTGACAGAAGGAAATGCACCAAAATTTAACAGTGATAATCTGTGGCTAATTACTAGCTTTTAAACTCAATTACTATCATCAGAGCTTTGGTTAACAAAGTAATATAAAACAGAAGAGTACTGGGGTACAGCTTGGTTGCAGAGCATGCATTCAGAATGCAAGAGGCCCTGGGTTCAATCCCTAGAATAAAGAAAGAAAGAAAGAGCCAGAGGGAGAGAGGGAGGGAGGGAGGGAGAAAAGGGGGGCAGGGAAGGAGAAAGAGAAAAAGGAAACACAAACACAGGGCACAATAATTACTTGATGTAAACTGATTTTAAGGCTTGTCCACAAACAAAACATAACTAGAAACTCAAAAGCAACTGAACAAAAGCAAATTAATTTATTAATTAATTACATAGAACAATACCAGGAGCACATTGTCCAGTTTTGTGGCTAACAGCATAGGATCTAGAATCTGCTTTGGTTGGAATCCTAGTTCTACCATTTGCTTAAATGTGTGACCTTGGGCAAATGACTTAACTGTGCTTCAGGATTTCTTGAAGACATGGCTGGTTATAGGCCTGAAACAGGGAAAATGTGAAGTGAGCCTAGAGCATCTTGTAGTTTTCAGAAGATAAGGAAGTACTTTAGAAGGATAAATGTGTGGGGCATGGTAGCACATGTATGCGATTTTAGCTACTCAGGAACAGAAATATCACAAATTTGAGGTCAGACTGGGCAACTTAGCAGGCACTTGTCTCAAAATGAAATTTTTAAAAAGGGCCAAGGCAGAAGAATGAGAAGTTTTGCTCCATTTGCATACAAAATGTCAAATGCATTCTACTGTCATGTGTAACTAATTAGAATTTTAAAAAACCTAATAGCTATGGAGAACTAAACATATGTATAATGCCACCCCTCCATAAAGCAGAAATGAAGACCATGTCAGTCAAAGAAAAAAATAAATGAAAGTAGATGGACTACAGACAATAGGACATATAACTTCAATAGAACGCAATTGACTATTCACATTGATCTCTAATTTTGTTGCAATCACAATAAGTGACAACTCTCTTATGGGTGCATATTAAAAATAATTAAAATAAGTAATTTTTTAAAAGGCCCAGGGATGTAGCTTAGCAGCAAAATGCTTGCCTAGCATGTGTTAGACTCTGTGAGTTCAATCCCCAGAATCGCCAGCACCAGTACCAAAATGAAAAAAAGTGTGGAGTGATGAGGACATGTCAAAGAGACAAGGGACATAGGAAAAAACCAATGCTGGAATGATACAAACAATAAAATTAATATAGTATTAGATTACAACTCAAAGTACACAATAAATATACATCATTTCACATAGGTACAAATAAATGAATGGAGGACAAATCTGTATAGTAGAGTTCCAAATTTATATATGTAGATACATCTCTCTGTAGGAAGTTGAGATTAATTTTCTCTCTTGAGTATGGGCTGGATTTAACAATTCATTTGCAAAGGATGAAAAGGGAAAAATAACTTTGCAGTTAAACCTGGCAAATACAGCCAAGCAAATACAACTGGCAAACAGTGACCACGGTTAGCAGTTACCAGTTTTAGATTAATAAAACTTAATCCCTGATGTAATGTAATGAGAAGCCACTTCACCTGTGTGCATTCATCCCCAAAACCCATAACCCTAGTGTAGTCATAATGAAAACACCAGATGAACCAAATTGAGGGGCCCACTACAAAATTCCTGACCAGCATACTTCTCAAAACTTTCAAGGACATGAAAAACAAAGAAGAATTTTTAAAAAATAGTAATAGTAATAGTATTTTAGGCTATGTAAATTACACCTCAGTGAAAAAGAAATAATACCTATCTCACAGAATAAAGATTAAATGAGCTAATAAAGACTAAAAGCTGCTATTATTATCATTTTTTTTAAAAAAAAAGACTCTATGATAGACACTGAGGAAATAAAAGATGACCTAGGTCTTCTCTAAGAGTCCACAAGCCAGAGAAAAAGACCAATACGTATCTGCTTAAATTAGGGTAGGCATGCCCTTTATCACTGCCTGTTCTCAATACATGCTTATTAAGTCACTCAGTTTCTTCAAAACAGCGATTTTCAAATAGCAATAACAGCAATAACAATTCTTCAAAACATTTCAGTTTCAAGGCCTGCACACATGCATAGCAAGCACTCTACCACTGAGTTATATTCCCACCCTTTTTTTTACATCTTTAAAAAATTTTCAAACAGGATCTTATGTTGGACTCAAACTTGTAATCCTCCTGCCTCTATTTTCCAAGTAACTGAGATTACAAGCATGCACCAATGTACCTGGCCACTTTATATTTTAAGTATTGAGGATTCTATTATGGTTTGGATTTTAAATTTCCCCCCAAAGCTGGTGTGTTAAATAGGCTTGGTCTTAGGCTGATGGTGTTACTAGGAAGTAGTGGAAGCTTTAAAAGGTTGGGCCAAGTTGGAAGAAACAGTTCTTTCTTTCTCCCTCTGGCTTTACTGGCCGGCCACGAAACAAGCAGCTCTGCTCCACCATGATGTTCTACCTCGCTTTATAAGCCCAGAGTAAAGGGACCACGCAACTATGGGCTGAAACTTATGAAACCATGAATCAAAATAAATCTTTCCTCTTTTTGGTTGATTTCCTCAGGTATTTTATTGCAACGAAGGAAGCTAATATATTCCAAAGAGTTTTTGTTTATGAGGGTTACACTTATATTTACTTTGTAAGAAATTAAAATAAGTTATTTAAAATTTAATTCACTTATAATAACAATAAATCCATTATATATTAAATAAATAAGATTTTTATGAAAGACATTTTTTAAAACAAAATAATCTTAGATGATTCGCATTATTTTACAACCTTTAAAAGTTTCTTTTGATACTGAGAACTGAACCCATGAAGACTTTACCTCTGAGCTATATCCCCAGTCTTTTTCATTTTTTATTTTGAGGCAGAGTCTTGCTAAATTGCTTAGGCAGGCCTTGAACTTTCAATCCTCCTGCCTCAGCCTCCAGAGCTGCTGGGATTACAGGCATGTGCCCAGCTCCTGAAAATCTTTTTAATGCCTGGTTTAGCAGAAGACAGGTGGATAGAATCTGTGTGCTGTGTTGGTTTAGTTGAAGTCTATGGAAAAAAAAATCTGGTCTTAACCAGGTATGTAGCTAAAAAGCAAGCAATATTTAAGAACTTTTAGAAAACCTGGACTTCCTAAAGATTAGTTGTAGAGTCTGAAATAGCAATGAACTTTCCTTACTGTTACATTAAAACCACTGATTTTTCTTGTACTTTGATCTTTTACCAAACATGCATAAAGTTTATGATGGTTCTTTGGGTGCGATGGGTTTTGAAGATATCCCAAATGTTGACACATAACATTATGTAATAAAAATGAAATCACATTCATTAGTTTCCCCACAAGCCCCCATTTTTTTGTTGTTGTTGTTATAAGATCCATATTTATTGCATCCTCTACTCTACCAAACACATTTTACATAGGAAAATACAATCATTAGCAGGGTTTCCATGCTAGGATAGAAAAACCCATCTAATCCCAACATGGTTGAAAGTTTATACACATGCAACATCATGTAACATATTGCTTTTCATGACAATATCAGGCTTTTGTGAATTAGCCAAAGTGACTAAATGACATTTATATGAGGAGCAACACTAAATTCTAAGCAAATGACTTACACAGCAACTTTCACAACATAGCCTTTCTTTATACCCTAACACAACATAGCCTTTCTTTATACCCTAATACTTTCATTATCCTAAATTGTTTCTCTTCTGCTTAATTTTAATATGCAGTAACTTTTAAATTGTCCTCACAGATTAAGTCTAACAGAACTAAAGAGGAGCTAAGGCATTTTTTTGTCTATTTCACAACTATCTTTCTGGGGACTGTACACTATAAAGTTGAATTTAGCCATGTGTTAAGGAAATCCTAATGAACATGACTCTTAAGCAATATTTGCCTAAACAAAACTCAAATTTCGTATTT
The DNA here is from genome assembly GCF_021218885.2 of Marmota monax. Taxonomy (NCBI): domain Eukaryota; kingdom Metazoa; phylum Chordata; class Mammalia; order Rodentia; family Sciuridae; genus Marmota; species Marmota monax. Next base: position 8,021,784 of record NW_026693473.1, on the reverse strand, counting down.
AACACGAGTCAGAGATATCCCTAACAAAATTACTCAAGATAATAAATGTGACAGCAACAATTCTAATAACTAATAAATTATATAAATGAATATAAATATAAGCACAACCCTTGATATAGGGTTGATGTAATATCAACATTTATTCCATCAGCTTAGCTGAGAATTTTATTTCAGGATTTCTCTAGTTTGTCTCTACATCTTTAACTGTGGTCAGAGGAATTTAGATGCTTGAACTAGCTGGGCCCAGTAGCACATGCCTGTAATCTAGGAGACTCAGGAGGCTGAGGCAGGAGGATCTTGAATTCCAAAGCAGCATCAGCAACTTAGCAAGGCCCTAAGCAACTCAGTGGGACCCTGTCTCTAAATAAAATACAAAATAGGGCAGAGGATGTGGCTTAGTAGCCAAGTGCCCCTGAGTTCAATCCCAGGTACCAAAAAAATAAATAAATAACACATGATATCAATCTCCCTGGCTACGCTTTCCCTCAGTAGCTGCCTAAAATCTACAGCCTGAGGAGGACTCTAAATGCCTATACTCTGGCATTCAGGGTCATTTAACTACAAATTACTGAGTCAATCTTACTTCAAATGAATGCACCACACCAGTCCTATGCTTCACGTTCCCCAAATATATGAAAGATCTTCCTTCCTAAACCATTTTCATGGATATTGCTACATCATTTAGATAGTCTAATCTTCCAAGCTCAATAAAAATGATTTCCTAGATAAGGTCATTCCTGTCTCTCCCTGCTCAAAATGATCCCTCACATGCTCCAAACTTGAGTTACACAGGAAAATTAATTCAGGATATATTAAAATTATAAAGGATTAGGATTCGTCTGTTCTATCGCCCTTATATGTGAAAGAACAAACCCACCGAACAGTAAGTGGTTTGCCTCAACTCACGCTAAACTAATTGCTAAGGTTAAGATTCAAATTCCTAACAACTCAATCTCATGCTCTTTTTTCTTACTTACGCTAATACAGCATATTGGAGCATTCTTTGGCAATGAATTATAATTGCATCATTAGTTAACATTTTATGTGTTTTTCCAGACCAAAATTTCAAGCAATTCAAAGGCAGAGACTTTCTATATATTAGACAATGAAGACGACTGACTCATGGTATCATGTTCCGTCCCCAAAGGAAATACTATTCTTCTTGAATTTATTAAATCTTTTATAAAACAGCTTTTTACTAGATAATATATAAACTATCCTATATTAATAAAACTTATCTTCAGAAATATTTGTACTTTTCCCCTTATAGCTGATTTATGGCCTTAGTCTTGTCTTTTCCATAAAGCAGATTTTGGGGGTTTTGTTTGTGTACTGCTTCTACTGACAGTGTCAAATGCCTAAAAAATGTCAAATGAGGTTATAATAAGGTTCTTTACATTCTTCTTACATTTTATCCAGAAAAAATAATTTGTGATAAAATACTTATTTACCTTATGCTTTGTTCCACCATTACTCAAATATGTCTTTTAAAAAGAAACCAGCAAATAAATAGTGCCCTTCTTCCAGTCTGTTCAAACACTTTTTGCTACTTTTCAGTGACAAACAAGTAGGCGAAACAAAAAGTGTGCCCAAAACACACTGTACTCTTCTAATAGGCCCATTGTTTAACTGTGACACAACTCAAGCGAAAACAATCCCTCAATTGTCTGATGAAGGAGACTAGGGGTAGTTAAATATATGGCAGAAAAGAAAAAAGTAATGGTGTCTGGAACCAGTCAGTCCAACTTTACTGTAATTCATGGAGATCAAGTACAAGTCATATAAGTTGAAAAGCATAATTTGGGAAGCACAATTCTGGTTTTTATCTTTAATTACAGTTTATATAAATAACAAAATTTATGAATGTAATAACAATCAGACTTCTGACAATCTTTCAATAAGCTGTAAAACCTTCAATACCAATGGCCCTTCCTCTACCCTAATAAAGTCTCAAAAATTTCTGAGCACACAAGCAGTAGTGAAAATATACCCATATCACCTGAAAATGGCAACACATATTATAAACAGCAGGTTCACAAATCAGAGGAAAAGAGTGTTTTCATTTGGTGCTAATAACCATAACATCAGGCCAACTAGTAGCCAGGCTAGGAAGAAAAAAGCAAAAGGAAGACACAGAAAACACAATCAGGAGACTGGGAGGAGGGAAGGTAGGTGTAGGGGTGGGGGCGACTTTGCTTCAAAATCAAATAAATGTAGAGCTGGATAAAATACAGAACTGATAATTTATCAAATCTTTTTAAATGCATGGACGGAGCTAGTAATAGGGATGATTCCTTGGAGATCCAAAGCAAAGAGAAATCAGAAACTAAAATGAGCAAGCAATTTATTAATCCATTTCCTCTCAAGGGATTTGACTACACCCTGGAGACCTTAAGCTTCCATTCCAATGACTACCACAGGAAATAAAACTTGGTCTACTTAAGGTAAAAAATTTAAAAGGAATTCCTCTCTCATAAGGCTAGGACCTAAAAGGCTTTTTATATGTAGGATAAATCAGAAATAAATTCCTCTGGATGAAGGAAACAAGAAAACCTTAAGCACGAAGTCTGGTGATGGTAAGAGGGAAAAAGTAAATCTGCAAAACTTAATTTAAAAATACATTTTGATGGTCTGAATTCATTCCATATAGAAGGTCCAAAAAAATCTTTTATCTAAAAAGTTTTTTTTTTTAATCTTTTTTAGTTGTCAATGGATCTTTTATTTTACTTATTTATATGTGGTGTTGAGGATTGAACACAGGGCCTCACACATGCTGGGCAAGTGCTCTACCACTGAGCCACAACCCCAGCCTCCCCTAAACAGGTTTTAACTGCATATGGTTTCATGTTGGTAGCATTCTCTAGTAAGTGTCAGAAGTCTTTATTATATAAAGCCTCCCTGGAAAAAATGAACTTCAGTTCAGGTATCAAATAATACCTGAAGATAAAAGTTCTAAGGGAAAGGAGTAGCCCTCAGTGAAAACTCAGAACACAAGCAAGGCAGGCAAGACCCTGAGACTGGGAACTAGCCATACAGACTGATTACAGAGAGATGATCGGCAGAATAAATATACAAACTTAAAAATAAAGGCAGAAAACAACTACTGTGAAAAACCCATACAAAGCTTTCAGTAAAAAAAAGTAACAATATCAGAAAATTAAAAACTCAGCATTTAAAGTTAAAAGGCAGAACAGACAAGCATAAGTAAAACGTAGTGAACTGGGAATCTGTCTGAAGAGCGAGCCTAGAAATGTAGCACAGAGAACCAAAGAGAAAATATAAAAGAGAAGATACGTAGGTTAGACAGTGTAATCTACATTTATTTGAGTTCCAGGCAATGACAGATTGTTTGAGGGGGTTGGCCCCTGGATAAATTAATAGCTGAAAATTCTCAGAACTGATAGTGATCATAAATCCATTAAGTTGAAGAAATGAATTAAAAGCAGGATAAAAAATAATTTATGGGCTGGGGACGTGGCTCAGTGGTAGAGTGTGCCTAGCACGTGCAAGGCACTGGGTTCAATCCTCAGCACCATATAAAAATAAATAAATATAATATTGTGTCCAACTATAACTAAAAACTATTTTTTTAAAAAAATAATAATTTACATGTAGCCACATTATAGCAAAATAACATCAAAGACAAAGAATTGTTAAAAGTTAGCCAAAAGCGGAAAAAAAAGACAAACTTTATGGACACAGCAATTGAAGTGTCAGCCTACTTCTTGCTATCGAAAATGAAAGCAAGAAAACAGTGGAACATCTTCAGTACTGTAAGGGGGAAAGCTGCCAAAAGAAACTGAAGATCCAACTCAACTATCTCAAGAATGAGGTAAGACAGAAACAAAGAAAAAATTTAACAAGGCATCACTCTGCACACATTTTTATATGAAAAAGAATTAAGTGAAATCAACTGATTTGGAAATAAATACCAAAAAGATAACTGGAGGGGGAAATCCCTTAAGTTTATATAAATAAAACACCTCCAATAAACTATTAGAACACACTTAGAATTGAATAAGAAATTTTAGAACTGTATTAAAGTACAAAAGAGATTACCAGAGGCTACGGAAAGGATGAAATGAGGAGTTACTGCTTAGTGCATACAAAGTTTGTTTGGGATCATGAAAAAATTCTTGGACATGGATAGTGCTGATGGATATGTAATACTGTAAATGTACTTATCATCACTAAATTGTACCCCTAAAATGGTTAGAATGGTATAGTTTATGTTCTAAATTATTTTACCATAATCTCAAAAAATATATAGGATATGAGGTTCTTAAAGATAATTAAAACTCTGAATTTTTATATGAAAAAGCATTAAAATTAATGAGTTAAGTATCCAGTCTAAGAAGTCCAAATAATAGAAAAAATAAACCCTACGAGGGTGGGAAGGAAATAATTGGGATAAAAGCAAAAATTGCTGCATAAAAGACTAATATACAATAGAAAAAAATCAGTAAAGTTAAAAGTTGAGTCTTAGACAAAACTAGTAAAATATGTCTGGTGGCATTAATCTAAACAAAGAGAGAAAGCACAGATAAACAGTATTAGAGAAAAAAAGTGATTCTACTGGGATTCAAGGAGCAAAGGTCATAGATGTCAAATGTTCTACAATGTACTTAAAACTCCTAAATGTTCTACCATACATAATTTATATCTTTTTTAAAAAACAAATCACAATTCTCTGAACCTGATATACAGGTTTTGTTTTGTTTTTTACATTTAAAAGACTGTTTTGAAAATTTGTATTTTTAACATACTCGAATTTTCCAGCTATGTAACTTCTATCAAAAATAAGTCAGTTCGAAGAGCTTATACTTTGTTTTGTTCGGATTTTACCAAGAGGCCTAATCACCATTTGGAAAATCATATCACCAAGAGTACTGTGCTCATTCTAAGTCACCAAACTAGTCCACATGTGTGAGACCGCCCTGCAGCCATGCCCACATATACATACAAGCCTCTGAATACTTCAGAATGACTTTTTTGTGTGGTAGTGATCAAGTATTTACAAAGAGAAATATATATATATATTTGTTTTCTTTTATTTTTTCTATTACAGTTAGGGCATTCATTGTTTTTTTTTTCCCCTGAAATTCTGTGGGGTGGGTTTAATAAAATACGGTTTCCATTTAATATGAAAGCAGTGTAACAGAGAGTTTAAGTTACAGACCCAGATACCCTATTTCTGGGAGTCTATTCCAAAGATTTCACTGGCAAAAATACAAAAAGACATATATTAGGCTATAATTGTAGCATTATATGAAACAACAAAAGACTGAAAGCAATTCCAATGGCCATAATAGTGGATTGCCTGAATTAACTATATCACAAACTAAGGGATTATGAAGCTACAAAACAAATCCCTGACACCAATCTCTAATACCAAAAAAAAAAAAAAAAATCCATGAAAGAAATAAAAAAGGACAGCAAGAGGGAAAAATCACTCCATATATTGTTATATTCACCAAAGCATATTAGATGAAAATGCAAGATGGTGTTGGGGGGAATATATATGTATATGTGGTACACACACACAGCTTGTATATAACTATATATATATATATATATATATATATATATATATATATATATAGTATATATATATATAATATATATAGTGTATATATAATGCTAATCATTTACTGAAGGGAGTGAGGAAGGATGAAATTGGCATATCAATGTATACGATTATATTTTTTTAAAAAATGGAAGAACGCACCATAGTTTTCCCAGCTTTGAGACGTAACTGACAAAAATTATACATATCACATGATGTGATATACACTGTATAATGATTACTAACACATCTGTTACCACCTATAGCTATCATTTGTGTGGAATTGTGCATTTAAGACATATATATATATATATATATATATATATATATATTAATGATTACTTTAGGAGTGGAAGGGAACAAAAACAGGGCACTGAGTTAAAAATCTGATTTTTTTCTTGTTTTGCATACTTGATACTCTTTTGTAAACTATATAAAATTGCCAGCATAAGCAAAACAAATAGTGCCTGTAATATCAGAAACCCAATATAACAATCTATTTTTTACCAAAACAGTCCTTGTAATTTTCAGTTCTCAGACAACACAGGAACCTTGCTTAGCTTTACAATTACATGAAACAAGGATCAAATATTGAATAGAATTGGATGTAAATTAGCAGTGCTGAAGATTCTCATTTCTTCTGTTTTTTACATGTTCAGAGAATGACACCAACAATGGGATCTTCACTATCATGACACATTTAGCAAATACCAAATTATGATACTGCCCCTATTATCATCTATTGTTATGTATCAGATTTCCTTTCCTGAATTCTCTGAGAGGACACTAAATCTATAAGTCTTTTTAAATTCCTCCAAGGCACCGGGTAAATTATTAAATACATCATAAAAATTCAAAATGTGTTTTTCAAATAAATAATGTTAATCATTTTAGGCAAAAAATTATATATATATCCACTATTTAAGCTGTCTATTGAAAGCTAATTCAACTTTTCCTTTTAGTTCCTTCCTTCAGTCACTAAATAATCTATATTATCTATTGTTTCACATTGAATGGGGATGGGAGATTCCAGGATGTGAAAAGTGCTTTGAAGAGTTTTTATCTAAATTTATTTTTATCATTAATTCTTTTGTCTCTCTTGGTATGTTATATTAGAAGAAACAAATGTCATTAGTTGCAAATGATTGCCTACAAAATGCAGGCTAAGTGTTATGGTTAGGATGTGAGGTATCCCCCAAAAGCTCACGTGTGAGACAATGCAAGAAGGCTCAGAGGAGAAATGACTGGGTTATAAGAGTCTTAACCCAATCAGTGAATGAATCCTCTGATAGGAATTAGCTGAGTGGTAACTGAAGTGGTAGGGTGTGGCTGGACGAGGTGGGAATTAGGGCATGGCTTTGGTGTATATATTTGTGTTTGAAGTGGAATCTGTCTCTTTCTGCTTCCTGATGTAAGCTGCTTCCCTCTGCCACACTCTCCAGCCATGATGCTCTACATCACCTCGAGCCCTGAGGAATGGAGCCCGCCTTCTATGGACTAAGCCCTCTGAAACTTCGAACCTTCAAATAAACTTTTCCTTCCCTACAGTTGTGCTGGTCAGATCCTTTAGTCACAGCAGTGAAAAAAAACTGACTAGAACACTAAGTGATAAATTATTAGGATAAATGCAAATTTGTAAGACAAAGAGGAATACACACAAATTCAACTGAATTTTTGTATGTTGAACAGAAAATGAAATGGAGAAAAGATACCATTTACAATACCATATAAAAATGTGAATTTCCTAGAACAGAAATTCCCAAACATTCTTGGTTCCTAGTACATTTAACATCCCAGTAATTATTTCATATTGCCTCTAGGCCCCAAAAAATTCCAGTTTCATTTATTTAGGAGTCAGGTTGAAAAATTTACTCTTAAAAACTTACTATTAAAAAAATAGACATAAATTGAAAGAAAATGATTACTTCATTCTCAATCATAAGTATTTCTGAAATTCCTTATAAGGTAAAGTTACATAAGCCCTCTGTCCAAGCTCTGAGTTGTGGGAATCCAGGTAAAGAGAGACTACTATCTTATATCAGACCAAAAAAATTTTAGACAAAGATTTGATATTAAAGTTAAAATTCTCTTAGATGATTATATAGAAGTATACCTTTATATAGGAAAATATCTTCATGTTTAGAAAGCATTGTGAGGAAACAGACTATTAAATATGACTACATTCTGGATTGTAGAATACAAAGCTACAAACCAGGACTACAACAAAAGTAACTGATAAAAATGTCATATCTTGGATAAAGGATTCCCAGAAGGAAGATAAGTGATCCAATAAATAATGAACAAAGGATAAGAGCAAGCATTTCACAGAAGAGGACAAAGAGTAAACACATATGTGAGAATATGCCCAATCTCAGAAATTGTGGAAATAAATTAAGGCTACTAGCAGATACCATTTTATATCTCCCATGATGACAACCATTAAGAATTCTGACCAAATATAAAAGTGTTAACAGGTATGTGGCTCAAGGAGAATTTTCTATATAGCTGGCAAGAGTCAGCTAGAACCCTGATCTTTTTCTTTTTCTTTTTTTATTTTTTCTTTTTAGTTCTACATGACAGCAGAATGTATTTTGACATATTATACATACATAGAGTATAACTTCCCGTTCTTTAGGTTGTACATGATATGGAGTTTCACCGCTCGTGTACAGAAACCTGTTCTTAAGAAGAGCAATCGTGAAAATTTGGGGTCAAGGAAGAGATAAATTCAAAGATGCAATGTTCCATCAGAAAATCTCTTCTAGCCGGATGCAGTGGTGCATGCCTGTAATCCCAGCGCCTCAGGAGGCTGAGGCAGGAAGATCGCTGAATTCAAAGCTAGCCTCAGCAACTTTACAAGGCACTTAGAAACTCAGTGAGACCCTGTCTCTAAATAAAAATACAGAAAAAGGCTGGGGGATGTGGCTCAGTGGTTAAGTGCCCCTGGATTCAATCCCTGGGAAAGAAAAAGAAAAGAAAATCTCTTCTTAATGATCACCTGAAAAACACCAAAACAATACTTATTTTCTATTTGACAAATTTGTTAGAAAAATTCTGCAAATAAACTTCATATAGTTTCAAAAGCAAAAGACAGAAAGCTCCTCAGAGTATTCCTTTATGAAATTTAGCATCTCAATAACATTTTTTTTTATGTAAACAAAGACACAAAAGCAGCAGTAAGCACCATCGTAGAAAGCTTTCCCACCACACCATACCCACTAACTGGCCACATTTTATTGAGTGATTAACACTGGATATCTCCCTGTAGACAATGGAGCGGAATGCTTTTCCTTTTTTGAGGAAAAACAGTAAGTTATCTTTAATTTCAAAAAACCAATCTATTCATCTTACAAGTTCTCTCAAACACTGCTTATTCCTTTATTGCCATAACCTGACATGATCTCTACGCCTCTGAGATCCTACAGCACTTAATGCCATTCCTATGCTGATTACTAATCTAATGCCTCTCAATTCCACATCATCCTTTTGGCCTACTCTGAAAATGGAAAAGGGCCTGTATTTTTCTTTGGCCAGATAGCACAATAATAAGTTTTGTCAGTAGAGGGCGCTGGAGACATTTCAGGGAAAAAAGAATTTTACTTCCTGGTTCCACCAAACTCCTCAGAGACAAGTGGTTCCTCCAGTGTCAGACTCCAATAGAACAAGGTGGCCAGCAGCACCCAGTTCAGGTGGAGCCCCATTCCAGCAGCCTATTCCCACCTACCCCTCTTGTGCAGTTTTGTAGCAGAGTTAACTGTGAACAGCTTTCCATGACATCCTACAGGCAAATGTCCAGCAACTATGGCCAACACAAAACCACTAAATGGCAGAGATTTCTCTGCTATTACAGTGATCCACAACCATAAGCTCTCCCACAAGGTTCAGAGCTTAGCACTAGAAGGAGGGAGGGCTTGTCTCTGGGTGCTCTATCTCAACCCTGGTGGTGGTAGCCACTGCTTTTGTCATTCCTGAGTTCTTTTATTTCTTACTTCTTAATTTCTTATGTTCTATTTACATTTTACTAGCTAATTCTTCATAATCCTCCCATTCCCCTGTTAAAAGTCAGTCAATCGTTCTTTTCATGTTCAAATCGCTTTGGACTAGACCTGGAATGATACAGTCCCATCCATCAATATGATAGTTACACACTTCCTTTAATGTTGATCATCTGCTTTCTAACTTTACTTCTTTCTTTCTACAAAATTATTAACTGCCAGGTGAGGCAGAACACACCAGTAATTCTAATAACTTGGAAGGCTGAGGCAGGAGGATCCAAGTTCAAGGTCAGCCTCATAACTTGGCAAGACCCTGTCTCAAAATGGAATTTTTTAAAAAAGAATACTAACTGGCTGGCAAGGAACACCTTCCATACTTCTCTGCATCTATATACAACATAATACTTTCAACAAATGTTTATAAACTTTTAATTCAAATAATGATGCAAAAATAGCCCACAGACCTTCATTAGTTTAAAGGCACTATAAACAAATAATAACCCACTTTGTTTCAGAATCTTCACCAGAAAATAAATTGACAATGCTAAACCTCATAAATGGAATAGTATGAGAAGCTTTCTACTTTTGGTTTTAAAATATACGAATTTTAGCTGTATAACTTATCTAACAAACTTTTCAGAAAGATAATACCTGTACATAAATGTTCGTAGCAATATTGTTCATAACGGTTAAAAAAAGAAAGAAAAAAAAACAACCTTAATATCCAATAACTGATGAAAAGATCCATGAAATGCAATGTTATTCATACTATGGAAATATTATTTGGATAATAAAAGGAATGAAAGCTGGGCATGGTTGTAATTACAGTTACTCAAGAGGCTGAGGTAGGATTATGACAAGTCTGAGGTCTTTTGGGCAACTTAGGAAGACTGTCTCAAAATAAAAATTGAAAATGGCTTAGGGTATAGCTCAATGGCAGAGTGCTTACCTAATACGTGGGAGGCCCAAGGTTCCATCCCTAGCACTAAAAGGGGGAAAAAAGAAAGGAAGTATTGATTCATGCTACAAGAAGGATGGCCCTTGGAAACATTGTACTAAGTGAAAGAAACCAGTCACAAAAGACCACATATTGAATATATATGTCCAAATAGGTAAATTTAAAGATAAAAACAGATTAGTGCTTGTTTAGGGGTATTCTTGAATACCCCTAAACTCCCTATTCTTGAATGGGAGTTTCTCTTTGAGGTGATTCAAATATTCTGGAATTAGTGGTGATGATTGTACAATCTTGTGAATATATACACACACGCACAAAAATTCACCTTAAATGGTGAACTTTATCACATATGAATTATATCTCAGTCCTGTTTATAACCATACCACCCTGAATGTGCCTGATCTCCTCTGAATTATATCTCAAGTCTTAAAATTTTTAAGTGAGTTTTTGAGGAAAAGAAAGCAAGTATTGGGAGGCAGACACATCAAAGTTAAGATGGACACTGAGGCAGAGATGATGAGTTTGTCTCTGGTGAAGTAGATACTCTAACAGGGCCAGGCATAGTGGTGCCCTCCTATAATCCCAGAGACTCGGGAGGCTGAGGCAGGAGGATCCCAGGTTCAAAGCCAGCTTCAGCAAATTAGTGAGACCCTGTCTCAAAATAAAATATAAAAAGGGCTGGAAATGTGGCTCAGTGCTTAAGCGCCCTTGGGTCCAATCTCTGCTACCAAAAAAAGAAAACAAAATTACGGTCCAAGAGCAATTCAAAGAGTTTTTTTAAATGATTTGAAGAAATGGAAGCATCACTGGAATAACCACATGGCTTTTCAATGGGATTACTTTTGAAGGTGACAAAACCACTTATAGTTTTTACTATGTTCAGAAATAGAATCACTTTCATGATATCTTAGCTGTGTCTCCTACATTCTATGCTATTATACTTCATGTGAAAAGAAGGCTGACAGCAGTCATCATTTTAAAAAACAAAAACTGCTGTCTGGATTATTTATTTTTGCTAGTAACTTTCGTTCTTTTTTAATATTTATTTTTTAGTTGTAGTTGGACACAATATCTTTATTTATCTATTTATATGTGATGCTGAGGATCGAATCCAGGGCTTCGCATGCTAGGCGAGTGCTCTACCACTGAGCCACAAACCCCAGCCCTTGTTCTTCTTCTTAAAGGGGACTGCATGCAGGGGCACTCAACCTTTGACATCTCCAGTCCCTTTTTTTTTTAATTTATTTTTTGGTACTGGGGATTGAACACAGGGATGCTTAACCACTAAGCCACATCCCCAGCCTTGTTTGTTTTTTATTTTGAGGCAGGTTCTCACTAAGTTGCTTAGGACCTTGCTAACTTGCTGAGGCTGGCTTTGAACTTGCAATCCTCCTGCCTCAACCTCCCAAGCCTCTTACAGGCTTATATCACCTTGCCTAGCTATTTCCTTTATCTTAACATTCATCTCGATGAACAAATGTGTCTTCTCTAATTATGGTATAAACTCTGAGAGCACAGACTCAGTGAATTATCTGGTTGACCATTCTATTAATACACAGCATTGTGCCCAGGCCAGAGTAAGCAATGAGTTATTATTTGTTGAACAAATAAATTGGTGAATTAACAGATTTTGTTTGTGAAGGCATAAGTATTAAAGGGTTTCTTCTTCTTTAGAGTAATGAAGGTCCAGAAAACAAGAAGACACACACATTCACTATCTTCTTGAAGGTCACTATTCTAGAAAGTGAGGACAATTAAATGGAAATGGGACATTTAATTAATTGTTCTAACTTTTGATAAAACAGATCCAGAAACCTCACACCTTAATAATCATATGTTCAAGAAGAGACCAGGACATTAAATAGTCTAAATTCTCACTATTCAATTTCAACACAAGTATCCCTTGGTATTTATAAGAGATCATATTCCTAACCAGAAGATAGGATTCCAGGTAGGAGGAACAATAAGTATAACCTAGCTTGTGAGACAGTAAGGATAATCTTGCATATGGTAGCAAATAGTAGCAAATAAAGACTATGCTGAATGGGCCCAGAAAATTGTAGGTACTGGGCAACTGGGAGCACCTAGAAGTTGAGGAATGTTGTTTATATTCTTTTTGTTTGCTTGTTTTTGGTATCAGGGATTGAACCCAGGGTCGCTTACCCACTGAGCCACATCCTCAGCCCATTTTATTTTGAGACAGGTCTTGCTAAGTTACTTAGGGCCTCACTAATTTGCTGAGGCTGCTTTGAACTCACAATACTCCTGCCTCAGCCTCCTGAGCTGCTAGGATTACAGGTGTGTGCCACTGTGCCCAGCTTGTTTTTGTTCTGAAAAAGTAGTATGTGATCATTATAAAAACCTCAAACAGAGAGTCCTGCTTTCTTCCCATTTCCACACTAGAATAAGAAACAATAAAATTAAAAAAAAAACATATTTAGGGGGAAATAATAAGAATTCTTAAGTTTTTCCTAATTCATTCATTCATTCAAATATTTTGTGTGTGTGTGTATGTGTGTGTGTGTGTGTGTGTGTGTGTGGTGCTGGGAATTTGAACCCAGGGCCTTGTGCATGAGAGGCAAGCACTCTACCAACTGAGCTATATCCCCAGCCCTCAAATATTTCTCTGGTGCCTAAAATGTAACAGGTATGAGAGATCAAAGACTTGAATCTTAGTTGGACATTATAGTGTAAACCTATAATCTTAGCTATTCCAGAGGCTGAGGCAGGAGGATCACAAGGTTAAGGGCAGCCATGGCAACTTAGGGAGACACTGTCTCCACATAAAATTTAAAAAAAGAGAGAGAGAAAAAAGTCTCACAGTAGAGTGGGTAAAGAGAGGTGATGGGAGGGGAGGGCAGGGGAGGGGGGTTAGAAAGGGTAGCAGAATACAATAGTCGCTAGTATGGCTGTATGTATAAACGACGCTGTAAAACCAATGTGATACTGCAATCTGTACACGTGGAAAAATAAGAATTCACACCCCACTTTGAATCAAATGTATGATATGTCAAGATAATTGTAATGTTTTGAGCAACTAATAAAAAATAAATAAATAAAAAATTTAAAAAAAGAAAAAAGGAAATAAAGGGTTGATAGTTCAGGGGTGTTGTTCACAAGGTACAAGGCCTCATACTACAAAATAAAATAAAAAGTTAGTCTTGGTTTTGAGGTCAGTCAGGGGGAAAAGAGCAACATATAACACTCAGCAATGAAGTAAGAGCTGAAAGAGATCAAAGAAATCCAATGGAAGAAAACCCATAGGGCTGGGGATGTCGCTCAGTGGTAGAGTTCTTGCCTAGCATGCCTGAAGCCCTGGGTTCAATCCCCAGTACAAAAAAGAAAAAGAAAATAAGTAAATAAATAGATAGATAGATAAATAGGTAAGTAAGTAAATAAATAAGTAAATAGACAAAGAAATCAGATTGGCTTTTGAAAGATGGGAAGGAATCTGCCAGGCAAAGAGAGGTCTCTGTATATAGAGAAAATGCAGGAGTAAAGAAATTGTGTAATTCAGATGTGATCTTTATTTTTTATTTATTTTTTGCTTCTTTCCTTTGGCCTCTGCTCCATCACCACACTAAAAAGTGAAACATGACCAAGCATGATGAAACTAAATTGATGAGGCTCAGAAAATGCTTTAGTACTATCTGTACAGTAGAGAATGGGGAGAGAACAGGCAAATAACAACAAAGACTACTAAAAAATGTAGAAAGAAGAAATGCGTTAAACACTATTAAGTCTAGCTTGTCTAAGTTTAGCCACAAACTCCCGAATGGCAATTCAAAATGGAAAAATGTGGGCTGGGTTGTAGCTGAGAGTGGTAGTCTCACCTTGCATGTAGAAAGCACTGAATTTGATCCTCAGCACCCCATAAATAAATTAATTAATTAAATAAAGGTATTGTGTCCATCTATCTACAACTAAAAAATGAAAAAGGGCCAGGAGTGGTGGTGCATGTTTGTGATCCCAGCAACTCACAAGGCTGAAACAGGAGAATCACAAGTTCAAGGTCAGCCTCAGCAACTTAGCAAGGCCCTGCAACTTAATGAGACCCTGTCTCAAAACAGGAGTAGGATATATAGGTCAGTGGTAAAGGGTACACTGGGTTAAATCTCCAATATAAAAAAAAGAAAAATGGGTGAGGGCACAGGAAGAGCAATAAATACATGAAGTGAATATCAAATATACACAAATTGGGACAAGATAACTTTTCCCTGTTAAAGTGATAATTTTCAATCTCAGGTGAAATCTTTTAGTGAAAGATGAAGGTCAAGATTGATTTGAGAGGCTGGGGCTGTAGCTCAGCAGGAGCACTTGCCTGGCATGTGTGAGGCACTGGGTTGATTCTCAGCACTGCATATAAATAAATAAACTAAAAGTCTATCAACAACTAAAAATATATTTTAAAAAAAGACTGATTTGATTACTTAAGTGGTAATCTATGTCTTAAAAAAATAAAGAACAATTTGTTTACTTAAGTGGTAATCTAAGTCTTAAAAACTGGAACAGAGTTGCAGGTGTAGTTCAGTGGTAGAGTATGTGCTTACATGTGCAAGAAAAAAAGGAACAGACTCATTCTAGTGAACAATGGTATCAAATCAAAGTCACTCATTTAGTCTGTCCCAGATTTCAATGAACACAATTTATACCAGACCTCTGAGTATTCCCACTAGCTATAAGGTCATTAAAACTTAACTGAAAAAGACTCATGAACCAACCATGTTCTGCCTCATAAAATGAAGTTCAACCCTCTGCCTAAAAGAAGATAGGAAGATACCTTGTCCCTCTGCACTAGCCATCCCTTTATTTAGAGACTCAATGTCACTCTCAAAGGAACAAACTAGTCAAAACATCCACCATTATGCAGAGGCAGTTCTTGTAGCAACCAGAGTTCCTTATCTTCTCTGATTTTTCTACATACTTTAGAATGGCATGCATGTTCCAGAAAACAAATAAGAAATATCTAAGTGTTTGTGTATATGTAAGGTTCAGGCAGAGCTGTATAAGAGCAGAAACCTGGACTGACAAACACATCGCTTCCTCAGAGGCATAATCAAAAAAGTAAAGTGTAACACAATTGCTTTGATTCTAACCTTACACCAGCTAGAACCAGGAAGAACTCTTAGTGTAGCACATTCTAGAAACCAAAGATTTTTATGTATTATGTCAGTTCAGAGTTACCCGGATAGAAACACTTTGATAAGATCCCATTACCCTAACTAGAACTGCATATTAGACGAATGCCCATTATTCATTGGGAATCAGGCGATAGGTTGTGTTTTTAACTCTCAACATACACATAAGCAAAAGTTTCATCCAGAACCACAGTCAACTGCAAAGGCAAGAAGAACCCACAAACATTTCTAACAAATGCACAATTATTATTCAGTGATGAATAGGCAGGAAAAAAAATACAATGATCCCAACAAAAAAATAAATCAGCACAAGGAAGAAGAAAGATTACTCTTCACATGGAAGCAGGGCCCCAAACCAACTAACTTCCCAACATTAGGCAAACTTTATAAAACAGGTGTATATTGAAATAAAAGACCAAGATGAAATGAAAATAATTTAAGAAGAAAAGGGGGCCATGTGCATACACCTATAATCCCAGCTACCAGGGATGCTGAGGCAGAAAAGGACTACAAACTCATGAGGCAAAACATGAGGAAGGAGGAGGAGAAGGAAAAAGAGAGGATAAATTTTAAAAGGATGCAAAAAATTAAAACTGCAATAGCAGAAATAAAATCAATACTGAAGATAAAAAATGAAAATCAAAGGTGATAATAAGGGCAAACATTTGAGTAGCTCACAAAGAGGACAGAAATGATGAGCCAACTTAACAATTACAATGTTTTCTTTAAAAAAAAAACAACATTTTTATTATTTATTGATGGAACTTTATTTGTTTATATGTGGTGCTCAGAATCGAACCCAGTGCCTCACACATGCTAGGCAAGTACTCTACCAGTGAGCCACAGCCATAGCCCACAATTACAATGATTTCAAGGAAGAAAAAGAACAACTGAAACAAAAGTAACAACCAAAGGTATTTCTGGAAATTTAAAAAAAAAAAAGTATGTCAATCAGGAGAAAACTAGTATTTCAGGCAACAATAGTGAACATTTACAAGACATGATCTGTTGAAATACTTCAATAAAAAGAAAAAGGAAAATTCCTACCACCATCATGGCACAGGAAAAAGAACGAATGGGGGAAGGGACAGCCTGAAACAAATGATTAATGCAAGTTGACACAGAACAACACTGACAGAATTTCTGAGGAAGTCAATGACTTGATAATTTTATGCATGGCTTCCAAGTATTCCTACTATAATATTAGTTGAAAATATATAACATATGAAAATGTACAACATACAGTGAATCCTATCAGCATGCACATCCACACGACTGGGGCCCTAATTAGAGTAAGATATAGTCCATGTACATATAATTCTAAAAAAATGGATTTTCTGTCATGTGTAACTAAAAAAAAAACAATTTTTTAAAATGTATGATAGGTGATATATATGATCAATCAATTTAAATTTGAAACCTAGAAAACTGACAATCCACCTAAATACAGTTTAAATAATGTGTTAGCACTGACTGTAATTACTAAGACAAAAGTCCTGAAAGAAGATGAAGTTAAAAATACTAAATACAAAAAATATTTTAACGATATCCTGGGTCCCAAGCTCATCCTGGAAGGCATAAGAGGATGAAATGAAGAGGGTCTAGGGAAAAAAACTAGTCTTCAAATAAAGGGAGAATCAAAATAATTCTTTTTCAGACAAATCAGAAATGTTTAATTTTTTTCAATTTAGAACAAATTTGAATTCACTTAAACTAGTATACTTTAAATACAGAATTTATGCATTCCAAATATTTTAAATAAAAGCAAACCAAGAATAACTCACATAGTTTTGTAAATAGAACAAAGTTATGAAAACAGAAAACACCAACAGATGAACGGATAAACAAAATGTGGCATATACACACAACGGAATATATATTACTCAGCCTCAAAAAGGAATGAAGTACAAACATATACTATGACATGGATGAGCCCTGAAAACATGCTACCCAAAATAAACCAGACAGAAAGGGACAATTAATGTATGATGCCACTTTTATGAAAATCATAAAGACAGAAAATAGATTAGAGGTAGGACACTACAGGTTAGCAGTAGGAAGGAATGGGCAGTGTTTAGTAAGCACAAAGTTTCAGCTGAGGAAGATGAAAAACATTTGAGAGATGAATAATGGTGATGGCTGCATTACAATGTAAAAGTACTTCACACCAAAGACTTGAAAATGGCAGAGATGATAATTTTATTACATATATTCAACATAAATTTAAAAATAAAAACAAAGCAACAGCAAAAATAATAACAAAAAAGAAAACATTAAGTAAACATCAGAAAGCCAGCAATCATTATGACAATAAGCATGAATGTCTTAAGTATCCATTTTGGACTAAAATAAAGATAGTCCACATGTAATTTAAAAAGAGACACAACAAAAACAAAATTGCAAGAAAAGATAAACTTTAGTAGCATGCAGGACAAAGAAAGTAGATGGGAATTTAAGACAAAATATAAGATGCAAAAATATTAAGCAACACAATTTTTGTTGATAAAGTATAATCCATAACAAAGATCTTAAGCGGCATAGAACTTATACCTGCACCAAATACTGCCATCAAAATGTATGAAAAACTCATCAGAGTCAAAGGACGAGAAGATAAGCCACACGTGGAGAAAAAAATACACAAAAAAGGACTATTTCCCAAAATTTACAAAGAACTCTTCAGCAACAGGAAAACGAGAACTCAATTTTAAAAAATGGGCAAAAGATCTGATTAGATAAACTCACCAAAGATGATAGCTGGTGCAAGCGGTACATGCCTATAATCCCAGCAATTTGAGAAGGTGAGGCAGGAGAATCACAAGTTCAAGACCAGTCTCAGCAAATTAGTGAGACTCTGTCTCCAAATATAAATGAATGAATAAAAGGGACTTGGGATGTAGCTCAGAGATAAAGTGCCCCTGGGTTCAATCCCCAGTACAAAAAAAAAAAAAAGAACAATGACACAAATAATAGATCGGTACACTTATAAAGAAATAGAAAAAAAGAAAAGAAAAATATATAGATGGCAAAGCATATGAAAAGATACTGAACATCATAAATCATTGGGGAACTGAAAATTTAAGAACTAATGTTATTACTTCACATACACCTGAATGGCTAAAATCTAAACCACTGGTAACAGCATGCTGGCAAGAAGATGGGGAAACAGGAATTCTCATTCATTGCTGGTAGGAATGCAAAATGGTGTATAGCTGCTTTGGATTTCTTACGAAACTAAAAGTATTCTTACTATACAATCCAGTAATCATGTTCCTTGATATTTACCCAAATCAGTTGAAAACTTATGTCCACACAAAAACCTATATGCAAGAACCTGAACAAACATTACTCTGAAGAATACATACATACGGCAATAAGCACATGAAAAGATGTTGAATGCCACTAATCATTAGGGCACTGCAAATCAAAACTACCATGAGACAACATATACCCATCAGAATAGCTACTATTTAAAATTGGAAGGGGCGAATAAAAAGTGTAGCAAGGATATAGAGAAACCAGAACTTTCCTGTATTGTTGGTGGAAATGTAAGTATAGCCAGTGTGGAAAACAATTTGGTGGTTCCTCAAAAAACTTAAAAATAGATTTACCATACGCCCAAGCAATTCCACTTTGGAAAATATAGTATCAAAGAGATACTTGTACATCTATGTTCATAGCAGCATTATTAACAACAGGTAAAATGTAGAAGCAATCCAAGTTTCCACTGATAGATAAATGGGTAATTAAAATATGGTATACACATACAATGAAATATTATTCAGCCTCAGAAAAAGAAATGATTTTTAAACATGCTATAAGCCAGTCACAAAAAGGCAAATACTAGATGATTCCAGTTATATGAATAGTCAAAATTATAAGAGACAGGAAGTAGAATGGAGAGTTTATGTTTAGTGGATATGGTTAGTTTTACAATATGAAAAGAGTTATAGAGATCAATGGTGGTAATAGTCACCCATTATTATGAACATATTTAATACCACTGTATTATACACTTAAAAATGGTTAAAAAGGTAAATTTTCTGAAGTGTATTTTATGCCACATTGAAAAACTGAGGGAAAAAAACCATAGAAATGGATATTGTATAGCAGCCTCATTCCTAATTGCACAACTTGGAAGCAACCAAAATGTCCTTCAATAATTAATTGCATGAATAAATAGACAGTGGTAAGGGCGGGGTTGGGGCTCAGCAGTAGAGCACTCGCCTCGCGCATGTAAGGCCGTGGGCTCAATCCTCAGCACCACATAAAAATGTATATAAATAAAATAAATGTAGTTGTGTCCAACTATAACTAAAAAAATTTTTTTTTAAATAATAATAATAGGGGCTGGGGTTGTGGCTCAGTGGTAGAGTGCTCGCCTAACACAGACAAGGCCCTGGGTTCGATCCCCAAGACCACATAAAAATAAATAAATAAAGATATTAAAAATTATAATAATATAAAATAAATAAATAGACTGTGGTAAACCCAGACAATGGATGTGTTAGAAAGAAATGAGCAATCAAGTCATGAAAAGACATAGAGAAACTTAAAATGCATATCGCAAAGGAAAGAAACCAAGTTGAAAATTACACAATGTGTGATTCCAACTATATGGCATTCCGGAAAAGGAAAAACAATAGAAACAGTAAAATGATTACTGGCTGCCAAGGGTTTGGGGAAAGGAGAGATGAACAGAGAATTTTGAGGAAGGGAAATTATTCTGTATGATACTATAAGGGTGAATAAGTGTCATTATACATATGTCAAAACCCATAGAATGCACAACACAAACAGTGAACCCTAATGTAAATTATGGACTTTGGATGATAATGACATGTCAATGTTGATTCAAAGAACTACTCTGGTACATGAGGCTAATGTTGAGGAGGCTTGAGGGAAGGGAGCATGAGATATATGGGAACTCTGATCTGTATTCAGTTTTGCTGTGAACCTAAAACTGCTGTTATATATAACAAAGTCTATTGGTTAACATACACCCAGAATTTTAAAAATTAGAATTAAAAGAAATACACTCGATAAACACATACTTATTGCATAGCAACTTGTTTGGAGCTTTGCAGAACAGAACATACCAAACACATAAAAACAAGCAAAGAACAACAACAACAACAACAAAAAAAAAAAAAAAAAAAAAAAAAAAACTGGAACTATCAACTGTTTGGAATGTACTGAATAGAACATCATTTATATAAAATTACAGAGTGCAGCCAAAGCTGTACTCAAGAGGCAAATTAAGAGTTTTAAAACTTTTTATTTTTAAAAGGAACTGAAAATTCATTAGATTAGAAAAAATATAACAAAAAGAAAGAACAACTGTAAATAAAGAGAAAAGCAGAAATCAAGGATCAAATAAAAAAATAATGAAATTGCTAATAAAAGATCTTAATGACAAAAAATATTACAAAAACTTATACAATAATAAATGTGAAAATCTAAAAACACTGACCAGGGAAAATTAAATTTTCAAAAATAACTCATTTGTAGTGACTCCTAAATAATATAAGTAACACCAGAAGTACTAGGGATTAAATCCAAGGTGCTCTACCACCAGTGCTTTTTTTTTTTTTTTTTGGGGGGGGGGGGGGGACAGGGTCTTGCTAAATTGCCCAGGCTGGCCTCAGACTCAAACTTGTGATTCTACTGCCTGAGTCTCCCAAATTGCTGGTATTACAAATGACAGCCACCATGCCCAGCTTTTGCCTACTCTTAATAAAACTAAATTTGTATAAGATTCTCATCCATCCTTTCAATAAATTATTTATTCATGACTAACATGAGTAGAATTTTGGATCCTCACAATCTATGACCTACGGGATACCTATAGTTAACAGAAATTTTTAGTATAAAATACTCCTATCAATAGTTAAAAAGAAGCTAGGCATGGTAGCACAAACCTGTAACCCCAGCAACTGAGGAGATTAAAGTGAAAGAAATCTAAATTTCAAGACTAGCCTGGGCAACTTAACAAGACCTTGTATCAAAATAAAAAAGGATGGGAATATTGCTCAGTGGTAAATCACCCCTAAATTCAATCTCCAGTACCAGAAAAAAAAAAAAGTTAAAAGAAAAACTATCACCTAGTGAAATTAAGGTACAACCCCACAATGAAAAGTCAGGTAAACCAAAATAATTTTTAAACAGTTTTTAAAGGAGAACAGAGTGAAATGTTCAAGATCCATCATTAAGTAAAAAAGAAAGTCAATTATTCAAAATTATTCTGATTTTATAAAAATAAAGTATAATACACGCATAAATAAAAGGAGGAAAAACTACTGGCAAGAAACACACCTAAGTATCAACAGTAGTTATCTACAGGTAATATAAGAGGTAATTTCTTTTAAACCTTACTTTTTCCAAATCTTTAACAAGAAGACTACAAGGTTTGAAAAGAATTTACAATACAGAAACTTTATCAAAAATTTAGCTGATTGCCACTATTATATCTGTCAATCTAACTGCCAACTCTTTAGTAATTTGCTCTTTAGAGCACCTAAGATTTTGTCTAAATGCTTTCCCCATCTCTATTGCTTGCTTTTATTATAGAACAATTTGCTCATTCATAAGATTAAAATTTTTATATAATCTCAGAATTTAAAGAAATAGGAATTTTTTAAAGCTAAATTATACTTTAATTTGTATTTTGAGTGTAAAACCTTCTATCTTTTGAGAAACTTTTAAATGTTTACATGAAAAAACAAATTACCAATGTAATAGCTTGATCAGAAAGAAGTTAAGGAAGAATTCAAAAGTGCACCAAACTGGGCTGGGATTATAATAGCTCAGAGGTAGTGTGCTTGCCCTGCACACATGAAGCACCGAGTTCGATCCTCAATACCACATAAAAATAAATTAATTAAATAAAGGTATTGTGTCCATCTACAACTAAAAAAATGCCCCAAATGAGAAATAACTCTTATTTCTAAATGAGTAACTCATGCTTTCAACACAGAGAACATAAAGATTATGTGTTAACATGTTAAGATAAAATATATAATATCTAAATCATGGTGAGATCAGAAATATTCTCAAAGCTACACACAAAAATTGAGACTTGAAAGGTGAGGATTAATCAGGTAGATGAGAAGCAGGGGTCAAAAAGGGGCATTTTCCCTTTTAGCAAATGTGATGTTTACAATAAAAAATATATATTTCCTCCTCCAATCCCTATAATAATACTAATTTTCACACCACAGTCCTAAAACACTTTTACACCTATATTTTATTTCTGTAAAAAACTATTTTAAGCTCTCTTATCCCTACCATGAACAACAACAACATAACAGAAGGACGAGGATTCAAACAATTACTGTGGGCATGGTGACATAGGCCTATAATCCCAGCAACTGTGGAGTCTTGAGGCAGGAGGATTGAAAGTTCAAGACCAATTTCAGCAATTTAGTGAGATCTTATCTCAAAAAGGAGGGGGGGATGGATGTTGCTCAAAGATAAACAAAGCACCTCTGGGCTCGATCCCCAGTACCAAAAATAAATAAATAAATAAATAACCAACAACAATTATTAAAAGTACCATAATATAGAAGAATGTGCTTTATAAAGGTGGATGGGGAAGAATTTTTTGTTTGCAGCGCTGGTGATGGAATCCAGGATCTTGAGCATGCTAGGCAAGTGCTCCTACCAATACTAAACTACACCCCCACCCCAACAATCTTAGTAACGAATTAATACCTATTACGTAAAGGACTAATACAATACCTATTGTGTGTAAAGAACTACAATTCAATAAGGAAATATGAATAAGAAAGTATTGGTAAAGTCTTTTGGGAAGGCAATTTAGAATCTACCAAATCTTAAAATGCACGTTTAAAAAATTATCTTTATGGAAATGCACAAATGTGTATGCACAAAGACATGAGGAAGTGCATTAAGGCTCTAGTTTTAGTTGTTCAAAACAAACAAATGATTATGAATAATTAAAGTAACTACCAGATGCTGGTATGGTGGCACACGTCTGTCAATTCCAGCTACTTGGGAAGCTGAGGCAGCAGGATTGCAAGTTCCAGGCCAGCTTGGTAATTAGTGAGACACTGTCTCACAATTTTAAAAAATAATAAAAAGGGTTGAGGATGTATATAGCCCAGTGATAGAATGTTCCTGGGATCGACCGCTCTAGTACTGCAAATAAAATTAATTAATTACTACCATATAATGGAGCATCTATTTCCTGATTATCAAAAACAAAAAGATGAAGTGCAACTATTCATATTAATATGGAAAATAATACACAATGATCAGGTTTTTTTTTAATTTTAAAATAGATGTAAAAAATATACAACATGTGACACCAATGCTTAAATAATATTTTTAATAGTGGGTGGATACCTCTAAAGAATATGACTAGAAAGTGAGGAAGGAATAATTTTAACTGTTTAATTAATCAACTTGTTTGAACTTTTCATAATGAGCATGTACTACTTTTGAATTTATTTTAAAAATAAGAGAAAAATACACATTTCTAGTCTATTATTAAGGTTATCTCTGACAGCTGAGATTAAGATGATTTTGTCCTGTTAATTGTTTTCACTATTTCCAAATTTTTCATAAGAAATATGCATCCTTTTACGTTAGAAAAACTATTTTCAAAAAAAACTGTATTTTATTTCAAAAGTAGAAGTATTTTATTTTTTCTCATGTAAAATTAACTTTATTCTCCTGAAAGATAATTTTTAAATTTAATTATGACTGCTGGGCCCAGTGGTGCACACCTTAATCCCTGCAATTGCTAAGTATTTTATCTTCATTGTCTAAACTGGCATAAACAGCTCTATGAAATTAATATTATATTATTATATTATTATCCCCATATTATAAATAAGAAAACGAAGTTTTGAAAAGAAAGTGTATCTTGGGAGGAAGAGCATGAGAAGATCACCATTAAACAGGGTCGAGAGGGGGGAGGGAAAGAGAGAGAGAAGGGAAATTGCATGGTAAAGGAAGGAGACCCTCATTGTTATACAAAATTACATATAAGAGAAAGTGAGGGGAAAGGGGGGAAAAAAACAAGAGAGAGAAATGAATTACAGTAGATGGGGTAGAGAGAGAAGATGGGAGGAGAGGGGAGGGGAGGGGAGGGGGGATAGTAGAGGATAGGAAGGGCAGCAGAACACAACAGACACTACTAGTATGGCAGTATGTAAAAAAGTGGATGTGGAACCGATGTAAATCTGCAATATGTATACGGGGTAAAAATGGGAGTTCATAATCTGCTTGAATCAAATGTATGAAATATGATATGTCAAGAGCTTTGTAATGTTTTGAACAACTAATAATAAAAAAAAAAAAAAGAAACAAACAAAAAAAGGTGTATCTTACCCAGTATCAAGAAGAGGAGGAGCCAAGATTCAAATCCAGGCCTCCAATTCGTAAGTGCTTAGGATATAAGGAGTACATACCAGTATGAGATACCACACAGATAAAAGACTTGAACTCTAGAATCTTGAATGAATGATCAGACTATAATCAGCTAGTGATCTAAGAATCAGTAGTGAAACTATTTTGATTGGAAGAAAACTATTAGTATTTGAGGCAATGGGGGTTATTTCCCTCCTCCCTACTTATGGAAAGGAAAAAGGATACAAGTAAGAACTCATAAGAACAAATTCCAAGTAACTTAACACCCTCCCTCTGATTAGTCTGTATTTAATTAACCCTCTAACTGGAAAGGGTTTTGATAAAATGATCAGATCCCTGAGGACTTGATTCTTGCACATGGCCCAGTTTAATCAAAAACAGAAAATTCAGGAAGCCAAAAGAAATGTATACATGAACACCATTATTGAAATAACCAATACTGACAGATTAAAGACAGGAAAAATTTATCAGTACCTGTTTATTTTATCCTTGGCTACTTATACAAGTTCTCTCATTTTTTAAAAAAGTAAAATTGAAAGTTTATGCTCAGCTATCAGAACAAATTCTAAGTTCCCTCTTTTAAAACATAATTGAAAAGAAATACAAACTAAACTGTTAGCCATGTCTACATGGAAACCTATCATGAAGATCAAAGCACCACATGTTTTAGTAGACATATACCACTACAAACTCAACAGTCACTTTATGAGTCTGAGTTTGCAACACTGGCATTAAGTGTCACCAAGGCCAAAATAATAACACTCTTTCTGAATGATGGCAAACCTGGAATCAAGACTCTAATGGAAGTGAAATAACCATGGAAGTCTTAATACAAATTATCTGTTTTTGTGGCTGGAGAGCAGGGTGAGTTTTGCCTGTAGTTTCAGTGCACCAAAGGCTGAGGCAGCAGGATGGCTCCAGCCCAGAGTTAAGAGGCCAGTCTGAACAACACAGTGAGACATCAGCTCAAAACAAATATAAAACAAACAAAACAGTTTATAGAAATAAGTGGCAGAGAAGTTGGTATCAACAGAACAAGTTTCACACTGCTACATTTCTACACCTCAATCCCTCAGGCCAACAAGGCATCCGATAAATTACAGACAACTAATCATTTGGTATAAATGATGACAGTATTGAAGCTAGTACTAAGCTATTTTTCCAGAGCCTGTTGGAGAGAAAGGTAACAGTGGGCTATTTAGTGAAAACAAAACACACTGAATTTAGGTCAACCTCTTTCACCAAAATCTGAAAGTCAGATTAAGACCTACATATATTATAGGCGAACACCCAGGTTCAGTTTCCATAATGTAAATCAGTGTTCTTAGCTAATTAATAGCTAGAAAGACTTAAAAGCCAAGGGTGAAAGAATAAGAATTGCCTTAAATCAATATCTCTAACATGAAAAAGTCTTTCACTCATGGAGGAGCGAACATGAATGTTTTACATAGCCATACAAACTTCTGGCAAAGCTGACAAGTTTTAACCTGCTTTAAAAATTACTGTTCACCGCCTTCATCCCGACCTAACTTATTTAATGCTATTCTTTTGGACAACCCTACAAAAGCAAAACCCCCAGAGCAAATTCTTGTACATTTCAATATCCTGCCTACTTATAAGAGCGGAAGAGTCAACACAGCAGGGGAAAAAACGTGACGTGCACAACCTTGATCCAAAATACAGTTCGTCGTAGTCTAATTTTAGGCCTAACCATTTTGATTGTCTTTTTATAAAGTTTAAAAAATAAAACAGAAAAATTACAGATCACTTGCACTAAGATTATATTAATGGGAGTTGGTTATTATCAAAGGGGCAACAAATCATGCTCACACTACTCAGTTATTCCCATTAAAAATATTTGGATGGGGGCAAACTTACACCAACTGACAATGGCAATTACTCTAGACACTTCAGTTCTTCGGGTGACTATATCTTTAAACAATCAGTCAAAAGGTTGAGTACACCGAGGAATTTGTGGCAACGTCTTATGCGTGCATGCGCGTCTGTTTCAAAGAAAGCCAAACATGGTGAAAAGCCAATCTCGACTTCACCTAAGTTACCTAAAGAAGCAAATATTCACCTCCTGGCAGAAGATCAAACAACACTGTGAGAAGATCCGAAAATTCTATTCTTAAGCAGAGGCCCTCAACTCCCGGGTAAACTGTTTCTACTAATGTGGACTAGAGCAAAAAGAGCTTACAGTTGAGAAGAGTTAAGAACTGGGACAACAATCCTGAGCAGTGAAACTGCAGCGATCAGAGATAGCAAGGTGGAGCTGAGATAAAGAGGGGGAAAAAAATCAAGGAACGAACCCCGAGAGGTCCCGTCCAGCGATAGTAAACCGAAAAAAAAGGAGAGGGTGAAACGCGAGGGAAGGCAAGACCAAGGGTAGAGCCACAATCAGAACAGGGCTGGGTCCAGGAAGAGCGAGCCCTGGCAGCCCAGCAAGCTTCCCATTTCGGGCTAAAGCCGAGAAGAAAACAGCCCCAGGGAGCAGACAATGAGCCACCGCCCCAGGAGTCGGGGCCCCCAGCTCGCAGGTGGCAACTTCCCGGACCTCGCGGGGCAGGTCCGAGTCCCAGGCCGCTCCCATCAGCCAGGCCGCGGAGAAGGGAGGGAAGAGGGCGACGGCCCGCGTCCGGGACCAGCGGGCCTGTCTGCACACTTACCCCAGGGGAGGAAAGGTCCCCGCCCCGGCGAGGCGCCTCGGTCCGAGCTCCTGGCGGGCTGCGGAGCTGCCCCGGGCGAGCGCGCGGTGCTAGGAGTGGAGAGCCGGGCAGGACAGCGCGGCGGGGCGGGAGGAGCCGCGCGGGAGCACAGACACTGGTAAACTTGGCCGGGCTGCTACCGAGCCCGGCGGCGCCAGGGAGTGGAGGTTGGGAGCCTTCGGCAATGGCGACGGCCCGGGCCGGAGGGGAAGCGGAACAACCGCCGCCGCTGCGCGTGGCCACAACCCTCGGGGAGGGCGAGGGCGATGGGCGGGGGGCGGGGCAAGAGCACGGCCCCGCCCTAACCGCAGCCTGGGCTCGGGGGACGGAGTTGTGCACAACCTCCCAATGGGCGGGCTCGCGCGGGGATCCTGGGAGTTGTAGTTTAATCATGATTACTGCTCCCCCCCCCCCCAACACACACCCTGCCTTTTTTGGGTGGGTGGAGTGGGGATGATCTTTGTATTGAGAAGGACAGCCATTTCCTCATTTAATTCAGCATTGCACTGTCTCCAGTCAGGTTGTGCATACTGATGATCCTGTCAGAGCTGCCAGAGGATTGCTGACATATTTGATCCAATACATTTCTGGAAATTCATCCATTCTCCATTTTGCTTTTTATTTCTTTTTTTAACCTACAAATTCTTACTACATTTTGCTGCTGATTTAAACCCAACTCTTCGCAGATTAAGGCTTCTTTATTTTTTCCACAGAGTCAATGAATGTATTCATGTATTCAACACACATTTCAGTGTCTAATATATGGGATACCCATTAGTCATCAGGGATACAGGTGAACATGACTCACCTTGTCTTTGTGAAACTTACAAATATGAAAAGAGTAATTAAAGTACTAATATCTGGTATGAGGAAAAAACTGAGGGAGATTACTTTGGATAGAGTGGCCAAAGAAGCCCTCTTTTCAGAGTTGACCTTTAAGCCATGAGAAACATCCAAGGGAAAGCATTACAGGCCGGAGGAGAAAATAGGTTTCCATTGTCAGTTAAGAAAGCCTATGTAGCCAAGTGTGGTGGTACATGCCTGTTATCCCAAAGGTTCAGGAGGCTGAGGTGGGAGGATCCCAAGTTTGAGGACAGCCTCAGCAACTCAGCAAGGCCCTAAGCAATACAGTAAGACCCTGTCTCAAAATTAAAAAAAAAAAAAAAAATTAATAAAGGCTCAGTGGTTAAGTGCCACAGGGTTAAATCCCCAGTACCAAAACACCAAAAACCAAACAAATGAACAATAAACAAAATTTGAATGCCATAGTAGGAAGTCTGCAATTCATTCCAAGAATCCACTAAAAGGTTTTAAGTGAAGCAGTGATATTATCTGGCTTATACTTCAAGATCACTAGACTGCTAATTGGAGAACAGAGTATAGGGATGCAAGAGGAGAAGGCAAGTGAATGAGAGAGGCAGTAATCATGATGGACACTAGGCAGACAACAGTGGAAAAGGAGAGAGGTAATCTCAGGAGGCAGAGCAAAAAACTCAATTGATATATCATATTTAGAGAAAAGAACCAAGAAGCAACATGGCAACTGAAAAATGTTCCCATTATTAAACACACCAAAAACTGGATTAAAAAGGGCATCCTTACAAAGGCATAACTAATCCTGCAGAAAAAAAAAAAAAAAAAAAAAAGAAGAAGAAGAATGTTTTTGGTAGTCTTCCAAACTTCACACTAACCCAAACAAGAAGGAAACCAGAGTGGTATGCAGGGCAGAAAAACCATGGTTGTTCAGATTGAGAGTACCTACTTATCAAAGAAATCTGTATGGTTTTAAAGGCTGTAAAGGAGACAAGAGAGCAAAGATAAGGCCTTGGACCTATTCAGGAAGATGGGTCTGTGATCTTGGTAACTCAAAGGGGTTATACCCTCAAGAACATACTGGGAACATGCAGAATATTTACTTTATCCTTGGCTTGGCATAGACAGAAAAATAAAAATTAGTCTGTAGAATTCTTAACTAAATTTTCCCTTAAAAGTTTAAAAGTTCCACTTTATAGCAAAATTCAGGAAACTTCATGTCAGGAAAGTAACTGATAATGCTTAATTAAGGATCTGGAAGAAACAAATACAAATCCTCACTGCATAGATGCACCTTCAACCCAGCTCTCAAAGAATTCCACAGATGAGAGGATTTCAAAAGCTAAACATAAGTACCCAAAATATGCTTATAATACACCCAAGGAAATAACCCACCATGAGCAGATCAAGAGAAATTAAAACAGACACGAAGTCCATATAGATGTTGGAATGACTGGTTAGAGAATATAAAATAAGTTTATTTAAATGATTAAATAAGACAGGAACTAAAAAACACAAGAAACAAAACTAATTTTTTAAAAAATGACTAAGCAACTTTGTAAAGAAACCAAGTAGAATTTTCAGAAATAAAGAGTAACTGAAACTAAATCCAATGTTTGGGTTAAAAAGCAGATTGCACACAATTGAAAAGAAAATTAGTAAACTGGAAGACAGATCTAAAGAAATTACTGAGAACAGGATGTGCCCCTGGTTTCAATCTACAGTGGGTTGAGAGGCTGAAAACAGTTCAGAGACAGAGAAAAAAATGAAAAAAAATTTAAGAGACATGGAGATAGACTAAAAATGTCTATCATATCCCTAATGAGAATTCATGGAGAGAAAAAAACAAAAGGTCTCTGTTGTTAGTAACATCAAACAACAGTTCATGATGAAATAAAGGCTCCTCATGATGAGAATGTTGAGAATCTTCCAGAACTTATTAAAGATAAGAATCTTCAGATTCAGGAAGCAAACTGAATTCCAAGCAGTGAAAAAAGAAATCTCAAACATATCAAAGTAAAATTGCAGAACCCCTGAGATATAACAACCAAAAGTAAAAGACATTGCCTACGAAGAAACAACTTATTAAATTCATAGCATATTTTTCCAAAGCATCAAAGGGATGTTAGTCTATAATGAAATAAAATTTTCAAAGTACCAAGAGAAAACAACTAAGTGTCCACCTAACTAAATTATCAATCAGATGAATGAGGCTGAAATAAAGATATCATAAAAATTTAAAAAAGATATTACTAATAACAGAGACATATTAACACAACCCCTAAAAAGACATAATTTAGAGCTGGGTGTGGTTGTGCTTACCTATAATCTCAACAACTCAGGATGTTGAAGCAGAAGGATCAAAAGTTCAGAGGCCAATCTCAGCAACATAGCAAGGCCTAAGCAACTTAGCAAGACCCTGTCTCAAGTTTAAAAACCAACAAAATTTTTTTTTTCTAAATGGTCTGGGGATATGGCTCCGTGGTTAAGTGGCCCTGGGTTCAATTCCCGGTACCAAAAAAAAAATAGATAATTTAGATTATATAACTAGATTTAGATCTTAAAAAGAAGGTGAAAGATACAAGGTATCAAATCAATAGCTATTTACCTGCCATCCTATATCATTAATTAGGACAATTGTGAAGAATATACTTAGTGCATACTATTTCATTCTCTCATGGTCTACCAAACCCTACATTTGGCCTTGAGGCTAGAGCTTGTGTCTGGAAATCCTGTCAGAGGTCGCTGTGGAACCAGCAGGGAGGGAGGCCCTAGGGCTCCCAAGCCAGAAATGTGAGCTCAGAAATGTGAGCTCAGATTCTGCTCCTCCAGGGCCTTAGTTTCCCACTTCCATAGGAAGCCACGGGAGGTTGACTGAGGACCCGCTGTGCAGCC
The DNA here is from genome assembly GCF_021218885.2 of Marmota monax. Taxonomy (NCBI): domain Eukaryota; kingdom Metazoa; phylum Chordata; class Mammalia; order Rodentia; family Sciuridae; genus Marmota; species Marmota monax. Next base: position 7,990,318 of record NW_026693473.1, on the reverse strand, counting down.
TCCTTAGTCCCTCCTCTCATGGGATGCTGTGGACTCTCCGTGTGCTCAGAGGAGCAAGGAAGGACAGGTTATGGCATAGGGACATCATCATCTGGATAAAATGACAAACATGGTCATTGTTCGACACAGTACTTGTGGATGAGAAAATACAATCCAAACAGTACATGAGGGTGAAAAGCTCATGAGCAACAAGATGGTCCAGGTGGCCCTTTCTCTATAGGGTATAGTTTTGGAGATAGGTTGTGAAGGTGCTAGAAGTGCCTCTTATGCCTGCACAAGAGACATACCATGTACCCACTAGAGAGGGCCATGAGCCCTATAAGAATGACATCCCGGAATATACCCAATATGGAAAATAAATGCCTGAGGAAGTAACTAATTGGTAAAATAATACAGGATTCAGCAATAAATACAAGAACACGTGAGGTTACACTGGGGATGTTAGTAGTAAGATTGAGAAGTGAGCAATCAAGGAAATGTAGAAGACCCACAGAAACACAATGAAGCACAGGGTCGGATGTAAGGATTTATCTTTGAACTATGCCAAGCAGGAGCTTCTGGGGCTGAGGGTGATGGCCTGGAGGACACTCAACAGGCAAGTGGCACAAATGGAGAACCCCTCAAAAACCTGTATGAGTAAAAGTGATTTACAGTTTGTGTCATTCCAAAAATCATGAGACACATAAACATTTGTAGCTATGTACCCCATAATTATCAGCATCCCCAGGTGGATTAAAGCCAAGAGACCAATGATGAGGTCGATGGTCTTAAGCCTGAGTGGAGAAGGAATGTGAAGATGTGGAAGAGAAGAAGGAGGGTTTTGGCTGAGATCCCAAGGCCAACTTCAAAGAAAACAGCATTTCTTACACTAATATATAGTTGTTTGGTCTTTTTCATTTTGGGGGCAAGGAATCACATGATATATATCTTAAAAGAAAATGAAGAAAATGTCTTTATTTCAAATAGTAACACTTTCATCAATTTCAATGTATATTCTTATCATCAGGAAGTATGTGGATTCACCCCAACACATCCTTTTCCCACTTCAGCACTCAAGTCTCTCTGACACCCTCCAGATGCCATTTTCCTAATCTTCCTAAAATAGGTCTTGATTATGTAATGATTGTTGGGCTCCACTGTACATTAGCTTTTCTAAATGTTCATAATTACCATATATTATTGAAAATAGTTTTTGATTATAATCTCATCCCAAGGTTTTCTGGAGTAGTGTCTTGTTTTTCATCTTTCTCTTCTTGAGTAAGCTGTTCAAATTGTTTGAATTTGCATCCATGATTTTCCATTGAGTTCAAGTGTGACCTTGGGCAGTCTATATGGTGAACTCTGATCATGTTACCTATAAAATATAGGCAGTCATAGTACCTGAATTCTAGAGCTATTATGAGTGAAAGAAGATGAAGTACCTAATACAGAAGTGTTTTTGACATATAATGACCTCTAGAAATATTGGCCATTATTTTTTAATTATGCAGTTCCTCAGATATATGACTTGGGAGATTTATTTCAGTTCTTTTAATAATGACTACCTCTGTTGTTGCCTCAAAAAAAGAAAAAAATAACAAAGCAATGAGTTAATTCTGGAAGAACACCTCTAGTCACATTAACATATCTTTTTTGGTTTATAGAAAACATTAAACTGCATAAAATTTACAAAGAAAAATGACCATATTTGAAAACAGCTACAAGAATCAAAGTAGAACACAGGATTGTAATGAGCAGAGTCACAGAACATACTAAAGAGGTATGTATAGTCAGTCCCACTGGAACTTGTAGAGTCACATTCTTATATATCTGTGGAGAGAGGATAAAAAATAAGAAACATTTCAAATGTATGTCCTAAAGGGAGACTGCTATTTCTTGGATTTTTTTTAATTTGATCTTTTTCTCTTTTCTTTTAAATATTTTTTAGCCAATGCTATATTACATACAACATTAGTGTTTGAATGACTTTCAGATCCACCATTTCATTTAATGTTATAGATTCAAATTCCCATAATAATTGATTTCACATTAGTTTGAACTTTTTCTACTTGTTATATAGAATTCAGTGTATTATTTTTTAAAAAAAACTATATCCCAGCATCACCTCTATAATCAATATAAACAATTACTTCCTTTGGCTATGTTTTACCTTTGAATATAGAATTATAATTTGAGCTCTAGAGAAAAAACAATAAAATAAAGTATCTGTTTAGTTGTTTTGTAGTATCTCTCCTCAGATAGCTTTTTCCAGTTTGTTATTCACAAATCACAAAACTGAATATATCCTTTCCTATGGCTAGCAATGAAAAATTCTCCTATGTTCAATTTACTTTCTATGTTCTGTTTGGTTTTGAAGATAAAGGGGTTTAATTAGGAACCTTGGGAAATTTTATGTTTAAAAATAAGTTTTTAAACAAGTTTTTTTTTTTTAATTAAAATTTAGGTAACCTGGGAATACTTTCCTTTTCTGTTTATACACACCTGGATTTTAATTTCACATTAAAAAAAAAGCCAGTTATCAATAAAATCTATAACAAACACTATCTGAAAATCAACTTTAAAAAAAAGGCATCTTAAATCTTAGTTTAGAATACCACCTAATTAATGGCCTAATACCTATTTTCCTGGTACATATAAAGAATAAATAAAAGGAAAACAATCTATAAACTCTTAAGCATACTCTTCACTCATATAAAAAAATCAAATGCAATTCTCCAGATTTTTTCAGGTACAAAATGGCAATGGCAGTCTACTGAAAATGGTAATCGATATTGTGTAAGAGATTAGCTGCCATCCATCTTCCTAAAAGTTGATACAAAGAATGTCCTCCAATAAAAAACAGCAGTGCTTTACAGTAGGTCTTCACTGTAAGCAGTAGTTTCCTGAGCTAGCTGGTGGACAGATTTCTAAGCAACCATAAGAATATTACTCTAAATTTAAATATCCACAACAGTACACATGAATAAACCTGCCCTCTGGTTATCTAACTGACAGTTTTTGTTGCAAGTTCACTTGGCTCCTTGTAAAAATATACTAAAAATTAAAATACAGATTGTACCATTCAACCAAACAAAGCAGGCCTTAAGGAGAATTAGAAACAAAGAAACTAACAGTAATACAAGCACCAATTAAAAGGCAGCTCATAAAAGGGGAACAAAAGGATAGTGGGAAAAAAAAAAGGAAAAGAGGTACTTTGTAAAGAGACTTATCATGATGAAGAGAGGAAAGAAGTAGACTTCTGTTAACAAAGAAAGGGGAGGGGGGTAAGTAGAAACTGTAGATTCCTAAGACAAAGCTGGTGCTTAGAAAGTATTAATGACCAATTTAATAATATCTGAAAACAAGCTGGGGAAGTCAAAACTACAAATGGCCCAAAGTGGCCCAGACTAGATAAAAAAAAAAAAAAAAAAAATAGCAACTGTCTAGAAGCTTTATGGTAAGTTTAAATGATAGCACTGGGTTTTAGTTTCCTTTTTCTACTTCCTCTATGTAATATAATTATTTTCTTGTTAAAAACTAATAAAAAGTTCTAAATAAAAATAAAGTTTTATTGATAAAGGAAAACAAAATGAACTTTACACTATTTTTCCTCAGCATTTCACACCTTTAAAAAGTGTATCAGCTATACTTATGTTCTAACCCAATGAGGCACAGGATTAACAGCCCTTAAATGATTGTATAACTTTACCCAAATAAGGAAACACTGTTACCATCAGTAGCAAAGAAACAACATTAAAAACTAACAAAAACTCACATTCTATGACAAAATACAAGACTTAAAAGAGGCAGCACTATCTAAAAACATTAAAATATTAGCTTACTGATTTATACTTCATGTTGTTCCACTGGCATATATCCTTACTCTTCAAAGCACAAGGAGCTGCCACTTGTGACTGAGCCCAGCACCTCAAAATCGGGAACTCTGAGAAAAGTAGTAGAACACAATGTCAGAAAATCTGAATTTGGACTCAAGGTTAGTCCTATATTGAACATGAACAAAAGTCATGGGATATGAGTCTCCAAACATTTTAATACACTATATATATGATTTGGACCCATCTATCACATACTGTTATTTTAGCATCTTTTTTTTAATATTTATTGTTTAATTGTAGATGAATACAATACTTATTTTATTTATTTATTTTTTATGTGGTGCTTAGGATCAAACCCAGGACCTCACACACGCTGGGCGAGCGCTGTACTGCTGAGCCACAACCCCAGCCCAAGCATCTTTTTTTTATGTGGATGGATGGCTAAGAAATTACAAAATTATAAAGAAATCAAATTTGACTTAACAAATCCCCCCCGCCTTTTTTTTTTTTTTTTTTTTGTGGTACTGAGGGGGACTCTTAGTCAAGCTACATCCTCAACCCTTTTAAGACAGCGTTTCACTAAATTGCCCAGGTTGCCCTTGAAGTTACTATTCTCCTGCCTCAGTCTCCTGAGTTACTGGTATTACAATGCATGCATCACTATGCCTGGCTCCATTAAAAATTTAACACAAAAGATTTTTAAGGTATAACATTTTTAAAGTGAACACATCCTAAGCATATAACTTGATAAATTTCCACATGAAAAACACCCATATAAAGAGCACTCTGGCTGGGTGCAGTGGCACATGCTTATAATCCCACCAGCTAAGGAAGCTGAAGCAGGAGGATTGTGAGTTCAAAGCCAGCCTCAGCAACTTAATAAGGCCCTAAGCAACTCATTGAGACCTGTCTCTAAATAAGATACAAACAAGGGCTGAGGATGTGGCTCAGTGGTTGACCACCCCTGGGTTGACTCCCTCGTACCATAAATAAATAAATACATACATACATACATACATACATACATACTCTGATCAAATCCAAAACAGCACTAGAACCACCACCACTGTTGCCTCAGAAGAGGCACTTTTCAAACTTTATTTAGAGTAAGTAAAAGATACTATTACTAGAAACAGAAAATTAGACTAGATGAGAAAAGTTATGATAGCTGAAATTTTTTTGAATTTCTCATTGTAAAAGGTATGATGGTGGCAGATGTAAAATTAAAAACATCCTATCTGCCAGTTTTCAGACACAGTGCTATTAATTTTATAAACATTCTAGTAAGCCAGCCCAAATTCAAGGATACATGTTGAGAGCCACAGCCTGAGGGGCCCCAGCAAACTTCCAGCTGCCAGCAAACTTCCAGCTGCCGGCTGATGATTGGCTCACAGCAGCCCCAGCAACATCTAGCTGATTGGCTCCTCGGCCCCAGCAACATCTAGCTGATTGGCTCCTCTGCGGTGATGCTCATTGGACTGTTTCCCTGCCCTTTCAGACCACGGAGCTGCTCATTGGGGGACTTTTTTGGCTCCGCCCACGTGACCCAGCCAATCGGCCTCAAGAGCAGGAGGATTGTGGGAGGTGGAGAGAAGCTTGTGTGGGAGAGAGAGGCTTGTGGAAAGCCGGTGGTGGCAGTTGAGGCTCTGAGGGTTTTTCCTGAGAGACTATTTTGTTTGTCGTGTGTGGTTCTAAAAATAAAGTTAGTTTCTTTTGACAAGTGGCTCCTGATTGTGCCCAGCCAGACTGCGGCATTTGGTGGCTCGCACGGGGAGCGACTGAGGGTAAGTGAACTGCTCGCCCCTGAGGGCAGGGCGAGAGGATGGGTAGCCATTTTAAGATTCTTCTTTTGTTATTTTGTTTCACTTTTGTTTTAAGTTGCCTGTCCCTGGAGATGAGTGAGACGGAAGAAAAACCGCTCACATCTGAGGAAAAACTATTTACGTCTGAGGAACAGATAGGGAGAAAGGACGGATGCCCATGTCAGGAGGATAGAAAGGCTATAATGACTTTTTGTTGTTCCCTTTTTATTTCATTCTGTCTCGGTTTTGTTTGGCGTCATCTTGTTGGGTTGTATTATAGTAGAAATATGGGATCAGAAATTAGTAAAAAACAAACTGAAAGAGTGTTAAGTAAATTGTTAGAGGAAGGAGGCATCTCAGTAAAATCAAGAACAATCAGGGCATACGTTGATACAATACAAAAATGTAGCCCATGGCTTTTTAAGGAGGACTTGTTAAATATATCACAATGGAACCATCATGGTGAAGATTTAAAAAGAATAGAAAAGAAAAGCCCAGGGACTCTGCCAGTTGGCACATTGCCATTGTGGACGTTCATATCTTGTTTGCTTAGTCCAAAGCCTTCAGTTCAGACAATGGTAGAGGAAGAAGAAGACATAATGATTCAAGTAAAAGAGAAGGTCTCTCAAGTTAGTCAGACAGAGGAAAAGATTCAAGTAAAAGAGAAGGTCTCTCAAGTTAGTCAGACAGAGAAAGAAAGTGTAAAACAGAAAAAGCCATCAGGGGGAAAGGTACAACAGGAGACTGCTACTAACACCTTTCTATCACCAGAGGGTGTAAGTGTCCAACCAACAGCACCACCTCTACAGGAGACTGCTACTAACACCTTTCTATCACCAGAGGGCGAAAGTGTCCAACCAACAGCGCCACCTCCATATGCTGGGAGGCCCCCAACCCCCACAGTTGATAGTTGGGATCCTGAGACAAGGTCTCAAATATTAACATGCCCTGTATTTGAGGCAGGAGGGCAGCGATTTTACCAAGTTTTAAATTTCAAAACAGTGAAGCAGCTAAAAGAGGCTGTAACAACCTATGGTCCTCAAGCACCCTTCACTGTAAGCTTGGTCGAATCCATTAACAACTTGAACATGACGCCAGCAGATTGGGCTAATATGTGTAAAGCTGTGCTAAATGGAGGACAATACCTGTTATGGAAGGTTGCCAATGAGGAATTTTGCAAGGAGACGGCTAGGCGAAATGCAGCAGCTGGTTATCCTCAGAGAAATCTAGATATGTTGTTAGGAAAGGGACCTTATGAGGATCAGCAGCAACAAATTGCATATGATCCTGGCGTATACGCACAAATTGCTGCAGATGCAATTAAGGCATGGAAGACTTTACAAGGACATGGAGGTTTACAAGGTCAATTATCTAAGGTAATACAAGGAGCTAATGAAACTTATGCTGAATTTGTAGATAGGCTTATTCAAACAGCTACCAGAGTTTTTGGGAATACAGAACAAGCAATGCCATTACTAAAACACCTGGCTTATGAGCAAGCAAATCGTTGGTGCAGAGATATCATTAGACCATGGAAACATGAAGATTTAAACACATATATTAAATTATGTAGAGACATTAATGAACAAGAGCAAGTCGTGGCAGCTGCAGTAAAACAGGCTTTAGATGCCAGAGACATTAATGAACAAGGGCAAATTGTGGCAGCTGCAGTAAAACAGGCTTTAGATGCCAGGCCAAGAACATGCTACAATTGTGAACAAACAGGACATTTTAAAAGGAATTGCCCCATTGGAGGAGGGTTTAACAAAACTAGGTATCAAAGGAGTAGAATACCAGGTATTTGCCCACGATGCCGTAGAGGGAGACATTGGGCTAATGAATGCCGTTCTCAAACCACCATAGAGGGTACTCCATTATCAAAAAACGAACAAGGACCAGGTGTTTATCCACGATATCGTGGAGAAAGGCATCGGGCTCCATTGCCAAAAAACGGACAGGGGGGCCCAATGCTCCGGGGCCCAAAACCACAAATATACGGAGCACTGGAGGAACCCAGCAACCCCATCAGGGTAGTGCCCAGGACACATTGTCCATCAGATCCCTCATCAGACAAACCAGAGGGAGCGCAGGGTTGGACATCTGCGCCTCCGCCAGAGCAGTACTAACTCCAGAGATGGGAGTTCAAATCATTCCCACAGGGGTGAAAGGACCTCTTCCCAAAGGAACAGTAGGCTTATTATTGGGACGCAGCTCTTCTACTCTAAAAGGACTTATGATAAGTCCTGGGGTAATTGATCCCGATTATGAAGGTGAAATAAAAATTATAGCCAGTTCTCCAAAGGGTATATCAGTAATTTCACCAGGAGATAGAATAGCACAGTTACTAATAATACCCAGCCTACATGATAAATTTTCCAGTCGTACTGTAGAAAGAGGTTCCAAGGGATTAGGCTCCACAGGTGTAGATTGGGCTATGCTTTCTTTAAATTTAGATTCTCGCCCCATGCTAAAACTAAATATTCAAGGACATGAATTTAATGGGCTACTGGATACAGGTGCAGACCTTAGCATCATCTCTCGTCAAGAATGGCCAAAACATTGGCCATTACAACAAGCCACTCAAACGCTTCGAGGCCTAGGAGTGGCGACTAATCCCCATAGAAGTGCAATGGTATTAGATTGGAAGGATCCTGAAGGATGTGAAGGAACTATACAGCCATATGTATTGGATCATCTTCCCGTAAATTTATGGGGACGAGATGTCCTAGATCAATTAGGTTTGACATTAACAAATAACATCAACCAAAATGCACCCACTATTATGACTAGACAAGGTTTTAGGAAAGGAAAAAGATTAGAAAAACAAGAACAAGGTATAGCAGCACCAATACAAATAGATCAAGGAACAGACAGACATGGGTTGGATTTTCAGAAAGGGCCACTGAGACAATAAAAATTACTTGGAAATCAGAAAGACCAGTATGGGTTCCTCAGTGGCCCCTGACTAAAGAAAAGATACAAGCAGCCCATGACCTGGTCAAACAACAATTAGCAGAAGGACATATACAACCTTCTGTATCTCCCCATAATACTCCCATTTTTGTCATCAAAAAGAAATCTGGTAAATGGAGATTATTGCAAGATTTAAGAGCCATTAATAATGAGATGGTTATTATGGGACCTGCTCAATCAGGGATTCCTCAGTTGTCTGCTTTGCCAAAAACCTGGTATGTTTTAGTTATAGATATTAAAGATTGTTTTTTTTCAATTCCAATTCATCCTGAGGATAGTCCACGTTTTGCATTTACTATCCCTGCACTGAATCATGAAGGTCCTGATCAGAGATATGAATGGAAAGTACTCCCTCAAGGGATGGCTAACAGCCCAACTATGTGTCAAATTTATGTTAACAAAGTAATCCAGCCACTTAGAAATCAAAATCCTGAACTACAAATATTTCACTATATGGATGATGTATTATTAGCACACAAAGATAAAAACACATTGCTAGAATGTTATGCCACACTTACAAACTTATTAAAAAATTATAATCTAGAGATAGCAATAGATAAAGTACAATTAAATTTTCCAATTAATTATTTAGGAGTTCTATTATCCTCAACCATGGTCCGTCCACCAAAAATTCAAATACGAGTAGATCAACTCAAATCACTTAATGACTTTCAAAAGTTATTAGGAGACATAAATTGGATAAGGCCTTATTTAGGTATACCAACAGGAGAGTTGGGACCTTTATTTGATATCCTAAAAGGTCCATCAGATCCAAATTCACCCCGAATGTTAACGCCTGAAGCAAGAAAGGCATTAAAAATCATTGAAACATATATGGAAAATATGCATTTGGATAGAATTGATATAAGTTTGCCTTTATTATTTATTGTACTACCAACAAAAAATATTCCTACAGGAGTATTTTGGCAAGAAGGTCCATTATTATGGATACATTTATCTTATTCTCCTAACACTATTCTTACTAGGTATCCTGAGGCTGTAGGACAATTAATACTCAAAGGAATAAAAGCAGCAAAGGGAGTGTTTGGAATTTCTCCCAATAAAATTATTACTCCATATACTATGAATCAAATTGATGAGTTAGCTAATGAGTTAAATACTTGGGCAATAATCATGTGTAAATCTAATGTTTCATTTGATAACCACTTACCATCTAATCCTTTATTGTCTTTTTGGTCATTGCATCCTGTAATTTTTCCAAAAATGACAAGAAAACACCTATCATGAATGCTCCAAATATATTCACTGATGGGTCAAATAATGGTACAGCAGCAGTAGTTACCCCTGATCAAACTTTTACATTTTTAGTACCCAAACAATCAGCTCAAAAGGTAGAGCTTAATGCAGTTTTACAAGCTTTTGTGATGTTTAAAGATTCTGTATTTAATTTATTTTCTGATAGTCAGTATGTAGTTAATGCTATAGTATCTCTTGAAGATGCTGGTAGGATTTCCCCTTCTTCTACTGTTTTCTCTTTGCTTTCCACTATACAAAGTCTAATCTGGGACAGAAAAGATCCATTCTTTATAGGACATATCAGGGCACATACAGGATTGCCTGGAGCCCTTAGTTTGGGCAATGATTTAGCAGATAAAACTACACATGACATACATATTTTCTCTACACTAGAAGAAGCTATAAATTTTCATAAAAAGTTCCATGTCAATGCTAATACTTTACAAAAGCGTTTTAAAATAACTAAGGAACAAGCTAGACAAATAATAAAACAATGTCAAAATTGTGTGACCTTTTTACCACAAGTTAATCTTGGAGTCAATCCTAGAGGATTGATACCTAACCATATTTGGCAGATGGACGTCACACACTTGCCAGAATTTGGAAAATTAAAATATTTGCATGTTACAGTTGATACTTCTTCTGGATTTTTGATGAGCTCCCTTCATGCCGGAGAAAAAACTAAAGATGTTATAGCTCATTGCTTACAAAATTTTGCCACTGTGGGTGTTCCAAAACAGTTAAAAACAGATAATGCCCCTGGTTATACTTCTACCTCTTTTAAACAATTTTGCTCAACATTTGGCATTACTCATATAACAGGAATCCCATACAATCCACAGGGACAAGGCATAGTTGAAAGAGCTCATCAAACTATTAAAATGTACTTATTAAAGCAAAAAGAAGGAATTGGGAAGGGGTATATATTCCCCAAAGATAAACTTAAAATAACCCTTTTTACTCTAAACTTTTTAAATTTGGATTCATCAGGACTTAGTGCTGCAGAAAGGCATATGTGTCCAAAAAATGTACATAAGCCCAAGGTACTTTGGAAGGATATTCTAACAGGACAATGGAAAGGTCCTGACCCAGTAATTGTCTGGAGTCGGGGGTCTGTTTGTGTGTTTCCACAGGGAGAACAGCAGCCGATTTGGATTCCAGAGAGATTAACCAAGGTCCTGACCCAGTGATTGTCTGGAGTCGGGGGTCTGTTTATGTGTTTCCACAGGGAGAACAGCAGCCGATTTGGATTCCAGAAAGATTAACTAAAGCGATTTCTACAGACCAAAAAGAAGATGATTTGGCTCAAATCCATAACAACTGATATCCAAAACTCCAGTTTGGCTATTCTTACATCTGCAACAGAACCAGGATGCTTTTTTCAATATCTATTTTATTATTGCCGTTTGCCATATCATGAAGTTCTATTTTGTTTTTTGAGCTCATACAGACCTAGGTTAATGTTTTGCTGATCAGTTCTATTTTTTGACTATAGAGTTTTTAAGCATTGCAATGGAGATTTCACCTGTAAAAAGTTATAAGGCCTTTACTATAATGTTATGTGTTGTATGTATTATATTATGTGTGCACACTTGTGTTTTGTGTTATATGTTTGAATGCACGTATGTCCATATATCATATATGATGAGCGCTCATGATAAAATGGATCCAAATATTTTTTTTTCACGTGATTTATATGGTTTAATTTAAATTGGGTAAACAACTGTTGAGGATTGTTTTAATATGTAAACAAAAAAGAAGGTTAACAGATCTGTTTGTTTACTTTCACCTTTCCTTTTCATTATATTTAATAATTCTCTTAAAGACAATGTAAATTGTTAAGAAAATTGTTTTCTTTTAGTGCCTTCTGTAATGTTACATAATTTTTTCTTTAGCCATTATTGCCAGAATTCCTATCTTCATCCCAGTGCCGGTGAAGACAATGTAAATTGTTAAGAAAATTGTTTTCTTTTAGTGCCTTCTGTAATGTTACATAATTTTTTCTTTAGCCATTATTGCCAGAATTCCTATCTTCATCCCAGTGCTGGTGAAGTCAAAGATAAAACCAATCTACAGCTTCTACAATAGCCATCACTGAACTGCTTGCAGAACTTGCCTGGACACATTGTGAGCTCACCTGTATGCATTGTGAAATATCTGTTGGTGCAGCGACTTATGGTAGTGTTGGGGTATTTTTGCTGATGATGTCACCGGTGGTACAATTTTTCAAAGGAGCCCTCAATTGGCTTAATGTCATGGCATTTTGCATCCTCCTCTACTAGTGATGGTCTAAAATTTGGGGGCCAACAGAGGTGAGGCAAAGAACCTCACCCCCCCACAGGTGCAAAGGCCTATCCACAAGTATGGCTGTATGCTGGACCGGTAGTCAGTGACGGGTATGATCCAATTGCAGTGGTACCAACCTAAGACAGGAGGCTGACGCCTAGAGGTCAGTTCATCCGATGACGGGTAAGGACCATATGTTGAATTGGACTGCCTAACAGGCACGGTCCCTAAGCCACATGCTTGTTGTTTAAACAGAGAGGGGGAGATGTTGAGAGCCACAGCCTGAGGGGCCCCAGCAAACTTCCAGCTGCCAGCAAACTTCCAGCTGCCGGCTGATGATTGGCTCACAGCAGCCCCAGCAACATCTAGCTGATTGGCTCCTCGGCCCCAGCAACATCTAGCTGATTGGCTCCTCTGCGGTGATGCTCATTGGACTGTTTCCCTGCCCTTTCAGACCACGGAGCTGCTCATTGGGGGACTTTTTTGGCTCCGCCCACGTGACCCAGCCAATCGGCCTCAAGAGCAGGAGGATTGTGGGAGGTGGAGAGAAGCTTGTGTGGGAGAGAGAGGCTTGTGGAAAGCCGGTGGTGGCAGTTGAGGCTCTGAGGGTTTTTCCTGAGAGACTATTTTGTTTGTCGTGTGTGGTTCTAAAAATAAAGTTAGTTTCTTTTGACAAGTGGCTCCTGATTGTGCCCAGCCAGACTGCGGCAGATACAAGGATCCAAAATCTGAAAGGGGCTTCTTTAAAAAAAAAAAACTCAATTCAAAGACTGTAAGACTGTGAAGAAGAAAAAGCAAAAGAATAATTTTTTTTTCTTACTTTACCCAAATCTCCACAAAAAGAACAATTACAGAGCAAAACCAAAAGCTCATGAACAAAGTTTACAACAAAAGAGGTGACAGCTAGGCACAGTGGTACACACCTATAACACAGTGACTCAGGAGGGTGAGGTAGGAGAATGACAAGTTCAAGGCCAGGCTCAGTAACTTAGCAAGAATGTCTCAAAAAAAATTGGGGGGGGGAGGGACTGGGGAAGAGCTTAGTGATAGAGAACCCCGGGGTTCAATCCCCAGTACTGAGAAAAAAAAAAAAAAAAAAAGCAAGTGATCTAACCATACCTCTGGAGTCAGCTGCCAATTTCTGGGAATTAAAGGAGTCAGAGGAACATGATGAACTGCATCATGGGTACAATTAGGAAAACACCAATCATGAGAAACCCTACAGGTCAAATGGCCCAGGTCCTCTCAATACATTAGTTTTGAAGAAAAGAAGGAATGAGGAAAAACTGAACTAACAGGCATAATGGAAATAACAGATTTCTTTTAATGGACAAGATTAAATGATAGGGTCTGAGAATCTTGCCCATTATGGTAGTAAAAGTATTGAGAAACAAGGGAATGATTAAATCAGTAGAGTGAGTTAGTGTTAAAGAGAAGGAATAGACTATGAGTGGGAAAGAATATGTTCCCACTAGGTGGCTGGCAAAGTTCTATTTCTTGAACTGGGTGGTAGTTACAAGGGTATTTGCCTTATAATAATTCTCTAAATTATATATATATATATAGTTTTTTTCTATACCTGGCTTCATTTTACAATCAAAAAAGTTTAAAAGAAAAAGGAAACATGCTTTTGCCATCCCTGTCCTTGACTGAAGACTTGGAATCATACCCTCAATTCTTATTTTCAACCCTCAGAAAAGACTTGAAATACGCACCTTGGTCACAATACATCAATAAATCTGGGTTGTTGACTATAACAAATGTTTCTTCATCTTTACTATGTGGCCGGTGATAACGATAGTGCACAGGCAAAAAGGCTTGGAAACAATCAATGCACTGTGCATCTTGTCTGGCGTAAATGAGAATTTCAGATTCCTTGGACAAATAGTTTGGGGCTTCTATATTAAAGTTTTCTGAAATCATCACTGCCTGTTGAAGAGAAAACAGACATTAATCAAGAAAAAGAAAAGAGGCTGGAGTTGTGGGCTCAGTGGTAGAGCACTTGCCTGGCATGTGCAAGGCACTGGGTTCGATTCTCAGCACCACATAAAAATTAATTAATTAATTAATTAAATATTGTATCCATCCACAGCTAAAAATATTAAAAAAAAAAAAAAAGAAGAAGAAGAAGAAGAAATGGATGAAGAAAAATAAAGACACAAGTAAAACCAGAAGACTGCAGTGCAAATATACAGAAGTGTCAAATTTACCCCCATTATCAACCTTTTTCATTTCCCTTCCATCCTCAAGTTTAAGTAGAAAACACAGGATGTGATCTGTGTTTATTATAATAAAAGTAAACTGGGGAAATTATACTCTGGGATGCCAAATTTACCCATAAAAAGTTATTTCTGTGAAATTTCCTTATTAACCTCTGTTTAGGTGACAAAACAGGTACCAAGAAGAGACTGTGTGAATAAAAACAGCATTATTTAATAAGTATAAAAGCTACTATGACAAAATCTATTAAACCTATATTAGGCTATAAATTATTAATATCATTCTGGTAATCTTCTGTTCTTTAGTGAAGTAACTAGAGTGGTAGTAAGGTAGTACAATGTTGTCAGGCAAAGGTCAGCAACTCTTTCTACAATGTGTATAAAAGGTTAATGGAAAAAATGGCAAATGATTGTGTGTGTACAGTGCTGGAGATGGAATCTCACATGTTAGGTAAGCCCTCTATTGCTAAGTCCCAGGCCCTGTAAATATTTTATTCATTCATTCATTCCTCTGAAATAGGGTATTGCTATATTGCCCAAGCTGACCTCAAACTTGTAATCCTCCTGCTTCAGCCTCCCAATTAGCTGAAATTACAAGAGTGTCACTTTGCATGGTTTGCTTCATGCATTTTGAAGCTCTTTTATTAGGTGCATAAATATTTAGGATTGTTACTTCTTTCTCATGCACTGAACTCATTAACCAAAGGACTTGGTGACAGTCTTTGCTTGCTCCAAAATCTATTTCCTAATTTTAATATTGACAACTTTCTTTTGATTTTACTTTTAGCTTGTCTTTAAATTTAAAATACATTTCATATAAGCAACATAACAGTTGAGGAATATTGCTTTCTTATCTGAAGATCTTTATCTTTTAATAGGGATATTTAGAAATTTGCCCTTAATATAGCTATTAATATGGTTAAGTTTAAGTACATCATCTTGTTACTTGCTCTCTACTTATAACATGGTCTTTGTTCGGATTAACTGAATATTTTTTTTCTTTTGGTACCAGAGATTGAACCCAGGGGTGCTTAATCACTGAGCCACCAGAAGTTTGTATATTTTACTTTGAAACAGGGTTTCACAAAATTGCTTAGGGCCTCAGTTACTAAGGCTGGCTTTGAACTTGAGATCCTCAGCTTCCAGAGCCACTGGGATTATATGTGTAATCCACCAAACCCAGCTACCTGAATACTTTTTATAATTCCATTGCATCTGCTTTGTCACAAATTAGCTACGACCTTTGTTTTCGTGATAGCTTCAGGATTTACATGTTTAACAAATTACAGTCTACCTTCAAGTGACATTAAATGACTTCATGTTTCATTTCACAACTTAATAAAATTATACCTCTAATTTTCCCCATTCAACCTCTGTAATATTTGTCACACATTTTACTTTTATATATAGTACTAATACTACACTACACTGATGTTTTTGTCAGTAAGTCTCATACAGAGTTAAATTGTAAGAGAAAAAAGTTACCCTTTTAAGCATTCTCTTTCCCTTGTATAAATCTAGATTTTACTTGGTATCATTTTCCTCCCGCCTAAAGGACTTGCTTTAACATTTCTTGTAGTGGAGGTCTGATGATGAGTTCTTTCAGCTTCGTATATCTGAAAGCCTTCATTTCCCCTTCACTTTGAGACATTTTCAATAAGTACAGAATTCGAATTTCACAGGTTTTTCTTTCAATATTTTATAGATGTTATCACAGTCTTGTTTACATTATTTCTGACAAATCTGCTGTCATTGTTGTTTTTGTTTCTCTGTATATGCAAGGTTTTTTTTCCTGTTTTTTTTTTCTTAGTTGTAGATGGACACAATATCTTTATTTTATTTATTTAGTTTTCATGTGGTACCACTGAGCCACAATCCTAGCCCCCTCTCACTGCTTTTAAGAGTTTTTTTTCTCATTGTAGAAAAAATTGGTTGACATGTGACTTGTAGTTTTCTTCATGCTTCTTGGACTTAAGCATCTTAACCATATGTCAGTTTACAACTTTCATCAAATTCAGATAGTCCTCAGTCATTATTTTTCAAAACTTTTTCCATTTTCACCTCTTTTTATTCAATGGAGATTCCAATTACTTGTATACCAGGTCACTTGAAGTTGTCGCACAAGTTCTCTTATGTTCCAGTCACCTTCTAAATTGGATCTTTTATCTTTTTATATTTTTGGTAGATTCTATTGCTATGCCTTCAAATTCATTAATTTTTTCTTGTGCAGTATTTGATCTGCCATTTATCCCATCCAGAGTTATTTTTGTCTCACACACTGTAGTCTTTTTTCCACATCAGGTGGGTAATGTGATCAAAACATCATAAGAAGGTTTAGAGGGAAGCACATCTCACCCAGCATTGTGATCACCCCATCATCATACTTGGGAACTGAGGATGGTCACACACTGTAATCTTAAATGTTAGTTCAGTGCTGTTTTTTTACAGTATCTTCCATGTCTCAACTTTCTGAACATACTGAATATAGTTACAGCAACTGTTTTAATGACCTGCTTCCTAATGCTAACATCTATGCCAGTTCTGGATTGGTTTCAATCAATTAAATCATCTCCTCAATATAGGTTTTATTTTCATATACACTTAAATAACTGCTAGATTTTGTGTGAGTCTGTGTAGTGCTAGGGATGGAACCCAGGGATTCGTCCATGCTCAGCAAGTTCTCTACCACTATGCAAACCCCTCAGGTCTCTGCTACTTTTTTCAAAGAAGTCATAATATTGTGAACCTGATCTCATTTGATGCTAGGTATTTCTGTATTCCTATATTCTTTTTTTCATTCAAAATGCTTTATTTACTCATTTTTGATTGTATATATTCTTTCCTATAAATAATATTCTTGAGCTTCGTTTAAGATGCAATTAGGTTAAGGGCTAGGGATATAGCTCAGTTGGTAAAGTTCTTGTCTTGTATGTGGAAGGTCCTGGGTTCAATCCCCAGTACCACACACACACACACAAAAAAAAAAAGATGCAATTAGGTTATCTGGAAATGATTTTTTGTTTTTGTTTTTGTTTTGGGGGGGGGGGGGTTACCGGAGATTGAACTCAGGGGCACTTGACCACTGAGCCACATCTCCAGCCCTATTTTGTATTTTATTTAGAGACAAGGTCTCACTGAGGTGCTTAGCACCTCACTTTTGCCAAGGCTGGCTTTGAACTCACAATCCTCCTGCCTTAACCTCCCCAGCCACTGGGATTACAGGCGTGCGCCACTACGCCAGGCTGGAAACAGTTTGGTTTTTTGAGGGTCTTACTTTTAAGATTTGTTATGCAGGACTGAGGCAATGCTCAGTTTTAGGCTAAGTGCTCCCCACTAATGAATAAAAGCTGTTCTGTTTACTCTATCCATTGTCCAGTAAACTATGAAGCTTTTCTCAGGCTGCTCAGTGGAAAGAGACACTATACTCTTGGTGCTGTGTGAGACCAAGCACTGTTACCTCTCATTTTGTCAGATGGTTCTCCCCCTGGCATCAGGTGGTTTCCTCACATACATGCACTAATGAATACTCAGCTACATATTTGAGGGCAACCTTGTACGGATCTCTGGAGTTCTGCCTCTATGCAATTCTCTCTCCTCAAATATACTGTCCTGTGAATTCTAATGACCTTCCTTTCCCCAGATTCCTAACTTTATCTCAAGAAGTCCATCAGGCTCTGTTTGAGTTCCTCCTCCCTGCACTACAACCAGAAACCTCTCTCAAGGAAGTAAGCCAGGACAACCATAGAGCTCACCTTGATTATTTCCCTTCTCAGATATCATTGCCTGATAGTCAGTGACTTTTTTTTCATTATTTCATGTATTCTAGTTATTTCAGGTGGGAGACTAAATCTGTTCCTTGTTCTCCAACTTATCCAGAGGCATAAGTATTAATGCCACATATTTTGATTTGGCAAAACATATGGTTTCAAAAACACTATTTTCACTTGGATCTATAAAATAGGAATTTAATATTATACTGTTCTTAAAATATATGACAAATTTGATTAAAAATATCTAGAGGGAGTAGGGACATAGATCAATGGTAGAGTACTGCCTACCATGGATGAGGCCTTAAGTTGGATCCAGTCACACTGTCTAATAGCCCTACCTAAAAATGAGGTGAGTATTTATTAGGTGTGTATCTTATCCTTAGTGAACCTATTTAAAGGCTTGCAATTATTTCCAAATTGCTCACAAGCTACTTAAAAAGCATTTTGTTATCATACCACCCATGTGCTTTGAGAGCCCAATTCTATTTATCTATAGGAAAAGAATTTAAAATCTCACTGTAGCCAGATGCAGTGGCACATGCCTGTAATCCCAGCAGCTTGGGAGGCCAGGGCAGAGGACTGTGAGTTCAAAGCCACACTCAGCAAATTAGTAATGCTCTAAGCAACTCACTCAGATCTTGTCTCTAAATAAAATACCAAAAAGGACTGGGATGTGGCTTAAGCACCCTCAGTTAAGCACCCCAAATTCAACCCCTAGACCAAAAAAAAAAAAAATCAGTCTAGGTATATAGGCATCAATTAATCCCTTTATATAAATTCCCCTTTATCCTCATCATAAAATACCACTTTTCATGACAAAATCTCTCTGCATAAGGAATTAGGCCACAGTCTCTCAGCTAGGAAAAGGAAAAGCATCTGATACATCAAGAAATAAACTTCTAATTACCTATCACAAATTTGGCATCTATTTTTGTAGAAATTTTTTAAATAAATATACTTAGAACATTATAATTAGGGATTCGAAAGATGGTTAGAAGATCAGTTAAAGAGAAACTTGTCAATCAATGTATAGGGGCATCCTTTCCCTTCCACCTTTTCTTATAACATTCAAACTAATCAACCAAATCTCATCCCAATCAAAAGTGTGGGTGCTTTCACTTCCTTTTGGATAACCCTATCCAAACACTTTCATTTTCTTAGAACATGATAAGTGATTTTATTAAGTATGTTTAAATAAAATTCCAATTCACATAATTACAAGCCAAGAACCATGTTTAAATTTGAAACCTATTATTTTAAATTCTAAAAGCTTCACTTAAAAGTCATAACTTGGCAAAGAAAATAATGAGGTCCTCCCATATAGGAACACGTATCTAAACTGACATGCATACACACAAAAAAAACTTAGAACAAAGGAAGAAATATGGTAACTGAGGATTCAGAGTCAGAAACTTAGCATTACAGACCTTTCTTTATCTCCTGAATTTTAAGCCATGAGAATATATTTCTCTGTTAGAGAAAGTTAAAATAAATGAAAAAGGTGAAGAAATTGTCTTAAAACCACAATTAGAAATAAACTGCCATCGTGAATGACTACAAAATTCTTATGTGAAGCCAGGTGCAGTGGCATACGCCTGTAATCCCAGCAGCTCGGGAGGTTGAAGCAGGACTGGGAGTCAAAAACAGCCTCAGCAACTTAGTGATGCACTTGGCAACTTAGTGAGACCCTGTCTCTAAATAAAATATTTTAAAAAGGCTGGGGATGTGGCTTAGTGGTTAAGTGCCCTGAGTTCAATCCCTGATACCAAAAAAATATTATTAACTAAGACAATTTCCCAAAATTTGTTTTTCCCCACTTTGGTGGTACTAGGAATTTAACCCAAGGGTACTCTCCTCTAAGCTACACTCCCAATTTTTTTTTTAATATTTATTCTTAAGTTTTAGGGGAACACAATATCTTTATCTTACATTTTTGTGGTGCTGAAGATTGAACCCAGTGCCTCGTGCATGCTAGGTGAGCACTCTACCACTGAGCCACAACCCCAGCCCCTATACCCCCAATTTTGAGACAAAGTCTTGCTAAATTGCCCAGGCTAGCCTCAAACTTGCAATCCTCCTGCCTCAACCTTCTAAGTAGATGGCATTACAGGCATGTGCCACTATCTGGCCCAAAATTTCTTAATAGGAACCACCTGGGTTATTAAAAAAGGTGTTTGAAACCAAGCTAGATATACTAAATTGGGATTTCCCAGGAACACAATAATCTGTATAAAAAGTACCCATTATTTTTGTTCTTATCAAAGTTGGGTAAACTCTTGACTATGTGAGATTCATGTCAGGAAAGTGCAACAACTTTACAACCAGACAACCTTAGATTCATTTCTTGGCTCTACCATTTATCTATATGATCTTTTATAAGTTACTTGGCCTCCTTGTGCTTCAGTTTTCTTATTTATAAAACGGAGATAATACCTTCAGGAATGTTATAAAGATTAATTTTACCTTGCTTCCTTTAGAAACAAATATACAAAAATTAAATAAATATTAAATATTAGTTTCTTTTCCGAATTATACAGATAGCAGGGCACATGTCTATCTACTTTAACATATAGGCTATTGAAGCACTATTTATTAAGCATTCTTTTCAAGATACACACACACACACACACACATACACATATACATATATATATGTATGTTTATATACACACGTTTTGTGTGTATGAATACACATGAACATAATTTTCCTAAGTCACTAAACTATGAATCATTCTGCTGAAAAGCATTTAACTGGCTCAGTTTAGGTGGCTTAGTCCTAACAAATATTATTTATTGAAGAATATTCCCGTCTCTGAAGATATCACTTTATACACTTCAATAACAATTTTAAAATACTATAAAATTGTCTTATCTACTATTTTATCTTAATCCAAATTATATCATTCCCTAAAAAAATTTATTAATGGCTGTACCTCTGTTATGTTTCTCTCTCGTAATGAAGCCAACTCATAAGGATCCACAAAAAGTCCTGTTGGGATATAGTGTTTAATTAAGAGTCTGCAGGTCTGTAAGTCCTCAATGCTTTCTCCAAATTTCACTTTTATTAAAAGGTCTCTGAAAAACAAGTGCATTTAAAATAAATTTCTTCATTTGATTGTTAAATGAACTAGCATAACATCATATCCATAAAAGTAAAAACAATCCCCAGTACAATCATCAATGAATCAATCAATTAATAGAAATCCCTTGAGTTTTTGCCAAATACCAAGATAAGCACAAGTGAGATATAACTCCACAAAACTGGGCAAAAAAAGACCAGGGAACTGAAAAGTGAAAAACTCCAAAATTTCACACAGGACTAACTGGATGACATTCAAGTTCCAACCAACCAATACTTACAGAAACTGAAGCACTCACTACAGACCCTAGTCTGGTAAGGCTTAGTAGAAAAATTAGCCTTAGAGTAAATGTCACTTTAGCTTTAAGAATATACATTTAGGGGAAAAAAATGGTTAAGAAAGGATTAAACAGATTGGGAGGCAGACGGATTACAAGTTCAAGGCTAGCCTCAAGCAACTTACTAAGTCTTAAAAATTTTTTTTAAATTTAATTTAAAAACAAGAAGGAATGAAGGAATGAAGATATAGCTCAATGATAAAGTGCCCCTGGGATCAATACCAGTATCAATAAAAGAAAAGGATCAAGCTGATAAGCAACAACTGCCAAAAGAAGAAAACTCCTAAAAAAAGTCACAACTGCCAAAAGAAGAAAAGCTCTAAAAAGTCTCTAAAAGAAGACAATCCAACTCAATAATGTTTGTATCAAAAACATTCCATGTTCAGCAT
Source organism: Marmota monax (assembly GCF_021218885.2). Lineage (NCBI taxonomy): Eukaryota > Metazoa > Chordata > Mammalia > Rodentia > Sciuridae > Marmota > Marmota monax. Next base: position 7,968,390 of record NW_026693473.1, on the reverse strand, counting down.
CCTATAAAATGTTACTAACATGCAATTAAGCAGGGAAACATGACCAGGAAAATATTAGTCCATAGACACAGACCTAGAAACGACAAAAGTAACAAAATGGACATTAAAACAGTATTTGTACATACACCATATAGGTTCAGGGATTTAAAGACAAGCATGGACATTCTGAAAGAAAAAAAGGGTAATTTTTTAAAAAACTGAATGCAATTTTAAGAGATAAAAAATAAGACTCTTGAAATAAAGTTACCCAGATGTGATTAAAAACAATTAGATACTGAAGAATAAAAAGATCACTGACTTGGTGACAGAGCAGCATAACTATCCAAACTGAAGCATAGAGAATAAAGAAGAATGGGAAGAAAAAATAAATAGTTTCGGTGATCTTTAAATAGCAATAGCAAGTGGTCTAGTATATGTACAACTGGAGTCCTAGAAAAAGAGGAGAGAATGTGACAGAAAAATTAAAGGCTGAAAATGTTCCAAGTTTCATGAAAACTATAAGCCCATCAGTCTGAGATGTCCAACAAAACTTAAGCAGGATCAACATAAACAAACCACACCAAAGTATATTATTCTCCAATCAAAAAAATAAAGAAAAACAGTCAAAGGCTATCAAGAAAAAGTTCACTTTGTAGAAAGTAACTACAATAAGCCTAAGCCATAAGACATAGCATAAGTAGGCTGCAACTGTACAAGACTGGGCATATTTATAGTAATAAAACAAAAAAAGCTGTCAGTCTATAATTATTCATCCTGGAGAAAATCCTTCCAAAATGAAGGCAAAATAAAGACTAAGACAAACACAAACTAAGTGAATTTCTCACTGCAAGAAGAGTAAAAGATATTCCTCAGGTAGAAAATGATAAACAGATGGAAACATCCACAAGAAAAACTCTTGAAGAACATCAGAAATGGTAAATATGCGGGTAAATACAAAAGACTTTTTTGGCCAGGTCTGGTGGTGTGAACCTCTAGTCCTTGCTACTTCAGCAATTCCACTTCTAGGAATTAAAAGAATCAAAAGTAAGAATTTGGAAAGATATTTGTACATATATACTCCTAGCAACATCATTTGTAATAGCCAAAAGAGAAAAACAATCCAAGTGTCCATCAACATTCAATGAAATATTATTCAGCTTTAAAAAGGAAGAAATTTTCTGATATATGCTCCAACATGAATGAACTTTAAGAATATTATGCAAAGGAAAATGAGTAAGTCACAAATATTGTATGATTCCACTTATATGAGGTACCTAGGGAAGTCAAATTCATAGAGACATGAAGCAAAATGGTGGCCAGGAGCCAGAGGAAAGGGGAGTTATTACTTAATGAGTACAGAATTTCAGTTTTGTAAAATGAAAAAAGTAATATGGAAGAATAGCAGTGATGGTAGCAGAACGATATGAATGTACTTAAGGCCACTGAAGTGTACACTTAAAAACTGTTAAGATGACTTTTTATGTTATGGGTATTGTATCACAATTAAAATAAATAATATAAAAAATATAATTGAAGCAAAAATAACAACAATGTAATTAGGAGTTTATAACAGAAGTAAAACATATGACAACAAAAGCATAAAGAAGTTAATCTATTCTAAGATTTATAATCAATTTATTCCAAATAAGATGAGAGAGAAAAAACTAGAGAACAAACAGAAAAAGAAAGAGAAAAAAAGTAGCAAGGTGGATAAATTTAAACCAAAATAACTATATCAATATTTACATAAAAGTTGGGGCTGCTGTTGTAGCTCAGGGGTAGAGCACTTACCTAGCATGTGTGAGGCACTGGGTTTGATCCTCAGTACCACATAAAAATAAATAAATAAATAAATAAAACAAAGGTTAAAAAAAAAAAACTCTACATAAAAGTTAATGGTGTGGGCAGGCACACTTACATACACCTGTAATCCCAGCAACTTGAGAGTCTGAGACAGAGGATTGCAAGTTTGAGGCCAGCCTTGGTAACTTGATGTGACTGGCTTGGAACAAAAAAATAAATAAAAGAAATGAAACAAAAAATAACTTGAAATAAACTCAATTTTAAAAAGGGCTGTGGATGTAGCTCAGTGCTAAAGCACCCTGGTACCCAGTACCATAAACAAATTCAAAAAAAAAAAAGAAATGGTCTGGCCAGGCACAGTAGCATATACTTATAATCCCAGCAACTTAGAGATTGAGGCAGGAAGACTGCAAGCTCCAGGCCAGCCTCAGCAACTTAGCAAGACCCTATCTCAAAATGAAAAAATAAAAAGGGCTGAAGATGTAGTTCAGTAGTGGAGAACACCTGAGTTCAGTCCCTAGTATCACAAAACCAATTATAAAAAATAATAAAGTAAATGGTCTAATCATTCCAATTAGAATATGGAGACTGACAGACTACATGAAATAGAAACACTTGACTACATGCTATCTACAAAAAACATTAAACAAAAGACATAGATTAAAAGGATTAAAAGTACATTCAAATATTAATAATAAATAGGGGTGGCTATTTATTAGAACTTTTTATTTTTTATTTTGATACAGAGTCTCACTAAAGTGCCAAGGCTGGCCTCAAACCTGCGATCCACCTGTATCAGCCTCCTGAGTCACTGGGATTACTGGCATTTACCAACACACCTAGAGTATTTTTAAATTTTTATAAAGAAATTTGTCTTAATTATCTTTCAGGCAACATTTCTTCATCTTGTTCACAGACACCATATAAAACTTTATTTAAAAAAAAAAAAAACTTCCAGCTGGGTGCAGTGGCGCATGCCTATAATCCCAGAAGCTCAGGAGGCTGAGGCAGGATAGCGAGTTCAAAGCCAGCCTCAGCAAAAAGCAAGGGGCTAAACAACTCAGTGAGACCTGTCTCTAAATAAAATACAAAAAAAGGCTGGGGATGTGGCTCAGTAATCAAGTGCCCCTGAGTTAAATCTCCAGTACACACACACACACACACACACAAAAAAAAAAATTCAAGAAAATCAGATACACCATGACTATAGCACTTCCCTGATCCACCTATCTACCAACTTTATAAAGGAAATATTTGTAATAAATTCATGATAACTTCCAGCGACCACCTCTTCCTGTTCTGTGTTCATAAACCAACCTTTTAATAATCTGATCTAGAATTCTGCCCAGAATCTACACCAACACCAAGCTCACAATTTTGTAGTTCTAACTTCCAGATTATCCAAAGGTTATAAACATTAGTTCAGCAATCTTTTCTTTTTTTAAAGAGAGAGAGAGAGAATTTTTTAATATTTATTTTTTAGTTTTTGGTGGACACAACATCTTTATTTTATTTTTTATGTGGTGCTGAGGATTGAACCCAATGCCCCACGAGCGTGCTACGGCTTGAGCCACATCCCCAGCCCTAGTTCAGCAATCTTTTAAGCAAATTCTCCTACTGCAATGAGAGTTCATCAAGGAAGGGAGACTCTGAACTTATTTACAATAGTAGGCCCTTTTGTATGATTCCCTTATGTATTCTGCACTTTAGTTCTCTACTGTGAATATTTGTTTGGCCCTTTCCAGAGTAGAAGTAAATCTTTGTGACCAAGAAGAAAAGGAGCAAAAAAGTTCTAATGTTCTATAACTTGTTAATCCTTCCTCATTCATTCTAGCAGCAAGACATCTGCTTTAAACATAACTAATAAGCCTTCTGGGAAAAAAAAAGGATTACTGACATTTTCTATCTTAAACAACTCAGATTTCTACTTTCTGAATCTATTATGGGTGCTGCCATTCTTTATCCTTCGTTGGTTTTATGTCCCGTTTTCATTCTGTGTAATTGGAAAACTACATTTCTTATCACAATAGCCTCTACAAGTAATTCTTTTTTCCTTATTAGAATCATTTTGATGTCACTGTCAAATTTACATTATTTAGTAGCCCCATTCCTCTTGAAATTCAGACCATAACAATAGTTTTATATATGCTAATAGAGAGAAGCTATGTACCTAGTCTAACTACCTGGACATTGCTTAAAATGTGTCTCTGGAACTCCATTAAAAACTTTCAGAAGTGCCCTCTCACCATCTTCTCTCCCAAATTAATCTTACTACTTTACCATCACATCTCCTCTTTGACTAAAACTGGCTTGCTTAGCTTGATCACCTACCTCATTATAATAATGGCTAACATTTCCCTAGTATATCAAGGAACTTTCTATATATTCTCTGACTTAAACCTCACAACACCAATGAGGAAATACTAACATTACCCAGTTTTACTGATAACAAAGAAAAGACTTAAGTAACTTGCTTGCCTAAGGACACATAGATAATGAGTACCTACATCTTGAGGCCAAATCTATCCAAGTAACAGCAGCCCAGGTTTTTTTTTTTTTTTTTCTCTCTCTCCTGGCCCTGCATATGCTATACTAACTTGGAAGAGAGGGGAAAGAGGAATTTCATGTAAGGTGACTATGAAATGAAATTATTTTAAAATCACAGGTATCATAATGTATAGAACAAATAAAGTTTGGGGAAGTTTTCTTATGGAACTGTTTCATAGCTTTTTACCAGTCCAAAGATCTTTAATACTGCAAACACTCATCTTCGTTCATCTTTTTTTCCCCTCCCAGTGCTGGAGACTGAACTCAGGGTCTTGTATGTGCTAAAAGAGGATCCTACCACTAAGCTACACCAAAAGTCTTATTCATCTTTTTCAAACAATTTTATTTGAAACCAAGTCTAGTAAATAAGAAATAGTGATTCAGAGTGTTGTATCAGACAGTATTTAAGAGCGTGCATAGCTTTGAATAATGGGATAATAGTATTAAATCTGAGTCAGAGCTTTATCACCCTAACTTCTACCAAATGATTTAACTTCTCTGAACCCTAGTTTCCACATCTGAAAAGCAAGAAAAAGTTCATGTGTCTCATAGCCATTTGTGATTTAATGGAGCACTGCATATGTAGCTATTGTCTATATATATAGATATATATATATATATCTATATATATATATAAATTAAAGTACGCATGGTAAACAATGTTTTCTTCTTTTCTCCACTGTTATTAAAACCATTATTTCTGGCTGGGCATGGTAGTGCACACCTGTAATCCCAGCAGCGGGGGAGACTAAAGCAGGAGGATTGTGAGTTCAAAGCTGGCCTCAGCAAAAAGTGAGGCACTAAGCAACTCAGTGAGACCTTGTCTTTAAATAAAATACAAAATAAGGTTGAGGATGTGGCTTAGTGGGTGCATGCCCCTGAATTCAATCCTGAGTACAAAAAAAGAAACATTATTTTTAAGTATGAACCACACGTGATAAATCTCTCACTGATAAACTTTAAAAGTGATTTTTCAATTTATCTGTTTCAACTATCAACTTTTTAATCTAAATTATAAGATAGTATTTTAATATAAATATGGGCAACTTACCTGTGGAAACCATCTTTCAAAACTTCTTGCCTTAAAATAATTTCAGAACAAGTGGCCCTTATGCCTATAAGAATGAAAAGATTTTTTAAAATAAGCACTCAATGAAAGAATACTTAAATAATCAGAAAATAATTATTTCAATAGGTTTTACTTGCCAGAAAAGTAGTCAATCTAAAAGCAAACAAAAACAAGTTTGAGCTACCTCTAAATCTATTTCTAGTACAACATAGTGGTTAAGAATACTGACTATGGAGCCACAACTGTAACCCCAAAGACTCAGGAGTCTGATATAGAAGGAAGCCAGCCTCAGCAACACAGTGATGCCCTAAACAACTTACTGAGACCCTGTCTCAAATAAAAAATAAAAAGGGCCAAGAATGTGGCTCAGTGATCAAGTGCCTCTGAGTTCAATCCCCAGTACTAAAAAAAAAAAAGGAGGGGGGCAGATATTGACTTTGGAGTTAGATTGTCTGATTTCAAATTCCAGTCTGTCACTTAATAGTGATGTGTCTAGGCAAGATAGTTTCTCTCTCTATGGTTACCGTAAGAATTTAGGATATGGAGAAACACTTAGAACAGAGCCTACCATATGGTAAGTGCTCTATATAAGTGTTTGTTATTAATAGTACATTAGGGTTGGGAGTATAACTCAGTGGTATAGTGCTTATCTAGCATGCCCGAGGCCCTGGATTCAATCTCCAGCCCACCACCAAAAATACTTTAGTTAGGTGATTCCAGGACACCAAAACAGAAGAAAATGGCTAAAGAGCCAGGAAATCTATTTTAATTCTAGCTCAATGAAACTATGCACATATGAGAGACATAATAGAAACTTCTGTATTCTAACATCCATGCCTATAAAACTGGGACAATTGTACATTTATGCCTTGTGGAGATGTTGGGTTAAATAAAAAGGCAAGAAAACTGGAGTCACTTAAAGACTAAATGGGTTCCTTTGTAAACTTAGAATAATTAGAAATCTTACTATACTGACACCATGCAAAATTCAGACACTAAAAATTACTTAACACTCAATGTAAGTGTCATAAAACTAAAGATTCAGTTTCTATCACCACCAATACTACCAGCACCTATCTTGCTATAGAACTTTGCCCCATCTCAAGTTAGAACTATATAGAAAGAATATTAAAACAAACACACAGAAAACTACATATTATGGAATATTACTGAACACATTAGATATAATCCTGAAAGGATGTATTAAGAAATATGATTTGAAGAAACCATTTGAAATTAGGAAAAAATATTAGAAAATGTTACTTTTACATTCAATCTTCCACCTGGGGCTTTCATGTTTTCTTTTAAATTTCACAACCAGCAAATAGGCAAGCAAAATTACTTTCATTAGTACATACAGGAAACTCAGACTTATAGTTAGCAACTGGCTCTGGGCATAAAACTAAGTGACTGATTGGAAGCAAGTTTTACCATTTATTGATTGATTGATTATTTGTGGTACTGAGGATTGAACCCAGAGGTTCCCTATCAATGAGTTCATCCTCAGCCCTTTTTTAGACAGGGTATCCTGAAATTTCGAGGATGGCCTTGAACTTACAATGTTCTTGCCTCAGCTTCCCAAACTGTTCATTACAAGTGTGGACTTGCCTGACTTTATTTCGTACTGGGGATTGAACACAGGGGCACTCAACTCCAGCCATTTTTTGTATTTTATTGAAATACACGGTCTCACTGGGTTGCCTAGGGCCTTGCTAAATTACTGAGGCTGACTTTGAACTCATGATCCTCCCGCCTCAGCCTCCCAAGCCAGTGGGATTACAGGTGCACACCACTACCTTGCTTGCCTGACTTTTTTATAAAAGCCTATGATATTTTCACTCTTGGCTACTTAAAGAAATCTTATTTGATTTGGAGAAGCATATAATTTTTCTCCAAATAAACAGATACCATCTATCTCTCAAATTAATAGGCTTTTTAATTCTTTTTAGATATACATGAACATAGGGTGTATTTGGATCTATTATACACATATGGAGTATAACTTCCCATTCTGGGTTATTCAGACGTGGAGTTTGACTGTTCATGTATTCATATATGAACACAGGAAAGTTATGTTCAATTCATTTTGTGTCTTTCCTATTCCCATCCCGCCTCCTTTCCCTTCATTCCCCTTTGTCTAATCCAATGAACTTCTATTCTGTTCACCACCACCACCAATATTGTGTGTTAGCATCTGCATATCAGAGAGAACATTCCACCTTTGGTGTTTTTTGGGTTTTTTTGCAATTGGCTTATTTAACTTAGCATGATAATCTCCAGTACCATCCATTTACCAGCAAACATTATAATTTAATTCTTTATTGCTGAGTAATATCCCATTGTTTATATACCACGTTTTCTTTATCCATTCCTCTGTTGAAGGGCACCTATGTTGGTTCCAGCGTAACTATTGTGAATTGAGCTGCTATAAACATTGATATGGCGGCATCACTGTAGTATTCTGATTTTAAGTCCTCTGGGTATATGCTGAGGAGTAGGATAACTGGGTCAAATGATGCTTCAATTCCAATTTTTCTGAGGAATCTCCATGCTGCTTTCCAGAGTGGTTGACAATATGCAGTCCCACCAGCAATGTATGAGTGTATCTTTTCCCCACATCCCCGCCAACATTTATTATTTCTTGTATTCTTGATTATTGCCATTCTGACTAGAGTAAGATGAAATTTCTGTGTAGTTTTAATTTGCATTTCTCTAATTGCTGGAAATGTTGAACATTTTTTTATGTTTGTTAACTGATCATATTTCTTCTGTGAAGTGCCTATTCAGTTTCTTTGCCTACTTATTGATTGGGTTGTTTTTTTGTTTTGTTTTGTTTTGTTGGTGTTAAGTTTTTTGAGATTTTTATATATCCTGGAGATCAATGCTCTGAGGTACAGGTGGCAAAGATTTTCTCCCCTTCTGTAGGCTTTCTCTTCATATTCTTGTTTCCTTTGCTGGGAATAAGCTTTTTAGTTTGATATCATCATATTTATTGATTCTTGATTTTACTTCTAAAGGAGTGTCACGGAAGAACAGTTCCTAAGCTGACATGATGGAGAGCTGGGCCTACATTTTCTTCTAATAGGCACAAGGTCTCTGGTCTAATGAATAGGTTTAAATTCTATTGGGATGAACTCTAGAGTAGTAAACCATTCATCCTGGGGTGGTAGAAAAGCCAATTCACAAATAGGCAAGCAAATATTAGTTACTTATGATATTTAAGACAAAAGTATCATTTCAAATTGAAGATCAAGCATCTGGATTCACTTTCAAGATTTTTTCCCTTTTAAATATTATTCGGTTGAGGTGGCCTAAATGGTCTCTGTCAAGTGACCCCTTTTCAATTATAAAATGCAAAGCTAGAGAAATCTTTACAGATGTCAAGTCCAGCTGCTTGAAAATTCTCTTTGTTCTGATAATCCTTTTTAAAAATAAATTTGGAAGTGTAATTCTGTAAACACACAAAAGCAGAACTGTGCTGATTGACACACATTAGTCTAACACCCTTATTTTACAGGCGGAGAAACTCACACGGTTTGTGCTAACTTTCCCTCCCCATCCAAACACGGTCATTGCATTGTAATTTCTCTGGCAAGTGTCTCTCTCCCACTATCCTGCAAGCTCCATGATTGGCTCAAGGCTGGATCCACAGCAATTGGCAGAACATTAAGGCTCACGGACTCGGGTCCAAAGATATGCATCAACTCCTGACCCACCCCCGAATCATAAAGAAAACCTAACCCAAACCAGTCAATCACCAAAGAAGTTTGTAAACAAAACTAGTTTCCTCCGCACACGCACAACCCAAGTCTTTGCTCTTCTGGGATTCTCACACCTCTCAGGGCACGGAGGTTTTTCTAGCCCGTTAGTCGCTGGAAGTTTCATGCAATGCAAAATGCTTCCCCGCTGTACTTCTTTTACCATATTTTAAAACAGCGCTCCAGTCCCACTTCGGACGGACTAAGCCCGGACTAAATCTCTCCAAACTCCCGGAATCGGCCAGACAACAACGAGCAAGGGGAGGGAAGAGGGGAGGAGAAAGGCACGCGGCCTTTGTTTTAACCTCCTCCACCTCGCCCTACCCTTCCAGAGTGCCGCGCAGAGTACGCGAGGCACTTCAGCAAACCGCGGCGCGGAGATGACCCTGCAGCCTGGAGTTTCTGCCAAGCCCCACCTCACTCCCGAGCCCCGCCCCCTTTACCAGCACCGAAGGGGGCGTCAGAGGAGTTGGCGGCAAGCGTTTGGGTGAGCCCAGCCGCCCCGAGGAGCAGCCAGGCCACGACCCGGACAGCCACGGCCCGGGCAGCCAGGACGCCGGCGGGCGGGCGGACGCCCGAGAGGAGCGCGGGGACCAGATGCAGACGCAAAAAGGAGCCTACACACGCCTCACGCAGCTCCTAGAGTGCGCAGTCACCGAGTTAAGGGACTAGGACCGAGGGCTAAGTGCAACGCACGCCCGCGGCCTTGCAATTTCCCAGTTCTCCACAGCACCGGCACCACAAAGCTCCCGCGAAACGTAAAGCGGCGGGGCCGGCTCCAAAATGCGCTCTCGTGCCGCCCCGCCTCCCGCGGCCCCGGTAGGAGGCGGGGCAAGGAGCGACGCAAGCGTCGTGACGTGCACCCGAGCTGTTGCTGTGGGAACGGTTCGAGGGGTTCGGGAGGGCGGGCCGCCCAGCGGGCCCTGGACCAGGCTCTCAAGCCTGAGAGCTGGCGGTTTTCGCTCGGAGCGGGCCTCCTCCGCCCGTGCTTGGTCCTGGAGTGCTCCGGCCTCTTACATAGGAGTTCACCCCGCGGTGACGTCAGCGATCTGTGGCTATGGCCTCTTCCTGCAGCGCCAGGCTCCGCCCGGCCTCAAAGTCGACCCAAGTGCGCTCTGGTGCTCTGCGGTTGGGTGGAAACAACCCTCTCCCAGCGGTTTAGACGTTGGCCTGCAGGAGAAAAACATTTTCTGTACTTCTCTAAGGGTAAGAAGTCATCCTTACACTGGTAGGGACGTGAGTAGGGAGAGGTTATTTACCCATTGGGAAATCGTATCTCTTTAGGTTCTGTGGGGGACAATTATCAAGACCTTCGCAGTCACTTATGCCTGGGCAGAAAAGTATTCATGTCTAAGAAGAATAATTAGGTAATGTGCCGTCCCTTGTCCTGAACTGAACGAAATCTGTAAGCAGCCTAGAGAACACCTACTGCAGATGGGAGTGCTTTTGTGCTTTGCAGTTGGGTGGAAACAACCCTCTCCTGGTGGTAGGACAGAAGGCTCTAGGGCGGATGTCTCTAAGAGTAGCGTGTGTGTCTATCTTAAACTGAAAATAGCAGAATAATCATGTTATTTAGAAATGTGGGGATAAATTTTGGGGGGGGAAAAGTGCCTAAAAGAATTGACTCTTGTTGACTATGGAGATGGGTAGAGCAGAGGACAGTAATTTTTTTGTTATAATCCTCCTGGGATTTATGTTATATTCCAAGCAGAATACAAACATTTTTTAGTAAAAATGAAAGTTAAACTTGAAAGAGAAAATAAAGTCTTATAGTATCAATTGCATACATCATTCCCAAGTACATCATCCATCTGCTGTAGTGTGTGCAGTTTATATTGTGCTCAGTAGAATCTCCTAGAAAGTTTAGTAACATCAAATTTTAGTGAACTGGGAGTAGTATTTGATCATTGGATCGTATCAGAGGCAGAGCACAAACTCTCACATCCAACAATAAGAAGTAATAATATAGATTATAAGACAAATCCACATAGCAGCTATAAAAATTGCCTTTTAGTAAAATATGTATTAATGACATAATCACATAGGTTAATAAAAGGAAATAGTATATATGATGTAAAAATATATGACAGTTTAAAAAATAAAACCGTATGCATAGGGAAAAAAAGGATGAAGTAATCAAGGGAGATTAATTCATGTTTTCTTCCTCCCCTTTCCCCAGTTTTCTACAATGAGCATGTATAAATACTTTTAAAATATTTAAAAACTACACTCTTATAGTGAATTTCTAATAAAACTAAGTTTTTCCTCCCACTCTACCTCAGTTTTTGACAATTTTCAAATCTTCCTGGGAATGTCATAGCCACATCTAAAGCAGTTTTTATAATTAAATGTATTTGACACTGAGCGTGAAGAAGGGAAGAAAAAACAGAAAGTGCTAATCTGGAAATAGCTCCATTTTTTATAGCTGGAAGAATATCACATAGTGAGAAAAATAAGCTGAAATAAAGGCCATGTAAACATTATTGACCTGTATGTGAGAGACAGATTCTCTATCAGGCCTCTTTGGTCAGGTTTCTGGACTATAAATACTTGGATGACATACAGGAGCTATGTGTTATATTAATAGATAGCATTAAGAAGTATGTATAGAATGCCAACTACATTCCAGATATTGTGAGATGTTGTGGTGAAAATGGAATGCACCTTCATGAAGCATATAAACTGGAAGGGAAGATGAATGATTAAATGAACAATTTCAGAAACACTCTCTGTGAGTAAACTAATTGAGCAAGTATACAGGAGTCAGATTTGGTCTGACAAACCTTGTAGGACAATTTTTTTTTTTTTCTTAAGAGTACTAAGGATTGAACCCAAGGGCACTCAGAGCAATATCTACAACCCTTTTTATTTTTTATTTTGAGGCAGCATCTTGACAAGTTGCCCAGGTGCCTGGCCTCCAACTTGGGAGCTTCCTGCCTCAGCCTTGTAAATAGGCAAGATTACAGGGTTTGCACCATTTGCCAGCCTGACAAAATGTCAAAAGTTAAAATAACCATATACCTTGATATAAAAAGTGCCTGATACACAGTTTCTTAATTGATAAATAGGAAAGACTCCATAAGTCAGTTCTTGGGTTCACTCAGGGGTTCATATATAGTCTTCAGTAAGAGTGTCATATTCTAAGAACTCCATCTGAATTGTACTCCCAGCTCATATGTGAACATACCTACATCTTTCAATGAACCAGAGAATCTTTTTCTTTTTCTTTCTTTTTTTTTTTGTCCAAGGGACTGAACCCAGGGGCACTTTACCACTGAGCTACATTCCCAATCCTATTTTTATTTTGAGATAGTGTCTCACTAAGTTGCTGAGGCTAGCTTCAAACTTGCAGTCTTCCTGCCTTAGCCTCCTGAGCCATTGGGATTACAGGTGTGTACCACCATACCTGGCCCACCCAGAGAAACTAAGGGATACAGACTAAGAGCCAAAATGAATTTCAGGCTAGGCCTCTAAGTATTGAGCTTCATAGGCTAAGCATGCATAGAACTGGACTACAGCTGCCTATGCTGGGAAGGTGGGGCCAAAGAAAGAAGATTTATCTATCCAACACCTAGTTGTTTTGTTCCCCTACCCCTGTCTGCAGAAATTATTATGCAACTAACACATTTTCATCAGGTTTCCTCTGATTTACCCTGAAAGTTATGTGAGAATGATGTGCACTGCCAAGAAATGTGGAGTTAGATTCCAGCCTCCAGCTATTATCTTAATCTATGAGAATGAAATCAAAGGAAAGAGTCGCCAGCGCATCATGCCAGTCCGAAATTTTTCAAAGTTTTCAGGTACCTCATATTTTATCTTGCCTTCTAAAATGTTCTCTAAGTCGCTTAATAAGTACAGTTTGAGTCTCTTACAATGACGTGACATGGACTTCAGAGTCAACAGATGTAGATTCAAATCATGACTTTATCGGGGACTAGATGTGTGACCTTTGGATAAATTGACAGTGAGCTTCAGTTTCCATATCTATAAGAGGAAATTGATAATTTTTTTTCGAGTTCTTTAACTGATAATTTAATCCTTTTCAGAATGTTGTGGACTAAATGAGATAATATTATTCAGTAATATTAATTCACTTCTCTTCCTCCAAATGTTTTTAATTTATAATCTTAACATTTTATTACTACCACTACTGCTGCCTAAAAGCTATAATGCCATTTTTTTCTTCTTAGATGTGCTCTTCAGTTGAAATTTTTTACATCTCCACAAAGTGATTTTAAGTTAAGTAAAAAATACATCCATCCTTCCCCCTTCACACTCAATTTATTATAAAAGAATAATTTTATAAATAGTTAATTCCAATAAAGCCATTTAGCCACTTGTCTATAATGTGGATAATGATTTCAGGGTTCTGAGTTTTTTGTTGCATTTTTGTTCTTGGAACAGTTTGTGGTGCATTAATTGCTTGTGGTGTATATTATATATGTAGTATATGTTTTCCCCCTTTCCTAGACTGCACCAGAGCTGCTGAACAGTTAAAGAATAATCCACGACACAAGAGTTACCTGGAACAAGTATCCCTGAAGCAGCTAAAGAAGTTATTCACTTTTTTACGAGGTTACTTATGGGGACAGAGTTTGGCAGAAACGATGGAACAAATTCAACGGGAAACAACCATTGATCCTGAGGAAGACCTGAACAAACTAGATGACAAGGAGCTTGCCAAAAGGAAGAGCATCATGGATGAACTTTTTGAGAAAAATCAGAAGAAGAAAGATGATCCAAATTTTGTGTATGACATTGTGGTAGAGTTCCCACAGGATGAACTGCAGTCCTGTGGCTGGGACACAGAGTCAGCTGATGAGTTCTGACACCAAACACTCAATTTATTGGGGTAGAAACATAGATGTATTCTAGAAATATCTGTAAAGAACACCAATTATATATATTGGGTCATAAATCGAGGACATTTATATCTACTATGTAGGTGCATGAGGAATAGAGGAAAAACAATATAGGAATCTGCCTTTAAGGAACTTGCAATCTAATTGGGAGATAACTCAAAAACTTATGAAAAGCTAGTTAACAGTATTAAGCAGCAAAATATTAGAGCCAGATAACAGAGGCTTAGATTATTATAGGTTAAAATAGTCAGCAAAGACTTTTCCTTTAATGGAGAGATAGGAGTTTGCCTAGATCTTGAAATGGTAGTATTTATATAGATGCATATGTAGGATTCCAATTGAGGGCAGTGGATAAAAGGTGAAAGGATGTTAAAGAGACAAGAAATAGAAATTTTTATTTGAGGAACAGTGAGCAAATTATGGTTTGATGAGATTAAGGGGCATATATGGTTACCAAGAAATTATCCTTTATGCATTATGCTTTTACATATATGAACATTCTTTTGTATGTATACAGCCCTGGAGTAGAAAAGTACCTCTGCAAAATTCCCTGCTGCTGCAAGTGGATGTTATGTGATGGATATGAGGGGAATTCTGCTCCTCTGGGATAAGGAAATGTATACTAAAGACATTTCTAAATGTATACTAAAGAAACCAGGAACCTCTTCCCATAAGTGAGAGAGGTTTGTTTGTAAAATGGGAAATCCACCCATAATAAATGAACAATAGGTACTGCCAGTTTAAACCTATTCATGAATTTGAATGTACAAAGAAAGGATTTTTATTTAATAAGGTTATCTGTATTCAGATACATTTGTTTTTACTCAAATATTATTTAATTGGTAAAAGTCCTATACTTTCTATAAGGAAATTTAGTATTAAGTAAAACTGTAAAAACAATTACTCATTCTTTCTATCTGTTTATTCCTACCCTCTTTACTATTAAATGCCCTATTAAAAGGGATCATTTGCAAAGTGATGTCATCAAGGTCTTAACATAGTCACATCTTAGACATATATTTACCAAAGATAGCAAAAGAATTTTCGGAATTAGAGATTCTTCTATATCTATGCAGTATTCATTTATTCTATTGTATAGATGTAGGTAATTTATTTTTAAAATTGACCTTAGGTACACTTCTATTTTCACTATTACAAACAACGCTATAGCAAATAACTGTATACATTCTCTTTTTGTATACACACAAGAATATCCATAGGGTAGCAGACATAGAGGTACATGCCTGTAATTCCAGTGACTTAGAAGGCTGAGGCAGGAGGATCACAAGTTTAAGGCCAGCCTCAGCAACTTACTGAGGCCCTGTGTCAAATTTTTAAAAATAAAAAGAGCTGGGGATGCAGGTTAGTGTAAAGCACTCTTTTAAAAAAAAAAAAAAAAAAAAAGAATTGCCTTTTTTAAAAAATAACTTTATTTTGTTTGTTTATTTATGTGGTGCTGATGATTTAACCCAGTGTTTCACACATTTGAGGCAAGCTCTGTACCACTGAGCCACAACCCCAGCCTAGTAAAGCACTCTTGATTCGATCCCCAATACAAAACAAAACCAAAAAAAAAAGGATATCTATTATCTATAGGGTAAATGCCTTCAGGGAATTTCAGAGTATATATACATTCTAATTTTTTTTTTTTTTTAGTTGTAGATGGACACAATACCTTTATTTATTTTTATATGGTGCTGAGGATCAAACCCAGTGCCTCACACAAGCTAGGCAAGTGCCATACCACTTAGCTACAACCCCAACTCTACATTCTAAATTTTAATAAATGTTAAGTTGTCCTCTATAAATGTTCATTCAGTATGTACCTTTAATGAACAGCTACTGTATATTAAGCCTGTAGGGTCTGGGATACAGCAATATACACAACAAAGACCTTGTCTTTACTGGGTGTAGAGTCTAGCTAGGGAGGAGAGACAAACATAAAACACAGATGATAAGTTCTTTGTATTAAAATTAGGGTGGCAAGAATGATGAAGAGGGGTGGGAGCCACTGTTTTAAATAAGGTAATGAGAGAAAGCCTCACTGAAGAGGTGATATTTGAGCAAAAGCCTGATAGAGGTAAAGAAAAATTGATGTGCTTTTCAGGATTAGTAGGGAAAGTTAAATGCATAGGCCCTGGAGCTGGAATGTAATTGGCATATTTGAGGAAAAGCAGGAGGGCAACTGAGCAAGAGAGAAAATGGTAAATGAGGTTGGAATGTATTTACCAACGCATAGCATTTATAGTGAAGGTCATTTATGCCAGCTTGAGCTGGGGATGTGGCTCGCTGGTAGAGCACTTACCTAGCATGCGGAGGCCCTGGGTTTCATTCCCGGTACCACACACATTTTCTGCAAGAAAGGTTGGGTCTACTTAAAACTATCAATACTTTCAGAGTACCTGTTTTCCCCACATTCTCAACAGCAAGTGTAATCAAACTTGTTGAATTTTTCCAATTTTATAATTTAAAAATGATATCTCACATTTGAATTTTCATTTCTCTTATTTGAGTAGGATTGAGTATATTTAAGAGCCATGTCTCCCTCATTTTTATATTGGGTCACTGGTCTTTTTCTCACAGAATGATAAGTTTTTTATTAAGGAAATTAGTTCTTATTCTACAATATGAACTGTAAATATTTCCACCTCATCTTTTCTTTCCTTCTTCCTTCCTTTTTACCTTTTCTTCCCTTTTTCTTTATTTTCTGCCCAAGATTCTACTCCAAATAACTGTAGTCAAAATATTAATGGTGGCTGCTTTGGGTCCTATGGATTTTCTTCTCTTTTTCAAACTACCTCAACAGTTTTTGTTATAGTCATTTCTTCTACCGACAGAGAATCCTGAGAGGATTCAGGTTTTTTTATTTCATAAATTCAGAAACTGAGTAAGTTGATAAATACCAAATTTATTATATTATCTCCCTTTTCTTATTATTCTTCTATAACCAAATAGGTTAGACTTATGAAACAATTCAATTCAGAGGCAGTTCATCATAAACAGACTGAATTCATAATTCCACATTTTTGATAAGATGAATTCTCAAAGTAATTGGGCCTAATAATAATCATCTTTTCCTTTTTAATAGGGAAGGGAAGCTGGAGATAATAAACTGGTGCCCAGATACCTACTAGTTTCAGTTTGAAAATCCTAGAAACTATCGAATATTGAAAGGGCAGGCTGTCGTGTTTTAGGAGCTTTAGGGGGAAAAGTAAAACTGATCAAAAAAGTTAAACATTAGTTTTGAAACTTAATTCCAAAACCTTCCTTATCTATAAATAGTTCATGTTTTAAAACACTCATAGATTCATAATGGTACCCTTCCCCAAAAAAATAAACTATTTTTAAAACTTTCAAGTCATTCATATATAATTAACCCAACCATTGCAGCACAACCATCTTGTTTTATAAATGAGAAAATTATAGTCCAGTTCAGAGACAGCTCACCAAGATAAAAAGCTAAACTCAAATGGTAGTACATTCTGCAAGTAATATACACCTAAGCGTATATTACCTAAGATGTAATATATTCTTAGGTATATTACTGCAGATGCTGCAGATGTCCAAATCAGGTTGCATAAGGGATCTGGCCATTTTTTTGGTATAAAACTCGAGTAAGTTCTAAACTCTAAAACTTGAAAACTATATCTTAGTGGATATACATGTAGAATTCTAAGCACACACACAAAAAAAACTTGAATTTTAGAAGAAAACAAAATGTTTCCACAATTGTATAATGATTTAGTGACAGAAAGGTGAATAGAACTAAGGTCTTCTGTTCTCTAGTATAATATCTTACAGGTAAGATCTAGAATGCCATCATCAAAATATTATCTTCCATAAAAAAGTATTCTTAAACAGTAAAAGAAATTACCAGATCACCTCATGCATTATAATAAATAAGGACTTTTAATGATTTTTTTCAATGTAATAGTTGTTAAGGTGACTTTATGACAAGCCTGGCCAGTATGTAACCTGAACAGCACTCCATATTAAAAAAATAATTATATCAGAAAAAAAATTCCCACACATGCTTCAGTAATAGCAAAAAAACAAACAAAAAGTCGGAAGTATATATTTAAGACAGGGTATTCTTGAAATTAAATAATGTTCTTTGTTTTTAATTAAATATGGACACCTGATCCAGGAATTTTTCAGTGTTTGGTACGAGAATTCTTAGGTTAGCAAATTTCATTAGGCAGCCTTCCTCATCACACTTGACCTTGTTAATTGTAGCCTTGTATATTTGGGACAGCAAGATTACTATATACTCTCTACTTAGAAAAAAATTTTAACCAGAGCCAAGAAATCTGTTATCATTACTGTTAAGTATTTCTTAATTACTTTATCACTCTTCTCTTTTATTATATGTTGATACTAGTAATTTTCACATTTTTGGTCAGTTGAATTTTCTTCCTTCAAGAAACTTATTATAAAAGTATCTGTTATTTCTGTTATTTCTGATATGATGTTATATTCAAAAATTAAATGAATAAATTTAAATCCTAACATAATACCCCATTAATGTTTATAATTTTTATTTTTAGGCATTAGTTACAATGAATTTATATTTTAAAAATGAAAGCAAAGAAAAAGGGAAGAAATTTTCAAATTTTTATTGTAATCCTCAAAGTTCACTTCATTCCCCACTTTTTTTATCCAAGACATTTAATCCCTTTTCTTGCCTTTTTCTCTTCACTCTTATCAAACATTCCCCACTCTAGAATTATCAGCTAGTAATAATTTTTGTTGTTGTTTCTTTCTGTGGTGATCGGGTTCACACCTAGGGTCTCAGGCATTCAGGGCAATGTACCACTGAGCCAAATTCCCAGCCCACAAAAGAAGTTTTGAGAGTTACATTTTCTCTCTCATATCTAATGTCTATTGGAGAAATACTAACATACTCCAAAACAGGAAAAGGCTAAAACAAAAAAGGTAATACCTTGAAAAATATGTAAATGTGTTAATTATCCAAAACTTGCAAATAAGGCAAAGAAAGAGGGCCACCATTTTCTCAATGTTATACTGGGGCATTGTTTATAAGCTCACTCAATAATTATTTAATTTTCCAGAACAAGGTAACTATGTTTGACTTTGCTGTTTTCCTGTAGATTAGAGCCTAGACATTGTACAATTAGTTACATATTAACTTGATTTCTGTCCAGTAAAGAAGAGAACGCTGAAGATTATGGTTTGCTTTCCTAGAAGACATGAACCACTTTTATATACCACCAATCAACAGTATTTCTTTTTTTTTTTAATTGGTTGTTCAAAATATTTCAAAGCTCTTGGCATATCATATTTCATATATTAGATTCAAATGGGTTATGAACTCCCATTTTTACCCCAAATACAGATTGCAGAATCACATCGGTTACACATCCACATTTTTACATAATGCCATATTAGTGACTGTTGTATTCTGCTACCTTTCCTATCCTAAAATATCCCCCCTCCCCTCCCCTCCCATCTTCTCTCTCTACCCCATCTACTGTAATTCATTTCTCTCCTTGTTTATTTTCCCATTCCCCTCACAACCTCTTATATGTAATTTTGTATAACAATGAGGGTCTCCTTCCATTTCCATGCAATATTCCTTTTCTCTCCCTTTCCCTCCCACCTCATGTCTCTGTTTAATGTTAATCTTTTCCTCCTGCTCATCCTCCGTGCTCTGTTCTTAGATGCTCTCATTATATCAAAGAAGACATTTGGCATTTGTTTTTTAGGGATTGGCTAGCTTCACTTAGCATAATCTGCTCTAATGCCATCCATTTCCCTTCAAATTCCATGATTTTGTCATTTTTTAGTGCTGCATTTTTTTTATCCATTCATCTATTGAAGGGCATCTGGGTTGGTTCCACAGTCTAGCTATTGTGAATTGTGCTGCTATGAACATCGATGTGGCAGTATCCCTGTAGTATGCTCTTTTAAGGTCTTCAGGGAATAGTCCGAGAAGGGCAATAGCTGGGTCAAATGGTGGTTCCATTCCCAGCTTTCCCAGGAATCTCCATACTGCTTTCCAAATTGGTCGCACCAATTTGCAATCCCACCAGCAATGTACAAGAGTACCCTTTTCCCCACATCCTCGCCAGCACTTGTTGTTTGACTTCAGAATGGCTGCTACTCTTACTGGAGTGAGATGGTATCTTAGGGTGGTTTTGATTTGCATTTCTCTGACTGCTAGAGATGGTGCGCATTTTTTCATGTACTTGTTGATTGATTGTATGTCCTCCTCTGAGAAGTGTCTGTTCAGGTCCTTGGGCCATTTGTTGATTGGGTTATTTGTTAACTTATTGTCTAATTTTTTGAGTTCTTTGTATACTCTGGATATTAGGGCTCTATCTGAAGTGTGAGGAGTAAAAATTTGTTCCCATGATGTAGACTCCCTATTTACCTCTCTTATTGTTTCTGTTGCTGAGAAAAAACTTTTTAGTTTAAGTAAGTCCCATTTGTTGATTCTTGTTATTAACTCTTGTGTTATGGGTATCCTATTAAGGAATTTGGAGCCCGACCCCACAATATGTAGATCAGAGCCAACTTTTTCTTCTATCAGACGCAGAGTCTCTGATTTGATATCAAGCTCCTTGATCCATTTTGAGTTTACTTTTGTGCATGGCGAGAGGAGGGGATTCAGTTTCATTTCGTTGCATATGGATTTCCAGTTTTCCCAACACCATTTGTTGAAGATGCTATCCTTCCTCCATTGCATGCTTTTAGCCCCTTTATCAAATATAAGATAGTTGTAACTTTGTGGATTGGTTTCTGTGTCCTCTATTCTGTACCATTGGTCCACCCGCCTGTTTTGGTACCAGTACCATGCTGTTTTTGTTACTATTGCTCTGTAATATAGTTTGAAATCTGGTATCGCTATACCACCTGATTCACACTTCCTGCTTAGAATTGCTTTTGCTATTCTGGGTCTTTTATTTTTCCAAATGAATTTCATGATTGCTTTATCTATTTCTACAAGAAATGCCTTTGGGATTTTGATTGGCATTGCATTAAACCTATAGAGAACTTTTGGTAATATAGCCATTTTGATGATGTTAGTTCTGTCTATCCATGAACAGCGTATATTTTTCCATCTTCTAAGATCTTCTTCTACTTCTCTCTTTAGGGTTCTGTAGTTTTCATTGTATAAATCTTTCACCTCTTTTGTTAGGTTGATTCCCAAGTATTTTATTTTTTTTTGAGGATATTGTGAATGGAGTGTTTTTCCTCATTTCCGTTTCAGAAGTTTTGTCGCTGATATACAGAAATGCCTTTGATTTATGTGTGTTGATTTTATATCCTGCCACTTTGCTGAATTCATTTATTAGTTCTAGTAGTTTTTTTGTAGACCCTTTTGGTTCTTCTAGGTATAGAATCATGTCTTCCGCAAATAATGATAATTTAAGTTCTTCTTTTTCTATTTTTATGCCTTTAATTTCTTTCGTCTGTCTAATTGCTCTGGCCAGTGTTTCGAGAACTATATTGAATAGAAGTGGTGATAGAGGGCATCCCTGTCTTGTTCCAGATTTTAGAGGGAATGTCTTCAATTTTTCTCCATTCAGAATGATGCTAGCCTGAGGCTTAGCATAGATAGCTTTTACAATGTTGAGGTAAGTTCCTGTTATCCCTAGTTTTTCTAATGTTTTGAACATAAAGGGATGCTGTACTTTGTCGAATGCTTTTTCTGCGTCTATCGAGATGATCATATGGTTCTTATCTTTAAGTCTATTGATGTGGTGAATAACATTTATTGATTTCCGTTTATTGAACCATCCTTGCATCCCAGGGATGAATCCTACTTGATCATGGTGCACAATTTTTTTGATGTGTTTTTGTATCCGATTCGCCAGAATTTTATTGAGGATTTTTGCATCTAGGTTCATTAGAGATATTGGTCTGTAGTTTTCTTTCTTTGAGGTGTCTTTGTCTGGTTTTGGAATCAGGGTGATGTTGGCCTCATAGAATGAATTTGGAAGAGCTCCCTGTTTTTCTATTTCCTGAAATAACTTGAAAAGTATTGGTATTAATTCTTCTTTAAAGGTTTTGTAAAACTCCGCTGTATACCCATCCAGTCCTGGGCTTTTCTTGGTTGGTAGTCTTTTGATTGCTTCTTCTATTTCATCCATTGATATTGGTCTGTTCAAATTGTGTGTATCCTCCTGACTCAGTCTGGGCAAATCATATGACTTAAGAAATTTATCGATGTCTTCACTATCTTCTATTTTATTGGAATATAGGTTTTCAAAATAATTCCTAATTATCTTCTGTATATCTGTAGTATCTGTTGTGATGTTGCCTTTTTCATCCCGTATGTTAGTAATTTGAGTTCTCTCTCTTCTTCTCTTTGTTAGCATGGCTAAGGGTCTGTCGATCTTATTTATTTTTTCAAAGAACCAACTTTTAGTTTTGTCAATTTTTTTAATAGTTTCTTTTGTTTCCATTTCGTTGATTTCCGCTCTGATTTTAATTATTTCTTGCCTTCTGCTACATTTGCTGTTGTTTGCTCTTCCTTTTCCAGGGCTTTGAGATGGAGTGTGAGCTCATTTATTTGTTGGTTTTTTTCTTTTTTTGAGGAATGACCTCCAGGCGATGAATTTCCCTCTTAAAACTGCTTTCATTGTGTCCCATAGATTCTGATATGTTGTGTCTGTATTTTCATTTATCTCTAAGAATTTTTTGATTTCCTCCTTTATGTCTTCTGTAACCCATTGATCATTCAGTAACATATTGTTCATTTTCCATGTGTTGTAGGATTTTTCCTTCCTTTTATCATTGATTTCCAGTTTCATTCCATTATGATCAGATAAAATGCATGGTATTATCTCCACCCCTTTATATTTACTGAGGGTTGCCCTATGGCATAATATATGGTCTATTTTTGAGAAGGATCCATGTGCTGCTGAGAAAAAAGTATATCCACTTGATGATGGTTGATATATTCTATATATGTCAGTTAAGTCTAGGTTATTGATTGTGATATTGAGTTCTATAGTTTCTGTATTCAACTTTTGTTTGGAGGATCTGTCTAATGGTGAGAGATGTGTGTTGAAGTCACCCATAATTATTGTGTTGTGGTCTATTTGATTCTTGAATTTGAGGAGAATTTGTTTTATGAATGTTGAAGCACCATTATTTGGTGCATAAATATTGATAATTGTTATGTCTTGTTGGTGAATGGTTCCTTTTAACAGTATATAATGTCCTTCCTTATCCCTTTTGATTAACTTAGTCTTGAGGTCGATTTTATTCGATATGAGGATGGCCACCCCTGCTTGCTTACGAGGACAGTGTGCGTGGTATATTTTTTCCCAACCTTTCACCTTCAGCCTGTGTATGTCTTTTCCAATCAGATGTGTCTCCTGGAGGCAGCATATTGTGGGATTTGTTTTTTTAATCCATGCTACCAGTCTATGTCACTTTATTGGAGAGTTTAAGCCATTAATATTTAGAGTTACTATTGATATATGATTTGTACTTCCAGCCATGTTTGATTATTTATCTTTTTTTTTTAATTTAGTTTGTTTCTCCATGATTAGCTTTCCCCCCGCCCTCTGTCTTTACTGAGGCACTTCCCACTGATGGTTTTGGTTATTGTTTTTCATTTCTTCCTCGTGTAGTGTTTTGCTCAAGATGCTTTGCAATGCTGGTTTTATGGCTGCAAATTCTTTTAACTTTTGTTTATCATGAAAGATTTTTATTTCGTTGTCATACATGAAGCTTAATTTTGCTGGATACAGAATTCTTGGTTGGCATCCATTGTCTTTCAGTGTTTGAAATACGTTGTTCCAGGATCTTCTCACTTTCAGCTTCTGTGATGAATAATCCGTTGTTAACCTTATTGGTTTACCCCTGAATGTAATCTGCCTCCTTTCTCTTGTAGCTTTTAATATTTTCTCTTTGTTCTGTATATTGGATATCTTCATAACAATGTGTCTTGGTGTTGGTCTACTGTGATTTTGTATGCCCGGTGTCCTGTATGCATCTACAATTTGTATATCCGTTTCCTTTTTTATTTCTGGAAAGTTTTCTGTAATTATTTCATTCAGCAGGTTACTCATTCCCTTGGTTTGAATCTCTATACCTTCCTCTATCCCGATGTCTCTTAAGTTTGGTTTTTTTATGTTATCCCATATCTCTTGGATGTTTTTCTCGTGATTTTTTACCAGCCTTTCTGAGTTGGCTAGACTCTTTTCAAGATGATATATTTTGTCTTCATTATCTGACGTTCTGGCTTCTACTTGCTCCACTCTGTTAGTGATACTCTCATTTGAGTTTTTAATTTGGTTTATAGTTTCCTTCATTTCTAGAATTATTGTTTGATTTTTTTTATAATCTCTATCTCCTGATAAAGATGCTTAACTTCTTCTTTTATCTGTTTATGTAATTCATTCTCAATGTGTTCTTTCACTGTTTGAATTTGCTGTCTCATATCCTCTTTAAGGTTCCATTCCATCTGTCTAAGGTATTCCTTGAATTCTTTATTTGACCATTTTTCTGATGACTCTAGGTCCTCCTGAATATTTAGGCTGTCCTGCATTGTTTGTACTCCTTTTCTTCCTTGCTTTTTCATTCTGCTCATGTTACTTCTTATTCTGTTTGACTGCTGAGTTACTGTCGCCGCTGGTTTCAATGAAGTTATCTCCTCTGCCGCATTCTGGTGACGTCAGTTCTCTGCCATGGTGGTATCCCATGCAAATGGCGACAGTTTGTTTCCCTTTGTCCGGTGACCAATGCAACGGGTGGGTCTTGACTGGCTCTCCCAAGCCCCATTTCAATCCTGTGGCCACTGCCTATGAAGGCTCCGTTGGCATTTACCTCCGTAGGTTCAGAAGGGCTGACCAGTTGTTTCAGCAGGTGAACGGGTGAACGGGAGCTTGAATTCAGCCGATCCGGGCTCGGTGTGCGTTCTGAGAGGCCCAGACTGTTCGCCCCAGATCCACGTCAGCTCAGCATTGCTTAGTGATCCTGTAATCCCAGCAGCTTGAGAGACTGAGGCAGAAGAATCATGAGTTCAAAGCCAGTCTCACCAACAGCCAGGTACTAAGCAACTCAGGGAGACCCTGTCTCTGTAATCCCAGCAACTCAGGAGACTGAGGCAGGAGGATCACAAGTTCAAGGACAGCCTCAGCAACTCAGCAAGACCCACAGTGAAAATATTTAATTATTTTCCTGTGTTACATTCTTTCTTAGCACCTTTATTAAGAACCTCTCCAGCTGCCTTCACCTCTCCAGCTGCCTTCTCCGCTGCCGCTACCAATCAACAGTATTTCAATCTGTTCTTATGAATGCCTCTGAATACTTAGTTCTGAATCTGCGTTACCATCTTTTTGATCTTCTTCATCAGTGGGTGGGTATAAAATGAGAACAAGTCTTAAACTGGTACTCATTTTATACGTTATATTTTTTAAATTTTGAAAATTATTATTTGATAACTATAGCCTATGTGATACCAAGATTAACTTCTTTTTTGGACTTGGGGGCATGCTTTTTTTTTTTCAGTTGTTGATAGACCTTTATTTTATTTATTTATATGTGTTGCTGAGAATGGAACGCAGTACCTCACGTATGCCAGGCAAGTGCTCTACTGCTCAGCCACAGCCACAGCCACAGCCCCTGGAGGCAGGCTTTTGATGTAATGAGCTGACATACTTTAAACTTTCCACACATTTCCACCTGTTGAGAGAAGCTGAGAACAGGAAATAGGAAAGTACAGAAAGTTTGAGGCAAAAAATGGAAGAGGCCAGGTTGAGCAATCAGACAGAAAAAGGACAACTGCCACAATAGGAGTCACCCCTCTCTGGGTCCCAGTTGGCCCAAGCAATCAAGCTGTGTCATTGTTATCTTGATAATGATTCTGAGCAGGTCCACCCTTGCACTAAACAATGTGGACTCCAGAATTTCTAGAGAGGCTAGGGGCAGTAATCTAACTATAAAAGTTGGGGTGTGTGGATAACATATAAAGCAAATGCACTGTGTCCCTTGAAACTCCCTCCCAATGGCTCTGCCATAGCCCACAGTTATAGTTTGATCTTAAGGAAAATAGGATGTTTAGTTATTGTTGCAAATATGAAAGAATAAAAAAAAAAAAGCTACCATCAGAGGGCAGTATTTGTTCTTTAATTGATCAAATGTAGCTTTGGCTTGGCACCAGAAGAATACTAGCTGTATTTTCTTATAATTTAAACAATGTGTCTTCATCCACATTCAGGGTAAGCTTTGCTCAACCTTTCATTGCCTTTATATAATCTTTTTCAAATGCTAGGATGGCCAGGTGCAGTGGTGTAATTGGTTAGTATTCACCTGTAATTCCAGATATTACAGAGGCTGAGATGGAAGGATCACAAGTTCAAGACCAGCTTGGGCAATTTAGTGGGACCCTGTCTTAAAATAAAAAATAAAAAGGACTGCAGATGTAGCTCAGCGTACAATGCCCCTGGGTTCCATCCTCAGTACAATATAAAGTGCAAGGATGCCTGTGTCATACTTAGAGTCATTTTTTATTAATGTATCTTAAGCACTTTCTCCATGCCAAATACTATTGTAGGTAACAGAAATACAAGGAGAACAAGGCCACCAGGATCCTGCCTTCATGGAGCTCACACTTCATAGGGTAGAAATATCATATGGGTCATAAACGCTGTGCAGAAAAAGTAGGGTAATGTGAGGTTAACCCTTCACTGAATCATCATTCCTCTCCTGAAGAATATGAAAAGGTCAAGGAAGATAATTTTTTTAAACTCTTTTTTTTTAATATTTATTTTTTAGGTATAGATGGACACAACACAATGCCTTTATTTTTATGTGGTGCTGAGGATCGAACCCGAGTCCCGCCCATGCTAGGGGAGTGCTCTACTGCTGAGCCACAATCCCAGCCCAAGGAAGATAAATTTTATCAGCCTGATAAAGCCACCATATGCAAATTCCAAGATCGGGCAACTAGAACACCTGTATGACCAAGTCATAGTTTACCATTTTTGCTCAACAAAATTTATTTTTAAAATCCAGCTTTTTTTCTGCTTTTTATTTATTTGTCCATTCCTGGGCCTGTCCTCATTTTCTTTAAAAGGTTGATGAGAAGGAAACCTGGAATTAATTTTTCTTTTGCTTTCCCTCCCTCCAAATCCAAGGATTTCATTCACAGTGGAACGTAAACCTTCCCTTGGAACTGGGCCTTTTGCCTCCACCTCTCTTCTAAGCTCCAGGTATATGTTAACCTTTTTCCAGGTATGCAGAGGTAACACTTACTGGAATTCAATGTAACTTAGACAGTGAAGTAATTTCCCATGGAAAAACCAGATCAGGATTTTATAATATTTTGAGCAACTGGACAAAAACCAACAGGATGAAATACTGTGGAAATAAAAGTAATATTTACCACTTACATTAAGAATCATTGGGCTGGGGCTGTAGCTCAGTGGTAGAGCGCTCCCCTAGCATGGGCGGGACTTGGGTTCGATCCTCAGCATCACATAAAAATAAAGGCATTGTGTTGTGTCAATCTACACCTAAAAAATATTAAAAAAAAAAAAAAGAATCATTAACTGCGGTAACACAGGCTTGGAAAGAATTCACTTAACAGCAAGTAATGTGAAACAGGAGGTTGAATCAGCAGTAGATTCAGTATGAATGCTGAGGAGTGGCTGTCAAAGAGCTAATGTAACCTTACACTACGATAATTGAGGCTTAATGTCCACAGCAAGGAAAGGAATGGCGCCATTTTATGCTGCACTGACCAGATCCTGTCTGAAACTGTGTTCTCTTCCAGGAATCTCATTTCAAAAGGAACATTGACTAACTGAAGTAAATCCCACAGAGTGACCATCTCACATGAGAATCCTTTGAAAGAAGGGGTAGGATTTTTGCCTAGAAATGAGATTGCTCTTAGGGTTTTCAGTTATGTAAACATGTTTATGTAGAAAAGTATATGAAGTACTTACAGAAGGAAAAACATGTATGGTAAATGGAAATTGAGAGAGTAGCTCTCACTTCAGTGAAAGGCGTACTTTTCTGAACATCAACTGCCAACCTGGAGAAGGATGACTTTGTGAAGTAGTGGCCAGGCAGTCCCTGAAAGCAATCCAAAGAGGCAGTGGAGGAGGTCAGCTTTCTATGGAGTGGCATCGCAGGGAGACAGGGTGAGGTGAGGGGGTGCTGGTCATTGTAGAGTGAAAATAGGAAAACTATGGAGTTGGGAATAGAATTCCTAATTTATTCGTACCAGCTCAGTTCTTACATGTTTGAGTTTTCCCCATTTCAGAGGGCCCATTGATACATTCATTAAGGTTCTACCTCTAAAATCAAAATTTGGAAACCACCAGAGATGACAGCTGTCTTTCCCAACTTGGACACAATGCCCTCAGTCACTTCTGGAACTTTCCAACCTTTCCTGGAGTGGGCTCCTTTGAGGTGTGCGAGAAAGGAAGAAAGAAAGAAAAGAAAAAGCAGTCTTTCATTCTTTTGGTTAGTAGCTCTTGAGTCCACAGGGCCTGGCAATTTCTGGAGATAATTGGCATTAACCTGTAAGCCTGTCTTCATAGGCTGCCTTTCCCCTTTCTCCTGAGATCCTCCATGCAGTGAGGAGAGAAATCCTGAGGCCTAGTTCCTGTCAGAACTCAAGTCTTGGACACCTTTACTTCTGTCCCCAGCCAGCCTTCCAGGAAATAGTTGATCAGAACATGCCTCTGGAGGAGAGCCTGCTGGGTAGAGGACCCCTCCCTGCTAGCTGGGGTTTCCCGGACCACCCCAGACTCAAGTTCTCTCCTCATTCAGAATCTCTTCAGCACTGCTATATATACCAGGGCTCCCCTAACTAGGCTTCTCTTCAAAGTTGTCATTTGAGCAGTTTTGTTTTAAAATATAGACTCAAGTCACTCCTCAGATTTCCTGAATCCCTATCCCCTAGAGTAGGATCTGGGAATGCTATTTGTAACAAACTTCCCCACACTCTGGCACTGAGGCCATCTTATATGATTATTGGCTTATTTAAACATCTTGTCTTCCCTTACAGTGAACGACCATTTGTCACTTGAATTTGTTTTTCCATTTCCTACCCCCGAATCAGAATATAGCAGTTGCTTATCAATGTTGGCAGTGGACAGTAGGGTGAAGCACAAGTAACCCCTGGTGTCCTCTCTTCTTGTTTTACCTTCTGAGATTTGGGGCTGCAAAAGTCACTGTTTTTGGTCAAGACACAAACTTTGAGTCTCTACTCAAACTGATGATTCTCAGGATTCAGGACACATCAGACTCACCTGGAGGATTTGTTGCAACACAAATTTCTTTCTGGTCCTGTCTTGAGGTTTTTGATTCAGTAAGCCTGGAGCAGGGTCTATGAATCTGCATTTCTAACAGCCCAACCCTCAGACCATACTTTGAGGAACACTGTGCTAGGATTTTGCTTTCCTTCTTTTTTGGGGGAAATCCACAATCCACAATTCCCTTTTATTCATATTAGCTCCAATTTATTCCATAAAGTCTCTCTGCTGGGCTGGGGTTGTAGTTCAGTGGTAGAGTGCTTGCTTTACGGTATGAGACACTGGGTTTAATTCTTTGCATCTAAATGGATGAATAAAATAAAGGTTCATCAGCAACTAAAAACATATTTTTAAAAAAGTCTCACTGCTTATAGATCACGCCCCACCCCCATTCTGTGGCTCAAGGGTCATCCCCACCCAGACACTATGCACTCTAAGCCTTTCTTCAACAGAGGGAAGGGTTACCTCAGGCTGAAGCACTGAGAAAGCTTCAAAAAGGAGATAGATTCCTGTGTGCCTTCCAAGGGAGGCTTGTCTATTTAGAAGGAAGAGGAAAGAGCATTCCTGAGAATGTAACAGGGGTTCACTTTATGCTTTGACTATATCCCTTGTGGCTTTGAAACTTACATGTTTTTTTTCTTTTCACCAATCTTCTTTTTTTTTTTTTTAAGTTGTTGATGGACCTTTATTTTTGGACCTTTATTTTATTCATTTATTTATATGAGGTGCTGAGACTCGAACCCAGTGACTCACACATGCGAGACAAGCCCTCTACCACTGAGCCACGACCCCAGCCCCTCAACAACCTTCTTCTCAGTGATCTTCTTTTCCCTGATTTTCTCTGATCTTTTCCCTGACCTTCTCCTTCCTGATCTCTCCTCCCTAATCTCATTTTATCTGAATCACCTCTATAAAAGCCCCCTGTTCCTGCTGATGGGCAGAATCACAGCCTTTAGGACAGGAATCCCCTGTGTTTCTCCTTTTGTAGCAAATCAATAAACCATCCTTTTCCTTTTTCTCAATCCTTGTGAATGGATTGGCATGGGGACAAGGACCAAGCTTTCCGCAACAAGAACAGAAGTATGTGTTGGGATGACACTGAGGAACAACCTCCTGCTGAACACAAAAGTCTTCAGTGAGGTGGTGAAGTACATAACCGGCAGAGACTTGTTTGTTGTCAAAACTATTAGGACCTATTAAGTGCAATGGACTGCCCGGGGGCCTGAGTGATGCTGGTTTTGTTGTAATAAATTTTGAAGCTGTTCAGGAGCCCAGAGGCGGGGCAGGGGTGGGGGGTGCTGCATGCAAGACTGCAAGACTGCACCATCAGGAGCATGGGCATGTTTACTCCAAAGGCCAGGGCAGATCTTTCCACTTCTTCTTTCTGTGGAAAAAAGCCCCCACCCCTGCAGGGTGTGGCAAGAGCTGACCTGAGGAAGAAGCTTTGCTCAATAGGAAATGAGCTGTGATGTGAAATGAGGAAGCTATTAGGGTTCAGCTTGATGGTTTTGAATTATGATAAGAACATGCAAGAGGTGAACACGATTGATAGTGGGAGATTGGAAACAACCCAAATATCCATCTGTACGACACTGATTAAATAAACTGTGGTGCGTCTATGCTGTGGCATACTGTGAAGCCCACGGGGAAGAGTGGGTAGAACTGCACCCAGTGACCTGGAAATAACTCCAAGCTTCGTGACTAAGCCAGAAAAACAAGTCACCAAAGAGTGGGCATGTTATAATCCTATGAAGTTAAAAAGACATCAGTAAAGGCTCTTGATGGATGTTTACAAGCCACCTGCTCACAATGACCCATGGAAAGGGAGTGAGGTTAAAGTGGGATGTAGAGAACTTAAGTGAGATTTTTATTTTTTGAATTAATTTTCCAAATGTTTTGAAATTTTTCAAACATACTGTAAAGCACTGCCCTAAGTGCTTTAGACCTATTACCTTATTTAATCTTCCAAACATACCCCTGGAGACAGATATTATTAATTTCTCCCGTTTTACAGAATATGAGGCAGTCCAGATTTATTCACTTACTTTCTCAATGGACCTGATTGGTCTATTGGTTAATAACTAATTTTTTAAAAAAAAAGTAAAAAGAACAACTACATGCAAAGAAAAAAAGGGGGGCGGGGAGTCTCTAAAGATGTCCCTTTAAAACATTGATCCAAAGATTCCTCCTCTGTTTATTTGGTATGAGGGACTAAACCCAAGCCGTTTAACCACCTGAGCCATATTCCCAGACCTTTTTTTTTTTTTTTTGGTACCAAGAATTGAACCCAGGGGCACTCAACCACTGAGTCACACCCCCAGCCCCTTTTTGTATTTTATTAGAGACAGAATCTTTCTGAGTTGCTTAGGGCAAGACTGGCTTTGAACTCCCAATCCTCCTGCCTCAGACTCCCAAGCTGCTGGGTTTACAGGCATGCACCACTGTGCGCAGCTCAAAGATTCCCTCTTTTTTTTTTTTTGGTACCAAGGATTGAACTTGGGGGCACTCAACCACTGAGCCACACCCCTAGGCCCATTCTCTATTTTATTTAGAGACAGGGTCTCACTGAGTTATTAAGCACCTTGCCGTTGCTGAAGCTGGCTTTGAACTTGCAATCCTTCTTTCTCAGCCTCCAGAGCCTCTGGGATTACAGGCATGAGCCACCACACCAGGCCAAAGATTCCCTCTTAATTTCAACTCAGATGGGATAATTTAGGCCTGAAATATAATGATTTCAGAGCCCAAGGAAAACTTTATTTCTCTCCTCTGCCTCAAACTGTTGGCTAACATTTATGGAACAGGAACAAAATGTTTTTGCCACCCAAATAGAAATTTGTCTTAATTTGTAAATATCTTTGAATGAAGTGTAACTATCTCAGATTTCATTATATAAATCTCTGATTTAACATTATTAAGGTCTAAGTAGGAATCATATCTGAAAAGCAGGTTGTGATAGGAGAGGAGATAGGCAGAAAGGAGAGGGCCTGAGGCGTACCACTGGGCTCACCTGGGGAAGACGGATGCGGCAGCTGATGGCTCTGCCAGTTACCGATCATACTACTCCACAGTGATACATGCCTTCCCTTTCATAAACCCTTGTCCATTATTCAGGTGGGATGACAGAGCCAGAGCCGAGGCCAACCTGGAGGCAATAAAAAGGTGGCAATGCCACAGGCTGGGGAAAAGGCCCTACACACTGTACCAGGCAGCTAAAGGTTAGGGCAAGAGTTCCAAGTATAGCTACTAAATGTGGGAACCTTGCTCCCACCCCTTGCCCACCCAATCCCATTCCTGAAATCATCCTCCTACTTCTTTCCCATCATTCTTTGCTTTCCTCCCTCACTCCCACTACAAACTTACATTTACAGTCATAAAAAGGAGGGAAGTATGATTTTTTTAAAAAAAGAAATTTGTTCTATGGGGTTGGATTTGTAATCCTAGTCCCTTGGATCCAATTTATAGCTCTCCCGATTCTTTGAGCTTTTTTCACCTTATCACTTGC
Organism: Marmota monax; assembly: GCF_021218885.2. NCBI lineage: Eukaryota > Metazoa > Chordata > Mammalia > Rodentia > Sciuridae > Marmota > Marmota monax. Next base: position 7,935,625 of record NW_026693473.1, on the reverse strand, counting down.
TAGATGGGGGAAGTTCCATAAGCCAAATGCTACCCCCTTAATTAAATCCAGTCAATCTACTTATTGATTCATTTATTTTTTTTTCTTCATTCAATCTTGAATTCTTTGCATATTCTTTCCACCTGCTAGTGCTGCAGCAGTTCTAGACATTTAAACAAGTGCTGGCTGGATTTTGCATATCCTTGGTGGGTTAGACTCTGTGATCACATCTCCTAAAAAGGTCATCCTAATGACAGGAAGTTATGGATAGGCTGTACAAATCCGTGTTCTCTAGAGGAGAAGAAAAATAAAAACGAAACCCAAGGTAAATGGTTGACTCCTGAAACTTCCTACAGGGTATGTTTGGCCTGATGGTGTAGGAGGGAGAAAGCAAGCGTGGGTTACAAGGAAGGCATCTGCTGCTTTTTGTTTCACAAGCTCCACATTTCATTTTTGCCCTGGTCACTGCCTACATAGTTCTAAAAATTGCCACCAGGGGGCAGGAGTATGCCAATGTTCCATCTCTCCACCTGTCCATATTGGACTTCGAAAGAATTTCTTTCTCTGTTTTTGTTTTAATTTTTTTATTTTTATTTTATTTATTTTTTTGTACAGGGGATTGAACTCGGGGGCACTTGGCCACTGAGCCACATCCCCAGCCCTATTTTGTATTTTATTTAGTGACAGGGTCTCACTGAGTTGCCTAGTGCCTCGTTTTTTGCTCAGGCTGGCTTTGAACTCACAATCCTCCGGTCGGAGGAGCTGCTGGGATTACAGGCATGTGCCACCATGCCTGGCTCTCTTTTTTTTTTCTTACTGGAGTTTAACCCAGAGGCATTCTTTCACTAAGCTGTATCTGCAGTCCCTCTTTATTTTTATTTTGAGATATGGTCATCCCAAATTGCCCAGTTTGGCCTCAAACTTGAGATCCTCCTGCCTCAGCCTCCAGAGTTGCTGAAATACAAGTATGTACCACCACACTGGGTAAAATTTCTTCACAGAGGAATTTCTTTCTTTTTTTAATATTACTTTTTAGTTGTAGATGGACACAATACCTTTATTTTTTTTGTTTATTTTTATGTGGTGATGGGGATTGAACCCAGTACCTCACACATGCCAGGCAAGCGCACTACCACTGAGCCACAACCTTGGCCCTTATAGAGGAATTTCTGATACTATTGTACAGATTAAGAAACTAAGTAGAATGAGGTAAATAGGTGACAGCATTTCATGAGTGGCAGAGGTGGAATGTAATCCACAGACTGGGCTTTTTAGAACTCACCTGAGTTTACAGCTGATTTCAACATTAGTTTTCAATGTTTTACAACTTTTTTTTTAAGGCAATACATTAAGAAAACTTCAATGTTGCTGTAGCTCCTTTTTTCTGACTTTCTTTCACATGTCCCTAGTGTGTGTCATTTCTACTCCTTTCAGTACTTTGCCTAATTTCATAAACAGAGCCTTGCGTCCTTCCACTAAGCTTTACTGTGTGTCCCTCAGTTGATACATTTCCTTCTGTGTTGGCATCCTCACTGTTGTCTGTGACTTAAAGATGTCAGCAGAATCACTGGGATATAAATGTGTGTTAATAAGATAGCTCTACAAGTGAGAGCTGGCTACCTGCCTTAAACAGGAGCACACAGTCTTGGGGTGTTTTGCCAAGTGGGTCAGCAGATGCCTCACAGTCCCCCGGAGGCTGCTGTGTTAACCAGCATAATGAGTGTGAAAGAAGTTTCACGGGGGGGGGGGGGGGAGTTTGTGGTGTCCAAGATGTGTGGATTACCTGGAAATAGTGAAGAGGCATCCCTGCCATTTCACAGGGGGGTCACAGGCTTGGTGGCCCATACCCTGGTAGAGCAGCACTCTAGGCTTGACTCCTGACTGGACCAGCTACAGACCCAAGAGAGTCTGGTCCCTTGGAGTTTGACAAGATAGTAATTGACTCCCTTAATTTGTTTTAATTGAGATGGAGTGCCTAAAAGGACAGAGACCTGAGGTTTCATCAAGTCCACAAGTTGTTCGTTTGTTTGTTTATGGCGTAACTTTTATTTTCTTGACTTCTCCTCCTCCTCCTCCTCCTCCTCCTCCTCCTCCTCCTCTTCCTCCTCCTTCTAACTTTTCCCTCTTTCTAAGGAGGTGTCTTCTTGTTGGTCAAGAAGATAAAGTAAGACAAAGTAATTAATTCCAAAATGTGATGGTAGAATGGGTGAAGTACATGAGGAGTCTTGAATATCTTGTTGTTTCAGAATGTATAAAAACAAACTCAACAATTCATGAAAAGAGAAATCATGAGCAAGTGAGGTTCCATCTCAGGAATACAAGATGAATTTAATATTTGGAAATCAATCAGTGCCATTCACTATGTTAACAGAATAAAGGAAAAGAAAGTCTATAAAAATTCAGCACAGGCAGTAAAAACATTGGACAGAATTAAAATCCCATTTATACAACAAAAACCTTAGTGGCAAACCAGGACTAGAAGGAAAATTCTTTACCCTAATTAAAGGCATCAACAAATATTTGACATTTTTCCTTTTTTTGGTGGTGCTGGGGATTGAACCCAGGGCCTTGTGCATATGAGGCAAGCACTCTACCAACTGAGCTATATCCCCAGCCCTAGCATCATTCTTAATGATAAAATTTTAATCTTCTCACCAAAATTTGGAACAAGAAAAGGATATTTGCTTTTACCACTTCTATTCACCATTATACAGAGGTTCTAGCCAGTGTGCAGGGATGTGAGAGAAAACAAAAACCTAAAGATTATAAAGAAAAGAACATAATTGTTTTTATTATTATATAACATGTCATTTAAATATAAAACTCTAGGAAATCTACCCAAAAACTCCATCAGAACCAATATGTAAATTAAGAAAGTAGCAGGATACAAAGTATAAAAGATCCATTATGTTTCAAATATACTTGTATAGATGACTTGAAAAATCTTGAGGATTGGTTCTAAAATCTATTTACGCACTATTTCAGAGACACCCCCCCCCCCAGCAAACACATCTGCATCTCTTTCCTTCTTGGGCCAGGGAAAAGTCCCAGTGGCAGTGAGGCAAGAGACATCACCTGCATCCTCTCTCCACCTGTACCCTCTGACTAGAGGAAACAGCTTTCCCTGCTTTCTGCTCTTTGCAGGCTTGTTTCCTGCAGCTCATTTTTCGCCCTCTCAGCACTAGTAGCAGGTTTTACACATCACAGTGTGTTTCCTAATTAACAAGCCTTTGAGCAAGTTTTCCTAAGCTATATTGTAACACTTTTGAAAATCTGTTTATATCAATTGTTTAAAGCAACAATGTAACTTGAAATATAAGACAAAATTGCAAAGTAAACACTTTTTTTTTTTTTTTAAATCAGGGATTGAACCTAGGGGTTCTTAACCATTGAGCCACATCCCCAGCCCTTTTTATTTATTTATTTTTTATTTTTATTTTTTTTTTAATTTTTTATTGTTGGTTGTTCAAAACATTACAAATTTCTTGATATATCATATTTCACACTTTGATTCAAGTGGGTTATGAACTCCCATTTTTACCCCATATACAGATTGCAGAATTACATCAGTTACACATCCATTGATTTACATATTGCCATACTAGTGTCTGTTGTGTTCTGCTGCCTTTCCTATCCTCTACTATCCCACCTCCCCTCCCCTCCCCTCCCCTCTTCTCTCTCTACCCCCTCTACTGTCATTCATTTCTCTCCCTTGTATTATTTTTCCCTTTCCCCTCACTTCCTCTTGTATGTACTTTTGTATAACCCTGAGGGTCTCCTTCCATTTCCATGCAATTTCCCTTCTCTCTCCCTTTCCCTCCCACCTCTCATCCCTGTTTAATGTTAATCTTCTTCTCATGCTCTTCGTCCCTACTCTGTTCTTAGTTACTCTCCTTATATCAAAGAAGACATTTGGCATTTGTCTTTTAGGGATTGGCTAGCTTCACTTAGCATAATCTGCTCTAATGCCATCCATTTCCCTGCAAATTCTATGATTTTGTCATTTTTTAATGCAGAGTAATACTTCATTGTGTATAAATGCCACATTTTTTTTCCATTCGTCTATTGAAGGGCATCTAGGTTGGTTCCACAGTCTTGCTATTGTGAATTGTGCTGCTATGAACATCGATGTAGCAGTGTCCCTGTAGCATGCTCTTTTTAGGTCTTTAGGGAATAGACCGAGAAGGGGAATAGCTGGGTCAAATGGTGGCTCCATTCCCAGCTTTCCAAGAAATCTCCATACTGCTTTCCAAATTGGCTGCACCAATTTGCAGTCCCACCAGCAATGTACAAGTGTACCCTTTTCCCCACATCCTCGCCAGCACTTGTTGTTGTTTGACTTCCTAATGGCTGCCAATCTTACTGGAGTGAGATGGTATCTTAGGGTGGTTTTGATTTGCATTTCTCTGACAGCTAGAGATGGTGAGCATTTTTTCATGTACTTGTTGATTGACTGTATGTCCTCCTCTGAGAAGTGTCTGTTCAGGTCCTTGGCCCATTTGTTGATTGGGTTGTTTGTTCTCTTATTGTCTAATTTTTTGAGTTCTTTGTATACTCTGGATATTAGGGCTCTATCTGAAGTGTGAGGAGTAAAGATTTGTTCCCAGGGTGTAGGCTCCCTATTTACCTCTCTTATTGTTTCTCTTGCTGAGAAAAAACTTTTTAGTTTGAGTAAGTCCCATTTGTTGATTCTAGTTATTAACTCTTGTGCTATGGGTGTCCTATTGAGGAATTTGGAGCCCGACCCCACCGAATGTAGATCGTAGCCAACTTTTTCTTCTATCAGACGGCGCGTCTCTGATTTGATATCTAGCTCCTTGATCCACTTTGAGTTAACTTTTGTGCATGGCGAGAGGAGGGGATTCAGTTTCATTTTGTTGCATATGGATTTCCAGTTTTCCCAGCACCATTTGTTGAAGATGCTATCCTTCCTCCATTGCATGCTTTTAGCCCCTTTATCAAATATAAGATAGTTGTAGTTTTGTGGATTGGTTTCTGTGTCCTCTATTCTGTACCATTGGTCCACCCGCCTGTTTTGGTACCAGTACCATGCTGTTTTTGTTACTATTGCTCTGTACCCAGCCCTTTTTAAATGTTATTTAGAAACAGGGTCTCGCAAAGTTGCTTAGGCCCTTGCTACATTTCTGAGGCTGGCTTTGAACTTGTGACTCTCCCTCTTCAGCCTCCTGAGTCCCTGGGATTACAGGAATATACCACTGTGCCCAGCTCATTTATGTTATCTTTGTTATCTAAAGGAGTGCATGGTTTTACTACTATTCTTATCCTTATCATCATCATCATCCTCATCCTCCTTCTCCTCCTCCTTCTCCTCCTCCTCCTCCTCCTCCTCCTTCTAACTTTTCCCTCTTTCTAAGGAGGTGTCTTCTTGTTGGTTTCATTAATTCCTGAAGAATCAACTCAAAAATGACAGCTACCATCTCCATTCACTGTTCTTGCCTACTTTGTTATTGTCTAGATTGGTTACTATTGTTGTTCCATAGTTCTTTTTATTTTATGGAGATTCAGCAAAGTACTAATTTTAAATGCACAGTTTAAGGAATGTTACACATAAATACATTGTCCTTATGGCTTATGGAGACGTGCAGCACATCTCCCACACCCCATCAACCTACTCAATACCCAAGCCCCTAAAAGTTAAGAGATGTTACTCTAACTTCTTCCACCATAGATTGTTTTCATCTTTCCCTAAATGTCTTTGAATCAAATGGTATATATGCTTTGATGGTACTGATTTCTTTTCTCAACACAGGGCAATAAGATTTATTCTAGGGGTTGGGGTTGTGGCTCAGCGCTAGAGCGCTTGCCTCGCACGTGCAAGACCCTGGGTTCGATCCTCAGCACCACATAAAAAAATAAACAAGTGAAATAAAGGTGTTGTGTTCAACTACAACTAAAAAATAAATTAAAAAAAAAAAGATTTATTCTACAACAGCAATTTACTCTTTGTTCCCATACGGTGTTCCATTCTAGAAACATATCACAATTTGGTTATCTAGTCTTTTTGTGAATGACTTCTATGTTGTCTCAAGTTTTGGGTTACCGTGAATAAAACTGCTAAAAACGCTCTTGTTGGTAAATTCAGTTTCCTTGGTAATATGCTAGGAATGGAATTACTAGGTTAATAGTATAGATTTACAATTAGCTTTAATATATACTATCCTATAGTTTCCTAAAGTTGCTTTGATTTACATTCCTACCAGCAATGGACAGAGTTTAGTGGTTCCACATACTCATCAACAACTGATATTAACAGTATTTTTAATATGAGCCATTCTGGTAAATTATTAGTAATTTATGGGGGTTTCAATTTACATTTTCCTGATTTGAGCATTTGTGGATTTTTTTTTAAAATTACTTATTTATTTTGGGTACCAGAGATTAAACCCAGGGGTGCTCAACCATTGAGCCACATCCCAACCCTTTTTATTTTGAAATGGTCTTGCTAAGTTGCTTACTGCCTCCTAAGTTGCAGAGGCTGGCTTTAAACTTATGATCCTCCTGCCTCAGCCTCCAGAGCCATTGGGATTACAGAAGTGAGTCACCATGCCAGGCAAGCATTTTATAACTGTGTTACTAGGGATGGAATCCAGGGATTTGTGCAATGCTAGGAAAGCACTGTATCACTGAGCTACATCCCCAGCCCTGATGTGAGCATCTTATGTGCTTATTGGTTCATTTGGATATCCTCCTATGAAATTTTGTTCATGTTTTGCTCATAAAAAAAAAAAAAAAAAAAAAACTAGGTTGTGAGACTGGGGTTATGGTTCAGCAGTAGTACACTTGCCTGGCATGTATGAGGCACTGGGTTTGATTCTCAGCACCACATATAAACAAAATAAAGGTCTATCAACAACTAAAAAAAATTTTAAAAAATAAATTAGGTTGTCTTTATTGATTACAAAAGTTCTTCATACAGTCAGAAAATGAGGTCTTTATTGGTTAAACATATTATAAAAATTTCCCAATGCAAGACTTGTCTTTTCACTGTCAGTATGTCTTTGATAAATAACCTCAGTTATAATTAATTTAATTTATCTTTTTTTCTTTTGGGTATTGCTATCGCCTTTGTGTCATGGCTAAATAATCTTTGCCTACCTAAAAACATGACTATATGGTTTTATTTTCTCCTAGAAATTTTGTTTTAGTTTTAACAGTTAGGTCTACAATCCATTCAGATGAAATTTTATCTATGGTACAAAATGAAAGATCAAGGTTCTTCATTTCCCCCATAAGAATATCTAATTGCCTTAGTCCCATTTATTAACAAGATCATTCTTTACCCATTGCATTTCAGTGGTGGCTTGTATACAGCAAGTAACTAAATATATGTTGAGTTTTTCTGGATTCTATTCTCTTTTATTGGCATATTTGTCCATGTTTACCTTCAAACAATGCCATCTTGATTAATTATAAATTTCTAATAAGTCTTTAAATCTGGTACTCCAACTCCTCCAACTTTGTTTTTCTAGGTCTTTTGCATTGCCTTTTTTTTTTTTTTTTTTTGTATCACGGATTGAACCCAGGAGCTCTTTTGAAATTGTAAAAAAGTGTATCTCTAAATTGCTGAGGGTGGCCTTGAAGTTTGATCCTCCTGCTTCTGCCTCCTGAATCACTAGATTTTAGGTGTCTGCCACCATACTCAGCTCTTCCTATCAATTTCTTTTAAAAAGTTGGTTGGAATTTTGATTGGGATTGTATTGAATCTATAGATTAATTTGGTGAGACTTGATAACGTTAATAATACTGACTTCTAATTCATTCATGTTACATATTTCTCCATTTATGTTTTCTTTAATTTCTCTTATGTTTTGTAGTTTTCAGTGTAGGGTTCTTTTTTTTTTTTTTTTGAGAGAGAGAGAGAGTTTTTTTTTTTTTAATATTTATTTTTTAGTTTTCGGTGGACATAACATCTTTATTTGTATGTGGTGCTGAGGACCCAACCCAGCGCCACGTGCATGCCAGGTGAGCGCACTACCGCTTGAGCCACATCCCCAGCCCCAGTGTAGGGTTCTTTACATCCTTTGTTAGATTTATTCCTAGATATGTTTTCTGTTTGTTGTTGTTGTTGTTTGTTGTTTTGTCTTTTTGATGGTGGTGGAGGATCAGGGATTGAACTCAAGGGCACTCAACCACTGAGCTACATCTCCAGTCCTACTTTTGTATTTTATATTTAAAAAAAAAAGTTTAAAAGATAATGATATATTTTGTTGCATTAATGTAAAAATCACTTAAGGCTAAATTTTATTAGCTTTTATTAAACACTAAATTCTGGTCAAGACTAATTTCTTTGACACATGAACTACAATTATGTTCAAAAAACGAATTAAGGTCTGTATGTCTTCCAGAATAATACTAGTGTTGCTAGCTACAAGAGAAAGCCAAGGAAAGAAAAAAGGGCTACTTGTCCTCTTTGAGGACCAGATTGAAAGAATGTGAAATGGTATATGAAGCCAAGAGATAATAACTTAAGGTTTTATAATATATAAAAACTTATGGTTTCATAACATAGTGTAGAGGGTATAGGGAGGTCAAGGAGATGCTTAACAATCTGCTCTTCACAGATTGTGGTTATCAAAGGCCAGACACATTTGTCATTGAAGAAAGAACTCAATTTTATTGGTTCTTCATCTAAGACAAATTGTTTTTGGATTTTGGAATATCAGAAATGAAGCAACAATTGCCTGACAACTATAGTAGACTATTTGGAGAATTTCAATGTCAGTATTCTACTCTCAGACTATAAAGACTTTACTGAAGTTCTCATAAAATGTAATAAATGCTAAGAATATGGAAAAAAAAACAAAAAAGAAAAAAAAAAAGAAATGGAGTTCATCTAGCTTTTGCTGAAGCTAATTTTGAACTCTCAATCCTCCTGCCTCAGCCTCTCAACTTGCTGGGATTACAGGCATGCACCACCATGCCCAATTATACCTGGTGTTTTTTTAATGTTATGAATGATGTTTAAAAGATTTTCATTTTCTAACTGATTGTAGAAGCATAGAGAAATAGGGTTAGTTTTGTATATTAACTTTCTATTTAGCAGCCTTATTAAATTCAGTTTTGAATTCTAATAGTTATTTACAGACTTTTTCAGAATTTCTATGTACATCATCATATCATCTGTGAATAATGACAGCTTTCTTTCTTTCTCCCAATTTTTTAGCATTGTTTGATCATACCTATAGGCTTTTTACAGATTGATGTCATTTATCAAGTTAAAGAAGTTTCTCAGTATTATTGGTTTGTAGAGTGTTATTACATTAACAAGTATTGAATTCTGTCAAATGCTTTTTGCATATTGAGATGATTACAGTTATTCTCCCTTAGTCTGGTAATGTTAAATTTACATTAGCTGATTTTCAAATGTAATGTTAATCTTGTATTACTAGAATAAATCTGGTGATTTTTAAAAATTTGTTCTTTTTAGGTATACCTGAGAATAGAGTGTATTTTGACATGTCATACATACATACATGGAAAGGTGTGATTTTTAAAAATATAATGTTGGCTTTGATCACTAGTACTTTTTTAACCTCTCTCCCACTGTGCTAGCAGGTGTAGACTAAACACTTCTAGGCACCCACCCCAGGGGTCTTATTGAAGCTAACAGAATGTTCCTGAAAGTCTTATCTCAGTTAAATTAGGTTAGGTAAATTTAGGGTTAATAAATCTTGGATTACAAATTTTTAGATGAGCATTCTTTAAATAATTAACATATTTGCATGCAAAACTAAGCAGGGAACATAAAGTTTAAGGTAATAAAGGAGACAGATTCAAAAAGAAGGCAGAGATGCCAGTTTATCCTGATTTTGGCTACCCATGGGACATTCACAGGCCAGGTAAAGAGTCAGTGCTCTTAGCAAAGTCAGCCTAAGTCCCTCTTACAATATCAGTTAATATGTTTTCCAGTTTCTTTAAGATTCTGAGTTCAGAGCCTGGACTAATGTGTGTATTGGGTGACCGGAACTGTGGCCGATTGATGTTGTATGTCACCCAGCTTTGAAACCAAGAACCGAAAAGGGCTATTACCTTGTATATGTACCAAAGGCATGATTGATATAAGAACAGAAACTGATTCCCCTCTCAGGAGCACATTAAAATAAAACTGTTGATGCAGAGAAGGACTTATATCTCACATGTGCCACACACCCCTCCTGTAATTACCCAAACAGAGTACAGAGTACTTCAGTCCAGTACTAACCAGAGTAATTCAGTACTCAGTTCTCAAGGATACTGAGGAAAGTCAACAACACAGGAGGGACTGGGAGATGCAAATGAAGAAAAGTAAGAATGCCAACCAATAAAGGGAGGGAAAGGCATCTTATGTATCTCCAGAGCCAACTAATACTTGGCACAGAGCAGGGGCTTTATGAATAGCTGCTGAATAAATGAATAAATGGCCATTCCCTGTGTAGGACCCTGAAGGACATGGAACTGTGCATTAGGACTTGAGATAAGACCTAAAATGTTTTGATGTCAAAATCACAAGAGAAGAGACTGAACTGTAATTCCCTGGTTGGGACATCAGATTTGAGGATGTGGAGTGGGTTAATGAAGCGGTTTTTTTTTTTTTTTTTTAAGTTCTGTTGACTGATATCAAGAAATCTGTGGGCAGTTCAGGGAGTGCCTACATCACGCTCAGGAACCTCTAACCTTTCCTTAGTCCTCTCTTCCTCAGTTGCTGTCAGTCTGTTTGGGGACTGGGGGAGGGGAATTCAGTTCATTTTAGAAGCATTTAGGAGAAAGATTCCTAGTCAATATCCCACAAGTGGGTCCTAGAACTGAGACATACCAGTCTGGAAGGGTTACTGGACTTTTGGAGTCCAAGCTATCTAAAACACCCTAGACAACAGCAAAAATATACATAGAGTTTCCCCACAGACCTGAAGTTTACAGTTACACACAATAAGATAAGTGTTGGGCCAAATGCAGTGGCACATGCCTGTAATCCCAGTGGCTGGGGAGGCTGAGGCAGGAGGATCACAAGTTCAAAGCCAGCCTCAGTAACTTAGCGAGGCCCTAAAAGCAACTTAGTGATATTCTATCTCAAAATAAGATATGAAATATGTCTGGGGGTATAACTCAGTGATTAAGTGCTCCTGGGTTTAATCCCTAGTTAAAAAAAATCATGTATCTAGAAAAGGGAGCTTGGTATTGGAAAGGACAATATGTCACATTAAAAATCGAAAAACATACAAAGGAACAATATTGACCAAATTTTGTTGTTATACTGTGTGCATGTGTGGATACGTGACAATGAATCCCACTGTTATGTATAACGTATAATGCATCAATAAAAATATGAAAAAAAGTATGAGCCTCTGATGACTCAACTGAGTGGAATTATTCAATTAGCAACCCTCTCTCAACACTTCCTGCAACCAAAAAAAGCTATACTTAATCTTCTCAAAGGAGGTTATAAGCATTGTCTTTCACCACCAGAAATTAAGCAGGATCTAGAGTTTATATTGAAACTTGTAATATGATAAGTTTTGGTTAGCAACTCAAAATTAAATTGTCCTTAAAGAATGAACACAGCTCAGGATGGGACATCAAAGTTCAGGCACCACTTAAGTCTTAACAAACAGGTTATGACAGTTGTCATCTTGGTTAGCAGGCAACAAGAAGAATTCAGTTCCCAAAGTGATACAGGGATTAAAACTACAAATTACAAAAATAAAGTGCAGCATTTTGTAAGCATTATAGATAGGTATTTATGGGTAAAGAAATCAACATTAGAAAAGCAAGCCTCTTTAAAAAGTTAAAATTTGGGGCTGGAGTTGTGGCTCAGCAGGAGAGCTCTCACCTGGCGCTAGGTTCGATCCTCAGCACCACATAAAAATAAATATGTAAAATAAAGATATTATTAAAAAAGTTAAAATTTGCTATTAAATTCACAAAAATATACTCAAGAAGAGCATCTAAAAATGTAAGAAAAGGGGAGTGAGAAGGTGCAGTTTGGAAGGGAAAAAATTATAAATTCAGTGATGAGATAATGGCATTCAATACCAGATTCCAGGAGAAGCTTCTCAAAATATCAGTTTTTTTTTCCCTTCCTTTGAAACCTGAAAAATGCATGGTATCTATTTATAAGATTCTAAATGCTCAAAGGAGAGAGTACTCAAGTTAATAGCCATCAGAAGAAAACAAATCAAATTGCTAAATGATTTCACTGTCAGTCTGAATCAACTTTAAAAGAATGAACAACACACCAGATATGATGGCCCACACCTGTAATTGCCCCAGCTCAGGAGGCTGATGCAGAAGGATCATGAGTTCAAAATCAGCCTCAGCAACTTAGCAAGACCCTAAGCAACTCAGCAAAACCCTGTCTCTAAATAAAATACAAAAAAAAAGGGGGGGGGCTGGGATGTGGCTCAGTGGTTAAGCACCCTTGAGTTCAATGCCCAGTACCCAAAAGAAAAAGAATGAACAACATAGCTACTCAGAGAGGTGAAGGAAGAGAATCAAAACTCCAAGGCCAGCCTGAACTACTTAGTGGGACCCTGTCTCACTAAGATTGTATTTCAGCCACAGACTTTGTAAAGGCATTTCTTCTTGTGAACACATACTTTATGCAAAGTTATTTCATTTCTAAATGGAAATGTCTTTATAAACTCAATTTTTGGGGGGTCCTCCTTTTACTTTTCTCCCCATTATATAATATGCTTTACTGGCAATATCTCAACTGAACTGTTTCTATATTTTGCATATTTTGCATTTCTACTGTGCTACTAAGTTTTATTCTACTAATATTTAAAAAGATGACATTTCTTCTTTTTGCATTTATGGACTCTCCTTTTTTATTTTTTCAATGTGTAATTTTTTCATTCATCTAAACCCAAATCCAAATGGCATTAACTGGGTATATGGTAAAGTCCTATATCTCTGCTTTATCTTGGGTAATTAGTTCCTCTACATCAAGAAAACACATCCATTCTCTGAATTCACTAAATGGACTGCTGTTGCTCAACAGTTTGTCATTCCTCATATGGTGCAAACCACAGAATGTCGAATCTGTTTTTATATCACCAACACTTAAGTTCCCAATTCCCAGGTTATACTTGTATAGTCTCTTCTTTTTTGGGGGGGTACAGGGGATTAAACTCAGGGGCACTCGACCACTGAGCCACATCCCCAGCCCTATTTTTTGTATTCTATTTAGAGACAGGGTCTATACTGAGTTGTTTACGCCTTGTTTTTTGCTGAGGCTAGCTTTGAACACACAATCCTCCTGTCTCAGCCTCCTGAGTCTCTGAGATTAAAGGTGTGGGCCACAGCGCCCAGCAGTCTCCCCTTCTTAATGAATATTTGCATTGTATTTGTTCTGATTCATGTCACAGTAAAATTTATAGCCATCTTGTCAATGAATGTAGGGTTTTTAATCAACAGTGAAAAAGAAAAGAGAGGGGCTGGGGTGGTGGCTCAGTGGTAGAGTGCTCGCCTAGCATGCATGAGGCACTGGGTTCGATCCTCGGCACCACATAAAAACAAACTAATTTATCCACCTAAAACTTAAAAGATACATAAATAAATAAATATTTAAAAAAAAGAAAAGAGAACTGAATTCAATTTATGTTACAGTATTTCCTGCTACCAAGGAGAGCCCACCGGTAATGCTGAGCAGCTTCCTGTATAGATCTTCTTTGCTTCTTTGCTTTGGGTTGTTACTGGATACAAACTGACCATTTCCCTGGGATCTGATACATATTGCAGAATATTTGACAATTTTTTTACAAAAATTGGTCCAGAAGATAATGAAAATGCAATGGGAACTTCTGGGAAAAAAAGAGTTAAATAGAAAAAAATATTTTTTTTTTTAAGAGAGAGAGAGAGAATTTTTTTAATATTTATTTTTTAGTTTTTGGTGGGGACAACATCTTTATTTTATTTTTATGTGGTGCTGAGGATCGAACCCAGCGCCCCACACATGCCAGGCCAGCGCGTTACCTTGAGCTACATCCCTAGCCCAAACACTATCTTTTGTAACAAAACTGTATGTAAAAGGAAAGAACCTAAAGCAATGATAGCAGCAAAGGTGACCGAGCTTCTGTTTCTATCCTCACCTAATAGGTCATCAATAGTTGCCTGTTAGGAAAACTGTAGAAAATTGAGTTGAGGAAGTAAAATTTACCCATATTTTAAGAGGAAAGTATGACATTTTCAAAAAGTTAGAAAATTGGAGGTATTTCCTTTTCTAATCTACAATTATGATCAAAGTGGAATTTTTGTTGTTCTCTCTTTTTGAGGAAGGATGTTCTACAAAATGAGACACAGAAAATAGAGGAAGATGATATTGTTCAAGCAATCTAGTTCAAGAAGTCATGATTAGCCTGAAAAGCTGGAGAGAAGTGCTCACATACTCCAAATTTTAGGAGAGGTGACCATTAGCAAATCCCTGTTTGTAAACAGTTCTTCCCACAGTTGTCCCAAAGACATATTTAAGAGGACGTTGGGCAGGGGTGAAGGAATGCAGGCAAACAACATTTTAACTGGGATAAAATTGGCATTTGAAGAAAATAGACTACTCTTAGCTTGCTTTATACTGACAAACTTTTTTGTTTGTCAGTATAAAGCAAGCTAAGAGTAGTCTATTTTGGCAATCGATAAACTCTTCAGTGATATAGACAATAAACTTGTTTATATTGATTATAGTGATATCAGTAAATATATAAATACATTATGACCTGTGTCACCAGCACCCGTGGATTTGACCTCAGGGGGCAGGGTGTTATTTCCACTAAATCCCATGAAGTATCTCATAAGTAGTGAGGATGATCACGGCAGTAAAACAATAAAACAAAATCTGACATAAAAGTGATTCTTTCCAATACTGCAAAACTTTGTGGTACAGGCTCACAGAATGGAGATAAAGTCAAGCATTGGGACTGGACCTCATTCCTGACTTCTTGTTTAACCTCATGTAACCTTTGTCTTCCACAATAATCAGATAAAGTATGTTTTATCTCATTATCATGAGTTTGGCTATTATCCAGAGGACCTTCGGACAGCTACCCAATCTAGCCTGTCTCATGTGTAATTTGTCATTTGTCAGGAACTGCATATGGGCAAACTAATCGGTGACAAGACTAGCTACAGGAAATATTGATATTTGTTGAGATTTGCAGAACTGAAAATCATCTTGTGACGAGGCGATTAGAATCAGATGTGCATCATCTGGCCACCCACTGTGAGCAGGCACCCACCCGTCTGGGAACATCCATTAACCACCTATGTAAACCACTCCTCACTCAGTTTTCCAAGCAAGATGGGTTTCATGACATGAGTCCTCTACCTTCTCATCTAACTAGCTTTTCCAAGAAAGTCACCTTCCTTTACTCAACACCTTGTCTCTCGACCTAACCAGCCTGGTGTGTAGTCAGCAGCCGGACACATTCCCATAACTGAGAATTTTTAAGGGCAATAAGCAGCAGTTAGGTCCGTTTCTTTGGTAATATTACCCTAAACGTCTCTTTATACTTTATTTTAAGATCTCCAGCTTTGTTGTCCATTCTGTTGTTTTTCAAAAGGTCCTTTTTATAAAGAGAAATTACTTTCTGGATCCTGATTGATTTGAGAAGCAATTGACATCTGGAATGTACCTCTTCCTCTATATCTCAAGGAAAAAGTGAGCAGTTTTCTTCCTGGAGGCTGGTGTCCCTGATCTGGCCAACAGAGTTTTCCATTTTTTCCCTTTTCCCCCTTTTTTTCTTTATTTCTAACTTGCATTTTGCAGCATTTGGTAAGACAACAGGAAGTGCTAGGCTTCCTCTCCAGGGCATTCAGCTGAAGGATGTGCTCACCACATTGAAAACAGTAGCCGGAAAAGAGAAACACACCCACCCTCCAGAAAGCAAGACCCTCTCCCTGGCCCCCTCACCATGGCTCTCCGTGTCCTCCCCATCCAGGCCCCCTCCTCGTTGGAGGCTAGGAGGCCCGATTAGGGTTGCAACTGTTCAGACCAAGCCAGTGTTCAAGCAAACTCTATCCCCATTAAAACTTGGTTTTACTGTATGGCTCCCCATAATCTCTTCTTATGCATTTTTTTAAGGTCTGTGGGAAAGACTGTTTTCAAATTGTCATCTTCTAATACCATCTCTCTTAAGGATTTTTTTTGTTTGTTTGTTCGTTTGTTTCACTTGTGGTGCTGGGAATTGAACTCAGTCAGAGTCTTGTGCATGGTAGGAAAGTGTTCTACTACCTAACTACATCTCTAGTGCCCCTCTTAAGATTGTGAGATTACGCAAGAGACTTCTCTCAATGTAAGTCACATCGGAGATACTGTTGTGTAAAGTTCCTCAGGGTTAACCATTGAGATTCAGACTCATTTGAGGTCATAATTGCTATGGATGTTCTGCATAACATGGTTTGCTCTGTTGCCCTTTCTTCCTTCCTTCCTTCTTTTTTTTTTTTTTTGAGGGAAGCAGGTACAGGGACTGAACTCAGAGGCTCTTAACAACTGAGCCACATCCCTAGCCACCCCCCCCCCTTTTTTTTTTACTTAGAGACAGGAACATGCTAAGTTGTTTAGGGCCTCCCTAAATGGCTGAGGCAGGCTTTGAACTTGTGATCCTCCTGCCTTAGCCTCCTGTGCCTCTGGGATTACAGGCATGTGCCACCGTGCCTGGACCCCTTTTATTTTTTGAGACAGGGTCTCACTAAGGTGCTTGGGGCCTTGCTAAATTGCTAACTTGCAATTTTCTTGTCTCAGCCTCCCAAGTCACTGGGATTATAGGCATGTACTACCACCCCTGGCTGAATTGCCCCTTATAATCTTAACACCCTTGAAAAAAAGCAAAGCGGAAGATTACTGATGAGAAATTTTAAATATGACAGTTGTTGGGAATCTAGTTTTCATGTTTCACATCTTAAAGGATCTGGAAGGTGGGAGTGCAGGACTGCAAAGCTGAAGAGTGACACAGGTCCAAGAGCCCAATAACCACCAAGGACTGTCACTGTACTGGCATTTAATGGACAATTAAAACAAAAGCTGGGTCTGATATGAAAAACACAAGCAACTCTCAAGAGCAGTCATTAAAAAAAGACAGTTTTTAAAAGTCCTGAGACGTATCATTTGAGAGAAACTCCATCTGAGATGTCAAGGTGTTGCATTGCAAGCTCCTTTGAAGACTTTTCTGGGGTTTAGTTAGTCCCCTTTGACTATCTCCTTGGTAACACCAAGAGTCAAGAACTGCCAAGTTTCAGAATGGGTCAGTGTCTTAACATCTCATAAGTCTGAGTTAGTTACGTTTATTAATGTTTAACTGAATCTTTCTTCCCTGAGAAAGTGCATCTCTAAAAGTTATATGTTTGAAAGATTTGGATCAAGTGATCAGCCTTAAAACTGCCTCCTCCCTGGCAAGACTTTCAGTCTCTAATCAATACTCACATGCACGCTGAACCTTTAAAATCTTGGTGAAAACCAGAGGCCTCTTGATTAGCCTTTCATCAAGATTGTTCAGCAGGAAGACGTTGCACATCAAGAAGAAGGGATTGTGTGAGATTCCTCCCGTTGTAAATTACCTCCAGAAAATCACCACACCATGCTGATGACTTCTTAACAGTCTCAGTTGCAGTAGGTGATCTTCTACTATGCTGGTCTTCCTTACCCCTGCCCCATATGAAGCCTCTTCACATTTCCCATTAATCAGCAAATGCTTACTGTTCAGCAACTTCTTATCACCTTTAGATTGACGGACTCGATAAAGATGGTCAAGTTGCTGAAGCTGCTTTCTCTTAACATAATGATAACATTTCTTAACATAATGATAACATCTTGACCACAGTTCTCTATGACCTTAGGCGAATTTTATCTGCTCTCAGCCTAGGTTTCCCCAAGATTAAGTAATTTTAGCCATATAAAGTATTTAGCACACACAGAGAAAAAGTTTGGTAATCATTAGTGGTAACGAAAGATAAGAAGAGCACTTACTAGTAAGTAAGGAGTATTTTTTTAAATATTTTTTTTAGTTGTAGTTGGACAACAATATCTTTATTTTATTTTTTATGTGGTGCTGAGGATTGAACCCAGAGCCTTGCACA
Organism: Marmota monax; assembly: GCF_021218885.2. Classification (NCBI taxonomy): domain Eukaryota; kingdom Metazoa; phylum Chordata; class Mammalia; order Rodentia; family Sciuridae; genus Marmota; species Marmota monax. Next base: position 7,917,583 of record NW_026693473.1, on the reverse strand, counting down.
TGCTAGGCGAGCGCTCTACCACTAAGTCACAACCCCAGCCCAGGAGTATTTTTTAAATAACATTTTTCCTAGCCCTGCCACCATCTGTTTACTTTGGCCATCACCACACCCAGTCTTAGAGATCTTTAAGGATAGAAACTTCTCCCACTCCAATTTGGGTAAAATCTGAATACATTTGTGATACAATGAGATATGCCATCTTACTCATGTCAACACAGTGACTCAGAGGGACGCCATCTTTAAGGAACTGGCCTTCCTAGCTCTGGCTGCATTCTTAGCATTCTCCCCCAGTTCTGGGATTTTCTATCACAATATCACTAAATAAATAACCAGCTGCATCACCAAGGGTCTCAAAAGGAACCAGATGGTGCATTCCAACAAAGGTAACTCAAGGAGGATTTATAAAGGGACTACTTACAAAGAGTCAGTTAGGGAAAGGCAACCAACAAAGGACAAGGCAGTTACACAGGGCAGAAGAGACAGAACTGTTACCTACCCTAAGCCCAGAGGGAGGGACCAGCACCAAGAGTGGTTCCTAGACCCAGAGGCAGAGATTTATATATAAAGAGCCACCTTGAGAGGAGTGTTATCTTTGGTTGATAGTACCTATTCACCAGTTTGAGACAAATTCAAATGACAAGAGGGTAAATAACTGAACCTCATTTTCCTCTTTCTCTAATCTGTCAAGACTTCTTCTTAGCCAGATAGAACTGGAAGCCAGAGGGAAAGGGAGAAGTCACCTTGGAAGTCACCCTCCTGGGCAACAGAAATATGGAAAGTGGATATGGAGGGGCAAAGGCAAGTTATCTGGCACATTAAGTAAGTAAAAGTGGGTCATGCATGAATCAATAATGATGACAGATGGCCAGTGATATGACCTAAGGATCATTGTTTATCCAATTTCTTGCAACTGGGGTCCTTGGAAAAAATCAACTAAGCTCTAATAACTTATATTGTGCCTCTAACAAAACCTTAAGCTTTTATTTTGACCATATTTTCAATATCTGAATTGTTGTTATTCATGTTAACAGACCAGTCTCTGACATTTATCTTTGATTCTGAACATTTTCCTGTGTGAATATTCTGGCATGTGGCGACTGGGGGTGGACCCCACTTCCCACCCACTGAGGAAGAACTGCTTGGTGCTCGGTTCTGGCTGTATGGGAGATCTTAGGCTGATAACCACCCTGGTCCTACCAAGGAATTCTGGTATCAGGCTCTGTGGGTCTTTCCCTCTCCAGTACTCCCTGAGAGGACATTAGAGTACACTCTCAGAGGTGGATTATAGTATACAAAGCTGGGCAAGGGTACAGAATCTGCTGCAGAAACTGTAGCTCAGGTCTGGAGGCAGAAATCCACACACTCTATTCAACCTTCTCACCACACTGAAAGAAATCCAGAAAATAGCTTTTTTAACTTAGGGATGGAATAAACTAGTAAAGAGAGACCACAGCCTTCTGAAGTCACTATCACCAGCAGAGGTAGGGCTCTGTCCTAATTTCTCAGTCTGAGACCCTACTAGGCAGGGCCCTAAGAGCAGGAAAGGTGGGTGGTCTGTGTGGTGCCACTTGAATAACTTTGAAGGGCCTTCTATACCCCAGAGATGATCTCTCCAGCAGACCTGAGTTTCTGTCTTAACTTTCCATCATTAGAGTCATTCCTTTATATGATGAATTTGTTTCCAGAATATGCTGCTTAAAAGGGAATGGTGCTTGTTATTCTTTTTGTTTGCTCAACATCTTGCTTCCCTTCTTTGTTTTGATAACTCTGTCCCTTATGAGTATTTGCAGGAAGCAGAGCCCAGCTATCATAAACACGTCACTGAGGGGTACAGCATGTGCTGTTCCAGTTCTTCCAGGAGCCAGGCAGGGGCATAGGACCTAAGGTCAAATGACCATACACTTGCTCCAGATTGTGCATTAGCTAGTGAGTGACACAACAGAATTTGGGGGCATTTATTTTCTGCAGTGGGTGGCAGCAGTGGTAGCAATCCTGCAGTGGTGACAGCCATGCAAACCATGGTGTCCAATATTAAAGAGTGATTACAACAATGTTCTCTCAATGATTGTTTTTGACGTAGTGTGGGCTGAGATTCCAACTGCTGCATGGCATCCCCATCCCTACCCATTTTCTGAGCCTCATCCTCAGCCTTACCAGAGAGACTAGAATTTCCCAGCATCCTTGTACTAAATCCCCATGCTGCTTAAATCAGATAGGATCATCTTCAGTTGCAAGAAACTGGGAACGCTGACTGATACAAAGGGTGACACATTAACTCAAGATCAGTCACAGATAGATTCACTTGTCTAAGAAGCTAGTTGTCCCTTTGGGAAATAGCAGGGCCCTAGGGAAAGGGCTCTTTGTTCATGTAGGAAGAAATCAGGAAAGTCTGGTCTTATGGGCATTGGCTGGTGGAGCTTGCCAAGATGGACTGGCCAAAGGCAACCTGAGGGACAGCCATGGCACTGGATGGGGCCACTACAGGATGGAAACATTGATAGGAAATGTGGGGTCACTGTAAGGGCAAAATCTAATGCTATCTAAGGACTGCCACTGTTACTACAGAATGAAATAACCTAGGAGAGTAAACTTCCCTTGGGAAGTTTCTGCTTGTTAAAGTAATGCCACTTTTTTTTTTCTCTTTGATTTCTGACATTTAGTTTACACAGTAATAGAAATATAATAGAAATCAGTTTGTGGGATTTCTGTCCTCTCTCAGTTTCCCTCTTCCACACTGCAGTTAAACCCCTTTAAGATTAATAAGTGGAGATAAAAAAGTTCAAAGACAGTGTGAATTCTCAACTACCAAAAAGACAGGGGCTGTGTCTTTATTATCTTTTCCTAGAAAGGAGCTCAGGACTTGTTCACCATTCACTGAAGGAATGGAGGGAGAGAGGATGTGAGTACAGATGCTGAACACTGGCTAAGAAGTTATTCATGATCCTCTTGAAGAGTATGAGCACACTTCACGCCTTTTTGCATTTCTCTTTATTTTCCCTCAGAACAAAAACTGTTCCTAGTGCTCAGTTTACTGACTGGAGAAACTCTAAGCACAGTTATTGTTCTCTTTAGCTTTTCCATAGAAAGGTCATGTTCATCTGCCAGAGACTCTAGATATGAATCCGGGGACCCTGGAGAGGCCCTGCCACAGGCCCTTTCTCATTTCAGTGGCAACAGGGCCAACATCAGGGGGTGAGACTTGTCTCATGCCAGACCCTCCAGCTGTGCCTGGAAATCATTGTCCTTGCCAAATCCCCAGGGCACTGACTCTCACCCTCCCTAGGACATGCTCTCAAAGGTGTGCTTGCTGTAGAGTAGCACTGGATTGCTACTCTTTTATCTCCATGGATGTCACCAAGGGAAAGGAACTGAAAAACAATAATGGGAAAATACACAAAAGAACATCAGAAAAAGAAAAAAAGGCAAGCTGTGTTTGATTTAAAAAATATTTGAGACACATTGTCTTTTATTTTCATAGTATGTCAATAAATATTTTATCTGGATGATGAGGATGAATCACAAGGGTGGAGGAAGGACTTGAGGGGACTAAAGGATGGAGATATTTAAATTTTTAATTTAAACCTCAACTCATCAGACTTGGCCTCTGCAGCAGATTTTTCGGGGATTGAATCACAGAGTGCTTAACCACTGAACCACATCCCCAGCTCTTTCTGTATTTTATTTAGAGACAGGGTCTCACTGAGTTGCTTAGGGCCTTGCTAAGTTGCTGAGGCTGGCTTTGAACTTGCAGTGCTCCTGCCTTGGCCTCCAGAGCCACTGAGATTACAGGCATACACCACCACACCTGACCTCTGCAGCAGATCTTAAAATCTAGCAAAGAAAGTTGAACAAATCAAATTTCTAACCTGGTATGTCACCAGGTCAGTATACGGAGGACCAGTGGCAGCGGCTCTTGATTACCTGAAGCAAAGGCTTCTTAAAAGTGAGGAAGATCACAGTGCAGGCCACCAATAGGGTGAGGCAGCTGGGGAGAATAAGCACAAGGTAGAGCAGGCCCATGTCTACCCGCTCCCACTTGCAGTCCTGAGGCACGCCGCCTGGCAGCTCCAGCACACGAATGACCTTGGAGGAGAGGTTGCAAGTGACCATGGCCAAGTCGGCGACACTCTTTAGGTGCTGCAGGGCCCCCCATCCCTCCACTCCACAGCAGTCATATGGATTCTGACTGAGGTAGATGGTCTGCAGACTCCTCAGGAGCTGCTCAGACACAGCCCTCTGAGGAAGGGCAGTGAGAGAGTTTCTGCGGAGATCCAGGGTCTGCAGAGCCAGGCTGCTCCTGAACCTCGGGAAGCTAGTCAAGAAATTTCCTGACAGATCCAAGTCCCTCAGATTCCCAAATCCAGAAAAGTCCAATTCTGTGAAGCCAGAATTGAGGCCCACGTTCCTGAGAGATAGGACCTGTAAGGTGCGGGCAATATCCTGGAGAGGAGCAATGCTCCCATTCAGAATCCCCCAGTTGCTGGATAGGTCTAAGTGAGTGAGGGCCGTCCCTTGGAATGGGCAGTCTTGTAATGCCCCTAACCCACAGCCCTCCAGAGAGAGGCTCCTTAAAGATGTCATATTTCTGAAATCCACACAGCTGGGGGGTCCTGCCCTATCTAAGGGAGCTGGCTGGGGACAAAGTAAGACCTGATTATGGCTCATGTCAATTGTAGTGATGTTACTGGCATTGGCAAAAAGGCCAGTGGGGACACCCTGGAGCTGGTTGGAGCTCAGGTTAAACAAGCGGAGGCTCTTTAGGCAGCCCGTAAGCCCTGGAGCCAAGTGCAGCTCTGAGAGCTGGTTGTGGCTCAGGTCTAGTTCTGTAAGTGCGGCTAGGGGCTCATGCTCCCGGATGTGGAGCATCATCAGGCAATTCTGGTTGAGGTTCAGGTGGGAGAGGGAAGGCATTTTCTTTAGGAAGCCATCTGGCAGGTACTGGAACTGGTTCTGGCTCATGTCCAGGAAGTGAAGAGCTGCCAGGTCACTGGAGGCAAACTCTTCCCAGAGGCTGACAGTGGTGATGTTGGTCACGTTGCCGTCCACAAGGAGGAACTGGGCCACCATCTCCTGCGGTGACGAGGTATTGTACAAGTCCCTGTAGAAGCCCATGTTGTTGTCCCGTAGCAGGAGAGTGTGCAACTTACTGCACTGGGGTAGGAGAGGGAAGAACAGCAGTTGGTTGTGAGACAGGTCCAGCATCTCCAGCTCAAAGGCAGCCTCCTCCTTGGCTGCCAGGAACCACTCCAGGGCATTGTAGCTGATGTTTAGAAACTGTAGCTGTGTGAGACCAAAGTCTACAATGCAGGGGAGGTTGTTGTAGGCCAAGTTGAGGCGTCTAAGCTCAGTCAAGCCATCAAAAGCACCACCCTCAATCTCAAAGATGTAGTTCCTCTGCAAATCCAGTTCCCTGAGGTGCTCCAGGCCCTCAAAGACACAGTCATCAAGCCTCATCAGGGTGTTCCTTGCCAGGGACACAGCCTCCAGTGAAGAGAGGTTCTGCAGCATGAGGGCTGCCATGTCTTCCGTTAGGGAGTTTCCTGACAAGTCGAGCCTCCGCAGATCTGGCAGAGTGTGGAGAGCAGCTGCTGTCTCTTTGTAGTTCTCAGAGAGGCAGTTGTCAGCCAGAGCCAGACTGTGCAGGTGGCCTTGCCCCTGGAAGGCATCAAGGCCGATGAGTCCCAGGTGGCAGCTGTGCAGGCTGAGGTTCTCCAGAAGAGGGTACGGCTGGAGGGAATGATTCCACAGGGTCTTGAGAGGGTTGGCGTCCAGGATGAGTGTCTGTGAGTGGGACGGGAGGCTGCTGGGCACTGAAGCAAGGTTCTGCCCTCTGCAGTCGGCAACGCCATCCCCCTAGGTCCAAAACACATGGGTCAGTGGAAAAGACATCTCTAAAGTACAGATTTATGCACAGATACTTGGTTCATTCATCAGACTGTCTCTGAAACCACTGGAAATGACTCTGGAGATTAGAGTTTTTGAAATAGGATAGGAAAATATTCTTTACCTTCACACTTTAAAAATAGCCAAGAGTTGAGTTCCAGGCCTCACTTAAAACACAGGGTGTCAGAGAAGATCTGACATCAGGTGCTGAGAATTGACAACTGTATTTGAAGTTTAGTTTTAACTCTGAGGGTTGAGGACCAGGTCTCTACTTGGATTTGAATTCTGCCTCTGTTGTTTATGTTCTGTGACCTTGGGGAAATAATTTAACCTTCAGTCTGTTCTGCAAAATGAAGATAAAAAGTGGCACCTATTTAGAAGGGTCGTTGTAAGATTAAAGTGGCTCTCATGAGGAGCTTAGCACGGTGCCAGGTACATAGTTGGTACAGGGTAAATGGTTCACACTGCACAGTACCACTGTGACATAATAGTTGGGTATCTACAGCGCCATTGCCCAACAACCAGCTGTATTGTGGCACCTTCATTTCACCCAAAATATTTTTGCCTGGGAAGCTCCCCTATACCTGTATCAAATAAATATGATAGCAGGTCTACTGATTGTGCACTTTAAGGAGACAGAAGAATGGGGTGACCCTGATGTCACAGCAGAAATCATATAAAGCCTTCTTTAACTCAGCCAGATGTTTTATAGAATTGGCAAAAGCATAGGATGTAAGTTAGGTGTTAGTGAAAACAGTTTAAAATGGTAATTTAATAAAGCCATGTTATTCCTTTCTATAGGTTGGAAAACAAGGCCAATGATTGGCTAAAATTGTGGACCCCATCCCTGAGGGCAAATGGAACAGGGAAGAAGAGTCCTGGGTAAGAAATCCAAGTTAGGAGAGCTAACACTCAAGCTGGAAACTTGCTCTCCCACTTCTTAATTTTGGACCCTGGGCAAGGAACTAATCTCTTAGAATTTCAAGTTATTTTATCTTATGTATATTTTTTGGTACTGGAAATTGAACCCAGGGACACTTTATCACTGAGCTTCATCCCCAGTCCTTTTTTTTTTGAAACAGGGTCTTGCTAAGCTGATGAGGGTCTTGCTAAGTGGCTGAGGCTGGCCTTGAACTTGCCATCCTCTTGTCTTAGCCTTCTGAGTCACACTGGGATAACAGGCATGCGCCACAGTGCCCGGCTGAACCTGCAAGTTCTTTATCTGATTTTAAAAACAACATCCTCTGATAATTAAAATGATGCTATATTGAAATATAGAAAAATAAACTCTTCAGTAACCTCAGACTCTCCCTCAGAAAAACACACACTAACTTTTTGTTACATCTCTTTCTCACTCTTTTCTAAAGATATTACCTACCCTTTAAAAAAAATGAGAACAAACTCTACAAGATGTTCAGTAATCTACTCCATTCCCAATAATGCATGATAGACATATTGTTTTGGCAGTAAAAAATAAATTTGATCACATTTCCTTTTAGGAACCATATTAGTACACTGCATGAATAGCAATGATGAAGAACAAGAGTTCTAAGGTTCACTTCATTTGGGTTGTAATTTTCTTTTTGTTTTGTTGTGTTGTGTTGTTTTGGTACTGAGGATGGAACACAGGGCCTCACATAAGTAAGCATGTGTTCTACCGAGTTACACCCCAGTCCTTGACTCTGTTTTTTATCAAATGGGTGACCTTGGGATAGTTACCTCATCAGTAGAACTCTACTACCCTGCCTGCAAAGTGAAAATTATACTTGTATTTTTTATTTTTTTAGGATTGAGTGTGATTGCTTATATAAAACGCATTTATTATGTCCAAAGTTAGTAATAATTATTTGTTTCATCTAATTAATTAATCCCCCATTATTGAACATTTGAGTTGTTTTTAAATCTCCAGATGGATATTAGAATGAATTTGTCAGGTTCCTTCCACACCCTCCACTCCCCCTAAAAAAGTCTTTGGAATTTTGATTGGTATTTCATTACCATTTTACCACTATGGATTAATTTGGGGGAGAACTTGCATTTTTACAGAATTGAATGCCCCCCTCCCCTACCCCAAGACAAGGTGTTTTTCTATATTTGAGTAAGCGTTGGTCTCCTGGCTTCATGGGGAGTCTCTGAAGAGTGCTGTGGTTAGGGGCTTTCCTCAAGCTGTGAGACCCTGTCCTACCACAATTGCTGTAGTAAAGACCTTTGCAATTCTTTGTGGACCCACCAAAGCACTTCAGAGAACACATGGCCACCAGAGCCCCGGAAATCCTTACCATGTCCAGTTCATTTTAACATCAAATGGCCAGTGTAATGACTTGCAAACAGTTCTCAAATTGTAAGAGTCATGGGAAGTCCATTCTTTGAGCTTCCTGGCAGCTGAATCCCTGCTTCTGGCAGCCAAACCAGAAGGGTCAGGCAGAGAGTCTAGCCTGCACCCTGAAAAGCAGCCAAAGGTTTCATGCTTTATTCTTCTTTTATTTATTTATTTTTTTTTTTGAAGTTGTTGACGGACCTTTATTTTCTTTATTTATTTGTATGTGGTGATAAGAATTGAACCCAATGCCTCCCACATGCTAGGCAAACGCTCTACCACTAAGTCACAACCCCAGCCCTCATGCTGTATTCTTTAAAACTCCAGCTGTCATGGTTCTGAACCACTAGCAGTAACCTCTAACCACTAGTCTAGAGTATGCTCCACTATGATATAGGGATTATGAGTCAGACCAATCTGGATTTTTGTTTTGTTTTTTGGTACCAGGGATCAAATCCAGTGATGCCTAACAACTGAGCCATATCCCCAGACTATTTTATTTAGAGACAGGGTCTCACTAAGTTGCTTAGGGCCTTGCTAAATTGCTGAGTTTGGCTTTGAACTCTCAATCCTCCTGTTTCAGCCTCCCGAGCTGCTGGGATTACAAGTATATGACACCACATCTTAGACACCAGGTTTAAAGCCCAGCCCCACCACTGATTAGCTGGTGACACTGAAGCCACTTTGTGCCATAGCCCCTGCTATCTATAAAATAGAGAAGTAATAATAATAATACCTATCAATAATTCCATAACACTGGGTTATTGTGATAATTAAATGAGTTAAAATATGTAAACCACTCTGGCAGTACCTAGTATGAGAAAGATGACAGGGATTGCTGGCCGTTCCCAGGCATTATCTTTAAAACCTTCAGTTAAAGAGCTACACATGGCATTGAGTGAGGCAGATTCACAGTGATCCAGACACTCCTCCTTGACTAACAATCTATCAATCAGGACAAGGTTGGGACAAGAGCAGCAGACAAGTCAGAGTTCAAGGGGGAAACTCACCAACTTGCAACCCCCTTGGGAAGCCACCATGGCCATCCCACTTCCATTCTTCCATTTCATGGTCAAGAAATGAAAACCCAGGCAGAGCCAAAGGGGCAGCAACTCCATCTCAAGGGCAGCACTGTGGACAAAGGAAAAGAAGCAGCATGTAAGGCAAGGGCATTCCAGAAGGTTGCTCTACGTTGGGTAGAAGGAGCCAGTTCCCAGTTCTGTCTGGTCTTAGAGGCCAGCAGCTACATGGAGGTGAAACCCACAGATTATTCAAATACCTCAATTTAACCAACACTTTCAACCTTTCACTGAAACCCTCAACAACAGCTCATTTTCACTTTGCCTCTACCATTTGATGGACAAGTGGCTGAACTCTGAAACTCCAGAGTCCAGCATTGAAGAAGCAGCAAAGGACTTAATCACGTGTCATTGGGTATTTCCCAAGCTTTGTAATTCTGCTGGAGTTTTCTACCCTCCAGTTTAACTCTGCTGAGGCATGGCAGAAACTCAAGAAATATGTGCTGAATGAATAAAAGAACCAATGAAGGGTAAACTGGGACTGAAATACTACTCATGGCCTCAGGCTCTATAATTGAGTTCCTAATTATCTTGCTGACTGAGGCTTTTTTATAATTTTTTTAAAATATTTTATTTTTTAGTTGTAGTTGAACACAATACCTTTATTTCACTTATTTATTTATTTTTTAATGTGGTGCTAAGGATCGAACCCAGGGTCTTGCACGTGTGAGGCAAGCACTTTACCACTGAGCCACCATCCCTGCCTTTTATAATGTTTTTAATTTTTGTTATTTATTAATTGATTACAGTGACCAATTTTTATATCTATCATATACATCATGATGTTTTAAAGTGTACATACAGGTGAAATGACTAATTTGAACTAAGTAACTCATGCATTATTTTATATAATTAGCATTTTTATTCTTAGGACACTTTGATCCATTTTAGTAGCATTTAGAAAGATACAATACATGAGTCAGGATGGCTACAAACACCTACAATCCCAGTGGCACAGAAGACTCAGACAGGAGGTTTGCCAGTTCAGGACCACTGACTGAGGCTTTTAGAAAAGTGTGGATCTCAATGGTCACCTCATTTGAATACAGCCCTTTGAAAAAAGGATTTTGATATTTTACCTGGAAGAGGAAAAAACTTGATGGGAAAATGAATGAGTGTTATGTTTAGATGTGGTGTCCCCCAAAAGCTCATATGTAAGGCAGTGCAAGAAGGTTCAGAGGAGAAATGACTGGGTTGTAAGTGTCTTAACCCAATTAGTGAATTAATCCCCTGATAGGGATTAATGGAGTGGTAACTGAAGTGGTAGAGTGTGGTTGGAGAAGGTGGGAATTGGGGCAAGGCTTAGGAGTATACATTTGTATCCTGCCAGTGGAGACATCTCTCTCTCTCTCTCTCTCTGCTTTCTGATCACCATGTGAGCTGCTTCCCTCTGACACAGTCTTCCACCTTGATGTTCTGCCTCACTTCGGGCCCCAAGGAATGGAGCCGCTCTTCTATGAACTAAGACCTCTGAAACGGTGACCCCCTAAATAAACTTAGTCACAGCAGCAAAAAAACTGACTAAAACAATGAGCAATCTTCAGATGTAATAAAGATTACATAATGAAGTATGGTTATCAGTCCTCTTGCCTGGCTAGTGCACAGAACAGCAGACATAAGAGGGCTTAACATTATACATATGCCATGCTGGTGTGTGGGGGTGATGGTGCAGGCCTGTAATCCCAAAGACTTGGGATGCTGAGGCAGGGGGATTGCAAATTTGAAGACTGCCTTAACAACTTAGTGAGACCCTGTCTCAAAATAAAAAGTGAAAAGGCTGGCTGGGAATGTATCTTAATGGTAAAGTGTCCCTGGTTTCAATCTCCAGTACTAATATATATATATATATATATATATATATATATATATATATATATATATATATATATATATATTAATCATACATATACCAGGAGAAGAATTTTTAGAACTAAGAGGAACCATAAAGGGTATGTATTATATCATCCACCATCACATTTTTACAGTCAAAGGCCCAGAAATAATAATAGCCTATTCAAGGTTCCAGATTGACTGAGTGGTAAGGGGTCCCTCTCTGAGCTCCAGGATGAGTAACTGGGTAATTTCTTTCTCTGTATATTGCATTGACTGACTTCCAGAGTTAACAGTTGGTGGCATCCTCTCCCAGCTTGGCATTGAATGGGAGGCAAGTGCCTGGCCCAGCATTTCATCTGCCTCAGCCCCTCCTTGGCACCCTTGGGAAGGACTGCAGGCTAGCCCTTGTCTCCTCCTGGCCCACTGCTAATGCAAACCTCCTTACCTAGTCCATGCCATTCACAGCCTTTTCTGCTGACACATCTAGGCTACCTTTGGCCCCTTCCTGTTATCCTTTCTTCAAGTAAGTTTACTCATCTCAAAGACTAATTTTAACTTTCTGGTCAGATTTGAATATTCACCAGTGAAAAAAGACTAACAGAAAACCTACATGAAATCAAGTGAATCAACCTCAGCCTGGACTTCTGGCTGGGTTACTTCTCCTTACCACACAGAGAACCTCTAATTCAGAATTCATGCTGGACACTGGGGATCCCCTTCCAGACCCTTTTTTCTGCTTCTGCACCTGTGCAGGAATAATTACCTCATGGCCTGCACAGATGGTAAATGCAGGGCCATATGGGCTCCTGTCCCCAGTATCCTCCCAGTACCCCTGCCATGCACACAAAAATGCCCCCTGAAACCTTGGAATCACATCTCGCCTTGAGATGATTGCCAGATTTAGCAAATGCTGAAATACCTCTTGAGTGTCAGATATATATTTATGCCCAAAACTTATTTATCTGACATTCAAATTTTATTAGATGTCCTGTATTTTATTGATGAGAGATGGGAACCCTGTATATTGAAATACTAAATTGAGATGTGTACACGGCAAGAGTGTAGTTCTTCAGGGACAACATAACTCTCCAGACCAGAATGCCAGATAGTTCTGGTGTCACTTATACCCAGGAAGGTAATTTAATTTCTAGGTCAACAAGTATTTTTCAAATTTAAAATGTATCCTCTCCTTCTTCTGAAACTCAGCCAGCCAGCTAATAAAAAAAATCTTGCTATGCCCCCTGGGCAACTTCTGGAATGAAACATCAGAATATCATGAGAAGATTATGGAGTTTGGAACCTGACAGTCCAGTTTAAATTCTGACTCAGGTACTTGCTGTTTGTCCTTGAGCAATTTATATAAAGTCTCCAAGACTCAGATAATACTTCTGTAAATTGGGAACAATATTAACATTTCAAAAAGTTTTATGAGAATCACACAGCATAATGTATGTGAAAGTGCTTCATGAACGGTGAAGGTAATTAACAATATAATTATTATTTATGAGTTCCAAACACCAATGAGCTGTTGTTGCTACTGCTATGCATAATTTCCAAGAATTCAACAGCTACACAAAGCAGGAAAAAAACAGTGCATAATTCATCTGAAAGGATGACTATTTCATTATATTAACTAAGTGCATAAAAGGTATACAGGAAGATTGGCTTAAAATTATATATTAATAATCCAGAACGAGATTAACTCCAGGGGCAATGACTATGCTGGTAGAGAGTTTTTGTCCTCAGAACTGTGCTTTCCCCTGCTCTGCTGCTCTGTAAGGTCGAGGACTGGCTTCTGAAGGCCCTGCTTCCCAAATCTGCTGTCAGCTGGCCTCCTGCAGGTTTGGCCAAAGGGGGACACTAGTGGGTGGCTAGAAAGCAGAATGAGCAAAGAGTTCAGGGGATTTCTGTCTCTGTCTTGAACAGAGATATCCTTGAGCCTTTCCTAGTGACCCTCAGGCTCTGGTATCATCACTCCTTCCTTCTTTCCTTCACCTACCGAGGGCAGGTCAAAGCCTCCTAAATTGCTCTTCTCTGGGTGGTCTGTCTATTGTCTGTTTGGCTTCTCAGGCTCCTCTGTCATTTGTTGCCAGTTTCCTAAATTAAATTTCCTCTGTTTTAAATAATCTAGATGATTTCTCTTTCCTGATTGGCCCCTGGCTGATCCAATAATATACGTGAGAATGGTCTTGAAGCAGGGCTAAATAAAAAGATGCAATGACTCTAAAAAGAAATAGAAGACTTTCAAATAGTAGCTATTCCGATTGAGAAACACTATTCTAGACTATGAAAGGTTTTTTCAGAGTCATAGCACTGCAAAGAGTCCAAGAGAAACAGCTCAGTATCTCACTGGAAAATCCCATGCGGTCTCCCAGGTGCACAGGACTGCTTCCCCTCCTCCTCCCCAACCCCCAACTGCTACTACTACAGCAGCTGCTGCCTGGGTAGAACTGTAACCTCTTTGCCCCAAGAGCTTTCAGCAAGTGTTATACATATATTACCACATAATCTCTCCTCAAAATAATAGGCTGAAAAAGCTTTAAAGAAAGAAGGCTTATGCAGAAAGCAGTTAGCTATCAAGGTATCTGTGTTAGGGATAAGTATTGACAGATTGGTTTGGGGGAAGGAATCTCCAGAAGCAGAGTAGGCAGGAGTATGTCATAATGTGTAACGCTGATACTCATGAATATGCAAAAGTGTAACTACCTTATGAGATGGAGGGCCCCACAAGAAAGTGGGTCTTCGTTTGTTTAAAAGTAAGGAGCCAATCCCACCTGGCATCTTGGAGAAAGCGAAAGGCAGCTGTTCACAGACTACAGAGAATAAAGACAAAAACCCCAGTCTGTGACCCCTCCAAACCATTCCTACTACCAAGAAGCATCTGAAAGCTCTACCAAGCAGCTTTGGTCCCTTTGACTCTTAGCAGAAAAATCAAGGAAGGTTGAAGCATCTCCCATGATAAGATCCCTCAGAACCCAGCATCCCAGTGGGGATTGCTGGGAACACAGAGTACCATCCTGAACGTCCCCTTGCCAAAACGTGTGCACTGAATCTAGTCATGAGGACACCTCCAATAGATCCAGGCTATATGATGTCCTACAAGACAGGATTTTCCAAAAATCAGGCTTGAAAAACAAAGAAAGGCTGGGAGGGGGCAGGGTAGCAATGTCTGTTCTCAATTACAAGTGACTAATAATAAGCCAATTAGCCACGTGCAATTCATGAATCTGGAGTGCATCTTGGACTTTAAAAAAAAAATAACCAAAAGAAAAAATTTGAGACAGTTGGGGTGGATGATTTAAATATGTATTAATGAAGATGGTTTCATTTACAGATGATATTAGCAGATTTTTTATTGCTATTTTTTTTCGACAATAATGTCCTGTTTGTGTTAAAAAAAATAAAAAGTGCCCTTCTTCTTAGGAAACGCAAGCTGAATTATTTAGAGGTAAAGCTTCATGGTATTTATAATTTGTGTAGATTATTTAAAAATGGCTCAATAGAGAAAGATAAAGCAAACTACTAACTGATCAATCTAGCACTGGGCTTTAACTTTTCTGCACATCTGAAATTTTTCAAAATAAAAAGTTTTTTGTTGTTGGAATTCCTAAAGGAGGAGAAAAAATTATGGTAACCTTTTGTCCACACATTTCCAGGTATTTTTATTAGACTTTTTCAATATTCTTGTCAGGAAGAGGCTCAGTAAATGTTTGCTAGGTTAAAAAAATCAATACATACATAATCTTAAAGATATTCTAAAAGTTTTAATATTTTGGCATTCAAACTAGAGCTTTCAGATGTATTTATTTATTGGAGGGGTGGTGGAACCCAGGGTCACTCTACCACTGAGCTACATCCCCTATCCTTCTTAGTTTTTATTTTGAGACAGGATCTATGCTAGGTTGTCCAGGCTGGCCTCAAACTGTGATCCTCCTGCCTCAGCCTCCTGAATAGCTGGAAGGACAGGCATGCACCTCCATACCCAGCTCCAAATGATCTTTTATACCTATGAGAAGCACTGAGGTATTAGAGCACATGTCCTGATGTAGTTCAGGAAATACAGTTGATGCACAAACATAACTTCCCCTGTCCAGGTGGATTGCTCTGACTAGCACACCCACAGTCCCTCTGGAGGGGCAGCCCTCAGAAGAATCACATGACAGCACCATCAACCACACTAAGCTGCCAGAATCTTGGGGAAGCACTTGAACATAAGTAGTAAATTGTTACCTGACAGCAGCACCCTGTGAATGAGTCTGGTACAAAGACAAGGAAGAGAATTAGGTCGTTAGCAGTAGATTTGAGCTAAAAGGTACAGAGGGAGAAGGTAGAGATGACTTCTTCAGAGATCTTGCCATGGGGAACAGATGCTATGAGGTATATAACAAGGCACATAGAAAAGAATAAAACAGTCAATAGAGGACAGAGAAGATGGAATAGAAAGAATGACTGGAGGATTGACCAAGCTAGCTGAGAGAGGGCGGACAGAGTGGGCTCAGGTTGCCTCCTGATGCCTCAGGGTTTTTTCCAAGTCCAAGGCCATTTACAAGTGTCATATTCTCTCTTGATAAACATCCCTCTACCCCTATCCTCAAGAGCTGGCTCAAATGTTGCATCTTGAAAACAAAAAGAACTGAACTAAAATAGAATTTGGACTCTTTACCCACAAAGTCCCAAGTTTTCACATTCTGTGAGTATTTCAACAAAATTGACACAGGTGCATTAAAATAGTTTTGAAATTACAATCTATAGATTCTATAAAATAGGTCGCTGGGATGTTATAATTTTCTTGAGCATTCAGAAAAGTGTTTTCTCTAATATCTTCTTTGGAGTATAAAAACACAGGTCACAACTGGTCAACAAAAGAACATGAGTAGCAACACATTAGATTTTGTCAGGCAGCAATTCAGTGCAGTATACATTGTCCCTGGGCCCTATTTTTAGGACAGTTACTTTTGTGTGTGTGTGTGTATGTGTATGGTACTGGGGACGAGGTGAATTTGGGAGAGAAGGTGGATTTGGGAAGAGAACGTGGATTTCCCCAGAACGTGATTGTAGACGGCTGGTGTGAGTTCGGGAATAAAGAGTTGCTGTTTGAATCTACAAGCTGTGTGGTGGCTCGTGATTGTGTGCCCAGCCAGACTGCGGCATTTGTGCCCAGCCAGACTGCGGCATTTGGTGGCCCGTACGGGGAACGTCTAAAGCTTAGAGGTAAGTGAAATTTCTCACCCTTGAGGAAGAGAGAAAGAATGGGTGACCAATTCAAAAAACAATGTGTTATTGTTTTGATTTATTTTGTTTTTATTTCAAGTTGCCTGTTCCTAGAACTTTCTCAGGCAAACTGGGGAAAATGGTTGACTCAAGGTTTGAAGTTGTTCGCCTCCGAGCAAGAGAAATTGTTAGAGGAAGGAAGCACCCCAGTGAGACCAAGAACAATTAGGGCATATGTTGATACAATACAAAAATGTAGCCCATGGCTTTTTAAAGATGAGTTATTAAGTATATTAATGGGACCATCATGGTATCCTGTAGAAGGATTTTTCTTCAACAAGAAAGAGAGGGCTAGTTCTGTTTACTATATTTGTCTAAGATCTTGGTTTTTACAGACATCTGATTAATTTACAAAGCTAAAGTGTTAAAATATCAACCACTAAATATGAAATCAAGTACTCTTTACTTATTAAGTTCCATAAGGTAATATATTTAAACATTATGTGTGTTTTCATAAATTGGTAAATGGAAAAATGTTTAATATTGCTTTGTGTCTGTGTCTTTGCTAAAACAAGGTTACTAAGTGTTAAGATTCTATCATGTGTAATTTATATACAAAGAGTAGAAAAATTTTCAGTTGGGTTTCAATTATAGTATTATAGTATCATAAAAACATGAAAGTCTTTCATCTTATTAAAGTGGAGTAATTTTCTAAATCAGAATTTTTATAAGAGTTGTTTCAGAATGTAAATTTATAAAAAGGGTTAACAGTTAAAAAAGATAAAAAGATTCAAGATGTGGGAATATATTTTAATATGGAAGGTTAAAAGAAAAAGAAATGTTTCTAGATGAGATAATCTCTGTGTGGTAAAGTAAAAAGTTGTAAAATGCCACTTAAAAAGATTTTGAGGAAACTAGACTTACTTTAAAAGCTTGAGAAAGGAAGAAAGAAGAAAAAGATATTTGTACATGGCAGATTGAGACAAAGCTTCTCAATGGAGTTAAAAAAAAAAAGCCTTTGGTTGAAGGGCGATTTAAACAGAATCTAAGCCTCGTTTAAAAGAGTGAAGTTGTAGGTGGTGAAAAAGTACATTTAAAAGTACAGTATAGATGATAATTAAAAGGCTTTAAAAGGTTAAATTGAAGGTGGTCGAGATACCTTCATGGCGGAAAAAAGATTGCTTTATTGCATCATTCAAAGCCTAATTAATCTTAAAGGCATTACTTAAAAAAATGGGAAGATAATAGGATAAAAGATATTTAGATAAAGAAGATTAAAAATTTGAAGTGAAAAACTTTAAAGACAGAAGTATAGAAAGTTAAAAAGAAAAAAGATAAAAAAGATATAGGAAGATAGAAAAGATGTAGGAAGACAATAATAAACCCACAAAATAGGAAAAAAAAAAAAACTAGGAGGAAAATAAGCAACTAAGGGTAAAAATACAAACCTTAGGAAAAAAAAAAAACTAGAAGATAGAAATAAGATAGAAAATGGTTGAAAATGTCAAGTAAGGTATTACACAGATAGAAAATGCAAAAAGCTAAGACAACTATTAGATACAGACATATACTTATTAAAGCAAAAAGAGGGAATTGGAAAGGGGTATATATCCCCCATAGATAAACTTAAAATAACCCTTTTTACTCTAAACTTTTAAAATTTGGATTCATAAGGACTTAGTGCTGCGGAAAGGCATATGTATCCAAAAAATGTACATAAGCCTAAAGTACTTTGGAAAGATATTCTAACAGGACAATGGAAAGGTCCTGACCCAGTGATTGTCTGGAGTCGGGGGTCTGTTTGTGTTTTTCCACAGGGAGAACAGCAGCCCATTTGGATTCCAGAGAGATTAACTAAAACAGTTTCTACAGATCGAAAAGAAGATGATTTGACTCAAATCCATAACAGCTGATATCCAGAACTCCAGCTTGGCCATTCTTACATCTGCGACAGTGATTAACCAGGATGCTTTTTTTCAATAGCTATTTTATTATTGCATTTTTCCACATCATAAGGTTCTATTTTTATTTTTTGAGCTCATACAAACCTAGGTTAATGTTTTTCTGATCAGTTTTATTTTTTGACTGTGGAGTTTTTTTAAACATTGCAATGGAGATTTCACCTAGGTAAAGCTACAAGGCCTTTACTATTTTCTTATGTGTTGTACGTTTGTGTACACTCTTGTGTTTTGTGTTGTATGTCTGTATGTGCGTATGTCCATATTTCTTATATGAGGAGCGCTCATGAAAAAATGGATCCGAATTATTATTATTTCTGAATCCAGGGCCTGTGCATTCGAGGCAAGCACTCTATCAACTGAGCTATAGCCCCAGGCCCCAGGACAGTTACTTTTGAACATTAATAATTTGAAATATAGTGCATTCCTTGAAATAAAATAATAACCAAGTTCTAGAAAATATTTTCATGAATACATGTCTTATATCACATATCACTTATGTATGCAATATTTTTTCAGTTGAATATTTAGTAAAAGTAATTTTTGCACAAAGTTTATGACATTTTCACAATGAATTTAAAAATATCTTCAAACACTCTCATCACTCACCTATTACTTTTCTCAAAAGAATACAACTTTAAAAAGATAATATTTTACTTCAAAGTTACATAATTATATATTTATTGCTCAATTTTGGTTTTTGTAGGTGTCCCACATCTGAGATGATGGGATAAAATGGGTTAATAAACCTAAGTGCAAAGTACAAATCTGTACATAATATTTCCAAAAAAGTAGGTGAAATATTTATGATGTTACCTGAACATTTAAATAAATTGCCTAAAATCTGCATCTGGTACTGCATTTTTCAAAGTGCATGCTGCAGATAAGCATGCACTCAGAGGGGACTGGGGTTGTGGCTCAATGGTAGATCGCTCGCCTAGTATATGTGGGGCACTAGGTTCTATCCTCAGCACCACATTTAAAAAATAACAATAATAATAAATAAAATAAGAGTATTGTGTCCATCTACAACTAAAAAATAATATATAAAAAATAATCAACCAGAGATGTTAAAACTGGAGGGTGAAAAATTGTTGGGAAATAAAATATTAATGTAATTTTTTTTTTAGAGAGAGAGAAGAGAGATTTTTTTTTAATATTTATTTTTCAGTTTTCGGCAGACACAACATCTTTATTTTATTTTATGTGGTGCTGAGAATCGAACCCAGCGCCCCACACATGCCAGGTGAACGTGTTACCGCTTGAGCCACATCCCCAGCCCCTTAATGTAATTTTAAAGCATTTCCCTACTGGTTACTTGTTAATTTTACAAAAGCAAAAATGGAAACTTACGGTGGGGAAACCAGGAGATACCTCAACCAAATGCTCAAATTATTATAGAGGCATCACTAGGCACTTTTGAATGTTTCCAAAATTCAATTTTGAAAATTTTACTGGGTCAACTTTGAATACAGACTGGATGAAATAATAGTGTTATATCAACATTATCTTTTCAGACTTTATCATTATTCTGTGGTTATACAAGAAACTGTCCTTCTTGGGAAATGTGTACTGAAATATCTATATCTGTAGAGAGGAAAAAGTAAAAGTGACACACAAAATGTTAATAATTGTTAAATCTGGATGAACAGTCTGGGTCCTTTTTAATTGCAACTTTTCTGCATTTGAAATTTCTTTTAAAAATAAACAAAATGTGATATATATATATACTCAATAGAATATTACTCAGCTTTAAAGAAGAGTGAAATTATGGCATTTGTCAGTAAATGGTTGGAGTTGGAGAATATCAGGCTAAGTGAAATAAGCCAATCCCACAAAACCATAATCCCAATGTTTTCTCTAATATGCGTATACTAATTCACAATAAGGCGGGGGGTGGGGCACTAGGGAAGAATAGCATTACCCTAGACTAGGTAGAAGGAAGTGATGGGAGGAGAGGGAGGGGAATGTGGGAATAGGAAAGATAGTAGAATGAAATAGACATTATTACTGTATGTATATATGTTACTATGAGACTAATATGACTCTGCAACATGTACAACTCAGAAAACTGAAAAATTGTATCCCATCTATGTATGATATATCAAAGTGCATAAATGCATTCTACTATCATTATAACTAATTAAAACAAATTTTAAAAATCAAAAATATACAAATAAGTTCCCCAAAATTAACTCATGAAAATACAAAATGCTTTTGAAAAATTCATTCTAATACGAATTACATTTATGTAACACATGAAAAATTGTCTCTTTTGAATACTGATACATCATAATGTTAAAAAAAAAATCTGTGTGCCAGAGTCATGGCACAAGCCAGTATCCCAGCTATTCAGGAGGATGAGACAGAAGGACTGTCTTGAGGCCAGACTGGGAAACTTAAGCAAGACCTTCTCTCTCTCTCTCTCTCTCTCTCTCTCTCTCTCACACACACACACACACACACACACACACACACACACACACACACACAACTCTGTTTATAAAACTAAACTTATTTGCAAGATTCTTGCTTGGATATATATTTATACCAAGGAAATATCTTAACAAAACATATTAACTGCTTAAAACATAACCTGGCAAAGAAAAGACAAAGAGAGGAGCAGAAGGAGTAAGAAAGCCAGAGAGACATTTTGGTTCAAACTTTTAACACTAAAACTATTCAATTTTTAATACCTTTATTTTATTTATTTATTTTTTATGTGGTGCTAAGGATTGAACTCAGCGCCTCACACTGGGCAAGGGCTGGGCAAGTGCTCTACCACTGAGCTATAATCCCAACCCAAAAACTATTTAATTTTTGATAAGTGAGATTAGAATTACTTTGATAATTAGCTATTAAATCTGAAATGTTTAAAACTTTAAAAAAGATACCATATGGTCCTATTCCCTAAAAATAAGCCACAATATGGGCTTTTAAAATATGAGTTTATTCAGCCATAAAAATGAAATTATGTCATTGCAGGAAAATGGATGGAACTAGAGAACAAAATAAGCCAAACTCAGAAAGTTAAGGGATGTATGTTTTCTCTCATATGCAGAAGTTAGAAAGGAAAAAGGAAAAGAACAGTGAGGGCAGATCTCATGGAAATCAAAGGGAGTTCAGTAGAGGAAAGAGACCAAAGGGTGGGAGGTGAGGAGGGACGGGGGATGTTTTGGGGAGTGATATTGGCGACATTAGACGGTTACATTGCGTGCATGTATGAAAATGTAATAACAAATCCCATCATTATGAACCACTATAATATACCAATTAAAAATGTGGAAAAATGAGATACAATGCATATACCATAAAATTTACTCTTTAAAAATGTACAGTTTAGTTTATTCACAATGTTGAGCAATCATCAATACTATGCAATCCCAGAGTATTTGCATTGCCCCCAAAAGAAAGCTCATATTATTAGCAGTCACTCCCCATTTCCAACTTTCCCCCATCCCCTGGATACTACTAGTGTACTTTCTGAATATGGATTTGCCTATTCAAGACATTTTATGGGCTGGGGCTGTAGCTCAGTGGTAGAGCGCTTGCCTCACATATGTGAGGCACTGGGTCTAATCCTCAGCACCACACATAAGAAAATAAATAAATACATAAAAAGATATTGTGACCATTTACAATTAAAAAACATTTTTAAAAAAAAAAAAAAAAAGACATTTTAGCTGGGCTCATTGGCACACACCTGTAATCCCAGCGGCTTAGAAGGCTGAGACAGGAAGACCATGGGTTCAGCAAGTGAGAAGCTAAGCAATTCAGTGAGACCCTGTCTCTAAACAAAACACAAAATAGGGCTGAGGATGTGGCTCAGTGGTTGAGTGTCCCTGAGTTCAGTCCCCACTACAAAAAAAAAAAAAATTATATAAATAGAATCAAACAATACGTGACCTTCTATTTCTGGCTTCTCTCACTTAGCATAATGCATTCAAAGTTCATTTATGTTGTAGCAAATATCAGTACTTCATTTCTTTTAAATACCACTAAAATTCCATTGTATGTATGAATATACCACATTTTGTTTATGTTTCATTCATCAGTTGATTGACATTTGGGTTGTTTCCACTTTGGGGCTATTATGTGTAATGCTATTATGAACATTCATGTACAAGTTTGTGTGTGGGCATGCTTTCAATTCTCTTGCGTATATACCAAGGAGCAGAATTATTGAAATTGTTTTGTTTTAAGGAATTGGGGATGAACCCAGTGCCTTGCTCGTGTACTCTACCACTGAACCATAACCCAGCCCTATTTAACATTTTGTTGTTGTTGTTTTTAGTTTATACATGACAGTAGAGTATATTTTGATGTATTTATATAAACATGGAGTACATCTTCTTCTAATTAGGATTACAGTTTTGTGGTTGTACATGATGTGCAGATTCAGTGTGTGTATTCATATATGTACCTAGGAAAGTTAAGTCAGATTTCCTAATTCTGTCCCCCATTCCTTCCCTTCATTCTCCTTTGTCTAATCTACTGAACTTTCATTCCCCTCCCCCCTTGTTGTGTGTTAGCATCCATATATCAGAGAGAACAACTGACCCCTATTTGGGGGGGAATTGGCTTATTTCACTTAGCATAACAGTCTCCAGATTCATCCATTTACCAGCAAAAGCCATTATTTTTTACCCAGCCCTATTTAACTTTTTGAGACACTGCCAGACTGTTTTCCAAAGGGGCTGCTCTGTTTTACATTCAATCAACAGTATAAGAAGGTTCTTAATTTCTCTACATCCTTTCCAGCACCATTATTACCTGTCATTTTTAATTATTGTCATCTTAGTGAGTATGAAGTAGGATATATTGTGTTTTTATTTCCATTTCCCTAATGACTAAAGATATTGGGAATCTTTAAATGTATTTACTGACCATTTCTGTATCTTTGGAGATATGTCCATGTGTACTCTTAAAATCCAAAATTTTTTAAGTAGATTTTGAAATTACATGTAAAAGAAAATAAAAGAACCAGCTATATACTCTCATAAATTAATGCATTTCTGTGTTTTACAAATAGCTAATATTCAAATGCTGGGTGCATTAAAAAAGAACTTGTAAATTGAGGGTTAAGGCAACAGAGCATTTAGAATTGTGACATATGAATTCAAATCATGTGATTCATTTCTCTGACTTTCTCTTAATAATGTATTTTTTTTAAATATAGCAATACAATGGTTTTTGAGTTTTCTTCTCTTAAGAATCATCCTATGCCCTGTAAGTGGAAAAGCAAATTGGCACACCTTTTCTGAAAGACAGTTTGGCATAATTTATCAAAGACTTGAAAGCATGAATTCTTTGTGATTCAATAATTCCATTTCCAGGAACTTATTCTTAGGAATTAAAAGCATGTAAAAAATATTCAAATGAATATAAAGCATGGATTCTTTGCGATTTAATAATTCCATTTCCAGGAACTTATTCTTAGGAATTAAAAGCATGTAAAAATATTTAAATGAATATTCATTACAACATTAGTAATAATAATTAAAAAGTTGATGTTGGGAGCAGTGCTGCACACCTGTAACGCTAGCTACTTGGGAGGCCAAGGCAGGAGGATCATGAGTTAGAGTCTAGCCTGAGCAACTAAGCAAAACCCTATCTCAAGATATTAAAAAAAAAACAAAAAAAAAACAGATGGTGGCTCACAGCTATAATCCCAACAGTGTAGGAAACTGAGACAGAATAATCATGATTTCAAAGCCAGCCTCAGCAATACAGTGGGCCCCTAAGCAACTAAGTGATCCCTATCTCTAAATAAAATATAAAAAGGGTTGGGGATATAGCTCAGTAGTTGAGCACTCCTGGGTTTAATCCTTGGTACCAAAAAAAAAAATGTTAATAAAAGAGTGGAAATCAGCATAAGTCAGAAGTCCAACAATGGAAAGAATGGTTAAATACATTATGATGCAACTATATGACAGGACTCGTGTGCTGCAATGAAAAAAAAAAATTGGTAGATATATATATGACCTGAAAAAAATATTAATAGAATAGTATTAGGAAAAAAGGAACGTGCAAACAAAATATAATTCCAAGATTTTTTAAACTTTACATGTATCTGCATATTTTCAATAAAATTCTTGAAGGGACACATCAGAATCTTAACATGGGAGAATTGTACACTGTTTACTTTTTCTACATCTGTATATTTTTTCTTCTTTGTATTTTCTATTTTTTCAACAATCAACTTCAATTGAAAAGAAGTTCTAAAGGAACAGAATAAATCTGTTATAATTTAAAAATTAAAATATGCATCATAATCAGAACCTAATAAATATCACTGACATAGAGAATTTCTTATAGATACTTAGAATTGAAATTATTGTAAGTGTGCTTCAAATGATTTTGTTTAGAGTTAGTGGGAAAAAGTAACATTGACTAATGATTAAGAAAAGTTTAATTTTTTTTTTTTTGTGTGTGTATGTGTGTGTTGCTGGGGATCGAACCCAGGGCCTTGTGCTTGCGAGGCGAGCACTCTTCCAACTGAGCTACATCCCCAGCAAGAAAAGTTTTATTATGGACATCACTTTTCCTTTTCAGGGTGAAGAGGATTTAGATTTGGGGTTTCATGTTGGCAAATTAGTCCCTGGAAAGGCATCTGTCAAGGGAGAAGGAAGACCCAGGCCAAGGGGACAGATGGAACAAGTTCAAAGCCTGACTCTGACCTTGGGCCTTAATTTCGTCCCAGTAAAATGGGAATTACAGTGCCTGTGATGCAGATTGCTGCAATATTAGGACAAGTTTTTTTTTTGTTTGGTTTTGTTTTGTATTTTGTTTTTTGCTTTTTTAATGTTCAAAAAAATAGTCTTTGTCATTATTACAGCATCCCTGCAGGATGTCAACCTGCCTGCACTCACACTCACCCACAGAGGGAAATCACTACCTTGGAAGCCGCTGATTGGACTACTGGGTCCCCCTCACACTGGTCTCTGGGGCTTGGATTCCCCTTTCAGCCTGAACAAGTAAAGAGTTGTATTATTTGAATTTGTTGGAAGGCAACTTGAAGCATGGTCCTGAGAATTTGTCTAAGAAAGGACAGTTCTGTTGCATGTGACCCTCATTCAAATGTCTTAAAATGACCATCCTTTTGAAAAGAACTGGAGCAGTTTCTGGGGACCCCCACCAATTCTCCAGGGATCATAGCAATAACTAAGGACTAGCCCACCATTTTGGATGTGATAACACTCAGGCCGAGCGATAGAAGGTGCTCAGGGAATGCCCTGCAATGGTTTCCAAGCACTGGTCAGGAGTCCCACCCTAAGCAGTGCACTCCTGTTCAACTAGGGCTCTGACCAGGCTTGAGACAGAGGTTTTGTCTAGGAATGGCTCAGGCTCAGCTCTGCCTGGACAAAGGTTTAAGGCCACTGCAGCTGTCCTTCCCTTGAGCTCTTCCCATTGCAACTTCAGTGTGGGCTGAGCACTACCTGCTCAAACTTCATTCTCTCAGGGCCACAGATGAGTCAACTGGTTTCCCTATGTGGTCAGGGCCAGCCCATCACAACCAAAAGAGGCCAGTTCGCTCTGTCCTATTCCATGGCCACAGGCTGCCTCTGGTCACAGGTCTTAGAAAATGCAAATCTGCCCCCACTGGGAGATAACACCTTGATTTTATATGTCTTGTTGTGGCTGGGAGGAGGTCCCAGTGTCATCTTCGTATATGAGGGACCCACATAATCTGTACAGATAGGCCCAACCCTTTAGGTATCACAGGTTTATAATCTCTGGTCACTTCTGAAAGAGTGATGACCTGCCACCATCCTTCTCAATAAGAGCAACCTGTGCAGAGGAAGGAGCCCCAGATGGGGGTAAGAGATCTGGACCAGTGTAGCTCTTTCACTCCAGTGGTGGCCATGGGTGAAAATATTAATTGTCTCACTGACCTTCAAGGATTGTGTCAAGACTAAATGAGAGAAAGTGTGTAGAAAAATTTTGGCAATATAAAGGGATGCTTCAGGCTTCATTTCAAGTGCAGGAGGCTGGGGACTCTCACCAATTCTCCAAGGCTTGAAGGAAAACCCCTCATTCCATCCCCTAATGGCAGACATTTCCTACAGGGAGACTGGTTATGTCAAAGGGAAAGCAGAGTCACCCTTGCAAACAGGGAGTTAGTGTTGAAATAAAAAAGACAAAATGCCTACACTATGTCCTGTCTATGTGAAGTGCAGTGTAGACCTTGGGACACGCAGTGGAGGTGAGACCACTCAGAGTCTGTGGAGTACTGGGGCAGGGATCATAGCAATAACTAAGGCCAATTGCTGGGCGTGGAATGAGAATGAAAATATAGGCCCCCTCCCAACTTGGTTTCCTTGCAGAAGAGCAACAGGGGTGTGACAATTTTTTTGCAAGCTCTTTTGCAACTGGGGAGTGGCTGATACAGATTCCTGACATGGACCTGCACAATAGAATAGTATTCAAGGTGTACAGAAGAGTTCTCGGATTCCTTCCAGGCTCTTAAATATAATAGCTCAAGTTTATTGAGTGCTCACCGTGGAATAAGTTCTATGCCAAGTGCTTTACATATAATAATCCTCTCAAAATCCTGGCAGGATTATTTATCCTGTTGCATTCACAATAGAGTGCGGCTCCCAGGGGTGTGGTCGTACACCTGGAGAATGTTAGAGCTGTGATTCAAATTCAGGCCTCTGAGTTCTGTATCAGTTCAACCTCAATACCACAAGCCTCAGCCACTCTGGGATACTTGGTAGCCTTGACAAAATCACACATTTCACATGCTGCTTCATCTGTGGGAAAGACCCTTTCACTGATCTTCTTTACCAAACTCCTGTTCAGACTTCAAGGCCCACTGCATGTATCAGTCCTTACCATAGTCTGATATTTCAGCTGAATGATAATCCAATTATCCACATGACATGATAGTATATTATAGGTAGTTATAGTTTCTATAGTTTTTAAATTTTTTAATTATTAATTTGTTGAAAAGCATTGTGAGCAGATACTACATATTATTAGTAATTTTTTCCCAACATTTTGTTATGAAAAAGTTTTAACATATGGCCAAATTGAAAAAAAAAAAATTTGACAGTGATCACTGGTATGTCCACCACCTAGATCCTACTCTGGACATTTTACTATAACTGCTTCATCATATATCTATCCATCTAACTATCCATCTAGTCATCCTTCAGTTTATCTTATTTGTTGATGCATTTCAAAATAGGTAGCAGTCAACAGGACACTTCCCCCTTTAGTACTTCATAAGATATATCAAATGATTTAACTTTTTAAAAATGTTCCTGCTTTTTCAATCTTCTGGATCAATTTAACTGAAGAGCATCCTGAAATTGCAAAGTCAGAGGCTTACTTTGTTTTACTTTGGATGGAGACAAATGTCTTTGTGCTAAAAAAAAAAAAAAAGAATTTAACCACTGCCTTAGTATTCTCAGCCAAAATTGGAAGGAAAGCAGCTCCCAGTGAAGTGCAAATGACTGATATCCTTTTCAATGCACCAATGCACTGCTCTTTTTCATGTGTGTATGTATGTAGTTTTGCAGTTGTGGGGATTGAGCCAAGGGGTGCTCTACCACTAAGCCACATCCCCAGATCTTTGTATTTTTTAAATTTTGAGACAGAGTTTTGCTAAGTGGCTGAGGCTGGCCTCAAACTAGCAATCCACCTGCCTCAGCCTCCACAGTTGCTGGGATTACAGACAAGTAACACTGCACTCCAGCCAATTCACTGCTCTTGAATTAGTATTTATACATGTAATGATGAAAAATAATAACATAGTTATTCATGGTATTCTCTCAGGATAATATGTAGGACAATTTTGTCCTTTTCAAATTCCCTTTAGTTACACTGGCAACCTTTTCTAAGGCTGATTTTTCCCCCCTCTAGAAGTTATGTGAATTCACAGAGGAAAGGGAGCCATATGATTTTTTTTAAAAATCTTGGGCCTGGGGATATAGCTCAGTTGGTAGAGTGCTTGCCTCACATGCACAAGGCCCTGGGTTCAATCCCCAGCACCATCACCACAATAACAACAAAAAATCTTTCCATAAAAAATAATAATTTGGGGGAAATTCTTGGATAAAGTCAAGACAATTGGGTTAAAACAATGCTGTTAGTCAACAAGAATAATAATACTTGAAGATACAAAGTCTTTTTACAGACCTTTGATCCTGTTTAATATTTGCTATATGTAATAGGCATTCTTCCCACTTTTTATTGTGGGAAAATATACATAACAGTTACCACTTTAACTCTTTTGAGGTTCAGTTCAGAGGCATTTACACTCACATCGTGCAATAGTCACCACCATCCATCTCCAGAACATTCCATCATCCCAAACTGAAATTCTGTATGTATCAAATAGAAACTCCTTATTGTACCTGTCCACAGTCCCAGTAACTACTACTCTTTCTCTGTCAGTTTGCCTTTTCTAAGTTCTTACATAAGCAGAATCATGTAATAATATGTGCCCTTTTGTGTCTGGCTTATTTCACTTAACATAATGTTTTCAAGGTTCATCCATGTTCAGCACATTCTAGAACTTCACCCCTTTGTAAACTAATGGTGGTATATATATATATATATATATATATATATATATATATATATATATTTTGTTTATCCAGCCATCAGTTGGTGGGACATTGGGTTGTTTCCACCTTTTGGCTGTTGTGAATAATGCTGCTCAATTTGAACATGGGTATACGCATATCCTATTCAAGTCCCTGCTTATTATTTCCATTTTACTAATAAGAAATCCAAGACTCAAAAGGTCAAAGTTCAAGTCACACAGATTATGCATAAATCCAGAAGTGAGTTCAGACCCAAGTAGGAGATGGATATTCACCTATCTGGGAGACATGTGTCCTACAAATATTCAGCTGGAGTTGTGCAGATACATATTTGCTAGTAAATAGCTACCCCATGAGCCTTTACCCCAGATGCCTGGCCCCTCTTGGAACTCCCAGAGACCCTAACCATGATTCAGCAACCAAATAGGTAGCAGCTGATCCCCCAGGACCCTGCTTCTGATGAGAGCACCCCTTCTGATCAGTGCCATGCTGTCTTGGATATTCGGAATAGCAGCCCTGCCTGTGTCACAGAGTACCATGATCTTCTGTAAGGGTAAGTTAGACAGAGGTCTGTTAGAGGTGCTGCCAAAGGAGCTAGACATCTTAGAAAACACTGGGAATTTAGAAGGAAATAAGAGGCCAGAATTATTAGCTAAAATGGAGGCTTCAGTTTAAGCACTAGAAAAAGGGCCCAACAACCCAGATGAAGAGAAAGGCCACTGAGGGAATGCCATGAGGAGGTCCTAGAGTGCCAGGCAGGGCAATGACAGGGACACCATTAACTTGACTGAAGCTGAAGGAAGTGGCTCAGGGCCAGGAAAGTAAGGACCAGCCGACCCCTGAGCCTAAAGATTGAGGGACAGCTCAGCCTTGTCATCTGAGGGAGATGCTGGGAAGGCAGCAGAGACCTGGACTGCTGCAGGTGCTTAGGTTCTGCCTGAGAGAGTCAAGGCGAGAAGACAACGCCCCAAGCGCTATCTCCCAAAGAGAACTGATTATTATCTTTCTTGGAAATGGCAGCAGAAAGTTGCTCGGGGCACAAGCACACAGCACAGCACCTGCCTGTGGTGACTTTTTGGGTTGGGGTTGGAAGAGGGGAGTCCCCGTGACCTCACAGGGCTTTGTGGCCACATTCAGCCCATCGCTGGTACCAGCCATGCGCCTCATGCCCATCTCGCTGGTAAGAATCATGGCAGAGTTCTACTTCCTTCTTTATTCCCTACATTGAGTCTGAAGTCATTCATGCATTAAAGTGAGAAAAGACACGTGGTTTTGGTCTCAGCACCTGACTCAATTGCTCTGGAAATCAGTTGGTTTTGCCTTCTAACATACATTTCTCCTCCTTATGATAACAATTCCTCAATTCCTCTTTGGGGGGAACCACCACCTTCTTTTCTTCTTTTTAGAATTTAATTATGGTAAAATATGCATAATGTAAGATTATCATCTTAACCATTTTTAAAACAATTTTTTTTAGTTGTAAGTGGACACAACACTTTTATTTTCTTTATTTATATGTGGTGCTGAGGATCCAATCCAGTACCTCACCCAGACTAGATGAGCACACTACCATTGAGCCACAACCCCATGGTTAAGTCCCATCTTAACCATTTTTAAGTGTACAATTCAGTATTGTTGAGTACATCTTATTGTTGAGCAACAAATCTCCTTCTCTCTCTTTCTTTTTCTTTTACCACGGAATGAACCCATGGGCACTTAACCACTGAGCCACAGCCACATCCCCAGCCCTTTTTATTTTTTATTTTGAGACAGGGTCTCACTAAGTTACCTAGGGCCTCACTGAGTTGCTTTGGACTTGTGATCCTCCTGCCTCAGCCTCCCGAGTCACTGGGATTACAGGGGTGTGCCACCTTGCCTGGCTCCCTTCCTTCTTAAGAAGTAATTTATTTGGTCTCATCCCAACTTCTGGCTCCGGGATGGGGCCTTTGAATGAGGCTAGACTTATTACAGTATCCTATATCTCTCGCTGCACTGATTGGCACATCACAGAAGCTGAGTCCATGAGAATCAATACAAGGATAGCTGCTAGAACTAATGGGAGCAGGCCTTGTCTTCTTGCTCCAGATGCCAAACTGGTGAGGATTAACTTGGAGCCACAGGTGGCTATCTTTGCCACCAACAACAAGATGTGCCTAATAATAAAGCCTGCACAGGGGAAAGCAAAGCTGAAGGATGAACACAGATGGATTTCTGGCAAATGTTTTGAGCACCTGGATCCAGCTATGCCTGAAACAATTGCCTAAAAACTTTACAGTTGCATGAAACATAAATCCTCTTTTTTTTTTCCTGAACCCAATTTGAGTCGGGTTTTTGTCATTTGTAACTAGAAGAATCTTATCTAAAGCTAAGGATGTAGCTCCTGATACAGCTCAGTGGTAGAGGGTTTGCCTAGCACATGTGAGGCCCTGGGTATAAGCCCTAACACTAAAAACAAATAAGACAAATACAATAAAATAATCCAGGATTAGGGTTATAGCTCTGTAGTAGAGCACTTGCCTAGCATGTGTGAGGCCCTGGGTTTGATCTGCAGTAAGAAAAAAAAAATTAAATCTTATCTAATAGACCCCTGAACTTAAGTCTAGAATTTTATGAGACTCTTAAGATCCAAGCACTAATGTTCTTCTCCCTTCTGCTTATCTCTCTGAGCTTTCAAAAATCATCAACTGCCAGGTACAGTGCCTCATGCCTGTAATCCCAGCAGCTCAGGAAGCTGAGGCAGGAGGATCGAGAGTTCAACGCCAGCCTTTGCAACTTAGAAGGCCCTAAGCAACTTACTGATACCCTGTCTCCAAATAAAATATAAAGAGGGCTGGAGATGTGGCTCAATAGTTAAGCACTCCTAAGTTAAAAAAAAAAAAATCATCTAACCTATCCCAGAATGCCCCCTCCCCACAATTAACACATGACATTTGTTCAATGATGAAGCTGAGAAGAATGCTGGGTGGGTGTGGGGAATTAGTATAATATAGAAATTATATCAAAGGAAAAAAAATTTATAAATATGTATCTAGATGACATATCAGCGACCACACGTGAGCACAGACCCCTGGAACTACAGTGTAAACAAACAGCTCCTGAGAAAGACAGCGCTTGTCAGTCGTGAGAGGCCACCCTCTCCTAACTTACATGGCTATAGTGTGGCTCTGAGCATGGTGTAAGGAGCACTAATCTTCCATGCAAGAGTCTAGTTTCAGCTCTGTGGGGGGGGGGGGACAAGCCCAAATGGGGTTGTAATGAGTACTAGCACAGCTCTTCTGCAGGAGTGTAGAAGACCAGAGAAAGAGGCCAGCGCCTTCCTCACACAGGCCTCAGAACAGACACTGGGCGCCTGCTTGCTGTTTGGGATGTTCTGGCTCCCTCATGAAGGCTTAAAGTCTAGGGGGATGGAGTTTATCTAGGTGTTCATGAGGATCCCACGAGGGCACCCATTAGATGAAAGCACCTCTGTGAAGGTTTTTGTTTTTAATCTCAAAGCAGGCCAGGGCCCATGATTCTACAATCTCCCCTAGGAGCTCTGGGCATACATGTACAAACCTGTGGGGGGTCTGAGAAAAATAAGTCTCCAGGCTATAGAGCGCAGCAACCAGCCAACAGAGGGAACAGCCTTGTTCCCCAAGTCAGGAGATAAAATGGGCAGGGGAAATCATGAAGGGCCTGCTCCATAGACTCTGGATGTTTCTACTACCCAAACTTTTAATAGACTGTGCCCATCATGGAAGAAATCTCTGGTGAGGTCCCCTCACTCTCCCTGGAAACATTCTTGCTGGTAGTTGGAGGAACCCTGCCCTAGCCTTCTCAGTCCCGGCCATGATTAAATGATCCCCCACGTGCTTGCCTTCTCTCCGTCCTGAGGTGGAGCTCACCACCCATTCTGAGCGCAGTACTTCTTCCTGACACTTGGGGATATATATATATATATATATATATATATATATATATATATATATATATATACACACACACACACACACATACATATATATCCCTAGAATCAAGCCCACATGGACAGGCCACGAGGGCTACAGAAGAGCACTGGACAAAAAAATCAGAAGAGCCTGAGTTCTAGTCTTCCCCTGACACTAGTAAAAGAGTCCAAGAAACAGAATCCTAGAGAACCTCCCCAGGACAAAGCCTCTGTGGGTGGCGGGAAGGAGCTTTGTGAGTCTTCTCAGCTGCATCCCCAGGATGGTGAACACACATCCTGGCACTTGGAAATATGTGTTCCATTTCCCGATGGAAATATGTGTTCCTGTAAATGAGTCACCACGTATTTATCAATGAAATAGTGATTCTCAAGCTATGTTGTGGGGCAGGAAAGGAGATCCAAGCACCCCGCGGATTCTGAGTGTTCGCAGAGTAGTCTCATTACATCCTATCATCCAGCCCAGGGAGGGAGCATTCCCATTCCCATTTTGTAGATGATAAAACTGAGGTTCATAAACTCTCACTGACCTGCTCACATTCTCCCCTTCAGAGCCAGGAATCAAAAACACGTCTGATTCTGAAGCCCTGGTTGTTTCCACTACCTCACATCACTCCAAGCGCTCCTGCGGGATGCATGTCCACCTACACCCAGAGCTGTAGCCCCCAAACCCTACGCAGAGGCTGGGAGCAGCCCGCCACAGCTTCCGGATCAGCCACCAACAGTGGACAACGGACGCTGACCTCCCACCAACCAAGTTGACCCGAACTCGCCCACCTAGAAGGGCGGTGGCTGCCGGGCGGGGAGGTCCCCGGTGCAGGAAATACTCACGGCTCCCGGAGGCCCAGGTGGCTCCGCGGGGCGCATCGTCTCCCAGGCTCGGCCTCCTCCTCGAGAGCAGCCAAACGCGGCGCTGGGCTGCCTCCTCTCTGGGGCATCAGATTATTTTAGCACTTGCGGAAGGAACGGACGGAAACTGAAGTCACATGGAGACCGAGCAGCTCAGCGACTCAGCACCCAGGCTCACACAGACCATCTCAGAGGGAACTGCGGCTCGCGGGGGGCGCGGGGGATGGGAGAGGGCGGCGAGCTGCGCCCCTTGCAAAAGTGATGGGGTGTAGTCACCAACGAGGTGGATTTTTAGGGATCTGCCTCAATACTTAGCAGCCTTCTCTTAAGACTTCCTCACCTTAGTATTTTTCCTGAGGTGGTAGCTGGGGGTCCTTGCCTGTGTGAGGTCTGCCGACCCAGGAACTCTTCTCCAAGGTCCTTCTATCCAAGGACCAAGTTAGGATAGACTTTGGGAAGTGGTGGCACATGTTTCCCATCTGCAAAGGGGGAGAAACCATCATCTGGAAGAGTTATCCACTCTCTAGTCTTTCTTTTAATACACTTAGCTAGTTCCTATTAATAATCTTTTAAGGTTCTAGCTCTGAAAAAGAAAAAGAAATGGAACTTGCAGTGTGGTAGATTGTCAGTGTCATGAGCTTCTTGATAATAGTCCGCAAGGATGGGTTTCTTGTAGCTGAATGATACATAGTTTCCCAATAGCTCTTGCCAAAAATTCAAAAGAATAATGCAAATTAATAATATAGCCATCATACTGGGTGCAGTGGTGCTGCCTATAATCCCAGTAACTCAGGAGTCTGAGGCAGGACGATTACAAGTTTGAGGCCAGCCTCAACAACTTAGAGGGACACTTAGCAATTTAGCACGATCCTCCCTTTCTCAAATAAAAACTAAAAAGGCGTGGGGATGTAGCTCCGAGGTAAAGCACTCCTGGGCTCAATCCCCAGTACCTAAATATATAAATACATAATCATCATCAAAGGGGTGCCAGAAACTGTTAGGAACTTGATGTGCATTTTCTCTGAGCTCCTGTTTCCAAGGAGCTTCACTTCTAGTGCAGAAGGCAAAGCACCTGCTACACGGTGAAGGAGTGATGCAGCCTGTCACACTGCCAGGGTGGAGAAGGGGTCTCCAACCCTGCTCTCCAGTTTTGCAGTAGATCTTGAACATCCTCCAGGGTTGAGTCACCTCTCTTGCAGTGTGGCAATTTGGGATTCTGTACAGCATAATTATTCTTGCCGTGTCCATCCTAAAAGTACAGGAGCAAGTTCTTTCTGCTTCAAACATCCAGCAAATTTTCTCTGTTCTTTAAAATATTCACTTGTAAGGGTGATAATGATGACACCAATGAAAACAACTAAGTAAAAATCAAATTGTCACAAACCAAGTTTTCTGATTCTTGCTTTATATACACTCTTTACTCCCATGTCCTTCGTGTCTACCAATATGTTGATAACTCCCAAATATTAATCTCTAGCTCCAAAATTCTCTTCTAACAGATAAGATTCAGACTTGTATTTTTAACTAATTACTAATTATGTCCCAGACTGTTATTATCACTGTAATATAATATATCCCAAACACAAGTCTCTTTTCCCCCCCACATCCCTAGCCCCTACCCCTTTTTAAACTTCAAAACAGGGCCTTGCTTAGGGCTTTGCTAAATCGCTAAGGCTGGCTTCGAACTTGTGATCCTCCTGCCTGGGACTCCCAAGCCCTTGGGATTACAGGCATGTGCCACCATGCCCAGTTCAAATCAGAACTCTTATCCTTTGCCCCAACTGGTTTTTCTTCCTGTGAGCAGTCATCATTGATGGCATGCTTCAATTTAGGCAGCCCAGCCCTCTCAGACTCCACCCCTCACTTTAAATTGGCCACAGATTTTTGCTGATTCTAAGTTACAAATTTTTTTAAATATGTTTTTTTAGTTGCAGATGGACACAATACCTTTATTTTGTTTATTTATTTTTATGCGGTGCTGAGGATGGAACCCAGTGCCTCACACATGCGAGGTAAGCACTCTACCACTGAGCCACAACCCCAGCACCTAGAAATGTTTTTTGAATCCAATCTACTCTTCATCCTTGGGCCACTGCTCTGGTCTAGACCAACCAACTCATATCTGGATCATTTTGACAACTGGCTCCTTGCCCCTAATGTTGTCTCTCCAATGCAGAATGTGTGGACACATTAAAAAATTGGTATTGATTTATCTTATTCCCTGCTTAAACCCCTTTCATTATTGCCATTGCATCACTTTAACTGGACAGAGCTTAAAAACAGGTAGAGCAGGTTCAAATTCCTCACTGATGGCCTAAATTCTCCCCTTCTCTTCCACTTTCATATGTTTTACACATTGGCCTTTGCTATAGGATTTCTTTCAAGAAACGCAGCTGCTTCTTTTTTCTTTTGGTTCCAGGGATTAAACCCAGGGACACTTAACAACTGAGCTACATCCTCAGCCCTTTTTATTTTTTGAGACAGGGTCTCACTAAATTGCTGAGGCTGGTTTTGAACTTGTGATCCTCCTGCCTCAGCCTCCCAAGCCATTGGGATTACAAGCCTGCACCACTATGCCTGGCTCTCCAACAAAATTTTTAAATCCAATGATTTTTTTTTCTTTTTTTGTACCAGGGATTGAACTCAGGGGCACTCAACCACTGAGCCACACCGCCAGCCCTATTTTGTATTTTGTTTAGAGACAGGGTCTCAGTTGCTAAGCACCTCACCATTGCTAAGGCTGGCTTTGAACTCTTGATCCTCCTATCTCAGCCTTCCGAGCTACTGGAATTATAGGTGTGTGCCACCACACCCGGCCACCAGTGATCTTAGTGGTTGTATAGAGACAAACCAGTTTGTTGGAAAACAGCACCAACAGCTCTCCTCTAGCAGCAAGCTGGCTCAGCTCGGGAACCCTAACACTGTAACTGAAACCAGGGAAGATCTGCAGCTGAAAACAGAACATTCCTCATGCCTGCAGGGTTGTAAGCTGTCAACTCAGCTAGGATTCTCCAGCTTGGCTGGATGCTCTAGGCTCCCTCCCAGCTGTGCTGCTCTAGACTGAGGGGATCAAAGTACTTCCTCTCCAACATGACCCAGAGTGCACCCTGCACTCCCAGCCTGGCACGTCAATTCATGAGACCATGAGAGTCTCATGGACTATATGCTTCTTTATTTGAGCCTGTGGCATGTGCTGTCGTGTTTGTACCCGCCCCCTGCTCAATAGAAATTAAGCAAGTTGTGTGCCTAGGATATGGAGGAGATCTAAGGTGAAAACAAGGAACCGGCAGATCCCAGAGGGAGGAAAAGAGTTTGATCAGGTACCAAGTTAGCCTCAGTCTCTTCCACACTTCATCTCAGGTCTACAAGTACATTTCAGCCAGTCTGGTCTTTTTGTTATTTCCCCAGGCAGAGGACAAAGCTCCCCACTCTGTGCTCCTTCCATCAGAGGGTTTCCTTGCTTGGGATAGCTTCTCCTCTGCCTACCACATCCCAAAGAATGGCTGGGCTCTCCCTCTTCTGTGAAGACTTCCCCACCCCATTTGTACTTCTTCCTCTGAACACAGGGTCCCAGTGCCTGCAACACCCACAGCCTCCTGATAGCTCTTGTGTTGTGATTTATATTTTTGGATTTTGGTCTTGTTTTCCCAACTACATTATCAACTCTTGAGATTGGTGACCATGTGCTATACCAAAAAGCATAATGTCCAATGCACATAAAAAGGCTCAGTCAATATTTACTCCAAGAAGAAAGGAAGAAAGAAGACAATAAACCTACCTGTAAGTATTGCCTTCAAAGATTCCTTTCTTCCTTTTTCTCTTCCTGTCCCTCCCTCCCTTTTTTTCAGCTAAGCCTCATAATAGTTGGTAATTGTGAAACTTTTCAATCTCCCAAAGAGATCAATAGGAGCTTTGGTTTCTGCCCTCTGCTTCCACTGCTTCACCAGATGATCAGACATAATTGGGGCAGAGATGAGGGGACTACAATGTAGACTGTCAAGGGAGACTCCTCTGAGTAGGGGACACATCTGCAAGGGACCCAGTGGGAGAAATAAAGGTCAGTTTCCCTCCTCCAGCCAGCTCCATGGGAGAGAAGAACAGTCCACTGTACCTGGAAATGGAGTGGTAAGGAAATAGACCTGGCCACCCACCCAGACCCATGATCTTGGTCCTCCCGCTCTTGCTTCTGATGTTTCCCTCTCTGTTTTGGGCTGCCACAGACAGGGCAGCCCTTTCATCCCAGTGCTTCATCTTGGTGACGGGGCCTGGCCAAGCACAGAGCTGATGCCTCCCCTTCCTCTCCCAGCCTCAGCACATGACAGGGAGGGGATTTCCTTTGGGGCCTTAATTGGGAATTGTTTTCTTGCCTTACATCAGCTGGTTACCGGGGGAGAGTTTTCAAAAGTTTCATTTCCTTCATTTGGAATGGAGTTTTTAAGAACCAAAAATGAAAACCGGAAAGAAGAGAGGCCACCGCCCACGCTGGTACCACTCAATGCCTCATGATGCCAGTCCTGGAAGGGCATAGGGGTTAGGGCAAAGATCCCTATGACTCAGGCAATATGAGCGGGGAGGGTGGATGGAGGGTCCTTCCTGAACTGTTCACTTTTCTCCTCTAACCTTCTTGGGGAAGGGATGGGTCTCCTATCCCAAGGGTCAGCTCCTCTTTCTCTGCGTTGCCCATGACCTCCCTTCAGGCACTAAGTCTAGTGACTGAACCCTGTGGGTTTATTGCCATCTTTCTGGAAACATTGACAATATCAACATATGATCAAAGACTTCAAGATTTATGTACAAAGATAACAAGATGGTCATGGAAGAATCCTGTCAATGCCAGGGCATGACTGGCAGTGGACAGCAAGGAGAAGAAACCCACATAACTAACTACATCTCAGGTCACGGAAGAATGGAAGAGGACCATGGCAAATCAGAAGCAAGGAGATGCTGAGAGCTTCATCGGAGGAGGCGAGCACAACTGGTGGGAGATCTGAACTGGACCATCTTGAGATGGGACTGAATACCAGAGATAAAAGAATTAAAGAGGATGAAGAGTCAGAATAAGGTCATGCCAAGGAGCACAGACTGTAGGGATAATGGCATCTCTTTGTCCCTCTAAAGGACTTTGTTCATGTCTCTGTCCAGTACTCCTGTGAGGAATCAGTCCTCTGTTACAGCTCTACATTTCCCCCAGGACACCAAGTCCTTGTAGGCTAGGACTATGGTTTGTGTTTCCCCAAGCAGTCCTTAGTCTAGCACCTTCTAGCAAAGTTTTCTTTATTGAATGAAGGTTGATGATATTTTTTCTAGAGCAGTTAGAGAGATTGAGGACTTGGGAAGCTATTTGATGGTCATTGAGAAGTCTTTTTTTTTTTCTTCTTCATAGTTGATGATGTAAATCACAGAGTCCTTACCATGGGCTCAAGGCCCTATGACCACATCCTTTCTCTGCTCCTTTTGATTTCATACACCACCATTTTCCTTCCCACTTAACTCCACTCAAAGCATAAAGTTCTTTTCATACCTCCTTGGTTAAGCCATTTCCTCCTTCCTCAGCCAGATCTACTAGATAAGCAGATAGCTTGCTCCATAACTTGCTTTAGGCCTCTGCTCCAGAGTCACCTTCTCAAAGAGGCATTCCCTCACCACACCATCTAAAAAAAAGCACATGCTTCCAAAACTTTTTTCTTCTTACTATGCTTCCCCCCATTTTTTAAATTTATGTCACTGCCTGATATTTTATTATATATATATTAGTTATCTGTCCTCCCTCCCCAACTAGATTGTGTGATAGGAAAAGAAATTTATTTGCTGATGTTTCTCCGGGCTTATAACAGAACCTGACATAGATAGGAGCTTATGAATTTCTGTGGACTACATGATTGAATGAATAATCTTACAAAGAGCAGTTTCAGTAGAGTAGTAGGTTTAGGAACTGGATTACATGTATTGGTTGATTGATAAATGGGGGTTCTGAGCTAGGCATGGTGACTACACACCTATAATCCCAGCAACTCAGGAGGTTGAGGTGGGACGATCACCAAGTTTGAAGCTAGCCTCAGCAACTTAGCAAGGCCCTAAACAACTTAATGAGAACCTATCTCAAAAGTAAAAAAAATTAGAAGTATTCGGGATAGAGATATAGGTAGATAGATAGATAGATAAATGAATAGATACAGATATATATAGATAAAGATATAGATATATAGATATATAAATTAATGGGGGTAATGATGTAAAAACAGAGAAGGACAACTGTCCTCTCAAGAATAAGGTAAGAGCCAGGCAGTATGGCACCTATATACCTATAGTCCCAGCTATTCAGGAGGCCAAGGCAGCAGGATTGTTTGGGCCTGGAAGTTTAAGGCTAGTCTAGGCAATATAATGAAATCCTATCTGTTAAAAAAAGAAAGAGGGGCTGGGGTTGTGGTTTAGTGGCAGAACACTTGCCTTGCACATGTGAGGCACTGGGTTCAATCCTGAGCACCACATAAAAATAAATAAGCAAAATAAAGATATTGTGTCCATCTATAACTAAAAATTAAAAAAAGAAAGAAAGAAAGAAAAGGGGGTTAGCGAGGGAGGAGAGAAAGCAAGAAACAAATAAGGTAAGAAAGAGAAGAGTCAGTATGTGAATACTTTTTTTTTTAAGAGAATTTTTAATATTTATTTTTTAGTTTTCGGCAGACACAACATCTTTGTTTGTATGTGGTGTTGAAGATCGAACCCCGGCCGCACGCATGCCAGGCGAGCGCGCTACCGCTTGAGCCACATCCCCAGCCCATGTGAATACCTTTTGAAAAATAGGAAGTGCCATATAAACTTATCTCTTTTCTTTGTCAGAATAGGTCAGGGAGAGATAAATAGAGATGTAACTGAGTGTCCATAAAATGGGGTTTAGCTTTGGCAAAGTAGAAAACTGTCTGCATGTGAGGATGAAATCAAGGCAGTGTGATAGGGAGGGGGAAAGACACTTGAAAGTCCCCTCCTGATCATCAGCAAGGATCCACTTGGAAAATAGCAAGCAAAGTGTAGCACCTGGGTTTACACTATTTTATGACAACAGTGAGTGGCCCAGTCCTGCCTGGCAGAGGATAAAGCAGAGTTTGATATGGGGCCCACTCTCTGCCCCACATACACACATTATTCCTCAACAATTCTGCTTGGTAGGTATTAATAGTCCCAGTTTACAGAAGAGAAAATATGGGCTCAGATTAAGTCATTTGCCCAAGATCACACAGTAGAAAGTGTCAGTACCAACTTGGTTTTAGTAATATTTATGGGTGTTTTTTTCCTGATTATAAAAGTATTACATGGGTACTGGTAAAGAAAAGCTAAAAAGAAGAAAATTAATCATAGGTCCACAACACAGAGACAAGCCATTATTAACATTATGGTGTACTGTTTGTCAAGCTTTTCCCATGCAGATGCAAGGATGAATAGATAGATAGAAATATGGACGGATAGATAGGTAGGTAGATAGATAGATAGATAGGGATATATATATATATATATATATATATATATATATATATATATATATATATAGTAGGAATCAGGGTCCAGCACAGTGGTGCATGCCTATAATCCCAGCAACTGGGGAGGCTGAAGCAGAAGGCAGAAGGATTGCAAATTCAAAGCCAACCTTGGCAGATTATTGAGGTACTTAGCAACTCAGGGAGACCCTGTCTCTAAATAAAATATTAAAAAGTGTTAGGTGGGGCTGGGGATATACCTCAATTGGTAGAGTTCTTGTCTAGCATACAGAAAGCCCTAGGTTCAATCCCTAGCACCACAAAAAAAAAAAAAAAAAAAAAAAAGGTTGGGGGGTTAAGTACCCCAGTACCGAAAAAAAAAGGGAATCAGTTCTGTATGCTCTTTTGTAAATTCATATGTATAATTTACAATATGCAAATAACATGGAATTGTTTTCTCATATCCTTAAATTTTCACAGATATGATTTTTATTAACTCCATAGTATTCTGTCACATGAATGCTTATAATTAACTATCCAGTCATCTTTTGAGTGGTATTACGGTACAGATCCAAAATCTCTTATCCTAAAATTAGGGGGCCAGAGGGTTTAAAAGGTCACACTTTTTCTGTGGTTTACAGAGGTATCACAGTGCATATGTAACTTATTTATATAATTCCTCCACCAGGGTGTTGAAACATTCCCCAACATCAACACGTTAATATTTTGGCAATAAACATGAATATTAACATTAAGTGGACAAAGTGAACAAAACAGCCCTTTTGCCACTTTACGTTTTGCAACTAAATGAGTTTGTGCCAAA
This sequence comes from Marmota monax, assembly GCF_021218885.2. NCBI lineage: Eukaryota > Metazoa > Chordata > Mammalia > Rodentia > Sciuridae > Marmota > Marmota monax. Next base: position 7,875,659 of record NW_026693473.1, on the reverse strand, counting down.
ATCGAGAAAAGCAAGCGCGTGCGCGCGCACACACACACACACACACACACAAAACCAAATTTGGTTTTTAGAGTTTTTTTAGAGTTTTGAATCATACATTCATCTCAGGACCTGAAACCTGCCATGTTCCACCGCCTGACCGCCTTTCCCAACAGCTGTGGCTCTCTAGAGTGGCAGCAGAGTGAAAGGCAAGGTTCTGGCTGCTCAGAGAGGCGAAGGAAGCAAATAAACGCGGTGGCAGATTCCTGGAACAGGGAGGGGTGCAGGCCTGGGGGTCAGCTGCAGGTTCCTGAGAAGTGAGGAAATGCATGGGAAGGAGGAAGTGTTGGTGACAGATCAGAGGGGCCTTGGCAGTTGGGCAAGGTGCAAACTTCCACAAAGAGTCAAAGCTCCCAAATTCATTTCGCACCCACCTACCCCCAGAAGCTCTACTGGTCAGGATCAGACCACCAGCGGGGCCCCTGCTGGGCCTCCTGAGACCCAAGGAGAGGAAGGAAGGGGGAGGGATCTGTAGCAGCTTGCGGTGGGAGCTGGAGCACGCCCTGTCGATTTTGGAGGCCCAGGGCGAAGGGCCCCTCCTTCCTGCGTAGTGTGGTTTGCTGTCAAGTGGTAGCAGGTTCAGCCACAGTCAAGGGAGGTGGCGGCGGAGGCCCCCAGAGAGCAAGAGGCCCTGCGGTGGACACCCTGAACCTGGAAGGCGATTTGCTAGCGCCCCTTTCAGCTGGGGAGCGAGGGCAGTGGAGGGGACTGGGGCATCTGGGCGGCGCAAGGCACGCTGGGAAGTTGGGTTTTCGTTGGCAGTTGGGCAGTTTAGCCACAAGCTGGGGGCAGGGTGGGGTCCGCAGGGAGGGTGCTGGGAAGGCGGAAACGGGAGAAGTAATCGTTTGTTTTTTTTTTCTTCACACCAACAAACCAAAGGAAGATGAGCCAATCAGAACCAATTATTATCATCAGCTGCCCTCAGAGTGCAAAGGCTGAATTAGCCCCTTCAGGGTTCTGGGATGCACTCTTCCTCTTTTGTTGCTTCTCACCTAGTTACCAGGGTCACTCACACCAACAATGCGATGACTTCCCTTCGTCCTGTGTATCCCTTCTCCTTGTACTGACCACTGCCCACCCCACTCTCCAGTTCACGGGCCTGGGGACCTCCTCCTCTGTTAGTTTCCCACCATAGCCTTGGCAAACCTGCCCCAAGCAGTAAGTGGTCCCACCCTATTCAATCTACCATCTCTAGGTAAAATGCCACCTGATTGTTCCAGAGATCAGACTCCTGGCAACTTCCAGGTGCCCAAATCACAGCAGAAAACTGTCTTAAAACCCAGGCACTTGATTCATGGGAGAAGCTGAGCCTCTATCTAATCCATAAACAATAATACATATTTAGTACTGTGGAAACAAGGGACAATAGGAGAGAGAGAGAGAAGAATCTAAATATATAAATATATGACATATCCTATCTGCTTTTTTGTTTTTACCGACAGCTCTGTTTTGCTGACTACAGGTTTTTCACGAGAGTCCCTTCCTTTCACAACCACGGCCATTTATGCTTGAAAGTATCCTCAAGAACAGATTAACTTGCCGGTGGCCAAGAAGCACAGAAAATATCCTCAATATCAGTCATCATCAGGGAAATAGAAATCAAAACCATAATGAGAGACCGCTTAATATCCACCAGGATGGCTAGAATAAAAAAGTGAGGTAATAACATGTGTTAGCGAAGATGTGGAGAAATTGGGACTCTTATGCTGCTTGTGAGAATGTAAGGTGGTGCAGAAACTTTGGAAAACAGTCTGGGAATTATGATAATTCTCACTAATTCCACTCCTGGGTACCCAAAATAAATGAAAACATATGGCCACATAAAAACTTGTACACATATGGTCATAGAAGCATTGTTAATATCAGCCAGAAATTGGAAACAACCTAAATATCCATCAACTGATCAATGGATAAAATACAGTACAGTAATCCCTCTGCATTCTCAAGGAATTGATTCCAGGCTCCCCTCAGATATCAAAGTCCACAGATGCTCAAGTCCCCCATCCAAAATATGTTGGGTTTGCATATAACCTACACATACCCTCCCATATACTTTAAATAATCTTTAGATTACTTATAATACTGATACAATGTAAATGTGGTATAAATAATTGTTATACTGTACTATTTAGGTAATAAAAATCTGTCCATGTTCAGTACAGACATAATTTAAAACATTTTTTTTCTATGCTTGGGTGGTTGAATTCACAGATGTGAAACCCTCATATAATAGAAGGCCAATATGTATCCACTCAGTGGAATAGTATTTGACCATAAAAAGAACAATATTCTGATGCATGCTACAACATGGACAAACTTAGTCACAAACGGTCACATGCTATATGATTCTATTTTGTATGTGAAATATCTAGAATAGGCAAATAGAGACAGAAAGATGAGTAGTTACCTAAGTCTGGGAGTTTGGGGAGTAACTGCTAATGGGTATGGGGTTTCCTTGTAAGATGATGAAAATATTCTGAACTTGTATTGAGAGTTTCACAACTCTATCTACATGCTAAAAAGGACATTGCCTTGTATACTTTAAATGTGTGAATTACATGGCATGTGAGTTATATCTCAATAAAGGTATTATACATAAATAACTAAACTCAAACCAGGAAACAATAGAATCCCATAGATAAGTATCTTAAATATAAGAAAGGGAAATGTACAATTTATTTAAAATTTCAAAAAGAGAATGAAAAAGATTAGTACTTAAATTGACACTCTCTAGTTACCTAGAAATACGTTTATGTAAGTCACCATATTTTCCAACTATTAGAATTTTTTATTGTTCTACAAATGTGTTTAAAACCTGTTATGGAGCACCATCCATATGCAGAGCACTATACAGGTATTAGTGATAAAATAGAAAATGAGAAAAACTTAAGTTTTTGTCTACTGAAGGCTACAGTCAATGGATAATTACAACTCTGTGAGAAAACTGATGTGTAGTGGAAAATAGAGTAAAACAATATGCTGAAAAGTAATGAGCTAACTTCTAGTTGTGAAAATATAGTAGGTATTTGCTTTTTTCCTTCTTTTTACCCTTCTGCATTTTAAATTTATAATAGTTTTTTTTTTTCTTTTTAGTAAGACATATACTTAATAACTAAATTTTCTCAGAAACGTGCTTTCCCTCCTTGACCTCCCAAATGCTACACAACCATGGCTCTGGGAGACACTTGGGTACATGTGGTCCAATGCAGAGGGCTCAGCTTTGCACTAGGGCAGATGTGATTATGAATCTCAACTCAGTCCCTCCTGGCTGTGTCACCCTGTGCATGCTGGTCCCCAAGCCCCACAGACATGGTGTGCTCCATAAATGCCCAATGATCAAGGGTTGATATTTGTTAACTTATTGAACCAAGTAGCTTTCAGCAGCTGCCTACTCTCATCATTCTGTTCTTGCTTCCATTTGACAAATGTAGCTGGGTGAGGTGAGGAGGTGCACACTTGAAATCCCAGAGACTTGGGAGACTGAGGTAGGAAGATCACAGGTTCAAGACAAGCCTTAGCAACTTAGTGAGACCCCCATTTGACAAATGTCATGAGGACCATTTATCCGATCATCTTTTTTTTTTTTTTTTGATACCAGGAATGAACTCAGGGGCACTCGACCACTGAGCTGCATCCCCAACTCTATTTTGTATTTTATTTAGAGACAGGGTTTCACTGAGTTGTTTAGCACCTCGCCATTGCTGAGGCTGTATGATCCTCCTGCCTTAGCCTTCTGAGCTGCTGGGATTACAGGCGTGTGCCATCTTTCCCAGCTCAGATCATCTTTTGAGAGCCATTCTAGGGAGTTTGATCAGTGGTGGAACCATGTCCGAGGGCCTGTCAAGCGACACCAACATGGTCTATGTGTAGTGGTGTCTCTCCAGAGAAAGACCCCAGAGCAGGCTGCCTCCAGGAAACCACACTATAGTGGAAAGACGCAGGCTGCAGCTCTGCAGTCTAGGAGCAAACACCAAGGCTAAGGAGTGCTGCACTTGACCTTCCATCAATGGCAACAGTGGCTACCCACCCTGCTTTCTGTCCTCAGTGCTCATCACCTTGGCAACCAAAAAAAAGCACAAGTATAATTGGCTCTGCAGTCCTGGGAGGGACAATGCCAGTGGTAAGGGTATTTCCAGAGAGGTTGAGGTGAGCATATATGTTTCTCTCTGCCCTTCTAGTTGTGACACAATAGATGGGTGACAGCAGTTAGCTGCCTCTAAGAGCTCCTCAGACAGCAAAGGATGAAGAAAGTACGAACAAACCAAACTCATAGGAGCCATGGTGCTCAGAGAAGACTTCTCCCCAAAGGGCACTTCTGAAATCTCAAGAGAATCTTTTTCCCTTTCCTGTTCCTGGAATGAGTCTGATCTAGTGACAAGCACCAAGAGATGGGAATATAGCCAACCAGCTTGGGCTGGGGCAGAGCTTTGTCCCACTCTAGCCTCATTTCCACCTGTAAAACACATCATCTGGACTAGGTGACCCTAAGGCTCCTGTCTCTGCCTCCATGGGAATTGGGGGAGGACAGTCATTTCCCTTTCTGTCTCTCAGGAAAATCGTGCCAATTTTTCTCTTCGTTCTTTCAACACTACTTCATAAGTGGCTGTGTTTTCCTTTCTGCCCTATTTACCTGACCATCAGACAAAACCTGATAGCATAAGGGTGCTTTGGGACAGAAGAAGCCACCAGCTCCCATGGAAGGTCTCTGAGAGGGCAGCATGGTGGTGAGGAAGGAGGGGAACAGAGTGAGTCTCCAGAATGGACCAAAAACAATTCTAAAACCTCAGGCTCAAAACCTTGCAAAACCCAGCTTGATTTGTTCAAAGTTCCAGCTAACTGACCCGTGGATAGTTCACAGAGTCCGCAGTGTTGGGCAGCAAGCTTTCTATGGATGGTGTTTTCCAGCTGTGGAAATCCACACAATGGAATTGGCTCATTTACATTAGTTTACCTCAGGCTGCATGACAAAGAACCACAGAACAGAAAGTTTCTACAGCAGAAAAGTATCCTGGTGCTAGAGACTAGAGCCCAAGGTAGAGCTGTGAGCAGGGCTGGTTTTTCCCAAGGCCTCTCTCCTCAGCTTACAGTTACCTTCTTATCTGTGTCCTCTCTTGGTTGTATCTCTGTTTTTGTCAGTGCTTAACCTCCTCTTCTTCTTTTTTTTTTTTAGTTATGGTTGGACACAATACCTTTATTTTATTGATTTATATGTGATGCTGAGGACCCAGGGCCCCGAACGTGCTAGGCAAGTGCTCTACTGCTGAACCGCAACCCCAGCCCCAACCGCCTCTTCTTTAAAGCACACTGGTCAGATTGCATTAGGATCTCTCTAGTGACCTTACTTTAACTTACTTAACCTCTTAAAAGGCCTCAGTCTTTTATCTCCAAATACTGTCACATTTGAGGTTAGAACTTTATCATGTGAGTTTTAGGGACATAGCTTAGACCATGACATCCAAACTTATTTTACAGACAAGTGAGGTAGGCCTGGGGGCAAACTTATTTTACAGACAAGTGAGGTAGGCCTGGATCTCAAAATTGGTGTTAGAAACAGGAGTGGAGAGATGAGCCCCCAACCCCGTTCTGCCTCTCCTGACAGCCTAGAATTCTCTTTGTAAGCTCTTTGCAGTGTGTAAGTATATTTTACCCTGAGTAAACTTCCACTCGTTTCTTTGTGGAAAAGAATTGGATTTCAAGATGAAATGCTCATAGATAGGATCTACTTGCCAGCTGTGTGGTTTCTGGCAACTCATCTAAAGTTCTTAAGCCTATATTTCCTCATCTATAAAATGGGAAGGTTAGTCCTAAATTTACCAAACTATAGTCAGTATATGTTTTTCTGGTGAGAGCTGTGGGGTAAGGACATAAAGGGAGGGTGGGCCTGAGGGTGGCCCCAGTCAAACAAAATTTAAAAGGGCTCCTGACAACACAAACCAAATGAGCGCATGCTCTATATATGCTTTAGAAGTTTACTGTAATTTAAATTTAAATTTTGAGACATCGGAGCAAATTCTCTGGCCTCAAGTCTACCTCCAGATCAAGTTGATACAACTACATGGGTTTCCACACATTTGTAAGAAAAGGTAGACTGCAATTCTTCTAATTTCAAGGCTGCAGAGTATCCCAGTGTGATAAGGCCAGCTCTCCCTGTCTTCTGCATGCATCACTGGCAGAGGAGACATGTGAGGCCCCCAGCATTCCAGAAGATAGAGGTTCCATAAGTTTCCAGATCCTGGTGCCATGTTGGCTCGTAGTGTGGAAACTCCTCCTCAGGACTTCTCATTGCTCACCTTTTCCACCTGGCTCAGAAGACATCCTCAGGCTCTGTGGCTTCATCAGGAATGAGGGGCTTGATGTCCCCTGGCCTCAGCCCAAGCTGCTGGTGACCACACGGGGGAAGGAGACATCGTGGTCTCTGAGGTGTTCCATGCCACTAGCAGCTGCTATGAATTCCACAGGTCCCTGCCACTTCTCACCAAGTTCCGGAGACTGGAAGTCCAAGATCAAGGTGCCAGCTGATTTTCTGGTGAGAGTTCCTTCCTAGCTTCAGATGGCCACCTTCTATGTCCTCACATGGTCTTTCTTTCAGTGTCTATTATAGAGCAGGAGAAGTGGGAGAAGGTGAGAGAAAGAAAGAACCCAACTATTAGAATTTAAGTCAGATGGTATATTAAAGCAACAAGCAGCATTTTTTTTCTTCCCCTCTTGGCATTGCCATTTATTAGATATATGACCTTGATAAAACTTGATGTTTAACTAGCAGCATCTTAAAGCTACTTAAACAATGACACAACATATTAACCTCCTGTGTGTGTGTGTGTGTGTGTGTGTTTTACTGGGGATTGAACCCAAGGGTGCTCTACCACTGAGCAACATCCCCAGCCCCTCATATTTTTTTTTTATTTTGAGACAAGGTCTCACTAAGTTGCCTGGATGATCTTGAACTTGAGATCCTACCTCTCCCACTCCCATGAATACTTGGAATTACAGGTATGAGCCATCACACCCAATTTCACCTCACTATTTGAAGTTGTGCAGTATTTCTCTTTGTTGCTGTTGAGTGTTTCATAAAATATATATTTGGCTTCTTGAAGTAAAAATATTCCACTGCTATTGAAGTCTGTCCTTCTGATACCTGTTTAAATGTTTTAAATATTATATTTTGAAGCTATAGATTCCTTATCTAAAATACAGTTGTCCTTAATCCTTTGTTGGAGATGATTGCTAAGAAGATCATTAATATATGTTGTTTATATTATACTGTATTAACAAAGTATATATTTCATATTATTATAATGTATTAAATATAACTATGATATATAAATATAATAAATATTTAAATATTCAAAATTTTTTGTGATCTCTATAAATTAATTATACATTATTGATATCAGAAAACTTCAGGAAGTTGATATTCCTTATTAAGGAGAAAGGTGCTTTCATTCCTTTGAGAGCAAAAATGACTCCCACTTTCTGTTTAGGGAAAAGAGGATTATGTGTCTTGGGCTGGGATCTATAATAGGAAGTATTTGCTGATAGGGTTGTTTTTGGGGTGTATTCAGCATCTAAGCCCCTTTACTGTTTAGGGGAGCGTTTTCTTGTGTGGTCTTGGGAAGCACAACCATATCCCTTGGAAATTAGGGTCCGGTTGCATAATCCAGGCTCAATCCCCTGAATATGTGCCAAGAACCATGGATCTGGAGTAAGTGGTATAAATATGCTGACTGGCTTCAGAGGTGGCAGCAGCAGTCTCTGGTGTCTCAGACAATAGTGGCAGAAGTACCTGGGACAATGTTCAACAGCCACAGTGATAAAGGCTTCCAACCAGGCCATCCCCTTGGTTTGACTGTGGTTGTGGTTACACTGCCCACCTCCTCTTGGTGCTGCCTGTGTGATCATCTAGATGTCCATCCTTCACCTGGCATCTACCCGATATCTGTCCAACAAATTCCTTTCCTGCTTAGGTGAGCCAGAGTCACTTTCTGTTGCTTAAAATTGCAAACCCTGACTCATTCTTCAAGTAGGAAAAATAATGAGCAAACAATTCCTTGAATTTGAGGAAGGTGATGGGGAAAAGAGGAGACTGAGGAAGGCAGGAGGCACTGGGATTTGGAAAATTTGGAGGATTTGGATTTTGGAAAGTTTTTTTCTAGAATTAGTGGAAAGAAATGATGGCTCAAGAGGCTGGAGTTGTGGCTCAGTGGTAGAGCGCTAGCCTACCACACATGAGGCACTGGGTTCAATCCTCAGCACCACATAAAAATAAAATAAGGTATTGTGTTCACCTACAACTAAAAATATATGTATATTTTTTTAAAAAAGAAATGATAGCTATCTGTTTTGCTCAAATTAAACTACATTGCCTGCGGCTGTGAGCAAAGCTTCCGGACCCTCAGAGAAATGAGTACTGCCATTCAACTGGCAAAAGTAAAAATGTGTCTACTATCCAGAGGGAACTGAGTCACCTAAATGATAGAGTTCTTCAGAAAGGCTGGGCTCAGTGGTGCACACCTGTAATCCCAGCTGCTCCAGAGACAGAGGCAGGAGGATCGTGAGTTCAAAGCCAGCATCTGCAACTTAGTGAGGCACTAAACAATTCAGTGAGACCGAGACATGAAAGCATTTCGAAGAGGAGTTGAATGTTAGTGAAAGCTGGAGGACCTGATCTCCATCTAGGATCACCTCATTCTCAAGTTTGTGAAAAGAACAGATTGTATAGACTTTGTTCTATTTTAGGCCCCAACTGGATGATTATCAGCAGAAATGACCTGTTGATACGTTGTATAGCCACTCTGTGCCTCAGTTTCCACATTTGTAAAACATTAATAACAGTATCTTCTTCATAGCCCTGTTATAAAAATTAAATGAATTAACCACACATGAATAGTGCCTAGCACCTATTAAGAGCTCTATAAACTGGACACGGTGGCACATGCCTGTAATTCCAGCAGCTTGGGAGGCTAAAGCAAGAGAATCCTGAGTTCAAAGCAGCCCCAGCAATTTAGCAAGGCTATAAGCAACTTAGCGAGACCCTGTCTCAAAATAAAATATAAAAAGGGCTTGGCTGTGGATCAGTGGTTAAGTGCCCCTGGGTTCAATTCCAGTACAAAAATAAAAAGAGCTCAATAAGTGCTCATCATTCATCTTGTGATTGTTGGAGTTTTTGTAACTTAGGGTAACGTCTGATGTACTCCCAATGACTGTGGGAACAAAAGCAGCTTTGGGCAGCAATTTAGTTGAAACAAGATTACTTAAGAAACCCAAAAGGTGTGACACTCCCAATACATCAAGTTTTAGGGGAATTAAAAAGAGCACAACCATTTGGGGGGCCCTCAAGGATTAACCAGTCTGCCACTAATCAAGAGGTCCGTAGAAGTACACTTTTTGCCAGACATGTCTTTAAAATGATCCAGAGGCAGGTGGAGAAAAGATTTAAGAAAAGTCTGTCATCATGAATTGTCAACTAAGAGGACGAAGGATACCCAGGGATGCAACCAAGGAAACCTACAAGGAGTAGAGGGGGCGCTGGGTCATAGATCACAAGAGAAAGCTGAGGTGGGAAGGAGAGAGAGACATCAGACAGGATGCTGTGGTGGGCATTACCAGAGTTCCCACGCAGATGAAAGACACAGACCACAACCCCTCCCCCATCCAAATCTCAAAAATGGTCCAGAGGCAGGGATCTCCGTTGGCTGATGAGAGACCTTGACATCCTCAGGCCTGCTGCAAATCCATGAAACTAAAATCAGACTATGACAGGTGCTCATCACAGGAGTCAGATCCTGGCTGCAATGCTCGTGCCATTCCACCCACCAGAGGGATGAACTTGAGCAAGGTACTTTGCAGCTCTGCACCTGTCCTTCCCACAGTAAGAACGAAATTGATGTTAGCTATTATTATTGCTTGCTGACAATATCATTTGCCACAGAGCAGAGGAAGTAATAAGGGGAACTGTCACTCTGAACCTAAATTTGGCCAAAAGGAGGAATTGGTTGGCAGAGTGGAAGTGACAGGAAGCTTGGGAGAAAGCAACTGTCTTCTGAAGAAGCCTGTGATAGTGAGAGAAATGGTACGGCAGTTAGACACATTCACTGGATTTTTAAGAAGTAAAAGAAAATAGTACAGCTTGAAATGTTAGAAAGATGCTCAAGAGTTTAGTTACTTTTTTTTTTCTTACATTTTTCTTTGAGTACTGGAGATTGGACCCAGGGCCTCGCACATGCTAGGCAAGTGCTCTTCCACTGAGCTCCATCCCCACCCAGCCTTAGTAACTTCCTAGGACATTCTTTTTATCTGTGAGATGGTCAGTCAGTGACAAAAGGGAAGAGGCTTAAAGAACACACCTGGTTACAGATGCTATTTCTTTGACTGGAAGAGAAAGTGAGCGTAGGCCCAACAGACACATGACCCCAGATGAACTTAAGAAGATGGAATGAATGTCAATCATGCTTCTGAGAAAGTGAAAGCCGCACAGGAACTGGGGCCTGTGAGGGGCTTCATAAAGTCATATTCAAAGCAAAAAAGGAATACGCTGCTTGCGGTCAATGTTGTCATGTTGGTGGGTGACGAAGAAAGCAGAACTCCTCAAAATTCGTATTTTGCTTCTGTTTTCTCTGTCATGTCAAAGGGAATGTTCTTAGAACTGAAACGCCTGGAGGAAAAGGCAACCCAAGGTGGGAGAAAAAATTGCAAGAGATCTCTCCAGTATTTCTACGTGAATTCCAGGAATCCAACCAGAACAAATTATTTTCCAGAGGATGGGGAGACTTGCAAATGAATTGCCCTCCAGGCATTGTCTAAAGGGTAGACACGTGCTCTGGAAGCAAGCACTTACTACAATTTTCAAAACAGTGAAAAAATTCAATGCCTCAACCCACAAGCCATTGTGTTTATTGAGCCAAGAACCAAAATGGATTATTAATGAGACGTTCATGTGCACCTCACAGAGGCGGGGGTTCTTGGAGTCAGTGTACGGGGCCGGAGAACAGATTGATCTCTACCGTTTTGTCCCCAAGGAGGATTTCAACCCAAATATCTCAAATGAATTCTACCAACATTGATTACTTTCATTGGGAACGTGTTTTCTGAAACTAACCCCACTAAAATTTAACTCCTCATTGTCTTCCCATGCCACTCATTTGAAACATTTCCATTTTTATCCATTTTTATTTTTGGTTAACTGAAATATTGTTCACTGAAATCATTTTTTTTGAAATCATTTTTTTAAAAATTTACTTTTAAACTAAGTTTTGCCTCATTGCTTGATCTGTATCAGATCTATATCAAATTTTACTTAAGATCCTGCCATGCTAGGTGACCTTAGAGTTGCTCCCCCCACCCCAACATCCATTTCCTTATTCCTGGTGACACCCCAACTCTTGTCCAGTAACCATATCTTCACCATGCAACCCAGGGGCGTTGAAGAAAGTTAGCTACATCCCTGGCTAAAGTAGGGACCATAGCTTAGGCCTCATCAGAAAAATTGTGATTGCAGGGAAGAAACACGACTTAAATGAATCCAGTGACGCTGGAAAAAGACTTGGTGGGATTCTGGGAAAGCAAATCTCCCACCTCTTCCTTTGAATAGTGTGGTATGAAGATGTGAAGCCTGGAAACACTTCAGCCATTTTGCTGACATGAGGAAAGTCTGGTTTAAGGACACAGCCACTTGTAGATGTGGCCACAAAAACTAAATTAAGATCTATTGGTGAACTTTACAGTTATACAAATCATTAAAACACTTCCCTCTATCCCTTCCCTTCCACCTCTTTTTTTTCCTTCTCCTAGTATTAGGGATGAATCCAGGGACCATCTACCACTGAGCTACATTTCCCAGCCCTTTTTATTTTTATTTTTTTTAAAGAATTGAAATTTTTTTTTGTTTTGAGAGAGAGAGAGAGAGAGAGAGAGAATTTTTTAATATTTATTTTTCAGTTTTTGGCGGACACAACATCCTTGTTTGTATGTGGTGCTGAGGATCAAACCCGGGCAGCACGCATGCCAGGCAAGCGCACTACCGCTTGAGCCACATCCCCAGCCCCCTTTTTATTTTTTATTTTGAGATAGGATTCTTGTTAAGTAGCCCAGGCTGGCCTAGAACTCGTGATCCTCCTGTCTCAGCCTCACAAGTTTCTGGGATTATAAGCATTGTGCCTGGTTCCTTCTCCCCTTTTGAAGACAATATAGTTTTCTGTTCCTTGCAACTGAAAGTATCTTGATTGATACACTAATTGCTAATTTTCTTTTATCGTTTTTTTTTTTTCAGGGTTTGGGGGGAGTACAGGGATTGAACTCAGGGGCACTCAACCACTGAGCCACATCCCTAGCCCCATTTTGCATTTTATTTAGAGACAGGGTCTCACTGAGTTGCTTAGTGCATCACTTTTGCTGAGGCTGGCTTTGAATTTGCAATCCTCCTGCCTCAGCCTCCCCAGCCACTGGGATTACAGGTATGCACCACAGCACCTGGCTGCTATTTTTTTTTTTATAATCCTTATTTCTATCAAGTCCGAATTTTCCAACTCAGATTTTGCAGGCTTAAATTTTGTCCAGATTTTACTTTCAAATTTTAGTTAAAAACACATGTTAAAATGTTTTCTTTCTTTTTTTCTTTTAGGGTGGCTATGGATAATGTCAAAGTATTATATATTTTTAAAGCTAGAATAAAGGATTTTGAATGTTTTAACCATGAATGTTTAAAAAATATTAGACTTGATTAAAGCATTATACAGTATGTACCTGTATCAAAACATCACACAGTACCCCATAAATATGTACAATTAAAATGTTTTTAAAATTTTTAGTTGTAGATGGAAACATTAACTTTATTTTTTATTTATTTATTTTTATGTCGTGTTTAGGATCAAACCCAGTGCCTCACATGTGTGAGGCAAGCACTCTGCCACTGAGCTACAACCCCAGCCCACAATTAAAATGTTTTAACTTAAAAGAAGGGAGGAGACAGCTGGTGTTCTACCTAGAAGACAGCTCCTCCAGTTCAGCTTCACCCTACCAATCAGGACCCTGGGATGTGAAGGCCCTGTCAGTTTGGGCCCAATTCCATCTCCTGCCTTCTGCCTTCAGACCAAAGTAGAGAAGGACCCCAGCCTCTCCAAGGAGTGAGAAGTGCACTGGTAGCCAGGATCCTCATAAGAGATGTGCAGCAGACTTGCACTTCTTTGTTACACTCCAGCCCAGGCTGCTGGATTGGCCCGTAGGGAAATCTCACCTTATCTGTGTCACTCCCCTCTTCTGGTAGTCTGGCAAAGCCTGTGGACTCCTCAGAATCATGATTATTAATTGTAGAAGAAAATAAGTCTCATTGGGTCACAGAACAAATAAACTGTGTTTAAAAAGAATTTTATCTACAGATACCTTGGGTCCATGAACCCAGGTTATGAAGCCCCAAATAGATGGTAGTTTGGAATCTGCAATTCAAATGAAAGAGGCAAAAGCATTTTATAAGGTATGTGTTTTCAGAAGGGTCAAGTGAAGTAGAAAAATGTGAAGCTATTCTAAGTTTTATTGTGTTCGAGATTCTTTTTTCTTTGTTTCTTTTATTTATTTATTTATTTATTTATTTTTTCGGTACTGGGATTTAACCCAAGGACACTTAACCGCTGAGCTACACATCCGTAGCCCTTTTCATTTTTTATTTTGAGACAGGGTCTCGCTTAACTATTGATGGTGTTGTTAAGTTGCTGAGGCTGGCCTTGAACTGTAGTCCTCCTACCTCAACCTCCTGAGTCGCTGGAATTACAAGTGTGCTCCACTGTGTGCAGTTTATGTTCAAGATTTTATTTGATTATTAAATATAAGACTTGTCTAGCCAGTTTTATGTTAGCCAGCTCAGTGACTTCTCTCACATCTTGATATTAGCCTCAAAATTCACATTTCCCTTGGTGTCTTAAAACTCTTTCATTGGTATATTTAAACCATTTTGGAACTGATTTTTGACTTTCAAATCATACCACTCTTTCATGAGGATACAATCCAATCCTCTGCATGAAATAATAATTATATATTTATTTATTTTTGGTGCTGGGGAACCCAGGACCTTTTGCATGTTAAGTACTTGCTTTACTACTAAGCTACACCTTCAGCCCAATACTTCATCTTATTTGCTTCAAGTGTATCTCTAGATTCAAGATGTGTTCCCACTACTGATTTTCTATTATGTAGTTGAATCTATAAGTTTATTCATTTGCAGATTTCATTCTCAGGCACCACATTCTGGTTGTGCTGCATGGCTATTCTTACTCTCACCCCTGGCCTCTTGATCATTTCAGACTTCAGTCTCCTTCAGACTTGCCCTACTTTGCTTGTATTCTTCATGAGGCTCAGTGGCCACAATCCAGTGCGATTTTTCTGACTGTGGACCTAGGATGTGAATAATGATATATTACATCACATCACATCAGCACATGCAAATTAGGCAATTTGAGGAAGGATTAATAAAAGTACTGATACACAGGGCCACTAATATCTCTAGATCTGAAGACAGGCAGCAATGACCAGAGCCAGAAAATGAGAGTTCAAAAGTGACATACAGAGGGTCCCAGTTCTGTGACTTCTGGTTGAGGGAAGCAGCCATTCTGAAGAAACCCCAATAGAAGGGAGCCAGGGGAATAAATGCCTGCCTCTCATTTCTTGCTAGGGGTCTTCATTAGGCATCACTAGAAGTCAACAGACACAGAATGGCTGATATAGTCAGGTCAACTGTTCTGTGCATCCTTTGAGAGAAGGTGGAGAATTGATTTGGAAGATCAAATAGAGCTGGACCACTGTGGTTCTATGCAATGGCAGGAGACATCATGTTACCTGTTTTATTTCTATTATGCTTTTGTAATATGTTTGGGCAACAGTAGCATCTTTGTACAATGTGTTCTTGAAGAATCTTTAATGACTCTCATTCTTAGCCTTACAATTTGTCATACTATAAACAATATAAATTATTTCCTGAGTTACCAATTGCTTGCTTACACTGAAAATTGACCACAGTCACTTTTCTTAGGTAGTATAGTTTTACATAATTTTCCAGTAGAGAACTGGCTGGGGACGTAGCTCGGTAGTAAAGTGTTTGCCTGGTATGTATGAACCTGTGGGATTGCTCCCCAGCTCCAAAAAGGAAAAAAAAAATGAAAGAGAATTTCCCAGCAGAATTATTCCTATCCATTTCACTTTATTTTGTTTTTGTTTATTTGATACTGAGGTTTGAACCCAGGGGCACTTAACCATTGAGTCACATTCCAGCACCACCACCACCCCACCACCCCACCCCGGCACACGCACACACCTTTTTTTCTCTTGAGACAGGGTCTCATGAAGTTGCTTAGGATGGAATGTGTGATTCTCCTGCCTCAGCCTCCTGGGTTACTGGGATTACAGGCATGTGCTACCACAACTGGCAACTTTTTATTAACTAAAATAATTTAATATCATCTCACTATTTGCCCTTTCGACCCTTTGTTTGCCAATTATACTATCTTCCAGATAACTTATATGAATATCATAAAACACAACTTGGAATAATTAGCTCTCATTTAGTGATTAGTGATGGAAAGCCAATTCAAAGTGGCATAAACAAAAGAAAGATGTATTGGCTCATATAACTAAAAAATCTGGTTTAAGGCGAGATCGAACAATGTTTTCAGGAACCAGTGTGTCCACCTCTCAGCCTGACCCTCCCGTGACGCTCCAACAGTAGCCGCCTCCTCCCAGGTGGCAGTTTCAGGTCAATGACCTACCAGTTTAGCAATATCCAGGGAAAGAAGTCCTCTTTAGAAAATAGTCTAGTAAAAGACCTAGGACTGGTTCTCCTGTGTGACCTGGGGTCAAGTACCTCTCTCCTAATCAGTCCCTGTGGCTGGGGAAGGAATGCCCTGATTTTTCTGGACTGAGTCATCTTCCCACTCCTGAAACTCCACCCAAACTACATGAACTAAATTTAGAGGAAGGAGTGGTTCTCAGAAGAAAAACAGTGTGTGCTTTAATCAGAAGAAGAGGGACAAAGGCTGGCAGATAAAAGTGATGACCATCCTGTCTGTACCTCTTTAAGAAGACAAAGAGTTTTTATAAATATGTCAGTAGATGACCCATGATAAACACATGCATATTTCCATAACAGAGTTTCAATAGAGTAAAATTCCCTTTTAACAGCCTGATTGTCTTTTTCTGTAATTGATTATGTTTCCTAACAAGGTCATTAGAGCAACCAGGAGACTTTCAGAGCAGAATGGCTGTGCTGGTAGGACAGAAAGAGCACTGGATGGACAGGGAGAAGATTCAGAGGCAGGCCCAGCTCGGTTCTAACAATGGGCATGGTTCTCCATGGGTAAAATGGGGTCATACAAGCCCTCTAAGGTCTATTCTAGTTATAAGAACTTAAAATTCTGAAGGAAGTATCATCAAAGAGGTAGTAAAATGGGAATACCATTTATTTAAGGGAGAAAAGACAGGGTCCTCAGGCTGTAGCCATGGACCACAGAAGAGAGAAAGAATTGCAGTTCCAAATTTCACAGTTTGAGAGAAGTTTATGTCCATCAAAGCACATGATCAGCAGAGTGAAAGGCAAATCATGGAATAGGATACAATATTTTTAACTCATATATTTGAAAATGGTTAATATCCAAAATAAATAAAGAATTCCAATAACTCAACAATAACAAAAATTTCTTGACTTAAAAATTGGCAAAGAACTTGAATAGACATCTCTTTAATGTATACAAATGACCAACAAGCATATGAGAAGTTGATTAACATAATTATTCACTAGGGAAATGCAAATAAAAATCGCAATGGAATATCATTTCATACCCAGTAAGATGACTGCTATAAATACATACACACAAACCAAAACAAAAGCAGAAAATAACAAAAATGTGGAGAAATTGGAACATTTGTGAACTGTTGGAGAAAATATCAAATGGTGCAGCCACCATGGAAAACAGTATGGAGATTCCTCAAGAAATGTAAAATAGAATTACCATATAATCCAAAAATTCTACTTATGAGTGTATATCCAAAAGACCTGAAGGCAGCCAGGGGCTATGGAGAGGGCATGATGGGGAATTTGTTTAATGGCTATAGAGGTTTTTTGCAAGATGAAACAATTCTGGAGATTGGTTGAAACAACATGAATGTATTTAATACTACGGAACTGAACACTTAAAAATGATTCAGATGGCCAAGTATGGAGGCACACACTATAATCTCAGCAATTTGGGTGGCTGAAGCAGGAGGATTACAAAGTCAAGGCCAGTCTCAGCAATTTAAAGAAGACTTCAGCAATCCCCACTACCACCCCCACTTCCCTGCCCCTGCAAAAAAGAAGAAGAAGAAGAAGAAGAAGAAGAAGGTTGAGATGGCAAATTTTATGTTATGTGGGGTTTTTGGTTGTTGTTGTTTTTGTTTTGGTACTGGGGATTGAACTCAGGGGCACTCTGAGCCACATCTCCAGCCCTATTTTATATTTTTTATTTAGAGACAGGGTCTCACTGAGTTACTTAGTGTGCCTCTCTTTTGCTGAAGATGGCTTTGAACTCGTGATCCTCCTGCCTCAGCATCCGGAGCCACTGGGTTACTGGCATGTGCCACCGTGCCCAGCTGTTATGTGTATTTTGCTGCAAAAAATTTGAAAAAGATTAGAGCAGGAAGAAACCTTAGAGATGTTCCCCCACATTTCTTTTCCCACAGAGAGAAAAATGGAGTCCCTGAGCATTAATTATTTGTGTAAGAACAGAGCATAGTTCTATCTCAGCCTTACTGTGATTGTTAATTTTTTTCATTTTTTAAATTTGTTCTAATTAGTTATACATGACAACAAAATGCATTTTGATTCATTGTACACAAATGGAACACAACTTTTTATTTCTCTAGTTGTACTGTGAGTGTTCATTTTATATGTCAGTTTGGCTGGGCCACAGTGCCCAGATGTGTGGTCAAACATTATTTTGAGTATTTCCTTGAGAATGTTTTTGGAGACATTAACATTTAAGATTAACATTTAAGTCATGGACTTTGAGCAAAGCAGATTACTCTCCCTAATGTGGGTGGACCTTATCCAATCAGTTGAAAGGCTGCACAAGACAAAAAAGACTAATGTTCCTCACACACACACCAAGAGGGAAATCTCCATCCTGCTGGCACACATTGCAGATTTTGGGCTTGCTAGCTTCCATAATCATGTGAGCAAATTCCTCAGAATAAATCTCTTGGTAAATATACACATCCTGTTTCTTTGGAGAATCTTGAATAATATACCTGCTTTTTCTTCTTCCTTTTTTAAAAATATTTATTTTTTAGTTATAGGTGGATACAATATCTATTTTATTTTTATGTGGTGTTGAGGATCGAACCCAGTGCCTCATACAGGTGAGGCAAGCACTCTTCCTCTGAGCCACAATCCCAGCCCCCTTTTCTTCTTTTGATCAATTGTGTCTTTAAAATACTAATACTGTCTGGGTGTGTTTCCCAAAAGTTCCTATGTTGGAAGCTTGGTCACCAGTGTGGTGGCATTAAGAGGTGGTAACTCAGTGGTAAAGTGCTTGCCTAGCATGCAGGAGCTCCTGGGTTTAATCCCCAGCACCAATGGGCACACAAGATGGTAGAAACTTTTAAGAGGTGGAATCTAGTGGTCTAGTGGGAGTTAACTCCCTTGGGACATTATCCTTAGAAGGAATTAATGCTAGTCTTTTGGAGTGAGTTCACTAACTGGGTGGGGCCTTGAGCCTTGGGCCTTGAGAGTTGGGTTATTATAAAAGAGCAAAACTGGTCCCTCCCTGTTCTCTGGCTTCCTCTCTCACTATGTGATCTCTCCTGCACATATTTCCACCATTGTGATGCCAACCCCCAGAAGACACTTACTGGAGGCCAACCTGATGGGACCACTCAATCTTAAACTTTTGGCTTTCAAAGCTGTGAGATAAATAAACCTCTTTTCTTTGTATGCTATTTGTCCTCAGATATTTTGTTAATATTTTGTTAAAAAATGGACTGATAATATGTATCTCTTGAAATTTGCATGATACTACAACAACCACATAGATTTTTTTTTTTTTCTGATTACAACAGGAAAAAGAAAAAATCACATGAAAGTGTCAAACTGTCAACACCTAATCCAGAAGTTAATCTTAGCATGACTAATGGTAGAATAATCAGATACGTCCCCTGGTTCATGAAGTACCCAGTATCACCTAGGGTATAACTTTGCTAAAAATATTTAAATTGAGGGCTGGAGTTGTAGCTCAGTGGTAGAGCACTTGCCTAGCACATGTGAGGCACTGGGTTTAATCCTCAGCACCACATAAAAATAAAGGTATTGTGTCCATCTAAAACTAAATATTTTTTTTAAATGTCTAACTTGAATTGAATCAGATCTTAAAATCTAATTTATCACTTTAGGAAATAAAGGGCATAGAAGAGTCAACTAAGATCATTACGACAAGAAATCATTCAGATCAATCCATAAGACGGGATGTTCCCTTCCACTTGTCAACATCATAAATAAAAGGGCCTTACTTACTGTAACAAGCAGATGCAAAGATAGTCCCAGATTAGGACCTAGTTTGAAACTTAACACCAAAAAAACAAATAACCCAATCAATATAAATGGGCAAAGGAACTGAACAGACACTTCACAGAAAAATAAATATGATTGGTCAACAAATAAGTGAAAAAATGTTCAATATCACTAGCAATTAGAGAAATGCAAATTGATACTACACTAAGATTTCATCTCACTTCAGTCAGAATGGAAATTATAAATATAAGTAACAATAAATGTTGGCAAGGATGTGGGGGAAAAGGTCCATTCATACATTGCTGGTGGGACTGCAAATTGGTGCAACCACTCTGAAAAGCAGCATGGAGATTCTTCAGAGAACTTGGAATGGAACCACCATTTAACTCAGTTAACCCACTCTTTGGTATATACCCAAAGGACTTAAAAATAGCATACTACAAAGATACATTCACAATGTTTATAGCAGCTCAATTCACAATAGCTAAGCTATGGAACAAACCTAGGTGACCTTCAATAGATGAATGGATAAATAAAATGTGGTATATATACACAATAGAATATTACTCAGCCATAAAAAAGAATGAAATTGTGGTATTTGCTGGTAATAGATGGAACTGGAAACTATCAGGCTAAGTGAAATAAGCCAGTCCGAAAGAACCAAAGGCTGAATGTTCTCTCTAATATGTGGATGCTAACACACATAACAGGTGGGGGAGGGAAGAATAGAAATTCACTTGCTTAGACTAAAGAGAAAGAAGGGAAGCAAGAGGGTATAGGAATAGGAAAGATAGTAGAATGATCGGACAAAACTTTCGTATGTTCATATATGAATACACAACCAGTATAATTCCACATCTTGTACAACCACAAAAATGGGAAGTTATACTCCATGTTTGCATAATATGCCAAAATACATTCTACTGTCACATATAATTAAAAAGAACAAATAAAAAGAAGTAAAAAGAACCTAGTTTGGGACAAAACAGTGGTAAAGAACATTTTAGGGACAACTGCAGAAATTTCAAACATGGATTCAGTATTAGTGTTAGGAAAACAGCTAATTTGTTGGCCACTGTAGTTTGAATGTTCAGGAAAATATGTTTTAAATATGTACACTAAATCATTATCCAAAGTACACGTATGAAGACATGAATTGGTGTGAACATACTTTATATACAAACAGAGATATGAAAAATTGTGCTGTATATGTGTAATAAGAATTGTAAAATAAAATAAAATTAAAATTAAAATAAATCGTATGGTTAAAAAAAGAATTGTAATGCATTCTGCTGTCATGTAGTTCAAAAATAAAATCAATTAAAATAAATAAATATGTACACTAAATATTTGAGTGGAATGTCAATGTCATAAGGCCTTTAAATATGCTTTTAAATATGTCATTAAAAGCTAATAAAGCAAGAATGAGCTTTCTTCCCCAGAGGTCTGGACACACAGGAGGGGAGAGCAGCATGCTGAGGTCACCCTGAACACCCAGGTGAAGCCACCACACATGCCTCCTTGGCAAGGAAAGGCCATGGATAGACTGCATTGTTCTCAGCATTTCCTTCCTGCATAGGCTCCCTTCCTGACTCCCTTTTTAAGTTTCTGAGAAACTCCTGTCTTCAAGGGACCACCCCTAGGGGGTTAACCTGGAGACAAGGTACCTGAAGTGCTTGATGTCACTTCAGAGAAGAAAGACCCAGGTGGACCAATGGGAACACTGAAGGTGGATTTCAGATGGATAAAAAGCCAAATGGAGCAGATCTGTTAGGAGAAACAGCAGGATTCCCATGGCTCCACGCGTCCATCACAGGCGGGAAGTCTTGACAGGAGTGAGTAGGGGAGCGGTAAGCAGGCCTTGAGGACTTGCCCAGTCCCTGGAAGCCTCAGCCACCAGGACCCAGGAAAAGCAAAGGTGCAGGAAAGGAGGCCAGGAATCAGGGACCAGGCACAGGCTGGGAGGGGCCTTGAGCTAATTCTCTGATCTCTAGTTTCCCAGTGCCTCCCTTTTCCCCTCCAGAGCTTCTCTGGCTGCTTCCTGTCTCTTACAATCTGGAGAAACCAATTTCCTGCAGTGGCTGATTTCATTTGATAAGGAAAGGGAGGGGAGCTGGAGCCAAAGCGCCAGCCGAAAGGGGAGCTCGGTCGTGACATTTCCTGCCCCATTTCAATCCATCCCGAAAGCAGGGAGATTTAGGAGAGAAGCTGCCAGCCAAATTCTTGCAAGGTTTGTTTTGAACTTTACAAGGACCGCATTTAAAGCCAACAAAGAACAGTGGCCAGCATATTTCCCAGCTCCAGAGAGGAAAGAACAATTCAGTTCAGGTCAACAAACTGGACCCTAGGGCCACTTTGTGCTGAGCCTGGAAGGGATATAAAGATGAATATATGCTTTCCTTGCCCTCAAAGCATTCGCAACCTTCAACTGCATCTGGAGAGCTAAAAATTAGCTACAGGGGCTGGGGTTGTAGCTCACCTAGCACGTGTGAGGCACTGGGTTTGATCCTCTGCACCACATAAAAATAAATTAATTAAAATAAAGGTATGGTGTCCATCTACAAGTAAATTATTTTTAAAAATTAAACACAAAGAAAAACTCACTATAAACATATTTAGTCCCGAATTACCAGGAAAGAATATGAACTCTCCCCGGATATATAACAATATAACAAATTATTTATCCCATGTTCTTTCTGGTGGTTTAGATGCAGCTTTAGGTGAGGAGCAGGGAAGTGGCCTTAAACCAATGATCTTCTAGATTAGAATTCTAGAAGTAGATCTCCCTGTTAGGCTCTTGGTCCCACGGAAAGAAAGAACCCCTTTTCCTCACAAAGGGCTAGAATTCAAGTCCCTAGAAATAATCCTACTCTCCTGTCTTGTCTCTCAATAGGCCTCAAACCCTCAAGAATCACTTTTTTCCAACATCTAATTCCACATGCCCATGAAACAAAGGC
The DNA here is from genome assembly GCF_021218885.2 of Marmota monax. Classification (NCBI taxonomy): domain Eukaryota; kingdom Metazoa; phylum Chordata; class Mammalia; order Rodentia; family Sciuridae; genus Marmota; species Marmota monax. Next base: position 7,853,144 of record NW_026693473.1, on the reverse strand, counting down.
CAAAATGCTGGTAAAAAGGAACTAATAAGGATAAACAGTGTTTTAAAAGTCCTCGGCCAGCTGGGGATGTAGCTCAGTGGTAGAGTGCTTGCCTACCATGCATGAGACCCTGGGTTCAATCCCCAGTACCATAAGAAAAAAATACAAATAAAACAGTTTTTAATTAAAAAAAAAACTTTAAAAAATAAAAGCAGAACTCTGTCACATATAAAAATCTTTCCATATAATTTTTTACCTTAGTACCTCAATTCTGTGTAATTATGGAAGGCATATTATTATTATTATTATTAGACATCAAGGATTGAACCCAGAACCATGTAACCACTGAGCTACATTCCCTAGCCCTTTTTATTTTTTTATTTCAAGACAGGGCCTCACTAAGTTGCTTAGGTCCTTGCTAAATTGCTGAGGCTGGCTTTGAAATTGAGATCTTCCTGCCTCAGCCTCCTGAGTGCTGAGAATACAGGCATGCACCACTGTACCCAGCTTGGAAAGCATTATTAATACCCATTTATAAATATGAACACATACTCAGAAAAGGCAAGTGACTTGCCCAAAATCAAGTATGTAAAATCAAGCATATGACCTATGACCTAGTCCCAGGATGAGATGCTACTCTCCCTGGTGCTCTCTATTCTACCACACTGCTTCTATATGAGCACACCGTAATAGTGGATTTCAGAGCCAAGCAGTGAGAAGGTCCTAAGCTTACATTCCTGGGGGATCCCAGCAGCCTTATTCTTCACCACTGTGCTTGGATATCCCCAGTCACTGGCGAACTGCCCCCAGGCGTGCAGGTGTGGACAAAGCTGCCAGACAGATTGCAGGCAGGTGTCTAGACTCTCTCCTGTTCTGTCAGAGGACTCAGCAAGTGAGTGGGTCCAGCAAGAAAGTGGGGAACAGGGAGATGTGCAAGAAACTGAGAAAGGCCTCTGTCTTCTAGTGGTTGTGGTAGAAGATACCCATGATGAGACTGGATAGATGAGGAAGTAGGGGGCCTGCCAGCTTTGGCCTTGCCTCGGGCTTCCAGAGTAACTGGAAGGTAGCTCTGGGGCTTGATCTATAATCCTGACAGTGGGGGGAAAACAGGAAAATGTTGGAAATGGAAGAAGGGAAGAGGAGGGTGAAAGGAACTAGAAATTTCATGGCCAAAGCAGAGGGTAATGAATTAGGGGAACAGCAAAAGAATAAAAAGCCAGGTTCTCAAAATTATTGACTTGACCAACTCCTTCCAAAAGAAAAGACTGTCAGCTTTACAGAAAACATGGTATTTGTGGCTCAACTCACCACAGGGTGTGGGTTTGCCTCTGAAATGGGGTTGAGGAACTAGTTAACTTTTTCCACCTAATGGGTTTCCTCCTGCAAGCTCCTCCCCTCAGGGCACCCCACAGCTCCCCACCCTACCCAGCACCTGAAGTGGGCTGCTGCTGCCGCCTGCTGGAAGAAACACTGTTGGACCCCCAGGGACAGGGACTCTGCTGAAGGGTGGCTACTCTCCACAACAAGGCAGAAGAGAGGACTTTAGGAGGTAGGCAATAAAACAGGATTCAGGTACAGCCAGACACCAAAGTAACACTGTGTGGGAAATGTCTGATTTACAATCAGCATACAGGCCTGTTAAAGGGGTCCAGGAACACCAAGGGGAAGGGTAACCACCAGAGGTAGACTTTTAATGAGGCCTAGACTGCCCATCGGTATACTCTGGCTCATCTGAACCTTATTAACCTTCCTAAGCCCCAACCTAACCCTTTAGTCCTACCTCCCACCCTTCCTTTTTTTTTTTTTTTTTTTTTTAAGGTGCTGGGGATTGAACCCAGGGCCTTGTGGATGCAAGGAAGCACTCTACCAGCTGAACTATATGCCCAGCCTCCACCCTTCTTTCTTGCACAGGTTATGCTCCTGTCAAACTGGATTCTTCATTCTCCCCGACTCTCTCTCCTCTCTTTTCCCTGTTCTTTCAGTGCCAATATTCTCTCCTATCTACCTTGCAAACACAGCTCTCTGAAAAACATACATTATGCAGATATAAAATTATGAAACAAAAATCATACAAGAACAGGTGAATATTTTTAAGCCAATAACCTCTTAGTGTATTTTTGAATCTTGTACTATGTGCCTATATTTCATATTTAAAATAATAAATTCATTAAATAGCTTATTTTTATCCAGAAGAAGTAGACTAGAAATCATGGAAACATAGTATATATTTAATGATTTTTAAAAATTCAGAAAATTTGTGGCCGGCATGGTGGTGCAAGCCTGTTATCCCAGGGGCTCAGAAGGCAGAGGCAGGAGGATCACAAGTTCAAAGCCAGCCTCAGCAATTTAGTGAGGTCCTAAGCAACTTAGTGAGACCCTATCTCCAAATAAAATACAAAAAGGGCTGGAAACGTGGCTCACTGGTTAACTGCCCCTGGGTTCATTCCCTGGTAACGAGAGAGAGAGAGAGAGAGGGGAGAGAGAGAGAGAGAGAGAGAGAGAGAGAGAGATTGTGAATTAAAATATGAAGAAATTTTTATTTTTTATTTTTTACATTTTTTTTAGTTGTAGATGGACACAATATCTTTATTTATTTATTTTTATGTGGTGCTGAGGATCGAACCCAGGGCCTCATGCTTGCGAGGTAAGCACTCTACCACTGACCCACAACCCCAGCCAAATGAAGAAATTTTTAAAGTAAAAAATATGTAATAGTAGCTAAGTGACATGGACTAAATAAAAAATCAATAATCCATTTTCTTTTTTAAGTCTCAGAAGATAAGAATGGTGAGAAAGGTGAAATAGGAATGATTGAAAAGATAATTGTTTCCTGGATATCCACATTCAGGAGAATGAAGTTGAACTCCTACTTTACACCATAAGCAAAAATTAATTCTAAATGATCACAGACCTAAATATAAGAGCTAAAACTATAGATCCATTAGAAGAAAACAAAGACACAAGTCTTTGTGAGTTTGAACTAGATAATCATTTCTTTGAGATGATAGCAGAAGTACAACTGACAAAATAAGAAATAAATTGGAATATGTCAAGGATATATCAGCTGAAAGAGAAATCAGAAAAATTATACCCTTTACAATAGCCTCAAAAAATAAAATATTTGGGACTCAACCTAACAAAAGAAGTGAAAGATCTCTATAATGAAAACTACAGAACACTAAAGAAATTGAAGAAGACCTCAGAAAATGGAAAGATCTCCCATGTTCCTGGATAGGCAGAATTTATATTATCAAAATTGCCATACTATCGCTGGGTGCAGTGGCGCATGCCTGTAATCCCAGTGGCTCAGGAGGTTGAGGCAGAAGGATCATGAGTTCAAAACCAGCCTCAGCAACTTAGCAAGGCCCTCAATAACTCAGTGACACTCTGTCTCTAAATAAAATACAAAAAAAAAAAGTATACACAATGGAATATTAGTCAGCTTTAAAAGAGAATAAAATTATGGCATTTGCAGGTAAATGGATGAAGTTGGAGAATATCATGTTAAATGAAGTAAGCCATTTATCATACCACAAATTACACTAGAGCTATAGTAACAAAAACAGCATTGTATTGGCACCAAAACAGACATGAAGACCAATGGAAGAGAATAGAAGACAAAGAGATACCCCCACATAAATACAACTATCTCATCCTAGACAAAGCACCATAAACATACATTGGAGAAAAGATAGCCTCTTCAAAAAATGGTGCTGAGCAAACTGAAAATCCATATGTAATAGATTGAAATTGAACCCCTATCTCTCACCGTGCACAAAACTCAACTCTAAATGGACCAAAGAACTAGGCATTAGACCAGAGACCCTGTTTTACTAGAAGAAAAAGTAGGCCCAACTCTCCATCAGTTCAGCTTGGGAACCGACTTCCTCAATAAGACTCCTAAAGTGCAAGAGGTAAAATCAAGAATCAGTAAGTGGGATGGGATCAAACTGAAAAGTTTCTTCACAGCAACGGAAACAATCAAGAATGTGAACAGAGATTCTACAAAATGGGAGAAAATCTTTACCACCTAAACCTCACATAAGGCATTGATTTCCAGGATATACAAAGAACACAAAAAACTTAACACCAGAAAAAATAAATAAAAATATATGAAAAAGTGTTCAACATTACTAGCAATTAGAGAAATGCAAATTGATACGACAATAAGATTTCATCTCACTCCAGTTTGAATGGAAATTATAAAGAACACAGTAACAATAAATGTCAGCAAGGATGTAGGGAGAAAGGTACTCTCATACATTGTTGGTGCAACCACTATGGAAAGCAGTAAGATTCCTTAGAAAACCTGGAATGAAACTACCATTTGACTCAGTTATCTCATTCCTTGGTATATACCCAAAGGACTTAAAATTAGCATAATTACAGTGACTCAGCCACATTAATGTTTACAGCAGCTCAATTCACAATAGCCAAGATATGAAAACAACCAAGGTGTCCTTCAATGGAATATTATTCAGCCAAAAAGAAGAATGAAACTACAGCATTTGCACAGATGGAACCAGAGATTATCATGCTAAATGAAATAAGCCAATCACCAAAAAACAAAGGCTGAATGTTCTCTCTGACATGCGGGCTCCTTGGTAAAACAACTGATACCAGGTCTGCAGCAAGAAAAGTGTGAGGTCAATCTAGGACAACTTGTTGTACTACAAATTTATCCTACATGTGCTTGCAATGACCTTTGTATAAGGTTTTTCATTGCACTGTATCCATAATAAGAAAAGACTGGAATAAACTAAATACCTATTGATAAGTACTATGTGAGCCAGGCATGGTGATGAACACCTGTAATCCCAACTATTCAGGAGGCTGAGGCAGGAGGATCTCAAGTTCAGATTGCCTAAATATGCTATTATTTATATGGCTAAATGTTGGGGTGAGTGGGAGGGGAAGCATGTTTGTCAGCATTTTTGCCTAATACCCGGGGCCTCACACATGTTAGGCCGGTGCTCTATCGCTTACCTATATCCCCAGCATCCTTGTCTGAACTTTAGGACTAGATGAGTTGAACATTTTATATTTCACACACAAAAAATTTTGAATTAAAAAAAAAATTCAATAAAATTGCTTCTCTCTCATGATTGGCTCCTAATGATATTTACCTAGAAGAAACAAGAAATGCAGTGAATGCTTACTCTGTTTCCTCGCTACCCACTATTCTAAACAGCTCAACATGCATTTGTTTTGAACTCTCTCTCTCTCCATTTAACATATCAGGAAACCCAAGCAGAGAGAGATGTCTTGCTTAAAGTCAGGCAGGTAGAAAGTGAAGAACTGGGATTTGAATTCTGGCGATCTTGACTCTATCCATGCCTTTAACCACGGCACTGTGTGCTTTACAAACACTGGGTGACCAATACAACCTGACAAAATACCTTTGACAAATATGCAACACCCCTAAAATTGTTGTTGACCTTACCCTTCATTCCAGTGAACAACCAAACACAGCATTGAATTTACCTCTAGAGAGAAATAGCAGAATTGATAGAGGAAAAAAAATTTTAACATGTGCATTAGTTTTTTAGGGCTGCCACATGCGGGGGGGAGGGGGGGCGGGCACCACGAACTGATGGAATCAAAAAACAAAAATTTATTATCTCACTCCTCTGGAAGCTCTTAGTCCAAGATCAAGGTTACTTGATCTTGTCATCATGGTTACTTCCTGACTACTTTGAAAAAGAATTTGTTCCACAACTCTCTCCTAGCTTCTGAGGGTTCCCTGGCAATCTGGTACTTCTTGGTTTCTGCTGGATCACCCAGATCTTTGCCTTCATTTTTACATGACATTTCTTCTGTGTGCATATCTGAATCTTTCCTTTTTATAAGGACAACAATAGGAGTGGGGGGCTCATTTCACTCCAGTATGACTTCATCTGAACTATTTACATCTTTTTTTAATATTTATTTTTTGTAGTTGTAGTTGGACACAATAACTTTATTTTATTTATTTTTATGTGGGCCTTGCACGTTCGAGGCCAGCGCTCTATTGCTGAGCCACAACCCCAACCCCACTATTTACATCTTAAATGATCCTATTTTCACAAGGTCTGAGGTACCCAGAGGACGGGATTTTAAAATGAGTTTTAGGGGGCTGGGGATGTGGCTCAAGTGGTAGCGCGCTCGCCTGGCATGCCGGCTTGGATCCTCAGCACCACATACAAAACAAAGATGTTGTGTCCGCCGAAAAAAACTAAAAAATAAATATTAAAATATTCTCTCTAAAAAATAAAATAAAATGAGTTTTAGGATGATACAATTCAATCTATAATACTAGGTTTCATTATTTTTATTCCTGCAGAAATTTTCAATAGTTATTTCTCCTCTTGTCGAAGTTTGATTCTTGGAGACAACAAATCACAGATGCAGCTTCTCAGCTTGGGCTTAGCATCCAAATTTCATTGCTACCCTGATTCAGGGAGGACCAAATCCTAACAAGTATACTAGCATCTTTTTATTTTTATTTTTTAAATTTAGCTTTCTAAGGTCCATTGAAAGAATAATAAAAGAGATAAGAAGTTTCTTGGCTGTTGCTCTGCCAATGACTTGCTCTCAGTATAAGACAAGAGCTCTTTTTTTCTTTTTCCTGGTCACAAAACAGATATATATATTTTTAAAATATATATATTTTGGGGCTGGGGCTGGGGCTCAGAGGCAGAGCACTCGCCTGGCATGCGTGAGGCACTGGGTTCGATCCTCAGCACCACATAAAATAAAATAAAGGTATTGTGTCCACCTATAATTAAAAATAAAATTTAAAAATATATATTTATATATATATATTTTTACCTCTACCACTGAGCCACAACCCCAGCCCCCAAACAGATATTTTTCTACCACTCTCAGGCTCCTCAAATGTTACTCCTGAATGGTGATCTTCAAGTTCAGGGGGAGAATTACCTGGAAATGTTTTTTTGAAAAAATACTGATACTAATGCCTTATTCCACATAGACTGCCGCAGTCTGGCTGGGCACAAATCACGAGCCACTGAAGCAGGAACAAACTTTATTTTTAAACTGCAGGAAAACACTTCACACAGCTCCCGGGGAATCCTCCCGAACGCGCCAGGAGGCTTGTCCAGGAACCCCCAGCCGGAAATATCTCTCCCGGAAATCCCTCCTCCTGCACTTCCCCAACCAATGGGAACTCTCGGGGAATCCCTGGAAATCCCCATGAGAACTCCAAAATAGTGCGAGAACTCAAAAGTTGCGGCAGAGGCGGATAGTAATGCCTCGCCTGTCAATCAATACTGTTGGCAAAATGCCAGGGGCCATACAGACTCGGCCGTGGCTCTCAGCATCTCCCCCTTTTTGTTTAATTAAACAACAAGCAATGTGGCTTAGGGACCGTGCCTGTTAGGCAGTCCAATTCAACATATGGTCCTTACCCGTCATCGGATGAACTGACCTCTAGGCGTCAGCCTCCTGTCTTAGGTTGGTACCACTGCAATTGGATCATACCCGTCACTGACTACCGGTCCAGCATACAGCCATACTTGTGGATAGGCCTTTGCACCAGTGGGGGGTGAGGTTCTTTGCCTCACCTCTGTTGGCCCCCAAATTTTAGACCATCACTAGTAGAAGGGAGGAGGATGCAAAATGCCATGACACTAAGCCAATTGAGGGCTCCTTTGAAAAATTGTACCACCGGTGACACCATCAGCAAAAATACTCCAGCACTACCACAATTCGCTGTACCAACAGATAGTTCACAATGCATACAAGTGATACATAGTCCAGGCAAGGTCTGCAAGCAATTCAAAGCAGAGGAATCTGTCAATATGTCCATTTCCTCCCAAAGTAAATCAACTCCTTAATTGAGCATTACTTGTTGAGTTATTATTCATTGATGCATCAGTTTTTACAGTTTGTTGTGATAACTATCGAAGAAGCTGTAGTTTGGTTTTATCTTTGTCTTCACCGGCACTGGGATGAAGATAGGAATTCTGGCAATGATGCTAAGAAAAAAATTATGTAACATTCCAACAGGCACTAAGAAAACAATTTTTTGAACAATTTACATTATCCTGAACAGAATTATTAAATATAATGAGAAGGAAAGGTGAAAGTAAACAAACAGATCTGTTAACCTCCTTATTTGTTCACATATTAAAACAATTTTCAACAGCTGTTTACCCAATCTAAATTAAACCATTAAAATCACGTGAATAAAAAAATTCGGATCCATTTATTCATGAGCGCTCCTCATATATGATATATGGACATACGCACATACAGACATACAACACAAAACAGAAGTGTGCACACATAACATACAACACATAAGACAATAGTAAAGGCCTTGTAGCTTTACCTAGGTGAAATCTCCATTGCAATGCTTAAAAACTCCACAGTCAAAAATAAAACTGATCAGAAAAACATTAACCTAGGTCTGTATGAGCTCAAAAATAAAATAGAACTTTATGATGTGGGAAAAGGCAAATAATAAAATAAATATTGAAAAAAGCATCCTGGTTAATCACTGTCGCAGATGTAAGAATAGCCAAACTGGAGTTCTGGATATCAGCTGTTATGGATTTGAGTCAAATCATCTTCCTTTTGGCCTGTAGAAATTGTTTTAGTTAATCTCTCTGGAATCCAAATCGGCTGCTGTTCTCCCTGTGGAAAAACACAAACAGAACCCCGACTCCAGACAATCACTGGGTCAGGACCTTTCCATTGTCCTGTTAGAATATCCTTCCAAAGTACCTTAGGCTTATGTACATTTTTTGGACACATATGCCTTTCCGCAGCACTAAGCCCTGAGGAATCCAAATTTAAAAAGTTTAGAGTAAAAAGGGTTATTTTAAGTTTATCTTTGGGTGACATATACCCCTTTCCAATTCCCTCTTTTTGCTTTAGTAAGTACATTTTAATAGTTTGATGAGCTCTTTCAACTATGCCTTGTCCCTGTGGATTGTATGGAATTCCTGTTATATGAGTAATGCCAAATGATGAGCAAAATTGTTTAAAAGAGGTAGAAATATAACCAGGACCATTATCTGTTTTTAACTGTTTTGGAACGCCCACAGTGGCAAAATTTTGTAAGCAATGAGCTATAACATCTTTAGTTTTTTCTCCGGAATGAAGGGAGCCCATCAAAAATCCGGAAGAAGTATCAACTGTAACATGCAAATATTTTAATTTTCCAAATTGTGGCAAGTGTGTGACGTCCATCTGCCAAATATGGTTAGGTATCAGTCCTCTAGGATTGACTCCAAGATTAACTTGTGGTAAAAAGGTCACACAATTTTGACATTGTTTTATTATTTGTCTAGCTTGTTCCTTAGTTATTTTAAAACGCTTTTGTAAAGTATTAGCATTGACATGGAACCTTTTATGAAAATGTGTAGCTTCTTCTAGTGTAGAGAAAATATGTATGTCATGTGTAGTTTTATCTGCTAAATCGTTGCCCAAACTAAGGGCTCCAGGCAATCCTGTATGTGCTCTGATATGTCCTATAAAGAATGGATCTTTTCTGTCCCAGATTAGACTTTGTATAGCAGAAAACAAAGAGAAAACAGTAGAGGAAGGGGAAATCCTGCCAGCATCTTCAAGGGATACTATAGCATTAACTACATACTGACTATCAGAGAATAAATTAAATACAGAATCTTTAAACATCACAAAAGCTTGTAAAACTGCATTAAGCTCTACCTTTTGAGCTGATTGTTTGGGTACTAAAAATGTAAAAGTTTGATCAGGGGTAACTACTGCTGCTGTACCATTATTTGACCCATCAGTGAATACATTTGGAGCATTCATGATAGGGGTTTTTCTTGTCATTTTTGGAAAAACTACAGGATGCGAAGACCAAAAAGACAACAAAGGATTAGATGGTAAGTGATTATCAAATGAAACATTAGATTTACACATGATTATTGCCCAAGTATTTAACTCATTAGCTAACTCATCAATTTGATCCATAGTATATGGAGTAATAATTTTATTGGGAGAAATTCCAAACACTCCCTTTGCTGCTTTTATTCCTTTGAGTATTAATTGTCCTACAGCCTCAGGATACCTAGTAAGAATAGTGTTAGGAGAATAAGATAAATGTATCCACAATAATGGACCTTCTTGCCAAAATACTCCTGTAGGAATATTTTTTGTTGGTATTACAATAAATAATAAAGGCAAAGTTATATCAATTCTATCCAAATGCATATTTTCCATATATGTTTCAATAATTTTTAATGCCTTTCTTGCTTCAGGCGTTAACATGCGGGGTGAATTTGGATCTGATGGACCTTTTAGGATATCAAATAAAGGTCCCAACTCTCCTGTTGGTATGCCTAGATAAGGCCTTATCCAATTTATGTCTCCTAATAACTTTTGAAAGTCGTTAAGTGATTTGAGTTGATCTACTCGTATTTGAATTTTTGGTGGACGGACCATGGTTGAGGATAATAGAACTCCTAAATAATTAATTGGAAAATTTAATTGTACTTTATCTATTGCTATCTCTAGATTATAATTTTTTAATAAATTTGTAAGTGTGGCATAACATTCTAGCAATGTGTTTTTATCTTTGTGTGCTAACAATACATCATCCATATAGTGAAATATTTGTAGTTTAGGATTTTGATTTCTAAGTGGCTGGATTGCTTTGTTAACATAAATTTGACACATAGTTGGGCTGTTAGCCATCCCTTGAGGGAGTACTTTCCATTCATATCTCTGATCAGGACCTTCATGATTCAGTGCAGGGATAGTAAATGCAAAATGTGGACTATCCTCAGGATGAATTGGAATTGAAAAAAAACAATCTTTAATATCTATAGCTAAAACGTACCAGGTTTTTGGCAAAGCAGACAATTGAGGAATCCCTGATTGAGCAGGTCCCATAATAACCATCTCATTATTAATGGCTCTTAAATCTTGCAATAATCTCCATTTACCAGATTTCTTTTTAATGACAAAAATGGGAGTATTGTAAGGAGATACGGAAGGTTGTATATGTCCCTCCGCTAATTGTTGTTTGACCAGGTCATGGGCTGCTTGTATCTTTTCTTTAGTCAGGGGCCACTGAGGAACCCATACTGGTCTATCTGATTTCCAAGTAATTTTTATTGCCTCAGTGACCCCTTCTGAAAACCCAGTCCATGTCTATTTATTCCCTGATCTATTTGAATTGGTGCTGCTATGCCTTGTTCTCCTAATCTTTTTTCTTTCCTGAAACCTTGTCTAGCCCTAATAGTGGGCGCATTTGGATTGATGTTATTTGTTAATGTCAAACCTAATTGATCTAGGACATCTCGTCCCCATAAATTTATAGGAAGATGATCCAATACATATGGCTGTATAGTTCCTTCACATCCTTCAGGATCCTTCCAATCTAATACCATTGCACTTCTATGGGGATTAGTCGCCACTCCTAGGCCTCGAAGCGTTTGAGTGGCTTGTTGTAACGGCCAATGTTTTGGCCATTCTTGACGAGATATGATGCTAAGGTCTGCACCTGTATCCAGTAGTCCATTAAATTCATGTCCTTGAATATTTAGTTTTAGCATGGGACGAGAATCTAAATTTAAAGACAGCATAGCCCAATCTACACCTGTGGAGCCTAATCCCCTGGAACCTCTTTCTATAGTACTACTGGAAAATTTATCATGTAGGCTGGGTATTATTAATAACTGTGCTATTCTATCTCCTGGTGAAATTACTGATATACCCTTTGGAGAGCTAGCTATAATTTTTATTTCACCTTCATAATCGGGATCAATTACCCCGGGACTTATCATAAGTCCTTTTAGCGTAGAAGAACTGCGTCCTAACAATAAGCCTACTGTTCCTTGGGGAAGAGGTCCTTTTACTCCTGTGGGAATGATTTGAACTCCCATCTCTGGAGTTAGTACTGCTCTGGCGGAGGCGCAGATGTCCAACCCTGCGCTTCCTCTGGTTCGTCTGATGAGAGATCTGATGGATAATGTGTCCTGGGCACTACCCTGATGGTGTTGCTGGGTTCCTCCATGGTGTTTCTGGGTTCCTCCAGTGCCCCGTACATTTGTGGTCGTGGGCCCCGGAGCATTGGGCCCCCCTGTCCGTTTTTTGGCAATGGAGCTCGATGCCTTTCTCCACGATATCGTGGGTAAACACTTGGTCCTTGTCTGTTTTTTGATAACGGAATACCCTCTATGGTGGTTTGAGAACGGCATTCATTAGCCCAATGTTTCCCTCTACGGCATCGTGGGCAAATACCCGGTATTCTATTCGTTTGATATCTAGCTTTGTTAAACCCTCCTCCTATGGGGCAACTCCTTTTAAAATGTCCTGTTTGATCACAATTATAGCATGTTTTTGGCCTGGCATCTAAAGCCTGTTGTACTGCTGCTAAGACTTGCCCTTGTTCATTAATGTCTCTACATAATTTAATATATGTGTTTAAATCTTCATGTCTCCATGGTCTAATGACCTCTCTGCAACAACGATTTGCTTGGTCATAAGCCAGTTGTTTTATAAATGGCATTGCCTGTTCTGTATCCCCAAAAATTCTGGAAGCTGCTTGAATAAGCCTATCTACAAATTCAGCGTAAGGTTCATTAGTTCCTTGTATTACCTTAGATAATTGACCTTGTAAACCTCCATGCCCCTGTAAAGTTTTCCATGCCCTAACCGCATCTACAGCAATTTGTGCGTATACGCCAGGATCATATTCAATTTGTTGCCGTTGACCCTCATAAGGTCCTTTTCCTAACAACATATCTAGATTTCTTTGAGGGTAACCGGCTGCTGCATTTCGTCTAGCTGTCTCCCTGCAAAATTCCTCATTGGCAACCTTCCATAACAAATATTGTCCTCCATTTAGCACAGATTTACACATACTAGCCCAATCTGCTGGCGTCATGTCCAAGTTGGTAATGGATTCGACCATGCTTACAGTGAACGGTGCTTGAGGACCATAGGTTGTTACAGCCTCCTTTAACTGCTTCACTGTTTTGAAATCTAAAGCACGGTGAATTCGCTGCCCTCCTGCCTGCTCAAGTACAGGGCATGCTAATCTTTGAGGTCCTGTCTCAGGATCCCATCTATCAACTACAGGGTTTGAGGGCCACTCAGCTATCTCCATAGGGGGAGCTGTTGGTTGAATTACGCCCTCTGGTGATAGAACGGTGTTAGTAGCAGCCTCCTGTTGTAGCTTTTTCCCTAATAGCTGTTTCTCCTCTAAGCTTTCTTCCTTTAAATTTTCTTCCTCTGTCTGACTAGCTTGAGAGACCTTCTCTTTTGCTTGATCTAAAATGTCTTTCTCCATGGTCTGAACCTCTAACAATTTACTTAACACTCTTTCAGTTTGTTTTTTACTAATTTCTAATCTGTTATAAAGATAACGCAACCCAGTAAGATAACACAAAACAAAACCGAAACAGGATGAAACAAAAACGGAACAAAAAATCGTTGTATCAATTTTCCTATTTTCTTGACATGTGCATTTGTGGTCTATTTCTATCTCTTCCTCAGGGGCGAACAACTTCAAACCTTGAGCCAACCATTTTTCCCAATCTGCCTGAGAAAATTCTAGGGATAGGCAGCTTGAAACAAACACAAAACAAATCAAAACAAGAACACATTGTTTTTTAAAATGGTCGCCCATTCTCTCGCCTTCCCTTAGGGGCAAGCAATTTCACTTACCCCGAAGCTTCAGACGTTCCCGGAACGGGCCGCCAAATGCCGCAGTCTGGCTGGGCACAAATCACGAGCCACTGAAGCAGGAACAAACTTTATTTTTAAACTGCAGGAAAACACTTCACACAGCTCCCGGGAATCCTCCCGAACGCGCCAGGAGGCTTGTCCAGGAACCCCCAGCCGGAAATATCTCTCCCGGAAATCCCTCCTCCTGCACTTCCCCAACCAATGGGAACTCTCGGGGAATCCCTGGAAATCCCCATGAGAACTCCAAAATAGTGCGAGAACTCAAAAGTTGCGGCAGAGGCGGATAGTAATGCCTCGCCTGTCAATCAATACTGTTGGCAAAATGCCAGGGGCCATACAGACTCGGCCGTGGCTCTCAGCAATAGACTTTATCCATCCTGGGCATCTTATCTTTTAAAAGCTTCCCAGTTATATAGTAACTTGATTGTGATGGAAAATGTGCATGTCAAAACTGAACAAATTGAACAATTTAAATGTAGATAGCTTATTGTATGTCAATTCTCAGTAAAGCTGATGTAAAAAACAAAACAAGGGGCTCAGGGGTAGCTAGCCCACTGGCTTAGCCTGTGGGAGGCGCTGGGTGATCCTCAGCACCACATAAAAATAAACAAAATAAAGGTATTGTGTCCAACTACAACAACAAAAATAAAATAAAATAAAAAATAAGTGCGAGCATATAAATAAATAAATAAATAAAACGAGCTTTCCAGGTGATTCTAGTGGGCATGCCAAAATGAGAACCATTGAGCTAGGTCAACCTCCTTTTAGCAGATGAGGAAACAGACCCAGAAAGGAAGAAGTCTGCTCAGGAAACTGTCATGGCTTACAGCACCTCCAGGATTTGGAACTGGTAGCTTCTGAACTACTAATCCAGTGGTCTTGCCTAAAAACCAAATGATAGAAAATTACTGAGCTCCTCAAAAAATTAAAAAGAGGCATTTGAAAAGTTTTAAGCATTAGAATTGTAACTCAGAGTTGAAAAGTTTTAAGTATTAGAATTGTAACTCAGAGATGTGGGGCATGGGAGAGGAATATCTAAATCACCAACATTTAATTGTAGGCTGTCCTTTCAATGTCTATACTAGGTACACCTCCCTTCACTGGTCCTACTGAATGGTGGAGCTGGTAGAATCAGAGGAAAGCAACTCATTAGCATCCCCCCACCCCTTCCTTCCCAGGGCACTCTACTACTGAGCTACATCTCCTTTATAATTTTTATGTTGAGACAGGGTCTTGCTGAAGCTGACCTTCAATTTGTTAGCTTTCTGCCTCAGCCTCCTGAGTCACTAGGATTATGGGCATGTGTCATTGCACCCAGCTTCTCATCAGCATTTGTTTTAGTTGACTGTTCACTATCTCAACTATAATCTTATTAGTTCTAACTGCCTTTTTTTCAGTGGGTGGGTACTGGGAATTGAACTCAAGGGCACTCAACTACCGAGTTATTATGGTTATTATAAATTAACAACCACCGAGCCACATCTCCAACCCTATTTTGTATTTTTATTTATAGACAGTGTCTCACCGAGTTGCTTAGCACCTACCTTTGGCTGAGGCTGACTTTGAACTCACGATCCTCCTGCCTCAGCCTCCCGAGCTGTGGGATTTATAGGTATACACCACTGCACCCAGCGATAATATGGCCACTTTGATAATATAAATTCTGCCATCCAGGAACATGGTAGATCTTTCCATTTTCTGAGGTCTTCTTCAATTTCTTTCTTTAGTGTTCTGTAGTTTTCATTATAGAGGTTGCCTGGCACCTGGCTTCCAACTGCCTTTTGAATCTAACTTAGATTCAACATGTTTGCAAGTTAATATATTGACACCACCACCCAATCTATTTCTTCTTTTTGATTCCCTAATAAAAAGAATACCATTATTCTCCATGTCCACACTAAACTGGGTGCCTCACTCTTGACTCCTTAGATTGGCTATTATGACCTGGCCTCAGTTTCCTTGATCCATGACCTGTCCCATTTCTCCAGTATGCATCATTTTCAGATATACTGGACCTCCTTATGCCTTTGTATCACAGCACATACTATTCCCTCTTCTTACAATCTTCGTTAATATAAATCTTAATCAACTTCTAAGACACCACTTAGCTATCTCACCCCAGGTTAAGTTGAATATTCAGTCTCCTATGCCACCCTGGACCTCATACATAATTTCACTAAAGCAACTTTTCCACTGTTTCATGGTAGTCTATTTCCACATTTGTTTTCATGCTAACTCATAAGCAACTTCAGAATAGACCTTTCTCTGCCCCCTCCATATCCCTATTATATCCTACTAGCACATCCCTAGTAACTGACAAGAGCCTGGTACATAATAGGCACAAGAATCTATTTAATGAATTCTTTTCTTTTAAATATTATTTTTAGTCATAGATGGACCCAATACCTTTGTTTTATTTATTTTTATGCGGTACCAAGGATAGAACCCAGTGCCTCACATGTGCTAGATGAGCACTCTACCACTGTGCCATGATCCCAGACCCCCATTTAATGAATTCTTATTTTTTTTTCATTCTTTCTAAATTACTGAGTTACTGTAGGTGGGCAAGGAGATCCTTCATAATTTCAGAAGCTATGGTGCAGTTACAGCTACATAAAAACCCGGCATGGCCTAGGGAGTCAGTAACAGTTCCATATGATTCCATAGGTAATTAAGTTCACTATTCCAATAGGCTGTATTTGAAAGCATGGATGCATTTAGCTGCTTCCAAAAATTTGATGCAGTCTTTGCTACCACTATGCCTTTCAGCAAATAGCCATCTGTCCTCTACTGCTCTGGAAAATTTGGCCATGAACAATATCATTCTTTGGCCTATTGGGGGGGTGGGGATAGATGTTACTGACAACTCATCCTAACCTTAAGCCTGCTTTCCTTCAAAGTTGGAGGTGGTCAACAAAGGGCATAGATGAATAAACCGGCAGGGAAAAGAAAACAAAATAGCTACATTAAAATTAACAGGTACATCATCTATTCTCATTATAATGCACCTTTAATTAATCAAATTTAGGATACTATGTTAAAAAATTATTTCAAGGAGTCTTTCTTAAGGGAGATAGGAACTTAAAACCATTCCCATTATTTTATTTCACCTCTCCCAATTTATTTGTAGAGGAAAGGAACAGAATACAGTATATCATATTAAGTATCACACCATAGGATAGGGCTTGACTTCCCTTATCTTTTTCTTATGCTTTCCTGTTTAAAAGAAACAAATTAAACACCATCAATAGGGTGACCTAAGGAAACTCCCTAAAGATTCTTGAGTCAATCATTATGAAATCCTATGTACAAAGGCTGAATAATGCATGACAACTTCAAATCCTGCAGGACTGCTTTCAGGAAACTATATTAAGATTAGAGAACATGATGCTGTCAACAATATTCTAATGACTACATTAAATAAACAGCAATTGGTTTGGGGGAGGATCTAAAAATGAAACTAGGACAACAGACTGGTGAAGCTGTCCCTATCGTCTCTTTCCATTAAACAAAAAGATACAGAAATTTCACACCTCCTTAATTTTCTATTAGGAAATTAATTTTAACATTAATATATTAAGAAACTTTTAGCAACATGCACTGATTCTCTTCTAAGCTTTGTATCTTGGAGGCCACTTGTTAAGCCAGTCCTAGACTAGTATGCTGCCTCTTCTAACTCTTGGCAAACAACCTACATAATCAACTGTTAGCTGGGGTTGTGCCAACAAGGAACAAGATCTACAGAATTACTGTTCCCTGTCTACATTCCCTTCTAAACATTCTATTTTTAAAAGTCATGGAATTTATAGGTTAATTTCTTCACTACCTTTGGCTACAAGGCACCCCAATTTTTCTGAACAATGTATAAAATTTTTCTTTTCCAAAATGTAAGCAATCACAGGTGGTTAAGCTTTGTTTTAACTTTTTATTAGGAAACTAAAGCAAAACAACATAATTCCAAAAAATTAAAATACAGAATTCTAGTTTCAATTCTGAACAAATACGAAATCTACACCAAGAACTAAAAATCAGTTTACCAATATTTACAAATAAAGGGGAATGGCTAAAATGCATTCACAATAATTATTTTTTCTTCATTAGCCTTGGATTTGCATCTCTTTCCTTTCTGCTTCACTTGGACTAAGACAAAGAATTTCTCATCTATCTTTTGTTAAATATCCTATAACTGTAGAGGAATTTTTGTCTTTCTATGTAGTTTTCTCTGTTCCTCAACATATATGTAAGCCTACTGAGCTTAAAGATGTGAACACAAAGATGAGTCCATCAGAGACCCTGTCCTAGTTTAGGGAGTTAAGACACCAATAAATAATCAATAAATATAAATAATTTTATGCAAAGTATAAAGTCATACAGCATGAGTTAAGTATAGATACATATAAAACTAAGAAAATTTCAAGGAAGGAGAGATTACATTCAGCTAAAGGGAATGAGGAATGTTTTATAAGGATTGCATTTGGCTTGGGTATGGACTCTTCCTTCCTAATAAAGGCTTCAAAGTGGGCCTATCTACCACAGTCCCAACTATGGTGGTCTTGATTTCTGGAAAGTAATCTTTTAAACACTAAGATTTAAAACTCCTTAAGCTTCTATCTCTTCAAACAGTTTATTTCTTAAAATTAGCCAAAAAATACTAGTTAGAGTTTACATAAACAGTAGTTTGGGGACTTAAGTTAAAAGTTAATAATCATTTCTATAAAGTTTAGGGTTTTGTTATTTTTTAAACTCCCCAGTCAAATCATATGTGAAAGGCAGAAGAGGCCTAATCATTAAGCCATGATTTCATATATTCAACTGGGCAAGACCTACTTGGCTTTAGGTGCCTTACCTTATATGAATAAGAATGAAAGATGAAATAAATAGCTTGATATTTAAAAGTCAAAATAATGAAAAAGTAAATGGCAACTATGAAATGATATCTATTAACCACAAAATTCCTTGTATAAAAAATTTTAATGAGTTATAAGTCAATGAACATTATTACAGACTTTAAACCTATTGATAGTCCTTTCTTTCCTATGTAAAATCAGATAAATAAAAACAGTCTATCTCAAGTATGACAGAAGACCATTGTCTGAATATGGGTAATGGTAATGTTTGCTTCCACATCTGCATACTTCATTAAAAGAACCAAAGAGTGAGCTCCCAGTTACCCAAGGCAACACAGTAAATTTAATTACACATTTTTTCCTGATCATGGTTGCAGTTGAAATAGAACAAATATTACTTTGCTTTTCATCCTTAGCACAAGCACTTTCCCCTTATTTTTTCCTTTACCCTCAATATCCTTGTGAGGTAGTGAAGGGAGGGAGCAAGAATTTTCTATTTTGCAGATGAGAAAAGTAGGTGAGTTTTAGAATAATGGTTCTCAACCTTGGTGGCTTTTTGGAATCACCAGGAAGTTTTAAAATATCCTTTAGGCCAGATCACATTCTGGACCAACATCAGTGTCTTAGGATATGGGACCCAAGCATAAATTTTTTATTTTCCTATGGTATTGAGGATTGAACCCAGGGCACTCTACCACTGAGCTACATTCCCAGCCTTTTTTTTTTTTTTTTTTGAGACAGAATCACCCTAAATCGCTGAGTCTGGCCTCCCACTTTCAATCCTTCTCCCAATTTGCCAAGATTACAGGTGTTTGGCCCCTGAGCCTGGTAAACATAAATATTTTAAAACAAACTCCTAAGTGATTCCAAATACAGGCAAGGTTGAGAACTATTGGTTTAAGTGATTTATACTCAATCTTCAGGTGCAACTATCTTCTACCTAAATGCTCTCTCAGCAACAATGAAAAAGAGATCTCCTTGAATATGGTAGCAGTTTGTTTTAATCATCTGGACAGTCACTGCTGGTCTCTAGTAACAAATTGATCCATCAGGATATAAATGATGATTCTTTATTCTCCTGATGCTCATGCTAACTACGAAACTCCATTTTACAAAACTTGCAAAGGGGATATTTGGGAATTCAAATCTTTGATATAAGAATGGCTTGTTGTTAAATATTTAGGCAATTATTGGACTCTAGGTTCAATATGGAATGAATAACCATGTTTTTGTTTTCCAGTAAGCACCTTCAAAACTTTGTTGTAAATGAACATTTACTAACAAGACAAAATAGAAGTTATAAACAAAATTCTTAGCAGATGCTCTTGGAATTGACCATATCACAACCTGAAAATGCAACAAGTACTTAAAGGTCTTTATCACTTTCTAGCTAGTCAATCTGCATCCTGAACCAGTTCTCTTTAATCATTTAGACTTAGCCAATTGAGTTGTTCTACACCAAGAAAAACCAATTCCTGTGTCAGCTGTATTCTCTAATACATTTAACATATACTTTCACTCTGTACAAGGCAGCTTTTTCTTGACATGGATATCAAAAAGAATCTTTAACAATCTTTTTTTTTTGTTTCAAACAACATACCAAATGCACAATTAATACTTGTAAACCTTTCAGGTAACAATAACAAATCTTTGTTCTATGGCTGACATCTCCTGCTTCATAGGGATTTTGATAATTTTAACTCTCAAGGAGCAACCCAAGAACCCCAGCAAGCTGCTTGCTGTCCCTAGTTTTATTAGATTTAAAATTATACATACGGCAATAATTTAAAAAGTACAAATATTTCACTTGCCTTAATTGTTATGTATCTGAAACCATACAATTTATACTTTCATACAGAAAGATGTTTGTTTCTCTTCTAACAAAAGAAAAATCTCAGCTCATGTGTGTTGGATTGTTAATTCAAAAGAGTGTTAATGAGGAAAAAAAAAAGATTTATCAAAATAGGATGTTAAGCTCTCCTCCAATGAAAATTTCAAAACATTGCCAACCTGAAGTTCTCAGCACAAGGTGTTATATTTCAAGTCCCATGGGGGCAATTATCTATAATGAGATTAATAAAATTAACCTGGGTTCAGGTTGGCACTGTTTCAGATGGGTAGGTAAACATTTTTGATAGCCCCAATGAAGAGTTTGAGGCTTGGACTGTTACATGATGTAAACAATATGAAATTAAAAAACTTTAATATCTACAGCATTATAAAGTTAAAAATAAAAGAATCACTGATTAATTCTTTTCCTAGGTTGTATGACTAATAGCGTTCATATTTGAGGACTGTAAGAGCACATGGCATTGTTTTCTGTTATGAGACACTTTCTCAGAAAGCCAAAAAAAAAAAAAAAGATACCAAAATACGTATATTATTATTATGTTTAGATCATGTTTACTGATATATGAATAATTAGAAATAGACTTGTCTTCCCTCAATCTTTAGCCAGGAGATTGAGGAGTCTTAACTATAATTTTGATGGTTTAACTAAACAAAAATCAAAACAAGCCAACAACAGACAACAGACTATAACAGTTATGGGAACTGAATCAAAAGTAAGACCAAATGAGCCAATACAATACATCTCCTCTTAAAATCCTCCTCTTTGAAGTTACCCAATTGTCCCTAAATGTTATTTTGATTTTGTACCATGTAGTGGTTTTTAAGAAACTGAAATAGAACAAAGCAACCCTTTGTCCTTTTTTTTTTTTTTACAGTTCTTTTTTACACACATATTGTATATACAACTCTTAAAATAGCTGCACAATTTTATTTCTCATTGTTAGAGAAGTGCAGTCCAAGCAGACCATGCTTCTCAATATATTAAAAATATTAAATAAAACCCAACCAGTTTCATACTTTTCTAATAGTCAAGCTGGCTGGAAAAAAAGGGACTGGAGAAAAAACAGGCAGTTGTAAGATGGGATCAATCTTTTTCACAAACGCATTATTTAAAAATCCTTATCCCTTTTACGGATGTCCCTAAAATCTCACCTTTAAAGTTGGAAATAACACATTGCTAACATAGAGACAAAATCTGTTGCAACATGCATATGTCAACTGCCCACTCAACCAACTGCAACCCTGAGGATTTTTCTGGCCCAGTGGAAAGAGGAAACACTAAGATAATCTGTTAATAGAGTTGCTTCTCCAGTTTACAATTTCATGTGTTTTTCAGGATGTTTCTTGGACATGCACATATGACACTGTCACTTCATGATTCTACTTTCCACAAGTAGATCTCTTCTCCAGTCTGTCTTTCATCCCAAGAAAGCCACTGTCATCCATCCAAGGGTTTTCCAAGGTAAACCAAAGTCACTTCTGTGTTGCCATATACAGCAGAAACTGCTGGATATAAACAGGCCTTTGGAAGTCCTCTAAAGGCAACCCCCAGGAACTCATATCCACGTTCAAAAGCTAAAGTCTTATCTTCCATGTCCAAGATGACTCGAATTCTTTCTCCTATCTGCAAAAAGACATCAAAAGACGGTCAGAAGGGCTGGGGTTGTGGCTCAGTGGTAGAGTAGAGCGCTTGCCTAGCAAGTGCAATGCACTGGGTTCAATCCTCAGCACCACATAAAAATAAATAATTAATCAAATAATTTTTTTAAAAAGGTTAGAAGAAAATACACCAAAGGCATAGCCAGAAGAAACATGACACAAATTAAGAAGTTAAAATATTACTAAGAAAAAAATATTTTTAATGTTATCTAGAAAAATAAGAAGGGAAACCTTTTGGTCAGAGAGAAACATCTAGAAGAACAATATTCTCATCAAAAGTGCTTATTCTGATCACTTTTTTGAGACAACATGGGATCCACATTTAATTACTAACAATTTAAATGTTCCCCCTGAACTGTCCCCAGATTTTATATATTCTTTGCTTAAAGATGCTTCTTAAGCAAGTTAACACTAACATCTGTAACTTGGTATATTTTGCCAAAAGCTATATAAATAACCTTCTCAAATCACTATTGAATATACACACATAGAACGTTATTCAGCTACAACATGGATTAACATGAAAACATTATGCTAAATAAGCTAGACATCAAAAAAATAAATATTATATGATTCCATTTATATAAAATATCTAAAATAATTAAATAGAGACAGAAGGTAGAATGGAGGTTACCAAGGGCTAAGGAGCAGGGAAAATAGGGAGTTATTGTTTAGTGAATTTGGAGTTTATGTTGGGGATCACAAAAAATGTTTTGGGTATAAATAGCAGTGGTGGTTACACAACATTGCATTGTTGTTTGCTTACAAAGTGTTAAAATAATAAATGTGCTATGTATGTTTTACCATGATTTAAAAAAAAAATCACTATAGTAAAACACTCAATAGGCTTAAGTTTACAAATCAGTTCCAATGTGGAATTTATATAATCATGGAAAATTAAACCTGTCTATATTATTCTAAAAATTTAGAATTGGCTTTACTGAATAGTCAATTTGTGGTCCAGTTATAAGAGTTCAGACTATTTAACTAAATTGGAAGCTCAATATGTTCATTTCTTTCTCCATTTTGAAAAGCAAAGAAGAATATTTCATCTTTACAGTTTGCATCTATAAGAGAGTTGCATTTATATATTCAGAGGTAGAAAGTTCAAATATTTACAATAAAAAAATCAAAATTTAATAATTCCTGATTATAATTCCTATCATTGTCATTTACTTTCCTTTGCTGCATTTTCCTGTCACCAATAGTTACCAACGTCTGCTTTTTCCTTTCCTTTGCCCAACATAAAATAAACTCATATCTTACTCTGTGGACCTAAGAACCTCCAAATCATCACCATCAATGTTACTAACAAAAACAACACCAACAACAACAAAATGGAAATAATATTTTGTTGAGTAATTGTGTATTTCATTTGCATTGTGCCATTTAATCCTCATGTAAATCCGAAGAGTTACTCATATTTCACAAAAGACATGACTAAGAAGACAGGATT
The DNA here is from genome assembly GCF_021218885.2 of Marmota monax. Classification (NCBI taxonomy): domain Eukaryota; kingdom Metazoa; phylum Chordata; class Mammalia; order Rodentia; family Sciuridae; genus Marmota; species Marmota monax. Next base: position 7,829,681 of record NW_026693473.1, on the reverse strand, counting down.
AATCCTGCTAAAATTTTTAAGTTTGCTTCAACTTTGAGCTACACCATGCATACAGAGTAGGAAGCAAAAAGTAAGTCTTACTAGCTACAGAGGGAAGTGAATAAAACTTGAGGATGGCATAGCAACTGGAAACTGCAAGAAGGAACTCCAGAAGCAAAAAAAAAAAAAAAAAACCACAGAGAGGGTGAGCCCATAGGTCTGATAATAAAGTCTGCCCAAATCCTTTGAGACTACAAGGATTACAGAAGCCAGGGAAACCCCCAGGAAACCAGACTGAAAAGCAGCAAAGGTGACAACATTAGAACTTGAAAAAACTGGGCAATAAGCATTAGCTACTTCATACCACGTGGGAGATCAAGTTTATGGTTTGAGTCCAGGTAAATTAAATACTTACCATTATAAGAAAACCTACACTCTTCAGAGAATAAAACAAGTTTCTAGAAAAACAAAACATTCCAGAGTTTTATAAATAATAAAACATATTATCTACATTCCAGTTTCAACAACAACAACAAAAAGACTTTGTAGGAAAAGAAAAGGAGGTTGAGGGTAGGGGGTTTGTCAGCAGAAACTGACTCCAAGTAGGCCTATGTGTTACATTTGGCAAAGACTTCAAAGTAGCTATTCTAATGTGTCTCTCAGCAACAATGAGTCTAAATGTGTCCAAAGAATAAAATAGTACTTAGTAGTGAATAAGCAGAAAATCTCAAAGAGAAAAACAAACTCTAAATAAAGAAACCAGCTTGGCATGGTGACACACTCCTGTAATTCCAGCGGTTTAGGAGGTTTCTGAGACAGAAGGATAGCAAACTTGAGGCCAGCCTCAGCAATTTAGTAAAAACAACCCTGGGTTCAATCCCCAGTTACAAAAATAAATAAATAAGAAAGAAATTCAATGAAAAGTCTAGAGTTAAAGAGTATAATATAACCCAAACTCGTAGCCTCGTTCAATAGCAGTTGAGATGGCAGAAAAAAGAAGCAACGAACTTGAAGATGTTGCATATCCAAAGAACATAGAGAAACAAGCCCGTGTGTGTGTGTGTGTGTGTATCTGTATGTGTGTGTACATAACTTCACAGACACAGAGACATGGACAATATCAAGCAGTCCAATAATTAATTACATTAAATATAAATGAACTAAACACTAGAAAGCAGAGATTATGAGACTGGGTTAGATAAAAATCAATACCACATGCTACATAGGAGACCCACTTTTAATACAAGAGAGAAAAGGGCACCAGGGAGCCCTTTGCAAAATAGTAAACATGAGAAAACTGGACAGGTTACATTAAAACCAGATAAAACAAATTTAAAGGAATCTGAAAAGTCAAAGGTCATTTCATGACTACAAAAGAACTAATTAGACAGAAAGATATAACATTTAAAAATGTACATTTATCCAATAACAGAGCCCATAAATCTATGAAGTAAAGCTGACAGAAAGGAAAGAATAAACAAGGTAGCAAGTGTAGTTTAGGACTTAAGTACTTCTCTCAGTATAAGAACAGAAAAAAAGAAAAATCAGTAACAATACAGAAGACTTGAACCCTATTGACCAACCTGACCTATCACAGAGTATTCCATCAGTTTATATTCTTTCTAGGCACACATGGAACATTCCTCAAAATAGGTCATACATGGGAATTAAACAAGTTAGTAAATTGAAAAAGATTTAAATCAAACAGAATATGTTCTCTGAAAAACACTTGAAGAACTGTCATTACAAAATTACTGCAAAGGTAGTGACAGGAGTTTATCTTTGGTGATTATGAAATCCAGACACCCTTCTATGTAGGGTATTTGCAGAACATAAAAAGACAATGAGGAAAGAATTCTATAAAATAAAATAAAATACTTCCAGGTTTTATAACTCAGGAAATGGAATACATTTTTAGTTTTTCTACTTTAGTATGCCTGATAGGTCATAAATGAGACTACAGATTTCAAGCTACCCATGGCTCTGAAATATGGAATCTATAGTTCCATAAGACTTCTAATTTCTTATCAGATTACTGTGTTTTATACTCTATCACATCTATAGTAATAAGGCTTTTAGAAATAGTAATTATAATTTTGACTCCAGAATAAAATGAGTATGCCTTAAGGCTAAGGTGAAAAGAATTAAAAAATCTAGCAGTTTGTCTGAACTTGTCTGTCTCTAGAAATTATTGACACCTCCAAGGACTTTGAATCCACAGATTAATAAGTAGCTAGCAGAGGGTGAGTTTGCATGTGTATGTATATAGGTGCATTTGTTGAGCTGAGGTACGTAGAAAACAATAATTTGGATATGCCATGATATAGGAAAGATGAAATCTTGATCAAGAACTCACAAACTATAATCCCTGGGCCAAATCTGTCCTGCAGCCCATAAATAAAATCTTATTAGAACACAGTCATGTTCATTTGTTCATATATTATCTACAGCTCATTTGTGCTATAACAACTGTTGAAAGCTGTGATAGAGATTGTATTGATTGCAAAGCCTAAAATACTTACTTTATGACTTTGTACAGAAAATGTTTCCCAATCCTCAATCTAGAACAAAGATGAGTTGTTTATGGTGGAATATGCACTAACAGATATTGAAATACATCATATATACCATTTACTTTAAAATTACCAGAAAAGACATAGCTGCTATATAAAAATTTATAAGCCTAAAACAAATTAAGGTGTGACTGGACAAAGGCCCACAACTGAAAACAGTTTCTCACCTGGTATTTTGGTGCATTGTTGCATTGTGGAAAACTGCCATTGACTTCCCCATTATGTAGTAGATTATTGTCCACCAGATTCCAGCCCCAGCTCTGGTCGTCACTTCCCAGCAATGCCACATAACCTTGGCACTGCATGGGGGCCCGTTTTGTAGCAATTCCAATCACTGCCACAGTGCCCAGAGGGCCCTCCCACCACACTTCCCATGCATGGCGGCCCTCACTGAAACCGATCTTGGTCCTTGCACCATCAGTGCTCTGAGCGATAGGGTTTCGATGCAAAGTAAAGCCATTCTTCTTAATATAGACATTCCTGGAGCAGTCATTAGTGCTGAAGGCATGTTGGAAAGCACGTACCTAAAAAGATGAGAAATAGACCAAAGAAAAAGAAATTTGTTTTTTCTTAAACACTGAGAAGTACCCAAACTTCAGACTATATGTTTCTAAAAAATAAGTTTATATATTTTTAAATAACATAATAAGTATTTCCAAATAATGGCTAAAGTTTCAGGATGGGATACTAATATAAAACATTGCATAACATTAAGATAACTGCCAAATGCAAAGTGTGGTGGTATAGTAGCACATGCTTGTAATTCCAGCAACTCTGAAGGCTGAAGCAGGAGATTGCAAGTCTGAAGCCAGTCTCTGCAATTTAGCAAGACCCTTTCTTAAAATAAAAAATAAAAAGGGCTGGGACATAGCTCAGTGGTACAGAAACCCTGGGTTCCATCTCTAATAACATACATTCACCTCCCCCACCAACTGGAGCCAGACACTGGAGCATGCCTACAGTCCCAGCTACTTGGGAGGCAGTGGGAGAATCAACTGAGCCCAAGAATTCAGGACCAGTATGGGCAATATAGCAACCGAACCACAGTAACCCTGTCTCTTAAAATAAATATGTACATACCTATACATAAATACATAAACAGAATTACTGCAAAATGTTTCATCACTGACCAAATTTCAAATTACAGTATTTCTCCAAATGGACTTCTTGAAACATTAAAAAAAATTACAAGAATCCTTATATCATTAGAGATAATACCGAAATGTTTATGGATGAAATGATATCTAAGAGTTGCTTTAAAATACTCAGGAATGGGAGAGTGCATGAGGTAAACATGACCATAGATTTGTCACTGGTCACCGGTAAAGCCTGGTGATGGTATAGGGAAGCTCAAACTATTTTCTCTGCTTTTGCCTATATTTGATCTTTTTATATAAAAAATTTTTCAGGGGGGCTGTGGCTGTGGCTCAGTGGTAGAGCGCTCGCCTAGTATGCGTGAGGCACCAGGTTCGATCCTCCCCACCACATAAAAACAAAGTAATGTGTCCACCTAAAACTAAACATACACAAATAAATAAATAAATATTTTTAAAAATTTTTTTTCAGGGGCTAGGGTTGTGGCTCAGTGGTAGAGCAATTGCTTAGCATGCGTGAAGCAATGGGTTGAATCCCCAGCACCACATAAAAATAAACAAATAAAATAAAGGTATTATGTCCATCTACAACTAAAAAATATTTTTTTAAATTTTTTGATATTAGCAATGATGCCATGGAAAACAATTATATTTTAGGGCTGGGGATATAGATCAGTGATAGAACATTTGCCTAGCATGTGCAAAGCTGTGGGTTCAATACCCAGCACCACACACACATATTTGTATAAAACATATGTGTCTATATAAATGTGTAAAAATATATTTATGCATAAATACATGTACACATATATTTGCATGTCAACACATGTGTGTATATGTATAAATAATATACAAAATAAAGACCTTAGTTATAGCAGCTCTATAACTTATAAAAACTTTACTAGCCACAAACTACCTTAAGTCCTCAGTTTATTTTCTAGGTATTACTCATACACTAAGACATCACCACTCTGATTTTTCCAAATCAAATAATCTCCTAGATAACATCTAAAACAGTAGACTTTTTCATAAAGAGATGGTCATTAAGAGCAGTTACCAATAGGATCCTTCAGTAATTACAAATTTTTCTAAATAAATAATTTCTTCTAAATAGTTCCCCTCTACAAAAAAAAAAAAAAAAAAAACCCTCCTATTTTAATAATTTTAAAAAGTTGCCTTCTATATTATTTTAAAATTTTCCTTCTTGGATGAGGATGTAGTTCGGTGCTAGAGCACATATTTAGCATGAGGGAGGCCCTAAGTTCAATCTCAGCACAGCAATAAATAAAATAAAAATAATATTACAATCCTTTCTTTATTCAAACTACCCCAAAGCAATGGAAGATAGACCTATTGTTCTTGTTAACCAGAGAAATCTATACCAGAGTCACAGTCAGCATTATGAAAGACCTTAAAGGTCATTTACTCCAAACTCAGGGGTTAAAAACACAAACCTGTCAAAAGCTAGGTAATGCAGGAGCCCCCAAGAGAAATCAGGTATCTAGTCCCCTCAGTAAATGTTCAATTCCATTAGCTAGTACTTTACTGTTTCATTGTTGCACTGTTCAGCAGTTTTAAACTGCTTCTTTTAGGTACCCCATGTTTTCATAAGGAGGCTGTAAAACAGATGTAGTCTTAATGTTTTCCCTATCTTGACCATTATTATATACTTGTGAGCACCTAAAAGATCAGAAGTAAAAGTAAATAAGGAAAGAAAATGTCCCCTCACAAGCATTATCTCAATCACTCAAGAGAATAACATCAAGCAAAATAATTCCTCATTATAAAATATTTAGCAGGGCTCAGTGGCACACGCTTGTAATCCCAGTGACTTGGGAGGTTGAAGCCAGAGGACTGCAAGTTCAAAGCCAGCCTCAGCAATTTATAGAGGCTCTCGGCAACTTAGGAAGACCTTGTCTCAAAAAAAAAAAAAAATAAATAAATAATAATAATAATAATAATAATTAAAAGGACTGGGGATGTGGTTCAGTGGTTAAGTACCCCTGGGTTCAATCCCCACAACCAAAAAAAAATTTTTTTAAATTAATATTTCCCTATGCTTATTCTTCAAGTCTCACAAATTCCAGCTGCTTTTTTTCTATCTTTATTCTCTTTGTCATACTGATCAATTAATAACTTCTTCCTCTAACTTCTGTGACATCTTCCTATTTTACTGTAGTGACCCCCAACTATATTCTTTTTATTGGCCACCATTCCTCTGCCCCCTTAAATTCTCCAGTCCTTCACCATGAATTCTTCCAGGCCTGTCTTTCTAAAACAGCATCTTTATTGCATCTCATCCCAGTTAATAACCTTTAACAGTTCCATATCAATTGCAAATTCTTCTGCCTGGCTTTTTTTTTTTTTTTCCCACAGGGGAGTGGGGTACCAGGGATTGAACCCAGGGGCGCTTAACCACTGAGCCACACCCAGGGCCTTTTTATTTTTTATTTTGAGACAAGGTCTCACTAAGTTGCTTAGGGCCCTGCTTAATTGCTGAGGCTGACTTTGAACTTGTGATCTTCCTGCCATAGCATTCCAAGTTGCTGGGATTATAGGTGTACAGCTCCTCTGCCTAGCTTTTGAAGATCTCCAGATTAGATTCTTATTTCCTTTTCTACTTTCCTTGTATCCTTTCTGCTTGCCTCCTCCTACATATTCTCTAACACCACCTCCATGAAGCTATTCTTAACCGAGGCCATCCAACCTCTTTATTTCTCTTCTGAATTCCTATCCACCATTGTCTATATCATACAACACTTAATTATATAGATTTTACTTTCTAACATACCTCTAACCACTTGATTCTAGTAAAAGTATCTTGCCAAAAAAATCTAATCTAAATTTATCAAATTTCTGTAGTAAATATGGGGGACAGAAGAACACGCTAAACAACACCATGAAATCAGCAAAATCCAGTCTCATGACAAAGAAGTTGCAGGGATGAGATGTTAAGATGCATGGGGCTGGGATTGCGGCTCAGCGGTAGAGCAGTCGCCTAGCATGCACAGGGGCCCTGGGTTCGATCCTCAGCACTACATAAAAATAAATGAATGGAATAAAGGTATTGTGCCCAACTACAACTAAAAAATATATATATATTAAAAAAAAAGAAAAGATGCAGAGTCTATCTGTATACTAAAACAGCCTAAAGAGACACAATTAAGAGTTTGCCATGATAGCCTTATATAAATTAAATAAACCATAATAATAAAATTTGAGAATCAGAAATTAGAACACTGCATATTTTATATTAAGAAAATTATTTTCTTTTTAGAAGTGATTAACGGTATCATTATATTGTGTCTAACAGAAATGGATACTGAAAAAATCCAGATGAAATGGAAAAATACCAAATAAAACAATCCATAACTTCTGTCTCAGTCTCATAACAACTTGGATTTTACATTATAGTAAATAGCTTTAAGACCTAGTTTAAATCTGAAATCTAGACAATCAGATGACAAGTATTATGGGACTAACTAATGCTATTTGGTGACATGTAAAACATGAATTTTTAAAAAGAAAACTCCTATCTAAAAAGAACAAAATTTAAAAAAGAAAGAAAACTGCTGGGATTAGATGTGTTGGCAGACCATGTGCCAAGCATGCATGAGGCCTGAGTTTGATTCACAGCAAACAAACAAGCAAATTTAAAAAAGGAAAAGAAAAAAAACAAAAGAAAGAGAAAACCAAATAGACCGACAAACTTTTAATACTTTTCAATTGTACGTTATCCCAAATCTGTTTCAATCCTTTCCGAGTTATTCAGGCTCCTCAGAAATTCTATTTGACTCTGCTCCTTACCCCACTCACCCAGTTAGCTGCCCATCTACATGGATTTGTTGTTTATGATAGCTCTCCCAGTCATCTACTTCTTTCCTCTTACTGTATTTCTGGTATATCATTAACCTCTGCCCTCTTCAGTTCATCTTATGGCCCCCTGTCTTTATTTTTGTGGTACTGGGGATTGAACCCAGTGACACTCTACCACTAAGTTATACCCCAGCCCTTTTTATTTTGAGACAGGGTCTAAGTTGCCCAGGCTCATCTTGAACTTGTAATCCTCCTGCCTCAGCCTCCTGAGTATAGGCATGTGACATTGTGCCCATGGCCTAGTCTCTTTAAAGCACAGCTTTTATTTTGTCACTCTTCCAGTCAAACTTCTATGGGTTTTCCAACTATAGAACAAAGTTCAAACAATATACTGAAAGCTATATTTCAAAAGGCTCATTTCATGATATACCCAGTCCAGCTTATGTTTATAATCATATTCCTCTTCATTCATTCATTCAATATAACTGAACTGTTTTATATTTTTAACCTAGACATTTACTCTAGGCTCGAGTCTTTAACAGCTACCTATCTGTTATTGCTGATTTCTCAAAAACACCATAAATTCTAATCTACCCCAAATGAACTTGTTTGTTTCCAGTCCTCTAAACCTAGCCAAAGTTATTCCCATATTATGTAAGCCAGATACCTAAGAGTCATCCTTGGCACCTCCCTCTTTCTCATCCGTTTCAAATCTATTGCCAAATTCTGCAGATTTACCTTCCTAAACCTATTAATTTCACTCCATCTCCTTCACTATCTACTTTCTAATTTTTTGTCTACCATATCTCTAAGGTCCCCCCACCTACCTCTCCTACACAGTAATGTCAGAAATATCTCCTAAAAATGCAAAATAATCATAACACTAACCCCCATATCCCTAAATTCCTCCTGATTACAATTTGAAATGGCTTCCCTATAGTCTGGCCCCAGTCCACTTCTTCCATCTTATCTCAAACCAGCTTGCTCTCTATGCTCCAGCCACATAGACATATATTTTCTGTCCCTTATACTCATCAGATTCTCTTAAATGGCTCTTCTCTCTCCCCTTGGCCTATTTATCTTTATCCTTCAGATCTCAGTTCATGCATCACTTCCTATGAAGAAAGCATTCCCTGACCTCCGACCTATGTCAAATTCTCCCATAACTGAATCTCAGAACTCCATGTGTCTCTCCTTCATGGTACTTATCAAATGCAGTTTATATTCATTCCCCCATAAGACAAGGCATTCATAAGAGTTTGCTTTTTTTTTTTTTTAAAGATTCTGTTTTTATTCCCCCCTCCCCTAATTTTATCATAACTTCTTTCCCTCCACATTTTTTATTGGTAAATTATATTTATACATAATGGTAGGATTTATTGTTACATTATTTATACATGGACACAATACAGCAATATAATTTAGCCAGTATCACTCCCTTGTACTTCTCCTTTCCTCCCCTCCCCACTGCCTGCTCCCTTTCCTCTATTAAACTGATCTCCTTTTGATTTTCATGAGATTCCCCCCTTTCTGAGTTTGTGGGGTATTTTTATTCACCATTACATCTGCAAAATTAAACATGGTACCTCTGATTTCCTCTTGTTTACCTTCTGTTAAAAATAATTCCTCCTCATAGGATATCCAAATCCATCTCATCTTTAAAATTCGGCTCAATCAAACCTCAACTTCAAACCTCCAATTTTCTACTCAATGACTTCCCTAGTAGACATATCTGACTTCTTCTGAACTAATCTTTCATCCTTAAGACATTAAAAATGGTCCCGTAACATCTAAAAGAACCTATGATTAGTAGTACAAGCCTGGAATACCTAAATGCATGAAGAATACAAACCAAATAGTAACACAGGTTGTCTCCAAGGAGGGGAACTGGGTGGCTTCAAGAAAGGGCCCAAGGGAAGACCTAGCTTTATATCATTGTGCTTTCATTGAAGCTTGACTCACATGAACACATTATCTAATATTTGTAAGATACATATCTATTAGAAGTAAATTATCAAAAAATCTTAATTTAATATAAGCAAAAATAAACTCTATGAGAAAAACTTTAAAAATTAAAAACAAAAAACCACTCATGAAACTCATACATTTATCAGGCAAAGTATAACAGAATTGCAATCTTCTGCACTCTCTTATTTGCCTATAATTCCAGCTACTCCGGAGGCTGACACAGGAGAATTACGGTATGAGACCAGCCTCAGCAACTTAACAAGACTCTGTCCCAAAATACAAAAAAATTAAAAGGGCTAGAAAATGTAGGTTGGAAGTGGTGCACCCCTGGGTTCAATCTCCAGTATCAGGAAGAAAAAATAATAAGAAGAAAGAAAATGAAAAGAAAAAGCTGCTATCCATCTCTGGATCCCTTGTTTATAAGTCCTGTAGAAACCTCGGGGCCCTACCACAACCTGTTACTTGGCATTTTTATTTTCTATTATGAAGGTGACAGGAATATAGACAAGAATCTAGGGGGAAGAAAAGGAAGCAGCAAAAACTGGAACCGGCATGTTAGATGACAAATGGAACAGATGAGAAACATCAAGGTAGAACTATGAAAAAGTTAGCAAGGAAGAAGTCAATAACAGTAGCACAAGGCAGTATTAGGACAATTATCTGGTGCGGAAGGAAGGATGTTCTGTGTCTTTAGTTAGCAGTGTACCTAGGACCACACTTGTAAGCTGGAAATTCAACGGAAGAAGGATAAAGAAAATGTGATTATAAATCAGAGCTTGGAAGAGATTAAATGAATGCAAAGATCTCAGACACTAAGCCCATATTAAAGCAAAATTATCTTATAAAAGTCTATATGGAGACCAAGGAGAAAATTAAGATCAGAGTATTTTAAGGTACAATAGTTGGCGGTCCGTCCTTAAGAGGAAAGAGGGTTGAAAGTAGAACGAGTGATTGATACAAGTGGTGGGAAACCATCCACTCTTTTTTAAAAGTGGACACGAAAGTCGGGTGGGTTAAGAAGCACAACTTCAATCCAAAAGAAAAGAGGATCTTTATGGAGGGGGAATGTGAGGAAGGAGCGGTGGAAAGGCGGGATGGTGAGACAAGGCGTCTGACTCAGAAGCTTAAAGGTAGCACAGAGAGCAGCGCGCAAGACTGGACTAAGGGCAGTAGTGTGACCCGGGGTTCCCTCACCTTGGCCTTGTAGCTGGGCAGGTTGCAGAGGATGTCCGTGCGCAGAGCCTCTTCTGCCAAGCTGCGGGCGCACAGGCTCCGCCACACCTCGCTGTTCTCATCGCCGTGTAGGCAACGGTACCAGTGCTTGCACACCAGGGCGCAGCTCCGCAGCTCCGACAGCTCCAGGTAGGAGAACACCAACTCCAGCACCCGGCTGGGCAGCCGGCCCCCGAGCCCCGCGGACCCGGAGCCCGCGCCCGCGCCCGCGCCCGCGCCGCCACCGCTACAGCCAGCGCCGCCCGAGGCTGCCCCAGCCCCCGAGCCCGGCGCCGCCATCACCTCACCAGCCGGCCCGAGGGCCGCCGCCTCCGCCGCTTCCCCCCGTCTCGGCGCGGGAGGCCAAGCCTCGCCTTGAGACCGGAGCAGCTCGCTCACCGCCCCTTTCAGGGCCAACCGCCGGCGCCTCCACCACTCCCGCCCCTGCCCGGGGGCGTCCGCTGCGCGCCCCGCCTCACTGAGGGCAGAAGCACCGGCTGCACGGGCGTCCCCTGCCCCTCCCCCGCGGCTCAGTGCGGGCGCCGAAACCGCCCGACTCGCCCAGCCTCCTCGAGGCGAGCCGGTGGCTCCGCCATGCGGGTTGAGGGCACGAAGCAGGGGCGCACGCCCAGCTCGCTGGCTGTTCCTCTCGGCCCCGGATGTGACTGTTCGGCTGAGGCGCCTCGCGTTCTACGCTTGGTGGGATTGGACGCGGCTGATGAGGTCATCACTAGGAGCCCAGGAGGAGAAGGGAAACGCAGGTATGAGGCTGGTGCGGGTGGGTTCTGGGTTGCGCTCCGATACCTTTTCAAGCTCTTTTTGCTCTAGTGGCTGCGAGTCCGCTCTCTTGGGCCCCTTTGCTTGCGAAGTTTTCCCGTAGCATTTGGTTCCTGTTAAATCTCCAAATTAACGTATGAAACTTCTCTTTTCCTGCCAGCCAGTTCCTAGCGATGCACGTTCGGTTTGAGTTGGATCCTTTTTCTTTACCTTGGGTATCTGGAGCCGTCTTTTCCTGGTCTGATTTGATCCGTTTCTATACCTTCGGAGGCTGAGGCGGTCCTTTCCTGGTCAGACCCGCTTGTTCTTCTTAAATATCGGTACTTACCAGAATTTCTGACCCACCGTGCGCTCCAAAAGTACATTTGAATACCCTCTACGTTGGAATACCTGGCTACATTTGAATACCCTCCTGACACCGCCCCCCGAAAATTTGGATAACTTCAAAGTGCCGTTTGCGAACTAAATAAGTGCCGTATTTTTTGGACAAAATGTAGTATTCCCAGATCCACCGCTTCGTAGATTAAGGCAATGTGTTGGGGTTGTTTTGTTACTTTATTACTTACTTTATTTTTATGTGGTTCTGAGGACTGAACCCAGTGCCTCACAGGTGGGAGGCAAGCGCTCTATCACTGAGCTATAACCCCAGCCCTTAAGGCATTAATTTTTTTTTTTAATGCTAGGTGGTGATATTTATTTTATTTTATTTTTTTTAAATTTTTTATTGTTGGCTGTTCAAAACATTACATAGTTCTTGATATATCATATTTCACACTTTGATTCAAGTGGGTTATGAGCTCCCATTTTTACCCCATATACAGATTGCAGAATCACATCAGTTACACATCCATTGATTTACATATTGCCATACTAGTGTCTGTTGTGTTCTGCTGCCTTTCCTATCCTCTACTATCCGCCCTCCCCTCCCCTCTTCTCTCTCTGCCCCCTCTACTGACATTCATTTGTCCCCCTTGTATTATTTTTCCCTTTCCCCTCACTTCCTCTTGTATGTACTTTTGTATAACTCTGAGGGTCTCCTTCAAGGCATTAATTTTTAATTAAACATTACAATAGAGAGAATGACATGGAGACCATATTACAGATGGTTTCGTGGAAGGAAAAGAATTTCAGCATTATTTGGTCATAGTACGTTTTCCTAGAGGACCCCAACCGTTTTCTGACAGCCTTTAAAGAACACATAGGAAAAGAACAATAGTCACAGCGTGAGCCTGGCTCCATACTAGTTCTTTTACATCGTTTTTGTTTTTTGTTGTGCCGTACCAGGGATCGAATTCAAGGCCTTGGTGGCACTTATGCAAGTACTCTACTACTGAGCTACATCCTTAGCCCTCTACTCTGGTTTTTATATAATCCTCAAGACAATTCAAAGCTGGTAATTATTTTAATAGTAGGGTTCACAGATTCCCTTAGTGTCACCTTCAGTGTCTTGCAATCTTTATGTAGTAAGAAATCTTGTCTGAAACTTCCTGTGTATAATTTCTTGTTCTCTAATGAAAACAAGAACTGCAACCTCCATCCCTTCTGTTATGTAATAACTTGTTTATTTCCGGTTCCTTCTTCCAGATATCTTTTTCACCAAGCTCAGTAACCCTGAGCTTTTGTTTTTACTAATACCAATGTTACAGCCTTTCAGTCATTTTGACCACTATCCCATTTCTCCACATCATGACCAACTTTAGGAAACAAACCTGTGAAGGAACAGTGACTACTGATTATAGTAATGGTGATGCTAAGGTATTTCCTGAGTTCCAAATAACAACTTTTGTCTGAAAAGCCAATTATGTTTATTTTAAATTTGCAAGAATGAGGTAAAGTTGATGCCTCAGAGAAGGGGATAAAGAATTGTGCAGAATCAACAGATATAAGGCACTGACAAGGTGTGGTGCACTGCAAATGTAGTCCCAGCTACTTTAGAGGCTGAGATAGGAGGACCACTTGAGCCCAAGAGTTTGAGATCAGCCTAGGCAACGTAACAAAACCCTATCTCTTTTTTCTTTCTTTGGGTGTGTGTGTGTGTGTGAGAGAGAGAGAGAGAGAGGGAGAGACTGGCGATTGAACCCCCTGAGCTACATTACATCCTAGCCCTTCTTAATTTTTTATTTTCAGACAAGGTGTGAAAAAGTTGTAGAGGCCATCCTTGAACTTGTGGCCCTTTTCCTCAGCCTCCTGAATAACTGGGATTACAGGCCTGAGCCACCACACATGGCAAAACCCTTTCTCTTAAAAAGGGGGGGAGGCATGGACATTTGAAGAAGTGGACTAATGGACGTATGGCTGGAGAAAAGTGTTGCTAATCAAGATTACTCATTTATTATACTTTGAACTTTATTTTGTCTGAAAGTACAGGTGAGGTAGAGCCTTTGAAGGATCCCATGAGATAATTTTGGTGTTTTTCTAGTCCATCATTTAGGTGACTTTCAGTGGCAGACCATCCCCCAAGTGGCCCAGGTAGAATTTCAAGGGAGAAAAAGGTTCCTCCTTTTTACAAATCTTTTACCTGCTCATCACCCTTACCCTTCCCCTCCTGTTTATTGCCCTCATTCTGTCCTCTAGCTATTCAGAACTGTCACCTGTGGCACTCCGGCACTCCACCCTCAAGTTGCTCTCAAGATACCACACCTTGTCCTCACCCACTTCATGATCTCATTAAGTGTTAGAAGGGAGGACTCTATCATCTAAAGTAATTTATAGGAGGATATTAACTGCCATGCTTGATCCTTTAGGCAACTGCATAGGAAAAGAGAAGCTTATAGATTTGGTACATGAATGTGGGGATACTGGTACTTAATCTATTTCCACTAAGCTTTCTAGTCCCAGTCAGAAAAATAAGAAACAGTAGCTTGCTAACAACTCATTCCTGAAGGATTATTTAATTGAACCCAAATTTAACTCATTTTCCTTACTATCCTTCTACCATAGAGGTCTGTTTTAACACTTCTCGATAGTGGTCTTTGGGTAAGTTCCAAATAACAACAGTTTTATAAACTAAGTAATCAGATGGTTTTGGAGGCTCTTGTTGAATCCCTGATCAATATTCTATATGACAAATGCTGATTGACTAAAATTAAAAGCCTCACTTGAATGTATAGATTTTTTTAAGTTTTTCTTAGCTTTTTTTTTTCTTTTAGCATTTCCAGTAATACATCTTTTTTTTTTCCTGACCAAGCAAGTGACCAGTAAATATTACCCATGTGATTTCAAGATTAGAAATTTAAGTAATTTTAGAGTTTAAGATAGAACTGTTCTTAGATATTGTGGGTTTAATACAAGAGTTACAATTTGTTCCTATGGAAAAATTTATAGAAAACATCATTGTTGGTTATAATAGTGCCTTTAAGCATAATGTCCACTTATTGCCTAACTTCTCACAATTTGAGTTACCAAATGTAGTTACCAAATGTACTTTAAAATTGAATTAATTTATTTCAGAAAAGAATTATATTAGGAAGAAAATCTGCTAAACTTTGTCTGCCAATCAACATTTTTTATTTGGAGCTACTGTGAATAGAATTGTATTAGAGGAAATAAAAGTACTAGAATCCTGTCTCATTCTTGTCTTACCTAAAACCTGAAATCCCAGTAGGGATGCCAAACCTGTATGCATACACAAAAAAATGCATATGATAGAATCAGAGTACAGACTTCCTGAAGTTTTTTGGGGGATGGGGAAGACACGGTATTGAAACCAGGGTGCTCTGCCACTGAATCACATTCTCCAGCCCTTTTTTATTTTGAAACAGGGTCATTAAGGTATGGAGCAGGCTGACCTCTAATTTCTGATCCTCCTGCCTCACGCTTCCAAATTGCTGGGATTACATGCATGCATCACCACTCCCAGCCAGACTTCTTGATATTAAAGTTGATTCACCATCACAAAATTGAGGCCCTAATTTAGTACAGAAGTGATCAACACTCTTAAGAATTAATAGTTAAAATTATTGGTGACTTAAATAGTCTTTTCAGTAGTTAATTTAAATTTCATATTTTAAGTTAGGAAGGCATCTTTGCCAGATGAAGTGTCAGTATGACAGTTCCTGCCTTTATTTAAAATCATAAAGGGGGGCTGGGGACGTGGCTCAAGAGGTAGTGCGCTCGCCTGGCATGCATGCGGCCTGGGTTCGATCCTCAGCACCACATACAAACAAAGATGTTGTGTCCGCCGAAAACTAAAAAATAAATATTTAAAAAAATTCCCTCTCTCTCTCTCTCTCTCTCTCTCTCTCTCTCTCTCTCAAAATAAATAAATAAATAAAATCATAAAGGGGCTGAGGATGTAGCTTAGTGGTAAGTGGTGTGCTTAGCATGCACAGGGCCCTGGATTCCATCCTCGGCACACAAAAAAAATAAAGTCATTTGTCCTTTCTCTTGATTTATATGGAGCTTTTGGCAAGAATCTTTGTTATGGCAGAAGATTATTTAACTACCATTTAAGTACTTCTCAGCAAAAATCAAACCACCAGGGCTTCTTTACCTCCCTCTGAGTCATTTCCTCTCTAAGAGTCTCCTTTAGATCTTTGTTTCAGTGTCTATTTAATTAGTTTCCTCTATATACTAATTTAATGCTTTTGCTGAAAAAAAAGTTTTGGTTTTGTCTTTCTCCCATTTTATCCTCTTTATGAATATTACTGTATGTGATTTTATGACCATGTTTCTGTTACCTTGATTACTAATATGTCTGAATTTTTTTTTTTTTTTTTTGCAGTCTAATTAGTGATTGTGCATGTGAAAGAGATAAAGGAGTGTGGCTACAAGTAGGAGGAAATAAGCAGTTTTGTATTGAGAATGCAAACTTTAGGCACCAGGTTGTTTTAAATGATTTTTTTTTAATTTATTTTTAGATGTAGTTGGGCACAATACCTTTATTTTGTTTATTTTTATGTAGTGCTAAGAACCGAACCCAGTGCTTCACACATACTAGGCGAGTGCTCTACCACTGGGCAAACCCCAGCCCTCATATGATTTTTTTTTGAAACATTATTAGGAAATTATCTCTGTACCATTGGGCTAAATTCAAGTATCTTATCTGAGAGTAGTAAAGCAATTCAGGGAGTTTTTCTTTGGTAACTTCTCTCTTGGACTGTGAAATGAAAAAGTAAATTTGTCCCGATAGATTTGTTTTCTTTTTTTCATCTGACCATTAAAGTTGTATAAATTGTCCTGATTTCCTTTTTTATCCCTTACCAGTAGACAGCTGAGACAGGGCAGTATTATGTGTCAATTCCAGTCTGTATGTCTGGGATTTCTAGAGTAGGATAAATCTAAATTTTATATGCTCATACTATTATTGTATAAGTGCAGATAGATACTAATATAGTTTTAGAATCTGTGAATACATTTAAAAGCTGTACTAAACTATTAATAGCATTTGGTCATTTTCTGTACTTTCAAAGAACACTAACAAAACTATTGTTAAGTGCAAAACTATTGTTAAGTGGAATTGTTAGAAAAGGCTCTTCATTATTTAAATATTTGGAATCCCTTTATATTGGTTTTCATGTATAAATCCTAAGAGACAGGTGTCCTTGACAAATTACTTAACATTTCTGAGATTCAGAGTTTTTGTTTATTTGTTTTTGTGGTGCCAAAAATTGAACCCAGGGCCTTGTGCATGGTAGGCAAAAGTTCTACCACTGACCTACACCCCAGCTCAGTGACTCAGTTTTATTATCTGTAAAAAAAACAAAACTAATCAGAAGAATATTTTGAGAATAAATTGATAATAGCCTATTTAATAAGTCTCCAGTGTCTCCCAGTGGCCCACATTTTTAACCAGTTCTCCAGATGATTAATAGTATAATACATGTTCTAAAATTCTAACATACATCAGAATTACTTGGAAGACTTGTCAAACACATTGCTAGGCCCTATCCCCAGAAGTGCAGATGTATATGCCTAGGGTAAGGTCCAATGATTTCTATTCTAACAAGTTCCTTAAATGATACTGATGCTGCTAGACCACAAAGTGCTATAGGAAACACACTTCAAGACCACTGGTGTAGTATATTTGATGCCATTTTGACCAGCCTAATAAAGATGGAAAAAGTAATAATAGGAATTTGTTTTTGAGTACTCATTATATGTGCTCAGGGTAATATTATATGTGTTTTATATATATTAACATTTCATTTTCTCAATGACCCTATGAAATAAGTGGGTGTTATTATTATACTCACTTTATAGAGATGGAAAATTAGTCACAGAGAGGTTCAGTAACTTGCCCAGGCACCCAGCTAATACATACCTGGAGAAACTGGCCACAGATTTCACACTCTAAAACATTCCTTTAGATCAATCCCCAATGTCAAAAAAATGAAAAACATTACCCAGATGAAAAGTATAATGTGATGATTGTGCAGCCCTCTTTTTAAAAAAGTTTTCCTAGTTTAAAATAAGTTATATTTAGTGTTTATTCTTATGTCTCACGACAAAAACTATAGAGGATCAAGTTTACTTGGGTTCCTGATGGTAAGGGAAGCCCTCTTAAGCATATGCCTACTAGTATACCTCTGCTTTCAACTATTATGCCCTGCATTCAACTAGGTTTTGATAAACTTGATTTTTAATGTTTTTTAAATTGTCTTTAAGCTGTCTTTTTTAAATAATTTAAATGAAATGCTGCTTATTATATTTGTATCCTACCATCAAGTTCTCGTATAAAACATGATATTATAGTTTTTTTCCCCTTTCACAGAGTCTTCGGGGTCATTATGGCAGTGAAGTGGACTGGTGGACATTCTTCTCCTATTCTCTGCATGAATGCAAGTAAAGACGGGCTAGTGGCTTCTGGAGCAGAGGGTGGAGATCTTGTGATTTGGGGTGAAGATGGGACTCTTTTAGGACACATGCAGTTCCAAGGGACTGATGATGTTACCAGTGTCTTATTTTCTCCCTCCTGCCCCACCAAGCTCTATGCATCACATGGAGAAACCATTAGCATACTGGATGTCCGATCTCTCAAAGATTCCTTGGACCATTTTCATGTGAATGAAGAAGAAATCAATTGTCTTTCACTGAATGAAACTGAAAACCTGCTGGCTTCTGCTGATGACTCCGGGGCAATCAAAATTCTAGACTTGGAAAATAAGAAAGTTAGCAGATCCCTGAAGAGACATTCCAATATCTGTTCTTCTGTAGCTTTTCGACCTCACAGGCCTCAGAGTCTGGTTTCATGTGGCCTGGATATGCAGGTGATGATTTTGCAAAGAATACTTGAGTAATTTCTAAATGTGATTTGCTAGCAAAATGATGGTTTTGGGTTGGTTGTTTTGTTGTTTTGTTTTGTTTTAGCACTGCTGTGAACTGAACCCAGATCCTTGCACATACTAAGCATATGCTCTGAGCTATATACTCAGGCCCCAGAATCAAGTTATTGATCATGCTAAATATGTTGCCTTTTCTATTCTGTACTAACATGTCTTCTCCATTTATGAACCTTAAGCTTTATTTCTAAGTTGAATGCTAAACTGACAAAACCTAGTAGATTTTATTCACAAAGTAATCATTAATCCTTTAGTTTTCCTTTATGTATGCTTTAAAACATTTCTAAAACCTCAGGATTCAAATATTTGATTCTAAACAAACAAAGGGAAGTGCAGAAGATAGAATAGATCCACACATTCTCTACAAACTCTGTGTTACACTTTAAAGAAAGGAAAGGAAAGTTGGAGGTCCTGACTCTGTTTTTACTTAAAAATTCTGGAGTACATTAAATGAAATAGTGTGCATTGATGATGACAATCAGAGCATTGTATTCAGTGCTGGGTTTTGAAAGCAACATCACAAGTTAGCCCAAATTCAGAGGAAGACCACCATGAAAGTAGATATATCTAGAAAACACATTATACATGGGAGCTGGAGGTGCTTAGTTTTCTTGAGGGTTGAAAATGGAATATGATAATTTATTTTTTTATACTTTTATTTATTTATATGCGGTGCTGAGAATCAAACCCAGTGCCTCACACATACCAGGCGAGTGCTCTACCACTGAACCACAGACTCAGCCTCGGAATATGCTAATTTAAATGACAGAAGTCATAGGGAAACAGATTTTGGATTAATAGAACAGTTTTTGTATACCTTGAACTTTTCCCTTGTTGGGATGCACTTCTCTTTGAGAGAATACATCTCATATCTACACTACTGCCTGACCAGAATTCAAACCTTAGTCTCTCTGGCTCCAAAGCCTGTTTTTTTTCTCTGTGACACTTGAGGTATTTAAACAGAATATCATCAGGAATGTGATAGGAGCTGGGTGCAATGGCATACACTGTAATCCCAGCTACTTGAAAGACTCTCAGAGTCGAGGCCAGGCTGGTAACTTAGCAAAATGAAAAATAAAAAGGGCTGCGGATGTAGCTCAGTGGTAGAGTGTTCACCTAACACATGTGAGGCACTGAATTTGATCCTTAGCACTACATTAAATAAATAAATAAAGGTAGTGTGTCCCCCTACGACTAATATGTGTGTGTGTGTTAATTCTTAAGGAACAGATGACCTCTAGAAAGTCATTATTTAAAAATGGCCTATATGCCCAACACTATTCTAGGCATTGAAGCTGTATTCTCAATAATATACAGTTGTTTTTTTTTTAGAGAGAGAGAGAGAAATTTTTTTAATATTTATTTTAATTTTCGGTGGACACAACATCTTTATTTTTTTAATGTGGTGCTGAGGATCGAACTCAGCACCCCGCGCATGGCCAGGCGAGCACGTTACCACTTTAGCCACATCCCTAGCCCAATATACAATTTTTAATGCTAAGACTCTTTGTTCCTATTAACCAGTAAAGGTTTTTTTCTTTTCACCTTCCTGGTCGGTGGTCTTTGCCCATCCCTCCTCCTCCTTGTACATCTCTTAGGAATCCATGAGGCTGATTTGGTGTTGGTTTCAATGACCATCTCTGGCTTCATTAAGCTACCAGCATTTAGTTGGAGGGGGGGGCGGTAGTTGGAGAGTCTAGCGGTGGGGTCAGTGGATGCCCTGCAGTGCTGGGATTACTCCCAATCAATGAAGAATTGCCCCACCGGAAGTGTCCTAGTGACTCTGTTGAGGATCATTCTATATGAGGCACAGTTACTTTACAACCTCTAAATTCCTTTCCACTCCTAGATCTTTGACAAAACCCTTTATAAACCTACATTCTCTATCCTTGGGGTGATAATCTGCCTGTGTGGTTGTGAAGAAGCACTGCACAGCCAGGTTGATACCTGTTTTGTTTTTTTTAAGGAGAACAGTTTTAGTGTGTTTTTGACTAGTCATTCTTTCATCTTCCAGCTATTCCATTTTTCATCACTGGCTCATTCATTATTCACTAGGCATGGTAGTTAAATATGCAGAGGTGACCTGTTCTCTTCAGATTAGATGAGGAATGAACATCCAGAATTTTATCATTTTGCCTCTACTTCTAGGTAAGACATTTTAGTGGTAAGGCAGCTGCTAGTTAACAGCCTAGGAAACAAATATTCTGTGAAAGTTGGGTTTAGGTAGTAACCTATTTTGATTTGCCTGGCAAAAATGTTAAAAGTTCACTACAGATTAACTTTTGTAGTGGTCTGTGTTATAGCAATTGCAGCTAAAATCAACTTTTTTTTTTTTTTTTTTTAATTCTGGGGATCAAATCTAATGCCTGGCACATGCTAGACAAGTACTCTCTACCATTGAGCTGCAGCCCCACTGCCATGTTTTCAAGCAATTCCTTCCTTCACCAAAGTTGAAACTTTTTCTATAGTTTTCTTTTAAAAACCTGGTTGTCCAGTATTATTCTAAACTTTAAGAATAGCCTGTCTTTTGGGGAGCCCAAGAACATAGACATGATAGTAAAAGGGCATAAAAGTTATAAAAGTCTTTGTTTTTATTTAGACGGTTTAAATAATTAGGCAAATTGCATTCAAAGAGGTAGAGACCTGCCAGACACAGTGGCACATGCCTTTAATTCCAGCAATTTGGGAGGCTGAGGGAGGAGGATCTCAAATTTGAGGCAAGCATCAGTAATGTGACACCCAATCTGAAAATAAATTGTAAAAGGATTGGGGATGTAGCTTAGTGGTAGAGCACCCCTGGGTTCAGTCTCCAGTACTACAAAGTAGGGAGAAATTTTTGAGCAGGGTCATTTTGATATGTTTGCATTCACTTCTGACAGTTTGCCAGTTGTCTACTTTCACTCCCTTTGACTTTTTTTTAAATATCTTTATTTTATTAATTTTTTTCATGTGATGCCAAGAATCGAACCCAGTGCCTCACAGGTGTAAGGCAAATGCTCGGCTGCTGGCCCCAGCCCCAGCCCCAGCCCTCCTTTTGACTTTTTACAGACCTATAAGCCTCAAACTTTTATTCTTTTCTTTCACTATCTCTAGCTCTCCTGCTTAGGGTGTTAACTGCTCAAACAGGTGGTTGAGAAATGAGCGTGAAATGCTTTGGAGTCTTTGGCAGTTAAGACAAATAAACATAAAGAGTGAGTTGGGGATGTAGCTCATTGGTAGAGTACTTGCCTGGCATGTATAAGGCCCTGCGTTGATCCCCAGCATCAGGGATTGAGGGTCAAAAACCATAAAAGGAATATCTAAGCAGGTACTGTCCAAATTATTAGTACTTGGAAATAACTATAAAATTGGTAGACTCTAAAATTATTTAGCACATTTAGATAATTTAAATCAAATACAAAAATGTTCATCTGCTGAAAACACATTTGGTGCAGTTTGTTTTAATGTCTTAGGAGGACAGAAAATACAGTCCTGACATTCTAGGGCTGTATGAGAACTGGGGTACCTGCCAATCCACTTAAGCTAGCAGATTTCTGTAATGTCAGTTTCCTTGTATTCAGGTTTTTTAATAGCATAACTGATGATCTTATCAGTTTAGATCTGTTCATTTGACTATCTAAACAAGGCTGTGTTTATCCTACTGTCCATTAAAAATGTGAGTTATAAAATGTCTGTTCTTGAAAGGATTAAGAATGTTTTCCTTCTTGGGCGCAGTGGCACAGGCCTGTAATCCCAGCAGCTCAGGAGGCTGAGGTAGGAGAATAGAGAGTTCAAAGCTAGCCTCAGCAATTTAGCAAGGCCCTAAGCAACTCAGCAAGACCCTGTCTCTAAATAAAATATTAAAAAGGACTAGGGTGTACAACCAGAGAAGTGAAAATCTGTGCTCCATTTGTGTTCAATGAATCAAAGAGCATTCTGCTGACATGTGTAACTAATTAGAACAAGTAAATAAATAGCGAAAAATTCTCATAAGCATATTAGTGGTGGTGGGGGGGAAGGACTAGGGGTGTGGTTTAGTGATTAGCATAGATTGACATGGGGGGAATGAATCTGAATATTATAGTGTAAAATTAGTTCTCAAAGCTTTTTTTGTTGTTTTATTTAGCATTTTGTTTAAGTCAGTCTAGTAGATCTAAGATCATGGTAGGGAACAACAACAAAAAAGCCAAATATAAAACCAGGATGTCAAATTAATTAGCAGATACATTTGGGATTTCTCCTCTTTCCCAGCTGTTATATTAGGCAGAAGCAAAGATGAATTAAATCCCTGGAAGCAGAAAATCCAGCATTATATGTCAATTAGTAGATTAGAAATGCAGTATGTATAGGAAAGACGGTGAAATGTGATGGTCATCATTACCCTAGGATGTGACTCTACTTTGTGTACAACCAGAGATATGAAAAATTGTGCTTTATATGTATAATATGAATTGTAATGCATCCTGTTGTCATATATAACAAAATTAAAATTTAAAAAGATAAATATAAATGGTTCCAAAAAAAAGAAATGCAGTAGTGCACACCTATAATCCCAGCTACTTAGGAGGCTGAGGCAGGAGGATCTAAAATTTGAGGCCAGCCTTGGAAAATTAGAGAGACCCTGTCTCAAAATAAAATAAAAATGGGCTGTAAGTATATAGGTCAGTGGTGGAGTGCTTTCCTAGTATGTGTGAGGACATGGGTAGAATCCCCAGTACTGAAAAATAAAAAAAAAAGATTTGGAACTAAATATGGGATAGAGAGAGAATGGGATATGTAAGCTCCTAGGGTTGGTAATTTGAGTAATGGGAAAGAAAAGAAAAGCCATTCCAGTCAGAAATAATTTCAACAATAATCTAGATTTAGTTTATTTAGGACTTTTTATAACAAGCATAGATGAAAATTAACAAATTTCATAATCAGCAGGGTTTTTTTTTTCCCCTTGTTGTTTTGTTTTTTAGACAGGGTCTCACTATTTTGTTCAAGCTAGCCTTGAATTTCTAGACTTGCGTGATCCTTCTGCCTCCTAAGGAGCTGGGACTACAGGCAGTGCCACCCTGCTCAGCATAATCTTCAGTTTACTTGAAATGATGAGGTAGAAAGATATGGAAACTGGTAGCTGCTTAATAATTACACTTTAATGAGTTCTATTCATATCATTATTTAGGATCTTGTTTTGTAAATTCTACCATCCCTTCTGCATTCTAGCTTTAAGTCCAGTTTTAGGTGGCATTCTACTGGCATGTTGTGGTAGAGTCTGATTTGGTTTTTTAAATATTGCTGGGATGTATCCAACTGATCATTCTCAGACTACTTTGATGATTTTATTAGAAGCTGGACAAATACTGTGGTTGAGCAAAATGGCTAGTACTTTGTATGACTGTAATTTCATCTTATTTAAAGGTGATGCTATGGAATCTTCAGAAAGCCCGGCCACTCTGGATTACAAATTTACAGGAGGATGAAACAGAAGAAATGGAAAGCCTACAATCACCTGGTCAACTCTTAAATCCTGCTCTAGCCCACTCTGTCTCTGTGGCATCATGTGGCAATATTTTTAGTTGTGGTGCTGAAGATGGTAAGGTTCGAATCTTTAGGGTGATGGGAGTCAAGTGTGAACAAGAACTGGGATTTAAGGGCCACACCTTGGGGGTGTCCCAGGTCTGCTTTCTGTCGGAATCCTATTTGCTGCTTACTGGAGGGAATGATGGGAAGATAATGTTATGGGATGTGAGCAGAGAAGTTGAGAAAAAACAGAAGAGTCCTGCAAAACATACCCACAGAAAGAAAACTAAACGAGCAACTTACACCAAGCAGGGTGGAAACACTAATGCTTCAGTAACAGATGAGGAAGAACATGGCAAAATCTCACCAAAGCTAAATATTGAACATGGAGAAAAAGTGAATTGGCTCTTAGGTACAAAAATAAAGGGACGTCAAAATATATTAGTAGCTGATCAAACTAGTTGTATATCTGTCTATCCCTTAAATGAATTTTAAATCCAATAAAAACTGTGGAAAAACCTGCTGGCAGCTGGAAGTTTGCTGGGGCCCCTTTGGCTGTGGCTCTCAACATCTCCCCCTCTCTGTTTAAACAACAAGCATGTGGCTTAGGGACCGTGTCTGTTAGGCAGTCCAATTCAACATATGGTCCTTACCCGTCATCGGATGAACTGACCTCTAGGCGTCAGCCTCCTGTCTTAGGTTGGTACCACTGCAATTGGATCATACCCGTCACTGACTACCGGTCCAGCATACAGCCATACTTGTGGATAGGCCTTTGCACCTGTGGGGGGGTGAGGTTCTTTGCCTCACCTCTGTTGGCCCCCAAATTTTAGACCATCACTAGTAGAGGAGGATGCAAAATGCCATGACATTAAGCCAATTGAGGGCTCCTTTGAAAAATTGTACCACCGGTGACATCATCAGCAAAAATACCCCAACACTACCATAAGTCCCTGCACCAACAGATAGTTCACAATGCATACAGGTGAGCTCACAATGTGTCCAGGCAAGTTCTGCAAGCAGTTCAGTGATGGCTATTGTAGAAGCTGTAGATTGGTTTTATCTTTGACTTCACCAGCACTGGGATGAAGATAGGAATTCTGGCAATAATGGCTAAAGAAAAAATTATGTAACATTCCAGAAGGCACTAAAAGAAAACAATTTTCTTAACAATTTACATTGTCTTCACCGGCACTGGGATGAAGATAGGAATTCTGGCAATAATGGCTAAAGAAAAAATTATGTAACATTACAGAAGGCACTAAAAGAAAACAATTTTCTTAACAATTTACATTATCTTTAAGAGAATTATTAAATATAATGAAAAGGAAAGGTGAAAGTAAACAAACAGATCTGTTAACCTTCTTTTTTGTTTACATATTAAAACAATCCTCAACAGTTGTTTACCCAATTTAAATTAAACCATATAAATCACGTGAAAAAAAAAATATTTGGATCCATTTTATCATGAGCGCTCATCATATATGATATATGGACATACGTACATTCAAACATATAACACAAAACACAAGTGTGCACACATAATATAATACATACAACACATAACAATATAGTAAAGGCCTTATAACTTTTTACAGGTGAAATCTCCATTGCAATGTTTAAAAACTCTATAGTCAAAAAATAGAACTGATCAGCAAAACATTAACCTAGGTCTGTATGAGCTCAAAAAACAAAATAGAACTTCATGATATGGCAAAGGGCAATAATAAAATAGATATTGAAAAAAGCATCCTGGTTCTGTTGCAGATGTAAGAATAGCCAAACTGGAGTTTTGGATATCAGTTGTTATGGATTTGAGCCAAATCATCTTCTTTTTGGTCTGTAGAAATCGCTTTAGTTAATCTTTCTGGAATCCAAATCGGCTGCTGTTCTCCCTGTGGAAACACATAAACAGACCCCCGACTCCAGACAATCACTGGGTCAGGACCTTGGTTAATCTCTCTGGAATCCAAATCGGCTGCTGTTCTCCCTGTGGAAACACACAAACAGACCCTCGACTCCAGACAATTACTGGGTCAGGACCTTTCCATTGTCCTGTTACAATATCCTTCCAAAGTACCTTGGGCTTATGTACATTTTTTGGACACATATGCCTTTCCGCAGCACTAAGTCCTGATGAATCCAAATTTAAAAAGTTTAGAGTAAAAAGGGTTATTTTAAGTTTATCTTTGGGGAATATATACCCCTTCCCAATTCCTTCTTTTTGCTTTAATAAGTACATTTTAATAGTTTGATGAGCTCTTTCAACTATGCCTTGTCCCTGTGGATTGTATGGGATTCCTGTTATATGAGTAATGCCAAATGTTGAGCAAAATTGTTTAAAAGAGGTAGAAGTATAACCAGGGGCATTATCTGTTTTTAACTGTTTTGGAACACCCACAGTGGCAAAATTTTGTAAGCAATGAGCTATAACATCTTTAGTTTTTTCTCCGGCATGAAGGGAGCCCATCAAAAATCCAGAAGAAGTATCAACTGTAACATGCAAATATTTTAATTTTCCAAATTCTGGCAAGTGTGTGACGTCCATCTGCCAAATATGGTTAGGTATCAATCCTCTAGGATTGACTCCAAGATTAACTTGTGGTAAAAAGGTCACACAATTTTGACATTGTTTTATTATTTGTCTAGCTTGTTCCTTAGTTATTTTAAAACGCTTTTGTAAAGTATTAGCATTGACATGGAACTTTTTATGAAAATTTATAGCTTCTTCTAGTGTAGAGAAAATATGTATGTCATGTGTAGTTTTATCTGCTAAATCATTGCCCAAACTAAGGGCTCCAGGCAATCCTGTATGTGCCCTGATATGTCCTATAAAGAATGGATCTTTTCTGTCCCAGATTAGACTTTGTATAGTGGAAAGCAAAGAGAAAACAGTAGAAGAAGGGGAAATCCTACCAGCATCTTCAAGAGATACTATAGCATTAACTACATACTGACTATCAGAAAATAAATTAAATACAGAATCTTTAAACATCACAAAAGCTTGTAAAACTGCATTAAGCTCTACCTTTTGAGCTGATTGTTTGGGTACTAAAAATGTAAAAGTTTGATCAGGGGTAACTACTGCTGCTGTACCATTATTTGAACTTTATTTTTAAAACTGTGGAAAAACCGATTCAGATTTTTTAAAAATTCTGCTTCACTTATCTGTAAATCTGTAAATCTTACACTTTATCATGTAAAATCATACCATTTCATTGTATAAATTTTTTTTAAAAGAGAATTTTTTTTAAATTTATTTTTTAGTTTTCCGCGGACACAACATCTTTATTTGTATGTGGTGCTGAGGATCGAACCCAGCGCCACGCGCATGCCAGGCAATGCTTGAGCCACGTCCCCAGCCCTCATTGTATAAATTTTTAAGTCATTTGAACAGAAGAAGATAATTGGATAATATTTCATATAGTAATGACATTAAAATTTGGAGAAAGAGAACTAATATTCATTGAGTATTGACTGTGTACCAGTCATTTTGCATATATTTCATTTCTTATATATATTACATATATTTTATTTCAACTCAATGAAATGAGTGATTTCTCCCATTTTACTGGTACAGGAATCAATAGCTAAGTTAAGTAACTTGAGGACCCAGGAAAATTTTGGGCACAGTTAGTTGCATGGAAAGGCCTTTGGTTGTCTTGTCAAGCCTTCTGACTTAGGGAAGCCCACATCCCTATCCAAAAGTGGTTACCACATTAGTTGTGACATTCGTTATTTCCTTTTTATTTTTGATACTGGGGATTGAACCCAGGGGCACTTTACCACTCAATTACATATTTAGTCCTTTTTGATTAATTTATTTTTAATTTTGAGATAGGGTCCCACTAAATTGCTCAGGGCCTCACTAAGTTGCTTGTGATCCACCTGTCTTAGCCTCTGGAGTGACTGGGATAATAGGCATGCACCACCAAGCCCAGCAACCTTAGTTATTTCTGATCCCAGACATTTTTTTTTCTGTAGATGGACACAATACTTTTATTTATTTTTTTAATGTAGTGCTGAGGTTCTAATCCAGTGCCTCACACATGCTAGGCAAGTGCGCTACCACTGAGCTATAACTGCAGCCCTGATCTCAAAGGTCTTGAGGAGCCTTACCAGGTTGTAAGAAAAAAATCTTTTGTTCTTGGTAAGGCACAGAGGCCTTACCAATCACCTATCCTGTGTTTATAAGAAAAGAATTCCAGGGTCAAGTCAGTTTAAAATATTATACAGCAATTCAGGCTATGATGCTGGAGGGAGCAAGAATATATTGAAGTTATAAATAATGAGAATTTCAGTTGGGTGTGGTGGTGAGTGCCTGTAATCCCAGTGGCTTGAGAGGGTGAGGCAAGAGGATCACAAGTTCAAAGCCAGCCTCAGCAATTTAGCAAGACACTTTCTTTTTCTAAATGTTCTTTAAGCTTTTCCTCACACTGCCTACCCCTTGGAGTGTTTTTGTTTGTTTTGTTTGTTGTTAGTAGTACTAGGGATTAAATCCAGGGGTGTTCTATCACAAGCTACATCCCCAGCCATTTTTGTTTTTTATTTTGAGACAGGGTTTCACTACATTGCTCAGGACTCTAGTTGTAAGGGACGAAAACCAAATTTTAATTCTCTTAAGGGAATTAGGGATATAGCTCAGGGGTGGAGCACTTGCCTAACGTGCAATGCCCTGGGTTCAATCTCCAGCATCATGAATAAATAAACAAATGTTGACTTAAGGGAATAAAAATCAATTTATTGACTCAAATAATTGAGAAAGCCAAGAACAGTGAAGTATGTACTGCTGGGGTTATGCTGATGGGACATGAGTCTGTAAGCACCCCACCTTTTGAAAGCCCTTTCCTAGAGATGGCAAGAGAAGCCTCAGCAATTTTGAGCCAGAAACCAGCCATTTTCAAAATGTGTTCATGGAGCCTTTTTTATTTGATTTATTTATTTTTTATATGAAGGGGTTGATTTAGACTTCCCTAAGGTGTCTTCTGTGCTATTTTATGGGGTGAAAAACAACACCATCATAATATTGTGCTTACATGCTTATCCAATGTTTATAACATTATGTTAAATGTCAGCAAGCAGTAATAATCATGAATAACTTCTGGAGATTATAGGAAGATCTTTTGAAATTTACCCAAGTACAACATCATTTTAGCTACTGATTTTGAATATCAGACACCAACTCAGACTGCCCAAACAAAAAGGGAAATTTTACTTTTTACCATCAGGACAAGAGAGGAGGAGGGAGTAAAATTCTCTCTTAACCCAGAGGTGAAATGGACCTTCCCTTCTCTTCAGTCTCTTTCCAGGGAAACCATTAAGAACGAAGACCGCCGTACTTTCTGTCTCTTGAGTCCCTGTAGTCACTTGGCTCTGTTTCTTTCTACCTAGTGGCTTTAAAAAAAAAAGATGGCTTTTGGGGGTTACATCAGCAACTCTTTCAAAGCCAGAAACCAAGTGGAACAGTGTCCCAGGTCCAAGTTCCAACTTCCTGAGAAAATCAGATTGGTCCCTCTTAGGTGCTTATCCCTGATCCAGTCATCTCTGGTTAAGAGGTGATATCACATACATGATTATTGCCAAAGGGGCCCACTCCCATATGAGGAGATATTTCCAAAACAAGCTTAGCTCTGGGAGTCAGCTACCATTCAGGATAAATAGGAACTTGACCCCAAAGATTTACAACCAACTATTGATACTTTGGTAGTAAATATTCATTGTGAAAATTATAAACAAAATGAACTATTATGAGTGCCAAAGGTTTTGCTACAGTTTGAGTGTAAGGAAGAGAGATGTCTTGATTGAGTAATGAGACTTTGAAGAAATGTGAAGCTAAAGTAAGCAAAAGAAAGCATCTCTGTCTGAGCTTACAGAGAACCAGAATATCATTTTTGACTATGGTTTATCTCTGGTAAGTCTGCTGACCGCTCAGGTAACAAGTAGGAACTTCAGTGATTGCTCCCTCAGAAGTAGACTTTCAGTGACAACCGCCCCCGGCCCCACCATTTTTAGTAGGCTGAGAAATATGCCCCCAAAGATAATCAGGTTCTAATCACTGAAACCTTTAAATATTACCTTATTTGGTGATATTTGTAGAGGTGATTAAGTTATGAGTCTTATGTTAAAAAATTATAATCATAGCTAGGTGTGATGGCACATACCTGTAATCCCAGCAGCTTGGGAGGCTGAGGCAGGAGAAGGATTGCAAGTTCAAAGCCAGCGACCAGCACCGGCTTCATGAATCAAGGTTCCAAACATGAGAAACCGCTAGGGAGTTTTGAATTAAAGAGACAAGACTCTAATTACCTTTAAACCAGCTCCAGGAGGGTTCCTCCTTGTGCCAGCCTCCAGCCACCTATTGTGGTAGCAAAGTTTATTGAGGGGAGAGAGAGAGAGAAAGAGAGAGAGAACATGCCAGGGAGTGGACTTTTATGGGAGAACAAAAAATTCTGGGGAAAATCCCATCCAGTGAAAATTAAGGGGGGCAGCATCCCAAGGTCTTCGGGGTAGTGGTCAGACACGCCTCCACACGGACAAGCCCTCAGACCTGAGAAGGGTGGGGAAAACTCTGGACACAGGATGTGCCTAAGTGCCTCTCACCTAGACAAGGAGGTAACTCAAATCACCTCCGAGGATTGCCTCCCACAGCCAGCCTCAGCAAAAAGCAAGGCACTAAGCAACTCAATGAGACTCTGTCTAAATAAAATAGGGATGGGGAGGGGCTGGGTTTGTGGCTGAGTGGTAAAGCGCTTGCCTAGCATGTGTGAGGCACTGGATTTGATTCTCAGCATCGCAAAACCGCATATTTTAAAAAAAAAGTTCCATCAAAAACTAATAAAAATATTAAAAAACAAACAAACAGGGATGGGGATGTAGCTCAGTGGTCAAGTGCCGCTGAGTTCCATCACTGGTACCCCCCTAAAAAAAAACTATAATCATGTTTGTCTATTTTTCTTTTTATTGGGGTGTAAGATGCTTAAGGGTAAGGACTGCCTTATTTCTCTTAAGAGTATATTGGTGGGGCTGGGGATGTGGCTCAAGCAGTAGCGCTCTCGTCTGGTATGTGTGCAGCCCAGGTTCGATCCTTAGCACCACATACAAACAAAGATGTTGTGTCAGCCGAAAATTAAAAAATAAATATTAAAAATTCTCTCTCTCCTCCCTCTCTCTCTCTCTCTTAAAAAAAAAAATCCTTAAAAAAAAAAGAGTATATTGGTGTGGCTTGTCCTGGTACTTGTCCACCCCACAACCAACATAAACTTTAAGACCCTTTCACAAACCTATATTGAGCTCTGTGAGGAAAAGTAACTCTGAGGAGATGGAAAAAAAATTAAAAATAAAATGAAAGTGAGCAAGAGATTTAAACAGAAACTCACCAAAGTGGATTCGTAAATGGCCAAAATGTACATGAAAAAGTGCCTGACATTAATAGTCATTAGGTAAATGCAAATTAAAAACATAATGTATGGCAGGGGTTGAGGCTCTGAGGTAAAACGAATAAAGATATTGTGTCCAACTACAACTAAAATATATATATATATATATATATATATATATATATATATATATATAATTTTAAAATATTAAAAAAAAACACAATGTAGAGCTGGGGGTGTAGCTTAGTGGTTGAGCATGCATGACACACTGGGTTTGATCCACAGCACCACACAAAAAAATAAATAAAATAAAGATATTGTGTCCATCTATAACTAAAATAAATAAATAAATAGCACAATGTAAAATCACCTCTCCATTAAAATGGCTAAAATTACAAAGGTATGACAATGTTGATGAGGATGTGGTGCTGAAACTCACATTGTTGGTACAAATGCAAAATGATACAGCCACTTTAGAAAATAGTTTGGCAGTTTCTATAGTTAAATGTATGCTTACTCTATGACCCAGCAATTTCACTCCCACTTATTTTCCTCAAGAGAAATAAAAATTATATTCACAAAAGCTGGATGCTGTGGCACACGCTTGTAATCCCAGCAGCTCAGGAGGCTGAGGCAGGAGGATCGCCAATTCAAAGCCAGCCTCAGCAATTTATGGAGGTCCTAAGCAATTCAGTGAGACCGTATCTCTAAATAAAATATGAAAAAGGGTTGGGGATGTGGCTCAGGGGTTAAGCCCCCCTGAGTTCAATCCCTAATACCAAAAAAGAAAAAATAAGGGCTGGTATGTAGATCAGAAGTAACCCTCCCATTCCCTGGGTTTAATTCTTAGTACTGCCACCTCCACCAAAAAAAAAACTTTGTGCTTCTTGGAAATCAATCTTGTAACCCACTTCTGCCTCCTAGTGACCACTGATCTCTTTTTATTTTTATTTTTTCTTTTTGCCGTGCTGCAGATCCAACCTAGGGCCTTGCACATACTAGATGAGCACTTAGCAATACTGAGCTACACCCACTGCACTCATCTGCTCATCTTTTTTCTGCTTTGCCTTTTCTGGAATGTCATATAAATAGTATCATATAGCCTCCCAAATGTTGCAGGTATGTGTGACCAAGTCTGGTGGAAGCACAAGGGAATTTTTTAGGGAAATGGGGATGTTCTGTGATCATCATGATTGTGGGTAGTTATGTGACTATAAACATTTTCCAAAACTCATCAAGTTGTAGTTTTTAAATTACTGAATTATTGAATTTTATTTTTAAATTATATCTCAAAATGATTTTGTAAAAAGGTTGCTTGCATTAAAAGTGCAGTTTCGAGAGTGTCCCGAAGGAAGATGGCGGCGAGGGGAGTGCATTACCCCCGTGTGCTGCTTCACTGTGTGGGAGTATGACAAGTCAGGACGGCTAAAGGATATCTTGTTAGGAATTTCCAGCAATAGTGGGGTGCTCCGGAACCTGGAGGAAGGATTTCCATCGCATGAGGATCGGCTACGGGGACTCAAATGCGAGAGGTTTGTCGCACGGAAGGTAACACTGCTTATTCAGCAAATCGCCCCGCGGCTAGAGTCTGCTGCGCGCGCTGGGATAGAGACGCAGGGTTACAGTGCTGCAGTTTCTGCCAGCCGCGCAAGCACCGTACTCAGGGCTGAATTCTGGGTTCGAGATGGGGGAAGGAAGTGGTCCATCTCGGTTCTCCACACCGGTCAGACCACAGAGGAGGCCAGCAGCCACCATGTTGGTAAACTGACGTCACCTTCCCTGTTTTCTACTGACTGCAGCTCATTCAGCCATAGAACAGGTAATTTCAGGCTGCAATTCGCCTGCGGCTTGCAGACAGATTGCTAGGGTTCAGCGCCTGGGTGCTTCTTAGAATCTGATCTTATCGGAGCGAACACCGAGCGCGGGGTGGCCGAGTTCTGGCTCCCGGAACTGTCCCGGAACCGCCCTGGCTCAGGGCTGCGGAGCCTGCGGAGGCTGCTTCTTGGACCCTGCTACTATCAGAGCATACACCAAGCACTAAGCAGCCGAATTCCGGCTCCCGGAACTGAGCCCGCGGGGACTGCTTCTTGGAGCTTACACTTATAGGAGCTTACACCGAGCACGGAGCGGCCGAGTTCCGGCTCCCGGAACTTCCCTGGACCGGGGCTAGGAGCCCGCGGAAACTGCGTCTCGGTCCGGGTCCTGCTGAGGGCCGGTCAGGACTCACCCGTTGCTTTGGTTGCCCGGCAAGGGGAACGAAATGCTGCCATTCGCATAGGATACCAACATGGCAGAGATCTGATGTCATCAGAAAGCGGCGGAGGAGAGATCTTCATCAATACCAGTGGTGACATAAGCAGTTGGTCTCCTGGTAGGGGGGGTGAGGCACAGTCACCCGAGTCTCCTCAATTTGTCCTCGAGCCAGAGGGGAGGAGCCGGGCCGCCACCAGCGCCCGGAGCAGGCCCAGCGGCTCGCCAGCGTAGTGACCGTGTGACCCCAATTGGAGAGGGGGCGGAGCGGAGCTGCCACCCACACCCGCCAGGTGGGCAGACCCGCGACCCAGTGGTACATGGGCGTGGTAGGAGGGGGAGGGCAGAGCCGCCCTTCGCGCTTGCAAGGTAAACAGACCTGTGACAGCTTGGCGGGTCAGGCCCAGTGGCCTGCCAGTGTGGTACACACGTCACCCCAACTGGAGTAGGGGCAGAGCAGATCCTTCTCCCACGCCCGGATCAGGCCCTGCCGGTGTAGTGGTCACGTGACCCCAATTGGAGTGGGGGCGGAGCGGAACCGCCACCCGTGCCCGCAGGGTGAGCAGACCAGTGATCAACCTGCAGATCAGGCCCAGGGGTCCGCAGGCGTGGTAGGAGGGGCAGGGCAGATCCGCCGCCCGCGTCTCCAAGGTAGGCAGACCTACAACAGACCGGCGGATCAGGCCCAGGAGCCTGCCGGCGTGGTACAAACACCACCCTAATTGGAGTAGTGACAGAGCAGAGTCGCCTCCTGTGCCAGGAACAGGCCCAGCGTCCTGCAGGCGGGGTAGTCACGATACCCCAATTGGAGTACGGGCAGAGCAGAGCCTCCACCCGTGCCCGAAAGGTGGGCAGATCTGTGACCGACCAGCAGGACAGGCCCAGTGGCCTGCCGGTACGACAGACACGTCACCCCATTTGGAGTAGGGCCAGAATAGAGCTGCCGCCCGCGCCTGCAGGGTAGGCAAACCTGCAACCGACCGGCGGATCAGGCCCGGTGGCCTGCCCGCGTGGTACACTCGTCACCCCAATTGGAGTAGGGGCAGAACAGAGCCGCTGCCAGCTCCCAGAACAGGCCCAGTGACCTGCCGGCGTGGTAGCCACGACACCCCAATTGGAATAAGGAGAGAGCAGAGCCGCCGCCCGCACCTGCAGGAAAGATACGCAAGCAGTATGAAGACAAGGAAAGAAAGGACCACAAGCAATGCAGGTCAACGCAACTTTAGAAGAGGTAACAGCTGCAGCAGATGGAATGTCAGATAAAGAATTCAGGATATACATGCTTCAGATGATCTGGAGTATCAAGGAAGACATTAAACAGCAAAATCAGACAATGAAAGATCACTTCGACAACGAATTACGCAAACAAATCCAGGAAGCAAAGGATCAACTATACAGAGAGATAGAGGTTATAAAAAACAAGCAATCAGAAATCCTAGAAATGCAGGAAGCAATAAACCAACTTAAAAACTCAATGGAGAATACTACCAGCAGAGTAGAACACTTAGAAGATAGAACATCAGACAATGAAGACAAAGTATTTCAACTGGAAAAGAACATAGACAGCTCAGCAAGACTGTTAAGAAACCATGAGCAGAACATCCAAGAAATATGGGATAACATTAAGAGACCAAACTTAAGAGTCACTGGGATACAGGAAGGTACAGAGCTCCAAACCAAAGGAATGAGCAGTCTATTCAATGAAATAATACAAGAAAACTTCCCAGACTTGAAGAATGAGACAGAATCCCAAATCCTAGAAGCCTACAGGACCCCGAATGTGCAAAATCATAAGAGATCCACACCTAGACACATTATAATGAAGATGCCCAACATACAGAATAAGGAGAGAATTTTAAAAGCTACAAGAGAAAGGAAGCAGATTACATTTAGGGGTAAGCCAATCAGGATAACAGCTGATCTTTCAACACAGACTCTGAAAGCTAGAAGATCCTGGAATAACATATTTCAAACACTGAAAGAAAATGGGTTCCAACCAAGAATTGTGTATCCAGCGAAATTAAGCTTCAGGATGGAGGATGAAATTAAAACCTTCCACGATAAACAAAAGTTTAAAGAATTCGCAGCTAGAAAACCATCTCTTCAAAACATCCTCGCCAAAGCATTACAGGAAGAGGAAATGGAAAATAACAATGAAAACCAACAGTGGGAGGTAGGACACTAAAGGGGGGGGGGAAATAATCAAAGAGGAAAACAAACCATGTTTAGTAACAGAAATAAACAAATATGGCTGGAAGAACAACCCATATCTCAATAATAACCCTAAATGTTAATGGCTTAAACTCACCAATTAAGAGACACAGGCTAGTAGAATGGATCACAAAACAAGACCCAACAATATGCTGCCTACAGGAGACGCATTTGATAGGAAAAGACATACATAGGCTGAAGGTGAAAGGTTGGGAAAAATCATATCACTCATATGGACTTCGGAAACAAGCAGGCGTGTCCATACTCATATCAAATAAAATAGATTTCAAGCCAAAGTTAATCAAAAGAGATAAAGAGGGACACTACATAC
This sequence comes from Marmota monax, assembly GCF_021218885.2. Lineage (NCBI taxonomy): Eukaryota > Metazoa > Chordata > Mammalia > Rodentia > Sciuridae > Marmota > Marmota monax. Next base: position 7,793,330 of record NW_026693473.1, on the reverse strand, counting down.
TGCTTAAGGGAACCATACACCAACAAGACATAACAATCATAAATATTTATGCCCCAAACAATGGTGCAGCTATGTTCGTCAAACAAACTCTTCTCAAGTTCAAGAGTCTAATAGACCACCACACCATAATCATGGGAGACTTCAACACACCTCTCTCGCCACTGGACAGATCTTCCAAACAAAAGTTGAATAAGGAAACTATAGAACTCAATAACACTATTAATAACCTAGACCTAATTGACATATATAGAGTATACCACCCAACATCAAGCAGTTACACTTTTTTCTCAGCAGCACATGGATCCTTCTCAAAAATAGATCATATATTATGTCACAGGGCAACTCTTAGACAATATAAAGGAGTAGAGATAATACCATGCATCTTATCTGATCATAATGGAATGAAACTGAAAATCAACGATAAAAGAAGGAAGGAAAAAGCATACATCACTTGGAGAATGAACAATAGGTTACTGAATGATCAATGGGTTATAGAAGACAAGAAGGAAATTAAAAAATTCTTAGAGATAAATGAAAACACAGACACAACATATCGGAATCTATGTGACACATTGAAAGCAGTTCTAAGAGGAAAATTCATTGCTTGGAGTTCATTCCTTAAAAAAAGAAAAAACCAACAAATAAATGATCTCATACTCCATCTCAAAATCCTTGAAAAAGAAGAGCAAAACAACGGCAAAAGAAGTAGAAGGCAAGAAATAATGAAAATCAGAGCTGAAATTAATGAAATCGAAACAAAAGAAACAATTGAAAAAATTGACAAAACTAAAAGTTGGTTCTTTGAAAAAATAAACAAAATCGACAGACCCTTAGCGATGCTAGCGAAGAGAAGAAGAGAGAGAACTCAAATTACTAGCATACGGGATGAAAAAGGCAATATCACAACAGACACTTCAGAAATACAGAAGATAATCAAAAACTATTTTGAATCCTTATACTCCAATAAATTAGAAGATAGTGAAGGCATAGATAAATTTCTTAAGTCATAAGATCTGCCCAGATTGAGTCAGGAGGATATAGAAAACCTAAACAGACCAATATCAATTGAGGAAATAGAAGAAACCATAAAAAGACTACCAACTAAGAAAAGCCCAGGTCCGGATGGGTATACAGCAGAATTTTACAAAACCTTTAAAGAAGAACTAATACCAATACTTTCCAAGCTACTTCAGGAAATAGAAAAGGAGGGAGAACTTCCAAATTCATTCTATGAGGCCAACATCACCCTGATACCTAAACCAGACAAAGACACTTCAAAGAAAGAAAACTACAGACCAATATCTCTAATGAACCTAGATGCAAAAATCCTCAATAAAATTCTGGCGAATCGGATACAAAAACATATCAAAAAAATTGTACACCATGATCAAGTAGGATTCATCCCTGGGATGCAAGGCTGGTTCAATATATGGAAATCAATAAATGTTATTCACCACATCAATAGACTTAAAAATAAGAACCATATGATCATCTCGATAGATGCGGAAAAAGCATTCGACAAAGTACAGCATCCCTTTATGTTCAAAACTCTAGAAAAACTAGGGATAACAGGAACATACCTCAATATTGTAAAAGCAATCTATGCTAAGCCTCAGGCTAGCATCATTCTGAATGGAGAAAAACTGAAGGCATTCCCTCTAAAATCTGGAACAAGACAGGGATGCCCTCTCTCTCCACTTCTGTTCAACATAGTTCTCGAAACACTGGCCAGAGCAATTAGACAGACGAAAGAAATTAAAGGCATAAAAATAGGAAAAGAAGAACTTAAATTATCACTATTTGGAGATGATATGATTCTATACCTAGCAGACCCAAAAGGCTCTACAAAGAAACTATTAGAGCTAATAAATGAATTCAGCAAAGTGGCAGGATATAAAATCAACACGCATAAATCAAAGGCATTCCTGTATATCAGCGACAAATCCTCTGACATGGAAGTGAGGACAACCACTCCATTCAAAATATCTTCAAAAAAAATAAAATACTTGGGAATCAACCTAACAAAAGAGGTGAAAGACTTATACAATGAAAACTACAGAACCCTAAAGAGAGAAATAGAAGAAGATCTTAGAAGATGGAAAAATATACCCTGTTCATGGATAGGCAGAACTAACATCATCAAAATGGCGATATTACCAAAAGTTCTCTATAGGTTTAATGCAATGCCAATCAAAATCCCAACGGCATTTCTTGTAGAAATAGAGAAAGCAATCATGAAATTCATATGGAAAAATAAAAGACCCAGAATAGCAAAAACAATGCTAAGCAGGAAGTGTGAATCAGGCGGTATAGCGATACCAGACTTCAAACTATACTACAGAGCAATAGTAACAAAAACAGCATGGTACTGGTACCAAAACAGGCGGGTGGACCAATGGTACAGAATAGAGGACACAGAAACCAATCCACAAAACTACAACTATCTTATATTTGATAAAGGGGCTAAAAGCATGCAATGGAGGAAGGATAGCATCTTCAACAAATGGTGCTGGGAAAACTGGAAATCCATATGCAACAAAATGAAACTGAATCCCTTTCTCTCGGCATGCACAAAAGGTAATTCAAAATGGATCAAGGAGCTTGATATCAAATCAGATACGCACCGTCTGATAGAAGAAAAAGTTGGCTACGATCTACAGTCGGTGGGGTCGGGCTCCAAATTCCTCAATAGGACACCCATAGCACAAAAGTTAATAACTAGAATCAACAAATGGGACTTACTCAAACTAAAAAGTTTTTTTCTCAGCAAAAGAAACAATAAGAGAGGTAAATAGGGAGCCTACACCCTGGGAACAAATCTTTACTCCTCACACTTCAGATAGAGCCCTAATATCCAGAGTATACAAAGAACTCAAAAAATTAGACAATAAGAGAACAAACAACCCAATCAACAAATGGGCCAAGGACCTGAACAGACACTTCTCAGAGGAGGACATACAGTCAATCAACAAGTACATGAAAAAATGCTCACCATCTCTAGCTGTCAGAGAAATGCAAATCAAAACCACCCTAAGATACCATCTCACTCCAGTAAGATTGGCAGCCATTAGGAAGTCAAACAACAACAAGTGCTGGCGAGGATGTGGGGAAAAGGGTACACTTGTACATTGCTGGTGGGACTGCAGATTGGTGCAGCCAATTTGGAAAGCAGTATGGAGATTTCTTGGAAAGCTGGGAATGGAGCCACCATTTGACCCAGCTATTCCCCTTCTCGGTCTATTCCCTAAAGACCTAAAAAGAGCATGCTACAGGGACACTGCTACATCGATGTTCATAGCAGCACAGTTCACAATAGCAAGACTGTGGAACCAACCTAGATGCCCTTCAATAGATGAATGGATAAAAAAAAAAAAATGTGGCATTTATACACAATGGAGTATTACTCTGCATTAAAAAATGACAAAATCATAGAATTTACAGGGAAATGGATGGCATTAGAGCAGATTATGCTAAGTGAAGCTAGCCAATCCCTAAAAAACAAATGCCAAATGTCTTCTTTGATATAAGGAGAGTAACTAAGAACAGAGTAGGGACGAAGAGCAGGAGAAGAAGATTAACATTTAACAGGGATGAGAGGTGGGAGGGAAAGGGAGAGAGAAGGGAAATTGCATGGTTATGGAAGGAGACCCTCAGGGTTATACAGTGGAGGGGGTAGAGAGAGAGGAGGGGAGGGGAGGGGAGAGGTGGGGAGGGGGGAGGGTGGAGGATGGGAAAGGCAGCGGAGCACAACAGACACTAGTATGGCAATTTGTAAATCAATGGATGTGTAATTGATGTGATTCTGCAATCTGTGTATGGGGTCAAGGTGGGAGTTCATAACCCACTTGAATCAAAGTGTGGAATATGATATGTCAAGAAATTTGTAATGTTTTGAACAACCCACAATAAAAAATTAAAAAAAAAAAGTGCAGTTTCAAGACAAATGTCTTAGTCATTTTTCTAAATCTGTTACTACCCAAAGTCCCTTGTACATAGAAAGTTTGAAACCAAGCAAGGTGGTGCATCCCTGTAATTCCCATGACTGGGGAGGCTAGGGCAGGAGGATTGCGAGTTCAAGACCAGCCTCAGCAATTTGGTGAGGCCCTAAGCAACTTAGTGAGACCCTGACTCAAAAAATAAAAGGGCTAGGGATGTGGCTCAGTGGTTAAGCGCTCTGTGTTCAATCTCTGCTACCAAAAAAAAAAAAAAAAGTTTGGATCTTTCTCTGTCTTTGTTAAGGTTCATCTTGCTTTGATTTATCACAGCTCATTTTTCTCTTAAAAAAAGAATTTTTTCATTATATTTTAAAACTTAATACTTGCCCATATTTCTCTAGTTTGACATTATGATGTTAGAAATATTAATACAAAGAAGAGTTGTAACTGGGCATATGTTCAAGGGAAACACCTCCTTCAGCAGATACAGGTCCCCCAGAGACAATGGAGTCACTCAACACAAGGGTCAATAAACCCCTTCCCCAGTGCTCTACCATCAGTTCTCCCTCCTCAATAGCAGTAGTGGAAGTCACAGGAAATAACAGGAAGACTTTATCTTCCTTATGATGTCATGGAGTTTGGTTTGAAAAACTCACAAAACCTAAAATGCTTTAAAAATAAGTGGCAGAGCCAGGCAGGCACAGTGGGGCATACCTGAAATCCCAGCAGCTCTGGAGGCTGAGGCAGGAGGATCACTGATTTCAAGCTAGCCTCAGCAACAGTGAAGCGCTAAGCAACTCAGTGAGACTCTGCCCTCTAAAATACAAAACAGGGCTGGGGATGTGGCTCAGTGGTTGAATTCCCCTGAGTTCAATCCTCAGTACCCTCCCCCCCAAAAATAAATAAAATAAATGGCAGATATAAATATTCAGGCTTTTGGAAAATCTAAATAAAATTGAGGATACATAAACCAAACAATAGATGTAATTCAATTAGAGAAAAGTTTTGTAATTGAGTCATTCCTCTGCCCAAGATAATATCCATTTGCCAAATGCAAGAGAACCTGCTCTAAAGTAGCTGGTGTCAAATCCATGCTGTAAGAGGAGATTTAGTTTCTGTAAAACAGACATCAGCCATGATAGCAAGTTAATGGTGTCAGTTTAATTTTATTAGCTATGATTTGTGTTGGGAGTCGCCCCGGCTCCAAAGACTAACTTCCCCATCCCCCAAGAAGAGTTGTCCAATGGTGAGCCCTACTGGCTCACCTAATCCTTACCCACCAATCAAAAAGCACCCCATGCCAACTGTCAAACCGCCCCCCCCCCATAAATCTGCAGAGCTGTTCCTCAATAAACCGGCATTTTGTCCAACGGCAAGCCTTGATCATTCTTTCATTGGTGCCAAAATCCGGGATCGAACCAGGGACCTACACGGCCGCTAGAGAGATGCTTACCTACCCCTTTCTCTCCCCTCTTTCCGGCCCTGGGAGTATCCAGGAGGGGTCCCGAAAAGCCTTGGCCAAGGTCTCCCACAGCTCCAGCTCCATCCAGGACGACAGCTTCGACTGTCAAGATTCAGTGACGACCAATCTCTGCAGCTCGAACCTGCTACTTAGGCACTCCTGATTTTTTGGCTCTAGTGGGGACACCCCTTTTGCCAATAAATCAGTTTTCTCCTTCTCTGCGTCCTCTTCCCTCCTCCTTACATGGGTAACGTGTCCTCTCTGCCGGTCGACTCTCCCCTACAATGCCTCTTGGATCAAATATAGCACCCAGGCTTGGCCCACTTATCCCTTAGACAACCAAAGCAGAGGCCCCTTTTTGGGTCCCTGGATCCCTTCATTCTAAGGGATCTCTTCCAGGCTTTCTTCTTGCTCTGATCCAATCCTGCTCTCTGTACCTCTTGCAAACAAATTCTTCTAGCCGTCCAAATGACGCTCAACAGATGACAGAGTTCTCCTACTTAATTTCTTGGCCTTAAAGGGATATCGGGCCTCTCCACAAAAGGCCCAAGTAGCATGTATCTAGGTTCTCTATCTCTGAAGGGAAAAAGGCCATTACAGTAGACAGAAAACAGCTTATTGTGTCTATACCTACACCAAAGACTAAAGATGACTCTCCTTCTTGGGTTTGGCTGGGTACTTCAGGGCCTGGATTACTTTTGAATTTCTCCCTCCTCACCAGGCCACTATATAATCTGGCCAAGGGCCTCCAAGAGGCCTTGGAGGTAGGGAAGCCCTTCAAAAAGGCCCTCCTCTGGGCACCCACCCTGCATCTCTCAGACCTCTCCCGACCCTTCACCCTCTATGTAAAAATATGGACAAAGTCTGGGCATTCTGGGTCAGGAATATGGCCCCACATTTGCACTAATGACCTACCTATCCAAACAGTTCGACCCCACCGTCAGGGGTTGGCCCCCATGCCTCAGAACCCTAGCAGTGGCCCAGGACCTCCAGAAAGAAGCACACAAGCTTACCTTTGGCTCCCTGATAACCATCTCATCTCCTCACCATCTAAAGGATTTTCTTACTTACAAGGGGGCTACAGTCACTTCCTCCTTCCAGGGTTCTATCCTTCCTTGTCTCTCCTTGAAAATCCCTCCCATCTCTTTTCAGCCCTGCTCTCCATTAAACCCTGCCTCCCTCCTCCCATCTTCTCACTCACAAGATCCCGTCCACAAATGCCTGGAGGTATTAGAGACAATTTTATCCTGCCCTACCACCATTTCTGAGGGACCCCTGCCCTCTTCGGACCTCGTCTGGTTCTCAGATGGTAGCTCCTTTATATAAGAAGGGGTTAAATTAGTGGGGTATGCTGTAGTTTCCCTCTCATCCATCATAGAGGCAAAACCAAACCTCTCCCACCCAATACCACCAACCAACAAGCTGAACTCATAGCTGCCACAAGGGCAGTGAGCTAGCGGAGGGAAAAACCCTCTCCCTAGATAATATGTCTTCCATATCCTGATCTCCCACACAGCATTTGGAAAGAAAGGAGACTATTGACCACCAGAGGGACGGCAGTCATTAATCCCACACTTATTTCTGGCCTACTACGAGCCTCCAGGCTGTCTTCCCAACTGGGAATAATCCATTGCAAGGCCCACCAAACTGACACTTCCCTTACTACTATGGGGAATTCCAAGGCTGATCAAGCGGCTGGATCAACCGCCCTACAGAGCTTTACCTCCTCTCCGCTACCGGGGATTGGCCCAAAGATTCCCAACAACTCTTCCAGTTTCTTCACTCTCTATTTCATTCTAGTCCACAAAGTCTCACTACTTTCCTTCACTCCTTTTTCACCCTTTCCCCACATGATAAGACCCTCCTACAACAGATCACTTCTGCTTGTCAGATCTGCCTGAGAACCAATACCAATACTCCATTAAAACCTAAATCTTTTCCTTCTCATCAGGCCAGCGGTCATACCCCGGCTGCAGACTGATTTCACCAACATGCCCAGAGTAAAAAACAAGCCTTTCCCACTTCTAACAAGCAGGCCTCTACGATAGTTGACTCACATGATTTCCCCGTTTCGGGATGCCCACTTCTATCCAATCAGGCAATGGCCCAGAATTCACCTAGCAGGTAACTCAGGGACTGGCTCACATATTATCGCTCCCTTGGCATTTCCATTGCCCTTACCGCCCTCAGGCTTCTGGAAATGTTGAAAGGACAATCAGTCCCTTAAAGAGACCTTCACCAAGCTCACCATGGAATTAAGCCTGGACTGAGTAAAGGTGCTCCCCTTGGCTTTATTGTGCATTAGAGCCTTGCCAAAAAAGCCTTCTAATCTCTCACCTTTCGAAGTCATGTATGGCCATCCCCTTGTTCCTCCCGGATTGCCTACAGAACCCCTACCCATCTCCGAAACCTATGCCCTGCCCCTCCTCTTCCATCTCCGCTCTGAACTCTGGCACTATCAAGACTGGCTCCTTCCTGACCCCAGTCTCTCTCAAAACCTTACCTCCTTAACACCTGGTCAACTTGTTTACTATTGCCCACCGGGGGAAAAGTCCCCTCTAAAACCAAAATGGAAGGGCCCTGGCTCAGGTGATTATGTGCACACCCTCAGCGGCCAAACTCAAATTACCTAATAACCAATTTACCCCATGGATTCATATTTCCAGGCTTAAGCCCGGCACTCCTACTCCTTCATCAGAAGAGCCAATGATTGTCACCTGTCATTAATTATTCTTGTCAATGTTCCACTCATTTCTGGCCCCTCTTGGGTCCTCTCTTTGACCTATATTCAAGGCAAGTGACCCTAAGGGCCCCCTCCAGCCAGACCCCCTTCTCTTCCTTACAGACCCCCTACTTGCTTGGATCTGGCTGGTAGTGGGACTGTTGTGTGTTGTCCTTCTGACAAACCACTTAGGTGTCCAGAGCATGGTGAACCCTGAATAAGTGTGATCATAAGAGAGCACTTTACCAGTTGCCTTTTGGGCCTAAGGAGGAACATGTGTGTTTTGTTTACCCTCCCAGTTTTGTAAGAATTTCAAGTATCAGTATTTAAAGTTGAGGTGTTTTACATAAAGTTGAGGTGTTTTCCCTGGAGAGAGCTGACTGCTCTCAAAGGGAAATATGGTAACAATGGGCCACCATCCTCCCTTGGCCGCCTTTGAGAAAGGCAAAGAGAGAAGCAAGCTGGTACACCCAGTTAGGAGAAAGTTTGAAGAGCAGCCTTAATAGAGAGGGGAGGGAGCTAGATTGGACTAGGAATGAAGAGTGGAATTGAGGGTGTTAGGTGCAGGACAGGCTGGTCTGCGGGTCATGCCAAACAAAGTTAGCTGCAGGATGACCTGGCTTCTCAAACCCTCTGTCTGGTTCTTTATCACCTGTTTGCTTCAAGCCCAAACACCCAAGCCCCCACTCAAAGCTGAACACTTAACCCCCCTTGTGCCAACAAGACAGCTTGCAGACCCAGAGACCCCATTAGATTTGGGCTATAAAATCTCCCTGTGTCTGTTCCTTCCCTTTATCATAAAGTTCATTCAGACTCAGGTGGGTAAAAAATTTCTAATCAAGCTTTTACCAGCTTCTCCTCAGGAATTACCAACTCCTGGCTACTGATGATACCTCCAGTCGAGATCTATGCTGAATGGACTGACATCATCATGGATCTGTGGTGGCAAGGAACCTTCATTGATACCGGTCTTCTCTGCCCTCCTGTGGGGGCTCCTTACTTCCCTCCTCTCTTTCTCCCACACCACCCCATTTCAGCAGGAAGCAGCCAGAATGAGTCGACACCCACTCTCATTTAATAACAAAGAGGGGGGAATGTTGGGAGTTGCCCTGACTCCAAAGACTAACTTCCCCATCCCTCAAGAAGAGCCATCCAATGGTGAGCCCTGCTGACTCACATGATCCTGCTGTCCAATGGTGAGCCCTGCTGGCCCACATGATCCTTACCCACCAATCAGACTAGCCCTGCTGGCTCACCTAATCCTTACCCACCAATCAAAAGCACCCCATGCCAAATGTCAAACTGCCCCTGGCTCTATAAATATGCAGAGCTGTTCCTCAATAAATGGGTATTTTGTCCCACAGCAAGCCTTGATCGTTCTTTCAATTTGCTTTTGATTTTTATAGTTGTATAAAAGCTGGATATATAAGAAGTTAATTCCTAATGTTGAGTTTGGACATATTTAAGCAACTTTATTCTAAAAAACAATTTTAGTATAATAATAATTCTAGAAGTCTAATTTTTTTTTTAAGAATTAAGTACTCAAGCTTGAATTCATAGTGTCCTGAAAACCCTCTGGAGTTTAGCTTCTCCAGGTGAGACTAGGACTAGGTCAATGATTTTGCTTGGGAATATGGGGAAGTAGCAAGGTTAGAACCCATAGTTTGTAGGTAATGGGGATATTCTGGTGGAGCACAGAGTATTTTTATGTAAATCTTTTTTTTTTTTTTTTTTTTGTACTGGAGATTGAACCCAGGAGTGTTTAACCACTAAGCCACATCCCCAGCCCTTTTTATTTTTCTTTTGGAGATAGGGTCCCACTAAGTTGCTAAGGACCGCACTTAAGTTGACAAGACCAGCTTTGAACTTATGATGCTTCTTTCTCAGCCTCCCGAGCAACTGAGATTACAGGCATACACCATTGTGCCCTACTGATTTTAGTGTAAATCCTAAAGTAGCCAAGTAGGAAAATTAGTCACATTATCAGTAGGAGATATTGGAGTCAAGATGAAGCCCAGGTTTCTGGCCTCAGTGACTGGGTGGATCCTGGAAGGGAACATAAATCCAGGAAGGGAACACAGAAGGTAAGCAGGTTTAACTACTTAGACCCACTTATCTGCCCAGACTGACCCCAACTAGCCATTCTGATGTTATTACCACCAGTTCTCCAAAGTGGCACGTAGCTGCTGAGATTAATCAGGACACATAGCTGCATGTGACAAAACCCTTTTGATAATGGGTTTGTTTCCAAAAAAGCATTGGGGAGACTAGGCACATACTTCTCTTTCTCCTTGTATCTGTTAATTCTCTTACTGAAAATTTACTCCTTTTAAAATAACATACTCTAATTTTCTAACTGATGTTACTGCTCTTTATGATGCCTTATTCTTTTGGTTCTTAGAATTTTCAACATTTTTTCTTATTCTGTTTTTTTTTTGGCTTTTTTTTTTTTTTTTTTTTTTTTTTTTTTTACCAGGGATAGAACCTATGTGCACTTAAACACGGAGCCACATCCCCAGCCCTTTTTATATTTTATTTTGAGTCAGGGCCTCACTGAGTTGCTGAGGCTGGCTTTGAACTCACAGTTCTCTTGCCTTAGCCTCCTGAGCTGCTGAGATTACAGTTGTGTGCCACCACATTTTTTATTTTTGAGAATAAAAATAAAACTAAAAATAAAACTTAGGGTCTCACTAAGTTCTTAGGGCCTTGATAAATTACAGAGGCTGGTTTTGAACTCCCAATCTTCCTGCCTCATTTTCCCAAGCTGCTGGGATTATAGGCATGTGCCACCATGCCCAGCCTAAATACATTTCTTTACAATTAATATAATTTCAATTTCCAAAAGTCAAAACAAAAATTTTAAATGTTATTTTCCAGGATCATAAAATCCTTGTTCATTTTTTTCAGAACATCACTAGCTGTATTATTCTACCATATATCTTGTCCATCTCCATCATTGGAGAAATCTTCAAAGGATGATATTCCCTGCAAAACTTAGGTCCTCCGAGACCAGTACTTTATCACCCTGGCCACAAATCAGATTTACCCTGTTGATTTAAAAAATATCCAGCTGGACCAAAGGCCGAATACTTTCTCTAATATGTGGATGCTAATTCACAATAAGGTGGGGAGGGACACTGGAGAAGAATAGTGTTATCTTAGATTAGGTAGAGGGAAGTGATGGGAGAGGAGGAGAGGGGATGTGGGGATAGAAAAGATAGTAGAATAAGACAGACATTATTACTATATATATATATATATATATATATATATATATATATAGTAATAATATATATATATAAATATATATATATTTGCATGACCAGTATGATTCTGCAACATGTACACTCAGAAAAATGAGAAATTATATCCCATCTATGTATAATATATTAAAGTGCATAAATACATTCTACTGTCATGTATAACTAATTAAAACAAATTTAAAAGTTTAAGAAAAAATTTTTAAAATATGCTTAGAAAAATGTTTAATGGCATGGGAATTACTGATGTGTTCATAGTTGGAAAAACATGTTACAAAGAAAGACAAAAAGATTCTATGTTCTTTCAAATGATATGTGTTTAACAGAGACTTGATGCAGATGTTGAAAAGAAAATACAAGGAGTTTTGTGGTTACTTGAAAATTTAAATTATTTTACTTAAAAATACACACACACACACACACACACACACCCACCCCTAGGGGGGCATGGTGACACATGCCTGTGATCCCAGTGACTTAGGAAGCTGAGGCAGGAGAAAACAAGTTGGAGGCTAGTCTGGGCAACTTAGACCCTGCCTCAAAAAAAAAAAAAAAAAAAAGTGAATAAAAGGATCTCAGAATATAGCTCAGTGGTAGAAGACCCCTAGCTTCAATCACAGTACCACAAATTAGTATTAATAATTATAATACCTAGGATGGGTGTGTGCCAATAGTCCTAACTGCTCTGAGGCTGAGGCAGGAGGATTGTTTGAGCCCAGGATTTCAAGACCAGCCTAGACAACATAACAAGACCCCATCCAAAACCAAAAACAAACTAAATGCCTTGATCCTATTCCTAAAACAAACAAATAAAAACACTGGTTATCGCTTACAGAATCAGTTTAACATGTTACAGTATAGTGTGAGGATCATCCTTTGAGATCACAAATTCAAAGCTAGACTCAGCAACTTAAGTGAAGTTCTAAGCAACTTAGCAAGATCCTGTCTCTAAATAAAATATTTAAAAGAATTGGGGTATGTGGCTCTGTGGTTAAGCATCCCTGGGCTCAATCCCAAGTTCCAAAAAGAAAAAAAATGGTTCACACAGTGTTGTACGTCTGCAATCCCAGATACTCAGGAGGCTGAGACACCAAAAAAGGGAAAAAAAAAAAAAGGATTTTAGGTGGGTGTGGGGAAAGCTGAGGCAGGAGAATCACAAGTTCAAAGCCAGCCTCAGCACTTAGAGAGACCCTGTTTCTAACTAAAATTTAGAGAGGCTGGGGATGTGGTTTACTGGTTAAGCACCTCTGAGTTCAATCCCTGATACCAAAAAAAAAAAAAAAAAAAAGAATGGATTTAGTGCTGGGTATGCATCTGTAGTCCCAGAGGGAAGCTGAGGCAGGAGAATCACTTGAGCCCAGGAGGTTGAGGCCAGCTTGGGCAACATCACTAGATCCAGTCTCAAAAGGAAAAAAAAAAAAAGTGTGCTGCAGAGCAGTCTTTGTAATAAATGGGATTGAGTCAATTGTTTATCCACAAGGAGAAGATATGAACCTTAATCTCTTTCTTCACATTATCCAAAAATTATTTTCAAGTGTATTGTAGATATAAATGAGATAGATAAAGCAATAAAACTTCTAAAAGGAAATAAAAATATGACCTTGGGGTAGGAAAGATTTCATACATAAGGCATAAAAAATGAAAGCATTGATCTGTTGGACTATAGTAAAATTAGAAACTTTAAAAAAATATATACACACACACATCAAAACATCATTAAGATGGTTAAAAGGGACTGTATGACTCAGTGGTACAGTGCTTGCCCTAGCACACGTGAGGCCCTGGGTTTGATCCTCAGAAACACACACACACACACACACACATACACAACACACACACAAAAAAATGGTGAAAACGAAGCCAGGGAATCAAAAAAAGATCTGAATAATATATGTAACTGATAAAGGACTCAAAATCAGAATAAATTAAATGATCAATCAATAACAATAGTTAAAAGTCAGAGAATTCACTAAAAAAAATGGGCAAAAGAGGCACTGGGAGTGATTCAGTGGTAGAGTATGGGCTTAACACATGAAAAAGGCCATGGGGTTCAATACCCAAAACCAAAAATATACAGATGCGTGAGTAAAAGATATGAATAAGCTAATAAATGTCCAAAGAACAATAAATATGAAAAGGTGATCAACTACCGAAGTCCGGCCGGGAGGTGACAAGCAACTTGAAGGTTGAAGCGGGAACTACTTTATTGTGGAACAACAGAGGTATATATACCTAAATGATTACACACAGCTTGACTCAATTAGCATCATCTAGATACAGCAGTCAGCCAATGAGGAATCTCCACCTTCTTAATGGCTCAGTGGCTTTGCCTCACAAACCACTCCTCCTGGCAAACTGCCAGGCACCATCTCGACTTGATTGCAGCCTCCAACAATCAACTTCATTGGAAACTAGGAGTGCAAATTAAAACATACCTACCAGAAAGGCTAACATTTTAAAAACTGACAATATCAGTATTTGTGGAACTGCAGAGAAACTAGAACTGCATATGGGAATGAAATGATAAAACCGTTTTCAAAACTAATTGGTATATGTGTAAATCAGATTTTAAGAACAGCCTGTGGCACAGTAATTCTATTTCTAGATATACCAAACAGGAATGTGGGCAGCAAAGCATGGAGGTACACACCTGTAAACCCAGAGTCTTAGGAGACTGAGGCAGGAGGATCGCAAATTCAAAGCCAGTCTCAGCAACTTGGTGGGGTGTTGGGACCTTTTACCTCCCTTAGGACTGTGGCTATTATTGGGTGTTGGTTGAGGTGGCCTCATGGGTTCTTCCAGAGCATTTCCATATATGTGACCTGGCTGGATTGGTGCGCAGGCTTTTTTGACTTTAGCCCCACCTAATGGTTCAGTCTGAAATCTGCCTAGGCCCCATAGTGATAGTGACGTAATTGCCCCTTATTGGTTCTCGTTACTGTCTTTTCTTACCCCCTCCTATCACTATATAACCTTGTCCCTGACACAATAAAGTTGAAATTGCTGCACCTCTATGGTTGACTCAACTCCCGACTCGGTGTGATTCTTGGCCAGGCTGGGTGGCGGGCCAGATCTTGACATTCATCATCTCGCTCAGTCCCGGAGACACTAGCTGGTCTAGTGCACTTCACTACCTCTGTCGGAGGGCGGTTCCGACAGTGGGGCTCTTAAGAAACATAGGGAGACCCTGTCTCTAAATAAAATATAAAACAGGCTGGGGATGTGCCTCAGTGGTTAAGCACCCTGGGTTCAATCTCCAGTACCAAATAAATAAATAGAAACATACCTTTAAAGATGGCTCTGATTTACAGTAAACTAATGGCCTACCAGGACAAAACTCAATTATTCTTGAAAGGAATACAATAAAATCCATATAATCAACATTGGAACATTATAATGACTATCATCCAATAAAAATTACTATACAATGACAAGAATAGGCAAATCTATTTGTTTGGGGTTTTTTTTTTTTTTTTTTTTTTGGTTTTGTTTTACAGTACTGGGGATTGAATTCAGGAGGGCTCTATCACTGAGCTTTTTTTATTTTTTATATTTTTTAATTTTTATATTAAGACATGACTGTTAGGTCGGTGGTGGCGGTGGCAACTTGGTGGTGACTTGGTGGCTTAGAACAAAGCAGCCTGCACCAGAAAATAACATCAATCAGATGCCCGCAGAAATGCCTGTCAATCAGCCAGATCTCCTGACTAACACCTGTAAATCAGCAGGACCCCCTGGCCAATCCTGGAGTTCAGCCAACTCCCTTGACCAACTCCAAGGGGGCAAGGGACCCTAAAAATACCTCTTCCTGTCCCAAGCCCTTCCCTTCCTGCTGTAAGCCCCATAAAAGTCCAGTTCGGTCAAGCTTCCACGCGGTTTCTCCTCAGACCCTTCCCCTGTCCCCTCTGTGGGTCTGATCGAGTTCCGCCCAGGAGTGATATCTCAAAAGCCTGTTCAGCTGCCGCAGTCTGGCTGGGCACAATCAGGAGCCACTTGTCAAAAGAAACTAACTTTATTTTTAGAATCACACACGCCAAACAAAACAGCCTCTCAGGAAAAACCCTCAGAGCCTCAACTGCCACCACCGGCTTTCCACAAGCCTCTCTCTCCCACACAAGCTTCTCTCCACCTCCCACAATCCTCCTGCTCTTGAGGCCGATTGGCTGGGTCACGTGGGTGGAGCCAAAAAAGTCCCCCAATGAGCAGCTCTGTGGTCTGAAAGGGCAGGGAAACAGCCCAATGAGCATCACCGCAGAGGAGCCAATCAGCTAGATGTTGCTGGGGCCGCTGTGAGCCAATCATCAGCCGGCAGCTGGAAGTTTGCTGGCAGCTGTAAGTTTGCTGGGGCCCCTTCGGCTGTGGCTCTCAACATCTCCCCCTCTCTGTTTAAACAACAAGCATGTGGCTTAGGGACCGTGCCTGCCTTAGGTTGTCCAATAGTACATATGGTCCTTAGGTTGGTACCATTGCAATTGGATCTTACCCGTCACTGACTACCGGTCCAGTATACAGCCACACCTGTGGAGAGGTCTTTGTACCAGCGGGGGGGTGAGGTTCTTTGCCTCACCTCTGTTGGCCCCCAAATTTTAGCTGGACGATCATGACAAGCAGAAGGGAGGAAGATACACCAAGCCAATTGACGGCTCCTTTTGGAAAAATTGTACCACCAATGACATCATCAGCAAAAATACCCCAACACTACCACAAATCGCTGCACCAACAGATAGTTCACAATGCATACAGGTGAGCTCACAATGTGTCCAGGCAAGTTCTGCAAGCAGTTCAGTGATGGCTATTGTAGAAGCTGTAGATTGGTTTTATCTTTGACTTCACCAGCACTGGGATGAAGATAGGAATTCTGGCAATAATGGCTAAAGAAAAAATTATGTAACATTACAGAAGGCACTAAAAGAAAACAATTTTCTTAACAATTTACATTATCTTTAAGAGAATTATTAAATATAATGAAAAGGAAAGGTGAAAGTAAACAAACAGATCTGTTAACCTTCTTTTTTGTTTACATATTAAAACAATCCTCAACAGTTGTTTACCCAATTTAAATTAAACCATATAAATCACTTGAAAAAAAAATATTTGGATCCATTTTATCATGAGCGCTCATCATATATGATATATGGACATACATACATTCAAACATATAACACAAAACACAAGTGTGCACACATAATATAATACATACAACACATAACATTATAGTAAAGGCCTTATAACATTTTACAGGTGAAATCTCCATTGCAATGTTTAAAAACTCTATAGTCAAAAAATAGAACTGATCAGCAAAACATTAACCTAGGTCTGTATGAGCTCAAAAAACAAAATAGAACTTCATGATATGGCAAAGGGCAATAATAAAATAGATACTGAAAAAAGCATCCTGGTTCTGTTGCAGATGTAAGAATAGCCAAACTGGAGTTTTGGATATCAGTTGTTATGGATTTGAGCCAAATCATCTTCTTTTTGGTCTGTAGAAATCGCTTTAGTTAATCTTTCTGGAATCCAAATCGGCTGCTGTTCTCCCTGTGGAAACACATAAACAGACCCCCGACTCCAGACAATCACTGGGTCAGGACCTTGGTTAATCTCTCTGGAATCCAAATCGGCTGCTGTTCTCCCTGTGGAAACACACAAACAGACCCCCGACTCCAGACAATTACTGGGTCAGGACCTTTCCATTGTCCTGTTAGAATATCCTTCCAAAGTACCTTGGGCTTATGCACATTTTTTGGACACATATGCCTTTCCGCAGCACTAAGTCCTGATGAATCCAAATTTAAAAAGTTTAGAGTAAAAAGGGTTATTTTAAGTTTATCTTTGGGGAATATGTACCCCTTCCCAATTCCTTCTTTTTGCTTTAATAAGTACATTTTAATAGTTTGATGAGCTCTTTCAACTATGCCTTGTCCCTGTGGATTGTATGGGATTCCTGTTATATGAGTAATGCCAAATGTTGAGAACGCCAAAGTCGCGGGTTCATTCCCCGTACGGGCCACCAAATGCCACAGTCTGGCTGGGCACAATCAGGAGCCACTTGTCAAAAGAAACTAACTTTATTTTTAGAACCACACATGCCAAACAAAACAGCCTCTCAGGAAAAACCCTCAGAGCCTCAACTGCCACCACCGGCTTTCCACAAGCCTCTCTCTCCCACATAAGCTTCTCTCCACCTCCCACAATCCTCCTGCTCTTGAGGCCGATTGGCTGGGTCATGTGGGCGGAGCCAAAAAAGTCCCCCAATGAGCAGCTCCGTGGTCTGAAAGGGCAGGGAAACAGCCCAATGAGCATCACCGCAGAGGAGCCAATCAGCTAGATGTTGCTGGGGCCGAGGAGCCAATCAGCTAGATGTTGCTGGGGCCACTGTGAGCCAATCATCAGCCGGCAGCTGGAAGTTTGCTGGGGCGCCTTCGGCTGTGGCTCTCAACATTCAGCGGCCCTTTTAAATCTGCCTCCTTTGGTCGCTGCCTACCTGGCCTGATCTGACAATGATCTTGCTAAGTTGCCCAGGTTGACCTTGAAGTTACGATCCTGATGCCTCATGCTCCTAAGTATGTGCCACTGTATAGGCATGTGTCACTGTACCCCACTTAAGAACAGGCAAATCTATAGGAGACCGGATGCCTAGGGCTGGGATGTTGGAAAAATTATTGCCAAAAGGTCAGTCCTTGTCCCATGCCAATCCAATAATGAGGACATGGTTTTGAAAAAACATGAAAAAGAAGGTTTATTGCTTTGCTATCAAAGGAGAAACACAGGGGACTCCTGTACCAAAGGCTATGATTCTGCCCATCATGGGGAACCGAGAAGTTTTTTTAAAGAGGTGATTTGGAGAAAATGAGATTAGGGAAGAGAGATCAGGAAGGAGAAGACCAGAGAAAAGAAGATCAGGGAGGAGAAAGTTAGGGGAAAGAAGATCAGAGAAGATCAAGGACAAGGTTAGGAAAAGAAGATCAGGAAGGAGGAGAAGGTTAGAGAAAAGAAGATCAGGGAGGAAATCAGGGATAAGAAGATTGGGAAAAAGAAAAAATCATGTAAGTTTCAAAGCCACAAGGATATAGTCAAAGTATCAAGTGAACCTCTGTTACAAATATATTAAGCCACCATTAAATTGTGACTTTGTCACAGGAGAAGAGGTATCCCTATACAAGGATTTATTCAAGTGAAAAGAAGAAAGGCAGAGCTCCCACGGGGCAACTGTACTAGTTTAGGGATTTATATAGCTACTGAGAGGAGCATTGATCACTGTCTGTGCTAATCAGGTCTTAGAAAAGTACCAATGTTATTAGTCAAAAATCTATGTGAACCAGGTATTATAAAAGTATCAAGGCTATTGGTTCAACCCATGACCTTCTAATTTACTGTGTCCTTTTAGTCCTTGAATTCGAACTTTCCTGTAACCTCCATTTGCCCCACCCCAACATCTGGGACAAAGCCTTGTGGGAATGTTTCTGATTATTTCCATTTACTTGTCTTTACCTTTGAAAAAAAAGTCTTAAATGGGACTTATTACCCTGACTGCCTGACCATTTTACTATTTATCCTACCTATTCATTGAGACACGTTCCAGTAATCAGGAATACTTACTTGTTCTGAAAAACCAGTCTCTATCTCAGAGCAAAGCTGTCCAAGGAAGGGACATGGCCTTTGTCCTTGGAAAAACCCACAGAGCATTCCTAGGCACATTCCCACCCTGCTAAGTTGTTTATCTACAAATAACAGGAGTGATCTGCTGCGCCAGGTGTCCCTGACTCAGTCAGGCTAGGTGGAGATCCATAGCAACCTCCTAGCAGCCACCAATCAGCATGCCAGATGACCCTCTCAGTTTATGGTGGTTGATAACATGTTGGGAAACCATGTAGTTCAGCGCGAACACCCCTCTTGGCTCAAACCAATCAGTTCAAACGAATACCCCTTTTGTACTGACCAATCACCCCTACCCAACTTGTTCCTGCCAGTGAATGTGCTAATCATGTTTTAGAGTTGTTATTTGATTTTCCCACGGTGTGTGATGATTTGCTAAAAGAGGCTATGATGTATGTGAAGTCCCTGCCCTCTCCAAAAAATGTATAAAACTGCTGCAAACCCTGGGCTCGGGGCCTCTCAGCATCACCAGTTGCTGTGTGTGTGCGCGGAGGACCGAGCTAGCTCACAATAAACACCTCTTTGCTGCTTACATCGATCTTGGGTCTCTGGTGGTCTTTAGGGGTCCCGAATTTGAGCATAACAGTTCCACAACTAACATGTGCCTGCCACTACTCCTGGTGCCTCAGAATTATGCACTGAGCAAAGGCTACTGCTGATACTGCCAGTTATCAGTGATGAGTTCTGCTCCCTCAAATGTTGAAGTTTGAACATTAGAGAAGCAGGCTGAGGCAAGCATATAACAGGGTTTACTTAAAAAGGAGTAACATAGACTTCTTCTGGGAGGGAGAAGGAGGCCTTAGCTGGTATCCTGGTATCCCAAGAAGCAAGGTGTTCTGCCCTTTTTCTATGTCCTAGGCTTTCTTTGTTCTCCAGCCTTCTTCCCCTTATCTTTCTCTCTAAGCCCAGGTATGCTCGGTGGGATGGCCAAAAAGTGGTAAACAGGTGTGCTGAAGAGGAAGGACCGGGTAGAGTAGCCCAGGACACATTAATTAACAACTTTATAACTCCCTGTAGGGAGGGGCGATTCCTGGGACAGGTTACCTTAGCAACGGGTTGGAGCAGGGGCAGGCTCTTGATAAGGGTGGAGGAAGGGCTCTGAATGAATTAACATTTCAATCCCTCAGGGGACAGTCTCCAACTTGCCAACTTGGACTCCCTCAAAATTGTCCTGACTCCATCTGACTTGATTTACCTATCTAGACTTGTTGGTAAAGATGGCACTTATCTTCCTGGAGCTCAGGTCCATGACTCACTGAATGGCACGCGAACCGTCACCTCCAATCCCTGAAGTGGCGCGAACTTTCGGCCAATGAAGAAGTAACAGCCCACTCGCCTTGCTCCTCCTCTCCTGTGTTAAGCCCATAAATATCAGTACCCTGTTCGTGTTCCTTCTCTTACTCTTCCTCTCTCTCTTCCTCTCACCCTCTCTCTCTCTCCTCTCTTACTCTCCGCCTCCCCATCTCTTACTCTTAACTCCCCTCTCCCCTCTCCCTCTCCCTCTCAACAAGCCAAAACAACCATTTTATTAGCAGGACCCTAGTGGCCAGTCGCAGAAGAGAAGGGAGAGGGGGAGGGAGGGAGGGAGAGAGAGAGAGAAAGAGAAGAGGGGAGAGGAGAGGGAGAGGGAGAGGGGAGGGGGAGAGAGGGGAGAGGGAGAGGAGGGGGGAGAGAGAGGGGAGGGGGAGGGAGGGGAGGGGAGCAGAGGGAGAGGGGAGGGGGGAGAGAGAGGGGAGGGGAGGGGGGGGGGGGGGAGGAGAGGGGGGGGGGGGGGGGGGAGGGGAGGGGGGAGGGAGGGGGAGGGAGGGAGGGAGAGGGAGAGGGGAGGGGGAGAGAGAGGGGAGAGGGGAAGGGGGGGGAGGAGAGGGAGAGGGGGGGGGGGTGAGAGAGGGGAGGGGAGGGGGAGGGAGGGGAGGAGAGGGAGGGGGAGGGGGGAGAGGGGAGGGGAGGGGAGGAGAGAGAGAGGGGAGGAGAGGGAGAGGGGAGGGGGGAGGGAGAGGGGAGTTAAGAGTAAGAGAAGGGGAGGCTTTTCCATCTTCCTTTATAAAACTGACTGCCTAATTCTAACTTCAGTGCCACAAAAACCTTCATAAGGGTAATTTTTGTTCAGGCTCAAACTTCCTCAGTTGGAGTATTGTTGTAACAGTGCTCCACTTTATGCTTTGAATATAACCCTTGCTGCTCTGCCAATGTGGTTTACTTTTAAAATAGACACATTTCTTTCTCTCTTTTCCAAATCCCCCCCTACTCCCTAATACATTAGGGGAAACAGGATTACCTTTCTTCCCCATTCTAGGCAGAGTTATCTGTCCTTGAGCACACACACACACACACACACACACACCCCACCATTGGAATGAAATTATTCAAACTTGAAGAAGGCACTGGAAGATCTCAGAAATGACTTAACTCCCAAATTAACAAATGAATTACAACTCCTGATAGATGGAATGTAGCCTTTGAATCACTTCTTTAAAAGCCCCCTTTCTCAATTCCCCCCACCCCCACCCCCCCACACCAGGTTCAAACCAATTTGCCCAGCAGGAATCCTGTTTTATGTACCCAATCCTGTTTGTTTTGTTTTTTTTTTTTTTTTTTGGTAATTCCTAGTCTAATACTAGAAACTCTCAATAAATACCTATAGTTTCTAATGGTAGATTTTTACCTTTAAAATCATAATCATCATAAAAGATGTGGGGCACTTTTTAAACTTATTTGGTTTGTAAGTTCCATAAAAATGGGAAGCTGTTAAAATATGGGTAACATTTCCATCAAATTTAATACTAGCATATATATTTAATTTTATGTGAATATATATATATATATATAATTAAAATTAAAATTGTAATTATAATTGTATAAGTTTGTGGGTCTATGTTGATACTCTATGGGTCAGTTTTCAAAGGCAAATGTTATAGTGCATTCTAGGACACCTGTGTTCACAAGATCAGTTATTTGAAACTATATTTGGAACAAGCTATTAAAAGCTCTTGTACTCAGTGACCTTTAGGCAGAATTTAGATTGAATGTTCACATTGCTGCTGCCTGTTGCTGAGTGGAAAAACAAGCAGAAAACCTTGGATTCAAACATCTATTGGGTTTTGTTTTGCTTTATTTTGTTTCTTTTCATTTTTACTTAAGAAGATGAACAATGAAACCACAACCTCGATATCCTTGAAGGAGGCAATAAAAAGGTTGCTAAGGGGTCCTAGGGGGCAATAAGCATGTGTCTCAAATTCTGGGAAGATGGGGAAGCAAAGAATAAAGAGTAGAAATAAGAAAAGAACTACAGACATGCTAATTAGAATTTTCTGTTAAAATGGTTTAAGTCTTCCAAGTTCAAAAAAAGTATGTAAATTAAGCTGTTTGCAGTGGCACATGCCTGTAATCCCAGCAGTTTTGGAGGCTGAGACAGGAAAGATTGTGAGTTCAAAACCAGCCTCAGCAAAAAGCGAGGTGCTAAGCAACTCAGTGAGGCCCTCTCTCTAAATTTTATATATATATAAATACATGGCTGGGGATGTGTCTCAGTAGTCAAATGCCCTAGAGTTCAATCCTGGTACCAACTCCCAAAATGTAAAAATCTGCTGTAATGCCATTCAATTCATATACATACTAAATGCTAGATTTACAATAATCCAAACTGAGAGACTTGAGCATGTCTCCAGTTTCCTTGTTGGTCAGCCTTCAATAAAAGCTTTTTGCTTTTGTTAAAAAAAAAAAAGTGTAAAATGTGGTTTCTGCCCTCAAGGAGTGCACAGCACAGCTAATGGTGGTTTCTAAAGAGTTAATGGAACACAAGGGCAGAAAACTCAATTTTGCCTTTGACATTAGGAAAAGGACTCTTTCTATAGGAACATTTGAGCAATGAGAGTGAAGTTTATGAGGAAATGAAAATGTGGGAAGGAATCTAGACTGAGGAAACAGTACATGAAAGCCATATGTAAGTTTGGAATTACATATTAGTGACTAAAATGTGTAAGAGAACAGGCAGAAGATGAAGGAAAGGGGAATGGCTTCATGTTTCCTGCTGAGGAGATGCCATTTGGGATCTAAAGTTATTGGGCAAATCAGGGTGGCATAAAAGGTATATCATCTGTTGGGTTACATAATCAGACTGTATTTTTTAATATATACTTCTCTTTAGTTGTAGAAGAACACAATGACTTTATTTACTTATTTTTATGTGATGCTGAGGATTGAACCCAGAGCCTCACACATGCTAGGCAAGTGCTCTACTACTGAGCCACAACCCCAGCCCAATCAGATTGTATTTTAAAAACTATGTCTGGAGGATGGATTGGACATGGAAGCAAGTTTCTTGATTACAGAGGATGAGCTGGCTTAGATCTTGGGATGCAGAGGAGAGGATAGATTAAAGAGACATTAATTGGAGGATGAGAGAAAACAGGGTTGAGAATTATTCTGAGATTTTTAGTTCAAGTAATTGGATAAATTGGTAAGGTCATTAACAGAGCTAGGGAATTATAGTAAAAGCAGACTGCAATCAGATTTGCATGTTGTTTAATAATTATTTAGAATGGTCCAGGAATGCCTTTTGGCGGGAGGATTAAAAAAATGCTGCAATTATAAACTTATATACAGATTGACAAGCTAGAATTTATTCCTAGAGTTTAAGCTAGAGATGAGCTATATAGCAATATAGTCTCAAAGATCTAAAAGTTAATACAAACAGTGTGCCAGGTGACATGGTTTTTTACTTGTAGACAGAGACTGTTACCCTATTAGATTATGCAGGTTTGTATATCTATGAAATGCACATTTCATATTCCATCTTATCTGTGTTAATAGAATCTGAAGCAGTGAAAAATCCCTCCATAATAATTTCTGAAGATGGAAGGGGTGTTAGTACATTCAGCTCAGGACTGTTGAGTTTGACATTTCCAGGTAGAAATGTGCAAAACAGATGAAAATACAGGTCTAGAGCCTAGGAGCAAGGTAGTACCTGAAGCTGAATTAGCCTTTGGAGAAACTAAGGATCAAAAGAAGATCATCAAGGATAGAGCAACCACAAAGGTATTCAGGTCACTGGGGAAATAACTTGTATTCTTATGCGTCATTTATTTCATGAAAGACAAGTGGGTGGCTTCAGGAAAGTGAGTTTTGTTTCTCCAATTTTTTTTTTTTTTTTTTTGTGGTCCAGTTAGATATAGTTCTGCTGCCATAGTGCCCTCTGGTGATCAGGGCTATTCAAAGCTACTCGATCCCCATGTTGGGTTACAAGGCTCAGCCTCTCATTCACATCACAAATGTCAATCATGTAACATAGAAATATTTTATTACGTCTAGGTAAGACCTCTTCTAGGTATTGGAGGACAGGCATAAAGATATCTAAGAAATGGTCTCTGATTTTCTTCCTCTAAGAACTTAGTTTATGAAAAGCTAACTCTACAAATGAAGTAAGGGTAAAGAGGGATAGGTAATAGAGATCAATCCTATAAGAGAGAAGCAGGAGGGTAAGAAGATCTCCAGATCCAGAGGAAATCAAGAAGGTGGTAGAGGAGCTGGGGTTGTGGCTCAAAGATACAGTGCTTGCCCAGCATGATGTAAAGCACTGGGTTTGATCTCAGCACCACATATAAATAAGTTAATAAAAGGTCCATCAACAACCAACAAAAATATTTTTAAAAATAATCAAAAACAAGAAGGTGGTGAAATTTGAACCTTGAAGGAAATTTGTACAGTCATGATAGGGTAGAGAAAGCCATATAATTATACAGTGGTCCCAGTATTAGCTAGTTACATGACTTTAAATCTCAATCTTTCTAAGACTCAATTTCTTTATCTATAAACTAGTAAAAATGACTGTTTCAAATCTTATGGTTGTGAGAATTGAAGTCATGCTTGTATAAAATACTCAAAGTATGAAATATAAAGATAAGACATGATAGATAATTCAAGTAATTAGATAATTAAGAAGTTTGAAGTAAGGAAAGAACAAATATGAATGCTAGAAGGAATGGCAAATGGAAACATCTGTTCATGATTTTATTTATTTATTTAACATTTTTTATTGATACATTATAATTATACATATAGTAGGCTTCCTTTTATACATTCATACATGTACATAAAATAATTTGATCAATTTAATTTCCCAGTACCATCTGTTCATAATTTTAAATTTAAATATTTACCCAGGGGTTGGAGGTATAGCTCTGTGGTAGAGTGCTTGCCTAGCTCACACAAGGCTCTGGGTTTGATACATAGCAACACACACACATACACACACACACCAAATTTCATGGTGGTTGTACATAATGCATTAGAACCTTAGGTTAAAGAAATACCTTAGTTTTTTTCCCCTGACCTAAACTAACTCTGATTCTTTTATCCTATAGAGTAGACCACAAACTCCAAGCTTTAGAAGCACAATTCAAAGAACTGGACAATACCAAAGATAATCTGACACAGAAATTTGAACATCATAGCAAGACTTTGGCAAGCCAAGCAGCTCAAGATGAAATGTGGACAGCAGTTTTGGCACTGAAGTGAGTATTGATAGAGAAATCAGAGGAATTTTATGGTAAAAGCTTTTAGTTGTTATTTCAAAACTGAATTTAGTATGGTCCCAACTATGGATTATGAAGAAATTACATTTTCTTGTGTTTATGCATTGAAAAAAATATCAATTTTAGCACCTGTATTATATGCTAGGCCCTGTGGTACACATGTCGTCACAGTGCCTGTTACTTGCCAAAGTCTCACTAGCACAGAGATGGATAATAAAACTCCTTTGACACTGAAGAACATACAGTAGGGTAGCCTGAGAACATAGCTATCTAGGTTAGTGCAGGGTCTAGTTCTAAAGTAAGTATTTTCTAAAATACAACAACTGGTTCTTCTACTGGATTTGTAATGATCAAATGCATTTTTATGTCTGTTAATAGTGTTCCGTTGCATAAGAAGTCCCCCATGTTTTTTCATAGGTTCACTTCAATTGAATTGAATATTTTATACAGCTACGTCATTGAAGTACTTATCAGCTTGCACACACGTGTACTTGAGAAACTACCAGACCTGGTGAGAGGTCTTCCCACCTTAGCCTCTGTCCTTAGACGAAAAGTTAAGAACAAGCGCATTAGAGTTGTGTGGGAGTCTGTTCTGGAAGAATGTGGGCTGCAAGAAGGAGATATCACAGCACTTTGTACTTTCTTTATTGCATATGGTCACAAGGCAGATCATTATGCTGCTAAAGTACGACAGATGTACATCAGGGATATCACATTCATGATCACTAACATGGTAAAGAACCAGGCTCTGCAGGATGGTTTGCTGAGGGCTGTTCAGGTCATTGAGAAAGGGAAAGCAGAGAGGATCCCTGAAGAGCAAAAGTCACCCCTAAAAGAGTTGATATCATCAGTCAAAAACTAACCTTCTGCCCCACGATCCTGATGTCACTTGTAGTAATTTATCTTGAAAATAGTAAAATGTATGCATAATTTATTTACTGCAGATTTATTGTTATGGCAAAAAGTAAAAGCAGTATTAAAGATTTTGTAAGTGATACAATGAATATTTTCTATTTAGCTCTATAAAAGAATGAAGAGACTCTTTGTTTAATGATGGGGAGTTATCACCATAATGTATTGTTGGTGTTGTTAATTATATATTTATTGTTAAGTGGAAAAATATTATATAACATATGTATATATGTTATATAACATATATTCTGCAGAGATTCATAAAATTCTGCAGAGATACATAAGAAATTATATTAGTTGTTTCAGGAAAGAAATTAAG
The DNA here is from genome assembly GCF_021218885.2 of Marmota monax. Taxonomy (NCBI): domain Eukaryota; kingdom Metazoa; phylum Chordata; class Mammalia; order Rodentia; family Sciuridae; genus Marmota; species Marmota monax. Next base: position 7,766,531 of record NW_026693473.1, on the reverse strand, counting down.
ACCTTAGAGGTCAAAGATATGAGGAAGTCATTTCACTGTTAATCCCTTTTGGACATTTTGAATTTTGAACTATGTGAATGTACTACTTATTAAAAGGTGAATAAAAATAAAACACCTAAAATCTATATTATGAGATGCTGGCATATATGTGTTCTCTAGTATAGTATCATAGTTATTTATACTAAAAAGAGAATTAACTGATCATTTATTTATAATGGTTATTGAATACCAAATGCCATGTGCTAGGTGTTGTAATAGAAATATTTAAAAATGTGGACCCTGTTTACAAGGTGAGGATTAAGTACTGACACTTTATTTGGAAGGTACAAATTCAGGTGGTCAGAGTGAGGAGGCATGCTGAAAGAAAGTAGGGTAGAGAAGGATATGAAGTAATATACCTTGAAGATGAGCCATGAGAGACATAGCAGGTTGTTCAACAGGTACATCTATCACTCTGTCCTTCTGTACCCACATACTGTTTGAGAAAATTAGGCCTTCGAAGGAAGAAGGAAAGCAAATTTGTCTGTTGTACTCACTCAGTCTAAACTGTTTTCAATTGCCCAAAGTTCCTCCATGGGGAGTGATATCCTTCACTTCAATATGCATTATCCATGCCCTCCTAGCAGCTATTAGAAGCCAACTCCACAAAACAAATAAAAAAATTTCAAAAAAGAAGCCAACTCTTCATTGTTCAGAAGTCACAGGAGGAAGATGGGCATGAGGATGCATGCCTGTAATTCCAGTAACCCAGAGGTTGAGGCCAGCCTCAGCAATTTAGCAAGACCCTAAGCAATTTATGGAGAACTTGTTTCAAAATAAAAAATAAAAAGGCTGGGGATGTGGCTCTATGTCATACAAAAATATGTCTCTGCTGGGAGCCATTAGCCAAGTAGGTATGACAATTTCCTTGCCAGCGTACCCCATGTTGCTGACATGTTGCAGTGACATTGAATGTACGTGACCTTGCTCAAGGACCAAGGCAGATTAGGGTGTTCCCGGTTTTAAGATAATCGTGTTTAGGGCGTTCCCAGTTTAGGTTCCAGGTTTAAGGTTTAAGATTATTCCTGCTGGGAATAGGGCGTATCCTGCTGCCTGAGTTCCCCTTGAGTTCTCACGGGATTCAGACAGTATATTTTGGAGATAGAAGCCCAGTGGAGGTGGGATTTGGGCAGAGAACGTGGATTTGGGAAGAGAACGTGGATTTCCCCAGAACGTGATTGTAGACGGCTGGTGTGAGTTCGGGAATAAAGAGTTGCTGTTTGAATCTACAAGCTGTGTGGTGGCTCGTGATTGTGTGCCCAGCCAGACTGCGGCATTTGTGCCCAGCCAGACTGCGGCATGTCTCAACTATGTGCTGGGAGTAAAACATGGAGCAAGTGAGTGGTAGAGTGTTTGCCTCACATACGTGAGACATTGGGTTTGATCCTCAACACCACATAATAATAAATAAATTAAATTAAGGTATTGTGCCCATCTACAACTAAAAAAAATATTTAAAAAAAAAACCCAAAACATGGAGCAAGTAAGGACTGACACAACTGGACAAAGTTAGACCTCGCCTTTTATTAACAGGCAACTGACTGGAATAAAGCTTCAGTATAAAGAAGACAAATATATAGAATGTATGCTGATGACTCCCTTCACCACCCACAGTAGACATCACTAATCCATTATATAGTATGCTGTCCTGCTCAGCCAGATATTCCTTGGGAATTGTACTTTACACATATTCCAGGCATCCACTGCCAACTGGTCAGTTGGCACATGGGATGAACCTACTGCCTTGGAATATATGCCCAAGTCTGTTTCCCATCTCTCTTTTCACAGTAAAATAGTATGCTTCAGGAATTCTTCATATGTGACTTTCTCTTTATAACAGCAAATAACAATACTAGTAACAGTTAACACATGAGCTTCTTATATATAAAATCACTTACTCCTATGTTATTATTGGACCACAAGTTCCCAAAGTTCTCTACCAAGAACCCACAACTCCTTGTTTAGACTCCACCTGGAAACCATTTCTTTTTTTTAACCTTTATTTATTTATTTATTTTTAAATTTTAGTTGTAGGTGGACACAATACCTTTATTTAATTTATTTATATGTGGTGCTGAGGCTCTAACCCAGTGCCTTACACATGCTAGGCAAGCACTCTGCCACTTGGTTATAACCCCAGCCCTAACCTTTATTTATTTATTCTTATGTGGTGTTGAGGATCGAACCCAGGGCCTCACGCACACTAGGCAAGCGCTCTACCGCTGAGCCACAACCCCAGGCGGTGGAAACCATTTCTTTACCCAACCTGAATGCCCTCAGCAAATCCAAATGGACTTAAAGACTGTTTCACGCCCATTGATTTCCTTTTCTCTTCCTACGACCTTGTTTATACACCCTTATTTATTATTTGCTTAACAAAACCAAACCTTGGGCCTGGCTTTTAAGTACTCTGGGGGAGGGGGATCACATTCTTTATGAATTTCCCATCATTTTCCTAGCCAAATTCTGTTTCATTTTGTTTTTCATTGAAACCAATTCTGTAGAATCAGTTGTGGTTCAAAAAGTTAATGGCCTGGGTATGTAGTTCTGTGGCAGAGTGCATGCTTAGCACGTGCAAGACCCTGGGTTCAATCCCTAATGCCACTATCACCACACACACACACACACACACACAAAAAGTTAAAGCTGAAATGCATAAAATGTGAAATTATATTCTTGTTAACCTCCTTTCTAGAGCTTTGCCCTATATGGAAACCTAACAATAAAGTGGTGTACACTTTTTTTTTTTTTTTTGGTATTGAGGATTGAACCCACAGAGCATTTTACCACTGAGCTATATCTCTAGCCCTTTTTATTTTTTTGAGACAGGGTCTTGCTAAATTGCTTAGGGCCTCATTAAATTGCTAAGGTTGGCCTTGAACTTGTAATCCTCCTGCCTCAGCTTCCCAAGTCTATGGGATTACAGGAGTGGTGAAGGCGTTCCTGCACCTGCTGTCTGACAGGGTAACAGCATGGGGGATGCACCATCTGGAAACTGGAACCATTAGGAATGTTAAGTGTTTTGTTGATGATACTCTTGATATGGATAACAGGGCATACTCAATCAATAATAAAAGTATGTATTGCCTGAGATTGCAGGAAAATTCCCAGAATGAGACTAAGGATACAATTGAGACATGCCATGAGGCTCATTTCAGTGTCTCTCAGGATACAAACAATGGTGTTATTCCTCAAGCTTAAACAACAAGAAATATTTATTCCATGGATTCCATATTATTTATTTATAACAATTCCAAATATTTATTCCATGGATAACTAGCCCCCCCCAACCCCATCCTAAAGCCACAACCTGTACAATAGCCTAGCTACCGAAAAACAATTGCTGTGCCAACAGTACAAGGACCACCATACGTAGCTTATGGTATCCCCCCAAGGACAAGAGGCTAATAAAAATACATTCCCCAACCAATAGACCCTCCTTTGCCTTACACAGAAACTTATGATGAAAATGGAAAACACATAGTTAATATAAATGACAAATGGGTTGAGGTGCAGAGCCTGCTCTTTAATTAAAAGATTACAAAGACATAAGAATTGATGTGCTTTGACCAAGGATCAAGGAAGTTCTTTAAGAAAGCAGTTGAATAGGTCATATGAAAAAAGGAAATTACCTTGGAAATTAAAAATAGAATCATGTAAAATTAACATAGATATATTTTAGAGGCACTTCAGAGTAGTAGGCTTTTAAATAATAGAATTTCACTACTTTAAGTGTGTTTTACTGGGATTTTAGTTTAGAAGTAAGAAAGCTTACCAATAATCATAAATATGCTTTAAAGTTAAAGGTTAATGAAATAATTATAGGTATGCTTTAAAGTTAGAAGTGAACAATAGGTCAAGAGTCATGTAGTCTAGTTGCCTTACCTAGCACCTAGTGATTGAGGTGAAAACGTAAAACCTTAATCATGATTGACTTAGGTTACAGAACAATATTTTGAACAATGTACTCAATATCTTAAGTAATCAATGTATTATGCTCAAACTCGGGACCCCCAAAAGACCACCAGAGACCAAGATCAATGTAAACAGCAAAGAGGTATTTATTTCGAGCTAGCTCGGTCCTCCGCTTGAGCACACACAGCAACTGGTGACGCTGAGAGGCCCCAAGCCCAGGGTTTGCAGCAGTTTTATACATTCTTTGGAGAAGGCAGGGACCCCCACATACATCATAGCATCTCTTAGCAAATCATCACACACGGCGGGAAAATCAAACAACTCTAAAACACGATTAGCACATTCACTGGTGGGAACAAGTTGGGTAGGGGTGATTGGTTAGTACAAGAGAGGGATTCGTTTGAACTGATTGGTTTAAGCCAAGAGGGGTGTTCGTGCTGAACTACATGGTTTCCCAACACCATAAACTACTGGGAGGGTCATCTGCATCCCAGGTATTTCCCTGTCTCTTGCTGATTAGTGGCTGCTAGGGGTTGCTATGGATCCCCACCTAGCCTGACTGAGTCAGGGACACCTGGCACAGCAGATCTCTCCTGTTATTTGTAGATAAACAACTTAGCAGGGTGGGAATGTGCCTAGAAGTGCTCTGTGGGTCTTTCCAAGGACAAAGGCCATGTCCCTTCCTTGGACAGGCTTTGCTCTGAGGTAGAGGCTGGTTTTTCAAAGCTTGCAGTCCTCAAGGTTTTAGAAAGGAAGGCAATCCTAAAACAATCTATCTCTAAGCAGCAGACTTAAAGGGGCTGGTCTATAGAAGGAAGTATAAGTGCCTGTCAAGTTGTTTCAGGTCTACAGTTACTTTGACCATTAACTTCTCGGAGAAGTGAACCTCTGGTAACAACTTTCTTAGGGATGCTTTCCTAATGTTTAATAAATAGAAGGCCGTTGGACTGAGTTCTTATACTATGCCTAATAGACCAAACCGAAATGGATTTACTCATGCCAAATTTCCAGGCTAGGTAATCAAAACTAACCTTCCAAAATAAATCAGGTGAGATGAGACTGTGAATGTAGCTTAGTGGTAGAGTACTGGACTAGCATGTACAAGGCCCTGGGTTCATCACCAAAACTGAGAGAGAGAGAGAGAGAGAGGATAGCCAAATCCCCAAATAGGCCAGTTTTATCCAGTAAGATAAGGAAATCCTGTTTCAACTTTACAAGGAAAGAAATTTTGAAACCAACCATCAGTCTTTTTTTGTTGTTTTTACTTTCTTCATCCCTTTTCTGCCTATAAAGCCAATCTTTTCCCAGCTCATGGGAACCCAATAACAAAACCGAAAATAAAAGGTAGTTTAAGAGCCAACTTGGTGGCGCAGGCCTGGAATCCCAGCCTCTAGGTGGGTTGAAACAAGAGAATCACGAGTTCAAAACCAGCCTCAGAAAGAGTGAGGCGCTAAACAACTGAGAACCTGTCTCTAAATAAAACAAAATAGGGCTGGGATGCGCTTCAGTGGTCAAGTGCCGGAGTTCAGTCCCTGGTATGGGGATAGTGGTTGGGGGAGACAAAAGAAAGTCAACTAAGATCTCTAAGCTGAATTTGTCGAAATTTTCTTTTGACACTAGGACCTTAATAGAAAAAGGTAATTTGAAGATTACTGAGGGAAAAATTAGAAAAATTATGGTTCCAGTTTTAGAGGTTTCCCTTTTCTACCTGTAATCTCAGTGATTTGGGAGGCTGAAGCAAGAGGATCAAGTTGCCAGCCTTAGCAACTTAGGGAGACCCTAAGCAACTCGGCGAGACTCTTTTGTCTTCAAATAAAACATAAAAAAGGGCTGAGGGGGGTGATGTGGCTTAGTAGTTAAGCCTTCGTGGGTTCAATCCCTGGTACCAAAAAAAGGTTTCTGCAGCCTCTGAGGCCACCTTTCAAGGAAAGGCAGGGAATACCCAACTAGACCCTAGGAGCTGAGATCGCGGGAAGAGACGGGGGCGGAACCGCCTGGGCGGTGTGCGCAGGTCCCGGAAGTCCCGCCCAGCCAAACATTAGAGGCTCTGCCCTAGGTGGGTTGTCGCAAGAGGAAGGGCGTTTTGGCGGGCAGTTGTGACGTCACTAGCTCTTGTCTGGTTGTTCCGGAGCTCTGCTGCGAATAGGGTTTGTTCCTGACAAAAGAGCTGTGAGGGGCGTGTCAGGCCGTGGGCAATAGGACACTGCGCTGGGCCGCCTAAAGCTGGATGGCGGTGGCTCGCGGGCAGCACCCGCAGCAACGGTAAAACGGAAGTCCTGCGATCGGAGCCCGGTGTCCGGGCGGAAGCGGCGTTCTCTCAGCCGTGGCCCGGAGTCAGCCCCGGAGCCACCGGGAGCCTCCTGACCTGGTAAGGGGGAGGAGGGGCACTTGGCGCGGACTTTCCGCTGCGTCGGAGCCCCGTGTCTTGCCTGCCGCAGAGGTGGTGCTCTTTCCTAGGAGCCTTGCTCTTCCTACTAAAACCTTCATTTGTTTTCTTGGACGTTCGTCTTAAGAAGAGAGTCACCGCCTTGCAAGGTCTTATTGTTGGTTACCTGACCTGTACAGCGTCTCTTTGCTTCAAGCCCTGTTTGAAGCTCCTACTGTCGAATGGTGGTTCGCTGCAGGACATAGTGTTAAACACATTACTGTTTATTTGCTTTCTCTGTCGTTCGCTGAAAAGACGATTCTTTTTCTTTCAGGTGTTGATGTTGAGTAGGCCTCATTAGCATATTAAAATGGCTCTACCCAAGGACGCCATCCCTTCCTTGTCGGAATGCCAGTGCCAGATCTGTGTGGAAATCTTAATCGAGCCCGTAACCCTCCCATGTAACCACACGCTCTGTAATCCGTGCTTCCAGTCGACTGTCGAAAAGGCAAATTTGTGCTGTCCCTTCTGTCGCCGCCGGGTCTCTTCGTGGACTCGGTATCATACCCGTAGAAATTCTCTTATCAATATGGAACTATGGGAAACGATTCAAAAACACTATCCAAAGGAGTGCAAGCTTAGAATCTCTGGGCAAGGATCGGAGGAAATTGGTGAGTAAAACCGAGCATGTTAATTGGCTAATCCAAAATATTTTAAAAACTGAGTCATGCCGGGGCGGGGTGGCGGACGCCTGAGTCCCAGCGGCTCGGAAGGCTGAGGCAGGAGGATGGTGAGTTCAAATCCAGCCTCAGCAAAAGTGAGGTTTAAGCAACACAGTGAGACCCTGTCTTTAAATAAAATACAAAATAGGGCTGGGGATGTGGCTCAGTGTTCAGATGCTCCTGAGTCCAATCCCCGGCACCCCCCTTCCCCCCAAAAAAACCCAACAACAAAAAACTTGAGTCACCATTTTTCCATTTTAAAAGAAAAGAGAGAAAAAAAAATCTGTTTAGTATTTGCCTAAGTTGTTCTTGAAGGTTTTGATTTTGTGGGCACCCAAAATGTTGATTAAAGTCAAAAGCAAGATTTTGTCCATTTTTAAAATGCCCAAGCTCTGTGTTCGATTGCTGTTTGTGTTAAAAATGAAAGAAAGAAAATCGCATATATACACACATAATGTATGTGTACACGCACATACATATATACAGATAAGCAAAGGTTTAGTATACAACAACCACAGGGGGAACGACTGATTTCTATGTTAATATTTCTTATACTTTTACTTTCTCTGTTAGCAATCTGTACATTTCCATTCATTGTGTGTCTATTCCCTTCTCTAAAGCATACAGCACACCTAAAATAGTTTTCTATTACTAGTCCCATCTAGTTCAGTCATTTTAAATCAAAACCCTCCATACTGTGGACTTAAGAGCCCCAAACCAAACACTTGACTCTAGCATCTTACTTCTACTAATGTGAACAATAAATCATTCATTTCAGTGTTTTCTGTCTAGGCTTTGAATATGGTGCCTGTGCTCTGGTATACTTGCCATTTATTTATTTATGGTAAAAAAAAAATATTAACAAAATTTGCCCTTTTAAACATTTTTAAGCAATAGTTGTCTTTAAAAAACTACTTTATTGAAATACCATACAATTCATCCATTTAAAGTGTTCAATTTTTTTTTTTTTGTACTAGGTATTGAACTTGAACCAGGAGGCACTTAACCAATGATCAACATTCCCAGCCCTTTTTGAGACAGGCTTGCTTAAGACCTTGCTAAGTTGCTGAGGCTGGCCTTGAATTTGTGAGATCTTCTTGTCTCAGTCTTCCGAGTAGCTGGGATTATAGGCCTGCTTCACTGTGCCCAGCTAAAGCATTCAATTTAAATGGGTTTTGATATATATATTTATTTATTTTAATTGTGAAAAATATATAACATAAAAATTTTTAACCTTTTATTTCTTGTGCTGAGGACCATGTGCATGCTAAGCAGGAACTGTAATACTGGGCTATCCCCATAGCCCATTTATTTATTTATTTATATGTGGTGCTGAGAATTGAACCCAGTACCTCACACATGCCAGGCCAGCTCTACAACTAAGCTACAACCCCAGCCCCATTGCCCATTTTAACTATTTTTAAATGTATAATTTAATGGCAATTAATTATGTTCACAAGGTAGTTATTACCACTGCTTCCAAACTTTTTTTCAAACTTTTTTTTGGTTGTAGATGGACACAATACCTTTATTTTATTTATTTATTTTTATGTGGTACTGAGGATTGAACCCAGTGCCTCACATGTGCTAGGCATGTGCTCCACCACTGAATACAACCCGGGCTCTCCAATTTTTTCATTATCCCACATAAACTAACGATTAAGCAATGAATTCCCCCAGTTTACCCTGCTCCCAGGTTTGTGATAACCTCATACAATATCTTTTGTGTCTGGCTTGTTTCACCCAGTTTCTGAGGTTCTTGTACTTTGTAACATGTACTTCATTTGAGGGCCTTCCATGGATATCTTGTATTACATTATATATCTATGTGGTACATGGATATATTGTATTACACTCATCCATTGATAGACATTTGGGATTTTTTTCATCTTTTGATTATATGAATAATGCTGATATGAATATTCATATACAAGTAATTGTTTGAATACTTGTTTTTATTCTTTTGTGTATATAGTCATCTGTTGATATCAAGATTGGTTTTCTTCTCCCTCAGATACCAAAACAATAGATGCTCAATTTTTTTTATATATAAAATGGTGTGGTATTTTGCCTATAATCATGCACATCCTCTCATATACTTTATTTAGTTTTTAAGTATTTATTTTTTAGTTGTAGTTGGACACAATACCTTTATTTCATTTATTTTTATGTGGTGCTGAGGATTTGAGTCCAAGACCTCACACATGCTAGGCAAGCACTCTACCACTGAGCTCCAACCCCAGCGCCCCCCATATACTTTATTTGGTTTGTTTTTGTAGTGCTCGGGATTGAACCCAGGGCCTTGTACATGGTAGGCAAGCACTCTACCAACTGAGCCAGTCCTCCCATATACTTTAAACCAATTTCTGGATTACTTATAATACCAAATGCTATGTAAATAGTTGTTATACTGTATTGTTTAAGGGAAGGATGAGAAAAAAGAAGTTCATACATGTTTAATACAGTTTTTTTCCTGAATATTTTAAATCTGGAATTGATTGAATCCACAAATGCAGAGCCAGTGACTACAGCAGGCCGACCATATATCTAAGTGTGGAATTGCTGGATCTGCCAAACTGTTTTCAACAGTGGCTATATTGTTTAATATTCCCATTAGCGATGTACAACGTTTCCAGTTTTGTTTTTGTTTTTTGTTTTTTTTGGTACTGTGGACATTTAATCTCTGAACCACATCCCCAGCCCTTTTTATTTTTATTTTGAGACAGGATCTCACTAACTTGCTGAGTCTGGCTTTGAATTTGCTATTCTCCTGCCTCAACCTCCTCAGTTGCTGGAATTATAGGTGTGTGCTGCCACACCTGACTTAACTATTATTAATAAAGTTGCTGAGAAGATTTCATACAAGTTTTTTTGTTATTATATATTCTCATTTTCTTGCATAAGTACTCAGGAGTAGAATTGCTCAGTCATAGAACAGGCACTTATTTGTTCTTTAAAGAAACTATCATATCTTTCGTTAAAATGTTATCATTTATAATCCTAACAAACATCTCCATGTTCTGGTTTTTGCACATCTTCACTGACCTTTGGTATAGTTCTTTTTTTTTTTTTTTTTTTATTTTAACCATTCTAGTAGTTCTTAGTAGCATCTCATTATAGTTTTTTTTTTATTGTTGTTGTTTTTACATTTATTTTATTTATTTATATGCTGTACTGAGAGTCAAACTCAGGGCATCACACGTTACACAAGCGCTTTACCATTGAGCTATAATTCCAGCCCTCATTATAGTTTTTAATTTGTATTTTCATCATTCCCCAAATGATGTTGAGTCCTTTTTCATGGGCTTATTGGCAATTTTATTCATTTTCTTGCTTTTTCCTTTAGGCTCTTGTTTTTTATTTCTGCTTTTTTTTTCCCCCCCTCTACTGGGGATTCTACCCAAGGCCTCACACATGCCTCATACATTCTAACACAGAGCTACACCCCCAGCCCTTTTAAATTTTTATATTGAATCAAGGTCTCCCTAAGTCCCTCAGGCCTCAGACTTGAGATCCTCCTGCCTCATCCTGCCAAGTGGCTGGAATTATAGGTATGTACCTGGCTTATTCATTTTCTTAATTATGTCTTTTCATAAGCTGAGACTTATAATTTTCATGAAGTCTGATTCATAACTTTTCTTTTTATGATTATTACTTTTTGTGACTTTGCCTGAGGCAAAGATATTCCTGGGTTTTTTGTTTTTTTTTCCCTAAAAGCTTTGTAATTTTTAGCTTTTATGCTTAGGTCTGTGATCCATTTTAAGTTAATTTTTGAGTATTCTGTGAGATCAAGATTGAGAGAAAGTTTCTCATTGTAGATATTCATCATTTCTTATACATTTATTGAGAAGATTTTTTTTTCTAAAAAATGTAGGTTTTTTTCCTATACAATTTATTTATTGGTTGATTTGATATTGATGTTACACTGTCTTGATTATTATACTTTGCAGTATAGAATGTTTTGAATGAATGTATGATAGTTCTCCAACTTTGTTCTTTTTTATCAGGTATTCTAGATTCTTTGTATTTTCATATAATTTGGTGGGGTGGCAATCATTGAACCCAGGGGTGCTAAACCAACCCCTTTTTGTTTTTTGAGACAGTCTCACTAAGTTACTTAGGACCTCAAACTTGTGATCCTCTGCTTTAGCTTCAGTAGTGGGAATTACAAACCTGGGCAATATACTTAGTTTCAAGTGAATTTTTTTTTCCAAGTATTTATAATCATTTAAAATTCTATCCTCCCTAGCCCTACAGAGTAGAATTTTACTTGAGAACTTTGTTAGGGATAGTCTCAGCTGGGGCTATTCAGCTATGGTCCACAGGCCAGACTTGACTTTCTTTATTTATTTTTGTAGGTTTTTTTTTTTTTTCAGACTTGACTTTGATCTTTTTTTCTTTTTGGACAGTGGATTGAACCCAGGGGCATTTAACTACATCCCCAGTCCTTTTTATTTTTTATTTTATTTTATTTTTATTTATTTATTTTTTAAAAGAGAGAGAGAATTTTTAACATTTATTTATTTATTTTAGTTTTTGGCAGACACAACATCTTTGTTTGTATGTGGTGCTGAGGATCAAACCCGGGCCACACGCATGCCAGGCGAGCGCGCTACCGCTTGAGCCACATCCCCAGCCCTTTTATTTTTTATTTTTGAGACAGAATCTTGTTAAGTTGCTGAGGCTAGCTTTGAACTTGTGAGTCTCCTGCCTCAGCTTCCCAGGTCACTGGAACTACAGGCAAGCACCACCATGTCTGGCTCACCTTTTTTCCTAATGAAGTGTTATTCAAATGCATGCTCTATGTTCATTTATCTATGACTATAGGGGCTTTTGAACTTTAATGGTAGAATTGAGTGACAGACCATATGGCCCACAAGACAAAATATTTATTGTACTGTCCTTTCCAGAAAAAAATCTGCCAACCCCTAATTTATAACAGCTGATAAAGAACTACCTCTTTGAATATATCCCATTCTCCTTTATTAGAAGTGCTGTAATAGAAGTGTTGTTCCTCTTATTTACCTAGGCTTAGTTTCCGGCCCTTCGTGTTTTAAGGAGACTTAAACTTGTATCTCCTATGTATTCCTTTGTTGTCTCATGGATTTTCCTCAATGGCTAAAATAAGTGAGAATTTAGCATACCTCATCTCAGTTTATTATGGAGTTATATCACTGTTTTACATTTCTCTACTAATTTGCAAACTTCTGGCCTATTTGATCATATGAAGCCTGCAGACATATTTTTTGTGACCCATCTGGCACCAGTATTTAAATTGGAAGATTTTGCCAGGCACGATGGCGAATGCCTGTAATCCCAGCTGCTCTGGAGGCTGAGACAGGATTGAGAGTTCAGAGCCAGCTTCAGCAACAGTGAGGTGCTAAGCAACTCAGTGAGACCCTTTCTCAAATAAAATACAAAATAGTGCAGGGGACGTGGCTCAGTGATTGAGTGCCCCTGAGTTCAATCCCTGGTACATTAATTAATTAGCTGGAAGATTTCATATGAAAACCTGGATTTCTAGATTTTCTTGGGAAAGCAGAAAAATATGACAGCAGTGTGCCTGACTTTACTGATGACAGTAGTCCACTGGAATTGGATAGTAACTGTCTCTATAAGTAAGCTGCCCCTGTAAGGAATACCTCCTTTTTTTGGTACTAGGGATACAACTCTGGGTCACTCAACCACTGAGTCACATCCCCACCCCTGTTTTGTATTTATTTAGAGACAGAGTCTCACTGAGTTGCTGAGTGCCTCTCCATTGCTGAGGTTGGCTTTGAACTTGGGATCCTCCTGCCTTAGCCTCCAGAGCCATTGGGATTACAGGCATGCGCCACCATGCCTGGCAGGAATAGCTTTTTACGGATGTTCCCTTTTTATAGTATCTTATTCTTTTATGGAATAAAATTCTTATCAGCTCTGCTGAGGGGATACACATACATATATACATTTAGTTTATAGTTCCTATTCCTGAATTGTTTGTTGTTTGTTATTCCAAGGTGGTTTCCGCCTCCCCCCGCGCCCCCCCCCCCTTTTTTATATAGCTTAGTATTTCTCTTTAATCCTACAGATTTATTTCTCATGTCCGGTGATCCTTGGTTTGGGTTTCATATTTTAAAATGAGATCCTGGAATAAAGCTCCATGTATATAGAAGGGACTGGTGACTGGCAGACATTGGGGTCTTGCAGGTGGAAGCTGGCCATTGTACTTTGCCAGCTGTAGCTGCCAGGGCGCAAAAGGTTTTTCTCTGGGTTAAAGTAAAGTCTTCTATTTCTGAGTTTATAAACTTTGAATTCTTCTGTCCTCAGTCCCACACTTTGTCACTCTGAATTCCTTTGTGCCTTATATTTCTGGGCCTGAGCCACTCTCTGGGCAGATATGGGTAGATTCTCTTTGACCTCAACTATAGCCTTTCGTTCCAAGGATTCCATTAGTCATCTCTTCATTGGCTTCCCATTTTCTTGAACTTGGTTAACCTATGTTTACTGACTAGACAACCCCTTCCCTAATCTCATTAATGTTGTGGGGTTACATATATATTTTTTAAGTGCCTTTACTCTTATTGTAATGGTATCTAGAGGAAGAATTAAGGATTATATATTCACATACTATTTGGAACCAAAAAGTTTCTGGCATTTTAAAATGGAATCCCAAAAGAAGATATTATTGCTGGAGCTACTTATGATGCATTTTATCTTAATTTTATATATTTAAACTAATACAGTTTAGTGGAAGGCCAAAATTAGCCATAAAGTTCTATTTGCCTATAATATTATTTTCTTTTTGATGTGACTAGTTGATGACTACCAGCCCATTCGTCTGTTAAGTGAACCTGGGGAATTAAGAAGAGAATATGAAGAAGAGATAAGCAAGGTAGGTGTTAAATAATTCATCTTTTTTTGAAAATTTTCTCTGCTGTGTTTTTAGTCTCAGATTTTACATATAATTTTATTTGCTTAAATAATTAGTATAGGGCTGGAGTTGTGGCTCAGTGGTAGAGAGTTTGCCTAGCATGTGCAAGACCCTGGGTTCTCTCCCCAGTGCAGCAAAAACTGAAAAGAAAATTCAAAGTACTTTTTCTTTCTTTTTTTTTTTTTTGTAGTGCTGGGAATGGAACCCAGGACCTTGTGCATGTGAGGCAGTCACTCTACCAACTGAGCTATATCCCCAGCCCCAAATTCAAACTACTTAAAGCAATAAGAATTTATTTATTTATTTATTTATTTTGAGTACTGGGGATTGGACTCAGGGGCACTTGACCACATCTCCAGCCCTATTTTATATTTTATTTAGAGACAGGGTCTCACTGAGTTGCTTAGTGCCTCGCTTTTGCTGAGGCTGGCTTTGAGCTCCTGATCCTCCTACCTCAGGCTTCTGAGCTGCTGGGATTACAGGTGTGTGCCACCAGACAAAGCTAGGAAATTATAATTAACTGGAATTTCAGAGGCTATGGGCTTCAAGGTTGGTTTCTTCGGGAGCTCCAGCTCCATTTCTTTGCTAATTTTTGTGAGCTGGCTCTAAAATCAGGCCAATGCAAGATGGTTGTACAGTTTCAAACTTCAGGTGCAATAGAACCACATGCAGAAGAAAAGAAGCAGTGTCTTCTTTGGGCATTTCTTTAAGAGCAAGAAAACTTAACACAGAAGTCCTTCAACAAACTTTCCCTCATGTCTCATTTGTTTGAATTAGGTGAAGAACTTACTTTGGAATCAAATCCTTTGAACTGTCAGTGTGGTGGCTGTAGGTCCTAGGAAGTGAGTTGGAATTCAGCTCTTCCACTTGAAGACAGTAATTGTTTTTTCTGTGTGTCTTGTAATGGTTACTTCTTCAATATTTGTTCTATTCCTGCCCACTGTTAGGGGATTGATCCTAATTTCAAGGATAGGCCCTGATTAGTATAAGTCAGTTTCTATTATTCCATCCCCTTTCCTAGGTTTTAATTCAGAAAGTTAGGTTTATCTTAGTACATGACATTCTGTCAACTGAGAAAAGTATTACCAAAAAGAATGTCCATAAATGTGTAGCAGTATAATAGAAACTATGATAAGGACTGAAGATAAAGGTTTTGGGTCTTTGATCAAGGTTTCGTTGGACTAACTGAGGGAGCTTCTTGAATTATTCGGTAGTTTTTTGCCTCCCCAGATTTGTATTTCATTTGAAATATTTAGATCTTACCAGTTTTTTCTTTTACCATTTTTATTAGGAAACACTGCAAATTATATTAAGTTCAGAGAAG
This sequence comes from Marmota monax, assembly GCF_021218885.2. Classification (NCBI taxonomy): domain Eukaryota; kingdom Metazoa; phylum Chordata; class Mammalia; order Rodentia; family Sciuridae; genus Marmota; species Marmota monax. The sequence goes on along the minus strand of NW_026693473.1, from coordinate 7,751,253 downwards.
AATTATCCTCTATTAATCATTTTTTAGGTGGAGGCAGAGCGACGAGCCAGTGAGGAAGAAGAAAACAAAGCCAGTGAAGAATATATACAGAGATTATTGGCAGAGGAGGAAGAAGAGGAAAAAAAGCAGGCAGAGAAAAGGCGAAGTGAAGTGGAAGAACAACTAAAAAATGATGAAGAACTGGCAAGAAAGCTAAGCATTAACATTGTAAGTTTTAGAAGAGAACTTTGAAGTATTAACATTTCAGTTGCTTTGACCATGTGGTTTTCATCGAGTTGAAGATGAAGCATTTACTATAATTAGAAGCTATATCTTTGCTCTATTTAAAACAAAACTTTTTAAATAACAAACTTTGCTATAGGAAGTGTATTTTTATTTATTGTTACATAATTGTAACCACACATGCCCTCATAATACATTATAAAGTTATCCAATCCCCCACTGTTATGGAGATTGAATCCAGGGCTTTGCCCATGATAGGCAAGTGCTTTATTACTGACCTTACATCCCTGATCCACGTTACTCTTTAAAAAAGAAAGAAAAAAAACTTTTGGGCTTGGTGTAGTGGCAGACAACTATAATCCCAGTGATTCAAGAGGCTAAGGCAGGAGGATCATGAGTTCGAAGCCAGCCTCAGCAATTTAGTGAGGCGCTAAGCAACTTTATTAACAGTTTCTTAAAAACTTTTCCACTTATTCACCTGAAGGTGAGTCATACTGTTTTATTTCTTATGTGTTTTCACTTGATGGATCTTAAAGATTTTTGTAGTTGTGTTAAGATATATATGTAGTGGTTTTAAAAGAATAATATTTCTTTGTATAGATGTGGATCCGTTTTTGAAAGTGAAGAGCTTAATTTTTTTTTTCCTCTTTTCTTCCTGTGGTACTGGGGATTGAACCTAGGACCTCATGTCTACTAGGCAAGCACTGTACCACTGAGCTGCATTTTCAGTCTGTTTCTTAAATAATGTATTATAAACCTGGATTTTCTTTTTCTTTTCTTTTTTGTTACCAGAGATTGAATCCCAGGGGCACTTAACGACTGAACAATACCCCGAACCCTTTTTTATTTTTCATTTTGAGACAGAGACTCTATAAATTGCTTCAGGCCTTGCTAAGTTGCTGAGGCTGACCTCGAACTTGCAATCCTACAGCTTCAGCCTCCAGTGTTGCTTGGATTTCAGGTGTGTGCCACCCCACCCAGCTTTGCCCTTTTTTACATATCCTTTCTTTTCTAAATTTGAGTAGAATACATTTTAAAACTATATTATCAGGAAAGTAAGTAAAAACATTGATGAATGGAATAATAAATGGAACAGGGAAGAAAATATGTTAAAGAGAAGAATTTGGAGTTATCTGTAAAACATCTTTCAAGTGTCTTGTTGTAATCCTAGTTTTCACATAGCAATATGAGAGTAATTTTATTAAAATTTTAGAAAAATTTTTGGTTTAATATGAAGGTTTAGTAATGGTGAATAATCGTGAACTTTTCCAGTAGTATGATAAGAAACTTATGAGACTAGTTATAATAAGTGAATATATATGATATTTATTGATATACCCTTAAAGCCCAGAGTTATTTTTCTACAAAACTTTTACTCCAGATATATCCTTAGCTCTTTAAAGTTTCTCCTATAAAATAGTTATAATTATATAACACTTTATTAGAAAAATCCTCAGAAATTATTGGTGAGATTAGTATTATACCTTTTAATGCTTCATAATGTACAGTAAGAATGGATTAATTTAGACCAACATTGGTGAACTTGGTTTTGTTTATAGTTTTGTTTATAGTTTTCCCTTGATATCTGCAAGGAATTAGTTCCAGGATCTTCTTTGACTATAAAAATTCAATGGTACTGGAGTCTATTATGTAGGCATTGTGTGTTTAGGGACTGATTAAAAAATGATTTATATATGTTAAGTTCACGGGTAATATTATTATATTTCATAAATTTTCATTATTGAATTTGTGGTTTTTTTTTTTTTTTTAGAAAGAGAGAATTTTTTAATATTTATTTTTCAGTTTTTGGTGGACACAACATCTTTATTTTTATGTGGTGCTGAGGATCGAACCCAGTGCCCTGCGCATGCTAGGCGAGCACGTTACCGCTTGAGCCACATCCCCAGCCCCATATTGAATTTGTGATTTTAACTTTTTTTTTTTTTTTTTAAGAGAGAGAGAGGAGAGAGAATTTTTTAATATTTATCTTTCAGTTTTCGGTGGACACATCTTTATTTTTACGTGGTGCTGAGGATCGAACCTAGTGCCCTGCGCATGCCAAGCGAGCGCGTTACCACTTGAGCCACATCCCCAGCCCCGGATTTTAACATTTTTTAATAATCACACTACTTACTTATTTATTCAGCCATCCATCCATCCATCCATTTATTTATTTGTTTGTTTGTTTGTTTGTTTATTTATTTTTATGTGGTGCTGATAATTGAACCCAGTGCCTCACACATCGTAGGCAAGTGCTCTACCATTGAGCCACAACCCTAGCCCCGATTTTAACCTTTTTAAATTTTATATTTCAGTGACATTTCTTACGTTCACAATTTAAACAATCACTACCACTATTTCCAAAAATTGTAACATCCCAAACAGAGACTTTGCAACCATGAATCCATAACTCCACAAATGTCCCTTTGCCTAGTTCCTGGAAACCTGGTGTACTTTTTAAAATACTTTTTTAGATGTATAGACCCTTATTTTATTCACTTATATGTGGTGCTACGAATCTAACCCAGTGCCTCACACATGGTAGGCAAGCGCTCTACCACTGAGCCACAGCCTCAGCCCAACATTTTTTCTCTATGATTTTGTCAGTTGTAGATATTTTTTTAAACAAATCTTTTTTTTAGTTATACATGGACACAAATTCTTTATTATTTTTTAATTTATTTTTATGTGGTGCTGAGGATCGAACCCAGTGCCTTACATGTGCAAGGCAAGCGCTCTGCCACTGAGCCACAACCCTAGCCCTATAGATATTTTATACAGTTTAAATCATATACTATTTTTTCTATTTCATTTCATTTTGCTAATGGCTTCACAGTTCATGTTATAACATGTACAGAACTTCGTTTCTTTTATCGCTGAGTAATATTCCGTTACATGTATATACTACATTGTGTTTATCCATTCATCTAATAATACACATTTGGGTTGTTTCCATCTATTCACTTTGTGACTAATACTTCATTGGGCATTGGTTTCTACATAATTACCTTCCTGAGAAGTAGTTTTTTCAATTCATTTGTGTATACACTTCGGAATAGAAATTGCTGGGTGATAGATTAACCAAGCTGCTGGGATTACAGGCGTGCACCACCATACCCGGAATCCTCCAAATATTTTCAGTTCATGATCAACTGAATCCCTGGGTACAGGAATGGAGAGCTGACTATACTGAGTTTTGTATGGTCACTATTCTTCAAAGAATATATAGAAATTAAATGTAGTTCTGGAAACATTTTGTGAATTCTGAATTAACTGGTGTAATTAATAGCTTATTTTCTCATAAAGCTATTTTTAACTATGTCTTTTGTGCTTTTCTTGTTGAAGAATAATTTCTGCGAGGGGAGTACCTTGGCTTCTCCTTTGAATTCCAGAAAATCTGATCCAGTCACAACCAAGTCACAAAAGAAAAATAAGGACAAACAAAAAAACATTGGAAATATTCAGAAGTAAGTGAATATGACATAATCAATTATCTGTTGACCATCTACAGTATTAGTGTTTTTTGTTCAAATAATACCACTGGTAATTAAGGTTTTCTTCATGAGCTCTTTATGAAAACACTAAAGACAGACTGATATTGATGTAAAGTGAAAAGAAATCAGTTACTGCCATGTCATTCCTAGCTAGCACAGGAGAGATATGAAAGCTGTCATGCTTTTTACTCAGCCACCTATTTTAGTAGATTAGTACTGTTTGTCTAGTTTGCTCAGGGTTTGCATGTTGGATTTCCACAAAATGACCAGTTGAATTCCTCTGCTTCATAGTTTAAATTCAAGTAAAAATAGCCTAGTCCAAGATAGGCTCATCTTCATTGAAAGAGTTTCTCCCTCTCCTTTTTTTCCCAGTTTATGCATAGTATTTCTTTGCTACTTTTATAAAACAAAACAAAACAAAAAAAACCATGAATAAAGTAATCAAGGATGGCATGAGCTAGTTTCCTTATAATAGCCCTCTAGAATCACTTAATAGGTAGAATTGATGGTTTTGTGAGGACATAAGGCTTCCCATGCTAAAATTCATAGTTGAAAAAGTTTAAGAACCACAATCTGGTCTTGAAAACCATGTGAGGACTTCTGGTTCAGCTTAGTATATATGTGCAGGTAACTCACATCTCCTTCCAAAATTTGTTGAAATTTTGGATTTAGAATGGGAGGACTTTTGGAAAGCAGAGTTAAATAAGGTGGTTGCTGTTAAATGAAAAAAAAAAAAAAAGTGTGGTTCTATCAATATTATTAATACTGATGATTGATATGCAAAGTAGAAATCAGAAGAAAATCTTTTAAAATAGGAAAAGCAGGGCTAGGGATGTAGCTTAGTGGCAAAGTGCTTGCATAGTGTTCACAAGGCCTGGGTTCAATCCCCATTAACAGAAGTGGAAATGGAGGGCAAACAGATAGGTGTTTCATTTTGACATATATTTCCTAAGGATATGACTTATGAATCTTTATCTAAAAGTATATTTTGAAATACAGACTTTTAAATTATTAGAATAAACCAAGTGACAAATTTAGAAACAGCTTAAGGATATGACTTATGAATCTTTATGTATCTAAGGCCCTTGCTTTGATTCCTAGTGCCACCAAAAAAGTTTTATGAAAATGGATCCAGGCATGGTACCTCACTTGTAGTCCAAGTAGTCAACTGGACTGAGGCAAGAAGATCACTTGATCTTGGGAGTTCAGGGCCAGTTTGGGCAACATAGCATGACTCTTCTCTTACCAAAAAAATAAAAACTGATGTGGTCTAGTCTCTAGAATATTACATTAAATACTTGTAACTCAACAACTAAAGACAACACAAATTAAAAAAGGGCAAAGGACTTAGACATTTCTTCGATGAAGTATAAGTGGCCTGTAGGCACATGAAATGATGTCCACCATCATTAGTAATTTGGAAATGAAAAAAAAAATGGGGAGAGAAAAAAGGAGAAGAAAGACTAAAAATATATTTTAAGACATTCTCTGGAGACGTGGCTGGTTTTGGGGGGTGGGTCGTGGGTTCCCCGCCCCCCCCCCAATGCTGGGATTAAACCCAGGATATCACTGTATCACTGAACTACATCCCCAGTCCATTTTCCCTTTAAACCCAGGTGGTAAGTATTTGTGTTTTCATGGTAATGTAAATTTTAAAAACTTTTGGAAGTATGGTATGCATATTTTAAAGTGCACTAATTTAAATGTACTTAGTGAATTTTTACATGTATATAAATCATCCCCTGGATTAAGATATAAAATATTTACAAAAGGTAACCCTTGGTACCCTTTTCCTTTCTAGTCAGGATCCCCTCCCCATAATTATGATGTGTTACTTTTTTTTTTTTTAAAGAGAGAGAGAGATGAGAGATAATTTCAACATTTATTTTTTAGTTTTCGGTGAACACAACATCTTTGTTTGTATGTGGTGCCGAGGATCGAACCCGGGCCGCGTGCATGCCAGGCAAGCGCGCTACCGCTTAAGCCATATCCCTAGCCCTGTATTACATTTTTTAACTGTTCTCTTGTAAAACTATTTATTTTATGAGGCAAAATATTCTTTTTTTTTTTTTTTTTTTGTACCAGAAATTGATCTCAGGGGCACTCAACCACTGAGCCACATGCCCAGCCCTATTTCGTATTTTATTTAGAAACAGGGTCTCACTGAGAGTTGCTGAAGTGCCTTGCCATTGCTGAGGCTGCCTTTTTTAAAAAAAATAAAATATTTATTTTTTAGGTGTAGATGGACACAATACAATGCCTTTATTTTTATGTGGTGCTGAGAATCGAACCTGGGTCCCTCCCGTGCTAGGAGAGCGCTCTACTGCTGAGCCACAATCCCAACCCCCTGAGGCTGCTTTTTGAACTCGTGTTCCTCCTCTCTTAGCCTCCTGAGCCACTGGGATTACAGGCCTGTGCCACCATGCCCACCATATTCTTCCTTGTAATGATCTTTAAGACGGGGGGTGGGGGGAATCACAGAAGATTATATGTCTCTTTTGGGAGGGAGTGGGATTTACTGAGGATTGAACCTGGGGGCATTCTACCAATCAGCTACATGTACCTCAGCTCCCCGCCACACCTTTTTTGTTGTTGTTGTTTTTAAATTTGAGCAGAATCTCACAAAGTTGCCCAGGCTGGCTTCAAATTTACCACTATACTCCTGCCTCAGCCTCCTGAGTCACTTGGATTACAGGGCTATGCTCTGAAAGTAGGACTAGGCTGCCTCCCATTGGAAGAGAGCTTGCCCCAGGCATTTGTTCAGCAAAAACAAACAAGCAAAACAATGACAAAAAAGAATTTTTGAGTGGTTGGTGAGGAGTAACTGAGCCAAGATACTGCAGAATCTGCCAGTTCTTTATCAGATTACTCAGGTTGCTTCATGCAGGCATTTTGAAAATAAACTCAAGAGAAACAAAAGCTGTTTCAGGGAGAATATTGGAAATCCAGTTCATCTGAAGGGTAGATTAGCTGATTCCTGTATAGAACCACCATGGTTCTTGGAGTTGGGGATAGCATGTGTCATATCAGCTAACTAAAAATATGTTTTAAAAGAAGCAGGATTGATTTCATTCATTCCTGCAATTACTTGGTTCACTTTCAAACTCTGTGGACCAGTAATATGATAAGTAACTGAGCTCTTTTTTGGGGATCAATAATTGTACAAATTTGACATGTACTAACTGTCACCAATAAAGGATTCCTTACTGGGAGACGGGTCCTCAGCATGAAGGAGGCTCTGGGCTCAATTCCTAGCATCAAAAGGAAAAAAAAAAAAAAAGTTACATATGAGGAAGCACATGAGAATAGAAAGGGCTGATATATATATTTCCTTTACTTGTTTATTGCAATGAGCATGTATTGATACGTTACTTGTTATTTTATAAATAAAGAATAACTGGAAGAGTTTAATGACTCTTTACTTGATTCTGTTATATATTTGATCACATTTTATTCTCTTAGGAATTTTGAAATAACTGTCATATAACTCTAATATCTTGATACTGATATACTTCCTAACTAATGGATTTTTCTCTTTTCCAATCTACTTTTTAAAAATCACCCAAAGTTACCACCACTTGAAAACAATCAACATTTTGGAAGATTTCTGCTAAATTTTATTACAATTATGTGTGTGATTAGTTTACTGTTTAAGAAATAAACCTACCAACCTGTAATCTTCCTTTTTTATCCCTACTTATACCATTTTCCATTTTATTATATATTATATATTTTTAGTGGCAAACAGCCTATAATAGACTCTTAGAAATTTAGGGATTAGCTATTATGTTGACATATGTTAACATCTGCGTGTCTGTAAGCAGGTAGTTGGTATAAAAACTATATAATGGTAAGAATCTAATCATGAATTGTTTTTCAATAGAGATTAAAATGTAGTAAACAGAGGCTAGAGGCATGTGGTTTAGTGATAGAGTACTTGCTTAGCATGTGTAAGGCCTGGGTTTCAATGTCCAGAACTGCAAAGGGGGTGGGGGGAATGGAGTAAATAACCACAGTTTCTGATATGCAAAGACACTAACATACTTAAAATATTGTTTCTGTAAATTTGGGAAGGGTTTGCATAATTTAATGCTATCAACCTTTTACATTTTTTTCAAGAATTAAAAAATATTTAGGGCTGGGGATGTGGCTCAAGCGGTAGCACGCTTGCCTGGCATGCGTGCGGCCCGGGTTTGATCCTCAGCACCACATACAAACAAAGTTGTTGTGTCTGCCGAGAACCCAAAAAAAAAAAAAAAAAAAAAAAATTTTTATTTTTTATTTTTACTTCCTTTTTTACTGTTTTTTTTTTTTTTTCTTTCACTAAAATATCGATGTCAGATTTTTGTTTGTTTTTACTGTGCTGGTGATCAAACACAGGATTTAAATCATGCTAGGCTGATGCTCTACTGTTGATCCATACCCTCAGCCCTGTAATACTCCCAGTTTTAAGTTTTGTCCTAGAGTTAGACCAAAATACCTGAGATCAGGAGGTGAAATACACTTTGACAAATCAGCTAATGAGTAAACTGAACAGTCTTGGGCATAAATAATTAATCTGGCTTTAGCATATTGAGTATATGCTACTCGTCTTTCAAAGTATTCACACTTGTATAATTTTTTTAAAGGTATTTGTCACCTAAATCTCTATTTGGATCAGCAACACAGTCTGAAGTTGTACAAGAAGTCAGGAGAAACTCCACATCTAAGGTATGTTAATGCTGAAGACATTCTTGATTAGGCACATTTACTGATGGTATAGATTACTTATGGTTTCCTAACTTTTTTTAAAGCACTATAGTTAATGGAATATCCTTTTATAGTCATCTAGTTATCTTAGACTTACCTAAACCCAGGGATCAACAAATGTTTTCTCTCAAGGACCAGGTGGAGCTATTTTAATTTTTGTGATCAAAACAGTCTATGTCACAGCTATCCAATCATGCTGTTGTAGTTGGAAGGATCCATTGCCAAATGTAAACAAATGAGCTTATCTGTGTTCCAGTAAAACTTTTGTTTATAAAAATAGGCAGCAGGCTAAGTCCATGGGCCATATTTTTCTGATCCTTGACCTAGATAATGAATCTCATAAAACTGAATTATACCTGGTACCAGCTTCACATAGAAGATTATAAGATGGGAAACAAAGCATGCAACAGCCTGTGGGTGTAGCTTCCTGGGGTCCTGGTAAGAAACATACCCAGTCAAAAGAATGATAAGTCACTTAGAAAAGAAGCCTCGAGCTTAGAACACTTTTAATCCTAGAACAGAGACAGGTAGGTCATTGATCACAGGCCCTTTTTACTAAGTCATATAGCCTAATAATATGTGTGACATTTCACCTTTATCAGATTTCCAGGTAAACAGAACCAGAGAGGGCTGGGGTTGTGGCTCAGTGGCAAAGCACTTGCCTCGAACATGTTAGGCACTGGGTTTGATCCTTAGCACCTCATGAAAATAAACAAAAAAGATAAACCTCATGAAAATAAACAAAAAAGATATTGTGTCCAACTACAACTAAAAAAAAAAAAATGTTTTTTTTTAAAAAATTCGGTGGTTTCTTGGAAGGCTGAGACGGAAGGAATGAGAGTTCAAAGTCAGCCTCAGCAAAAAGCAAGGCATTAAGCAACTCAGACCCTGTCTTTAAAAAATGCAAAAAGGAAATTAAAAAAAAAATAAACTTTAAAAAAATTCAAAAAGGGCTGGCAATGTGGCTCAGTGGTCAAGTGGCCCTGAGTTCAATCCCCGATACCCTCCTCAAAAAAAAAAAAGTCTAGGTGGTTTTATACCACTAAACATGCAATGAGCATTTACTGTGTACCAAAAAATAGCCAGGAATGGTGGTACAGGCCTATAATCCCAGTGACTCAGGAAGCTAAGTCAGGAGGATCACAAGTTTGAGGCCAGCCTGGTTGACTTCTTGAGACCTTTTCTCAAAATAAAATAAAAAGGGCTGGGGTCCAACTCTTGGTAGAACGCTTTCCTAGCATGGGTGAGGCCCTAAACTGCCAAAAAGAAAGAAAGAAGAAAACTGAGGCACAGAGTTAAGACACTTGCTTCAAGTCTCTGAAGTAAGTAGTAGAGGGAAGAATTCAACTGACAGTTCTGCTCATACACGAACAGAGGATTTGTAGAAGAGGCATTGTAGGACTGGGATATTTTCCCCCACTGTTGTATTCACAGCAAAATGAGGTAAGCAGTGAGTCTGGCCAATTCCATCCACATTGGTTCATAAAAAAGTGCTATCAGGAAGGATAAATGGAAAGCAAAATAGGCAAAAGAATAGATTAAAAAGTCACAAACAAGATATTCTTTGTTCTGAGGCACATTCTCCTCAAAGCCTTTCTTCTTAAGGCTTTCCCATTGTCAAAATTAATCCTAGGTCTTGACTTACCTAAAACCTAGAAGTGAGAAGAAGAATTATACTGACTAAAGCAAGAGTTCTTAACCTAAGGTCTAGATGGAAGAAAGAGTATGTATTTCGTTAATTTATAATTTTAATATTTCTTTTAATTTTGGATGCAGACAACAACCATAGTAATAGTATCTGTGACTTTGTTATCAATAGAAAATGCAGCTATTTTCATGTCACAGTATATTTGTTACAGATCTCTTGAAATATTATTTGTAATCATCTCTACTTTGATAGTACAATAGACTTGCTACTAGCTCTTATTTAATGTGTCAATAGATGAACATTTGGTTTATTAACATTTTATCTGTTTTTGTTGTTGTTGTTGTTTGTGGTGCTGGGGATTGAGCCCAGGGCCGTGTACATGCAAGGCAAGCACTTTACCAACCAACCTATATCCCCAGCCCTGGTTTATTAACATTTTAATAATTGGGTTACAGTATAAATTAATTCCCTTTGTAAGACTATGTATTTTAATTTTTATATTTGAAAATATTATTCCCAGAAGATGTCTGTCTAGAAATTTTAACAAAATGCCAAAAGGAAGGTCCACAGTGCAGAAAGTGGCTTAAAAGGCCCATATTGCCATCTGTCTGAGCTGGTGACCTGTACTGGGTTCACAAAATTTGACTATTCCAATAACTTAAGGAAACTCTGAAGAAAGCAAGCAAACACACAAAAGTACCTTTTCAAAATCCGGGAACGGCTCTGTGACCTTAAGGGTCCATGGAAAGAGAGCGAGTCACTGGAATTATTTATTCTTATAGAGGGGACACACAGGTGAGGTTCCATGGAACATTCTATCCCCAAAATGGCAAAGGGGTAGGATTACAAAGGAACAGGTGGGTACATTTCAACCCCATCCCGTCATGGCCGCTCCTGGAGCCACACCTTCCTTTTTTACACCTTCCTTATCCAAGTGGAGGTAAGCCCAATGTATGCGGGGTACAATAACTGTACAGTACCCCTTTACTCAGGACTTAAAGATGTGCTCATAACTTCTGTCCAGAGAGGCTCCTGACAGCCCCAGACTAGAAGTCCTTTGTAAGGTGAAAGAGTTCAGACCATCCTGATGCCAGCTCTTGGCCATACATAGAATCTAGTTTGTGAGTTTTGATTTGTAGGTTTCCATGGGGTGAAAATGAATTAATGCTGTAATCTAAACTGGAATATAGAATTAACAATTATACTAAGAAAGAAGTAGGCCTGAGGGTGTAACTCAGAGGTAAAGAACTTGCATAGCACACAGAGATCCTGGATTCAATTCCCAGCACCGCAAAAAAAAAAAGAGGGAGGGAAGAAATACTTTGTTAGTGATACTTAACAAACATTCAGCTGTGTTATTAGATATATATTATGATTTGGTGTTTTCCCCTTGTACACTCAGTATTTTTGTTTTCTACAGGAAATTGACAGAAGTGATATGAAGAGCCCTACAGGGCAAGATACAGAAATTGAAGAAGATATGCCAACACTTTCTCCTCAAATGTGCCTTGAAATTCAAGAACAAGGTACAAAGTCTTCAGTAGAGTCACCTATGCCATGGTTATGTGTCTATGATGCAGAACAGTGCCTTGAAGGAAAAGCCAAAAGATCAAACAATCATGATCAAGAGTTATATGTCATAAAGTATGAAGGACCTAAAACCAAAGTTCCCTACTCTAAAGAAGCTACAGTTAAGCCTTGTGGCAAGACAGAGAATGGGCGTACTTCATCAAATATGATACAAATAATTGGAGACAACCCAGTTGAGACAGAGTCTAGCCAACCAGACAGTAAAGGTGTTTCGAAAAGAAAAAGCCAGGAATCTTCAGTTGAAGCAGTCATAGATTCATGCTTTTCTTTAAAAAGGAAGAAAACATTCTCGGAATCTTCTTCAGATCAAGAGGAAACAGAAATGAATTTTACCCAAAAACTGATAGATTTGGAGCATTTACTTTTTGAGAGACACAAACAAGAAGAACAAGACCGGCTATTAGCGTTACAACTGCAGAAAGAGGTGGATAAAGAACTAATGAAGCCAAATCGGCAAAAAGGATCCCCAGATGGGTACCAGTTACGTACTACATCCTCACCTCCACATAACTTACTAAATGGGCAGAAGAATTACAAAGACAGAAACTTCAAAAATCAGACTGATGTAGAGCATCCAAAACCTCGAAGAGGCTCAAGAGATGAAAACTGGCAGTCTTCTTTTAAAATCCAGTTGAACAGTTCGGCTAACGGAAAAAAGATATCAAATTCTACTAAAGAAAATTGTAATGTATCTAAAAGTACTCATTCTCTACAGCCTAGTAATTCACAGAAAAGTATTTTTCAGATGTTTCAGAGATACACCAAATAATGTGGGTAAAAGGAATGTCTTCTAGTAAAGCTGGATTGTGAAGCTCTCTTCTGTCATAGAATCTTTATAAATTTCACATTAATCTCTGCTGTCTAAGCATACTTATTATCTTTAAAGACTATGTGATTAAAAGGAAGCATATACAAATGTGTTTTCTATAAAACTCAGTGATAAGAAAGGGTCCCTATTCATTGTTAATAACTAACATGTACTAAGTTTAACAGTCCTTTTGTATATACAGATGTGTTCGCCAAGCCAAGAAGTCTTGAAGTGCCATTCTTTTAAAAAAAAGGAAAAAGTTTTATGGCCTTTGCTCGTTTTTTGTCATGAATAATCAAAACAAAGATTATACTATATCAGGTAGTTAAGAAATCTATGTAGAATATAGGGTCTAGATTTTCTTGTTACTTTCCCTTATATTTATAGAGCACTTGAAATATATCTACCATACCAATTGAGTAGTTAATTTCCATCTCCAATTTAATTAAATTTTGAGCATTATAGCATTTTCTTCATCTTAAAATGGATTAGAATCAAAGTTAAATCGAGAGTTTTCTAGTAAATTAAAATTCAGTTGACAGAAAGGAAACTAGATTCTTTATGCATAAAGAAAGAGTTGGGATTAGACCAGTGGGATGGATTGGCAGTTTAGGAGCATTAGAACTGAATGGATGATCAGAAACTGGGTCCAGAATGGAGTAGCTGGTGTTATTTGCCAGAACATTCTCTCTTGTCATTTCTTTGCTGTAAATGACAACTGAAAACATTTTGGGTTTACAACTTTTCACACCATAGTGTCCACTGTCAAAATCAAAATTAGTGGCCAGGTGCATTGGAGCAAGCCTGTAATTCCAGGGGCTCAGGAGGCTGATGCAGGAAGATCGCAAATTCAAAGCCAAAGCCAGCCTCAGTGACTTGTCGAGACCCTGTCTCTAAATAAAATACAAAAAAGGGCTGGGGATGTGGCTTAGTGGTTAAGCACCTCTGGGTTCAATCCGCAGTACCAAAACAAATTTGTTTTCTTAATTTTTGGAAATTCATACTTCTGTTAAGTGCTGTTCCAGAAAAAAAAGGAATTTGCTATAGGAGAGTCATATGACAATGTCTCATGTTTTGAAATTTGAAACAACCATGAGTTTATTTCTTTATACTATCATTTTGTATTGATATTTTTCTTTGTGCTTGTGGGTAGTAATAGAATGTATATAGATTTTGCTCTCTTGCCCCTGAAAGTTAAATCAGAAGCACTAAATTCATTTGTGAAGTTTTAGAGACTAATGATCTTAATTCTGCTGCTAATTTTAGTTTTTTCTTTTAAAAAAAAAAAAAAAATGCCCTCTGAGTAATGATTGTGGTAAGATGAGGTATAGTCAGAAACTAACCAAATTTGTCTAAAACAGATTAAAATCTGTCTTATCAAATCAGAATTTTTCTAAGAACAATTCACTTGATGTTTTAAAGTAGACATTGTTGGAACTCCTTGAATTAAAAGTTATCTAAACTTTCTTGAAATGTTCCCTGACCAAAAAGGAAATCAATAAAAAATAGCCCGTGAGCTGGTGCTATAGCTCTGTGGCAGAGCACTTGCCTGGCACATGTGAGGCACTGGGTTCGATCCTCAGCAACACATAAAAATAAATAAATAAAATAGAGATATTGTGTCCATCTACAACTAAAAAAATAAATAACCCATGTTGCAGTATTTATATATTTAACCACTTATTTGCCTTTGAAGAAGTCTTCTTGACTAGAGTTGGCTTTAAGATAAATTTTAATTTTTCTGTTAATCTTTCTGTTCTTCCTACCACATATGCATTTTTATTAGAAATTAATATTTTGTGCCAGTCATATTAGAATGTAACATTTTTTTCCCTATCATTTTTGTGGGATATGAGCATGTTTAACTTCTCAGGGAGTACTAAAGCTGTGCAGATGTCATGAATTTTAAGAGTTATTAAAATTAAAATGGACAGTATATTTCACTATACTTACATAGAAATCGGCTACATAAAAAGCATAAGTTCTTTATAATAAAACTATCATAAAGCTGGATATGGTGGAACATGCCTGTAATCCCAGTGACTTTGAAGGCTGAGTTAGGAGGATCACAAGTTTGAGGTCAGCCTCGAACAGTGTAATGAGACCCTTTCTCAAAAAAAAAAAAAAAGGGGGGGGCTGGAAATGTAGCTCAGTTGTTAAGTGCCCCTGGGTTCTCTCTGGTACCAAAGATAAAAAAGTGAAACCTACCATAAAGAAAGTTGAAAGACAAGGCAAACTGGGGGAAGAAATATTTTCAATTCATCACAGAGAGCTAATTTCACATATATATATATTATCTGTCATTTCATTAAGGTGAAGCTCGGTAGTAGAGCACTTGCCTACTATGTATGAGGCTCCTGATTCCCAATTCCCAATGCCACACACACAAAAAAAGACTAACAAATCTGGGAAAATTAGAGACACCTATGTTCCCAAGAGACATCATACTCAGGAAACATAAATGTCTCTTAAATATGTGAAAAAGGTACATAATATCACATGTCTTTCCACCCTTCAGATTAGTAAAGATGAAGTATTTTCTCATTTTTGTGTATGTATGTGGTGCTTTTTAATTTTAGCAAGAATGAGGGAAATGGGCATTGTTATGCATTGCTTGGTATGAATAGATAATTGAAAATCCCTGTGGAGGGAAACTTAGCAGTTCTGCCTCTTGGGTTTTCTTAAAGCTGCTCTCATATGTGTGCTGAATGACATGCATATAAAATTTTTGTGATGGCATTGTTTGTAATAATAAGTTAGAAACAACCTTAGTATTCATAATAGATATTCAGTAAATGATGGTACAATGGACTACTATATAGCAGTTTTAAAAACTATGAAGAGAAGAATAAAAGTTAAATAAAAAATATACAGTGTACAATAGCATATATAGTATGCGATCATTTGTCCAGAAAATAAAGTAAATTTATATGTATTTCCACAAAATACAGAAGGACTGGGTGCAGTGGCTCATACCTGTAATTCCAGCGGCAGAGGGGGCTAAGGCAGGGGGATTGCAAATTCAAAGCCAGCCTCAGCAACTTAGCGAGGCTCTGTCTCGAAATACAATATAAAGGGCTGGGGTTGTAGCTTAGTGATGAGTGCTTGCCTAGCACATGTGAGGCCCTGGGTTCGATTCTCAGCACCGCATAAAAATAAAGGTCTATTGACAACTAAAAAAAGTTTTTTTAAAAAATAAATAAATAAATATATATATATATATATATATTTTTTTTTTAAATATATATATATAAAGAACAGGGAGGTGGTTCAGTAATTAAGTGCCTCTAGAGTTCAAGCCCCAGTACCAATTTTTTTATGTGTATATATGTATACACACACACGCATATTGTATTTGCAGGAGAAACAATTATAGTGTTAACAGTGGAGAGATGAGTTGAGAGAAGTAGAATAATTTTATACATGTTCTTTTTTACTTTTTGAATTCTGAATGATTGAATATTTCATTTAGTCAAAATAGCTTATAAATGTTCTTAAAATATTACAAGATAAAGGAAGCTTATAAATCTCAGCCTGAACTACTTAGGTGGCCCTTTTGTCGTTTGTTTGTTAATTAGGAAATTATTCAGTGCGAAAAAAAATAGCACTGAAGGTAATTTTTTTTTTTTTGCCTTAATATGGAGTTTTTAAATTATCTGAAAGCAGAGCTTATGCTTTCCAGATAGGGCTTTAGCAGACTCACAATTCTGATATGAATGAGAAAAGCCAGATACAAGTGTAAAATTGTCTATTTTAAAAGCACTAGTGAGCAGGGCTGGGGTGGAGTGCTTGCCTCATACGCATGAGGCCCTGGGTTTGATCCTCAGCACCATATAAAAATAAAGATATTGTGTCCATCTACAACTAAAAACATTAAAAAAAAAAAAAAAAAGCACTAATGAGCTACCAAAACTGAAGACTTAAAAGGCTAACACTAGAGAAAGGGGAGCTTAAGAAATACAAGTTGATATGTACAACCACCTTTTCTCTGGTAGCATGATGATATTCTAAGTATAAGACAAGAAATAGGTGCCGCGTCCGGCCAAGGGAGCCAAGTCCGGCGAGGGACGGCGAGGTTAAAAGACACACAGGACACCAAGGTTCTTCATCCAGGAGTCAATAATCTTTATTGCTAACATACCTTTTTTTATACCCCAAGCAGCAGAAATGGAAAACTACCCAAAAGCAGGAGGGAGGGGGGAGAAATTTAGTTTCAACATCTATTATTGTCAGGTACCGAAACCTCCCTTAACAATAAGTCCATCAGACCAGAAAAGGTCAAGGCATTCCCGTGGGATACATATGTCTCAGACGGATAAGCAGGAACAGAAAAACCGCAAGTTCGCCATGGCCTTGTGAGCTGGCCACACTGGCATGCAGAACAAACTAGTGGAGGTAGGGCTCCAGGGGCCAGGGTGGACCTGCTGCCAACAATAGGGAACGCTGCTAATGAACAGAGAAACTGACAGCTCTTGGCCATCTCCTGAGACTGGAGTAACTAGGAGATTTGAGGGTCATCTACCATATGACTGGTTTCCCCATCAAAAAGACTGCAGGGCTGGGAATGTGGCTCAAGCGGTAGGGCACTCGCCTGGCGTGCGTGCGGCCCTAGTTCGATCTTCAGCACCACATAAAAAGATGTGTCCACCGGAATTAAAAAATAAATATTAAAATTCTCTCTCTCTTAAAAAAAAGAAGAAGAAGAAGACTGCAGAAGACTGCTAAGCAGAAGCTAAAAGTGGGAGACTGAAAACCTCTAATGAAAGGCACAGAGTTGTTATCAGGTTAATTGTGCTGATAAGACAAAAGAGTAGAATTAGGATCTGCCAGTGGAAGGAACTCTATTGAACAGAACAGATTCTCAATGGAAAGCCCCATAAGGAGTCTGCAGGCCATCCCAACAGCCAAATCAGACATGCTAACTATTTCTAGGGCCAAGAATGATTTTAAAAAACTTTTTTTTTTTAGTTGTAGATGGACACAATACCTCTATTTTTATGTAGTGCTGAGAATTGAACCCAGTGCTCCACACAAGCTAGGCAAGCACTCTACCACTGAGCCACAACCCCAGCCCAGGGCTGGTAATTAAACTATGAAAACGGCACATAGAGCAGGAGGGAAAGAGAGAAAACAATTCCCTTATTGATTTGGTTTCTACCTGTGTGACTTTGGGGCAGCTACTTAACTTTCATTTGCCTCCATTTGTAAAATAGAAATCATAAGGTCACCAACAGAATTGCTATGAAGAGTTAAGGGAATTAATATGCTTGGGCACTTGGCTCAGGTAGTAACAAAAATGATCCTCCTGGTTAACCTCCTCTCCCACTAGTCCATCAGTCCACTCCTTTCTTTTTAATATTTTTTATAACTTTATTTACTTTGTATGTGGTGCTGAGGATAGAACCCAATACCTCACCTGTGCTAGGCAAGCACTCTACCACTGAGCTACAACCTAACCGCCATCAGTTCACTTTTGGAAGTCACTTTTTAGATTGATCAATGACTTCATGCTCCCATAAGTCCTCAGATACAACATCCAGTAAATTGTAGTTATCTTTCATCAATTGATCATTCCTCTCACCTCTTCCCAGCCAGGTCACAAGAGACTTTGCTCCAAAGAAAACCAACTCTCACAAATATCTGTGACTTGCACAAGTTTTTATATTAGCCCAAATATGTGGTATGAATAAAGTTGTACAAAATGTACACTAAAATTTTCGAATTAAAAAGATTGGAGCCAGGCACAATGATACGGGTCTGTATTCCCAGCAGCACAGGAGGATGAGACAGGAGGATCACAAGTTCAAAGCCAGCCTCAGCAATTTAGTGAGACCCTGTCTCAAAAACAGTTGGGGATGGGGTTCAGTGGTGGAGCACCCCTAGGTTCACAGGGTGCTAGGAGTGTAGTTTAGTGCATGAGATCCTAGCTTTGAGAAAAAGCAAAGCAAAACAAAACAAACAGAAGAGGATTGGGGAGTTGAGCCAGTACTACATGTTTACCCATTTATTCCTGTGTAAAGATCATAATAATCACAATTTAAAATTTTAAGGCTGTGTCTGGGGGTATAGCTCAGTGATAAAGCTCTTAACTAGCAGGCACAAGGCATGGGTTCAATACCCAATACTACAAAAATAAATAGGTACATTTTGAGTACAGTTTTTCCCCCTAGAATATTTTTCTCTTGTCTTAGAAGGACTTGAAGAAACATAGACCCTGATTTCAATGGGTGGGACTTAAAGAATCCAGATTTCTTCTCCTTTTACATTTCTCTTCAACTTGACTTATGTGGTCCCAGGCTGCAACAAATTAGGATCCATTCCTGAGATTTCAATTAAGAAGGCTCACTCTCAGGGATCATAAATTGAGTCTGTCCTACCCATCATTTGTCTCATTTATATTAAGAACAATAAAAGGGTCAGACATGGTGGCACATGCCTGTAATCCCAACAACTCAGGAGGATGAAGCAGGAAGATCAAATGTTCAAGGCCAGCCTCTAGGTTCCTAAGCAACTTAGTAAGACCCAGTCTCAAACTAAAAAATAAAAAGGGCAGGGATGTAGCTCAGAGGTACAACACCCCTGGGTTCAATCCCCAGTACCCCCCCCCAAAAAAAAATTGTCTCTTTTACTTAAGGTTAAACTAAAAATTTTTCTGAGTTCTAGGATCAGGAAGGGAGGTCTGATTCCTATTCAGTTATATATAACAAAGGTAGGTTATGCTGGGTATATTGATCAGGGTCCAGTTAAGAAATTAAAAACCACAGTATTTCAACAGTGGGCTTTCAGCATAGGGAATTAGTTATAGAGGTGATAGGACAAAAAGGAACACTGAAATAAGCCAAAGATGATAACTGCAGAAAGTGGCTGCCACCCTCAAAGCTGAGAAACAAAAAGGTCATTTTTATTTTTGATTACTAGAATGTAGGAGCTTAGAGTATGGGGTAGGTTGGATCCTGAAGCCTGGGTATGTAGACATCTGAGAAGAAACACCTCCCAGTTGCTGTTGGTACTTCCTAAATGGCCCAATTAGTCTATCTCTAGAACTAGAGTTGAAGGAATTTGGAGGTTGAGTCAACTACCACTGCCTGAGTTATACTGGCAGGAATATAAAAAAAGAAACTCATTAATAAAATTTAGTAGGAAGCCAGCTGGCAAAGGACTCTGGGATTTTTTTTTTAACATCATAGCAGAATTTAGAATAGCAGGTTTGGAAATAAGACATGGGGGTAGGAAAACACATCAAAGATGTTTTCCTTTAACAGATTTTAGACTAATATATCCAGAAATTTCTAAGGCAAAAACCTGGAAGCTCCTATCTTGACAAGATGGAGTAGTATTTTTTTTTTTTTTTTTTTTTTAAATTGATTCTTTTTTTTTTTTTTTTAAAGAGAGAGTGAGAGAGATAGAGGTAGAGAGAGAGAGAATTTTTTAATATTTATTTTTTAGTATTTGGCGGACACAACATCTTTGTTTGTATGTGGTGCTGAGGATCGAACCCGGGCCGCACGCATGCCAGGCGAGCGCGCTACCGCTTGAGCCACATCCCAGCCCCAAGATGGAGTAGTATTGTGTGTGGGGAAGTGATGCTTACCCAAGGGGGGTGGGTCATGAACTGAAATTAATTTACATGCACGTATGAGTTTGTCAGGATGAACTCAAATATTATGTATAACTATAAAGCTCTAATTTTTTTTTAAAGATGCTTATCCACGAATTCCCAGGAGAGGTCAAATCTCATTAAAGATCAACGGAAGAAAAGTGGAGAACCTTCAAGGACCTGTAGAAAACCCAATTGTTTAGTTTCTCTTTCCCTGATTAAGACCAGAACTGATGATTCAGAAAACAAAATTGTGTGTGCCTCACCCCCACACAGACTGGCAGTCACTTGAAGCTACCA
The DNA here is from genome assembly GCF_021218885.2 of Marmota monax. Lineage (NCBI taxonomy): Eukaryota > Metazoa > Chordata > Mammalia > Rodentia > Sciuridae > Marmota > Marmota monax. The sequence continues at coordinate 7,730,845 of NW_026693473.1, read as the reverse complement.
TTATCATTGTCCCATTTTCCTGACTCCCTATAAACCCTACAATTCCCTGCAATTCTTCATGTACGGAGATGCCAAGAACTCCTCTTTCTTGTTTTCTCCATATAAAATCAATCCTCTAGACATCATCATTAAATTCCCAGAGCTTCTAGTAGGGTACCCCCTAGAAATTATAGAACACCAGGATACAATTCATTTTCTTATTAAAAGGAGGGCATTTAAGTAATTGGAACTAGAACATAATGAAGTAACCCTCTGGAGTAAACCTAGATTACAAAAGATCAGGATAGAGGACATGTGTAACAATGCTAGCAAGAGGCACTGACACTAAATCAAATTGGTTTTAATGTGCAAGAGATTCTACTTCTACAAACTTGAAATGCTGTCACTAATTCAATTCTAAATGTATTGAATTGAAAATAGTGTTTAAAATCTCAGGATTTCAAGAGTGACTGGAAAACAATCCAAGCATAGTGGTGCATGCCTTGTAATCTCAGCAACTCAGAAGGCTGAAGCAGGAGGATCTTTTTCTAACTCGTTGTCCATATCCCAAGTTTTTGTTTTTGTTTTCCCACCCTGATGTCTTAGGTTTTAAAATTAAAAATCTAAGAATGGACTCCTTTTCCTTCCCCCTGCTTCCTATTACATTGATGGCAATAGGCATAATTTTGATTACAAATAATAGAAAACTTGAGCAGGGCATGGTGGTGCACACCTGTAACCCCAGCATCTCAGGAACCTCAGGAGGATTTCGAGTTCAAAGCCAGCCTCAGCAACAGTGAGGTGCTAAGCAACTCAGTGAGACCCTGTCTCTAAATAAAATACAAAATAGGGCTGGGGATGTGGCTTAGTTGTCAAGTGCCCCTGAGTTCAATCCTTGGTACCAATAAATAAATAAATAGATGACCAGCACCATTCTAACAAGCAACCACTAAAATAGGTTATAGGTTATACACCTGTTTAATCAATGACAATTTGGTTCACTGAACACACTTCTATAAACCACTGACTTCTGGAAACCAATCGGTGATGGTCTCGTGTTTTGAAATCAGCTCATCATTGGTGGTCTCACTTCAGGAAACACACCTCTAAAGCTCCTCTGCCTCTATAGCCAACACAACTGATGCAATCACACCTCCTAAAACCATATGACATCAATTAGATAGACAGGTTGCTTTGTGCAATGCGACTATGCGTGGGACTTAAGTATAAACTCAGATTTGGGGTCGGAGAGAGGAGATCTTTTTTGACATTTGACTTAGATTATGAAACTTTTTGTTTCTTATGTTTGCCATGGTGAAGTTTTTAATCTTGATATTTTTCAATTTTTTAAAAATGAATTTTGAATTTTTGTTTAAAATATTTTCTCACTACATATACAAATTTTCACTCCCTCTCACCAATACTGTAGTTTTATTTTTCATATTTAAATGTTTAATTAATTTGTTATTTAACCTGGTATAGAGAGGGAAGCACGATCTCTTTTTTTTAACATTATTTAGGAGAAAAGGAAGGGATTAAGTGCAGTTCTACATACCTTGTAAGAGGATTTAAAAAAAAAAAGGAATAGTTCTCCCAGTTTTATAAAGAAATTGAGACTGGAGCAGTTGACACTTCCTGAGGTGATTCTGACAGAAGGAAAAGTCAGGATTTGTATCCAAATAAGTCTAAGACTCATGTTCTTTCAAGCAATTCATGTGCTGCCTTGTGAAATATGAATTATATAAAATAAACATAAGGCCGGGCATGGTGGCACATGCCTATAATCCCAGGGGCTCGGGAGTTCAAAGCCACCCTCTGCAAACAGCAAGGCACTAAGCAACTCAGTGAGACCCTGTCTCTAAATAAAATACAAATAGGCCTGGGGATGTGGCTCAGTGGTTGAATGCCCCTGAGTTCAATTCCCAGTATCAAATAAATAAATACATAAATGCATAAATTTTAAAAATACAAGAATTAAATATACTTAACAATTGAAATGTGTAAATCACATTTGATTTATTTCTGGTAATTTATGCTGAATATATGGTAAGACTTCCTATCCTAAAAAAGAAGAGAAAGGGGAGCTGGGGTTGTGGCTCAACAGTAGAGCACTCGCCTAGCAAGGGCAAGGCCCTGGGTTTGATCCCCAACACCACATAAAGATAAATAAATAGATAAAGATATTGTGTCCAACTATTAAAAAAAAAAAGGAAGAGAGAGCTGAGCCTGGGCAACCTTGAGGGCAGATTGAGTGACCCATAAAGAAGCATAAGCTGAAGAGGGGAAGAAGATCAGAGAGCTAGAGAAAAGCCAGGTGTGGCACTATCAAAGCTAATAGGAGACTGTACTAAGGAAGGTGTGAGCCAGATTCTAATGAAAAGACTGGTGAACATCTATAGCAATTAGCAACTTTGAGGTCTTGGGTGAGTGACCCCAGTAAAATTGGGTTGGGTACATGTTTGACCAGGACGCAAGAAAAGACCACTGACTCCAATTAAAATCAAATTAAAGCAAGCTTATTATTTCGACCAGCCAGGCTGCCTCTCCCTCCCAAAACGGCGGGAACAAGACAGCACCCCAGCTTTCCTTCAGCCCAGCTTTGTAGCCCAGAAAGTTACACAAAGGGGGGGGGTTACAGATAACAGAACTCTGACAAGCATCACACTAATGGTAGTTTACATTTTTTTGCTGGCCCCAACATCAGAATTTATGAGGACCATTAGAGCCTCAGAGAGGGTCATTGTCTGGTCAGGGAAGGCCAATATTTATGAGGTGTCACTAAGTTTCAGAGAGGGCTGCTATCTGGTCAGAGAGCCAGGCATGCGTGAGTTCAAGGCACGGGCAGGCATTCCAAGCAGGTTCAGAATTTGCAGTAATTTATAGTAAATCCAAAATTATCTTTCCATGGCTTTTTGGCAAGATGGCTCCCAATTTTAATAAAAGATCAGGTTGGGTCTATCATACAGTGTGAGCAGATGAGATTGGAGTAGGTTCAGAAGCAAATATGAAGCGATAAAATGGAAATGGTAGTATAGCCAATAAGGTAGAGAAGTTTGATTCTGAAGGTGGTGTTGGGGCTAGGGCATAGCTAGAGTGAGGAAGAGAACACCTGGGTGTCTTTAAATGTCATTGGAGAAGGCTCATTTGAAAAGAAACTTTTTTATACACATGCAGGCAAAAGAGGAAACAGTGTCACATTGGAGGAAAGATGGCTTTTCTGTGGTGAGAGAGAAAGAGGGAACAGAATGCATTTGTGTATAGATTTGGGTTTTAGTATCAACCCACTCTTGCTTGGTGGCTCAGTTTCAAGCGAGTGGTAGGATGGCTTAAGAGACTTGAAGAGAGAGAAGAAGGGCTCTTCTTTGGATTCCCCTAAATTTACCTGCTTTTTATGCCTGCCACTTCATAGCAGCCAATTCTACTTGGACTCAGAAGAGTTCCTTCCACCACATAACACCTTATTTCCAGCCTGTGCCATGTGCCAGGCCTGGGAGTTGATTTTACTCTACTTGTAATAAATGAGCCTATTACTGTTTCATGGATGTTGGCAGAAGACATGAGATACTTGGGTCAGAGAACAAGGACTTTATTACCTTAGCACAACACCTGCATTTGTGTATCAGTTTTCCTTCAAAGAGACAAGAGAGTAGCAATATTTAATAGAGTGAATTTATTCTTTTTTTCTTTTTAATCCTGTATTATAATTATACATAATAACAAAATTCACTGTTGTTACGTATTTGTAGATGCACACAATTTAGTAATATAAGTTGGTCAACTTTATTTCCCATTACCTCCCTTTTCCCTCTTCTCCTCCCTCCCCTGAATCCCCTTCCTCTATTCTACTGGTTTCCCTTCTATTTTCATAAGATCCTCCCTACAACTTGATTCCATGTATGTGAGAAAACATGCAACCCTTGACATTATGAGTTTGGCATATTTTGCTTAACATAACGCTCTAAACTTCCATTCATTTTTCTGTAAATGACATGATTTCATTCTTCTCTATGGCCAAATAAAACTCCATTGTGTATTTATACTACATTTTCATCCATCAGTGGACACCTAAGCTGTTTCCATAGTTTGACTGTTGTGAATTGTGCTTCTATAAATGTAGTATGCATATATTATTACAGTATGATGACTTTAATTCTTTAGGATAAATACTGAGGATACTGAGTCATAGGGTGGTTCCATTCCTGTTTTTTGAGGCACCTCCATACCGATTTCCATATTGGTTGTCCTAATTTACAATCCCACCAAGAGTGGAAAAGTGTCCACTTTTCCACATCTTCTCCAGCATTTATTAGTATTTGTACTTTGATGACTGCCATTCAAATTGAAGCAAGATAGAGTAGTTTTGATTTGCATTTTTCTTATTGTTAAAGATGTTGGACATTTTTATGATGTTTGTTGGCCATTTGTATTTCTTATTTTGAGAAGTGTGTTAATTCACTTGCCCATTTTTTAAGGTGCATTAAACTAACATAATAGTGGGATTCATTATACCACATTCATAAATGAACATAACATAATTTGGTAGGTTTCATTCTCCAGTACTTTCAATCCCCTCCTCTCCTTCTTCCCTCTTGATCCTATTCCTTTACTCTATTGGTCTTCTTGGGATACATTTTGAAGGAAGCTGAGATTCTGTGTGAGCAAGTAAGGGTGACCTGCCAGCAAAATTTTGGATAAATATTATTGTGAACTCATTTGCACCCATAGGCTGATAAGGTCTGAAACATTCAAGTTACACTTCTAAAAACCTATAGGTAGTTTATGGTAAGATGATAAGAACTGGGTTCTAGAATCAGATAAACATGAATTCAAATTCTGCTCCCAGTTGTATATATAGCCCCAGCCTCTCTGAATGTTTCCTAAATGGTTAAATCATAAAGTTGTTGAAAAGATTCTATGACTAGCATAAGTATGAGAGAATAAGTTTTTAAAATATTTTAACCAATATTTTATCTGGTCCTTGCACTATTTGGTCCTTCCTGCATTTATCAAGGTGGGATACTGGGCAGGTTCCTTCAGAAAAGGATTCACCTAGAAAATAAAAAATTCCCAACACTGAAAAAAAAAGTTTAAAAAGGACAAACATCTCTTTTATTTCTTTAGTAGTTCATCTTTATCCACACGGAATGCATTCCAACCCCCCCCCCCCCGCAGTGGATGTCTGAAACTTCAGATAGTACTGAACATGGTACATGCTGTGTTTTTTCCTATACATACTTACCTATGATAAAGTTTGATTTATAAATTAGGCACAGTAAGTTTAATAACAATAAGATAGAATGATTATGATAATATACTATAATAAAAGTCATGTGAATGTGGTCTCTTTCTCTCTTAAAATATATCTTATTGTACTCCACTCACTCTTCTTGTGCTAAAATGAGAATAACATGCTGAGGTGATAAGATGAAGTGAGGTGAACAAAAAAAAAAAAAGTTAGAGTACTGTTGCCCTTCAGATGAGATGTCAGAAAGAGTCTCATCTGCTTCAGGTGATCCCAGATCATTGAGCCATGATGATATCAGCCCAACTATGTGTCAAATCTATGTTAACAAAGCAATCCAGCCACTTAGAAATCAAAATCCTGAACTACAAATATTTCACTATATGGATGATGTATAATATTAGCACACAAAGATAAAAACACATTGCTAGAATGTTATGCCACACTTACAAACTTATTAAAAAATTATAATCTAGAGATAGCAATAGATAAAGTACAATTAAATTTTCCAATAAATTATTTAGGAGTTCTATTATCCTCAACCATGGTCCATCCACCAAAAATTCAAATACGAGTAGATCAACTCAAATCACTTAACGACTTTCAAAAGTTATTAGGAGACATAAATTGGAAAAGGCCTTATCTAGCCATACCAACAGGAGAGTTGGGACCTTTATTTTATATCCTGAAAGGTCCATCAGATCCAAATTCACCCCGAGTGTTAATGCCTGAAGCAAGAAAGGCATTAAAAATTATTGAAACATATGGAAAATATGCATTTGGATAGAATTGATATAAGTTTGCCTTTATTATTTATTGTAATAACAACAAAAAATATTCCTACAGGAGTATTTTGGCAAGAAGGTCCATTATTGTGGATACATTTATCTTATTCTCCTAACACTATTCTTACTAGGTATCCTGAGGCTGTAGGACAATTAATACTCAAAGGAATAAAAGCAGCAAAGGGAGTGTTTGGAATTTCTCCCAATAAAATTATTACTCCATATACTATGGATCAAATTGATGAGTTAGCTAATGAGTTAAATACTTGTAATTATGTGTAAATCTAATGTTTCATTTGATAATCACTTACCATCTAATCCTTTATTGTCTTTTTGGTCTTCGCATCCTGTAGTTTTTCCAAAAATGACAAGAAAAACGCCTATCATGAATGCTCCAAATATATTCACTGATGGGTCAAATAATGGTACAGCAGTAGTTACCCCTGATCAAACTTTTACATTTTTAGTACCCAAACAATCAGCTCAAAAGGTAGAGCTTAATGCAGTATTACAAGCTTTTGTGATGTTTAAAGATTCTGTATTTAATTTATTTTCTGATAGTCAGTATATAGTTAATGCTATAGTATCCCTTGAAGATGCTGGTAGGATTTCCCCTTCCTCTACTGTTTTCTCTTTGTTTTCCACTCTACAAAGTCTAATCTGGGACAGAAAAGATCCATTTTTTATAGGACATATCAGGGCACATACAGGATTGCCTGGAGCCCTTAGTTTGGGCAATGATTTAGCAGATAAAACTACACATGACATACATATTTTCTCTACACTAGAAGAAGATACAAATTTTCATAAAAGGTTCCATGTCAATGCTACTACTTTACAAAATTGTTTTAAAATAACTAAGGAACAAGCTAGACAAATAATAAAACAATGTCAAAATTGTGTGACCTTTTTACCACAAATTAATCTTGGAGTCAATCCTAGAGGACTGATACCTAATCATATTTGGCAGATGGACGTCACACACTTGCCACAATTTGGAAAATTAAAATATTTGCATGTTACAGTTGATACTTCTTCTGGATTTTTGATGGGCTCCCTTCATGCCGGAGAAAAAACTAAAGATATTATAGCTCATTGCTTACAAAATTTTGCCACTGTGGGTGTTCCAAAACAGTTAAAAACAGATAATGGTCCTGGTTATACTTCTACCTCTTTTAAACAATTTTGCTCATCATTTGGCATTACTCATATAACAGGAATCCCATACAATCCACAGGGAAAAGGCATAGTTGAAAGAGCTCATCAAACTATTAAAATGTACTTATTAAAGCAAAAAGAGGGTATATATCCCCCAAAAGGGGTATATATCCCCCAAAGATAAACTTAAAATAACCCTTTTTACTCTAAACTTTTTAAATTTGGATTCATCAGGACTTAGTGCTGTGGAAAGGCATATGTGTCCAAAAAATGTACATAAGCCCAAGGTACTTTGGAAGGATATTCTAACAGGACAGTGGCAAGGTCCTGACCCAGTGATTGTCTGGAGTCGGGGGTCTGTTTGTGTGTTTCCACAGGGAGAACAGCAGCCGATTTGGATTCCAGAGAGATTAACTAAAGCGATTTCTACAGACCAAAAAGAAGATGACTTGGCTCAAATCCATAACAGCTGATATCCTTACATCTGCAACAGTGGTTCTCCCACACCTGGAGGCTAATGAATAATAAACACCATTAAAGCCTGTTTCAAATGTAAGAAACCTTGGGGCTTGCTTGTGGGAATACCTTCAGACCCATATGCAAGTTACAGGAAGAAGGATGAGATATCAAAAGAAGAGTCAAACCTAGGTGGTAACCAGGATGCTTTTTTCAATATCTATTTTATTATTATTGCCCTTTCCCACATCATGAAGTTCTATTTTATTTTTTGAGCTCATACAGACCTAGGTTAATGTTTTTCTGATCAGTTCTATTTTTTGACTATGGAGTTTTTAAACATTGCAATGGAGATTTCACCTGTAAAAAGCTACAAGGCCTTTATTATGTTATGTGTTGTATGTATTGTGTCATGTGTGCACACTAGTGTTTTGTGTTGTATGTCTGTATGTGCGTATGTCTATATCATATATGAGGAGCGCTCATGAAAAAATGGATCCAAATATTTTTTTTATTCACGTGATTTAAATGGTTTAATTTAAATTGGGTAAACAACTGTTGAGGATTGTTTTAATATGTGAACAAAAAAAGGAGGTTAACAGATGTGTTTGTTTACTTTCACCTTTCCTTTTCATTATATTTAATAATTCTGTTCAGGATAATATAAATTGTTCAGAAAATTGCTTTCTTTTAGTGCCTGCTGGAATGTTACATAATTTTTTTTTATCCATCATTGCCAGAATTCCTATCTTCATCCCAGTGCCAGTGAAGACAAAGATAAAACCAAACTACAGCTTCTGCGATAGCTATCACAACAAACTGTATAAACTGATGCATCAATGAATAATGTAACTCAACAAGTGATGCTCAATCAAGGAGTTGATTTACCTTGGGAGGAAATGGACATATTAATAGATTCCTCTGCTTTGAACTGCTTGCAGAAATTGCGGGGACTATGTATCACTTGTATGCATTGTCAATTATCAGTTGGTGCAGCGAATTGTGGTAGTGCTGGAGTATCTTTGCTGATGGTGTCATCGGTGGTACAATGTTTCCAAAGGAGCCGCCAATTGGCTTGGTGTCGTGGCATTTTGCATCCTCCTCCCTTCTGCTTGTGAAGGCCAAATTTGGGGGCCAACAGAGGTGAGGCAAAGAACCTCACCCCCCCACACACACACTGGTGCAAAGGCCTATCCACAAGTATGGCTGTATGCTGGACTGGTAGTCAATGACAGGTAAGATCCAATTGCAATGGTACCAACCTAAGACAGGAGGCTGACGCCTTGAGGTCAGCTCATCTGATGACGGGTAAGCACCATATGTAGATTTGGACAACCTAAGACAGGCACGGTCCCTAAACCACATGCTCGTTGTTTAATTAAACAGAAGGGGGGAGACTGAGAGCCAAGGCCCAGTCAGAATGAGGCCTGGCATTTGCCAGCGAACCATTGAGATGATGATTTGAGTTAAGCTATATATAATTGCTGTGATGCTGGATTGATTGAATTGTATATTTGACCTTTACTGTCAGGCAATAGGGCGGCTCTTGCTGCCTCGGGCACCCGCTACTTTGGAGTTCCCATGAAGTTCGGAGAGATTGGAAGGAGCCTGATGGAGGGAGTGTGTTCCCATGTGGTGTGTGGAGTGCCAGTGAGAGTTGGGGAATAAAGAGTTGCTGTTTGAATCTACAAGGCTTTGTGGCGGCTCGGTTATTTGTGCCCGGCCAGACTGCGGCAAGTATGGTCAAGATGTCAATTGGCTGTGGTTTCTGAATGAAAGACTGGTGATGGCAAGTCAATCAGTGCTGCCTGTTGGCAGAAGGCCTGGCTCCTTGCCACACAGGTCTCTCCACAGAGCTTCTTGAGTATCCTCATGATATGAGTAATGCAAGAAGGAACAAAATGGAAGCTGCAATTCCTTTTATGACATAATCTTGGAAGTCTCATACTTCTGACATGTTCTTTTTATTAGAAGTAAGTCACTAAATCTGGCCCCTTCTAAAGAGGAGAGGAATTAGTTACCCTTTTTTGAAGGAAGGCAGGTCAAAGAATTTGTAGATAATATTTTAAAACAACCCCGGGTAGTATCTAACCCAGCCCTGAACTGCTTTGTAAGAGGAGTTCCTGTCCTGTGGAATCTAATTTGGGACAAATAGCCAGGTCACCTCATCACAAAGGTAGGGGCTTTTGGATAAAAAATATTTTCCTTTGCAATTATGCCCTATAACACAATCATAGCCAATGAGAAAAACAGGGAACTCTGCTGGGAGTTTCTGAGAAAGTTTTTGCTAAAGCTATCCTGCAAACATGAGCAAAAGACAGAATTATCAGCCCTGACTTCACTGAACAATTACCAGCCTGTCTACCTCTTGACATCTTATTATATAAGAGAAGTGACCCTCTTTTACTAGCCACTGATAGCCAAGTTTTCTTTCCTTCCTTCCTTCCTTCCTGAAAGAATTCCCCACGCAAAGACACTTCGCCGGGAGAATTCCAATTTTATTGCAAAAAGCAGTGTGCTTATATAGAACTAAGGGGGAGATGGTAGGGTTTAGATAAATGGCAGGCAACCCGTTTATTGGCAAGTTCTTTCAGATATCAGCTCTGGAGCCCAGGAATTAGTTCTCACTGGGGCTAAGGTTCCCCGCCAGCGAGATTTGAAATTGGCGCCGGCGGGAGAGTTCACACGGGCGGGAACTTTTTGCGCCACTGCAGAAAAGAAGAAGGTAGGAAGAAGAGGTGCTTAGGCGCCATGTTGGGGTTTTTTCTCTGGGGTATGGCTGCCGTTTATACTTTTCCCAACACTTCCTTTCTTTCTTGTAGGGGATTGAACTCATATCCCCATCCCTATTTTGTATTTTATTTGGAGACAGGGTCTCACTGAGTTGCTTAGTGCCTCACTGTTGCTGAGGCTGGCTTTGAAGTTGCAATCCTCCTGTCTGAGGCTCCCGAACCACTAGGGTTACAGGTGTGTGCCACGGTGCCCCACTCAAGTTTTCTAATATTTGTAGTCAAAATTATGCTTATTGCTATCAATGTAGTAGAAAGCAAGGGGAAAGAAAAGGGGTACATTCTTAGATTTTTAATTTTAAAACCTAAGGCTTCAGGGTGGGAAAACAAAAATTAAAAAACTCGGGATATGGACAACAGATTAGGTCCCAACTTTGAGATGATGGGACCTGGGTTTTTGTCCCAGATAAGATTCTATAGAACAGGAACTCCGTCTTACAGATGGTTGTAATAATGTAATAATTGATTACAAGTAATGAGACTACCTCATCCCTAGGTTCCATAAAGATATCCTGGTCTGGGAATAATAAAAGTTAAACTGATTTATGGAAAAATAAAATTATACTTAATTGTTACATCAGTTTGTGAAGTAAAATTTATACTTACATTATACAGAAACTCTCATTTGACTGAAAATGTCATTCCTTTCTTGCCCTTCGATGTCTTACTATTACCCTAAACCATACTTGTAGTCATTCTCTGAAACTTCACTTTTTTAAATTATTATTTTGTGATGCCAGGGATCAAACCCAGGACGTCATACATGATAGGTGGACACTCTGCCATTGAGCAATACCTCCCGTACCAGAAAACTCATTTTTCTTCTTGATCTCTTACTAGAAATCCCTTTTTTTCTCCTTTCAGGCTTACAATCTTGATATTTATTTTTAATTTTGCTTCTTCTTCAGCTTCTCTAACTATTATTTCTTTCTTGACATTTCATTCTTTTCTCTCTCTCTTCCCCTTTTCTTCCCCCTTCTCCCTCTTTCTTTTTTAAAGTCTTTTATTACCAGAACTGATAATGCATTTAATATATTAACTTTTCAATTACAATGCAGCTGCAGCTTCTGCAAAACTATTCTGTAGGGGGAGGTATTTAGACACAGAAAATCACTAAAAATGCAGAATACTGTTTTAAAACAAACAGTAACTAGGAGTATAGTTCGGTGGTAGACCACTGGCTTAGTGTATTGAATGCCCTAGGGTTGATCCCCAGCACCACAAGATGCAAAACACACACACACACACACACACACAAAAAAAATGCCCACAGAAATTTTTAAAAACCATTGCAGAATTCAGGTGTGATAGCACAATCCTGCAATCCCAGCTACCTGGGAGACTGAGAAATGGGGATCACAGGTTCAAGGCCAGCTTCAGCAACTTTCGGAGATCCTATTTCAAAATAAAACAGGGTGGGGGCTGGGGTTGTGACCCATTGGTAGAATGCTTGCCTTGCACTGTGAGGCACTGAGTTTGATTCTCTGTACCATATAAAAATAAATAAATAAAATAAAGGTATTATGTCCATCTACAACTAAAAAATAAATAAATAAAAATAAAAACAGGGAATATAGAATGTTTCTGGTTTCAATCCCCAGTACCACAAAAACAAACAAACAAAAAACAAGACCATTGCAGAGCAGATAAGATGTAACAAATTATTGAGACAAAATTAAAAGGAAAGTGGAATCCCAGAAAGGAAAACATTAAGCCTACTTTCTTTGAGGACATTTGTCAAACCTGGTGAACTTGAGCTTAAAATTTCATGGCACTGTTGCTGAAAGCTTGGTCCTTGTCCCGGGTGCCAATCCAATAATGAAGACATGATTTTGAAAAAAAAAAAAAAAAGGAAAAGGAAAGTTTATTGCTTTGCTAGCAAAGGAGAAACACAGGGGGACTCCTGTCCAAAAGACTGTGATTCTGCCCATCAGCAGGAACAGGGGGCTTTAAATATATATATTTTGTTGTAGATGAACACTATATCTTTTTTTTAGTCTCTGAATGAAGAACTTTATTTACTTATTTTTTATTTAATTGATTTTATTTTTTAACTACATGACAGAAAAATGCATTACAATTCTTATTACACATACAGAGCACAATTTTTCATATCTTTCTAAATTTTTATTTTATTTGTTTATTTAATGTGGTGCAGAGGATCTAACCCAGTGCCTCAAACATGTGAGACAAGGGCTCTACCACTGAGCTACAACCCCAGCCTGGAACAGGGGGCTTTTAATTGATTACAAGTAATGAAATTCAGAGAAAATGAGATTAGGCAGGAGAAATCAGGAAGGAGAAGAACAGGGAAAAGAAGATCAGGGAGAAGATGAGGAAGGAAAAGTTTAAGGAAAATGCCGCAGTCTGGCTGGGCACAATCAGGAGCCACTTGTCAAAAGAAACTAACTTTATTTTTAGAACCACACACGCCAAACAAAACAGCCTCTCAGGAAAAACCCTCAGAGCCCCAACTGCCCCCACCGGCTTCCCACAAGCCTCTCTCTCCCACACAAGCCTCTCTCCACCTCCCACAATCCTCCTGCTCTTGAGGCCGATTGGCTGGGTCACGTGGGTGGAGCCAAAAAAGTCCCCCAATGAGCAGCTCCATGGTCTGAAAGGGCAGGGAAACAGCCCAATGAGCAACATCTAGCTGATTGGCTCCTCTGCGGTGATGCTCTTTGGGCTGTTTCCCTGCCCTTTCAGACCACGGAGCTGCTCATTGGGGGACTTTTTTGGCTCCACCCACGTGACCAGCCAGCAGCTGGAAGTTTGCTGGCAGCTGGAAGTCTGCTGGGGCCCCTTCGGCTGTGGCTCTCAACAGGAAAAGAAAATCAGGGAGGAGGTCAGGGATAAGGTTGGGAAAAAAAAAAAACATGTAAGTTTCAGAGCCACAAGGGATATGTAGTCAAAGTGCAGCACCATGGGGTATGGAATAAAGAAGTGAAAGGCCAGAGTTACTACAGGTATGGAATTGTATTAGTTTGCTAGGGCTGCCATAATAAAATACTATAGACTGGGTGGCTTAAATCACAGGAATGGATCCACCATCAGTGGACACCTAAGCTGTTTCCATAGTTTGACTGTTGTGAATTGTGCTTCTATAAATGTAGTATGCATATATTGTTACAGTATGATGACTTTAATTCTTTAGGATAAATACTGAGGATACTGAGTCATAGGGTGGTTCCATTTGAAAGGTTAAAGAATTTGAAATGTAAAAGATAAGATTTGTTTCAAGTTCTGTAAAGTTTTTAAGTTCTGTTAAGTTGTATTTGGAACCTGAAATTCATGTGGAAGTTTAAAACAACTCCCGGAAAAGCCACTGAAATGTATGTTGAAATCTCCCCTGACCATCTGGTTGCTCTGTAAAAACAACCCCCTCCCCACCCAGAAACCGTGCAGTCCTGCACGTACACACCTCAGGACTTAAGCCAATCAGTTCGAATGTATACCCTTCTTTGTGCTGACCAATCACCCCTACCCGACTTGTTCCCGCCAGTGAATGTACTAATCATGGTTAAGCGTTGTTTGATTTTCCCGCAGCGTGTGATGATTTGCTATGCTGTATGTGAAGTCCTTTCCAAAGAATGTATATAAGCTGTGCTCAAGCTGTTCTTGGGGCTCTTTGCTCTTTACCCCTTCGAGGTGAGCTTGGAGCCCCAGCATGCTGGACCCCCAATAAACCCTTTACTGTTGCATGAGACAGTCTCTTGGTGGTCTCTTCCTCTGACGTTCGCCCGACCTTTACACATTCACAGTTTTCCTGCAGTTCTGAAATCTGGGAGTCTAAGATCAAGGTGTTGGTAGGTTTGGTTTTTTTTTTTTTTTTTTTTTTTTTGTTGTTGTTAGATTGTTGAATGTACTTCTCTTTTTTTTTGAGAGAGAGAGAATTTTTTAATATTTATTTTTTATTTTTCGGCAGACACAACATCTTTGTTTGTATGTAGTGCTGAGGATCGAACCCGGGCTGCATGCATGCCAGGCGAGCGTGCTAACGCTTGAGCCACATCCCCAGCCCTGGTAGGTTTGGTTTCATCTTGAGGCCCCCCTTTCTTGGCCTAGATGTGGTAATTCTCTTTATCTTCACATGGTCTCCTCAGACAAGGATTATAAAATATGACTACCATGTTTAAAGAAATCAAACAGTGCTATCTTGAAAGCATTTGCAAGAAACAAGAATTTTTTAAAGTAATGAATAAGATTGTAAATAAAACTTCTAGAAATAAAAATAATAAGATTTTCAGGGGCTGGGATTGTGGCTCAATGGTACAGCGTTCACCTAGCATGGGCGGGAAAAGAGCATTACAATGAATACCTATGTAATCAATACCTAAATTCAACAACTATTTACATTTACTATAGTTGTTTTATTTATTTTTAAATTTACTGAATCACTTAAAAGTTGCAGAATCATATTTTATTCCTACATTTAGAGTATATTTCCTAGAAATAAGAACATTTTCTTTTATAATGTCATTATAACATTCAAGAAAATTATTTCCTAATATTATCTCATATAGAGTCCACATAATTTTTGGCTTCCCGAAAAAGTCTTTTATAGCTTTTTTTTCTTTTTGCAACCAAGATCTAATCAAAGCATCACACTTTATTATGTTTCTCTGTGTGCTTTATACTGAATGACATCCCCAGCCCACTGCATATGGATGCAGTGATGCCTTTTCACTTTCTTTTCATCTATAACTGTCCACTGCTATTCCTTCTTACCGCCCTGTCTCTACCCATGTTGAGTTTTGTTGTTGTTGTTGTTTGGTGGTGCTAGGGATTGAACCCAGGGCTTTGGACATGCTAGGCAATTGCTCTGCTGATTAAACTATAAACCAGCCCACCACTAATTTTTGAAATGACTGAGACAGGCTTGTGAATGCCCATTTCCTGGATTTGCCTGAGTGCTCCCTGATAGTCTCCCGCCCCCCCCCCCCCAGTGCTGGGGATTGAACCCAGGGCCTTGTGCATGCCAGACAAGCACTCTCTATCAACTGAACTATACCCCCGCCCCCCATAGTGTTTTTTAACTTGTTTCTTGATCTTCCTGTATTTTTTTGTAGTTTGAAAAACAGACCTATAAGTTTGATTGGTAACAGTTTTGCTAAGAATAAGACATAGTTGCTGCTGTGATTCCTAACACATCACATTAAAAACAAAAAATGTTAAGTTGCCCTACTCTTAGTAATGTTAAATTTGATCACTTGGTTAAGGTGATGATTGCTATCTTTCCAAACTTGAAATTAAAGAGTCACAGGACAATTTACCAGCTTCTTATAAAGTCAAAAATATTACATAGTAACTATATAAGCTAGCAATTCTACACCTTGGTATTTTCCCCAGAGAAATGGAAACATGTTCATACAGATAGTTGTACATGACTTTATAGTACCTTTATTCAAAATTGCCCCAACTGGAAACAACTCAAATGTTATTTAATTGGTAAAAGGGTAATCAGATTATGATACATTATTACAGTGGAAATTTGCTCAGGGATTAAAGAGGAAACAGGGAACAACATGATGATTGTGTGTTTGTGTGTGTGTGTTTTGTATGTGTGTGTGTGTGTGTGTGTGCTGGGAATTTAATCTAGGGTTTCATATGCTACCTACCACTGAGCTACATCCCCAACACCAATTTTATTTTTTAATTTTTCAATACCAGGGATTGAACCCACGAGTGCTTAACCATTGAGCAATATCCACAGTATAAGGTCCTTGTTTAGCATCTGGATGGCCAATCTTAAGTGACAGCCACTATTTTAAAGAAAAAGTTTTGCTTTCCCGCCCAAAGGCATTTCTGAGAAAGGGTTACTGCTCCCTCATACCAATCCAACCTTTAACCACCCACATTAGGACCCACCCTGCTCTGATTCCTGAGCCTCCCCCATAAAAGTCCCAGAACCCAAGCCTGTATTGCCTCTCTCTCCTGTAGAGAGATGGCCTTTATTTGTCAATTTTGTGTATCTCTACCTGGTCTCCATCTTTCTTTTCTCGTTTACCCGTCTCTCGTTCCTCCCTTTCCCTTCACTCATCCCTTTTCATTTTTATTTTGAGACAGGGTCTTACTAATTGCTGAAGCTGTCTTTGAACATACAATCTTCCTGCCTCAGCCTCTGAGTTGTTGGGATTATAGGCACGTGCCACCACGCCTGGCCAAATTTTAATTTAAATGCATCATGCTAAATTCAAGAAGTCAGATTCATAGAGCTACATTCTATTTGATTCTATTTATATAACATTCTAGAAATAGCAAAATCCATAGGAATAGAAAATCCTAACCCTAAATGAAAACACTGGCAACTGAAAATTGGAGATTTTCCAAAGAATAATTTTATGTAATTGGGAATAGCAGAGCATTGCAATGGGAATACACATGCCATAGGAAAATGCCGCAGTCTGGCTGGGCACAAAATAACTGAGCCGCCACAAAGCCTTGTAGGTTCAAACAGCAACTCTTTATTCCCCAACTCTCACCAGCACTCTACACACACTTTCCGGGAACATACTCCCCCCACCGGGCTCCGTGCGCCAATTCTCTCAGAACCCTGTGAGAACTCAACAGGAACTCCAAAGTAGCCGGTGCCCGAGGCAGCAGGATCTGCCCTAATCCTGGAGCCGCCCTATTCCCCGGGGCAGGGTCACATTTCAACCATTCCCTCTGGCAAAATGCCAGGTGTCATTCTGACTAAGTTGTGGCTGTCAACAGGAAAACATGGGAAAATTCACAGAGAGGCAAGGGGAAGTTTTTAAAGGTGAAATAAAAAGGATTATAGGAAACATTTTGGACTGGACATGGTAGCACATTCCTGTAATCTGAACATCTTGGGAAGCCAAGGCAGCAGGATGTCAATTCAATACTAGTCCAGACAATTTAGCAGGACCCCATCTCAAAATAAAATAAAAAGGGTTGGGGATGTAGTTAAGTAATAGAGTGCCCTGGGTTTAATCTATAGGACTGAAAAAAAAAAGGCGGAGTGGGGGGAGAGAAAGATTTTGAAACAATATTTCTTGGTTACAAGTGTCAATAATAAGGGTGGCATTAGTCTTAGAGTAAATAGACAATTGATGGGCAGAAAGCATTTTCTGTGTAATGTTGTGGTGGCCTTACAGAAGCATTTTCTATGTAATGTTTTGGTGGCCTTGTGTAAGGCTAAAGTTCTGACAGAATTTTTTTTGAATTTTTTCCTTAGTTACACATGGACACAATGTCTTTATTTTGTTTGTTTATTTTTATGCGGTGCTGAGGATAGAACCCAGTGCCTCACATGTGCAAGGCAAGTACTCTGCCACTGAGCCAAAACCCCAGCCCCCTGACAGAATCTTTTGTGATCAGTTTTTATTATCAGACATATTGTAAGGGTCCGGCGAACGTCGGAGGAAGAGACCACCAAGAGACCGCGGCTCATGCAACAGCAAAAGGGGTTTATTGAGGATCCAATCCAGCGTGCTGGGGCTCCGTGCTCACTCAAGAAGGGAGAGCAGCCCAGAGCCACGAGCAGGGCTTGAACAGTGTTTAAGTACACTTTTGGGGGAGGGCGGGGGCTTTGCATACATCACAGTCTCCTTTAACAAATCATCATACACTGAGGGAAAATCAAACAACAATTCCTAAACATGATTAGTTCATTCATTGGCGGAAACAGGTTGGGCGGGGGTGATAGGTCAGTTCTAAATCGGGGTACACATTCAAACTGATTGGTTTAGGTCCTGCGATGCCTATGTGCCAAGCCGCCCAGGGTCCTAAGTTATTAAACAACCAGATGGTCAGGGGGAATATTTACTGGGCAGTTCCAGGTATTGTCCTAACAGCTACAGGAATTTCAGGTTTTGGGGGTGTAGCATAGGAACTTAACAATACCTGGTCCTTTACTTTTTAACTCAGGCCTTGCAGCTTAGAAACTTTACAATGCCTGGTCTTTTACACTTTAACTTCAATTTCTTTTACTCTTACATTCCCCACTCCTTTTTCTGACTACTTTTAATCTTAAAAGTGATAGATCATAATTATTAAGGGGTCTCATTTTCCATTACTGCCAGTGGAGCATATTGCTGTCTGATTACCATGAGTTCCACCTGTCCAATCTGAGCCTGGAGGAAAGAAACTATACGGTTAAGCAAACAGGGTCCCACAGTCAGTAACAGCATAAGAATGATCAAGGGTCCAGCTAGGGCTGATAGGAGTGTAGTTAACCAGGGGGACGGGGCAAACCAAGACTCAAACCACCCTTGTTGAGTTTCCCTTTCTCTCTGGCACTCTTCAAGGCGTTTTCTTAATTTACTCATGGATTCTTTTACAACTCCAGTATGGTCAGCATAAAAACAACATTCTTCCCTTAGTACTACACAGAGGCCTCCTTCCCTCATAAAGAGGAGATCTAACCCCCGCCTGTTCTGCAAAACAATCTCAGAGAGAGAGGTTAAAGACTCCTGCAAGGCTGTGATAGAGGTCTCTAATGTCTTCAAGTCCTGATCTACTGCTGTTTCTAACTAGGCCATTTGTTGTGACCCCCGGATCATAGCGGCTGCTCCCGTACCTACTCCTGCAGCAGCTCCTATTCCTAATAGGATGGCTAGAGTGAGGGACACTGATTCCCGGTGGAAACGGGTTGTTTTTCCCCCTACTAGACCTTCAAATTATTCTGCATCATGATAAAGCACCCTGGGGAGTATTTGCACCATGACACAATAGTTTACAGAACTGTCAAACACCTGGGCTGAAATGCAAGGAGTTAATCCTGAGTCACATGCCCACCAGGTTCCTTTTTTAGGGACTAGAAAGCCCTGCGTGGCATTGATTTCTCCTGTCTGGGTACATATGTGTTGTTTACTTTTGGGCGGGGACCCTAGACATAAACCTGCTCTGGTTACTTCTGGGAGAGTTAACTTTGGATTTTCGCCCCAACTACAGGTGGAACTCTGCGTCTTCACAGCATAAGTCCCATTAACTGCTATCCCTTCATAATAGGGGGGCGCGGCAGAGAGGCACAGCCAGCAGGATTGGGTGAGATCTGGCTGTGTGGAGTTCAGTACTGTGAAAGTTCCTTTAATCAATTCCCAGGGGGAGGAGTCAGCTATACTCCGGACTGGGGAAGTAGGCAAAGACGGAAACCGGGAGGAATGAGATGGTAGAGGGGTTCTGGTAGTTCTAGGCATGGGAGGTTTGGGATGCTTAATTCCTGGCTTGAGGGGATTGGGCCCTATTGCTGTGGGATTTTCTTCCTGCTTAAGTCGGATGGTGAACCAGAGGCCAAAGTCATAAGTGGGGCCATAAACATCGAATCGCATTCCCCAGGTATTTCCTGTAAGCCAGGTCATCCTGAGGTAGCCCCTTGCTTTGGAAGTGAAAGTTATATTGAGGGGGTTACATAGACTATTTTTTCCACAGCGAGTGCTTGACACTAGGCTAGTTAAACAGTTCCTAGGGTGTATCCAGGTGTCATTTCGCCCTACCTGAATCATGCTGTCTGGGGAGTTTGGTTTCCACCATGCAGCTCCCGTTTGTTCACAACCCCAAGATTTGCAATAAAAGTCACTGGGCCCTCCACAGGTTCGGGCCTGCTTGCGGTTTCGGAAATCAGCTGGGCACACATAATAATCAAGACTGGCTAGTCTATACCTATGATGAGGGCGATGACATCCATAATGCATATGGTGACCCCGTGGGGAATGTTGCCCTGGTTTGGGGTTGAGCGGAATCTGTGTGGGGTCCTCTATGTCAGGGAGGTCCCAGTCAGAGAGGCCTATGGCTAGTTGACAAATGTCCGGGTGGAGAGACGGCCACCAAGTCCATAAGGGGGCTGTATGTGAAATAGACCATATTACTTGTCCAGTGGGATTTATAACTTGCCACTGTTGCTGAACAGGCTGATGGGGATTAGGACTGCTGGTGGTCAGGGGAAGAATCCATAGTCCTACCCACACGACGGACACGCAACTTGAGAGGGTTACCAGTCTGTTCCAGTTTCCAGCCGGAGTCTGGACAGGGCGCAGGCTTAAGATGAGAGGCATGGATCCAGGAAGCGATCCCATCCACTTTCACTGCCGTAGGAGTTATAAGCAGCACCTGGTATGGTCCTTTCCAGCGGGGTTCCAGGGATGACACCTGATGTCGTCTCACGTAGACGAAGTCTCCCACTTGATATCGGTGTGGGGTCCCCTCATCTCCAGGGTGATAGGCAGTGGCCAACTGTTTCCACAGGTATCGCTGGGTTTGTTCAAGGGCTTTAAGTCTGTTAAGCAAGGGGGTGTGAAAGGAATCGTTAAGTCTCAGGGTTGGGGTTAGATCCCTTACTGGAGGAGGGGCACCATAGAGAATTTCATAGGGGGTGAGGTTACACAAAGAGGCGGAGGGGGTATTTCTTGCACGAAACAGTGCATAAGGTAGGAGCATAGTCCAATCTTTTATGCCGGTCTCCAAGCTTAATTTCGTTAAGGTCTCTTTGATGGTTCTATTCTTCCTTTCTACCTGTCCTGAGCTCTGGGGTCTATAAGCACAATGTAACTTCCAATTAATCCCCAGGGTCCTGGCCAATCCCTGACTTACCTGGGCCACAAACGCCGGTCCGTTGTTGGACTCCATTACCTTAGGCAATCCGAATCTTGGAAAGATGTCTTCTAGAATCGTTTTGACCACCATCTGAGCCATTTCTTTCTTTGTGGGGAAGACTTCAACCCATCCTGAAAAAGTATCTACAAAGACTAGGAGATACTTAAGTCCATACCTTGCTGGCTTAATTTCAGTAAAGTCCACTTCCCAGAACTGTCTGGGTCTGGTCCCTCGTAAGCACTTCCCTACAGGAAGCTTGGATGGGTATGCATTAACTAATTGGCAGACTTGACAAGCTCTGGTCACCTGCTCAGCTATTTCTTTCCTCTGTGAGTCAGTCAACAATAAGTCCTTTCTTTTGTCCTTTAAGAGTGCCTGTAACTTCTTTGAGCCTAAATGGGTGAGCTGGTGTACATCTTTGATGTAAAGTTGGGCTTTTTGAAATTGTAAACTTGGCTCTGTAGGATCCCAGAGTTCTGTGTCTGTTTCCCCAGACGATAAGTTACCTGAATGTTCCTGTGCAGCCAAGTCTCCTGGTTGTTGTTCCCCGGCATGGAAACAGTTAACAGGGTCACTCCGCTTAGGGCTGCCAACTTAGCTTCCTCATCTGCCCATCTGTTTCCAACTGCCACAGGGTCGTTCCCCTTCTGGTGCCCCTGACAGTGCACTATAGCTAGTTCTTTAGGGCCTTTTACTGCGAGAGAAGGTGGAGGATCTCATCTTTGTTCTTTATTTCCTTCCCGGCAGAGGTTAATAGCCCCCTTTGCTGGTAAATAGCCCCGTGCACATGAGCAGTGGCAAATGCATAGCAGCTATCAGTGTATATGGTGGCCCTTTTGCCTGTTGCTAGCTCCAGTGCTTTCGTAAGGGCAATTAGTTCTGCTCTTTGAGCTGATGTCCCTTCTGGGAGGCCAGAGGACCAGATGACATTAGTTTTGCTAACTACTGCTGCTCCAGCCCACCACTTACCATCTTGGAGGAAGCTGCTCCCGTCCGTAAACCATACGACCTCAGGGCGAGGCAGTGGCTGATCCTTTAAGTCTCATCGTACACTAGTCTCCTCTGCCAGTATGTGTTGACAATCATGAGCGACAGGTCCTGATGATTCTTCCGGCAGCAGTGTAGCCGGGTTGAGTGGAGCAGGGGGTCCCAGCGTTATTCTGTCTTTGTCAAGCAAGAGGCTCTGGTAATGGGTTATTCTGGAATTTGATAGCCACCTGCTGGAGGCTGACGGATGATGCTCTCCAGGACATGGGGGGCTATAATGGTCAGCTTCTGTCCCAATGTTAATTTATCAGCATCCTTTATTAGAAGGGCTGCCGCTGCTATAGCTCTTAGGCAATGGGCCACCCACTAGCCACTGGGTCCAGTTTTTTTGATAAGTATGCTAACGGCCTTTTCCAAGGTCCCAAAGTCTGAGTGAGCATTCCCCGTGCTATTCCTTTCTTCTCCTCGATGTAGAGTGAAGGGTTTTTCTACATCTGGGAGTGCTAAGGCCGGAGCAGATAGCAGCACCTTTTTGATATTATCAAAAGCCTGTTGGTGTTCTGGGGTCCATTGGAATTGGGCATCCCCCTTTATCAGCAGGTATAAAGGGGCAGCCAGAGACACAAACCCAGGAATCCATAACCTGCAAAAGCCGGCAGTCCCAAGAAACTCTCTGAGTTGTCTCTTATTAGATGGGGGCGGTATCTGCACAACTGTTCGTTTTCTGGGCTCAGTGAGCCATCGTCTGCCACCCCTAAGAGAATAACCCAGGAAGATTACTTCTTGTTGGCAAATTTGGGCCTTTTTGGCAGAAGCCCTATATCCAAGCTGAGCAAGCTCGGATATAGTGCTTGGGTCCCAGACTCACAGTTCTCCTTGGTGTTGGCTGCCAGCAGCAGATCATCCACATATTGGAGTAGGGTAACTTCGGGGTGTGCAGTTCTGAAGTCGTTGAGGTCCCTGTGGAGAGCTTCATCAAAGAGAGTGGGAGAGTTTTTGAACCCCTGTGGGAGTCTAGTCCAGGTTAGTTGGCCCGATGTTCCTGTTTCTGGGTCTACCCATTCGAAAGCAAACAGCAACTGACTGTCCTTATGCAGGTGCAAGCAGAAGAAAGCATCTTTTAAGTCCAGCACAGTGTACCATTTTCGCTCCGGATTCAGAGTGCTAAGCAAATTATATGGATTGGGTACCGTGGGGTGAATGTCCTGCACTCTGTTGTTGATCTCTCTTAGATCTTGAACAGGACGGTAGTCCCCAGTTCCTGGTTTTCTTACTGGTAGCAGGGGGGTATTCCAGGCCGATTGACAGGGCCTTAGGACCCCAAGAGCCAGGTATTTCTGAATATGGGGCCTTATCCCATCCCTAGCTTCTTTGCTTAGAGGATATTGTTTAACACTGATTGGAGAGGCAGAGGCTTTTAATTCTACTACTACTGGAGGTTGTTTTATGGCTAGACCTAACCCAGCAGTCTCTGCCCAGGCATCAGGATAATCTTTTATCCATTTCTGGGGTAGTTTGCCTGTTTGATCAGTCCCAGGGGCCGTGTAGATTTGATGTTCATTTTCTACTGACATAGTCAAAGCCGTGACTATGGGGGTTTTTACTGAAGGATTTAGAAATTCCACTAGGGGACCATCAGGGTTAAAAGTTATTTTAGCCCGGAGTTTGGTGAGCAGATCCCTGCCCATTAATGGGGCCAGGCATTCTGGGATTACTAGGAAGGAGTGATGGACTTTTCCCTTTCCCAGGTCCATAGTCCTCTTTGTTGTCCAAGCCCGATATTTGCTGCCATTAGCCCCTTGAACTAAGGATCTTTTATTAGATAGAGGGCCCAGTGGGGTCTTAAGGGCTGAATATACTGCTCCTGTATCCACTTCAAAGTTCACTAGGGTCCCCTCCACGTCAAATGTTACCCTGAGCTCAGGGAGGGGATCCGAGCCCCGACTTTCCTAGTCATCTTCTAGAGTCAACATGGCAGGCTGGCGTGACTGCCTCTTTTTGGGGCACTCTTTGGCCCAGTGTCCCTTTTCTTTACAGTAGGCACATTGATCTGAAGCCAGGGGCAGCCTTTGACGTGGGCCCAGGTGTGGTGAGCCGTGTTGGTAGACCGTTGCCGCCATTAGAAGATGGCGCCGGTCTCCATTGTGGATCTTGGTAAACAACTCCTTATTAGGAAGAGTTGGCGCGCTGTCCCACAATACCCTATGAGAAAACCCCACGTGGCAGCTTTTGATTGGACTTGAGTAAGCTTTATTAGGCTGTGTGCGGGTGCGTGGAGGAGCGCGCGCTTGAGAGAAGACTAGAGTTAAGGCCTGAATAAACCGCTGAAAGAAGAATCCTGTGTCGTGTCTTCCTTGCTGGCGAGGGGGTCGCGACACCCAGGTATCCTTTCCTGTCTCCCTGCTTTCTAACTTCTGGCCTATCCGTGGCTGTGACCAGGACCTTAGCCAATGCTTTAGTCTGCCTTTTGCTCCTTTCATCTTCCTTTTGTTCCCTCTCCTTCTCCCTCCTCTGTTCCCTCTCTTCCTCAGTTTCTCTCTTATAATATACTTTCTCAGCTTCTTTAACTAAACCTCTTAAGGTCATATCTTGTAATCCATCTAAATGTTGTAACTTTTTCTTAATATCTAGGGCAGCCTGCCCAATAAAAGCGATTGCAACAGATGCCTTTTGGTCCTCTGCCTGAGGATCAAAGGGAGTATACCTCCTATATGCTTCCATAATTCTCTCCAGAAACATTGAGGGAGATTCATTGGGTCCCTGTATAATCTCTCTTACCTTGGCCAAATTAGTTGGCCACCTGGCGGCCGCTCAGAGACCCACTATAAGAGCCCGCCGATAAGTGGACAGATGCTCCCTACCTTCAAAGGTGTTAGGGTCCCAGTTGGGTCGGTTTAAGGGGAAGCCAGCTTCAATGATGTTGGGGAGTTGGGTTGGTCGCCCATCTGGTCCAAGAATATTCTTTCTGGCTTCCAAGAGGATTCTCTCTCGGTCCTATGTTGTGAAGAGAGTCCCCAGAAGTTGTTGGCAGTCATCCCAAGTGGGCTGGTGTGAGAACATCAGCGACTCGACTAAACCTGTAAGTCAGGTGGGGTCCTCAGAAAAAGGGGGATTGTTATTTTTCCAGTTGTATAGATCTGAGGAGAAAGGCCAGTATTGGTAAGCCTGCATCTCCCCCCTGTGCCCATCATCTATTGTGGGACCATAGGGACGAAGAGGAAGCATTACAGGGGCATCCAAGTTTTCCATTAGTCGCCGCCGGCGGGTTCCCTTAGCTGGCCCGGTTTCCTCTGGTGGGGGAGGAGCTGCTGCTGCTACCATGGGGAGATCCCCAGGAGGGCTTGGATCTGGTCCAATTACCTCTAGCAGCGGAGAGGCTGAGTCAGCGGCAGGAGGGTCACCTAGGACGAGTTGGGGGTTTGGGGAGCATGGGTAGAGGATAAG
Organism: Marmota monax; assembly: GCF_021218885.2. NCBI lineage: Eukaryota > Metazoa > Chordata > Mammalia > Rodentia > Sciuridae > Marmota > Marmota monax. The sequence continues at coordinate 7,705,451 of NW_026693473.1, read as the reverse complement.
GAGGGGGGGTGGAGTCCAGTAAAGTTAAATCCTGTGAGAACGGAGGGACGAGGGGGAGGAGCGGAAGGTTTGAGTGATAGGATCCTGGGGGAAGGGATTGGAGTGGGGGTTGGGACAAGGAAAGGCTTCACCCATGCGGGAGGAAATTCACAGAGGTCCAGCCAGCTTAAAATATATGGCTGTTGATCTGGATGGCCACGCGGCCCCGGCTGAAAGACAATATCTCTGACTTTGCGGATTAGAGGGAGGTGGAAGTACCCTCCTGGGGGCCATTCAACTCCGAGGGTGGGCCATTCTGAAGCGCAGAGTGTCTGCCAGGTCCGGCATTTCACTGAAAAAGAAAGATTCTGGGCCCTTGAACGGACATCAGTCCAATGTTCAAGAGTCAGGGACAGAGGCGTGGAATGGCTTTGTCCCATAATAAGAGTTACTCAAACAGAGACAGGGACAATACAAATGTGACCCGAACACGGACACACAGTAAACGTTTAACACGAGTTCAGAAGCAAAGATTAGAACCTAGTAACTGGCAAAACCTGCCACAAAGACAGACAGTGAACTCAACCTGAGAAAAAAGTAGCCGGCAAGACCTGACGGGTTGGCAGCAGAGTCACCTGATGAGGGCACATCCGTCCCTCTGCCTGATGAGGGCACCTCCGTCCCTCCCCGAGTCCTCCAAGGCGTCCCTTGGGGGACGTGGCCTGTGGCTTCAGGACACGTCTGTCCACCACCGCCAGGGGGAACTTACGCTCTCTGCTGGCAGCCACTCTGCCAACCCAAACTGAAAACCGGAACAAAAAGCTCTGAGCAAGCGCAAGAAAAAAAGGAAAAGAGGCGCCTTACTTACCCCCAGAGGGGTCCATTGGAGTCTCCTTGTCCGGCGCTGCGCGATTCCCGGCCAACGCACCAAATGTAAGGGTCCTGCGAACGTCAGAGGAAGAGACTACCAAGAGACCCTGGCTCATGCAACAGCAAAAGGGGTTTATTGAGGATCCAATCCAGTGCGCTGGGGCTCCGTGCTCACTCAAGAAGGGAGAGCAGCCCAGAGCCACGAGCAGGGCTTGAACAGTGTTTAAGTACACTTTTGGGGGAGGGCGGGGGCTTTGCATACATCACAGTCTCCTTTAACAAATCATCATACACTGAGGGAAAATCAAACAACAATTCCTAAACATGATTAGTTCATTCATTGGCGGGAACAGGTTGGGCGGGGGTGATAGGTCAGTTCTAAATCGGGGTACACATTCAAACTGATTGGTTTAGGTCCTGCGATGCCTATGTGCCAGGCCGCCCAGGGTCCTAAGTTATTAAACAACCAGATGGTCAGGGGGAATATTTACTGGGCAGTTCCAGGTATTGTCCTAACAGCTACAGGAATTTCAGGTTTTGGGGGTGTAGCATAGGAACTTAACAATACCTGGTCCTTTACTTTTTAACTCAGGCCTTGCAGCTTAGAAACTTTACAATGCCTGGTCTTTTACACTTTAACTTCAATTTCTTTTACTCTTACAATATGTGAATGGGATTCCACCATAACGTCCTGGATTTATTTATTAAGTTTTTGGTGAGAGCTTGACAAAAGTGAGCCAATTTTCATCCAACAACTTTCGCAGTACTAATATTTAAATTACTGTTCTTTTCTTTTTGTACTGGGGATTGAATTCAGGGTCTTATGCAGGCCAGGCAAGGGCCCTATCACTAACCCTAACCCAACCCTTTTTATTTTTTTATTTCCAGACAGGGTGTGTTAGTCCGCTTTTCATTGCTGTGACAAAAAATGCCTGATAAGAACAACTTAGAGGAGAAAAAGTTGATTTTAGCTCATGGTTTCAGAGTTTCCGTCCATGTTTGGCTGATCCCACTACTATGGGCCCAAGATGAGGCAGAATATCATGGCAGAAGAGCATGGTAGAGGAGCACTGCTTAATCATGGTTATCCAGGAAAGAAAGGCAGAGGGGTTACAGGGAAGGTGAACTTTCAGGGAAAGCCCAGAGTGACCTATCTCCTTTAGCAACGCCCAACCTGCCTACAGTTACCACCCAGTACAGTAGTCATTTCAAATTATTAATCCATCAAATGGATTATTCCATCCATTAGGCCATACTTCTCACAATCTAATCATTTTACCTCCTGCATGAACACAGGAGATTTGAGGGAGATACCTCATATCCAAACCGTAACACAGGGTCTTGCTAAATTGCTGAAGGTAACCTTGAACTTGTGATCCTCCTGCTTCAGCCTCTGAGTAGCTTAGATTATAAGCATGTGCCACTATGCCCCACCCAATTTTTAAATTCCATTTTGGGAGATAGGAGTCTCCAATGACTGCCATACTCATTCATTATTTTCCTGGTATCTAGGAATTTGGAAAGATTAAGTGTTATTCAGAAGGATTCTAGATAAAGGCAAAAATTAGAAGAAAGGGAAATAGAGGAATATTTCATCATGTCTGGAGTAAAGCTTTATGAATGGAGAATATTCTGTTGATTGCCTGATTAACTAACATCCATTTCCCTCCTTCCTTCTCTTTAGAGCACTACACTCTGGGGAGGTATCCACCTTCCTCCACAAAGCCATATGCTTTACTAAACCAGTTATGTTTATCTCACATCCCTTGGCACAGGGACTGTTTTAGGAATAAAATTGTGACTCAATTCAGACCGATGAATTTTGAAGGAAAGTCTCCCAAGAGACTTCGAGGAAATGTTTCCTTTCTCAGTAGAAGAGAGGAGGTGGTGCTTCTTCCTCTGCATCTTATTGTACCTCAATGTGATGTGTGGAACTGCTCTAGCTATCCTGACTCCAGCTTAGGACAGATGAAGGAAAGACAAGAGGGTCAGAGAAAAGTAGAGCTGGATCTGTATGGTACTGTGAAAAACCAGCCTCTACCTCAGAGCAAAGCCTGTCCAAGGAAGGGACATGACCTTAGTCCTTGGAAAAACCCACAGAGCACTCCTAAGCACATTCCCACCCTGCTAAGTTGTTTATCTACAAATAACAGGAGAGATCTGCTGCGCCAGGTGTCCCTGACTCAGTCAGGCTAGGTGGGGATCCATAGCAGCCCCCTAGCAGCCACCAATCAGCATGAGACAGGGAAATACCTGGGATGCCAGATAACCCTCCCAGTGGTTTATGGTGGTTGAAAACAAGTTGGGAAACCATGTAGTTCAGCACGTACACCCCTCTTGGCTTAAACCAATCAGTTCAAATGAATACCCCTTTTGTACTGACCAATCACCCCTACCCAACTTGTTCCCACCAGTGAATGTGCTAATCATGTTTTAGAGTTGTTATTTGATTTTCCCGCGGTGTGTGATGATTTGCTAAGGGATGCTATGATGTATGTGAAGTCCCTGCCTTCTCCAAAAAAATGTATAAAACTGCTGCAAACCCTGGGCTCGGGGCCTCTCAGCGTCACCAGTTGCTGTGTGTGCGTGCAGAGGACCGAGCTAGCTCGCAATAAACACCTCTTTGCTGCTTGCATCGATCTTGGGTCTCTGGTGGTCTTTGGGGGTCCTGAATTCGAGCATAACAACTGCACATAGACCTTTCCCTAATTTTCCTTGTTGTTGATATCAGCTGAGTTGGGTGTAGGCCCTTCTACAACTGAGTGTCTATCCTAGAGTATAATGTACCTTTTTGTTCTTCAGTGCTGGGAGTTGAACCCAGGACCTTATTAATGATAGGCAAGTACTCTCCCACTGAAGTACACTCTTAACCCATCTTTCCTTTTTTTTTTTTTTTGGTACCAGGGATTGAATCAAGGCTGCTTAACCATTGAACCACATCCCCAGCTGTTTTTATTTATTTATTTATTTATTTTTGTAGTTGTAGATGGACAGAATACCTTTGTTTTATTTATTTTTTATGTGGTGCTAAGGATTGAACCCAGTGCCTCACACATGCTAGGAAAGAGCTCTGCCACTGAGTGACAGCCCCAAGCCTTTATTTTATTTTTTGAGACAGAGTCTTGCTAAGTTGCTGAGGCTGGCTTTGAACTCATGATCCTCCTGCTTGAGTTGCTAGGATTATAGGTGTGTGCCACCATGCCTGGCTCGTATCTTTCCCTTTCTTGATTTGGACTTTCAAGATCCACAACTATGTTGGTTAGTTTTTCATTGCTTTGACAAAATGCCTGAGAAAATCAACTTAAAGGAGATTTATTTGGGTTCATGGTTTCAGTGATGATCACTTGGTTCTGTTATTTGTGGGCCTGTGGTGAGGCAGAACATCATGATGGGGAAACTTGGTGAAGCAAAACTGCTCACCTCATAGTAGCCAGAAAGGAGTGGCAAAGAGGAAGGGACTGGGGACAAAATATACCCTTCAAGGGTATGTCTTCAATTATCTACTTCCTCCTGCTAGGCCCTACCTCTTAAAATTTTTACCACCTCCCAAGAGCCTATTAGATTATAAATTCATAAGATGCCAGGACAGTAGCACATGCCTGTAATCCCAGCAACTCGAGAGGCTGAGATAGGAGGATCATGAGTTTCAGGACAGCCTTGTAACTCAGCAAGACCCTCAACAACTTATCTCAAGACCCTGTCTCCAAAAATAAACCAGTTATGAATCCTTAAATGAATCAATCCATTCATGCGGTCAGAACCCTAATGATCTAATAACCTCCCAAAGGCTCTACTTCTGAATGCAGCACTGGGTATCAAATCTTCAACGCATGAGGGACATTTAAGATCTGTACCATAAAAACTTCAGGGCTGTCCATTCACATTGTTCTATATAAATGGTGCCCCCTAAGCACAAAGTAGATGGTGTCCTCAAGTTGTGCAAAGCAGTTCTATTTGAAGCCATTAGGATAAGCTGTTACATTTTCTTCTCAAAGTTGCAAAGTTTTGTTATTCTCATTGAAATCTCAAAGAAGTATATAATTTTGGCCAGAGTTGTAGCTAAGTAGTAGAGCAATTGCCTAGTGTGTGGAAGGTTCTGGGTTTGATCCCCAGCACCATAAACAAAAGAAGAGGAGGAGGGCTGGGGTTGTGGCTCAGTGGTAGTGCGCTCACCTAACATGCATGAGGCACTGGGTTCCATCCTGAGCACTACATAAATGTAAAATAAAGATTTGTGACCACTGAAAACTAAAAAAATGAATATTAAAAAAAAGAAGAGGAGGAAAGTGGAGGAGAAGAAGAAAGAAGACAGGAGGAAGAGAAAGAGAAGAAGAAATATAAAATTTGTTTTTGTATCTAATATGAGTTCAGGATCTATTTTTTTTCCAGTTCCAGGGTTATCACTTGAATAGTCCATCCTTTCCTCTACTGTTAGTAATATCACTTTTATCATAGTGTCCATATATGCTTGTGTCTGCTTTTGGACTCTCTGTTCTATAGTCTATTTGTCTATCCTCAACAACATCATATAGTTAATTACTGTATTTTGGGGCTGGGGATGTGGCTCGATCCTCAGCACCACAAACAAAGAAAGATGTTGTCTGCCGAAAACTAAAAAAATAAAATAAATATTTAAAAATATCTCTAATTACTGTATTTTAATAATAATTCTTTATATAGATAGACAAGACTTCTACCTTGTTCTTCTACTTCAAAAGTGTCTTATCATTTATCTTATCATTTATCCTTTAGTCTTGAATTTTAAAATCAGCTTATTAAAATGCTTGAGAAACACAAAGATATTAATTGGAATTACATTGAATTTGTTGGTAATATACAGAAAATTGATACCTTTGTAATATTGACTCCTCCCATATATTAATACAGATTTATTTCATGTCTAACAAAAAAAAACTTTCATAATTTTCTTCATAAGACCCTGTACATTTTTGTTAAATCTATGCTTAGGTACATTTTTAGTAGTATTGTGAAAAGATGATGATGATGATGATGATGATGATGATTGCAGTAATAGAACCCAGAGCCTTGCATATGCTAGGCAAGCATTTTAACACCAAGCTACATCCTCAAATTTTGAAAATAATATTTTTTAATTACAGTATCAAACTATTTGCTGCTCATGTTTTAAAATGCAATATTGGAAAAAATACATACATATAGAGGCATTTTTAAAAATGCAATATTGGGGTGGGCACATGGTTTAGCACAAAAGTGGGTATCTAGTATGGAGACCCTGGATTAAATCTCAAACATAGTACCCCCTATCATTTTAAAATGTTTATTGGTTTTATTTTATTTTTGTTACCAGGGATTGAACCCAGGGATGCTCCACCACTGAGCCACATCCCAAGCCCTTTTTTTGTATTTTATTTGGAGATAGGGTCTTGCTAAGTTGCTGAAGGCTTCACTAAATTGCTGAGGCTGGTCTTGAACTTGTGATCCTCCTGCCTCAGTCTCCTGAGCTAGTGGGATTACAGGTGTGCATCACCATACCCAGCTTGTTTATTGGTTTTATATTGCAAAATATACATGAACTCTCTTTTTTTTAGTTGTAGATGGACACAACATATTTATTTTATTTATCTATTTTTTAGTGGTGCTGAGGATGGAACCCAGTGCCTTATGCATACTAGGTGAGTGCTCTACCACTGAGTCACAATCTCAGCGCTACCTGAACTCTTCTTATTGGTTGTAAAGTTTCTCTGTTGGTGCTCTTAGATCATATAACTAACCATATGATGTATAATAATGATTTCACCCCCCTAATTTAAAAATTCCTAGCTGGGCATAGTGATGCGCACCCATAATCCCAGTTGCTCAGAAGGCTAAGGTAGAATTATTTTAAGTTCAAATCCAGCCTCAGCAATTTAGTGAAGTCCTAAGCAACTTAGTGAGATTCTGTCTCAAAAAAAAAAAAAAAAAAAAAAAGACTGGAGATATAGCTCAGTGGTTAAGTACCCCTGGGTTCAATCCCCAGTACCAAAATTTCTAAAAAATTAAAGAAAATCTGAAGTGTTTTTTTCTTGTCTGATTGCTGTGGTTATGACTTCTAGTATAATGCTAAATAGAAATAATGATAGAGTATATCATATATATATATATATATATATATATATATTTTTTTTTTTTTGATACAGTGGATTTTAACTCATGGGTGCTTTGTCACTATATCCCCAGCCCTGCCCTTTCAAATTTTTATTTTGAAACAGGGTCTCACTTTAGTGCTGATCTAGAACTTGTGATCCTTCTACCTCAGCCTCCTGAGTTTCTGTGATTACAAGCATGAGCCACTGTGTCTGGCTTTATCTTGTTTTTTACTTTAAATATTTTATTAAGTATGATGGTATTTACTCTGTTTTTGGAGTATATATAGTAGATTTTGTTGTTGATGTTTTAGGTTGTTTATCTAGTTTTGTTAAGTTTTTTTTAAAGTTTTGTCAATTGATATTGATTTATATCAATGTCTTTCTGTATCTGATCAAATGGTTCCTCTTAATTTGTTTTACTATAAATTACATTGAAAATAAAATTTTTCCTGTAAAAAATTATGCTTGTAGGCTGGGGCTGGGGCTGGGGCTGAATGTTGGAATGCTTGCTTAGCACGTGTAAGGACCTGGGTTCGATCCTCAGCACCACATAAAAAATAAATAAATAAATAAAATAAAGTTATTGTGTCCAACTACAACTAAAAAATTAAAAAAAATTATGCTTGCATTCATGAACTAAGTCCAATTTTAAATGAATGTATGTATGTATGCATGCACGTGTATGTGTGTGTGTAAATGGACTTCTAAATTTTGGTTTAGTTTAGGATTTTTGCTTAGTAACCTTAAGTGAAGCTGAGCTCTCATTTGCTGTTGTTTGGTTTTGCTATCAAGGTTATGCTAGCCTCATAGAATGGGTTATTTGTTCCATTTATTCTTTGTCTGGAAGTACTTTATTTGTTCTTTTGTCTGGAAGGAATTGTCTGTTTCTTAATTTTTTGGAGGTTGAAATCATTAAATCTGGTAGGTTTAATTTTACTATCATGAGTCTACCATAGTTGTATCAACTTTGGTAACCCCCCCTCCCACCCCAGGAAACTGCCACACGTCTATTTTCTAACTAATTGGCATAACATTGTTCATAGTATTTTTAAGTCACTGCTATATCTGCTATATCCTTTTCATAGTAGTTTATGACTTTCTCTTTTTTCTTAATCTTATTTGTCAAAGTTTTAAAATTTTGTAAAGATTTCAAAGAAGCAGCTTTTGGTTTTATGGATCCTCTTTTCTGTATTTTGTTTATTTTACTGATTTCTGCTCTTTATAATTTTTCCTTGATATTTCCCTAGGTTTGTTCTTGATTATTTACTTCTTGATTAGGTATTGGGTTATTAATTTTTTAATGTTCTTCTGTAATATAATTATTTAAGGTAATGTAGTTTGCTTTAGATTTTGTCAATTCTGGAGTCCACATTTTTTGATGCCTGTTGCCATGACCATTCAGTTTCAAATTTGTGCTTTTTAATTCCTTTGCCTTTCTAGATCCACTTACTTCCTCCCCTTTCCACCCTGATCTATGCCCCGTGGGCTACCTGTGTAAGCTAATCAATGTCTACTAGTCATGTCCTCTGTCTTCTAGTTGGGTTTGCTAGTGGGAATTTCTGGCAAGAGAAGAAGAATATGGTCAGGTTATTTATTTTGCTGGTCACTTCTCTGAAATAGCCTCAGCTAGCTACATCCCTTGATAGAAGGTCATTGTTTCTTGCACAGTGGCTTGCTGTACAAAGACTGGAATCTCCTTTGGGATCCCCCATAATCTCTCTCTTTTCTTCCCTTTGAACCTAGAAATTGTGATGGTTCTAGTGTTGCTTGTACAAGAATCTCTATTGTCCCTTATGACTCCCACACCTTTATTATCCAAAGTACATGTATGAAAACACGAATTGGTGTGAATATACTTTGTATACAATCAGAGATATGAAAAATTGTGCTCTATATGTGTAATAAGAATTGTAATGCATTCTGCTGTCATATAGAAATAAAAAATTAATTAAGAAATCACACATAAAAATTATTCTTTTATAAATTACTTGGGTAGCAATTGGTTTCCTATTGAAACTTGAATGATACATTAATTTTATTTTGTCTTTGGTTCATGAGTTATTTATTTATTTATTTTCATATATTTTTAAGTTGTAGTTGGACACATTTATTTATTTATTTTTATTTGGTGCCGAGGATCAATCCCAGTGCCTCACACATGCTAGACGAGCACTCTACCTCTGAGCCACAAACTCAGCCCCTCATGATTTATTTACAAGTGTCTTTTGGACTTTCCAAATATGAGTTTTTAAAATTTTATTCTTTTTAGAAAAATTTTGTTTTGAGGCAGAATTTCATTATGTAACCAGATCTGCCTTGAACTTGCAATTCTCTTTCCTCAGCTTCCCAAAGCAGCTAGAATTACAGGTGCACGTCACCACTCTTGGGCTAAAGTTATAATTATTAGTTTTTTTTGCTTTTTTGGGGGGGTACTGGGGATTGAACTCAGGGGCACCCAATCACTGAGCCACATCCCCAGTCCTATTTTTTGTATTTTATTTACAGATAGGTCTCATTGCATTGCTTAGTACCTCACTGTTGCTGAGGCTGGCTTTGAACTCTCAATCTTCCTGCCTCAGCGTCACCCGCCCCCCCCCAGCTGCTGGGATTATAGGCATGTGCCATTGCACTCGATTAATTTTTTAAACTTTTTTATTTTTATTTTTGTAGTGCTAGTGATTGAACCCAGGACCTTGTACATGCCAGGCAAGCACTCCACCACTGAGCCACACCCCCAGTCCTAAAGTTATTCTTTTAAAAAACTAATTTCTAATCACTTCTTGGCCTTTTGGCTAAGATCAAATGTATTATCTGTTCTTATCAGCTTAATATCTGATACATCCTCTATCAGACAACAATATTTTAAGTGGATTTTTGGAAATAGGAGATGGAATAAAGCTTACTCTATGAACTCCACACATGGACCTAGTATTATAGTACCTCCAGGAAAGGTACACCCCCTTTGGAGGAATAGAAAAATAAATAAACTAATTTCTAGTTTAATTGATTTGTATTTAGAGAATATGTTCTGTACTCTAATGATTATTTTACATTCTTGAGACTTCCTTTGTGGCCTTTACATGATCAAATTTTATTATGCTTCATGGGTGCTTGAATAGAATGAGTGTATTCCATATGTTTATTTACTTTTGTCAGAGAGAGAACAATGGTGTGCATGATTGTATATTTGTCACATTTTTTCTTCTTCATTTATTTATATGCAGTGCTGAGAATCTAACTCAGTGCCTCACAGCAAGTGCTCTACCACTGAGCCACAACCCCAGCCCTGTCACATTTCTTCTTTATAGTTCCAACTTCCCAGTTTTTTCTTTTCTTTCTTTCCTCCATCCTTTACTTATTTATATTTTGCAGTATTGGGGATTGAATCCAGGCTTTATGAATGCCAGGCAAGTGCTCTACAACTGAGTTATATCCCCAGTCCTTTCATTTCTTATTTTGAAACAGGTCTTGCTGAGTTACCCAGGCAGGCCTTGAACTTGTAATCCTCCTGCCTCAGCACAATTTGGGAGTCTTAAAATCAGATCTAGAAATAAAAACAAAATCCTGGTGCAACTGGATGTAATAATGCAAATAGTAACTGATGTGTAGCTTTGGGACAATTGCCTTATGTCACTGAAAACTTTAATTTTCCCATTATTCAATGTATAATACTTTTGCATTTTAATTTGTTTTCTGAGGACAATCTACCTTTTTTTTTAAACACATTTCCAACCCGGTGAGGTGGTACATGTCTGTAATCCTAGCAGTTTAGGAGGCTGAGACAGGAGGACTGCAGTTCAAAGTCAGCCTCAGCAAAAGTCAGGTGCAAAGCAATTCAGTGAGACCCTGTCTAAAAATACAAATTAGGGATGAGGATGTGGCTTAGTGGCCAAGTGTTCCTGAATTCAATCCCTGGTACCTACTTCCCCCCCAAATTTTTTCCCCATGATTTTAGGGATGCACTTAAGTATATTTTCTTGTGATTCTAAAGACCTTTCATATTCTTCAATGACCCAAAGAAAATTTTCAAAGTTCTGTTCTTAATTTTCTGCCTTGTTTTCTTTATTTAAAAATATCTATGAATCTCTTCCCTGGACTGGAGAATGCTACTATCTTTATCTTTTTTTTTTTGCAAGAGGAATCTAAAAATCACATCACTAATTAGTTTGTCCATCTGATGGAGATACAGTAGTAAATGTGCTTCGTTTTTGTAGTCAGTGGTGTTAACACCATTTTATTTGAAACCTGATTTTGCATGGTTGGTTACAGTGACCGAGCCTTGAGGATTCAGGGTTTTAGAAAGGAAACGACACACTATTTCTTGGCCCTGGTCTCCTTGCTTCCACTTTTTTCCTTCTGGACTCAAGTTTACTCCTGCCTCAGCCTCCGTAGTAACCGTGACTACAGGTGGCGCTGCCTTCACTTGGTTATTTAATTTTCCCTAATACCACCTTTACCCTTAGGATGTGGCAATTATCAGGATGACTCATGTCCGGGTGGGGGTAGAAGAAAGGAGGCTGGAACTAAACTGAATTTCTTTAACTTTATTCTCAAAATGGGAGATTATCAGATTTGAGGGCATCCCACTCAAACTTGTTTTTAAAATATTTAAAATTATATTTACATACAAATAACATAGTAACATACAAATCTTTTTTGGCTTAAAAATAAAGGAGAAAAAAACATGAACTCAAAGTCCCCTTTCGCCATCTCCTCTATCATTTCCTCTCTAAATGAAACCATTATCCGCGTTTTTAAGGCTTTTTCCAGTGTCCTTTTGTATATTTTCTTTGTACACGACGCTTCCTCATTTTATACGTGAGGAAACTAAGTAAGACTCTAAGGAGTGACATGTGTTGACAAATTTACTGAAGAAAAGCAGACTGGTTAATCGTTTATTACAAGCCCACTATGTGTCAGACCTGCGCCCAGTGCTTTCTTGATATGAAGGGTTCTGGTGTTTCACTTCTGAATGGGTCGCCGCACGAGGTTTGGCTAAAGCCATTAATTTTGAGGTTGGAGAGCAAGTACGGGAGTGGTTTCAGGGTGAGGAAATAAGATTTGTATTTTGATGGGGGATGCAGGAAATTTAGCAGAGTGCAGCGAGTTGCAAAAAAGGAAAAAAAAATACATGTATATCTTTACGGACAGTTGGGTTCATTAGTAAAGATGGTGAAGCTGAGACGCAAAAAATCTATTACCTGCGGAAACTGGTGCTTCCTTTGAAAACTGGGAATTAACACCGAGTCTGTAAGGTTGGCCTCCGAGATAATGAGAGGAAGGCACCAGATGTTGCAAAAGGATGCGGCGAGCAGGCAGCAACCCAGCAGCCAACCCAAAAGCCGAAAGCGCTCCAGCGCGGGGAAAGTGCGCCTGCGCGGGCCTGTCGCGACGGGGGCGAGAGGGGCGGAGCATGGGGGCGGTCAGTGAGCCTGCGCAAACCGCGCGGCGAGGTGGGGGAGGGCGGTCCGTGTGTGTCTGTGTTGTTGTTCGGCGGCGGCGGCGGCGGTGGCGGCGGTAAGATGGCTGCCCACGGGGGCTCCGCGGCTTCCTCGGCGCTGAAGGGGTTAATTCAGCAGTTCACCGCCATCACCGGTAAGAGACGCGGTTACCGGAAGGTGGAGAGTGGGGTCCGGGGCGGGCGGCGGGGCTGACCCTGGCTTCCACTTACCTTCGTGCATTGCTCCCTCGGGCTTTACCCATAGCTCGAGTCCTCCCTCCTGAGCAAGAGGAGACGACGACGTCGGGGTCTCGGGTTCAGGCGGGCGACAGCCCCCCCCCCCCCACGCGCTCCCCAGTTCCTCGTTTTCGGGCTCCTAGCGATTTGGAGGGAGATCCCCACGCCCCCTGCCAGCCCAGACCGGGGGTTGGGCCGAGCCCGCCGGTCCCCGCCGGCCCGCGGACCTGGGGGCGGGAGGAGTGGGGGGCCGCACCCGGGCCACCGCCCTCCTTCTCCTTCATCACCTCTTGTGTGTGCAGCCCACAGACAAGGGGGTGCAGTGCATCCTTTCCCTCCTTCTGCCTTTTTCCCCTGGCCAGGTCATTCTCACCCCGGTCCCTTGCCTGCCCTCCCCTTTCTGGGCCCCTCGGAGCCTTCGCGGTGGCCCTGGCGTGTTCGGCCCTCCGGTTTTAACGGCGAGACCGGTGGGTTCGGCATCGCCTTTACACATCCACGGGGGGACAAGCCGCCAGAAACTGGGGGTGTTGAGGAGTACCTTAGGGACTGAGGCTTTAAGAGAATAAAGAGGGGGAACCCCCCAGGCTTAATAGGGAAGGTCTGGAGAAATCCTGGGTGGCGTTTCCCACCTCCCCATAATAAAATATGTCATAAAGACCGAGACGATGGCGCCTCAGCCTCCTGCTGATAAAATAGGGATGGCGACGGAAACTTCTTTGAGAGAAATCTGTTTCTGGGTGTCAGTATCCCCGCAAACCTTAGGCCTAGGTTTTTCTTTCCCTTTGGACCCCTGCGAAGGGCACACGCAGATCCTCTTACCGCCTGGAGGAAAGGCCCTAAGCCATTCTATGAATTCTCTATGTCTTGTTTCTCTCTGATGGTGCTGAACTTTTTTTGCATGAGTTATTAGAGGGCGGAGCAAATGATGAAGTTCTCTGTGGAGTGATTTGAGAGAAGAGTACTCCATGTGCCTGAGTTTAATTTTGCCGTTCTAGTTTGTCATTTCGGAAGGAGGTCAGAATGTTAGTTCCCTCTCTTAACAGAGTCTATGCTTCTCTGGTAGTAATTTGTTAAATATAGAGACTATTTCCACTGTTAATGGTCTTAGAATTTGACATGCAAGATCTGGTTAAGTAAAATTGTACGTTATTTTATCCGTAAGGTTCTATGCAAGTTGCTGTTTTGTAATTAAAGCTAGTTTTAATTTTTGCTCTGCAACTATATATTCAATAATATGTTATCTGTCTTGTAGCATGAAATATGACAAGAAGGTTGGCAAAGTAAAATTGGGACAAGGAGTGAAATGATAACTTCTCACAACATTTTGAAATCTTATAATTGGATTATTGTATTTAAGATGTAGATTTCCCAGTGTCTGACCAAATCATTGTTACTGAAGAAAACTACAAAATTATTTTCTATATAATTAATATTGCTGTGTTGTTTATTTAGAACAATCTTTGTAGTGAATCACATAGAGAAGGGAATATCTGTTTCTTCTATGTGTGGTATTGGACGGGTAGAATTGAACCCAGGGCCTGGCAAATTAATTAAGCCCTGTGTCACTGAACTACATCCTCAGCACTTTTAAATTTTATTTTTGAGTCAGGTTCTTGCTCAGTTGTCCAGACTGGCTTGGAACTTTCTATCCTCTTTCCTTCTAAGTAGGGTGATTACAGACGTGTGCCACCATGCCCAGCTTCTTTATTTACATTTCCTGGAGATGGTTTGAGATGCCATTTATTAATTTCAGTTTCTTTCTTTTTTAAAAAAAAATACTTATATTTTAGTTGTAGTTGGACACAATACCTTTATTTATTTTTATGTGGTGCTGAGGATGGAACCCAGGGCCTTGCATGTGCTAGGCAAGTGCTATACTGCTGAGCCACAACCTCAGCCCTAATTTCAGTTTCTTATGCAAAATACTACCCTTCAGAAATTCAGATTGTTTTATCCCACATTATTTCTTCTTATGAAATATTTTTTTTAAGATAACATACAAAAACTAAAGTGTGGTGGGAAAAATAGACTCACTTAATTGCTTTGATTCTATTTCTGTCTGTAAGTCTACAAGCTTGTTTCCTGTCCACTGGCCTTTGTATTGCTGGGTTAAGTTGAAGTCTTTCAGTAGACTGTAGTTATCTGAAAGTCTACAGAAGGGAAAATTTTCTAGACTGTTTTTGATGAGAATTTGTTTCTTTTCTTTGATGGGAATTGAAACCAGGGCCTCAACACATGCTAAGCACCAGCTCTAACTCAGATCTACACTCTCAGCCCTCCAAAGGTGAACATATCTTTTTTTTCGGGGGTGGGGAGTTTGAATCCAGTACCTTAGGATGCTAAAAGTGTGCTCTGCCTTTGAGCGGCATCTCTAGTGGTGTTGTGAATTTCTATTGATAATTTTTTGGATTCTTTTTTTTTAAGTTGTGGATGGACGTGATATCTTATTTATTTTTATGTGGTGCTGAGGATTGAACCCAGGGCCTCACGCGTGCAAGGCAAGAGGCAAGCACTCTACCACTGAGCTAATCCCCAGCCCTGGGATTGTTTTTATAACATAGTGATTAACCATTAGAAATACATGATTAAGGTGGGCAGGGACAACTTAGTTCCAACTACTTGAAAGGCTGAGGCAGGAGGATCACTTGAGTACTGAAATTGAAGGCCAGCCTGGGCAGCATAGTAAGACCCTATCTCAAAATACATATACATAACATATAATCCCTCTGAACCTTTTTCTTGTATTTTAAGAAGAAAATTTTGTGGGTAGGCACGGTGTGGATGCCTGTAATCTCAGTAACTTGTGAGGCTGAGGCAGGAGGATCTCAGGTTCAAAGCCAGCAACTTAGTCCGGTTCTAAGCAACATAGTGAGACCCTGACACAAAATTTAAAAAGGGATGGGGATGTGGCTCAGTGGTTAATTGCCCTGGGTTCAGTCCCTATTACAAAAAGAAAAAAGAGAAAAAGGAATTTTAGATTTTTCTCCCAAAAGGTCAGTTCTCCTACATACGTTTTAAATTGTAGTGTTTATGAATAATAAATATGAACCATTAATAAAAATGAATTGGTATTTATTGCTGGATGAATTAGACTGACCTTAAGAGCTTATACTCTAATTTCAAAAAGGTTTTTTGAGGTTCAGTATTCTGGTAAAAGCAAATGAGTTCTTCAAAATTGTGATTTTTTTTTTTTTTAATAGAAAGCAAAATTGAAAGATTTTTCATAAATCTTATTTCTCACTAGATAGAAACAAGTCTCTATAAAATAATATGGTGAGGTGGGGTGCTGTGGCCATGCCTGTAATCCCAGCAGCTCCAGAGACTGAGGCAGGAGGATCCCAAGTTCAAAGCCAGCCTCAGCATTTAAGGAGGCACTTACGAATTCACTGAGACCTTGTCTCTAAATTTAAAAAAAGGGTGGGGGCTGGGGATATTGCTCAGTGGTTAAGCACCCTTGGGTTCAATCCTCAGTCAAAAATAGTAATGATAATAATAATATGGTGAATAATAAAGTAACAGCTGATTTTTTTAAATAAAAGATATATAACAATATGAAATAATTTTGAAAAAGGGAAGAACCTAATCTTTCATTCTCACAATAGCAATATTACGTATTTTACACACTGACTTCCAATTCTGGTTTCCATGCTTATTATTTTCATTGTGGCTCATAGTATTCAAAATATAGAATCCTGAAATTTTTCACTTAACATTATATCATAAACACTTTTCCATAAAAGATCAGACTGATAAGCAAGTGGTAAAGGGAATGATATTCTTAGATGCCTTCAGAGTTATCTAAAGCTACATACAAAAACTGGTGCTGTTACTTTGTAGTCAAATGACATCTTAACAATATTACACACTTTGATCTCCAGTGATATTCGTTATATGTGGCTTTGGATGATTGTCATTTGGTTTTCAGAAATCATATCAATTCTCACAGCATGAAGAAAGAATATGCTGCTGGATCTGTTTCAGAAGAACAGTTTTTTTAAATATTTTTTTTTTTTAGTTTTAGTTGGACACAATATCTTTAATTTATTTATTCATTTTTGTGTGGTGCTGAGGATCGAACCCAGGGCCTTGCTCGTGCTAGGGAGCGCTGTACTGCTGAGCCACAATCCCAGCCCAGAAGAGCAGTTTTTAAAAGTGTTTTGAATCATGGCAATTTCTCAACATCAACATTGGGCTGACATTCAGCCCTACATATACAAAATATAAAATGTATAATCAGAATAATTAATGGAATGAGAATGAGGGATACATAGACACTGTTATTTATTGCTGGAGGTAAAAATAACTAACAATCAGAAGGTAAGACAAATGTGAGAATAGAAAGTAGAGGCTAGGAAGAATATAAGATGTTAATAGGATAAAATTTCATAGAGCTTTGTACATAGTAGGCATTCATATACTTCATGAAATTACAGAATCTCATTTGTAGAAGAGACCTTAGTTTAACCTTTTCTAAAGTAAATGAATGAATGGATTTTTAAAAATTAGAAACTGTGGGTAGTATTTGGCTTTGTGGCCAATTTCCATTCCTGTTTAGTATGTTTTTCTTGGGCTAATATTAAAATGGATTTGACTTCTCTGTAACAGTAAAGGTGTTCAGACGTCTTATAGATTTTTTTAAAATAAAAAAATTGTTTTAGATGTTGATGGACCTTTATTTTATTCATTTATTTATATGCAGTGCTGAGAATTGAATCCAGTGCCTCCATATGCTAGGCAAGCACTCTACTGCTGAGCCACAACCCCAGCCCAAGTTTTGTAGGTTTTAAAGGATAACTCTTAGAATTTTAAGAACCATTTCAAAAGGTGATTATGAAGTTTGAGAAAAAAGTTAAGGGAGATAATATTTTTCTTTTTGGTACCAGGGATAAAACTCAGGGGCACTTAACCACTGAACCATGTCCCCAGCCCTTTTTTGTATTTTATTCAGAGATAGGTTCTTACTGAATTGCTTAACACCTCTGTAAATTGCTGAGGCTGGCTTTGAACTCCCGAAACTCCTACTTCAGTCTCCCAAGCTGCTGGGATTACAGCATGTGCCACCATGCCTAGGGAGATAATGTTTTTGAGCTGTAAATAGATTCTTACTTAAGCATTCAGTATTTATTGGTAGACTATTATATGACAGGCATGGTTACAACCAAGTGTCAGACATAGTGTTATGATCAAAAAGCTTAAAGGTTAATGGGAATATAGACACATAAGTAGACATAGTAATACAGTGAATGAATGGTAAGGAGCTAATATGGGAACACAAAAGAGGGGGATCAAGAAAGATTTCCTTAGTCAGATATAGTGCGACATAACTATAATCCCAACTACTCAGGAGGCTGAGGCAGTAGGATTGCAAGTTAGGCTAGCCTGGACAGCTTAGTGAGATCCTGTCCCAGGGTAAAAAATACAAAGGCTAGGGATGTAGCTCAATGGGTGCAATCCTTAGTACTGGGGGAAAAAATATCAGGCTTCCTAAAAAGAAATAAGATTTGTTTTGTTTTTGGTAAAACAAAAACTCAGGGATGCTCAACCAGTGAGCCACATACCTATAACCTAAATTGTTTTTAGTTTGATGTTTTCTTTTTCTAGAATGTCTTAAATGGAATCATAGGATGTAACCTTTTGAATCTGGTTTCTTCCACTTAGCACATTTCATTTGAGATTCATTCACATTTTGTGGTATCAGTAGTTTCTCTCCTATTATTGGTGAATAGTATAACATTTTATGGTTATTTATTTGGTACTGGGGATTGAACCCAGAGGCACTTCATCACTGGGCTGCATCCCCAGTTCTTTTTATTTTTTAAGTTGTCACACTAAGTGACTGAGGGCTTTGCTTAATTGCTGAGACTAGCCTTGAAATTTGGAATCATCCTGCCTCAGCCTCCTGAATCTCTGGATTTAGGTGTGCAACACCATACCTGGCTATTATATGGTTATATTAACTTTGTTTTATCCATCCATCAAATTAAGCACACTTGTATTATTGCTAGTTTTGTGGAAATAATACATAAATTATATATATACATAATAAGAAACTGCCAAATTGTTTTTCAGAGTCAGCCATACCATTTTGCATTCCCTGGGCAGTGTAGGAGAGTTTCAGTTGTTCTGCATTCTTGCCAGCACTTGGTATCTTAGGGTATTCTTTTTTTTTTTTTTAACCATTTTATTAAGTGTATAATAGAATCTCGTGGTTTTAATTTGGATTTCCTTAAGAGCTATTGCTTTGGGGCATTTTTTTCATATGATAACTTACCATCTATAAATCTTTCAATTTTCAACTTTAAAAAAAAATTTTTTTTGTAGTTGTAGATGGACAGCATGCCTTTATTTTATTTGTTTATTTTTATGTGGTGCTGAGGATTGAACCCTGTGCCTCTCACACATGCGAGGCAAGCGCTCTCCACTGAACTACGGCCCCAGCCTTCAGTCTTCAACTTTTAATTATTAGGTTCAGCCGACATAAAGTTACTCCATAAGATTGCTATCAAAGTTTGCAAATACTTCCACTGGGATTTCTGTTTTTTGTTTTGTCATAGACCAGGGAGAGGAGCTCCACTCTTTGGGTAGCACTGGTCCAGGTAATGGCAGAACAGGGACCAGAACTTTTGTGCCTTTGTTCCCAGGCTTATGCATTTTCTACTTCCCAATCTCAATAGTTTTGTAGTTTTTTAAAAAATATTTTGTTAGTTATTGATGGATCTTTATTTTATTCATTTATTCATACGCAGTGCTAAGAATTGAATCCCACTGCCTCACACATGCTAGGCACATGTGCTACCACTGAGCTACAACCCTTGCTAGGTAGTTTGTTTTTGATCCAGTGAATATTTGCTTTTTAAATCTAACCCCTAACTTGATCATGTCATTTCCCTGTACTTATAAATTTAGTGTTTTGTGTATATATTAATTTTTTTTTCTATTCTTGAAAACTTAAAAGCTTGCTAATTAAAGATCAATGAAGTTAAGGTTTCCACATATTTCTCACAGTTATTACTCCCTTTCCTTTGTAGGTAGTTTAGTTTACTCTGTTATTATTGTTGGGAAATACAGAACAAGAAAGTAACTCCTTTGTGTCCCTTTCATTTCTATAAAGGAATTTAAAAAAATAAATCTGTGACTGCTACACTTTGCTTCCTTGATTGTAGTTCAGAGACATCCTCCTTTTGACACTAACAGTAATGTAGTGAATAAGCATAAGGAACTATTAAAGTTTGGACTATACTGTCTCTTGACTCTTCCATGCAGCTGTGTTGGAGACAGGGACCACATCATAGATTTGGGACTGTTTCCTGTATCTAGCCATTAATAGAGAAAAGGGTAAAGGAGACAACAGCAAGGAAATGGCCACTCATAAATTGTGTGCCGTAAGCTGAGTTGAATATGCCTTTTGGTACCATTAGTAAGCTTAAAATAGATGGAAGAAAGAAAACTAAGGGATAAATAAAGAGATACATGTGATGACTCACAGTATAGTGGGATTCCTGCCATAGATTATAGATTACTGAGTGAAATTAAGCTGTCCTGCTATTATTACCTATAAATTGGGAACTCAAAATAAGCTCATTTTCACAAGTTTAAGTCTGCAAACTTGCTTTATTAGGCTCTCCTTAAAATGTGTACTTTAATGATAAAATAGAAATCTAAATTCTTCATTCTATTTTTTTTTTCCTAGGGATTAAACTCAGGACTTTATATTTGCTAGGCAAGTGCTTTACCATTGAACCAAAGCCTCAGAGGTCCAAATTCTTTATAACTGACCCATTACATTGTTATTACTGGGACAGAGAGTATAACTTATTGGTAGAGCACCTGGCAAGGCCCTGGGTTTGATCTCCAACCCTCCCCAACCCCCCAAATATTATCACCTTTGGGTATATAGGTAAAATTTGCCTTTAAGACTTCTAGACAGGGCTGCGGTTGTAGCCCAGTGGTAGAGCGCTTGCCTAGCACATGTGAGGCACTGGGTTCGATCCTCAGTGCCACATAAAAATAAATAAAGGTATTGTGTATGTCTACAACTTAAAAAAAAAAAAAAAGACTTCTAGACATTAAGAACTACTGTACTGGAGCCTTTAATTATATTTTGGTTTTCTTCTGTTTCTAAAACAATAATACACTAAGATGCCCAACAACTGATAGACTATGAATGACTGATTATGCCAGATGATAAGATGGTTTCTCTTTAAGAAACGGTATACTTTGCTATATGAGCTTCTTTTCCAACACTGCCTTTCCTTAATCTTGCCAAAGCTTAGCATATGTTTTCTTTAAAAAAAAAAAAAAAAAATCTTCAGCAGGGTCTAATGGCCTTTAGTCCCAGCTCTTAGGGAGACTGAGGTTGGAAGATCAAACCCTAGTCTTGGAGCATGATAGACAAGTGTTCTACCCCAGAGCCACATCCCTAGCCCAACTCTTAGTATCTCTTAAAGATGAAAATTCTGTCCGATTGTCAACAGAGATATGATAGAGCCATCTCTCATCTCTCAAGATGTGCTGCGGATTGCATAGGTTTTAGCATTACATGGTTAAAGGAGAATTATGCATAAGATGGCATAATGGTCTCTCCTCATCTTAATTTTGGACCCTGAGTATTGACACTCTGTGCCCTAAAATATCACAATTGTTATTTTGTTGCAATTTTGTTATTTTTTTAATATCTTAAAATCATTCCCTGTGAGAATCCCTCTTTTTTTTTTTTTAATTTTTTTAAATACTTATTTATTAGTTTTCAGCAGACACAACATCTTTGTTTGTATGTGGTGCTGAGGATCGAACCCGGGCCGCACGCATGCCAGGCGAGCACGCTATGGCTTGAGCCACATCCCAGCCCCGAGAATCCCTCTTTTAATAACTTCTATTTTGATATTTGGTTCTACAGACCTTTACTTGTTATCCAGTTTTCTGCTGTTTTAGTCTGTCATACTGGAGTGGTCTTTAGTTGATACAGATTTCTTTGGTTCAGATCCCTTTCATGTATCATTTTATCCGTAACATTCACTTTTTAATATTCCCCTCTCTTCCGCCCCAATAGTAGGGGTTGAGCTCAGGGGTGCAGTTGCTGAGATTATAAGCATGGGCCACTGTGTCCAGCTGGGTTTTTTGTTGTTGTTGTTTATTTGTGTTTTTAATGAGTGTTTAACATGAATGAAACACAGGTTCATAGCATCAGATGAGTAAGAAAAATAAAAAAATTCCTCTATCTTACTTTGTTTACTATCTGACAAAATGTGGTGCTCCATAAGCTACATGTATATATTCACATTTTATACCTGATGTTTTTCATTTGTTGTTTAGGTGTAGCTTGTGTACCATATAACCTTGGACAGTCTGTATTTATTACGAGCTTATTAATGCTTTGTCAATTAAGAGTTGTGCTGGGTTCTTTCATTATCAGTTCTTCTTAATCTCTACAAGTTCTTTATGAAGTTGGTGATTACCCATTTTATAACTGAGGAATCTCAGGACTAGAGAAACTAGTAATTTGCTCAAAGTCACATAGCTAGTCAAAGACAGAACTAGGATTTAAACTCAGGTTTATCTAGGCAGTTTCCAGGCTCTTTAATACTTATACTGTACTCTTTAAGCTGTGTTCAGAAGGTATTACTACTAGGCACAGGACTGGATAGAAGCAAAATTTTGTTGTTTTAACTGCTAGGTACTCAGTGTCTTTTTGATGCCCTAAGTTAATCCTTTGTGGCACTTAATTTAGGTATTACCTCTTCCAAAGGCACTTGAGATGCTAAAGCTACTTTAAGCTATTTAAATTTCTTCTTCAAATCCATATTCTCTATATATCAAACCCTAATTCATTATTACTAGCTGTTAGGAAGGAGCAGTATGATTGGATTAAGTCACATAGTGAAATGATTGATACATTTTTTTTAAATTTATTTTTTAGGTATAGGTGGACACAACACAATGCCTTTATTTTTATGTGGTGCTGAGAATCGAACCCGGGTCCCGCTGGTGCTAGGCGAGCGCTCTACCGCTGAGCCACAATCCCAGCCCTGATTGATACATTTTTAACTCTTCAATAAGTGCTTGTATTTTAAATAAAACGTTTATCCTAGTTAATGTCTTAATTGGTAATATTTTAAGGAACATAATAAAGTGAAGAAAAAAATAGGCAGTTAAGGAAGGCTTTTGAAATAGATCAAATGGTTGACAGGTCAATTTGCCTGAAGATTAGCTTAACAAGTTCCTGATTTTCATGGTATCATTTCACTTCGATGGCACTGGCATTGGAGTTTAGGTAGGAGGAGGGTGGCAGAAAGGGTGACAGTGACAGTTTTTATGCATTGGTTGTTTTTATTCAATTTTTTATCAACAAATTTCAAAATGAGAGCAAACAGTATTAAATGTTATTATAGCAGTGCCATCAGCATGTTCTTTGTGCATTTTGTGGTGCTTTAGTGCTGTGTGAGCACTTAGACAAGAGCCAAAATAGTATAAATGAGCCAGTCAGTAATCTAAAAGAGTTAAGAATCTGAAGATACTATGAGAAACTGGTTTTAAGAGTTCATGGTAGGAAGATGTTAATGCTTCATCTCTCTGCTAGAACAGATAGCCAGAGTAGTCTACTTTCAGAAATGTTTTAACTTTCAGAAGCTAAGTAAATTAAAGTGGCAGAGTACAGTAGTCCCTAAACGTTTTTTTTTTTTTTTTTTTTTGGTACTGGGGATTGAACCAAGTGCTTTACCACTGAGCCACATTCCCAGCTCTTTTTTTTTTTTTTTTTTTTATTTGAGACAGGGTCTCACTAAATTGCTTAGGGCCTTGTTAAGTTGTTGAGGCTGGCCTTGAATTTGTCATCCTCCTGCCCCAGCCTCCTAGATTGCTTTTTTTTTGTGAGCTACTTCACCAGGCTAGACACTGAACTTTTAGGTTAGCATTTAAGAAGTACAACATAGTATAATTGGAGACGTTAAAAACATTAGGAAAGCACTGAAACAAAGCCTTACATTTTATGAGTAAGGATATGGGAAGCACACAAATTTTGAGATTGCTTATCAAAATTGTGCTGTCTGCCCCTAAGAATTTGTATTTAATTACCTTACATAGGTTGACTAATGAGATATTAGAACTCTTTTTTTAAAATATTCATTTATTTTTAATTTTAGGTAGACACAATATCTTTATTTTACATTTATGTGGTGCTGAAGATCGAACCCAGTGCCTCGTGCATGCTAGGCAAGCACTCTACCGCTGAACCACAACCCCAGCCCCGGGATATTAGAACTCTTTTTCCTCAGAAAGTTTATGGTTTTGTTTTAAGATTTCTCTTTCCTTCTTCCTTCTCCCTCCTCCATCCCTCCCTACCTTCCCTCCTTCTTTTCCTGGAGATCAAACCCAGGGTCTCAAACAAAGCTAAGCATAATCTCTGCCATTGTGCCCAGATAAGAGATTTCATTTTGTACAGTGTTTTCTGAAGATGAGAATGTAAATTTGTTCATACTACAACTTGAGAACTTTTGGTTTTGGCCAGTCCAGTGAGTTTTTAGTTTGTAAGATAGAAGAGCTAGCAGAGACAAGAATAGAGATTAAGACACCAAAAGAAGGTATATACCCATTCCTGTACCTACTTTAGGGTGAGGTGAGGAGGTGGGGGAAAGTCCAGAACTTAACAGAAAGCTGGGTATTTTGTATGTTGTCAGGAAAAACGAGGGGAATGGTTTGACTGATACCACTATCCAAATCATGCAGTTAATGGCTTTGTGAAGTACTATCAAGGGACCTACCTAGTTCAAGTAGACTGTTGTGGCTAGAGGAAACAGTATAGACTTAAGAGCAGAGGGATATAAAATAGGAGAGGTAAATAAAGGTCAGATTTTGTATGCAATTTAAGAGAGATTAACTTTTCTAATTAGCAATGTAGAACTGTTAAAGTAGGGGAGACAATCAAACTTTTAGTTATTTTGTAGTGTAGAAAATATATCAGTGAAGAGTATGACCAAGAGCAGTTAGGTGCAGTAGTTCTTGAAAGGAGGTGTAAGACTGTTCTTGAAATAGATGTTAGACTGTAGCAATGTGCAAAGAGAAGAGGTTGGGTAGGAGTGGTATTAATTAGGTGAAACTTCAGAATTTATTGGTCGACTAATGACACGTTCACGTTTAAGGGAGAGAGAAGAGAAGAAAGTTTCTCAAATTGAATAATATATGAACACTTTTGAAGGAAAAATCTCCTTGGTTCTGTGTAGCTTAAATTATCACATGTGCCCACATGTAAGAGATCCCAAATATGTGTCTAGTATTTTTGTTTTTCCTCTGTTCTCACACAGTAGTCAATACAGAAGACCTCTTTGTGAACAGTGTGAGGATTTCTCCTTACCAGCAAGCAATCAGTTTTATAGCTGCCTGCATCAGGCTTGTCTTCTAATTCAGTTCTGACACTTTAAATACCTGGAGACAGTGTTAGATTCCACAAGTTGAGGCTCAGTCCCCAAGACTGCCCTGTCTTCTTTAGATGCCAGTTGCAAGCCCAGGTTGTTTTTACCTATTTGCTTTTGACTGACTATATATATGCCCCCCTTTTCTGATTGAATTAATTTGTCCCAGCAGCTGACAGAATGCAAACATTTACCTTTCCCAGTAAAGGATTATTTCAAAGGGTTCAGATAGAGAGATGCATAAGAAGTGGTATGGGAGTGGAACTTCTAAGCCCTCTCTGTACACCACCCTCCAAGTATCTCACTTATTTGGCTATGCAGAAAGTCTCTGAACCCTGTCTTCTGTTTTTTTTTTTTTTTTTTAAATGGAGACTTCGTTACATATGTGTGATTAAGTCCTTGATAAGTGAGGATCATTTTAACTTTCAGTCCTTCCTTCCCTGGAGGTTGATGGGACTCTCAGTCCTCTATCACACCTTGATCTTTGGGGTAAGCAGCCCCCATCCTGAAGCTACCTTGGGGCTGCCAGCCATTAGCCAGATCAGTTGCATATCAAAAGACCCTCATTACCAAAGATTCCAAGAACTTTAGAAATTTTATGCCAGAAAAGAGATAGAAGACCAAATATATGTATATATAATTGTTTGTTATTGTTTATTTAAACTTTGGGTTTTTAATCCCAGAAGAAAACAATGGAAGAAAAAGAGATTTCATCTCCTGGGAAGAGTCTCTGGGACTCAAGTCATTCTATTCCGTCTTTTCCTGAAGATCCTTTAGAGATCATCCTTTGCAGGATGCGCGAATATGTCCTTCTACAGGTTTGATAGCTATCCAGGAGAAAAATATTCTAATTCTCCAATCCTGTCACATGTCATGTCGTGCCACTATTGTTTGAAGAAGGAAGGAGAGCCGAATGTCAAGTCAGGCTGAGGCAGGGGGATCACTCGGGCAACCTAGAGAATCCTTGCCTTTAAACAAGCAAGCAAAAAGAGAGGTTCCCACAGCAAATAAAGTAAGGAAAGGAAAGCAAGCAACATCTCCCACCCCCATTAAAAAAGAATCAAAAGGAAAAGGAAAGACAGTGGAGAGGAAAAGAGCCATTCATCTATCAGCTACAAGGGATTGTAGCTAGTTCAAGACATCCCAAATATATTTTTAACAAATTAAATGTATTTCTTCAATTCCCCCCCAAAAATGATGTTTTTTTTTTTAATTTTTTTGTTTTCTATTCAAGATACTCAACAAAATTTACCATTTTAAGTGTAAATTCCAGTGGTATTAAATACATTAACAATGTGAAGTTATCTCCATAACTATTTCTGTTGTAAAACTAAAACTCAATACTCAGTTAAACAAAAAATTTCCATTCTTCATCCCTCTTCCCCTAACCCTTGGCAACTGCCATTCTACTTCTTGTCTCTCTAATTTTGACTACTCTTAAGTACCTCACATAAATGGAATCAGTATTTGTCTTTGTGCAACTGCTTATTTCACTTAGCATAATGTCCTCAAAGTTCATCTGTGTTGTAGCATGTCAGAATTGTATAGACTGCATTTTCCTTATCCATTCATCTGTCAGTGGACAGTTGGGTTGCTTCCATGTTTTAGCTACTATGAATAATGGTGCTTGAAAGTGGATATACAAGGTGGTGCTCTCTTGTAATCCCAGCAGTTTGGCAGGCAGAGGCAGGAGGATGGCAAGTTCAAAGCCAGTCTCCACAACTTAGTGAGGCCCTCAGTAACTTAGCAAGACCTTGTCTCAAAATACAAAATGGAGATGTGGCTAAGTGGGTAAGTATCCTTGGGTTCAATCCCTGGTATCAAAAAGAAATAAAAATGGTGAGGAGGGGGGGGCGGGGAGAAAATACAAATATTTGAGAGATCTTGCTTTTGGTTCTTTGGGGTGTATCCTTAGAGATTAAAGCTTTAGACATATGGTAATTTTACTTTAAAATTTTTTTAGGTGCTGACATAGTGTTTTTCATGATGATAGTACCATTTTACAGCCCAACAGTATTATACTAAGTTTCTGTTTTTTTTTTTTACAACCTCCCCCACACTCTTTGTTTTCTTTGAGAGTAACCATCCTAGTGGTTGTGAGGTGGTACCAACAAAGGTTTTGGGACAACCTAAGTATGTACATGTCTAAGACTAAAGTGAAATGATTAGATGCTTTTTGGGGGGTAATATGTTATTTATTGATTTAACATTAAATTGCACAGTATTGTATATTGGTGCTTTTTTCCACTCAAGTTTCATGAAATAAATGTATTCTTTTTCTATTTTCATTTACATCTTAGGTTTATGACTTTATCATTTACCTGAAAAGTTGTAGCTATTCAGTATCACCTGACAATTTTTGGAGCATGCTGTTTTTACTTGTCTTTACATCGTTTGAGATATAACCACTTAAAAATTTGTATGTGATGCTTTTACTGAAAATTTTGTCTTAAGCCTATTTATCCCAAGTGCCCGTTTGCTATTTGTTATTTTCATGTAACTATATTGCTTTATGAGTTTAA
Source organism: Marmota monax (assembly GCF_021218885.2). NCBI lineage: Eukaryota > Metazoa > Chordata > Mammalia > Rodentia > Sciuridae > Marmota > Marmota monax. The sequence continues at coordinate 7,677,892 of NW_026693473.1, read as the reverse complement.
TTTAAATCATAAATATATTTACAAAATATATGCATATAAATTTAAGTACAAAATTTAAGATATAGAAAGATTGCCAGTGGTTCTGGCTCCTCTTTCCCCTACGTTACCAGTGCATAAGCAGGGATCCCCAGGGTGTCCTGGCCCGGGTTCTTGGTATCCTGAAAAAAGACTTGAGAGAAGTGAGACATTGGCAAGTAAAAGCAAAGGTTTATTGAAAGTGAAATTTCAATAAACTCTGGGCGAGTATAGTGGACCAAGCTACATAGTAGCTCAAGGCCGTATCCTACACAGTGGGGCTTGCTTTTATTAAGCTGTGCTAGTGTGTTAGGTGGGTAGAGGTCCCTAAGGGGTAGTAAGCTCTCTTCTACTTTTTTTATCCCTTACCCATGACGTGACTCACACCTAACACTGGTATATTATGTCTCGAGCTAAAACACTATGAGTAGCTCTAAGTGAATTAGACGTTGATCATACATAAGCAGAAACATAAAGCTAGGTGCTGGGTATACAAGCACAAGAAAACCATTCCTTGTGTTTAAGAAGCTTCTACTTTGTCAGAGAAACCAGAAAGTAAACCAGCATTTATTGCTTAGCAGTACATCATTGATATACCACAACAGTGTAGGGTTGGGAACCAGGAGGTATTTTAGCACATACGTTGACAAGTAACACTTCTGGTGCTTCTCAGCATGGGCCTGAATGGGGAAAGGGCATTCCAAGCATGTATCTTAAGTTTGACTATAGTAAAATTGTATAGGATAGAGAAAAGAAAGGCAATGCCAGAGAAATAAGCTGAGATCCCATCATAAAGCACTTTCCAGATCATAAAGACTTTGGAATTTATACTGTAAGTGTCAGGAGAGAACCATTAAGGAATTTTAAAACAGGGTGTGTGGCAGGTAGATGATAGAACCATACTTGTTATTTTGGAATACATGTTGGCAGCAAGGTGGAATATAGAATGATGATCAGTTTGGATCCTGTTGTAATCAAGTATGAAGTGTTAAGGACTTGATCTAAACCCATATTCGTAGTAGTAAATTGAAAATAAATGAGAGGTACAGGAGTAGAGTCAGCACTTCAATTTCTCACAGCAAGGCTAAAGGGCTGGCAAGAGGCTCAAAATGAAGTGTAATTGGAATTGCAGATAGTAGCTTTAATACAAGCCTTCACCTTGGTGGAATCTGCCCAAATTGAATGATTTTGAATTTCCTTTTTTATAGCTAAATAGGGCACAAGAAACAAAGTTCAGGACCTTCCAAAGGAAAAGAATTTAAAAGATCACTCCCCTTCATGAAGCTGAGATTTTAATGTTTCACCCATGCTGGGGTGAGGGTGCATTTATAGGGACAGGTATACCTAACAAGGGTTGTTGGATGATAACATTTTACATGTGGTCTTGAAAAGCTTCCAAATCAAGAATATATTTAAAGTGTTTGCGTGTTTAGCAGTAGTACCTGTGGGGACTTTGCAAAGTCTATGAAATCCTCTTAGGAGGGATGAGCTTTCAACCCAGTATTCAAAAATCTTCAGATTAAAATTCCAAAGCACACGAGATCGGTTTAAAAAAAAAAATCACAAATCTTGAAGAAACCATGGCACACACAGTAAAAACCAGGAGAAACAGAAAGACATTGACCCATAGAGACTGCAAAAATTTTATATTGTGTCTCAATAAAATATTTGTTTGATTAATATGCTTGAAGAAATGAAAGCTTGAATGGAAAAATTAAGGTTTTCTGAAACATGACCAAGTAGATAAGGAAATAGAAATAGAACTTATAAAAGATTAAATTGAATTAAATAGATAGATTGGCACAGCTAAAGAGAATGTGAAATGGGAGATAGCTTTTGTATTTAGTAACCATGAATGCAGCATAGAATGATAAAGAGACAATAACTATATGAAAGAAAGGTTGAGTGAAGAGTTCTAATAATTTAATTGGCATTCTAGAAGGAAATACAGTTTGAGGGGTAAGGCAATAGTCAAATAAGTGACTGAATAATTTTTTTTTTTTGGAGCTTTATCAATACATATTTATTCTCCTGCTTGCTCCTAAATCGCTCACAGATGACTGAAGAATTTTTAGAATTGATAAAAGATAATCCATAAGTGGTGGAAATCCCCTGAATCCCAAGGAGTATAAATAAAATTAGTCCCAACAAATCAGAGTGAAAGACAGGAAACAGGTCACAGTCACAGAAATCTTAAAAATGGCTATTTCCTTTAGTCTGACAGCTGATTTCCCATTAGGAACAACAGAAGCCAGAGGACATTGGAATGTTGTTTTCAGTGTACTTAGCTGTCAGCTTTGCAGTGACATACCTAGTAAAGCCATCTTTCAGGAATGACAGTAAAATAGATATTTTCAGACAAAAACTTAGAAGAGCATTTACTACCAACAGAAAGAAATTCTAAGGGACATGATTCAGATAAAGAAAAATCCCAAATGGAAAATCTGATACTTTATAGTGGCCACGATGTATTAAATCAAATGGATGTTCTAAATTACATTCTGTTATCGGATATTTATGTTGTTTCCAATTTTTCATTTTTAACTGAAGCTACTCTGGACATATATAGACAAGTTTATGCATATACATTTTCCATAGATTTAATTTTTTTGACTAGATGTCCATATTACATTACTAGACAAAAAAGGAGTATTTTTGATCATTAGTACTTGTTGTAGAATTGTTTTCTTAAAGGTTTTCACTAATTTACATTTAATATTAACAGACTGCAGATTTATTTATACATCAGTGTAAGGACCAGTATTAAATGATAGATCCTTATTTCTTATCAGATTTTGATTTAGTTATATATCTTAGACAAAAATGACCCGTCTCACTTTTTTCTTGCTTTCATATTAAAAATGCTTTGTAACAAGCAGATGCTAACTAAAATGCATTCCTTTTAACAGAAAAATATTTCTAACTTTATAGAATGGTGTAGTTTTTTATTTTTCTTTATCTTTTTAAAATTTATTAACAAATATATACTTAGGTCATTTAAAGAAATAGCGAAGGAATGCTTTATTTAGTTTTCGATTTAGTATAAAAAATGAGTATTTTAATGCTGCTACATTATTTTCTAGTTCTGTATATTTCATACTAGCTAGCCAACAGTGTAAAAATGAACTTATTTAAAAACGAAAGGATTATTAATTTGCTTGGCAGTTCTGTATTTTAACAGAAGCTGAATGAAAGAAGGTATCTTTAAAGCTTTTTCCCCCCCTGTCCTTTTGCTATTTCAGGTGCAAGTGAAAGTGTAGGAAAACATATGCTTGAAGCCTGCAACAATAATCTGGAGATGGCAGTCACTATGTTTTTGGATGGTGGAGGAATCGCTGAAGAGCCCAGTACCAGTTCAGCAAGCGTCTCCACTGTCAGACCACATACAGAGTATGAATTTATTTTTTATTGTTAGGAGCTATCCTTTGCCTAAGTTAACTAGTTGCATTTTTATCAAAGTTAGGTCGTTTTCTGGTCTTGAAAAAAAAATTAAGGTTGGAAGCCTCATAAAAAGTATAAAGTGAAAATTTTTGTATTTATATACCTTGAATTCTCTTGAGCACTGTCATGTCTGTTTTTAAATTCTCTCTCAGTCAGACTTCATGGGCTCCACATGAAGTCCTGGAGGCCAGCAGTGGCATGGTGGAGAGTGAAGCTGCATGATTAGGATTGGCTTGTGGCCAGAGGCAAGGCTTGAATGCCTCACAATAGCCAAAGGGGGAGGAAGAACTTAATAGAACAGCATTATTGCCCACATTGCTAAGCAGAGGCATAGCAATTTTTCTGAGCCACATAGCAGTTAAGCAGCAGATACAGAAATCCAGTAAAGCTCATATTTCCCAATTCTAGATTTTCTTAATTGTCCCAGGAATGTGAGTTGCCATGAAAAATTTTTAAAAACTAATTCTGGTCTGGGGGTATAGTTCAGTGGTAGAGTGTATGCTTAGCATTCATGAGGCCCTAGGTTTAATCCCTAGCACTTAAAAAAAAAAAAGTTAATTTACTTTGAAAAAAGGACAAATAATTTTGGTTACCTTAAATAGTTATATGTAGTTAATCATTAAAAGCATTCTCAGCTTATTGAGCTATAATAAATAGAGAATAGTAATAATGGTGAAGAGATTTGGTTGTTTTGCTCTTTACAATTAATACCATGAGAGTTTGAAATAAATACCTGTTGGGCAGAATTTCAACTGTCTTTGGAAAATATTAGGCCTGAAACTTGCTCAAAGGAAAGGCCTTTTTTTTTTTAAGTTGTAGATGGACACAATACCTTTATTTTATTTATTTCTTTTTATGTGGTGCGAGGATCAGACCCACTGGCTCTCATGTGCAAGGCAAGAGCTTTTTATCCAGGGCTTTGTCCATGGTAGGCAAGCACTTTACCACTGAGGTACACCTCAACCCCCTTTTAAAAATTTTGAGACAGAGTCTCACTAATTTGCCCAGGCTGGCCTTGAATTTCGGATTCTTCGACCACAGTCTCCCTAGTAGCTGAGATTACAGGTTTATGCCACCATTCTCGGTGGAAAGCCATTGATTTTTTTTTTTTTTTTTTTTTTGGCTTTGAATTTGCCATCCTCCTGCCTCTGCCTCCCGAGCTGCTGGGCTTATGGGCATATGCCTCCACGTCTGGCGAGCCTTTTTTTTTTTTTAAAGAAAGCAGCAGGTTTATTGCAAAAGTGATAGGGATAGACTTTATTTGAAGAGAAGGGGCCCCAGAGCTGGGAATCCCAAGCCATTGATTTTTGAGACAAAATTTAAAAATCCTCATGTGAGACTTTAATATTCCTTTTTATAGCATTCATTATATATAAAATTCAAGAAGAATCCTCTTAAATATGAAGAGGCAAAATACTAGTATTTTATTTTTACTAAATTAGAGATAAATTTAAAAACCAGATCATATACAGGCATAATTGCCTCTTTTGTTGAACTAGTTCCATATTAATACAGTATTGTTTTGTTGAACTAGTTCCATATTAATACAGTATTGTTTCCACATGAAGTGTGGGCCTTAGGGATCTTTATAACATTTTTTTCATGTTAATGTTGGCTATTTATTTCAAGTGTGATATTTCATTCTCCTCCACCATGGCTCAGATTTTTAATGGGAATCAATATGAAAACATGATTTAGTTTATAGAAACATGAATAGTAGATGGAGTTGATTTAGGGGCACATATCTGCCCTTCTCATTGTATAAAATGTATTTTTTAAATTGTGCTTTAAAAATAAATACATTTTTTGAGGTTCTGGGCATTGAACCCAGGGGTGCTGTACCATTGAATTCTACATGATGAATTGTTAGTATACCTGTGGAAGTGAACTTTGAAGAGAATTGACTTTCAAAAGATATGTAATTATATCTTCTGTTTGGGTCTATTTAGTAAGTAACCCAAGATTACTTACTAAATAGACTAAATATAACCCAAGATTATACCTGTATTAGTGTCTTTTGTAATTTAACATAAAACTCATTGTTGATTTATTTGATCTCACTTTAATATATCCTTGTGATTTAATTATCTGTCATTTTAGGTAATGTGATAGTACTTCTGTTAAGCCTGTTTTACCATTTTTGGTCTGTTTTGGGGGGTAAATCCTGTCTTTTTTCCTGTAAAAATTTGATGTGGGGAACCTGAGAAGGGGTGGGAAATATTTTTTTTATTTTTATATTTGTTCTTTATAAGATATTTATAGACAGTCTTTATAAGAGTCTTTATAAGACTTTATAAAACAGTCTTTATAAGACAGTCTTTATAAGACTGTCTCTATGCAAGGTATTTTACTCTAGTTCATCTCTGTGGATATCAACTAAAACACATTTATCATGATTACTGTGGTTCCTAAAAGTCACTAAGTCTGGGGTTCATTTTACTTAATTTAAATGTATTCACAATAATTAGTTTGAAGGTATTAGAAAGGTATTAGAAAACAGTTTTCATTTGATATTTTCCTACTTTTTTAATAGAGAAGAAGTTCGTGCCCCAATTCCTCAAAAGCAGGAAATATTAGTAGAACCAGAACCTTTGTTTGGTGGTAAGTTCAGTTTTTTTCCCCTTTAATTGATTTTGTTGTTGTCTCTAGGATTTTAATGTTAAAAACCAAGAAATATGAAGGCTTGTTCAGGGTGTTACTTAAGTGTTGTAAAAAAAAAATTTAGGGCTGGGGATGTGGCTCAAGCAGTAGCATGCTCGCCTGGCATGCGTGCGGCCTGGGTCCGATCCTCAGCACCACATACAAAGATGTTGTGTCCACCGAAAACTAAAAACTAAATATTAAAATTCTCTCCCTCCCTCCTTCTCTCTCTCTCTCTCTCTCTCATATATATATATATATATATATATATATATATATATATATATATGTTAAAAAATAAATACAAACTGTACTTAAAAAATAAATAAAAAGTCAACTCCCTTGCTTCTGGTTTAAAAAAAAAAATTATTTTTGGTATCAGGGATTGAACCCAGGGTCTCTTATTATCACCAAGCCACATCTTCAGCCCTTTTTTTTAATGTTTCATTTTGAGACAGGAAATACATATTGTACATATTAAGAACAGCAATGTACAGAAATAGTTTGTAAGTTGAGAGCAAGAGACTTATGTAAAGTTTTGTACAATGGAAGAAAAGAAATAAGTTGTGAGAAGATGAAGAAAATTTTATTAACCAAATCATTTGACCTGAAAAAGCACCTTAGTTGAGAGGTTTTTTTAAAATTTTTTATTTGTTTTAATTAGTTACACATGACAGTACAATGATCTTGACATATCATATTTTGAAGTTGAGAGTTTTTTAAAGATAAACTTTTAACTTGGCAGTCTTTTATAGACTTTACTATACCAAAAATAAAAATGCAGTTGTCTTATGTGTACAGAGAGTTGATTCTAGGAGACTCTCCCTCACACCTTCTTCTGTGGATACCAAAATTCATGGTTGCTCAAGTCTCTGAATAAAATGGCTTAATATTTGCATATAATCTATGCATGTCCTCCTGTATACTTTAAATAGTTTCTAATTTACTTATAATATCCCATATAATTTAAATGCTTTGCAAATAGTTGTTGCATTGTTTAGGGAATAGTGACACTAAAGTCTTTATGTGTTGAGTATGGAATCATTTTCTTTTTCTCTCAAATTTTTCTCCCAGTGTTGATCTGCAGACATGAAACTTGCATATATGGATGTGTGTGTATGAATATTTCTAGATTCAGAAATAAATAAAGTTGGGGGGAAATGTTGAAATCAGAATACTATAATAATCCTTTCTGAACTATTCAGGTCAGCCAGTCATTGTGCTGTTATTATATCAGATATAATAATATGTTGTTCATATTTTTCCATACAAATGCTATGAACTGATTTTGGAGCTGAAGAATAATGTTCGTAGAAGCTTTATCTTCTCTTTATTTAAAGGCATAGGCAAGATCTTTGAGTGGTAAAACCATAGGAAATGAATTTTTGTCTTGCTGTTGAACAGAAGCAAACAGGATTTCATTTAAAACCACACTTTTTTCTTCTTCTTCTAGAATGACATACACTCAGGAGGGAGAGTGACTTTATACAGTTAAAAAGTCAGTCTTATCATTATTAGGTCTTCTTATAACTTGACTAGGGTCTTTGCAGAAATGTTTTCTTCTTAGGACAGGTATTGATTTAAAGCATGGTTTTAAAGGGTGATCTGGGAGTTCCTAATGCCCTTTTAGGGGGTCTGCAAAGTTAAAACTATTTTTATAATAATGCTAAGAAGTTGTTTGTCCTTTTCACCAGAGTGACATTTGAATTGATGGTTTAAAAGCAGTGTGGAATGCTGGGTCAGACTGTCAGCATCTTAGTTGATTAGGGCAGTGGCACCAAACTGTATCACTAGTCATAGACTTCTTCACAGTCACATGCTCAATTTACAAAATAATTAAAAAGGCAGTTTTCTTTTATTTTTTTATTTTTTATTTTTTTTTTGTACCAGGGATTGAACTTAGGGGCACTTAACCACTGAGCAACATCCCTAGCCCTATTTTATATTTTATTTAGAGACAGGTTCTCACTGAGTTGCTTAGTGCCTTGCTTTTGCTGAGGCTGGCTTTGTACTCATGATCCTCCTGTCTCAGCCTTCCGAGCCTCTGGGATTATAGGCATGCACCACCGTGCCCGGCTGTCTTTTGTAATATTCTTGATGAAGCATTAAAAAGGATTATTTTCATTAAGTCTTTACTTGTGAATATGCATTTTCAAAATACTCTGAAATAGGATGTGTATGTAGAATACACTTTTGCATGCTGAAAGTACTGTGGTTGTCATAATCAGAAATACTTGTACGGTTATTTGAGTTGAAATTAGCAACTTTTTGCTGACAGTATAATTAGATTTGGGGACTTGGCAGACATGTTCTTGAAAATAAAGAGTGAGGGCTGAGGATATAGCTCAGTTGATAGAGTGCTTGCCTCTCATGCACAAGGCCCTGGGTTCAATCCTCAGCACCACAAGGAAAAAAAAAAAGAAAATGAAGAGTGAACTTGTTACTTCAAGATAACTGATAATACTTATTATCAGTGATCTTTTTTAAAAAAATATTTATTCATTTATGTGGTGCTGAGGATCGAACCCAGTGCCTCACACATGCTAGGCAAGTGCTCTACCACTGAGCTACAGCCACAATCCTATCAGTGATTTTTAAAGAGTTTTCAAGTAAAATCAGAATTTTAGAAAAATTGAATCCACTATTGTAAGCTTAATACCTCCCCAGTACTTAAAGACTTTTTTTCTCAAATCAGTAGTAAAGTCTCCTAGAATCAACAGATTTTTTAAAAAATATTTTTTGGTTGTAACTAGACACAATACCCATATTTATTTTTATGTGGTGCTAAGAGGATTGAACCTAGTGCCTCATATGTGCCAGACAAGTCCTCTAACCCCAGCCCTTAACAGATGTTTTATTGGTTAGTTTGTTGGTTTTTTGATATTGTAATGAAATGGTCCATATTTGGAATGTTTACTTAGGTCAGTGAATAAGTACTGTTAAATGACCAATGCATGATATTATAAAATATTATGCACTGGTAAGATTAATTCATACTTCAAGATGGATTGTATTAGATATTTATTGCTGTGTAACACATTGCTCCAAAATTAAACTGCTGAAAACAAACAAATATTTTGTTATATCACAGTTTCTATGGGTCAGGAATCCAAGCATAGCTTAGCTGGGTGCCTTTGGTTAGGGTCCCTAATCAAGGTGTCTGCTGGCTATAAGTCATCTCAAAGCTTGAATGGAGGAGGATCTCCTTTAACACTCTTGGTTAGCAATATAACTTCTTTATCACAGAGCAAATGAGAGTCAGAGAGGACTGCCCAAGATGGAAGCTACTGTCTTTTTGGAAATGCCATGCCATCCCATCTCTTCTGCCACATTCTATTTGATACCATCAATAATCAGGGTATTCACATATAGATTATAAATAATGGGAGAAAGGGATGTATGTGTAAGTTTTGTGTTGCTATAGCAAAGTACTTGGGATAATCAATTTAAAAATAGGAAGGGTTTATTTTGGATCACAGTTTTGGAGTTTCAGTCGACAAATGTCACTGTTTTTGGTCCAGGGACAAAGCAGAAGAACATAATGGTGGGAGCACCTGGAGGAAGAAGCAGCTCACATCGTGGCAGTCAGGAAGCAAAAAGAGGAAGAGCCTGGCATCCTCCTTTAAGGGCATACTTTTAAAGGCCTAACTTCCTCCTGCTAGGCTTCATGTCTCAAGTACTCCACCACCTCCCAAATAGCATCATGAAGTGGGAACCAAACGTTTCATACATGGGCCTTTTGAAGAGCAGTTAATGAAGCCCTAGTAAGGGATAATTGGGGTTCATTTTAGAGACCGCCTGCCACCTAGAATAATGGATTTTAATAGGACAAAATATGAAAAGCTCATTGATAAGATTTTAGGTTTCATGCTGCAACAAACCTTTTACCACTTAAAAGACCCAGAATTCCCACAGCAGTTCTAAGCCAAAAAAGCAATGCTGGAAGTATCACAATACCTGACTTCAAGTCATATTACAGAGCTATTGTAACAAAAACTGTATGGTACTAGCATAACAACAGACACAAAGACATACCACACAGATAATAGTCATCTGATCCTTGACAAAGGTGCTAAAAATATACACTGGAGAAAAGACAGCATTTTTGTTTTAAATAAGTTCTTTTTAAATATCTTTATTTTGTTTGTTTCTTTTTTATGTGGTGTTGTGGATCAAACCCAGTACCTCACATGTCCAAGGCAAGCGTTCTGCCACTGAGCCAAAACTCCAGCCAAAAAGACAGCATTTTTAACAAATGGTGCTGGGAAAACTGGTTATCCATATATAGAAGAATGAGACTATACATATCTCTCACCTTACACAAAAATGAACTCAAAATGATCAAGGACCTAGGAATTAGACTAGAAACTAAGCAACTCCTAGAAGAAAATGTAGGGTCAACACTCCATATAGGTACAGGCATTGACTTTCTCAAGCTTAGGAAATAATGCCAGGAGTTAATGAATGGGATGGAATCAAATTAAAAAGCTTCTGCACAGCACACAATTAAAAATGTGAAGAGAGAATCTACAGAATGGGAGAAAATCTTTACTAGCTATTTTTCTTAAAAGAAGATTGATATCCAGAATATATAAAGAACTCAAAACTAACCACCAACAAAAAATAACCCAATTGATATGGGAAAATGAACTAAGCAGACAGGTTTAAAAGAAGAAATACAAATGGCTAACAAATATATGAAAGAATGTTCAACATCTTTAGCAATTAGGGAAATGCAAATCAAAGCTACATGAGATTTCATCTCACTTCCAGTTAGAATGACAGCCATCAAGAATACAAACAATAAGAGGCTAGAGTTGTGGCTCAGTGATAGAGCGCTTGCCTGGCTCATGTGAGGCACTGGGTTCAATCCTCAGTACCACAACACACACAAAAATTAAAAACAAGTAAAGAATACAAGCAATAATAAATGCTGGAGAGGATGTGGAGAAAAAGGAACACTTTTACACTCTTGGTGGAGTTAGTACAACCATAATAGAATCAGTATGGAGTTTCCTCAAGAGACCAGGCAATTGGAACCCCACTGTATAACCCAGCTATACCACTACTCAGTATTTATTAAAGTCATCATACTCTAGCAATACATGCATATCCATATTTATAACACCATAATTCACAGTAACTAAATTTGGAACCAGCCTGGCTGGCTGTCAATGGATGAATGAAGAAAGAGTGTAGTACATATACACATTGGAGTTTTATGTGCCATAAAGAATGGAATTATATCATTTGCAGGAAACAGGATGGAACTTGAAAACATGCTGAGCAAAATAAGCCAAATTCATAAAGTCAAGGGTCATATGTTTTTTCTCATATGTGGAAGATTAAAAAAAGGAATGGAAAGGTTGTATGTGTAGGAGAGACTCATGAAAATTGAAGGAAGATCAGTAGGATAGAGGAAAAGGAACCAGAGAGAGGGAGGCGGGCAGAGGAAAGGGAAATAAATACTGGGGAACAATAGTGGCCAAATTATATTTTGTGGATGTACAAATATATGACATTAAATCCCACCATCATGTACAACTGTAATGGACCAGTTTTTAAAAATGGGGCAAAAAAAGAAACTGAACATTGAACCTTACTGATTAAATTGAAGAAGCAATCATGTATACATATATATTATTCATGTTTTCTCAAGACCACATAATAAAAAAGAAACTTCCACTAGTTGAGTTTTGGCATAGTATCAAAAAATATCCACAGTTATCTAATAAGATTATTAAAACACTTCTCTGTTTTGTAACTACATGCCTGTGTGGGGCTGAATTTTAATTTTATTCCTATATTTCAACTAAAAGAATATCAGTAGATATAAAATAATGTGAAGATGGTCTGAAAATCCATATTTCCTTGCTTGCTTTTTTTCTTTTTTTTTTTCCCCCTTGTGGTACTGGGGATTGAACCAGGGGTAACTCTACCATTGAAGTACAACATGTCCAGCCCCTTTTACTTTTTGAGACAAAGTCTTGCTAAATTGCCCAGGGTGGCCTCAAATTATGATCCACCTTCCTTAGCTTTCTGAGTATCCGGAATTATAGGAGCGTCCTACTGTGTCTAGCAATTCTTTAAAATTCTTTAACATAAATATTGATATATAGACATGTGAGTGATATATATATATATATATATATATTTTTTTTTTTTAACAGAACGAAGGTTTTAAACATGTGATTCCACATTTTTTTGTTGTTATGTTTTTTATTTAGTAGTTTTCATGGAAATAATTGTCCTGTGTAATGACAAATACAAGTTGTTGAGAAGGATGCTTTGGCATGGGGTAGGGGATGTTATACTCTATCTTATCCTGCTGCTAATCATTATTCATTAATATGGAATGTTCTGGTTATATGCTGGCCAGGCTTGCCATAAAGCTACCGTAATAACTATATATTGAAAAAAATCATTAAATGGCCTTATTTATTATAATGTACTAAGTGGTTTGGTAATTTCATAAGACCACTTTATATGAAAGATAATATTTTGATGATGGTGCTCTAGATCTAACCTATAAAATACCTAAAGACTGGGTAGTAGACACCATACAGGGGAACAGAAGACTGTCATTCTATTCACTTTTCCGTTACTAAGCTATTATGTTATAGTGGGATTTCTTTTTCCTTCTAAAATTCAAGATTTTTTTTGGTGTTTACAATTCTTCATGTGCATCCATTCACTAAGACAATTTTTGAGTCTTGGTTATTCAAGTGGTATACCAAAGGATAGTCATATCCCTTTGGCTAACCTGAATTGGACATTTACAGCATGTATTATTTCATCTACGTGTAGAATTGCCCTAAAAATCTTTCTTCCTAATATTACCACTGGGTTCTTTGCTTTTTGTCTTGGTCAGCTCTCCTTCTTACTGGGCTTTAATTTTCTCATTTGTAAAACATGATTGTGCTGAAGATGGTTAGATTAATTATGAATGACTTAAAAGTTTTTAAAACTTTATTTTTTGTGGGTGGGTATCATTTTGAATATATAAGTGTTTTAGAACTTATAGATAAGGAAGTTTCTAGAATTAAGTTTCAAAATTAATGCTTAACTTTTTTGATCAGTTCTATTTTTCCCCCTAAAGCTCCTAAAAGACGACGACCTGCCCGCTCAATATTTGATGGTTTCCGGGATTTTCAAACTGAAACTAGTAGGTATCTTGGACCAAGTTTATTATCTCCTTCTTCCCCTTCCTATTAAAATGGAAAAAATAATTAATATTAGGCATAATTGTTTTGAGAATTCAATTTATTGGAAAAATGAAATTATGAATTCAGTCTGTTTATGATGAACTCACTCTGAGCTAAATTGTTGTTATTTTCTAACCTATTTGGTTATAGAGGAATAATAATGGAGATGGAAATAACGTAAGAAATCTGGTAGTTTATCAATTTAGCTTGTTCATGAGCACTTAAAGGTGATTCTAAGGAAATGAAAAACTGATATTCCTCAGGATCCCATCTGTCAGTGGAAGAAATGACTATAACAAAAACTGTTAGGTTGGATTGAAAAAGAGAAGAAAATGCACATGACCCAAAGCAGCCATCATCAATGTTTTAACTACAGTTATTTGGAATAAGATTTTGGGTGGTACAGAAGGTTGAACCTGGGGTGCTCTACCACTGAGCTATATCCCCAGCCCTTTTTATTTTATTTTTTTATTTTATATTTTGGTACTAGGGATTGAACCCAGGGGCACTTAACCACTGAGCCACATTCCAGCCTTTTTTATGTTTTATTTTGAGACAGAGTCTCCCTACATTGCTTAGGCTACACTAAGTTGCTGAGGCTGGCTTTGAACTTGCGATCCTCCTGCCTCAGCTTCCTGAGTCTCTGGGATTATAGACCTGTGCCTATAATATAGGTCTGCTCCACTGTTGCCCGGCTCCTTTTTATTTTTTATTTTGAGGCAGGGACTCAATAATTATACTCATTGGTCTCCAACTTTCATTCCTCCTACATCTGCCTGAGTAGCTGGGATTATAGATTCATATCTTTTAATAGAATGAGTTAGAAGAATCTTGGCCATATATTTTTAGAGGACTTAGTATTGGGTTAGCAATGGAATCCTACGAAAAGGACAGTGTTATGAGAAATTATGAGGAACTCTTGGACTGTGCTTGATTTTGTAGTTTACTTATGAGCTTGTTGAGGGACAGACTGATCTTGTTATCTTGGAAACATTGGGAATGTCTGCATTGGTCATCATCCATACTGGCGGAGTCTCAAAAGATGTAGTTAGAAGCAACACATGTATTAATTTTACTTTCCAAATTAGATAAATGTAAATATTTTTCCAAAGTAAAGTTAGTTTTTGAATATATGAAAGGAATTATTTTAGATGACTTTTTTGGGGGGAGGAAGGTGCTAGAGATTGAACTCCGGGTCATGAATATGCTAATTAAATGCTGTACCACTGAGTTACACCTGAGCCCCAAATGATTATTTTAAATTAATTATCTGCTTTTATTATTTGGATCAGGAACACTACCGAGTTGTAAGACTCCCTCCTGATCAACCTTTTTATTTTATTTTTTCTAAAGTCAGCATTAGATATTTGCATTGGCGGTCAAGTACATTGTTCAGTAATTCTTCTAGTTTAGACAGCTTTTTTTTAATGTAACTCATGGGTCTTTTATTTTACTGGCCAGTTGAAACTTTTTCATCCTCTGTGTTGCAGTTCGGCAAGAACAGGAGCTAAGAAATGGAGGAGCAATAGATAAAAAACTAACTACCCTTGCAGATTTGTTCCGGCCACCCATTGACTTGATGCATAAAGGCAGCTTTGAAACAGTAAGTTGTTGAAGATTCAATGCCTTAAAACCTTCTGCATTCTCAACACCATTTTTCTGCCTAAGAACAAAAAGGAATTGGCATATTAATAAGTATTTTTACATGATACACCTAAAGATTACATTGGTTTATGTTTCTGCCTGCAATTTACAAAATCCATTTCTAATAGCAGTAGATTGAGAGTGCTAGTTTGATGGTATTCTCTGAAAAGCCTTGTGTGGTATCATTTTAGAATCTCTGACATTTTGATAGCTTCTTAAAAACCTTACTTTTAGTTTATCTTTGACTTACTACTGAGAATAGTATGTGAATGTTTAACTATTTATGATTTGTAGGCATCTTTTGCCTGTAGCTTTTTGTTTGTTCACTGAGAAATACCGTGAATTTCTTTTGTATTGTCCTCAGAATTTTAAGTTTATCATATAACAGAAAACTCCAATAAGGTTGATTTGACCAAATGAGTTTATTTTTTCATTTAGTCAGCCTAGAGTTGTGTAGTAGTTATCCCTTTAAATTTTTTTTTTTTTTATGTTTTAGTTGTAATTGGACAGAATACCTTTATTTTATTTATTTTTATGTGGTGCTGAGGATCAAACCCAGGGCCTCGCACTTGCTAAGCGAGTGCTCTACCACTGAGCCACAACTCTAGCCCAATAGTTGTCCTTTATCTGAAGTTTCACTCTCCATTGTTTGAGAAACCCAAGTTCAAAAATATTAAATTGAAAATACCAGAAATAATGCATAAATTTTAAATTGTAGACTCTTATGAGTAATATAATGAAATCTTGTGTCATTATACTTAGGACAGTCCCTATGATATATAGTACCCACCTGTTAATTACATAGAATCCATGTTAGTTATTATGTCAACTGTCACAGTATTATAGTGCTAACATTGAAATAGCTATTATTTAATAGTGGCCCCAAAACTTAGCAGTAATGATACTGGTGGCTAATGAGAAGGTATGAAGTATTTTCCTTTAAGTGAAAAGGTAAAAGTTCTCAATAAGTAAAGAAGAAAACATGGTGTGGTGAACTTGCCAAGATCTATGATAAGAATGAATCATCTGCTTGGCATGATGGTGCATACCTTTAATCCCAATGACTTCAGAGGCTGAGGCAGAAGGATTGTAAGTTGGAGCCCAACCTGGGCAAGTTAGGGATATCTAACTTGATTTCTGTTTCAACATAAAAATTATAAAGGCTGGGAATGTAGCTCAGTTTATTTTTGTCATTTAATCAGCCTAGAGTTGAGGGAGGGAATCATTGATGTTCATTCATCCGCTCAAAGATATCAGATTGGATGTTCCCATAGTTGTCTTTTCCCTTGTGATCTTAACATTGCAACTGCCTATCTTTTCTAGTGTTCCAGTTATAATAAAGCCATTGAACTGAAAAGCAGCAATATGAAAGACTAAAAGGATCTGGGTTGTATGGCATGTTTTCTGTTTTTATTAACTTTCAAGTTGTTCTAGAGCTTAATGCAATAACTGAGCTGGGTTTAATTTGATAACTTTGGGCTAATAAAAAGCAATAGCTTGCTGGGCCCAGTGGTGCATGCTTATAATCCCAGCGGTCTGGGAGGCTGAGGCAGGAGGATAGTAAGTTCAAAGCTAACCTCAGCAACTTAGAGAGTCCTGAAGCATCTCAGTGAGATCCTGTCTCTAAGTAAAATATAAAAAGGGCTGTGGCTGTGGCTAGGGTTCAATCCCCAATACCAAAAAAAAAAAAAAAAAGGAGTGTTTTTTTGTTTGTTTGTTTGTTTATTGAGAAATATTGTGAATTTCTTTTGTACTGTCCTGAATTTTGTCACTTTTTTTCTTTGTATTTCATGACCGTATTGTTTCCAATAATTCATTCTTTTTCTTTTAAACTGATAATACTAATTGTAAATATTTGCAAGTCATAAGTGATGTAAGAACTCAGAAAACACAGGCATTTCATTGTGATTAGATATTTCTTAATAATATCAAAGTAAGTAAAAGTAAGGGAAGGAATATGCAAGTCATTGATGTTTAAAGAGGTAGATGTTAAAAATTGGGGGGATACTCTGGCTGCTCAGGGAAGACCCTCAAGTTCCATCTACATATTATATATAAATCTGGGCCACAGTTTTACAGGTTTAGGAACTAGTGTAACTAGACAAATCATATTCAGAGACTATTTCTAGGGCATGCTAACCAAATGAGAAATTGATTAATTCACTTAGTCATTTGATACATATTTATTGAGACCTTTTCTGCATGATGGAGATTATATATTTCAGAGTTAAGATCAGACTATATGTAGCCTTGTACCACCTGACTATAATCCTAGCTTTTTAGGAGACTGAGGCAAGTTCAGAGCAATTTAGGTAGCTTAGTTGGACAACCGTGTCTCAAAGTAAACAGGGTTGGGAATGTAGCTCAGTAGTTGAGAGTTTGCCTCGCATCTGCAAAGCCCTAAGTTAAATCCTCAGTTCTGCCAAAAAAAGATTATATTGTATGTGACAGAGACAGGGAAAAAATGAGTAGCTTAAGTTAGAGAAGACTAGGCTGTTAGGATGGTCTACTTCAAGTAGTTATTAGAGCTACAGTTATTTTTGTGTTTTTATATTGTGCTGTAGTTCTTCCTTGTTCTTTTCAATGAGTCAAGATGACTTACCACTGTGTTTGTTTTCTAGCCAGCATGGAGGAGGGAAGGGCCTGAGTAGGTTATGGCTTTTCCTATTAAAGGCACAATCTATAAGTTGTACACATCACTTCTGCTCACATCTTATTGATTAGAACTTGATAATATGGCCACATCTTGTTGCAGTAGAAACTAAGAAATCCAAATACTTAAGATAAAACTGCAGTTTCTCAGACTGACATGGGGATAATGTGTATCTGGTACCTATTTTAGTCAGCTTTGTATGACTATGATGAAAATATCTGACAAGAACACCTTAGGGGAGGAAAAGTTTACTGTGGGCTCAGGGTTTTTGAGGTTTCAGTCCATAGATGGCCAACTCCCTTGCTCGGGGCCCCAGGGAGGGGTGGTAGAAGAGTGCTGCTGTATTCATGGTGACCAGGAAGCAGAGGGAGAAAGGGGAAGGGGCCACAGGAAGAACAGCCCTTCCAGGGCACACCCCCAGTAACCCCCTTCCTGCAGCTACACCTCACCCACCTAAATTAACACCCAGGTAGTCCATTTAAACTAGGATGGGACTGATTAAGTTACACCTCTTAGTTATTTCACCCCTGGATAGTCCTGCATTGACACAGGAGCTTTGAGCGGACACTTCATATCCAAACCATAACTTTCTGCCCCTCACCTGCAGAAGCTCATATCCATATCCAAGAGTGCCTATAGTCTGAATAGTTCCAGCATTTCCCAAAAGTTCAAGTGCAAAGTCTCATCTGAGACTTAAGGCAAACTCTTGGCTGTGAGCCCCTGTAAAAATTAAAAGCAGGCCACATGTCTCTAATGTACAGTGACACTGAGTAAACATTCTCATTCCAAAGTGGGGAATAGTGGCATACAAAGAATGAATGGGACCAAAATAAGACCTAAACCCAGCCAGGCAAACATTAGGTTCTGCAACTTTATGTTCAGCATCTACAGCACGTTTTTGAGATGTGAGCTCCAAAAGGTTTGGCAAGGCCCATCTCTTGGCCTTCCTGGTTGCAGTACTTGTAGCTTCCTAGCCTAACTGTCTTTGCAGAAAGCAGCTTTCCTTGACAGACAGTCCATATTACTGATATCTCTTAATTCCAGGAGTCTCCATTCCACCTTTAGCTTCACTTTCACAATTTTGTGCATTGCCTTCTCAGAGGATGCCTGCAGGAACTCCAACCCATTTGCCCTTTTCCTGGCCTTCTAGGCCTTCCTTTGAAATTTCAGTGTAAGCCTTGTGACCTCCAAATTCCACCATCCTGCATTCCTGCAGAATCAGCACCATATAGATGACACCACGGTCTATGACCAGCTTTAGCAGTAGATGGTCCCCCTTGGACCTTCATGGCTCCAACGGCCTCTGAGTGGCTGAGCACAGTGAAACAATTTCTTAGGCTTCCCTATGCAAATAGGGTGCCCCACCTCTTTCTTCTCTGTCTTAAAAATAATTTTTATTTCAATGCCCTTAAACCTTCAGCAGGTATGGCTTTGCCAACTCCTGAAATGCATTCAAAGCATCTTTCCTGTTGCCTCTTTGCAGAGTACTTAGCATCTCTTTGGTGGCTGTTATCTCTTCAACAACCATACCTTCTTTGGTCTCAGTTTTATACACACTTTTCTGGCCAGGTTGCAAGTTTTATAAAATTCTCCTGTGCTTTTTGCTTCCAGTTCTCACAGTAAACCTGGCTTAAAGCTGCCAGCAATATCCATGCCACAGCCTGAATGCTATGCTGCCTGGAAATTTCCTCTGCTAGATTAATTTATCCATCATTTATAAATTTAGCCTCACACAGAATCTCAGGACATGAGCAAAAATTTAGCCAAGTTCTTTGCCAGAATATAACAGAAGGCTCTCTAGTCAAGTTGTCAGTAGAGTACTCATTTTCCTCTGAAACCTCATGAGCACAGTCCACATTCCTGTTGGCATCTGGTCTTCTGAGCTCCCACCAGAATCACGCTTTAAGCTCTACTTACAAAATCTAAAACTTTTTCAAGTTATACTTTTCAAATTTCCTCTCACATATCAGCACCAAAGGCATCTGAACCACATGGTCAGTTATAGCAGTGATCCCAATTTCTAGTGCCAATATCTGTTTTAGCTAGTTTTTGCATTACTGTGACCAAAATACCCTACAAGTACAATTTGAAGAAAAACTCAAGTCCCTTATATAAAATGATGTAGTATTTGCATATAGCATACATCCTTGTATACATTTAATCATCTCAAGATTATTTACAATACCAAATGCAATATAAATGCTCTGTAGATAATTGTTATACTATATTGTTTGGAGAATTATGATCAAAAAAAGGTCCATGCATGTTCAGCACAAAGGCGGTTATTGTAGGCCTGCCTCCATAGTTCTTGAATGAAACACATGGTAAACAGTGCTCAAACAACAAGTGCCAGATAGAGACTGAGGATCTGTGAAATGTAGAAAGTTATAGCAGGGTATGCCTACACATGACTTCATTCTTCATTTGTGTGAATTCAACATAGTGTTCTGCATGTAGCAAATGCAAGTTTACTTTTTGGAATGTTCTGGAATTTTTTTCCCTGAATACTTCCCATCTGTGGTTGAATCCAAAGAGTGTGGAGAGCTAACTGTATAGCTTACATTTAGTTTTACTCTGTTTAAATAAAGAAATTAGGGGAAATAATATTTTTATTATAATTTTAATTTCCCCACTGTGCATATGCATATTTTAATATATTTCCTTGATTTTATTTATGTATATTTACTGAAATATATTTTTTTCCTCTGATTTTTGTTTTTCATGCTTTCCTGATCTACCTGGGACTGGGAAAAAGATGCTTGTCTCCCATTGTTTTGCACATGGGTCTCCTCATAATGGTTTTTGAATGTTGACTTAGAACAGACAAATAGATTTCATGAGGGAAATTGCTCATTTGTCCCATAGCCTACTCCCACCTCCAGTCCTTAACTTGTGTAATTGGTATACTTAGTGAAATTATGTAAGACTTTATCTTCCTCTTATTTAATTGTATATATTTAAAATGTGCAGCATGCTGTTTTGCTGTACATAGTGAAGTGATTACTTACAGTCAAGCAAATTAATCTGTCCATCACCTTTCGTAGTTACCCCCGCTCATGGTAAGAGCTTCCAAAATCTACTCTCAGCCAATATTCAGTGTATAATGCAAAATTAATAATTGTATCCATGTTGTATAATCTCTAGAATTATTCAGGACTCTTTTTTATTTCTCCTAATATTGTTGCTCTATCTGGAAGTCGTGTCATATTTGGATCCTTTCTTCTAGCAGTATTGTTACCTTTATCTTCAGTGTGGATAATACTATCAACTTCAAATTTCTTTTGCTGGTATAAGGTTTCTTCTCCAATGTAAGATTTATGAGGGAATGGATTTTTGTGTTTGGTAACTGCTATAACTTCAGGATCTATAACTCTACCTGAAAACTGGTAGATATTTAGTATTTATTGAATGGCTGAATCTGAATTAATAAAAGCATGAATGTCAATAAACAAATTTTAAAAACAAAGTAAATGACTCATCATCATTTTTTTGTTAGTTTTTTTAAGAGAGAGAGAGAGAGAGAATTTCAATATTTATTTTTTAGTTTTCGGTGGACACAACATCTTTTGTATGTGGTGCTGAGGATTGAACCCGGGCTGCACTCATGCCAGGGGAGCGTGCTACCGCTTGAGCCACATCCCCAGCCCCTCATCATCGTTTTTAACTCTAGAACTTTATTCATTTTCAGCTTTATATATTTATTTTTTCTTGTCAGTGTTGTAGTTGTGGGCAATCTTACATAAATTTACTATTACAACAATATATATTCTTTAGTCTCTAAAAATCTGGGACTTTTTTTCTTTTAATACTTTTTCTTTAGATAAGGCAGTTTAATTACTCCTTTTTAAATCACTTATTAAATCTTTGCAAGTAGATAAAGAATTAAATGGAACAAAATTGCTTTCAAAGAGCAAGGAGTTGTCTTATTATATTTATATGCTTTAAAATAAAACTTTCACCAGTAAAGATAGTTTGCTGGCTGAGTACAGGAGTACTTCTTTTTATAATGTGACTTTTCACCTGTGGAATCAGTAAGCAAATATTAGAAAAGAATTATCTCTGGGGAATTCATGCACACAAAAAAGAGCTTTATTAAAATTGTGTAAACCATTTTAAAACAGAAAATAGTCTTACATTTTCTGATACTCCTCAGAATGATGCGTGTTCTTTGATTACTATTATACAGAATTTATTGATTCCATGACAAACTGATAGGGAAAAGAATATTGTTCCAGAAAAAAAAAAATACGACTTTCTTGTCATTATTCCTGTGCAAAGATTTCTTTGAGACTGCATTTTCTCATTTGCTTTTGTACCATTCATTTCATATTTAACAACATTTCAGAGTCTTTATGAAACAAAAAGTTCACACTCATGATTTGTGCTATAAATTAAGGGATCATGTGGAGATTATTCTCAGTCTTTTAGGAAAACAACTCTTAAGAGGTAATAGTGCTCAGTAGCTTTTATTAAAACATCTAGGGTGATTCTACAAGATAGAATATGCCTAATAAATGTAATGAATATGATATTAGGAAGTATTATAGAAAATTATGATGAAGATTAAACAGCATAAAGTAATATACACACTCCAGTTAAAAAGGAGAGGTATATTTGTTGACAGGGATTGGAAGAGAATACAATTTGTGAATTGTTGATCTTAAGTTTATAGAATTCTTTTCTGGTATAAATATATTAAACATTTTTTAAATTCATTGTGACAGTGGGTTAAAAAGAAAATAGTTTATTTTAAATTTGAGAAATGTTTGAAATGGATAGTGTAGTTATGTACCTATATGGAAAGTAATCGTAAATAATGTATAAACACTGAAAACTCCTGATATAAAGAGCTTAATATTTATATTGAAAGGACAGCTTCTGAATTCTGAAACAAATCACTCACCAAGTAGAAACTGTTTTTAACAAATGTTGTTATAATTTTCTCTTACAGGCCAAAGAGTGTGGCCAGATGCAGAATAAGTGGCTGATGATAAATATTCAAAATGTACAAGATTTTGCATGCCAATGTCTCAACCGAGATGTATGGAGCAATGAAGCTGTGAAGAATATTATCCGGGAGCATTTCATTTTCTGGCAGGTGAGAAGAGTTTATTGAATTTTGAAGTTGAAGAATTGTTGTGGTATTTAATTTCTATAGTGTGGTATTTAGGGGAGGAGGGATTAGGTGTTAAATTGGGAAAACTGAGTTAAAACTTGACATATAGACCACCCATAATGGCTGAAATAGTAAAGGCAAGTGAAAGGACAGCAATGGAGAACTCCCAAAGGAAAGAGTTCTTATAAACCAACACTCATCCCAGAAGCATCTTGATAGAGTGAATGTACAGCTACTGTACTGTTCAGTAGGACTATAATGTAAGCCACTTACATAATTTTAAGCTTTCTATTAGCTATATTAAAAGAAATGAGTGTGCTGTGGCCGAGCACAGTGGCTCACTTCTGTAATCCCAGCGGCTCAGGAGGCTGAGACAGGAGGATTGTTTGAGTTCAAAGCCAGCCTTAGCAACAGGCAAGGAAGGTGCTAAGCAACTGAGTGAGACCCTATCTCCTGTCTCCTGTCTCTGAGTAAAATATAAAATAGGGCTGGGGGTGTGGCTCAGTGGTCAAGTGCCCCTGAGTTTAATCCTCTATACCAAAAAAAAAAAAGAAAAGAAAAGAAAGAAGAAAAGGGTGAAATTAATTTAATAATATATTTTGTTTAAATTGATATATTTATCATATAACAAATATAAAAATATCAATGGGATGTTTTGCTTTGTGTGTTAAATCTTCAAGATGTGGTGTCTGTTTCCATACTTAGGCCATCTCAGTTTGGACTAGCCAATTTCAAGTTCTTCAGAGAGCTATTTGGGGCTAGTGACTAGTGGCTTGTGTATAATTTGAAGTAATGGGAAAACATTTGACTAAGATGACTTTGAAGTAATGGGAAAACATTTGAGTAAGACTTGGATTTTTAGTTTGGCCTTCATTCTGTCTATGTTATGTGGGGCCAGTGCTCGCTCACTCTCTCTCTCTCTCTCTCTCTCTCTCTTTTCACATTCTGTTTCTGTTATATTTGGCGCGCGCGCACGAGCTCTCTTTCTTTCTCTCTCTGTCTCTGGCTAGGGATTGAACACAGGATCTTGTGCATAACCCTAAGCTATATATATATGCCTTCATCCTGATCCCTGATATACTAACTTTATATCCCTAGACATACCACTTAGTATTCTTGACTCTATAGTTTTTTTTCTTTGCATGCGCCACCACATTCAGCTGTAGTTTCTTTCTTTCCTTCCTTCCTTCCTTCCTTCCTTCCTTCCTTCCTTATAATTACTTATTTGTTAATTTTTATACAGTGCTAAGGATCCGACCCAGTGCCTCACACATGCTAGTCAAGCACTCTGCCACTCAGCTCCAGCTCCACCCTCTAGTTTCTTTTTATATAAAATTATCCATCTAAGAGCTGGAGCTATAGTTCAGTGGTATAATGCTTGCCTCACACAGGTGAGGCACTGGGTTCAAGCCTCAGCATCACATTAAAAAATAATAATAAATTAATAAACAAAGATACTGTTTGTCCATCTACAACTAAAAAAAAAAAAAGAATTATCCAACTAAGGTTAGGTGATAACTTTTGAATGAACTTAGTTTTTCCTATTATAAGATATGTTAAAGTTATTAATTTGCCTGCTCATGTGTTATAGGTGCCTAAATTCAACATGATGATTTTTAATGGCAAGATTTATTTTTTTCAGCAAATATTGATTGAACATTTTGTTGCCTAGCATTATGCTAGACTCTCAAGCTAATATTAATATGTTGTGATATATTAGGATATCTATAGTTGAGGGTCAGGAATGAGAGAGGTGGACAGATACTTGAATAGGGAAGAGCAATACTTCTGAACCAGGAAGAAAATGGATTTCCAGGTGGGTCTGAGGGCAGGAAGTTGAGGGAGTCATTATATGACCTTCATTTTTTTTCTTTAACATGAGAATGAGATCCTAACGCATGACACCAAGGGTATATTTGAAAAATTAATTGCTATTGGTGTATAACGAGATGATAGTCGATACTTTTTTTAAGAAGCTGACCTTTTTTTATATATCGATGATTTAACAGGTTTATCATGACAGTGAGGAAGGTCAGAGATACATACAGTTCTATAAACTAGGGGATTTCCCCTATGTTTCCATCTTGGACCCACGGACAGGTAAGATTTATAACAGTCTACTGCCTTTAACCTATCATTTATTTTGCATTTACCTAGATGATTAATCTTTAATATTTAACTGGATCTGGTATTGGAACTATGATAATTTAGATGAAGGTTTCTTGTTCATTCACTTTATAATTATTTAAATGTCTATTGATGTGTATTTAAGGAATCCATTTCTGGCAGCTTGAGAGATGGTAATATTTTATATTTGTGCAGTTCTTTTCTTTCAGAGAATAACTGATATGTTCATTTTATAAAGGGTCCCCTTAGGTTTCGCTATTTTGTGTTTGTTTTTCTTTGTTTTGTTTCGTTTTCTTTTTTGGTACCAGGGATTGACACTAGGGGCATTTAAGCACTGAACCACTTCCCGAGTCCTTTTTATTTTTTATTTTGAGATAGAACCTTGCTAAATTACTTAGGGTCTTGCTAAGTTGCTGAAGCTGGTCTTAAATTTGCAGTTGCCTCAGCCTCCCAACCGGCATGCACCCAAAGGCATGTACCACTGTGCCCAGCCTCCTAAGTTTTTTAATACTAAAATATTAAGATTTTTCAGATAACTGGTTATAATTGCACCAGAGAAACACAGGGTGAAGCTGGTTTTGTTTTATTTTAAAAAAATGTTTTGGGACAGGGTTTTACTCTATTCCCAGGCTAGCCTTAAATTTTGTGATCCTCCTGGCCAGCCTTCTGAGTAGCTGGGATTACAGGTGTGCACCACTGTACCCAACTTGCTTTTATTATTGGTTGTGTTTTATTTAGACACTGCTTTGTTTTAATTTCTTCTTCCAAAATGGCAATAAGTGATAAGATAGTTGCTTTATCATGATGGATGGGAATCTGTCAGGTGGTTATCATTTATGTAGGCTTTAGGTTAAGCTAGTGAAGGATGGATGTATGTTTAATTGTGCATATGCCAAAAGAACTACATCATGAGAATGTTCAGAAAAAGTTTTGGTTTTTTTTTATGTTTATATATCCTAATTTTTAATCTTTAGGTCAGAAGCTAGTAGAGTGGCACCAATTAGATGTATCGTCTTTCTTGGACCAAGTCACGGGATTTTTGGGTGAACATGGGCAGTTGGATGGACTTTCTAGCAGTCCCCCCAAAAAATGTTCCCGATCAGTAAGTATGAGTAAGAAGTGATGATATAATTGTACATAAGCATCTTATGTAAAATATTTGATGTTAAGATAGTAATAATGATAATGTAAAAGCCAACAGTTATCATTTGTGGCTCTACTAATCTTAGATACCCACCTTTTTATTTCTATAATTTTCCACATAAGGACTCCATCTTCTCAGTGAAGTCATAAGACTCATATTCCTGCTCTCTGGGTACAGCTGTGGTGTAGACATATCACTTAAGATCTCCTAAGATCTTGATTTAGAAGTAAACAGTGTAAATATATAGAGCAGGAGGACTGACGTGGTAGGTCTGGTAGTGGAGGCATCCTCTTCCTCAGGAACAGCACTGTGAGGGCTTCTAGTATCCAAATCGAAGTAACAGTGTACATGTGTTTTTGCTGGAACACCTCATGGTATATAGTTTTAGGGCCTGTCTCTCTGACTCTTTCAGATTGTTTCTATATTTATTTTCTATAATCTGCTATTAGTAGGCAGACTTCTTTGATAATTGGTATCCTGATTAGTTGCAAGTAGTAGACCTCAAAGATAGGCCATCTCACATTGTTTGTAGTAGCTGTATGGGTTTGCTGATAGTAAAGATAAAAATAGTTTTATTAGTGCATGTGACTTTGGCAGTCCACATCAAGTAGTGATATAAGTTGTATAAGTTATTACCCAGAATGAAGTACCTGTTTAAGGAAAAGCCTTAGGGAATAACATTGGTTTTTTTAAGGAAACAAAACCAAAAAAAAAAAAAACAACAACAACAACCCAGTGTTTCTTTAATTTCCTTGAGAGAGTTTTCTTATTTTTTGCATTCTTAAGGCTGATGTTGGACAAACCAGAACCTGAGCCTATGAGCTATTGGATTATGACATAAATTGAATTTACAACCTCACTTTAAAGAGTTAAAGCAATAATTGATAGAGATCTTGCTTTGCATGCACATATGCACAAGGTCCTGGATCCATCTCTAGCACTATCAAAAAAAAAAAAAGTTGGGGCTGGGGCTCAGTGGTAGAGTGCTTGCCTAGCATGAGTGAGGCACTGGGTTCCATCCTCAGCACCACTTAAAAATAAACAAAGGCATTCTTATATCTACAACTACAAAAATTTTTTTAAAAAAGTTAAAAGCATTTAGTGGGAAAGTCTGGACCATAAAATTGGAGCAATATATACATAGGAATGGATTTGGGTGTCTGGTACCTCAGACCTTACTTTTGATACCAAATTCTGAACTCTACAAAATTTATTTCAACTTCATATAAAAGAAACACCAACAAATAAAAATTTAAACAAGGAAGATGCTTATTTATCTCAGCAAAAAGTCCAGATAAGCAGTCTGTGTTTTGAATTCTGGGGGTGCCATCTAGGAACCAGGTTCCTCCTCTTTTTTTTTTCCTGATCTTCCATCTTTAGTCTTGTCTTTTGTTCTTGTGGTCAACGAAGAGATACTTCACTGATAGGTCTCATATCAGTATTGCAAGCATGGATGAGGAGGAAGGGATATCATCTTATTACAAAGGTAAATAGTCACAGATAAGAGTCCTGTGTATTTTAGCTGGCACATTTTCTTACACAAACACAATCAAGGTGCTGTTAATAAAGAGGCAGAGGAAAATAGATATGAGATAGGAAACTAACCTGTGTGGTTTACAATGTCATCTGTAGTTAGTCCAAGCTGTTACATGTCACGTGGGCACAAGTTTGCTTTTCTTTGTGTGTGATAAATTCACCTCAAGTTTATTTTTTAAATTGTATAGCTTTATTGACATAAAATTGTGCAGTAAAATTGAATATAAGGTTTATAGTTGGACAAGTTTTAATGTTGACCCTCTTTTCATGTGCTTTTTTGCTCTATGTATTTCAGTGAAATGTTTATTCAGATCTCTGGCTCTTTTTTGTTTGTTATCTCTTTAATATTGAATTGTAAGAGGTCCTTTATATTCTAAATATAAGGCCTCTTTTGGATAAATGGTTTGCGGATATTTTCTCCCAGTTGATGCTTGTTTTCATTTTTATACAGTGTATTTGAAGAGCAAAATTATAAAGTTCTGATGAAATCCAATTTGTCGATTTTCTTTCTCTCTCTCTTTCTCTCTTTTTGAAACTGGGGATTGAACTGAAGGGTGCTTAACCCTTGAGGCACATCCCCAGCCTCTTTTATTTTTCATTTTGAGACAGAGTCTTGCTAAGTTGCTTAGACTGACCTCAAACTGGTGGTCTCCTGCCTCAACCTCCTGAATTGCTGGGATTACCGGCATGCACCGCCATGCCTTGCCTTGCTATATTTTTCCTTAAAAAATACTTTTAGTTCTTGAGTCTATGACACATTTTGTATTGATTTTTCTTAAAATCAATTCATTTATTTTTACTGGTGAATTATAATGATATGTAAGAACAGAATTCCTTATGGCATATTCATATATGCACATAACATAACTTGGTGAATCTCATTCTCCAGTACCTTTCCTTGTAGCACATTATTTATAATACTACTGTCTAGCCTATTGCCACTCACACATCCCTCATTGTATTTATACTATTATGCACATATAATCCCAAGACCTCCTTTTTTATTCTGAATTATTTTACATTAGCAAATATTTTGGACATTAAAACAGTAAGTAGTCATGAATTTCTTTTTGTTTACTGAAGCAGGTTCAACAACTGTGTAAGAAGACTGGTGAATTAATTTTTATATATGATGTTAATCTGTGGTTGAGTTGGATTTTTATGGGTTTTTTTTGGGGGGGGGTGTATATGTGTGTGTGTATTTGGTTATGCCTTAGTTTCAATATTATCTGTTGAAAGGAATTTCCCTTCCCCCCATTGAATTTGCCTTTGTACCTTTGTCAGAAAGAAATTTAGCCAGGTATGGTGGCACATGCTTCTAATCCCAGCAACTCAGGAGGCTGGGACAGGAGAATCACAGGTTCAAAACCATTTTTTGACACTAAGCAACTCAGTGAGACCCTGTCTGTAAATATAAAGTACAAAATAGGGCCGGGGATGTTGCATAAGGGTTGAGTGCCCCTGAGTTCATTCCCAGGTACAAAAACAAATAAAATAAATTGATCTTGTATGTGTGAGACTGTTGATTTATTCAAATCAATTCTAGTGATTAATAATGTCTTTTATACCAATATTTCAGTATTTTAATTAGTGTATCTTTGTAATGAAGTCTTGAAATCATATGGTATGAAATGTCCCACTTTATTCTTTAAAATTGTTTTCATTATTTCAGGTTCTTTGCATTTCCATATAAGTTTTAGAACTGCTTGTTACTTTCTATTTAAAAAAAAAAAAAAGCTGAAGCTGCTGGGATTTTGTTTGGAAATGTGTTGGCTCTGTGGAGAATTTTGAGGAGAATTGACATCTTAACAATTGAATCTTCAGATCAGTGTACATGGAATATATCTCCTCGTTTACTTGTTTTTTAAGTTTTTCTCAGCAGTGTTTTTGAGTTCTTACATATTGACCTTGTAGCCTGCAGCCTTACTAAACTAATTCTAGTAGCACTTTTGTAGTTTCCTTAGACTTTCTTATGTCTTAAGTCATTTTGTGAGCAACTAAAGACTTTTATTTCTTCTTCTCTAATCCTTAGGCCTTTTATTTGCTTTTTATGCCTTGTTAAACTTGCTAAAATCTGCCTTACAATGTTTCGTAGAGTAGTGAGATGAGACATGAGACACCCTTACTTTGTTTCTGGTGTTCGGGTGAAAGCACTCAGGTTTGTTTTTTTTTTTAATTGTCAATGGACCTTTATTATTTATTTATTTATATGCAGTGCTGAGAATTGAATTCACTGCCTCACACTTGCTAGGCAAGTGCTCTTCCACTGAGCCACAACCCCAGCCACAAATGCATTCAGTGTTTTACCACACAGTTTTGTGTTAACATTATATTTATCAGGTGAGGAAGTTTCCTTCTGTTCCTGGCTTGCAGGATTTTTATTGTCAGTGGATTTGTCATTTTTTTTTTATAACATCTGTTAAGACTGTCGTGGTTTTCTTTTAGTGAATTCCATTGATTGATATTTTTAACATTAAACCAACCATGCATTCTTGACCTAAAATCCATTTGATTATGATCCATTACTTTTTAATATATTGTTGAAATTTATCTATTTATTTAGTGTATTGACTAGAGATGGAACCCAGGGTTTCACACATGCTTTGCAAGTGCAGTACCACTGCATTACATCCCTACCTCCCTTCTCCCCCGCTTTTTAAATCTTGGATTTTGATACAGGGACTCCAAGCTGCCCAGGCTGGCCAGAAACTTAGAATTCTCCTGCCTCACCCTCCTGAGTACCTTGGGATTATGTGTGTCACCAAGCCCAGCTGTTGTGAGGTTTTCTTTTTTTCTTTCTTTTTTTTTTTTTTTTGGCGTGCACATGGGCTGAGGGTGCTTTTGAGGTTTTTGTTGTTGTTGTTCTGTCTTCCTTGTAACAACTTGTAACATGTCTTTGTCTGGTTTGGGTATTCAATTAATGCTGACTTCACAATAAATTGGAAAGTGTGTCCATGTCTTCTGTTTTCTATAAGAGTATGTGTAGAATTTTATTTATTCATTAATGTTTGGTAACATTTCCACCTGGGTGTAAAGAGTTTTTCTCTATGGGAAGTTTTAAACTACAAATTCAATTTTATTATTAGATATAGTATTATTTGGATATTCATTTGTTTTTGAATGAGCTTTAGTAGGTGTGTGTTTCTAGGGATCTGTCCATTTTATCTGAGAGGTTAAATATGTTGACAAAATTCATTATATTTCCTGTTATTCCTTTAATGACTATAGTTATCCCCTCTAATCCTGTTATTGGTAATTTGTTGGTTTTCTTTTTTTCCTGATAGTCTAACTGAATGCTTAATAGTTTTATTGGTCTTAATGAGCCAGATTTTGGTTTCACTTATTTATTTTTTTTTTTAAAGAGAGAGAGAATTTTTTAATATATATATATATATATATATTTATTTATTTATTTATTTTAGTTCTCGGCGGACACAACATCTTTGTTTTTTTTGTATGTGGTGCTGAGGATCGAACCCGGGCCGCCCGCATGCCAGGCGAGCGCGTTACCGCTTGAGCCACATCCCCAGCCCAAGTTTCACTTGTTTTTATTTACTTATTATGTTTCTGTTCTCTAGATCATGCATTAGTTTTTTGTCCTTTTCTGCCTCTCCCCTCTTCTACTTTGTTTGGGATTAATATTGCTTTCTTTTTCTAAGTTGTCAATTTGTTTATTTTGTTTTGGTTTTTTTTTTAAGTGGAAATTTACTGCTTTAGCTCACATACCATAATTTTTTCTAGCTTAACTAGTAAATGGAATTTCTTAGCGGACATGTTTTCTTTTCTTTCAGTGGTGGTGCTGGCAATTGAACTAGGGCTGCTTTACCTCTGAGCTTCATCCCCATTTTTTTTTATTTTTATTTTTTTTGAAACAGGGTCTCACCAAGTTGCTGAGGCTGGCGTCAAACTTCAGTCCTCCTACACTGTGCCCAAATGCTGGACATGTTTTGTTTTATAAACATATAAGTAAAAAATCAGAGGAGTGTCTGTTGTACTAGTCTATTGTGGCTACAATCTTTAAAATTAATCTACATGCTGTAAAATATTATTATTATAAATCTGCATTCTACCTAAGCTATTGAATGTCATGTGGTACATCTTTCTGCTTTTGGAAGGTGATAAATTGATGTTGTTTGAGATTTTCCCTTAATTTTTTATCATGTGACAGATAGTGGAAATCAAAATGAGGTTCTTTTTTATTTTTATCAGCAACAC
Organism: Marmota monax; assembly: GCF_021218885.2. Classification (NCBI taxonomy): domain Eukaryota; kingdom Metazoa; phylum Chordata; class Mammalia; order Rodentia; family Sciuridae; genus Marmota; species Marmota monax. The sequence continues at coordinate 7,646,156 of NW_026693473.1, read as the reverse complement.
ATAAATTTTTTACTTTTTTATTGTGGAAAAATTAAAGAATATTCAGAAACTGAAAGGATTTATGAGACTGTAGATATCTATTAGTTAATTTCTGTAATAATAGGTGGTCAGTTTCCTTTAACCTGTATTCCACTATATCTGCATTACTTTGAAGCAAATCTCAGAATTTATTGTTTTGTTCATTAATATTTGGCATGTATCTTGACAAAGGCTCTTTTTTTAAAATATATATTTTTTTAGTTATACATGGACACAATATATTTATTTTTTTAATGTGGTGCTGAGGATCCAATCCAGTGCCTCGCATGTGTGAGGCTTTTTCTTTTAGTCGTAGATAGGCACAATGCACTTATTTATTTATCTATTTATTTATTTATTTTTATGTGGTGCTGAGTATTTTTAATTTTAAAAAAGATCATTTTCAAAAACCATTATAATATCACTTAGCATACCTTAAAATTAACAGTAATTTTTCAATGATGAGATAGCCAGTGTTGAACTTGATCTTACAAATTTTTTTTCTCTGTGGTGTGTTTGAGTGCAGATCTTAATAAGTTTTACTCTAGCAGTCTGTACTTTATAACATACTTTGTTCAGTGAAGTCTTTTCTTTCTTTCTTTTTTTAAAAAATATTTTTAGTCGATGGACTTTTATTTTATTCATTTATTTATATGTGATGCTGAGAATCAAACCCAGTGCCTCACACATGCTTGACGAATGTTCTACCACTGAGCCACAACTCCAGCCCTTATTATTCAGTGAAATCTGACCCAAGAACTTTACCAAGGGGAAAACTCAAAATTTGCATTTTTCTTATCATAATGAAAACTTTTATTATAATTAACCTTGGGAGAATTTTGTTATGTTCCCCTAGTTTTGTATGACATTTTGTGTTGAATGTTAAAAATTAGTGCTAATTGAAGAATATAATGGTGAACAAGAAATACATCTTTTTCTATTATTTAGTCATTTTTAAAGAATGGTGTTTTGGCATGCATGGTGGTACATGCCTATAATCCCAGCAACTGGAGGTTAATATTAATAAGGCAAGGTGAGCAACTTATCAAGGTCATGTCTCAAAACATAAAAAGGACTAGGGGTATAGCTCAGCTGTAGAATGCCCATGTGTTCAACCCCCCACTACCAAGTGGGTGGGAGGGCAAAGAATGGTGTTTGGGTTTTATATTTAAAACTTTAGTTCTTGTCGCTATAAACTGTTTTCTTGGTTTTGTTTCTTTTGATGGCAAAAATAATCTGTTTGAATCATCAGTGTGCTAAGTGCTATTGATAGGTTTTACTTTTCTAAATGTACATTCCAGTTTGACTTTGTAAGACAAAGTTCTTGTCCTCAAATAGCTTAAATTATAGTGGAAGAGATACAGTCATTAGAAAATAATGATGGCAGGTTGACTGTTATCTTTTTTAATACTCTGTTTGACATGATTATTTTTTTGGTTTAACTATTTTTCTTTCCACTTGTGTTTTATGACTACATCTCACAGGAGAGCCTTATAGATGCAAGTGAAGACAGCCAGCTAGAAGCTGCCATCAGAGCCTCCTTGCAAGAAACACATTTCGATTCAACACAGGCAAAACAGGATAGCCGTTCAGATGAAGAATCTGAATCTGAACTTTTTTCTGGCAGTGAGGAGTTCATATCCATTTGTGGCTCTGATGAAGAAGAGGAGATAGAGAATCTTGCCAAATCCAGAAAGTCTCCCCACAAGGATTTGGGGCATAGAAAAGAAGAGAATAGAAGACTACTGACTGAGCCCCCTGCTAGAACTGAGCCTGGAACAACCACAAATCACCAGGGATTGCCAGCTGTGGATCCAGAGATTTTGGAGATGTCACCCGAAAAATCTGATGGAGTAGTGGAGGGAATAGATGTAAATGGTGGGTTAGAGTGCATACTTACTTAAAGCTTGAATATTATATATTACTATTGGCACTTGTTTATTTAAATTAATCTCCTATCTTAAACTCATTTTTTTTTTTTTTTTAAACTCTTCCCTTAAGGACCAAAAGCACAGCTGATGTTGCGGTACCCAGATGGAAAAAGGGAACAGATCACTCTCCCAGAGCAAGCTAAACTGCTAGTAAGTATAGCTATTAGAAGCATTTGGTTGAATCAGAGAAATTAATAAATTGAAGTAAGTCCCTGGGTTCAATATTTAGTACTGCAAAGGGGGGGGGGCAATATTTTATATTTAATTCATTAATGCTGTTCTCTTTGGGGTTTTTTGGTCCTGAAAATTGGAACTTTCAGGGATGATCTACCCAGTCCTTTTGTAGTTTGAGTATCACTAAGTTGCTAAGGCCAACCTTGAACTTGTGATCTCCTGCCTCAATCTCCTGAGTCACTAGGATTACAGACATTGGCCATTTTCCCTTTTATTTTCATCTCATAGGTTTGTTTTTCTCTGTTTCTCTTAGGCTTTGGTGAAGCACGTCCAGTCTAAAGGATATCCAAATGAACGTTTTGAACTTCTCACCAACTTCCCTCGAAGAAAACTTTCTCATTTGGACTATGATATTACATTACAAGAGGCAGGGCTTTGTCCTCAAGAGACTGTCTTTGTACAGGAAAGAAATTAACACCATGGCCTGACCTCTCTCAGCTTACCCCTTTTTTCCCTTTTCCTGTGAGATACCGTGTCACTAAGTATGCATTTTGGCTCATAGGACCATAGAGTCAAAGTTGGCAAATAAGTCACCTGCCTTCTCTTTTATTTCTTTTTCTCACCTGTAATCAGTCTCTTTCTCCCTCCCTACTTTTTTCCTCCCCCATTCTCTTATTTTTTCCCATGTCCTTTCTTTCTTACCTAATCTGGTGACCAAATGGAAGTGTATGGATAAATCTCTCCTAGTACTGGCAGCAGGAAATGTGTGTGTCAATAAGTGATCTCTTGCACGGCACTTTTTCGGGATCAAATGAAACTACTTCTGAGACTTCTTTGACAAAGAATGGCTGGATGCAGAATAAGAACAACCTCTCTTTTTTTGTAAGCCCCCATTTGCAGTAAGAAGAACTTCTCAACCAATTTTTGTTGTTGTTGTTGTTCTTCATGTAGGAAATAGCACGTAACAAAACATCCAAGCTTTTGTTTACATGGAAAAAGCACCATAATTATTACTGATCATATTTGAATTTTTTTCCCCCAAAGAATTCCCATTTTCCCATTTATAAGAGCTATTTCCATGATACGTGTTAGTAGAAAAATGAGTGTTCAGTTTAGGATATGTAGCATGGGGTTGCTTTCAGTGGCCTAGCCTGAGACAGCTTTCTTCATTACTACTGTGTAATATTGATCTTGCTAGTCCTAGAATGGACATTTAGTGAGCATATTGTAGTGACCGGGATAGGAAGGTGCTTGCCGTTTTTGCTAGTACAGCATATTAGTTCCTTTGGCTTCTCCATTGTCTGGGTCCATAGCAATCTGTAGGAAGGCAGCTATTCAATAATCATGCAGTACAATGGCTTGTAATTGTAACCCTTGTGGTTATGGATTGTCCTATGTGCTTAAGGCATACTTAGGTATGTCCCAGGGTAAAAGAAAACTACGCAGCTGAGAGTTGCTAACCATGTTCCTTTGGTTATAAATAATGATTCTTTTTTTTTTTTTTACCCCTGGTTGGAGTAAAAAAGGCTCTGGTGACTGACCGGCCTTTAATTCCTCATAGTTTTCTTTCAAAGGATATCAAAACTGAAAGTCTCCAAAAGGAAGACCTTTAAGCTAAATTCTTTAAAAGACAACATTTTAGTAAGGGATGCTGAGGGTTGCCAGTGATCTTCAGATGTTGTGGTGTTTTTCTGACAACAAACGCCACATTCAAATATTAGTTAGTGAAAACTTCTTTCAGTATTATTTAGAAAAAGGCATCTTGAATCTATATAATACTGTTTACTTATCAGCTTCACTATATGCTCAATTCTTCCTTTGAGCTTTATATAAAGTCTTCTGACAGGATAGTAGTAATCTCGTGGCAAAATCAGAACTGGTTATAAAACCATTTATATAGAATGACCTGTTTTGTCATTTGGGGTTTGAATTGATTCTTCTACTTGAGGAACAAATGGCAAATTGCTATTGCTCAGAGACCTTTTAGGTTCCCATTTACTTTAAGATCACTTTCTTGGCAACTAAGGGATTAAAAAAAGAAGAAGAAGAAGAAAAAAAAAAAAGCTGTGTGTTGCTAGTGTACAGTTATAGACTATGGTTTTTAATGGTTGGATTTTGAGGAACCCTTCCTAAAGAATGAGTTATGTATCTCCTCAAGGAAATCATGGAAAATTCTGTTATTCTTCAGTGAGTCCTTTTGAATTAATGTTCTTAACATTTTTTTCTAAGTCTGTGTAAGTGCTTATGTACACGTATATAATTGTATAAATATTTATAAATATATTTATATAATTGAAATTTCATTTATACCTTGAGTCAAAGTTCTCTCTTTAGATCGGTGACTGAATAATACCACTTTGGTGTTTTTCATAGGCTCTTGAGGCTTAACTAGCAGCTTCTGGTTTATTGAGGAAACATGGTTTTTATGTTAATTCCTCAGTTATATCTCTGAACTTGTATAACAGATTTGCTATCTGAGGAACAGAGCTATATACTAGAAGGTACATTAGAGAGTAAAAAACTTGTTGATAGTTAGTCAAGGTCAGAAATTAAAAATTCATGGAGGCACAGGGTAAGAAGTGAGGATATGTTCAGCTTTGTGCTTTGATAGCAGCTATCTTCACTCCCAGCAAAGTCATAGCTAAAACCCAAATTGGTCGAAATTCTAAGTTAAGAATTTTAACTTATAGGACTGTTTCATCCTCTTTCCTACTAGCTTCTCTCTTCATAAAACATATCTTGAAGTCCTGAGGCAGCATGCTCATAAATGAGGGGATGTAGTTTTTAAATATGCTCAGCACTGGCAAACCAGATATTAAAAACCAAAGTGACTTTTTCAATTTGGGTCACTATGAGATGACCGAGTATATATAGGATTTAAGTAAGAGTCAGGGCATGGTACATTCATCCATCCTGGATACAATCAGATGTTTAGAGTACAGAATGTAGGGGATTTTGTTTCATTTTGAAGCAGGAGTGTAATCATCTTGAGGTGGATAGAGAGGCCCATGAGGAGAGGTTATGGATTATACTTGGGAAAAGTAAGTGCAGAGTATTGCTTTGCTCAACTTAATCTATTTAGGGAGTATGCTTTCTCCAGTTTGCCTTATTTCCTCTACAAGTTCCTGTGCTTTTTGAGGGAGAGGTTTTATTGAATAGATTAAATGAAGTCAGTAAGGTTAGATAAAAATAGTCACTCCCCCTGGTAAATATTGGAAACAATTTAAAAGACAGTTTTTAAAAGGTATGGTGGAAAAGATAGATTTTGAGAGTGACAAAAGGATAGGGAGATAGAATGAAAACTAGCAAGGAAAAAGTGAGAGGGACACTTTATTGAATATGATTTAGAAAGAAACCACAGAAGAGAAAGAATAGTGCCAAATGAGGGAAGAACAAGGAACTAAAGTAACTAGCATGTGCTGTGTGCTTCATATGCTTTTTCTCCTTTAATCCTCCTACAAACCCTACAAAATGTATAATTTCCCCATTTAACAAATAAGGAAGAAAATTAAAGTTCATAGAACTTGTTAAGGATGTCACAGCGAGTAAGTGGCAAATCAAAATTGGAATTCAGAGTCCATTTCTTTGACCCTGGTGCTGTGTTCTCCCACATAAGGGAAATCCGCCCAAAAAAGTATCCTCTCTCCTTGTTTGGCTTTGTAAATTAACAGCTGGTTTTGTTTTCTTAAAGCTAGGGGGAGTAGTTGAGGTAAAGCTTGTGGAATTTGCACTATGCCTATAACTTCTTACTTATTTTGAGAGACTAATTATTAATAATTGCTTTTTTAAAATGATGCACTGATGAATATGTGAAAGGAGAATAACTATCTAACATTATTTGCCAAGAATAAATGTAAAGGGTAAAAAAAGAACTTTCTTTCTTTAACCATTTTTCAGAAAAGATACAATTAATCTTTTCTGTGTTCCATCCATGCTAGATTATTGAACCTTCTGTGTGTGTTTTTAAATCTTCTATAAAATTCTACTTCCTTGACCCTATGAAGAAACAGTTTTCTGTTGAATGCTTACTCAAAGTTGGAAATATTTTGAAATCTAAGATCTGATTCTTTACTGTTATCCAGTTAGGGAGACACATTACACATAAGATCATTGGAGAATATGTAAATGTTTGCCTTTCCCAGATGAAACTATAATTACAACAGAAGTTTAGAGAAAGGAAGGAATCGTGTAGGTTTTAGTTAGCTGATTCTTCACAAAGAAAGAGGACTGAAGGGTAACAAACACTAGCTCAAATTTTTTTTTCATCTATAATCCTTTAGTTTCACCTTTTTTAACTACTAGGTTTTTGGTTCAGTGAGGCATAACCAGTACTCAAGTATCAAAGGATTCTTGATCCCCAACACTAAAGATTCTTAATTACCAGAGATCTTACTTGGACACTTAGGAAAAACACCAGAGGGAGTTACTAGCAACTGAAAAATAAAGGAAAGTTTTAACTTGTCCACCCAGGTACAGATTAAAGGTATAGTGTATTATATAAGAAATGCAGAAAAGGCACTATTTTAGGTTTAAGTGCACTCGGGTAATAGCTGTGCTAATCAACTGTTATATTGGAAAGTCTCTTTCTACCTCTGAGTCTTGGGTTCCTCATCCAAATAATTGAAAAATCTGACTAGACTAATAATTCTCAGTCTTTTCAAGCAAAAGTACTTATAATTTTAAATTCTGGCATGGGTATGGAATTGTGGGACTAACTGTGAATATAATTAATTCCGTAGAGAAAATGTAATGTGCATTGGAATTGCAGAGCCCTTGCAGAAACTCTAGGCGCCCACATACTGTAGACCACTGAGTTGCATTATCTCTAAAGTCCTCCAAAATTTTATGCATCTGGTCTTTCCCCTTTGTTATATATTATCCTTAGGCTTATTAAAAGTGTTCTTGTTAATGTGTTCCTTTGCTTTTTTTTCCCCTGTGTCCAGATATCATTTGCCCAGTAACTTGATAGAAGCATACTTCGATGATTTGAAATTCCCCAAAAGGGGAGTTTAATAGCTATTAGAGATCTAGTAATGACCTTTGAAACAATTCATTAATTTTTAATACATAATGCTGTGTGCCCACTTGTTGTTCTATACAACTAAAATGTAATTAATGAGAACCAAATACATCACTGACACTGGAGTTGAATTTTATTTTGTGGACTTTAAACAAAGGACTTAACTGACTCAGCAATTGTTAGGAAACTGTATAAGTTGTAAAATTCACATTTGGATTTTTTTTTTTTCTTTTTTGGATGGTGCTGGGGATTGAACCCAGGACCTTGCGCATGTGAGGCAAACACTCTTATCAATTGAGCTATACCCCCAGCCCAGGACCCCATTAAGTTGACTTTTAAAGATAGTTCATGTCCCATAGAGTGTATTTCATTGTTTCAGTCTCTCTTCCTGCCCCCACTTTTGCCATTTTTCATTTAACTACTATGTAGTAAATTATACAGTGCAGGCTGATGAATAAGCAATGTCTTGTGTGTAGCCAAAAGAAGAAATCCTGCCCCAAGGAAAAAAGTAAAAAAGAACTAACCCTTCTGCAGTTTCCAGTAATAATAAGCCTTGATGAATAGGCCACATAAAAATAGGTATAAATTATGAATATTCAACATCATTGGTTTGCCTTGCTTATTATATTAGCATTCCAGTTATTGTCATGAAACTTAGTATTGCATAGTATACATTTTAGAATAGAAGCAAGAATGTTCTTTAGAACAGAAGAATACCACTCCACTATATTAATTTCCTCTGTTATGTAGAGATTGGGTATTTCAAGGATGATATTCTTGATTTTTTACTTACCTATGTGTCAATCCAGTTGGACAGCTTAAAATCAAGGTTGTTTTTGTTTTTAATAGAGATTATGGTTTCCTTGGTTAATTTTTCCTATGAAGTGAATTCATGTGATTATAGATTTTTGGATGTTATGAAAACTTTTAATTGGAAAAATCTTTTACAATCTTACTTTCTCTTTTGCTTCTCTATTCTTGATTTTGACATCCTTTCTCTGAAATTAGTCATGATTTTTAATTAATTGGCTATGTTTTAAGAAATTCCACTTCTGAGTCTTTTTTTTTTTATAAATTAATATACAAGGGAAGAATTTGAGGCAGACATTTTTTTAATAGCTAATTATCTCTACTTAAGGAGAATTCTTTTATTCCAAATAGAGAATGGCTGACTGTGACACCCCTACCTTTTGACATAAAGGTTGCTGTTGTATTACTTAGAATCTTGGCCATTCTCATACCATGGTGATGTTTGGCCATATTTTTTATGACCTTTTTCTACCATGTGATCCCAAAGTAATGTTGTATAATCCAATATGAACTTCTTAAAACATAATTTAGCATTTCTGTAATGAGGTAGTTTAAGAAGATAACCAGATTTATTTGTAGAATTAGAAATACAGGTAACCAATTATAGTATTTTTGCCTAAGAATAATCACATATTAATCTATAAATATGGGAACTTATCTTGCTATAGTTAATTCTGTGTCAATAAACAGCAAATTTTTGTTTGTTTAGTGGTATTTCCTTTGTGGAAACCAAAATATCCTAAGATTTTATATACCTCATATGGTCACTTAATTTTCAAATGGAAAGAACAGCAAGATAAACCAGACTGAACTTAAGTAATATTTTATCTTCATTAGAAACGATGTTATTAATCTATCTAGACTACCAAGAGTCATTCACTCATTAGAAAATTGAAACAGTCAACTTATTAAATTCTGATCTGTTTTTAATTCTCCCTTCCTTAACATCTGTTTTATTTGCCATTTTAATAGACTTAGGAAATCTTAACTGGTATGAGAGAGATTTTTGATTTGAAACCATTCCTTACCATTCTTTTTTTTTTCCCCACAATCAAGGTTGTTGACATGATACATTTCATCAAAATACATTTCAGTTACTGACATTGGAAAGTAGATACCAGTTGGATACCTTGCTGTTTTGAGCAAAATGATTTTATTGTGTGCTTTTCTCAAAGTCTTTGTGTTCTTAATAATGGAAGATATCAGACAACATAATTCCAAATACACATTGGTTTATGACACTAATCATATGCTCTTACTAACTTTTCGGTAACCAATTGCCCTGTTTATTAATCCTCACATAGAGTGGCCATTGCCTCCAGAAAATCTGTTACCTGCTAATTAATTAGAAGGAAAGTATGTTGCCTCCACTTTTCAGTTAACGAGTAGCAAACTTGTAGAGGCTGCTTATCTTACCCATTTGGGAACTTGGGACTTGCTGCTTTCTCTTCGGTTTGCAGACTATCTAAAACACCTTCTGGGAAGCCGTAAAGCTGTGAGATAATCCTCTAGCCTCAGATGTGGGGAAATGAGTACCAATGGATGCTAATAGGAAACATAGACTTGGGGGGCATCCATCCAAGCTTTGGCATGAATCTTGTTATACACAACTTTTCACTCCTCTAAGAATCTTTTTCCTCCCCAGAATGATTTTTCTTTTGATTGTTAATTCTAAGCATCTGGTGTTCTTGCCCTACCCCTTAATCATTAAGGCACTCCTTTTTCTCACAGGTATCGATTTATTGTTCCATGTTAACTTTTCAAGAGTGTGGTCTCCGTGCATGCTTTGTATGAGTTCAGTTTGAACAATGTGTTTAGTACCATACACCTGAGATGTCCAATTCTGTCATTTCTTCACTAATTGTGTTTTTTAAACATCTTCCATGTCATTTTCTAAACTTTACTTCCCATCTTATTCAGAGAAGTCAGTCAAGGAATGAAATTTGTTTTGGGGTAGGGATGAGGGTGGGTTGGGGACTTGAGTGAAGTCATCTTGAGGTATGTGCTTTAAAAGTGTTTGCTCAAGCAGTTCATAACAGTATTTAGAGATTCCCTGGGATGTTTGTGTACTGAGCTTATTCTCGATAAAGTGGTGGTCTTACTGAGATTTGCATTCTTATTGCAGGACAGGCTCTAAATTTAATCTACAATATAACCTCGTTATTGAATCCAAGATGAATGGACAGAAACACTGCTCTTACTGTAGTGTTTCTGCCATGCACTCCCTAAAGTGCACAGTTTGAGGGGCCTTGAATTCAGTGGTGCTCAGAGATATCATTTGTTTCTGCAGATCTTCCCAAAAGTGAAAGAAGGCTTTGGGACCAGTGAGGAAGGGGTAACTAGATCATCCACTATTTTTTGTTGTTGTTCAGGACCCAATAGAGATCCTCCTATATATCTAGTAAGTGATAATAAAGGTGCTAGGGAAAGCCTTAAATTTGAAGACACATGGAGGTGGTAAAAATCTGAACTTAAAAGGAGAAAAACATGCCGCTAGGTAGGGCAGAGCTGTAACTGCTGGCTAAAACTCAATGGAACTTCCACTTGCTCTGAAACCAGGGAAGTCTTAGATAACTGGGTGTGATGGATCTATAGATGAATATAATCTAAGGTAAACACTTTCTAAAGTGAGAATCTTTCTCACAGTTGGTGATCCTCTGGTTTTGGCTGTACCAAATTGTGAATATTCTTGCTGTGTTGTACCCAATTGCTTTATATTAATACTGCAACTTGAATTGGGGAGGGTGGGTGGGACATCTGGGTGGGGGAGGGAGGGGAGTGGGACGATAAGTCTTTTGAAGACATCAGCTCACTGTGCTGAGAGAGGGACCAAACTCAAGGAAACCTCTGATCTATAAATTCAACTGCTGCATTTTTTTATAAATACATGTAAATGTCCTGTTGTAATATTTGATCTTGGAAATAAAAGCAAAAACTTTTCAGTATTTTTTTGTATCATTTTTTGTGTGGTAAGACTCTTTGAGTACTACTTTCATGTAATTCAAAAGCTTGCCCTCATATTCTCATGTTTAAGACTCAGTATTTATTGAAAAAGGTTAAATCATAGTCCCACGGTTAAGTGTCATATTTACTAGGTCTTTAAAATCTATTCTTAGTAACATATTGAACATTTGTGGTAAACACTCCATAAGTGGTTGAACTGATGAATACATTGAGTGGGTTAGCTAGCATTGTTAGCAAAGTGTGATTCTATATTCGATAGAATTGAGCAATTCAAACATCTAATCTTTCAGTCCAGCAATAACAACTAATTATGGATAAGTGAAGGAAAAATGGTTACCAAATTGTAGAAGAGTCAAGAGGTAACAATTTTTTTCTGTAATAGATAGAAATTGGGGTTGCTCCCACAGAAGGTGGCACACGCCTGTAATCCCAGCTGCTCAGGAGGCTGAGGCAGGAGGATTCTAAGTTTGAAGCCAGCCTTAGCAACTTAGCAAGACCCTGTCTCAAAATAAAAAGGAATGGGGATGGAGATCAGTGGTAGAACATTCTTGGGTCCAATCTCTGCAGCAATCAATTTTGCCTCCTTTCGTAGAACATTTCCTTGACCCCATCTCTGGCTTTTTAACCATGTGCCAAAAAATGGGACATAGTGTTGTGCAAAACAGCTCCTACCCTCAAGGAGCAAACTTCCTAGGCAGAAATACAGTTGACATCAATGAGAAATACAGATTTGATTAAAATATTATGGGAAAAAGCTAGAAAAGGAGCCAGTAGAGAATTCTACTTAAATTGGATGTTAGGGAGTTAACTTTCAGACTGAGACCTGAAGGATGAAAATAAAGGGATCTGTGCTAAGAATAGGAAGAAAAAGTTCAAAGGTCATGAATTAGGAGCGTGGGTATTTGAGATGTTGAGAGAAGACTAAGTAGCATGTAGTGAGCAAAAGCACATGTGTGGCATAGGATGAGTAAAAATCAGACCATGCAGAGCCTTAAGTCCTGATTAGGAGCTTGGATATTGTTTTGAGTATATTGAGGAGCAATTGTGGAGAGTGGATTGGAAGAAAGCAAAAGAGTAGAGAAACTTGCAGTGATGAAGATGGAAAGCAGAGGTCGCCTGTTGTAGAGGAGCAATGGACTGGAAAGTATAATTTGAGATGAAATGTGTATTTCAGAGGTGTATTTTTTAATTTTTATTTTTAGTTGTCAATGAACTTTTATTTATTTATATGTGATGCTGAGAATCAAACCCAGTGCCTCACACATGTCAGGCAAGCATTCTACCACTGAGCCACAACCCTAGTCCCTCAGAGATGCCTTTTTTTTTTTTTAGAATTTTTTAATATTTTTTAGTTTTCGGTGGACACAACATCTTTTTATTTTTATGTGGTACTGAGGATCGAACCCAGCGCCCCGTGCATGCCAGGCGAGCGCGCTACCGCTTGAGCCACATCCCCAGCCCAAGAGATGCCTTTTGAAAGTAGAAATTAAAGGGCTTGCTGTTGGATTGAATATGAAGGAAAAAGAAATCAAGAATGACACATTTCTAGCAGGTAGGTAGGTAGAAATCGTTATTGAGGTGTTGACCATGGGTGAGTCAAACAAGTTTGGGAAGAAAACTTATGTTAACTGATGGCAAGTGAAGATATCACATAGGAAGTTGGACATGGGTATCCAAAGCTTTAAGGAGTGATGGACTAGAGTTATAAATCTGAGAATTTGTTAGCAGGATTGATGGAGTTTAATACTATGAGGTCACCTAGGGAGAAAGTTATTAAAGAAGAGGGCCCAGAGCCCAGCCCTGGGGAACACCCTCAATCAGAGACCCTCTGGAGGTGTAGCCAGTGAGAAGACATTCCAGTGGGGTGGCAGAGCCAGGAGAGTGCCAGGAAACTGCCTAGGGGTGTAGTAAAAAGGACAGTGACATGTCCATTAGATACACAAAGTCACTGAAGACCAAGAACAGTTTCAGTGCAAAGTTAAAATTGGAAACCTAATTTGAGTGGGTTGAAGTTTGTAATATTTTTATTGTAGTGAAGAAAGGAAAAAACACCAAACTTCCTCTTAAGTGGACTGGTATAAATGGCAGCTCTTTCAACACCTTTTTGCTTCCTTTTTTCTCTCCCTCCAATTAAGGGAATGTGCTTTCTAATTGTCAGTTGAAATTTGAGCCCACCCACAAGGAGGATTAGTCAGTTACTCATATCTGGAGGGGACTGGAAAACAGCTGGCCTGATTGTTTAGCTATATCATATTTTCCCTTTTCCTTCTGCGTGAATTCCATTTTCTCAACTTCCTTTATTTCTTACTCAAATTGCACCTCCAAACCCTATAGAATGGAATATCTGTTTATGCTGCTTTTCCAAGCCTTTCAGTCATGGGAAGCTTTTTATATCATTACTTAACACCCCCACCCACTCCCCGCCTGGCCCTGTTTGTTATTTGTACCCTCAAATTCCCATTTGCTCTTTCCTACATATATCACCAACAGAATAACGACTAGTCTCCAATTCAACCAAAATCTAAGAGAACACATTCATGCTTTCATGGCAGTGACCAGGCCTCTATTCCCATAAGCCTTACCACCGGGAAGAAAGGAAATTGTCCTAGTGGTGGCCTTACTTCCTAAGCCTGTTTATCACAGTTTCTCAAAAAAGTGTCTTGCCAGGCATGGCAGTGCACGCCTGTAATCCCAGCATCTTGAGAGGCTGAGATAGGAGATCACAAGTACAAAAAGACAGGCTCATGAACTTACTGAGGCCTTAAGCAACTTGATGAAACTCTGTCTCAAAATAAAATATAAAAAGGGCTGGGGATGTGGCTTAGTAGTTAAGTGCCCCTGGGTTCAAAGTATCTTGTTCATAAGATTAATCATTGAATTAATTGTCACAAATTGATTCTAAGGCACCATCACCAGTACTCCCCACCACCCATAAAGTTTGGCACTTTAAGGGGTGAAAGCCAAATTCTAACTATCCCATGTTTCATAAGCACCACTTTACTAATATCCATACAAGAAAGTCAGCTGTTAAAAAAAGGGGATATTGTCTAAATATTTGGGTGATATCTGGCAATTAGCCATTTGATTATTCTAATTACCTAAATATGAGATGTTCTAACAGACACTGCATATGAAATTCCTTTTGATGATCTGAGATCTAAGAATAGGAGAGAATTAGCTCATCCTAGGCATTTTGTATTGTATTTAATTCTCAAAATAAATTTGTGAGAGAGGCATTATTTTATAAATGAGACACTGAGGCTCAGATTATTACTACCAAGTTCACACAGTTAACAGGGTTTTTTGTTGTTGTTTTGTTTTGTACTGGGTATTGAACCTGGGGGCACTTAAATACCAAGCCACATCCCCAGCCATTTTTGTGTTTTATTTAGAGACAGGGTCTCACTGAGTTATATAAGGCCTTGCTGATTTGCTGAGGCTGTCTTTGAACTTGACATCCTCCTGCCTCAGCCTTCTGAGCTGCTGGGATTACATGCATGCACCCCCATGCTTGGCAGCAATAGGTATTTATAGCAGGTGTTAAGACCCAGGTCTCTCAGGTGCCAAAGCATCACAATATTGCCTCCAAGAAGAAATACCTTCAGATATGGAATCTGGGATGTTGGGGGGAAAAAGTCTCAAGCACCAACATGTGGGACTGTTTAGAGTGTGGACTAAAGTGATTTAGGATTTTCCTCAAGCTTTACTTCACTCACTGTTACTTTGAGCAGGTCAAATTCCTCTGGACTGTCTTTTTTTTTTTTTTTTTTTTTAATGTGGTGCTGGGGCCTCATGCATGCTAGGCAAACACTATCGCTGAGCCACATCCCTAACCTGTGGACTGTCTTTTTATCTACATCATGACGCTAATATAAAACTTATTTTGCTTGTTTTAGGACTATGATAAGGGTCCAATATAATAGTTTGTGTGTTTTGTGAGGTTAATAAGTTTTTTGTAAAGCCTTGTGAATCCTCAACCTGGTATCTTCTATCAAAATTCAATGTGGGGGCTGAGGCAATAGCTCAGTGGTAAAGCGCTTGCCTTGCATGTGTGAGGCACTAGGTTCAATCCTCAGCACCACATAAAAATAAAGATACTGTGTGTTCATTTACAACTAAAAAATATATATATTAAAAAAATTCAATTTGGGGGGAAAATATAAGAACTAGGTACAGTGGCACACACCTGTAATCCCAGCAACTGGAGAGACTGAGGCGGGAAGATTGAGAGTTCAAAGCCAGGCTCAGCAATTTAGCGAGGCCCTAAGAGGGACCCTGTCTCTAAATAAAATGTAAAAAATATTCAATGTAGGGACTGGATATGGCTTGGTAGTTAAGAGCTTCTGGGTTCAATCCCTGCTACCAAAAAAAAAAAAAAAGAATTCATTTAAGTTCTAAATTATTATTCTTTTAATGAAAATGAAAAAACTAGCTCTGTGTTAGTTTTTCATCACTGTGACCAAAATATTTGACAAGAACATCTTAGAGGAGGAAAGGTGTATCATGGCTCACAGTTTCAGAGGTTCAGTCCATGGTTGACTGGCTCCATTGCTCTGGGCCTGGTATAAGGTTGAGAGCGCTACTTAGATCATGGCAGGGAGGAAGTAGAGAGAACAAGCCAGGGGAAGGGGCCGAAGAGAAGGTTAACCCTTCCAGGGCAGCCCCCAGTGACTCACCTGCTACAGCTACATCCCACCTGCCTAAAGTTACTACCAGTTAGTCTATTCAAACTAGGATGGACTAATTAGGTTACAGCTCTCATAATTTAACCATTTCACTTCTGATTATTCCTGTATTGACATAGGAAATTTTGGAAGACACCTCATATCAAATCATAACAGACTATTTTTTTATTTTATGTTATTTTATTTTATTTATTTTATATGTTTTGAGTCAAGGTCTTGCTATATTGTCCATGCTGGTCTCAAACTCCTGGGCTCAGGGAATCTGAGTAGCTGGGACTGCAGGTACACACAGCCACAGCCAGTTTGGATCCTATTTAATGAACTTTTCAAAAGTTGTTTACCAGATTTAACTTGAGACATGTATACATGTGTACATAAAAATTCTTGCACAGAGCAGGGTTGGTGGCAGACACCTGTAATCCCAGAGGCTTGGGAGGCTAAGGCAGGAGGATCACAAGTTCAAAGCCAGCCTCAGCAACTTAGCAAGGCCCTGAGCAACTTAGTGAGACCCTGACTCAAAATTTTTTAAAAAATGAATTCGGGATGTGACTCAAAGGTTAAACGCCCCTTGGTTCAATCCCTGATACATAAATAAATAAATAAAATATGATAAATTCTCACATAGGAAGCAGCTCATGAGAAAACCCCATTGTGCCCTGAGGATGCATCCTGTGCCTTGACTCACTTGTGAATGATGGCACCAGGGATTACATCAGTTGTCATTGCTATTGGGACAGCTGCAACTGGTTAGCCACTTACAAAACATTCTGTGTTAAAGATTGTCCAAATAAATTAATGGTGAACCTTTACATCCAGAAAGACAACCCCAAGATAGTGTAGTGCATGCTTTTGAGATTCCATCAAAGGAGCTGGGAGATAAAATTGTGTACTGCCATTGCTGGAAGTCCAAAAATTTCTCATTCTGTGATGGCTCTCACACAAAACATGAAGAGACTGGAGACAACATGGAACCTCTGATTGTCAACAAAAAAGAAACTTAAACGGACCTCTTTGATGCTACAAACCAGCTTGTCATGATGTCACCTAATCATGTAACTAGAATGACTACCTCTTCTAATTCACCTGTCCTGGGTTCTAGATATGGTATATTGCAAACTTCAGCTTTCACATTAATGGCATTTACCTTACTCATTGAAACATCATCATGGTACACATTAGTTTATACAAAAAAAAAAAAAAGAAAGAAAGAAAGAAAAAGATGCACAACCGTGCCCATCTGTGTGTTCTTTATCCAGTACATGAATTCATTCTTAAATCAAATGGTTCTTAAACTCCAACCATGTTCCATAAACTATACTAGGTTTAGGGAAAATAGAGCAGGTAACATAGACTTCACCCTCAATGAGAACCTCAGATTTATGGTACAAGAGGCATGTAAAAAATACAGGCAAATAAAAATGCAATGGGAAGCAGACAAAGATTTTTTTAAACATGACACAAAAAGTGTTGACCATAAAAGAAAAAAATCGATAAGTGGAACTTATTAAAGTCACTAGCTTGTTTTTTTTCAAAAGACATCATTAGGAGAGTGAAAAGTCAAAGCATAGACTGTAAGAAAACATTTACAATATATCCAACTGACAAAAGTCTTATGCCTGGAGTTACAATGTACTTCTACAAAGCAATAAGAAAAAGATAACTTATAAAAATGAGCAAGCCAGGTGTTTTGGCACACACCTGTAATCTCAGCATCTTGGGAGGCTAAGACTGGAGGATCCCAAGTTCAAGACCAGCCTCAGCAACTTAGAGAGACCTCCCCAGCACCTTAGCAAGACCCTGTCTCAAAATAAAATGTAAAAAGAGTTAGGAATGTAGCTCAGTGCTAAAGCGCCCTGAGTTCAATTCCCAGAATTTTACAAAATAATTTGAGGGGCTGGGGCTGTGGCTCAGGGGTAGTGTACTTGCCTGACATGAGTAAGGCACTGGGTTCAATTCTCAGGACCCCATGTAAATAAATAAAATAAAGGTCTTTCAATATATATATATATATATATATATATATATATATATATATATATATTTTTTAAAAAAAAATTTTAAAAGGCAGAAATGGGGATGGTGGCTTACACCTCTAGTCCAAGCTATTTGGGAGGCTGAGACATGAGGATCCCAAGTTTCAGGCTGGCCTGGGTAACTCAGACCTTATTTCAAAATAAAAAAGAAATATTTTCATGCACAAGGCCCTGGGTTCAATTCCCAGCAATATAAAAAATAAATAATTAAATAAATAAATAAAAAATAAAAAGGAGGTAGGTATGTAGTTCAGTGGGGGAGCACCCTTGAATTAATTGCTAATACACACGCTTGCACGCATGCACACACACA
Organism: Marmota monax; assembly: GCF_021218885.2. Classification (NCBI taxonomy): domain Eukaryota; kingdom Metazoa; phylum Chordata; class Mammalia; order Rodentia; family Sciuridae; genus Marmota; species Marmota monax. Next base: position 7,628,208 of record NW_026693473.1, on the reverse strand, counting down.
CAGAGAATGTAATGGGAACATAGAGAAAGAAGTGCTAACTCTGAGTGAAGAAATCAGGGGAGACTGTCTCAGGAGTTTGTCAAAAGCAAATTGTGGGTTCCATTTAGAGCAGCGCAAAGTTCCTAGCACTTTGGTATGACTGTGATATGAAAGGAAGGGATAGTGGTCTCTGCCTTGAACCAAAAAAGTTAGAAGGCTAGTCCAGGCACCCCGTGGGCTGAGGGCAAATTAAGGGCAGCAATAAGGCAAAGGCTGTGCTGATCTGCTGAGTGTTACTCTTCCATAAGCCCCAAATCTGTGAGGAGTAAAACAGGAGGCAGGAGCAGCTGGTGTGTGGAGAAGTGTTGTACTTGGGGAAGACAGGAGGGTGAGGTATTTCCCATGGGTGCATCCAGTGACTCATTAAGACAGTTGAGCTCATGAGGCCATGCCTCCGATTTCCTTCCTTGGAGTCACATGAAAATGAGCTGAGGATGGCTCACGAAGAGAGGGCTCTCCAGGGACAGGAAGTTCCTTCAACGGAGGCCTGTGGGCAGTGGAGTGGGGGCACACACATACACACATGCCTGGGTGACCTCTACATATATATACAGAGCTTCCCTGGCCTTCCTAGGAAGAGTCTTGAAAAAAGAAACTCCAGATCTGCCCCTGCAGAGTCCTAGCTGGGGCTGCAGGATCAAAGGTCTACTTCAAAGAGGCCATCCTTCTCGGGTTCTTTTTCTCCCATCCTGATTCTTGCCAGCAGATTCAGGTAAGCAGAGATTGAAGGGTCCTGTAAGGTGAAGGCCAGGGAACAGCAGGGCCTAGCAGTTACGACCAGCACAAACATCCAACTTAGTGAGCCCTCCCTCTGCCACTGAGCAGCTGTACCAGTCAGGACAATTCACTTCACTTCTCCTGCCTCAACTCCAGGCCTTTGCAAATGCTAGGATAACTTTCCTGTCTAATGCTTCATTGTCAGTCAGTTTTAGTATGAACAGCTCTTCTCTGGGAGGCTTTGCCTCTGCTAGGGTTAGATGTTCCTTTGTGTACTTCCATTACTTTTATGTCACACACCTTTACTTGGCCCTTTTCACACTTCATTCTCATTGCTTTTTGTCCTGTCAGAGTCCCTACTAAACTTTGTTTTCTCAAGAAAACGGACTGCACATTTTCCACCATTACCTCCCTGGCCCCTACCACAGTGTCTGCAGGTAGTGGTCACTTGATAAATACCAGACTGATGAATGAATGAAAGGGCTAGCTAGATAGGAGTGAGGGAAACAGACACACAGAATTTGCAGTCTCTTCCTCCGTGTGATTTAGCTGATCACTTAGTTGTTGCCCAAACATGGGCCTATGATTTGTTCACCCAGCTGGAATCTTAGGTTCGAGCAAGGGCCTCCCTGACAGCCTGGTTTTAAGGTTTTACCTTGTGATCCTGTTTGTCTCTACAGATATCAAAAATTAGCCAAGCTTGGGCTGGGTGCAGTGGCATACTCCTGTAATCCCAGTGGATTACAGGAGGCTGAAGCAGGAGAATCAAAAGTTCAAAGCCAGCCTTAACAACTTAGCAAGGCCCTAAACAACTCAGTGAGACCCTGTCTCTTTGTCTAGATAAAACACAAAATCTTTAGCTCTTAAGCCAGTTCCTTGCAAGTGTTGCTAAAAGGTGAAAACCTTGTGGCTTTGAACATAGAAAATTACATTCTGGTTTCACATCAGTATGTTAAACTTTGACCTTGGGGTCTCTGACCTTGCCGGGGGTCTCTGAATTCCACAACTTCTGAATTATACTTAATCATACAGATATTTCCTAATATTTATCCTTCAAGAACCTTCTGTGACTTGCTCAGACAATTCTACAATTTGTTTCCATCTTCAGTTTTGTTCTATCTTCCCTTTCTCCATCCTGGAAAGTTCTTCCTTTACCATACAAAATCTTTTTTTCAAAAATTAGCCAACTTTTTTGCCAATATCCTGCTCACAGTTTTGGAAGGATTTCTCAGAATGTGATTTCTAAGAGTCTAGTCAGGGAGAGGAAGTGAAATTTAAACTAAGTTACACCCGTGGAATAGGCACAGCGGGTACTTTATTATCAGATGGACAGGCCAGCCAAGGATCTCTGAATTCCACTCATTCAAAAGGCCACACTCCTTGTCTTTAATTTTCCCTTTGGGTATCCATCATTTTTAGTTTCCCCCTTATGACTTTCCTAATAGGAAAATTTGCCACAGGAGGAGTTCTCAGGGTGATTTTGGTACTCGATGTCTAGATGGGCCTCATTCAGAGCTGGTGTGGTTAGAAAGTGCTGAAGGTACTCTTGACTAAAAGCACCTCCTGGGCTTGGGGTCCACAGCGCATGACTGAAAGGCCAACTGTGCACCAATCCTTACTGAGGCCCCCGACAAAGTCAGTCATTGATCAGGGCAACCGATTAATGTCATTACTTGTTAATACCCTCAATGGTTAATTTTCTTTAACATGGAAACTCATGGAGAGCTCTGTACTCAATGACAGGACAGTCTGGGGAGGGAGGCTTCCCAGATCTGAAGGAAACACTAGGACTAGGACACACTCTGACAGTAACTGAGGAGGTGGCAGCTGGTGCAAGGGAACTGACTCCAGGACTTCCAGCCAATGGCCAGCTGGAGGGGCTGAGGGGAAGAGACACCATCTTCCTAACTCCTGCCCCCTACCCTTCCCTCCAGGCCCCTTGTACTCCTAGGGTAGGGACTACTGTTTCTTTATATCTCTCCCCTGCTCCCCCAGTGTGCCTCTCCCCTCTGCCAAGACTTAAATTTCCTTTCATAGGGGACAAAATTATCCACTCACTGTGAGAGACATCCATTAGAAGCTAATATCCCATGGAGGGGCGGGCAGGAAAGGTAGCTCATCAGGACCAAAGCGGAAAGTTACAGCAGGAAATTCCCTGTTTGGGGTGAAGGGTAAGAGATGAGTCTCAGATTAGGGGGAGCAAAGGTCACCAAGGACTGTGGGGATTAGGGTGGCAGAGAAGGGAGCACAGCATACCCCAAACACAATGGCCTGCTTAATGGTTGCCTGGCACCAGGCTTTTTACGTAAACTGTAGTTTGGACAAAAAGAAAACATTAGGCTAATTACAATTTTTAAAAAATGAGATTATAAATTGTAAAATTGACTTTAAAAAGTAGTGAAAAAAAAGTTTAGGACAGTTATTCCTAGGAAGGATTGGAGAGGGCACAATTGGGGCTTGAGGAGTATTATTGGTAATGACCTACTTTTAAAAATTGGTTATATTTAGCCAGGTGTGGTGGGGCTCACCTGTAATCCCTGCAATTCAGGAGACTGAGACAGGAGGTTTGCTAGTTTGAGGCCAGCCTGGGCAACTTAAAATAAAAATAAAAAAGATTGGGGATATAGCCCCATGGCAGCCCGTGGATTCAAATCCTAGTACAGAAGGGGGCGTGAATTGGTTATATTTACATCAGTGTTGCTACAAGAGATGGGAGCTTTCTGTGTGGAAAGGATAGCAACAAGACCAAGCTGAGTGCTGTAAGCATATACAGGCAAGGCTTTAACTGGGGCGTCAGCACTGATTGAGAGGGGACAAAACTATTCCTTGAACAAAAGAAGGGGCTAGCTTTTTATCAGGATATGGTGTTTCTCACTGGTCCTGAGTGTGACATTTTTTCAAGGAATTTCTTCCTTGTGGAAGATATGGATCAGTAGTTATTTGTTTTTTTTTCTTGGAAATGCTATATACCAATATTCTCGGTTTTATGGTGAACCCTGGTCTCATGGTCATCTTGGTCCCTGTGCTAAAGTTATTGAAGAATATAGGAGAGAAGAAGAAAAGATTAAAAAAAAATCCTAATTAATAAGGAATGAAAGATCAGAGGGTTAAGGTTTCAGTGTTTTTCCAGCTAAGGTATCAAATATATTAATCTTCTGTTCCTGTGGTGGTCCCAGTCTTGTTGTTTAATTACCCCCATTCAAGCTACAAGTACAAATATATTTTATACATTATGTTTAATCCTATGTAATTAGAAAAAAATATATATATAAAGATGTGTGTGCATATATATATATATATATATATATATATATATAGAGAGAGAGAGAGAGAGAGAGAGAGATCTATATATCTCTATATCTATATACCTATATATATATATATATATATGTGTGTGTGTGTGTGTGTGTGTGTATATATATATATATATGTGTGTGTGTGTGTATATATATATATATATATATATATATATATATATAGAGAGAGAGAGAGAGAGAGAGAGAGAGAGAGAGAAGAGCAAGCCTCTAAATCTATATCCTAAATATATGTATTTTCTCCAGGTATAGTGGTGCATGGCTGTAATCCCCATACTCCAGAGGCTGAGGCAGGAAGATTACAAGTTTGAGGCCAGTCTCAGCAACTTAATGAGACCCTATCACACTAAGGGCTAGGAATGTGGCTCAGGATAGAGCACCCTGGGTTCAATCCCCAAAATTGGTGGGAAAAAAGTTTCTTTACACTCCTATATTAATCCTCTTGGCTCCAGGCAACCCCTGATCTGCTTTCTGTTACTAGTTTTGCCATTGTTAGAATTTCACATAAATAGAGTCATATCATGAGTAGTCTTTTGTCTCTGGTTCTTTTCACTTAACATGATGCTCCTGTGTAGCAATAGTTTATTCATTCTTATCACCTAGTACTAGCACTCCACTGTATGGATACAACAAAATTTTTCTATTCATCTATTGATGCATATTTGGGCTATTTTAAAGTGATTTTTTTTATCATGGTAAAATATATAACATTAAAATTTGTCATTTTAAGTGACACAATTTAATTACCTTTGCAATGTTGTTCAACATCATTATTAGCTATTTCCAAGACTTTTTTTAACCCAACAATAAACTGCTAAATTCTAACTATTAAAAAATAATTCACACTCCTTCTCCCCAGACCCTAGTTACCTCTAATCTACTTTTGTCTTTATGAATTTGATAATTCTGGATATTTCATATATATGTAGAGTCATACATTATGTTTCTTGTAGGCTTATTTCATTCAGCATGTTTTCAAGTTCCATACATGTTGCAGCATGGATACAGAACTTTCTTTTCCTGAATGAATGATATTCCATAGTATGAATGTACCACATCTTGTTTCTCCATTTGTCCATCTGTTGATGGACATGTGGGTTGTTTGCATATTTTTGATTTTTAGTTACTATGCATAAAGCTGATGTGGACATTCAAGTACTGTTGTTTATATGGACATGTTCTTTCATTTCTCTTGAGAGCTTGTTTGGAGTCTGTAGCAGGGGAGTGCAGCTACTCATATACCTTTGACCAAAGAATGGTTCTTCGAGAAGGATGCACACGGAGTGGTGAGGGAGGAAGGGGACACCGCCCAGCCAGCCAGAATCAGCAGAATCAACCCTGGCAGTGAATGGGGTGATAGATGTAGCAGCCAGATCACCCTCACATCCTCTCTTGGGTAAACATGAAGAAGTAGAATTACTGGCTTATTCGATAAGTAAGCGTTTAACTTTATAAGAAACTGTCAAGCTATTTTCCAAAGTGATATATTTGCATTTTTATCAGCAATGTATGAGAATTCTAGTTCTTCACTCCCTCACTGACACTTGTGGAGCCAAACTTTTTAATTGTAACAATTCCAGTGGTTGCATAGTAGTTCTGTGTGTGTGTGTTTGAGATGGGGGCCTCAAACTCTGGGTTCAAGCAATCTCCTGCTTCAGTTTCCCAAGTAGCTGGGACTACAGGAACCTGCCACCACACCCAGCTTTTCCTTTCCTTTCTTTCTTTCTTCCTTTTTTTGGGGGGGTGGGGTGGGGTGGGGTGGGGGGAAGAGATGAGAGGAAGGTACCCAGGATTGAACCCAGGGACGCTTAACCACTGAGCCACATCCCTTATCTAAATATCTTAGATACAGGATTTTTTTGTTTGTTTGTTTATGTATTGATCCAGCACCATTTGTTGAAGAGACTATCCTTTTCCCACTGTTTTATCATCCTTTCAAAAAATCATTTATAATACCGTGGAGGTCTAGTTCTGAACTCTTTAGTCTGTCCCAGTAATCTATATACCTTTCTTTATGTCATGAATTTACTATTTTAATTATTTTAGCTTTATAATAAGTCTTTTTTTTTCCTAACAGTTAACAAAAACCACCTTAAGTTTTTGGTTTTCAAAAAATGAACTCCTCCCAGATGTAGTGATGCACACCTATTATCCCAGTGGCTTGGCAAGCTGAGGCAGAAGTATTGCAAATTGGAGGCCAGCCTCAGCAATTTAGTGAGGTCCTAAGCAACTTAGTGAGACCCTGTCCTAAAATAAAAAATAAAAAAAGCTTGTGATGTAGCTCAGTGGCAAAGCACCCTTGGGTCAGTCCCCAATACCAAACAAACAAACACTCCTTTTTCTTTTCCCAAGGCAATCATGATTTAATTTAAAAAGTGGTATATATAATTTAAAAATTATATCCCTTTAATGGGAAACTTAGCTTTAGAGAAACTAAAATTTAAAAGATTTAAAAAAATTTTAAATTCTGTTTTGTTGCCATTCTAAAACAAAATAAAATCTAGCATAAGTCAAGAAAATGTGTTTGTTACTTCAGGTCCTTTTCCTCCAGGAATGAGCATTGTTACATTTAGCAAAATCTGATCTGGTTTAGTTATCCTTCTTCCTTCTGGTGTAATTTCAAACTCAGTGATATTTTCCAGCACCATATTGACAAAGTCATCAAATCTAAGAACATAACAACAATTTCTTATCATTCTTCATTACAATGTTAATTTCTGATCCTATAATACCCTTGTCTACAAGCTCTAGGGGAAGCCACTGTCACAGGCTAGTAATAGTATTAACTGGCTTTGCTAAGCCATAATTGGCCATGCCATGTTAAGTCTTGAAATCACATGCTAAGTCTTGAAATCACATTGTATGAGTTCTCCAAATTTGTTCTTTTTAAAAATTGTATCAGTTAACCTAAGTCCTTTGTATTGTTATCTAATTTGGGTTTAGCTTGTCGATTTCTTTTGTTATTTTTTAAAAATATCTTTGTTTTATGTATTTATTTATTTTATGTGGTGCTGAGGTTCAAATCCAGTGCCTCACACATGTGAGGCAAGCACTCAACCACTGAGCTACAAACCCAGTTATAGCTTGTCAATTTCCATAACAAAATTCTACTAGGATTTTGCCTGTTTGAATCTAAGCATCAATTTAGTGAAAATTAACTTGTCAATGATATTGAGTCTTTGAATCCATGAACATGGTATATTCCTCCATTTATTTAGGTATTCCTTAATTTTTCTTGGCAATTCTGAGTATATGTATCTTGCAGATATTTTGTTAAACTTATAAAGTACTTATGTTTAATGCTATTGTTATTATAACTTTTTAAATTTCAATATGTCCTTGCTTGTGTATAGAAATACAATAGAATATTAATCTTTTATTTTATGACCTTGATAAATTCCCCATTGGTTCTAGGAACTAGTTTTTGGTAGCTTGCTTGGGATTTTTCTGTATGTGTGATCATATTATTTGTGAATAATGGCAATGCTATTTCTTTCTTTCCTATTGGTGAATATTTTTTAAATATTTATTTTTTAGTTTTAAAATAGGACACAATATCTTTATTTTACATTTATGTGGTGCTGAGGATTGAACCCAATGCCTCATGTATGGTAGGCGAGCACTCTACCACTGAGCTACAAACCCGGCCCCATCCTATTGGTACAGATTTTGCTTCTATTATTTTCTTATTGTACTAGATTGGATTTCTTCTACAATATTGAACAAAAGTGCTAAGACAAGCTGGGTGTGGTGGCACATGCCTGTAATCCTAGCAACTTGGGAGTCTAAGAAGGATTATAAATATAATAAAAAATTTTAAAAAGGCTGGGGATGTGGCCTAGTGGTAAAATGCCTCTGGGTTCAATCCCCAGTACAAAAAAAAAAAAAAAAAAGTACTAAGACAAGGTATGGTGACACTTTTAAAAATGCATTTTTCTTTACCAAGTAGAAAAAATATGATGGAACGTGGAATGTGTGTCTGTGTGTAAGTAGGAGTTGGCAGAAAATGGAGCAATTAAATCCTATTCATTAGGAAAGAATTATAAAGGAGAGAGTGTTTAAGGAAATTTCTCATCTCTCCTTGACTGACCCTGGCACTCTATTTTCTTCGCCTCACTACATTCTCTGAGGGTTCCTCTAACTTGTGCTCCATTGTGATTCTCTTTCCATCAGTTTCAGGATGCTGTCCCCTTCCTGCACGATGGCATGCTCGAGAACCTGTTCCCGCATCCTGGGGCTGAGCCTGGGGACTGCAGCCCTGTTTGCTGCTGGGGCCAATGTGGCACTCCTCTTTCCTAATTGGGATGTGACCTATCTGCTGAGGGGTCTCATTGGCAGGCATGCCATGCTGGGCTCTGGGCTTTGGGGAGGAGGTCTCATGGTAAGTGTGTGCGGTTCCCTGAGTGTGAATTCCCTAAACATCCCCCAGGGGTGGAACTGGAAGGTGGTGGTGATGACAAACACAGGAACACAAGTCAGTGAGATAACATATATTCAAAGCTTTTATTAGGGCTTCTCTCTCTCTCTCTCTCTTTTTTCCAATTAGGGCTTCTCTTAAGAGAAGGGAGACAGCCCCTACAGTAGAGTGTCAGGCTGGCCTCAGAACAAAGGGAAAGAGTTTTATTCAGGTGAAAGGGCTGTTTGCAAGGGGGGAGAGAAGGTTTAGGAAACTTCATTGTCTTTAAGTACATTTCAAAGGTGCATTTTTATTTTCCTATGTGGGCACTATGATTCTGAGGATGCCACATTCTGTATCCCATTCTGTCTTGTGATAAGGATGAACTGAAATAGCTGTTCAGAGAACACATTGGTGGAAAATAGAAGAGAACACAAATCATGGCCAGTTACAAGTTAAGGGCCCTGGGAATTTGTTCTGGTGGCTTCACAACAGTTTTTATCCTTTATGTCGTTTGTCCTTGGGGAGTCATGGCAAGAGCTTCCTGGCCCTAATGATGTACTTGGTCTCTGAAGCTGATAAGATTGTTTTGTTGTTGTTGTTTTGTTTTTTGGTGGGGGATAAATGTGGGAGAGCAGAGGGAAAAACTTGTACTATCTTTTAATGGCTGTCAGGCCATGAGTTAAGGCCCAGGTGTTTGTTAGCCCTTTTTCCCTATGTGTGGTCTCTATCTTAGAGGGGGAGGAATGTTTTGATTCTTGGGAAAAAAAAGTACAACAAACTTGTTTCAAAAAGCTGGTCTCAGGGCCCATAGACACTACAAGGGATGCGAGGACTTGTTAAGGGTTGCTGGATTTTAGCTTGGATCCGGGCAAGCTGTTGTGAACATTAGTATTCACATAACATAAGATCAGGACAGTCATCCCAAACTGGGTCTGGACAATCAGCCAATAGGACAATTGAGTTGTTGTGAAGTGGCCAGCCCTCAATTGTATGGTCAATTTCAATGGCTGTAGGCAGCAGCTCGAAGCAGAGATGTAAATTACCCAGTCTCTTCTTAACATTCTTTTCCTCTCTCCAGGTACTCACTGCAGCTACACTCATCTCTGTGATGGGATGGAGATATTGCTGTTTCAGTAAAAGTGTACCCTGTCTAAGTGTAAGCACTGGATTTCATTCTTCTGATACCTGGAATGTTCCCACATTCTCTTACTCTGGAAGCAGAGTAGTCAAGGGGCAATTTCAGTCTTGAAGCTTTAAATCAGGTCCTTCATAATTCTAAGCTCTTGGGTACAGTTGTCTGACCCTTCCAGCCCCAGGTCCTCATCTGTAAAATTGAGTCGTAAGTGCTTAATGAACCACAAATGTAGGTAGCAATGTGAGAAACTGTAATTTTCTTTAGCTTATTGAACAATATGGACATGAGTTCTATACATTGTAATCATGTGTCTTTGACAGAAAGTTTCCTGGCTATCTTAATTAATATTTTCTTAGAGGGATGGGGATGTAGCTTAGTGGTAGAACACTTGAGTGCTACAGTGGTAGGTGTACATCTCATCTAACTATGTGTTATTTTCTTAGAACTGGAAGGTTGTCCAGAGATTATCAAATCACTAGGTTCTAATACAGAGGCCTATAATCTTGCACCCTGCTCTTGATACCTGCAGTCTACATATTGGGATCCCACTGATTCAGTTATATGTTAAAGAAATAAATATAAAGACCTAGGCATTTTATTCATCATGTTCTCAGTCATATCTGGCTTTGCAATAGGCAAGTAGTTCTTAACCTTGAATTTACATCAAAATTCTCTGCTGGGGACCTGGGGATGTAGCTCAGTGGTAGAGTGCTTGCCTGGCATGCAGGAGGCCCTTGCTTCCATCCCCAGCACTGGGGAAAAAAAAAAAAGAAAGAAAAACCTTCTGCTGGGCCTGTTAAAACACAGACTACTGAACCCCCATCCCCAGATTTTGATTGCAAACAAATTCAGAGACCACACTTTGAGAAAACTTGCCCACTGTTTACATCAGACTAATTCATCCTGAGTTTGTAAGTACTGTTACGGAAAGCTCAGTCCTTGTCTCTGATGCCAATCCAATAATAAGGACATGGTTTTGAGAAAAAGGAAAAAGAAGTCTTATTGCTCTTTTAGCACAGGAGAAACACAGGGAACTCCTGTCCAGAGGCTGTGATTCTGCCCATCAGCAGGAATTGTGGGGGGGATGGCTTTTGAAGAGGTGATTCGAAGACCACATTCTACATGTTCTCTGTTGGAGTTGTAATTCACTTGTTAATTTGGGAGGTAGTCATTTCTGAGATCTGCTGATGACATTCCCAAAGTCTGGATTACTTATATTCCTATGATAGGTGAGGACTCAAGGACAGATATCTCTGTCTAGGATGGGGAAGAAATATAATCCTGTTTCCCCTGAGATGAGAAAGGGAGAGAGATTAGGGAGAAGAAGTGAGAGAGGAAGAGAAAAAAACATGTTTGCTTTAAAAATAAGTTGCAGTGGCAGATCAGCATAAAGTGGACCACTGTTTTATTCAAAGCATAAAGTAGACCACTGTTACAAGAAGTGGGCATGCAATGACCAGTCTGCCCCTTTAACCCAGAGGCCAAATGACTATAGTCTGTGTACAAAATGTTCAGTACTGAGAACTGAATCCAGGGGCTCTCTATCACTGAGCTACATCCTCAGCCTTTTTATTTTTAAATTTTGAGACAGGGTCTCACTAATTTGCTGAGGCTAACCTGAAACTTTCAATTCTCCTGCCCTCAGCCTCCTGAGTAGCTGGGATTTTAGGCAGGTGCCTCCATACCCAGTTCTGTGTACAAAGGTTTTTATGCCAATACGAAAGGCTCCAAATAGCCAGTGGAGTCAGGGAGACCCAAATCCAAGTGACTATGTTTTTCTTTTTTGGGCCTTTCTCCCCTCTCTCTTCCTGGCTCTACCCAGGGACCCCTCACCATCCACCTCATCTTGGTCATGCTTCTAAAGGAAGTGTCATGGGTAGAATTATCCCCCTGTGATAGGATGGGAGAAAGACCAAACACCAGATAAGTTAGACTTGTCCAGTTCACCCCTAAAACCACCTAGCCATGCTGCTGTGTCAACTCTATTTGCTCCCTCCCTCTACAGTTGCTCACTGCTCTGTTTTCAAGTGGCCTGGCTTTGCTTGGAGCCTTGATTTGCTTTATCACTTCTGGAGTAGCCCTGAAAGATGGTCCTTTTTGCATGTTTGACGTCTCATTCTTCAATCAGACACAAGCTTGGAAATATGGCTACCCATTCAAAGACATGCATAACAGGTAAATAGAGTTGTGGATTTGAAGTCTTTTCTGAGAGATAGATAGATAGATAGATAGATAGAGGTGGGGGGGTGGGAGAGAGGGAGGGAGGGAGAATAACACAGAGATGGAATGGACTATAGTTACAAATTCAGTTTTGACTGGGCATAGTGGTGCATGCCTGTAATCACAGCAGCTTGAGAGGCTGAGGCAGGAGGATCACAAGTTAAAAGCTAGCCTCAGAAATTTAGCGGGGCCCTAAGCAACTCAGCAAGACCTTGTCTTTAAATAAAATATAAAAAAGGGCTGCGAATGTGGCTCAGTGACTAAGTACCCCTCGGTTCAATCCCTGGTAAACAAACAAACAAAACCTCATTTTGTTCACACATTCTAGCATCTCCTTACTCTGATACTCAGAAATTTAAGTGCAGTAGTAAAAGTCACCTTAGCAAATCCAGTTCTGTGACCTGAGCCAGGCAAGGCCTCAGATTTCTATTGTGATTGCTTTTTTGGATATACTTATTCCCCTACTCCTGACCCCTTTATTTTTATTTTTTGGGTAGGAATTATTTATATGACCATTCTCTCTGGAACTCTGTCTGTCGGGAGCCCTCTAAAGCTGTCGTTTGGCACGTGTCCTTCTTCTCCACACTTCTGTGCATCAGCCTCTTCCAGCTTCTCCTGGTGGTCATTCATTTCATCAACAGCTTCCTTGGCCTGTTTTGCAGCCTGTGTGAGAAGTGACAGGTAACACTCTTTCATGCACTGGTGATTTTATCATAAGCTGCCCTGACTCTTTTCTGAGAGTAGTAGGTATGAATTATAAACAAACTTCCTTTTTAAGTATTCCTGTAATAATGATATCAACAATAATCCTTGCATATAGGAAGAATGATATAATGCATTTAAAATCCCATAGTATACTTTAAGATGATACCGTAAAGGAAGGAATAATTAAGTCATTACTGTTGGATAGAAACACATAATGTATATGTTGTGATGTTATATTGACCATAAAATGCCTCCAGCATGATATAATTTCAGCCTCTCAACAACCCCATAAAATTTGGCCACATGTTGCAGATAGAGTAGTCAAGGCTCCCAGAGAATAACAAACTTATTTACCCAAAAGCACACAAGTTAGGTTAAGGTGCAGTCAGCACCTGACCTTTTATTTTCTAAACTCAAGTTCATCAGTTGTTATTGACTGAATTATTTCCCCCAAATTCCTAAGTTGAAGTCTTTATCCCCAAAGTGACTACATTGGAGATGGGCTTTTGACATGATAATTAAGGTTAAATGATCATAAAAGTAGAACTCTAGCAGGGAGTGGTGGCACCCACCTGTAATCCCAGCTGCTTGGCTCAGGAGGCTGAGGCAGGAGAATCTTGAGTTCAAAGCCAACCTCAGCAAAAAGTGAGGCACTAAGCAACTCAGTGAGATCCTGTCTCCAAATAAAATACAAAAATAGGGCTGGGGACTGGCTCAGTGGTTGAGTGCCCCTGAGTCAAGCCCCAGTACTCACCCCCCAAAAAAGTGGGACCCTGTTCCAAGAGGACTGGTGTCCTTATAAGAGGAAGAGATCTCTTTCTCTCTCTCTTTGTGTGAACACAAAGAAAAAGGCCATATGAGGGGCTGGGGTTGTGGCTCAGTGGCAGAGTGCTTGCCTCACACATGTGAGGCACTGGGCTTGATCCTTAGTACCACATAAAAATAAATAAACAAAATAAAGATATTGTGTCCATGTATAACTAAAAAAATAAAAAATAAAAAAGAGAAAAAAGCCATATAGGACAGCAAGAAGGCATTCATCTGCAATCCAGAGAGAGAGGCCTTCATAGAAATCAAATCTGCTATCATCTAGATCTTGAAACTTCTAGGCTTCAGAACTTTCAGAAGAGACATTTCTGTCATTTAAGCCACCCACTCTATGGTGCTGAGGTTATGGCGGCACTAGCAGACTCCTTTTCATTATAGTGTTGAGTAGAGTTCTACAGAGAGTATATATTGAGTACCCACTATGTGCTTGGCACTGCCACACATGGTACAAATCTGATCTAAAGGTGACCAAGGTATGGTCCTTGCCCTTGGACCCTGCCCTGCTCCTGAAGAGCTCATGATCAGGTTAGGGAAACAAGTTTATCAATAATTTGAACATTATATGGCAAAGACTACATCAGAGTTCAACTCAGGATGCAAGAGAGATGGGTAGGAACTTCAGGGAGAGATCAAGGAAGGCCTTGGTTGAATCTGAGATGATTCTTTCAAGTTGGCCCAGTAAAAAGGGGAGGGAGGGTTGCCTCAGCAGAGGGAATGACTTGCTCAGAGGCAGGCAGGGGAGACCAAGGCTGGTGTGGTGAGAACTGTGAGATCATAGTTGCTTTTATGAGAAACTAGAAGTCACAGGACCTCCTGCTCTCCCACTTTAGGATTGATCCTGCTCCATTCCCACATTGTCCCAGGTCAATGAAGAGAGATGGAAGCACCAGAGGCCTCCAGAACTCAGTGGTTCCTCTGTTCCCAGGGCTCAGGAGCATGGTCCTGTTATGCAACAGTCAAACTAGCAGAGCTTGTAGGAGTCAGATCCCTCAAAACACCCTTTTACCCTCTCCTCTCTGGGTGGGGACGGGAGGCCTGCCTTGGATGGTACAGATGGACAGACAGAATTGTCAAGGACAAAAGGAGGCACTGCTCTTGAGCAGGCAGAGAGTCCTGAAAACCAGACACCACATCATATCCCATATGACATCCAAGGAGTCCTGCTGTGTTAGTCTCACATTTCTCTGTTGGCTGATTTAGTTTCAGGGTTGTGGCTGGAATGTGCCTGATCCATTGTGTACTAATACCTTCATACAATTAATGGAGATTTTTAAAAAAATACCTTTATTTTATTTATTTATATTTGGTGCTGAGGATTGAACCCAGGGCCTCACACGTCCTAGGCAAGCACTTTACTGCTGAGCCACAACCCCAGCCCCAATTAATGGAGATTTTAAAGATGATTAAGGGCTGGTGATGGTGGTAGAGTATGTGCTTAGTATGTACAAAGTCCTGGGTTCAATTCTCAGTACTGCAAAAAAAAAAAAAAATATATATATATATATATATATTGAATTTTAGACATATTAAGCACACACACAGAGATGCATGCATCCTCACAGCCACATCAGATTCATAATTCCCATCCTGTCTTAGCCCTACTTGGGTGGCTCAGCAGGGCCCCAAGGTGAGAGACCTTAACATCAACACAATTCACAGTGGATGGTTGATTCCTTCTTGCCTGCATCCTTTCAGGAACTTCAGACTGATGTTATTTGTACAACCTGATAGAGCTTCAAAGGACAATGTCTTCA
This sequence comes from Marmota monax, assembly GCF_021218885.2. Taxonomy (NCBI): domain Eukaryota; kingdom Metazoa; phylum Chordata; class Mammalia; order Rodentia; family Sciuridae; genus Marmota; species Marmota monax. Next base: position 7,613,097 of record NW_026693473.1, on the reverse strand, counting down.
ACCTCTGCCTTGGCTGAGCCAATCATCCTCTTCTTCAGTTGTGCATATGCAGGGTGGATCTTCCTACATCTGGGTGCTGACACTCCCAGAGCTTCTGAGATCAAGATCAAAGATGGGAATTTGGAGGAGGTGGAGCTAATGGATACTTCTGTGATTCTTTTTTTTTTCTTTTTTTCAGTTGTAGATGGACACAATACCTTTATTTTATTTATTTATTTTTATGTGGTGCTGAGGATCAAATCCTCAGTGCTGAGGATCAAATCCAGTGTCTCTCACGCTAGGCAAGTACTCTACCACTGAGCTACAACTCCAACACCTACTTCTGCAATTCTGAAGTGCAATCCCACTGTGTGGCCCTGATAGTTCACTTACGTTCTCTTTTCACAGTTCAATTCAGGGCCCTGGAATGGGGTGGGGGTGGGGGTGGGGGAGAGGAGCCTTGGAGAGGAAATGAAGAAATGAGAGGAGTTCTGCCTTCATTCTACCATGGGCCAACTGCCCCTTCACACCTGGCTGTTGGCTGTCCTCTGTGGGATTCCAGAAGGTCTGCATCCCCTTCCTTGTATACACAACCCAGGACCACCTCATCATTCGAATATGACTGCAGCATCTTTTTTTCCCCTCTTTCACAAACAGAGCTACATCCTGGCTTGATGTCTAACCAGGGTGTTAGGTAGAGGGGCTGATACAGATCTATTCATCAGGCACTAAGTAAACATTTTAAGATGAAAATCTGTCTCTTACCTTGCATATGCCTTTATGAATATCATCCTGGAATGGAGAGGATGTTTCCTTGTTCATATTCTTGCTCAGAGAAAGTAGACTCATCTTTGGAATAGGTGTTCTCAGCTCTCTGTCTGGACTCAGGTATTTGGAGATCAAAGGGCATTTCTCATAGACATAATGCCCAGTGATGTGGTTCAAAGAATAAAAAAATAAGACAACTCCATGTAACACATGCTCATGAACTGAATTCTACAGAAACAACTGGGACAACTGGAGATCCTTCAGTGAGTCTGAAGATTAGATGGCATTAATGTAGTGTAGTTATAGAAAATGACACTTTGTTTTAGTAATAATTAGCTTAGTCCATTGCTCCCGGCAATGGATGAGGCACAGCAAGCTTCCTGGGGAACTACAATCATGGATTAGAGCAGTGTTGACATTGGTCAGCAGAAGGAAGGCTCAATAAACCAGTCAGATCATGAAGGGTCTTATGCCCAAGCAAAGAAGTATATATGCACGGGAGATAGCCATTAAAAGCCATCAAACAATTTCAAGCCAAGCAGTGACACTCTGAGATAGTGTAAAGGGTGGAATGGGAAGGTGAAGTTGGTGAGAGTTATTGGAATCAGGGAGACCAATCTAAGCAACAATTTCAATAAGGCACTTTGTAAACCAAATCCTGGAATAGTAAAATTAGTTGTCTGTACTGGAATTTGCAAAGACAGTTTTATTTGGCCCTACCCTTTTTGCATTGTATAGAAGCAAGTTTTGGAACTTGTTAACATTGTCAAGGTTAAAGGTTACCAAAGGAAGTCTGGATTGATAATGGGCAGAGGCCAAGACCTACAGCATTCTAAAACAGGAATAAAAACTGGTGCTTAAAAGCAAAGAATGAAAAAAAAATGGTAAGAAATACATCCTAAAATCTGCTCTTTTCTGACTTTTGCAGTAACGTAGGTAAGAAATGCAAGCTGGCTAAGAACTGCAGGCTGGTGATTATGGTTTCGAGTGGTGCTTTGCACTTTTTCTATAAGGGGCAAGATAATATTTTAGGTTTTGAAGGCAATATGGTCTTTGATGCACTACTCAATTCTGCCTTTATGGGACAAAAGTAGCAATAGACAAGATGTAAACGCATTCCAATAAAACTTTATGGGTACTGACGTTTTAAATCCCTATATTTTTCATGACTCTCTACATATATGATTAAAAATCTCTACATATATAATTCCTGTTGTTAGCTCATAAGAACAAAAACAGAAGGAAGGATGGGAGGAAGGATGGGTTTTGTCCAAAGACTGCGGTTTGAAGACTTTTTTTTTTTTTTTGCACCAGGGATTGAACCCAGGGGTGCTTAACGAGCCACATCTCCAGCCCTTTTTATTTTTCATTTTGAGACAAGGTCTCTTTAAGTCGCTGAGGCTGGTTTTGAACTCGCCATCCTCCTGCCTCAGCGCCCAGCTCCTGGCGACTCTTGATTCTAATCAGAGCCTGGCTGCTCTCCTAGCTGAGTATCCTTGGTTATGATTCCTAACCTCTATGAACGTCAGGTTCCTTGTGTATTTCCTAAGATTGTGTCTTTGTTGGTAAACGACTGGGCACGTTAAAGCGCCGGACAGAGACGCTCCGCCAGTTCCTGGCTGCAGCGGGTGCGCAGGCGCAGTGAAGGACCAGCCGCTGGGCTGGAGCTAGCGGCCTGGTCACGTGGGGACGTGGAGCAACCCTGTAGTCCTGGCGACCGTCCCTCGGCCCCACGCGGCAGCAGCAAGCGATCTGGGCCTGGTAGTGACTTACGCCCGGGCCGAGAATCCCTTATCATGACCACATCCGCCCACCCGTCCCTTTCTCGGCCCGTGGGCGACGGATTGCTTGACACTGAGAAGAACTCAGGGGAGGCGGAGAACACCTACATTCTGAGGCCCATTTTCCAGCAAAGGCGGGTAGCGGATGGGCTGTGGCAGGGGCGACCTCGAGAGGGCTGGGTCCGCCAAGCAGAGGTCGTCTGGGAGCCTAACGGCCGGAAAGGGGCGCGGGGGCCGAGACCCGGGCCCACAGGGTTGGGAAGGGAGGGGCAGGGTGGGGGCCGGAGAGGACCGGAGGGGCGGGAAGGAGCTGTGGGTCGCGGGGACGCTGCTGTTCTGGCGTTCCAACTCTTCTCTGGCTGCAGGGGACAGCAGAGGACTGGCTCCACCTTTGCAGAGTTAGGTCTCCTGCAAACAGTTAGGCTGGCGCAGCCGGAATGGTTGACACCTAGGGGATCCAGGACACACGCAAGGGAAAAGGAGATGGACCAAGAGAGGCAAAACACCAGCGGCTTACGAGGAACGCGGTTTATTGGTGTTTTGAGGGTTCCCGTGTGCACACCTGTGCCAGAATGCACTTACTCCTGGCACCCGATCGGTGTACAAAGTCCTTCCTATGTACTGTCCAGATGCTCTTAGACAGTATTAGCTTGCCGGAAGAGGGCAGTCAGCTAAGTCTGCAGGATCCATGGCTAATCACTAATCTCTATCCTCTTCACGAGAAACATATTTTTAAACAATTTCGCAAGCCCTTTTTCTGTTGTTGGAAACCATATTGCCAAATTTCATTCTTAGCGAATGTAGTGTTGGAAACCAGGAACTTTGGTTACATGTGATTGAAAAAAATTCATGTAGGGGCTGGGTTTGTACCTCAGTGGTAGAGTGCTTGCCCAGCACGTGTGAGGCACTGGATTCTATTCTCAGCACCACATATAAATAAATAAAATAAATGTCCATTGACAACTAAATTTTTTTTTCCAAAATTTATGTAGTAATTTTTTATTGGGTAAAATGGACAGTGTTTTCAGTTATTCTAGTATTCTACATGCATAGAATGGCATTAAGAGGGGTTTCTGTTGGTTGTAAAACAGTGCAGAACAGGATTAATAAAAAATATGTATTATGTAGGAATAATCCTATGAGTTTATGTGTGACTTGTCTGAAGAAAACCTTAACATTTTATCAAGAATTAAAAAAGCCTGCTGGGGATATAGCTCAGTTGGTAGAGTGCATGCACAAGGCCCTGGGTTTAATCCCCAGCACCACAAAAAAAAAAAAAAAAAAAAAAAAAGCTGAAGGGAGGAGCCAAATACAGTGTGTTTGTTAAGAAGACAACCACATTTTGGACAGAGCAAATCTTGTGTGTGTGTACACATGTTCACTGGGGACTGAAGCCCTGTCCTCCTTCATGCTTAGCAGGCATTCTACCTCTGAGCAACACTTCTAGCCCCCAAATCTTGGAAATTTGATGATGATTCTGTGCAAATGAGAAGGCAAGAAAGCAAAGGAAATATATTAAAAAGTAATGAGGGGACACTAGTGCTACTGAATATTAAACCTTATAATAAGCTGAAAACTTTAAACATTTTGATAACTTGGCACTTGATAGATAAACTGATGGAATATACAGTTCTAAAAAGGACCTAGTGTTTTAATATATAATAAACTCAAGCAACTTGCTAATAGTATTATTAGGCTGGTGAAATTAAAGGAGGCCTTTTTTCTTTTTTTCTTTTCCCTGTCTTCATTTATCCAATAATCTTTTTTTTTTTTTCCAAAAACTATCCATTTAAGCCAGGTGTGGTGGTACATGACTGTAATCCCAGTGATTTGGGAATCTGAGACAAACTTTAGAATCACAAGTTCAATGCCAGCCTCAGCAACTTAATTAAGACCCTGTCTAAAAATAAAAAATTTAAAAAGGGGAGGGGATATAGCTCAGTGGTAGAGCACCTCTGGGTTCAAATCTCCAGTACCAAACAAAACAAACAAACAAAATCAGCAGGGCACAGTGTGCAGGCCTGTAATCCCAGTGGCTCAGAAGACTATGGCAGGAGGATCTTGAGTTCAAAGCCAGCCTCAGCAAAAGTGAAATGCTAAGCAACTCAGTGAGACCCTGTCTCTAAATAAAATACAAAATAGGGCTGGGGATGTGGCTCTGTGGTCTAGTGTCCCTGAGTTCAATCCCATACCCTAAATAAACAAAAGAAACAAAACAACAACAACAAAAACCAACCCCCTCCCATTTATTTAGTATCTATTATGTGCTGGGCATTGTTACAGGAAAAGGGAGTATAACTGAACAAAACAGACAAATAATCTCTACTCTCATGGATCTTATGTCTAGTGGAATTGAAGGACAATAAATAAGAAATACAAAAGTAAAGTATATAATATATCAGAGGGTAACCGTAACAAATGCCAGGAAGGGACAGAGGGTGCTTTGAAGTTTGTTGAGTGTAGCTAGGAAGGGTGACTTTTGAATAAAGACTTGTAAGAAATAAGGGAGGGAGAAAAAAAAAAAAAGGAAGTGACGGAAGGCTGGGGTTGTGGCTCAGTAGTAGAGCCTTGCCTAGCATGTGTGAGGCCCTGGGTTTGATTCTCAGCACCGCATATAAATAAAATAAAGTTATTTTTGTACATATACAACTAAAAATAAAAAGAAGTATGGGAGCTAGACATGCTTGTATAGGGAGGAATTAAACTTTGGGCAGAGATAATGGCAATTATAGAGGCACAAAGCTTTGTATGCCTGGTGTGGTTAAAAGAACGTAGGGAAGGGGGTGGGGACTGTGGCTCAGTGGTAGAGCACTTGCCTAGTACATGTGAGACACTGGGTTTGATCCTCAGCACCACATAAAAATAAATAAATGTATTGTGTTGATCTACAACTAAATAATTCTTTAAATGTTAAAAAAAAAAAAGAACATAAGGAAGGCCAGTGTGGCCTGAGTACAGAAGTATGCAAAAAGTTCTAGAAAACAAAGTCAGAAAATTTGTTGTGGTAGATCACGTGATACCTTATAGGTTAGAGTGAAGACACTGGCCTTTACTGAGTGAATTATCCAGGCAAAAGATAATGGAAATAGTAGTTTGGAACAAGATGGTGGTGATGGGGTGGTAAGAGTGATTGAATTTTAGATTATTTTGAAGGTAGAATAGGTAAGATTTTCTCACCAACAAGACTGGAAGAATAGAGTTCCGATTGACTGAGATGGGAAAAACCATAAGAGACATAGTCTATGGAGAGGAGAAACTCAATACTGAATGAATTTAATTTGAATTTCTGGGCTGGGAATATAGCTCAGTTGGTAGAGTGCTTGCTTCGCATGCACCAGGCCCTGGGTTCAATATCCAGCATCACCGGAAAAAAAAAATTGCTTATTAGACATTGGAATATTTGTTGATCTGAGGTTCAGGGATAGTCTAGGCTATAGAGAGAAATTTGGGATATGACTTGTTATATTAATTTGTTTCTATTACTTTTGTAATGAAAAAATATGAGAAAGCAGGACAAAAAGAAAAAAACAACCTGGGGAAGTTGAAGTGTGAAGGCAAGTTGGGATTTTGGAGTTACCTATTAGATGTTCTCAAATTTTTCATTTAGGTTCAGACCCTCTGTGGTTAAAGACTGTATCCACACTGTGCTCAAGGAGGAACTGGCAAATGCTGAATATATTCCAGAAGAAATGCCTCAGCTCACAAAACATTTATCAGAAAATATTAAAGATAAATTAAAAGGTAAGAGTGTAATAACTGGAAGTGACGTATTATCTTCAAGCACTCAGTTTTACCCATTTGTTTTCTTTCCCATCTTTAAACAAGGGATATAAGCTGTGGATTCTATTAAAGACAATTTTTTCTTCAGTATCTAGTCTTCTATAATTATTTGGTGACTTTTGCAGATGGTGGGAAAGAGTAGAGATGTGAAATAAAACATTGTAGGGAACCACTGTCCTAGAAATTTAAGAATTCAAAAAGGCCAGGAATTAAGGGTGACTTTCTCCCATAATTCCTGTTGTTTTTTTTTTCCCCATTAAGCTATCAATTTCTTAGTCTGGCATTCAGTACCCTCCCAGGCTGTCCTCAGTCCATTTCTTCAGCTGAATCCTTTACCACTTATATTACTCAACCTTCCACTCCTGCCAAAACCTACATCTGCAGAGTGTATTTTGTCCTTTTCCCACCTTGTCCTCTTTGTCTTTCTTTTGTTCATAATGTTAACAAAAACATTATTATGCTGTTACTATTAATGCTATATCATCTAAAAAGTTCTTTATTTCTAGATGCTCTTTTTTAAATTAATTTTTTTATTTATATATGACAGTGGAATGCATTACAATTCTTATTACACATATAGAGCACAATTTTTTACATCTCCCGTTGTATACAAAGTATATTCACACCAATTGTGTCTTCATACATGTACTTTAGTTAATAATGTCCATCACAAACTTAAAAACAGCATATTACAGGGACAGAGCCACCTTAATGTTTATAGCAGCACAATTCACAATATCTATCTGCTCTTTTTAAAAGATACTGTTTTTTGGAGGGAAGGGATGTCTTTGTAAAAGTAATTTATGTTCATTATAACAATTCTGGACCATACAGAAAAGTATACTTAAAGTTTTAGAAAATTACATGAAATTTTATTATCCAAAAGTAATTCTCATTTACTATTTTGGTGTATTTTCTTCTTTTCCTGGGTTTGTTTTAACTTTTAGAAATGAAAAAATATAGCCAGGTATGGTGGCACATGCCTGTAATCCCAGCTGCTAGCAAGGTTGAGGCAGGAGGATCACAAGTTTGAGGCCAGCCCTACGCAACTGTGTGAGATCCTATGTCAAAATAAAAAATTAAAAGGGCAGGTAATACAGTTTTCAGTGGTAGAATGCTTCCCTAGCCTGTGTGAGGCCCTGGGTTTAATTCCCAGTATTCCTTGCCCCAAATATATAGAAAAGCACAAAGAAGAAAATAGTAATCCTATATATTTCTTTCACTCAGAATTCACTACTATTAATATATTAGCATTTTTGTTTTCTGACTTTTTAATGAAAATTCAGTTAAAATTATAGTAAAAACAAGATATATGCTCATTATAAAAATTTAAACACTATAGAATAGTAAATAAAAGAAAAATCACCCCATGGTGCGGGGCTGGTGTAGAGCATATGCTTAGCATATGTTGGGTTTATCCACAATCTGGGGAGAGAGAAAGTGGGAGGGGGGAAATACCCAAGTGTCACCACCTACACTTAGGCAAACATCATAGCAACCTCTTTTCTGGGTATATACATATAGATCCTTTAGTAACAGGGATACTGAAGATCTATTTCCCATAGTCGTATAGTATTGATTCTATATTTATATGGAATGATTGTTCACTATTTAGTCCTTTTTTCATACTTTCATTGCCAGGTTCTTTATTTTGGTTCAAATTTACCTGATGAGATTTTGTCAGTTTTTTTTTTCAAGAAGGTCTCATAAATGCTGTATATTTCTTGTACTTTTTTATGTTTGAGATATCTGCCTTTTGTCTTTAAACTAGAATATGCTTTGTAGGATTTATTTATTTATTTGTTTGTTTGTTTATTTATTTGTTTATATATCCTTTGTATATTTTAGCACATTTTACCTTTGAAACAAATTTTGTACAGTGTCAATGTATCTCTGAGTAGTTGAACAGTGATTTAAGAAAAAAAAAAAGTTAAGTATATACCTAAGCCATAAGGTTTCATGCCATTATCATCTGACTATTGAAGAAAAAAGACCTGAATTACAATAATGCATCTCAGCAAAATTTTCCAATTCAAATTAGAAGAGCTTCAATTTACAAATCTTTTTTTTTTTTTCTTTTTGAGAGAGAGAGAGAGAGAGAATTTTAATATTTATTTTTTAGTTCTCGGAGGACACAACATCTTTGTTTGTATGTGATGCTGAGGATCGAACCCAGGCCGCATGCATGCCAGGCAAGCGCGCTACCGCTTGAGCCACATCCCCAGCCCTCAATTTATAAATCTTTTGAAAGGGCAATATTAATGCAATTCACATCAGAACATCCAGTTAATACAATTAAAAACAAACCACAATTTTGCTATATGGTAGAACTTTCTACTGGTCTTTCAATTCCTTCAGCCTTCTGATTGCAGACTTGACTGTGACGGCAGAAGTGGTGTTGTAGGTCCAGGCACCACCAGCCACTGTTTTCATGCAGGAACCACAGTGCCAGATCCCCATAGCCTGTCTCTTCATCTTGGTTTTGCCACAGAAGGAACATGTGTACTTGGCGTGCTGGTTGATTTCAGTTTTCTTCACCATTTTCCAGAGGGAGGCACCGTAGCGGGTCCCATATTTACTGACGATTTTGACTTTCTTAGTGTGTTTAGCCTGTTGCCATGACTTAGGCCTGAGACTGAAGAGCGGATTTATTTATTAATTTTGCAATGCTGGGGATTGAACCAAGGGCCTTAAGCATGCTAGGCAAGTACTCTACCAAGTTACTCTGTAGCCTGTATGAATATTTTGGGGGTAATAATTTATTTTCTTGACTCTAGTGTACTTTTCTTCATTGCCTTCTGGCAATGAATGTTAACCCATTATGTTCCAAGTTTTCAATTCTGTGAATATTTCAGCAAAATTGGCACAGGTATATTAAAGTAGGTTAGAAATCATAATCTGAAGCTTATATATATTATTATATTAATGTTATAATTATAGCATAATTATGTTCTCATTAATTATACTATATATTATATAATTATATTGTATATTACATACTATAAGTTTTTTTTTTTTTTTTTTTTTTGCTGTTGTTTGTTTGTTTTTATGTTGTGCTGAGGATTGAACCCAGGGCCTCGTGCATGCGAGGCAAGCACTCTACCAACTGAGCTATGTCCCCAGCCCTACTGTAAGTTTTTATAGGTGTTCCACATCTGGGACAATTAAACATAAGGGTTAATTGTCTGTGGATAAATCTGAAGCCAATTTGATGTTGTCTGCTTAAAGATGCCTATCCTTAGTTTTTAGGCTCTAGGGTCTGGGTTGGTAGTTGGCAGATTTCATTTTTTCCATATTGGAAGAATTTTCTTTTATCTCTGAATACATTTTATGTTCCATTATTTATATTCTCTTGTTCAGGATACCAAGTGTTCTTATGTTGACTCATCTTTGCTTTCCATGTCTATTAGCTTTATTCCTCTGGCATAATTTCTTCCTTTTTCACTGTCATCTTTACTTGTGATTATGTTAAGGCAGTAATTTAGTTTTCATTTGTGTCTTTATTTCCATTTTGACTTGTTGTTGTTTTTGATACTAGAGATCAAATCCAGGGGTTCTTGATCACTGAGCCACATACCCAGCCCTTTTTATTTTTCAAGACAGACCTCGCTAAGTTGCTGAGGCCCTCACTATGTTGCTGTGGCTGGATTTGAACTTGTGGTCTTTCTGTCTCAGCCTCCAGGCTGCTGGGATTACAGGCAAGTGCCATTGCACCAGTATTTTTTGAGAAAGTCTTACTAAATTGCTAAAGGCCTTGCAAAGTTGCTGATGCTGGCATTGAATTTACAGTCTTCCTGCATCAACCTCCCAAATCTCTGGGATTACAGGCATGCCCCACTGTGCCTGGCTCTTTTGCTACTTTGAATTTATTAGTTCTACAAAGACATTATTTGAATATTGGTTGTATAAGAATTGTTTCTTTCCTAGGATGTTATGTTCCCTTTCATCTCTTTTCATTGTTTTATAATGTGATTGAGTTCTTATTTCATTGAATGTGTAAACTTGCATTGTTTTATGTAAATCAATTATGAGGAATTTCTCTTCGTTCTTATTTATATTATCTACTAGGTTGAATTTTTTAACCTCTTATACAGTGTCTTTCACAGTGTGTTATTCTTTTGTTTTTACCATTGTGTCATTACATATTGCTATTCAGTTTCTTTTTTTGTTCTGCCTATATATCATAATTGCTCAGATATGGTGTGGGTGTTTTTTTTCAAGTTCTCTTTCTAGCATATGAGAATATTTTATTTTTCTCTTAGAACTGTGATTTGATATCCTAGCCATATTTCTATAGCATAAGGAATTCAGTAGAGAAAGGAGAAAGCTCATCTGAATGTGCAACATTTTTAAAGAAAAACTTGGCCTGCCAGGAGTGGTGGTGCGTATCTGTAATCCTAGAGACTCAGGAGGCTGAGGCAGGAGGATTGAAAGTTCAAGGCTAGCCTGGGCAACTTAGGAAGACACTGTCTCAAAATAAAAAAATTCAAAGGGCTGGGAAATGTAGCTCAGAGGTAGAGTGCCCCTGGGTTCAATTCCTAGTATGAAAAACAAAAACAACATAAAACAAACAAAAAACTTGGGCTTTATATTCTAAGATTTTTGTTTAATATTCTGAAATAGGAGGTTATTTGTATTCAGGTTGTTTGCCCAACTTAATATATAATCCTGGAGACTTTATTTTCACCAAAGAGAGTTGGCCTGTTTGTTGCCCATTTCCCTCCCTTCTTTTCTTTTCTTTCTTTCTTCTTCTTTTTAAAAAATTCTTCTATCCCCTGCTCAGAAGAGTAGGAAGATAGAGGTGCCCTTCAGTTTTCTTCTGTCCAGATTTGGCATTAGTGAGAATTTTCAGGGTTTTATTTCTTTAGCAGTACAGTTGATGGGGCAGGAAGTTGAGGGTTGTGCTGGTTACTCCAATATACCCCAAATCTTCTTATTGCTTTTCTTTCCTACCTTACTGAACAGCTTACAGTTTGCTAGAGAACCTGGCTTCTCATGCCTTTGCATAAGCTATTCCCTCTTCAAAAAGTGGAGAAAGATTGTTGACTTGGTCAATTCTCACTCATCCTTCAAGACTCATCTCATTTATTATCACACTGCCCATGAAGTCTTTTCCGGTTATCTCTTCCCAGCTGCGTGCTCTTTATGTACCTTATACCTGCTACTCCTGAAGTTAATGGCATATTGTATTTTCATGTTATTTTTCTGTCTGCCTTCAAGTTCTTTACTATTATTAGTAAAGTATTTTATTTATCTCTGTAACTTGAAGGCCTAGCTTAGTACCTGACTTAGAGTAGGGTAAAAAAAGGAAGCTAAGCTTTATTGAGAGACCATTATGTGCTAATACTATTCTAGATGCTTTATGTATTTTTATACCTTATCTCACCTAACTTTATAGGTATCCTGGAGGTAGGTAGTATTATTCCCACTTAACAGATGAGAGGAACTTAAACTGAAAAATTACATAAGTTCTCTAAGGTTATGGTCTTGGTTAATTTTATAGTTAAGATCTATCTTCAGGTCCCTCTGACTCACAAGCTTTACATTATACTCATTAAGTACTTGTGAACTGAACATTTAGGTCCATTCTGGACAAATTTGCCTTAAATAAGTAATTTTCCACAGATTTGCTTATAGATAACTTTCTTATTTTTTCTTTTTAGAAATGGGATTTGACCGATATAAAATGGTGGTACAAGTAGTGATTGGAGAACAAAGAGGTGAAGGAGTATTGTGAGTAGTTGATTTTTTCCTTCTTGTTTTTATTCTTCTGTTTCTTATGAGGTATTCTTCCTCTTGAAAATTCAGTTAGATTGTATGTTTGCAAGAATGAGAAGAAAGGGCAGTGTAACAAAATGCATCTGTGAACTAAAGAGGTCCTGGAACTAGAGAGTAAGGTCCAGTCTAGATGAGCTCCATAGGGTAACTCATTCTTCATAGTAGCTATAGGCTAGTAAATCTTTTAGGGTTTATGTATACATGCTTCCATATACAACATGGGATTATGGATACATATTTCCTACCATATTCCTCATTGCCAACATTTTGACATTTTTACTTTCATAAATATTTAATTGAGATGATCTCCTTATTAGCCAATCTACTAGCTCTTGTTCTTGGCTTCTGTTTCTTAAAAGTCACTCCATTTTTTTTTTTGGCCCTGGTGTCAGTTATCTAACTTGTTTCTCTGACTGCATATTTTCTTTTCTTCACTGGCTCCTTTCTCCCTTATATCCCAGTTGCGAGCTCTCTACAAGGTTCAGTTCTTTTTTTTTTTTTTTTTTTTTAAAGAGAGAGAGGGACAGAGAGAGAGAGAATTTTAATATTTATTTATTTATTTTTTAGTTTTCGGCAGACACAACATGTTTGTTTGTATGTGGTGCTGAGGATCGAACCCGGGCTGCAAGCATGCCAGGCGAGCGCCCTACCGCTTGAGCCACATCCCCAGCCCCAAGGTTCAGTTCTTGGCCTTATATTCTTGGTGCTTTTATAGTGAGCTCATGCATTTTCTTTTTTCTTTTTTTTTTTTTTAATTTTTTATTGTTGGTTGTTCAAAACATTACATAGTTCTTGATATATCATATTTCACACTTTGATTCAAGTGGGTTATGAGCTCCCATTTTTACCCCATATACAGATTGCAGAATCACATCAGTTACACATCCATTGATTTACATATTGCCATACTAGTGTCTGTTGTGTTCTGCTGCCTTTCCTATCCTCTACTATCCCCCCTCCCCTCCCCTCTTCTCTTCTCTCTCTGCCCCCTCTACTGACATTCATTTGTCCCCCTTGTATTATTTTTCCCTTTCCCCTCACTTCCTCTTGTATGTACTTTTGTATAACTCTTAGGGTCTCCTTCCATTTCCATGCAATTTCCCTTCTCTCTCCCTTTCCCTCCCACCTCTCATCCCTGTTTAATGTTAATCTTCTTCTCATGCTCTTCGACCCTACTCTGTTCTTAGTTACTCTCCTTATATCAAAGAAGACATTTGGCATTTGTTTTTTAGGGATTGGCTAGCTTCACTTAGCATAATCTGCTCTAATGCCATCCATTTCCCTGTAAATTCTATGATTTTGTCATTTTTTAATGCAGAGTAATACTCCATTGTGTATAAATGCCACATTTTTTTTATCCATTCATCTATTGAAGGGCATCTAGGTTGGTTCCACAGTCTTTCCGAGCTCATGCATTTTCATGATCTCAAACTCTCATTTCTGTATTATTAATTCCAAAATCTGTTGCATGTATTTTCCTATGCTTAAGTATTAATCCTCCATCTTCCTTTATAAATAGTGTCAAATGCAGGATTTTCTAAGAAAGTACATTATTACATATTTTGTAAGAAGGTATTGGAATTAAATGAATTAAAAAATACTTGTGGGCCGGGGTTGTACTCAGTGGTAAAAGTGCTTGCCTCACATGTGTGAGGCACTGGGTTTGATCCTCAGCACCACATAAAAATAAATCAAGATATTGTGTGTCCATCTACAACTAAAAAAAAATTTAAAAAATATCTTATAGGGGGGCTGGGGATGTGGCTCAAGTGGTAGCGCGCTCGCCTGCCATGCGTGCGGCCCGGGTTCGATCCTCAGCACCACATACAAACAAAGATGTTGTGTCCGCCAATAACTAAAAAATAAATATTAAAAATTAAAAAAAAAAAGAAAAAAAGAAAAAAAAATATCTTATAGGGCTAGGGATGTGGCTCAAGCGGTAGCACGCTCGCCTGGCATGCGTGCGGTCGGGGTTCAATCCTCAGCACCACATACAAACAAAGATGTTATGTCCGCCGAAAACTAAAAAATAAATATTAAAAAAATTCTCTCTCTCTCTTTCTAAAAAAACAAAATAAAAAATATCTTATAGATATTATCACCGAGAAATTTTACCATAGAATATTAGATCTGGAAGGTACTGTAAATACTAGTGACCTTATTTTATGGATGCCACTTCAGCACAATTTGCCCCAAAATATATATCTGGCTAGTGTCAGTGTTATTAATAGAGCTCGATCTTCTGATTCCTTCCCTTGACAGGGGAGTTAGTCCCCAGTAACTGCCTCGCAAATGCCTGAAAGCACTAAGATGAGTGAGTATAGTGACTGGCACAAAGTAAGCACTTAGTAAATGTTAATGATGATGAATCAAATTCATACATTTCATAAAAATGTAAAACATCTGTAATTACTTTTTTCACATATCATTATATTGTGAATATTTTTTGCAGAACATCTCTTTAGCGACTACACAGAATTTCATTGCCAGGAAATACCATCATTTCATTTACCAATCCGGTCCTAATGGGCATTTGTTTACATTTTTTTTCCAGGGATTGAACTCAGGGGCACTTGACCACTGAGCCACATCCCCAGCCCTATTTTGTATTTTATTTAGAGACAGGGTCTCACTGAGTTGCTTAGCGTCTCTCTTTTGTTGAGGCTGGCTTTGAACTCACAATCCTCTTGCCTTAGCCTCCTGAGCTGCTGGGATTACCAATGTGAACCATTGATTTTTATTTTGACTAACATTTTTTTCTTATCTAAGAATTTGGGGGAGGGGGATAAAATGGCCAATTTGATAATTTAGAGGAAGCATAGCATTCTGTAGAGATAATACTAGATTTAGTTGGAAGACTGAATTCTTTTTTTTTTTTTTTTAAGAAAGAGAGAGAGAATTTTTAATATTTTATTTTTTAGTTTTCGGCGGACACAACATCTTTGTATATGGTGCTGAGGATCGAACCTGGGCTGCACGCATGCCAGGCGAGCGCGCTACCGCCACATCCCCAGCCCCTGGAAGACTGAATTCTATTTCAGTTTGCCTCTTTCTTTTATGGAACTCTATAAAATCATCAGGTTGAGCTAACTAATCTGTTGGGCCCTTCACAGACCTCCTTCTCCCATACGTGCAGGAATTAAGACCATTAAAAGTTACACACAAGTATTTTAGTTGATATAATCAATAGCAGAGCCCCACCCAGAGTACCAAAGACTTCAAGATATCAACCCCTGCAATTGTCAGGCAGTCAGTTGCTAAAGCCCCTGGGCTGGTCAGCCATAGCTGCAAGCAGCCTCACCTATGAATCATGTCTCTTCAAGGTATGCAGCATACTTTGCTGTACAAATACAATTTTCTTTGTGCACTAACCTGTGAAAAGGTTGGGAAGCCCTGATTCAGAACAATGTGTGAAGGGCTGGGGATGTAAGCTTAGTGGTAGAGCTCATGTCTAGCATGTGTGAGACCCTGGGTTCAATCCTCAGCACAATTAAAAAAAAAAAAAGAGTATGAAAGAAAGCTTTTGCTTTTGGCAAATAGGTGTAGTTCAGATCCTTGTTATAGTGTTGATAATTTTTTGTTCTTTGATTTTTTTTAGTATGGCTGCTCGATGTTTCTGGGATGCTGACACTGACAACTACACTTACGATGTTTTCATGAATGTAAGTCTATTTGGAAACCTCTTTTCCTTTCCAGGATCAGTTGGGCATTCCAAATCAAATTAATTACATTCATTAGGATCAGAGAACATTTTAATTTTAGACATTTGTCTTAAGCTTCTTTTAGATGAGATGATTTTATTGTTAGTTTTTGTTTTAGTAAAGTAGAAACCTATCATGCTGCTTATAGGCAAGGAGACTTATATGTATACAGCTCAATGACAGCTGCTTGTGCAGTGCTTATGTGAGGCCCTGGATTCAATCCCCAACATGGAAAAGACAGGTGGGGGGAATAGGTTGTAAAAATTATATTATTTTTAGCTACCTGACTTATACACCCTTGTATTCTGAAACCCAATTCTGACCATCCTTATTGAAGTAATAAATGATAACTAAAGATTTTAATTATATATGTTTATTTGAACAAGTCCACTTTGCTAAGCTAAAAAGAAATTTGAATGGTGGGAATTCTACAAGCAAAGATGATTTTTCTTTCAGTTATAAAATTGGTTTATCTTAAAACCATTATTATTTTTTTTTTTTTAGTTTTGGGTGGAAACAATACGTTTATTTCATTTATTTATTTTTATTTGGTGCTGAGAATTGAACACAGTGCCTCACACTTGCTAGGCAAGAGCTGTAACACTGAGCCACAACCCCAGCCCTTAAAACTATTTCTTAAAACAGAAAAAATGAGCAATCTTAAAAAAGAGGTTTCTTTAAACATTGGTGAGTTATTGGCATAAGTGTTTATTTTTCACCTGCTTCCAGAAATGATCCAATCCTCTGATGCTCCCAGGATTGGAGCATCAGAGGATTGGATCAGTCAGAGTTAGAGTAGAACAGAAACTGGACTGAATAAATAGGAGTGAGGAGTTTTATTTCCTGAGACTGTATTTAGACTATCAGGAAGTAGATGTTCCTAAAGACTGGCTGTGACTGCCTAAGAATAATTTGGGGAACTAGTTTAAAATATAGATGCCAGGGCCCTGCTCAAGTGGATTCTGATCAAATAAGCCAGACAATGGATCAGTGAATCTGAATTTTTTAAAAAATTCCTTACATGCTTCTGCTGATTACCAGGTTTTTAGAAAAATGTCAGTCCATGAGGGACAGGAAATTAATAGGTCCTTTACCACAGACAGCACTGTTGTAGAATACAGCTTGAAGATATTCAAAAGAATTTTGATTTTGTTTAATACCCAGGTACTTGAGTTTAGATTATTTTTCTCCCATCACTACCAGGCTGCAAGTGAAGTTGGTGGATCAGACATTGCTAAGGCAGGAGGAACTCCTGTAATAAGTACCTAAAAAATGTTTTAATGAGTTGAACTGGGCTTTGGAAAGCATTCTAAGAAGATAAACAAGTGAATTTTTATCAGTTAAGGAGAAACACCCAGAGACCATTTCCTTATCTAGAATTTATGTTAAAGTGCTGATATTCTTATTATCAGGGATAGTATACTATAGTTTCTTGAGTTAGGTAACACATGTGCTCCAAGAACTTAAAAGCATTTCATACATTATTTTACTTTGGGTATAATTATTCATTATGCAAAATAATTAATCATTACCTAAAGTTCATTAGTTCACATTTAATTCTTCATTCAAATCTAATTCTTTCCCATCATATCCTTTTAGTAAGCAATTTTGTAGTTACTCAGAGGCAAGAAACTTTATAGGTATACTTTAGAAACTTGGAAACTTTTTTTGGGGGGGGAGGGGATACTGGGGATTGAACCTGGGGGGCTTAATCAGTGAGCCACATCCCCAGTCCATTTTTATATTTTATGTAGAGTCAGGGTTCTCACTGAGTTGCTTAGGACCTCACTAAGTTGCTGAGGCTGGCTTTGAACTCATGATCCTCCTCCTCAGCCTCCTGAGCCGCTGGGATTACAGGTGTGTGCCACTGTACCCAGTCCATTTTTTTAATTGAAGGGAAGAATTGAGACTGAAAATGGACAGAGATCTGATATGTGTTAATTTCAATTGCATGTGCTGCCCTTATTTCCTTATTAGCACTATCATTCTGAATTTCTCTGTTTTCTGATTTCTTTTTTAGGACAGTTTATTCTGTGTTGTAGCAGCATTTGGGTGTTTCTACTATTGAATCTTTGAAAAAGCTGGCAAAAGATGACCATGAAGAAATCTGACATTTTTTTTATTCTGTTAAGTATCTTGACAAAATAAAGATAAGCTGTTAGTTTGTCAACTTGATCTGTTGTATTTTAGGCTTTATATTTTTAATGTTTTGATTTTGTATAATGTTCTTATTACATTTGGAAAGCAATGAAAAAAAAACCCATTTTTGTTTTTCAAAGATAACCCACTGTAAATATTTTATATTTTCTACCAGTGTTTTTTTTTTTTTTTAATTTGCAGGTTTTTTTAAAAAACAGATATAAAATGTTACACTCTGATTTTTTTTAACTTCTCATAATGTCATGAATAGTTTTTATGTCATTTTATTTTCATTATGATTTTCAGAAGCATAATAGCTACATTCATTCCAGTAGGTTATACTACTGTTGTTTTTTGCCATTTTTTGTAGTGACCGACTATTAATTTCTATTTTTTTTACTACTATAAAAATACAGAGATTAATTTATTTGTGCACTGAGCTTTCCCTATATTTTTAAATTTTTTTTAGATGTTGTGGACTTTTATTTTATTCATTTATTTATATGTGGTGCTAAGAATAGAACCCAGTGCCTGACACTTAGGCAAGTGCTCTACCACTGAGCCACAACCCCAGCCTCTCTGTATTTTTAATTGTTGCATTTATCTCTCTCACCCAGTGTTTTTGCTCAAATATTGACATTCTGATTTACACAACCAATTAAACACATGCTTATATCTCCAGGGTTTGTCCAGTGTCAGGGTATAAGAAATGTCAGACTCCCTTAAGGCTCACTGACTAAGCTTCCTATGTTGGTTACTGTCCAAACACCTATTTTTTTCTTTTTGGTATTAGGATTGAACCCAGGGGTGCTTTAACACTGAGCTACATCCCCAGTCATTTTTATTTTTTGTTTTGAGTCAGGGTCTTGCTAAATTGCTAAGGGGGCCTTGAATTTGCCATCCTCCTGTCTCAGCCCTCCTAAGTCGCTAGGATTATAGGAGTGTACCACTGTCCTTGGCTAAACAATCTTTGTAGTGATGCTCACCTTAGAAGCCCTGGAGTCTTCTCCAGCTAGCTGTCCTTATTTGGGGTATTTTAGTTTATCAGCCATTTTCAAGTACCTACTTGAAATTCAAAAGGGATAGGGTCAGTTTTAAATCCCTTTTCTCCATGGAGGCTCGAGTCTAGTCACACTCTTCTCAGCCACTTTAAAGTCAAGCATGTAGACTAAAGAAAAAAAAATCAGTAAATACATTAAAAAGTTCCTTTACATATTTCTTCCATAACATTATGCATTCATTTGTCTTGATCTACAGAATCAAAACGAATCTCTCCCATCCCACTCCACAAAGTTTTTTTATTTTTTATTTTTAGTTGTAGGCGGACACAATACCTTTATTTTATTATTTATTTTCATATGGTGCTGAGGCTTGAACCCAGTGCCTCACTCATGCCAGAGGAGGTCTCTACCACTGAGCCACAACCTCAGACCGAAGGTTCGTTTTATTTATTTATTTATTTTTTTCACAAAAGGAAAATGCTTCTCTTCACCAAACACCCTGCTGCGTGTTTTCCTATCAGTGCTCTCCTTGCATTCACTCCACTCCAAGAGCTTTCGGCTGATTCCTAAGGCTCATGTTTTAGTGAATCAACCTGGTCAAAAATAATAGGAAGAAAGGAGAGGAGGACTTGTCAGCGGACAAATTCTCCTTTACCAAGGTGGTAAAGGGCGCAGAGTCTGGGCCACCAGTATGTGGTAAAAGGCGCATCGTCCGGGCTACCAGTATGTGGACGCTAGGGTGCCAGCCTGTCTTCCAGTAGGAAGGGAAGGGACAGCAAGGAGCCCTTGAGTAAGGCTTCTTGACCGACTGCAGAGAGTGTTAGTGTTACAGTAGGATGTGCACATCCACATCCTAGTAGGAGGGGGCATCTTCACTACACACACACGCGGCTTCCGGTGGAGGCTGACCCTTACTTAGCCACTCTTATCTCCTGCCTCAGGTGTTTTTGCTCCGTCACTTCACCCCCGAGGGCCTCCGTGAAAGCGGAACTACTGTGTCAGCGGTCAGGGTTTCGGGGAGAAGTCGTGATCGGATTGACAAGAGAAAGAGCAGGAGGCGGGACTTCCGTCCTGCTGTTCCGTCAGCTGCCTTCCACGGGCGTCTCCCCGCAACCTTCTCAACTTCCCTTGTCGGTGACTGTGAGCCTGGAAGAAATCCGACGGAACAGGCACGGGGGAGCGTGAGGTGCTGGTGAGAACCCTCTGTGTGCATATGTTTGCGGCTCTGTTTGAGAGGAGAGACTGGGGGTCTGGGACTGCGAGAGACTGACTGGGGAGTGGGTCAGTGAAAGCGAGGGGTGTGTGAAACGGGCTGTGAGGCTACCGTGGCCGAGGGATAGTGACAGCGAGGGGACTATGACTCAGGGTTACTCTTTGCGAGGAGTCTGTGACCTAGGAGCAGTGAATGCGAAGGACTCTGACCTCGAAGAACACCAGGCAGTGACTGCAAGGGGACCGTGACCACCGGGCAGTGACTCTCAAGGAGACTCTGATCTATGGATAGTGACTGATAGTGACTGACCGAAGGGAACATGAAGCAGCAACTGCGAGGGCACCCTGAACAAGGAGCAGTCACTTTGAGGGATTGACTTGGAGAAGAGGGTGAGACCAGTAATTGGGGATGGTATTGTAGGGTTGTGGCACAGTTGATATAGCGTGTGACCGAAAGACTGTGACCAGACAGAGGTCGTTAGTGGAAAGCACACTCGTCTGGGACTTATCAGACACACCTGAGTTTAATTTTATGACCAAACTTTTTGTGGTTGGGAAACCTATCTCACCACTGTTAGTTTCTTCATCAGTGAATGGGAAGTTTAGATATACATTAATGTCTCCCAAACTGTGAGTTCCATCCAGTTAACGGGCTGTGAATTCATTGGAATAGGGGCTGGGGCTGTAGCTCAGTGGTAGAGCACTTGCCTTGCATGCGTGAGACTCTGGGTTCGAACCCCAGCACCACATAAAAATAAACAACTAAAAATAAAGATGTTGTGTTCATCTACAGCTAAAAAAATTTTTTTTAAATGGAATAAGAGAAATTTTAAGTATATTTACATAGTAAGGATATCATTTCATGAAATGTGTTTCACTTAAGTGTATATGAGATTATGATGTAAAATGTATTTTCTACATCATAAAGTGTTTGAAGTAAACGGGGCGGGGTGCAGGCCTGTAATCCCAGCAGTTCTGGCCAGAGGATCTTGAGTTCAAAACCAGCCTCGGCAATGGTGAGGCGCTAAGCAATTCAGAGAGATCTTGTCTCTAAATAAAATACAAAATAGGGCTGGGGATGTGAACCCAGTCCCTGGGTTCAATCCCCAATACAAAAAAAAACAAAACAAAAATGTGTGAAGTAAAGTGTAGTAAAACGTTTGAGAAACGTTGAATCAGGTTATTTCTAAGTTTTCTTCAGAACTAAAATGTAATAATTCTATAATAATTCTATGATTAGGGGCTTGTTTGAAAGTACAGAGATGCAGTTTGGAAAATGGGATCTGTGGTTGGGACACACGCTTTATTTGATTGAACTGTCTGGAGGTTTCCTGAATGTAATTGAGATGACTAGTTATGACTAAAGGCTGAAATTTGGGATCTTAGTTGGGAACTAGAAGTTTTATTGAAATAAGGACAGTGACATTTATTGAAGCAGTGAATATTTAGATGTTTGTGGTAAGAGAAACTGCTAGGAATAGACATTGAGGAAAGGGAAGTTTTGAGGGTAGAAGTAAGGCTTGGGAAGGAAACTGAAAATAGGGATGAAAAACATTCTGCCAAGAATAAAATGGAGGTAGGGAGGTATGACCTTCAAATCTTATTCAATCTTGATATTTAGTGATTCTGCAAGTACATAGAGTTGCTAGTAAAAAGAAATTGAGAATGGGATTTGGTGCAGTAATGATGGCAAACAGATGATGAACATCATGGGAAAAAAGGTAGACAAAAGGATGAGTAGTGTCAGCAGTGGTGACTAGAGTGCCATATGGGAGGCTCTTTAATGCATTTAGCTATCCAATTTGATGATTTATGTACTGGAGGCTAAGCCTAACATACTGGGAATGGTGTTATACTGTAGGTAATTCAAATGATGTTTCAGTTCCACTGAAACATTTTCTACTCATTATCTTTCAAGAGGGCTGTTTGTGATGTGGATGAAATTAACTGAGTATTGTTAACAACACTTAGGCTTAGGGACTGCATTACTCTCTTTGAGATCCTTTGTGTTGCCTGAATGGAATGATTCTTTTTGACCTATTCTGCTTTGTGCTCTCTCTTCGGAAAACCAATATGGTAGGGCTGGGGATGTAACTCAGTGGGAGAGTGCTTGCGTAGCACATGTGAGGCACTGGGTTCAATCCTCAGCAGTACCACATAAAAATAAATAAGTAAAATAAAAGCATTCTTTCCATCTACAACAATAACAAAATATAAAAATAAAAAACCCCCAATATGATAGCTTGATTTATGAGAAAATGGACTTTGTTTTCCCCTCAGCATACAATTTCTCTTTGCTTAAATAGGTGGGGTTTTATTTTTCTTGGGGAGTTCCTCTTTGGATATGTGATCCTTTAAGGAGAATGGTTTATTCCAATAGAGCCTTGGATTCAGAAGTCCCAGGTTACTTTATCTGATGTCAATATTGACTCATTTTGGGAGTATGAAAAGTTTTATTGCAATTTCTCTTGTTTTAGTTTTCCTAAATAATTGAATTATAAATTATATTATCTCCAAACCAGATTTGTAGGTAGGTACTTTTTTAAAAACAGTCTTTTTCCTCCTTTCTTTTTGTAATCACAAGTTGAAGTTGAAAGTTGTGTTAATTTGAGACTTTTTGTGTTTGAACTAGGATGACTGCCAATGAGCTAAGGGAACCCATGGATCTACTAGGCTGTTGTATCACATGCGCAAGTATTTGCAAACCAGTTTGAAGTGAGGGCTGCTAAAAATAGTGACATTGGTCTTTGCTCTATACTAGAGAACATAATAAGTGTGTGACTCTTAACAGAAAAGAGTTTTTTTTTTTTTTTAAATTTGTGGAGTTCCATCAGATGTAACTAATATAGATGTGATTATGTTGCTTACTTTTTGGTCCTAGAACAGGGGTCTTAATCTTTTTTGTCATGACTCCTTTGGCAGTATGGTGAAACCTGTGGAATCTTTTGAAATGGGATCTTGCTGTGTTGCCCAGGCTATTCTTGAACTCATGGTCCTCCTTCCTCTGCCTCCTGAGCAGCTGGAATTACGGTCAAGGGCCACTATACCTGGCTTGGAATGATGTTTTTATATGCAACAAAACAAAATAAAACAAAACAAAAACTCATAGAATTATGAGAAAAGCCAATTGAAATAGGTATCAAAATATTTTTAAGTGTATGATATAGCACTATATGTGTTTTTTATTAATACAGTAAATAATGCTTATTGTCTATCAGTAGGTCTTATAACTACAGTAATTTAAAAATGGTTTTGGGTATAAATACTGTTTAAAGAGAATTTGTAGCAAGTATAAGAAATTGGGCTGGGGTTATAGCTCAATGGTAGAGCACTTGTGAGGCACTGGATTCAATCCTCAGTGCCACATAAAAAACAAATAAAAAGAAAAGGTATTGTGTCCATCTACAACTAAATTTTTTAAAAAAGAAATTATCCATGATTTCTATTGGTGGCAGTCTGTTTATCTACTAAGTTTATTATTAACATTTGTGGCTTATGCTTATTGTTCATAACTGAAAGAAATGGTGATTTGATCAGAAGTTAGTGAAAATAGATATGTAACTTTTTTGGATCCAAATTCACAGACTTCCTGAATTCTATCATAGACACTGCCTTAGAGACATACGTTTCCTAATCTGCTCTAGGAAGAGCACACAGGTTTTACTCACTAAATCTTCTGATAGAATAGTGGCAGGATAAGATTGTTGAACTATTAAGAACTGGTACAAATGTCCCTTGGTATTTCTAGGATAGTCTCTTTCCTAAAATATGTGGCCAGTTCCAAGCATAAATTTTATTTTGTTGTATGGCTAAACCAGGGTCTTGCACAGAATAGTGATCGTTCTATGTTTGTTGAATAAGTGTTTCTCTGGAGAAATTAGAGTGAAGAGATCAAGTTCAAAGCTCAAATCTTAGATGTAGCAATTTATGGGCCTCAGATATTGAACAGTAATATTGAACTTTAGCTTAAAACTAATCTGTTAGTGTAGGTGATGTGAAATTCACCTTTTTTATTTAGGTGAATTTTTTTTTTATTTAGAAGTTCTCCAATCAAGCATTCTTTTGATTTATTCTATATAGTGTGATGATATATACAGGCTAGTTACCTAAACTACAGTAGTCCTAAATCAGAAAATTATTTCTTGAAATAAACCCATTATTACCACCATTTCCACTTTAGATTACACAGATCTAGGAAAATTTGTCACCAAATTATTAAAACTCATTCTGTCTTCATCTAGAATGGGAGTTGCAGATTTCTTTGGTAAAGGGCTGGATAGCAAACGTTTTAGATATTGCAGGTCATATAGTCTCGTTGCAGTTACTTAGTTCTGTTGTAGCACAGAAGCAGCCAGGGACAATATATCAGTGAATGAGCCTGCTGTTTTCCAGTAAAATTTCAGTAAAAATTTCAAAAACCGGCAATGGGCCATCTTTGGCCTGCCAAATATAGTTTGCTAACCCCTGATCCAGGAGTTCTGCTGGTTCTTGAAACCCATTCCTTCCTATTTTGGGTTAGCCATATCCTCCTTCAAGCTTCAAAGGACTTCCTATAGGGGGGGTGATACCATTGTACTGTTACCTGCTGAAAGGTCTGAACATACAGCATGACATGATTAATGAATGCCAAGAGTATTAGATGTACCTCTTGGAATTTATAGAACTTGCCTTTTTAAGCGCCACCATGGTAGAAGTAGGTAAATATCCCACATAAGAAATAAGCTTGCTTACTTAGCCTTGGAACTGGGCATTGGTATGCCAGCAGAAAAATGCTGAGTATGGAGTTTCACTGAAGAAAATAAGGTTAAGTCCAGAAATGGGGGAAATAGGAACAGAATGCTAAGTTTGAATCAGATTTTTGAAACATAGGAGCCTATAATTACAACTTGCTATCATTGAGGTAGTTACATAGTTTAGGAAACTGAGTTGACCTTCTGTTTTGCCCTGGGCTGCTTGCCATGTCTAAAAGGAATTAGAATGAAGGGGATTAGGTTGGAGTCCATAAAAGTGTCATCATTAAGACAGACATGGGGCTGGGGCTGTAGCTCAGTGCAGAGTGCTTGCCTAGCATGTGTGAGGTACTGGGTTTGATTCTTAGCACCATATAAAAATAAGTAAAATAAAAGCATGCCATCTATCTACAACTATCAAAAAATTATTTAAAAAAAAGACATGTGCACATTAGCCCCCAGATTTCATCTTCTTCAAGAATTGATATTGAAAAAATACTTGACTAGATCTGTCCTTGGTGTCTTCTCACTACTATTCTGTTCTCTCCACAAACATATTTTCCACTTCTCTAGCAAAGTTAATGCATCCAAGCAGGCATTTATTAGAACAAAGAAGAACAAGGGGAGCAGTGTGTACTAGGAGATGAGTCAGCAGAAATTATGCCAGATTTTATGAATCTGAGTAAAAAAAAAATCAGTACACTGCATTTTGAATCCTGAGAGAACTTTGGAGACCCTGAAGTACTCATAGGCTGCATGAGGGTGGTGGTGGAAGGCAGGTGAGCATGTAATGTCCATATTTAGAATCTGTTCTCACATGGAGAATTTCAGTGACTAAGATACAGTGACTTATCTAGAGACTGAATGGGTAGCAGTGTTGGATGATGCCTTACAAATGCTGCATTCTGGCTGTCAGCGCCCCCTTCAGCCTTCTCTTGTTATACATCTTTTGACAAATCTTTCTGTAAGGAAAAAGGAAATTTTGGCCTACCTTTGTAGAGCTCATGAAGGAGATTCTCTATTTATGTCTGACTGCTTTTCTTTTTCTTTTTTTATATTTATTTTTTAGTTATAGGTGGACACAATATTTTTATGTGGTGCTGAGGACCAAACCCAGTGCCTCACGCATGCTAGACAAGTATTCTACCTCTGAGCCACAACCCTAGCCCACTGACTGCTTTTCTTTCTGATTCATCCCCATTTAATTTATGTGGGTGCTATGACTGAAAGCCAGGATCCATCTGCAGGGCATTAGATGACCTGTATTGGCTCTGAAAAGGTGCCATCATTTTCCAATCCTGTCTCCCACTGGACAAAGAAAGATATTAAGGCAGTCTCTGTGTGTATACATATTCTTTTCCTCTTGAATATAGAAATTTATAGTCACCTCCTTTTCCAGGGCTATCACTGCATCTTTCCTTGAATGGTATTGGTTGATTACAAAAGGTGCAGTTATCATAAACAGTCTGAGAAATGTTGTTCCTATTTGTTGGAAATATTTAAATGGTTACTGGGCAATTGTGAATGTTGTAAAGATGATGTTATTTTAGGTACTGTTAAATTTCAGTATAATGACTTAAAAAGCTGTTAAGACATTATGATATGCACCCTCCAACATAGTGTTGGTGGTTGATTAGGGCCATGAGTCCAAGCATTAACTACCTCTTGGGGATCCTGTGGGAAGCAACTGCAGCCGCCATCTCTTTCATCTCTTCTGAGACAGGAGCCAGGGCCAGACAGGATCTCCCTAAGCTACCCAGGCTGGCCTCTCAAGCAGCTGGGATTACAGGTTTTACACATCTGTAAGTAGACCTCTTGGAAACTCTGTTGGCCAACCCAATGGTGTCCTCTACTACCATGTCTCTAGAATTTCACTATGAAACAAAGTGTGTGGTTTTCACCTACTTGGGACTCTCTCAGGAGAAGCTTTAAGAACAACATCTTCTCTCACCCCAAGGGGCTCAACTAGATAAAGTTTCACAATCTCTGGACCCAGAAGTATTTAAAAAAAATTATTTTTTGTAGTTGTAGATGGACAGAATGCCGCTATTTTGTTTGTTTATTTTTATGTGCTGCTGAAGATCGAACCTAGTGCCTCACTCATGCTAGGCAAGTGCTCTGCCACTGAGCTATAGCCCCAGCCCCATGGACCCAGAAGTATTTTTAAAAGTCAAATCTGAAATTGAAGAAAAGCTAAAATCTCTGGACAAAGAAATTTGTGAAGTCTTCACCAGCACAGGCTTTGACCATCACATTTCTTCAGTGTTTAGCCCTGCTGACCCAGAAAGCTCAATAGAGAGGACTGCTTGGTCCATTTTGGAGAAAGCATTGCAGGAACTGAGAGAACCTCTGCATAAAGCATTGCAAATCCTCCTCAGCCAGTGAGTTACCTTTGCTGAGTGGAAATTTGCTTTCTAAGTAGTCTTCAATCTCATGCTGTGCTGGATTGTGTGAGTTTTGTTTTAGATGAACAGTGTCATTTCTTTTCTCACTTTTCTTTACTGTTTTTTCTTGTGCTTTCCCAAAGCATCTCTGTGTTTTGAATCGACAACTTTGCCTCTAAGAAGTAATTTAACTGTTCCAACAAAGATTTAATGCTTTGTATTATTTGTTGAGATATCAGATTTCAACAGATGCATTTAACTGTGGTGTAAACACAAGCTATTGCACTTGTCCTGACCACTTTTTACTATGGTTCTTTCTAATTGGCCAACATAGATAATGGCTGGGGTTTTATGCATTGTAATGTGTTAACATTATATTTTAGATATCTGTATATAAGATTATATCTACATCCCAGATATTGCTAAACTTTCAGGTTGCACATCTGTCCATGGAATATTTCACATTCTTATAGTGGACTTCCCTCCTATATATGGATCTTACCATATATATATATATATATATATATATATATATATATATATATATATATATATATTTTTTTTTTTTTAGTATTTATTTTTTAGTTTTCAGTAGACACAACATCTTTGTTTGTATGTGGTGCTGAGGATTGAACCCGGGCCGCACTCATGCCAGGCGAGCTCACTACCGCTTGAGCCACATCCCCAGCCCCATGGATCTTACCATATTTTAAAAAAAGTTTTTTTATAGTTGCAGATGGACAGAATGCCTTTTTTTGTTTATTTTATTTATTTTTAAATATTTTATTTTTAGTTGCCTATGGATCTTTATTTTATTTATTTATTTACATGCGGTGCTGAGAATTGAACCCAGTTCACTGAGCCCTTATTTGTTTATTTTTATGTGGTGCTGAGGATCCAATCCAGTGCCTCATGCATGCTAGGCAAGAGCTCTGCCACTGAGCTTCTGCCACTGAGCTACAGCCCCAGCCCTGGATCTGACCATATTAAACTAATTAAAATGAAAGTATATTAAAATTAAAAAATATTATGATGTGCTAATTATACCTAGAATATCCTTATCCTCTCAAGTACCTTTTCTCTATACTGGGTCAGTAGCAAAGTTGATGTGTCTAGGTGGCATCTATTGGAACATGAAGGAAACTGGAGAGTAATTTTTACATTATTTTAAATAATTATTAAATTTTTACATTATTTTAGTAATTTTTACATTATTTTAAATTATTATTAAATAATTTCACAAGCTGTGGTGGTACATAAAAGTTAGTAGATATGAGTGAACCGATGGTTGATCTAAGAGGGCCATTGAGAAAAGGGAAAAAAAAAAAACCTTGAGAGACCTAAAAAGTCAAATTTTAAGCATTACTAGTCTAGAGGAAAGGTATGAGGATTAATCTTTTTAATTTCTGAATTCTTTTAGGGTTATTGATATAAAATGTATATGATATGGTGTTTTCTTCCTCTTCAGCATATCCTAAGATATAGAAATGTTTATACTAAAACCCAGAAAGCATTAGATATATTTTTAAACTTAAAGAATATATAAAACATATATTCAAAATTAAAAGTCTTAAGACTTCAATTTGAAAAGTATAATGTAAAGTATAAAATAAAACACAAAAGTTATCTTTAGAAAAATAGAAGAACTAGGGCTAGGGATATAACTCAGAGGTAGAGAGCCTGTCTAGAAAAATAAAAGTAATAGGGCTGGGGCTGGGACTGGGGCTGGGGCTGGGGCTCAGTAGTAGTGCACTTGGCCTGGCACATGTGCGGCACTGAGTTTGATTCTCAGCACCATGTATAAATAAATAAAATAAAGGTCTATCAACAACTAAAAAAAAAAAACACACACACACACACAAAAAAAAAAACCCCAAAAAATAGTAGTATATGTAAGCAGATAACAAATAGAATAAACAGATAAGAAATAGTGGAAACAGATGAAGCAAAATACTTTTTCAAAAATTCATAGCAGCTTTCTGTTACTACATTGATTCAGTTAAACAATGGGCAGTTACTGTACACTAGGGCTCATTACTAGGTACTGCATGTTTGAATTATGATTTTTTTTGTTCCAAGTGGTAAAAACAAACAAACAGCTTAATAGGTTTAAGCAAGAGGAGAATATATTGATTGGCATAATCAAACAGTTCTTGATCTGGTTTATCATCAGCAGCTCTGTTTTCTTTGTGTTGCTTGACTCCAGAAAGGCTTTCCTTCTAGTTACAGAAGGGTCATTAGGTAGTTACAGAATGGTTCCTAGAGCCACATCCCCAGGTTTAAATACACAAAGAAAGAACTGATAATCTTTGTCCAGGCATTTCCTGAGATTTGCTCTGATTGGATTTACTTAGGTCACTTACCACAGCCCTTCCCCCGCCACCCTCACACCCTGGTTTTCTGTGGTCAGGGAGTGTGATGTGGTCATTGGTTTAGGTTTGGCACATTCTGCCATTAGGGCTGAGGATGAAGCCACACTGAACAGATGAGTTTCCAGATGACAAGGTGGTCTTTTCAGATTAGGGTTATTATAAGAGTTTATAGTCTAATTTCTCATTTGATTCTTACCATATTTCAGAAGGTAAGTACATTTTACCAGAACCTTTCTTAGTCACATGAAGAAATTCCTAGCATTAAGGGATTTACCTTAACCTACAGTTAAGGAACCAGGGGGACCTGGAATTAAATCTCAGTTCATATGTTGTGATTCCTGGTGTAAGCGGCATCTCCACTTTTCTACTCTGGATTAAACCAAAACAATCCCCTGGAGTGCCTAAGTACTCTGCCAGTGATATGCTTAGAAGGGAGGCCAGTTTTATGAAAAGTGAAATTAAATTCCTCTCTAACATAGTGTGTCCTGGTCAACGTGCAATAAGTGATCATGACTAAGTGAATCTGTGATTGTATTATATAATGGGCCGTAGAGTGTTGTAGTTAAGAGCACAGACTCTCTGGTCAAAATTTCTGAGTTCAAGTACTGGGCTGGCCACCTTTGTTTTACAAGTAAAGTTTTATTGGAATATAGAAAAAAAATCCATTTTTGCTGTGTGGTAGGTGTGTGAATGATTTCAGTCAAGTCATTTAATCTAGCTGTGCTTCAGTTTCCTCATGTATAAAATAAAGATAATAGCATTATCTACCTTGTAGGATTGTTGTGAGAATTAAGTTATTTAAGAAGGGAGGCCAGTTTTGAGAATTAAGTTGTGAGAATTAAGTTAATTAAGTTATTTAAAACTTATTGACATAGGAAGTACTCTGAGTGTTAGTTATATAACTATAATAATAATAAATTATTATTTTAATTAATATAAATATAGGTATATTTACATAAAATAATAACAACAACCAGTATTATTTTGCAGTACCAGGGATTGAAATCACATATACTCTACCACTGAGCTACATCCCCAACCCTTTGTATTTTTTATTCTGAGACAGGATCTTGTTATGTTGCCCAGACTGGCCTGGAACTTGCAATTTTCCTGCCTTGGCCTCCTGAATACCTGGGATTGCAGGCCTGCACCATTGTTCCTAGCTAGTTATAATTATTATAATCACTATTATCATTATAATCTTTGGGGCTGTCATGTAGAAATGTGGAGTGGATGTTTGCATTGTGAAATGGATTTATATCCTATTGAATACCATAACTATTAAGAATTCTAAATACAATCTGTATTCTATTTTCTGGAGATAATCTCTTTCTTTGTATTTTACATAAAGAATATTAAGGGTGGATCTCAATGAAGAGAGAGGCTTCTAGTGATATGTCATATTGGAATATGGGAACATATGTCTGTCTTGATCAGCATTTTCAGGAGTACCTTGGATATAGACATAAAAGCCATGTTTATTTTTTCATATTTATAGTTTCTATAACTTGTGATAAATAGCTAATATAATAGATGTCATTCAAGATTTGAAATTATCTCAACAGATTAGAACAAACAGACCAACCAATATTAACTTCACAGTATTGTGACCAACAAAATCAACTTTAAAAAAGGAATAAATGTATAATCTTCAGGCAAATAAGTATATAGATCCAGGATAGTGGAAGTCTAGCTTGGGAAGTTCATATGAAAAAGGCTTAGAGGTTTTAAATAACAATATACTTAAACACCAGTGATTTCTCAGAATGCTACTGTAATCTTGAACTTCATTGATGGGTGTCCAGGAATAAATACCTCACTATGGCCTCCATTTAGTGGGTAGGTCAAAATAGATGACACAAAGTCCTAGCACTTAATTGTTTACAGATTCTTCCTCCTTTTTTTAAAGAGTATTATTGTAGAATAAATATTTATACTTAGTGTGCATATTATTTGTTCATTCAACAAACATTTTAGCACTCATTATTTACAAGGAATAATGGGACTGGAAACATAGCCACGATCCCTGTTTCAGAGAATCTCTCTGACAGAGCTCACATAATTACAAGAATTTTGTTTTGGTTACCAAGATCATAAAAAAATGATCTACATATTGGAAATTAGCAGCATTGGAAAATGATGGTTGAAGAATCACAGAAATGACAGAAAGCATAACATAGTTTTAAAACCCAGCTTTACAGAACTTGGTCAGGCCAGAGTTCCAGAGTTGTCAAGAAAAGTTAATAGCTAATGAAAGGAGAGCATGGAAAATTTTTAGAAGTATTTCCATCTAAATTGTTGAAGTAACAAAGTTTTGCTCTTAAAGAAGTTTGAATGATCTCAATCTAAAGCCAGTCATTCCTCATAATTTGAAATTATTTTAGTTTTTCTTTTGCTTGTTTGTTGTTGTTGCTGTTTTGTGGTGCTGGAGATCAAACCCAGGGCCTCATACATTCAGTGCTCTACCACTGAGCCATATTACCAGCCCATACTTCAGGTTTTGACATGTTATATTCAGAAGAGAAAGTCTTGTTCTACTTTGTTGAGCCTCCTTTAGGCCAATGAGAAATCATTGATTTCACTTCTGGGAATATGGGCATACTATGTGTTTGGAAGTGGTTGAGAGATGGTGAGGGAATTTTGAGGAGCAGTTATAGGAAATGTTTAGCCATGGAAAGGGGAGACTTAAGGAACATGAGTTATGTTTTCATGTATTTGAAAAGCTACAATAAAGTATACTTTTTCTTTATTGAAGAAATAAAGGGACAGTACTAGCCCTTTAAGTTGAAGCCTCCCACCTTAGAAAGCAGATTTTATCTAATTGAGAAGAATTAACTTTTTTTTTAGTTGTTGCACTGACACAATATTAGTTCATTTATCAAAATGAATTCCTTATGAGATAGTAACCTTCCTATTCCTGAAAATGTTTAAATGTTGTACTCTTTTTATTTTATTTTATTCTTTTTGTGCTGGAGATCGAATCCAAGGCCTTGTGTAATTAAAAAAAAATCTGAAGTAGTATATCTGATAGCTTTTAGAAATACTGGTGATAACTATGCCCACCCACTTTTCAGGTTTGAAGCACATCGCTGTTTTCTTTCTTGTCCATCTGTCATGATGATATAATTATCTAAAAAATTTTAAAAATCACTATTCTAGCAAGAACTCTTCTGGAGTCTGATGTTAAATTATGATGAAGAAACATTACTACCTCTACTATTAGCACTTATATAGCACCTGTATGCCCAAACACTTTAAAATTACTGAAATTCTCTTAATGTTTGTTTGTTTTTGTTACCAGGGATTAAACCCAGAGTTTAATTAAACTCAACCACTAAGCCACATCCCTAGCTCTTTTTTTGTATTTTATTTAGAGATAGGGTTCTCACTAAGCTGCTTAGGGCCTTACTAAATTGCTAGGACTGGCTTTGAACTTGTGATCATGTTGAGAGAACAGAACATTTTCTACAATGGTTCAGCTATAGTTTCAGGAGTTCTCCTTTAACTTCTAAGACATTTGTCCAGTTCTTAACGTTTTTTGTTTTCTATAATTTCTCAGATTTAGTACTGACTCAGACTCTATCAGTAGGTTCTTTCAACAGATCATTGTAAAATATTTTCTATTCAAACATTTGCTTATAAAATCAAGCAGTACAACTGTAGGTTTATAGGACCGGGTGGATACTCATACTGAATTAGGCGTGAATTGGCATCACTGTATGTTACTACAGGTGTTAGTTTGTTAAAGTCTTATCAAGAAAGTGAGAAAATTTTCCTACATATTTTTCCTTGTCTTGGGCATTTTCTGTAGCAGAAAGCTATCTCTAGTGAACACCTTTGCCTGAGTGTCTTGGCATGCCAAAATGCAGGGCCTCCTGGGGTAACCCAGTCCCTTTTCATAAAACTCCTATTCCTTATAAGATGTTGTTATTGTGTTTAGTTAAAGTCTTCTGTCTGCATCTTCCAATAAGGCGATTTTCTGTTGTCTAGACTCTTACTGCCCTAACCAACATGACAAACATTCAGATATTTAGAGAGAGTTATCAGGTATCTCTAGTATAATGTAGTATAGTGTGGATAATTATACATTAGTGTTTTCTGAAGCCCACTGATTGAATTTCATTCCTGCCTGGACCTTCGATAGCTGTGTGACCTTCTGTCCCTCAGTTTCCTTATCTATAATGTAGTGATAAAAATAATATACCTATCTCAAAAGGTGGTGAGCATTAGCCAGGCATGTAATTCCAGGGGCTTGGGAGGCTGAGGCAGGAGGATCACAAGTTCAAAGTCAGTCCTAGCAATTTGGGATTACAGGTGTGTGCCACTGCACCTAATGAAAGTATACTTTTTATAATTGTAGTACTATGGTTTGGATATTGTTTGAGTGTGCTTCCCAAGAGTTCACGTGTTGAAATTTAATCCCCATTGTGAGGTATTAAGAGGATGTAAACTTAATCCAGCTATAGTGTTTAGAGGTGGTTGAGATTAGGACTAGATAAGATCATCAGGGTGGAGCTCCATGATTGAATACTGGTAGCTTTATAAGAAGCAAGAGAGAAACCAAAACAGACATGCATGTTCCTTGTTTCTAGCTATGTGATATTCTCTGCCCACCCCAAGATACTGCTAGCAAAAAGGCTGTCACTAACCAAATGTGGGCCTTGAGTCCCCAAATCATGATCTAAGTAAACTAACTTCTTTCCTTCCTTCCTTTGGCCACAGTGGGGACCAGAAAGGTAAAGCTACCAGCACCATGCAGTGCCTGCTAGGCAGCATGTAGAACCAGCCCCAAAGAGTAACTGTGTGTTCTGTGACCAGCAAAGCCATGAGGTATAGCTGCTTAATGATTTGGGGATCCACCCCTTGCCACAGTGTGCACAGTATCTTGGAGCTTTGGTTTTGATTTTGATTTGAGCTGATTACTTCTTTCTACTGCCTCTATCTTCTGTTTGGAATAGACGTATTCATTTTATCCTTATTCCACCATTTTATTTTAGAAGTCTGTAACTTGTTTTTAATTTTATAGGGGCTCACAACTGTAAATGGTTGCCTTGAGCCTCCGATGAGACTTTGAACTTGGACTTTTAAATGATGCTGGAACTACTTAAGACTTTGGTACCATGGCGTGGAATGAGTGTATTTTGCATTGTGAGATAGATATGAAACTTTATAGTTGGGAGCAGGCATGGAATGCTTTGGTTTATATGCTCTTGTTTTTTGGGGGGTACTGGGGGTACCCGGGGGAACTTTACCACTTTACATTCCTAGCTTTTTTTATTTTTTATTTTGAGACAGTGTCTCCTTAAGTTATCTCACTAAGTTGCTAAGACTGGCCCCAAATTGGTGATCCTCCTCCCTCAGCCTCCTGAGTCACTGGGATTACAGTTGTGTGCCACCACAGCTGGTTTACATATGGGATCTTTAAGAAATGGAGTGTAATGGAGATTATGTGGGAGGGGGGGAGGGGGCTTCCCTTAAAGGGATTAAGGTAGTTCCAGTGGGATCCTGAGTTAGTTTTCTCAAGAGGGTTGTTATAAAAAGAATAAACTTGACCCCTCCCCTCTCCCTGGCTTCCTGTGTGGTCATGTAATCTCTTCCTCTTGAATATGTTCCCACCATTATGATGACATCTGCCACTAGGCCTTCACCAGAGATTGAGCACAAGGAGCCAACTGATCTTGGGCTTTCAGACTGTATGATAAATAAACCTCTTTTCTTTATAAAAAAGCTTTTTTTTCAGGTATTTTATTGTTATAATGAAAAACAGACTAAAACAGTAATCATAGGAGGAAAACCTAACATCTCTTTTGATGTAGGGATACATAGAAGGTAAGCTTACAGCACATGATGACAACAACTACTACTGAGTAATAATAGCAGCTAATATTTATAAGCAATTACTATGCCAGGTACTGAGCTAGGGCTTTACTTGGATTATCCCACTTAAACATTATTTGATAGATAATACTTATAAGACTTGGAGAGATTAAGGAATTTGTCTAAGTGCCAAGTGGTAGAGAATAGGATTCGTACTTAGGTAATCTGATTTTAGATTTGGATTTCTTAATCACTGCACTATACTGACAGGGTGAGGTTAAAGATTTTTACATTTCTCAAAATGCAACATAGGTAAAAAAAGTACTAAGAAACACTCTCTTCCTTAGCCATTTGATGAGAGAGATTTATATAGGATGGAGAGAGATTTTTGTTAAAAAATGTATGTGACCAGCTGAAATACAGATAGAATATTATTATTATATACCAAAGGGCTATATAATTTATATATGTTAATAGTAATAATGGCTGCCTTAATTTTTTTTCTATGCTTGTGAATTTTACTTTAGCTTTTGTGTTTTGATACTGGGGATTGAACTCAGGCACTCAACCACTGAGCCACACCCCCAGCCCTATTTTGTATTTTTGTAGAAACAGGGTCTCACTGAGTTGCTTAGCATCTGGATTTTGCTGAGGCTGGCTTTGAACTCGTAATCCTCCTGCCTTAGCCTCCTAAACTGCTGGGATTATAGGTATGCGCCACTGCACCCAGCTTACTTTAAATAGGTAGTCACCAGTCTTTTTTTTTTTTTTCTTGACTCAAATCCCATTTGTGGTATGTTAAAGTATGCTTTGAGTTATATTCTTTGTGTCTTTTTTTAAAAACTCGTGAAATAGAGCCAGTGTCACAAGATCTAGAGACCCACTTAGAGACCTTAGATATTGCTAGGCTTTAAAATATCTTTGATAGCCACATTGATAATTTTAACTCTTGGAATAAAAAGCCTTTTTTTGTTGTTTTTAGTATGATAATATCTGGTATGTTTGGCTAGTTAAATTCAATCATATGACAAGATGATATAGTACTTTAAGAAATAAACATTTAAAAACAAAGCAAATTTTGTGTGTTGCATATTTAATGTGTTGTCAAAGAAAAAAAGCAGAAAAGTTCGAGTAGGGAAGAAACGATCATAAAGATTATAATGTGGTATGAGAAAATTTGAGGGTGGTAGATATGTTCATTTTCTTACTTTTGATAATTTCACATGTGTGTAAATGTGTTAAAACTCATAAATACACTTTAAAGTATGTCAGTTATACTTCATTAAAGCCTAAAGCTACTCTAGTCACCACTCCCCCCAAAAAAGAAAAAGAAAAAACAGAGCAAAGACTTCTGAGAAGCTCCTGTAAATGTGTTTTTAGATTTTTTTAATTTTTTTTTTTTTTTTTTTAGTAAGGATTAGGGATTTTAATTTGAAGTTATGGGAAATAATAGTGAATATGACATTGACCCCTGATTTATTATAGCACCCTTAAAACTCCGTTTTGACAAATGAGAAATATACAGGTCTTTAAAAGATTACCTTTTTGTAATATAGAAGGGGGAGGAGCAGAGGTAAAAGAATTCTTTATCGCTTAAGTTTATCAGGAAACCTTAGCAAGACCATCCAGTAGGAAAGGTCTGTTGATCTGTATGGCTGCCTGATTGGCAGTCTCTGAATCAGGCCAGTAGCTATATCAGTTTTATTTAGTTTGCCTTAGGACCTTTTTACTTTTAAGTAATCATGACTTTTTATTCCAGCGTTCAGTTAGGCTGACTGGCTTATACACACAAAAAAATTTGTATCTCTGAAAGACAGAAAAGTACAAGTTTTAGAATTAGACAAGGCTGAATTTAAAGTCTGGCTTTCCTACTTATTAGCTGTCTGGTCTTTTGGGTGGGTTTGCTTAACTTCCCTGATCCTTAATTTTCTCATTTGTACATTGTACTAATAATACCCACTTCTTAGATTATAGGGGTCAAGAAGGTAATATATATATTAAATGCATGGCACAGTGCCTAGCCCATGGTAAATATTAAAAAAAGGATAGCTTTATTATAACTATTGCTATTATTATTTTCTTTGTAAGAGTCTTAAATTACTAAACATACGTGTGTGTGTGTGTGTGTATCAATCATGTGTTTCTAGAAACCCTAAATGTCAATTTCATATGAGGTCCTTTCTGTGCAGGAAATTGTTGTAGAACACTTTTAAAATTAAACTTTTTTTTTTTTTTTTTGCCAGTTGCTGTGGCAACTGAGATGTAGGATTGCTTGTGCCCAGGAGTTCTCCATTAGCCCAGACAAATAGTGAAACTCCATCTCAAACAAAAATGAGAAAAAAAAACAAACAAAAATTAAATGTTTTATTTTGAAAAAAAGTAGAGCCTATAGAAAAGTTGCAAGAATATTAAATTCCTTTATGCTGTACCTAGATTCATGTATTTATACTGTACCATCTTTTTCCAGTGAGCTACATCCTCAGCTCATTGTATATATAATATACACGTTTTTCTTCTCTTTCTCCCTCTCCTCTT
The DNA here is from genome assembly GCF_021218885.2 of Marmota monax. Taxonomy (NCBI): domain Eukaryota; kingdom Metazoa; phylum Chordata; class Mammalia; order Rodentia; family Sciuridae; genus Marmota; species Marmota monax. Next base: position 7,575,120 of record NW_026693473.1, on the reverse strand, counting down.
CTTTTTATTTTGAAAAAAAAGGTAAAAAATAGTAAAGCCTATAGAACAGTTGCAAGAATATTAAAATCTACTCCTATAAATCTCATTTAGATTAAAAATTGATGATTTTCCCATATTTTCTTTACTTTTAAATATATGTTCTTCCCCTTGCCCTTTTCCTCCTAATTCTTTTCCTTCTTTGTTTTTCTTTCACCTAGAGCAAGCTGTAGAAATCATGATACTTTATCCCAAGATACTTCAGTATGTGTATCCTAAAAACAATGACAGTCTTCTAGATAGCAGTATAATTATCAAATTCTGAAATGTAAACATAGATGCATGTTGTTATCTGATACATAATCCGTATTCAGATTTTATTGATTGTCCTAATAACTATCCTTTATACAATTTCCTCTCCAACCTGGAATCATGCATTATATTCAGTTGTCTCTTTATTCTTAAATTGGAATAGTCTTTTAGCCTTTTTTTTTCCCCATGGTTGACATTTTTTGAAGATTACAGATTCCTTGTAGAATATCTTTTAATTGGCGTTTGTTTGCTTGTTTTCTTGTGAATTGATGTAGTTTACACATTTTTGGTAGGTAATATGTCCTCAGTGCCTTATATCAGGAGACATTATTGGTGATGTTTTTGCTGAAATTTTTTTCTACTACCAAAGTAACACTTTCCCTTTGTAATTAATAAGTAATCTATGGGGAGATACTTTGAAACTATGTAAATATCTTGTTCCTCAGCAAAGGGTTCACCTACTGGTTTTGGAATGCTAAAGAATATTTTTATATCAAATATTTATATTAAGGTGGGGCTCTGCATGTGATTTTCTTACAGTGATTAAATTTTCCTTGAGAAAATACTTGGTACTTTCACTTTATTGTATTTTTAATTGGCAATAATAACCATATGTTTATGGGATACACTGCAATTTTGTGTGTGTCTCTGTGTGTTTGGTATGTGGATATAACCTAGGGCTTCACATGTACTCCGCAAGTACTCTAAAACTAGCTACATTCCCAGCCCTCACTATGATGTTTTGATATATGTTTACTGTGGAACGATAAAATCAAGTTAATTTACAAATTGATCACTTCACATAGTTAATCTTCTTTTGTATGTGTGGTAAAAGCATTTAAAATCTACTCTTTGAGCAATTTTGAAATATACAGTGGGTAATAATATATCTATTGTTAATTTATTATGGTCACTTTTTATATTCCACATATAAGTGAGGTTTATGCAGTATTTCTCTTTCTGTACATGGCTTATTTCACTTAGCATAATGTTCTCTGGATTTAGTTTGTACTTTAAAAATTATGTTAAGAGTACCTTGCTCACAGTTAAGTGCTCACATTATTGACTGCCCGATAATATTGATTTGTCTGATGCCAAGTTCCATTTTTCTCATGTGATAGAGAAAATGAATGTCTAATCAATCCAATCATGTGCCACTGATTGGATTGATTAGACATTCTTAGCAGGCCTTTTAGACCAATGACTTGAGAGTACTGACCTCTGGATGTTTTGAAAGAATAATTAATAGCAGCAGTAAAGAAAAGCTCTGATTGTTATAACTGGAAGAACTTAGTATTAAATATTAATTCACATTTGTAATGAAAGACAGTTTCTGGGTGGTGTTTATTTTTCACTTTAGACTCAGCTATATGTTTGTCAGTCTAATACTTACCCATGACTCATGGGGTGTCACCTTTAGTCTCTTAAGAACCAGGCCAGGTTTCTTGTAGATCTTATCACATCACCACTTGGAATTTAGCAGGAGGAAAGAAAGTAAAGCACAATTTGTTTAGATAAATGGCTCATTCAGGAGGTCTTATAGGAGGCAGTGAGGCAAAATATGTCCTCATTGTGTAGCTATCCTTTTACTTCTACCCTGATGATTTTTCACTTTTCTTAGAGATGACAGTTAATCACAGAACTTTTCCTATCACAAATATTTGGCTGATATTTTTACATTTTATCATTATCAATAAATTAACTTATTGAGCAAATTGTATTACCTGAGAAATATATAAATATCCCTGCAGGAGATGTTGCACAAGCCATTTAAATAGGAAATAGCAAATATTCAGAACTTTCCTATGATAAACTAGTTGCTAAAACTCTTTGTAAAGTGAGACACTAAAAATGAGTTTCCTTTGGGTGAAGAGAAACCTGGGTAGACTTTTAATAGCTGGAGACTCTGAGCAAGCTTAAGGTACTAAGACCCTGAAAGAGGAAGGGAATATAGGTCTGAAAAAGGAAGGGAAATAACATTTAAAGTACACTATTACTTCAGTTTCCATAGAGCTAAATGCTAGTAGAATGGTCTACAAAGCATTTTTTTTTGGTACCAGGGATTGAACTCATGGGCACTTGATTATTGAGTCACATCCCCAGGAACATTTTGTATTTTATTTAGAGACAGGGTTTTGCTGAGTTGTTTAGTGCCTCACTTTTGCTGAGGCTGGCTTTGAACTCTCGATCCTCCTGTCTCGGCCTCCTGAGCCATTGGGATTATAGGTGTGCACCACCATGCCTGGCTTTCAAAGCATTTTGAGTTAAGAAATCCATGCTTATATGTTAAACCAGGACTTGGTAATAGCTATCCTTTTAAGAAGTCTCTTTTCTCACCAGGGGTGGTGGCAAACACTTGTGATCTCAGTAACCAAAGTGGTTGAGGCATGAGGATCATAAGTTCAAGGCCAGCTTCAGCAACTTAAAGAAATTCTGCCTCAAAATAAAACAAAAAAGATCTGGGGTTATAGCTCAGTGGTAATATACCCCTATATATTCAATCCTCAATATTGCAAAAAATAAATGAATGAAGATGTACATACAAATAAACAAATAAATAAATAAAAGTCTTTTTTTCCTCTGTCTTTACCAGTCATACCTTTCACATTGCCTTGCACCTGCCATGCCTCCAATTGATCCAGAAATGATAAAAGGGGTATTCAATCTATATAGGTTGGAAAAAAAAATTATATATATATATAATTTTTTTTTTCAAAAAGTTTCAGATTCCCAAGCATTTTGGATTTCAGATTTTCACATTATGGATGCTTAACCCTGTGCAGATATTCTAAATCTCAAGAATCTGAAATCTGATACTTTTGGTCCCAAGCATTTTAGATGCCAGATAAGCAACCTAGATAGGTGTCTTTTTTAGCCAGGTTATCCTAATCTTTTGCATATAGTCAAGATATAAAATTAGAAGTGTAGAGGTTGCATTGGTAGCAGGTACAACTTCTGAGGTCAGGAGATTAATTGCTTCACACAGAAGCGTTTCACTGTTTCTCCCAGAGCCTATTTTGTGAGGCTTTGTTGTTTTTGCCAGATGTTCTTGGCTCATCTTGGTGAAATGTTTGCAATGCTTTGCTGAGTGTATTAGCATCTATGAAATACTGGTTACAAACATTTTTCCACTTTCTATTACCAGTTAAAAGAAGATGGATGCACAGAGTTCAGCCAAAGTCAATTCAAGGAAGAGGAGGAAAGAGGCACCTGGACCTAATGGGGCAACAGAGGAAGATGGGATACCTTCAAAAGTGCCGTGCTGTACAGTTGTAAGTAAAGAAGAGATTTCTTTGTGAACACTTAACCTTGCAGGGAGAAGGTATAAACTGATATATAACATTGGCAATATTAGTGTTACACATCTACTTAAATAATGGGAAGAAAGAAAAGTAAGTGAACAGTAGGGATGTTTTCACAGTTTTTAGAAATTTATGTTTTCTTACCAAATTATGACTCACAGCTCAGTTATAAGAACTCTACACTGGAATTGGAAAAAGAATGTTAAGAAAATTTGGAGGCTCTGTGTTGTATTAGGCTACAGATCACATCCATACTAACAAAATATGAAAATTGGGGCTCCTGGTAATGACTTGATCTTAGTGGTGTCTAGTGTTCTGTGTCTTATTATCTTTTTTCCCTGTATCATTCCTCCAGTCTTACTTGTTGTATCTTAGATGAAAATCTTTTTCCATTACTGCCCACTTGATGTTCCTTTACTCTGGGACAGTTATTATAGTTTTTATCTACTGCCAAACCTTAAATAAAAGTCCCCATTCCAAACTGCCTGTCCTTTCTTAACTTTATATCCTTCTTAAGACTTCCCCTAAAAAGAATGTCAAGTTGGGCATGGTGGTGCATGCCTGTAAGTAATCCCAGCAACTCAGGAGGCTGAGGTAGGGGGATCTCAAGTTCAAGGCCAGCCTCAGCAAGTTAATGAGGCCCTAAGCAACTTAGACAGAGTCTCAAAATAAAAAATAAAAAGGGCTGAGGATGTGGCTCAGTGGTTGAGCACTCCTGGGTTCAATCTCTGGAACCCCCCACCCACCTCCCCAAAAAAAGCATGTCAAAGAATACTTTTATATACACATACACACACAGGGATCACTCACACACAATTGAAATTATTACTGAGGCACACACAATTTTATTATGAAATCTGAGTTTCAAAATTTTAGTGACATGATTATGTATTTCTGTGTTTTCTTTACCTGTATTAAGCACTAGCCATTTATCAAACTGCAGCTTCTACTGGTTAGTTCTGGAGCTTTGTATCCCTAAGGAAAAAAAAACATTTCTTCTCTGTGACAATTAATAGTTGTTCAAAACCAGTACTTTATCTTGAGCAATAAGAACGACTGGACTCTACAAATAGGAGGCATATCCTCTGGGCCTGATATTGATGATATTGTCAGGGACAAGTGTATTAGTTTCCCATTGCTGCTGTAGCAAATTACAACAAAATAGTATAAATGTATAATACATTTATATATAGATCAGAAGTCTGTGTTGGTAAGGTTGGAGGTTCTAGGGAAGAATTCCTTGTTTTTTTTTAGCTTCTAGCGTCTGCCTACATTGCCTAGCACATGGTGCTGGACAGCAATTATATCACTCTGGCTTTTTCTGCTCCTGTCATTGCATCTCCTTTTCTGATTCTGATTCTCCCTACCTCCTCTTTTCTCTTATAAAGATTATTTTATAATTACACTGTGTACATCTAAATTAATCAGAATAATCTTCCTGTCTCAAAATCCTTAATCTGATCACATTTGCTAATCCATTTTGCCATGTAAGGTAACATAGTCATAGTCCAAGGAATAGGATGTGGACATCTTTTTGTTTTTTGGTGGGGGGCAGATACCAGAGATTGAACTCAGGGGCAACTGAACCACTGAGACACCTCCCCAGCCCTTTTGTGTATTTAATTTAGAGACAAGGATTCACTGAATTGCTCAGCGTCTCGCTTTTGCTGAGGCTAGCTTTGAACTCTCAATCCTCTTGCCTCAGCCTTCCCACGCCGCTAGGATTACAGGTATGCACCACCAAGCCCAGCAGGATGTGGACATCTTTAGGAGGCCATTATTCTGCCTTACAAAGCAAGTAAGCTCAGAAAATAACTCAATAAAATAGGACATTGTTAATTTCTGAAAGTTTGTTAGAGAATTCAGAAAGTTTGTTCAGAATTCAGAGATGGTAGTGGGCACTAGTTCAGCACTATCACTTGGAGTAGGGATAAGATAAAACTAAATGGGTGCTATTCTCAGCCAGTTATCATACTCAGGAAGAGAACAAATGAGTCCAGTCTTTTTAGTGGAATGAGCTCTGAGAGGATTTAAATTGCTTGCTAGAATCTGAGGAATTTCAGTGCTTTAGATTACTTTGTTTCATATGTTCTTGTAAAAGCAGTTCAGTGACTTGCTACCTATTCCACATTCCTCACTAGTATACACTAGCTTTTTAGAATGGACTAACGGTCAAAGACTAACTCATCAAGACTGGCTGGACCAATCCTAGTGAGGAATAGTATCTGCTATCTCCACTGTTATCTCCAGTGTCTGTTATCTCCACTGTTCCCTTTCTATCTTTGAATTCTCTTGAATTCAAAGCTTATAGCTAAGTAATTACAACAACCTCATTGCAACCAAATATATTTCTCCAGTAATATTATTTGTCGTTTGCTTAACATACTATTACTTCACACTTCTGAATTTGTACTCTCTTATGTACATTTCTTGTATTCTTATTTATACAAGTATAGAAACGATCTCTTTTTTTTAAATTGATTTTTAAAAAATGACAGCGGAATGCATTATAATTCTTATTACATGTATACAGCACAATTTTTTATATCTCTGGTTGTATATAAAGTATGTTGACACCAATTTGTGTCTTCATACATATACTTTGGACGATGATGTCTATCACATTCCACCATCCTTGCTAATCCTCCTGCCCCCTCCATTTCCCTCCTACCCCTCTGCCCTTGAAACTTTTCCGAAACCACTGAGCCCACCCCTTGGGATCCTCTAGACAGCTATTGGTAACTTTAATTTACTTCTATTTGGCACTGTGATACTGTTTGTTATCTGTTGCTGTATCTTTCTCCTCTTTGTCCGTTAGCTGAACAGTAACTCCAATGCATAGCAACTGGCACATAGAGGTTCTTAATTTATGTTGATTGAAAGTCTAGGCAAAAGGAAGTTGACTGATTGGAAAATGCAGCGACACAGATTTTAACTTAAAGCACAGTAAAAACCTTTTTAGGAATGGGAGTTATCTGAAAAGTGACTGGGTTACCTCAGGAAGCACTGCATTTTGGCATGTCAAGACATTTAAGCTTTGGAAAAGATGGTTTAAACAGGGATATGGGGCTGGGATTGTGACTCAGCGGTAGAGCGCTCGTCTAGCACATGTGAGGCCCTGGGTTTGATCTCAGCACCACATAAAAATAAATAAACAAAATAAAGATATTGTGTCCAACTACTTTAAAAAAATAAATAGGGATAGATAGAAGCTAGACCAACTATTTGTTAGATTGTTATAATAATCCAGGTTGGAGATGATGCAGGCCTCAATTATGAGAGAGATTTTGAAAGTCCTTGAGAAGCAATTTAGACAATTCTTTGATGTTATGGGACTGCAGAAATTGAGAAGTGTTAAAGATGACTCTTAGGTTTCAGTCTTAGGTAGATTATGTAAATGAGGTGCTTCTCACTAAGATAAGACTGGGGAGAAAATAGCAGTTTTAGAAGGAAGAGAGTTTAATCAGATACAGGCTTATGAGTATTTATCAAATGGTATTCAGATAGATGAGCTTATTGTTTATATTCACTGAAATGGCACTACGTGTTGGAAAATTATTGTGTTTCTTTTCTTTTGGTACTGGGGATTGGTTCAGGAGTGCTTTACCACTGAGCTATATCCCTAGCCCCCTTTTATTTTTTATTTTGAGATAGTGTCTCACTAAGTTGTTTAGGGCCTTGAAAAGTTGCTGAGGTGGGTTAATTGCAATCATCCCACCTCAGCCTCCCGAGTTTCTGGGATTACAGGCATTTGCCACAGCACTCTGCTTCTTTCCTTTTATAAACAGATACCCAGGAGATGGAATCTTTCTGTTCCACTTTTATCCCCAGTTTCTCAATACACATGTTCTTCCTCTTGACTTTTCCCTGTCATTGCTAAAATACATTTGGATCCCAGAAAGACCTGTCACTATTTGTGCAGAATGTCTGGGTGAAAGGGAAATGTGTCTCTGTGGATTTGGAAACTTTTTGCTAAAAAATGTTAAACAATCCTTGGAGAGTAGAAAGAGTAGTGGCATATCAATACCAAGTATAAAGGATAATAATAATAAAGAGTAGACCCAGAGACAAGGTGCAGAGGCAGGGAAGGTGGCAGAGTGGCTCCTTGTCCAAGCAACCACGTTTATTTATACCAGTAGGTTACATTAGGTCATTAGTACCATGACTACATTATTGTTTAGAGGATCATTAAGGTTGCTTATTTTCCAGTTACATTTCCTAGTTATAATATACAATGTTAGGAGCTTCCTGCAGTTCTCAAGAAAGTCCATTGTCTGAAGTTACTGTTAGGCGGGCAGATCCTGGAGCTTGGTGTGAAACATTGTAGTTATCAAGTAAGCAAGTTCCTTTATTCCCAGGAGTTATGTGCCTAAGATTAAGGTCGAAGCTGATAAGACTCTAGTATGGAGGGCATTACCATAACAACCGGGCATCCTATACCTTTGCACAGAAAATTTCCCAAGCACCAGGCTTGCCATAGCCATGAAGTTATCAAGATCCCCAATCCCAAACACAGAACCCCTACAATAACCAAGTTCTAGGCTCATGTTATTTGTGTTCTATTCCCTATTTATAGAACACCAGAATCCCTCTCTTTAATTGGAATTTTGAGAATAGTGAAATATTGTGTGTGAACATAGTCAGGAAAAAGTTGTTATGGAAGCAATATTGTATTCAGAGATCATTCATAATTTGGGGGGATGTTAATTGTCATTATAAACTATGGTTTTTAGATGCACAGATTTTGAAACTTTATGTAGCATTTAGAAGCTAATCGCTTATATTATGAATGAAAGCATATATTATGTGTCTGGCTTCATTTAGCATAGTGTTTATAAGGTGCATTCAGGTGGTAATGTATGTCAAGACTTGATTGATTCTCTTTTATAGGCGAATGGTATTCTATTGTATGGAAACACCATTGTGTTTAGACATTCATTAGTTGATGAACATTTGGAGTGTTTCTTTTTCCTAGCTATTGTGAATAATGCTGCTATGAACTTTTTCATGTACAAATTAAATATATGTTTTCAGCTCTCTTAGGTGTATACTGGGTCATGTGGTAATTCTGCATTAAATATCTTGCACTGTTTTCCAAACCTGTGCACCATTTTACATTCATAGTTGCAAAGTATGAAGGTATTTTTCCTCCTTGGCAATACTGTTTTGTCTCTCTTTGTGCTTATAGCATAACATCCTGGTAGGTGTGAAGTGGTATCTCATTGTGGTTTTGTTTTGGATTTTCCTGATGAGTCATGTTGTTAAGCTTCCTTTCTTGTACTTGCTGGTCATTTGTATATATTTTCTGAAGAATTGTCTATACCTCTTTTGTCTCTTTAATTTTTCCCTTCCCTATTCTCCCTTCCATTCATCAGGACCTAATCCTAGATCTTTTGTAGTTTCTGTTAATTTTTAATTTTTCTTCCTGGAACTATTAACTTGGCCTTCTAAAGGTTAAAGTTTCTAGCTTGATCTTGGATAAAGATAGTGCTCAGTAGTTCCGCTAATCATTTGCTGATGCTTTGTACATTGCTCACAATAGCTATTCGTCTTCTTTCTTCAAGCTTTCAATCTTATTCTAGCTTCCCTGTTCATCACAGGTTACTTCATTCCCCGCTTTACTGCACTGAGAAAAATGAGAGTATCAGACAAAAGTTTCTACATCTTCCTTTCTCTCATCCAACATTGTCCTTTTATTGTCTTTTCTTTCTTCTGCTTTTAGAAAAATGTAATCCTTCGTGGGCTGGAGATATAACAGTTGGTAGAGTGCTTGGCTTGCATGTACAAGGCCTGGGGTTCGATCCCCAGCACCACAGAATTAAAAAAAAAAAAGGAAAAATGCTTTGTATTTCTTGGGTTAACACCTTCTCCCTGCTGTCCTTGTGGCCATTCCCTGCCATTCTTCTAGATTCCTGCTTCCTAAAGTATCCATTTTTACCCCCTCTGGTATTTTCAATCACTTGGTTTCTTCTGCTTCATGTTTGACATGTATAGATTTCAACTTTTTAAAAAACTTCCAGTTGATTCTTCTGCCCTTATTAGGTATCCTCTCTGTTTTTCTCATTCCCTTTATAGCCACATATCTTTAATGAGTGATTTTAACTAATCTATTGTTTCCAGTGTTCTTTCACTAGTTATATTCTAGAAGGTTACTAATAACTATTTGAATCTCCAAATTTAAAGACTTTAATCTCCTTGGAATATTTAACAATTAGAGTAATCCCTGTCTTTGAAATTATTCATTGGTCTCTTTGACATTCCTTTTATTAGAGTTCTCCTTGAGCTCCTCTGACAACTTCTGGCTCTCCCAACCCTCTAGTATGAACACTTAACAATTTTTTTCTTCACCTATTAGTTTTTTACATTTTTTTCTCTTAAAGATTTTTTTTTTAGAATTCTATTATGTATATTTATTAGACAATATGTCTTACCCAATAGTGCTTATTTATGTAATGAGAAAATTTTAGGGCAAAGATTATTCAGTAGTACACTGCTTTAGATTATAGCTATTTAGCTACCTTTTTAAATTGATTTTTTAAAGATAAATGGCAGCGGAATGCATTACAATTCATATTACACATATAAAGCACAATTTTTCATATCTCTGGTTGTATATAAAGTATGTTTACACCAAATAGTGTCTTCATACATGTACTTTGGATAATGATGTCCATCACATTCCACCATCATTGCTAATCCTCTGCCCTCTCTTAAAGATTTTATCTTATTTTTTCATCTTTACTACTTATCTTTATTAGTGTCAACACCTGTCTTTTTGATATTTCTTTGATTAAGTATTATCTCAATCTCAAAATGAATTTGTTATTTAGAAATCAACTCCTTTTTTAAAAAAAAAAAACTTTATTCCTGATGATGGTACCACATTCTTATTTTCCTTAGTTCAAATATTCAGTTTTTATAAACTTACCTCTTTCTTAAGTGACAACATGTGTTTTTTCTTTCTTTATTTTATTTTTTGGTCCCTGAGATCGAACCCAGGGGGTGCTTTACCACTGAGCCACATCCCCAGCCCTTTTTCTTATTTATTTTGAGATAATGTCTTGTTGAGTTGTTCAGGGCCTCATTAAGTTGCAGAGGCTGGCTTTGAACTTGGTGATCCTTCTGCTTCAGCCTCCCGAGCCCCTGGGATTACAGACTTTGTGACTTGTTTTCAAGTTACCTGTATAACAACTAGCCCACAAAAATTCCCCAAATATTAAACAATCTGTTCAAACACACCATTAATATTAACTTTTAGAGACACAGTAGGACTGATCTTTTATCCACCTGCACTGTTGTTTATAAGCATAATTTTTCTATTTTTCCACGTATATGCTATATTGAGTTATAATTCATATACCATTATAATTCATGTATACACTTAAAGTGTATATAATTAGGTGGTTTTATATCAATGAAATTTTGGAAACATCATCATAATCTATTTTAGAATATCTTTATCACTCCAAAGAAAACCCCCATGGCCATTAGCATTATGCACCATTTCTCCTAGCCATCTCAGCCCAAGTAACCACTAATTTATATCCTCCCCAAAGACTTATTTACACCCCCTACTGGTCAGCACCCTTTTCTGCCAAATTTATTTGTTTACCACCAAAGATTAGTTTTCCCTATTTTAACCTTCTTATAGAAGGAATCATAAAATGTGTATTATTTTGTGAATTATTTTGTGAATTTCAGAAACAAGTTACTATTGATCATTTTTTGTGTATTAACTTTTTTCTAGAAGATAAACTGTTTTCTCTAATATCTTTCCAGCCTTTGAATTTAGTTCAATCATGATATGATCTGTTAAGAATTTAAAATTCTAAGTATACATCACTACAGTTCTATAGAATTAAAAGGATTGTAAGGGAACGTTATGAACAACTATATGCTAAAATATTTTATAATTTAGATGAAATAGATAAATTCCTAGAAAGAGACAAATTACCAAAATGAGCTAAGATGAAATAGAAAATGTTAACAGAGCTATATCAAGTAAGAACATTGAATTGGTCATTAAAAATTTTCCACCATGGACTAGGGGGCATAGCTCCTTGGTAGAGCTGGAGACTCCAGATTCAGGCCCCAGCACTACAAAAGGAAAACAAAACACACCTTCCCACGAAAACAAGTTCAGGCCCAGATGGCTTCATTTGTGAATTCTATCAGGCATTTAAGGAAGAAATAATACCAATCCTACACAGATACTTTCAGAACATAGAAGAAAACAGAATAATTTCCAGCTCATTGTGTGAGACCAGATATCAAAGCCAGAGAAAAACATCATAAGAAAACTAAAGTTAAAAATTTCTCACAAACTTAGATGCAAAAATTCTTAATCATATTATTAGCAAATTGAATCCAGGAACATATAGAAAGTTTATTCAGCATGACTAACAGGGATTTAGCTTAGAAATGCAAGATTGGTTTAATATTCTGAAGTCAATTCATATAATATACCATAATTAATAAATAAAGGAAAACTATGATTACTACAATAGGTGAAGAAAAGATAATTAACAAAATCCAGCACTTGTTCATTATAAAAACTCTCCAAGAAACTGTACAAAGAAGGGAGATTTCTCATCCTAATGAAGAACATTTATAAAAAACCTGTAATTAGCATCATATTTAATATTGAAATTTGCATGCTTTCCCCCTGATACTAGGAACAAGGCAAGAATATTTGCCCTTTCCATATCTACTCAATGTTGTACTTACTCTAACTGCAATGAGGGTAATAAAAAGAAGAAAATAGGGCTGGAGATGTGACTCAGTACAGTATTTGTCTAGCATGCATGAGGTCCTGGGTTTGATCCCCAGCACCATAAAAAGAAAAAAGAAAGAAAGAAAACATATCCAGATTAGAAAGGAGTAAGTAAAACTATCTTTATTTATAGACAACCTGTTCTCAGATTAGAAAATCCTAAGGAATCTATAAACAACAACGACTACTAAAACTAATAATTGAGGTTAGCAGCATCACAGGACATAGAAATAGACTAATTGATACAATTACACAAATACATACAAATCAACTATATTTCTATATACTAGCAAGAAACAGTCTAAAAATAAAATAAATAATTCCATCACTGTAGTATCAAATGGAATAAAATCTTAGGAATAAATTTAACAAAAATTCTCAAACAAAGTCACATACAGAGAAATGAGCATACTTACTTGGTATTAGGGATTGAACCCAGGGGTGCCTAACCACTGAGCTACATCCCCAGCCTTTTTTATTTTTTATTTTGAGATAGGGTCTCAATAGGTTGCTTATAGCTTCTCTAAGTTGCTGAGACCCTGGCTTCAAACCTGCAATCTTCCTACTTTAGCCTCCCAAGCCACTGGGATTATAGATGTGTGCCACCCTGCCCAGCTATACTTGCATTCTTAATTTAATTTTTCCTCTGGGTAACTGCATACAGTTCATACAAACTTCTCTGAACTTTGTTTCCCTCATCTTTATTAATTTATTTTAAATATTTTTTTAGTTATAGAAGGACACAATTCCTTTATTTTATTTATTTATTTGTTTTTTACATGGTGCTGGGAATCGAACCCAGTACCTCACACATGCTAGGCAAAGTGCTCTGTCACTGAGCCACAACCCCAGCCCTGTTTCCCTCATCTTTAAATTAAGAATTCTACTGTAGCATTACTTGCCTTAAGAGCTGTTATGAACATTAAAACATAATTATAGTACAAAGCATTATACAGTGATAATTATACTAAATATAACACCCAGGAGCTGTTTGCCTTTCCAGGTGTCTAGCTGAAGTAGTATGAAAATCACTCAGGACCTTGGTAGTTTTGTCACACGGTACAGGGTTGCCTGTTCTATCTTGCTGCAAAGGAGCAAGAGCCATCATTTTAGACCCAGATAATTGGGGTTGTGCTTAGGTTCCCAGTTGGATCACTCAGTTTTACCCTGAAATCACCAGCAAGGCATTTATTTTTCATGCCATGATGTACCCACTTCATAAAAGGTTGCAGTTTTCATTTGTCACTTTGAAATAACGCACCCTGCTTCTTCTTTATGTTATAAAGTTTTAGAGGAATTTTTGTTACATTACATTGAATAACTGATTTTTTTTTCAGTACTAGGCATTGAATCCAGAGCACTTTACCACTGAGCTACAACCCAGCCCTTTGTATCTTTTTTATTTTGAGACAGGGTCTTGTTAAGTTACCAAGGCTAGCTTGGAACTTGTGATCTTCCTGCTGTTAGGGCCTCTTGAGTCACTGGAATAGACATGTGCCACCATACCTGGCCTAATTGTTCTTTAAAGCTGTAATTTTTTAGTATTTCAATGTGTACCATTGAATTTTAACTTTTTTTTTTCCTTAATTCTCCTCTTAAGGGCTTACGGCAGCCAGCTCCTTTTTCTGATGAAATTGAAGTCGACTTTAGTAAGCCCTATGTCAGGGTAACTATGGAAGAAGCCAGCAAAGGAACTCCTTGTAAGTAGATACTAATTATTTTGTTGTTTTACTGTAGTTTTTAACATTCTGTTGTATTTATCAAATACATACCTACTTTCTATATACTTCCCTAAGTTTACTTCTAAAGGCTACTAGTGGAAGGATTCCTCCCATTTGCCTCAGTGTTCAATTTGGGAGGGTAACTCCATGCTATAAAATCTTATTATTTTCCTTATTTTTATGCACTTGTTTCTTGGCCTGTTGTCACAGCTGTGAAATATAATGAAGCATGAACAAAAAGTTATTAGTTTGAATTGGGATAATTTGTGGTCCTGAGACTCGAATCCACAGCTTTGCACATGCTAGGCAAATGCTCTGCCTACTGAGCTACACCCACAGCCCCATGATCTTGTCTAATAATAAATAAAATTAAGTGATAAATATCTCCCAAGTTGGGAGATATTTATCACTTAATTTTATTCTTAGTGGTATTATCATTTTCCAGTCCCCCCCACCCCCTTTTTGGTACTGGGGCTTGAATCCAGGGGGCTTTACCACTGAACCATATCCTCAGTCCTTTTTAAAATTTTTTGTTTTAAGACAGGGTCCCACTAAGTTGCTGAGCACCTTGCTAAATTACTGAGGCTAGTTTCAAACTTGCAATCCTCCTGTCTCTGCCTTCTGAGTCACTGGGATTACAGGTGTCCACCACCACTCCTGGAAAGACTTGCTTTATTATTTTCAAAGCTCATACTCTTTATTTGTAGGCTTAATTTATATCAGTGTTTAATAATTTTTAGCCACATAAATTTTGTTTTAATAATTTTTTTTTGGTAGTTGAAGATGGACAGCATGCCTTTGTTTTATTTGTTTTTATGTTGTGCTAAGGATTGAACCCAATGCCTCACACATTCTAGGCAAGTGCTCTGCCATGGGACTAGAGCCCCAGCCCAACCACATAAATTATTAATATGTGGTCTGGATATTCTTCGTATTTGAGGCAATTGGTTTTAGGGATCTTCATAAATAGAAACTTCCATGAGCACTTTTTATGAATAGAGTCGATTAGGCAGCTATCCTTACTTTTCTGTAAATTATTTCTTTTTTCTAATTCTTTTCTATTTCTTCTAATAACTATGGTAAATGCCCTCTCTACTCTGTAAATGCAGAGCTGGACATAGACCAGGGAATAAGAGGCCATTATATGCTACAAATATTTCCTGTGTACATACGATTCCAGTCTTGGAGATCAGGATTGGGCCCTTGTCCCCTGGTATTGAAGATTAAACACCTGACAAACACCAAGGCAAGCATAGAAAGCAAATTTTATTTAAGAAAGAGACAGAAGTAGACAGAGGTCCAGATCTGGGTGCCTGTGGGAGTGGGTGTATCTTATTTTTTTATAGATCCCAGAATTCCCCCATCTTCTCTTTTTCTTCTCTAAAGGACAGAAAGGAGCAGCACAGAGGGTAATCCCTAGTAACTCCTTGTGCTGGGAAGTATGTTCCAGAGGCTAGGTGTTAGCAGCCTATTGTCTTTTCTTTGATAACCAGCTCTCATCTTCTCAACCCCCATCATTCATTACCTATACTGACTGCCAGGCTTTCCACCCCCGCCTCAGTTTGTTGAAAAATGTGACATTTCCTGTCCCCCCCAGGCCAGGCAGGGCTGCAGGCAGATTGCTTTTTGGCAAAGAAAGCATGTGGAGAGTCAGTACAGTGAATTCATTTTATAGAATTATTCTCTTAACCTTATGTTCCCACCACCATCATCTATTTGTCCCCTTACATATATATAATATTTGTGATTACTTTTTAGTTTTGCTTCTTTGTTCTCTGTTATAACTGAGGAGTAGTGAAATTCAAATAGAAACAATTATGAACAGTACCAGTCCAAGATGCCTGTATGGATTGGCTGTATGGATTATGGTTTTGCAGGGGGGTCCATAAAAAAAGAGGCTAGTTCCAGAGAATTCTTTTCTTTTGCAAAAGTATTTAGATATAGCTCATGTTGACCATATCCCTTCTGATTCAAGAAGTGATGTTTGAGTTTGGCATCCATTACTTGAGTAATAGGCAGGCAAATGGGGACAGGGTAAATAAAAACGAGGATAACCACAGGCTCTATGTAACATGGTGTAATAGTGGCAGGTCAAATTTCAAAATGCCAACAGAGAGTTCAGGGTTCATATTCAGATGTGATAATGATACCAGTCTTGGAAATCAGGATCAAGTCCTTGTTCCCTCAGTGTTGAAGATTAAACACCCAAGAAATGCCAGAACAAGCAGTGAAAGCAAGTTTTATTTAAGAGACAGAACAGAGATAGACTTCTCTGCAGAAAGAGACCCAGAGCTGATGTCCATGGGAGTGGGCGTATATAGCTTTGTTATAGACCCCTTTCTTTCCTGCATACCTGCCCAAAGGCTGGAAAGAGTAACCCCAAGGGGCAGTTGTTTGTGTTGGAAAGTGCGATCCTTCCCTCCACCCAACCCAAAACGTTGAGTGGGGAAGTGTTATACAGAGGTGTTAGCATCCCATTTCCTTTTCTTTGATAATTAGCCTCCATCTTTCCAACCAAATCATTTATTATCTACATTGACTACCTGTCCTTTACCCTTGTCTCATTTTCCCCTCTGATTAAGGGAACTCTTACCGCTGTAAGAGAAATTGGGCACTGATGGCTCTGGCTGCTTCAGGCTGAGAGGGGGTGACATGGGGCAAACAGTTCAGGTTTCCCTTTTAGATATGTTTCGGGTTGGTTGAAGGGTCCATGGTGAAAGTATGGCTTGAAAAGAACAGGTCGTAAAATTATCTGGGAAGTGGGTGCTGTATGTGAGAAACAAGAAGACATGAGTACTGGAATAAGATTGATACAAAAGCAATGAATATGATGATGATGATGATGATGATAGAAACCAGTAGTTTTTCCACCAGCAGGTGCAAGAGCCTAAGAAGTTGTTCTCATGACAAGACTGGTAAGGACATAGGCTCTATTTGGGAATGTAAATTTAGGAATGTAAATCACACCACTTAGTCTTTCTTTCTTTCTTTTTTTTTGGAACTGAATATTGAACTTGGGGGCACTGGACCACTGAGCCACATCCCCAGCCATATTTTGTATTTTATTTAGAGATAGGGTCCCACTGAGTTGCTTAGCGCCTCACTTTTGCTGAGACTGGCTTTGAACTGGTGATCCTCCTGCCTCAGACTAGGTGTGGGCTACGTACCCGGCAACTTAGTTTTTATAATATCACAGATGCCACCACAAGATATAATTAAGATATCTAATGTCATCTTTTGAAAAATACCTTTCTGTTGGTATAACCTTTGTGTTCAGTAGAAATCCCTTTATTTCTGTCACTTAGGGCTAGATAATCATACTAGCAAACACAGATTAAGTCTGCCTGGGAAGATTGGTAGGTTTTAAATTGACTAAAAAAAGCTTCTGACTCTGATAGTCTCTTTAGATAATTATCAAGCACTCCTAAGAATTTCTCTTTTATAGCTTCCAGCTTTACTTACTTTTGATGGGTCTGACACAAGTGTACATCTTAAGTTACTTTAAAAGAACTATTGTCTTGGAACTGGGGTTGTGGCTCAGCCAAAGAGCACTTGCCTAGCACATGTGAGGCCCTGGGTTTGATCCTCAACACCACATAAAGATAAATAACATAAAGATATTGTGTCCAACTACAACTAAAAAAAAAAAAAAAGGAAAGACAATAGTTCTTTTTTTTAGTTGTAGAACTATTGTCTTTCCTTTTAAATGTCCAGGTATGACTGTACTTTGGTTATAACTCTCTTGTCAGGTATTTAAGACCAAGCTGGTCAAATTGACGTTGTTCCTATATATTGTTAAGAGTCATCTGAGTTTCCTTTGGGGTTTACTCTTGGGAACTTGGGAGAAGCCTCTTACCTTCTCTAGTACCATCTGCCAAGATAGTTCAAGGTCTTGCTGACCATGTAGTGGTTTCCCTTGGAAACATCAGGGATGTTTCCTTCTCCAGTGACCCTCCTTTTTGCAGCATTTGCACTAGTTGGCCTTCTCTTCTGTGGGGTCCCCTTGACCCCATCCATCGGGAAGTCATGTGGCCTAGAGTTGCAAAGCCCCATGGAGAAGTCCTTCATTCCCTGGGTTCAAGCTGACCTCAGAAGGCAAGAGCCAAATATTGGCTATTTTCTTTTTTGGTCCTTTTACTTCCTTAACTTTAGTCTCCAAGTTTTGGTTTTAAACATCTAGCAAACCAGTTTTACCAGTCTTAAAGTAGGAGTACTGGGTTTTAACTAAATTCTATAACTTTACAGTTATTTATCCCTTCCATTAAATTGGGGTCAGTTAGCCTTATATCCTGTCTGTTCTATGGGTGATGGCCTGTTATCTCAAATTAACTTGGGCTGTTATATTAGAAGTTGTACGTCTGCAAAGCACAGACAGTAGTTATAAAGTTTACAAGGAAAATACAAAATGAAATTAACAAGAGTAAAAAAATATTTAGTTTGTATAATATTATGAACCAAGAAACATCGTTTTTATAATCCCAAACCTTTACTTCAAACTTTAGTTTGAAGAGCACCAGCTTTGTAAAATGCTCTTCTAAGCCTTATATTTTAAAGATTTGTATACTTGGAAGATATGACTACATTAGTATACAAAGAGACTAGTAACAGTTTCACAATTATACTGATGTTCTTACATTAACCAAGTTTAACTTTTAAAGATCAATTTAGAATCTGTAGTGTAATATTCTAAAATTAAAGTTGTTTAACCAGAGTTTTACAAATCCCAATTCCTTTAAGATAGTTTCACTAAATAATAAAACTTAACAGACAAAAGAAATTATTTTGTTGGATTAGAACAGATTAATGTTTTAACAAATCCTTGTTACTTTAACACATAAACACTGTTTATAACAGTACATTAATATTTGACCTTAGGAAAAAACTCAAATTAACTTTTAACTGATTGTGCTAATTATAGCCAACTTAGTCATACATAAACTCTTTGAGATTTACCCTCCACAAACCTTGTTCAACTTACTTAGACATTCTACAACTTTTTACTTTACCATACAAAGACTTTCTCATTCAGAAACATTTCTTTTTTTCTTCTACTTTCCATATTAAAATATATTTCTATACCTAGAACTTTCTTATCTCTCTCTCCTAGTTGTTGACCCCTTATTAAATTTACATTCTGAAACAATCCTCATGAAATTTCTGAATTTAGATAAATGACTCCATTTTAATAAGATGAAATACATTTGCTTTTTTTACAGTACTTTAATTGAAATACAACTGAAATCTCTTGTACTTTGTATATAAAATTACAACTGATAGAATTACAAATTGATAGAATCTTAACTCTTAGTAATCTTGTTTTTAGTGAAAACAAAGAAATCTTAAGCCTTTTCCCATTTGCCAATTTATGAAAACACATTTAACATTTAAATATTACTTTATGGAATTAAAGAAGTTAAGAGTACTTGATGATGGTATATTTAGCAATTGATGTTTTAGCATTTTAACTTTGTAAATTGATCAGATATCTCATCTCTCAAATACATTTATGAAGATTAATCCCATTTATGCTAAATCTAATTTACTTATTTTTAACTGTAGAAACCAAGATATCAGACAAGAGTAGTTAACAGTAATGGCCATCTCTTCCCTGTTGAAGAAAATTCATAGAAGCAATGTATATTACATTCTAGATATTTATAGAAACGAACACTCTGTTAATTGTCTTAATCATCTAGAAAAACTTGTAAGTTAGTCATTTTAAAGACATCTTTACTCTGTTTACCTAATTTAAATTGAACTTCCTTTTTTTAAATCCTATGAACTAAAAGATATTTAGATCCATTTCTCATGTAAATTTTAATTTATGAGTACTCACATGTCTATATGTCAATTTTGATACCATGTACATGTATATAGACACAATCACATATGTAGACACAACAATACAATACAGAGGTGTGCACACATACATAACACAGGCAGGAAACAAAGATCTTGTAGCTTTTTGCAGGTAGATTTTCAGATAGGAGACAATGCTACAGATGTTTATTAAAGCCTCTATTAGATTTAACCTGTTAGAAATTAAAATAGAGCCTATTAAACTTTTACATTATGATATAACTTTAGGGAAGGCCAGGGCTGGGATTGTAGCTCAGTGGTAGAGTGCTTAAAAAATTATATATCCTAAAGGTAAAGAAGACTTATATATGAGATCATTCCATTTTCATCCCTGTGCTGTAGTGTTTAGGGAGGAACTTGGTACAGGACGGTAGAGTGCAAGAACAGATAAGATAGCCATTTAGGTCCCACAGTGACTTGAATTTAAAAGTGACATCTTTTTGGTCTCTAAACTGGTTTTGGATAATTGCCTCTGTAGCTTACATTTCAGATGCAATTCTTGGAGAGAGAGACATCTGACAGAAAGCCAAAAAACTTAAAAGGCAAAACCTAATATATAGGGAGGGCACTTTAACCAATTTTTTTCTGTTTTGTAAAATCAATCCCTTAAGTTGTGGTGCTAGAGTTTATGTTTCTTTGGACATTCCCCCAGTTGGTAATCAGGCCAGGTTTGGATGCAGAAAATTATACGACATCTCCTTTTTCTAGCTATGATTAGATCATCTTCCAGGCCTGACAGCGGAAGAAAATGAGGCACTTTTTCTTGAGCGTTTGTGGATCAAACTTATCCCAGTGTTTTAGTGTGCAGGCTAGTGGTGAACCTGGCATAACTGTTGAGAATGAAGCTCCCATCTGAGTGACATAAAACAGAACTCATGTGCCAATGCCACAGAAAACTGTCCGTCCGTTTTATTAGGGACATCTCTCTAAATGAGCTTCTGAAGGTCAGAAAAACCCACTCTCACTACCTGGTTCTGCTGGATTTATTGCTGTCTCACCAGCAAGAATAAACAAGGGTCTCTGCTTGGTGTATGTCAAAGACCTTGGGGGGTTCAGACTTAGCGGCCATGACTGATTCCCTCCTGCCACTGTTAAACTTCCAAATGTGATGACCCACGAGGAAAAAATTTAAAAAAAAAAAACAACAAAAAACCCTGACCTACAGTGGGGTATGTTCCTCTGCTTTGTGGGCTAGAAGAATATTCAGAGGTTAAGGAGGACATCTAATGGTTGTTAGATGCTTAACATCTTTTCCCCTGAGGAATCTAAGCCAAGGGTAAATTGAAAAGGGTGTGGATTTGAATCTCCCTTTTTGCAGCCAAAGAAGCTAGGGAGGCACACAGGAGCACAGAAATAACAATGGGGAGAATCCCTACAGGTTTATAAAGGCTTAATATGCGAACAAAGGGAACCCAGGCTATACCTTACAAACCACTCCACGTAAAATGGCTCTTTTCTCAATGGCTGGGTCTGATCAGTAAGGGGAGGGGAGTGATCTAGAGTAAGGAGCCCAGGAGAATACATGTGTTACTGGGGCGTTTGCTCAGTACCATGATTGACCGGTCACAGTAGGATACCCCTTGGGCTGTAAGAAGAGGAGGCTGGAGGAGAAACTTTGAGATTCACTGGGGAGTAGCCTTGTCTAGAATCTCATAGTTGTTTCACCCCTTTGTTCATCTGTGCATAACCAAAGGCAAAACATATTTAGGATGGCTGTCTACTGATGCCAGACACTCCCCATGTCTGGATAGGACAGCGAGAATGGCTTTGGAAGAACCCAATATGCCTGACCCGCAGGACAAGTAATTAGGAGTCACCAAAACCACAGCTTGCATTTAACTAGCTGACAGGTGCCCGGTATCGTCCTCCAAAAAGAAAGAAAGAGACAGAAAAGGCTGTCTTCAGATGTGAGGTACAGAGGAGCTTACCTCGGTGATGATCCCACCCACACCTAATACCAGTCTTGGAAATCAGGATTGGGTCCTGTCCTTGTTCCCCCATTGTTGGGGGATTAAACATCTGAGAAATGCCAATGTAAGCATAGAAAGCAGGTTTTGTTTAAGAGACAGAACAGAGATAGAATTCTTTAGAAGTCTAAATCTTTCCACCCTTGTGTTCTTTTTTTTTTTTTTTTTTGGTACCAGGGATTGAACTCAGGGGTACTCGACCACTGAGCCGCATTCCAGCCTTATTTCGTATTTTATTTAGAGACAGGATCTCACTGAGTTGCTTAGTGCCTTGCTTTTGCTGAGGCTGGCTTTGAACTCATGATCCTCCTTGTAAGGTCAGGCAACCACAGCGGCCAAAAGGAGGCAGATTTAAAAAGGCCTGTGATTGAGGCTTTTGAGATTTCGCTTCCAGGAGGAACTATCTTATACTGACAGAGCAGGTAAGAAGAGGGTCTGAGAAGAAGCATGCTTGGGGCTGGACAGGACTGGAATTTTTATGGGCTTAGGGCAGAAGAGGAGGGCTTGGTACAGGAAAAGGGGCTTTTAGAGTCCCTTGTCCTACTGGGGTTGGTCAGCGGAGCTGGCTAAGATCCAGGATTGGCCAGAAGAGGAGGTTCCATCAGTGCCTGATTGGTGGTTCTTTTGTGGGCACTGGCTGCTTGGTGCTTTGTTTCCTAAGTCACCGGCATCCACCTGACACTCCTGCCTCAGCCTCCCAAGACTCTGGGATTATAGGCAGGTGCCACTGTGCCCGGCCCTTGTGTTCTTTTTACCCTAGAATAATGTTACTCTTTGCAGAGTATTAGTTATAAACAATAGAAGGCCTTTAGAAAATGACTTTTAGGTGGAACAAACTGTTGCAATTTAGACTATGAAGTTTGGTAGTCTTAATTTGACCGTTTGTTACTCTTCTAAAATCTTTTTCTGTCTGTTCTGTTTTATGTTAAATAATCAAGTAGCTGATTCAAAAAAGACAATAAATGGAAACCCAGGGTTTTTTTTTGCCTAAAGAAGGACATCTGGTTAATTTTTCCAGTAGTACTGCCCTCATCTAATTTGTAATGGGGGGGGGGGAATTTGAGAATGACAGGCGTTGCTCTTACTAACATGCTGGAAACAACGGTTACAAATCAAGGATTGTAAGGTTTACCTGATCAACAGCTACTTGGTAAAGAATGGTTAACTCTTGCTAGTTATCCTCAGACTGATTCAACACCTTCTGAACCACATGACTAGTATAACATCCTGGGTTTATCAAAGACTTAAGGTTAAGTCTTAGGGAATTGAGATGCCAGAAGACTGGGGAAACACTTGAAGTGGGCAAGAGGAGCATCTGAGTTGGTTTAAGAAAGGATTCATTGATGTTATTTCTCACACCTCCAATTTACCCGCCAAATCAGGGTGAATACTCAGAGAACACTTAAAAGAGAGGGTTATGCAGAGAGGAATGGTCACAGAATACCAATTTCATTCATCAAATAGGAGATATTGAGTAAATGTATTTTTGTGATGATTCTTTTATTTGGATTCAGGTGAGCGGCCTGTGAGAGTCTATGCAGATGGAATATTCGACTTATTTCACTCTGGTCACGCCCGGGCTCTGATGCAAGCAAAGAACCTTTTCCCTAATACATACCTCATTGTGGGAGGTAAGAAAACACTTGATGATCACTTTAGATGCTGTTCAGAAAATCATAGTAATCTTATTTGCTTTCTTTTATGTACATTAGACCTTTTTTCAGTTTTTAAATAAAGAATATAATACAGCCTCTCTAAAACATGAAATCTGTGAGACTCTCATCAACTTGAGATGTCCAGTATTTATCTCACTGTTTTTAGTTGAGTTTCTGTAGTCATGGGAGCAATACTGACCTCAGTTGCCTACTTAAGAACAGCATTTGCTCTAGATTTCAGCTTATCATTTCTTTTAATCAATGAAGTACAATAGTGGGCCAGTCTGGTCTTATACAAATAAAACAGGGAGACATATTTAAGAACTTGATTGATGCAGAAATACACAGGTTGTACCCTCTTCTCCAAAGCATGAGCATGATATTAGGAAAAGCACTGCTACCCAGATGGTTGCAGTGCTAGGAAGTGGGAAAAGGTGGGAGAGGTTGGTGGCTTAGGAGGGTTAAGCAAAGGGAACCTTGGCTTACAACTTTATGATGCTGTGACCCAGTCTGCAGTGATGAGCTAACACACAACTTTAAAGGCTTCACCGTGATGAATGAAAATGAGCGCTATGATGCAGTGCAGCACTGTCGCTATGTGGATGAGGTAGTAAGGAATGCCCCTTGGACCCTGACACCTGAGTTCCTGGCAGAACACCGGGTAAGAAATGGGGCACATTTCCATTCCTTGTCCCAGAATGCCCTCCACTTTCAAGGCACTTGCGCTAGTTTTCCACTGGCCCTATTTTACTTACACCTTCTGTGTAAGTTTTACATTGTTAGTAATATGACTAACAAAAGTATTCATCCCTGACATTTATATGGGGCTTGATGATTTATAAGCACTTTTATAATCATTATATTCCATTTTGTTCCCCACAACAGTCTTGTAGGGTAGTTATTATTTCCCCTTTATATATAAGAAACAAGGTCCTGGGTTGGGGTTGTGGCTCGGAGGTAGATCGTTTGCCTAGCATGCATGAGGCATTGGGTTCAATCCTCAGCACCACATAAAATAAAAAATAAAGCTGTTGTGTACACCTGTAACTAAAAAATAATAAAAATACAAAAAGAAAGAAACAAGGTCCTGAGAAACCAAATAAACCTGCTCAAGGTTACACCATTAGTAGGGCTGTAATTGCACTCTTCAGTTATGTGATGTCCTCATCTACCACCACTGTGGGTGTATCTGCCCTTATAGCATACCAAACTCTTCAAAATATCTATAGCCCCAGCTAAGCTCTCAAGAGGTTCACATTCCAGGAAATAAGACAGATTTACATAGACTTCTCTCAGGTTCACTTAAATTTAGTTTCAGGTCTTTGATTTTGAGCTAGAAATTGTGTGAGATCAAAAATCAGGGATGTTTCTCATTTTATCTCATGTAATGAGTTATAAAATGCCATACCTCCTTTTACATTATCCTGTATTAAAGCAACAAGTTTCCTACAAAAGGATGGCTGTAAAAGATTAGAAGGATTTATCAGGCTAGATTGGAGGCCCTCAACCTGGAGGAACCAGAAAATATATTGTCAGTTCTCTACAGGAGTATGCATAATGTAGCAGGTGAATTATTCAGTGAAACAGGAAAGAACAAAAGTATCTAAAGTGCTCCTAAAGCAATACTTGGGTAGGTCTGGGGCAAGAGGTATTTATTAGAAATAGATGGGATTAAGACAGACCTTTTATAGTTCTCTCGTTTTCCTGTATTAAAACCTAACAGCCAGTGGCAACAAAGATGATGAGCAAGCCCAGGTGGAAGTATGGGGTTAGGGAAACTTCCAACTTCCATTTTCTCCTTTTTAGTGTATCTCAATCATGAGGGGTTTTTTGCCCTCCATCCTTTACTTTGCTGCCTCTGGACTCCTTACAAGTTGTTCATGGGTAATTGAGATGTTAGCTGAGAGTCCTGATGAACATGCTTCACACGGTAGTGGCTTCTGGGAGTTGAGTATAGCGGCATGGTAATTACATTATTCAGGCCTATTCAGGAAGGAATAAATAAGTGAAGTTTAGCACGGGTCTCAAAAGGATTATTGATCCCATTGTCATTAATTTTTTTCCACTCTTGCAAAGGGTATTGACAGTAGTAAAATGATAGATCCTGAGACCTAAAAGTTCTTTTATAGCTCTGGGTTTTGCATTTCTCAGTAGTACAAGTATATTTATTCCAGTAAAAGGCTCTTGGTTGCTATTTTTATATTTCTTCATTTTTCATGAACTGAGAGAGAAGCCAGTTGACAAAGAAGTGACCTCTATTAGAAACCCTTATTTGACAATCCTTGTAGACTCAGGAGGATAGGAAAATTTTCTTTTTTCTAAAACTCTACCCATTAACTAGCTCACCAAAAAATCCTCCTCCCCACTGACTATAGTATGGTGATTGGTGTACAGAGAGAGGTGACACTTCTAGTAGGACATGGAAAGCAACTAGAAAAGAAACTGGCTAATTTTTTTATTTATAATCCATAAATAGGTTAAGCAGTTTGTGAATGGATTGTAGAATTTATCAGCAAAAAAAAAAAAAAAAAGATAATAAAGAAAAAGCCCATCTGAGGCCTGGCCTCTGCTTATTGTCCTTTTTCTAAGCCTAGGAACATTTATAGGGTATCTCTGAATAGTAACTACTCTGGATTTTAAATGATGGTTCCTTATTTTCAGATTGATTTTGTAGCCCATGATGATATCCCTTATTCTTCTGCTGGGAGTGATGATGTTTATAAGCACATTAAAGAAGCAGGTGAGTAAGCTGATGTACATCCTCACTTTATGGGTTCTTGAGCAGATTCAGTCTTCAGAGATTCAGCCACATCACTACTTTTCAGAGGAAAGTTTGCACACTAAGAAATTCAACATCCTAGCCAGGCGTGGTAGTGCATGCCTATAATCCCAGCAGCTTGGGAGGATGAGGTGGGAGGATTTTGAGTTCAAAGCCAGCCTCAGCAGTTTAGCAAGGCCCTAAGCAACTCAGTGAGACCCTGTCTTTAAATGAAGTACAAAAAAGGGCTGGGGATATGGCTCATTGGTTAAGTGATCCTGGGTTCAATCCCTGGTACCAAAAAACAAAAGAAATTCAACATCCTCTTTCAAGTCACACTTTGGATAAAAGATAAAGGTGAACATAGCACTGACATTCATCAATTCTCGCTCTAAATTTCTGAATTTTAATCTCAAGTTCAAGTAGTCCCATAATTTTCTTAATTTTAGGACCATGTAACTCCTCCTTTTCTTATGCTTGGCTCTTAATTCAGTCCCTCATCTATATGCCAGTATCTCTAGATTTCACTTAGTAATAATGGAGTCTGCTTTTTTGAGGAAAGGACAGAAGTGTTGCTTCCAATTTCCATCTAGTCCTCTTTCTGAGCATACCGGAACTTCATAGTGTTTGTCTGTATGTGTTCTTGAGTTAGGCATGTTTGCTCCAACACAGAGGACAGAAGGTATCTCCACATCAGACATCATCACCCGAATTGTCCGAGACTATGATGTATATGCTCGACGGAACCTACAGAGGGGCTATACAGCAAAGGAGCTCAACGTCAGCTTTATCAATGTGAGTTTCAACCTCATGGCTCTATAGGACACATGTTGTCTCCGACTTCATCTAAGCTGAACTTGCTTTTCAGTCTTCTGTAATTGTCACAATCCAAAGCTAATGAATGCCATTTTACAGAAAACATCATGCTAACCTTTTCACAAACTAAGAAAGAAGCAGCTTCTGCCTTAATGGCTCAATATCAACATACTGATGTAAGGACATACAGCAAACTAAATAAAAATATGTAACACATAGTACACTCTTTATATTAATACATTTAAAATAGTTGCTCTTCACCTTTTTATTTTTTGATTGGATGTTCTTTTGAAAATCTAATGAAAACTATAGATCTTCTCCCTGTGTAGATAGTGACATACAACATTCTGCATGTAATTTTCCCACATGGACCCAAGTTTTGTTTTGTTTTTGTACAAGGGATTGAACTTTAGGGGCTCTCTACCACTGTATCACATCCCCAACCCTATTTTGAATTTTATTTAGAGACAGGGTCTCACTGGGTTGCTTAGTGCCTCACTATTGCTGAGGCTGGATTTGAACTCAAGCTCCTCCTGCTTTAGCTTCCCAAACTGTTGGGATTACAGGCATGTGCTACCATGCCCGACTCTTAAATTTTAACTTATGAAAGCTTAAGTTTATCTTTTTTGCCCTTCAGAAACACCATGTATTTTGTATATAAATTATGTCTCAGTTAAGTTGATTTAAAAAGAAGAAAGCTACTAACTATATTTTCTGTATTATCAGTTGACCATGCTTCCTCACCTGCTCCCAGCTCTGTGAATTATGCTATAAGAGGTGAAATGGTTTCAACTGAACATAATTTATCTGCATAACTGGACCCTAGCTACTTATTAATTAATCTGCTATAGAATCTTTATTTTCCCACAACTCAAAGTGTTAAAATCCTATGGGGCGATGGATGTAGCTCATTGGTAGAGCACTTGCCTAGCATATGTGAGGCTCTGGGTTCCATTGCCAATACCACAAAACAAAACAAACAAAACACCCATTAACAACCCTAAACATACTATCTTTCTTCTCCTCTTTCTTCTCGTTTTTCTTCTTATTAAACCAGGGCCTGTGTACCTAAGCACATGCTCTACCACTGAGCTACATCTCTTCACTTCTCTTTCTTCTTTATGATCTATAAATTAGGAGGATACAATTTTATGTGACTCAATATTCCTCCCCTTCTACCAAAGGATTTATACCACTTTCCCTTGTCTTTAGGAAAGTTGGTAGGACCAAAGAGTATCAGCTTCATTTTGCAAATGAGCAAATGGACCTCTAAATACTAAAAGATGAAACACACAACTCATCTAAAATCACAGAATAAGCCAGTGATGGAAAAATAATACATTAAGTAAAGATCTAGTACTTCCACTTCCAATCGATTATAATTGGCTTATTCTTGGCAATTTTGTGCAATGATCGTTTTGCAGCCTGTGTAAGTTTTGGTTACGTCTTTTTTAAAAAAAAAAACCTGACTTCTTTTGGCTACATGCCTGTTTGTTACTGGGCCTTGCATGTATATTTAGTTTAGTTCTTTGTTTAGTCCTGGAAACTTAGGAGTATATCTTTTCTGTTATTGTGCTAAAGAAGTATAGGGTAAATTCTAAAGATTGAAAAGCATATAGGAGCCATTATTTTTTTTTCTTCTGGTAGGGAAGGTCAGGATGAGTATTATTTCTCAAAATAGTTATTTCTTTGCCTAGGAGAAGAAATACCACTTGCAGGAGCGTGTTGACAAAGTAAAGAAGAAAGTGAAAGATGTGGAGGAAAAGTCAAAAGAATTTGTTCAGAAGGTGGAGGAAAAAAGCATTGACCTTATCCAGAAATGGGAGGAGAAGTCCCGAGAATTCATTGGAAGTTTCCTGGAAATGTTTGGTCCAGAAGGAGCACTGGTATGGTTCTTTCCCACTGGACGATTTGGGGAAATTCAGGGAATTTCAATGTGGAAAGATTCCTTGAACAGAAAGGGACCTCAACATTAAGAACATATCTAATCTGTTTCCCTTTATCTGGGTTTCAACTATCCCACGAATAGTTCTTCAAAATCTTTACAGAAAGAAGTTACACATTTTCCCAAATAATTTTATCAGCCTTCAGTCTTGAAATCTGGTGACAAGACAAGCAAGTCTCCTTGCCCAGCTTACTCTTCTACATTAAAGTTTTAAGTGTAAGGAAAGGAAAGAATAAAGAACAGTAAAAAGAAAGCTGCCTTCACTATAAAAAATGCTATGGGATCCTGGGTGAAGTGGGCCTTCTGTCTCTGAGGAACAGCAGAATCTTTTCAAACCAAGCAAAAGATTCAGCAAGTGATGCTAGGTTAGACATCAGGAAAGATCTGACTATGTGAGTATTTGGGAAGGAAATGGGATTTTCTAGAATGGGACTATAAACTAAGTAACCTTTGAAGAACCTTTTGACATAGAAGGCAAGGATTTGGTGACGTTGGAAAGCTCATGGAAACTTTTAAATTAATAGAATAGCATAGGCCACTTTAGGGAAGAAGTTGCTTAGAATTGTATCTATGTCCCTCCTCTTGTTTGTTCAGTCATGTTTAACATTGCAGGGGCTAGGTGTTGCTCAGTGGTAGAGCACTTTACACTTAGCATGCATGAGGCCCAGGGTTCAATCCTCAGTACCCACCCACCCCCACAAATGCAGGGAGCACTCATGATAATTCGAAGTCTCAGATTTTCCAGTGGTGATTTAGTAGGATTCATAAATATCTTCTAACTCTTCCTTTTGGTCTCCCCAGAAACATATGCTGAAAGAGGGAAAAGGTCGGATGCTACAGGCCATCAGCCCAAAGCAGAGTCCGAGCAGCAGCCCTACTCGTGAACGGTCCCCCTCTCCCTCCTTCAGATGGCCCTTCTCTGGCAAGACATCCCCGTCTTCCTCCCCAGCAAATCTCTCTAGGCACAAGGCTGCAGCCTATGATATCAGTGAGGATGAAGAAGACTAACTTTTCATTCCTCCTTTCCTCTCCCCTCTGTCCCATCACCTTCAGAAGCTCTCTCTTGAATTCCACATTGTGATCCCAACACTAATCCTAAGGACAGCTACAAAGGAAAGACATTTGGGGCAAGAGGAACTGGTAATGGGGGAACCAAAATAGCCCATTTCCTAAGAGACATCAATCACCCACACCAAGGAGGAGGTTGACTACATCTTAGAAGCCTGTTTTGCATCCATCTACTCTCCCCAAGGACTCTGTTTTACTGTTTATGTTCATGTGATCTTGACAGGGAAATTGTCATTTTTATTAATTTTTTAAAAAATTAGTCTCTCAAATATAGTAAGTAGAACTAATTTTTTGCCCCTGAGGAGTGGGCAGAAGAAGGTAGTGGTGTAATACCCAGAGGCCTTTTCTTCTTGATACACTGTAGTGTCTGCCTCCTGTTCTGAAGCAAAGTGGCTTGCCAAATCCTTCAAGCAGTGAGCCATGCTGATGGGCAGTTTGGGGGTTAGGAGGAATATTGTAATTTTGGTTTCCTTACAAAAAAAGAGCAAAAATTGAGCTAGTCACAAAAATCCCCTAAAGGCACTGCTGGCACATATGTCAGCATGGCTGAGGGAAGAAGGAGATCTGAGCCTAACTTTTGTTACTCCCTGAGGAGTTTCTTGTTGGACCCAATGGGGTCCATGAAGACACTGATGGGGATGGAACCAGCCACGTTGTATCAACTACAGTTTTTCTGCTGTTCATCTTCTCAGAAAATCTGTTGCCAAGTAATTTGGGAGTTCTTGTCAGTTTCTTTCCTGCAACTTTCCTTTAAAGGCAGGAACTTTGAGGGTTACTGTGATTAGAGAGAGGAATGGGACAAAACTCAATTCTGTATATCAGTTTAAATTCATTTCCTGCTGGGAGTAAATTTCTGGCCTTGCTACTCCTTTTTCAATTTTCAATGCTGTTAGCTTTTTTTTTTTTTTTTTTTTACAAAGGATGCTTTGTAAATGTCTGCAGTTTGAACTTGATTTGTAAATCCATGTTGTTTACTCCATGTCAAATACTTAGATTTGCACAGAACATAGAGGCAAAAGGAAACACCTGCTTTTCTAAAGCAACAGCTTAATCTTGATCTCTGCCCCTCTTAAGAATGTTCTTAACTAGAACCAATACTCCATGGAGTGTTTCTTTTTCTCTGAGGGCTGCAACTGGCAGGGACTTCTCTTCACCACTCCTCCAGAAAGCTGCCAGCATGGGTTTGCTTTATAAGAGGGTGGTTGGTTCTCTTCTTTCCCACCTGGGCCTGGTGGTTATTGCCCCATCTTTCCTGCTTGGTTGCTCAGTGGAAATTCAGCACTTGAATTTCAAATAGAGAATGCTGATATATAACACTTGCTGTAAAACATGATCAATTTTTTTTTTTAATCCCCTAGCATCCTATCTCTCTCCTCAGCTACCTGACCTAGCAGACCATCAATCATCAGTAATCCTAGCTGGATTAAGGGGAAAATTGTTTATGTCCAGACCTCACCCCTGTCACTCATAAAATACCCCTTGTGGGGGTGGAGTTTTAGTGTTTTCAACAAAGAAAACCACATTTTCTCTTTCTTGCTCTTCTGCTAGGACTGTGAGCATCTCATAGTCCCCTCTCTAAACCCTTTCTGGTCAAGACTGCTCTTCTGCCTGAGGGTCAGAGGCTAAGATCATTGCCTGCCTACACAGTAGGAACCTAGACATATAAATTCAGATCACCCAGACCTGTGGGACATGGCAGAGGAGAGGGACAAAGAGAAGCCAACTCTTGTCCTGATGGCCCATGGAAACTACATTTATAACTCTTTTCATGAAGTGCTATTTTTTATTATCAAATCTGATTCACACAAGCCTTGACCTAGAATCCTTTCTTTGAACAGTGAAGTTAATGTTTTCTCACATTTCGCAGCTTTATATGATGTCATATTTTAACTTCTGCTTTGGTCTTCCCTCTGGGAATTCCACCGTTTTTGCTCTGCCTTATTCTCCCTGGTATAGAAAGGTAGTGTGAAGGACTGTGAAGTCCCTGCTGACACCCACCTACTTGTCCTCTCAGTGCACATGTTCCGCAAGTATACAGGAATGGAAGGGGAGATAAATGTCCATGATGTGATTTTCCTTCCTGAAGTTCTCTCAGGAATATTGTCTGAACCCCAAAGCTTGAGTGATCCTTGCTCTCAGTGGACTGCATTTGGCATAGAATAGGGCCTCTGGGCTGACATGTCTGTGTCACTGCTAAGCCAGCTTGTGCATATATTAGAAGGCTCCTTTGCCCCTTTACTACCTTAGTCTCTAGACACTAGCATATTCCAATAATTGGACTGAAAACAAAAATTTTAAGATGTGGCATGTTAGATACTTTGGGGTAAATGTGATCCTAGGTGCTGGAGAAGGATGCTGTTGGAATGGTGCACTGTTCTGCATTTGTTCCAGTTAAATGAGGTTATGCCTATGATCTGTAGTTCTTCAAATATGAATGCTTGAGTCTGTGGAGCTATTTCCCCAAATTCCACACAAGAAAGCAGTGAGCCCTGATGAACTAAATGTGGCAAAGATGAGACAGCCTCAAAAGATGATTGGCCTCAAAAGCCTGTCTACAAGATAAAAGGAGGCTGAAGACAAGCCCTTTAGCTGATGATGAAGGGATGAAGGAGGAGCCATTTCAGCAGTTACATTGAGGGTCTTGAACAGAAAGTTTGCTATTTTCACATGCTAAGCTTAGAATAGAGGTGAAAACTAAAGGAACATAAATGGACATTTGTACTGCTGCAGCTGCTTCTGATAGCTAAAGCCAAAGACCCTTACTCTGCAGAGGCTTGAGTAAGAAGGTTGGGGATGTAAGAATTGAAAATCCTGAAGAAGAAGAAGTAGTAAAAAAAAAAAAAGAAAATATGAGGGAGATTGAGAAACTTTTTAAACTCTTTTTGATTGCTGATAATTTAGGCAGCATCTGAGTTACTTGTGGCCACACAGCTATTCAGGCACTCCCTAGGATGACCCTCTACAGTGGTTCCCACAGGACTTTGTTTCTGGGTTACTTCACTTGTGGGTAGATTACTTTCTGGAGTTCATTGCCTTTTTAATCCTGTTTCACATCCCTTACCTAAAATCGTTCCAAATTTTTTGCTGCTTTTCTTTAATTCTCTAAAAGCCATACCTTCCAGATCTTTTGCTCGCATATACTCACCAAAATTTGAACCAGTGGGGCTGGGGTTGTGGCTCAGTGGTAGAGCACTTGTCTACCATGTGTAAG
Organism: Marmota monax; assembly: GCF_021218885.2. Lineage (NCBI taxonomy): Eukaryota > Metazoa > Chordata > Mammalia > Rodentia > Sciuridae > Marmota > Marmota monax. Next base: position 7,541,757 of record NW_026693473.1, on the reverse strand, counting down.
GCACTGGGTTAGATTCTCAGCACCACATATAAACAAATAAATAAATAAAGGTCCATCAATAACTAATAAAAATATTTTTTTAAAAGTTGAGCCAATCCAGATTTTAAAAAATCAAATAAACAATAAAACCTCCCTTAACAGTGTTTTAAAAATGAGTGGTATTTTTTTTTAAGCTTACCAATATGAGTATTTTTAAAGGTTATATTTTTCACAGTCATAATAACTGTTCTGTTTTCTCTCATAGATTGTCAAGGGATAAAAAGTAGTCCCTAGCTTCTATTTTTCCAAATAAATAGAATATGTTCTTGGGATTATACTCTTTAAGTGTTAATTTTCTTAAAAGGGATTTTTCTATCTGCCAAAGTTTTATGTTAGTATTCAGATTAGGGTAGAAAGAAAAGCTCCAGGTTTAACATTAAGATGACTCAGATTGTGTCCCTTTACATTTGAAGTGGGCCTTCTACCCTCTTTTGGGAGGCGCTGACAATTTTGAACACTGAGAATTGATTGGTTGGAAGTTTTGTGTTAAGAATCCTCAAAAAAAATCTTGGAAAGAACTATCAGTCTTGGCATGAATATCCGCGCCATTACCAGTGTGAGTCTGCAGAGAGGTTTTCCTCAGTCGGGGTTCAGTATATCATCTTCTTGTCTATTATTAACTTGTTCAGTTATTTTGGCTTTTGTCATATAGCCAAATAAAGGCAATGTGGTTTTACATGAGTGTTCCATTTCCTGGGTTTTTGACCTGATATATTTGTGTGTGATGTTTTATGTATTTGGGGGTTTTACTTGTATTCTCAGTTCTTTTGCTTTTGAGTCCTAATCTCTCTCCTCAAAATCAAGCTTCCTGACAATATTATCAGGTGATTACTTTTGCTAATTGGCACAAAAAACTGAAAGAAAACCTTCCAACCATTCACTGGAAGCCTGGCTTCTTTGAGATGTGGGGTTATATTGCCCAGCCAAGGTTTTCTCCTGTTATTATATCAAACAACAACTGTATATTCTTCCTCCTCTCTTCTGCTTTGGAAAAATTCAGAGTGAACTTTCAGCATACAATTTTCAGGGTTAGTAATTAGTGGCATCCACAGAGGCTGTGTGCCTAGTAGTTACAGAGTTTCAGATTGTATCCTATTTATTAAAAAACTTAAAATACCTTCCCTGGGCAATATCCAAAACAGTTTCATTCTACTGCATAATTTGCCTTCATCTCTATAGTCAAATGTAATCCATTAGCTTGTGCTGACAATGAGATTCTTTCCCATTTGGTGAAGGTGAGGGACAGCGAAGAAATCTCATGTTCTCCAAATGCGTACAGCATCTCTCCCCATCATTGTCCAAGCCATTCTCCTCAGGCTTTGAGGTTCAAGTCCTGGTCTGGAGACGAGAAAGTTTCATACCCAACCTTGTGGTCTTTTCTTCGGTAGTACATTCGCGTCAACACAGTCATCAGGAAAGTCTCCAGTATAAGGAGGTGGCAATTCATCACTGCAGTGTGAGATGAAATATAACATTGGTTATGCTAAGTTTTAAAGGTGGTAGATATCCCACTCACAGTCTGGTGTCTGAGTTAAGCAAGTTTCTCCCATTTATCCCCACACCAGGACATAGAGATACTGTCATAAGCAACAAAGTAGATTAATGGTAGAACTAGAATCAAACTTGGCTCTCTACCTTCTGTGATCTAATGCTCATACTTATGTGTTAATCAGTATGACCTACATTCAACTCACTCTCATTCCTCTCCCAGGAGTTAGGAGTTAAACCCATGACTTCCTGGGTTAGCCATCAGGGCTGGCCTCAAGCTGTGGAACTGCAGTTCTCTGTGTGATTAATGAGGTTAGTCAAAGCCTCTGCCCAGATTTATTGGAGACTTCTTTTCTGAGAAGTCAGGCTGGCCTAACCTCTTGTCCAAGATCTTCTCTTTCCTAACCTTCTCCTATCTCATCCATATCACAATGGGATAGGAGCCCTTATATGCTTACCTTGAGACCTGGTTTTAGAGGAAAATGGAGGTGAACAAGCAATCTGTCCACCATTGGCCAATATGGAGAAAATGGCAGGCTGCAGGGCAGTCATGATGAGAAGCATCTACAAAACAGAAGAGAGGGGATGGGTGGAAGGGGCTTGCCAGACAGGTTGCTGAAGCTAGGACTTGTCCTTCCATTATGGTTTTGGCCCACCATTAGATCTGTATAGCTAAGAGGGTTGAGATTCACACTTGATGAAATATTTATGGAATTTTAATCTTTAGCAAGTTACAATCTCACCTTCTATCCAATATTTTAATAAGAGTTGCTCACAAGAAACAAGAACTTATTTCCTTATCTTAATAACTGATGGACACTTGGGGGTAAAAAAAAAAAAAAAAAAAACCAGAAGAGGTGAACAAATGTGTCTTTCAGAGAATTTTCAGAAGAGGTTTTAAAATGAAGAGGCAGTGTGATGAAAAGAAGAAATGTGGGCTTGGGAGTTAGACCTGGAGTCTAGCTCCATCCCTCATTTGCCCCTGAGCAAACCTCATCACACCTATGGGTCTCAGTGCCCTGCTTTGTAAAACAGAAATGTTAATGAGCTCTGGGATTACTCTGAAAAGTTACATGTAATATACATGGTGTGGAGTAATTGATAGTTATAGCTGTAATAATGCTACTGTTAGTGGCATTGACAGATTATAAGACTTTAGGAAGTAATTGGTAGAAAAAAAATTTAAGGGTTCAATAATACATGTATTATAGGTTGAATTGTGTCTGCCCAAAAGATATGTTGAAGTACTGATCTTAGTACCCCAGAGTGTGACATGAAAGGGTGATTAGGTAAGAGGAGGTCATAAGGAATAGGGTGGGCCCCTAATCTAATAGGACTGGTGTCATAAAAACAGAAGAGGCACTAGACACATGAAGAGAGAGCATCATGTGATGGTGGGGGCAGAAACTGGAGTGATGCAGCTGCTGGCCACCATCAGAGAAGAGGAGGACAGGTGCAAGGTTCTCCCTGACAGGTTTCAGAGGAGTGTGGCTCTGCTGACACATTGATTTTGGACTTCTGGCCTCCAGAACCCTGAGACAATACATTTCTGTTGTTTTAAACCACCTGTTTGTGGTATTTTGTTATAGTGACCCTAAGAGACTACTACAGCACAGAAAGGTATAAAATAAGGAGGGGAGGGGCTGGGGTTATGGCTCAATGGTAGAGCACTTGCCTAGCATATGTGAGGCACTGGGTTTGATCCTCAGCACCACATAAAAATAAATAAAATAAAGGTATTAAAAGGTATTAAAATAAAAAAGGAGGGGAAAGACCACAGTTTAAGAGGATCCCACAGGGAACCCACAGTTTAAGAGAAAGATCCTCAGTGCTGCTTTTAGCCTATAGTCTTACCTCCTAACCCCAATCATCTGTAGACAGGAGGATCGAGAGTTCAAAGCCAGCCTCAAATATTTTTCCCTCCCCAAGGCATAGTTACCTGGAAAAGAACAAATTTGGCTCCCATGTTCTGTTCACCCAGGTGCAGCTTAGCTTGACGGAAAAGGATGCCCAGGGCCCAGAGAGCCATCAAGGTGGACACACCAAGTAAAGTGTTGATCCATAAAGCTGTGCTCTTCTCAGAAATCTGTTGGCAGACCAGAAAGTAGTCAGTGGGGGAGGCAAGCTCTTTTCTCCTTTTATTTCTCCCCTCCCATGTCAGGAAAGTTGTTAAAAAGCCCAAAGCCTTGGCCTATTCCAGTCTCATCTCTCCCTCTCAGATCCCCTGAGCCTCTACTTTTCCACAGCCATCCTGACCCTGAGGCCCTGTGTCAGGGGATGCTGGCTCCAGCTATTTCTAGAGCTCAAGAGTACTAAATGAGTCTTGGACTTTGCTACCCCTTACTCCTGGCTTACATCTGCTGGGTCATAGATGCCATCAGGGATGAGGAACAGTCCCACCAGGCTCAGTGTTATCTTGAAGAAGGCATATTGGAAAGGGCCCAATATTAGCAGCTGAAGCTTCTTTCTGAGGAGGGAAGAGGGTTAGGAAGATGAACCCACAAACTATGCACCTCAAGACCTGCCAACTTCCTCACTGGGCTCTGGGGCTGAAGCTAGACAGATGACACAGATACTAAAATGGATGGGGATACAGGAAGAAGCCAGGATTGAGAGCACTGGGAACTCTCCTTGCCTCCCATTTATCTGTAGGCTAGAATTCTGCTTTTTGAGCAAGAATGATCAAAACGCAGTGTTTACCTCAAACTAGTAATCAAAATGGGCAGAAGGGGGCAAGTAAATGGCCCAAAGTCCAGTTCTCTCTCTATGGTTAAAGTTTGTGGGGAAGTGGGCTGAAGTTTAGGAGCCTTCCTTCTTCCTTTTTCTGGGGAATGGATGCCCATTGTGGGTCCTGGATGTGGGATGCCCACCCCTTTATCACTGGCTTTGTCCTATACAAGACTAACTTTAAGAACCTTGAAGGAGAGCTACAGAGCCAAAAGAAGCTCTTGAGGGAATGTAGAAAGAGGATGCTCACCTGTTTCAGGATGCCTCTCCCTTCTGCCTTACCTGGTGAGCAAGAGTGGAGGACAGCAGGGGCAGCAACAGCAGCAGGGGCCTGTATGAACCCTCATTGGGGTGTCCTTCAGAGCTCTCAATACTGCCTCCTTACCACCAAAGCCTTCTACCATGACCAGCATGAGCAGGTAAAAGCACACAGCATAAAACCTGGGATTGGGGGAGATTGGGATTGCAAGTGGTATGGTGGGGACAGCAGAGGGGACATCCCTCACTGCTAAAGAGAGAAAGGTTGTGGGGAGAGTTGGTGCTTACTGAGGGGAAGACCATAGAGGCTGACATTCTGGATTTGTGACCCAAGAGGAGTGAGAGAAAGGACAGAGTCAAGAGGACTGGGAAGGTGGGAATCTGGGGACCAGGGGAGAAAAGAGGTGACTGAGGAATTGCCAAAATAAGGCACTCCCTAAATAGACCAGAAAGTTGAGCCTTGAATTAGCATAGATTGGGAAGGGCTGGATTCATAACTGGCATTAAAGAAATGGACTCTGAAGTCCTGGGGAGATGGAAATGCCTAACCAGAGGTGGAGGTGGGGCTGAACACTCACGAGGTTATGGCCATCTCCACAAGCATGAGGGAACGAGGGATCCAGAGACCAAAGCAACAGAACACAGACACTACCTGTTTGCAGAGGAGCAAGAACAGGTTAGGGCAGGGAGGGACATATCTCCAACCTATTGTGACAAGGCCTCAAGGAAGCAAGACATATATACATTTGAGGTGCCAGTCCTTAAAAATTGCTGCTGGGGGGGCTTGAGGGTATGCTCAGCAGTGAGTATGCCTAGCATTTACAAGGCCCTTGGTTCCATCCCATCAACAAAGTTTCAGCTGGAAAAATAAGGACCAATATAACTGGGTACAGTGGCGCACGCCTATAATCCCAGTGGCTTGGGAGGCTGAAGCAGGAGGATAGAGAGTTCAAAGCCAACCTCAGCAAAAGCAAGGTGCTAAGCAACTGAGTGAGACCCTGTCTCTAAATAAAATACAAAATAGTGCTGGGGATGTGGCTCAGTGGTTGAGTGCCCCTGAGTTCAATCCCTCATTTGAAAAAAAAAAAAATATATATATATATATATACACACACACACATACACACACACACACACACACACACACACACTTAGCAAGATACTCTCTCAACTTAGCAAGACACTCTCTCAAAGCTAAAAATAAAATAAAAAGGACTGGGGATGTAGTTAATGATAAAGTGACCTTGATTAAAGCCCCAGTAACAAAAAAAAAAGAATTGTCTATTGGCTTTCCCAGTCAGGGGAGCTCAGATTATATCCCCCTCCCCACAGGTAGTGGCAGGCAACTCTCTGCTGACAGGAAGTGTTCATTTAAAGAAATTCTCAAAATGATCCCTTTCTCCTTTCCAGTCCCTCCCAAATGGCAGCTAAAGGGCCCTCACTGTGGGTGCAGAGCTGCTCCAGAGTAGAGTCCTTCTCTTGATGGGGCAATGGGTGTTCTTGTACAGATAGACAGCATCCTCCAGGAAGATGGCAATTGAACCCAGGGCAAGAGAGGTCATGATGGCCAGGAGGGTAATTTCCACAGGGCCCGATGCTAAAGTAGAAGGGGAAGGTAGATTCCAGTGAGTTTGAGAGAGGAATTTGGGGATATGGAGAAAAAAGATACACTGAGTCTCAAAAGAGAAGCACCCACTAACCACTAAGTGTAAGATCTGACCATGAACCCTTGGAATGCAAAACAAGCAACTGTGAGCAACCCAGTCCATGTCCTTGGACACTAAAAGTAAAACATTGTTAGAGCAATATAATCGCAGGGAAAACTGACATAAAATGCATAGCTGCCCTGATTCTACCTCTAGTTCAGCCCCTTGGTACTGTCTCTCTATAAATATAATTACCTCAGACCAAGGGGTTGCTGCTTCTTGCTCTCAAAATGGCCCCCATTCTTCCTTGAATGTGTCTCTGCTTTCCTAAATTAAACTGTCTATGCCTCTGACACATCCTTAAATTCATTTCTGCAATGTCAAGAACCCCACTCATCCTGAGTTGAGGTCCCCCTCTCAGGAACTCCTCAGATCTCCTCTGGTGACAAGCTGAAGACTGAATACTGCTCCAATAGTCGCTGTGAGTTAACATTAACACTGGTTTTGCTCCTTTATTAAGAAGGGATTTGGGGCTGGGGCTGGGGCTCAGTGGTAGAGCGTTCGCCTTGCATGTGCGAGACCCTGGGTTCGATCCTCAGCACCACATAAAAATAAAATAAGTGAAATAAAGGTATTGTGTCCAACTACAACTAAAAATAAATATTTTTTTAATTTTTATTGTTGGTTGTTCTTGATATATCATAGTTCTTGATATATCATATTTCACACTTTAATTCAAGTGGGTTATGAACCCCCATTTTTACCCCATATACAGATTGCAGAATCACATCAGTTACACATCCATTGATTTACATATTGCCATACTAGTGTCTGTTGTATTCTGCTGCCTTTCCTATCCTCTACTATCCCCCCTCCCCTCCCCTCCCCTCCCCTCTTCTCTCTCTACCCTCTCTACTGTCATTCATTTCTCCCCCTTGTATTATTTTTCCCTTTCCCCTCACTTCCTCTTGTATGTACTTTTGTATAACCCTGAGGGTCTCCTTCCATTTCCATGCAATTTCCCTTCTCTCTCCCTTTCCCTCCCACCTCTCATCCCTGTTTAATGTTAATCTTCTTCTCATGCTCTTCGTCCCTACTCTGTTCTTAGTTACTCTCCTTATATATCAAAGAAGACATTTGGCATTTGTTTTTTAGGGATCGGCTAGCTTCACTTAGCATAATCTGCTCTAATGCCATCCATTTCCCTGCAAATTCTATGATTTTGTCATTTTTTAATGCAGAGTAATACTCCATTGTGTATAAATGCCACATTTTTTTTAAATCCATTCGTCTATTGAAGGGCATCTAGGTTGGTTCCACAGTCTTGCTATTGTGAATTGTGCTGCTATGAACATCGATGTAGCAGTGTCCCTGTAGCATGCTCTTTTTAGGTCTTTAGGGAATAGACCGAGAAGGGGAATAGCTGGGTCAAATGGTGGTTCCATTCCCAGCTTTCCAAGAAATCTCCATACTGCTTTCCAAATTGGCTGCACCAATTTGCAGTCCCACCAGCAAGTGTACCCTTTTCCCCACATCCTCGCCAGCACTTGTTGTTGTTTGACTTCATAATGGCTGCCAATCTTACTGGAGTGAGATGGTATCTTAGGGTGGTTTTGATTTGCATTTCTCTGACTGCTAGAGATGGTGAGCATTTTTTCATGTACTTGTTGATTTATTGTATGTCCTCCTCTGAGAAATGTCTGTTCAGGTCCTTGGCCCATTTGTTGATTGGGTTATTTGTTATCTTATTGTCTAATTTTTTGAGTTCTTTGTATACTCTGGATATTAGGGCTCTATCTGAAGTGTGAGGAGTAAAGATTTGTTCCCAGGGTGTAGGCTCCCTATTTACCTCTCTTATTGTTTCTTTTGCTGAGAAAAAACTTTTTAGTTTGAGTAAGTCCCATTTGTTGATTCTAGTTATTAACTCTTGTGCTATGGGTGTCCTATTGAGGAATTTGGAGCCCGACCCCACAGTATGTAGATCGTAGCCAACTTTTTCTTCTATCAGACGGCGTGTCTCTGATTTGATATCAAGCTCCTTGATCCATTTTGAGTTAACTTTTGTGCATGGTGAGAGAAAGGGATTCAGTTTCATTTTGTTGCATATGGATTTCCAGTTTTCCAAGCACCATTTGTTGAAGATGCTATCCTTCCTCCATTGCATGCTTTTAGCCCCTTTATCAAATATAAGATAGTTGTAGTTTTGTGGATTGGTTTCTGTGTCCTCTATTCTGTACCATTGGTCCACCCGCCTGTTTTGGTACCAGTACCATGCTGTTTTTGTTACTATTGCTCTGTAGTATAGTTTGAAGTCTGGTATCGCTATACCGCCTGATTCACACTTCCTGCTTAGCATTGTTTTTGCTATTCTGGGTCTTTTATTTTTCCATATGAATTTCATGATTGCTTTCTCTATTTCTACAAGAAATGCCGTTGGGATTTTGATTGGCATTGCATTAAACCTATAGAGAACTTTTGGTAATATTGCCATTTTGATGATGTTAGTTCTGCCTATCCATGAACAGGGTATATTTTTCCATCTTCTAAGATCTTCTTCTATTTCTCTCTTTAGGGTTCTGTAGTTTTCATTGTATAAGTCTTTCACCCCTTTTGTTAGGTTGATTCCCAAGTATTTTATTTTTTTCATGAGGCCCTGGGTTCAAATCCCCATGCACCAAAAAAAAAAAAAAAAAAAAAGTAGCATCAGTGTATTTTTTTTTTTTTGTTAAAAGGGGATTTGACTGGGGATGTAAAATCAGTGGTAAAGTTCTTGCTTAGCTCAAGGCCCTGGGTTCTTTGCACAGCACCATCCAAAAAAGAAAGAAAGACTTTGACTTTTTGTCCTTGAAATTTTTAACTAATTTTAATGGACAAAATTTGTAATATATGGTATACAACATAATATTTTTATAAATCTTTGCATTGTGGAATGGTGAAATCAATCTAATTCATTCAACACCTCACATATTTGTATTCTGTTATGGTGAGAACATTTAAAATTTATTCTCAGCAATTTTCAAGAATATAATACATTTTTATTATTTATAATCACCATGTTATACAACAGATCTCTTGAATTTATTCCTCATATCTGAAATTTTGTATAATTTGACCAATATCTCTCTAATACTCCACTCTCTGCCCAATTATTAGTTCAAATTTTTCAGATTTCACATTTGAGATCTTTTCTCTTTCTGTGCCCGACTTATTTCCGTTAATATAATGTTCTCCATGTTTGTCCATGTTGTTGCTGACATGATTTTATTGTGTAAAGACACCACATTTCCTTTATCTATTCATCTATTGGTGGACACTAGATTGATTCCAAATCTGGGTTCTTATGAATAGAGCTGCAATAAACACAGAGGTGCATCTTCCTTGAAACTTTTTCCCCCCAGTACCAGGGATTGAACCCACTAAGCACTTAACCACTAAGCCACATTCCCAGTCCTTTTTATTCTGGCTTTTCTTGAATTTGTTTTTTAAATTTTTGTGTAGTTGTACACAATGCCTTTATTTTATTTGTTTATTTTTGTGTGGTGCTAAGAATAAAACCCAGGCAAGTGCTCTGCCCCTGAGCTATAGCCCCACCCCACCCCCTTTTTTTTGAAACCTTTGAAACACAACGATGACAGGATTTTTCTTTATTTTGGGGCGGGGAATTGAACTCGGGGGCACTCGGCCACTGAGCCACATCCCCAGCCCTATTTTGTATTTTAGAGACAGGGTCTCATTGAGTTGCCTAGCGCCTTGCTTTTGCTGAGGCTGGCTTTGAACTCACAATCCTCCTGTCTCAGCCTCCCAAGCTCCTGGAATTACAGGCATGCACCACTGCACCCAGCACAACAGAGAATTTTTTTACATAATTCTTCAGTTATGCAACTATGTGTGTGTGTGAATAAAATGATCATGAACATACACATAAAGCCTACCATACATCAAAATAATTCTGGATGGGTAAGGAGATAAGTCTTTAAAATTAAATAGGGAAAATAGAAAAAGAATAGAATTTTATTTTCATTAAAACTTTGAAGAAGGGAAGATCATCCTAAGCATTACAGAAATCCAAGAAATCACAAATAGAATGATGGTCAAATTCAATGCAAAAACGTAAAACTCTGAGATGGGGGATAAAAAAAAGCAACAAACTGGAGGACTTTTTTTTTTTTTTTTGTAGGATGGGGAATTGAACTTAGGGGCACTTTATTACTGAGCTACATCCCCAAGCATTTTTATTTTGAGACAGGGTCTTGCCAAGTTGCTCAGGTTGGTCTGAAATTTGCCATCCTCCTGCCTCCACTTCTTGAATAGCTGGGATTACAAATGTGGACTACCATGCTCAGCTGAAGGAAAATGTTTTTAATAAATGTGCAATCAAGTTTAAGATAATTATTATATAAACAAAATTGATAACAAAAACAGGAGGCTTTTGCTGAGAAACTGAAAAATGATATTGATACACTTCAGGGCAATGTGAAAATATTGAACCTGCTGAGTAGCTAGAGAAAAGCAAAATAGTAATGATATATTTTTAGTCTATTACAGGATAATGTTTATAATATTATTAATAGTCTTAAATCAGAAACAACCTAAATATCCAACAATATTGTAATTTTTGAGTAAACTGCCCAATAAAATATTATTCAGTCCATAAGAAAATGTGTGCACACCATAAAAATCTTTGCAAAGTGTGTAATAATATTTTTTAAATTTTTTTTAGTTGTTGATGGACCTTTATTTATTTATTTGTATGCGATGCTGAGAATCAAACCTAGTGCCTCACACATGCTAGGCAAGCACTTTGCCACTGAGCCACAACCCTAGCTCAAATTATTTTCTTCATTATGACTGCATTTTCCTTTCTTAAAAAATATTTTTTAGTAGTTTATGGACCTTTATTTTATTCATTCATTTATATGCGGTGCTGAGAATTGAACCCAGTGCCTCACACATATAAGGCAAGTGCTCTACCACTGAGCCACCATCCCAGCCCTGTAATAATATTTTTAAAAAATATATTAACAGATCTGCACATTTTTGGTCACCTGATTTATGACAAAGGTGCCCACACAGTTTGGTAGTATCTATTAAAACCAGTCATACCTTGGACTTAGCAATTCTATTCCTGGATACATATTCAATAGAATAGAGGACTTATAACCACCACAAAGATGTTCAGAGCAACATTATTCATAATGGTCCCAACTGGAAGCAATGTTTTTCAATAAAAATACAGATAACTGCATGGCAATATATTTTCACAATGGAACATTATGTGGCAATAAAAAGAAACAAATTGCTGAAACACTCAACAAAACAAATTAATCTTAAAAACATGAGTTAAGGAAGTCAGAGTACATATTGTCCAATTATATTTTTAAAATATTTATGTTTTAGTTGTAGTTGGACACAATACCTTTATTTTATTTATTTTTATATGGTGCTGAGGATCGAACCCAGGGCCTCGTATGTGCTAAGCGAGCGCTCTACCCCAGCCCCAGCCCCTGTCCAATTATTTTTATAGGAAGTTGAAGAATGAGAAAATTGATCTATAGAGATGATTAACATTAGACTGTGGGGTTTTGGAGGAATATCAACTAGGAGAAGAACAGAGATACTTCTGGATGCTGAAGATGTTTTTAATATTTTTCTGGTAGTTGTTACATAGATTTTCATGGGTAAAAATTCATCAGCTACATACTTCTGATCATTGCCCTTTACTATCTGTAAGCTATGAGTGGAAAAAAAAAAAACATCAACAAAGGAGAAGTAAAATTACAACTATGCTTAAAGGATTTGGTTGGGGAGAGAGGAATACAAAACAGCTAAAGAGTGGGAAATTAATACTTTATCTTACAAAACAAAGTCAACAACCGGGCCTGGTGGCACATACCTGTAATCCCAGCAGCTCAGCAATGGCAAGGCATTAAGCAACTCAGTGAGACCCTATCTCTAAATAAAATTAAAAAAGGGCTGGGGATATGGTTCAGTGGCCTAGTGCCCTATGTTCAATCTCTTGTACCAAAATAAATAAATAAATAAAAAGTCAACAAATACCATTCATACTTGACAGAACAAGAAATAAACTATAGATATATTATATGAAGCTATCCATATCCAACTAAAATTATTGACATTCTTATGTGGAGAAAATGGAAAAAGGTTGGTGCTAAGTGAAATGAATCCTCATGGAGGCAGCCACTGATGTTGTTCAAAATTAAAACCCCAGGAAAGGATGGTATACAAATATTGGTGATTTGAAGGAAATGTTAGGTAGGAGTTCAGGGACACTAAGATGGCGGAGAGAGGGTATTAGAAAGAAATCACTACAGGACAAGAAAAGTTCTGGCCCTGTTTACCATAAATCCCCTCTGAGGTCTAATCACCATGACAGCTCCTGACACAGGTTTAAATTTTAAAATGACCAATGGGGGTAAAGAGGGCAGTATTCTAATTAAGTTTTCTAATGTAACAAATGGAGGGGGTGGATTGGAAAATATTCTAATCAGGTATCATGAGATAACCAATGGGAGCCAATGGGGTAAGGTCTTCAATCAGGTCTGTACAGGGAAGAGAAAACCCCACAGTTCAGGATATAAGACCCTAATTTCCAGATACTGGGGCCTTGACATCTGTCTGTTTCTCTGTCTGTCTGTCTCTATCTACTCCACTCTTCCTAACAGAGTATTATGTCCACCTCCAATAAATCTATATCTGTTACTTTTGTGTATCTTGCTTAATTCTTTGTTCCGGCCACCAAGGAACTGAATTTCGACTGGACATCCCAATGGTAACAGGAGCAGAGGACTCATCAGCTAAAAGTTAGAAGCAGTTGTCTTTGAGGAAAAAGAAATGAGAATGAATAGGTCAGGAGCTTGCTGATTTTTATTAGTAGTTGTTTTGTACTACATGACTTTTCAACCATGTTCATGTGTTACATGTTCATGTGTTACATGAACATTGTATCAAAGGATACAATAAAAATTTAAAAAGTCACTGCACAGAAAAATACCTATGATACTTTAAAAAACATTTAGCAATTGTTGTTTTGGAGTGATAACACTGTAGGTGATTTTTATCTTCCAATTTTCTGTTTTTTCTTTTGTATATTTCAATTATTTTTATATTGCATATTTTATTCATATTTTATTTGTACTAGGGATTGAACCTGGGGCATTCCAAGCTACATCCCCATCCCTTTTTATTTTCTATTTTGAGACAAGGGGTCCCTAAGTTTGCCTGTCCAGATTGGTTTCAAACTTGTAATCTTCCTGCCTTAATCTCCTGAGTAGCTGGGATTATTGGCAATGAATATGCATTTTAGAACAAAAATAAGCTTTTTAAGAAAAGAACATATGTGGCTGGGCACTGTTGTACATGCCTGTAATCCCAGGAATTCAGGAGGCTGAGGCAGGTGGATCATGAGTTCAAAGCCAGCCTCAGCAACTTAGTGAGACCCTGTCTCTAAATAAAATATGAAAAAGGGGCTGAGAATATGGCTCAGTAGTCAAGCGCCCTTGGGTTCAATCTCTGGTACCAAAAAAAAGAAGGAAAAAAAACACTTTTTTCCAAATATATAATAATGTGAAAAAATTCATATGATGCCATGCTTATAAAAACAGGACATAAAATTGTAGGTGTAGTAGGGTTTCTACAAATGTTAAATAAAAGCTTAGAAAAGGGAAATCACACAAAGATATTCTCAATGCCTGACTCGGTTAGACAATTGATTTTTTTTTCTTTTTGTTTTTTCAAATTTACTGAAGCCAGATTATTTTCATAGTAGAAATGTTTGGTTAAAAAAAAATAATAAAGTCCAGAGAGGAAAAAGCAAAAGTTACTTCAGTAGATCTCTAAAAATCTATGTTTGAATTATTGGGAGTCTCTGCCACTGGGCTCTCTGCCCCTCTCCCACTCAGCTCCTGTCCTCTGCTGAGCTAGAAGTGGCCTTCCACAAGCCATCCACGCCAAAGCTTTTCCCAGCCGTCACGAACCAGGGTCCCCCTCCTCCTGGTTCCTCTCCTGACCTCAACCCGGGATCTTCTTCTTAGTCCTCACCCTCTCCCATAACCTGTGTTCTCCAGACTTCAAGGAAGACATGTTAAATGGTACAAGCCCGACACATGTGGAAGCTAGAAATGTAAAAATCAAAGTAGAATAGTGATTACTAGAGGCTAGGAAGGAAGCGGGGACCTGGCCACAGAGGGAATGTAGATAGCGAGTACCGCAACACCTGTTAGGAGGGACAAACAAGTTCAGTGTCAAATGACTACAGCTCACAAAAACCTGGTATATATTTTATGAAGGAGTTGAGTAGATGAGCTTGAGGTCTCCAAAAATAAGGAAATCATATGAAGATGGAAATGCTAATTACCCTGATTTGATCGATACACATTGCACACACGTCTTGAAACATCACACTGTATCTCACAAATGTGTACAAGTATTATGCGTTAATTAAAAAAAAAAAATCACTGCAGCTCAGCTCCTCCCTGGGTGTCAAGGCTTGGGATCTTGCTGCCACTCTTTCAACTTCCCACCAACCACTCTGAGCCATTCCTGCCTCTAGGACTTTCTCCTTGGCCTCTGCTTTTCTCCCTGAGCTCTGTATCACTGAGCTCTTGGCTCCTGCTCCAGCGCTCAGGGGCAGCAGCCTGCGCTGACAGTCCTGTGTGATTTGGCTGCACATCACAGTAAGGTCATTTGCATAGCTGTTTTCTTGTTTTCATCTGCCTCCACTTGGAGGCAGAGGCTTTGTCTGTCAGGCTTGCTCTGTGTTCTGTCTCCTAGTTCCTGCAACAGTAACTATTCTATAACTATTTGTTGAAAGAAAGAACCCTGTAGGAACTCCTATCACCATCCCCATTTTATAGGCTTTTTCAGGAAACTAGACTTAGAGAGTCAAGCACTTTGCACATGAGACACTGCCTAGAAGTGAAGATGAGATTTAAACCTGAGGTTCCTGATGTCAAGTCCATACTCTTAACCATAACACACAGACTTTGGGTACATGTGTACATAGTTAGGGGAGGGAAAATAAACTGCGACCCAAAGTTCAAGTTTATAAAGTAAGGGTAGAATAGTGACTGCCAACAGAAAAAATGATTTGCAGTTTCTTATAACTGCCGCTTTGGTCCTCTGTTCTTTTCATACTTGCAGTATTTACAGGTTTTTGTATCCACTTCCACAGTGCAAAAGTGAAGAAAAACAGAGAAGTTCCTTAGCATCCATTAGCTCATTTATCCTTTAGAAGATTGATCTCTCCCTTACTTTTCTGATCTAACCCAGTTCTTCTCAAAATGTGTTTTAATAGCTACTTGGGGGCAAAAATTGTTCTATGGCTAAAGGATTTTTAGAAATGCATTGAACAGAATTTAACATGTTTTTCTTTTTCTGCAGAGCATACTTAAGTTTCTAATTTGCTAATTTATAATGTGAATTTCCAAAAGGAAAGTATAGAATGCATCTTCTCCAAAACAATTTTCTATAGAACTCTATTTTCATGAAACACTCCTTGTAATTAATATTCCAAGGAAGACACTGGCATATGCTTGTCCAATTAATCATTTTGAACATATCTTTAGCAATTGTCAAATTTCCCACTGTTTCTGAAATAGTAATTATTTATTTATTTATTTATTGCTGGGGATCACACATGTCGAGCAAATGGTCTACCCACTGAGTCACATCTCCAGCCCTGAAGAAGACTTTTTAAATAATGTAAACAATATAATAACATTACATAAAATTTTGAAAGAATAGTCACTCATAATCCCAGCTTCCTACTAAAAACTTATTTCTGTTTTTTCACATTTTCTTTCTGGAGGTTAAGATTACAGGTTTTAGAGTCAGAGATAGTTGAATTCAAAGTAAAGTGCCACTTAACTGTTTACTCTATGGACAGATGAATTATTTTCTCATTAAATCACTTAGCAAAGTATGTGGTATACAGTAGTTACTCGATAAAAAGTAGCTTTTAAAAGTATCTGATTTCCTGGGGGTGGTGGCACATGCCTATAATCCCAGTGGCTCAGGAGGCTGAGGCAGGAGGACTGCCAAGTTCAAAACCAGTCTCAGCAACTTAGCGAGACCCTGTCTCAAAATAAAAAATTAAATAGAGCTGGGGATGTTGCTCAATGGTTAAGCACCCTGGGTTTGATCCCTGGTATAAAACAACAACAACAATAACAAAAACCCAGCATCTGATTAAAGGGCCTACATGTTGTTGTTGTTGTTATTATTATTATTGGTACTAGGGATTGGAACCAGAGGCGCTTAACCACTGAGCCACATCCCCAGTACTTTTTTATGTTATTTAGAGACAGGGTCTTGATAGGTTTCTTATGGCCTCCCAAATTGCTGGGATTACAGGCATGTGCTATTTTATCCAATTTTGATTGGCTAACTTTCCTCATACTGACTATGCGAATCCTTTGTCCATTAGAGGTTTGAAAGCATTTTATCTTCCCCATTCTGTGGTTTGACTTTCAACAGCACTTTTAGTTAAATAGTTTTTTTTTTTATCTTCATGTAGTCGATCTTCATGATCATTTGTGCTTTCTTGTTTTAAGAAATTATTCTCTATTGTCAATCATAAAAAATGTCTTTCTATATTATTTTTGTAAAAATGTTTGCATTTTACACTTAAGTACTTAATCTATCTGAATTGAAGCTACTCTAGAGCTAGTTTCCTTTGGGCTATTGCCGAGCACCTCTTCTTAAAAGTCTATCTGGCCCAAGGGAGCATCCACTCATATGGTGACCATCTAAGGAGGAATAGCTGATTTCCGGACCTCCATTCTGTTGCTTTGCTTTATCTCTGGCCCTTTGCCATTATTGCCTTATTGCTTTAATTACTACAGCTTTATTATAACCCTTAATCTCTGGTAGGGTGGCTTTCCTCCATACACTTTTCCAAATTGTCTTGGCTTTCTCGACTCTTTCATATAAATTTTCAAATCAATCCATTAAAAAAAAACAGTAAGGATTATAATCACAATCACATCATTAGCGTTTGAAAAGCCAATTATTGAAAGATTTAATAGTTCTTCTGGAATACTTTTTCTTATATAACTATCTAAGAGCAGGACATGGTGATGCACACCTGTGATTCCAGCAGCTTAGGAGGCTGAGGCAGGAGGATCATGAGTTCAAAGCCAGTCTCAGGAATTTATCAAGGTTCTAAGCAACTCAGGGAGACCCTGACTCTAAACAAAATATTTTAAAAGGGGACTAGGGGAGTGACTCAGTGGTTAACCACCCCTAGATTCAATCCCCAGTATAAAAACAAAAACAAAACAAACAAACAAACTATTTAAGAAACAACAGCGTTTACCAAAGGAGCGAGGAAAGGGTTTATTTACCATATTCTCCAGCCTCTGGTTCTCCTTTTCTTTCACTGCCATTGCCTTGAACCTACATTTACCTGTCTAAATATTTACCAGATCACCTGCTCCTTCTGCATTCCCCAACCCTCCCTTTCCTTTCCCAACACTTCTGTGACTCAGACTCTTCTATCACACTAATTGAGGACAGTAACCTCTCATTTATATCCCTGCTGCTCAAGGCTCTTCCCCCACAGTTCATCCTGATTACTGATTAACGGTCCTAAATCACTGTTTCATCCATCCCCTCCCAACACCACAGCCCTCACCAACTGCATCTGCCCACAGAATAAAGTACAACTCCTGGGTCTGATGCTCATCAGGCCCCACCTTACCTGCCCGACCCTCTCAATTGTCTTCTCCTCCTCCACCAGTAACCTTGAATTCTGCCAGATGTAGTTCCCTGCAGTATCTGGGAAGCCTGCCAATTCATTCTGTCCCCATCCCTGCTCCAGGAATGCCCAGTGCCTGCTCTTCACATCTCAGATCCCACCTGTTCCACCTGGATCAAGGCAGCTTGCTCAGCTCCCAGACCAGAATGGTCAACCTGTGTTGATCATCTTTGGTGTTTCTGTTTACAGTTTTTTTAGCAAAGCAGTGTAAGAACTATTTTGTTATGTTAAGCGAGATTTCTCAACTGAGGCTTTGGCCTAGATAATTCTTTGTTGTGGAGGGCTGTCCTCTGCACTGTTAGGAGGTAGGTGTGACAGCCTCCCTGGCATCTACCTACCGGATGGTATTCTCTGGTGTGGCAGTCAAAACTGTCTCCAGATATTGCCAAATGTCTGCTGGCCTGAGGTCTCACATGAGGAAAATTTGTGTCTCCTGCTGCACTCTTAAAACAGAAGCTTCCTGAAAAATGATTGTAGCTGCCAACTGTTGGCACTAACCACTGAGAACCACCAGGCATCTTTGGACACTTTGGCAGTTGGCAACACTCTGGTTCAGAGCATCTGAAGAAGAGTTGTGCATAGCTCAGGGACATGCCCACATCTACCTCCCCAAGCACACTGACAGCAAGCACCCTGTTGCTCAGGAAGTCTATTCTGCACAGTGTCAACATCTGGAAGGAGGCTCAGGAAAGCATTAAGTGTACCACAGCGACATGATTCCTATTCAACATCTTAGAGGTGGTTTATCATGCAGCAAGATAACAAAACAAGATGTGTGTGTGTAAGTCACATTTGTTAGAAAGATGCAGAGCCATTTGATTCTCAGTGTTTTTTTTGTGTCTAGGGAATGAACCAAGTCATATTCCATGCATTTCACTTTCTTTCTTTCTTTCTTTTTTTTACTCCATGTGCTATTATTATTATTTTTTAAACTCTTTTTTTTTAAATGTTTAGGTTTTAGGTGTAGATGGACTCAACACAATGCTTTTATTTTTATCTGGTGCTGAGAATTGAACCTGGGTCCTGCCCATGCTAGGTGAGCGATCTACTGCTAAGCCACAATCCCAGCCCACCATGTGCTATTATTTTTGTTTATTTATTTTTATGTGGTGCTGAGGATTGAACCCAGGGCCTCACACACGCTAGGAGAGCACTCTACCACTGAGCTACAGCCCTAGCCCCTGCCTTTCACTTTCAAAAGCAATTGAGCAATACCCATCTAAATGGCCAATACTTTGAGAACTCTCTTTTCTTTCTTTCATAGTGGAAATCGACCCCAGGGGTGCTATCCCATGGAGCTGCATCCTAGCCCTTTTTATTTATTTTTGAGACAGGGTCTCACTAATTTGCCAAGACTGGCTTCAAACTTGTGATCATCCTGCTTCAGCCTCTTGAGTGACTGGGATTACAGGCGTGCACCACTGCACCTGGCCTGTGAGAACACTTTTATAGATTCATTTAAGTTGAGGTCATTACTCAAAGTAGCTTCCCCTCTAAGTGCTATATACTCTTTTCTGAGAGGATGTTATGCAGCCTGCCTCTAGGGTACTTGGATCATTTGGGCACCATCTTGAGGCCCTTGAAAGCCCTGGAATCTAGAAAATGCTCCATGTTCCAGTGTCCACAATTTGAATATGCCTTGAGGCTAGGATCTGTGGAGGGCCCACCTCAGGTTTGTCTCCTGGGCTAGGTTGTCATGCCCCACTTTGGGCCTGCTGACTCCTCAGGGAATTGCCCTTCTCCAGGATGTTAGTTACTATGAATACCATGCCAGTCATTCCCCAAAGTTGATCAGGCTGGCCGGCTCAGGACCTCTTCTCTTTCGCTCCCCCATCTGTCCCGACTTCCCTCAGGGATGTGTATCTCCTCTCTTCAGTGCCTTCTGGGGAGGGCCCTGACTCACCTCTCAGGAGCTGGGCTGCAGTGGGGGGGTGGGAGAAGCAGTCTGAAGGGATGCCATAGTTGGTTCTCAGCACCTCCAGAAGATCTTCTGTGTACCTAGAGAGACACCAGCTTATGTTTGGAACCACTGGGTCTAGAGAAGGATGTGTGACCTTCACAAGCAGCATGTAACCCTATTTACCTGATACTTCTCCTGCGCCCCTCCCCACAGGGGGTTTGTTCATTTCCCCCTCAAGGTCCTGTTTCTTGGAGAGGGGAACTGCCAATTAGCTACGTGCAGGTCTGGCTGCAATGCCCAAGGAGCCCACAATTCTTTTAACACCCAAGAGGGCAGCAACCCAAGAAGAAAGAGCAGGGTCCCAGAGAAAGGATGGATTCTTAGCACCAGGATGGGTCCCCTGTTGGTCAGGGCTCGGTGCAAGCTCCCACCTCTGAGATCTTTCTCTGCCCAGGTTGTGGGGGAAAGTCCCTGAAGTGGTCCCACAATTTCTCTGAGGACCCAGGGACAGTCAGAGCATTTTAGTTCTTTATGCAGGGAATCAAAGGGCTCTGGGACGGAGAGAGGGACAGGTCAGAGCAACAGGAAATACTGCTGATTAGCAGCTGGCTCCCCGCCCAGGGTCTGCCAGCTTCACTTACCTAGGGTCAAGTTTTATCTGAGTCCTGTCTGGCTCCATCATCCCTTTTCTCTTCCACTCTTCTGTAGTCACTGAAGGAGTGGAAGGACAGGCAGGGCCCACAGGTTGGGGGCACAGAGAGGGGTGACTCCTGCCTGGCACTGCGGTGCAGGCTTTCTCCAAGAACCAGGGTGGAGGGCAGGTGGAATCGGTTCTTGCCTTCTGAGTCTCTCAGCTCCTAGTGCCAACCTCCTATCTAAGTCCACCCTGGAGGAATTTGATCCTCTAACTGGCTGAGTTCCTGGACTCCTCCCTATCCTTAGGTGTGGTCTCTCCTCCCTTCCTCAGACTGATGCCTTTAGCTACCTCTTGCTCACCTCCCAACCCCCATCCTACATCCTCCCTTAAAGAGCTTTTAGAACTGGCTGGTCCCAAGACAAAAGTCCTCCTGCCCAGGCCCAAGTTGGGGACAAAATCCTTACTCGTCCCTGAAAATCTCCTGGTCACCTGAAGATGGGAAACTTAGGGACAGAGCTCACTAAGCCAATAGCTGTGTCAGATGCTGTTGGCCTGGCATGGGAAGAGGAGGACTGTCTGGAAAAGTGTGAAGAAACCATAAAGATTTCTTCAGGCTAGGTCCCTGGCATTGTTGATGATGGGTTTATCCAGCCAAACAGCTGGGCCTGAATATGCAGGCAAGGGTGGGGGGCTGCATTTAAACATAAGAAGTGGGGCTAGGGTTGTGGCTCAGTGGTAGAGCACTCATTTGGAATGTGTGAGGCACTGGGTTCGATCCTCAGCACCATATAAAATAAATAAATAAAATAAAGGTATTGTGTCCAACTACAACTAAAAAAAAACAACAACAACCATCAGAAGTGCAGCCTGGTGTTTCTAGTTCAAGGCCAGACTTGGCAACTTAGTGAGTCTCAAAATAAAAAGGGCTGGGGACATAGCTCAGTGTTAGAGTGCCCTGGATTCAAACCGCAGTACAGCAAGTTGCAAATTAAGATTTCTGAGCATTTCTGGCTTTGAAAAATGGCCAGATTATATGTTTATCAACTATTTTACTGATTGATGGTTTCTCTTCTTTCTCCAAATAGATTTAAATCCCTTTGAGACCAAACAATGTTATGCACCCACTAGGTTTCTGGCATGAAGCCTGACACATAATAAGTGCTCCTTGGATTTTAGTTGTATAATGGATACAATAATAACATTAGAACAGCAGCAGCCAATGTCTTCTGAGCATGCATGGCTTGCCCCATGCTGTGGGAAATGTAGCATGCGCCTTATCTAAACCTTACAACCACTCTTATAAAGTAAATGCTATCTCTAGTCCCATTTTACAGATAAGGAAGCTGAGGTCAAGAGAGGGGAAGAAACCAGGTTAGAGAGCCACAGGTGTGGAGACAGAGGTTCAGGGGAAGATTCTAGATCATGAGAAAATGGCCCATAAGGGGGTTAAAGGAGTCCGTTGGGGAAGACAGATGCAACCACAGGAAGTAATTATGGACATGATACCAAGGAGACTTCCTACCCCTGTCCCAAACACCTCAAATTATCTCTTGAGGGTCAAGCAGAGTCTTCTAGTTTTACCCTCCTCCTGAAGTACAATGCTTGGGACAAGATAGGGTAGTGATTCAGGAGTCTCAGGGGCCCTGTCATCTCCTGAGGTGGAGGTAAGAGCAGGAAAAAGAAGACAAGGACACTGTTTGAAGAAGGTTAATGACCTCAGCCCCACCCTAACAAAGAACAAGCTGACTCAGCCTCCTCAAACCATTCCACAAGAATGTTCCCTGGGTCACTGATCTCTTAACTCAGTGAGAGGCCTTGAGTTTAAATGCCTGAACTTTAGATTTCCTTGGAGCAGATAACAGGGTACTGAGGACTTCCCCCAAACTTCCTCAAGTGTAGAAGGATCTCCTAAGGGAGGGAAGTGGGGTTAGAGAGCAGGAGGAGGCAGGAAGGGACAGTGGCTGACTGAGACTCAGTGCTGGCTGCCGGACCAGAGACACTTCAGGACAGACACTGGATGAGGAAGGCAGAAATGGCAGGGTGTCCGTTAGAGGAGGGCTTCAGCTCTGATGGGTGCTTCTGCCCTTCCCAAAGTCCCCAAGTGGCCATTATCCATACAAAGTGGCCCTCAGATTAGCCCAGGGTCGTGCCCTAACTCAAGGCCCATCCACATCTAAGATTTAGTGAGAGAAGACAAACTGAATGGGCCAATCAGGTTCTTTTCTTGCAGTTTTGACCTGCTAGCTGTCAAACACAGGCTTTCTCTGAAGAAGAGTCAACTAGAAAACAAAGCAAAACAACACAACAACAACAATAACAGAAACCCACCAGGATTTCTTCAGTGTTCTGCAGGGCTCCTCAATTACTTGATCTTTAAAGGCCATTTTCCCTCTTAAAATTTTTCTTATTGAGATATAATTCACTTCAAACAAAATTCACCATTTTAGTTATTTAAAAATGTACATTCCAGGGCTGGGGATGTGGCTCAAGCAGTAACGCGCTCGCCTGGCATGCGTGCGGCCCGGGTTTGATCCTCAGCACCACATACAAACAAAGATGTTGTGTCCGCCGAAAACTAAAAAATAAAACTTTAAAAAATTCTCTCCCTCTCTCTCTCTCTCTTTTAAAAAAAATGTACATCCTAATAGTTTTTAGTATATTCCCAATGTTGGGGTTGAGCTCAGTGTATGTGCAGCCCAGTGGCACAGCATTTACTTGCCCAACATGCATGAGGCCCTGGGCACACTGCAATCAATCAATCAATCAATAAATAAATAAATAAATTTGTGCAAGATTGTGCTATTATCAGTATTAATCCAATTGCTGAAGGTTTCCATCACCCTAAAAAGAAATCCCATATCTCCAACCCCCCACCCCCACTTGTCTCCCTGCAGCCACTAATCTGTTTTCTGTCTCTATGGATTTGGCTATTCTGGGCATTTCATATAAATGAAACTATACAGAACTTTTAAAGATCATGGTTATGAGTCAGGATTCTTAATCCAGAGACAATGACCTGTAGGGAATGGAGCCCAAAGGCATTATCAGGAAGAACTGCAATGAGATTGTCAACAACTTCAATGATATGAACCTCTTGGAGACCCTCTACCATGGCATCTACACCTAAGGTTTTGATCCATGGCATCTATATGTAAGGTTTTGAGAAGGCCTCTGCCAGGCAGCACTGAACAATTCTTCCTCATAGCAAGGGTACTGATGTGATTGCTCAGACCCAATTTGGAATCAGAAAAATGGCACATTTGCCAAATCATTTCTGTAACAGAGTGAGTTGAATCTGAAGGCCAACCAAGCCTTTGTCCTGACACCTGCTTAAGAGTTGGCTTAGCAGACACAGAAGGCGGTGGTGGCATTAGAAGATCACATGGATGCCCCCTGTCATCCTTGCATTGAGGGTACCAACATGTGTGCTGAGGTGCTGAAGCTGCAGATGGATACTCCCTGCATCCTCGTGGGTACACTTGACCAAATGTTTGACATGCTTAACTGGAGATACTTGTCTCCCAAATACATCAAGATGTTTGTACTGGATGAAATTGAGGAAATTAAGCCATGGATTTAAGGACCAGATCTATGACATATTTCAAAAGCTTGAAATCACTACCCAGGTGGTTTTCTTGTCAGTCACAATGCCCTATGATTGCTGAAGATAACCAGGAAGTTCAGGAGAAAACTCATTCATGTTCTTGTCAAGAAGGAAGGTTTGGCCCTGGGGATGTATCTGCCAATTCTATGTGGAATGAGAGAGAGGAAGCTGGACACACCATTTGACTAGCATGGAACCCTGACCATCTCCCAGGCAGCCATGGTCATCAACATTAAGAGAGAAATTGCATATGGGGCGTGGTGGCACATACCTGTAATCCCAGCTGCTTGGGAGACTGAGGCAGGAGGATTGCAAGTTCAAAGCCAGCTTCAGCAACTTAGCGAAGCCCTAAGCAACTCTGTGAGATCCTGTCTCAAAATAAAATATAAAAAGGGCTGGGGATGTGTCTCAGTTGTCAAGTGCCTCTGGGTCAATCCCCAGTAACAATCCCCCCCCCCAAAAAAAAGGTAAAACTGAAGCCACAGAGTCCACTGTAGAAGACCTTTTGACTGCAAGGGTGTGGCTATTAACATGGTGACAGAAGACAGCAAGAGGACCCTTCAAGATATCAAGACCTTTCACAACACCTCTACCGAGGAGATGCCACTCAGTATTACTGTCCTCATCTGAGAGGGCTGTTACCTATTCCAGGTGAAGGTTCAATCCTGAAGGGCTAGGAGCAGATGGAGAAGGGGAGGGAGCCAAGGGATGGACACTTTTCATTTTTCCTTTGAATAAATGTCACTTTCTGAAGCTAAAGAAAAAGTGGAACTAATATAATATGGGCCTTTTGTGTCTGGCTACTTTCATTTAACAATGTTGCAAGGCTCATTCAAGTTGTTGTGTACAGCAATCCTTCAGTCCTTCTTATGGCTGAATAATATTCCCTTGGGTGAGTATACCATATATATTTTGTTTTGTCTATTCATTGACAGACATTTGTTTCCACTTTCTGGCTATTATGTAATGATACAAAGTGGCCCTCAGATTAGCCCAGGATCGTGTCCTGATTCAAGGCCCATCCACACCTAACACTTAGTGAGAGAAGACAAATTGAGTGGGCCAATCAGGTTCTTCTCTTGCAGTTTTGACCTGCTAGCTGCTGCTATAGGATCATGTACAAGTATTTGTGTGAACATATGGAATTGCTAGGTTTATATGGCAACTCTGTTTAACATTTTAAGAAACTAAGTGTCCAACAACAACTAAACCATTTTACATGCCCAGGAATAATGTGATATAGTTCAGTTTTCCCATATCCTTGTCAATACTTGCTGTTTTCCTTCTTAAATTTTACTTTATTATAAACCAGGTGCAGTGGCACACGCTTGTAATCCCAGCAGCTCAGGAGGCTGAGGCAGGAGGATTGCAAATTCAAAGCCAGCCTCAGAAACTGCAAGGCACTAAACAACTCAGTGAGACCCTTTCTCTAAGTAAAGTACAAAAAAATAGGGCTGGGTATGAGGCTCAGCGGTCAAGTGCCCCTGAGTTAAATCCCTGGTATCAAAAAAATATATATTTTATTAAAGCCATCCTAGTGGGTATGAAGTGGTATCTCAAATTGTTTTAAATGTCTATTGGAATATCTTACCTATTTAAAATTGGGCTGTTTATCTTTTTATTTTTGAGTTGTAAGAATTCTTTGTATAATTTGAATTCCAGTCCCTTATCAGATACATGATTTGCAAATATTTTCTCCCTTTCCTTGGATTATCTTGTCATTTCTTAATGGGTCCCTTGAAACACATTGCTGACAAATCTAGAGGAGTAACCACAGAGGGCACACACCATGCATGCAGCTGTCTACAACACCCCTGTCTGAACTTCAAGAGAGAGTCTCCCATCTTGCAAGACCTATATAGAGAGAGTGGGTCACTTAGGCTCTGACACAGCATGCACTGTGTCAAAATTTGCAAATATTTTGCCAAAGAAACCACATGGAAACTAAGAACTCTGTTTGGAATTAAACTCAACACTAGATGCAAACCTATTTCCCTGGACGCATTTTCAAGAGAAAGGCTACTTACTAAGAAGGCCCTCACATAAAAGTAGAAGAAAGTTCCATCCCAAGAGATGCATAAATTCCCACATGAGAAAAAAAAAATAGCAACATAATTCCTCCAAAAGTAAATAACTCTAAAAACTGATTCCACATATATTGAAGTGGATGAAATTCTGGACAAAGAATTTAAAAGATTGATTGTTAAACTGATCAATGAGTTCAAAGGAGATACAAATAAATAGCTGAATGAACTAAGAAAGACAATGCAGGATATGAAAGAGCAATTTACTAATAAGATAGAGATTCTGAAAAAGAATCAAATAGAAATCTTGGAAATTAAAGCTCAATAAGTCAAATTTAAAAACAATAACAACACCTCAATTGAAAGCCTCAGCAACAGACCAGATCAAGCATAAGAAAGAGTATCAAGGCTTACAGACAAGGTGGACAAATTATCACATTTTGACAATTAATAATAATAATAATAATAAAAACAAGACACTGGGATCAGGATATACGAGATCCCTGAAACAACACTGAAAGCCATTCAACATAAAGATTTAGAGGAGGGAGTAGATTACAGGTGAATGGCAAAGAAAACCTATTCAGTAGCCAGGCAATGCTTGTAATCCCAGTTACTCAGGAGGTTGAGGTAGGAGGGTCACAAGTTTGAGGCCAACCTAAGCAATTTAGACAGATCTGTCTTAAAACAAATAGGGTTGGGGATGCAGTTCAGTAGTAGAGTACTTACTTAGCATGTGTGAAACCTTGTGTTCAATCTCCAGTACTACTAAAAACAAACAAACAAAACAACAACAAAAATAATTATATTCCATGAATTAATAGCAGAAAAATTCATTGGGAATGATATGGACATCCAGGTATTTGAAGCATTTAGAACCTCAAATAGTCATGACTAGAAAACAACTCTGTGACATATTAAACTGCCAAAAGTATAGAACAGAGAATATTAAAAGCTGCACGAGAGAAGCATCAAGTTACTATAATGGCAAACCCATCAGAATTACAGAAGATTTCTCCATAGAAATTCTAAAGGCCAGGAGGATATGGATTGAAGTATTTCAAGCCCTGAAAGAAAATGACTGCCTAACTAGATTGCTATGTACAGAAAAGCTATTCTTCAGAATCAGAGAAGAAATAAAGACTCTAAGACAAATAGGACTTTGTGGCACGTGTCTATAATCTCAGCAATTTGAGAGATTGAGGCAGGAGGTTTGCAAGTTCAAGGCCAACCCTGCAATTTTTAAAGAGACCCTGTCTCAAAGTAAAAAGGGGCTGGGGATGTAGTTCAGTGGTAAAGTACCCCAGTAAACCTCAAACTCACAAAGAAACCTCTAAGATAAACATAAGCTAAAAGAGTTCATGGCCACTGAACCAGCATTTCAGAAAATGCTCAAAAGAATTCTACACCCAGATAAGGAAGCAAGAAAACATGACCACAAAAGCACAGAAAAGAATAAATCTCGCTAGAACAGTAGATTAACAAATGAGAAGCCAGAAAGAATCAAACATTATTATCTCAGCAAACCATCAAACCTCTAAGATGAATAAAGGGGTGGGGAAAGAACACAGGTTATTCAAAACAACCAAAAGAACAGTATAATGATAGGAACTAGTATATGTTTTTCAATAATAGTCTTGAATGTAAATGGTCTGAATTCAATTAAACAATGCAGACTAGCTGATTAGCTTTAAAAACAAGACCCAACTCTTTGTTGTCTGCAAGAGACTTGCTCCCCAAGCAAGGATTTATACAGATTGAAAATGAAATGATGGAGAATGATATTCTAATCAAATGGAATCCACAAGAAAACAGGAGTAGCTATGTTCATATCTGACAAAAGAGACTCCAAGCCCAAATCAGAACAAAGAAAGTCATTATATTGATAAAGGGTCTAATCCATCAAGAAGATATAAAAATTGCAAATATGTATGCACCAAATGTCAGAGTACCAAATTTTATAAAATAAACACTACTAGACACAAACGGAGAGATAAGGCCCAATACAGTAATAGTGGAAAATTTTAATAGCTCACTTTCAACAATAGATAGATCATCCAGGCAAACAAAACCCAACAACAACAACAACAACAAAAAATTAAAGTTAAATTATACTAGATCAAATGGACCTAATAGACATCTACAGAATATTCTATGTGACAACTATAGAATGCATATTATTTTAATCAATACACAGAACTTTCTAAAAACTAAATCATATTTTAGGCCATAAAGCAAGTCTTAACAAAAAAAATCAAAATAACTTCTTGCATTTTATCAGAACATAAGAGAAAAAAATTAGAAATCAACAGCAAGACAAACTGCAGAAATTATACAAACTCATGGAGATTGAGCAATACACTTTTCAATGAGTAGTGGGTAATTGAAGAAATCAGAGGTTTAATTTAAAAATTCCTAGAATCACAAAGCTACCAGTGGGAAACAGAGAAAGTACATATAAGAAGGAAGTTTATAACTGTGAGTGGCTATGTCAGAAAAACAGAGATATTAAATAATAACATAATGATCCTGATGATGCATCCCAAGGCTTTAGAAAAACAAGAACAAACCAAATCCAAAATCAGTAGAAAGAAAGAAATAATAAAGGTCAGATCAGAAATAAATGAAATGGAGACTAAAAGAAAAAAGCAAAGAACTCTTGAAATAAAGAGTTGGTTCTTTGAAAAGATAACCAAAATAGAAAAACCCTGAGTCAAACTAACCAAAAGAAAACAAAGATCTGAATAAATAAAATGAAGATGAAAAAGGAGTTATTACAACAGATACCACTGAAATATAGATGATCATTAGGGAATATTTTGAAGAATTGTATACCAATAAGTTGGAAAATCTAGAAGAAATGGACAAATTTCTATACACCTATGTCCTACCAAAATGGAACCAAGAAGATATAAAAATCCAAATGGATCAATAACTAACAATGAGATTGAAGCAGTAATAAAATGTCTCTCAACAATGAAAAGTTCAGAACCAGATGAATTCACTGCTGAATTTTATCACTTTTAAAGAAGAAATAATACCAAATGTACCTCAAACTATTCCACAAAATAGAAGAAGGAACTCTTTCAAACTCACTCTATGAAGCCAGTATTACTTTGCTACCAAAACCTGATAAGAAGATTAAAAAGAAAAAGAATAAGAAAATGAAAATGATAGACCAATATCTTGGATGAATATAGATGCAAAAATCCTCAATAAAGTATTTGCAAATTGAATTCAAAATCACATCTTCTGAGGCACAACTTTATCTCCAGTGCTGTGGTCCTGCACATGCTAGTTAAGTGCTCCACTACTGAGCTACATCTACATCTTTGAGGCATAGATTTTTTTGTGGAGAGGGGGACGTGTACTGGTGATTGAACCCAGGGCCTTGTGCATGTGAAGCAAGCACTCTACCAACTGAGCTATATCCCCAGCCCTGAGGCATAGGTTTAAAAATTTTTTTTATGAAATCTAATCTGTCTATGTTTTTCTTTTGTAGCTATCCCTTTGTTGTCATATCCAAGAAATCACTTCAAAATCTAACGTCATGAAGCTTTGGCTGTATGTTTTCTTCTAAGAGTTTTAGTTTCATTGACGTAGGTCTTACACTTAGGTATTGCATCCATTTTAATTTTTGTATATCATGTGATTTAGTGATCCAAATTCATTATTTTGCATGTGGATATTCAGTTGTCCAACACTGTTGGTAAGACTTTTCTTTCCCCTCTTGAATGGTTCGCAAACTTTTTCTTTTTTCTGTACTGATGATTGAACTCAGAGGCGATCTACCACTGAACTATACCCCCAGCCCTTTTTACTTTTTATTTTGACACAGGGTCTTGGTAAGTTGCCCAGGCTGGTCTTGAACTTGAGATCCTTCTGCCTCGGTCTCTGGAGTCATTGGGATTACAGGTGTTCACCACCATGCCTGGAAGTGGTTGGCAATCTTTTTGAAAATAATTTATTTTTCTGGACTCTGAATTTATTCCATTGAGCGACATGTCTATCCTCATGCCAGTACCACAGTTCTTACCACTGTAGATTTGTAGTAAATTTTGAAATTAGAAAGTGTGAGTCCACCAACTTTGTTCTTCTTTTTCAAGTCTTTTGGGCTATTCAGAGTCATTTGTATTTACATATAAATTTTAGGATCAATTTCTCCATTGCTGAGTTGGAATATTGCATTGAATCTGTAGATCAGCCTGGGGAGGAGTACCATCTTTATACCACCTCTTCTAATTCATGAACTGGGAATATCTTTTTCTTAACTTAATTCTTTATTTTCTGTTAAGTGTTTTATAATTTTTTGTGTACAAGTCTCACACTTCCTTGGTTAAATTTATTCCTAAGTAGTTAATTCTTTTTCATTGCTATTGTAAATAGTATTGTTTTCTTAATTTCTTTTTTGTATTATTTCTAGTGTATAGAAATATAACTGAGTTTTGTGTTTGATTTTGAATCCTGCTGCTTTGCTGAACTCATTCATTAGTAGTTCTACTTTGTATGTGTGCATGTGTGTGTATTTAGGATTTTCTTTTACATGTGTGTGTGTGTTTGTGTGTTAGTTACTGTGGATCAAATCAAACCTAGGGCCTTATGCATGGTAGGCAAGTACTCTACCGCTGAGCTATATCCCCAGCCATTTCTTATTTTGAGACATGGTCTTACTACATTGATTAAGCTGGCCTCCAACTTTTGATCCTCCTGTCTCAGCCTCCCAGGTAGCCTCCCAAGGTGTTACAGGAATTCACTGCTATAACTGTCTTAAGATTTTCTATATGCAAGTTTTTACCATCTGCTAATAAATAGTTTTGCTTCTTTTTTCTAAAGTAGATTCTTCTAAGTTTCTTTTTCTTTCCTAATTTCTATGGGTGTAACTTTTAATAAACACAATGTTTGATTTTTCATAAATGCCCTTTATTAGGTTGAGGAAGTTTCCTTTTATCTTCATTTTGTGTGTGTATGTGTGTTTCTTTTTTAATCATGGAAAGGGATTAAGATTTGTCAAATTTTCTGCATCAAATGATCATGTTGATGTTTTCCTTCACTATTTATGTAGTATCCTACATAACTGACATTATTCCAAGTTTTAGTATCTAATAACTAGTAGCATGACTGACCAGGACACTATTGAACCACAACACAAAGAAAAGACCACGAACTCCAATTTTATATCAAATTAAAGCAAGCTTATATTGTGTTCACAGAGAGGGCTGGCCAGCAACTGTCTCACCCAGTGATTGTCTCACCCAAAACCAGGCTAGAGAATAGACCCCAGCTCTGTAGGAAAAAAGTTTCATAGCACAAAAAGTTACAAAGTGGGAGGGATCTTGGGAACTCAACAGGATTCTGGCAAGCATAATACAAAGGCAAATAGCAGGTTAATGATCTACATGGCTTAATATTTCAAGGTTGGGAGTAGATTGAGATTCTAACATCAGAATTTATGAGGTGCTGTTGAGGTTTTAGGGAGGGTTGTTATCTGGTCAAAGAAAGCCAGGCATGGGTGAGTTTGGAATTGAACAAGATTAGCCATCAGAGTATGGTCAGGCCAGATAAATATCTTACTAAAATAGAAATAAACTTTTTATAACTTTCTATCTTAGGATAGAATTAGGTTGGTTTTATCATTCCCCTATTGTCTTATGTGTCCCTTTCAAATCTTTGATAGAATGGAGAAAGGTTGCTGAAGGAATTTAAATCACTCTGGGGATAGTCTCCAACTTTCCAGACCCACTCAAAACTGGCCTCCTTGATCTGACCTGACTTGATTTACCTTTCTATACTGACTGTCTACCTCTGGCTTCATTTCCCCCTTTTTAATTATAGGAACTTTTTACTGCTGTAAGAAAAAGGGATGATGCTCATTATGGCTGCTTTGGAGCTGAGAGGGGGTGATGTGAGGTGGGAAAACACCTTAGGAGTTCCCTTTTAGAAGTCAGGTCAGATTGAAGTCTGGTTAGGGAAGAACAGGTTGTAAAGTCATCTGAGGAGGGGTGCTTCTATGAGAGAGAAACAAAAAGACATGAGTACAAAATAAATATTGTAGCATCTGGAACATGTCAATATTTATCATGAAAATAATATAAATTAATAATTTTTCATTAGGAGATGTGAGGGCTGAGAAGTTGACCCCAAAATGAGGCCAGAGTGGACAAGGCCTTCATTTGGGAATGTAAATCTTTAACATCCCCAGAATTTTTTTTTTTTTTAAAGAGAGAGTGAGGGGGAGAGAGAGAGAGAGAGAGAGAGAGAGAGAGAGAGAGAGAGAGAGAGAGAGAGAGAGAGAATATTTAATATTTATTTTTTAGTTTTTCGGCGGACACAACATCTTTGTTTGTATGTGGTACTGAGGATCGAACCCGGGCCGCACGCCAGGCGAGCGCGCTACCGCTTGAGCCACATCCCCAGCCCCACATCCCCAGAATTATCAGGAATGCAAACACAACATTGAATATGTTACAGATGTCCATCCCCATAAGATGTAGTTAAGCTACTTAATGTCAATTGATCTTGGAAAATTTTTACTGGATGACCTCTGTGTCTAGTAGAGAGCCCTTAATTTCTGCTACTTGGGCTAGATAACCATGTTAGCAATTATTAATTCTACTTGAGTAGGAGGTCAGGAAGATCTGTAGACCTTAAACTACTAAAAACTTCTGACTTTGCAGTTTCACTTGATAGTTATTAGACATTTCTTCCTAAGAAACTCTCTTTGTAACCTCCAGTCTTGCTTATTTTGGGGGCTAATACAAGTGTATATCTTAAGTTACATTTAACTACTATATATATTTTAATGTCCAGGAATAAATGACTATTTTGTTTTTAACTGTTTTTGCTAGGTGTTTAAGATGAAGCACGTCAAACTGACTTTTGTTCTTATTTATTGTTAAGAGTCAGCTACCCATGGAAACCACTCTTAAGGGAACTTGAGAGCAGCTTTTTAGTTCTGCTAGTACCATTTGCACTAGGATGGGTCCAGGTGTTGCTGACCATGTGACTTTCCTTGGAAGCATCAGGGATGTCTCCCTTCTCCAGTGACCCTCCTCATCATAGCAAGTGTACTGTTTGGCTTTCTATTTTCCAGTGGTATCATTAATCTCCCTGATTGGGAGGTTATGTAGTCCAGAGTTACAAAGCTCTTTAGAGAAGTTCCCTGTTCCCTGGATTCAGGCTGACTCGGAGAGCAAGAGCCATATATTGGTTTTCTTGGCCCTTTTAATTTAAATTTAATTTTAAGTCTTGATCTTAAACACCTAGCAAATCAGTCTCGCCAGTCTTAAACTAAGAGTACTGGGCTTTGGGCTGTGGCTGTGGCTCAGTGGTAGAGTATCATCTAGCACCTGCAAAGTCCTGGGTTTGATACTCAGCACCACATAAAAATAAATAAAATAAAAGTATTGTGTCTAACTACAACTAAAAAATAAGTATTAAAAAAGAAGTACTGGGCTTTAACTTTAATGTCTATAACTTTACAGTCATTTACCCTTTTTTTAAAATTGGGGTTTGAACTATCTTATCTGTCCTGTAGGTGATGGCTTATTATCTTAAATTAACCCAGGTTGCACTACCTCTGCAAAACATTAACAGTCAAACTTTAGACAGTTTATAAGGAAAATACAAAATAAAATCAACATGAGTAAAAACATATTTAGTTTGTGTAATAATTATCTTGAATTTTGGCTGAGTTATATATTATATCCCCTGTTTGAGATCCTAGTAGTCTTTTTTAATATATATAATTATTTTTTAGTTTTCGGCGGACACAACATCTTTGTTTGTATGTGGTGCTGAGGATCGAACCCAGGCCGCACGCATGCCAGGCGAGCGCACTACTGCTTTAGCCACATCCCCAGCCAGAGATCCTAGTAATCTTAACAACAAAAATAAATCCTTTGAACATAACTTTAAATGAACTGAAGTCTGGCCTACTTTGGAGTCATTCTGACATGTACTAATGTGGGGGGCAGAGCCTTATCTCAGGTAAGGTGGGGCTCTTCATAAATCTTTATAAATACATCTTAAGTAAAGTGTTCTGGTTTTGAAACTGATCTTTGCTTCTTAAATACCCTTTTACAAAGTTTACATATATTGTTGTTTGAGTGCACATGAATATTAGCTAACATAATATGATAGTACATTTAAAACACAAATTAAAGAAAGGCTGAGAACTTTTAACCTTTTGTGGAAAAGTAGCAAAATGCTTTTGTGTTTTACAATATTAACCTTTACAAAGGCTTTCATTAACTTAAAAATACATTTAAATTTTATGCCAGTGTAAAAAATAACATAAAACTTTATATGTTTTATTGATAACAGGTCTAGTTATAGAACATTAAATGATATAAATAAATATCCAATATGTTATTCTTATAAGCCTAAAATTACCATACAACTTGAGTGTGGAGAACACCAGCTTGATATAATGTTCTTTTAAAGCTTCTACCTTAAAGACTTGGGTATCTAAAAGATATGGACACATTTAATATACAAAGAAGAGTAATAGCACCACAATTACATTGATGTTTTATATTAATCAAGTTTAGCTTTTAATGAAATAACATATTATACATTTCAAAATAAAAGTTATTTTAACCACAGTTGTATAATCTTTAATTTTTTCAAGACTATTTGCTCAAAAAACAAAGCTTGATAAACACAATGTTATGGGTAAATTAATGTTTTAAGAAATCCTTGTCTTCTTAACACATAGATTAAACTTTGGTTTATATCAATACATTAACATTTAACTTTAGGGAAAAAAACCTTGAATAATTTTGACTGATTGTTTCACATACATACATAACTAACTTACACAGATCTTTTTATCACTTAGTTAAACCCTCTTATTTATTTCATAATATAAAGACTTTCTTATCCAGAAGCACTTTCTTTTCCCTCTATTGAATATAGTTTCTGTACCTAGAACCTTCTAATTCCTCCTTCTTGTCTGTCAACTCCCTTTTCTATTCACATTCTGAAACAATCCTTGTAAGTTTCTGAATTTGGGCAGATTATTTTATTTTAATAAAAAGAAATACTTTATGTTATTTACAGTACTCTTAATCAGAACATTTTAAACCTTTGGGCCTTTGTATTTAGAATCACATCTGTTTACCATTTCATGAAAACACAATTTTCAAGTATACAGAATTATACCTGTTGGAAATTTAAATTCTTAGTAACATTTTCCAGTGATGACAAAGCAACTTTAAACCCTTTTTAATCTACCAATTTATGAAAACATCAATAATATTACCCAAGGGAACTCAAGGAGGTAAGCGTACTTGATGGTATATTTAACAGTTGGTATTTTAACCTTGTAAATTAATCAGATGTTGAAAGACATTTATGAGTAATTCCATGTCAAATCTACTTTACTTGTTTTTACCAAGATATCAGATAAGCGTATTAAACAGTATTAGCCAATTTTCTGTTGAACAAACTTTTTAGAATCAAGGGATATTAGACATTTTATAGACATCAACATTTTATTAGTTCTTTGATCATCTAGAAAGATTTGTGAATAGAGTTTAATTTTAAAGACATTTTTACTTTTATCTGTTTACACAATTTAAATTGAACCATTTTAAATCATGTGAATTAAAAGTATTTGGATCCATTTTTTTAAAAAAATTTTTATGAGCGCTCATTTTCTATCTGCCAATCTTGATATCATGTACATGACATATGGACACACACACACACACACACATGGTCAGACAACACAATGCACAGTGTGCATACATACAAAAGTAAAGGCCTTGTAGCTTTTCGCAGGTGAATCTCCATTGCAATGTTACAGATGTTTAAAAACTCTGTAATTGAATAAAAAAATAGAACTGATCAGAAAAACATTAACCTAGGTGCATAGGACGAAAATCAAAGAATATGGAATCTAAGAAAAACGAGTCCTAGAAAAAATGACACAGCAGGTAACTATTTTAGTAAAGTACTACACAATTTACTTTTTGGTTTAGTTTAGTTTGAGTTCAGGTAAAAGACATTTTTACTTCTTTTTCCTTGGGCCTGAGATAAGTCTCCTGAGCTTGAAGGCTTCTTCAATTTGCATCTCAGTGTAAGTCCTGGCTTAGGTTTGGAAGGAGCTGGGGGAAACTGCTATTTTGAGCGGAAACCTCATGCCTAAGGCGTTTTAACCACTTTTTTTTCCTAGTTGGTAATTGGACAGATTTGGATGTCAGAAAGTTATTGTACCTTACTTTCTATTACTTTTGAGAACAAAGCTACAATGTTAAGCTCCTTACTGAGATAAGCCACTGGCTGTTGAGCAGGTCTGTTTCCTTGTGTGACCATTTTTAGAGTTATTCTTCCTCTCTCTGTGACAGGTTAAATCTTGCTCCAAGACCTGTTCATAACTCAGGGGGAGTAAACCTTTTGGTAATAGGCTGTTCAGATATTTCTAAGAGGTCTAAGGTAAGGGGTGAGAACAGAAAAACTAGCACTTGTATTCAAGGGAAAAATTGACCTCTTGGCTCCCTACAGAGAAGCAGGAGAAGCATACCTGGGGCATTTGAGACTAAAGGTTGGCTAAGTAATAGCATAACATCTTTCCAGGTGAGGTCAAACATCTGGCATAAGTTCTGAAATATCTCAAAATAAAATACATTGAGTACATCTGATCACAGAAACAGTAATGGGAGACTTTAATCAGGCTTATGAAGGCTC
Organism: Marmota monax; assembly: GCF_021218885.2. Lineage (NCBI taxonomy): Eukaryota > Metazoa > Chordata > Mammalia > Rodentia > Sciuridae > Marmota > Marmota monax. The sequence goes on along the minus strand of NW_026693473.1, from coordinate 7,504,969 downwards.
TGTGGGAACAAAGGGAACCTGGATGTTTTCTTACTAATTATCCCATATTTTTCTTTTAGTCCTACAATCTGAATTGCTAGCAGTTCTGATCGTCAAAGGAAGGGAGGGAAGCATCCAGGAGGGAATGGATGGGGGTGGGGGTCCTCCTGAGAGTCCTCCTATGCTCACACATTAGATTACAGGCAGCACTTTTTGCATCCAACTTAGTTTTTGACTGTTAAGACTCCTTATTAATTATCTTATTTCTGACAAACCAACTTTCAACTGCAAGACTGCATAATACTTCAGAAAACCATTCAAAGACCAGATTGTTACAGTTAAACATCATCTTTTTAGACACGTTTACATCAGTAGGTGACCCATTCAGACAAGATCATTTCCAAGAAACAATCTATAAGATCAACACACTATTGCTCAGGTCTTAAGGGCCAGAAACAGATACAAACAAAACACAATGACAAGCAAACAGAGAGGATCCCCAAACCATGACCAACAGATGGGAACCTTTAAAGCAGACCAGATGGGGGAAAATCTCCCCAATTTCCCAACTCCCACTTACCTGTGTCTCCTACACCAGTGGTACCAAAGATGTCCCCATGAGGGGACCAGATGCTCCCACAAAGGGGAACCAGATGTGTAAAATCAAGGATCTCGGTGTAGTGACTTTACTGCACTCAGATTCCTTTTTTTCAAAGTAGATGAAGGTGGAGCCATTTTTACAGTGCAGGGAAGGAAGGTGGGAGTTCCCTGAAGCAAAAGGGGTTTCAGCAGCTGCTGGGAGTCCCTCAATCCCTCCCCTCACTTACAGGAATAGCTCCTCTGGTTCAGTTTGACCTCAGGCACATCTCCTAACTTTCCAGTAGTCACCTATCAAAAAGTTCACCTTACATCCTTGGCAGCAGGTACAGTGGCTTGGAGTGCCAGGCCTTCCCAAGAAAGCGGAGCAGGGTCTGCTCTGCGGTCCCACCTGGGGTGCCAAAATTTGTAACCAAAAGTTCGGTCCCTGTCCTTAAAGGCAATTAATGCCAATTTACTAATGAAGACACAGTTTTGAGAAAAAGGAAAAAGAAGGTTTATTGCTTTGCTAGCAAAGGAGAAACACAGGGGACTCCTGTCCCAAAGGCTATGACCCTCTTGATCAGGAGGGACAAGGGGTTTTAAAGGAATTTTTTAAGAGTTACATTTCAGTAGAGGTTCCCAGGGCGCCCTGATGGCATGTTATTTCACTTGTTAATTCGGGAGATATTCATTTCCCAGATCCCCAGCTGGCATCTCCCTCCTGCAGTGGGTGTGCTCAAGGCGGCCAACTGTGGGGAGGAAAGATAACACTGTCTTCCTAATCCTGAAGGGGGGTAAAGTTTGTCAAAGTTCCTTAAAACACAGCTCAAAGGAGTGTCAGGATTACTTGCCTTATTATCCATTTTGTTGTTCAGTTACTTAAGTTTATACCAGAGAAGATACACAACAAAAAGGCAGGAAAAAAACATAGAACACAGAATGAGACACAGGGGAACAAGAGCCAGGTGCCAAAACCCAGGGAGCAGTGCAACCTCTTGCTAATCCTCCAAACAGGAGTGTGTATATGCCTCTGCAGACATCTCTCTGTCCCTATCAGAGCAGAGGACAGTGTGACACTTTGCTACTGTCCTACACAGGAGTGTGTATTTGTCTGGCCAGACATCTTATTGTCCCCAGAAAAAATTCCTCACCAGACCAATACCAGAGGACAGTGAAACAATTCGCTACTGTCCAAGACAGAGTGTGTATGTGCCTCACCAGGCACCTCACTGTCCCCAAAAGAGATCTCTCTTAAACCCAATACCAGATGTTATGGGGGCACCACTTACCTATGGAGGCTCCTCCACTGGATACTTGCTAGTTGTTTTACTGTGTCAGTTCACTCCAGCGATTTGATGAGCCGAAGGCACAACCAGGGGCCTTGGAACATCTCAAGGTGCGCACCCCCTGGGGTGGCACTCCAGCCTGGAGTCCCAGAGTGAGGGTCCAGCTTCAGAATATTGGTGGTCTGATTTTGCTGGGGCCACCAAACGTTGAACCACAACACAAAGAAAAGACCACGACCTCCAATTTTAAATCAAATTAAAGCAAGCTTATATTGTGTACACAGCAACTGTCTCACCCAAAGCCAGGCTACAGAACAGCCCCCCAGCTCTCCAGGAAAAAGGTTTTACAGCACAAAAAGTTACAAAGTGGGGGATGTCTTGGGAACTTAACAGCTAACAGGATTCTGGCAAGCATAATACAAAGGCAGATAGCAGGTTAATGAGCTCCATGGCTTAGCATTTCAAGGTAGAGAGTAAATTGAGATTCCAACATCAGAATTTATGAAGTGCTGTTGAGTTTTAGGGAGTGTTGTTATCTGGTCAAGGAGAGCCAGGCATGAGTGAGTTTGGAATTGAACAAGATTAGCCCTCAGAGCATGGTCAGGCCAGATAAATATCTTCATAAAACAGAAATGAACTTTTTACAACTTTGTGATGAGATGGCTCCCCATCTTAGGATAGAATTAGGTTGGTTTTATCAACACTATATTCAAGAAACTGGGGTTGGGGAATCACTCTATAACTATGTGATAAGAATGCACATTATAATATAAAATTCATCTATATGTAGTAGTTAGCTGCAAGAAACCATTCTTAGCTTAGGAAAATGGTGTTCCAGGTTTCAATGTAAACTACTAGCAACCTTTAACGTTTCATGTGGTAAATATCTAATTTCTATTTTCAAGCTCTTCCACCCCAGCCTGACTCACGAGGTCTGTAGTATTTTTCTCCAATCACTGATGTGACCACTAATATCATCAATTCTTGCAATCCTCTGATAAAGTCTGAAATGTATCTTGCATTCATTGCAGGAGCATGTGCCTACCAAGGTGAGATTTTGCATGACTTTGGAGTCAGTCTTGGCCATCTCTCTAATTCCTAGTCTGGTGATATCTCAGACTATCACCTGTACACCATTTTGGGGGAGAGTGTAACTGGGGATTTAACCCAGGGACACTTTACCTCTGAGTTTAATCCCCAGTCTTTTTTATTTTTTATTAAGTCTGAGTCTCGTTAAATTGCTAAGGGCTTCACTAAGTTGCTGAGACTGGCCTTGAATTTTCGATCCTCCTATCTCAGCCTCCTGAGTTGCTAGAATTATAGGTGTTCACCCTGGCTATATTCCGTGTGTGTGTGTATGTGTGTGTGTGTGTGTTGCTGGGTATTGACCCTAGGGCCTTGTGCATGCGAGGCAAACACTCTCCCAACTGAGCTATATCCCCAGCCCTAAACTCCATTTTTACATGTTGAATCATTCTTGTGTTCCTGGGATAAATCCCACTGGCAATGATATATAATCTTTTTAATATGCTGCTCAATTTGGATCATTAGGTTTTTTTTAAAGATTTTTACATATTCTCATAAAGGATATTAGTCTTAGTTTTTCCCTGTAATATCTTTGTCTGGCTTTAGTATTAGGGTAATCTTGGTCTTCTACTTCTTGGTAAAGTTTGAGAAAGAGTGGTATCTATTTAAAGTTTTGGTAGAATTTGCCAGTGGACTCTTAGTCCTCTTTAGAAGAGCCTACTAAGTTGTCAAGCTTGTTGATTTTCCCTCTTTTCAATTTTTAGCTGTTTTAGACTAGATTCTTAATAGTTCTAGGCTGTTAAGTAATTTAAACACAAGTCTAGTGTCAGGTTCTATTGACATCATAAAATATTGCTTCTTGCAAGAACTTTAATTTCACTTTGTAATAAATTGTCATTGTAAACATGTTTTACATTACAGCAGAGATTGATAGGAAAGGAAGATGCTAGTGTGTTGTTGTTTTGCTTTGTTTTTTGAGATGGAGTTTCACTGTGTTGCCCAGGCTGGCCTTGAACTTGTGGTCTTCCTGCTTGAGCCACTGAGTAGTTGGGATTACAGGCCTATACCTCAATGCCTGGCTCAAGATGCTAGTTTTTAAACAAAAAATGTTTGAGTGGAGGCTCTTAGGTGAGTTCATTAGTGAATATTTTTGTGTTATGATGTGTGTGTGTGTGTGTGTGTTTTATTGTGGTACTGGGAATCCAACCGAGAGCCTTTCCTCATGCATGTTAGGCAAGTGCTTTACCACTGAGCTCCACTGCCAGTCCTTCTATGGTGTTTTATTACACATCATCATAACACTCTGGATTCAGCTAACTAATAATTCAAAAAACTTATTATATTTGAGAACTACAAAAAAAATGTGGTACTAAGATCAATACTTTAATGAAACAAAACGTCCACATACAAACTCTAGAAATCAACATGCAGGATGTTTACAGAGAATGATTTGGGAATACACATCCATGAATACGAGCTGGGGTTGTGGCTCAGCGGTAGAGCTCTTGCCTAGCATGTGTGAGGCGCTGGATTCGACCCTCAACACCACATAAATAAATAAATAAAGGTGTTGTGTCCAACTACAACTAAAAACAAAATATTAAAAAAAAAAAAAAACACAAAACATCCATGGACAGGAAAGGGAAGATGCAAGACTGAGCAAAGGGGGAGGGGCCCAACAAAAGCTCAGCAAACCCAAAGGTCACATGGTTCAAATTGCCCTGCTTTGAGGCAAAGTGGCTGGGCCTGTATGCCTGTAGTGACCACTTCTTGGATGCAATCTGTCCCTGGAAGGAGGGGAGGCAAGACCCAGATTTGGGGCTGTCTCCCACCCACACTCCAGCAGCTGGGTGGGTAAGTTCTTCATTCCTGGAGGGAATCTGGGAGGCACCTCACAGGGTCCACTCTGCAGATCTGAGTGTATATGAAGAACTTGGTGTCTGTTTAAGTGTTGGTCATGAATCAGGGAAATGAAATCTACTTGATAAGTGATGTTGGAACCATTGATTGTAACCATGGGGAACACACATGGATTAGACTGTTATCTCATCTTACCCGACATTAATTTCAGATAGACTAAAGAATTGAAAGAAAAAGGAAACAATACACCTAATACTTATCAGCTTGAAGGAGAGGGAAATGCAAGTAAACTTAGATGATGCCAATAAAATGATTAATAGGTTTGATCATATGAAATAAAAATTTTAATTAAAAATTTTACACAAAATTAAAAGGCAAACAAAACTGAGAACATGTTTGCAATGAACACACGAAAATATTAATGCCTATTAATTTATATTTGATTGGTTCTTTGTTATCCTATCCTTCCCTCCCTTTCCTTACTCTAGCTTCGGCCTACAGAGACCATTGAGTTTCTGAGTTTGACTTATTTCACTGAGGACAATACGGTATTCTCCATTACCATCCATTTACTGGCAAATGCCATAATCTCATTCTTTTTAGAAAAGTGATCCTGCAAATAAAAAAGAGAAACCCAACACTTATGTTAATTAAAACTACCATGATAACTAATTAGAACAATTTAAAAACAAACAAAACAACAATAACAAAAACCCACAACGAGCTACCACTTCACACCCATTAGGACAGCTATGATAAAACCAAATAACAGTAGTGGAGTTGGGTCCGTTGCCCCGGCTTGGAACGCACGCGCGTCCACGAGGCTTCACCGGTCCTTGGCCAGTTCGTGCCCACTCGGTCTCCGCCCGCCTCAGTTCTGCCTCGCTGCGAGGCCTGCAGTATGGCCCTCACGCAGATCTACTGCTCAAACCAGTATTCGAAGAGCACTAGGAGTACCGGTATGCCATGTTACCCAGAGAACTTTCCAAACAAGTACTTTCCAAACAAGTACTTTCCAAACATGTCCAAAACCCATGTCATCAATGTCTGAAGAGGGGTGGAGGAGACTTGGTATCCAACAGTTGTCAGTGCATGATTCATGAGCCAGAAACACATACTCTTTCTCTTTAGATGGCCTTTTCCAAAAGAGCAACAAAAATGAAGTGTATCTGGGATCATCAATTAAATCTTTCACAAATTTAATGTATATGTGTATATAAGGTAGTATTCAGTGAATACTTGAAAAATGTATAAATTATTCATCCAGACCTGTGCATGACCTGCATTCTTCACAACAGAGCTCAGTCAAATGCAACTACAAATAGGTTATTGTAAATTGTTTAAGATAAAATTTCTTCTAGCAGGGAGCCATAGTGCACGCTTGTGATCCCAGGAGCTCAGGAGGCTGAGGCAGGAGGATCTTGAGTTCAAAGCCAGCCTCAGCAAAAGCAAGGCACTAAGCAACTCAGTGAGACCCTCCCTTTAAATAAAAAAATATAAAATAGGGCTGAGGATGTGGCTCAGTGGTCAATTGTTCCTGAGTTCAATCCCCAGAACCCCCATCCCAAATTCTTCTAGTCAGTTTTTCTCTTAATATCAATGCCTGTTTTATATTACCTGTTATTTTTATTGAACAAAATTTTTATGTAAAATAATAATAAAAATAAAACAAACAAACCTCCAGCAAACAAAAAGTGTTATCGAGGATGCGGAGAAATTAGATCCCTCATGCATAGTTGATAGTAATTTAAAATGGTACAGCTACTGAGGGAAACACTGTGGGAATTCCTTAAAGAATTAAACACATGTGATTACCATATGATCCAGCAATTCCAGTCATGCAGATATATTCAGAAGCATTAAAAGCAAGGACTTGAACAGATATTTGTAATAAACATAGACAGCAGCATTATTTATAGTACCCAAAAGTAGAAGCTACCAAAATGTTCATTGGCAGATGAATGGATAAACAAAATGTGACATACAATGGACTATTATTTGGCCTTAAAAAGAAATTAATTCTAACATATGCTCCAATATGGATAAATCTGGAAAATATTATTATGCTAAGTGAGATAAACTGAATCCAAATAGCTTGTATGATCTACCCATTTATCTGAGATCCCTAGAATAGTGACACTTATAGAGACAGGAAGTAGAGCCATACGGGTAGAGGGAAGGAGGAGATGATGAATGGGCAGAGTTTCTGTTTGGGGTGATGAAAAAATTCTGGAGGTGGATGGTGGTGATGGTTACCTAACAAGGGGAAGGTACTTTATGCTGCAGAACCAGACATTTAATAAATCGTTAAAGTGGTAAATTCTATGTTAGGTACGTTTACCATGATAAGAAAACCCCAACACATCCGTGCTGAAATGTGAGCAGGCAAAAAATGTAAACAGGTAACTCAAAAAACAAAACAACAAAGTGACTTTTAGGCATATAAAATATTAAATTTCATAAATAACAGTAATTTAAATCAAAAGATCAAGATATAATTTGTCACCTCTAAAACTGGAAAAAATACTTTGTACTAATATTCAATTACAGTATTAGTATTTATGTATTCTCATAACAGGGAAAAAAATTTGTACAAGCTTTCTGGAAAGCATCTTGCAAATTATGCAAATGGTACTTTATTTTACTTTATTTTTATTAGTGCTTTTTATTTTTTATTTATTTTTAAATTTTTTTAATATTTATTTTTTAGTTTTAGGTGGACACAATATCTTTATTTTGTTTTTATGTGGTGCTGAGAATCGAACCCAGTGCCTCACGCTTGCTAGGTGAGCACGCTACCACTTGAGCTACATCCCCAGCCCAGCGCTTTTTATTTTATTAATTATATACAGTAGTTGGGTTCCTCCCAACAAACTCATTCATGTGTGGAAATTTATTCCAGTTCATGATTCATCTTTCATCCTTCCCCTTCTCCCCTCGCCTCTTCTCTTCTCCTCTCTCTACTCTAATAGATTTTCGCTTCCTTGTTTTATTAATTTACAATTGATTGGTTCTTCCATATAATATATATTTCATTACTTATGAAATTTAATGTTTTATATATGTATAAGTCACTTTGTTGTTTTGTGTTGTGAATTGCCTGTTTTATATTTTTGCCTGCTCACATTTCAATGTGGATGTGTTGGGGTTTTTTTTTCTTTTCATACATATATAATCACGATTTCTTAATCCATTTATCTATTGACAGGCATCTGAGACTTAGCTATTGTGAATTGTTCTGCTATAAACACGAAGTGGCTGTACCATGACAGTATGCTGATTTTAATTTTGGGAAAATACCAAGGAGTGGGATAGCTGGGTCCATCCCCAGTTTATTGAGGAATCTCCATATTGTTTTCCAGAGTGGTTTTACTAGTCCACAGTACTACCAACAACTTTCCAGCATCGTTGTTTATATTTTTCCAGCAGTATCATTGTTTATATTATTTTTTGGGTTTTTTTTGGGGGGTGGGTATTGAACTTAGGGGCACTTGACCACTGAGCCACATCTTCAGCCCTACTTTTTTTTTTTTTTAATTTTCATTAGCAGCCTTGGAAAGAGAAATTCACATCAGAACTCAGAGTAAGGCAAAGACCCCAACAAAACCCAAAATATCTGTTTTTTCCTTAATTCTTTATAACAACTTTATAATTAACAACTTTATAACTCCCTATGGGGAGGGGCAATTCCTAGGATAGGTTACCTTAGCAACAGGTTGGAGCAGGGGCAAGTTCTTGATAAGGGTGGAGCTCTAAAGAAATTAACATTTCAGTCATTTCATTTTTTATATCTGACCCTTGCCTATCTGCCTGTCTAATTCTGGCTTCACCAGGAGCTGAAATAAACATTCAGAGACGAATCAGCTTTGTTGGCAAGGCAAGAATTTTACGTCTACTCAAAGGATGCACAAGCAGTCAAAATTGAAATCAGGTGCAGGCAGTCTGATCAGCTTTATCCCTGACACAAGGGTGATTGGCTGCTGTCCATTGGTCCAAACTGACCACAAAGTCTTTGGCGTAAATAGCCACTAAAGAAAGGGACACTTAGCCAGGTCTCCTTGGTTGGGACTGACTGCACTGTCTCCTACTGGGTTATTTAAAGAAATACACCTCAAGTTGTCCCTACCTGCCTTTGTTGCCTTCTGGTGGGAAAGTCCTGTTGGGTTGAATGCCTTTTGGTCTATGGGTGCTGGGTTTGTTGTCTCCTTTCAGCAAAGAATTGAACAGGACACAGAGATAGAAAGCAAGAAGAAAGTTTATTGAAGAGAGAGAAGAGAGATACAAAGATAGACTTCTCCAAAAACAAAGGGCCCCAGAGCTGGGAATCCAGTGGGGAATGTTGGCCTGTTCTCTTTATGGTCTCTGGATGGATTTCCTCCTTCCCTTACCTCCTCTTCTGTCCACTATTATTGATTGGTGCCCCCTCTGTCCAAGAATCTGTTTTTGTTTTTCTATTGAAAAACACTTAGGAGCACAAGCATGGAAGTGTCTGCCTGACTGGATCCCCTGTGTGTGTCAGCGAGCACTTTTGTCAAGCAGGAGATGATCTCATCAGAAGACCCCTCTCCATGCTCCTTTGTTCTAGCCCTGTCCCCGACCTCCTTGCCCTCCTAGCCATCTTGCCCTGGCTGCCTAAGCCCCTCTATCTCTCCCTAACCCTAACCCTCACTTTGTTCTCATGCAGTGGGAAAGTGTTCGGGTTGAATGCCTCTTGGCATGTACACTTAGGAGAAAGTGAAGGCTGGGAAGTACAGATTTTAAAAAGATAGGCAGCCACTGAATGAAATTGGCAGTCAGGAAGTGAGGAAGTTAGAATGGAGTTTCTCCAGTTTGACAGAAAAGACTGATGAGCTTGTTTCCCTCCATGGCAGAAGGTACCACTTGAACAAAGAACTTGAAGTGAAGAGCAAGTGCTGTGAATATTTGTGGTGGAAAATTCAGGAAAAGGGAACAGAAAGGGACCCAGGGCTAGACTATGTGAGTGTACTTGAGGCGACATCACAGAGACCTCTGGGCCTGGCCGGTGTGGCGTGAACAAGGGTGAGTATGTTAGGAAATGAGGTGTGAAATTTAGTGGGGCCAGGTCAATAGGCCTTGAAGGTCCTGGTTAGGACCTTGGGCTTTACTCTGAGGGAAACAGGAAGCCTTTGGAGGGTTCTGAGCTGAAGTCCTGATTTCAGTTTTAAAAGAAGCACTGGCTAATATTTGGAGCACACTCTACTAAGAGTCAAGGGTGGAAGCAACACAGATCAGTTAGGAGGTTATTAAAATTCCAGACAAGACAGGATGGTGCCTGGCCCTGATAGATTGTATTTTGAAAGTGGAGCCATGGATCAGATATTGGATGTGAGATGAAGACAGGAACCTGGTGACTGTAAAGGATTTTGTTTGCTTATGTTTTTGTTATTGAGACAGGGTCTCACTTACGTTTCTCAGGCAAACAATCCTCCCCTGCCTCAGCCTGTGTTGTGGTTTAGGTCTGGAATGTTCCTTAAAATGTTCATGTTTGGGGAGCATAATCCCCAATGCGGCGAGGTTCAAAGGTGAGTTTAGGGGGCAATGATGAGGGCTCTGACCTCATAGGTGAATTAATCCATTTGCTGGATTAATCCATTGATAGTTGAATGGACCACTAGGTGATAACTGTAGGCAAGTGGGAAATGGCTAGAGGAGATGAGTCATTGGGGGTACAGCCTTGGGAAATATGTCTCTCCCTGGCCCCCTTCCTCCCTTTTCTGTCTTTCTCTCTCTCTCTCCCCACTCCCACTTCTTCCTGGCTGCCATGAACTGAACAGTTTTCCTCTGTCACATCCTTCCATCCTGATGTTCTGCCTTACCTCAGGCCCAGATCAATGGAATCAGTGGGATTGGCTGACTGTGAACGAAACCTCAAATACATTTTTCCTCTAAGTATTTCTTGTCAGATATTTTGGTCACAGCAATAAAGATATGACCAACAAAACCTGATTCCAGGGTTTTGATCTGAATAAGAGTGAATTTTGGTCTTAATTACTGAGATGAAGAATACTATTGGAGAAGGGGATTTGGGGAGCAAGGAATCGAGGGACTGACTCTGGAAAGGTTAAGTGGGAGGTACCTGCTGGGAATCAAGTATAGAAGCAGTCTGAGTAGTTGGAAGCATGAGTCTGGAGATTTGAAGTGAAATCAAGGCCACAGACATTAACGTGGAAGCTAAAAGTGCATGGATAAGTAGTTAGGGTGTGGACAGAATGAGAACATCTAGTTAGTGGAGTAGAATGGATAAGAGCCCTGGGTACTCCAATATTTGGAGGTTAGGAAGAGGAGGGAGCATCAGCAGAGAGGACTGAGGTGGGGCAGTGAGTAGAGGAAGACCAGAAAGTGGTATTAATACCATCTGCCCCCCACTTTCTGTACAAACTGATTACAAGCGTGCATCAAAATCTTGTGTTAAACTTGCTTCAATGGGCTGAAGCAAGATGGAGGTCAGTGGTAGAGCACGTGGTTACCCTTTGTAAGGCCCTGATGAGGAGTGGGAGGACCCGGTGCAAGGATGATAGAGGTTCCCCTGACATCAGAATAAGTCCAATTGAAAATTTTTCTGCAACGCATCTTGCAAATTATTGAGATGTTTTAAATGTTCACATTTATTGATCCAAAATCCAATCACTAGGGAGCTACTCTGAGGAAATAATTAGAAACACAGGTACAAATAGATTCATAGGAATTCTTATTATAGTATTTTAACTCTGAAAAAGATGAATCAACCTAAACACCTATTAGTAGAGCTTGGTTAAATAAGTGTTAGCATATTTATTCATTTTTCCATTCAATAAGTATTTGTTAAGTGTGCCAGGTACTTGAAAGGGCTTTGTCATAGATCAGGAGGGGTGGGAGGGAGTCTTTGGTGCTATCTACAAGGCAAAAAGACATGAGGTCAGTTTTATTATTCTGAATTTGGGGCCCGGTATGAGAAACAGCAACATCAAAAAGTGCCATCGGATAAGAGTCCAGATGCCTGATGCTAAGAACTGCTCACAATGTCCACTGGAGAGTAATCAAGACTGGCCCAATGATTAGGGCTTTGATCTCATGGGTGAATTAATCCATTTGCTGGATTAATCCATCTACAAGGCACACCAAGGTCATATAACATTCAGTGTTTTCAGTTTCTTTAGACTCAAGGAATCTCCTATTGTTCTATTACTATGCTTATAATTGTCTATGGTCATAAAATTTCCAAAAAAAAAAAACAAAAACCCGGCAAAAAAGCATAGGTCCCATTAAATAGGGTTGGTGAGGTAATGACTCTCTGCCATGGGATATAATAGGGAGAAAGCAAATCATAATTTTTTTTTTGTACTGGAGACTGAACCCAGGGGTGCTTACCACTGAGCTACATCTAAAACCCATTTTATTTTTTATTTTGAGACAGGGTCTCATTCAGTTGCTGAGACTGCCATCCTCTTGTCTTACCCTCCACTGGGATTATAAAAGTGTGCCACCAGACCAGCCAAATAACAACATGTTGCTGCATCATGTTAAAATCAAATTGTTATTCAAGGATTATTCCTCTTCCAGTATACTAATTCTCTCCTCCTACTATACATACAACTTTTAAAAATTAATTCATTTTAACATATTTCAGTATGTGGGTATTTTAAATGTGCATTAATATATACAGTTATATTAAATTATGACAAATGAAAATATCAAAAGCTTTAAAATTTAGAATTTAAAATATAATCTTATTGAGCTGGACGTGGTACCACACGACTGTGATCCCAGAGACTGGGCAGCTGAGGCAAGAGAATGGCAGCAGGGACGAGGCTGGACTCAGCAACTAAATGAGACCCTGTCTCAAAATAAAAAGGGCTGAGGAGGTAGTTCAGTGGCTTCAATTTCATATATATATATAATTTTTTCCTTATCAATTGTTATCAGTCACATTACAATTCTTATTCCATGGACTTTAACCTCTTGATTTGAGAATCATTAAGAAAACATGTTTTCTTATTTATAGGAACAAGACAATATAGTAATAATTTTGTGTTGACCAGGGAATTTTTTTTTTTTTAGAGATTGGGTCTCCCTATGTTGTCCAGGTTGGCTCTGATACTCTTTTTTTTTTTTTAATATTTTTAAAGTTGTCAATGGACTTTATTTATATACAGTGCAGAGAATCGAACCCAGGGCCTCACACATGCTAGGCAAGCGCTCACCACTGAGCTACAACCCCAGCCCTCCAGGTTGGCTCTGATATCCTGGTTCAAGTGATCTTCTTGCCAGCTGGTTCAAGTGATCTTCTTGCCATCTTCCTGAGAAGCTGGGACTACAGGCACATGCCACTGTGCTCAGCTGACCGGAATCTTTTACTTTTCCTCCTTCTCTTCCTTCTCCCCTCCTCCTCTTCCTTCTCCCCTCCTCCTCCTCCTCCTCTTCCTCCTCCTCCTCCCCCCTCCTCCTCCCCTCCTCCTCCTATTCCTCCACCCCTTACCTCCCCTTCCCATCCCTTTCCCCCTCCCCTCTTGTTTTCCTTCTCCTCCTCCTCCTCCTTCTTCTCTTTCTCCCTATACTGTTAAACCCAGGGCTTTGCACATGCTAGGGAATACTCTGCCACTGAGTTATGCCATTTATCTATTTTTAATCAATTTCATTTCCTTGGCCAGGCATAGTGGCACACACATGTAATCCCAGCAGCTTTGGAGGCTAGGCAGGAAGATAAAAAATTCAAAGCCAGCCTCAGCAACTTAGTGAGACCCTGTTTCAAAATAAAAATGGCTGGACATGTAGCTCAGTGCCCCTAGGTTCAATCCCCAGCCCAAAAAAGAGGGGGCACTACATATGATCACTGGGCATCAGTGCTATTGCTACATGTCAGCCTCAGTCAGTTGGTGGAAGCAGTTCTAGAGTGAAATTGATGTCACCCGGATCACAGACCTCTGTAATCATTATAAAAGAAGCCACAAGTTTTTGGCCATTTTCAGCTCCAATTGGATGGGAAAATGGTTTCTGCCCCTCACCAAGACTTATGGTGGGAAGAATCTGCTAAAGCAGAGGGTTTCATGTGCCAGTGGCCAATACAATGACACATGTCAGTGTAATAGAAACCCAGTTATTTTCTCATAATATGAAGCTCTGGGGGAAGCAGTTGATGACAAGGACTCAACCATTTCTCAAGTTGTGTCTGGGTAGCATGACTTGTGACTTCTCATGACTGATTGCCTAAAGGGTCCCAGGTGGCACCCCTGCCAGCAGGTCTAGCCTCAAGACAGACAGAAGAGGGGCAGAGCTCTGCCAACTGCATCATCTTCCCTTTTATTGAAAAGGCAAAATCTTTCCTAGAAATCCTCCATAGACCTTTGCACATGTCTCTTTAACCAGAATTGTCATAAAGCCCACCCTGGAAATGAGGGAAACTGGGAAGATATTTAGTTGGTAGATTGCTACCTCCTCCAACAAACTGGAGCTCTGTTACAACAAAAAGGAAGAAGTGGAGCTAGGATAAGCAATGAGCACTGTTGGCTCCAATTAGGACTGGGCCTGAAAGGGTGATAAGAACCACCAAATTTCTCCCCATGCCATTTATCCAGAGACCATATTATATGGTTTTTGTATTAGCCTGCTTTCTGTTGCTCTAACAAAATACCTGATGATGGGTACTCTATAAAGAAATGAGGTTTATTTATTTCAGAGTCCAAGATTTGGCAGCCCCTGCAGCTGAACTTTAGTGAGGGTCATCACAACATGGTGAATGACATCATGGTGGGAGGATATGCAAGGGGTAAAGATTTCATGGCCAGGAAACTGGGGAGGGACAAGTCTTGCTCTTTTTATAACAACCCGCTCTCACAGGAGCAAATGGGGCCCATGAGAAGTCCATTACTTCCTTCAAGGGCCTCATCCCCAGTGGCCGAATTACCTCCCACTAGGCCCATCTCTTGCAGGTTCTACCACCTCAACACTGCCACACTGAGGACCAAGCCTCCAGCCTATGAACCTTTGGGGGACAAACCACATCCACATCATCACAAGCTCCAAAAAAAGCCAACACTGTAAGAGCAGATGTCCCAGTTTACAATATGTGCGTATGTGGGGGTAGGGAAGGTATCTCTGAGAAGTCACTGGAAGCAGCCAAAGCCCCCATTCCTGAACCTCTGTGATGTCACACTTGACATTTCTTCCCTTCTCTGCTGTAGTCACAGCAGTCTGGGTGCCAAAACAGAAGAGGGATCTGGTGGCCCTCATTTCTCTGAGAACAGGAGGCCTAGCCATGCCTTTCTCATAGTATGTCATGCACCAACTCCAACTCTGCTCAGATATTCCTGGTTTCTCCCAATCCTCTTTCAGCTTTAATGCAATGCTGCTGGTCACTTTCAGTGGCCTTTTCTCCTTCCCATGAGTGTCCCATGCAAGCTGTCAGTTTTCTTAACAAAGAGATAGAAGGGAAAATAGACAATGATAGTGCAGAGGCAGGGAAGTGGATAGACAGGGTCAGCAGGGGAAGGAGGATATAGAGTTAGGGGAAACCCGATATGCAAGCACAGAGGTGTAGAGAGCCTGATGCATTTAGGGAACTTTGGGTGACTGATAATGCTGGTGACATTTGGTGGAGTCTTCATGGTCTGTCTCTAGCCTGGATATTTAGAGCTGTCCTTAAGGTATGTAAGTCTGACCTCAGGTGAGCCAGACCTCACAGGGAGCTCTGGGTTGCCCCAGACTAGAACTGAGCCTGGCTCTGGTTTCAGTTGCAGGTGGCTGGCCCAGAATGGGGAGTGGGCTTTTCCCGAGGTAATGGGACTTCTCTTTGTCCTAACCATCTGCAGTATGATTTCTCTCAATTTCTCAGATCCTGGTATCTTGCATCGAGGTAAGACTTCAGACCCCTGAGAGAAGGAGGTGGCACCCCAAGGGCTGATGCCTTCAGAGGTGATTTCTAAAGTGCTAACCCCACCTATGAACTCAGGATCCCTCTCTCCATGTCATCATTACTTAGGCCCTGGCACTTCATTTCCCAAGCCCCTGAGGTGAGAAGAAACAGAATCCTGGAGGTTTTCCAGTTGCTTTAGTGGGGAGGACTGAGCAGGCTGGCAAGAGAGGCAGCAGGCTCTTCCAAACCACGCAGTTCACCCTTCCTCCTTCCCATTTCACACCCGATTCCAAAGGGGGGAGCTCCATGTAGAGCTCCTGTGGCTGGACAGCCCTTCTCTCTGACTGCCGCCCATCTGAGTGGTCAGCTTGCTCAAGGGACCGGGATTCCCCTGCCCACCTCCTCCCCACCCTTCTTGTTGCCCAGTGATACTATGGGGCAGCCCCAAGCATCAGAGTGGTGGAAGGGCCTCCTGCCATTGCCCAAACCTCTTCCCATGCCAGGCGCCTTCAAGCAGGACCCTGAGGCAGCATATGTGGCCTTTCAAATGCCCTGGTGCCCACATTGTTCCTTCCACTGCCTTCCCTGGACCTTCCACTGCCCCTTATGCAACATCTGTGTGGAGGTGAGTACTCCTCCTTCCTGTTCACTCTCCCTTCCCCAGGCACCTAGCCAGGACTGGGAACCTCACATCATATGTGGGCCAAGGGTGGGTATGAGACCATCTTCCCAGACTGCTAAAAGTGGCTCTCAGCCACTCTAGGTCACTTACATCTGTATCGCCTCTGTGTCTGTATGTGTCCTGAGAGGCTGGCCTTGCTTGCACAGGTGCTGATAGGCAAAGGGCATCTCATCTGTGCTGAGCCTGGTGGAGTCAGGGGGAGGAAAGGCAGCACCTGTCTCATCCTCTGGCTTACAGATACTAGATACCCAGACCTTTAGGCTGACTGATGCCTGTCCACCTCTGGGTGTCCAAGCTGGAGGGTTTCCTGGGTTCTGAGTGCTCTTTTCTCACGTGCACACCCTGAGTAGACTTACAAGTGCAGAAGGCTGGCTGGGCAAGCAAGTTCTTCACATCCTTATTCAGTATCTGAGAAAATAGAGGCTCAGACTTACCCTATACCTTGCTTGAAGTGACACCAGGCAGGTCTTATCTCTAAAGACTTCACTCAGGACAGGTGACCTGATGAGCCATGGCGTCCTAACTGTGCTCTAACCATGGAAATGCTAGTTTCGCCCTGGATATGGGAGCCCGTGCATAGGGCCAAGAGCAGGAGGTCTAGGGGCTAGGTTGGGGGAGGCCTCAAGATTTGGGGCTGATGGGCTAGGCCAGATAGACCCTTGAGGCCTTCCTCCTCTCCCCTAGGACTTTGACCACCACTGCAAGTGGGTCAATAATTGCATCGGTCATCACAACTTCCGCATCTTCTTGCCACTGCTCATATCCCTTGCCTCTACCTGAGTGTCCTGCTGGCTACCTGCCTGATATTCCTCCTGCGCACGAGACACGGACCCTTCTCCCTGGACAAAGCCATGGCGTATCCACACCGTACCAAGGGCCCGCAGTGGGAAGAGCACAGGCTTGGGACTGGAGGGACCGACAGCCAAGGGGCAGGGTAACCGATGGTGGGGCTGACGTGGGTGGGGCTAGAGGGAGGAGCCACTTGGGAGGACCTGTGAAGGACAGGTTGAAGGCGAGTGGGTCAGGGAGATGGATGGGGTAGGATGGACTGTGGAGTTAAGAATCTAGCGGAGCCAGGGAGTGGGGCAATGAAGGTTGAGAAGGAACAGGCGGGACAACAGCGCGGTGGAGTGAGGTTTCGCTTTGCTGACTGGACCAAGCGTTCAGTCCAGGGTGGAAGAGTGGGTGGGCGGGGCTAACTAGGACGGGGTTTTGGGGCGTGGTCAAGTAGAGGGGCGGGGCCAAAGAATAACGCTTTGGTGGCTTGGCTTCTTAGCCAAGCTTCATCCTAGCTCTACCTTCCACCAGCCTCCTGCTGCCGCTCATCCTGCTCCTGCTGATCCAAGCTGCGTGGGTGAGCGCCGCCAGGCGCCCCTAAGAGGGCCAGGTAAGCAGGGCAGAATGTTCTTGCACATCTGCGGCTCCAGCACTTTCTGTGCTTTCTCCACTGCCCTTGCTTCTTGAGTCCTTCTGGACCCATCCCTTAAGATGCAGCTCAAATCTCTCCTCCCCCTGGAGCTCAGTGTTCCTTCTCCCTCCTGGGCACATTGAGTGGAGAGCCTACTGTGTGCCAGGCTGAGTGTTTTTTGAGGGATGTGTGTAGAGGTAAGTACATCCTGCACTTGTGTTGATAAGCAACCGGCCGACACCCAGGAACACTCTGAGAGGGGGTCATACCAGAGTGTTGTAGCATACTGGAAGAAACTGAGAGTTTGGCGAGGCCCACGGTTGTAGAGGAGGACATGCAGCTCTTTATGTCCTAGGTATCACTGTGGAGAGGCAGAGGACAGGGGGGCATTGCCTGATGAGAGGCACCTGTGCAAAAAGGCACAGAAACCCGAAAGTAGGATGTTAACAGAACGATGAGAAAAAGGCTCTAATTCAAGCCCAAGGGCAATGAAGTTGACCCCGTGTGTGTGTGTGGGGGGTCAAGATTAAAAAGACCCACAAAGTCAAGCGTGGAATTTAGTTTTGGTGAAGGGGAAACCTGGGAACCATCTTGGGATTTTTTTTTTTAAGTCGCTTATTGAGGAAATGGTAAAAATTACCCTTTTTAGTCTATAGTTAGGGATTTTGACAAATGGATACTGTCCTGCATTCTCCACTATGACTAAAGTTAGACCAGTTTTATTACCCCAGAAAATCCTTTCATCATCTTTTGTTGTCAGTTTCTCTCCCTATGTCCTGGTTTTTCTTTTTCCAGAATCATGTAAAAATGGAGTTGTTGTCTTTTTAGCCTGGCTTCATTCATTTAGCACAATGCATTTGAGATTCATTCATGTTATTGCTCATATCAGTAGTTCATTTCCTTTTATTGTTATGTAATATTGTATGGATGCCCTACAGGTTATTTATACATTCACCAATGGAAGGATTTTTACATTGTATGTAGCTTTTGGCAGTATTTTTTGTTTGTTTTTGGGTTTTTTGTACCAGGGATTGAACCCAGGGATGCTTAACCATTGAGCTACATTCCCAGATCCCCTCCCCCTTTGTGTTTTCTTTATGGAAATTTTTTCTTTTTTTAATCTTAAGACAGGTTCTCGCTAAGTTGCTTAGGGCATCACTGAGTTGCTGAGACTGGCTTTGAACTTGAAATCCTCCTGCCTTAGCCTCCCAAACTTCTGGGATTACAGGTGTGGGCCATGGTGTCCAGGTAGTTTTGGGCAGTTACAAATACATTTGCTACAAACATTGGTATATAGGCATTGAACATAAGTTTTCAGTTCTGTTGGGTAAATTCTTAGGGGTCATTGCTGAGTCATAAGGTAACCGTTTGTGGAACTTTATAGGAAATTGTAAAATTTGTCTTCTAAAACCACTATACAATTTCTAGTTTCTACCAGCAATGTATGAGAATTCCAGTTGCTCCACATCCTCACCAACATTTGACCCTGTCATTTGTTGTTATTTTCTTTCGTCTTTTAATCGTAACCTAATAAATGAGTCGTGGTATCTCATTAAGGCTCCAGGTTGAGTTTTCCTATTGAGTAATGATGTTGGGCATATTTTCATGTCTTTTGCCCATTAAAACAACAACAAAAAAAAGGGTTGTTTTCTTATTGAGTTTTAAGAGTTTTCTACATCAGATTCAGATCTAGGTTTTGTAAATCTCTTCTTGCAATCTGTTCCTTGTCATTCCATTTTCTTCATAGCATTTTCCCAAGAGCAGGAGTTCTTAGTGTTGTTTTTCCAGGACTGGGGGTTGAATCAGGGGTGCTTGACCACTGAGTTCTCCCGAAGCATTTTGTAGTTGTTGTTCATTCTACGTAGAAAATTATGTCATCTGTGAAGAACAGTTTCATTACCTTCTTTCCAATCTGTGTGTCTTTATTGCTTTTTCTTTTTAGTGTTGAATAGGAATGATAGGAGTGGGCATCTTTACCATGGGATTCCTTTAGTATGGCAATCACTTGACTAAAGGCTCTTTCAAGAAGACTGGTGGGCAGCATCAGTGGGGGAGGGGAAGCTTCAGACCCCGAGACAGTGAACAGACAGAGGAGCCTCTCTGCTCATCACCTCCCATCCTTTTAGTCACCACCCCACCACTGCCATATGTGGTTCTCTCCCCCCTGTGACTCCTGTGCTTGGCCCTTATTCCTCAGCCCTGTGGTCTGCCTTTCTTCTCTCCAGCTTCTAGTATCATCATTGAGTTTGCCTGGCAGCCTTTTCCCTCCCTCCATCCTGTGGTTCTTCCAGCCCCAGGTCAGGCCATAGGCCATCGCCCTTCCTCCTCTGCTCAGAATGAGGCTCTCCAAGTCCAGGATCCTCAGTCTCAAGGGACCTAAATGTGGTCTGCACTGGGATTCACCAGACAGGGCTCCTTTCCATTACCTGCAGCACCCATCTCAGGCACTGATCCCATGCTCCAACTTTCACTCCCACCATACTCCATTCCCTGACTGCAACTCCTCCTGGAGTCACTTGCTTGGTGGTTGGTGGCAAGGACTCTAGAGCCAGACCACATAAGTCCAAATCACAGCTCTTCAACATACCAGCAGGGAGACCTTGGGTATGCTACTTAGCCACCTGGTTGCTCAGTTTTCTATCTGTAAAAGAGTGAAGCATGGGTCAATTCACGTAAGAAACAGAACAGTGGCTGATAACATAAAGTGCCCTGTGTGCTGCTATTACTCTTACTACCATTCCTTCCCATGGTCATTTACACATGTTTGTGCTTCATCTTAAAAGCCAAGCAATCCCCACTCTTAATGTCCCAGGCCTCCACTCCACTTGTTGTACCCTCTGTGCCTTATTCTCTGAAAGAGTATGCTCTTGAACTTGTAATCCTCCCGCCTGAGTCTCCCGAGTCGTTGGGATTACATAAGTGTGCCACCATGCCCGATTTGACTGAGGCATTCTTGATGCCCTGAAATATTTCTGGCTGAGGGCGCATCTCAGTGGTAGAGCTTGTGCTTAGCATGAACTGGGCCTGAGTTCTTCAATCCCCAGCGCACAAAGAAAAAAAATCTGAATAAATGAGTGAACCTACAAACAAAAGAATCAACATTTGGGGATAGAAGAAAAGAGAGAAAGGATCAGAGAGAAGCCTGGTGCCCTGATCCCCCAGGATAAGGGGAAGAAGGAGAGGCAGCAGGAAGTTGGGCAGAAAATGGGGCAAGAAGAAAATTCCACTTGATTTCGGTCCTGTGGGGGTATGGTGGCTTTTGAGACACAGAATTGGAGAAGGAGCCCCAGGAGTGGAGCCAGTAAGGGAGGCTGGTCCTGGTGCTTCAGAGCTGTTGGATTCTATTCATGTCTAATAGGGTTCCATGTGGGGAAAGGAAAGTATTCAGATTTTCTGCTCAGTTCTTAAAAATTTACTAATTATCTGGGGCTGGGGCTGGGGCTCAGTGGTAAAGCGCTTGCCTCACACATGCAAGGCACTGGGTTTGATCCTCAGTACCACATAAAAATAAATAAAGAGATTATGTCCATCTATAACTAAAAAACAAAATTTACTAATTATTATTCCTTTAAGCATTTTTATATACACTATGTACAATCAATCAACATTTTCTATACTTTATATCCATCTAATCAAAAATTCTTTCAGTAAATTTAAAAATTCTGTAAAGTTTTTTAACACTTTGCCATTAATTAATTATTATTATTATTATTTTTTTTGGTACTAGGGATTGAACCCAGGGGTACTTTATCATTTAAGCTACATCCCCAATCCCTCTTATATTTTGTTTTGAGATAGGGTCTCACTAAGTTACTGAGGGTCTTGCTAAGTTGCTGAGGCTGGCCTTGAACTTTTGATCCTCCTGCCTCAACTTCCCAAGTCACTAGGATTCCAGGTGTGCGCCACTGCACCTGGCACGATGCTAGTTTCTTAAGTGCTGTGAACACATTAAAGGAGGCAGAACACGTAGAACACAATAGTTCATGTTGTTTTTTGGACATGGTGGAATATTCCAGAGCTGTCCTGATGTGGAATCCTAGTTCCTCATAGTGGAGAATAGTGTTGAAGATCAAAGTCTTCATGCAAGGGTCAATGGAGAGTTGGGGTGGACAGAGGTGCTGCTGGGCCACTTTCCATTATGACAGAACTTTTGCTAGCTAAATCTCTTGAAGTTGAGACTCAATCTGGTCTGGGAGGAGGAGGGGGCAAGGCTTATGAATGGAGTGGGGGGAAGGGAAAAGTGGAATAAAGTAGAGGAGAAGCCAGTCAGTGTCAAAGGGAGGACTTGACCTTTGAGCTTGACTTTTCCTGCTTTGTGTACTGAAGGCCTTCAGCCCAGATTTCCCTGGGCCATGTGATTTTTTTTTTTTTTAATTTTTTATTGTTGGCTGTTCAAAACATTACATAGTCCATGTGATTTTTAAAAATTTTTTTTTATAGTTGTAGATGGACAGAATGCCTTTAATTTATTTATTTTCTTTTTATGTGATGCTGAGGATCAAACCTAGTGCCTCATGCATGCTAGGTAAGCACTCTGCTGTTGAGCTACAGCCCAGCCCTGACCATGTGATTTTTCACTAGGAAACTATAATTGGGCCTCCCCTCTGCCCCTTCCCTCCCAGAGAGTGAAATTCAATGAAGGCACATTTTTTAAAAAAAAAATGAGAAGTGGGGAAGTGAAGTGGGAGTGGGGTGGTGACACTGTCTTTGGAGCAGTTGAGGAGCACAAGGAAGATCCTAAAAAGCATCTGGAAGGACGGGTGAGAGGAAAGGTGTGGCCAATGGAGACAGAGCCAGGATCCTGCACAGGGAGGCACAAGGGATGAGGAGCCCTGGGAAGGCAGGAGAGGTGGGTGCTGGGTCAGCACTGTCTGGGGAGAGCTGCTCACAAGTGGGGCAAGGGAGGTCACTCCTCCTAGAAGCCCAAGAAGGCAGGAGGCCCTGGGTCACTCTTGAGCTTCCCTGCCCTTGGAGTCTTGCTCCAGGCCTGGGTTGAGCCCTAGCTTAGTCAACCAACTTAGGGAGGGTCACTGGGAGATGGCCTTACCTGGTCCTGCTGGTTCTGAGCTCCTCTTCCCATCCCCATCTCCCTCCAGGGACAATTCCTTCAGGGGGACAACTTCTTCTACCAGGGCTGTGCCAGCAACTGGTATATGACCATTTGTGCACCGTTGGGATCCAAGTGAGTTGGTAAACAAGAGGCTCAAGTGGTGGACCCTGAGGCCGGTGGGGTGGGGTGAAGCTGGGTCTTCTTCCCTGGTCCCTGACCCCAGCTCCCAGACCCTGTCATCCACTGTCCTTTCTTTTGCGGTTTTCTCCAGGGCACTCTGGGACCTTCTGGGAACTTTTCTCCTCTTGCCTTTCTAATTTCTTGCCCCAAGAAATGGGGTAGAGGGGAACTGCAGCCTGGATGAGGTTCCTGTGTGAGAGCCCTGGGCTCTGTGCTTTCCCAGCTGAGGGATGAGGGTGGCCAGGGAGACCAGGCCAAGGTGGGTAGTGACTCCTTGCATTTGGCCTGTCACTCCACAGGTACTTGTCAGAAGCTGTCTGGCTGCAGAGAGAGGAAGTAACCGAGTGGGATTCCCTGCACGCTCTGTGCTTGCCAAGATACTCCTCCCCACACCATCCTACAGAGTTCCCTGGGCCCACATCTCAAACTCTGGGTTTCTACACACATGGGCAGGGCCCCCCAGGGAGTGGCAAGGCTGCAGCTTTACAGGAGGTGAGGAGTAGCAGGAGTGCACTGGGAGAGGGGTGTCTGGGGGTTGCACATGTGTTGGGGGAAGCCCCTGAAGATGGGCTGGCCCTGAAACTGAAGCACTTAGAGTTTAAGAAGCAGGATTATGGACCTGGAGGGTGTGGGGTCCAGGTCACAAGACTTTACAGCACACCCAGGTGTCCCTGGATAGATAGAGAGAAAAGACTGCACCGCTAACTTTTTAGTTGGCCTTGGGCCAGTCCCTTACCTTTCTGGGCCTCAATTTCCTCAGCTATTAATGAGGACTGAGACCAGTTCTGTAGTGTATCATGTTTTAAAGGAGAAATTTTTTAAATGGAAATTTTTACTTGAAGTCCCCATGTGAAACAAACGGAGTGGAGCATTAGGAGCGCAGTGGGGTGGGTAACCCACAGTGCCCCTCAAAGTTCCTTGTAGTGACTTGTGCTGCCAGCCCTCTCCTTTGTCCTGTCTCCAGGGGCCCAGGGCTTGACTGTGAGCTATGGGGTGGAGGTCAGGGAGAGCCCCCATGTATTGACTCTGTGTTTAGCTTCCCATCAGCCCAATGCTGCAGTGGGAAGCCCCCAGGAGAGGCTTGGCCTCCCCTTCACCCCTTCACACCCAGTGATCCAAGGACGTGCACCTGAACTTCATTTCGTGAGCCCCACATGGAGGTCTTTCGTGCCTGAACCCTCATTCACTTCCTTTGGGAATGCCAAGACCCCCGTGCCTGTTAAATTCTCATAAATATTTTTTGCTGTTTCCTGCAGCTGCTCTGCATTGTCTGTTCTAGGTTCAGAGAAGTGTGTATCCTGGGGGTGTAGGGAGATTCTGAGGAGCTGGAAAAAAAATCCCTCCTCGAAGGGAAGATCCTAGGTCTCTGGAGACCCAATCTCAGGAACCAACACTGTCTGGCTCTTTGACCTTGGGCAAGACACTTAGCATTTCTCTCATCCTTAAAATGTGGCAACAGTAATAATCACAGTGACTGACCTGGCTGGCTTCCTGGCAAGGGCTGGAGATGAGAGCAGAGAAAACCCCCAGCCTGGATGTCAATGCTGGGGATGAACAGACCCTGCCCTGCAGCACCCCTGTCTGACTGCAGGGGGTGCCCGCTGCTCAGGAATTTGAAAAACAGGTCTGGCCCAGCCCTCTTGTGGGAGGTGAGCCAGCCTGTGGCACTCTGGAGCCCCCTCCTGGCTGCCTCGTCCTGAGATGTGAGAGAATGGGGACATTCATCCAGCATCTCTTCTGCAACTGTGTCCCACCCTGGTTCCTTCCTCCTGCTGGAGTGCATCAGGTGCTGGTTCTGGTCCTGTCTCTGGGGTCAACTCAGGTCCTATGAGTCCTATGAGTCCTATGAGTCCTATGAGTCTGCAGACCAGAGTTTGGGGCAGGGGGCACATCAAACAGCGTGTCAGTCTCCAGAGTGTGACCTTGGGACTGGGAATAATATCACCTTCATAGTAGGTTGTTGGAGGAGGAGGTGAGGTGTTTCATCTGGTGCACAGCAGGCAAGCAATGTATGCAGCTGGAATGATCCATGGTTATTTTCTCCACCACGTAGGGCAACCGACCATCTCAGAATTTCTAGAGTAGTGGTGGTGGTTGTGGGGTGCTCTGAATTTGTATCAAGGACCCCATATCATCTTGCCACATGAAGCATCAGGACAGCCACAAACCATACTGCTTCCTTCTATCCTTGTATCCGGGTGAAACCATCTTATGTAATGAAGGTGGAAACAAAAGGATGTCACCCAAGGGGTCAGATGCACGTCCCCTAGGGTGTGTGTGTGTGTGTGTGTGTGTGCGTGCGTGTGTGTTGGTATAAGCTCATCCTCGGGGGTTTGTTCACCCAGCCCCTTATCCTCCCTGATCAGTCTTAGGAGGTGGGTGACCTACGATAGATACAGGATGTGTCTCCAACTCACCAGACCACAGAGTCCCACCACAGGACTGCTCTTCCTTCTTCCTTCCCTCCCCCACCAGTCCCTGGAAGCCCAGGCCCAGCCCCACCCGCCTGCCCTGGCTGGAACTCCAACTCTTCTCATCCCCTTTCCTTGTCCCAGTATCTATCCCCCTGGGCTCAAGTCCCTTTGGGGCTTAAGGCTTTTCTCAAATCTTATTCCTGCTCACTTCCTCTGTCTGGGAAGCCCAAGTTCATGGGCACATGGCAGAGAAGGAGGGGGAAGTCTTTTTGAGTCCCTGTGCCCAGGTTTTAGTGCCTGTGAACCTGTGTGTGCAGAAGGGATGGCTCAACCCTGCTGACCACCAGGGGAAAGGCCGAGTGGGGAAGCCAGAGGCTCCCAAGCTCATTCCCAAAGGAGAGCCCTCCAGATAAACTGGATCTGGGTGAGGGAGGAGAGAGGCGGTCCAGGAGCCTGGGCCAAGGCCTGGATGTGCATCATGGATACTGCCTGGATGGGAGAGTGCTGGAGGGAGTCCAGCTCCACGGGGGCTGAGAAGGCCAGGCCCCAGTCTCTGGGGAGTTCATGTTGCCTCCTCCAGCCCCACTGGCTGTCCCCCTGCCATCCTGCCTATCCCCCTGCCATCCTGCCTGGTTCAGGTCTGCACTCATTGGCTCCCTGCCTTCAGGTATGCAGGGCCTCACTCGGTCTCAGGCAAGGGCCTTTCAAGTCCTAAGCTAGATGTGAGACATCTCCTTGACAATCTGGTCCTCAGTTTCCCCACTAGGGAAGGATGTAATTTCCCTCAGATTCTCAAAAGAGGGCGTGGCCTTTTCAAAGACAATAACTTCCTGCTCTGGAATGAAGATTTTGTGTCTGCCCCCTGCCCCCAGCCTAGGATTCCTAGAATTTCCTTAAGAAAGGCCCTTGGATTAGGCTCACTTCTTCTTGAGCCTTAAGTGGGACATAGAACATTCCTTCCTTTGATGTCCTCTATCATACCCCCTACCCTAAGCCTTGGGCCAGTCTTGCGACTCCTTGCTAAGTTGAGAGGCCTCAACTGGGCTGCACCCTCTTCCCTTTCTGCCCCCTCTTCGTTTCTTCTGAATGTGCCCTTGATTCTCAGATATGCCCCACCCAGTCCCTGGCCCACGGATAAGGCAAGGGGTGTTATCAGAGCCCAGCTATGAGGCCCACTGTCCACATACCCAGGAAACTCTGCCATCCCTGGGCCAGAGCCAAGGAATGGTCCCCACGCCTGCAGGGCTACCAGGTGCCCACAAGCTCCTAGAACCTGGGATGGAGAGCCTAGCAGTAGCTCCTTCCCATTTCCAGACCTTTCCTCATGGGCCTCTTGGGAAGTCAGGGCATATAGGATGAGACTCAACCCAGTCACCCTGCTCTGCTACCAATTCATGTGCCACAGGAGAATCTGTCTTCCCTTTACCCAGACTTGGCATCCTCAAGGTAATTGTTATATCACAACGCAAAGAAAAGACCACCAACTCCAATTTTGAATCAAATTAAAGCAAGCATATAATTCTGACCAGCCAGGACTGTCTCTCCCGAAATCCTTTGGTTAGAAGGCAGTCCTCCAGCTCTCTAGGAGTGCAGTTTTATAGTATAAAAAGTTGCAAAAGGTGAGTGTCTCAAGATCTTACAACAGGATTTTGACAAGCATAATACAAAGGAAATGGTTCAGCACTTAGGGAGTAAATTTAGATCCCAACATCAGAATTTATGAGGTGCCATTAGGGCTTCAGAGAGGGTTGTTATCTGGTCAGGGGAAGCCAGACTTGGGTGAATTCAAGGCACGGACAGGTATTCCAAGCAAGTTTAGAAATCGCAGTAATTTATAGTAAAACAGAAATTAACTTTTCATGACTTTGTGACGAGATGGCTCGCAATCTTAAGATGGAATTAGGCTGGGTTCATCAGTAATTATAGGTACCACATTGGGTATCCATCAGTAATCATAGGTACCACAATGGGACTTTAGGAAGGGAAGGGAATCAGGGCCACCCTATTCAGCTGTCTGCCACCCCCAGTTTCACAGATGGGGCTCTGAGACCTAGAGAGGGAAGTGGTTGCCCAAGATGACCTGGTGGCATCAAGCCTGATGGCTTTCTCTGGTTCCCAGGGGACCACTCTCATTCCTGCTTCCAGGGCCATTCTAGCAGGGGAAGGGCTTGGGCAGTGACCACAGGGCCCCACTCTCTAGGCAAACTTAGAGGTGGGCAGTGAAGTTCAGCACAGGGCTGGTTGCTGATAGGAAGACCAGTCTGAACTCCTCTCTAACCCTGCACTGTGCTGATAGTGCCTCCTGCTGCCTCCTGCTCAGCCCTGCCCTGCTCTGCCCTGACTGCCCCACCCAAGGTCCCTGCAAGTGGCTGAGGGTGGGGCAGGGCGGGGACCCATGGAGCAGAGGAGGTTACTGTGGTGTGGGATCATGGCCCAGACTTCTCATCCCTCAAAGGGCACAGGCACCTCTATGGCTACCCTTGTGGGCCCCTGGGCACAGTGCTGGGCACCCAGATGATTCTCCATGTGTCCAGGATCCTTTCCCTTTAGTTCTTAGCATGCAGGGCATGGCTGGAGGGAAGTAGCCTGGGATTGAAGGTTTGCCCTGGCCTAGATGACAAAACCTTCATTGAGCATTGCCTGGGCCAGACCCTAAGTGGTTAAGTGTGCCATGTGGTTCATATTCTCTCCTTAATCCTCAAATTAACCCTACAGAGTTGTTATTCTAGTTTTAGAGATGAGGAAACCAGCACTGAACAAACTAGTCACTTCCCCTAAGTCACGCTGCATGTAGGTGGCAGAGCCAAAAATACCTTAGGCCCTTTCCCAGGACACTGCCTTTCTGGGTGGTTACCACATTTGATTTCAATGTAGAGTAGCGGTTAAGATGCAGGCTCTGAAAAACGGGACTGCTGGGTTTTTCCTCCATGAATTGAAATGAGGAGTCACAGTTTGGTGGTGTTTGGGGATTGAGTTCTTGGTGTGTGAAGAGCTGGACACCAGCACTGGCCCAGGCTGGTGATTATCGGCATAGAAAGATCCCAGGGATTCATGAGGCAGGAAGTAGCCTGGGATCGAAGGCAGGACTTAGTGATTTGTTCAGGGCCTCGGGATGCTGTAAGTCACCATGACAGCCTGCTCCTGCCCAGTTGGTGTGGGTTCCCTTGGGGCTGGGGCTGCTTCCTAGGGGAGGATCCTGTGTCTGTTCTCTCCAGGCCAACCAGGAACATGGGCTGAGATTTCCTCAAGAGAGCAGTACAATGACCATCCCACCATGGCTGTGCCTGCCTTTTAAGAAAGCTGCTGCTTGCCTGTGTTTTGTGGTGAGGCAGAGCGCCTTGGGCTGAAGGAAGGCAAAAGCCAAGTTGGCCAGGCAGCTGCCCAGAGCCACAGCATCCCCAGCTCCTGCTGTCTGTCCTATAATTGAAGCCTGTCTCCGTGTCCTGGGCTCCGTCTCTGCATCCTGTCTCTGTCTCACCTCTTGTCACCCGCTCCCCTCTCTCCTGTCTTCTTTCCTCTTTCTCCCTCTCCTCCTCTTTCCACTTTCCCTGATCACGCTCTCTCTCCCTTTCTTGGTCTCTCTCACCTCCCCCCACTTTTCCTGGACTACAGCTTCTAGGAACACAAAGTAAACTGGCACCTTTTAAGTAATAACTTCTGACTGTGGTTCTTGGAAGCCCCTAGGTCCGGGTATGGAAACTCATGGAACCTTCAACCAGGCTGGAGGCCACTCCTGCACAGGGCACCTTTGTCTGCCTCTGCCTGGGGCTTTTGCCAACCAGCCAGGCACCCATTTTCCCAGCTGCTTTCTAGTTGGGACAGTTTTGCTGCTCCAATCAGAGATTCCCAAGCTGGAAGGAGCCCTGTTGAATATCTAGCCACCTCCCTTATTTCTAAGGGAGAAAGAAACCAAGGAAGCAGGGTTAAGAAGGACTTCCTCTGGGGTCATACAGCTAAAGAGAGGCCAGGCTGAGGCTATGTCCAGACGTCCCACTTTCTCAGTCTTGTGCCCTTTCCACATCCTATAGTGAAAAGACAACTGGGCCAGAAGCCTGGCCCATACAGGAAGGGCCTAGAGGCCTAGCAGCTTGGCTCCAGCGGACAAGATAATGCTCACCACATGCCAGCATTCCTTCAAGTGTGTGAGAAGGTGCTGCTGTTACATCTGTGAGAATGACCCTGGATAGCCAAGGAGCCTGCAAAGACAGGGTTTGCGGAAGGGTCCTCATAGCTACTTCTGCCCTGGGGTAGTAGGATCCCCTGGGGATTCCTTGACTCAGTGACTGGTCTGAGGATGAGTCTTGAGATGGATAGAGCCTCGGGCAGGGCTTATTCTGTGGCCCATTAGGATCCCCTGCCTGAACCTGAGTTTGGTTGAATCTCATCTGTCCCCAGGGCATGAGGAAGGCATGAGGTCATCAGACAAGGATAACTACCTCTGGGGAGGGCCCAGTAGTTCCTCGATAGATGCTTGTCAGCCATTAACAAAAGTGGATAGATGTTCCTGCATGCCCTTTCCCAGCCAGGGCATTGAGATGCTGTGGAGAGTGAGAGCGGGCCTCAGGAGACCTGGGGTGGAGAGTAGGCTCTGCTTGCCACTTCCTGGCTGTGTGGCCTCAGACAAGCCCCTGACCTCTCAGAGCCTCCCTTACCTCATCTGCAAACTGAACCTCAGTCCTCGCCTGGTCTCCCTCACATGCCCTGGTAGGATCAGATGAGTGCTTATTGATGTTTTGTGGACTCTCCTTTATTTCAGACTGGGACCCAGTGGGTGTGGGATGATGGCAAATAGGGGCTGGGGGCGCCTGGCAGGAGTAACTCCCCTCTCATCTCTATTTCCACTCCTTGGTAGTAGGGGTCCTTTTGTAGACTCTGGATGTAGATCATTTGGAATGGCCAAGGCTGAAGATGGGGCCCCTTATTTTAAGTTCCAGATAGAATAATCCTGAATTGCCTTCCTGGGCGACCTCAGCTCCCTACCGAGTATCTAGGGGAAGAAACTGGCTGGGCTTAGGTTTGAGGCACGGAGGTCCCCCCTGGACTCCCAGCTGGCAACCCAATTTGCAGCCCCCCCCCCGCCCCCCTGAGCCCCTGCCTCCGAGTGCCCTGGAGTGGAAGCCTCACTCTGGATTCTCCACAGGGATGTGGGCTCTTGGCATGCCTTCACCAGGAGGCTCTGGTTGCTTTGGGTGCAGTCCAGAACAGAGAGTAAAGGAGGCTTGTTCCCAAGGCAGAGACCAGAAGTAGATACACAGAGAGCTCTTTGCTTTGGAGTTAAAGCCTTTAAGGATTTGTTTTCTTTAAATATCCTGCTGCAGGAAAGAGAAGCCAAAATGCAAACATTCCTGAAACTGGATTTCAGGTGGCTTTAAAGGAGCAATTTGTTTGGTTTCTGTCCCACCCTGTTTCTGCTCAGTGGGATCTTGGGCACTTGTCCCTGAGGTTGAGTGGTGGGTCCACACCCTTCTAGCTCACCCATCCAGCCGCAGCAGGATGCAGCCTGAGACCTCTGGTCACAGCTAAAGCCCAGATGTTAGTCCCAGGAATGAGTTTTACATAACCACCTGAAAAAAAATGGCAGTCACTTCAAGAAATAGAGGTCACTTTTCTCTTTTATTTTGTCTTGTGGTGCTGGAGATTGAACCCAGGGCCTTCTGCATGCTAAGCATGTGCTCTGCAGCTACAGAGCCACATCCCCAGACCTGGGTGTTTTGTTTGTTGTTACGAGGTCACTTTTCCTTGATTCCCAGTGCACTGGCACTGCTGACCATGTACTCTCTTTCCCTTGACCTCAGGGACAAGACACCCTTGTAACTCTTCCTGACTCTTAGAGGCTCTGTCTGACTCTTCCTCTCACCTACCACCACAAACCCTCCCAGGTCCTCTGCCTGGGGACATACCCCGCTCTTGGAGAACTCATTTATTCCCTCACCTTCTGAGGGCTGCCATACCTCCATCTCTAGGCCGGCAGATACTCTGGTGGTTCCAGGACGCTGCACTAGGGAGAGAAAAAGTGAAGGCACGAACAGCCACTGAGTGAGAGGAGCATGAGGGACAGCTGAACAGATGCAAGGCCAGGTCACAGAGGAGAGGGGGTCTGGGTGTCACACACCTATCCCAGGTTTGGGGCTGGGTTAGTAAAGTCCAAAGTGCATCCCAAAGCTGGTCTTGGCCAAGAAGGGAACATGAATTACAGGAAGCCTGTAGCAGCCTCCTTTGCCCTCTTTGCCCCAGGTCCCCTGCTATAGTGGCTGTGGTAGGACTGGGGGTGGGAAAGGAGGGCCCTGGGAGAAGAGGCAATGGGAGGTGGGAGACCATTTAACAGCTTATTGCTGTCATCTAGGGAAGAGCTGGTAAAAAGCCTGGGGCCTGTACTGGAAGGTGTAAGGTGTAAGGATTCATTCATCTTTCAACAAACACTGAGTAACCATGTGTCCAGGAGGCAATGAAGCAAATTTTTAAGAAGAATGCATTTATATATAGTATAAGTACTAATTTAAAGTCACACATATGTATTTAAAACTACTCCAAGCAAATCCATCAAATGTTCATAGTGATTGAAAAGAGTTTCCTAATTAGGGGGATTCTGGCTGGTGTGGGTATCAGGACATCTGATTTCTACACCCATCTCTTTCCCCACTTTGCTGTGTGACTATGACAAGCCCTTCCCTCCTCTGGGCGTGTTTCCTCATCTGTGAAAGGAGAGTGTGGAACCAGGAGCCTATGGCTCTTTCTAGCTGTGATATTACCAGGGAATACTCAGGACTAGGGGTTTATGGACAGTTTCATTGGCATGGACAGGGCTGCCCACCCCTGTGCAGGCCTTGCCCAACCACAGCCTTTTCTCTGGGGGATCCACCAAGAGGAGGAAGCGCCACCCACAGCCTGAACAGCTGTCGAGCTGTGATCTCAAATTAGAATCCCGCCTCTTAACTCTGTCCCATTTTGTATTATGAAAAGCCGCCTCCGCCCTTCAGCTGTAGCTTGTAACTAGGAGCAAAGGGGACTCTGGGCAGAGCCTCTGCCTGCACAGCCCCTATGGCCCTGAAGGCTCAGTCAGGAGGAGAGGGGAGTCAAATACGTCCCCTCTCCCCCTTTTCATTTTTTATTTTGAGACAGGATCTCAGAAGTTGCAGAGGCTGGCTGTGTTGAGCTGTCTTGTAAGAGTCAGCCATTCATTCTCCATGACCTCCCAAGGTGGGGAACAGGAGCCTGGGGGACTCAGCCAGGACAGCACTGTACCCAGTGGCTACAGGGTGGAGCCCCCTCCTCTGCCTCAGGTTTGGAGCAGCCAGGCCTTGCCCTGCTCTCCCAGAGAATGAGGAGGAATTTCCAGCTGCCAGTCACAGCCAAGTCAGAGGGCCCTCCCGCCCTGCCAAGAAGTCTGGTGGTGGCAGGGTTTAGACCAGCTCTTCCACCTGTTGGAAACGCATTTCTCTTCCTAGGAAATTTCACAGGCAGAATTGCTTTTCCCTTCCTTGTTCTCAGGCCTCTGTGTCACGGGGACACCTCAGAGGTTGGCAGGGCCATAGCACCTTCTGGGATCTTTCTGTGGAGGCTGGAGTTCCTCTTCTTACAGGAAGCAGCCCACAGGCTAGAATTTTGGGTCCCCATCTGTCCTGCCGTTCCCTCATGCTGAGCTGGCTCCAGGATCCTGCTTTCTGTTTTTCCAGCTTTCCTATTTGATCAACTAATTTTGTTCTTCCTGTTCCCAGCCTGCTCCCCACTATGTGCTGCCCTCTCTTAAGTTCTTTAAAATTCTTTAAATTCTCCAACAGGAGGACAAAAGATATTATGTCCACTCATCCATCTGGCTTCAGTTTTTCAGGTAGACATTCACAATAAATGAAAAGATGGGCATGGTGGGGAATACCTGCAATCCCAGCAGCCCGTGAGGCTGAGGCAGGAGGATCGCAAGTTCAAAGCCAGCTTCAGCAACTTAGTGAGGCCCTAAGTAACTTAGCAAGACCCTATTTCAAAATTTAAAAAAATAATGAAAAGGCTGGGGATGTGGTTCGGTGGTAAAGCATCCTTGAGATGAATCCCTAGTTTAAAAAAAAACACACACACACACAAAATAAATGAATAAATGTAATTTCTTATCAAATGCTATTGCTTTTCCCATTACTGGCAGTAATAATAACATTTATATGCCAATGCTTTTCTGTTTTCACTACTGGCATTCAATCATATTTTCTGATGTCCAAGAATCTTGGAGAGGGCTAGGGTTGTAACTCAGTGTAGCGCTTGTTAGCATGTATGAGGCACTGGGTTCAATCCTCAGCACCAAATAAAATAAAGGTATTGTGTCTATCTACAATTTAAAAAAAATCCTGGAGTATTGTGGGTTAACTGGCTCTCCATGCACTACCTAAATATAATGATAGCACTGTGCACTGGGAAAATGTGTTTTGATCACATGTCAAAAGCTGGGGGCTGCCTTTTTTCTTAACAAATTCAACTCATGTTGGATAGGTTCCTTTCTTGTCCAAAAAGACCACACCTCACAGGGTTGTTCCAAGGATCAAATAAGGTAAAGTATAGTAAATGCTCAGTAAACACCCCCATGGTGCCTCCCATACCATACCAACTTGGGAATTCATATCTTAGCTTTTCTCAACTCCAGTTTCCTCATCTTCCTAGGGTAGCTGTGAGGTGCTGAGAATGTCAAGTGCTTTTTTTTTTTTTTTTTTTCCTTTTCTGTTTTTCAGTACTGGGAATTGAACCTAGGCCCTTGCACATGTATGCAAGCCTTCCACTGCTGAGCGACGTATCTAGCCCTTTTCATTTTTTATTTTGAGACAGGGTCTCAGAAGTTGCAGCGGCTGGCGTAGAACTTGTGATCCTCCTGCCTCAGCCTCCCAAGTAGTTGGGATTAATAGGCGTGGGCCACTGTGCCTGGTTGTGTCAAGTGCTTTCTATGATGAAAGCATGGAGCACAATTAAGGGATCGTTATAGCAGGCCCCATTGCATCTCTTAATTAATCTGTTTTTCTGAGAGATATAACTCCAGTCCTCAAGTCATCAAGTCTTGGTCAGGACAGATGGCCACGAGATGGAGTCAGGCCCTGCCTGCCCATACAGCCCTAGAGGACTGAGCTGGAGTGAGGAGCAGCCTGGCTTCTCCTCTCACCTGATTTCAGCTTTCCTTTTGCTTACATCTCAGGTACCTACTCAGGAGCTATGGGCTGTGACAGTGACAAATGAGGGGTTCCTAGGCCGAGCTGATGTCTCACTTCACATTAAGCCCTAGTTCCCTGTGTCCCTCTGTCTCCTGGGCTCCAGGGCTGGAGGGCTGTGATCTTGGTTTGCCAAAGCCTGTAGCCTTGGGCTGGCACAGGCTTGGGTTGCCCACTTCTTCCCATGCTTTGAGATCAAAACATGCTATGACAGTCTGGCAGTTTCCTTTAGAGGACTTTCTATATTAATGTTCTAGAAAAGAAAGTAACTAGCTAAAGAGGCTTGACCTGACCAAAAACTGAAGGATTGGGAGACAGTTTAAAAAGGGGATAAAGGCTGGGCGTGGTGGCACACGCCTGTAATCCCAGCAGCTCCATAGACTAAAGCAGGCAGACTGCAAGTTCAAAGCCAGCCTCAGCAATTTAGCAAGGCCCTAAGCAACTTAGGGAGACCCTGTCTCTAAATAAAGTTAAAAAACGGGCTGGGGATGTGGCTTGTTGGTTAAGCGCCTCTGAATTCAATCCCTGGTACCAAAAAAAAAAAAAAAAAGTGGATCAATTCAAAGAAACAAGAGGGGCTGCATATATTAATCAATTGCCAGTGCTCTGTGCTCTTGAGGAAAGTATTCTGCAGAGTAAGATGATTTACAGTTGATTTCGTGAACACCAAGGAGAAAGCAGATGTGGTTAGAACCTTGACGGGAACCGAATGACTCAAGCTGGGAGCCAGGAGATGCTGTTTTCCCACTCACAACCCACAATGGGCCTCAGAGGAGAGATGCCATCACTCCAGAGCTGGAAACAGGCCCAAAGAGGTGAGGCGGGTAGCCCAACATCACCCACTGGGCATTGCTGACAACCCAGTGCTGGGCCTGGGGAGAGCTGTCCCCAGCGGGCACAGAGCCCAGGCTGCCGCTCTGTCCTGTTTGAGGTGATCCACTCCAGGCAGGGGCTTGTCCTAGGACCAGAAACTGTTGCAGCAGGCTGGCTGACCTCATGTCTGTGGCAGGGTAGATAGCAGACTGGGGTTTAGGGAGGGGACACAGCAGCGGGGAGAACCAGACAGAGACAAAGGACAGTCAGAGGCTTGCCAGGTGGGGCCACCCCAGGGATCCAGAATGCCTCTGAGGAACTAAATTTTCTCCTCCCTTGAGGTTACTGCTCTCCATCAGGCCTCTTACACCTCATCTGGTGATAGGTGAGGAGCAGTTGAGCCAAAGAAAAGTTGTGACAAGGACATCACACCCCCGCAGCACAGAAGCAGTTTTCAGTGCAGCCCCAGAACCCCCACGAGGCAGGGTCAGGGCGCCTTCCTGCTGGAGCAGCCCACACAGATCTTCTCTCCTGGAGCCTCTTCTAAAATCCATGGGGTGTGTTTCTCATCTTTGAAATGATCTTCTACTGATCTGTCCCTCTGCCTCTGCTCTATTAAGTCACCCATAAAGTTTAATGGCCATGTTTGTTTCATGACCACTGTTAACAGGCAAAAATACTGGTTCAAATGGGACTAACAGACAGCTAATGTGCAAGCCCCATTCAAGGCCCGGATTTGTGTCAACAAAACATATAAGGGTGGAGTGAAGAATACTACAGGGGATCTTGGCCTTGAACCTAGAGTCTCTCTAGGGGAAGAGAGGGGACCTTGATTGCAAATCTTAAACAGCCAGAGAGCCCAGAATTCAGTGATACTTGAGGAGGTCACAATGAAGTGCATGCATGGCTGTTCCTAGTGGTTGGCCCACCTTCAGGATTGTCAGCGAGGGTTTCCTCTTTCCTGCTGATGATGCCAACTGAGGAGATTTGGTTGGTGGCACAGGTAACAAGACACGTTCACATCCATTCTCAAAGCAAGCCCCCAAGCCAGGGGGAAGGACAGGGGTGAATCAGCCAGATAAGGAAACTGAGGCTTAGAGAAGAGATAAGTTGCTCAGGTCACCAGACAAGGCATTTCAGGATGTTATCCAGTCCTTTGAAGAGAAAGACAAGTGAAGATCGACTTGGACCTGGGGGTCGAGGGCAAGGCGTGGGTAGTTACTCCACAGGTCTACGGAAAAGGAGCAAATAAGAGAAGAAAGAGTAATGACCCAGAAAAGCAGTTTCAGGAGAAGTGAGCTGGGATTTTCATAGCAGAGGCTCAGGGAAGGAGGGGCACTCTTCCTGGTGGGGGTCAGAGGAGGCCACAGATGGTGCTTACGGTTGATGGAAAGAGGAAGATTTCTGATATCCATTAAGAGAAACCTCAAAGCCCTTCAATTCCAGAAACTGGTTTTCTGTTTCAGACATTAGTCAACAAAGTAAAGCTTTTCTTAAGTCCATACTATTCTATTCTCTTTTCTCTCTCTCTCTCTCTCTCTCTCTCTCTCTCTCTCTCTCTCTCTCTCTCTCTCTCTCTCTTTCTCTCTTTGGAGGGGGAGTACCAAGGGTTGAACTCAGGGGCATTCAACCACTAAGCCACATCCCCAGCCCTATTTTGTATTTTATTAGAGACAGGGTCTCACTGAGGAGTTGCTTAGCAAGCCTTGATAAATTGCTGGGGCTGACTTTGAATTCGTGATTCTCCTGCCTCACACTCCCAAGCTGCTGGGATCACAGATGTGTGCCACCGCGCCCGGCCTGCTCTCCCTTTTTTTATATACCCATTTGTTTTATTTATTTTTATGTGGTGCTGAAGATAGAACTCAGTGCCTCACACATGCAAGGTGATTACTCTATCGCTGAGCCACAACCCCAGCCCTCTATTCTCTTTTAATATCCTGAAACTAAGATGGAGAGGGAGTAGCAGCTGTAATGCCCAGTCTGCTGAGCTGTGGGACACTACTGAGAGCCACCTGTACGAGGCTCATTGTGCTTGCAGGAGCCTCTTCACTCATCTCCTCATGACAATTAGGGAAATGGAGGTACCAAGCAGTCAAATAACTAGCTCAAAGCCTCACAGCAAACAAGTGGCAGGGCCAAGATGGGACCCAAGCAGTTTGCTCCTGTGCTGGCCTCTTCAGCCCCATTTTGCTTCCTGTTGTTGTGACTCCACCATGCTGAGCACCCCCACATGCCAAGCCCCTTAAGTTCTATAGTTTCTGATCTTCATAAGCTCCCTATGCCTTAGCAATTGCTCTTATTTTAAAATATTTTTTTCTAATTACAAAGTTAAATATATTTTGAATTTTAAAAAAAATATTTTTTTAGTTATAAGTGGACACAATATCTTTATTTTATATTTATGTGGTGCTGAGGATCAAATCCAGGGCCTCACCCATGCTAGGCGAGCTCTCTACCTCTGAGACACAACCCCAGCAGCTGGATTTTTTTTTTTTTAAGCTAGCATCTTGCTATTACTCAGAATGGCCTTGATCCTAGACTCTAGTGATCCTCCAGCCTCAGTCTCCTGAGTAGCTGGGATTACAGACCTGCACACCATGTCCAACTGTATATTGGAAAGTTTTAAAACTATAGAAAACAACAAAGAGAAAAATTAACATCCATTGTAATCCTCCAATTCAGAGCTATGCACTTAAATATTTTGGGAAGCATCTTCTCATATTCTAGTAACATGTATATTTACTAAAAATTGTTACCATACTGTTTTGTGAATTTTAGAAATTCTATTTAGATACCAGTAACTAGATATCATTAACTGAACTGTACACATTGAAAGTGTAAAATTTGCTACTTTTGGGGATGAATCTTGAATATATATATATATATATATATATATATATATATATATATATACTTATGAAACCACCACCACAATCAAGACACAGGGCATGTCAGTCATTCCTCAACTTTTTCTCAAATCCCATTGACCTTCTTTCCCTCCATCCGCCTCCTTCCAGTGCTGACATCCTGGAAGTACATGCTGCATGACTTTCTGGCCATAGTCTCAGGCCAGGGTCTTGCCTAAGCCCTGTTGTCTGGTCAGGGTGAACTTTAAGGAGTACAGACAATTCTACCAGGAGGTATCTGGGAACTCTCCATACTTTCTGATCTATTTTGCTGTGAACTTTAAACTGTTCTATTTAAAAAGAAAGAAAAGCAAAGCTTCTGTCCTTAAAAGGACACTATAAATAAAACAAAAAGTAATTGCAAGGACGAGATACTTGCAAGGCATTTAACCAATGCAGGATTAGAACCCAGAATATATAAATAACTCCCAGAAATAAATAAGAAAATGGAACCAGGTGTTTTGCAATAGAGAAAACATGTACTGTCAATAAACATGTAAAAGATGTTTAACTTCTTTAGAAAACAGGAAAATGCAAATTAAAGCCACCCATCTGATTGACAAAAATTTTAAAGGACCAGAAAGTCAAAGTATTGACAGAAATGTGGGACAGAGGGAGCTCTCATTGCCTGTCAGTGAGAGTTAAGTTTCACTCCCTTAGGATAACAGACTTATCTTGCCAAGTATATTATTGCTCTGGTTGGTGCTATACAATTAAAACTTGTGTTTGCCCTCTTGACTAGGGTGGCAGTTCCCCTCCTAGGGTGCAATATGTCAGAAGTTTCAGGGCAGCATTTTTTTTCAAGTAGAAGAGGACAAATTTATTTCAGCTCATAGTTTGAGAGGTCTTAGTCTACAGACAGCTGACTTCATAGCTTTGGCCTAAGGTGAGGCAGAACATCATGGCACCTCAGGAAAGCAGCTCAGGACATGGCAACAGGAAGTAGAGAGCTGGGCAGCATCTTTAACAGTGTGAAAAACAAAAGCCAGAAATCTGTAAGCAAGCCGTACAGTTTTTCAAAATAAAATGGATAATTTGTGATGTATCATATCCTGGAAACTGGCACAGAACATTTTAAAACCTTAGTTTTGTTTATTTACAAATGAATTTCAAGAGAGTGTTATCGAATGGTATATTCAGGGATGTAGCTGTGATAGCAAAGTGCTACATATTGTGTGGCTTAAATCACAGAAATTTATCTCACAGTTGCACAGACTGGAAGATGAGATGAAGGTGTTGAGAGCTGCCCCTGGTTCCACAGGGTCCTTGGCTGGTGGCAGCACAAGTCCCGGCTTCATGTGGCTTCCTCCCTGTACATGCATCTGTGTACTAGAATGTCCCCTTTCTATAAGAACACCAGTCATATTGGTGTTATTCTAACTGATTCTGACTTCATTACCTCTGCAAAGACCCTATCTCCAAATTAAGTCATGTTCTGAAGTACCAGGGGTCAAGACTACAGCATATTGTTTTTTATAGGGACATCATTCAATCCATTACAAATAAAAAATAGCAGAATGTGTATATCATGAAACCATTAATAGAAAGTTTAAGGATACATAAACACTTAACACTGTGGTCAGTGGAAGAGCACTTAAAAGTTTAATGAAAAGAAAGGGAATGACAGGGCTAAATTTGGAATAGTGGTCACTTGGGTGGAAGAGGCTGATATGATTGGGAACTTCAGATACCTTGGTATTCTTCTATTTCTTTCTTTCTTTCTTTCTTTTTTTTGTTTTGTTTTTGGTGCTGGGGATTGAACCCAGGATCTCACACATATTAGGCAAGTATTCTACCTCTGAGCTAGGCTCCCCGCACTTTGTGTGAAGGTTTCACTACATGGCCCAGGGTGATCTCAATCTTGTGATCCTCCTACCTCAGATTCCCAAGTAGCTGAGACATCAGGTATGTACCATCACTTCCAGCCCCCAGCCCTATTCTACTTCGTAAGCTAACTGACAGGTTCACAGACACTTGTTTCAATATTCATATGGGGGGCTGGTGCTGGGGCTGGGGCTCAGCCGTAGAGCGCTTGCCTCGCACGTGCCAGACCCTGGGTTCGATCCTCAGCACCACATACAAAAATAAACAAGTGAAATAAAGGTGTTGTGTCCAACTACAACTAAAAAATAAATATTTA
The DNA here is from genome assembly GCF_021218885.2 of Marmota monax. Taxonomy (NCBI): domain Eukaryota; kingdom Metazoa; phylum Chordata; class Mammalia; order Rodentia; family Sciuridae; genus Marmota; species Marmota monax. The sequence goes on along the minus strand of NW_026693473.1, from coordinate 7,464,615 downwards.
AAAAATTATATTCATATGGGGGAGGGGGAACCAGGGATTGAACTCAGGGGCACTCAACCACTAAGCCACATCCCCAGCCCTATTTGTATTTTATTTAGAGACAGGGCCTCACTGAGTTGCTTTGCTGAGGCTGGCTTTGAACTCGCTATCTTCCTGCCTCAGCCTCTAGAGCCACTGGGACTACAGGTGTGTTCCACCATACCCAGCTTTTTTTCATGTTCTTTATAACATATATGTTATTTTTATTTAAGAAATAATTTATGGCCAGGGATGGTGGCATACACCTGTAATACCAGCTACTCATGTGGCTGAGGTAGGCAGATTATAAGTTTGAGGCCAACCTGGTAACTTAGCAAGACTCAGTCTCAAAATAAAAAAAATAAAAAGGACTGGGGATGTGGGTCAGTAGAAGAGTACTTGCCTAGTGTGCACAAAGCCCTGGGTTCAATCCTAGTGCCAAAAAGAAAGAAAAAGTAATTTATAATAAGTGTTCATTTAAAACAAAAGAATCAGAGAAAAGGAATTGGAAGCAAATAAATGCAGATAGCATTTGGAGGAGTTTGCTGTAGAGAGAAGGAAGGAAATGGGGTGACGGCTGGAAGAAAATGAGGGAAGTTTCCCATTTTGCATGGAAGTGCTGGCTTCAGAAGAGTTAAGTGGTTCACCCAAGCTCACACAGCTAGAGTGGCTCAGCATGGAGTGGGTATTGTCCCCAGCTGCTGCTTCTTTCTTATGGTCATTATCGGAGTCCCCAGATGCTGGATTGTTCTCTCCTCCTACAAGAGCATCAGGATTCACAGAGACTTAGAGCTAGAAAGGGCCACTCTAATCCCTCCTGACACACAGGACAAAACACCCCTCTCATATGTTCTTTATGTATGGAATCTGTTTCCAGATACATGGGTTTTTGTTTGTTTGTTTGGTACTAGAGATTGAACCCAAGGGCATTTTGCTACTGAGCTACATCTCCAGCCCTTTTTAAATTCTTAATTTTGAGACAGAGTCTTGCCAAGTTGTTCAGGCCGACCTTGAACTTGTTACATCCTCCTGCCTCACTAGGGTTACAGGCGTGTGCCACTGAGCCTGGCTTTTTCATGGATTGTGAGTGTGTTGCAGAGTTGTCACAGAGGGGACTGAGCACTGCATTTTTGGGTAATCAGCCTGACTGGAGTCCTGACTGTGTCATTCTCAGTTTGCCCATGGTCAAGTTCTTCATCTTTTCCAAGGCTCATCTGCAAAAGGGGGCTAATGCCCCACTCCCAAAGTGGCGCCGAGGCCTGAGGGAGCTAGGCAGGTGGGGTGTCCAGCACAGGGCCTGGCACCCTGCAGGCACTCGCAAGGCGGGTCTTTTCCCAGTCCTTTCCTCACTCTTTCTTGCCCCAAGCAAGTCTGGGTCTCATCTGCCTCTTGTGGGCCAAGTTCAGACTCCCCCTGCCCTCCTTCCCCTCCTAGCTACTGGCAGAGGAACCTGGTTTTCTGGGTTGACTGTAGGAGAGAAGTCAGATCTGCCACCCTAGAGGGAACTTCACTGGCTCCTCATGGGCACCAGGATGTGAGCCTAAGGCAGCTGTCTCTTAGCCTGAGTCCAGAGATGTGGCCCTTTTCGACCCCGCAGTTATTCTGGACCCTGACGCTTGGCCTAGGGAGCTGGAGAATTTGTGGCTCCAGCCATCACTCTCTGGGGTGAGAGACCAAGTGCAATTTCTCCTCAGTCTGTCCATCAAGGAAAGGGAATATCGTATCATTTCCTGTTCTCTGACCCTCATTTTCCTGCTCTGTATAGTGTAAGTGTTGGATGAGGCCATCTGTAGGTCTTTCCAGCAATTGAGATTCTGAGTTTTTGGGGCAAAATTTCATTTGAGTTACAATTAGTCCATGAAGACATAGGGGCCCTGTTTTACTTTCCTTAAATTGGAGTTTTTAGTTAGCCAACACCTGCAGGCTTAAAAGCAGAGAAAACCAGGGGAGAAAAAGTCTGGGGCTTTCTGGACACTAGAAGGGACAGAGCACAGAGCACTGGGTATGATGTGGCCCTGTGAACAAAAATAGGGCCATCAGCACACACCCCTGACTTTAAAATAGGCCATCTTTGAACTCGTGGCTTAACTTTTAGGAAATCCTTCTAATGAATAATCAGAAACATGGATAACTGAACAAATGTAAGGATACACATTGCAGGCCAGGTGTGGTGGCATATGCCTGTAATCCATGTGTTTTGGAAGGCCGAGGGAGGAGGGTTGCAATTTGGAGGCCAGCTTTGGCAAGTTAGCAAGACCCTCAGCAAGCCAGCTCAAAATAAGAAATATGCCTCAAAAGAAGAAATATGAAGATGGGATGCAGCAAAGTGCCACTGGACTCAATCCCCAGTACTGTAAATAAAAACAAAACAAAACAAAACCAAAACCACACAAACAAGCAAAAAACCAAAAACAAAGTCCCAACCGCTTGTGGACAGCCAAGGGACAAGCTTTAGTTGAGAGGACCCCCTCCACCTCCCTGAGGGATCTGGGAACTGGCTTCTCTCATTTCCAAGCAAGGGCTTTCAGGAAGGCCTTGTGCCAGAGCTTGAGCTGAGGAGGCAGGGCTGTGACCTGTCCTGCAACTGTGGGCTGCAGAGGCTGCATTCAGGCCTCGCCTGGCAAGCACAGCAGTGTCCAGCCGCGCATGGTGTCTTCCTTGCTTCTCTCATCACTGCCAGGAGAAGGAGGCTCTGGCCGTGTGTCCTTCTAGCCTGGCTTCTGAGGCTGATTCAGAAGGAGGACTGGGGCTAGGTTTCGCCAGTCAAGACTTCTTTCAGAAGCAGTGCACAGGAAAGCCCCCCACCTTCCCGCCAAACTAGAGCATTTACACAGATCTATTCTTGGGCTCTGGGGAGGGTAAAATTAAATCCTAAGTGGGCAGCTAAGCAGCAGGTGGGGAGCTGCGATTGCAGCTGTGTGCGCCTCCAGGCCGACCTTCAGATGAACTCCGGGTGCTGATGCCTGGGATGCTCCACCTAGAACTTTCAAGGCATTTGCCTTGAAATGCTGGAAGCCAAGGAGAGCCCAACTGGCCCAGAGATGTCATGGATAACTCGTTCTTTGTGCTGTGCTTATTATAAATATTTGTGTATACAAGATGGTTTATTATTTGTCCTATATTGGCCCCTATTCATGCATCTGTCCCTGAGATCAGAGGGTCCCTGGGGCTTCCTTTCTTTGGGATCGTTAGCAAAAATGGTTCCCATTCCTTTTCCTGAACTCTGAACTTTCTCCTGGTGGTTTATGGTGAGACAGAAGACATAGTGAGGGACAGGGACGGATCATTGTCAACAACCCTGAGACTATTCTGGGCAGCCTTTTCTCATGCAGGGGAAATCACCAACTATCCTGGTTTGTGGAAACCTATAGTCACTCTCCCGGTGACTCTCACCAGACAGGAATGATTTTCGTCAGGCAGGAGTAGGGAGCTATGATGCATGGTCAGCAGCTTGGAGAAGGCCCACTGGCCCATCTCCCATGGGCTCTGCCCTGTGTCCACATCTCCCAGAGGGCAGATTTCCTCTCTGCAGGACCTGGGGAAATATAGCAGTATCTAGGGCCAGCTACATGGGTATGTGACCTATGCAGTTGTAGAGGTTCCATGGTCCGCTCTCTCTGGAATTTTTTTTTAATATATTTATTTTTTAGGTGTAGATGGACACAACACAATGCCTTTATTTTCATGTGGTGCTGAGGATCGAACCTGGGTCCCGCCCGTGCTAGGCGAGTGTCCTACCCCTGAACCATAATCCCAGCCGTCTCTGGAATTCTCAATATATATTTGTACTGGGGATTGAACCCACAGGTGCTTTACCACTGAGCCATATCCCAAGCCCTTTTTATTTATTTATTTATTTTTATTTTGAGATTACATCTTGCTAGGTTGCTTAGGGCCTCACTAAGTTGATGAGGCTGGCTTTGAACCTGCGATGATCCTTCTGTATCAGTCTCCCAAGTCACTGGAATTGTAGACATGTGCCACTGTGCCCAGCCTCAATAATTTTTAAAACAAGGGTCTCACAAATTACATACCTGCACATACATAAACAAACAAACAAAAAATTCCATACCTGATCCTGGTGACAATTTTTCCATTAGCAGCCCTGCAGGACTGCTCCCTATGGAAGGCATGACAAGACCACATCACGCCCAGATGGCCTCTGGTGCCTCTGAAGTCTCAGCACTTTGAAAGAATCTGCTATGGTTTGGAGTAGGTCCCTCGAAAGTTTCTGTGCTAGAAGATTGGTTTCTAGTATGGTAGTGTTGAAAGATGGTGGAACCTTTTAAGAAGTGGGGACATTGCCCTCAGAAGGGATTATGATCATTCTTATGGAACCCTGGTTAGTTCCCAAGAGCAAAAGAGTAAGTCCAGGACTTAAGGTATAACTGAGTTCTTGGGACTGATCCCCAGCATAGAAAATACAAAATGAGCCTGGCTCTTGAATTCCTTTTGCTTCTTGTTTCATATATGATTTCTCCCCCACATATATGCTTCCACCATGATATCACCCGACATGTTGTGATGTAGGCAGAAAGCCATTTCCAGAACAAAGCAGAAACCAGCACCATGCTCTTGAAGCTCTAGAACTGTGAGCTGAATCAACTTCTTTTCTTTATAAAGTGCCTAGCTTCAGGTGTTCTGTTTTAGCAATAGAAAATGGACTTATTTGTATTGCTGCACACCTCTCATTACCCTGCCTTGTCTTAGAGTTATGTGCCTATATGTGCTATTCTGCAGTCAAACTGTGAATTCCCAGAGGACAGGGTTCAGGCCTCTGAGTAGCAAAGTGCCTGGCACTTGGTAGGTGCTCACTAAGTATTAAAGAAACTAGTGAAGATTTTATATCAAGTCAGTTTTAAAAAAAATTATTTATTTTTTATTGACAAAGGAGAACAAAACTCATGACTCCTGATTGTAGAGTTGGGTTTTCTCAGGAAAAGATGGGAAACAATGTGATATAGGTTTTCATAAGAGCAGGGCTAGTTGGGGCAGAGCTTCCAGATTGCTCTCTCTCTAGGAAGGCACTGGGGTTTATCAAATACCTGCATTTCTTGGCACTCTGCTGTTATCTCCTATTTAATCCCACAACCTCTTGAGAATTATCCCTGTTTAGGAGGCTCAGAGTGCCGTGGAGTTTGCTCAGGGCCTCACACTGCTGAGTAGAAGAACGTGGATATGCACACAGGCCTGTCTGACTTCAAAGCCTCCTTGCTGGTGTTCTGGTCCTGTGGGAGGGCCACAGATGAGTGAAGAAGGATGGGATAACTTCCTAAAAGGAATAGCCAAAGAGATTAGGGCCACAAAGCTAAAGAAGATATTATGAGAGCTTTATAATCTTGAGCCATGTATGATTCAACTCCCCCTGCTTGGCCTACCCCATTCTTTCTCCTTATTTTCTTCTTCTCCTTTTATCTTATTTTCTTCTATCTCCTTCTTATCTTCTTCTCTGCCTTCTTTTTTCTTTTGAGACATGAAGGTCTGGCTATGTTGTCCAGGCTGGCCTTGAACTCCTGGGACTCAATGGATCCTCCTGCCTCAACCTACCCAGTAGCTGGGACTACAGGTGCACACTACCAGACTGGGCTGAGACTCTCCTTTCTCATCTGTTGCCGGGTTTCTCTGTTCTCGAGACTAAAAGACTCAGGGGTCACTCTAGTTAAACTGGGCTAACTGGGCTGCACAAAATAGCCACACAAGAGACACAAATACCTTTTTCTTTGGAGTCGCTGTGATGGCTCCTCTGACCTTAAGGGTCTGCAGAAAGAGAGAGAAGGCGAGAGCACCTGCTGACCCCTTTTATTGAGGGAAGCTATTCAAATGAGGCAGGGGATCAGGTTTCAGGGGCTGAGTCTATCTTCATGATGTCCACTGTCAGCAGGTTGACTGACACCTGGGTAGGCCACATCCAAGGGCACAGTAAAAGAAGGGGACACACACAAGGCACTTCCATGGAAGATTCTATCCTAAACAGGGCAAGGGGTTATATTACAAAGGAACAGGTGAGCGTAGCTTCACCCATGGGGCTGTAGCAAGACACACCCATGCATGAGATAGCGACCCTCGCACCCAAGAAGGGTGGGGAAAGCTCTGCCACATTTCTGTGTCTGAGCGCCTCAGCACCCAGCTGGAGCGTGTAACCCAGTCACGTGTAAGGTTGGTCTCCCACAATCTGTAGTGTGGGAAAAATAATAGCATCTATGTCATCATGAGGTTACTATGAAGAGTAATTGAGACAGGAGGGGTTGCAAAAAGGGGCCAGGGCCCTGACTTTGGGGTTTTGGGTGACCATTCCCAAAGTGGGGCCTTACAGTTTTCTTGAAGCTTATTCATATCGACTTTGGAATATTATCTTAATTCAGCCTTCACCAGTAATGTTCACACCCACGGTCTCCCTTACAGGGCTTGATCGCCTCCCCAATATCCATTTCCCCTTCTTCCTTATTGATAGCACCCTGTCTTTGTTAGGAGCAACCGAAGAATAGCCAGGCCACACTATGGATCATGGCAACCCTGCGCTCTGCTTTCCCAGCCTACCTTGCAGTTAGGGGAAGCCAAGTAGCCAATTCTGGCCAGTAGGATCTAAGTGGAAGGAGTGCTCCTGGGACAGCTGCCTTCTCTTTCTTCCTGCTGTGAAAAGTCTCCTGATATTTGAAACTGCAGCAACCACAGTTCTACAGGGAAAGGCCAAGAGACCCCCAGATCTTCCAGCCCTGACTTTCTGAGCACCGGCCCCACCCACCTCCAGATATTTTATTATGTGAGACAAGCCACTGTCTTTTTAATACTGCATATCAAGCTTTCTGTTCCTTGTAGCCAAGTTTATTCCTGACTAAGTACTTCCTTCTTTTCCCTTCTGCAGGTGGGGGTGCCCTCAGGTCCTGAGGAACCCTCCCTGTGCTGCAGGGTTTCTCTCCCTGCTGATTCAGACCTTCTATCTGGGATTCTTGTGGGTCCTTGAGAAAGAGCTTGTCTTTTTCTGCCTACTCACACATTGCCCTATTTTTCAATTCCCTTATCCATTCTGACCTCAATTTCCCATTTTCTCTGATTAGTCTCTTCCCTGAAAAATCCCCTTCTAGTCACACATAGAGTCAGGTTCTAATCTTCATATCATATAGCACAAAAATGCCCCAGACACACACACACACACACACACACATACACACAAATATACCACACATACACTACATAGGTCACATACAGTTCACACACACCACATGCACATTACCACATACCACAACACACATACACCACATGTGTCACATATCACACAACACACACACATATATCACATACACATACCACACAACATGTGCAAATACACCCCTCACCTGACCCCTCTGGCTTTTATATTTGTCTTCTTAATAATGGGGAGCCACATAGCCAAAACCCAGAGTCCTGACTGTGCTTCTGCCCAGTTCCATCTGCTCTCACCAGATGGAGTGTTCTTTCTTTTGTTATAGGTGGTCACAATATCTTTATTTTATTTTTATGTGGTGCTGAGGATCGAACCCAGTGCCTCAAGCATACTTAGGCAAGCGCTCTTCCTCTGACCCACAATCCCAGCCCAGATGGAGTGTTCATAATCTACATACAACTTCAAACACACAGCAAGTTGCCATGGGGACCAGAGGGTGCAGATACCCTCACCAGTACACAGGGAACCTGCCCTTCCTTCCTCCCCAGTGTGCCTAGCTACCCTGCCCAGGGATCATGCCATGGAGTGTGTGAAAACAGAGCCTCTCCAGAATCCTCAGTCCCTGAGTCTGACGTGGGAGGCCAGGACTCCTAGGTTATCCTGAGGGCTCTTTGGGGCACTTCTTCTGCCCCCACCCCCCAGCCCAGCAGGCCCAGCAGGGGGGCTGGAGTGACTGCTAATAGAGGGAATCATCTGCTTTATTCCCCCCAGGCTCACTCCTGAGGCACTTCTGGCTGGTTGAGGAAGTGCTGACCCCTAGGGCAGGTCCATAAACTAATTATGCAGAATTATGGAAAGAGGCAGCTGACCTCAGATTTCTGATCACCTCAAGGATCTACATCCCATGTGACTCCTCATACCTCCTTCCCTGACCCTCAGAAGACATTCTGAAAGTTTTCCTGGCTTCCCAGGAAATCCTTAAATCTTTCCCAATGTGGGATTGGGGAGGGACTCAACTTTCCCCTAACTCAGGAGGGTCCGATAGCTTTGCCAATGATTGAAGTGAGCTATAAGGAGACCCCTGGAGGTGTGGGTGGCCATGGGAAATGTGGGAATGGCTCTCTTCCTTGAGAAAAAGTTTTCTTCATGGGAACTTTCAACTGCTCTCTTGACTTCATGGGTTACATAACCCAGGGCTTCCCCAGGGTTGCGGGGAGCTGCTCCCACTATGTGGCTGCCTGGGGATCAGCAGTGTTGGCTTCTAAACCACATCCCATGTGACTCCCTGTATCTCCTGACCTGACTTTCAACAGACATTCTGAAATCTTTCCTGGCTTCACCCCTCCTGCCCTCTGGCCCCTCCTGTCTTGGAGAGATGTGCTGAACTGTCAGGGAAATGAGATAATTAAGCTTTCTACTGGGATCAGGAAGCTGCTAGATCACAGCCCTGTTCTTGCACCCTGTGTTCTGGAGGAATCAACTGTGGTCTGCCAGGTCACCTGCAGGGCACGACAGATGGTCAAGAAAGGGGAGAAGCAAGGGGTGCCCCTCCGTGAATGTTCCAGGGTGAGCTTTCAGTATGACCCTTTTGGTATGTTTTAAAGCAGGCTGAGTTCTTCTGTCCACAGTGCTGAGGACCTGGGTATACAGTTCAGTCACAGAGCACATGCTTAGCATGCATGAAGTCCTCGATTCCATCCACAGCACTATGCATGCAACACATGTGCATGCACGCATACGCGCGCGTGCGCGCACGCACACACACACACACACACACACACACACCAACATCTCTAGTTCTAATTGAGACTTGGCTGTGGGCAAGTGGCTTTACCTCTAGGAATTCCAGTTTCCTTCCCGGTGAACATGCTCAGTGGACTTCTACGGATCCTGCAGAGAACATCAACAGTTAGTGGGTGCTGCTTTTGTTCACTTCCCCAAAGTGGGGACTCTCTTTATGTTTCTTCGGTAGGCCCTGGAAATACTTCCTTTTTTAGGACTCTTGCATATCATATCAAGCATACTAGAACATGCCTGTAAACTGGGCATGGTGACACACGCCTTAATCCCAGCTACTCAGGAGGCCGAGGCAGGAGGAGTGCAAGTTCAAGGCATCCTGGGCAACTTAGCAAGACCCTGTCTCAAAAAACAAAAAGGGCTGGGGATGTGACTCAGTGCTAAAGTGTCCCTGGGCTTCATTCCCAGGATTACAGAAAAAAGAAACAAACAAACAAAAAGACCACACACACTCCTGCAACCCACACGAAATATTTTTTGCTATAAACTTTCTGAAATGATCTTAAGAAAATTGCTTTGTAAATTGTTTGACAATCAATAATTTAATGCTTTTTAAATTTATCAACATGTATTAATTGTACACATTAATGGGTTTCACTGTGACATTTCCTTACATACTTTACATCTGCAGTGATCATGTCCACCCTTCCTTGGGCCCTCTCCCTCCTTCCTCTCTCACTCCTCCCTCCTTTGACCCCCTTCACAGTCCATAATAATCCCTCTTCTATTTTCAGGTAATCTTTTTTTCCCACTTCTTTTTTAAATGTCCACATATGAGAGAAAACTTGAGAATTTGTCTTTCTGTGTCTGGTTTTTTGCACTTAAGGCAATGACCTCCAGTTCCACACATTTTCCTGCAAATGGCAAGATCTCATTCTTCTTTATGCCAAGTAATTAATACAGCATCATGTTTTCTTTATGCATTCATCTGTTGATGGGCACCTAGACTGTTTCCATATCTTGGTGATTATGAACAGTGCCACAATAAACATGGAGTGGAAGCCAGGCATGGTGGTGCACACCTGTAATCCCAGCTATTTGGAAGTCTGAGGCAAAAAGATCACAAGTTTGAGACAGCCTCAGCAATTTAGAGAGATATCTCAACTAGATAGACAGATAGATAGATAGATAAAAATGTTGTGGATGTGGCTCAGTGGTGGAGTACCCTGACATCAATCACCTACAGAAAAAAAAAAAAAAACACCACAAATGAACAACAATAAAAACAAAATCCATGGGAATTCAGGTATCTCCTTTGTATGCTGACTTCATTTCCTTCAGCTCTTAGCCAAATTTATTGAACTTTGATCTGCTCTGAATTTCAGTGTTCATGGTACGTATTGGAAATTCTTAGCAAAATAGAAAAACCAGAGTTTCTAAATGTGTGCCAATTTCTGAATACTGAATTAATTTATAAGCCAATTAGTAAAGCATTAGTAAGTTAAAATCAGTCAGGGAGGAGTATTTACACCATGGAAATTGGCAAACAGCACGAATCAGCCAGGGTATTATTAATTCATAGTGTTGATCACACACCTCCCCACCTCAATTGAACCACTGTACCACTGGGAAATTGTTTTTTCTTTTAAGATTCACATGTGTAGCCCACTGATTTGGAAAAAGTTCAGCCCTGTGAGTCCACTGAGCGGCCCTAAAAAAGGAGGCCCTTAAGAGGAGCCCAGGCCACTCCAGCCAGGAGGAGTACTTCCTGCAGGGAGGAGGGGGTGCTTTCTTAGGGAAGTACTCCCAGCCTCCATCCTGAGGTCCTGTTCTTGGAGAGTCCTTGTTTAGATCAAGGTCTAGCCCCAAAAGGGTTTTAATCTCTTTATATTTTTATAGTCTGTTTTGTTTTACAGCTGCCTCTTTATTCAGAAACCTTTACCCTATTTATGGTGTTTATTTTACTTCTCTTTTTATCTTTCACCACTGATAGGCCCTGGGGGCAAAACAGAATTGAGGAGGACTTGCCCAGGAACTGTGGGTCACAGAAGCTCCTGGGACTCTGCTGGGTCTTTCCTGCCCCTGAGACAGGTGGCTTGGGGGAAGTCCTTGATCTTCTGAGTCTGTGGGTGGCCCCACTTTCAAAGTGAAACTCCCCAGGACCTGGGCTTCTTCAACCAGAGGAAGTCTAAAAGCTTGGGAGGCTTCCTGAAAACATCTCAGGGCCCCCTCAGCAAAGCGTCCAGCTGCCGGCAGTGTGAGAAGGGGCAAGGGCTTTCATTCAGTTGAAATGACCTAATTTAAGCATGGCACCTTTATGGTGCAATCCAAAGAACTGAAGGACAAACCAGATTTGTAGACTTGACAAGTGAGAACTCTCAAAATGAACTGTATTGTAACAAATGAAAGTTACCAAACCATCTGTGGTACTCCACTCCATTTCTTCATTTATCCAAAGCATTCACATAAAAACGATACAATACATTTTGTTTTTGCTTATATACAGAAAAATGGAAATGTCTGGATTTTTCCAAGTTTGAAGTATACTCATCAAACCCATTGCTAAAATAAATAAATAAATAAAGGAAGCTATTGTTCTGTTTGGGGTACCAGAGATTGAACCCAGAGACACTTTACCATTGAGTTACATTCCCAGCTCTTTTTTATTTTTATTTTTTTATTATTTATTTATTTTAAAGAGAGAGAGAATATTTTTTAATATTTATTATTTAGTTTTCGGTGGACACAACATCTTTATTTTATTTGTATGTGGTGCTGAGGATCGAACCCAGCATTTGAGACAGAGTCTCACTAAATTGCTGAGGTGGCCTTGATCATGTGATCCTCCTGCCTCAGCCTCCTGAGTAGCTGGAATTAGAGGCACGCACCATCATGCCCTGCAAAAAAACACTTGGACTTCTAAAAAAATAAGCTCAACAGCTACTCTGGAGGCAGAGGTGGGAAAATTTGTTACCAGCCTGGGGAACATAAGGAGAACCCATCTCAAAAAGAAAAAGAAAAGGAAAAAAAAAAGTTCCATTACTTAAAAATTAGAAATTACAGATCTAGAGGGTTTCTTGTCTGTCACTTTCAATCCTTATAACCCTTGGAACTTCCTGAGAAGTACTACTGTTGCCAGGTATGGTGGTGCATGCCTGTAATCCCAGCAACTTGGGGTCCTAAGGCAGGAGGATCACAGGTTCAAGGCCAGCCTCAGTCTTTTAACAAGGCCCTAACAATTTAGTGAGACCCTGCCTCGAAATAAATAAGGGATTGAACCCCAGGGTTCAATCCCAAGTACCAAAAAAAAAAAAAAAAAAGCAGAAACAAACAAACAAAACAAGGACTTGTTATTTCCAAGTTACTTTTCTTATAAGGCTGGGACTGAGATCCAGAACAATAGGAAAATGACTGAATTGGTTAGCATCAGGTTACTTTCATTGTGAAAGGATTAAATTTTCATGCCAGTTGAAACTGACCTGTTTGCAAAATTTGCCCTTTTTTTTGGTACCAGGAATTGAACCTGGGGGTGCTTAACCACTGAGCAACATGCCCAACCCTTTTTATTTTTTATTTTAAGACAGGTTCTTATTAAGTTGCTGAGGTTATTCTCAAACTTGTGATCCACATGCCCCAGCCTTCTGAGTCACTGGAATTACAGGCGTGCACCACCATGCCCGGCAAAAATTTGCTATTATCTCTCTATATAATATTGATTTCTCAAAAGGTCAACTACCAGCTTAGGTTTAATTTTTTTTTAAATTATTTTTAATTATAGGTGGACACAATATCTTATTTTATATTTATATTTATATTTTATATTTATGTAGGTTTAACTTTTAGCATGAGTGACTCCATTTTGACTTTCAGCCTGGTCTGTTTGGCCCTACTGCAGCTTCATTCAAAACAGTAGCCTCTAGCTGAGAGGCCTGGGCCTGTATGCCAGTGACTTGGAAGCAAATTCAAGGCCAACCTGGGCAATTTAGTAAGACAGTCTCAAAATAAAAAGGGCCAGGAGGCTGAGGGACTAACTCATGGTAGACCATGCACATAGCATATACGAGGCCTGGGTTGCACCCCCAGCACTAAAACAAAACAAACGAATGAAAACAAAAACAAACTGAAGAAAGAAAGGAAGGAAGGAAGGAAGGAAGGAAGGAAGGAAGGAAGGAAGGAAGGAAGGAAGAAAGAAAGAAAAACTTGCTTCAGGGAGAAGTGGAAGCCACAGTAAGGACAACCAAGGTAGCAGCCACGGATACCACTGGGCTGAGTGTGTTACAAGTGGGTTGTCATGAACACTAATAAGGATGATAGATTTATTATCCACACTTGACAGCTGAAGAAAACGGTAAGTAAATGAGGTGTAGAAAGCTCGCCCAGAGTTACAGAGTTACAAAGTCCAAGCGCTTATCCATGCCACTCTCTGGCTTCCCGCCTCCACCTGCCTCTCTCTGTCTCCTCCCCCTGGGAAGTGCCATGAGAATCTCTAAACGGTAGAAAGGGAGAGGGCAGACTCCTGCTGGCAACCCCAGCTCCAGACTGATTTGGAATTGCCGCGGCCATCTGGATTACAGCAAGACTATTTTTTTGTTGTTGTTGTTGGTAGTGGTTTGAAGCCAGGGCCTTGTGCATGCAAGGCAAGCACTCTACCAACGAGCTACATCCCCAGCCCTACATCGAGACTTCTAGTGGGGAAGTTCTTTAGAACCTAAGGCCAAGAAGGAAAAACAGGAAGGTGAAGACTGATATTGGATTTTTTTGGGTGGTGGGGAGGTGGTGGGGAGTACGAGGGGTTGAACTCAGAGGCACTCAACCCCAACCTTATTTTGTATTTTATTTAGAGACAGGGTCTCACTGAGTTGCTTAGATAAGTTGCTGAGGCTGGCTTTGAACTGGTGATCCTCCTCGATCCTCCTAGATCCTCGAGCTGCTAGGATTACAGGTGTACGCCCCCACGCCCAGCTCTGAAATTGGTTGTATAGGAGGGTGAATTGTGTCCCCCAAAAGATATAGTCAAGTCCTAACTCCTGGTACCTGTGCATGTGACCTTATTTGGAAATAGGGTTATTGCAGATATAAACAAATAGAGATAAACTCACACTGGAATAGAGTGAGCCCCAAATACAATAACTGGCATCCTTATAAAAGGAAGGAAAATTGGACACAGGATCTCAAAGAAAACATTTCGTTGCTGTGACCAAAATACCTGACAAGAACAACTCAGAGGACAAAAATCTTGGGCTCACTGTTTCGGAGGTTCAGTCCATGGTCCTCCAATTCCATAGCCCTGGTCCTGAGTAAGGCAGAATTTCATGGCAGAAGGGCATCACAGAGGATTACTGCTCAGCCCAGGGCAGCTGGGAGGCAGAGAAAGTGAGAGAAGAGCTAGGGACAAGATATAGTCCAAAGCCACACCCCCAGTGACCTACTTCTTTCAGCCACACCCCACCTACCTACAGTTACCAACCTACAGTAGTCCATTCAAATTATTAATCCATCAAATGGATGAATCTACCAATAAGGTCACAGTTCTCATAATCCAATCATTTCACTCTGAATATTTTTGCATTGCTTAACACATGAGATTTGAGGGGGACATTAAGGATCCAAACCATAACAAAGAGCATGTAAAGTTGAAGACAGGGATATAGAAATAAAACTAAAACCCAAGGAATGTCAAGAATTGCCAGCAACCCACACAAACTGGAAGAAGCAAGAAATTCTTTCCTAGAGACTTTAAAGGAAGCATGCACCTGCTAACACCTTGACTTATGATTTCTAGCCTCCAAATTTCTGTTATCATCTGCTTTGGGGGGATGCCAGTCCTTGAAAATGAATGCATATGGTTGCTTCAGAGGCAATTGGGCAATCACACTCAGAAAACCCTGATTAGTGTCAGCATGTCATGTGGACCTGAATAATGGGCCAGAGCATTCTATCCTTGACCCAGATGTGTTTTATTACTGTCTTGCATGAAAATAAAATTTTACAAACTGACAGATTTTTGTAAAACCTGGAGAGAGGGATAGTACTGAAGACAGAATCTATATTTGAAAACCCTGTGAACTGCAAAAGTAGAGTAAATTTTATACTTTGAAATTGCACAAGGCAAAGTCCTTTAGGTTCAGAGAACTAATTGCATGAATTCAAGAGGAGAAATCCTTGGCCTGATGACAGCTCACATAATAAAAGCTGTTGGCAGTAGGTGTGGCGGTGCACACCTATAATTGCAGGGATTCGGGAGGCTGAGGAGGATCACAAATTTAAGGTCAGTCCTAGAAATTTAGTGAGACCTTGTCTAAAAAATAAAAAGGGCTGGACATGGGTCTCAGTGTTCAAGACCCTGTGTTTAATTCCCAGTACCGTGTGTGTGTACGTGCACAAGCACACACGCATATGGTGTTGGCTGCAACCTGATATGACTGGACAACGCAGTGCAGTTGCTAAAAAAGCTGGTGCCTCTTAAAGCTGCTTCACTGCGCAGGAGAAATGAGATGAGCCTTTCATTGGCCTCTGGGCTGCTCAGGCCATAGCTGGAGCTTCCTTCAGTTATAGGTACCAGTGGACAGTGCTCAGCACCCAAGCAAAAAGCCAAGAAATTGAGGTCCGGAAACTGTTATATAAAGGACAATTGGGATCAAAGATTGTTTGCCC
Organism: Marmota monax; assembly: GCF_021218885.2. Taxonomy (NCBI): domain Eukaryota; kingdom Metazoa; phylum Chordata; class Mammalia; order Rodentia; family Sciuridae; genus Marmota; species Marmota monax. The sequence continues at coordinate 7,449,065 of NW_026693473.1, read as the reverse complement.
CTGAAGATGAAAAGACACAGGAAGAAGGAACATGTGTTTAAATACTGAACAGCTTCTGTGAAGCAAAGGGAATGGGCCGATTGCATAGTGTTCTCTGGGAGAATGGTCTCTAACCAGTGGCTCCTGCACTTATGATAGTAATCTCAGCTGTTCAAGCACAGGGGACAGATGTTTGTAGCATCTGTCCTCTCATTTTTTATGAACAGTACCCATATTTTCCTTTGGTGACTGCTCCACTCCTACATTGCCCACGGTTTCGTGTGTGGGCCTATGACTCAGGTCCCATCAATCACAGTGCCTGTCCTGTTGGCTATAGTCATATGACCCAGGCCAGATGGAAGAGTATCCCTCGGAGGCATTTGGTTGCAACTACTAGGCAGAGACTCCTTGCCTTAAGATCACTGTGCTCACTGGGTGCAGTGGTGCACGCCTGAAATCCCAGGGGCTTGGAAGGCCAAGACAGGAGGATCACAAGTTCAAAGCCAGCCTCAGCAATGGCGAGGCGCTAAGCAATTCAGTGAAACCCTGTCTCTAAATAAAATACAAAATGGGGCTGGGGATGTGGCTCAGTGGTCGAGTGCCCCTGAGTTCAATCCCTGGTATAAAAAAAAAAAAAAAAAAAAAAGGTCACTGCTCTGGTAAGATAGATAGAAGCCTAGAGCCTTTGGAGTCCAGTTTCCTATGGCATGAGAGGGAGGGCAGCGCTTGAGAACACAGGAGATAGAGCCAAGAGTGGAGACAGAAAGATCTCTGCTGGCACAGCGCACACACCTAGATCTAATCATGCCTGTGATATGTGAACCTCTTTATGATACGACACAGTATGCTTTCACCAGCTTAAGGCTTTGTCATTTGCAATCAAGTGTCCGCATATGTCACATCCACCTGTAAGTGTAGCAATCTGACATAGATATAAACGGTAGAAATTATAAATGTTAAGAGAATATTTTCTTCCTTCCCTTCCCCTCCTTCCTCCTCCTCTTCCTCTTTCTTCTTCTTCCTTCTGGAGATTGAACCCAGGGGGATTCTACCACTGAGCTACATTCACAGTCCTTTTTAAATTTTATTTTTATTTTGAGACAGGGTCTCACTAAGTTGCTCAGGCTGGCCTCAAACTTGAGATCCTCCTGCCTCGGCCTCCTGAGTATCTGGGATTACAGGCATGGACCACCCCACCCAACTTAATTTTTAAGGGTCATATTTGCATGTAATTTTATGAATTAAATGGTTCTGTAAGACGTGTTATGAAAACCAATTCTGATCCTTTTTTTCATCTTGTCAGAGGCAACCACTTTTGACTATTTCAGCTGATTGGTCATTGTTGACCTTGTGGACAATTAGGTTTGGCTCCTTTTTGATCTCCCTGTCCCCACCAACACAAAACACTTGCCACCCCACTTTCTCCTGCCTTAGTTATTTTGTAATTCTGCTTAGGTCAACGTTCCCTGTTTACATTCCTGCCTTTGTAAACCAGTCACAGCTGATGTAGAATACTACGATGACTTTTCCCTGCACATCTGGTTTCAATGTTAATAATTAATCCTTTAGAGTTAATAATTGTCCCGTTTTTCTTGTGTGTTTAGTACTCTGTATATTTGTTGACTAAGTCAACCCCAGATCTAATATATTGAAGACATTGGAGTCCATCTTCCTGAAATGATCTGTCCCAGAACCTTCCTGACTGCTCCCTTCTGCACTGGCTGCCCTCCACGCCTCTGCCCCAGCTGCTGCCCTGCACCATCTTCCCTGTGTCCCTGTGTTCCTCCCATCATGGGCTCTTGGTTCCTGGATCCCAATTCTTTTATTTTATTTTATTGTTTTTTTCAGTTGTAGATGGGCACAATACCTTTGTTTCATTTAATTATTTTTAGGTGGTGCTGAGGGTGGAACCCAGTGCTTCAGACATGTGAGGCGAGTGCTCCACCCCTGAGCCCCAGCCCCTGGGTCCCATTTCTTCTTCCTTGGTCTACTCTCTCATTTTGGCTGAGCACCTCCTCCAGGAGCTTCCCCACCAACGAGTGAATGGGAGGTACATTATTTATTTATTTAATGGGTTTTGTGTCCACTCGGCAAGCACTCAACCACTGAACTCTGTCCCCAGTCTAGAAGGGACGTTTTTTAGAACTTTTCTAAAAATATTTCATACACACACATAATTGCCTTAGGTTAATCTGTCATTTTCCCCTTGAGGTTTTTATTTTTTTTTTCTGTCTTTCGTAGTACTGGGGGTTGAAACTGGGGGTAATCCATCATGGAGCTACATCCTCAATCCTATTTATTTATTTTTAGTTCTGAGAGAGGATCTTACCAAGTTGCTGAGGCTGCCCTCGAATTTACAATCCTCCTGCCTCAGCCTCCTGAGCTGCGGTGATTACAGGGGTACCCACACTGCCTGGCCCCCTTGAAGGATTAACAACAGTCTTATTCCATTATGTTCTGGTTTCTAGAGCAGCTATTGAGAAGGCTGATGCAATTCTGATTCTTGATCCATTGTACGAAAACTCTTTTTGTTTTTGTTGTTTGTTTTGCGTTCTCAAAACATATCTTCAGGCTGGGGTTGTAGCTCAGTGGTAGAATGCTTGCCCCTTATGTGTGAGGTACTGGGTTCGATTCTCAGCACCATATAAAAATAAATAAAGGTATTGTGTCCATCTACAACTAAAAATATACTTAAAAAAAAAAAAACTTTTATCTTTTCTTTGTCCAAGTGAGCTGCCCCAGCACACCTGGAAAAGAGTAGGTCTCAGTCCCCCCAGAGGTCCCAGGCCAATGGAGAAAACATGCATGTTGGTTATCTTCTGCTGTGTAATAAGTTACCCAGAAAGTTAGAGACTTAAAGCAACGAACCCTTGTTATCTTGAGGTTTTGGGAGCAGGAATCTGCGTACAGCCTAGTGGGGAGTCTCTGACTCAGCATCTCAGACCTAGGGAGCAGTGACTGCAACATCTCTGCGGCTTGACTGGGACAGGATCGGCATGTTCTTGTCGTTAGAAATAAGTCGGTTAGCCCACATTCAAGGGGAGGGTGTAACACAAGGAGAAGCACCAGCTGCCCATGGCCACAGGCAGAGGGAGGCTTCTGAGACACAAGAGCCAAGAGAGGCCAGTGCACAGGAAAAATGCCAGCCCTGCCTGTGGAGATCACTAGTGTCCCAAGGGAAGAAACTTGGGGACACCAGTGATCATAGCAACCTCAGTCACAATAGCCAAATGCTGGAAACAACTCAATAGGTGAATGGGTAAATAAAATGTGGTATATATACACGCAATATTATTCAGCCACTACAGAGGAACAAAGTTCCTATATAACATGGATGACCTTTGAAACATTCTGCTAAGCGAAATAAGCCAATAAGCCAGACACAAAAGACAGATATTGTTATGGTTCCACTTATGTGAGTACACAGAGCAGGCAAATTCCTAGACTAAAAACAGATTGGAGGTCACCAGGGACAGGGGAGTGGGGGTATAGAATGAGGAGTTACTGTGTAATGAGTACAAAGTTTCTGCTTGAGATGATTTAACAGTAGTGGCAATGACTCCACATGATTGCGAATATATTTAATGCTATCAACTTAAAAATATTCAGGTGTTGGGGTGAGGTTGTGGATCGGTGGTACAGGGCTTGTCTCACATGCGTGAGGCACTGTGTTCGATCCTCAGCACCCCATAAATAAATAAAATAAAGGTAAAAAATAAAGAAATATATTAAGGTGGCAAAATTTTATGCTTTATAGGTATTTCACCATAGTAAAAGCATATATTCATTCTAAGCAGCAACAAAACTCAGATTTCGGTTGAGACTTGAAAGATGAGTCGAAGATGTCTGCGTGGACTGGGGATCATGAGAGCAGCCCAAGCTTGGGGAAGCCAGAGGTGGGAGGAAGCTTTGGTGGGTTCTAGGGCCACATGGAGGGAGCGTGGAGCAAAGGGCCCAGATAAAAGCGAGAGAGGAAGGACTCGCAGGCTCGCCTGAGGAGCTGGTGCTTTATCTCGGAACACTGGAGAGCCATGATCTGCGTGAAGGGAATCGAGATGCTCAGGCTTGTGTTTTAGCCCTCTCTAGTTGCTGTCTAAGTGGAAGAGGACATGGGGCAGGTAGAGGGGCCAGTGAGGTGGCTGTGGCCGGTGTCCAGGTGGATGTTGGGGGTGTTGATGTTGGGGGCAAGCAGAGTGGAAAGAGGACAGAGGGAAAGAGAAGATAATTAGGAGGTAAATTGTGACCAACGTGGCATCTACAGTGCTAGTGAAAGAGATGGAGCTTGTCCTTGAGCCAGGTGAGTGGAAGGGAGGGAGGGTGGGATCGAGGAACATGGTGAGTGGCGGGAAAGGCTCCATGGTGCCTGTGGACTGGATGGGCACAGGGCGGGCAGGCAGGGTCTTGCTCTTGGCCTTGGAAAGGGAAAGAGACCAGAGCTGGAGTAACCTTAGGAGCCTGGGAAGAAAGTTCACGGTGGAGATGTCAGCTGCCACTTCCCAGGAGGCCCATCTCTATGCCTTTTTGATGGTGTCTTCCCGACACCACTTAGATGTTTTCTGGTCTGTTTGCAGCATGGCTCAGCCTCAGAGCTCTGCAAAGTCTTCTTGATCTCACCCCGGCAGCCTCCTCCAGACCCTGGTCCATACTCACCCTTCTGAAGTTTATGGAAAACCTTCTCACCTTGAACTATTTTTGCTACCTACGTGCCAGACTTCTTCCCCCCACCCCCTCTTATGTATGACCATGGGCAAGTGAATCACTTCTCATCTTCATCCATAAAAAGAGGAGATGGGATTACTGCTCCCCATCGTCCCTGCCAGCGCCTGACTTGCTGGCTCTCCATCCCCACCCGCTTGGGGGTCTGTGTTTCTGGAATGCATTCCAGCCCCCTGAGTGTGGTCTCCTTCCCTGCCTCCCTCTGTCCAGGCCTGTCCTGTGGAGCCACGAAGACTGTGATAAGCTCAGCTCCTCTTCTTAATTCGGCAAACCTATTTTGAGGTTTGGTGTTGTTCCCAGCTGAGCACTTAAGTACTGGGGCCACTGTGTCCTGGCCTGGGATCTGCCCAGCACACTGTGAATCATCGGCTGGACAGGGCCTTCCAGAAATCTTGCAGTTCATCCCCACCTCCGGGCAGAGGTTGATCAGCCACAGTCAGAGAAAAACCTCACATATCCAGGGTAACATGCTCCTGTTTGGCTGATCCTCCACAGTGAGGTTCTCTCCTAGATCTAGCCTACATCCTTCATGAAGCATTAAAACAAAATACAGCTATATCCCAAGTACTTCTGGATGGAAGATTCAGACTGGGGCTGCCCCACTCAGCTTTTCCTTGTAAGAAGTGGGGGTGTCAGTTCTCCGGGAAGGACAGAGTCCCATTTCACTCGCCTTTTGCCCTCCTTGGCCAAGTGCAGCCCACACCTGCATTGGACCAGAGCCCTCATACCCTAAGGTCTGAGGATATTATGTAACAGGTATTGGCCAGACATTCTGGTTCGGCAGGTATGGCTTACAAGTTAAAAATTGTTCTAAAAATGCAGTGCGGCTGCCCAAACACACAGGCCTGGACGGGGAGGCTGTGGGGCAGAGGCCACAGCCAGCAGAGGGATGTATTTTCCACAGGGAAATTGGGCCCGAGCGAGCTCTGACTTCAAGGGAAACATCCAACTTGGGGATGTTTCCTGATCCTTGCTTCCCACATAACTGCTCCCCAGAAACAGGTTTGGTGGCCTAACTTCCTCTCAACTATTTTCTCTAGAACTAACACTGTCTCCCGCCACCTCCACTGGCTTCCTTCCAACCCTCCTGTGACTGCTCTGGCCTGTCCTCTGCATCACGTTGCGGTGTCCACCTGAGCGGTGCCACGACTTGCTTTTGCATTATTTTGGTGTCTTCTATTTCCATCCTTTAAGCACTTCTACCCTCCTCCACTTCTTTTCTCTTCCTCCTCTTTTTTTTCTTTCCCCACTTTTCCTCTCGCACCTCTGCTCCTCTCTACCCTCTAATTACAAGATGAGTTCTCCTTTCTCCCCTCCTTGGCCTCCGGCACCCCACCCTGAGCCTCCAAGAATTGGCCTTAGCGAAGGGAAGCAGCCACTGTCCCCTCCATCTGCCATCACAGGCAAACCCCTACACTTCCCATCCATTTATCCTGTGCCTCACAGAGAGGCTGGGAAAATCAAAACACATTGAAGGGACTTTAAAATGTTTTCTTCAGTTCATTCATTTGTTACATATTTATTCCGTATCAGTAATTTGCTGGGCATCATGGTGGTAAGTTCTGGGGTATATAAAGAGGAATAAAAGGGGGCTGGGGTTATGGCTCAGTGGTAGAGAGCTTGCCTAGCATGGGTGAGGCACTGGGTTCGATCCTCAGCACCACATAAAAATAAATAAAGTTTAAAAAAAAAATAGGAATAAAAGACTTTTGCAGAGTGGCCCCCAAACCTGCTCAGCAGAATTATGTGGAGGACTTCAAAATGGAGAAACGCTACTTCCACCCAGACCTACCGCAAAGGTGGAGCCTTTGAGAGAATAATAAAATAAATACCTGACCACAGAGTGGAGTGGCATCGTGGAAGGAGCTGGGGTGAGATAGGAACTGGAAGGGCAGGGGGGTCCTGGAGGGCAGAAGAGGAAGAGGGCAGAGATTGGCAGCAGGGAAGCTAGGAGGCCTTTTCCTTCTGCTTTTTGCCTGACCCTGCCCACGCACATCTGTCTCCAGTCTGACAAGCGAGGGATTCTTTTAAAAAGTAATAAAAAGATATCCAAAGGAAATATAGTAGCTATAACCATTTCTTCATGGTAAGTGGCTTTCCCCCTGAGTCAGGGTATTTATATTGGGTATTATGTACAGATCAGCCTTTCCCTGTTGGTTTTGCCTAGAAAATCATCCCAAAAGTCAGGTGAGGTTTTTTGCTTTGTTCTTGGTGTGTGTGCAAATTAAAAACACAGGGCTTGCCTTCACTGACTAGAAATTTAAATTTAAATTTATTAGCAATAAAGATTAAAAAAAAAACACCTACTGTCTCAAACTTAATTTTCACATATATATATTTTTAAGTTTAGGAAGATCTTTCAAAGAGCCATAATCTGATAGGCTGCAATCCCTTCATTCTACTTCAGTATCTTTTTCTCTTCTGTTGAATTTAAACTTAAAACAAATATTTGTAATTTTAAAATGTTAACAATGATTTCGTTTTCATTTGGCAATTATTTGAGTATCAGACATTGTTGATGGCAAGGACAGAGACCAAAACAGACAAAAATGCCACCTGATGAAGTTAAGTGTCAGCTGGGGAGGGAAATTAAGCCCCAAAACCCACATAAAATAAGAACACGGTTAGTATGGTGAATAATAACAAAATGTGAACAAGAGAAACCAAATCAGGACTTCTCATTAGAAGTGAGAGTAAAGAGCTGGGGTTGGAATTTTAGGTAAAGGGAATTTGGAAGGTCTCCTGAGAAGGTAACTGTAAATATTTATCTCAGAAAAACTTAAAGCTAAGTAAAAGTAGAGAGAATAATAAAATAAATACCCACACATCTACTTTCTGTTTTCAACAAATATTAACATTTTGCCAATTTGGTTTTATTTAACGCTCCCCAAGCCGCTTCTTTTATTTTGTTTTGGAATTTTCAAAAGCAAATCTGTGACATCAGTTTTCCTTGAAATATTTCAATAAGCATCTTAACTGATAATATTAAAAAAATCTTCACCCTGCCTTTACACCCCCAGGAAAATTAACAATAATTCCTTAAAATTATCTGATAATCAGTTTCCATTCTCATTTCCCAATAGTTTAAAAACTATTTTTTTTAACAGTTGAATTTGAAAAAGGATAATAAAGGAACATGCATAGCTTTTAGTCTTGGTCAACTGTAATTTTTTTTTGAGGGAGAGAGAGAGAGAAAAAAAAATTTTAATATTTATTTTTCAGTTTTCGGTGGACACAACATCTTTATTTTATTTTTATGTGGTGCTGAGGATCGAACCCAGCGCCCCTTGCATGCCAGGCTAGCGCGTTACCGCTTGAGCCACATCCCCAGCCCAAAATGTAATTTTAAAAAAGAAAAGATAGACTAGAAAAATTTGCAACAGCAAACATGAGTTAGGTTCATAAATAGCCAATCAAGACTGATAATGAGAAAGAAGCATGAACTCCATCACATTCAAGAGTAGTTTCCTTGGGCTGGGGTTGTGGCTCAGTGGTAGAGTGCTTGCTGCTAGGGTTCAATCTTCAGCACCACATAAAAATAAAATAAAGATACTGTGCCACAGTCTGGCTGGGCACAAATGCCGCAGTCTGGCTGGGCACACAATCACGAGCCACCACACAGCTTGTAGATTCAAACAGCAACTCTTTATTCCCGAACTCACACCAGCCGTCTACAAACACGTTCTGGGGAAATCCACGTTCTCTGCCCAAATCCACCTCCACTGGGCTTCTGTCTCCCAAAATATACTGTCTGAATCCCGTGAGAACTCAAGGGGAACTCAGGCAGCAGGATACACCCTATTCCCAGCAGGAATAATCTTAAACCTTAAACCTGGAACCTAAACCGGGAACGCCCTAATCCGCCTTGGTCCTTGAACAAGGTCACCTACATTCAATGTCACTGCAACATGGGGTACGCTGGCAAGGAAATTGTCATACCTACTTAGCTAATGGCTCCCAGCAATACTGAGTCCATCTAAACTAAAAAATAAATATTAGAGAAAACGAGCAATTTCTGCCGGGAGTGGGGAATGCCTGTAATCCCAGCAGCTCAGGAGGCTGAGGCAGGAGGATCTCAGATTCAAAGCCAGCCTCAGCAACATGGAGGCAATAAGCAACTCAGTGAGACCCTGTCTCTAAATAAAATACAAAAAATAGGGCTGGGGTTGTGGCTCAGTGGTTGAGGTCCCTGAGTTCAATCCCTGGTTCCCCCCCCCCAAAAAAAAGAGTAATGTCCACAGGGAATAAACACCATATGTGCTGGGGCTGGGGCTCAGTGGTAGAACACTCGCCTGGCATATGGGAGGCACTGGGTTTAATCCTAAGCACCACATAAAAATAAAATAAAAGTATTAAAAAAAATGATCCGAATCAACTCTGTGTCACCTTGGCCTGTGCTGACTTGTTCCAAGTGTAACTTAAAACAAAACAAAACAAAAAACACTACATCACACTGTGCCAGACAAAGTTAACAAGAAGCAGCCACATTAGCAATGATGCAAAGATGCAAAGTCTCTCACAGAGTTGCCCACATAATTCTGAAGGAAAAACGTAAATTGGCCCACTCAGGGTAGTAACAGAGCCCTAAATAATTAAAAAGCTAAATACAAATATATATGTTTGCCTCTAACAGCAAAATTAAGCAAAAGAAATGTCTGGGAATAGGATAATGAATAAACAATGTCCGTATCTCAACTGGATGGAAGACTGGGCTGCTGTTAAAAGTTCTTATGAAGGCCATAGGTATGCGTGAACGTTTATTATTAAATTGTTATGTGATAATGCAAAATGTGAAATAGATTCCTATGATTACCACTAAATAAATTAGCATGTCTCTGAACAAACAAGAAGGACTAGACAGAAAGAAGATAGCATCTTTGGGCTAGAACACTGGGATTCTGAAGACTCATTTTTCCTTTAAAGTTTCTCTTAGGGCCTTTATTTTGTTTTATAGAAATTATTTATAAGGAGAAGTCAGGATGTGGGTTGAAATTTGGAGCCACATGGAAAATATGCCCACACACCATCATCTCCCTCTCTTGAAGTCCTGCCTGGGCCTCCAGCCCCCTGCTGGGGCCCTCTCTGCCCACACAGCAGGGGATTTGGAAGGGAGCCCTGAGGGCAATGCCAGGCTGATTAGCCAGGAGCAGGCCCTGGAGCCCAGACTCTGCAAAATCAACCAGGCCAGCTGCCCACCCTTTCTGAGCTCACCTACTGCCAAGCTCTTTGCCTAATTCATCTCAATTTAATCCTCAGGAGGGTTCAATAAAGTCAGTGCTCTTGTTTCCATTATCCAGATTTGAGAGTTGGGTAACTTGCCCAAGGTCTCACAGTGGGTAGAGAGCAGACCCAAATCCAAGCCTCAGCTCTTTACCTCTGTGCCCCACTGCTGAGCTGGGTTCTCCAGTCAGCTCTGCCATGAGGCTTATTGTGCCATGGAGCAAGCTTCTTAGCCTCTCTGGCCTCTTATTCATTCTTAGGTAGCAAGGTGGGGGGCCAGGAGAAGAACGTGGTTCCCTAGATTTGTTCTCAGAGTTCCTCATGGTTCTAAATAGTGCAGAGGATTGTGGGATCATCACCTACCCACCTACCCATCCATCCATCCATCCATCTATCTATCCATCCATTCATCCATCCATCCATTCCAATCCAATCCACAGAGCACCCTCTATGTGCCAAGCTTTGTGCTATCACTGAGGATATGGGTAAAAAGTCATAGCCCCTGTCAAACACAAGGAGGAATCAATGGACAAATATAATGAAATATCCTTTCCCTCTACCTGCTCAGAGAGGACACGCTGGACCATGTTATCTAAGGTATCTCTTCAAATTCATTCACTCTCATTCATTCTCCTATCACCTTGCTGTTTCTTCATATATTTATCATGGCTTGAAATTTTCTTAGTTATTGTATTCTTAGCTATATATCCTCTTATTATATTAGTTATTTATAAGAAAAAGTTGGACCTTTTTTCTTGCCCACCTCTGTACTTCCCAGAGCTTAGCACCAAGTAAACACTGCAAGGGTGTCTCCTGTTTGCTGAGCCATCTGAATAAATTAAAGTGTTTCAGGCACTGTGGTGGACACCTGTACAGCCCAGCAGACAGGGACCCAGGGGAATGATTTCAGAAGGAAGAGAAAGAGTTGCAGAAGCTGCTCCTGAGATAGTTTGGGAAAGAGAGGGAAATGTACTTTTATTGGCAATAGGTCATGAAAACATTCAAGACGCTTCAACTCTGAAGAGAGGTGAGTGAGATGATGTGGCAGCCATGACATGAACTAGAGTCACAGAGCCTGGCCCAGCTCTAACTTCACAAAGGATCCAGAACCAGAGGTCCTAGGCTGGAGCTCATCTAGGTCAATACTTCACCATCTTCAGCTCCTGAATTTGCCAGGAAGCAAGCATGGTGATTGGCTCATGGCTTTAGTTTCCATCACTTTCAAAGAGACATAGTTTAAAAAGACTATATTCTTTGTGTGGCACATGCCTGTATCCCCAGAGACTTGAGAGGCTAAGGTAGGATGACTGCAAGTTTGAAGCTGGCCTGGGCAACTTAGCCAGGCCCTGTCTCAAAATAAAAAATAAAACAAGGGCTGGTGATGTACCTCAGTGGTAGAATACCCCTGAGTTCAATCCCCAGTACTGAAAAAAAAAAAAAATCTTGTCAAGTGTGGTAAGTGTGGTAGACCCAGTTACTCAGGGGGCTGAGGTAGAAGGATTGCTTGAGCCCAGGAGTTTGAAGCCAACATGGTGACATAGCAAAATCTCATCTTTTAAAAAAATTGCATTCTAATCAAACTAGCAATTTTTCTCCTATAATTTGGCCTAAGTAAATATGTCAAGATAAGGACAAAGATGAAGACAGGTATGTTTGTCACAGCACTAATTATATCACAAAAGGTTGAAAGAAAGCCGGGGATTGTGGTGCATGTCTGTAATCCCAGTGACAGGGAGGCTAGGGCAGGAGGATAGCAAGTTTGAGGCTCGTCTCAACAATTTAGTGATTTAGTGAGACCTTGTCTCAAAAAAAAAGAGAACTGATAATGTACCTCATTTGTAAAGTGATAAAGTACTCTGTGGTCAGTTCCCAGTATCAATTGAAAAAAAAGGTTGGAAGAAGTTGTGTTTAACCATGCAAGGGTAGTTAAATAACGATTGATCCATATAATGGAATGATATGTGCTATTAAAAATATATATACATAGACCTACGTGCTCGTAATCTTGAAAAGGGATTGATGTAGTATGAAAAAACATGTTCCCAAACAGAGTTTGTGATATTATTTTATTTTGACAATTTTATATTTTAGTAGACAAAAAAATAAACCAGCTATCTCTGCTAGGTGAGCCGACAGGTGATTTTTCTCCCTTTTTGCTTATTTTTACCCTAAATTTTCTGCAATGAATATAAATGACTTGGATAGTAAAAATGAAACACAAATATGCATAAATAAGAGCTAAACTATAGCTGGACATGATGAAGCATGCCTATAATCTCAGCAACTTGGAAGGCTGCAGCAGGAGGATTGCAGGTTTGAGGCCAGCCTCAGTGTTTAACTACACTCTCAGCAATTTTGCAAGACCCTCTCTCAAAATAAAAAAGGCTGCAGATGTAGCTGAGTGGTGAAGTACCCCTGGGTTCAATCCCCAGTTAAAAAACAAAAGCCACAAAAATAAACTAAATTATACTCCCAAATTGGGATTAGAATGTTCCACCTAGCAGATACAAGTCAAACTAAGGGAAAAGCAGATTCAATTCCAGCAAGCAAGACCCCTGGGGCAGAAGCTTCCCTTACCCATCCATCCTCATGGGAAATGAGAACCTCTCCAAATATGGATGGAAACCCAGCCAATTACCTCTAATCTACTTAGTGTCTGTTCAATGTACTCAAGGTTGAGCTGCCAGGCATAAGGATAATAGGGTCAGAAACAGGAAATTGACTTCAGGATGGATCTGTTCCAGGAGCATCAGAGTGAGGCAGAGATCAACTGCACCACCCAGGCCTCCAAGCAAGTGTCAGCTCTTCTAGGCGCTGAGGGGTCTGTCACCCATGAGGACAGAGGGATGGCAGAGCTTCCTGCCTGGGCACCCCTTTCTAGTCAATCCCCATTCAGGAAGTTCTTCCTTATATCAGTGTAAATTTTCTGCCACAATAATGATAAATATAATATTTTTTATTGTTTCTTCTCTACAGAGCACTTGAAATTTATATAACCCACTCATTTCCTTTCTTATTTTTGTGCTACTAAGGACTGAACCCGAGGGGGCTCTACCACTGAGATGCATCCCCAGCCCTTTTTATTTTTATTTTGAGACAGGGTCTCACTAAGTTGCTGAGACTGGCCTCAAATGCGCGATCCTCCCATGTTGTGGGGATAACAGGCAAGCACCATCATGCCCAGCAAATCTGTTCATTTCTAAATGTTTTTTCTCCTATGTTTTCTTCCTACACTTCATTTCACATGTAGGTGTAATTAGCATCACTGTTTCCTTCCTTTCACTTTTTTTTTTTTTTTTTTTTGTACCCTGGGTTGAACCAGGGGCACTTAACCTCTGAGCCACATCCTCAGCCCTTTTAGTATTTTATTCTATTTATTTATTTTTTGGTACACAGTATTGAAGCCAGGGGAGTTTAACCACTGAGCCCCATCACCAGCCCTTTTTTGTATTGTATTTAGAGCCAGGGTCTCACTGAATTTCTTAGGGCCTCACTGAATTGCTGAGGCTGGTTTTGAACTCGCCAGTGCACCCAGCCATTTATACTTTATTTTAGAACAGAGTCTCACTAAATTGCTTACCTCGGAGAGAAGTGTTCTTCATCTGTGGAGCACAGACTTTCACTGGGAGGAGAAAGACAAAAACTTGGCATGGAGACTTTGAGAGCCTCTGTAATCATGCTTTTTGTTAACATAATCACACCAAGGGAACAGCAACCACGGTGCCACAGTTTACACTGGATATAACAGGCCTTGTACCATTTCTATTTTTTTCTTTTTCTTTTTCTTTTTTTGGGTACTAGGAATTGAACTCGGGGGCACTCGGCCACTGAGCCACATCCCCAGCCCTATTTTACCACATCCCCAGCCCTATTTTATATTTTATTTAGAGACAGGGTCTCACTGAGTTGCTTAGTACCTCGCTTTTTACTGAGGCTGGCTTTGAACTCACATTCCTCCTGCCTCAGCCTCCTGAACTGCTGGGATTACAGGTGTGTGTCCCACACCAGCGCCCTGCACCATTTCTATCAGCAGGTGCTGGCCCTACACAAACCTCTTGGCATCTTCCTCTCTTAAAGTTCCAACCAGACAATCACCATTTTGCTTGGCCTTGCTGCTGGTAACGCACATGCTAAATGCTAGATGGTTCTGACTGGTTGCCCCCTTGCCAATCTGTGTGTGTGTGTGTGTGTGTGTGTGTTTTACTGGGGATAGATCCCAGGGCCGTTCTACCACTGGACTACATCCCCAACCCTTTTATTTTTTATTTTAAGATAGGGTCTCACTAAGTTGCTGAGGGTTTAAGTACATTCAAGAACAATGGTGAAGTGCCTGATTCCTGGAGGCCAGGAATTTGGTGCAGGGGATCAAGCCTAGGACTTCGCAGATGCAAAAGACAGCAAGTGCTCTACCCCTGTGCCACAGGACTGTGCTTCCCAACCAAGCCTCAAGGCAGGGAAGTTTCTGGACCCAAAGGGTGAGGAGTTCTTCACTCAGTCCTGAAAAGTCACAGTGAAGTGGGGTGAGGGAGGCCTGTGGGGCCTGGCGGAGCTTCCATGAGAGCCACTGCTCACCACCCTTCCCTTCTCGTCTTGCTTCACTGCACTTCAGCAAGCCCAGCCCTGCCAAGGGTGAGGCAGAAGCAGAGAGAAAGACTCAGGAAAATGTGGAGTCCCCTGCAGCTCTCTTCAGTCAGGGGTCCCCTTAGACACCTCCCCAGGCATCTGAGAGATGTCCACTGCCCCTTGCACCCTGCTTGCATATGTCATGTCCTCCTGCCCCCAGCTGTTCTGTTCTGGTTGGGGCTGGGTGGGGAAGGGAGTGGTCACTGAACCCACTTGGTGCAGAGAAGGGCAGTTCCCTGAGCTGAACACAGAGAAAGAGAGACAGTGATTCTTTGTTGCTGGGCCTTCTGCCAAGGGGAAAAGCGCCCCAAGAATGAGGACACCAGGGCTGGGCTGTGGCTCAAGGGTAGAGCACTTGCCGCCTTTTGCATCTGCGAAGCCCTGGGCTTGATCCCCTGCACCAGGGGGGAAAAGAGGAAAAAAAAAAAAAAAAGAGCATGGGAACAACATCCTTCTGAGGTAGGCAGGTGACAGTGGTCCCAGCTCTTGTGGGAGGGCCAAGGCCCCATGTAGTGAAGCGAGAAGGTGGACAGGATGCCATCACCTCTTCCCCTCCCCCTTGGTTGGGAAGCACATCATAGACCCCTTTCCCAGTACACACACCAGCCAAGTTGAAGGCCCCTTTGAGGATATCTAACCCCAACCCCTGTCTTACACTGACAGTACTGAGGCCCAGACAGAAGGATCCTTCCATCTCACAGCCAGCTGCACTGTAGGCTCTGATGAAGCCTCACCTCTGAATTTTTCCCTCTTCAAAATCCATACTGTGCATTCAAGGTGCACCAAAAATCAAGGTCAAGGCCCACCCCTATCCCCCATGCTGCCTCATTCTCTATAATGTTCCGTAGTTTTAGATTCTATAAACAAGCCAAGCCTTCCTGTTTATTCTTGTCCAGAGGGGCTTATCACAGAGGTAATCACATTCTCCCAAGATTAAATAAAAACAGTCACACTTCCAGATATTCATACATTTATTTATTATTTATACCACACCCGTGTCCAAAAGAATATTCAAGGTGGTTCACCATAAAAGCCACACACGACAAAACTATTCAAAAGCTAAGAAACATCCAGATGGTAAAAAACCTTTCATGATTTTATGACTGATGGGAGGAGTTTTTTGTTTTTTTGTTTTGTTTTGTTTTGTTTTTAAAGGACAAAAGAGATCTTTAGCTTCGGGTACTTGAGAAGTCAGGTCTTGAGTGTGGACATTTAAAGGTGCCTGGTTAGATTGGGTAATTAAAACTAGAGCATCTGATAGAATACAGGGACAGATACCAAGGGCAGGGAAGGAGGCCAAGAGCAGGCATAAGAGTCCACACTCAGAAGTTCACTCCTCATCTTACTCAAATTTCTGTTGCTATCAAAGAATAGCTGACACTGGATAGTTTAAGAAGGAAAGAGGTTTGATTTGTTTGGCTCATGGTTTTAGAGGCTGGAAAGTTCAAGAGGATAATGCTGGCAAGGGTATCATGCTGCTTCAACTCATTGTGGAGAGCAGCCAGACAAACAGGTGTGTGCAAATGAGGCAAACACAAGGGGTGACTGTATCACAACTGAGAGACGTCCACTGCCCCTTGCATCCCTGCTTGCACATGTCCTCCTGCCCCCAGCTGTTCTGTTCTGGTTGGGGCTGGGTGGGGAAGGGAATGGTCACTGGACCCACTTGGTGCAGAGATGGGAAGTCTCCTGAGCGAACACAGAGGACTGATAGTGATTCCCAGCTGGCCTCCTGCCAAGGGAAAAGGAGCCCCAAGAGTGAGGACCCCAGGGCTGGGCTGTGGCTCAGTGGCAATCACCACCTGCTCTGGTGATAACTCTGTTCCTGCAATCTGAGAACTCATTCCTGCCAGACAGGCATTAATCCTTCTTCATGACATCATCACCTCCTAGAGGCCCCACCTTCCAGAATCAACAAAATGACAATTTCTGCATGAGTTTAGTTTCAGAGAGGATAAAGCATATTGTCTATTCAAGCAGCTGTAACGAGAACTTACTGTATGCGGAGCTCTCTGTGGGGACGATTAAGACATAACCCCTGACTTCAAAGAAGCAAGGAAGCCCAGGCCCTGCAGTGGGCCCTGTGGATACATCCCAACCACGTAGGGTACATTGGGTGTAGCATCTCAAATTTCCTCATCCTCACTGGTCTCCCAAGTCCTTGGCTGCTTGAGCATGGAGCATTCCTGGAGTCACCTCTGCTGCCTTCCTAGTTACCTACACTGCCAGATGTCCTGGCCTGGCCCTGGTTGAGGGCCAGCCTTCTGCAGGGCCTCTGCCGTGCTCCCCGTGACAGAAGCTGCAGCTCTGCCTGCTCTGCCTCCTAACCCTTCAGGCCTGGGTGAAGCAGGGGCGTAAGATCTGGCTCTGGAAAGAGCCAGGGGATATGGCCCAGAGTATGGTGGGTTAATTTTGGTGGAGGAACCTTATCAACGAGAGATGGAGTGCGGGGCAGAGAGCCAGCAGATAGGCGAGGTTTCCTGAGATGCACATGACTCCATAGTCAGCTGTGTCTCTTCACATTCTTCCCCATCTTACTTCCCCTTTTCCTTTATTCTCCTGGCCCTGGATTATAAATCCCAATAAAGTGCTAGCACGGAAAACTGACTCAGGCTCCATTTTTTTAAGGTAGTACTTCTCAGACTTTTAGCTGCATATGAATCACCTGGAGAACTTGAAAACATGCAGATTCTGATTTATAAGTACAGAGTAAGGCCTGAGATTCTGCAAGTTCTCAGTTGATGCAAGTCTGTTGGTCCATGGGCCTCAAGGTAGCAAGGTTCAAGGAAAACTGGGTCAAAACTGGTACCCAGCGCAGTGGTTCATCCTGTAATCCCAGCAACTTGGCAGTCTGAGGCAAGAAGATCAAGAGTCAAAGCCAGCCTCAGCAACTTAGCAAGGTGCTAAGCAACTCAGTGAGACCCTATCTCTAAATAAAACATAAAAAAGTGCTGGGGATGTGGCCCAGTGGTTAAGTGCCCCCCCCCACACACACAAAAAAACCCTAGTACCCAAAATCCACTCCCCGCTTAACTCTATACAACAGAATCATGATTTCATGGTGGAAATATACCTAGCCTCAGAGACGATTCATGATTTGTTTAATTAATTATGACAGTCCCATTTCCCTCTGTCAATGATTATCCTTGGTTGGTGGGCCCATGACCTGGTGCTGGCCAATCATATGGAAGCAAATCTCTGCTGGATGTTTCTGAAAAAGGTTTTCCTTCTTGACAAAAGAGACATTGCTGAATAAAAGTTCTCTTTCCCCAAACCCTTTCTTCTTTCTTGGATGCTAAAGGGGCAAGGATGTGACGCTAAAGCTACACCCTCTATCTGGAGGCCAGGAGGCAAAGTGCAGCCTACACACTCAGGAAGACATAGGGAAGGGGATCCTTGGTGGCAGAGTTAAGCCATTGAACTACCCTGAAGAGTCCACTCCCAGTTGACTAAGGGGTGATTAACTGTTCTATCGTTGAAGCCACTGTTAGTGAGATGCTCTGTTCACTTGTACCTGAACTCATCCAAACTAATAAGACAGTAGCTCTGAAAACTGTGCTCAGCCCCAACACAGTGGAAGCACAAATTATGGGTGATTTGTTTTACCCAGATGAATCACAAGAGCTGCTTCGGGAAGTGCTGCCCCCGCCTCCAAAGAGGGTCTTGGAGAATGAGTTGGAGTTTGCCAGGCAGGGAAGGGAAAGGGGCACCTCTGGGTTTAAGTGGCACAGCACACAAAAAGGCATGTGGTCTCAGGGAGGCAACAGGGAGGGTGCAGGTGGGAAGGCTCAAGGAGAGCTGAGAGGCGAGGAGCCATCTGGAGAGGTAAGTAGAACCAGGGGCCAGGGAGCCATGGTAGGAAGTGTGGACTAGGATGAGTGGGCAGTAGGGAGCTGGGCAGGGGTTTGAGGGGCTGGAATCCCAAACGGAAGACATTAAGCAGGTTACACAATATCAAGGTGACTGGGCCACATGAAGAAAGGTGAATGTTGGGGATAAGTTGAAGGGACCATATCCACCAAGAGGGATTCTGAATCAGTACCAGGACTTGTGTGCCAAACAATTTCTCTCCATTCTTTGGACTCCTTGTTTTACAGGAAAACAGTCACCCCTTTCTGCATCATGGTCAACCAATCACACAGAACATCCCAAGCTGTTAAGAAAAACCTGCCAAAGATCAGAAGTCCTCAAAAACAACACACCTGCAACCCCCAGCAGCCAGTCATACCACTGGCCCCAGCAGGAGGATTGCAATGTTGAGGTTGGCCTCAGCAACTTAGGGGGATCCCATCTCAAAATAAAGAAAAGGGGGGAACTGAAAATATAGCTCAATGGTAAAGCAACACTGAATTCAATCCCCAATACCAAGACACACACACCCCACATATGCAAAATGCTAGCACTTCAGAACATCTGGCTAGACTCTTGGTGTAGATGAGCTTTCTCATCTCATGATGCAGATGATAAAGCCAAGGCCCAAAGAACAGTTGTGACCTGACCAGGCCACATAGCTAAATAGAGAAAGAGCAGGACTGGAACCCAGTTATCCTGATCTGAAAAGTGGAACTCAGCCTCAACACCCTCAGCTCCTCCTGGAACCACAGATGGCAGTGGATCAAAGAGAACAAACAAGAAAACCTTGGGCCCAACAGGCTAACATGGCCCCATGCCCCCTAAAGGAGAGAAGATGGATCAACAGTGTTTGAAGCCCAATAGGACCTGTCCGCCAGAGTGAGGAAATTAGAGATAAAATTCCTCAAGTCCATACTGGTTACTTATAATACCCTTTCAGAACTCCTAAGAAACTAAACATTTATTTAAAAATAAATAAATACAAACAAACTTTGAAGTTGTTTGAAGATAAAAGGTATGTCATGGTGAGGGGAAGAAGGCTTATAAGCATTTTGAAATAAACTTTGGAGAGCTCATCACAGTTTGGAAGGATTCTGATAATAGATCATAGACATGGTTGTAACCAGCTATCAAGATAACATTCTCCAGCCTCAGAGTCTCTCAAGACTGCTCACGTTACATAACCTTTAAGTATGCAACTTCTGGAGTGTATTAAAAACCAGGTGGTGCACGCCTGTAATCACAGCGGCTAGGGAGGCTGAGGCAGGAGGATCACTGAGTTCAAAGCCAGCCTCAGCCAAAGTGAGGTGCTAAGCAACTCAGTAACAGCCTGTCTCTAAATAAAAGGGCTAGGGATGTGGATCAGTGGTTGAGTGCCCCTGAGTTCAATCCACAGTCCAAAAAAAAAAAAAAGAAGAAGAAGAAGAAAACCAGGTGATGTTCTTTCTGCTTCCTGGTGCCATGTCCTGAGCCACTTTCCTCTACCACACTCTTCTACCATGATGTTCTGTCACACCACTGGTCCATAGCAATGGAATCGGCCATTTATGGACTGAGACTTCTAAGATCATGAGCCCCAAATAAGCTTTTCCTCCTGTAAAAAAAAAAATGTAGGTGGCCTGGGTCCATATACCAGTTTTATGACCGACCCACTTAAGCAAGTTACCTAACCTCTCTGTGCTTTGGTTTGCTTATCTGTAAATAGGACAGGGTAGGCATCTGCTCATAGGGCTGTTGTGGAGATTGAAGGAGGGTACGGAGTCCAGAGCACCAGTTGTACTTTGGTGATGTTAACTATCATTGTTAGTTCCATACCTCTCCATGGGGACAAATAGCTAAGCCCTGTCCAGCACAACTGGGTCTCCTCACCTTTGGGTCACGTACCTTTGAATAGATAGCATAGACCCTTGCTAGTAAGTATGGTCCCTGAATCAGCAATAACTCTCACCTGGGAGACAGGAAGATGGGGCTACCCAACTGAAACAGAATCCTCATTTTAACAAGATCCCTAGGGGATCAGGAAACATTAATTTTTGAGGAGCACTGGAATAGAGCTCTGAACTGGGCACTGAAGGCATTTCTGTGTGGAGGGGATTTGGTTCCTTTGCATCCATAAATACTCTGCCCGCCTGCCTGCTGGAGATACCTGGTCCCAGGGCCTGTGTTCCCTGATTTCTGTTTCCTGCAGGACTTGGGGTCTGGATGTCACTTCCATTTCCCTGTCTCTTGAAATGCCTTGCCCTAGGTTACTGAGAATAGGACGTGGGGGTGCATTTCTATGGAACTTCCCCCCACTGACTCCTACAAAACCCTGTGACCTGTAGAGCCAGCAGCAGCTTCCCCAGTAGCCATCTAAAAGCCAGCACAGCCTGCTGGACACAGTCATGGGGCTAGCTGTGGGAATGACTAATCCTGAGCACCAGGTTCTGAGAAGCTGAGATCATCTAAAAATTTTCAGCAAAGCAGAGGAGGAACCATTCATTTGTTGATTCTCCCCAATAATATTTTTTTAAAAAATAGGTGACAATGCTTAACTGGTTCCAATGGTTCCATTTGTTCCTAAAGTCAGGAAAGCCTGGGTGTTGTCACTATTTTTGTAACTTTAACCTAATCACTTTCCATCTCGGGGCTCTTGTGGGATTCCATGTAAAGGGAGAGAAGCTCTCTAAGTCTTTCCTCTCTGCTCAGGGATAAACATGCCTACATCAGTAAATGAAAGTCACATTAAGAAGGATCTGGAAGGCTGAGCTGGGAAATTCAGACTTGGTGCTCTAAGTTTGTGCTAAACCACTGCGAGCCCTCGAAATGTGAGGCAAGTGTAGAACACATGGCTGATTATGAAGATGTTTTTATGACAAAAGGAATACAAAATATCACATTAATATGTTGATTATCTGTTGAAATGAAAATATTTTGATATGTTGAGTGAAATCACATACTTTATTAAAATTAATTTTACCAATTGGGCATGGTGGCACATGCCTGTAATCCCAGCTGCACGGGAAGCTGAGGCAGGAGGGTCACAAGTACAAAGCCAGCCACAGCAATGGTGAGACACAAAGCAACTTAGTGAGACCCTATCTCTAAATAAAATATAAAATGTGGCTGGGGATGTGGCTCAGTGGTCAGTACCTCTGAGTTCAATACATAGTACCAAAAAAAAAAAAATCTAGTTTTACCTGTCTCTTCTTGGTTTTTGTTTTTAAATTTCAAGTGAAACCTTAAAATTATATTTGTGGCTTGTGTTACACATCTATTGAACACTGCTTCAGAGCTGTTCAATCTCTCAAAGAGAGGAAAGGTGGAACTAAGGTTTAGTTTATCCATGAGTATTGTTCTATTGAAACCACTCCCAAATTTAACCATTAAGAAAAAAAAATCCACTGGAAATATGTGAGGAAGAATTCTACAAATACTTATTCTCTTTTCTCCACCCCACCCCTATTATTATTTTTTTTTTGAGGTGGAATCTTGCTATGTTGCCCAGGTTGGTCTTAAATTCCTGGGCTTGCCTGGTGGCACACACCTGTAATCCCAGCAGATCCAGAGGAGGATTGCGAGTTCAAAGACAGCCTCAGCAACACGCGAGGCACTTAACAACTTAGTGAGACCTTGTCTTTAAATAAAATAGGCTGGGGATGTGTCTCAGTGATTGAGTGCCCCTGAGTTCAATCACCCATACACCCCCCAAAAAAATTTTCTGGATTTAAACAATCCTGCCTCAGTCATCCAAATAGCTGGAACTACAGGCATGGGACATCATGCTTGGCTATACAGATGTTTTAATGCAAGTTCCAGATTTTGCCTGAACTTCTTAAAAATGTCAGTGTTTTAATGTGTAACCTATTGTTCTGTCTTTGGGGCATGACTTGTTAAGCCCAGTTGGTTGAAAATCAAGGGCATGTCTTTGTGGTATAAGGATAATTCTGCAGGTCCTACTTTAATCACCTGGCAGAAAAATAAATAAAGACCTAAGTAAAGAGACATGTTAATCCAAGAATGATGTTGCAATAAGTTTTCCTGATATAGCAAATTCTCCCTGAGGGACAGAAGGCAAAGCTTGTGTGGCTTAAATAGACTAAAGATTGGCAGAAGTATAGCATACAAGCAAGTCACCAAGCCATGCCTCTGTGGCTTGACTTCTTCTTATGAACTTCCCTACAGTAGCCCAGCAATCATTTGCCATGTGGATTTTGGTAAAGTGAGTGTTTCCTTCTGGATCTCCAGGCTGACTTGCAGTCAGATGCCAGCCTGGGAGACCCGGCTTCCATGCCGCTTCTCTCTCACACTTGTTCAGCTCTTATTCTGACCAGGCGCCTGTCTGGGCTGGGGGCCAAGGTGGCAGTCAGAGTACATGAGGACAAGAGAGGAAGACATTTGCTGAGCTTCACCTTCAGGCTTCCTATGGTCTTAGCTGCAAGCCCATGCCCACCTATAGCCCAGCAGATCCCGAGTAGCTCTACTCCCAGGTTCTGCTAAATCCTGCCCAGCTCTTTGCACCCTTGACTGTGAGAGTGGGACAATATGGATAGGATTGCTTCTGCCACTGCTGGGGACCATGTCTTTAGCTAAGGACATAAGGACTGCATGGCCTGTGCCCTTTGGTCTAGAGTTGCTTGGGCAACCCCCTCAGTGTTTCGGAGAGGAACCAAACTTCCTTCTGCTAAAATCACGATACAAAGAAACAAGTCCTCAAAAAGCTTTAGAATTAAAGACGCATGGAGATTATATTTTTGGAATAAAAAATCAAGACATAGAATCAGATGAAACAGGCATGTTCATGGTGCTGAGGCTCTCTCGATCATACCAGAAGATCATTTGCTCCAGTCTCCACTGGGCCCCACTTTCCATCCACCTCAGTCACCAAGCACTTAGACTTTTACTAAGACTCCTGGTCAGGAGCGGTGGTGCACACCCGTAATCCCAGCGGCTCGGGAGGCTGAGACAGAAGGATCGTGAGTTCAAAGCCGGCCTCAGCAATTTAGGGAGGCGCTAAGCAACTCAGTGAAACCCTGTCTCTAAATAAAATACAAAATAGAGCTGGGGATGTGGCTCAGTAGTTGAGTGCCCCTGAGTTCAATCCCTGATACCCTCCCCCCCAAAAAAAGAATTCCTGTTTTCAGTACAGCTGAGTCAGGGCCTAGTGAGTTTCCTAAGTTGGTGTCTCCTATTGAAAAACGGAAGTTGGCTATCCACTGCTAAGGAGCATTTTTGCTGACAAAAGAGAAAAATGTCTTCATTGAGATGGTTTCTCCTCCCAGGTGTCCACCCCCAGCATCCTGCCCCAGGCTGAGTCCTGCAGCTGTCTTCATGGGAGGGAAGGTTTACTGTGGAAGGTGTTTGGAGATAAAAAGCTCCTGCTTCAGAGCCAGGGAGTGGGAAGAATAGAAGAAATAACTTGGGATTTTTTTTGTATTTGCTGAGTTGCTTTGTGGCCTAAAACATGATCTATTTTGAGAAGGTTCTATAAACCACTGAGAAGAAAATATATCCAGCTGTTGTTGGATGAAATATTCTGTCGATGTTTGTTAAGTCCATTTGATCTATAACATCTTTCAGATCCTGAGTTTATAAACTATCTCCTACCAATAAATAGGTCACAGGTGAGAGAGGTGTGTTGAAATCACCCAGTATTATTGTCCTGGGGTCCACTTGATATTTTAGTTAGAATAGCATCTCTTTTATTTAACTAGTTGCACTCATGTTTGGGGCATAAATATTTATTATTATTATATCTTCTTGTTTCCTTTACCAGTGTGAAGTGACCTTCTTTGTCTCTTCTAATTAATTTTGGCTTGAAGTTTACTTTGTCCGATATGAGAGTAGCTACTCCTGCTTGTTTTGGGGCCTCCATTCACATTGTATGTCAGTGTCTATCTTTTCACTTTCATCCTGTGGCTGTCTTTGCCTGTAAGGTGAAGACGTTTCCTTGATCCTTTAATTCTCATTGCAAACATTTCATTGATCCTTTCTCATTTTTAAATTCTCAGTTTCATTGATTTTGGCTCTGATCTTAAATATTTCCTTCCTTTTACTCATTTTGGAATGGGTTTGATGTTGCTTTTTTTTTTGTATTGGAGATTCAACTCAGGGACGCTTTTTCACTGAGCCACATCCTCAGCCTTTTTTATTTTTTACTTTGAGACAGGATCTCAGTAAGTTGCTTAGGGTCTTACTAAATTGCAGAAGCTGGTCTTGAACTTGTGATCCTCCTGCCTCAGCCTCCCCAGCTGCTGAGATTATAGGTGTGGGCCACCATACCTGGTGGTTTGTTCTTCTTTTTCAAGGGCCTTGAGATGTATCATTAGGTTGTTTATTTGGGATCTTTCTGGTTTTCTTATGTAGGCATTCATAGCTATGAACTTTCCTCTTAGAACTGCCTTCATGGTGTCCTAGAGGTTCTGATATGTTGTATCAGTATTCTCATTTGAGTCTAAGAGTTTTGGGCTGGGGATGTGGCTCAAGTGGTAGTGTGCTCGCCTGGCATGCGTGCGGCCCGGGTTTGATCCTCGGTACTACATACAAACAAAGATGTTGTGTCTGCCAAAAACTAAAAAAAAAAATGAATATTAAAAAAAAATTCTCTCTCTCTTGAGTCTAAGAGTTTTTAAATTTCTCTCTTGATTTCTTCTGTCACCCATTCATCATTCAAAAGTGTATTGTTTAATCTCAATGTGTTTATATAGTTTCTATAGTTTTTTTTTTGTTTTTTTGCTTGGGGTGGCTGTCAATTTATTATTTTATATCAGTATTTTTTGTATTTGCTAAGAGTTGCTTTGTGACCTAAAATAAAGTCTGTTTTGGAGAAGGTTCCATGAATGTATTCAGCTGTAGGAGAAATAACTTGTGAGTTAAGTACACAACAGCCTGGTGGTCACCTTAAAGCTCCATCCCTCTGTACCTGCTTCCTGCCCCTTTCTTATTCTGCCAGGGCCACCCTCACCTCAATCAAGGGATCTCGGAACAGTCCTGTTTGAGATCACAAAGGATTTAAGGAGCTGATTGGATTCTTGCCTGGCTCTGATGCTATTACTTACTTATAGATGTAATCATTAATCATTTATTGAGTTCTTGCCATGTGCCAGGCAGGGTGCTTTACCAGTACTGTCATTTAAACTCCACAAACCTCATGAAGAAAGGACTATTATTATGTGTGTGTGTAACATGACAAAACAAATTGGAGAGATCCAGTTACAGTTACAGAACCCTAAGTTTTTTGTTTGTTTGTTTTTGGTACCAAGGATTGAACCCAGGGGGGCTCAACCACTGAGCCATATTCCCAGCCCCTTTCTTGTTTTTTTTTTGTTTTTTTTTTTTGTTTTTTTTTTTTGAGATAGGTCTCACTCTGTTGCTAAGGGCTTAAGGGCTTGCTAAGTTGCTGAGGCTAGTAGATTCAAACCTGCGATCTTCCTTCCTCAGCCTCCTGAGCCACTGGAATTACAGGCATGTGCTACCTGCTCCCAGCTTGTCTGTTTTATTTTGCTTGTTAGATGTTGAGGGCCACAGCTGAGTTGGGATGACGCATGGCATTTTTGCCAGAAGTAGTGGTTGAGAGGTGACGCCAGCGAGTTCTCTCTGAGTCCCTGTTGAGTTCCAGTTGAGCTCTCGCAGGGATTCCCAGAGAGTTCCCATTGGTTGGGGAAGTGCTGGAGGAGGGATATTTCCAGTTGCTGGTTCCTGGACGAGCAGCGTGGCCTTCGGCAGAATTGCTGGGGAGCGTGTGTGGAGTGTGCTGGTGGATTTCAGAAATAAAGTTTGTTCCTGCTTCAGTGGCTCATGATTTGTGTCCAGCCAGACTGCGGCAATTATTATTTTAGTTGTAGATGGACTCAGTATTTTTTTTTATTTTATTTATTTTTATGTGGTGCTGAGGATCAAACTCAGTGCCTCATGCATGTGAGGCAAACGCTCTACCACTGAGCTACAACCCTTAGCCCTTGTCTGTTTTTTTTTTAATTGTAAAATACATTTCTAAATAGGATATGTAATATATTTGAATGACTTAAATAATTATAACATGTTTTCATATTTTTGCACAAATAATTTGTTGGTTATATATGTCATAATATATGTGCATAGTGTTTTTTGCCTTCTACATGGAAGCTTTTTCCTTTGGGCAGTGCAAGGGTCAAATCCAAGGTCTTATTCATGCTAGGCATGAGCTATACCTTCAGCCCCTCCTCATGGAATTTTTTTTGGGGGGGAATATTTTAGTAAGTTCTTAATTTTAATAGAATACAATTTATCAACATTTTATTTCATGGTTTGCAATTTTATGTATGATTTTTATTTTTTATTTTTTTATTTTTATTTTTTAAAGAGAGAGAGAATATTTTTTAATATTTATTTTTCAGTTTTCAGTGGACACATCTTTATTTTATTTTTTATATGGTGCTGAAGATCGAACCCAGCGCCAGCGCCCCGCGCATGTCAGGCGAGCGCGTTATCGCTTGAGCCACATCTCCAGCCCTTATGTATGATTTTTAAAAATTATATCCTATCGGGGCTGGGGATATGGCTCAAGCGGTAGCACGCTCGCCTGGCATGCGTGCGGCCCGGGTTCGATCCTCAGCACCACATACAAACAAAGATGTTGTGTCCACCGAAAACTAAAAAATAAATATTAAAAAATTCAAAAAAAAATTATATCCTATCTCTATCTGAAAGTCATAAATATATTTTTGTATTTTTTTCCTAAAAGGTTTATAGTTTGCCCTTTCACGTTTGCATCCTTAAACCACCTAGATTTTTATTTCATTTTTTGAGGTGACAAAAGAAAAGTAGGTTCTTCCTACTGTACAAGGTTATAATATCTGTGCTTTCTAAACTCCCACAGTTACTGCACGAAGCTTGCTTGTTTCAACTTTTATAAGGTCTCATTTAGCATCTTCTGTGGGTTTGTCTGTCTGTCTAGAAGTAGGCCTATATAAGAAGAAAAAGGGAAATAAGGGATTGCTAAAGTTTTGAATCATTATTAAAGAATATACTGTTAAGGAAACCATCTTACATTTTCTGCTTCCTGACTCATTGTTTTCACATATAAAGAGAAGTTTATATGGGTCTGTGGGTTGTAGGGGGTTTCCAAACTCACTTCCTTTGAAATGAAGCTGATGAGCATTAGTGCTATGCAGAGTTGAGTCTTGGTTCTTGTTCACATTCTAATTTGTTGTTTTACCTTTTGCTACAGAGATATGATATGGTCCAGACGTTTTTCCTATTTTACAATGATCCTCTACTTTTTCACAAGTAGAACCAAGGTGTTTAAGAATAAGGACTGTATTCGTGTGCTAAATGCTTCTGAAACTTGGTATTGAGATGTGTAAAATCAGCTGGGCTATGTTTGGGTTGTTGAATGCAAACAGTTGGCTTGCCATAGCTATACCATTCCTATTCCAGAAGAACCACTCAAATCTAGTAGCCCTCACATTCAAATTCACAGAGGTACTTAAGGAAGTACCTTCACAAATAATACGAAAAATTTTTAAAATTTTTTAAAATTTTTAAAATTAGAATTAAAAAGAAAATTTGTAGTTGTAGATGGACATCATGCCTTTATTTTATTTATTTTTTTATGTGGTATTAAGCATTGAACTCAGGGCCTCACACATGCTAGGCAAGTGCTCTGCCACTGAGCTATAGCCCCAACCCTATTGGTGTGTAGATTTAAGCAGAGGTTTCTGAAAGGCCTTTGTTTACCCAAGAAGCCAGACTCCTACTGCAACAAAAATGGCACTTAAAAAATATGTATGTGTGTGTACATTTGCAAGTATGTATATTGGGAAAGAAAACATCTCAAATACTATGAAAGGTTATGAAATGAAAAACAAAATTTTTGCCTTTGCCCACTCTGGTTCACTCCATAGAAGTAATCATTATCTATAATTTCCTAAGTGTCCTTTCAGAAATAATTTTAAGCACATAGGAGCACAAAATGGTTGTATTTCCTTTTGATAATTCAAATGGAATCATATTAAACATGGGATTTTGCAGCTTGCTTTTTTAAATAGTGCCATAATTTACATATAATAAATTTCATTGTTCTTAATTTGATAAATTTGGACTATTGTATACGCCCATGTAACTGCCCCTCAAAACAGATATATAACATTTCTATTCCCCCAAAATTGTCTTCCTGCCCCTTTCCAGTTGATTCCCACTGTCCTTACTACCCCCGTCTCCCATCACCAAGGTAATCACTTTACCATTTGCTTTTTTAACTGAATTTATTCTGGATGTGATTTGCTATCAATGCACAGAATTCTACCTCATTTCTTTAAACAGTTGTATAATGTGCAAGGAATAGATGTATCAACATTCTATCTATCTACAATAAAAGCATTACCCACTTGGGTGTGGTGGTGCACTCCTGTAATCCCAATAGCTCAGGAGGCTGAGACAGGAATATCAGAAGTTCAAGGTCAGTTTCAACAATTTAGAGAGCCCTAAGCAACTCAGGGAGACCCTGTCTCTAAATTAAAAAACAATATATAAAAAGGGTTGAGGTTGCTGGAGTTGTAGCTCAGAGGTAGAGCACTTGTTTAGCATGCATGAGGCCCTGGGTTCGATCCTCACTCAGCACCACATAAAAATAAATTAATTAAATAAAGGCATTGTGTCCATCTACAACTAAAAAAAATTTAATAAAGTAGGGGGTGCTGGGGATGTGGTTCAGGTGTTAAGCACACTGGGTTCAATCCTTGGTACCAAAAGAAAACAAATTACTCCTTTTAAAAATTACAAACAATCCCAGCCACTTGGGAGATTGAGACAGGAGGATCAAAGCCAGCCTCAGCAAAGGTGAGGGGCTTAGCAACTCAGTAGGGCTGGGATGTGGCTCAGTGGTTGAGTGAACCTGAATTCAATCCCTGGTACAAAAAAAAAATGTAAACAATGTGTATATGGTGGATTAAGTGCTGAGTGAAAACAAATCGGTCTCAACAATAAATCCTCGGGGCTTCTACTTCAGCCTGGACCTCCAGTCCTATCCTTCCAGGGCTCTATTTGGCAACATTGGCTCCATCAGTTAAGTTCCAAGCCTCACCATATTTATGTAAGATGCTGCTATTACTGGAAAATTCTAATGACAAGACAAAGTAGATGCTACTAATCTTACCAACGAGTGCGATATTCTGAAATGGTTTACCAGTAACTCTTCCTCCTCAAAGGGTCTCTCTGGAGACCCCATTTGTGAATCCGTACAGGATGGGGGAGGAACAAGATGAACTTAAAAATCTTTCTTCATAGTGCTGACGCTCAAGGAACCTAGTAGGAAATAAATTTGGTTATATGCATAAATCTAGAATGGTTTTAAAAACAACAAGCCAAAAGTTACCTAGGCAGAAGCATCACAGAATAACAAATTCATGAAAATGAAAGGCTATGTTCATAAACCATATGATGCAGAAGAATAGTCAATATTATGCCTTACTTAATTGGGGAGTATATTCTAGAGAGATAGGAGAGAACAAGTATGTGATTCTGGGAACAGAAGAAAATAAAACTAAGTTATATCAAAACAAAGGCAGAATGATCTTGCGATTACAGTAGTTTTAGGCGTAAAACTCAGCAATTTGTCATGCGTGATGTCTGTTGGAAATCCAGAATGTTTCGCATCCAACAATAGATTATCACAATATGCTTGATCAATAGACCCAAAATTGGGTTCTATTGAAAATAGATAAAGATGAAACTGGTCATGGTGATGAGAGGATTGTGGGGCCATTTCCACTGAAAAGAGAGCTCCCCTTGCTTGCTCCTCCACTTGCTATCACTCTGCACCTCAATAAGAGAGAATAATTTACCCAGGTAAATAGCTAGTCTCAAGACTATGCTCTGCCCAGACATTAAAGGAATGTTTAAAGACATTTTCACAGTTTGTGTGCACAGGATTATCAACTGTGTCAAGGGTCTTCAGGGATCTTCTTTGGAAATTGAGAATAGTCACCTCTGAGTTCCATAGTCCATTAGATTCATTGCTACCCTGCCCTCCCCTCAACTGAACCACCACACTGCATTTCTTTTCCTCTGGACAACTCAATCAGTGACCTGAAAGTCACTCAGGAGAGTCGGTATTAGTTCATGCAGTGTTTTCAGCGTCATCTGGCAAGCTAGAATTTGCCACCTCCGCATGTGTTCCTTCTTTGTTCAAATCCCCAAAGACCAAGATCCATTAAGGAACTCATTATTGCTAACATTTAAAATCTTGATGAGCCTGGAGGATTTTCGCAGCTTTTCTTATGCAGAGTAAAGAGTGAGTTTTCCCCTTTTTGCTTAAGATGTTAAGGGAAAACAAGAAAAGTCAGTTTTTACTGAAGATCTTTTGCATGTGAAGCAAGTTCAATGCCAAGCACCTCTGAGATATGTGTTTTGGCTTGTCCTCTTCAGTGGCTTGTGAAAAAAAATTTTTCCATTTGGGTAGGAGTGGAATAGGAGATAAGGCTAGGAAATGATGCAAGAATCAGTAATATTTTTATATTTTTCCCCAATCTCTGATTTTGACCATTTTCTACAAATTATTTGGTTTATATGCATCTTCAAGGACACAGTGCAGCCATGTGCAGTGGTACATACCTATTATCCCAGCAACTAGGGAGGTTGAGACAGGAGATCTAAAGTTCAAGGCCAGACTTAACAACATAGCCCCAAGCCACTTAGTGAAACCCTGTCTCAAAATAAATAAAAATAAAATAAAATAAAAAGAACTGGGGATGTGGCTCAGTGATAAAGCACCCCTAGTACCAAAAACAAACAAACCCAAAAAAAAAAAAAAAAAAAACCCCTACAATTCACAATTGCTAGACTGTGGAACCAACCCAGATGCCCTTCAATAGATGAATGGATTAAAAAAATGTGGCATTTATACACCATGGAGTATTACGCAGCACTAAAAAATGACAAAATCATAGAATTTGCAGGGAAATGGATGGCACTAGAGCAGATTATGCTTAGTGAAGCTAGCCAATCCCTAAAAAACAAATACCAAATGTCTTCTTTGATATAATGAGAGCAACTAAGAACAGAGCAGGGAGGAAGAGCAGGAAGAAAAGATTAACATTAAACAGATACATGAGGTGGGATGGAAAGGGAGAGAAAAGGGAAATTGCATGGTAATGGAGGGAGACCCTCATTGTTATACAAAATTACATATAAGAGGTTGTGAGGGGAATGGGAAAATAAACAAGGAGAGATATGAATTACAGTGGATGGGGTAGAGAGAGAAGATGGGAGGGGAGGGAAGGGGGATGGTAGAGGATAGGAAAGGTAGCAGAATACAACAGTTACTAATAGGGCATTATGTAAAAATGTGGATGTATAACCGATGTGATTCTGCAATCTGTATTTGGGGTAATATTGGGAGTTCATAACCAACTTGAATCTAATGTATGAAATATGATATGTCAAGAGCTTTATAATGTTTTGAACAACCAATAAAAAAAAAAAAAGAAAAATTAAGTGGAGAAAAAAAAAAAAAGAACTGGGGATGTGGCTCAGTGATAAAGCACCCCTAGTACCAAAAACAAACAAACCCCCCCCAAAAAAAAAACCCCTAAGGACTCAGTGCTTCTTCAGGGGAAGTAGGAGAATACATGCCCATTGTGAAGATAAACACATCAGAATGCCAGAGATAGGGTCATTTAATAATCACACCTTACAACTGTCACGGGTAGTGCATCTGGGAAACAGACCCAGTTGGAGAGATGCATATAGAAAGTTTTTTAAAAGATGCCCTCTGGAGAGAGAGTAACAGGACTGGGAGACTTTGGCCTGGGAGTGTCTGTGTAGCAAAGCCTCAATTGATCCTGCAGCTGAATGGAACTCTCTGGGTATGGCCCTTTTCCTGGATATAGGTACTTCAGGCAGCTAGCGTGGCCTTGGGTGAGGCAGTTCTCTTCAGCCTAGCTAGTTCTCTTCCCCCAAAAGGGGACTTCCCTTCCGCTACCAAGCACCCCTCTTGTTTCATTTTGATTTTCTCTGTTTTTGTCTAATAGAAAAATAATGTGCCATATAGGTTCATGGAAAAATCTAGACTATCTAAGAGTTTTATATTTATTTTTTACCCCTATATCATTCCAAAGGAGGATTTGAGGTGGCAATACAAATAAATATGACCTATTAATCATTATACTAGCTCAAATTTATTGAGTACTTCTATAGGCTGAGTAATAGGCTAATTATTTTATTTTATTTTGTTATAGATGGACATAATACGGAACTACCTAATGGGGCATTGTTTCTGTTTCTTTATTTTATTTGTTTATAATGTGATGCTGAGTATTGAACCCAGTGCCTCATGTGTGCTAGGCAAGCACCCTACCACTGAGCCCCAGCCCCAGCCCCAGGCTAATTATTTTATATAGATTTCTTTGTTAATCCTCAGAACAACCATGTGGGTTGTTTTATCATCTTATCAATGAAGAAATGGGCTAAAAGACGTTCAGTATCTTGCCCAAGGAGTAAGGGCTAGTGAATGGCAAAACAGAAGTCAGACTAACTCCCAGTGTCCCTCTGCTTCCCTTTGAGATAGCCCCTCTATAACCTCACAGACTGTGCCAAAGCAGGGGCAGATGGCATCTTGCACAAATGTGAATATTGCGCAAGTCACAGCCTCATTTCCCCTAGTTCTAGGAAGAGGAGGGCTTACCGCTGAGGAGCAAAGGGAAGCCTCCACCCCAGCCCCATGCCTTAGACATTAGTTGGGTCCTAAGGGAGTCAGGAGTCCCTAGAGGCTGGGCTTTGAGGTTGCCAAGCAGAGCCTCAATACCTACCAAGCTTCCCTTCAGCCATCACCCTGAGCCTTGAATGTAGCCCAACACCAGCCAGGTTCCATGTTCCATGCTTGCACCAGCCATCATGGGCTCTGGAGTTAGTTGGCTTGGGTTTGAATTCTGGCTCTACCTCTTACTAGTCTGGCAAGTACCTAACCACTCCAAGTTTTCCCAACTGTAAAATGGAGAAGATGATTGCATTTGTACCCACCTGCTATAATTTTGATCTTAAATATTCCCCCAAAGCCCATGTGATATAGGCTGGGTCCCCAGTCCATAGGAAGTGTGATAGTAGAAGCAAAGGTGACTCCATTTTGTTTTGTGACTCCATTTTGTAAAACAACCATGCCAAGTAGAAGGGTCATGACTCGGGCAAGATGTTCTTTTCCTTTTTCTATAGAAACCTTTAAGAACACTGAACTACCTAATGGGGGCATTGTTTCTGTAAGTAGGGTAATGGGGCTCTATTTCTGTAACTGGGGTGACTGGGCTAATTGTGATTGGCTAAGCATCCCTCTGCCTGACTGCACTCTCCTGCTTCTGTAACCTGGCTTGCTTGCATTGGCTGGACCCCCGAAACACTCCTTTTGCAGTTTTCAGGCTTAAAAGGAGAGCCCTTGCAATTGTTCAGGGCTGATCAGGGGAACAGCTTTATGTTCTGGTCAGTCACCACCGGTGTGCTTCAATAAAGGCTTGATTCGATTATACATGAGTGGTCTGGAAGTCAATTTATGAAATCCTGGAATGATGCTTTAACCATACCAGAAGTACTGGAATCTTTAAGAAGTAGGGTCTAGGGCTGGGGTTGTAGCTCAGTGGTAGAGTGCTCATCCAGCACACATGAGGTACTGGGTTCGATCCTCAGCACCACATAAAAATAAAATAAAGATATTGTGTTTACCTATAACTACAAATAAATATTTTTTTTTTTTTTTTTTTTTAAAGAGAGAGTGAGAGTGAGAGTGAGAGTGAGAGAGAGAGAGAGAGAGAGAATTTTTTTTAATATTTATTTTTTAGTTTTCTGCAGACACAACATCTTTGTTTGTATGTGGTGCTGAGGATCGAACCCGGGCCGCACACATGCCAGGAGAGCGCGCTACCGCTTGAGCCACATCCCCAGCCCCAAATAAATATTTTTTTAAAAGAAGAAGAAAGAGGGCCTAGCCAGGTGTGGTGACATATGCCTGTAATCCCAGCAGCTCAGGAGCCTAAGGCAGGAGGATCATGAGTTCAAAGCCAGCCGCCAGCCTCAGCAATGGCGAGGCACTAAGCAGCTCAGTAAGATCCTGTCTCTAAATAAAATACAAAATAGGGATGGGGATGTGGCTCAGTGGTCCAGTGCCCCTGAGTTCAAACCCCAGTACCCACCCCCTCAAAAAAAGTAGTAGCACCTAATGGGAAGTCTTTGTCACTGGGGGCATGCTTTTGAAGGGAATTGAGGGACCCTGGCCTAGTTCCTCATTCTCTTTTCTTCCTAGCCATGGGGTGAGTGGTTTTGCTCTGTCATGTACCCCTACCAAGATATGCCACCACAGCCCCCAAACAATGGAGCCAATCAGTCAGACTGGGGCCTCCAAAACTGTGAGCAGCAATAAACCTTTTCTCTTTATAAGTTGATTATCTCATGTTCTAGTGATGGAAAGCTGGCCAACACATCACCTCACTGGGTTGTTAGGAGAATTAAGGGATCATGAGTGCAGCGTCCGGCCAAGGGAGCCGAGTCCGGCGAGGGATGGCGAGGTTAAAAGACACACAGGACACCAAGGTTCTTCATCCAGGAGTCACACACTTTATTGCTAACACACTTTCTTTTATCCCCAAGCAGCAGAAGTGGAAAACTACCCAAAAGCAGGAGGGAGGGGGGAGAAATTTAGTTTCAACATCTATTATTGTCAGGTACCGAAATCTCCCTTAACAAGAAGTCCATCAGACCAGAAAAGGTCAAGGCATTCCCG
Source organism: Marmota monax (assembly GCF_021218885.2). Lineage (NCBI taxonomy): Eukaryota > Metazoa > Chordata > Mammalia > Rodentia > Sciuridae > Marmota > Marmota monax. The sequence continues at coordinate 7,413,955 of NW_026693473.1, read as the reverse complement.
TGGGACACATATGTCTCAGACGGACAAGCAGGAACAGAAAAACCGCAAGTTCGCCATGGCCTTGTGAGCTGGCCACACTGGCATGTAGAACAAACTAGTGGAGGTAGGGCTCCAGGGGCCAGGGTAGACCTGCTGCCAACACATGAGTTCAAAGCCAGCCTCAGCAATGCACCTGTGTGTGTCACACTATGTGTGTTCAGTATGAATTAGCTGGCCTTGCAAATATATTATCTGCATCCTAGGCAGCAGAACAGAAAAACCTGCCTCCTATTATAGAATAGTTATAGGACAAAATTCAGTAGAAATGATAAGGCCAGGGTTGAAGGTCATTCCATAAAATATTTGATCAGTACTCCTCATAACTTCCAAGCTCAGCAAAGTAAGAAAAATATAAAACAATCATTTCTTTTTTGTTCATGGCTTTAAAAATTTTGTTTTGTTGTTGTTGTTGTTCAGAGTAATATTTATCAGTAAGAAACATTTAATAGAAAAAGTTTTTTTTAAAAAAAATATTATTCAGGCTGGGGATATAGCTCAGTTGCTAGAGCATGCACTAGGCCTCGAGTTCAATCTCTAGCACCACAATACATAAATAAATAAATAAATTCACTATTAACTTTCTGATATTTTTCCCCTTCTCTGTAATTCTGTATATGTGTATGTGTATAATATGTATATGTTTTTAAAAAATAAATTGTTTTACTTTAGAACATTTTTGTAGTTTTTTTGTTTTATTGGTGCCGAGGATTGAACTCGAGGCCTAGTGCATAATAAGCACATAGTCTACCACTAAGCCACACTCCTAATCCTCATTTTTTAGACTACTTTTTGACTTCCAGAAAAGTTGAATGGATAATAATGCAGGATTCTCTTTTACCCCACACCTAGTATCTCCTAATGCTATCTTTTTAAAAAAATCTTTTTGGTTATACATGGACACAATATCTTTATTTTGTTTATTTATTTTTATGTGGTGCTGAGAACCCAGTGCCTCACATGTGTAAGGCAAGTGCTCAGATCCTAAACCACAACCCCAGCCCTCCTAATGCTATCTTATATTACTATGGTACGTTTACCATAACTAATAAGCCAATACTTTTATGGCATTCTTAACTGAAGTCCATACTTAATCTGGATTGTCTTTGTTTTTTTTGTTTTGGTTTGGTTTGGTTTGGTTTGGTGTGTGTGTGTTGTGTTTGGTGCTGGGGATTGAACCCACAGCCTTACCTGCACTCCATGTTTGTTTAGGATTTCATCTATGACACCACATTACATTAGTCATCATGTTTCCTTAGGCTTTTCTAGAATGTAAGAATTTCTTATGCTTTTCTTATTTTTGCTGAGCCTGGAAGTTATAAGGGGTATTGATCAATTATTGTATAAAATTCCTTCATTTGGGACTTGTCTGATGTTTTTCTCATGATTAACTTGGGGCTTGGAGATAAAGTACCATTTTATCCCATCATTTCAGAATATATACTATTGACATGATTTATCACTATTGATATTGACTTTGATCACAATTGATCCTTAAAGTTGCAAAGTTACTCTTTTTTTCTCCCCTTCTCATACTGTACTCATTAGAAAGAAGTCACAATATGTGGCAATTTGTGTGTGTGTGTGTGTGTGTGTGTTACTGGGAATCACATGCTAGGCAAGCACTCTACCACAGAGGTACATCTCCAGCCCTTTGTTGATTTTTACTTTTTTAAAATTTTGGGGTACTGGGAACTGAACTCGGGGGCATTCAACCACTGAGCCACATCCCTAGCCCTATTTTGTATTTTATTTAGAGACAGGGCCTCACTGAGTTGCTTAGTGCCTCGCCATTGCTGAGTCTGGCTTTGAACTCACGATTCTCCTGTCTCACCCGAGCTGCTGGTATTATAGGCGTGCTCACCGCACCCAGCTGTTTTATTTTTTGAGATAGGGTCTCGCTAAGTTGCCAAGACTGTCCTTGAACTCCAGTTCCACTGCCTCAGCCTCCAAGTCACTGGGATTGCAGGTTTGTACCACCATGCCCCATGCCCAGTTATAGCTCACACTTTAGAGGTATGGAGCTATGCTCCACCCTCTCAAAAGGGCAATATCTTCATGTTATTTAGAATTCATCTGTAAAGGAAACGTGTCTACTTTTTCCTCATGTATTTATTTAGCCAATCACTTATTTATACCAGTAGGGTCTCATAGACATTTATTTTATAATCCAATATTGTTCTATTTATTTTGTTGCTCAAATTGTTCCAGCTTGGGGCTGGGTTTTGGCTCAAAGGAAGAGTGCTAGCCTGGCATGCATGAGGCACTGGATTCAACCCTCAGCACCACATAAAAATAAAAAAAAATGGGCTTGGGAGGCTGAGACAGAAGGATCACGTGTTCAAAGCCAGCTTAAGCAATTTAGTGAGGCACTAAGCAACTCAGTGAGACCCTGTCTCTAAATAAAATACAAAATAGGGCTGGGGATGTGGCTCAGTGGCCGAGTGCCCCAGAGTTCAATACCCGGTACCAAAAAAAAAAAATTGTTCCAGCTTTGGCTTTTGTTCCTTCAGGTGGCTCTTATGACCATAGATATACCCCCACTGTTTTGTTCTTTGAGAACTGTCTTCCTCTCTGGTACTAAAAGATGTTCCAGGTTCATTTTTTATATCCCCTGACCCAGCTTTAGAATCAGCTATTTCTCCAAGGAGCTCAGTTTTTTGTTGTTTGTTTTTGTTTGGAGGGCAAGGGGTGGGATGGCGTGCCAGGAATTGAACTCAGGGGCATTCAACCACTGAGCCACATCCCCAAGCCAATTTTTGTATTTTGTTAGAGACAGGGTCTCACTGAGTTGCTTAGCGCCTCTTGGTTGCTGAGGCTGGCTTTGAACTTGCAATTCTCCTGCCTCAGCCTTCGGAGCTGCTGGGATTACAGGGTGTGCACCACCTTGCCTGGCTAGATCCTTATTTAAGTGTTGTTGATTTCATCTCGCTGCGATTTCGCTAGTCATTTTTGAGGATTTTATTTTATTTTACTGTAGCTTTCTAATGAAGTCTTTGGTTTCAATATTAGAGTAATAGAAATGTCATAGAATGAGCTGGGAAGTATCCTTACTGCCTGTTTTTGTTTGCTTGTCTTTCTTTCTTTCTTTCTTTCTTTCTTTCTTTCTTTCTTTCCTTCTTTCTTTCTTTTTCCCTTTTTCAGCTCTGCGAATTGAACCAGGGGTTCTTTACCATTGAGCTAGATCTCCAGCTCTTTCTATTTTGAGACAGGGTCTCACTAAGTTGCTGAGACTATCCTGCAAGCCTCCTACCTCAGCCTCTGAGTTGCTGGTATTACAGGAATGTGCCACCATGCCCGACTTCACCACTTTTTGGAAAGCATTTGTAAAGAACTGTTACTGATTCTACTTGAAATGTTTGTTAGAAGTCACCAATTAATCTTTCTGTACCACAGCTTTTCTTCATGAGAAGTTTCAAAATTCTGATTCCATATCTTCAATTGCTATAAATCTATTCAAATCTTCTTTCTTGCATTAGTTTCAGTAATTTACCTTCTCTGCCATTTTTCTCTAATCTGTATTCACACCCACATCCTTGATTATATATAGATATGGATAAATACTATACCTTGCTGAAACTGGCCTAGAACTTGAAATCCTCCTGCCCCAGCCTCCCAAGTCGCTGGTATCACAGGCATGGGCCTCCATGCCCAGCTAAATACAGTATCTAGGAATTCTAAAAATTTCCTCTAAGTTATCTAATTTGTTTATATATAGTTGTTTGTAGTATTCCTTTATCATCTTTTTTATTTATGTAAGAAGTTCTCTCTTCTTTTTTTAAAAAATTTTTTTAGTTGTACTTGGACATAATACCTTTGTTTTTATTTATTTACTTATTATTATTTTTTATATTGATTTTATTTTTTTAAATACACAACAGAGGAATGCATTACAATTCTTATTACACATATAGAACACAATTTTTCATATATTTGTATATAAGTATATTCACGCCAATTCACGTCTTTATACATGTACTTTTTTGCATTACAATTCTTATTACACATATATATCACAATTTTTCATATCTCTGTTTGTATATAAAGTAGGTTGACACTCAATTCTTTTCTTTATACATGTACTTTGTATAATGATGGTCATCACATTCCACCATCCTTGCTAATCCCCTGCCTCCTCCCTTTCACTCCCTCCCCTTTATTTATTTATTTTTAAGTGGTGCTGAGGATTGAACTGAGGGCTTTGCACACACTAGGCGAGCACTCTACCGCTGATCCACTACCCCAGCCCCTGATGTTCTCTCTTTTATTTCTGATCTTCATACATTGAATTTTTTTCTTTTTTAAAATTTGATCCGGCTGGGGATGTGGCTTAAGCTATAATGCGCTCACCTGGCATGTATGGGGCGCTGGGTTCGATCCTCAGCACCACATAAAAATAAAATAAAAATGTTATGTCTACTGAAAACTGAAAAATAAATATTAAAAAATTCTCTCTCTCTCCTTAAAAAAATTGATCCATTTAAAGATTCATCAGTTTTGTTTATTTTTTCAAAGAACCAATTTCAGATTTTTTACTTTCTCTGCCATTTTTGTACACATATTCTAATCTGTATACACACCCACATCCTTGATTATATATAGATATAGATAAATACTGAACCTTGCTGAAGCTGGCCTAGAACTTGAAATCCTCCTGCCCCAGCCTCCCAAATCACTGGTATCACAGGCATAGGCCACCATGCCCAGCTAAATACAATATCTATATTAAATAACACGTAAGTTTCACTGATGGCTTTAACTCTGGACATGATTCATTCCAGCTGTTTCCCTTGCTTATCTGTAACTTCCTACTCCAATAGTGAAAACATCCGGCGTCCACAATTTACCAGCCATCTTTTTATTTGCTCAAAACCACTATACACATGTAAAAGTTTCAGAATTATTAACTTGTATTCTCATGGGAAACAACTTTACCGATTATAGTAAAGTACTTTTACACAGTTCCTTTTGTCTTTAGTCTTGGTTTTCACTCATTTCCAAAGTCACTTAGGTGAGCACTCTTATACCACCTTCAGTGAAGGTATATCATTGTTGAACCACGATGCAAAAAGACCACTGACTCCAGTGTAAACTAAATTAAAGAAAGCTTATATTGTGTACACAAGAGAGTGGGCCAGCGGCTGCCTCACCCAGAAAAACAGGGCCAGAGGACAGCATCAACCCTCTGGGAAAAGAAAGTTTTTTATAGCACAAAAAGTTACAAAGGGGGTGTCTTGGGAACTTACAGCTAACAGGGTTCTGACAGGCGTAATACAAGGGCAGATAGCAGGTTTATGATCTACATTGTTTAACATCTCAAGGTAGGAAATAAACTCAGATTCCAACATCAAAGTTAGTGAGCCGCAGCTGGGATTTCAGGGAGGGTTGTTATCTGGTCAAGGAGAGCCAGGCACAGATAAGTTCAAAGCACAGGCAAGAATCCCAAGCAAGTTTTTTAAAACATCTAACTGTGGTCAAGCCAAATAGAAACCTTAGTATTTTACAGTAAAACAGAAATGAACTTCTCATGACTCTGTGACAAGATGGCTTCCAATCTTAAAATGGAATTAGGCTGTGTTCATCATCATATGTTTGTAACAGATTTTACCAAAGGCAGCATTCCATTCTGGGACTCCCTGACCTCCTAATTAATTTTTTAACTAGCATACATTAAAGTTGACTGTCCTATAAAGTTCTATGGGTTTTGACAAATGCATAGTCTCATGTACCATAAACAATAGTTTCACTGCCCTAAAATACCATGTTACCATTCATTTATTCAACTCCCCCCATCTTCAAATCTCTGGAAATCTCCAATATGAAGTTAAGTCTCTATAATTTCATCTTTTCCAGGATGTCACATAAACAAAATCTATAGTATGTAGCTTTTTAAGACTGTCTTCTGGGGCTGAGGCTGTGGCTCAGTGGTAGAGCACTTGCCTAGCATGTGTGAGGCACTGGGTTTGATTCTCAGCACCACATATAAATAAATGCATAAAATAAAGGTCCATACATCTAAAAAAATTTAGAAAAAGAAAGACTGCCTTCTTTCATTTATCATTGTGGCTTTTTAAGCATTTTTATTAGCAGCGCTTTTCTTTTTTTTATTTAAAGAAAGAGAGAGACAGAGAGAGAGATAGAGAATTTTAATATTTATTTTTTAGTTCTCAGCAGACACAACATCTTTTGTTTGTATGTGGTGCTGAGGATCAAACCCAGGCCACACGCATGCCAGGCGAGCGCGCTACCACTTGAGCCACATCCCCAGCCCCAGCAGTGCTTTTCATGAATAGCTCATTGCTTTTTACTGATGAATTCCATTGCATGACTAACCAAAGTTTGTTTATATTTTCACTTCTTGAATGTGATCTTGGTTGCTTCCAGTTTGGGGAGATTATGAATAAAGCTGCTCTAAAATTTGCATTCTAGTATGGAATAAGTTTTCAAATCAGTTGGGTAAATGCCTAGGTATGTGACTGCTGGATTGTATGGTAAGATCTACTATGTTTAACTTTATATTAATACTCTGCCAACCTGTCTTCTAGAGTGGCTCTACCATTTTTCATTTCTACCAGCAATGAATGAGAATTCCTTACATTACAACAGAAGACTTACCAGCTAAAGTTACCAGAGTCTAAATTTAAGGCCCTTTGTTAAGTTACTTTTTACTGAGCTGATGGATCTAAGGCCATGGGAAACTGTGGGAAAACAAGGGTGTGCATGGAAGGGAGATATGGGCCCTTTGATTAATTTTATCAGTCTCCTGGCTAATGGAAAACTTTATAAACACCAGAATTGACACTAAGTCCAAGGATACCTTATCTTGCCAATAGTTAAGGGCTGCTGTCATGGGAGGAAGGAGTCTCTCCTCACTAAACTCATAATCCCAACTTCCATTTGAGGTTTTCCCCAGGCTATATGTTTTGCACATCTTCCCAATAATCCAGATGGTACCATGCTTTGGGACACTGCAGATATTATTTTTCTCAGAAAATGCTTCAGCTGCTGGGTGGGCATGGTGGCACATTCTTATAATCCCAGTGGTTTGGGAGGCTGAGGCAGAAGGATCACAAGTTCAAGGCCAGCCTCAGCAATTTAGCCAGGCTCTAAGCAACTTAATGAGACCCTGTCTCTAAATAAAACATAAAAAGGGGCTGGGGATATGTCTCAGTGATTAAGTACCCCTGGATTCATTCCTTGGCACCAAAAAAAAAAAAATGGGGCTGGGGTTGTGGCTCAGTTGTAGAGTGCTCGCCTAGCATAAATGAGGCACTGGGTTTGATCCTCAGCATCACATTTTTAAAAAATGAAAAAAAAATATTGTGTGTCCACCTACAACTAAAAAATAAAGAAAGAAAAGAAAAATAAATAAAGAAAGAGACAATGCTTCATTTATCTTTTCTGATTTTGTTGCTTATAGTAGGTATCAGAGTATCTGGCACAAATACCCATAAGAGACACAGGTGTGAGTTCAAGCAAAGGTTTATTGACAGAGAATATCTGCCAGACTGCTCTTCTGCAAGGCGCAGCAGCTTGCTGGAAAAAAAAAAAAAAAACAACTTCTTAATTATATAGTTAGCTATGTAGTTAAAAAATACCGCACCTGGTCCTGTGATTTTTACTTGACGTCTTTCCTGTGGTTTTAGACTCTTGTGGGGTGGACATAAGGGGAAGATCATGCCTGGGTGGGCAGGTGCTGATTTTCAAAATGGAATTACTTTGGCCTAGGGACCTAACAGTAGGTAAAGTATACATTTTGGTTGAAGTGCCAGAGCACACTATGATCCCTTTTTTATGAGTTTTGAACTCCCACTGGAGATGAATCTTAAGATACAAAATTGGTGACAGGAGCAAATACACATGGCATTGAGGTTTCTGGCTTTAAGAACCCCTAAGGTGCTGAAAGGTGTTCAGAAAAGTATGTGGAAAGGTGTTCAGGGCGCTATTAGGATCAGTGAAAGAGAGAGATTGAAAGAAGAAGAACCTATCTAGGGAAGAGAAAAGAAGCAGATGGCAGAGAGATGATCCTCGTGGTGGAGATCCATACAGGACTGGATGGAGGAGGTGGAGAAAAGGAAAGATGTAGAGAAACAGGAGAGGAGGACAGGCACGTTGTGTGTGCCTGTAATCCATCGACCGATGAGGCTGTGGCAGGTCAATGGTAAATTGGAGGCCAGCCTCAGCAACTTTGTGAGGCCCTAAGCAACTTTGCAAGTGTTAGCACATGATACACATATGACAGAGGCATAAAATGGGAAGCAAACCTTGGATCAGCAAGCTTTATTCAGTATTCAATGGTAGAGTCAACTGGCCATACCCTGGCCTGGCTCTTTTTTTTTTTTTTTTTTTTGGTACTGGGGATTAAACTCAAGGGCACTCAACCACTGAGCCACATTCCTAGACCTTTTTTTTAATTTTACTTAGAGACAGAGTCTCACTGAGTTGCTTAGTGCCTCACCTTTGCTGAGACTGGCTTTGAACTTGCGATCCCCTGCCCCAGCTGCTGGGATTACAGGTGTGCGCTTCTGCCTAGCTCATTTTGGGGCAGAAAATAGCGGTGGGCCTTGGACTACACCCAAAGAACTTAAAAACAGCATACTATAGGAACACAGCTACATCAATGTTTATAGCAGCACAATTCACAATAGCTACACTGTGGAACCACCCTAGATGCCCTTTGGTAGATGAATGGATAAAAAATATGTGGCATATATGCACAAATGGAATATTATTCAGCAATAAAAGAGAATAAAATCATGGCATTTTCAAGTAAATAGATGGCGTTGGGGAAGATAATGTTAAGTGAAGTTAGCCAATCCCCAAAAAAACAAATGCTGAAAGTTTTCTCTGATATAAGGTAACTGACTCATAGTGGGGCAGGGAGGGGAAGCATGGAGGAAAAGATAACTCTAGATAGGACAGGGGTGGGAGGGGAAAGGAGGGAGCAGGGGGTTCGAAAGGATGCTGGAATGGATGGACATAATTATCCAGAGTACATGCATGAAGACATGAATTGGTGTGAACATACTTTATAAACAACCAGAGATATGAAAAATTGTGCTCTATATGTGTAATAAGAAATGTAATGCATTCTGCTGTCATTTATTTTTTTTAAAAATCAATAAAAAAATATTTTTAAAATAGCAGTGGGTCTATAGACTTCCTTCCTTTAAGGTGGGACAAGAGGGTAGTTCCTGGTGTTCATTATATTAGGGTGGGGTGATTCATTAAGGTGGGACAGGAATGTGAATAGGGAATTTCCTGGGGCTTATTGTACTGGGGTCAACTGACCCATGGAGGTTGGGGGTGAGGTGTCACTCAGGTACGAGTTCCTCTAGTGTTTCTTTACTGTGACTGAGGCCGAAGATTTTAAATGACAAAAGCCAAAAGCTTCAATTTTACTCTGGACAAAGTGAATGGGAGAAGAGCTGCAGATAGGGAAAATGTCCTTGTGCTTATTCTTTCTCCATATCCTTCAGCAAGACCCAATCTCAGAAATAAAAAATACAAAGGGCTTAGCTCAATGGTAAAACGCCCCTGGGTTCAATTCCTAACATCCAAAAAGAAGAAGGAGGAGGAAGAGAAGGAGGAGGAGGAGGAGGAGAAGCAGCCATTAACTTTTTTTTGAGTCCTTGTAATATGAAATGAATTGCATTCTGCCATCATATATAACAAATTAGAATAAATAAATAATTTAATAAACAACAACAATAACAAAACATATATATAATTATGATTGTTGTATGTATATAGGTGACTCTATGAGCTGTGTGATTCCGCAATCTGTACAATTAGAAAAATGAGAAATTATACCCCAATGATTCAAATGTAAAATAAAATTAAAAAATAAAAGGTAAAAAAACCCCACAAAAACATATATATAAGCCTGGACAGGGGAAAATGTGCCTGTGCTGGGTTGTACAGGAGAACTGAAAAACACTGGGCAAGAGAAGACAGTTAATAAAATGTCACACTTTGGTAAACCTGGAAAAAAGATGATTTAATGACCTTGTTAAAATCTCTGAGGTAAGCATATTATTTCCATTTTACACATAAGAGATAATCAAGTCTTAGCTCAAGACACTTAGAGATCAGTATCTCTAAGGTACTTAAAGAACTTAAGTTGAACTTTTCTAATCTAGGTTCAGTTGGTCTCAAATATGCCTTCTTTGTGCCTGTGAACTATTTGGAACCTGAAGCTCCAATGGTGGGGACCAAAGTACAGCCTGCCCAGATTGTACCTTGAAGATCCCTATATCTTATTTCTTCCAGGACCTCCGACTAAGTCTCCCTGTTCAGAGTCTTTCCTCCTCAGAACATCTCAGCAAATGCTTTTACCTTGAGTTTTAGCTTTTGTGTTATGCAACTCCCAAACTTTTAACAATTTACTTTTCTGGTTCGTTTTCCTAATATTTTCCTTTCTAAAATCATTATTACCCTAGATGCATGTATGATTACACTACTGGAGTGACTCTGCAAGATGGACAGCCAGAGGAATGAGAAGTTGTGCTTCATTTGTGTACAATGTGTCAAAATGCATTCTACTGTAAAATAGACAGATAGATTTTATTTTTTAGAACAACTTGGAAAAAAAAGCAGAGTTCTCATGTACCCAGTATTCAGTTTCCTTATCAACATATTAGTGCCATGTTTCTCCTTTTTGGTCATTTTCTATGCACTTAGAAACATGTCAACAAATCTCTAGAAGCAGTTATGTTTAGTGTGTCAGAGCCCCTGCTCAGAGCTTATCCTGGTGCTCTGCAGAGAAACCATTAGTCAACACAGGCCAAGTGATTGAAACCAAGCCAAACTGAAGTCCTCACTGTTCCTCCAGAAAGACAGTAACTTGGGATGATTGCCCAGGTATGGAAGAAGTCTCGTCAATATCTCATTTCCTTCCCTGTGGAAACTTGCAACTCTCCCTAAGAATAAGCTCTGATTTAAATATTAAAAGTGGAGATGCTGGGGGCTGGGGTTGTGGCTCAGTGGTAGAGTGCTCGCCTAGCATGCGTAAGCACTGGGTTCAATCCTCAGGACCACGTCAAAATAAAATAAAGATATTGTGTCCACCTAAAACTAAAAAATAAATTTAAAAAAATGGAGATGCTGGGATCTATTCAATGCTAATCACCAGCAGCTCCCAGATTTATGATTATCTTTAACTCCAGGGCAGTTGGTGTGGACAAGTTATTTCCCAATAAATAAGCTGACTTCATTTGAGCTCAGGCACAAACTGATGCTAAAGGAACTCTCTTCAATAAACATTTACTGAGCACTCATTAGGTGGCTATGGGTGTTGGGAAAAGGTATAATGGCAGCCACACCCCAAAAACCCCAACATGGCGCCAGAGGAGCTTCTCTTCCTGCCTCTCCCTTTCCCACCGTCGCCAATTTTCCCACCAGCGCCAATATTCAAATCCCGCTGGTGGGCAACCTTAGCCCCAATAAGAACTAACTTCTTGGGCTCCAGAACTGACATCTGGGAGAACGTACCAATAAACGGGTGACCCGTCATTTACCTAAGCCCTGCCACCTCTCCTTAGATCTATATAAGCCCACAGCCTTTTGTAATAAAGTGGAACCTCTCCGGTGATTTGTGTCGTGTGATGTCTTTCATTCATAGTGCGGTGTCTTTGTGCGGTGTCTTTCAGTGGTGCCAAAACCCGGGAGACGGTGTGCTCGACAAACCAAGCCCCATCTCCGCCACCGCCGTCACACCGACACATTTTGCCCTCATCTATCTTTTTGGGCGCTGGCTCCCTGCACTCACCACTGATCTGGTTTAGGTAAGTTCCCCCTTCCCGGCTCGCCAACTCCCTTTGGGCTGACAGCAGGAACCGTGACCATGATCATCCAGCACACTCCTGATGCCCAGTAGGGAGGAGGGAACCCACCCCACTAAGACCACCCCACTAAGACCTTCACTGGCCGCAGTGGACCCTCTGGCGATCCGCTTCCCTTTGGGGCATGAGGCTTCGGGGTTTACATGAGAGGCTCCCTAGTTTCTTCCTCCTCCACGGGAACTTCCGGCCCGGAGCTGCGTTCTGCTGGAGCTAGAGCCCCATTCCTTTCATTCCTGACTCGTTCGCTGTAGCCGAAAAACTTTCCTGACGTCAGGTTGCCTGCGGCCCCCGGCCCTATTGGCCTCACAGATCGCACTTCACTGGTGACTACGGGGTAGTGCCCTCTGTATTTCCTCGTGATGGTTGGTCATTTTGGGGATGCCCACTTGACCCCCATTCGCCCTGAGCTTCCAGGAAGCTATTCCGGCCCGGGTTTTCACTTTGTCTCTCTCTTACTCTTATTCTCTCTCTCTCCCTGTGACTATGGGTACCTCTTCACCTGTACCTGAAGCCTCACCTCTCAAATGTCTAATAAAAAATCTGGCCATGCTCTCCCTCCCACCAGACATTAAGCCCAAACTTCTGATCAAATTCTGCACCTAAGATTGGCCTACATATCCACTGGATAATGGCAATCATTGGCCTCCAGAAGGCTCGTTAGATCCAAATCTCTCTGGGACCTTTTTAACTATTGCCAGCGCCTGAAAGGGTAGAAGGAGGTTCCCAGGTCTTCCAGTCCTGCCCTCTGCTCTCTGCTCCCAACCTTCCCTCTGCGCCCTTCCGTCTGCTCTTCATGTCTGCTCTCCCTCCCAGCGGTACCGTGTCCAGTCCCCTCCCTCTCCCTTCTGCAGCCACTGTCCACAGCCCTGTCCGCACACTTCCCCTCCTCTTCCTCCGCAGAGACATCCCCCTCCCCTCCCTCTTCTTCCTGTCCGCAGCCGCCGCCCGTGGCTCTGTCTGCAGGCTTCCAGTCTGCCTGGCCACCAGACACGTGCACTGGTGCTCCACTTTCCCAGTGCGGCGGGCGAAATGGGGCTGGTAGTGCGCCCTCGGCAGCCTGGAGAGGCCTCGGCATCCCACCTCAGCCGGCGGGCGAGCCGCCATCCTTCACCTTCATTGCACCACAGCAGCTTTTGCGCGAGCCCCCGACTCGCGCATGCCTCCCTTTTGCTGCCTGGTTCCAATGGGCAGGCAGGATGAGTCCCACCTGGCTGCAATGGGTATGATCTCCAGATCCCTCAGAGCCTTCCCTCCCCACACTCTGCTCACCTCTTCTACTGATAAGCCCTTTCCCTCCCCCTACTCACGCCTCTCTTCTCCTGTCAGTGCCCACACCCGGTCCCACTGATCCCTCTTATCAGATAACTCACAGTTCCTTTGTCTTCTCAGGGAAGTAGCTGGTGCTGAAGGGATAGTCCGAGTGCACGTCCCATAACTGAACCTAACTGGGACTATCAAGATGGCCAACAAGGTTGCCGTCACTGTGCATGCATGGTCCAATATCTTATAGCAGGCATGCAAGCAGTTTCTAATAAGGTAGTTAACTTTGATAAACTGAAGGACATTACCCAGAATCCTGATGAAAATCCATCCTTAATTCTCAACTGCCTTACAGAGGCCCTAACCAAATACACTAAGCTAGATCTTGAGTCTCCCATCAGGGCTACAGTGTTAGCAACCCATTTCATTACTCAATTGGCCTATGATATCAGAAAAAAAAAACTCAAATGAACTAAGGAGGACCCTCAGACCCCTATCTGAGATATGGTAAAAATGGCCTTTAAAGCAGGCTCCATTGCAGAAAAAAAAAAAAAAGGTAACACCCCAAACCCAAGCCTTGGCAGCAGCCCTGAGGCCTACATCTCCAGCAAAAATTTCAGAGGGGAACCAGCATTCCTCTCCACCAGAGGCTTGCCTCAAATATGGATGCGAAGCTCACTGGGCTCGCCAATGCCCAAACCCACGGCCTCCTTCCAGGCCATGCCCCACCTGTAAGCAGACAGGACATTGGAAGATTGACTGCACCTGGCTGGCCCTTCCTCGGCACCTCTACGCAGGGGGTATGACCAGTCAGGCAGTCCCCTCTCCTGAACTTTTGGGGTTTGCAGAACTTACCAATAAGCAGGTGACCCGTCATTTACCTAAGCCCTGCCACCTCTCCTTAGATCTATATAAGCCCACAGCCTTTTGTAAAAAAGTGGAACCTCTCCGGTGATTTGTGTCGTGTGATGTCTTTCATTCGTAGTGCGGTATCTTTGTGTGGTGTCTTTCAATGGGGACTATCCCTAGGACTGTCCTCTGAATCTTCAAAGCATGGTGTCATGAAAGCAAGGAGCACAAGAGACAGGACCACCAGCTCTGGGGAGTATGATGTATTCTCTCTGGGGCAGGCTGAATTTGAGTGGGTCATTCAGGTGGAAGTGCCAGAGGACACCTGAGAATAAAAATCTGGCATTTAGAGAGAGGACACAAATTGGTATATGTACAATGAACAGGGGATAGAGAAGGAATCCCATTAATATTGTAGAGATCCAGATGGTAGTGTGTGGACATCACCTGCAATTCCTCACAGACTTTCCCTTCGATACACATGGCAGTTGCATATCTGATGTCTAGCTTATTTTCACAAAAATTCTTGGAAACATAATGATAGGTCCATTTCAGTGCTCCTTCTGAACTGGCCCTTTGTCTTTGATATCTAAATATGAAACAAGGATGCTTCTCTTTATATTTCACAATTTTTCAATGCTAGACAAGTGAAATAGCAGGCTTCTGGAAGACCCCTCCCCTGTGGGGCACTTGAAGGATAAATTCAGAGAACCCAAGGGATATCCTGGGACAGCTCTTTATCACCAGCGCTCAACAAGGTCTGACACACAGTAGACACCTGGTAAATATTTGTCAGGAACAAGGGGGAGAAGATTGGGAACGTGAGCTCATTAAGGCTCACTCATAGGGTCTACTCTCTGAACAATGGAAAAACAGAAACAAGAGGTAGGGGCTTAATGAATGGTCACAGTGCAATTTCAGATTAGGAACAGGATGAAGCCATACAATCTTCTCTGACAGAAGGAGCAAATGCATTGCACACAGATAAGCACTGGAGAGGTATCCTCTGTCACTGAGGCACAGGTGCAGGTTTGGGGCCATGTATGACCCAGCCCAGTGACTGGGCTAAGTAGCCAGAGAGAAACAAGAGAGGGAGAGGGCTGGCCTTCCAAGAGCTAACTCCACAAGAGATGCCAAAAAGGCTGGAGTGGTGTTTGCAGGCTCAGTCTCTAGAGAAACCTTGGTGGACCGGGGAAGACTCAGGTCAGGACTACCCATGCAACAATCATCCAGGCCAGGGATGATGATATCACCTGCATTATATGAGCACCTAACCCCCCAAGTGTGAATGTCATTGCCTGAAACCCAAAAGCTTCTGCCAACCTAGAGAGGTAGAGAAGAGAGAGCAGGTCAAGGATGGCACTCCATTCATGCTGACCTTGAACCGGACTCCAAATTTAAATACACACTCTGTGATCTGTTTGTTTCATGCTATGAATATGAGTGGTTATGGGGAGTGGGTTAAGTAGTGATTTCGTATATGTTTCCCAATAAGGATTTTTGTTGTTGTTTGTTTGGGGTGGTGGTGGAGGTTGTTGTTTGTTTTAGAAAAATCCTACCCTTTTCCAGCCCTTGCGGGTTCTGCAGGAGAGGTTCCAGAGCAGAGTGTGTGGGGACCAGCTATTCAGCTGGCCTTCCCAAGGCACTCAGTTAAGTTCACAACAGTCTGGGCTGTTCCTCTGGTTTATAGCTTCTTTAGAAACTCAATTTTATCAGTTCACCCAAGGTCATCAGGTAATCTGCTACCCAAGGGCAGAGGACACTGCTTCAAACAGCCAATTTATTACTTTGTGTGGAGCAAGAGCTGCTGTGGAGGCCAAAATTTCAGATTGGAGTCTAGTATCTTTTCAGTAGGAAAATCCTCTCAAGAACTATGAAGGAGTGGATTGTTTGGCAATTGTGGAGTCCCAGCAAAGGCACTAAATGGTCCTGAGGGCTGTTTTATTTAAACTGTGATAGCCCCAGGAATTGACCTTGTCCACTGAAAAGCTAAATAGAATAATAGGCCACCATGGCTACATAAAAATAGCTGCCAAGCTGAAACCACTTTCATGCCAGCTGGCTGCCCAGTGTGCCCTCTCTGTGGGAAGGGCTGGAGAGATAGTTATGAAACCTCTCCTTCCTCTAAAATCTATTCAAGTGTGCTCTAAAGACCAGCAGCCTTGGCATCCTCAAGGAGCTTGCAAGAAATGCTGAACTGTGCCCCACCCCCACCTTCTGAATCATAATCTGCATTTTAACAGGCCTCCAGGTGAAACATTAAAGTTTAAGAAGCACTGGGTTAGAGTCTATGGTGCCTATGGATCTCAAAGCCAATTTCAGTTTAACTCATCCCAACACCTGAAGGGAAACCTCCCTGTTCCTTGATAAAGCCAAGGTAGGATCTTGGATTTGCCCACCATCTAGATTGGCTCCTTGCAATGGAGAGGACACCAGGCTCAGGATCAGCTCTGTTCCCAGGATTCTTGTACCCTTTGGAGTTTTCTGCTTCCTTTTCCCACTTTGTGTCTGTATGTGTGTGTACTAGGGATGGAACTCAGAGAAGCTTTACCACTGAGCTATGTATATATCCCCAGTCCTTTTATTTTTCACTTTTGAGACAGGATCTTGCTAAGTTGTTGTGGCTAACCTTGAACTTGTGATTGTTCTGCTTCAACCTTTCAAGTGGCTGAGATAAGAGGCAAACTTTGCCCACCTTATGTCCTGGGTTTGGCCTAATTACAGAAGCCAGTGGTTCTCTTTAGATGCTCCCTATCTCACTGGAACTAAGTTTCAGAAGAAGTAATGTCATGCAAGTTTGAAGACAGTTTATCCTGCTTATGTGTAGGTTGGCGCTTTCCCATCACCTGGTTGACAGCTGTGAACACTCATCTCATTAGTTAAGAACTCTAAATCCCATGGTACGGTAAGTTATTTCTAGGAAGCATCTGGGAGAGAGTTATTCCAGGCACACTGTACTTGTGACCTTGTCATTTTATTTTAGAATCTTTTGAGTCCCTGGCATAAATTTCAACTGTAAATGAAACTCAAACCTTCCTAAGATGGGTGTAGTTAGGATTAGGGTTAGGGTTAGGGTTAGGCTGGCACTAAGTCACTCTAATCTGGGCACAGAGCTTCAACCCTCCGCTTTCTAGATAGTGGTTCAGTATTTCAATACCTGAGCAGTATGAAAAGTAGTTTTAAAGAGAAGATCTCAAAGATTTGAGGTTAGCCTCTGCAACTTAAAAATTGTGTCACTTCTAACCAATTAGTTTGTATCCTTTGCATTTCTATTTCATCTATAAAATGGGTAAGATACCTGTTTCACAGAGTAGCCAGGGGTCAAATAAGATGACACAAATACGAGCACCCTGCCTAGTAGCTGGACAAGCTGGGGATTCAGTGACTGTTACTTCACTCTGAGGCCTGGGAAGCCCAGCCCTGGGTGAGGCTCTCTCCACATTTGGAAGCCCGTGTGGTATGAACCAGGGGAAGTCAGGCCAACTCTCACAGATGTACCCACCATATAGTTGCCTCCTTGACCACATTTCCATGTATGAGAAATAAAAGTTTTGGCAGGATTATTTTCCAAACTGGGAGAAACTGTCTACTATGCATATTGAGCCAAAGAAACCAAAAAGGTTTTGATGATTTGGTATTTTTCCTGCACACTGAATTTGCTGACTTGGGAGTTAGGTTTAATTGTCTGTTTTTCAAGTGTTTTTTTTTTTACACACAGGTTCATTTACATTAATGCAATATTCCTCTCAAAGTCCTCTTTATTAGTCTTTTCAAAAGCTCTCAGCTTAGGCAGTGTTTGGCCATATGGCACATAGTTTATCAAAAGTATTAGATGTCAGGAAGGGAAATTCACATATAAGCAGGAGGGGAGCTCAGATGTCCAAAGAATAAAGAAGAAAATTTTTTTGTAAAGCCAAACTGACTCACAAATAGCTTGGAAACAAAGTTAAAATAATTTGTTTGATTTAATAACTCTCCTTATCAAAAGCAGATAGACATTTAAAGAGATCAGCTGTCTTGCAGGGACAATAAGGGTGCACTGAAGCCGAACATGGTAGCACACGTCTGTAATCCCAGGGACCCTGGAGGCGGAGGCAGGAAGATTGAAAGTTCAAGACTAGCCTCAGAAATTTACCAAGGCCCTCAGAACTTGTCTCAAAGTAAAAAAAAAAAATACTAAAGAAAAGAGTCTGGGGCTGGGCATGTGGCTCAGTAGTTGAGCACCCCTGGATTCATTCTCTAGTACTAAAAAAAAAAAAAATGCAGAATGCACTGTAATTCTGTCACATATGTACCTAGATTTCTGCAGAATCAGTCTGATTTTTAGAATTATCTGGGATTTCCCTCAACACAAAAATAAATCCAAATTTTGAAGTGAATCCTCCAAGTGCTGAGTTTTTCTTTCAAATTGTACTACATGGGTGGTCCTTGGATCTCTTTAATAGAAATTCTGCTTTGAGCAGGGGGCATGGGGGGCATACCTGTAATACCAGCTACTCAGGTAGTAGAAGCAGGAAAATTAAAATTTAATTGCAAATTTAAGGCCAGCCTATGCAATTTAGGAAGACCTTGTTTCAAAATAAAATAAAAAGGGCTGGGGGTGTAGCTCAATGGTAAAGCGCTTGCCCAGCATGCAGAGGTCCTGGGTTCAATCTCCAATACAATAAATACATAAATACATAAATAAATAAATAAAATTCTGCCTTGGGAAATCAATATAGCCAAGTATGTAGTGCAGGCAGTCTAGGTCACGATTGCATTTGTAAGAAGGTAGTATGTATAGTGGAATTGTTTAGGGCCAGGTCCAGGAGCAAGATAACCTAAGTTTGACTTCTTTTTGTTAATACTTAAGTTACTTAACTTCTCTGTAATACCAATTTCCATGCCTAGAAGATAGAGATAATAATAATTTTCATTTTTAAGGATTGTTATGAGAGCTACATGAACTTGTAGGTTTAAAGGCCTTAGAATGGTATTCACACAATACTAGTATATGCTCAATAAACCTTAGCTATTGTTATTCAGCTCTCATGGTAAGGAGGTTTTCAACCAGATTAAATTCTTTTTTTCTTTTTGGTATCAGGAACTGAACTTAGAGGCACTTAACCACTGAGCCACATCTCCAGCTAGCCCTTTTTATTTATTTATTTATTTTTTGGAGACAGGGTCTTACTAGGTTGCTTACAGCCTCAATAAGTGTGAGGCTGGCTTTGAACCTACAATCCTCCTACCTCAGCCTCTGAAGCCACTGAGATGATTAGATTCTTTTCATCTTTAGCTGAAGTAGACTGGTGATAAATTAGGGCAGATATTCTACATACCAGTATATTAGACTGCAACAATTTCTGGATATCACATTATCCATGGAAAACGGTTAACTTGAAATACTAATATGATTAATTACTAAATGGCAAAACTATATTTTGAACCTAGGTCTCATTACTTCAAAGACCCATCTGTTCCCATTGAACCCTGTTGAAAACAGCATGAGCTGAGAATGTGCAGTGAATATGGTGCAGACAGATGGCCTTCATAAAGTCTGCAGCATCTACAAAGGAATGCCCGCCCTGCTTATTCTGGAAAGGTCAGTAATATCATGCTTCCAAAAGGGACTAGTGGATGGGGAGATATTGAATCATATCCTGTGGTGGACCTTAGAAGAGATTTGGGTATTTAGCCTAAAGAGAAGACAGTTGTGAATAGGAGAGTAGTCTTCAAACAATAATAAATTTATAGGAAGTATAGGCAGAGAGGATTCAGCTCAGGACAAGTAAAAACCTTCTGAATGTTGGCAGAAGTTCTACTCCCACACCCCCTCCCTTCTATTGAGATTTCTACAAAGACCTGTTTTGTGACTGGTCTGCCATCATTCAAAATGCCCAAGGTTCTCTGCTTTGGGAAATTATAGATTCACTGTTTTTGGACAGGAAAAAGGAGAAACTAAACAACAGCCACTTGATGGGATGAAGTAGAGAGATTTTGTTTAAGTAACTCAACATACTTTTATTGAATGCTTAACTTGACTATAGGCCAGAGTCAGAACATGAATTAAAGTTCCTTCCAATCTTGAAATTCTATTATGAACCCAAACCTACTTGGCCCAGATGGGGTTAAATAGAACCTCACAATCTGTATCCTCATATCACTAAACTAGTTGGCACAACTATCCTTGTAATTGATTAAAAAATTAATTACTTTCTTTTCTCTGCCCTAAATAACCTTTGCCATTTGCTATAAAGTGGGGGCAAACTCCTCCATATTAACCTGGATATTGGGCTGCGGATATAGCTCAGTTGGTAGAGTGCTTGCCTCAGGTTCAATCCCCAGCACCAAAAAAAATAAAAAATAAAAAATAACCTAGATATTGGTTCTGTTCCATGTTCTCCTTGTGTGAGCTTTCTTTTTAAGAACTGGGGAAATAAACAACAACAACAAAAATTCAGTCAGCAATATAAGGATAGGAAACTGAAGGTTTTCATGTATACATTTAAGGGAGGAAAAAAAAAAAAAGAACGAGATAGCCGGGTACAGTGATGTATGCCTGTAATCTCAGTGGCTCTAGAGGCTGAAGCAGGAGCACAAGTTCAAAACCAGTCTCAGCAAATGCAAGGTGCTAAGCAACCCAGTGTGACCCTCTCTCTAAATAAAATACAAAATAGGGCTGTGGATGTACTTAAGGTCTAGTGCCTATGAGTTCAATTCCTCTTACCACCCACCCCCCCCCCCGCCAAAAAAAAAAAAAAAAAAAAAAAGCTGAGGATGTGGCTCAGTGGTTAAATGCCTCTGGATTCAATCCCTGGTACCAAAAGAAAGAAAGAAAGAAAGAAAGAAAATTGATATAGCAAGTTCATAGAAGCTCTAATTAGATAGAGCTGAATAGTTAGAGTGGTTTCTTTTTTAAAATTTTTTTATTCTAATTAGTTATATATGACAGCAGAATGCATTATAATTCACATTATACATGTAGAGTATAATTTTTCATATCTCTGGTTATATACAAAGTATTTTCACACCATTCATGTCTTCATACATGTACTTAGGGTAATGATGTCCATCTCATTCCACTGCCTTTTCTACCCCCATACCTTCTCCCTTCTACTGAGGTTTCTATAAAGACTTGTTGTATGACTGGTCTGCCATCACTGGTCAAAATGTGTGACACTATATGAAAGCGTTTGATTTGTGTTTTCTTACTTGGTCTCTCCACTCATAAAACCTTAATCAATATTTGCTGAAGTGTAGGGTGGTAGAAAGTTTAAACAGTGGGCAAAGAAACAGGGAGAAACGTTGAGAGTTGAATTTTAACTTTGAGCAAGTCATGTGTCCTGTTCACTAAAAAGACATGTGCTTTGGAAAAGTAGATAGTCTAGAATTACCTCCTGTGGTTTTCAAACACAGTTACACACCCCATTAAGAAATCAACAAAGTGGGCTGAAATTAGCATTTTCACAATTAAATAGGATAGAAAATTCCAGAGTGCTTTGCACACAGCAAGAGTATTATTTCAGTTTCATGTGAACACATACACACACATACACACACAAAAAAAAAATGAATGTTTTTCTATGGAGTGTAATAATAATAAAAAAAAAATCTTCGAGAAATGCAGATCCAAAAGACTCCATATACCATTTGGGCCAGGAGTATAACCCCAGAAAAAACATATGGTTTTAGATGATCTATTACTAAATTGATAGATTAATTTTTTTTTTTGTACTAAGGATTGAACCCAGGGGTGTTTTACCACAGAGCTACATATCCAGTCCTTTTTTAAAAGTTTATTTTGAGACAGTGTCTCTCTAAATTGCTCAGGCTGGCCTTGAATTGTAATCTTCCTGCTTCAGTTTACTGATTTGCTGGGATTACAGGTGTGTACCATGGTGCCCAGCTAATGGTATTTTTAAAAGTGTGATAAAATATATACAACATAAGCAGATTATAATGTTTTCAAATGTAAGAGACAAAATAATAAATGCCTCTATCTAAAAACTAAGAACCTCTTCCCCTCATCTTGAAAATTTGGTTTTCCAATGCTTTCTCTACACTGATTATTCCTCCTCAGTTCCTGGTCAAAATCTCAGCTGAGAGGTTTGTGTTTAGAGCTGGGTGTGGGGCGCATACCTATAATCCCAGCAGCTCGGGAGGCTGAGGCAGGAGGATCTCCAAGGTGCCAAGCAACTCAGTGAGACCCTGTCTCTAAACAGAATTCAGAATGGGGCTGGGGATGTGTCTCAGTGGTCAAGTGCCCCTGAGTTCAATCCTTGGTACCAAAAAAAAAAAAAAGAGGTTTGTGTTTGACTTTGCTTTCAGGAGGCAAGTGGCAAAGATCCCCTCTTGTACCTGGGACTGAAGAGGAAAATGAATTTCATTCAACTGTACTTTTATATTAAAAAACAGATAAACGTTAACTAGAATCTAAGTAAGCACATCATTTGGAACAATTAGATTTAAACAGTTAGATTTAAAGAACTGCCAGGCATGATGGTGCAAGTCTATAATCCCAGTGGCTCTGGAGGCTGAGGCAGGAGGATTGCAAGTTCAAGACCAGCCTCAGCAATTTATAGAGACCCTGTCTCAAAATAAAAAGTAAAAGAGCTGGAAATGTGGCTCGGTGGTTAAGCACCCCTAGATTCAATCCTTGGTACAAAAACAAAAACAAAAAAAAACTATATGTGTAATACACACACACACACACACATACACACACACAGAGCTAGATGTATCTATCTATATAGATATAGATGTATATATATATATTAAAAGGTACATAAAAGCATAAAAATTGCATATATATATATATATATTATGGGGTGCTATGTGATATTTTGACATATGAATACATAGGTAATGTTTAAATCAACTTAAAACATACCTCCTTCTTCAAACATTTATCATGTCCTTATAATGACACATTCAAAATCTTCTAACTTTTTGAAACATATCATCATTATCAATGGTCAATTGATAATGGATGATCACTGAGTTGCTTAGCACCTTGGAGATCCTCCTGCCTCAGCCTCCCAAACTGCTGGGATTACATTACAATAGCCCAGCAGAACTTCTTGCTTTTATCTAATTGTAACTCAGTGCTCATTGATCAACCTTGCCCCATTCCATTCCCACCCCAATTAGCTCTAGTCTAGTACCCACCATTCTGCTCTCTACTTCTAAGATCAACTTTCTATATTCCTCATTTGAGTGAGATTATGTGGTATTTGTCTTTCTGTGGTTTTTGGGGGGTGGTGGTGGTGGGGCTTGAACCCAGGGCCTTGTGCATGTGAGGCAAGAACTCTACCAACTGAGATATATCTATCCCTAGCCCTACAATTTCATTTTTAAATGGCTGAATAACATTCCATTGTGTATATGTATCTGCATTCTTGCTATTTGTCCCTTTTTATAAATAGTTTCTCCAGCTGTATTGTTTGCCTTTTCAGAGGTACATGTTTGAATATCTCTTTACATATCTGCCCAGTATGCAACTCTACTCAATAAACAATAAGGGATTACCTTTTCATCTCAGCCATTATCAATAACTGTCATTTTTTCTGGAATCAAAGCATTCAAAAATTCTTGAAGATACCTTTCTTTTTACCTTTTCTTTCTTAAGCAATAGCCTTGGGCTGAGGATGTAACTCAAGGGTAGCACACTTGCCTAACCCTGAGTCCCATCCTCTGTACCAAAAAAAGAAAAGAAAATTTCTTAAGCAATAGCCTCATTGCTAGAAGCTTAGGATTTTTCAGTTTCCAGGCTTCTGCCCATCACTGTACATGTTCTTATTTGCATTGGGCTCTGAATGAGTAAACACTTCACATTTGTTTAACCATATAGTTTAAGAAGCTTTCCTACTTTGAAATTCACTGATGAAGGAAATAGAGGGATGTTATTTCCATGTGGCAAACAAAGAGACTGAGGCACAGAGCCATTAATCAGATGCTGACTTCTAGGCTGGGGCTCTTTTTACTTCTTAAGTGGCTTCTCTGGTTTGCTTTTTCTGCTATTCTTCGCTCACCAACTAGCAAGCCTTTACAGGAGTCTTCATGTGAAGAAAAAGAGGAAGAATTTTGTAGTGGATGACGGTTGTACCCTCTTTTTCATCAGTAATCCCCCTGCAGTAGCTATCAGGTATTTCCTTTAGAGTGGCTTTTTTTTTTTTTTTTTCGGGGGGTGGTGGTGGCGTGTAATAGGGATTGAACCCAGGGGCACTTTTAGCACTGAGTTATATCTCTAGCCCTTTTTATATTTTCTTCCTTTTTTTTTTTTTTTTATGGTGCTGGGGGCTTTGTACATACAAGGCAAACACCCTACCAACTAAGTTATATCCCCAGCCCTATATTTCCATTTTGAGACAATGTTTTACTAACTTGCCCAGGGTAGCCTTGAACTTGGAACCCTCCTACCTCAGCCTTCAAGTAGCTGGGATCAAAGGCCAAACAGTACCATGCCTGGCTAGGGTAGGATTTTTTTTTTGGTGGTGGTGGTGGGGGTACTGGAGATTGAACTCAGGGGCATTGGACCACTGAGTCACATCCTCAGACCTATTTTGTGTTTCCCAGCCCTATTTTGTGTTTTATTTAGAGACAGGGTCTCACTGAGTTGTTTAGTACCTCGCTTTTGCTGAGACTGGCTTTGAACTCTCCATCCTTCTGCCTCAGCCTCCAGAGCTGCTGGGATTACAGGTGTATGCCATCTGGACACAATACCTTTATTTTATTTACTTATTTTTATGTGGTGCTGAGGATTGAACCAGGGCCTCTCACATGCTAGGCCACAACCCCAGCCCAAGGGTAGGATATTTTAATAACCCCAGGCTCATTCTCACTTCAGACCTTTCATTTGAGTAGGGCCATTTTCCACTGAAATGTCTTCTCTTTTCCTCTACATGAACCTAAATGCTACCCCAGTCTGTAGACATCTTCTATTTCACAGTCCTACTGGACCCCAATCCTCCCTACCCAGACTCTTACTGAACTGAAGCAATGCTGATCAAGAGTCTACTCTGAGCCAGTCATTGTTTTTAGTTGTTCCTCACTGCCTTAGCTCATTTAAACATAGGAAAACTGGGAAGCCGTTTTGTTTTTTTTTTTTAATGATGAATTTTATGGTTTCTGAATTATATCTCAATTATAAAAATTTTAAGTGAGTACTTATGGAGGAAAGTTAACATTTCCACTTAAACATTTTCCTATTATAGTTACATTCCATTCCTAGACACGCCATCAAGTGGCATCAGCTATAAGATCACACTTAAGTGATAATATCCTGCCCCATAGCTCAGATCTCACTATAGTTTTTTTGTTTCTTGCATTGTATCTTTCAGGAAAATTACTAGTAATAGTTGGGAGGCAGGTTAGCCCCATTTTAAAGTTGATACATCCAGCATCTGACTCTCCAGGCTTTGTGCTCTTTCCCCTATAACTCAAGGTGTTGTTTTCTCTTTAGCACATTTTTTTTACACTGTACATTTCTTGACAACCTCCACAAATTTTATGAAAATTCTAGCATACATGATTTGATTTTTCTGCACTTTTTGGAAGAACTGCAAGAATTTTATTTCCAGAGTAAGGTAAATCTTTTGTTATAGTTTGTGGAAGGTTGAACATTGAAAACTATCCACATCAGCTATACTGGATAGTTTAGATAGAGGTTATCAAAACCTTATTTCATTATAAACATTCTACGTTATTGGATCTCCACAAGTATGAGATAATGCTATGTAATAATGGTAACAATAATAACAATGACAATCAGATTTTAAAAAAAGAAAATGTCTGAATGTTTGGAGTTGGAGGCTAAAAACATACAGGTTTCATAACAAAGCAAGATATATTTATATTCATTTACTTGAAACTGTAGAGGAGGAATATCTTGCAACTTCCAGAGACAAAGAGTTAGTAAGGGAATTTGATTGCATAGTGTCTGTTACCAGTAATAAAAGCATGAAAATAAAAACAATAAATAAAAACAATTGACATCCTCTTTGGTGTTTTATTCAGTGAATATAAAATTTTATTTGAAATTTCATATCAATGGATGATCCTAAATTTGCTTTTCTCCATGAAGGTATGAGATATTTCACCTTGAAATACTAGTATTGTTAAATATCCTTAACTTGCATGCACCATCTGATAGAGGACCAGGACTTGAGGTCACTCCCTCACCTTTGCCCTTTCTCAGCAACAAATAGCCAGACTAGATGATGCCCAACCACTTTAAAAGAGTTTAAGGACACAAGTCCTTAAGGGGTGGGGGAGGGTTAAGGTGGGGGATCTTAGGTAGCTAGTCAGCCAGGAAAGGGAGCAGGGAAAAGACAACAAAGGGCAACTGAAAATCACAGAGAGCCTTATCTGACAGATAAGCACGTGGAAGATGGGGGTTTGGAATGTTAATTAAATTTCCTCAAAGGGAAAAAAAAATTGTTTCAAGATCAGGTCACCTTATCAGGTGGCCTCAACTATAACCCAAATTATCACAACCTCCAATCACTGTGGCAACTAAAACCGGAAGACCTGCACAACAAGAGCTTGCTGAAGGCTATTCAAAGGTAATAAACAGATTAAGGGAGCAGTAAATTGAGGCAAAAAGAGGGGAACTCAATTTCACCAGTTCTGCAAGCATCTTGAATTCTTGCATCCTCTTTTGGAGGCAACCCATGCAGTTTCCATTTCACCATTCAAAAGTCAGGAAGCAGACTTGGGCAGGACTCACTGAAACTTCCCTGAGAACCCCAATAAAACTGGGGCGGGCAGGAGGGCTGCACCATCCTCCTGTCAGGGCCCATTCTACCTCATAACCAAGGAAAAGCAGACGGTCTATTGTCTGAATTTCAAGGCAACTAAGGTGCAGCGATGTTCTGGCTTATAAGATTTTTAAATACATATTTTAGAGTGGAGAGAGATTTTATACAGGGGTGGGTGTAAATGGAACTGCTGCAGGGCTCTTGGATGGCACATGCCCATAATCCTAGCTCCTGGGAGGCTGAGATAGGAAGATCTGCAAATTTGACCTCAGCCTGAGCTACTTAGCAAGACCCCATCTAAAAATAAAATCTAAGGGTGGAGATGTAGTTGAGTAGTAGAGTTCTTAATTAACATGCACCAAGCCCAGGGTTCAATCCCCAATACTACAGAGGAAACAAACAAAAACCTGCGGTGGCAAATCCCAAGTATTTGCCCTTATTTCAGAGCGGAATGTGGGGAAAGGCAAGAGCCTGCAGCCCCAGAATAGATTTGCATTTTAAAGTACTGCCCCAGGTCCCGTAGGGCTCCACCTACAAAGTCTCTGGTTGTTGTTGTTATCTGTAACCCTCTGTTGGTCCAGGTTTAACTTAGAAGCTATTTGTAAACTCTCTCTCATTGGTCTTGGTCTGTAATGGACAGAAGGCAAAATGTGAATGTTTGCAAAGACTTTTAAAAGTGACAAGAATCCTGTCGTACTTGTTATGCATTCAGCCATCCTGTAACAATAATGGCAGTAAACGTGAAGTTAAATCTACAATCCTATCACCTCAGCATGTTTCTGGTTTCTACCTTCCTTTCCATTTTCTTATGCCTTAAACATATGCAAATCCCTCTGTCAGTCTAGGTTCAAGTGCTGCTTGTATACCTCCTAAAAACAATTTTGCATTTTGCTTTTATTTTTCTCCCCTTTTTGCTTATTTCTGAGGCTGCGAAATATATATGTTTACAATATGCTTTAGTGGCTACCTCATATTCCATCCTGGTTATTCACTTTAAGTAACTATTCACCATAAATATTTTGGAGTCAAAGCTAACACTTTCGACCTTGCATTGCAGGGCCTGGAGGTCGGTCAAGGTTAGGCGGAGCGCTCCGGGCGACAAGGGCTGGGTCCGGTGGCCCAGAGGAGGGCGCCCAGTAGAAAGCCAGTGCGCCAATCGCTGGGCTTCGCCCGGCACCTGCCGTCTTGGCGCCTTTTCTCTGAGACCTCGCCCCACCCCGCGCACCCAAGCGGAGGGCCGGGGCCGGGTGCGCGCGCACATCACCCCAGGCGGTTTCTTTAGAGTACCTCGTTAGGTGTACGTGAGGCAGGAAGTGACGCAAATCCTAGGGGGTCGAGTGGGGCGGGCCCATGCTATAAGCCGCGGGTTGCGGGTGGCCAACCTCTCAGAGGGCGTCTGGATCGCGAGTAGCGGCTGGGCGGTAGCGGACAGAGGAGGAGGCGCCTGAGTGAGTGACGCGCGGCGGCTGTTAGAACTTCAGAGACCCTCTTGTTCTTTCCTCAGCCTGGGAGGCGGGTTGGAGCGGTATCCGGGCCGACCCCACCTCGGTGCTGTCCAGCAGCTGCGGGGAGGTGCGGAGGTTGCAGCGCCTCGGTGGGGCGGGCGGGATGCTGCGGGAGCCGCGAGCTGGTGGGCCGGGGGCTGCGTCCGCGCCGAGAGCGGGCTGCAGGTGCAGAGGGGTGGGGCCGCTCTGCAGAGAGGAACGTCCTTTTTCTCCTGCGTTTTGCGCCTGCCTTGGTCGCGGAGAGGCGAATGGTTTTTCTATTAGGGCTTAGGGCAAGAATAAAAATACCCCATCATCGCTCTGCCCTGTCTCCATTCTGCTTCCGGCTCCTCGGGCCGGGTCGATCCCTGTTCCTCACTAGCTGGCTCTTAAAAGCTGCATGCCCTCCTAGCCAGGCTCAGGGGCAGCCACGCTGCAGCAGCTCTGCTGAGCTTAGAGCACGTGGCTGCTCCAGGAAGTAACCCCCAGCAGTGGCTGTCGGGGTTCTTGGGTGACCTTGGGCTTATAACCCTTCTCTTCTGCAAGGCCTAGTCTCACTGCTAAAAGGGACAAAGCTGACCCCGATTCGGTTACGAGAGTGTCATGGGCATTTAGGTGGCAGTTTCTGAGAACCGTACATTTGAGCTCCGGTACCACCTGATCTTTTGCCAGGCTCTGCCTGTTGGCCTTGTGTGTGGACTCTCAAATTTTCCCAAGGCGGAATCCAACAGAACGTCCCAGGTGTTCACATTTAGAGTACTGCTGGCAGTCTTTCCTACAAGATGGGAGACCGTAGGAAAAAGACTTGTGTAAACTCTGTTTGGGAATTAGTGTGATCAAAGGGCTTTTGAGACCCATTGTGTTCATTGTTTCTGCTGGACAGCTCTCTATAGTGGTTGTGTGGAGAGAGGGTCTGTAAGAAAATGATATTTAGTGACACCTCTTTTCACTTAACACTTTCTCCCTGCCCACTGATTGCAGTGACCTTGGGGTACATGACTTATGGAGGGGACTGCATTATTGTGTATTTTCCCATTAAGAGGATTGAAATAGGAATCTGTCCAGTCACAGAAGTATTCGGCTACCCAACGTCTTTATTGGGGGCTTAACTACGAGTCTGTAATAGTAGGTGCTGACTCATTTGTCTCAGAGCTGGGAAATTTGACCCATTAACAAAGAAATTTAAGCTGACTTCTAGAATTTACTGCGAAAATTAAGTTTAGGCTCTCTAAAGTACTTGTGGGTCCTGCATTGTCTTTATGGTTTTGGATTATA
The DNA here is from genome assembly GCF_021218885.2 of Marmota monax. NCBI lineage: Eukaryota > Metazoa > Chordata > Mammalia > Rodentia > Sciuridae > Marmota > Marmota monax. The sequence continues at coordinate 7,384,468 of NW_026693473.1, read as the reverse complement.
AACTCAGTGTCCTTTACATGAAGAACCCACAGTTGAAAACTTTTACATGAAGAACCCACAGTTGGATATAATATAGTACCCCGCCACCCCCTTTGGGATGCTGTTGTCAAGTAATCATGACTGTAAACCTAGCCAGTGTTAAGGATTTAGTTTGGGTAACTCCACCCTAAGGCAGTTATTTGCTTCTGATAATGTGCTTATCTATTATGGAGTAAGGTTCCTAGTTAAACCTTAGGCAAACAATGAAACCTAGTTAAAAATGGCCTTGTGGAACTATTCTGTGTAGGTGCCTTCTTTCTGCTGTCCCTGATGAGCAGACTGCAGTGACTTCGAGTGGTTCTGTAATTCTGACCTTCAGTTTGGGCAATCTCTTTTCAGAAAGCTATATGGGAAGGAAGCTGCTGCTCCACTGCTCTTTCATTTCAGGCCATAAAATTAAACTCTTAACTAGAAACACCTTGACCATCCCTTGTGAATTCATACATATATGTGTGTATATATAAGTACATGAGTTTTGAGCACCCTGCACAAGTTTGGTAAATTCATGTAATCCTTTTCTTTTCACCTGGTGAATGCATAGTTGTCTAAGGAAATGTTTGCATTGTCTACAACCAGGTGCTTGAGATTTTAGAACCCTACCAGGTATATTTTACAGTTTTTCTGCTTTTATTTATTTAGATACCTGGGATTGAACCCAGGGCTTACATAACCATTGAGCCACATTTCCAGCCCTCTATATATATTATTTTGAGACAGGATCTTGCTAAGTTACCTAATTCAGTAAGTTGCTGAGGCTGACTTTCAACTTGAAATTCTGCCACAGTGTACCACTTCACTGTGCCCAGCAGTTTTTCTGCTTTTAAAGAAACTTCCCTCTACCCAAGATTTACCTAGTGATTTCAGGATAAACCAGACTAGTTATAAAGATGGGGAAAGATTCTAGTTCCAAACTCTTCATTATGTTCTTTTTCATGTCATTTGGAACCTCATATGCATTAATCATGTACCAATACTGTTAAGAAATAAAATTTTTACTCCTTATTAATTAACACATAGTCCATTATCCAGTGTTCCAGGATAGGGAAATATGTCAGAAAAAACTTCTTAAAGAAGGCCATTGAACTGAGTCTGGAAGAGATGAATAGGACCTCAAGGAATAGGGAAGAATGTAGGTAAAGTGTATTCTGTCTCATTTAGAAGAAAATGCAGATTATGAACGTAAGGCAGTGAAGATTTTTAGAACAGATCCTCAAAAACGGCTACAGGAACTTCCTTTTATGTGAACTCCAAAGACTGGAAACAGTGGCTGATTTTCTAAATTGAAGTGGGCTTGCTGGTATTGACAAATGGCTTGTTCTTACCTCACAAGAGAGAGTAGTGGCTTTGTCTGTTATAATAGGTGAGAGTATGTCTGAACTCTTCCACAACCTCCAGCTCTATGAAATTTTTATAGATCCTTAGTCTTGAGATACTACAATTAGTTTAAGATTTCAGGATAGTTCTTCACTGAGGTACATTCCCAGCAAGATGACTTTATTTTAAGGAAGGTTGGGATTGTAGTCTACCTAGTATCTTTTGCCTGTTTATCTTCTGTCTCACAAGTCAAAGACATTTCAGATCCTCCTTCTGTTTCACATAAGAATTGAACTGTTTTTTTTTCCCCTCAAGCTGGGTTTGGTGATCTATAACTTAAACCCAGTTTCTCCAGAGACTGAGGCTGGAGGATCACAAGTTTGAGGCAAGGGGGCAATTTAGTGAGACCCTGTCTCAAGATAAAAAGGACTGGGGAATATTTGTAGATCGGTGGTAGAGTGCTTGCCTAGCATATATGAGTACCCAAGTTCTATCCCCGTTGGGAACTTCAGAGATAATACAGTTAGCTAATGTGTGTAAAAATCCAGGTGATATTAGGATTGTATCTTGTAATAGATTAATCAGCATTGGTGATGACATCTTGAAATAAACCAAATGAGAATTGTTTTTGACTTTTAGATATGGCTTTTTTTTTTTTTTATTTTAATATTTATTTTTTAGTTTTCGGCGGACACAACTTCTTTGTTTGTATGTGGTGCTGAGGATCGAACCCGGGCCACACGCATGCCAGGCAAGCACGCTACCGCTTGAGCCACATCCCCAGCCCTAGATATGGCTTTTTAATAGAACTGTTTATAGACAGAATGGTGTTGATAACTGATAGGAAAAGTTTCTCTCCCATGCCCCTTTAGAGTACATAAATTAGAGTGATTTCACTTGGGTTTTTGTTTTGTTTGCCACAGATTAAACCCAGGGGCACTTAATCATTGAACCACAATCCCACTTTAAAAAAAAAAAAAAAAAAAAACAACTTTTGAGCCAGGGTCTCATTTAAGTTGCTGAGGTTGTCTTTGAACTTGTGATCCTCATCCCTCAACCTTCCAAGTATCACAGGCTTGTGCTTCCATATTCAGGTGATTTATTTTATGTTACGTTATTAATTTTGTGTCTGTAGATTGAAATAAAAATAACATTTGTTTTATCAGTAACATGTACTCTGGTTTTAATAAATAATAAAATGTGTAAATGTCTACTTGTTTTATAGATTTGAAAATTACTCAATCTCGTTTATTTAATTTATTTAAATGTGTTATGACTTAAAATTATTTCCATGACCAACGGTATAGCTCAATGGTAGAGTGTTTGCCTAGCAGGGATGTTTCATTCTGGGTTCCATCCCTAGTACTGCAATAAATAAATAAAATTATATAAACAAAATTAATTTAAAACTATAAAAATTGAGGCATGGTTGGTTCAGACAAGTTTTAAACTTATAAACTGTTTTCTCCTAGAAAAAGGATGATCAAAATTGGCTTAGGGTGGGGCCTTCTGGTTCTGGCCCAAGTGATTGTGGTTATACACTTTTGGTGCAATGGTAGTGATAAAACTTTGTACCAGAAGGGGCAAGAGATTGTACTACTAAGAATATGATAGATTGCATATGACTTTGGTCTTTAAAGCCTGGGGTTAAAAAAAAAATGTTTAAAAGTACTTTTTAGAAAGGAACTTTTTAGCCAGGTGTGGTGGTATTTGTAATCTCAGCAGCTCAGGAGGCTGAGGCAGGAGGATTGCAAGTTTGAAGCCAGCCTCAGCAACTTATTGAAGCTCTAAGCAACTCAGTGAGACCCTGTCTCAAAAGAGGAGGCTTTCTCTAAAGCCAGTTTACACAGTATTTTATTTTGTAGATGGCATGCTTTCTACCTTGTGGGTATTTAAATAATGTGCTATAAGTGTACTTCTGTGTTTGGGAAAAGACTTAAAAGTGGATTATATGTAATAGATGTCCATTTTCAACATCACTTTCAAGTACCTGGATGCACTCAGACCAAATTAATTCGAAAATTATGATTTCAGTAAAGGCTTTAACTTGACATGACGTTTAGTTACAGAGATATTTTACTTTGATTATAAATAAAATAAAGGTATTGTGTCCAACTACAGTTAAAAAATAGATAATTTTTAAAAAAGGGCTGGGGTTATAGCTCAGCAGTAGAGTGCTTGCCTAGCACATGCGAGGCCCTTGGTTTGATCTCAGCACCAATAAAAATAAATAAAATAAGATTGTGTCCAACTACAGCTTAAAAAAAAATTAATTCCAGGGGTAAGAATATAATTTCCCTCCCTCCTGCCCTCCCTTCCTTCCTTGGGATTGAACCCAGGGATGTTTTACTATTTATCATTGAGCTATATTCCCAGTTCTTTTTTTTTTCCTAGTGAGACAATTCTCACTAAGTTGCTGAGGGTCTTGCTATATTGCACGGCTGGCCTCAATTTTGTAATATTGCCCCAGACCATCGAGCCACTGGGATTACAGGTATGTGCCATTGCCTTGGCCAAGAATACTTTAGATTTAGAGTATCAGTTTGCACCCAGGTGCAGTAGCACATGCCTATAATTCTGGCCACCCTGGAGGCTGAGACAAGAGGATCAAAGCCAACTTGAGCAATTTAGCAAGACCCTGTCTCAACATAAAACATAAAAAAGGAGGTGGAAAATACTAGATTAAACAAAGGTGGCTGGGGATGTGGCTCAAGCGGTAGCGCGCTCACCTAGCATGCATGCGGCCCGGGTTCGATCCTCAGCACCACATACAAAACAAAGATGTTGTTTCCGCCGAAAAACTTAAAAAAAAAAAAAAAAAAAAAAAATTAAAAATTCTCTCTCTCTCTCTCTCTTTAAAAAACAAGACAACAACAACAAAAAACAAAGGTACCTCCTCCAAACAAAACAAAACAAACCTTAAGAAGGGCTTGGGATGTGGCTCAGTGGTTAAACACCCCTGATTTTAATCCCCGGTACCAAAAAAAAAAAATTATCAGTTTGCAGCCTTATATAAATCACTTAGCTTCTTAGGTAATTGATGTCTTCGTCTGTAAAATAGCATATCTATGTGTTTTGTGTGTGTGTGTGTGTGTGTGTGTGTGTAAGATCTAACAAATTATTAGAGCAACTGTTTTAAATGAAGGATTAGGATTCTCATGTCTATTGCAGATGCTTTGTGATTTTGACTTAATTCTGCTTCAGTCTTCCCCTCCCCCAGATGATAGTCTGTTGTCTCCCCCACCTTTTTTTTTTTTTCCCCCAGTACTGAAGATTAAACCCAAGGTCTTGAATGCTAGGCAAGTGCTCTACCATTGAGCTACATCCCCAGCCCTGTCCCTTTTTCTTTTTGCTGCTAAATTTGGCTACTTAAATATGCTTAGCAGGGATGACATTCTAATTAGTTTTCCCCATATTTTAATTTTCAAATATGTCAAGCCTGCAGGTAAAGTTGAAATAATAGTACAGTGATACTCTTTCTATCCCCTTTAACTAGATTTACTGTTAGCTGTTTGCCACATAAGGGTGATACACACACACAGCGTACTGAAAGTGAGTTACAGACAAGATACTTCATCCTTAATTACTTGTCATTAATCTAAGAACAAAAATATAACATCATTATCACACTCCCAAAATCTGGCATTGATAGAGTAGCATTAGTAAGTAGTCCATATTCAAATTTTTTGTTTCTGTCCTGTCTTTCAAGCTAACCTCACTGCTACCCTGCTTTAATTCAGGAATTTGATATATAATAATCTATTCTGATGATGAAAAGCTCTCACTAATTTGATATAGTATTATCTATCTCATTATATTAATTCTTTATTCTAATATTAGGTTCTTCCCTGTGGCAACTCACAATGATGGATCAAGCCAGATCAGCAATCTCTAACTTGGTAAGATATTTTTAATTATATTTTTGTCTGCAAGTATGTGAAGTATAAAAGCCTGACTTTCACCCAGCAAGCATGATATAATATCCCCAACTATACTTATGTGATCTTTTACATTTGAACTAGGTCTTGAGGCATATACAGATCCCATAAAGGAAGGGTATATCCAGGCTTTTGTGTGTGTGTGTGGGGGGGGGGGGGTTACTGAGAATTGAACCCAGGGATACTCTACGACTGAGCCTTAATCCTTTTTTAATTTTTTATTTTGAGATAGTATCTCACTAAATTGCCAGGCTGGCCTCTAACTTGAAATTGTATGTACCTCAGCTTCCTGAGTAGCTGGGATTACATGTATATGTCATCACACATATAGGGTAGATTCATATAGGCTGTAGATTCACTTGTGGGTTTTTTTGTTTGTTTGGTACTGGGGATTGAACTCAGGGTCACTTGACCACTGAGCCACATCCCAGGCCTATTTTGTATTTTATTTAGAGACAGGGTCTGACTGAATTGTTTAGCGCCTCGCCTTTGCTGAGACTGGATTTGAACTCGCAATTCTCCTACCTCAGCCTCCCCAAGTCACTGGGATTACAGGTGTGCGCCACCATGCCCAGCTAGATTGTTTTTGTTTTTTAATATTTTTTAGTTGTCAGTGTACCTTTATTTTATTTATATGTGGTGCTGAGAATCCAACACAGTGTCTTACACATGCTAGGCAGGCTCTCTACCACTGAACTACAACCCCAGCCCTAGATTCAGTTTTGGTTTTTTTTTTGTTTGTTTGTTTGTTTTTTAATATCTAGCTTCAGGTATTTTATTATAGCAACAGAAAATGCCCCCTGGTATGATCCACCCTTCCTCTGGGAGCACTCCCAATACCAAGATATGTTCCAGTGTTTGTGTGAAGACAGGAATAGATTCAGTTCTGATTAAGATTAATTATGGAAAATACTGTAGAAGCTTCAGGGTGTTTGGGTATGTTTGGTTATGTTGGTTCTATTTGATAGGATGAACTAAGGAATATCTAGAGGGTATCACAGGAAGCCAGGCATGTTGGTGTATAGGTATAGTCCCAGCTACTTGGGAGGCTGAGGCATGAGGACCTTTGAGTCCAGCTTAGGCAGCACAGCAAGACCTGATATCTTAGTATGAAGAATTCTCTTTTAAAAATGTGTAGAGGAGGGGCTATAGCTGTAGTCCAATGGTATAGCATTTGCCTAGCATGTGTGAGGCACTGGGTTCCATCTCAGCACCGCATCTAAATAAATAAAGTTCCACTGAAAAAAAAATTTTAAAAAATGTATAGAGGAGCTGGGCACAACTTGGGAGGCTGAGGCGGGAGCATCGCAAATTCAAAGTCAGCCTCAGTAACGGTGAGGTGCTAAGCAACTAAAGTGAGACCCTGTCTCTAAATAAAATATAAAATAGGGCTGGGGAGTTGGTGTAGGGGTTGAGTGCCCTGGTACCAAAAAAAAAAAAAAAAAAAGTATAGAGGAGATATATAAACAGAAATCCTGAATGAAAAAGCTTAATGAAGAAGACCAGTATGTGTTCTAGCCCTCATCTGCCATTGACAGAACTGGGCAGAGGGAAGATTGTTAATTTGAAAGAGAAACTTCTTTTCCTTTAATAATGTATATCAGGTAGGTCAGGCATGGTGGTACACACCTGATATCCCAGTTTGAGAGGCTGAGGCAGGAAGATCACAAGTTCAAAAACAGCTTTAGCAACTTAGCTGAGACCCTGTCTCAATTTTAAAAAAAAGGGACTGGCATTTTCTCTCAATAATTAAGTTCCCCTGTGTTCAATCAATCCCTGGTACAATACAACAATAGCAACAAAAACTCTATCAGGTGATAGTAATGGTCCAAGTATGGTACTTGTGCATGTGCATTTTCATGGTGGCATACACCTATACTCTCAGCTTCTCAGGAGGCTGAAGTAGTAGGAGATTTTCAAGTTGAGGGCCAGTCTAGGCAACTTAGTGAGACCCTGTCTTAAAATAAAACAGGCTGTGAAATGTAGCTCAGTTGTATAGTGCCTAGCAAGTTCTAGGACTTGGGATCTATTCCAGTACCACCACTACCACCCCCCACCAAAAAAGAAAAGAAAAACCAAGTTTAGTACTTGAGCAAGCTTTTGTAAATGTTCCTAATTCCTTTTTTTTTTTCCTCCATAATGCTTTCTTTTTTTTGTTAAATCTCAGTTTGGTGGAGAACCATTGTCATATACCCGGTTTAGTCTGGCACGCCAAGTAGATGGAGATAATAGTCATGTCGAGATGAAACTAGCTGTAGATGAAGAAGAAAATGCTGACAGTAATATGAGGGCCAGTGTCCCCAAATCAAAAAGGTTTAACGGAAGTATCTGCTATGGGACTATTGCTGTAATCATCTTTTTCTTGATTGGTAAGTGTTTCTTCTAACCAATTTTGAGAAGTCTATTTTAGCTCAGCAGATCGTTATTTTGTACCTTTAAATATCACTATGCTAGACACTAGCAGTACAATGATAACTAATACTTTATACCTGCCATTGAATTTAATGTAGTAGAAGAGAGATACACAAATAATTTTAATATCTTGTGCATATCTTATGCTAGAAACATACACAGGTTATTTGAAGCAAAGAAACTCAGCCTGAGGTTTCAAGGAAGGCTTCTGATGAGAAAGCATACCTACCTAGAGTTTGAACAAATAAACTGTTTAAGTAGTTACTGTATAATAGATTCAATGGTTTAAAATCTCTGAAACAGAAATGCATTGTATACTTTAAAATTAGTTAGAATTTAATTAAAATCAGTATTTTCAAGATTTAGCTTAAAATTAACGATTTCTATGGGTGTAGATTATTAATAAGTTCTACAAGTTTATTGCTCAAACTTTTTTATCTTCAGGATTTATGATTGGTTATCTCGGCTATTGTAAACGAGTAGAACCAAAAACTGACTGTGGAAAATCAGGAACAGGGGTGGAGGAATCAGAAAACTCAGAAGCAGAAGAGGACTTCCATGAAACACCTTCTCGCTTGTATTGGGCAGACCTTAAAGCAATGTTGTCAGAGAAACTGAATACCATAGATTTCACCAGCACTATCACGTAAGTTTGAATTACTTCACAAGTTCATCTTCAATGTCTAAATGCATATTACTGATTATTAGGTGGCAGTGAAAGAAAACAAGGCTGAGTCTTGAGGAGAGGCTTTTTAGGGTAGGGGAGATTTCCCAATAGCTACAGAAATAAAAAGGGGGTCAGCGAGGAATTGAAACTCAGCAGTAGTGGAGAAAAGTTAGAACTTTCCTGGGAATTCTCCATTGAAAATTTCATAGCTTTGATCTTTTTGCCATCCTTTTTTTTTTTTTGTAGCTTATTGCTCATTATCAAGACTTCTCAGTTCCATCTTAGCCTTTTGTCACAACGTGTTGAGCTCTGCTACTGTCCACAAGGGCATAGTTTCTTTCATCTTCTACAGTCATGACTTATTTGACTGCCTGACTTGATATGTACTCTACTATTTCTTGATTTCTGCTGGTTCTCACTCATTAATTCATAACCCAAGAGATATCCTTATAAAGTTTCTGTCCCATCTTCCTCAACACATGTCTCTGTGTAAAAAACAAATCATCTTTTTACCTTTTGCTAGCTTCCTACATTTTCAATTAGCAATTTTGGTATTTTACTTCATAGGCATTATGGACAAATTAAGTGTGGTCCATGGGAGACAGGGGCAAAAAATTAGTGTGCTGAGTATCATTAGTAAGAACCATGTGAGTTCTGACAGTTTTGCTTCCAGGGGATTCAAAATGCCTCAAAGAGGTAAAAATTGAAACTACACATCTTTTTTCTTCTGATTTTTTTTTCTATCTGGTCAATTAAGAAGTTTGGGTCATAGTTCATTTAATTGTGAGGATAATTCTGAGCTCTGGGATTAAAACACTTTGCTTGGTGATTGGAATAAATGTTTTATAAATGTTTTAACAGACTTTTTTCCCTCTAGGCAATTGAATCAAAATACATATGCCCCTCGTGAGGCTGGGTCTCAGAAAGATGAAAATCTTGCCTATTTTATTGAAAATCAATTCCGTGAATTTAAACTCAGCAAAGTCTGGCGTGACGAACACTATGTTAAGATTCAGGTCAAAGGCAGGTATGTCAAAAGATCTATAAACTTATTTTATAGAAGTAATGACTTTCAAGTCATGCTAACATAGCAATGACTTTAAAAGTAAAAAATAAGTTTAAGATTTAGAGCAAAATTCCCTCAAGCCAGATAATTCAAGTCTGATACTAAATGTATTCAAGCTATTTAATATATTTTTCCCCAAGGTTGGTCTTAGCTTCATTTTAATTTAATCTTTTTTTAGCCATGTTCAAGACTCGGTGATTCTATTGAATAATAGCCTGGCATACCTGTTGGAGAATCCAGAGGGTTACGTGGCATACAGTAAAGCAGCAACAGTTACTGTAAGTAAGGCAAAACAGTGCATGAAACACTACTCTGATGAATAGCTCTCCTCTTCACTCATTTTGCTCTGGTCACTTTGACCTTCTTGTTGTTTACCATTTAAACTCAAGCATGTTCCTATCTCAAACCTTTTATAAAGTTTTATAAGACTTTTATGAAGTTTTATAAAACTTGCCTTCCATGGGGTGCTGTGATGCACCCCCATCTGTATCCCAGCAACTTGGAAGGCTGAAGCAGGAGCAGCACAAACTCCATGCCAGCCTCTGCAACATAGGGAGTCCTAAGCAACTTGGCAAGGATTGGGGATGCAAAAAAGTAGCTTCCCTCTAATTACTTTCCTCTTACTGTTTTTTGTTGTTGTTGTTGTTGTTTGTTTTGTTTTTCCCTTTAATATACTTCTAGCACCTAACACCAACTATTTATTTCCACTGAATGTAAACTAGAGATTAGTTTCATTTATGACATGTCCCACAGCCTTGGAGAGTGCCAGACACATAGTGGTATTTGCTAATGAATGCACATATCAAACTCCCCTTTGGAACAGCTAAATAGCCACCTTGGGCTGGGGGTGTGACTCAGTGTTGGTAGCATGCTTGTCTACATGTATATACAAAGCCCTGGGTTTGATCACCATAAAAGTAAATAATAAATTGTCAGATTATTTGCCAATTATAAATCATACATTTGTATATTGGCTTTATATTTAATGGGTGCCTTCTGCGCCAGATGAAGTTTTATGGTGGTTTTCTGCATTCCTGATTGGTCACCTGTATCATTTGGAGATGGGGAGATTGTTTTGTTATGTAACATTGAGATTTTAGTTCATCTGCAATTTTTCTATATTCAGATATTGGGTTATTAATGTTAGTTTATAGCTAGCTGTTCACTAATAGTGAATACTAATAGTTTAGAAACTTGATGACAACTTATGCAAACATCTAAAAGTTGGTTTATGCAAGTCACATTATTTTAATATAGTATTTAAACAATTTTTTAGAAAGATTTATTATACTCTTCAGTTAAAACTTAGGCATGTCCTTAATTGTCTGAGATTCAGGAATGGAAATCTTATGTCATTGGTGCTTCTATGATAGCCTGTATATGCCTCTGTGTTTAGTATATCCTATTATCACTTTTTTTTCCCCAGAAATAGCCAAAGCAATGTAAAATAGTGTTTAAATTAAAGCCATCATGTGATAAGCAAAAGCATAAATAAAGGAAGCTGGGAATCTTGGTTTTACTCCTGATAACTGACCAGTTTTGACATTCAGAACTTTACAATATCTTTTTGGCTTTGACCCCCCCACTTTTTTTCCCTCCCTTTCTTGGTTTCCTCTTTCAGATTCTATAGCTGTTCTGATACAGCTCATTAATGCTCTTAAACCTACTGTCTTTGTTCTAGGGCAGATTGGTTCGTGCTAATTTTGGCACTAAAAAAGACTTTGAGGATTTAAATGTTCCTGTTAATGGATCTTTAGTGATTGTTAAAGCTGGGAAAATCACTTTTGCAGAAAAGGTGAGTATGGGTTATCAAATTCAATGGTATCTTACTAGTTAGTTAAATGCTATTTCTTGTCAATTTTCTCAAATTTCATTTATCTAAAATCATAGGATATTTCAAAACTATGGCATATTCACTTCCTAGTATTTTGTAGCCAGCCATCATTGTCTATGAGTGAAAATGAAATAATAAAAAAATGCTTAAATGAGCAGGGCATGAGCACACTCCTGTAATCCCAGTTACTCTGTAAGCTGAGAGTATCACAATTTCAGGGCCAGCCTCAGCAACTTAGGGAGGACCTAAGTAGTTCAGTGGTTGAGCCTCTGTGTTCAGTCTCCAGTAATAAAAGGAAAAAAAAAAAAAGAAGAAGCTTAAATGAAAGCAATTTAAATTATGTCTGTATAACCCGGCTTTATGTGTGTATAGAATTCAGTTATGTTTTATTAAGGAGGAAATTAAAACATGCTACACAAAGGACAAGATCGTAAAATATTTTCCATATTTTTTTTATTGGTGCATTATAGTTGTATGTAAAGGTAGGATTTGATATTATGTATGCATGTATGAATATAACAACAATATGATCTGGCCAATATAATTCTCCAGTATTTCCACTTACCCTCAACTTGTCCTGCCTGGTCCCTTTCCTCTATCATCTCCCTTTGATTTTCACAAGGAACCCACTCCCCTTTTCTTTTTTTTTTTCCTCTCTAGCTTCTACATGTGAGAGAAACTTCTGATCCTTGACCTTCTGAGTTTGGCTTATTTCACTTGACATGTTCTCAAGTTCCATCCATTTTTCTGAAAATTACATTTTATTTTTTATATAACTTTGTTTACTTTTTATGTGGTGCTGAGGATCAAACCCAGTGCCTCACCCGTGCTAGGCAAGCACTGTACCACTGAGCTACAGCTCCAGCGCCTCGTTTTTCTTTATGGCTGAATAAAACTCCATTGTGTATATGTACCACATTTTCTTTATTCATCCATCTATTGATCAACACCTAGGTTGGTTCCATAATTTGGCTGTTGTGAATTGTGCTGCTATAAACATGGGTATGCATGTATCACTATAGTATGATGACTTTAATTCTTTAGGATAAATATGGAGGAATGGTATAGCTGGATCATATGGAGGTTTCATACCTAGACTTTTGAGGAACCTTTATACTAATTTCCATAATGGTTGTACTAATTATAGTCCATCCAACAGTATAAGAGTGTTCCCTTTTCAACATATCCTTTATTATTGTTTGTATTCTTTTTAAAATATTTTTTAGTTGTAGATGGACACAATACCTTCATTTTTATTTATTTGTTTTTATGTGGTGCTGAGGATCAAACCCAGTGCCTCACATGTGCTAGGTGAGTGAGTGCCACAGCCACATCCCTTATTGTTTGTATTCTTGAAGACTGTCATTCTGATTGGTCTGAGATAAAATCTCAGTGTAGTTATGTTTTTCATTTCCCTAATTGCTAATGATGTTGAACATTTTTTTTTCCATATATTTTTGGCCATTGTAAGAAGTGTCAATTTAGTTCATTTGCCCATTTATTAATTGGGTTAGTTGGTTTTTTTGTTTGTTAAACTTGTTCTTTATGTTTTCTGGATATTAATCCTCAGAAAAATTTCTCCTATTCTGTAGGTTCTCTCTACACATTCTCAAGTGTTTCCTATGCTTGTAGAAGCTTTTTAACTTGATGCCATCTCATTTATTAACTCTTGGAATTATTTTCTGAGCTAGGGGTCCTATTGAGAAAGGGACTGGAAAATATTAAAAGACTGGTTATCTTGAATAAATTTTCAAGATTCTCTGTAATTTGTTAAGTTTCAAGGGATTTTTTTTTTCCTAAATGTGTAAGATACTTGAAACTTTTGGGAATATCAGTTTAGTCCTGTAACAATTTGTTCTTTAGCTTAAAGTCCAATGTATATTATTCTTACCTTATATGATTAGATCTTCATTTTCTGACTATGTTTTTCTGTAGGTTGCAAATGCTGAAAGCGCAAATGCAATTGGTGTCTTAATATACATGGACCAGGCTACGTTTCCCGTTCTTAAGGCAGACCTTGCAGTCTTTGGACATGTGAGTTCTTATTTCTTAATTCAGTGAGTTTTTGAATTCTCCTAATTGTTACTGGTTCCACCTACCTTAATAGAATTAAAACTATGCACTGGACATGGTGGAGCATGCCTGTAATACATGTGACTAGGGAGGCTAAGGCAGGAGAATCACAAGTTTAAAGCCAGTCTTTGCAACTTAGAAGTTGGGTATATGGCTCAGTGGTTAGATGCCCTTGGGTTTAATCCCTGGTTCCAAAAAAAAACAACTAAATAGAACTATGCCTCCTTTAATACTCCTTTAATAGAATTTTAATAGGAAGTAGGGAGATAAGTACTTTATCAGTAATGTCTTGAGCTGCCAGGGTGAGTGCATGCCTGGGGTTCAAGCAGAGGATGAGGCAGGAGAATTTTAAGTTCAAGGCCAGCCTGGGTAACTTGGTGAGACCTTGCCTCCAAAGGGTGTGTGTGTGTAGGGGGGGGGTGGATCTGGGGCTATAACTCAATGATAGAGTGCCCTGGGTTCAGTTCCAGTACCATAAAGAAAATAAGGTGTATATAGTGCCTTGAATTGAAATTGCTAAAAATATTTATTGCCAAAAATACTTCATCAGTAGTGCTTTGAATTGAGAATTTGGCCTATGCCATCTAAAAATAAGTGAGCCACTTAGACTTTAGGTTGTTGAACTAGCTTGGGCTGTGTAGCCTTATACCAATCTGAATCTTCTAGGTAACTTCTTAAGTGGCAGAGAGAACTAATTAACTCTTTCATTTCTATTTACTAGGCTCATCTGGGAACAGGCGACCCTTATACACCTGGATTCCCATCTTTCAATCATACTCAGTTTCCTCCATCTCAATCATCAGGATTGCCTAATATACCTGTCCAAACAATTTCCAGAGACTGTGCAGAAAAGCTGTTAGCGTAAGTTATTATTTGAAAGCTGTCTTGTAAGATGAGGTTTTATAAGAGAAGACTGACTAATAAGCTTAAATTGATCTAATAAAACCTGAAAATAATTGTGTATAATTTTTCACATTTGGGAATTTGGGGAATACTTATTTAATAACTTGGTATGAATAAAATGAAAAAATTCTCTAAAATGATATTGATAATAGATATTAGATTTATAAACTCAGGAATTCTTGTTCAATTTGGTCAGTGAATTCATTGTGTGGTATTCTGGCATAACTTCTGCTTGAGTCCTTTTTATGGTAAAGCATGTTGTTACCTATGGTAACTTATTAAATTATAGGAGAAAATATGTTAGAATTCATGTTGAGCTGCAGTAACACTGTAACATCCACTAGTATTTGGGTGATTTTCTTTGGTAGCACAGAATTATTCTGGTTTCCTGGTCTATGTTGAATGTCCTCAGTTCTCATAATAGTTTTCAAATGTTTTATGTTCATAATTCTTTTGGATAATCCTCCCTAATACACAAGTACCTCTTAAAAGCAGAGTATAACCAGCTGTGGTAGCACTTGCCTGTAGTCCCAGTACTCAAGAGGCTGAGGCTGAGGCAGGATGTTCGCTTGAGCCCATAGACCAGCCTGGGCAACATAGTGAGACCCCCATCTCAAAACAAGAAATATTCCAGTCTGAAAGTACACATATCATTAATTTTTTTCTGCCTAATATTGTCATACAATAGATATCTAATTTTAGATCTTTATTCAAACTTTGAAAAAATTGAGTTATAGTAAGGGGTAATAATTGTTTTTTTGTGGGGCGGTTACTGGGGATTGAACTTGGGGGACACTCAACACAGAGCCACATCCCCAGCCCTTTTTTGTATTTTACAAAACCAAATCTTTACTTATTTCAGAGTGTTTTATTTTTCCTGTGGTGCTGAGGATTGAACCCAGTGACTCACAAGTGCAGGCAAGCACTCTACCAAAAAAAGAACCCCAGTCCCCTTTTTTGTGTTTTATTTAGAGACAGGGTTTCACTAAGTTGCTTAGCACTGCCTCACTGTTGCTGAGGCTGGTTTGAACTCTATCCTGTACCACCCATGGGCGTAATGTTTTGATGCAGGTTTTTTTTTTTTTTTTTTTTAAACGAAACATTAGGGAAAGATAACTCCCAGCAACATAGGAATATTCTTTTGTAATAGATGAAAATATATGTTACCTTTGGTGGAGAAAGCTGGGAAATATGAATTATATTAATGGACTTTTATGATCTTCGTTCTGAGTACATCTTGGCATGTATTTCAAATGTAAACTAGCTTTGTCTCAGGCAGGTGAGAGTAAGGAGACATTTAAAAATATTGTTAAACTAGGAAATAACTCATGGTTTTCAAATAACTGCCTACTGATTAGAGTAAGAGGAAAATGGTTGACCACTAGGGATTAAATTTTTTATATTCTCTTTATGTGTCCTTTGAACCTAGAACCTGGACAGACTGTAGGACTGATTTTCCAATCCTTACAGAAATAACAATAACCCAGATCTTTGCCTGTTTTCTACTTCTAGAAAAATGGAAAAAGACTGTCCTTCTAGTTGGAGAACAGACTCTTCATGTAAGATGCAATTCCCAGAGAATATGAATGTGAAGCTATCTGTGAACAATGTGCTGAAGGAGATAAAAATTCTTAATATCTTTGGAGTTATTAAAGGCTTTGAAGAACCAGGTAAAGAAAGACCTTTGTTTTGTACTTTTTCCATTGATTTTTTTTTTTTTTTTTTAATTCTCCCCTTAGGCATGTGGCCAGAGAAGTAGGGAGTGCAGGAAGGCTAACATGGGTTGGTTTTATGAAGTGCTAAATCTTATCTGTCCTCACCTGGACTGTGGTGTTATCAGCCTTATTGGGAGGTAACAAGACCCTAGTTTAAAACTGACCATCATTACTAGACTAGGGATAAGCACATTTTTAATCTCAGATGTTCTATGTCTATCTGTAGCTAGGCTCTTTTATACTTAATGCATACTGTACACTTTACTGGCATGCTTATTCTAGACTTAATTATTAGAAAACAGTTTTAAAGCTCATCATAGCTGGATGCTGTGGTGCACACCTGTAATCCCATCAGTTGGGATGCTGAGGCAGGAGGATCGCAACTTCAAAGCCAAACCCCAGCAACTTAGCAAGACCCTGTCTCTAAAATAAAAAAGGGCTGGATATGTGGTTCAATGATTAAGTGCCCCTAGGTTCAATCCTTGAAACAACAACAACAAAAAAGGTCAGGTGCAGTATTGCTTGCCTGTGATCCCATTTTCTCAGAAGACTTGAGTAAATTCAAGACTAGCCTTACAACTTAGAACAGGGTAGGGTATAAGCACTCCTGAGCACTATTTTTTATAATTTTTTAGTTGTAGATGGACACAACACATTTATTTATTTATTTTTGTAGTGCTGGGGATTGAACCCAGGACCTTATGCATGCAAGGCAAGCTCTCTACCAACTGAGCTGTGCCCAGTATTCAACCCAGTGCCTCACACATGCTAGGCAAGCAAAATGCTCTACCACTGAGCTACAACTCCAGCTCTCTGAGCGATATTTTTTTAAAAAAAGAATAAACTCAATTGTGTAAAAATAATTTATTTTCTTTTTCTCCCTACCCCTCCAAGATCGCTATATTGTAATAGGGGCCCAGAGAGATTCCTGGGGTCCTGGCGCTGCAAAATCCAGTGTAGGAACAGCTCTTCTCTTGGAACTTGCCCGGACATTTTCAGATATGGTTTTAAAAGGTAAAGTACAAAGTTTGAGACCTTTGAACCTTTATGTACTATGTTTAGTTCTAGATATTATTATATGCTTTCTTCACTTTTGCCTATCTTCTTAGGATTCTCTTATGCTAATTTTTAAACATAAGGTAGATTATCTTTTCTTTTAGTTGCTTTTGACTTTGAAATGACTCTAATGAAGGGTCTTATTGAATCATCGGGGTTTTTTGAATATTTATTTTTTAGTTGTAGATGGACACAATACCTTTATTTTTATGTGATGCTAAGGATCGAACCCAGGGTTTCTGATGTGCTAGGCAAGCACTCTACTCCTGAGCCACAATCCTAGCCCAAATCATCAGGTTTTTTGGATATTGGAAAAGTATTGAGCCTTGTTTTTTTTTTTTTCCTTCTCCAATTTGACATATCCAGAATGACATGCCAAATTTAATAGTGGCATATATGAAGGTGCTAAAGCCAAACAAAATGATAATAATATTCTGTTTATTTTCAAGCTTTTCTATGGTACTTGCCACTCTTCTAACCCACCTACACACATAATGCAAACCCATATTATGCTTGAACCTTTCAGTTATATAGTAAATTGGTTAACTTTTATACAAAATACATTGATACAGAAAAGTAATTATCTTGCATAATTATTGGGATGGAGAGCAGTGTCATATGTAGTTCCAAAAGGAGCTGCCGTAAATGTGATTTCTCTAGAAACTTCCCATAACTTAAATTTCTGAGTTTTTGTTCTATTTCATAAGTATTGTTCACATGGGTGTGGTGGTGCATGCCTGTCTTCTCAGCTGCTTGGAAGACTGAGGTGAGAGGATTGCTTGAGCCCACAAGTGTGAAGTCAGCTTGGGCAATGTAGTGAATGAATGAACAAACAAAAACCCTTTAAATGACTTTGCTGCTAAGCAGATTGTTCTCAAAGAAGATAGATATCACAGGGCATAGTGACTCATGCCCATAATCTAAACCATTTGGAGACTGGCACCAAAGGGTTGCAAATTCAAAGTTCTTGTTTTGAGGGCTGGGTATGCAGCTCAATGGTAGAGAGTGCCCCTGGATTCAACCCCTAGTACTCCCCACCTACCAAAAAAAATATAGATTATAGAAGATGCACATCACACTTGCACTATGATTTCCAAATATTTTTTGATTCAGGAGTTAAGGTACTCCAAGAGCCAGATCATTGGTGCACCCTTGTAATCTCAGTGATTTGGGAAACTGAGGCAGGAAGAGCTCAAGTTCAAGGCCAGTCTCAGCAATTTAGTGAAGCCCTAAGCAACTCAACAAGATCCTGTCTCAAAATAAAAAGGGTTGGGAGTGTTAGGCTTATGCCTATAATCCCAACAGCTCTGGAGTTTGAGACAGGAGGATTGGGAATTCAAAGCCAGCCTCAGCAATGGTGAGGTGCTAAGCAACCCAGACCCTGTCTCTAAATAAAATACAAAATAGGCCTGGGGATGTGGCTCAGTGGTCAAGTGCCCCTCCTGATAACCCCCCCCCCCCCCCAGCAACAACAACAAAAAAACAAAGGGACTCAACAAAAGGAGTAACTATTGTGTACTTGAAATCTTATTGGTAGAGATCTCATTCTACCCTTTGTAGATCACTTAAAAATTTTATTCCTATTCCTTTAGCACTCTTTACCTGGGGTCTCAATAGGAAAATCAATATTTTAAAATCTTCTATTTTGAATTAGAAGCTTTATTATGTCAGTTACTTGCCTGTACCCCTTTCCCAGCGTTAATCTAATTTTTGTGTTCTCTTTCAGGTGGGTTTAAACCCAGCAGAAGCATCATTTTTGCCAGTTGGAGTGCTGGAGACTTTGGAGCGGTTGGTGCCACTGAATGGCTTGAGGTATTCTTTACATATCATTTGTACTCAGAACAGCCATCTGAACTTGTATTGACTTTTGCTGTCCTGTAGAAATTGCTCTTTTAGGTTTATTTATACCATTTTAGAATCCAGATGTAAAAATGAATCCCTAATAAGAGCTAATGTAATAGATAGATTAATACTTATTAACTCAAATATATATTAATTCATACTCATTAATATTTTCTTTTTTAGGGATACCTTTCTTCTTTGCATTTAAAGGCTTTTACTTATATTAATCTGGATAAAGTTGTTCTTGGTAAGTATCCTTTTCACTAGTAATTTTATGAATTCAGGTAAACTCTGAAACAACATAAGAAAGGTTCATAAAGGATAAAGGAGGGGGCTGGGGATGTGGCTCAGGCGGTAGCACATTCGCCTGGCATGCGTGTGGCCCGGGTTCGATCCTCAGCACCACATACAAACAAAGATGTTGTGTCCCCGAAAACTAGAAAATAAATTTTTTTTTAAAAAAAACCCCTCTCTTTAAAAAAAAAAAGGATAAAGGAGGCAGTTGTGATATATATATATAAAAATAAATAAAATACTGGACATAATCAGCTCTAAATAATCCATGAGGTTACTGAATGGACACAGATTGACTTGTCTAGAGCAGTGGGTCTCAGTGTGGTCCCCTGATCAATTACATCAGGACTATTAGGAATGCACACTTCAAGGCCCCACCCTAGATCTTTTGAGTCAGAAACTGGAACATAAGTCAAACAAACTGTGTTTTAAGTTTTAGAACCACTAATCTGGACCATATTTTAGACCAGAAGGAACTAACCCATACCATATAGAGCAGAACTTCTAATTCATATCCTGCTGGATTGTGGCAGCACTGATAGAAATACTAGATAATCGAATTCATGAAAGAGTTTGCATGTTACTTAAAGTTTATATGTAGTTAATGAATGGACTAAAAATAGTAAAAAGTCTACTTTGGAAAGAAAAAGAAAGGTGATATAATTAAACTAAAATCTTTCTTATATCACTCATTATTTCTGTGTTTTACTTCTGTAGCAGAATGTATTGAGTATAGTACATTTACTTTAACTAGCAGGTGACTGCCAGGCCTAACTTGGGGGAATCAAAAAGATTTTTTAAAAAAATCAAAATACAGATTATAGGGCTGGGGATGTGGCTCAAGCGGTAGCACGCTCGCCTGGCATGCATGCGGCCTGGGTTCGATCCTCAGCACCACATACAAACAAAGATGTTGTGTCTGCCGAAAACTAATAAATAAAAAATATTAAAAAAAAAAATACAGATTATAGGAGAGATTATGTGTGGGATATCTATGGGAAATCATTGTACCTCCTCTTAATTTTGCTATGAACCTGAAATTACTCTTTTAAAAAAAGTCTCAAAATCACAAAGGTATTGTAAAGTCAAGGACTAAGAGCCTGAGTTGAGTCAATTAAGAGTTCTCAGAGAAATGAATGACAGTAGAGGGGGTAGAGAGAGAAGAGGGGAGGGGAGGGGGGATAGTAGAGGATAGGAAAGGCAGCAGAATACAACAGACACTAGTATGGCAATATGTAAATCAATGGATGTGTAACGGATGTGATTCTGCAATTTGTATACGGGGTAAAAATGGGAGTTCATAACCCACTTGAATCAAAGTGTGAAATATGATATATCAAGAACTATGTAATGTTTTGAACAACCAACAATAAAAAATTTAAAAAAAAAAGAGTTCTCAGAGTTGCTAAAGATCTTGGCTCCTCAACTACTTTTTTTTGTATACTTTGTTACTATTTGTTAAGCGCCACAGCTATAGGTAGGTTACTCTCTTCCTGTTCTTATTTTTTTTTAGTTGTAGAAATATCAATGTGAAATGTACTTAATGGAAAAGGGGCAATGTTAAAATAATTTCTTTGCAGGTACCCGCAACTTCAAGGTTTCTGCCAGCCCTCTCTTATACAGGCTTATTGAGAAAACAATGCAAGACGTGAGTGTATAACTAATTACAAAAATGTATAACTTTTTTGTCATGTTTATATAAGATGAAAAATATTTAGGCCATTATCAGTAACCAATGGTAAGAATTTAGCATAAATTTTATAATAGCATTATTTAAGTCATGCTCTTGTTTTGTTAATCCCTAACCTGTTGAACTGCGTGAGGTGAGGAAGGTAACACACACACACACACACACACACACAGAGCTCCAATCTCAAAGAATACATAATCTTCTTTGGAATATGTAACAAAATGCCAAGAGACCTTGAATTGTATTGTAGATGCCCACAGGACAGTGTGTATAAGTTGGAATGCTAAGGAAGGCTTAAATGGACTTAAATAAGTCCAGATGAAATAGTCATTGAATAAAGACAAATGACTATAATTTTGAATGAGGGAGGAACACATGTTAAAGAGAATATTTGCTTAATGGATTTAGAGGATATATACTAGAGTTGGGAGAAAACAAAGGTAAGATACTGGATGTTGGCCTTGATCCTGTTGGAATCTAGAAATTACTATAGGGCCTCAAGGCAGTGATGTAGTTGCTGGTTAGATTAGCAGTATAAAAAGTGGTACAAGGAGGGACTCGGGTTGTGGCTCAGAGGTAGAGTGCTCTAGCGACCTGGGTTCTATTCTCAGCAGCACATAAAGCAAAATAAAGACATGGTGTCCACCTATAACTAACAAATACATTTAAAAAAAAAAAATGGTACAAGGAAGAAACCAGAAACAAGATAGGCATATCCAGAAGGCTAGATAAGAACATTTTAAATTGTGGTCAGGCCACCTGTAAAATGTCAATAAGGAAGACATTTTTTTTTTTCTCATCATAAGTAATGGAATTGACATATAAATCTATAGGGTTAGCTTAAGAAATTTGAGCTGTTTTAACTGCTTTGAAGAAAATTTTTTTCAATGTAAATGTAAATATATAAATTATGAATATAATTTAGTGACTAGCCTGAATAAGTTCAGAAAAGTTAAGTTCTAATGATAATTTCTTATTTTATAGGTGAAACATCCACTTACTGGACTATCTCTGTATCAGGACAGCAATTGGGTTAACAAAGCGTAAGTTGAAAAGTGAACAAGCCAAAAGAAAAGCAGAATCACCCAGTAGCACCTACTGTGTTAGGTAGAACTCCAAACTTCTTAACCTTGCAGCCACCTTAGCTATCCTTAGGAATATTCTATTTAAGAATTTATTTCGAGGCTAGAGGTGTGGCTTGGCAGCAGTCTGTTTTTTTAGGAACCTTTCTAAAGACATGTTCTCTTTTCCTTGGCAGTGAGCAACTTTCCTTTGATAATGCTGCTTTCCCTTTCCTTGCATATTCTGGAATTCCAGCAGTCTCTTTCTGTTTTTGTGAGGTGAGTCTGAAGAGTTCTAAAGCATTATATGTTAGATCTTGTATTAGCTTTGAGACCAACTTTCCTAGAATGCTCAGATTTTTCAGAAGTTGTAATTACTGCATATTCCCTTATTATCAGTTTTAAAATGGACTTGTTGTCTCGGCTTAATGAGCATTTGAGTTTATTACTAAAATTTCTTCAAAGAAGTATGAGTTTTACTAACAAGGCTTAGTTTCTTTAATGATTGAGTAGCCAGGGACTAAATATTGAATAGTGCAGTATGGATATTTGCATTAAGCAGAAAGTTCTGCCAAACAATACTGATTGATTTTATATATATATATGATTGCACAGATATTGCACAAAGTTCTAGATCTTTGTCTAGCAATGCTCATGTCATAAGCAGGGATTTATGGGTAAAAGCAGAAAATTTAAACAGGTGTAATTGTCATTAGGCAGAACTTTTTTTTTTTTTTAATTTTAATATTTATTTTTTTAAGTTTTTCGGCAGACACAACATCTTTGTATGTGGTGCTGAGGATCGAACCTGGGCCACACGCATGCCAGGCGAGCGCACTACCACTTGAGCCACATCCCCAGCCCATAGGCAGAACTTTGAACTGAGCATATTGTACAGAAATAAGATTGGCTTGACACAAGAGCCAGTTAGAAGGCACTGAAGGCCAGGCAGAATAAATAGAATGATGGAGTTGTCTGTACTGAAGTAGCTAGAGTAGCATTAGCATTGTGGGGTCAGATGGGAGTTGTTGATTTGTCATCAAATTGTCAATTCAGTAGAAGCCAGGTCCACAATTGAACTTTTTAATCATTGGGTGTTTTAGCTAGGACTAGGAGGGAAGAAAATATAAAGTTAGGGAGTGATAAAAGATGTGAATTTAGAGATATATGGTTGAAATTTTTTTGACCTTTTGCAAGAGCAGCAACATAAATGGATTGAATTAGCTGGTCATAATATCTACTGGATGTCATGTCTTATGGTTGAAGGACTTTATGATTCCTATTGATCTTAAGAAGATCTTTTAAAACTTCAAATGTAGTTTGAGATGACAAAGCCTAGAAGTTCTGGTTAGGAGGTACAGTCAGAAATGTACAGTCTGAAAGTAATGAATTAAAGTCAAAGGGATTATCGGTAAGAGTTTCACCGAGGACAATAGCAGGGAGTAGAGCGGAGGCATAAGAAATAGTTACTAAAGTTGTATAAGAAGCATCAAACATTTTGTTAGAAAGGTAACATGTATGAATGGACCAAGTGCTGCATGATTAGGAAGAAGGTAAATTTTAATCCAAGAATAACACTTTTTATAGTGCAATTCATGTATGCTTTTTCTCTTTCCCCATCAATATGGGCCAAGCTTCCCAAAGAGAACAAAGTATATAGCTTCAAGGAATTTGGTGTGAAATCTGTTCAGAGAATGTAATATGATAAAACATGAATTCTATAGGACCTGGATGGAAGAAATTAGTCATTATAGGAGAAGGATAGATTCAGAGGAAGTAGCAAGAATGTCATCTTCTTATAGAAGCAGATATGAGATAAAAGTGGGTGGGAATATATTAAAAATGAAGAATTGTGAGCTGGAGTTGTGGTTCAGCGGTAGAATGCTTGCCAGCATCACATAAAAATAAAGGCATTGTGTACAACTAAAAGAAATATTTTTTTAAAAATGAAGAATTGCAGTAACTGTTACCTTGATGGTGGAGCTAGAATGTGAGGCCCCAACTCTTATAACCCCCGTGAGTACAGTAGCCTTCCTTTGTTTTCCAGAATGGGGATTATCCTTATTTGAATACTAATATGGATACCTATGATGTACTGATTAAAGAAGTCCCTCAGTTGGACAAAATGATGCGAACAGCTGCAGAAGTGGCTGGTCAGTTCATGATTAAACTTACCCATGACATTGAGTTGAACCTGGACTATGAGATGTACAACAACAAACTATTTTCATTTGTGAGAGATCTGAACCAGTACCGAGCAGATATAAAGGTAAACACTAATTAAAATTTATTTAAAAATAAATTTTATTAAAATTTAAGTTAATTTTTTAACTGATACCTAAAAGCATAAAATGTGTATTTATGGAGTACCATGTGAAGTTTTGATATACTGTATAATCTTTAAAATCAGGGTAAACATATCTTCTCAAACATTTTTTTCTGTTTAGGGCTGGGGATCTAGCTCAGTTGGTGGAGTGCTTGCCTCGCATGCACAAGGCCATGGGTTCAATCCCTTTTCAGAACTTTATACTTTTAATACCCACTGATGAGCTTTTACCCATCCCTCCCTCATTCCCTTCTCCCCAGACTGTGGTAACCACCATTCTACTCTCAACTTCTGTGAGATCCACTTTTTGATTATCCACATATGAATGAATGAGATCATGTAGTACCTTACCTCTCTGAGTCTAGCTTTTCACTTGACAAAATGATCTGTAGTTCTATCCATGTTGTCATAAACGACGGGATTTCATTCTTTTTTTTTTTAATGACTGAATGATATTCTTTTGTCTATGTGTACCAGCCACATTTTCTTTGTTCATTCATTGGTTGATGGACACTTAGGTTGTTTCCATTCCTTGGCTATTATGAATGTGCTACAATAAATATGGGAGTACAGGTATCTCTTTGACACCCTGATTTCATATCCTTTAGGACTCAGGATTTATACTCAGGAGTGGATTTGCTGAATCATATGGTAGCTTTAGTTTTAATTTTTTGAGGAACCTCTATTTTCCAGTAATGGCTATACTAATTCACATTTCCACGAGACTAGGTTCTTATTGCTAAAGTATCCATCAGTTTGAAGTATGATATTCCTGGGGAGCTATATGATTGGCAACCAGAGAGAGAGAGAGAGAGTGTGTGTGTGTGTGTGTGTGTGTGTGTGTGTGTGTACTGGGAATTGAACTTGAACACGAAGAGTGTTTTAAAGTAAATGGAGGTATAAGTTTGCTTTAGTATTCTACTCATTTGAAAAAGGAGGAAGCTTTGGGATATAAATTTAGGAAAGAACACAACACGTACTTCAGAATGTAGAGCTGTGTGGTGTTCTGTTGTGTCTGATCCCAGTCAACCTGTACATAGATAAAACATGAAGATCTCAGTTGTGAATATAGGTTGTATTCCTTTTGGACAATGCTCAAATGGAAAGAGCATACCAGTAGTTATTAATGTGGTGTCCAACTGGTTTTCTGGTATGAGGACCTGATTTAACAGGTTCTTAATTGAAGTAATTCACTGATAACTGAATTTTAATAATTATGGCTTTCTTGAAACTAATTGTAACTGTTCAGAAAATGGGACTCACCAGATAGAAATAATTAGATGTTGAAGTTCATTGAACCAACTTGTGGTTTTCCCCATAGGGAAATTAACTGGAAACAATGTAATACATAGGATTATAATTTTTCTTTAGTAAATTATGTTGAATTTCTTTTTTTTTTTTTTTTTTTTTTTTTTTGGCGAGGGTACTGGGGATTGAACCCAGAGGTGCTTGACCACTGAGCCACATTCCCAGCCTTTTTTTTTTTTTTTTTTTAATTTTAATATTTATTTTTTAGTTCTTGGCAGACACAACATCTTTGTTCGTATGTGGTGCTGAGGATCAAACCCGGGCCGCACGCATGCCAGGCGAGCGCACTACCGCTTGAGCCACATCCCCGGCCCATGTTGAATTTCTTAATGAGGATGGTTTTCTTATGAGATTAAGAATAGATAATTGTACTAGCTGCTGGGTTAAAAAAAATGAATGTATTACTGTGTTCATAGAGCCTCTGGTACAAGATGCTTCTAGTTTTGAGTCCCAAGTTTCCCTGTCAAGTCATTCCTTTTCTCGTCTGCTGGACATGGTGGCATGCACTTGTAATCTTAGCTCAGCTTGGGAGGCTAAGCAGGAGGATTGCAGGTTCAAAGCCAGCCTTAGTAATTTAGTGAGGCCCTAAGCAACTTTTAACAAAGCCATGTCTCAATAAATAAATAAATAAATAAAACTACTCCTCAGTTGCCACATCTACATTATTAAAATGATACGTAAAATCATACTGAGGAAACACAACTTCTAATAGTGAATTTAATGTCTTTCCTTAACAGGAGATGGGCCTGAGTCTACAATGGCTGTATTCTGCTCGTGGAGACTATTTCCGTGCTACTTCCAGACTGACAACAGATTTCCATAATGCTGAGAAAACAAACAGATTTGTCATGAGGGAAATCAATGACCGTATCATGAAAGTAAGTAAACTTCTTAGTAATAGTACACTCCTGTAATTCCAGGTACTTACTGGGGAAGCTGAGGATCACAAACCCAAGTTAAAAATGGCTGGGGATATAACTCAGTGGTAGAGCTTACCACTGGGTTAAATCCCTAGTATCAAAACAAAAAAGGAGGAACTAGATGTGTAATTTTTAAATTTTTAATTTATTTTTGGGACTAGTGATCAAATCCAGGGGTGCTCAACCACTGAGCTGCATTCCTAGCCATTTTTATTTTATTTTTTTTTTTAATTGAAAATTGGCTGATGCCTTTTTTAAATTTTTAGTTTTTTATTTTTTATTTTTTATTTTTTTTATTTTTTAGTTTTTTATGTGTTGCTGAGGATCGAACCCGGGTCCCGCCTGTGCTAGGCGAGCGCTCTACCACTGAGCCACAATCCCAGCCCCCCCCCCCCCCCAGCCATTTTTAAAATTTTTGTTTTGAGACACTCTCACTCAGTTGCTGAGGTTGACCTCAAACTTTTCGATCCTCCTGCCTAGGCTTCCCATGTCACTGGGATTACAGGCATATGCCATGATGACCAATGAAGTGTGTAAAATTTTACTTGTTAAATTTACATTTGTAAAAAGTAGAGTAAATCTGGGAACCTAGAGTCCTTAGCTTATTTAGAATTGAAGGCAGATTTTAACTCTTAGCAAATCTAAAATCAACATATATAACCCAGCAATACAAGAAATATTTGGCTTTGAGGGTTTTTTTTTTTTTTTTTAAAGACCTCTTTTTTGAGGGGTCATGGGTACCAGGGATTGAACCCAGAGGCATTCATCACTGACCGTATCCTCAGCCCTTTTTTATATTTTATTAGAGCAACTCCCTGAGTTGCTTAGGCCTCAGCCTCCCCAAGTGGCTGAATCACAGACATCATGTCCCGTCCCCTCTTTTTAGTACTTTATAAACACTTTGGGGGCTGCAGGTTTAGTTCAGTTGTAGAGTTAGAATGCTTAGCATGCACCAGGCTGTGAGTTTATCCCTAGGATCCGAAAAAACAGATCAATTGTTGCCTAAGTCAGACCGTAACTGTTTTATCCTAGTCTGCTTGGAAGGAACAGAGGATATCTGCTTGTACCCCAAAATCTCAATATAGTTAGTTCACTTTAACAGAGGAATGGACAGTTTGCTTCAGAATTTTAACTTTAGAAGGTTAGTGGCTTGGATTTCAAAGTTCTCAAAATCAGGACAGTCTAACATTTGAAGTGGGAGAACAATAGTTCTCAACAATAGTGTTCTCTCTCTGCAGTCATAGCACTGTATAAGTTGCCCTGTTTTATTTTCATAGGTGGAGTATCACTTTCTTTCACCCTATGTATCTCCAAGAGATTCTCCTTTCCGGCACATCTTCTGGGGCTCTGGCTCTCATACGGTATCAGCTTTACTAGAGAACTTGAAATTACGTCAGAAAAATAATGGTGCTTTTAATGAAACTCTGTTTAGAAACCAGTTGGCTCTAACTACTTGGACTATTCAAGGAGTAGCAAATGCTCTATCTGGTGATGTTTGGAATATTGACAATGAGTTTTAAACATGATACCCTTAACTTACGTAAGAACATCAGGGTAGTTTGGTTTCTAGACTTGTGCTGGTTATGCTAAATTTTCAAGTAAGACTACAAAACCTAATGTTAAAATTCTACCCAGTCATCTCGATGCTACTAGATGTCTTTAGGTGGCAGCTTTTAATACAGGGTAGGAACCTGCATTTCAAGTTAAAGTGAGTAACCACCAAAAAAGTTCATGACAGAGTATTTTCTCTGATTATCTTTAGAATGTTAAGTGCTTTGTAAAGATAACTGCCTCTTTGCATTCTAATTAGGAAAATGTCAGAACCAGTTGCATGAACTGTTGTTCTAAATCCCAAGGACAGGAGCTGACCTGAGCTGGTGTCTTTTCTTTATTCCCCCCCCACCACCCCACCCCTCTGTACTGGGGGTTGAACCCAGCTGTGGTCCACTGAGGAACCTTTTTTTTATTTTGCAACAGGATCTCAAAGTTGCCATGGCTGGCCTCAAATTTGCCATCCTCCTGCCTCAGCTTCCCAAGTTGCTGGGAGTATAGGCATGCACCACTGTACCCAGCTGAGCTGGTATCTTTTGAAGTGGAAGAAAGAAGGTAATTTCTAGTGAAGGCTGGAAATGGTATCTTGGTGTGATCCTTCACTTTCATTTGATGCTAAGAGATACCAGATTATAGGATCATATTCTCCAAATGAGATATGCCCTTCCATAAGGATTTAGTTGGTTTCTGCATCCCTGAACAAAACAGTTGACTTTCAGAAGACTTGTTTTCCCACTAATGAAATCTGAAATAGGGATCCTTTAGTTGGATAGAATGAGGTTCAACTGTTTATTTCAGGAGTAAGGCCTTAATGTGTTAATATTGTTTAAGAAAAGAGAAGACCAGAAGCCAAAGACTTATAGTACATTTTCTTTTCATCTGACCTCTGCCCCCTGCCCCATAGCCTTTGTTTCCTTCTTTGTTATTTTTGTTTCTTCCAAAGTATTCTGAAAGAGAATCAGTTTTAGGCATTTAATTTCAGACTCAGTTTGTCAGACTTTTAAAAGAACACACCGCCAATTTTTTGGTCAAAGTGTTAATCTTTTGGGAAAGCTTTCTATCGTTTTGGCACTGAGATATTTATTGTTTATTTATCAGTGACAGAGTTCACTATAAATGGTGTTTTTTTTTTATAGAAGATAATTATCGGAAGCAGTGCCTTCCATAATTATGACAGTTATACTGTCGTTTTTTTTTAATAAAAGCAGCATCTGCTAATAAAACCCAACAGATACTGGAAGTTTTGCACTCATGGTCAATACTTGAGGGTGTTAGAAAATAGCAGCAAGCCAAATAAAATTATGATGCTAAGTATTGGAAAAAGATTAAATTTAATTAGGGGTTGCTAATCAAGACTTTTATTTAGCTTACCAGATAAAAATGATATTTCTGCTAAATGCAGTGAATTGTGACCAATTTATAAATAAATGTTATTTAAAGGCTGTGGTAGTATTCATAGATACAAAATTTTACAGCTCAATTTATGAAGGGTGTAATTTAAATTCCAATTTTGCAAAATTTCCAGTACCTTTATCACAAACCTAACTCACATTATCGGGAGCAGTGTCTTCCATAATGTATAAAGAACAAGGTAGTTTTTGCCTACCACAGTGTCTATATCGGAGACAGTGATCTCCATATGTTACACTAAGGGTGTACATAATTATCGGGAACAGTGTTTCCCATAATTTTCTTCATGCAATGACATCTTCAAAGCTTGAAGATAGTTAGTATCTAACATATATTCCCAATTCCCTATAACTCTTAGTTTAGTTGCAGAAACATTTTGTGGTCATTAAGCATTTGGTGGTAAATTGAACTGCTGTGAAATAAAATTATTACTTCAAGAACATTTTTTAATTTAATATGGGTGTTTTTTAATCTTTGTGGTTTCTCCAGGTCTTCTGTTTAGTGGGGTAGTAGCATACATTTATAATGTTTGCTGTTGACAAATGAATATAACTTTAGCCCCTGATTTGCATGTTATATCCTATAAACTTAATTCAAGCAAGTTTGAGTTCAGAATTGATCTTATGGCTTAAAGCTAGGGGATCATAGATTTGGGGTTGGGAGGAGTCAAGGATGTGGTGAGGCAAAGCTTGCAAAAAGAATCTTTTTGATCATGTCTACATACCCATTAGTATGGTGGGTTATAAATTATCTAGATATGAACAAGTAAGTTTGAGATTGCATGAGTAAAAAGTCTATTTTCTAGTTAGCCATCATTATAAACCTGAAAATCAAATGTGTCATAAGATAGTTCAAAACTGTCACCTGAGAAAAAGTCCATAGGGTCTTTTAAGGTTCTTAAACTTAGTGTCACTTACCAAATTATGGTAGACCTAGATTATTTTACAGTTGAACTGTTTCGCTACTCACGGTATCTTTAATCTTCACAGTGTTTTATCTGGGACATTTAGTGTAGCTAAATGAAAGGTCATAGCTGGGATGCCTAGTTTGGGTATTGTGCATTAATACTTTAATGAAAGCTCAGTGACTTCAAGGCATAATATGGATAAAGGGCATACATTTTACCACAGTAAGTCTCTTCAAATAAACTAACCCTTTTCTATGATTAGGGTTAAGTTCTTTCTAAACAGGCCAGCAAATGGTAAGAGGTTCAACATCCCTGATTGAAATGTGTGTCTGACTAGTGACAATAGCAGCCTGATGGTCTTAGGGTTTTTTGTTTTTTTTTCCTGCTTAAATATATGTGCATTAGAAAGGTAAAGGGTAAATTGAGTGAGCTCTGTCATGATCCACTCACTATTCTAGAACTTGCATGACCTTTTCTGTGTTTGCTCTTTGAATGTTCTTGAAATTTTAGACGTGTCAGCCTACTGCTCAGCTTTGTAAACAAATGACATGCCCTTATATTATATACAAATTGGTATGTGCAACAATGTGGAGATTTATCTGATTTAATAAAATGCTTGAACACTGAACTGTCACTTTTTTTGTAAATATTTTTTTAGTTGTAAATATTGTTTTTATGTGGTGCTGAGGATCGAACCCAGTTTCTCATGAATGAGAGGTAAGTGCTCTACCACTTAGCTACAACATTTTTAAAAGTTTATTTACTTTTAAAGAACACTTTGTTTTGCAATAATATTGAGCAGAAAGTACAGAGTTTGCATATATCCCCTAGTCTTGGCCACTGGCACATCCTTCCCCACTAACATCTCACACTGGAGTGGTACATTTCTTAGAATTGATGAATCTACATAGACACATCATTATCACCCCAAGTCCACAATTTATATCAGGTTCTATCTCAGTGTTGGACATTCTGTAATTGCCTTCCTTGCCCTTAGAGTATCTTAAATCCCACAGCTTTTCTAGGCATCCAGTTACAAAAATCTAACCCAGGACCTTAGGAATGCTAGGCAATTGCTCTTCTATTTAAGTCCCCAGTCCTTTATTTCCTAGGCTGGCCTTTAACTTGAGATCCTTCTTCCTCAGCCTTCTGAGTACCTGGAATTAATAGGTGTGTGCCCCCAAGCCCAGCTTATTTTATAGGTTTTCTTTCTTTTTTTTTTTTTTTGGTATGAGCGATTGAACCCAGGGGCACCTCTGAGCCACATCCCAGCCCTTTTTATTTAGAGACAGGGTCTCAACTGAGTTGCTAAGGGCCTCACTGATTTGCTGAGCCTGCCTTTGACCTTGTGATCCTCCTGCCTCAGCCTCCTGAGTCTCTGGTATTACAGATGGGTGCTAGACTTATAATTATGTTTTAAAATCTGTTACAATAATAAACCTTGAGTCTTTTGTCCATGATGTTACTGGAGCTTTTTTTTTTTTTTTTTTTTTTTTGAGGGGGGGTTACTCTTGTTATTTATCTAGCTCTCTCTAGCTACATAGATGCAGAGAAAGAAAGAAAGGGCAAAAAGCTCTTGCCCTGGAGTGTGGCTCAGTGATTGGATGCAAGTGCCATCTGAGAAAAGGTTGATGAACTTCAGGCAAATTATAGCTACATGAAAAAAAATACCATAAGCCAAATCACAAGGTAATTGACAAACTGAAATACTCTCAAAGGGCTGGGGGTGTGGCTCAGTGACAGAATGCTTGCCTAGTATGCACAAGGTTTGATCCCCAGCTAACATCAAGATCATGGACAGCTCAGCTTGTGTTTGACACTCACATGTGCTACTAGAATTCAAGAAAACATTGTGTGCATGCTTGTCCCTGTATGTGTTAGAAATTAACAGGAAGCCTACTGGTCTTCCCCATTCTTGGGCCACCACTTTGTTCCAGCTTTCCTTCACATCCAGCTGGTCCCCTAACTAACCTCTTAAGATACTGTTTCATCACCTTTAACCAAGCAAATTAGAGACTGGGCCATGTACAATCTCTGAACCTTCAGGATTCAATAAAATATTTTGGTTTTTTCTAATGGCATTGGCAAGCTGTGTATGTATTAGGGAATTGAGTCAGAAAGGGAGAGTAGGAGCCCTGGATTTGTATCTTGGGCCATAGGGATTCTAGTTCAAGTTTAGTCACTGCTCTCTCTCTCTCTTTTTTTTTTCTTTCTTTCTTTTTCTTCTTCTTTTTTTTTTTTTTTTGGTACCAGGGATTGAACTCAGGAGCATTCAACCACTGAGCCACATCCCCAGCTCTATTTTGTATTTTATTGGTAGACAGGGTCTCACTGAATTGCTTAGTGCTTCACCATTGCTGAGGCTGGCTTTGAACTCACAATCTTCCTGTCTCAACCTCCCAAGCTGCTAGGATTACAGGTGTGTACCACCGCGCCCAGCATCAGTCACTGCTCTTAAATTGCTGGGTGTCCCTGAGTATCCTGCTATAGCTCTAAGAACCTGAATTTCTTCACTGCTACATTAAGGCCTGATGTTCACTAAGATCGTCCAACTATAATATAGAATCCCTCTCTCACTGAGAATATATGTTTCCTCCTTCAAACAGATTCAGTCTGTCCTTTTAGGGTACCTTTATGATCCTTTCTTTGCATTCCAATAACACAAGAGCTACTGGTGAGACTGTGTGTGTGTGTGTGTGTGTGTGTATATATACACACACACACACACACATATAGTTTTTTTTTTTTTTTTGGATACTGGAGATTGAACCCAGGAACCCTTAACCACCAAGCCACATCCCAGCCCTTTTTAAAATTTTATTAGAGACAGGGTCTCACTGAGTTGCTTAGGGCCTCACTAAGTTGCTAAGACTGGATTTGAACTTATGATCCTCCTGCTTTAGCCCCCTGAGCCACTGGGATTACAGGCACCCAGCTTGGTGAGACCATATTAATCTGTGTTTACCTTGCAGGCATTCTTCAGAAACTTGTGCAGGTATCCTATGTTTCTCCAGCCAGTGTTCCTCTTGGTCTAATCACCTAATTACCCTCTTTGAGGCTGTTGATACTGAGACATTTGGACAGCTAAAATTATGTTCTAGGAACTTGCCTTTTTATTAGGAATAAGCCCATTGCAGAAGTCAAATGGTCATGGGGTTGGGGATTTAGCTCAGAGGCAGAGTGCTTGCCTAGCATGCACAGGGCCCTGAGTTCGGGCCTCAGCCCTGGGTGGGGGGAAAAAAGAAGTTAGATGGTCACATCCTCACTGATAAGGACTTATATCTGCTCTTACACCTGCTTCCCTGATTTCTGACATACTGATTGCCTTGTCTTCTGGAAAAAGATTTCCTTCTAACCCACAGTCCTATCTTGATCTCTATTTTTGGCTTAGCCTTCAGGACCAGTTTCCCCCTTTTTTTCCCCATGATGAATCAATCCCTGTGGGACTGCTGTTATTTTCAGAACACCAGGGGGCAATTAGGGAGCAATTATAATTCTTGAGTAAGGGAGTGACATGATGAAGTTGATGTTTTAGGAAGATTAATGGAGACTGAAATCAGCAAGGCCATCTAAAGAACACTTATAGTAATAACACCATTGGAGGGTAAATATTATAGCATTATTTTGTCTAATCCTTACAATCTCCCAGCGAAGGGATCACATCTGAGAAATAGGCTGCTGATGGAAGGATCTATTCCAGCTTATATATATGTCAATTCATGGTTAGGTGTCTGGCATTTCAAAGGTGCTTGATTACCATTTGAGTGAGAACTTGAATGCAAAGCTAGGACTTGGATTCAAGTGTGGTAGCTGAGAGGAGGTGAGGCAGAAGAATGGAAGCCTGAGTATTTGGAACTTGTGTTCAGTGCTGAAAGAGGAGATGGATGAAACAGGCTGCCAAGAACCTGAGTGTGATTTCAGGGCAAACGAGAGAGCCAGGGAAATAGGGGAGAGATGGCTGGATTCGAGTTTGACTTCTGTTGCTATGTCCTTGGACTCGTGTGACCACATGGAA
Organism: Marmota monax; assembly: GCF_021218885.2. Taxonomy (NCBI): domain Eukaryota; kingdom Metazoa; phylum Chordata; class Mammalia; order Rodentia; family Sciuridae; genus Marmota; species Marmota monax. Next base: position 7,350,127 of record NW_026693473.1, on the reverse strand, counting down.
CTATCTGGTAGTTAACTGAATGTTAGCATGCAGGAGGGCATGTATCAAATCTTGAGTATCTACCCACCAGTTTGTTTTGGTTACCAATCTTAACTCTAGGTGTCCACCAGAGGGCATCAGAACCCAGGACTCAGTGGTGCTTCATTTGAGAATAGCCCACAGTGACCTCAGGGTTTTGTAATCTCTTACTCTAGCTAGGCTTTTGTGGGAGTGGCTGGCAGCAAGCAGCTCCTCCTGATGCCCTAGTAAGGTTTTAGAAACTGAATTGCCTGGGGGCATGTGAGCTGGTCCCTTCAGCAGCTCCAGGGAGCTGTGACCTGGGCAATAGGGTGAAGGCACAGTTTGTTCTTGGTCCTAGGAGAACATGGCCACGGTTGGCAGATACCCCTCACCTAAGGATTCTTTGAGAAATCCCTCCTTTCACCTATACTAAGAGGTTAATGTCCCCTTCTTGACTCTGAAATCCTTTGCCTTTGTTAAATCACTTCTGATCCCACAATTTACTTCCCTTGGCCTGAGCTCAGGCACTTTCTAGGTACCAAAGGTGTATTAGGAAACAGAGGGGCTGGGGACGTGGCTCAAGCGGCAGCGCGCTCGCCTGGCGTGCGTGCGGCCCAGGATCGATCCTCAGCACCACATATAAACAAAGATGTTGTGTCCGCCGAGAACTAAAAAAATAAATAAATATTAAAATTCTCTCTCTCGCTCTCCCTCTCTCTCACTCTCTCTTTAAAAAAAAAAAGTTAAATGGAAATAGTAACTAGAAGGAGTTATCTTACTGGATGGCTATTACTAAGTAATGCTTATAAAAAAAAATGGGCTGGGATTGTGGCTTAGCGGTAGAGCGCTCGCCTAGCACGGGCGGGGACCCAGGTTCGATCCTCAGCACCACAAAAATAAAGGCATTGTGTTGTGTCAATCTACACCTAAAAAATAAGTTTAAAAAAACAAAAAGGAAACAGACAAATACATCTGGCCTTTCCTCCTCCCTGCCCAAGTTTACCTTTCAGCCAAGCACTGTCTTTTTCTGGTTGCACCTTGGAATCACTTGGGAAGGTTTTAAAAGCCATAGGTACTGCTTAGCACAGTGTTGAACACTTATTATCCCAGAAGCTCCAGAAGCTGAGGCAAGAGGATCACAAATTCAAAGCCAGCCTCAGTATCTGGGGAGACCCTGTCCTTAAATAAAATACAAAAAAAGGGGCTGGGGATGTGGCTCAGTGGTTAAGCGCCCCTGGGTTCAATCTCCAGTACAAAAAAAAATAAAAAAGCAAGCTTCAGTAGAGTGTTTTTTTTTTTAAAGTTTTTTTTGTGTGTAATTATGTGCAACACTATTGAGAATCTTTGAGTCTAAGACCTTGCTACTCAAATGCGACCATGGACCAGCGCCTGAGCTGAAAGCTTGATAAAAATGCCAGACTTCTGCATCCCCCTCCCAAACTGATGAATCAGGATCTGCATTTTGACAAGATCTGCAGTGGATTTAGAAGCACTGACCTCATTAGTATATTGTTCACTCATGTTCACCTCCCCAATCTAATCAGCTTGTACAACTTTTTTAAGCTGTAGGAGTGCCTTTCTGAATTTTTTCACTAAGACCTACAGAAATAAATGAATTTTACATCAAAATGTAGAGCATATATACATATATGTAATGAAACAAAAATGTTTCTCACTCATTCCAAATGAGTCTCACTCATTCCACATATATTCTTGGTATCTACTTTGTGCTGGGCATTGTTCCAGTTACCTGTACCTAGGACAACAACAACAAAATCTGTGTGTGTGTATGGTGGGGGAGAATTAGAAAGTTAAAAATAAACCATGAATATGAAGGTTATACTAGAAGATTAATATGATAGAATTCTTTACTTTTTCTTTTTTGCAATGCTGGGGATTAAACCCAGGGCCTCAGGCATGCTAGGTGAGTGCTGTACCAACAAACCACATTCCCAGCTCTAAAATTTCTTGTAAAAGTTGCTTTTTTTTTTTGTACTGGGGATTGAACTCGGGGACACTCAACCACTGAGCCACATCCCCAGCCCTATTTTGTATTTTATTTAGAGACAAGGTCTCACTGAGTTGCTTAGCACCTTGCTTTTGCTGAGGCTGGCTTTGAACTCTCAATCCTCCTGCCTCAGCCTCCTGAGCTGCTGGGATTACAGGCGTGCGCCCCTGTACCTGGCTGTAAAAGCTGCATTTTGAGGGAGGGAATTCTGGAGTGCTGGATATGTTCTGGATCTTAATTTGAGTGCTCGGTATATTCACTTGGTAAAAATCCAAATTTTTGTAATTTTCAGATGTGTGTTGCATGTCAATAAAAAGTAAAAAGAAATATATTCTGGTATTTTCTTCTATTGCTCTTTCATTAAAAAGTTTTTAAAAAGCCAGTCAAAGTCCACTAGATTCAATTCACTTCCCACTATTAGGTTGCAATGGTAGTTTAAAAAATTTTGCTCGGGCTGGGATTGTGGCTTAGCAGTAGAGTGCTCGCCTAGCACGGGCAGGACCTGGGTTCAATTCTCAGCACCACATAAAACAAATAAAGGCATTGTGTTGTGCCCATCTACAAAAAAGATTCTCTCTCTCTTTAAAAAAAAAAAAAATTGCTCTACTTAAAAAAGCAAACCAGAGAGGAAAGCTGGAGCCGCGGGAGGGGAACATGTTGCAGTCATGTTGGAGTGGAACCAGTGCATGGCTGATGCGGTGGTGAAGATAGGTACTGGTTTGGGATTAGGAATTGTTTTCTCACTTACTTTCTTTTAAAAGAAAAATGTAGCTGTTAGCCTTTGGTTCTGGCATGGTGTCATAATGGGCAAAGTTACAACTTATGCAGTCGGGGAGAAATAAAGAATGTCCACCCACTTCTACCCTTTTCAATGCTTTATTCACTCAAATCACTCCATATAATTTCATTCTATAGGTTCTTAATCAAGAAAATGACGATCCTTAATGCTAGGCACTACAATAGACATAATCAATTCACAGCAAAAAATTCTAGATTAATTCTAAGCACTGCAAACACACTTAATCATGACAGGCTAGTGACAGACATTCCCTCTGCATGCTAAATTCAAGTGTCAGATCAAAAGTCTCGAGCCTTAGGCTCTAAGTCCAGCAGATGCACACTCACTCAGACCATGGTGATCAAATCAGGAATCAAAGCAGGCTTCTCCTGGGGTGGAGCTGATGGCCATCTGAGGAGAGGGTCATAGGGAGAAGTCCTTTTCTCACTAGAATCAAGAGGCTGCTGTAGAGTTTGAGAATGGCAAGAACAACGCAGAGGATCAGGTAGATGAGAAGAGTTGGGATGTCAGTCCAGGTCCTCATCAGGCTCTCAGGCTTGTGTGCATCAGTGTCGGCTGGCTGAATGTCTGTTCATTTGCTCCATCACTTATACTAAATTTTGGGGCTTCTGACCGACCTTTCAATCCCTATCAGCTGCTATCACCGGATTTCACAGTGATGCCTTTGGTCCTGACATTAAATCAGCTGGTCTGGTGGCCCCTCCCTGATTTTCTTGCTCCTTATCAGGGCAATGATAACATGCCAAAGACTTCACTCTGAGTTTGTCAGGGTGGGGAGAAGTGATTTGTTTGTGCCTGAGGGCCATACTGGAGAGCTCTGTAGGTGTGCCTTGTGAGACTGCAGGTTTTAAACTGGAGTTTTAAAATGGAGTTGCTTAGGCTAAGGTCTAAGGCCATCCTTACACACGGGATTGGGGATGGCCTACTCCAACTACCAGCATGATTTCCAGGCTCCATATCTTCTACATGGAAAATATGTCAAAGAGCAGGAGCAGTGATGTATACTGAGAACATCCCAGTGGGAGGGCAAGAGAAATCATGTTTATTCCTGAGGAATACTGAAGTGTCTTGGAGTAAGCTGACATTCTTCTGGAACAATGTTATAAGTAATGCTTTAAACTCCAGCACATTGTTTATATATTTGAAACCAAGTCTTTCTTGTTTTGTATTTACTCTCTGGAAAATGTAAGGTCGTGATCTTAAATAAATTTAAACAAAAATTGGGTGGTAGTGGTAGGGAAGCAAACCAGAAAGAAAAAACTTTCACTCAGTAGCAGGATGCAGTCTCGGCTAAGCATCTGCTGCAGGTGTGAGCTGGGCTGCCCATCACCCTTGCAGTGCCTGCCTTGCCTTCTCGCTTACTCTGAAGGGCAACCACCTCATGGTGGAGGTTTTTCAGGGAATCACCAAAAGCTTCCTTCTGGCAGCTTGGGCCCCCTCTGTTTAGAACTAGACCTAAGCCCTTCTTCTTGTACAGTCATTCTGCTGTGGGCAGCTCTCCTAAAGTTCCAAATCTGGGAAGAGACTGGCTCAGGTACCTTAGAGGCTTGTGGTTTCCCCTGCAGCCACCTCCTAAATTTCTTGAGCCTTCTGCTTTTTTTACTCAGAGGCTCTTTTCTCCATTACACTGTCAGCTTCATGCTGGCAAAGCGGACTTCCTAGGTGTTTTTCTGGCTACTTGTACTTGAGTTACAGAATGATGTGGAGATGGAGACAACCTCAAAGACATCTCCCAGCATGGCCCCAGAGTTCAATGGTATGATGAGCACAGTCCAGGAGTTGATGAAGAACTGGAGAAGATGAAGCAGGAGACTTTCCTCTTTCGCAAGTCTAAAGCTACAGGTAATCCTGCACTAGGTATTTGTAAGAAATATGGAGGCTGGAGTTGTGGCTCAGAAGTAGAGCACTTGCCTAGCATGCATGAGGCACTGGGTTCGATTCTCAGCACCACATAAAAATAAAATAAAGGTATTGTGTTCACCTATAATTAAAATAAGCATTAAAAAAAAGAAGAAGAAGTATGGATCTGGCTCTTGAGAGAAACTGGAGGAGGGGCTGGGGATGTGGCTCAAGTGGTAGGTAGCGCGCTCACCTGGCATGAGTGTGGCCCGGGTTTGATCCTCAGCACTACATACAAAGATGTTGTGTCTGCCGAAAAAAACTAAAAAAACAAATAAATATTAAAAAAATTCTCTCTCTCTCTCTTAAAAAAAGAGAGAGAAACTGGAGGAGAAATGGAAGAATGGGAGTCTGGACTCCCTGAAGAGAATCACCTAGGAGCTGTTTTGACCTCTTGCTTTGTTTGATTCGATGCTCCATAAGCTTGCAGGATAATATGCTCCAAATCAGTTGTTTGCATCTATTGACCACTGAAATCTAGTTAGTCCTAATACTTCTTACAGCAAGCTTTCCAGGTTAATGTTGCTTTATTGTGCCTTAGTGATTCAGTGCATAGACTAGAGTCAAAAAACTGGATTTGATTTCTGGCTTTTCTACTGCTAGCTTTGTGACCCGAGCGTCACTTAAAGGTGGAGCCTATCATCTGTGAAATGGGGGAGGGGGGATAATATGCATCTTGCTGGGTTTCTGTGGTGGTTGCATGAGAATAAATGCAAAGTGCAATGCCCTTTCCACAATTAGGTTCCTTAAACCTTAATGATTATCATTACTGAGGTATGTAGCTGAGAGAGGTTGGAAGAATCCCTGTTTTTTCCCCCAAATCTATTGAACTTCTGACTTTTTTTTCCTAAGAGGAGGCAACAAGGGAAAGACTCTGTCTATGGTAGGGTGTATTCACTTCCATGGCTCCATGGGGAAGGGATCCTGTCACACATAGTATTATCAAGTAAGTAAGTAGAAAGTTGTCTTGCTTGCCTCACAGGGCAAGGCACCAACCCACATTCACCCACCCAGACTAGGCCCTGTGTAGGTATCTGGAACTCACTCCCTTTCTGGTTGTCTTACTGTCCTTTGGCTATGGTCTTTGGGCCTAATGCTGGACAATGTGTTTTTTACTGGACCTAAGTCCATCTGATCACCACTCAAAAGTCAATACTCTAAAGTCAAGAGCTGATGGAAAGAGATCAGATTTATTCAAGGACTGGTATCCTGAGATGGGGTGAGAAAAGTTATTATCCCCCCACCAAAAGAATATATTGGGGAACTCAGGTACATGAAAAGACTTTTATAGAGAGGGAAAGGAGGATCAGAGGTATAAAATGCAGAAAGGTTAAGTGCTGAGCAGTTAAGTCTTCTGCCATCTATTGAGTCGTCCGTTTTTTCCCTCTGGCTAGAATACTTCCATTGCCTTGATCTCCTGGGGCTAGTTCTGGTAATTCTTTAGACAAACATTACTTTTCTGCTAGTTAAACCTCATAGCAACTTACTTTGGGTTTGTTTATACACAGGACTAGAATAACATTGCACATTCTAATGTTATCTGAAGATCACCAGATATTTGGGTTTTACATATCTAAAGAAAAATTTAGCAGTTAGCAATCATTAAGTGCGGCTTTTCTTCAGATTTTAGAATTGGGGTAAAGGGAGAGGAAGTCCAATTTATCAAAGGGGTAAATAGTGTTACTCCTGCCTATTCCCTGATGTTGAATCCTTCATTCTTTTTTTTTTTTTTTGGTTCTGGGAATTGAACTCAGAGGCTCTCTACCACTGAGCCACATCCCCAGACCTATTTTGTATTTTATTTACAGTCAGGGGTTCACACTGAGTTGCTTAGCACCTTGATTTTTGCTGAGGCTGGCTTGAGTTCATGATCCTCCTGTTTCAGCCTCCTGAGCCGAAGGGATTACAGGCATGGGCCACCACACCTGGCTTCATTCATTCTTGAGTTGCTTTGTTATACCCATTTTATAGATGAGAAAGAGACAGTAACAGGGCTGAGTGGCCCTAAGTCTGTGGGTTCTAAGTCCTGCTGCCTAGGGCTGCCTCATTGAGGGTTGGATCTGGGTTTCCAGGATGCAATGTTACTAAGAATCAGAAATTTGAGTTTTCTCCTTATATGTGTATGTGAGCAGGGAGAAGAGGACTTGTGAGGGAGCAATGCAGGAAGAAGGCCCCCCCTTTGCTTGGACTATTTCTGCTCAAGGCCCCAGAGAGAAATGTCACAAGCATGAGACAAATTCTCCCTTGTTCAGAATCCCTTCCTTAGCCCAGGGAAAGAGTGCAGAAGGCCCAGGTTCCTAGACTCCCAGGCTGCTACAGAGATTAGGATTAGAGTCCCACCCTCACTGGTTGTGACCTTGGAAACCTTACAAACCACCCTCCTCACTTAGAGCCAAGCAATTGAGGTTGGTGGTGACATTTTAACTCACAGGGTAAATAAGCAGCTGCTGAACCGCTATTTAGATGGCAGACTCGCATTCCAGTGCTCCCCATCTCCCTTAATTCAGTGAGACCTCCCAACTTTCGCTTCACCTTTCCTGCCTTTGGTACTGTAGGAAGGCCAGAGCCAGCCAGTGGCGGGTGGGAGAATTTGGGGTGGATCCGGGGGGCCCAGAGGAGGAGGCGGTGGAGAAGTAATGGGCCTGGGCCCTTTAAGAGGGCGGACCGAACCAGCCGGGTCCCGCCCCCCGGGGCGGCGCAGGCGCGCGCGGGCTCCGGGAAACCGGGTGGGCGCTCGCGCGTTGACGGCCGGCGCGCGGGGCCGCAGCACCTGCGGGGGCCGGCGCGGGGCGCGGCGCCCGGCGGCCGACGTCAACGCCCGGAGGCGAGGGTGGGGAGGAGGGCTCGCGACGCGGAGGCGGCCGTGAAGCGGTTGGGGTGGGGACCCCGCAGCCCCCTCCCCTGGGGGCTGAGGCGGAAGGAGCCGGGCGGGGGGCGGTGTGAGCGGGCGCCTAGGGCAGCACCATCTGGAGGGGCGGGAGCGCGCGGCCTCTCGGGGGCAGGCGAGTGCGCTGGGCTGTGGGGGCGGGGGGTCCCCGGCGGGGAGCCCAGGAGGAGCGTGGCGGGCTTAGCCCAGCGCTGCCGGAGCAGCAGCCGCAACGAGTCGGGGTTCTCAGCTGGGGCCCGCAGCAGCTCCGCGGGCTGAAGCTCGGCGTGGAGGAGCAGGGCGGGGTGGGTCCGGCCGTGCAGGAGGAGGGCGGGGTGGGTCTGGGGGTACAGGAGCGGGGCGGTCGCGGGCACGAGCCCAACCTGGGAGTGGTGTGGGGGCCGACAAACGGCGTGGATTGGAGGCATTCGCCTGGGTGGAAGGGCTCGGCCGGCTGGCCTGTGGCGCAGGAGGAGGGTCTGGGGCCCCGCAAGCAACACCAGGAGAAGGGGGGAGGCAGCCCCGCAGTGCAGGAGCGGGGCGAGGCCCGCGCCGGGGTGCAGGAACGGGGGGAGGGGAGCCCACGCAGGCTGCTGCAGCAGCCTGAGCAACTGCCGGGGTTCGGGGACGGCTTCTGTGAGCGCGGGGAGGGGCTCGAAAGTTCGGGCGAGCAGGGTGAGCAGAATTGGGAGAGCTGCGGGCACCTCAGACTCGAGGCGGGGGTCCTGGGAGCGGCCCCAGCGCGCCAAGACACTCTTGAGCTGCTGGGGAGGGCCCGGCCTGTGGGCCCCCAGGGGCCTGACGGGGAAGGGCGCCTGGGAGTGCAGGAAGCAAATTGGCTGCCAGGTGTGCAGGAGGGACAGGTGGTTTGGGCTGTCCAGGAAACGTATCTGAACGGGAAGGGGTCCCAGGAGGGAGAGGGACCCCCCGAGGGGCACAGGACCCGCAGGCGCAGGCGTAGGAGGAGGTGGTAACCCGCAGGCCACCAGCTTGGCACTGGGATCCCTCCAGGGCCGAAGGGAGTACAAGATGTAGGAGGTTGGGGATTGGGGCACAGAACAGCACTGTGAACCTGAGAGCTTCTGAAGCCATTGCCCAAGGGCAGGAAGTGGCCTGCGGGATCCTCTTCTGCTTCTTCCTCCTGGGCATCATCGAAGATTTTTCTGCAGGGAGGCAGCTGAAAGAGGCAGGTAAGGAAGCCCAGTTCTGTTCTTAGCAGGAGTTGATGTGTTTGGAAGCCCAAAAGAGGGTGCTTTCCAAACTGCTTTTGTGTTCTTTTAGGTTGACGTTTCTCTCCAGTAATGTATATAGCGAATGGAGTGATGGAGCAGCCATCTCCTAGCCTAGACTGGATAGGAGATCCTCTGGGTGGTTGCCAGGTCTGGGCAGAGGGAAAACAGGGATAGTCCCAGGTTTTAAGTTGCAGGGGAAGTAATTACCCCCTCCACCTGTCTACTGATGGAATTTGGGGGTGCCTCCACACAATAGTGTTCAGGTTGTGATCAGCACAAGTTGCCTCCAGCCACTAAGAAAGGAAGAAGGCATCAGACCCTTGTAACCCTGTTGGCCACATGAGCTGAGATGTAAGTGTGGCAGCCAGTAGCTTGGGCACGAGCCTGATCTGCTCCTGCCATGAGGTCTTGTCATGGTTGATTTATACTAATGGCCCAGAGCCAAGGTTGAAAAGTGGGCAGAAGAGCAGAGAGCAACTTGTGAGGTCTTTTGTCTGAGTGGGACCTTGGGATCCCAATGTGAAAAAGGTGGGAGAGGAAGGTGTACCTGCACTGCTGCACTCTGGACTGTGTCTGTGGTGCGGGCCTTAACCTCACCCAGTGGAGATTGACAGATGGGTAGCTGTGGTGTTGTGGGCCCTGCATCCTGTAGGGCCCACTCCTGGCCCAGCCTAGAGGTGGGGCTTACAGAGGCCAGGGCCAGAGGCTAGATTTGACTTCTTATTGACCCATGTGGCCTGAATGCCAGCCCTGCTCATTCCTGGGGTGGTTTGGGGGCTTGGTTAGCAGCTTATGGGCTTTATCTTTCTAGGGCTGTTCACTCCTTTCCTGGCACTATCAGGGTTGTTGGTGGCTTCTGTAGTTCTCAGGTAGGGATGCATGCAGAGTTGCTGCCTGCTTCAGGACCTTAACCGGGACCCATGTTTGCCTCAACCTTGAGTGGCTGAGTCAGATAACTCCCAGACCCCAGTGCTCCTGAACTATACTGGGTGGAGATACAGCTTTCCTGTGGAGGCAGAGGGAGTGGTGGTGGTGGTGGCTGGGACTGCTGGAGAAGCCGGTTAGCCTGCTACTCATGCAAACCCAAACTTGTCTGTCAGCTTCATCCCGTGCCTGTCACACTGCCTCCCAAACACTCACTTACCGGAAATTCAGCTGCAGTGTCCATGGTGCCTGGCTCTTCTGGAATGGCCAGAGGGGTTCTGGCTCTCTGGCTTCAGAGGAGAGAATTGTCTGTTCTAAGCACATATACACAAGCATATATACACCTCCACCTACTTGTTTAGGTGTACTTTTTTGAATTTGTGATAGATGAAGAGAAGGAGAAAGGTTTTAGTATTAGGCTTATCTGTTTTGATTTGGTGATACCATTGATTCCTAGTTCTGTAACCTTGGGTAAGATAACATCTCTGGGTTTGTTTCCTTGTCTATTCAGTGGGCCATGACTCCTTCAGAGTTCTGAGTGCAGTGGTACCTGCCTGGTTTCCACCTCTCAGAATCTCTGATCAGCAACAGATGTTGGGGAGACAGGATCATATCTCTTAAGTCTGAGATTACCACCCTGCTCTGTGCTTATTCTGGAAGATGTTTTTTTTTTTTTTTTTTTTTTGTTCTTAATAAGCTTTATTAAGGTATAATGACATGGTAAACTGAACATACTTAAAACATACAATATACAATTTAATTAGTTCAACGTTGTGTGTATCCTTTGAAGCCATCACCATTAACAAGGTAGTGAATATGCCCAGGGTTTTTTTTTTTTTTTTTTGTCCTTAGGAATTCATTTCACCTCTCTTCTGTTGTTCCCTCCTCAGGTAATACACTGATCTGCTTTCTGTCAATCTGAGTTTGTAGTATCTAGCATTTTGTGTACATGGAAATCAAATGGCATGTGCCCTTTTTAGGGTCAGGCTTTTGCGTATTAACTTTTGAAATTCATCCTCATTGTTGCATATATCAGAGGTTTATCCTCTTATTGCTGAGTATGCTGTTGCACGCATATGCCACAGTATCTATTCATTTACCTGTTGGATTGTTTTCAGTTTTGGGTATTACAAATAAAGCTTCTATGAACATTTATCTTAGTCTTTGTTTAGATATATGGTGTTTGTTTCCTCTTGGGTAAATCTCCAGGACTGTAATGATTGGATCATATAGTAGGATAGTAGGTAAACATTTAGCTCTCAAGAAACTGGCATATTGATCACATTTCCCCATTAATTTGTACAATTTTTGTTTTTATGAAGTAGTTAAATAAATTTATTTATTTTTTGTTCTGTATGTGTTTATTTCTTTATTAAATCATAAATTTAATTTTTACAAATTTTAAAATAAATGAAAAAATACCTAGAATTAAAAGAGGTATGAGAGGGTTGGGATTGTTGCTCAGTGGTTGAGCACTCGCATGTGTGAGGCACTGGTTTAGATTCTCAGCACAGCATATAAATAAATGAATAAAATAAAGGCCCATCAACAACTAAAAGAATATTAAAAAAAAACCAAAACTGGGCATGGTGGCACATGCTTGTAGTCTAGGCTGAGGCAGGAAGATGGCTTGAGCCCGGTAGCTCAGAGCCTGCCTGGACAGCCCGGTAAAACCCCAGCTCAAAACAAAAAACTGCAGGACTGTTTTCCAAAGTGGTTGAACAATTTGGTATACAACCAGCACTTCATATGGTTAGTCTCTTTAATTTTAGACATTCTAATGTGTCTGTAATGGTATCTGATTATAGTTTCAGTTTGTATTTCCTTAATGACTAATGCTGAACATCTTTTCATGTCCTTATTTTCAAACTACAGTTTTGGTGATGTGTCTCTTCAGATTGTTTACCCATTTCTAATTGTGTGTTTTTTATAATGTTAAGTTTTGAAAAGTTTTTTTTTAAATATTTATTTTTTAGTTATAGGAGGACACAATATCTTTATTTTATTTTTATGTGATGCTGAGGATCGAACCCAGTGCCTCATGCATGGTAGGCGAGTGCTCTACCTCTGAGCCACAACCCCCCAGTTCCTTGAAAAGATTTTTGTATTCTGGATATAAGCCCTTTGTTAGGTATCTGTTTTGCAAATCTTTCAGTTTGTAGTTTGCAACTTAATTCTCTTAACATTGTGTTTTTGAAGAGAAGATTTTATGTTTTTGTTTTTGGTGGTACTGGGGATTGAATCCAGGGATACTTATCTTTCACTGAGCTACATCCTCAGTCCTTTTTATTTTTTATTTTGAAACAGGATCTTGCTAAGTTACTTAGGGCCTCGCTAAGTTGCCAAGGCTGGCCTCAAACTTGCAATCCTCCTGCCTCAGTCTTCTGAGTCACTGGAATGACAGGTGTGTGCTATCATGCCTGGCTTAATTTTTTTTAAATGGCCTTTTAATCTTTAAAATCTGCTTTATTGTTATTTGTTTTGTGGTAATAGGGATTGAACTTGGTGTACTCTACATCCCCAGATCTTTTAATTTTTTATTCTGAGATAGGTCTCACTAAATTGCCCAGGCTGTTTTTTTTTTTTTTTTCTTTTTTTGGGGGGGTGGGGGGTTACTGGGGGGTTGAACTCAGGGGCACTCAACCACTGAGCCTATTCCCAGCCCTATTTTGTGTTTTTATTTAGAGGCAGGATCTCACTGAGTTTTTTAGTGCCTCGCTGTTGATGAGGCTGGCTTTGAACTTGTGATCTTCCTGTCTCAGCCTCCTGAGCTGCTGGGATTACAGACTGGTTTTGAATTTGTGATTCTTTTGCCTCAGCCTCCCATGTAGCTAGGATTGTATGTGTGCCACCATGCCCAGCTTAAAAGCTATTTTAATTGTGGTGAATATATATAATATAAATTTACCATTTTAATGTTTTTTTTTTTTTTAATGTGCTGTTCAGTGGTATTGAAACGTTTATAATATTTTATCTTGAATAATTGAAATTCTGTACCCAATTCCAGGCAACCACTCATTCTACTTTCTTTCTGTCTTTATAAGTTTGCCTACTCTAGGTGATTCATGGGAGTAGAATCATATAGTATCATCAAATAGTATTTCTATTTTGTGACTGGCTTGTTTTACTTAGCATAAATTCATTTATGTTGTAGCATGTCAGAATTTTTTTTTTTAAGGCTGAACAATTCTATCAGTATTCCACATTTTGATTATCTATTAATGCATTTATAGATATTTGGGTTACATATACCTTTTAGCTCTTGTCAGTAATACTTCCATAAGATGATATTGTTTTACATTTCAGTATATTGTTCCTGATAGATAAATACTTTTTCTTCTGTCTCTCCTCCCTTCTCTCCTTCCTTCCCCCTCCTTTTCTTGGTATTAGGGATTGAGCCCAGGGCACTCTGCATCTGAGCTATGTCCCCCAGCCTTTTAGAGCTTTGTCCCCTTTTTAATTTTGAGACATGTTCTCACTGGGTTGCAGAGGCTAGTCTTGAACTTGATATCTTCCTGCCTTAACCTCCCAAGTTGCTGGGATTACAGGTCTGTGCTGCTGCACCTAACATAAATACTATTGATTTTTTGATATGGAACTTGAATCCTGCAACCTTGCTAAACTGACTTATTCTCGTAGATTTTTTGGTAGCTTCCAGAATCTACATAAATCATCATGCCATCTGCTAATAAAAACAGTTTTACTTCTTTCTGATCTTTATGCCTGTTACTACTTCTTTTTTTTTTTTAATTGATTTTATTTTTTAACTACATGACAGCAGAATGCATTATGTTACTTCTTTTTCTTACTTGATTGCACTGGCTAGATCCTCTGGTGCAGTGTTTTTTGTTGTTGTGGTTGTTTTGTGTTTTTTTTTTTTGTATAGAGGGTGTAACCCAGGATCATTTTACCACTGAGCCACATCCCCATCCCTTTTTAAATTTTACACTAAGTTGCTTAAGGCCTTGCTAAGTTGCTGAGGCTGGTTTTTGAACTCGGGATCTTTCTGCCTCATACTCCCCAGCTGTTGCGATGCAGGTGTGTACCACTGAGAGTTTTAATCAGGAAAGAATGTTATTTTTGTGTGTGTGTGTGTGTGTGCCTTTCAAAATGATATTGGATTCTGTCTTCTAGTTTTTTAGCATGGTGAATTACACCGAATAGTTTTTCAAATGTTAACCTCATATTTCTGGGACAAACTCCACTTGGTTATGCTATAATTTATATTATAACTATCTGTGTATGTAAGTGGATTATGTTTGCTAAGGAATTTTTTTTTTTTTTTTTGGTACCGGGGATTGAATCTAAGGATACTTAACCACTGAGCCACATCCCAAGCCCTTTTTATTTTTGCTTTGAGACACTGTCTCCTTAAGTTGCTTAGTGCCTAACTAAGTTGCTAAGGCTGGTTTTGAACTTTCCATCCTCTTGCCTTAGCCTCTCAAGCCATTGGGATTACAGGTGTGTACCACCATGCCCTTGCTAAGGAATTTGTTGAGTGTTTTTGTATCTTTGTTTATGGATCATTTTCTTGTAATGTCTATAGGATTTATAGTATACATCTTTAACTTATAACACCTTCAAGTGATATTAGTATAAAAACTTAAAATGGTGTTTTATTTCTCCCTCTTGTTATGCTATTATTGTCAAAAGTATGTTATATAAGACTGGTGGCACGCACCTGTAATCTCTGACTCAGGAGGCTAAGGCAGAAGAATCATAAGTTTTGAGGCCAACCTCAGCAACTTAGCAAGACCCTATCTCAAAATAAGAAGGGCTGGGGATGTGACTTTGTGGTAAAGCACCCCTGAATATAATCCCCAGTACAAAATTTAAAAAAAAACCCAGAAAACTGTGTTATAAACTCATACTACATTCACCTATTAAAGTGATTTGAATAAGAAGGAAAAAACTCTATTTTACCCATGTAGTTACAATTGTACAGTTTCTAGTGCTGTTCATTTCTTTGCATAGATCTGTATTTCTAATGGTATTATTATTTTTTTTATTAGAGGGAGTTCCTTTAACATTTATTGTAGTGTGAGTCTACTGGTGATGAATTCTTTCAGCTTTTGTATATCTAAAAGGGTATTTTGCATTATATTTCAAAGATATTACTGTTTTTCTGTTGGAATAAAACTCTAGGTTGTCAAATTTCTTTTAGTTCTTCTTGTGTGTATGTATGTGTGTGTGTGTATGCATGTGCGCTGCTGGGGAACAAACCCAGGGCCTTGGGCCCTGGGTATTCGAGGCAAGCACTCTGCCACTGAACTAAATCCCAGCTCACTCTTTCAGTACTATAGTTGTGTTATGCCATTATTTTCACACTTCCTGTTGTTTTTGCAAGAAATTGGCTGTCATCTTTGTTCCTCCATACATTACATGTCTTCTCCCTCTCCTACTACTTAAATTATTATAATTAACATGTTAATTATACAGATAAGTGGCTTTCATTGTGACATTTCCATACTTGCAGATATTTTGCTTTGATCATGTTCACTGTTCCTGTGTCTGGTATTGTTACTTAAAATTTTTTTCTCTTTATCACTGATTTTGAGCAATTTGATTATGATGTGCCTTGAGGTAGTTTTCATATATTATACTGATGTCCATTGAACTTCTTGGATCTGTGGGCTTATGGTTTTAACCAAATTTGGAGAAATTTCAGCCATTATCTCTTCAAATATTCCTTTTATCCTCAACTATCTGTCATCTTCTCAGGAACTCCAGTTATACATATATTTTTCCCCCCTCTGTACTGGGGATTGAACCCAGAAAATACTAGACACGCTCTGCCACTGAGCTACATCCCCAATCCTTTTATTTTGAAACAAGTTCTTGCTCAGTTGCCCATGCTGGCCTCAAACTTGGATCTTCCTGCCTCAGCTTCCCTGTAGCTGGAATGGTAGGTATGTGCCACCCTATTCATCTGCTGCTTTATTTATTTTTAAATTTCTTTTTCTATTGTGTGTGTGTTTTGGATAGTTGTTTTTTTTTTTTTTTTCCAGCATCTTCAAGTTTACCATGTTTTTCTTCAGTAGTGTCTAATCTGCTGTTGAGTCCATTTTCCATTCAGTATATTACTGTCATGAATTGTCATTTTTATTTTAGAAAGTTTTAGCAGGGGAGGGGTACTGGGAATTGAACACAGGGGTGCTTTACCACTGAGCTACATCCCCAGCCCTTTTAAAAAAATTTTTATTTTGATACAGGGTCTTGCTAAGTTGCTGAGGCTGGCCTTGACCTTGAGATCCTCCTGCTTCAGCCTCCAGAGTTACCAGGATTATAAGTATACACCACCATATCTGGCTATTTTAGAAATTTGATTTGGATCTCTTTTTAAAAAACAATGTCTCAGATTTTTGAACATGTGGAAAGTAGTTATAAAAACTATTTCATAAGCCCATGAGCTGGTATGTACTAGGCAAGTACTCTATTACTAATTTATACCCACATCCCATATTTACTAATTCTTACATCTTGTCAATTCTGGGTTGTTTGGGATTGGTTACTTCATCTCCTTGTTATAAGTCATAGTTTCCTGCTTTTTTTCACACCTGGTAATTTTTGTTTGGATGCCAGACAATGTGAATTTCACCTAATTGTTTGCTGAATATTTTTGAATTCTTATAAAAATTCTTGAGTTTTGTTCTGGAATGCAGTTACATGGCTTGGAGATGATTTGTTCTTTTTGGGTCTTGTTTTGCTAGGTGGGACCAGAGCCATACTCAGTCTAGGGCTAATAATAACCCCACTGCTGAGGCAAGACCCTCTGGTGAATTCTATCCAGGGCCTACCTTTTCCAATCTGGCAGGTGAGAACAAGCAGGGAGTAGCAGCAGGTCACAGGATGTTCTCCAGACTTGATGTCTCTTTTCAGGCTGGCATGATGTCCCCCTCCCATCCCCTCCTTTCCTTTTCCAAGGCCCTTATTGTTGTGTTTGTTTGTGTTTCAGCTGATCCCTGTTAAATCTGATCCTTCTTATCCTGCATTGGTCAGTAAGATGAGGATCTGACTTTCATTCACCCATTCTCACCCTTCCACTCTTCCCATCTTTAATATATCCACTCTAGATTTTTTTTTTTTTTTTTTTGCTTTAACTGATTGTGCTTACATTATTATATCATAAAATGTGATGGCTTTTCCCTTTCTGAACAACTTTTTGTTCTCTCTGTAGTTGTTTTTGTTTCCTTAGGTTTTTTTCTTTTCTTTTTTTTTTTTTTTTTGGGGGGGGTGGCACTGGGGATTGAACCCAGGGCCTTATATATGAGAGGCAAGCACTCTACCAACTGAGCTATATCCCCAACCCTTGTTTTCTTTTTATTTAATTTTTTTTTTTTCTGTGTTAGAGATTGAATCTAGGACCTTTTTTATACTAGGCAAGCTCTTTACTACTGAGCTATATACTCTAGTCCTGCCAAGTGTTCTGTGTACCTTTTGATTAGTCACATTCTTCACTAACTGTCTAAATTTCCCAAGATGTCAGTTCCATTAGGTATTCTGTCAAATTCATTTTTCTGAAGAAGACTCTTTAACATCCTTCTGCCCTATGACAGCACAGACTAGGCAACCTTCAAAATCCTGGGCATTTCCTTTACTGCCCTTCTACTTCCTGTATCCCTAGTCTTCCCCTTGGGTGCTTTACTCTCTAGTTTCAGTACAGCATATTCTCTGTAGTTTCGGGAGAGAGGACCATGTTCGGGTGGTAGGTTTGAGACTGTGCCACCCTGACCCTGGATAATTCGGTTGATAAATGAATATAGAAATCTGGGTTGGAAATTTTTTTCTTTCAGCATCTTCAGGACATTACTCAATGGACCTTTTAGGTTCCAGAGTTCATATTGCAGTCTAATATAATTCCACATTCTTTGTGAGGATGAGCTGTTAATACTATTTTATACCATGAGGTAGTCTACATCTCATTTAAAAAAAAAAAATCTTTCCAAGAAGGCTTGCCTTGTTAAAGTTTAGAAGACTCCATTAAAAAAAAAAAAAAAAATGAATGTGAAAATCTAATCAGGAAAAAATTATCAGAACAATTTTTGGGTTATTTAGACCCATTAACTTATGTTTATGATCTTGGTGTGAAGGGCATTTTAAAAAATGGTTCAGGTTAACAATGAAGATAATATCTGAGAACAGACTGTTCTGGCGAGGACAAATGATTGGCATAATTATGGGCTTTCATCAGAGCTATGGTTCTCAGCTCCAGTTTGGATCTATTGAAGAAGCTTCAAGATATGATGCCTGAGACTCACTTAGACCGAGTCGATCAGAATCTCAGGGGATGCCCAAACATTGACAGTTTTCAAGCTTGCAGTTGGCTTTAATACATATGAAGGCAAAAAAACTAGAGCTTAGAAGGCCTTTACTTTTCAGTTTGTGCTTTATGGACCAGCACAACAGCATCACTTGGGAAATTGTTAGAATAGAGACTCTTGGGCACCACTCCAATTCTGTGGGATCAGGATCTGTATTTGTTATTTCTATATTCACTAAAATTTGAAAGACAAGTGAATTAACCTCATTTATCCATATGACAGATATTTACAAGCACCCATTGTATGCCAGAGTCTGCTAGAATGGGGATGGGTCTGTTGAGTTTTTTGCTGCTCTCATTTGTAGTTTTTTGGGGGGGCGGTTACTGGAGATTAAATCCAGGGACACTCAACCCCTGAGCCACATCCACAGCCCTATTTTGTATTTTATTTAGAGACAGGGTCTCATTGAGTTGCTTAGTGCCTCGCTGTTGCTGAGGCTGGCTTTGAACCCACAATCCTCCTGTCTCAGCCTCCCAAGCCTTTGGGATTACAAGTGTGTGCCATCGCGCCAAGCTCATTTGTAATTTTTTGTTTCTCCAGTTTAAAAAAAAATAATTCTGTTATTTTTTGTGGTTATAATATTTTATGATTCTTGTCTGAAATTTTCTTCTTTTGGGCATCTGGTAATTTTTTTATTGTCTGCTCTTAAGGACTACAGTGCTCTAAGGCCTTTGAACTTTGGTGACCCGGATGGCCCATTTGTTGGTATGGATGGCTCCCAGTGTTGGTATCTTTACATCTTTCTTGGCTTGGTCAGAGGCCCTAGAGAACACATCTTTTGTCTCTTAAGAGAGTGGAGGCTTTAGTTCTTAGGTAGAAAAGGAACTGGGATCTTGGCATACTGCCTGTGCTTCCCTTGTTTGGGATGTGCACCTCCTATTGTCCACAAAGCTCCTTGGAAAGACCTTCAGCTTATCTCTCTGGGGAAATTTTTGGCTTTGATAGGGTGTGGAGGGGCAATCACCTTTGATTGTATTGGGAAGTAAAGTCTTACTGTTTTTTAAATTTTTTTTCCCTTCAGTAATGAGGATCAAACCCAGGACCTCACACATGCTAGGCAAGTGCTTGACCACTGAGCCACATCCCCAGCTCTTTTATAGTTTGATAAAGGGTCTTGCTAAGTTGCCAAGGTCAGCCTTGAACTTGTGATTTTCCTGCCTCATCCTTTTGAGTTTCTGGAATTACAGGTGTGTACCACTGAGCTTAACTTACTATTTCTTAAATAGCTTCTAAGTATAAGTACTCCTGCATTTTCCTTCAGACACATCACCTCTTCTTTCATAGGTGCCTGGGGCTGCCAGTTCTAGGCCTTCAGAGGATTTTGAGGTCATTGAGTTCCTCTCATTTTGTAATCTGTGATTATCTCAGGTGCTCTCTGTTGTCACTGGCCTATCTGCTTTTCAGCTTCCAAAGATATATGTTTGTCCGATCTACCAGTTTCCCCAGCCTTAGGAACTATGCCATTCAAAACAAAACAACAACAAAAAAAATTTATTATTATTTTGGTAGAGTTTTAGGAAAGAGTGAAATGATCTGCATGGGTCAATCTAGTCTTTTCCTGGGATCTTGGCCTCTTTAAACTATCTTATAAAATCCATAAATTCATTTAGCACCAGAGGACAGTACAGTATATATTTGACATATCTGATACAGTGGAATGGATATTAGACTTCCACTCTTTCCTCCAGAGACTTGAATCCACAAGCCAAGCAGTTTTGCTTATGGTTGTATGTGGACTAAATTCTGGCTTTATCTTTTACCCTCATCTGTAAAATTTATGGATAGAGTAGAGTACCTAGGAGGGTTTTAAATCAATCAGTGCATAGGAAGCATGTAATAAAGAGTTTGTACATACTGTCATTGTTA
Source organism: Marmota monax (assembly GCF_021218885.2). Lineage (NCBI taxonomy): Eukaryota > Metazoa > Chordata > Mammalia > Rodentia > Sciuridae > Marmota > Marmota monax. Next base: position 7,330,212 of record NW_026693473.1, on the reverse strand, counting down.
TTTTGTTTGTTTGTTTGTTTTTGTACCAGGGATTGAACCCAGGGGTGCTTAACCACTGAGCCATATCCCTAGTCCTTTTTGGACTTTAAATTTTGAGACAGTCTCACTAATTTGCTTTGGGCTTCCTTAAGTTGCTGAGGCTGGCTTTGAACTTTCAATCCTTCTGCTTCTGTCTCCCGAGCCACTAGTATTACAGAGGTGCACCACCATACCATCTTCTTGAAGACCCAGTCTGTTGACTTGTGTTTCTTCAGATTTCCCCAGAATCCCTAGCTCAGAGTGAACACATATTAGGTACATGATGAGTGACTGAAGAGAGGGATGGGGTACGGGGGTTTGGCCTGGTCCCTCCCTTTAGCAGCTACCCCCACCCCACCGCCCCCAAACTAGGTGGGGCAACACTGGCTTTTTCCTGTCTGTCTTCTTATGTTGTACAACTAAATGAGATGGGGTTCCCTCTCTGGGCCCCTGAACTTCACCAGTTCCTGACCTTGGTAGGGCTTCCCCTCCATGGACAAAAAACTAGCACTCTGAACATTTGCTCTGCTCTAACTGCAGGGATCCATCCCTTATGACAACTTCTTAATGCCTTGGACTGGGTAAACTCTTTCCCCTTTCAGGATCTGAGTTTCTTCATTGGTCAAATGGATGAGAAGGATGTGATGGGTTTTAATGTGTATATCTTAAAGTCCCTGACATTTCTCTCACTCCCATGCCCTTCTAAGCTCTGCAGCCTGCATGGGTTGCATGTTTCTAGTCCTGGGGTTTTCATGTAGACAAAGTCTGAAGGGGATGAGCAGTGTTTCTTGCAGAGTAACTGTTCTGAATCTCCTCACCACTATTCCTTTCCCCACCCAACCTCCAGGGCCCAACAATAGCTCCCTTCAGCTTTGGACTCTCGCTGTGGGGGTGGGGTGGGATGGGGTGAGGCTTGAGCCAGCAGTGGGCAGGGTAACCAGCTGGATAGCCTCTGTGCAAACCCTGGAAGAGCTCCGAGAGTGGCAAACTGCTGAGAGTTGGACTGTATCCTTCTTCCCACCTACTTTCCTCTCTTCCTTGGGTTCACTGCTGGGCCTTGGTATTGTGTTGGTGCCTGAGCAAGATGATTGGCAAGAGGAAGCTCTTGGCATCTTAGTCAAGGAACTGAACATGCATGATGTGCATGGCCATGAGACCCAGAGAGCCACAGGAATTTGTCTTCTGTCACATATTACTAGTGCTTGTGTGTGAGTGTGGGAAGTGAGGGATATCCAGGAGTACTTTAGGGTTTTCAGTATCACATCTGGATGGCAGGGTTGGCATACTACTGTTTAGCTGCTGCAGCATGAAATAGCTTCATCACATTTTCAGGACCAACTTGGGACAGATGATGAGTTCAGCACGATTTGTTGTGTTGTTCAGTAGGCCTTTACCTTCCTCTCTAAAAGTTACACCTTCTCCATTGGAGTAGGAGTAGATAAGTCATAGGAGGGGCCCTATGTCTGGTTTTTTGTACTCTGCCACACCACCCTGGCCCTCCCTGGATCCCCTTTATTCTCTCAGTAAAGCTGGGATGCCTGACAAGCCCAGACTTTCATTCTTGCATCCTGTGGCCCAACTCTTCTCTGTAGTCTGGTGAGAAGGCCCCTTAGTGAAGGCTGGTGAAGGCTTGGCTGAATTGTCCATGGGTCTGAAACAGCTTGGTGGGAGCTAAGTAGCTTAGTGGGTCTGGGACAGGAGTGGCTATTATGAGATTGACAGTTCTCTTCCCATGAAGTTGCTAGCTTTTCTGGATTAGAAATAATGGGCAGGGGCAAAGCTGAAGCAGGGGGAGGGTAACCAGTGGGTATGTATCCACTGGGGAAGTCAAGTGGAAAGAGCACAAAAGAAAAGAGGCAAACTTTCTCCATTGTTTGTCACTAAGGCTGAAGTCTTTTTATCAAACTCTCAACCAGGTCCATTGCACTTTACAATGTGTAAACCACAGTACAGGCGTTCAGTAGAATTGTATACTAATACAGAGAGTTACAGAGAGTGACTCTTTAAGAATTGGAGCATGGTGGATAATTTAACCTTTGAAATACTTTTGGTGTGCTTATACTACTCTGGTTTAAAATTTTTTAAAAAACATTTTTGTGGTGCTAGGAATTGAACTTAGGGTCTCCCCCATGCTAGTCAAACACTCTACCACTGAGCTACATCCCCAGCCCTCTACTAACCCTTATTTATAAATGTTCTTTAACAAAAACAAACATGGGGATATGCAAATAACGGTTTGGAGATAGGAAATGGGATTTTACACAAGAGATGGCATTTGATAGGGGTCTTGAATGGTATAGAGGAGTTCATTTTATAGATAAAAAGTGTCACAAATAATAGCTCAGAGGCATTAAAATTAAGGAATAAGGTATGGCTGGGGAAAAGCAAGCATTTGACTTTATTGAGACACAAGACATTTGAAATAAATGGTAGTGTGGAGGTGAAGAAATAGAGTAGATCCTGAAGGACCTTATGTGCCAACAGAGAGTTTGACTCAGAAGTATGGAAGGATGCAAGAGGGGTGATCTCAGGTCTTTTTATACTCTCACAGGACAAGAGGTGTCTCCAAAGGTTCCAGGGAGCTCCCAGAGAGAAGGTGGAACCTGATTCGGAACCAGTGGGGTTCTTTGCATACATGACAGAATAGAATTTCAGCACATTACCACCAGGCACAGATGGTTTATTTAGGAAGTAGGTATACATTCAAGGGAAAGTGAGGGTCATCTTGAAAGAGATGCCTTTGGAGGTAAAGCAAGGAATATTCATTTGAGGGAGAGAGTAGGCCATCTCCAGAGTGAGAAATGTGGTCTTTGGGTTCTCAGGTCTTCTTTAAAGGAAACTTGTTGAGGGGTGGGTATGGGAAGGTATGTGGGAATGGTATCATCATTCTGGTAATCTCAATACTGGTCTGGATCATTAGGATAATGTGGTCTTCATTAGTTGATTGATAGCACTGGAAAGTCTCCTGAATTATAGATTTCCTCAAGATATCCTGCCTCTTTGCTTCATCTGTACCGGAGGGTTTAATTAATATGCTCAGGTAGACTTACAGATTTCCAAGGAATCTGGGAATAATAGGCCTAGAAGGGAGATAGGGTTAGAGAGTACAGACCTGGAAGAGTACGTGGAACTTCTAGATTAAAATTATTTTCTTGCCAGGTGTGGTGGCGTAGGTTTGTAATCCCAGTGGTGATGGAGGCTGAGGCAGGAGGATCATGAGTTCACAGCCAGCCTCGGCAACTTAGTGAGGCACTTAGCAACTTAATGAGACTCTGTCTCTAAATAAAATATTTTATTTTCTTGTCCTTCCTTTGGGTCTCCTTTCTACCTATTATTTCTTCTACCTCAAGATGGCAATGACAAAACAGGCAACCATGTGCCAAGTGCTATTGTAGTCATTCCCCCACCCTCTCTCTTTTTTTTTTTTTTTGGTACCAGGGATTGAATTCAGGAGAGCTTAGTCACCGAGCCATATCCCCAGTCCCTTTTGCATTTTATTTTAAGACAGGGTCTCACTGAGTTGCTGAAGCTGGCTGTGAACTCATAATTCTCCTGCCTTAGCCTCCAGAGCCACTGGGATTATAAGTGGGCTCCACTAAGCCTGTCATTGACTCTTTTTTTTGGGGGGGGGAGGTGCCAGGGATTGAACTTAACCACTGAGACACACCCCCAGCCCTATTTGGAATTTTATTTAGAGACAGAGTCTCACTGAATTGCTTAGTGCCTTGCTGTTGCTGAGGCTGGCTTTGAACTCAAAATCCTCCTGCCTCAGCCTCCTGAGCCACTGTGATTACACAAATGCACCACTGCACCGGGCAAGTCATTGACTCTTCAACAACTCTGTGAGGGAGATTTTGTTTATCCACACTTTACAGAAAGAAATTGAAATTTAGGGGTTAAGTGATTTGCCCAAAAGTTGTTCATCTATAAAGTGTGAAATTAAGATTTTGGCTCAGGTCTGTGTGATTTCTAATCCCAGGGGAATTGATTAGGGGGAATACTGAGGTTGAAACAACATGATTTTGTAGTGGCCTGGTGGAATAGGAGGTAAAGGAAGGAGGAGTCCTGGCTGGATATGGGTAGTATGGCTTCTGACCTGAGTTGGCTTGTGATGCTTTCAGTCAGGATACAGGAGCAGGATTAGCAGAGCTCAAGGGGGTGATGATGAGCTCAGTTTATGCTACAGATTGTGACACTTGTGCAGCCTCCCGATGGAACCATCCTGTAAATGTCTGGAAATGTGAGGCGAGAGCTTTAGAAGCTCAGGATTGGAGGTAGTCAGCATAGGGTGGAAATAGGATCCTTGGGAGTAGAGGAATTGCTCCCCAGAAGTAGATCATCCTTTAACAAGAGAATAAAGGGTGAGGTCAAAAGTCTTAGGAAATAGCAACAGCTAAGCAAGGTGAAGAGACTTTAAGGCCTAGCACTGCCTGCAAACACATTTTAGCCTTGCCTGCCCTCAGGACGTCAGTGGCCAGGCTCCCCATGGAAAGGAGTGGACCCCATGTAATGGAGATGAAGAGGGTGTGGACAGCTATGTTGTGTGTCTGAATCACTCCCTTCTCATCCTTGGCCCCTGACCAGTATGATGTAAGACCAGGCTGACCTGAAGGTGCAGGGTTGCCTGGTACATTTCCCTTTGGGATGAGGTTCGGAGAGACTCCTTCCTGGCTGTGGTCCAGAAGCTTGGGCCCTGCATAGAGGTGAGTTAAGGCTAACTGAACTTTGTGGGGCTCACATGGGGAGGCAAGATAACTCTCTGGCAATGGGGTGGTGAGGGGGAACTGAAAGTCCTCCTGTCTTCTCCATGTGTTTTTATTCCTCTGGGCTTGGAGAAGAGGGAGGCAGAGGTAGGAGAGGGCCAGTTTGGAGTAAGGTTGGCATATATTCCCAAGAATATGATAGCTTGTTTTGGAAAAATCTCTTGGCCGGAAATTGCATGTCATGTCTGCTCCTCAGTGTGGATATGCCACTTCATTGGTGGTGTTGGAGAGCCTCTGGAGAGGGGAGTGGACAGCAGACTTAGGCTGTCCCTAGTTACTCCTGACTCCCTTTAGTTACATGGCATGGAGTGATAAAGGGGTAAATAAAAACCAGAGGGGTGTACATGTGGGGTGTTCCCTGATTCCCAGAGGTGGTTTAACTCTTGTAGGTGTCACAAGGTGGTGTTGGGAGGTAGGATTTCTATGGGGATGAGGCAGGGAGAAAACAAGAAGGGAGAATGGATTGGATCAGAACTTTTATCCAACTAGGGCAAGAAGGGGTAGATGTGGCATTTTCAGCTTTCCTTATTTCACAGCTTGGTGGCTTTGGGTTCTGCAGCCATAGGTGTTCCCAAGACTAGTTTCTCTCCATGGCTGTGATAAGATACCAAGGAGCTTCTGTACAGAATAAAACCATGTGTTCTGGACCCCCTGCCTGGCAAGAGTACTGCCCATACCCCATCAAGCTTTAAGATGAGGAGTGAGCCTATTGTAAACTCACCCAGTGCCCTCCTGGGGTCTCTTTCCTCAACCTGGAAGCTGAGTGGAGAAGGGGATGTCTTATTTTTTTTTCCTCTGCCCCAACCCAGGGAGGAGTGAAGGTATCCTGATCTCAGCCCTAAGTACCTAGTAGGAAAGAGTCAGTGGATGCTTCAGATGCTATTAGAATGAGAGGGTGTGTGTTAGCACCTTGGGACCCTGGGGGCTAGAGGGAGAGGAGGAGCCTCTACAGTGGAACTTCCTGTGTTGGCTGGCCATGGCCTCACCCCAGGGCTGGGTGAGGCACCCCTGCGTGGGCATGTGTTGGAGCATTTCTTCCAACGCTTCTGGAGTTACTCTGAAGTCGGAGAGGAACTTCAGTATGAAGGCCTGCCCTGTACTCCTAGGTGCAGAGGAGAGGGTGAGGTCAAGGCCTCCAAAGATGAGGCACAGGCTGAGGCAGGTCAGGGTGGGTGGGCCGCTGTCTCCCTCCAGTGTGGGAGTTGTGGCTTGCATGATTGAGTGAGGAGTGGCTTGGTGGGGTTCCTGATTGGAACTACACAAGTTGAGCAGTTGGGCTCCTGGCATTCTTGGAGCAGAGTAGAAGCTGAGGCAGGTGGAGGAATAGGTTTCAGGCCCCAGGATGTCTAGAAAGAAGGAACTCTGGTCTAGTTGCAATGGACACTTTTCTTCTGTGGTGTCTTAGATTTGGACCCCCCTTATCATGGGATATGGGGGTGCTTGTATTCCAGAGGACCTAATTAGTTGCTCTGAATTCCTGGAGGTGGGTCAAGGACTGAGAAGAGCTGTGGTTCTGTGATCAGTGAGGGTTGGGCCTCCGCGCTGTCTTTCTTGAGGATCATACCTGGCAAAGCTAGCTTGCTGTTTTATTGGCTGGGGCAGGGCAGAGGGGAGCAGTGCTGCACAGTCGAATGGAGGCTGTGGACAGGATTGGGGAAGGGGACAGAGGCAGACCCTGCAGGAGAGTCTCCAGCCACCCTTCTTGGACCTGAAGCTATAAGGTATGGGGCCGGGTGTGGTGGACTGGAGCCATTTCCCAGCTGAGGCTCTTTAGCAATCCCTGCCCTCTTGGAGGATGCTCGAGGCCCATCCCCCCTGGACGCAAGCAGTGACGCTGGCGCTGCCGTTGGATGGGCGGGAGCTGCAGGCGGCTGCTGCTTCCCTCCCTGGCCTAACGCTGAAATTTGGGCTTCATGGGGGAGAGATCTGCTTACCAGCGCCTGGCTGGGAGTGAGGAGGGACAGCAGGTAATGGGAACACCTAGGTAATAGTTAGGTACCTGAGGCCCAAGCCCCATCATAAGCGGTGAGCAGAGGCCCAACCCTGCACTGTGCAGCAACCTCCTAGGAGTACAGTGTCTGTGTTTCTGGGCCTGGGACCCATCCTGGGGGCTAGGAGACTGGGTAAAGAATGATGATGTATGAATGTGCGCGTGTGTGTGCATGCGGGTGTGCATGCATGTGTGGAGGAGGGAGCAGTGGTTGAACGGGTGATGTTAGTGGTGAATTGCTGATGCTAGCCTTTGCCATGGTGTGCATAGGTCCCCTGGGACTCAAGCTGCCTTTTGGGCTTTCTGTAATGCCCCCTAGGATCCTAGGAAGCAAGCACTGCTGGGGTTCAAGTTCAGTCTTCTATGGGAACCTTGTCTGTGTATCCTGGGCATACCTATTTACAGCTTATTGAGTATATATATCAAGTTAACGACCCTGTAGCTTTGGAAAATGTGGTCACTGTTTATGGGGCTTCTTCCCTTCCATTTGAGATCAAGCATTTTTTCTCTTAGCCAGCAGGGGGCAGTAGCTGATAGGAGAAAGGGAATATGCTGGAGAGTTTTGAGGCAGAAAGTGTGGGGCTGTTGCCTATGGCTAGGAGTAAGGTGTTCAGGAATGGACCTGGCTCTTACCCCCAATATACATTGCTTCTCTTTACAGCCCTCTACAGCTGTGTTTTTGGAAAAGCTGCTAGAACTTGTTCTTACTGTACACCTAAGAAAAGTGTCAGACCAGGTGTGGTGGCCCACACCTGTAATTCCAGCTACTCTGGAAGCTGAGGCAGGAGGGTCGCAAATTAGAAGCTAGCCTCAGCAACTTAGCAAGACTGTGCCCTAAAATAAATAAGTAAATAAGGTATGTGTGTGTGTGTTTACTTATTTATTTAAATTTTTATTTTTATTTATATTAATTTGGTGCTGAGGATCGACCCAGGGCCTCACTTGTGCTAGGCACACGCTGCACCACTGAGCCACAACCCCAGCCCAAATAAGTTATATTTTAAAAGGACTATGGATGCTTCCCTGGGTTTAATTAATCCCTAGTAATAAAAACAGGGAAGGGGTCAGGCATAGAATTCTGGTGGATTTTTGGTGCACATCTTTTTGGGATGACTAGAATTTTTAATCTGGCTGTTCTGATCCAATACCCCCATCTTGCAGTAGAGGGAATCCTGTTTAGGTTATCTCCTAACCACAGGTCACTGGGTCCCCTTCAAGGTGGTACGTGATAGATGGTAGTAGGCTACTCCAGTCTGAGGATGTGGTCTGCTAGCTTATGGGAAAAAGTAATTATCCAGGTAACTTCATTCTGACTTTTCTTGTCCATTAGCTCTGACCTACCTCTCTGACTAGTTATTCACTTGGACTGAGGGGAGGCTGTACCTTGCTGTCCATAGCTTTATGTGGTAAATGACAGGGAGAGGGAAAGAAGTACTGACGGTTGCCTACCCCCATCAGAATAGGAAATGACTGTTCCTGCAGAAACCCCCAGGAATGTTAAGCAGTATAAGAGGCCTTTGAAAAAGAGCCTGGGATGCTGAATCCCTAAAACTCTTAACCCCAGCTGCTTACCCTGCCAGCCAGCTGGGGTTCCCTGAACTGATGACCAGCTGAATAGGGACAAGAGATCAGTGTGCAAGAAAAAGGGGCTCCTCAGGCATGGCCAGGGGGGATGGGGAGCAGGAAAGGACTTCTTGCAGCTGTCAGGTGTGTTTGGGGGCCGTAATGAGGGGTTTGTAAGAGCAGCTGGCTCCCTTTGAGAAGGGGCAGAGGGACCATTTGTCAGCTCTAGGAACATGGGGGGCCTATGGGGACTTGATATAGTATGTCCAGTCCTCTTAAACTGTCTGTTTTCTCTGTGGGGTGCTATACAAGAGGTATCTTGTAGCCTGGGATCCTATAGCTTTGGTACATGCATCCCAGCAGAGGTCTGGGGACATATTTGTTTGAGACCTTTGCCAGCTGGGAAGGAGGCACCCTGCATTTTGCAGGCAGACAAGGCAGTCCTAGGGTAGGGGGTGGAGATCTTCACACTCCCCCCGCCCTTGCTCTTGGCTGGACTGCCCCACTCTGGCAAGCTGTGGGCCTCCTATTTCCGTCGGGCACCAGGGTAACAGGGCGACATTAGGGACTGAGCCAGGAGACGCCCAGCCAAGACTGGGACTTGGGGATGGGGGAGGGTTCCTGAAGGATCAATCTGCAGGGTCCAGCAAAGATTCTGGGGTTCATGATCCCTATTCAGGTTATATTCTATTCACCAGTCCTAGATAAGCTCTATGGGGGCCTGCAACCCCTTGTCCACACATGCTATTTGAGTCACATCACCCGCACCATGAAATCCCAGGAGTTGTCTGCAACTGTGAGGGCAGCAGTGGAAGCCAGAGACAGGGGGCCTTGTGTATGGGGTGGCAGGGGGGCCAGTGCGGGTGGCTGAGAGGAAGAGTCCCCCCTCCCATTCCTGCCGTCCTCTTGGCAGTGATTCAGAAAGGTCCTTTTTCAGCCAGTGTCAGAGCTGCTCAGCTGGGAAGGGAGGGAGGAGGGAAGGCGGGCAGACAGGCAGGCAGCAGTCGGGTGGGGGAGCCAGGGAGTAGGGCTGGAGCTGTGGCCACTGCACTGGAGAGAAGACAGAAACAGACAGGACCCAGGCTGCAGCCAGTTGTAGAAGTACAGCGGGGCTTGCAGTAAATCAGAGGGGACTACTCTGTTCTTCTGCCCCATTTCTCATACTCATCCCCCGTGTGAGATTTGGGGGACTTGGAAGAGACCTCTGGTCAACTTCCCTCTGGGCAGAGCATAAAACTCAGGAGCTGAGGCCCTTGTTCGCCCATTCCCAGGCCACAGCCCCATTGACCTGATCAGAGTTGAGTTCTGTGGAGATGCCGGCAGCTCCAGCTCGTCGGTTCCCTGGCCTAGAGCTCTCCTTCCCTCTCCTGGCCAGACTGCGGCGACGGCTGTACACAGTGAGTGGGGGGCTAGGGTTGGACTGGCTGGGACAGGGGCAGCTCCTCATTAGCAGCACTTTACTGAGGGGCATAGGAAAACTGGGGATGTTGTAGAACACCTCCTGTGAGGGCTTCAGTGGGGGTTCTGGGCTAAGTGGTCTTTCCTTTCCATCTGCTACATTCATTCTGATTTGTATGTGTTAGAAAAGTAGAAGCAGGATCCCGCTCAAGTGTGTGCTTGTATGTCAGCTGCACGTGTCAGACACACGTATGCAAAATCTACCCCATGCTGGGGGCCAGGCACACGCAGAATTGGACTGTCTGAGCTGGAGGAAGTTGTGGCAATACTCTGCTTCCACAGACAAAGAAATGGGCTGGAGGTGGAGATAGGAGAGGGGAGGTAAACTGTCCAGGGTCACCCTGGGCTTAGCAGCAAAGACAGGACTGGGACCCTGACTCCTTTCTTCTCACTGGGATCCCAGTGTTCTTCCCAGTCTTCCCACACACCCCCTACGCAGCCATCCTGTTCTTTAGGCTGGGGAGCAGGGTGGGGGGTGTCCAGCTGAGCAATTTTTTAGCTGGTGTTTCAGGAAAAGGGTACAGACCAGGCTGTGCTTTCTAAGTAGCTTCAGGATAGGCCCTCTGGGTTTTCCTCAGCCTTGATCACCCATGGCATGACTTTGAGCTGCTTTCCAGAGCCCAGAGGAGGGTAGGAATAGGAGAGCCTGGGGCCCTGGAACTTGGTTGAAGGAAAGGAGAGGAGGGGACCTATAGACTGCTTGCCCTGGTGTGGCAAACTTCTTGAGGCTTATCTGTATCACCAGTGGGACCACTTTGCTCCAGGGATAAGGCAGTGATGGTGGAAATGGTGGTGGGCTCTGCTTGGCCTGGCTACAGGGAGACCTGCCCGGGCCAGTGGTTTTCACACTGTACCTTTGGGCTTTATTCTGGGAAGCATTGATGCTCATCCACTTAAATGTCAAGCCCCCATTTTTGCAAGCAGATATTTTTGCTGAGGATAACAAGTTAATACAGTTAAAAGTTTAGTAAGCATAGTTTTGAAGTGTTGTATTTAAAAAAAATCTTACTCTTCTTAAATACAATAGAAATGTAACCAGTTTACTGTATGTAGTATCAGATAATCATAATGCCAACTTTACTATTTAGGAGAAATAAAATGGAAGTAGTTGACAATATTTTATGTATTCAGTATACACCTGTATACTGAACACATAAAATATTGAACAGCATAAGAAGTTGTCAGATTCTAGGACCTCAGGAAGACAATGTCTACAAGTGCTGACAGGAAAGTTTTGAAATAAGGGTGGATTGCCTTCACTGACATTTTTCTAAGTAGTAGGCTTTTACTATGTTATTGAATAAAGCAAAATCTAATCTTCTTTCAGTTTACATAGTAGTTTCATTCAAGAAAAACTCAGTGCATATTGAAACTATGAAAATACTTTCTTATACCTGTGTAAAATGGAATTAGTCTAGGTGTGGAGGATTATGAATGTTTTCTACCTGCAGGAATTAAGTTATGTGGGTTTGGGACAGTGTTTATGACGGTCCTGTGCACTGCAGGATAACTCATGTTTGTATCCTCCAGACACCCACTAAATGTCGCAGTATCCCCCACCCAACATTGTAACAACCAAAAATGTCCCCTAGAGGGATGTGCTTCCCTATGACAACCATCCAAATAAAGGGTTACAGCTTTAAGTTTGGAAACCACCCGGCTGGCCCAGCTGCCTGGCTCAGTTGCCTTGGTGGAAGAGCCAGGGTTTGAACTGAGGGCTTCTCATTCCCATTTGTCACTCTTTGTGTTGCTCTAAGCTGCCTGGGAAAGTCTGAGCTCTTGGCACTGAGTTGGCAGGACCACTGGGAACTGTGGGGGCAGGAGGCTCATGCTGGGCCTGGGTTGTGAGTGCCTGTTTCTCTTGGTGCATCTTATTGTGCTGAGAGCTGGGGATGAGGCCACCGCTAGGTTGTGAAGGGAGAATTGCTTGGCCCTCAGCCGGACAGCTGGCCTTTTCCCTCCTGCCTGTATTCCTCACTAGAAATGCAGTAATGGTCAGGGGCTGGCCTGACGGACCTGTTTTACTTGGACAGGGTTGGGCCTGCTGTCTGGTAGGTCAGCCTGTTTAGTTTTGAAGGTGCCACTGGCCTTTTTCTCTGGGTCTGAGAGTGTAGGTCAGAGGTCACTTACTGGTACTCATTGGCTGATTGTGGCCTGCAGATGTTTTGTTTTGCCAGCACAGTGTGTGTGTGTGTCTGTGTGTTTTTCAGACTTGAACTAGTTGACATCATTTAAAAGTCAGGAGAAAGATAAAAGTGTGATATGAAATCAAGAAACAGAACAGTGTGGGTAATGTGTGAATATTTATTTGTGAGAGGGGAAAACAGTTTCAAGGGGTACATAAAAGGCATTATTAGCATCTGGCCTTGAGAATAGGGAGATAGGTAGCTGTGCAGTAGGGGAGGAAATAATAAGACTCCTTTGTGCCTTTTGATTATTTTATTATGTGTACATACTACTTTTAAAAAAAGAAATTGCAAAAAAAAAAAAAAAACTGCAAGATTTTACGTAAATTTAGGTGTCTGATATTAAATAAATGGAAAGCTTTGATAATACTGGGCCACAGTCTCTTGTGACAACCATTGATAGGAGCTGAGCTGGGGTTGTCTGAAAGCCCACTCAGATCCCCACCCATCCCACTTACTTTGTGGCCCTGCAGGCATCTGAGTGGTTGCCTGTGAATTGGCCTTAGAATTGGTGGAAAAGGTCTGGTGATGTTAGGCATTGGGAGGAACTTTGGTTAGATCTTTCTGTAAGATAAACCTGATCTAAGGAGCCCATGGATGGGTAACAGGACATTACCATCCCCCAAATTTTTTAATTAAAAAAAATTTCCTTTTAATTTGTGATGGGTTTCTTTTTATATCAAGGTTTTATTTTTATCTTTATTTTTTAGGTGTAGTTGGACACAATGCCTTTATTTTATTTATTTATATGCGGTGTTGAGGATCGAACCCAGGGCCTTACATGTGCTAGGTGAGCACTCTACTGCTGAGAAACACCCTCAGCCTTTAATAAAAATTTTAGGAGCAAAAGTAGGTTTTTGGGCTGGGGATGTGGCTCAAGCGGTAGTGCGCTTGCCTGGCATGCGTGCGGCCCAGGTTCGATCCTCAGCACCACATACAAAGATGTTGTGTCTGCCCAAAAAAAACTAAAAAATAAATATTGAAAAATTCTCTCTCTCTCTCTCTCTCTCTCTCTCTCTCAAAAAAAAAGTAGGTTTTGTTTTCTGAAGAAATTATATATAGTTTTTAATCAGATTTTCAAAGGGCTTTTAAAGACCTCTAGAAACTTAGAAGCAGGTGAGGAAATTGAGCACAAAGAGATGATTTCTGGTCACAACAGCCATAGATCATATATGTTGTGATTAAGACTCTGACTCCTGACTGTTCCAGGGCCAGGGCTATATCTTAGCTGCTGCAGTTCTACCCTTGTTGATGGCAAGAATAGGGACATGTAGGTATAGAGTTTTGGGAAGCAAGCAGGTGGTCTCAGTTCTAGGCATCTATATAGTAAGATGTCACTTTGCCACTTCCCTGCATCCCTTGGTCCTTGAGCCATTGTTCCTTTCTCCACAGAGGCTGGGGAGCAGCAGCATGCAGCCAGAGGAGGGCACAGGCTGGTTGCTGGAGTTGCTGTCTGAGGTGCAGCTACAGCAGTACTTCCTTCGTCTTCGGGATGACCTCAATGTTACCCGTTTGTCCCACTTTGAATATGTTAAGAATGAGGACCTGGAGAAGATTGGCATGGGCCGGCCTGGTAGGTGGGACATTTGCCTTCCTTGCTTTTCCCCTCTGACCATTAACTTCTTCTGTCTTTTTTGGTGGTACTAGGGATTGAACCCAGGGCCATTCTCCCACTAAGTTACCTCCCCAGCCCTTTTTCTTTTGAGACAGGGTTTTGCTAAGGTGCAGCGGCTGACCTTGAACTTGAAAAGTTGAAAAGACTCCTTTCTCATCCTCCCTAATAGTACCTTCTCTGTCCTTAGGACGGCTGAGCACATGTTAGAATCCCTTTCTCATGGTTCCATGGGGTGGCAGCTGAGACCTCTGTTTGCCTGTTCCAGAGACCCTGAGGTGGAGTGGGAGGGGCATCAATAGATGCTGCACACAGGATTCACTGGGAACAATTTGCAGTTGTAAAGGTCAATCAGTTTGAGGAGAATGTAGTCTTAACTTGAGGCTCTGCTACTCAAGAGTAAATACATACCCCTTTTTGTTTGATCAGATATTTGTAGGATGTATTCCCTTACCCTTTAATAAGCACAGATTTGGACTGTTCTGTTTACTATTCTGAACACTAGTGGGGTCAGTGCCCAGAGATCTAAAAGAGAAGATAGGATAAAAACTTCCCTCTAATTTGAACTCATTTCTCTGTTTCTCTCCTTAAAGAAATGGTTGTAGCATCTAGAACTCATGGCATTCTTCAAAGAACATTAGAAACCTATCAGTACATTCAACTTAAAGTAGCTAGGGTAGTAATGTGCTAAAATAGATATCAATTTATTCTGCTTTTAGCTTGGATAGTTGGTTTCTGATACCAGTAACATAAGAAAATTTTATGAGAAGAAAACTAAAAATTGAGAAAATTTAATCCATTACCTTGATTTTTCTTGAGTTGAAAAGACTGCTACTATTCAATTTTTGTGGTTAAACACTTCCATCTAGTTTGAGAACCATTGCCTAGAAGTGGTATGCAGTGATCATCTGGTTAATGGAAACTCCTGGCAGGTTGAGATTGATTTAGTTAGTATCATTGTGGTGGGCAGTGTCTAGTGATGGGCCTACTCCATGAGGACCGAGGAAGCCTGTGAGGAGGACAGCGGCCTCTCCAGGGAGTGAGAGCTACCTAATAACATCTGATCTCCTTCCTTCCTTGCAGGCCAACGGCGGCTGTGGGAAGCTGTGAAGAGAAGGAAAGCCATGTGCAAACGCAAGTCCTGGATGAGCAAGGTGGGTGAGTGAAGAGTGGGGTCTGGGCAGCCTCAAGAGCCTCACTCTGCTGCCAGTCCTAGAAACCTTCCCCCATTCCCCAGGCAGGTATAATCTCGCTCTGTTTCCCTATACTTTGTACTGACCTCCCTCCTCCAGGGTCTTATCAAGCAGGGCACTTGTAGAGCTGGCCAAAACAGACATGTGAGCAGCCTGTGTGCAGCAAGGTCTTCTTAGCCCCTCTTGGTGTGTGGGAACAGGAGCGTGTTGACGGTGCATCTCTATTTGAACCTCGTTCTGGCTGAATGTTGGGGCCAGTGGCCTTTCTTGGTGTGCGGGGTGGTAGGGACTGTCTGGACATCTTGCGTTGTTTCCTCTTACCCACCCTTTATGATCTCTAGGTATCTGTGGTCATCTGGCCCTATCATAACTTCCTTGTGGCCTCCCCCACTACCTTGTCCTAATTTTGGTCTGTGGTGTAGTCAGTCCCAGGTCTGACTCAGTAGAGCTTTGCCCATTGTCTAGAAGACAATGAGAGAGGAAATGAGCCAGCTGGGGCCTCCCTCCCTACTTCTGGCCTCAGGGCTGGCGTAGAATGGGGGATGGGCAAGACAGAACAGCTGGACTGGGATTGGGCAGTAGAGATTTCCTGACTGCAGTCTGGCAAAAGGACTGTCTCTTGGGATCCTGTGGCCTTTGCTGGGGACACAGTTCTGGGCCTGGCCCAGGTTTTAGGGAAGGATGAATGTCTTGGGGCTGGTAAAGGCAGGAAGGTGGAGCTTTGTATGTACTGGGATTTGGGGTCTCCCATCAGCTCACAGTAGGTCTCTGGGAGGTCTGTGACCCTCTCCAGACTTTAGTTGTGTCTTCAGCAACAGTGCTAGTCCCATTACCCAGCTCACCTTGCAGGGCTTTGGAGAGCCTAGGTTCATCCTGGAATTAACGATTGTGAAGGGCCTTATAAGATGACATTGCTTGTAAACATAAGGAAGTCCAGTTTACTGGCAGGAAGGATGGAATGAGGCCAAAAGAGACCCTCAGAATTGAGACACCTCCTAGCACATTTAGATAAGGTTCCATTAACTTTTAAGTGGGATAGAAAGAATCTTCAGCCTGAAGCCATACTCTCGTACCCCAGTGAATGTGGCTAAGTCAGACTGACATGCCACTGCTGCTGTTACAGCTTTTTTCCTCCTGTCCTCTGACCTTTGGCCCCTTCCTCTCCAAACTAGACCTCAATGTCTCCTCTAGTCCTCATTCTTTTTCAGATCTTAATTCTAGGCACTCTTCCAGAAACCCAGCTGTCTTCCCAGTAAAAACACACGCGCGCGCGCGCACACACATACACACACACACTCTCTCTCTCTCTCTCTTTCTCTCTTCAACCTCATACTAAAATTATCCTCTCCCCTGGGCAGTATGAAGGGCAGCCGACTCCCTAGGGAGGGTGGAGACAGACAGCGCCAAATGGTCAACCCAGAGTAGGGGCCAGGGCTAAAAATGGACAGAGAGGTGTTTGTGGAGGGCCCCTCAGGCTCCTGCCCCAACTTTGTGGGTTAAGGGCTGGAATCTGTGATTGGTAGGGAGTGTAGGAAGGGAGGGGTGGAGCATGAGGAAGCCAGGGAGGAGACTCAGACTTAGGAAGCAAAGTGCCTGTGGCTTTGTGCTGTCTCAGTACCCACGTATGGGTGTGAGGCCACCACAGTCACTGGCTTCATGCCAGTCAGTCTGTTTCATATATTTACCATGAAGCCACTCTGCTGTAGGTTCCCTGTAGGGGGTGTGATATGGGGGGAGTATGGACTTCCAGCCAGTCTGTCCTCTGGCAATATAGTTCAACTTCTCTGAGGCTGAGCTGAGGTGCAGGTAGACTTAGAAGGGTGGAACCAAGTGACTGGCTCTGGTGCCCTGGGTTCCATCTTGCTCCTGGCTGCCTTCAAACAGGTATTCAGTGGAAAGCGGCTGGAGGCTGAGTTTCCCCCTCACCACTCTCAGAGCACCTTCCGGAAACCCTCGCCCACCCCGGGGGGTCCAGTGGGCGAGGGGCCCCTACAAAGCCTCACCTGCCTCATTGGGGAGAAGGACCTGCGCCTCCTTGAGAAGCTGGGAGATGGCTCCTTTGGCGTAGTACGCAGGGGCGAGTGGGATGCCCCTGCAGGGAAGACGGTGAGCTCCATGTCCCATGGGTGGTGTCGGAGGGGTGGGGCCCCTGAGACTACTAGTAGAGGCTCTTTCCCCCTCTGCTGGGTTGTGAATGCACTTGGGGACAGGTCATATAAAGTGGCTTATCATGGAGTCTGTGCTCAGGGTTAAGTAAGTACATTGTTTCATTTTTCTTAATTATAAAAATAATTTATTTATTATAAAAGTTAGGCAACAAATTAAAAGTCTTAAAAAAATTGCCTGTAATCCCACTACTCAGAGGAAGCAGAGTTAGTGTTTCTGCCTATTATCCTCTCTCCATTAATTTATTGGATTTAGTTGACTTGTACTTCTTTTTCCAGTACTGGGTATTGAACCCAGGGGTGTTCTACCATTGAGCTACATCACCAATTCTTTATATTTTGAGATAGGTTCTTTCTAAGTTTCCCAGGCTGGCCTCAAACTTGGGATCCTCCTGCCTCAGAGTCCAGAGTCACTAGGATTGCAGGCAATCCTGGTGCCACCATGCTCTAGTTAAATACTTAACCACTGAGTCATATCCCTAGCCCTTTTTTATATTTTATTTTGAGACAGGTTCTCACTGAGTTGTTTAGGGCCTTACTAAGATGTTGAGGCAGGCAGGAGGACTGTTGAACTCACAGTCCTCCTGCCTCAGACTCCTAAGCCACTGGGATTACAGGCATGCACCACCATGCCTGGCCTCTAGTTAAATTTTAGATACAAACTTTGGATATAGCTCTTTAGATTTTATCCTTTTTCCTTGGTGTTATATTTTAAATGTTTTTCCCCTAGGGGATAACATGTGCACTA
Source organism: Marmota monax (assembly GCF_021218885.2). Taxonomy (NCBI): domain Eukaryota; kingdom Metazoa; phylum Chordata; class Mammalia; order Rodentia; family Sciuridae; genus Marmota; species Marmota monax. Next base: position 7,312,516 of record NW_026693473.1, on the reverse strand, counting down.
AAGCATACAATTAAGTGAGTTTTTGCTTATGAATAGAATCTTATGAGCACTGACCAATTGTGTGTGAGCAATTACCCACACCCCAGAAGGTTCTGAGGCCCCTGCCACTTAGTATCCCCATCCTCCAAAGGAGGGTAGTCCTACTTCGAGCACCGTAGATTAGTTTTTGGCATTGTATTGAAAGTAGTTTCCTTCCATACCAAAGACTTTTAAAAAAAAAAAATTATTTATTTATTTTTTAGGTGTAGGTGGACACAACACAATGCCTGTATTTTTATGTGGTGCTGAGGATCGAACCCGGATTCCACCTGTGCTAGGCGAGCTCTCTACCGCTGAGCCACAATCCCAGCCCCCATACCAAAGACATTTTTAATAATCTCTTATTATAACACATTAGTGTTGTGTCATCATATGGGTCATCTCTTACCTTAAGGTTTCTATTTAACTTAACGTTGGAATTTCCCAGAAGGGGAGTCTATCCAATGGCTCCCAAGGGTCAGCCAGTAGTCTTTCCCTCTCCAGACCACTGACAGAATGTGTAAGCCCAGCACTGGTGACATGCCCATCCACCCAGGCGGGTAGATCTGAGGCAGAGATTTTCAAGCAGAGTTAGGGGGAAGAATAGGTTATCTTAAGAGTGTTGGGGGCCAGGCAAGTCCTGACTCCCTACAAATCCTGCTTTGGCCAGGTGAGTGTGGCTGTAAAGTGCCTGAAGCCGGATGTGCTGAGCCAGCCAGAGGCCATGGACGACTTCATCCGGGAAGTCAATGCCATGCATTCACTTGACCACCGAAATCTCATTCGCCTCTATGGTGTGGTGCTTACACCACCTATGAAGATGGTGAGTGTTGTGGGCAGGAGGGGCTGAGGACAAGAAGCTGCCTGTAGGTTGTGGTCCCCCAGGTGTGCCTCTCCTACTGCCCATGCTGACAGGGCTCCCCAGATCTACCTGATGTGACAAAGGAGCTCATAGGGGCCCATCTCAGTACTTGTTATATCATTTCTGGATTTTGCTATTGCTCATTGGCAAAGAGTTATACCCATGGGAGGGGCTGACCATATATTAATTTTTGGAATTTCTAGCCTGAACCTCTTTGGCCTGCTTCTTTCTCTCTGAGCCTTTTACCCCATTGCCTGGAAGGAGAGACCTGAAAAGCTGTAGGACTTGGGAGGTTCCTAAAGGAGAGGTGTTTAATCAGCTTTTTTGCTGCTGTGACCAAAAGACCTGACAAGAATGATTAGAGGAGGAAAAGATTATTTAGGTACTCAAAGTTTCAGAGGTCTCATTCTGTAGATAGCTAGCTCCATTCCTCTGGGCTCGAGGTGAGTCTGAACATCAGGGTAGAAGGGTGTGGCAGAGAGAAGTGGCTCAAGACATCACACCAGGAAGCCGAGAGAGAAAGAGAGACCTCTGCTTAACAAGGACAAAATGTGTTCCTCAAAGGCACACCTCCAATGACCCACCTTATCCAGCCACACCCTACCTGCTTCTAGTTGATCCCATTGTGGGATTAATTCACTGATTGGGTTAAGGCTCTCATAACCCATCATTTCACCTCTGAACCTTCCTGCATTGTCTTACATTTGAGCTCTTTGAGGACACATATCTAAACCAGAACAAAATGTTAGGAAGAAACATTGAGTGGGCTGTTCAGAGAGGGGTTGGACTCATTCAGATTTATTCCTCCTGTTTTCTCTGTGGCATCAGGTGACAGAGCTGGCACCTCTGGGATCTTTGTTGGACAGACTACGTAAGCATCAGGGTCACTTCCTCCTGGGGACTCTGAGCCGCTATGCTGTGCAGGTGGCTGAAGGCATGGGCTACCTGGAGTCCAAGCGCTTTATTCACCGTGATCTGGCTGCCCGAAATCTGCTATTGGCTACCCGTGACTTGGTCAAGATTGGGGACTTTGGACTGATGCGAGCACTACCCCAAAATGATGACCACTACGTCATGCAGGAACATCGCAAGGTGCCCTTTGCCTGGTGAGGGGCAGGTGCTGCTGGCTCAGAGGGTGTGGACCCACCCTGGTCCCAACCGACCCAAGCCTAAAGCTTTTGCAGCCCTTGGCTCTGCCTGGGCCTGCCCTTGCCTGTTCTGGGCCTGGAGTGTCCTTACGTAGGGTACTGGAAGGCACAGGCATAAATGCTATGGGCTCAAGGCTGTGCTACTTAGTAAAGTATTAAAAGACTTCCTAGAGGATTCAATGTTAAGGTCCTAAAATATTAGAAGGTTAACCAGGCAATACAGGTTGGTAAGTATGTTTTAGGTAGAGCTACTGGCTGGCAAGGCCAGACTGAACTGGGCCTCATAGGCTGCTCACCTGTGTGCTGTGGTGGCTCCCAAGGTTGTATACCATATGATCAAGAAGTCCCTGACCTCTATGTGGGCTTCTCCTGTGATGAGATCATGTGGTCCCCTAAAGAAGAATGGTCTTTATGATAGGGGGAATTTGTACAGTTGTACTTGCTAGAGCTTTGGGTGTGGGCAACTTTGATAATTCAGGATGTATGCTCACCCTGGTTAATAACTGACTCTGTACCATGGGTGACCATATATCCTGGATTATGTCTGGAGTGATTAATAGCATCCTCTCTTGTATTCAAACATCCTGATTTGAGTGATAAATTATGAGGTCACCTTTTTGGGGGGTGGGGGTGGGGGTGTGGTGTACCAGGGATTGAACTTGGGGGCATTCTACTATTGAGCCATTGTATTTTATTTATAGACAGGGTCTCACTGGTCGCTTAGCGCCTCACAGTTGCTGAGGCTGGATTTGAACTCGCAATCCTCCTGCCTCAGCCTCCTGAGCTGCTGGGCTTACAGGCATGGGCCACCACACCTGGCATGAGGTCATCTTTTTTTTTTTTCTGCCCCTTGAAACAACCTTGTAGAGTGCATAGGTTATTATTCCCATTTCACAGAAGAGGAAAATGAGGCTTAGGGATCTTGGGTGACTCTCAGAATTCCATTTTGAGAGAATCCCATGAGAGATCTTTCTATTCCATCCAAGGTGCATGTTCCTCATTCTATACCTCAGTGCACCCTAGGAGACCCCTTTTCTAACTTCACCATAGTGCTGTTTCTCCCACACTCAGGAGCGAGCACAGGGTGAGTGTGGGTGTATTTGGGTAAAGCCAATGTTAACTGTTTGCACCCATTTTATTTCTTCCCCAGGCTCTGTCTGAATTTTCCATCCATACCTTTATGCTGAAATGGTTTCAAAGCCTGTGCTCTTCCACAAAGCTAGAAATTGTCATCCTTCTACCAGAGAAAATAGCATGAGACCTCATCATCCCTTTCTGTTCTAGGGCTTTCTGATCCCTTCCTTCTCCCTGCTTCCCTGACAGGGAAACCCCTTCCTCCTTCTCTCATCCCAGGCTTTATGTGAATAACAGACCTGAGTATAGATGATTTTTCCCAAGGTTGTGCACCATATGATCAAGAAGTCCTGCTCTTCTCTGTGTGCTTCATACCATATTGAGCCTGGCACATAAGGCAACAGTAAATGCTTATCAAATCAGTATTTTATGTCCATTTGGGTTGATGCAGGTAGAGGCGCTCAAGAGCCCTTCTCTTTGACCCCTCCTCTGCCAGGTGTGCCCCTGAAAGCCTGAAGACACGTACTTTTTCCCATGCCAGTGACACCTGGATGTTTGGGGTTACGTTGTGGGAGATGTTCACCTATGGCCAGGAGCCCTGGATTGGCCTCAATGGCAGTCAGGTGAGGGGCTGTGGATGTGTTCCCTGTTGGATGGGTGGGGGGTAATTCTGTCCCTGGTTCCTAGCCTAGTCTTTTTGGAATTGTCTGATATCTGATGTACTCCCTCCTCTTTCACACCCCATGTTTGTTCCATCTATAGAGAGCTGAGCAAAGAGAGGGATCACCCTAGTAGATCAGGGGAGAGGAGAAGTGGGGTTGGCTCTCTTTCATTAGTCTTTGCTACATCCTGCTGTTCTGAGGCCACAGGCCTGGGCATAATGGTCTGAGACTCTGGGGATGGGCCTTTCCCCAACAGATTTCTTCTTTGGAGGATAGATAGGGTAGCTAGCAGTTCCAGTTCTAGGATGGTCTGGAGGGAAGGTGGGAAGTAAAGAGCTGAGAGTTTTGTCTGTCCTCCAACTATGTACTGACCCACCATCAGATTCTGCATAAGATTGACAAGGAGGGGGAGCGCCTGCCCCGGCCTGAGGACTGCCCCCAGGACATCTATAATGTTATGGTCCAGTGCTGGGCTCATAAGCCGGAAGACAGACCCACCTTTGTGGCCCTGCGGGACTTCCTGCTGGAGGTGAGGAAGAGGTCTTGTCTGCTCACAGGATCTGGGGTATCTAAGCAAGGAACCACCTGAGAGTTAGTCTCAGGGTGGTCAGTGACCTATCTTTGTCCCTAGGCCCAGCCCACTGATATGCGGGCCCTTCAGGACTTTGAGGAACCTGACAAGCTACACATCCAGATGAATGATGTCATCACTGTCATTGAGGGAAGGTAGGGCTGAGTCCTGCACTGGGATTCCTTGAAGAGCACAGGTTGGACGGGCGTTCCTCTAAGGTTCCCATGGCAGCTCTTGGACTGGTGGCAGGCCTGAGTGTCAGTGTGCCATGGCAACCGGCCTGAATCAGCTTCCTGAGAAAAAGGGTCAGGATGTGGATGCTATAGTTCAGATGGGATTTTTCTTAACTCTGCCTCTGTTACCCTTGTCCCACTGGGCCCCAGACCTGGCTGTGTGGATCAGGGCCAAGCTGCCATTATGTTGAGGAGTAGAATGTTTCCTAGTCTAGTGTTAAGGCCACGCAAGCAGAGCACTTGACTCCTGGGTATTCCTCCTCTCATCATCCCTCTCTGCCTTTCTTCCTTCTTCTTCAGCATAGACTCCTTTCTTTTTTTTTTGGTCTGGGGATTGAACCCAGGGGCATTGTACCACAGAGCTACATCCCTAGTTTTTGGTTTGTTTGTTTATCTTGAGACAGGATCTGGCTAAGTTGCTTAGGGCCTCACTAAATTCACAGCATAAGACTCTTGACAATCCACCCAGGTATATCTCAAGACCCAAAAGCAGCCTGTCCTTGCCTAGGTCCACCTTTGTCAGCTGTCCATCCATATGGTTGCCCGTCCTACTCCTTTCTTTTTTGTCTGCTTCATATCATTTCCACATGGCCCTCTCCCAGGACTTCAGAGTCTTGGGTTTCCCTCTATCCTCAGCTTGGGACTTTCTTCTTCCTATTCTTCCAAGTCACGCTTTTCAGGACTGTTTTTCCTGCCCCCCACTGGCTAAAACTCAAATCTTAGACTCACACCTGAACCCCCTGTTAGTAATTCTAGGGCCTGCCTTGGAGGCCTCGCCCTCTTCTGGCTCCACCTTTTGTTATCTGATCCCCAGGGTGTCTGAGGAACTGGTTAGGGCAGGCTAGAGATGCCTTTGGGGCAGGGGCTGAGTGTTGAGGACTGGGAAGACTGAGGCAGAGGGAATTCCCTGTTTTGTCCTCTTCTGACACAAAATCAGGCAAGGATATGTGTTCCACAGAACCCTTTCTGCCTGGACTTTGGGTTGGTGGGCCTGTTGGGGCAGTGGTTAAATCTTGTGTCCCATGGGGACTGGCCAGTGGAGTAAGTCTCTGGGTCTGAGTCTGAGTGGTGGAACAGGCCCTATATTCCCTGTTCCTCTGCCCCAGGTCAGGGCTCCCTCACCTTTGGGCCTAGTATCTGGGATAGAATGACATTCTAGCAGGTTGCAGGGGTACATATGGTTGGGGAGTTAGTTGTGGTAGAATAAAGCAGAAAATTGCTAGGAGAGACCTGGAGTATAGGAAGAAACAATCTGCGGGTTTATAGCTGAGTTGGCAAGGAAAGGGTTTATAGGCTTGGCACTTTGGAGAGCAATGTGGAAATAGGAAGATTGAGGGTGAGCCCTCTCTGGAGGTACCTAGCAGGAGCTTAAACCATAAGTCTGGGCCTCAAACCAGCAGGCCGGTGGGAAGGGTAACCCCACTCCAGAGAGCCTTCGGCCTGACCACCCCTCCTATGCTCCTGTAACTCCAGATTTTTACCACCCCCATCTCCTCTCAGGGAGCCTGGGGGTGACTCAGGAGCTTCCTGTGTTTCCTGGGTGTGTATCTCTGGAGCTGGCGCCCTGGGTTACTGTGAGCAAAGCAGGCTGCGGGAGGGGTTGGGGGAGCGGCTTCTCTTGGAAGGCTGTCTTAGGTGCACCCTGTCCCACCCTTCCGTCACAGGCTTTGGTTGTATCCAGCAGCAGGTTCTGCCACAGGTTGCTGCTGTCACCAATGGTTCACCACACAGGGCTCCTCCTCCTGGGCCACCAGCCTTAACTAGGACAACAGTGCCTGCCCTGGGTCCCTGGAGCTGCTCAGGAGGTGGGAGGTGAGGGGCAGGAGGCCACAACAGCCGGTGAGGCTTTGGGAGTGGGCCTTTGTGTTGGTGGTACCAGAGCTTTACCAGAACTCTGCCCCCTTGTTTTCTCAGTCCCTGAATATCTCTTTGTTTGTTTGGCTTAGTCTGTCTCCATGTCCTAGGGTGCATGGGCCATTTGTGTCTCTGTTTCTCTGGCTCTTACCCCTCTCCTTATCTCTTCTTGGTTTTTTAATTCCTCCTTGCTAAAGCCATTTTCATTGTGTTTCCTAGTTCAGAGCCTGGGAAGCCACTTGTCTGTCTCCAGCTCTGACTGATTCTGTAGGCTCAGTGCTTCTCAGAATGCCAGGCAGTGGGCAGAGAATACATCCTGGGGTTTGTGAGCTGAACTTAGGCTTTGTCTAGAGTTGGAGGGCAAATGATGTCTGGTAGTAGTCATTTTACATTCTATTTTTACAGAAGTGATAAAGGGCTCAGAGTTTGAAATCCATTTTCGGGTCCTTGGCCTGGCCTGGCCTTGAGCCTCTACTTTCAGTGGAGGTGTGTGTTGGGGAAGGCACTAAATATCTGGGTTATCCTGGGAGACCAGAGGCTCCCAGAGACAAGGGGCAGGGATAGGGTGTGTATGTATGTGTGTGTGTGTGCGCGTGCGCGCGCTTACACTTAGGTGATGATTTGTTAAGCCATTTCTGAGCTACCTTAACCTGGATAAGAATTAGGTGCTGAGATTTCTAAAGCTGGGGCATCCTTAGGCAGTTCTCAGCCCAGGCCATAGTTTCCTGTCTTCTCTGCCCTAGGGGATCTGCTAGGAAGCCTGAGGGAGGGCAGCAGGAAGTAGAAAGTTCTCAGTGAAGGTGCTGGACCTTTTTTTCACTCACCCCGGGCTTTCTCATATGTCTGCTTCATTCATTGTGGATGGCTGGCTTGGCCGTCCAATCAGTGTGGAGATTTTAATCTGTGTATGACAGGAAGAGAGGGTATGGCTGGAGCAGGCTGGTGGGAAGGGCTAGCCTTGGACCTGTGGGCTGCTGGCACCCAAGTGAGCCCCAAAGGCATATGTGGGATGTAGCATTGACCATCTTGGAATGTTCATTTGAGCCTTGTCAGGAGAGAATACTGCCTTTGAGTGTGCCTGGGTGCAATCCCAAAAGACTTCTCTTCTTCTAGTAGCAAGCATGATTTTGAAAAATGATGTTGGGACTCTCAGTGGCCATGGGATTCTGGCCTGGGCTAAACCTGTAATAAGGGCAGGTGGCTTTGGTGTCTTCTTTCACTCTTAGAAGTGGGTTCAGAAGGAGGCATCTGTGGGAGGAGCTGGGTTGTGTTGGTAAAAGGAAAGATATAGAGGGAATGACCTCTAAGTGAGCACTTCTAAGGAGGTGTGGAGAACAGTCCCACAGCCGCCCCCAGGGTGGCAAGGGGCTACCCTATAGAGGGCACCACCAGAGAGCCTGTGGTATTAGGGGGAGCAGCACTGGGGCCTGTCTTTCTAGGCTGGTGCTAATCTGCCAGCTTTCATGGGTGGCTCTGTGTGTGGTGGGAAGCCTTTTTCTCCTACTTAGAATGGCCTTGCTATTTTCAGATGGGTCTTGTCCCCTTTTTAGGGTACTGTCTTCTCTTCTTCCTTCCTTTCCTGCCCTTCCCACCCTGAAGGCAGGGTGTAATCACAGGGTTGCTGTGTCTGGTGGTGGGCCAACCAGGCAACCTTGTTTACAAGGAGGCTAGCTGAGGGAGCTTGGCACCTCCTCCCCTGGCCCCACTTCTCACCTCCCTAAGGACTTCTGTGCTCATGGGGTGTGACCATTGGTCTCTAGGTCAGGCTGTTTTGGGGGTCACACCATCCCAGCTGGGCTGTATTATCTCAGGGAGCAGTGGGTCCAGGTGCTCTGGCATCATCCCTTCCCCCATTCTCCTCAACCTCTCTGATGTATTGCATTTTGGAGGATACGTTTTGTGTGTTTCTGGCTGTGGGACCTGTGACATGAGGGTGAGGGAGTGACAGGACAGGCAGCATGGTGCCACATGTGTCATGGCAGCCTTAGACCAGATTCTGCCCATGTCACCAGGTGTGAGAAATTCTAACAGTAGGTACAGATATCTCACAATCTGTCATAGCATTTGGGGTATTGGAGTGTCCAGAGGATACCTCTGTCCTTTTTTTAAAAAATTTTTTGTAGTTGTAGATGGACAGTATACCTTTATTTTACAGAATACCTTTATTTTATTTGTTTACTTTTATGTAGGGCTGAGGATTGAACCAGTGCTTCATGCATGCTAGGCAAGCATTTTACCACTAAGCTACAGCCCTAGCCCCGAGACCTCTGTTCTTTTCCACTTGTCTGCCTGCCTGCCATCCTAGCCCAGGCCTGGTTTAGGCTACATCAACATAGGCTTTGTGTCTATGGGCAGAGAGAGTGAAGGTCTGAGGGTCCTGTAGTCTGCCTACATTGTGAGTTCTGAGTTCCTTTCTGGAACTCTCATTTTAATACAAGAATAGAACTCCCAAGGAGATGGGCAAGGTGGCAAGGACCCTAGTTCCATAACCCTATCCCTTAGATGTAGAGAGCATTGGCAGAAAGAAGTCTTGGCTTGCCCCAGGTGCTTCCAAATACTTGAAGGCCTGCACATAGAAGATGGATTGTGGTTGGAGGGCTCCAAGCTGAGTGCTAAGGCCCACAGTGCCCCCTTGGTCCTCTGCATCTGTTAAAACTTCTGGAAACTGGCTGAAAAATGAAATCTGATGCCGGAAGAGGACTAGAGCCAGGCCTTGCCAGAGGAGTAGGGAGGCAAGATAGTATTGTGAGAGGAGTTGCTGGCTTTGCAAACTTAATGACTGGATTTGAATCCTGGGTCTGCTGCAATCGTTCTGGTAACCATAGGCAAGTTATGTCACTTGTTGCAACCTGTTGCCTTATTTGTAAACTATAGGAAAAGCTGCCTGACCCATCTTGGGATCTTAGGGTAAGACTGTGAACAAACAGCCAGGCCCTGTTCAGGGAGTGGCAGGTCATGGGGGTGCTACTTGGGGAGGTGGGATAATGCAGACTGTCTAGTTCTAAAGCCTATCTCTTATGCTGCTGTTCTGCCAAGATGGCAGTTTCTGTTGGCAAAGAGCTTGGTTTGAGAAGGGCCCCACTACCTGGGCAGTCCCCTGCCCCCATGCCAGGTATCTACCTTGTCATCTCTGTTGGGCAGGGCTGAAAACTACTGGTGGCGTGGACAGAACACACGGACGCTGTGTGTAGGACCTTTTCCTCGCAATGTGGTGACCTCCGTGGCTGGTCTGTCAGCCCAGGACATTAGCCAGCCCCTACAGAATAGCTTCATCCACACAGGGCATGGCGACAGCGACCCTCGCCACTGTTGGGGCTTCCCTGACAGGATTGACGAGTAAGTACCTGGACAGGGCCACTGGTCCTACCTGGCCCAGGGATCCCAGGATCAGCAGCCCCTTACCACACTACACATAAGCTCTCATGGGCTCCTTACCCTTTGTATTTGTCTTCAGCCCCAGATCCTCGCTACTTTTCCCTCCTGATTCTTATTTTGCTTTAGGGAAACTGTAGAACCCTAAAAAGCTCCGCCTGAGAGTCAGGATTCCCTCTCTTCTGTTTTTGAGTTTATTATGTTATTTACTCTGTAAGATGGGCACATTTAACAGATGGGGTTATATATTCACCTATGAAGTAAGGATTGTAAGTATAAGTATACTCAGGTTTTTTTGGCGGGGGGTACTGGGGATTTTGAACCCAGGAGCACCCACTGAGTCATATCCCTAGCACTTTTTAATATTTTATTTAAAGACAGAATCTTGCTGAGTTGCTTAGGGCCTCACTAAGTTGCTGAGGCTGACTTTGAACTCAAGATCCTCCTGCCTCAGTCTCTCGAGCTCCTGGGATTAGGTGTGTGTCACTATGCCCAGCTGTAAGTATATTTGAATTAGAAAGCATTGCTGGGGGAAGGGCAGCAGAATAGAATAGACAATATGATTGATGTATGTACATTCCATGAATGTATTATATGTTAAAATACATTCTGCTGTCATGTATGACTAAAAAAAAATTAAAATAAATCGTATGGCAAAAGAAAAAGAAAAGAAAGCATTGCTGGGTGTAATGGCGCACAATGTAATCCCGGTACCTCGAGAGGCTGAGGCAGATGAAAATCAAGTTTGAGGCCAGTCTCAGCAACTTTTGCAAGATCTTGTTTCAAAAAATATTAAATAGGCTGGTGATGTGGCTAAGTGGTAAAGCACCCTTGGGTTCAATTCCTGGTACCAAAAAACCCCCACAAAAATAACCAAAAAACACAGGTCATGAATTACCAAGGTTAGACCCACATTTTACTTGGTGGTAAGGTTACCAGGGCCATGGCCATATGGCCTTCTGGCACATTGGCTTTGGGAAGATAGATTTTGGGAGCAATTTAGTTTGAAAGCTCTGACCTGTATTTGAGCAGTTTTCCTGCTGCTGGTACCAGAGTCCTGGCAATGTGAGCCTGCTAGGTCAAGCAGAAATGCCCTTCTTCCCAGAATCAGGGGAACTGTCCTGGAGGGAGCTTCCTGCAGGGGAGCTTCAGAGGGAACAGCAATGGCTGCTAGCTCCCCCCACACCATAACTTACTATGTCTGGTAGGGGGTTGTAGTCTCCTTTAAGTAAAGAGTAAGGTCACTGGGAGGCATCTGGGAAACCACAGAAAAATCAGGCACTTCCTGGGTGCCTCCCCCCTAGGGAACCCCCTGGCAGCTTCTCCTGCCAGCCTTCATACCTGTTGGTAGCCCTCTCCCCTGCTGACTTCTCCTAAAGGGCATGGTAAAGCAGTTCTCCACCCTGCATGTCCGGCACACTGGAACACTAGGCTCTGAGGGGGCTCAGTCAGGGTCTCTTTCCTTATAAAACTCAGGCCACGGCCTGTGAAAGCTGGGGCAACCTCCAGGAGGAGGCCAGTGCCCTCTGTCCCACTCCTGGCATGTCATGGCCAGCCCAGCCCCATTCCTCTGGGCTTTAATAAGCCCCAGTGACTAAGTCCCAGATACTAATAGTTGGCACAGGGGCTAAGGATGAATCTGAAGTAGCGCAGGTGGCCCAACTTCTCCCCCAACTCCTGTAGTTGAGCAGAAGGATGCCTTCTGTCACCATGACCAGGGGGACTGGAGCTCAGAATATTTCTGCCCCAGGCTCTTCCAGCAGGGCCTGCAGGACAGAGGAGTGTGCACCGTAGGTAGCTGCCTACAGTGGTTTGGGTGTAGGTGGGGAATTGAAGACCCTCTCTGCCCTTATGGCAGAAGGCTTTTCAACTTGGGTTTAGATGTCATTTCTCTGTCCTTTTTCCATGACTCTTGTCTGGCTACAGCTTACATCTATACAAGGGATCAGGATCTGTGGATTGGGAGTTGGGAGCCCAGCCCAGCTGTCTCTTAAAATGAAGGGGCCTTAATGTTGTTTTACCCTGGACACATTCAGGATTTTATTTTCTGCCTAAATCCAGGATATAGGCTCAGAATTTCTTCCAGAGGTTTCCTCACTGCCACTACTTTACACTCTGAACTGGCTCTCTCCCCACAGACTGTATCTGGGAAACCCCATGGATCCTCCTGACCTGTTGAGTGTGGAACTGAGCACCTCCGGACCTACCCAGCACCTAGGAAGGGTGAAAAGTAAGAGCCCTCCCACATCCTGGTTCCCTTGTTCATTAGCTACCCAGGAAGGGACACTGTCTTCTCAGGACACCCTGAGCCTGCTGTTCTTCTCTGGGGACAGCTGGGTCAGGGCAGCAGGCGGGACAGCTGTGACCCTGGCTCCGACTGGGCGTGGGGTGGAAGAAGGGAGGCAGCTGTATCCGCTGAGGTGGGCATCCTGGGGTTGGTCCTGTATCAGCCCTGCCCACCTCAGCTTCCTCCTCCCTCCTTCCTCAACGGCCTGCTCAGATCCTGGCTTTCCTCTCTTTCCCCTAATCCTGCTCTTCTCTCCTGAGCCAAAACCACCCCACAGGCTCCATCTCAGCCAGGAGCCTCATCCATCTCCTGGCTCCTGTCCTGTCATTCTGAAACGCGGTTGTCCCCATCCTGCTGCCCATTTCCTCCCATGCAGTTGGGTTTGTATATTCACTCACTTCTATTCACTTCTCTCTCCCCCCCCTCACTGCACCCTTTCCTCCCTCCCTCCCTCCCTCTCTCCCTCTCTCTCTCTCTCTCTCTCTCTCTCTCTCTCTCTCTCTCTCTCTCTCTCCAAACTTTCCGGCTTTGTCTCACTCTCTTGTCTTCTGTCTTGCTTGGTCATTCTCCTCTCCTGTCCGCATGGCCTGTCTTGCAGGGGAGCCTCCACCTCGCCCACCTCAGCCTGCCATCTTCACTCAGAGTAAGTGGGGCTGCTCAGGATGCCTTGGTCCCTGCCCTCGCCCCCTTTCTTCTCTCACTTCTCCTCTCTTCCTGGAAGGTACAGATCCCTGGTGGCTGGCTTGGGTGGGAGGGGAAAGCAGGTGTGTGCTGTGAGCTTTTGCTGACCTGGTCCAGCATGCCTGCCTCCCTGCTCCACACCCCCAAAATCTAGGTTTCACAGCAGATGTGTGGTCTGGCACCCACATTTACCTTGCTCTTCCATGGCTTAGTCCTGCCTCACTCCCTTTCAGGCCTGCAGAGGTTGTTTGTGGTGGTGGTTCAAAAGCTCTGTCTTCCCAAAAGATAGCTCCTGTTGCCCATGCCTGCACTAATGGTGTGCTGTAATGGAGATGGGGATACGGGTTTACTAACAGGGCCCAGAAGCAAGGGTAGTGGAGGCCTTGTGTTGATGGGGGAACATCAGAGACAAGACACAAATGGGATATGGCCTGCTCTAATTTAGGTGGAGGCAGGGGGCTTACCAGCCCTCGTAGAGGGCTGACAGATAGCAAGCTCCAGTCTCCTGTTGAGTGGGGTCAGGTGTGCACTGAGAATTTTGCAGCTAAGAGGCATCCTTTTGAGAATTGGTGGTGGAAAGTTGGTGAGGGATACTTGGCTTTCTTACATCCTGCCTTCCCTTGTCTCCCATCCCTGTCTAACACTGCCTCCCTGTTGGGGTCTCCCTTTCCATCACAGAACCAACCTATGATCCTGTGAGTGAGGACCAAGACCTACTGTCTGGTGACTTCAAGAGGCTGGGCCTGCGGAAGCCTGGTCTGCCCCGAGGGCTGTGGCTGTCAAAGCCCTCAGCCCGGGTGCCAGGCACCAAGGCAGGCCGCAGCAGTGGGGGCGAGGTCACGCTCATTGACTTTGGTGAGGAACCTGTGATTCCAGCCTCTCGGCCCTGTGCACCCTCTCTGGCACAGCTGGCCATGGATGCCTGCTCCTTGCTGGACAAGACCCCTCCACAGAGCCCTACACGGGCACTACCACGACCCCTGCATCCCACGCCTGTGGTGGATTGGGATGCACGCCCGCTTCCTCCTCCCCCTACCTACGATGATGTGGCCCAAGACGAAGATGACTTTGAGGTCTGCTCCATCAACAGCACCCTGGTGGGTGCAGGGCTTCCTACTGGGCCCAGGCAGGGAGAGACCAATTACGGCTTTGTGCCAGAGCAAGCGCGGCTCCCTGCTGCCCTGGAGGACAACCTGTTCCTCCCACCCCAAGGTGGGGGCAAGCCTCCCAGCTTGGCCCAGACCTCGGAGATCTTCCAGGCACTGCAGCAGGAGTGTATGCGGCAGCTGCAAGTTCCAACTGGCTCACTGGCCCCCTCACCCAGCCCAGGGGCTGATGATAAACCCCAGGTGCCTCCCCGGGTACCCATCCCCCCTCGGCCCACACGCCCACGTGTTGAGCTGTCTCCAGCCCCCTCAGGTGAGGAGGAGATAGGTCGGTGGCCTGGACCTGCCTCTCCTCCCCGCATACCTCCCCGGGAACCTCTGTCCCCTCAAGGCTCGAGGACCCCCAGCCCCCTGGTACCACCTGGCAGTTCCCCCCTGCCACCCCGGCTCTCAAGCTCACCTGGGAAGACCATGCCCACTACCCAGAGCTTCGCTTCAGACCCCAAGTATGCTACACCCCAGGTGATCCAGGCTCCTGGCCCACGCACAGGTCCCTGCATCTTGCCCATTGTCCGGGATGGCAAGAAGGTCAGCAACACCCACTATTACCTGTTGCCTGAGCGCCCGCCCTACTTGGAGCGCTACCAGCGTTACCTGCGTGAGGCCCAGAGCCCTGAAGAGCCGGCCCCTCTGCCTGTGCCCCTGCTGCTGCCCCCACCCAGCACCCCAGCCCCTGCTGCCCCCACTGCCACTGTTCGACCAATGCCCCAGGCTGCCCCAGACCCCAAGGCCAACTTCTCCACCAACAACAGCAACCTAGGTACCCGGCCACCATCCCTGAGGGCCACTGCTCGGCTGCCACAGAGGGGCTGCCCTGGGGATGGGCCAGAGGCTGGCCGGCCAGCAGACAAGATCCAGATGGTGAGTGCCAGGCTGGCTTTGAGGTGAGGGGGTAGGGGCCCAAGGGATCCAGAGAAATGGGCCTGAGTGGTGTTGATGGGTGGGTGTGCCCAGCTGCAGGCCATGGTGCATGGGGTGACCACAGAGGAGTGCCAGGCGGCCCTGCAGAGCCACAGCTGGAGCGTGCAGAGGGCTGCCCAGTATCTGAAGGTACTACCACCTCCTGCCTGCTCTCTGGCATGCAGGGACCCTGAAGAGTGGTTCTACTGCTCCTAGCCCCCACCTCCTGGCTTTGACTCCTGCCCCAGCCGGTCTCATGGTATCACCCTCTGCCCCTCAGGTGGAGCAGCTCTTTGGGCTGGGTCTGCGGCCACGGGTGGAGTGCCACAAAGTGCTAGAGATGTTCGACTGGAACCTAGAGCAAGCTGGCTGTCACCTTCTGGGCTCCTGTGGCCCTGCCCACCACAAGTGAGTGAGCCCCACACTCTGCTCTATCTCCTTGTCCCAGGAGGGGTCCCTAGAGCATGCCACAGGAAGAAAAAATGCAACACCTGAAAGGCCACGCACAGCCAGGTGGAGATAGGGCTCCCCAGCTGGGAGTGTAGGCATACAGCCCAGGAAACAGGCAGTTTGGGATGAAAGTGATTCCTTCTAAATGAATTTGGACCTTGAGCCACTTGGTTTCCACTGGAGATGATGAGTACAAGAGGAATTTGCAGCCTCTGGATGAAGACTAACTTCCCTAGCTCCTCAGGGAGCTGTGTGCTCCAGGGAGCAGGACTTTATCCAATGATTTGAACAAATGTTTCTCGCCTCTTTTTTCATGTTTGTGTTTTAACATTTCAAATGTTAATGCCTTTTGGGGGGGGATAGGTATTGGGGATTGAACCCAGGGGTGCTTTTACCACTAAGGTACATCCTTAGCTCTTTTTTTTTTTTTTTTTTTTTTTTAATTTTGAGACCAGGGATTCACTAAGTTGCTTAAGCCCTTGCTAAGTTGCTGAGTCTGGCTTTGAACTTCTGATCCTCCTGCTTCCCCAGACAGTTGCTGGGATTACAAGTGTAAGCCATCGTGCTTTGCTGAATTTCAGTCAAATGCTAATGCCTTTTTAAAGGAATATCCAACCAAAACAACAACAACAAAGTCGCCTTCTTTCCTGTCAAAACCTTATATTTGTATATAACAAAATATATAGCATATAAATAATATAATGATATATAAATATGTGTATGAAATTAAGTCCAAAATATTTTTGAACAGGCAAATAAATGAAGCATAGGCATCATTTCAGGAAACGAGCACTGGTGGGATATGGGGTTCAACTTGCTGGGCTTAGGAGGTGGACAGTCCAGGTGAACCAGGCTTTGCTGCTCACTGATGGTGTGAGCTTGTGCACCTTTCTGAGTCCTTGATTTCCTCATCTGTAGTTTTTAATCAGAAGCAATTAGAAAGGTACAAGAAGTAGATCTGTCATACTGAATATGCAGGAGAATCACTAAGTGTTAGATATCATCTCAGGATTATTCTTCCTAATCTGCATTCAGATAAATTTGGGATTTATTGTCTCTGTTGTCCTTGGATACACCAATACACAATAATGCTATTCTCTTAATTTATTCATAGTTTATTAAAGAAAAAACATTCCAGGATTATAAGTTCCAAAATTATTGCCTAGAACAATCAGTTTTCAACTCATTTGCCTGGTGCCTAGAGGCAGTTTCTTCCTGTGGCTCTCTAGTGCTCAACCACACTGGAGTTTCCGTCACCTGTTTATCTAACCCATGTTGATGGAGGGATTTTTTGATTCTTTCCCATTCTTTAGGCGCTGAGAGGTGTCTGGAGATTGAGATTCTGCTCTCAAGGAATCACTTGAGCCTATCCATGTGACTAGGGTAGGGAGACACTCCCACCCAGACCTGGAGGAACTGCTGCTATCTGCTGCTCCCAGTGGACAGAGTAAAGCCAAGGCAGCAGGAGGCTGAGAATCCTGCCTTGCCCATCTCCCCAACCAAGCACTGACCCTGCACACTTTGGTTTAGACCTCAGTGTCCCAGCTAAGAGGTGGGAAGGAGCCCTGTAACAAGCTGGGGGCTGCCTCAGCAGGCCCTATGTGTGACTTGCCTCTAGCTCCAGTTTTTGACAGGGCCTGTGACAGGGGTGTGTCCTCAGGCCCTGCCCAGGGGAACAAGACTGAGAGGAAACCAGGCATGTCCTGGGCAGGGAGGATATATTGACCCTACAGAAAGGTGGGTCAGCACCTGGAAAACTCTAAGGGCTGGGCCCTTTTCCAGAGAGCCCCTGGCAGTCAGTTGGGGGTGCCAGACAGAATGTGACTTGTGGCCTCACCGTGGACATGTTATGAGGCTTGTTTGGTCTTAGAATCTTGTGCCTGGATATAGCTCATGGTTGTTTAGGAAGCAGAGAAGGGGTGCCAGACCATCTTCTGGCAGGGACCAGGGCCGTAGGCCCCAGGGTTGTAAGGAGACCAATGGAGCATCTGCCCTGGGGGAATACCAGTGCTTCCTGTTTGATCCTATTCCACGCCCCGCCCCGTGCCATCCATATTTTCCCACCAGCCTCTGTGGCCAAAGTTGCTGCCCCAGCTATCGATACTGCTTCTTCCAGAGAAATAAAGTTAGTTTCTATTTTATGTTATTTACTTGTGCTTGCCTGTTTTTATGCTTCTTTGTCAGCAGCTTGAAAGCCCCAAGGCTCCCCAAGTCATTATCATCTGTTCAGGGCTCAGGCCTTGTAGCACCACCTGTAGGCAGAGGGAGGAAATGCAGGCCAGGGAAACCCCAAGCCTAACCCTTAGCAGGGCTGTCCCAGAAGACAGCCTGTGCTTTTTTTGGTTTGTTTTTGCGTTTTAAATTTTTTGTTTTGGTAATTGTAGATGAACAGCATGCCTTTATTTTTTTTTAATGCAGTCCTAAGGATTGAACCTAGTGCCTCACACATGCTAGGTAAGCGTTCTGCCACTGAGCTACAGCCCCATCCCCAGCCTGTGTTTATACTCCCTGGATTACTTTAATGCAGGATATGCTGCAGGTGAGGGGACAGCCACCAAGTTAACTGGAGCTAAGCCAAAAGACTTAGTAACAAGGAAGGCTTAATAAAGTATTCACATGGTTCAAAATTGAGAAGGTATTAAAGAATGTACAGTGAAGCGTCCCACTCCAGATGCCCACTTCCCTCCCCAGAGCCTGCCTTTATCAACCATTTCTTGTGTATTCTTTGTTTCTTTTAAACTTACAGTAGTTTGAAGAGCTTCATAGCAATATTCAAAGAGCTTCCCCATATGGTTATCTGGGTTACCATATCTTTTTAACCATGCTCTTTTTTTTTCAATTTTTAAAAATTGTTGCACAGTGGTGGGATTTATTGTTACATATTCATACACGCACACAATATACTTTGTCCAATATCATTCCCCAGTATTTCCCCTTGACCTCCCCCTGCTGTCCATTTTCTCTACTGATCTCTTTTTGTTTCATGAGATCCTCATCACCACCTTTCTTTTCTTTTCCCTCTCTAGCTTCTATATGTGAGAGATAACAAACTACCTTTGACCTTCCGAGTTTGACTTATTTAATATTTTCAAGTCCATCCATTTCCTGCAAATGACATAATTTCAGATTTCTTTATGGCTGAATAAAACTCCCTTTTGTATATATACCGTATTTTCATTATCCATTCATGTGTTGGTGAACACCTAGACTGGTTCCATAATTTGGCTATTGTGAATTGTGCTGCTACAAACATAGGTCTGCATGTATTGCTGTAGTATGAAGACTTCAATTTTTCAGGATGATACTGAGAAGAGATATAGCTAGGGGGTCATATGGTGGTTCCATGCCTCGTCTTTGAGGAACCTCCATGCTGATTCTATAGTGGTTGTACTACTTTAAGGTCTCATTAGTAGTGTCAAAGTATTCCTTTTTCTCCACATCCTCTCCTGCATTTACTATTGTGTTTTTTTGTTGTTGTTGTTGTTGTTGTTTTGCATCAGGGATTGAACCCAGGGGTGCTTAACCACTGAGCCACATCTCCAGCCCTTTTTATATTTTATTTTAGAGACGGGGTGTTGCTGAGTTGCTTAGGGCCTTGCCAAGTTGCTGAGGCTGGCTTTGAACTCGTGATCCTCCTGCCATAGCCTCTCCAGCTGCTAGGAGTACAGGCATGCACCACCGCGCCTGGCCTTTGCATTCTTTTTTTTTTTTTTTTTTTTTTTAGTTGTAGATGGACACATGCCTTTATTTATTTTTATGTGGTACTGAGGATCGAACCCAGTGCCTCACACGTGTTAAGCAAGAGCTCTACCACTAAGCCACAACTCCAGCCCTGTTTTTGTATTCTTGATGACTGCCATTCTGATTGAAGTGATGAAATCTCAGGATAGTTCTGATTTCCATTTGTTAATTGGGTTATTCTTTTTTTTTTAGTGTTAAGTTTCTCGAGTTCTTTATATTAATCCTCTGTCAGAAGAGTAGCTAATGAAGATTTTCTTCATTGTGTTGGTTCTCTCTTCACATTCCTAATGGTTTCCTTTGCTTTACAAAAACTTTTTAATTTGACTTTATATTATTTATTAGCTCCTGGCATTATTTCCTGAGCTTTAGGGGTCCTATTGAGAAAGTCATTGCCTATGCTTGTATGCTGGAGTGTATACCTTATATTTTCTTCTAGGAGTTGCAATTTCTGGCCTAATTCTTAGATTGTTGATCCATTTTGAGTTGATTTTTGTGCAGGGTGAGAGATAAGATAGTCTCATCCTTCTAAGTATGGATAACCAGTTTTCCCAGCATCATTTGTTAAAAAGGCAGTCTTTTCTCCAATGTATGTTTTTGGCACTTTTGTCAAGGATCAGACGATTGTAGATTTGTGTGACATAAGTAAGTTACTGATTGGCAGAAATGGTGTGGGTTTGACTATGTGGGTTTGTCTCTGTGACTTCTATTTTGTGTTTCTGTTTTTATGCCAGTATCATGCAGTTTTAGTTACTGTAGCTCTTTTAGTATAATTTGAAGTCAGGTATTATGATACCTCCAGCATTGCTTTTTTGGCTTAGAATTGCTTTGGCTTTCTGTGTCTCTCATCCTTCCAAATGAATTTTAGGCTGTTTTTTCTAGTTTTGTGAAGAATATCATCAGTATTTTGATGAGGATTGCATTGTATATTTTGGTAGCATGGCCGTTTTAACAATATTATTTCTGCCTATTCATGTACATGGGAGATTTTTCCAACTTCTTGTGTCTTCTTCAATGTTCCATAATCATGCTCTTCTTTTTTAAACCTTTATTTTTATTTATTTATTTATTTATTTTTATGTGGTGCTGAGGATCGAACCCATTGCCTCTCATTTGCTAGGCGAGCGCTCTTCCACTGAGCCACAACCTCAGCTCCAATCATGCTCTTCTTAATGAAGAGATATTTTGGTTGTTCTCATTTCTTTGTAGTTACAGCTATTGCTACATAAGTCACATATGTGGGCTATCTTTCATTGGCAAGTCAATCAGAAGGAGGAGTTATCGGCGGTGAAATTCCTGGGTCAAAGAGCATGTGCATTGACGATGGATGTTGCTAAATTGTCCTCAGTAGAGAATGTAGTGCCAGTTGCCATACCAGCAGTGTGTGAGAGCTGTTCACATGTTAGGGAACTTTCTGATCTTTGTCAGATTGACTGGCAGAAAATGGTGTGTTTAGAGTTTTGATTTGCATTTCTTTTATGAGTGAACACACTTTAAGTTGAGCCATTTGTATTTTCTCTCTTGTGAGTTGTCTGTTAATATCCGTGACCCATTTTTTCCCCCTCACCATCCTCTCCATGACCCATTTTTAGAAAATGAGATTATTAATCAGTTCTTGTGTTTGGGGGAATTGCTACATTGAGGACATTAGTTCTTTGAGCTTAATGTATTACATGGACTTTAAGAAAAGAGGTAATCATAGAAAGTAAGATGGGAGCTTCAGTTTATTAAAATCAAAGTGGAAGCCATTCAGGATGGGTTGTGGCCAGTAAGCTTTGAGTATTGCTATTAGACCTGGCATCTATTTTCAGCTGTGTTTCATCACATAAAAGATATTCAACCAGCCAGACACACTGGTGGATTACACACCTGTCCCAGCCATCTGGGAGACTGAGGCTGGACTGGGAATTCAAGGCTAGCCTGGGCAACTTTGCAAGACCCTGTCTCAAATTAAAAAACCAACCAACCAACAAACAAAAAACAGTTACCCTTTCAGGGCCTGTAAACTGAGGGAGAGCAATTCCTGCTTCAAAGGATGGTTGTGGGGACTAAAGGAGGTCACAAAGGTAGACTTTTTGCCCAGTGCATGGGCCATAATAATGTGCCCACTAAACTATAACCATTATAAATTTTATTTTTCATATTCCTGTTTTTGCCAATTAGCAACTTATTTGTATCATACACCTACCACATGTGCATAGAATTGTGTTCTACTTTTCCCATTTTCCCTTAAAAATTCTTGAATGGTTTATTCTTTTGCTACACAGTTGTCTTAGTTCAGGAACATTGTTAACTGCACTTAAACATCAGTTTTTTTGTAAATGATGGCAGCCTTTGTACACTGTAAGAGGGTTTAAGAATCTGTTAGAGGCTAAGGTAGGAAGACTACAAGTTTGAGGCCAGCCTGGCACCTTAGCAAAACTATCTCAAAATAAAAGAGCTGGGGCTGTATCTCAGAGGCAGAGCTCTTGCCTGGCATGTACGAGGTCCTGGGTTTGATCTTAGTACTACAATCAAACAAACAAAAAAAGGAGTTTTTTTTTGTTTTGTTTTTTCAAGGGTAGGGATTCCACAGCATCTGGAGGTTTTTCAGGATCAGGAGATTATGTCATACATAGTTTCCTAAACCCTAGGGTTTCCTGCTGGTTGTTTTATAATCTGCCTGCTGCTCTTGCAAGCATCCCCGGGATTTACTGAGATCTTAAGGGAGCATGTTGAAAAAGCTGACTCTGCTTTGCCAACATGGGGAATCATCTCAGGATTTATTGGGCACTTTGTGTCGAACCCTGATGATGGGGCACAAGCCAAATAGACAGTCTGTACCCCTGGGGAGGAATTGACAGTCTTTTGGGAACCGTGATATCATTATAGCAAGATGATGAGTGCTGTACAATCACTCTGTTCCTGAGGAGTTACTCCCCAGAAGGTAACCTTGTGCTGACTTGATGGGTAAGATGCTAAGAAGTTGAGGGGGTGACAACATTGCAATGGGCTGCTGGAAAGGTTGGAGTCATGAACTGGCTTGTCCCAGAGCCTACTGTTCTCTTGTTTTGGGGTGGGTTGGAGGCAGCTCTTGAGATCCTGGTGAGTGAGGCAGGCTTGAATCAGGAAGATGCTGGTGTGAAATGGCTGAGGTATTTTTTTTTTAATTTTTGCATTATGATTATACATAACAGTGGGAATTTTTGTTACATATCTATACATGCACACAATGTAACAGTATAAGTTGGTCAGTATCATTTCCCAGTACCTCCCCTTTCTCTCCCCTCTTCCTTCCCCAGTCCCTTTCCTCTATTCTACTGGTCTTCTATTTTTATGAGATCCCTCCTTCCATTTTCCCCCTGATTTTTCTCTATAGCTTCCACATAGGAGAGAAAACACATCCCTTGATTTTCTGAGTTTGGCTTATTTCACTTAGCATGATGTTCTCTAGTTCCATCCATTTACCAGAAAATGACAAAATTTCCTTTTTTTTATGGCTGAATAGAACTCCATTGCTTATATATACCACATTTTCTTTATCCATTCATTCATTGATGGACACCTAGGCTGGTTCCATACTTTGCTATTGTGAGTTGTGCTGCTGTAAACGTGTGTATACTGACTTCTTTAGGATAAATACCAAGGATTGGTATAGCTGGATCATATGATAGTTCCGTGCCTAGTCTTTTGAGGAATTTCCATACTGATTCCGTAGTGGTTGTACTAATTTACATTCTCACCAGCGATACAAAAGTGTTCCTTTTTTTCCTGTGTCCAGCATTTATTGTTTTTTTTTTTTTATTAATAGCTGCCATATAATAAGTGAGGTAAAATCTCAGATGTAGAACATTTTTTCATAAGTTGTTGGTCATTTGTATTTTTTCTCTTGAGAAGTGTCTGTTTAGTTTACTTGCCCATTTTTTGACTGGGTTATTTGTTTTTTGGAATTAAGTTTTTTGAATTCTTTATATATTCTAGATATTAATTCTCTGCCAGAAAGCTAGCTAGCAAAGATTTTCCCCCATTCTGTAGATTCTCTCTTTACATTCTAAATTGTTTTCCTTGCTGTGCATCCCACTTTTCTTGATATTTTTTCCTGAGCTTTAGAAGTCCTATTGAGGAAGTCGTTGCCTATAGGTTAGAGTGTTGGTCCTGTTTTCTTCTATCAGTTGCAAAGTTTCTGGTTGTATTGCTGGGTCTTTGATCCATTTTTAGTTGACTTTTGTGCAGGATGAGAGAGAGGGATCTAGTTTCATTCTACATATGGATATCTGGTTTTCCCAAGTGCTGAGTTCTTTTGACTTTTTAGATGAAGGGAGACAGCAGAGGAGAATAAGCAGAGGGAGATGTGATCACATCTGAGTCTTTAAGCAAGATGGATCTACTTATAAGTGGCCCACTGCTCCAGCTGCAAGTGGAGGAAATATGTGGCACATGTCTCACAGTACTCCGGGAACAAAAAGGTGTTAGTTTCAAGCAAGTTATTATACAACTATAAACAAGACCTCCAAGTTCTGGAAGCCTTGGTGAGAGCAGCAGTTCTTAAAGGCCAGTCCAGGGCCACTGATGGTCTAGGGTCAGGTTTTAAGAGCCCTGCTACTGAGTTTTTCTTTAAACTAAGTGTATTTCATTTTAATGACCATCTTTACTAAGATTTTTTTGCCTTCTTCCATTTTTGGTATTGAAATGGCTATTCTTATGTGGTGATGTAGTAATAATATTAGATGGTAACTTTGCCCTCCATGCTCTTATGTAGTGATGTGGTGTCAGCATTCTCCTCCAGCAGTTAATGTTACTCAAGTGATCCCTGAAATCAATCTTGAGAAGCAGCCCTGGGTAAGAGCACTTTTGTGTCAGGCAGTGCCACCTATTGGTAAAACCTGACATTGAAATTCCCACTCTAAATATCAGAGTGGAAGGAGGGATAAGATTATGCAAAATCATTGCGCAGTAAATCAATTAAGTTCAAGTGCTGCTTGCCCAGGGGCATGGGTGCTTAAAGGGATGCAGCCCAGGTGTGGTGGCGCATGCCTATAATCCCAGCAACTTGCAATGCTAAGGCTGGAGGATCACATTTGAGGCCAGCCTCAGCAACTTGGTAATCTTTTCTTAAAATAAAGGTTGGGATGTGGCTCAGTGGTAAAAAAGCACCCCTGGGTTCAATCTCTATTACAAAAAAAAAAAAAATGTGGGGTGGATGCAGCCCAAGGAAGCTTGGAGGAGAGGGGCAGGTTTGCCCAACATGGAGCCAAACCATGGACCAGCTATGATCTAATACCAGGAAAAGGGACTGGATCGAGATGCTCTGAAAGAGGCCACACTTAAACCTGGGAAAGAAGACAGCGGCCTCAGGGCTACATGATAGGATGCTGAGGGTTAAGGGAGAATATGCAATCACTTTCCAGGGAAGTCCTGGCCTGACACAGCTCCATTTGGGTACCTTGGCTTCCAACTATATATATTTTTAATGTTTCTACAATTGTTATAATGTTTATTGTCAAATTGAAACATTCAGAAAAACTCAATGAAAAAATTTAAATAACCACAACCACTTGAAATTTCTATGTATTTACTTGCAGGGTTTTTTTTTTTTTTCTTTTGTGTGTGTACATATATGTTGTGTATATTATGGTTTTATAAAAATAAGGTCCTTTGCTGGTTGCGGTGGCACACACCTGCAATCCTAGCAGTTTGGAATGCTGAGGCAGGAGGATCACAAGTTCCAAGGCCAGCCTCAGCAACTTAGTGAGGCCCTAAGCAACTGGATAAAAATAAAAAATAAGAAAGGGCTGGGGATGTGGCTCAATGGTTAAGTACCCCTGGGTTCAATTCAAGGTACCAAATTTAAAAATAAAGTCCTCTGGCATGTATTATTTGTAACCTGGTTTTTAAAATTTCATGTTATATTACAAATAGCTCCCATATCTTTAAAGTCATATTCTCAAAGGATGTTTAAATACTGTATGGTTTTTATTCTATGGATAAACTCTTGTTTATCCATACACATTATTTTGTTAACATTTTTATTTATAACATTATTTTAACAAATATTGCATGGGCTGGGGATGTGGCTCAAGCGGTAGCGCACTCGCCTGGCATGCATGCGGCCCAGGTTCCATCCTCAGCACCACATACAAACAAAGATGTTGTGTCCGCCGAAAACTAAAAAATAAATAAACATTAAAATTCTCTATCTCTCTCTCCCTCTCACTTTATATAAAAAAAAATATTGCTAAGAAGCTTGCCAAAAAATTTGATTCTTTTATCAAAGTAAAACATGTTTCTAAAGAGAGGACTTGCATTCTAGAGATATATTTTAATTTGTGTGTGTGTGTGTGTGTGTGTGTTGCTGGAGATCGAACCCAGGGCCTTGTGCATGCAAGGCAAACACTCTACCAACTGAACCATATCCCCAGCCTGAGATATATTTTAAAATATTTATGAAGTGACCCATAAAGAGAATAGTCTAGATGGTCAAATAGTGTCTCCATTAGCCATGAGCTGAGAACTATTGAAGCTGGTGGTGGCTGTGGGGCTCGTACTACTCTGCTCATGTGCTTATACAAACCTTTCCACAACACAAAATTAAAACATGCACTGTCCAGGGACACATGGCTTCCCCCTTGAAGCCCTTGGCACAAGGTAGACAGAATCTCCTCTGTGAGGAGACCTTGTGAGGTAGACTGCACCAAATTCTGAGGGGAATGTGGAAATCCCTCCAGTGCTTTCCTCACCAGCCTTGTCATGAGACCCTGCCTCTTCTGCTTGTTCACACCTTCTCCAATGGCCTGGCACATAAAGGGCCCAATGGCATCAGCAGCACCTGGGAGTCTAGGAAATGCAGATCTGGGCCCTGGACCTGCTGCTGGACTGGAATCTGCATTCTACTGAGATTGCCAGGGTTCCCAGACACCATGATGTATGAAAAGCATTGAACCTGGGCAGCTCTCACTCTAATCCCAAAGAACTGGCAGGTCTTTGGTGGCCCTGCCTGGCTTCTGGTCCTCTAAAAGGAAGCTTTGTGTTCCCGGCCATCCTTGCAGATGGCTGCATACCCATCCTACTTACCACCTTTGAATAAGCACATTTTAAAAAAATTTTTTTATTTGTGGATGGACACAATACCTTTATTTTATCTCTCTATCTATTTATTTATTTTTAATGCGGTGCAGAGAAATTGAACCCAATGCCTCACACATTAGGCAAGGTCTCCACCACTCAGCCACAACTGCAGCCCCTGAATAAGCAATACAATTTTAACAGTTTGTTTTACATTCAGACAAAATATACAACAAAATTTGTCATTCTGACCATTTTTAAGTGTTCGGGTAAGTAGTGTTAAGTACATTCACATCATTGTGCAATGATCTTCACTATCCATCTCCAGAATCTTTTCATCTTATAAAACAGAAACTCTGGGTGCTGGGGTTGTGGCTCAGTGGTAGAGTGCTTGCTTTGCATTCATGGGGCACTGGGTTTGATCCTCAGCACCACATAAATAAATAAAATAAAGGTATTATGTCCATCTACAAAAAACTGAAACTCTGTACCCATTAAACAACTCCTCATTCCCCCCAGTCCATTGTGATCACCGTTTTACTTTGTCCCTATGGTTTGCAACTACCCTAAGTACTTCATGTGGTGGACTCGTACAGTATTTATCCTGTGATTGACTGATGGACTTCACTTAGTTTTTCTTCATGATTCATCCAAGTTATAGCAGGTGTCAGAATTTCCCTCCTTGGAAGACTGAATGGCCCATTGAATGTTTATCTCATGTATTTATCTGTTTATCTATGGACATTTGGATTGCCTCTACACTTTGGTTGCTGTGAACATGCTATGAAATATCAAGTCACTTCTTTCAGTTCTCCTAGGTTTATACCCAGAAGTGAATTGCTAGATCAGATGATATTTTTAATTTTTGAGAACCTCTGTATTGTTTTCCATAGTAGCTGTAGCTGTTTACATTCCCACCAACTGCAGAAGGCCTCCAATTTCTCTACATCCATGTCAACACTTATTTTCTGATGATGTGGCTTTGATTTACATTGCCTAACAATTACTAATGTTGACCATGTTTTCATGTTGTTGTTGACCATTTGTATATCTTTAGAGAACATCTGCTTAAGTCCTTTGCCCATGTTAAAATTTGTTGTCCCAATTGCCCCTTTTCTACATCTACTGAGCAGAAGTCTCATCCTTCACCAGCTGGTTTCTGTTTTAGCATGAGACAGGCTCTCCCTCCACATAAACCAGCACATTCTGTCCTGGCTTTCCCCCGTCTGCAGGCATCCTTAACATGTTCCTGGAGGAGTAGTGTCTTGCAAGTGCTTCTTACCCTCCCCCATTACACCTGACCTCCAAGATTGTCTGGAAATGACTTGGAATCCTCCTAATGGTCTCC
This sequence comes from Marmota monax, assembly GCF_021218885.2. Lineage (NCBI taxonomy): Eukaryota > Metazoa > Chordata > Mammalia > Rodentia > Sciuridae > Marmota > Marmota monax. The sequence goes on along the minus strand of NW_026693473.1, from coordinate 7,285,111 downwards.
AACCTTGGGAAATACCACCTTTCCCACTGCCTTTCTAGCTTCTCAGCCCAGGCAGCCTCTTCCACATGCCCAGAGCCAACACACCCTGTGGCTCACGTCACAGTGGTCCTGTCGACTTGTGAGCTGCCCTCTGGAGCACCTACTTGGCTTTTGAGGGCTCATAGCAAGTGGTGGAAAATGTTCACACACAGAAATGCTTATATCGGACTGAGTCAAGAGCTCTGATTAGGCAGACAGGGACAAGGAGCCCCCTAACAGCATAATCTAAGAAATGAATGGTCCCAGGATGGTATTATCATGAGGTGCTATGGATCTTTAAAAGGAAGGCTTGAGGGGGAGGTCTGAAATCATTGGGGGCATGATTTTGAAAGGGATTGTGAGAACCCAGGCTCTTCTCTCCCCACCCCCAGACTAGGGATAGAACCCAGGGGCACTTTACTACTGAGCTACATCCCCACCCTTTTTATTTTGTTACTGAGTCTTGCTGAATTGCTGAGGCTGGCCTTGAATTTATGATCCCCTTGCTTCAGTCTTCCAAGTTGTTGGGATTACAGGCATGTGCCACTACACCCAGCTGGCTACTTCTTTTTGTGCTTCTTAGCTAATGACTAAATGGTTTCCTCCTTATGTTCCCCAGCTATGATGTGTCACCCTTGCCAGAGGCCCAAAGCAATGGGGCCACTTGGACTGGAACCACCAAAATGAGCCAAAATAAACCTCTTTACTTCATAAGTGGTTTGTGTCAGGCATTTTGTTATAACACAAAGCTGACATACTGTCCTTCCCTGGGCCTGAGTTTCACAGACTACCCCTGACAGCACTAATACTGTGCCCCACAGAGAAGGTTGGTGAGGGAACTGATGTCTCCTTGTCTCTCATCTTCCTCAACTACAGTCAGAAAACCTGGTTTGTTTCCCAGCTCTGCTCCTTGTATGTAACCTTATTCTTGTCTTTTAATCTCCTAGGAACAGTTTCCTCATCTTGAAATGAGGGTGAGAAATTGTGAGGGAATCTATAGGGCAGAGCTACTTATTATAATTAATACATTACCTGCAAACTTCTGCTCCCTCACAGCCCAAGCTAGAGGTGAATTTTCAGTTTGCCCGACCTCCTTTTGTACTCCTTGCTATATGCAGAGCATTATGAAGAGAATAAAGAGAAAACCCACTAGTCCCTGGCCCTGAAAGTTTACATCTGGCTGGGGTGCCCCCTAGTGGATGGCTGGGGAACTGCATAATGGTGGCTGGAGAGCAAGCACGGTGTTCTAGTGCAGCTGCCTGAGGCAGGACTGGGTATCTGTGGGCCTCAGTGGAAGTAGCACAAGGGTTCTAGGACCAAAACCACTTGGTTTGGTTTTGGCCTTAGTGTCCCCCATCCTAGTTTTCCAAATCTGTGGAGCCTTGGGGACTACCTGGGTCCATTCTGATACTATGCCTATCCAGCAAATTTTTTATTTTGGTGGTTATATTGTTAGCTTTAAAATTTGTTGAGAGCCACAGCCGAGTCGGGATGGCACCTGGCATTGCCAGAAGGAGTGGTTGAGAGGTGATGCCAGCGAGCCATTAAGATGATGATAATTAAGTTAAGCTGTGTATAATTGCTGTGACTGGATGATGCTGGATTGGGGCAGGCTGTGTATTCAGTTGTATATGGACCCCTGCTGTCCGGCAATAGGGCGGGCCTGCTGCCTTGGGCCCCTGCTACTTTGGAGTTCACGAGGAGACGGGTGAAGGGTGAGAGAGTTCCCGGGAAGCGCACGTGGAGTGCAGGTGAGAGTTTGGGCAATAAAGGAGTTCCTCTTTGAACCTACAAGTGCCTCGTGGTGGCTCGGTTATTTTGTGCCCAGTCAGACTGCGGCAAAAATTTCCATTTGTTTCTTTTGAATATTTCATTTCTCTGCTGAAAATCTTTATCTTGCTATTCACTTCAAGAGTGTTTTTCTTTTTTTTTTATTGGTTGTTCAAAACATTACAAAGCTCTTGACATATCATATTTCATACATTTGATTCAAGTGGGTTGTGAACTCCCATTTTTACCCTGTATACAGATTGCAGAATCACATCGGTTACACATCCACGTTTTTACATATTGCCATACTAGTGACTGTTGTATTCTGCTGTCTTTCCTATCTTCTACTATCCCCCCTCCCCTCCCCTCCCATCTTCTCTCTCTACCCCCTCTGCTGTAATTCATTTCTCTCCCTTGATTTTTTCCCTTTCCCCTCACATCCTCTTATATGTAATTTTGTATAACAATGAGGGTCTCCTTCCATTTCCATGCAATTTCCCTTCTCTCTCCCTTTCCCTCCCACCTCTTGTCCCTGTTTAATGTTAATCTTTTTCTCATGCTCTTCCTCCCTGCTCTGTTTTTAGTTGCTCTCCTTATATCAAAGAAGACATTTGGCATTTGTTTTTTAGGGATTGGCTAGGTTCACTTAGCATAATCTGCTCTAATGCCATCCATTTCCCTGCAAATTCCATGATTTTGTCATTTTTTAGTAAGTAATGGAGTATTAGCTGAGTAATACTCCATTGTGTATAAATGCCACATTTTTTAATGCATTCATCTATTGAAGGGCATCTAAGTTGGTTCCACAGTCTAGCTATTGTGAATTGTGCTGCTATGAACATCGATGTAGCAGTGTCCCTATAGTACGCTCTTTTAAGGTCTTCAGGGAATAGTCCAAGAAGGGCAATAGCTGGGTCAAATGGTGGTTCCATTCCCAGCTTTTCCAGGAATCTCCATACTGCTTTCCAAATTGGCTGCACCAATTTGCAGTCCCACCAGCAATGTACAAGTGTACCCTTTTCCCCACATCCTCACCAGCACTTGTTGTTGTTTGACTTCATAATGGCTGCCAATCTTACTGGAGTGAGATGGTATCTTAGGGTGGTTTTGATTTGCATTTCTCTGACTGCTAGAGATGGTGAGCATTTTTTCATGTACTTGTTGATTGATTGTATATCCTCCTCTGAGAAGTGTCTGTTCAGGTCCTTGGCCCATTTGTTGATTGGGTTATTTGTTATCTTATTGCTTAATTTTTTGAGTTCTTTGTATACTCTGGATATTAGGGCTCTATCTGAAGTGTGAGGAGTAAAGATTTGTTCCCAGGATGTAGGCTCCCTATTTACCTCTCTTATTGTTTCTCTTGCTGAGAAAAAACTTTTTAGTTTGAGTAAGTCCCATTTGTTGATTCTTGTTTTTAACTCTTGTGCTATGGATGTCCTATTAAGGAATTTGGAGCCCGACCCCACAATATGTAGATCGGAGCCAACTTTTTCTTCTATCAGACGCAGAGTCTCTGATTTGATATCAAGCTCCTTGATTCATTTTGAGTTAACTTTTGTGCATGGTGAGAGAAAGGGATTCAGTTTCATTTTGTTGCATATGGATTTCCAGTTTTCCCAGCACCATTTGTTGAAGATGCTATCCTTCCTCCATTGCATGCTTTTAGCCCCTTTATCGAATATAAGATAGTTGTAATTTTGTGGATTGGTTTCTGTGTCCTCTATTCTGTACCATTGGTCCACCCACCTGTTTTGGTACCAGTACCATGCTGTTTTTGTTACTATTGCTCTGTAGTACAGTTTGAAATCTGGTATCGCTATACCTCCTGATTCACACTTCCTGCTTAGAATTGCTTTTGCTATTCTGGGTCTTTTATTTTTCCATATGAATTTCATGCTTGCTTTATCTATTTCTACAAGAAATGCCGTTGGGATTTTGATTGGCATTGCATTGAACCTATAGAGAACTTTTGGTAATATTGCCATTTTGATGATGTTAGTTCTGCCTGTCCATGAACAGGGTATATTTTTCCATCTTCTAAGATCTTCTTCTATTTCTCTCTTTAGGGTTCTGTAGTTTTCATTGTATAAATCTTTCACCCTTTTGTTAGGTTGATTCCCAAGTATTTTATTTATTTATTTATTTTGAGGATATTGTGAATGGGGTGGTTTTCCTCATTTCCAATTCAGAAGATTTGTTGCTGATATACAGGAATGCCTTTGATTTATGCATGTTGATTTTATATCCTGCTACTTTGCTGAATTCATTTATTAGCTCTAGTAGTTTCTTTGTAAACCTTTTGTATCTTTTAGGTATAGGATCATATCATCCGTAAATAGTGATAATTTAAGTTCTTCTTTTCCTATTTTTATGCCTTTAATTTCTTTTGTCTGTCTAATTGCTCTGGCCAGTATTTCGAGAACTATATTGAATAGAAGTGGTGAGAGAGGGCATCCCTGTCTTGTTCCAGATTTTAGAGGGAATGCCTTCAGTTTTTCTCCATTTAGAATGATGCTAGCCTGAGGCTTAGCATATATAGCTTTTACAATGTTGAGGTAAGTTCCTGTTATCCCTAGTTTTTCTAGTGTTTTGAACATAAAGGGATGCTGTACTTTGTCGAATGCTTTTTCTGTGTCTATCGAGATGATCATATGGTTCTTATCTTTAAGTCTATTGATGTGGTGAATAACGTTTATTGATTTCCGTATATTGAACCAGCCTTGCATCCCAGGGATGAATTCTACTTGATCATGGTGCACGATCTTTTTGATATGTTTTTGTATCTGATTTGCCAGAATTTTATTGAGGATTTTTGCATCTAAATTCATTAGGGATATTGGTCTGTAGTTTTCTTTCTTTGAGGTGTCTTTATCTGGTTTGGGAATCAGGGTGATATTGGCCTCATAGAATGAATTTGGAAGTTCTCCCTCTTTTTCTATCTCCTGAAATAGATTGTAGAGTATTGGTATTAGTTCTTCTTTAAAGTTCTTGTAAAACTCTGATGTATATCCATCCGGTCCTGGGCTTTTCTTGGTTGGTAGTCTTTTGATGGCTTCTTCTATTTCCTCACTTGATATTGGTCTGTTTAGGTTGTTTATATCATCCTGACTCAATCTGGGTAGTTCATATGTCTTAAGGAATTTATTGATGCCTTCACTATCTTCTATTATATTAGAGTGTAGGGTTTCAAAATAATTTCTAATTATCTTCTGTATTTCTGAATTGTTGTGATGTTGCCTTTTTCATCCCGTAAGCTAGTAATTTGGGTTCTCTCTTCATAGTGTTTTTCTTGGAGCATAGTAATCATAGCTTTTAGTCTCCCACCAATAACTCCAACATTTGCTCCATCTGGGTTGTATCCTAGACCTTTGACTGTTATGAAACTCTGGGTCTTTGTTGAAAGTCTCTGGAGAGTGTTTTTGTTTGTTGTTTCTGCAGGTAACTGCGTATAGGTTCAGGCCGCCCGCAGGTTTCCATCTGCCTTCCACCATGAGCTGTTTCCAATGTCAGTTCATTCTCAAGCCTCTGTAGTGCTCTTTGGCTCTTTCCCACGTGTGCGCCACCCAGTGGCCACTGTGGGACCTTAGTGGTAGTGACAGCCTAGTTCAGTTCTCACAGCCTTCAGTACACTGTTGAGAGTCTGATCCATGCCTTTGCAGCACAGGGATGACCCCACAAATTCACATACAACTTTATAGGACCCACCACTTAGACCATCTCCTCCTTTTCACAATCTCTTGGACGTTCTGGCTCAGGTTTCCCTGCTCTACTACACACTTCCTGGGATTGTGGCTGCCTCTGGGGCCAAGTGAAAGGAAAATAGAAAAAAAGCCAGTGGGGATTTCCCCATAACTTAGGGACCACAGACTCTCTGGTCAGAGAAGGGGGGGTCCAGGTTCCAATCCAGGTATTTCCGTGACTTTACTGTGCCTGGACACCCTCTGACTGATGCCAATGGTCCAATGCATTATGGGTTACCTAGAAGGCAGGTGAAACCAAAAACTCTCCCAAGACTGAATCCCCTGCCACCTGCAAGAACATAACCTCCATGAGGCTAGGGACCTTTGTTGCATCTTTAAATGCCTGAAACAGTGCCTGGCACATAGTAGGCACTCAATATTAGTTAAGTTTGGTGAACTACTATCCCTGTTAAGAGAAACCTCCACCATTCTCTGTAGAGATGTCCTAAAGCTCTTAGATCCAATGTTCCCTTTTGATGCCAAATATATGGAAACATCCTTACTGTAATGAGATTTCATAGATGGTGTCCATGCACTATTTTGAAAATCAGTACACTGAGCCAGGTGCAGGTCTGTAATCCCAGGGCTCCTAAGGCTGAGGCAGGAGGATCACAAATTCAAAGCCAGCCTCAGCAAAGGCAAGGCACTAAGCAGCTCAGTGAGACCCTGTCTCCAAATAAAATACAAAATAGGGCTGGGATGTGGCTCTGTAGTTGAGTAGCCCTGAGTTCAATCCCCAGTACCCCCAAATATCCCCCCCAAAAAAAATCAGCACACTGCCTGTAGTGGATAACAGGTAAGCCACCTGACCCTTCATTGGGGACTGGGATCCTCCTTTCTTCATTGGCAGGAGTGTTGCTGCTAATGCCAAAGAACCAAGGTGATGACTCCAGGGGAGGGGGTGTCTATTTCCATGTGGCTAGTTCATGCTCTGCCCCTCCTCTTTCACTTTGAGACATCTCCAAAGGGCCAAGCCAGGGCTGAGCTCCCTGAGGGACCAGCCGAGGCCTCTGCAGTGACTGTCTCACAGCTCAGCCTCTTCCTCCTCCCGGTCCTGCACCATTTCTGAGAGCACGTCCCGAGGAGCCTCCTGGGAGAGCTCCTCTTAAGTCAGCACCCTGTGGTACAAAGAGAAGCAGAAGGAACACTGTTCATCATAAAGCATGCTCTCTTCATGTCTGCCAGGCCTGTCTATACAAGGACCTCACAGCATTGTCATCTTCTGGGGGCCTGTGAGAGATGCAGACTCAAGTTCCACCTAGACTCATCCCGAGGGGATTTATGAGCATTAAAATTTGAAATTTGAGAAGTGCGCCACTAAGGGCCATTACAAGGGTCAGATGTGTGCATCTAAGTGACTACTGTTACGAATGTGGGTTGCCATGCAGGTGTGACATGGCCACTGCTGTAGATTGAGCATTTGTCACAAGTGACAATGCTATCAGAGGTGAGATTTTTCCAAATTGGTGAGTGACTGTTGGTGAAGTGCCAGGCAAAACCCATCATGAAACTCCCTCAATTGGCACAGTGGTCAGGTTCCTGGGAAATGCAGTTTGTCTTAAAATTGTGCAAAACATTACTTTGTCATGTAGGATACAGGACATTTTCTCCTGTGCCTACTGTCCTGTGTGTGCAGGAGGTCCTTGAGCACCCAGCCCTTTACACCAGTAGTCTCTGGTATGGTGCTGAATCAGCCCCCGGGGCTTTTCAAACTGTCCCCTAGGAGTCACTACTGTCCTCATTCAGGTAGATTGGTCTCCTGGATAAAACCCCAAGCTTAGAACTTCACATCTTATTTATCTATCTAATCTTCTCAACAAGCTTAAGAAGTCAGTGTTATATTCTCTTCCTTTAAGAAAAGTGAGTTCTGAGAAGTAAAGCAGTTTTTCCAAGGTCACACAGCTAGTAAGTAGGAAAGCAAGTGGATTTGGACCTATGTTTCCCTCTGTGGGTTGCTTTGCAGGTATTTATAGTTTTACCAAGAGTTACATAGTCACTAGGCCGTGACCAGGTTTTTGTTTGTTTGTTTGGTACTGGGGGTTGAATCCAACAGTACTTCACCTCCGAGCCCCAGACCTTTTTATTCTTTATTTTGGGACAGGGCCTCACTAAGTTGCTGAGGCTGACCTCAAACATGCAATCCTCCTGCCTCAGCCTCCCAAGTTGCTGGGGTTATAAGCATGCCTGGCATCAGGTTTATAAAAGAAAGAATAAACTGTGCCTCCTGGGTGGATACAAGATAGCTGTAGGAACTTGAGACTGAGACTACCTGAGCCTCCTTAATTGTCCCCATGTCCTCAGAGCCTGGGTGGACAGATGGAACAACAGCCTGATCCCTTTCCTCGGGTGAACCCCCAAGTGACTGTCCATCCCACTCTACACAGGCCAGATCATGAGGGAGGCTGTGTGGACCCTCTAACCCATTACACCTGGGCCCCAGAGGTTGGAAGCACCCTGGTGTCCAGCTCAGATGTCATGCTCCCGGCCAGAAAATCATCTTTCTTGCCCCTCCGTTGCCCTTGGGGTATCCACTACTCTTCCCCTGAACATTCATGTCCTATATCCTTTTCTAGGCTGAAGGGTATTTGCAAAGTGTCCTTTAAAACCCTGAATGCAGCCGGGTGTGGTGGCGCACACTTGTAATCCCAGCAGGAGGCTGAGCAGGAGGACCGTGAGTTCAAAGCCAGCCTCAGCAATGGCCAGGTGCTAAGCAACTCAGTGAGACCCTGTCTCTAATTAAATACAAAATAGGGCTGGGGATGTGGCTCAGTGGTTGAGTGTCCCTGAGTTCAATTCCCAGTACCCCGCCCCCACCCCCCAAAAAACTGGCTGATGTGTCCTGTTCTCAGCTGGGAGTCTGTCTCCTCAAGTTCATGAGCTCCCAGAGCAGGGGCAACCGGTCTTGTGCATCCCTCCCACCTGCACCTTTATAGTCACCACCAGTGTCTATGGTTAGCAAATTGGCTCACTTGAAAGAGGATAGCTCGAGAACTGACCCCTGGCAAGTACCCACTGTATGCGGAGAGCCTCATGTGGCAATTGTTCGCCATTGTGCTCCTTAGAAGAACCCAGGGAACAGCTGCAGCCAGGTCTGTTTATTTTTTAAAAATTATTATTATTATTTTTGGTGCCAGGAATTGAACCCAGGGGCACTAAACCACTGAGCCACATCCCCAGCCCTCTTTTTTTTTTTTACCTGTCTGAGATTTTATTAGCAGTGGCCAGTTGCAGAAGAGAAGGGAGGAGAGAGGGAGAGGGAGAGGGAGGGAGAGGGGGAGGGGGAGGGGGAGGGGAGAAGGGGGAGAGGGGGAGGGGGAAGAGGGGGAGAGGGAGAGAGAGAGGGAGAAGGGGAGGGAGGGAGGGAGAGAGAGAGAGAGAAAGAGAGAGAGAGGGAGAGAGAGAGAGAGAGAAAACAAACACGAACAGGGTATTGATTTTTATGGGCTTAACACAGGATGAGGAGGAGCAAGGCGAGTGAGCTGTTACTTCCTCATTGGCTGAGAGTTCGAGCCACTTCAGGGATTGGAGATGCGCCATTCAAAGTTCACGCCATTCACAGGGATTGGAGGTGACGGTTCACACGCCATTCAGTACATCATGGACCTGAGCTCCAGGAAGAGAAGCAGTCTGGGCGCCATCTTTACCAACATTCCTCCCTTTTTTGTTTTGGTTTGGGGGCGTCGTACTCGATCTGGCTACTTCCTGCTGAGTAGGGGCGTTGTTTAGAGGGAGGGAGGGACCTCTTTTTATATTTTATTTAGAGACAGGGTCTCACTGAGTTGCTGAGGCTGGCTTTGAACTTGTGGTCCTCTTGCTTCAGCCTCCTGAGCTGCTGGGATTTCTTTCTTTTGAGATATACATGATAATAGAGTGTATTTTGACATATTATACATATAATACAGGTTTGTTTATGGCAGAAAGAATAAATCACAGTTAGGGCCCACCCTTCTGTGTGGACAGGTGCTATCTGGGAAGTCCAGGTGTTGTTTCTGGTTCTCACTGTCCCAGAGGCTACTGGTGTAAAGGACACAGTTTGATAGATGGGGAAACAGGTTGAGAACGATGGTAGTTTCCTACATTACTGGCACTGATGTGACCTTTGCCTATTTGACTTCAAATGATTCTGTGGACCTCAGTGGTTCTCAATCCTGGCTGCCCTTTGGATTCAACTAGGGAGGTATAAGAACACTGGTGCCTGCACCTCACGACCCAGAAACTGATTTAATAGATTAAAGAGAGTTGGACATTTTTAAAATTTTGTATGAGGGATTGAACCCAGGGGTGCTTTACCAATGAGCCATATCCACTGCCCTTTTTATTTATTTAATTTAGACATGTTGCTTAGGGTCTCACTAAATTTCTGAAGCTGTCTGAACCTGTGAGCCTCCTGCCTCAGCCTCCTGAATCTGTGGGATTACAGATATGTGCCACTTTGCCTTGCTATAGACTCTTTTTTCCCTTGTGGTGCTGGGGATTGAACCCAGGGCCTGTGCGTGCGAGGCAAGCACTCTACCAACCGAGCTATATCCTCAGCCCTGTAGACTTTTTAAAAAGCTGTCAAATGTAGTTCTGGATGAGAAGCCATGATTGAGAATCACTGTTTCATTTTGAATTCACTTGGACTTAAGTGAGGCTTTGAAAGGCATGTGTAATTGCAAGAATCAAAGACATGGGGGTAGATGCTGAGATGGGAGGTTGGGGAGCACATACTCCCTGAGTGAGGTCCCCTCAGACTGAGCCTTGAGCAGGAGGGCTGCGGAACGCTGTGTGTGCTTCTGCCCCTCAGGTTAGTCTTCTGATCCCCTTCAGTGTGTCTGTCGGGTTTGGCTGGGGCTGAGGGCATGTGGAGAAGAAATGCAGCCTCATTGTGTTGCCAGATCCTCCAAGTCACCAAGATGCCAAGATAGGGTTAAAGGCCCGCGGATTTAAGTAGGGAAGTAAATGAGGAGGGAACTGAGAAGCTGGGGAGGTGTCAGAAGGCCCTGCAAGTCTGAGCCTGAGTGGAGAAGGAGGCAGGGAAGTCTGAGGAGTCTGGGGAGGGCTCAGCCTGGCTCTGTCCCTGCCTGCCAGTCACTGTCTGGGAGCTGCCCCAGGAAGGCACCACCTTGCCTCAGCACAAATATGGTGATGGATTTTAAAAGACCGAATCGGGGACTGGTAGTAAGTCCAGATTCATCCTCGTGGCTACCTCACCAGGGCCATGGCCAGGACCGGAGGGGAAGACCCCCTGCTTCCCAAGTATGATGTGATCAAGTTTCTCAAGCTTCCTGGGCCTCTATTTTTTCGTGTGTGTCCTAGACACAGCCAGAGCATTTGCCCTGAGAACTAAGGTCCTGGTAAGTAAAGTGCTTGGCAGGCGGTGGGGGCTCAGTATCCCAGGGCTGGGCTTCGGCTCAGTGGAAGAGCACGAGACCCTGGTTCCATCCCAAATCCTCAGCTGCTGTTCTCACATGCCCTTCTCCAGAAAGAAACCTTCACTATAAAGCAATCGAGTATTTATGGACACCCCATTAGCTGTCATACAGGATCCTCCCTTGCCCCACGGTAGGGACATTGGGGAGTGTGTCTGCTGCCTGCCTTTCTTCCTTCCTTCCTCTTTTTATGCAGTTTCTGGAGGTGCTGCAATATCAGGCTGATTTATGGGGTGTATGTAGGTTTGTGACCGACTGAAGGGAGGGGAATCTGTGCAGCACTCAATAACCCAAGGCCATCCGTGGACCCTATAGCTATCCCCATTCCCAGCCTCAACTAGGACACTTGCTGCTCTGTGCCTTCCATTCATCCCAGGCTCACCCTTGATCATGCCCAAAGTATTTTATACTCACTGCCCCTTGCCGTCTGGTCAAGCCATATCTCAAGTGTCATCACACAGAGGCTGCAAGACTTGGACTGGGTCTTTGCTCTGCAGCCCAGACTTCCTTGCTGTCCTCCTGGTGACCCCATCATCTCTGCCACCCCATGCTCCCTGAGCTGGTGACTCATGAACAGAAACCTCCACAGCAAGAGCAGGGACCCAGCCAAACTCTGAAATGGAAACTAAACCCAAGGGGTGTGGTTGATAAATTGGGCAAAAGCTCCCCCATGTTCCTGGGTGTTAAGTGAGAGGCGTGAGGCCTCAGGGAGAGGAAGGAATGGGTAAGAGCAATAAGAGGAACAGGCAGAGGGAAGGGTGGGGAAAGGTTTCCCTCTAGATTGGAAGCACCTTGAGGGCAGGAACTGGGTGTGTCTCTCATACCTAGGACCTGGCAAGCACTGGTACCTCGTAAGCACCCAGTCATTTTCAATTGACTGGGTGATTTTTAAAAAAATTTTTAATTTTTTTTTTTTGCATTATAATTTGGGTGATTTTGAACAAACTCACCCAATAGTGGCATAGAGGATGGTGGAAAGGAGATTTGGATGATAGAGGAGCTGGTTTGCTTACTAGGAGATACAGCCTCTGGATAGAGGCAAAAGAGCTCCCTCTTGCTTCCCCTTCCCCCAACACTGCAGATTGAACTCAGGGGTGCTTTACATCCCCAGCCCTTTTAGTTAATTAATTATTTTTTATTTTGAGGCAGGGTCTTACTAAGTTGCTGAGGCTCGCCTCAAAGTTGTGATTCTCCTGCCTCAACCTCCTAAATCACAGGTATTACCGGCACGTGTCAGCACACCTGGCAACAGAAACTTTTTGTACCCCAGAATGGCAACACTTTGAGAAGTCACAGTAGGGTCAAGAGAAGAACCCAGGGAATGCATTTCGAGAAAGGGGCTCCACGTAATCCTGTGCCCAGGTTAGTTGCCATTATCACAGAGCCTCCCAAGGGGGACAGATGACAGAGCATGCAGAGGCTGCTTCTCTTGAATGTGTCATATGGTCATTTCCTGCTGTGTGCTTGCTCTGTCAAAGTGGCCCACCCACATGGTCCCTTGGCAGCCACCTGTGGCTGGTGACACTTGAGATATGGCTAGACCAGACTGCGAGGTATAGTTAAGTATAAAATACTCCTGGGTTTCAAAGACATAGCATGAGAAAAATATAAAATATCTCATTCATAATTTTTATATGACTATGTTGAAATGATAATATTTTAAATATATTGGATTAAATATTTTTTAAAAATTAGCTTTACCTATTGATTTTTACATTTAACGTGGCATATCATTTAAAATTTTCTGCTGAATAGCATTGCCCTGCACACTAGTCTACATTTGCTTTCTTTTTGTATTTTTAAAAATTTGTTCTAAATAACTATACATGACAGTAGAATGCATTTTGACACATTATAAATAAATGGAGTATGACTTCTCATTCTTCTAATTGTACATGATGTAGAATCACACTGATCGTGGAGTCATACATGTGTATAGGGTTATATTGTCTGATTCATTCTATAGTCCTTCCTACCCCCATACCCCCACACTTGCTTTTTTCACACTATATATTATAAAAATTGTTCCAGATCGATACATATGCTGCTGTCTCATTCTTTTCAATGACCATGTGATGCACAGTTGCATAATTGCTGTAATGAGCTTTCAACATAGTGATTTGACAGTGATTACAGAATCCCCAAGAATTTAGTGCTAGAAGCTAAGTCTTCCACTCAGAATTTAAAGGCACAAAGGGAATTCCAATTGGGACCAGGTTGATGTCAATGAGTGACTCAGATACCCCTGGGGGGATGAGTATGTCCTGAAAGAGAGCACCAAGACCCAGATATTCAGAAAAGCCCACAGCTGGGAGGAGAAGGAAGAGGGCAAGGAAGCAGGAAGTTAGTAGACAAAGGACCAGTCAGAGAGTGGCTGAGGAGCCAGGAAGGCTCAGGGCAGCAAAGGCCAAAGGTAAAAAGAATTCCTTAAGGAGGAAGAAGTCAAGCACAGGCATGTGTCCCAGTGACAGGGGCCTCTGACTTCTGTGAAAGGTCCTTGGTTAGATTTATGACTTTTCTAAAAAAGCCTTATGATTTGTAAAAATATAAACTATTTCTGGCTGGGAGGGGACACACACCTGTAATCCCAGCTACTTGGGAAACTGAGGCAGGAGGATCTCAAGTTCAAGATCACCTCAGCAACTTAGCAAGATCCTGTCCCAAAATGAAACAATAAAAACGTCTGGGGGGAAAGCTCAGTGATAAAGTGCCCCCAGGTTCAATCTCCAGGACCACACACACGCAGAATTTTACATATGTATATATATATATATATATATATATATATATAACCTTATGTTACATGTTTTATATATAATACTATTAATATACATAGAAACTTGCCACAGTAACCACAGAGTCATCTACATATGGTTGTCAGCTGAATCCCTTTTGTGTGCCAAGCCCTGCTCTTGGGTTGGGGCTCAGAGGTAAATAAGATGGTGGATATTCCTGTCCTCAGGAGGTTCATATTTTAATGCCCAGAAATGGATAATAAATAAATAAACAAATTAATACAATTTTAGGTAGTTATAAACATTAAGAATGAAATGTAATAGGTAGTGACTGGGGTGGGCAGTGGCATGGCATTTTCAAGGACCACCTTTCTTTTCTCTCTCTCTCTCTCTCTCTCTCTCTCTCTCTCTCTTAATATTTTAGTTGGACACAACATTTTTATTTTTTATTTTATGTGGTGCTGAGAATCGAACCCTGCTCCTTGCACGTGCTAGGTGAGCACTTTACCACTGAGCCACAACCCCAGCTCCCAAGGACCTTATTTCTATGGAGGTTACATTGTGACATTTAAGTGGAGATTTGAAGAAGGTGGAAGGGTCAATCCCACAACTCAGGGAGAGGTGGATTTGAGAATGCAGCCAAACGTGAGCTGTAGTCCAGTTTGGAGGGTGGGGAAGAGATCAGGAAGCACTCAGAGAGAAAGCAGCCCCTGAGGTGAGGCTCCCTGCCCCTTTGGTACTGGAGATCAAATCCAGGGCTTCTCACATGATAGGCAGGTACTTTGTACTGACCTACACCTAAGCCCTTTTCAAAAATGTTATTTTTGAGCTAGGCACAGTGGTGCACACGCCTGTAATCCCAGCAGCTCAGGAGGCTAAGACAGGAGGATTGTGAGTTCAAAGCCAGCCTCAGCAGCAGAGAGGTGCTAAGCAACTCAGTGAGACCCTGTCTCTAAATAAAATACAAAATAGGGCTGGGGATGTGGCTCAGTGGTTGAGTGGCCCTGAGTTCAATCCCTGGTACTCAGCCCCCCCAAAAAAATTTATTTTGAGACAGGGTTGCATTAAGTTTCCAAGGCTGGCCTCAAACTTACAATCCTCCCTCTTCAGCCTCCTGAGTTTCTGGGGTTACCTGTAGGCACCACCACGCCCAGCCTGAGGTGGTTCTTGATTGATGAGTCATATTTGTCAAGGGGCAGAGCTCAGCTGCCCCTGTTTACTGGAGTGTGTGATGCAAGATGAAGCTAAGAGATAAGAAAGCACATGTCCCTGGATGAGAAATTTGGATATTACTGGTGTCTTGAGGTCCTTGAGCAGCCATTTAAGAGTTTTACGTAGGTTAGAGACACAAGCAATTTTGAAAATAAAGAAAACCACTCACACCACTAGAGAGTAGCTAGAGGGGTCAGGGCTAGGGGCAGAGTGACAGTTCAGGGGGTTGGGGTGGTCATCCAGGTAGGAAAGGATGGTGTCTGGAGCTAGGGTAAGATTTATGATGATGTGGGAGAGAGGAAGGCACAGAGAGATTTAGAGGGGAGTCGAATTGATAACACTTCTCTATCATCTGAGTGGATTTTAAAGGAAGAATTCTAATTTTTGGTTTTGGAACACTGGATAAAGGGGGTTACTCAGTAGATACAGAAGACAGAAGCAAGCGCAGGTTTGAGAAAAACAAACTGTGCTTAATCCACATAAAGAAATCCTCAGGGGCTGGAGTTGTAGCTCAGTGGTAGAGCACTTGCCTCATACATGTGAGGTACCGGGTTCGATTCCTAGCACCACTTATATATAATCAAATAAAATAAAGGTCCATCAGCAACTAAAAAATATATTAAAAAAAAGAAATCCTCAATCATAAAGAGGAATGAAGTACTAGTGATGCTAATGTGTCATGCTTCAACTGGATGAACCTTGAAAATGCGTTCAGTGAAAGAAGTCAGACACAGAGACCAATACTGTATGGTTCCATCTGTATGAACGGTCCAGAACAGGGACCCCCAGAGAGACAGAACAGGGATTAGTGGTTGCAGGGGATGGGAGAAAGGAATGGGGAGTAATTGCTTACTTAGTCCAGGATTGTCTTGGAGTGATACAAATGTTCTGGAATGAGTGATGATGGTTGTATAATAATACAAATACACTAAAAACCTTTGAAGTGGCTAAAATGATAAATTTTATGTTAGATGAATTTTATCTCAATAAAAAATTAAATTAAAAGAGCAGAATTGGGATACCATGATGAGTTTGCTTTGGGAGATGTGAATTTGAAATGTCTGACAGACGTCCTGGTGGACTATCCCAGCAGGTAAGTGTCTGTGACCTTTGACACAGGAATGAGGTGTCCGATGGAGTTCTTGACACAGGGAACCTCAGAGATGCTGCTTCAGCCTTGAGCTGCTCCTCTCCTTCTGGCCCATTCTGTTTTTGGGGCTTCTGCTGGCTCTTTAGGTTTATGCTCGTGGAGACAAAGTTCAAGTTTCCTCTTTGTATTGATTACTAGACTTCTTTGCAATGCAGGTCTTTGTATTTTTATGTAAGAGTTAAAGGAGACTGAAGGCTTCCTTTATTGGTCTGCTTAGTGAACACACAGTTGTGACCAAGGCAGACCTCATCCACAAAGATACGTTCTTGTCAGAGGGCATGGCCTTAGGGTGCATTCTATAGGATTCCAGAATCTCTCTATTGCCAGCATTAATGTGTGGATGAATTACTTGATGGTTGATTTTTCTGGGGCCAAATTAAACTCAAAGTTCACTTGAAAAATCTTCTAATAGTGTTTTTATTTTGACTTTTTTGATCCTTATGATGAGTTTCTTTTTCTTTCTTTTTTCTTTTTTTTTTTTTTTTGGTACCAGGGATTGGACCCAGAGGCATTCAACCACTGAGCTACATTCCCAGCCCATTTAATTTTAGGGCCTCATTAAGTTGCTGAGGCTGACTTTGAACTCATGATCCTCCTGCTTCAACCTCCCCACTTGCTGGGATCACAGGCATGAGCCATTGCACCCTGGGCTGATCTGAGTTTCTTTTCCACTTCTCATTTAAAATTCTTTCCCTTTGGATGAGGAGTGTAGCTCAGTAATAGAGCACTTGCCTAGCATATGTGAGACCCTAGATTCCTTTCCTAGCACCATTAAAAAAAAAAACAACCAAAAAACAAAAAAATAAGAATTCTCTTACAAATGGAACAAAATGTTTACACAATCATTCTGTTAATCACTTACCACATATTTGAAAGCCCAATAAGTACAAATATTTGATCTTTTCATATGACTCTTTCATCTTTTTCAGTTGAGTAGGTAAAAACCAACCGGTCATTTCCTCTTCTGAGTCTTACATTTTGATCATTTTTTTAAAATGAATCATTTTGTGGTTTCTCTTTGTAATTTATTAGGCAGTATATTGATAATTACCCGGGTAGTCTATGAACTGTTGCTGCTGCTTCTTTTTGTTTTCTTTTTGGTACTGGGAACTAAATCCAAGTGAATTTAACCACTGAGCTAAGTCCCTGCCCTTTTTATTTTTTGTTTTGAGACAGGGTCTTGCTAACTAAGCAACTTAGGGCCTTGGTAATTGCTGAGGCTGGCTTTGAACTTGTGATCCTACTGCCTCAGCCTCCTGAGCTGTTGGGATTACAGGCGTGGCCACCATGTCTGGCATCTGTGAGCTTCTTGAGGACAGTTCCCCTTTGTATCTGTATCGTAGACACCCAGGAGGGGCCTGGCATTAGTAAGGCTTTCTGTCTGGGATGGAGAATCACCCTGAAACATGAAGCCTTTAACGCTCACACTCTTATGCATAGTCTTCTTTCTCCTTCTTCCTTCAACTTTCTGAGTCCGTGGAAACGCTTTGTTTGCAACCATAATTTGCCGGCTTTTGTTTTCCTCCATAATCTTATCTGATTCCTGAAGCATCTCCTGATTGAGGGATCCTCTCCTAACGCTTGCACAGGGAAGGAGCAAGACACAACATGAAAACCAGCCCAGGACTGAGAACTGACGATGTGGCTTTCTGTCTCCACTCTTCCCTGTCGAAGCAGAGCGTCTTTGGGCATCTTAAATTATCTGTGGTGAAAGTTTGGTGTTTTTGTTTTTTTAATTTTGAATTTGGCATAGGTGAATATTTTTATAAAATATACTACCTTCTGCAAAAGGAAAAATTATACTGATGATACAAAAGATCTGTGGTTCGGAAGGATGGTAGAAAAGGACAGACATTATGACCCTGTATACGTGTATGATTACACTACTGGGTGACTGCAGGATGTTCAGCCAGAGAAATGAGAAGTTGTGCTCCATTTGTGCACAATGTGTCAAAATGCATTTTACTGTAAAATAAATAAATAAATTGATTTTTAAAAAGATCTATGGTTGCTGGTGGGGAGAGAGGAAGAATGAATAGGTGAAGCCCAGGGGATATTTTTAGAGCAACGGAACTATTTTGTATGATCCTGCAAATAGTGAACTCATGAGACTATGCATGGTCAAAACCCAGAGAATTTTATAGCACCGTGCGTAAGACTTAATGCATGCAAACAAAAATCAGCTAGTAGCTCAGAATCGCAAATGGGATGTGACAAAACTAACTATGCTATAGATGCATGAAGCAACCTTACTAAATGGGATGCTGACCCAAGAACTTTGGAGAAAAGTGGAGTTTTTAAGACTACAGGCAAGCTGGGTGCCATGGCACATGCCTATAATCTCAGCAGCTTGGGAGGCTGAAGTAGGAGGATCGTGAGTTCAAAGCCAGCCTCTGCAAAAGCGAGGTGCTAAGCAACTCAGGGAGACCCTGTCTCTAAATAAAATACAAAATAGGGCTGGGGATGTGGCACAGTGGTTGAGTATCCCTGAGTTCAATCCTCTGTGCAAAAAACAAACAAACAAAGAACAACAACAACAAAAAAACTAAAGGCAAAAGATATTGTACATAAGGCAGTGCTATTGCTAATGAAGTTGTTTCCCACCACAGTACAGGCTGATGATCCTGATAGCAGTGTACATGCATACCAGAATTGCAGGATTAAAAAGTGGTGGATAGTGGAACCAGGTCCCTCACTGTTAGGTGGGAGGTTACGGCAAGCAAGGGGAGAAGGCTGAGGGATCCCTGTAGAAACAGAGTGGAGTTGGAGATATCTGTATGATTCATGTTTAACTTATTAAGATGGTTGCTTAGGAAATATATATAGATATAGATACAGATATGTGTGTACATGCAGGTTTGCATATACAGACATGTCCTTGCTCTGTCAGCTGAAAGACACCCCAGGAGCAATGGGCACATCTAGCAGCAAGATCTTGGTTTCTAATACCATTCTCCAATAAAAAGGAGCCAGGAAATTCACAACAGCTAAGCTATAGAACCAACCTTTAACAGATGAATGGATAAAGAAAATGTGGAATATATATACAAAGGAATATTATTCAGCCATAAAGGAAAATGAAATTATGGCATTTGCTAGTAAATGGATAGAACTGGAGACTATCATGCTAGGTGAAATAAGCCAATACTCCCCAAATCAAAGGCCGAATGTTCTCTCTGATATGTGGATGCTAACACATAATAAGTGTATATGTGTGTGTGTGTGTGTGTCTGTGTGTGTGTGAGAGAGAGAGAGAGAGAGAGAGAGAGAGAGAGAATAGAAGTTCATTAGATTAGACAAAGGGGAATGATGGTAAGGGAGTGGGGACGGGAATGGGAAAGACAGTAGAGTGAATAGGACAGAACTTTCCTTTGTTCATTTATCAATGCAGGATGAGTGTAACCAGAAATCATGTACAACCACAAGAATGGGAAGTTATACTCCATGTCTGTATAATATGTCAAAATACACTCTACTGTCATATATATCTAAAAAGAACAAATAAAAGACTTTTAAAAAAGGATCCAGGGTCCTTTGGAAAAATGACTAATTCTAGGACTGAGGCAAGAAGTATACAAAATGAGCTGGTGCATTTTTTAGAAGTACAGAAAGTGAGGGAATTTTCAACACACATACACACACACACACACACACAATGATGAGGTCTATCAAAGGAGTACAGGCCACTTGGAAGAGTTCTCATGACCAAAGATGGAAACATCTGGGAGACAAATGAATAAAATAGTATTGGCTGTTATCTAAAATACAAAATAAACATCCAGCCAAGTGTGGTGATGCACGCCTATAATCCCAGTGGTTTTAGAGGCTGAGGTAGGAGGATCACGAGTTTGAAGCCAGCCTCAGCAACTTAGTGAGGCCCTAAGCAACTCAGAAAGACCCTGTCTCTAAATAAAAAAGTGCTGGGGTTGTGGCTCAGTGGTTAAGCATCTCTGGGTTCAATCTCCAGTACCCAAAAAACAAAAAATCCAGACTTATAATGTATGTCTCTTCTGATATAATTATTTAGTAATTAATATAATTAATTACTAAATAATTAAGTAGGAGAACTCATGGATTCTTGAGCTCTGAAAACAAATCTCTTCTGCACAAGAATTCCAAATTATATGTGGGATCCTCTCCCGTAAGGAGGTGGAGTGTAGTTCCCCATCCCAAAAGAATGGTCTGCACACAAGGCCTGGTCTGTATAGTGAGACCAGGGAGAAAGGGTGACTTTACAGCAGAGACACCTGACAAACATGTCCTCAACCAGGCGGTCATAGTCAACATCACATGGTAGGTCACATTGACAGTGTGCACACTTGGGACGATGGGAGGAAAATGGCACTATCATCTGTAATGTCCCTCTCAAAAAGCCCAGTCTAATCGTGAGAAAACATCAGGTGTAGCCCAACTGAGGGACCTAATACAGAAGTCCTGGCCAGTATTCCTCAAGACTCTCAAGGTCATCCCAGAAAAATTCTGAGCAACTGTCACAGCTAAGAGGAGCCTAAGGAGACACACAATCAAATGCAATGCTTAGAACAGACAGAGGACATTCAGGTAAGGAAGGCTGGATAAATCATAAAATTAATAATGTGCTAACTTTAGTTAACAGTCAGGTATCAATATTGGCTCAGTAATTATGACAATAAGCCATGCTAATAAGATAATAATCATGGGGGATAGATGTGGAATATGTGATTACTCTGTACTGCCCTCACAATTTTTCTTGAAATCTATCATTGTTCTAAAAAAAACTATTGAAAATTAATTATTAGAGAAATGAAATTTGTAAAGACCAAAGATATATATCAATCCCAATAATTTAAATGATAATATGCCTCTTTTGGCAGTGGGGGTGGGGGGTGTTGACCGGGGATTGAACTCAGGGTTGCTTAACCACTGAGCTGTATCTCCAGCCCTTTTTTTATGTTATATTCTGAGACAGGGTTTTGCTAATTCCTTCAGGCCTCAGTAAGTTGCTGAGGCTGGTCTTGAACTTGCAACTTCCTGCTGTAGCCTCAGGGATTACAGGCATGAGCCACTATGCCTGGCAAAAATATGCTTTTTAATCTTTTATTTATCAAGTTGTAAGGTTCAATTGCAACTATTTTGTGTTTATAAACACACAATGATTACTTAGAGTATTTTTTTCTGATGAAAAAATAATTATGGCATAATTAGATAACCTTCATCTAACTTTTAAATTATTCTGTTTCAATGATTTAGAGCTGAAGTTATCAAACATTTTCTGTAAAGGGCCATATGGTCTTGTCACAACAATTCAACTGTCATTGTAGCTTGAAGGTAGCAGAGACAGTTTGCAAAACAGTGGGCATGGTTGTGTTCCAATAATACTTTATTTATAAAAGCAACCAGCAGCCAGATTTGACTCTCTGACCATAGTTGGCCACCCCTTTATATACAGGACCATTTTAACCAAATATTTGTGGAATTTATCAATTTCCCCAAGAGCATCTTGGCTTTCAAATCATTATTTTATAGTGAAGCAATCTATTTATATCTTTTTCCTTGTAAGATCTCTTTTCAATTTTTTTTTTGTTTCTAAGAAATATTTATTGATGAGGCCACAAATATAAAAGTATTTCTTACCACCCTGTGAGAGACATGCTGACAAAACAGAGATTTCATCTCTTGGGGTTCTGTGTATGATTTCACATAGTTCAGAGTTTCACAATTGTCAAAATCCTCATTTAATATCCATGATTCTTTTCTAAATACTGTTTCCTTTTATTGATCTATTTACTAATTCTTAGGTTAGGACTATATTTTCAAATGCCACATATATTTATATGTTAGTAATGTCAGCTGTCTTCAGTTTACAACACATTTCTGCCACTAAAAACCTGTATTAATCCTTCCCTGGGATTTTGCTGGTCACATCTTAGGCCGTTGGAGGCCACTGCCAAGGACTGCCCAGGCTCACCTAGGTCTTGAAGAGGTCAACAGAGAGGTTGGCAAATTCCAGAGGACTTACTCCTCAAGAGAGTTCAATCAAGCTGCATTGGTGACGCATGTCTGTAATCCCAGTGGCTTGGGAGGCTGAGGCAGGAGGATTTAGAGTTCAAAGCCAGCCTCAGCAAAAAGCAAGGTGAGGCGCTAAGCAACTCAGTGAGACCCTGTCTCTAAATAAAATAGAAAATAGGGCTGGGGATGTGCCTCAGTGGTCATGTGCCTCTGAGTTCAATCCCAAGTACCAAAGGAAAAAAAAAAGAAAGAAAAGAAAAAAGAGAGAGAGAGTTTGATCACATCCTTCACTTCTTGAGTGGTGGTTGGTAATAACATGGGCAAAGCTAGAATTTTCCATAACTGAATGGAAGGCAGAATAATTTTTTTCTTTTTTTTTTTTTTTTTGTCCCAGTTGCACTTGTCAAAGCAAAACAATAAAAGCATCCTTCATTGCTGGCAGCTCTGCTAATCTGTGTGGCCAGACCTCCTGGGGTGCCCATTCCACACCCAGCCTTGCTTCCTGTACTGGCCAAAATGTCAGTGGAAGGGTTTTCATTCTTTAACTTTTAAAATACACCTTTAGTTTTCTGGTGTATTTTAATTGTATTTAACAAATGCAATTGTATATATTTATAGGGTACAGTATGACATTTCAAACTTGTATACAACATGTCATGATCAAATCAGGGTAATCAGCATGCCGGTCACCACAGGCATCGTACCTTGTGCTAGGGAAATTCAAAATCCTCTCCACTAGCCCTTTGGAAGTATCTGACTGGTTTTTGTGGGTCTTTTTCTTTTCTTTTCTTTTCTTTTAGTTGTAGTTGGACACAATACTTTTATTTACTTTATTTATTTTTATGTGGTGCTGAGGATCATACCCAGGGCCTCGAATGTGCTAGACAAGTGCTCTACCGCTGAGCCACAATCCCAGCTAGTGAGTCTTTATTCTTAACTAAACTGCTGTTTCCAAAATAATTTCTGTGGAAAGAACATTTTTACTTTTAAGATTTTTATTTAAAAAAGTTCTTATGGGTACACTGTAGTTGTACATAATAGTGGGATTTGTTGTTACATATTCCTACATGCCCACAATATAGCAATATAATTTGGCCAACATCACTCCCCAGCACTTCCCCCACCACCTACCCTCTGGTCCCTTTCCTCTACTGATCTCCCTTTGATTTTCAGGAGAATAAACCAGAATCCTTTTCCTTTTTCCTCTTTATTTTTTGAGAGAAACATGTGATCCTTAACCTTCTGAGTTTGGCTTATTTCACTTTGTTTTCAAGTTCCATCCATTTTCCTGAAAAGACAATTTCTTTTTGCTTTATGGCTGAGTAAAACTCCATTGTGTATATATACCACATTTTCTTCACCCATTCATCCACTGATGGATACCTAGGCTGGTTCCATAGTTTGGCTATTGTGAATGGTGCTTCTATAAACATGGGTATGTATGTATCTGTAAGGATGGCCTAAGGCCTGAGCCTAAGCAACTCCATCTTAAAACTCCAGTTTGAAACCCGCAGTCTCACCAGGCGCACCTACAGAGCTCTCCAGTATGGCCCTCATGCACAAATAAATCACTTCTCCCCATCCTGACAAACTCAAAGTGAAGCCTCTGGTATGCTGTCCTCGCCCCATAAGGGGGAAAGGTGAAAAGATCAGGGTGGGACCACTAGACCAGAGGTTTGTAACTGAGAGACCCAGTGGCAGCTGATAAGGATTGAAAGGGGGGTAAAAAGCCCCCATATTTGGTATAAATAATGGAGCAAATGAGCAGACATTCAGGCAGCTGAAACTGATGCCCTCATGCTGAGAGCCTGACGAGGACCTGGACTGACATCCCAACACTTTCCATCATTTGCCTGATCCTCTGCATTTTCCTTATGCTCTCAAACTCTACAGCCACATCTTGAGTCTGGTGAGAGCCACAACTTCTCCCTACGACCCTCTCCTCAACTGGCTGTCAGTTCCACCCCAGGAGAAGCCTGCCTTGGTTTCTGATCTGATCATCACTGTCTGAGCGGATGTGCATCTGCTGGACTTAAAGCCTAAGGCTTGAGACTTTTAATCTGACACTTGAGCTTAGCATGCAGAGGGAATGTCTGTCATGAGCTGTCATGACTAAGTGTGCTGACAGTGCTTAGAATTAACCTAGAATTGTTTGCTGTGAATTGATTATGTCTATTGCAGTGCCTAACATTAAGGATTGTAATTTTCTTGATTAAGAACCTATAGAGTGAAATTGTATTGAGTGATTTGAGTTAATAAAGTATTCAAAAAGGAAGAAGTGCGTGGACATTTTTTATTTCTCCCCCTCGACTGCAGAAGTCACACCGTTTGCCATCGCAACAGTATCTCTGTAGTATGATGACTTAAATTCCTTAGGATAAATACCAAGGAGTGGTATAGCTGGGTCACAGGTGGTCCTATGACTAATCTTTTGAAGAAACTCCATACTGATTTCCATAGTGGTTGTATTAATTTATGGTCCTGTCAACAGTGTAAAAGTGTTTTCTTCACAGCCTCTCTAGCATTTATTATTGTTTGTATTCTTTTAAAATTTTTTTTTAGTTGTTAATAGGCATTTATTTTATTTATTTTTATGGGATGCTAAGGATCAAACCCAGTACCTCACACATGCTAGGCAAGGCCTCTACCACTGAGCCACAACCCCAGCCCTATTGTTTGTATTCTTGATGCCTGCCATTCTGATTGGTGTGAGACAAAATCTCGGTGTAGTTTTGATTTGTATTTCTCCAATTGGTAAATGAACATTTTTACAGTGTGTGTGTGTGTGTGTGTGTCGGGGGGGTACCAGGGGTTGAACTTAGCACTTGGCCACTGAGCTGTTGAACCCATGATGCAAAGACCACTGACTCCAATTTAAACCAAATGAGAGCAAGCTTATAATGTGTACACAAGAGAGCTGACCAGCAACTGCCTCAAGTAAAAGCAGAGCAGAGCCAGCTCTTAGAGAAGGAAGGTTTTTATAGCACAAAAAGTTATAAAGGGGGGTATCTTGGGAACTTAGAGCTAACAGGGTTCTGGCAAACACAATACAAGGACAGATAGCAGGTTAATGGTCTACATGGCTTCACATTTCAACGAAGGGAGAAAATTTAGATTCCCACTTCAGAATTTATAAGGGGCCCACTTAGGTTTTAGGGAGGGTTGTTATCTGGTCAAGGAGAGCCAGGCATGAGTGAGTTCCGAGCATGGGCAGGAAATCTAAACAGGTTTAAATACCAAAGAATGGTCAGGCCAAATAGAAATTTTAGTATTTTATAGTAAAACAGAAATGAACTGTTCATGAGTTTGTGATGAGATGGCTCCATCTTAAAATGGAATTAGGCTGGTTCATCAGAGCCACATCCCCAGCCCTATTTTGTGTTTTATTTAGAGACAGGGTCTCACTGAGTTGCTTGGCACATTGCTTTTTGATGAGGCTGGGTTTGAACTCATGCCCGAGCTGCTGGTATTACAGGTGTGCAGGCATGTATCACTATGCTCAGCTCATTTTTACTTTTAACTCATCTTGCCATGGTTCTTTTCCCTGAGTTCTTCTTTCAAAATGTTTTTGCAATCCTCCCCCAATTTTAACATGTTAAAAGAAAAGGATAAAGCAAAACAACACTTGATGGAAAAAATATTTACAACTAATGTGACAAAGTGCCCCCTTATAAGTATTTAATAAGAATACTCACATTAATTGTTAAGAAAATGCTAGAATCCTAATTGGATAAAGGACTTCAACAGACAATTCACTCTGAAAACACACAAATACATAGGCATATATGGAAAAAAATAGCTCAAGAGGTAAAAGTGTATAGTTGGGTATGGTGGTGCATGCCTGTAATCCCAGCAACTCAGGAGGCTGAGGCAGGAGGATCTCAAGTTCAAAGTCAGCCTCAGCAACTTAAGGGGGCCCTAAGCAATTTAGCAAGACTCTGTTTTAAAATAATAAATAATAAGGGTTTGGGATGTGGCTCAGTGGTTAAACACCCCTGGGTTCAATCCCTGGTACCAAAAAAAAAAAAAAGTAGAAAGTGGTAAAAATCAAATATACATACAAATGGGCCAAGGACCTAAACAGACAATTCTCAGAAGAGGATATAAAGTCAATCAACAAATATATGAAAAATTTTTCATCATCTCTAGCAATTAGAGAAATGCAAATCAAAACTACTCTATGATATCATCTCACTCCAGTCAGAATGGCAGCTATTATGAAGAAAAACAACAATAAGTGTAGGTGAAGATGTGGGGAAAAAGGTACACTCATACGTTGCTGGTGGGACTGCAAATTAGTGCAGCCAATATGGAAAGCAGTATGGAGATTCCTTGGAAAGCTGGGAATGGAACCACCATTTGACCCAGCTATCCCTCTCCTTGATCTATACTCAAAGGACTTAAAAACAGCATACTACAGGGACACAGCCACATCAATGTTTATAGCAGCACAATTCACAATAGCTAAACTGTGGAGCCAACCTAGATGCTCTTCAGTGGATGAATGGATAAAAAAAAATGTGGCATTTATACAGAATGGAATTTTACTCAACAATAAAAGAGAATAAAATCATGGCATTTGCAGGTAAATGGATGGTGTTGGAGAAGATAATGCTAAGTGAAGTTAGCCAATCCCAAAAGAACAAATGCAGAATGTTTTCTCTGATATAAGGAGGCTGATTCATAGTGGGATAGGGAGGGGGAGCATGGGAGGAATAGACAAAGTCTAGATAGGGCAGAGGGGAGGGAAGGAAAGGGAGGGGACAGGGGGTTGGCAAGGATGGTGGAATGTGATAGACATCATTATCCAAATAACAGTATAAAGTCACGAATTGGTGTCAGCATATTTTATATACAACCAGAGATATGAAAAATTGTGCTGTATATTGTGTAATAAGAATTGTAATGCATTCCGCTGTCATTTATTTTTTAAAATCAATAAAAAATAAAGTTATTGTGTCCAACTACAACTAAAAAATAAAAAAAATCAAATATATGGTATGATTTTTATTTGGGGGGTATTTAAAAATTTTTAATATTTATTTTTGTTGAGCATGGTGGCACATGTCTATAATCTCAGCAGCACAAGAAGCTGAGGCAGGAGGATATCAGATTGGAGGTCAACCTGGGCAACTTAGTGACACCTCATCTTAAATTAAAAAATTACAAAGGGCTGGGGATGTATGTAGCTCAGTGGTAAAATGACTCTGGATTCAAGCTCCAGTACAGAAAGAAAGAAAGAAAAAAAGAAAGAAAGAACATAATATTTATCTTTAAAATTAACACATTAAAAACTACATATTTATAGGGTACTATATTGGATGATTTTTTAAATTACTGAGCTATAAAATGACTTGTCAACTACTTTCCATTGCTTATAAAGATTTGGTGAAAGCAGCACCCTTACAGTACTCTAAGTTAAAAAAAAAAAGTTTGAAAAGGAACTTGTACTAAGAGCCACAAGGACTTACACACCTTGCCTCAGTAGTACCACCTCTGGGAATCAACCCCAAGGAAAAACAGTTGTCCCACCCGCCTGGCACAAGCTTCCTTAAAATGTATATGTAGATGAGAAAAGTGGGAGCGAAAAAATATGAAAAGTTATGTATGGATAAGGTGGGTTATATGTGATCTTCCACTCTCTAATGTTAGATTTTATAAAACATCTATATATTGTATTTATTTTTTAACAAGGAAAGAACGAGGAAACAAAGACAGAGCACCCCTCAGAGGCAGGTCTTGGTGGTGCCTCCCCTCTTTGGCCCTCCAACCAGCCAACATCCCAGCTCCTCCCAGGAAAGAGGTGAGCAGGAAACAGGAAACTTCTGAAGGGGAAGAGAGGTGTTATGGCTTGAATGTGCCTCCCAAGGTTCATGAGTTGAAAACACCCCCAAATTCATGTTCCTGGTATTTGGAGTTTTGGATAGAATTAGGATTAGATGAGGCATGAGAGTAAGATCTCCATTTGTGGTTTAATAAGAAGAGATCTAAGCTAGCATACTTGTTTTTTCTCATCAGGTGATGTCCTCAGCCATGTTATGATACATTAAGAAGGCCCTCACCAGAGGCTGAGCAGATCCCGGGCACTGTGCTCTTAGACTTACCCTCCAGAACTATGTGCCAAATAAACTTCTATTCTTTATAAATTACACAGTCTCAGGTATTTTGTTATAGCAACAGAAACCAGACTAAGACAAGAGAGAAGAGTCGTTGTCCATTCTTTGCCAACTGCCCTTCCGTCTATCACTGTGTTCCTCCTCCACCTATTCCGGTCCTACCATCCTTCAATCCCCTCTCACATCTCAGGATGTGATTGTTTGGTCAGTTCTTTCTCTGTCCATCTCCCTCTCCCTGGAGGAAACCAGCTGCCATGTTGCTGAACAGCCCTTGCACATGTGGCAAGGAATTGAAGTTCTGACCAGGAGCCCCATGAGTAAAACTGGAAGTCATTATCTGATGCAGTCTTCACCACACCTTCACTACAACCTCCTGAGAGACTTTAGGGCAGCCACCTATCTCAGTTCTCTAGATCCCCCACCCTCAGAGGGAAATAATAAACAGTTTTTTGTTTTCAGCCCTTTGGTTTTGGAGTAACTTGACAGGCGACAACAGCTGCTAATATACTTTCTTTCCCCCTTCAGAGACATTTCCTATCTTTTGCAGGTCTCATGCTCATGGTATCAGCTTTTCAGAGGACCGAAATAAGAGACAATAAACAGCCAATCCTTATGGAACATCTACCCATGGCAGACACTTCAAATTCCATAACTATTTAGTTAGTCCTCACGATGATCCTATGGGACATGTTTACAGATGGAGAAACTGAGACCCAGGGGTGTAAGCTCTTTTGAATGTGGGGAAAGAATTCAGAATAGCAAAAAGAGCTGTGTTCACTGTGGAATGTTCCGGCTCCTCTGGACCTGTTTCTCCGTGTCAACAAGGAGCCACTAAATAATTGGACTCTGAGGTCCCTTTTATGACAGTAAAGGGAAGGTAACAACGAGATTCCACTGAGACTAGTAAAACTAACACAGAATCAATGAGATCACACACAGACCTGAAATGTGAGACACAAATGTCCTTTCCTTGGGGTTTAGAGATAAGATTAGATGAGGTGCTCCCTCTCCTCCTCCCTCCTTTCACCACCTGCCCCAGGCTCCCCCCCCAACCCCCCACCATGGTCTGCCTCCTGTCCCCACTGCCCCAGTCATAGCCCCGCTCCCTTCCCGTGGCTGCATAGAGTTACTGGATGATATATAGAGCATTGGATGAGATCTGAATTTCCCATAAACCACAAACAATCTGTAATCCAACTATGTCCCAAAATTTGGTCAGGCCATATACCAAAAAAAAAAAAAAAAAAAAAAAAAGCATCATTTTCTGTTGATGTGAACTTCAAATTTAACTAGTCATTCTGTTTTTATTTGTTAGATCTGGCTTCTCCTCTGTTTGCAAGGCTTGTCACCCCTCCCTTCCAGATCACCCTGACACTCTGGTCACTGAATGGACAATTCTGCTCTTCCCAGTCCTCATCCCCAAACTCAGCCCAGGCCCACAACTGCATATCTAAATCCTTGAGGATATCTGCTCTCTCATTAGCTCAGGGCATACCCAGTTTATGAAGTTTCTTCAATCGTTCCCTCTCTGTTTGCTGGCAGGGAAGTCACCTGAAGCACAGAAAGGATTTCTCCTCCTCCTCCTTCTCTTCTTTTCTCCTTTGGTACCAGGGATTAAACCCAGGGGTGTTCAACCATTGAGCCACATCCACAGCCCTTTTCATCTTTTATTTTGAGACAGGGTCTTGGTAAGTTGCTTAGGGCTTGGCTAAGTTGCAGAGGCTGGCCTTACACTTGAGATCCTCCTGCCTCAGCTTCCCGAGCCATTGGACTAGAGTCATGTGTCACCATGCCTGGCCAGAAAGGCTTCTTGAGCTAACATCAGTGCCTAGACACTGCCAATAATGTACATAGAAAGAATGTTTTTTTTTTTTTTTGGTCAAGAGTGGGGGCATATGCAAAAAAATTTAAAAAGGGCTGGAAATATAACTCAGTGGTTAAAAGCCCTGGAGTGTGACCCCCAGTACCACATACACATGCATCAGGTGATGTCCTCAGCCATGTATGATACAGTAAGAAAGCTCTCACCCAGAGGCTGAAAAAAAAAAAGAAAAAGAATTTGCCTTCAGAGGTTGGTCTGCAAAACAGGGATGGGGCCTGAGAGGGTGCACTAGGCGGGCAGTTTGGTGGGAGGGGAAAGGCCTTGGACACAGGGACCCAGCTCTGCTCTCCTCATAGAGAGCTGGGAGACCGTGTCCTGCAAAAGCCCAGCCTTATCCTTTGGATGGTGTTAGGGAACACAAGGGAAAGAAGTTTCGTGGTCAGATAAATTTGGAAAACTTTTTGTAAACCAGTGTTTGCTCCAGAGCCGGGAACAGGCCAAGGCACACTACAGATTTCTAGGGCAGGTAAAGAAGCAGCCTTCTGAGACCTGCGTTAGCCATGGAGATCTTTCCTGGAAAGTAGCTTGTGCAAGGGTGCTCTGCTCTGGGGAATGCAGCCTACACTCTCCTCTCCCTGATTCTGCGCCTGTGCTTGTCGAGCTTCCTAGTTGGTCTTCAGATACCCACAAGTTGTGAAGGGGCTGCCCTGTCCTCAGACACAGTGTGTTCATTCTTGCCAAGGCTCAGCCCCTGGTGAAGATTAAGAGATTCACACCAGGGAGAAGAAATCAATAGACAAATGCAGGCATTCAGCCAGTTTGAGAACTCTGTTTTATATTTCAGGTTAATAAACTTTCTGGTTTATATATCAGTTGTGTTCTCATGGGTCTGGTTAGCAGGATGTGACCCCAGAAGCTGGTTTCATCTCAGGCAGTGACAAGACCTCACTCCTGGCATCCTGGAGAGACAGGGTCTGATCAAAGTTCCCAGTAGGGTCCTTGTCACCTCCCACAGAGCACCTTCCAGCTCTGGGATTATGCAGCATGGAACTTTCAGAGATGCTAAATTTGCTGAGTGCCAAGGGGTCGTCATAGAACAGCCATGGGCAAAAGGCCAGAGGTCCAGGAGGAAGAGAGAGTGAGGGAGAAGGGAAGTATGACAAAGAAGAGGAGAGATGAGTCATGGGGGTGAGAGCTCAGGTACAGACCCATGGGACAGATGCCCAATAGGAGGGCAGAGAGAGGGGGCTGGGGAGCAGGAAGTGGGTGCCGCGTTCAGGGCCGTTTCAGGGAGACCTGGGGGAAACCAGACAGGAGGAGAGGCACGTCTTTGCCCGTGAGGCTGAGATGCTGTGGCTCTGTCCTGGTGGTGGTCCGCAGGGTTGGTAGGGTGTAGAGGCCATCTTTGGGGGAGGGACTCACTTTGAGCTTCACACCCGGGAGGAGGGGCTGGCTGCTGGTGGGGCCTTGCTGGGCTTCTGGGTGGTGGCAAGAAAACTCTGGAACTGAGGACTCTAAGCCTTGTGTTTCCACCTTCCCATTTGGACGTTCCTTGCTAGCTGCTGCCTGGTTCTTTGGTCCATCCTGGTTGTGGGAGGCCTGTGGGCCTGTGGAGACAGTTGATCCCCAGGCAGCTGATGGCACTTACAGCCGGTGCACCTCTGGTGCCTGAGCTCCCCTCCCCATAGGCAGGTGCTGGGACAGGCTAGTCATTCACGCCTCCCCTCCCTGAAGGCCATGGGGTGTGTGCCCCACCCAGTTCTCAGAGTAGCCAGGATTGAGACACCTTCTTACTTCCTTGTTCCTCTTGGCAGCCAAATCACCACTGTCTTGACCCAAATGCCCCTTGTGCCGGCACCCTCCGGTCAGAGACCCACCCAGGCAGCCTCAAGGTCTGACCATGTCAGAGCTGGAAGGGACTGGCCAGGTCAACCTCATTTCATAGAAAAGGAAACCAAAACTAGTGGCACGCTGCTTCCCAAGGTCACACAGCATTGAGAGTGTCCAGGTTTGGGGATCTTCATGTCCTCCTGAACCAAAGCAGCGCACACACACACAGGGCCCTGTGATTCAAGCAGTCTCCAGCCGATGATGACAGGTGACTGTTTTCTCATAACCTCAGTGGCATAGGGCCCACCTGGACTCCTGCACTGTGTGTGGACAAGTCCAGCCTGTCCCCTGGGGCCCAGCACTGCCAGTGGTTGTTCTGATTTCCCACAGGCCATCAGGTGAATGGTTTCACCGTGTATGGAATCAATGTATCTGGCTGGGTAAGGGGTGGCAATCCCTGTAGGCTCTTTTTCCTTCCGGGGGTACTGAGAAGCCAAAATGAGATTTTTTTTTTTTTGTATCGGGAATTAAACCCAAGGGTGCTTAACAACTGAGCCACATCCCCCGTTCTTCCTTTATATTTTATTTAGAGACAGGGTCTCACAAATTTGCTTTAGGACCTTGCTACATTGCTGAGTCTGGCTGTGAATCTGCAATCCTCCTGCCTCACCCTCTCCAGCTGCTGGGATTATAGGCGTGCACAACCACACCCGGCCCCCAAATGAGATTCTGATGAAAAGTTCTTTTTTTTTTTTTTTAAAACTGACGTTGTGAGTAAGCTACGCTGTTAGCATGGACCAGACATGTTTGTCTCTTTTCACAATATCAGAATTTTTTTTTTAATATTTACGTATTTATTTTTTTATTTTTCGGCGGACACAACATCTTTGTATGTGGTGCTGAGGATCGAACCCGGGCCGCACGCATGCCAGGCGAGCGCGCTACCGCTTGAGCCACATCCCCAGCCCTTGATGAAAAGTTCTTAAGGAAGGAGCTGTGAGGCCCTTGCTAAGGCCACGGGGAAAGGAAATCCCATCACTGAAATTTGGCTTTACCACGGTCAGCCCACTCTGTCCCCACCCACTTCTGAGCAGCATAGATTCTTGCTTTGCTGATGCTGTTCCCTGGTCTGGAGGGTCTTTCCTCTATCCCTTGGGACACCCATTTGACAGGGGGTTTGACAAGCCACATGCCACACTCCTTTTAGGAAGACACAAAGACCCTTTGGTTTTGGAGTTAGGGCTGGGTTCAAATCCTGACTCTACATCAGTCTGCCGCATGGCTTTGGTCTCATTGACTTCCCCTCCTCCTAGGAAAAGTTCAGATCTTTCAGATGGCGCCGAAGACCTGCGCTTGCATTCATTCCTTGACGTGTCCTCCTCTGACCACCTGGCTGCACACCATTTGGAGGCACAAGTCTAGACTCACAGCTGAGGCAAAGTGGGTTCAGTGGTGGGCAGGACTGGCTGCAGAGCCTGCAGTGAAATCGGCTTCCTCAGGAGATACTTAGGCCTGTAGATTTTGACAACGTGAAGGATCTGACTCCTACTCTGCCATGTAACTTTATCTGCTTGCCCTTTTCCCTCAGAGCCTCAGGACCTCTTTCTTGTCATTAAATAGGCAGTACTTCTATCTACCTCAGGGCCTTAGCACCTGTTAACGTGCTCACAGCAGTCCTGTTCAGCCTCTAACTCATGCTTCTAACCCAGCTTAGGTGTCTTTCTGCAGATCCCCATAAGTCAATGCCCCTGTTCTATTTTTCCTTCCTAACACATCACAATTACACTTATTTGCTTGTCTTTCTGTTTCATTTTTGCTTTCAGACCAGACAGATGAGAGCAGAGACTGCCAGTCTTGCTCCCCACAGCCTTCTCTCTGCTTCTAGCCTCTTCCCTGGTACAGATGGGGCTTAATAGCCGTTGTTTAAGCAAAAATATGTTTTATTTTCTCATCTGTAAAGCAGAATGGTAACACCTACTGCAAGATTTCCAGTAATTTGTACGGGGGTTGTGGCTCAGTGGCCGAGCACTTGCCTCACACGTGTGAGACACTGAATTCGATTCTCAGCACCACATAAAAATGAATAAACAAAATTAAGACATTAAAAAAAAAGATTTCCAGTAATTAGCAAACATATGTGTATGTGTCTATATATACATATGATCAGTGTAATTAAAAAAAAATTTGTTTTTATAGTATTTGAAATTGAACACAGGGCCTCATACATGCTAGGCAAGTGCTCTACCACTGAGCTACAGTGTCAGCCCTAAATTTTAATTTTAATTGACAAATAAAAATGTATATATTTATGGCATTCAGCATATTTTGATACATATGTGTATGTTGTGGAATGGCAAAATCAAGCTAATCAGCATATACACATTACCCCTTATACGTATGATTTGTGTGTATGTGTGTAGAGAATACTTAAGATCTCTCTTAGCAATTTCCAAGTATACACAATATGCTCTTATTAACTACAGTCATCATCTCTGAAACTTATTTTTCCTATCTAACTAAGAACGAATGTCCTTTGACCAACATCTTAATTCTCCCAACCTGCCAGCCTTAGGGACCACCATTTTACTGTATGTTTCTATTAGTTTGATGTTTTTAAATTCTGCACAGAGTGAGATCATTCAGTATTTGTCTTTAAGTCCTTCAGGTTCATTCATACTGTCACAAATGACAGAAGTTCATTCTTTTCTTAATAACCGAATAGTATCTGGTGTCTGTGTACAACATTTTCTTTATCCAGTCATTGTTAAGGGATATTTGATTCCATATCTTGGCAATTGTGAATGTGCTACAATAGAGATGGGAATGCAAATGTTTCCTTTGGATAAATGCCTAGTAGTGGGATGGCTGTGTCCCATGGTAGTTCTATTATTTGTTTGTTTATTTATTTTAGTTACCAGGGATTGAACCTAAGGGTGCTTAACCACTAAGCCACATCCCCAGCCCTTTTAAAATATTTTTTTAGAGACAAGGTCTTGCTGAGTTGCTTAGGCTCTCACTAAATTGCTGAGGCTGGCTTTGAACTCACAATTCTCCTGCCTCAGCCTCCCAAGCCTCTGAGATCAAAGGTGTGCGCCACCCCACCGGGCTATTTTTGATTTTTTGCGGAACCTCCATATGGTTTTCCACATTCCCACCAAGAGCATCCCAGCGTTCCCTTTCCTCCACATCCTTGCCAGCACTCATCTCTCATCTTTTCAACAGCAGCCATTCTAACGGGAGTGACATAATCTCCCATTGTGGTTTTAATTTCCATTCTCCTGATGATTAGTACTGTGGAGCATTTTTTCAAATCCCTGTTGGCCATTTGTATGCCTTCTTTTGAGAAATGTCTATTCAGATCTTTGCCCACTTTCAAATCAGGTCATTTGTTTTCTTACTATTCAGTTGTTTGAATGCCTTATACGTTTTGCATATGAAGTCCTTATCAGATGTATGGTTTGCAACCATTTTCTCCCATTTTCATAGGTTGTCTCTTTACTTGGATTGTTTCCTTTGCTATGCAGAAGCTTTTCACCTAGATGAGATTCCACCTGTTTTGTTCTGTTTTTGTTGCCTGTGCTTTATAGGGTAACATCCAAATAAATCATTACTCAGACCAATACCAAGGAACTTCCCCCACTGTTTTCTTCTAGGAGTTTTCTAATTTTGGGTCTTATGTTTAAGTCTAATCCATTTTGAGCTGATTTTTGCATGTAGTGTGAGATGAGAGTCTAATTTCATTCTTCTGCATGGAGATGTGCAGTTTTCCCAGCATATTTATTGAAGAGACTATCTTTCCCACATTGTATATGCCCAGTTGACCAGCTGGACACCGTAGTGCACACTTGTAATCCCAGTGGCTTCAGAGGCTGAGGCAGGAGGATTGCAAGTTCAAAGCCAGCCTCAGTAACTGAGTGAGCCCTGTCTCAAAATAAAAAATAAATTGAAGGGGATGTGGCTCAGTGGTGCTTAATCTTAAGCACTCCGGGGTTCATTACCTGGACCAAACAACAAACGAGCAAACAAACAAAAACCCAGTTGACCAAAATGTGAAGATTTATTTCTGGGCTCCTTATTTCATTCTGTTCATTTATGTGTCTATTTTTATGCCAGTGCCAAGCTATCTTGATTACTACAGTTTATAGATTTTATAAAGAGAGGTAAATACTAAAATGCCAAATGCAATGAATATTTGCTTTTATTTAAGAAAAAAACAACAAAAAGTCAACATAAATGCTGTGCCCAGCATGAAAGGGCTTGGCATAGAGTTTAACAGGCAAGTCAACTCCTTAGGTGGATGGTTCCATTTTATTCTGCCACCTGTGCATGAGGTGACACGGGTTACTGGCCCTCAGGTGACTTCAGCAGCCCAGCCTCCTTGGGGAGCCAATAAGGGAGCAGAGGCTTGTGTGGCCTTGTGCTGTCCTCCAAGGAGATACACCTTGCCTGGGAGCTGCCCTGAGGGGCTGGTTGGCCAGTGGCAGGCAGTGCCAGGAGGCTTTTCTCTGCTTTGGGGCCCCATGAATGTGAGTCGAACTGGCCCTCAGCCAGCCCTATGGGCAACAGGGCTCAGTCATGGCAGATGACCTGGGCCAGCTCTCCTCACTCCACCTGCCAGGGAAGAATCGGGGCTGGGCCTTTCTTTATATTTGGGGTCTCCCATGTACACAGCACAGTGCTGGGCACATAGGAGGTGCCCACTTGATGATCATGAAATGAATCTGAGGGCTCATTAATGAGTTAAATGGCCTGGCATAGTGGCCTCAGTCCCAGGGTGTCTATTTTAACATACCAGGTGGCCAGAAGGGACAGTGTCTTCAGAAGAGGCAGTGGAAAGCAAGAGCCTCAAAATCTGGTGGTGATGGTGGTTAAGGAACTAGAGAAGAAGAGGACAGTGCACTTGGGGTGACATGGTGACTGCCTTCAGACATCTGAGGTGCTGCCCCAGGGAGGAGGGATGGGGGCTGGCCAGGCATGAGGGGGAACTAGAGCTTGTTAAATGTAAGAAGAAGGCTGGGGCTGGGGCTGAGAGGTAGAGCACTCGCCTAGCATGTGTGAGGCTCTAGATTCAATCCTCAGCACCACATAAAAATAAATGAAAAGAAGATATTGTGTCCAAATATAATTTAAAAATTTTTAAATGTAAGAAAAAACATCTACCACTTTGTACTGTCAAAAAGCCACAAAGGTAGTGAGTGCTCTAGTTCTCTGTCCATAGAAGGGATCCACCAGGGCTGGACGATGCCTGGTGGGCTACACACAATAGCATCTCACAAACATTTTATTTTAATTCAACCCACATAAAATGACACTTCATATTGCAGCCCTCTACACAGGGAAACAGGTTTATAAAGCAGTGGTGCTGGCATGTGCGGGCACAGGGAGGTATCCTGAGGCTCGGTGCTCAGGGCAGCCTGGGAAGGCTCTGCATAGCTGGCCCAGAGGTCCCTGCAGGCTGGGAGACTCTGGAGGCCATCGCCTCCCTCCCTCCTCCTTGCTCTGTCCCACTTGTCCCTTTGCCAGCTGTGGCTGTCTTCTCAAGGAATTTGAATTCCTATCAACACTAATCTGAGAAAACCTCGTTTAGGAACATAAATCTTCATTTTAATAACTCGGGAAAACTTTTTTTTTTTTTAATCATAAAACAATACTCAGTGTTGAAAAGACCAACGGGAGGGGTGGGGGGGGGTTAGAAAGATTACCCATGGGGCTGGGGTTGTGGCTCAGCAGTAGAGCACTTGCCTAGCACGTGTGAGGCCCTGGGTTCGATCCTTAGCACCACATAAAAATAAATAAATAATATAAAGGTATTGTGTCCTTCTAAAACTAAAAATATTTTTTACAAAAGATTACCTATTATCTCACCATTTAGAGTATTCACTGTTATTCACATTAGTATATTTCACTCTTTTTTTCATGTAAATAACTTGAAAAAAAGCTTTTTAAAAAAAATCAAGATCCTATAAGACATTTTATAAACATGTTACTTCAAGATTTTTTTTAATGTCTTCATTTTCCCCTGACTGCTATGTATTCTTCCACATAATTTTTCGTGAGTACAGTATATTTTTACTGCACTGATGTGTCAAAAAGCCCACCAGGTAGTTTCCATGTCTTTATATATGTGACCTGTGATTTCCTTTGCATGACTTCCTAGAAGTGAATTGTGAAGAGAAAAAGGAAAATCTTAAAAATCTTACATATATTGGTACATTTACTTTCCATAAATGTACCAATATATAATCCCAAAAGACCAGGCATGTGGTGCAAGCCTGTGAACCCAGAAACTTGGGTGGCTGAGGTAGGAGGATCAAAAGTTTGAGGTCAGCCTCAAAAAATAAAAAGAACAGGGGATGTAGCTCAGTGGTAGAATTCCCTGGGTTCAACCCCTAGAACCAACATACACACACACACACACACACTCACGAGTCCCAAGAGCAATTATAAATTTCCAATCCCTATATGTTCATCAATCCTAGATATGGTCTTTTATTTCAAATATTTATAAATTTAATTAAAAATAGTCTGTTTTTAAAATATGTATTTCTTTAAATATAATGGAATTTAAAACTTTTTCTGG
The DNA here is from genome assembly GCF_021218885.2 of Marmota monax. Lineage (NCBI taxonomy): Eukaryota > Metazoa > Chordata > Mammalia > Rodentia > Sciuridae > Marmota > Marmota monax. The sequence goes on along the minus strand of NW_026693473.1, from coordinate 7,246,739 downwards.
TTATTCATTTCATTTTTCCTTCAAGTTTCATTTTATTTGAAAATGTTGATATTCTTATTTTGGAAGCGCTCTGCATATATTAAAGAATATCATATTTTTAAAATGTTGTAAGTATTTTCTTAGCTATTTGCCATTGCTTCTCTAGTTATGCTATTTTTGCTGGGGCTGTATCTCAGTGGTAGAGTGCTTGCCTAGCATGCCCAATGCTCTAGGTTCAACCCACAGCACCAGGAGGAAAAAAAACCCAACAGATATTGCTACCACACGTGGTGGTGCACACCTATAATCCCAGCTACTTGGGAGGGTGAGTCAGGAAAGCTGCAAGTTCCACACCAGCCAGGGCAACTTAGCAAGACCCTGTCTCAAAATAAAAAGACTGGGAAGGTAACTCAGTGGCAGAGCACCCCGGCTTCAATCTCAAGTACCAAATGGGGAAATGGTATTGCCAAATGCATTCAAAAGCCAAAATCAGTTGTTTGGGATTTTGCAGTTATTCCCCCCCCCCCCCCCTCTTCTCAGCTTCCTCTGACTCCTCCTTCCTCACCATGCACACTCCAGGAGCAGAGAAGTGAGAGTTCTTGTCCTAGTGAGGCTTATTTTATTTTCTAATTTCTCATTTTCTCTGTTGATCTCCAGATCATGGTCAGGATTCTGACCACAAAGTTAAATAGCAGGGTCAAGTGTGGATGGTCTACATTCTGGACTTCCCATCTGAATAATCCAAAAACGTTAGCAAAGTTAGTGATTCTGCCTTCACCCTTTATCCCTCTTGCACAAAGCCTGGCACCAAACCTGCTCAATGTGGGACAGAGGGGACATTGGCAGGTGAGGAAAGTCTTTCTGTTGGCTTCCAAACCTCTTGCTGCCTCACCTTGGCCCCAGCCATCAGGGACCTCTCAGGAGCCCTTTGCGGATCTGCCTCTTGGGTCCCACACAGCCATTCCTCTTGTCTGACAGGTCTTCTCACAACAAAACTCTGCATCCCTGTGCCTTCCCACCTTGACCTCTCCACCTGCACACTTTTTCACTCCACAAGGAAACTCCAGGCTATTTCACCTTGGCGGGAAGTTGAGAAGTAAAAGTAAAGAGGCTGTGGAGAAAGACCTGAGCTCTAATTCTGGCCCTGGCCCTTGTTGTCTTAATGATCCTGGACAGCTACTTACCTCTGAGCTACTCAGAGACATTTTGGTAGTTCTCTGTATGCAAATTATTTGTCCACATATATGGAGAAGAATATCCATTAGGTTGTTGTCAATAAACAACAGCAAAAGCAGGATTTTAAAAAAGTGGAGAGAGGGCTGGGGTTGTGGCTCAGTGGCAGAGCGCTTGCCTCGCACATGTGAGGCATTGGGTTCGATCCTCAGCAACACATAAAAATGAATAAAAGAAATAAAGATATTGCATCTATTTATAACTAAAAAATATTTTAAAAAAGAAAATGGACAATTAAAAAATAAAATAAAAAAGTGGAGAGAGGGAAAAAAGTTGTCTGTGAAGAGTTTTGTATTTATATTTTTTTCAGCCTATTGGTAGGTGAGTGACTGGGCAAGGGGCCCATGGGGCAGTCTGCTCCTAAGCAGGCTGGTTGGGGCCATCCAAGACAGCAATTTTAGTTCCTAATGGATTCTATGGAAAGCCTCGAGAATTTAGGCATGCAGAATACAGGACAGTGGGCCCTCTAAGGCCCATTAGGGTCCCTTCACACATATGGGTCCCCATTTGCTCTTCAGATTGCCTCAAATAATCCCTCATGGGGTTATTTCTGTGACAGCTGCAGGTATCAATGTATGCAAACATCAGGCTAATACAGTCAGTTCAGCTGCAATTCCTGTTTCACGAGCTGGAATAGGTTCCAGTGTGATTGATGTATTAGGATATGTGAGCATACTATGATTATTGTATTTATGAGCAAATTTGAGAAACACTAGGTGAAAGAGTAAAAAATCGGACCCGCTGAATGAAGCCCTGTAGAAATACAAAAAGCCCACACGTTCACACTCCTCAAACATGCCCCAGCTACCTCAATTCACCGAATAGGCTATGAGCCTCACCATTCCACATCTGATGTCAGGTACCCGCCCCATCCACCCTGCAAAATAACAATAGCCACTACCTCTCCAACACCAGGTCCACCAGCAATACAGGACCTTCTCAAGGAAAATGCTATGTGTGTTGCAATGTTCCTGTATTTCTGAACCATTTAACTGTATAAATGTGCTACCATTTGTAGTAGGTTTATTTTTTATGGGTCAGTATGATGTTTTCAAGTGTTGTGCCCTTAATTCCATTTTCCCCTTAAGTCCTGTGGGTTTTATTCCATGATTTTGCACAGCATTCTAACTTTTAGGAATGCATATGTAGTGTCATAGCCATTATTTGTACGGCTCTGTTGAAAACTAAAAATTTCAAGATGGTAGTGGCACTTGCATACCTGTAATTATAGCAACTTGGGAGGCGGAGGTAGAAAGATCACAACGTCAAAGCTAGACTCCACAAATTAGCAAGACCCTGTCTCAAAATAAAAAATAAATAAATTGAAAGGCCTGGGGATGTGGCTCAGTGGTTAAGTGCCCCTAGATTCAATCCCTGGTAACGTAAACAAACAAACAAGTAAACAAGTAAGTAAATATTTCAAGATGGTGACAACAGAATATTAAACCAAGCTTAGTAGAATCCTAAAGCAGGAGGCCCTGGGTACATAGATCACAACTTTTTTTTTTGGTACCAGGGATTTAACCCAGGGACACATTACCACAGCCATAAGTTGCTTAGGGTTTTGCTAAGTTGATGAGGCTGATCTTCCTCTTGCCTCAGCCTCCCAAGTCCCTAGGATTACAGGTGTATACCACCATGATCAACCAGGTCACATACTCTTGACACCACCTCTGGTTACAGCAGAACTGACTAGTTGACATGCCATTTCTATTGGGGTTTCTTTTATGCTTTAGCTATTTTCATACTGTTAAAGCAGAAATTCTATAAAGACCCTGCCTTCATTCATTCACCCATCCATTTGACAAACATTTATTGAAAATATTTCAGGGATTTGGCACTGCACTAGGCATGGAGACCTGGGGGAAGGGAGTATATAACACTTGAATGAGTCACCCAAGGAAACTAGGGACAGGGGAAAGAGCCAAAAACAGGTGCCAGTTTGGCCTGGGTTTTCTCTCTTGGGTGTTGGGAGACAATTCTTCATGGGTCTCTCACATTTCTGAAAGTCCCACAAGCAGAGGCGTTGATAGCTTTTGATCTGGTATCTTTCCCAGAATGTTTGTACAGTGAAAGCCTTGGAAGAAAGGGTTAGTGTCTCTCTCTGGGCCAAAAGATAGATTTGTTTGCTGTCAAATATCATAAAAATTATAGCAACCACTGGGGAAAAGATTGGGCAGGTTTGTTTGCAGTCCTTTATAAGAGATTGGTGTTTCTAAACTGGGGGCTTCTCAGCTGTGATGTACACCCACTGTGTCACATGAGACTTGGACGGCAAGGGAAACCAAAGTGATCATGAAATTTATGCTCCCTGATGTGCCTTGAGCAATGAAGTCCTTTTTCTGACCCAGGGTCTCATGTCTCCTGCCAGCACCCATGAAACTACGGCAGGCTACTTCCTTGGCTTGCAAGTCAAGTAAAATCTCAGGCTCTTCACAGTCCCTGACATCCATGAGGCTCTCTTCAACCCTGTAAGTGGATTGTGAAGCAGGTCCCGGAGGAGCTGTGAGAGGAAAAGACTGGGCCCTGGGCACCTGCAGGTCTGTCTCAGGAAGAACCCTGGGAGGGAGAGCAGTAAGGAAGCTAAGATCTGCCTGGGGGAAGAAAGAGCTTCAGCAACTCCCACTGAGTGAGCTTCAGTCAAACCCCAAGGCACTGTGAAGACCAGCCAGGGAGAGTGGGGACCAGAAGAGGCCAGCAAACTTCCTCCTCCCTGAAAGGAGAAGGAAGGCCTGGGAGGAATCCCTGGGGCAACGTGGGGGAGGGCCTTCTCTCTAGAAGCAGGTGTAAGCCTCCAGAGGGACCTGGCTAGAGCTTCCTGAGGAAGGCTCTGAAACCTCTGGAATCCAGAGGGAAGCTAGAGACTCCAGCATTGCTGCAGAACCCCCCCCCCCCCCACCCACCCACAGGTGACCACTTTCACAGACTGGTGCCCACCCACTGGCTATCTAACCACCCACTCTCTCACACCTGTACATGAGCTCAAAGGCCTCCCCATCCCAGGGAGAAAACAGAGACACCTCCAAACCCAGGCCCTCTCTGCACAAAGCCCTCCCTTGAGCCCCTTCCCAACACAGTAAGGTGGGAGAACTTGTTTCCTACAAAGCAAATGCTGGATATTCCCAATACCCCCTTGGGCTCCTCTTCAGTTTTCCTCATTTCTGAGGCTGCCCTTCAGAACTGGATTCCAGCCAGGTACTCAAAGGATTTCATCCACATTTGAGGGAATTTTGGGCATTCAGCTACCCGTACTGTCATAGTGCCCTGGTTCCGTTGCCCCCTTTATTTATTTCTTTTTTCTCTGACAAAGTTGTAGTTTACTTACCACTCCCCAAACTTAAGATTTTATTTTTTTAATTTAGGCTAAGTATTGTCATAGTACTAGTACTTAATTAAGAATAATGGCTTCAATTTAGAGGGTTCAATGTATACATTAATAGTATTGAAAATTAGAGATTAAGCTATAACTCATATGGAGAAAATATTTTCAGTTCTTGAAAGAAAGGCCAAAGTATATTGTTTTATTTACTATAAAATATTATTAATTCAGTGTCTTTTTTGATAATTATATATGCAATTCACTCTTTATAAGGTTTACAAAGAACCTGGATAATCCTTGTAAGAGGCCTCAATTTTAGTTTAAAATGAAATTTTTTTCTAAACTAATATAAAGATGTGTATAATATGTTTGCACTATTTAAGGCAGGTGTACATTTTGAAAGGTAATAAACTTAACAACTAGAAAGTTCTCCCAAGGGGAATAGAAGAAAGAAAGAAAAGCTTAGGACAGTTTTTTTTTATATATCTTTACTTTATTTATCTTTATATGATGCTGAAGATCAAACCCAGGGCCTCCCACGTGCTAGGCAAGTGCTCTGCCACTGAGCTACAACCCCAGTCCCCTTAGGACTGTTTTTAAGACAAATGTTTAAACAGCACTCTTCTTTTGATTATTTAAAAATACCTCAGTGTGGGTACTGGCTCCTTTGACAGTGGGCTGACTGCTGCATCGTAAGTCTGGTGCCCCCATGAACACCTGCGTCACCCCTGCCATGACGTATTGCCACTGCCTTGGGAACAGCTGCATGATAGGGCCATAGTAGTCAATGAGTAAACAGATTCCTCCGTTCTGTGGTGTTCTTTGATCTCACATTTATGAGGCCAGTGGAGATTATTGCCAGGCACAGCCCAACCCTGACACAAACAAGTGAACTATAGAAATCCACTCCTACTCCACTAAGAAGCCCCCATAAGAGTGGTCAGCCTGGACACAGAGGAGTTGGGTTAAAAGCACAGAGCATTTTTACAAGGGCTCTCTCAGGGCACATCCTTTCTACTGCCCTAGTATCACTGGACTGAAGATTGGCTGCTTCTTGTGAGCAGGCTCCTTCCGTTTCCCATCACTCCCAACTTCAATCTCCAAGCACTGAGAGTGCCAGATGGAGTTGATTGAAGCAGATGTCAGTTACTTAGCATCATTTTTGTATTCCATTTTAAACATTCTTTCATAACTCTATTGAGGGTTCTTAATTAAATTAACATGGCTCAAATGAACTAACCTGCTGCGCCTGTGGAAATCATGTACAAGAAGCCCCCGTAAAAGTGGGGAGATTTCTCATAACACACAACCTAAAACATACTCACAGAGGAACTTAAAAAGTGTGGAGTTACTGCAACAATAAGAATCGGTGAAGCAACTTATGACCCTACTCTTGTGGAGAAAGAAGCCATACATGTTTTCATTTGACCTTTTGATGATGGTGTATTGCTGTCCAACCAGTCTTATGAATTTAAGTTTTGTGAAGAACCTGGTTGTTGTATGGCTGTCCACTGTGTTGCAGGCCTTGGGAGCACCCCCATGCTTGTTGCTTTACATTAACTGAAGGTGGAATGAAATACCAAGATGCAGTACAATTCTTGAGGCAAAAGCTGTGTGGAGCTTTTAACAGCAAGCAATTTTTGTATTTGGAGGAGTATCATCCTAAAATGTGGCTGCACTTCAAAGACATCAAAAGTCATAGAAACAACTGTTATTGTTGTAGGGACAAACGAGGCAAGGCACCGAAGATAGCAGGAAACAGTTTTATTTGGCTGCAGCCAGGTTCAGAGGGCACAGCTTTTGCTGTAATCAATCAATCCCCTGAACCCCGAGTTCAGGTAGTTTTAGAATTTTATACCCAGCATGTAAGGGGAGGGGCTCAGAAGTTCCCAGTCTGCAGAAGTTCACATAAAAGCATCTTTTTCTTTCACTGTTCTGGGCAAGTTAACCCTTCAAGGACAACACCTGAGAAGGGGAGAGCATCTTCTCCCCTTTCTTTCCTCCCCCTGCCAGCTGTTACCATGGAGCCCAATTGTAACTTATCTTAAAAAGGTAGACATCTCTGTGAAGCCCATTTCTACAAAGTATTATACTGGATATGTTTGTGAAAAACTAGTAAGGGGGTGTTCAGCACCTGGAGTGCTGGTATCTTCCTGGCTAGTGGCCAAGTAAAACAGTGTGACACAAAAATAGGAAGTTTATCTACATTGGACTCTTTTGCAGAGACTGTTTTGCTGACAGTCCTAAAATCAGCCATAGTGAAGAGGGCTTTTCTGTGGAGAAAGGGAGTGCCACTTCATTATATTCAACGAAACTGGGGTGCCTGAATCTATTGCCTTGGAAGCAGAATTTAAGACAGGACTTAATTGTTGTACACATTAGTCACATGTTGGTGTGGTGAGTAAGTCTGATGAAGCTTCCCCAGGAGCATTGGAAAGCAGTTTTACCAGGTGACAAGCTTGAATTCCAACCTCTATGTTTGGGTTATTATCAACCTATTTGGACACATAGTGAAAGATTCTTGCTATTCAACCATTAAAATGGGCTTGTCATTTTTACCAATTGACTTTTTTTCTGAAATCATGCAGAATTATGTTTTAAAATCTATTTCCATACTAGAATTTATCCATAAATAAGAAATTTAGAAAAATTAGGTACCCAAATACCCAGCACAATAGTTGCATATTTTTAATATCATACAAAACAAAAATTCCAGAAACTAAGAATGCTCTAGACCTTATATGATCTATTCCTTCAGTCATTTCAAACATTGTAGGGCCTATATGGTCATTTGCTTGCTAACTTTATGTTGGTATTTCTTATGTTCATACCAATATACATCAGGTTTCCTTAGCCATTAGTCTTTTGATTTTGATTTTTAATTTTTTTGCAGGTCTTATGATGACTATTCAACAACTTTATATAAGTCTTATTTTGTATTGTTTTAGAAAAGCTCCATTTTGAAAAATCCAAGTTTTACAGAAGCACATCTCTTTGTTTTTTATTTGTTTGTTTTGGTACCAGGGATTGAACACAGAGGCACTTAACCACTGGGCCACATCCCCAAGACTCTGTTTTGAGACAGGGTCTTGCTAAGTTGCTGAGGGCCTGGTTAAATTGCTGAGGCTGGCCTTGAACTTGCAATCCTCCTGCCTCGGCCTCCTGAACTGCTAGGATTACATGTACCACTATGCCCAGCCAGAAGCATGTGTATTTAAAGTCTCCAGACAAAAAAACAGAACTTGCAGTTAATTTAACATTTGCGCTCTGAGCTACAATTTAATGGGGAAGGCCTGGAAAAAAAATGGGAGGGGGCTATTTAAATGTTCTTAGTAAAATATTTCTTTTATCTCATACAGAACATGTAGAATATGTTCTTTAATTTAATAATTATTTAATAACTATTTGATGATAATTATTAAATAACTTATTAATTATTTTTTTTTACACTGTGCCATGGCTCACACCTGTAATCCCAGTGGCTCTGGAGGCTGAGGCAGGAGGATAGAGAATTCAAAGCCAGCCTCAGCAAAAGTGAGGTGCTAAGTGAGTATCTGTCTCTAAATAAAATACACAATAGGACTGAGGATGTGGCTCAGTGTTTAAGTGCCCCTGAGTTCAATCCCCAGTAACACCCCTCCCCCGCAAAAAAGTAGAGATGCTTTTTAAAGTAGCTGAAATGATCCTTAATCATAAAATTTCTGAAATTCTTGGAAGTTTTTCCATACTTATCAGAAGTTGTTTACCAATTTGTTTTTTGTTTGAAGTATGATTTCCCCCCCTCTTTTCTCAACATCTTACAAAAAGAAAAAAAAAGTGAGTTTCTGCTAATTAAGCAGACATCTAATATTTTATATGCCTTTGAACTGTACAACAATATTTGGATACTTTTTTTTTTTTTTGGTACTGGGGATTGAACTCAGGGGCACTTGAACACTTGAGCCACATCCCCAGTCCTATTTTGGATTTTATTTAGAGACAAGGTTTAACTGACTTGCTTAGTGCCTCACTTTTGCTGAGGCTGGCTTTGAACTCATGATCCTCCTGCTTCAGCCTCCTGAGCCACTGGTATTATAGTCATGCGCCATTGTGCCTGGCTAATATTGGGATACTTGATAATTTATCTTATTATGTATCTGATAAAATGGTGATACATGTGTGCGTGTATGTGTATGTGTGTGCTTGTCATACTGGAGATTGAACCCAGGTGGGCTTTTTATTTTATTTTGAGACAGGGTCTTGCTAAATCGATAAAGCTTGCCTTGAACTTGTGATCCTCCTGCCTCAGGCTCCAAGTCACTGGGATTACAGGTCTGTGCCATCATGTCTGGTGGTAATGTGTATTAATATTAGTCCAGCCATATATTTATACTGTCTGAGATTGTGTGGTTATAGTGTTAGACCAGGACGCAAGAAAAGACCACTGACTCCAATTAAAATCAAATTAAAGCAAGCTTATTATTTCGACCGGCCGGGCTGCCTCTCCCTCCCAAAACGGAGGGAACAAGACAGCCCCCCACCTTTCCTACAGCCCAGCTTTATAGCCCAGAAAGTTACACAAAAGGGGGGTTACAGATAACAGAACTCTGACAAGCATCACACTAATGGTAGTTTACATTTTTTTTTTTTTTTGCTGGCCCCAACATCAGAATTTATGAGGACCATTAGAGCCTCAGAGAGGGTCGTTGTCTGGCCAGGGAAGGCCAATATTTATGAGGTGTCACTAAGTTTCAGAGAGGGCTGCTATCTGGTCAGAGAGCCAGGCATGGGTGAGTTCAAGGCACGGGCAGGCATTCCAAGCAGGTTCAGAATTTGCAATAATTTATAGTAAAGCCGAAATTATCTTTTCATGGTTTTGTGGCGAGATGCCCAATTTTAAGAAAAGATCAGGTTGGGTCTATCAATAGTTCTGTGAGAGAAATAATTTGTCAGTGTTCACAAACTTACAAAAACAGCTTAAGTATCTAAATAAGTAATTCAATGCAAAAAAAGATTTTTTTTTGGCAGCTGAGCCACCTCTGGTCATAACACATAGTCATTTACAAAGGACAATCAACAGATACAGAATTAATATTCTGTATAAAAATATTTCAACGTTTTTACAAATCTCTTTAAGTTTGTACCTCATGGTATTTGACAAGAATTTTGTATTTGGTATAAACAGATTTACAACATAAACTAAGTGATAAATATAATATCTCTATGCCAAGCAGAAATCAACTTTTTACATATCATCACTCCTGAATAGTTCTAATTAAAATTCAAACTATTCCCATCTTTTCATCATTATTATTCTTTGGTAAAAGACTAAAAATACCTAAAAATGGAAACAACTGTTTACTCCTGGTTTTCATTTTTTCAAAATAAATGTGATTCATAAGAGCAATCTGGACTGAGTTTGCTTTATACGAAATAATTATAAGTGAGCAAAATCCATTATTCCTAAGGCTTTGAGTTGCCGGTCAGTCTCCTCATTGGAGATTGTAGCCTTTGAAATAGAGGCAGATGATAAACTTAGAGCAACCCACGTTATTCCCATCTTTCCAGAAATTTCAATTCTGATTTCTCAAGAAGTTGATTCACAACATCCTGGCTTTCTTCTTCATCACTGAAGCTGTCAAAGATGTCCTCAAGTGGATCAGTAGGTCACCAAGAGTGTTGTAGAGCATTTCTTCAGTCATTTCCATTCCCATCTTTTCCTTTGGAAACTCTACATTGTAATGTCTTTTGTGGCTCCATCCTCTTGTTAACTAGTTGTGGAAGGACCAGAGAGAAGGGTCAGAACTTTGCAGGGCTCCAGGGGGCAGAGTGGATGGGTAGGAGAAAGAGGGCCAGGTCACCAGGCAGGACCCTTTGGAGGTATGTGTCTGAAAGGCTACCTTGGAGAGTTGCTGGGCGCCAGGTAACAGGGAACTAAGATGCTTTTGGGAGAAATTACTTCTCCCCACTTGTTCTTACTAACGTGCCTTCCAGCCTCTTAACCTGGGTTGGGTCTGCAGCAGCTGGACTCCTCAGTCAGGACTCTTTCCATGTCCCTCAAACTCTGCCCCTTCTGAGGTTGAGTTCAAGCCCTGAGCCATGTGTCAGAAAGGGACTTATAAACTTGCTCAGCACTGTGCTCCTGACTTCCCGTTTTCTCCTTGCCTTGTGCATCCTCTGTATTTATCTAATGAAGGTCAGACTTAAGGTCCTGAAAAAGGTAAGAGAAATCATCATCCTTCTTTAAATGCATTAATCATTTATACAGACTCAAATGCATCCGCCACTGAATCAACCATCAGTGAATTTTAATGTTGCCTCTTGTTCCTATTGAGGCTGGTGTGAAGGAAGGAGAGGTTCTGACCAAAGAACAGGAGGCGAAGAACAGTCAGTCATCTTTATTCTGATGGCAGAGGGCTGGGGGCAGGCCAGGTCCTTGCAGTCTGAAAGTCAGCTTCTGACTTCTCTGGGCAGCTGCCTTCAGGCCCTGTGTGAGTCAAGCAACTGGGGGTAGATGGCCTAATTGTTTCAGGGTAGTCTTGGGCTTGGGGTTTAGCTACCCAGACAGGTTAAAGGGGGATCAGAAATTCAAGACAATCCAGGCCATAACAGCTCATGAAACCTGTGAAAGCATTTCTTAAGACAATTTCACATTTAAATCAAACTAAGATAATAACTGTATTGTATGGTATAGTTATACAGTATACAGAGATATTATTATACAACAGATCATAATATATTGATTATTAGGTTATTATGTATTAATTATTACAATACAGATATTGGGGCCTAGATTTGAACCCTCACTACATAGTCACAGTTAGGTTGTGTCCAGGGCCTACAGCTTTAACTGCTCTGAGAGGAGGTCTAGTAGCAACATTAAAAAAAAAAAAAAAAAAAAAAAACCTCTCAGAAGTGTCCTTCCAGACACCCTTCATCCTTTGTATATTTTGCTTTTTAATAGATTGATTCATTTTGATCACTTCTGAATCTCTAACCCCTGTCTCCCAATCTCTCACCCACAGTCCTCAAAAGAATTTACCAATTCGCATAATCTTCGTCTCTAGTGAGCTTACTGGAGTTTGAGAGATACTAATTCTTTTGACCCAGCCAGGCTGACCAACCCCCAGGTTCTGAGAACCCTGGAGGGAGCAGCAGCCTCCTGAGCCAGCCCACTCCCCTCCACCATCTCCCCTCCAGAGCTAGACTGTATCAAAAGTCAGGCACTGAAGCGCCCCCATGTCCATGAGCTGGCCCCTCCACCCAGAACAGCCACAGGCTCTCCTTACACAAATTCTTGTCTTGTCTCTTTCCATGCCTTCCTTCCTCTGGGGTGAATGGAGAGGGCCCCCAAATACTTGTAGAAATTCCACCGCATCCTCAGCTCATCATTACCCCTATGCCCACTGTGCAGATGTGTAGACTAAGGGCCAGTGAGGAAGTGCAAGGACTCCAGAGCCTTCGCTCTTTCCCCAGCACCCACTCTGCCTGCAGGACCTCAACAGCAGTCCCTTTCACACCTTCCTTTCCTAGAAGGAAACTAAGCTGGTGGCTCCCCTAGTCCTGGGTGGCTTATTCTGTACCTGGTACCTTCTTGGCTTAGAGCCATCCCTGGACCCTGGCGATCCTTTTGTCCCCTCCAGTTCCAAGCTGTGTGAGTGGGAACCAGGGGTTGGGGAGAGAGAGCATTCCAAGTGCATCTGGGGAAGCAATTTCAAGGAAGTGGGCAACGTGAAGGGGTCACATTTTCCTGCCAAGGGAGAGTCTGGCATTGTGAAATTAAAGAGAAAACCTCTAGGTCTATTTTCTCCCCACCTGGAGAGCCAACCAGGTCACTCGGGGTTTTGGGGAATTGACTGACACACCTGGCTGTGGAATGCTTGGGGACAGGGTGCGGTTCATCGATTTTTAAATAAACTGTTTTGTCTTTCTGCCCTTTCTCACCCTACTCTCTTCTCTGGGTCCTGAAGGGAACTAGGAAGTTTGATATGTCACTCAACGGCAGCAAGTCCACCCTTGACAAACCAGGGCTGAAATCACCGCTGGCAGGTGTGGCCAGCACCACCTGAGGCCTGCTTTTCTGCTCCTGCCACTTCTCTTTGGCCCTCCTGGGCAGCAGCGGTGCTCTCAGCATGGACTAGATGAGGCTCGGCTGTGTGTGTGTGGGGGTGCTCTGGAATCTGTGGTCCACCCAGTTTCAGGGAAGTTTAACTAGCTGTTTCTCCGGGTTACCCAGCCTGGCTTGTAACTGGTTGGTGACATGGGCAGGTGTTTGGGAGATTTCCAGGACCAGCCCAGGATAAAGTGGCTTACCTGCTGGCCTTCTCTCATGTAGGCTGTCATTCAGCAGGGATCAACTATCGTAAGGATCCATATGCTGACCCTTTCCCAACCTTTCTTCAGAGACATTGTACTGGGTTGAGTAAGCACCCTCCAAAAATCATTTCACCCAGAATCTCGGCATGTGAGCTTAGTTGGAAACAGAGTGGTTGCAGATATTATTAGTTAAGTTAAGCTGAGGTCGTACTGGTGGCCCTCTTCCAACAACTGGTGTCCTTAGAGGATGGCCATATGACCAGAGGATACAGAGACTGGAATGATAGAGCTGCATGTTCAGAGACTCCCAGGACTGGTGGCCAGTGCCAGAGCCAGGAGAGAGGCAAGGAAGGAGCCTCCCCGGGAGCCTCTGGTGGGAACATGGTCCTGCTGACGCCTGATTTTGGACTTCCAGCTTCCAGAACTGTGAGAGAAGAGATCTCTGTAGTTTGAGGTTATCAAGTTTGTTCTGGAAGCCCTGGGAGATTAGGAGAGACCTTGAATTGGCCTCTCTGAGCCTTCTTCATGGCTTAACACCAGCTCAGGGCCACAGACCCAGAGGGCCTCTCATCAGTGCCCTTCCTTCCATGAAGATCCCATGAGATTGTGACCCTGTGAGGGCAGGGTCCTCCCCTTACACATCTCAGCAGCCCCTGGGACAGCAGGTGCCTGGGACCCAGGGACTCCTGAAATGAGCAAACAACACAGCTTCACCCAGTCACTCGGATGCTGGGTTGCCAGAGTGGCCCTTCATCTGAGTTCTGCGGCTCCCTCTGGACAGCAGGGAAGCGGGGCTCACTGGGATTCCCTGGCCCCATTCCCCTTTCCTCCCCTTGGCCTTCCCCTCCAGTTTCAGGGAGTTCCTGTCCCCAGGGAGCAGGGGGAGGAGGAGGGAGCCCCACTCCCCAGCTGGGTTTGCTGCAGGGCCACTTCCATTTCCTTCTGCTTTCACCCTTTGGCTAATTCTCCCTTCCTCCTATACCCTTTCTTTTTCATATTCCTTCTGGATCACCTTCTCGAGAATATTCTCCCTGGCCAAGAATCAAAGCTCAGGTATTCAAATGAGGCCTGGCAGGTGATCCTGGATCAAGTGAGCGCTCACCCAGGAAGGAGTCCTGGTGTCACTCCTAGTCTCCCAAACCACCCACTGTCCTTGGTCCAGCCATCATGATCATGTCACCTGAGTAATTACCTCATTCTGTTCTTGGATTTGCCTCTACCATCAGACTGCCAGCATTAAAAGATTTAGTAGACCCCAAGTGTCCAAGAAAATGCTTTATATCCTGGACTGAGCTAATTCATGTCCATTGACTGCCTGTTGTAGAGAAGGAAGCAGCTCAGATCTGTGGAGCAAAACACACTAGACCTGATTCTAGCTTAAGGAAATGAACTGAAAAACAGAAAGAGCTTTGTGTACAGAGCTCTTGTTATTTATATTAGAGACAACTGCAAACAACATAAGTGTCCAACTTGGTTAAGTTATGGTGGCCCTCAATGGAAATGGTGACACTTGAAAGAATATTAGGCTGTCTTTAAAAATACCTAAGTGAAATGTTTGCAATAATAAAAGAAATGTCTAGATTTAAAGATAGGTGGTAAAGAAGGAATGCAAATTATATCAATGATATGATATATTAATATCATATATGTCTATGATAAATTAATTCTATGAGTGGGGCGTGGTAGTGCACACCTGTACTCCTAGCTGCTTGGGAGGCAGGAGGATCACAAGCTCAAAGCCAGTCTGGGTATCATAGTGACACTCCATCTCAACAAACAAATCAACAAACAAACAACAACAGCAACAAAAACTGTGTCTATGAGTTATTCATGGGAAAAAGGCCTGAACTCTATCAAAATATTGAGGTTGTTCTTGGGTGGGAAACATTGATGATGTTTATCTTTTCTGTATTTTCCATATCTCTATAATGAGCATGTGTTACTTTTATAATGGGGGGAAAAAAAACTCAGTACATTTTGTTTTAAAAGTCAATTTCAGGCCCGGGTTGGGTTTTCTGCCAGAAGCCTGCATGGAGATCTCCTGGATCCACCCTGAGAGGACAGTCCCTCATCATGTCCCATCCTGGCCACATTTACTGATTGTTCCTGTGACTGGCAGAGGTTTAGACTGAGAAAAGTGGTTGTAACTGGGATACTTGGAGAATGCAAAGACAACTCAATAGGGCTGGGGTTGTGGCTCAGTGGTAGAGTGCTTGCCTACCATGTGTGAGAGGCACTGGTTTTAATCCTTGGCACACATAAAAATAAAATTAAGCTTTTTTTTTCCATCTGCTATATATATATATTTGTAAAAAGACAACTCAATAAAAATCTGGGAAGAAGAGTAGGCCAGAGAAGGAGGAAATCTGGGTTTCAGGCTGGGTGAGCTGGGATACTCCCTTCTTTCTGGGCTCACACCTCCTCCTTGGTAGAATGATTTGGACCTCATGGTTGTCAAGATCTCTTCCAGTTCTAAAATGAAGGTAGGATTCTTTTATTATCTCAGGTTTCAAAAGGGGAAGCCCAGATGTAAATCCAGGGGCTTGAATGCTGGCTTCCTACTTCCCACTGTGGTTAACTTCCTGGTCTTAGGTTTTTTTTGTTTTTGTTTGTTTTTTGTTTGTTTTTTGCTTAATGTTGCATGAGTGGAACAAATTAAGATTCCTGGGCTTCAAGCCAACATTAGTCCTCCACGCCCTCCTGTGCACCAGGATGGCCCCTGTTCCGTGGGGATACGAACCCCAGATGACTTGGTTGGGTAGGGATTATGCCCCCTCTGCCTCAGAGGTAAAAGGAGAAGGGAAATGAGCTAATTATCATGAAAATGCTTGGCACTTTTAGAGAAAGGGGCCATGAAACCCAATCCTGCAAGAATGATGGCAGTCATTCAGTAGCCTGAATACCAGAGGCGGGGAAGGGGGGGAGCTGCCTTCACCACAGCTAGGGACCAAGGCCACAGGCCGGGACTTCCCATTCATTGTCTCCATCCAGTCCTAGGTTGACGTCTATCCCTTTGCCTTCATCTTTTATAGCACAAGGGTCTTGTCTTTGCAAGCTGACCCCATCCCTCTCCTGGACAGGGACTCTGCATAGCGGGGTGACAGGCCCACCGGTCCACACCCCTCCTTGCTGAGCAGACGGTGTGGAGCAGAGGGAGAGGACAGGCTTTGGGGTGGGGCTGACCTCGGTCTCCATCCGCCCCATGGAGAGTCAAGTTTCTATATATAAAATGATCGTCCCCTTTTAAATTAGGGTCTCAGACTGTGTCCTGCTGGAAGCTGAGGATTAGGATTAGACAGGATTAGGACAAAAGGTCCACTAGGGAGCAACACCCATGAAAAGAAAAGGGAAGAGGCAGGATTGGGCAGGGGGGACAAGGCAGAACTAACAAGGTCACAAAGCCCCTGCCCCATGCAGACTGCTCATTTGAGAATCCCTGGGGTGGAAATGATGGCGCTTTCCTTAGTCATTGACAAAGGGTCACCCATTCTTCAAAGGGCATGATCTCACTTTAAGAGCTGAGGGGCAGCCAGAAGGAACTAGCAATTGGAGACTGTCATCTTGCCATTTTCCTTGCAGCTGGACAGCAAGTCCCCTTATAAAGACCCCTCTGTGTCTGCCACTGGGAAGCAAGATAGAGCTAAGCACCCAGCCCAGATTCATTCTCTTCTTTTGCTTTGGGCCTAGGTCAATCTGGGCTGGAATTCCAGCTTTGTGACTTGGCTTGTGACTCAGGACAAATGCCATCAGGGAAGTTAGCTTTCTCCAGTTTCACTTGATCACTCAACCTGCCGGTGAGTCTGTGATGGGGGGAGTATGTGTTCCTCCGTTCCTACCTCCGTTTTCTCACACATGAGAGGGGGAAGTGACAGGCACCTCACAGGGTACTGGGTACCGGGGACACACACAGGGCCTGACACTCTAGTGTTCAAGTCCTTTTATCAAGACTTGATAAATCAGATTTAACAAATGTTTGACTTTCTGCCTCATCTCAGTTTAGCTATCTTAAGTGACTTTATGGGGTTCTGTAAAGGCATGAACTGTATGGAGGTAAGCAATGTTAGGGGCCCCTAAGAAACTAAGGACTCTCACTTTAGGGGACTTGGAAGAGAAATCTCCATCTAAGCAGACTTTGCTGCCTAGAGCCCATCTGTCTATTCCAGCCAGCTCTGCCTTCCTACCTTGGGAAAAGTTCACAGTATTCTCCCTGCTCCAACTCACTTACACCCCAAGTCCAGACTGAGCTCTTTTGACATTCCAGGGAATATCAATTTTATTATTATTATTATTATTATTATTATCATCATCATCATCATCATCATCATCTTTTGGTACCAGGGACTGGATTGGCTGCAGGGGCACTAACCACTGAGAAGCATCCCCTGAACTTTTTAATATTTTATTTAGAGACAGGGTCTCACTAAGTTGCTTTAGAACCTTGCTAAATTGCTGAGGCTGGCTCTGAATTTGCAATCCTCCTGCCTCAGCCTCCCCAGCTGCCAGCATTCCAGGTATGTGCCACTACACCCAGCTGGGAATACCAATTTAAACCTGATTTCAGATTCCTACTCAGGGGTAACCCAGTAGTCTGCAGGCCCTGGGAGGTCTCCACTGGACAAAGTTCAAAGAATCCACTCATTTCCTCCCCTCTAACTCACCCCATCAGATGCCTTGGGAGGAGAGAAAGACAAGCAGGTGTCCCATGACCCACCCAGATAAAAGGAAAGGCACTTATCACAGGAACCTAGAAACATCCAATTCTGGGCAATGGGCAAGTTGGGAAGGAGCTGGGCTCTGAGGGAAAGCAGAAAGGAACTGGGGATGGGCAGGGAGAAGATGAGTAAGAATCACACACACCTCCTTAACCAAGGCTTTCGGTTCCTAGTCAAAATATTTTAAGACCCAAAGGGGGCACAGGAAAGACCTCTGTAGGCAGACAGGACTGGAAGTTAATTTCCAGACTCCTCCTCCTCCCCTGACTCACCTCATTCATATCTACCTTCAGGGATGATGTCAGGATGAAACAAAGAGCCACATGCCCTTGACAGGTGACTTAACATTTGTAAAGCACCTTAATACCTATAAGCGCATCTCAACCAGAAAACTTTTTGGATAGGTTTTCTTCTTTTTTGGTGCGGGGATTGGGAGGTGGAACGGGGATTGAACTCAGGAGCACTGGACCACTGAGCCACATCCCCAGCCCTATTTTGTATTTTATTTAGGGACAGGATCTCATTGAGTTACTTAGTGCCTAGCTTTTGCTAAGGCTGGCTTTGAATTCTCGATCCTCCTGTCTCAGCCTCCCGAGCCACTAGGATTACGTGTGCTATTGTGCCTGGCTGGATAGATGTTCTTATTCCCATTTTACAGATGAGTAAAAAAGGTTCACAGAGACTGGGACTTACTTTGGGTGACACAGCTGGAATTCAAGCCTAGGTATCCTGATGCCCACTGGAGTCTTGGGTTAGGTTAACAAAATCTTCAACTCTTACTTTAGTACAACCTGGAGGGGTTTTTTGTTGTTGTTTTTTTTCTCCTCTGTATATGGGAAACTGTAGTCTAGAGAGTGTCACCAAAAAGACTAGATGGCAAGTTAATAGGGAGACCCCATGATCAAGAACTGACCAGAAAATCATCTAGAAGGCCAAATTGGGCCTTGGTAGCTATGCAAATTATCTTCAGTGATATCCTCCATCCAGGTGCTCTGTGCACAAAATCCCTCTCTACCTTTAGGCCTTTCCTGACCTTATAAAAAGAGTGGGAGCAATTTGTCTACACAGAGAGGTGGAGGGAACACCATGCTACTTACCTCTCTATGGTTAGGTGTAGTATCTTCATGAAAATGGCAAGGCCCAGCCTTTGGACTTGGGTCACAGCTGCATTTTTAGCTTCAGAAGGTGAGTGGTCAATAAAATGGTAAGGCCTCTGTGGTGCTCAGAGATGGCACCAGTGTCAGCCACCTACTCCTCGTTGGGCAAGGCTGGCTGCGCCTGGGTATACAGAAATGACTCCTCCTGTGGGCTCTGTGGTGTCCAAGCCTGAGCTCCCTGCTCTGGGGCTAAGCACTCCACAGACGCCACAGTCAGGGAATCACGTCTCAGAGCACCATAAGCAGAGATTCATGCTGTGGAAAAGAGTAGGGGAAATCTCCATTGTTTTCTCACATAGCTACACAAACTGCTCTCCCTCACCTTTAGAACTTCACCCAGCACACCCTGGCTGGGGTCCCTGCTCCTTCACACTTGAGTTTTTGAGTTCCAGGGGGTCAAAATAGGGGGTGTGTGATCTGAGCCCAGGTCTCCAGGAGCATCCCCTACTCTCCCCTATGTCTCTGTCCCACATTCTACCCAGGTTCTACCTCAATCCCACTCCCCTCACCAGAGCCCTCAAACTCCTTGTGCTGATTGCCTTGGGTTCTCTGGACCCTCATTCAGGCTCCCTGTCCCAGGAAGGAGAAATCTATCGTGTGGTAAGGGTCTTTCATGTGCTGGCACTGAGAAGATAGTCTAAGCCCACCACCCCTTTCCAAAACATGGCTTATAGGGTATTTCTAACTTCTAATCCTTACTTCAAGTGGTCCCTCCCCATTCCCCATGCCCATGTTTCTTAGGGACTCTATATACCTCACTCCTTCTGAGCCCCTTTCTTCCCCATCCTCCCACCCTTTCTTCTGAAGTGTAGCTGCAGCCATCTGCACCCTGAGAGAAGGAGAAAAGGGCCCAGGACCACAGCAAGAGGGTGCCCAGCTCATTTCCAGTATGTCTAGTTTCTCTTTCCTCACATGTCCCAACCCCCTACCTTGGCTCAGGGTGAGGAGAGCAGAGCAATGGGTGTATTGGTAATTTTTTCCTGGTGGGGGAAGAAGGTGGAGATTGAGGAAAGAAAAGACCAAGCAAGGGTGATTGGCACTGGGCCCCGCCTTCTTTTGTCCTCTTCCCTGGTACTCACTCTGGCCCCTTCAGGGAAGTACACCTGTTTGAGACCAGCAGCCAGTGGGGACAGGCTCGGCTCTGCTCCTCGCGCTGCTGCTTCTGTGCTGGGGAGCTTTCTCCAGGGAAGCCTGAGGGACTCTTTCTGGAACCATGAAGGGGGCCCACTGGAGGAGTTTCCCCTGGGTGCTCCTGTGCTCCTTCCTCCTTGGGCCATCGGACACCAACACAAGTAAGTAATGCACCTGGGGAAGCATGGTGGGGGGCAGAGGAAGAGGACTTCAAGGTCCCATCAGGGAAGCCAGGACCTGTCAGAAAGAGAGAGAGAGAGGGAGGTGTGTGGATGGGCAGAGGTGGGACAAGATAGGGGAGAACACTAGAAAGACACAGAAAAGAGACAAGCAGAGAAAAGCAGAGATGTCTGGGGGTGGGCAGAGGGTGGTCTGATTTGGGGAGCTCACAGAGGGAGCTGGGCTTATTTTGCACAGAGAAATAGGCAGAGCAACAGCCAGGGGTAGAGAAAGTGTCAAGAAGAAACTATGATTAAAAATCAAGAAAGCTGGTGACAGAAATGGAAGAAAAGCCCATATAAAGATATCAATTCAGGGGACAAGACATGAGAAACGTATGAATCAAGGGATGGTCAACTGGTTGACCTGACCTTGGATTTACAAGCCTCCTCTTGGGCTAATGCCCTGGCACTGGCCTTGGCCTCCTGTATATCCCTTTCCCCACCATGAACATAGCAGAGGGTGGGGTAGGCACAAGGCCTGTTGGGGATGTGCCTCTCTGGGTCCTCCAGTTTTCTTCCCGCCACTTTCCAAGCTGCCCCTCTAGCTCCAGGATGGGGTTTTGTTCTGTTTCTGGTCACCTGAGCCTTCTGGGAGGATCTAGGGTCCAGGAGAGTGTGAGGCGTCAGACCCCAGACCAAAGTCCTTTCCCACCTCACAGGCCTAGGGAAGAATCATACACTCTACAGATAGTAAGAGACACTGGGCTGGTAAAGTGGAATATTCTGCCTTCCTTGAAATTTTTAAGGGCTTGGCTAAGAGCAAATAAAACAAACCCCACCTCCACGAACCTCAACCTCCTCATATACAGTGAAGAAATGGAGGCCAGAAGAGCCAGCCATGGCCAGCCACTCAGGGGCTTCTCCTGAGGATGGAGAAGAAGGAGTTGCCATGGAAACTGACCCTCAGGGCTGTGTGTGTGTGTGTGTGTGTGTGTGTGGTGGCAGCTTGAATTCAGGAGCCCTGGGTCATGCCTTGGCTTTACTGCTAACTGTCCTGGTCCCTGTGACCAGTTCCTATCCTAGCTCCCAAGGCCTTGCTTCTCCTGTGTTAAAAGCAGCATGGTGAATGATATGACCCTGACCCCAAGGTTCTTAAGTTTGTTTGTTGGTTGTGCTAGGAATTGAACCCATGTTAAGCGCACACTCTGCCACTGAGCTACACCTCTAGCCTGGTTCTTAAATTTTGTCATTCTGTGATTTAAAGTCACTCTAAAAGTGTTAGGTACCAACTCTGCACTCAGCCTCGAAGTGCTAGGAGCCAGGAAGTGGGTCTGCAGAGAAGATCCCTAGAAGCAAGAAGTGGGGTAGGAATGAGCCGGGAAAACAGAAAGGTAGGACCCAGAGAAGGAGTGAAGGATGATGAGGGTGGCAGCACATCCCCATAATGACCTGACAAGATGTGGCCATGCCCAGGAGCTCCGAGACCTGTGCACTGCTAAAGGGGACCACAGGGAGCAAGGCCACGAGAGTAGGTGGGAATGATGCTTGAGATGGCGCCTGAGCACCTTGGTGAGGGAAAGCAGCCTCTAGGACAGGCAGTGAGTCATACCGCTTGGGACAGCGTCTAGGAGCCAAGGGGCCTGTCAGTTCTGTTCCTTGGGGATCCCTGGGGGGGGGGGTCGAGTCCAGGCTCTGTTTTCACACTTGCTGGCAGAACCCTCTCAAGCCTGGGTCACCTCTGAGGCAGTTGTTAGAGCCTCCTCTGGGAGGCTCCTTGGGCCACTGGGAAACCCCGGGTTTCTGTGAAGGAAGTGCCATGCGAAGGGCTTCCTTCAGGGAAAGCCCTGGCTCTCCAGGGTGAAGGTTGGAAAACGGGGTGGACATGGGTGGGCTGGACAAGGAGCAAGCAGAAACACAGTGGCCCCTAGTGGCTGAAGCAGAATGACTTAGAGGAAGCCCAGCCGTTCTACTTCTTTGCCTCACAGTTAGGAAGCTGGTCTGGCATAAGCCTCCATCTCCAGGATTATCAGTGGCCCAGTCACTGAGGAGAGGCCACCACCCTGAATGGCCACTACCGGTTAGGGAGCTGTAGCAGGTAGAGGGTGGGGAGGGGACCCGAAGCCACAGGGGACCCAGAGGGACAGGGTCCTGCAGGCCTTTTCTCAGAGAACCTCCTTGTCAGTCAGTCTGGGAGAGGCCTCCCAACCTGCCACCCAGGGCCCCAAAACCTGTACCTCTGTCCCCATCCTCGTAGGAAACCCTCTCTGTGTCAGGGACACCCAAAAGGAGAGCATTGCTGGACAAGAGGTCCTGTTAAGAAAATTATCCAAATTCAAGTCCATGGCTCAGTGGAGAGCAGGAACTGAAAATCAGAGACCAGCATCAATATTGCCACTTTACCAGGGAGACCAGGTAAAGTCCCTTTAGCTCTGAAGTCTCAGGGTCCCAATGGCAAAACAAACTGAATGGGAAGGAGCTGACACAGAGTTGTTATGGGGATAAACCGTTCCACATCTGGTATAAGGTGGAAAAGCCTTGCAAACTTCATGGAGAGGGGCCACTTCATTTCAGAACAGGGAGGCGTGGGGCAAGGAGGGACCAGGAATGGAGTGGGCACCTCTGTTGTCTCAGGGCAGGTTCATTTACCCAAGGAGCTTGCACCTCTCCAGAGCCACCCCTTCCTTCCTGTGGCTTGGTTTATTTGGAATGTGGCTTACTGTGAACTGACCCTGAATACCAACCGTAGCCATTGAGCAGAGGCACACTTGAGCTGACAGCTCTGTTTCCTGGCTCCCTGCCCAGCAATCGCCCGTACACCGTGGTATCTGGGCTCAGCTTGGGGCAGAGATTGGCCTGTTACTGTTATTTGACATATGAATGCTTGTTTCTCCATTGCCAGGACAGGCTGAGAAGCAATTGGCCTTTTATGTGCTCACATAAGTGTTTTTTGACACCGCGTCTGTTCTCTGGTTTCCCGAAGTGTTCAATACTTCCATAGGCACGTTGTGCAGCCCTTGGATCTGCTTCTCTTTGGGCCAGAACTGAGACCCCATAGGCCAGGTCTCCTCCAACATTTCAACCTTTTGCCTCAGATATACATCTTTCCTTCTCTTAGGCTAAGTTAACTCCCTGGCACATGCTGAGTTGTAAATCAAAATGAATTGAATTTGTTAGGTCTTCCAAGAGGTTTAAGTACTCAGCCTTTTCCCTGAGACTCTGAAGTGTTCCTCAAAAGGCCTCCACAATGGTGGTCGTGTTCTTGAGGACATCTGTCTGCATTGTAGGCATCTCTGCTGTACACATTGACTATATAAATACTCCAACTTCCATTGTGTTTTGGGTTCCCAAAGTCCAGTTGACAATGGATTGGGGGGAATTCAGAAGAAGAAAGAGCTCACACTTTTGAGTTATTCATTCACTTGCAGGACTTCTACTTGTGCCAGGGTAAGTCCTGGTCCCTGCCTCCCAAAGCTCTCTAAGTGACCTGTTTAAGATCACATGACCCAGAAGTGGGACTGCTGGGACTAGAATCCAGGTCTCTTGAATCCAGGTTTCCATGGCAGTGCATAGCTTTCCACAAACAAAATTCCAGACCAGCCTAGCCCATTCGTGGAGGGAAGAACAGAAACACCCCCTGCTGAGCGAGTCACTCATTCATTCATTTATTAATTCAAAAACACCTACCATGCATCTGACATTGCTCTGTCTATACACAGTGAAGAATGAAATAAATATGGCCCAGCCTCCTGGAGCTAAGATCGTGCCATATATAAACAGACATCGATAATTATAGACAAGTTCCCAACTGCAAATGCAGCCAGCGCTATGTGGAACAAGCACAGGGTGCAATGACAGTAAATGGGGCTATGTTTAGATGGGTGAGTCCGGGAGGGCCTCTCTTCAGGAAGTGCGAACTGAGACTGTGAACTGAGACTGAAGGCTGAGGAGGGAGCTGGGGAGGATGCACCAGGCACAAGCAGACAGGAGAAGAGCTCATGTAGCATGGTAAAAAGTGTGGCCCGTTGGGGACTTAAAAGAGGCAGGCAGGTGCTAAAGTGTGCAGGGCCTTGTAAGGGGAGGAATGGATTATGGACTTTAAGTAACTCCCCTGCAGACAGTGAGGGGTTTTAGGTTAAGGAGGGAGGTGTTCAGGTATCCTAATAATCTTTGAAATGAGCTTTGGAATGATCACTCTGGAAACTGTGAGGAAAATGGATTGGAAAGGGGCAAGGGTGAGATGGGAGACCAGTTAGGAGCCACATGGGCACCCAAGCAGAAGATTCTGTGGCATGGCCAGGTGGCAGCTACAGAGGTCTGGAAGGTATAAAACCAACCACAAGCAGAGGTTCTGCTCTAGTAAGGACACAGCCCCAAGGACTGTTGAGTGTGCCAGGACCTCAGAACTTTGCAGAGACAAGACAATCATGTAAAGCAGAACGTATTGAACCAAGTCAAGTAACTTACCCAAGTCCTACAGCAATTCTGGTCAGTCTAACTCTAGATCCCATCCTCTTAAGCACTCCATGGTCTCCATGTGGTCTTGGAGTACCAGAAATATCAGTGACATCTTCCCAGCTCTCTCAAGCTCTTTCTTTTTCCTCAATAGGTAGGATGATCATCAGGTTGATCTGATGATCTTTAAGTTTAGTGGTGCACACCTGTAATCCCAGAAGCTTGGGAGGCTGAAATAGGAGGATTGCAAGTTCAAAGCCAAGCTCAGCAACTTAACGAGGCACTGAGCAACTCAGGGAGACCCTGTCTCTAGATAAAATATAAAGAAAGGGCTGGGGATGTAGCTTATTGTTTAAGTATCCCTGAGTTCAATCCCTGGTATAAAAAAGAAAAAAGTTTATGTCAATAACATCAGGGAAAATAATTTAGAATTCACCCTTCTAGGCTGACTTTAAGGCAATAACTTCACCTCTTCTTTCCAACTATTCTTGCTAAAGTCATACCCAACAATGCCTGTCAACCAGACATTTCTTCACCTTGGATACTGTCACAGGTCACTGGACTTCATTCTCTCAGCTTGTGGTGTGGCAGCACCTTGGCTACCCTGATGATAGCTCCATAAGTTTCAGGACAAGTCAAGAAGCACGAATTCCCAGCTGTAACCACTGCATCCCAACCCAGCGCCCACTTCCTCCTTTCCCTCATACCTCCTTCTCCTTAGATAAAGTTTGATCTCCAGTCCCCACCATCTTGGTTTTGGAGCTCATCTCTCCTGGCTCCCAACTGAGGTGGGTACACTCTCCTAACCTTGGGTTGCCCTTGGAAGCTTGGTTATTGTCTGCGATGGTGGTAGTCACATCTTTCAGACCATAACTGTCAGATCAGCTCCTGCTGGTCTTGGGACCACCATGGCAGTTACGGGAGAAATAGATGCAACCTCATCCTCCTTCCAACCTCAGGTGAAGGAACCAGAAACCAGGGTTTTGGGACATATGATTTCATTCACTCAACAGATGTTTATGAGGTTATTCCTCTATGCCAGGCACACTCCAAGGGCTCGACCAGTTAGTGTATTACCTTCTCCTGAATTTTAGGGGAAAAATATCTAACAACAGACACAACACTGGTCACAGGTGATTCTGAGGCTGATACAGGAATAGACCTTGGCTCCTCACCCAGGGCTGCAGGTTCCTCAACCTCTTCACATTTTTCAGGATACCTGATGCTCATGTGTGAATATGTTTCCTCCTCAAGTGCTTTGCTTGGGCTCTTCCCTACTTTAGGCAGAGCTGAAAAGAGCCCCACCAATCTAGAAAGAGCAGCAGAGAAGTGACACATTGAAGGAGATATGGTTTATGGGTTCCTCACCTCCGATTCCAGGAAAAACTCATGACAAATAGATCAGGCACTAAGAATAAGCCTCGGCGCACAGCACACACAGGGTGCAGGCTGGCTGTCTCTTTAGGGAGTGACTTCGCTACCCAGGTGGAATGTTATCTCTCATCCTCATCATTACCACGGCCACCACTCCTCCTCCTGAATCAACAACACACCCCTCACCTTCTCACACCTGTGAGTCACCAGAGGGCCTCTTATGGGGTGTGGGGAGCAATGCCAACTTTGCCATCCTGAGAGGCACAATTCAAGGGAGAAAAGTAGCCACCTTGCTGAGGGCTTTCTGACACAAGTGGTGGCAGAGACCAGATGAGGTTTCAGGGACTCAGGTTTGAGGAAGGTCTCTCCCTCAGTGCTCTCACCGTCACAGGAGGACGCCCCCTCCTCTGATGGCACTTCTCAAGAACTTCTGTTTTAGAGTGTATCACGCATGTGTCATCCCGTAGGGGTCTCGTCACCCCAAGGAGTCAACAGCCATCACTATTCACTGCACAACTCACAATTCATCCTCAGAGAAAGTAAACACCAATAAAATAGGCAAGAAATAGCTCAGTGTCATCATTTGCTCCTGAAAATAGGCCAGACTCGTCCTTAGACCTCTCTGCATGTGGCAGGCTAAGAAGTTGGGGCAGGTCGGTCACCATTGCTCCATCTCGATTTCAACTCTCCACCTGCTTAGTGTCCGGGGCTGGGCGACAGCTGACCTTCTAGCACCTTGGCTTTTACCCTGGAGTCAGCCCCGCTGCTTGTCAGATATATGTTAGGCAAGTTGCTGGGCTTCTCCAAATCTGTTCCCTTACCTGTGAAGTGGGGGCCACCATTAGTGAGATCAGCTATAAAGCACTGTACAAATATGAGAGATTAACATTTCTATTATCCACTGAGTCAAAATGTGCCTACGGATGTATGGACTAATTAATCACAAAAGGCGGTTTCCACTCAGGAACTCAGAGTGAAGGCGATGTCTCCCAGGGGAACTGTCTACAGTGTGGATGCGTCTTGGTAGTGCTCATTCCTTCTGCAGATAGACCTACTCAGAGGACTCTTAGGCACTCTCTCAGCCACAACTAGAGGAAGGACAGCCAATCGTGAGTGGTCTGCCTCTGAAGAGAATGGCTCTGGGACTCTGGTTTCTGGCACTGTTATCACAGTCATGAGGAAGTGAGAGGAGCAGTTCTAATACCAGCCTCCATAGCACTGATAAGTCAACCAGACCCATGCCCTCAGGATCTAAGCAGCTGCTTTCCAGGGCAGGCAATTCAGGCCCCTTCTAAGGACTCCTTGCTAAGGAAATGATAGAAGAAACTCCCCTCCTTGGTTGCTGTAATCAAGGATCAACCCAGAAATGGTGTGATAGAAATTTGGAGTGGGGTGTACTAGTAAACTTTTAATTACTATAATGAAATACCCAAGGCAGGCTAACTTTATAAAGAAAAGAGGTTTATTTAGCTCACAGTTTGGGATGAAAGGTGCAGGCTCTGATGAGGACCTCATGGTGGAAGAGTAGGAGCTTACGGGAATGAGCAATCACACTGCCCAAATTGGAAGCCATAGAGTGACTAGGGTCTCATGGTCCTTTCCAACAGCACACCTCCATTGACCTAAGGACCTCCCATTAGGCCCCACCACTTTGAGATCCCACCACCACATGAGGGCCAAGCCACCAACAGATGAAGCTCTGGGGGACAAACTCAAACCACATCCAAACAATAAACAGGGGTGGGAGAACCAGAATCAGGAGGCACAGTTAAGAGGGTGAGGCTTCAGAGTAACAAGAATGAACAGCAAAGTGATGGGAGACATAATTTGGCTGAGAAATGGTTGGGGCCAAACTATGATGTTGGGGACAGGGAAGAGGAAGGAATTAAAGATGATTCAGAGGTTTCTGGCCTGGGAATCTGGGGGACAGTTGGTACAATTACAACTACTGTTGAAGGAAGATGGGAGAAGCAGTCAACCTGGGCATGTTTCTCTGGACGAGAGGCAGAAAGTCCCTGGAAGGTGAGTCTGGGTTGTGGGTGAGAAGTCAGGAAGAATCATAGATGTGTAAGGCTTGAAGATAGGTGCGATATAGCCAGAAATAGGGGAGCAGGAGAGAGGGCAGAAGATGTCACCCAGAAGCACGGTGGGGGGTGGTAAAGGGAAGAAAAAAGCACACGGAGCAGAAATGGAAAAGTGGAGCAGGGGGAAGAATCACGAATCATTCTGCTTCCCAGAGGGTGATACCCTGCGATACCAGGGGACACCAGCCAAGGGGAGAATGTTGAGATGGGTGCTGCAAAAATATTTCTTAAATGAATGAACGGAAGAGTCCAGAAGTTACATAGAGAGAGTGAGGCCTGATAAGTCAATTATTCTGGTTAATTAGGAAGGACAGTCACCTGGACATCAGTGATGTAACTGAAGTAGAGGGTGAGTGACAGGAGGGCATGATGAAGAAGAGGTGGGAGGTGTCAGATGCTCTTTCAAGATGCTTAAGGGGGAAACCAAAGATAGGAACAAGGAGGGACAAGATGAATGATAGATGTTCATCGACAACTGCAGTTTAGTTGTAGTAAATGAAAATCCCTTTCTCCTCACATCAAGTCCATAGATTTAGGGAAGGTGCGCCTACTCCCCAGACAATAAAACTGCATCTTCAATGTGCCCTGGTTTCCTTGCCTTCCTATCTGCTGTAGCAGGAGACTCTGATCAATCCATCATGATTAGAAAGTTCTTCAAATAAGCATTTGAAAGAAAGATTGCTAGATTACCGCCCTGTTTGGTGAGATTTAAAATCAGGACTGCAAAAGTCTCTAAAGAGACCTAACTGTATGTGACTGTTGGTGGAAGAGAAGGGGCAATGCAGAGAGATGCTGGGACAAGAGAACTGGTGGATGAGGCCATCAGGAAGGAGGGAGGAGAGCAGTCAGGACACTAAGGAGGGGACAGCCTTTGAGTGGAGATGTAACCTCTTTCCTAAGATGGGACAGGGACCTGGAGAACTCAGAAGGGTTTCCTGTTGAGAGGTTCCAGGACTGGAAGGAGATCAAGATTCACAGCTTATACGATGTTGTGTCATGGGAAGTAAGAAGAGAGGAGAGGAGAGGAGAGGATGGGTCTCTTTCTCTCAAATAGCAACTCCAGACAGTCAGCTCTCTTGCTCTCCTGCTCTGCATTTGGCCAGAGTGAGATAAACAAGCTGCAGCTGTCTAACCATGGCTGGAACCTGCGCAGCCTGACTTTTTGCACTCTGGTAAAAGACAAGGTCCGTGCATTCTGGCAACGCTAGAGCAGCAGGCACAAGGCTGAGCAAGCGTATTTTTCAGAACACAACTTGATCAAGACCCCGACTTTCTGTGCCTTTCAACTTCAGTAAGACGGCATTAGTTTACAAACATTTCACTGGTTTTTGGTGCTGGTATCGTTTTGCTTTGTTTGGTTTTGGTGCTGGGGACCAAACTCAGGGACCAGGCACATGCTCAGCACATGCTCTGCCACTGAGCTACATCCCCAGTCCCTAAGAACATTTTAAAAAACAGAGGCTATCAGTTGATTTTAAAGGCAGCATGTGGTCCATAGATCACCTTATCAGAATCACCCTGGGCATCTGTTAAAATACATATTCCTGGCCTCACCCCAGAATGAAATTAGACTCTCAAGGTCAGCCCAAGGATGCATTTTTATAAACTTCCCCAGGGATTCTGATTCATCCTATCTTTTTAGGACTATTCTTACCAAAAAGAACTCTACCTCACCAGTGTTTCTCTTTTTACTTTTTTTTTAATTAGAGCTTTATAGTTTTACATAATCGTTGGGTTCATCTCGACAAATTCACACATGTATGGAATTCAATTTTGATTCATAATCCCCCTTTCCCTCCTGTCCTCCCTCCTCACCAGTGTTTCTTAAATAAGAATAATCTATTTAAGATTAGTAGATTGAGTAATCTGCAAACTGTTTTCTTAAACAGCTGAATAATCTGTTGAAGGAGTAGCTCAAGATTTATTGTTCAAACAGTAGTGAAAGAAAAATACAGTAACTGAAGTTTTGTTGTGCTCAATGAAAATCCCTTCCTCCTCACAACAAGCCCCATAGATTTACAGAGATGTTGCTCCCAAGACAAAACTGTCATTAACGTGCACTGGCTTCCTGGCCTTCTTGTCTGCTGGAGCAGGAAACTCTAATCAATCAATCTTGATTAGAAAGTTCTTTAAATAAACATTTGAAAGGAGGACTGCCAGGTCACTGCCTGGTTTGGCAACACTTAAAATCAGAACTGCAAAGCAAAGAGATGCTCAAAGGGAGGGGAGACTGGGCAACTGGGACGCCTCATACACAGCCAGCGGGACTGGAAATGGGCACAACCTTTCTGCAAAGAAATTTGGCAGAGTGTATGAATAACACAAAAATTTGTCTAACAGTGTTAGCCTAATTCTACCAACACAAATTTACATTAAGGAAGTGAGCTGAAATAATGAAAACCAAACAGAACATTACCCACGAAGACAGTCATCAAAGCTTTATTTATAAATAGCAATATACTGAAAACAGCCTAAATGTCCAGGAATAAGTTAATTATAAGTATAAGCTTTCCCTATGGTAGAATATTTATTTAATGTTTTTTCCTTCTTCAATGTTAAATTTGTCTACATGCTCATTTCAGTTCATCTGATCAGCATCATTACAGATATTTAATATTTGAAGGGCTGCATCCAGTGTTCCATAGGGGCATAGATAAACACACACACACACACACACGCAGTCACGCATGCGTGCATGCACAAGTGCACACGTTCATACCAGCAACAAATGGAATAAGCATAAAGTAAGGTTTACTGGGGGAAAACTTGCAAGCCAGAAACAGTAGCATGCTCATGATCCTGAGTTCACATTTTTGCACAGAGAGGTTGGCATACTATAGGATGTGCTCCTATTTGCAGGGACATGGAAATTTGGCAATGGAAGTTTCCAGATAGGGGAATGGCTTTATTAAGAATGGGGAGGGGATAGGGGGGAGGTGCCTTCAGAGCTCAATATACAGAGTTTTCGTACAACACCAAAGTTCTTGCTTTTGGGTTGAGCTCACCCAGCCCCCTGAGCCGGCTCTTCCAGGCCTCCAAAATGGGGCAGGGAAAAGAACTGTCATCTAAGACATAAAAGATTGGTCTCTACTTGGGCTATGTTCACAAGAATAATAACACAAGAAATCCTCAATGATATCAAGTAAAGTTAAAATTGTATATAGTGGGTAAGTTCATATATATATAATTTTTTTATGGTATCAGGGATTGAACCCAGGGGTGCTTAACCACTGAGCTACATCCCCAGCCCTTTTGACTTTTGATTTTGAGACAGGGTCTTGCTAAGTTGCTGAGGGTCTCACTGAGGCTGGCTTTGAACTTGCAATCCTCCTGCCTCAGCCACTGGAGCCTCTGGGATTACAGACATGTGCCACTATGCCCAGCGAAACCACGTGTATTTTTAAAGTATAGGGAAAATCTTGGAAGGAAAAAACAATGTTGTTGTCTGGGGAGTGAGATTACGGAATTTTGGTCCTTTAATTACCTATATTTTCTAAAATGTATATAATACTTTGTTTAGTGTATTTCAATTGAAGTTATATAAGTTTGTCTATAAAGATGAAACTCATCTTTTATAAACTTCTTCTTAAATTCTTTATATTTTGTCACTATCATAAATATCATAGTTTTCAAAATATTGTTTTCTTTCATTGATGTATAGGAATGCAGCTATTTTTAAAAATCTGATCATGTATATGGAAATTTGATTACAATTAATAAAATTAAGAGGCTTTCTTTGTTTATTGTTTTTTTTTTTTCTTTTCATGGTGTTGGGGCTTCAACTTAAGTTCTCATGCATGCTAGGCAAGTGCTTTACCGTCTCCCTCTAAGCTACACCCCCAGCTTTAAGAGACTTTCTTATGTAAATGATTATATTATTGGCAAATATTCATAGATTTGTTTCTTTCTTTCCATGGGAAAATGAAATTCTTTATACCCTCGTGTTTTTTGTTTATTTTTCCTGTCTTATTGCACTGCCTAGCACCTCCAACCTAATGTTTGTGCCATATTTTGTTTTGTTTGGTGTTGCTGAGGTTCAAACCTAGGGCTTTGCACACATTAGGCAAAGCCACACCTCCAGCCAATCAACGTTGATGCCTATAAAACACTGGATGCCTTTAAAATTAAGCAGTGAACACTGATATTCTTATTCCAGATTTTAAAGAAAATATTTCCAGTGGTTAAGTATTATGTTTACCATGGGCTTTTGATTGATATTGTTGATGAGGTCAAGGGAGTTAACTTGTATTTTTCACTTGCTAGGACTTGTAATAGGAATGAGTGTTGACTTTTATCAAGTACCTTTCCTGTATCTGCTGGATAGTCAGGTTTTCCCTCCATTCTGTTTATTTGGTGACATACATCAACAAGTCTTATGTTTATCTTGCATTTCTGGTTTAAACTGAGTTTGATCCAAGTATACCGTTTCAAAATCCAATATTAGATTTGGCTTGCTGATATTTTGTTTACAATGTTTCAATGTATATTATCACTGATAATCAATCCATAGTTTTCCTTTCTTATTCTGTCTTTGGTTTGTGTACTAACGTTATATTAACATTATAACATTAGACATGGAGCTAGTGTTTTTCAAAACTTTGGGAGAGTTAGTATAAAATTGAAATTGCCTATTCCTTGAATTGCCTATAAAATTATCTTGTTCTATCTATTTTTGGAGGAAGATAGATTCTCTTTTTTATTTCTTTTACTTTTTTTCTTTTTTTTTTGTGATGATAGAAATTGAACCCAGGATCTTTAGCATGTTCTGTATTACTGACCTTCGTCTCCAGACCCCTAGATTCTTTTTTTAAAGTGATGGCAATTTAAAATAGCTTATTTTGGGTTTTTTTTTGTTGGTTTTTATTTTTGTTTTGTACTGGGGTTTGAACCCAGAACCTGGCACATGCTAGGCAAGTGCTCTGTCCCCCGCCCTATACTTCCTACCCCTTATAATAGTTTATATCTGGGTTTTCTGAGTTCAAATTTGATAAATTGTAAATTTTAAAAAAATGTTCAATTTGTTCAAGTTTTACATTTTTTATAAATTCATCAGAGCATTATCTTTCTTAAACTTTTTTTCTGAAGCTATATCCCCCTTTAAAAATTCCTATAATCTTCTTTTCTTTTCTTTTCTTATCCATATTCTTCCTTCCCGATTTCCTCCTTTCCCTTTCATTTCTTTCTCTCTTAACTTTTCCAGGAGGTTGGTTATTTTATCTTAGGAAAAAAAAATCCCAACTTTGGGCTACATTAATTCTATTTTTAATCCATGTCTTTGTTTAGTCCGCTTAGAAGTGTGTCTCTAGGAAATAGTTATTATTAATGAAAGTACACAATCAAGTGAGTCACTTCTTTCTTAATAGTCAGAGCTGATTCATAATCACTCCCATTCACTTGAAAGTCTAAATGACTCTCTTAAAAAGAGAAAGTGCTGGAATTACAGTCAACTGTAGGAACTGGACTTGAACCTAAATTCTTCCCTGGGAGTTCATCTCCCTGTGAACTTCCTCCTGTGAGCAATGAGGTTAAAAAAAAGCTGGGGGCAGTGGTGCACACTTGTAATTCCAGTGACTTGGAGAGCTGAGGCAGGAGGACTACAAGTTTGAGGCCAGTGTAGGCGACTTGGTGAGACCCTGTCTCAAAATAAAATAAAAAGGGCTCAGGATGCACTAGTAGAGCATCCCTGGATTCAATCCTCAGTATAAAAAAAAGTTTGAGAGGCTGGGAGTTTAGATCAGTGTTTCAGTGGTAGAGCACTTGCCTAGCACGAGTGAGGCCCCTGGTTTGATCCCTAGCACCACAAAACCAAAAAAATAAACAAAATGTGACTAGTTAAATTAACATCTGGTTAGGATATGATCAGGGCTAGAGTATGTATACCAATTTCACACCTTTCTGCCAGATTGGCACAAATGTTAAAATTTTTTTTCTAAAAATGTAGGAATTTGTGCCTCAGTGGTAGAGTGCTTGCCTAGTATGCATGAGGCGCTGAGTTTGATCCTTAGCACCACATTAAAAAATAAACAAACATAATAAAGGTATTGCATCCATCTATAACTTTAAAAAAGTAGGAATTTAATTTACTCTAAAAATAATGCTGTACAGAAAATTCCAGATGTGAACAATTCATAAATTTTAAATAAATTTTATCACACTGTATCATTCTATTTTTTTATTAGTTATGGTTAATCTTTTTCTGTGCCTAATTTTTAATAAAACTTTGTTATAGGTATGTATATATAAGATAGTATATGTAGGGCTCAGTTCTATTAGATGTCTCAGGCATCCACTGGGCTCTTGAAGTATGTGCCCAGGGGAGACAAGTATTGGTGTGGTTCAGTGTAATATTTCGACACATGAATGCAATATGCACTGAGCAAATTCCACCTTCCTTTGTTCTCCTCCCCCCACCACACACACTTCCCAACTGCTAGAATTCTAAAACTGGCTATTGTCACCTTGGAGAAAGCAACACTGTCCAAGGAAAGAGCAGTGCCTCAGCCTCGCTGTTCATATTTCTTAAGAGAATGACACCTCTTGATTTAAAGAAAAGGATTTTTAATGAAGAAGCAAATACTGCAAATGTGTTAAAACTATGTTTGCTGTTATACCACAATAATGGTTATTTCTCAGCATCAACCTAAGGGTTGAGTCAGAAAGAACTTAGCTCTGTGATTTTTTTGTTTGTTTGTTTTTGATTTTGCTTTTTTGTTGTTGATGGAGGTACTGGGGATTGAACCCAGGGGCACTTTACCACTGAGCTAAATCCCTTTTTATTTTGAGACAATCTTGCAAACTTGCTGGGGCTGCCCTTGTACTTGCAATCCTCCTGCCTCAGCCTCTCAGTTGCTGGGATTACAGGTGTGCACCACCACACCCAGTTTAGCTCTGTGATTTTTTTTTAATTGTAGATGGACACAATACCTTTATTTTGTTTATTTCTTTCCATGTGGTGCTGAGGATCAAACCCAGTGCCCCACATGTGCAAGGCAAACACTCTACTGCTGATCCACAACCTCAGCCCAGCTTTGTGATTTTTTTAAACAAACCTTTCACTTTTGGGAAGCTGTTTTGTTGTTGTTGAAAAACATCAGTACAAGCTGATCAAACTAATGGAAAATAAAAAATGAAATTAGATGGTTTTCAAACGACTTCTATGGTCCTTATCTTTTTATCTATTAAGGGCTACATCTCAGGTCCTAGGTATTTTTGCCTTCCTCGGCACCTTTCTTCTGTAAAAACCCCAAACCAACAAACCAAACAAAAAAACCCACTAATGCAATTGAAGCTGGATTCATTGATTTTTATGTAAAAAAAAATTAATATGAAATTATTGTAAAATAATTTTTCTTATTGTAAAAGAAATTAATATGAAAACATTCTGTGGGCCCCTAAAAGTACTTTGGGTCCCCAAATTTAGTGGCCTCCAGGTTTCCCTTCTCCGCTGCCCTGATGGCCATCACAGAGACATGGGGCCTTGGGAAACTGCCCATAAAGATTTGTTTTGGGTTCAGCCACATCCTTCCTGTGTGATTTTGAAAATAGAACAGAATTCACTCCTCTTCCCAGTTAAAAAGAAAAAGTGAAGTGGGAAGGGGACATTCAGATTGAAAGTAGAGGGGACCAACGAATGGCTGAAGGACTGTCCGTGAGGAAAACAAAAGGAAATCAAGACAATTATGTATCTGAAGATAAGGCAGAGACCCTCCCCACCCCCTGCTCCCTAGGTCCTCACATTGTCCCCAGAAGGAGGGAGTGGCATTTTGGCTTGAGTCCTCCTAAATTCTCCTGTATTATTGTACACTCTCTCGATCACTTTATACCAGATAAATGAAGCTGTGTAACCAGGTGCTCTAGCAGAGGAGTTTAAGCAGGGAGGGTGTTCACAGTCATGCGTCTCCTCATGGTGAGGACACATTCTGAGAACTGCATTGCTAGGTCATCACATCATTGTGATGTGTTTACCACAGAGTACTCTCGAACAAAGAGGGCTACAGCATCACTAGGAGTCACAACCTCATGGGACCACAGTTCGAGGTGGTCTACTGAAATGTCCTTATATGGCTCACAACTGTGCACATTTGTTAGGGTCTGTAAACAAGTCAAGATGGCACCTGGCATTTTGCCAGAGGGAGTGGTTTGTGAAGTAACACCAGCGAGCCATTAAGTGTGGAGATTCCTTAATGACTGACTGCTGTATCTAGTTTATGTTAATTGAGTTAAGCTGTGTGTAATTAGCTGGGTATATGTACCTCTGCAGTCCAGCAGAGAGGCGGCTCCCGCTGTATCAACCTTCACAAGTTGCTTGTCACTCACCCCACCCCCTGTTACTTTGCCCAGCCAGACTGTGGCGCACATTCACAGCATTTTTTCTGCCTCTTCTTTCTAAAGAAGGTCCTGTTGGGCTGGCAAGGTCCTTGGGATTTTCAGGTGGGTAATTGAGAAAGAAGAGAGGAAAAGAGGATCATGGAGCTCTTGCTGGGGTGAGAGATTTGAGGGGATGGATTGTGTTTAACCCCAGGGCTAAAATGCCCCAGTGTACTGTTTATTGAGACCAAAGGAAGAACTTGGACTCCACAGAGAGGTTTTGGACATTGTGTCACTCCCTCACTTCTTGGCAGCAGGAGGGGACACCATGGAGGGCTGTCCATGCCTACACGCAGGGGATTATACAGGATGAGGTACATTCCCACTGGGCAGATGGGTTTCTTCTGACGTTTTATGAGTACATTCCTTTACTTTAGAACCAAGATCGTTCTATTTAGATCCTCTCCCAGGAACTGAAAATAAGGAGGGTGGCCAGCTCCCCTCTCCATTTCCCTCCTTACCACATTCTTTAGAGACCTTCTTATCTCGCTGCAAGGGTTCCTAGGCACTGGGTAGTATTTACGCCAACAGATTAGAAGATGAGTAGAACAGGAAAACTGATAGGAGTCAGTACTAGATTAAGGAGAAGAAGAAGGGGCCATAAAAGAGAAGAAGACTACTACTCATCACCTTGGCAGTGTGTAGGACATAGGGAAACTTTAATTATTTTAACTGCATGATCTGTGTGTGTACTTTAACTAAAGAATATTTGACTGAAGCACAGGGACCTGAGTTTTCAAACTTCACATGGGGAAGATAAGAGGTGTACTTGATCAATTATGCCTATCGGATAAACATTGTATTAGCATATTGCCTACTACCAAGGGAAAAGGTGGCTGCATGTCCTTTGTTGTCTTTGCTTTAAAGGTAGGGATGGGCCCCTGTGGTAGAATCCCTAGCACTCGTTAAAGACTAGAGCCTTGCGGTAAACATTCCAGAGGAAATTAAAATGGAATGAAAAAAATTGGGTAAAAAATTTTGATTTTAGTGAGCTAAACACTCACTCCAGCCTGAAAAAGTCCTTGTAACTTATGTGACACATCAATGACTCCCTTCCTTAAACTCTTTCAACAGTAGGATCGACTTCATGTCATACAAGTAGTAAAACCCCGTCCACAACGACAACAGAGGTGTCCACCACAACAGCATCCACAGACTCTACAGCAAAAACCTTAGAGGCCACATCACAGCTTGGAACTACAAGTCTTCCAACAGCCACCTCAGAGGTTTCCACGACAAAACCAGAAACATCAACTGTTCCAACACCCAGCTCCCACACCCAGGAAACACCTGTATCTCCTCCAACCAGCCTCTCCCCAGAGGGGACCACATCAACCTTATCAACCTCCATGAGTGGAAAGACTCAGCCAGTGACCCTTTCTGCAGAGACATCCCCTCAGGGGGAAGCCACCAGCTTGTCCTCTTCCAGTGTCAGCAACACACCCACAGTGACAAGAGAGGTGCCCACCACAACAGCATCCACAGATTCTACGGCAGAAAACACAGGGACAACATCACAGCCTGGAACTGAAAGTCTTCCAACAGCCACCTCAGGGGTTTCCGGGACAACAGGATCAGAACCATCAACTGTTCCTCCACCCAGCTCCTCCACCCAGGAAACAACTTCATCTCCTCCACCCAGCCCCTCCCCAGAGGGGACCACATCAAAACTTTCAACCTCCCTGAGTGGAAACACTCTGCCAGTGACCCTATCTGCAGAGACATCCCTTCCTGGTGAGTCCACCAGCTTGTCCTATGCCAGTGTCACCAACACACCCACAGTGACAACAGAGGTGCCCACCAAGACAGCATCCACAGACTCCACTGCAGAAAACACAGGAGCCACATCACAGACTGGAACTGTAAGGCATGTAACAGCCACTTCAGGGGTTTCTGGGACAACAGGACCAGAACCATCAACTGTTCCAACACCCAGCTCCTCCACCCAGGAAACAACTTCATCTCCTCCACCCAGCCCCTCCCCAGAGGGGACCACATCAAAACTTTCAACCTCCCTGAATGGAAACATTCTGCCAGTGACTCTTTCTGCAGAGACATCCCCTCATGGTGAGCTCACCAGCTTGTCCACTTCCAGTGTCAGCAACACACCCACAGTGACAACAGAGGTGTCCATCACAACAGCATCCATAGACTCCATTGCAGAAAACACAGGGACCACATCACAGCCTGGAACTGCAAGTCCTCCAACAGCCACCTCAGGGGTTTCCGGGACAACAGGACCAGAACCATCAACTGTTCCAACACCCAGCTCCTCCACCCAGGAAACATCTGCATCTCCTCCTCCCAGCCCCTCCCCAGAGGGGACCACATCAACCCTATCAACCTCCCTGAATGGAAACACTCTGCCAGTGACCCTTTCTGCAGAGACATCCCTTCCTGGTGAGTCCACCAGCTTGTCCTATGCCAGTGTCAACAACACACCCACAGTGACAACAGAGGTGCCCATCATGACAGCATCCACAGACTCCACTGCAGAAAACACAGGAGCCACATCACAGACGGGAACTGTAAGTCATGTAACAGCCACTTCAGGGGTTTCTGGGACAACAGGACCAGAACCATCAACTGTTCCAACACCCAGCTCCTCCACCCAGGAAACAACTTCATCTCTTCCACCCAGCCCCTCCCCAGAGGGGACCACATCAAAACTTTCAACCTCCCTGAATGGAAACATTCTGCCAGTGACTCTTTCTGCAGAGACATCCCCTCCTGGTGAGCTCACCAGCTTGTCCACTTCCAGTGTCAGCAACACACCCACAGTGACAACAGAGGTGTCCACCACAACAGCATCCATAGACTCCACTGCAGAAAACACAGGGACCACATCACAGCCTGGAACTGCAAGTCTTCCAACAGCCACCTCAGGGGTTTCCGGGACAACAGGACCAGAACCATCAACTGTTCCAACACCCAGCTCCTCCACCCAGGAAACATCTGCATCTCCTCTTCCCAGCCCCTCCCCAGAGGGGACCACATCAACCCTATCAACCTCCCTGAATGGAAACACTCTGCCAGTGACCCTTTCTGCAGAGACATCCCTTCCTGGTGAGTCCACCAGCTTGTCCTATGCCAGTGTCATCAACACACCCACAGTGACAACAGAGGTGCCCACCATGACAGCATCCACAGACTCCACTGCAGAAAACACAGGAGCCACATCACAGACTGGAACTGTAAGTCATGTAACAGCCACTTCAGGGGTTTCTGGGACAACAGGACCAGAAGCATCAACTGTTCCAACATCCAGCTCCTCCACCCAGGAAACAACTTCATCTCCTCCACCCAGCCCCTCCCCAGAGGGGACCACATCAAAACTTTCAACCTCCCTGAATGGAAACACTCTGCCAGTGACTCTTTCTGCAGAGACATCCCCTCCTGGTGAGCTCACCAGCTTGTCCACTTCCAGTGTCAGCAACACACCCACAGTGACAACAGAGGTGTCCACCACAACAGCATCCATAGACTCCACTGCAGAAAACACAGGGACCACATCACAGCCTGGAACTGCAAGTCTTCCAACAGCCACCTCAGGGGTTTCCGGGACAACAGGACCAGAACCATCAACTGTTCCAACACCCAGCTCCTCCACCCAGGAAACAACTTCATCTCCTCCTCCCAGCCCCTCCCCAGAGGGGACCACATCAACCCTATCAACCTCCCTGAAGGGAAACTCTCTGCAAGTGACCCTTTCTACGGAGACATCCCCTCCTGATGAATCTACCAGCCTGTCCTCTTCCAGTGTCAGCAACATACCCACAGTGACAACAGAGGTGTCCACCACGATAGCATCCACAGACTCCACTGCAGAAAACACAGGGACCACATCACAGCCTGGAACTGCAAGTCTTCCAACAGCCACCTCAGGGGTTTCCGGGACAACAGGACCAGAACCATCAACTGTTCCAACACCCAGCTCCTCCACCCAGGAAACATCTGCATCTCCTCTTCCCAGCCCCTCCCCAGAGGGGACCACATCAACCCTATCAACCTCCCTGAATGGAAACACTCTGCCAGTGACCCTTTCTGCAGAGACATCCCTTCCTGGTGAGTCCACCAGCTTGTCCTATGCCAGTGTCATCAACACACCCACAGTGACAACAGAGGTGCCCACCATGACAGCATCCACAGACTCCACTGCAGAAAACACAGGAGCCACATCACAGACTGGAACTGTAAGTCATGTAACAGCCACTTCAGGGGTTTCTGGGACAACAGGACCAGAAGCATCAACTGTTCCAACATCCAGCTCCTCCACCCAGGAAACAACTTCATCTCCTCCACCCAGCCCCTCCCCAGAGGGGACCACATCAAAACTTTCAACCTCCCTGAATGGAAACACTCTGCCAGTGACTCTTTCTGCAGAGACATCCCCTCCTGGTGAGCTCACCAGCTTGTCCACTTCCAGTGTCAGCAACACACCCACAGTGACAACAGAGGTGTCCACCACAACAGCATCCATAGACTCCACTGCAGAAAACACAGGGACCACATCACAGCCTGGAACTGCAAGTCTTCCAACAGCCACCTCAGGGGTTTCCGGGACAACAGGACCAGAACCATCAACTGTTCCAACACCCAGCTCCTCCACCCAGGAAACAACTTCATCTCCTCCTCCCAGCCCCTCCCCAGAGGGGAACACATCAACCCTATCAACCTCCCTGAAGGGAAACTCTCTGCCAGTGACCCTTTCTACGGAGACATCCCCTCCTGATGAATCTACCAGCCTGTCCTCTTCCAGTGTCAGCAACATACCCACAGTGACAACAGAGGTGTCCACCACGATAGCATCCACAGACTCCACTGCAGAAAACACAGGGACCACATCACAGCCTGGAACTGCAAGTCTTCCAACAGCCACCTCAGGGGTTTCCGGGACAACAGGACCAGAACCATCAACTGTTCCAACACCCAGCTCCTCCACCCAGGAAACAACTTCATCTCCTCCACCCAGCCCCTCCCCAGAGGGGACCACATCAACCCTTTCAACCTCCCTGAGTGGAAACACTCTGCCAGTGACCCTTTCTGCAGAGACTTCCCTTCCTGGTGAGTCCACCAGCTTGTCCTATGCCAGTGTCACCAACACACCCACAGTGACAACAGAGGTGCCCACCATGACAGCATCCACAGACTCCACTGCCGAAAACACAGGAGCCACATCACAGACTGGAACTGCAAGTCATGTAACAGCCACTTCAGGGGTTTCTGGGACAACAGGACCAGAACCATCAACTGTTCCAACATCCAGCTCCTCCACCCAGGAAACATCTGCATCTCCTCCTCCCAGCCCCTCCCCAGAGGGGACCATATCAACCCTGTCAACCTCCCTGAATGGAAACACTCTGCCAATGACTCTTTCTGCAGAGACATCCCCTCCTGGTGAGCTCACCAGCTTGTCCACTTCCAGTGTCAGCAACACACCCACAGTGACAACAGAGGTGTCCACCACAACAGCATCCATAGACTCCACTGCAGAAAACACAGGAGCCACATCACAGACTGGAACTGTAAGTCATGTAACAGCCACTTCAGGGGTTTCTGGGACAACAGGACCAGAACCATCAACTCTTCCAACACCCAGCTCCTCCACCCAGGAAAGAACTTCATCTCCTCCACCCAGCCCCTCCCCAGAGGGGACCACATCAACCCTATCAACCTCCCTGAAGGGAAACTCTCTGCAAGTGACCCTTTCTACGGAGACATCCCCTCCTGATGAATCCACCAGCCTGTCCTCTTCCAGTGTCAGCAACATACCCACAGTGACAACAGAGGTGTCCACCACGATAGCATCCACAGACTCCACTGCAGAAAACACAGGGACCACATCACAGTCTGGAACTGCAAGTCATGTAACAGCCACCTCAGGGGTTTCCGGGACAACAGGACCAGAACCATCAACTGTTCCAACACCCAGCTCCTCCACCCAGGAAACAACTTCATCTCCTCCACCCAGCCCCTCCCCAGAGGGGACCACATCAACCCTTTCAACCTCCCTGAGTGGAAACACTCTGCCAGTGACCCTTTCTGCAGAGAGATCCCCTCATGGTGAGCTCACCAGCTTGTCCACTTCCAGTGTCAGCAACATACCCACAGTGACAACAGAGGTGTCCACCACAACAGCATCCATAGACTCCACTGCCGAAAACACAGGGACCACATCACAGTCTGGAACTGCAAGTCATGTAACAGCCACCTCAGGGGTTTCCGGGACAACAGGACCAGAACCATCAACTGTTCCAACATCCAGCTCCTCCACCCAGGAAACATCTGCATCTCCTCTTCCCAGCCCCTCCCCAGAGGGGACCACATCAACCCTATCAACCTCCCTGAATGGAAACACTCTGCCAGTGACCCTTTCTGCAGAGACATCCCTTCCTGGTGAGTCCACCAGCTTGTCCTATGCCAGTGTCACCAACACACCCACAGTGACAACAGAGGTGCCCACCATGACAGCATCCACAGACTCCACTGCCGAAAACACAGGAGCCACATCACAGACTGGAACTGCAAGTCATGTAACAGCCACTTCAGGGGTTTCTGGGACAACAGGACCAGAACCATCAACTGTTCCAATATCCAGCTCCTCCACCCAGGAAACAACTTCATCTCCTCCACCCAGCCCCTCCCCAGAGGGGACCACATCAACCCTTTCAACCTTCCTGAATGGAAACATTCTGCCAGTGACTCTTTCTGCAGAGACATCCCCTCCTGGTGAGCTCACCAGCTTGTCCACTTCCAGTGTCAGCAACACACCCACAGTGACAACAGAGGTGTCCACCACAACAGCATCCATAGACTCCACTGCAGAAAACACAGGGACCACATCACAGCCTGGAACTGCAAGTCTTCCAACAGCCACCTCAGGGGTTTCCGGGACAACAGGACCAGAACCATCAACTGTTCCAACACCCAGCTCCTCCACCCAGGAAACAACTTCATCTCCTCCACCCAGCCCCTCCCCAGAGGGGACCACATCAACCCTATCAACCTCCCTGAAGGGAAACTCTCTGCCAGTGACCCTTTCTACGGAGACATCCCCTCCTGATGAATCCACCAGCCTGTCCTCTTCCAGTGTCAGCAACATACCCACAGTGACAACAGAGGTGTCCACCACGATAGCATCCACAGACTCCACTGCAGAAAACACAGGGACCACATCACAGCCTGGAACTGCAAGTCATGTAACAGCCATCTCAGGGGTTTCCAGGACAACAGGACCAGAACCATCAACTGTTCCAACACCCAGCTCCTCCACC
Source organism: Marmota monax (assembly GCF_021218885.2). Classification (NCBI taxonomy): domain Eukaryota; kingdom Metazoa; phylum Chordata; class Mammalia; order Rodentia; family Sciuridae; genus Marmota; species Marmota monax. The sequence continues at coordinate 7,203,201 of NW_026693473.1, read as the reverse complement.
CAGGAAACAACTTCATCTCCTCCACCCAGCCCCTCCCCAGAGGGGACCACATCAACCCTTTCAACCTCCCTGAGTGGAAACACTCTGCCAGTGACCCTTTCTGCAGAGACTTCCGTTCTTGGTGAGTCCACCAGCTTGTCCTATGCCAGTGTCACCAACACACCCACAGTGACAACAGAGGTGCCCACCATGACAGCATCCACAGACTCCACTGCCGAAAACACAGGAGCCACATCACAGACTGGAACTGCAAGTCATGTAACAGCCACTTCAGGGGTTTCTGGGACAACAGGACCAGAACCATCAACTGTTCCAACACCCAGCCCCTCCACCCAGGAAACAACTTCATCTCCTCCACCCAGCCCCTCCCCAGAGGGGACCACATCAAAACTTTCCACCTCCCTGAATGGAAACACTCTGCCAGTGACTCTTTCTTCAGAGACATCCCCTCCTGGTGAGCTCACCAGCTTGTCCACTTCCAGTGTCAGCAAGACACCCACAGTGACAACAGAGGTGTCCACCACAACAACATCCATAGACTCCACTGCAGAAAACACAGGGACCACATCACAGCCTGGAACTGCAAGTCTTCCAACAGCCACCTCAGGCGTTTCCGGGACAACAGGACCAGAACCATCAACTGTTCCAACACCCAGCTCCTCCACCCAGGAAACATCTGCATCTCCTCCACCCAGCCCCTCCCCAGAGGGGACCATATCAAAACTTTCAACCTCCCTGAATGGAAACACTCTGCCAGTGACTCTTTGTGCAGAGACATCCCCTCCTGGTGAATCCACCAGCCTGTCCTCTTCCAGTGTCAGCAACATACCCACAGTGACAACAGAGGTGTCCACCACAACAGCATCCATAGACTCCACTGCAGAAAACACAGGGACCACATCACAGCCTGGAACTGCAAGTCATGTAACAGCCACTTCAGGGGTTTCTGGGACAGCAGGACCAGAACCATCAACTGTTCCTACACCGAGCTCCTCCACCCAGGGAACAACTTCATCTCCTCCACCCAGCCCCTCCCCAGAGGGGACCACATCAAAACTTTCAACTTCCCTGAATGGAAACACTCTGCCAGTGACTCTTTCTGCAGAGACATCCCCTCCTGGTGAGCTCACCAGCTTGTCCACTTCCAGTGTCAGCAACACACCCACAGTGACAACAGAGGTGTCCACCACAACAGCATCCATAGACTCCACTGCAGAAAACACAGGGACCACATCACAGCCTGTAACTGCAAGTCTTCCAACAGCCACCTCAGGGGTTTCTGGGACAACAGGACCAGAACCATCAACTCTTCCAACATCCAGCTCCTCCACCCAGGAAACAACTTCATCTCCTCCACCCAGCCCCTCCCCAGAGGGGACCACATCAAAACTTTCAACCTCCCTGAATGGAAACACTCTGCCAGTGACTCTTTCTGCAGAGACATCCCCTCCTGGTGAATCCACCAGCCTGTCCTCTTCCAGTGTCAGCAACATACCCACAGTGACAACAGAGGTGTCCACCATGATAGCATCCACAGACTCCACTGCAGAAAACACAGGGACCACATCACAGCCTGGAACTTCAAGACATGTAACAGCCACCTCAGGGGATTCCAGGACAAGACGACCAGAACCATCAACTGTTCCAATACCCAGCTCCTCCACCCAGGAAACAACTTCTTCTCCTCCACCCAGCCCCTTCCCAGAGGGGACCACATCAACCCTATTAACCTCCCTGAGTGGAAACACTCTGCCAGTGACCCTTTCTGCAGTGACATCCCCTCAGGGGGCAGCTACCAGCAGAGCAATACCTCCACCTTTTAAAACCTCTCTGACTCTTACAACCTCTGCTCTCTCCACATCCACAAGTTCCCGCCCAACAACTTCCCCACGCCCTGTCCTGGTTGGGCAAGGTGAGTGATGCTGTGGAGGTGGTAGCTCTCCCCCTTCAACTGAACTAGATGTGAAGGGTGCAGTGGTGGTAGCTGGACTGAATTTGCCAATGAAGGCCTTGGTGTGTAGTTGAGGGAACCAGTTCTCTGGGTACCTCACTGCCCCAAATGAGCCATAGAAATACAGTCTGTCTGCATATTCCCTTAGAGGGGTGGTCTAACTTAGTGATCAGTCTCACCATAGCTTGCTCATTTTCCACTCTCTTAGTCAGAACGATCCTTACAGGAGACATTTAGAAGTAGAATTGGGTTCTACAGGTAGCTTTGTGCATGGCACTGGGCCAGGAGCTGGAGATAGGGCAATGATCATGTGCCATTCATTAGGGGACAGATCAACTCTCTTACAGATGCCAGCCCAGGAAACTAGGAGCACAAAATGGAAAGCCCCCAAAGTTTGTGGGAATGGGTTCGAGATGGACAAGAGGCTTTCAGGCAAGAGTGAATAGAAGTGCAAGCTGGACACTCCAGGCAGGGAGAAGGATCTGAGCAATGGAACAAATGCATGGAAGTGAAAAAAAGCATCCCAGTGTCACCTGGAGAGGAGATCCTCAAAGCATTTGGGGTTGCCAGAAGTAAGGTGAAGAATATGAGAAAGCTGGTGTGTGCAAGAATCCCGTAGGTAAGGGAAACCAGGAGGACACAGACTTGCCTTGTATGAATGGCACTGTGGCGGCTGGTGTGGACACACTCGCAGGAGGGGTTAGTGAAGAGGCCAAGGGAGGTGGTCAGGCCACTGCAGTACCCAAGCTAGATCAATAGAGGGCGCCAAGGAGTCAGCAGCTCTCAATATGGAAGCAAGATCCATTTGAAAAACATTTAGGACAAAGTCTCTCAAACTGGAGTCCAGGGATCTTTAGGTCCTAGAACAAATTCTAGGAAATCTTCAAGTTTATTTGGAGAAATACTATCTTAGGAAACAAGTCCCATTCTATGAAAAGTCCTTTCAATTACTAATCTTTACTGCATCAGAGTTTAATATTTTAATTCTTAAAAGAATTAGGACTCCTAAAACAGCTGTAGAATGGTTTGTCCGTGTTCTGACAGCAGGACTGGTTTTTCTCCAGACTGGGGGATGGTGTTTTAGTAAGCCTTTTCGCTGCTGTGACTAAAAGATCTGACCAGAGCTATTTTAGGGGAGGAAAAGTTTATTTGAAAGTTGACAGTTTCAGAGGTCTCAGTCCATAGACAGCTGGCTTTCCTCTGGGTTCAAGATGAGACTGAACATCATGGAAGAAGAAGGTGCCTCTTCTTGTGTGGCATAGGGAAGCAGCTCACATGATGATCAGAAAGGAGAGTGAGAGAAACTCCAATTGCCAAATACAAATATAGACCCTAAAGCACAACCCAATGAGCCACGTCCTCCAGCCACACCCTTCCCGCCTTCAGCTACCACTCAGCTAATCCCATCAGGGCATTAATTCACTGACTGGGTTAAGGTCTCACAACCCAATCTTTTCTCCGCTAAGCCTTCTTGCATTGTCTCACACATAAGCTTCTGGGGGACCCCTCATATCCAAACCATAACAGTAAGAGCAAATGAGGAGATGTGTTAAATACGTGGAGAGAAGAGTCCTTGATGGCTCCCAGTCAGGACCTGCTGGAACACCTTGAGGAACAGAGGACAAGGGTGAGGAACAGCTTGGGGAAAGCTCCCTAGGGATCACTTTGAGCCTGAAAGGAGGTCAAGGTCCACAAGGACTTGTACTCTTCTCTGTCCTGGCCAGGTGTTCCCCTCTTCCCTTATGGGTCCAGCTCTGGAGACCTGCAGTTGTCTATCAGGACTGTGGACTTCACCTCGCAGCTCTTCAAGCTCCAGATTGGCTTCCCACTTGGCTTCTCTCTGCGGGATTCTCTCTACGTGAGTCTCTGACTACAGCCCAAGAGGCAAGACCTGTACTTTCTGGGCCCTGCTTCTCTGTTCAGCGTTGGAGATGACCCTGTGACCAAAAGGAAGGGAGGATGGAAGCCATCTTTTCTAGGCATCATTTTGACATTTACAGCCTTCTTTAATGTCAGAGCTCTAGCTGAGGAAAAGAGGAGTGAGGCAAACCTCCCTCCCCTGTAAAGAAGAACAAAAAGAGACAGAAGCAAGCAAGGTGCAGGGGCAAAGTCAAAAGGGCTGCTTCTCTGAGCTGCCAGCTTTATTTATATCCATAGGTTACATTAGGTCATTGACATCATTAGTACTTATTGCTCATTGTATAAAGTTACAGTTTTGTGGGCAGGTTTAGGCCCAGTGACACGTTGGTGTTGTCTAAGAAAGTTCCTTTATTCCCAGAAGCTGAGTGTCTGAGATTAAGGTTGAGGCTGATAAGACTCTAACACAGAGCCTCCTTGTGAAGGACATTACCATAGCAGCTGGGCATTGGGCATGTATCAGTCATCTTACTAGTTCCAGGGAGAAACTGTAGAATATTCCAAGTGTGGATAACAGGGCGCCTGTTACCCTCCAAGAGTTTGCTCACCAGAGGAACGCTGCCTTGTACATTTCCACAGCCAGAATCCTTACACTCCCCATGTGGACCAAATGTCCTTACCCCAGTAAAAAGAGAAGAGGGCCCAGTCAGCTCACCCCTGTTTTCATGGGACTTTTTTATGAGTAGGAAGTTGTACTTGGCAAACTTGAGCAGTTTACGGGCCTCTTCCCTCTTCTATAATTACTTCCTGGTTCTCTCTGGCCCGTGTCTCCCAAGGAAGATTTTGTACACAGAATTGGCCCCTGTCGCCCTCAGGGAGGGCCCTTAGGATACAAGATGAGGAAGAAACAAAGGTGAAAGTGAGGGTGTCAATTTCTTTGGCCTCATCTGAGGGTTCACAGGCTTCAGGATGGAGCTGGGCAAAAGCCTGGGGTCTACACCGAGACAGGACACAGCCTATCACCCTCAGATATGAAGACTGTCCTGAGGTTGGCAAGTATTTGTGAGGTTATTATGTAAAGAGCTCTCCCAGAAGACAGAAAGTGGAGAGGTGAGCTTCCAGGGGTGGTTGACATGTCTGATCTGCCCAGAGAGGCCGTTGGGGGCCATGCTTCTGAGGAGCTGGCCCGAAGCTAGGTTGGCTCCTCATTTTCTCCCTGAATGCTGACCAAAAACTCCGGTTCTCAGTTCACAGACAATGGCCAGATCATTTTCCCCAAGTCAGATTACCAGAAGTTCTCCTACCCCAATCCACCTCTAGGAGGCTTCACAGGAAGGGAACCTGTGGCCATGGTGGCTCCATTCTGGGATGATGCTGACTTTTCTGGCGGCAGGGGAACCATATTTTACCAGGTGGGTTTTTCAAAGCCTGAGAATCAGGATCCTGGAAGTGTCACTTCTGTCATTGCCTGGGCTCACGTGGATAGGGATTGAGACTTAATATGGGATAGGGAGGCTAAGCCAATAAGGAATATTAAACAGACTCAAAAATACCTAATCTAAACATGTGAAGTCTTGTAGGCAACAGGAATAGGGATTGGCAGGTCAGCAACTGATTTTAAAATAGAGCTCTAGGTGGGCATGTAGGTCAGTGGTAGAGTGCTTGGCTAGTATGTTCAAGGCCCTGGGTTTAATCCCCAGTGTCTCAAAAATCAAACAAACAAAATACAGAGCTGCAGAGAGTCTATTCTAACAAGTCTGGGTCAAACAGGGCCTCTCCTGTGTTCCTAGATTGGGTTAATAATTCCAGACAGTGGAGCATATGATGAAGGCTACTGCAGCAAATGTGTTTTGTGCCCTTGCCATAATGCACTGCAGAGGCTCCAAAGATGGAGAGACCATGCCTGTCCTCAAGGAGCTTCCAGTCAGACATGGGGAGGTAAAAATGGGCACACATGGTTATTCCATCTGAGCTGGTTTGAGGTAAGAGATGCATGAGTTCAAGTCCAAAGGACTTAGATTTTTGGGTGGGGACTCCTCCATCCCATTCCATGTTTTCCTGCAGTCCAAATTTAAATTGATATTAAGGTCTAAAAAACTCATTGTAAAAACACAGGCCTAGAACAGGAAAGCAGGGGCAGTATGGGAGCATTAAAATGAGTATGATTCTTAAGCAGAAAGTTGGGGTCCCTCAGGGGTCTTGAATGGAACCCTCATTTTCTTGTTCTTACCTGCCTTCCTTTTCTAGGAATATGAGACACTCTATGATGAATACAACCCGACAGTTCAGCAGGTGGAGACTTGGATTGAAAAGTTCACAAACACCTGGAGCTATAAAGCCAAGTGGACCCTCAAGGTCACATGGGTCGATGCCCCTGCCTATCCTGCCCAGTGGACCTTTGGAGTGAGTGAACCAAAAATGGCTCCCTGTGAGACATGTGGGGGTCAGCCATCCTAGAATCCCAGGGAGGGGCTACTCTTCTAGAACCCTCTCTGACTCAAGGAAAGTAGGAAAGCTTGTTGATTATAGCAATTCTTGCCAGAACTAATTGCTGAGCACACACCGTGTGCCAGGCCTGCCTCAGCCCTTTCTTATACGACTTCACAATAGCCTGGAAATCAGAAACAGGAAATGGCATTTTTTTGATCAAATATGTCTGACCATTGGCAATTTCATATGATTTATATATTAGTCAGTTTTGTATTACCATGATAAAATACCTGAAACAGGATACTTATGAAGAAAAGAGGTTTATTTAACCTGCAGTTCTGGAGGATGAAAGTCCAAACTGTAGTGCAGGTTCATTGAGGGCCTCTGTTGGCTGCATCACCTCATGGCAAGGATAGCAATGCAGGAGCATATGTAGGATCCAGCAAATAATTACATCTCAAACCAGGACTAGAGAGCATGCGTGGAGCCAGATTCACTCTTTTTATTACAACCTTCTTGAGAAAACTCAAGGGGTCACATGAGAACTACTACTAGACCCAATGTCTCGCATCCTTATTTTTGTCTCCTACCAACCTCCAGACCAACACCTACCAAGCCATCCTCTCCACAGATGGGAGCAGATCCTATGCCCTGTTTCTCTACCAGAGTAATGGGATGCGGTGGGACCTAACCCAGCGCTGGGGCAACGGGGTCCTCATGGGCTTCTCCAGGTAAGACATGGAGGCAAGGCTTCTGTACTGAGCAGCACACTCCACCCCTGCACAAGGCATGGCTCCTCCTTACTGATGCGTGTGATTCACACTCACTTCACTTCCCACAGTGCCTCCTTCATTGCTGTTTCCAATGAAAAATGCCCCAATTCATCCTGCAATCTTTCCTACCCTAGTCCCTGGGCATTGCACTATTTTTTAACTTTGCATTCCCTAGTTTCCATTGACATGTTTGATTTCTCTTCACTCCTCAGATACCATAATAACAGCCATGTTAAAACCTTACTATGTTAAAAACTTTGTAGACATTATTTTAGTGATTATCACAACCATCCATGAGGTAGAACTATTTGTTATGCTCATTCTGCAGATAAGGAAACTGAGATACAAACAGATAAGCAATTATCTCAAAGTCTGATTTGAACTGAAACATCTGGGGCTGGAATCTGCTTTCCTGGCTTCCTGAGAATTATCTACCTACCTAGGGGCACCTGGCAGCTTAGATGGCACCGGACGTAGAGGAGGGAAGGGAGGGGTCTATGGATGGGTGCAATGTGGGTACCTGTGTGTGGACGTGACCCAGCCTCTGACATAATGGATCCCAACCATATGCTGGTGTGTGGCATACTCAGTAGTGAAGGTTACATGCCATTTATTACTGGCCATTGCTGCATATGGATTTCTCTTACATTACAGTGTATTCAGGTTGCCCTATAATTGCATTTATTTCACTTGATTGTTTTTCTTTCTCTGATTTTTTTTTTTTTTTGGTATTGCTGATTGAACCCAGGGGGCACTTAACCACTGAGACACATCTCCAGCCCTTTCTCTATTTTATTTAGAGACAGGGTCTTGCTAAATTACTTAGGGCCTCACTAAGTTGCTGAGGCAGGCTTTGAACTCACTATCCTTCTGCCTCAGCCTCCCAGGCTGCTGAGATTACAGGCATGTGCCACAGTGCTCGGCTTCACTTGATTCTTGATGTGCTATAAAGGAGAAAGGAGTGGAATTACCCACCTGGCAAGGAATCTCACACCACCCTGAAAACATCTAAATGTCATGCGTGTGTCATTTGCCTGTGTCACAGAAGAGCAAAGATCAGGAGTCACTGCTCTGTGTCATACGCCCAGAGTGAGGCTACAGGCTACGGGGGTAGTGAGGCTCCTGGCTTTCCTCCCGTCTGGACCTACACTGAGGATGTGATGTCAGTGCTGGAGGTGGTGGTGCCATCGTATAGGGTCCTCACTCAGTTCTGAGGCCATGTGCAGATGTTACTGCATTGAATACTCACAATGCTGTGAGGTAGATATTACTGTGATCCCTTTTATCCATGGTCATTAAGCTAGGAAGAGTTGGGATCATCAGTTGACTCCAGGATTGTCTGACTCAGAGTCCAGCTCTGAACCAATGCAATATGTTGGCCCCTGGCGTCTGTCCCTCTCCATCCCTAGTTTAGGGGAAACAAATGATAAGGAAGCCTGAACTCTTGTTATTTTCACATTTCTACCTCATGACCAAGTGGACCTACTGGTTTCTTGCAGTCAGAAATCAGATGTGGAATAAACAGAACCTTTCCAACCTTGCCTATCATCTCCTCCCTTCTCCTTAGTACTGGAACTCAGGGATTTAAGTTGGCTGCCCAACTGACCAACTGAGTAATAGGCTACCAGCTGCTGACTGCTGACCAACTGAACTGAGTGCTGGCAGACTAACTGAATTCATGTCTTTCAAAGGACAGGGAAGAACCTATGAGTGACAGAGGACTAAGAGTCTTTCTTTTGCCTGCAGTGGAGATGGGTATTTTGAAAACAGCCCACTGATGTCCCGGCCATTGTGGGAGAAGTATCGTCCGGACCGATTCTTGAATTCCAAATTAGGTAAAAACACCACCTTATCATACTTTAGGTGGACTCAGTCTTCTCTTGTCCTTCACTCTGGATGTCATGGCAGTCTTATAAAGTGGGTCCCTAACTTCTCCATCATCCTGAAAGCCTTTCCCTGCATAGTCTGACAGCCTACAAGTACACTCTGGATCTGGGAGAGCCCAAGGAGCAACTAGTGCCTTCCATACCCTTAGATACTGTGTGGTCTATGGAGCTCTGTCTCACATGAGCCAAATCAGATATGCCAAATCCAGGAGGTCTGTCAGTGGGGGCCCAGATCCTAGAAGTAAGGAAAATGGGAGGTGGGGATATAAGTGGACAGTTAGAACCATACTCCAAATGTCCTGTCTCAGAGCTGAAATGAAAGCCCAGATAAGATCCCTTAAGAGAATCTACCAAAAGGAGTTCCAGAGATCTGAAGTTCAGTCAACATTTATTTAGCACCTCCGTGTGCTGAATAAAAGTTAAAAGATCAACTATGTTTGCTATCAAACAGCTTTCACTCTGGTAAAAATACTTCAGTATCCGGAGGCAAACCATGTTGCTTCCTCCATGACTCAATGCAATGTGCAGAGGCCCCAAAGAGAAAGAAATTATAGTTTCCAGAATGTGATAGAGTAAAGGGTGTTTTAGCATTGAAGGTCAGCCATGTAAGTAGTTATTCAAATGAATAACCTACCAGTTCATCTCAAGGTTTCACAAAACCAAGAGCAAAGCAAACCAAAGATCAGTAGAATGAAAGAAGTCAAGATCAAGTGAAAATAAATGAAATAGAGACTAAAAGAATAATACAAAGGATCAATGAAACAAGTTGGCTCTTTGAAAAGAAATAAAATTGACGAACATTTAGCTACCATAAGAAAGAGAAAGAAGACACAAATAAATAAAACTAGAGGTGACAAAGGAGACATTACAAGACACCACTGAAATCCAAAGGATCCTTTTTTTTTTGAAAAAAAAAACTATATGTGGATAAATTGGAAAATCTAGAAGAAATGGACAAATTTCTAGACACATATGACATACCCAGTTGAGCCAAAGGGCATTAAAAAAAACCTAAATATAAAATAACAAGTGAGCAGATTGAAACAGTAAAAAAAGAGAGTCTACTAACAAAGAAAAACCCAGTAGTGGATGGATTCACTACTGAATTTTACCAGACTTTTAAAGAAAAACAATGCTTCTGAAACTATTCTATAAAATGGAAAGGGGAATACACTTTCAAATTCATTCTATGAATCCAGTATTCTCCTACTAACAAAACCTGGTAAGGACACAATAACAAAAAAAGAAAACTATAGGCCAGTATTCATGATGAACATAGGTGCAAAAGTCATCAATTAAATACTTGCAAATTTAATACAAGGTACATTATAAAGATCATACTCTGTGATCAAGTTGATTTAATTCCAAGGATGCAAGGATGGTTCAACATACACAAATCAATAAATGTAATATAAAAAATGTAATACAGCACAAAAACAGAATCAATGACAAAAGTTTTTAAAAAATATTTATTTTTTAAATATTTTTAAACAACTAGAGGTTTACATGCAGAAGACTACCACTGAGCCACAATCCCAGCCCCGACAAAAGTTTTATGACCATCTCAATAGATACAGAAAAAGATTTTGATAAAATTCAATATCACTTTATCATAAAAGCCCTGAATAAATTAGGTACATAAAGATCATACCTCAATATAATAAGGACTATATACGGCAAATACATTGCCAATATCCTATTGAATGGGGAAAAACTGAGAGCATTTCCCCTAAGATCAGGAGTGAAATAGAGGTGACCACTCTCATCACTCTTATTTACTACAGTGCTAGAAAGTATAACCAAAGCAATTAGGCAAGATAAAGGAAGGGAGGAAGAGAGGGAGGGAGGGAGGGGCATATAAATTGGAAAGGAGAAAGTCAAATTATCAATGTTTGCTGATGATATAATTTTATACATAGAAAATTCCAAAAACTCCACCAAAAGACTTTTAGAACTAAAAAATTCAATATAGTAACTGGAGGGAAAATCAATACATAAAAACCAGTAGCTTTTCTCTAAACCTATAAAATGAATTTGCTGGGAAAGAAATCAGAAAAGTAATCCCACTCACTATAGACACACACACACACACACACACACACACACAAACACACAACCCTACTACCCAAAAATGCAGATTTAATGCAATCTCCATTAAAATACCAATGACATTCTTCACGGAAATAGAAAAAAAATTATACGGCAGCACAAGAGACCCAGAATAGCAAAAGCCTTCCTAAACAAAAAGCATCATACTGGAGGCATCACAACACCTGATTTTAAAACATACTACAAAGCCATGGTAATGAATTCAGCATGGTATTGACACAAAAAATAGACACTAGCACCAATGGAACAGAAATGAGGGCCCAGAAATCAATTCACACCTCTTCAGTCAACTGATTCCACAAAGGTGCCAAAGACATGCCCTGGAGATGAGACAGTCCCTTCAACAAATGCTCCTGGAACAATTGGAGGTTCACATGCAGAAGACTAAAATTAGATCTCTAGCTCAACTTGTACAAAAATCAACTCAAAATGGATCAAAGACCTTAATGTAAGACCTAAAACTTTGAAACTACTATAATAAAACACAGGGGAAACACTTCAAAATAGTGGCACAGGAAATGATTTTCTGGCTAGGAATCCAATAAGTCTGGTAACAAAAACAAGAATTAACAAATGGGATTATATCAAATTAAGAAGCTCTGCACAGCATAGGAAACAATCAACAGAGTGAAGAATCAGCCTACAGAATGGGAGAAAATCTTTGCCAACTATTTGTCTGACAGAGGATTAATAGCCACAATATATACAGAAAGCTCAAAAAACCTTAACAACAACAAAGTAATTCAGTCAAAAAATGGGCAAATGATCTGAATAGATACTTCTCAAAAGAAGAAGTACAAATGGACAATAAGAAATATGAAAAAGAAATGCTCAATGTCTTTAGCCATCAGGGAAATGCAAGTCAAAACTTCATTGAAGGCTGGGTTTAGTTTAGAGTATTTGCCCAGCACACACCTGAGTTCTATCCCTAGCACCGCAAAACAAACACAACTATACTGAAATTCTTTTTTCACCCCAAATGCTGGGGAAGATGTTGAGAAAAAGGAACCCTTGTACACTATTGATGTGAATGTAAGTTGTATAGCCACTATGGAAAATAGTACGGATATTTATTGACAATGGCCATGATGTGGAATTAGCCTAGGCACCTGTCAACAGATAAAGAGGTAAAGAAAACATAGTATATACACAGTAGAGTACAGCCATAAAGAAGAATGAAAATGGATAGAACTAGAAGACATCAGGTTAAGGGGAATTAGCGAGACACAAAAATACAAGTATCACATGTTCCACATGTACCTCATTTGTGGAAACTGAAACAAATCAAGAAATATATTTAAAATGACCTGAAGGTAGAAGAGGGACTCTTAGGGACTGGAAAGAGGACCAGGGAGTGTGGGGAAGGTGAAAGAGGCCAGAAGGGAGGGTGAATAATGTACAGAACTGTCCCAGGGAAAACCATTGCTTTGTAAAAATTAATATGTATTAATAAAAAAGAAAAAACAGTTGTTCCCTGGATGCAGAGGAAGACTCCTCAGCTGCAGGGTGTTGCAGCAAGTCTCTGCTTCACATGCCAGCTTCTCGGTGGCTCCCAGATGGCCTTTGGGCACCAGCTTCTGTCCTGGCTGCTTTGGCCACTGGAGGGTCTTTGCTGGTGGAGAGCAAGGGTGAGGCATGAAGGACAGTGTCTCCTGGCATGACTGAGTGGAGGGTGGTGTCCCTGACCACAATGCAGTGTGCATGAAGCAGAACTGATCTGGAGGGATTGGAAGGTGTTAGAGCTTAGAGGAAGGGATGGGAGGTGGGTGAGTAAAACCAGGGTTTGGCTCCGAGTTGGATCAAGGCAAGGCCTGCCCGCCCAGCACTTGCACAGAGTTTTGCCCTGAAAGCCAAAGTTTGAGGGCTTTGGAGCTCATGTCCAAAGGGTTTGAGGGAAGGAATCACTGCCAATCTGAAAAGGACTCCATCCCAGGAAGACCTGCACAGAGAGGCAGTGAGAGACATGGGGGTGCATTCGCTGAAACAGAGCCTGTGGCCCCAGGTCCCGGGCTAATCCCTCTTCTCTTGCCTCTCTAGGCCTCCGGGGGCTGCAGGTCTACAGGCTGCACGGGGAAGAAAGGCCCAACTACCGTCTCAAGTGCCTCTGGTGGTTAAAGAGCCAGCCTCAGTGGCCCAGATGGAACTGGAACCAGATCTCTTGCCCTTGTTCCTGGCAGCAGGGGCGATGGGACTTACGGTTCCAGCAGGTCAACATAGGTGACACCTTCTTCCTGATCCCCACAAGCCCACCTACCATCTCCTCTGTTCATACTGTCACTCCCCTTTCTAATACACTCTCAGCCCCTTCCCCAGAGACATCTCCTTATCATCCCTGCCCCACTTCAGGCACCCAAGCCTGGGCCTGAGGACTCCCGGCCTCGTTGCAGGATGGTGGGGCTTCCGCGGAAGACACTTGTGCAGCTTCTCCTCCTGGCGTGGTGGCGTGTGCTGCAGCTATGGGCCCTGGGGAGAGTTTCAAGAAGGCTTTCATGTGCAGAGTCCTTGGGAGATTGGTATGTGCATCCTCGGAGATCTCGCTCCCACCCGCTCTGGTGCCCACCGCTCTTTCCGACCCTCATATGAAGCCTCTTGTCCCCATTCCTTCCCAGCTCTTTTCCCCTTGGCCTTCAATTCTCTGATCTTGTGAAGTTAGGAAGTTTCCACCATCCCTGTCCGTTAGCATTCTAGAGATTTATGACTAAGGGCCTCTTGCCTCATTTCCACTTGGCCCCATGGCCCCCTGCCTGGACATATTTCCAGGCAGGGGGAGAGTACTTAGCCTGAACCAGTCCCTGAGCCCACATCGGCAGGCCATTTGGTGGAAGATAGAATTTTTTCCCTGCAGAGACCCTCCAAGGGAGCTAGAAAACATGGAGGTCTGGGGGAGAGGGTGCAGGATGATCTGTGTTCACCCAGCTTCCATCTGTACCATCATAGTCTCCATTCTCCCCACGTCCTCCCCACTCTGGCTCTTTGGGAACCTTGGGACTCCACACCTGCAAGGGAGACAGAATCTGATCCATCACCATGAGAGTGGGATGGGAACTGCTCTGTGCCTGATTCCAAAGCCATGCTCTTGCCACTGATGCCATCTTGCAGCTGTTCTCCAAGGCCTCCCCTCTGACCCCCAACACACCCATCTCCTCCACAGACAAGGAACTGGAGACACAGAACTGGTGCTGCCGCTGGAACGACAAGCCCTCCTTCTGCATCCTGTACCAGCAAAGGCGGCCCCGCGTCAGCTGTGCTAGATACACACCCCCGCGGCCCGGTGAGGACTGGGGCCCCCGCAGAGCATCCCCTTGGCCTCTGGGATGTGGAGCCAGGCCTGGGAGAGGACCAGATTCCTGGGGCAGACCTGGGGTCACAAGGAAAGATGGGGACAATTCCTATGTGGGGCTGACAGCAAATAGAGGGGCTTTGAATATAGAGTTAGGAAAGGGATGTGGATTGGGTCGGGGAACACAAGTACAAGAGGCCTTGGGGGCAGGTTCTATACCCCCTGAGCATCTGCCCAGGGTTGAGTCCACTTGGCAGATGCCCTGCCTGGTGGGCAGGGGGAATCTCAGCCCTGGTTTGTTAGTAATGTGTTATCTCCTTGTTTCCAGCCTGGATGTTTGGAGACCCCCACATCACCACCTTGGATGGTGCCAATTATACCTTCAATGGGCTGGGGGACTTCCTGCTGGTCCGATCCAGGGATGGAAACTCCTCCTTCCTGCTGCAGGGCCGCACTGCCCAGACAGGCTCAGCCAGGGCCACCAACTTCATCGCCTTTGCTGCTCAATATAATTCCAGCGGCCTGGGCCCCATCACAGTGAGTGGAGGATGCCCAGAGGATCCCTGCACCACCCCCCACTCCACCACCTGAGAGCCCCTCAGGGACCTTCAGCTGATACCAAGGCCCAGAAGGAGGAAGAGAATAAAGAATGGGAATGGACAGAAAGAGGGGGGGACACATCCTGCCAGTGGAGCCCTCAGAGTAAAACCTCTAAATGGCAGGATTAGGGTCCCGCCTCCACCTCTTACCAGTTGTTTCATTTTGAAAAACCACTGAGCTTCCTGTGTTGCTTTTTTCTTGTGGTAAAGTGTGGATGTTGTGAAATTTAAATAAGATAATCCAAGAAATGTGCCATGCCAACCTTTCTGTACACGTCAGCTGGCAGAACCTCATTGCCACCCTCCTTATCGCCTTCCTCTCCTTCCAGAGACTAGGTCCTAGCCGAGTTGCTCTCTAGAGCCTCCTATCTGGACCTTGGCTCCACCTACTCCAATGGAAATGAAGTTTCCTCCAATTACTTTCCAGGTTCAGTGGCTCCTTGAGCGGGAAGACACAATCCATGTTCTGCACAATAACCAGAATGTGACATTTGAGACCAACCGTGAAGACCCAGAAGGTAGGCTAGGGAGGGCTGTCAGTCACCCTTTCCTGAGTCCCAGGGTAGAGGTCAGCAAGGTGCTCAGCACCCTGGGAGCAGTGTGCTGGGGAATAGAGATGGTAGCACTGGGCAGAGCAGAGTGGTCACCACCCCTGTAGTCCCTTTGGCATTACATTTTCTCTCTTTGCTTCCCTCCTTCCTTCCAGTGCTGTGAGTCTACTCCTTCGGTAGCCCCCATCTCCAGGCTCAAGGAAGAAGGAGATGCAGTGGGCCTTGAGGGTGGCCTGAGTGCTTGGGTGGGGCCTCTAGATGAGACACTCTCAGAACATCCCAGACCTGCTTTTAGAGTCTCCTCTGGGTCTTGAGCCCTCACTGCTGCCAAGTCCTGTGGCCTCCAGGGTGCTGGTACTGGCTGTCTCTTCACTTGCCTCCCTATCTTCTAGGCCCAGAGATATTCAACACCACTGGAGTCCTACTGACCCGCAATGGCTCCCAGGTTTCAGCCAGCTTTGATGGGACGGTGGCCATTTCAGTCATCGCTCTCTCCAACATCCTCCATGCCTCCTCTAGCCTCCCAGAGGAGTATCGAAACCACACAGAGGGGCTCCTGGGTAAGAAGCAGGAGCTGAGACCCCAGATGGAGCCTGGTCCTTCTCCTGCCACCCTAGGGAACATGGCCGCCCTGCCACCTTCCTGTCTCCCACATCTGTCCTTCTTTTCTCTTTGCCTTCCACATTCCCCCCAACCTTGCCACCTGCCTTCCTCCATTTTCTTCATTTCCTCCTCCCCCCCCCGAAGAAGAGGGGTGGGGTATGAGGTCATGGTCCCCTTCTTTCCTTCTGGGGCCCAAACTGAGATCCATTGTAACTGACCTGTTGGATGCTCCCCAGGGAAGGGAAGAGCCACATTCCTTTGGTGGCCAACCTCCTACTCTGTCCCTCAGGGGTATGGAACGACAATCCAGAAGACGACTTCATGATGCCCAATGGCTCAGCTGTTCCCAGAAACAGCTCTGAGGAGACTCTTTTTCACTATGGAATGACCTGTAAGTGGGGCCTCAGATCCTCAGGGCAGACAGGGGAGACCAAGTCTCTGTATGTTGTCTCCCTCAGGGCTGTGGGGGCCAGACCTCCATCCTTGGTAAGGGTCTGAGGATTCTGCAGACACCCTAGAAATGCACCCTCCAATTCTACCTATATGTCTCAACTGGGAAGACAGGACAGGGGAAGGGGTGGCCCGAAGTAATGATCGAAACTTCCAGGCTCAGAAGCTGGATGCTGTTGCTGGGGTGTAGCTCAGTAGCAGAGTGCCTGTCTAGCATGCATGAAGCCCTAGTTTCAATCCCCAACACCTAAAAGGAGAAGAAAAACAGAAGCCAAATCCATGCCTCCTTCCCTGCCCCCTCCCCTGCCTGAACATTATATGGTGAGGATAAGAAGTGGGTGCAGCTGAAATATGGCTGGAGCCCCACCCCTGGTACTACCACTGTTGCTCCTCCTGTGTCATAGGGAAGGTCAATGGATCAGGCCTCCTTGGCAAAAGGATTGACCATCTGCCTTCCAATTTCACCCCTGTCTTTTATGACCAACTCATTAACAAGTCCTTGAATAAACTTTTGATCTCGGAGTGTAATGGAGAGAGGCAATGCATCTACGACTCCCTGGCCACAAACAACACAGACACCGGGCTGCACACCAAGATGCTCTTTAGAAGCTACCAGCAGATGAACACCTCCATCAGTAAGTGGCAGGGGGCCCAGGGAAGGGGCGGGCATGTAAGGAGCCCCCCTCCTATGGCGCTTCCTTCAATGGGTCATTTTTCTGGTGTTACTCCTCTGAGGACGAGGACACTGCCATCACTGTGGCCTCTATGGCTCTATTCAGTCTGCTCCCATGGCCTTCTCTTTCCAACACTCCCTGCCTTGCTTTCTCCACTCCTGACCTAGGGGCTCCTTTGGGTTCTTTAAACATATAGGGCTCCCTCTCCACTCAGACTTCCCTGGAAGGCCTGTTTCCCCAGACAGCTACCAGCTGCCCCTCTGCTCCTTCTGAGTCCCTTCCTCAGTGAGCTCTTCTTGGCCACCCTATCTAAAGTTTCACGCTCACCACACTTCCTAGTCACCTGACCTCCTTATTTTTCCCCTTTGTATTTATAATTACTTGTATTTTGTGATGTCCACAGGTATCTTTTTTTCACAACTTGCTTCTTGCTATATCCTAGAGTAGCACCATTTACATACATATTAGGTGTTCAATAAATATTTGTTGACTGACTGACTGAATGAATGAATGAATGAATGAACAATGGAATGAAAATAGCAGGACTCCAAGAAAGAGACCATTGAAAAGGTCCAATTGCCTCTATTTCTAGGCTAATGCAGTGTCCAGGTAGACATCAACCTCATGGTTTTCAGGGCTTTCTCGATGTTAAAATTGATGATCTGAACAGGAAAGGGCTAGAGATGAGCCCTGTTCAAGGGGAGGCAGAGAAAGAGAGTCTAAAGATTTGGGCAGGTGGACAAGGACATGGCCAATGTGCTCTGCCTAGGTCTGAGGGCAGGGACAAGACTAACTCCTGCCTCCAGAGGTGGGGCAGTGGGCTGGGTCTGTCTCACACAGGTCAGAGGGGGAAAAGTGGAGAGAAAGCTCCCCCTCTGTCCACCAGATCCTGTCTCACATCCTGTCCCCTCTCTGTTCTAGATGAGTACCCGCCCTTTATAGATGGTTGCCAGGAGATCGAAGCCTACAGGGGGCAGACCAAGATAATTCAATGTACAAGCAACTCTCAGGATGTCACTTTCACCCTCAGAGACCACAATCCTGACATGAATCTCTTTGGTAAGAATCTGGGGGTGGAGGTGGTCAGAGGATGAGCTCAAAGTCAAGCTGGGTCATTTTACATCTCTTTACCCTGCAACATTTTTTATTTGACTCTCCAGGACCAGCATTTCTTAGGAAGGACACCTACAATTCAAACAGGCACCTCTCTCTCCCCAGCAAATAGCAGTGTCAGGCTTATGAAGATTTGACCAGATGGCTGGGCTAGCTCTGGGCATAGACAATTGATTCAAAGACCAGTTAATCTTCATCTAATAATATGCAATTCTTTTTTTATTGTTACTTTTTAGTTTTTCATTTTATGCAGTGATCTTTAATCGTCATTATGCATTCATCAAATTATTAGAATGATCAAGTACAGCAATTAAAACTACTACTTTACGACATTTTTATATCTATTAAAAGAAGGATAGAAGGTGGGACAAGATTTAAAGAAACACAAACACTTCCTCTTGGTACCTTTCTACTATTTTTGCCTTGGTTAACCACATTTTCCTGGCTCTGTCCCTTCTTGTCTGGTTTTCTGTGCTGGGACCAAGCAGAGCTGGTCCTGCCCTCTGGAAAAAGTGTTAGAGACCCCCAGGCTTGCATCTATGATCTGGGTCAAAGGATCAAAGCACAGGGACGTAGCTTTCCTTCTGTTGCCTGCAGTCACTGTGCTGGTGACCATTATTTGCTAAATCAAAGCTTGCAGAGACCTTATTCTGAGCTCTGACTGCCTCAGAGGGGGTGCTCTGACATGAAGCCAGGGTGGCCTGCAGTGTAGCCTGGGGAAGTGTTGGGAGGATCCTGGTCTTCATCCTCCATTGCCCAGGACATCCTGGTACAGGCCCAGGCACGGTTCTCTTCAGGGGACAGGGTCTTCCCCTTTGTGGAGTTCCACCTACCATCAGTAAGTGGATTCTGGTGTGTTCTTTTGGGGGGGAGGTCTGAAGTGGATGGGGCGGAGCCCAGAGCCAGCAATCAGGGTATTAGTTGGCAGGTCACCTCAGACCACAGAGCAGAGGAGTCTCCTAGCCCTTACCCACTTCGTCTTCCCTGGACAGAGAATGGTACTCTGCTGTGGACACCAAAGGTGCTGGAGCCATTCACTCTGGAGATTCTAGCAAGAAAAGCCAATGTTAACTTGTCATCTGTACTCCAGCCCAAGACTGTGGTCTGCTTTTGCAGTGCAGAGAGCCAGTGTATATACAATCAGACCAGATGGGTGGGCAATTCCTCCATGGAGGTGAGTGTGGGGAATCGGGAGGAAGAAGGTTTCTGTGTTGAGAGGAAAGAAAGTGGGAATTGAAGCGTGGTGATGATTCAGCCCCTCCTGGGGAAGGTGCTTGTTGGGGACGTGGGAGGAGCCGTGGTGGCTGAGTACAGCAGGTGCCCTCTCAGGCCACACACTCGGGTGAAGACAGAGAACTTCCTTGCCTGTGGCTCCATTCTTCCAGGCTGGTAGGGATCTTCTGCGTAGACCTTTCTTACATTTCCCCAGCATGGGTCGCTGAGGTGTGGGTGGGAAGGTGCTGTTCTCCCTGGGCAGATGCACTCAGGCTCCAGCATAGGTCCTTCAGCCCGTCCTGTGGCCCCAGGACACACGACACTGCTGCTGTGCTGTGCTCATGCCCAGGAAACCTGCCTGAGATGCTTGCTTATGGGCCTTCTGCCTAGAGCAGCACCCAGACCTTTCTCTCTGGGACCTTATCATTGTGGCATTGGAAGAGAGGTGAAAGCCCCTCTGTCTGAACACCCCCAAGCTCCTTTGTTTTCTTCTTTACTCTCTCCCTCTCCAGTTTAAGGGAGTCTCTTTTTTAGCTCAGAGATACTCTTCTTCATCAATGTTTCCAGCCAAGATACTCACCCACGAGTCTTGTCCAGCTGATGTATTCTTTTCTCCCTCTCCTCCTTCCCTGTCTCACTCCAGTAAGGATTCCAGGGAAGAAGATATGGTGTGAGAATGCTGAGTCTGAGATCCTGCTCAATGGCCAGGCAGGGGGATTAGGGTAAAGAGCAGCCCAGGAAGGCTGAGTGGACAGGAGGGTCATGTGGTTTTAGGCAGGATTTACAGGCCCAGCCTGGTCAAGAAGGTGTTTATAACAGCAGAATTTACAATAGCCAAGCTTGGAGTCCACCTAGGTTCCCTTCAACAGGTGAATGGAAAAATAAAATGTGATATATATATATATATATATATATATATATATATAATGGAATATTATATTACTCAGACATAAAGGCATTTGCTAGTAAATGGATGGAATTAGAGACTATCGTGCTAAGTGAAATAAGCCAGTCCCAAAAAGTCAAATGTTTTCTCTGATATGCAGAAGCTAACCCAAGATAAGTGGGGGAGATTAAAAGTAAAATAATAGAAGAAAGATCAGTAGGGGAAGGGAGAAGAAGGGGAAGGAAGGGAAGGGAGAGAGATGGGATAGGGAAAGACAGTGAAGTGACTCAGACCTAACTGTCCTAGGTACATCTGTGAATATACCACAGTGAATCTCACCATCATGTAATCCACAAGCAAACAGCAGAAAGATCAGGAGAGCAGAGGGAACGGAACGGGGGAGGAAGGAGGGGAGGAGGAGGGGAAGTACTGGGGACTGAAATAGAACAAATTATATGCTATGCATTTATAACTATGTCAAAATGAATCCTATTGTCATGTATAACTAAAAAGAACCAATAATGAAAAAAAAAAAACTTTGTTTAGTAGATTCTAAGGACTCGGGTCCATGGGTTCCCATACCAGAGAGGTCGGTGGTATAGAGACACCCAGAAGCCCTCAGTGGCTCAGCCTTTTGGCCAACCAGTGATCGGCACCCTGTTTCAGGTGGCCAGCTGCAAGTGTAATGGGGAGACCTTCGGCCAGTACTGTGAACGCTCCAGGGATCCATGTGACGAGCAGTGCTTCCCGGGTGTGCAGTGCCATCCTGGAGTGGGCTGTGGGGCCTGCCCTCCACACATGACCGGGGACGGACATCACTGTGCAGGTGAGCTGGGAACAGGGCCCTGGCGGGAGGAGGTTCTGGGGCCAGGTGACATCTCAAGGGCAGCCAAAGGCAAACCATTGGTCTTCCTTTTCTAGTTAGTCTTTAGAGTGCTCACCACGGGAAGCCAGGGTAAGGATGGCTTGGATAGGAGGCAGTGGCTGGCATGGCACTGAGGGAGAAGAGGTTGTCCAAGCAGAGGGGAGGGGCCAGGGCAGAGCAGCTCTGAGACACTGATGGAGAAAACCCAGGGCAAAAGACTCAAATTGTTTGAAATCCAAAGAATCAGAGACAAGCTGGGGCCTGAGGACTCCTCGGGGGTCTTCACAAGTCAGGGCATTTTTCCTTTGAATCCTCTGCCACTCATCTGTTCCTTCACCTGGGCCTCTGTAGTCACCATGAAGGAGATCACAAGGAGGTTGCCCCTCAAGCCCCTGAAGGTGACCAAAGAAAGTCAGCAGAACATGGTGTCTTCTGAGCAGAAGCCAGAATGGGCAGAACCACAGCTAAAAGGAGGTGAAAGTGCAGGGCGAGGGGCTCTTCTCCCAGTAGCCTTTCCGGTTCTTCCCGGATCTAGAGGCTCTGACAAACACACTACTACTTCAGCAGAAGTGAAAGAATACCTACCTGGTAGAGGAAAAGGGTCACCTTGCAAGAAAGCCTGGGAAAGGGGAGGATAGTTCAAAGTTCAGCATGGTCCACCAGCAGAGCACAGATTGAAGGGGCAGAGGGGGAAGAAACTGAGATGCCCCTAAAACAGTTTCTCAAGGCTGTCCCTCCCCTCCCCCCCCAGCTGCCCCAGTGTGGTGTTGCTGACCTCCCTGCTCCCTCTGCAGCTGTGGAGGACACTTTTGCCTGTTGGAACCATTCCTGTCCTGTAAATTACTGCTACAACCACGGCCACTGCTACGTCTCCCAGACACTGGGCTGCAAGCCCACTTGCACCTGTCCCCCAGCCTTCACTGACGACCGCTGCTTAGTGGCTGGGAACAATTTCACTCCAACCGTCTATAGAGGTAGGACCAGATGCACCTGCCGGCTCGGCCTCCACACTCTTCTCATCTTTGGGGAAGGTGGGGAAACTAGGGTCCAGGGCTAAGTTCCTCAAACTCACAGAATAGAACTCTGAACTGTTTTCTCACATGGTAAGCTGTAGGCTGTGGGGGTCATGAGGGCAGCTGCCAAAGCCCTAACCATGGACCTGTTGAGGGGAGGCTGAAACAGAGGCCTCCCGGCTCAGTGAGGCAGGCTCCGCAGAAGCCCTGCCAGCCTAGAGGGAGAACCGGGGTGAGAGCAGGAAGTGGCCAGTGACTCTCACTGGGGAATGAAATGGTCCCCGTGGGCTGGCCCAATGGACTTCTCAGACAAGTCTGGATAGAGATGGTGATGACTCTGGCTTCTTTCACCTCCAGAGCTTCCCCTCAGAATCATCCGGCTCTTTCTCACTGAAGAACAAAACGCCTCCATCACAGATGTCAATGCCTCGGTCAGTGCTGTGTGCTGGGCTGGGGCTGGGGCTGGGGCTGGGCCATCGTTTATGTGTCCCTTTCCTAGATCCACTGGCCAGAGGAGGCTGGAGCCTCTTGCCCAGGGGAGGTCCGTGGTTGGGGTAGGGAACCAGGAAGCCTCAGGTTAGAGACCCCAGAAGGGGTGAGACTCACCCATCGCCATGAGCAGAACCTAGGGTGCCAAGTCACCTCAGCCTCTCCCTTCGAGTGTCTCTCAAGTCCTGTACTTCTTTGGTGTTATGTGGAAGAAGCACAAGTGGTCACTTCACTTCTACTCTGACTTTCCAGGGGGAACTGGGGGTCCTGCCCCTTGGCCCCATGTCCTTGTCCACACCTCAACTGCAGGCAAAGCAGCCAGTTGTTGAGTGGCTGAGGCTCTGGAATACCAGACATGGGCTTCAGATCCCTGCCCTACCACTTACTAGAGCAGGTATAATAATTAGACAAGCTTTTTAGTTGCTCATCTGTATAAGTAGGGATAATAATAGTACCTATGTCAATAGGTTGTGTCTAGGTTTAAACAATAATGTACATAAGGCGCTTAGCACAGTGCCTGAAACACGACAAGCATTCAAAAAATTATTATTACTCCCTGGAGTGGTGGTGCATGCCTGTAATCCTAGCAGCTCAGGAGGCTGAGGCAGAAGGACCACAAGTTCAAAGCCAGTCTCAACAATTTAGCGAGGCCCAAGCAACTTAGTAAGTCCCTTTCTCAAAATAAAAAATCAAAAGAACTGGGGATGTGGCTTAGTGATTAAGCACCCCTGGGTTCAGTCTCCGGTACCAAACAAATATGCAATCACTATTACTACCCCTACTATCAGAGCACCCCACCCTGAAATGCCAAAATCCATAGACGCTTATCTACTGCACGTGACATGGGCTCTTTGAGTGCAGTCTCATTCCTAAGTTACCTTGAGATCCCAGCACCTGTCCATCCCTCGGTGTGGCTAAGCAACTGATGTTCAGTATACATGACGGGAAGCTATGGTTTGGTGAGTCAGGGACCAGAGGCAAGCTGGGGTCATTCATTTCAGAGTCCCCTCTTGTAAATGTGAGGTGGAGGGGGAAAGAATGGAAAGCCCTTCACTTACCAATAACTCATCTCTAGACTTGGCTGGAGTGTGGGGATGCAGAGATGGGTGGGAAACAATCTGGGGATCCTGGGTTCACTTTCAAAGGTGAAACCAGTCAGGGATAAAGAAATGCATTGCAGTGGGAGGGGTCTCCTCTCTAGTCTGGGCTTCACCACCACCCTGCCCTCCCGTTGCCCATCCTCCATCGCAGGTGGCATACCGACTAGGGACCCTGGACGTGCGGGCCTTTCTCTGGAACAGTCACGTAAAACAAACGTAAGTGAGACTGTCCCTGCTTGGCCCCCACATGTCTCATCCCCCCACCCCTGAAGTCCTCACTGACCCCCTCCCACATAGCTCTCTCCCAGCATCAGCCTCAGGAAAATCCATTCAGCATTGGTTGGTCACCTCGGAGTTCCAGTACCGTCCTCGGGGCCCCGTCATACACTTCCTGAATGAGCAGCTGCGGGAGGCCGTGGTGGAGGCCTTCCTCTTCCCAGTAACCTCAGAGAGTTGGAAGAGTCAGGAGCCCCGCATAGATGTTGTCTTCCACCCCATCTCCTGGGAAGATGTGCGGGATGTGATGGCTCGTGAGTCACTCTATCTTGGGAACAATTGGGAGAGGGTGAGGCAGGGAATAGAGGGAACCTGTTTCAGATCTTCAGGCTACACAAACTCATGGTGGTCCCCAGACAAGGAAGAAGCAAGTTAATTTAGTTTTGTTGTTTGTAATGTTTGAGAAAAATTTCTCTCTCAAAAGCTGAGATTCCAAGCAGGGGCACAAAATACTGCTAATGCCCCAACATGGGTAGTTTCACACTGCAGTTTGCCAACCCTGGCCTTCCAAATATGCCCCCTGCTCTACTCTGGGCCCAGGGAACAAGGGATTGAACCCAGGGCCTTGGGCATGCTAGGCAAGCACTCTACCACTGAGCTACGTCCCCAGCTGATCCAGGCCTTCCTGACTATTGCTGCTAATGGTTTTCTTTTCTTTAGAAAAATTGTTTGTTATTTTCTTAAAATGCCCATTGTGCTTAAATATGCACAAGGGACCAGGCACAGTGACCCACACCTGTGATCCCAGCGACTCAGGAGGCTGAGGCAAGAGGATCACAAGTTCAAAGCCAGCCTCAGCAACCTAAGTTAGATCTGTCTAAAAGTAAAAAAAAAAAAAAAAAAAAAAAGGACTGAAAAAAAAGTTAGATCTGTCTAAAAGTAAAAAAAAAAAAAAAAAAAAAAAAAGCTCAGAGGTAGAGCTCCCCTTGATTCAATTCCCAGTACAAAAAAAAAAAAAAAAAAAAAAAACCAACAAACATACATAAGGACATTGCCTTCACCTTTGCGCTCTATCTGGAGGATCTTAAGTTGGAACCTGAAGACTGGCCAGGGGCAGAGATACCCAACTACTGAAAGGGTGTGGCCCTGTGTGAGCACCTTCCCCAAGCCCAGCTTTAACACCTCTGTCTGGAAAATGACATGGGATTTCTGAGGCCTTTCTTGGTTTGGGCAGCCCCTGGTTCTCCTGGAATGGGAATCATCGAGAACAAGGAATAACCCATTCTATTTTTTCCGGATGGGGCAGACTACAGGACAATGACCATTCCCAACATAATAGAAACTGCTGTTCCACTTGGGTCTAGAGCCAGGCAAGAGTTCCTTCTAGAACCAGTTCAAGACCCTTCCTGGGCAACAAGGAGAAATCCCTCAGATACGCTGAGCAATCAGGGTGGGAGGAATGGGTGGCAGGAATGGGTGGAGGAATGGGAGCAATGACCCTGGCCATGACTGTGATGTTTGTTAAAGAAAATCCACAATTTTTATTATACAAGTACAGTATGTTTATTGCTGAAACTTTAGTAAAAACCAAAAAAAAAAACAAAAAAAAAAAACACCCCCCCAAAAAAAGAAAGAAAATAACCTGTAATCCCAACCCCCAGAGATGATACTTTGTATACATCTTTCTGAACTTTCTTTTATGACTAAGGACCTTCTCATATTGATTTTTAAAATAAAGGATCAAGGCCTGGGGTTGTGGCTCAGTGGTAGAGCCTTCGCCTAGCACGTACGAGACCCTGGGTTCGATACTCAGCACCACATATAAATAAATAAAATAAAGATATTGTGCCCAACTACAACTAAAAAATAAATAAATATTAAATAAAATAAAATAAGGGATCAAATTGTACCTAATATTTGATAGCCTCCTCATTAAGTAATGGTGAGTATCTTATCTCATGAATTGTATACATACTCCCATTTGATATTGTTCAAGCCCAGGGCTGCAAATGTCCCAGTGTACTGTTTATGGATCCCAAAGGAGGAACTTGGAGGACTCCACAGAGAGGTTTTGGACATTTTATCACTCCCTCCCTCCTCAATAGCAGGCAGGGATGCAATTGAGCCCCCACACACACCTATAAGCAGGAGGAATAGACAGGATCCGGTGCATGCCCACCAGGCAGGGGTGTTTCCTCAGATGTTTTATGAGAACATTCCTTTAAAATAGGGTCACTCTCTTCAGATCCTCTCCCAAGGACTGAAGATAAGGAGAGTGGCCAGCTCCCCTCTCCATTTCCCTCCTTACCACATTCTTTTAGAGACCTTCTTATCTCACTGCAAGCTTTCCTAGGCATTGGGTAGTATTCAACTCAACAGATATATTATATTATTTTATGTTTTATTTAAATGTAGTATCATGATATATTTTAAACAGTATGATAATTGTTGCCTTATTGAGTGCTCATTCTATGTCAAGCACTATACTATGTACTCTGCATATGACATTTCATTTAAATCTCACAGCAAGGTCAATGCTATTATTATAATTTTCTTTTAAAAATAGGAAATCTGAAATTTAAAAAAAATAGAGAAACTGAGTCTGAGAAAAATTTCCCTATCAGACAACTAGTTAGTAGCAGAGTTTGAATTTCAATTCAGCTTCAAAGTTTTGTTCTTTACAGGCGCATTTCCATACCTTAGAGACTGCCATTCCTTTGGTAAGGGTATACAGTCTTATTTACAAGACCCCCTCCTTTTAAACTTTGTTGACATTATCAACTGTGCTGATCTGAGTACCCATAGATATGTATTTGTGTACTCTTTTAACTATTTCTTAGAATACTTGAAAATGAAATTCTTGGTTGAAAGGTATGAATTTAGTGTTAATCAGTTACTTTCCATGTGCATCTTTGTCCAACCTGACAGTGAACCTGAGCATGCTGGATGATTACTTCAAATGCAATGGCTACAAGGACTATCACCTTGTCTACAGCCCCCAAAGTGGCGTCACTTGTGTATCCCCATGCACTTTAGGCTACTGTCAACATGGAGGCCAGTGCCAACACCTGCCTAATGGACCCCGCTGCAGGTTTGTAGATCTCTGGGCAGGAGGTGGAAACAGTGCAGGGGAATCTAATTTGGGCAAGACACTGCAAAGTTTCCTTTGTAATTAGCAAGAACAGGGACCAAAGGAAAAGGGATGGTGGGTGTCCTTCCTGGGCTCAGACCCTGGGAAATAGATTCCAGATCCCAGCAGGTAAAAGAAGGTGTGAGGCACAGTTGGGATAGTAGCTGTCCTTTATTCAAAGGTGGCAGCAGTCACTGAGCCTTTCCATAGGATTTTTTATATGCAGGTCACAGAATGCACAGTGGGAAGTGAGCGTATGCTCACAAGTAGATTTTTATGACCTTGAGTACATATGCTGAATCAGGGCATTTATGATTTGGCTACCTACTAAAAACGTAGCCTGCTGGAAGTCTTGGCCAGGGAGCCTAACTATAGCCATCTTGGGCCTACCCTACAGTGGGAAATGAGAGTGGTGCATCCTTACTCTGTGTGGAGAGTAAAGATGCTATATTACCTCTGAAACTCAAACCAGCCACAAAGTAGGTATCATAACTATTTTGAAGATGAGAGAATTGCAGGTGAGGGGTGAGAAGAAACAAACCAGTATGCTAAGAAGCAGGGTATGGTTTCCTGAGTCAAACTCCTTCAAACTGTGCTTCTCCAGAATGGATACTCAGATGGTCCACTTTGCATGAAAAAGGAGTCCTTTTTCTTGTGTCTTGGGCCAACTCTGCCTTTCCATAAGAGCACCCATCCTCAGAAAGCCCCTTAATCTAGCGCCTTATGCATGCTTGGGTTCATTAACACTCTGAGCAGCGGCCTTGAGGACAGCAGTAAGGCTTCAGATCTATCCCAAATTCGGCTTCTGTCACCTTAGGGCCCTGGGTCTACCCCTGGCCCACTGCAGTTCCAGATCCCATCAAAGTAGAGGGTGGTTTGAGTTGAGGGAGGAGCCCCGCCCTGTGGGTGGTTGTGGGGTGGGATGCGGTTTGTGACTGCGCCTGCGCACCTGTGGTGAGCCCCGGTCCCTCCTGTCCTGGTGGAGCTGACTCCAGATAAATTTACACCCATGTTTATAAGGTCCAGGCCTAACTCCTTCGCCCAGTGGCCTCGCTTTAGCATGGCCTCAGGGCTGACACAGCCCCTGTCCCCAGTGGGTGGGCCCAGGCTGCCCTGAACAGCCTCCCCTGTGGATGGACCTCCCCACCCATGACAGCGCTGTCTCTCTCTGTCCCCAGCTGTGTGCCCTTCTCCATCTACACGCCCTGGGGCGAGCATTGTGAACACCTGAGTATGAAACTCGGCGCATTCTTTGGGATCCTTTTTGGGGCCCTGGGAGCCCTCCTGCTGCTGGGGATTGTGGCTTTTGTGATCCTGCACTTCTGGCGCAGCTCCAGAACCAGGAGCTCCTACCCGCTGGACTCGGAGAGTTGAGAACTCGCCCCGAATGGGCAGCTGTGGCCGACGATACCTCAGGACCCACCCCATCCTCAATACTCACTTCAGGGAGACTGGAAAGGGAAAGGTGAAAGCCGGTGATTGGGGGTTCTTCAAGAATGAATAATGGGAATGAAGTCAAGACCGTACCTTATTAGGAGACCCAAGTGCCCAGGCAGGAGCCATAAAGACCAAAGCATGTAACTAGTTGGGTTCTCTCGCACAGACATACATAGGCTTAAGGAGGACACTGGCCCACTGTGAATGTATACACACACACACACACACACACTCACTCACATACACACACACGCAGTGAGTTGTTAATGGGGTGACTGGCTCTAAGTTAACAAAAGTGCTTTTGCCAAAATTCTCTGGTTTACTTCTGATTAAAGTCTATTTAAATAAAATCTCTCTGACTTGTGTCTCCAAACCATGATTCCATTCCTGATTTTTTCCTGGTGATGCAAGGGCTGGACACAGGCTTCTCCAGCCACCAGAAGACACACAGATTGGAAGTTAAACATTAAGCAGGTGGCAGGGAAGCAGGGGGCTGGGCCCAGTCCTACCTCAGTTGTCAGTTACTCCATATTGGGAAGCCTACGTTGCCACAACCCTGACTTGGGTCCTCTTTTCCTATCACCTTCTTTCCCCACCCCAACAGACACTGCAATGC
This sequence comes from Marmota monax, assembly GCF_021218885.2. Taxonomy (NCBI): domain Eukaryota; kingdom Metazoa; phylum Chordata; class Mammalia; order Rodentia; family Sciuridae; genus Marmota; species Marmota monax. The sequence goes on along the minus strand of NW_026693473.1, from coordinate 7,173,958 downwards.
TTTAGACGTGGTTTGTCCCCCAAAAATGCATGTGCTGTAGGCCTGGTCTTCTGTGGCAATGTTGAGGTGGGAGATCCTTTAAGAGGCAGGGCCTAGTGCAAGATAGTTAGGTCAAGGGGGCATCGCCCTCAGAAGGGACTGATGAACTTTTTGAAGAGCTCTCAGTTTTGAGAGGGGTTTTTTTTGTAAAGTGAGCATACCTCATGCCTTTGGTGCTCTCGCATGCAGCAGGTTACCTTTCTGTTTTTTTCCTGTTTTGTGACCCAGTCAAGGGGACCCTCACCAGAAGTCAAAAGATGAGGCCACCTAATCTTGGGTTTTCAACCTCTGAAACTGTGAATTAAATAATCTTCTTTATTAAGCACCCTGCTTCAGACATTTTGTTATAGCAACAGAAAATATTAGGAGAGGTGGTATTAAAAGTATAGTTGTCAGGAAATAAAACTATGGGATGCCCAGTTAAAATTAAAATTCAGATAAATTACCACCATAAATAAGTTTTTAGTATAAGAATGTCCCATTGAATATTTTTACAAAGTTATTTATTGTTTACCTAACATCACTGGTAGTCTGTATCTTATCAGGCAACCGTGGTCAAAACAGTTTTAGAAAGAAAAGCAATGGAGACCATGTGGAGGGTAGTTTGGGCCGGGGGAGATGGTTCCATTTAAAGAAAATAAGAGGACAAAATAATATCACATGAACTTCTTTCTTTTCATGATAATAAATATACACCTCAACATTTCTTCATGGATTCTGTATTTTTTCTGAAGATAAACTAAGAATGAAATTGCTGGTTTAAAGGGATCTACGTTTTTTTCTTGTGGTAATGGGAATTCCATCCATGGTCTCATACATGCTAATCAAATGCTCTATGACTGAGCTATATCTCAGGCTTTTTAAATTTTATTTTAAGACAGGATTTTATTTAGTTGCCCAGGCTGGCCTCAAACTTGTCATTCTCCTGCCTCAGCCTCTGGAGTAAGTGGGACTATAGGCATGTGCCACCATGCCTGGCTTGGGATCCACATTTTAAAGCCTTTAGATAAATAGTCAAGAAGATAAATCCAAAAAGATTGTACCAATTTCATTCATGGTAGGAGTGTTTAAGAATGCCCATCAGTATGGATATTATAATTCTTATAAATCTTTACCTATTTGACACAATAAACAGTATCTCACGGTATTAGTTTGCTCCTTTTTAGCTAGTGTAGTCAACTCTTCTTTTTCATGACAGGGCTTTTATGTTCCTTCTTCTGTGAATTGTCTATCCTCTCCATTTGTGTACTTTTCTTTTTTTTAATTTTAATTTGTTATACATGATGGCAGAATGCAATTCATTTCATATGATACATATAGAGCACACTTTTTCAAGTCACTGGTTGTACACAAAGTATTTTCACACCATTTGTGTCTTATACATGTACTTAGGGTAATGCTGTCTAACTCATTCCACTGTCATTCCTACCCCCTTTGCCCTCTCCCTTTAAATCCCCAGTTAAATCCCCAGTACCCCCCCAAAAAATGGTTCTGAGAATTTTGGCTTGACCAATAAAAGTATGTAATTGACATTAGCAGAGATGGGGAGGATGCAGCAGAGATGGGGAGGATGCAGCAGAGCAGGTGTAAGGGAAAAGATCAGAACTTCAGTTTGGGAGATGTTGAACGTGAGGTATCTCTTTAACAACCACGTGGAAAGGGTGAGTTAGCAATTGAATATATTCATTAATAATAGTAGTATATAAGAGGTGGGATTTTTTTTCTTTCTCTTCCCCTCCTCTTCCCACTTTTATTTTTGCTACTTCTTTTTTTTGGGGGGTGTGGGGTGGGGACTAGGGATTGACCTCAGAGGCACTCAACCACTGAGCCACATCCCCAGCCCTAGTTTATATTTTTATTTAGAGACAGGGGTCTCACTGAGGTGCTTAGTACCTCACCATTGCTGAGGCTGGCTTTGAACTCCAGATCCTCCTGCCTCAGCCTCCTGAGCCGGGGGAGGCGTATACCACCATATCTGGCTATTTTCACTTCTTCTTTTTGAATTTTTCAAAATTTTAAAATCTGATGTAAGATTTGCCTTTACAACAGGAAAAAAAAAACAGTAATCCGTGTCTAATTTAAAACACAATAATGTGAGCTATGAGCTATGGGAGGAATACTTGAATACTGTAGACTTTCCTTTAAATCTGCTTGAGTCCAGAACTTAAAATTTAAGTTTATTCAACAAACATTTTCTTGACATTCTGTGTGACATACAGGTCAGGTGCTCTGCTAGGTTCAAGGGAATCTAAGAAGAACAAATATTATCTTTTCCTGAAGGAGCTTGTTATAGTTTGAATGTGTTTCTCAAAGGCCCATGTATTAAAGGCTTGGTACCAGGGGGCTCCATTAGGAGACGGTGGAACCTATAGGAGATGAGGCCTAGTGGGAGGTCCTTAGGCCCCTGGGACCTTGAAGGGGATTGCAGTACCCCAGCCCCTTCTTCATTTCTTTTGTGTCTGACCCAATTATCTCAGATATTTTGTTATATTAATGGAGAACTCACTATTACAAGTTTAAGGTTCAACAAGTTCCAGAGCTGGCCTCAGTAAGGGCAAAATCAAGGTCCAAACCAAGAACTGGGAACACGAAGAATAGAGGGAACAGTAGGGTGTATAAAATCCCTATATAATAAAAATGTCAGTGCATACAGGTCACATAGATAACCTCTGGGGCACACTGAGTGTAATTTTAGTACAAGATGGAAGCACAGGGATGGGTGATCAGGTCTCTCTTTACTGAAATACAATACATGGGCCTAGGGAACTAAAGGACCCCTCTGGGAGCAGGCGACACACTCCTTTCCACATACATAGAGTCAGGTGGTAAGTGAGCCAGGGTCCTTTGGCCACGTCTGGGGTAAAGGGCTCGAACCAGCTGGCCTTCATGGGAACCTTCTGGGTAATGTCAGCATAGCAACGTGGCTCCGGTCTATTGGTGAGGGCTCAGACCATGGGAAGCACTGCTTCTTTCTCAGCAGAAGGTATATACCTGGCTTCAGCTCATGTTCGTTAGCCTCTCCGGACTCGCAGTAAGGAGACTTGGACGAGAGGCAGGTGGGTATGCAGTTCACACCGGAGCTGGAGAGCAGGAGGAGACAGAGGGTACACTCAGCCCATCCAGCCCAGGAGCTCACCACAGGCCAAGGACAGGCAAGGACAGTGGGAGAGAATACCAACAATGCTTCCTGATCCTCCCACATGATAAACATGAACTAGGTGCTTTGCCTATATTATATCATTGAAACCTCATAGCAATCCTGTAAAGCAGGGATTATTATCCTTGTTTTATAAGGGATAAAGGTAATAATGAAAACCTCACCCAAGGTCATACAGTGAGGAACTAGAATTCACACCCAAATCTATCACCCAGAGCTCCAGAGTTCACTGACTGACCCCTGATCCCTAAACCATTGGTCAGTCCCCAAGAACAGACACCCAACCCCATGTGGCCTGATTCCTACATCTCAGCTGCCTGAACTGCTCCTAATCTCCCAGTTTCTTCCTGACCCCTGAAAGAATCCCAGTTTGGAGGCTCAGACATGTCACTCCACTCTGGCTTCCCTCTTTGACTGGGATTCCGTCTCACTTTTTTGATTTTCGTGAGCAGAAGGCATTGCCATCTGTTTGGCCACCCCACATCAAACCTTGTGTAGGGAACTCCTGGCTGGGTGAGTCCTGACGAGCTTGCTGCTACTGAGAGAACTCAAGGACACAGATATTCCCCCCTCCTCTTTTCCCCTGGCAGTGATCTGTGGACACAAGAACTAAGCTTACACTATTGGATGTTCCCACTCAAGACTTTGACTCTGGAACATGTGACCCAAAGATAAAGAGGCAGTGAGAAGCCATTTCAATAGAATGTGCAGGCAGCATGATGTCCATTGACTAGGGCGGTATCCAGGAGTGACAGTAGTCAGCAAGAATGACAGGGTCCCACCAGGTGTGGTGGTGGACACCTGTAGTCCAAGTGGCTTGGGAGGCTGAAGCAGGAGGATCACAAGTTCAAAGCCAGCCTCAGCAACTTAATGAGTCCCTAAGCAGCTCAGCAAGACCCTGTCTCTAAATAAACTATAAAAAAGGGCTTGGGATATGCTTCGGTGGTTAAGCACCTCTGGGTTTAATCCCTAGTACAAAAAAAAAAGACAGGGTCCTAGCCAGAATGTTCCTCCTGCTCTTCTGGCAATCCTTTAATCCTTTGATTCTATGCACCAAGAAATCCCCTTTTTGCTTAGGACAGAAAGTGGTTTTCTTTTACTTGAAATGGTTGTCTCCTGTCTCCACCTGCCAAGGGCAACCACCTCACCTGTCCAGCTTGGATATAGAACTCTACCTGACATAGGACCCCCGAGTTCGTACCGCTGCCAGGTTTACCCCTACAGGGGATGCCACCAAGCCTGCACTGCTGACAAGCTGTATGATACCTATGGACTGTGACAGGTGCGGGTTGCAAGCTTGAGGCATGGGCAGGGGCACTGCTGAAGGAACAATCCACTTAGGCTGTGCACTGAACCTGTTTTCACTGATTATACCGGGACAGAACGCAAACACTTCCTACTACATCACACTCCGTCTCCTACTTGGTGAAATCTACACTCTTCAAGGCCAGTGAAACCTACTCTGAGCTGATCCAGTCAAACTTCCAGGGATTCACACTGTCCCCCAAAACTCCGATCCCAGAATTTCAGCATCAGAAACCCTGTCCAACAATCTTGGTTTAAGAGAATTTTCCTAACTTGCTCTACAAATATCTCCCAATCTTGATTCCTCTTCTAGAGAATGTATCTGTTGTTGGGGTTTTTTTTTCTACCTACTATCCATATTTCATCCGGGGCCTATCCTTCTCAATCTATGTGGTAATGATTGGGCTGTGAGTCATGGGGGCTGTTGCAGACCCATGAGACCAGCCCTTCTATTGATGATTTTGGGAAAAGTAAGTTCCTTGTGAATCTAGAGCTGTCAGAGTCACTTTCCCATATGTAGGGAGAAAGACTGAATAATGAAAGAAGCAAAGCTGACAGTAAGAGAGACTTAAAAAAAATCTCACGATCATATTTGAGCTGCTGGATCCAGCCATAACTGAAGCTAGAGGAGCTACCATAGGTTTCTTGGATTCTTGGACCTTGCCTTGTCTATGTAAACTACTATGACTTGGGTTTCTTCCATAATCCACCAAGTGTCCTGTTTCCCTGTCCATGGGACTTCTCATCACCAGAAACCCAATACTTCCTAGGACCTGAAGAAATTGGAAATGGGGGGAAGAATTTGTTTACATTGCAGAAAAGATGAAATGAACTCAGAGAAGAAAGGCAGAAGCAAAACCAGGCAGAGAGTCTTCAATTCAGCTCCTAACACTCCACAAGACACTAGACCTCCTTCTGGGTAGTAGTTGCTCTTCTGCATCCTGAAGAACTCTGCTGTCCCTGAGAACCACTCATTTTACTCCCCTGGCTCTGCAAACATCCACTCACCTGCTGCATGAGGCTCTCTGCCTGGCTGGGCCCAGTGAGGTCTGCTGGGGAGGCTACACTCAGCCGCACTAGGAGGAAGCCTCCATCACCACCTTTGAGTTGAGAAAGAAGATGGAAGTAGTCAGTTTAGGAATAAGGATGTGCCTCCCACTAAACCCTCCTCTGCCCCCTCTGCATATAAGCGTGTGCACTCTTATGTATAAATGTGTCTTACATTTACATGGGATCTTACGTGTGCTGGCTGCAAAGAGGAATAACGATTCCTTCTCTAGGATAATTGCAGCCATTCCTGCGTCCTCCCAACAAGAGTGAAAGGCGTGGTGGCTTAAGGCACCTCCCACGCTTGAAGAAGCCAAAGGAAGAGAGAGGAGGAAGAAATGGAAGCTGAATTAGAATGTTCTAAAGTCCAGGAGGTCCTGGGTGGGGTGGAAGGAAGGGCCCCCAAAGGGAGAGAGCTGGAGAGTGGCTGGCTCCCTGGGGAGATGCCTTCTGCCAGTTCTTCCAACTTTAAATTGGTAGGGGATGGATGGGGTCATCTAATCCAGCCTTCCTGGTTTAGCAGCTCTGCAAGAAAGTTCTGCCTTTTGTTGAGCCCTAATCTTCTTGCCTTAGCTGGCAGTGGGCACACACCTGTAATCCCAGGAACATGAGAGTTGAAGCAAAAGGATTACAAGTTCTAGGCCAGCCTCAGCAACATAGCAAGGCCCTAAGCAACGTAGCAAGACCCTCTCAAAATAAAAAGATATATCTCTGAGACCTGCCAAACCATCACATATTCATTTATTAATATTTCAGGACACCCTCTATGGCAGAAAGCCCAGCAAGTACATCCAGCAGGACCCACTTTCACAGGGTTCCAGCTACTCAGAGAGCAATAATTGGCTATGACCCCCACAGCCTTCCCCTCTGTGTGGCTATGGCTGGACCAGAGGCTCTCAAAGGCTGAGGACCAGGTCTTTTAAACAAGAGCTGGGACCTTGCCACATGCACCGTAGTTACTCAGCACTCACTTCAGGGAAGGTTGGAGCTGGAAAGGCCCCCAGTGCTCCTCCAGTGCAATCCCTGATAGCTACGGGTGGGGAAACTGAGGCTCAGAGAGGGAGAGGGACTGGGCCAGGTTTGCTCAGCTTGTTAAGGCAGAGCCAGGACCACTAGGAGACCATGAAGAGGCCACATTGGTGAGAGGTCAGCATAGACCCACACTCACCCAACCTTCCTCCCACCTCTTGAAGCATGCAGGCATCCAGAGACCCCAACCCCCAATCCTAAAGATCACACGGGGAAGTCACTTACCTGCAGGGACTTCTGTGGTATGCCTTGTCTGAGCAGTGGTGGGAGAGGCTATTGGGGACTCTGGTGTGGCTGTGGCTTTGCTGAAGGTGAAGTGTGTCTCTTGGCTGCTACTGGCTGCAGAGGGATGGACAGAAGGAAGAGGGCTCCTGCTGGTGGGGAAGGACCCCGTGGTTGTGCCCTCTGTGGCAAAAGTCTCTGAGGAGGTGGAGATCTGGATGGTGGCTGCCTCTGAGGAGCTGTAGACGGAGGCTCTGGGCCCAGCAGAGGAAGTCACTGTGCCCACCGTTGACCCAATGGCCGTGGAGTGTGTACGAGGTCCCAAGACCTCCAAGTGGTGTGTTATCCCAGCAGAGAGAGCTGAGGTTTCCTCCCAGGGGCTGGTGCTGCCTGCCACCAAGGTTCCACTGGGGGTGGGGGTGGAGGTCTGGGCTGCTGCTGTTTCTCTCTCTGTGCCGAGACTGGTGGGCAGTGGGGCCTCAGGGGTGGCGTCAGGGGAGGCTGACTCTGAGGCGCTGGCTGTTGACAAGGTCTCAGCAGAGGCTGTGGTCCTGGAGACATGTGATTTGGCCTCAGTGGAGGCGGACAGAGCCGATGTCTCAGAGGTAGACATGGCCTGCACTCCTATGGGGCTGTAGTTTGAGTCCAAGGTCCCAGAGGTGGTGGCCCACAGAGTGTTAGCTAAATAAATAATGAGAAAGCAAAATGGAATATTGAGCAGTCATAAAAAAGAACAGTTCACTGGGGGTGGGAAATGGGAGTTGCTATTCAATGGGAAGAAAATTTTACTTTTGCCAGTTGTAAGTTCTAGAAATCTGCTGCACAGTGTGCCTGCGGGAACAATACCATACTGTGCTCTAAAAATCTGCTGAAGGTAGATCTCATGTCAGGTGCTTTTACCACACACACACACACACACACACACACACAAACAAAAACAAAAAAACTAAGGGAATAAAATCAGAGAGACAAAATATGAAGTCACGAACCTGAACTTAAAATATGAAATAAATTAAAACATTTTTCTTCCCTTGTCAAACACACATACACACACACACACACACACACACGGCAAAATAAAAGAGATTTCTCATAGAAATGTGAGTTTACCACTAGGCTTCACTTGGGTAAAAAAGGAGTATATGGATATATATATCAAATATATGTATATGCTGAGCACTAATCAACCTTACTGATACTCTAAACAATAATGTAGCTATGGTACTGATGACCTAATGTAACCTATTGGTATAAATAAACGTGATCACTTGGACAAGAAGCCACTCTGCCACTTTCCTGCCTTTGCACCTTGACACTGGGTCTCCCCTCTTTATTATTATTTCTTTATAACTAGCACCCAATGTTGGGGCAGAAGAAGAGTTTTCTCCCCAAAAGGCCTACCAGTCCACAGAGAGTTTGGGACCATATAATCACCTTAATAGAGACCCTTCCGGACTGTTGATAGGTAACGGGGGAGGGAGTAGCTTACTTATGCCTGGAACAGGCTTTTGACCTGCATCTATTTCATCGGCTGGTACTGATCCCTAATCAGTAGGGTAATTCTCTATCTCTATATGACGCTCAACAACGTCATCAGGCCGAGCTTTCTCTCCTACTTAGCAAGGCTGGACATACCCTAAATACTGCTGATCTTACTGCCTTGCTGACAGAGATAAGTTCTTGTTGTCCTTTTTATCAAGAAAGTGGGACACTAAATTTGAGAGACTGGGAGAAAATAGGTGAAACGCTTCACAAGAAGCCACAGACTTCTATACCTGTGCTTCAAACTTGGTTTCTTTGTAGAGATGCAATTGATAAAACCTCTATCAACCTGCCTGCTCTTCTCCTTCTGTGCCTGGCTATGCGGTCCCTTTAAATCCCCGGCCGCTCCCCCCACAGCAGTGGCACAGCCCTGGCAACAACACTCTGCCCTGAGCTGTCCTGGAGCCTCCCACACTTATGACTCCTCTAATTCACTGTCATTGCCTCCTTGGCTGGCTGTGGCAGCCACCCTGCCCCCAGCTAGATCCCAGTTAATTGAGTGCTTGGGACAGCTGTGGAGCAGGGGAGTCTCCTAACTTACCTGTCTGTAAGATAAATTCTGCTACCCAACCTAAATATGATCATTTACCTTTTGCTGTATTTAAAGAGTTACAACCTTTAAACAAAAGGAAAAATACAAGGTTTGACTCTACTGTCATTGAAACATGTTTATCAGTTATTTTAAGTAGACCTAAATTAATTTCTTTGTTTAAATGTACAGTCAATTATAGGGTTATTGAGCACAAATACTAATGTCATGGTAATAAATACTTTTATGGTATGGCCTTATGCATGGCCTCAAGAGGCCACCCTGGTCTGGGGCAAAGGAAACAAAAATAAACAAGTGTCCAAAAGCTCCCTGTGGCTAGCTACCATGCTCTATCCTTTCTAATCCACAACAAATCATTACTGATAGTCAACCATATGTGGAAACTGTTACAAGATGTATAAGAGTTAAAATTTTAAAAACGGAAAAACTAACTATCCACAAAAAATGCAAACTGCAACATCATGCTTTAAGAAAATTATCTTATAAAAGAAAAAATATGGTAACAACAGTTTTACTTACCTCTTAACTTCTGCTGGATCTCTAACTTTCCTAGCCTTATATTTAAAATGTAAATTATAGAACCTACAAGATTTATGAGGCTTATGAAAAACCAGTTAAGACGAAAGAAAAAAAGTGTCTCTTTTAAATTCAAACTGCTTGACTGGCTGTCTTATCTGTGTTCAGCTGGCTTTCTTGACCAGTTCCTCCCTAATGTTACAACACAGAAGACAAAAGTAGAAACATTCTAAATGCACAAACTTTCTTTTTGAAAAAAAGCTTTTTCTTAAGAATTTCACAGGCTTCCAACTGGCTCTTATTGAGCTAAAAATACACTCTGATCTGATGAAAAAGTTAGTATTACGATGATGTAAGTTTTTAAGTATTCTATATAAGTTGATGTATTTTTCTGATTCGTCTTGTTTTATCTAACTATAAAAGTTTTTATACTCTGGGCTGGGGATGTGGCTCAAGTGGTAGCGAGCTCGCCTGGCATACGCGGGGCGCTGGGTTCAATCCTCAGCACGACATAAAAATAAAGATGTTGTGTCCACCAAAAACTAAAAAATAAATATTAAAAAAAAATTCTCTCTCTTTAAAAAAAAAAAGTTTTTACATTTTGTCTTTATCTAAATGCCAATTTCTCCAGAGTTAAGTCTCAAATACATTCAAAAATTTCTTTTAATAAATCCTTAGGAAGATATAAATATGGTTGTGTTGGGAGTGGGCCTGATAAGTATCAAGGACAAAAGTGCCAGCTAACCTGAAACTCTTGATTTCAGTGTCCATGATACCTGTTAGAGTTCTATACCTGACATTTCCAATTGTACAGGCTTGTCTTATATCTACATATTATGTACTTGATATCAAAATTGACATTTAAACGTAAATTATATCTCCAATATTTTCAGTTCTTCCTCTAAACAACTGAGCAATCATAAATAAAAATTTAATAATTAAATGGATCCAAATATTTAATTCAAGTCATATAATTAAATATATAGATGTCTTTAAGGCTCTGACTTATGAGGTTTTTCTAGGGAACTAAACAATAAAGTCTTAATTTCTAAAAAATATCTAAAACATAATATCCATTACTTCTAAAATTTTTCTTCAAAAAACAGGGATGGTTAATACTATTAATCACGTTTTTCTTATGTTTTTATGTTACAATTAAAATAAGTAAATTAATTTAACATAAATGGGATTAATCTTCTTAAGTATAGTTTCTTAAATACATAAATTAAAAACTACAACTGATGTCAAACTGATCTCTCATTTTTTTTCCAGTTGTTAAAAAAACAGGACACTGCCTCCTTTTTTTATTTAACTCCTTCTTTAAAACAGGCTTTACAGAAAATTAAGAAGGATTATCAACAATAATGGTGGATCAACTTTCAATATCAAATGTGCCATTGTCATGGATAGTTTTTGTTAAAACACCTTATGGTTTCACAACAGTGGTTACTATTATAACCAAAAATTATATGTATATATATTAAAATAATTATATTGTCCTCATTTTTCAGGCTGTAATATTTTACCTCTTTGCTGTTATGTATACTCAGTTAATTACTAATGGTCATGCTAAAATTTTATCCTTAACAGAAATGAACATTCATGTTTTATAACTTACTTATTAAAAAACTTTATATCTCCAATATTTGTAGTTCTTTCTCTTCTATCAAATTGTATTAACAGATATTTTAACACCAACTGATTTTCACATGCCTCATGATGGACAATTCTCATTGTTATATCAGGTTCCTTAGTTATATCCCTCTTTCTTAATTTCTACCATTCCTCTTGTATATGGATTAAAGGTATATACAGATAAAAGTAAATAAAGAGGAGTAAATCTGTTTTTATTAATGATAAACGAAATAACTATTATACCCTGCCTCAGCTCTCTCCACAGCAAACTAAATTTGCCACTTTTATCCTAATGCTAAAATTGTTTTCTACTACTTTAAATGTTATTACAATTTTAGCTAAACTAACTCCTCATATTTCTGTAGCTGTGTTATCTCCTCATTTGGATTCCAATTTACTATCTCTTTTTTTTAACCCTTGAAACTCTTTTGCAGTGTCATAAATCCCATCTTCCTCGATCATATACACAGCCATACCAAAATTCCTGACCTTTGACGGAAAGTAATGCTCACACAGATAAAGCTATAAAATCCCTTTGTCTTTATTTTCAGATGCTGTAAAACCCATGGATTTTTTTTCATCAAAATGCCCAATCACTAATAAAAATGTTTTCCATCTCTTCTCAACAGGTTCATGCTATAGTCAACAACTATTCTCACCTTTTAGGCCCCCATGTGAAAATCTGTAAATCCATGAGGCCTACATTCTAATACACTTTGACAAATGGATGTTACCCTTGTCCCTCCTTTTCATCCTAACTCCTTTCTTCATGTTTTTATTCATACTCATTCTGGGTTCATTTGAGCTAGTGCCCAAAGGTCTAATAAGGTATCTACTTACATTTCTCATTTATTACTTTGTTTTGCCACCCTATTCGTTTAAAAATGGATAATGCCCCTACATATGCATCTCATACTTTTACACAATTTTGAAATCAATAAAATATAATTTTAAATCATAAACTTCCTCATAATCCTACCAGACAGTCTTTGGTTAAACAACACATCATACTCTTAAAACTTGCCTTTTAAAACAAAACTAAGGGAGAATCTAGCCTCTCTCATATTAATAATGCTTTAAGTATTTCTTTATTTTACAGTTAATGCACTCATCACATGCAATACAAAATGAATACTCACAATTGATCATCTGCTTTGAATAGACATTTTATTCTTAAACGGCCATTACCAAAAATTTATGTAATATATAGGTTTCCATCAGACCCAGGATGACAAGACTCTATGTCTCTGATCACATGGGGAAAAGGATAGGCTGCTATGCTTACACCAACAGGTTCAATTTGGAGTCCAGCTCAGTGTGTGAGACCTATCAATTATGATTGGACATCAAGGACTTCACAACCTGATCCCCAAGTTTCATTTGATCCTTGATGAAGAGAGTCCCACCAAACAAGAGGACAATTATCACTCTCCTCAAAAGAAAAGATACACTGAAAGAGGATCCCAAGATACTAGACTTCCAATGACTTAGAGGATATAAAATCATTAACAGCCTCAGCTCAACAGCAATTGGCTCAAACAGGGTTAAATGTACTCAAGAAAACTTAGTTACTACTTTGATTAGTACATTCAACAAAACTCTGTAAATGCTTTGGTCATAACAATAATGTTATTCTGTTGTTGTGCCCCAGCTATGAAAATTCAGTACAGTCAGACTCCTTGACTTCTAAAACCCATTATAATATCTGGGTTCTCTTGGCTGAAATTGTTATATACCTGCAAAATGTCTCATGGTACCCATCATTGTATTAGCAGATTAACTGTGTTCTTACCATCCCCACAGGATTTAATAGGCCATCATCCGGCACAATGCATCCATAAAAGGTCTATTCCCCTTGATAAAAACTGTGAGGATTCAGTGAGCCTTCTCTCTAAGGCAAAATTTGACGCTTTGACATTTTCCTTAGTGGGTATCCCTCGACTGGCTGTCGAGGCTTACAAAACCACTATAAAACTGAACTGTGCTATGGTAAAAATATTAATCATACCTCTATGGCAATTAATATGCTTAATAAGAACAAAAACAACATCAGCAAGCCGTACTTGACAATTGGGCCACAATTAATTATTTGCTATTATTACATCATAAAGGATGTTAGGAGCTTAATAATATATGTTGCTTCAATTTAAGTGATAATAGTAATTCTATCTCAAAGGAGTTAGACTACCTTAAAGATATCATTATAAAGGTCCGACAAGATGATGGAGGTCCATACTTATTGGATTGGCTAACTTCGTGGTTACCCAACTTTATTTGGGCCAAACAATTATTCATAGGTGGATATTTACTAATATTGGGATTATTATGTTGTGCTTGCTGTTGCCAATGTTTACACAATTTTCTACCCCCACTGACATTTAAGAGAAAACAAATATTATATATTAAAAAGGCCATAAAAAACAAAAAAGGGTAGATGTAGGGATTCTGACTATGGAAATGTACAGGGAAGTGTTCCCCTGGGTAAGGAAACTCCGGGGGATAACAGGCACCATGTTTCCCACCCTTACAATGCCCTGCAATCTCTCTTAGGATCTAGTAATACAGCTAATATATGTGCAATGTCTAGCTGGTATGCCACTGCCCTGAGAAGCCTCTGTGTTAGAGTCTCATCAAGCCTCAACCTGGATTGCAGGCACATAGCTCCTGGGAATAGAGGAACTTGTTGCTAGATAACTACAATGTTTCACCAAGATCCCGTGCTCCTGGAGCTGCCTGCCTAACAGTAATATCAGACAATGGACGTTCTTGGACAGCACCAAGCCCTTAACATTGCATATTTTAACTATGAAATGTAACTGCAGAATAAGGAACCTTACTGATACTCTAAACAGTAATGTAGGTATGGTACTAATCACCTAACGTAACCTGTTGGTATAAATAAACGTGGCCACTTGGACAGGAGTCACTCTGCCAGTTTCCTGACTCTGAGGCACTTACCTCTGTATCTACCGTCTTTATTATTATTCCTTTACAGAGAACCTCTTACTTTACTCTCTGGCCTCCCCATTGTATCTTAGGACTTGTGTTATGTGAATGTATTATCTAATCAACAAACAATAAGGAAAATATATTAGTAAATTAAGCTTATAAAAATAGAAGCACAATGGGAAGACTGTGAGTTTGGGAGTCAAACTGACTCTCATCTGAAGCCCCCTGCCATATTTCTAGGACAATTTAACTATGTCTTAAAACTTGTTTCCTCGCCTGTGAGGTGAGTAATGTCGCCCAGCTCCTGACATTGTTTGGGAGGAGACATTAGAGGCAAATGCAAAGCTTCAAGCACTCCTCCTGATGACAGAGACGACACTGCTGGTGACAGTGCCTACTGGACATGAAATATGTGTAGGTCACCCCTGAGTAGCATACAAAAGGTATTCCTTAAAGTGGTTGTGCTCAGAGGCACAGGACAGAGTGCCAGAGAGTGGAGCTGGAGGCTGAAGGCTGACCAGGAGCCGGGTTCACACAGCAGCCTCTGAACGTGACTGCTCCCTGAGAATTATTCGTTGTCACAGAGATGTAGCTCTGAGACCTCCCACACCCTCACCCCACTGTCATTTATTAATATTTCAGGACACTATCCATGGCACAGAGCCCTGTAAGTACATCCAGCAGGCCCCACTTTCACAGGGTCGCAGCTGCTCAGAGAGCAATAATTGGTTCTGACCCCCACAGCCTCCCCTTTGTGTGGCTATGGCTGGACCAGAGGCTTTCAAAGGCCGAGGACCAGGGCTTTTAAATAAGAGCTGGGACCTTGCCACATGCACCATAGTTACTCAGCACTTCACTTCATGGAGCTGGAAAGGCCCCCAGTGCTCCTCCAGTGCAATCCCTGATAGCTACGGTGAGGAAACTGAGGCTCAGAGAGGGAGAGGGTCAGGGCCAAGTTCACTCAGCTAGTTAAGGCAGAGTGAGGATCTCAGGCCACTTCTCCAGACATGCAGCTGACACGCTTTTCATACACCCCCTAACTCTGCTCAGGGCTGACTTTGGCAAAAGCACTAGAAGACCATGAAGAGGCCACATTGGTGAGAGGTCAGCATAGTCCCACACCCACCCGTCCTTCCTCCCACCTCCTGAAGCATGCAGGCATCCCAGAGACCCCAAACCCCCAATCCCAAGGGTCACACGGGGAAGTCACTTACCTGCAGGGACTTCTGTGGTCTGCCTTGTCTGAGCAGTGGTGGGAGTGGCTGTTGGGGACTCCAGTGGGGCTGTGGCCTTGCTGAAGGTGAAGTGTGTCTCTTGGCTGCTATTGACTGTAGAGGGATGGACAGAAGGAAGAGGGCTCCTGCTGGTGGGGAAGGACCCCGTGGTTGTGCCCTCTGTGGCAAAAGTCTCTGAGAGGGTGGAGACCTGGATGGTGGCTGCCTCTGAAGAGCTGTAGACGGAGGCTCTGGGCCCAGCAGAGGAAGTCACTGTGCCCACCATTGACCCAAAGTCTGTGGAGTGTGTACCAGGTCCCGAGACCTCCAAGTGGTGTGTTGTCCCAGCAGAGAGGGCTGAGGTTTCCTCCCAGGGGCTGGTGCTACCTGCCACCAAGGTTCCACTGGGAGTGGGCGTCTGGGCTGCTGCTGTTTCTCTCTCTGTGGTGCGACTGGTGGGCAGTGGGGCCTCAGGGGTGGAGTCAGGGGAGGCTGACTCTGAGGTGCTGGCTGCTGACAAGGTCTCAGCAGAGGCTGTGGTCTTGGGGATGTGTGATTTGGCCTCAGTGGAGGTGGACAGAGCTGATATCTCAGAGGTGGACACGGCCTGCCCTCCTGTAGGGCTATAGTCTGAGTCCAAGGTCCCAGAGGTGGTGGCCCACAGAATGTTAGCTAAATAAATAATGAGAAAGCAAAATGGAATATTCAGCAGTTATGAAATAGAACAATTTATGGGGGGGGGGAATGGGAATTGCTATTCAATGGGAACAAAATTTCAGTTTTGCCTGTTCAAAGTTCTAGAAATCTGCTGCACAGTGTGCCTGCGTGAACAATTCTGTACTGTGCACTTAAAAATTGCCGAGGGTCCCTCTGCTTCCTGCTTGCCTCATCCTGGGCTACTTTCCTCCTTTAAACTCTTCCGCCCTGATGTTCTGCCTCATTTTGGGCCCAGAGCAATGGAGCTGGTCATCAATGGACTGAGACCTCTGAAACCAATAAAATCCTCAGGTCCAAGGCTGAGAAGGAACATACTGCAATAAGGAGACTTTACAAACACCAATGGTGACTTTTAATGTATCACAAGCCCCAGGTGCATAGCTTTGGACTTACTTGATTGACCATTTGTTTCTTTACCACAGTGCATGGGAATATCTATTTCACAATCTTGAAAATTTGTCTAACAATTTCTCAAACATCAACAGGTGTGGATTGCTTATGTTGTGGTTTGTATAAGTGTCCCCCAGAGGTCTCTGTATTACAGGTTTAGGCCCCAGGCAGTGGAGGCTTGTGGGAGAACCTTAGTTCATGGGGATTGCCCTTGAAGACAGTTGTTGGGACTGCAGCCCCTTCCTCTTCCTCTCTTCTGTTCCCTTGCCCTACGGTATGCGTTTTTTTCCTGTAATACACACTGCCCACCATAATGTGTTGTCTTACCACAAACCCAAAAGCAATAGGCTTAACTGATCATGGACTGAAACCTCCAAAACTTAGAGCCAAAATCAGCCTTTTCTCCTTATAAGTCTATTACCTCGTCAGACTGACTCCTGCCTGAAACACAGAGGAGGTGGAGCTGACTGACTCTGGCCCATGACACAGAGGAGGAGACCTGCACAAGTGGAGGAGGAGAACGCACTGAGACCCCATCTACCAACATGTGGCTGTCCCAGCCACTTCTGTCTAGAGACATGAACCAAGACTGGGAAGACCATCACCAAGGCCCCTGCAGGCCTGATTACACCAGAGGCGAGGTATTGGTAACCTGCAGAGACACCACAAAATTATAGTGTAGAAACTATAATACCTCAAATCTGCACTGCTAGAAAGGAAGACACATGAACAACATGAAAAAGCAAGGGAAGAAAATGCTCCAAACAGACCAAGATGTTCCAATAACAGAATCCATTGACAGCACAGTGGATGAAATGTCAGAGAAGGAGTTCAGAATGTACATAATTAAAGTGATCTGTGAAGCATAGACTAATATAAGAGAGCAAATACAGGCAATGATTGATCACTCCAACAAAGAGATAAGAAAGCAAATACAGGTAGCAAGGATTACTTTAAGACAGAGATAGAGACTCTGAAAACACACACACACACACACACACAAATACTTGAAATGAAGGAAACAATAAACCAAATAAAAAAATTTAATAGAAAGCGTCACCAACAGACTAGATCACATGGAAGACAGAACCTCAGGCAATGAAGACAAAATTTATAATCTGGAAAACAAAGTAGACCACACAATGAAGATGATAAGAAACCATGAACAGAATGTTCAAGAATTATGGAATAAAATGAAAAGACCAAATCTAAGAATTATCTGGATAGAGGAATGCAAAGAGATACAAACCAAAGGAATGCACAATCTCAGAAATAATAATATCAATAATATCAGAAAATTTCCCAAACATGAAGAATGAGTTGGAAAATCAAATGCAAGAGGCTTACAGGACACCAAATGTACAAAACTACAACAGGTCCACACCAAGGCACATTATAATAAAAATGCCTTGCATACAGAATAAGGATAGAATTTTAAAGTCACAAGAGAAAAGTTTCAGATTACATACAGAGGGATTCCAATTCAGATCTCAGCAGATTTCTCAACCCAGACCCTCAAACCCAGGAGATCTTTGAACAACATATACCAAGCTCTGAAAGAAAATGGACGCTGCCCTCTATCACCACTTCTATTCAATATAGTTCTCGAAACACTGGCCAGAGCAATTAGACAGACGAAAGAAATTAAAGGCATAAAAATAGGAAAGGAAGAACTTAAATTATCACTATTTGCAGATGACATGATTCTATACCTAGAAGACCCAAAAGGGTCTACAAAAAAACTACTAGAACTAATAAATGAATTCAGCAAAGTGGCAGGATATAAAATCAACACGCATAAATCAAAGGCATTTCTGTATATCAGCGACAAAACTTCTGAAACGGAAATGAGGAAAAACACTCCATTCACAATATCCTCAAAAAAAATAAAATACTTGGGAATCAACCTAACAAGAGAGGTGAAAGATTTATATAATGAAAACTACAAAACCCTAAAAAGAGAAGTAGAAGAAGATCTTAGAAGATGGAAAAATATACCCTGTTCATGGATAGGCAGAACTAACATCATCAAAATGGCGATATTACCAAAAGTTCTCTATAGGTTTAATGCAATGCCAATCAAAATCCCAACGGCATTTCTTGTAGAAATGGATAAAGCAATCATGAAATTCATATGGAAAAATAAAAGACCCAGAATAGCAAAAGCAATTCTAAGCAGGAAGTGTGAATCAGGCGGTATAGCGATACCAGACTTAAAACTATATTACAGAGCAATAGTAACAAAAACAGCATGGTACTGGTACCAAAACAGGAGGGTGGACCAATGGTACAGAATAGAGGACACAGAGACTAATCCACAAAGCTACAACTATCTTATATTTGATAAAGGAGCTAAAAGCATGCAATGGAGGGAGGATAGCATCTTCAACAAATGGTGCTGGGAAAACTGGAAATCCATATGCAACAAAATGAAACTGAATCCCCTCCTCTCGCCATGCACAAAAGTTAACTCAAAGTGGATCAAGGAGCTAGATATCAAATCAGAGACTCTGCGTCTGATAGAAGAAAAAGTTGGCTCCGATCTACATATTGTAGGGTCGGGCTCCAAATTCCTTAATAGGACACCCATAGCACAAAAGTTGATAACAAAAATCAACAAATGGGACTTACTTAAACTGAAAAGTTTTCTCTCAGCAAGAGAAACAATAAAAGAGGTAAATAGGGAGCCTACATCATGGGAACAAATTTTTACTCCTCACACTTCAGATAGAGCCCTAATATCCAGAGTATACAAAGAACTCAAAAAATTAAACAATAAGAAAACAAATAACCCAATCAGCAAATGGGCCAAAGACCTGAACAGACACTTCTCAGAGGAGGACATACAATCAATCAACAAGTACATGAAAAAATGCTCACCATCTCTAGCAGTCAGAGAAATGCAAATCAAAACCACCCTAAGATACCATCTCACTCCAGTAAGATTGGCAGCCATTATGAAGACAAACAAAAACAAGTGCTGGAGAGGATGTGGGGAAAAGGGTACTCTTGTACATTGCTGGTGGGACTGCAAACTGGTGCGGCCAATCTGGAAAACAGTATGGAGACTCCTGGGAAAGCTGGGAATGGAACCACCATTTGACCCAGCTATTGCCCTTCTTGGACTTTTCCCTGAAGACCTTAAAAGAGCATACTACAGGGATACTGCTACATCGATGTTCATAGCAGCACAATTCACAATTGCTAGACTGTGGAACCAACCCAGATGCCCTTCAATAGATGAATGGATAAAAAAAATGTGGCATTTATACACCATGGAGTATTACGCAGCACTAAAAAATGACAAAATCATAGAATTTGCAGGGAAATGGATGGCACTAGAGCAGATTATGCTTAGTGAAGCTAGCCAATCCCTAAAAAACAAATACCAAATGTCTTCTTTGATATAATGAGAGCAACTAAGAACAGAGCAGGGAGGAAGAGCAGGAAGAAAAGATTAACATTAAACAGATACATGAGGTGGGATGGAAAGGGAGAGAAAAGGGAAATTGCATGGTAATGGAGGGAGACCCTCATTGTTATACAAAATTACATATAAGAGGTTGTGAGGGGAATGGGAAAATAAACAAGGAGAGATATGAATTACAGTGGATGGGGTAGAGAGAGAAGATGGGAGGGGAGGGAGGGGGGATGGTAGAGGATAGGAAAGGTAGCAGAATACAACAGTTACTAATAGGGCATTATGTAAAAATGTGGATGTGTAACCGATGTGATTCTGCAATCTGTATTTGGGGTAAAATTGGGAGTTCATAACCAACTTGAATCTAATGTATGAAATATGATATGTGAAGAGCTTTATAATGTTTTGAACAACCAATAAAAAAAATTAAAAAAAAAAAAAAAAAAAAAAAAGAAAATGGACGCTAACCAAGAATCTTATATTCAGAAAAATTAAGCTTCAAATTTGATGACAAAATAAAAACCTTCCATGACAAACAAAATTTACAACAAGAAAGCCTGTACTATAGAACATTCTCAGCAAAATATTCCATGGCGAGGAAATGAAAAACAACAATGAAAATCAGCAAAGGGAGGAACTATGCTAAAGGAAAGCCAATCAAAGGAGAAACCAAGTCAAGTTAAAAACAAAAAATAAACCAAAATGGCCAGAAATACAAACCATATTTCAATGATAACCCTGAAAGTTAATGGCCTAAACTCATCAATTAAAAGACATAGACTGGCAGATTGGCTAAAAATAAATAAAATAAAAGCCCCAACAATAGGCTGACTTCAAGAGACTCATCTCATAGGAAAAGCCATCCACAGACTGAAGGTGAAAGGTTGGGAAAAAACATACCACTCACATGGACTGCGTAAACAAGCAGGGATTTCCACCCTCATATCAAATAAAGTAGACGTCAAACCAAAGATAGTTAGAAGGGATAAAGATGGTCATTTCTTACTGCTTAAGGGAATCATACATCAATGAGACATAACAATCATAAATATCTATGCCCCAAACAATGGGGTATCCATGTACATAAAACAAACCCTTCTCAATTTCAAGAATCAAATAGACCACAACACAATAATACTGAGTGACTTTAACTCACCTCTCTCACCACTAGGAGAGAGAGGTGAGTTAATATAGGTAGCAAGGATTACTTCAAGTCAGAGATAGAGAACCTCTTAGGCACTAGAACAGAGACCCTGTGCCTAATAGATGAAAAAGTAGGCCCAAATCTTAATCATGTTGGCTTAGGACCTGACTTCCTGAACAAGACTCCTAAAGCACAAGAAGTAAAATCAAGAATCAATAAATGGGATGGATTCAAACTAAAAAGCTTCTTTTCAGAAAAGGAAACAATCAATAATGTGATGAGAGAACCTACACAATGGGAAAAAAATCTTTACCACACACACCTCAGACAGAGCACTAATCTCCAGGATATATAAATAACTGAAAAAAAAATAACAGCAAAAAAACCCCCCCAAATAACCCAATCAATAAAAGGGCTAAGGAACTGAACAGACACTTTACAGAAGAAGAAATACAATCAATCAACAGACATGAAAAAATGTTCAAATCATCTCTAGTAATTAGAGAAATGCAAATCAAAACTACTCTAAGATTTCATCTCACTCCAGTCAAATGGCAATTATCAAGAATACAAGCTATAATAAGTGTTGGCAAGGATGTGGGGGAAAAGGTACACTCATACATTGTTTGTGGGACTACAAATTGGTGCAACCACTATGGAAAGCAGTATGAAGATACATCAGAAAACTTTGAATGGAACCATCATTTGACCCAGCTATCTCACTCCTTGGTTTATGCCCAAAGGACTTAAAATCAGCATACTATAGTGATGCAGCCACATCAATGTTTATAGCAGCTCAATTCACAATCGCTAAACTATGGAACCAACCTAGATGCCCTTCAACAGAGGAATGGATAAAGAAAATGTGCTACATATGCACAATGAAATATTACTCAGTATTAAAGAAGAATGGCATTTGCAGGTAAATGGATGGAATTAGAATCTATCATGCTAAGTGAAATAAGCCAATCCCAAAAAGCAAAAGCTGAATATTTTCTCTAATTAGCAGATGCTGACCCATAGTGGGGCAGGGGCATAGGGAAGAATGAAGGAACTTTGGTTTGTGGAAAGAGGAGTCAGGAGAGGGATTGTGGAGATGGGAAGGACGGTAGAAAGAGACAGACATTATTACCCTATATACATGTATGATTACACTAGTGGAGTGACTCTGAACCATGTACAGCCAGAGGAATGAGAATTGTGCTCCATTTGTGTACTATATGTCAAAATGCATTCCACTGGAAAATTAATTAATTAATTTAGAAATTAGTTGATTATCTCAAGTATAGTGATGGAAAGCTGAGTAACACAGCATCTCAGTATTTTTTAAATCCTTTGTTGTCTAACTTGGTAATGCATTTTCCATATATTGAATGATTATCTATATTGACTTTTAAAATATTTTTAGGGCTAGGATTGTAGTTCAGTGGCGAAATGCTTGCCTTACACATATGAGGCACTGGGTTCAATCCTCAGTACCACATAAAAATAAATAAATAAAATAAAGGTATTGTGTCCATCTACAACTAAAATTTGTAGATTTTAATCTACAGTGCCTCACATGTGCAAAGAGAATGCTCTACTACTGAGCTACAACTCCAGCCCTATATTGACTTTTTATTTAAAAATTTTTTAAATTAGTGCCTATTGTCATGCATAAATATGAGTTCATTTTGACTTAATCATACAGTCATGGAATATAATTCAGTCTACAGTACTTTCCCTTCCTCTCCCTCCCCTGTTCCCTGTCCTCTACTGATCTTTCTTATGTGTATTTAGAGTTTTTAAAAATAAACATCACATTGGATTTCAACTTTAAGTATATTGATCTTTAAAGTCATTAATGTGTTCGGTTTTTTATTTCCTTTTAATCTTTATGATGTCTCTAGCTATATGTTACCTTTGATATATAGAAATTTGACTTTATTGCCAGACATGGTGGGGCACACCTATCATCCCAGCAACTTGGGAGGCGGAGGCAGGAGGATTGCAAGCTATAGACCAGCCTCAGCTACTTAGTGAGACCCTTAGCACCTTAGCGAGACCCTGTCTCAAAAATAAAAATAAAATATATATTAAGAAAAGGGGCCTGGGAGGCTGGGGATAAGCTCAGTTGATAGAGTGCTTGCCTCACATGCACAAGGCCCTGGGTTCAATCCCAAGCGTACACACACACACACATACACACACACACACAATAAATAAATAAATAAAAATAGAAAAGGGAGCTGGGGATGTACCTCAGTGGTAAAGCACCTTTGGGTTCAATCCCTAATACCAAAATAAGAAAAGAAAAATATCAAAAAAGAAATTAGATTTATTTACATTTATTTAGGATTGTGTATCTCCTTTCATCAAAATAGTTTAGAGATCTAATTTTAAAAAGGAAAAAAAAAACATGAGGAGAGTACTTTCTTCAATTTCTGCTTAATGATAAGAATGCGCAATGATACTGGTTATCAATCCAGGATGTAAGTAGAACCATTCTCCCTTAAAAAATAAACAACAACAAAATCTGTTGAGGGTCAATCTCATGTTAAATGTTCCCACCACAATAAAAACAAAATAAGAGATTAAAATCACAGAGACACAGTATGAAATCACAAATATGAATAAAACATTTTTCTTCCCTTGAGGGATGAAAAAAAGCATAGCTTTATCACAGAGAGACTTCCACAAAGGCTGTGGTTGCCAAAAAGAGGAGCTGTATTTGCTGAGAGTCTCTCACTTTACCCCCTGGCCTAGAGGTCTTTGGTACTTTGAGGATTTTAAATAATGTGAATGTATTATCTAATCAACAAAAATAAAGAAAAGTATTATAAATAAAAATATATTAAGGCCAGCTTATAAAATAGAAGTACAGCATAAAGGCTAAAGCTTTGCAATGAAATAAACACTCATTTGAATCCCATTGTCATATTTCTAGGACAATTTAGTTACTGTCTTTACATTGTCACTGTCAGATGGGGCAACAATTCCCAGCTCTGGATGTTGTTTGGGAGGACACGTTGGAGGCAATGGCAAATGCAAAGCTTCAAGCACTCCTCCTGACAGCAGAGAGGACACTCTGGTGCCAGTGCCTACGGGTGTCAAATATGTGTAAGTCACCCCTGAGTAGCATACAAAAGGTATTCCTTAAAGTGTTTGTGATTAATATGTCTTGTCACATGCCCAGAAAGTTAGGGAAAGATAAGGATACTCAGAGTTGAAACATAAGGACAGAATGACAGAGAGCAGAGCTGGAGGCTGCAGGCTGACCAGGAACTGGGTCAACCCAGCAGCCTCTGAACGTGACTGCTCCCCAAGAATTAAACGTTGTCACAAACATGTAGCCCTGAGATCTCCCACACTCTCACCCCACTGTCATTTATCAATATTTCATTACTCTCTATGGGACAGAGCCCAGAAAGTACATCCAGCAGGCCCCAGTTCACAGGGTCGCAGCTGCTTATAGAGCAATAATTGGCTCTGACCCCCACAGCCTTCCCTCTGTGTGGCTAAGGCTGGACCAGAGGCTC
The DNA here is from genome assembly GCF_021218885.2 of Marmota monax. Taxonomy (NCBI): domain Eukaryota; kingdom Metazoa; phylum Chordata; class Mammalia; order Rodentia; family Sciuridae; genus Marmota; species Marmota monax. The sequence continues at coordinate 7,149,563 of NW_026693473.1, read as the reverse complement.
TCAAAGGCTGAGGACCAGGTCTGTTAAACAAGAGCTGGGACCTTGCCACATGCACCATAGTTACTCAGCACTCACTTCAGGGAAGGTTGGATCTGGAAAGGCCCCCAGTGCTCTTCCAGTGCAATCCCTGATAGCTACGGGTGGGGAAACTGAGGCTCAGAGAGGGAGAGAGACTGGGCCAGGTTTGCTCAGCTTGTTAAGGCAGAGCCAGGACCATTAGGAGACCATGAAGAGGCCACATTGGTGAGAGGTCAGCATAGACCCACACCCACCCGTCCTTCCTCCCACCTCCTGAAGCATGCAGGCATCCCAGAGACCCCAAGCCCCCAATTCCAAAGATCACACAGGGAAGTCACTTACCTGCAGGGACTTCTGTGGTCTGCCTTGTCTGAGCAGTGGTGGGAGAGGCTATTGGGGACTCTGGTGTGGCTGTGGCCTTGCTGAAGGTGAAGTGTGTCTCTTGGCTGCTACTGGCTGCAGAGGGATGGACAGAAGGAAGAGGGCTCCTGCTGGTGGGGAAGGACCCCGTGGTTGTGCCCTCTGTGGCAAAAGTCTCTGAGGAGGTGGAGACCTGGATGGTGGCTGCCTCTGAAGAGCTGTAGATGGAGGCTCTGGGCCCAGCAGAGGAAGTCACTGTGCCCACCGTTGACCCAGTGGTTGTGGAGTGTGTACCAGGTCCCGAGACCTCCAAGTGGTGTGTTGTCCCAGCAGAGAGGGCTGAGGTTTCCTCCCAGGGGCTGGTGCTGCCTGCCACCAAGGTTCCACTGGGGGTGGGGGTGGAGGTCTGGGCTGCTGCTGTTTCTCTCTCTGGGCCGAGACTGGTGGGCAGTGGGGCCTCAGGGGTGGCGTCAGGGGAGGCTGACTCTGAGGCGCTGGCTGTTGACAAGGTCTCAGCAGAGGCTGTGGTCCTGGAGACATGTGATTTGGCCTCAGTGGAGGCGGACAGAGCCGATGTCTCAGAGGTAGACATGGCCTGCACTCCTATGGGGCTGTAGTTTGAGTCCAAGGTCCCAGAGGTGGTGGCCCACAGAGTGTTAGCTAAATAAATAATGAGAAAGCAAAATGGAATATTGAGCAGTCATAAAAAAGAACAGTTCACTGGGGGTGGGAAATGGGAGTTGCTATTCAATGGGAAGAAAATTTTACTTTTGCCAGTTGTAAGTTCTAGAAATCTGCTGCACAGTGTGCCTGCGGGAACAATACCATACTGTGCTCTAAAAATCTGCTGAAGGTAGATCTCATGTCAGGTGCTTTTACCACACACACACACACACACACACACACACACACACAAACAAAAACAAAAAAACTAAGGGAATAAAATCAGAGAGACAAAATATGAAGTCACGAACCTGAACTTAAAATATGAAATAAATTAAAAAATTTTTCTTCCCTTGTCAAACACACACACACACACACACACACACACACACGGCAAAATAAAAGAGATTTCTCATAGAAATGTGAGTTTACCACTAGGCTCCACTTGGGTAAAAAAGGAGTATATGGATATATATATCAAATATATGTATATGCTGAGCACTAATCAACCTTACTGATACTCTGAACAATAATGTAGCTATGGTACTGATGACCTAATGTAACCTATTGGTATAAATAAACGTGATCACTTGGACAAGAAGCCACTCTGCCACTTTCCTGCCTTTGCACCTTGACACTGGGTCTCCCCTCTTTATTATTATTTCTTTATAACTAGCACCCAATGTTGGGGCAGAAGAAGAGTTTTCTCCCCAAAAGGCCTACCAGTCCACAGAGAGTTTGGGACCATATAATCACCTTAATAGAGACCCTTCCGGACTGTTGATAGGTAACGGGGGAGGGAGTAGCTTACTTATGCCTGGAACAGGCTTTTGACCTGCATCTATTTCATCGGCTGGTACTGATCCCTAATCAGTAGGGTAATTCTCTATCTCTATATGACGCTCAACAACGTCATCAGGCCGAGCTTTCTCTCCTACTTAGCAAGGCTGGACATACCCTAAATACTGCTGATCTTACTGCCTTGCTGACAGAGATAAGTTCTTGTTGTCCTTTTTATCAAGAAAGTGGGACACTAAATTTGAGAGACTGGGAGAAAATAGGTGAAACGCTTCACAAGAAGCCACAGACTTCTATACCTGTGCTTCAAACTTGGTTTCTTTGTAGAGATGCAATTGATAAAACCTCTATCAACCTGCCTGCTCTTCTCCTTCTGTGCCTGGCTATGCGGTCCCTTTAAATCCCCGGCCGCTCCCCCCACAGCAGTGGCACAGCCCTGGCAACAACACTCTGCCCTGAGCTGTCCTGGAGCCTCCCACACTTATGACTCCTCTAATTCACTGTCATTGCCTCCTTGGCTGGCTGTGGCAGCCACCCTGCCCCCAGCTAGATCCCAGTTAATTGAGTGCTTGGGACAGCTGTGGAGCAGGGGAGTCTCCTAACTTACCTGTCTGTAAGATAAATTCTGCTACCCAACCTAAATATGATCATTTACCTTTTGCTGTATTTAAAGAGTTACAACCTTTAAACAAAAGGAAAAATACAAGGTTTGACTCTACTGTCATTGAAACATGTTTATCAGTTATTTTAAGTAGACCTAAATTAATTTCTTTGTTTAAATGTACAGTCAATTATAGGGTTATTGAGCACAAATACTAATGTCATGGTAATAAATACTTTTATGGTATGGCCTTATGCATGGCCTCAAGAGGCCACCCTGGTCTGGGGCAAAGGAAACAAAAATAAACAAGTGTCCAAAAGCTCCCTGTGGCTAGCTACCATGCTCTATCCTTTCTAATCCACAACAAATCATTACTGATATTCAACCATATGTGGAAACTCTTACAAGATGTATAAGAGTTAAAATTTTAAAAACGGAAAAACTAACTATCCACAAAAAATGCAAACTGCAACATCATGCTTTAAGAAAATTATCTTATAAAAGAAAAAATATGGTAACAACAGTTTTACTTACCTCTTAACTTCTGCTGGATCTCTAACTTTCCTAGCCTTATATTTAAAATGTAAATTATAGAACCTACAAGATTTATGAGGCTTATGAAAAACCAGTTAAGACGAAAGAAAAAAAGTGTCTCTTTTAAATTCAAACTGCTTGACTGGCTGTCTTATCTGTGTTCAGCTGGCTTTCTTGACCAGTTCCTCCCTAATGTTACAACACAGAAGACAAAAGTAGAAACATTCTAAATGCACAAACTTTCTTTTTGAAAAAAAGCTTTTTCTTAAGAATTTCACAGGCTTCCAACTGGCTCTTATTGAGCTAAAAATACACTCTGATCTGATGAAAAAGTTAGTATTACGATGATGTAAGTTTTTAAGTATTCTATATAAGTTGATGTATTTTTCTGATTCGTCTTGTTTTATCTAACTATAAAAGTTTTTATACTCTGGGCTGGGGATGTGGCTCAAGTGGTAGCGAGCTCGCCTGGCATACGCGGGGCGCTGGGTTCAATCCTCAGCACGACATAAAAATAAAAATAAAGATGTTGTGTCCACCAAAAACTAAAAAATAAATATTAAAAAAAATTCTCTCTCTTTAAAAAAAAAAGTTTTTACATTTTGTCTTTATCTAAATGCCAATTTCTCCAGAGTTAAGTCTCAAATACATTCAAAAATTTCTTTTAATAAATCCTTAGGAAGATATAAATATGGTTGTGTTGGGAGTGGGCCTGATAAGTATCAAGGACAAAAGTGCCAGCTAACCTGAAACTCTTGATTTCAGTGTCCATGATACCTGTTAGAGTTCTATACCTGACATTTCCAATTGTACAGGCTTGTCTTATATCTACATATTATGTACTTGATATCAAAATTGACATTTAAACGTAAATTATATCTCCAATATTTTCAGTTCTTCCTCTAAACAACTGAGCAATCATAAATAAAAATTTAATAATTAAATGGATCCAAATATTTAATTCAAGTCATATAATTAAATATATAGATGTCTTTAAGGCTCTGACTTATGAGGTTTTTCTAGGGAACTAAACAATAAAGTCTTAATTTCTAAAAAATATCTAAAACATAATATCCATTACTTCTAAAATTTTTCTTCAAAAAACAGGGATGGTTAATACTATTAATCACGTTTTTCTTATGTTTTTATGTTACAATTAAAATAAGTAAATTAATTTAACATAAATGGGATTAATCTTCTTAAGTATAGTTTCTTAAATACATAAATTAAAAACTACAACTGATGTCAAACTGATCTCTCATTTTTTTTCCAGTTGTTAAAAAAACAGGACACTGCCTCCTTTTTTTATTTAACTCCTTCTTTAAAACAGGCTTTACAGAAAATTAAGAAGGATTATCAACAATAATGGTGGATCAACTTTCAATATCAAATGTGCCATTGTCATGGATAGTTTTTGTTAAAACACCTTATGGTTTCACAACAGTGGTTACTATTATAACCAAAAATTATATGTATATATATTAAAATAATTATATTGTCCTCATTTTTCAGGCTGTAATATTTTACCTCTTTGCTGTTAGGTATACTCAATTAATTACTAATGGTCATGCTAAAATTTTATCCTTAACAGAAATGAACATTCATGTTTTATAACTTACTTATTAAAAAACTTTATATCTCCAATATTTGTAGTTCTTTCTCTTCTATCAAATTGTATTAACAGATATTTTAACACCAACTGATTTTCACATGCCTCATGATGGACAATTCTCATTGTTATATCAGGTTCCTTAGTTATATCCCTCTTTCTTAATTTCTACCATTCCTCTTGTATATGGATTAAAGGTATATACAGATAAAAGTAAATAAAGAGGAGTAAATCTGTTTTTATTAATGATAAACGAAATAACTATTATACCCTGCCTCAGCTCTCTCCACAGCAAACTAAATTTGCCACTTTTATCCTAATGCTAAAATTGTTTTCTACTACTTTAAATGTTATTACAATTTTAGCTAAACTAACTCCTCATATTTCTGTAGCTGTGTTATCTCCTCATTTGGATTCCAATTTACTATCTCTTTTTTTTAACCCTTGAAACTCTTTTGCAGTGTCATAAATCCCATCTTCCTCGCTCATCTACACAGCCATACCAAAATTCCTGACCTTTGACGGAAAGTAATGCTCACACAGATAAAGCTATAAAATCCCTTTGTCTTTATTTTCAGATGCTGTAAAACCCATGGATTTTTTTTCATCAAAATGCCCAATCACTAATAAAAATGTTTTCCATCTCTTCTCAACAGGTTCATGCTATAGTCAACAACTATTCTCACCTTTTAGGCCCCCATGTGAAAATCTGTAAATCCATGAGGCCTACATTCTAATACACTTTGACAAATGGATGTTACCCATGTCCCTCCTTTTCATCCTAACTCCTTTCTTCATGTTTTTATTCATACTCATTCTGGGTTCATTTGAGCTAGTGCCCAAAGGTCTAATAAGGTATCTACTTACATTTCTCATTTATTACTTTGTTTTGCCACCCTATTCATTTAAAAATGGATAATGCCCCTACATATGCATCTCATACTTTTACACAATTTTGAAATCAATAAAATATAATTTTAAATCATAAACTTCCTCATAATCCTACCAGACAGTCTTTGGTTAAACAACACATCATACTCTTAAAACTTGCCTTTTAAAACAAAACTAAGGGAGAATCTAGCCTCTCTCATATTAATAATGCTTTAAGTCTCAGAGGTGGACACGGCCTGCCCTCCTGTGGGGCACACACACAAATAAAAACAAAAACAAAAACAAAAAAACTAAGGGAATAAAATCAAAGAGACAAAATATGAGATCATAAACCTGAACTTAAAATATGAAATAAATGATAATACTTTCTTATCTTGTCAAACAGAGAGAGAGAGAGAGAAAGAGAGAGAGAGAGGAGAGAGGGAGGAAGAAGAAGAAGAGGAGGAGGAGGAGGAGGAGGAGGAGGAGGAAGAAGAGATTTCTCAAAGAAATTTGAGTTTACCATAGGCTCCACTTAGGTAAAAGAGGAGTATATAAATACATGTACATGCTGAGATCCTCTTATTTTACTCTCTGGTCTCCCCTTTATATCTTGGGATTTGTGTTTTGTGAATGTATTATCTAATCAGCAAACAGTAAGGAAAATATATTAGTAAATTAAGCTTATAAAAATAGAAGCACAATGGGAAGACTGAGTTTGGGAGTCAAACTGACTCTCATCTGAAGCCCCCTGCCATATTCCTAGGACAATTTAACTACGTCTTAAAACCGTTTCCTCGCCTGTGAGGTGGGTAACGTCGCCCAGCTCTGGATATTGTTTGGGAGGACATATTAGAGGCAAATGCAAAGCTTCGAGCAATCCCCCTGACAACACAGAGGACACTTTTGGTGCCAGTGCCTACTGGTGTGAAATATGTGTGATTCACCCCTGAGTAGCATACAAAAGGTATTCCTTAAAGTGGTTGTGATCAGAGGCACAGGACAGAACGCCAGAGAGCAGAGCTGGAGGCTGCAGGCTGACCAGGAACTGGGTTCACCCAGCAGCCTCTGAACGTGACTGCTCCCTAAGAATTAGACGTTGTCACAAAGATGAAGCTCTGAGACCTCCCATACCCTCACTCCACTATCATTTATTAATATTTCAGGACACCCTCTATGGCACAGAGCCCCGCAAGTACATCCAGCAGACCCCACTTTCACAGGGTTCCATCTGCTCAGAGAGCAATATTGGCTCTGACCCCCACAGCCTTCCCCTCTGTGTGGCTAAGGCTGGACCAGAGGCTCTCAAAGGCTGAGGACCAGGTCTTTTAAACAAGAACTGGGACCTTGCCACATGCACCGTAGTTACTCAGCACTCACTTCAGGGAAGGTTGGAGCTGGAAAGGCCCCCAGTGCTCCTCCAGTGCAATCCCTGATAGCTATGGGTGGGGAAACTGAGGCTCAGAGAGGGAGAGAGACTGGGCCAGGTTTGCTCAGCTTGTTAAGGCAGAGCCAGGACCACTAGGAGACCATGAAGAGGTCACATTGGTGAGAGGTCAGCATAGACCCACATTCACCCATCCTTCCTCCCGCCTCCTGAAGCATGCAGGCATCCCAGAGACTCTGAACCCCCAATCCCAAGGATCACACGGGGAAGTCACTTACCTGCAGGGACTTCTATGGTCTGCCTTGTCTGAGCAGTGGTGGGAGTGGCTGTTGGGGACTCTGGTGTGGCTGTGGCCTTGCTGAAGGTGAAGTGTGTCTCTTGGCTGCTACTGGCTGCAGAGGGATGGACAGAAGGAAGAGGGCTCCTGCTGGTGGGGAAGGACCCCGTGGTTGTGCCCTCTGTGGCAAAAGTCTCTGAGGAGGTGGAGATCTGGATGGTGGCTGCCTCTGAGGAGCTGTAGATGGAGGCTCTGGGCCCAGCAGAGGAAGCCACTTTGCCCACCGTTGACCCATCATCCGTGGAATGTGTACCAGCTCCCGAGACCTCCAAGTGGCGTGTTGTCCCAGCAGAGAGGGCTGAGGTTTCCTCCCAGGGGCTGGTGCTACCTGCCACCAAGGTTCCACTGGGAGTGGGCGTCTGGGCTGCTGCTGTTTCTCTCTCTGTGGTGCAACTGGTGGGCAGTGGGGCCTCAGGGGTGGAGTCAGGGGAGGCTGACTCTGAGGTGCTGGCTGTTGACAAGGTCTCAGCAGAGGCTGTGGTCTTGGGGATGTGTGATTTGGCCTCAGTGGAGGTGGACAGAGCTGATATCTCAGAGGTGGACTCGGCCTGCCCTCCTGTGGGGCTGTATTCTATGTCTGAGGTCCCAGAGATGGTGGCAACTGTTTCTATCTTCATGACGCTGCCCCTGGTGAACTCAATGTGAGTTATGCTATATTCCACTAAGGCCTTGGGCCTAGTTGCAGCGTCAGGTGACAGAATGTGTGAGGTGGTATTGACCGAGACTGAGCTGTCTGCAGATGAACTGCTCTCTGAGGACAAGCTCTCAGCTTCTGGGGAGATCTGGGTCAATGTCCAGCTGCCAGCCACCATCCTCTTTGTCTCTTCTGAGCTGTCATCTGTACAAAGGGTATCAAAGATGGCTTCTGTGGGACCACTGCCTGCACTTCTCTCAGCTGTGGTGGTTCCAGTTCCTGTGGGGCTGCTGCTCATGACAGAAGTCTCCACAGGGGAGGTGACCACAGCCCTGAAATTGGAAGCTCTTACCTTTGTGAGGGTGTTGGTTTCCATTGCAGGGGACATGGTCTGGGCCTCCCTGGTTTCTACCTTTGAAGTGGTGCCAACTGGGATTAAGTTCTTGGAAAGTGTCTTGGTGCTCAGGGTTTGAGTTTTCAAAGAAACATGGCTTTGTGTTGAAGTCTCAGTGAGGTCAATGGTCTGGAAGCCTCCCTCTGAGCTTGTCCTGACACCCTGAGTCATAGTAGGTACTACTCTGTTGTTTGATGTCACCAAAGGGACTGTTCTACTGGTGCTGGGGCCTGTGTTGAGGAAGACCAACCTTGTGAACCTTGAGTCTCAACAGACCGGCTTTAGACAAGCTCTTATGTGTATGCCCTGGACACTGCCAGGAGAGGTGGGGTAATTGTTACCCCATTTTCCATCTATATGATGAGGAATAAGGAGGCAGTACTGGGGAGCCCAGTCCCATGAGGGAATCATGGAGCTGGGGTTACCCTGACCAGTGGCTTCTGAAGCCCTGATGACCCACCTGAGGCCAGCAAGCCCTAGTATCTGAGCTGATTATTGATCTTTGGCCATCAGAGGCATTGAGCATGGCCAGGATCTACCTTCAAGGATGGACAAAGTAGGCAGAAATCCACAGGAGCCAACAACTGCAGAGCAGGGAACAGGACTCTCAGAAATTTCTGAAAGAATCCTAGTCATTTTTCCATGGATATTTTCTCATCCAAAAGTGCTTCCCCATGGAAGTATTTTCTTTTTCTTTTTTGAATGGGTATTGAACTCAGGAATGCTTTGCCATGGAGCTATACATCCAGCTCTGGGATTATTGGCATGTGCCACACCATGCCCATCTCTTTTTATTTTCTGAGACAGAGTCTCACTAAGTTGCTTAGGGCCTTGCTAAGTTGCTGAGGCTGGCCTCATACATGAGATCCTCCAGCCTCAGTAAATTGCTTGGATTACAGATATGTGTTACCACATCCAGCTGGAAGTATTTTCTTAAAATATAAGAAAGACTTGTGGTTTCTGTCTGTAAAGATAGCTGGGAGGATTGGGGAAGAAGAAGCTCCTGTGTGAATGTAGGGCATGTTGTTTCAAAAGCAAGGATAGCAGCAGAGTCCCTGGGGCTGCAGCAAGGGAAGAGAGCACCTCCCATCCCTGCCCAGGGCTCTTCCCAAGGTGGACCTGAGAACTACAGGGCTGGAACCCCAGAACTACAGAAGCAATGGGCCAACGGGCCAAGCATCTTCCACATGTCACAGGGAGTCCAGTGAGGCAAAGCTTAATGTTTTAGAGAGAAGCTGCTAGAACTTCCCTGTAGAACAGCAGGCCTATTCATAGGCCCTCTGGGGTCATGGCAGTGGAGATCTGGCCAGTATCAGTATCTTTTATGGCCTGAGAAAGGTGCCTCTCCTGCCTACTCAAGGGGAGGGCTCTCTCTGTGAGTGGGCCAGACAACCCGCTGCTCTTGGGTAGCTCTTCCAGATTCAGCAAGTAAAAATATATAAGATATACAGTTAAATTTGAATTTGTATTTCAGATGAACAATGAGTAACTTTTTTAACTATATGAGAGAGTGAATAATTTTTTAGTATAAGTATTTTTCATGAAATATTTTAAACATACTTATATTTTAAAAATTTCATCACCTGAAATTCAAATTTAACCAGCTATCTTGTGGTTCATCTGGCAATCCTACTCTTGGAAGGAAAAGGATCTAAACGGGAACAACCCTTTTTGGCATTCTGATGTTTTAAGATGTCTTTACTGAGATCCACTAGCCCAAACATAGTCCAAGGAAAGGCCCCGACCCTCCATGTGGTGGGTGAAGGCAGGGTATCAGGTCCTTGGCTCATCCTCCCTTGGACCTCTTTGAGTGACAGAGCAGGAGTTAAGAGACTGTGCTGCAGCCCCAAGACTGCTACTTATTTGCTCAGATGATCTACAGATTGAAATCCCAGCTGCCTCCTAGTAGCTAGCCTGTCCTCCAGATGGATTTCTCCCAGGCTTCATATCTTCACCTGGGGAAAGATGGTCACAACACCCACCATGCCACAGCAATCAGTACCAAGGGAGGAGGTGAATGGGAGAGCTCTGATATTCCGAAGCCTGCAACAGGTGTGGAACATCTCCATTGTGTCCCCTCAAGGAGTGACCTGAAAGCACACAGCCTGGCTTAATACTGGGGATTTCAGATTGTGTCCCACATGCACTTTGGATGGACCATGGGGACACGCACTCATTATCTATTCCACTCAGCTCAGCTGCTCACAGAAATGATGCTTACACAGGAACTGCCAGTCTGCTGTCTTAAGTTCTTCTTCTTCCTGAGCTATTTCCCTGAGCCTCCTGGCTGGTCCCCATGAAAAGGAGGCAGAGCCTTGTTGCCCAATCCACACAGCCAGATGCCCAAACAGTGGCGGTGACTGTCTTGCAGTCTGACCCCTAACCTCCACTGGCACATTGTCCACTGTTTCCAGGAAGCTTGGGTTGTCATATCTGCTACGAAACCTCCCCATCCCCCTCAAACCCAAGGCCTCTTTATCTCCAGAGCTGGGGAGGCCCCATCCGGAGCCTCTTTCCTGCCATTGTTTTCTGGAACAGAGCAAAACCTACTCATCTCTCCAGGGCTCTAGAATGTTGCAACTCTCCCACTCTGTTCACCCAGGCTCATGGGGAGGAAAGGGTGGACTTTGGAACCTGATCTGAGTCCTCTTTCTTCTGCTTGCTCTGCTGCGTGATCCTGGCCACATCTCCCAGTTCCAAGCCTGCATTTTCTCATTCATAAAATGAGACTCGGAGCACATACTTCACGGGGTTCATGTAAGGATTAAATGAAGTGAAGTGGAATATGTAGCACAAACCTGGTGGTCTGAGGGCATGTGGGAGTCAGTGTGGTCCAGTGGTTAGGCACATGTGACATTACTTCCTGGCTCTGTGAATAAATGACTTAATCCCCATAAGCCTCAGTCTCCTTGCCTTTAAAGGGGTGAGGGTGAGCCTGATATGGGGGTACAACCTGTAATTCCAGGTACTTGGGAGGCTGAGGCAGGACGATCCTAAGTTTGAGTTCAGTCTCAGCAACTTAGTGAGTCCTTGTCTCAAAACAAAAAATGAGAAAGGACTAGGCATGTAGCTTAGTGGTAGTGTGCCCCTGGGTTCAAGCCCCAAAACCAGAATAATTAATTAATTAATAATAAAATAAAGGGTGACAGTGGGAATAAGGCTAGTACCTATCTTATAGGGTTAGTCTGAGGACTAAGAAAAAATGTATGATGATTACATGTCAATGTGGGCGTGGGATGTGGATAATGGGGAGTTTGTATATGATAGACACAGAGGTATATGGGAAATGTTTGCTGTGTTCGATTTGGCTATGAACTTAAAATTGCTTTTTAAGAAGTCTATTTTTAAATGTATCTAGTGAGCTTGGCATAGTGCCTGTCAGTGACAGATTAGTGTTAACTCTCTTCTACCATAAAAGCCCAGCCTCTTCTGTCCAAGAATTTTGTGACAGGCTTTTCACACAAAAGCCACATTTTGAAGGAAATCTATGCTAAGTAACAAAAGTGTCCGACTCTTAAGTCACATTCTTCAACTTTAGACAGAATTATCATCAGCTGACACCTTCTGTCCCCCGCCCACCACCATCCCATGTACACTGCCACATTCATAAAGACAAATTTACAAAGACCCTTACAGTGATGGCTGCATTGCTAGCTGACACACACTGCCATTTGTATATTCATTGTCAACAATAATCACACTTCCCATATAGCCTCTGGTTAATTATAATTCATGAAAGAGCCCACCCTCACCCACCCCCACTGCTTCTACTGAAATTCACACCCAGAACACTGCAGGGGAAGAAGCCCATAAGGCCCCTCTCCCCTCCTTACCTGCAGAACTTCCCAAGACTCCAGTCTCCCAGCAAAAGAAAAGAAGGGGCAGAACCAGGCCCCTCACAGAGCTCATCCTAGCTGGGGCGCTGATCACCACTGCCTAGCAGACCTGCCTGCTGCCTCTCACCACCACCTTTTCCTGCTTCCTCAACCCAGGGAGGAGGGGCAGGCCACCTGCCTAGGTGTGACTGGATAGTTTCCAGGATGCAGCCAGGTGCAGGCTGAGAGCTGGCAGGTCAGGGGTATCAGCAACCTAATCTTCCTGCCCTTCTTGCCCAATAATCTTGCCTCTCTAAAGTCTGATTCATGTCATCATTTCCATGGTGATATTCACCCCCACAGTCTTGCAGCTAGGGAGGCCAAGGGAGATGGTGTTTCACCTCCTTTCTGCCATACCTGGGGTTTGGGCTCCATGCACAGACTTGGGTTTCATTCCTGATCCTAGACCTTATCAGCTCTACGATCTAGGACAAATAAGAGAAAATTCCTGAGCCACAACTTCCTGATCTATAAAATGGATATAGTGTCTACCTCATTCTTTTAAGGAACATGTGAGACAGTAAAGCTTTTACGCAATACTGGCTACATAATTAGTGCTCATCAAGAATATATACATTTTAGGTGCTCAGTGAATAAGCAGAAGTCCTGATAGCCACTGTGGTCCTCAAGCAATAGAGAGAAAGGACAGCCCCCCTGAGGTTTTAAGGAGACTGCTCCCCAATGTGGGCCAGGGCTTTAATCTCTATCATCCTTCCATCTTCAACATTCTGTGATTCCTCATCCAAGCCAAAGCTAGGACCATGTCCCCAAGCAAGGAAGGTAAGCAGGCTTATCTGAGTGTCATGACTTAGGAGGGTAAGTGTGAGGGTCATGATTTAGGGACCCATAGGGGATTAGTCCTGATTTTCTAGAGAAGAATCTTATCCCCCCAAAGCCAAGGACATGAGCTGGATAACTAGTAGCCAGACAAGGTACTTTGGGAATTTTAAGTAAGATCTTTTTGATGAGAGTAGCCCTGGGATAGAGGAAACATGTTTGACGGGTATCATGGAATCAAAACCTCCGGGCCAGATGTGGTGACGCACACCTATAATCCTGGCAACTCAGGAAGCTGAGGCAGGAGGATCACAAGTTCAAGGCCAGCCTCAGCAATTTAGTGAGACCCTGTCTCCAAAAGGGATGGGGAGGATCTGCTGGAGAAGCTGCAGGCGGGCTGGCGGGTGTCCAGGCAGAGACTCGGCACAGGACTGGCACGCCGCCGCCTAGGGCCAGCTCCAGGACATGCTCGCCAGAAGCCTGGGAGACATGCTGAAGCCAGGAGGCCCACCGGATGAGTGTGCAAGAGGTGGGCAGCTCTGGCCGCCAGGAGCAGGCAGCCTATCACCTGCACATCTACCCACGCTGTCCACCACCGAGGGCCTCCTGTTACATGACCACCATCAAGGACAACATTACATCTGACCACACCACATCATCAAGGATACCACCGCCAACCTGCGGATGATGGGCATCCAGTGCTACGTGCTGGTGGAGGTCAAGGAGGAGGAGTGGGTGCTGGGCGTCAATGACTCACCGCTGCACCACATGCTGCTGTGGCCCCGGAGGGCTCAGGAGGACACCTACTACCCTCAGGAGGACACCTACTACTTCCTACTGCAGGAGCACAATGCAGACGGGACCTACTACACCTACTACTTCCTGCTGCAGGAGCGCAAGGCAGACAGGACCATCAAGTACATGCACATGCAGTTGGTGGCCCAGGCCACGGCCGCCTGGCGCCTGGTGGAGCGTGGCCTCTTGCCGCAACAACAGGGGGACTTTGACAAACTGTGCAACCTTCCCCAAGGACAACTTCTTGAAGAAACTCAAGCACCGCTTCTTCAGCAGAAGATCTACATGTACACGAGGAGCATCCTGGTGACCATCAACCCCTTCAAGTCCCTCCCAATCTACCACCCCCAAGTAGGTAAAGATGCAGGAAAAACAGCAGCTGGGCAAGCTGGAGCCGTGCGTCTTTGCGCTGACCGTTGTGGCCTTCTACGCCATGCTGAGGAAGCGTGTAAACCAGTGCATAGTGATCTCAGGTGAGAGCGCCCCCGCAAGACCCAGAGCACCAACTTCCAGCGGCATGGAGAGGACCATCCTGGGGGCCGCCTGGTGCTGGAGTATCTGCAGGTTCCACATCTATGCCTTCAACCAACTATGAATCAGAACTGTTTGGGGGAAAGAACTGATCTGTACTGAGCACGGACTGACCTGTTTTCTTGTCATGATTCCCTGAACAATACAGCATGACACTATGTGCATATTATTTTAGGTGTCCTAAGTCACCTAAAGAGGATTTAAGGTGTGCGGGAGGTTGTTATCAGTTCTGTGCAAATAGGATGCCATTTTATAGAAGGGACTCTAGTGCCTGTGGATTTAGTGTCCTTGAGAGAGTCCTGGGCCAGCCCTGTGGACAGCAAGGGACAACTGCACACGGATGTGTCATTGTTTCTTCATAGAATCTAGAAACATCTCCTATTCTCCCTGGAGCACTGATCTCTGGCCTCTTACCCATCACCCAAGCCATATCTAGCCTGCACCTGCAAGAAGACATCTCAGTCCCTCTTCCTCCCTGAAACCATAGCATAGAATTAATTAGGGTCATACAACTTAGCTCCCTGCCAAGACTTGTAGCCTGTTTCTGTTTTCGCCTGTGCCAGTAATCTGAAGATTCAGGGTCGTGTTCTGCATGAAAATCTTAAAAGCTACTAAGCCCTCTGCCGGCACCACGTGCAGTTTCCTTGTTGATGCAATGGGCCATGAACCTGAACCTATCGTCCACCCATCCAGACCATCTACTCCCTCCTCAGGTACAGTGATCCCTTATCTGAGATTACTGACGTCCCAGTTGCCAGTAATCAACCATGACCTGGAGATCTTAAATAGAAAAAAAAAAAAAAACAGAAGTAAACAAGTTGCATGTTTTAAATTGCATTTGGCTCCCTCCAAGCATATGAGGTTTTTTTGTCCAGTGTGTCCACACTGTGTGCTCCCCGTTGGTCATCTAGTAGGCATCTTGGTCATCAGACTGTTGCCATATTGCAGTGCTTGGCCCTCGTTTTACTTTTCTTTTTTAGTAGTAAATGGACACAATACCTTTATTTTGTTTATTTATTTTTATGCGGTGCTGAGGATCGAACCCACTGCCTCATAGGTTCGAGGCAAGTGCTGTACCACTGAGCCACAACCTCAGCCCCTCATTTTACTTAATAACGACTCCAAAGCATAGAGCAGCCCTGCTGGCAGCTCAGACCTGCCAGAGAACTGTGAGGTGCTTGCTTTAGTGAAAATGTGAATTTACTGTAAGGTATCTTGAGAGAGAACACATTCACATGATTTTTATGGTGCATTTTTGCATTTGTTCTGTTTTATTGATAATTTCTGACTATGCCTCATTCATAAATTAAACTTAACCATAGTTATGTATGTACAGGGAAGAAAAAAGGGGACTGGGGATGTAGCTCAGTGGTTAAGTGCCCCTGGGTTCAACCCCTAGAATTAAAAAAAAAAAAAAAAAAAAACCTCAGGTTGAAAGAAATTTGAAATTGCAACAAAATGTGGTCCAAGTCTGTTTCCAGCTCTGTCCTTAGTGGCAGTATAGAAGTTATTTGCCTTCTTTGGACCTCAGTCAACAAGAGCTCTGGGGTATTGTTGGCCCTGTGGGATGACACTATCTTCTAGAACTTTATCCCATTTGGGGATGAAATTTCTGCCTAGAAAGAAAAATTGTCCCAGGGAAGAGGAAGGGGACTCTCCCAGAAGAGGCTGCAGGGGTCCATGTGTGACATGACTTGGTGCTTGGAGTGGGTATCTTAGACCCCAGTTTCAGGAATGCTATTGATCTATATACCAAGCCCATTCCACCCCACTCAACTTTAGTTCCTTGCTTTATAAAATAGAAGAATGGATTTTCCCCTAAGAGATTTTTGGATGAGAAAGGACAGGCTTGGGACACCACAGTGATGTGAATTCTGTGAGACCCTGTCTGGCAGCTGTGATCCACTGAGAAGCTCATCCCAAGAGAAGACGGGGAAGAAGCCCAGCAAGAACCAGCTCGTCTTGGTCATCTTCCTCCCCTCTCCCAGCCCTACCCCAGCAGGGCAAAGGGCTTCCTCATTCCAGGTGCAGGTGGGTCCCTAAACCAAAGCCTAATGTACTGACAGTTGCCTTTTTCACCTTAATAGGGGACTTCCCAAACCATTTCCTTTTTCTTTTTAACAGTTCAAAATACCAACAGCTCTGCCCCCTCAGGTCCTAATCCCAACACCCCCTGCTTGTAGATGAGGATCTTGATAGAAACCTTGAGAAGGAAATTTGGCTGAATGTTTCCTTGGGTTTGCTGAATTTTGTCTGGGCTGGTTTCTTTTGTATCTGGGGGGAAATCTAAGCCTGGGCAGGTAGCTATTGGCCCTGGGAATCATAACAAACTTATCCAGAAAGTTCCTGGGCTATGTCTTCAGCCAAACTCAGCTCTCACTCTGAGGGAGCTCAGGAAACTAGCTTCACTCATTTAACCAGTATATATGGAACATCAACGAAGGGCCGGTCACTATCCCTGGGCCCTTGAACTAACTCACTAAGTAAAAGAGACCGTACCCTTGTGGAACTAACTTCCTAGTGAAGGGAGATGCAAACAGTAAACATAATAAACAAGTGAAGATACAGTGGTGAATACTTCAGGAGTTAGGGAAGAGGAATCATGAGCATGTGGTGTAGCTTGCGGGATTGAGTGGCGTGGTGAGAGGGTGGTGGCAAGTGGATACTGGGGGAAGAACATGCCAGGCAGCAGGAACTGCTAGAGAAGGACCTAGAGGCCGAAGGCTCCAAGAACACCACAGAACCATGGAGGCTAGAACCATGGAGGGAAGAGTCAAGGGTAGGGGAGAAGAGCTGAGCTACACCTTCAAGTTTAAATATCCTAATTGGTTTTATTTGTGTTTCTAGAACCCAGTAAACACTTTGTTCCATAAAACAGAATAAATCTTCCAATGAACTGAGGTTCCAATGCCTCCTCTGAGGTTGATTTTATAGACAGAAAAATGTTGCAGAAAGCAAAAGCATAACAAAGGGCAAGGACTGGGGTGTAGCTCAGTGGTAGAGCATCTGCCTGCCATGGGTGAGGCCCTACACTCCATCCCCAGCCCCACCACCACCAAAAAAAAAAAAAGTGAATTGGCAACTTCTGCTTCAAAGTTACTTTCTTTGAAAAGAGTGTACTACAGGGATACTGCCACATCAATGTTCATAGCAGCACAATTCACAATAGCTAGACTGTGGAACCAACCCAGATGCCCTTCAATAGATGAATGGATAAAAAAAAAATGTGGCATTTATACACAATGGAGTATTATACAGCACTAAAAAATGACAAAATGTGGCATTTATACACAATGGAGTATTATGCAGCACTAAAAAATGACAAAATCATGAAATGAATGGCATTAGAGCAGATTATGCTAAGTGAAGCTAGCCAATCCCTAAAAAACAAACGCCAAATGTCTTCTTTGATATAATGAGAGCAACTAAGAACAGAGCAGGGAGGAAGAGCAGGAGGAAAAGATTAACATTAAACAGAGACATGAGATGGGAGGGAAAGGGAGAGAAAAGGGAAATTGCATGGAAATGGAAGGAGACCCTCATTGTTATACAAAATCACATATAAGAGGTTGTGAGGGGAATGGGAAAAAAAAACAAGGAGAGAAATAAATTACAGTAGATGGGGTAGAGAGAGAAGATGGGAGGGGAGGGAAGTGGGGATAGTAGAGGATAGGAAAGGTAGCAGAATACAACAGTTACTAATAGGGCATTATGTAAAAAACGTGGATGTGTAACCAATGTGATTCTGCAATCTGTATTTGGGGTAAAAATGGGAGTTCATAACCCACTTGAATCTAATGTATGAAATATGATATGCCAAGAGCTTTGTAATGTTTTGAACAACCAATAAAAAAAAAGGTATGTCTGGGGGGAAGCTAACCCAGGTTTAGGCACATTGTGCATCCTGTGGAAACATTTTCACTGTGTACAAACTGAGGTAGGAACAATAGTTGTTGCCCCACACTTTATATATATGCTGATTCCCAAATACTTGCCCCCCAAACCCCTGCAAAAAATAAACAAATAAACAAAAAACAAACAAACAAAAAAGTTACTTTCTTTGTATGACAGGAACAGGGAAACAGAACAATAAAAATATGACTGGTTAATATCAAGTTACTTTTTCTTTAATCCAATGACCTCCAGTGATTTTCATCTAAACTATGAAGTGGGATCTGCTCCTGTGGAGTTTTGAGCAGCATGATGGGACCTAACAGGTTTTAGAAGGATCCCCTCATTTACTGTGTTGAGAATAGGGTAGGTAAATAGAGGGAGTTAGGAGACTTTTGCCCTAATCCTGGAGAGAGATGGGGGTGGCTCTGGCCCCCATCAGATGGGATAGCTGAGAAAGTGAAGGGAAATGGTCTGATTCCCAGTATATTTAGAAAGTTGAGCTGGCGTGATTTCCTTCTAGACTGATGTGAGATGCCAAAATAAGAGAGGAGGGCTGAGGTTGTGGCCCAGAGGTAGAGCGCTCACCTGGCATGCATGAGGCACTGGGTTCGATCCTCAGCACCACATAAATAATAAAATAAAGATATTATGTCCACCTATAACTAAAAAATAAATTTAAAAAAAGAGAGAGAGGAGGGGATGGGAATGTAGTTCAATGATAGAACCACATTCCTTGCCTCACATGCATGAAGCCCTAGGTTTGATCCCCAGCAACACACAGATGCATATGCGCACACACACACACAGAGGAGTTGAGAATAACTAAAAACTTTTCCTCCTGAGAACCTAGAAGAATGGAGCCACCCGTTCCATTTAAGTCTGGCCCTCCCCTCAGGGTTTTTAAAACTGCCTTACCCCATAAAACCAGGGAATATTGTAGTGATGAGTATGGCCTGCTGAGTGTCTAATAGAAGAGTTAACTTGATCAAATGCTCTTGAAATACAAGGTTATAGATCCCAGATCTGGAAGGCAGCTATGAGCATAACTATACTACAATACCTCCCAAAGGTCACAGATATACTAGACACCAAGCTAGACTCTAGCTTTACAGGCCACAGCCAACTTTTTCTGGGTTTGCTGGGACCCGGGAGTCTACAAATTAACTGAAAAAAAAAAAAAAAAAAAAAGACTGTTTATTTACAAGTGCCCCTGGAAGTTACTCAGTACTGAGTAATTAAATAATCAGAGATAAATGTTATATATCAAACTTAATAAAAGGAGAAGGGCTTAGGGTTTTGTTGAGAAAGTATGGAAGGGTCTATTGGGCTTTTTGATGTTAATGGAATGGGTAGTCTGTCTCCAGAGCAGCTCAATTGGCAGGAAACTGTTTCAGCCCCTGTATTTGGGGCAGCTCAGATTCAGTTACATAATGGAAAGTGGGATAGGACTTTTTCCTGCATCTCAGATGTTTTCACTTTAAAATAATCTTTGTACCTGAAAGGAAAGCGAGGAAGTGAGAGACGGCTGGGCGAGAAATGAAGGGCGGAGACCAGGCAGAGATCCATAAGAAAGTTTATTTGACAAAACTGACAAATAAAGGCCATCCCCCTACAGAGTGGTGAGAGGCCCCAAGATGTCCCAGTGTTGAGTTTTTTTGTGGGGTAGAGGTTTGGAGTTGTAACTATGATGCTATGGGATAGGCTTGGGGGCACTTGCGTCAGAGCTAGGCTGGTGGGAATAGCATGGGATTGGTTTAGGTCCGTGGCACCATGGGGCTTTCCAGAGTCAAGGGGTTGTCACTAATGACCCATGGAGTAGGTCACTAATGGGGGTGAGCGGAGTTCAGATAAAAGGAAGTACAGGGAAGTGAAATGTATCACACAAGATGGCCGTTAACATTTAAGATGGCTGCTCAGATGTTAAATCAAGACCCTGTTATACCAATTTTCGGCATCTGGGTGGGTCCCCATGGGCTCCAAGTGTTGAGCAGGCACACACCCTGTAGATGAGACTCTGCCAGACAGGGTTCGTGCAGGGAGGTGGTGGGAATCCTCTCACTTGAGAACAGCTCTTTCCCATACCCGCCCTTATTCCTTGAGTTATAGAATAGAAAACACCAAGGAGGCCACTGTTCGTTTGTTCATTCCCCTCCTTTATTATAGAATAACTTACTATATTCTATATTAAATTGGTTAATCTCAAGTAGTATGCAGCTTGATGAATCCACCCTCAGCTCAAGATACATTTTTCAGCACATTTTCCCTAACTCCTGCTCTTAGAGATTATGTTCCTAAATAAATCAGTCAGAAAAACTCAGCCTAGATAAACCCATTAGCAAGAACTGGGCTTTGTGCCAACAAG
This sequence comes from Marmota monax, assembly GCF_021218885.2. Taxonomy (NCBI): domain Eukaryota; kingdom Metazoa; phylum Chordata; class Mammalia; order Rodentia; family Sciuridae; genus Marmota; species Marmota monax. The sequence continues at coordinate 7,129,124 of NW_026693473.1, read as the reverse complement.
ACTCCTAAGCTATAATCATTTACCCAACGGGCTCCCTTGTGTCCTTTCCAATCAATAGCCTCCCTCCAAATGTAACCATCATCCTTATGTCCATCACCATAGATGAATTCTGACTATTTCTGGACTTCTTATAAACGACATCATGCATACATACTTTTTGCATCAGGCCTCTTTCTCTTAATATTATGTCTGTGAGACTCACCCATGTTGTGTTTAACAGAAATTCATCCTTTTTTGATGGGTAGTTTTCTATTGATAAGTATACTCCAATTTATTTGCTCATTTTCCTGTTGATGGACATTTGGATTGTTTTTGTCTTTTCACTCTTCTAAATAAAGCTGCTATGAACATTCTTGGATATGTCTTGGAGATATATATATATATATATATATATATATATATATATATATATATCCATCCCATTGGCGTAACCTGTAACCCATGGAGAATAGAAGCTGGCAGACAGATTTGTCCCTGGACGGATGACTCCCAGACATTTCCAAAGGCTTCTTAGAAGATCCCACAGAATCAAGCAACCAGTCAGCCAGGGAAGGGGCCAACTGGGTGACACATCTTTGATCTGGCTCTCTCTGTGTCCTTACTTTACTTCCCCTTTCCCTAACTCCTGCTCTTTGAGATTATGTTCCTAAATAAATTAGTCAGAGAAACTCAGCCTAGATAAACCCATTAGCAAGAGATGGGCTTTGTGCCAACAAGACTCCTAAGCTATAATCATTTACCCAGAAACCAATGTTCAGATTAGCAAAGGCCAAGAGCACAGCCTGGACAGGGATAATGGGTCAGTCATTTCATTTGGCTGCAACACAGAAGTGGGCGAAAAGGATTATCGGAAAATAAGGCCAGAAATGTGCACTGGAGGGCTGTTGTAGAGGATTTGCATGCCATGCATGCCTAGGAGTTTAGCCTTTGTTCTGTAGATGAAAGAAAGCCAGCACTGGCTTTTAAGCAGGGAATTGGCAACACCAGAGCTCTGCTTTAGGCAGTATAATCGGGTGAGGACCAGTCAGGGAAGACTACAGGGCTAGAAGACCATAATGGGGATGGATGTGACAATGTTGTGAACTAGAGCTAAAAAGACTTGGCAAGTTGGAGAAGAAGGTCAGGAGCAGAGAGAAGAAGCAAAAGACGACCTTGAGGTTTGGAGGTCAGAGACTGAGGCTAGAAAACCTTTTATGAAAACAAGAGGAGGAGCTAGTCTAGAAGGGAAAACGGTGGGCTTGTCAAACCCCACAGATCCTGGCTTTACCCTCCCTCCCCACACACACACTTAGAGTTTTGCAATAATGCACACAAGGAGATGCTTTGGAGGTCATCCCTGCAGAGGAAGATCTGCTGTCTCACCTTCCACCCCTAGGAAGAGAAAGAAGTAGGGCAGGAGGCCTGGGCCACCGGGTTCAGATAGGACATTTCCAGATTTGTAGGCAGTAATGTACTACCCAGGACAAAATACTGAAGAAAAAGAACAAATTACTAAGCTAAAGGAGAGCTAGGCTCTTACTTTCTACTTTCAAGAGATGTTTGTTATATTGTCTGAAACCACGTCAACCCAATGAATAATACCATGAGCCAGATGTATGTTTCAGAATTTGTATGGCTGATTCTATGCACGTTTAAATGTGTTTACAACAGTGGCAGATTTCCGTTTTCCTCTGGTTAAACCAAGGAAGCACACAGTAGGCCTAGCATTACTGGCCCAGAGAAGCCAAAATGGAGACAGATGACCTCTGCTAGCACAGGTCCAGCTGGCATGATGGAGGAGGAATCTCAGGGAGGAGTCAGGCCTTCTTTTGAATTCCCTTCACAGCTATGGAGAATGGCCTTCCCAGGAGGCAGGTTTGGAGAAGCTGATGAACCTAAATGAACAGCAAGAAAAGGCCTGATGCATGTGTTCCCAAGTAATAGACGTCACTTGTATGTCCCCCAAGCCTCACCCTTCCATACTTGATCTCAATTAGTTCTCTCCACAGTTTTATTGGACAAACTCTAGGATTAAACTCTACAGATTAAGAAACAGGTTCTGAAAGGCTAAATGAATGCTTGCAGTCCCCCAGGTAATAGTAAGTGAGGAGCCAGGACTTGAAGTCATATTTTCCTGATCCACAAGCCCCTGCTCTTCCCTCTGCACTGTGCTAGTTTTCTTTCTGACCCCAACTATAATACACCGGCGTGAAGACCAAGGCCTGTGCTCCAGTGCTGGGCTGAGAGTTCTGGACAGGTCAGAGCTGGAGCCAGGACACAGAGGAAAGACGAGAAAGGAGGAGGATTTAGGGTAGAATTTGGCAAATACAGCCCAGTAGTAAAATTTTGCCCACTGCCTGTTTTTGTCCAGTCATCAAGCTACGAATATTTTCTGCATTTTTAAATGATGGGGAGGATCAAAAAGAATATATCATGAAAAATGAATGAAATTTATCAGTTTCTGTGCATGGGCAGAAATCCTGGTTTCTACTCTAAAGCCATCATTACAATGGCGCTCTGACCTAGCACAGGGGTCCCTTATCCCCCTTTGGTAATTCTCCCTGGTAATTTTAGGACTGGAGGCTAGGGATGCGGGAGTGGCTGCCACCCAGCCCTGCACTCACCATGCTCTGCACCCAATCTAGATTGCTTCTGGCAGGGCTGGGTGGGCTGTCCATCCTCAGCACCATCTGCAGCACCATTTTGGTAGTCTGAGAAGCTGAGAGAAACACACGGTGAAAGTCCTTGTTCTGCCGCTATCCAACATCCCAAGCACCTCTCTGAAGATTCTGCCCTCAAAAGTCTACATGGGAGGTTGGGGCTGTGGCTCAATGGTAGAGCGCTTGCCTAGCATGTGTGAGGCACAGGGTTCAATTCTCAGCACCACATATAAATAACTTAATAAATTAAAGGTCCATTGACAACTAAAAAAATATTGGGGGGGAAAAAGTCTACGTGGGAGAGGCTGAGAGGCATGCAAGAGAAGGTGAGGAAGTTAAGTGGAACCCAACTACCTCACTCCCCACCCTGATCCCCACCACCAGCAGCTTAACCTTTCCATGTACAACTTGGAAAAGAGGCTCAGAGGTGAGCAGCTGGTGATAAGGAACATTGGGAAGACAAAGTTGGGAGGAACATGTAGGCATCCTTGGCATGAAATGGATAGACTGCAAGAATCTTAAGATTGTCAAGGTCCAGTTCACAACCTGGCCATGCCTAAAGATACAGACTAGGGACTTGCCTCATCAATCACACATCTAGTTCTGCCATGGGGGGAAATGAACCTGCATGAGAGTAACCTGGTTTGCAGAGGGCACTGTGATCTGGGCAGCAGTCTGGTACCATGTGGCAGAATTCATCACAGTAGCAGCTTCCCCTCTTGCAGTTGTTATCTGTTCCAGGGCAGCAGAGAGGCCGGGGCTGGGAACAACTGCCTGGAGAAAAAGGGAAGTTAAAACCAGACAGGTTTGTAGCTGAAGGCCGAGGCAGGAGGCTTACAAGCTTAAGACTAACCTGGGCAATTTAGTGAGATACTGTCTCAAAAATTTTAGAAAGAGGCCAGTCACAGTGGCGCATGCCAGTAATCCTCGCGGCTCAGGAGGCTGAGACAGGAGGATCGCAAATTCAGAGCCAGCCTCAGCAACAGCAAGTGCTAAGTAACACAGTGAGACCCTGTCTCTAAATAAAACTCAAAATAGGACTGGGGGTGTGGCTCAGTGGCCGAGTGCCCCTGAGTTCAATCCCTGGTACCCCCCAAAAATTTTTTTAGAAAGGATTAGTGATATAACTCTAAAGTATACTACTCCTGGGATAGATCCTCATTACCACAAAAGAAAAAGCAGAAAAACAGGTTTAACAAATGGTTATGGGACAACTGGATTTGTGCACACAAAAGAATAACTTTGGACCCCTACTTTGCACCATATACCAAAATTAACTCAAAATGGATCATGGACCTGACTGTACATCCTACTAATTAAAAACAAACCTAAATAAGTAAATAATAGAAAGATCAATAGAGGAAAGGGAACAAGAAGAAGGAGGAGTGGAAAGAAAGGGGAAGTACTGGGGACTGAATTAGAACAGATTATATTCCAAGCTTTCATAATTATGTGAAAATGAATCCTATTATTATAGATGACTAAAAAGAACCAATAAAAAAATTAAAAGAAGATCTTTATGATTCCTACTCACAAAAATTTTGCCAAATCCATCCCTCCAACAATTTACCCAAGTTGCTCAACTCAACGATTGTCTGGTCATTACTCATCCACTACAAAATGAGAGGATGCATCTTCTTTGAGACATGGAATGCAAGGCATTAGCAGGTAGGGACCATGGACCAATTAGGTGGTGAATCTTTGGCTTGGGTGGGAACTGCCTTGGGTGTCCTCACCCCTAGGACTTTCAATGCTATCCTCTCTCTACTTCTGCCATGACCTTTCCAATCACTTCCAGTTAGGTTAGCACCTGCCTAGGGCTTTGTTTAAGGATAAACTTGAGGACTTTTCAAAGTTGACCGAATAAATAAGAAGCAGGTTTCTGGGTGTGCCTGACTCAGTCTGTTGTGGAAACAGGGACCAGCAGGCATCTGGTGAAAGGGCAGCAGTGGCCCAAGACCTCTCAAGGTGAGGGTGGGCTGGGCTTGAGTGGTGGCTTCTGGGTTTGGCTTAGCTTCTACTTTTATGTTCAGCTCAGAAACTTCCACAAATGATCTCTTCCCCTTTCTTATGACTTCCCTATTCCTCAGTGCCTGGTCTAGCACCAGGTTGTCACCAAGACCAGGGATCAGTAGAGATATCAAGTCCCAAGCTAGGGTTGTTGCCCATTTGTAAGTCAAAGAGCAATTCAGTGGTCACAAACAACATTCATTTTAACAAGAAGAGAGGGGATGGGATGGGATGGAATGGAATCAAATAGAACAGATCCACATACATTTTATATAATAAGAGGAAGTTCTTTAGAGTTCTCTTTGAAATTTTTGTTTGCTTTATCTACATGTACTTATGTACTGGGTCACAGCATAAAATGTGTTTATCGATGGATTTGGACTAGAAAAGTTTGAAAGCCATGGACCTACAAAGGTTCGCTCATTTTATAGACGAAGGAAGAGTCATGCTCAAGGTCATGCTTGAGGTGGTAACAGATCTGGGAGATTATGCTCCCCCAATCCTGACTCCTTTCCTTTGCGTAGGAGTTTTATTCAAAAGGCCCCTTATTGCACATACCACTCAACTCTACTATTGTCTCTACTATTGTCTAAACACCCTGCATGCTCCTGCCTCTGGGCCTTGGCCTAAGCTGTTTCCTTTGATTGGAAGTCTCTTCCTTCCCAAAACCAATAAAGAAAACATTCTTATACTTCAAGGTCAAATTAAACCCAGCCTCCCCTGGGCTGCTAAGGAACATTTGCTTTCTTTCCTGAATTACCATATCCTAAGTTGCTTTCCTTCACCTTGTTGTTCTGTCTCACCTGGGGCTCAGAACTATGGAGCCAAAGTAAAGATTTCCTCCCTTTTAAAAAGAAGAAAAAAAATCAAACATTTATCCAGCTTTTCTATACAAAACAAATAGTTGACAGGAGCAAGTTCCCCTCAATAGAAAAATTCCAGCTAATAAATGCAGAAAGAATGATAGAATTTTAGAAAACCATCACTTGGCCACCCTCAATAGGAAAAAAATGGTCCTAAGTAATAATCATCAATGGAACCTAAATCTATTAGAAAAAAAGCTAATTAGGAACTTTAATAATGTACTTCCTCTCCAGACGATCAAGTTTAACACCAGTAAAAAATGGAACAACTAGACATTGTGTGTCTTCTTCAAGATGTAATAGGAGCTGGGTACAGTGGCACACATCTGTAATTCCAGAGATCCTGGAGGCTGAGGCAGGAAGACTGCAAGTTTAAGATCAGACTCAGCAATTAACGAGACCCTGTCTCAAAATAAAAAATAAAAAAGGGCTCAGTGGTACAGAGCCCTTGAGTTCAATCCCCAGTACCCATTCTCCCAAAAAAAATGTTTAATAAGAAGTTCACAGTCCCATCTGAGTAGAATTTGTTCTAAAAGAAGTGATCTGGCATTTGATTCAAATGTATGAAATGTTAAGATCATTGTACTGTCATGTATAACTAATAAAAAATAAATAAATAAATAATAAAATAATTTTAAAAAGACGTGATCTGATTCTGATCTGACCCCAACTACCAGAAATATAGGAAATTAGGAAATATAAGGGCATTCATAAAAAATTCAATCAGCCAAATGAAGAATGTAGGATATGCTACAGGACAAATCACCTCCTTTTTTCAACAAATATATGGCCTAAAAAGAATTAGACTGATATATATCATTAAAAATATGCCAGTTAAAAGTGTGTGTATACTTCTTATATGGATCCCGATTCAAAATAAAAAAAAACTGTAAAAAAGCTTTTTTTTAGGAAGTGGATACTGGGAATTGAACTCAAGGATACTTTATCAGTGAGATCCATCCTCAGCCCTTTTTATTTTTTATTTTGAGACAGGGTCTCATTAAGTTGCCAAGGGCCTCAACTAAATTGCTCAGGTTGGCTTCAAACTTGTGATTCTCCTACCTTAGCTTCCTAAGTCCCTGGAATTACAGGTATATACCATCATACCTGGCAAAAAGGCATTTTGATTAAGTGGGAAAATATTAACACTAATAGATATTGAATCATAGTAGGCATTTTAATCATTTTTACCTCTGATTAAGTTTTTAAATATTGTTAGAGCTTGAGTAAAATGTTGATATTTTGAAGCTGGCCAACAGGTACATTGGGCTCATGATACTGTTCTCTCTACTTTTGTGTACGCTTGAAATTTTCCATGATAAGGCAGGCACAGTGGAGCATACCTATGATCCCAGCTACTCAGGAGGCTGAGGCAGGAAGATTGCAAATTTGAGGCCAGACTGGTCAATAGCAAGACCTCATCTAAAAATGAAAACATTTTAAAAGTGGCTAGGGACATAGGTCAGTGGTAAAGTGCTTGCTTAGCATGTGAAAAACCTTAAGTTCAATCCCCAGTACTCCCACCAAAATTTCCCATTGTTAAGTAGCCTTAAAAAAAAAATAAATTAAGTCTATTCTGAGAGAACTTCATACATCTTTCCAGGTGGGATTAATCTTTTTTTCAACCTTAAAATATATTGATTTTAGAGGCTGGGGTTATAGCTCAGGGTAGAACGCTTGCCTCGCACATGTGAGACACTGGGTTTGATCCTCAGCATCACGTAAAAATAAATAAAATAAATAAAGATATTGTGTCCATCTTTAAAAAAAATCTTAAAAAAATGTTGATTTTAATTTCCAACCTAACATTCATCTCTGCTCCTCTATTGGTACAGCTTTCATGTGTCTGTCATGCCCACCAGTACTCCAAAGGAAAGAAATGCATTTCCAAGGCCAAATAAGTTTCATTTAATCAAATTAAATGGCTTTCTTTGAATATGCTGTCATTTTCTGAAGGTACCACTCAGGACTGTTAAAAACTGTAACTCTCTCCTCATCCATGGGCAATGTGGGGGTGTAAGTATGAGCACATTGCCCAAGGGCCAGGAGAGAGTTACAGTTTTTAACAGTCCTGACTGGTACCTTCAGAAAATGACGGCATATTCAAGAAAAGCCATTCACACCCACTGTAACCAAGGACCCATTACTTCATGCATTTTATGCTACCAAGTATCTCTCTGAGCTGGGTACCATTGTGGGCCATGGAGGTACCATGTCCCAAACTCCCACCACCCAAACAAACATCATCCATGTTGGTGTAGTGAGGAGAACATCATCATTGCAGATGGTGCTGTGTGAAGGGAAGAGAGAGCACCAGAGTTTTCATGAAGGGAAAGTGAGGCCACCAGAAACAATTTCCTGGTGAGGCAATATCTCAAGTGGCCCCTTAAGACAGTTTAGTTTATTTGCTGCGGCCATAACAGAATACTGCAGACTGGGTAAACTACAAACAATAGAAGCATATTTGGCTCACTGTTATGGGAATAACCAAGATTGAGGGGCTGCAGCTGGTGAAGGCCTATGATGCACCATGACTGACTGCATCATAACATGGCAGAAGGGACATCACTGGGTGAGAAGGGACATACATGACAGAGGAAGCAAACAAGAAGGGGCCAAATTCCTTTTTATAACAAGCCCACTCCCTCAATAAGTAACCCACTTTGATGATGATGACATTCATCCATTCATGAGCAGAGCCCCTGTGTCCCAGTCAACCTCTCAAGGGTCCAACCTCTCAATACTGTTACACTGGAGTTGAGTTTCTAACACCTGAACTTTGGGGGGACACATTGAAGCCACAGTAGTTACCGAACACTGACTTCAGAAATACAGGGTAATAGAAAGGGGGAGGGGTCAGGAACAGGCCCCACAAGAAGAACCCAAGGCGCCCCTAATAGTTTGACTTCCCTCCAGAGCAATACTCTTTACATATGTTTGACAATGTTCTAGAGAAGGGCAAAGAATGGCACCCGGCAGTTCTTCCCATCCTCCTTGGTCCCTGCTATCCTGCTTCAGCCTCAAGCTTGCAAACCCCACTCAGCAAAACTGAAACCCTTCCCTTCCTCACCAGCTTTTTCTTTTGTTGTTGTTACTTCCCCTTGAATTCCCACTTCCACAGGAAGTATTCCTACCAATGACTGAGTTTTCTCCCCCCAAAAGTTCTGGTAAATATAATCTTATTGAATTTCCCATTGAATTTCCAGGGACATTTTAGCAAACCTAGTGGATTGTGCTTGGCAGTTACCCAGCGAGTCTGCTATTAACCTGGATCTGGGCTTGTCCACTCACCTTCCCTGCTGTCCCTGCAACCCCCAGGCAGTGTGTATTCTAGAGCTCCGTGCTGCCTGTCCACGCCAGAACATTCTCTGGACCCAACATATCTTCCCAACCAGTCTCTCCCAAGCCAATTACCCAAAGATATCTTGTGGACATGAAGGAAACACAGAGAAGCCACATCAAACACATAAGTACTTAGTAACTGTCTGAATAAATGAATTATTCAATTAATGAATTGATGAATGCTAGCCCTCCAGATGTGGTGAATCATGCCAGAAAAAAGATTAGTTGATTGAATGAATAAATGAAAGAAAGAAATCAGAGGCCAGGATCCCTTTAGCCTCTAGCACAAGTGCCAGCCTGGCTTCTCACCTGTCTTTTGGTTTGGGGCCACAGGGCTCAGACACAGCAAGAGGAGAAGGACCCACCACATGGCTGCAGGCTTGAGCAGAGACAAAAGTGTTTCAAGGATCAAGGCCCAGGCTTTTAATAACCACCTCAATAAGCTCACCTGGCTTCTGCGTTCCAAGGGAGGAGCCAATTGACACCTGGATGAGGTGAACATGTGGCACTAAGGCAGTAGTGGCACAGGTGTCCCAGCTGCTTGGGTTAACTCACCGAAAAAGAGGTCATTTTCATATCTCCTGGGGACTCCAAGCTCTGGGGAAGAATCAGAGAAACCAGGATAGCAGAGCTGCCAGGGACCTTGGAGGTTATCTCCTCTGACCGCCTATTTTATAGATAAGGACTCTGAGGGAAGACAAGGGACAGCCTGGGTGCACACAGCTTGGATGTGGTAGAGCTGAAGAGAGAACCCTGATCTCCTGGGTCCCACTGCACTGTTCTTTCCACCAACATGTGGGTGGATATTAAGAGAGATCCCCTGAGAAGTCTCATCAACCAAGAAAATGAGTGTGGCATCTCTGTTCCCTCTCAGAGTTGGCAAAAGTAAGGTACAGTACAGGCTGTTGGAGCGCTGACCAAATAGGACAGAGTTGAGGGGTAGAGTTTTTTTGTTTTTTTCTTTCCTATCTCCTATGTGAAGATGTGAAAAGTCGACTCCATTGGACACATGGAAAATGCCTAACTGCAATCTGGGGCTGGTTACACCCTTGGCCTCACCAAGTTCCTGATTCACCTTTGCAATGTGGCACAGAATCTGCTTTAAAAGAGACAGTGAGTGCAGATTCAATAGCCATCCCTAACCACTCCCTGTCCCCTTCTACTACAGAGACTGGAAAAATTAAATCTTGCTTTCCCAGTCTCTCTTGACCTAGTAAACAGTAATATAGTTCTGAACAGTTAAATATACTATAAAGAAATATAGAAATATACTGAAGAACTATTAAATATGCTGAAGGACTATAGAAATATTCTGAAATTTTGCTTTCTTATAAAAGTAAAGGGGAAGGCTGGGGCTGTAGCTCAAAGGCAGAGCGCTTGCCTAGCATATGTGAGGCACTGGGTTCAATCCTCAGCACCCCATAAAAATAAATAAATAAAATAAAGGTACTCTATCTACAACTAAAAGAAAAAAACAGTTAAAATAGAAGAAAAGGGTATAGCTGGGCATTGTAGTACATACCTGTAATCCCAGTGGCTTGGGAGGTTAAGGCAGGAGGACCTCAAGTTCAAAGCCAGCCTTAGCAGCTGAGGCCCTAAGCAACTTAGTGAGACCCTGTCTCAAAAAAATTTTTTTTTAAATTAATCAATTAATTGATTAAAAATTAAAAAGAAATTTTAAAAAATTTTAAAAAGTGGAGGCTAAGGATGTGACTCAGTGATAAAGCACCCCTGGGTTAAATTCCCAGTACTGGGGGAAAAAACATCAAGGGGACAGGCAGAAAAGGAGAGCTTGCTTATTCTCCTCTTTCCCCTGTCAAAGACAGGAAGTGACATTTAGGGTTGCAGCAACCATTGTATAACCATGAGGCATTATGCATAGGAATGAAACAAAACTGAGCCTGGCAACAACCCTGTAATCCAGGTGGCTAGGGAGGCTGAGATAGGAGAATCAAAGCCAGTGTTAGCAACTTAGCGAAGCCCTAAGCAATTTGGCAAGATCAATCTCAAAATAAAACTATTAAAAGGGCTGGGGAAACTGTTTAAGTGCCTCTGGATTCAATCCCTGGTACGAAGTGGGGGGAAAAAAAAAGAATGAAACAAATGGCAGAATGTTTAGACTTACAGAACAGAAAGATGAACTTGGGTCTTAAAGGCATCATGGAGCAACTGAACTAGAGTTGACTGAATCGACAATGAATCACATTGAATTGCCTACTTGGAGCTCTTGATTTACCAAAGAAGTAACCTCCATTTGTTTGATTCTCTTAGTTGAGGCTCCTGTAACATGCAACTGAATGCATAACCATAAAGTGATAATCTTTGCAAGTGCTCAGGCCAGGATGGAAAAACAGCTCTGGGGAGGCTGTGGTGGAGACAGCGCTTGGTGAGAGGTTTTAAGTATGACTGAGGTTCTTCCAGCTCAGGGATTCTGAGATGCTATGACATGGGAATAATCTTTCCCTTTCAAATGGCCTCTGAATAGTTGCTGTAAGAGACATAGAAAGACGGGGTTGGGGTTAGGTGGAGAGGAGAGTGTCTCCGGATTATAAATGTTTTCCATTATTTTGTTACATCCCTAAAATTTGTCAGTTGATTTAACAATGCTATTTAAATATCTATGCTAATCCAACTTTGAAGATTCAACAATGAACAAGACAGACACAGTTCAGCCTTTAAGGAACTTCCATCTAAGGGTAAAAGAGATATATATTGGTAATTGCAATTCAATGTGATAATTGTTAGGAAGAACTTGACACTGGCAGCACCATTTTGAAACATATACCTCATGAACAAGAGTCACCTCATGGTCACTCTGACTCTGCCTGCCCTAAACTCTGGACAATATTTCATCATCATGCAAAGAAAGGAAATGGTTATCTGGGACTGAAGTTCTTAAAAATACCCGGTTTGGGCTGGGGATGTGGCTCAAGTGTAGCGCGCTCGCCTGGCATGCGTGCAGCCCGGGTTCGATCCTCAGCACCACATACAAACAAAGATGTTGTGTCCGCCAAAAACTAAAAAATAAATATTAAAAAATTCTCTCTCTCTCTCTCTCTCTCTCTTTAAAAAAAAATGGTTTGACATATGTAGGCGACACCACCAGGATCCCCTTCCCTGACAACCCCCTAGCAACCACCTAATTGCAAAAATTCCCCTTTCCCTTACTCCTGATAATTTCCCTAGGCTGTAAGTGGAAGATGGGTCACAGTCTCCATGGGGCCCTCCTCCGTAGATTTGTCTCCAATAAATCTGCTACTGTTGAGCTGCCTCCCCTTTCTTTATTTTCTTCATTCAGTTCTTTCCTTGTAATCATGACTACAAAAGAGACAGACAGGACACATAGGTGGGAACACAAGTGGGTGGACAGGAAAGACTTTCTAGAAGCATTTTGCCTTACACATACTGGCCCCTTTAACTGCAGAAGGGAAGGATATGTGTGGGTGCAGGTACAATCTGCGGGCTTAATGGCAGGATGTGGAAGGAGTTCCCATCTGATGGTTTCCACTTTCTCTGAGAAATAGGGGAAGCACTATATATTGGTTGTGATGGTGGGGCCGGGGCAGGACAAAAGGACAGTCAGTGTAAGTAATGAATAATGGGGTCAGATTGGGGAGATGGGGGCTGGTTCAAAAGGAAAGGAAATAAAAATGCTAATATTTCCTAAGCCCTTCCCCCTCCTCTCCCAACCTGTTGCCAAGGTTACCTGCTTCCAGGGAGTTGTTTCTCCCTGCGTGGAGTTGTAGGAACTGTTAATGAATGCTCCCTCGGTGGCTCCCTTTCTGCCTGTATCCCTGGGTGGTTTCGTTCTGCCCTTGGATCACTCCACATTGTGGCCTACTTTTTGGTCACTAGTCATGTAGGCAGTATGGGAGTGGTCAAGAGAAGAAATAAAACCTAAAATCTATCAAAGGGATAGGACATGCACATTTCTTTGGACACCCTGCTGGGGTCCCTTCTCTTCAGAGAAATCTATCTCTGTTTTATCCTTTAAATAAAACTTGCTTACTACACTTGCCTTGGCTGTACAATTTCACATGGGGGGAATGGGACTCAGCCCTGATTCTCATCGCTGGTCTCATATTTGGAGGTCCCACCAAGATTATCACTGAGGTAAGCTCCTTTGCATGCACCTCACATCTTTCTGAGGTATGTCTTTCTGTCTCTTTCTTTCTGGAGAACAATAACGGGCATCCATTGGCTAATTAAATGCAGTTAGTGCAAGCCACCATTCTATAAGACTTGGGTGACAGGATTCAAGGCCTAGGCAGTTCTTATTCATCTGTCCTGCAGGATAGGCATGTTGGGTTCTGCCAAAGCTGTTTTCCACTATCCTATCCAGACTCAGAACATGTCTGGTGTGAGTACACAGTGTTTCTAATCCTGGTCTGCCTTTGGATGTATGGAGATAGACAAAGGGTTGGAATGATTGCAAGGTTCTGGCCGGGGCCACAACCTAATGAACCTCTGTAAGAAAATCAAAAGAAGATAGAAGCAAGGTGCAGATGCAAAGTGGCAGAATATCAGAATGGCAGAAAGGCAGAAAACCCTTGTCCAAGCTGCCAGCCTTATTTATATCATCAATAGGTTACATTAGGTCACTGGCATCAATAGTACATTATTGTTCAAGTGTCTTTAGGCAGGATACAGAGTTAGCAACATTATGCAGCTTATTCCTCAGCTACATACTATAGGTGCAATGTGAAATATTAGGAGCTTTGTGTAGCTCTCAAGAAAGTCCATTGTTTAAAGTTACTGTTATGTGGACAGGTTCAGGAACAGCAGAGCTTGGTGAAACATTGTGGTTGTCTAACAAGAAAGTTCCTTTATTCCCAGGAGCTGAGTGCTTGAGATCAAAGTCGCCTCCTCATGCAGGGCATTGCCAGAGCAGCTAGGCATTGCACATGTATCCATTATGTTACTAGTTCCTGGGGGAAACTGCAGAATATTCCAAGTGTGGAAAACAGGGTTCCTGCTATTCCCCGGGAGTTTGCTCATCAGAGGAATGCTGTCCTGTACATTTCCACAGTCAGAATCCTTATAAACCTCAAAGGTTTCTTCCCTGAATCCCCTCCCCACTGCCCTTATGGGGTAACCTGTGGTGATTGGTCAATTAAGCAGCACTGACAAAAGCCCCAATGATACATGCCTCCAGATGAGCCACATTGCCCTTTCCCATGCTGGGTCCTACTGAACAGCCCTCCCCTCGCTGATCAGATACTAGCCATTGAGAGAGGGACATTTTGCATGGAGTGATTTGTAAGGAAATGCCTAGGTTCCCTTTGTTCACATAGTAAGCCTTTGTGAGCCCATAGGTATTCTCCCCATTGTTTCTGTGCTCTGGTGTGCTCCCTAAGCTTCTTTGGGGGTAAAAGAAGAGGCACTTTCCATACACTCCTTCAGTATATTCCTCCAGGAAAACGTTGTTAAGCATCTAGCACCCACTAGATGTCATTCTTACCCTCTGGAGATTCCTTTAGCCTACAGAGCAGAGAAATGTGCACCATCATAGGTTATTTTCTTGGGTCATCACATTTGGAAGTTTACAGTGGCAGGAGAAGGTTAGTCATGCTACTAAGTCTGAATTCTCCCATGTCCTTGGCATGGGGTGAACAAGAACTCTATCATTCTGCCAATGATGTCAGAAATAGAGTTGGCAGAACCTTGTGGTGAGAGAAGGATTTTCTGGACCTTCAGAAGTCTCTGGTGAAATGGACAGTTTTCTCTGGTGCAGATACCTGAGTTCTGTTTTCTCATGTTCAGAGGAGAGCTTTGTTCTCAACAGTTATGCTAGGTTCACTGCTCCCCTGCATACTGGGATAAGTTTGACCAACACATGAATTTTCTGCATCCAACCTGGTCTGGTTACCAACTGGGGAATAAAACTGGTCTCCAGAGGAAACATAAATTATAGGACCACATTTATTACAATTTACATTTGAAATGTAAATTTCAAGCCTTGCAAAGAACTGATTTGAGATAAAAGGAAAAAGAAGTCACTTTTCAATCCAAGCTACTTGTGGGACATAAATAGCTGGCTATCTTATCTCTCTCTTGCAGTCTACCATGCTGCTTTCCTAACAAGTTCCTCCCTAAAGATTACAGCACAGGGAGGGAAAATGAAATGAAAAAGCCTTATTTACCTTGAGAATCATTACCCAAGGATTTCAGAACTCTCATTCTTTCAATGTCTGAACTTACTCTAATTTAAGGCCAAAGTGCACTCTGATCTGATAAAGATGCTCTGCATGCTTCTTGATTAGAGTAACTATGGCCTGTTTTTTAAAATTCTATATTTTTTAGCTCATGTTTTTGTGCTGAATTCACATCTGATCCTGCACACCTAAATGAATATATTTTTCTAATCAGTCTTTTTTTATTTAACTATAGAGATTTATACATTGTTTTTGTTCAGTTCTACCTAACATTCTTGCTTTTTTCTTTTATTTTATAAGAAATGGGTGCTGGAAAAAGAAGTGGTGATGTCTCTTATACGGCTTCTCACTGAGATGGGGCACAGTTGAGGACTCCTGTAGGTGCTGGTATTGAGCAGTTCTGGAACTCAGCAGGAAAATGTTCTGGACCTTCTGATCAGTAGTGATTCTCTGTAAAAAAGGAGGTGAATAGCTAAACAGGGAGGGCCCAATGGCAAAGCCAATAATTATACAGAGAATTGGGAAGAAATAAGGGGTCAGACAAGTTTCTGTCCAGGTAGAGGGTAAATAGATGTATTATTTCCACATAGGAAGATTCTCTGATTATAGTCAAGGCAGCCAGAGAGGTGATAGGAGAAAACTGACATTAGTTGGAGGCAGGGTCTTTTTGGAAATTTTAACACGAGTGTGATAGGTGGCCACTGTGGCCATGGAGGTATCCCACACTGTGGTTGTCACCTCACAGAGAAGATCTGACAAGAATGTTAGAGGGGAAAGAAAAGCTCCTGATTGGCACAAGAAGATAAAGGAGACAAGAGAAATGCAGGGACCTATGGTTGGAATTAAAATGAAGGCATCAAATTTGGTTAGGATGTTCCTGCCAAGGAAAGGAGTTGGACATTCAATTGTGACTGGGGCATTACTGTCAGGCAGCCAAAAATAAATGAAAATGCTTTGGCCTAGGGTTTTCATCTGGGGTGATGGGATCCCATTCTTCAAGGATTCCATTTCTATCTGCCTAAGGTAATCTATTTCCTGCCTCAATCCCACCTCTGAAGAGCTCCTTGACTGCTGTCAGGAGAAAGGGGTGATGACTACTCTTTCTTCTTAAAGATGATGATGGGCATTGGCTGTGACAGTCAGTGAATCCTTTCAGAGGGTCTATCTAGAGGATCTTGATAGAAGCTGGGAGGCAGTTCCATGGAGAGTCATATTCCATGAACATCTGAAGCGTAATGGACTTTGGGCATCTTATACATCAGGACAGTCTAGAGGTCCATGATGACAATTGGTAGGTGACTGGACATGTGTGCATTAGGGAAGGATGATGCTAAGACAACAATAAACAAAGCAAATAATTATTCAAACAATTCACATAAAAGTCATCAGTGTTATCAGCGAGTCTCTGAAAATGATGAAGATAGTAATTTATTAGAGCTTAAGGCGTGGACTGATGTGTCATTATTTGTGGGTGAAGGCCATTCAAGGCTTTAGAAACTTTAGTAGAGTTGCTAGAAACACATTTAATTTTCATAATGGCCAAGTTGTCCCTGTGAGCTGGGGAATGCCATCTGATTTCTGTAAAGTAGCCTTTTATTGGCATTACCTCTGTGTTAGCTGAAGAATCCATTTAGCTGTGTCACTTAAGACTCTCTTGGTAAAGTCAGTCAGGGCTTTTTTTTGTGCCACATTATACCTTTTAGACCTATCTGGGGGATAAATATTAGAACTAGACAATCATACCAGTAAAAAACAGATTGAGTTTGCCTATATAGGAGGTTAGAAAATTTTGTAGGAGTTAAATTGACTTAGAACAAACTTTTGATTCAGTCAGTGTTTTTTGTAACCCTTTCTTTTTAACCTCCCAGTTTTATTTACTGTACAATGACTGACACAAGTGTAAATTTCAAGTTACATTAAAAGAGTAGCTGTGAGGTGGATTCAAGATGGCCGACTAGAGGGAGGCTTCATTCCTTGTCACTCCTTGACTTGGGATTCAATCTGTGGAAATACTGTTTCTCTGTGAGGCTACCACCACCAACTGCCCACCACCCATCTGGGTCCTGGAATTCCAGTGTCAGGGTTCCTTCAGGTTTGGTTACATGCAGCTGCCTCCATCTTGGGACATGGGCCAGGGGTTGGGGGTATATTACAGTTTTGTTTTGTATTCTTAATTTTTTTTCTTTTCTTCCTTCTTTTGCTTTTTATTTATTTTTTTATTTTTTTTGCTTTGTATATATTTTTCCTCTCACTTATGTTTCCCCTGGATTCTCTTTCTCTCTTCTCTCACACTAACACACAACTTCTATTAATTCCTCCTTCACTTTTATTATAAATTTTCACTTCTATCTTCTCTTCTACTCCCTCATAAACATCACATCCTACACCACTTCTGTTTTCACTTTGTCCATCATTTGACATTATAAACCCTTTCAGCAAACTTACTGTATATATTGTAGACAATAATTAAACACATCATTTCTGTTTATTGCGACAAAATTGTAGATGCCTGAATAGGAGATATTCAGTTTAAGACTGTATATTGTTTACATTGAGTGTTGTTAATATTGGCCTACCCCTCAAAGTAACAATATTACTGGAAACCTTCAGGGGCAGTATAAGACTACAGGGTAGAATCTGTACTGCCTCAGATCCATAATGATAAATGGGAGGACACAGAAACAACATGAAAAAACAAGGAAACAAAAACCCCAAACAAACCATGATGCTCCAATAATAGAATCCATTGATAACATCATAGCAAAAATATCAGAGAAAGAGTTTAGAATGTACATAGTTAAACTGCAACATAAAGGATGATGTAAGGTGTGAAAAGACCAACTTCAGGAGGTGAAAGATCACTTCAATAAAGAGGTAGAGATTCTAAAAAGAAATCAAGCAGAAATTCTCAAACTGCAGGAATCAACAAACCAAATTAAAAATTCAATGAAAAATATCACCAAAAGACTATACCACTTGGAAGACAGAACTGTAGGCAATGAAGACAAAATATATAATCTTGAAAATAAAGTTGACCATACAAAGAAGATGGTACAAAATCATGAACAGAACTTCCAACAATTGTGGGATTAAATTAAAAGACAAAACTTAAGATTTATCAGGATAAAAGAAGACACAGAGATATAAACCAAAGGAATACACACTCTTCTCAATGACCATAATATCAGAAGATTTCCCAAGCCTTAATAATGAAATGGAAAATTAATTACAAGAGGCTTACAGGACCCCAAATTTACAAAATTACAGCTGACACATACCAAAGCACATTATAATGAGAACAACTAACATACAGAATAAGGACAGAATTTTAAAGACTGCAAGAGAAAAATATCAAATTACATATAGGGGAAAACCAATTCAGATTTCAGCTGATTTCTCAACCCAGACCCTCAAAGTTAGGAGGTCCTTGAATAATATATGTTCTGAAGGAAAATGGATGCCAACCAAGAATTTTATATCCATCAAAACTAAGCTTCAAATTTGAAGATGAAAAATCTTCCATGATAAACAAAAGTTAAAAAAATTCATAACTAGAAAGCTGCACTACTGAACATTCTCAAGAAAATATTCCATGAGGATGAAATGAAAAAAAAAAAAAGTGAAAAACCAGTAAAAGGAGAGACTTCACTAAAGGAATAGTTAATCAAAGGAGAAATTAAGTCAAATTAAAAACCAGAAATAAACCAGAATGACCAGGAATACAAATCACATTTCAATAATAATCTTGAATGTTAATGACCTAAACTCATCAATCAAAAGACATAGACTGGCAAATTAGATTAAAAAGCAAGACCCAATAATATGCTGTCTCCAAAAGACTCATCTCATAGGCAAAGACATCCACAGACTGAAAGTGAAAGGATGGGAAAAATCATATCATTCATGTGGATCATGTTTCCAACCTCATATCAGATAAAGCGGACTTTAAACCAAAATTAATCAGAAGGGACAAAGAAGGACATTTTATACTGCTGAAGGGAATTATACATTAGCAAGACATGACAATCATAAATACTGAATGACAAGTTAATAGCCGAAGAAATCAGGGATGAAATAAAGAAATACTTAGGGGTAAATGCGAACACTGATACAACATATTAAAATCTCTGGGACACTATGAAGGCAGTACTAAGAGGAAAGTTTATTGCATTGAGTTAAATCATTAAAAGAACAGAAAGTCAAAAAAATAAATGACCTAACCTTGCATCTCAAAGCCCTAGAAAAAGAGGAACAAATCAACACCAAAAGCAGTAGAAGACAGGAAATAATTAAAATAAGGGCTGAAATAAATGAAATTGAAACAAAAGAAACATTTCAAAAAATTGACAAAACAAAAAACTGGGTCTTTGAAAAGTAAACAAAATTGATAAATTCCTAGCCATGCTAACAAAGAGAGAGAGAAAACTCAAGTTACTAAAATTTGTGATAAAAGAGAAAATGTCACAATTTTGAAATTTTGACACTATTGAAATTCAGAAGATAATTAAAAACTATTTTGAAAATTTATACTTCCATAACATAGAAACCCTGGAAGACATCAACAAATTTCTAGAGACATATGACCTACCCAAACTGAATGAGGAGTCATACACGATTTAAACAGATCAATTTCAAGTAATGAATAGAAAACGCCTTCAAAAGCCTACCAACCAAGAAAAGTCCAGGACCAGATGGATTCTCAGCCAAGTTCTACAAGATCTTCAAAGAAGAATTAACACCAATACTCCTCAAATTATTCCATAAAATAGAAAAGGAGGGAACCCAAACTCATTCTATGAGGCTAGTATCACCCTGATAACAAAACCAGACAAAGACACATCATGGAAATAAAACGTCAGACCAATATTCCTGATGAACATAGGTGCAAAAATTCTCAATAAAATTCTGGCAAATCACATACAAAAACATATTAAAAAGATAGTACACCATGATCAAGTGGGGTTCATCCCAGGGATTAAAAACATTAAAGGGATACAAATAGAAAAAGAAGAACTCAAACTATCATTATTTGCCAACGACATGATTCTATATTTAGAAGACTCAAAAAATTCCACCATAAAACTTGTAGAACTAAAAAAATAACTCAGCAAAGTAGCAGGATATAAAATCAACACCCATAAATCAAATGTATTTCTATATATCAGTGTTGAATATATTGAAAGAGAAATTAGGAAAACTACCCCATTCAAAATAGCATAAAAAAATAAAATAAAATATTTGGGAATTGGCCTAACAAAAGAGGTGGAAGATAAAAACTACAGAACACTAAAAGAAGAAATTAAAGAAGACCTTAGAAGATGAAAAGATCTCCCATGCTCCTGTATAGGCTTAATTAATATAGTCAAAATGGCCATACTACCAAAAGTGTTATATAGATTTAATGCAATTCCTAATAAAATCCCAATGACATTCTTCATAGAATTAGAAAAAGCAATCATGAAACTCACTTGGAAAAGTAAGAGACCCAGAATAGCCAAAGCAATCCTTAGCAAGAAGAGTGAAGCAGAGGCACCACAATTCCAGAACTTAAACTGTTCTACAGAGTCATAGTAACAAAAATGGCTTTCTATTGGCACCAAAACAGACATGTAGACCAATGATATGGAATAGAAGACACAGACAAACCCACATAAATACAGTTATTTCATACTAGACAAAGGTGCTAAAAACACTCATTGGAGAAAAGATAGCTTATTCAACAAATTGTGCTGGAAATCTGGAATTCATATGTAACAAAATGAAATTAAGTCTTTATCTCTCACCCTGCATACAACTTAACTCAAAGTGGATCAAAGACTTAGGCACTAGAACAGAGTGCCTAAGTACCCTGTACCAGTTGGTTTATGGTTGTCTTTGGATTAGAAGTAGAATCTTTTTGAGGACATAGAAATATTCAAAGCTGGATTTTGTTGACAGTTGTAAAATTCTAAATATGTTAAATATCACCTGTATATATATATATGTGTGTGTGTGTGTGTGTGTGTGTGTGTGTTCTGAAGTTAACCTGTTTGTTCTAAATTTGAGCTCAAATCTTATGTAAAGGCAAATAGGACCAGGATCACATTGTCCTCACCCTCAGGTCATAAGCTTAAGAAAATGAAATCCTTCTGACTTTTCTTTGCCAAGAGTTCATCTTGGGTGGTTTGAATGACCCATTCTCACTGAGACCTCCCACCTTAAATGATCTTGGCTGTTCCAGTCAATAGGGTTAAAGAATCATATTCACGAGGTGCCAATTAATGCACCTAAGATGTCTTATTGATGTTATTTCTGTAGTGTATTAACAATAAGGGAACAACGTAGAGCAATTATCTTAGTTTTAGGAAGCACTTAAGAAGATTAAAAGTTGTAAGAAGCAGACTCGACATTTAGAATAGTCTCCTGCTCACATATGAGGTTGGTTGTTAGGCATGGCCAGTACCAGGTGATAAAATTAACAGACACTGGACATCACATTGACCATGTATCCAGTGTCCAACGTGTTTGGATGCGCTGACCACATGTGAAGCCCTGTTCGTTCTGGGTCTGCTCAGCAGGGCTGTTGATTTCTAACCAGCAGCGTTCCTAGAAAGCAGAGCCTTATGCCAGTGTTCATCTTGTGACTGACTACCTGTTTCCTATTCTGTTCTCCTGCAAGGTATTTAAGACCAACTTAAATTGACCCTTTTCCTATCTACTCTTAAGGTCTGCTGAGATTCCTTAGAAATCAACTTGGGAACTTATGAGAAGCCTAGCCTTCCTCTACCAGTTGTACCATCTGTCAGGTTAGGTCAGGGTCTTGCTAACTATACATGGCTTTCTTTGGAAGCATCAGGGACATTTTCCTCTCCAATGACCTTCCTTTTTGCAGAATGTGCACTGGTTGGCTTGCTGTTTTCTAGGGTCCTCTTGAGCCCCCTGATCAGGAGTTTCAAATTATTGCCAGAATTCACATAACATTGGTCAGGGGGCTGGGGTTGTGGCTCAGTGATAGAACACTCGCTTGGCATGTGTGAGGCACTGGGTTCAATCCCCAGCCACATAAAATTAAATAAATAAAATAAAGGTATTGTGTCCATCTATAACTTAAAACAAAACAAAACAACAACAAAACATTGTTCTATATCTGTGAAAGCTACAGGGTCCCTCACTTCAGGGTAGTCACAGGGATTGACCTGGCATTGAAGGCCCTTTATGGCCGGATTTTTCCCCCGTTAGCTATCCAGTTATTCCTTCAACTCCTTCCAAAAGACCCCTCTCCAACATGCTTCACAGTTGTCTAAACACCACTTTCAGCTCCAGCTCTGAGTCTCTGCTCTGCCACACTCTCTTCTGTTCTGTCCCAGGAGACCTTCCTTTACCTCTTTGCTGATCGAAATCCCATCCAGACTCTAGGAATCAGTCCTAGAACAGGAAGCCCTTAAGACTCCCTCAATCTTTCTAGCCACATTGACCTTTCCCTTCTCTGACCTTTCAGAACTCTGTCTTTGCATTTTGGCATAACATAGTGGTTCAGAGTGGGGTTTGGAGTCATGCCTGTATTTTAATCCAGGCCCCGCTGCTACTACCTGTATTACTTTGGAAAAACTTGTTTAAACTCTCTGTGCCTTAGTTACTTATTCTATACAATGGAAATGATAATGGTATCTACTTCATAGAGTAGTTGGCAGGATTAAATGAGTCAAACATACGAGAATTTAGAATAGTAGTGTCTGGTACATTATAAACACATGAACTCCATGTTCATTTATGTACTCCTATCATATAAATAAGTGGTAAATTCCTAAAGGGCAGGAACTGTAACCAAACACTTAGTTATACACATGGTAGTTAAAAAGAATCATACAACTGTGGATTAGATCAATTTAAGTGAGACAAGTAAAGTCAATATTTGATTATTTAATTTGTGCTCTATTTCAGTGACTACCTTTTCTTTTGCCCTTTCACTGCATGTACCAGGGTTGTTTGCCATCAACAGAAAACAACTCTAGCTAATTTAATCAGAAAAAAAAGTTTTTAAAGATTTGAAGGGAAGAACTAGGTGCAGAACAGCACAGGAAAATGACAGCCCCAGAGTCCAGGAGGAAGGAATGAGTGATCATTGCCTGCTCAAATTTCAAAGTCCAGGGAAACAATGCAGGAACTCCAGTTTGATCTATGCACCCACCCCTGAAGAGAGTTATTGAAAAAAACTAAAACCTGTTTCCAGTAAAGTTTTGTGGGTAAAGTTGTTACTAAAGAGTAAAGAGAAGTTTCACTTTGTCTTTTCTCTGGGACATGAGTTGCCTGGGCACCTTGTGGAAGGTGAGTTTTTCTGATTGGCTTGTTCACTCTTTACCTTTAGTTGTAAGACTTGGGTCCGAAGAGAGTATGATAAGTACCAGTGATAAGTACTCAGGTGCCTATGACATCAAAGATGTTGTTGGGTATCATGTGCCCACTGATATGATGTGATAACATGGGCACATCAACTCTGTGGTGTTCATACATTACTATAGTACATTTTTCAAGACCAAGGAATTAAAAATGGTATTTGTAAGTTTTCCCTCCTCCTGGAGATGGAACTTAATCTTTTTTTCCCATTGAGGGTAGACTGGAATTAATAATTCACTAAGAGAGAGAGAGAGAGAGAGAGAGAGAGAGAGAGAGAGAGAGAGATGTGGTGGGGGAAGAGAGGGAGAGAGAGAGAGGGAGGGAGGGAGGGAGAGAGAGAGAGAGAGAGAAACCACAGTAAGAGTAAGATAAGGTGTTACAATTAGGGAAAACTGAAATTGGGTAAAGACTACATAAGAACTCAGACTATCTTTGTAAGCTTATTGCAGATCTAAAGTTATTCCAAAATAAGAAGTTTACATACTAGAAAGTATATCTATGCCATAATTAAAATATGTAAAAATATGACTGGAAAAATATATAAAAGAAGGAAAGAAAATATATAGAAATAATTGTGGTTCTGAAATGATGGAATTATGGAGTGATTTTGTTTTTCCTTCTTAACTGCTTACTGAAATATCAGAAAACCAGTCAATTACTTAAAGAGTTAATTTTGGAGGCTTGTTTTATTTTAAAAAAGAAAGTCTTCCCTTGAAATACAGAGGGAATATGGAAAAGTGTATTTGACTCTGGCACGGGGCTTTTCTCATGTGGTCTTATTTGCTGTGTTCCCTGCAAGAATGGAATAAATGAATGAATTGCCAGATGGCTGTTTGAATGTCAGGGATTGCCTGTTCCAGTTGGAGGTAGGTGGAGAGATGAAATAACCATTATTTTAAACTAAGCTCCAAACTTTATTCAGATTTTACCAGTTTCCCCACTAATGTCCTTTTCCTGTTCCCAGGGTCCCATCACCCTAGTCTCTTCTGGTCTGTGAGAATGTCTCAGTCTTTCCTTGTTTCTCATGACCTTGACAGTTTATTAATCTAGTATTTTGTAGAAAGATCCTCAAGTTGGGTTTGTCTTATGCCTTTCTCATGTTTAGACTGGGGAAGGGGGCAGGTAATGGGTTTCCTAGAGGCTAGGTAAAATTTTTCCTTGAGAAATAATATATTTCCTATTTATTTATTTATTTATATCAGCATAGACTGATCTGTATTTGACATATACTTTTCCTGCATTTTTTTCATTTAACATTATGTTACAAGATTTCCCCCATGATCTTTATAACCATCTTTCCCTCCCTTAGCGTTCCATTTTTATTGTTTTGCAGCAGAATGCCCAACATAAAACTAATTGCAAATATAAAGAAGAACAAGTGCTTAAGTACAAATGAAGACATGATTCTTGTCTTTTAAATAAACAGTTAAACAGAACTGGGAGTTCAATAAATGTCTGGATTCTAGCCCTGAGTGGAGGTGCCTCACCCACACTAATGTCATGAGTCTCACTCCCACCCTCAATAATCAATACATGGAGTCAGGGTGCCAATAACTAAACATGATCACAATGAGCTCCTTTTCAAAAGCCTTTCCCAGTCCTCTACAGATAAGATTTGGCTAGGACAAAAATAACCAGAATTTCTTGAATGTCAATAGTCATAATAGTTAAGTATTCTACATAATTCTTTTGGCTCCCTGATAACCCTCATTTTCACGGTTGCATGTGTTTTCAATTATTAACTTTTTATTCTTATGATGATGCAGTAAACATTTCTTGAAACACTGTTCTATATATATTATATTATATTATATTATTATTATGTTCACAGCCCTGGCATAGTGTCCAGCACACAGAAATATCAACAGATGTTTATGTGGGATGGGTGGGTAGATAGATGGGTGAATGAATGAATGGATAGATGCTGGGCTGCAACTGTAGCCCAATGGTATTTTTTCTTTTTGAACAGAATTTTCATTCTTGGCCTATGAAGAGATAAAATCTGAATTAACTGTAGGGAACAGAAGCTTGAGAATTTTCTGGAAATCAAGCATTGGCTTCCCATGAACCACATCTGTTAAACAATAAACAAAGTGGGCTACTTTCCTATCTGGTTGGAAAACACTTGAACATTTATTTGATCAGTTTGAGCAGTCTCTCACAGGACTTTATCATTCTCCTCTCAACTTAAATTGTAGACATGAAGTTTTTAAGTCCCTAGAGTGCTCATAGGGTGTATATGTGTCATCATATCTCCTGGTTTAGTGCCTGGCAAGGAAAAAAACTGGAAGATTAATAATAAAGGAAGTAAAGAATGAAGAATGCATGTTTCCTGATAAAGACTGTTAGAACTGCTACAGAAACTGCTACAGATGAAGTAGCTGAGGAAGGAGGAGATGGGAAAGGAGAACACATTCATCAAGATAGGAGGAAGTAACTCGGGAGGTTGAGGCAGGAGGATCACAAGTTCAAAGCCAGCCTCAGCAACTTAGCAAAGGCCTGTCTCAAAATAAAATATAAATTAAAGGGCTGGGGAAGTGGCTCAGTGGTTGAGTGCCCCTGGGTTCAATTCCTGATACCAAGATAGATAGATAGATAGATAGATAGATAGATAGATAGATAGATGATAGATAGATTTGGGAAAGGAACTATTGCAGTGACAAAAAGAAAAGAAAAAGAAATAAAAGAGCTGAGATCCCAGCAGCGTGGGAGGCTGAGGCAGGAGGATCACAAGTTCAAAGCTAGCTTCAGAAATTTAGTGAGGTTATATGCAACCTAGTGAGACACTGTCTCTAAATAAAATACAAAAAGAGGGATAGGGTTGCAACTCAGTATTTAAGTGATCCTGAGTTTAATCCCTGTAAAAAAAAAAAAAAAAAAAAAAAAAGCTGAGAGCAGAGGAACTTAAAAGGAAAGCCAAGCCAAGAACCATCCTGCTGTCCTTCTCTCACAATGTGTTTCAAATCATTCTTGTTTCCATTGCAAGGAAGGGAGGGAAATACATTATAAGAACAGAATGTTTCTAAGTGTTTCTCTCCTTTTTCTCCAGGAATAGTCAAGCCTATCCCTAGAGAAACATGATCACCAGGTGAGCCTACATGGATCTGAGTGGAGGCACCCACTGACTTTGTCTACTACAGTCTCCCATGGATCCCTGATTTGGGGGAAAACAGCTGGGATGCATTGAAGGACAGATAATGCAATCAGAGGAAAGATTCCAAGGTCAGTCTACATCATATTTATCTCAAAATGTGGGTGAATGTTCTTCTCTTCAGGCTCTTTTGTGGGAAGAAGGCAGATGAGCTAGTAGTAACACAGTAAATGAAAATTATTACATATATCCCTATGTCTAAGAGGAAAATTGAGAAAATCATTTGACTCTAAGACTTCAGTGACTACACAGGAGAGGAAGGCAGCAGGGAGAGCAAGCTGTGCCTGTTGGGAGCTTCATTCTGCCTAAGATCTCAGTATGGGTTCTTCTGGCTGAATTGGAAAGGGCTTGTGCTGGGTCTTTGGAAGACTCCCTGAGTTTTTGCAGAAGAAAGTCTGCTGGGGACAGTTGCTTGACAGTGGTTAGTCAGGGTTATTGCTGCAGGTTTATTTCTTGTTAGGAAGGGCACTTGCATGGCCACTTCATCTCATTTCTTCACTTGTTTCCAACTGGAACAGAGAGTTTCTTATTCATTTGTTTGTTCCATTTATTTGCTTGTTTGTTGTTTTACTAGGGAAGATAATGAATACCGAGGTCACATTCGAAGTGCTCTAACAGGAAGTTTGAACAGAGTGCCCAGGGCATTGAAGATGTGCAGAATAGCATGCGGTCATGGAAAGGTGACATACAGTTAAGTCTTTTTATTTATTTATTTTTAAATTTTGATACTGGGGGCTGAACCCAGGGGTGCTTTACCACTGAGCTACATCCCCAGCCATTTCTAATTTTTTTATTTTGAGATGGGGTCTCACTAAGTTACTGAGGGCCTTGTTAAGTTGCTAAGGCTGCCTTCAAATTTGCAATCCTCCTGCTTTGACCTCCCAAGTTGCTGGTATTAAAGTTCTGTACCACTGTGCTCAGCTCTGAGTTAACGCTTAAATGAGGAAAAATCAAAGTGTACTTGGTAAAATGTCAAAAGTTTGGGAAATAACAGATGAGGTGAGGCAGTTAGAGTGTGACCATATATTGAAGGTTGATTGGTGAGTTTTAGGTGCGTGAACATGACCCCTACAGTGACACTTGCTTACCTCATCACTGTTCCAATCTCCTTATTCCACTATGGAGGGCAATTTGGTGATGTCAGAACTACAAATGCACATACTTTTTATGCTAACTTTTCTACTTTGGAGAATTTGTCCTACAAAAAATATTTGCAGCTGTGTGAAATAACTTATAAAGTTCTCCATTGCAACATTGTTTGTAACAGTAAAAGACTGGAAACATTTGCAGTGTTTCTGGTCAAATTCCTAGGTCTTTGATCTACTTTGAGTTGATTTTTTGCAGGGTGAGAGATAAGAGTCTAGTCTCTTCTATATATGGCTATTCAGTTTTCCCCAACACAATTTTTTGGTTTGTTTTGGGACCAGAGATTGAACCCAGAGACTTTTTATTGCTGAGCCGCATCTCTAGCCCTTTTTATTTTTTGAGACAGTTGCTGAGGCTGGTCTTGAACTTGTGATCCTCTCCCTCAGCACCGTGAGTCTGGGATTATAGGTGTGTCCTACCCCTGGCCAGCACCATTTCTTATGGTTTATGTTTTTGGCACCTTTGTCAGGATCAGATGATTACATCTATGTGTATTTGTCTCTGTGTCTTCTGTTACATTGGTCTTCATGTCTACTTTGATGCCTATACCATGCTGTTTTTGTTTCTATAGCTCTGTAGTATAATTTGAGATCCGGTTTTGTGATACCTCTGGCATCAGTATTGCTTTGGCCATTCTAGATCTTCTACTCTTCCACACGAATTTTGGGACTTTTTTTTTTTTCTATTTCTGTAAAGAATGTCTTTTGTATTTCAACTATAATTCACTTTTGGTGATATGGCCATTTTGACAATATTAATCTGCCTATCAGAGACCATGGGAGGTCTTTCCATCTTGTGAAGTCTTCTTCAATTTCTTTCATTTTCAGTTTTCATTTTTGAATGGAGTTGTTTCAAGGAAGACCAGTAAAGTAGAGGAAGGGAAGGCAGAGAAGGAAAAAGATAGTACTGGGAATTGAAATTTGTTTATATACATTTATAAATATGTCAAAAGGCACCCCACTATTATGTATAACTATAATGCACTAATAAAAAAAATAGGTTGCAAAGGAATGTCCATCAATGGTTCCTGTTAAACAAATTAAGGTGCATTCATACAATGGAAAAAAATGCAACTATAAAAAATGAATAAGGAAACTTCATGTAGATTTGGAAGGTTCTCTTAGATACATGGTTAAAAGAAAAATAGCAAGGTACAAAAATGTATAGTTTTCCAATTTTTAAAGAAAGATGACAAATAAGAAATGTGTATGTGTGTGTGTGTGTGCGCACGCAAGGAAACTCTGGAAGAGTTAAAAAAAAATGTAGTAATGAGCTGGGGTTGTGGCTCAGAGGTAGAGAGCTTGCCCACTATGTGTGAGGCACTGGGTTCAATCCTCAGCCCAACATAAAATAAAAAATAAAGATATTTTTGTCTACCTATAACTAAAATATGACTTTTTTAAAAAAAATAGTAAGAATGGCTATGAAAAGGGGGGGAGGCAAAAACTGCATACAGGGGCTACAGAAATGGGAGGGAGACTTTTCACTGTATACCTTTTTGTGGGTATTTAAGCACACAGATGTATTAACAAATTAAAATATTGAATGAGAGAAAGTCTCTTTCATTCCTTTTTTTCCTCTGCAGATCTCATTTCTGCTTATCACTTCATCAGAATGTTCTTTAAGAAGAGATATGTGGTTGCAGGGCTTCTGGCAGTTAAGGGAGAAACACACAAGTCTTCCTTATGCCTATTTGTAAAGAGATGCATTGTTGGCATCTAGTTTGAATTTTTTTTTTTTTTTTACCAGTGTGGTGTTTTGATGTACATGTATACTTGTGAAATGTTTAAAGTATGCTAGTTGATGTATTCATTACTAGTTTGAATTTCTTTTTTATTTGTTCTAGATAGTAGAATGTATTTTGACATATTATACATACATGGAATATAACTTCTCATTCTTCTGGTTGTACATGATGTAGAATTATATTGGTCATGTAACCAACCATATATGCACATAGGATAGTAATGTCTGATTCATTCTACTATCTTTTCTATTCCCATTTTCCCTCCCTTCCCTTCATTCCCCTTTTTCTAATCCAAAGTACTTCTTTTCTTCCCTAACCAGCCCTCGCCATACCCCCCATCCCACCTTCCCCCCCAATCTGCTTTTACTCTTTACTCTGCAAAGAAGATGCTGACATTTTAATTATATCAATCACTCCTCTGAACAAACTCTTCAGTGGCTTTCCAATTATTTTAGCTTGAGGTGCTGCAACAAAATACCATTAGCTGGGTGGATTAAACAACAATCTGTTTCTCACATTTCTGAAGGTTGGGAGTTAGAGATCAGAGTGCCAGCAGAATTAAGTTCTTGGTGAGGACTCCCTCTTTCTACAGAAATCTGTCTTTTTGCTGTGTCCTCACATGATGGAGAGGGAGCTATCTACCTGTCTGGATTCTATAGGGGAACTAATTCCATCTTGAGGGCTCTACCCCCTTAAACTAATTGCTTCTCAAAGGCTCCACCTCCAGATACCATCACATCAGGATAAGGGTTCAACACAAATTTGGGGGCACACAAACATCAGCCTACTGTACCAATGTTCTCAAAATAAAATCCAAAATTGTTAATATGTCCCTCTTGCCCAGACTCCTCTTATATTAGGACAAGCACATGGCTAGTCCCTGTCTAAAGCCCTTTCTCTCTACTCCTAAACCTCACTGGTACTTGGGTGAAGTATCACTTTCTTAGGGGCTTTACCTATCTCAAGTCTGAATTAGGTTCCCTTGTCATTATTTTTAAAAAACAGAATCTTTAGCCAGCCATGGTGGTACATACCTGTAATCCCAGTGCCTCAGGAGGCTAAGGCAGGAGGATCTTGAGTTCAAAGCCAACCTTAGCAACTTAGCAAGGTCCTAAGCAACTGAGCAAGAACCCGTCTCTAAATAAAATATGAAAAAGGGCTGTATTTAAAAATAAAATGTGGGAAAGGGACTGTAGCTCTGTGGAAAAGTGCCACAGGTTCAATCCCTGGTACCAAAAAACAAAAACAAAAACAAGAATCTTCTCTCTTACTTTGTAGTTTTTAGTAGAGCTTATATTGTTGTCCCTTCAGTATCTGTGGGGAATTGGTTCTAGGGTCCCCTCCCCCACCAGGGATATCCAAATCCATAGATACTCAAATAACCTTATATAAAATGGTACAGAATTTGGTATGGTACACACATTCTTCTGAGTATTTTAAATTCTCTCTAAATCATTTAAAATACCCACCACAATGTAAATGCTGTGTAAATAAAGAGTGTTTTAAATTTTGTATTTTTTATTGTAATTTCTTCCCAAATATTTTTGATCCAAAGTTGTTTGAATCTGTGGACACACAGAGGACCAATTATACATACAAGACTTTCAAGTTTCTTATGAGTGGGGACTATCTCCATTTAAATACCTGTGATGGCCCCAGAGATTAGCACAGAGACTGGCATGTAGGAGGTACCCAAATATATGATGAATGTATGGCTAGGAAGAAATTGGCATGATCTGAGATAACTGAGATTTGAGAAGAGAATCTGAATTTGTGTGGTTGTGGTGGAAAAGGAGCAAGACAGATGTAGTATTGGTGGAAAAAACGCAAGACACTCAATACCTTTTCCTAATAGTCAAGACAGGCAAACAAAAGGAAGAATTTTATTTCCTTAGTTTATTAAAGATGACAATGAACTGTCAGACTGTGTGACAACTATAGCAAGTAGATATCAATCCAGTTCAAAACATGAGTTGTACACTCACAGAACATCTCTATTTAGATTTTTGCTCCTTTTAATTCAACAAAAGCTCTAAAACTTTGGCAAAGAAAGTTAGTAATGGCCTCATTTAAGTGACAAATGTTTGCCTTCTGCACTTTCTTGAATCTTGTCCCCACCTTGTAAGTAAACATTCCCCCCCCCTTTATGTACAGAAAAGAATACTTTTCCCCCTCCTGCTTTATTTAGAAGAAGCTCTCTTAAGTGCATTCAGAAGATTCTCCCCACATCAGCAGGAGCTTCTCAGATACTGTTAAGTTGCAAAGTGCTTTCAAAACATCCTATCCTCTGCCCTCTCTCAAATAAATAAATGAGTATTTGGACAGTTATGATAGCATAGTGTCCAAGCCACCAAAACACACAA
Source organism: Marmota monax (assembly GCF_021218885.2). Classification (NCBI taxonomy): domain Eukaryota; kingdom Metazoa; phylum Chordata; class Mammalia; order Rodentia; family Sciuridae; genus Marmota; species Marmota monax. Next base: position 7,097,335 of record NW_026693473.1, on the reverse strand, counting down.
TGTAAAGGGATGGGGCCAGGAAGGTAGAGAAAAACAGTGAAAACTCAGGAGCATGTCAGATTGTTGGATTCAGCTTTGATCCTATGTTGATATGAAAAAAGCAGGATAGACAATAAGAGAGTCTCTCTCTCCTCCAGTGTAGTGACTTGGAGCAAGGAGCTGGATTTGAAACTTAAACCAAAACTGGAAGTAGAGCTCATCATACGTAACAAATCTCTCAGCCTAAATCTGGGGCCTAATCCTTAGTGAGACTTCAATTATGTAGGGTCATTCCCAAAGTTCCTGGAAGTTCTAGTCCTTCAAAGCTTGGCTTTCAGAGCTTCACCATGTACTCAAAGAACAGCATCAGGGTCTCTAGCCTGACGTAGCCCTCTGAGCCCAAGTTTGAGGAAGAGGAATCAACACTGTGGGCCAATTCCCACATGTTCCCTCTTGTTCTGGTAGAGCCTCAGCTTTGGCTATTACCTTAACACCCCTTTCACTTCTTTGTGAGACTCCTTGGTACATTTAGCTCAGGCACTTATTGGCTTCCACCAACCTTGTGCAACTTGCTGTTTGGTTTCCTGGGGAAGTACCCAAGCCACTTGTTTTCCACTAGCAACCAACCATGGGAAAACAGGTATACAGGAAGAAGTTGGTCCCAGAACAAAAATGCTGTGGGCTTTAGTTCACAGAGCTGCCAGCCCTCAGAAAAGCAACCCTGACCAGTGTTTTACATTGAGGTTAGGAACTATAGCAACTTATAGCTCGAACCTATACCCTGTCCCATCCAAGACCTTTTCCTGTCAAAATACACATTAAAGTGGGGAGTGGGAGTATGTTAAAATTATAATATGAAAAGGATGACTGAACTAATGAATATCATCAGGCTAGATAGAGTTAAGTGCATAATCGGCAGAAAGGTTCTTGTTATTCCAAGAACACAGGAACATTCACATTCACATCCACAAATTGTCAAGTTCTCTAATACTACCAATGGGGGAATGTTTAACCCCAACTCTGAGAAAAGAAAATAAGGCAAGAGATCAGTTACCACAGAGGGTCCCAGCCCTGTTGCAGGAAGGGGACAGAGAATGAAGTTGGGCTTTATTCAGAACTACAATGACCACTAAACAGGACAGAGCAGCAAGGAACCCACTAGTAAGATGGTGGGTGGGGTTTCTGTCCTCACTTAGGATGGCATCAGGGACTTGCCTGAGCTTGAAATATCATACCTACACTCATTTTGAGTTAGGTTAATTAAGGAGACCTGACCACTTAAGAGGAGGCCAACAGCTCCTCTAAATAAATACATGCTCCTTCTGTAACAGAGCCTCATTTATGCTTGTGGTGTAGGCTACAAATTAGATTGGCCTAAGCCTCAGTTCTGTTCTTTGCTTTAGCCCAGCAGAGTAGATAAAGAAATTTAGCTTGTGACATCATCTATGCTCAGAATATTTCAAACAGGAAAATGATGGCTGCTTCCTTGAGGTCTCTAAGGATTCTGGGAAGGTAATGATCTGTTCTTTGGCTCCCAGAGTACCCAATCAAACTGGAGAGAATGTCCATTCTCTGCTGCTTCTCTAGGACACAGTCTGATCCTATTGCAGGACTGGGAGAGAGAAAACTTATCCCCTTGTTTCAGCAGCAAAGGAGAAGAGTTGGTTGAGAAAGGCCTGGTTCAGAAGCTCCAGTACAAAAACAAAGTAAAAGTGGAAATCAGATGCATCTACAACCAATCCCATCCTAGTGAAGAAGGCCATGGATGTCAGAAGAATTGGTTTTCACTGTCCATTCCCCTGACAAGAGGCACTAGAAGCTCTAAAGACCCGCATGTCAGTTCTGATGGAAATACCTGGTCAAATTATCTGTCACAAGAGACTGGACCCATCAACCTAACAAAGGTTGATGACACATGGACGTCAGACAAGTTATTAAAATAAAAAAAAAAACAATGATAATGAATTTTTTAAAAAGCCCCAACTGGGGAAAGTCCTCATAACAGTGGCTCAGTTCTGCATTATATGTGATCCCAGGCCCTAGACAGAGGGCTTAAAGTGCTTTCTTCATGTGGTCTCCAGGACAGTGGCTTCTAGAGCCAAGGCTTCAGTGGGTTCCTCTTCATAGTCTGACATGTAGGACTCCAGGCTCTGCTTGGCCAGCAACTCCCGCCGCGCCTGTAGCCGCTCACACCGGGGACAGCTTCCAGACTTGAAACAAGCTTTATGATAACATGCTTTACACTCTGTTCAAGTTGAAAAGGTGAGAGAGAGAAAAAATAAATTTCTATTATTTTACTTGCTTCAGGCTGGAAGCAAGTCATTGCTGTAGCCCCTTCCCACTACCAGGGCTAAGAGTTCTGGTGGTGAAATATAGGAGTTGCTGAATCAAACCACACTCTTGCTAATGGAGATGGCTCAAAGGAAAGAAATTAACTTTGTGTTCAGTCTTTCTTGCCCCACTCCTAGCACCAGCCCTTACCTTCACAGGTCCGACATTTATGGAGCTCAAAAGGAAAGATGATATCCTCCTCATTCTGACAGAACTCACAGATAAAGCCCTTGGCTTGGCAGAGCTGAGGAAGAAAGAGATAGATAGCAGAATAAGGGAATGGCACAGGGGAATTCTAAGGAGAGGACAGGCAAAGCATAAATAAAACTGAGTGGCGTAAGGGATTCTATTTCCTACAGAGGAGAGATTGGGGCTGGATTTAGCATGAGAGCCAAACTTGAGCCAGCACTAGACTGTAACAGACAAAACTTTAAGGTGGAGAGAAGAGAGGCACAGACTTGAGACACTCCTACCACTAGAGTGTTTCTCAATGGAGAGAGAGAGAGGAGGAAGGAATGGTGCTATCATGAACTTCCTAAAATCAGTATTACAGTCTGGCTAATGATTTTATTTTGAAATAGGAATACTGTCAATTAAGATAAAATGTGAAGACATGGATGTTTCCCAAAAATAATACCCAGTCTCAGGTCAATCTGGAGTGAAGTAAGTCCAATACCCCCAGAGACACAGGAGTCTCTACATATATCCCATTTTGAGCTCTCATTCTGGGACTGCCACAGGAACATAAAGTGGGGAGAGTCCAAGATGGGAAGATCTAAAAATGGAGTTTCTGAATTTCTGGCATGTTGAGTATAGGATGAACAATAATAACTCATACTTGTAGAATACTTAAAATTTATAAAATGGTGTCATATAAATCATTTCATCAATCTTCAAAAATACTAAGAGAAAAAGATAATACATATAATTCACTGCAGAGATTTAAAAAATGAGGCTTACCTCAAAGAGAGCAAAATCATTTCTTTTGGTTACAGTATTGAAAATAAAAAAGCCAAGACTCAGAATTCTTCTCCAGATTCTAATCCAGAGTTTTTTTTCCCACTTATAACAATTCTTTAGTGAGGACTGCTCTTAGCTACCCAGGAGCTGCCAGAACCAATTTCTCTTCTAATCTAGGTTCTACACAGTTGGATGACTGCAGTTTACTAATCTAAAGAACAGCAATCCTTTTCAGTTTCTCTCAGAGTGTCCTCAGCCATCCCAACTTTCTGAAGCCAATCAGGAAGAACCTGGGCCCACCTGCTCCTTGTGTCCTAAAGCAAGGTCTCAGCTGCATGCTAGAGTAAGACTTTCTCACCATGCATCGCTCTACATGGGCAGTCCCTGCCCTGGTGAGCTCGGCAAGCCGGGGCCCCAGCTCCCCTTTCCTGGTTGTGGTCAGGTCACTCAGGGAATACAGGTGGAGATCCTCTGTCAGGTGGCCTGGGACTGTGTCAAAGGAATCCAGAAGCCTACAGGGAAAGTTGGGGGGGCGGGTAGCGAATGAACATTTTATATGTCACATTGTACAGAAAAATCCCTATTCAAAGGGGAGAAAGAAAAGCTAATGAAAGTGGGCAACATTCTTCCAGTGTTCCAGGCCACCTAGCCTTCCCACACCAACAGGTATCTGGATGACAGAAGTGACTTATTTATAAACTCCTGCAGAATAGTCCATACCAACTTGCAAAGAGTGGTGGCCACATATTCCCCACTCCAGAGAAATTATAGATACAGCTACTGCTGTGGCTTCTTGTATATCATTTCTGGACATGTCTGCAAAATTCCCCTATTTTTCTTCTTCACATAAGAATCAACTACTAGGACACATCCATGTCAAAGAAATTAACTCATTGGGAGGACTGGCCTCCACACAAGACTTACTCTTTGGCCAGTCGGCATGTCTTAAACATGTTCTTCATGTGATACAGCTGGACCCGCAGCAGCTGGAAACAAAGACGTTTTGGTGGGGAAGTGTGGAGAAGAGGAGAGAATTGGCTGTTAGAAAGAGCAGTATCTTTAAACCCTGGAGTTCTGGAAGCTTTAGATGTAGCAGCCAGAGTCAGACTGTATTCTCTTAACAACTTGTTTCAAAGTGATCTCTAGTCAGAGAAGGCCTCTCTGCCAGGTCAATCTGCCCAATCACAAACACTGTTGGCAGCAACTGAGAACTCTGGAATTCATATTTCCCCACCCTATTTTCTATTCAGTAGTATTTTCAGTGGAGAGAGAAATTCTACTTTTGCCACCCAGCGTTATCTATAGCTTCAGAGCTGCCACTGCCAGAGTTAAGGCTTTGACTAGACATGGAGCTGGGAAATAGGAAGAGATTGAGAAAGTACTAGAGGGCTAGGGATATAGCTCAGTGGTGGAGCCCTTGCCTGGCAAGTATAAAGCCCTGGGTTTGATCCCCAGCACCGACTCCCCTGCCCCCAAAAAAGTACACAGAGCATGAATGATAAAATGGCTACAGCTCTGACATTATGAAAAGGAGTATGGTGATCCTGGGAAACCCTACATGAAGAGAAAAAGGGGATATAGGGAGAAGGGTAAGAATCTATGGTGTGATCTTTTCAAGAGTCTTACTCGGACTTGATTGAGCAGCTTGACCTTTCTATAGAGAGTGCTGTTAATGTCCTGCACATTGAAGAGAGGATCGTTCCATATCTTAATGAGCAGGTCCTTAGAGAAATTGCTGATGTAGTACTTGCTGAAATCCCACTTGCGCAGAATCCGGCTAGGGATAACCATCTGAGCATTCTCATGACAGCACTGACAGAAGTACTTTCCCAAGTACTCACAGTACCGCAGCCGTTTGATATAATCTGCAAAATTCAGAAAGTCAAAGAGCCAGATGTGTCTACAAGCTGATAAGGCAGCTCTGCTGATCCTTCAAAGGGCAGAAATAGATGAGCAGTTGCCTCTAGCCACCTCTGTAAAAACTCCCCAAAGCTGTGAGAAACCCACAAGTGAGGCCTGTGGTCCCTATCCTAGAAGTCACTGAGAAAACAGTCTGCCAGAACTGATAAGACCCAACCTCCAAGAATCTAGCTGAAACTAAAATTTTCTCCAGTATACAGCCTGGTAATATACTCTCAGGGATAATTTTTTTTCTTTTTTTTTTTATTGGTGCATTGTAGCTGTACATGGTGGTGGAATTTGTTGTTACATATTTGTACATGCACAAAATATAACAATATAATTTGGCCAATATCACTTTCCAGTACTTCCCCACTTCCTCCCCTTCTCCCATTCCCTGGTCCCTTTACTATAGTCTACTGATCTTCTTTTAATTTTCATGAGATCCACCCACTCCTCACTTTTCCTTTTTCATCTTTAGCATTCACATGTGAGAGAAAACATACGACCCTTGACCTTCTGAATTTGACTTATTTCACTTAACATAATATTTTCAAGTTCATCCATTTTCCTGAAAATGACATATCATTTATCTTTATGGCTGAATAAAACTCCATTGTGTATATCTACCACATTTTCTTTATCCATTCATCTGTTGATGGTCATTTAGGCTGGTTCCATAGTTTGGCTATTGTGAATTGTGCTGCCATAAACATGGGTATACTTGTATCACTATAGTATGATGATTTTAATTCTTTATGATAAATACTGAGGAATGGTATAGCTGGGTCATATGGTGGTTTCATTTCCTTTTGAGGAGCCTCCATACTGATTTCATAAGGAGTGAACTAATTTATGGTCTCACCAACAGTGAAAAAGTGTTCATTTTTCTCCACATCCTCTCCAGCATATATTATTGTTTGTATTCTTGCTGACTACCATTCTGATTGGTATGAGCTGATATCTCAGTGTACAGTTTTGATTTGCCTTTCCCTAATTGCTAATGATGTTGAAAATTTTTTATTTATTTGTTGACCATTTGTGTTTCTTTAGAAAATTATTTCTTTAATTAATTTGCCCAATTATTCATTGAGGTTTTTTTTGGTGTGAAGTTTTTTGATTTCTCTATATATTCTAGATATTAATCCTCTGTCACAAGAGTAGTTAACAAAGATTTTCTCCCATTCTGTAGGTTCTCTCTTCACATTCTTAATTGCTTCCTTTGCTACGCAGAAGCTTTTTAATTTGCTGCCATCCCATTTATTAACTCCCAGAGATGATTTCCCTCTGATTGCGGTATTCTTTCCTATTTCCCCCCACTTTAGGCCCTTTTTTCTCTCTCCCCAATTTGCCCATTACCACCTCTTACTACCTCTGACTGGCTCCCTCTCTCCTAGATGTGAGAGAGGGTGAAGCCTCTGGAGGCAGTATGCACTAGAAGAAACTCACCAGGGTCAGTCCGGATGCCACATCCGGCACAGCGGTAATTCTGCTTGGCCACAGCAATCTTCCTCCTAAGGAAAGGCAAAGGAGATTGGCAGATAGCTGCTGCACAATGACAGAGGTCTTGTTAAGTATAGGAAGAGAGGAGAATTCATCTGTTTTTTAAAAGCTGGATAAAATGAACCTATTGGGAAAACTAATTCAAACTGAGGCTAGTAGGATTTAGGTCTCAATGACTCTTCCCAATAATGAAGTACACTGTCTATACAAATATAAGGGTAAGAAATAGTAAAGGGGAAAAGAACAGTAAGAGAGAAGCATCTGAGCTTCTTAAAAAGAGAAGAAAAAACAGCTCACAATACTCTTGGGAGGATGGCAACAGGTTGGGAATTCCAAAGAATAAAGGCCTCATTTCCAGTTAGATCTGGAAGACAGTAGCTGCTTGAGGATTCTGAAGAATCCTGAGAATTACTCTTGTTTTGGTGTCGGCAATTGAGCCCAGGGGCATTTAACCATTGAGCTACATCCAGCACTTTTTTTTTTTTTAAGATAGGAGTCTCACCAAGTTGCTCAGAGCCTTGCTAAATTGCTGAGCTGGCTTTGAACTTTGCAACCCTCCTGCCTCAGCCTCCTGAGCCACTGGGATTACAGGCATGCACCACACACCCAGCTGGATAACTTTTTTTTTTTTTTTTGGTACCAGGGATTGAACCCAGGGGTGCTTAACCACTAAGCCACATTCCCAGCCCTTTATTTGTACTTTATTTTGAGACAGAGTCTTGATAAGTTGCTTAGGGCCTCACTAAGTTGCTGAGGCTGGCTTTGAACTTGTGATCCTCCTGCCTCAGCTTCCCCATGTATTACTTTCAATTCTTTTTAAAAAATATTTTTAGTTATAGATAGACACAATACTTTTATTTTATTTTTTAATGTGGTGCTGAGAATCGAACCCAGTGCCTTACACGTGCTACTGTAAGGCATGTGTAAGTGAGCTACAATCCCAGCCCTACTATTAATTCTTAAAAGTAAGGATTTAAGGACAAAAATGGATAATACACTTCCTTTGCTTTTTATTTTTTTCCTCCTCCTCCTTTTTTTTTTTTTTTTAAGGCAGAAGTCTCACTATGTTGCCCAGGCCATATATATATATATATATATATATATATATATATATATATATATATATATATATATATACACACACACACTTTTATTATTTTTATGTGGTGCTGAGGATTGAACCCAGGCCTCACATGTGCTAGGCAAATGCTCTACCACTGAGCCACAATGCCAGCCCCCCAGGCTGGTTTTGAACTCCTGCACTCAAGCCATCCTTCTACCTCAGCTTTCAAGTAACCAGGACTAAAAGCATGTGCCATGGTGCCTGGCTCTTCCCTTGCTTTTAAATGAACAGAACTGTGTGGAAAGTATAACCAGAGGCAGAGATAAGAAGATAGGAAGACAGTTCTGGGGGCTGGAGTTGTAGCTCAGTGGTAGAGTGCTTGCCTAGCATGTGTAAGGCCTTGGGTTCAATCCCCAGAACCACATAAAACTAAATAAACAAAATAAAGTTTTATATATATATATATATATATATATATATATATATATATATATCCCTTTATAAAGGTGTGTGTGTGTGTGTATATATATATATATATATATGACAGTCTGACAATTCAAAGAGAATATATCTTTTTCCAAAGTGCACAGTCACTGACTACTCACGTTGGTGCTGGATGAACATTAAAGATTATCTGAGGCCGGGGTGGGGCCCACTCCAGGTTGCCACGAACGCGGATACGCAGTTTATAAATGTCCGCATGCTGCCCATCATCTGGTGAGATGGGCAGTGAGTCAGGGATGGGCAGGAGCTACAGGAGAAAAGCATAGGTGAGCTAACAATGACAGTCTGAGGGAACACATATGCTTGATCTTTATGGACATGACAGAAACATAGTTAAAAGACAGCATGGTATGAGAAACAAGGGCCTTGTGGTTCCAAGAAGCAAATACAGACACAGCATTCCAGGGTGGTGTTACCCTTTGCTGATGTATGCCAGGATGCTTCATGACTTAAAGATTCAATTTTAGGGCAAAGAAGAGTCCAAACAATTCACTTTTTCTAAGTGTTTTGAAGGTGGTCACAAAACAAGAGTTCTAACTCTGGGATTAGTGAACAGTTATGTGATAACAAGTGAAATAATAACAGTGAAAGAGCCATTATATTGATATTTTTGACAATTTAGGGAAAACCTAGGCAAGCTACCATTCACTCACTCATTCATTCATTCAATACATTTATAACAGATGGCTTCAATGAACAAGGAAGGAAATACAGGTTCATCCCACACTGGGAACAAGTGAGAAAGGAGAGCAAGATAAGAAAGGCTCAGAGCCTCCTGGACAGGGAAAGATGCTGAGGAGCCTACCTTCTGAGGGGCATCATGTTCCGGGACTAGCCACTCTAACTCTGAGGCAGCTGGAAGCTGCATCCCCTCAAACTGCTTCAGGAGCCCCATAGCCACCGCCTCAGCAGAAGTGGAATGCAGGAAGCAATGGGAACTGAAAAGGAGAAAATAAAGAAAACTGAGTGTAGGCAAAAGAAAGGGAGCCTTCCCTTTAGGATCTGAGATCAAATGTAGTAACTTCTCAGCTGAGGAAATGCCCATAGCACCCCAAGTCTGCTCAGCTTCTTCACTTATCATCTTTGGACACAGTGAAAAAATACTGATCTTATTATCGTCCTAAGACTCAGGTTCAAATCCCACTTACTAGCATTATATGGCACTACTAGTTAAGGGCTCTGTATTGCCTTTCCCTAAACTTTAGTTTCTTAACTACAAAATGGACACTACAATGTCCATTTGCAAAATAAAGTGAGTAAATCTGCTTTGTAGACTGTAAAGACTACTGTTCATCCCAAATGAACTAATATTTACCATAGCTGGGTCTATAGTATGGAACTTTTTCAACTTGATTTCATGATCAAAAGTCACAATCAATCTCTCTCTTGAGACCTAAGTGTCTAGGATAGAAGTCAGCAGAGAAAGAATAATTCACACTGCAAGCTTTGCCTTCACAAAAGCCCACCCCATTTAGATTTAAAAAAAAAAAAAATCTTTACTCTCTTTCTTCCTGTAGGTTCATCACCATCGAGCAAGATCATTACTTGAACCTTGCCTCCACCTGAATTGGAATGACTTTACATACCCATCTATTGGGTTTATTTCTCCCTACACCCACACCCCAAGGTTATTAAAAGTAAAAAAAGAAAGAAAGTACTTACAAGGACTGGGAAGAAATGAAGGGTTTGCTGTTTGAGGCTGTGCACCTTCTGATGTCAGCATCTAAACAGAGATAAGAAGAATAGGAAATGGAATAGAAAGAGGTAAAGAATATGGAAACCTTGACAAAGTATTGCCAGCTAAGCACTCAAGATAGCACCTAGGTGCTATATTCTATGCAAGAGAAGGAGCAGGTGAAGCTCTAAACGCAATTTATAATTTGGCTCTATTCAAGTCACAATCAGGCTGAATTAGTGACATTATGCATAGCACTGAGAAGGTCAAAGTAGTTACAAATCCAGGTGGAAACACAAACTCAGATTTGGTGTAAAACAGTGAATGAGAAAAGTAGGCATCCTAAGGCTTACAGGGACACAACCCCTACCGAGCAGAAACACAAAATAATGACTCAAATATCTCTCTCACTCTCTAAATATCAAGCATTCTTAACTGGTAAGCTCCCAGAAGCAAGAACTCTGCCTGAATTTATTTATTTATTTTTAATGTAAGAATTAGCACCTAACATAGAACTTGGATCATAAAAATGATCTGTGCAACTAAAAGTTTGCTTCTAACATCTCACAACTCTTGCCCTTACTCCTGAATGAAGAATGAAGTTTTCTAAATTCTTTAAAATTTTTGTGGAACCCAGTATGGTGGCACATGCCTGTGATGCCAGTGGCTGGAAGCCTGAGGCAGGAGGACTGCAAGTTCAAAGCCAGCCTCAACAAATCAGTGGGGCCCTAAGCAACTTAGGGAGATCCTGTATCAAAAATAAAATGTGGCTCCGTGGGTTCAATTTCTGGTACCAAAGAAAAAGAAAAAAGTTTTGTGGAAGGATTTCATTCCTGAAGGATAGCATAGGAAGGCAAAGAACTTCTCTGGAAATGCCTGATAACCAACAACTTTTCAGGGATTGTCAACACGATCTTTACTACAGAAATCTCACACACAACTGTAAGAAACCATGACAGACTTTCCAAAGCATATTTCTGATACATGACTTTGCAAAGGATTTCTAATAATGAATGCCTAAACTTCCAGAGACCTCATTTGCTCAAATACTTTTGATGTGGGGGAATGTAAAAAACAGAAGTCATGTTCGAGAAAGGCAGATAGACCTTAACCAAGTCATGAAAGGTTGTTTTGATAAATCCTGTCTCACTTCCTTTGATGCCCAGTGAAAAGATCTTTTCTCCCTAATGAAGCTTACACAATAATCAATCTAATAATAATCAATAATAATAATAAATCAGTCTAAATTCCTCAATAGAGTTTCTAAGCTTATGTCACTCTGCACTTGGCTCAATTGTTCCTTACATTTTCTACCATATATAGATTTTTTATGTACAACTATATTATAAAGTCTCCTTGTGAGGAAATGAGATTGTGTCTAATTCTTCTTTTGGATCTAAAATACTTAACACACAGTTGTGTATACAAACATGCTTAAATAATATTGTTGATGAGCTGGTTAACAGAATTAAATTTTTTTAAAAAAATATTTTTTAGTTGTAGATGGACACAATACCTTTATTTTATTTATTTATATTTTTTATGTAGTGCTGAGGATTGAACCCAGTGCCTTATAAGTACAAGGCAAGTGCTCTATTACTGAGCTACAACCCAAACCCCAGAATTAAATTTTTTTTGTGGGGGGGTGGTACTAGGGATTGAACTCAAGGGTACTTGATCACTGAGCCACATCCCTAGCCCTTTTTTGTATTTTATTTAGAGACAGGGTCTCACTGAGTTGCTTAGTTCCTTGCTTTTGCTGAGGCTGGCTTTGAACTCGTGATCCTCCTGCCTCAGCCTCCGGAGCCATTGGAATTACAGGCATGTGCCACTGTGCCCAGTCAGAATTAAAATTTGTTGACTAGTTTTCATATGTTCTCAAAGTAAAGATAAATAAGACATCAACCAAGTTTTTGCTGGTAACTAACAAAGTCTATTTTATTTAACAACAAAGACCTTCATTTATATCATATATTTTCTGTCTGCACTTGGGCCACTAAAATTCACATCCCAATGCACTGCTATTTGTCTAGTTTCACTATAATTAGTGCTAGTAGAAAAAAGGGGAAAAAAAAGGATAGACAACAGTAGAACAGACAGATTTTCACACATCATTTGCTTTACATTTATATGGGTAACACTTATACTGCCTGGAATTGAACATAAGTCTTGCCTTGTCTTAGTAACGCTCACAGTGCTTTGTACATAATAGGTTTTCAGAAAATATTTCCTAAAAGAATATTAATTGGCTAGAAGCAATTAACAGATTTTGAATATTTCATTTTGTTTGGGAGTAACAGAGAAGGAAAAAAGAAAATCTTTGACAGATATCCTTGAATAAGAAGCTGACAAATTTTGTTACTTTAGGACCAGCCTATTAAAGAAAATAACACACACTAGAGAGAAGTGGTTGAGAATTCATAGTTGCTAAGGAAACCACTGTCTCCATAAAAACTATAATCATGTGCACAAAATGAAGTTAATGTCAATGACAAGCCACATATATGACAGTGGTCCCATAAAATTACATTGTTTAGTGATATAGTAGCTATCTTAGTTGGTACAAGTGTACTCCACGATGTTTGCCTAATGACAAGTTTCTTAGAATATATCTCTTATTTATGCGAAGCATGACTGTATTTAGCAGTTTTTCATTGTTCTTTTTTCTTCTTTGAGAAAAAAAATCATTCTTTTCTCTTTATAGTATATAATCAGTCAAGTGCAATGGTGTACAACTATAACCCCAGCCACTTGAGAGGCTAAGGCAGAAGGATCACAAGTTCAAAGCCACCCTCAGCAACTTAATGAGACCCTGTCTCAAAATTAAAAAAGTGAAAAGGGCTGGGGATATGACTCAGTGGTTAAGTGCCCATGGGTCCAATCCCTGGTTGGGGAGGGCGGGCGGAAAGAACATAATCAAGTCATACTTTATCGTGTTTCTTTTTTTTTTTTTTTTAATCACAAGGTCCAAAGAGGTCAGAGGTATGTGGCATAGAATTCCTGGCTAATCAGGAACATTTCCAAGAGTGTGGAAGACCACAGTGCTTTAGAGGTAAGGATCTTTTACCCCAGGGTGGAGGAAGATAGGCAGCACCTAATATCAAAGGGGACATGACACCCGCTCTGGTCAAGAACCATGCTTGTGTGGCATCCTGCCGACTCTCTGGTCAGGTCAAACAGATGACTAATTTAATGTGGACAGAAAACTAGTGGAAGATGAGGACAGAAGTAGACCAGGGTCAGGACTGAGGATGTAGTTCAGTGGTAGAGTGCTTGCCTAGCATGTATGAAATCCTAGGTTCAATCCTCAGCACTACATAAAAAAGAAGTAGACCACGGTCTCAGAAAACTAAAGAGTAAAGAGAAAGAAAACCATTCAACTAGATGGATTAAATGTACCCCAAATGAGAGCACTTGAGAAAGAAGTCTGAGAAAACTCATCTTCCAAGTGAATTGAACATAATTATGAAACATTTTATTGATCTTGCATACAAAAACAAATATATTTTTTCCAAGGGAACCAATTTCAAGTGCTTTTGATGTTTTAGAGAGAATAAGTCCATTATTACTATGGACTGAAAAATAATTAGAATATTAAAAACAAACAACACTATGTGTTATAAATAGAAGAATATGCTGTGTGTCCAGACAACTAGTATTGGTACAATCCAGGAAGAACTAGTTAAAACCTTGGTACCTTAATAAAATCTGCAAATTTTTAAATGAAATAAGTAAGGCTAGTGAAGAATCAGTTTCATAATTTACTGGCCAGTTTGATGTTGGTCTCCATTCTGATTTCCTTCCAGTAGATGATACTCAACATATCAGAAAATCCAACATCAGTAAGTTTTCGGTAACTGCTAAGTCAAAAAAGAAATGATTTTTTAAAAATAGAGAACCATTGGGGCTGGGGATGTGGCTCAAGTGGTAGTTTGTTCGCCTAGCATTCGATTCTCAGCACCACATAAAAATAAAAAAAATAAAGATATTAAAAAATATAAAAATAAACAAAATAGAGAACCACTATTTTTTTAAAATGTATTTGTTTTTAGTTGTCGATGGACCTTTACTTAATTAATTTATTTATATGTGGTTCTGAGAATTGAACCCAGTGCCTCACACATACTAGGCAAGCGCTCTACCACTGAATTACAATCACAGCCCAGGAACCACTATTATTGTCTTAAAAAGAAACAAATTATTAAAAAGGGTAGGAGGAGAAGCAACTGATTACCTTGAATTGGATATAATTTTAAAACTTGTTGGAAAATACAGTTCTGAGTATTCATCTTTATATATTATGCCAGCTACCAATTTACTGATTTTTTAGCCACAAATCTGTCTTTTTGCTCACAATGCATTAGTACTGGATCCATAACCATTTCTCCTCTTTCAGCTGGGTACAGTGTTCTTTTCAGTGGAAGGCACTAAGGGACGCTAAGAAGTATGCCTTGTGCATCTTTGCAGCAGAGTGCCACTAGGTGGTACCTCTCATAAGCAATTTCTCTCAACAACTCCTGGGAGAACTTAACTAAAAGTGAGTGCCAGATGCCTAGTACCTTCCCATGAACTGCTTTCCCAGTATTATTTGAGTTCAGAGACAAGGCACTTTCCTCTACCCATCAGTACATTCTCCAGAAAATTGTTTCCCAGAGAAGGCTTGTAGCATGGCACCTCTTAGTACACAGTGTTACTTGATACTATATCAAAGCAGCTCTTCAGCTTCTCTACCATTCAGTGAGCCAGGAGGTCAGGATCTCAGGCCTTGTGGCCCTCTTTCACATTTGTTCCTTCCCTAGGTGCTCTACCCCAGCCTTAGAAAAAGTGATCGCCAACTACATCTGTCCTTTCTGTCATCTCTGGAATTCTCTTTACTCCTTATGAACCAATCTCAGTCCATGGATAACCAGCTCCATTCCTCAGGGCTTGAGGAACTTTATGGCAGAAGAGTGTAGCAGAGAGAAGTGGCTCACATGATGATCAGAAAGGGGTGGGGCAGGCAGAGATAGTGACTCTATTCTCAGATACAAAATACATACCTCAAAGGCACACCTGCAATTACCCATCTCCTCCAGCCACACCCTACCTGCCTCAATTACCACTCAGTTAATTCCATCAGGGAATTAATTCACTGATTGGGTTAAGGTTCTTATAACCCAATCTTTTCTCCTCTAAGCCTCCTTGCATTGTCTCTCACAAGAGCTTTGGGGGATACTTCACATCCAAACCATAACATTGGGACAATAAAAATGTTATAAAACTAGGTGATGGTAATGGTTGCAAAACTCGGTAAATTTACTAAAAAAATCAATGAGCTGTACACTTGAAGTAGGTGAGTTTTGATATGTAAATTATATCTAAATAAAATTGTTTTTAAAAAGATATAGATGATGATGAATATTAAGCTTTTTATGAATAAACCGTGATCTCAAAGTCTATCTCCAAATTCATTGTTAGAAATAAGGAACTTTCAAATTTATTTACTTTAAACAGTTCTGTCCCACACGGTCTATTTAATTTATCACAATCTAAGAAAAGTAATTAGACTTGGCAGATTATTACAATATTTAGAGGATTTATCATAGGTGATATTCATAAAATGATGCTTAAGTAGTTTAAACTTTTTTTCAAGAGTGTTATGGATCCTGATGACCTTCCTAATGATGGTATCCCAAGAGACTCTTCCATAGTATAAATTATTATTAAGCTGATCATATGGAAATGTGTCTGTAAACCTCTGGACATGATTAGAAAGACTGTTCATAAGAAGTAGAAGTAAAATACTTTTTAGGAAGAGTCTTAAACCAATAACAAACCTGATAAAAGACCAGAAACACATGATAAAGAACAGAAAGCAATAAAGAAATCTAGAGTAGAGAAAAATGAATAGTAAATTATACTTATATCATTGGGAAACTATGTACAGAAAGAACATGTTGTTGGGAAAACATATAATGGCAGCAGCACCCCAGAGAAAAACCCCAACATGGCGTCTAACGACCCTCTTTCCCCTCTTTGTTTCTTTCACTGGTGCGAAAGGTTTCCTGCCCGCGCCAACATTCAAACCCTGCTGGTGGGAAGCCTTAGCCCCAATTAGAATTAACTTCTTGGGCTCCGGAACTGACATATGGAAGAGCTTGCCAATAAACGGGCGACCTGTTATCTACCTCAGCCCTGCGACCTCTCCTTAGACCTATATAAACACACAGCCTTTTGTAATAAAGTGGAAAACCTCTTTGGTGATCTGTGTCGTGTGGTGCAGCATCTTCCAGTCTTACACATGTAACTTAAGTCATGTTTTTTTAAACTGGGTATCAAACCCAGCACCTCACACAAGCTCTCTTCGACTACATCCCTAGTCCTTTAGTTGTCATTTTTAAGAGTGACTTCTGACTTTCCTTTCATTCCCCTTCCATAATGTGTCTGAGGCAAGGTACCTCACCCCACACTCCCTGTCCCCCAGACTCCAAGAATGGGGATCACAAGAAAAAGTAGATTTTTAGTTGAAATTTTTTTCATATTCTTGGTGTAAAACTTGTCATATATATAAAATTTTGAAAGCTCCCAAAATTGGGAAAGGAAGGATATTAGGATAACCAAATAAAGGAATGCCTTATGAGTAAAGCAGATTGAATATGCTCTGATGAAATAGCCAACAGTCAATAAGCGCATCAGCAAAAGATTGTGGTTGTAAACACATCAGAAACCAGTTAAAAAGTGACAGGATAATCTGAAGCAATGGAAGACTAATGTTTAAATATATTACAACAATGCAGGATTAGAGAAAAATGAACCTAATTAGTTTTATTTCTTTAAATCTTGACCTAATCTTATATAATAATTAATTATATAAATTAATCTTATATAATTATTCAAATTCTAGTGGCTGACAATATGAACAGTCATAAACATTATATTAACATTATTAAAAGGTATGTGTCTGGTCCTGGGGATTGAACCCAGGGCCTTGCTAGGCAATGCTCTACCACTGAGCTACATCCTACTTTTCTTAGTGTTTTAGTTATTGTCATTTGTGTTTTAAAACCATTTTAAGTAGAATACTGTTACTTTCTTTCAATTAACTACACCTACAGAAAACCTACTTATTTGAATCACAAAGCAATTACTAAAGATGGCTATTTATAGCAGCAATTCCTAATTATATATGAAGTACCCAGAAGAGGTAGCTTTCTGAAAGTTGGCTCTCCAAATCTCAAACTCTAAGTGGACTAAGTTTCATGGCATTCTGTCCTACTTTTGCTGTCTAAATGTGTGGCAGTAGCTTACCTATATATTTGAACAAAAATTCTTTAACCATTTCTTTCTAAGCTATCTATTACCTCCATAGTCCATGACTATTTAATCTAAAATGATCACTGCAGGGAAGAATCAACAAGGACAAACCCAACGAAGACTTTGAGTTTGAGTTTGTTTATAGAGTCATATGAGGAAAAATATCTGAATATCTGAATTGTTCCTGGCTTCTTATTATCACTTAAGTCCAGTTTTTTCTAATAAGATCTTCAGATCATGTAGTCCTCATTACTTTAACAGGATTCACATGGCCAAGTATATACAAAAGCTGGCACAAACACTTACACACATGCATGTATAAGCACATCCACATTTCCAACACAGGCTACCTGAAAACATGGAGGCCATTGACACTGAGAGTCCGTTCTTTGACATGTGATTCAGGTTAGATCCTTCGCTATCATCTGTGTAATAATGATTATAAAAGGGGCCCTTTAGTTTTCTGACATGAAGTAACCTGATGAGATTGACAATTCTATACCACATGTTCCAGAGATCAAAAGATGAAACAGCTTTTAGGAACTTACATCAAATAGGCAGATGCTCATTATAGCTTGGATAGTTACTGCTACTTCCCAAACTCATCTAGCCTCAAGGACCTTATAAGACAATGTTTTTGTTTTTTAATTTTTTGTTGTAGATGGACACAATACCTTTATTTTATTTATTTATTTTTATGAGATGCTGAGGATCTAACGCAGTGCCTCACGTGTGCTAGGCAAGTGCTCTACCACTGAGCCACAACCCCAACTCGACAATGTTCTTAATCAGGGGTGATGTTGGCAATATCTGGAGACATTTCTGACTCTCAAGTGGGGAGAGGAGTACTACTGGCCTCTGGTGGGCAGAGGCCAGAAATGATACTAAATATTTTACTATACAAGACAGTTCCTCACAACAAAGAATTGCACTGCATAGAAGATGAGAAACCCTGCCTTAAGGTCTTTTCCTTTAGGATTTTTATTCTGAACTAACTAGGGAATAAGTTGATTAAACATCTCCTAGGAGCCCACAACTGCAGCAATAGTTTTCCAACAGTAATGTACTGTATGTCTTCCCCTAGGCAACTTCCTTGTCAACTCAATTAGCTTCCCCATCCTCCTGCTTTGCTTCAGGAAACATATTTAGCCTCCAACTGGACTATTCCACATCTGATAAAGCAGTAAACTCAGAATTTGCCTTAATATTACCCTCATGAAATTCTGCTGCTGCTCTTGAAAGGGTGGAATCCTCTCACTTTCTTTTAATTTTGGAGATCAAGTCAATCACAACATTATGGCACAACAAAAAATAAATATATGGCAGGTGTGGTGGTACAAGCCTTTAATCCCAGTCACTTGGGAGGTTGAAGAAAGAGGACTGCAAGTTCAAGGTCAGCCTGGGCAACTTAGTGAGACCATGTTTATCCCTAGTTCCTAGTATAGAGATCCTCAAACCCTTGGATTTTTCTAAGTCACAGAAATGTCTTTTATCATTAATAAAGAATCCCGTTCAGTCATACCCGAGTGTGTATTAATGAACTGACTCTTAGCAGGCACCCAGATAGTTTCAGGATGGGGCTGGCCACCAGAAGAACCAACTATATGATTAGTGAGTTGGAACTTTGACTTCCCCCTTTACCTCCATGGAAGACAGAGGGGCAGAAGATTAAGTTCAATTACCAATGGCCAATGACTTAATTAATCTTTTCCACATAATGAAACTTGGAACTACAAGGTTTGGGGGAGGTGCCTGGCAGGTAAACATATCCATG
Organism: Marmota monax; assembly: GCF_021218885.2. NCBI lineage: Eukaryota > Metazoa > Chordata > Mammalia > Rodentia > Sciuridae > Marmota > Marmota monax. The sequence goes on along the minus strand of NW_026693473.1, from coordinate 7,078,354 downwards.
TGCTAAGAGGGTCGTGTACCCTGACTCCATAAAGACGGAGGTTCCTACACTAGGAACTCTTCAGGATCTTGCTTTATGACTTCTTCATGGGGCTATTTATTTGTATTCTTTATAATAAACTGAAATCATAGACATAATGCTTTTTTTTTTTTTTTTTTTTGGTACTAGGGATTAAAACCAGGGCCATATTCACAGCCCTTTTTTTTTTTTTTTTTTTTTTTTTTTTTGAAACAAGGTCTCACTAAGTTTCTAATAGCCTTGCTAAGTTGCTGAGGTTGACCTTGAACTTGCAATCCTCCTCCCTCAGCCTCCCTATTTGCTGAGATTACAGGTGTGTGCCACCACATCTGGCAATATAGTGCTTTCCTAAGTTCTGTGAGTCATTCTGGTGAATTATTAAATCTGGAAAGGGGACATAGGAACCCCTGAATTCATAGTCAGCAGGGAAGAATGTAGGTGACCTCACTTGCATCTGGTATCTTAAGTGGGAACAATCTTATGAAATTGAGCTCTTAACTCATGGATCTGTGTTAACTCTAGGTAGTCAATGTCAGAAGTAAACTGGAGGAAAACCAGGTGGTGCCAGATGCAGAAACATTGCTGGAAAACCACAAACAAAAAATGGAGTTTTAAATGACTACCTATTAGAAATACCTGTAGAAATCAACTACATTAAGAAAAACACAGAAGGCTAGAGACCTAAAAAATGTGTGTTAAGTCTGATTTTCTGAGTGGAAAAAAAAACCTGACTACTTCATCTGGAGGTCTGTACAGATGAATGGGTTCTCTAACATGTAATAAAAAAATCTATTTACCCCATGTTACAATGTCATAATGGAGTATTATAGACACAATTCAGCTCTACCTGGAACTTACTCTTAGCTTCACCCATGGGGAAGAACTTATGTACTGGAACTATTTTTGTTTGTCTCACTGATGAGAACTTGAAGAAACCTATGATATGCAGGAATGGAACATTAATATGATTTAATACAACTGACCTCCTGGTTGGGAGCCCCTCTCCTTCTATATGCTGATACTTCTAATAAGAATCTATGATTCTGTTATAACAAGTTAGCACTTAGGAGGTCAGAAATTAAAGCTCCACTTTGTGAACTTGATTTATTTTCCTTTTTGCTTCCTCCTCAATGATTCTTCTTGTCCTTTTGGTTGAGGGATATAATAAAGCTCCTTTTGAATAATTCAAAACAATTTTAGTTGTGTTATGGGGCATAAGAGGATAGGATTCTAATTTCATGAGGTATATGAACTAGAAGGAAGAATTACAATGCAAAAAAAGCATCAGGGTGACTTCAACTGTCAGCCCACTCCAACTGGAACATTTCCTTTCATGGTTCTTTTCTTTTCTGCTTAACCTATAAAGGGTATTTCCAGGTACATTGGCACATGCTGTAATCCCAGTGACTTGTGAGGCTGAGGCAGAAGATCCCAGATTCCAGGCCAGCCTCAGCAACTTAGCAAGTCCCTAAGCAACTTCATGAGACTCTTTCTCAAAATAAAAAATAAAAAGGGCTGGGGATATAGTTCAATATCAAGCACCCTTGGGTTCAATCTCCAGTATACCCCCCAATTTTTTTCTAAAAATAGGTTTGGTTTGTTTTGGTGGAGTGAACCCATAAAGGGGTTTTGTTTCTAACATAAGAAGTTGTTCCTTTCAGTATCCCTAATGGGTTACAACATTCCCTAACGGACCTTAATGAAGAACTTCTACTTAGGGAGTTTCACAGCATATGATTCCAAATTGAAAGAAACAAATAACAAAAGCTCCCAGTAACAAAGTATCACTTCTTACCTTGGATTTCAAATTCATCAACTTCATCACCAGAGCCAGAATCAGAGAACTGTGCTGAATCACGGGAACTAAATTGGGAGCTACTGGAGGTGACCCGAAAGCCTATCAAAAAATAATAATAAAAACAATAACAATAAATAGAACAGAAAGAGATCTCCTGCTCCTCCCAATGTCACAGTAAAAGGTAACTGGTAGGACTTAAATGTATATCAAACCTTTGTTGGAAGTGAAGCTGTTGAAATGGAAACTAGCTCTTGTTGATTTATAACCTTAGAAGATTTCATGTAAATAGGAGGTACTAGTATTTGGGAAGTCAACCTGGAATCAGTGGTCTTAGTTCTCCTTACATCAGAAATCTATTTTGGAAGGAAGCCATTTCTGATGTAGGAAATGGATGAATTCTGGAATAAGTATTCTTAGTCTGGTAACAAAAATAGAACAAAGGGGATGTGAGGGCAATCTGGCTTCCACATCTATCACCCCCATTGATCACCAGGGTTGATTCAGATGATCTGGCTGGCTATGAAAGTGTCCCTTTCCTCACTGCTCCATGTGTGTCCCTCCCAAAGCTTCTTGCTCAAAGAGAACAATCGTCCCTGATAGAGGAGGAGCATCTTTGGTCAAGGGTATATAAGTAGCTGAGCTCCCCTGCTAGAACCTCCAAACAAGCTCTCAAAAACAGAACAAAGTCTGGGGTGTAGCTCAGCAGCAGAGAGCTTGCCTAGCATGCATGAGGTGGCATTGGGTTTGATCATCGGCACCACATAAAAATAAATAAAATAAAGGCATTCTGTCCATCTACAACTACAAATTTTTTTTAAAAAATATAACAAAGTAATATCTTTCTGACAGTGACAAAACCTTGGTTTGGGTGTAATTCCCAAAGGAAGATCAGAAACGAAAGCCCTCAAGGCACAGAACTTGTCTTGAAGCCATGAAGAAGCAGGAACAAAAATGTGTTTATAGGCCTCACTCACTTCCTTGCTCAGTCTCCTGGTATATAGGGAGCAGATTCTTGGTGCGGATCTGCTGGCGCCGAAGGCGGATCTTCTGTTTCAGTTCCTGGATTTCTTTATCACTGTCTTCTTCTTCTACTTCCTCTTCTTCTAGGCATTGGCTCATCATGTTGCACTTCATTAGCTCGATGGCAGCAATCAAGGACTCTGAAATGCTGAAGTGTGCATTCTCCTATGGGAAGGCAAGCACCAAAGAAGTTGTATGTTAAGGAACTAAAAGTAAGCTGGGCACATGGCACACACCTGTAATCCCAGTGGCTTGGGAGGCTGAGGCAGGAGCATCCAAGTTCAAAGCCAGCTTCAGCAACTTAGAGAGGTTCTAAGCAACTTGGCGAGATCCTGTCTCTAAATAAAAATATAAAAAGGGCTGGGGATGTGGCTTAGTGGTTAAGTGCCCCTGGGTTCTATCCTTGGTACCAAAAAATAAAAGAAACTAAAAGTATTCAATGCCTCACTTATTATAATGCTGGAAAGCAGACCTTCCAAGGCATGCACTCCTCTTATCAAAAACACCCAGGGGAAATGCATACTTCTACTATAAGGAAAGTAGATGACAAGAAAATCTGTTCTAAATTCTCTTTGCTATCTTGACCATGCATGCCTGTTCCATTTTATACATAAAAATGAAATGAAAATCTCAGCTGGTCAGCCCAAGACCCCATGCAGCATTAAGTACCCCATGCGGTCCCATTTCAATTTCAACAAGAACTATCATGAACCAGGAAAAATTTAGCAAAATTTAGACACAAGAATGTATTGGTGGGAAAGAACTGCTCAGAGAGAAGATGGTGGTTCACAGAACCACTACAGCGGATAATAAAACACAAAACACTTCAATTTTCCTTAAAGAACATAGGGCTAAACAATATCTCTGATACTGAAGGGGTGAATGTATTTATAAATCAAGGAACAGTTATCCACCTTGACAAACCTTCAGTGCAAGCATCTCTGGTAACAAACATTTTCACCATTATAGGTCATGGTAAGACAAAGCAGCTGACAGAAATATAATATGTTAAACCAGCACAGTACAGACAGTCTGACTAGTTTAAGGAAACTGGCTGAAGCTCTGCCCAGCTGTGGATGGAAAAGCACTTGCCACTGGAGAAGATGGTGATGGTGATAAAGTTCCAGATCATTGGAGAATTTTGATGAGGCTTTTAAGAATGAGGCAAGTTGAATTGAGTCAACTTCTGAAGAAGAAAAAACTTGAAGATGTTACAGGAAGTTGCTATTTATCTTATGCTTTTTAAAATTGTTTTGTTTATGGACTTGATAAAATCTAGCACTCTACTATTTTTTTTTCTTTTTCTTTTCTTTAGGTACCAGGGATTGAAGCCAGAGGTGCTTAACCACTGAGCCACATCCCCAGCCCTTTTCATTTTTTATTCTGAGACAGGATCTCACTAATTTGCTTAGGGCCTTGCTGAGCTGCTGAGTCTGGCTTTGAACTTGTGATCTTCCTGCCACAGTCTCCCAAGCTTCTGGGATTACAGGCATGCACCCAGCTTCTCTAATATTTTTAAGCACAACCTGCTAGGACACTGCAGTTCTTTTTAGTTTTTGCTTATATGTAATTCATTTTTTTGCAGTTAAATAAGCTGAAGAAGCCTAGGAATAAAGTGTGAAAAGTTCTTTGCCTAGCAAAGGAAAAAAGAGAAGATGCCCAGAAATTTCAACCAGGCTCTTTTCCAAGTTCATATACTTACACATGAAGTATTAAGGTCAATGTTTTCAAGATATGAGTGTTTTGTTATCTAAAAAATGCTGCATAGTTGTTATTTATTATGTATCTGAGCCTAAGCATGAAATACAGAAGTCCTGGAAATAGAATTTATCTAAGGTTCCAGGATAGAAGAAACAATAATCATGTGCCTAAAATTGAATGTTTCTCTGCCCAGCACAGCTTCTAGGATAAAACTGCTAATATTTTGGACTTGATGAAAAGCACACACTTCCTGAGGAGTTCCTCAGAAACAGAAATTGCTGGACTTTATATTTACTGCAGGCTATACTCATGACACTGCTATAAACCTAAAATCTCTTTCAAACAAATGGCATCACAGATCCTCAGGCCAAATCTTCCAACGAATGAGTTCTTCATCAGACCCTTTGATTCCTCACCTTTTCAAGGTCTGCGCAGCTACCAAAGTCTTGCTCAGAGAGATAGCTGATGAGGGACTGTCCTTCTGATGGTCTTCGGAACATGCCCTCTCCTGAGCACAGGTACTGACCACCCTCTGTGGGAAAATGGAATGTAGATATAAAAAGTTCTGTCTCAAAAAGCAAATATGTAACAGCTAAATTTAGACTTCTTCAAGAAGTCTGAAGATTTTTTACCACTAAAGTGCTCTCATGTCTTCCCAAATAATGAGGAATTAGAGGTAAGGTATCTATCTTCTAATAGAATTACTCAGATTCTTAAGAGTCCCAGAGCACTACTAAGCCTCTTGGTTGGAGAATGGTGAACTACATGGAGACAGTCCAGAGACAATACTTACACTATCTAAATTTATAGACGACATACTCTCCCTCCTACTCCACACTCACAAAAATCTAAAAACCCATGCTGAGAGTCAGAAAAGGACACTAGTAACTTCCTTTTGTACATGACTTCCATGTGAAACTTGTCTTCTGGTAACTAAACCCAGATACTCAAAGGCCTCTTTTCAAATTCCCTCTCACCCTCTCAGACAGCCATTCCATCTGGATCAACAGAGACGTGCCGTGATAATACCTACAACATAAGAGACAGTGGGACCCCAGAGTCAGAGGGGGTCCAAGAGAAATGGCAGGTGACTATGATTTCTAGCACAGGGGTTGAAGAAGGGGTGGTCAGACTGCACAGTGCGTACCCTCCACAGAGTTGAGATGAGTACAAAAGCTGAGGCTTTAGCAGGCAGGAGGAGAAAGCAAAGAAAAGACACCATTTCATCCCTAGCCTTCCTAGTACGCACTTACCATACTCCAGGTACAGAGAGTTGGGTGTGCTGACTGCACTACTCTGAACAGAGAAGGGAAAGGGGCCTCTTAACTTCGACTTATCATTGTAGGATTCTAGTGTCAGTGACCACACCAGGAAGTAAAAACACACACAGAAGTAAGCAACAGATACATTCCCAATCTGGAGTTTCAACATTTAACTGCTACCATTCCCAAAGCCCACCTAAGAAGGAAAAGGGTAGCATATTAATAGTTAAAAGCCCAAGAAAACAGAACACGTAGAGGAAAGGAATGGGAAATCAGCTGGAAGAGAGAAAACATGATCTAGAATGGGACAACACAAAGGTGAAAAGTATCAAATCAAAATGAATCAATTTAGTTATTTGCCATCCAACCAAATGTTTCTAACCACTTCACAAACTAATTTAGCAAATAGTCTATAGGTTGTTAAGGTTGTAGCTCAGTGGTAGAGTATTTTCTTGGCATGCATAAGTGAGGCCCTGGGTTTTGATTTTGTTTTATCCCCAGCACCAAAAAATAAAATAAAATAAAACAAGAGAGAGAGAGAGAGAGAGAGAGAGAGAGAGAGAGAGAGAGAGAGAGAGTCTTCAGATGGTAAAACAAACACAAGCACATTAAAATTTTCTGATACATTGACACTATATTTTTTAAAAGATATCAGAAGGTAAATTTACATTCACTAAGGAATAAAAAAAAAAAACAAACAGCTATGTTCTTAACAGCAGCATCAAGGCAGTGCTGAAGAAGCTAAAGACAATGGCCTTGAAATCAAAGGGCTCAGTGACTGGAAAAGGAAGACAGAGGTTTCATGATAAGGTTGGCAAAGCAGGAGGTGCCTTGGAATAAGACTAGTAAGAGCTGGAAGTGGAAAAACAGCAGCAGGCAGGGATTACAGGAAATGGGAAATTGATATTCTCCAAAAAGAAACACAAAATTTCTAGTGCCAGAGGGAAAAGCAGGTAGAAGAGCAGGTGGATGCCTAAGAAATGAGCAGGGTGCTCTGGGAAGATGAATGATTGAGACACATCTAACCTATTTCCATGGAAAATGGTACCAACTTGTCTGCTGCTCCTATTGCAAAAAAAATGCTACTACATGGTAAGAGAAATCAGCTTTCTCCTTGGGCCTCAGAGACTTCTGGTAGCCCTAGTAGTAGGCTCTGCTCCTCACCACCAACTGGGGACAACCTAGCAGTCACCATGAAACCTTGGTAAGAAACCATGTCTTGGAAGGAAATTTTTAGATTCCAAACACAACAGAAACCTTACTTCTTTTTTTTTTTTTAGAGAGAGAGAGAGAATTTTTAATATTTATTTATTTTTTTAGTTATTGGCGGACACAACATCTTTGTTTTGTATGTGGTGCTGAGGATCAAACCCGGGCCGCATGCATGCCAGGTGAGCACGCTACCGCTTGAGCCACATCCCCAGCCCCAAAACCTTACTTCTTTACAAGATATGGCTATTCAGCCTTTGCACATTGAGTACACTACCTCCTAATGCTGCCCACCCAATTAATTCTTAGCATTTCCTTACACTTACTCAAAATCTGTCTTCTTATAATTTCTCATCCTCTTAAGAACAAATATGCTCTTCTAAATGATGATTCTGCACACTTTATTTCCTCTTAAACTTTCTCTTTTCAGAGTACCTAGATACCTAGCAGCTTCACTCATTACCAGGAGGCCATGGTTTTCAGTCCTTTCTCACCACTGTCTTGCAGACACATTACTACAGCATTAATATTTTCATGAATCACAGTACCCAGAATACAACACAAATGTTTGAGTTTTACATGCTCAAAGCCAATGATCTGGAATACAGGAGACACTACCATGAAAACCAAAGAAACAGATTGAAGTCACTAGAAAAATGTGCAATGGTTGGAATAGGGTATGGGAACTCACAGGGTTATGAAAACATATGTAAGAAAAAGGAAATGGGACTCTGGACAGGCAAAGAACATGCAAGTGTATCCAAAACCACAGAAAGGGGATAAAACACATTCTGGTGTTAAGTCAAGGAAAATAAAATAATCCACAGTAAGTATTCAGTTAAAAGAAACATTCTGTCACTGATTCATCAAGAGGCCTTAGATAAATAGTAGGTCTTTGTTTTACCTTTGGGCAAAAATTAATCACTAAGTCTTGATTCTGCCTCCCAGAAGCTGATGGGAAACTGAAGGAGGCATATAGAAGTTGTGAGAAGAACATATATCACATTAAGTATCACTGTCATTTTACAGACAGGTCCTAACATCATAACAGGACCAGACTAGCCAGACTTGATTTGACACCAGACTGTAAAAAGACGTTTTCAACTAAACAAGGGGATCACAAAGGAGCAGAAGGGAGAGAAGGTAGAGGACTGGCTCCCAAACCTGCAATGGGATCTTCAACTATAATGGTGATATTCCTGGGGCCTCCTGTAGGTAAACAGACAAGTATAGAGAAGAGTCCAGACAGAGCAAACAAGATTAGAGAAAGAGAGGAAAAAACCAAAAACAAACAAATAAAAAAACTATGTCTTTTACCTGGCAGAGGTGGGGACATAACTCCAAAAGGGAACCCCAGTGCTAAAGGAAGGACGACTTGTACAAGAAGCTACACATGACCCATACTCCCTCGGACCCTTCTGCAAGGTTTTCACAGGCTCCCTTTTCCCATGCAGGTTACCATGGTTTCTGGAATCCATGTGGATTCAAGAATGGGGGCAGGGAAGTTTTACATGCTCAAAGGCCAATGACCTGGAATACAGTAGACACCAGGCCTAAAGTATAAGATGTGACATGAGGATCTAACCCAAGCACACTCTTCACATCTAAGAAAGCTCATGGGAAGACAGGCTTTGATTTGGAGACTTTTTCTTTAAAAGTTCCAATAAGTCAAATTCTTGAGGAAAAAACAGAGATAAAATTTGCCATTTGGAAAGTTTCAGATGAGGCCCTTAGGTTCTTTTCTTTCTAAAAATTACAGAGAAGCAATGGCAACTCCAGTTGCTAAGGGAATCCTTTTTATCCTTAATTTAAAAATTTTTTTTTAATATTTTATTTCTGGAGTTTTCTGACCCGGAACGGCCTTGCTGTTATGGAGATTCTGCTATAAGTGAAATCCAAACAAAGTCTGCCAGATACCAACAACCCAGGAAGGATGATGGCAGGGAGATGGCAAAAGCAATGAAACCCACCTTCCCCAGGTCTAGGCTGCTCTCTGCTCACCTAGTGTTAAGGGAACAGCATTCCCAGGGGCCAGGGTCTCTTTACCTGTCCCTCAGCCCCACCAACTTGGTTACCAGGTCCTATACTTATATTCCTAGTTTTAATTAGGAAACCCTAATATCACTCTGCTTCTCTCATATTGGTATTATATCCTGACCAAAGTTCCAAGGAATCACAGGAAGGGGAGGAATTTAATGGGATTATTTTTAAAGCTCTTTAATATATTCCCTTAGTTCAAGAGATCATTTAAAACTTGAAATGTGATGAGTCACACTATCCTCTGATACCAAGGAACTAATATATCCAGGAAAGTATTTAGTATTTAGCAATATATAAAGGAATAAACATAAATATATTCAAGACATTTCTTGATTATCAGTATTACATTCCAAAGTTCTCTCTTTCACTATAAAGCAGAATCTCATGTCATCAGAAACATAACCTCTTTCGGGTGCTTGGAAAGCCATAAGAACAAATGTTCCCTTCCACTCTAAAGTCAAGGGGTCATCTTGCTAACTAGTGGTTGGTGTGCACCATTACCTGGGGCTCCTCTGGAGGCAATGTTGGTATCTGAATGGGAACGAATATGGCTCTTCTTTGTCCCACTGGAGATAGTGACAGTCTGCCCCTCTGAGAAGCTAGATCTTCGAAGGACATTGGACAGCTGACTCTGCCCCCCACCCTCTTGGTCCCCTAAAGAAGAAGAAGCAGAATCTGGCTTCTGGGAGCTACCAGAGGAGAACAAATTGGAACTGCTACTTTCAGCATTGCTGCTGTGACTCTGACAGCTGGCAGTCCGGCCATGGGGGTCCAGGTTGCCAATGGCCAGGTACTCAGGTCCCTCACTGGCATCGCTTGGCGAATCATTCTGGCTGCTAACCCAGGATGCCTCTATAGGGCTGGTCAGAGTGCTGGAGCTCATCTCATTTGGGGTCAATGCAGAATCCCTGGCTACTGCAGAGTCTGAAAGCTCGGGAGCTTGGATGGTTTGATCCTCTGCTAGTGAGAGGTGTCCTCTGCTTTCTTGAGGTTTCTGGGGAATGCTGGAGAGGGAAAAGGAAGTAGATCTTCTTTCTAAAATATAAAAAATAAAGAATAAGGGAAAGGAAGATAAGCTAACAATAAAAATAAAAATTAAAAAGAGTATCTATTACCTATAAGCCATAACACATAAAAAACTTGTATAAAATTTTCTACTAAATCAAAAAAAGAAAAAAATAAAGATTTTTTAAAAAAGAGTAATCTAGAGGTCTACAGTATGCACGAAAGGCTTCTCCACAACTTAAGACCAATTCTCTATCATTACTGGGTACTGAGGACAGATGTTACTTCAGAAAAGGTAAGTCAATTAAAGTGAAAAATTATTTAGAAGCAGCTAGGTCAAGATCCTGGGCTCTCGAGATAGAGGCTTTATGTCCTGTTGTTATGTACTCCTCATCTGCAAAATGAGCAATAATAATAACACCACCTCCCTCACAGGACTGTTTTAAGAATCAAATGAGATACTACATATAAACAGATTATAATAGAGATCAGCATGTTGTAGGCACTCAAAAAATGTTAGCAATTATTAAATGCCTTCTTTCACTGTAGATTAGAAACTCAAAATAATCAAAAAACACTATAATATACCCATAAAAATGTGAGGGAAAAAAGAATCTAAAAATCTCTCTTTCCTCTATTACTTTTTTTTTTGTGTATGTGGTGCTGAGGATTGAATCCACAGCCTTGTGCATGCTAGGCAAGCACTCTACCAACTGAGCTATATCCCCAGCCCCCCTCTATTACTTTAATTATGTTATATTTGCTGCTATATAACTTTTTAAATATATATGAAGTTTGACAACCTATACCAACTCAAGTCTCAATTCCCAGTCTGTGAGCACTTACAAAATCCTCTACTTTCCAGGCCTGGAGATACATGGAACCACCACCCCTTCCTGCATCCATACCTGAACTGTGGTTGGGCACAGATTGGTGGAGACCAGAGGAGGACCCAAAGTAGGAATGCTGAGCATAGCTGGTTGGAGGGGTACATGTAGAACCAGGCAGAGCTGTCAGGCTCTGGCTCTTTGTTACCAGCAGTGGGCTCTCGTGCTTTCTGGCAAACTAAAACAAAACAAAACATTTGTCAGAGTCAAGGATAGAGGCCCTTACAGGAGAGGCAGTCAATACTTCAGAAATGCTGATAAAAGCTGGCCTTTGGCAGCAAGCCTGGACTAGAGCCAGATCCTATAAACATAGCACAGCTACCTTCTAATACAGCATAAACTGAAACTGTGAAGTCCTGCTGTACACCACAGCTTCTGCAATGGAATCCTTCTAGGTGGTCTAAGTAGATGGGGTAAGCTTATTATAGGTAATAAAATTTTCTTTATACCCAAGGAAAAAAAAAGTCCCATGTACCATTAACCTATACTAGGTATGACACTGTAAACCAACTCCGAATTCAGAACTAACCTTCTTCTCCCCAGCTCTTCATCAAACCTGCATTAAGGAGGTATTTACTCAGACCAAGGGCCATAAGGACTTAAAAAACACCTACACCTCCCTACCCCACTCCTACTTCCCCCACAGCAAATAAGACCTAAGCTTAGATTTTTCACTTCAATAAATTTTTCATTTGTTTGTTTGTTTTTGGTATAGGGTACTTAACTACTGAGACATATCCCCAGCCCTTTTTATTTTTTGTTTTAAGACAGGGTCTTGCTAAGTTACTGAGGCTGGCCTCAAACTTGGGATCCTCTTTTCTCAGCCTCTCATGTTTCTGGCTTCAATAAGTATTTAATGGGGGCTTCAATAAGTATCTAATTCAGTGGTAGAACCCTTGCCTACCATGTAAGGCCCTAGGTTTGATCCCTAGCACAATATAAACAAAGAAACTTAATGGTACCTCTTTGTTTTTTAAATATTTTTAGAAATGGAAGTCTTAGGAACTAAGAGGTAAAGCTTAGTGGTAGAGCACTTGCTTAGCATGTAAGAGGTCCTGGGTTTGATCCCCGGCATCACACACAAAAAAAATTAAAATAAAAATGAAAGTCTTTCCATTCACAACTGCCTCTGTGAAGAAGTCATTTGCTACTGTGAATTAAATCATGATGAGGTCTGGGGCCCAGCACAGACATGGATAATTCCTTGCGCTCTTTACCATAGATGCATCAATCTGAGCCAGGAGGCGGGGGTTGTTCTGTTCCACAGCTTCCAGGCATTGAAGCATGGCTGTGACGTGGGCATCGCTTAGCAGGAAAGCAGTATCTGGGAAGAGAAAAGTTATCACAGAGATGAAATCCAGCAGGGAGAGCTTTGGCCTCCTTGAATGGCCCTGGGAGAGAGAGAAGAGAAAGAAAGTAAAAAGAATTGAGGAGAAACATTCCACTGAAGGGAGAAAGGGAATTAGGGACAAGTAAAGTATAGGAGAAGCTAAGCCATGTCCAGTAAGCAAAGAGCTCAAGATAAGAGGCTTCAAAAAAAAAAAAAAAAAGACTAAATTCTGGCTCTGGGTGACTTTGGCCAAATCACCTAACCTCCTTGAACTCTGTTTCTCTGATGGGAAAATAGGAGTACTAATGCCTGACTCTTAGGGATTATTGTGATGAGGACAGTATCACAGTGCCTGGCCCAACAGAAACTCTCGATAAATGGTTGTTACGTACATTTTGGTTACACCATTACTGGTTTGTGTGTATGGGTATAGTGGAATACTTAGCATAAGGTTTTATTGTTTTTCAAGGGAGGTGAAAAGGAAGACAGGATATGTTTCTAAGTAAGAATCTCTTGGCATCAAGTGAAAAATATGAGGCTCTGGAATTAGAGAGACCTTATAGAGGAATAGTAGAAGAGAATAAGGAAGTATATACAGCAACCCTAAGTGATCTCTACCCACCTGTGTAGAATTTTCTAATATACTGTCTATCCCCAAGCAGAGGTCGAAGCTGGGCTGAGAGGCAGTGGCACTGTAAGCTGTGCTGTAGCCACAACTCTGCAACAGCATGCTCACTCACACCATCGGCATTATTCTGGCCATTCTCATGTAAGTTGATGAACTGTGAGACAAAGAGGCAAGAGTCAAAGTATACATCCTGTTAGATACAGCAGGATTGAGGCCTAATGACCCAAGAACTCACTGAGATAGGTAAAGGGAGGCAATCAGAAGTATTTTTCTCTAGCTAGCATCTAGAGGATACTAGAGTTAGAGAATGATGTAAGGGATTAATAGTTTCCTTGATGAATTGTACCACTAGTGAGGAACTAAGCAGTTAAGACCTGATATGCAATTCTAGGAGAGGCAACTCCAGGAAAGACAAAGCTGCTACACTGGCTCTTTTTTTCCTAAAGTACTTGGAATTGAGCACAGGGCCTTGCAAGGCAAGCACTCTTCCTCTGAGCTGCACCCACTCCCACCCCTGAGCCTTTTAAAAAATTTTATCCGGAGATAGGGTCTCAATAAGTTGCCCAGGCTGGCTACCAACTTATGATCCTCATACCTTAGCCTCCACCTCCTGACTAACTGGGACTATAAGTGTCCACCACTATGCCAATCTACATCTGTCTCTGTTCTGGGATACTCAGAGGAAGGAAAAACTTGACCTCTTGGCTTTTCTCAGAGTCCTCTATTTTAGGTGGCCTTCAAAAAAGAATGTGACAAAAATCTTGGGGGGTGGGAGGCATCTTGGAAAAATGCCACTGAAGAGAAGCCATCTGAGCACTTCTTTTTCGCTTTAGATGCAAAGTTCTGTTTGGAACCTTGATCTTGAATGTTTTTAAGAATAAAATCTTGTAGCCCAGGATTAGTCTGACAAAATATATGAATGGCAATTTCAGGCATCTTTTAAGAGAAAATAACAATAGCAACATAATTTAGAAAAGAAGTTAGAGGAAGGCTTAGTGGGAAAAATAGTAGTGATGAGAAAAAAGGAAATAACAGGCTTTTCTATAGAATTGAGGCACTGTGATTTGGTTTCCTGATTATCTAGAAAGAAGCTACTTTTCCTAACATTATCTTAGCAATGAATCTAGCATTGGGGGGTATGCACAGAACAAGATTGGCAGTACATTGACAAATGCTGAAGTGGGGTGATGGATAGTTTGGAGTTTGTTTTGTTTTTCTAATTTTATATATATTTGAAATTTTCCATAATATAGAGTGAAATGAATATATACATAAACTTGGCAGTGATTGTTTTGGAACCAGGTGTGTAACTTCAGCCATTATCACCTAACTTTTGAGTTCAGTTTCCCTGATTAGAAATCAGGGGTACCATATTAAGCTGAGAACAGGAGAGAGAAGTACTATAACAGTAGCCAAAGCTGTTAGGGACATCATACTTGGTTCCATTTGATATTGGCCTACAGAAATCTCACATTCCTTTCTAACTGGTACTTTTTCTTCTTAAATAATTAGCATAAAAGTCCCACTTCCCCTGTTATTTTAGAAAAACTCTTGCCATTTTCCCTAGATTTTGAAGAGCTTATTTATGGTCCCACATTCACAGATCTTTACACCTTCCCCAGAGGAGAGAAAGTGACCTGGATCAATAGGTCTGTAAGGTTTATTTTTTAATTTTTGGTACTGGGGTTTGAACCCAAGAGCACTTAACTGTTGAGCCACACCCCTAACCCTTTTTATTTTGAGACAGGGTCTCACTAAATTGTTAGGGCCTCCCTAAATTGCTGAGGATGGCCTCAAACTTGCAATCCTCCTGCTTCAACATCCCAAGTTGCTGGGATTACAGGTATATGCCACCATGCCCTGCAGGTTTATTTATTTATTTACTTATTTTTAAAGTAAATGCCAGTTCTACAGGAATAACTTCCTTTCCTCAGTTATCAGGAAACTGGATACACTCCATTCTAGGCGAGAATTCTCTTCCAACTGAACATCAAACAGTGAAGACTTGCAGCTGCACCTTAGAATACCAGTTCTTCTTTCACGCTTACCTTCTCTACATGAAGGGCTGAGTGGGGACTAAGCCACCGGATGTCTTTCACAAATTGCCAGTAATCAGTTTGGCGGCAACAAACCTGATAAAGGAACACACAAAGTGAGCAAATCACTACCATTCTGGACCATATCTAGTTTTACTATTGACTTTCAAAGACAGAAAAAAAGAGCATAATCTTCCCTTTCCTCAACAAAAGTTCTCAGCAGCAATCAAAGGAATATATACACATCTTCACCCTTTTAAAGATTGTTTAAAACTTCTTTAATCATTCTTCTGAACAGGTGTACACGCATATGATATACACAGCATACAGTGGAAGTAATCTCTTTTCTACTTCTTTCTACCATTCAGTTTCCTAAATAGTAATTCTTAAAGCTGGTGAAGAACTATTAAAAGCCAGAGATAAACACCTTCAGTACTTACTACAAACAAAGTCAACTAAGGAAACACTTGCTTTTCTCATGCTACCCAGTTCAGGAAATGGCTGTATTTAGAGTGAAAGAAATGCTCAGTCCTACATAAAATGGTCTTAGACAGGAAAAGGCCCAAACACAATAACAAAATGCTTACATCATGAAAACCTAATTGATTTTTTAGAATCCTTCACCAGACTATCCAGCAGAAGTTAAAATTGAAATTTAAATAATTTTGAAAATAAAGAACTAGCACAAGTATCAAGAGACAAACCAGTTAATGGAACAGAATAAACAGCCTAGAAAGAGACCTTAAAATACATTAGAACCTAATATAGAATCCAAAAGCATCTCAAAAGTCGATAGTAAGAACCATTATGAATTATTATATACCACCAAATTAGAAAACTTAGAACACATAAATTTCTGAGCACACATAACCTAACCAATGAACTATGAAGATGCAAAACCTAAACAGAGGGCTGGGGTTGTGGCTCAGTGGTAGAGAGCTTGCCTCACACATGTGAGACACTGGGTTTGATCCTCAGCATCACATAAAAATAAATAAACAAAATAAAGATATTATGTCCATATATAACTAAAAATATTTTTTAAAAAACCTAAACAGACTAATAACAAGTAATGATGTTAAGTCAGTAATAAAAAGTGCACCAAAAAGAAAAGCCCAGGACCAAATGGCTTCACTGACGAATTTCATCAAAATTTTAAAAAACTAATATTACCAGGTGTAGTGGTGCACAGCTATAATCCCAATGACATGGAAGGCAGGAGAACTGCAATATCAAGGAAAATCTGGACATAGTAAGATCCTTTCTCAAAATTAAAAAAAAAAAAAATTTAAAGGGCTGGGGATATAACTCAGTGGTTAGCCCTGGTACTGCCAAAAACAAACAAACATAAATAAATAATAAAATAAACTGAATACCAATGCTTCTCAAACTATTTGTTTATTCATTTATTAGTTTCCTTCCAGAGAATTTGAAGGGAGGGAACTCTTTAAGTCTCATTCTATGAGGTCAGCATTACCCTAAAATCAAAACCAGACAAAGATATAACAGTAAAAAGAAAAAAACATACTGATTAGTATCCCCAATGGATGTAAATGCAAAAATTCTCAACAAAATACTAACAAATCAATTCCAACAGCATATCAAAAAGACTGTATTTCATTATCACTGACAGATTGGTGCACACCTGTAATCCCAGCAACTGGGAAAGCTGAAGCAGGAGGATTGCAAGTTTGAGGTTAGTCTCAGCAACTTAGCAAGACCCTGTCTCAAAATAAAAAATATAAAGGGCAGGAGATATTGCTCAGTAGAGTGCCCTTAGGTCCAATCTCTAGTACTGCCAAAACAAAGAGAGAGAGAAAAGATTATATACCATGATCAAGTTGGATTTATCCTGGGAAATGTAAGGATGGTTCAACATATACAAATTAATAAAAATAAATCACATCAGAATGAAGGACAAAAATGATATTATCAACCAATAGGAACAGAGAGTATTACAAATTTTAAATTTCTTTACAGGGCTAGGGATGTAGTTAAGTGGTAGAACACTTGCTTAATATACTGAAAATTCTGGGTTTGCTCATCAGCATTCCAAAACAAAAACAAACAAACAAAAAAACCAACCCTCAAAAAATTTTCTCTTTATAAAATAAAAAACAGTATGAATGTTCATTTTATAAAAGATAAAAATACATAAACACCTTGAACATTTGTCTGAAGAGTACTGATTACATAAATTAGGTTATATACATATGTGTAATATTATATATACATTAAAGACAAAGCTGTATATTTGATAAAAAAGTGATGGCTTCCCAATTCTTCTTATTCTGGGAAAGAAGCACTTTCTCCAGTTAGGTATAGATGATTCCCTAGAATAACCATGCACTTTTATTACAACCAATAAAGGTGCAGCTTACCAAGAATGTTATTTTATGTTCCCAAATTTATTTTTTGTCAATCGTACTTGTTATAATTTCACATTTAAAATCATGATTATTCACACTGAGAAAATAACTGGTATAACCAGATGTGCTGGTGTACGCCTGTAATCCCAGTAGCTAGTGAGGCTGAGACAGGAGAATTGCAAGTTTGTGGCCAGCTTCAGCAATTTAGTGAGACACTAAGCAACTCAGTGAGACTCTTTGTCAAAATAAAAACTAAAAAGTGCTAGGTATGTAGCTCAGTGGTAAACTTGAGCCTGGATTAAATCCCCAGTATAAACAAAACAAAAACAAAAACAAAAAAATCCTGATATATTTATGAATACTAAATAGTATGCTCTGAAAAACCTTTTCAATAAAGGTAAGTCATAAAGACTTGAAGTCAAATTAGGTAGAGGCAAGACAATTTTTAGAAGTTTAAAAAAACAGAAAAATAGAGATTTTTATATTCATATTATAGGATCTTTAAGTTACTGATTCAGTACAAAGAAAGTGAAACTGGAAATTCTGTATGATATATTATAGGTGTGGTTTATATAAGAAAGATGATGTAGAAATTCTCTGGAAAGAAACTAGTAAATAATAGTTAACTATGGGATCAGAAAGGAACACGATTCTTCACTATATTTTTTATACTTTCTAATGTTTTTAACCACATTAAGTAATGGTATATTCAAAAAATTGAAGATATGAACATAAGTTGTAGAGTGATAAACAATGATACTACCATTTTTTAGAAAGAATATAAATACATGGGAAAAAGTTCAAGACAATCTAACAAAATATTAAAGTTGTTATTACTTGGTGTTAAGATTATGGGTGACATTTACTCTTCTTTCTGGTATTTGCCAAATGTTCAACAAATAAGAATTTATTTAATTTACATACTCAGAAAAAAAAACAGATCTTTTTCATTATTTTTGTTATTTTTAAAATTGGGCTAATTTGTTATGAACAGTTTCTTCTTGGTGATGGAAAAGCAGGGAATTCTTTGACTTCTCCTAATTCAGCTATCTCAGGGTCTGAGTGTCTCCACATTTCCAGTAGTAGAATAGAGATTATAAAATATGCCTTGCTTCATGGAAGGACTAAAAGGTAGTCCAGATACAGGCTGTCAAGGAAAATAAGATCCTTGATTAAGAATACCATCATGGGCTGGGGTTGTGGCTCAGTGGTAGAGTGCTTTCTTTGCACGTGTGAGGTACTAGGTTCATTCCTCAGCACCACATAAAAACAAATAAAAATAAAGATATTGTGTCCATCTACAACTTAAAAAAATACCATCATGATGCTATAGCTTTTCAAATGCCCTAAGTGATTAAAAAACAATAATTCATATTCCATTACACATCCTTATGAAAATACAGGAGACATGACCAACATGAAGCATTGTATCCCTTCCCCCACTCTAAGGATATAACACCCAGAATAGCTTGATGACACAGCAGCCTGAAACCCTTTGAAAGCCTTAATCTTTTGGGGAGGAAGTGAAAAAGGAAAAATAAGTCCTTGACACAGACTTTATTTCTTAGATCTTTTAAGGCAGAACAAAGCAGTAATGAAGTTGGCATGAATCTATTGTTTTTTATTTTTCCCCGTTAGAGCTTCTACTTGAGAAGTGTGTGTGTGTGTGTGTGTGTGTGTGTGTGTGTGAGAGAGAGAGAGAGAGAGAGAGAGAGAGAGAGAGAGAGAAAACGTATGACAGATTAGAGAGAGAGAGAGAGAGAGAGAAAGAGAAAACGTATGACAGATTTGCCTGGTTTGCTCTGCTTTTATTTATTAACAGTACTGCTGTCTGGCAAGTGATCACATACTTTGATGCTTTTTATTCTGATGACCAGGTGCTTTCACAGATATTATGCTTTCAATAACTGGAACAAAATATGCTTCTAATATTGTGCATTTACAAAGCATCTTTCATTTAAGAATCTCATTGACTTTACTATTTCATCATGATACATTTTCTTTTTCTAGTACAGATGATAAACTATCTAATTATATGGTTAAGTGACTACTCTAGATGAAAATGTAAAATTGGTAATAGAGCCAAGAAAATAACCTATTTGTTATTGAGACATAAGTACTTTAACCACTAAAGGCAACACCTCTGACTTGGTATCTATTTTGGTCATTAGTCCAGGAAATTTGCAGTTTTTGTAAAACATGTTGGTATGATTCTTGGGTACTGGCTCAGCACACTTAGTAAGTCAACGTTACAAATTAGTATAAAGAATATCATGAGGAAGGACAATCTCATGAGAAAAAATAAGTTTAGTATTGATTATGCTTAGCCTGTAGGATGGACAGCCATATGGCAAGATATAGGAAATTGCTAGTCTTATGGACCTAGAATTCATCAGAGAAGTCTGAGCTGGGCATCATCAATGCACAAGTAATAGTTACAACAATGAAAATAGATGAGATTGTTTCAGGAAAATGTACAGAGTAAGAAGAGACAAGGACATACAGGAGAACACCACAAAAAAAAAAATCATAAAGGAAGAAATTTGCCGGGCTCAGTGGCATACACCTGTAATCCCAGTGGCTTAGGAGGTTAAGTCAGGAAGATTACGATTTCAATTTGAACTTCAAGCAAAAGCAAGGTACTAAGCAACTCAGTGAAACCTTGTCTCTAAATAAAATATAAAATAGGGCTGGGGATGTGGCTCAGTGGTTGAGTGCCCCTGAGTTCAATCCCCAGTAACCGCCACCCCCCCAAAAAAAGGAAGAAATTTTAGGGAAAGAAACTGAAGAGTGGTACAAATGAAGAACAATAATCCTATGACATAAGATATTGTCATATAAATCAGGATTTCATGATGGTCAACAATACTACACATAAAATAGAATTCAAAGGAGAAATGTTCATAAGATTAGGTAACATAGATGTCATTTTTCTTAAACTGAACTGTTAAGATCACCAGCAGTGAGGGCAGACAACAGAGTTCAGTGAGTGAATGTAATTGCTTTGAAAATTTCAATGTTCTTGGGGATGGGATTGTGGCTCAGCAGTAAAGCGCTTATCTAGCACATGCGAGGCCCTGGGTTCGGTCCTCAGCACCACATAAAAATAAATAAAATAAAATAAAAATATTGTGTCCAACTACTTCTAAAAAAAAAGTTAAAAAAATTTCTATGTTCTTGATCACACAGAATTACAAGTAATTGGAAACTAAAATAATGAAGGAATATTAATTACTTCTTATATGCCACAAACTACTAGACAGATTTTTCTTCATTTAATTTTCTTCACTTAATTTTTCCATCAAGATTTATTTTATAAAATAAATATCATTATCCTCATCTGAATAGACAAAAAGGGCCAAGGCTCAAAAAAAGTTAAGTAATATCACCAAATAGTGAAGATTGGCTGACAACTATATTTTCTAATGTTTTTCATGTATTACCTAAGTCTCACAGCAACCCTTGGAGGTGGGCACCAGTGAACATAACTTACCCATTATTACATAATTTATGGTGACACTGAGATTAAACTATGAGAAGTGTGGTCAGGTGTAATTCCAGCACCTCAGGAGGCTGAGACATGAGGATTAGAAGTTCAAAGCCAGCCTCAGCAATTCATCAAGACCCTAAGCAACTAAGTGAGGCCCTGTCCCAAAATAAAAAAAAAAATAAAAAGGGTTTAACAAAAAAAAAGCAGTGCAACTTTAAAGTCCATAATTATTGTCATTTTATTTATTATTATGTCATTTTATTTCCCAAGAACTTGGGCATTGAGTCTATATTTTGATCTACATACTATTTGATTCCAAAGACTTCTGTCAGTCCATTATACAATGTTGCCTTCATATTCCTAGAAAAGTGTTTTATATTTTATTTTGGTAGAAGGAATTAAACCCAGAGGTGCTTTACCACCAAGCCACATCCCTAGCCCTTTTTATTTTTAGACAGGGACTCAATAAATTGCTGGGGCCCCACTAAATTGTCCTTGGATTTTTGATCCTCCTGCTTGACTCCTGCCCAAGTCACTGGGATTACAGACATGTGCCACTGCACCTAGCTCCCTCCTTCCTTCCTTCCTTCCTCTGTTCCTCCCTCCCTTCCTTTCTCCCTCCCTCCCTACCTCCCTTCCTTCCCTCCCTCTCTTCCTTCCTTCCCTCTCTTCCTTCCTTCCCTCCCTCCCTCCCTCCTTCCTTCTCTCCCTCCTTCTCTCCTTCCCTCCTTCCCTCCTTCCTTCCTTCCTTCCTTCCTTCCTTGTACCAGGGATTGAACTGAGGGTCATTTAACAACTAAGTCACATCCCCAGCCCTTCTTGTATGTTTTGAGACAAGGTCTCACTAAGTCCTCAGACCTTGCTAAATTGCTGAGGTTGGTCTCAAACTTGAAATTCTTCTGCCTCAGCCTCCTGAGGCACTGGGATTACAAGTATAGCCATGCAGTCAGCTGGAAAGATGTTTTTAAAATGATGACCATTAGAATTCAGCTCTTTAAATGCTCATGTTTTTTCTATCTTCCAAGTCCTTTAAGACACAGGAACTCACCTTCAGAACTTACTCTGAATAGAAAAATTCTAATCTAAGCTAACTTTCCCATTGAATTATAAAAATACCCAACAGGAACACTGGTTTAAAGATATTTTTCAGAAGCAATATACATATCTTTCTAGAAGGGAAGGTAACATTATATTCTATCAAGTATGAACACTTTCACTACAGCCTATTAGATCTTTTGCAATATGACTACCAACTGAAAACAAATTCTGATAAAAAAGAAAATGAGCTTGGGCAGGGGAAAGGATTTCCAGGAAACAATACTCGTCCCTGACATGGGAGGATATGAGTGTTTATAAGTACATAATTGTGCATATATTTGTGAAGTTTGATGTTTTAAAAGACTGTATTAAACCCCAATGACTCACTAGAAAATTTTACCCATAACAAAACCTTATTTGAAACACTGCAAATGGAGTAATTGCCAAAGATAAAGCAAAAACCATTAAGTATTATAGGATTCCATTTATTTTTGAAACTCAATGTTATTAGAATTGAGGATATAAAGAAAAAGAAACTCAACATCAAATAAAGTTTATAACAAAAACACAAATTAAAATCAAAACTACCACTCAGAAACATCAACCAGTTGTCTACAAAGTAATGTTCAAAGGATATTAAAAAAAACGATAATATAATTATTTCTCAAATGTGTCCTGGGATGCTCCTAAGAGAAAAATCCCAATGACTCAATCACTATTAACTACTCAGGCTAATCTTCATTTCTCTTCACCTCGTTTTCACTAGTCATTTCTAAAACTGCTGGAGTTTTCATGTGAATTTTGAGGATGAATTCTCACTAGCCCTATAAGTAAAGTATTTAATTCTTTCATCCTATTACTAATTTAAAGCAAAGATAGTAATAAAAAAAATTCTGAATTTAGGAAACAATGAAAAATCCAATTCAAAGAGAATCAGGGAGGAGGGTGTGGGAATGTGAACCATGGTTTTAAAACAAACCTAAGATTTAGGGGGGAAAAAAAAAAGCCTCTTGACTTTGGTTGACTAACAATGGTCCTACAAGGTCGGCACAGTGGGGTATGCCTGTAATTCCAGCAGCTCAGGAGGCTGAAATAGGAGGATCATGAGTTCAAAGCCAGCCTCAAAGCAAAGCAACTCAGTGAGACCCTGTCTCTGAGTAAAATACAAAATAGGGCTGGGGATGTGGCTCAGTAGTCGAGTGCCCCCAAGTTCAATCCCCGGTACCCAAAAAGAAAAAAGAAAAATGGTACTCCAAGACATCCACATCCCAATTCCTAGAACCTGTGAATGTTACCCTTTATGGCAAAAGGGACTTGGCAGTTGTGATTAAATTAAGGATCTTTTGACTGATACAATACTGCACACCTATAATCCCAGGTACTCAAGAGGCTGAGGCAAATTCAAATTCAAAGTCAGTCGGTACGATTTGTCTCAAAATAAAAAATTACAAGGCCAGGAATGTAGGTCAGTGGTACAGTACCCCTGGATTCAATCCCCAGTACTGCCAAAAGAGTAGGAGGGAGGAGGAGGAAGAGGAGGGGAAGAAAGAGAAGAAGAAGAAAAAGAAGAAAAGGAAGAGGAGGAGGAGGAAGAAGAAAAAGGAGGAGGAGGAGGAAAAAAAATTAAGGAACTTGAGATGGTGAGATTATCCAGGTGGGCCCTATGTAATTACAGGAGTTCTTCTAAGAGGTATTGAGGATAGAGGAAGGGGCTAGGAGCCAAAGAATTCAAGGAATGCAACTCTAGAAGCCAAAAAGGCAAAGAAATGGGAGAATCCCCTAGAGCCTCCAGAAGCACAGTCCTGCAGACACCATGCTTTTAGCCTAGTGAAACTTAAGTCAGAAATGTGACCTCAAATAATAAGTTATAATAATATTATTAAAATATATAACATTATATACTCATATATAATAATATATACTACTATGTTATATAACATTGTATATATAATTATATATTATCACATATTATATAATATATTATACACAATAATATATTATTAAAATAATATTAGTGTTTTAATACTTAAATAATAACTGTAAAATAATAAGCCATTAAGTTCATAGTCATTTGTTAAAGCAACAACAGTTAACATAAACTGATCATTGATAATATGCTGTCACACTCAGCAATTTATTCATTCCACTGACATCTTTGGTACATCAGGCACTAAGTAAAATGTTTTGGATCAAAAAAAAATAATGTATTAAATTTCAATCCTACCATTAAGAGCTCACAGACAGACTGAGGTTGTGGTTCAGTGGTATAGTACTTGCCTGGCATGTGTAAGGCACTAGGTTCAATCCTTGGCATCACATATAAATTCTACTGATTTATATAGAATTTATGTATTGTTTCTGTCTACAACTAAAAAAAAAAAAAAAGAGCTCACAGACTAGTGCCCTTCATCTTCTCTCTGCCAAACACCTTCATGCAACTATTAACTATTTGTTTCCAACAAGTAATACAGAATTAGAAAAAAATAAGATTTCTACATACCTGGTCATGTATGAGCCCATGATAGAGAATGCTCTGCATGTCCCTACAAAGCCGCTCCAGGCCACCATACTTGGACCAAACATTGGGGCTATTGGCTGACACCAAACCTTCAACAGTAGTCTTCAAATTGCCCAGCAACTGCCAGTGCTCCCTCCTGCAATTATATCAATGTTTAGTTAAATTTGTTATACCTGATTTCTGATCATACCAAACAAAGTCTAAGCCAAGGATCCTTCTGCCCACATTCTAACGTTCTCTCCTCCATTCATTTTACACTTGAGAATAGACTCTTACAGGATAAAACTATAAAGAACACTAAAATTAAAAAGAAGAAACAAACTATCAAACACCCTTATTTTATATGACACATTATACTTTGTGAATGATTTTCATCTACTGTCTAATTCAATCTTCATATAAGTAGTCTACAACTCTGTGTATTTAGGAGTATGACATATTAAGATCCATTTCTGAACAGTGACAGTACAAGGGCAAAAAGATGAGTGCATTTACTTAGAACCAGAAATCTTTTACCAAATAAGCAAACAAAAAGCCAAACACTACTTTGTATTCAATATTATTTCTAAGCACTAAGTACAATATAGTAAAGGGCAGAAAGTATTCATGTACATACTCACATAAATATGGATAAGAACACAAATGTCCTCCATGATTTTTAAGTTAAAATTCAGACAAAATTGTTTTAAAGTTTGCACTGAGCCACTTTAGGAAATGTTCCCAAACCAGTCCATTATCAGCTCATTCTCCTAGATGACTTGATGTACTTTGGTGGAAAAGTTTGAAATTGCTGTCCTAGAAGATCCTCAACTTTTCTCTTAAATCTCCAACATTTTGTCAATATAGTTTCCAACACAATAAAAACTCAAAACCAAATGTAAGTGAATGAAAGAGCTGGATATATGCTCAATCAAACTAGGCAAGAAAAACATGAGAAGTGTCAAACTCTGCCTCTTGGGCCCCCATTCGTTATGTTGCACACTTTATCTTCCTCTTATTTCTTTTTAGAATATACTTCCTTCTTCAGGGCAATGATTTCTTCAGAGAACTTTCACCATAACTGTTTTATATCATATAAATATCTATGGGGGGGGTCCTGAATTAAAATCCTTTCTATCAATACTCCAAACTAATCTCTTTTGTTAATTTTTGGAGATATTTTAGGAAAGTAGATGAGGAAAGTAAAATTCATAAATAAAATCAATGATAGATAGGGTATAAGAGTGTTATCTCAAAAGGGAGGTCCAGATGGATCTCACTCCGGTCTTCTGCTCTGAAGGTCTTGTGAACAAGAATTTATTTAAATTGGAGACAACCAGTTTCCTTAACTTTATCTCATTAAACATGGATCACCAGACTTGTTCTATGTCTGTATCAGAGGGACTAACGTGATCACTAAAATGCCAACTGACTGCCAACTTTTAGCTCCAACTATGCTTTATCAGAGCTAACCTCAGGTCTTCTGACACAGTTTTCACATTCCAACAGGCTACCGTCAAGTCTTACAGGCCTGAAAACCTGTCTGGCTTAACAGGTGACTCTGCATATCTGTGTTCTGATTCATTCTGCATTAGCTGTCAAAGAATAGCAAGATAAATTCCACAAGCAAACATCAAATACCCTATCACCCTAGAACTTTGCTTCTAAAGTTATACAAACAGCAATGAAATCCTCAAAACTATGAACATTCATATCTACTAATAGCTTCCTTTGGATGATGCTAAGGAACTTTTCTTTCTCCACAGTAACATTCCCTTGAGTTGTCAAAGCTACAAAAGAATGTGACTTTTATTCTATAATATACTCAATAATCTATATTTGGAGTGTGTGTGTGTGAGACACACTAACACACACACACACATACACATACATATATGCTCACCTAGAAGTAAACCAAACTTTTTTTAAAAATTGATTTACATGATTAGTCTGTGTCTTCACCTTGTTATTGTCCTCTACCCTAATGATACAAATATCATTTTCAGAGTGTTGAAATACTAAATTCAATTGATGCCCATACATAGCAGTTGGATTAATCCATTAGATGCAAGCAAACAAATCACCATGGAGAAATCAAATATCCTTTCCCTATTCTTTAACCACATTTTCAGCTGGTAAGGCCAGTTTTTCCTAGCTTAAACCTGTTTGATAATAATTATTTGTATGGTATCACCTTTTATTCACAAGTAGCCTTTACCTGGACACAGTATATTAGATTGAGAAGTGTATTAGGTTGAGAGCAGTCCTTGGAAGAATAGCTTTCACAAGTACACAAAATGTTTCTTCCTTATTCACCCTAAAATAAAAGCATGTATTTCTAAGTCTCTCACTCTCTGCCAAAGAGGAACTAGGCCTGAGTGCAAGGGAAAGCATAACTTACCTCCACCTAAATCATTTTCATCAACTCACAGTAAAACCAATTTCAGAATAAAGTCCCACCTAATTTTTAAAATAATTTTTTTAGTTCTAGATGGACACAATATCTTTACTTTTATTTTTATGTGGTGCTGAGGATAGAATCCAGTGTCTCATACATGTGAGGCAAGTGCTCTACCACTGAGCTACAGCCCCAGCCCCCTACCTAATTTCTTTTGAGAGGATTTTGACTACATTCCTCCTTTAAAGAGGAATAGAAATTGCTTAAGTGACTCAAGGACATCTAGAGGAAAAATAATTTTCCTAAATGCCAACTCAGTCTTAAGTTTGCCAAATTATAATAAGGAGCACCAAGATTAAAACAAAAAAAAAGTTACAAACAAATCTTATTTTTAAGAAACTTGTATTATCATATATATGTAACTAAAATATAACTAATAACTAAAAATAAGTGATATATAATAAATAAGGGAAAGTACTTTGCAAATATAAAGGGAGATTCAACGGAATAAATATATACAGACACATCATCAATCTCCAAGTACTCTTATTAGTGGTAAAGAGAAACAACTTCAGCTCATCAGCACATGCCTTCCATCCAGTAACTTTTATCTAGACTGGGTCATGGTATCATTACCTGATACTTCACCACAGTTGAAGATCAATCTGTACCAAGTAAGGAGAGAGAAGTATGATATCCATATAATGAAATACCATGAAAGAATTGAAATTCTTGATCAAAAAGATTTCAAAGCTAATGATAGTATATTAAACTATAAAAAGGCAAAATGTAATGTTACATTTATGCCACAACATAAAGACACTAAAAAAATGTTTACAGCAGTAAATTTTGGTGATATTAAGGGAACACAGAGAAGAGGGGAAAAGTTTAGGTGTTCTTTGAAACCAGTAATTAATAATGGATCAATGATCTGAACAAAGTTAGCAAACAAGAAACTGGAAAGCACCATAAAGGATTTTTTTTAATACCCAAGTATCAGGGGCTTCCTAGGCTGAAAGACTGTGGTCAGGTAAGCCCCTGGGAATTTTAATTCTAGAAAACACTTCCTGGAAAGAAGTAATGGGTTCCTCCTCAAGGGAGAGGAAAAAAAATTAAGAGAGATAATTACTAGTAACACTGAGGTAGCAAGAGACTCCCACACTTAATTTGTGTTTAGCACATTTTTCTATCTGGCTACATATTTTCTGTTTTTAACTATACAGTATTAACTTGTAGACTATAGAGTTAAGTATTTATGCTGCTTTTAATATAAATAATATAGAAAAAACAGTACTTGACTCTATTATAAATAGTCTCTCGGTTCTGGGGTACTTAGGAGAACCTAATTATTGGCCAGTTCCATCCCTTTAATGGCCAAATCTTAATATCTGGGAGGAAATAGGCAGTATCTATAGCATACTTGGCGACTTCCTATTAAACCAATGTCTCACCAACCATACTAAATTTAAATGATATTGAAATTAGTGAATTTCAACAATGAGTTAGATTTAACCAAAGGCAGGAGAATCCCTTATGTTAGAAAACTAACCATGGATGATGTACAGACTTCCTGGTATGAAGTTCAAAGATTTTAAATCACTGGGCCCCAATCTTAACACCAATTTTCCTGCTCGGTATTCTTTAATTTAAATACAATATAGACTACCTCTCTCCCTATTACAAACATGACAATCTCACTTCTATTTCTGTGACTTCATCAGATCTTTTCATTTTGGAATGCTTCTTGTCACCCCATTCAGGGATTAAGGTTTACCTCTAGCTCAATCTCTTTTCCAGAGGTTCTAAATGATCTGGTCCACTATAATTCCTTTATTAGCGCTCCCATAGTATACGTCATTGATATACCATTCCTCCTACTAATATTTTAAAACTATTATTTAAATTGTCACATGTGATTAGTGGCAATCATGTTGGACAAAGTAGGTCTATAATCACCCAGACAATATGATGAAACTTGTGGAGTAGAAGATCAAAAAAGAAGAGGAGGAGGAGGAGGGAGGGGGATAAAGAAGAAAGAAAAAAGAAAAAATCCACCTAACAGAAGTGATAAAGCTATAAAGAAGCAGAAACAGCAGGGTGTGGTGGGGCATGCCTGTAATCCCAACAATTTGGGAGGCTGAGGCAGAAGGATTGCAAGTTCAAGACCAGCCTCATCAATTTAGCAAGGTCCTTAGCAACTTAGTGAGACCCTGTCTCAAAATTTTAAAAAAGAGTGGGTCTGGGGATGTGGTTCAACGGTTAAGCACCCCTGGGTTCAATGGTTCAATCCTTGGTACAAAAAAAAAAAAAAAGCAGAAACAGCTGTGAGGAGAAAGAATATTGAGAAAATCTTCAGGCTTAGGGTTACTGTAGTCAGCTGATTTGCCTCCCCCTCTTGGGTTCTGACAATAGCAGTTTTCCTAAAAGTTACAAGGGTACATTTCTATGGTGTATGTGTTTCATATTGTTTTGAGTACTAGTAATTGAATTAGCAGTGTGAACTGCTAAAAAATCATATGATTAACCTGCTTTACTATTAGTTCTATATGAATTGTCAATCCTTAGCATGATCAAAGGGAAAAGGGAAAAATATGAAGTAAAAATAAATGTGAAAAAAATGAAAATGAATAGGGAGGAGAAATAAAAGTTCCTTTCAATAGCAAGAGTACCACTGGCACTGCCCAACTGTAAAAGCCATGTTCAAATTGTTAATCTTTTCATTTCCTGAACAAATATTCACTGAGCATCAAATATATGTCAAGAACTGTGTTAGGAAGCTAGGTTATTTGAGCAGGAGGGTCCCCATCTCTCAGGGAACTCAAAAAGTAATGGGGGAAACAGGCACTTAACTATGCTGTGAAGTGAGAATGGAAAAGAACAGGTTAGGGTTACCTTCTAAAGAAGTTGTTAAAGGATGACTAAGCTTTCCTGGCAAAGATGGAGGTATTGCAGGGAGTGTGGAGAAGCAAGAAAAAGAAGAGCAAGAGAGATGTGAAAATGGCCAAAAATCTGGGGCTGAGGTTGTGGCTCAGTGGTAGAGTGCTCACCTAGCATGTGTGAGGCTCTGGGTTTGATCCTCAGCACCACATAATGAAAATAAAGGTATTGTGTCCATCTACAACTAAAAAAGAAAATGGCCAAATGTCATGGTTCTGTAACTAGGAGATTCATAAGGGATAACAAACAGATTGAATACTGGAATTCTGAGTAAAATACCATAGTAACTTTGTTTCTCAAAAATTAAATTAGTAGCAGTGTGAAGAGGCTATTTGGAATTATTAAACTAAATTCAGACAGGAAGATTGGTTAGTATACAAAAATAATCCCCGATGAGAGATAACACTATTTTGCATGGTTTGCATCTGCCCAGAATTCATGACATTTTATTTTGGTGACAGAAGTCTCGATTTTCCACAGGGGAACCATACCTCTACCATACCTCTGTTAAAAATTAGGCAGCCACGCATATTGGCACACACACATACCTCTACCAATTAACTTTGATTCATGAGGTTCCAAGAAGGTCTCACTTGACCCTATGATCCAGCATTGGGTATATAATTTAGGTCCAAGTGAGTAGCATATTCCATACCTTGATCACAAGAACAGGAACTCAAATCAGAACAAAAAGAGTCAGTCCCAGGATTTTTGTTTTTGCAGAAGCTATTGGGACTACGTACTTTTTTTCTTATTGGGATTGCCAAACTTGGAGTTGGCAAGAGTTATCCTGTAAAAGTTTGCCTGATAATGAAACCAACACATCAGGAAGCAGAGCTCACAGACTGGGACAAATGCTTGACTTTCAGAACTTAGACTGACCATGCCTAAAGCAAGACTATACCCTGAATTTTTTTGAATTTTTTTTTTCCTTTACTTCGAAGGAAAATCAGGAACAGAATTCATAGAATCTAGTGACTGGATACAGGAAATGGAGAAGAGGGAAACATCAAATTTCATTTTGAGGTTCTGGCCTCTAATTGATTGGAAAATGCTATTAAGACAGAGAACAGGAAGAGAACTTTTTGGTCAGCTGAATAAATATAGTTTAGAGACACTAAAAAGTATCTTACCACTTAAATTCTGATTCTATCTGGATCACTGTACCAGGTATACTGAGGAGTGTATGTAGCTAAATTCCAAGCTTAGAAGTAGACTTTATAGCCTAAGGCAGTCTAGGGTGACAGAACGATGCTAGAAGGCCCATTCCTTTAACTGTTCAGTAGTTTCAGCAGACAATCTCTATACAACTGGCATTTAAGAAACCCTAGGGAAAGTTAACAAAATGCATCATGGCACTTTGCTAGTGGATAGCTAGCTGGCTGGAAAACAATAGGGGAACCTATGTCATAACTACATTCCCAGGTTGAAGTTAAAAATTAGGCAGCCACACATATTGGCACACACTTGTAAATCCTGCTATTCAGGAGGCTGAGGTAAGAAGATTGCAAGTTTGAGGCCAGCCTGGGCATTTGAGACCCTGTCTCAAAATAAAAAATAAAGGGCTGGGGCTGTAGCTAAACCAGTGACAGAGCACCCATGGTTCAATCCCCAGTAATGCTAGAAAAGAAAAAAAAAAGCCCAACACCTCAGTCTCCAATGTTTTCAACTCAGAGGAGCTATGAAAGGAGGAAGAACATTTCTACTCTTGCAAATAGTAACCTGAGGAGCACAAACCCACCATGTCTCAAGAAACCTGGAGATTGGATGGAAGCAGAAAATTATTTGCACTTAGTACATACCAGACACTCTGAAGAGCTTTGTGCACATTATGTAGAATTATCATAATCTCTCTAGCTAGAAAGTATTATTCTTCCCACTAATTCGGGATAAGTAACTTGACCAAGCGGAGGAGCTAGGATTCAAATGTAGGTCTGTCTGGCTTTAAAGTTTATGTGCATTTCACTATATCAACTGCTTTCAGAAAATGTACTGAAGTTCTATCCTTTATGTTTAAAAATGATTCCAACTCATCAGGAAGACTGTTTATGAATTGCGTACAGTAGTGGTCATAGAAAGGTTATGTTCCCAGTGACAATATTCCAATTTTCAGGCATAAGGCATATATTTATCAATTATCTATCTGGAGCTAAGGAGAACATAAGTACCAGGAAGCCTCATGAAACACATTCTGAGTTCACTGACTACTAACAGAGAGAAAGCAAGTCTATAACAACAATATCAATGACTGTTGGGAAAACACCATTGATTTAATAGTTTTGACAAAAGTTAGCTGGTTAAAAGATAAGCATACAAAAATAGACAAGAGCTGGGGCTGTAGCTCAGTGGTAAAGTGCTTGCCTCCCACGTGTGAGGCACTGGGTTGATCCTCAGCACACATAAAAATAAATAAAGATACTGTGTGTTCATCTACAACTAAATAAATATTTTAAAAAAACAGACAAGCAAAGATATCTGAAAAGGAGATGTGGTGTTGGCCTGAAGGACAGGAACAGAAAGGTACCTATCTATATATTTCATTGTCACTATTAGCATACTGATAGGCAGCATAGTAAAGATATTAAAAATGAAAATTCTGGAGCCAGACTACCTGGGTTTAAACCCCAGGCCCAAGAGAGATTCACTGTATGACTACTTATCCTGTCCATGTTTCAGCTTCCTCATCTGTGAAATGATAGTAACTAAAGTACCTACCTCATACAGTTGTTAAGAGGATAAAAAAATTAATATATGTAAAGCTTTTAAAACAGTGCCTAGCATATAGTAAATAATTGTTTGATAAATTAACAACTAATGCACCTCCAGCTAAAAGGGGAAAGAAACTGAATTTAAATTTTGACTCAGTCTGCCCCACATGAACTAGTAAAGGAAAATCAAAATAACTCTAAAACTTGTTTAGGTTTCACAGACATCTGGAGGAAGAATAAATAGCCAAACATAAATAAGTAGAAACTGAAAAATAGAAAAGGGAAGTAAAGTGTTCAGTTTTACTTAGTGCACATCATTCATAGATCTCCGGCAAAACCCCCAAAGTTCTGTCAGTCCAGACTTTGTTCAGCCAGCCACAGGGTACCTGTGCACAAAAAGTGGAGTCACCCTTAAAACAGCAAAATCTTCACTCAGGCACATTTCAGTTCTCCCCTGAGGATATTTTCTCAGAGGTAAATCTGCTTCTAAACTTTGGACTTCAGCTACTCCTAGACCATTACTTGTCTGAAATTGCTTCTAAATGTCAAGCAAGACTCCCTTAAGCCACATTCCTGCTGTAGTCCTGTCACCATTTCAGCCTCTTTAAGAGGTTAAGACCAGTTTTGTTGTTGTTATTGTTACTGCAGTGATGGTGATGGAACCTGGGACTTTCCTCATACTAGGTAAGTACCCCTGTGAACTACACCCCACCATAAGTAAGACCAGTTATAATGAAGCAAACCCAAATAGAGAAACACCTCTACAGAGTCCAGTTGATCATTTGGGCAAAGTAATTTTTAAAATATTAAATCCCAGGACTTGCGGTATAGTTTAGTGGTAGCATGTATGAGATCCAGGCTTCAATTCCCAGCACCTCAGGAAAAACCCAACATACTGAAATTCCCTAATTTCCAGAAGACACGGACTCTCTGACAATAAATAGTTCCATATAAATGTGCACTTGCTTAGTTTGCATCGTGCGGAAGAAGTGAAAGGTTTGAAGAAAAGGAAATGACAGAAAGGCCCTTTGGCTCTGACAAGTGATCAAGCACTGACAAAAGGCATGCACACAATTTTTAGTCTCATCAGCAAGTCACCATCCCCACGCCACTGCCATTACACACACTCACTTTTCATCCACGGGCCTTCCTCGCCTTCTTCCCCAAACTCATCTTACCTCACCCTCTTATATTGGTCCAGCCTGCTGTCACCGCAAGTTTCAGCCCAGGTACCAGTCTGGTCTCCTGCTCCTATCTATAGACTCGGGCCTATAAAATTTCACTACAGCACCTCAGACCTTATCTCCCCGACTCTCAATACACCTCCTCTCTAGCAGTCTTGAATCTGGGGGTCAACCTTTTCTGCTCCCCAGCCCTCAACGAATCTGACCCACCTTCCCCGTCCTCTTCACACCCTTCCAGTCCCTCCTCTCAGAAATTTTTCGACGTGTACCCCGGGGCAGGCACCCGCAGGTTTGTGCGCCTGACACCTCTCACGGTGCTGTCGAGACCTCCCAAACCTCCCTGTGCTCAAACCCACCTACAGTCCCCGACTCCCCAGCTCCCTCCTAGCCCACCTGCTCTCCTCGGGCAGGAGCTTCTCACAGCCGCCAAGATCCATTCCCGTGCCCTACGGCCGCATCCGGGGCTGCGGAGCCGCCACCTAGCTGAGGAGAGGCGGCCCGGCCGCTGTGCTCGTCAGGGCGCCCGGAGCCCCGAAAGGCCAGAGGAAACACCCAAGACTGGTGGGCTGAGAGTGATGCACAACCCTGGGGCGGCGGCAGCCTCAGTGACTGCTGTCTCAGCTGCGGTTAATATCCTTGCCACCCCCACTTCCGGCTCCAAGAACTACAATTCCCAATAAGCCCTTCGACGATCCAGTCGCTTCCAGCATGCACCGCTCTACCCAATCCGAGGCTGGGCTAGCGACGAACTGCAGACCTCAGTGCCGGGTGTGCGGGGTTTGCGATCTGGTAGGAACTGGGACCTAGATCACCGATAGAGGCCTGGTTTCAGGAAGTCGTCAAGATGCGGACGCTTACGCATTTATGTCCTCTTACCGTGGGAACTGGACTCAGAGGTGAAAACTAGTAAATAACGCCGGTCTAATCCAAGTTCGATTAACTCTACTTCAGACCCCTCCCCCCCCCCCCGCCCCGGTTTAACACCGGTAGTGTTAAGGACAAAAGTCGCTTTGGGATCACAAAATTAAAGAAGAGGGAAAGGTTTCGGGGAATGGTTCCCTGGAAGACTGTTGTCAGCGCAGTTTTTGAGGATGAGCAAGAGTTAACCAGGAGAAACGGGAAAGCGAAGATGGAGAGGACAGAACTGGCAGACAAAAGGAAATATGCTGGTTTGGGAACTGCTGGTTCTGAGTAGTAATCAAAGTTGGGAAAGGGTGGGAAACAATGATGTGGCATTCGGGAGCAGGTAGCCCAGATCATGAAAAGCCATTTTAAGGAACTTGTATTTTAATACTGAAATAATTAGTATATCAAGGATATACAAATCACGTGATTTGATCAAATCTTAGAAAACTAACTTTAAAAATGTGGAGACAGGACGGGGTATGTACTACGAAAGAGATAAGAGTAGAAGACAAGTCGGCGAAGACTTGGAATCCTTACAAGAACCAAGCCGGTAATGCCAAAGAGTAAAGTGAACCAGTTCCAAAAAACAACAGGATATGGCGGGAATTCTAAACTGGAAAGCTCAGACCTCAAGGAGAAGGGAAGTCTCACCTTTGCTGTAATTGAATATTGTCAAATTGGCATATGAGCCTAGGGTTGCCGCATATTCTTATTTGTCAAAAGAAGTTGGAACCTAAGCTGCGGTGTAGCTCAGTGACAGTGTGCTTACACAGCATGTATAAGGCTCTGCAAAAATACAAAAAAAGCAACCGAAATCTTAGGTACAATATCCAAGTCTTTAAATGTTGTCACTTTTTTTTTGGGGGGGGGGGGGTAGCAACAAATTTTTTAAAAATTTCAACATTGCACAGATGATACAAAATTTGTCTGTAGGGCCAGGGCTGTGGCTGAGTGGTAGAGCACTTGCTTAGCACATGTGAAGCACCACATAAAAATAAATAAAATAAAGGTATTGTGTCCATCTACAACTAAAAAAAAAACATAAAAAAATTTTCTGGGGCTGGGATTGTGGCTCAGTAGTAGACTGCTTGCCTGACGTGTGTGAGGCACTGGGTTCAATTCTCAGCACCACATATAAATGAATAAAATAAAGGTCTATCAACAACTAAAAAAATATTTTTAAAAAATTGTAGGCTGCAGGTGGCCCTCAGCCCTTGGGTTGTTAGTTTGTAAGCCCACACCTAAAGCAGTGGCTGTGAAAACAAGGAGGTGCAGATTACAGTAATAAGATGATATAATCAGTGTTGATCTATGAGCACTGGATATGACAAGGGAAGGATAGGAAGGGATCAAGGATAATTTCATGAAAAACTAATGACTCCTAACATGACTTTTAGAAATTTTCAGACTTGGGAAAATTTGTGTGTGTGTGTGTGTGTATTAAAAGTGAAATGAGAGAAACTTTTAATGATAATTATGATTTCATTTATATAAAAATTCTCTTTGTTCAAACTTTGTCATATTTTCCTACTAAAGAGTTTATGCTTTTTAAGAAAGGAACAACATTAGTCAATGGGATTTTACTACTTTCTGTTTCTACAAATGTATGAAATTCACATTATATACAGTATAATCCCAAAATAATACAATGTGATCTCAACACATGCTTACAATCAGCTCTATCAGGAAATCCTAAAACTACAGTTATAGTACAAGTTCCAAAAAACAGGATTTTCTTTTTATATCCAAGTCTGGGTTTACATGTATTTTCTTTAAAGCAGTTAGTAAACACCACAAGAATCTACACTAGCTGTGTATCCATACCCTGTGCTTCTCCTTCATCCATCATCATAATCCTAAATCCCTTGTGTGTTATTCCATTGCTTCCCTTATTATCTAGTCTCTTTGCATCTATCTATATTCCTAAAAAGTGTTATTTAGATTTTTTTATGTTGCAACATTATAAAAAGGATTGAGAAATATTCTATGGGGGTCTCACTTTTTATCAGTATTTTTTAATACTGATAAAATTCATTCATGTTAAATGTCACTATAGTTCATTGATTTTGACTGATGCATATTAGTCCATTATATGAACAGTTAGTTCATACATTAGTCCATTTTATCACAGTTTATTCATTCTCTCTCCCATTAATAGACATTTGAATTTTTAAGTTTTGCTCTTGCAAACTCCTTCAATGAACAATCATATAGGTCTTCCCTTGTATATAAGGAAGAATTTCTCTTAAGTGCATATGAAGAGTGGAATTGTTGTTCTAGTTCTTGTTTGAATCATGGGTTAATAGGTGCATAGTTTTTAAAATAACTAGTTATTAAATTATGACTAATTATAGTCAGTATTTAAAATAACTAATCAATTAACTAAATAAAAACACTATGCTTGGAAACAGATGAGTATATCATGAACCAAGGATTATGATTAACCCAATTTTGTGCATCTGAGATGCAAATACAAAAAAATTGCCAAATATACAAAAATATCTAGCATCATGGTTCAATAATGTCACACAAAGACAATGGTCTTACTTAGCAATTACTTAATGATTTTTTTAAGCTTTCCTCCAAGCAGATTTATTTAACCTAACGAAATTTTATATACAAAGTGATCTGGACATGCTGCTTCAAAACATGATCCTTATTAATATCCTGATACATTGGTTAAAAAGCAACTCACTCTAAAATAAATAGAAAAGTATTCAATGTATATTCAATGAATGGCTTAATCACTGCAACTTAACTAGTTTTTTTTAAAGAGAGAGGAGAGAGAGAGAGAAGTTTTTTTAATATTTATTTTTTAGTTTTCGGTGGACACAACATCTTTATTTTTATATGGTGCTGAGGCGAGCGCATCACTGCTTGAGCCACATCCCCAGCCCAAACTTAATTAGTTTTGTAAGATAATTAACATAGTAGGATTGAGTCCCTATGACAGGCTGCTGGAGAACTGATGAGAGAGATCAAGAGGCCCTTTTGTGCACTGTCACGGTGATGCCATCACGTTTTTGGATCATAATGTTCCCATTATCTGATTCTTGGCACACCACAGGAATATCAGTGGGGTCAGAGGTTATCTTAGTTGCTTGTTGGGCTAGAACAGATATAACTCCAGCATGTTCATCTGACAGGGTCCCACGACAGCCCAGATTAAGTCCTTGTGAATCTGTGCACAGGACTCCAACAATGGACGGATTCTTCATTGTATCCTCCAAGTGCTGCTTCAAAGTTGCCTCCATCCTGCTAGAAGGCCACCCGGGGGCAGGACACCACAGCGCAGCCAGTCCTCAGCTACTTAATGATTTTTAATTAAAAAATTTTTAGTTTCTTGCAGGACTAGAGATAGAGCATAGATCCTCTTACATGCTAAGCAAACACTCTACTATTGAACTATACCTCCATCCCTGAATTTGTATTTTTTAAATCACAAACTTGAAGAAGTTTATCTGATCCTGATCAATCTGTTTGTTTCCAAGTTTATCAGAATGCTATTTTTATACAAACAGTAGGTCTTACAGAACCACTGGCAGAAAACCAATTTCAGCTGGGCCTGGTGGCACACATCTATAATCCCAGCAGCTGGGGAGGCTGAGACAGGAGGATTGCAAGTTCAAAGCCAGCTTCAGCAATGGCAAGGCGCTAAACAACTCAGTGAGACCCTGTCTCTAAATAAAATACAAAATAGGGCTGGAAATGTGGCTCAGTGGTTGAGTGCCCCTGAGTTCAATCCCTGGTTCCCCACTCCCCACAAAAAAAGAAAGCCAACTTCACTCAAGGATTGGTTAATCAAATAATGGATTTTTTAAATTGTTTTTTGTTGTTGTTGTCAATGGTCCTTTATTTTATTTATTTATATGTAGTGCTGAGAATCAAATCGAGGGCCTCATACATGCTAAGCAAGCCCTTTACCACTAATCCACAACCCTCACCCAAATAATGGATTTTTACCTATTTGCCAAAATTTGTTCTTAAAGATTAGTATTCTTGAATATATATAAACAATATATTAAACAACTAGCAATATAGTCATGAGTATGTTCTCTTTTAATATATTCACTAAAATTATTTTAGCAACATTTTTTGTAGTATTCAAATTTTAAATCAATGTCTTCCACTTGCCAAGTCAAAAAAAACTTGAGAATCAAATACACACACACACACACACACACACATATGTATATAAAAATAAAAAATAGGAAATAAGAAGGGGGTGAGGGAAACCTACACAATAGAATGTCAACTAACAAATATAAAGGAATTGATAGAAAAATCACTATTTTGCAACCATCATAGTTATAATTATTATGATTCAATCAAGAGTCAACTATCATGGGATATATTTCAGTAGAAAAGTGCTTTCGTAGCACACAATAGGCTCTGGATTTAATCTCCAGTAACACACACACACATGCACACACACACACACACAAATTTGTTCTGAACAGTATATTTACATAATCTCAAAATATCTCCCCACAATGACTTCATTACAAATGGGGGAAATACCTTTACAATAGAGAAACCTACCAGGCATCATCTTAACCAAAGGATCTAAATTAAGATCACCAATAAGACAAAATGACATCGTGTGTGTTCTTATGTTAGACACTGAAAAGTGCATGTGACTTGCATAGTATTCCTGACAAAAATGAATAACCTCAAAGTAATAAGAAGACAAACTCAAAGGGAGTGATAATCCATGCAACAACTAACTTGATAACTCAAGTCTCAAAAATATTGGGGCTGAGGTTGTGGCTCGGTGGTAGAGTGCTCGCCTAGCACATGCAAGACCCTGGGTTCAATCCTCAGCACCACATAAAAATAAATAAAGAAAATAAATAATTGATAGGAAAGCAAGGAACCAGGAGGCAGGCGAGCGAGAAATGGAAGATGGAGACCAGGCGGAGAGTTTGTCACAGCTGACAAATAAAGGCATATCTCTCCATAGACAAGAGAAGTAAAACAGGCTTAGGGTTTGGGACTTTTATGGGGCAGGCTCCGGGATTAAAGCTAAGCAGGTCCTAAAGCAGGTTAAGGGTTGGACTGATAATGAGGGAGTGGTGAGCCTTTCTCAGAAACACGGTAGGGCGGGAAAGCAAAATTTTTCTTAAAATGGTGGCTGTCACTTAAGATGGCTGTGCAGATGCTAAGCAAGGACCTTACAGTGTCCACTACAAATAAAAAATAAATATTAAAAAAAATGTGGGGGGGCCAGGGTTGTAGCTCAGTGGTAGAGCGCTTGCCTAGCATGCCTGAGGCACTAGGTTCGTTCCCTGGCACCACATAAAAATAAAAACAAATAAAATAAAGGTGTATATACATACACATACACACACACACACCCACCCATATATAGGGCTGGGGTTGTGGCTCAGAGGTAGAGTGCTCGCCTAGTACATGCAAGGCCCTGGGTTTGATCCTCAGTACCACATAAAAATAAATAAATAAAGCAAAGGTATTGTGTCCAATTACAACTAAAAAAAAAATAAATAAATATTTAAAAAAATTTTTTTAATGTAAATATCAGCTGGGTGGAATGATGCAGGCCTATAATCCCAGCTACTCTAGAGGCTGAGGCAGGAGGATGGTAAGTCCCAGGCCAGCCTAGGACTCTTAGGAAGATGCTGTCTCAAAATAATTTTTGTTTTAAAAGAGGACTGGGGATATAGTTCACTTGCTTGTCATGGGTAAGGCCCCGTTCAATCCCCAGCATGGTTAAAATAAATAAATATCAAAAAGGACTAATAAAAGATGTTAAAACTTTTTCAGATTAAAGGAGAGGCAGGTCAAAGAAATGTACTATGTGAACCTGGATTAGATTCTAGACTGGAATAAAAATTGTATAAAGGCTTTTTCAGTATTGACAAAACTTGGTTATGGACTATATATCGTATAATAGTATTACATTAATGTTAAATTTCCTGAACTTGATAATTTGAGCATGTTTATATTAAAGAATATCCTTAGAGATATATTTTAAAGAATTATGATTTCTGTAACCTCCTCCCAAGTAAACTGTAACAATAATCATGTCTATCTACCTACCTATATGTAGACAAAGCAAATATGGCAAAGCTTTCATAATTTGTAAATCTAAGTGAAGAGTAAATGAGTATTCATTGTATTATTTTTGCAACTTTTCTGTAGATTCACATGTTTAAAAAATAAGCAAGAAACTCAGTATGGTTTTAATTTTTAAAAAATTTTTTAGTTGTAGTTGGACACAGTACCTTTATTTATTTATTTTTATTTGGTGCTGAGGATTGAACTCAGGACCTCGAATGTGCTAGGCAAGTGCTCTACCACTGAGCCACAACCCCAGCCCCTGGTTTTATTTTCTTATGATTGTATCCTGATCAATATAATCAAAATGTTAGTGTTTCACATGGAAATTTCTTAGCTTATGGTGATTAAAGTTTGAAAATATTTTAAAATTAATTTGTTTTCCCTGTAGTTTGTAATTTTTATTAGTCTTCTTAGCCAATTTTGCCAAAACCCAATTCACTTAATTTACCAAATATACTGATTTACCAAAATTCTTTTTCTTTTAGTCATATACACTGTATGATTTCAATAACTTTTGAGGGCTGAGGGTGTAACTCAGTGGTAGAGCAATTGCCCAGTCTGAGTAAGGCCTTGGGTTTCATCCTCAGTGCTGCAAAAAATAATAAAATAAAATGAAAGAGAAAAAAGAATTTTGCCAAGTTTTAATTACCTGGTTTTTATTTTGTCTTTACATAAAATTTACACCCCATCTAAGCATTTAGTATTGATTTGTTTATGCACTTATACAGGAAAGTTTATTGCCAGCCTTGGACAGTGCATACAAATTTGGAATTTTTAATTTTAAAATGAAAATGAATAAAAACTTATTATGTACTGAGCAAAACCTTAACAGCTGAGGAATGTTCAATTTGTCTTACAGCTTTAGCTAGATTGTGGACCCAGAGGAGAGATCCTCTAGGAGAGAGAACACAGTCAGTTCAGAGACCAGATTGGGCAGGGAACCTGAGGAGCAAAGAGAAGAAGCATAAGGAAAAACAGGAATGCCTAAAGGCCCCATGACCCTAGAATTTTGGTTCCACTGAGCCTTCCTAGACTACTAATCAATCCAGTATGAATTGAAGATATCTTGTGTGTGTGTGTGTGTGTTGCTGAGGACTGAAGCTGGGGTCTTGTGCATGTGATGCAAGCACTCTATCCACTGAGCTATATTCCCAGCCCCAAGGATACCTTTTAAACAAATAAATTTTATCGAAATAGGGGGAAACTGTGTGATTTATGAAAATTTGTTTAGTTTTTTTTTTTTCAGCGGGGGGTGGGGTGGGTACAGGGATTGAATTCAGGGGCACTCGACCACTGAGCTACATCCCTAGCCCTATTTTGTATTTTATTACAGACAGGGTCTCACCGAATTGCTTAGCCTCATTAAATTGCTGAGACTGGCTTTGAACTTGTGATCCTCCTGCCGAAAATTTGTTTAGTTTTAGAAAATTCTACAGTTGGCCATTTAGTGAATGGACCTAGAACCCCTGGTGGTCAAGACCCCTATCCTGCCCAGAGAAGGCAAGACCTAATAGGACAGAGCTTCCTCTCCTCTCAGTCCAGGAAGAATTCCCCTTCAAGTTCTCCTGTCTACCCAAAGCAGCTTCCCAAAGTTACAGAAAAACTGACAGTCAGGGATATGGGGATCAGTACTAGTCCTGGAGTGGGCAGGCTCCTCAATAACTCCTGAGATTTTTTAAAGGCAGCAGCTTTGCCTGAAACCCTGGCTGTCATGGTTCACTGTATTCCCAGCAATTAGCAGTATCTTGCACATACTAGGAACTCAAACTGTTTGCTGAATGAATGAATAAACAA
The DNA here is from genome assembly GCF_021218885.2 of Marmota monax. Classification (NCBI taxonomy): domain Eukaryota; kingdom Metazoa; phylum Chordata; class Mammalia; order Rodentia; family Sciuridae; genus Marmota; species Marmota monax. The sequence continues at coordinate 7,036,018 of NW_026693473.1, read as the reverse complement.
ATGAATACTGAGATTAAAAAGCAAAAGCCTAGAACAGCAAAAGGTTAGAACAAAAGAAATAAGCAAAATAGGAGAGGAACAAAAAGCTATAACAAGGTAGAAAAACATAACAATCAAAAAACCTATCATAGCAGAAAGCATTGAAAAAGGCAAGAGAATGGGAAGAATTGAGCATATAAGAGAAGAAAAACTGTATTTATATATAAGTAGCTTATTGGTTAGTATACTAACTAGTGTTTTGTTATTTCACATATAAAATACAAATTTTACCATTCCCTTATACCAGTATAATACACATTACATTAACAAATGAATTCTAGAAAATCCTCTTATAAAAAGCAAAAGAATTAATTCCTGTATGTGGTGCTGAGGTTTGAACCTGGGGCCTTGTGCATGTGAGGCGAGCACTCTATGGACTGAGCTAGAAATTATAAGAAAGACATTAGAAGAAAAAGAAGTTACATACTGAAAAGACAAAACTCCTGGACAAAACAAATTAAATGTAACAATATATAAAAATGATAATACACCATGACCAAGAATATTTATCTCAGAAATGTAACATTTGAAAATCCATGTAATTCACTATATTAGTAAATTTAAAAAGAAAAACCATTTCATTTTTGTAATAGATTCAACAAAGTATTAAATTCAATATTCATTTATGAAAACTCTTAGCAAACCAACAACACAGGGAACTTTTTTTTTTTTGTACTGGAGATTAAACTCGGGGGCACTTGAACCCTGAGCTACACCCCCAGCCCTATTTTATATTTTATTTACAAACAGGGTTACACTGAGTTTAGCACCTCACTTTTGCGGAGGCTGGCTTTGAACTCTCAATCCTCCTGCCTCAGCCTCCTGAGCTGCTGGGATAAGAGATATGGGCCACTATGCCCAGCTAGAAGGGAACTTCTTTAACCTAACAAAGGATATCTTAAAAAAAAAAATTCGATCATATTTAAGGGTGAATGAATGCTTTCCCTCTGAGGTTGGAAACCAGGCAAAAACATTCATTTTAACTTGACCATGATTAAACATGGTTAATATCAGGTCTCTAGTTAGTGCAATAAGGTAAGAAAAATAAATTTTAAAATATACAAATTAGAAACAATTATGCTAGGTGAAATAATCCAGTTTTTAGAAAGTACATTCTATATGATTCCATTCTTCTAAAATTCTAAAAAGTGCAAATTAACCTATAGTGACAGAAAAGAGATCGGTGGTGGCCCAGGCAGTAGGTAAGGGGAAGGATTACAAAGTGACACAAGTAACGTTTTGGGAATGATGGATATATTTATTATTCTGATTATCGTGGTGTTTTCACAGGTATATGCACTGCATACTATATATATTGAAAACTTAGGTATGTCTTTTTTTTGTCTATCAACATCTCAATAAAACTGATAAAAAGAAAATTTAAAAGGCATATCAAACTAGCTTTAAAAGGTTAAGGGGCTGAAAATGAAGCTCAGTGGTAGAGTACTTGCCTAGCAAGTATGAAGTCCTGGAAAAAGAAAAAAGAAATCTAAGGGAGGAAGTATATAAGTTGTGCTTATAAAAAGAGAGTCAGAAAAATGTTAATAGGAAAGTATGGTATGTTGTTAAGGTTGCCAGATATAGCGAATAAAAATGACTCACAGTTAAACTTGAATCTCAGAAAAAATGAATAATTATTTAGTATAAACGTATCCTAAATATTCATAAAACAGTCTAGTGAAAAAAAATGTGGTTTATCTAAAACCCGGAACACACACTAAACGGTTGTTCATTGTTTATGTCTGAAATCCAGATTTAATGGGTCCTGTATTTTTCCCTGCTATCCTAGATGTTGTCTTATCTATACTATGAAATCAAGCCTCTAAAAAGGGTGACTGCTGGAATTGTTTGTTTTGATTTAGCTAAAGTTATTGAACAGCTATATGCTTGTGTCCAGCATAGTGCTTTATTCATAGTAGGTGCTCAGAAAATACTTTTTGCTCTGCAAGCTGTGAGAAGATAGGGACTACATCCATCTTGCATCCATTCTATTCTTGGAGCGTATTACAATACCTGGTGCTCAATAAGTATATGATTAAATGAATAGCTGACTCTCATGCCTCAGAAAATTGCAGGGTTGACCCTTTAACCCCAGCCCTTCTAGCTGGCTGATAGACTTCTTGTACAAGGCCCAGTTCTGATTTCTTGGCTTGTCTCCTTCTTCATTTTGCTGTGTTGTTTTAGAGGTTGCTATTTTGTTTTGTTTTGTGTGTAACCAGACCTACTATTACACACAATGCATCACTCTTGTTCTCTTGCTTTTCCCTTTGGAATCTGGGGAGGTTGCTCTGAGACTCTGAGACCCTCAGCCCCAGGGGAAACAGCCAAAAACTGCTTAATGAAAATATTGAGGCATGTCTTTTTTTGAGTTAAGATTTGGGTTAGGGCTCAAGTTTTGAACAGAAGACTAAAATAAAAGGAAATCTATATTATATTAGTGGTAGGGAGGATTTTATGTATTTGGGGTTTCGTTATCTGTCTTATAAATACATAAATACAAAATGCTTCCAAATGCTAAGTACATTAATTTTCTTAGATACAATTAGGAATTTAACCTTAGGTAGTTTACTCCTACAAATGAACAGAGCTCATAGAAGTTATTTATATTGAGAGAGGGCTAAGGTGGTAAAACATGTCTTGTGAGAAGGGGATTTTAGAACTGTAAGAAATCTAGAAATAACTTAGTATAATTTATATAATTAGTACTACTACTTTCTTGTTTTGAAGATGAGTATAAGGTCCAGAAATGCTCCCAAGATCACATGATTAATGACTGAAATGAGTGGAAAAGTTATCACTCAAAAAAACCTAGGTGTTCCACTGACTTTTACTTCTACAAACCACTTTCCCTAGTTATTAGCAGGGAAAGGTGGAGGTTATAAGACAGAGTAGTAAATCAAGACCCTTATGCAAAAAACAAACAAAAAACCTTGTGCCAAGAGAATCCATGCTATTTTCCTTGACAAGCTGAATTTTATTATTATTATTAATTATTATTATTTTATTTTATTGCAGAACTAGGTTTCGAACCTGGGGGCCTCACATATGTTAAGCAGGTGCTCTACCACTGAGATACATCTACATCCTTTCTTGGGTCTTTCTTAGTTAAAACCTTCCTTCACCATTAAAATTTTTTGTACTCCTCCACAGGTGTATCCTAGGCTGATTCACTCTTCCTGTATAGTTATATTTTTGGCAGGGGTAAGAAAGCCAACTTGACCTGTGAGGATAAAGAGTTACTTATAAATTTCCAAAAGCTTAATAAAAACCATACATTTCTTCAAGACTATCCAGGCTTTTACACACACACACACACACATCATGTTTCTTTGCTTACAGTTAAGATATATACCTCCTGGAATGGCTCTTGGTTTTATTCATGCTACAGTTACAAAGAACATTCACATGTAGTTTTATGATTAAGGTAACCCTAATTATAAAAAACAATATCACCTGCAACCTTTTGCTTTGAATTCAGACATGTAAAGGGAAGATAGGACACAGATATTTTGTTGTTGTTGTTGTTGTTAATAAACATTGGGAAATAAGTTATTAACAAAAACAATGTGCAAAATAAGAAATTAAAGACATGGAATCCCCAAGCAAAAAATAGCCAATTGTGTCATTGCTATTGAAGTTGAAAACCACATGACATTGTGACATTACTAAATTAAGCATAGGCTACTATGGTTTTGAGATACTTTAGGTCATCACAAAGTTCTGCCTTGTTCTACGCTAACGAAATTTTAGGAATTGGAAAGATTACCGAGAGATTTCTTGGTGGACAGAATAGCTACCTTTTTTTTCCCCCCTTAGATGCAAATTATAGGACAAAATAACCCAAGTGCTTCCATATGAGCATTTTGAGGGAGAAGAAGAAATGAGGTAGGAAGAAAGGGGGATAACACATTTTGTAAACAGGGGGAAAGTTATTAAGCAGGAATTCATCAAATATTAATAAGTTTTCCTATAGGAATAATTAGAAGAAAAAAAAAACCCCAAACAAACCCGAATCCTACCAATTCCCAGCGCAAATGAGAGAAAAACGCAGTTAAATAAGCAGAGATACTTACCCTCCCAAGGGAAGAAGAGGTGTTATTAAGGTAATACCGTGCCAAATACTTTGAGAGTACTGATTGAGAGGTGGTGGAGATAAGGTAACGTTAGCATTCACTTTTATTGTTAAGGTGACGCAAGAAGAGTCACTGCAGTTTTTGTGTTCGGACGTGGCAACTCCGCATGCTGCAGGTGAAGTAGCGTGCCAGGGCGAGGAAAACTGGGACGCAGTACTGCAATCTACGCTCGCAGGGGTCTGTGTGTTCCGCCTCCCCAGGCTGCAATCAAGGTTCGCGTGTACCGAAGCACAGGGGGTCTTTCCGCAGGAGGGACCGATGGACACGGAATATCATGGTATCATTTAAAACATGTGATTTTTGAGGTGCTCAGGGTCTAGCATCCCCTAACAGCCCCCTACTGGGGCCGAAGGACGAACTGTTAAAGCCCCGGTCTGGCCAGCGCACAAGGTAAAAGCTCCTGTGCTTCGCCCCGACCGGCAAGGGCCGCTAGGAGCTAGCGCTGGCGTGAGCCGCTCTTGCCAACAGCTAGTCTCGATAGCCCCTTCCCCCGCCCGCTGCCGCGGGTAGGAGGGCAAGGACGCCGCCAGCGCGCGTGCGCGCTCCCTCGGTGCAGCTAGACTGCGTGCGTGAGTGGGAGGTGGCAGGCCTCTGACTCTGGCCTTCCCGGCTGACTGTTCCAGCGCGACGTCTCCAGCCATGAACCGGTTTGGTACCCGGTTGGTGGGAGCCACCGCGACCCCGTCGCCGCCGCCGAAAGCCCGCAGCAATGAAAACCTCGACAAAATAGATATGTCTTTGGGTGAGGGGCCGAGTTGGACCGAGTAGGAGAGGGGGGAGGTGTGGGTGGAACCAAGTGGCGCGGTCTGTGGGGGAAGGGGGCAGTTGGCCGCGTTTGCCGATCGAGTTTTCTTGCGGGTGGGCGGAACCGAGCTGGGGGTCCAGAGGGGCACCTGGAGCTAAACGCCGGGTGCCAGAGTCCAGCCTTAGGGATTCCGGCGTCCCCTCAGTGGAGGCTCTCTCTGACGAGGGCCTGTGGGGACGGGGACGCTGCGGGCCGGAGATTTGGAGGGTCCAGGGGTGCGTGTACCCTCGTGTCCCCCAGAGGGACGCCACCACTGGCCGCTTACCCCGCTCTTTGTCAGGGAAACTCCGCGGGTTTCCCTCGAGCGTGTTCCCCGGGGGCGTTATCGGGAGTGGGAACTGGGGGAGCTGTGGTTTCCTAAGACCCAGCTGGGTCTGTGATGGGTTTAGAAGAGTGGTTCCCTGCCAGGGCTTGTTGGGCATAGCCGCTCAGGCCTACTGGCTGCTGACGGGCGCCCCTGGGCCCAGGAGCTCTGTCAGAATTATCGTTAGGCAAGGAGCGCATCAGATGTGTGTTATTAGGTGTGTCTAGAAAAGCACATTCTCCCTATCCTGGCCCCAAAGTTATTAGCTAATTAGAAAAAGGAAGTAATAAAAACCGAGGGATTTACGTGGATCGCTAAAAGCCAGGTAGAGCACGGGGTGGGGGAAAGGGGCGGGAGGGTCCCGCACATATAAGAAGGGTGGCCTGGTTTGGTACTATTACATAAAAAGCAAGGTTGGTGATTCCGTTAAAAATTTACATCTAACACTACCGAGGCACCAACTTAGATGGTCCAAAAGTGATTACATTTTTGTCGGGATTCAAGTTATGGTATTAGATGTAATCAGATCTGCCTGCTCTCTTTCCTGCAGTATTTCAGAGATTTGAAAAGTAAATGCCTGACTAGTGGATTTAGAGGTGTAAGCTTTCTAAGGACGATATTTAGGATAGTGTTCGGCCTAAAAATATTCTTTTAGTTGCCAATTCTTTCCATTTGTTTGTTTCTTTTTTGTTTTGGTTTATCTGGAAAGTTCTTGGTCAGAAGTCAAGAACTCTTGTTTTCTAGGATTGCCACAGGTCAGAACCCAGTGTGGGAATTAACTAAGTTAACAGAACTAGTATGCTTGCCTTCAAGTTTTGTCTTACTGTTTTGTCAGTAGAAAGCTCAAAAGAAATGAATCTTTTGACCTAAAGCTAAGAAAGTGTATAACAATATTTATTGAGTGTTTAATAATATCTGCTAGGCACTGGACTAGGCATTTTATATGTTGCCTTGGTTTATCTACATAATAAATCCATGAGGATTACACTCCTAGTGATAAACAGCATGGAATCCAGAGACACACTGTCTCAGGTGGGGATCCTGCTTTTTCTGCCACTTACCAGCCATGCGATTATAGGGAAATAACTTGTCAGTGTCTCTTCAGTTAAAAGGTGATAGTAACAGTTTATCTACCTTATAGGTTTGTTGTAAGTATTAAATGAGTCAATATGCATGTACAAACTACTTAGAACAGTTCCTGGTACATAATAAGCACTGTATTTTATTTTTACACTACATATAAGTCATTGTTGTTATTCACATTTTACATAAATCTGAAGCATGGAGAAATTAAGTAACTTGCTCAAAGTTATATAGTCAAGCCCATAAGTGGCAGAACCAGGATTTCAGTTTTCTTCTAGACCTTCAAGCTCCAGAGTGTAGGGAAACGTTAAATATGTCTTCTCATAACTAACATTTCTTAAGCTTGCAATTTTTGGTTTTTTGTATGTATTTTGTTTGGTGATTATGATATTCAAGTGAATGGAGGGATAATTATCTTCACTGTGGAGAGTTAAAATAGAGCTCAGTCTCTTCTCTTTTTTTGAGACTGGGTCTTGCTGTGTTGCCCAAACTTGCCTTGAACTTGCAATACTCCTGCCTCAGTCCCCCCAGTTGCTGGGATACCAGGTGTACACCATGGTGCCTAGCCAAATTCGTATTTTGAATATATTCTCAAGGCTCTGAGATTGTATAGACTTTGTCAAGAGTAAGTAGCAACTTGTTAAAGGAAAGTAGTGTTTCAAAAGTAGTGTCTTCTAAGTATTTTCTTTCTGCTTCTTGAGAATTTAACATGTTCATATATTTGATATGAAACCTTATCTTGTTAAAAAAAATGGATTTTAGTATCTTTTTTTCCCTCCTTTACTTGCTGGAGATTGAACCCAGGGCCTCAGGAATGACAGATATTTTACTGCTGAGCCACAACCCCAAACTTATTGTCTTTAACTTTTAACTTTTTTTTTTTTTTCTTTTTGGTGGTGCTGGGGATCAAACCTGGGCCCTTGCAGCCTTTCACATGCTGAGCCTGTGCACCCTTGAACAACACACTCAGCCCTGGTGTCTTTACCTTTGACAAATCTTCCTTCCTTCCTTCCTTCCTTCCTTCCTTCCTTCCTTCCTTCCTTCCTTCCAGGGATTGGGCCTAGGGGAATTTAACCACTGAGCCATATTCCCAGCCCTTTTGTTGTATTTTATATATATATATATATATATATATATATATATATATATATATATATATATATATATATATATATAGGATCTCGCCTAGTTACTTAAGGCCTTGATGAGTTGCTAAGGCTGGCTTTGAACTTTCAATCCTCCTGCCTCAGCCTCCTGAGCTTTTAGGACTACAGGCAGGCACCACCACACCTGGCTGACTTTTTTTTTTTTTTTTTTCCAGTTGTAGATGAACACAATACCTGTATTTTATTTATTTATTTTTATGTGGTGTTGAGGATGGAACCCAGTGCCTCCTCATACATGCTAGGCAAACGCTTTACCACTGAGCTATAGCCCCAGCCCCTCACAAATGCCTTTGTGCTTCGAGATTGATCTCAAGAAGACAACAACATACTTTGGGGGAGATTTGAAGTATTTTATATGAATAGTATTTGAATGTGAGTAGGAGTCTTATAGATTACAGGTGGGTGAAGTAGAGCCATTAGCATTGATCCTTAAAATCTATAATATTTCCTTTTAACTTAGAAAACACTGATTCTAGTCACATAGATTATTTGTACTTTAAACAATTTGGAAAAGAGAATTGAAGTTAATCATTGTTAAGTTTTATTTTGAAGTTGTTGATCATGTACAACATAATCTTTGGTTTATTTGCTTTATCAATCATTAAAATTAATATTGGCGTTAGGACTGTAGAGAAAGTGTTTGGATATTTCTTAAATAAGGATTGTTGACTTTTAGTAATCTTTAACAGATATAAATAGGAATCTGGAGTACATTTAGTGTTCCAATCTTCATATTGTTCTCTTGTGGTGTTAGTAAAATGTGATGTTTATGAATTATCCTGGAGTTGTTTGAAAGTGTTTTTTGTAAATAATAAGGCTTGCAGAAATTACAGAAGTCAATATAGAAAAAAATAAAATAAAAGTAACCCTGAATGACTTTGCTAGAGGATGTAACCATTAGCAATTTTTAAAATATTACACCTTTATCATGGTACTTGTGTTCAATTTTGTATTTGTTATTTGAACATCTGATTCATCAATTAAAGATACTTGAGAACAGGGACTGCATTATACTTTTGTTGCTTCTATTACAGCACAGCCTTACATATACAGTCATTGTGCAAAGTACATACTCAATAAATATTTGTTGAGATTAATTTAGAAATTTTGGTCGGCAATTTACTTATTTTTTGACTACTTATGGTTTTCTTTAAAAATTATTTTGTAGTTGTCGATAGACAGCATGCCTTTATTTTATTTGTTTATTTTTATATGGTACTGAGGATCGAACACAGTGCCTCGCACATGCAAGGCAAGCGCTCTGCCACTGAACTACAGCCCCAGCCCTCACCTATGGTTTTAATAAAAGGTGGTCATCTTTTAAAAATGGAGAGTTCTGTGATTATGGAAAGTAAGCACAATATGAATAATTTTTGTAAATGACTTTTTACTTATTTATATTCATTAGGGAAAGAAGTGCTATGGACAGTAGAACTCTTCATTTGTTAGTAGATCTGTTTGGGCTATTTATTTGAACTTTTCCTACAAAAACTTCCTGCAGAACACCAAGCAAAATGGCTGATTTGGGCTTTATCTTATTATTAGTAATGTCTTTTTTTTTGGTAGATAGACACAATACCTTTATTTAATTTATTTATTTAAAAATTTTAATACTTTTATTTTTATTTATTTTTATGCTGAGGATTGAACCCAGTGCCTCACACATGCTAGGCAAGCACTCTACCACTGAGCCACAACCCCAGCCCATTATTAACCTCTTAATGGCAATGCTTTCAAAGTAGAAGTTAGGGACATAGGAAATCTATTAACTAAAAAATGAGACTGAGTAATTTAGTCAGTAATTAAAATGAAAATAATTTTGGCATTTCCTCTGTTATAGATGATATTATCAAGTTGAATCGAAAGGAAGGAAAGAAGCAGAATTTTCCAAGACTGAATAGACGACTCCAGCAAACTAGTACTCGGCAATTCAAGATGAGAGTACGGTGGGGGATCCAGCAAAACTCTGGTAAGTTTTGAAAGTAAGTTTTAATGAAATGCTGTTATTTGTGGATTCTTAGTATACTATCTTTATTTTTTTAATTAGAATATTATACATGGTAGTTGGGTTCATTTTGACAAAGTCGTACATATAGAATTTGAATTATCCCATTGCGGTTCCAGTTCCCCTCCCACTTCTTTCCCCCATTCTCTTTTCTCTACTGATCTTCTTTTTGCTCATTCATTCATTTATTTTTTTAAGAAACATTTTGTTTTAGTTGTAGTTGGACACAATACCTTTAATTTTTTATTTTTATGTGATGCTGAGGATTGAACCCAGTGCTCTTCCCATGATAGGCGAGTTCTCTACTGCTGAGCCACAACCCCAGCCCCATCATTCATTTATTTTGATTGGTGCTTTGTATATATACATAAAGGTAGAATTTCTTGTGATATATTTATACACGCTCATGGTATGATTTTGGTAAATTCATTCTGTATTTCCTCTCCTTTTCTGTCCACTGACTTGCCCTATAGCATATTGTCTTTAGAAAATACATAAAACCTGGTTTTCTTTTTGGTACCAGGATTGAACCCAGGGTTGTTTAACCACTGAGTCACACCTCCAGCTGATTTTTATTTTTTATTTAGAGACAGTGTCTCACTAGCTAAATTGCTGAGGCTGGCTTTAAACTTGGAATCCTCCTGCCTCAGCCTCCCAAATCACTTGCATTACAGGCGTGTGCCATCATGCCTGGTTAAAACCTGTTTTTTTAAAAATTTAAGTTCCCTAAAATAGGTGATGATACTGTTTTATTATAAGAGCTGGAGTTGTGGCTTAGGGATAGAGCATTTGCCTAACAAGTGTGAGGCACTGGGTTCAATCCTAGCACCACATGAAAACAAATAAGGGCATTCAGTCCATACGCAACTAAAAAAATATATATTAAAAAAAAAAAAAAGAAGCCTCAAAATAGAAATAGTCAAAGTCATACCTAGGGTTTAGAATTAGGAAAGATTTTATGTATCATGAGATCCTAGCTTCTTCCCAGTGACATGTTCAAATAGAATAACTCCAGTTTAAATGTTTATTGACAGTGTACCACTTCACAAGACCTATTTTTGGAGATGATTCTACTTACTAGAAAGTTCTCTTAATTTGAATTAAAACATGCTTATCTATTACTTCTACAGTATTATGGGAAGCAAACACCCTTTTCTAAATGAGAATCCTTTTAGTATATGGGGTCAGCTATATATTCTGCATAGAAAATTACATCCAAACTCTTTTCCCCCCTTTTGCAGTGCTGGGGACTGAACCTAGGGTTTTATGCCTGCTAGGCAGATGCTCTACCACTAAGCTACACCCCCAGTCCCTACCTCCAGATTCTTTTTCTTATCATCTAAAACCTTTAGGATTTGCTAACTTCTCCAGAGGTAACACTCCAAATCAAATGCTTTAGATGTAATCTGAACTCTACATATATAGTTACTTTTAGCAGTCTGGAAGCTTATTTATTATTTTGTTCTAAAATGAATTTAAGGCAGAAACTGAACACATATATATTTGAGATACACACACACACACACATATATGATTCATTACTTAGCAGTAATATCAGCATTTTAGAATAAACTTTTATTCAAATAAAAAGTAAATTTTTTTCATAAATAAAAATGTCTTTGGGCTGGGGTTGTGGCTCAGTGGTAGAGCACTTGTCTCACATGTGTGAGGCACTGGGTTTGATTCTCAACATCACATACAAATAAATGAATTTATAAAAAGATTACATCAACAATTAAAAAAAATTAAAAAAAAATCTTTGAGAAACTAAGTTTTCAATTGACTTTTTTCTATATGTTGAAAAACAAAATGTAATCCCCAGTTGGTTGCATGTAATTTGTTCTATGTTTAACAGCTAATATGTCAGCATGTCCTTAAAATATGTCTAATGGAGATTTGATCCTACCAAAAAAAAATTACTCTCAATTTTATTAAATAGCTGATCTAAGTTAGTAAATTTTATGATAGGATATTTAGTTGTAGCAAATAAATATGTAATTTCATTGATTTATATTTAAAGATTTTTTATAAATGTTGTTCAGTATACCATTTTATATGTGATATTATATGCATACTGTGTATTTTAAAGTAACTATTTAGAGTTCATTGAAACCATGTAAAGGTGTGGTCTTTTGCTTTAAGAAATTTCTAGTAGAAGTAAGATAGAAAAGATAAGAGTGTGAGAAATATCATAAGAGAATTTTGGTTAGTTTTATTGCACTTCAAGTAGGGATTTTGTGCAGTGAGGATCAGGGGTGATTTAATAGATAAGGTGAAATATGCTCTAGCCCATGAAAGATCAGACAAACTTTCTTTTATGGGACTTATGATCTGAGCCTCAAGATAAGTGATATCTAGCAACAGCTTAGATATCACAAAATTGAGCTTGTACTTGGTTTTGTTTTCTGCTTACATGTGACAGGTTAAAATAGAACAGCTGCCACTGTTAAATATACCATGAATGTGCAGAGAGACATGGGAATGTCTTAAATTCTTATTGGCTGGGAGCAGTTTATTTCCATATTGTAACATCAGTGAGGATATTAGTTTGAGGTAAGAGAGCAGAGAAGAGTTGGCAATACTCATTATGATTTTTGATTGTTGTAAGTAAGTAAATGAAATCTTTCTAACTCCATGATTGAAATATTATTTAGGTACTCCATAAATACTTAAAATAACCTATTGTCCTTCAGTGGTAGAATACTATAAGCAGTGGTTCTCAAAATGTTGTCTGGGCACCTCAAGGGAATCCCCAAAACTCAAGGGTCCACAAGGTCAAAAGACTGTTGTTCTACCAGGACCTTAATTGTGTTTTTATTCTCATGAACTTACAGTAGACTTTTCCTGAATATTTATATGACATGATAATTAAAATAGATTGGAGCAGAAACAGTGACTTAGTTCAGGCTGCTAAAACTAGGCAGCTTATAACTTCAGAAGTTTTATTTCTCAGTTTTATAGATTGGACCCAAATTAGGATGCCAGCAATATTGGGTTTTGTTGAGGGCTTTCTTTGGGGTTGCAGATTATGGATATCTTGTGATAGCCTCACATGGCAGAAAGGGATAGAGAACTCTCTGGGTCCCTTTTATAAGGCTACTGATCCCATTCATTATAGCTCCACCCTTGTGGCTTTAATTACCTTCCAAAGGCTTTTGAAACTATTGAGGCAAATGATGTATGTGTGAAAGAAATTCATAGAAGGGATTAGTCTAGGGATTTAAAAGAGGAAATTTTCTCTCTCTAGTTTTAGTGGTTTTCAAGGAGAAACAGAAGACAGTGAAAAAGGATGATACATATGGGAACGATGTACTATAAACAAGTAGAAATAGAATGTACCAAGCGATAATATTCTACCACTTACTTTTATTGTTTTAATCAGTTTTATTCCTGTTAATGAGACTTTCTCATCAGTCTCATCCAGTCTTGAAACTGTACAACATTAATGGATTCCTTCTCCCTTTAATCTTTCTCTTTGCCCTACTAATTCATTCATTTTGAATATTTTCAAATTTCTCGTTCCTTTCACAATTTTTTATCATGTCATGTTTGAGGGGCACAGTAGTATCTGAAATGGTCCTACCACCTTCTATTTCCTTCTTTCAATCATTCCAAAGTACTCCTTGTAGGTTATTATAGTTTGAGTGTGAATATAGTGACCCCCTCATTTTTTGTTGCAGTAGTCTTTATCCCTCTTCAAAGCCCTGTATGATTTGAACTCAACATATCCATTCACTTTTTATCCTTTTCCCTAGACTGTCTCTTAATATGCTGTGGTTGCCCATATCTTTGTACTTCAACACACTGACCTGAAATCTTCATATCATTTTGTAGTAACAAATCTAGAGACTACTTTTTCTGTGATAGTTGTTTTTTCACCTTGGAAGTGTATTATTGATTATATTCTGCCTTTTATTTTCCTTTAATTTTTATAGCCCAGTTTGGACATACATTCAGTTTTTGGAGCCATACCCACCTGCACTTAGATCATGGCTCTCTTCTTTTCCTAACTTGACTTCTCAGTAATCATTGTTCTTTGCCTCACTTTGCTCAGCTGCAAAATTAAGATGTTAGTATCAACCTCATGTTCTTAAGCAATATAAAGCCTTTTTTTAGCACACTGCCTCGCTAGTTGTTTCATTGTTTAAAACAAATAAAAATAGCAAGTTATAGATTTGAGTTCATGTATAGGTTCCTCAACATGGTTTAATTATATACAAAACAGCAGTTATTTAAGATTTTTAAAGAATTTGTCTTTATTGCTTTTTTCTGATTATAAAATTAATTACAGTATCATTAGGACTAAGGCTGAACCACCTGAAAAAGGAATAAATCTTCATGTATATATATTTTATATATATACACACACACATAGGTATATACATACACACACACACACACACACACATATATATATATTTTCGTTGTTGATTGACCTATATTTTATTTGTTTGTATGCAGTGCTGAGAACCACACCCAGTGCCTCACACATGCTAGGCAAGTGCTCTACCACTGAGCTACAACCCCAGCCCCTGGGAAAGGAATAAATCTTTTTTTTTTTTTTTTATTATTGGTTGTTCAAAACATTACAAAGCTCATGACATATCATCTTTCATACATTTGATTCAAGTGAGTTATGAATTCCCATTTTTACCCCAAATACAAATTGCAGAATCACATCAGTTACACATTCACAATTTTTACATAATTCCATATTAGTGACTGTTGTATTTTGCTGCCTTTCCTATCCCCTACTATCCCCCCCCCGCTATCTTCCCTCTCTACCTCATCTGCTGTTGTTTAATTCTCTCCCTTGTTTTCCCCCCCTTTCCCCTCACAACCTCTTATATGTAATTTTGTGTAACATTGAGGGTCTCCTACCATTTCCATATGCTTTCCCTTCTCTCTCCCTTTCTCTCCCCCCACTTGTCTCTGTTTAATGTTAATCTTTTCCTCATGCTCTTCCTCCCTGTTCTGTTCTTAGTTGTTCTCTTTATATCAAAGAAGACATTTGGCATTTGTTTTTTAAGGATTGGCTAGCTTCGCTTAGCATAATCTGTTCTAATGCCATCCATTTCCCTGCAAATTCCATGATTTTGTCATTTTTTAGTGCTGAGTAATACTCCATTGTGTATAGATGCCACTTTTTTTTTATCCATTCATCTATTGAAGGGCATCTAGGTTGGTTCCACAGTCTAGCTATTGTGAATTGTGCCGCTATGATCATTGATGTGGCAGTATCCCTATAGTACGCTCTTTTAAGATCCTCAGGGAATAGTATGAGAAGGGCGATAGCTGGGTCAAATGGTGGATCAGGAATAAATCTTGAAGACTCCCATTTTCTCCTTCTGAGTTCCTGACCTTGTTGGAGAGGGTGAGAACATGGTCCTCTGGATAGAAAGAAGTTCATTGAGTTTCTATGTTATGGAAGGCTGCCTGTGGAAATGGCCATCTTAAATTTACTAGAGGAATAGGCAGGGCCAAGAGTGAGGCAGATGCCTAAGGCACAAAATTTAAGACATCACTCAAATTTTGTCTTTCTGGCCTCACCATAGTATTAGCCTAATGCATTCTGGCAAGGTTGGTATCACTTGGTGTCCTGTGCCATAGGAATACACCTTGAGAAGCACACTGAAAGAAGAAAAGCCCCTTTATCCTCAGATCTTTTCAGTGCACTCTGTACAAAGCTTAACATTATGCTAGGTGATAAGAAAATAATTTTCCATTATCAGAGGCAGGCCAGTAATGGGTGAATTGGAAGCTAAAAGGCAATATATTGGTAAGTGGTTCATTCATCTTAACACAGGCTTTTATAACTGTCTTATTGAACTCTGGTCTCAAAATTACTAATATAGGGACATCACAGAAAGTTTCAAGAGTTGACATATGCAATCATCCCCCTCTTAGAGGATCCTAGCACACATTAATCCTGAGAACTCCTACAGTAGAGAAAATATTTTAACTTTATTTTTAGCTGTGAAACTTTCTTGTTGCAAGACCTATTAGGATGTTACAAATGTAGAGTATCAGATAACATTCAAAAGGTATTCTCCCAAAAATAATATGAGAGTGTCCTCTATCACAATTTTTACTTTGCATAATCCTCTGAAATTTCTGGATGTTGTATTAAGAAATTAAAAAAAAAAAACTGAGGTATTGAAAGAGAGAAGATCATATCATTGTAGGTGACATAATTATCACCCCCAAATCCCAAGAAAATTAAAGGAAAAAAGAATTTCAGGTTGGAGGGTGTAGTTCAGTGGTATAGTATTTGTTTAGTATTTGTGACGTTCTGGGTTCAATCCCCAGCACCAATGGGAGTGAGGAACAGGGAGAAGAAATCTCAAGAAAATAATTTGAAAAGGACTTTAAAAATTAATAATTGATTTCAGTGGAACAGCTAATTACAAAATAAGTGATTAAACCTAGGGGCACTTAACCACTAATCCACCTCAATGGGGGAGGGGAGGCTGGGGTTATGGCTCAGCGGTAGAGTGCTCGCCTTGCACATGCAAGGTCCTGGGTTCAATCCTCAGCACCACATAAAAATAAGTAAATAAATAAAATGAAGTTAATTGAGTAAAATTACAAAAAAAAAAAAAATTTTAAAAAACCTCAGTAGCTTTCTATAGTGCCATGAATGATAATATGAAAATTATTATTAGAAAAGAATCTTTTTTGTAACTGACAACAAGATGTATAAAATAGAAACAAGTTTAACAAGAAACATGCAAGATTTATGGAAAAAAATGGAGCTATGCTGAACCAATTAGTGACAAAATAAAGACTTCTATAGATTGGAGGATATACCATGTTCCTGAATGAAACAGTTCTGTAAAGATGTCAATTATTGAAAAATTAATATAATTTCCTTGTCAAAACATTGAAAGAAATTAGAACTTACCCACAGAAAACTGACTCATGAACATGACAGTTCATGAATGGAAGAATACAGATGGCCATAAAAATGCCTGGAAAAATGTTTATTCTCACTAGTAATCAAACTATCAAAAAAGGCACATTTTTTCCAGAGACTAAGTGATAAAGATTAAGAATGATAATGTTTATACTTTCTATCAGCAATAGAAAAAAAGTAGCACCCTTCTTTAAGTTCTTCAGAATATTAATGAATGCACTCAATCTGCAAAAAATGTTTGCAACTTAAGTAAAAATCTTTAAGAGTTTGCTTTTACTCTTTTCACCTGGTATTTCACCTTCTTGAAATTTGTGTCTTAAGGAAATAGTCATGGATGAGTGTAAAAATGTTTTGGATCCGATGTATCTTAAAAAGTAATGCAATAAAACAATATAAAAGCATGGGATAATGTTCATAGCATAGTATTAGTGTTAGGCTATAAGACAGTACTTAGAATATAAAATTATAGTTGCTACATGATTGATTTGGTTCACCTTTTAGGTATTTACCATTAGAAAATGGTAGTATCGCGTAGTGCAGTAGTAATGGTAGTATTGGCCATGCATAGTCAATTTTGAGTTGCTTAAATGTAGTTGCAAATTAATGTTATATATTTGTAGAATTTCTACAGTGAGCATGTATCTTTAGTAATTAGGAAAAAAGTGTTTAAATCAGTAAGGTTCATGTTGGAAAAGCACAGTAATGTTACCTGCCACAGAAATGAAAATAATGTCCATTGACACTCATTGGAGACTTGTTAAAAAGCAATTTGAATAGAATAGGGCTGAAAGTAGTCAGATTGCAATGCAGTAATAAATGGGAGATGAGAGAATGATTCTATTTTAAATGAACACTACCAGAAACAAATGTGAATCACGTAATAATAGATATCATTTAGCTCATTATATTCAAAGTATTATCATTTAAATATATAATGAATACAAAATCATTAGTGAAATCTTTTACATTATTTGTACCATCTCAATTCAGTCTAATAGTAATTCAGGCATTCAGTAGACACATATAGGGCTGCAGAGTTGGCTTACTGATAACAGCACTTGCATAAAATGCACCATGTCCTGGGTCAGATCACCAGCACCCCTGCCACAAACACACAGAGCTTAGTGGTTTTGTGTTTAGTGTCTACCAGAATGCACAGATACTGTCTAGATTGTCCTGTTAAGAAAGTAGTGACAGAAGAGAAGGCTAAAGGGAACGTGTGAGAATCATCTATTCCTTTGTAGTTCAATACAACCACAGAACCCTTCCCAGTGGACTTTTATTCCCTGTTTAAAAATGAAATATTTTGTGTAATTCAAAAGAATATGGAAATAATAAGTAATAAAATACTCATATCTACTCTTTCGAGCAGTTGAGTATTCTGTGATTCTCACAGTTGGATTCCTAAATTGATATTGTTTCTTCTCCTTTTCCTTCTCCTTTGGAGATTGAATCCAGGGGCATTCTCCACTGAGCTACAACCCCATCCCTTTTTATTTTTTTATTTTGAGACAGAGTTTCACTAAATTGCCCAGGCTGGCCGCGAACTTGTGATCCTTCTGCCTTAACCTCCGAAGTAGCTCCCACCACATCCAGCAATTGTGTCTTTTTTTCCTTTTATAGGTTTTGGTAAAGCTAGTTTGAGCTGTAGAGGAAGAGTAACACCTGGAAAGAGACGTCCTTATGGAGTTATGACCGGTCTTGCGGCTAGGAAAGCAACTGGAATTCGAAAAGGGATTAGTCCTATGAATCGTCCACCTCTAAGTGACAAGGTAGAATGATGACTTCATCCTGAGTTAAAAACCCTTTTCCTTTATTTGTACTTACATTTTTATGAATAAGCTTGAGAAAACTTTTTTGGTACCTAGAATTGAACCCAGGGGCACTTAACCACTAATCCACAGCTTCTTTTTTAATTTTTTTTTTAAAGTATATTTTAGATGTTGATGTATGTTTATTTTTTATTTATTTATATGTGTTTCTGAGGATCGAACTCACTGCCTCACACATGCCAGGCAAGTGCTCTGCCACTGAGCCATAGCCACAGCCCCTATTTTTTAAATTTTGAGACAGGGTCTCACTAAATTGCTTAGGGCTTTGCTGAATTTTTGAGGGTGGCCTTGAAACTGCAATCCTCCTGCCTCAGCCTCCCAAATTGCTGGGATTATAATCATGCACCAACATGCTCAGCTGATTTTTATTTTTTATGCAGTTTTTTAGGGATTATATAAAAATCTTGATAACCAAATAAAAATAATTTCTAGTCATGAGGAACACTTAAAATTTCCTCATTCTCAAATAGTCATCTCTCCAGACCTATGGAGAATTGATTCTAGGACACTCCTCAAATACCAAAATCTGTAGATGCTTAAGTCTCTTATTTCAAATGGTGTACTGCTTGCAGGTAACTTATGTACATCCTCCTATATACTTTAAATAATCTCTAAATTGCTTGCAATACCTAATACAATATAAAAGTTATGTAAATAGTTGTTTTAGTGTATCATTTAGGAAAACGGGACAAGAAAAATAAGTCTGTTTATATTTAGTGAACTCAAGATATAAAGTTATCACAGTTTTGTGATTACAATGTACCAGATACTTTGAAGGAAAATTACATGCAACAATAGCATCATGAAAGATGGTCCTTGGTGGTGGTGGTGGTATTATCATTATTATTATTATTGCTTCTGGGGATTGAATTCAGGGGCACTCAACCACTGAGTAACATCCCTAGCCCTAATTTGTTGTTTTATTGACAGATAGGGTCTCACTAAGTTGCTTAGCACCTTGCTGTTGCTGAGGCTGGCTTTGAACTTGCAGTCCTCCTGCCTCAGCCTCCCAAGCAGCTGGGATTACAGGTGTGCAACACTGCACCCAGTCCTTGGTATTATTATTATTTTTCTTATTCTTTTAATATTCATTTTTTAGTTGTAGTTGGACGCAATACCTTTATTTATTTTTATGTGGTGCTGAGGATTGAACCCAGGGCCTTGCACATGCTAGGTGAGTGCTCTACCGCTGAGCCACAATTCCAGCCCTGTTTTTTCTTCATATATATGTATATATATATTTTGTTTTTTTTAAGTTGGACACAATATCTTTATTTTATTTATTTTTATGTGTGTTGAGGATCAAACCCAGCACCTTGCATGTGCTGGCAAGTATTCGCTCTACTGCTGAGCCACAACACCAGCACCCTTGTTATTATTGAAATAAAATAAAAAGCTTGGAGTAGGCATCAGTCTGATCTGTGGCTTTTCTCCTATGTTCTTGATAGTCTTTATCCTTGATTTTACATTTACTTCTTTTAAATGTTTATGAAAATTAATACTTTGTTGTTTACTTTGTGTAGTCAGTGGATGTTTATGAAGCATTTCTCATATGCTTAAAATAACAGGGGAATCCAGTAAAGTGTAAAATATGGTCCACAAGGTCAAGAACTTTAGTCTTTCATGCAAGATATGGAAACCTAAATTAAGCTTTAATGGTGGATTTAGTTTAATACGCGATGGAAAGAAAAGTGGACATTTCATCCTTGTTTTTTATGATATTGAATTTTCCTCTCTAACCATTTTGACTCCGACTTCTTTGCTATTATACCCTCTGTTCTTTCTTTTTCACGTATTTATTTTGGAACTTGGTCCTCTTATCCCTTGCTTTAGTGTGTTAATAGAATATCTTGAGATAATTAACTTATAAATAAAGAAGGTATATTTTGACGTATAGTTTGAAGGTTACAGTCCAAGACTAGGAGGGGCAGGATTCATAGCTTTAGGCCTTTGGCAGGTGCATGTAGCAGAGCAAATTGCCTTCCTCATGACCAAAAAGGCAAAGAGGAAGGGGCGGAAATCCCATAGTCTGCCTCCAATGATCAAAGGACTTCTCTATAAGCCCTACCTCTTGAAACTTCCATAGCCTCTCAGTAGCAATACCCTGGGGACACCTATAATACATGGACCTTGAGACTTATCTAAACCATAGCTTAAGAATCAGAATCATGCTTATATAAAATATTCCATAGTTTTCATCTCTGTTTTTGATTCTTTTTTTTTTGAGCTCCAGAATCACATTTCCCCATCACCTACACATCCCCTGAGAACCACAAGAAATTAAGTGTAATGTGGCTGTTGTCATTTTAGTTTCTCCATCACCCTTATTCACAGATCCAAGCAGTTGTCAGTCTCTGTCCATTCTGCATCAGATTTACTGTAGTAAGGTTTATTAACAAAAAACAATCCAATTAATATAGTTTCTTGCCTTCTGAAAGAATATAGAACGATATTTTCCAGTGTTAAAAAGGAAGGCAAATCTTCTGAGACAAAATGAAGTACAAAGGAAACCCGTTGCCGTTCTCAAGAGACCTAACCAGTTAAACAGAAAGTAAGTACTCAGGAATAAGTAAATAATGCACTGTACTGCATTAATAAATACTTCTTTTAGTACGTGTTCAGAAGAATACATTTATAGTGATTCTTGTTATTTTCAAGACAGATATTTGAGATATCTGATCTGAAATCGTACATGGAAGCATTTAGTAATAGTTTCCTTATTTCTTGGACACTGTATTTTGGATGACTTGAATTAATATAAATTTATTTAAAAGCATCACTCTCCTTTACCTCCCTTGACAAATAGAATAAAATCATAAAACTGATCATTTTGGTAAAAATTCTATCACCTCAATTAGTATTATTTAAAACTGGAAATTCTGTAAGTTGAATTGATTATTCAGTCTTGTGTCTCTTACTACAACACTGAATCATAATGTAGATTTTTGTGGAAAAAGCAAACTAGAAAGAAAAAAATTCTGTGAATGTTTCTTCGGCTGAAATTACTTTCATAATAAAAGGAATAACACAAACCTAAAAGTTATACCTGTTGTGGCATTCTGTTCTATGTAAGGATAAAGTAGGCAGAAAGGAAGCTGACAAGCCATGAAATTATCTTATTTCAGTGTCCAATACCATTTATTTATCTCATAGAAGATAATTCATATCAAATCTAGAATGAAGTCTTTGTATAAATGGAGTGGCTAGAATTGCAGTTGCTCTTTTCATTTTTGAGAATCATTTGGTAGTACCTTTTGTGAAAGGGGTCCTTCTCAAATAAGAACATGTTGTTTATAAGAGATTTACATGTTAATTAGACTAACTAGAGGAATTTTGCATTTTAACCTCTGTACTACTGGAAATAGGATTAGGTAGCCTATTAAGCACCTGTTTATGTAGTAGATAAATAAGAATTTTTTTCTCATATTTCACCAACTTTCTATTGAAAATAGAAGGGAATTGGTAAAAGTCAAATCAAATGTAATTTATGAACATGAAACAATAGGAAAGTGAAAGAGTGTCTCTCTGTGGTTCATACTAATATATAAAGGTTTCTGGGTTAGTAGGAAGAGAAAGCTGAAGGAGGAAAGGTTATTTTCAAGTCTTATGTTTGGTTTTCAGTTTGACATGAATGTGCCTAGGTGTGATTGTTTTTTACTAATCCTAAAGCAAATCTGTAAATTTACGTTTTCACCAAATTTATATTACAGGAATTAGCATTAAAATGTAACCTTGTAAATTTCTTCAGAAGACAGGTGGAATATTAGAGAATTGAATATTTGGAAAACCAATTAGTTCAAAATTAGCCAGTTTGTTTATGATATGCTGCAGAAGGAGATATTTATAAATCAACTTCATAGATTCATTGAAATAAGTGAACAGTTTGAAGTCTTTGTTACATTCAAGTTTTCAGCCTATGAATGTAACTATTTTGCTTATTTTTACTCAAATATTTGAAAGCAACGTATCTGAGATAACACATGACATATTTGTTTTTGTTGCAGAAATAACATCCCAGCTAATTTTACCAGGAGTGGAAATAAATTAAGCCATCAGAAAGATACTCGTCAGGCAACTTTTCTTTTTAGAAGAGGCCTAAAGGTATTAAGAAGCCTTAATGGTGTTTTCTTTTTACCCAAAGAGAATCCTTTACTCTTAATCATAGTCATAGCTCTTGGTTGAGGCAGGGATTACATTTGGAATGCGGGAAACAACTTTAGGTTAGTTCTTTGTTACATTTCTTTTTTTGCTCTCAGTAGCAACTTCTTACAAGAATTTAATTTATTATTTAATAATAAATTTGTATTTTTCACTTGTTCTAATACAATAACCCCAACAGAGAGATTTTGCCAGAATTGCACAGACCCCTCTCCTGTACTCTTACACACGCCACACTGAGTTATAAAGTGTTTCAGTGCATGATAGATGCTTGAATTCAAATTCTTTGGGATCCACTGCTTTCTCTTTATCCCTCTAGGTTCAGGCCCAGTTGAACACAGAACAACTGCTAGACGATGTAGTAGCAAAGAGAACTCGTCAGTAAGTTTCAATTTGTGTTTTCAAGATGTGCGTTTAAAATTCACAGAACATTAGCTACTCCATTTACCGTGTGCCCCAGTCTGAAAGAAATTAAATGAGACCCAAAATGAAATTAAGCCCCAAGTAAATCCTATTTTTACTCTTTTCCCTCAAACACTTTTGAGTTTGCACATGTCATTGTTGTAATAGTTTGAGAACCAGGTAAATTAGCATATTTATTTTTCATTGCCTGTTATTTTATTTTAACGAAACAGCTTTTTGCCTGTCCCGCCCCCACCCGTAACTGCTTTTATATGAATAGAAAATCTAGTAGAACTTTTATAAAATTTGTAAAACTTTGAAAACAATAGAACATTTTTCCTTCACCTCTTTTTTCTCTATATCCAAAAAATGTGTTTCTGTTACAATTACACTCCCCAATTGTGAGTTGTAACACTCTAATTATCAAGTTTTGAGATTCAACTGTTAAATATTATGGCCACTTTTTGGAAATTAAAACATAAAATGTGGTCATGGTTGAAATATGACACTAAGTTTAGTAGGGCATGATTTTGAGCAATCAGAATATAAGAAAAAATGCTATTTGCGCCTAATGCTGGCAGCATTCTTTAGTAGAGAAGGTATGACACTGGAAACCATAAGAAAAGAATTAACAGTCTTCGGTTGCGACTGCAGTGAATCATATCTACATAATAATGACATAGTTCTATTTGTTTTGACCTTTGAGATTCAATTTGTAGACAAAGCATGGAATGGTTAATTTGAAAATAGAATATAATGTAGATGTCACGTTTTCACAAATGTTAATATAAAAGTAGAGCTGATAAATAGTGGGAGATAAGGTGGAAAGAAAGATTACAAGGGAGTATTATCCTCCCATATAGTAGAGGGGTTTTTAAAAGACACTACTATAAGAAATAGAGATTTAAAATAACGTAGCCTACTGGTAGGAAACTACATGAACACTTCTTTTAGTGAACTGGAAATTACCAGTAAGCAGTAAAAATAGGAAAGATTAGACATGCTGCTTCTGGTGAGTGGGAATGGGGAGGAAGCTACTGGGTTGAGAGGCTGGTGGGTTTCATTAGAGGCCCTTCTGTTTTTATTTTTTAAATATATTTATTACACTGATACTTAGCTAAAAATTCAAGTGCCAGTTCCTACAGCCAAAGTGCTGATTTGTTATATATAAGCGTCTGTATTTCTTAAACTTAAAGAAAATAAATAAGGGGCTGGGTTATAGCTTAGTGGTATAATGCTTACTTAGCATGTATGAGGCCTTGGGTTTATTCCCCAGCATCAAAATAAGTAGATAATTTATTTTTATGTGGAAAATAATATAGGATTTATAAACTTCCATTTTAATGAAATTTTTATTTTTTTTGAAACTAGATGGCGTACTTCCACTACAAATGGAGGAATTTTAACTGTATCCATTGACAATCCTGGAGCAGTGCAATGCCCAGTGTAAGCCTTTTCTTTCTTTTTACAAGAATTGTAACACTCTTAGCATATGAGATAACAGAAACGTATTGAACTTGTACTCAGAGTACGATGCCCAGTTTGGGATAAGGTGAAATGTAATGATAAGATAATACTCATGGACTGGGGATACAACTCAGTTGATAAAGTGCTAGCCTCATATGTATAAGGCCCTTAGTTCAATCCCCAGCACCACAAAAAAAAAAAAAAAGTAATACACATGACACAAATTGGAAATAGTATAGTAAAAAGTTTAAAGTTGAAAAAAACCTCTTGGTTCTGTAGCCTCAAATAACTCCTTGTTAAGTTTCTATTTTTATTATTAGGATTATATTATTATTATTATTATTATTATTATTATTATTATTATTATTATTATTTTACTGTACTGAGAATTGAAACCAGAGGACCTCTACCACTGAGCTACACCTCTAACCCTTTTTAGTTTTTGAGACAGGGTCTCAATGAGTGCCAAGACTGGCCTCAAATTTGCTATATTCCCACCTCAGCATCCCAAGTAGCTGAAATTATATATAGGCGTGTGCAGCTACCCTCAGTTTCTTTTATATTTTTATTTTTAAAAATTCTATGCAGGGCTGAGGTTGTGGCTCAGTGGTAGAGCACTGGCCTAGCATGTGTGAGGCACTGGGTTCGATTCTCAGCACCACATATAAATTAATAAATAAAGGACCATCAACAATTAAGAAATATATATAAAAAAATTCTATGCATATAAAGTAAATGTATATTTTTAATGTATACATGATAACAAATGAGATGATAGTACACATACTACTCTCTCCTTCCTCTATTTTGGACATCTACTTTTCGGACCACATGGACCTACCTTTACTCTTTAAAGCCTTCATGGCACATTCTCTTATCTAGATGAACTTAATTTAGTTTATCTTTTATTTATTGTACTGTAAACTTTCTAGATTTATGGAGTTTCTGATCTTTTGCCATCTTGATGATTAAAATCAAAAGAATGTTGGATGGTTCTCTAAGAGCTTACAAGTTATTTTAGTAGAAGACCAAAACTTGGATATCACCATTCATTTGAAATTGTTAAAAACCTTCTCATTCTACCTAAAAGGATATTCTATGAAAAATAATAAATTTTAATCTCTATAGTTATGAACCAGATACTTTTTTTAAAGAATTTTTTTTTTTTTTAGTTTTAGGTGGATACAATAGCTTTATTATATTTTTATGTGGTGCTAAGGATCGAACTCATTGCCTCACGTGTGCTAGGCGAGCGCTCTACCACTTGAGCCACAACCATAGCCCCCAAATACTTTGTTTTGACAATACAGTAAGATAACTTAAATACATTTGAACATGTTCACAAATCAAGATATTTTAAGTACCAAATGATTTATCTGCTTTTAATTGTTAATTTATATTTTTTTCTAATAGAACTCAGAAACCACGATTAACTCGGACTGCTGTACCTTCTTTCTTAACAAAACGGGAGCAATCTGATGTTAAGAAAGTTCCTAAAGGTGTCCCTCTACAATTTGACATAAATAGTGTTGGAAAACAGGTAAAAAGGTTTTCTGTATTTCTTCAGACCTTTCATTAACAGTATCTTAATAACAAAAATGTAGAATAGCAAATTAAAACGGATGTTTTAAGTCCTCCACCCCAACCCTAGGAAACCACTAATCTGCTTTCTGTCTCTGTAGATTGCCCGTTTTGACATTTCATGAATTAAATTATACAATATCTATTATAATTCCATTCATTTTTGTGACTGGCACTTTCATTTACATTACTGCTTTTAAGGTTCATCCATTTTAGTATTTCATTTCTTTTTTATTGTTTGAAATTCATCACATTTATATACCACATCTTATTTATTCATTCATTAGTTGTTTCTATTCTTTGACTATTTTGAATAATGATTCTTTGAACATTTGTGTAAAAGTTTTTATGTGAACATGTGTTCATTTGTCCTTGAGAAATGTGGTAGATTGTGTGTTAACTCCATATTTAGCCTTTTGAGGAACTGCTTTTTCCAAAGATGTAGCTGTGCTATTTTGCATTTCCACTAGCATATATGAGGTTTCTAAATTTCTCTACATCCTTGACATATTGTCTTTTGATTGTAGCCATCCTAATGAGTGTGAATTTATATCTGTTCTGACAGTTTTTGTATTAAACTTGCATCTTGTGATCTTACTTTTCTAATGAATCTGTAGATTCCCTAGGATTTTCCACAAAAACAGTCTGTCAGTTTCCAAATTCTTTTGTAATCTTGAAACCATTTATTTTTCTTGCTTTATTATAATGGCTAGGACCTCCAGTACAGTGTTGAAGTAGTAGGACATTTTGTGTTTGCCTGGTTCAGAGCCTGAGGAGAGAACATTAAATGTTTCACCATCGTACTCACTGGTATGTTTCACCATTGAGTATGATGTTGTCAAATTTTTCAAAGATTACCTTTATCAGATTGAGGGAATTTCTATCTGTTCCTAATTTCTTGAGAACTATTATCATGAATGAATGTTGGAGTTCATATGTTATTTTGATATCCATTAAAAATAAGAATCTGGGCTGGGCATGGTGGTTCATACCTGGAATTCCAGCAACTTGAAAGGCTGAGGAGGGAGGACTGAGAATTCAAAGCCAGCTTCAGCAATTTAGTAATAATCTGTCTCAAAAGAAAAAAATTGGGCTGGGAATATAGCTCAGTTCGTAGAGTGCTTGCCTTGCACGCACAAGACCCTGGGTTCAATCCTCAGCACCACCAAAAAAAGAAAAGAAAAAGATAAAAATTATTTAAAAGGGGTTGGGGATATGGCTCATAAAACTGGGTCAAACTTACTTTATTTTTATTTTATTCTGTTACTTTGGGAACATTTTGTGAATTGTTAAACAGAAACCAGATTTTTATTTGAATTTCTATTGTGAACTTAGAAATTCAAGATAATTTGTTTTTAAATATGTACAAGTTGAAAAACTTTTTTTTTTTTTTTTTTTTTTTACTTTTTAAAATACATTTATTTTGGTCTGGGGTTGTGGTTCAGAGGTAGAGTGCTCGCACTGGGTTTGATCCTCAGCACATAAAAATAAAAGATATTGTGTCTACCTATAACTAAAAAATAAATAATAAAAACAATACATTTATTAATTTATTCGTGCAGTGATGATAGAACTTGGGGCCTTGAGCACGCTAGGCAATCACTCTTATCACTGGGCCACATAACTCTTACTTTTATCAGAGACATCACTAAAATTGGTGGCAGTGTTTCCAGAGCCTAAAAATAATTCAGATAGAAGTATCCTAAGTATACGACTCATAGGCTTTATAATATACATATATGTGTGGTTTATGTAGTGTGTAATGTGGACATTTTGATTGTTTGGAGATAGGGGATCTGAGTCAGATTGCCAGTTTAAACTCTGAAGCTGTTAGTAGACAGCTTAACTACCTTCCTAACCAACCCTCCCTACTTTCACCTATTTTATGTTGTTAGGTTCAAATGAGATCATATATATAAACATTCAGAATGTTAACTATTATTAATATTACTGTTAATCAGTCATAAGGTCACATTATTATTCCAAAGAAAATATAGCTTTCTGTCAAGTAATTTTCTTTTTTTCTTTTCTATAGACAGGGATGACTTTGAATGAACGGTTTGGAATCCTAAAGGAACAAAGAGCCACTTTGACATTCAACAAAGGAGGAAGCCGCTTTGTAACTGTAGGATAGATCACATGTCAAAGGAACTTTTGAGTGATGACTCTGGTTGAAAAGTTGGATTGCTTGAAGAGTTCATCACAGAAATTCAAGAAACTTTACTTCAAAATATTCACAAGGCTAAATAACTCTTTATTTTTGAAGTTTTTTTTAAACATGTATAAAATAATGCCCTGAAAAAATAACAGGGAATATACCTATCTCTTCTTAAAGATTTCACGGTTGGCCCATATGGAACAGTTCTGTTTACTTCTTTGGTTCCTCATGCAGCAGAAGGAAGACAGAAAGATAGAAATTGATTATTTTTATGATAGTGGTATTTAGGATCTCATCACCTTTGCTCATTTTTTTAGATTTCACCATGGTGAATCTTGGTCTTCAGAAATCTGAGTAGGTCCCTTTGTTACTGTCACTGATCCTTTATTAGTTGTGGATGTAAAAAGTGCAGTTGCCTTTTCTCCAATAGATATATTTTTTAAAAATCTTATGAGAATTTCAGTTTTGGCTTTTAAGATGTATGGAAATATTTGGAACTTGGTTCATTTTTCAGGTAGTGTTAGATTAAACCCCCAGAGTTGTAAATCTTTAGTGATGAACTTTTAACAAGAAATGTTGCTCTTGGCATTATTCTCAGTTTAAAATATTGGCATTTCAAGGCTGTAAATGCATATTTACGAAGTTATCTGATAGGGCGTTGGAGAAGATCTGATGTAAAAACCTGACAGTTTTCTGTTTTATTAAATGAAGAAAGCATTTAATGAAAGGAAAGTAGTAAGTTGAAGGACCAGAAACTTAAGTGAAAAACTTCAAAATCCAGGTTATAGGTATACTTTTTGGATTTAGTGAAGTCTTTCTAATGTCCACTAATTCTTGACAGGTAATACTATAAAAGCCTTATAATTTTAAAAATGAATTGAGTCCCTTAGATATTTTGATAGTAAAATTAATAGCCATAAAGTACTACAATTCTTATTCAAAAGTTAAAATTTATAAATTTTAAAGCTTGCTAAATTAAACAGTTTATAGCTCCCGAAACAAAAATATACTGTAAATGTAACAAAGAAAAAAATGCAGAATTGTAATAGAATTACATTATAACCTTGTATACCTTTCACTTTGATTTCCTGTAAAATACAAAGTTCAAATATATGAGGAAAGTTTTTTCCCTACTTTGGAGGGGTGGAGGGAGTAATTTTATGGTGCCAAGATAGTGCTATGAGTCCCCAGCTAGTTGTATACTATAAATTATAGTAAAATGCCAAAATCCAGCAAAATGCTCCAGCTACAAGTTCAGAAGTTTGGTCGTTTTGAAACTTGACCTTTTGGTTTCCTTTGATGTTCAAACCTCTAAGGAAGTATTAAGTTTCTCTGGCATATATTATTAGTGTTGACTTTTCCTATAAAAGAAAACATTTAGGTTATCACTTCTGCCTACCTTGCATTGTATACTACACATCATTGTCTCATGCTCCTTGGTTTACTTACTGGTTTATGCTAGTCATGGAAAGTTATCAGTAACAGTTTCATGCTTATACCAAAGAATTATATCTGATCCTTACTATCTGGTATTCTGCCAGTACTTCTACTTGATAAGGGATTATTGGAAACCGGTCACAGAATTTGAAAATAAACATAATTCTCCTTAGCTATTCGGTACTTTTCATAGAGGCCAAGGACTCATTGCAAAACATTTTTCAAGTTTAAATACTTACATTTGACCCAAGAACAATACATTTTAGACAAGTTTAGAATTGCTGGTATCTCATTTTAAAGCAAAGGAAAAACAACTGGGCATGAGTTTTCTGTTTTTAGAACAGTTTGTGGAAAAACAGTATAAAAGTATTCTCATTTTTCTGTTATTTTAAATATTATTATATAGAGGTATTATTAATGCCATTTTTTGGAAAACCCGAAGAATTGCCCCAAATGTTGAAAGTAAGTGCATCAAATAACAAAGTGTCTTTGGTATATTAAACTTGTTCTTCATGCATCTGTAATTTAATTTTCTTTCAAATTTTTCCTAAATTAAAACTCTTCTGAGTGCTAACATGTTGGATATAAACAAAAACATACAATGTTGAAAGAAAATATCCTTCCTTGGAATGTCATTGTAGTCATCCTTGTTCAGTTCTTAAAGTTTGTTTTTGTTTTTGTTTTTATTTTAACAGGATGCAATTTAAAATTTCCTTTGCATCAAGGTGTATGCAAAACATTGATGCAGTGCATCACAAAATGAAGTTTGTATTTAATGAGGAGGTGCTTTACACTGTACTTTTTGGTGTTTTTTGGAAAAGTTACATTTAGATCTATTCTGAAGCTGTTCATTTTTAACAAATAAAATGTAACAGGTTTCACATGATTTATTCTTAGCTATGAAGATTGAGTTGTGGTTTTTAGATTGTGTTATATTATAAACAACTTTGTAGTAATTATTTACATATATAGTTTTTAGGATTTGAAGTGTTAACTACCAGCTCAATTGTGAAGAACTTTTATTTACATTTATAACTTTTAGGAACTGGAAAGTTACCTACCAGCTAAATTGGCAAATCAGTCTAGTCTCTTCTATTGGCTTCCTTTTAACTCCTTTTGACCATTTCATTCATAGCCTCCTATAGGAGGTATCCAGGAGTAATTCAAAGAAGGAAATCAGATTACTTACAATGAACCTTTATCGATCACCCAGTTTTAATTCTTCTTTTTACATCTTAATAAAGTGAGACCCAATATATTCCATTGAATGCAGCAATTGTGTTGAGCCTCAGATCTTATAATTCTCAGTTTATAATAAACTGCTTCTGTGAATTGAATAGCCACCGAAAGTAGAGTGTTATAAGGCTTGTCAGATATCTAAGAATTGGTTATAGCCACATTTTAGCATTTGTAACATGGTAAGTAAACCTCCTATACCAGTATTGACCAGTACTTCATTACTTTGGTGTTTGAGTTAGGGAGACTTATTAGAAAAGGTCAGTGTTCTTTCTAATCAGACATTATGTATTTTTTTAAACAGGCATAAACTTCACCACAATTTTAATTGGAAGCAAATCATAAAACACTTCTGTGTTTTTGTTAGATAAGCTTATTGTAAGTTACAGACAATAGCTTTGTAATTCACTTAGTATATGCAATTTCAGGCTAATTTTTGCTTATTTTCTTCTTTTTTTCTACAAAGTGGTAATAAGGAAACTAGCTCACTTGGCACTATAGAGAATGAATTCCATACATTCCAAATGCAGGCAACGATATCTTTTCTTTCCTGATGAAAAATTTTAACTTTTACCAGAATTCTATGACTTTTTTTTTTTTTTTTTTTTTTTGGTCACTATTAACAAAAAACAAAAACAACCAAGCATATGATTTAAACTTACCTTTAAAGAGTTATTTTGGACATAGGAGTTAGTCTTTGTCGTTATTTTTGGGGGGCAGGGGGGGGTTGACAGGTACTAGGGATTGAACCTAGGAGTGCTTTACCACTGAGTTATATCCCCAGCTCTTTTTAAATTTTATTTTGAGACAGAATCTTCCTAAGTTGCTGAGGGACTGACTAAATTGCTGAGGCTGGCCTCAAACTTGCCATCCTCCTGCCTCAGCCTCCCAAGTGATGGGTATTAAAGTGGTGCACCACTATGCCCCGTTAATCTTTTTGCAAATGACACTTCAATATGAACTCTAAGCATTTGACAAGAATTTTACTATTGTAAACCATTTGTGGGGATTTAAAGATTATTTGCTTGGAAATTACATATTTCTAATATTTCCTCTCACCCATGTCAGTTTACTACCTGAAAAGCTTGGTAAAACAAGCAAGGTATGTCATTTTTTTTTTGGGGGGGGGGTACTGGGGATTGACTCGGGTGCTTAACCACTGAGTCACATCTTCAGTCCTCTTTAATTTTTTTATTTTGACACAGGGTCTTGCTAAGCTACTCTTAGGACCTCACTAAATTGCTGAAGCTTGCTTAGAATTTGTAATCCTGCCTCAACGTCCTCATTCACTGGGATTACAGGTGTATGCCATTGCACCCAGCTATATTATCTGAATTTTCTTGTATATAGTTTTAAAAAATCAATTATTAGTGCTTCTTATTTGTTACATTAAAAAAGAATGAGACCAAGATTTTAATCCCAGTGTTTCTATGTCTTAAACCATAATATATTTCTAATGAATAGTAGACAGGAAAAGACTTTTATTTCTGCATGATGTAGTAAGGTGCAGAGCTGAAAAGAGCAAATGAGATTTGGGTAAAACCTTTGCTCCTGTTACTGAATGAGTTAACTTTTAGCCTGTAAAACAGGCTGAAATGAATGAAGCAGGGAAGTTCACTGTTAAGACTGAATAACACACACTGCCTATTTTTTCAGCTTTTCCCCTAGAGCAATAGTTGAATAAGCTGTAGATCCCTGTAGCCCTTTTGTTCACAGCCTTTTTGTAACCATCTTAATCACTTTTCATCACCAGATTCTGGTGAGCTCCCTACAAAGATTCCCATTACTTTTGTTTTTTTTTCTTTCTTTTTTTTTTTTTTAAGAGCTTAATGGTTATTATATGTAGTAGTTGGATTCATTCTGACTAACTCATACATGCAGGGAAATCTATTTCAGTTCATGATTCCCTTCCCCTCTTTTCTTTCCCCTTTCCCCTCTAAAGAATCCATTTCTCTTTTTTTTTTTTTTTAATATTTATTTTTTAGTATTTGGCGGACACAACATCTTTGTATGTGGTGCTGAGGATCGAACCCGGGCCGCACGCATGCCAGGCGAGCGCGCTACCGCTTGAGCCACATCCCCAGCCCCAAGAATCCATTTCTGATATTCTCATAGAATGCTATCACCTTTTTGGAAAATATTAAGGGAATAGAGAGAATTCCCTTATATTTTAAATTTTCTTGAGGTACCAGTTGAAACCTCAAGTCCTTAAACATCTCAAAAATTACTCCTTGATCTATTTTTCCTGGCATTCTTTTTTTGTTTTGTTTTGTTTTAAACCTAGAACTGTTTTCACAAATAGTATATGTAGCATCTTCATTTTTCCCCATATCCACAGTCCTTTTTTTCCCCTTGTGGTACTGGGGATGGAACCCAGGGGTGATCTACCATCTTGCTACAGTACCCACCTTTTTTATTTACTTATGTTTTGGCAACGTTTCACTAAGTTTTGAAGCTAACCTCCAACTTGGGATCTCCCTGCCTTGCTTCCAGAGTCACTTGAGATTATAGGTGTGCGCCATTGTGCAAGCCCACAGATCTTTCTTTTGGTCTTCAAATATCTATAGACTTAGGTAATCTTAGACTTGGGAGGCTGAGGCAAGGAGGATCTCAAGCTCAAGACTAGCCTCAGTAACTTAGGGGCTAAGCAATTTGGCGAGACCCTGTCTAAAGGGATGGGGATGTGGCTTAGTGGTAAGGTGCCCCTGGGTTCAAGCCTCAGTATCAAGAAAAAGACAAAGTTTTTCTCTCCTCCCAAACTTTTCTCCTGTGTGAGTACATAACCTATTTTCTGTCTCTGCTGTTTTCCATTTATCCTTTCTATTTAATTCCTATTAACATCAGCTCTGAGGTATGAGATACAGCGTAGAGTTTAATATATTAAGGACCTTAAATCTAGTCTAATAAAACTCAATCTATAAATTTGGTCAGTTAAGGATTAGCATAGTATGTTGCAAATATAAAGGGATATGTGTGTATGAGGCCATATTAGTAAGAACTTGTCAGAATGTGTAAATGTGGAAGGTAATGATGGTACATTTTGGAAAGAAACATCTGGCAACTGATCTATAACATTGTAGCGTTAATATGGAATCTATGAGTAAACAGTCATTATGGTTGAAGTCTCAATTATAAAATGAAGTTCTGCTCTAAAAATAACAATTTTAGGAAAACTAGTATAATGGAAACCAAAACATTCATTAATTTTACATATTAAGTATGTTATATTGCCATTGAATTGACCCACACTCATAACAGACATCAGTAATTTATTATGAAATTTGCTGAAGACCACTAGCATGTAGTATTAAGAGTTCATAGAAACATTCTTTGAGCAAAGTTGTTACTAATCAACTTTGGCACTGAGTTGCCAAAATTCCTAAATGCAAATGGGAATTTAGGAATTCAGGGAAGTGTTAATCAAGGGTTTTTGTTTTGTTTTGTTTTTTTTAAGAGTTGGGCCTTGAATAATGGATGAGATATCTCCAACCTTGTTTTCTTTTGCTCTCTGACATGAACTTTCCCATCTGTGACCTCAATGTTCTCTATATATACCATCACAAATCATAGCCAGATGTGTTTATGCTGATCTTTCAATATGGAATATTGCTCTCAGCTTCTAGCCTATTCTACTTAATAATTCTTCAGGACTGATTGAAAATTTTATTCATAACGCGGATTCCTTTTCTCTGAACTCCGATAGATGATCCCTTCCTACCCCACTTCATCCTCCCTCTTTATTGTTCTTATGCACTATATGTCTATATGTTCTTATGCACTTATATGTCTGGATTTCACAATAAGATTAGATTATAATCAGGAAAATGACTGAATCTGACAGGCTCTTGTATTTTTCAGTGAAAACACTGAAAAACATGCTAGACCCTGATTGCAATATTAGCGAGGTCTAATTGGTCTAAAATGAAGGGATATGTTCCACTTTTACATTACTTGAATGGTTTCAAATTTTGAGCGTTTGGTTCTACCTTTAATTCCCACGTTTAGATTATAGTCAGAGCATTTCTCTTCTCATGTTTCCAAACAGACATGCATTTTAGACTTTAGTATTATTCATCTTGCTCTTACAACCATAAAATCTTGTTTAAAGGACAATTACGATTGTGTGTCCTCATAAGAGTTCTTTTATAAAAGGGAGGATATTTATATAACCCTTTCAACAAGAGTGATGGAATTTAGAGCCAAATTAGCACATAATTTTTTCCCTCAATCACTAATAGTAAACCCGCAAATCTCTAATTGGATCATCTGGTAGTACAATGACAAGTTGAGAAACGTTTTAGATTATATACAGAGTTCACTCACACTCCCCAAGTTTCTGGCAGCAACAGTGCTAGGAAAGAATCTTTAATCCTAATCCTCTACTCCTGAGGGAGGCAGGCAAGGAAGTTTTGGTGAGGAGCGTTAAAGATTTTTGTAGAGATGTATTAGATATATACTGTGAGCCATGTAGGGGGCTACTGAAGGTTTGCGGGTTCTGTTTTGATTGCCCTTGAAAAACCTCCATATGGGCGGGGGCAGGAGCCCGGCCCAGCGAAGGGGCATCAAAGCTCTGCCTATCAAGGGAATTGTCCCGGGTCTGGGAGCCCCTGTCCCCGCCCACCCATCAGTTCTGTTTGCGCATGCGCAGAGGCGGCGGCCGGAGAGTTGTCGGCTGGGAAATGGCGGCCGCGGGCTTGGTCGCTGTTGCAGCGGCTGCTGAGTACTCTGGCCCAGTGGCATCGGGTGGTAACCTTTCCGGCGTTAACTGCGGCCCTAGCCTCGGGGCGGGCTCCGGTCCTGGCCCAGGCTCGTGGAGCCGCTCCCTCGATCGAGCCCTGGAGGAAGCGGCAGTAACCGGGGTGCTGAGCCTGAGCGGCCGGAAACTGAGGGAGTTTCCCCGGGGAGCGGCCAACCACGACCTGACGGACACCACCCGGGCGGGTGAGCGGGGCTGCGGCATCTC
Source organism: Marmota monax (assembly GCF_021218885.2). Lineage (NCBI taxonomy): Eukaryota > Metazoa > Chordata > Mammalia > Rodentia > Sciuridae > Marmota > Marmota monax. The sequence goes on along the minus strand of NW_026693473.1, from coordinate 7,000,333 downwards.
TGACTACTTGAGATCCGGGCGCCGGGGGAGCCCTCCCACTCAGGCGGGGTTCGGGGTAGTTAAAGCAGCTGGTCCCACAGGCTTGGGGTAGGGACCCAGGTAAAGGGGGAAAGACGTCTGCCCCAGTCCACCCAGCCCTCCGGGCCTGCGGGCCGGACGTCTCGGCGCGAGGCGGCGCGCGGCAGCATCTCTCAGGGAAGGGGATGACTTTTTAGTCTCTCCTAGAAAATAAATCAGCTGCCACTGCTGAGTAGAACTTTGCCCGCCGGTTTCTGCAGGCCCTTTCGGATTTGGGGTGCCAAATTGACTTCGCTGAGACTTGGGAGTGCAGCACCCTCTTAGATTATAGTAGCAGGAGTGTCGTCTCTGGTCGCTGTATTGTCAGCTAAGGAACGATCTCTGCCCTGGTGTTTTTTGAAAGTGTTGTTTGGGGTGGGTGTATGTGCGCGTGTTCAATGTGAACTCAAAAGCCGCAACTTCTTTCTCCGCCTCGGTCTGGTTGACTCGCCAAAATTACTTGTAAAAATAACTAGAGCCCACCCTTCAGAATCCTATTACTTTCCAACCCCACTCTTAATGTCTTCCAGAAAAAAAGGGGGAAAATGAAGGGAAGAAAATTACTTAGAAAAGATAGATTGCCTATATTTGTTATTACCTTTTACTTGAAGTATTACTTTGCTTTCTACATATTTTTGAACACAGAAAAGAAAATAGGAAATTAGGTCTTTTTGGTTTTCTTAGTGGTAGGAAACAATGTCTGACTGAATGTTGACTGAAGTACTCAACTTACTGTAATATGTTTCTCTTGTGTTTAAAATATAGCTTCCTCAAGGAGTAGATTAAAAGTTGAGTCTATTCATGCTTTACACAAAGGAAAACAATCGCTTACACATGATGTAGTAAAATATCTTATTTTTATGTAGTGCTTTTGCAGTGAGGGAATGTGCAGTATTTTGTCTCTTATTCATTCCTTTTTATTTATTTTGTAATCTTGCAGTTAACACCTTTCCTATCTTTGTGCACTCATTAAAGACTGTTAAGTGTTACATGTGATTCACTCATGTTGGAAAAACAAACAGAACTGTTAAACTACTTCAAGAAATTAATTCTTCCAAAGAAACTTTTCCCGTAGTGTAAAGTGGAAGAAATTAAATGCCTGCTTATCTACTCTCTTTTTGGAACAGTTGTACTGAATTTGTGTTTTTTAAGTGAATGATATTAAAATTAAACTTTCTTGCTAAGGTCAATGTGAGCAGTCACTTGTCTTTTGTATGTGTTCTGCCAGACAGAATCTAAATTGTCATTCAGACCACAAATTTTTTGGTTCTGTTGAGGACCTGACTATGTGACACAGTGATTTCATGTTGTTGTGAGTCATTTTAGTATTACATTAAACCTGAATCTAAAGAACAAGTTGATTATAGGAGTATATCTAGATCATTATCTTACCTACTTTTAAATCATTTTAGGAGCAATATGTTGAGCTTTTAAGAAATATTTTATTAACAAAAGACTGAAGGGTGTTTGTGAAGATTAATATGTAATCCCAAGGAAGTTTTATGTTACTATGGTATGATTTTTTTTTTTAAGAGTTCTGGGCATTGAACCCAGGGCCTTACACATGCTAGGCAAGCACTCTACCACTACATATTCCCAACCCTTTTTAGTTTATTTTGAGACAGAGTCTTGCTGGTCTGAAAGTTGTCAATCCTGTATTAGTCTCCTATGGAGCTGGGATTACAGGCATGTGCTATAATTGCTGCATTGTGCTCTGAATTTTTATACGTGTTATTATCCACACTTTTATACCATAGTTTCTATATAAACCAGTATTTTTGGTTGATACTTTATCTGGTCAAAAGTGTTGAAAAGAAGATTACAAAGTATATTATAGACTTACTTCTAACATCTTTGGCAGACCTTGGTAATTTGAACAAAAAGCTTCTAACAGATAATTTAAAGCTGATAACATCATTTTTTTGGGTTGTTCACTATTTACCCTTCACTGTTAGGTATTTTAGAACACATTGCTTTCAACAGCCCATGAATTAAGTATTATTATTCCTACTTTACATGTGAGAAATTAACTCAAAGTCATACAGCTAGTATTAATGGTAGAATTTCAACCCAGAAACATCTAGTTTCTCTATTATGTGAAGCAGCCTTTCCATGTGCAAATAGGTATACTTTTCCTGTTTTTACAGATAATGAAATCAAAGTTTAGAAATGTTAAATAATTTGCTTAAAGACCTGTAGCTAAAGGGCAGCAGGGGAGAGAATATTAGTCAGGATTGGAGCCTTGTTTGAGGTAACTCCAAAATCCAGTCTTGCTTTTTTGTATGTACTTGATGAATTCAGATTTATAGTAGCTAAAATATTTTGCTTAGACACTGCAGGAAATTTAAAGCTAAGTAAAATTACATCAAAATTGCTTCATAGACTGTTCTTTTGTAGTGTATAGAGTATTCATGGTAGAGCTGCTGTCTTTCAAGAGTTCATATCCTAGGAAACAGAACATATTACTTAATCTGTTTGTAATTGGACCTGAATATAACTTATTAGGAACATTTTCTTAAAGTTTCTCCACCCGTTTTTTTTTTTTTTTTTTTTTTAAATAGATCTTTAGGAAAAGAGAAATGTATATGGGAATAGGTGACTGCATCCAGTGAACAAGGATCAAGGATCAATCTTAGAGGAAATTGCATAAAACTTCTTGGAGCAGAAAAGATATAACTTGGGTTTGGGTAGGTTGAAATGAGAAGGAAAGCCATTCCAGATCCAGTGGACAGCATGCAAAAAGTTTTAGGGTATAGGAGTCATCAGTTAGTTTTGCCAATCCACTGTTCATTCCCCTTTCATCTGATAGCAATAACTCAGTTTTCCTAGGGAACCACCCCTCTCAGTTACATGAATCTCATCCTGGCACAGGATATTCACATGACTCAGTTCTAACTGTTGGCCAATCAGTATAGTCCATTGCTCTAGCTACAGTGATTGTTCAGAGATGAGCACATTTTTCTATCAGTACACATGAATGTTAATTCTGATTTTTTTTTCTGAACTATTGAGAAAGAGGCATGCTTTGAGCCCTAGAAAATAGAATACGAGCTTGCCAGTAAAAGGAAGGCAAAGCCAAAAGATGAAAAGAAACACCATGTTCTAAGAGACAGTGTTTGAACAGTGGGATCAATAGCCATGCCTGAAGTTAGTGCTATACTTGGATTTTCAAATTATGTGAGCTAATAAATTCCGTTTTCTGCTTAATTTCAGTAGAATGTTTTGATACAAAATAAACCAACAGCGAGACTGCTCGATGTTGTGGTGAGGCCATTTTGGTCAGAAGAAATTATTGGATCAGAGAATAAAAGAGCACCCTTTCACATATCTAGGAAGCTAGATTGATGATAGATTTAGACACAGGTCAACATTTATTCATTTATTTGTTCATATTTGGTGATTAAGGGACTTTGACAGTTGTAGGTATACAGAAAGGACCAAGAACTTAAGTAATCTTGAAAAGAAATAGGTAGGTGTAAAGATTATTTGAATTAACTACTAGCAGAACTTCTATATATTAGGTATTGTGCTAAGTAATTGGGGGGGGCAAAAATAAGAAGAGGCCTCATGGGTATTTAACAATCTAATAAGTTGGTTGGCTCCAGAAATAATTGAAATCTACAAGGGAATGAAAATAGTTCATTATGGACAATGAAAAAATGTACAAATGCTGATTGAGTTTACTTAAAAAATATCTGAACCATTAAATCTGGTAATGCTTTTGCTAATTGAAGCTAAAACTGAGCTTTGTGTTGGTCAGCTTTCTTGTTCTGTGACAAAATATTTGAGATAATATTCTTAAAAGATAAAAAGGTTGGGCTGGGCATGTAGCTCAGTCATAGAGTATTTGCCTAGCATATATGAGGCTCTGGGTTCAATCCATAGCACCACACATAAACAAACAAGCAAACAAATAAAAATAAATAAATAAAGAGGAAAGGTTTAATTTGGCTCTGAATTTCAGAGGTTTTTGACTATGGTCCCTTGATCTGTTGCTTTGGGCCTATGGTGGCATAGTGCATCCTGACAGGAGCATGTGGCAGAGGAGTTTATCCCATGGTTTATCACGAATGTTTATCACATGGTGGCCAGAAAGCAGAGAAACGAGAAGGGGCTGAAGTCCCAATTTCTCTTTAAGGGCACCTTCAATAACTTTCTTCTACCAATTCCCACCTCCTAAAGGTTCCACCATCTCTTGGTAACACCCGGAGTGGGGACCAATCCTTCCATGCAGGAGACATTTCAAATCCAAACTATAACAAGCTCTTAATATATTTCAGATATTGTGTTAAGATGTAAGTATTTCTCATGAAGTTATAGCAACCATATGAGTTGTAAGTACTGTTTTTCATCCCTAAAAAAGTTGAGACTCAGGAGATTAAGTAATTTAATCAAGATCTCATAGCTAATAAGTGATATAAAGAGGATTCTAATACAGATACTTGTGGTTTTGAACACAAGTCACACTGTCAAAGAAGTTTGAATCATAGAATTTCTTTGATTTGTGTGATATCTTTAAAGGGTTGATAACACCTCTAGTTAATCATGTGCAGCAAACAGAAATGTAAATCTGAAGTTTTGGAGTATAGTAGGGCTACATCAATAAATTCAAGAATCACAGAATTTTTAAGATTCTTGAAGGAAAAGTGAAAAGAATAGAAAAGCCAATTGCCAGCATTTATAAGGCTAATTTTTTAACCTGATGAAAAAAACAGAAATGAGATTCCATAACCAGACTTGTTCTAGACTTATAGAATCATAAAGCCTAAAAACCATCTAAGTTATTTTATGTAAAAGAAGCATTCTCAAATGATGTGCTTAGGTTTTGTAGTGAGGTGGTATACTGTTTCACAGAAGGCAAGCAGGAGTCATAATTGAAGCTGTAAGAAACCTCTTTTGAGTGGAAGATAGAAAACAAGAAACCAAGCACTCAGCATTGGGAGAAAGTATATGGTTGAGCATAGGATGGGGTTGGGGAGAGAGACCTAAGTAAGATTACACACACACTAAAGAAAACAAATTAAGATGTAGGGGGTATGCCAAAGTAATGCAGTATTATTAAAAGTCATAAAGATTGAGACTTTATGAAATAAATACTTGTTTCTTAGGTAAGAAGATGATGATATTAAAATACCATTTAATTTTTCAAGGATGCAATCTGTAACTCGCAAATTTATGGTTTTGTAATTCCTGGAAATATGCACTGGAGTGCCAGGTCTTAAGTGGAAATATGGGTTCTTCTTGGATCCTCATTGTTGTCTACTTTGTATCAGTCACGATACATATACTATAAATTATTCTAGGACTGTGTTTTCCAGTGTGATATTCACTAGCTATATGTGCTATTAATAAAAATTTTTGGCTTCAGGTGCAGTGGCATACATCTGTTGTCCTAGCTATTTGAAGGGCTGAGTCAGGAGGATGACCACTTGAGCCCAGGAGTTTGAAGCCATTATGAGCAATATAGTGGGATCACTTCTAAAAAAAATTTTATTTAAAATTAAAAGGTTGGGGACTGAGGGTGTAGTAGCAGATATTGAGACATAATGTCTTGAATAGAAATGAAATTTGCTTCTGTATTATTTATTTTATAAATCATACTTCTTTGGGCATTAGGCTATTTCTTATTTTGCATTTTTATAAAATAACACTTTGAGTATCCTTTTATATAACTCTTTTCTTATATCTCTTATTATTGCCAATGAGTAAATTCCCAGAATTGGAATTGTTTGAACAAATAATAGGCAATTTTAAAAACTTATGCAAACTTAACTTACAAGCAGAGGTCAAAAGCAGTTCCTCATCGAAAGTGTTACATATTAAAGCCTGGCTATGTTTACAGGCTACCCACAAACACTTGTTTTTGAACATGATAGTCAGCCTAACTCCTATTTCATACCTCTTTATATTTGACAGCCATGATCTCCTGCATGTCTCTTTATAAAGAGAGAGGAGCTGGGCTTTGTGGCGGACATCTGTAATACCAGCAGCTCTGGAGGCTGAAGCAGGAGGATCGTGAGTTCAAAGCCAGCCTTAGTAATGGCTTGGCACTAAGCAACTCAGTGAAACCCTGTCACTAAACAAAATACAAAATAAGGATTGGGGCTGTATGTAGAGTGCTTGCCTTGCTGTTGTGAGGCACTGGGTTTGATCCTCAGCACCATCTAAAACTAAAAAAATATTAAAAAAAAAAAATAGGGCTGGGGATGTGGCCTAGTGGTTGAGTGCACCTGAGTTCAGTCTCTGGTAACCATCCCCCCCCCCCCAAATTAAAGAAAGAGGGAGTGTGGTGGAGAGGGGAGAAAATGATAAAAAACTTTATTGAAGTACCCCTGCCATAGAGATCTGGGCTACAGTGATTGAAGTTGCTGTGTAAGAAACTTGCAATTTAGAGGCTTGGGTTTTGTTTTGTTTTAAGAACTTCATTCCAAATTTTTATGCTTGTTTTAATATAAATCTATGGTTTTAAACTAACCATTAGGGATGTCCAAAAGAAGTAATTTGCTATAGTGATTATTCTTTTTGTTTTTCCATAATCTACTTTCCATTGCATACCTCAGTTTCAGAAGTACTGTTCTAACCAAGCCTTTATGGAAATGTGCATTCAGAAGCCAAATATGGGATACTAAGAATACATTTCAGAACGTGTAACATATATAATTTTTATGACTCATTTTACAACTGTGTCTACCATTTACATTTAAAATGAAGGATCTATATCTCTCTATATGTATCTATATTCTCATCCCCATGCTTTCTTTCTCTTCTGCCTCAGAAACAAGTACAAGTCTGGTATTGAAACAATGGGAAAGAGACTTAAGAGGTAAAAGACTTGTGTTACTTAAGTTTCATGCACACACATATGTGTGCTTTATAAAAAAAAAGACAAGGTCACAGGGAGGGCAGGGAGATCATGGCTATTGAGTATAAAACTGAAATAAGATTGAAATTTAAATTTTGGGGAAATCCAGACTTCGTTGTACTTTAATTATTTTTTAAATAGGAAGTATAAATAGTAGGATGGATGCCTTTAGGAAAGGTGAGAAAGATGAGTTATAGGGACCACAGAATCCATGTTGAGACTAAGAAGAATGGCAACAGCATCGGAGCCAAGAATTTCTTAAGTTCCAATAATTTTTACAGTGCCTGTCTTAGGGAGCTGATGGTTAATGCTATCTCATAACATCAAATACTTTAAAGTAGTATAGTAGCATATAAATTTATTATTTTCAGTTCATTTATGAGTTATTCCAGTCATACTTGGAAAAAAAATGTTTGGTAAATGTAGTCATTCACACAAAGGAATATTATTTTGAAATCCTGATGAAGCCAGGGGTATCAAATATAATGCTGCTAATTTTAGAATCATAAACTAGTCCTAAAAATTTAAGGTATTTCCTTACTCATTTTTAACTTTCTTCTTTGCTATTCTAAATTTCCAGATTTTTGTTTTCTGAAGAGTCTTAAACCAAGGATTTAAATTGGTTTATTTAAACTTTTTTTCTTACAAAAATTTGATTATAGGTTTTTCCATTAAAAACAGGTGTTTTTGTTGTTGTTGTTGGTGGTGGTGGTGGTGGTTTTTCTTCTTCTGGATACTAGGGATCGAACCCACAGGCACTTTACCATGGAGCAGCATTCTCAGGCCTTTTTATTTTTTGTTTTGAAACAAAGTCTCACTACATTGCACAGGCTGGCCTCAATTGTGTGGTCCTTCTGTCTCAGATTCTCAAATCCCTGAGATTACGGTGTACACCATGATGCCAGGCTAAAAGAGGTTTTAGAAAATGATTTGTACATCATAGACAGTGAAAATAAGTTACAATGAAGAGAGGACTTATTTCCAATAAATACAACAAATAAATATGCAGAGCATATGTAGAATTTATTCAGACAAGGAAAAGATAACCAAATAGAAAATTGAGGAAACACTTGAAATGGTAGAACTAAAGAGAATTCCAAAGTGCTCAACCACTAGTAATTAAAGGAATGGAAAATAAATCCACACTGAGGTGCTATTTTAAAAGCTGATAATACAAGTACTAGAAAGAATGTAAAACAGTGGGGACACCTATACAATGCTGATGGGAGTATGAACTGGTAAATTGATTTTGAAAATAATTAGGCACTATTTAGAACAGTTTTTAAAAAGCATATATTCTATGGCCCAGAAATTCTACTCTGACATATATACCCCAAAGAAATTTGTGTGTGTGTGTGTGTGTGTATGTGTGTATGTGTATATATATATATATATATATATATATATATATATATATACATATATATATATATATATACATGCCAGGATATGTGTATAAGAACATTTAGAGCATTTCTTATATTTGACAAAATGAAAACAATTCAGGTGATTCATCAAAAAAGTAGATAAATTAATTGTGGTATACCTATTTATATGATTTCACAGCAGTGAAAATGAGTGAGTTACAGCTGCATACGATTACATGGATGAATCATAGAAACAATGTTGAGCAAATGAAGTATGACACAATATATGTTTTCATATATATGAATACAAATATATTCAAATGAAGTTCAAAAACAGGAAAAAACACAAATTCTAAAATAAAGAAAAGCAAGGAGTGATTACCTTAAAAATAAGTGGTTACTTCATGGGAGAAGGGGAGAGTTATAATTAGGAAAGAGTTCTGTTGATTAGGGGTCAGGATATATTTCTGAATCACTAGAATTGTTTTATGCCTTAAGCAATGTGGTGATTACATGGTTGTTCATCTTATATTTTTTGTAAAATTAAATTGTGCATTTATGATTTACTCAGTTTTCTTCATTTATGTTCTGCTTGTTTAGGCTAACTTCTACTTTTCTTTCTTTCTTTTTTTTTTTTTTTTTGGTACTGGGTATTGAATCTAGGGGCACTTAACCACTGAGCCACATCCGTAGCCCTTTTTATATTTTATTTAGAGACGGGATCTCACTGAGTTGCTTAGAGCCTTGCTAAGTTTCTGAGGCTGGCTTTGAATTCACGATCCTCCAGCCTCAGCCTTCCAGTCTGCTGGGATTACAGGCATGTGCCACTGAGCCCAGCTAACTTCTACATTCTTAACTTATATATTTCTCATAGCAACTCTTCTTTTTGACTTTTTTCCTTCTCCCTCATCTTGCTACCATCCGTTCTTCCTCAGTTAGGCACTTCTTTTCTTGCTTCATTAATTCCCTGTGCTTACTTCTCTATTGTCATGAACAATATTGTCTTTTGTGGTATTTCCTTGTAGGAAATATATTAGCCTTCTATTGCTGTATTTTAAAAAATTACCAAAAATTTAGCAGGTGTGGTGGCACACATCTGTAATCTCAAGAAGGTTGAGGCAGGAGGCTTGTAGTTTTGAGGCCAGTCTGGGCAACTAAATATTTTTAAAAGAGGCAAAAGATTGGTAGCGCACTTATCTGGTATGCCCAAGGCCCTCAGTTCAATCCTAAGTACTAAAAAAAAGTTACTGAAAATTTAGCAGCTTAAGACAACACCCACTTTTCAGTTGTATAGGTTAGAAGTCTAGACTCAGCTAAATTAATCAGTCTGACAAGGCCAAAATCAATGTTGGCAGGTTGGGCTTTTATTTGTGGAGGTTTGAAGTAAGAGTTTGCTTTCAAGCTCATTCAAGTTTTGGCATAATTCACATCCTTGTGGTTATGACTGAGGTTCCAATTTCCTTGCTAATTGTAGCTTCATGCCACTTTAAGGTTCTGGAGGACATTTGCATTCCATACTACATGACCCTCTCTATATTCAAGTTAGCCGTGATATGTCAATTCCTTCTCATGCTTTCAGTATCTTTGACTTCCTCTTCTGCTACTGTCCAGGGGCTTGTGATGAATTTGGGGTTATCCATATTCATTCTCTCATTCTCTCTCATTCTTTCTCTCTTTTTCTATCTTTTGGTAATGAAGATTGAGCCCAGGGCCTCATATTTGCTAGGCAAGCACTTTACCTCTAAGTTATATCCTCATCCCAGAGTATCTCTCTTTTGGTTAAATCCAAGGTCAGCTGATTAATAAACTTAATTTCAATTGCAAAATACGCAAAAATACCTTCCCACAAAGAAGATAATTGGAGAATGATATGCCATGTTTAAATTCACAGATCAGGTGTCTTACTCCATTTCATACTGCTATAACAGAATACCACAATCTGGGTTAATTATAATTGACAGAAATTGATTCATGGTTCAGGAAGACAGCGACTAAGAGGGTTGCTTCTGACAAGATTCTTCTTCCTACATCATAGCATGCACCTCTTAAAGGTCTCATCTCATAATGCTGTTACAGTGATACCTAAATTTCAACATGAGTTTGGATGGAGACAAATATTCAAACCATAGCAGATGAGAAATTCACAGAGGGATGGAATTTTATGATTCCACCTAACAGGTTCTGCCTTATCTCTTTATTGTACAGTACCTACTGCCTTTTGGTGTTTGTTTTAATTGAGAGATAAAAATTACATATATGTGTGTGTGTATGTGTGTGTATATATATATATATATATATATATATATATATATATATTTGTGTTGTACAAAATTATGTCTTTATATGTATACATTGTGGAATGGCTAAATCAGGTTAGTTATATGGCACTTAATATAATGTCCTCCAAGTTCATCCATGTTGTAAATACAAGATTTCTTTCTTTCCTTCCTTCCTTCCTCCCTCCCTCCCTAAAGAGAAAGAGCGGGTTGGGGCTGTAGCTTAGTGGCAGAGCGCTTGCCTAACATGTGTGAGGCACTGGGTTTTATTAGCACCACATAATTTTTTTTTTTTTTTAAAGAGAGAGTTTGTGTGTATGTATGTCTGAATGAATATATCACATTTTCTTTATCCATTCATCATTGAGGGATGCTTAGGTTGATTCCATATCTTGGCTATTGTGAATATTGCAGTGAACATGGAAATGCTGCTATCTCTTCCATTTTTTTCTGTCTTTGGGGTATATACCCAATAGTGGAATTGTTGGATGATATGGGTAGTTCTGTTTTTTAAATAATGAGGAACCTCTATATTTTTTCCGTAATGGCTATATTAATTTACATTCCACCAATAGTGTACAAGGGTTACATCTTCTCCACATCTTACCAACATATGTTAGCTTTTGTCTTTTTGATAATAGCCATTTTAACAGGTGTATAGTTTGTAAATATTCTCTCCCATTCTCTAGGTCATTGATTGTTTTCTTTGCTATGTAGAAGCTTTTTAGTTTGGTATAATCATTTTTATTGCCTTTGTTTTGGGGGTCTTCCACAAAAAATCATTCCCAGACCAATGTTTCCCCTGTTTCCGTTTAGTAGTTTTACAGTTTCAGGTCTTACATTTAAGTTTTTAAGCCATTTTGAGTTGGTTTTTGTATATGGTTTAAGATAAGGATCTAATTTCATTGTCCTGCTTACAATTTTCTTAAGACCATTTGTTAAAGATAGTGTCTTTCCTCCAGTATATTCTGGGAAGCTTTCTCAAAAATCAATTGACCAAAAAATATGTGGATTTATGAGCTTTTTATTCTGTTATTTTGATCTATGTGTCTGTTTTTATGCTACTGCCATAATGTTTTGATTTATTATAGCTTCATAGTATATGATGTCTTTCTCTACATTCGTTCTTTTTGTTCAAGGTTGCTTTGGCTATTTAGGGTCTTTTGTGATAATATAAACTTTTTAGGACTGCTTTTTCTGTTTCTGTAAAAAAAATGTCATTGGAATTTTGACAGAGGTTGCGTTGAATCTAAAGATTGCTTTGGATGATATGGACATTTTTACTGTTATTCCAAACCATAAACAAGGAATATCTTCAGTTTTTTGTCCTCTTCATTTTCTTTCAACAGCATTTTATAGTTTTCAGTGTACAAATACTTCTTGGGCTAAGCCATTCTTGCATCACAAGTGTAAATCCCACTTGATGAGTAAATTTTCATTTTAATATGCTGTTGAATTCATTTTGCTAGTATTTTGTTGAGGATTTTTGCTACTATATTCATCAGAGATTTTAGCGTATAATTTTTTTTTCTTGTGCCCTTTTCTGGATTGATAGGGTCATGTTGACCTTCCAAAATGAGTTTGCAAGTTTTGCTTCTCTTCAAATTTTTTTTAAAGAGTTTAAGAAGATAGTTTTTAAATGCTTCTTAGAATTCAGAAGTGAAACTTTCAGGTCCTAGACTTTTCTTTGATGGGAGAGTTTTTGTTACTGATTCAGTCTCCTTACTCTTTATCAATCTGTTCAAAATTTCTGTTTGTTTATGATTCAGTCTTGGTAGGTTGTATGTTCTTAAAAATGTATCCCTCTTCCAATGTACTGAGCATATAATCCTTGAGTGTTATTGAATGAATGGATGGATGGATGGATGAATAAGAAAGGAAAAAGGAAATGATAAAGAGGCTGTTCAGAGGCTCTCTGAACTTTGGAATTGATAATAGCTGATTTCTGTGTAATTAGGTTTAATGGGGATCCCTGGGACTTTAATGATAGCTTGGAATTCATTCAGGACATTCTTAAAGATAATACTAGTGACTATGCTTCTTTTTGCTTTTCTTAGGTATTCAGACCTTCTTTAATTGGTGTTATAGAAAATCAAAATCAGTTCCTAAAATATAACCAGTGGCAGTATGACAGTTTCTAGGTCTTTGCAAAATTTTAAACCTTTTTTTTAACGAAGTAGGCTTTGTATGTTTATTCAATGTTTACAACTTTAATAATTATGTAGCCCTCAGTTGTTTAAGAGAATCCTGATAACATGGTATTTTTTTGTTTATTTGTTTTGTTTTTGTGTTTTTTAGCCTAGTAAATTTGTTGTTTCTGACAATCTTTTTGGGTACTGGGATTAAACCGAGGGGTGTTTTGCCAATGCGCTACAACAGGGTGTCATTAAGTTACTTAGAGCCTTGCTAAATGGCTAGACTGGGCTCGAACTTATGATCCTCCTGCCATAGCCTCCCAGGTTGCTGGGATTACAGGTGTGTACTACCATGCCCAGCTCTGACAATCTTTTTTTTTTTTTTTTTTTTAGTTGTAGTTGGACACAATACCTTTATTTTATTTATTTATGTTTATGTGGAGCTGAGGATCGAACCCAGGGCCACACATGTCACTGAACCACAACCCCAGGACCCCCTCCCCTCCCACCCAGCTCTGACATCAAGTGACAAACTGTAGCCTCAAACTTTAGTAAGCATAAAATCACCTGTGGCACTTTAAAAAATTGTGCAGTCTTAGATCTGACCCTTGGAGAGTCTAAATCAGAAGATCTGATGTTGGGTCCCTTAAACTACATTTTTAACAAGCTGCCTGATGGTTCTAGGTATAGGTGGTCAAGAACCACCACTTGAGAAATAATTCCTTAGACTTTATTACTTTTCATTAAAATTTATTTAGGAAGATACTAATTATTTTATATTTGGTTCTGTGGCACGCTATATAGGAATTCACAGAATCATGTAAGAAATGCAAAATTTGAGATACCATCCCAGAATTAAAATCTGCATTTGCATTATAGCTTGAGAAACACTGCTATAAAGTTAATCAGGAATTGAAGTTCCTTTTTTTCCCCAGAGTCTCTGAATTAGGTAAACAGTTCACTCCATTAATCTAACTCAATACAACATAAGGTGACCATTTGAATATATGACTTTTATTGTGTTGAGAAACAACTCTTGTCTATTTAAACAAATGTGCAATCCTGATTCTGACTCCTGGAGAGTCTGAATCAGAAGATCTAGTGTTGAGTTCATTAAGCTATATTTTTAACAAGCAGCCTTATGGTTCTAGGTACAAGTGGTCAAGAACCACCACTTCATTACCAAGGCTTTAAAGTTATGCAAAAACCTAGAAATTGTTTTATTGCCAATGGTCATATTTTAAGGGACTGACTCTTATATTATGACACCAATTAAAAATGATCTGAATATGAGTTTTTGACACCAAAAGAAAGCATACTCACTAGTATTATCTTTGAGAATATTCTGATTGAATTCCATTATATTATTCACAGGTGGGGCTGGTGTAGTGGCTCAGTGGTAGAGCATTTGCCTAGCATGTGTGAGGTACTGGGTTTGATTCTCAGCACCTCATATAAATAAACAAATTTCCATTGACAACTAAAAAATATTAAGAAAAATATTACTCACAGGTAATTAAACTTGCTTCCCCACCCCCCAGATAATCTTGGAGTTAAGTATATTAATTAATTAATTAATCTGACCCAGTACAACATGGGGTGACCAAATTGAGTATATGACTTTTATTGTGCTAAGAAATAACACCCCTCTATTTAAAAAAACAAAAGGACCCACTTTGGGGATGCTGAAGGCAAAAAAAAAGTTATGACACCAGATACCTTGCTCCTAGAATATGATGTGCTGAGTACATCATGGATGTGTATATAGCTAGAGTTAAATGTGATGTTAGCAAGTCCTTTTGGACTGTGCCTTGGCTCAGCTGGACCCTTGACTAAGTTGTGCAGAAAAAGGAACTATAGTGCAGAAATCCCAACTTGAATCCAGAACTTTTTTGAATTATCTTGTCTCCACTTCTATCTTGGTAATTTGCTGAGAGCCACGGCCGAGTCTGTATGGCCCCTGGCATTTTGCCAACAGTATTGATTGACAGGCGAGGCATTACTATCCGCCTCTGCTGCAACTTTTGAGTTCTCGCACTATTTTGGAGTTCTCGTGGAGATTTCTGGGGATTCCCGGAGAGTTCCCATTGGTTGGGGAAGTGCAGGAGGAGGGATTTCCGGGAGAGATTTTTCCTTTTTTAAAGTACTTTTAAGAAAAAAAGCAGGGCCTTGGAAGTTCTCTCAGCAATAATTGTGCTTTCTACCAAAATTATTATATCAGAAGCAAGGTTCTGCTTCTCATATAGTGTCTTTGTTTCTAGCATCACTTTTAGAAGACTATTACTTGCTCAGTTGCTCATCTTGCTTGTGAAAACATTGTTTAGTAAAACCAGTAACTAAACATCCTTCTGGTCAAATCAGTGCCCATCACAGGTTTTGTTAATTTTACTATTTATAGTTCTTGCAGTTTGTAAACACTTCCTTTTTTTGAGAGAGAGAGAGAGAGAGAGAGAAAGAATTTTTTAGTATTTACTTTTTAGTTTTCGGCGGACACAACATCTTTGTATGTGGTACTGAGGATCGAACCTGGGCCGCATAGATGCCAGGCGAGCCACATCCCCAGCCCCCACTTCTGCCGCAGTCTGGCTGGGCACAATAAGGAGCCACTTGTCAAAAGAAACTAACTTTATTTTTAGAACCACACACGCCAAACAAAACAGCCTCTCAGGAAAAACCCTCAGAGCCTCAACTGCCACCACCGGCTTTCCACAAGCCTCTCTCTCCCACACAAGCTTCTCTCCCCCTCCCACAATCCTCCTGCTCTTGAGGCCGATTGGCTGGGTCACGTGGGCGGAGCCAAAAAAGTCCCCCAATGAGCAGCTCCGTGGTCTGAAAGGGCAGGGAAACCGCCCAATGAGCATCACCGCAGAGGAGCCAATCAGCTAGATGTTGCTGGGGCCAAGGAGCCAATCAGCTAGATGTTGCTGGGGCCGCTGTGAGCCAATCATCAGCCAGCAGCTGGAAGTTTGCTGGCAGCTGGAAGTTTGCTGGGGCCCCTTTGGCTGTGGCTCTCAACATCTCCCCCTCTCTGTTTAAACAACAAGCATGTGGCTTAGGGACCTTGCCTGTTAGGCAGTCCAATTCAACATATGGTCCTTACCCGTCATCGGATGAACTGACCTCTAGGCGTCAGCCTCCTGTCTTAGGTTGGTACCACTGCAATTGGATCATACCCGTCACTGACTACCGGTCCAGCATACAGCCATACTTGTGGATAGGCCTTTGCACCTGTGGGGGGGTGAGGTTCTTTGCCTCACCTCTGTTGGCCCCCAAATTTTAGACCATCACTAGTAGAGGAGGATGCAAAATGCCATGACATTAAGCCAATTGAGGGCTCCTTTGAAAAATTGTACCACCGGTGACACCATCAGCAAAAATACTCCAGCACTACCACAATTCGCTGTACCAACAGATAGTTCACAATGCATACAGGTGAGCTCACAATGTGTCCAGGCAAGTTCTGCAAGCAGTTCAGTGATGGCTATTGTAGAAGCTGTAGATTGGTTTTATCTTTGACTTCACCAGCACTGGGATGAAGATAGGAATTCTGGCAATAATAATAAAATAACTTCCTTATTTTCTAACATAAGATAATGAATAACAGAACTTAAAGACATTTTCTGCGGAATCTACATTTTGATTATCCTTTTTTTTTCTCCACAGAAGACAAATTTTTCATAATAAATATTAATTTTTCACCCTTTATGTTATCTTCTCTTTACAGGATCCTTAAGAGTCTTAGAGAGTCAAGATGTTTACAAGTGACTATACCTGTTGTGTCCCATGCTCATGTGTCACTGACTAAACCATATTTGGCAGGCCTCTTTCCCAGTTACAAAATTGCTACTAAAAATATGAAAATTGCATTCCTAGAGTAAAACGATTTTCTTTTATATAATTTCATATGACAACTGATGCTAGAGAATAATATCAGGAACAGCATTGATCATTTCATATCAAAGAGCAGGAGCCTTTCAAAGTCATTAATGTGGTCAGTTTTTAACCCTCATTTGACCAAATTCTTTTTTTTTATATTCATTTATGTCTTGTTCTCCAGCTTTTTCATATCCAATATAGTTATGTTTTATATGACATGTTAACCAAAGTATATTTTAAAGTGCTACCAAAAAATTTTACAAATACCAACAGTTCAATGCCAACTTTTGATTACTCATTTTCAGTAAATCTCAAATTTGTGAACCCATATTTTAAAAGGCTCTTGAATTTAACTTTACTAATTTACCTAGTATAGTTAGTCTGATTTTCTTTGAGTATCCAGCAGATTAATTGAAGCCAGTTTCACCCAAGATTTATTTTTATTCTTTAAACAAAAGAATGTTTATGTTACATATGTATGACTTTCTAGTATAATCTTTAGGATTTGTCATAGTGATGAAAGCTAATATAACTCATAACTTTTCATTTTCCTTAACTTGTTGCATTATCATCATTCAAGTACATATCAAAGGTATAACTTATTTTTATATTTATATACGTTTTCTGGAATAAGGAATGTTATTGTACCATACAGCTATAGTACAGTTGCAGTTTCATAGTTATACTGTGTTAAAACTTCTTAGTACAGTTTCTAAGTGGGAGCAAACACAGAAACTCACAGAGGTAATAACAGAAACCAATTATTTAGTTTATCATGAAGGAAAAAAGAAAAGTAAAGCTGTTGTTCATAGTTGCCAACATTCGAATCATTGTCTTAAGACTAGACATCCTAAGCTTGTTCTACCAATATACAATTCTTTTGGGCATATCAGATTACTGCAGAACACTGTTCTCAAAAGGTGGTTGCTAGATCAATAACAACAACATCACTTGGGAAATTGTTAGAAGTATATGTTATTTGGTCTCGCCCCAGATCTGTGATTATCAGAAATTCCAGGGTCAGGACCCTAGCAATCTGGGGTTTTTGTTTGTTTTCTTTCTTTGTTTTTTGAGACAGGGTCTCACTATGCTATCCAGGCTGGCCTGGAACTCGAGTTCAAGGCCTGCCTCAACTTCAGGAATAGTTGGGACTACAGGCATGTGCCTCATACCTGACTGCAGCCTGTGTTTTGTTTTTAATATTTTTTTAGTTATCAATGGACCTTTATTTTATTTATTTCTATATGGTGCTGAGAATTGAACACCAGTGCCTCACACATACTAGGCAAGCACTCCACCACTGAGCCACAACCCCAGCCTAGCCTGTGTTTTAATAAGCCCTTCAAGTCAAGGGTTAAATGCTAAAGTTTGATGACTGCCTTAAAATACAGAAAATGTTATGATAGTTATATATCAATAAAATGTATATACACATATGTAAATAAAATTTATTTATGTGTCAGTACAATTTCTATAACAGGTTCAGGACATTAATTAATTTTGACAGTTTACAAAGTAAAGAATTTATCTAAATTTTAAAGTTCTAGTTTTGGAGAACCAGTATCTTAAAATCTTCATAGTTACCACTTTCCATTGGAAGTCTTATTGGTTTGCTTGTGGATGTATAGAAAAAATAATACTTGGTATAACATTTCTTCCCCCTTAAAAACGTTTTTAACTGAAAAATTTTATATTACTTTTTAGGAATTATTTGGGGTGGGTGGGAGGTAAAATGATGATCAATATGAAAACATTTTATTAAGCTTTTACTAAACAGTTTTTTAAATTACAGTGAATTTCCCCCAAGAAAATAAAGGAATAAAAATTTCAGGAAATAGCGAAAGGTAGGTCAGGGAGCATGAGAAAGACTTAGAAAAATAGTCCTCATCTCTTCCCATTATTAATTAATTAATGTATTTGTTTTTGTGATATAGGGGGTTGAACTCAGGGCCTGTTCATGCTCAGCAAATATACTACCACTGAGCTACATTCCAATTCCACCCCCCGCCACTTTTTAAAAAAATTTTGAAACAGGGTCTCACCAAATGGCCCTGGCTGGACTTGAACTTGTGATCCTCCTGCCTTAGTCTTCCAAGTTGCTGGACCTACAAGCATGTGATATCAATATGCCCTGCTAATTTTTTGACCTTCTTGTCTGTCTTAGACCATTTTCCATTGCTATAATAAAATATCAGAGGTTGAGCAGTGTATTATGAAAAGAGATTTATTTATTTCACTGTGTTGGAGGTCCAGGAACTTCCAGAGAACTGATCTAAGAACTGACCAGAGCTAGCTTCTGCTTAGCTCTGGCAAGGGCCTCATGGTGGATAGCATCATAGTGTCAGAAGAGATCACATGGTAAAAGAAAAGGACAGAGGGGTCAGTCTTGCTCTTGCTCTCAGAATGAACTAACCAGCTTTGGTCCCAGGAGAACTCTGGTCTCTTTCAGATGTGCCTCTGATGATCTAATTACCTTGCTGTAAGACCCACCTTTAAATGTTCCACTGTGTCTCAACATTGCTGTACCAGGGACCAAGCTTCCAACTTGGGTTCACACTTAAAGCATATCTAAACCATAGCATTGTCTTAAGATCTGAAGGAAAATCCAGTCCATTGACATTGTAGGATACATAGTCAGTTTACAAGCCTACACATCTTAAAGCTAAGTATGTCAGAAGTAGTAATTTAATGATAATATCTATTAGGATTCTCTAGAGGAACAAAATCAATAGAATATATATATATATATATATATATATATATATATATATATATATATATATATATATATATGAGGGGATTTATTAGATTTTGGTTTACATGATTACACTCTGGATAATTCCACAATGGCTGTCTACAAGCTGAAAAGCTGGGGAAACCAATAGCTCAATCCAAGAAACTGGACACCTCAGAATAAGAAGGGCCAATCTTAGAGCCCCAGTCTGAGACTGAGGCATGGAAGTTCCCTCAAGAGTTGCTGGTGTGAGTTTCACATTCAGAAGCTAAAGAACCTGGAGTTTTATGTTCCCAGATGATGGCAGCAGCAAAAAAATGTACCCAACCAAGAAGAATTGAGCATATGGACAGGCAAGGTTTCCCTTTTTGTTTTTTGTTTCACTTAGTCCCTAGCCTATTAGATTGGTGCAACCCACATTCAAAGGGAGGTCTTTCCCTCTTGGTTTGCTGACCCACATGCCAGTCATCCATCTCTGGAAACACCCTCACAGACATACCCAGAAATGTGCTTTACCAATTTTCTGGGCATTTCACAATCCAGTCAAGTTCACAACCGTAATTAACCATCATATTATCTAATGTTCATATTAAGTAGCATCCCTTAAAGGATCCCTGATTTTTATTAGGATAACAGAGCTGCCTATGAATCACATAACCAGTTTTTCTGCATTTTAAAATAATTTATAGTATAATGTTTTGTACAAAAAAGGTAGTCTACTTTTGAATTCAGAGAAATACAAGGTTTGAATTTAAGTTCAATAATTTACTTCATATGACCCATAGGCAGGTTTCCTGACCTTCCTAAATAGTAGTTTATTCATTTGTAAGCTCTACCTCATAAGGACGTTTTTTGTGGATTAAATGAAATTATAACCATGTTGTGCAATTAATAAAAGTTTCAGTCTTCATCTGTGTTTAAAAACTATTAGCTGTCTTTATATTTTCCTTCCTTTTGCTTTCCCTGCTTACTTTAGTAACACATTTTTTAATTTAGTAAAATAAATAAATAAATTTAATTGAGTAAAAAAATGTATTCTGAGCCCATTTCTGATCTATTCTAGGGGTGGATGCAGCTTTGATGTATATGCTTTTTGAATCTAAAATAAAACAATTCTAGTTAATTTGTTAGTCTTGTTTTACATTTCATTTATATTATAGTATGTGTGTGTGTGTGTATATATATATATATATACACATATATATATGTATATATATATATACACACACACACACACACACATATACATATATATCAGTATTAAATTGTAGTATCATTGTTCTAAATTTACATTTTCCTCCTAATATAGACAGTAAAGATGGTTACTGATAATTGCTCTTGTGCTTTCCCAGAGATTTTTGTTGAAGTCATTTATTGTATTGAATTGTGCTTTAAGAGTTTTGTTTTATTTTTAGTTTTTTTTTTTTTTTTTTTTTTTTTTAAAATCAGAGTTTTTTAATATTTATTTTTTAGTTATCGGCGGATACAACATCTTCGTTTTGTATGTGGTGCTGAGGATCAAACCCGGGCCGCACGCATGCCAGGCGAGCGCGCTACCGCTTGAGCCACATCCCCAGCCCTATTTTTAGTTTTTTGATTGTCATTTTAAGAATTTTAAAACTTCCAGAGAAATTATTTTAGTTATCTTTAGATTTTTCTATTATTTGAAGTAAGAATTTATCAAATAGTAATTTCATTTTGATAGCAAAATTTCCATGGTTATAATAATGCCTTTTGTTTATAAAATACCTTTTTCCAAACACCAGAATTATCATCTATTTTCATTACATGGTTTTTATATTTCACAACTAAGTGACTTTTACATTGTCCCAGTCTTGTATGTCACCGACAAAGCAAGACCCAGATTTTCAGACTGCAGAATAGATCTCTTAGCTAAATCCAGTTGGAGCTCTGAGTTTGATTTAATTTTTTACTTCGGTAGTTAAACTTCCTTATAATTTTTTTCACAGGCTAGCTTTGGAAATATGCACCAGAATTTTAACAGCCTACAGACATATTTCAGCATCCTACTCTCTATGTGAAAAATATAACTGTGGGGGGAAAAAGCTGTTTTTCTAAATCATTTGCTATTCACGAAAAGCAATTTTTCTGAGCAAATGTATTCAAACTGATAAAAAAAATGATGTTTGAAAACAATGATATGTGAGCTGGGCTCACAGTGATAAATCCCTGTAGTCCCAGTTATTGGGGAGGCTAAGGCAGGAGGATTTCTTGAGTTCTGCCTGGACATGGTGAGACCCTATTAAGAAAAAAAAAAAGAGAAAAAGAAAAGAAAATGCCATCCCATCCCTAAGAACTTTTTTTAATAAGACATTGTTTAAAGATCTTACAGCTATTACCATTTGACCCAGCTATTCCCCTTCTCGGTCTATTCCCTAAAGACCTAAAAAGAGCATGCTACAGGGACACTGCTACATCGATGTTCATAGCAGCACAATTCACAATAGCTAGACTGTGGAACCAACCTAGATGCCCTTCAATGGATGAATGGATAAAAAAAATGTGGCATTTATACACAATGGAGTATTACTCTGCATTAAAAAATGACAAAATCATAGAATTTACAGGGAAATGGATGGCATTAGAGCAGATTATGCTAAGTGAAGCTAGCCAATCCCTAAAAAACAAATGCCAAATGTCTTCTTTGATATAAGGAGAGTAACTAAGAACAGAGTAGGGTCGAAGAGCATGAGAAGAAGATTAACATTAAACAGGGATGAGAGGTGGGAGGGAAAGGGAGAGAGAAGGGAAAATGCATGGAAATGGAAGGAGACCCTCAGAGTTATACAAAAGTACATACAAGAGGAAGTGAGGGGAAGGGGAAAAATAATATAAGGGGGACAAACGAATGTCAGTAGAGGGAGCAGAGAGAGAAGAGGGGAGGGGAGGGGAGGGGAGGGGGGATAGTAGAGGATAGGAAAGGCAGCAGAATACAACAGACACTAGTATGGCAATATGTAAATCAATGGATGTGTAACTGATGTGATTCTGCAATCTGTATATGGGGTAAAAATGGGAGCTCATAACCCACTTGAATCAAATTGTGAAATATGATATATCAAGAACTATGTAATGTTTTGAACAGCCAACAATAAAAAATTTAAAAAAATAAAAAAAAAAAAAAGATCTTACAGCTATTATACTTTTAAAAGAGAAGAACATATAGTCAAAAAAACAGGGAATTATTTTCTAAAGGTCTGAGACTATAACTGGGTGTGTATTTGTGTATAGGCATAGTTAAAGATGGGAGTAAATCTCCCAAGTTGAAAGCGTAGTGACAGTTGACGTAGAGAATGGTAAGATCTCAGACTGGGGATATAGTTCAGAGGTTAGAATGCTTGTCTAGCATGTACTAGTTCTGGGTTTGACCCCTAGTACCACAAAAAAAAAAAAAAGGAAGGGAGGGAGGGAGGGAGGAAGGAAGGAAAACAGAATGGTAAGATCACTTAAGGCTTCTTTTCCAGTTGGCTTATATACATTGCTGAAGACTGGATTTTTTTTTTTTTCTCTTTTGGGAATCTCTGGGAAAGCCTAAGAGAACAGACTTCTGGAATAGTGGTATTTATAAATGCCAAGTGAAAACAGGCCTATATTATACCCTACAAGGGAAGTCTGTATCAATAAGGCTTAGTATGTGTGTGTGTGTGTGTGTGTGTGTGTGTATGCATATACATACACATATACCTATACATACACATACATACAGAGCTTCCAAACCAAATTTTAGTATTATGTTTTTAAATACGAAAGGAAAACTAAGTAACACTAGATATTTGAAGAATATCTCTGACATCAAAGTAATTTAGAACAAAAGGGACCCAGAAAAGCACCGTGTAGACAACAAGAAAAGAAAGGGGGGGGGAACCTTTTAAAGTCTAAAATTGATATTCTGAATGGAAATAAAGAAGATATTGCAGGGATGAAATATAATAGGGGGCCTACTAAAAAGGAACACAGGAACATTCATAGAACAAAAAAGGGCTCTGGGAAATTGGAAGTATTATATCTCTCAGAATAAAGTTGAGACATTCCAACAAAGTAGGGAAAAAGAAACAGAAAAAAATATAATGTAAGAGGTTTAACTTCTATTAGGGCTGTAGAAAGAACAAAAAAGGGAATACAAAACCAAGGACACAAGTATCTAGATTGAAAGAGCCCACCAAATGTTCTGCATAATGAAAGAAAGAAAAAAGATCTACATCAGAGCACCTTGTGGTATTTCAGAATACTGATATCATAGACAGTGCATTGACAAATTTGCTGTAGGGTTGTGGTGCATGAAATAGATCATGAAACTATATGATTGGTACAGCAAGAATTCTCCAATGAAGTGGTAACCAAACTTTTGAATGGTGACATGACTCTCCCCCAGTCCAATGATATATAAAAGACATCAGTCCAGGCTGATTTTTTACTCTGTATTAGGTATGTAAGCCACTAAATATGGGTGGGCCTCTGTAACAGGTATGGGAGGCACCCAGAAAGTAACTTGTATTTTTAAATTGTATATCCTTTGCATTATCTATTTGCTGCTTAGGTACCGAAGTGAAAGCAATATTTAGTTTATATGGCTTTTTTCTTGTTAATCCAGACTTTGTGATCTGCCCTAGGTCAAACAAGGATAAAGAGAAAATCCCAACAGTGTGCAGAAAGGGAAGGAAAGAAAGGCCTCAAATGTATCAGATTTTTCTACAGCAGTACTGGTAGTTTGAAGACTATGGAGCAAACCTTGAAAACTCTTAGGGAAAAAGTTTCAATCAAAAATTTTATGCTGGGACTGGGGATGTAGCTCAGTGGTAGAGCACTTACCTAGCATGTATGAGGCCCTGGATTCAATCCCCAGTACTGGGGGAAAAAGTTATGCTGAATGAAACTATCAGCCAAATGTTAGGCTAGAGTTCACTTTCAGACATGTAAGACCTATATCCTTTTTTAGGAAGCAACTCAAGCAAAGATATACCTAGATCTAGGTAAATAGGGATCTAAGTAGGAAAATCAAACACAGAAGAATAGCAAAAGGAATTCTCTTATGATGATGAAGAAAAATGTCAAGAACGGTGACTGTAACAGACCTAGAGAACAAGTGGACTGGGTTGCAGCAGACAGACAGGGGATACCATTAAGCATTTTTTTATTGGTACATTATAATTATACACAATAGTAGGATTCATTGTTATATTCATACTTGCACACAATAGAAGAGTATAATTTTGTCAGTTTTGTTCCACACTAACCAATAAGCATTTTTTAAAGAAAATTTGGGGGATAAGGGCTCATGTGTTACAGGCTTGTTTCCTAGGCTAGCACCGTTGGGAGGTGGTAGAGCCTTTAGGAGATAGGGCCCAGTTGGAGGTCTTTATATTATTCAGTATGTGCCCTAGAACCAGAGGATATGGGTACCCTCCCCCTTTCTTTCTTTTGCTTCACAGCCATGAGGCTTTACCTGGATATTTGCTCCTGTCATGATGTGCCACCATAGGCCCAAAGCAATAAGGCTAACCAGTCATGGATTTAGACCCCTACAGCTGTGAGACAAAATAAATCTTCTCTTTAAATGTTATCTCAGATATTTTTTGTAGTAATCAAGAGCTGACCAGTATAGAGTGCCTGGTTTGTTTCAAACAAGAGGAGATTGAATTTCAGTTGTTAGAATTTGGGGTTAATTCATAGGTACATAGAAAACTGGGAAAATTCAGGGGAAATAAAAAATTATTTAAATAGTACATTACCTATTTATGTGTATTTATACGGTCCTCAAAATGTAAACATTATTTAATTTATTTCCTCAGAGAAGATGATATAGGTATATAGGGAGGGTGTTGGAGGAAAATTTATACAGTGGGATTGTGAGGGATATAAAAAATTAAAATAGGCATTGTCCATGGTAGGAATGTTAAAATTTTGAAATTCTAGAAACAGCAGTATAAATATGTATAAACATAGCAGAAAACACCAGAATCATTGCTAAGAGTAGACAGTGATTGCCTCTAGGAAACAAGTACTGGGAATTAGGAGAAATTAGACATCCACATTTTTGAGTGCTAATTGATATTTTACTTGCATCCTAAAGTCACTATCCATCTTTCTTCAGGCTTTTAGAGTCATCTTATGTCTATTTTATAATGGACATATATATAATATCCAGAGTTTTTAGTTGTACTTAGCAGAAGCAATATGGAAAAATACATCTATCCTTTTTCCTGGAAGCAGAAATCACCAGTTGGCATTTCTTTATAATTAAATAAATTTACTTCTTTAATTAAAATTAACAATTTTTAAAAGATAAACTGTAAGTCATATAAAAATAACATGACTTCAAAATGAAAAGCATTAGAAAACATTCTCTTTCTGACCTTCCTGGGTTACATAATAATGGCTAAAATGAAATGATTTTTATTGCATTTTATATTAACAAAATTTTTATAAACATAGTTTTTGAAAACAAAAAGAAAATACCTAAGTACAGAGTGTTTTTATAATGTGGTAGATTTGAAAGGAAAGTTTCAAAAGTATAGAAACTATCAGCAGTCATCAAAATACCTTTATTTAACAGGCAATTTTATGTTCTTTCTGACTGATATTCTTTAGCTTATGGGAAGCACCATGAATAATATCATTGTAGTTTGTTAGATAGTTATAGATTAATATTTTAAATAATTAGTGTTAAATAATACTCTAAAGATTTGACCTTAAGAATTTTACTTTTTATCATATTTCATATTGAATGTTGAATGTTTTTAGAAGTTTTTTTATAGTTTGCATTTACCATTTTATTATGTATTAAAGGATATTATTCCTAGAATATTCTTTTAAATTTTATATTGCTCAGTGTTTAAAAAATCTTTTACAGATTATTTTTCATAATATCTGATACTTTTTACATTCATAGCAATGACTGTTCTCATACAAAGTGATGGTACTGTATGTGGATATTGCATGAAGGGCTTTATTTGATAAGGATGATGTCATTGTGTGGGATGGCCTGAAGGAGTTATTAGAAGAACATAAGACTTTTGAGTGCTAGCATTTCTTAATAAATACCATACTGTTCAAACCATTAAACTGTATTTGGACTGGAAGGAACCTAAGTTTTCCTGGCTTAGTTATTGAGGTTTGAAGAAATAAATCTTACTGTCAGAATTACATGATTGAATAGAAGAAAATATTAAAACATTTTTTTCCCCTACAAAGAAAGATGGAGTTAGGAAGGAAAGAATTGAATAAACAACTTCCAGTCTCTCTTATATAATTGTAGTACTAATTTTTGAGATTTGGAATTCAGGAATACTTTGGATTTTTGGTACTGTGATTTGTGTAATGTTCAGTTTATTGATGAAGCATATTTATTAGAAAAGCCTATGATTTTAGAGATTTGTAACAGACATATCACTAAAAAAAGATGGATTACATTTCTTCTCTATTTTCATTACAACACATTTGATGAAAATATACATAAATTTATCATTTTAACTATTTTAAGTGTATAGTTTACTGGTATTAAGTACAGTCACATGGTCGTATAATCATCATGACTCTGTCTATAAAACGTTTTCATCATTTTAAACTCTATATCAATTAAACAACTACTCCTCATTCCTTCCTCCCACCCCAGCTCCTGGTAACCATCCTACTTTATGTATTCATGACTGAATATTTTAGGCACCTCATGTAAATGGAATCAGACATATTTATCCTTTGAGGTGTGGCCTATTTCACATACTATGTTTTCAAGGTTCATCCATGTTGAAACATGTATCAGAACTATGTTCCTTTTTTAAGGCTGAATAATGTTATATTGTATGCCAAATTTTGTTTTTTCTTTCATTTACTGATGGACATTTGGGTTATTTATACCTATTGGTTTTTGTGAATAATGTTGCTGTGAATATTGACATACAAATAATGTTCAAGTTTTTGCCTTCAGATATTTTTGTTGTATATCCATAAGTAGAATTGCTGGATCATAATTATCATAAACACATTTCTGTACTTAATTTTTTTAGGAAATTTTATATTCTTTTCTATAGTGGCTCTACCATTTTACTCCCCACCATCACTATGCAAGTGTTTCAGTGTCTCCGTCTCCTTCCGTCACTTGTTATTTTCTGATTTTTTTTTTCCTGTAGCCATTCTGATGGGGTGAGAAGTGGTATCTCATTATGGCTTTGATTAGTATTTCCCTAATGATTGGTAATACTGAGAAACTTTTTCTTACATTTATTGATCATTTGTATATCTTATTTGGAAAAATGTTCAAATCCTTTGCCCATTTTTAAATTGTCTTTTAAATATTATTATTATGAGTTTTAGGGGGTACTTTTTATATTCTGGATTTTAATTCTTTATCAGATTACCCACCTTACTTATAATTCCTATTGCAGAGCATTGGGTGACAGCATAAATGTATCTGACAGGATGTGTAGATGTGTTTCCACAACATTTTCTGTATAACAGTATCCTTTATCCTTTCTGGTGCCTCTGTTCATGGATCCCCCATTTTAAAAATTAATTGTTTAGTTACATGCCAAATGAACTGTTTATTCAGAAATACTTAATCTAATTTTTAAGAAAACATATACAATAGCAACTTAGAGATTTGATTAACATGAAATATCCAGTGTTAGCACACTATGTTAACTTAATTCCAGAAAATAAACTTGACCTTTTAATAAATCTGAGATTGGAAGGCTGAGGCAGGCAGATTTCAAGTATAAGGCTGACCCAGACGAGACTGTGTCTCAAAAAAATACAAATAAATGGGGCTGGGATGTTCCTCAGTAGTAAAGAGCTCTCCTAGAATGGGTGAGTCTTTGGGTTCTGTCCCCAGAATCTCCTTGAAAAGCCTGAGAATAATGTGTTTTGTTAGTTGCAAACGCCACAAAACGTCTTGGTCTCAAGAAATTTTTAACTTAATGAGGAACACTATGTGATAACGATTGTGGTAAAGTAATGGAATACAACGTGAGAACCTGAGTGCAAATCAGGGGAAGTATAAAGAGATGGTTCTTTGAAGGAGGGGCAGGAATTTACCAAATTATCATGACTTGGGGAGCTCAAAGTTCACTATTACTTTGAGAGGATCCCAAGGTTAAAAATGGCTGGCACATATGACTGAAAATCTGAGAGGGAGGAATGGTCAGCACCTCTGAATGAGAGAGAATGAAATTGAGAACATTGTGAACTGAGCATACTTAAAAGTGTCTGACTACAGACATTTATGATAACACACAGTACACAATGACCCAGACATCTATTTTTTTTAAACAAGAGGTTTGGGAAGTATGTTCTTTGGTTCCTTTTCCCTGTGTACTTTATATTACTTGCTTATACAGAACAGCTGGCAAAACTGAACTCCATGTAGAACTGAATGATTTCAACATTATCTGTTGTGGGTGTATAGAATAATAAGTTATTTAAATTGAAAATATTTGTATTGATTAGTTCAACTGAATTTACTTTGGTTGTGATCCAGATAAGTGGTTCCTTTTAACAGATATGTTACCATATTAATTTTTCTGAGAGCTCATGAACGAAAGTAAGAAGAATAGGAGTGAAAAAGAGTATAACTGGATAGAGTGGGTCAGTTGTGATCTCAGGCTCCTGTGGAATAAAAGTCACTTGTCTGTGAAAAAAAGAAAGTTACTTCAGGCAGTTTAGGAAGAATCAAGAGTAATGATTGCAACACTACAATCTGAAATACTACATCTGAAAAATGTGTCTGTATCTGAAAGAAAAGTTGAAATTTTGCCAGCTTCTAAGGAGAAATGAAGTTTTTATTGAGCTAAACATAGAAATATTGCTTAGATATTTGTAATTATTTAAAAAATTTTTGCTATTAACAAGCCATTGTAATATAAGGAATCTAGCATTTTTAAAGATTTCTTTTTCTTGCCACTTATGAGAAGTATACAGTATCATATCAGTAAAGTAATTATATTGCCTTTCTTTTCCTTGTGATCTTCATAGCCTCCAACAGAAGTAGACAGGAAACTAGTTAGAGAGAAAATGCCTTGGCAATTAATAAGTGTTTCCCAATAGTTTTTCCCAGGATTAAGAATGCACATTTAGGGCTGGTGTGTAGCTCATTGATAGCACTTGCCTGGCATGTGTGAGGCCCTAGGTTCTATTCCCAGCACCATTCAAACAAACAAACAAAAACCCGAATATACATTTCTGTTATGTCTTTGGGTTGCATGTTGTTTCCAGAAAGTAGCTTCTAATTAACAAAATTATAAAACTATCGAACCATTAGTAAAAGAGATAATTTAGAATAGAGTACCTCTTAGCATGTGTCACCTACCAAAAAAAGGTAAGATACTTTAAAGCATGGCACTGAACTTGCTAGGGAGGGAGATTCTGCAGTGTTCTAGAGATTAAGATAGCAATAAATTGTAGAACCAGGAGTACAATCTCAATTCATCTCAATTAAATATTTTTCTTTAATTGTTTCAGGGTATGGCTTTGAAAACCTTTTTAGCACATGCCTGTAATTACACCTACTTGGAAGGTTGAGGCAAGAGGCTAAGATAGGAGGATTGGAAGTTCAAGGCCAGCATGGGCAACTTTGCAATTCTCTGTCTGAAAATTTTTAAAAATTGTAGAAGGCCTGAGCATGTAGCTCAGTGGTAGAGCACTTACTTGGCATGTATAAAGTCCTGATTGGAATCTCCAGTGCCAAATCAGAAAGAAAGAAAGGGAAAAAAGAAAGAAGAGGGGCCTAGCCTATTTGAGGCTGTGGGTTCAATCCTTAGCATCACATAAAAAATAAACAAAGTATAGATATGCTGTCCATACACAACTACTAAAAAAATTTAAAAAAATTAAAAAAATATTTTGGCAGATTATGTGATCAGCAATCTTGAAAGTTGATTTAAGACTTTTTTTTTGGTGGGGGGGGGGGTACCAGGGATTGAACTCAGGGGCACTCAACCACTAAACCATATTCCCAGCCCTATTTTGTGTTTTTATTTAGAGACAGAGTCTCACTGAGTTGCTTAGGGCCTCACTTTTGCTGTGACTTTGAACTTGAGATCCTGCTGCCTCAGCCTCCCGAGCCACTGGGATAACCAGCATGCACTACTATGCATGGCAATTTAAGACATTTTAAAGGAGGAAAAACTATTGTAGAAGTCTGTAGACTCTAAAATTGAGTCCATTGTTTGTTTTTCAATCTGTTTTTTTCTTTTCTTTTCCTGGTACCAGGGATTAACCACTGAGCCACATCCTCAGCCCACTTTTTATTTTTTATTGTGAGACAGGGGTTCTCACTAAATTGCTAAGGACCTCACTAGTTACTGAAGCTGAGTTTGAATTTGGGAACCTCCTGCCGTAGCCTCCTGAGCAGTTGGTATTACAGGTGTGGGCTACTGTGCCCAACTGTTTTTCAGGCTTATGTGAACCCAGAACCCATTCAAGACAGAAATTGCTGTTCTTTTTTTTTTTTTTTTCCCTTCTTTTTTTCAAAAGCTGATTGCCCAGCTAGGTTTAGCTGACAGAGCACTTACATAGCCTGTGTGAGGCACTGGGTTTGATCCTTAGCGCCACATAAAAATAAATAAAATAAAGGCATGCTGTCCAAAAAAAAAAAAAGTTTGCCCTTTCTTGTTTCCTTTGCATTATATGAAAAGGAAAAATATATAATGTATTTGAATAATACCTAAAAATAAATGAGGGGAGAATAATTAGGCAGAAAATTACTGGACTATATATGTATATATCTAAATATGTGCATACCTTTTCTTATTATTAAGATAGAGGGCTTGGGGTGAAACTCAATAACACATGTTTAGCATGCCCAGTGCCCTGGCTTCAATCCCTAGCACTATCCCCAAGAATTTAAGATTAACATTTAGTGATTTTTGTTGTCATGTATTTCCTAACTTCAAAAAACAGAAGTCTCCCAACAGATAGCCACATGTACTTATAGGTATTTTAAAACCATTAAGTACCTTTTATATCACTTTACTGTTCGTTATAGTTTGTTTCTCTAATTGTTCTGCTAGAGCAGGACTAGAGTCCTCTTCTGTGGTCTTCAGTAGCAATGTTTTTTTTTTTTTTTTTGTTGTTGTTGTTGTTATTTTTACTATCTTCCAGCGGCCACTAACCCTGTGAGGCCCCTAAGATTCTAAAGCCAGTGCCAGATGTTTTAGGGTTTTGTTAGGGTAGTACTCCACTTCAGGTACCAATTTCTGGTTTGCTTTTCTGTTGATGCTTAATGAGCCACTCCAAAACCCTCCAAAATTTAGTAGTTTAAAACAATAGCATTCATTTAATTCTGCATTTACCTTCAGAATTGCTGGTTTATCTCCTCCTCTCCCCCCACACCCAAATCTACTTGCCACAAAAGTTTCTGTTACACAAAGGTAAGAAATAGCTGATTTCAGAACTAGGGCAAAGAAGTTACAAAATAAGCCTGAAATATCTTGTACCAGAATAAAAGGAATTTCTGTTTGTTTGTTTGTTTGTTTTGTTTTCTTTAATGGTGACATATCAAAAAGATACAGCAGCTAGTCTGAAGCAGAATTCCCATAAGCACAAATCTGGGACAATATGAACACTAAAATAGATAAGGACTTTACTGGATTATATAAACCACTGAGTAAAATGAAAATCTGTAAATCCATGCAGATAAGAAATAAATAGATAAATAAATTTTCATGTATATTTTTAAATAGAAAGGAATATCATAAATTAAACATTTTTGTACATCAGAATAGATAAAAAGCCTAAGGCCATTATATTGTAAATATTCCTGAAGCACTCTGTTTTTACAATTGTAATTCATCTCAGATTTTATGTATTTATTTACATCTTTTGTTTTCATTTGTGTATCTATTGAGTCATTTATTTTAATTTTTCTTTAATTTTACTTAACTAATACATATGACAGTGTACATATTTATGGAATATCAGGTGATATTAACATGTTATACATTGTATAATGTTTAAATTAGGTTAAGCATATTTATCTCTGTAAACTTTTATTTCTTTGTGGTAAAAACATTCAAACTCCTGTCTTCTGCCTTTGAGATATATCGTCCTCCTATCCTCCTGTGCAAGAGCTTACCAGAACCTCTTTCTTCTATTTAACCATAACTTAGTATCTCTCCCCTTCCCTCCCACCCTCCTATACTCCCAGCCTCTGGTAACCGCTATTGTACTCTCATCTTCTATGAGACCAACCATTATTTATATTCCTCATGTGAAATTGTGCAGTACTTGTCTTTGCCTATTTTACTTTATAAAATGATCTTCAGTTTCACCATATTGTCACAGATGACAAAATTTCATTTCTTTTTTATGGCTGAATAATACTCCATCCCGTATATGTACCATATTTTCATTATCCTTTCATCAATTGATGGACACTTGTTTCCATTTATTGGCTATTGTGAATAGTGTTACAGTAAAAATGGAAGAAATATGTCTCTGAAGCTGTTTTTTAATCATAAAATATGTATCTGTAGGTAAACATTTTGTTCTACTTAATAGTTAGATTTGTTTTATTTTACCACAAAACTTACTTATTTGGAAATAACTTGTCTTTTCTTCTTCCTCCTTCTCTACTACCCCCCACTCCCAAGATAGGGACTTAGTATATTGCCCAAGCTGGCCTTGAACATTTGGGCTCAAGCAGTTTGCCTGCCTCAACCTCCTTAGAAAATAAGTTATTTTCAAACCAGGTTATAAAGTACTTTTCTTTTCTTTTTCAGTACTGGAGATAGAACTCAGGGCACTTAGCACTGAGCTACAGCCCAAGTCCTTTTTATTATGCTTTATTTAGATACAGGGTCTTGCTAGCTAAATTGCTGAGGCTAACCTCAAACTTGCAATCCTCCTGCCTCAGCAGGAGGATTGTGATCCCAAATCCTCCTGAGTTGTGATCCCAAATCCTGCTGAGTTGTTGGAATCACAGGTGTATACCACCATGCCCAGAAGCTTATATAGTATTTCTTCAAACCAAAAAACCATAAAATTAAAATTGTATCTTAATCATTCCACATTGTATACATAAAATATCACAGTATAACCTGTAAATGTATACAATTATGATTTGTCTATCAGGAATAATAAT
Organism: Marmota monax; assembly: GCF_021218885.2. Taxonomy (NCBI): domain Eukaryota; kingdom Metazoa; phylum Chordata; class Mammalia; order Rodentia; family Sciuridae; genus Marmota; species Marmota monax. The sequence goes on along the minus strand of NW_026693473.1, from coordinate 6,966,931 downwards.
AAAATTTGCTGTGTGAGCATAAAGTGATCAAACTTAGGCTTCTTCTCCCATTTATATTGAAGATTTTTTTTTTTTTTTACTGTAGTTTAGATTCCTCCCTCCACCCCTGCCCCAGCCCTAACTCTCACTCTTGAGTGTTGCCCAGGCTGATCTTGCACTCAAAAGCCTCCTGTTCAGCCTCCAAAGTAACTGGGGTTATAGGTGTGCAGCACCATGCTCAGCTAAATTTTTAGGCTTTTTTTTTTTTTTTTGCTTAGCATATTATTTAAAAACCTAAATATCTTTAGAAAAAGTTTAATTTTGAGGGTAAGCTTTTTGTAAATCAAGAAAATAATAAGGAGTTTGCAAAAGAGATAAACTTTTTTCATTGTAATATTTATTTTAATCAATTGAAACATCCGTGATATTTCCTTGTACCCAAAAATTTCTCATATTTATAAATGTATCAGGCCAAAACAGGCTTTTTGTGCTTTGGTCAACTGAATTATACTTTCAAGGGCAATACCAAAGATTGATAAGAGTTGTTGGCATGTGTCACTCACATTAGAAGAAAAGAGAATGGCTTTTGAAAGACCAAGGCCACATTCAGAATATGATACATAGAAGTAACTTAATAGCTTAATTGAAAAATTTTTTATGATCCAGTTTGTGGCTTTTTATAGTACTTGGCAAATCTCAGTTGAGCTTGCAGTCTAGAAAACAACCTAAGATTGATTACACTGACAGAGATAGAAACTTGCGAGGCTTGTGTAACCATACTGGTATTATCTGTATGTGTGAAGTCAAAAGGGGCTAACTCTAGAGACACAAACATACAGTAACCTCTCCAGGATAAGGAAGGATAAGGAAACTTTTAAATATTTTAATACAAATCTTAAATATATATGTAATTATATAATATATTTTTCTGCCTTTTAAAAGTAGAGAATAATTGGAAGGAGTTGTTATTTGTTCTTATGTTTTTCTCTCTCTATTTTTGGTACCAAGTATCAAACCCAGGAGCACTTAACCACTGAGCCACATCCTCGGCCCTTTTTTGCATTTTATTTAGAGACAGGGTCTCACTGAGTTGCTTAGAGCCTCATTAAGTTGCTGAAGCTGGCTTTGAACCTGCAATCTTCCTGTCTCAGCCTCCCAAGCTGCTGGGATTACAGGTGTATATCACCCAGCCTGGCTGTTCATTTTTGATCTGTTGCTGTCACCTTTAGGAATCTGGTGTATGCTGATGTTTTTGCATTTTACTCTATATAAATTTTCTAAGTGTTATTTGATTTGATTCATTAGAATAATCTTAAGAGGCAATGATAGAGGAGAATAAGAAATGCATGGATTATTATAATGTCTTGGGCCAAGACACTAACTTTTTTTATTGATAAGATTAGATTGGGGGAAAGAGAAAGCTGTTGGAATTACTCCAAAATGCTGATTTAAGGAACTGTGTGGACAAAAGCATCATGTACTAAGATAGGAAAAAATGGAAAAGAACCATATTTTCAAATAGATAAAATTTTCAATGACATTATCGTGTAAATTTAGTCCCCAAAGCTAAGAAATTTTTTTCCCTTTTTGGTAAAACAAGAGGTAACTTTCAAACATTCAATTTACATATAAAATCAGAACACTGTCTATAAGTGAGAATTTTCTGTATCAAGGTTAGGTACCAAGTCAAAATTCATAAAAATTATGTCTTTATTTCCTTAGTTTTGACTTTAATGATTAATAAAATGGGACTGTTTTGGTTTAGTTTGCACTTTACATTTTTTTAAAATTTTAATTTGTTGTATAAGATAGCAGAATGCATTACAATTCATAACACATATAGAGCACAATTTTTCCACACTTGACACTTTTCAACACAATTGAGATTCTCATAGTAAAAAAGAAGAGAGCACAGATATTCAAAGATCAGTGAACTGCATCTGTCACAAATAACACAGCCCTTTTAAAAATCCAAACATAAGGGATAATTATGTTAAATATAAATTATTTTTTGTTTTTGTTTTGTCAACTTTATCATTGTTTCAACTTCTGAAATTTAACATTTTCCCTCATTACAAAAGTAGGCAACAAACCACATTAACCACTAATAAGGCAATCATTTGGATAATGAACCATACTACCAAAAAGGTCCATGGCACACAAAAAGTTAAAGACTGTTGGTAGAAGAAAAAGTTTCTTTTGAAAGCACTGGGGGAATAAAGTATAAAGATAAACCAGAAGTGTGGCGAGACAGCAGACCATGTTTATGAAAATCTTTAGACAAAATTTTGTGCTGCTGGAGACAGAAGTTTTCAAAATAAATGTTTTTTAAAATTATTTATTCTAATTTGTTATACACAATGGCAGAATGTAATTTATTTCATATTACACATATAGAGCACAATTTTTCAAGTCACTGATTGTACACAAAGTATTTTCACACCATTCGTGTCTTCATACAATTACTTCGGATAATGATGTCTAACTCATTCCACCATGATTCCTACCCCGTTAAAATAAATCTTTAAATGAGAGATTTAATCATAGAGAGCAAGGCAATGATATAAATCTGGAGCAACCACATAAGTTGCATATACATTAAGGATATTTATGGTTTGGGTACCTTAAGTTCAGCATTATTCTCTGCATATGCAGCAAAAATTCAGCACTCTTTTTGGGCCACTGTCCCTATGTCCAGCCCCACTTTTTGGCTAGGGCACACCTCCCAACTCCACCATTGTAACGCCAATATAGCACACATTGCTTCTTTAAAGTGCCATTTCAGGTACTTGATGGCTTTTCAGATATCCAGTTTCACAGGTGTTGTTAAAGTGAACATGAAGATTTGAACCTCTTGAGTTGTATGATTTTGTGGGTTTTTCTGGGTCTGACTATTTTCACAGATCACCTCAGGCCGCTTACAGGAAGAGCTATTTATGTACTATTTATAAGAAACACATTCAAACATAAGGATCTTGAAAGGTTGAAATTGAAGAATAGAAAAAAGTATTCTGTGGAAATATTTACTGTATAAATTTTCTATACCCTATAACAAATTACCACAAATTTAGCAGCTTAAAAGATGTCCCAATTCCTTTGAATTAGAATTCCAGGCATGGCCTTTGGATCTGCTACAAGATCACAATCAAGTTGTTGACCAGGGCTGAGTTCTCATAGGGAGCTTTAACTGGGGAGAGAATCTCCCTCAGGTTGTTGACAGAGTTTATTTACTTGCAGCTGTGGGACTGAAGCAATTCTGCTAGCAAGATGGAATCTTATATAATGTAAGATACCACCAAGGTGACATCATATCACTTTGTCATATTGGTTAGAAGCAAGTAACAAGTTCCACCCACCCTTAAACAGAGGAGAAGTATTGTACAAGGTATAAACAAGGATAATGGAAGTCACATTAAAGTGTGCCTACCACAACAAAAGAAAAGATTTCAAAGCAAATAGTATTAATAGGAATAACAGAGGTAACTTTAAGAATTACAAAAAACTGAATTCCACAAGGAAGATATAATTTTAAAAATTTAGGTAGCAAATAACAGAACACTAAATTATTTCTATATATGAGTAATAAATGGTTAGAAAATAAAACTTTAAACATGTCTTCCATAAAATTATGAGAACTTGGGAATATACCAAAATATTTTTTTGAAAGACCTCTTAGAGGAAAATTACAAAATTTCACTGAGAAGCATTAAAGAAGCTTTTTATTAATGGAAAACTAAACTATGTTCATAGATTGAAAGATTCAATATTGCAAAGATGTTGTTTCTTCTCAAGTTGGTTGAATCAATGTTATGCCAATAAAAATTTCAAAAGGTTTTTTTTTTATGATAGTAGGTCCATTTAAAATTTTCTAGGGAAATATAAAGGACCTAGAAAGCCAAGACACAGTTTAAGAACTATAAAGGAGCCAGTTCAGTGGCTGTACTTCCATCTGCTTAAAAACACTGAGGCATGAGGATCACTTGAGTCCAGGAGTTTAAAGCCAGCCTGGGGCAACACATGGAGACTCTATCTGGGAAAAAAACAGACAGAACTACAAAGAGGAAGTAATACTCCACTATTATTGTGGGGAGCCACTCCAAATGCACGCACCTTAAAGTCCTGATGCACCATTGGGATCTGAAAGATCACTGTAGTCTGGCATGGTAGGGCCATGACTTGGGCGAATTTTCCCTTGCTCAGGTAACAAGGCGTGGCCCTAGGAGTAGGCAATACCCAGAGGAGTTGAGCTACACTCACCTGTTCCTTTGTAATCCTACCCCTTTGCCCTTTTTTGAGATTGAGTGTTCCATTGAACCTCCCCTCGTGTGTTCCCTATGTAAGAGTAAAGAATTCCGGTGGCTGTCTTTCCAAGAACACTTAGGTCGCAGAGCTGTCTCTGGAATCTTGAAAAAAGTATTTCTGTGTGGTTGTGTGCTTTCTTTGTCATTTTCTTGAGTTATTGGAATAGTCAGATTTTGTGAACCCAGCATTAGGTCACCAGCTGGGATAGATGGTGACATACTATTACTAAATATCAAGAATTATCACTAAACTATAGTAATTAAGATTGTATAGTACTGGGCTAGGAATACAGATCTATGGTAGAACACTTGCCCAGGTTCAGTACTTAGCAACACACACACACACACACACACACACGCACACACACACAGAGTTTGTGTAGTACTGATATAAAGATAGACAGAGCAATGGAACCAGTTAGAGAGCCCCCCACAAGCCCACACAAATATAGAGACCTGATGATTGACAAAGGCATTATAGAGAAATAGTGGAGCAGAAAATGGTCTTTTCAGTAACTGTCACTGGAACAATTGGATATCCCCATGGGAAAAAAATGAAGTTGCCTTCCTCCCTCAAATTGTAGTAGGAGATTAATTCCTAATAAATTAAATGAGATGAACAATTGTAAAACTTATAGAAGGGAATATCTTTATGACCTTGGGATGAGGAAAGATTTCTTTTAAAACTGAAAAAAAAACCCATAAAGGAAAATATTAATTTAAAAAATTTTATTAAAAGCAAAGGCTTTCATCATATGATACCAGAAGGAGAGTGAAATTTTAAACCACAAATTGGAAGAAGATATTTATAACACATATAATTGACCAAGGACTCAGAATTTATAAGATCTTTTACATACCAAAAGGCTTAACCTGGGAGAGTAGTTCAGTGGTAGAGCTCTTGTCTGACATGCACAAAGCTCAGGATTCAATCTCCAGCAATGCAAAACAAAACAAAAAAACACTCAAAACAGTCACCTTATGGAAGGGAATTCTAGAGGGCCAATAAACATTTGAAAAACTGTTCTATATAATTAATAATCAGAAATGAAAATTAAAATCACAATGAGATGCTGCTGTACAAAAATTAAAATATACTAACAAGCATGGGCAAGAATGTGCAGCCACAAGAACCCTTTGTACACTGCTGATGGATTTTAAATTGATACAACCACTTTGGAAAACAGTCAGGCATTCTCTTGTGATGTTGAAAAAATATATATAGACACACATATATATTCATATATAATTTTTTGGAGGAGTACTGGGGAGTTCCTCTGACTACACTCCAGCCCTTTAAATTTTTTTTTTTTTTTAATTTTGAGACAGGGTCTTGCTAAGTTCCCCAGGCAAGCCTCAAACTTGAGATCCTCCTGCCTCCGCCTGTGTATCTTATTACACAATATTTTCACTTCTAGGTATATTTCTACATCAATGTATTATAATCAAAGTGCTCATCATTGGTAGAATACTTAAGTAAATTGTGGCAGATTCATACAATAGAATACTATGAAGACAACATAAATGAAGGAACTACTGCAATATACAACCGCATGAATGGGTCTAAATGTTGAGTAAAGCCACAAAAGAATACACATGTTGTATTCTTTTGCTTTTAGAAAGTTAAGAGGTATGAAGGGCAGAATTGTGCCATCCAGAATTATGTAGATGTCTACTATAACCTGTGAATACCTGTAACCTGTGAATATATCAGATTACATGGCAAGGGAAATTAAGGTTGCTAATCAGCTGACCTTAAAATAAGAAAATCCTTACCATTGGAGGAAGGAGCACATGTGGGAGGCAGACCATATCACAAGGATGCTTTAAAGTAGAAGAAGGAGGCAGAGAAGGAATAGCCAAGAGATAACTGCATGGGAAGGATTTGGCTTAACAGCACTACCATAAAGATGGAGGGATGGGGCTATGAGCCTAGCAATGTGGGCAGTTTCTAAGCTGGAAAGGGAAGGAAATGGATTTTGCTCTAGAGGCCCCAGAAAGAAATTTAACACTACTGACACCTTGATTTTCACCTAAGGAGCCCATTTCCAACATCTGATGTTTAGAATTGTGAAGTAAGAAGTTTGTAGGCTTTTTTTAAAAATTTTATTAGTTTTTAAATTAAAAAAATTTTTTTTTGTAGTTGTAGATGGACAGAATGCCTTTGTTTTCTTTTTCATGTGGTTTTAAGGTTTGAACCCAGTGCCTCACACATGCTAGATGAGCACTCTGCCACTGAGCTACAGCCCCAGCCAAGTTTGTGGTAGTTTGTCACATCAGTGATAGGAAACTAATATAGAAGACCAACCTACAGATTATAAAGTGTTAAAACTAAAACTATCAAGAAAACAATTGTCACTGGGGCTGGGATTGTGGCTCAACGGTAGATTGCTCGCCTAGCACGTGTGAGGCCCTGGGTTCAAACCTCAGCACCACATAAAAATAAAATAAAGATATTATGTCCATCTACAACTAAAAAACAATAAGTATTTTTTTAAAAAAAGAATAATTATCACAAAAATTAGTAAATTGGTTACATGTTTGAGAGAGGGGAAGGGGTCATCTGCAACAGCTACACTGGGGCTTCTAGGTATTGAATAGAATATTTTTCACTTCTTTGAACGCATATATGTTTCAATGCAGTCTTTTATATTTATGAAGTTAAAATGCATTGCTTTTATAACTGGAAAAGTTTTTTTTAATTGGTATAATTTTACATATTTATGAGGTATAGTATGATAATTCAATACACGATACAAAGTGGGAAAAGAGATTTAGGAATAAAACATCCAATTTTTTTTTTTTTTTTTTTTTAGCTGAAAAGGATGAAATTTGTTTTTCCTCCTTAATCACATTTCTTTGGCTATAAAATTATTCCCTCTGAGAGACTATGATAATACATATCCTTTACAAACCAGTATTATTTTGTAGTATTTTCCATAAGATGATCCATGTACCCAAGTTATTAATTCTGTCTGTTCATTTATGATTTTATAGCATATTAAAAGATAACTCATTTAAGGGGTTGGGGTTGTGGCTCAGTGGTAAAGTGCTTGCCTAGTATGTGTGAGGCACTGGATTTGATCCTCAGCACCACATAAAAATAAATGAATAAAATAAAAAATTGTGTCAATCTACAATTAAAAATATTTTTTTAAAAAGATTACTCATTTAAAACAAGAAACTACTTGCCAAAAACATGAGAACCTTTAAAAATTATGATTTTAAAAGTAGACCAATTAGTCAGGCACAATGGCATACTGTGATCCCAGCTAACAGTTGGGTGGGTGGCAAGTTTAAGACCACCCTGAGCAATTTAGTGAGACCCTATCTCAGAATAAGAAGGACTTAGGATATAGCTCAATGGTAGAACTCTTGCCTACTATCCATGAGGTCTTAAGTTCCATTGCTAATACCACAGGCACAAAAAAAAGTAGACATATTATGTTTTAAATTCTCTAATCACTTAAAAAAATAAAGAATAGTTGTTTATTGACATGCATTTAAACTTAGTATATGTCTAGCTATTGTTTTTTTTCCCCTCATTAGTTTGGAGACAAAACTGGACTTTTAAATAATTTAGGTTTATAACACAAATATTAAGCTTTCTCTGCTTAGCTAAGGTAACCTCTGCTTAATTTTAATTTGTTGCCTGAAATTATCTTTCCTGGATTCAGCTTAAATATTTAAGGAGCAGTTTGTAATTGACATTAATACTTTCTTTCTTCTACTTTTAAAAGTATACTAATATAATTTAAATAGGAATTGATAAAAATTGTACTTCATATTAAAGAAGTTATTCATGGTGATTTTTTGGGAAATTTTTAGTCTGAAGTACTCAAAGGTTACTATTACCTGGGCTTTAATTTTGTCCAAGTGAATATAGCATGATGAGGCATTTTGGCAAAATAATGATCTCTTTCCCAACTTCTGTTACTATCATAAGGCAGGCAGGCATAGTCCTTAGGGAATGTGTGAGTCTTGGGACATGTTGGTCTCAGAAAACAAGGCAAAAGAAGCCTATAGACAGGGCTGGGGCTGTAGCTCAATGGTAGAGCATTTGCTTAGCATATGCAAGGCACTGGGCTCGATCCTTAGCACCACATAAAAATAAATAAAATAAAGGCATTCTGTCCATCTACAACTACAAACAAACAAAAAGACAGTTATCTTAAACTTGTGAGTTCACAGAATTAGCTCTGTCCCAGATGGAAAGCTTGATTTCAATTCTTTTAGAAGTTGTTTCTATTAATTTGGTGTTAACTGCCATTCATTGTACCCTTGCAGCTTGACCTGAGCTTTGAAGAAGCGGAGAGCCATGAATTATCAAAGAACATAATCCTCATAAAAGTATTTGAATAGCCAAGGAAAGGGTGAACAAGGAAAACATCCAGAATGAGTTAACTTCAGTGAAGTAGAACGCCTGGAAGAGATTTGTGACAAGTTTAAGAAGCAAAACAAAACTATCTTGAGATTCTCCTGAGAAACAAAGTGGCATGCTTCTAATTATACCATAAAAGAACTGAAACAAGAAGGGATGAGGGAAAACTTTTCTATAATTTGTGGAGAGAATGATTTTTGTTAAATTCAAATTCATAATCTAGAAGAGTAATTAGAAGTGTATATATCAAAATAGAAAAACAGAAAGAAGTAGAAAGAGCCATTGTAGGAGACGCATCCACTAAAGATAAAATAGACAAATCTGGTTTGGAAAGAAGGATTAAATGAGTTCACTGCATTTCAGACTAAGTGTTGAAGGTGGTAGGCAGGCATAACAAGATGCTTACAAAAGAAAGGTAATAAGGTATGCACTGAACTTTTTCATAGGACATTAGAAACTAGAAAATAGTTAAATAGCATCTACAGATTACTAAGAAAAGAACTGTCATTATCTAGCCAAAATATCATTTATTTGCTATGGTTAAAACAAGGTATTTGTATATGTGCAGGTATTCAGAGGATATATTAGCCAAGTCTTCCATCTAGAGAATGTTCTCTTTTAAGGATCTTCCCAAATGATTCCCAACAGAGACTTAAGATTTCCTCTTGGCTGGGCTTAATGGTAGATTGCTTGCCTAGCCATGTTCAGGGGCCTGAGTTCTATCCCCAACACCACAAAAAAAAGGGCAATGGAGGGGGCAGGGAGAAAACTATTTTTCTGATTTCCTACAGAAAGATAAAAACTGTAGTAAGCAAATGAATCTCACAGTATACTGAATTAAATTTGAATGGATAATGACTATAGCAACATAGTCCTTTATTCTTTGCATTTCCTATTAAGTTTGCCACTGATCCAGAAGCTTGATTAGACACAGGTTCTGACCCTTGGGAAAACCTTGAATACTTCTCTTCATCTATTTGGCTCACTGATAAAGTCATGTAGGGAATGCAGGATAAATGTTTGGTTTTTCTCCTTACTTTATCAGTGTACAGGATAATGGATTGCTGTTCTGTCATCTTTTTTGAGGTGTGTTGTTATAAGCTCATGTAGTTTGATATTTGTGATGGATTTCAATCCATTGCAATTATTTTTATTAAAGTTCAAATTGTCTCACCTTTGGGCAGTGGGAGCCGTAAATTACTGAGTCCTTTTGACAAACCCTGATAATTTGGGGTAAAGAAAAGGGTAGTATTTTTGTTTTGTTTTGTTTTGCTATTCTAAAAACCTGGCTGTGGGAAGGTGAATTTTAGAGATCCAGTTGTTTCTTAGGCTCTTAGGAATTTAGTGATATAATCTTTAATATATAGGAGATGCCTTAGTATTTGCTTTATTTGCAATGAATAGTGGTTTTATTTTTTAGTGTATATGGAAACTCAAAAAGAAATCAACATTTCCCAGCAATAGATTCAAAGGTGTGTGCTAAGAGCCAAGTATATGATGCATGGCATTTTTGGTCGAAAGGTGAGCCAGCTAGCCATTGAGATGATATGATTATGTTAAGATTTGCATTCATATGGATATTGGACTCCTGCTGTTCACCTAGGCCGGCTACGGGACTCCTGGAGAGTTCCCATTGGTTGGGGAAGTACAGTAGGAGGGAGTTCCGGGGGAGGAGCTCTCTCTGCAGGTCCGGGAGGAGGCCGCGTGGGTGGAAAAAATCTGCCCGGGCGGTACCGGACATTGGCGGCAGTTTCAAAAAATAAACTTTGTTCCTGCTTGAGTGGCTCGTGATTTTGTGCCCAGCCAGACTGCGGCAACTGGCGGCCCACACGGGGAACGCCTGAAGCTTGGAGGCCAAAAGGAAAATGATTCGACTCAAATCCATAACAGCTGATATCCAGATCTCCAGCTTGGCTATTCTTACATCTGCGACAGTGATTAACCAGGATGCTTTTTTCAATATCTATTTTATTATTGCTTTTTCCCACATCATAAAGTTCTGTTTTATTTTTGAGCTCATACAGACCTAGGTTAATGTTTTTTCTGATCAGTTTTATTTTTTGACTGTGGAGTTTTTGAACATTGCAATGGAGATTTCACCTAGGTAAAGCTACAAGGCCTTTACTATTGTCTTATGTGTTATATGTTACGTGTGCACACTTCTGTTTTGTGTTGTATGTCTGTATGTGCGTATGTCCATATATCACATATGAGGAGCGCTCATGCACATGGATCCAAAAAAATTTTTTTTATTATTCACGTGATTTTAATAGTTTAATTTAATTTGGGTAAACAGCTGTTGAGGATTGTTTTAATATATGAACAAATAGAAGGTTAACAGATCTGTTTGTTTACTTTCACCTTTCCTTTTCATTATATTTAATAATTCTGTTCAGGATAATGTAAATTGTTCTAAATATTGTTTTCTTAGTACCTGTTGAAATGTTACATATTTTTTTTTAGCATCATTGTCAAAATTCCTATTTTCATCCCAGTGCCGGTGAAGACAAAGATAAAACCAAACTACAACTTCTTCGAGAGTTATCACAACAAACCGTGTAAACTGATACATCAATGATTTATAACTCAACAAGTAATGCTCAATCAATGAGTCGATTTATTTTGGAAGGATATGGACATATTGATAGATTCCTCTGCTTTGAACTGCTTACAAAACTTGCCTGGACTATGTATCACTTGTATGCTTTATTTTGGGAGGATATGGACATATTGATAGATTCCTCTGCTTTGAACTGCTTACAGAACTTGCCTGGACTATGTATCACTTGTATGCTTTGTGATCTATTTGTTGATGCAGCGAATTATGGTAGTGCTAGCGTATCTTTGCTGATGTGTCACCAGTGATGCAGTTTTTCCTAGGAGCCGTTAATTGACTTGGTGTCATGACATTTCTGTATCCTCCTCCCTTCTACTAGTGATGGTCTAATTTTGGGGGCCAACAGAGGTGAGGTAAAGAACCTCACCCCCCCACCGGCACCAAGGCCAAATTTGGGGGCCAACAGAGGTGAGGCAAAGAACCTCACCCCCCCACTGGTACATAGGCCTATCCACAAGTATGGCTATATGCTGGACCGGTAGTCAGTGATGGGTATGATCCAATTGCAGTGGTATCAACCTAAGACAGGAGGCTGACACCTAAAAGTCAGTTTTCCGATGACGGGTAAGAACCATATGTTGAATTGGACAAACCTAACAGGCACGGTCCCTAGCCAGATTGCTTGTTACTTAAACAGAAGGGGGGAGGTGTGTATTTAAACAGTTTACTGAGTCAGTTGATGTTTTAACTTTATGTTGAACCAGTCTTCACAATAGGAACACTGGAGAATTCAAATAATTACAAAGCCTGCATATTAGTTTAACATTTCAGTAAAAATTTATTGAAAAAATAACTTTTCTTTCAGACCTGTCACGAAACCGCCTCTCAGAAATTCCTATAGAAGCATGTCACTTTGTTTCTCTTGAAAATCTCAACTTATATCAAAATTGTATTCGGTATATCCCAGAGGCGATTCTAAACCTGCAGGCCCTAACATTCTTAAATATTAGGTAAGCATATTGTTTCTTTGTTTGTTTGTTTAACTTGGTTTTATATGGTCTTTCTAATTTTCTCATCTCTTTCACTAAACTGTTTACAGATATTTACAGTATCTGTTTGTATTGGCAGTTTCTGTACATGTTCTTAGGATAAATCAACAGTATATCCTGTTTCTTCTAGTGTCTCTGCTTATCTTTGGCTTTACAATCATTAACACACCCTACTAGCCATTAGTCTAACAGGCTAGTAGCAGTGGTTCTCCAATTACATTTTTAAAGTAGCTTCCTCAAACAAAAATAGTAGATCTGAAATTCCTTCACTTGGTTCTTGTGACCATGAACTTTTGTGTATTAACTTTTGAATGTGTAAATGCATTTATTCAACTCATCTCTATTTCTTCACATCTTACAATGACTTTTTAAAAAAAAAATTCAATATAAAACAACTGAAAATATATAAATGTAAAGAAGCACAAAGGAAATTCAACAAAATATTGTATCTTAAGTTATATAATTATAATTGATCACTTTCTGGTTTTCCAGGATTTAGTCAATTTTTAAAATGTGTTTTCTTTCCCCTTATCATAAAATACCCTTTAAAAATATTTTTATAGATAATCATTTTGTTGCATAGTTTATCTACTTTTAAAAATCCATTTTCCTCCCAGATATTTAGTTTCTCCCAGTTTTTTACCACAATAAAAGTAACACTACTAGAGAAGTTTGTATGTAAATTTTATTTTTCTCTTTCCTTAAGATAAGTGTCTAGGAGTGGAATTATTATTGGATTAAAAAGTTTTAGTGCTGGGCATGGTGGTGTATGCCTGTAATCCCAGCAGTTCAGGAGCCTGAAGCAGGAGAATCATGAATTCAAAGCCAGCCTCAGCAACTTAATGAGGCCCTAACCAACTCAGCGAGACCCTGTCTCTAAATAAAATACAAAAAAGGGCTGAGGATGTGGCTCATGGTTAAGCACCCCTGGGTCCAATCCCCAGTTAAAAAAAAAAACCAGTTTTAAGCCTCATGGCCTCATGATCTACATTAATTACATCTTGAAAATGGAGAGGGAATTGATATTAAGGATTAAGAGGTTAAATCTACATATGTGTTTTGTTATTTTACTTTTAGATACAATTTTTCTGTTTTTGTATAAATAAAGATTCCTTTCCTATAATTTATTTGGTATAACATATGAAATCATAGTCTATCACTTGTTTTCCATAGAGCAATATTTGAATCATTTTTGTACATTTGGTTATAATATTGTAATGATGAGTGAAGTAGAATACAAATAATTTTGTTTCTGTATCTTCAGGAGGAAAAAGAAAGGATGATCTTATGTAAATATTACTTTAATAAAATTATAATGTCATGGTCATATAGCATTCATTCTTTATAAAAGAGTTTTATTGTGTAAGAGCCCTGTAAGATAGTTAGGAAAATATTAAATCTTTAATTATCCGTGAGGACTCTTCATAAGATACAGTTATAAGTTCAGTGTTGTGCCTAAAATTACAAAGATGATATCTTGCAAAATGAAAGCTAGAACTGAAATCTAACATCCTATTTGTTCCCTGTAAGACTTATATTTGAGTCTAGAATAAGAAAGATGGAATTTTTTTCCACAGTGGTAGGCTCTGACTCCTCTTTTTCTACTTACCCATTTAGTCGGAACCAACTGTCAACATTGCCAGTACACTTGTGTAATTTACCATTGAAAGTTTTAATTGCTAGTAATAACAAATTGGTATCACTTCCAGAAGAAATTGGACATCTCAGACATTTGACAGAACTTGTAAGTTAATATTTCATTTTTTGCTCATCCAGTGTGTCTTTGTAGTCATATTATACTCTTATACGTGGTAAAGATCTACTATTAATATGTATTTTCAGCTATTTTCCACTTTGGTATTGAAGCTTGGCTGAATGAGTAGTAACTCAACTTCTTGACATTGAATTAAAAAAGAACTGAAAGTATAAGTCAAATAGGCCCACACAAAATGGGAAAATGTCTTTAGAATTATGTTCTAACCAGTGTTAAATGATTTGTTATTAATTTTTTGAAATATAAGGTAATAATGCATTTGGTTTTTCAAATTAAATTTTATTAATACCATCAATATTCTAATTTTCTGTTAGCCCCTTTATGGGAGTGGGCACTTCAAAAGTCAGCCCCCCCCACACACATACACACATACTATCTCAAACTCTACAGTATATTTTACTGCCCTATATTTTTTCCATATTTTTATGGATGCATTATATTTATACATAATGTTGGGCTTTGTTGTTGCCTCATATTTTCTAAGACATTTACTTGAACTTTACCTACCCTCCTTGTAAATTATAAGAAAGCATCTCTTGTGTATTTATGTTCAAATACAAGAATGAGACTTTTCTTGGGCTGGAGTTATGGCTCAGTGGTAGAGTGCTCACCTAGCATGCATGACACACTGAATTTGATCCTCAGCATCACATAAAGTAAAATAAAGACATTGTGTCTACCTATAACTAAAATAAATAAATAAATAAAAAGAATAAGACTTTTCTCATTTTGGGATAATTATACCACAATAATACTATAAGCCGGTACTACAATTTTCTTCATTTTATAGCTGAGGAAACTAGCACTCAGGTTAGTAACTTGTTCAAGGTTACATAACAAAAGAAGAATTTGAAACCATTCCTAACTTAACACTAAAGCCCATGTTTAATATTTCTGAAATGGTTCAATACAAACATGTTCACTGGGATTTAGGTGTATTGTTCCATGCTGGTTTATTAACAAAGAGGGTTATTGTAAACAAAAAAAAAATACACGCAACATAAATCTAATTAGATTAGATCATTCTTTTTCAGGTGGATTTTGAATATAGGAAGTTATATGTAAAAATTCACAGACATATTAGAGCTAGCATCTGGATTTTAGACTACTATTTTAGAGCCAGTTAAACGTAGAAATGAAGTCCAAAATGTATGTATGTTGGGCATTTCTTCAGATTCTTATTTTTAAATCTTTAAACTTTTATACTTAGTCAATCCTAAATACTCCAAAGATAGATAGGTTTCAGAAGCTGCTTTTAGTTTTCTACAAAAAAGGTTATTTGATACTTTGAGTCCTAAGAATTAGTAACCCTAAAGCCCCTGACTCCCAATGGTTGTTCTTTCTGCAACATCCATGTTACCTCTTTCTTTTTTCCCCTTCATTTAAAAATGGAATTAAACTTCTGTCTTTTGGAATATATATATTCTACATATACACATATATATTTTATTCCCTCCTTAGGGATATATTATGTATTGCTATAAACTTTTGGCTCAGAACCAGTTTTCTTGACACTTGTTGCCTATAGCATTAGATTTAAAAGTCTAGCTTCGGATTCTACTTTAGTCATTAATTCATAGGAAAAGTGAAAATTGCATTGTTTTCTCTAAGAGTATTTTGAGGAAATTAACAAATAATGTTTGAGCTTAATGAAGTTTTGGGTAAATCTGATTTTCTTTCTTTTTTTCTTTCCTTTCTTCCTCCCTTCCCTTCCTTTCTTTCCTTCCTGTCCTTCCCATCTTTTCCTTCCTTTCTCTTTCTCTTTCTCTTTTTTTGAACCAGGGATTGAATCCAGAGGTGCTTTACCTCTGAGCCATATCCCAGCCCTTTTTATTTTGGTACAGGGTCTTGCTTAGGACCTTGCTATAAGTTGCGAGGCTGGTCTCAAACTTGTGATCCTCTTGTCTCAGCCTCTGAGTTGCTGGGATTACAATAGTGAGCTACCAAGCCCGGCAGTAGTCTGATTCTCTAAACAGTAAATGTATTATTTTCTTTGCCTTATATACTGGAAGAATTTTAAGTGATAATGTGCAGCTTGGAGCTTTATATCAACCTAGATAGTTTCTTGCTATAATGCATGATATGGGTTAACGAATTATTCTGGCTGATCTCAGAATTATGAAATTCTGAATTTATTAATCTTAGAACCTATGGGTAGTTTCTTTTCAGAACCATTGTAATAAAACTGTTACCAAAATACCAGAATGCCTGTAATACCACTACTCAGGAGGGAAGGACTGTAATTTTGAGGCCAGTCTTGGCAATTTAGTGAGATTAGACCCTGATGTATCAAAACAAAAATATATATATAAAAAAGATTTGGTGGCTGGGATTGTGGCCCAGCGATAGAGCTCTCGCCTAGCACGTGTGAGGCCCTGGGTTCAATCCTCAGTACCATATAAAAATAAATAAACAAAATAAAGATATTGTGTCCAACTACAACTAAAAAATAATTTTTTTAAAAAAAGGACTTGGGATGTAAGTTAGTGGTAAAGTATCCCTGGATTCAATCCTTATTATCACAAAAAAATAAAAAGAGGCCTGCCTAACATATATATTGGAATTGGGTTGATCGTATGCTAATAAAACAGCTTGTTTTTCCATAACCTTTGAGTTACGTGTATTTCATTTTTTATCCACATCCAATTTGATAATTTAAAATCTTCTGTGTATTTTTATATTTTCAAACAGTTGAAACTGATGTTTTGAAAATGGAGTTTTTTCTTTCAAATAATTTTATCATTTAATTTTTTATTTTAATTTATTAGAATAATATATAATAAAATAGTTATTTTTATACTTTTTTTATATTTACCTTTTCATCAGTGTTTTCATTTGATCTGATATCCTAGCCCTTCTAGTCATATTTTAAGTCATCTAATTAACAATATTCTTGAGAAATATTTATGGCTCATAAATTTTTTAAATTAAATGTGAGCACAAATTATGGAATTATTCTTTAACAGAGAATCATAATTTTTTTTTTATAACTGAGAAGAACCCTAGGTATTATTTTATCTAATCTCATTGTAGAGATAGTTTACTATTAGAACAATGATTACTTTGTTCCCTTTTGAAATAGGATGTGAGCTGCAATGAAATTCAAACTATACCTTCCCAGATTGGTAATCTAGAGGCCTTGAGAGACCTTAATGTGAGAAGAAATCACTTAGTACGTTTGCCTGAAGGTAAGAAATTGTGAAACAATTGTTTTATTATTATTCATCTTTTTATTTTTAAGATCTTGTTGGGCTGGAGATATAGCTCAGTTGGTAGACAGCTTGCCTCACATGCACAAGGCCCTGGGTTCAGTCCCCAGGAAAACACACACACACACACACACACACACGAGATCTCTGAATGATGGGCACAAGACAAAAATGAAGAGTTAGGATGAATTTTTGAAAGTCAGTGGTTTATTTAATAGTGTTATCTGTTTTATTATGAAGTTTTAAAAGAGTCTTCAGTGAAAAATTTAGGTAACTATTTACAAATGACTTTATTTTTGTATCTTATCAATCAATATAATTAATAATTCAGGGTAGTGTCTCTGGAAATTTTGGTAAGCATGACTGTTGGAGGAATGTAACATGTTTTGATAATGGGATAGTCTAGTAACATGAAGAGCATTCTTGCACTTAGCACTGACTTACAAATGGCCTTGAACTGAATTTATTTTTATCCTTCAATGGAAAAGTTGAGTCTTAATTAACCATGTGAAGGTGCTGTATTGAGTAAATAATGAATGAGGTAAGAGACTGTCCTAGAAGGCTGATTATCTTAGACTGACTATAAACTCTCGTATCTTGACTGATAAAAATGATTAAATAAATTAAATGTAATTTTATCAGTCTTCCACAAATACAAAGTTGTAAAAGGAAGGAGCTATAAATGAAGGTAAAAATAGGAAGAACCATTATTTTATTCAAAATATATATTCTCTAATTTAATATGGAAAATTTCATTTATTAATGGGAACAGTGAACTTCTGTGTATCCATCACCCAGCTACAGCTATCATCAGCTATTGGCAACACTTGTTTCATATACTCTTATCCACTTTCCCCACCTTATCCTGTAGATTAATTTGAAACAAATTCCAGAAATTCATTCATAATCATTTCAGATTGTATTTTTAAAAGATAAATCTTCAGAAGGCATTTTTAATGACAATGATTTTTACAAAACATGACAGAATGTACAATAATATTGAGTTAACAAATGATGTTTTTGCTCTTACTATAGAATCAAAACATTTATACCATTTTGATCCAGTATAACAATTAGTTCTAACATTTTTGACATATGTGAATCCCAAGTAAACATATAAGAAAATGACTTTCCCTGTTCACCTTTATTCACTGGTCACTGCCACATTACCTAACATCCTGCATATCTTTTCTCTCACTACTTGTCCAGTAACCTTCATTCCTTTCACCTTCAGGGTCTTCTCTTCTTGGTGTTGGCTACAAACTCAAGAATATGCATTGAGACCCTCAGCAGAACCAAAATCATGACACATGACCCAATAACCCCAGATTCCCTCTAGGATTATCCCTCTACTAGGACCTAAAATCAACTTAGGTTGATTTTAAAAGCTTATTTGTATAATAAGATTTATTAATATGAAATTAGTTAATGAAAATATTGAGCTTTTGATGAAAATGAAAATTGGGGGTTTCTGATGGCAATCACAGTGTAATAATTTTATCACCTAATTTAACTCTTAACTTATTTTGATTATAAACTATCAAGAAAATTATGAGTCATAGGATATACAGTTAAGCTGAGTTAAACTGAATATCAACATATGTATTTAAACTGAGATAACAGGCACTTTATTCTAACAGTACACAAGTTAGCATGGAAGTTTGTGTTAACTAGTAATCTCACACTGCAGTTTGGTCATTAACATATTACATCTTCTATTTTGATGTTTTGATTTAAAATTAAATTAATTTTAATTTTTACTAAATAAACTATTACATCATTCAAAAGATATTTAAAAACTTAAATAGTGGCATTCCTTAAAACTCCCCACACTCTAGTTTCCATGGCCAGAGCATCTACCTTCATTAAACCTATTTGACTTTTTCCACTGTTGTTTGCTCACTTTTTTTTTGGGGGGGGGGGAATCAGGGATTGAATCAAGGGTATTTAACCACTGAGCCACATCCCCAGCCCCCCCCCCTTTTTTAACATTTTATTTAGAAACAAGGGTCTTGCTGAGTTGCTTAGGGCCTTGCTATGTTGCTGAGGCTGACTTTGAACTTGAGATTCTCCTGCCTCAGCCTCCCAAGCTGCTAGGATTACAGATTGAACCATTGCACCTGACTAGCTGACATATTCTAAATAGTACACCTTAAGCTAATGCTGGTTTGTCAACTTTAACACCTATGTCAACTTCTGTTATGATAAATCAGGTTTTTATTTTCTTATAGTATCACCGTATCATAACCTTTATTTTCCTCCTTCTGTCTTTCCAGTATCATCTTGTTACCACTTTTGATTAAAAGTGTTTATTCAGGGGCTGGGGTTATGGTTCAGTGGTAGAGTGCTCACTTAGCATGCATGAGGCAGTGGGTTCGATCCTCAGAACTACATAAATGTAAAACAAAGATATTGTGTCCACCTAAAACTAAAAAATAAATATTTAAAAAAATGTTTATTCGGTATTTATATTACTATAATATATGAATATTATTCCTTCCAGTTTAAGTGATGCGCTCTGATTTCATTTCCTTTCCTTCTTTCTTTCTTTTTTTTGGTGGTGCAAGGGATTTAACCCAGGGCCTTGTGCATGTGAGACAAGCACTCTACCAACTGAGCTATGTCCCCAGCCTTCATTTTCTTTCTTGTATATTTTGTTCTTGTTTTCTAGGGTTAATAATGATTATTTTTAAAAAAATTTGTTTAATTTTTTAAAATGTATCCATGGCTAATTCTACCCTTTTTATCCAGCAGCCTTCTTTGTCAAATGCATCAGATTTTTCTATCACTTTTTTTTCCTGTATATCTTCCCCACTAAGACCTTTTTCTCTCTTCTTCTTCTGAGCTGGTGGTTCTCTAAATGGTGCTACCCCTGCCTATTTTCTTCTGGGTTGAATACTCTTTGGATTTCAGATCTTCCTTTTCTTAGTTTCCTCTGTTTTGCTGAAGGACATCTTTTAGTTGTTTTGTGAGAAGGGGAATGTGTCATGGATAACATTTTTTTTTTTTTGAGACCCCATCTGTCTTTATTCCCTACTCCCCTTGATTGATAATTTATTAGATTATAGATTCTAGGCTGTTTGCTCTTAGGACTTTTAAGCCTTTTTTTTTTTTTTTTTTTTAGCCTCCAGTGTTAAAAATTGATTTTTGAAAATACTTCTAATTCCAGTCCTTTGTGACCAAATATTTCTCTCTGAAAGATTTTAAGGTCTTTCCTTTTTTTTTTTTTTTCCCTGCTGCTGTGAACTTTTTGATGTTGTGCCATAGTATGAGTTGTTTTCACTCACCATGCTAGGTACTTGAGGTACTCTAGGCCTTATTTTGAAAAATTTGCTTCTTTCTCTTTTTGGTAATTTTCTCTCTTTTGGTGTCTGTTCATTTTTTTGGAATTGAATGTTAGACCTCTTTGATTGAGCCTTTGATTTTTCTTATCTTTTTCATTGTTCCCTTTTTTGTCCTTTTGTGTTACCCTGTAAAATAGTTCCAACCATTCCTAGATTTTGAGGATGTTGGGGGCAAGGACACAGGGATTGAACACAATGGTGCTCTATTCACTGTGCTACATCCTGAGCCCTTTTTTTATTTTTTATTTTGAGGCAGGGTCTTGCTAAGTTGCCCAAATTAGCCTCAAACTTGATCCTCTTGCCTTAGCCTCCTGAGTAGCTTAGATTATAGGTGTGTGCCACTGTACCTGGACTATTCTTGGATATTTGCTTTCAGAAATTTATTCTGAATTTTTAATTTCTGACATATTTTTCATTTCTAAAAAATCTTGTTATTATGATTTTTCTCCCCACCAAAAAATCTCTTTTGTGTTTCAGTGGTTCAATATTCTCACTCTCTGAAATTAAGGATATTAATTCTAAGTTTTCAAAATTTTCTTCTGCTTCCTCTATAATTATTTGTTTCTTCGAAGTTCCTTTTTTTGGTGGGTTAGTTGGTTTTGATTTCTTTCTCACGTGTCATTGGCTTCTCTAAATGTCTGTGGATCATATGTTGTCTATGCACAGCCGACTAAAAGTGCTGATTCTATGAGGCGTAAACTGCAGAAGGGTAATTAAACGGCAAGCTGGGTGTTTTTATTAGGGAGAATGCCTTAACAGTGTCTAAAGGCCTTTTATAATGCACTGTATAGCTTCTTTAGAGAAAGATATTCTATTTCTTGTATATTAGTGTATGTATTTCTATCTACTGGCCTACAAGAATTGGGGAGAGAGTGGGGTGGGGTGGAATGTGCTATGGAATTGCCATTGATTGTATAGTCTTTCACTCCTCCATTTTCAATTGGCATCTCATCTGATTTCCCATTGTACCCGAGGTCCCTGAGTTCAGAGCTTTGATTCAATTTCACTAGAGAATTAACTGGCTGACTTCTATAGGGTTGGAGAAGAGTAGTGCTCCAACTGTGTGAGTTGGAACTGGGGACCTAGGCATCTGATTACGTTTTTATAAAGACTTGTCATCTACTCCTTTTGTTTTTCTCACCTTTTTTTGGTATCAGGGCCTCCAATTTCTGGGAATTTCTGTAATTCTGTATCAGGTCAAACTGCCTGATTTTTATTAGTATTCCTACCTATAGATAACTAGATTTTATTTTACATCACTTTGCTTTATCAGTTAGTCACCAAGAATGAAGGTAAATACCTATGTTAAAGCCATTGTTATTTAATTAAAAGTGCTTGTAAAAATTATGTAGACTTAAAATATCATTAATTGTTCATTTCCATTTTACCTTTTTGCAGAGCTGGCAGAGTTACCTTTGATACGGTTAGACTTCTCATGCAATAAAATTATAGCAATCCCTGTTTGTTATCGGAATCTTAGGCACCTACAAGTGATCACCCTAGATAACAATCCACTGCAGTCACCTCCTGCACAGGTAAACCTTAGTTGAAATATGTTATATACATGTTTTGACAAAAGAATTGAATTTATATGCATTTATCTTTCTGTTATTTTCTTAAAATAAATGCATGTACATATATATTCTTTAGAAACCTTGAATAAGTGGAATGGAAGATAGGTGATGTTTTCACAAATGGTTTTCCTTTCCCCAGTTTGGCATTTTTTAAGTTGAGGAATTCTTCTAAAATTATATGCATTTATATTTATGTATATTTTAGTTGTTGATGGACACAATACCTTTATTTTATTATTTATTTTTTAATTGGTGCTAAGGATCAAACCCAGTGCTTCATGTGTTCTAGGCAGTGTTCTACCACTGAGCCACAACCCCAGCCCCCTAAAATTCTTTTTCTAATAAAATATGAAATTTCTCTCTCAGTTTTCTCCTAGCAAAACTTGGATATAGAGAACATAAATGTTAGACACAAAAAAAGCTTTCCAAATTAAAGATGTATCAATGTGTTCTTTTGACCATTGTTTTTGTACCATCTTCCTATTTTCCAAACTCTTAAGTTCCCCATCTAACTAGTTTGTTCATTTCTTTCTCAGGGACTTAAATGAAACTATTTAGTTATAAAGTAGCTTTTCACATAGATCGTAGTTATCCTACAATCTATAAAAATGTTAGCCAACCCCTAGTTTTCACAGTATTTTTTTTTTAACTCTGGAATTTATTGATGATTTTACACAAGCTTAAGGTACTCTTTATGGCATCTGTAAAAACGTAGTATAAAAACCTTGTAAGTATAGAAGAATTTCATCAGCTTAAAGAAGTTGTTTAATTCTGGGACAGGTCACAAAATATATATATATATATAACTTTACTATTTTGTCATTTTAATCTTATAGAAAGTAGGATCAAAACCACAATTGTACATAATTTTTGGATTCCTAAAATCAAAAGTTGTCAATATAATTTATTGGAGAGAAGTCTTAAAATTCCTGACTATATGTAACTTAGTGTGATAAATTTACTTGGTGTTTTAACAATGCTTATAATCATAAGTTATTTCTGTGTGTAACTGAAAGTTACTGGTAACCAAAAGACAGAAACCTATATTTACTAGTAAAATACCTAAAATAACAAATAATGAACCAAATAGTATAATCAGTTTTTTAACATTGTGCTACAAACTTGGTAGAAATGCCTCCTAATCCCAATTTACATTACATAAAAAGCCGGTTATGATTATAAAAAGAACAAAAATAATAATGTGTTCAATAATAATTTTGTCACACTTATATTTTATTTTATTTAGATATGTATAAAAGGCAAAATCCACATATTTAAATTCCTGAACATACAAGCTGGTAAGATTGCTCCAGATCTGCCAGATTATGATAGGAGACCCTTGGGTTTTGGCTCCTGGTAAGTATGTTTTCTTCTTTTATCATATTCCATTACACAGGGAATAAATTAAACTAGATCCTTAAATTTGCCTGAATATTTGCCTGAGAAATAACCTGCTTTAACACTTCTATTCTCAGAATGTTGAATTATAAATAAAATTGACTATTTAGATCTGACAAAGTGTAGTTCTAAAGCATTATTGACATTTTGGACCAGATAATTCTTTGTTATTCTATATTATAAGACTTTTAGCAGCATTCTTGGCCTCTGCCAAGTAGGTGCCAATGGCACCCTCCTAGTGTGTGTCTTCAGACATTACCAGTATTCTCAGGGGAGGGTACCCAGTTAAAAACCCCTGCCTGGGGGCTGGGGATGTGGCTCAAGTGGTAGCGCGCTCGCCTGGCGTGCGTGCGGCCCGGGTTCGATCCTCAGCACCACATACAAACAAAGATGTTGTGTCCGCCTAAAACTAAAATAAATAAATAAATATTTTAAAAAAAAAAACCCTGACTGGTCTGAATGACTTCTAACTAACCTTAGCTCTGCTGATAACAAGCTTTGTGACGTATGGCAAATTGTTTGAACTTTTTGAGTTTCATTTATCCCTCAGAGAGTGAAGAGGTTGGATTTGTTGACAATTGACATTTTTTAAGGATAGTTTAATCTATAAATCACTGTTACATACCACATGACTTATAAGGTTATCTGTTTGGCAGTCCCAACCATCTAGAACAATCTTAAGTACAGGAAATAATTCAGGGACCTTTAAACAAGCAAAATAGATGTCTCAGCGAAGGTACAGAAATGCTTCTGGACTTTACTTAAGAGAGAACCCGCCCTTTCTCTGTGGAATCACCGTAGTGTTTGGGATCCTGTATCCGTATCCCCAAAACTGGAGGGCCTCCAAGGCCCTCATCGCTACTCACTACAGTGGGACTCAGGTCTGCATGCTCTCCACTTTGGCCAAACCAACTGGACCCCTGAATTTCTCCTCAAATTTCCTACTGGCAAGGTTCTAAGCATTTGAGGATGAAGATGGATTCTGTATGTTTGAGAGCAATGTCATCACCTGCTATGTGAGCAATGAGGAGCTGTAGGAAAGTACTCCAGAAGCAGCAGCCCAGACGGTACAGTGGGTGAGCTTTGCTGATAGTGACATAGTGCCCCCAGCCAGTACCTGGGTGTTCCCTATCCTGAGCATCATACACCACAACAAACAGGCCACTGAGAATGCAAAGAAGGAGATATGGTGAATTCTGCGGCTGCTGGATGTTCACTTGAAGACAAGGACTTTTCTGGTGGGCGAACAAGTAACACTGACTAATATCACAGTTGACTGCACCCCACTGTCACTCTATAAACAGGTCTTGGAGACTTCTTTCCATCAGGCTTTTCCCAGTACAAATCACTGGTTCCTCACCTGCATTAACCAGCCCCAGTTCCAGGATATCTTGGGAAAGATGAAACTGTGTGAGAAAATGGCTCAGTTTAGTTCTAAGAAGTTTGCAGAGACACAGCCCCAAAAGAGGAGGTTTCACAGGAAGAGAAGCAGAAGCCCCAGGCCAAGTGGAAAGAGGAGAAAAAGGCAGCTGCCCCACCTCCAGAGGAGGAGATGGATTATTGTGACCAGGCAGTGGCTGCTGAGCCCAAGGCCAAGGACCCTTTTGTTCACCTGCCTAAGAGTACCTTTGTGTTGGATGAACTTAAATGCAGATACTCCAAGGAGGACACGCTTTCTGTGGCGCTGCCATATTTTTGGGAGCACTTTGATAAGGATGGCTGGTCCTTGTGGTATACTGAGTACCACTTTCCTAAAGAGCTCACTCAGGCCATCATGAGTTGCAACTTATCACTGAAATGTTTCAGCAATTGGACAAGCTGAGAAAGAACACCTTGGCCAGTGTCATCCTCTTTGAAACCAATAATAACATCTCCATTTCTGGAGTCTGGGTCTTCTGAGGCTAGGAGCATGCCTTTCTGCTGAGTCCAGATTGGCAGGTGGACTACAAGTCATATACATGGCGGAAACTGGATCCTGGCAGCCAAGAGACCCAGACTTTGGTCCAAGAGTCCTTTCCTGGGAAGGGGCCTTCCAGCATGTGGGCAAAGCCTTATCAGGGTAAGAGCCTCAAGTGAATATCTCTTGCCATTGTCTAGCTGCCTGCACCTTCTCTTTAGGGAGATGGGAGGTCATTAAAGGAAACTGAATATTAAAAAAGAAGAACCCCCCTCAGATCTTCTTTAAGAACCTGTCAAATTTTGCTTAAGAACACAGCCCTTGGGCTGGGGTTGTGCCTCAGCGGTAGAGCACTCACATAGCACATGTGAGGCCCTGGGTTCGATCCTCAGCAATACATAAAAATAAATAAAATAAAGGTATTGTGTCCAACTACAAGAAAAAATAAATATTAAAAAAAAAAAGAACACAGCCCTAATGATCTTACACAGTATCCTACTCTAAAACAGATTAACAAATTTCCATTTGGTTTCTAAAAGAAGATTAATTAACAAGCACAAAAATTAAGAAGAAGAAAACAATTTTTAAAAGTAGACACATTAAAAAAAAAAAAACACAGTACTGTTGATATTGGGAACTGTTAACATTGTCTTTCTCCGCAAATGAGGGATTTTGGAGCTATACAAGAACAATATAAATATATAAGGGGAAAACCATTAACACAACAGTTTCACAAAGCTAGAATGAAACATGAGCAGTATGAAAAGACAAGGAATGAAAGGAACACAAACAATGCAGGTCAATTCAACATTAGAAGAGGTAATATCTGCAGCTGATGAAATGTCAAATAAAGAGTTCAGGATATACATGCTTCAGATGATCTGGAGTCTCAAGGAAGACATTAGACAGCAAAATCAGACAATGAAAGATCACTTTGACAATGAATTGCATAAACAAATCCAAGAAGCAAAAGATCAACTCTACAGGGAGATAGAGGATATTAAAAAAAACCAGAAATCCTGGAAATGCAGGAAACAATAAACCAAATTAAAAACTCAAATGAGAGTATTACCAGCAGAGTAGAACACTTAGAAGATAGAACATCAGACAACAAAGACAAAGTTTTTCAACTTGAAAAGAACATAGACAGCTCAGCGAGAATGTTAAGAAATCATGAGCGGCACATCCAAGAAACATGGGATAACATAAAGAGACCAAACTTAAAAGTTATTGGGATACAAGAGGGTATAGAGGTCCAAACCAAAGGAATGAGCAATCTGTTCAATGAAATAATACTAGAAAACTTCCCAGACTTAAAGAATGAAAAAAATCCAAATACTAGAAGCCTACAGGACGCCAAATGTACAAAATCATAAGAGATCCACACCAAGACACATAATAATGAAGATGCCCAATATATAGAATAAGGAGAGAATTTTAAAAGCCACAAGAGAGAGGAAGCAGATTACATTTAGGGGTAAACCAATCAGGATAACGGCTGATCTTTCAACACAGACTGAAAGCTAGAAGATCCTGGAACAACATATTTCAAACACTGAAAGAAAATGGGTTCCAACGAAGAATCGTGTATCCAGCGAAATTAAGCTTCAGGATTGAAGATGAAATAAAAATCTTCCACGATAAACAAAAGTTAAAAGAGTTTGCAGCTAGAAAACCAGCTCTTCAAAACATCCTTGGCAAAACATTACAGGAAGAGGAAATGAAAAATAACAATGAAAACCAATAGCAGGAGGTAGTACAGTAAAGGAAAAACTAATCAAAGAGGAAAAACAAATCATGTTAAGTAACATAAATAACCTAATATGGCTGGAAGTACAAGCCATATCTCAATAGTAATCCTAAATGTTAATGGCTTAAATGCACCAATCAAAAGACATAGACTAGTAGACTGGATTAAAAAAAAAGATCCCACAATATGCTGCCTACAGGAGACTCATCTGATAGGAAAAGACATACACAGACTGAAGGTGAAAGGTTGGGAAAAATCATACCACTCATATGGACCTCGGAAGCAAGCAGGGGTGTCCATACTTGTATCAAATAAAATAGACTTCAAGCCAAAGTTAATCAAAATGGATAAACAAGGACACTACATACTGCTCAAGGGAACCATACACCAACAAGACTTAACAAAACTTTCTTCTCAGCAGCACACGGATCCTTCTCAAAAATAGACCATATATTATGTCACAGGGCAAATCTTAGCAAATAAAAACGAGTAGAGACATTACCATGCATTTTATCTGATCATAATGGAATGAAATTGGAAATCAATAATAAAATAAGAAAGAAAAAAATCCTACATCACATGGAGAATAAACAATATGCTACTGAATGAACAAAGGGTTACAGAAGACATCAAAGATTAAATTTAAAAAATTCTTAGAGGTGAATGAAAACTCAGACACAACATAGCGAAATCTCTGGGACACTATGAAAGCAGTACTAAGAGGAAAATTCATTTCATGGAGTTCATTCCTTAAAAGAAGGAAAAGCCATCAAATGAATGACCTCACACTACACCTCGAAGCCTTAGAAAAAGAAGAACAAATTAGCAGCAAATACAGTAGAAGGCAAGAAATAAGTAAAGTCAGAGCTCAAATCAATGAAATCGAAACAAAAGAAACAATCAAAAAAATTGACAAAACTAAAAGTTGGTTCTTTGAAAAAATAAATAAGGTTGATAGACCACTAGCCACGTTAACAAAGAGAAGAAGAGAGAGAACCCAAATTACTAGCTTACAGGATGAAAAAGGCAACATCACAACAGACACTTCAGAAATACAGAAGATAATTAGAAATTATTTTGAAACCCTATACTCTAATAAAATAGAGGATAGTGAAGGCATCGATAAATTCCTTAAGGCATATGAGCTACCCAGATTGAGCTCATATGCTCATATGAGCTAAACAGACCAATATCAAGTGAGGAAATAGAAGAAGCCATCAAAAGATTACCAACCAAGAAAAGGAACAGACGGATATACAGCAGAGTTTTACAAGAACTTTAAAGAAGAACTAATATCAGTACTCGTCAATCTATTTCAGGAGATAGAAAAAGAGGGAGTACTTCCAAATGCATTCTATGAGGCCAACATCACCCTGATTTCAAAACCAGATAAAGACACTTCAAAGAAAGAAAACTTCAGACCAATATCCCTAATGAATATAGATGCAAAAATCCTCAATAAAATTCTGGCAAATCGGGTACAAAATCATATCAAAAAGATTGTGCACCATGACCAAGTGGGATTCATCCCTGGGATGCAAGGCTGGTTCAATATACGGAAATCAATAAATGTTATTCACCACATCAATAGACTCAAAGATAACAACCATATGATCATCTCGATGCTGAAAAAGCATTCGACAAAATACAGCATCCCTTTATGTTCAAAACTCTAGAAAAATTAGGGATAACAGGAAATTACCTCAACATGGTAAAAGCTATATACGCTAAGCCTCAGGCCAGCATTATTCTAAATGGAGAAAAATTGAAGGCATTCCCTTTAAAATCTGGAACAAGACAGGGATGCCCTCTCTCACCACTTCTATTCAAAAATTCTTAAAACACTAGCCAGAGCAATTAGACGAAAGAAATTAAAGACATAAATATAGGAAGAGAAGAACTTAAATTAGCATTATTTGCCTATGACATGATCCTATACCTAGCAGACCCAAAAAGTTCAACCAAGAAACTTCTAGAACTAGTAAATGAATTCAGCAAAGTGGCAGGATATAAAATCAATACCAGTAAATCAAAGGCATTCCTGTATATCAGTGACAAATTCTCTGAAATGGAAATGAGGACAACTACTCCATTCACAATATCCTCAAAAAAAAAAAATACCTAGGAATCCACCTAACAAAAGAGGTGAAAGATCTATGCAATGAAAACTACAGAACCCTGAAGAAAGAAATAGAAGACCTTAGAAGATGGAAGGATTTACCTTGCTCATGGATTGGTAGAATTAATATTATTAAGATGGCCATATTACCAAAAGCACTTTACAGATTCAGTGCAATTCCCATCAAAATCCCAATGACATGCCTTGCAGAAATAGAAAAAAGCAATCATGAAATTCATCTGGAAAAATAAGAGACCCAGAATAGCTAAAGTAATTCTAAGCAAGAAGAGTGAATTGGTGGTATTGCGATTCCAGATTTTAAACTATACTATAGAGCAATAGTAACAAAAACAGCATGGTACTGGCACCAAAACAGGCTGTTAGACCAATGGTACAGAATAGAGGACACAGAGACAAATCCACAAAATTACAACTACCTTATATTAGACAAAGGTGCTAAAAACATGCAGTGGAGTAAGGATAGCATCTTCAACAAATGGTGCTGGCAGAACTGGAAATCCATATGCAACAAAATGAAATTGAATCCCTTTCTCTCACCATACACAAAAGTCAACTCAAAATGGGTCAAGGAGCTAGGAATCAGACCAAATACTCTGCGTCTAATAGAAGATAAAGTTGGCCCTAATCTTCATCACGTGGGGGCAGGCCCCAAATTTCTTAATAAGACACCTATAGCACAAGAGTTAAAACCAAGAATCAACAAATGGGACAAATTCAAACTAAAAACTTTTTTCTCAGCAAGAGAAATAATATGTGAGGTGAATAGGGAGCCTACATCCTGGGAACAAATTTTTACCCCTCAAACATCAGATAGAGCTCTAATCTCTAGAGTATACAAAGAACTCAAAAAGTTAAACAACAAAAAAGCAAATAACCCAATCAACAAATGGGCCAAGGACTTGAACAGAAACTTCTCAGAAGAGGATATACAATCAATCAACAAATACATGAAAAAAATGCTCACCATCTCTAGCAATCAGAGAAGTGCAAATTAAAACTACTCTAAGATACCATCTCACTCCAATAAGAATGGCAGCCATTATGAAGTCAAACAACAATAAGTGCTGGCTAGGATGCGGGGAAAAAGGTACACTCATACATTGCTGGTAGGACTGCAGATTGGTGCAGCCAATTTGGAAAGCAGTATGGAGATTCCTTGGAAAGCTGAGAATGGAACCACCATTTGACCCAGCTATTCCCCTTCTCAGACTATACCCAAAAGACCTAAAAAGAGCATACTACAGGGACACAGCCACATCAATGTTTATAGCAGCACAATTCACAATAGCTAGAATGTGGAACCAACCTAGGTGCCCTTCAATAGATGAATGAATTTAAAAAATGTGGCATTTATACACAATGGAATATTACTCAGCACTAAAAAATAACAAGATCATGGCATTTGCAGGCAAATGGATGGCATTAGAGCAGATTATGCTAAGTGAAGTTAGCCAATCCCTAAAAAACAAATGCCGAGTGTCTTCTCTGATATAAGGGGGGTGACTCAAAATGGGATAGGGAGGAAGAGCATGAGAAGAAGACTACCATTAAATAGGGAAGAGAGGTGGGAGGGAAAAAGAGGGAGAAGGGGAGTTGCTTGGTGGAAGGAGATGGAAGGAGAACCTCATTGTTATACAGAATACATATATGATGTTGGGATGAGAAAAAGAAAAAAAAGTGTGTCACATTAGATTGGATTAGAGAGAAAGCATGAGAGAGGAGGGGAGGAGTAGGGGGGATAGGACGGGCAGCAGAATAGAATAGACATTATGATTGATGTATATACATTCCATGTATGTATTATATGTCAAAATACATTCTGCTGTCATGTATGACTAAAAAAAATAAAAATAAATCGTATGGTTAAAAAAAAACACAGTAGATGTTAAACTCTGAGAGAAAGGAGGAAAGATTTGTTGTGTAGGGGCATAAGGGGGGTTCAGAGATATTAATAATGTCCCATCATTTTTTAAAAATATTTCTTTTTTAGTTGTAGTTGGACACAATAACTTTTATTTATTTTTATGTGGTGCTGAGGATTGAACTCAGAGCCTAGCTCGTATGTGCTAGACAAGCGCTCTACCGCTGATCTACAGCCCCAGCCCATAATGTCCCATCATTATTAAAAGTCCTATATGTTACAGATATCCTTTAATGTCTAAGTGCCATATTTCATAATTCTAATACAGTATTTAGAATCAGTAAAGCTCTAAAAGCATAGCAATCTGGCTCCAGTAGGCCTTATGTGCCAAGAATACTCTATTTCAGTAATATTTTCAGTGATTACCATATTATAGAAAAGTATAAAAATTGATGTTCATTGAGAAAATGCTAAGGCATGCTAAATATAATTTTCAGAAAAGGGAACTGTGCATTATAGATTCATAGTATAGTTTAAATTTTTATTGGAAATGATGAAAATATATTTAACATATTAATCTCAAAAAAGGGGGTAATCTTGAGCTATTTGGAAATTTCTATATTTCTAGAGCTATGAGTTGTTTCACAATGTCCTAGAAATTATGATTTGTTGCATATATTTATATATAGTCAGGCTTCCATGTCCATGAATTCAACCAAGTATATATTGAAAATATTAGGGGAAAAATATACCTGTAATGCATATTTAAAGATTTTTTTTTCTATCACTATTCCCTAAACAATACAGTATAATAACTATTTACATGCCATTTACATTATATTAGGTATTTTAAGTAATCCAGAGATGATTTAAAGTATATTATGGAGGACATGGGGACAGTGCCTTTAGTACCAGCTACTCGGGTGGCTGAGGCAGGAGGATCATTTGAGCTCAAGAATTTGGAGTTAACCTATACAACACAGCCCGGACCCTGACTCCAAAATAGATAGATAGATAGATAGATAGATAGATAGATAGATAGATAGATAGATGGATGGATGATATGAAAACTCTCTATTTTATATAAGGAATTTTTGAATTTGAACATCCCGGATTTTGGTATCCATCGGGAGTATTGGAATCAATCCCCCCTGGGTAACACGTATAACCATGTGTATGATACTTCATTCAACACCTCAAGCATTAGTGAATGAGATATTATGCCTTCATGTGTTCCTTATTAGAGATACAGATTAGTAGACTCATATTGTGGTTAGCAATTTGCTATTGAAAGGGTGGATATGCAGTCAGAGGGTTTTGCTTCTGGATCCCTGTACTATTAGGGAGTTCACTTAACCTCTCTGAAGTTCCATTTCTTCAGCATGATCTTTACACTGTTTATACTTTTAATGACATGTGTCTGAAAGTGCATTTATAATGCCCTTTTTCACTATTAGGCATAATAATTAGACTGGAACTAATTTAGATAGTCCAGTCTTGCTAAAGAGAATCTTTATTAATTCTGTAGCTCTTTGGGTGCTCAATACAAAATAGATATTTTAGTTCTTTCAATCTTTAGATGTAACTTTCTTATTTTTTTTGTAATATTTTAAAAATACATTTGTGTTTTATTTTGATTTTTTTGAAGTGCTGGGGATCAAACACAGGGCCTTGTGCATGCTAAAGTAAGCACTCTACCACTGAGCTATATCCCCAGCCCATAAACATTATTTTATAAAAACTATACATTTCTTTACTCATTTTCAGATGTAAATGTTTCCAAGTCCTTTAGTAAATTGCATTATTGTGATAACCTTTGTTTTACACATTGGTACCATATTTTTTTTGTTTTTGAGCTATAGGGGCATGTGCTTTTTACTGATGTAATTGTAAGCAACTTTATGTCACAAACTAAATATATTTATGATGGTGTGGCATTAAATCAAAACTAAGGAAAGAATAAACTGCTGGTAAGAAAAGTTCTGCCTCTGTAATCCCACTAATGCGATTAATTCTATATTGAGCTAGATGGTTTGTTAAAGAGACTGAACTTTCTGACAAGGTAAGCTGGAGCCTAGCAGAATTCTACCTGGCCTCCTATTTATGTGTAGGATGACCATCTTGAAAAAAACAATACATGGTAGTTAAAAATATTGTTCTGCAAATCTTGAAATATACATATTTGTTTTGGAAGCTGCAAAAAAGGAATCTTTAAAGTTTGTTCTGCATATTTTATTAGAAAGTTCTTAAAATTAGACATATTGGTTGGCTTTGCTGGAATAAAACACACATAGTACCTGTCCTTAAGTTCTAGGCTCTGAAACAAGCATTAAAGCAGACAGATCATGGACATGCTCTTCATAAAACATTTTACTTAATTACCAACAATTGGGGAAATCAAGTTGAAAATTGGTATTCATTGTACTCTTTTCCATCTTTTGTGTAGAGGTGAATTTCTTTTTTTTTCAAAATATAGGGTTGGGGAAAATTAACAGCTGTTTTTTTTTTTTAGTAGAATTTTGTTTTGTTTGCTTTTTAGCTCTCTGACCTTTATGGGGGCAGGTAGAAAAATGAGAAAGATAACCAGAAGTTCCCTGTGGTTTTGAATCTTATTTTGTAATTAGTACTTACTTATCACATTGGACAAGTAGGTCTGTAGTTAAATAATTAAAGTAATATCTTTATCAATAAATGGCAAGTTATAAAAACTGTCTTACATTCACATAGAGGTTTGTTTTGTTTTTAGTTTACATAAAGCTTTTTTATGTGAAAGGCAAGTAAGTAGAAATGGTTTATCCTTATTTAACAAAAATTAATAGACTTCTTTTAGCTAATAGTTGGTAAGTAGTACCAAATTATTATTTTACGGGTCTGTAAATTGCAAGTACATCACTTATGAAATATATACAAATATAAAGAATTGAGATAGGGTTGTGGCTCAGTGGTAGAGTGCTTGCCTAGCATGTGTGAGGCACTGGGTTTGATTCTTAGCACTGCATATGAATAAATAAAATAAAGGTCCACTAAAAAAAATTACCAAAAAAAAGAGAATATAAGGAATATAAAATTTAGTACTAGAAGAACACTATTTTAAAATTGTACTATTGAAAGTTGCTTTTCAACTTAGGGAGACTAATCAGATAAAAATACTTTTAAAAATACAATTTATCATATTTTAGATTTCTAATTAAGCTAAATTTTAAAAAGCATTTAAGAAGAAGCAAAAACTAAAACTATAAAAGTTTCTAAAAGATATGAAAGAATATCTTTATGACTTGTAGAGAATAATTTCTTTAGGCACAGAAAACAATAATCATAAAAGGAAGAAATGATGTTAGATTCTTTCTTTCTTTCTCTCTTTCTCTGTTTCTCTCTCTCTCTCTCTCTCTCTCTCTCTCTCTCTCTCTCTCTCTCTCTCTCTCTCTCTCTTTCTTTTTTTTTTCTCAGTCTGGCCTCAAATATAAAATCCTCCTGCCTCAGCCTATCAAGTAGCTGGCATTACAGGTGTGCGCCACTGTTTGTAACATTGTTCATAGCTTATTCGTAGCACTTTTTCTTACAGCAGCCAAAAACTAGGAAATAACCAAAATGTCTACCAACAGGAAATAGATTTTTCTAAGTTCTAGAATAAGCAAGACTAATTATATTGCTTTTCTATTGCCACTATAACAAATTATCATAAACTTAAGGGTGTAAACAGCACATACTTTTTATCTTACATTTTTATAGGTCAGAAGACTAACACAATCTCCTCAGACTAAATCAGGATGCTGATAGAGCTGTGATTTTTGCTGTGGGCTCTGGGTAGGATCCTTTTTCTTGCTTTTTCTAACTTCTAGAGGCTCTACTCGTTGATTCGTGGTCCTCTTACTCTGTCTTCAAGCCAACATTGCATCACACTGACCTCTTCTGCCTCCTTCCTCTTTTAAGGATCCTTGTGATTACATTGGGTTCATATTAGTAAACCAGAATAATCTCCCCATTTTAAAGTCAGCTGATTAGCTGTTTATTTCTGTCTACAGCCTTAATTCCTTTTGTCACATAGGTAACATACAGTTTCCAGGGATTAAATCATGAACATCTTTAGGGACCATTATTTCACCCTTCCATACTTTTAATCTTTTTTAAGATTAAAAAAAGAGTGTGATTGTCCCTGAGGAGTACTGAGTAGAAAGTAAGGGGAATTAATTGGGCAGTGATGTGTGGAATTTGGTGGCAAAATAGAAGTGTCTTCTGTTATGATAGAGGGAATATACAAGGTTGTAATCATTTGTCAAATTCACACAGATAAGATTTATATATTTCAATGTATGTAAATTTAATTTTATAAAAAGTACTATTAAAAGTAAAAACAATGAGGGGACATGGGGAATGGGAGGAGGCATAGAGGAAACATGGGATTACAGGCATGCACCATCATACCTGGCATCACAAGTTAATATTTAAAGTATCGGACTTTGCAGTAATAACTGAAGTTTCTTCTTGGTAGCCATGAAGAACTATATTCAGGTCGCCCTTATGGAGCCCTTGATTCAGGTTTCAATAGTGTGGACAGTGGTGATAAGAGATGGTCAGGGAATGAGGTAAGTGTTTCTTTATTCTGAATGTCATAACTCCTGATTAAGAGAGAATAAAATAATGAAAAGGAAATATCTAAACTGGATCCAGTTTTCTTATTACATAACAGATAAGTCAAGGCAAATATCTCACATAGCTCTACCATTCAAAAATAGTATTCTGTTTCTTTACCATCTTTTTATCATGTGTATTCTCACATGCTTGTTCCTCATTGTATCAATAGTTTCTTTTTCTGGAAAGCTGAATAGCAGTTAAGTCAGTAAAACTGAAACCTAAAATCTGAGGGACTGGGATAAATCTGGAGCAGAGATGGTAAGAGAAGTGCTAGAAGGTAGAAAAATAAATAGTAGTAAGGAGATGGAATCTTACTGAAGAATACCACATGCTCAGAATTACATTTTTTTCCTGTTTTGTTCAATTACCAGTGATAATGTTTCCTGCTTTTTTAAAATTATTAAGGTGTAATATTTTAGCTGTACATTTATTAAATGAACAAATGAGCTTTTGTTACCCGGACTGGTAACATAGTTTATAACATGTTTCACTGAATGCAAAGAAAATCAAATTTTGGACTGGGGCTGTGACTCAGTGGCAGAGCGCTTGCCTCGAACCTCTGAGGCACTGGGTTTGATCCTCAGCACCACATAAAAATAAATAAACAAAATTAAAATATTGTGTCCCTGTATAACTAAGAAAATTAAAAATAAATAAATAAATTTTGACCTCAGCTCATTTATAACTTTTTTTTTTTTTTGTACCAGGGATTGAACTTGGGGCATTAAACCATTGAGTTATATCTCCAGCCCTTTTATTTATTTGTTTGTTAGTTTGTTTATTTGTTTGTTTGTTTGTTTATTTATTTATTTTGGTGGTGTGGGGGGGTTACCAGGGATTGAACTCAGAGACACTCAACCACTGAGCTGTATCCCTAGCCCTATATTTTATTTTATTTGGAGACACTAAATAGGGTCTCACTGAGTTGCTTAGCGCCTAACCATTGCTGAGACTGGCTTTGAACCAGTCTCAGCAATGGTTCAAATTCCTGTCTCAGCCTCCCAAGCCACTGGGATTATAGGCGTGTGCCACCTCCTGGTCTTTATTTTTTATTTTTGAGACAGGGGCTCACTAAGTTTCTTAGGGTATCGCTGAGTTGCTGAGGTTCATGGATCCTCCTGCCTCAGCCTCCTAAGTCCCTAGCCACAGCTACCACACCTGGCTACTTTTATTTATAACTTAAGATTGCTTGTGTATGTATATCTGGGTAGCTGAGTACATAAATGTCGCTTTATCCATAGAGAGGTATATGTAGATAAAGTTATATACTCATAAATACCTTTATTTCTTCTTTTTGGTAATTATAGTAAAATATATGTAACATAAAGTTTTAACCATTGGGGTGGGGGGTACTGGGATTGAACTCAGGGGCACTCAACTATTGAGCCACATCTCCAGCCCTATTTTGTATTTTATTTAGAGATAGGGTCTCACTGAGTTGCTTAGCACCTTGCTGTTACTGAGGCTGGCTTTGAACCCACAATCCTCCTGCCTCAGCTCCTGAGTTGTTCGGATTACAGGCGTGCACCACTGTGCCCAGCTAAGTTTTAACCATTTTAAAGTGTACATTTCTTTTGCATTCAGTACATTCACATTGTCCTACAATAATCCTCATTGTCTTATTTCCAAAACTTTTTCACTATTTTTTCTTAAATGTAATTTTAATTAGTTTATATTGTGCTCATATAAATATGCATCCAAATTTGAAAAAAAAATTTTAATGTTTCTACTACTTTTTTAAGCCTACAGATGAATTTTCAGATCTGCCTCTCCGAGTAGCAGAGATTACTAAAGAGCAAAGACTACGACGAGAAAGCCAATACCAAGAGAATCGCAACAGTTTAATAGTAACAAATGGTGGAGGTAAACATAATCTCAGTGACATCTGAAATCTTTATAGTCACCTTAACTTTTTTTTTAATATGTACTATAAATAAAAAATATTCATCAGTTGTTGATGGACCTTTATTTTATTTACTTATTTATATGAAGTGCTGAGATTCAAACCCAGTGCCTCACACATGCAAGGTAAGCACTCTACCGCTGAGCTACAACTCTAGCCCAGGTTAACTTTTTAAAGTGGTCTCTTTCACATCTATTCCTGTGGTTCATGTATCTGTAACTTCTTCACTTTTGGGGGGGTGTGGGGAGAGGGAGTACTATCAGTTTAACCCAGGGTTGTTTAACCACTGAGCTACGTCTCCAGCCTTTTTTATTTTTTTATTTTTAGATAGATTCTCAATAAGTTGCTTAGGGCCTCACTAAATTGCTGAGGCTGACTTTGAATTTGCCATCCTTCTGCCTCAGCCTGCAGAGCCACTGGGATTACAGGCATGTGCCACCATGCCTGGCCACATCTTCTTTTAAAGTACCATTCTCCCTGAGTAAGATTTTCCTTTTTGAGCTGGGGATGTAGCTTAGTAGTAGAGCATGTGCGAGGCCCTGGGTTTAATCCCCAATACCACAAAAAAAAAAAAAAAAAATCAAAACAACTCCTTTTTTAAGGCATTATTTGATCTCTGTAAGAATTCAGCACTTTTCTTTTTTTGTATGTTTGCCTTTTCTTTCATCTAGAATAATGATTTTCAAGGACTTCTGAATCCATTTTTCCTTATTCTGGCATTTAAAACATTGTAGTTTTCATAGAGTGAGCAGGTTTTTTTCTGCTTTCTTATACTTCTGAAGCAGACTTGAAATATTGTAATCATTTTATAT
Source organism: Marmota monax (assembly GCF_021218885.2). NCBI lineage: Eukaryota > Metazoa > Chordata > Mammalia > Rodentia > Sciuridae > Marmota > Marmota monax. The sequence continues at coordinate 6,928,370 of NW_026693473.1, read as the reverse complement.
TGCTTTAGTTTGAGTAACCACATACTGATGTTTAAATTTTGTGAATCGAATATAAAGGAAGAAATGGCTTTGATTTTCCATTATGTTGTAACAGAAGAGCTTTCATTTGTGAATGATTATTTCAATTAAGAGGTTTGCTGTTTTTCTTTTCCTCACCATTTTGATATTCTTTATTCTGGTCATTTAACATTGCATTCACATTTCAAATAGTTTCAATTTTCTTTTAAATTTTTTTCTTATATATGTTCCCTTCAGTTCATTTGATATTTAAAATAACTTAAAATAATTTCTAGTTTTTCTAATTTCTAATTAGAAAATTTTCTAATTTCTAATTTTCTAATTTCCATTTTTCAGCCCTTAGCCATATGTGGTTATGAAGCATTTGAAATATACTATAAATACTGAATAGAGATGTACTATAAATAAAAAATATTCATCAGATTTTGAAGACTTTCTATGAGAAAAAAATATAAAATAATAGTATCTTATGTCAACTATTTAAAATAACATTTAGATATACCAGACAAAAGTAAAGTATTTAAATTAATGTCCCTTTATTTTTTTATTTGTTTTAATTAGTTAACATGACAGTAGAATGCATTTTTACACGCTGTACATAAATGGAGTATAACTTCTCTTTCTTCTGGTTGTACATGATGTAGAATCATACCAAGTGTGTAATCATATACATACATAGGGTACTAATGTCTGATTCATTGAACTATCCTTACTATCCCCATACCTCCTCCTCTTTCTTCACTCGCTTCTGCCTAATCCAAAGTACCTCTATTTTTTCCTAGCCACTCCCCCCACCTTATTGTGAATTAGCTTCCACATATCAGAGAAAACGTTTGGTCTTTGCTTTGGGGGGATTGGCTTATTTCACTTAGCATGATATTCTCTAGCTCCATCCATTTACCTACAAATGCCATAATTTCATTCTTCTTTAAGGTTGAGTAATATTCCATTGTATGTATGTATGTATATATGTGTGTGTGTGTATATATATATATATCACAGTTTCTTTATCCATTCATCTATTGAAAAGCATCTAGGTTGTGAATTGAGCTGCTATAAACATTGATGTGGCTGTGTCACTTAGTATGTTGATTTTAAGTCCTTTTGATATAAACTGAGGAGTCTGATAGCTGAGTCAAATGGTGGTTTCATTTCAAGTTTTCTGAGGAATCTCCAGAAAACTACTTTCCAGAGTTGTTGCACCAATTTGCAGTCCCACCAGCAATGTATGAGTATGCCTTTTTCCCCATATCCTTGCCAACATGTATTATTACTTGTATTCTTAATAATTGCCATTCTGACTGAAGTGGGATGAAATCTAAGTAGTTTTGATTTGCATTTCTCTAATTGCTAGAGATATGAACAGTCTTTCATATATTTATTAACCAATTGTATTTCTTCTTGAAGTCTCTGTTCAGTTCCTTAGCTGAAGGGTTGTTTTTTTTGGTTTTGAGTTCTTTATATATCCTGGAGATTGATGCATCACCTTCCCACCCCCCTTTTTTTAACATGGCTACTAGAAAATTTTAAATTACCTATATGGTTTACTTTCATGGCTTCCATTCTTTTTCTCTTAGACCATGCTGGTCTAGCTAGTATGAAGAAGTGATGTTGCTTTCTTGGGAAATGGTCATAATATAAACTATTTAATCAGACAGATTGTGTACATTGAAAGAAATGGATTTCTGTACCTGGTTTCTAATTTTTTATCTTTTTAGTTATTAACAAATTTTAAGGCACTGGGTTCGATCCTCAGCACCACATAAAAATAAATAAATAAAATAAAGGTATTGTGTCCAGTTATAACCAAGAAAAAAAAACTTAAAAAAACTTTAACAACTTAAAAACTTATTTTAATACTAACTGCAGTTACAGAATTATTTAGAAATAATTGACTCAGAAAAAACTAAATTAAAAAATAGTCTTCTCCAAATTATCTATTCCCAGAAACTACAACTTTTAGGTAGTCTATGGGACATCATAAAATAATGGTTGGTTGAGGTTTAATGTATTTCTGGAGAAACCATCTTAACAGCAAGGATTTTTCTTAGTGTACCCTTTTAATTAGTTGTTAAAAGTTATTAGTTTTAAACTTAAAAATAATAGGACATTCCAAAACTTACCAGATGAAACAATTAGGTGGCTATATCTTATTTATATTCCTTTCTTTTCCCTAAAGCATCTTGAGAAAAAAATTCCTTAAATGATTCCTTTCATTCACAAATTGCTGCAAACAAAATATCTTCAACATTGACCTCTAGTGAATAATTTTCTAAATAGGAAAATCTTTGTTCTGATCTTTTTTTTTTTTTTTTTTTAAAGTCTGACAACAGTTTCAGGAAGGGAAACAGCCAGTAACTCTCTTTCTTGCCAAGTCCGGTTTCTTCCTACCCTTTCTCTTTTTTATAGCCTTTCACATTTTTTTTGAGTTGATTATGTTAGGTTTTCTGCCTTACAGTTCCCCGAGAGATATTAAGCCCCAAACTAAAGCATTAAAAGAAGGTGCACTTTTCCATCTTTAAAAATTAATCTGTTGTATTTATTCCACAAACTCAAACAGTCTTATTTTAAAAAAAAAGAAGAAAGGAAAGAAATATTGAAGGTCTGCATTTCAATAGTTATTATCAGTTATTGCATTTTTTGAGTGAATTAGGACTAAGATTTTCAGAAGACTGTTTTTGTGAGTAGCCGTGGACTAAATAATTAAGGTTTATGTAAATTACCCTTATCATTCCTTCTACTTTCAGAATAGAAAATGTTGGGGAGAAAGAAAATATAATTTAAGTAAATGTCTTTTATTGGCTGTCTTACTTAGAATATTTTTTTCTGGTGTGTGTGTGTGGTATATACAGTGGAACATGATCTGGATCAAATTGACTACATTGACAGCTGTACTGCAGAGGAAGAAGAGGACGAGGTGAAACGGTCCAAGGGACTGGACTCAGAGAGCCTCAGTTCACAGTTTATGGCATATATTGAACAACGGCGAGTCTCTCATGAGGTAGTATTGCTCTCCCCTAGTAAGAACAATTAAGATAGTATAATTTTCTATCATATCAGTGATTTATTTGTTTAGCCCTAATTATTGTATAATGTTCACTTCTGATTTTAGTCCTAAATTTTTCAGATTTATTCAGAAAATCAGACAATATTCTTAAGTAGGATTTAGGTTTGTTTTTCAAATAAGGAGACAGATTTTGTAATTTTGAAGAAGGACTAAAAGGGTTCCTAAGAGTAGCCTAAGGCCTTTGAAGAAAACACAAAGGAATGTGATGCTTTTCATTGTTTTTAGGATTTCTAGTGAGTCTTTGTTTTTTGCTTTTTTTATTGTTATTAACTGAAAAATCATAATTTGGTTGATCAGTAATTAAGAATTACACCACAAATTTAACTTCTGAGGCAATATACAACTTGCCCATAGAATTTTTATTATAAACTTAAAATTATTGAAGCTTTTAAATTAAGTTAACAGAATATAAATTGTTTGCTATTAAAATTCTTGCGTGTCTCTTATGGTGGAGTGTTGAATTGCCTTAGAAAACAAATGAGCATTCAGCCCACTGCAGAATCTTTGCCAATTCCCCAAGGGTCTCAAGTAGAATAGCATTCTTCAGTATATCTAGTCAGCGTAATAAAATGGCTCTATTTGGGTGGATGTGATGTCGATGTCTGGAGTTCATCGCAGGCTCTGAGCAGGGGTTATTTGGGAAACAGTTGGGGCCTTTCTGGAGAATGATGTATTTAATCACTTTTAAGTGGGGCTTGTTGTAGAGAGAGATTATCATCTTTAGAAAGAATCCTTTGGTTTTCCTATTTGAAAGCCTTTGAACACAATATTTTTTGTTCAGAGGATACTCTTGCACTTAAAATTGAATAAAATTATATAAATCAAATCTTATAGCCCAGAGATAGCACTAGACCAGGTGATTAATGAAGTGCGTGTGATTTAGGCTATTAACATCTCTGCTGGAATAAAAACTACTTTACAATAAAAGTAAAATTAATAATTTCACATTATACTCTTTAAAGAAAACCTTTTTCTTTTCTTGTGATCCTCTTTGATCACTGTATGGTTAATTAGGCTACAAAAGTATCTCCACGAAAACTGAAAACACTATTATACTACTCTGAAAAAATAAGCTACCATTTCATTAATTCATTTTATTGGTTCTTTGTAATTGGTTTTAAATTCCACCTACTTACTATATATGGTAGTTTTCAATGATTGTATATCATAAGGTTCTTTATGACTTGTTTCATAAATCTTTCTAAAATTTGATGATCTGTAAAATTATGATGAAGCAGTATTATTTTAGATGGCTTAACAACCAGTGAAGATATGTCTTTTTGTATTCCTGTATACTAAATTTTTTAAAGATTGCTTAAAAAATTTAAATTTAAGAAACAAGCTATTAGAAATGTTAAAACATTTCGCTGTTATCTAATTTTATTAAAATTCCTCTCACATATATAGATCAACCCTGCCTGAACAGTGTATGACATATACTTACTTTTTAAATTAGATTAATGTCACATTCATTCTGTTATGGAAATTCAAAGAACCTCTCACAGTAATTTTAGATAATTGCAATATCATAAAACCAGGGTGGTAAGTCACCGATATAGCATCTTTGGAAAGATGTTTGTTTCTTAAAAAATGACGTAGTCATCCAGGCTCAATGGTGCCTGCCTATATAGTCCCAGTGACTCAGGAGGCTGAGATGAGAGGATCACAAGTTCAGTCCTAGCTTTGGGAACTTAGTAAGGCCCTCAGCAATTTAGCAAGACTCTGTCTGATAATAAAAAAATAAAAAAGATTAGGGATGTAGCTCAGTGGTAAAGCATCCCCGGTTAATTCCCCCCAAAAGTGACAGTCATAAAATCAGAGTAATTATTTTCTTATCAGGGTTTCAGAATTGTAATTCATTCTATATGCCCTAACATTAATGCAGTCACCTTTTAACCCTTTGGAGTAAATTACCAAAGAGGATTTTCTAGTTACGTGTAGATATATCACACGTAATTTCATGGAGGTAGAATATACTATATTGTGTTAAACTATACTGAAGTAGTTTGACATTTGATTTTTAGTTATCTTTTTTGGAGAAGTTGTTTTCTTAGTTTTCCCTTGAAGAATACCCCTTTTGATGATTTTTGGTGTTGACACAAGATTGTATTGCTTCTATAGATTCTCATTCAACATATAATATACTGTGATAATCTTTAAACTTCCTGCCTTTGGCTTATCATTTTATTTTTCAGTGTGTGATCCAGCTTAATTTTCCTTAGTAATACTTCTTGAAAATGACCTTTACCTTTTAGTTTATAAATAAGTTCAGTTGCCACTATTTCTCTTTTAATTAATATTGTATTTTACCTTAAAGAGAATTTACTTTTTGTTTTATTTATTTATTTATTTACTTACTTACTTATTAATTTTAGTATCGGGGATTGAACTATTCTGGGACACTCAGCCACTGAGCCACATTTCCAGCCATATTTTGTATTTTATTTAAAGACAGGGTTTCATAAGTTGTTTAGCACCTCACTTTTGCTGAGGCTGTCTTTGAACCTGAGATCGTCTTGCCTCAGCCTTCCAAGCCACTGGGATTACAGGCATGCACCACCAAGCCTGGCAGTATTTTATCTTGATATACACCAGCATCCCCAGAACTATTTGTAAAACTAAGATAAGAGACAGTTATGGTAGTGAAAAAGTAAAGAGACAATCTACCCAGTGAATTCCCTATTACTACAAATGTTCAATAGAAACTTGGTTAATGTTGGGGTGGGATAGATAGAAATTTCTGTCCTGGCTGGGCACAGCTGAGGCAGGAGGATCATGAGTTCAAAGCCAGCTTCAGCAGCACTTAGCAATTCAGTGAGACCTTGTCTCTAAATAAAATATGTTTTTAAAAAGGGCTGGGGTTGTGGTTCAGTGGTTAAGTACCCCTGGGTTCAATCCCATTTTTTTACAAAAAGAAAAAGATAATTTGTGTCCTGGGTGGAAGCTTGTATTATATGACCTCTAAGATTCTTCTTATCATTCAGTAAATATTAGTGGTTTTGGTCACTATAATTTATATAATATAGCAAGTAGGAAATCTTTTTTAGATATAATGTATATTGTGAATATTTTATCAAAAATATGCAAGTACTCTATAGTGCTTTCAGAAAGTTTACATTTTAAGATTCTGTTGAAATTATTTTTACTATAATGCACAAATCCCTAAAAAGTTGAATGTGAATGTGTAATCACTGTATTTTGGATACACGTTAAATTGATTTATTTATCCTTTTTTTGATTTAGTGTTCACCAGTAAAGACAAGTGCCATTAGGGAGTTTCAAAAAACAGAAGACATGAGAAGATATTTACATCAAAACAGGTTTGAAAAAGCAATTCTGTTTACTTCTTTCTGTCTTAAAACTCAGTGATAAGAGTGAAGTAATTTTGGTTTTCCATAGATGCATGTATAATGAAGACGTTTAGGTATTGTGTGTTTTAGAGACCATGTATTTAAAATGATGACAGTGTTCTTTTGTGCTCCTGCTATAAAAAACGGTAAAATTGATTTATTAATTCTGAAATCAGGTCACCTGAACTATAGCAGTACAAGTAATTAATTTGAAGATACTTAAGAGCTTTAAGATTGTTGTATTGATAATGTATGGATTCATGTATAAATAGGGCTTAAAGATTTTTTTTAATTTTGACTAGATAACAGGGACAGATATAATGATACGTATTCTTATTCCTATCTTGATGAGTATGATCTTTCTACTACACTTAGTACCTATTTCTAAAATGAGCTTGACTGTTTAGAATGCTGCTTCTCATCCTTGAATTCCAAAAGCTTTCTTGCTATAAACTATATGACAGTAGCTGAAATTTTTCCAGCAGTTGGTTCTTTCCCTCTTCTGTTTTTATGAAGTCTTTTCTTTTCCCTACTTTTTTTATTGGTGCATTATAATTTACATACTGATGGGATTTGTTGTTACATATTTGTACATGCACACAATACACAATATAACAATATGATTTGGCCAGTGTCATGATGAAGTCTTAAAGCAGCATCCCCAACCTTTTTTTTTTTTTTTTTGAAACAGGATCTCACTAAACTGCCTTATGAGATCAGGGTCTCGAATTTAGCAATCCATCTGCCTCACTGAGTTACTGAGGCTGGTCTTTAGCAGTCCTCCTGCCTCAGCCTCCTGAGTTGCTGCGATTATAGGCTTGTGCCACCACGCCTGGCTGATATGCCTATTTTTAAATGACTGTAAATTTACTACATAGAAACTGTTGTACATAGTTCTTTATGCTTGAGTGGTTATTAATGTTATCTCAGGGACTGTGATATATATGAATTAAAGAAAATGTAGGAAGAACAGTGAAAGAAAAAAAATTTCATAACTTGGCTTAGTTAAATTTTATATGCTTTGACATTTATCTCAGAATAGCTTTTTAGTTACCATATGTTCTTATACCAAGGGTATGGTCTCTGAGAATCTGGTTTCATGCACAGGTTTCCTATTAACATTTCCTCACCTTGGGCAGACCTAAGTTTTATCTCCCATCCCTCTCACCTTCTATGTCCATCATAGGTGAGGCTAAAGATCTCCAGGATTTAGTAGAGACCCTCAAGGTAAAAGTCAGCTGTTTGTTTTACTCAGTTACTTTATGTATTAGTTTTGTCTTGTATCTATTAAGTTTAGCAGCTTAAAACACCCATTTATTTTATCACAGTTCTATAGGATAGAATTCTAGGCTAGCTTGCATAACTTATCTGCTTAGAATCTTTAAAGACCAAAGTCAAGGTGTTGACTGGCCTAAGCCCTTTATTACTATATGGCTTACATTTAAATTTTTTGAACTGCATATGAAATCCAAGTACAGTATTATTTAGTCATTTATTAAATTTCAAAGCCAACTCACTAAAGACAAAGGCTCAAAAATTGCCTTTCATCATTTACTAATAAAGTACCATGTCTAGGGTCAATGGCCTTCATCAGTAGGCAGCTTCCTTTGGTGAGGGGATTTTGTCCTGTGTGGAGAGGATGAAGTATCTTCTTCAGTTTCAGACCCCAAAAGTTCATGATCTCCTTCCTGGGATCCTGTGTCTCTACCAGTTCCCAGAGAAAATTGAATAAAGATAAAAACTAATACCATACTAAATACAAATTGCATACCACTAGCAGCAGGACAATCAGCAACATGGCCACAAACACCAGCAGGGTCAGCCTGTGGTGCCACATCTTGGGTGGAGGGTGGTCCCCTTAAGTTTGTGGGTGCAGGTTGCAGTGAACAGGTACATGCCCTAAATTTTTATCTGGAGACTCTGGAGAAGAATCCACTTACAAGCTTGTACATGTTGTTGACAGAATGCAATTCATGTAGTTATAGACTAAGGACCTTGTTACCTTGTTATCTGTCAGGAATTGTTCTAAATATAAAGTCCACCCGCATTCCTTGGTTTGTGGCCCCCTCCATGTTCAAGAAGCAATGGTGGGCTAAATCTTCGGACATTTTAAGCCTTTCTGACTTTCCTTTCTGCCCATCTCATAAACTTTTGGCTTCTTTTGCTTTAAGGACTCATGATTACATTAGGTCCACCCAGATAATCTCCCAATTTTAAGGTCAACTGATTAGTAACCTCAGTTTCTTCTGTAAAGACCCCTCTTCCATATAATCCAGCATGTTCATTGGAATAAGACATGGGGGCTGAGTCTACCTAACACTATTTAATCCAAAGTTTCTATTTTAATTCTCTTTTAGAATCTAGTATTCTTTTTTTCATGGTACCTTAGCAATGTATTTAGCAATATATTTTAAATATTACTTTCAGCATTGTAGTTGTTTCCATTGGAAGAGTCATTCAAGGTGTTTAGTCAGACCCAATGCTAGAAATGAAATCCATAATTACTTCTTAATTGGATATTTCAAATCACTAAAGTCTAATGTAGTCCTTGAATAAGAATTTCACACTTTAACTCCAGTTACCAGTTAAACTCTAAGATCAATATATACTTCATTTGTTTATATAGGAGATGTTTGTTAAATATCTACTACGTGCCGGTACTTTTCTGGGTGTGGAGATTTATTTATGAACATCAGTCACAATTCCCTCCATGAGCTTACATTAAATTGGAATAATGAATAAGAACCTAGAAATACACAATCGCCTCAAAATGCCTGACAACTCTCTCAGGCTCACAAGACTTGTATGTTACTTGGATAATATGTTAACAAAAAGAATCTGTCTCAGCAGTCTGACAGCTTCAAAGACGCAAAGGAATTCAGTCAGTTAACAAATTGCTACTTGCCCACTCTTATCCTGGCTCTCTGCTAGTGAACTGACAAAGAAAGTTGCTTACTTGGTTTTGTCTCTCAATTCCCTTCCTTTCCCCTCATCCACCAAGCTCTTTTCCTCTTTACATACCCCCAGCCTACCTCCTGAGGTTAGGAAAGTTTAAATAGAAAGTTTAGTAAATTGGTGAGTGTTTTATAGTTATTTGCCAAGATAAATTATGTAACTTTGAATTTGAAGCTAGCAAAAATTATCATTTTTTAATTATCAAAATATCATTTTTTTAAAAAAGACTGCTTATAATTTGAATAGCATTTTAATGTAGGAGAGATGCCAATAATGGGCTGGGTCCTGTAAAGTTTATTAATTTTTGTAAGAAGCGATATGAAAGTAAAGAACATTTGGGTTAAGCCTGGAAGTTTTTTGTCTCGTGCATATTAAAGGTTAAAAAAAAAACTACTCACATTAAGTGATTTTACAAAGAGAACAATTCAAAATCTGCCTTATAAAGTTTGGATTTACTCAGCTCAAGTTACAAGATTTAAAAGATGTATGTTTTACCTGCATTTTTGTTTCTTATGTGCCAATATTCCATTCTTTTGGGAGACAATGCCAGTGCCATTCATTCAAATAGTATTTCTTGAGCACTACAATGATTCTGGCTCTGATCTAGGTCCCTGATATTTTGGAGTTTTCCTTTTAGTAGATGTAGACAAATGTATGTTACAAATACGTGTCTGGCCTTGCTAAGTGCTATAAAGAAAAATAAAACGGACTGAAAGAGATCATAGTGTCAAGGTGAGAGAAAAGTAAAAGTAATGTATTATTAGGTGATGCTATTTCAGTAGAAATCTGACAATGTCATGAAGCAAGCACCATGGCCATAAAGGGTAGAAACTTCTAGGCAAGACCCTGAGGCAAGCACATACTTGGTATATTTAAGAAACACCAAGGAGTCTGAACAAGGCAGGACAGGTTTGGGGTGGATGATGATGTTTAAAGTAAAGTGGAGAGAATTAGAGCTTGAACAACTAGCAAAAGAACCTGAGGAGTAGTCATAAGGATAGAAGAGAGGGTTGTCTCAGAGGCTAAATGAAGAGAGTGATTTAAATCGTAAAAAAAAAGACATAAACTACTGATAGGTTCAGTAAGGTAAAGACTAGGACATAAATATTAGATTTGGGAATGTTTATCATTGGCAAATTTGGGAACTAAAAGAGCAGTTCAGTGAAGTTAAAAACAGGATTCATTTTGGAGTGGGAACAAAATAAATTGATGAGATAAAATGAAGACATGGATTTTTAAAGAATTTTGGACCAGGCACAGTGGCACACACCTGTAATCCCAGCAACCCGGGAGACTGAGGCAGGAGGGTCTGGAGTTCAAAACCAGTTTCAGCAAAAGCGAGGCACTAAGCAACTCAGTGAGACTGTCTCTAAATAAAATACAAAATAGGGCTGGGGATGTGGCTTAGTGGTCAGGTGCCCCTGAGTTCAATCCCTGATACACACATGCACACACAGCACACACACTCACACACACACACACACACACACAAAAAAAAACCATTGTATAACATAGTGCTAAATTTATGGTACATAAACATTCTTAGAATGGGTTTGTTTGGCTCTTTCTGTGTTTTGGTCCAGTTCATCTACACATGGTCAATAAAAGCCACAGGAAACTTTAGCAGTGAAATTAGTAATCTAAAGACAAAGGTAGCTAATTCCTGTTTTTATAAATATATAGTCATTAGAATATACTTTTATGAGTTGTGTATACATGCAGTATCTTATTTAATTTTCATAGCATCTTACTGAGGATACATAATTATCCTCATTTTTTATAAACGAGAAAGTTGAGGCTCAAGGAAGTTTAATAACTTTAAACTAATAAATAATTCATTGAATTAGGCCAAACCTTGGAGATTTGTGTAGGTTTGTGTGGATGGTAGATTATTCCCATTGCCTCTGTTATTTTATCAGAGAGTCAGCATCTCAGGCACAAGTCTAGGCATCTAGGCAAAGTAAGATATCCACCTGTCCAATAAGCAGGAAATTATGAGCTTATAGTCGTTTATATCACCAGCTCCAGCTCCATCAGTGCTTAAGAACAGCTTCTACTGCAGTATGCTACAATACTTCTGCCACTCAGCAAGTTTCATTTAAAAAAAAAAGTGTGTGTGTGTTGGGGGGAATGTTGTGAATACCTCAAAGTTTTGGAACCAATATTTTTTAAAAAGTGAGAAAAGAACAGTAATAATGTAGCTTAAGTTTCAGTTCATATATATGTGTCTATCTATTTATATATGTATGTATGTTATGATACACACACACATATTTTTTTTTTTGATACTGTGGATTGAACTCAGGGGTACTCAACTGCTGAGCCACATCCCCAGCCCTATTTTGTATTTTATTTAGAAACAGTGTCTCCCTGAGTTGAGCCTCATTGCTGAGGCTGGCTTTGAACTCCAGATCCTCCTGCCTCAGCCTCCCAAGCCACTGGGATTACAGATGTGTGCCACCATGCCTGGCAGTTCACTTAAGATAGACCAGTGTTTCTCAACAAAGTATACAGCACCACTCCCAAGAGGATACTTGGAAATGTGTTTATGTATTGTGGGAATTGGTTGCCAAAATGAGCTGCAGGTGATACTGGCAGGCTTTGAGGCTAAACTACCTATCATGTGCAGGGCAATATTTTACAAAAAAAAAAAAAAAAAAGGTCCTATTTGAAAAGTAGGAGATGCTTATATTGGAGAACGTGTTTATAGATAAAAAAAAAAAAGTCATGCAACATGAAGATCATGGCAACACTGAGGAATAACAAAGCTGTAATGGCCCAACATTACCACCTGGTGATTGGTATGGAAGAACTGGGTCATTCTCAGATTCAGATGTCTTCTTTACTACCATTTGCATATGCCAGGCTTCCCTGTTCCATCTTAAACTTTTCATAGCCATCACAGGAGTAATGAGAACTATTAGTGCTTTGAAGATTTGTTTTTATTTCTCTGATAGCATACTTATTTCAGTGCATTTAAATCACCCTGACAGGCTAATAATTATTTCAGATTTCAGGTACTAAATGTCGGAAAGTCATTACTCCAACATTTTTAGTTTCAGGCACAAAAATGAGTTACAGAGACTTAAGACACTAAATCTGGTTCAGAAAAAGGGTAAATATCAGAGTATAATAATTAGCATTAATAACACTAAGAGGCAGATAGTACCTGTTATTTTATATGTATCTTTTAGTTGCAGATGGACATAATACCTTTATTTTATTTTATTTTTTTAATGTGGTGCCGGGGATCGAACCCAGTGCTTCACGCATGCTAGGCAAGCGCTCCACCACTGAGCTGCAACCCCAGCCCCAGTACTTGTTGTTTTTAAGTATCAAATAGAGCTTCATCTCTTTCTTAAGAATAAAAGTCAACAGAATCTTTGTTATTAAAATTATTTTTTATCAGTTGAAAGTAAGTATAGAAGTGCTTTACAAGTACAGTTCCCAGGTTTTGTAGTATTCCAGATTTCTGTTGATAAAATGGCTTTGTATATAAAAGGATCTCAATTTACATGTATCTTGTTCCGGTCATAGGAGGAAAGAGGATAATAGTTGTATACATCATAAAGAAATGATACCGTTTGAAAAGTGATCCCAACTAGCTGTATGTCAGTATCGTCTGACACTGACAGTTGTTAACTAGCTGTAGAATAATCAGTGATACCATCACATGAAATATGAGTTGGAGACATTAGTTATTTCTGTGGTTAAATTTAATGACTTAGTCTTAAGTTTACAAAATGCAGTTACTCTTTCAGTGCTACCTAAACATCTTACTGATATAACAGAAAGATACAGTAATGATAAATATTTCACTTGTCCCTTATGTGTCTGTATCAAAGAATTTTTCCTTTTTTTTTTGGATCAGGGTTCCAGTTGAGCCATCTTCTCACTTATCACTATCACCAAGTCACAATCAGGTAAATATTAGCAGATTTATTTATTTTTGTGTTTCAACTTTGATTTTTAAAAACTAAAATGGAGTACTTAAATTGCCGTAAGAGTAACTAACTGTGGCAAAATGGATAGCACATTGGACTTCTAGCCAAACCTGCAGTGGCCATTAAATTGTGCACTCTTGTACACTGTCTTCTTGGTCAGATAATACAACATGCACATGGTATTTGCTGTTTTTCAGACACCAGACAGAAAATGAAACTTTATCTATAGTAATAGCTTTATAGTAGGTGTAAGAAAGCGCAAAGGTGGAAAAGATTAGGAATAAACACATTGAAAAAAATGCTAGGTGACTGCAAAGTTACTTAAATTAACATTATTTGCCTGTATTAATAGGGAATCTTGATAAGTTGATTCTCATCTCCATTTGCATGTACAAAATGATACCTTTGTTGCAGCTGTCACATACAGACTTGGAACTTCATCGGAGAAAAGAACTATTAGTAGAGCGCACTAGGAGAGAAGCACAGCTTGCTGCCCTGCAGTATGAGGAGGAGAAAATAAGGACTAAGCAGATTCAGAGAGATGCTGTCCTGGATTTTGTCAAGGTGAGTCATTTGAACTCATTGACTGATACTCTTAAAGTTCTTAGAAGTGCTTATTTGTTCTGTGGAGACTGTCAGTTCTTTTTTTTTTTTTAAGTATGTATTTATTTTTGTAGTTGTAGATGGACAGAATGCCTTTATTTTATCTATTTATTTTTATGTGGTGCTAAGGATCCAACCCAGTGCCTCACAAGTGCTAGGCAAGCTCTCTGAGCTACAGCCCCAGCCCTGTCAGTTTTTATTGTCTTAATTAAAACATCATTTTTTTTCTCTTATTGTAAGGAATCTTGAGTAAATAGAGTGACTGTCTCCCCTAGTAGTGAGTGATTATAAGATAATAGAAATGATGATCTTCCTTTTTAACAATAATTGCTTCCTCTTAATTAGCACACTGCCATTGGACATATCACTTTACTATCCAGCTTTCTTTGATCTCTAGAGTCATAGTAAAGATCAGTAAGATCATAAAACTGAAAGTGCTGGGTAAACTGTAAAAATGCCATGCAAGCATGAAATCTCATTGTCCAAACCTCTCTCCTACTTCTTCACTCTAGTAAATATACCAAAAATTTGCTAAACTCACAGGCTTCATTTTTTATAATCATCTTTTTAAAATTTAATTTTTAAGAATCAAACCCAGTGCCTCACATGCTAAGCAAACACTCTACCACTGACCTACAGCCCCAGCCCTTTATAATCATCTGTGATTCTTTCCCTTTCTTCCCCATATCCACTCAGTAACCCCAGTTAATGTTTCTTAACATTTTGTAGCCTCTGTTGTAGCATATGAATTTTGATCATCTTATTTTATTTGTGTGATTTATCTTTTCATTCTGAAATTGCTTTGTAATTTTCTTCATAATTAATTGTTTGTAATTTTGTAAGCTTAATATATTTCTCTCCATGTTCCTGCAAACTACACAAAGATAAGAACCATGTCTTTTTTACTTAGTTGCTGTATCCCTAAAACTTAGCAGTTCTGAACCCACAGAAAAGTTCAATAGATATTTGTTAAATGAATGAATCATTTTTATCTTCTAAAAGCTTTCTTTCCTTTGTTTGATAAGTTTAACCAAAGACCACCTTTTAAAGTACTGTACTCATCTGTTTTACTGTTTAACCTGACAATTTTGCTTTCCCCCCCGCCCCAAAATATAACAAGCCCATAATGATGATCTTTAGCTCTTTTCTCACCTGATTCTTCTTTATCTGAAAAGTTCCAGTGCCTAATATTTGCTGTCAAAATTAAGTCAGATAGTTGGGTGCTGAGGCACATGCCTGTAATGCCAGCAGCTAGGGAGACTAAGGCAGGAGGATCATGAGTTCAAAGCCAGCCTCAGCAACTTAGCAAGGCCCTAAGCAACTCAGAGAGACGCTGTCTCCAAATAAAATATAAAAAGGACTGGGGATGTGGCTTAGTGGTTGAGAGCTCCTAGATTCAATCCCCAGTACCAAATAATAAGAAGAAAAAGAAGAAGAAGTCATATTGTTTGACCAATGGCAAAAAAAATAAAATTAATATTCTTCCAAATAGAACTTTATAGAGCTTTGAAAAGTTATCTCAACTAACTGTATTATCTCTCAGTCCTTCTGTCCCGTCTATCTATCCTGAGATGTCTCTTCTTTTTAGTCCTTTTAAAACTAATCAAAATTCTTTATCGGTTTATTTATTTATTTATTTTTATGTGGTGCTGAGCATTGAACCCAGTGCCTCACACGTGCAAGGCAAGCACTCTACCACCAAGCCACAACTGCAACCCTGGTTTATTTAATTTTTGTAATGGAGAAGATGAGAGTATTTATCATGTTTCACAGACAAGGAATCTGCAGGTCTAGGGAAATTAAGCTATGTAATTATATACAATTAATTCATTTTCATAGTCAGAAGGCTTTAGTCTAAAGCCTAACTTGTTCATTTATTCATTCACTGACTTGATGATAGATCCTTATAGAATGCTATTATGTACCTGTATAAGCAATAAAAAAATGCTTAATATACAAGTTATGCCCACCAGACACAGCTTAGATCTTATTAGGGGAAAACAAATATATACATAAAACAGAAAATAAGATAGCTTATAATAAAAAGTACTAGTTTTGTATCAAAGACAAAGGAGAAATTAGAAAACAAGTATCAGAATTGACCTCAGAAGGAAGTGACAAGGGACTTAGAAGAACGAATGGGTAGCCAGGAAGAAAAGAATGGATGATGGTCTAAAGATGAGTTTATTCTGCGTTGCAAGAATTTATGAATAGGTCATGAGCTAGGAACGAGCTTTATTAAGTTATACATTTAAAATAATGGCACTTGCCAGGCGTGGTGGCACATATCTGTAATAACCCCAGCTACTTGGGAGGCTGAGAGGCTGAAACAAGAGGATTGCAAATTTAAGGCCAGCCTGGGCAACTTAGTGAGACCCTGTCTCAAAATAAAAAGGGTGGGGATGTAGATCAGTTGTAAAGTGCCCCTGAGTTCAATCTCTAGTACCAAAACAACATCAGTAATAATGGCACTTAAGCAAAGTACCATCTTGGTTTGAGTTCTTATTGAAGACCAATAGAAAAAATGAATTGGTGAGATGGTAAAGATGATGCTGATGATACTTCCTAAATTTACTGAATGATCACTATTTACCCCACATACTGTTTCAAGCACTTATATTAACTCTTTTGGTCCTCCCAGTAGTCAAATAAGATAAGTACTAGGATATTCTCTTTTTATGCTCAGGGAGGATAACAATTTGCCTAAGATTAATTTCAAATACTCTGCTAGTAAGCCACAGAGCAAGAATGCTAGTAAGCAGACTGGCTCCAGACCCTACTCTGACCATAATGCTGTACTGCCCCTCAATAATTGATCATTGTTAACACTTACTATACACTAGGTGCTATTCTATGCATTTTTCATAAATTTACTCAATTTTAGCTTTGTTTGTTGTAGAAGTTACATAGCTAGTAAGAGATAAATAATTACACTACAGATGGTCATGATTAAATGTCAAATTAAATCATAATCTAATTTAGGCAGAAGAGAACAATTTTAAGTTCGTAAGTAGGAGAAAAGCAAAAAAAATATAAATACTTCTGAAAAACTAGTCTACTCATGTTAGAACAGGTCAGGAAGAAAGAGCTAGAAAGAAGAAATAAAATGGTAATTGCATTAATTAAGAAAATGGTGCAAAGTGAGGACATAAAACTAGAAGATTTCTAAGGTGACAGAGGGTTGACAGAGTTACATAGTGACATGAGTTTAGAATTGGAAATATCTGAATTTGAATCCAACTTTGTCCTTTGTATGTGCTTGATTTTTGGAAAGTTATTGAACTATTCTGTACCTTTTGTTTCTTACAATATTTAATTATAAAGTGTTAACTTTCAGAATTATGATAGATATACCTAATATTTAATACTCTACTACGGTGGATTTTGTCCAGTAAGGGATGTTGAACCCAGGAACACTCTACCACTGAGCTACATTCCCATTTTTTATTTTGAAACAGGGTCTTGCTAAATTGCCCAGGCTGGCCTTGAACTTACCATTGTCCTGCCTCAGCCTCACAAGTAGCTGGGATTATAGGTGTGCACCACCACACAGAGCACTACAGTGGATTTTTTTTTTTTTTTCATGGTTCTGGGGATTGAACTCAGGCCTTGTGCATGTGAGGCAAGCACTCTACCAACTGAGCTATATCCCCAGCCCTACAGTGAATTTTATCAAGAGGCATTTCAAAAGAAGCATTTTTATACTTTGCACAATAGATATGTAGTGACAAATGATGAATAAATCATGAAGATGAATGAAGAAAAGAAGGTTCCAAAGCAAAGTTTTGAGACTAAATGAAAGGTTTTAGTGGGAATCTAGCATGTGGGGAGTATGTTGGATTTGAGGTCAGAAGAAAGGTGTAAATTTGTACTTGCCCCATAAGCTCTTTGCTCAGTTTCCTCATCTCTGAATTATGGTTTTTGTTTATTTCACAGAATAAGAAAAGTCACTTGAGAAAACTGTGTGTAAGAACACATTGTAAAACACTGAATACACTGATATTGGTATTATTTGTGATAATAACAAATGAACAAATTGGGGGAAAATAGGTATACTAAATAGTGAATTTGTTTTTGCATATGTTGATAATGCAATGACATTGAGTTTCCAAGTAGAGTTTGAATAAGCAATTGAAAATGTCTGAGACTTAGCTAATAGAAAATTCAAGTTGTCAGTATTAGCATGATATTTAAAGCCATTAGAGAAGAAGGATTGAGTTCATATTGAGAGAATATTGAAAGAATATAATGGCACAATGTGTATATAGGTATACCTAAAGTTTTAAATTTCTTTTTTCTTTTTTAAATACTGATAGAAATATGATAGTATAGTTTGTTGTTTTTCTTCATTTAAATTGTAAAATATTTAAGGTAGGGTGTAACATAAAGCGTCATATATAAAAAATAAGGAAATTACTATAATTGGTTTAGTAAATACAGTTTACCATTTCAAATATGTGTTCCAGATTCTGACCAACTTTCTTTTTTTGTGGGGGTTTGGGGCATGTAGCAAAAAGCATCACAAAGTCCACAAAAGCAACAACCCCCCACAGATGGTGAGGTAAGTCTATATAATTACTTTGGGGGAGGGATTTATTATTTTTATAGTGGGAATGAAATGTTTTGAAGTGATTATCATTCTTTCAGTGATCAAAATATTGCCTTTTTTCTTTTTTCCATCACAAAATTGTACTTAAGAAGATACAGGCTAGGGATTATCAAAATTTCTAGGTCAGGATTTTATATGTATGTATTCATCTACATGTATATCACTCTAGAGATTTCTTACCCTCCTCATCTCTGCTAGGGACATCATCCCCTTCTTATCCATTTCAAAATGTTCTCTATAATGCAAGATAATCCTAGAAGCTCTAAGATTATTATTTGTGATAATAATAGAAATGAACAAATTGGAGGAAAATAGGTATGGGAAATAGTGAATTTGAGGTACTGGGATCAGTCCCCAATACCTCATAGATAGATAGATAGATAGATAGATAGATAGATAGATAGATAGATAGATAGATAGACAGACAACCCAAGTTTTTTTAGTATGAGAAAATATATTTAGAATGTTTATATTTTATTTTTTTAAGTACCATATGATTTATTTTTTTTAGTCATACATGACAGCAGAATGTATTTTGACATATAATACATACATGGAATGTACATATATCAATCATAATGTCTGTTCTATTCTGCTGCCCTTCCTATCCCCCCACTCCTCCCCTCCTCTCCTATCCTTTCTCTCTATACAATCCAAAGTGACACACTTTTTTTTTTCTTTTTCTCATCCCAACATCATATATGTATTCTGTATAACAATGAGGTTCTCCTTCCATCTTCTGTGCAACTCCCCTTCTCTCTCTTTTTCCCTCCCACCTCTCTTCCCTATTTAGTGGTAGTCGTCTTCTCAGGCTCTTCCTCCCTATCCCATTTTGAGTCACCCCCCTTATATCAGAGAAGACATTTGGCATTTGTTTTTTAGGGATTGGCTAACTTCACTTAGCATAATCTGCTCTAAAAATGTCCATTAGAAAAGTGTTTTAAAATCTTATTGAATTATAATAACTAATTCTATTTATATGAGAACTTTATATATTTGTATAATACCTGAAAAAGTCATTGAGACATTTTTAGTTGTTTTCACATAATAATAATTCTGTACAAGCCTTTGACAATCAGAGTGTGATATGCTTAATAATACATTTTCCATTTTTTACCCCAACATTTCCTTTTTGATGATTGTTCTTGAGTAATTCATTCTCTGAAAACTAAAGCTTCACTAAAAAAAATGTATAGGTTTAAATTGTTTAATTATACCTTATTTACAGAGAAAGGTAATGAAGAGATGTAATTTGACTCATGAGTCACCTGTATGTTAAATGAAGCCCCTTACTCTGTGATACTAATTATACAACTTTATGTTTGGTATCCTATTTATTATGTATTGTAAGCTACTAAAAATTCCAGATTTAGGTTTTAAATATTTGCATCTCAAGATTATCCCTCCTTAACTATTCTTTAAACTCAGAAAAACATTAACTGGAATGCTGTCTGCAGATTAGCCTTGCAAGAAAATTCTAACCATTTATACACCAGAAATCATGTCTCTAGGATTTATTTTTAAATTTACCACTGGTTCACTAGATGACTGCAAATTCTTTATATTATATCAGGTATCAGCTTTCTCTTCCGTGAACAGAAAATAACCCCAGATCCCTCCTTAGAGGGTTTTTTAGGCAGTAAGGTCATATTTGAAGGGCTGGGGTTGTAGCTCAGTGGCAGAGTGCTTACCTAGCATGTGTGAGGCACTGGGTTCAAGTCTCAGCACCACATAAAAATAAATAAATAAAGGTATTGTATTCATCTACAAATAAAAAAAAAAGTTAAAAAAAGATCATATTTGAAGTTGTTTAAACTCTTTGGAAGAACATCAGTGTTTATTGGCTATTGTATATGAATTCCAAGTGATTGTGAACATGATCCTATGTGTCAGCTCTTCAAAAGTGACTTACGTCTCTTTCCTTGTGTGCGTATTTTTTAAATGTATCGCTTGTGTGCGTAGTTTGTTTTTGATTTGATTCATTTTTTTCCACATCTCCAGTGTCCTTTCCCATCCAGAAGGTCTCAACACACTGATGATAGTGCCTTGTTAGTGGTAAGAGTTTATGCAAAATGGAGTTTTATGCTGCTATTTCTAAATATTGAAGAATAGTTATTGTGCTTTCACTCAGAAATTATCTAATTATGGTAAAATACCATAAAACATGATGAGCATCATTACTAAATGCTTTATAAACAACTAGAACTATTTCACTGCTTTACCATTTGTGATTTACCAAGTGTTTCAGAGTTCTGCAGCTATGATTCACATGTTAGTGCTTCCCAAGATGAAACATTTACATTGAGAACCACATTGACTTTATGTTAGAGTTTTTTAAATGTCTTTTCTAATTCCAGGTGATACTTTATTAATTATAATTTGACTCATGAGTCATCTGTATGTTAAATGAAACCCCTTACTCTGTGATACTAATTATACAATTATATATTTGGTATCCTATTTATTATGTATTATAAGCTACTAAAAATCCCAGACTTAGGTTTTAAATATTTGCATCTCAAGATTATCCCTCCATGACCATTCTTTAAACTAAAAAAAAACATTAACTGGAATGCTATCTGCTGATTAGCCTTGCAAGAGAATTCTAACCATTTATAGAATTGCTTTTCCCATCATGTTTTATGTTATTATTCTATAATAGTAATGAAAACTAGCAGTTCAAAAGGCTAATGTGTATAGCAAATTCTGTCCTATGTGCTGGAAACTGTTGCCATTGTGCATACTATATAAATTGCATGCTTTCATGTGAGACTCCTACTACAGAAACTTCCATTGTTTGTTAAATTTTCTATGTATTCTCCAATCTTCATTTCCTTTGAGATAGATAAAGCACATTTTAACTGGCAGTTTTACAAATGAATACAATCACCAGTCTCTGGAGTTTTAGTGGAATTGGCATGAGAAATAAAATTAGTTTAAATTAATATGGAAAGATAGGACTGCTGATGATCTGCACACAAAATTATCTCATTCAATTTTCATAGCAAGAGTTAAGGTTAAATTTAGCACCATTTCATAAGTAATTACTGAGGCACAGAATATCTTGTCCAAAATGTGGCCTTTCCAAGGTCACTTAGCTGGTAAGCGTAAGGCGAGGTTTGAGTCTAGGTCTGGCTCACTCAAGGACCTGCAATAAATACCCTGCTATATTTGCTATATTGCTCCTACATTGTAACTGAAAACAGTTCAGGCACTGAAGATGAGATTTAATAACACATATTGTAAGTGATATAAGTCTGAGTGCCCAATAGTTTTTTTCAAGAAAAAAGCAGAAATTGAAAAAAAAAAAAAAGCAAAATTTCCTTAGCATGAAATTTGAAACATCCTTCAACCATTTGTCAAAACATATATACTTGTATGTATTATCAGTATGCATGTTGGAAAGGTAGAACATGTACACCAAGAACCATATTGACTTTGTAAGTATAGGTGGCCTTTAAAAACAAATCTCACATTTTTTTGTATGCCAAATAATATCCAGCTAACCCTGAACAAAAGAGTCCTATTTTAAATCATATTTCCTAAGTCATATTTTAAATCATATAGCTTTGATATTCTCAAAATTATTCTTCGAAGACATTAAATTGCTCTTGAAGTCTAGACCTCTTAACCTGGCCTCAAAGCTTTTGTGCTCTGGCTACTGCCTGCCTCTCCAGGCTCATATCTGGGCTCACTCTAGGATTTTTCCCAGCTCTACAGATATGGTAAGCCCTTTCCCACCTGAGGACCTTTGCAAAGGGCTGTTCTCTCCTTACACCAGAATGCCTCTCCCTCCCTGCATATTCCTTTTGATTGATTCCTCCTCATTAATCAGGTGTCTGTTTAACAATGTCTCATCTTCAAAATAGTTTTCTATGGCTTCCTTTCCTCAAATCAAATTGTCTTCGTTGTTATTTTTTTCTTTATAGTACTTTCATTTACATTTTTTAAAAATATATTTCCCCTATTGGACTACCAGACTGTAAGCTTCAGGGGCACAAGGATATTCTCTGTCATATTTACCCTTTCATACCCTGGCCCCACCATAGTTCCTGGGAATATATTAGGTGCTCAGTAAATATTTATTGAATGAACACATAAATGTTATATATCTAATAATTGCTCATTAAATTGTTTTGTCATGAACATGTCTGATGTTACAAGAAGGAAAAGGTTGAATTTGATTTAAAGACCTTGTAATTTAGGATTTGAAATATATATTAGTAACATTTAATGCCAGTTACACTAATATTCTTTTAGGGCCGCATCTCAAGTGCCTGTTGCTTTTAACCTTTTATGTCTCCCTGTACTGCATTCCTTAACCTTTTGTATTTTTATTCTGATACAGGACCTCACTGAATTGCAAAATGAGGCTAGACCCAAACTTGCAATCCTCCTGCCCCAGCCTTTTGATTAGCTAGGTTTACAGGTGTGCACCACGGCACCCGGTGGCTTCTAGACTTTTTATATTTGAGATTGACTGTAGTTCCAAAACATTTAATTAAAAGGAAGTCTAGGAAATCTGAACAGATGAAGCATACACTTGTCTTACCATTGTCATGGTCTTATTCTTTGGCACAATATTTGTTTCTGTGTTAAAATAGATTTTGTCACAGAAATATATTATTGGTTACATGCTTTTTTGTCAAAATAAAAAATATATATACTGTTCTCTACTAATTCTCATTAAAAATATAGTTGTAATCAGGCATGGTGTTGCATGCCTATAGTCCCAGTTACTTGGGTGGCTAAGGCAGGCAGATCACAAGTCCACAAAGTTTAAGACCAGCCTGGGCATCAGAGAAAGACCCTATCTAGGGGGGAAAAAAAAGGTGTATTTATCCTATTAAATACACATAGACCCTTTTATAAATGCCCACCTATGCTGGGCATGGTCGGGAGCAGCTCAGGAGGCTGAGGCAGGAGGATCGTGAATTCAAAGCCAGTCTCAGCAACTTAGCGAGCCCTAAGCAACTCTGTCTCTAAATAAAATACAAAAATGGGCTGGGGATGTGTCTCAGTGTTTAAGCACCCCTGAGTTCAATCCCTGATACCAAAATAAATAAATAAATGCCCACCTATGTTTTTGTTCATTTATCCCATGATGTATCCCTAGTTTAATTTTTTTTTATTATTTAATTTATAAAGACCTTAATAGCTTTAAGCTTTTGCCATTTTATTGTCATAGTAGGTAAATCTTATTCAGTTCCTTTCTGAAAAATCTTCTCTGATTTTTATTTCCCATGTGGCAAAAGGAAAAAGTTCTATGTCTTGACCGTCTTAGCTATAATCAAAAATCTATATAATGGCTTCTTTTTTATTTTAATTTCAGATGTTGAGTAATAATCATACATAGACATTAGTTTCTAACAGTATTTCTTATAATATCTGTAATATACCTAACTAGTTGTATGTTGGCTGATGAAAGATAAAGGATTAAAAACAGGGGGTAGGGGGATTCTTCCCTACCCTCTTATAGGTCATTTGGAATTTCACAGAGGCAGAAATGAAATGCTGGTTTATCCTTAAGGTGTGATACAGAATTGTTATGTCCTGTGTTCTCACATCAGAGCCTTAAATTGGATTATAATAAATTAATTTGGATTAATATTTTTAAAATATTGTTCTGAAGCCAGTTCTGCTCAGTTAAAATTGACTGGTTCATTTTCCCTGCTATAGGAACAGCAAAGGACTCAATAGTTTGAAAACTATTTTGCTAAAAATATTGATGTTCTTAGTTTTATTTCTGTGTAAAATAATTTTTATTAACTCATGCCTCTTGGTTCTTCATTAATATGGTATGAGATATTACAAATATCCTGAATTATTCAGGTAGAGATCCTATGTTGTATAAATGATGGGGATTTTCCCCCAAAATATTCTCCTTCAAACTTATTAATAACCTTGGTAAAACATTTTGAAAAGTTTGTCAATGACTTTTCCTTCTCTAATTTCACTGATCAGATCTGCCTGCCTGGCATTTTGCTAACATAAATGCTGCCTTCTGTTTCTTCTCTTCCTCTTTTTGAAATTTAGTCGCTGTCAGGGTTGAATCAAGTGGGCTGTGCTGTTACCCTGCTTCATTCTTCTGCCTTCACGCCTCTTAAGGTATCTTTTGTTACATTATTTCACCAGGAAATTTGGGGAGGGTGTGCACAAAGTAGGTCTTAAATTTTCCAATAGATTGGTGATAGCAACAATCTGAAATCTAGGATTATATGAAATATGCCTAAGCTTATGAAACTATTTGAGTTTAACACTGGTTTCACTTGAAATTTTTTGAAAGTGTGATGGTACATGCCTGTAATCCCAGCAACTCAGAAGGCTGAGGCAGGAGAACAATGAGTTCAAAGCCAGCCTCAGCAACTTAGTGAAGTAAGCAACTTAATGGGACCCTGTCTCAAAATAAAATATAAAAAGCCCTTGAGATGTGGCTCAGTAGTTAAGTGCCCCCAGATTAATCCCTGGTACCAAAAAAAAAAAAAAAAAACCAATAACAACAAAAAACTTTTATTGGTACACAGCCAATCCCTTTTGTTTATGTATTTATTGTCTGTGTCTGCTTTTGCAATAAACAGCAGAGTTGGAATAGTTGTGACAGAGATTATAACAATCTGCAAGCCTAAATGTTTGTTTGGCCTTTTAAGAAAAAAAAATTGCCACCCTTTGCTTTATGTCAACAGTAATATTAGATGATAAATTCCACCTTTTAGAAAAATTTAGTCTAAATTCTAAAAATTTAGAGCCTGTAGTATTTTATTTTTTAAGGCCTCTGGGAATGATAATTGCATCTTTATTTTAGTATACATAAGAAATTATTAAAACTTCTCACTGTCAAGATCCTCTCTTTGACTAACGTATCTGTTCTGGCTATGGCGTGTACTGATTTCTTTTTTCCATTACTTAACAATCTTTATGTAAGATTCTTTATATTTGAAAGCTATTATTTACCACTGTGTACTTCTCTACTTGACCCTGAAAAAACTACCTACGTTATTTTCCATGTTAACATTTTTTCCAATTATTCTCAGTTGAGTTCCTTATTTGTACAACAGAAAGTTATTTTGGTTACTTTTTTTTTTTTCCACAATTCTCTCAAGGAAGGTAAACCATTTTACATGTGTGAGAGAGAAGTTAATTCATTATACTCAAGGGATATCTCATGGCATTGGCACTTTTAATCTGAGTCATAGCTAATAAAGGCCATGTACAAATGTGCCAAAAGTTGCATGATCCAGACCAAAGTTTCTCTATAAAAGTGGCTATGACTTTGTTTCTACCAGCCTGCTTGACTGTCAAATGAGTAGATTTTTTAAAATATTTTATTAGTTGTTGATGGACTTTTATTTATTTATATGTGGTGCTGAGAATCGAACCCAGTGCCTCACACATGCTAGGCAAGCACTCTACCACTGAGCCACAACTCCAGCCCCTCAAATTACTAGTTTTAAAAGATTTATTCTTTATTTTTATCTTTACAGCAGTTATGTACTGAATTTAGGCATAATTTTTTTTTTTTTTTTATTGTGGGTTGTTCAAAACATTACAAATTTCTTGACATATCATATTCCACACTTTGATTCAAGTGGGTTATGTAGGCATAATTTCTTATTGTTGTTTCTTAGCCAGGCTTAGAATTTGAGTTCATGTCAACTTCTGAGATTATTTTATAATCTTTTTGTTTTCTGTCTGGTTCTCCAAGAATTCCCAAATATAATTAATGATCCCAATGTGATTTCAACTAATTATTTTATAGTGTCCTAAAATGCAAGTCATGTAGATTTATAGTTTCAATAAAAGTATATTAAAAGTCATCCTTTTAACAGTTTCCTGCCTTCTGGCTTTAGTTTCTTTCACAGGTGAGTTGCATGGTATCAGTTGCTGTTTCTGGAGGTAGAGAACATTTGCTGACCTTCAGCATCATTTGTTTTGGCTCTTCCTTCTTATCCAATAAAGCTAGCTGCCCATTAACTTTCTTTTATTCTTTAAAATGTTAAATTTCTAGTCTGTATCCTATGAATAATTCTTTTAAATTTTTAAAAATATTTTTTCCTTTATCTAGAATAATTTTTGCCTTTAAATGTTTTTTCTACTTATACCATTGGTATTTCAGCCAGTCTTCATTTAGCTAACTTTCTCCTTCCTAGCTCATATCTTTGAAAATAACAGTAGTCTTTTTGTTTCCATCTAAAGTATCCAGCTTTTGCCTCATTTGCCTGTTGATTCCTTTTTATTAATTCCTATTACTCTTGTTTTAAATTTATTAAAGTTTCCATTTTTTTTCAACACCTAAAATATAGATTATATACATCTATAATCTTGATGGACATGTTGTTTCTGCCTCAGTCAAGAGCAAAGCTTCTTGTTGGCTTTTTTTTTTGGGGGGGGGGCGGTACCTGGAATTGAACCCAGAGGCGCTTCACAACTGAGCCACATCCCCAGCCTCCCCGCATCCCCACACACACCTTTTTTGGGGGGTGACAGAGTCTCACTAAATTGCTGAGGCTGGCCTCGACCTTGCAATTTTCCTGCCTCAGCCTCCCGAGTCACTGAGATTACAGGTATGCCACCATGCCTTGCAAGCCCAGCTTGCTTTTTAAATCTTAACATTTAAATCTTGACTCTCAGCCCATAAATATCAAACTAAGGAATCATTACCAGAAAATTGTCTCTAAATCTGTCCAAGAATATTCTCAACTGCATGGCTCTTTCCTTGTCATTGTTGTTTGCAATTAAAATTCTGTCATCATTTATTTTATCTGACCCAAATTCAACTAGAGATATGAGATTTTTGAAACTATTGAGCCCTGGGTAGGGTGGGAGGGAGCAGATATGTGTGTGTGTGTTAGTTTTAAAGACATTTTGGTTTAGAAATGCCTAATATACCATAAAGTTATGTTTAAATTTAATTAGATGTCAAGACTTCTTGATTCTGCTCTCCTGCCAAACCTTCAACATCTTTAACCCAGCCATTGAATATGTTTTTTATCTTAAGTTCCCCTTTTTTTTACGTAAACTTTATACCGTTTTAGCTAGTTCCTCCTCCTTTTTACAGTACTGTTCTTCAATGAATTGAAATCAAATACTATTCTAGAAAAGACATCATCTTGTAAAAACATTTGTTTCTAATTGAATGAAGAATCCTGTTTCCTGTTTTCCAAAAGATTAAATATTATTCTCCAGAGGAAAAAGTATTTTAGAAATTATTCCAGAGAATTGCTATTAGAAAATAAAATTTTATTCTTTCCCATATATTTTGTACCTTATAGTGATGATTTCTCAGTCTTTGGAAATACCTGTTATTTTTAGATAATACTTTACATAAACACAAAAAGTTTGACTGGGGTTGTATGTAGCTCAGTGGTAGAGTGCTTGCCTAGCACGTGTGCAGGACTAGGTTCGATCCTCAGCACCACATAAAAAATAAATAAATAAGTAAAATAAAGGTATTGTGTCTGTCTACAACTAAAAAAATATATATTTTTTTAAAATAATGTACGAGATTAATTCTTTTCACTTAATTTTCATTCTAAGACTTAAATTTGAAGGAGAGTTGCATGGGTTTTTGGTTTTGGGTTTTTTTTAATATAGTCCCAAAGTTAACATAAATGTGGAAAGTTTGTCTTCTTGAATAATAATTATTGCTGTGTCTTTCTCCACAGAGTGATGACAGATCTACTGCCTTATCAAGTTCACCTACAACAGAAACAGGTAATAGACACAAAAGTACAGTTAACCATATCAAGATCTAATTCTTAACCAGAATTTTCTTGAACAAGTTGATTAGTTAGAGAACTGACTTCTTTTTCTGAGACAGAAATCAGACACAAATTGAAAACTTTCTAAACATTTCCCACTTTTTAATTCAACTGGTTATTCAACTACTTAGCCATTTGATGAGAACAAATGAGCTTGAGCCAGCAGGGCTATAGATTTGCAAGAGGGTATGTTCAGTAT
This sequence comes from Marmota monax, assembly GCF_021218885.2. Taxonomy (NCBI): domain Eukaryota; kingdom Metazoa; phylum Chordata; class Mammalia; order Rodentia; family Sciuridae; genus Marmota; species Marmota monax. The sequence goes on along the minus strand of NW_026693473.1, from coordinate 6,899,867 downwards.
ATTAGCATTTTTCTGTATTTATTGATATACCAAAAATAACATGAGAATTAAAAACCCTTCTCTAAGGATTACTTTTCTATGCCAGGTTTTTCGTTAGTAAACAGAATTCTTAACAAGCATGCTGGCACACACCTGAAATGCCAGCAACTCAGAAGGCTGAGGCAGGAGGATCACAAGTACCAGGCCAGCCTCAGCAACTTATTGAGAACCTGTCTTAAAATAAAAAAATAAATAAAAAGGGCTCGGGATGTAACTTAGTGATAGAGCACTCTTTGGTTCAATCCTAAGTCCAAAAAGAAAAAAAGTATCATTTTATATCATATTGCCATGTTTGATTTTTTCTGTATGTACTACTTACTGAACTTTTGTGACTGTGACATGTACATCTACATTATATTTAATTTGCTTTCCATCTTTCGTTTCATTTTGCTTTTTCCATACTGATTTAGTTCATCATTCCCCTGCATATTCTTTTCCTGCTACCATCCAGAGAAATCAACCCCTGCGCCCTGAAAGTTTCCTTTTCCGAGCAGCTGTCAGGGCAGAAACAAATAAAGGTAGGTGATAGTGATTTTGAAAATGGGGCAGGATAGGGTTGGGGCTGGAAAGGTGCTTTATACAAGACATAAACTGTAACATCTTTTAAACTTATATAGCAAAAGCTTTAAACTCTGCAGATACCTGTGATTAAATCTGTTTTGATTAAAAAGTTGCTTAGAATCACCTAAAAGCAAGCATTTTTATGTTTTTTGATTTAGGGGGGTTGGGGTACTAAGATGGCCTGGAGCTTGAAATCCTCCTATCTTAGCCTCCTGAGTAGCTGGGATTACAGGTATGCACTGCCACATCCAGCTAAATAAGTTTTGAATATTTGAACAAATAAAATCCTCTTCAGTTAGAGGATATAGCTTCTTCTCCCCGACCCCTTTGATACTGGGGATGGAGCCCAGGGACACTTTCCCACTAAGCTATATTCCCAGCTCTTTCGATTTTTTATTATGAGACAGGGTCTCACTACATTCCTGAGGCTGGACTTTAAACTTGCAAGACTCCTGCCTCAGCCTCCTGAGTCACTAGGATTAGAGGGATGTGCCACCGTACCCAGCTGCAATGCGCTTTTTCAGATTTTTCTGTATTGATAAACTGTCAAACATTTGTACACTCCATGACCATAAACCAACAATTTTGAGAAATATGCACACAGGTATACCGAAAATATGTCCAAAAATATTCACAGCAGTATTATTCAAAATAGCCCCAAATACAATGTCCATCAGTAGAATGGATAATAAATTGTGGTATAGCTAAACATTGGCATATACCGTAAAGGTCATGAAAATGAACAAATAACTCTGAACGTCAACATGGATAAATCTCATCATGTTAATCAAAAGAAGCCAGACCACAAAAGCATACAATATGATTTAATTTATAGAAAGTTCAAAAATGAGAAAACTAATCTATGGCTTTTGAAGTCAGCATACTGGTAACCTTTAGGTACTGATAGGCAGAGCATGCAAAAGGGCTTTTGGGCATAAGTAATGTTTCATTTACTAATTAATTAATATCTCTAAGGATATTAATTGTTTCACTTTCTGAGGAAAATTATTAATCTCTGCTATTTGTATAATTTTCTGTATATGTATTTTTTTTCAATGATAACATTTTTGGGCTCAAATACAGTAGTTAAGCCAAATGAGTAATCATTATCATGTATATTTGAAATTTTCCATAATAAAAACATTTTTAAAAATTCAATCCAGAAAGCAGAAAATGATGTCCTTGCAAGGACATTGTCATCAGACAGATGTATTTTCTTAGCATTGGTTTTCTATCTAACATGTTAGTATTTTTCTAGGCCATGCTTCACCTCTCCCATCTTCTGCACCTACCACTGATTCTACAGATCCCATATCAAGGCAGAGAGAAGAAGAGCTGAAATTAATAGAACAACTACGAAAAGTGTGTATATTATCTTTGAATTGCACTTTTTCCGTGATATTACTATAATCCATAATCCCATAATTACTTGTTCATAGAATTAGTAGATATCTATTGTGGCTGTGTTTTGTGATAAATGTAAAAGAAATTATGCTACTGAAGAAATTCTTTTCAACTTTTTACTGAAAAAATTGAGATGGGTTATTCTTAGCCCTATGCATTTGAAATTATTTTCATTTCCTTTCTGCTTCATATTATAACAAAATCTTATAATAATAATTTATATGAACATACACATATACATATACACTTATGTGATAAGAGGTTAGCTATTTTATTTTGAAATCGAAAGAGAATCCAGTCTTTGTTTTCTTTTTATTCAGAAAATGGTATATGAATTTCTGTTGTATTTGGCACTGTGGCCTAGCTGCTGTATGTATGTACATGTATGATCTCCTTATTTCCTTTTTATCTTGATTTCCAACTAAGTGTATTCCATTGTAACTCCATTATGTCTTATTTGTTAATCAATCTTCAATTACTGTATTACATGTTTTCCTATTCTGTTAGCATATAGAGTACCGACTAAAAGTATCTCTGCCTTGTGATCTTGGAGCAGCTCTAACTGATGGTGTTGTTCTTTGCCATTTGGCCAATCATGTGCGTCCTCGATCTGTCCCAAGCATTCATGTTCCCTCACCAGCTGTGGTAAGTATATAATGCTAAAAAGCAGTGGCTGTTTATCAGACATTCATTAAGCATAGTGGCAGTCATTTTGCTGAAGTTAGGGATGCAAAGGGTCCAGTCCCTGCCTTCTTGATTTCACTTCTAAAGAAAAATAGACATGTTAACAATAATTTTTAGTAATCTAATAAATGTAAGATGTATACTATGAAGATACAAAAAAGAACCAGTTAACTGCCTAGAGAGTTCGGGGAGGCCTTCCTAGAAGAGGTGAAATTTGAACTAATTTCTTGAAGTATGAGTAGGAATTTGCCAGCAATACAGAGAAAGAGAAGGCATTCTGGGCACAGTATTCCTAGATTCAAAAGCTAAAGAAGTGGGCTAAAAAATGTAGCTCTGTGGAAAAGCACTTGCCTAGCACGCACAAGGGAATCTCTAGCATTACGGGAGCTGGGAATAGGAGAGCTAAAGAAGGTCATGACGTATTCAAGGAATTGTTAAATTGTTCAGAATAAATCATACACTGAGTATGGCAGGAGTTGAAGAAGAGAGCTGAGCCCTTATGAAACATGTGAAGGAATTAGAAGTTTATCTTAGGGGAGATATTGGGGAAACACTGAAAGAATTTTTTCCATATTTTACATATTTACACATATGTAACAAAATCTTATAATAATAATAATAATAATAAATTTTTCCATATTTTACATATTTATACACCCTGATTATACATAATGGTGGTATTTATTGTTATATATTTGTCCATGTATATAATATAGCAATATAATTTTGGTAATTCCATTCCCCAGTATTTCTCCTTTCCTTCCCCTCTCCTTCCCCCTGCTTCCTTTTGTCTACTCTTATTGATCTCCCTTCTATTTTCATAAGCTCCACCCACCACTTTCTTTTCCATTATTCTCTCTAGTTTCCACATATGAGAGAAAACATGTGACCCTTAACTTCTTGAGTTTGGTTTATTTCACTTAACATAATGTTCTCAAGTTCCCTCCATTTTTCTGCCAAAGACATAATTTCACACTTTTCTTTATGGCAGAATAAAACTCCATTATGTATATATACCACATTTTTGTTATTCATTCATTAATGAATACCTAAGCTGGTTCCACAGTTTGGCTATTGTGAATTCTGCTATTATAAACATGGATATGCATGTATCTCTATAATATTCTGACTTTAATTTTTTAGGATAAATACTGAGGAGTGGTATAGCTAGGTTATATGATGGTTCCATTCCTAGTCTTTTGATGAACTTTCAATTGATTTCCATAGTGGTTGTACTAATTTACAATCCTACCAACAGTGTAAATATGTTCCTTTTTCTCCACATTCTCTCCAGCATTTGTTATTGTTTGTATTCTTGATAGCTGCCGTTCTAACTGGAATAATAGGAAATCTAAGTGTAGTTTTCATTTGCATTTCCCTAATTGCTAAAGATGTTTTTTTCATATATTTAGTGACCATTTGTATTTCTTCTTTTGAGAAGTTTTTTGTTTTTGTTAGGGGTTTTTTGTTTTTGTTTTTGTTTTTTATTTATATGCGACAGCAGAATGCATTACAATTCTTATTACATATATAGAGCAAAATTTTTCATATCTCTGGTTGTATATAAAGTATATTCACACCAATTCATGTCTTTATACATGTACTTTGGATAATAATGTCCATCACATTCCACTATCATTTCTAACCCCTCCCTTTCCCTCCCACCCCTCTATCTAGAGTTCGCTATTCCTCCCATGCTCCCTCTCCCATTATGAATCAGTCTCCTTATATCAGAGAAAATATTCAGCATTTGGTTTTTTGGGATTGGCTAACTTCACTTAGCATTATCTTCTCTATTTCCATCCATTTACCTGCAAAAGTCATGATTTCATTCTCTTTTATTGCTGAGTAATATTCTTGTGTATATATGCCACATTTTTAATCCATTCATCTATTGAAGGGCATCTAGGTTGTTCCACAGTTTAGCTGTTGTGAATTGTGCTGCTATAAACATTGATATGGCTATGTCCCTGTAGTATGCTCTTTTTAAGTCCTTTGGGTATAGACTAAGGAGAGGGATAGCTGGGTCAAATGGTTTTGGTTTTGTTGTTCTATTTTGGATTTGGTTTTGAGTGGGTTGTTTGGTTTGGGTTTTCATATTTTAAAAAAAAAAATATTAGTGTAAAGTTATTTTGGATAGTAATCCTCTGTCAGAAGAATAAGTAGCAAAGATTTTCTTCCATCCAATAGGTTCTTTCTTCACATTGTTTCCTTTGGCTATGAAGGAGCTTTTTTAATTTAATGTCATCCCATCTTTATTTATTCTCGACATTATTTTCTGAGCTTTGGAAGTCCTACTGAGAAAGTCATTGCCTGGTCAGGTGCAATGGCGCATGCCTGTAATCCCAGCAGCTCAAGAAGCTGAGGCAAGAAGATTGTGAGTTCAAAACCAGCCTCAGCAACTTAGCAAGGTCCTAAGTATCTCAGTAAGACCCTGTCTCTAAATAAAATACAAGAAAGGGCTGGGGATATGGCACAATGGTTAAGAGCCCCTGGGTTAAATCCGGGTACCAAAGAAAGAAAGAAAGTCAATGCCTGCACTTATGTGTTGGAGTGTGGACCTTATATTTTCTTCTAGGAGAACTAAGACCAGTGTCTGGTCTTGTTCCTAGGTCTTTGATCCTTTTTGAGTTGGCATTTGTATAGCATGAGATAGGGATCTAGACTCATTCTTCTATATATGGAAAACCACTTTTCCAAGCACCATTTGTTTGAAAAAGCTGTCTTTTCTCCAGTATATATTTTTTCTTAAGTTGTCGACAGACCTTTATTTTATTTATTTATATTCAGTGCTGAGAATTGAACCCAGTGCCTCACACATGCCACGCAAGTGTGCTACCCCTGAGCCTCAGCCTTAGTCCCTCCAGTGTATGTTTTGACACCTTTGTCAGATGACTGAATCTCTTTTTTTTTTTTTTGATCTTTTTTTTATTGGTTGTTCAAAACATTACAAAGCTCTTGACATATCATATTTCATACATTTGATTCAAGTGGGTTATGAACTCCCATTTTTACCCCATATACAGATTGCAGAATCACATCGGTTACACACTCACGTTTTTACATATTGCCATACTAGTGACTGTTGCATTCTGCTATCTTTCCTATCCTCTACTATCCCCTCTCTCCTCCCCTCCCATCTTCTCTCTCTACCCCATCTACTGTAATTCATTTCTCTCCCTTGATTTTTTTCCCCTTTCCCCTCACATCCTCTTATATGTAATTTTGTATAACAATGAGGGTCTCCTTCCATTTCCATGCAATTTCCCTTCTCTCTCCCTTTCCCTCCCACCTCTCGTCCCTGTTTAATGTCAGTCTTTTTCTCATGCTCTTCCTCCCTGCTCTGTTTTTAGTTGCTCTCCTTATATCAAAGAAGACATTTGGCATTTGTTTTTTAGGGATTGGCTAGCTTCACTTAGCATAATCTGCTCTAATGCCATCCATTTCCCTGCAAATTCCATGATTTTGTCATTTTTTAGTGCTGAGTAATACTCCATCGTGTATAAATGCCACATTTTTTAATCCATTCATCTATTGAAGGGCATCTAAGTTGGTTCCACAGTCTAGCTATTGTGAATTGTGCTGCTATGAACATCGATGTAGCAGTATCCCTATAGTACGCTCTTTTAAGGTCTTCAGGGAATAGTCCGAGAAGGGCAATAGCTGGGTCAAATGGTGGTTCCATTCCCAGCTTTCCCAGGAATCTCCATACTGCTTTCCAAATTGGCCGCACCAATTTGCAGTCCCACCAGCAATGTACAAGTGTACCCTTTTCCCCACATCCTCGCCAGCACTTGTTGTTTGACTTCATAATGGCTGCCAATCTTACTGGAGTGAGATGGTATCTTAGGGTGGTTTTGATTTGCATTTCTCTGACTGCTAGAGATGGTGAGCATTTTTTCATGTACTTGTTGATTGATTGTATATCCTCCTCTGAGAAGTGTCTGTTCAAGTCCTTGGCCCATTTGTTGACTGGGTTATTTGTTTTCTTATTGTTTAATTTTTTGAGTTCTTTGTATACTCTGGATATTAGGGCTCTATCTGAAGTGTGAGGAGTAAAGATTTGTTCCCAGGATGTAGGCTCCCTATTTACCTCTCTTATTGTTTCTCTTGCTGAGAAAAAAACTTTTTAGTTTGAGTAAGTCCCATTTGTTGATTCTTGTTTTTAACTCTTGTGCTATGGGTGTCCTATTAAGGAATTTGGAGCCCAACCCCACAGTATGTAGATCGGAGCCAACTTTTTCTTCTATCAGATGCAGAGTCTCTGATTTGATATCAAGCTCCTTGATCCATTTTGAGTTAACATTTGTGCATGGTGAGAGAAAGGGATTCAGTTTCATTTTGTTGCATATGGATTTCCAGTTTTCCCAGCACCATTTGTTGAAGATGCTATCCTTTCTCCATTGCATGCTTTTAGCCCCTTTATCAAATATAAGATAGTTGTAATTTTGTGGATTGGTCTCTGTGCAGATGACTGAATCTCTATGGATTTGTCTCTGTGTCTTCTGTTTCATTGGTCTGTGTCTATTTTCATGCCAGTACCATTCAGTTTTTGTTACTATAACCATAGTATAATTTGAAGTCATTGCTTTTTTTTTTTTTCAGTTATATATGGACACAATATCTTTATTTTTATGTGGTGGTGAGGATCAAATCCAGGGCCTCATACCTGTGAAGCAGGCACTCTACCACTGAGCTATAGCTTCAGCCCTGAAGTCATTGCTTTTTTGGTTTAGAATTGCTTTGGCTATTCTGAATCTTTTGCCTTCCATGAGTTTTAATGCTTTATTTTCTAGTTTCATAAAGAAAGTCATTGATATTTTGGTGGGGATTGCATTGAATCTGATATTGCTTTGGTAATATGGCAATTTTAACAATATTAATTCTGCCTATCCATGAACATTGGTGGTCTTCCATCTTGTGTCTTCTTCAGTGTTCTATACTTTTCATTGTAGAGTCTTTCACCTCCTTGGTTAGATTTATTCCTAGGTATTTTATTTTTTTCAATGCCATTGTGAATGGAGATGTTTTCCTGAATTCATTTTATTTATTTGTTTGTTTGTTTGTTTGTTTATAGCTGTAGATGGACACAATACCTTTATTTACTTATTTATTTTTATGTTGTGCTGAGGATTAAACCCAGTACCTCATGCATGCTAGGCAAGCACTCTACTACTTAGCTACAACTTCAGCCCCTGAATTCATTCTGAACAGATTCCTTATTCGTATATAGGAAAATCACTGATTTTTGTATGTTGATTTTTGTAACCTCCTACTTGGCTAAATTGGTTTATTAGTTCCAGCAATCTTCTGGTGGAGTATTTTGGAAATCTAAGTATAGGATCATATCCTCTGCAAACAATGATAATTTGACTTCTTTTCTTTTTTTAATCACTTTTATTTCCTTTTCTTGCCTAATTTCTCTGGCAAGAATTCCTAGCACTATATTGAATAGGAGTGGTGAGAGTGGATATATGTGTCTTGTTCCGGATTTTAAAGGAAGTGCTTTCAGTTTTTTCCCATGTATTATGAGGTTGGCTTTGGGTTTTTCATATATAGTCTTTATGATGTTGACGGACATTCCTTCTATCCCTGCTTTTTTCAGTGTTTTTAGCATGAATTAGGGCTGATGTGAAGGATTTTTGTGCATCTATTGATATGACTGTGATTTTTGTCCTTAATTCTATTTATGTTTTCTTTGGATGCTTATCAGCTCTGGATATTAGTGTCAAAATGACAACCAACAAAAGAAACAGCAGGCTTTGGGTTGATATACCCCTCCTTTTTTTCCTTCAACTTTTTATTACAAAATTTTAGCCCAGAAGTTCTGCTGTGCTGTTTCAACAGTAGGATAACTATAGATAATGATAGAGAGACAGACCCTGGGTTCAATCCTCAGCACCACATAAAAATATATGAACAAAATAAAGGTATTGTGTCTCAACTACAACTTAAAAGTAAATGTTTAAAAAAAATGTTTAAACCTTCAGAAAAGTTGAAAGTATAATATAGTAAACACTTAAAATCTTCATGTAGATCTGACATTTATTCAGTTTTGCTGTATTTGCTTTATCTGTGTGTGTCTTTAAACTGCACCAATTAAGAGATGCAGGTCTCATAACTTTTTACCTTTCAAATATTCCAGAGAATGGTCCTGGTCCACCTTTCCTTTTCCCATAGCTGATAGCCAATGACTGACATAGGACTGAGTCCTCCTATTTCAAGATGAGAGAACAATTCACTTCTGAGCTTCCCATGGGATCATGTTGAAGCTGAGAAGGAGGTAGCTATGAGCCATTAGCAGCCAACAAGATGGGAAAGGTTGGGGGTAAGGATGGATGTACAGACTAGTAGGGGAACACCAGGTGTCAGCATCCACCATAGGTAAATTGAAATTTCTACATTTGCTCTAAGGCTATCTTTCATAGCTGCTACCTCATTTCCCCCTCCATTAAAGCAAGAGAGACACACACACACAGGATATAGTCAAGGTTCACATTGCATTTATTTGATTGTATTTTCACCCTATTTTGATGACTTTTAATGAATATACCTGCATTTTTAGTAGCTTAGCAGTGTTTACCTTTTCAAAGGTTTGCCCTCTTGTCATTTTCTAGTTGGTTGGTTTGTTATTTAGCAGGCAGTTCCTTGTAAATTCTTTGTTCAGATTGCAGTTGTATCAGAACTATAGATTTCTACATCTAGACATTCATTTTACTACTTTTCCAGATGCAAATCCTTAATCCTTCTCTAGGACTTTGTATTCTTTTAATTACAAAAAAAAAAAAAAAAACCTTTTTTTAAGTTATAAATAGACATAATACCTTTATTTTTATTTATTTATTTTTATGTGGTACTTAGGATCAAACCCAGTGCCTCACACATGCTAGGCAAGCGCTCTGCCACTTAGCTACAGACCCAGTTCCTAAAACTTCTTTAACAAAGTCCCAGGTCTGATATGGCCCTTTTTTGTCCAGCACATCCAAAAATAGAGTTACACATTTCTTCTAAGGAAAATAGGTAGCTTCTTTTTGTTTAATGACTCTGAGAGCAGGTGTTCAGTTCTCTATAGATAAAGCAAAGCAGTACTACCAAACTAAACTATACTCCCAATGAATTAAAAACCTCCCCATTGGTCCTATAGGTAATGACTAAGAAAACAATGGCAATGCCAGTAAGGGAAGAAGTGTTTGTTCATACTTTCTGTTCTTCCCAGTTTCTGTCAACTGCATTAAGAAAAAAAATTTATTCTTTAATTAAAAATAAAAAGGACAAAGGTTTCCCTCTTCATTTTCAGGGGAAATACTATCAAGGAGTTAATGTAGTAAGTAGAATTTGAAAGAGTGACTGAGCCTCTTTACTTTGACTGCCAGAACACAGTGTTTTCAAGAATGTAATATATATATAATGAGAAAATAAAAGTATTTTATAAATATTTAACTTCTCCAAGAAATAAAATACATGGACCTTCTCCTTAGACAAAGAAATAAGGGTCTAAGATGAGATGAGAACACTTAGAAATGGCCAGTGGAATCAACAACAAAACGTACTCATTTATTGAGCGCATGTCAGAGCCAGGCATCCTGCCAGGCACAAAAGGTACAGACACAGTTATAAGTGGTTCATTCTCTCAAGGACATTAATTTCTCTTTTTTAAGATTTAAAAAAAAAAAAAGAGGTCTTTTATCAAATAGCTTTTTTTGACAAGTAAATTGTTTAATGGGAATTTTTACTTATTTATTTTTGAGGCAGGATGTTGTTTTGCCAGGCTGGCCTTGAACTCCTGAGCTCAAGGGATCCTCCTGACTCAGCTTCCCAAGTAGCTGGGGCTGCAGGTGCCTACAACTATGCTCAGCTAGTAGGGAATCTTTCTAGATAATAAAGGATATATATAGTTAAGAAGACACATAAAATTTCCCAAATGAAAAATCTGGGGGTGAAGGAATGGAGTTGGATTTAGCCAGATGAGAATTGTCCACTATTTTAATTAAAAACAAAAACAAGCAAACAACCCTCTTTCAAACTGTGATAACTGTGATCATGATTACTAAGAATAAATCAATATTGCTTTTATGAAATTCCAATTATAGAAACAGTTTTCAGCATAAATATTTACACTTATTTTTCCTTCATATACATTTTCCTTCCTCATAGTAGACAGTTTCTTCCCTTATTTTGTTCTTAAAACCACCAGCAAGATTTGTAGTATACTTTCTTAGAATAATTTTTGTGATGAGAATATAAAATTAAAAACCAAATACGAATTAAAACTGCAGCAGTTTTTTATTGCTACATTCATACATGTTAATTTCTTATAATTCTTTGAGAGCTAGCTAATTTCAGTGTATGTACAACTTGAAAAAGAGTTTCTTGATATAGTACACAAATCAGTTTCTTTCCCCAAATTCAAAAAATGAATTTCTCATTATAAAGGGAGGTTTTATATCAAGCATTGTAAAAGAATTCAGATAGATGATGAACTTATTTATGGGCAGATAAAGATTGTGTGCTGTCGTTCTGATTTGGAGAGAGGAAAATAAATCAGAAAGTCATGTGTCTATAACTTTTAAGTGTTTGCAACCATTTAAGTTCTAATTCATCTTTCTTGTTATCTTGGGAAGTTCAAGATGTTTGATAAAATGCTGTTTAGTTGTTCGGTAGGTGTAGGTGTTAAGGAGTATGATTCACATTCTTAGAGGTATGCTGTTAAACCATATCAAAAACCATTACAGCTGGGCCTGGGCACGTGCTTGTAATCCTAGCAGCTCAAGAGGCAGTAGGATCGCAAGTTCAAAGCCAGCCTCAGCAAAAGTGAGGCGCTAAGCAACTTATCAAGACCCTGTCTCTAAATAAAATAACAAAATAGGGCTGAGGATGTGGCTTAGTGGTCAGGTGCCCCTGAGTTCAATCTCCAGTACCATGATGGAAGAGCTCACTGAATGAACCATAAAATAGGAAGACAACCTGAGAAAAAAATCGGAATCAGCCAGGTATGATGGCTCACACCTATCATCCCAGCAGCTCAGGAAGCTGAGGCAGGAGGATCACAGGTTTAAAGCCAGCCTCACCAATTTAGTGAGGCCCTAAGCAATAAAATATAAAAAGAGCTGGGGATGTGGCATTCTTTGAAGAAAACCCATATATTTACAGATGAAACCTTTTTTTCCCCCTAAAGATGATATAGACTTCCATCTGTTAACTGTAGTAATAAAAACCCAAAGGTATGATTCCATGCAAACGTTTGGCTTCCCTGACTGATGCTTTAACATACTGTAAACCAACCAATGAATTTGTACAATTGAATATGTTAATCATTTTGAAAAATGGTATTCATATTTGTTTTCTAATATTATTTTCCATGATAACCCACAGGTGAAAAGCTTGATTGAAACTTTAAATCACTTAATATAACTCTTTATTTCTAGCCATAAGAGATCTTTACAGAAAAACAAGCTTACTAGTTGTAACTGGGGAAATTTCCTATAGGAACCTTTCATACTTTGGAAAATGGGTTCCGAATTGACCCAGTCTTTTTGTTGTTGTTGTTGTTGTTTGTACCAGGGTTTGAGCCCAGGGGCTCTCAACCACTAAGCCACATCTCCAGTCCTTTTTTATATTTTATTTAGAGACAGGGTCTTGCTGATTTGCTTAGGGCCTTGCTAAGTTGCTGAAGCTGGCTTTGAACTCCCAGTCCTCCTGCCTCAACCTCCCAAGACCTCTAGGATTACAAATGTGTGCCACTGTGTCCGCTGACCCATCCTTTTAAAATCAAATTTTTTTTATAGTTGTAGATGTTCAGCATGCTTTTTTTTTTTTTAATGCAGTGCTAAGGATCAACCCCAGTGCCTCACATGTTAGACAAGCGCTCTGCCACTGAGCTACAGCCCTAACCTCTAAAATTAAAATGTTTTTTAAAATTCAGATGTTGTCAGTGAGAACATGATGCATCTATAGTATATTTATGAGTAAAGCTCTGAGTTTTTTTTTTTTTCTTTTTTGTTATATTTAACATATAGTAAAAGAAAAATGAACCAGTTGTTAATTGTGGATATATTTGAGTGATGAGCAATGGGTAATTAATTTTGCTGTTCTTTTAAATTTATTTAGTGTACATTGTCTGAAAATAGAATAAAATTTAAAACTATCCATCTAAAAATTTTTCTGTTTAGTACTTACCTTTCAAAACTAAAGCAAAATGTTTATTTTAAAAAGTGGCAAACAGCCAGGCTTCGTGGCACATGCCTGTAATCCCAGCAGCTCAGGAGGTTGAGACAGGAGGATCATGGGTTCAAAGCCAGCGAGGCGCTAACCAACTCAGCAAGACCCTGTCTCTAAATAAAATACAAAGTAGGGCTGGGGATGTGGCTCAGTAGTCAAATGACCCTGAGTTCAGTCTCTGGTATACCCCCCCCCCCAAAAAAAAAAGTGTCAAACAGCTACCCACAGGACAGCACCTATTTCTATAAACAAAGTTTTATTGGAACACAGCCACAATTACTTGTTTACATGTTGCCTGTGGTTACTTTCAAGCCTGTAGCAGAATTGATTATTTGTAACCGTTCTTACGACTCTCAAGACTAATATTTATGATCTGATCCTCTTTTAAAGAAAATGTTTACTGACCCCCTCAGTCTATAGTGTTGTGAATATATGAATCAATTGGCAAGAGTATTTTTAAAGTTGGTAAATTTTTAGACCTTTCCTGATAACATTATAATTTTCCTCCTTTTATTTTTATAGCCTAAATTAACAATGGCAAAATGCAGGCGAAATGTGGAGAATTTCCTAGAAGCTTGCAGAAAAATTGGTGTACCTCAGGTAATAAATTATCTTTTTTGTATGTGTTGCCTTTTTAAAAGAGTTAGGCATTATAGTCCTAAAATCTTATCAGAAATGCACTAGACTTATAGGACTCTGAACTAAGTTGGTAATTACTAACATGATATTGTGTTATAAGAGTCAATTGATATTCTTTTGATCAATATTTTTATTGTTTTCCTTATTTCTCAGGACCTCACAAAGAAATCATAAATACATAAATTTAAATAATTGTATTATAATAAGTAATTAATGAAACATAACTTTCTGTTTTCCTAAACATCCCAACTAGCTGTTTGGCTTGTATAAAACTATACAAACAACAGAATTTGTCTTTCAAAATCTCAGAGTGAGAATGCTTCAGTTGGCTTCAGTTTTTAACACCTTCTTTAATACTAAAAATTTTTAATTAAGAAGTAATTTTAGACTTGCAGAAATCTTAGAAAAATAGGACAGAGAGTGTCTATGTATACTTCACCAATATTAACATCTAACATAGGTATGGTACAGTTGTCCAAACTAAGTAACATTGTAACAGTAATACTGTTAACTAAATTACAGACTTCATTCAGATTTTACAAGTTTTTCTACTAAGCTCTAATAGCTTAGAGTTTAACTTGCCATTTCCAAGCATCTGTTCTGCTGCTAGGATTTATTGCCTCCAAGTTCCTCAGTTATTTTAATATTCTTACCCTTCAGTAGTTCAAATAATTAAACTTGATTTATGGATGTAATTAAGGAAAACACCTGGATACACTGTTTATTCAGTTATCTTTTTAAAAAGTAACTAAGGATGACATTCTTAAGGAATATTATATTTAATAATGTGATATGTAGACATAAAAAGGAATAAACAACTTGGTGCCATTTGATCCATTGGGGAGAGGAGAACACTGGGGATTGAACCTAGGGCTGCATTTATGCTAAACACATACTCTACCACTGAGTCACACTCTCGGCCCCTACAGTTGTTATATATTGTCCAACTGCCTCTTTTCTATCACCTTCTTTGATTAGCTGTCAGAAACTGGGCTCATCAAGAATGCCATGATCGCTCTCAGAGTCAAGCTCTGTTCTAGCAGTTTTCACAGTGACTTTCTTCACCCAGTTTACCATACGTCTTTCTAACCGGGAACTGAGAAGGCCACAGCATCACTTATCCAGTGAACAACCTTCTCTTTCAGCTCTTTCTTGTGTTACAAAGTAGAAAAGAGTCCAGCTCCCTAGTACATCTATATTAGCCAGCATGAATTCACATGATTGTTTTCTTTTATTTTGCACTTATTTCTTTTGCTGGCTTTTTTTTTTTCCCTCCTTCTTTTTAACATGAGGTAGAACTGAAGCTTCCATAATAATAAATTTAATCAAAATTTCTATTTTAATATTATTGTTTTATAAATGCTTATCAAGCCATTTTTAAATATATTAAAAGAGCATTCATATGGTATCTAAAAAAATGGCATTTTTTTTCTCCATATTAAGAGTTTCTGATATTCATACGTGCATGTTAACATTCAATTCTTCCTTTCTTTGTACCAAAGATATTCCTACTGATACAAACATGCCTACTACCTGCTCCAGTTCCATACCACAGTGTCTTTGAATAAGAGATTCAAAGAACTTGTATTTGAGGCCAGGATCGTATATCTAATAGTTATTATATGTTATGTGTTAATAAATATTTTTCTTTTTATCAAGTCCATTAATGTTTTTATTTATTTAATAATCTCTGAAAAGGCAGGTTTGGATGATCTCCAAGGCGCCATGCAGCTCTGTATTCATTTTGTACATTAGTGAATTAGACTTGGACTTGACTGATATAGGTTGGTATAGAGAATGGGAGCCACAGAAAAAAAATAAGGCATGCTGACTTAGCTTATATTAAAAGTACTGTTCACCAACTTTTATAAATGTTATACCTTCCCAGTGGGCTTTATAGACCCATCTTCTCTCTCACATTTAAAATCCCTAACCTGGAATTCTTTCAGAATGTTCCATCACGCAACAAAGTATAAAAACAGTGTGCCTCAAATCATGCATTTAAGCCAGGCATGGGAGCACCCACTAATGTAATCTGAGTGACTTGGGAGGCTGAGGCAAGAGGATCACAAGTTTGAAGCCAGCCTCAGCAATTTAGCAAGACCCTAAACAACTTAGCAAAACCCTGTCTTGAAATAAAAAATAAAAAGGACTTGGGATGTAGCTCAGTGGTAAACACCCCTGGATTCAATCCCCAGTACTCAACAAACAAATAAACATGCATTTTAGTCAGCATTTTCCAAGCATTGGTTAATAGTATTTATTATGAGCTGGCAACCTCTGTTTGTACCAGAGCTATGCCATATCAAGACAGGTACAGATAGAAAAAATATAATTTTAAAAGACTGGATTTTTTCCAAAGTGGTCAGACTGGGGTTCTTAACACATCCTTCCTCCCCTATCAGAAAGAGGAAATGGGCATTCCACATAGACCACCACTTCCTTCTCCCCTTTTGCCTTCCACCCAAGTTCCTGTCACCACTACCACCACCACCACCAATTTTAGATGCTTCCTGCTACACTAAAAATTTTTTGCTAAAAAATTAGTCATTTGTCTAGACAAACTAAGGGAAAATGAATAAATACACAAACTGGTTTAAACACCAATGGGCATTCTCAGATCCCTCTGCCACCCTTTATCTCCTCTTCTTCCTTTGTCCTCCTATATTTCTAGGCATTCTGGCCTTCACTTATGCATCCTCACTTGCTCTGTTGGACTTGAAAAGAAAATTGAGTATTTAATCATGATGACTGCTTTTGAAAATTTTAAACAGAAAACTTAATATTATTAACATCTGACAGATTCTATGCCCAGGTAGTATGTATAGAGAAAAACAATTTTTCTTAAAGCATTATACAAGTTAAATTATGAATGAACTATGAAAGAATAGGTGACTTTAAATCCTCTGATGAGGTTGAGTATATGGTTATTCACTTTATTACTATGTTTTTATTAAATGTTATTCAGAAAAACTTTAGTTGATGATAAGAACTTATATTTGAGTCCAGTATCGTATATCCAAGAGTTATTGTATGTTATGTATTAATAAATATTTTTCTTTTTGTCAAGTCCATTAACGTTTTTATTTATTTAATAATCTCTGAAATGGCAGAGATCTCCAAGGCCCCATGCAGCTCTGTAGTCATTTTGTACATTAGTGAATTAGGCTTGGACTTGACTGATATTTAGAAAAACTTCAAGTCATTCATCACATTTGGCTGCTAGGTGGTAAATGTCCCCTAATTATTAGCTCTCCTCATTCTTTGAACCCTCTTGATTTACCTGACTTACATGAAAAGTTCCTCCTGCTCAGCCCACCCCAATTTTTGTCTGTGCTTTCTGCCGTTTCCTTCTTCACTAGTGGGGAGGGAAGAAGGCCCTCCCACTCTCAGGCTTCACACGACTCTAAGCCAGCATCCAGTTCCGTTCAGTGTATCCTCAATGTTCATACTAGTCACCAATAAGCAGATAAGCAAATTTTATTATACTATCTAGTAGTAAATCAGTCTCTATACAAAGAAGATTGTAGTTTTTGCTTTTTATCATTTTATTCATCATAAATAAAAACGTTACAGGATGTGTACCTTTGAATGTGATTGAGATGATCATACTGAATTCTATACTCAAATCTGCATTTCTGATCCACTGACTTTGTTTTTCTGTTTTCCTTTCTTGCTTACAATTTGGACAGGACATTCTTTGTTCCCCTTCCGACATCCTTCAGCTAAATCTCAGCGTTAAAAGAACTGTTGAAACACTACTTTCTCTTGGGGCACATTCAGAAGAATCCAGTTTTGTCTGTCTGTCTATCCAACTTCTGGGCTTTGTGGCATTTTATTGTACTTTAATGTTAACTCTCTGTATGCTTTATTACTGGGTCCTCCCCCTGTAGCTGAAAGATTGTGTTCCAGTGATTCTCCACTTCATTCCTGTACTTGGCAAAGGAGGTTTGTTGTTCACAAAGACACATTATTTACATATTTCTCCCTGCCCTGGCCTTCAGAGAGTTAACCTTAGTAGATAAGTCCTTCCAGGTCCAGGTGAGCAGCCTGTCACCTTAGTAAACATTAATGATGGCTAACAGTGAATAAAGGACTAGCATTTTCTTTCCTGGTCATGTATCCATTCTCCTGCCCTGTGGCCTTGTTTCTCTTATCATAAATGCCAGTGCATTTGTACTAATTCAATCCTGAATCTGTTGTTAGAAATATGACACACAGAACTTTATTTCCAAATGACAAAATAAAATGCCCATCTGGCCATTTTTCCATACTTAACACTACTTGAGTATTAAAACTGTGAGTTACTGAGCATGAGGAAAACAGTGGCACCCTTCTGGATTGGGGGCACCTTGTCACTTATATTACAGCCCCGAAATCCTGAATTTGCCCTTAAAGATCTGTCTACGGCTATAATTTCTGGACATAGGAAGGTGCTGGCCATGTAATGTTAATAATTTTAATTTGGTCATAATGTTCAGTTTAAAGATCATATAGGTCCCTATATTGCTGTTCTGAGCCAAATATGTATATATGCAGTACACATCAAGCAGGAGTAGGTACTTGTCCACAGTAACTTTGCTTGTTAAATGTAACCGAAGTTCACTTCTAGAACGCTATTTGGGATTTATGTAAATTCTAATATATTTGAACCATCCTTATAGGTGAATTTGTATATAGGCTGTTGGGGAGATTAAATTGAAGCATTTGGCAGGTAAAGTACTCAGCTGCAGTCTTTGTTCTGTGCCCCCATCAATAAATATTGTCTCTCTTTCAGAATACTTAGTATATTAGCTAACAGACCTTATTCAGATTCTAATTCTCATAATGGTGTTTCTGAACCTTCAGAAATCTTCTGAACTCTGTTAACAAAAGTATGAAGGGAGATTGCAAGGAATGTAACATGCTGCTGAAGAATTCAGCCTGCGGGTCTGATTGCTTGGTTTTCTTCCACATTAAATAGGGCAGTTATTTTAACACTTTTAAAGACTGTGTAATGTTAATACCGAAATATTGAACACTTGTGATAACCTCAGTTTTCTACAGTAGTGCCTTCCAGAGTTGGGGGGTTAGTTTGGGCTTGTTTTATATTTAAGGTGTCTTAGTCAATGATTATTCTCAGAGTTTTGTCCCTTTAAAAAAATCACCTGTTAAAAAAACACACATGCTTATGTGTGGTTTATCATGTGTGGTTTAGGAAAGTAGTTGTGTATTGTCTTGAGAACACACACCATTCCCTCTAACCAGCTGGAAGTTAGTTGTGTGTCTAGAAAGCATGAGCCATTAAAAGTGTGAACCATGGGGCCGTACAGATTACAGAGTGCTGCTGACAAGAGAGCCCCTAAACAGTCCTGAAGGAAATGCTTTTCCAGAAGATAAAACACCATGCAAGTTCATTTTTAAACACAGCTAAGCCATACTTGCAGTCCTTTTCAAAGTATTTATACAAAGTTGCTAAGTTCTAGTCAGTCAAAAGATTACAATTACCTTGTTTTTATTAAAATATTTTTAAAAAGAAAGTAATTAAGGAGTACAAGTACCAATAACTGCCTCAAAAATAAATACTTACTATATATTTTATTACAACTGGTTTTTTAAAATATTCTAGTAATATAGTGAGTGCCAGTGGAAAGCAGAGAAAAATCCTGTTATTTTCTTTAATAAATACTATAACTTCTCTTTTAATGGAACCAGAATTCTTTTTTGGAGAGCAATTTCTTTTTTTTTTTTTTTTTCTGAATATTTAGCCTAAAGAGAAATACCAATGAAACTTTTTAAAAATTGTAGATGGACACAATACCTTTATTTTGCTTATTTATTTTTATGAGGTGCTGAGGATCAAACCCAGTGCCTCACACAGCTGAGCCATAACCCCAGCCCTCCCAATGATAATTTTTATGGTTAAGAATTGCCTTTTTCTGTTCTCTGTTTACAAGAAATAATTAACCAAACAAGTTAATGAGGCAAAAACAATTAGCAAACTTGTAAACACTTTTCACATATTGGTCATTATTAGTGACTAAGCTCTCATAATACCAGTGTAGTTAACCCATTAAATTCCAGGATATGATACACATTACCTTTTTAAATACAACTCCTTTTTAATTTTATAATTCAGATTTCTAATTCATACTGGGCCTTCTATGACCTATCCAAAATTAGGGGAAAGTTTCTCAAATACATCTAAATCTCAAAAGAGTTTAGATACACTTATTTCTTCCATTTATCCCTGCCTGACCTGAGAACCCAGAATCAGAATTATAATGTAGCTAGTGGGCTTCCCCTTTTCATTGCAGTCTAAGTTACATCATGAGCCATTTTGTATTCCCATGGCATGTAATCCCGAAAGTGCTTTCTCCTAAAATGTTGTATCTTTTTAGGCTTGAGCCATCTCATAATTTGGAATTTGTTTTATTATTTTTCACCTGCCTATTGGGCTTTTGCTTATCAGCAATAGAGGATATTGCTTTCACTCCATAGCATACTGTTGTTCTTCCTCTGTTGTATGTATAAATGTATGCTGCTTCTCAATTTTCCAGTTTTGAAAATGTTCTGTGTGTACTTTTAGTTGTGTTAATAAAGTGACAGTGTCAGGCACCGTCTCTGTCTAACTCATATTAACAGAGGTCCGTTTCTCAAGTACAGACTTTTCATATCTCACTTGATTATTATGAGGTAGAGAACTACTTATTTTTTACTTTTAGTTCTAGAAGTGATGTTCATCCTTTTTCTCTTTTGTTTTATGTTACGTTGTCCCATTTCAGGAGCAATTATGTTTGCCTCTCCACATTTTAGAAGAGAAAGGTTTGAGCCAGGTGGCAGTGACCGTCCAGGCTCTCCTGGAACTTGCACCTCCCAAGCAGCAGCAGCACCAACTATCTGCTGTTTAAGGACTCCCAGGACCTTGGCATTGGCCTGACCCAAACAAGGAGCAGGACAACGAGATTGCTGCTGTCAGCCGTCTGATATCAAACAAAGCTCTTAACGTGTTCTTAGAAGGAACTGTTTCCATGATTCCTACCAGGAATGTTTTACTTCATTTCTCCATTTTAGGGGAGGTTATGTCCATTTCCACTGATTTTTTTTTTTTTTTTGGTTAAGACCCAGTTGGTTTTCTCATGAAACTTCTCATTATTGAGAACCCAACACTGAAGTCTAAACTGGCTGTGCTTTCCTAGAGGCTTATTTCAAACACCACAGCAAACACCTTCTAAGATATTTGGCTCTCTTGAAGGCACAGACATGCTATTATCTTTACCAGTTCCCAAGACATCTAGGGTTCACTGAATTCTAAACAGCTATGCATTTAGAATTTCCTGGAGCATTTGTTAAAATACAGATTCACATTCACTAGGTCTGGGGTGAGGCCTGGAAATCTGTATTTTCAACACATTCCCATTTTTAATTAGTGGAGACTTCTGCTCCAAGCCAGATAGTTGTGTGGTTCTGTGGGGGCACTGCCTGCCCCCTGCATTTTTCAGCCACATTTAAAAATCAGAAGCTGTATTATGATGACATAGACTATTCTGTTAGAGGCAAAATTCAAATAATATAGAAGGCCTAGATTTTAAATAGCTAAACAGAGAAACGATACTGTTGTATTTGAAGCCAGTGTACTAAGCCCCCCTCCAACTCCAGCCCATTACCACATCAACTTCTTCCTGAGGATGGTTCTACGTATCATCCTGCTATTATCTAAATAAATAAGCACTCTATCCTGAGATTCCAAGTCCTTAAGCTGGTAACATGTACCACTCTGAATCATTTGCATGAACTTCAATGAGCCACCCTTAGCCCCAAGCTGCTCCCAGGACACCTGGACCTGCAGATATATTCCAGTCACAGCAATGTAACACATCCAGCTCCCCATCTAATGGAAGATTATAAAAAAGCAAATGAAAAGGAAGAAAAAAGCCACATTCTTTATATTCTTACAGGTTAACTGCCAGTTTCCATGACTGAAAGAAAGCATTTAGGGCATCTTAAAAACTGCTTCCTGTCTTTGTCTTACCCTCACTGAGCTCCACCATTAGTGCCTTATATACCCAATTGTGGGTGGAGGGAAAGGGCCACTGGCTCACACAACACAAAACCAGGAGCCTTTAATTCAAGTTTAAACCACATAGGTTTTTCTTCCCTGTATTTTGAGCCCTTTTTAGTTGTCAGCGATATCTTTTGGTGTTGACTGCCTTTGTAAACCAGATAAATAGAGTAAGTAAAGATACTAGTTATATAGGGATTTTTTTCTCTACTTATTAACTATTTTGGATTTTCTTTATCATTGCATGCATTTAACATAAATGTTTTCCTTCTTTATCATGTGAATGCAGCATCTAATAGTTTTGGACAAAATCATTTTGAGTATTTGGTAAAAATAATGTTTGTTTTTTCCTTATTCCTGCACAGATTTGGGTTCACTAGAACATTACCATTTTGTCCAAGTTTAAAATTATGTACCATAGCCGGGCATAGTGGTGCACTCCTGTAATCCCTGTAGTTTGGGAGACTGAGACAGGAGGATTCAAAATTCAAGACCAGCCTTAGCAACTTAGCAAGGCCCTAAGCAACTTAGTGAGATCCTGTCTCAAAAATCAAAAGGGCTGGGGATGTAGCTCAGGAGCAAAGCATCCCTGGGTTCAGTCTCCAATACCAAAAAATATATATGCACACACACATATGTATGTATGTGTATACATGTATATGTATACAACACAAAACCAGGAGCCTTTAATTCAAGTTTAAACCACATAAGTATGTATACATTCATACATATACATATATACACACAAGTGTATATACATATATATTTTGGCACTGGATATATATGGATATGTTACATATATACATAAAACACCTAAACTCCAAAGCCCAATCCTTCGAGGTCCTCACAGAACAAAAGTAAAAATGTCTTATAAGTGCTTAAGCCAGACCCCATTAGAGTTACAATTCCAAATAGACTCACCAACCATATAACTTGTTTAGAGTTTAGCTGTATTTTTTAACTACAGATATTTTTCCTTCTAGTCAACGTTGAACCATTAAACCTCAGTACAATCTCCAAATTGTAGACTTTAACATATTATATGGTGCATAAGTATAGAAGACATTACATAATGTAGCACTCGCAATATCTGCAACTAATTTTTCTATAGGAATAAGTGGAGCTACATTTCAACTTATTTCAGATTTTGCACATAATATGAAACCTTGATGTATTTTTATCAAACTAATTCAAATTTGTATTTGAATTATTAGAAAAAATGATGTACAGTTTTGACTGAGAATGAAGAAAAATATCAAGTATTGAATTTTTTCTGTGTTAGCATGCAAAAATCATGGCATTTTTGTTGGAGAATTTTTGTATAATGTTTCATTTGTACCTTTTGATTTTAAATTGGAAAGAACAATTCAGTTTAACATTCAACCTTGCTAGACTCCAATGTAAGATGAAAGTAGCCTTGTCACACTCCTTCCTAACCTGAAGCAGTGACCTTCCCACTACTGGAAGTGTGAACAGGCCAAGTCCTACCTGGTGCAGCCCTTGCCACCTACAGAGATTTTATGTCAGCAGTTTCCAGGGTTCGAAATGCATCTCTGCTTAAACACTCCAAACCAATATTCTCTTGTAATAACTAGGTCTGGAAACAACTCGTGGGAGGAGGGGATTTTATCTGGCTAGAATACAGAGTAGGAAAAGGCTTAGTAGTAGGTCACTTTCTTTAACAGCTTTCTAAAATACAGCCTTATACCTAATCAAGGAGTCTATAATTTCTCTTGCTTCCTCCAGTCAGCAGTGACTAATGATGTGTGATGATACTGATGAGTCTGATGAATTTTTTTTAAACTAAGTTCTTAAGTGGTTATAGAAATGAAGGAAAACATGGATATTTAGAAGCCTTTTTTATATACACATTGCAGTGAGATGGTTTACAGCAGATTTCATTTTATTTCTGAAAATGTTACAAACATGTAATTAGTAAAAGATTTTGTAAAACATTGTCCTATATTTGTATGTAAATATATTGCATAAGTTCTAAGTATAAATATGTCAATATCATGTATGTTATTTTAAATTGCCTGTATGTCACCTTACACATTGACATTAAAATAAAAAACAACACTTTAGTAACTTGTAATAAACATTTGAAAGTGTGCATATCTAAAGTAGCTTGGTTTCTTTGGCAAAGAAGAATCAAGGAAAGGGTGTCTCTAAATTCCCTGAAGGAACACCAATGAACATAATTTTATTAAAATAGGCCTTTGAAATTAAAATTTACTTTCCTAAGGAAGTGGAGATATCAAGACTTCCCTATAATTAGAGCTGGACAGAAGGATTAATTCATGAAATATGTGACACATTAGGACAACTTTCCTCTCAGAAATGATCAGCTGCACTGTACCCAATATTTTGTTTTAATTAATCAAGGCAAGAATGACCTCATGGTCTCATTGTTTGTTTGTTTTGTGGTGCTGGAGATTGAACCCAGGGCCTTGTTTATGCAAGGCAAGCACCCTACCAACTGAGCCATGTCCCCAGCCCTGTCTTATTGTTTTTTAAGAGGGAGAATGACATTTTTACTATGTGTCAGGCATAGGCTGGGTTTTTACATACTGCAAATTAGTCTTCCAGAAAACCTATTCCTCATGTTTACCATTTGTGGGCTATGTATTCTAACATTCCACTTCAATCTTGTATTTATAACTTATATCCCTACTTATTCCCAGAAAAGCTGTGGGAACAGTTTATCATAAGGTGTATATTCCATGCCACCACCAGCCATGAAAACACTAAAGTGATAATAAAAAATCTAAAGAGAGGAATCAACACTCATTATATTTTACCATGTGTATGTTATGCTACATAACTTTATAAAACATCACCTTGTAATTTCTGCAAATACTTCACTTTTGCTCATATGCGTTTTTTTCACTTTAGACAAATTAGAAAAAATCAGAATCTGAGACATTACAGGAATTACTGAAGTTTTAATGCATCACTGTAACCAAGCCCAAGAACTCTTTTCTGGTGAGAAGACCAAGATCTTTACAAGTCTACTCAAAACTGTTCTTCACATCAAAATCAAAATATGAAGAAACACAAATTCAATAGCTAATTCACGGATTGAAAACTAATACAAAGTGAAATCATCTGGCGATCTGCATAAACTGTTGTTTATGTCTGCATAAACAACCTGAAGTGAAGTATTTGTGATGGCCAAGTCTTCCTTCTCATCTCCAGAACATCACAGGAAAGGATAAAAGGTGGCTTATTCACTTCTTGCCTCTTCGTTTGTCCTTGTCTTTACCTTTACCTTTACCTTTACCTTTTGCATCCTTGCTATCATCTTTGTCTTTAGGCATTTTGAAACTTCCAATTTCCCTCCTTACCACAGTGCCTCGCCACCATGCCTGGAGCTAGAAGAGAAATGGGAAGAAGTACAACTCAGTATGCCTGACTCTCCGAAGGGGATTGTTCAACACAGTAACCTATATTAGAGTGGTTTCCATCTGAGACATGGAAGTTCCAGGCACACTATCACTACTAATGCTCCCATACTGTGCAGGACTCAGAGCTTCAGCCATGGCCTCAAAAGCGAAGTTCTTCTGGAGTAAAATTAAATCAGATTAGGCCAGTTGTTCCTTCATATCAGAAACATGACTCCCTGGTACTGCTTCCCTTATGAAGGTCCAAGCTTCCCATACCTAACAATGACTTGATCTAAAAGGGATGTTAGACTCTGTCAAAAATGTATGAATAAGTCTAGACAACTTTAATAGACTTCCTGGTATTTTGTCTTTTTTTTGGGGGGGGGGGGTTCTTGTTTTGTTTTCTTTCTTTGTAGTGTTGAATGGGAATTGAACTCAGGGCTTTGCACATACTGGGTAAGTGCTGTACCACTGAGCTACATCTTCAACCCTTTGTTATTTTGAAAGTCTTGTTAAATTGCTGAGACTGGCCTCAAACTTGTTATCCTCCTGCCTCAGCCTCCTAAGGAGCTGGGATTACCGGCATGCACCACTACATCCATTCTTATCTTTAGGAATTCACTAAAGGGTCAATCCTCTTATTTTCAGAAAGAATTCAAAGCCAGGTGTGGTGACATAAACCTATAATCCCAGTGACTCGGGAGGCTGAGGCAAGAAGATTACATGTTCAAAGCCAGTCTCAGCAACTTAGTGAAGTCCTAAGCAACTTAGGGATTCAATTCCTAGGACCAAAAATAAAGTCTAAACTACTTTATTTTTTGGAGGGTACCAGGGATTGAAATCAGGTGCACTCAACCACTGAGCCACATCCCCAACCCTATTGTGTATTTTATTTAGAGACAGGGTCTCCTTGAGTTGCTTAGCACCTCACTGTTGCTGAGGCTGGCTTTGAACTCAGGATCCTCCTGCCTCAGCTTCCTGAGCCACTAGGATTACAGGTGTGTACCACCACGCCCAGCTTAAACTACTTTAAAATCAGATTAAGCCCTAAGAACTAGGAGCAAATCTACTAATTAAAACAAAAGTAGTCTCCAGCTAGTTCTTACATTTATACTCTAAAAGAATTTTGACAAATTGGAAAACCCCATAGAAGCTTGATAAATACTTGCTAATTATATATCTTGGGTTTGGATATCTGAATGTCCTTTACAGCTTCCTTTTTTAGTGCATCCTCTAATATATAAGCCAAACTATAGTTAGCCCCCTAGGCTCTTGGCAGATGCTCCTCTTTCAGAGAGATGGATGATTCTCCAGACAGCAGTTTCAGTCCAGCTGATCATATTTTTATATTACAGTTTTCTTGAAAATATTTCCCAGAATCTGTGACCTTCTAATTTTGTCATTACTAACATACACAAAAGTTCATATATAACTAAAATATCTCTTCTCTAACCTGCTTATCTCTTTTTTTGAAAGCAGCTTATATCAGAACATAGCAAATAGTCTCTGCTTATTTAAAAACATCTTTTGAGAAACAATAGGCGATTCAAAAGAATCACTGTGTCAAGAACTGGTTTTGGTTAGAAGTAGTATTCCCAAATTTGCCCTGTGGATCTAGGTTTTGCTCCCACTGCCAACCACCTATCTCTTTTGCCCTAGAGTAAGAGCTGTGGTGTGTCCTTTTCTAAGTCACCTGTCTCCCTGTTCTGCTCTATGGACTGTTGACAAATTCTAATAAGAACAAAAAGCCTTGTTTCTCTTCAGATCTGTTCCATAGAAAGCTGCTGTGTATTTGATAATGGATGAGAATGCTTTCATTCCTACACCAGCTATGGCACTGACATGACCCCAAAATGCTAACTACAGTTTTCTACCTTTATGGCACTCCTCAATTCCAATTCATCCTGTTCTATCTTCTTCCTGGTCTTCTCCTTTTCTATACGATCTTCAATGATGACCTGTTCATATTCCCTTATCTACAAAAGCAGACATTAATCATATGTTACAGTATGGTCTTGACTAAGCTATTGGCCCAGTCAACTCTGTACTTTTAATAGATCTAAACATAAACCAAAGGAAAAAAACTTCCTAGATTCTTAGGATATTTACATTAAATTTTTTTCAGTTTGATATTTTAAATTTAAAAATCTTTCAGAAAAGTGAAATAATAATTAACTCAAATGTGTAAATAGTGACCTCAAAATAATGAGGTTTTTTTTTTTTTAATGGTATAATATGCATATTCAAATGGCTCTTTTAAAAGAGAAGTTTAGGAACCTCTACACTCATTAATAAAAACGTAAGAAAGCTTTTTAGAAATCAGAGAAATTCAAAATGGGGAAGAGAGGAAGAGCATGAGAAAATTACCTCTACATAGGGAAGAGGGGTGGGAGGGAAAGGGAGGGAAAAAAGGAACTGCATGGATGGTGGAAGGAGACCCTCATTGTTATACAAAATACGTGTATGAAGATGTGAAGGGGGAAAAAAAGAATAGTGTTACCCTAGATTAGGTAGAGAGAAGTGATGGGAGGGGAGGGGAGGGGTTGGGGAGATAGGAAGGATAGTAGAATGAAACAGACATTATAATATTACTGTGTGTATATATGTGAATGCATGACCAATATGATTTCTGTATACTCAGAAAAATGAGATTGTATCCCATGTGATTCAAATGTATGATATGTCAAGGTCATTGTACTGTCATGTGTAACCAATTAAGACAAAAAATTTTTTTAAAAAAATAAATCAGTTATAAATTGTCTTCAGAAACCATAAAGTAGAAGTAGTAGTACAATATCTATATATTTTGCAGAGTTGTGGGGTTTAAGCAAGTTGTATTTAAGACAGCCACAACAGTCAGTGCCTGAAACGGAGTAAGCACTATACAAATACTAGCTGTTATTACCATCATCATCCTCTAAGGACAGTCCTACCCAGTTTACATGCATACCTCTACCTGACCAAAAAAAAAAGCATCCCCAACTACTGTAGCTTAGCTACCACCACTTCTCGGACCACCTGTCCACTTCTTCCTTACCATCTTCGCTAGGTCTTGAAGGTGTGTTAAGTCACTGGCCTTTGCAGCCTTGAGAGCATTTAATTCATTCTGTTTCATTTCTGTGTCTTTATCAAATTTTTCCATCCAGAATTCCAGTTTCTCCTCAAGTTTCTATTTGGAAAGAACATTAAAACATGGTTTCTACCAGATACAAAACAGTATATACTTTATGATGTCATTTATATGAGATTCAAGAAAAAAATAACTTTTCTATAGTGACAGAAAATAGAACAATGGTTACTTATCTGGGGATGGATGCTTTATTGTTTGGAAATGTGGCATGAGGGAGACCTTTGGGATGCTGTTTCTCTGAATCTAGCTGGTGGTTACATGGGTGAATATATGTAAATGTAAAATCATGCTCTCAATATTTGTGCACTTTATTGTATATTCGATTAAAAATAGAAGGAGGACGTTCCTGATATCTGGGAAAGGGAAGTTGAAGTGAAAAAGAAAAAAGTAAGTAGCAAATTCTCTAGGATAAAGAATGACATCAGATGTCTTTTTGACTGACAGCACTAAATAATAGTCAAGAAGACTGCAATGTCTTCAAAATTCTAAAAGAAATGAATATGAGTCTAAGATAATATACCTAGAACCTAGCATTGAAATGTGATGGAAAGATGATACCTCATTTCTGAAAGATTCAAAGATGCACTGTTGCAAAAGAAAATGAAAGAGATATGTATAAGAAACAGAAAATGTATATTTAAGCTATTTGCCACCAGTTAGATACTAAGAGTGGACACATCCTTGTCTTTCCCCAGATTTTAAAGGAAATGCTTTCAGTTTTCCCCCATTTACTATGAAGTTGGCTTTGAGTTTTTCATTAAACCCTTTATGATGTTGAGATAGGTTTCTTCTATTCCTAGTTTCTTCAGTGTTTTTATCATGAATAGGTGTTGAATTTTTGTCAAACACTTTCTCTGTATCTCTTTAGAGATTAGGTGATTTTGTCCTGAACTTGTATTTATGTGATGAATTACACTTATTGATCTACATATGTTAAACCATCCTTGCATCTCTGAGATAAAACCAACTTTGTCCACTCACACTACTCCTATTTAATATAGTGGTAGAAATTCTAGCCAGAGCAATTAGGCAAGGAAATAAAAGTGCATCCTTGTTTCGGCTGGCTGAATCCCTGTTTATTTGCTCTATGATGTACACTAAATTTGGAGGCTTTTGGCCCCCCCCTTTCAATCCTTATCAGCTACCACCGGACTTTTCAGTGACATCATTTACCACCAACTGGTCTGGTGGTCTCCACCCTGACCTTCTCGCCTTTTCCTCTTATCAGGCGAGGACAGCCTGCCAGGGGCTTCACTCTGTTATCAGAGTGAGGGGAAGTAACTTGCCTGAGGGCATACTGGAGGACTCTGTGAGTGTGCCTGCAGGTCTTTTAAAATGAAGTTTTTAAAATGGAGTTGCTTAGGCTCAGGCCTAAGGCAATCCTAACAGGATTGTACATTACTACAATTACTATGGAATCAGTATGGAGGTTTCTCAAAAAGACTAGGCGTGGAACCACCACATGACCCAGCTATACCACTCCTTAGTATTTATCCTAAAGAATTAAAATCATCATATTAAAATGATACATGCATGTCTATGTTTATAGAAGCACAATTCACAATAACCAAACTATGGAATCAGCCTCGGTGTCTGTCAATGGATGAATGAACAAAGAAAATGTGGTAGATATTTACAATGGAGTTTTATTCAGCCATAAATAAAAATGGAACTATGTAATTTGCAGGACAATGGATAGAACTAGGGACAGTTATGTTAAGGTCAAAAATCATGTTTGAGGGCTGGAGTTGAGGTTCAGTAGTAGAGCACTTGCCTCACGCATGTGAGGCACTGGGTTTGATTCTCAGCACCGCATATAAATAAATGAATAAAGGTCCATCAACAAATTATATATATAATGTATGTATATAATATATTATTGAACTTGTGATCTTTTAGCCTCCTAAATAGTTGGGATTATAGGCATGTATCACCATATCCAATTTATAATATCTTCTTGTTTTTTTATTATACATATATAAATAAAATCATGTTTGAGGCAGGCTCCTGGCTGTGCCACTTCTGACATCAATGCAAACCTGAAGAAAAAGTTTCTTCCTCAGAAGCCATGGCATATTAGTTATACAGAAATACCACTTTGGGAAACAGTCTTCAGGAGAGCCTAGATGAGCTTATGTAGTCTCAACAGATCACCCCCCCAACTTGCCCTTCAAGTTCTGCTTCAGTTTGATAAGGCTATAAATTATCATTGGCTCAGAGGGTCAGGAACAGAGTCAATTTCAGAGGTTCTGTAAATACATACAGATTCTGCGATAATGTGCAGACTTTTGTATTGCATGATGTTGAATTCAGAGAGGTGACAGAACTTATTAAAATGGATAAAGTGAAATTGTAGCCTGTGATGGTAAAAATACTGGCTCCAGTACTACAGAATAAATAGAAAAAAATGGACTTTTTCAGGCCATCTTCTGTTATTATTCATCATTTTTTGAAGAGAAGCAAAGAAGAGACTTTTTTAAAATTTATTCTAGCATTGCATAAATGATTACACTGTACTGTACTATGAGAGAATTCCAGCAAAAAGAAGCTTGTAACTATATTCTCTTACATTACCATTGTTATATAGCATAAAGAAACATAACTTTTTTTAATGGCAAATCAAAAGTTGTTGCCTTCTTAAGAACATTCTTTTATAAACTCATTTTTTAAAAAAGAATCAGGGGCTGGGGTTGTGGCTCAGTTGTAGAGCGCTCGCCTAGCTTGCACGAGGCACTGGGTTCAATCCTCAGCACCACATAAAAATAAAATAAAGATATTGTGTCCACCTACAACTAAAAAAATAAATATTAAAAACTTATAAAAAAAGAATCATATGTTTTCTTTCATGTGGAAGCTAGGGAAGGAAAAGGGAAAGGATTGGGGGGGGGATTCCCCATGAAAAGGGAAGATTAGAACAGAGCAAAGGGATAATGGAGGAGGAAGAGGGGAGTTGGGGGAAGTGCTGGGGAGTGACACTGGCCTAATTATATATATTGTGTGCATGTACGAATTTGTACAAAAAAATTCCCACCATTATGTACAATGTACAACTATAATGCACCAACAAAAATGTATAATAAAAAACAAGAAAATATTATAAATTGGATATGGTGGTGCATGCCTGTAATCCCAACTATTTAGGAGGCTAAAAGACAGGGAGATCACAAGTTCAAGGCTGGTTTTGGCAATTTAGCAAGACCCTGTCTCAAAATAAAATAAAAAAGGCTGGGTGTTTGGCTCAGTGTTAGATGACCTCTGGGTTCAATCCCCAGTATCACCAAAAAAAATTTTTTAAATTTAAAAATATTATAGTTATGAGTGTTCATATTCTAATAATATTTTGGAATATTAGAAAGTGAAAATGATCCAACACATGGAAAAACTGATAGATCCACAATTATCTTAGGAAGCTGAAATCAATAGCTCAAGTAGACCAAAATAAGTAATATGAAGCATTTGACAGCTAGACTAAAAGAAATTTAGAACCGAACAGAGAATACACATTCTTTTCAAGTACCCATAGAATAGTCACATAAGCATGTACTAAGCCCAAATGAAAGCTCAATAAATTCCAAGAAGCAAATTTACACATTACATTAGGAGACACAATCCAAGACATCAACTGGGTGTGGTGAGATTCACAGCACAAACATCTAAGGTTTTTGTGAGTAACAGAAAATCTGCACTCCTCCCTTGCCATCTCCATCTACTTGGACATTTAAGAAACATCCCTTTAGGGACTGGGGATGTGGCTCAAGCGGTAGCGCGCCAGTGTGCGGCCCAGGTTCGATCCTCAGCACCATGAAGATAGCACCACATACACTGCTAAACTAAAAAATAAATATTTAAAAAATTCAAAAAAAGAGAGAAACATCTCTTTAAATAAAAACTTATGCTAAAGACAACTAGAAAATTGTGAACTACAAATCATTTGTAAAGGAATGATAATGTAAAGATTATTTCAAAACCCATCATCTACAGTCAAACAGTACTCAGAAAATATATTGTTTTATTAAAAATATATTGCTTTACATGCATTTACTAGAAAATAATAAAATTTGAAAACAAATTAAGTGTTTAGGAAACAACAAAGATTAGCAACATAAGCTCAAAGGAGGTATAAGAAATTTACTTAAAATTAAAGCCAAAACCAATGTAACAAGGAAAAAAAAAATCTGCTCAATAAAAGAAAAAGCCAGTCTTTTGCTAAGACCAGTAAAATGGCAAACCTGTGGTAAGTTTCAGTAAGACAAAGGGAGAAAAGAAACAAAATTTTTTAAGATGAAAAACATAACTACAGAAATAGAGGAAATTTAAAACTTGCAAGAGACTGTAGAGCACAGCTTGAAAACACTTAAAATCAGGTGTTTTTGGAAGACAAGTTACAAAAAATTACTCAAAGCCAGACATGGTGGCACACAACTCCAATCACAGCAACTCAGGAAGCTAAGGCAGAAGAGTCAAAAGTGTGAGGTCATCCTCAGGAACTTAGTGAAACACTGTCTCAAAACAAAAAAATAAAATGGACTGGGAATGTAGCTGAGTGGTTAAACACCCTGGGTTCAATACCCCGTATCAAAACAAAAACAAAAAACCTGGAGATGCAGCTTAGTTTTTTTGTAGAATGCTTCCCTTGCATGCACAAGGCCCTGGGTTCAATCCCCAGCACCAAAATAAAAACAAGATATTAGGTGGGCTGAGGTTGTGGCTCAGTGGTAGAGCCCTTGCCGCACATGGCTGAGGCACTGGGTTTGATTCTCAGCACCACATGTGAATAAATGAATAAAATAAAGTCCATTGGCAAATAAAAAATAAAAACCTTTTTAAATAAATAAAGATACCAGTCATTGGTGACATATCTTTAAAAGAGAGAGAGAAGAGAGAAAGAGATTTGGTAAGTGGAGAATGTTAGGTCAGTGGCAGCAACTTGGTGGCGACTTCCGACCTAACAGAGAGATGAATAATATTTTTTTTTAAAAAACTGAAAAGGCAGACAAATACCTCCCCCCTTAAAAAAAGATATCAAGAAAAGATAAAAAGAGAGAGATCCTAAAAAAATTGTTTGAATTTTACCAAGCTTTAAGGACTGTATAATCTGTTTTGTTCCATTTATATTTTAAATTTCAGAGCATAAAAAGGTAGAAAACTTCCACCTTGCACTGCCAAGCTAATATAACTCTAATAGCAATATAACTCTAATAGCAAAAAAGAAATCTATAGTCTATAAATCAATTCTAAAGGTCTATTATTAAATGTATTAATTTATTATATATTAATATATTAACTATATTAAATTATTACCAGGTAAGGTTTATCCAAAAAAAGTAAACATGAGTCATCATCAGTAAATATATTAATGTGTTTTTACTTTATTAACCTGTTAAAGGGAAAATAAATTATCTCAATGGATGAAAAAAGTCATCTCATAAAATTGACTATTCATTGATTTAAAAAAATAAAAAATGTTAGCAAGGAACTTCCTTAATAAAATTTATATACCAGGAACCTACAGAGTAAACCTCATCCTTAATGATAAAAGGAAAACATTCCCCATTTGTGCTGTTATCAGTATGTTGCCTCTCAGTTCCAAATTCATCTTCCACTGCCTTGCCCTGTGAAACTGGATGATCCTAAACATTTTTCTGCCACCTAGCAAAATGTTTAACTTTGTCAGCAGAGGGTGCTAGAGGACCCGACGGGAAGTCTAGTTTCTCCAAGGCTTTGGAATGCTTTTCTGGGTACCTAGGGCACACTGCTCATCCTATATGGTTGAACACACAATGATACCCGTTCACCAACATGTTTTACTGATACCACCAGTAGCATTACTGCATGTCAGATAGATACACTATGACCAGCTATGGCTGCTCTCAAGAGTTTAAAGATAATGCAACCTCAGGGGCTGGGGTTTGGCTCAGTGGTAGAGCTCTTGCCTGGCACATGTAAGGCCCTGGGTTTGATCCTCAGCACCACATAAAAATAAATAAAAATAAAACAAAGCCGGCAAGGTGGCACACACCTATAATCCCAGCGACTTGGGAGGCTGAGACAGAAGGATGACAAGTTCCAGATAACAGCCTCAGCAACGGTGAGGTGCTAAGCAACTCAGTGAGACCCTGTCTCTAAATAAAAATACAAAATAGGGTTGGGGATGTGTCTCAGTGATCTAGTGCCCCTAAGTTCAATCCCCGGTACTATAAAATAAAATAAAACAAAGGTATTGTATACATCTGTAACTTAAAAAAAATTTAAATACATGACTCAACTTCAGCAAATATATGAAAAAAACATGATTACGATGGAGGAAAAAGAAAAAAATCTCATAATTGAGTATTCATCTGATTCTTAAAAAAAAAAACAAAACAACTTTTAGCATGGGGCTGGGGCTGTGGCTCAGTGGTAGAGCACTTGCCTAGCATGTGTGAGGTACTAGGTTCGATTCTTAGCACCACATATAAAGAAATAAAATAAAGGTCCATTGGCAACTAAAAAATATTAAAAAAAAAAAGAACTTTTAGCAAAGTCCATAGTTGCCTGCTCACTAGGTTTATTCTGCAAATGTGACTGGCTCAGACTAGAGCAACCCAACAAGCTTCTCTGCTATCCAGGGGGTCACAGCCACACTCTCCCCAATAAGGTCTGAATCATAACATTGGGAAGGATCCTCCTCTCCCCACCCTCCCAAGTTTATTCCTTCCTTGGATACTGTCCATCAGTCATAGGGTGGTTTATTTTTTGTCTATTTATTTATTTATGATGGGCTTTCACTATGTTGCCCAGGCTACCTTCAAACTTGTGATCCTCCCATATAGTGTAGCTAGAATTACAGGTATTAGGCCACCCATACCCAGCTCATAGGGCGTTCTTTAGAGTTTTTTTAATCCCTTCCTAATAGCTAGTCCTTATTAATAGCTCACAACTCTTTTGTTAAACTTTCTTTGTTCAAATTATTGGTATGGTTTCTGTCATCTGAATGGATCATTAAAGATGCAGAATTGGTACCAGAAATGGAGTTTATCTCCCACCTTCTAGTTCATGTCTTACTAAAAGTCATCTAAACTCTTGCTACTCCTTGTTCATCAGATACAATCAGCATAATGTCATTAATACAGTGGGCTACGCCATGTTTTGTGAAAAGTCAAAGTGGGCAATCTCTATGTAGGCCATTACAGAAGAGAACAGAATAATTGACATAATCCTGAAGACAGACTATAAAGGTGTACCATTGGCCCTGCCAAGTGAAAGCAAACTGTTCCTGGTGGTGACTTTGTTGTTGTTGTTGTTGTTGTTATTTGTGTGTGTGTGCATTTTGTTGTTGTGGTTGATTTCAAACTGGTTTGGAGACAGGGGCCTTGATCAGGTTAACAACTTTCATACCAAGTACCAGGAGCCATTGAAGATTTGTCCCAGTAAAGATACTACGTGTGAATAGTAGTTACAAGCAACATCACTACTTGATTACTTGTCATTTTCCAAGATCCATTCAACTTCTACCCAAGCCAAACAGATGAGTCAAATGGGGGTGTGTTAAGCATCATCACTCCTGCTTCTTTCAAGTTTTTTTGTATTTTTTTTCTTGTAGCAGGGATTGAATTCAGGGACACTTGACACTGAGCCACATCCCCAGCCCTATTTGGTATTTTATTTAGAGACAGGGTCTCACTGAGTTGCTTAGCGCCTTGCTGTTACTGAGGCTGGGTTTGAACTTGGAATCCTCCTGTCTCAGCCTCCCAAGCCACTGGGATTATAGGCATGCGACACCACGCCCAGCTTCAAGTTCTTGATGTTATCACTAATCTACGGTTCTATCAGGGTTGCAGCAATGCCTTTAATATATTGGTAAGAAAAGGAAGTCCCAGGATTCCCACTTGGCCCTTACTATCATAATGGCCTGAAAGTACGTCTATTCCAATTATACATCTATAAAACAATTATATACAATTATAAAGTTATACAATTATATATACAATTATAAAACTAGGAATGGAACCACCATTTGACCCAGCTATCCCACTCCTTGATTTATACCCAAATGACTTAAAATCAGCATACTATAGTGATGCAGCCACATCAATGTTTTTAGAATTTGAAATAGCTAAGCTACGGAACTAACCTAGATGCTCTTCAACAGATGAATGGATAAAGAAAATGTGGTACATATACACAATGGAGTATTACTCAGCCTTAAAGAAGAATGAGATTATGGCATTTACAGATATATGGATGGAGCTGGAGAATATCATGCTAAGCGTAATAAGCAAATACCAAAAAAAAAAAAAAGGCCTAATGTTTTCTCAGATAAGCAGATACTGATCCATAATGGGGGTGGGGGGAGAATGAAAGAACTTTGGATTGTGCAGAAGGGAGTGAGATGAGGGCAGAGGGTATGGGGATGGGAAGGACAGTGGAATGAGACACACATTATCATCCTGTGTATACATACATGTATGATTACAACACTGGTGTGACTCTACAACATGTGCAGCCAGAGGAAGGAGAAGTTGTGCTCCATTTGTGTACAATGTGTCAAAATGCATTCTTCTGTTATATATAACTAATTAGAACAAATTTTAAAAATTTTAAAAAGAGAGACTGTAATAACATAAACAAAATGAATGAAAAAACAATTGGTAACTTAAAAAAAGAAAACTTCCCTCAATTGAGAATGTTGTTTTTATAATTTAAAAAATTAAAAAACATTATTTTAAAATTATGACTACAAAGCATTATAGAAACAAGAAACAGAGTTTCTTATATAAGTTAAATTATAAAGGCAAGAGACAAAATTTTACCTGTCCTCAAATTAGAGGTATATAAAATAACTATTCAACAGTGGAATGAATCTGAGATAATTTTTTCATATACATATATGAAAACAATAGAGTGAAGCCCACCATCATGTACATCCACAAGAATGCGACCCAAATTAGAATATTCTATGCTTGTATAATTATTATCAAAAAGGATTCTACTGTCATGAATAACTAAAAAAGAACCAATAAATTTTAAAAAAGAAGAACAAAAAAAATAACTGTTCTGGTGGGTAACTCTGTAAGGATATATAAGCTATAGTTCATTCATTAGACTGCTAAAATTATGGTTGATTTTTCCTCCCTTACTAAAAGTTTTTTGCTCTTTTAAAGTGAAAAAAAAATTTAATCAGGGGATAAAATCATTTTGGTGACTTACCTGTTGTTCTTTTCTAAGGAACATTTCAATCTCCATATGAATTCGGTTCTCTTCTTCAGTTTTCATTCTTAATTTCTAGAAAAACAAGAATCACATATCAGGAATTCTGTCTGGCAAGGTTGGAAATCAGAAGTTTTCAGGTGACTGCAGCTCCAGAGTAGCAGTTCAGGATTCTTTTTCCAGCAGGGATCCCAGAAATGTTAATGCATTGCTCCAGAGCTGCAATTTGGTTCCACTCAACTCCATTCGCGTTCACAAACAACGCAGAGCCATGTCCTAGCATTGTGCCAGGTACATACAAGGGCCCCAGAATAAAATGGAAAGTGATGTCAATTTAAAGAGAAAAACAATGCTTCAAGGACACAAGTTTTTTAGGTCCAGAAAAGTTTGTTGACAGGGTTGGAAACACCACATGGGAAGTGACCTCTCCCCATTAGTAGAGGTCTCAGAACAAGGAATCCTTGTACCTGCTAGTAATGGCTATTCCTCCTTCTGGCCTGCTGGCTATTCCTTTAACTTACCCAGCCTTTCCTCTCAAATAAAGGTCTACCCATCAGAATCTCTACTTGCAAATATTCAAAACCTTGTTTAGTCTTTAATTTCAACCCTAAGGGTTGTGGAGATGGAAGAAAATTACCTCTGCCCCTTCCTTTCTTGGGTGAGACTATACCAGGAATGACAATTCAAATGGTTGTCTGTGAGTGGGGGATTGAACCCAGGTCCTGGTGCATGCTAGGCAAGTGCTCTACCATTTTGCTACAACCTCAACCAATCTGTTTTTCCTAATGTAGCAGTAATTACCTCAATCTCTTCCAACAAGAGTTCCTCTGTTTTGTTACATTTTTTCTGGGTCTGGGAAATCTGAAGTTCAGTGTTTCTTTTCATGTAGAGATTCTCCAAGTTGGTTTTTGCCTTCATCTCTTGCAGTTGGTCTTTGAGGTGAGCAATATATTCATTCCGTCTCTTAAGAGAAAAGACCAGGTTTCTAAATTAAAAATATATACTATCAAAAGTGTTATACAGATTTAATGCAATTCCTATTAAAATCCAAATGACATTCTTCATAGAACTAGAAAAAGCAATATGAAATTCATTTGGAAAAATAAGAGACCCAGAATAGCTAAAGCAATCCTTGGCAAGAAGAGTGAAGCAGCAGGGCTGGGGTTGTGGCTTAGTGGTAGAGTGCTGGACTGGCACACGTGAGGCACTGGGTTCAATCCACATAAAAATAGATAAAGTAAATGTACTGTGTCCATTAACAACTAATATATATATATATATATATATATATATATATATATATATATATATATAGTTTAAAGTCAAGCAGCAGGCAACACAATACCAGAAATTAAATTATATTACAGAACTACAGTAACAAAAATGGCATGGTATTGGCACCAAAATATACATGTAGACCTATTGTACAGAACAGAAGGCACAGAGACAAACCCACATAAATGCAGTCATCTCATGGCTAGACAAAGCTGCCAAAAACATACATTGGAGAAAAGATAGCCTATTCAACAAATGGTGCTGGGAAAACTGGAAATCCATGTGTAGCAAAATGAAATTAAACCCCTCTCACCCTGTACGAAACTCAACTCAAAGTGGATAAAAGACTTAGACACTAGAACAGAGGCCCTGTGCCTAATAGAAGAAAAAGTAGGCCCAAATATTCATCATGTTGGCTTAGGACTTGACTTCATTAACAAGACTCCAAAAGCATAAGAAGTAAAATTAAGAATCAATAAATGGGGTGAATTCAAACTAAAAAGTTTCTTCTCAGCAGTGAAGAGAGAACCACAATTTGGGAGCAAATTTTTGCCACGCACACACATCAGATAGGGCAATAATCTCTAGGATATATAAAGAACTCAAAAAACTTAACACCAAAAAACAAAACAAACAAAAAAAAAAACCCAATCAATAAATGGGTGAAGGAACTGAACAGACACTTCTCAGAAGAAGATATACAATCAATCAACAAATATATGAAAAAAAATGTTCAACATCTCTAGTAATTAGAGAAATGCAAATCAATAAGATTTCATCTCATCCCAGTCAGAATGACAGTTATCAAGAAGACAAACAACAATAAGTGTTGGTGCGGATGTGGAAAAACAGGCACATTCATACATTGCTGGTGGAACTGCAAATTGGTGCAACTACTCTGGAAAGCAGTATGGAGATCTCTCAGAAAACTTTGAATGGAACCACCATATGACCCAGCTATAGCACTTCTCGGTTTATACCCAAAGGACTTAAAATCAGCATACTACAGTGACGCAGTCACATCAATGTTTATAAAAGCTCAATTCACAAGAGCTTACCTAGGTGCCCTTCAACAGATAAATGGATTAAAAAAATGTGACACACACACACACACACAATGGAATATTATTCAACTTTAAAGAATGAAAT
The DNA here is from genome assembly GCF_021218885.2 of Marmota monax. Lineage (NCBI taxonomy): Eukaryota > Metazoa > Chordata > Mammalia > Rodentia > Sciuridae > Marmota > Marmota monax. The sequence goes on along the minus strand of NW_026693473.1, from coordinate 6,860,152 downwards.
TATAGCATTTACAGGTAGATGGACGGAGCTGGAGAATATTATGCTAAGCAAAATAAGCCAATCCCAAAAAACCAAAAACCAAATGTTTTCTCAGATAAGCAGATGCTGATCCATAATGGGAGGAGGGTAGGGAAGAATGGATGAACTTTAGATTGGGCCGAGGGGAATGAGGGGAAAGGGGAAAGGGTTGGGAAGGATAGAGAAATGAGACAGACATTATTGCCCTATATACATGTATGATTACACCACCAGTGTGACTATGCACCATGTACAGCCAGAGGAATGAGTGGTTGTGCTCCATATGTGTACGATGTGTCAAAATGCATCCTACTGTCATGTATAACTAATTAGAACAAATTTTTTAAAAATAAAATATTATTTTTAAAAAGACTGTCTCCATTCAGTTTGGTCAGTGGTTTAATATTATTTTAAATTTATAAATCAAGGAATGGGAATTATTTTTCTGCCATCACATGAAGGTAAATTAAGTCAATAATTGTGAATGTTATACCATCCACATGAAAATGAAAGATAACAAAATAGTTCTACATGTCAAGACAATGAGATTATTTCATAGGTATGCAATCTGGGTACTCTCTTTTTCCCACACAGATTTCCCATTATAATTTCATTTTGGTAGAAACAGCAATGATCAAAATGATCAAAAGTGCTGACTTCCCACCCAAGCCCCATTACTTGTGTGACCTTAGCCAAGACAGTTAAACTCTCTAGGTTTTACCTTCTGTAAAACAGAAACATTAATATTTATGTTGCCTGAAACATCTCAGAGAATAAATCCAGTCAAGCCTCAGTATGCACTGGGGATTGGTGCCAGGACATCTCACGGATAATAAAATATCCAGATGGTCAAGCCCTTTTTACAGTATGTGTATAGTACATATGCAATTATTTTTCAAATATTTTTTATACATGATTGGTTGAGTCCATGGATACAGAACCTGCAGACATAATGGGCTGACTATATAAGGAGTCATTGAGCATATGTGTGAAAACTGCAGGTTACTAAATACTTAGTAATTTTAAGGTCTCAGTATTCATAAAGGAAAATATTTATTCAGTGTCAGGCCCTAGGCTAGGAGACAAACAGTAGACATCTAAATATAGCCATATCCCCTGCCATCATAGAGCTTAAGAGTTTTTTGTTGTTGTTGTTGTTGTTACTGCTGATGTTTTTCCTGAGGATTTAACCCAGGGGTGATTTACCACTGAGCCACAAACCCAGCCCTTTTTATTTTTTATTTGAGTCAGGGTCTCACTAAATTGCTTAGGGCCTCAATAAATTGCTGTGGCTGACCGTGATCTTCAGGGTTCCTAAATAACTGGGATTACAAGTATGTGCCACCATGCTCAGCTATGAAGTTTAGAGTCTAATAGAGAATATACAGTTAAAAGGAAATAAAATGTGTAAACTTATTTAAATGAGTGCAAAGTAGTATGAAAAAAAAGGGCAAAGGCTATGGGAGAAAATAATAGAGATCTATGTTAGACTAGGTAGCCTGAGAAGGATCTTTGAGAAGCAATATTTGTTCTAATATTTGAAGGATAAATAAGTTCATCACATGAAAAATGTCGCCAAGAGGAATTACAAAAACAAAGAAAAGTATATTCCAAAGTCCTGAGGCAGCCAAGACCTAGACACAATCAAAACCCTTCAGTAAGGATTTAGAGTGGGACAAGATGAAATTGGAGAAGTAGGCAAGACTAAACCAAGCAGGCTCTTATTAAGAAATTTAGGTTTTATTCCAAGTGCATGGGAATCCTTGGAAAAGTTCTAGTCAGAGATGTAACATCTGTTTGAAAAGAAAGTGTGAGTTAACTTCACAGAGAGGTAATCAGATTTAGCTGATAGCACAAGCAAATAAACAACTAATTACAAAAACACAGGACTAAGCCAGGCTTGGTGGTGCACACCCGTATCCCAGTTTTTCAGAAGGCTGAGGCAGGAAAATCGCTTGAGATTAGGTGTTTAGGGTCACGGACAAGTCAAGATGGCGCCTGGCACTTTGCCAGAGGGAGTGGTTTGTGAAGTAACGCCAGCGGGCCATTAGGATGACAAGGATTCCTTAATGACTGACTGCTGTGTCTAGATGGTGTTGATTGAGTTAAGCTGTGTGTAATTATTAAGATGCTGAGGATTCCTTAATGACCAATTGATGTATCTGGATGATGTTAATTGAAACAAGCTGTGTATAATTAGTTAAGTGTATATATACCTCTACTGTCCGACAATAAAGCGGCTCCCGTGTATCAACCTGGGTGTGGGTTATGGATCTATGAATTCATCAAAGATCTGTTTCTCTAGACATCGACCACCTTATCATGTAAGCTGGATAGAATTAGTTGTAAGTAACTACTTGAAAAAGAAACAAAGCAAAAATTGATCAAAATCATCCATAATGAAAAGCAAACAGCTAAAAGGATCATAGGTCCCTAGGATTAATCAGAAAGCAATCTTTCACATTATTTTGTCTGGCTTCTTGGTGTTATTGTATAGAATTGTTCAACTTATAACAAGAACCATCCCCAGGACACAAGTGTCTGTGGCAGAGAAGCCCAGTGGATAATATGTCTCAGTATTTTATACTGTTTTATAAACTGTAGGATTATAATAAATTATTTGACCTCTCTAAGCCTATTTTCTCATCTGTAAAATCCTGCTTAGGGCCTGGCGTAACTTAGATGTTCTGTAAATGTATATTAAATGAATTCTAAGAGCTCTCTCTTCAGGCTCATATTTTTTGTTCTTCTTCTCTTTTCTCCCTTTCCCTCCCTTCTATTTCCAAATTGTATGGCAGTCAATAATGAGGTTTGAATCTCTAGGAAGATTCATATTAAAGTGAAAATAAGGTGATTTCATTTCTTCATCAACAGGAGTCCTTTTACCTATTTAATCCCTAGGCTTTCTTCCAGGTCTAGCTTACACATCACTTAAAGACATAAATCCTCTTCCAGAAAAGCTAAGCCCACATAACTAACTATAGTTTTGTTTTTCACAGAACCTAATAATGTTGGACAGTTAGGTGTTCATTAAATAATGTCCCTATAAAAACTAAACTTTCAAAACTCAAAAGCATGTTTGGATCAGTTTTATTTTGTTTTTGTTGTTGTTGTCTTTTTTTTTTTTTGGTGCTGGGGATCAAACCCAGGGCCTTGTGCGTGCAAGGCAAGCACTCTACCAACTGAGCTATATCCCCAGCCCCTGGTCAGTTTTTTAATCAAATTAAATATTAAATCTTTCAAAGTAACAATAGGAAGATTAGAAAAGCAGAGTTAAAACTCTAGGAGCTTCTGCCTATGACAAACAGAAGATATTACATTATGTAACTTTTAAGTTCATACAACATTGGCTATGCCAAACCAAAGGCATCTGGTTTTAATGCTGTTGCCTTGGACCTCTGTTTACTGATTTCCTTTCTGTATTGCTGGTTTGCACAAATATTTTTATGGCCCTCCATGGTGATAATGTGGAAACACACAGTAAGATATAAAATACTACCCAGCTAGTGAGTATGACTTGATCATGATTTTATACTAATGGCACTGAAGTGCCATTCCATTTCTCATTTTCCCACTATGCAAGAAGAGCCAGCCAAGAAGCAATGGGTTACAGCTGAGTTTTGAGTTGTATAAATTCTTTTAAGGGCTAGGGACATAGTTTAGTGGTAGAGTGCTTGTCTAGCATGCAGGAGGCCCTGGTTTGATCCTTAGTACCACCTAAATAAATAAATTCCTTTTAAGATTTTCACTAAGGAAAGATTTGCCTTCATTACAACTTGTAGCTCTGACTGTCCATGGAGTCTGGAGCTTTCCCCATGATCAAGGTCCATGGACTGATGCAGCATATTTGCGGGTTTTCATGGCAGACCAAACTTTAATTACAAATCCAAATTCCAAATTCCAAAATTCCTTCAGACCTGGTCTTCTGGACTTCTTATTTGAATTCAGAGAAACATGACTTAGTAATGGAAAGAAGTAGTCAACCAATTAGAGTTCATAAGGCTCTGATGGTTGCCATAATAATGTGAGCCAAAGGCTTTTAATAGTTGTGTCTGTTTTCATAACTGAAAATAAAGTAGAAAAGAGAGCACTGATTCCTGGAATTTGATTTATGTTTTCATATTGATTCCCATTAAATTTTTTTTTATATTTTAAAATCTAACCATTTACCCCTAAAAGTTTTTTTCGCACTTTTTAAAAATGAAATTAGACCATACGTCTTTTTCAGACCTGGACTAATTTGTTTCATATAAGGTTTATAATGTGGTAACTATAGATCACTTATTTTAACTTAAGTCTAGTATTCCATTGTATGAATATGCCATAATGTACGATAACCATTTGGTTGTTTCCATTTGTAACTACCACAAAAAATTCTGTATTGATTGTTTCTGCACATGATTTTTCACATATACACATTCTATTGAGTGAACTGCTGGCTCATAAGATATACCTATCTTTTAACTTTAATAATAGGAAACTTTTCCAGCATAGTAGTATCAACATAAATGCTCAGTTTTAGAATATTAAAATGCCCATCATTCCACATAGCCAGCATTTGGGATTATAAATTATTTGTCCTAATGAAAATATAACTGTGTCCTCTTATGGTTTCAATTTGCATTTCCCTAATGACAACTGAGGTTGAACACACTTTTATATGTTTATTAGACCCTTGGACATCCTCTTTTTGGAGTGCCCATTCACTCTCTGGCTTGTTTTTCCATTAGGTATCTATCCCATTCTAATTAATTTATAGGAGTTTTCCATATATTTTAGATTCAAGCACTTTCCTGGTAATGTGTTGATTATATAAGTATTAAGTAAATGGTTATATACATACTTTATACCACATTGGAGCTTCCTCCCTCTCTCTCTCTCTCTCTCTCTCCCCCCCACCCTCTCTCTCCACCCCCTCCCACCTCATCTCCCCTTCTCTGTGTGGTGCTGGGGATCAAACCTAGGGTTCTACACATGCTAGGCAAGTGCTCTATCACTGAACCACATACCCCAAAACATTCTTTCCCTCTCTTTTGATAAACAGAAATTTTTAATTTTTTTTTAGTTGTAATTGGACACAATACCTTTATTTTATTTATTTATTTTTATGTGGTGCTGAGAATCGAACCCAGGCCCTCGCACATCGAGGCGAGCACTCTGCTGCTGAGCCACAACCCCAGTCCAGAAGTTTTTAATTTTTAATGTAGCCAAATTTACCAACCTTTTTCCTTTATAATATGTACCACTGGTGGCCTGTTTAAGAAATCTTTCCCTATCCAAAGTCAAGATGGTAGTCTTCTATAATATCTAGAAATTTTATGCTTTAGCCTCTCACATTTAGATTTATACTGTAATGGTTAATTTGAATTGTCAATTTGGTTGGATTAAGAGATGGTGAAGAACAAGGAAGCAGCAGTAGATGCAAGTTCAATTCTTCTTGAATGGGTTTTCCTGATTGTGGCTGTTATTGTCTGAGGATATCAGACTCTCACTCCTTCACTCTTCTAAAGCGGACTCTGCCCATGATTCTCCAGGGAGTTTCCAGAAGCCTTCGATCTAGGGCTAGGGTAGCATGGTTGATCCCTCTTGTTTTGAGGCTTCAGCCTCTTGGACTGCGCAGCTACTGGTTCTTCCAGCTCTCCAGCCTACAGACAGCCAGTGTGGACTATCCAGCTTCTGGTTGTAAGCCAATCTAATAAGTCCTCTTTTTTTGTAATCATACTTCCTGTTGATTCTGTTCCTCTAGAGAACCCTGACTAATACATATACTGATATGGAATTGATTTTTGTGTATGGTATCAGGTCAGAGGAAAGTCTAATTTATTCCCAGGTATGCAATTTCTTCAGCATTATTTATTAAAAATATTGTCTGTCACTGTACTGTTATACCCTCCTGTCACAAATCTGTCATGGTTTTCTTTATATTCTGTTCCATTGTTCTATTTGTCAATTCTTGCACTGATATATGCTAGGGTTTTTTGTTGTTGTTTTTGTTGTTCTTTTCAGTATATGTGCTGTTTTAATTAGTGCGGCTGTATAATAATTCTAAAAATTTTTTAAAAAGTCCTTCTGCTTGTTCTTCTTCAATACTGTTGACTATTTTTACTCCTAATCATTACTTTTTTCTTTCTTTCTTTTTTTTCACCTCCTTGATACTGAGGATTGAGCCAAAAGGTGCTTTGCCACTGAGATACATCACCAGCCCTTTTAATTTATTTATTTATTTATTTATTAGACAGGTTTTCACTAAGTACTTAGGTCTCCACTACCTTGCTGAGGCTGGTCTTGAACTTGTGACCCTCCTGCTTTAGCCTCCTGAGTTGCTGGGATTATAGGCATGTGTCAACATGCCCAACTCTGGTCTTAGCATATCTATATAAATTTTAGGATCACTTTATCAAGTTTCTAAAAAATAAGATGAAATAATATAAAACCCAGTCAGGATGACAGTAGAGGGGGTAGAGAGAGAAGAGGGGAGGGGAGGGGAGGGGAGGGGGAATAGTAGAGGATAGGAAAGGCAGCAGAATACAACAGACACTAGTATGGCAATATGTAAATCAATGGATATGTAACTGATGTGATTCTGCAATCTGTATACAGGGTAAAAATGGGAGTTCATAACCCACTTGAATCAAAGTGTGAAATATGATATATCAAGAACTATGTAATGTTTTGAACAACCAACAATAAAAATTTAAAAAAAAAGAAAGAAATCTGTAGATTGATTTGGGAAGAATTGATATCTTTTTAATGTTGAGTCTTCCAACCTATAAACATAAAGATTTTTGTTTCAATTGAAACAAGGGCACTGTGCCACTGAGATACATAGCCAGCCCTTTTTAATTTTTATTTTGAGAAAATGTCTTGCTAAATTGCTGAGACTGACCTTGAACCTGCAATCCTCCTGCCTTAACCTCCCAAGTTGCTGGGATTACAGATGTGTGCCACTGCACCCAGCTCCCAAGATATAATCTTTTAATTTCCTGAAAATTGTTTGACACCCTCTCAGATTTTGTTTGCCAGGTAATTTTTGTATTTGTCCAGGTAATCCTTACCTGTACTTCAGCTTGCCGTTCTTTTTTGACATTAATTAGTTGTTTTTGAAGGGATTTTATCTGTTTTCTTCCTTTTTCCTCCCTAGAAGAAATAAGAACATTTTGGGTTTAGGGCAGGGCTTCTCAAACTGTAGTATGTACAAGGATCACCAGGACATTAAAAGCAGAATCTTTAAGTTCCTCCAGAGAGTCTTACTCAGTAGTCCTGAGATGAGGCCTTGGAATTTGCATCCCTAAGGAGTCCAGGCAATGCTACTGGTGCTAGTCCATGGAGCACACTTCTTTTTTAAAAAAATATTTTTTTAGTTGTCAATAGACTTTTTTTTTTTTTTAATTTATATATGGTGCTGAGAGTCAAACCCAGTGCCTCACACATGCTAGGCAAGCGCTCTCCACTGAGCTACAACCCTAGCCATGGAGCACACTTTTGTAACATTTTTTTAAAAGACTATTTTTTTTCATAAATTTGTAGATTTTCTGGCTTATCAGTGCTGTATTTAATATAGTTTCTGCTGAAAAAAATTAAAAACGAAGCGACAATAGAGGATCTCTTCTATTCTGAATATTTTAATTATATATTGTTATCTCAAAATAACCTTAGGAGATAGTCTAACATTATTCCTATCTTTCCTGTGGTAGACACAAAAATGTACCTTGCAGACCTCCAACTATAGGGAGTTTATGTGATCAGGTCCCAGCTTTTTTTTGGTTCCTAGGGTTGAACCCAGGGGTATTTAACCACTGAGCTCTGAAATTCTTCACTGTGTATATTCTAGAGTCACTTCCCATAGAAAGATGCTAAAACAATTACTGAGTGTGGCAGGGATACCAGGGCAGGCCCTTTCCAGAGAGCCAGGACTTGTCTAATGGTTGACTTTGCTCAAGTACTCCTTGATGACCTTGCCAAACACCTTTTGATAGCCCAGGGATCTTTCCCATGCAAATTTTCCTCTCCATCTTTTGGGGTCAGTCTTGCATTGGATCTGAAGGTTCCCCAACCCCCATTTCTCTCACACAGGTGTTTCCCGTGATAACATCTTCGCTTGGATAATCCCATCTTGACCTCTATTTCTCAGGTCACCTGAACTAACACACTTTCCATGGTCACAAAAACAGTAATTAGCAGACATGGTTTAAACTCAGCAGTGTTAAACACCAAACCTGAGAATTTAACTACTTTGTGTGACTGATTCTCAGGTTGTCCTGAGAAACAGAATTCTGCTTCTTTCTAGAAATTCCAGTATTTACGTTTCAAATAAACAAAATAATAAAACAATATAAAAATAAGAAGTCAGGCACAGTGCTGCACACCTGTAATCCCAGTGACTCAGGAGGATGAGGCAGGAGGATTGCAAATTCAAGGTCAGCCTGAGAAATTTAGTGAGGCCCTAGTAACTTAGTGAGCTCAAAATAAAAAATAAAAGTTCTGGGGATGTAGATCAAAGTAAAGTATCCCTGGATTCAATCCCCAGTATAAATAAATAAATAAACAAAAGAATAAAAAAAAAATTATCACTAAACTGCATCTAGGTAAATATTTTTACTCAAGATTTTTTTTGGGGGAATGGGTACTGGGAGAAAACCCAGGAGTGCTCTTCCACTGAGCTATATCTCTATGCCTTTTTTTTTGGTTCCTAGGATTGAACCCAGGGGTGTTTAACCACTGAGCCAGCTCTTTTTTAATATATTTTATTTAGAGACAGGGTCTTGCTGAGTTACTTGGGGCCTTAGTAAATTGCTGCTTTGAACTCTGATCCTCCTGGCTCAGCCTCCTGAGCCACTGGGATTACAGGCATATGCCACCACACCTGGCTTCCCCAGCCCTTTTTTTTTTTTTTTTTTAGTTGAACACAGACAAAATACCTTTGTTTTACTTATTATTTTATGTGGTGTTGAGGATCAAACCCAGTGCCTCACTTTGAAAGGCAAACACTCTACCACTGAGCCACAACCCCAGCCCCTCCCCAGCCCTTTTTAGTAAAATTATTATATTTTATTTTGTGACAGTGTTTTGTTTAAATGCCCAGGCCAGCCTTGACTTTACCATCTTCCTGCCTCAGACTCCTGGGTCACTGGGATTACAGGTATGAACCTTGCACACAACTTTTATTCAAGAAATTTTAGAAAGCATATACTTAACTAGAGTCGTGAGATTGTCATTGTCAAAACAAACTGTATATTAGGTATTTCTCACTTACAGATCAGAAGAAACACATGTGAGATATGCATAGTACTTTATCTCTACTATTAAATTCAACCTCCCAAGGTCAGATTCCTTCATACATACAAATAAATGTCATTTATAGGAGGCTATAAAAGTAATATATGACCATTTTAGAAAACCTAGAAAATGAAAAAAGAAAAGAAAAATTATCCCTAACCCCATTATCTAGGGTAAACTCTGGTTAAAATTTTATGACATTCCTTGCAGTCAATGTACACTATAAGTTTCGTCTTCCAGAACTGAGGATATATTATTTATCCTATTTTTTCGCTTAGCGTAATTATGTGCACTTTCTCTTTTCAATTAATTGAACATGTGTATTTATTTCTGTTCCCCCTTGAAATAATACTGAAATAATAAGAAAGGAATAATAAATGATATAAACATACAAAGAGATCGTAAGAGAAAACAATGCAGATAAAAGAAAATTAACAAGATTATGGCAGATATAAAGCAAAAAAGAAAACAATGAAATATAAATGTGTACAGAATGAGAAATCAAGAAGAAAACTGAATTAAGCTGCAGACCTTAGGAAAGCTCAGCACATAGAGGCACCAGGCATCTTTGAAGGCAGGTAGAGCTTGAGTTCCTTCCCAAGTCCTTGTGGTCATAACTGCCTTTCTTCATCTTACACATAATGTGGGTTTTTTTTTTTTTTTGGCTAGTTTTTGCTTTGTCTCTTGCAAAGGTTGAACCAGAAATTTGGGCAGTGGATGCAGTAGGAGGTGGAGAAGAAGATCATGCTCAAAAGAGGGAAACAGCCAGCCATGGTGGCATGCTGGTGGATTCCAGCAGCTTTGAAGGCTGAGGCAGGAAGATTGAAAGCAACTAGAGATATGAAAAAATGTGCTTTATATGTGTAATATGAATTGTAATACATTCCACTGTCATATATAAATTTTAAAAATTAATTAAAAAAAAGAAGAAGAAATAAATAAGGGCTGGCAATATGGTTCAGTGGTTAGGCATCCCTAGGTTCAATCCCCAGTACTCAAAAGAAAAATAAATAAAAAATAAATAAAATTAGGGAAACAAAAAAATTCTACTTATTGTATAGTGAGTTTCCCCAATCTCCTTCCCTGGCCAGCTCCCAAACACATGGTAGTCAGAGATCAAATACAGTGAATAACCATTACTTTTTCACTGCTTCTTGACCCACCAGGGGAAAAGATCTATAGATTCACCCAGCCCATTATATAAGGAATTACTGTTTACATGTATAGAACATCCAATCAGCTTCTCAGTGCTTCACTCTTAAATACAAAAGGACCAAGTATTTAAAAAATTACTCTAACATTAAAGACAGAGTCTAAAACAAACTTGAGGAGAAAAGCAATTTAGAGAAAAGACAGACAATACAAGGAAGATAAAACTTAAAAAAAAATAATAAGACAAGGAGCTGGGGGTTCGGTGGTAGGATGTTTGCCTTAGCATGCATGAGGCCCTGGGTTAATCCCCAGCAACAAAGGATGCTATGAAAAAAATGAAAGACTTAAAGAGAATAAGAAAGAGTTCTTGAATTACACATGTTAGCATGAAATCTTTAAAAATTAAATAAAAGGATAGGAAAATCAAGTTAAGGAAATCTGAGATTAAAACAAAACCCATACTGATGGTCAATGAACAAAAAGGATAAACTTATTTTACTTGTTTATTACCCAATCTGATATACTGTTATAGCAACACAAAATGGACTAAGATAAGGTCATAGGGCAACTCTCTGCTCAACTTTTCTGTAAATCTAAAATTGCTCTAACAATAAAGGCTAATAATTTAAAAGAAGCATTTCCTAAATACAACTTACTTAGTACTATCAAAGAACAAAATTTCAACAAATTTAGTTTAAAGATCTAATTAGTTTTCATTAGCAATTCATGAATTGGGCAGCATCCCATCTATGAAACAGAAAGGCATTCCAATGAGCTGAGCAGAGGAGGTAGGTTTTATTTATTTATTCATTAGCATTTGTTAGCATTTAATGAACCTCCAGAGCTCTGTGTGGCTTCAGGCCACCAGGACACAGGTATCGCCAACACCCTTAATCATCTCCTCAGTTCTGTTGATGAATTTGGCCTTCACCATGACAGGCTGCTTTGGAAATTCCCCGCCCCCCCCCCCCAAAAAAATGAGGTAGGTTTTAGGCAGAAAAGTACTGAAGAAGCAGAAACAGTGGGGGGGGGGGAGCAGATTATCATTTAAAGTTACTTTTCTTACAGGGTTAAAGCAGAGGAAACTTTTTTTTTATCATGCCAGCGCCTGTTGATAAATCCCCTCTAATTGGTTGCTGTGAATTTGCTAGTTTTTGGAAAATTGGACTGTTTTAAAATACAGTTTAATCATGTGGCAGCTAGTGAAAGCACTACATTCTGGTTTGGTATGATCTATTGGGAGTAGTACAGGAACTCAGTCTTAATCAGTGACCTCCCATAAATTTTATCGTACTTAACAGTACCTACTTTGTGGTCAGCTTCCTGACACAAGATGGGAACAGTCCTTGTGTGGATTGCCAGTAATAAATGTTAAGTCTATAATAGCAGTTATTATTGTTATTAGGCAACTACTAGTGCTAGCAACTATCTTTTACATGTATTAATTAGTCTAGTGTTCATAATAACTCCAATATAGCTGGGGATGTAGCTTGCTTACCATGTGTGAGGCCCTGGGTTCAATCTCTAGTACCACAAAACAAAACCAAAATAAAACGTAATAATTCTAGTGCAGAGTTTATTAGCAATATTAAGGAAAGATAGAAAAGGGAAAACAATTCCACCTATCCAGACAAGATAACCACTTTTTTTATTCTAAATACTGTTACCCCTTCATATCTGTGAGTTCCACATCCATGGATTCAACCAACCATGGACCAAACATATTTGAGGCCAGGTATGGTAGTACAGATCTATAATCCTAATAACTTGGGAGGCTGGGGCAGAAGGATCACAGGTTCAAGGCCAGCCTCAGCAATTTATTGAGACCTTGTGTCAAAATAAAAAATAAAAAGGTCTGGGGATGTAACTCAGTTGTAAAATGCCCCTGGGTTCAATCCTCAGTACCAAATGGGGGGTGCAATATTGAGTATGTACAAACTTTTTTTGTCTTTATTCCCTAAATAATATAATAACTAGGTATATAACATTTATTTTATATTAGTTCTAATAAGTAATTTAGAGATGATCAAAATACATGAGAGAATGTGCATTGGACAGTTTTGATATGCACTTGGAGTCCTGGAAGCGAGCCCTTGTAGATACTGAGGTATATGGACTCATGGAGAATTTTATTATATTCCCAAAGAACTTAAATGTGTTGATTTTCTTTTCTTTTTTTTTTTTTTGGAGACAGATGCTAGGAATTGAGCCAAAGGCATCAACACATGCTAAATATGTGCTCTACATATTATACCCCCAGCCTTGAGTGGAATATTCTTAAAACATAAAAATCTTTGGTACAAGTTGAAAGTTTCTTTAGAAGAAAACTTCTCTTGGTATGCAATTTTTTGTTTGTTTTCTGGTGCTTGGGATAAAACCCACGGCTGTGCACATGTTAGTCAACTGCTCTATCATGGAGCTATACCGTAGCACCAGCATGAACTTGTTATATATATATCTTTTTTTTTTTTTTTTTTTGAGAGATATATTTATTTTTTAGTTCTCGGCGGACACAACATCTTTGTTTGTATGTGGTGCTGAGGATCGAACCCGGGCCGCATGCATGCCAGGCGAGAGCGCTACTGCTTGAGCCACATCCCCAGCCCAAAATATTTATTTTTTAGTTGTAGGTGGGCACAATATCTTTACTTCATTTCTATATGGTGCTGAGGATTGAACCCCGTGCCTCACGTGTGCTAGGCAAGTGTTCTACCTCTGAGCCACAACCCCAGCCATGAACTTGTTATTAATCAAAGATTTTTCACTGAACTCAGTCTCAGGCACAGTGCACACTCAGGTATAGTGACACATATTTGTGATTTCAGTGGATCGGGAGGCTGAAACAAGAGAATTTCAAGTTTGAGGCTAGCCTGGGCAATTTAGTAAGACCCTGTCTGAAAATAAAAAGTAAGGGGCTGAAGATGTAGCTCAGTTGTAGAAACCCCTGGATTTAATAAAAATAAAGGATTGAGAATGTAGTTCGGTGCTGGAGCACTCCCAGTTTCCATCACAAAAGAGAGAGAGAGAGATATTACTATAGAAAGAAGAACAACCTTGATTTATCATAGATTCAGATAACTAAGGCCCGCAAGAAATCTGAGTTATTGACTCAGATTAGCTAAGAATAGAACCCAAATTTATCACTTTCAGTTACTCAGTTATATCTTCCCTGGAAAGGACATACTTGTTTTGTTTTAAAGTGGGGCTTGGTGGACACATCTGCAGTCCCAGCTATTCAGGAGGATGAGGCAGGACTACTACTTGAACACAGGCATTTGAGACCAGGCAATCTGCACAACATAGCAAAAGCCCATATAAAAAATTTAAAAATAAAGTCAAAGCAAAGAAACATAACATTACTTCACCTGGCAATGATATCATAGAAATGCATTTTTTTCCCCCTTTCTTTGTTTAAGGTTTGCAGGAGAGTTGTGAAAGTGCCTGAATCTTGTAACTCCCGCATAGTATTTTCAATCACATCACTGAAAAACATCCTTAAAGAGAAACAGAAAAATGTTAATCAGATATATTTCCTTACCTTCACAAAGGGCTGTAGAAATCAAGTTTAAAGCCAGAAAGAACATCCTAAATTGGGATTATCCCAGGAATGTGATAATAGTTTAGCACTAGAGAGTTTATTAATAGAATACACCAGATTACTAAAGACTAAAGGAGAAAAATCATAAAATCATCTCAATAGTTGTAGAAAAGGCATCTAACAAAATTCAATACCCACTCATGATTTTAAAAGAAACACAAAAACAATAAACTCAGGAGGGTACAGTGGTGAATGCCTGTAATCCCAGTTACTCAGTAGGCTTCGACAGGAAGATTCCAAGTTTAAAGTCAGCCTCTGCAATATAGCAAGACCCTATCTCAAAATAAATAAAAAGAGGGGCTGGGGTTATGGGTCAGTGGTAGAGTGTTCGCCTACCACATTCGAGGCCCTGGGTTCAATCCTCAGCATCTTAAATAAATAAATAAATAAATAAATGTATTGTGTCCAACTACAACTAAAAAAATAAATATTTTTAAAAATAAATAAATAAATAAAAAGATCTGGGGATGTAGCTCAGAGACTGAACTCTTGGGTTCAGTCACTAGTATAGCAAATAAAACAAAAACAAGAAACTCCACAAATTGTAAACAAATGATAACTTCCTTAACTTGAAAATGTTTACATACCAAGCACCAACAACAAATGTTGAATCAACTGTATGATGCCATGTGCATAACATTTTAAACATGTGAAACTACTTGTATTGTTTAAAGAAAACACACGCATGCATACTAAAACTGTCATAACATGCTAGAAAATAATAAACACTGAAAAAGTAGGAGGACTGAGATTGGAAGTTTTTATTGCACCTAAAATATGTTTCTTAAAAATACCAAAGCAAGGGCTGGGATTGTTGCTCAGTGCAACTTGCCTAACATGTGTGAGGCCCTGGGTTGAATCCCCAGCACCACATAAAACTAAATAAACAAAATAAAGGCATTGTGTCCACTACAACTAAAAATATTTCTTTTAAAAAAAAATACCAAAGCAAACATGCTAAAATGTTAACATTTAGTGGTTCCATACATAAAAACAGTTAATTTAATATTTTTTAAAGAGCTAATTAAACCCTCACACTTTAGAGATGAGTAAACCTAGGTTCAGGAAGCTTAAGTGACTTGTCCAAGGTCACATAACTAGCTCGAAAAAGATACAGCACCATATAACTTAAGTTTCTAGTCTCCTAGTTCCCTGCTCTTTATAATATTCTTCTAAGTGGGAATTTTTTTCTTTTTTTTTTTACTATTAGTTGTTCAAAACATTACAAAGCTCTTGACATATCATATTTCATACATTTGATTCAAGTGGGTTATGAACTCCCATTTTTACCCCATATACAGATTGCAGAATCACATCGTTTACACATCCACGTTTTTACATACTGCCATACTAGTGTCTATTGTATTCTGCTGCCTTTCCTATCCTCTACTATCCCCCCTCCCCTCCCCTCCCATCTTCTCTCTCTACCCCATCTACTGTAATTCATTTCTCTTGTTTTTTTTTTCCCTTTCACCTCACTTCCTCTTATATGTAATTTTGTATAACAATGAGGGTACGTCTCTCCTTCCATTTCCATGCAATTTCCCTTCTCTCTCCCTTTCCCTCCCAGTGTGGGAATTTTTAAAACCGCTATTAGGGCTGCTGTAGCTCAGTTATAGAGCACTTGCCTAGCAAATGGGCACTGGGTTCAATTCCCAGTACTTTAAAAAGAGAAAGAGAGAAATAAAAACTCCTATTTATTGTTTTCATACTGAGTTGGCTGGAACTATACTTACTACTTGATTAACAATAGTTCACACAAAAAGATTAAATTGCTACATTAATAAAAATTATTCCCAGTACTACATGCCCCCCAAAAGAAAAGAACTATACAGAAGAAACTAAAACATAAGAATCTGAGCAATAAGAACTTATCTCTTATGTAATAGGTTAAGATAAAACAATTAAAAATTCTTATTTTGATATGATAAAATTATAAGGCATAAAAACACTAGAACAAGGAAAGTATATAGAAACTTGCTACAAATTCCCATTTGAAATTCATAAACTACTATGCCGCAGTCTGGCTGGGCACAATCAGGAGCCACTTGTCAAAAGAAACTAACTTTATTTTTAGAACCACACACGACAAACAAAATAGTCTCTCAGGAAAAACCCTCAGAGCCTCAACTGCCACCACCGGCTTTCCCCAAGCCTCTCTCTCCCACACAAGCTTCTCTCCACCTCCCACAATCCTCCTGCTCTTGAGGCCGATTGGCTGGGTCACGTGGGCGGAGCCAAAAAAGTCCCCCAATGAGCAGCTCCGTGGTCTGAAAGGGCAGGGAAACAGTCCAATGAGCATCACCGCAGAGGAGCCAATCAGCTAGATGTTGCTGGGGCCGCTGTGAGCCAATCATCAGCCAGCAGCTGGAAGTTTGCTGGCAGCTGGAAGTTTGCTGGGGCCCCTTTGGCTGTGGCTCTCAACATCTCCCCCTCTCTGTTTAAACAACAAGCATGTGGCTTAGGGACCGTGCCTGTTAGGCAGTCCAATTCAACATATGGTCCTTACCCGTCATCGGATGAACTGACCTCTAGGCGTCAGCCTCCTGTCTTAGGTTGGTACCACTGCAATTGGATCATACCCGTCACTGACTACCGGTCCAGCATACAGCCATACTTGTGGATAGGCCTTTGCACCTGTGGGGGGGTGAGGTTCTTTGCCTCACCTCTGTTGGCCCCCAAATTTTAGACCATCACTAGTAGAGGAGGATGCAAAATGCCATGACATTAAGCCAATTGAGGGCTCCTTTGAAAAATTGTACCACTGGTGACACCATCAGCAAAAATACTCCAGCACTACCACAATTCGCTGTACCAACAGATAGTTCACAATGCATACAGGTGAGCTCACAATGTGTCCAGGCAAGTTCTGCAAGCAGTTCAGTGATGGCTATTGTAGAAGCTGTAGATTGGTTTTATCTTTCACTTCACCAGCACTGGGATGAAGATAGGAATTCTGGCAATAATGGCTAAAGAAAAAATTATGTAACACTACAGAAGGCACTAAAAGAAAACAATTTTCTTAACAATTTACATTATCTTTAAGAGAATTATTAAATATAATGAAAAGGAAAGGTAAAAGTAAACAAACAGATCTGTTAACCTTCTTTTTTGTTTACATATTAAAACAATCCTCAACAGTTGTTTACCCAATTTAAATTAAACCATATAAATCACGTGAAAAAAAAATATTTGGATCCATTTTATCATGAGCGCTCATCATATATGATATATGGACATACGTACATTCAAACATATAACACAAAACACAAGTGTGCACACATAATATAATACATACAACACATAACATTATAGTAAAGGCCTTATAACTTTTTACAGGTGAAATCTCCATTGCAATGTTTAAAAACTCTATAGTCAAAAAATAGAACTGATCAGCAAAACATTAACCTAGGTCTGTATGAGCTCAAAAAACAAAATAGAACTTCATGATATGGCAAAGGGCAATAATAAAATAGATATTGAAAAAAGCATCCTGGTTCTGTTGCAGATGTAAGAATAGCCAAACTGGAGTTTTGGATATCAGTTGTTATGGATTTGAGCCAAATCATCTTCTTTTTGGTCTGTAGAAATCGCTTTAGTTAATCTTTCTGGAATCCAAATCGGCTGCTGTTCTCCCTGTGGAAACACATAAACAGACCCCCGACTCCAGACAATCACTGGGTCAGGACCTTGGTTAATCTCTCTGGAATCCAAATCGGCTGCTGTTCTCCCTGTGGAAACACACAAACAGACCCCCGACTCCAGACAATTACTGGGTCAGGACCTTTCCATTGTCCTGTTAGAATATCCTTCCAAAGTACCTTGGGCTTATGTACATTTTTTGGACACATATGCCTTTCCGCAGCACTAAGTCCTGATGAATCCAAATTTAAAAAGTTTAGAGTAAAAAGGGTTATTTTAAGTTTATCTTTGGGGAATATATACCCCTTCCCAATTCCTTCTTTTTGCTTTAATAAGTACATTTTAATAGTTTGATGAGCTCTTTCAACTATGCCTTGTCCCTGTGGATTGTATGGGATTCCTGTTATATGAGTAATGCCAAATGTTGAGCAAAATTGTTTAAAAGAGGTAGAAGTATAACCAGGGGCATTATCTGTTTTTAACTGTTTTGGAACACCCACAGTGGCAAAATTTTGTAAGCAATGAGCTATAACATCTTTAGTTTTTTCTCCGGCATGAAGGGAGCCCATCAAAAATCCAGAAGAAGTATCAACTGTAACATGCAAATATTTTAATTTTCCAAATTCTGGCAAGTGTGTGACGTCCATCTGCCAAATATGGTTAGGTATCAATCCTCTAGGATTGACTCCAAGATTAACTTGTGGTAAAAAGGTCACACAATTTTGACATTGTTTTATTATTTGTCTAGCTTGTTCGTTAGTTATTTTAAAACGCTTTTGTAAAGTATTAGCATTGACATGGAACTTTTTATGAAAATTTATAGCTTCTTCTAGTGTAGAGAAAATATGTATGTCATGTGTAGTTTTATCTGCTAAATCATTGCCCAAACTAAGGGCTCCAGGCAATCCTGTATGTGCCCTGATATGTCCTATAAAGAATGGATCTTTTCTGTCCCAGATTAGACTTTGTATAGTGGAAAGCAAAGAGAAAACAGTAGAAGAAGGGGAAATCCTACCAGCATCTTCAAGAGATACTATAGCATTAACTACATACTGACTATCAGAAAATAAATTAAATACAGAATCTTTAAACATCACAAAAGCTTGTAAAACTGCATTAAGCTCTACCTTTTGAGCTGATTGTTTGGGTACTAAAAATGTAAAAGTTTGATCAGGGGTAACTACTGCTGCTGTACCATTATTTGACCCATCAGTGAATATATTTGGAGCATTTATGATAGGTGTTTTTCTTGTCATTTTTGGAAAAATTACAGGATGCAATGACCAAAAAGACAATAAAGGATTAGATGGTAAGTGGTTATCAAATGAAACATTAGATTTACACATGATTATTGCCCAAGTATTTAACTCATTAGCTAACTCATCAATTTGATTCATAGTATATGGAGTAATAATTTTATTGGGAGAAATTCCAAACACTCCCTTTGCTGCTTTTATTCCTTTGAGTATTAATTGTCCTACAGCCTCAGGATACCTAGTAAGAATAGTATTAGGAGAATAAGATAAATGTATCCATAATAATGGACCTTCTTGCCAAAATACTCCTGTAGGAATATTTTTTGTTGGTAGTACAATAAATAATAAAGGCAAACTTATATCAATTCTATCCAAATGCATATTTTCCATATATGTTTCAATGATTTTTAATGCCTTTCTTGCTTCAGGCGTTAACATTCGGGGTGAATTTGGATCTGATGGACCTTTTAGGATATCAAATAAAGGTCCCAACTCTCCTGTTGGTATACCTAAATAAGGCCTTATCCAATTTATGTCTCCTAATAACTTTTGAAAGTCATTAAGTGATTTGAGTTGATCTACTCGTATTTGAATTTTTGGTGGACGGACCATGGTTGAGGATAATAGAACTCCTAAATAATTAATTGGAAAATTTAATTGTACTTTATCTATTGCTATCTCTAGATTATAATTTTTTAATAAGTTTGTAAGTGTGGCATAACATTCTAGCAATGTGTTTTTATCTTTGTGTGCTAATAATACATCATCCATATAGTGAAATATTTGTAGTTCAGGATTTTGATTTCTAAGTGGCTGGATTACTTTGTTAACATAAATTTGACACATAGGGCTGGGGATGTGGCTCAAGCGGTAGCGCGCTCGCCTGGGATGCGTGCGGCCCGGGTTCGATCCTCAGCACCACATACAAACAAAGATGTTGTGTCCACCGAAAAAACTAAAAAAAAAAAAAAAGTAAATATTAAAAATTAAAAAAAATTCTCTCTCTCTTAAAAAAAAAAAAAAAAAAAAAAAAAAAAAAAAAGAATGCGACCACCTCTAGGATAGGATAGGGTCAGAACCCTTCTGCCCTCAAGGACAGCTCTTGTCTTCCATTACTGCCTGTAGGATGGGTGTAGATGTAAATTCTCCCAACCCTGCTGACCTTTACCCTGATTGGTTCCTGTGCATTATATTAGCTGTGTGTGTTTTCTCAATAAACGAGATCCTGCTTTGAAAAAAAAAAAAAAAAAAAAAAAAAAAAAAAATAAATTTGACACATAGTTGGGCTGTTAGCCATCCCTTGAGGGAGTACTTTCCATTCATACCTCTGATCAGGACCTTCATGATTCAGTGCAGGGATAGTAAATGCAAAACGTGGACTATCCTCAGGATGAATTGGAATTGAAAAAAAACAATCTTTAATATCTATAACTAAAACATACCAGGTTTTTGGCAAAGCAGACAACTGAGGAATCCCTGATTGAGCAGGTCCCATAATAACCATCTCATTATTAATGGCTCTTAAATCTTGCAATAATCTCCATTTACCAGATTTCTTTTTGATGACAAAAATGGGAGTATTATGGGGAGATACAGAAGGTTGTATATGTCCTTCTGCTAATTGTTGTTTGACCAGGTCATGGGCTGCTTGTATCTTTTCTTTAGTCAGGGGCCACTGAGGAACCCATACTGGTCTTTCTGATTTCCAAGTAATTTTTATTGTCTCAGTGGCCCTTTCTGAAAATCCAACCCATGTCTGTCTCTCCCTTGATCTATTTGTATTGGTGCTGCTATACCTTGTTCTTGTTTTTCTAATCTTTTTCCTTTCCTAAAACCTTGTCTAGTCATAATAGTGGGTGCATTTTGGTTGATGTTATTTGTTACTGTCAAACCTATTTGATCTAGGACATCTCGTCCCCATAAATTTACGGGAAGATGATCCAATACATATGGCTGTATAGTTCCTTCACATCCTTCAGGATCCTTCCAATCTAATACCATTGCACTTCTATGGGGATTAGTCGCCACTCCTAGGCCTCGAAGCGTTTGAGTGGCTTGTTGTAATGGCCAATGTTTTGGCCATTCTTGATGAGAGATGATGCTAAGGTCTGCACCTGTATCCAGTAGCCCATTAAATTCATGTCCTTGAATATTTAGTTTTAGCATGGGGCGAGAATCTAAATTTAAAGAAAGCATAGCCCAATCTACACCTGTGGAGCCTAATCCCTTGGAACCTCTTTCTACAGTACGACTGGAAAATTTATCATGTAGGCTGGGTATTATTAGTAACTGTGCTATTCTATCTCCTGGTGAAATTACTGATATACCCTTTGGAGAACTGGCTATAATTTTTATTTCACCTTCATAATCGGGATCAATTACCCCAGGACTTATCATAAGTCCTTTTAGAGTAGAAGAGCTGCGTCCCAATAATAAGCCTACTGTTCCTTTGGGAAGAGGTCCTTTCACCCCTGTGGGAATGATTTGAACTCCCATCTCTGGAGTTAGTACTGCTCTGGCGGAGGCGCAGATGTCCAACCCTGCGCTCCCTCTGGTTTGTCTGATGAGGGATCTGATGGACAATGTGTCCTGGGCACTACCCTGATGGGGTTGCTGGGTTCCTCCAGTGCTCCGTATATTTGTGGTTTTGGGCCCCGGAGCATTGGGCCCTCCTGTCTGTTTTTTGGCAATGGAGCCCGATGCCTTTCTCCACGATATCGTGGATAAACACCTGGTCCTTGTTCGTTTTTTGATAATGGAGTACCCTCTATGGTGGTTTGAGAACGGCATTCATTAGCCCAATGTCTCCCTCTACGGCATCGTGGGCAAATACCTGGTATTCTACTCCTTTGATACCTAGTTTTGTTAAACCCTCCTCCAATGGGGCAATTCCTTTTAAAATGTCCTGTTTGTTCACAATTGTAGCATGTTCTTGGCCTGGCATCTAAAGCCTGTTTTACTGCAGCTGCCACAATTTGCCCTTGTTCATTAATGTCTCTGGCATCTAAAGCCTGTTTTACTGCAGCTGCCACGACTTGCTCTTGTTCATTAATGTCTCTACATAATTTAATATATGTGTTTAAATCTTCATGTTTCCATGGTCTAATGATATCTCTGCACCAACGATTCGCTTGCTCATAAGCCAGGTGTTTTAGTAATGGCATTGCTTGTTCTGTATTCCCAAAAACTCTGGTAGCTGTTTGAATAAGCCTATCTACAAATTCAGCATAAGGTTCATTAGCTCCTTGTATTACCTTAGATAATTGACCTTGTAAACCTCCATGTCCTTGTAAAGTCTTCCATGCCTTAATTGCATCTGCAGCAATTTGTGCGTATACGCCAGGATCATATGCAATTTGTTGCTGCTGATCCTCATAAGGTCCCTTTCCTAACAACATATCTAGATTTCTCTGAGGATAACCAGCTGCTGCATTTCACCTAGCCGTCTCCTTGCAAAATTCCTCATTGGCAACCTTCCATAACAGGTATTGTCCTCCATTTAGCACAGCTTTACACATATTAGCCCAATCTGCTGGCGTCATGTTCAAGTTGTTAATGGATTCGACCAAGCTTACAGTGAAGGGTGCTTGAGGACCATAGGTTGTTACAGCCTCTTTTAGCTGCTTCACTGTTTTGAAATTTAAAACTTGGTAAAATCGCTGCCCTCCTGCCTCAAATACAGGGCATGTTAATATTTGAGACCTTGTCTCAGGATCCCAACTATCAACTGCGGGGGTTGGGGGCCTCCCAGCATATGGAGGTGGCGCTGTTGGTTGGACACTTACGCCCTCTGGTGATAGAAAGGTGTTAGTAGCAGTCTCCTGTAGAGGTGGTGCTGTTGGTTGGACACTTACACCCTCTGGTGATAGAAAGGTGTTAGTAGCAGTCTCCTGTTGTAACTTTCCCCCTGATGGCTTTTTCTGTTTTACACTTTCTTTCTCTGTCTGACTAGCTTGAGAGGCCTTCTCTTTTACTTGAATCTTTTCCTCTGTCTGACTAACTTGAGAGACCTTCTCTTTTACTTGAATCATTATGTCTTCTCCTTCCTCTACCATTGTCTGAACTGAAGGCTTTGGACGAAGCAAACAAGATATGAACGTCCACAATGGCAATGTGCCAACTGGCAGAGTCCCTGGGCTTTTCTTTTCTATTCTTTTTAAATCTTCACCATGATGGTTCCATTGTGATATATTTAACAACTCCTCCTTAAAAAGCCATGGGCTACATTTCTGTATTGTATCAACGTACGCCCTGACTGCTCTTGATTTTACTGGGATGCCTCCTTCCTCTAACAATTTACTTAACACTCTTTCAGTTTGTTTTTTACTAATTTCTGATCCCATATTTCTACTATAATACAACCCAACAAGATGACGCCAAACAAAACCGAGACAGAATGAAATAAAAAGGGAACAACAAAAAGTCATTATAGCCTTTCTATCCTCCTGACATGGGCATCCGTCCTTTCTCCCTATCTGTTCCTCAGACGTAAATAGTTTTTCCTCAGATGTGAGCGGTTTTACTTCCGTCTCACTCATCTCCAGGGACAGGCAACTTAAAACAAAAGTGAAGCAAAATAAAAGAGGAATCTTAAAATGGCTACCCATCCTCTCGCCCTGCCCTCAGGGGCGAGCAGTTTCACTTACCCTCAGTCGCTCCCCGTGCGAGCCACCAAATGCCGCAGTCTGGCTGGGCACAATCAGGAGCCACTTGTCAAAAGAAACTAACTTTATTTTTAGAACCACACACGACAAACAAAATAGTCTCTCAGGAAAAACCCTCAGAGCCTCAACTGCCACCACCGGCTTTCCCCAAGCCTCTCTCTCCCACACAAGCTTCTCTCCACCTCCCACAATCCTCCTGCTCTTGAGGCCGATTGGCTGGGTCACGTGGGCGGAGCCAAAAAAGTCCCCCAATGAGCAGCTCCGTGGTCTGAAAGGGCAGGGAAACAGTCCAATGAGCATCACCGCAGAGGAGCCAATCAGCTAGATGTTGCTGGGGCCGCTGTGAGCCAATCATCAGCCAGCAGCTGGAAGTTTGCTGGCAGCTGGAAGTTTGCTGGGGCCCCTTTGGCTGTGGCTCTCAACACTACTATAGTTTTCATGCCTTTAATATTTGATTTTCACTTTGATTCTAGATAACAGGTAGAGATGTACATTTCATGATTACATATCACTCTAGGTTTCATAATTTAAATTCTTAAGGAATATATATCTAAGACAAATCCCCTAAAAATAATCTGAGACTGGTATTTTTCATCTCTCAGGAAAATACATGAACCATCACAGTAAGAATAAAAAGAACATTAACCAGATTGGGTAGTTCATAAGCAGAATACCTTTTTGTCATATGTGCAAATCTGGGCCAGACTGATTTTTAGCAAGAATCATTACCTTATTTAGATCTAATATAGAAGTTGGAAAACTTTTTCTGCAACAGGAAAAAGAATAAATATTTTTGGCTTTGTTGGCCATAGATCTCTTTTACAACTAGTCAACTTGTGGATTATAGTATGAAAGCAGCCCTTAACACTGCAAACAAATAGGAAATGTTGTATCCCAATAAAACTTCTTAAAAACATACTTCCAAGCTGAATTTAGTTAGTGACTAAATTTACCAATAGTCTTTTACCATACAACGACAACAACAACAATAACAACACTGATTAATAATAGAAATTGAGACTACTTTTAAGAAATCCTCGCTATTCCTGAGGATTTCTTAAAAGTAGTCTCAATTTGTGGTAGTCTCAATTTGTGGTGCATACAGTATCACACATCTGTAATCCCAAAGGCTTGGGAGACTGAGGCAGGAGGATCAAGAGTTCAAAGTTAACCACAGGCCCTAAGCAAAGATCTAAGCAATTTAGCAAGGGCTGGGGATGTGATCAGTGGTTGAATGCCCCTGGGTTCAATCCCTGGTGCCAAAAAAAAAAAAAAAAGAAAAAGAAAAAAAGAAAGAAATCCTCGGGATTAAAACATGATTTTTAGGATTTGCCTACTTTGATAATGGCTATTTCTTATTAATAGATAAAGCATCACAGTAGCTACCAATCTGTACTAGACACTAGGCTAACACCTTTTTTTTGGTGGGGGGCTAGAGGGGATTGAATCCAGGTGTCCTTAACCACTAAGCCACATCCTTAGCCATTTTTGTACTTTATTTTGAGGCAGAGTCTCGCTAAGTTGCTTAGTGCCTCACTAAATTGCTGAAACTGGCTTTGAATTCACGACCCTCCTACCTCAGCCTCCTGAGTCACTGAGATTACAGGCAAGCACCACCAAACTTGGCCAAAGGCCTTATTTTTAATCCTTACATTAATGTTGTAAGGTTGTTACCATTATCCTTTTGGGGGGTTCTGGGCATGGACCCCATGGCCTTGCATATGCTAAGCATGTGCTCTATCACTGAGCAATACCCCCAGCCCTACTGTCATTTTTAAAAATTGGATACAAAGGCTCAATAATTTGCCCAAGATAATACAATCACATGCTTTCAACTGTACTACACTGTCTCCAGGCAGTCTTCAGACAATCCTATTATCAGCAATCACTTCAAATATAATGACAAACTCTAATGCAACATAGCAGTCAACCAGCCTTGTACCCATTCTCTCATCTATGTATAAATGCATCATACATTTCCAAATATGTTCTCCTTACCTATCAATCTGAATTTTCTTCATTATCTCTGTAGACATTATGGACTGCATTGTAGGTTGTTTAAAGACAAGATCCTGCATTCTGTTAAACTCCATGGAAAATTGACCTCCTTGCGGCATTTCTGGCAATGTGGATTTTTCTTTAGTTGAGACTGGAGTAGATATTTTGTTTGTAGAGACCAGCAGAGATTTTTCTAGGCTACTGATATTCTAACAAAATATGAGGTAAAGATAGATTTTTTTTAAATGAAGAGACAATACTCTAAGACGACCTGCCTCTGTCTATAAATATTTTTTAACCTCATTTTCTTCCACTTGTATGCTATCCTCCAAAAAAAATGTTCCCTCTTCTTTAGTCACATCAAGTCCACATATCCTGCTGTTTTGTGTCTTCCTGCTTTCACACAGTATTTGCTGTCATTCCCCACTTACCACCTGGTAAACCACAAGACTCTAATAAAGGTAAAGTTTGGGCCTGGCATGGTGGCGCATACCTGTAATCCCAGTGGCTCCAGAGGCTGAGGTAGGAGGATCTCAAGTTCAAAGCCAGCCTCAGCAAAAGCAAGGTACTAAGCAACTCAGTGAGACCTTGTCTTTAAAAAAAATACAAAACAGAGCTAGGGATGTGGTTCAGTGGCCGAATGCCTGCTGAATTTAATCCCTGGTATCCAAAAAAACGGTAAAGTTTGGGGCTGAAGGTGTAGCTCAGTGGACGAGCATTCCCTTACTATGTGCAAGGCCCTGAATTCAATCTCCCGCATAGACACACACAAAGTTCTTTGTGAAATATGGACTCAGTGAAATGCAGTTGGTCAAGCAGGGATTGAAACTCTGAAACTGTGATCCCAAAATACACTTCCTCCTATAAGTTGTTCTTGTCAGATATTTTGGTCATAGAGACAAAAAGCTGACTAACAGTCATGTACAAAAAAGCCAAACGAATTTATTTTTCAAACTCAAAATCAAATATTAAGGGGCCATAGGAACAGCATGTATTATTTTAATTAATGATTTTTACTTAATCTGTGGCTAAAATCTTGAGCTATTGAGAGTGACCACAAATTTAAACTCTAAACCAGACTTTTCTTTTCTGGCTATATCCCTTACTAAACCATGTTGACCTAATTAAATAGGTAACTATTTCACATCTCTGTGCCTTCATTTCCCATTGGCAAATCGATGATTAATATTTTATATTTTGCCTTATGAGGAAAAGATAAAATGTAATGCTCAGGAGGATTCATTTTTCTGATTTCCCCAACCATTATTTCTCTATTTTTATGCTTGAGCATCTGGAAAAGGACGCAAATATGTCACATGGCCCAATTTACTGATGACTTTTTAGAAGGAGAATTTAAACTAGCTAAATATTCTAGTCCATTCACTATATACATACATATATTTATTTATATTTACATATTTATATATATATTTTTTTGGTACTGGGAATTGAACCCAGGAACGCTTAAGCACTAAGCCACATCTTCAATCCTTTTTTAAATATTTAATTTTGAGACAGAGTCTTGCTAAGTTGCCTAGGGCCTTACTCAGTTGCTGAGGCCGGCTTTGAACTTGGAATCCTCCTGCCTCAACTTTTCCTCAGCTGCTGGGATTATAGGTGTGTGCCACCCCGCCTAGCACTAAAAAGTATTTTATGTAGTACACACTATGTACAAGATGGGGATATTAGAACTTGGTTTTGCCTGGCTTAGGACTACCTGGTGAACTGCCAAAGATGAAAGTGGGGTAGACTGTGAATTTATTGATATTCAACAAATTCTGACATTTCGAAAAGACACTAACATGTTTAGTCTATGTCGGTGACATAGCTCACTTATGACAATAGTATAAGCTATATTTATACTACTATAAAATCACAAGGAGGGTTTTTGTTAAGTCAGAAAATTTTGGAGGTGAAAGATCACTATCATAAAACAGAACAAAAGTTTCATTCTTTTTTTTATACCTTTATTTTATTTATTTATTCTTATGTGGTGCTGAGGATTGAACCCAGGGCCTTGCACATGCTAGGTGAGGACACTATCACTGAGCCACAACCCCAGCCCCAAAAGTTTCACTCTTACATTTTCTGGAGTGGTGATCTCTGCTGAACACTATCAATTTAAGTTTTTCACACTCTCTTGAGTTTCTATGACAGCCAATTACTCTTTTTAAAGATTGAGAGTAAGTACAATTAATAAGACCTCATTTATTAACTGAATATTTTCCCAATATACTTTTGATTTTTACTGAAAAAGACAATATAAATAGGAAGAAAAATTAGCCTTTTCTGGACTCTTTGTTAACTACATTAAGGACTACATTCTTGTTTTATAGGCATTAAAAGATTTGGTTCTTGGCCTCTAATTTATTTGCTCCTTATAAATTGATACAGAAATTAATTTATATTATAAAATTCCTGTAATACTGATGTTTGCTTATTTGTTTATTTATTTATTTACTTGCTTGCTTACTGATGGTAGTGCTGGGGATCAAACTCAAGGCCTTACTCATGATAGGTAAGCACTCTACTACTGAGTTAAATCCCTAGCCCATTAATGTTATTTTAAAACTATCTCAAACCAGGCATGGTGGTACGCACCTCTAATCCCAGTTATTGGGGAGGCTAGGCAGGAGGATCTGCAAGTTTGAGGCCAGCCTGGGCAATTCAGTGAAACCCTGTTTCAAAATTAAAAAAAAAAAAAAAAAAACCATAACAAAGGGCTAGGAGTATAGCTCAATGGTAGAGTGTTCACTTAGCATGTACAAAACCTTGTGTTCAACTCCCAGTAGTACCAAAAATAAAACAAAGCAACAACAACAAAACCACCTTCAAATTCATAGAATTTTAGAATTGGAAGGGATATATGGATCATTTAAGATAAAACTCCATTATAATTTGCAAATGAGAAAACTAAGACCAAGAAAGTGAAATTGATTGCTTATTGTTTACAACTAAACCCAAAGGTTTCCTGACACAAAATCTGGTGTCCTATTAAAATCCTATATAAAGTTTTAAATGTTAATCAAGTTTTAAGTTCCCAGACTACAATACTACTAATAATAACAATAATAAAAAAGAAATTTAAAAAATAGTATGGGCAATTAAAGGGAAATTATTTTTCTTTTATTAATATGGACTTCTTTCTTTTAGACCTGGAAAGCACTTTACCCTCTAACCTATGTAGCAATTTCATTTGTCATAGGATCAGAAGAATATATTTTGTACAAATCATATGACTAAAGAAGAAACCTATATAACTGAGGTTTATAAGAGTTTAAAAATTTGTAAAGACTTTTCTCACTACCAAGTTAAGCTTTTTGATACCTCAGTGGTCCTCAGGAGTCCAAAAAGTCATTGGAAATATAATGACTGAAACATGGCCAGATACCCACAAAAGCAGGATACAAGATAGCCAGCAATTACAACAAGGTCAATTTTTTTTTTTTTAATTGAGGATTGAACCCAGGGGTACTTTATGACTGAGTCACACCCCCAGCCCTTTTTATTTATTTATTTTTGAGACAGGTTCTCATTTAAGGCCTCATTAAGTTTCTAAGCCTGGCTTTGAACTTGGGATTCTCCTGCCTCAACCTTCCAAATCACTGGGATACAGATACATGCCATCACACCTAGCCTAAAGGTGTCTGTCTGCTGGTTGCTTCGGCCTCTTGAATAGCTGGAATTAAGGCATGTGCACCATGCAGCCTACAAAATCAGTTTAGATTAAAACAATATTGAGAGTCCAGTTGAATTTCCTCCCTCTGTTAGCTTTTAGCCATTGAGAAATACAAGATAAGTAGGAGAATTTAGTAATTTAATCTCCTCAGTATACATACAGTTGTTTGATCTCCTCAATATATATAAAGCTATCCCTCAGCACCCACAGTGAATTGATTTCAGGACCCCTGTGGCTGCTCAAGGCCTTATATAAAATGGCACAGAATTTGCATATAACCTATCTATATCCTCCCATACCTTTTTTCATCTCTAGATTACTTAAAATAACTAACACAATGTAAAATAATTGTTACACTGTATTGTTAGGGAACAATCACAAGGAAAAAAAATCTGAACTTATTTACTACAGACACAATGTTTTTCTGAATATTTTTGCTCAGAGGTTGAATCCATGGGTGCAGAACCTGCATATATGGAAGGCTGACTGTTCTATATTTACAGTGACTTAACCATACACCTTTTGAAATAATACCAATATATTGGAAAGAGATATTCTGCCTCATCATGTACCTTGAGCTATCACAATTTCATCCCATCAATTGAGAATACATGTCTCAGATAATTATGATAGCCCTTTATCTGAGATAAAGATGTTCCCCAAGTTAAATGTACTATAAATGATAGATAAAAAGGAAAGAAAGCAAAATTAAATAATGGAGAGTTTAATTACCATGCTAGTGCTTTGTTTTCTTTCATAGTGAACTGGCATGATATAGTTTAGAATAGAAAGTTGGTCAAGGGTATCCTCCAGAACTGCAGAGAGTCTCAGCATCTCTAGAAGGGAAAGTGGCTCTCCGATTTCTGGGATAACTTCTATATCTACTACATTAGTTGATTCTTCCTCTTCTTCTTCTACGGCACTAGGTGGTTGGCCTGTCACCAACACGGTTACCTCAGGATTCCAAACTTTTGGAGAAAGAGGTAAATCTTCCGGCCTATCTCTAAAGAAAGAATAAGGAAAAAAGAAGTTAATGACCAATGTCTAAATATTACTTAGATTCAAAAGCATAGGCAGCATGTAGATCTGCTCCTGTGAAGTTTTTATTGTCATATAACTTAGATTTTTTTTTTTAAGTAGGCATTTACTTGGGATTTTGCTAAATACCTTCCACTTTGATGAAACAAGGACAAAAAATATTGTTTAATAAAGACATAGAGCCCCTGCTATTTGGCTATGCTTAACCAATTTAAATTTGAGACAAAATCAGCTTTATTTTCAAACATCATTTTTAAATGCTAACCAAAATTTTCTCATGATTAGAGAAAAACAGAATGTGGTAAACAGCCTCCAAAGTGGCCCAAATAGTTCTCACTTTCTGGCATTTATAGCCTTGCATAGTTTCCCTGATAGTGAGTAGAACTAACCTATGTGGCAAAAAGGATATTGTGAAAATAACAAGAGTGTGACTTCCAAAGTTAGGTGATAGAAGACATTATAGTTTCTACCTTACTCTCTCATATCTCTTACTCTGAGGGAAGTGAGTTGCTGTGTCATGAGGACACTTGATCAGCCTTGTGCAGACATTCATGAGAGTGAGAACTAAAGGCCTCTTGCCATCAGAAGCATCAACTTGACAGCCAAGGCACCACCTTGGAAGTGGATCCTCTAGCCCATACCACTAAGTCTTCAAGTAACTGCAGGCCTAGTGCACTTCAACTTTATGAGAGACCCAAAACAGGACCATCCCTCCAAGCGGTTACCAAACTCTTGACCCATAGATACTATGTAAAATAATAAATGTTTACATTTTTAAATCACTAAGTTTTAGGGCAATTTGTTAAACAGCAATACATAAATAATACACAAAAATTTACCATAAAGCATAACTAAAAAAACACACACAGAATGAATTAGAATTTTGAACATACTCTTCCATTCTTCTTTAGTTTTGTTATCCTCCACAATGTATTTAATAATCTCACAAAAAGGCAGTCAACTAGAATGAGAAGGAAACATTGAGATTAGTTTAAGGGAGTACTGAATGATGTTTCAGTATTTATATGCCCTTTAAGAGAAAATTAAAAAATTATAAGAGCTGTGCTTTATCCCCTCACTTGCTTAGTAGAGCAGTCCCTGGTCTAAAAGAAAAACTGATGTTATGGGGTACAGGTCTAACAAGTAGTCAACTTAATTATTATTCTACAAAACCTGAAGATATATGCACTCCTTTTCTTCTCTCTTCCTGTTCTTCCTCCTTTTTGCAGTACTGGGGAATGAACTTGGGTGCTTACACATGCCAGGTAAGCCTTCTACCACTAAGCTACATCCCAGACCTTTTTATTTTTTATTTTGAGATAGCATCTTGCTAAGTTGCAGAGGCTAGCCCCAGATTTGTGATCTTCCTGCCTCAACCTCCCAAGTAGCTGAGATTACAGGTGTTCACAGACAGGCCTAGTAAAAGGATATTTTAAAAATTGAAAACACAAACATATCTCTCCTTAGAACTCTTCCATGTTTTCCCATATCTTAGAACAAGGACCAAAATTCTTAACTTGGCCCATAAGTCTGCATGATCCAGACCCATCTGGCAATGCTGTTTTCTTGCTCTTGTCTTTAGCCTGAAAGATTTCTTTCAATTCTATGGAATCTTGCTCTCTTCCAACTCAGGGTATTTGCACATGCTATTCCTTCATTCTTTTCATCTCTTCACCTAGTAAAATCCTACTGACCCAATAGGTACCAACTTAAAACAGTAGCAGTTTTTGAGATACCTACTATTTACATCTATAAATCCAATCTCCATCATTTTCTGTGCTCTTAAGACTGATTCATATGGAATCCATCAATGAGAGAGTCCAGAAAGAGATCCAGGTGCAGGAGAGTCATGTCAAGTTATTTTTCTTCCCAGCTCCCTCCCTGACATATTATCTTTGGTTGGCTGTTTCTCTATTGAAGGTCATGGCTCCTGACAGGCAATCCTCTTCAAACACTCACCCCACGCCCAGCTTAGGTAACAACTTCTTTCCCTGTGCCTAGAAACTGCATTATCTCTTTTAATTTTATTCTTGCCTATATGTTTGTAAGGTACTTCACTAAACTCTTACCATGCCAGATACACACACACACATACACACAGTGTTGTATTTAACACACTGAAAGAAGTTTCATAAAACAACATGTGACACTTTGTTTTATTGTTTTACATTTTAATTTAAAAAGTATGATCATGATCTACTAATGCATCATCACCTGCAGTTTGAAAAATGCCTTAGATGTCACTTCTCTAGGTGTTTCTTTCCCTGACCCAAAAAGATGGATCATGCTTCCTCTATTCAAGTAATCATAGAACTCTGCAAAGCTCTCCTTACAATTTGTAATGTTTATGTCAATTTTACCCAATAGTCTGTTAGGTTTCATGAGAGCAGGAACCATAACAATAAATCTCACTATTGTATTGTAAGCACAGGTACGGTGCACAATAAGTATTTAATACCTTCAGGAATGAATCTTTCTTTTCTAAATTAAATGAAGAGGAAAAGCATGCTGGCACGTTCGCAAATCTGAGGTACACACTAATGACATATTTGCACACAGCATTTCACATGTAACTTCACCCAGTTCTCATTTCATAGATTACACAAATATTTTTGCATAAAAGTCACAATTTTAATATTGGGTGCTATCCATTGTACCTTGAAGTCTATTTTCTCAAAAGGAATATGCTATTGTCAAATAAACTTCTAAGTACTTTACAAGTGTGGAATGCCTCACAAAAATTTGTGTGTCATCCTTGCGCAGGGGCCATGCTAAATCTTCTCTGCACCATTCTAATTTTAGAATATGTGCTGCTGAATAATGAATCTCTTAAGTAGCAGAATTTCTAGTATATTTCTGGGACAGAGAAAACTGGATGGGATAGTGGGTTACAAGGAACATAACCCTATCCTGTTGTATTTAATAGGGTATCTGACTTTAAATGTGACATACATTTATTTCCTAAAATGTTGGAGTTGTCCTTTACTCCTCTCATTAATTATGTATCAGCAATACATTTAAAATATTCAGAATTTCAGGACTAATCACCTGTACTGAATGTCCATCATCTCTCAACAGGACCATTAGAGTAGCCTCCTAACAGATCTTCCTGCTGCTTCCCCTGCTTCTCTTCAGTCTCAACACAGTGAACCCATCAGACCTAGTCACTCTTTAGTTCAGAACCTTCAAATGGCTTCCAATGTCAGAGAAGAAAAAAAAAAAGCCTTTTAATTTTTCTCCACAAAAGTTATCACTTTCTAATGTACCATATATTTTACTTGCTCGTTTTCTTGCTCCCCACAATATGATGTAAGCTCCATGAGAACAGATTTTTGTTTATCGCAGCGTCCTCAAAGTCTACAATTCTCGATCCTTGGTAGCCATTCAATAAACTAGTTGTTGAATAAATTAATCTATAGGGCTACTCAAGAAAATGCGCAATAATTAGGAAATGTAAACCTCTGACTCCTCCAATCCATCTCATTCTAATCTTACAAGTATTTATGAGACCTATTAAGCATGGCAGGACGCGGGCGCCCCGAGTTTGTCAGCTCAAAGAATTCTCCTAAGGAGGCGGTAAGGTCTTCGCTGGACATACAAGCTCTTCCTCCGAATAAAAGCGAAGGAGGGCGATAACATTTTTAAAGGCATTTCTCTCGTTATTTGGGATGGGCGGGCGGGGGATGTCTCACGATGTGGCCCAGGCTGGTCTCGAACTCGCGGGCTCAAGCGATCTTCCCGCCTCAGCATTCCGGGTAGCTGGAACCACAAGACTGGGCCACTACGCCCAGCTTTTAAGTCGTTTCATTTAAAAGTGAAAGGAGTAGAGGGAAAGGAAGGTGGGTTGCGGGGAAATAGGGAAGGAATTGCGCATCCTGCCTTCGGGCTCCCAGCCTTTCTCTTCAAGTCTAGGGTAGGATCCGTAGGTCTCCCTTCGTCCTACTTCTCGGAGGGAGGAGGGAAAGATATTCCTTGTGTTTGAGAATCAAAAGTGTGATATCTAAGGCGGGTACAGACGTTCCCCGGTCCAGCTTTACCTGCAGCACCTCTCGCCTTCGGAAACAAGCTAAGATGTTGCTATGGCAACATAGATGGGAGGAGACCGTTTTCGCTCCTCCTTTAGCTGGCTAACAATTTTGCCTCTCTCTGTTCTCAAACACTACAGGTTGTAGCTTGCAAAGATGAAAAGACTTAGGGAAAATTTATATGAGTGCTCCTGAAAGTAACTTTTTCAGTCCGAAGATGATTTCTAGGACTAGTTTTTCTGGCGGTCGCGGAGGATGCCTAAATTAGGGGCGGGGCTGAGAAATGTTTATCCCAGAAGGCCATGCGGCGGGGCCTCGCCTTCCTTTTTCCGCCATCTTGGTGCCTGTGGAGGTGAGTAAACCCCTCGCTGCTGAGCTTTGGAGGCAAATAACTGGGTTGGGTTTACCCGTATACCGTGGCGAGGCACCGATTCGGTTCGGAGACTCTGCTTGCCAGTGATTTCTGTGGATTCCGGGAAGAAGGAGGACGGGATGGCGGAGATGAGGGACTGATTGTGCTGGGCTCCTAACACCTGGTGAATGAGCGCTGTGGTAATTTTAGGGGATTTGGGGGCCCAAGCGGGGTAAAATTGTCACTCCTTATGCAGTTGCTTGTGAAGCAGTGGTTCCTTTAAGTTGCCTTTTTTTTTTTCATTTGCTCCCACTACATACTTTCGCATGTTTACAACCTCAACTTTTCTCTAAGCTAGAGCATGTCTTCTGTGTGTTTTACCGCCAGCTTCGTACGTAAATCTTCATTTTTCAGTGAATTTTATCTGTTACTGATAGCGGCATGAGTTTGCTCAGGGCTTCCGATTGCGGCTTTTAGGCGTTCTTCAGTGTGTGGTTTTGCTTCTTAGTTACTTTAGTTACTGTCTTCATTTTGGAGTTTGCTTAGGTATCATTCATTCTCTGAGGTTTGAATGTTTCGCCAAGCTCTGCGCTTCATGTAGGTGAATTACGCTTCCCCATATTCGCATGAAACGGGTCAAAAAGGAATTTGCCTGAGAGGCTTAAGAAAAATGACAGGTGAGAAACTTGTGTTGCATGGTTTTAAACTTAGTTTTGTTTGTTTTAAGGCCTGCTGGGAACAGGACTTTTAAAAGGCAGATATGTCTGGAAGGTATGCTTCTTAAATATATATTTTTTTCTCTCCCCACGCCACTCTTAGAGGTAAATCTATATGCTGGTTAAAAATTTGGTGTTTGCTATGAGTAACTTTCAGATGGGGGCCCTCACAAGTCAAATCATCTTGATGGTTTAGGAAGACAACCGAGATATTTTAACAGTTACATTTAACATAACACGTATCGTGTGTTTCTTAGGTTGTGGTGCAAAGCCATTTTTGCTGGCTATAAGCGGGGTCTCCGGAACCAAAGGGAGCACACAGCTCTTCTAAAAATTGAAGGTGTTTATGCCAGAGATGAAACCGAGTTCTATTTGGGCAAAAGATGTGCTTATGTGTACAAAGCAAAAAAGTAAGTTTATACTACTATGTGCCTTGGAATTTTTACTTTTTACTCTGCCTTACTTTTCTATTGAAAAGATAAATAATGTTGGTAAAGTAATTGGTACCGCTGTGGCTTCTGCTTTGATCCTTTTAAGGAATTTCATGGGAAGTTACTGGAGGTTTTGTTTTTTTTTGTTGTTTTTTTTTTTTAACCTATTGTGGGTAGTGTTGCACTGGGAAAAATCACAGCTGTCACTCAAGAAGTTTCAAGAAGCAGCTATTTATTCTTAATGGTTTATGTAATGCTTTTTTCACGTACCTTAGTTAATTTTGTTCTTGAAGATATTTTTCATGTATGCTTATAGATGTTATATTTCCAGAACATTGTTTTGTGTGTGGGGGGGGGGATTGAACCAGGGTTTTTCACAAGCCCCTAGCTGTACCCGCAGCCGAAACGTGTTTTTAATACTAGGCTTGTGGGGGTGGTGGTGTACTGGGGATTGAACTCAGGGGCACTCTACTACTGAGCCATACCCTTCCCCTTTTTTGAGATTTTTAACTTAACACATGTAGTTGGTTTCATCCCGGCAGATTCATGCGTTGGTTCATGGAATTCCAATTTCAGTTCATGATCCCCAGCCCTTTCATTTTATTTGGAGATAGGGTCTTCCTGAGTTGCTTGAGCTGGTTTTGAATTTGCTGTTCTCTTGCCTCAGCCTTCCCAATCACAGGGATTACAGGAGTGTGCCACCAGGCCTAACTTAATCCTGGGGTTTTTAGCCCACTCCAGACCAGTTAAAATCTCTGGCCTCCTTTTCCTGTTTAGTCAGAGTATTCCTTTAAAATTTCTAGTTCCATCACATGTAGGTTATAAACCCCAGTGGGTCATCTCATTCAGTAAACAAAAAAAAAGCTAAAGTCTCAATGAGGAGCCTCTTAAGAACCTGTGCATTGAGGACTCCACATTTTTGCTCTTATCCCAGCTAGGGCTCACCACTTTGTACCTACAGTCTCCCTAACTTGGGGTTATTACTTAAGATTTTTGGTGTGGGGGTTGTGTGTGTGCACCTGCGATGAGTAGGGGTGCTAGGGATTGAAATCAGGACCTTGTGAATGCAAACTGAGCACTCTTCCCCTGAACTATCTCCCCAGCCCCCCTTCAGTTCTTTAGCATATGCTGTTCCTTCTCTTTGCCATGGTCATCCCCTGATAAAGGTGCCTGGTATACAATAGTTATTTTATCTGTGGAATTAAAAGTGTTCCAGACATACTCAGTGGGTAACCAAGTTTGAGAGGTACTAGAGGTTAGTAACCATGAACTTGTATGAGACTATATTGTTTATGTGAGTTCTCCTTCTTTTTTTATTCCCTTTTAAAATCAGCAACACTGTGACTCCTGGTGGCAAACCAAACAAAACCAGAGTAATCTGGGGAAAGGTAACTCGTGCCCATGGAAATAGTGGCATGGTTCGGGCCAAATTCCGAAGCAACCTTCCTGCTAAGGCCATTGGACACAGAATCCGTGTGGTAAGTAGAAATTTTTAGCAAAACAGCCCTCTTTTGAGATAAACTAAGCTCAAGAGGTTGAGCTGTAACTTCTAAGGATTTTTCTGAGTGTAAAATGAAGCCAGTAAATTGTGCCCAAATCAGTGACTGTAGTGTAGATACTGAGTATTACATAACATCTGATTTGGCATCTTATAGGAAGGTGATGGCAAAGTGTTCAAACAAATTGTGCCTAGCTGTGCATGGCGGCACATGTCTGTAATTCCAGTGACTCCAAAGGCAGGAGGATCACAAGTTCAAGACTGTCCTCAGTAAATAAAAAAATAAAAGGCTGGGGGTATAGCTCAGCCATAAAGCACCCCTGGGTTAATAATAATCCTCAGTACAAAAACAGAAAATTTGTGCCTAAATTTCAGTTTTGCCAAAGCTACTTGAGGGAAAATAATTTCTTTTCTTTCTTTCTTTTTTTTTTTTTTAGTACTGGAGATTGAACCCACGGGCACTCAAAACTGAGCTATATCCCAACCCTTTCTATTTTTATCTTAAGGCAGGGTCTTGCCAAATTGCCTGGGCAATAAACTTGTGAGCTTCAGCCTCCTCATCTCTGGGATTATAAGCATCTTTGTTCAGCCTTTAGATGTTAATCAACTTTGTTTTGTACATGAAGAAAACATTCTGAGGACTCAGAGTGTTGGTTTAATCTTAGACTCCAGATCCTGAGACTTTTTTCCCTCAAATAACCCCTGCTTTTTCTTTATTAGGATCCATTTTTAGTTAACCATAATCTTGGGGTCATAGGGATACTGTAGAGCCTTGCTGAGCATTTGAGCTTTCTCATCAGAGGATTCTTACTCTAAGAAGCAAAATTATATATTCTCCCAATACTTTTTAAATTATTTTAATTTTTGGTATTGAGGGTAGAACCAAGGGCCTTGTGAATGCTAGGCAAGCCTTTAATCATAGAGCTATACCCCAAGCCCCAAAGCATATTCTCCTATAAACTGAATGCTACACAACTTGGTTCTCAGGAACCACCAGAATATGTCATTGAATACCTTTCAGAGATGACTAAGGAGGCTAGGGGTGTAGCCCAGTAGTTGAGTGCTTATTTAGCATACGTGAGACCCTAGGTTCAATCTGTAGTATAGGAAAAAAAATTTCAGATAAAAGTGGGATCATAAGAGATTAATTCATGTTATGGCAATCAGTAACATTTATAAATTTGTATATAACATTCACCTAATGTTCTTTTTTTCCCCCTAGATGCTGTACCCCTCAAGGATTTAAACTAATGGAAAATAAAGATGGATTTGTGTTCTTATATTTTTTTGTTCAGTGGCTCAAAAAACTTAACTGTCTTCAATTGATTTCGCTATATGCTTAAAATGATGGAGGTTTTTCAATATCTTCAAATAAAAGGAAATCAGGGCTATATACAATGGACAGTATGAGGCAGTTACAGGGATTTAGAAAGTAACAGGTTAACATGAATACCTTAATGGGCATTTTGGAGGAAATAAATATGCTTTGGGGAAAGTGGGAAGTGAAAGAAGCATAAAATTATCTCTTAAAAGGTCTGGGGATGTAGCTCAGTGGTAGAGTGCATCAGACTGTTTCATCCCTAGTATTACCCACCCCACCCCAAAAAAGTTTTTTAATAGCTTTTACTAGTTCAGTATAGATTGGTTGGGAAGCTTATGAGTGAAAATGGAATTGGGAATAATTTCAGTAGAAATTACATTGATATTTATTAGCGCTTTCACATGGCCTGGGATGAACTATTCTTGTGACTTGTGACCAAAGGGTTACAGTATATACTTTGACTAGTGGTGTAATCCAAGCTGAAAATGTCAACCTAAATGGTATGTGATTCTGAAGTAATTTAGCAAACCAGGAAAATAAGCAGGGCTTCAGAATATTTTAAATTTAAAGAATATTTTAGATTTCAAAGATGTGCTTAAAATTATGTGATAAATCATTTTGCAGTATGGTTGTAGAATTCTGATTGATGCAGTAGTCAGTAGTTGTATACTAATGCTCAAGTTGCCATCGAAGGAGCCCAGTTTCTTGTAAATGATTGGGATTTATAATCTTGTCAGTTTCATTCATTGGGAGTGTGGCCTCAAGGCAAAAGCAATGCATCGGAGTAGCAGCCTTTGCCAGAGCTGTGCATTTAATGGACAACTAGAATTTGATTACTAGAACTCTAAGGAAATTGAACTTGGAAAGTTTGGGTTCAAGAGCAAGAAAGGTTATCTGGTCGTGAACCAACTCCCAATTGTTTTCCAAAAAGCCAGGTAGATACGATCGGTATTTCAGTACTCAGGGATAGAGGCATATAAATAAAATGGCTTATATAAAATGAAGGAAACAAGGTGGTGGCGATGGCACAAAGATCTTGAGGCATTTGAGCCATTCAAATTGGGTTATTTAGTGTGGCTAATAAACCTGTTGGGGCAGTGATAGGGAGTCTTTAAAGCTAAAAGCTGCCATGTTATGAAAGATCTTGTGTCCTAGAAAAGGGATAACTGGAATGGGGGAGAAAAATCAGGCTTTGCAGTCTTAACTGGTTTTTGATAACCAGAATAGAGCAGATCCCCTAAATATTAGGAATGGAGGCTTAAAAGATAATAGGTCTTGGCTTTGGTGGCTGAATGGATAATGACATGTTTACAGAGCTAGGAGAGCAGGATGTGGTTTTGTAGTGGTAGCAAAAGTTTGACAAAGTGGGCTGGGAGGTATGTGGCTCCATGCTAGTGTAAGTCCCTGGATTCAATCCCCAGGACCACCAAAAAAAAGAATTTGAGGGGCTGGAGTTGTCACTCAGGGTTAGTGCATTTGCCTGGCATCTGTGAGGCACTGGGTTTGATTCTCAGCATCTCATATAAATAAAGGTCTGTCAACAATTAAAAGTATTAAATTTTTTTTGAGGACCATGTAGGATACTAACTTGTGGCATCCTGGAAGGCAAATGGAGGTTTCAGGTCTGGTTAGGCACAGGGGAAAAGGGAGCAGAGGTCTCCATAACTGTCTGGGAGCAGAAGACTGGTCTGAACAATAATAGGAGGGTTGAAGGTGGATAAATGGGCTTTTTGAGAAATCCAGGAAAAGAACTGACATGACAGCATCCTTAGGTAACCTGAGTATGCAGTGGCAAATGAGCTGCATGTGCAAATGTGTGTGTGTTTTTAAATATTTATTTACTTTTTAGTTGTACACAATACCTTTATATGTGGTGCTGAGGATCAAACCCAGGGTTTCACATGTGCTGGTAGAGCAAATATGTGTTCTTTATGAACACGATGCAATGATTGTGAAAGTGCATTGTCTTCCTGTACCACCCTACTCAAGTTAAAAGATACTCTGGCCAAATCTGCCACTGGAGGGTTTGCATAGTTCACAAAAATGGGCTTTCTAATACTAGAATATGTCCACTATGCAATCAAAAGCCTTTTATCCATCATGGTACAGGAAGCCGTAATATATTGGTTGTACTTTTTGTTTGTTTTTTGTGCTGAGGATTGAACCCATGGCCTTGTGCATGTGAAGCAAGCACTCTACCAACTGAATTGTTTGTGCTTTTAGCAATGGAAAAATCATGTTTTGAAAAAATTTGATTTAGTATACCAGTAAATAATGACTCCACCTGTAAAATGGTAATATAGCACGATCACACCCTTATTTTGAGTACACCATCTCAACTAACATTGTAAATTGAAGGTTTTATTTCTGACAATGACATTTCCTAATAATTTACAATATTCAGTTTCTGTGGAGTAATATTTAAGCTGTTTTCAGTTCCTGATGTTTTGCTGGGGATTATTGGATTTAGCTTCACACATTCTACTGAAGTGCTTTACCACTGAGCTACAGCTCCACCCTTTCCAGTTTCTGCTTTTAGTTCTTTGCTTTCATGGACCACAGGAAGAGTGTAACATTTCTCAGTTTTTAAAGTAGTTTCCACAAATGGCCAGTGTCCACCAATATCTTAATTCTTGGTTAGCCAGGTGCGGTTGCGCACACCTGTTAATCCCAGCAGCTGGGGAGGCTGAGGCAAAAGAGGATCGCCAGTTCAAAGCCAGCCTTAGCAATTTGGCGAGGCCCTGGGCAATTCGGGGAGACTGTCTCCAAATAAAATACAAAAAGGGCGGGAGGTGTGGCTCGGTGGTTAAGCGCCCCTGGGTTCAAACGCTGGTATTAAAAAAAAAGGTATAGAGTTCAGTAAAACAGTAAAGAACATAACTGATTTTGTAGGAAATGACGTTACTTGATAAATGGGACTAAAATTGGTGACAAAAGTGTTCTTCACACTTTTCACACAGGAGTACATTATAAAATATTTTGCAGTTGTACATGTGTCCATTTGAGAACTGGCATCTAGTTATGGCAAATCTCAAATTAAAAGGAGCGAAAAACCACCTTGGTAAGGACACCTATGTACTACACCACCCGCCCACCACCGCTAGCCTTTCCGGTTCCCACTGCGCAGCCCACGTGAGCCGTTAAATACCATTTATTGGCTGGCCCTGTGCAATGAGACGCGATGGACACGACCTGCTATCATCTTGTAGATGACACTAGCCAATCGAAAAACTGCTTTTCTTTCCTTCTCTCGGGCTGGTCCCTGGAGCGGCTAGGGGCGGGGCTGGTCGCGGGCACGGAGGCGTCACGCACTCCATGGTAACGACGCTCGGCCGAAGATGGCGGCCGAGTGGGGTGGAGGAGTGTGTTACTCCGGGTCGGGCCCGGCTCCTAACCGGTGGCGCTGGAGTGCTTCTTTGTGCGTCCGAGGCGTTTTACTACTGTTAGGCGGCCTGCCGGCAAGCACCATGTCTATTCCCATCTCCGTGGGCACCTCGCCGCCCTGCAGGCACCACGTCCCCTCTGACACTGAGGTAGGGCGAACGAAGGGCGGGAGCTGGCCGGGTGATAGTAAAGTGATGAGGGAGAGTCACAGTAGAGGGTAATGATTCCGAGGGGGTGTTTTGGAAGAGAAGGCGAAATTGGGACAGAGACAGCGCTTACAGGGCTGGGACTGTTATTAGCTTCCGACACCCTGCAAAGTGGCCGAGTTAGGCACTTAGCAGCATCACATTTCCGTGCTTAGGTGGTAATACCATAGCAGTGGTTTTCACATTGAGTGTGTATCTGAAGCACTTGTTAAAAAACGAAGATTGCTGCCCCGTCAGTATGTCTGACATGAGTCCTCAGAATTGGCAATTTAGTTTCCAAATGGATGATACTGCTTGTCCAAGGTCCACATTTTGGGAACCAGTATCTAAAGATTTGGGGAGAAATTGGTAGGAGAGCCAGACAAAGGCATTGGAGAGATGTTAAGGGTTTTCTGAAAACAAAAATGAAGGTTTATTTTCAAGTTATTTCATTACTTTGCTTGCTTTAATCCTGTTCTCCCATCCTGCAAGTGCCTGCCTGCCTTCTTCCCACCCAGTCGTTTTTTGTTGTTGTTTTGTTTTGATTTGGTTTGGTTTTTTGCTTGTTTAAATCCTTTCAGCTTCAGTTCAAGTCTCCCTTCAGGCATTTAACCAAGTACTGTTCTGTGGTAATGGCTTATGTTTTCAGGCATGTCATGTTTTGTAGTTAAATTGTAACATTCCTTGAATAAGGTTTGTATGATATACTTTGATTCCTTCACAGTACTTAGCTCAGAGGTGGACCACAATCATCCCCCTCCCCCTCCCCTGCAGTACTGGGAATTTAATCCAAAAACACTCTACCACCCAGCTACATCCTTAGCCCTTTTTATTTTGAGGCAGGGTCTTGCTGAATTGCCTAGGCATTTCTTGAATTTGCCAATCCTTCTGCTTCAGCCTCCAGAGTCACTGGGATTACAGGCATGCCCCACCTCTTTCAACTATTAGTAATCAGAATTGAGAAAAGGAGGAACAGTACTTAAGGCAGGGCTGCATGTTGTGATTGGCTTAGATTCACCTAGAATTCTTTTTTCATTTTAACCCAGATAGCTAAGCTCACTCATTTTAGTGGCAGTTTCCAAAAATGTTAGGCATACTGATTGTAACTGAGTTGAAGTTTTGTAGCTGTACTACATATTATAACTTTTATCATGACACTGCATTTTGGCTGAATTCATTTCTTTAAAAAATTCCACAGAGCCCTGCACTTCCTCTTTGAATCTGGGTTAAAATGAGAGAAAGTAGTTCAAACAACCACAAAACCTTTTTGGTAGAAAGAACCTTGGTAGCTGTTTTCTTTTTCTGGCCATTGGGAGTGTACAGATCTCCAACCTGGTTTTCATTTGTTTGTTTGTTTTTTGGGAGGAGGGAGGTTGTTTATTGGTGATGGTGGTGCTTGTTTGTGTCTGTGTGTGAGTGATGCGTGATGCTGGGGATCAAGCTCAGGGCCTCACTCATGCTAGACTGACATTCTACCACTGAGCCATAATCCCACACCCTCCAATTTGTATTTAACATTTCCACCAATAGG
The DNA here is from genome assembly GCF_021218885.2 of Marmota monax. Classification (NCBI taxonomy): domain Eukaryota; kingdom Metazoa; phylum Chordata; class Mammalia; order Rodentia; family Sciuridae; genus Marmota; species Marmota monax. The sequence continues at coordinate 6,816,388 of NW_026693473.1, read as the reverse complement.
GTAATTTTTTATTTCTAGAGGTAGCCCCTTTGTTTTTTGGAGATGATCATTGTTAAAGTCCTTTTTATAGAGCTGAAAACTTCTTGATACTTCCCAATATTTCTATTCCTGCCTCTTGACTGAACAAGGTTAATAGTGATAGTGCTTCATATATTAAAAGCAGTCTATTAAGTTCTCAAGTGTCCTCATTTCTAATTAGTTTCCCTAGTTTTTCATAGAATATATAATAGCATGTTGTCCTCATCATTCTCCTTGCTTTAACCTGGACAGAAAGTTAAGGTGAGAACTATTCATCATAATTCATTGTATTCATGCTAGTGACTACACTTCTGTTACATCCTACAGGCATTCACTTGCAACCTGTGTGTGTGTGTGTGTGTGTGTGTGTGTGTCTGTGTCTGCGATGGTGGTGATAAAATACAGAACACTTTGACTTATTTAACCTGCTGTCAACCAAAACGTACACATTTTTACTTTTTATTATATATATTAAAACCAGAATAATATGGTAAACCCCTGTGGGTCTAGTCACTACTTATCAATATTCTGCCATTCTTGTTTCATATACTTCCAGTTATTCCCAATCACCCCACTTGACTTAATGTTATTATAAAAGGTTTTCTTTTTTTTTTCTTTTCGGTAAAATTTACATGTATTGCAGTGCCACATGCATCCATGTAAAATTCATAACCTATCACAATATAGAACTTTTCCATCACTCCATAAAGTTCCCACCTGTCCTGTGCCAGTTATGTCTTTCCCATCCACCATAGGCAACTACTGTTCTAATTTTTTTTTTTTTTTTTAAACAGCAGGTTTGTTTTTCCAGTTCTAGAACTTTGTTTATAAGGGTAGAATTTTATGATCTCTGTGTCTGGCTCCTGCTCACAACTATTTCTATGAGATTCATGTTTTTTTTATGATAGTAATTCCATCCTTTTTATTGTTAAGTATTCCCCTGAATGCCCAAATCATAATCTGTTTTTGCTTGGTCTCAATTATTTTCAGTTTTGTGGTATTGTAGAAAAAATACATCATTGTATAAGGGTTTTATTAGATGTGTTTTTATTTCATTTTGTAAATACTTAGGAGTACATATGCTAGGTCAGAAGGTAGGTGAATATTTAATCTTATAGAAAATTACCAAATCTGGGGCTGGGGTTGTGGCTCAGTGGTAGCATGATTGCCTAGCACGTATCAGGCACTGTGTTGCATCCTCAGCACCACATAAAAAAATAAATAAGTAGACAAATAAAAGGTATTGTGTCCATTAAAAAAATGTTAAAAAAAAAAAGAAAACTACCAAATCTTTCTCCAAGTTCTGTACCATTTTACATTCCCATCAGCAGTGTATTAAGCATTATGATTGCTGCATATCCTTACCAACAGAGGTTTCTTCCGAGAAGTTTTTGCTTACCCACCAGCTCATAAAGACATTCTCCTATTTTGTAGAAACTTTGGGGGCTATGATTCATTCTCAAATTGATTTTTTATTTTTATTTATTTTCTGTGGTACTAGGGATTGAACCCAGGGCCTAGTATATGCTAAGCAGGCATTCTACCACTGAGCTACATCTCTAGTCCTTTTTTATTTTTTTGGTACTGGGAATTGAACTCAGGGGTACTTGACCACTGAGCCATATCTCCAGCCCTATTTTGTATTTTTATTTATTTAGAGACAGGGTCTCACTAAAGTTGCTTAGCACCTCACCTTTGCTGAGACTGACTTTGAACTCATGATCCTCCTACCTCAGCCTCCCCAGCTGCTGGGGTTACAGGCTGCACCACCATGCCTGGCTTCCAGTCCTTATTTATTTTGAGAGAGTGTCTGATTAAATTACTGAGGCTGGAAAATTTGCAGTCCTCCTGCCTCGAAGTCCCTGGAATTGCAGGCATGTGCCACTGTGCCCAACTGGGGTTTACTTTGTATAGTTTTTGTTATTTGTTTTATTTGATTTTTTTGTTTGTTTGTTTTTGGTAGCACTGACAGTTGATTCCAGGACCTTCTGCATGTTAAGGAAGCTCTCTCTCACTGAGCTATACCCCCAGTCTTATTTATTATTGCAAATAGCCCACGCTGGCCTTAAAATTGTGATCCTCCTGCCTCAGTCTCCCAAATAGCAGGGATTACAGTTGTACATACTGTGCCTGACTTATTATTTCCTCTTTCTACTTATTGTGTATTTACTTTGCTCACATTGCAAGGGGGAAAATTTAGGTCATTTTTTTTTTAGGTTCTTTTTAAAAATTTTTTTTAGTTGTAGATGGACACAATATCTACCTACCTTTCTTTCTCCCTTCCCTCCCCTCCCCTCCCCTCCCCTCTCCTTCCTTTCCTTCCTTTCCTTCCTTCCTTCCTTTTCAAACCCAGTGCCTGAAATGCAAGGCAAGTGCTCAATCACTGAGCTACAACCCCAGCCCCGGTTTTTAGGTTCTTCAGGTTAATGTAAACATTCAAAGATAGAAATACTGGGAGTGATAGATTGCTTGCCTAGTGTGCACCAGGCCCTGGGTTCACACACAGACACACACATACCAAATTAAGAAATTTCTATGTACATCTTTAATTCCTTCCCACAGATTTTGACACTTTGTATTTTAATTATAATTGTATTTTAATTATCATTTATTTAAATGTTTATTTCCCTTGGCAATTTCTTTTTTGATCATGAATTATTATAATTGTTTAAAATGTATAATTTATAAATATTCAGTTCTTATTGTTAATGGTTTCTAATTTAAGTGTATAATAGCCTCTGTAAGATATCAGTTATGAAATATGAGATTATTTTAGTCATAGCTTAAACTATGTTGTAGCCTTTTTTTTTTTCCATGTATAAAGAATATATGTTGTGCTGGACATGGTGGCCCATGCCTGTAATCCTACCAATTCGGGAAGCTGATTCAAGAGGATCGCAAGTTCAAAGCCAGCCTCAGCAAGAGAGAGGCACTAAGCAACTCAGTGAGACCCTATCTCTAAATAAAATATAAAATAGGGCTGGAAATGTGGCTCAGTGGTCGAGTACCCCTGAGCTCAATCCTCAGTACCCATCCCCCAATTTTTTTTAAAGGGTTGGAGCTGTGGCTCATTGGTTGAGTGCCCTTTAGCTAAATCCCTGGTACCAAAAAAAAAAAAGAATATATGTTGTATGGTTATTGAGTGGATTTCATTACCTGTCAATAAGGTAAGGCGATAGTATACTTCATATTTCCTATATTCTTAAAATTTTAGTCTAATTGTTAAGATTTTAATCTTTAAGATTATAGATTTGTTTCTTTCTTTAGTTCTGTCAGTTTTGCTTCATAATTTTTTAATCTCCTTTAATTACATGCATTCACATTTATAATTTTTTATGTCTTTTGATGTGGCCCTTTATCATTTTATCTGATATTAACTATACCCATTTCAGCTTGTTTATGATTAAAGTTGACTGATATATCTTTCCATCCTTTTGCATTTATTTTTGCATTTATTTGTGTATGTGTGTGCTTATGCATTTTAAGTAATATTTTTGTCTTTTTTTTTGTGTGTATGATACTAGGGATTAAACCCAGAGCATTCTATCCCTGAGCTACTTCCCTAGTCCTTTTTCATTTTTTATTTTGACATAATATCTCGCTGAGTTTCCAAGGCTGGCCTCAAACTTGACATATTCTTGTCTCTTCTTTTTCTTCTTCTTCCTCTTCCTCTTCAGTACTAGCAATTGAACCTTGTGGCATTTAACTACTAAGCCACATCCCCAGCCCTTTTTAATTTTTGTTTTGAGATAGGGTTTTATTAAGTTGCTTAGAGCCTCACTGCTGGCTTTGAATTTGTGATTCTTCTGCCTCAGTCTCCTGAGTCTCTTGGATTACAGGCCTGTGCCACCATGCCTGGCTTAATCCCTAATCTTTCTGATATTATTGTAACTATATATATATTATAAATATCATTTTAAAAAAATTTTAATATTCATTTTTTAGTTTTAACTGGACACAATCTCTTTATTTTATTTATTTATTTTTATGTTATTACAGATTTTTTTTATGTTGTTGTAACTACATGATTACAACTTTATATTTTTTCCTTTAAATATTTTTATACCTGTAAAGAATTGAAAATATAAGAAATATGTGTATAATTGCATTGAGGTTCCTAAGACCACTGCAGATTTGGTGATGTGCTCACTGGACTCAGCATAAAATCATGTTCACATTTAAGATTTATTTCAGTGAAAGAATGTAAAGCAAAATCAGCCAAGCATAAAGGATTATGATTCAAAGACTGGAGTAAACCAGCAAAGAGTTTTAAAGTCCTCTCCAAGTAGGTTCACATAGGCTGTGCTTAATTCTTTCAGCAGTGAATTCTATCATTATGCACAAAGTGCTCACTACCAGTAAAGTTCATCTGAGCCTTGGGGTCCAGGGATTTTATTGGAGGTTGGTTATGTAGGGATGATTATGTAGAGATTATTTTAGCCACCGAAATTTCAGACTCCTGGAAATGAGGAATTGTTCACCACTTTTGTGTACAAGCACTTTAATTAGAGAGAACCACCCTTATCATTTAAGGAAGTTTTAGATCAGCATAGAGAACTGCTTGCCATTCAAGTTCCCAGATGCTAGTGGAAGGTCAATTTTGCAAGCAGGCCTTTATAAAGAACAGTCTCATTTCTGCTATTAACCCTTCTGCTTAGTAGTCTTTTATGTCTCTTGTATATTTAACATTTCCAGTGGCCTTATTCCTTCCTCCAGAACATGTTAACATCTACTATCATTTCCATTAACAAATACTGTGAAGAACTTCCTTTAATGTTTTCTGTAATATATGTCTGCTGGTGATGAATTTTCTATTTGCATTTTTCTGAATTGTCTGAATTCCCCTTCACTTTTTTTTTTTTTTTTTTAATTTGGGGTCTTGCTATGTTGTGATGGTAGGCCTCAAATTTGCATTCCTTTTCCCTTTAATCTCCTGAGTAGCTGGGATTATAGGTATATCCCTCAATGACTAGCTTTCTTTTCGTTTTTGCTGTTTCATTGGCTATAGATTTATATGTTCAATCTGTCCTTTAGCCCTTTAACAATTGTTTCATTGTCTTCTCGTCTCCATTGTTCTTGACAATAAGTCAATACCATTTGTATTTCTCTTCCCCTCCTGTATAGAATGTGTTGTTTTTCTCTCATTGCTTTCAAAACTTTTTCTAACTTTCCAGTGCTGTAGTCTCTGAACACTTTGCTCTAAGTCTAACACACAAGCCAGTAAAGCTCTGCCTTTTTTGCCACTCCAAGAGACACAGAATGTGAAGTGCTTTCCGACAAATCTCAGAGATATTATTTCTGTATTCCAAGGGTGGATTTTTCTAAGTTATGTCTGGTTTTTAGTTGTTTGTTTGGGTTTTGGTTATTTTTGTTTGTTTCAGTACTTTCAAATAGTATTTTTAAAAAATATTTTGTCCCTATTTTATAATGTGTTCTCTGCAGGGAGATGATGTTAAGCTACCATTCCATTTCTGGAAGCCAGCGGTTCTTAATGTCTACTTCTACAGATTACTGCAGTGCTTCATATCTCTGATTTTGTACTTTTCATGTTGTCTGTTGCATTTAAATTTAGAGATATTAATTCTTTCAGATTTTTTCTCAAATATCACCTCCCTGGAGCATCTCCTTATTGTGTTTCTTTAACTTAAGTACCCTCCTTCTGTGATCTTTATTTATTTTATTATAATAATTATTGGATTTATTTGCCCTTCATTACCTTTAGGTCAAGGATTGTACAGTTTATATTTGAATCCAAGTGCCTATAACAATGCTTTGCATATGAAAGCATTTAATATGTTTTTTTAAAAAATATTTTTAGTTGTAGATGGACCTAATACCTTTATTTTACTTATTTTTATGTGATGCCGAGGATCAAACCCAGTGCCTCACATGTGCTAGGCAAGCACTCTAACACTGAACTACAGCCGCAGCCCATAAATATATGTTTCAATTAATTAATGTAGGCTGTAGCTGTAGCCCAGTAGTAGAGGACCTTTCTAGCATGCATAAAACCCTGGGTTCCATTCACAGCACCCAAAAATAAATAAATTTGTTAATTTTGGCTCCTTGTTTAATTTTTTGAGTCTTAAGTCATCTTTCATTTTTAATATATTATGGATGCAAAAGAGTTTTTTTATTGTTGTTTGTGTTGTGGTACTAGGAATGGAACCTATGGCCTCACACATGCTAGGAGTACAGTACCCCTGAGCTACATACCTAGCCCTTTTTTTTTTTTTAATATTTTTATTTTTTAGTTTTCCGCGGACACAACATCTTTGTTTGTATGTGGTGCTGAGGATCGAACCCAGGCCGCACGCATGCCAGGCGAGCGCGCTACCACTTGAGCCACATCCCCAGCCCCCACCTAGCCCTTTTTTTTTTTTTTTTTTTTTTTATATTTATTTCTTAGTTTTCGGCGGACACAACATCTTTGTTTGTATGTGGTGCTGAGGATCGAACCCGGGCCGCACGCATGCCAGGCGAGCGCGCTACTGCTTGAGCCACATCCCCAGCCCCTCCACCTAGCCCTTTTTAAAGAATTTTATTTCAAGACAGGTCTTGCCAAGTTACCCAGGCTGGCCTGGAACTTGCAGTCCTCCTACCTTAGCCTCTTTAGTAGCTGGGATTATAGGCATGCACCACCACATTCAGCTAAAAGAAATATTTTAATGATTTTATACTATTTTATCAATTTTTCACATTAATTTCATTAGTGTTATTGGTTTATAGTTTAACTCATTCTGAAGAAGGAATATTATGTTCCATTTTCTTTGTGTTTTTAGTTTTTGAAGGTTGACTGAATATGTTTGTGTTTTGGGCACTATGGATCGATTGTACAGTAGTTTAGAAAAGTATACAGTTAATTATAAAATCTAATGATGTTCTATGAAAGTGATACTGTTGAAGTTAAAGGAAGGTGAGATCATTTCTTTTTTTTTTTTTTTTTTTAATTTATTTTTTAGTTGTAGTTGGACACAATACCTTTATTGTACTTACTTATTTTTATGTGGTGCTGAGGATCGAACCCAGGGCCTTGATCATGCTAGGTTGAGCTCTACCACTTAGCCACAACCCCAGCCCGAAGGTGAGATCATTTCTATCAGAGAGGATTTGAGGAATGTTTCAGGGATTTCATGCTACAATCTTCTTGCTGGAGGAGGAGGGTTCTAATTTATGGAAGAGGAGGAAAGACCATTCCAAGGAGGGAAAAGCATAAGCAAGCATGAGAAACAGCAGTGCAAATGAGGAGGCAAGGAATCACAATTTGTGTTCAGAAACCAAATAGTTTCTCCAGACATAAGTAGTGAAGAGAAAGGTGGAAGAAATAGTCTTAATGAAAATATAATAGTGAACATTTTTTGAGCATTTATTTTATGTCAATTATATTTATGTGTATTATCTTATACTGTTTACACACAAGAAATTTGATCACAGAAAAGTTGGGTAACTTGCCTAAGATCACAGAGTTTAGTACATAGTGGAGCCAAGAATGAAGCCCCAGAAATTTTTTTTTTTTTTTAAAGAGGGGAGAGAGAGAGAGAGAGAGAGAGAGAATTTTTTAATATTTATTTTTTAGTTCTCGGCGGACATAACATCTTTGTTTGTATGTGGTGCTGAGGATTGAACCCAGGCCGCACGCATGCCAGGCGAGCGCGCTACAGCTTGAGCCACATCCCCAGCCCCAAGCCCCAGAAATTTAATTCTAGACTCTGGATCTTTAACCACTGGCTTCTAGAGAGCTTTGATATATCAATATAAGGATTTTAGCCTGTAGGTTTCTTAAAATCCAGTTGGAAATACCATATTCCTTTGCTGTGCTTAGACATTTCTGATGGCTTTTTACTAGACCATAAAACAGTCTGGGCTGGGGCCATCCCTCAGTGCTGCACCACTTGCCTAGCATTTGCAAGCTCCTGGGATCATCCCTAGCACTGAAGGAAAAAAACAGTTTGTTATCTGGAGATGTGGGTTGGAATGGAATGAAAGGGAGAAGAGCCTGGGGGCAAGGTATCAGGCCAGTAGTGCAGGCAATAAGGATACCTATGAGTTGTTATATATTATTGGATCAAAGGCGTATAGTAGAGCTGTTTCCTATGAAACATAAAATTCCATTGTCTTTTGTATAAACCTTCATAAACAATATGTGATTGTTCATCCTTAGAGTTAAAAGAATGGAGTAGCATACAGCTTACTTTTAGTTTAACTAACACATTTTTTTTCTGTATTTTAAAAATTTCATTAAGTTGAGTCAGATAGCAAAGACGCCCCCAGCCTCAAATAGCTAGGTCCTACCTCGGGAGCCTCTTGAGTTTCGTATTAGGCCACCAGGTTGGGTCGCCCCTTAAGGAGTCCTGGGCCCATGCCAGCCTGTGAACACTCAATGTGACCTCTGACCCTTGGTGTGATCTTGGACCCAGCGAGGACCAGTCCCTGGCGTGGGCCGAAGGGACAGCCATGGAGCTGGGCAGCTGCTTCAAGACCTACGAGGACTTCAAGGAGTGCTTCAGCGCCTACAAAAAGGAGAACAGGTGCTCCTTCATTCTCAGGGACTGCGTCTCCGTCCGCTTCCACAACCTCAACCACGGCACCTCCATCCGCGAGGACATCCTGGTCTCACTAAGTTGCCCAGATTGGCCTCAAACTTGATGTCCTCCTGCCTCACAGCTTCTCAAGTAGTTGGGATTACAGGCTGGGTCCCTCCCTGGGGAGGCAGGGGTGTAACCCATCCCACACACTGGTGGTCCATGAATCATTCATCATATCTGCAGAAGGAATAGCATTGTGATACGTGCAGGTGAAATTTGTCTGTATTCGGACCCAGTCAAACAGGAAGAGAACACGGGAGGCGGACATGTGCCCAGCATATTTGCTCCTGAGGTACAACGAGAGACTAGATAGACTATTTATCAGTGAACTTAACACCCACCACGTACACGTTGATTCCAAAACCGCTATTCCTGGAGGAGACACCGTTTGCAAATCTCAAAGGACACTGTGTCTGCAGAAACTCCAGCCTGTGCTGCCCACATTCAAGAAGGACTTTGATAAAGCTGAGAAGTCCCCAGTAGAACCATCGTTTTGTCTAAGTGATGTACAAGTGCCCTCAAAACCAGAGCAGGAAGGCATCACTCCTTCTGATCTGGCTAAGATAGCAAAAGTGATGAAAAACTTTCTTAAGGTAGATAAGGGTTCCATGGCTTCCTTCAGTGTGGGCACCAGCCGAGACTTGGACCGGCTGAGCTTCCAGAGCAGCAAGATGAGTGACCTGTTCATCCGATTCCCAGAGAATCTCTTGCTGCACCGGGTGGAGAATACCCAGGGCCACATCCTCTATGCTTTCTTGGTGGAGAACAAGGAACGAGAAGGTCGAGTGGTCCACTTTGCTGTGCTCAAGACTGAGACAGCCACCTCTGTCGCCAAGATGCTGAGCATCTTCACAGAGTTTAACTCTGATTGGCCCAAGGTCAAGGTGGTCTTTGTGGACCCTTCATTCCCTCACCGGCCCATTCTGCAGGAGATCTTCCCCGCTGCCCGCATCCTTCTTTCCATCTACCACACAACCCGGCTCTTGGAGAAGAAGTTACATCGTAGTTCAGCAAATCCATCCTTTAAAAGACTCATGAAGGAAGCCCTGCGGGAGGCTGTGTTTGTCACTTCTGAAGCCAGCCTTAAAAATCTTTGTCAGATGTCCCAAACTCTGCTAGACGAGGATCTCTTCAGCTTCCTACAGGCCCACTGGTTCTCCTGTGAACTGCTGTGGTACATGCACGTAAGGAAGGGCCTGCATGCGTGTAATACCTACATGGACAGCCTAGACATAGTCACCAGCAAGGTGTCAAGCCTCTTTCGGGAACAGCAGTCCCTGCTGGACTGCATCCTCCGCTTTGTGGATTACATAGACTTCTTCAATACTAAGGGCTTGAAGAATTTACCCACAGCTCCTCCCAAGTTAAAGAGAACTCGGCCTCCAAGCATGCCACCAAAGGCCAAGAAGCCTTTTGGAATCTGTGGAGGGAGCCTTAATGGGCTCTCTGTGGAAGAGACGAAGCCAGACTCGCAGCAAGTTCAGTTGCAGCAGCAGCCCTCCCTGGGTGACATGCTAGACACCTTAAACCAAAGTGGCTCTGAACTGGCCTATAAGTTGTGCAACAAAGAGTGGGAGGTGGTACAGAATTCCACCCATCTGGTGGGCATGGCCGGACCCTCGGTGGATGTTCAGCTGCTAGAGGACTCTCACCAAGTTAGCAAAGATGGTTGTAGCTGCAGCTGTTCCTTTCAGCGATGGTACCACCTGCCTTGCCGGCACATTTTGGCGCTGCTGCATACCAGCCAGCAACCTGTGGGTGAAGCCATGGTGTGCAGACGGTGGCAGAAGAAGTATCAGCACCTCCTGGGGCCCAATGGGGAGCTCCAGGACCGTGGTGTGATCCCACACACAGACCAGCCTGAAAAGCAAGGTCGGAACAATATGATTCAGGACCTAAGCAGAGAGCTGGCAAACTTGCTAATGCAGACCGAGGGCCCAGAGCTGGAGGAGCGCTGTTCTACCCTGCGCAAGATTGTGGACATCTGGGCTGTCCCCTGTCAGCCTCCTGAGTCCATTCAGCAGCCAGGAGACTTCAGGGACGTAGGCTGCCTCCCTTTCCTCTGGGGAAAACATGAAGAAGGAGAGGGACTCCCTCCTGCTGAAGCCACAATTCAGGATTGAATCACTTGCACTGGCACAATTGGACCAAACCCCTCTCCTAGGAAGTTTGCGAGTTCGGAGTGGGCAGGTCATGATAGGGGTCAGTGTTTTGACCAATGTCTTCCTTGGTAGGGATTGAAAGATTATTAAAAAAAAAAAAAATTATATATATAGGAGAGGGACCCCACTGTGAATCTGCCCCTTTTCAGCCCTCCCCTTTGGCATTCCATGGGCACTGCATTCATTGTTCAAAGCCAAAGTTATCTCCATACTGAAAGGTTACCTCTTTTTTCCCCAACCCCTGAGAGAAGTCTTCTTCCTACAGAGATGAACCCCTACCCCAAGACAGGATGAGACAAAATGGGCCTGGTAAAAGGGGCCTGTTTTCAGGAACAAAGAGAAGGAGAGTGAATCTTGTTTGTTGCTGCTCTTTATGAAGAATCTGTTATTTGTACCTATTTTTATTCATATTAAATAAAGTTGTTTTTTAAAAAAAAAAAAAAAAAAAAAAAAAAATTTCATTAAGTTATTTATTTATTTATTCTTTGGTGCCAGGGATTGTACCCAGGGTTGCTTAACCACTGAACCACATCCCAAGCCCTTTTTTTTTTTTTTTTAAATATTTATTTATTTATTTTTCGGTGGACACAACATCTTTGTTTGTATGTGGTGCTGAGGATCGAACCCGGGCTGCACGCATGCCAGGCGAGCGCGCTACCACTTGAGCCACATCCCCAGCCCCCCCAAGCCCTTTTTTAAAAATTTCTGATTTTTTTATTTTATGAGACAGGGTCTTGCTAACTTGCTTTGTGTTTCACTACATTTCTGAGGCTGGTCTTGAATTTGCAATCCTCCTGCCTCAGCCTCCTGAGTCACTGGGATCACAGGCATTTACCACTATGTCTGGCTAAGAGTTGCATCAAGTTTTGATACTGCTGAGACCTTTCTTCTCTTTTATTCCTCCCTTTAAGAAATTATGAAATGAGAAAAAATTCCAAGTGAAACACTTGGAAGTTTTTATCCTCTTTTTAGAGTAATTTAAGATACTTTTAGTGTCTTCCTATCATTTTCTGAACACACAAAATTCCAGTAAGAAATATAGTAGGAAACTAGATAAGCAGCAGAGAAACCCAGACCTTTTTGGCAGCTGGCATTACCATAACAATTTATTCATGTGATGCAAGTTCATAGTATTCTTCCAGATGATAGAAGTTGCTTGGGAGATATTTGAGGTTATGAATCCCAAAATCATGGAGTGTGAGCTAAGGGACTTTTTTACTAAGTATAAATTTGAAGTTTGGTTATTGATTTTTAAGTTTTGATCTCAGCTAATAAAATAGTATATTTTATTATATATAAATTCTACCTCAATAAAGAAAAATATGTACATCTTCTAAAAATTGTTTTTCAAAACTATTTCTTTTTCTAGGTCATAAATAAGGTTCATCTTAAGACAAGTCATGTTGTAAAGAGAGATGTTGATGAACACTTAAGAATTAAGACTATCTATGATAAAAGTATTGAAGAGTAAGTACACTAGTATTTTGTCATCTTTTTATTGTTAATCTAAATATTAAAGATATTTTCTTCTGTTGCCTGAAGTAATAAAGTCCATAGCTCAAACTTTAAAAAACACTAGTGTAGTTTTAAGATGGAATTAAGGAGGGGCTGGGGTTGTGGTTCAGTAGTAGAGCATTTGCCTAGGATGTGTGGAGCACTGGGTTCAGCACTGCATAAAAATAAATAAATAAAATAAAGGTGTTTAATCCATCTATAACTAAATATATATATGTGTATTTATAAAAAATGGAATTAAGCAGAAGATGTTTTTAGCTGAAAAGCCAAAGACCATAGGAAATGATTAAATTAACCTTAATCAGAACAAATATGAATCTTCCTGGATGTTATCAATAATAGATCAGGAAGACTTTTGCCAATAAGTAATTGGAGAAAATACTAACATAAACTATAATAAGAAAGTTTGCCAAATTATTAAACAGATTTTATGTAGTCTAAGAGGTATCAGAAAACAGGTGAATTATGAGTCTATAGTAGTTTATGAAGAACTATTAGAAGTAGTTTGTCTTTCCCTATCCTTAACATTCTCAGATGAATGAGATAACATGTGATCATACTTAGCCCTGTGGTTTGGCACAGAATGATCCTCAAATACTCACTGTGGTAAATGGGAGATTTTTGGAGACAAATACTGTTTCCACACAGCGTTCCTTGGGCCTTTGACAGATGGAATCTGAACAAATGAGAGTGCTTTGCCTCAAGAGTGGGAGTTCTTATGTTTTATGTCATTATTTTCAGGTTGCTCCCTGAGAAAAGATACCTTGTAAAGGTATGTAATAAATACTTATGAATTAGGACATTTAAAATTATATGTGTGTGTATATGTATATATATATATATGTGTGTGTGTGTGTGTGTGTATATATGTGTGTGTATATATATGTGTGTGTGTGTGTGTGTATATATATATATATATATATATATTTTTTTTTTTTTTTTTTTTTTTCCCCCAGTCCTGGGAATTGAACTCGGGGGGCAAGCTACAACTGAACTATGCCCCACCCCTTTTTATTTTTTCGAGACAAGGTACTGCCAAGTTGCTGCTGACTTCCAATTTGCAGTCCTCCTGCCCCACTCTCCCATAAAATATATAAATTCTACTTTAATCAAGAAAAAAAAAAAAGGTCTGGGGTTGTGGCTCAGGTAGAACGCTTGCCTAGCATGCATAAGAAACTGGTTTCAATCCTCAGTACCACATAAAAATTAAAATAAAGATATTGTGTCCACATAAAACTAAAAAATAAAAATTTTTTTAAAAACCCAGGACTTTTATGAATGATTAAATAAAAGATGTTGGTAGTGAATATATTTATCATTTTACCAAGTAGTTTTTGTTACACCCTCAATGAGATTTTGTCAGTATTTGGCATGAAATTAGTTGCCTTATTTTATAATTGATATTAAATCAGTCTTCTCCTTTTGTACTTCTTGCTCAAGTTTTTGGGAACGAGGCATGCTGGGGTAGGGTGAAAACGACAACTTTTGAAAAACGTTGAATACACCTTTCTCTTTGTGGGAATGTTCATTCTTTTTTTTTAATATTTAGTTTTCGGTGGACACAACATCTTTATTTTATTTTTATGTGGTGCTGAGGATCGAACCCAGCGCCCTGCACATGCCAGGCCAGCGTGCTACCGCTTGAGCCACATTCTCAGCCCCTGGGAATGTTCATTCTTCTGAAGATTAACTGACCTGATAGTGTGATATGCCAAAGTTGTTTATAAAGATGCAAACTTCATCAGATTTTTAACTGATGTGAAAGTCATACACACATACACACATTAAACCAATTCACTATAGGATAGAGAAATTGGTGAGTTTAAACCTAAGATTTTTTTTTAACATAATCTGCCCCTGAGAGAGTCTAAATCAGTCTTAAACTTGAAGTTATCTGGATTAATAATTAAGATTTATATTTTCTAATTTTTTATTTAAATGGAAGTAGGGAAAGAAGTTTCTGCCTAGTTCTCTTTTCCCAAATTCAACTAGAGAACAAGGAAATTTCTTTCCACCTAGGTTCACTCTTTGCTTACGCACTGCCACACAACCTTGGACTAGTATCTGTATTCCAGAATTGTAAGGTTTTTCTTTCTTGTCCTCTCAGTCATTAATATACTGTGCTTACTTATTTAAATATAATTTATCCCTTGACTATAATTCTGATTGTTTTTTTTTCCTTCTACCTATTATTTAGAACAAACTTTTCCCGCAAGCTATTTCTTATTTAGAGAAGACTTTTCAGGTTCGTAAACCTGCTGGCACTATCTTACTTAGCAGGTAGGTAACATTAAACACTGGTTGTTTTCTTCATTCATTTAGTACTCTGCACTCCTCATTCTACCAGCATGGCAATGTATAAGATTTATACTAGAATATTTTATTATATTGTTCTTACAGACCAAACTGCAACATATATAAAAAGAATGAAAAAGCCCCTGCTGGATAATTATTCTTTCCCTAATTTTCCATAATGATAGTCTACATAATCTTCTCCAAGGGTGGTATGGTCCTCTGTTCCCCAAACCCCCTTCATCTCTCCTTCACATGGCCACAGTATTAAATTCATGAAAGTATTTAGGTACTTGAAAACCTAGATCAGGGGATTCCCCACAGAACTAGAATTCCTTATTAGCCTATTTTTGTAACTTAAACAGTAACCTAATAAGGTTACTAGTGAAGTAACATAGCACTTACTAGTTTATTGCATTGTTTTTAACTGCTGTGAACTATTCTTTCTTACTTTTATTATTTTTTTTTTGTATTTAAACTTTCATATATAAATGTACCAAAGACAATGTGCAACAAACCAATACCTACGGAAAGAAAATGATCCTCATAGATACTGTACTGGTGAATGTGCACCACATACAAAGTGTGGACCAGTTATTGTGCCTGAGGAACATCTCCAGGTAATTCACCCTGCTTTTAGCAATGTTTTTTACTCTGTAGTCTAACCATGGGAGCACATTTGAATCTTTTCAGTGGGAAATTTTTATAGATTCAAATATAGAGCTTTAGTAAGTTTATTTTTCTACCAAAAGTATAATAGTTAGATATGCTGATTCTGTTTTTTCATTGCTTTTCAAGTGCATTTAATGACATTTACTTTCATTTGTTTTCTTCCCCATTTGTCTCTGAAGTGCTGAATCAGTTTAGCTTAGAACTTTATCCTTATTTTCCAGAACACCTTTGAGCACTTATATACTTACCTCAGTTTTTTTTTATTGTACTGAACATTGAACCCAAGGGTGCTCAACCACTAGCCAGTTGCTTATTGCCTTGCTAAGTTGCTGAGGCTGGCTTTGAATTCACAATCCTCCTGCCTCAGCCTCCTCAGTCACTGGGATTACAGGTGTGCGCCCCCGCGTCTGGCTTACCTTGGTTTTTTTAAAAGGGCAATTTGATATCCCTTAAGATATGCTTCAACCCAACTTACGCATTTATTCCAAAAGTACTAATAACTATGTGGGCACAATGGCACATACCTGTAGTCCCAGCTGAGGCAGGAGGATTGCTTGAGATTATGAATTTGAGACCAGCTGGAGCAACACAGTGAGACACTGTCTCAAGGGGAAAAAAAAAAAAAAAAAGTATTAACTATCTTCTGTGTGTTCAAGGGTGTTCTTTGTAAAACTATAAGTATACATATGTAGGCTATTAAATTATGTTATAACCATTTAATGGAATACTATGCAGTTGTTTTAGAACAAAGTAGATCTCAATGTACTAACTTGAAAAGATATTTAAGCTCTTAAATGAAAAAAAATTATCAATGTGTTTTATTGAAAAGTACAGATATACATAAGTTAAAAATTATGAAATAGTCTAGAGGAATGTGTATGTTAAAAAATCTGTACAAAAATCAAAATGTTAGTGGTTTCCTTTAAGAACTAATGGTAACTACACAGCTTTAGTAACAAAAACTACATGGTACAGCATAAAAACAGACATGAAGACCAGTAGAAGAGACAACCCACAGGCAACCCACACAGAAGCAGCCACAGTCATCTCATCTTTGACAAAGATGCCAAAAACATAAGGTAGAGAAAAGATAGCCTTTTTAAACAAATTGTGCCAGGAGAACTGAGTAGCCATTTATAGAATGAAATTAGACCCCTATCTCTTACCCTGCTCAAAATGGATGAAAGACCTAGGAATTAGACCAGATAACTTAGAAAAACAGGGTCAACACTCCAACAAATAGGCACAAGCACTGATTTTCTTAATAAGATTTCTGAATCACAAGAATTAAAACAAAAAGGCCGGGTGCAGAGGCACATGCCTATGTAGTCCCAGCGGCTTGGTAGGCTGAGACAGGAGAATTGCAAGTTCAAAGGCAGCCTCAGCAACAGGCAAGGCACTCAGCAACTCAGTGAGACCTTGTCTCTAAATAAAAAAATACGAAATAGACCTGGACATGTGGCTCAGTAGTCAAGTGCCCCTGAGTTCAATCCCTGGTATAAAAAAATACAAAAAGAATTAAAACAAAGAATAAGTGGAATGGCATCAAATTTAAAAATTTCTGCACATCAAAGGAAACAATTAAGAGCCTACAGAATGGGAGTTTGCTAGTTACTCTCTGAACAGAGGATATCCCAGAGTATATGAAGAATTCAAAAAACTTAAAATACCAAGAGCACAAATAACTTAGTCAATAAGTGGGCAAAAGAACAAAACAGACATTCTCAAAAGAAGTAAGCCAGGGACTGGGGTTGTGGCTCAGTGGTAGAGCGCTTGCCTGGCATGTGTGAGGCCCTGGGTTCAATCCTTAGCACCACATATAAATAAAGAAATAAAGTAAAAAATGGCAACTAAAAAAAATATATTAAAAAAAAAGAAGTAAGCCAAATGGCCAAAATATATGAAAAATGTTCGACATTTTTAGCATTCAGGGAAATAAAAATCAAAACTACACTGAAATTTCATCCCATCCCAATTAGAATGGCAACCCTCAAGAATGTAAATAACAAAAAACACTGGAGAGGATGTGGGAAGAAAGGAACACATAAATTGTTGGTGAGACGGTAAATTAGTATGACCATTGTGGAAATCAGTAGAGCAATTTCTCAGGAGACTAGGTAAGGAACCAATATATGACCCAGCTATTCAAGACTTATCCAAAAGAACTGGAATCAGTATACCATAACAATACATAATGTGTATAGCAGTGTAATTCACAAGAGCCTAGTTAGGGAACTAGCATAGATGTCATCAACACATGAACAGTTAAAGAAAATGTATCTATTCACAATGGAGTTCTATTCAGCCTTAAAAAAGAATAAAATTGTGTCTTTTGGTGATAAATCAATAGATCTGGAGAATATCACACTAAATAAATTTGTATAAGCCAGACTCAGAAAGCCAAGAGTCAAATGTTTTATAAGCTGAAGCTACAGAGAAATAAAGGGAATCTCGTGAAAATAGAAGGGATATCAGTAGTGTAGAGCTATAGGGGATCTGAGGGGAAGGGAAAAGAGGAAGAACTGGCAAATTAGGCTATATGCATGTATGAATATGTCACAGTAAATCCCATTTTATGTATAATTGTAATACACCAATGAAAAAAGTATGTGTATTTGTTTATATTGTAAATAAATAGAAGGTAGACCATATATTTTAGATTAGATTCCTTTGGAATTTTTTCTTAAGGTATTTGAAGCTAAGTGAAGGCACCTGTACAATTGTACAGGTTGGCATCTACAATTTGCTTACTCAGTTTTACTTAACTGTTTCAAATTTCTTGAGTGCACAAGGAGCTTTAGGGACATGTTTAAAATTTTAAACAGATTGTCTATTGTATCCCTATCTCTTTTGCCAAGGCATTTCCTAGATATTTTAAGACTGATTTCATTATCTTTTTTTTCTAAGAGTTTGTTCATTGCTTTTAATTTTCTTGGTTCTTCCAAGTTCTATTTCCTACTTCTTGAAAGTTCTGATTTTGTTTAATTAAGTAGATATTCATGAGAAAGAAGCTTAAAAATGTAAACTTTTTGTAATACCAGCTACTAATAGGTTAAAATAATTGAATTTTAAAATTATAAAGATATGTTATTGAAGCAAGGGTAAATAACATATACTTTCTATTAAGTGAAATGGGAGTGCCTGGGTCTTTTGTTTTTGTTTTTCTTCTTTCTGTAAGCATAGCTTAACCTAAAAAAATTACTGATTTTTTTCTAATTGTAATTTGAAGAGTCAAAGTAAGATTTGCCTAGAAAATACTAGAAACAAGTCTCTTACTACTGAGAGGGGTGAAAAAAGAAAACTAGAAACAAGGGTAATAATCATGGATGACTTTAATATTTTCTTTATATGGTTTTATATTATCAAATTTTTTAAATAAGATACATGGATTTCTTTACAATAGGAAATATATTTCCATTAACTAAAAAGTTTTTTATTAATTAATTTTGAAATAACTATAGCCTCAAAGAAAGTTGTAAAAATTGTGTATAGGACATTGTTCAGTGGTAGAGCATTTAGCATGATGAGACTGTGGGTTCAATCCCTCCCCCTCCAAAAAAAGTATATGGAAGTTTCATCACTAAGTTTTAGGGTTTTGAAACCTTTTTAATTTCTATCTTTTCTGCATATTAGTTTTTTGGCCTTTATAAAATAAATCATACCATATTTAGATATATACTGGATTCACTCTTAAGTTTATCTCTTTAGCTAACCATGTCTCTGGTCTGATTTTTCTGTTCACCCCTACTGGTGCAGCAATGTAGGGTTTGCCGAGGGGGTAAGTGGCCCTGTGGAGCAGTGGGTATGCTGGATCAAGAGGGTGTCCGAGATGCAGACTTTGTCCTTTATGTTGGTGCTCTGGCCACTGAGAGATGCCGCCATGAAAACATTATCTCTTATGCAGCCTATTGTCAGCAGGAAGCAAAAATGGACAGGTAAAGGTTTCTTTGAGATTTATTTTATAAGATCTAATCAGGGAACTCTTAAACCATATTTTTATTGTTACCATTACAGGAATTTTACATTTGACAATTGCTTCTAGTAGTAAGAAATAACATGCTGCCTGAGTTTAAAGGGTGCCCCCTCTTCCTCTGTGGTAGGACTGTTATTCATATTGGTAATAGAAGTTTTCTGGTCAGAATGAAGAATAGTGAAAAACTCATTTGACTTTTTCTTCTCCACTCCTCTTTCATTCTGATCCTATCTTTTTTACCCATAAACTCCAAAGAAAAAGTGTACTGTTAAGAGAATTTTCTTTCCAGGTGAATACTTCTGTAAAGAAACAACTCAGATGTTAATTGAGAATAATTTAATTGTCGTATCATTTGTTACATATGCTGCACTTAGCCAAATAATCACTTAACAATTCAGAAACTTCTTTGTTTTTCACAAATGATTTTAAAAAAATGTTCATGGTGAAGCAGCCTAGCCTTGAAATGAAAAGTTAGTATACATACAGAAGATTGCCTGTCATACACCAAGCAAATCAGTTAAAAAAAGCAGTAGAAACTGGACTGGATTTGTGGCTCAGTGGTAGAGCTCTTGCCTAGCATGCATGAGTCACTGGGTTTGATCCTTAGCACCACATAAAAAAAAAAAAAAAAAAAAAAAAAAACTAGATAAACAAAGGTATTGTGTCCATCTACAACTAAAAACATTAAAAAAAAAAGCAGTAGAAACTGATGCATGTCTCAGAATTGACTATATAGACATTCTCAAATTTAAGAGAGGGTAATGTGTCTAATTCATGTGCATGTAAGGACCATTGCTGCGGTGCAAAACATCCATTTATTGACTCCAACATAAAGAGCCATTTTTTTTTTCTATTGGTGTAATTTACTTGAAGATAAATTAGAAAACTTAGTTGAATCATGTAAACAATACGAAGAAAATGCTGGTATATGCTTCAGAATTGTAGTGTCAATCTTTTTGATTTTTTTGGCACTGGGGATTAAACCCAGAGGCATTTTACCACTTACCACATCCCCTGTTAATTTTCTATTTTGAGACAGGGTCTTGCTAAGTTGCTTAGAGCCTTGCTAAGTTGCCCAGTCTGGTTTTGAACTTGCCATCCTCTTGTCTCAGTCTCCAAAGTTACTAAGATTATAGATGTGTGCCGCTGTGCCCGGTTTGTATTGTCAATCTTAAAGGTACTTAAGGAAGTAAAAGTAAATGCATTATGAAAAGCAGTCTCTTAGTGTGATAAGATGTAATTGTTGACTGGTGAAATCAACTTAAGTCTTTAGACTGAATGTTGAGAAAGCTAAGTATCAACTATTGAGTATGTTGCTGTAGAAGAAAGTACTGTTTTTGCAGATTATGTATATGCTAGTATTCTTTTTTCCTTGAGGAGATGCCTTTAAATTTATAATTTATAATTATGAATGATGTCTTAATAGCAATGAAATTTGCTAGTTAAAGTATTAAATGAATAAGTTACTTGATAAAATGAGATATTTAAGAAAAGTGGATATCTTTGAGAAGTATACTTTCCCAAAAGGAGTGCTGCAAAATCATGTTTTTATTTTTACTTTAACTAAGCTATTCGTATCAAATGCACACAAAATCTTATTTTGAACTTATTAGAAAGGGTCAAAATAAGATTGCAAAGGAGAGTACCTAATATGAGTCCATATTTGTTTAATAAAAATCTATGTATGTATTTGAATGTGCTAAGAAAAAAGTCAGAAATAGGATTACTAGTCATCCCAGTTTGTCTAGGACTGCCCTGGTAGTATCATTTGTTAACACTGAAAGTCTCACATTCCAGGAACCCCTCAGTCCTGGGCAAACCAGGATGACTAGTTACCGTAAAATGGATACACATAATATTGTTGATGGAATTTAGTAAGTGTAGGGTATAAAACAGGTAATATTCACTTTTTTCTTTGTACATTCCAATATTGTGTTACGTTATAATATATACCTTTTGACAATGAGTTTTTATTACTTTTCTAAAAGACCCATTAAAATGAACCTTATGTATTAGAATAAGAAAGACATCCCTGGAGAAGTGAGAAGAAAGATATGAAATCCTGGATTGAGTCTAAATTAGTTAATCTCAGTTCAGCATCTCATAATGTGGAAAGTACCAAAAGTGTCTAGTTGTCTTCTGGTGAGAGAACCCAGCATAGGAGTCACACAAAGGAGAATCCCCTTAAGTGAGAAGTGTGTTTCATTGTCATTGTTATGTTTATTTATAGTTATATTTATTTACAGCACTTAATGTTTGGTTTGTTTGGTATGAATGAGTAGCTAAAATAATAAATGTTCTTTGTACCATGACTATGAAACTACTCACATCTAGGGAAAGATTTTGTTTTTTTCTGAGAATAGTATTGATGTTTATAGAATGAGCAGTACAATGTCTCCAGTATTTCTTTTTTGAATCTTTTTGAAGGAATCTTCCTTCAAAACTGGTGTATTTCATGAATTCATTCCATTATTATTTGAATGTCTAACATATTGCCAGCAGATGAGGTGAACAAAATACACATGTGCACCCACCTCATGGAATTTACAGATTTCAGAAGAAGACAGGTATTGGTTTAAATTTTAATTGTAGATATGTGATTTAAAATATTATACTTTATAGAAAAATACTTTGTACAGGATGTTGTAAAGGGGAGTAAAAGGAGAAGATACATTTCATTCAGTTAAGCAAGGAAAGCCTCTTTGAATAAGTGAAATTTTAGCTTTGACCTGAACATTGATAGGCTTTATCCAAGTAAAGAGGTTGGAGAAAAAAACTTATGTTAGGAAAAAGCATGTATACATTTTGCTGTCAGAGGTCACTTCAGTGGACACTGTGTTAGAAGAGGCAGACAGAACTATTACTTATTTTAAGTGCTGTGAGAGGTCCGTGAAGTAGCCACATGTGATGGCTCACTCCTGTAATCCCAGTGACTTGGGAGGCTGAGGCAGGAGAATTGCAAGCTTGAGGCCAGTCTCAGCAACTTAATGAGACCCTGTCTTAAAAAAAAACAGGGCTGAGGATGTGGCTCAGTGGTAGAGCATCCCTAGGTGCAATCCTAGAGTGCAAAAAGCAAAAATAAAAAGGAAGTCCCTGAAGGCTTTTAAGCCTAGCAATGACATATTTTATATTTTAGAAGTCACCGTGCAATGTTTTGATAACTAATTTATCTTCGTACTTTTTCTAAGTCTGTTGCTATCAAGTATAAAGAAATGTACTGAATTTTTATTTAAATGAAGTGTATCTTCTTTATAAATAAGGAAATATAGTTGGTGAGGTTTGTAGTATTTCTGTGGTAAATGTTAGGAAAAAAAATGTAGAACAATCTTCATGTTCCTTAGCATTGTCGGTTTACCACAGCTTTTGAAAGACAAGTAGGTACATGGTAGAAGTGATTTAATCACCCTGGGTCCTAGTATGGTACTGAATTCTCCAGTTCTAGGCACACAGAGAGATGTAAAATTCTGTAGATTCTACAGTGTGTACAACTTGAAAGAAGATGATGGGAAGGTAAAAGTATGTATGTGAATGTAGGCATTTTGGCAGCAGAAGAAAAGGAAAGATGGAAATTAAGGTTGAGCAATTTTCAGCAACCTGAATGGTTTATTGCCCCATTATATATCTGTTTTCCCTGTCTACTTAGTTGTCTCTATGCCTGAAAATATAGGGAATGCTAAAAATCAAATACTGGTTTTACAATAAAATAGTACTAGAATGTATGTTTTTTAGTTTATTCCTTTTTTGGTATTACATATTTTAATTTACACTAATATATAATTAACTGACCATATATCCTTTTATGGAAATAGATTTTCCTTTGTCATGCCATAGGAAAGCAAAGGGTACATGTCTTGAGAGTAAAAGATAGTGAAAGTTAGCCATAAAATTACATTGAAGGGCTGGGGTTGTAGCTCAGTGACAGAGCACTTACTTACACGTGTGAGGCACTGGTTTGATCCACAACACCATAAAAAATAAATAAATAAAATAAATATATTGTGTCCATCTAGGGGCTGGGGATATAGCTCAGTTGGTAGAATACTTGCATCACTTGCACAAGGCCCTAGGTTCAATCCCCAGCATCAAAACAAACAAACAAACAAAAAAAAGATATTGTATCCATCTATAACTAAAAATTTTTTTTAAAGATTTCAAAAAATTATATTGAATATTAAATAAAGGTTTTTCTGTCCTTGAGCAGTTTTTCATAGAGAATCAAAGATTAGTAAATATAGTAATAAATATTGTTCTGGAATATAATAAAAATTCAATGTCTATTTTAACAGGCCAATAGCAGGATATGCTAACCTGTGTCCAAATATGATCTCTACCCAGCCTCAGGAGTTTATTGGGATGCTGTCCACAGTGAAACATGAGATTATTCATGCCCTGGTAAAGCTGTTACCTACTCTTCTTTCCTTCATGCTTTAATTTTCTGCTTATTGTGTTCTTATTTTGTTGCATATTTTAAAATTTAAGATTATGTGAATTCTTACATTTTTGTTCAGTAAAACCTGATTAATTAGGTCTCTGCTAATAAAGAATTTTTAATGATAGGATAATAAGTAGGTTGAATTTTTCTATCTAATATAATTAGATATTTGATCTATTCAGTAAATAGGACTTGGGGAGAATGATTAAGCTTCTTCTGAAAAGAATTTAGTAACTTAGAAAAATTACTTTCCTCTAGAATATTTGATATGCTGATACAGCTCTTAGGAAAGCTAATTTGTAAAAGCCCTCTTGGTCTAACATGGGCTTTTTTTCCTCTTTTTTATTTTGTGTATGTATGCATGTGTCTGATACTAAGAATTGAACCCAGGGGTACTCTATCAATGAGCTATATCCCCAGCCCTTTCTGTTTTTTTGTTTTGAGACAGGTTATTATTACCAAGTTGATGAGGCTGACATCAAACTTGTGATCTTCTTTTCCTAGCCTCCTGAGTTGCTAGGATTACAGGTGTATGCCATCACTCTGGGCCATTTGGGCTTTCTAAATATATATGTACTAACTGATTCAGAATTTCTGTATTCCTTTTCCCCAATTTGTCCAAAATATTAAATTTTACCATATGCCTATGGGATTTAAAGAAATTGCCTAAAACCCTAGGAAAAGTTCTCTGATACTATTTAAGTATGTTTAGGAAATGGAGGGGAACAAAATATACTTGTTAAGAGAGAAAGGGTCACACAGACATAGGTCTGAATTTTCTTAGCTGTATGATTAAAAAATTTTGGGGTTTGGTACAAATTGGTTAGCCTTTGGTAGCCTCAGTTTCATTTATAAAATGAGGAAAATAATAGTACATACTACAATGAATTTTATTTCTTGAAAGTTAAACAAGATAGTACGTATAACTGGTGTAGCACCATCCTATATGTAGTAAGCTATAATAAAATTAGTGGCTATTATTTTTCTTATTTAGTGAGCTATCATGTATGACCTTGAAATATAAGTTTGTCTTTCAATTATCAAACATACTGATTGATAAAGTGAAACTCTAATGTAACTAGATTATAGTCATGTTCTTCACATAAGGAGATACTAAAATGAAATGTTTGTTTGGGCATGGTGGCACATATCTGTAATCTCAACTACTTGGGAAGCTGAGGCAGGGAGATCACAAGTTCAAGGCCAGCCTGGGCTACTAGTGAGACCCTGTCACACAAAAAAAAAAAAAAAAAAAAAAAGTCTGGGTATGTAGCTCAGTGGAAAAGCACTGCTAGTTTCAGTCCCCAGTACCAAAAATAAAAAAATAAAAAAGGGCTGGAATGTTCAAAAAAGTATAGCCTTTGTCTATCATATGCGAGGCCCTAGGTTTGATCCTTAGACCAAAAAAAAAAAAAAAAAAAAGAAGAAGAAGAAGAATGGAGCAAGAGGGGGAAGAGGAAGAAGAAACATGTAGAGATAAAAGAATAATCTGGACTCCATTACTCATTCTGGCAAACTTTGAATGACACAGAATCCACAATTATATCAGCAAAGAAGGTTGCCAAAGAAGTTAAGTAGGTGATCACTTACAATTGATAGCTACTAGGTTATGAACTAGATTATATTTTCTATTTATAAAACATGAAAGTAGCTTTGTTTTAGTTATTAGATTAGGAAAGAAAGCAAGAAAAAGAATCTCACTAATGAAATAGAAGATACCAAATGGCATTAATTTTTCCCCTTTTCTCACCTTGTTGATGGAAGAGGGGATGGAGAATGGGAATTTGAATATTTTATATTAGGTATTGATTATCTCATTAAGATTGAAGACTTTTTGTTGTTGGATATTGCTTGTGATATTGGGGATTGAACCTAGGGGTGCTCTATCTCTCAGCATTCTGCCCAGGCTTTTTTTGTGTGTGTGTGGTGCTGGAAATTGAACCTAGGGCCTTGTGCATATGAGGCAGGCAATCTACCAACAGAACTATATCCCCAGCCCCATCCCACCCCCTTTTTTTTTTTTTGAGTCAGGGTCTGGCTAGGTTGCCCAGGCTGGCCTTAGCCTTCTAAGACCCTGGGATTATAGGCATGTGCCATGATTCCTGGCCAGTTTAAGACTCTTTTTTCTCCCCCCTTTTGGTACCAGGGATTGAACCCAGGACGCTTAATCCCTGAGCCACATCCTCAGCCATTTTTATGTTTTATTTTGAGAAAAGGGTCTCACTAGGTGCTTAGCGCCTTGTTAAATTGCAGAGGCTGGATTTGAATTTGCCTTCCTTCTGCCTTAGCCTCCTGAGCTGCAGGAATTACAGGCATGCAACATCACACCTGGCAGAATGACTTTTTCATAGAAGGTTTTCCTCTTAAAATCCTGAAATTTATAGGTCTAATACCCAGTATTACAAAAATCCTGAGATTTATGAATAAAGGATACTAAAAAGTCCATGAGAGTATATTGCTGTGACAGAGCCTTAGGCTGCTGGTACTTCTGATAGCCATGAAAATCCTTTAGTCTAGGTGCAGTGGTACATGCCTATAATCCCAGCAGCTCAGGAGGCTGAGGCAGGAGGATTCTGAGTTCAAAACTAACCTTAGCAACTTAGCGAGGTACTAAGCAACTCAGTGAGACCCTCTAGATAAAATATTTAGAAAGGGGTTGGGATGTGGCTCTGTGGTTAAACACCCCTGGGTTCAATCACTGGTACCAAAAAAAAAAAAACGAAAGAAAGAAAATCCTTTTAAAAAAATAGCAATGACTACTACCTTCTCAAAACTAGAGAAGAGCATATGTTTAACTAAGTAATGATTTCTTTCTCTGCATATTTGATCATATAGAAATGTACATTTTCATAGTAATTTTTAATTAAATTCATCTATTTTATTTTAACCAGTGTCAGGCTTGACCATACAATTCAGTGTACTGCTTTCATCATTTCATCTCTTGCCCAGCATTCAGAAATGATAGATGATAGGTTCTCAAACAAGGAAGAAGGCCAAAATAACTTTAAAAAGCAGACAAACAGCCAGGCATGATGGTGCACACCTGTGATCCTCCTGTTTCAGGAGGCTGAAACAGGAAGATCACAAGTTCAAAGCCTGTCTCAGCAACAGCGAAGTACTAAGCAACTCAGTGAGACCCTGTCTCTAAATAAAATACAAAAATGGACTTGGGATGTGACTCAGTGGTTAAGTACCCCTGAGTTCAATCCCCAGTCCCGGTACCAAAAAAAAAAAAAAAAAAAAAAAAAAAAAACCAGAGGAATTAAAGAACACAGAAAATGCTCTTTGGTTTGTGATTTAAAAGTGCTAATAGTGCCTAGATGAATTATAGCACAGTCATTGCTATTCATTGTATTTATACTGAAAGTAATTTTAAAATATATAACACATTTTGGAAAAACTTTTATTAAATATTTACTTTAAATAGTTAGAATTTAGAATTCATAAACATGGCCCACTTAATCATAGTTTAGTTGCAGCCTATGAGAAGTTCCTGCGTTCGCCTGATGCTGTTATGTATTTATATCAGTGCTTTCTTTTGATAGCAGACATGTTATGATATCTGTAATCAGACTTGATATTTTCACGGTAAGACATTTCAAACTTTTTCTTATAGGGTTTCTCTGCTGGGCTCTTTGCATTCTACCATGATAAAGATGGAAATCCTCTAACTTCAAGGTTTGCAGATGGTCTCCCGCCTTTTAATTACAGGTATTTACTATTTTTATTTTCTTCTTTTAGAGGATGCTAAGACAAAAATCAGAATCATAGTATGTTGTTAGGTGTTAAATAACAGTGTCTTTATGGATAATCTAAGGAAACTAACTGTACATAGTAAAACAAGATAGGATCATTTAGCCTCATGACCTATTCAAAGAGCCAGGACTCTTTTACCAGGCTAGGCTCTTTTCACAATATTGTGCCTTATAGTACAGTCAGGCTGTGGTAAAATGTGGGTTGATTATATTTTGCCTTTTTAACAATTATTGCCTGTGCATGGCAATATTTACATGTTAATTGATATTTTATTTAGTTTAGCAGATTAGTGGTGATCCAGAGGTTCAGGGCCTAAAATATGCTGTAGTTAGAAAACTGAAAAGGTTTATCAAGGATTTTATAGTGGGATTGGAGGTTTAGATCAGGGATATAACATTTGCCTAGTATGTTCAAGGCTTTGGGTTTGATCTTAGCACTGGGGGGAAAAAAAAGAATTTTATAGATAATATCAGTTTTAGAACTATAACTGTTTGCATGCATTTATATAAAAATAAGTCTCTAAATTAAAAGCACATATCTATAAAAACACTTGTACAAAATATTCATCATGATTTTGTTATTAATAGTCAAACCATATAAATCACCAAAAATATAAAAGCTGCATCAGTAATAGAATAGGTAAATTTGTGATATATTCATATAACTAAAAACTACATAGCACTAAGAAAGAAAACACTATTGGCTGGGATTAGCTCAAAGGTAAAGTGGGTACATGTGGGGCTCTGGGTCAATCCCCAGCACCAGAAAAAAAAAGAATATACTTATGCTATATGCAGTAATGTGGAGGAATGTCGCATTCCTCGAAACTAAAACACTCAGGGTCACTCCAGGTAAACTGGGCTGCATGAAATAACCACCCAGAGACAGACAAATACCTTTTTCTTTGGGGTCCTGTGATTGCTCCTCTGACCTTAAGGGCTCGCAAAAAGACATACAAGCAAATACTCTACAACTGAGCTACTCCCCAGCCCCATATTAGATTTTTGAAGATGTGGCCAAGTTCATGATGGATGATAGCATGAATGCTTGCTACCATCATTACCAGTATTGAATATTATAGGTCATATTTTAGGTTTATCTGTTGAATAAAGATGTTATGTCATTATTATATTCAGGACTACTAGTTTTATTTTCTTTGTCCAATCTTTTGGGTTAGTTTTCTTTTTCTAATTACTTTGTATTAATATCTAGAGATATTAATCCTTTTTCATGTTGCAAATATTTCTTCTATCTACTTTTGTGTCTTTTTACTTCATTTGTCATGCATGCATACATACATGCAAGTGAGTAACATCTCTTTTAACTACAAAATAGTGCTTACAAGCTCATAGGGTTGTTCAAAAGATTAAATTTGAAAATTCCTTTCATGGATATGGGATAGTGTAAGTTCTCAAATATTTTAATTTCATATTGATACTCATGAATACTTTTATTTTTAAAGTAGTAGTACGTTTGCAGAATGACCGTCTTTCTATTCTATAATTACAGTCTTGGATTATATCAGTGGAGTGATAAAGTAGTTCGAAAAGTAGAAAGATCATGGAACATTCGAGATAATAAGATAGTTCGTCACACTGTGTATCTGCTAGTAACACCTCGTGTTGTTGTGAGTATTATTGAACTTCTTTATTTCTCTCATGAACCATCTTCCTTCATTATAATACTTGTTTTATTAATGACTATTGTTTAAGAATTTATAATTAAATTTCAGAGCCTAAAGTAGAATCAGTAGTATAAAGGCAGTGCAGTAAAGTTATAAGCCAGGAGAAAGATGAGGAAGTAGAAATTTGACATTGACATTCATGATTCCTATCATATACACTGCTTTAAG
The DNA here is from genome assembly GCF_021218885.2 of Marmota monax. NCBI lineage: Eukaryota > Metazoa > Chordata > Mammalia > Rodentia > Sciuridae > Marmota > Marmota monax. The sequence goes on along the minus strand of NW_026693473.1, from coordinate 6,787,131 downwards.
GAAGTGCTGCCTCTGTAATGATACCTTTTAGGATCATTGTACTATTTCTGTAATTGTTTATCATTTCATTTGAGGGTTTGTATTAGTCAAGGGTCTGCAGAGAAAGAGAGACAAACAGAGTGTGAGGGGTGGAAGTGGAGGAAAGAGAGATTCTTTTAAGGAATTGTCTCACACAACTGTAGAAGTTTGGAAGATCCGAATCTGATGAGGTAGGCAAGCAGACTGGAGACTCGGGGAAGAGTTACAGTTTGACTCTAAAGACAGAATTATTTCTTGCTTGCAGGTCAGTCTTTGTTCTGTTTAAGCTTTCAATGGGTGCTTGAGCCCACCCATATTTTATGGAGGACAGTCTGCTTTTAGCTTAGGGTCCACTGATGTAAATATTAATCTTGGGCTGCGGTTATAGGTCAGTAGTAGAGCACTTGCCTCACACATGTGAGGTACTGGGTTTGATCCTTAGCACTACATAAAAATAAATAAATAAAGATATTGTGTCCATCTATAACTAAAAAAAAAAAATAGGAATATTAATCTCATCCAATAAAACACCTTACAGTAGTATCTAGAATAGTGTTTGACTAAATATCTGGGCACTGTGTCCCAACCAAGTTGACAAATTAAATTAACCATCACAGGATTCCCCATTTTTTTGATGACAGAAAGCTATTCTGCCTCCACTTTTCTTTTACACTCACATCTCTCTGCCTTCTAAACTCTTTCAGTGTTCTTGGGCTATTTTCCATCCCTAGAAATCTCTAACTCAAAAACAGACAAAATCCAATAAGTAAATTTGTTTTCTACTCAATAACATTTTTTTTTGCTGAGTGTGACACATACCTGCAATCCCAGTGATTATGAAGAATCATAAGTTCAAGTCCAGCTTGGGCAACTTAGCAAGATACTGTCTTAAAATAAAAAATAAAAAGTGCTGTGAATGATGATGATGATAATAATAGCCTGAATAGCTTTTTTCCCCTACAAAATATACTTCCATAACAATTTACACCAGTAATAAAATTATTCTTGAGAGAGCAAGGGTAGCTATACTTAAACCAAATAGACTTTAAGTAAAAAAAAGGTATAGGAAGACAAATAGGTATATTATATAATGACAAAGGGGGTCACTTCATCAAGAGGATATGACAGTTTTAAATCTATAAGTACCTAACTTAAAAGCACCTGATCGTGTAAAACAAATATTACTCTTTCTGAAGGGAGAGATAAATTGTAATACAATAATAATACGAAGCTTTAATACTCCACTTTGAACAATGGACTAATCACCCAGACAGAAAATTAATAAGGAAACATTGGACTTGAACAGCACATTAGGCCAAATGGTACTAAGAGATATACAGAACATTCCATTCAACAGCAATAGAATATACATTCCTCTCAAGGGTATTCTCCAGAATAGATCACACGTTAGGGCACAGAAAAAGCCTTAGAAAGTTTAAGAAAAGTCAGTCATATCAAGTACCTTTCTAACCACAAAGATGTGAAATAGAAATTAATAACAGCAGGAATTTTGGAAATTTAAAAATACTTGTTGGAACAATATATTCCTGAACTACCAACATGCGTTGATAAGGAAATAAAGGGGAAATTAAAAACATCTCAAGATATTGAAATATCTTTAAATAAATGAAAATGAACATAGAAAATACTATAATTTACAGGATATAACAAAAGTGGTTCTAAGAGGAAAGTTTATAGCAAAAAAACAAGTACATCTAAAAAGAAGAAAGAAGCTGAGCATGGTGGCACTCGCCTGTAATCCCAGTGGCTCAGGATACTGAAGCAGAAGGATCAAGAGTTCATAGCCAGCCAGCCTTAGCAACTTAGTGAAGCCCTAGTTAACTCAGTGAGATCATTTGTCTAAATAAAATATTTTTTAAAAGGGCTAGGGCTGTGGCTTAGTGGTTAAGCACACCTGTTACAAAAAAAAAAAAAAAAGAAGAAGAAGAATTAAAATAAACAACTTTGCATTATTCCTCTAAGAACTAAAAAAAGATGAACAAATTAGACCAAAGTGAGCAGAAGGAAGGAAACAATAAAGAAGAGAGTAAAAATATGTGAAGTAGACACTAGTAGACACAAAAGATCAATGAAGGGACTGGGGTTGTGGCTCAGTGGTAGAGTGCTCGCCTAGCACATGTAAGGCCCTGGGTTTGATCTTCAGCACCACATAAAAGTAAATTAATAAAAAATAGGTGTTGTGTCGAACTACAATAAAAAATAAATTTTTTAAAATCAGTGAAACTTAAAATTATTTTTTTGAAAAGATAAAATTGACAAAACATTAGCTAGACAAAGGAAAGAAAGGAAGAAAACTGAAATAAAGTAAAAATGAAAGAGGAGACATTACATCTCATCACAGAAATACAAAGGATCATAAGAGACTACTGTGAACAGGTATATGCCAATAAATTTTTTGGGGGGGAATACCAGGGGATTGAACCCAGGGGGGCTTAACTACTGAGCTACATCCCCAGTCCTTGTTATTTTTTCTTTTGAGATGGTCTAAGTTGCTTAGGGCCTTGCTAAGTTGCTGAGGCTGACTGAACTTGCCTTCCTCTTGCCTCAGCCTCCTGAGTTGCTGAGATTACAGGTTGCTGCAGTCTGGCTGGGCACAATTCAGGAGCCACTTGTCAAAAGAAATGAACTTTATTTTTAGAACACACACACTGCACCACACAGCTCTTCAGGAATTCCCTCAGAGCCCAGCTGCCACCACTGGCTTCCCACAAGCCTCTCAACCTCCCCCATTCCTCCTGCTCTTGAGGCCGATTGGCTGGGTTGCATGGGCGGAGCCAAAAAAAAAGTCCCCCAATGAGCAGCTCCGTGGTCTGAAAGGGCGGGGAAACAGCCTAATGAGCATCACCGCAGAGGAACCAATCAGTTGGCAGCTAGAAGTTTGCCAGGGCCGCTGTGAGCCAATCATCAGCTGGCAGCTGGAAGTTTGCTAGCAGCTGGAAGTTTGCTGGGGCCCCTTTGGCTGTGGCTCTCAACATCTCCCCCTCTCTGTTTAAACAACAAGCATGTGGCTTAGGGACCATGCCTGCCTTAGGTTGTCCAATACTACATATAGTCCTTACCCGTCATTGGATGAGCTGACTTCAAGGCGTCAGCCTCCTGTATTAGGTTGGTACCATTGCAATTGGATCTTACCCGTCATTGACTACTGGTCCAGCATACAGCCACACCTGTGGATAGGTCTTTGTACCAGCGGGGGGTGAGGTTCTTTGCCTCACCTCTGTTGGCCCCCAAATTTTAGTTGAACGACCATCACAAGGAGAAGGGAGGAAGATACACCAAGTCAATTGACGGTTCCTTTTGGAAAAATTGTACCACCGATGACACCATCAGCAAAAATACCCCAACACTACCACAAGTCGCTGCAGGGCACATACAGGGCACATACAGGATTGCCTGGAGCCCTTAGTTTGGGCAATGATTTAGCAGATAAAACTACACATGACATACATATTTTCTCTACACTAGAAGAAGCTACAAATTTTCATAAAAAGTTCCATGTCAATGCTAATACTTTACAAAAGCGTTTTAAAATAACTAAGGAACAAGCTAGACAAATAAAACAATGTCAAAATTGTGTGACCTTTTTACCACAAGTTAATCTTGGAGTCAATCCTAGAGAACTGATACCTAACCATATTTGGCAGATGGACGTCACACACTGCCAGAATTTGGAAAATTAAAATATTTGCATGTTACAGTTGATACTTCTTCCGGATTTTTGATGGGCTCCCTTTATGCCGGAGAAAAAACTAAAGATATTATAGCTCATTGTTTACAAAATTTTGCCACTGTGGGCGTTCCAAAACAGTTAAAAACAGATAATGCCCCTGGTTATACTTCTACCTCTTTTAAACAATTTTGCTCATCATTTGGCATTACTCATATAACAGGAATCCCATATAATCCACAGGGACAAGGCATAGTTGAAAGAGCTTGGTGCTGATAACGCCAAGGTCGCGGGTTCGTTCCCCGTACAGGCCACCAAATGCCGCAGTCTGGCTGGGCACAATTCAGGAGCCACTTGTCAAAAGAAACGAACTTTATTTTTAGCGCGCACACACACACACACACACACACACACACACACGGCACCACACAGCTCTTCAGGAATTCCCTCAGAGCCCAACTGCCACCACTGGCTTCCCACAAGCCTCTCAATCTCCCCCACTTCTCCTGCTCTTGAGGCCAATTGGCTGGGTTGCATGGGCGGAGCCAAAAAAAGCCCCCCAATGAGCAGCTCCGTGGTCTGAAAGGGCGGGGAAACAGCCCAATGAGCATCACCGCAGAGGAGCCAATCAGTTGGCAGCTAGAAGTTTGCTGGGGCCGCTGTGAGCCAATCATCAGCTGGCAGCTGGAAGTTTGCTGGGGCCCCTTCGGCTGTGGCTCTCAACAACAGGTGATGTCACTGCACTCAGTTGTGCCAACAAATTTGATAACCTAAAAGAAATAGATAAATTCCTATAGTTAATATTGCTAAAATATCCATGCTACCCCAAACAGTTGCAAATTCAGTGCAACCCTGATCAAAATTCCAATATCTTTTTTCACAGAAATAGAAAAAAAAATCCTAAAATTCATATGGAACCACAAAATAACTCCTAATTGCCAAGGCAATCATTTGTAAAAAGAACAAAGCTAGTGGCATCACACTACCTGATTTCATAGTACAGGAGTCCCCACTTTGGCTGAGGTCTTACTTTTTATCCCTAGTCTTAAGTCCAAATATATTAAATGGAAAATTCTAGAAGTAAATAATTTATAAGTTCTAACTTATAATATAGTATATTGTTATAATTGTTCTATTTTATTATTACTTATTAATCTCTTCCTTTTCCTAATTTATAAATTAAACTGTATCACAGTTTAATATGTATATATAGGAAAAAAACATAGTATAGGTCCAGTACTATCTGGATTTCAGGCATCTACTAGGGGTCTTGGAATGTATCCCTTACAGATAAGGGAGAACTACTGTAGTAATTCAAACAACCTGTACTGGAATAAAAATAGAAACACTAGGCAGTGGAGCAGAATAGAGAGCCTAGAAATGAACCCAGGCATATATGGTCAGTTGATATTTTACAAAAGTGCCAAGAATGCCCAATGGGAAAAAGGTAATCTCTTCAATAAATGGGGAAACTAGATATCCATATACGGAAGAATAGATTTGGACCTTTATCTGATACTTTATGCAAAAACAACTCAAAATATATTAAACTCCTAGAATAAAACAGTGGGAAAATTACACAACATTGGTTTGGGAAATAACCTCAGAAGCACAAACAACAAAAACAAAAATAGACAAATGGAATTATATCAAACTAAAAAGCTTCTGGCTTTCCTCTTTTGGACTGCACAGAATAAGCTCTTGGGTCTCTGAGACCCAAAAATTGAGAGGTTCTTTGCACCCAGGAGGCTGTGGCCTTTGACTCTATAAAATGAATATATTAAATTACAATATAAATGCCACAGATATTGCTTGTATTACCATGAGAAAAATAGAAAGAAGGAAACTCTAGAGTCTCATGAATGTTCGAGAGGGGGGTGGGGGTGTTGGGGGTGGGGGATTGGCCTGAAGACTAAGGTCTACCATAAATAGCACTATGCTGAGAAAATACAAATGAAAACAACTATCAAGATGCATGAAAAGAGAAATGCCAAACAAAAGAATGATGACAAGACTCCACAGGGAGCAGTACCTTCTTATCTACTGGACAGAGAAGGACAGTCCCAAGCAAAAGTACTTTCCAGCATGGTTATGCAAAACAGAAAAGAGACATCAGGAAACTAGTCAGTCCCTCTGCCCAAAGTTCATGCCCAGGGAGAAACAGAAGTATTAAAAGTTGTTTAAATAGTAAAGAGAAAAAAGAAGGTATAGAGGAGGATGGCTGCTAGAGTCTGCTTTGTTGGATATGACTTTATGAGAAAACCACCTAAATTTAAAAGATTCATTAGAACAAGGGGCTTACATTTCAAGAAGACCCATGAAACACATCCTGAATAGAAAGCCATCTATTGCCTATCAGTACTTGATGTGAAAAAGTATCCTTCATAGCCACTATGTTCAACTTCAAATGTTATTACCAAAGATACTGCCATTGAGATAAACATGAGTCATTTGGGCCTTGTGATACAAAGAAGCAAGGTTATTTGGTGGAAATTATGCCCAAGTTATCAACAGTCCTTGAAAGTGATGGACTTAAATGTAGACTCACTGGTTTGACAGCAGTTTTATACACATAACTCCTTGTTTTAATTATTGAAGACTATGATCAGGGAAACCACCATTACTATGATGTTTCTGAATGCTACCAAGTAGTCTTACATCTCTGTAATCAAGAGAACTATTTGTTAAATTGTAGAAAACATTAAAATGTTGAAAAACATCTGTACACCAAAGGAAACAGTCAACAGTGGATTGGGAGGGAAAAAGTCATCATACTACAGTGATACATGCATACCCATGTTTACAGCAGCACAATTCACAATAGCCAAACTATGGAACCAGCCTAGGAGTCCATCAGTAGATGAATGAATAAAGAAAATGTAGTAGATATACACAACGGAGTTTTATTCAGCCATAAAGAAAAATGAAATTAAGTCATTATGTTAAGTGAAATAACCAAACTCAGAAGGTCAAGGGTCATATATTTTTCTCTCATATGTGGAAGCTAGAGAGGAAAAAGGGAAAGAAAGGTGGGGGCTAGGGATCTCATGAAAATCAAAAGATGATCTTTAAAGGAAAGGGACCAGAGGGTGGGAGGCAAGGAGGGTGTGGGGAAGTGCTGGGGAATGATACTGGCTATATTACATTGTTATATAATGTAACATGTACAGCTATGTAACAACAAATTCCATCATTATGTACCACTGTAATGCACCAATAAAAAGGCAGAAAAAAGGTATTGTAATAGAATACAACTAATATAAAAAAATTTAAAGAATAAAAGTCATCAAAGTATACTGATACATGCATACCTATGTTTTAGCAGCACAATTCACAATAGCCAAGCTATAAACCAGTTTAGGTGTCCATCAGCAGGTGAATAATGGATAAAAAAATAATGTAATATATGTACACAATTGAGTTTATTCAATCATAAAAGAAATAAAATTATGTCATTTTCAGGAAACTGGATAGAACTAGAGACCGTTAAGCAAAATAAGTCAAACTCAGAAGTTTAAATGTTGTATGATTTCTCTTCCAAGTGGAAGCTGGAGCGGAAAAAGAAAAAGAAAGCAGGGGTGGGGACATCTCATGAAAATCAAAAAGAGATCAGTAGAACAGAGAAAAGAGATCAGGGAATGGGGAAGGGGAGGAAGGGAGGATGTGCTGAAGAGCAATATTGGCCAAATTATATTGTTATATATTGTATTCATTTATGAATATGTAACAGCAAATCCCATCATATGTACAATTATAACACAGCCATACAAAAATGTAAAAAGAAATATATATATGTGTATATATATATATATGTATATTAATTTCCTAGCAAAGAAGAATGTAGCACCATCAAAATTTAATTATATTAAAAACTATATTTAAAAAAAAAATTCTCTCTTCTTACCAAAGTAATTTTTTAATATCTGTTGTATTCATGGAATAAAGAGTTTGACATTATCTAAAAGTACTTTTGTGGGATTTTTATTTTTCTGATTCTTAGGATGAAGCACGAAAACATTTTAATTGTCCAATTCTAGAAGGAATGGAACTTGAAAATCAAGGTGGTATGGGCACTGAACTCAACCATTGGGAAAAACGGTTATTAGAGGTCAGTTTATTTTTAAGTTTTACTAGACTTTTTTTTTTTTTAAGTAATTCATACTCATGGAAAAAGATATTTAAACAGGTTCCTCTTTAGCTCTTAAAATCCAAATTAATTTAAATCTTAAATTCCAAATGTAATTGCTAAGCTTGTCTTATATCCTTCCTTAAATATTGTCTAAATTTATGTATATACACATACACACAGAAGTTTTTCTTTTTTTTTCCAATTATCTCTCTATTTATTTATTTTTGCATTATGATTCTTAATACACCTTTATACCACAATTTATCATATCTCTAATTGTATATAAGGTATGTTGACACCAAATTCACATCTTCATACATGTATTTTGTATAATGAAGAAGTTTTTCTTTATGAACTCATACAACTTTTTTAACTTAATGATATTCTGTAGACATCTTACTAAGGCAATACAAATGCTTCTGCTATAATGCAACATATACTTTCACCTTTTTATACTGAGCTCAGTGGCACATGCCAGTAATGCCAGTGACTTGGGAGGCAGAGACAAGAAGATCACAAGTTCAAGGCCAGCCTCAGCAATTTAGCAAGACCCCATCTCAAAATAAAAAAGGACTGGGAATGTAGTTTAGTGGTAAAGTGTCCCTAGGTTCAATCCCCAATACTAAAAAATAAAAAAAGAGTTTATTCTTCAATATGATACCCTAAAAATAACTAAACTTGTGGGAAAAACAAGTATCCAGAACACTAACAAAAACATAAATCATAATTACTAGCTCAATTTTAAAAGACATTAAATTTCCAATAAATACAGCCTTTTGTCTACTCTAGTATTTCTTTACTTTGAACAACAACAGACCTATAATCACAGCTACTTGGATTTCAAAGGAGGATTTGCAAGTTCCAGACCAGCATAGGCAACTTGGAGACCCTATCTCAAAAATTTAAAGTAAATAAACAAAAGGGCTAGAATGTAGCTCAGTGATAGAGTACCCCTGGGTTCAATTTCCAGTACTGCAAAACAAAAACAAAAATATCCACAACAACTACAAAACAACAACAACAACATAAAAAAACTAGCAATGGGTAGCTGGGTGGGGGATTGTAAATCTTGAGTAAGAGGGACAAGAGTAAAATGTACCAAAATTAGAATGTGCAATAAACACTTGCAACCATACTGAGCCAAGGGGAAAAAGATGAAGTGAACAGAATAGAGACCATACTCAGTATAGCATCCCTCTATTCTTTTATTTTTTTTTTCTTTATCTTAGTGTATTTTTTATTTAGCTGCTATTGCTTCATCGTACATTAGCCTCCAGGGAAAAGTCACAATGAATTAGCAGGATTATATTGATGTCACTCCCTTATTTTCCATCTCACATGAATTCATTCACAGTGCTGAAATACATGCATTAGCAAAATAGACTGTGTGCTTTGATTTCCTCAGTTTTGTCATTGTTGTTGTTTTTTATGGTATTGAATCCAGAGGCTTCAATAAAGATGCTTCAAAAATGAGGCTGAACTCCTCATTTTTTAAGAGCTGCAGAGTATTATATTATACAAATGTAACCTAACAGTCATGTGTTAATGAACAATTATGTTTCAAATTTTTAATTTAAAAAATTATAATGAGCCATTTATTTATTTATTGCTCATTTACTGCTGTGCTTTCCAGGATTGGTGTTTCAGTGGATATTCTTTGGTTCAGCTAAATAATCAAACTCACAAGACTCCAACAGGCCACACTAAAGAAAGATTTCCTTAGAAAGGGTATCACAAAGCACGCACAACATGCAGTGTTGGGCACATTCCTTGTGCTGAAACAGCAATCTAGGAGCTGTCATTAGTGCCTCTCTTCCTCCCTCTCCAACTCAAGGACAGCAGTACAAGGCCAAAGTAGATGGATGCAAGAACCAGCCTGGCTTTTAAAGTACCATGTCCCAAATAGGACATGATCTTTTTAACAGTTTCATAGAAATAATTTTCAGATCCCTATAAAACATTTCTCAACACAGAGAAGTCCCAGAACTATGGCTTACCAACAGGTATTCATGTTCATTTATAGTAATCCAAGCCCAGAAGTATTTCAGGAGGTTTTATTCCCTTAAGTACTAATGCCTGGTAACACAGTTGACATTCTATCTTTATTAGGTTTCCAGGGGAACAGAACTAGAAAGTTAACCCAAGGTCACATTTGTTTACAGAGTAAGAAAGAATAAATTCCTATAAGTGGAATTTCTGAGTCAGAAGATATTAGAGATAAAGAGTTGAAGAAAAATTAGAGCTGTCCAAAGAAGAAATATGCTCTCTTAAGAGGCAGTAGAGTCCTTATTGTAGAGGACCTCCTGAAAGGAATTTTATCATATAAATTAAAATTGGGTAGATAGTATACCTTGAGAATATTTTAGATCCCTCGTATAGATTATTTGATCTCATGATTCTATCATATGTGTTTTGCATGTTAGTGTATCTGTGATCACAAAAGATTAGGAAACTATTTTATATGTAATTCAGGTGGTTATTTCCCTAATTCTAAATTACCTGGGCATTGTCTCACTTTACTTTGCCTGGAGAATCTTTACAGTAGTATTTCTGATTCCACATATATTTATCTTCATTTTCATCATAATATCTTAAATGTTGGGCTGGGGATGTGGCTCAAGCGGTAGCGCGCTCGCCTGGCATGTGTGCGGCCCGGGTTCGATCCTCAGCACCACATACAAACAAAGATGTTGTGTCCGCCGAAAACTAGAAAATAAATATTGAAAAATTCTCTCTCTCTCTCTTCTCCCTCTCTCTCTCACACTCTCTCTTTAAAAAAAAAAAAAAAAAATATATATATATATATATATATATATATATATATATATCTTAAATGTTAGTTCCCGCCATTCCAGGGAAAGTATAAACATGGAGACATTTGAAGCAAAAAATAGATTTGACTTTAAATTTCAGTCTAGTCATTTTAAAGATGGCTTTTGTATTTCACTACTTTTAAGTGAATATTTATCAGTCCCTGACTGGAAACATTTTAAATATATATCAGAGAAATCACAGAAATTATTAGGAATTGTAGAGTCATTTTCTAACTAAAGTTTGTTGGTGATTTTCAGAATGAAGCAATGACTGGTTCTCATACCCAGAATCGAGTCCTCTCTCGAATCACTCTGGCATTAATGGAGGACACTGGGTAAGACAGCTGTGAGAATACATGATTTATGTATTAAAATTAAATGAATATTAAGATTAGCTTAAGAAAATGCTGACATTTTACATCAAAGCAAAACTACTTACTGCATTATTGGATTTTGTGCATTTAGCTGTCCATTATCACCAAATCTGTTTATTCATTTAATAATTGTTTAAGGCCCCAAGATATAGTTATGAATAGAGCAAAACCATGATGTTAATGAGATTTATTTTCTTGTAAGGAAAAGCTTGCTAATATGAAGGAAAAACTAAATAATTTTTTAAATTGTGAATAAGATTGATGTATAGTTTCCTGGTTTTTAAAGTAGTGGAACTTTCTGGTAAAGCAGTGAACTGTTATTAAATGAAACCTTTTACAGAATCTTTATGTATCAAATAAAATCAGAACTGCTTAGGTGGAAACAGTGCTTCTTTCTCTAAGATAGCCTGAGGGAACATTTGAAAATGAAATCAAATTTGAAAATCAATAGTATAGGTATTATTAAAACCATGAAAATAGTTGATTTAACTTAATTTTTTTTTGGGGGGGTGATCAAAGAGAAATAAGGATTTTAAAATATAGAGCTCATTGTTGACCCTGAAAATAGTTTCAATAAAAATGGAAGAGACTGAGAAGTTCATAGGCTGATCTGCTTACATGAGAGAGGAATACATAGGTAAGAAAGGATTTTATTAGCACATCTTTTCCCTTGAGAATGCAAGATGGATAGGATCCAGAAAAACAAGAGAGAATTAAGTTAAATGAGAATTAGCTTCCTGTCTATTAATTCAGGAAAAAGGAATGGGTATAAGAATGCAGCAAGTCATGGAACTGGGGATATAGCTCAGGGGTAGAACACTTGTCTGGTATGTGTTATCTACTTTCTTAATTCTCCTTTAGCCCATTTGAAGAACAGTAAGGAAAAAAAATCTAGCATTCTTATGCCTAACAAAAATATCAAGATATTGTTATATCTTTAGAAGATAGCAGATAGCACCCTGAAAAGTCATTAGCATGCAGTGCTTTAAGGTTAAAGATTATTTTCTATGAAGTGATAACAAATTTTTGATGTCTATATAGACTTCATCTCAGGGATATTATTCTTTTAAATATTTTATTATGAAATTTACCAACACATAAAAAAATGCATGTATTAAACAGTCTATATAATACAATGAATACTGTAGGCCTATGAACTGGATTCAACAGTAAATAAGATGTTATACTTGTAACGGTCTTTCTTTTTACCTTGCAAGTCACAGACATCACATCATTTTACTCCTAAATATTGCACCATGAGTCCCTAAAATATATGGATGTTTTTTAATGTAACCACACTTAGCAGTAACAAAATTAATAATTTCCTAATATCCTCTAATATCCAGTTTATAAGCACATAAACCTTTTATCTCTCTTTTTAAATCGGGGTGCAAATAAAATCTCTCTTAAGTCCTTTAACGTACAGCAGTCCTGTACACCTCTGCCACCTCCCCCACCCCCCATTGCAGTTAATTTATTGTGGACCCAGAATTCTGGATTCGCTTGTCTATTCCTTTGTTATACAATATCCTGAATGTCTTTTAAATAGAAGTTATCTCTGTTATGGGTTAAATGTGAGGTATTCCCCAAAAGTTTATTTGTGAGACAATGCATGAAGGTTTAGAGGTGAAATGACTGGGTTATAAAGGCCTTAAACCAGTCAGTGAATTCATGCCAGGACAGGGATTAACTGGGTAGTAACTGTGGGCAGATAGGGTGTGGCTGGTGGAGGTGGGTCCACAGGGCATGCCTTTGGGGTTTGTCCTTGTTGAGAAGAGCTCTCTCTCTGCTTCTTGGTAGCCATGTCCTGACTTTTCCTCTGCCACACACTTCTACCATAATGTCCTGCTTCACCTTGAGCCCCAAGGAATGTCACAGATTCAAGGCCAGAACAGCAAGAAACTAGAGCCAACTGAATTAGATTAGGTAAAAGGTACCCAAGTAGTAATTCCACTATTTCTTTCTTTTCAGCTTCTCTTTTTCTCTCATTCTAGTTCCTTGTCCTTATTTTCCTTGTCTCACAATAAAACCACTTTGTGTTACTCTGTGACTTCCATCATTTTTGAAAATTACAATGGAAATATATTTTGTTTTGTTTTCCAAATATGAAAGTAGTTTGGCATAGAACTGATTACCCAACCCCTGCCCCAGTGATCCTGTACACCAGACCTTTGGCAGCAAGCACTTTGTAAATGTTCATTTGTAGTGATGGCCTCCCAAGTCCTTTTTAAGCTCCTAATTTGCTCATTTGTTGAGATTTGTAATTGGTATGCTAGAGTTGTTTTTTAAGTGGAGGTAATCTATAGTCATTATTGGGGATAGCAGGTATAGATTGGTGATAGAGCACTTGTTTGGCCCTGAGTTTGATTCTGAACACTGCAAAGGAGAAAAAAGTGAATTTAAATAATGGTAATACTAAAAGGTGCTTTGTTTGGATTATTTCCACAGCTGGTATAAAGCAAATTACAGCATGGCTGAGAAGTTAGACTGGGGCCGAGGAATGGGCTGTGACTTTGTCAGGAAGAGCTGTAAGTTCTGGATTGATCAGCAGAGACAAAAGTAAGAATGTGTTTCTTTGTGTATCTTTCATTATACAATTAATTTCTGATTTTGTTCTTTATCCTGAGCATAAAATGTCAACTATTTTCAAAAGTGGTCTGAGCAGTTCAGTTTCAAATCCTTCTACAGGTACTTCACAATAATATCCTAAAAAGTAAGTGAAGAATAATTGTTTTTTGTGGTGCTGGGGATGGAACCCAGGGCCTTGTGCATACAAGGCAAGTACTCTGTGAACTGAGGTATATCCTAAAATTATTATTTTTAATCATATATTAAAATAATCTGGGGCTGCAGTTGTGGCTCAGTGGTAGAGTGCTTGCCTAGCATGTGTGAGGCACTGGGTTCAATCCTCGGCACCACATAAAAATAAATAAATATAAAAAAAATTGTGTCCATCTACAACCAAATAATAATAATAATAATAATCCATAGCATCAGGGCTGGGGTTTGTGGCTCAGTGGTAGAGTGCTCGCCTAGCACACATGAGGCACTGGATTCGATCCTCAGCACCACATAAAAATTAAATAAAGATATTGTGTCCACCTACAACTAAAAAATAAATATTAAACTAAAATAATAATCCATAGCAAGGTGGTCAGAGCTATGAATATTTCTGTTTGGCTTATAATTTATAATTTTTGCATATTCTTGTCATTTTTTATTGTTTTCCTCAGTTTGCATATGTAAACATAGATGCAAATATCCATTCAGTATTAAAAAACCAGGCTGGGCATAAAGAAGAATGAAATTATGGCATTTGCCAGTAAATGGATGGAAATGGAGACTGTCAAGCTAAGTGAAACAAGTGTATCCGCAAAAAACAAAGACCAAAGGATCTCTCATTAATATGCAGATCCTGACTCACAATAGGCAGGGGAGAGGGAGGAGTAGAGGTTCACCAGATTGGACATGGGGGAATGGGGAGAAGTGTGGGGGATGGGAATGGGAAAGACAGTAAATGAATTGGACATAACTTTCTTGTGTTCAAATATGATTACATGACCAGTGTAACTCCACATCATGTACAACCACAACAATGGGAAGTTATATTTTGTGTATGCATGATATGTCAAAATACATTCTACTGTTATGTGTAACTAAAAAGAACAAATTAAAAAAAACAAACAGGGGCTGAGGATGTGGCTCAAGTGGTAGCGCGCTCGCCTAGCATGCGTGAGGCACTGGGTTCGATTCTCAGCACCATATAAAAATAAAATATTGTGTCCACCTAAAACTAAAAAATAAATATTTTTAAAAAAATCAGGCTGGGGCGATAGCTCAGTCATTGGTAGAGCACTTGCCTAGCATATACAAGACTCTAGATTCCATTCCCATCATTGCAGGAAAGAAAAAAATACTTTTGAAAGAGGGTTTTTCATCTGGATACATATCATAATCACATCAAGACTTTTAAAGTTACAAAGTATCCAAGTTTGGGATAGATATACACAACACACACACACACACGTACATAGAATCTCTGTTTTTTACAACAATGATCTCAAAATTAAAAATTAAATATAAATAAATTTAAGCAAATATAAAAATTACATGTATTCTTCATCCATTTTTTCTTCTTGCAAAATCATTGTAAAATATCACAACTAGGATATTGACATTGGTATAGATTCAGAACATTTCTATAATAAGGATGCCTCATGTTGCCATTTCCCTCCTAACTTCATAACTCCTAGAAACCACTACTTATTCTTCATTTCTATAATTTTGTGAATTCAAAAATGTTATATTAGAATGTTGTATAAATTTTTAAATGTGATAAGTACTATGTGCAAACTTTTGGCATTCTCTAGAGATTGATCCAGGTTGTTTTGTATATGTCAATAGTTTGATATTTTTATTGCTGAGTGATATTCCACATTATGGCTCTTCCACAATTTGTTTAAACACTCACATTTTGAAGGACATCTGGGTTGTTTCCAGTTTAGGGCTATTATGAATAAAGTCACATTTGTATACAGGTTTTCTTATGAACACAAATCTTCATTTCTTCAAAATAAATGCCTAGGGGGTGGGGATGTAGCTCAGTGGTAAAGCACTTGCCTAGCATGCATGAGGCCCTGAGTTCAATCCCCAGCACTGCAAAAAAAATAAAATTAAATTAATAAAAATAAATGCCTAGGATTACAATTGCTGGTCCATATGGTGGTTGCAGGTTTACTTTTTCCAAGAAACTATCAAACTCTTTTCCAAAATTGCTATATCATTTTACATTTCTGCCAGCAAAATGTAAGATATAGTTTTTCTACATCTTTGTCAGCATTTGGTGTTGTCATTGTTTTTTATTTTAGTTATTCTCATAGGAACATAATGATATTTTACAGTGATTTTAATTTGTATTTTTCTAATGGCTAATGATGTTGAACATCTTTTCATGTGCTTATTTTCTCTCTGTATATCTTCTTCAGTGAATTGTCTTTTCATTCTTAAGCCAGTTCTCCAATTGGATTTTTTTTTTTACTGTTAAGTTTTGAGAATTCTTTGTATAATCTAGATGCTAATGTTTGTCATATATGTGGTTTGCAAATATTTTATTTTTTTAAATTTGTTTTTTTTTTAATTTTTTAATAGTTGTAGATAGACACAATACCTTTTATTTTATTTATTTATCTTTTTATGTGGTGCTAAGGATCAAACCCAGAGCTTCACATGTGCTAGGCAAGCACTCTACCAGTGAGCCATAACCTCAGCCCTCTTTCTCCTAGTCTGTAGCTTGCCTTTTTATTCTCTTGACAGGGAATTTTTAAAAAATTTATTTATTAGTTCAAATCAGTTATATGTGGCAGTAGAAAACTCTTCGATTCATTGTATACAAATGGAGCAGAATTTTTCACTTCTCTGGTTGTTCATGAAGTAGGGTCACACCATTCATGCAATTATACATGTACCTAGGGTAATGATGTCTGTCCTATCATTTCTGAGAGTTTTTAATCATGAATGGATGATGACTTTTGTCATAATGCTTTTCCTGCATTAGTTGATATAATTGTGCTTTTGTTGTGATTGTTTTTAGCCTATTAATATGGTAGATTACATTGATTGATTTTTTTAAAATATTAAACTTATATCCCTGGAATAAACCATTTTGATCATAGTATATAATGATTTCTATATCATTTAATTCTGTGTACCAGTATTTTGTTATGGATTTTTATGTCTGTCTTCATAAAGAATGTTGACTCAAAGTTTTCTCAGGTTTTTACAGTTATTTCTTTTTCAACTAATATATATGGCCTTCTGAACAATTGTAATATGTCAGTTAAGTTTTATATTATTCAAAGATGATGTGTTATCACTAAATAAGCAAATAATGGATTATTTTTTGTCACACTTAAATATTGGCTTGATTTTAAAGTATAATTTACATAATACTATGCAGAAATAAATCCTACTATAGAATGAGGTATTTATTTATCCCATTCTTTATTTTCATTTTGTTGAAAGTGTTTTCAAGTTTCTCTTGAGATTTCTTCTTTAACCTACTTGTTATTTAGAAGTCATTTGTCTATAAATCTCCAAGTACTAGGGGATTTTCAAGCTATCTTTATCTAGTTTCCAGTTTAATTCCATTATCATCTGAAAAGAAAAGACATTGTATGATTTCTTTTAAATTTTGTTGATTTATATTTTGTTGTCCAGAATGTGCTCTAGTTGTGGTTAATGTTCTGTGTAATCTTGTTAAGAATATGTAATCTGCTGTTGTTGGATGAAATAGTGTGTATATTTCAGTTATATCCAGGTAATCAGTGATGCTGTTAAGGTCAACTGCATCCTGATTTTATGTTCTCTGAATCTATTTCTGATAGAAAGGTATTGAAGTCTCCAGCTATAATAGTGGATTCATCTGTGTCTTCTTGCAGGTCTTTCAGGTTTTGCCTCACATAGTTTGACACTGTTTTGTTAGGCACATACACATTTGTGATTTTTATGTTTTTTTGGAGTAATGACCCTTTTATCATCTTGTAATGCCTTTCTTAATCCTTGATAATTTCCCTTACGCTAAAGAGTAATTTTTTTTTTTTTTTTGTACAGTCTTTGCCTCATTTTTGTTTCAGGGTAATACTAGTTTCATAAAATGTAGTGTTCCTTTCTATTCTATTTTCTGAAAGAGATTATTTAAAATTAGTGTTAATTCTTCTTTAAATGCTTGGTAAACTTCTCCAGTGAAACTATCTGAACCTGGGGATTTCTCTTTGGGGAGTTTTAAAATTGTGAATTAGTATAAATTAAACTTTTTCACAACTATTTCACATTGAATGAACTATAACAATTTGTGTTTTTTGAGTTGATCTGTTTTGTCTAAGTCATCAAATTTATGTGTGTAGAGTTGTTTGTAATATTCTACTATTTGTCTATAAGGGCTGTGGTGATATACTATTTCAAACCTAATATCGGTAATTTTCCTCTCTCTGTTTCTTTGTAGAGATTTCTCAATTTTATTGATCTTTAGAAACCAGCCTTTTGTTTCATTGATATCTTCTATTCTTCTGTTTTCATATTCGTGGATTTCTATTGTTTGTTATATATTTCCTTCTGCTTGTTTTTTGTTTTTGTTTGGTAGTTCTGGGGGTTGAACCCAGGGCCTTGTTCATGCTGGGCAAGTGCTCTACACTGAGCTGCATTGGTTTTTCTTTAGACTCTTGAGATTTGATTATTAATTAGAGACATTTCCTAATGTATGTATTTAGTGCTATAAATTTCCCTCCCATCAATTCTTTAGCTTTGTGCCAGGAAATTTCAGTATGTTTTACTTTTATTTTCATTCAGTTCAATGTATTTTTTAAGAATTTCCTTTGAGACGTCCTCATTGACCCATGTTGTTTAGATTTTAAGTGTTTGAAAATTTTCTTGTTATTCTCTTGTTGTTGAATTCCAGTTTGATCCCATTATAGTTAAAGGATATACTCCATATGATTTAAGTTCTTTTATATTTGTTGAGATTTGTTTTATAGCCCAAGATAAGGTTTCTGTTGGTATATGTTCCGTGAACATTTGGAAAAAGAAATGTATATTCTGCTGTTGTGGGTAGAGTATATTGTATAAATGTTGTATATCATGTCCTGTTAGTTAATACCATTTTGTTTGTTTTTTGGTACCAGGGATTCAACCTAGGGGTGCTTAACCATTGAGCCACATTCCCATCCCTTTTAATTTTTTATTTTGAGACAGGGTCTCACTAAGGTGCTGAGAGCCTCACTAAATTACTGAAGCTAGCTTTGAACTTGCAATCCTTCTGCCTCAGCGTCCCAAGCTGCTGGGATTACAAGCATGTGCCACCACACCAATAGTTGATAGTGTTATTAAGTCCTATGCCCTTACTGATTTTCTGTTACTTATTCTAGCAATCATTGAAAGA
The DNA here is from genome assembly GCF_021218885.2 of Marmota monax. Lineage (NCBI taxonomy): Eukaryota > Metazoa > Chordata > Mammalia > Rodentia > Sciuridae > Marmota > Marmota monax. The sequence continues at coordinate 6,768,176 of NW_026693473.1, read as the reverse complement.
CCTCAGAACTGTTTCAGTCTTCAAATCTGAAAAGATACTGTGCCTTCTCTCTACCTTTCAGAGTCTTCTTGCATCTGTTTTCTAATATCCAGTATTTTTAGTTGTACTTGGAAGAAGGGAAAACATATTTATTCCATTTTCCAGGAAGTAGAAATGGGACTCAACATTTTATATTTATATTTTTAAAAAATTCCCCTAGTAACTGTGGACTTGCATTTAGGCACCATTACTTTAGAACTGTAACAATGATTATGACTTATTCGATTTATTTGGCATTTTATGATTTATAGAACTTTCAAATAGAATATAATCTCATCATTTCTGAAAGAAATACTACAAAATAAGAACAATTGTCTGCATTTTACTGCTAAAATAAAAAGGTCAAGACAAGTGGCTTGTCCATAATCATATATCAGATAAGACACAGAGCTGGGACTTATAACTTTTCACTTCAAGACCTTGGCCTTGCCCATTAAGTCTCAAGTACTTTTTGTGTCATAAGGTATCATTGTCATATTTTCTTACCTGGGTTCAGTTACAGAGCAGTTTTATTCAGTGGTCTGATGTCTGAATTATAACACTAATGTGAAAAGAGCTGCTAATAATCACTAGCAAGAATCACCTGCCAACCACTTTGGGGCCAGCTAGTTAACTCCAGCACAACAATTTGATCTGCCAAAATAGTGATTCCCAGATTTCAATGAACATTAAAATAATCATCTAGAGAGCTTTAAGAAAATCTCAATACCCACCCCCCAAAAAAGAAAAGAAAAGAAATGGTTGGAAACATTAAATCTGTCTAAACAAAGATTAAAAAACAAAAAAATCTCAGTATCGAAGTTGCATTCCACAGTAATTAAATCAGAATGTTTGTGGTGATAACCAGGCATTGGTGTTTTTTGTTTTGTTTTTTGTTTTAAGAGAACCTCAGATGATTTCGGTATGCATCAAAAATTGGAAACCAGTTTATGGTGTATTAAAGGAAGTATGTAGCCGGTGGCACACACCTATAATCCCAGCTATTTGGGAGGCTGAGGCAGGAGGAATGCAAGTTCGAGACTAGCCTGTGCAACTTAGTGAGACCCTGTCTCAAAATAATTTTTTTTTTTAAAGGAGGTATGTGGCTAACACTGCAGCTGCAAGAGTTTAGAGAGACTTTTTCCTTCCTGTTAACAACTACGACTTTTTTTTTTAAATTTTTTTAATTTTTAATTTTTAGGTGCACACATCTTTATCTTATTTTTATGTGGTGCTGAGGATCGAACCCAGTGCCTCACACATGCCAGGCGAGCGCGCCACCACTTGAGCCACATCCCAAGCCCCAACAAATACAACTCTTAATTGTGCCCCTTTGAGTCTCAATTATAGGATCACCTAAGACCAAAAATAGAATAGTTCCTCTTCCCCTTTCTTAAAAACGGTTGCTTTCACAATTTTTGTGAGTTCACTGCATTCTCTCCTATTCTGTGAATCATAAGTGATTAGCAGTTTTCTTGGTAAAAGACTAGATAGTAAATATTTTAGGCATTGATCATTATTAGAGTCTTTTTTTTCTTTTTTGGAGGGGGGAGGGGAGCATAGTGGACATTGAACTAAGAGGCATTCGACCACTGAGACACATCCCCAGCCCTATTTTATATTTTATTTAGAGACAGGGTCTCACTGAGTTGCTTAGCGCCTCGCTGTTGCTGAGGCTGGCTTTGAACTCACAATCCTTCTGTCTCAGCCTCCCTAGCTGCTGGGATTACAGGCGTGCACCACCACACCTGGTTTGTTGGAGTCTTTATGCAACTATTCAACTCTACTTTTGTACATCAAAAGACAAAATAAATATTTGTGTATGGTCATGTTCTAATAACACCTTATCTTACAAAAACAGGTTGTGTGCTAGAAGTATAACTCAGAGTAGAGCTCTTGCCTAGTATGCATAAAACCCTGGTTTGATCCCCAACACAAAAAAAGCAGGTTGTGGATATGATCCAAGAGTTGAGTTTGTGGACCCTGCCATAAGCATTTCAGATATTTCACTTGTGGATAATTGAAATCTAAAATTATTTGCCATCTTCTGGTACCACAGGCCCAGTCTCACTATGTCCCTGAGTTACCTTAGAGGTTCTAGAGTGACCCTTCTTGAGCACAGGGTCTGGTGCATAACTTCTGGGCTTCATTATCTATGACGCTTCTCCTACATTGTTGGGAAACCAGTGTTAGAAGAGATCCACTGAGGATGGGCAAAACCTCATTCATCTGAATCCCTGAATCTGTGCACACTCAAAATTCTTCCTTTTTATTTTTTGGTGCTAGAGATGAAACCGAGTGCCTTACCCATACTGGGCAAGTACCCTCCCAGTGAGCTACATCTCAGCCCTATTCTTCTGTTCTGAAGCTACTGGTCTGATAAATACCCAACTCCTGTGTCCAGCTTATTTGCCATTAGTAATGGCTATAAAGCTATACTCTCCAGTATGGTACCATTTAGCCATGTATGGCTACTGAAATTTATATTTAAATTATTATAGTTAAATAAAATCTAAAATTGAATTATTCAGTTGACTAATCACATTGTAAATAGTTGATAGCCATATGTGGTTGGTGGCTCCTGTATTAGGCAGTGCAAATGTACAGTATTTCCACATTTGCAGGCACTTCTACCAGACACTGTTGCTCTGCATTTTGTTAAGTCATAAGTCTTGAAGAGCTCTAACTTTGGAACTTAAAATGACTAATTTTTAACCTCTTTATTCCTCTTTATTCCTTTAACCAAGACTGATATTTCTATTAAAGTAAAAAGGTAATATTTTGTTTTAAAGGAAGTGAGATTCATGGTATCAAGAAAGTGACTAAGAAGTACTGGTCATATACATTGGAAACTTTATTATGGGATGTTATAAAATTGCTTCATAAAATGGTGGGGACAGTGGAAACTCCATTTATTGAGTAACTTGTATGTGTTAGGCACTAAGTGCTTTGTAGTTGAAGCTCAGAAAAGTTAAATACTAAGTAAGTGGCTGGCCCTGGTATTTGAATCCAAACCTTTTTGATGACTTAAGACCTTTGCTTTCCTAGTATACTGTGCTGCTTCAAGTTTACCAAAGACTATGGTAGGTATTTTACCTATTTTATCTCAGGAAGCTATAATTCCCTAAAGATATTATGTTAATTTTTGTTTGCTTGTTTGTTTTGCAATGCTGGGTATAGAACTCAGAGGTTATGCTGACTTAAATGAGAAAAGTACCAATCTTCCTTCAAATAAGAAATCTGGCTTAGCTTTTTTTTTCCTTAGGAGACATGTGGGAGAATAAAAATATCAGTGATCCTAGTATAATTCTGTGGATACATCTTACCAGAATTTCTATGGAATACTGAGATCTCATTTATATAATTTTGTATTATAAATTGCCAATTTGATGACTGATCAGATTACAGGTTTGTTTGAAGGTTAGTTTTACAAGACAATGCTACAGATTCTGATATCATTTGAGAATTTATAAGACTACTTATATCAAATTGTCCTTCCAGGAATCAGTTTAAAAGGGATTAGGACAAATTGGTAAAATTTAGAAATATTCTCACAGTCTTCATTTTGCACAAGAATATAAAATTGTTTTTTGAATATTTTCAGTTTAACAATTTGTCAAAATTCTTTAAACTAGATTTTGACATAGGAAAAGATTGCACTCTTTGTAGCTGCAGAGCAGAGGGGATATGACTACCATTTGTTTCTGAGACTCCATTTGTTAATTATGATGATTTGATTTTTAGACCAGCATCTAGAATTTCATCTATTGGCATTAAAACACAAAGCTGATATGCAGAAAACAGGAAAAAAGATAAATAGGATTTCATTTAGTAACAGTACAACAATGTTAGAATTTATCTAGCACGGACAAGCTCTATAATAGACTTCTAATTATTATTTTTTTTTATTTGATGATATGGTGCTTATTTTTGTGTGCAGAAGGCAGGTGCTGAGCCCGTACTGTGACACGCTCAGAAGTAATCCATTGCAATTAACTTGCAGACAGGACCAGAGAGCAGTTGCAGTGTGTAATTTGCAGAAGTTTCCTAAACCTTTGCCACCAGAATATCAGGTAACACATGTTTTCAGCACAATTTTAGGAATCATATTTTTAAGAAGTCATCTCCATTTTGACTTCAGAGAGTAAATTCCCCAAAGCCAAGTGCTATGGCACACGCCTATAATCCCAGGGACTCTGGAGGTAGCTTCAGCAATTTTGTGAGATCCTCAACAATTTATCAAGACCCTATCTCAAAATAAAAAGGGCTGGGGATGTAGCTCAGTGGTAAAGCACCCCTGGGTTAAATCCACAGTACCAAAAAACTTAAAAATAAAATAAAATTTCCTAAATTTTTTGATGTGTAAGGCCTCTGTGCTTTCCATGTTAGGAAAAAAAAAAAAAAACTGAAGAATTCCTCCATTTCATTAGTGTACTCATCAATAGCAATTATTTAATATCTGGCAGTGCCTTATAATAATAGTAGAATGTATTGTTTTGATCTGTTTCTAAACTGTTTTCTTTCTAGTTACTTCCAAAATCTTTCTCTTTAAAATTCCTCCGAAAGTCACTTTGGTGTCTGACATAGTAGCTCCCACCTGTAATACCAGCTACGTGGGAAGCTAAGGCAGGAGGATCAGAAGTTTAAGGCCATTCTGGATAACACGGCAAGATCCTGTCACACAATAAAATTTAAAAAGGGCTGTGGCTGTAAATCAGTGGTAGAGCATTTGCCTAGCATGTGCAAGGCCCTGGGTTCAATCACCAGTAGCGTTTATGAAAAGGTAACTTAGGTCTGAATCTCTGAACACCTTTAAATCTCTTGTTGCCATGGCTCTCTCTAAACTTCTTTGCTCTACCTGCCATTTTCAGAGTAATCTTAAGTCAGAAATGATGTCTCAGAAGCTAATTTAAAATGAAAGCTGCTAATTTTGAGCTTCCTACATATATTTATGACCACACTGAGTGCTTCAGACACCATAAGATGGCAACTGTATTTTTTTTTTTTTTTTTTTTTGGTACCAGGATGTGAACTCAGGGACACTCAACCACTCACTGAGTGCCACCCCCACATCCACATCCCCAGCCCTATTTGTATTTTATGTAGAGACAGGGTCTCATTAAGTTGCTTAGCACCTCGCCTTTGCTGAGGCTGGCTTTGCACTTGGGATCCTCCTACCTCAGCCTCCCAAGCCACTGGGATTATAGGTGTGTGCTACTGCACCTGGCATGGTAACTGTATTCCTAAGCATAGCTTTGTAACTCATAAGTTGTTGTAAAATGTAAAATGTGAAATATTTAGGCTTATCTGATACCTTGTTCTTTGGTATTCAGAGTTTTTTTATATATTTAATTTATTTTCTCAATTATTATTTTTTCAAAACAGCACATCAATTAAGCCTCCTAAAAACACCTGTACATTTTATTTGTTTGTCTTTGCAACAGGGTCACACTATGTTGCCCAGGTTAGTCTTGAACTCTTGGGCTCAAGCAATCCTCCTGACTCAGCCTCCCCAATAGATAGGACTATAGGTGTGTACATCACCTGACACTTTATATTTAAAGTGTCTTAATTCTATGCATTTGTTTTATGTTTTGTCAATTCTTAAAGCTCTTCCTTTTGCTGTTAAATTCTCTTTTTTAAAACATTAATCAAGTTTGTCCTCCTAAGAAATGTTGAATTAATTTATTTATCTTGCTTATTTTTAAACAATAGCAACTTCAAAATACCCTTCCTATGGCATATTATATCTTCTTTGTGTTATGCAGTTTATGAAGAAAACTACACTAGTATCTTGTGTTATACAGCATTAGAGAGTTGTTATAAGTAGCCTATGGACTTTATTTTGATTATGCAGAATGACTCTTAATTTCTTGTCTTTCTGATAATATTTTTTAATTTTTGCAGTACTTTGATGAACTCAGGGGAATACCTACAGAAGATTTGCCTTATTATGGTGGGTCAGTAGAAATTGCTGACTATTGCCCTTTCAGTCAGGAATTCAGTTGGCATTTAAGTGGTGAATATCAACGCAGCTCAGATTGTAGAATATTAGAAAATCAACCAGGTTAGTAGTCTAGTTAAATCAAGTATTAAATACACAATAAAATCATGTATCAGCAATATAAAATAGTGGTGAAGGGCACAATCCTGGAACCAGCCTGTCTGAGTTTGTGTTTTAGTTTCACTGCTATTCATCAGTGAGAAGTCATTTAACTTTCCTGTGCCTGTTTCTTCATCTGTATAATGGGAATAATAATACCTATCTCATAGAATTGTTTTGAGAATTATATAAATAAAATAATAATTACATAGAACTATGCTGGCTCATAAAGAGGATTGTTATCTGTTAGATACATGAATTCATGTGCACACACTGCATTTTAGCAATACCTTACATCTGCGTGGCAATTTTCACTTGTAAAGCACTTTTCATTATGTATCATTTCCTTTTATTTTTTCTAAAAACCTAATGAAAGACATAAGAGAGATATTATTGTATTTCATTGGTGAATGAACAGACATCAAGTAATACAGTTAATTGATATCAGTGTAAGACCCTCTGGTATTGGGTTGTTTCCCCCCCCCCCCCATCTTGTTTTTGTATCAGGTTGTTTTTATTAAAATGCCTTAGGTAACCTATTTTTTTTCTTTCATAGGAAGTGTGCATTTTATGCAGTTTAGAAGTAACACGACATGTCATTCTGTAGATCTCAAAATAATACTGTTGCCCCATGGCCTGTAAGATATATTACTAAAGTCATGCCAGTAATCCCAATAACTTGGGAGGCTGAAAAGACATCAAAGGAATAAACTATATGGTGATTTAGTATTTTTTAATACCTTTATTTTATTTATTTTAATATTGTGCTGAGGATTGAACCCAGGGCCTCGCGTGTACTAGGCGAGCACTCTACTGCTGATCCACAACCCCAGCTCCTCGTATTTTGAAATAACAGTTACAGCTCATACAATATTCTCACATCTGATATGTTAATAAAAAGCAATAGTTTTTCTCTCTGTTTTTAAAGTTTTCAACGTTGTCTTCCCCCACTCCCAACACTATTCACTCCTTTATTATAGATTTGGTCATTTAAACTTCAAATTTCTACGATGTTTTTACAAATTATTCTGAAACCTGACAGGTTTAACTATATTTCTACAGTCTTGTTTTCCCATCACTCATCTATTTAATTCATGTCCTGAAGACTTAATATAACTACTCAGAAGTCCCATGTTAAAGCAAAAGAAATACACAGATCTGTCAATTGTGGGTTTTCCAGAGATAACCATTTTATTGTTTTAGAGCTGGAGTTGGCAAACTTTTCTTTGTGAAGGGCAAAATATAAATATTTCAGGCTTTGCCATTCATCTGGTCTCTGTGCAGGTGCTGTGCTTCTACAGTGTCAAATTAATATGTAAACAACATTATATGTAAGCAATATTATACATAATATAAACATATATTTTATAAACAATATTAAGTGTGTGAGGGTTTCAGGATTTGGGCTGAGGGTTATGGTTTGCTTAACCCTGTTTTGCTTACTGATCACGAGCTTTTTTGTTTGTTTTTTTCAATGGTACTGGTAATTCCAGGGGTGTTCTACTACTAAGCTACACCACCAACCCTTTTGATTTATTTATATATTTTAGCGTTATTTTTGATTTTTATAAAAGGTCTCTCCAGGGGCCAGGTTGTGGCCCAGTGGTAGATGCTTACCTAGCATGTGTGACACTGGGTTCTAGCCTCAGCACCACATAAAAATTAATAAATAAAATAAAGATATTGTGTTCACCTATAACTAAAAAGATTTTTTTAAAAAGGTCTCTCCAAGTTGCCAAGTCTGGCCTCAAACTTGCAATCCTCCTACCTCAGTCTCCTGAGTATATGGGATTAGGGACATGGAACACCACTATGCTTTTTGAAGACTTTGAAACTCATAAATAAAAGAAATCTAGAGTTCTGTTTTGTATTTTATTTCTTAGCTCATATAATTAATATTTTTAAAAAACTGACATAAAAAACTTATTTCAAAATGGACTAGTTGAACTCTCTACTTTAAAAAAATGAAGCTTGTATAAAGAGAGTACACTATTACTAGGGTTTGCCCATTAGGTTCATTCGGTACTGTACCTCTGCAGGTGTATGTTTAGAATGAGACTAGATAGATCAGCATGTTATTTATGACTTTACAGAGGTGGCACAAATTGAAGTTTTTTTAAAAAAAGCTGCAAAACCCAAAAAACCCTTCATTATATAAATCATTTGGCTTCATCCTGTCATGAGTCACTTGGATATAACTCCTTACTTAGGCCAGTGATTCTTATTTTTTTTTTGTTTTGTTTTATTGGCACACATTAATTATACAGAATGATGGGTTTTGTTTGTGGCATACTTGTACATGCATACAATATACTTTGATAATTTTCAATCCCCCATTATACCCTTTGCCCATCTCCTTTTTATATGTATGTATATATATTTTTATACACACACACACACACACACGTATGTATGTATATATTTAGTTGTAGATGGACACGATGCCTTTATTTTATTTATTTATTTTTATGTGGTAACCCAGTGCCTCACACATGATAGGCAAGTGCTCTACCACTGAGCCACAACCCCATCCCACTTATTTTTCTCTAATAGTCTCCCATTTACATTCTGTAGTTCTTATTTTGGTATCTAATCATTTAATGAATCTTAGTGTCAAGTCCTTAGTATATTTAACCTAGATACTTTCAGCCTACTTTTATTCTCTTATTTCTGATATATAGTAATTCTACCATGCTAGTTCCTTTATGACAATTCATTTTTAATTTAAAATCCTGTTTATTTTAAATTTTTATTTAAAATGTCCATTTAAAAAGTTTGATTTGGGCTGGGGTTGTGGCAGCGGTAGAGCGCTCGCCTCGCACGTGCAAGACCCTGGGTTCAATCCTTAGCACCCCATAAAAAATAAATAAGTGAAATAAAGGTGTTGTGTCCAACTACAACTAAAAAATAAATATTTTTAAAAAATAAAATAAATTAAAAAATAAAAAGTTTGATTTTCTTAAAGCAGCTTTTAATTATAAAATAGAATGCTTCAATTTCTTATTCTTTGTATTAAAAAATCTAATTTGAGACTCCTGGTTTGCTTCAGAAATTTTTAAAAACTATGGTGCCGAAAAGTATGGACCCCATTCAGTTTGTCTAATCCAGAAGTCGGCATTTGTTATGGAAAAGTGTGAGAGGAAGCTGAGTTACCCAGACTGGGGAAGTGGATGTTATCAGGTAAAGTACATGTTTTTAATAATTATGCTAAATATTATATAATTTTATCTTGTGGTCTTTTATATTTGAAATTATATTTTATGCATTTTAGATACATAATTTACTGATGGATAATTTAGCTTATTTTGATTATTTATGTAATTATTAGTTTGGTGCTTGTGTTTTGTGAAAATATTTTTATTTCTTTGAGGAAAAATTTGCCTTTCTACATTTGTTTAACAGTAGATATAATTGCAGCCAGGTGCAATGGTTCATGCCTATAATCCCAAAGATTGAGGAGGCTGAGGCAGGAGGATCACAAGTTCAAGGCCAGCCTTGACAACTTAGCAAGACCCTGTCTCAAAATAAAAAATTGAAAGGGGATGTGGCTTAGTGCAGAGTGCCCCCTGGGCTCAATCCCTACTACAACCCCCTATCAAAAAAAAAAAAATACATATGTATATGTAAAATATCTATATATTAATAAGTTTCATAATATTTTTACTTCTGAGCATAATGAGGAAGTAATGATAAAGATTAAGTTTTGTTCTTGAACAAATATTTTATATTGGAAGAAATGTAAAATTTTATTTCAAGAGGTCTAAAGAAAGAATGAGTTATAAGAATTAAAAAACTAATTGTTGATTAATAATAGTTTTTTATATAGTTCATGCTTTTTATATAGCTCAGTGGTGGAACACTTACCTAATATGAGATAGGCTTTGAGTTTAATCCTCAGCCTTCCAAAGAAAACAAAAAACTGAGATTAGAAAGCCAAATGGCAGTGCATTCTACTGTCATGTATAACTAATTAGTAAAAAATAAATAAAAATTTAAAAAAAGAAAAAAAAATTAATCTAAATGGCCAAACTACTACTTTCCCAATTATTTATATATCTGATATTGATTGTCACCTTTTTAAGAACTGATCAAGATACAGGAATTCTGTAACTTAGGGGTATCCAACTTAATTTTCCATATCAGGAAGGATAATGTGATCCTGAGAACTGAAGAATAAGCATTGTGCCATTTCCACTACAAGAGTTAGATGGTCCTTTGTAATTAGGAATTTTGCAATTATTTTTAAAGTTGACTATGACATTTAATTTTTTTGGTAACACCTTTAGTAATATATATTTTATTTAATTTCATTTAATTCATATAGCATTAAAGTCTTACAAAGAAAATTAGAAATAAATATTTTCTAGCTGTAATCTGACAACTGGAATCCAGGAATCACGTTCTAATAAATCCCATTAAAGATGTATGTATTGAGGGCTGGGGCTGGGGCTCAGCGGTAGAGCACTTGTCTGGCCTGTATGAGGCACTGGGTTTGGTTCTCAGCACAGCATGTAGATAAATTAAATAAATAAAGGTCTATCAACAACTTAAAAAAAAATTTTAAAAAGATGTATGTATTGAACACTTTGTTGAACACATTGTTGGTGGGACTGCAGACTAGTAAACCACTTTGGAAAACAGTTTGGAGAGTCCTCAAAAAAAAAAAAAAAAAAAAACAGGGATGGAATCACCATGTGACTCAGCTATCCCATTCCTGGGTATTTTCCCGAAAGATCTAAAGTTGGCATAATACATCAACAAAGCCACATCAATGTTTACAGCAGCACAATTCAAAATAGCTAAATTGTGGAATCAACCCAATCAATAGATGAATGGATTAAGACAAGGTGGTACATACATAAATATAACGGAGTTCTTCTCAGTCATTTAAAAGAATGAAATTGTGGCATTTGCAAGTATATGGATGGATATGGAGAATATTATGTAAAATTAGTCAAACTCAGAAACTCCAAGGTTGGATGTTTACTCTCATATGCAGAAGCTAGAGTGAAATGAAGGAAAGGGGGAGGGAAGGATAAGATTATGTAAAGAACCAATCAAATACAATTTAATAGAGAGCTAAATAAAGTCTATTAGAATAGAAGGATAAGTGGGGGAAGATGGGAGGGAAAAGAGGGAACCATGAACTGAAGTAGATTTTCATGCATGTATGAGTTTATTAGGAATGAACCCAACAACTGTGTATAACTATAAAGCTCTAATTAAAAAAAAATAGTATGTAGTTCTGACCTAGTTAAAATTATGGTATGTAATTTTGTCTTACTGGCTTCACTTAATACTGTGGGGGGCCCAGTGAATACTAGGATTAAACCCAGGGCCTCATGCGTGCTAAACAAGTGCTCTAGTACTTTTAATAGGGGATACCTCTTCCAAGTTTTTCCATTAATAATGTTTATTGTTGGGCTGGGGATATGGCTCAAGTGGTAGCGTGCTCGCCTGGCATGCGTGCAGCCCAGGTTCGATCCTCAGCACCACATACAAACAAAGATGTGTGTCCGCTGAAAACTAAAAAATAAGTATTAAAAATTCTCTCTCTCTCTCTCTCTCTCTCTCTCTCTCCCTCTCTCTCTCTCTCTCTCTCTCTCTTTAAAAAAAAATAATGTTTATTGTTGTTTATGGCTACAGAACACGGCATCATTTTAAAGTATTATAATTAGGAAAGTTACTCTCGTACATATTGAATTTATTTCCATTTTCACCATATAAAAATGCTTTTATAAATATATTTACATTTTTAAATAAATTCCCATAAGTGAGAATATTGAAGGAGACAAAGCAAGAACAGTGACAAGTATAATAGGAAGGTGACCTTTTTAAGCTCTTTTAATGTTTTATAAATCTCAACCACTATGAAGGGATTATATAGACTTACCATGCCATCTGCAAAGATTGGCTCTACTTTCACTGTACCAAAATATTGTCAGTTATTTTTTCTAATACTAGTACTATTTATGTGGAAAATGTGTTTGATTTCTTAATGATTAACAGTTTGATTAGCTCTTTTGTGTTGGGGGGCTTTGGGGCATTTTTGTTTATTGGTTTCATGATTGTTGTTTTTATTTATTTTGATTGAAAAACTCTCAGAATGGCTCAAAAAAATTTTTTCTGGGTCATTTCATGCAAATTGCAGGCATGCTACCTGCTAAATACTTTCACTCCTAAATACTTTAATTCATATTTCTTATAAACAAGGACCGCCTTCTACATAACAATAATACAGCTTATTTCTTTTCCTCACTCTGCCCATTTGGTAGTATTTAGCTCTTTCACCTTTTCTTCATATTACATTCGCTTCCTAGTTCTCCATCTTCTCTGTAGTAATTTTGGATAGGTATATTTTCATTATATTTACCTTAAGATGACTATGTAAATGTGAAGCCATGTGTTTTACAATGATTACTTCTCTAATTCTCCCCCCAAAATTTTCCCTCTGGATTTATTAACTAATATCTTGTTTTCTCATTCAGTTTTTCTTTATTTAACACTAATTTAATTCCAAACTTTTTTCCTTGGACTCATCTAGTTTCATATAATCAGTTACTTTAGGTATTCTATCAGTTTAGATACTTTTAGGTATTCTATCAGTTTAATCTTACGAAAATCACCTCTGGAAATTTCTAATCTACACTAATCTGGATAAAGATAACCTTTAAATTTATAACATAACTGTCCCTTTCCTTCTCCAGTCAAGATCATCCTGGAGATGCCTCTGTCCCTTTCTTATATTGGTTCCCTTACTTCTAGGTTTGTTTTTTTTTTTCCCCCTTCATTTTAATGGATCATATCCCCTGGTGGATTTTTGAGGAGTATCTGGGAGAGGAGAATTTTGAGACCTCTAGCATATGAAAGTATCACTATCCTGCCCTTATACTTGATGATAGTGTAGGGAAGGCAAGACTCAAGCTGGGCCTAAGGATTAAGTTGGCAAAAGGTACATTTCCAGGAGTAAAGCATATGTGTTTATTTAATAAAAGTTTCATATGAAAGAAGTGGTAAAATCTAGATGCTTTTTTACTAGGTTAAACAAAGGGAAGCAATTATGGAAAAATAAGTAAAAGATATGGGGAGGCTAAAGGAAGATGAGAATTATTTTAACAGCATCTGTTTGTACTAAAATTTGCTCCAGTGATGTTTCTTTTATCCTGGAATAAGGAAGACATCTTTTTTTTTTTTTTTAATATTTTTTAGTTGTTGATGGACCTTTATTCGAACCCAGTGCCTCACGCATGCTAGGCAAGCACGCTATGCCTGAGCCACAACCCCAGTCCCAGGGAGGACATCTTTCAAGAAGAGAGGGAGAGTCAGAACATTTTCCTTGTTCTGCTGTTTTTCAAGTGCCTTTAGCTCTAAATAATTGTTATGCCAAAATGGCATATTTAGCGGTGGCATATTCTACTATTCTTCAGTAGTTTGGGTATAGTTTTCTTTTTGAAAATCATTGTCCATCATAATTCTGAAGGAATTTTTCCTTTGCATTTTGGCTCTCAATATCACTGTGATTTTTTTTTAATGTATATAATCTTTTTTTCTTTCCCCTCTGGAAGCTGGTAAATTCTTTTTTTTAACTCTTTATTTTTTAAAGAGTTAAAATTGTAGTGAAGATAGTGGTCAACAGGCCTTATGTACATACTCAGAGTTTCCAAATTGCTTTTCAGTTGTTCTTCAATATATACAGGCTGTTTAAGAACACCAGAAATAGACCTAACTCTTAATAAAATAAACTTTAATCTCTCTATCTGTAGCCTATACTTCTTGATTTCTGGTGCCAGCAATTCCAGGCCTTCCTGTATTCTTCAAATTCCATCATGTTGCTTCTTGGGTTTCCTTGCTGCTGGATTTTGATTCAGCTTGCTTGAGTCTATTAAGTCTTCTACTTCTTGTACATCTACTTTGTCTGCCAACACTTAATTCCCAGAATTAGCTTCATCAAGGGAGTTTTCCCATCAACACTCATCTAATTCTCTTCTTCTTCCCAAACTGTAACGTCTGTATGTACCTTACTCTGCTCCAAATCCTTGCTGGGTGTAGTGGTACACACTTGTGATCCCAGTGACTATGGAGGCTGAGACAGGAGTACCTCAAGTTCAAGGCCAGCCTCCGCAACTTAGCAAGACCCTGTCTCAAATTTTTTAAATAAATAAATAAAAAGGACTGGGGATGTAGCTCAGTGGTAAAGCACCCCGGGTTCAATTCCCAGTACTAAAACAAACAAATGAATGAATCCCATGTCCATCTTAGGGTATAAATGCTATTTTAACATGAAAATTTCTAATATTTGTTGCTATTGTTTTTACCATTTTCAATTCTTTTTTTTTTAAAGAGAGGAGAGAGAGAGAGAGATGGAGAGACAGAGAGAGAATTTTTTAATATTTATTTCTTTTAGTTATTGGCGGACACAACATCTTTGTTTGTATGTGGTGTTGAGGATCGAACCCGGGCCACACGCATGCCAGGCGAGCGCGCTACCGCTTGAGCCACATCCCCAGCCCGATTTTCAATTCTTAATCATACTCTTTTTTAAAAAAATCTTTATTTTATGTACTTATTTTTTTTTTTTAATATGGTGCTGAGGATCGAACCCAGCACCTTGCACATGCCAGGCGAGCACTCTACAGCTGAGCCACAACCCCAGCCCTTCATAGTCTTTTTTTAAGGAAAAAGTTATATGTTATGTCTTTTATCTTAGTTAAAGGTTCAAGAAGGCTGACACTGTATCATGGACTTCTTTGGTATTCTTTTCAGCACCAAGCATAATGCTCAATCAATTCTTGCTTAAAATAATGATTACTTTGCACTATTGAGTGACAGACTTAGGGAAAAGGTCACTTTGTAGTTTGTTTTTTGTACTTATTGTAACAAATTTCCAAATTAGTCTTATATTTCAACTTCACTAATGATAGAGTTATTTTTTAAATGACTTTAAATGATAGAGTTATTTTTCAAATGTACTTTTGTAATTCTTCTTTTGAAATTGCCATTTGAAGTAGTTTAATAACTAAGAAAATAAACTTTAATGTTTTCTATTACCCCTATGTTAAATCTTATGTTAAATAGTTTAGACAGCTACATTTATCAGACTTGGTTCTGGGCAGCTTTGGGCTATTTCCATAAATTGCATCTACTTTGGCAAGTAAAAATTTGTTGCCCTCAGACACATTCAGAAGCATTCACTGACATTGAAGGTAGTTCCAAGAAAGAAGTTCCAGAAATATTCAGTGTGAAGTAGCATATTTGAAATTAACATGAAGTCTTTGTAGGAAACGACTTTGAAGAAGACACAGTGATTTTTAAATGTTTTGAAAGTTGTCTTTAATGTGTTTGTTAAAAAACATTAGTGACCCCTGCAGTTGAGATTTGAATCTTGCCTTTCAAGATGTTACTAGTCTAGCTAGATACAGTGGCACATACCTGTAATCCCAGCTACTCATGAGGCTGAGGCAGGAAATTCAAAGCCAGCATCATCAACTCAGCAAGACCCTGTCTCAAAATAAAAACTTAAAAAGGGCTGGGGAGTAGCTCAGTAGTAAAGCTCCCTGGGAATCAATCCCTAGTACCTTAAAAAAAAAAAAAAAAAAAAAGATGTTACCAATCTGGATAAAATCACCATGAATTTGTATCTCTGAGCAGAAGATCTGGGGTAGGAAGAAAGAATGAAGAACTTTCCCTATGTACATTTCTATATTGTATGCTTTTTTTCTTTATAGTGAATATATATTATTTTAATGATTTAGATAACTGATAAAATTTGACTTACAAAATCTCCTGACTTGTGGAGAGAGGTGAAATGATTGATGGCTATTTCACAGAGATTTAGGCTGAAGGATGCTGAAAAATATAGAAATATTATTCTTTATAAGTTGGCTTCAGGGTCTGTGAATTTCAGTTGCTGAACTGAGAGTTTAAGAAATACCACCACAGGGGCTGAGGTTGTGGCTCAGGGGTAGAGCGTTTGCTTTGT
Source organism: Marmota monax (assembly GCF_021218885.2). Classification (NCBI taxonomy): domain Eukaryota; kingdom Metazoa; phylum Chordata; class Mammalia; order Rodentia; family Sciuridae; genus Marmota; species Marmota monax. Next base: position 6,752,076 of record NW_026693473.1, on the reverse strand, counting down.
GCTTGTGAGGCATTGGGTTCAATTCCCAGCACCACAAATAAATAAGCAAATAAAATAAAGATCCATCAACAACTAAATATATATATATATATATATATTTACATACATACACACATACACACACACACACACACTACTAGAGTGAAAATCTTTTAGAAACTATGAGTTAAAAGTATGCTGGGGGAGCTGGGGTTGTGGCTCAGCGGTAGAGCGCTCGTCTAGCATGGGCGAGACCCTGGGTTCAATACTCAGCACCACATAAAAATAAATAAAACTGTGTTCAACTACAGTTAAAAAAAAAATATATATATATATATATATAAAGTATGCTCAATGCCAAATTGTGCTTTATAGCCAATATTTCTAGTGAATTTTAGTATATTTTCTGCAATTGAAGGAGAAATCTCATATCCTAGAATCTTACTGATGTGATTTTTTTTTTTTTCCTCCCTATTGGAAGATTTCTTGTTCTCTTCAAGGTCTAATGGTTTGGGTCCAAGATACTTCATATTTATGCAGCCGGGCTGGACAGGTCCTCCCTGTCAGTATTCAGATGAATGGTTGGATTCATGAGGGAAACCTGCTGTGTCCATCATGCTGGGATTTCTGTGAGCAGTGTCCTCCAGAGACAGATCCCCCAGTGGCTAACCTGACCCGAGCTCTTCCACTGGGTGAGTACTCTTTGTGGTTGGAACTAAGAGGGAAAGTAATGAGGGGACTTTTCCTACACAGTGTTGAAATTACCTTTATAAGAGCCTGGAGCAAGTTGAGTTGCTTCTCTCCTGGTTGTAGCTTGTAGCGAAATCCTTCTTCCTGCCATTATAGAACTCTAAAGTAGTAAGGAGACAGTTCTTTAGAGCTAGAAGGAGGATTGAAAAATCTGACTTGAGAAGAATGCCTTTCTCATTATCAATTGTTCATACTGAGGCTCACAACCCATCACTAAGATTGTAAGAACAGAATTCATGAATTCTCAATTAAAATTGTGGCTTAAATGAACTGTGAGTAAATCTATGGCAGCACAGCATTTTAGAATATGAACAACAAAAATCTCATGCAGTGTTTTATTTTCTTAACTACAGTTATTTTTAAAAATGAAACTGCACTCACAACCCTTTGTCTCTTCTGTGCTCTGGTTGAAAATACAGGGCTACATTCAGTTTACACGTGAAAGTTTTTCCACCTCTAGGATTAACTTCCTTTCTTTTCCAAGTCCTAGGGGCTTTAGCAGGAGGTGAGTTTGGGGAGATTAGTACTTACGTTGAGGGTCTTCAAGATCACCTTTAGTTCTGTTGGCTCAATAGAAGGACTCACAGGACTTGACATACTTAAGGCTTAGCCTTGTTAAAGCAAAAGGATGCAAAACAAAATTAGCAAAGGGAAAATGTGCATAGGATGAAGTCCAGAAGACAGCAGTTCCAAGACAGTAGCTAAGGACTGTCTTTGCAGACAGAATTTCTAAGCCTGCCAGGTTCAAACTCTTTTTTTTTCACAGTATTTTAGTTAGCTGAATTTTCTGCAGTTCTAATAGTAATCACACAATTAATTATTTGAAATTCTATAAAGCCTTACACCTTTTGATGTAATATACAGTAAATATAGTAATAAATCCGCTCAATTAACTTTTGATGTGGAGATGATTGGAAGACTTAGTTTTCTTACAGTTGTTATTAAATTACTTTGGCTAAAATCCATAAATAGATAGTTCTGATGAGTTCTCATTCTCAGACCTAATCCCAGATTTAATTGTAAGAAACTATCACCATCTCATTGTCAAAGAGACAAGCAGGGATTCAGACCACTAGCCTTTGAGTTGAAATAAAGGGAGCATTAACTCCAGCTGGCTAGGGGTAAAATTCTTTGGAATCCAGGAGAAGAATGTGTAGGAATGAGGAGAAAGCCAGACCCAGTCAAGGGCCTTTGAAAAGTTCCCACCTAGGAGCATGACAAAGACTAGGGAGTCTGTTGAAAAGAGGTGGGCAGCACTTGATCATGGCACTTTACACTCTACTCCAACCAGCTGGCACTTTACACTCTACTTTTTATCCTGCTTCCCTCTTTATCAGTCCTTTTTCTGAGGCCTTTGTGTTGTGGTCTTATTTCTTTTCATGTTAACTTGCCAGTTCAATAGGAGGCAGGCTCAAAAACATTGTAAACTTCAAATTACACTGATATTGAAAAATGTGCAAAAATATTATAAGAATGGATAATTTCAAGCATTACTTTTATAGTTTGTAAGCATCACTGTTGAAATTGTAGAATAACACATCCTCCCATATATGCTAATACATGTGAATAGAGCACACACAGAGCTTTAACTGAACATGTTAAACTATGAACTAAGGACCTGGACAGACTTTACATATGCTATTTCTTTTAGGTAGATTGTTTCTCTTTAATACAGTTTTTATTGACCAACAAATTGTAAAAATGTTGACACTTGAAATGTACTTGTATGAATAATATTAATAATTATTAAACAATCATCCCTAATCTGTCTTCTGAATTAAAGTATTTTTTTAAGTGTGACTTTAAAACATTAAAACTGCTGATATTCTGGAGGAAGTATAATGATATTTCTCTCCCCAAATTCTTCTGATTTTTGTCGATGTTGTTTTTCTCAAATGATTTGTTCACATAGCTTCCTTACAGTTGCAGTGTCTTTTAAGAATGTTAAACTTAGGGTTGTGGCTCAGTGGTAGAGCACTTGCCTAGCATGTGTAAGGCACTGGGTTCAATTCTTAGCACCACATATAAGTAAGTAAATGAAATAAAGGTCCATCAACAACTAAAAAAAAAGAATGTTAAACTTATCTTCTTTTCTCCTTCCTTTTCCATACTCATTACTTCTAAATGCTTGAAGCAATTAAATAATTGTTCTTTATTGCTCAAGACAGTTTCCATTATTGATTATGAAATCAGGAGATAAAGACCTGTGTTATAAGTAACTCCAGCTAACTCCACCACTACCTGATGCAGTAGGCCAGAAATTTTTCTAACAGAACATTTGTGTTAACGGAAATATTCTGTAATTCACATTGTCTAATTCAATAATATAATAGTCATTGGCCACAAGTGACTATTGAACATGTGCAATGTGGATACTATGACCAGAACTAAATATTTATTTATTTGTTTGTTTGTTTATTGTTCAGTGCTGGAGATTGAACCCAAAGCCTCATGCATGCCGGACAAGTCCTCTACCATTGAACAGTACAAGCAAGCTCTAAGATTTTAATTTAACTTTAATAGCACATATAAGTACTGGCTACTACTATAGTGGACATTTACAGCTCTAGGTCAGAGGTTCTCAAACTTTAGCATGCATCAGAACCATGTTAAAACACGAAGAATTTGCATTTTTAATAAGGTCCTAGGTGATGCTGATATTGGTCTAGGGACCATACTTTGAGAAGCACTATTTTCTATTAAGTGGACTTCTCATAGGATTTGTATACAATTACATTTGTAACAATTACATGGTGATTCCATTGGGAAAGAATGGAAATTTCCCATAGGTTGCCTACGTAACATGCCATGAGACAATTTTTAAAATGATACTCAACACTAAAATAGATGCTCAAAGAGTGGTCTCATGCCTTGATAATTATCATTCTGCTCATCTGTAACTGAAGATCCACTCTATTTTTGTTACCTTTTAAGCAATTTAGACTTGAACCTTAGTGGTTCTTTAAAGACCCATCTTATAATGTTCAGAATATTTTCAAAATCAGTAAGTATTTATTTAAGTAATTTCACATTGTGATTTTTTCCACTGTCCATTTCTTGACTTGAGTCAAGATTTACCTACAAGAGATCTTTTTAAAAAAACTGATGCTTGACTCACAGTTATCCTATCAGCCCACAATTCTTCGAGTTCTATAATTCACACTTCTTTTATCTCTACTTGAATTGTGGATATTCTGATGACAACTTCAAAATTCCCATATAAGATCTTTATTGTTCAAAATATAAAAATAAAAACTCATCATAAATTAAGGTTAGGTTGGCCTTGTCTCAACTGCAATAAAAATATTTTCATTATGAGAATTATTTAGGGAAACATTTTAGCCTTGAGAACAGTTCATGAATAATTTAAAATATATTCCTAGTGCCCAAAGCCCATCATCTGCTTTTTCCAAATCAAACCTTGCATGATATGGATGAATGGGTAGATTTCTAGAAATTGGGGACCATCTGTCTTAGTTTGACTGGGTAGGCCTCATGTCTCCCCTCCTGGTGTAATTATTAACAGTGCTGTCTTCTATTCTTGAACTGTACTGGTTTGGAATAATAAATTATATGGTCACCCTACTTATAAGGGACAAGTAAGGATAAAAGAAAAGAGTTCTTTCTCAGCACAGCGGCATATCTCTGTAATCCCAACAACTCAGAAGGCTAAGGCAAGAGGATTGCAAGTTCAGGGTCAGCCTTGGCAACTTGAGAACTGTCTTAAAAATAAAAAGGGTTGAGGAGCTCAGTGATAGAGCACTCCTGGATTCAATCCCCAGTACTAAAAAAAAAAAGGAGAGAAAGTTCTTCATCCATCACAGAATAACCAAGTTCACGTACCATCTTTACCTTTGCTGGTTATCACCCTAAGACACTTCTTTCTTTTCATGGGTGCCATTTTATTATTACCTTGACTTGGTAGATATCTTTTCTTCCTTTGTGTGTATATTCTATTCTTTTATAATATTAAAAAACAATAACTGTGTATTGGGGTTTCAGGAAGTCACTCTTTTTAAAAATTTTTAAATTTTTGTTTATTTTATTAGTACTAGGAATTGAAACCAGGAGCATTTAACCACTGAGCCACATTCCCAGCACTTTTTATTTTTTATTTTGAGACAGGGTCATGCTAAGTTGCTCAGGGACTCACTAAGTTCTGAAGCTAACTTTGAACTTGTGATCCTCCTGCCTCAGCCTCCTGAGCTGCTGGAATTTCAGGTGTGCACCACCATTCCTGGCCAGGATGTCACTCTATTCTGCTAAGATGGTTCTTATTCACCTCTACGCATCTGTCAATATTTAATTGGTATGATTTAATCACAAAAATGGTTATGGAAAGTTAATTTCTTGTTTTCAACTCTAGATCTCTGTTCCTGCTCCTCCAGCCTGGTAGTCACCCTCTGGCTTCTGCTAGGTAATCTGTTTCCTCTGCTGGCTGGATTTCTTCTCTGTGTATGGCACTAAGAATGGAAAAGTGAAATTTAAAGAAAAGTGAATTCTCAACTCCTTTATCTCATATTCCTGTGAACAAAGCACAAAATCTGGGCAAGCGTGAACCTGTGCAATGGTAGAAGTGGCACTTTGGCTTGGGCCTGTTGACTACGATGGACCTTGAAGCAAAACTTCACAGCAGTCGCTCCTCATCAACTACCCAGCCACCTCAAAGATTGGAGAAGGAGAAGGAATTACAAGTCACCACATCTTATACTTCAAGATACATAATCTCCCTGAAGTTTTCTTTTGAAAACAGGATAATTGGTGAAATTCCCAGAGTGATTACATACCTCAGCATTTTCATTAACCTAAAATGATAAGCAAGTTCATCATGGACACCACAGTAACAAATAATAGCCAATTATTACAAAATTGTAAGTTGTGGATCTTGCCCTCAGAAGTATCAGTTGCCCTTTAATTTACAGAAAATAATGAATTAAAATTTCTACATCACTATTACACTTATTTTAAATTTGATGGCTGTACGTATAGTACACTTTTATTTGGGCTTAGTTTAGTTTGATTTGGTTTTGGTTTCAAGACAGGGTCTTAGTATGTGGCCCAGGCTGGCTTTTTGCTGGCAATCTTCCTGCCTCAACTTCCCATGTATCTGGGATAGAGGCTTGTGCCATCATGCCCCACTTGTCCATAGTACATTTGTATCATTGTTCTCATTGTTTGTCCTGAAGAGTTTTAAACTGTTTTACTAAGTCTTGTGATTTCATTCCGCTTGCCTTTTTTGCCAGCTGTGTAGCAGTCTACTACTGAACTGTTATCAGTGTATCGTTAACCCTGTCTACTCACCGATCTTCAGTGCTCAGCTTCCATTTCATTGTCCATTAACTTAATAATGACTCCAAAAAATGTGGAAGCAGAGAGTAAAACACACTGCCCTGCAAAAACGTTGAAGATGTGCAACCAGAAGAAAAAATTGTTGTACATTTTTCAGGTATTAGTTATGACAACTGTAATCCAATGAAGCAAAACCATTTATTTTATCCCTTTTGAACAATGTAGATGAAAAGAAATTGTGTTATAAACATGTATGTGGTTATTTTCAGTGGACTAAAATTGTTCAGGAAGAATTTAGAATACCTGAAAAATTTTTTATGCATAAGATGAAATTTGTATCTTTTACCTCCAGCTTTTGATAACTCTCTTACCACATAGATTTTGTGAAATAATTCTACTGTGGTACCAGAGCACCAACCCCATTTAGCGATTCCTCTTTGAAATTTCTTTAATGACAGGCGATGCCCAGTTTTTCTCTCTAAAGCTAATAAGTTCTGTAGCATTAAAAATTCAACCCTTGAAGGAAGCTTGTTTAGAAATTGTGCTAAATGAGCAAAGCAGCATAACTGCTGTTTTGGCAGTCCCACCTAAAGTTACTTTTTTAAAATACATAAATCTAAAGTATATGTTTGCATGAGATATAAATTAGAGGTATTTGTGGTATTTGTCATTGTGAAAGCTGGGGCCCCAAACATAGTTAATTTCAGTTTAAGAGAAAGAGTGGTCTGCTGGACAACACTCAGTATTATACATCTATTAAATTATGCAAGGTGAGAGAAAAGTAGAGTATATTTTTAAATAAATGTATAATTATCTAAACTTACATACTTATTATGATTATGTATCACCCCACAAAGTTGTATAAAGAACTTCACCAAAAAATCAAATGGATTAATAATATATTTGAGATTCACAGTGCTAGGTTTGACTATATTTTGACTATTGTGCAGTAATGCCATTAGGTAGTATTGTTTCCAAGCATGGTGCTTTTTATACTTGAAATATATTTTTGCTTTATTTTTTGATATAATTATATTTGCACTGATGACTTTATGAAGAAAATATTATGGATGACATTTTTTGTATATATATTTATTAAGCTTGGAATCTGGTGACCCAGTGTTTTCTCTGCACAAACATGAAATGTGATGGAGTATGAGATTAAGAAATTATGAGTTCCTGAAGGTAACTGACTGCATTGATGTCTCCCTTTCTCTTCAGTAAAGCTTAATCAAGGTTGTTTATAACTGATTCTGCATAGTATACTCAGCAAGACTTAGAAGGACACTAAACCTGTAAGAAATTTTAAGAGACATATTTTAGTCTCTTAGAATATGACAATTTTGAAGCAAAAACTTTTAAAATCTGAGACAATGCAGAAATATTAGTCTAAAATTCAGCTGTGAACTGAAGAATTTGAAATTGCATACATGCTGGTATTCTGTGGTGTTTAGGAGTGGGCTGCAGCTGGGGTAAAAGTTAAGTGGAGCAGGGAAGAAGAATGCAGAGCTGCTAATTTGGGGACAATGAACTAGAGTCCCCTCCCAATTCAAAAAAGGTCAAGTGCTTATAAAAACTGACTACCTCGGTTTTCAGTTCAAACTTAGATTCATTTTGATTGTTTTAAGGTCCCAGTTATCAAAAATATCATAAGAATTTGTCTCAGGTTTTGAAGACCAGAATTTACAGGAAGGAAATAAAAGCCATGTCAGTAGCCTTGAGCTGACAGCTTTAAAGAAACTGGCAAGCAATTAGGTAGTCATAATGTAGTTCTCTCTGGTATTTTCTCAGAAAACATTCTTTTTCCTTGCTTTTTTCTTAAAATCGGCAAACCTTACCTTTTTCCTATAAGATATTTATTTTTGTTAAGACCAAATGGATATTCTAAAAATGTTAAAATATGGTTAACATAAGTTTTCAGTGTATTTTGGCTTAGTTTATCAATATTTAAAGTTGAAACCTAATTTTTCGATGTTTAAATAGTTTTAGGAAGATACATAAATAGATATTATCAGAGTATTCCATAAAATTTTATTGATGTGCTTTTCAGTGTGAGAAGACTTACTGTTTGAGGCCATCTAAAAAACAACTAGATGATTTCTCAGAATCCTTCCAGCTGTAATATTCTATGACTAATTCTCAGCCACATTGCTTGTCACCACTGGCTCTGATCCACCTCCTGGAGTGTGCAGCCTTCATGTTGTGCTCATCACAGAGTCTTTGCTCAATGCCTTACTGCTGTCCATGTCTTTGGACACCTGATGGACAGAGAAGAATCTGTCTCTGAGGGCAGTTGAGTGACAATCCCCAAAGAAGGAGACGGACTTAAGTCACAGCCCCACAGCCCTATTTCACAATGGACACTGGTCATTCCCGCCATGACCTTGCAATCCAGGAGGATGAACATATTTTGATAGTCTATAGTTTTCATTCTGAAGAGAGAACTTTCCTGAAAAGAATAATTTTTTTTTAATGTATATTGGGTCGGGGGGAGGGGAGGTAGTGTTGAATTATTTTCTTTTATGTTTACACTTTTAATAAGTAAAATAGAAGATTTGAAAATTATTCTTTATTTATAGTAATGAACTTTAAGTGTAATATATTCCTTAGAAAAAAAAACAATTTTAATAAAAAATGGAAACTAATTTATATCTTGTCTTTACTTATTACCATCAATTTTTTAAAACCTGAATGAGGAATAAAAACATAGTTATGCTCCTTTATTTGAAGAAGAGTTATTATGAAATAAAGTTCAGTTTTTACTTTAATTTGAGTAATATTGTCCTTACAGAATGGGGACAGATCTTATGCAAAGCTATAGGGACTAGCCCTCAAATAGTTAAACAGGAGAGAGCAGACCAAGCCAATGCACAGAACAGTTTGTTCCATGCTGCAGGCCAGGAGTTTCATTGCGGGACCACCTGGAGCACTAAAGTACCACATTTACATGGTGGCATCAGATAGACTGTGACTATCGTCATGGAGTGTAGTTCTTCCTCATAACCTGAATGTAGTGAGAAAGTCCCCCAGGCGAGCCTTTCCAATGTACACACAGAACTATTCTGCCTGTGACACAGACTCAAGCATTTTGTGGAATTGATAGCTGTGTGACCTAATTGTTGAACCTAGATCTTTATGGGAATTTCATAACCTATAGATTTTAGGAGTTTTAAATATTCCATATAAATAGCTAAAACTATATACAATTAACTATTTAATGCAGCTGAATAAATCCAGTGTTATATGTTCGGCATATGAAGATAAAGCTGTATACATGTGTTACCTTGTTTACTTTAAGTTTTGTTGTAGACATAGAGTATAGCTTCTTTAGATTGGTCTTTTGTTCACAATTACATATAGGTTGGTCTTTGTTCACAGTCTCTCCACTAGATTTTTTTGAAATGGGAGTTTATTTAAATCAAATCCCTCCCCTGCTCCCCCACCCCGCTAGGAATTAAATCCAGGGAGTAGCTACCACTGAGTTACACCCCAGATCTTTTTATTTTGTGTTTTGAGACAGGTTATCCCAAAAGTTGATAAGCCTGGCCTTAAACTTGTGGATCCTTCTGTCTCAACCTAAGTTGCTGGAATTACAGATGTGTGCCACCACACCTAGCTCAGAAGTTAATTTTTTAAAGTTAAAAATAAATTGAACAGGCTGGGTATGGTGACACATGCTTATAATCTCAGTGACCCAGAAAGCTGAGACAGAAGGTTCACCGGATTGGACAGGGGAAAACGGGGAAGGGAGGGAGGGTTGGGATGAGAAAGACAGTGGAATGAATTGGACATAGCTTTCCTATGTTCATATGTAAATAATGACTACAGCATGTACAACCACAAGAATGGGAAGTTATACTCCATGTATGTATGATGTCAAAAATACATTCTACATCATATATAACTAAAAAGAGCAGATAATTAAAAAAAAGAAAGAAAGAAAGAAAAAACTGACGGGATCACCGGATACTAAAAAAAAAAAAAAAAAGGTGGGGATTTCTGGGGATATTGCTCAATGGTTCAATCCCCGGTTTAAAAAAAAAAATCTTTTATTTCAAATAGTGGTTTTTTTTTTTTTTTAATTTTATCTTTATTGTTTTCAGTTATCCTCTTTAGGAATTCCAGTTATGTATAATCTTTAGTTCCTGATTTTTATTTCATTGATATATATATATTTAGTTGTAGATGGACACAATACCTTTATTGTATTTTTACGTGGTGCTGAGGATCATACCCAGTGCCTCACGCAGGCCAGGTGAGCACTCTATCACTAAGCCACAGTCCCAGCCCCTATTTCATTGTCTTTTTCTCAACTCTGTCCACTCTGTTCTATACGCTGTTTTCAACAGTGTATTCTCCCTTATGCTCCTTTCGTTTTTGCTCTATTTTCTGCAGTTTTGCTCTCTGTATGGCATGTTTTTCCTGAGCCTACAACAACTGTCAACATCTTCAAGGCTGATGATTGGACACTGGAACTCTGGGTATCAGTGTAGCTGTCTCTAAGCATGTCAGTCTTCATAATTTTGTTTGCTAATAGCAACAGCAGCTAAAAGATGAGCCCTGTTTCAAATCTGCCTTCTAAATATTGACAGAACCTAATTACATTCCGAATCGTAACTTCAGGGGAGTCTCAGAAACACATACCCTCTACACACAGCAGGATGGAGGAATGGATGTTGACTGCACTGACCCACAACATCTATCACAGTGTTCTGTGTTGTCAATCCTTTTTACAATCTTGTCACTTGTGAGCAGAAGTTTAAAATGATTCCTTGTATGATTTTTTGCCTTTGATGTTATACTCAGAAGTCTTCCTTACCCCATTATAAATTTTTTTACTTTTAAAAGTTTATCCTTTTTCTTTAGAAAATATTGAGCAGAAATAATAAAATAATAGTTTTACCACTCTTAAAAATATTATATTTAGTGATAAAACTACTACTACTTTCTTTGTCTCCTCCACTTCCATCCCTCCAGAAGTAATCTGGAGGGATTGAGTTGGTACATACCTTTCAGACTTTTTTTACCATTATATATACACATATAAATATAGAACAGACATTCATATTAAAAATAAAAGTAGAACTACCCTATACATACTGTATGTACACATAGCTTGAATTTCCTACAAAGATGCTTAAGGTTCAACACATCTTTCCAGATCAGTAAACTTATAGTTTATATGATTTCATGATACTCAGAAGATATAGCATTCCTTATTTAACTACCCCCTCACTAATGGGCATCTATGTTATTTCCAGTACAATTATGTGCCTATATTTTATTGTGATTTCTTTAATTTCCACAGTATTCTTTAATATAGCAGGAATTCATTTTGTTGTTTAGCCTGAGGAAGGATTCCAACTATATTTTTTCCAAGCAGTCATTCTAATATTGTTTATTAAACCAATAGGAAAAGATTTTCCAAGGGCCAGGTAAGATATTCCCTGAAAAGAAAAGAAAATGGCTTAGTGCCAAAAGAATTCAAACACAAAAATCCAAAACTCGCCTCATCCCAGAAACTCCTCTTTCCCAGGCTTACATATACCTTTCTAGTCTTTCCTTCAAATTAAAAGGGAGAAAAAGCATATATTTCTTAGTTTAGACAAAGGTATTCATCCATTTTCAAGAAAACTGTTACATTCCCTCTTTAGAGACAGGATTTTTTCCCATTGTAGGCAGATTTTATTGTGAAACGAGATATTATATTCCTGTTTACTCTACCCAACATAGGGAAGTTTATGTTCCTTTCTTCCTTTCTTTCTTTTGTTTTTGTTTTTGTGGCACTGAGGATTAAACCCAGAGGCTGTCTACTATTCAGCCACATCCCCAGCCACTTGCCATCTTCCACGCCTTTTTTTTTTTTTTTTGAGACAGTCTCCCTATGTTGCCTAGGCTGACCTGAACTTGTGATCCTTCTGTCTCAGCCTCCAGTCACTGGAATTATAGGTGAGCGCTACCACCTCCTGCAGGGAAAAAAGTATTCTAAATTTATTAAAGACAGTGGAATTTACAATCATGAAAAAATATCATAATTCACTTAAACATATACAGCATTAGGTGGGGGGGGGTACAGAGGTGTTTTTAGTCAATATGATATGATTCCTAATCATATTCCATCCGAAATAGATGTATTATTTCTGATTGTAATTCAGAAGACGGAGGTAAGACATTCTACCTGGGATCATAAAATACATTTGGAAATTTCACTCATCTACACCAAAGGGACAATATTTCTCATTCAAGTTAAGCAAGACATTGTCTCATTTGAATATGTATTTATTTTTCTCTAGAAATTAAATAAAACAAGTGTTTCATATTTGGAAGCTAGAGAGGAAAAAGGAAAAGAAAGATTGGGGATCTCATGAAAATCAAAGGGAGATCAGTAGCTTCAAGGAAAGGGATCAGGGGGAGAAAGAAGGAAGGGGAAAGGGGAATGATATTGGCCAAGTTATATTGTGTACATGGATGAATATATAACAACAAATCTCACCAATATATATAAGTATAATGTACCAAAAACTGGAAAATGAAAAAACTAAACTATTATGTAACAGGGTCATGACATCCTACTTTTTCTTTTATTCTTTCAATTGATTAATATAAAGGACACATTTTCTTGATAATAGAGTATGCAGCTGGGTAGGGTGCACACCTGTAATCCCAGTGGCTCAGGAGGCTGAGACAGGAGGATTGCGAGTTCGAAACCAGCTTCAGCAACTTAGTGAGGCACTAAGCAACTCAGTGAGAACCTGTCTCTAATAAAATACAAAATAGGGCTGGGAATGTGGCTCAGTGGTTGAGCACCCCTGACTTCAATCCCCAGTACCAAAAAAATAAATAAATAAAATAGAGTTTTCAGATCAACATAATTTTTACTGATCTTAGAATATTCCATTATATAGATTAGCATAATTTATTTAACCAATTCCCTACTGATAGGTATTTACTTTGTCTTTTTTCCCCCCTCAATATTAGAGATTGAACAGAGGGCCTTGAGCATGCTAGGCCAGGATCATCCTTGTAAATATTTGATGTGTGTGGGGTGCAGGGTCCTGGGATTAAACCCAGCGGTGCTCTTCCACTGATCTACATCCCTGGCCCTTTGTATTTCCTCCCCCGCCCCCCCCCCCCCAAGACAGGGACTCTCTAAATTGCCCAGGCTGGTCTCAAACTTGCAATCCTCTTTCCTCAGCCTCCCTTGTAGCCAGGATTATAAGCATGTGATTCCAAACCCAGGGTATCTATGTGTTTTTTCAAATTTCTCTGATTCTCTCCTTAGTCTAAATTATTGGAAGTAATAATAATAAGAATCATATTAAAATATAAACACAAAGTAAAATGGGGCATAATTGTTTAATGAGTGCAGAGTTTCAGTTTGGAATGATGAAAAGTTTCTGGAGAGTCATGATGGCTGCCCACTATCTTAATGTGCTTAAAACCACAGGATTCTACTTAAAAATGGGTACAATTCGGCTGGGAGTAGGTAGAACACTTACCTAGTATCTAGCATTTGCCATTACAAGGCCCTAGGTCCAATTACCAAGACTAAAAAAAAAAAAAAAAAAAAAAAAAAAAGGAAGATGCAAGACTTGGTGGTGCACAGCTATAACCCCAGTGACAGGAGAGGCTGAGGCACAGAGGTCAAGAAGGTCAAAATTCTAGGACACCCTGGGCAACTTGGTGAGATCTTGTCTCAAAATATAAAGGGCTGGGGGTATAGCAAAATGGTAAAGCACCCCAGGGTTCAGTCCTCAGCACTGAAAGAAAAAAGACTAACATGACAAATATTATGTATATTTTACCATAATAAAAAATAAAAATGTAAAAATAAACAGTCTTCAGTGAAGCATTTTCCTCACATAATCATTAATGCTAGATACTATTAATTTCTAAATATTTTTATCAACTAATAGGTGACTGTATTTGCAGTTTTGATTACTTTTGTAAGATTGAACATTTTTCTTACTTACTAGTGACCTGTACTTTTTTCTGTTGATATTTGCATCTTCAACTCCTTTGACCGTTTTGTCATTAGGTGAATTTGTCTTTTTCTTAATGATGAGCATGTACTCTTCATGTGTCTTAGAAATAGGAAACCTTTGCTCAACCTGGATACATGCCTTTCAGGCTCCCCTCTCCTTTTCCTGGAGCATCTTAGGTCTAACCCAATCCAACCACATCCTCCCTTGCTGGCAGCTGGAAGTTTGCTGGGGCCCCTTCGTTAAGAGCCACAGCCGTAGGGGCCCCAGCAAACTTCCAGCTGCCAGCAAACTTCCAGCTGCCGGCTGATGATTGGCTCACAGCAGCCCCAGCAACATCTAGCTGATTGGCTCCTCTGCGGTGATGCTCATTGGGCTGTTTCCCTGCCCTTTCAGACCACGGAGCTGCTCATTGGGGGACTTTTTTGGCTCCGCCCACGTGACCCAGCCAATCGGCCTCAAGAGCAGGAGGATTGTGGGAGGTGGGGAGAAGCTTGTGTGGGAGAGAGAGGCTTGTGGAAAGCCGGTGGTGGCAGTTGAGGCTCTGAGGGTTTTTCCTGAGAGGCTGTTTTGTTTGGCGTGTGTGGTTCTAAAAATAAAGTTAGTTTCTTTTGACAAGTGGCTCCTGATTGTGCCCAGCCAGACTGCGGCATTTGGTGGCTCGCACGGGGAGCGACTGAGGGTAAGTGAAACTGCTCGCCCCTGAGGGCAGGGCGAGAGGATGGGTAGCCATTTTAAGATTCCTCTTTTATTTTGCTTCACTTTTGTTTTAAGTTGCCTGTCCCTGGAGATGAGTGAGACGGAAGAAAAACCGCTCACATCTGAGGAAAAACTATTTACGTCTGAGGAACAGATAGGGAGAAAGGACGGATGCACATGTCAGGAGGATAGAAAGGCTATAATGATTTTTTGTTGTTCCATTTTTATTTCATTCTGTCTCGGTTTTGTTTGGTGTCATCTTGTTGGGTTGTATTATAGTAGAAATACGGGATCAGAAATTAGTAAAAAACAAACTGAAAGAGTGTTAAGTAAATTGTTAGAGGAAGGAGGCATCTCAGTAAAATCAAGAACAATCAGGGCATACGTTGATACAATACAAAAATGTAGCCCATGGCTTTTTAAGGAGGAGTTGTTAAATATATCACAATGGAACCATCATGGTGAAGATTTAAAAAGAATAGAAAAGAAAAGCCCAGGGACTCTGCCAGTTGGCACATTGCCATTGTGGACGTTCATATCTTGTTTGCTTAGTCCAAAGCCTTCAGTTCAGACAAAGGTAGAGGAAGGAGAAGACATATTGATTCAAGTAAAAGAGAAGGTCTCTCAAGTTAGTCAGACAGAGGAAAAGATTCAAGTAAAAGAGAAGGCCTCTCAAGCTAGTCAGACAGAGAAAGAAAGTGTAAAACAGAAAAAGCCATCAGGGGGAAAGTTACAACAGGAGACTGCTACTAACACCTTTCTATCACCAGAGGATGTAAGTGTCCAACTAACAAGGCCACCTCCATATGCTGGGAGGTCCCCAACCCCCGCAGTTGATAGTTGGGATCCTGAGACAAGATCTCAAATATTAACATGCCCTGTATTTGAGGCAGGAGGGCAGCGATTTTACCAAGTTTTAAATTTCAAAACAGTGAAGCAGCTAAAAGAGGCTGTAACAACCTATGGTCCTCAAGCACCCTTCACTGTAAGCATGGTCGAATCCATTAACAACTTGAACATGATGCCAGCAGATTGGGCTAATATGTGTAAAGCTGTGCTAAATGGAGGACAATACCTGTTATGGAAGGTTGCCAATGAGGAATTTTGCAAGGAGACGGCTAGGCGAAATGCAGCAGCTGGTTATCCTCAGAGAAATCTAGATATGTTGTTAGGAAAGGGACCTTATGAGGATCAGCAGCAACAAATTGCATATGATCCTGGTGTATATGCACAAATTGCTGTAGATGCAATTAAGGCATGGAAGACTTTACAAGGACATGGAGGTTTACAAGGTCAATTATCTAAGGTAATACAAGGAGCTAATGAACCTTATGCTGAATTTGTAGATAGGCTTATTCAAACAGCTACCAGAGTTTTTGGGAATACAGAACAAGCAATGCCATTACTAAAACACCTGGCTTATGAGCAAGCAAATCGTTGGTGCAGAGATATCATTAGACCATGGAAACATGAAGATTTAAACACATATATTAAATTATGTAGAGACATTAATGAACAAGAGCAAGTCATGGCAGCTGCAGTAAAACAGGCTTTAGATGCCAGAGACATTAATGAACAAGGGCAAATTGTGGCAGCTGCAGTAAAACAGGCTTTAGATGCCAGGCCAAGAACATGCTACAATTGTGAACAAACAGGACATTTTAAAAGGAATTGCCCCATTGGAGGAGGGTTTAACAAAACTAGGTATCAAAGGAGTAGAATACCAGGTATTTGCCCACGATGCCGTAGAGGGAGACATTGGGCTAATGAATGCCGTTCTCAAACCACCATAGAGGGTACTCCATTATCAAAAAACAAACAAGGACCAGGTGTTTATCCACGATATCGTGGAGAAAGGCATCGGGCTCCATTGCCAAAAAGTGGACAGGGGGGCCCAATGCTCCGGGGCCCAAAACCACAAATATACGGAGCACTGGAGGAACCCAGCAACCCCATCAGGGTAGTGCCCAGGACACATTGTCCATCAGATCCCTCATCAGACAAACCAGAGGGAGCGCAGGGTTGGACATCTGCGCCTCCGCCAGAGCAGTACTAACTCCAGAGATGGGAGTTCAAATCATTCCCACAGGGGTGAAAGGACCTCTTCCCAAAGGAACAGTAGGCTTATTATTGGGACGCAGCTCTTCTACTCTAAAAGGACTTATGATAAGTCCTGGGGTAATTGATCCCGATTATGAAGGTGAAATAAAAATTATAGCCAGTTCTCCAAAGGGTATATCAGTAATTTCACCAGGAGATAGAATAGCACAGTTACTAATAATACCCAGCCTACATGATAAATTTTCCAGTCATACTGTAGAAAGAGGTTCCAAGGGATTAGGCTCCACAGGTGTAGATTGGGCTATGCTTTCTTTAAATTTAGATTCTCGCCCCATGCTAAAACTAAATATTCAAGGACATGAATTTAATGGACTACTGGATACAGGTGCAGACCTTAGCATCATCTCTCATCAAGAATGGCCAAAACATTGGCCATTACAACAAGCCACTCAAACGCTTCGAGGCCTAGGAGTGGCAACTAATCCCCATAGAAGTGCAATGGTATTAGATTGGAAGGATCCTGAAGGATGTGAAGGAACTATACAGCCATATGTATTGGATCATCTTCCCGTAAATTTATGGGGACGAGATGTCCTAGATCAATTAGGTTTGACATTAACAAATAACATCAACCAAAATGCACCCACTATTATGACTAGACAAGGTTTTAGGAAAGGAAAAAGATTAGAAAAACAAGAACAAGGTATAGCAGCACCAATACAAATAGATCAAGGAACAGACAGACATGGGTTGGATTTTCAGAAAGGGCCACTGAGACAATAAAAATTACTTGGAAATCAGAAAGACCAGTATGGGTTCCTCAGTGGCCCCTGACTAAAGAAAAGATACAAGCAGCCCATGACCTGGTCAAACAACAATTAGCGGAAGGACATATACAACCTTCTGTATCTCCCCATAATACTCCCATTTTTGTCATCAAAAAGAAATCTGGTAAATGGAGATTATTGCAAGATTTAAGAGCCATTAATAATGAGATGGTTATTATGGGACCTGCTCAATCAGGGATTCCTCAGTTGTCTGCTTTGCCAAAAACCTGGTATGTTTTAGTTATAGATATTAAAGATTGTTTTTTTTCAATTCCAATTCATCCTGAGGATAGTCCACGTTTTGCATTTACTATCCCTGCACTGAATCATGAAGGTCCTGATCAGAGGTATGAATGGAAAGTACTCCCTCAAGGGATGGCTAACAGCCCAACTATGTGTCAAATTTATGTTAACAAAGTAATCCAGCCACTTAGAAATCAAAATCCTGAACTACAAATATTTCACTATATGGATGATGTATTATTAGCACACAAAGATAAAAACACATTGCTAGAATGTTATGCCACACTTACAAACTTATTAAAAAATTATAATCTAGAGATAGCAATAGATAAAGTACAATTAAATTTTCCAATTAATTATTTAGGAGTTCTATTATCCTCAACCATGGTCTGTCCACCAAAAATTCAAATACGAGTAGATCAACTCAAATCACTTAATTACTTTCAAAAGTTATTAGGAGACATAAATTGGATAAGGCCTTATTTAGGTATAACAACAGGAGAGTTGGGACCTTTATTTGATATCCTAAAAGGTCCATCAGATCCAAATTCACCCCAAATGTTAACGCCTGAAGCAAGAAAGGCATTAAAAATCATTGAAACATATATGGAAAATATGCATTTGGATAGAATTGATATAAGTTTGCCTTTATTATTTATTGTACTACCAACAAAAAATATTCCTACAGGAGTATTTTGGCAAGAAGGTCCATTATTATGGATACATTTATCTTATTCTCCTAACACTATTCTTACTAGGTATCCTGAGGCTGTAGGACAATTAATACTCAAAGGAATAAAAGCAGCAAAGGGAGTGTTTGGAATTTCTCCCAATAAAATTATTACTCCATATACTATGAATCAAATTGATGAGTTAGCTAATGAGTTAAATACTTGGGCAATAATCATGTGCAAATCTAATGTTTCATTTGATAACCACTTACCATCTAATCCTTTATTGTCTTTTTGGTCATTGCATCCTGTAATTTTTCCAAAAATGACAAGAAAAACACCTATCATGAATGCTCCAAATATATTCACTGATGGGTCAAATAATGGTACAGCAGCAGTAGTTACCCCTGATCAAACTTTTACATTTTTAGTACCCAAACAATCAGCTCAAAAGGTAGAGCTTAATGCAGTTTTACAAGCTTTTGTGATGTTTAAAGATTCTGTATTTAATTTATTTTCTGATAGTCAGTATGTAGTTAATGCTACAGTATCTCTTGAAGATGCTGGTAGGATTTCCCCTTCTTCTACTGTTTTCTCTTTGCTTTCCACTATACAAAGTCTAATCTGGGACAGAAAAGATCCATTCTTTATAGGACATATCAGGGCACATACAGGATTGCCTGGAGCCCTTAGTTTGGGCAATGATTTAGCAGATAAAACTACACATGACATACATATTTTCTCTACACTAGAAGAAGCTATAAATTTTCATAAAAAGTTCCATGTCAATGCTAATACTTTACAAAAGCATTTTAAAATAACTAAGGAACAAGCTAGACAAATAATAAAACAATGTCAAAATTGTGTGACCTTTTTACCACAAGTTAATCTTGGAGTCAATCCTAGAGGATTGATACCTAACCATATTTGGCAGATGGACGTCACACACTTGCCAGAATTTGGAAAATTAAAATATTTGCATGTTACAGTTGATACTTCTTCTGGATTTTTGATGGGCTCCCTTCGTGCCGGAGAAAAAACTAAAGATGTTATAGCTCATTGTTTACAAAATTTTGCCACTGTGGGTGTTCCAAAACAGTTAAAAACAGATAATGCCCCTGGTTATACTTCTACCTCTTTTAAACAATTTTGCTCAACATTTGGCATTACTCATATAACAGGAATCCCATACAATCCACAGGGACAAGGCATAGTTGAAAGAGCTCATCAAACTATTAAAATGTACTTATTAAAGCAAAAAGAAGGAATTGGGAAGGGGTGTATATTCCCCAAAGATAAACTTAAAATAACCCTTTTTACTCTAAACTTTTTAAATTTGGATTCATCAGGACTTAGTGCTGCGGAAAGGCATATGTGTCCAAAAAATGTACATAAGCCCAAGGTACTTTGGAAGGATATTCTAACAGGACAATGGAAAGGTCCTGACCCTGTAATTGTCTGGAGTTGGGGGTCTGTTTGTGTGTTTCCACAGGGAGAACAGCAGCCAATTTGGATTCCAGAGAGATTAACCAAGGTCCTGACCCAGTGATTGTCTGGAGTCGGGGGTCTGTTTATGTGTTTCCACAGGGAGAACAGCAGCCGATTTGGATTCCAGAAAGATTAACTAAAGCGATTTCTACAGACCAAAAAGAAGATGATTTGGCTCAAATCCATAACAACTGATATCCAGTTTGGCTATTCTTACATCTGCAACAGAACCAGGATGCTTTTTTCAATATCTATTTTATTATTGCCCTTTGCCATATCATGAAGTTCTATTTTGTTTTTTGAGCTCATACAGACCTAGGTTAGTGTTTTGCTGATCAGTTCTATTTTTTGACTATAGAGTTTTTAAACATTGCAATGGAGATTTCACCTGTAAAAAGTTATAAGGCCTTTACTATAATGTTATGTGTTGTATGTATTATATTATGTGTGCACACTTGTGTTTTGTGTTATATGTTTGAATGTACGTATGTCCATATATCATATATGATGAGCGCTCATGATAAAATGGATCCAAATATTTTTTTTCACGTGATTTATATGGTTTAATTTAAATTGGGTAAACAACTGTTGAGGATTGTTTTAATATGTAAACAAAAAAGAAGGTTAACAGATCTGTTTGTTTACTTTCACCTTTCCTTTTCATTATATTTAATAATTCTCTTAAAGACAATGTAAATTGTTAAGAAAATTGTTTTCTTTTAGTGCCTTCTGTAATGTTACATAATTTTTTCTTTAGCCATTATTGCCAGAATTCCTATCTTCATCCCAGTGCTGGTGAAGTCAAAGATAAAACCAATCTACAGCTTCTACAATAGCCATCACTGAACTGCTTGCAGAACTTGCCTGGACACATTGTGAACTCACGTGTATGCATTGTGAACTATCTGTTGGTGCAGCGACTTGTGGTAGTGTTGGGGTATTTTTGCTGATGATGTCATTGGTGGTACAATTTTTCCAAAAGGAGCCGTCAATTGGCTTGGTGTATCTTCCTCCCTTCTGCTTGTCATGATCGTCCAGCTAAAATTTGGGGGCCAACAGAGGTGAGGCAAAGAACCTCACTCCCCTGCTGGTACAAAGACCTCTCCACAGGTGTGGCTGTATACTGGACAGGTAGTCAATGACGGGTAAGATCCAATTGCAATGGTACCAACCTAAAGGGTAAGGACCATATGTACTATTGGACAACCTAAGGCAGGCACGGTCCCTAAGCCACATGCTTTTTGTTTAAACAGAGAGGGGGAGATGTTGAGAGCCACAGCCGAAGGGGCCCCAGCAAACTTCCAGCTGCCAGCAAACTTCCAGCTGCCGGCTGATGATTGGCTCACAGCAGCCCCAGCAACATCTAGCTGATTGGCTCCTCTGCGGTGATGCTCATTGGGCTGTTTCCCTGCCCTTTCAGACCACGGAGCTGCTCATTGGGGGACTTTTTTGGCTCCGCCCACGTGACCCAGCCAATCGGCTTCAAGAGCAGGAGGATTGTGGGAGGTGGGGAGAAGCTTGTGTGGGAGAGAGAGGCTTGTGGAAAGCCGGTGGTGGCAGTTGAGGCTCTGAGGGTTTTTCCTGAGAGGCTGTTTTGTTTGGTGTGTGTGGTTCTAAAAGTAAAGTTAGTTTCTTTTGACAAGTGGCTCCTGATTGTGCCCAGCCAGACTGCGGCACTTCCTCTTACCTTCAGTGCCTGATGGGGCTGACTGTTTCACAACCTTTTACCTCAGTGATTTCAAAGGCAGGCTAGAAGTTTCCTTAAATATCTTCCCTTGTTCCTTGTTTTTGCACCTTGAAGGAAGAAAGAAGAAATCAAGGTAAATTTGAGATGAGATTAATCCTCTCCACTTCCTCATCTCCTCTCCTCCCCTGGCCTCCCCAGACACTCTTCCCTTACGCTTCCAGGTGAGAGGCCCCTTCCTGATTTTAGACATGCAGCCTCACAAGGAGCTGATGCAGAGTGCAGGCCTGGACTGCTGGTGTTGAAGACAGGGGAGTTTCTCACTCCATTACTGACACACCCTCATCTGAATGAAGGAGCAGATATAATCAGGAATTATCTCACAGGAATGTTGAAAGGATTTCTTGTGGTAATACCTGTAAAACATCTATCATACTGGCAAAAATAACCAAAACAGCTTCAGCACCATAGTGGAAACATACATAACCCGGACGGGAGCAGACCTCACAAATTTAGCCAAACTTTTATTTAGCAGCAGGGTCAGGAGTCAGATGGCTCACTTCCTGAGTGAAAGATAGCCCCGATTACAGGGATTACAGGGGATGTACAGGGTTTATATAGGTTGCATTGGGGGATGTCTTGGTCCTTGAAAACTTTAACAAGATGTGGGCAAAAGGCTGAAAATATCTGGAACTTGTTTTTACTCGGCACAATTTTTACTGAATGTATCAATTTTTGACAGTTTTTTTACAGGACAGAGATGAAGGGTTCACGGTTCAGAGCTCAGTACTCATCTGATCCCCTGGGGTCATTGAATTTACATGGGGACAGGACTGATGTGTAGTTTCACTGTCACTGGTTGTGAATTTATTGGGGAAAGGATCCCTCCTCCCAGCTATCTTGGATTGATAGTTATCTGCCTTCCAGGGCTTATTCTGTCACTGGGAGTTAACTGATTAGAAGGATCAGAGTTTTGGCTTCTCTCTCCCTCTCTCCTCCCAGGACACACACTGTCTTGGGGAGTTTATTAATTCCATATCCTTCAATGGTCGTGATCATAGTGACAAGAATGCAGAAACAAGATAATATCGCAGGTGTAAAGTATACAATAAAAAATGGCACACTTACACTCCTATACCCTGAATTTGGGGAGGCTTATGTTCCCTATAATGCACTATTCACTAGGATGAGGAGTACCTGGCATTATCAAACACCATCAGAGCACACAGTTTAGATGACAAGATTCCTATTCACTTTTTCCCTGGCTCCTGATGCTTCATGGTTCTTCCTCATCACTCAGGGCCTCTGGGATGACCCTCTGTGGCAGTCAACATTATTATATTTGTACTTCTGTCCCCTGAGCAGTTTTCTTTGTTTAGGTTTTGCTTCTCTCTTTATGAGTTGTTACTTTGTGTGTGTGCATCTGCAACCTGTTTGGGAGCTGTTTGAAAACAGGCTTGTCGGCACCTGCCGTGTGAAAATCGGAAGGCTCCAATGGCACAGAGGAGTTTGCAACATTCCTCTGAGCCAACCAGAGACCTGAACACGAAACACTGCCTTAAATAATAAATGGTGGACTTCTTTGATGTTAATGGTACTTATCTTAGCTCCTGCTGCCATAGCAAATTCCTAGAGCTTGGGTGGCTTAAATAACACACATTTATTTCTCAGAATTCTAGAAGCTAGTAGTCCAAGATCAAGGTGCTGGCCAATTTGGTTCTTGGTGAGGGCTCTCTTCCTGGCTTTGCCCTCACATGACAGAGAGCAAACAGCAAGAGTGAGAGAGTGGGCTGGTATCTTTCTTCTAAGGACACTAATCCTTTTGTGAGGACTTCATGTTCATGACCTGGGCTAACCTCCCCCTCCAAAGGCCCCTGTACAAATACTGTCTCATTGGGGGTTAGAGCTTCGTAAGAATTCCTGGGGCATGGGGACAAATACATTTAGTCCATAGCAATGGTTATTTTTCCCTCTAGCCAAAGTCATGTTAGTAAGAGTCTTGGTTTTTAGTTTTGTTGTTTTCATACTGGAGGTTGAACCCAGGGGTGCTTACCACCCCCAGCCCTATTTATTTATTTGTTTATTTTTGAGACAGTTTCTCACTAAGTTGCTTAGGGCCTCACTAAGTTTCTGAGACTGACCTTGAACTTGGAATCTTTCTGTATCTGCCTCCCAAGTCACTGGGATTATAGGTATGTTTTAAAATTGCCCTTCTGTTCTTAAGATGGTGAGAACCAGGGAAAAGGAACACGGCAGACTCAGACACAAAGTGCAGACGGATGCCACCCTTCACCTCAGGCAGGTTGGTTCACTTCTATTGCTTCGTCTGTGAAGTGGGACAATAGTGTTCACAGGGCTCTTGATGGAATTAAAAATCTTAAGAAATATAAGGCAATTAGAATTGCCTAGGATGAAGAAAGACTTCAAAAATGTTAGCAATCATTACTTTCCTTTTTAATTTATTTTAAAAAATTCTCTTTGCAATCTTTAGATGGGAGCCTTAGAGGGCTCCCCAAATCCTTGATCTTCTGAGATGTTCGTTTTGATCCTGTATTTTCGCCTTCACCTCACTTCCTAGGTCTGCCTTTTTCTATCCATTTCCATTGCTGGGCCCTTGGTCCAGGATTATTATCTTAGGCTTGTTGATAAAACAAGAGAACAGCTTTCCATTGACCCCCATGTTTGCAGCCCTTGCCCTTGACATCTCCTTTAACTCCTTCAACTCCATACAACAGTGTTTCTGTACAACAGTGAAGAAAATATTGAGGGAGCAAAACAAGATGAGGCAGGTGAGATTCCATCCCCTGGTTCCCTCAGAGGCTCACAGCATGACTCGCTGGGGTGGCTGCACCTCTATCCTGGATTTGCCTTTAATCCTCAAGGGTTCCCTCTATGAGCTCTCTAGGCATTACATTTTGTCCAGGGTTGACTGAAACTCAGGAGGCCTGAAACTCTGAACAGATATATATATATTTTTTATTTAAACTGGGGATGGAACTCAGGGGCATTTTATCACTGAGCTATACCCCCAGCCCTTTTTATGTTTTATTTTGAGACAGGGTCTCACTAAGTTGCTGAGGTCTTCACTAAATTGCTAATGCTGGCCTCAAACTTGAGATCCTCCTGCCTCAGCTGCCTGAGCTGCAGGGATTATCGGCACGCGCCATCGCACCCAGCTTCTGAACAGAGATATTTTAAATATTTAGATATTTTAAATATTTAAAATATTTAGATATTTTAAGAGAGCTACCCTAGATCAGCCTCTAGATCAGCTCCCAAACTGTGCTTCATCCTAACCTCCCTGACTGGTCGGGATGAGCACATCCAGACTCCTG
This sequence comes from Marmota monax, assembly GCF_021218885.2. Lineage (NCBI taxonomy): Eukaryota > Metazoa > Chordata > Mammalia > Rodentia > Sciuridae > Marmota > Marmota monax. The sequence goes on along the minus strand of NW_026693473.1, from coordinate 6,727,068 downwards.
CTCCTTGTTTTCTGTTCCTTTTATTGCATTCAGTTTTGTTCTCTCAGTCACTTGTTTTACATTTTCAATCTGACTGGCACTCAGAGCATGGGTGAATCAATGAGCTCCACAGGACAAGTTCTAACAGGTCTGAGCCCATACCTAAAAGGGGAGAAAAAAAGAGTGATACAGGGGAACCTCCTGAAAATAGCAGGAAAACCAGTAGAGGAAGGGAATGAGGGGGAGGGGGAAAGAGGGAAAGGGGAGCCACTGGGGAATTACATGGAGCAATTATGTCATGCGCATGTATGAATATGTCACAATGAATTCCATTATTATGTATGATTGTAATGCACCAATTAAAAAAATAAAAATAAGCCAGGTGTGGTGGCACAAGCCTGGAATCCCAGTGGCTTGGGAGGCTGAGGCTGGAGGATTGTGAATTAAAAGGCAGCCTCAGCCATCTAGCGAGGCCCTAAGCAACTCAGCGACATCCTGTCTCTAAATAAAATATAAAAAAGGGCTGGGAATGTGGCTCAGAGGTTAAGCACCTGGATTTAATCCTGGTACAAAAAAAATAAAAAAGAAAAGAAACAAAAAACATGAAGTGATGTGAAAATTTCGGGGAAACACACATACACACACAAAATAAACTCATCCTCTTGCCATCCCAACTACACGAATCAGCAAATACCTCTTTGTTTAAACATCAGTTTGAGCTGGGTACAGTGGCAACTCTGGAGGCTGAAGCAGGAGCGTCTCAATCTGAAAGCCAGCCTCAACAACTTAGTAAGACCCTGTCTCAAAATAAAACCTAAAAAGTGCTGGGGATGTAGCTCAGTCATAAAGCATCTCTGGGTTCAATCCCAGGTACCAAAACAAAAACAAAACAAAAAGCCCATACATCAGTTTGAACATGTCACATCTCAGTTTTGATTCCCCTTTGGCTTGAATTTGCATCTTTCATTAAGTTGAAATTCTTTTTACATACCTTTTGCCTGCCAATCTTTGCCTTTACCATGTTTTTTGTTTCCCCCTCTTTCATTAATACCTTGTTCTGAGGATAGCCAGGTGGGCTGCTTCTCATAGGTGATGTGTGAGTATTTACTTTTCGCCCCTCACATGTGCCTCAGCCTGAACCAAGCTGTTCTCTGTTGTGCCATCCCCTCAAACTCAGTCCAAAAGCTGCTTCAGTCTTTGTACTGATAAGAGAAATTCTGTACTGACCTAATTTAATGACATATCAGAGGATGGGACTTTCTAGACTGTGAACAAACCCAAAGACAAGTCCTTCTCTTTACACACTATCCTGTCTTCACAAAGCTTTCCCCATTTTGTATAATTCTGTCCTTCAAAGTTATAGTCATAGGTCCAATCTAAATAACTTATGCCTTCCTTTTCCAAATTTATTATTTTTTTTAGTTGTAGATGGACACAATATCTTTATTTTATTTATTTATTTTTATGTTGTGCAGAGGATCGAACCCAGTGCCTCACATGTGCTAGGCAAGTGCTCTACCACTGAGCTACAACCCCAGCCCCCAATTTTTTGTTATAAAGAAATGTTCTTAGTTCTAGATCAGGCAGAGATGTTTCCAACTGCCACCGAGTCCTACTGCTAGCAGTTGTAAGAACTTATCTCAGAACCTGGTCCTTTCCTGGCTAGCATCTGTAATGGCTCACTAAACTCTTGTTTCAGAGATCCCTCAGTTTCAAGAATTTTGGATTAATGGTACTTCAGGCTCACCTTTGGCTTTGCCATTCTTAGTAGCAAATGTGAAACATGTCACAAACACAGAGCTTGTTATAGTCAACTTTATATTTAGTGTAACCTATGAATTAAAAGTCAAAGTGGTGGCTGGGGGTGTAGCTCAGTGGTAGAGTTCATGCTTAGTTCATGTGAGGCCCTGGGTACCATCCCCAGCACAGAGAAAAAATTCAAAGTGGCATGCATGCTACAACACTGATGACCCTTGAAGATGTTATGTTAACTAAAACAAGCCAGACACAAAGGACAAATATTCTGATTCCATCTTTATGACGTACCCAAAATCATCCAGTCCCTAGAGACAGAAGATAGAATAGCAGTCACTAGGAGGTTGAGGGGGAGAGTGGAGATCAGTATGGGCTGATAAAAACGTTCTGGAGATAGACTGTGGTGATGGTTGCACCACAGTATGAATCAGCAAATGTCACTGAACTTAAAAATAATAAATTTAAGCTGGGCACATACATATAATCCCAGCGGCTTGGGAGTCTGATGCAGGAGGATTTCAAGTTCAAAGCCAGCCTCAGCAATTTAGCAAGGCCATAAGCAACTCAGCGAGACCCTGTCTCTAAATAAAATTCAAAAAAGGGCTGGGGATATGGCTCAGTGGTTGAGTGCCACTGGGTTCATTCCCTAGTACCAAAAAAAAGTGAATTTGTGTTATAAATACATTTTTAAAAAATAATGTATTGGGCTGGTTTTGTTACCACTGTAGAGTGCTTGCTTAGCATTCTGAGGCACTGGGTTTGATTCTCAGCACCATGTAAAAATAAGTAAGTAAAATAAAGGTATTGTGCCCATATACAACTAAAAATATATTTTTAAAAAGTAATACATGGTGATTATAGATTTTTCAGAAAACATAATCAGGTAAAAAGAAGAAAAGTAAAGTATACTTAAAAAGTCATTTCTACTTAATATATCATAAACTCCTTTCCAAGTCATTGGTTCCTAATACCTTACTAAAAAAGTTCTTTGAAGATTGAATGATATTTATTTTATTTTAAAACTATTCTATAATTTATATAATTAAGATCCCATTAGTGAATAGTTTTTTTTTCCTTTTTCTTCCTTTCTTTTTATTTTTAGTCCTAATGATTGAACCAGGGTTCAATTACACTCATGTTAAGCCTGCCTCTACCTCTGAGCTACATCCAGCCATTTTTTTTAATTATTAGAAAGATTACTGTAAGAAATTTTTTTTTTTGTAATTAGGGAATAAACCCAGGGTAGTTTTATCACATCACCAGCCCTATTTTATTTTTTTATTTTGAGACAGAGTCTAAGTTGCTTAAGGCCTTGCTAAATTGCTGAGGCTGCTTTAAACTATCTACCCTCCTGCCTCAGCCTCCCAAGCTGCTGGGATTACAGGTGGGCACCACCTGGGCACCACCCAGCTAAGAAACATTCTTATAGCTAAATATTTATGACCTCAGGATGTAGGTGTTTTTACAAAAGGATAAAATGACTCTGGCCGAAGTGGCTCATGCCTGTAATCTTAAGAGGCTGAATCAGGAGGATAAAAAGTTCAAGGTAAGCCTGGGCAATTTAGTGAGATCCTGTCTCATGAAGAAATGTGGCTCAGAGGTAGGGAGCCCCTGGGTTCAATCTCCAATACAGGAAAAAAAAATGGCAAAATGGCATATTCTTACAGATGCTTATTCAGTATCTTGACTGTGATGGAGATACACAAACTTACACATGTGATAAAATTATATAGAACTAGACACACATCAGCACACAAACACACACAAATGAGATTGAGTAAAATGGGAATTCTGAGTAAAATTGGGAGAGGCTGCTTGTGACATCGTACGTACTGTGGCTTTTTTAATAAGATGCTGCCATTGAGGGGAACTTTCTGGGGGAAGATGACCAGCATCTTGTTAAGGGGTCCTTCTTCCTGTCCAGGATAATCCAAGCCACCATAATTTTTTTTTTTTTTGGTGCTAGGTATGGAATCCAGGGCCTTGTGCATGCAAGGCAAGAATCTACCAACTGAGCTATATCCCCAGCCCCCACCCTAAATCTTAATATCTTAAATAATTAACAAATAATAAAACACAAACACTCAGAAATATATTAACAAAAGTGAAGCCCCTGATAGATCTAGTCCACATGGGTTCTTGAACTAGACAAAGATAAAATGGCTCCCTTGGTTTATTTAAGGGGTTACATCAAAGGCAGGGGTAAGGTTTCAAGGGCAGAGTCTTACTTCATGATGTCTTGCAGTCAGCAGGTTGATTGATATCTTGGCAGGTCACACCCATCTCAGGTGCTGTATAGGATCTTAGGCAGAGTTTGAGGGGGGAAGTTCACCTGCATCAGGAGGTCAATCTCTGTTGAGGGAGACCCAGAGAGTTCCCAGTGCCAGACTTATCCCCTTCGGAGGCTACTATGTGCAACATAGTCCACACACAGACAGCTCGTGACAGGGAACGAGGTAAAGGACTCATGAGTGCTCTCTGGAGTATGCCTTACAACTGCAAATAAATCTACAGCTATCCAAAATAAAAGGCTTCATGGGAGGCCATCCTCCAAGTGATTTGAGTTACCTCCCTGGCTGGGTGAGAGGCACTTAGACACAGCTGTGTCAGAGCTTTCCCCACCCTTCTCCAGGTCGAGGGCTTGTCCATGCAGAGGCATGAATGGCCACTGCCCCGAAGACCCAATCGTCGCCCCTGACCTTGGGATGCTGCCCCCCTTAACCTTTATTGGGTGGGATTTTCCCTGGAATTTTTTATTCCCCAATACAAGTGGACTAAAAGGCTTAATTTTTCTAAATGTAAAAAAAAAATTATATGCACATCAACATAAAGAAATTGCTGGGTTAAAAATCATTGTTTTAAAAGTTTCAGTATATGTTACACTCCAGAAAAAGACACACACACACACACACACACACATATATACACACACACTCTGATATAAAATATATAATATTTCATATGATATAATATTTTATATAATATATAATATGATACATAATATATAATATTATAATACCATATAAATAGCATACAAATAGCATACAAATAACAAATAACAAACAACACACATATATAACACACACATAACATATAACACACATATATCACATATATCACACATCACATATATCACACATATATCGCATACATCACACACATATTTCACATATATATCACACACATATCACATATATATCACACATATACGTCACACACATATATCACACACACCACACACAGTGCACACACAATGCACACATACAACACACATATATAACACATATATGCATAACAAATACATATAATGCACATATGTAACACACATATACAACACATATAACATAAACACATATATGACACATATATGACACATGTATAACACATATAACACATGTAACATAATGCACACATATAACACATATATATAAAACACATATAACACAACACATGTGACACACATATATAATAGATGTGCACGTAACACATGTGCATATAGTGCATGTGCATATAACACATGTATATAAGACACATGCATAACACACATACATAACACATGTATATAACACACGTGCATAACACATGCATATAAAAGTGTGTGTGTGTGTATATATACATATACATATAAAAATACATACACTCCTGCCAAAGTGTAAGAACTCTACCGCACAACACTGAGTATTTTAGAAATAAATTATTTCTCATGAGTATTGAATCCTCCCAAGTCTTTTTGTTTGTTTGTTTTGTGGTACTAGGGACCAAACCAGGGGTGCTCTACCACTGAGATACATCCCCTTTTTAAAACTTTTTTATTTTTTGAGACATGATCTCACTAAGTTGCCCAGGCTGGCCTAGAACTTATGATCTTCCTGCCTCAGTCTCCCAAGTAACTGAATTCCCTCAAGGTTTTTTACAATAGGGACACAGAGTCATTTCTCCTCTTTCGCCCTTGCTTCCATGTGGTGCTGGGGATCAAACACACCAGGGCCTTGTGCATGCTAGGTAAACACTGCATTACACGTCCAGTCTCATTTCTCCAATTTTAAGTAAAAGTTTTTTGTGTTTTTATCATTTTTCTTTTGGTTGATACCTTTTCACTTCTATTCTGATAAACTTTCCTTAAGGGGAGACCAAAATATCTTTCTTTCTGAGCTTTAACGGTGCTTCTCATAAGAATCACCTGTCCTCAGAACCACACTTGGAAAAGCAAGCAGTTTTTCATCTTCGAAGTCTAAGTCACTGTGACCTTGGAGCACTATGATTTGTGTGAACTATACTTTGAGTAGCATCCACTGAGAGTTTGTTAGAGCTGCAAATGCTCTGGCCCCACCCTAAATTTTTTGAATCTGTTTCTGGGCTTGGAGCCCAGCAATCTGTTTTAATATGCTCTCCAAGCATTTAGAATTGGAAAATTATTATTTGTAAAAGATATCAATGAACATCATTATATTTTCTCCACTTCCCTGCCCTTGATACCATATCAGTTCTATGAGACAGACCCTTTATCCCTTTATGCTCACTCTTAAATCCCTAGCAACTAGAATGTGTTTGGCACAGAGTGGGTACTTCTAATTGTTTAAGGGAGAATTTAGAAATGAACAAAACTCTGTGTCTTTGCTCCAGCTGATGGGCCAGAATCCCACAACTGGCTCTGGCAGTGTTTTACATTATAAGGAGAGGACTGCTGGGGGTTGAAAGGAAGACCCTGTCCAGAGCTAATTTTTTGGTTCAGTTTCACACATGTAGGGGAAGATGATCAGAGGCTTGGGAGTGATTGTTGGCTAATAGGTGTAAAAGGATGGCTATTATATGCCTTACACCGTAAGCACATCAGTCAAGAGTCTATCTTTGAGAAATGCTATTCAAACAGGCAAGCAGCAAGCAGAAGAAAAAGAAGTGATGTGGAAGCTTATAGATGATCTCAAACGTGCAGTAGCCCTTCTCCATCATGTGACTTCTCCCCAAGGGGCCTCAAAATAAGTGTATGATGAGTTTCGTCTCCTCGTTTTTCCCCAAGCTTCCTCTGAAGGAGATGACAAGAGCAGGACAGGCAGAAACAAGGAATTTTGAAATTTTTCATGGGTTTCATTAATCTCTGCTAGAACAGTTCAGTTCACTGATGTTTTCCAGAATGGAGAACATTTCCTGACATCTACTGAGTAGGTGCTCAGTAAATACTTCTTGAATGAAAAATGAGCAAGAGGCCCTTGTCTTATGACACTTGCTCCAAAAGGCCAAAACCTTCTAGAATTGATCTGCCTCCTAGTCTAGTCTTTTGGGGCATAGTGAGCCCGGAAAAGATTCTACAAGCCCAGGATCCTATTTGTAACCACAGCATGCATGGAACCAAGTGCCCAAGGCAGCCAAGGACGATGGTGCCCAATCGAGCAGTAGCTCTGGATTTGACAAACCAGCTAGGCATAAGCACAGGAATGTCAGTGTTTGAACAGGAAAAGAGTCACTGCAGCTGATTCCAAGAATGGTTTCGCTTCCCTCAGAGTCATCACGCTTATTGCTCACTGGATTCAACCCGATTCCACAGAGAAGCTCAAAAGACACACATATAAGAGCTCACATGGGGATTTACTTAGCAGTCTTCAGAGGAAATCAGTGTTGACTCAGGATTGGCAAAGAAGCACTCTCTCCATAGTCCCCAAAGAACACCTAATTGAACAGGGAGCAATTGCAGTTATCCCCACAGGAAAGCAAAGCAGATCAACTGTACTTGGGTGAAGAACATGTCAAATATCTAGGTTTCACTTGAACCACCCTCTCCATACATATAGTCCAGATGTAATTCAGAAGGATGATAAGCTCAGGGATTTCCATCGGCTGTGCCCTTGAAGGCATATGGACCTGTTTCCTGGAACCAGAAAAAGCAGCTTTTACTTGTATTCTCTGCCAAGTCACCCTTCCCACCTCTACACACAAGGCAACCTGGCTGGAAGTGTTTCCTTGGGGCCATGGAGCTGATTTGGGGGTAAAACTGTATCTCTCAACGTGCTGAAATCACTGGTACACAGGGCTCAGTTGACTTAGCCTCTGCCCTAAATGAGGGCCCTTAACCAACAAACTCATGCAAAACTCATCCCTCCAGCATCTCCTGACAACTTGCTACTTAATAACCCAAGAGTGGCATTTGGACACATCATTACTGGGAAGCTCCAGGCCAATTTTTATTTTATTACAAAAGACGTTGTATATAGCATACAAGCTTATGAAATCATTTTACTATTTATATTTCTCTTTCCCCCATAACAACAACAAAAAGTTTCTCCTGTAAATGCTAAATGTTGTGCTTTCCACATTTCCTTAGTAAGCAGTGATTTTAAATCCAGCTCAGCGTTTCAGATTGTGTGTGTGTGTGTGTGTGTGTGTATTCTGTGGTATGTCTTATCACCATAGATACACTCTGTTCTTGCTTGTCTTGAATCCTGGATAGGTGGAAGACATAACATCTCCCCATGTTCGTCCTTCCTGTTTTGTTTCATTAAACCCTAAAACCAGTGGATTGTGAAACAATCTCCTGTGTGTCGGGCCCAGGTCTGCCTCCAAGGCTGATAAGATTCAATGGAACTATTCAGCTGCTTCCCATGCTGCACTACAAGGCTTCAGAGTATTTGCCTCCACCAAGCCCTTATAATGAAGCACTTTCTCTTTTATAAATCTTCGGATTAGCAGGGCCTGTGCTTTTCACCCTGTTGCAGTGTAGATTCACTGAAAGCTCTTCTTTCCTTGAAAAAGTTTCATGGGTTTATTGATTTATTTTTTTAACCATTTAAAAATTTGTTGTAAAATACCTATTAACACTGCTGTTTCAGCCATTTCACAGTTCAGTGGTTTTATTACATTCCTCATGTTGTACAACTGTCCCACTGTCTAAACTAATTCATCACCCCAAATAGAAACTCTGAACCCTTGAGTAATAATTTCCCATTCTCTCTACCCTCCCTGCATGCCCTGTAATCTATAATCTACTTTCTGTCTCTATGAATTTGCTTCTTCTAGATATTTCATATAAGTGAAATAGAACATCTTCTGTTGTACGCCTGACTTCTTTCACTTAACATAATGGTCTCAAGGTTCATCCAATGTATCATGTGTCAGAACTTCATTCCTCTTTAGTACTGAATAATAGTCCATCCATATGGTGATGGACACATGCTTTGGTTGTTGTGGATACTACTACTCTGAATGTTGGTGCACAGATGCCTTTTTGAGTCTGATTTCAATTCTTTTACATACTGTGTATATCAGGACTGAGGTTGTGAGGTCATAAGGTAACTCCAAGTCTAACTTTATTATTTAGTCAGTTTGTATGGAGGGAGAAGTAAGTACCGAGTAGAAATTTGTGGTATTGTGAGGACACAGACAAACAACCCAGCACATGTTGCATAGCCTCTCTCCATGATGACAGCAGTCTCTGAGAAGTTTAATGAGGTGGGGCTAGGACAATGCTGGGATGGGACATTGGAGGGAGTCATTTATGTGAACTCACGATATTGCTTAAGGCCTTGGTAGGGTTCATTTGCTGTCCAGCAGTTTGTGGATTCATTTTGTTTTCTTTTGTTTTCACGAGAGAAGGACCTATACAGTGGCTCGTCTTTATTGAAAAGAAGAAACACATTTTGAGTAAGTTAGTTCAGGATCACGGAGGGTCAACTAGTGAGGCACCAGCTTGTAAAGGGTTCCACAGTTTGAGCATTGCTGGGTCTCCCCTTTGTGCAGCCAGAACCAGGTGACAGCACTGTTGTCCTCACAGATGCCACTCACTATTCACTTACTGTTGATGAATGGGACCAAGTCAGGGCCTTCTGTAGTACTGGAAACTGGGGGTCATATACTCTAAGGGCCCAGGCTCTTCCTTGTAGCCATTATGATCTCCCATAACCTCCAGTTACCTGGTCATCTTCAGTAGGAACACCACTTCCCAAAGCCATGGAGCACAGGGCAGCCACCCCTTTGGAACCTTGGGACCTGTGCTGCCAGCATTCTAGCTCCACTCTGTTTATTTTGGTATTGAGGATTGAATCTGGAGCTATTTACCACTGAGATACATCCTCAGCCCTTTTTATTTTTTTATTTTGAAACAGGATTTTTCTAAGTTGCTTAGGGCCTAAGTTGCTGAAGTTGCTAAGTGGTTGAACTTACAATCCTCCTGTCTCAGCCTCCTGAGTTGCTAGGGTTACAGGCCTGTGCCACCCTATCCAGCAGAGTGGTTCTATTTATTTTTTTCTTTTTTAAAATTTAAATCAGTTTTTATTTAAGAATTTCTAACATTGACAACTCTTATAAAAAGCATCCAAGCACAGGACACAGAATTGCAGCAAACAGCATTCTTCTGGGTAGCTAACAGACATCAGAACTTCTACCCTTCTTTGAGACACCTGAGCTCACTGGTGAGCTCTGCTTCTAAGTACTCCAGCAAAGCATACCACAAGCTCAGTCCTTGTTCTCAACCCATCAGCTACAGTTCGTGTTACCACATTTACATATCACTATCAGAGGAGAACACACACCATAGGGCATTCACAGTAGGTGACAGAGGGGCAGGGGAAGTACAAGTATCATTTCACTTAACCCACCCAACTAACGTGGTTATCTAAAAACAAAACTCACTTAAAGTCTTCCAACAAATGTGGATGTCCTTTGAATGCAAAAAACATTCATAGGTTATTTGCTATCATTGCCCTCTGCACACTCTCTCACCAAAGCCACAGGATTGAGAGACACATCTGGCCAAGTTAAAAAATATCCATTATGAACCACCAACCAAGTCTCTGCACGTGCTCTCTCCTTTCCTCACTTGTACTAGCCTTTCATGCTTCGGCACCACCATCAATCCCACACAAGGTTTCAAAAGTTCAAACAGCTTTCTGGTTCCAAATCCCAGCCTTGCATTCATAGCATTGATACGACTTCATGAAATAAAGAGGAGTTGATAAAAACGGAACATTCATGGTCAAAGACACAGCCTGGGCAGCGTGATGACAAATTCTTGAATGAGAAAGCATGCAGACAGAAGCATTCCTATGGCAGAATATTTACAACACTACATTCAATGAAGTGCTTCTTCCATAAACATTTGAAATGAGATAAACTACAGACATTAAATGAAGGCTTCATATTGTACTTTTGTATATGAGTGGAAACAAGTGTTAAAAAATAAAACCAAAAGAACCCAACACTGGGCTGGGGATGTGGCTCAAGTGGTAGCACGCTCGCCTGGCATGCGTGCGGCCCGGGTTCGATCCTCAGCACCACATATAAACAAAGATGTTGTGTCCGCCAAAAACTAAAAAATAAATAAATAAATATTTAAAAAAAAAAAAAAAAAAAAAAAAAAGAACCCAACACTGTGACACCATGATCTCCCAAAAGGAGATTTTCCTAAGGAAAAAATCCATATGGTGGGGTTCAAGTTAAAAAAAGGAGAAAAGAATGTCGTTCTAATCAATGGTTTCCACTTTAAACATGCAAAGATTCACTTAACAAGTCCAGGAATGAGACATTACAGGAGAAACCTTTTGATATCAGTTGTCGTGTGTTGGTTTACCAATCAGGCGCACAGCAATTCACTTTCAGCGGCTCAATATTTCAACCCTTTTTGTAACAAAACTTATAAAATTCCTTTAGCTCTTCCTCTTTTTCTAAAGAAAAATGTCAAAAATACTGCTGAATGCACTCCACACTGAACAAACCAATTTTGAAAATTCTTCATACGTATGTATTGTACAATATACTTACCATGAGTTTAGAAAAATTTGAATTCCCACTATTCTATGCTAACCAACATAACCCATTATCTACATTCCCCACCCAGAAGATTTAGAATCCATGCTTGAGCCAAGCCTCCATTGAAACCACTACCTGACCTTGCATTTGATGCTGATCCCCAAACAATTACAGCACCAGAATTAGAACCACTATAGGAATTATTTCCAGACCGAAAAGCTTGATTTGGCTCTCTCTGCATGTTGCCCTGGCTTTGGTTATTACCTGATGGGCCTGACTGGCTAACATGCCCGTCATACCCCAACTGCTCTGCAGTGCTGTCTGGGCTGCCACCATCATTGCTGGATTAATGCTAAAAGCACCAAAGTTCATCCCTCCACCCACGTCACTACTCTGATTATTTCCAAAGCCAGCTCCACCCTCTCTACTGTTACCAAACCCACCCTGATTCCCAAAGCCACCTGGATTATCACCAGACCTTCCACTTCTCTCTAACTGCCTATTGCTCTTGTGCTTAGGGTCAGCTTTGGACATATGCATGTTGATTCCTTTAATGATCAAGTCCTCTCCACAAAGAGACTGGGCAACCTGATCATCTGCAAATGTAACAAAGGCAAAAGCCCTGAATGGTTTGGGAATGCAGACATCTACCACTTCTCGGTACTGACAGAAGAATTGCTGCGGCTTGTTGGCAGACATGTCCTCTGTACAGCGCCCAACAAACACCTTTTTGCTTCCCGAGGCTCATCCGGGCTTTGCTGAGAATTGGGGAGTTGACAATCACACCATCATATGTTGCTGTGACATTACTTTCACCTGGGTTTAGTTTCATATTCCGTAAAACATACAAAGCCACACCCTTTTGAATGACCAGGTTTAATATCTTTCTTGACCTGCACCATAAGAATTTCTCCAAAGGCACTAAGACATTCTTTCAGGTCCTCTTTGGTTGTTTTCCATGGGAGAACCAACACTATTAAATCACATGTCTTCTGGACTGCTCTTTACTTTCACTACCGATGAAGCATCTGTCTCATCCATTTTCCTTTTGTTATCTTTGGGATAGTTCACAACGCATACCAGGTTTCCCCAACCAGCATCAGGGGCATGCAGAATTCCTTCTACTAGGCGAACACCTCTCATACACTGAGTCACTGGATTCAGGTAACTCAGCCCACATGCACCTGCATCCAAGAGCAGCCCAGCTACCTCTATGTTCCCACAAAATGGCCTATTAAAAAATAATAATAAAACAACACTATTTATTTTTTAGTTGTACTTGGTCACAATACCTTTATTTTATGCTAAGGATGGAACCCAGGACCTCACACGTGCTAGGGGTGCGCTCTACCGCTGAGCCCCAGCCCCAGCCCAAGTGTGGTTATTTTTCAAAAAGTTTTAAAGGCCTCACCACTGAGGGTTTCAGGCAGTTGAAGCAGAATAGAAGACATATGGATAGGTAGGAAGGTGACGTGAGACAAAACAAGAATGACCAAAATTGACTCTCCAGATTTTAAATTCCATTTACACATTCTTTTGTCTCATACACACTGCTATTAAATTGATTATCACACTTATCTACAGGTCCATAAATAACCTCTCTCCTGATTTTGGACCTTAAGAAAAACAAGTCTGAGAATGCTTTTCCTCAACAAATATATTTTTTATGATTTATAGCTTTAGGATCTGATTATTTCATCCATATATCATACTATCAATAAAATCTTCAATATGAGATGGGGTTGTGGCTCAGTGGTAAAACGCTTGCCTCACATGAATGAGGCACTGGGTTTGATCCTCAGCACCACATAAAAATAAATAAATAAAGGTACTGAGTCCATCTATAGCTAAAAATATTTAACAAAAAAATTTCTTCAATGTTACACAAATGTAGGACTGTTTAAATTCCCAAAGCAGAAAGACGAAATCCCCAGGGAGGGAGATATAGAAGGGCTTAGGCCATCAGAGCAAGATGGTAGGTGAGGAGGTCGGGGACAGGGCCAGAACAAAGGAGCATGGAGAGGGGTCTTCTGATGAGGTCATCTTCCTACTTGACAAACGTGCTCATGGACACAAGCAGGGGACCCAAGCAGACAGATCCTCCATGCTTGTGCTCCTAAATGGGAGATCCAATAGAAAAACAAAAACAGATGCGTGGACAGAGGGGGCACCAATCAATAATTGTGAGGAGCATGTGGACAGAGAAGGAGGTAAGGAAAGGAGGAAATCAGAGACCATGAGAAGAACAGGCCAACACTCCCCCATTGGATTCCTAGGCCTAGGGCCCCTTCAGAGAAGTCTAGCTCTATGTCTCTATCTCTTTTCAATAAACCTACTTCTTGCTTGCTATATTTGTGTCCTGTTCTTCAATTCTTTGCTGGACGGAGTCAATGAACCCAGGACCCCTCGTCCAAAAGGCTTTCAACTCAACAGGACTTTCCCACCTCAAGACAACAAAGAAAGTTGGGGACAACTGAAGGCACATTTCTTTAACTAACCCAATAGGAGACAGTGCAGTCAGTCCCAACCAAGGAGCCCTGGCTAAGTGTCCCTTTCCTCAGTGGTTGTTTTCGCCAAAGATTGTGTGGTCAGTTTGGACCAATGGACAGTGGCCAAGCACACATGAGTCAGGGATGAAAGCTGAGCAGACTGCCTGCTGGGTGCATCTGCTTTCAATTTTGATTGCTGTGCACCCTTCTGTATGTAGAAGTAAAATTCTTACCTTGCCAACAGAGCTAATCAGTCTCCAAGTGTTTACTTTGGCTCCTGGGAAGCCCAGACAGGACCCCCATATTTCCAACACCATTATAGTATGTACATACACGAGAATGTGCTTGCATATGCACACGTGCACAGAAACTTGGTGTGTTTTGTTATTTTGATTTCCCTGAATCTAGAACAGTGCCTGGCACAGAATATGTACTTAGTAAACATTTGTTCAGTGCGAGAATGAATGAATATGCCAGCACACAAACCACGCTCTAGCAATAGGCATTTAGATTGATTCATCTGAGAGCCGCCCCCTCCCCCTGCACCGGCAAGGTAGAGGGAACTGTGACCACGCACAGAGCAGGCCCAGCGGCCTGCTGAGGGGCAGAGCCACGCCCCACCCCCCCGCGCCTGCCAGGTGACCACCGACAGAAAAGGCCCAGTGGCCCGCGGTGGGACAGAGCTTCCAATCACTCCTGCAAGGTAGGCGGGCCTGCGACCCACCGGCAGAAGAGGAGCAGCGGCCTGCTGAGAGGCAGAGCCGCCCCCTCCCCCCAGCGCCTGCAAGGTAGACGGAACTGTGACCACCATCAGAACAGGCCAGACCTGCAACCGAGAGACAGAACAGGCCCAGTGGCCTGAGGAAGGGTAGAGCCGCCCCCCCCCCGCGCCTGCAAGGTAGGCGCACCTGCGACCCACTGGCAGTACAGCCCCAGAGGCCTGCAGAGGGGCAGTGCCGCTGCCTGCGCCTGCAAAGTAGACAGAACTGTGACCACCGACAGAACAAGCCTAGCGGCCCGCAGAGGGACAGAGCCACCACCCGCGCCTGCGAGGGAGACTTTGCAACTATACAAGACCAATATAAATATATAGGGGGAAAATTCAATAGCACAACAGTTTCACCAAGTAGAAAGGAACGCGAACAGTATGAAGAGACAAGGAAAGAAAGGACCACAAGCATTGTAGGTCAACTCAACGTTAGAAGAGGTAATAGCTGCAGCAGATGGAATGTCAGATAAAGAATTCAGGATATACATGCTTCAGATGATCTGGAGTCTCAAGGAAGACATCAGACAGCAAAATCAGACAATGAAAGATCACTTCAACAATGAATTACATAAACAAATCCAAGAAGCAAAAGATCAACTATACAGGGAAATAGAGGTTATAAAAAACAAACAGAAATCCTAGAAATGCAGGAAGCAATAAGCCAACTTAAAAACTCAATTGAGAATACTACCAGCAGAGTAGAACACTTAGAAGACAGAACATCAGACAATGAAGATAAAGTATTTCAACTTGAAAAGAACATAGACAGCTCAGCAAGACTGTTAAGAAACCATGAGCAGAACATCCAAGAAATATGGGATAACATCAAGAGACCAAATTTAAGAGTCATTGGGATACAGGAAGGGTCAGAGTTTCAAACCAAAGGAATGAGCAATCTATTCAATGAAATAATAGATTGATTCATCTTTTTTACTGCCATAATACTGTAATAAAGATTCTTATAAATTTATTTTTTTCTGTATCTACAATTATTTCCTTAGAATAAAATCCTAGTGATTAGATTTTGGATTCATTAATTTATTCAAGACATCTTATGTGAATAAACCCAAATAGCCAACAAATATATGAAAAAATGATCAACATCTCTAGCAATCAGGGAAATGCAAATCAAACCTACACTAAGATTTCATCTGACTCCAGTCAGAATGGAAATGATCAAGAATATAAACAATGATAAATGCTGGCAACTTGTGGGTGGGACTGCAGACTGGTAAAACCACTCGGGAAAACAGTATGGAGATTCCTCAAAAAACTGGGAATGGGATCACCACATGACCCAGCTATCCCATTCCTTGATATTTTCCCAAAGAATCTAAAATTGGCATAACTACAGTGATGCAGTCACATCATTGTTCATAGCAGAACAATTCACAATAGCTAAGTTATTGAATCAACCCAGATGCATGAATGAATTAAGAAATTGTTTATATATATATATATATATATATATATATATATATATATAATTTTTTTGTTTTTTGTCAGTTGCCTGTTTATTTGTGTGTGTGTGTGTGTGTGTGTGTAGTACTACTGAACCATAAAAAAAGAATGAAATTATGGCATTTGCAGGTAAATGGATGGAAATGGAGAATATCATGCTAAGTGAAATTAGCCAAAGTCAGAAACTCAAAGATCAAATGTTTTCTTTAATATGTAGAAGCTAGAGAAAAATAAATGAAAAAGGGAGAGAAGAATATGATTACATAAAGAACCACTCAAATATAAATTAATAGACAAACAAAAGAAAATGTAGTAGAGGAAGGAGAACAGGAAAGGGAGGGAGGACTGAGGGTAAAGGAGGAGGAGGATGAACTGAAATAAATTTCCAAGCAATGTGAGTTTGTCAGGATGAACCCGACTACTATAAAGCTCTGATGAAAATAAAATAAAATAAAGCACCATTTGCATAATTTGCAACATGCTTTCTAGAAAACTTGTACAAGTTTTTGCCCCTGTTATGAGAATACTTTTAATACTAATACTGCAATTGAATATTAGTGCAAAGTATTTTTTCCAATTTTACAGATGATAAAAGATAGCTTGATCTTTTGATTTAATTTGCTGTTACTTATGAAATTTACTATTTTCTATATCTATAAGTCACTTTGTTGTTTTTTTTGTGAGTTGCCTGTTTATATTTTTTGCCTGCTCACATTTCGGTGTGGATATGTTGGGGTTTTCTTATCATGGTAAACGTACCTAACATAGAATTTACCACTTTAACCATTTATAAATGTCTGGTTCTACAGCATAAAGTACCTTCTCCTTGTTAGGTAACCATCACCATTA
The DNA here is from genome assembly GCF_021218885.2 of Marmota monax. NCBI lineage: Eukaryota > Metazoa > Chordata > Mammalia > Rodentia > Sciuridae > Marmota > Marmota monax. Next base: position 6,710,031 of record NW_026693473.1, on the reverse strand, counting down.
TTCACCTCCAGAACATTTTCATCACCCCACAGAGAAACTCTGTGCCTATTCATCACCTCCTCCTTCCTTCTACCCCCACCGCTCTACTTCCTGTCTCTGTAAATGTGACTATTCTAGGGATCTCAGATAAATGGATAAATCATACAAGCTATCCTTTGGGGTCTAGTTTATTTCACTTATAATAATATTTTCAAGGCTTATCCATATTGATGCATATGTTAGAATTCATTTCTTTTTAAGACTGAATGATGGTCCATTCTATATAGATGTTTTTGTCAGTTGCCTGTTCATATAGATGAATGGAATGAATAATATTCCATTCTGTGGCACATTTTGTTATCCATTCATCTGCCAATGAACATTTCAGTTGCTTCTACCTTTTGGCTACTATAAATAATGCTGCTGTGAATGTTGATGTGCTTTTAATGCCTTTAGATCTATCTGCAGGAGTGGCATTGCTGGATCATATGTTAATTACCCACTTAATTCTTTGAGGAATTGCCATAGTGTTTCCCTCAGTAGCTGTACCATTTTAAATTCCCATCAACTAGGCATTAGGGATCCAATTTCTCCACATATTCGATAACACTTTTGTTTCCTGGTGTTTATTTGTTTGATAATAGCCATCCTAATGGGTGTGAAGTGGTAGCTCAATGTGTCCTTGACCTAAGTGTTAGGTTTCTCTTTTTTATTTGCAGGATCACTTTTTTTAAAAAAGAATGAGATTATAGCATTTGCTGGTTAATGGATGGTAACGGAGAATATCATGCTAAGTAAAAAAATCCAAACTCAGAAACTTAAAGGTCAAATGTTTTGTCTCAAATGCAGAAGGAAAGGATAGGATAACAAAGAACCAATCAAGTATAAATTAATAGACATTAATGTTTTCACGTGTTTATTGCAAACATGTTCTCAATTTTGTTGTCTGCCTTATAAATTTTATGTAATCAAATCTAGTAAGCATTTTATTGGAATCATCTAAGTTTACTTGCGTTTCCCTCTCCTTCAAGCTGGTAAGTATTAGGTATATTTTTTCCTTTTTTGTTCAATTCTTTGATCTATCTGAAATTAATATCGGGTAAGATGAGATAACAGTCTAATCCATGTGTGTTCCCCATGGTTATAATCAATGGTTCCAGCATCACTTATCAAGTAAGATTTCATTTCCCTGATTCATGACCAACACTTACAATGGACACCAAGTTCTTTATATATTCTAAGATCTGAGGACTGGACCCTGTGAGGTGCCTCCACAGATTTCTCTCTGGGAATGAAGAACTTACCCGCCCAGCTGCTGAAGCATGAGTGGGAGATAGCCCCACTCATTGTCCCTCCTTCAAGGGATAGATTGCATCCAATGAGTGGTCACTACAGGCATACAAGCCCAGCCAGTGTATCCCAAAGAAAGATAATTTTGAAAGACTATGTGTCCTTTGGGGTTTACTGAGCTTTTGTTGGGCCCCTACCTCAGGCGACTCCTCTCTGCTCTTCCCCTCCCCTTTCCTTCATGTCTACGGACATATATTTCCAAATCATTCCCTGTAAACATCCTGTGTGTTGATCTCTAGGGTCTCTGTGTGGATGTTTTGTTTCATTAATCTATTGATTTTGGTACCACGTATTTTGATTTTTTTTTGTAGTTTTCAAATACAAGGAGCTTTTTGCATTCTTAGTTATCATCTAAATCCATAGATTTATGATGTCATTTAGTAAACAAAACACCATACAAGGACTTCAGTGGTAAACTGCTTTCCTAGAACATGTGAGGCAAGGTCCTCACATGTAAACACACACACACCCACACACACACACACACACATACACACACCATAACACAAAAATATTTAGTTCATAAGTGAACTCAAACATTATCTTTCATTTAAAACTGGCATCTTGAACCAGGCATGGTGGGCCTATAATTGCAGCTACTCAGTAGCTAAGGCAAGAAGATGCAAGTTCAAGGCCAGCCTGGACAACACAGTGAAACTCCATCTCAAAAAAAAAAAAAAAAAAAAAGAGGCTGGAGTTGTAGCTCAGAAATAGAGCACTTGCCTGGCGCATGTGAGGCACTGGACTTGATCCTCAGCACCACATAAAATAAATAAATAAAAATAAAGGTATGGTGTCCATATACTACTAAAAAAATATTTAAAATTTTAAAAAATGCAAAAGTGAAATAAGCCAATCCCATAAAACCAAAGGCCAAATGTTCTCTCTGATATGTGGATGCTAAGACACAATAAGAGGGGTGGGGAGGGAAGAGTAGAAGTTCTTTGGATTAGACAAAGGGGAATGAAAGGAAGGGATGGGGGATAGGATTAAGAAAGATGGTGGAATGAATCAGACATAACTTCCCTATGTATATATATAAACACAACACCAGTGTACAATCACAAGAATAGGAAGTCCTACTCCATGTATGTATAATATGTCAAAATACACTTTACTGTCATGTATATCTAAAAAAGCCCAAAAATATTAATAAAAAAGCAAAACAACAACACACTAGCATCTTCCTTTCCCATCGATCTCAATAAGAATCTAGTCTAAAACAGCTAAAAAATTGAAAAAGGGAAGAATCAACAAAGTTGACAAGCTAGTAGGCTCTTCTAAAGAAAACTATGGGTTCACTGGTAAATCCTACCAAACCTTTAAATAGACACCACTCCTTCTCAAACTCTACCAAGAAGTAGAAGAGGAAGGAACAATTCCCAACTCATTTTATGGGACCAATATTACCCTGATACCAAAGCCAGACAAAGATATCACAAGGAAAAACTAAGACTAATATCTGTTATGAGTATAGGTGTAAAACTCCTTAAAAATAAAAAAAGAAGACTGAGGCTGGGGCTGTAGCTCAGCCACAGAGCACTTGCCTAGCACACGTGAGGCACTGGGTTTGATTCTCAGCACCACATAAAAATAAACAAATAAAATAAAGGCATTCTGTCCATCTACAACTACAAAAAAATTTTAAAAAAAGACTAACAACCCAGATTCAGCAGCACATTAAAAATATTATATGCCATTGCTACTGGGATTTATCTCAGGAATGCAAGAATGATTCAACATATAAAAATGGAAGCCTAGGCTGGGGCTGGGGCTCAGTGGTAGAGTGCTTGCCTCGCACGTGTGAGGCCCTGGATTCGATCCTCAGTCCCACATAAAAATAAATAAATAAAATAAAACTATTGTGTTCAATTACAACTAAAAAATAAATATTAATAAAATCGAGCACTGCACATGCCTGTAATCCCAGTGGCTCGGGAAGCTGAGACAGGAAGATCATGAGTTCAAAGCCAGCCTCAACAACAGCGAGGTGCTAAGCAACTCAGTGAGACCCTGTCTCTAAATAAAATACAAAATAGGGCTGGGGATGTGGCTCAGTGGTTGAGTGCCCCTGAGTTCAAACCCCAGTACCTGCCCCTCCCCCCAAAATGGAGTGTAGCTGGGCATGGTGGCACATGCCTATAATTCCAGTGATTCTGGAGGCTGAGACAGAAGGATTTCAAGTTTGAAGACAGCCTCAGCAATTTAGTCAGGGCCTCAGCAACTAAATGAGGCCCTGATTCAATTTAAAAATCAAAAGAACTGGAGATGAAACTCAATGGTAAAGCATCCTTGGGTTAAATCCCCAGTACACACCCCCCCCACACCGAAAAAAAAAATGTTGTGTAGGTGATAGTCTGAAACATCATCACCAAACTGGGAACTGGGGAGATGGCTAAGACTGATTCCAACATCACGCAGGATCACCTTGGTGGTGCTCCTGTGATGAATGCAAGATTTCAGACTACGTCTCATCAGATCATTGCAAGAATTGACAATATTGGTAATCACATCAGTGACTGGAGGAAAACACTTCAGACCTCATAACTTAGGCTGAGGTGGAATAATTAGAAAACAGAAATAAGATGATTGCCACACAAAAGAATTAAAGATTGCTAGAAGTTTACACTGAAATATGGAACAACATTTTCCTAGGCTGAGAATGGTTTCTTGCAGCTAACTACTATGTGTAGAAAGGTTTTATATTATAATGTTTATTCTTATCATACTATGTAGTTAGTTTATAGAGGGACTTTTCCTTCAGTTTCTTCAACATAGTATCTTTATGTCTTGGACCTGATCAGTCATGTTATTAATTATTAAACACTAAAACTTGGAATAATGTCAATTTTGTAGTACATCACATTAATAGACGATGAAAAATTCAACACAAACATTTGATGCAGACAAAGAATTTAACAAAACCTAATCCTTTCCATAATTAAAAAAGAAACACACAGACACACACAAAACAAAGATAAAAGGAAACTTCCTTAGCCTGATAAAGAGCATTTATGAAAAATCTAACATCATATTTATTAACTATTATAGCCACAGAAATGAGGCAAGAAAAATTTATAAGTATCCAATTGAGAAAAAAAAAACTATTTGCAGATAGCAAGACCTTGCATTTAGAAAACCCTAAGTCAGTTAAGTCAGTGAACTCCCGTAACACCTTGGGAGACTATGTGGGAGGCTGAGACAGGAGGATCACAAATTGGAGGACAGCCTGGTCAATTTAGTGAAACCATGTCTCAAAATAAAAAAGGGCTGGAGATGTAGCTCAGTATAGAGTGCCTGCCCAATATGCATAAGGCCCTAGGTTTGATTTGATTCCCAGGAACTAACTTTCTCTCTCTCTCTCTCTCTCTCTCTCTCTCTCTCTCTCTCTCTCTCACACACACACACACACACACACACACACACGCCTAAGGAACACATACTGTGCACATACACAATTAGAACTAATAATAAATAAGTTCCCCTTCTAGTTCGAGGTGCACTTGGTATTATCCAGGCTGGTGGGTTTTCTCTGCTCTCATCTCCAGCCCTTGCCAGGAAGCCAGCCAGGTCAGTTGCTGTTATTATTACTGTTGCCACATTTTAAGGATGAGAGAAATGACAAGTGTCTTGCCCAAGGTCATAGAGCCAGACAGTGTTGGTTTCTGAGCTTGCTTCTCCAGAGAGCAAGGATCTTCCCTTCCAGGAGGGATTCATCCCAGCCCCTCAGAGCCTCCCCCACACCCCCATGATTCTCTGAACCTAGAACAAACATGCACAGCAGCCATAGGAAGCAGCAAAAAAATATTTATGAGGATTTAACAGACATGGGGGTCTTGGCACTCCCAACAGGGGAATGAGTGAGGGCTCAGGCACAAGAGGCCTTCACGTGGGGCTCATGAAATGAAGTTCAGGTGCATGTCCTGGCACTGCTAAGGGTGAAGAGGTGAATGAGAGTTCCTGGGGGACTCCTGCTGCAGCATTGGGCTGATGGGAAGCTAAACACAGAGTCAGTACATGGGGGCTCTCCCTAGCCTCCACCCCACAGCTCACAGTCAAGCCCCTGGACCCCTGGAGACAGGACAAAGGAGAGGGCCACAAGTCACTGCAAGGGCCCTTGGGGGGCATTGTGGGTTACCCACCCTACTGCACTCCTAATGCTCCATTCCTTATGTTTCACGTGAGACTTCAAGTAAAAATTTCCATTAAAAAAAAAGAATTTTTCTTTAAAACATGATACACTACAGGACTCATATCATCCTCATTAATAACTGAGGAAACTGAGGCCCAGAAAGGTAAGGGACTGGCGAAGACCAACCAAAAAGTTAGTGGTACAGTCTTTTCTCTTTGTCTATCCAGGGTGTGCTGTGAATCCTGTGACCTGGACCCCGAACCCTCCAGGTCCATAATCCCTCTCCTTCAGTTCCAAGTACTTCAGTTTCAAGGCCAGTCCGACCTCAGGGGCCTCTCCCAACACATGTGCAACCCACGGACACACCTCTCCTAATGCACACCCACTATTCCTCACCTCCTGGAAAGCTGCAGCCTCGCCACTCCCTGGGGGCCCCTCCCCACTTGTATTGAAACCCAGAATTGGAGACATGGGCACAGGGAGCTCTGTGGGATGGTGTTGGGAGGACTAGATGGGTGAACTCAGAGCCTCCATGGGGATCCCACTTGCTTCCTTTCTCTCTCTGCATCCAGTAGCTGCAGACATATACCTAGAGAACAACAGGCCAGATACAAGAAGAGGTCACTGCCCACCTTGGCCTGGTCTCCCTGACCACCCTCACCCTCAGCTTGGAAAGCACAGAGCCCAGGGCTCCCAGCCAGGAGCCTCATCCCAGCTGCAGTTCCCCCTACCCCATTTCTTTGGACAACAAACTAGAAGGGCAATGAAGAGGGACATTCCCAGAGGCTCCCAGGGTGCCCTGGAGAAAACCCCAAAGGAAAGGAACAGTGGGTGACAGGGCCTGGGAGCTGGGGTCAGGGACCAGGGAAGAAGACCCAGCTTCACCCCACCCTACCAGCCCCAGGTCCACCACTTGAGCCTCCAGTTTACCAACTCACTTGGGTCCCACTGGCACTCAAATAGTCAAATACCAGTTGTTGGCACAGCCCTGGTTGAAGGGTTGTTGGAGTGATTTGCCCTGGAGGGAGATGGGGATGGGCAGAGGAGCTCAGAACCAGCAGGACTGGTCGGGCCATTTCCCAGTGACCGTCCCTAAGTTGGTCAGCAAAGTAAGGGCTCAACCCAGGCCTGGAGCAAGACTCCAAGGGCAGGGAAGCCCAAGAGTGACCCAGGGCCTTCTGCCTTCCTGGGCTCCTAGGAGGAGTGACCTCCCTTGCCCCACTTGTGAGCAGCTCTCCCCAGACAGTGCTGACACCACACCCACCTCTCCTGCCTTCCCAGGGCTCCTCATCCCTTGTGCCTCCCTGTGTAGCATCCTTGTTCTGTTTCCATTGTCTACACCTGTCCTCTCACCCTGTCCTTACAGATACTTTTTAGGGTCTTCCTTGTGCTGCTCAACTGCTCCAAAGACAGTGTCACTACCCCACTCTCACTTCACTTCCCTCCTCTCATTTTTTTCTAAACATGTGCCTTCATTGAATTTCCCTATCTGGGAGAGCAGTGGCAGTGGGGGAGGCCCAATCACATGGCCCAGGAAAATCTGGGCTGAAGGCCTTCAGAATACAAAGCAGGAAAGGTCAAGCTCAAAGGTCAAGTCCTCCTCTGGACACTGACTGGCTTCTCCTCTCCCTTATGCCACTTTCTCCTTCCCCCACTCCATCCATCAGCCTCACTCCTCCTTCTCCCAGACCAGATTGAATCTCAGCCCAGCTTGATGTGCTTTAGCTAGCAAATATTCTGTCACAATGGGAAGTGGCCCAGCAGCACCACTGTCCACCCCCAACTCTCCCATGGCCCACACATGAAGACTTTGATCTTTGACACTATTCTCCACTAGAAAGAACTAGGATTCCACATCAGGACAGCTCTGGAATATCTCAGCATGTCCAAAAAGCAACATGAACCATTGTGCTCTATGAGGTTCTGTCTCCTTTAAGGTGTTCACAGCACTTAAGAAACTACTATCCTGCCAAGGTAGTGGCACATACCTGGAATCCCAGTGACTTGGGAGGCTGAGCAGGAAGATTGCAAGTTCAAGGCCAGCTTCAGCAACTTAGCAAGGCATTCAGCAACTTAGTGAGACCCTATCTCAAAAAAATATAATAAGGATTAGGGATGCAGCTTCAGTGGTAAAGCACTCCTGGGTTCAAGCCCTTGTACCAGAAGAAATAAATTAATTAATGGCAGACTATTAAAAAATTGCACAATTTTTAAACTTAGAGAAAGAATATTTGATTAGATATATATCATGTATAGAAAATACTGATTGTACATAAGGTATAGAAAATGCTTAAGGAATGATAATTAATCAGTTTCTAAGAACTGAGCAGTAAATTCGAATACTTTCCTCCCCGCACATGGAACCCTATCACACACAACTGGAATCCAGCAGCTCTGAGGCACCCAGACCAGCCTCTCCCACTGGCTCCACTCCTGGGGCTCCTGCTCCAATTCTGTGTCTCAAACGCCCTCACACTCCACAGGACCAAAATTCAGCAGCATCTTCTTCTTGCCCCATCTTCTGCCCAACTTCCTGCTGCCTCTTCTTCTTCCCCTTATCCTGGGGGGTCAGGGCACCAGGCTTCTGTTCCTTTCTCTTTTTTCTTCTATCCTCAAATGTTGATTCTTTTGTTTGTTGGTTCACTCATTTATTCAGATCCCTTCTCTTTGCGTGCTGGGGATTGAAGAATTCAGGGCCTTGCACATGCTAAGCACATGCTCTACCCACTGAGATGCACCCCCAACCAGAAATATTTCAGGGCATCAAAAATGCCTCAGTCAAACTGGGAATGATGGCACACACATGTAATCTCAATGACTAGGGAGACTAAGGCAGGAGGATCACAAGTTCCAGACCAGCCTCAGCAACTTAGCAAGACCCTGTTTCAAAATTTAAAAATTGAAAGAACTGGAGATGTAGCTCAGTGGTAAAGTGCCTCTGGGTTCAATACCCAGTAGCAAAAAAAAAAAAGTTCAGTCACTGCACAGGGTGGTTGAAAACAGCATGGCCAGCTGCATCACAAGGCCCTCACACCATGGGGAGAGGCCAGAAAAGAACAGACAACCCAACCCACAGCATCCAGGTACATGCAGAAGAGAAGCCCAGAGGTTTAAGTGCTAAGACATGCAAGAGGGCTATTTCAACTACTTCCGGTTTCAGAAGCTGTGTCTCGTCCAGAAAGAATACTCTGAAGAATGTCTGCTGGCTTGGGTAATTGATGAGACAATTATTCTGAATTCAAGGGCAGGAACTGGGCTGATGTGGGCCAGGAAGTGAAGGGTGGAGCTGGTGAGCAAGATCAACTCTTTCAGAGAATAAGGCACAAGGGGTACAACAGGTGGAGTAGAGGCCTGGGACGTTAAGGGTGGTGGTTGCTTGGCTTTTAAGATGATGTACAAACATGTGTAAATGACCATGGGAAGGAATGGTAGTAAGAGTAACAATAGCGCATAGGGCACTTTCTGAGACCAGCCACTGTTCTATGTGGTTTACACGAATTAACCTAAGCTTCCCTGTTTTACAGATGATAGGGAAACTGAGCAACCAGGTGGCCAATAGCATACCAAGGTCTCCCTACGGGTATGCTGTAGAGCTGTGATTGGACTTACATGGTTTGGCTCCAGAGTCCTTGCTACCACCCATTAAGCAAGTAACTCCAGGTGGAGTTGCAGTCAGGTAACAGAGTTGGGAGGACATAAAATTTGGAGCATGGGATCAGTGCCTGAAATGGGTGCTGCAGTAATGGAAAGGAGCCCTGTCTGGTGAATCCCAGTGCAGACCACATTTAGGTCCCTTGAGACTGGATGCTGGACTTGGAGGGCCTCACTCTGAGGAGAGGAGGAAGGGCAATGGCCTATGGCCTGTCCTATGGAGTCACAGGTGGAGGGGGACCAGATATTGCAGTGGTGGGATGGTGACTAAAAGGATGGGAGGTGATGAGCAGAGAGGCTCCTCTGTCTGTTCAGTTGTCTCAGAGTCTGCAGCGTCCCCTCCCCCACTGATGCTGCCCACCAGTCTTCCTGAAAGAGCCTTTAGTCAAGTGATTGCCATACTAAAGGAATCCCAGGGCAAAGATGCCCACCCCTATCATTCCTATTCAACACTAAAAAGAAAAAGCAATAAAGACACACAGATTGGAAAGAAGGTAATGAAACTGTTCTTCACAGATGACATGATTTTCCCTGAGGAATGAACAACAATACTCATTGGTAGAGCACCTCTGATTCAATCCCCAGAACTGGAAAAACAACACTAAGAACTCCTGCTCTTCGGAAGATGCTATGAAAAAAATGAAACAAAAGCCACAGATAGGAAAAAAAAAAGATTTGCAAAACATAGATTTGAATCTAGTACAGAGAACTCTTAAAATTCAATTAAGATTTTTTTTAAATATGCAAAGATTGGAGCAACAACCTTACCAAATATCGCCAATACAACATGAAAATATGCTCAACATCATTACTCATTAGGAAAATATAAATTAGAACCTTAATGAGATACCACTACTCATTTATTAAGCAGGCTACAATTTAAAACAAAATAACAAATGGCAATGTGAAATGTTGATGAGGATGTGGAGCAACTGGAATTCCCACACATTGATGGTAGAAATTGGAAATGGTACAGTTGTTTTTGGAAGACAAATTTGGCAATTTCCTACAAAGTTCCACACACATTTTACTTTATGACTCAGCAATGCGACCTCTAAGAATTTACCCAACAGAAATGAAAACTTATGTCTGAGCAGAGGAGGAAGGGCAATGGCCTATGGCCTGAACTATGGAGTCACAGGTGGAGGGGGACCAGATACGGCAGTGGTGGGGTGGTGACTAAAAGGATGGGAGGTGATGCCTGTGCATCAATGTTTGCAGCACCTTTATTTATAACTGCCCAAAACAGCTGGGCACCATGGCCCACACCTGTAATCTCAGCAGTTTGGGAGGCTGAGGCAGGAGGATTGCAAATTCAAAGCCAGCCTCAGCAACTTAATGAGAACCTAAGCAACTTAGTGGGAATCTGCTTCAAAATTTAAAAATAAATTTTTCATAAAGAAAAAAAAAAGAGTGCTCAGGGGGTTGTTGGCAATGTGGCTCAGTGGTTGAGCACCCCTGGGTTCAATCCTTGGTACAAAAAACCAAACCAAACAAACAAACAAACAAAAAATACTGGCAAAAACTAGATACAATGTAAAAAAATATCCTTCAATTGGTGAATGTATAAATAATCTGTAGGGAATCCATACAATACTACACAGCAATAAAAGGAAATAAACAATATGAACAACAACATGGATGAATCTCAAATGCATTGAACTAAATGAATAAAGCCAGATGAAAATGGCAACGACCCTATTTATACAGGATCCTGGACAAAGAAAAAACAGAAGGGCATAGGGAAGAAATTGACAACAAAAGATCATGAAAGGATTTTCTGGGGTAATGAAACTCTAAGTTTGATCGTGCTGGAGAATGCAGGACGATCCTTTGTCAAGATCCCTAACTATAAACCAAAACGGTGAATTGTACTGTTTGTAAATTATTCCTCAATAAATAACTTAAAAAAAAAACCTATCACGGCTCCCAGGTTTCCACTTCTTTCCACTTCTTCAAAACTAAGTTGCACTCTTCACTTTCTCTTTAATCTCAACCCCTAGGGGTCAACTTCATTGCCCATGCCACCTTGGGCTTGAATTAGAGCCTTTTCCTCATCATTTTGTTAATATCCTACCTTCGGGTTTCTGAAACTTTTTGCAAAGGTGTGCCTCTCACAGGCAATGCCCTCCTGTCCTCTGCCTCTCCAGAATCACACCTAGGACGTGACGAGATGCATGTCCTCCTCTACAATGGAGTCCTCGCCAAACTCAGTGTCTTCCCGTCCACTACACCACTCAGGACTGACCCCTGCTCACAGTGTTCCTGGGTGTTGGCTGGTGTTATTTTGATGGCAGGGTGCTTATCAACACAACTGCAGGATGGACTCACCTCTACACCCATTCCTCAAACACGCAGCCTAGCACACAGTAGGCTCTCCCTGCAATGCAGCCAGGAGGGAGAAGGAACACTGAGCTCCAGGGGGAGGAGAGAGCTGCATCTTTTTTTGTTTGTTTGTTTGTTTGTTTGAAAACGTCTTTATTCTAGGAAATTATTCAGAAGGAAAGGTGGGATGATGAATCTGTATGAAAATATGCTGGTTTGTATCTGTAAGTAAGAAACCCATTGGGCTGGGGTTGTGGCTCAGAGGAAGAACACTTGCCTGGTGTGTGTGGGTTTCTATCTTCAGCACCACATAAAGTAAAATAAAGACATTGTGTCCACCTATAACAAAAAAATAAATATTAAAAGAAACTCATGTGGTGGAGATGGATATGAGAAATGCTGTGGCCTGGGACATTATGTATGGTTCAGGTGATATACAACATACATGTATCAAAGACATATCTGAGTTAATTGATCCTGCAGATGCAATGTGTTTTAGAATTATTTGCTACTGATTATACATTTTAAATACTTTCTTTTGAAAGTATTTAATGTGGACACATTTGGAATGCTGTGCTATCATTAAGGTGTAAGTTCTAGTGTATTAAATAAAAGATAACACTTTCTTAATATCACCCCACGGATGAGGACAACTTGGGGTTTTCACAGTTGTAAAAAGCAATGGAACTGTTTACAAAAAGAATTTTGGTTAGAGAAAACCTGAAATAAGTTGGATTGGACTCACTATCACAGAGAAGGTTCAGGGTGGTATGACAGTGAAAACAGCACATGTGAAATATTTAATTGTGAAAAATATTCAGCTATAGAAAACATATTTTGTATATTTATGGGTAAAGATCCAAGAGAAACTTTTCCTAGTCTCAAGAATTTTTACAAATTTTAAGAAAAAAAAATGAGTTGTTCACAAATAATTGTAGTAGATGGTAAAGGTTGATCAGGACCATACTAAAGAGACAAATTAGTACTTGATAATTAGGGTTCTTCTTACAGTAGAAAGGTTTTATGGTTAGGGCCATGGTGAATGAGTTAAATGCTGTAAGCCCAAATTAAAGTCCAATTATCTAACGTCTGGTTAAGTATTTACCAAGATTCACCATATTTTTAAACCACAGAGAATGTTCTGACAACTTTATATAGATGACATGGTAAGAGGCAGGGTTAAATCTCAGGGTTATTTTTGTTATTTGATAGAGAGAGCTGCATCTTAAGAGGTGGGTCTGGAAAGGCTCAGGAGGCACCAGCAGGGCCAAGGGCAGTGGAGATCAGCAGCAGCAGGATGAGCAGCAGCAGGACGCCCAAGGCGGGTACATCCACTATGGAGCTGCGCCCAGGCTAGGAAGCCAGGCCACTGGACAGCTCCTCCCTGGCCCCTCCCCTCGGCCCGACTCCGCCCTCCCTGGCTCTTCGCCCGCGAGCCCCGCCCGCCCACCACCGTTAGGCGGTTAGCCCAGCACACCCAAGGGACACCTCACTCCACCGCGCTGTCGTCAGGCCTGTTCCTTTTCAACCTTCATTGCCCCACTCCCTGGCTCCGCTAGATTCTTAACTCCACAGTCCATCCTACCCCACCCATCTCCCTGACCCCACTAGCCTTCAACCTGTCCTTCACAGGTCCTCCCAAGTGGCTTCTCCGTCTAGCCCTGTCCACATCAGCCCTGCCCTCAGTTACCCCGCCTCTTGGCTGTCCAGCCCCTGGGCAGTCCGTCCCTCCCCACAATTCGTGTTCTTCCCACTGTGGGCCCTTGGGGCTGTGTGGACAGCCGTGGATTTGTCCAGGGAGAAGGACATGTGCCTCATGCGCTGGAGGAATATGATGCAGGTAAGCAACAGGGCACCCAGGTAGAGGCACAGGGACACGAGCAGCAGCAGGAAGATCCGGAAGTTTCGCTGACCTATGCAATTATTGACCCACTTGCAGTGGTGGTCAAACTCCTAGGGAGAGGAGGCAGGACTCAAGGGTCTATCTGGACGGGCCTCCATTGCGGCCCAAATCCAGAGGCCTCCCCCAATTGGCCCTCTAGGCCTCTTGCTCTTGGTTCTACACACTGGCATTTCCATTGTTAGAGCACAAGTTAGGATGAGGTGGCCCATCACCTGTCATGAATGAGGTCTTTAGAGACAAGACCTGCCTGGTGTCACTTCAAGCAGGATATAGAATAACTCTGGGTCTGGATTTTCTCAGATACTGGGGGGGATGAAAAGAATCTCTTGCCCAGCCAGACTTCTGCACTTGGAAACCCACGCAGGATGTGCACATGAGAGAAGAGCATTCAGAACCCAGGAAACCCTCCAACTTGGACACCCAGAGGTGGACAGGCAAAGATCCCCAGGACAGGGCAGCAGCTGGCCTAAATGTCTGGGTTTCTAATATCAGCAAGCCAGGGGATGGGACAGGTGCTGCCTTTCCTCCCCCTGACTCCACCAGGCTCAGCACAGATGAGATGCCCTTTTTCATGTCAGCACCTGTGCAAGCAAGGCCAGTCTCTCAGGTGCAGAACCAGAAGCAATAACAGATGTAAGTGACCAAGAGTGTCTGGGAGCCACTTTTAGCAGTCTGGGAAGATGGTCTCATACCCACCCCTGGCCCACATATGATGTGAGGTTCCTGGTCTTGGCCCGGTTCCCTGGGATGGGTTGGTGAGTGGACAGGAAGGAGGAGTACTCCCCTCCACACAGATGTTGCACCATGGACAGTGGAAAGTCCTTGGCGAGCAGTGGAAGTAGCACTTTGGGCACCACGGCATTTGGAATATCCTGCACACATCCCTGCCACATATGTCGTCTTGAGGGTCCTGTTAGAAGGGGTCTGGCATGAAAAGATTTAGGGGCAGTGGCAGGAAGTCTTTCCATCACTCTGGTGCTCGGGGCAGCCCCATAGCATCACTGGGCAACAAGAAGATGGGGAGGAGGTGGGCAGGGGAATCCCGGTCCCTGTTGAGCAAGCTGACCACTCAGATGGGCGGCAGTGAGAGAGAAGGGGCTGTCCAGCCTCAAGAGCTCTATTTGGAGCTCCCCCCTTAGGAATAGTGATCAGTGCTTGGAGTCGGGTGTGAAATGGGAAGGAGGAATGGTGAACTGCTGGAAGAGCCTGCTGGCCTCTCTTGCCAGCCTGCTCAGTCCTCTCTTTTAAAGCAACTGGAAAACCTCCAGGATTCTGTTTCTTCTCACCTCAGTGGCTTGGGAAATGAAGTGCCAGGGTCTAAGTAATGATGACATGGAAAGAAGGGATCCTGAGGCCACAGGTGGGGTTAGCATTTTAGAAATCACCCCTATAGGCATCAGCCCTTGGACTGCCACCTCCTTCTCCCAGGGTTTGAGGCCTTGCCTCGATGCAAGATACCAGGATCTGAGACATTTAGACCTATCAGACTGTAGAAAGTTAGGACAAAGAGAAGGCCCATAATCACTGGAAAGGACTACTGTCCATTCTGAGCCAGCCATCTGCATCCGAAACCAGAGGCAGACTCAGTTCAGGTCTGGGGCAACCCAGAGCTCCCAAGAGGCCTGGTTCACCTGAGGTAGGACTCACATGCCTTAGGGACAGATCTAAATATCCAGGCTAGAGACAAACCTCAGAGACTCCACCAAATGTCACCAGCATTATCAGTCACCCGCCGTTCCCTAAATGCACCAGGCACTCCAGATTTCTGTGCTTGCATATCAGGTTCCCTCTAACTTTATATACCCTCCTTCCCCTCCTGACCCTCTCTCTCCACTTCCCTGCCTCTTCACTATCGTTGTCTGTTTTCCATTCTTTTTGTAAGAAACCCACAACTCATATGAGAGACTCATGAGAATGCCAAGAAGAGGTACTGAAAGTGACCAGCAGCACTACATTAAATGCAGCAAACAGGCTTGGGAAAAGTCCTGAAGTCCTATTGCTTCCCCAAAGCTGTGAAATCTGTCAATGGGTTAATCCCTCTAATAAACATATCCACCCTCCCAGATACCAAAGAACGGATGTAATCTGGAAGCAGACTGGCCATTAGATTTTACCCATATGCCTGGAGGACCGAATTCAAAATATTTACTAGCTCTGGTGGATACATTCAGTGGATGGGTAGCAGCTTTTCCTTCCAGATCTGAAATGGCTGTTGAAGTTGTAAAATTTCTACTTCAGGAGGATCATTCCTTGATTTGATCTCCTTCAAAGTCTTCAAAATGATAATGGACCTGTGTTTAAGGCAAAAATAACACAAAACTCTTTCAAGCATTAGGAATTAAATATCATCTTTTTTTTTTTTTTAAAGGAATAATTCGTTTTTTTTTTTTTAAGAGAGAGTGAGAGACAGAGAGAGAGAGATAGTGAGAGAGATTTTTTTTTTTTTTTTTAATATTTATTTTTTAGTTTTTCGGCGGGCACAACATCTTTGTTTGTATGTGGTGCTGAGGATCGAACCCGGGCCGCACGCATGCCAGGCGAGCGCGCTACCACTTGAGCCACATCCCCAGCCCCTAAATATCATCTTCATTGTTCATGGAGACTTCAATCTTCAGGCAAGGTAGAAAAAACCAACGAACTTCTTAAGAGACTCTTAAGAAAATTGCTTCAGGTAACTAAAATCCCATGGGTTAAACTTCTGCCCTTGTCTCTGATAAGGCATGGAAACACTCCTGGCTGACAGGTCTAAATCCATTTGAGTCCCTGTACAGAAGGCCTTTTTAGTCCAACAATTTACTTTTAGATATTGAAATTTCTCTTAGTATCCCATGTAACTCAGTTGGCCAAGTTTTAACAGATTCTTACAGAAATTGAACAATAACTTCCTGAGGGAGATCATCAAGGACCCCCGCCCCATCTTCTGTCCAGGAAATCTTGTCCAATTGGGAGAGTCCTTACCCAGTTATCACCCTGAATACATCATACCCACCTTAAACCCTGGAGACCCTCTATAAAGTCCACCACAATGGAGGCTCCTACAGACCACTACCATAGAAGATCTCAAGTTTCTTTTTAAACAAGCTAAGTGACATGGTTTGATTTTATTGGTCTTTAATTGCAATATCATTGGTTATTGGGTTAGTAAAAACAGCTCCACAGACTGGGATCCTATCCATAAGCTATTCCTAGCCTTAACCTATTTAGGAACAATAATGCTGTTCTGTGCATTAATCTTATACATACTAAATCTAATTTTAAAAGCCTAATTATGACTACAAGCTGTGCACTATGCACAAAGATATGTCGCAGGAATCTTTCTCCTGGGAACCTGGACTGTGGTAAACACATGGACTCACGGAATGCCTTTAACTCCATCCAGCATTACACTTGTCTCACTTGTATGGACCTACGATACTAAGGTGTGGATACAAGATAACTTCAAATGCAATAGTTATAAGAAATGTGTTTTTGCTAATTGGTCTCTTTCAGCAAATGCTCTTGTGTGGAAGAGATCCCCATCTTTGCATGCCTTGGCACAGGGAAGGCTTCCTTTTACACTGGACATTATGTCAAATCTCACCTTGTCATGCTGCAATGTTTCCTCTTTGTGGCCCACTCTTCCTGCACGGTATTGTTCCTTAGCCAACAATTGCTCTGGTAATCCTGTCTTTAATGGTACTAATGAGAATGTTACTATAAACAAACCACAGACTATTTTATATACTAATGCTACAGCCATCCACAGTTGTATAGTGTGGGTGGAGTATGTTTCTGTTTTGTTCAATATGACAATGTACAGCCTCCACAAATAGAGTTCCCAGATCTTGTGTAAATGGACTCAAATTTATCAGAAACATCTGTTACGTTTTAATTTGACTTTTCCTATTTTAAAACAATGTAACTGGAGAAAAAAGAGCTTGGTATGATACCTTGCTTGGTGGAGCTGGAACTGGTTTGGGCATAGTAAATTCAATTGACCTTGAGAGCTTGGCGGGCAGACTACGCAGTGGCGGACAAGATGTGGCTCAAGTTTTGACAATTAATGGTCAATGGCTGCCCACAATGATCCTGCCTCACCAAAATGCTCTTGACTGTACAACAACTGTTAACTGCTAGAAATGATATCACTTTTAGGAAGTTATTTTCTACTTATATTCCTTTGACCCACTGGATGGCTTTATAGTCACTTAATATACAATGCTCTGATTTATTTTATACAGGGACTATACAGCATTATGAAACCTAATCAACACAAGTTTTATGTAATTTTCATGTTATACCTTTTGTTCTACATTCCTACTTTGCCTCATTTAATTGGTACCCATGCAGATGAAACAGATGTGACTTATTCTCTATCTGAATGTATTATTTGTGATCAGGGATGAGTATGTGGCTGTTAGAGTAGACAGATGGAACCCTGTCAACTTAACTATTCTTCTAATTTATGTGACCTCACTCTGTATCCTGTGCATAACTTTTCTATGCTTTTTGAAGTAATTGTTCAACATGTCTGCTTAGCAACTAATAATCGATCTGATTTAAACTTTTTAACTTAAGTTACTTCTTTTGCTGGGTGTGTAGAATTCCTAGAGGTCCTCCATTGACAGGGTGACATCTTTTACCTGACAAAGTGGATGATGTTACTCTAACATGGAACCCAAAACCATTACCTTTACCCCATATGTATATAAGTTTACAACCGTTGATAGATGTCCTTAATGAAAGTACTGTAGTTAAAGATTTGTTAATAATCAACATCAATTAAATCAATTATATAAAATACATATGCAAATTATAGCTAACAGGCTGATTGATATATCACATCTATTACTACTAATACCAACTATCATTGGAATAATTTTCTGTTTTTCTCCAACTGCATAATGATATTCTTTTGCTCTGTTTGCCTTAAAATAATATTTGCTTTAGTATTAATCTCATTTTCTTGTTGTAATATTTATCTGTATGTTAGGATCAGAAGAATGGCTATACAGATGAAACTCCACATAAATATGCTTGCCAGTTTCTACCAAGGACCTCTGGACCATTCTTAACACAGCTCTTTGCCTTGACTTCTCCTCAGGACACCCTGACTCAAGCTTTACAACGCCCCTTTCCAGCTTGAAGTAGTCAGAGCGGTCATCGTCCCAACTCCCAACAGTAGTCAGGGTGTCCTCTGAGAGGGGAAGTTGAGAGAGTGATAGAAGGGCTTAGGCAGTCAGGACAAGATGTCAAGTGAGGAGGGTCAGGGGCAGGACCAGAACAAAGGAGCATGGAGAGGATCTTCTAATGAGGTCAACTTCCTGTTGATGAAAGTGCTTATGGACACATGCAGGGGCCCAAGCAGACAGACACTTCCAAACTTGTGCTCCTAAGTGGGAGATCCAATAGAAAAACAAAAACAGATGCATGGACAGAGCGGGCACTGATCAATAATAGTGAGGAGCTCATGGACAGCGAAGGGATAAGGAAAGGAGACCATAAAAACAATAGACCAAAACTCCCCATTGGATTCTCAGCTCTGGGGCCCCTTCTTTTTGGAGAAGTTTATCTCTATATATCTCTTTTCAATAAACCTACTTCTTGCTTGCTATCTTTGTGTCCTGTTCAATTCTTTGCTGAATGGAGACAACAAACCCAGCACCCCTAGATGGTAACCCCTGCTGCGGAAATAAAGATTTTTCCTCAAAAACAATCCCCGGTTTGTTTCCTCCAAATCCTGTGTTCTTAACTCCTAAAAGTGGGAGATTTATGCCATTGTGGTAAAGAAGAGTTTTCAGTTGGGCATGGTGGCACATTCCAGTAATCCCAGTGACTCAAGAGGCTGAGGCAGGAGAATTGCAAGTTTTGAGGCCAGGCTCAGCAGATTAGCAAGGCCCTAAAAAATGTAAGACCCTGTCTCAAAATAAAAAAAGGGCTGGGAATGTACCTCAGTAGTAAAGTGCCCCTGGATTCACCCTCCAAAAGGAGCAGTTTTTCAGCTGATTAGTTTAAAACTAAGTAATGATTAACATGTCAAGTCACCAACACAAAGAATTAAAAATACCCTCTTAGGTTATTTCTCTTACACTATAAATTTACACCCATAAATATGTCTTGCTCAGGTGAAACTAGTGCACCCTCTCCTACACCCACACTCTGTCAGAATGCTGATTCTTTTAATAGAATCAACCTATGCCTCACTTTGACCTGTGTTTAAATTCCTTTTTGTATGATGTCTAGTACCCCCATGACCTGTTTTGAGATTTACCTCCATTTGGGGACCACCTTGGGGTCCTCATCCCAGTGACACAGTCAGTCTGCACTTTTAAAATTGACTTGGAAACTAGAGTTATGGTCAACCTTAGATGACAAGCCCTAATGTCAAGGGCTGTCCATTCATGGCCAGTTGGAGGAGCAGATTGCCTGGCCATAGGTAGGTCCTTCTTATCAACTTAAAATAGAGCAACCAGAAACTAAAATGAAAATGGAAACAAACAGAAAAAATGATAAGATTTTAGTTTATCTACACCAGGTACAAGTGGTGTATGCCTTCAAACATAGCCACTTGGTAGGCTTAAGAGAATCACAAGTACAAGGCCAAGCTGGGCAATTTAGTGAGGTCCTATCTTAAAAATAAAAAGGCCTGGGGAAGCACTCAGTGGTAGAGCACCCCTGGATTGAAATCCCTAATATCACACACAAAAAAAAGTACTCTAGTTTACCATTCCTCACTTGCCAATTAAACACTTGTTTCTCAAGAGCTTAATATATGAGACAGGCTGTGTGCTAACTGCTGGAGATACAGCAGCCAATAAGACAGACACGGTTTCTGTGGTGGGCAGAATGGTGATCCCCAAAGATGTCCATAAATTTTAAATTTTAGAGCCTATAAATATGTTAATTTACACAGGAAAAGGGACTGTGGAAATGTGATTAGGTCAAAGATTCTTTTTCTTTTTTCTTTGATGGTACTGGCATCAAACCAGGGCTTTTCAAATACTAGGCAAGTGCTTTACCCTTGAGCCATACACCCAGGCCAGGTTAAGAATCTTGAGATGGAAGATTATCCTGGGTTATTTGGGTGGCTTCAATGTAATCACAAGGAGTTTTATAAGAGGGAGGAAAACAAATTTAAAACCCAACCAAAGCTGAGATTAGTATAAGGCAAGTTAGGGACTAGCATTTGAAGCAAAATTAAAAAAGAGAAAAGGGAAGGGAGGCCAGAGGGTCATATTGAGAGAAGGAGTTGTGAGGAGACAAAATAGAAGAAAAATAAAATCCCATGAAAGAAATAGCAATTATTTAATATTTATTTTTTAGTTGTAGTTGGACACAATACCTTTATTTCACTTATTTTTATGTGGTTCTGGGGATCGAACCCAGGGTCTCACATGTGCGAAGCGAGTGCTCTACTGCTGAGCCACAACCCCAGCCCCAAGAAATAGCAATTTAAATAGCACCACTCTGTATGCTAAGTCCATCCATGGCCTGGAGAAGTTAGGATGAGTAATGTAATTTCTCAGTTAAGATAAGGTCCTTTAGCTGTCCTTGTTCTTCTCAGAGTATGACTATTTCACCAATCTTACATAAGATTTAGAATACTTCCAAGGTTAATTGTGACAATGCTTGATTTTTGTGTCAAACACTTTTGAACCCAACCCCTATAAAAGCGACACTGTACACATCTGCATGAGATCTGTTATGGTTTGGATATAAGGTGTCCCCCAAAAGCTCCTGTGTTAATGTGGGAATGTTCAGAGGTGAAATGATTGGACTGTGAGATCTGTAACCTAATCAGTTCATCCTAGTTTGAATGAACTAGGTGGTAACTATAGGCAGGTGGGGCTTTGGCTGGAACAGGCGATTCACTGGGGGCAATTCACCGGGGGTGGCCCTGGAAGGGTTCATCTTTTCTACAGCCCTTTCATCCTTTTTTTTTCTGTTTCCTGGCTACCATAAATGGAGCTGTGCTCCTCCACCACGCCCTTTCTCTGTGATGTTCTGTCTCACCTTGGGCCCAGAGCAATTTGGCCAACCATGAACTAAACCTCTGAAATCATGAGGCAGAATAAAATTTTCCTCCACTAAGTTATTCTTGTTGGGTATTTTGGTCACAGAGACAAAAATTTACCTAACACTATGTCCACGAATATGCTGAAACTCAGTGCAAGACCAGAAACATCAGGATACTCTATAATATTTCAGGACAGAGGAAAGGAAAAAGGAAGGATCCTGGAGAGGGTGGAAGAGAAATTCTGGCTACAGATCATTCCTAATAATGATGGTATTCTGCCTTTTCTGAGATGATATTCACAGGATAACACTACTCTTCTTACACGTAATGTGGGCCTTAAACAGTAGCCATTTGGAAGCTACCCTTTGTAGCAGCAAGTGTGGTCTCTCTGTTCTGAACATGGTATCATGCTAACAGGGTCCTCCTTTTAGGGTCCTCCTTTCCATCAGTGGGAAACACCAGTCAGCTGACTCTATCCATGTGAACTATCCATGACTCCAAAATCTGACCTGAGCCATGTGTACTTTCTTTTCCATACGTGAACTTTAAAGGGAGTGGACCTCGTTATGTCTTCTCTCAAGACCAGGGGAACTTCAGGCCTCATTTCTCCCTTTACATGCTTGGGTAGCTTGTCTCCTGGCAGGCACTTGGGTTTCATGGTCCTGGTTGATAATCATTATCAGATTTCTCTTATCCACTGCTTCCTTACCTTGACAATAGAGTTTCACTTTAATGTCAAACCAATTGCTTCTTTGGACATTTAGGGTGATGATTCTAGCAGTGGTGCATCCCTTGCCTAGGAGAAAAGGAAAAGTGAATGGTGATTCTTCTGAGGTTAAAGGTTGTGGAGTTGGCACAAATAGCTCAGAATTGCCAGATAATTTCCATTCTGACCTAGCCAACCAAGGGAATGGCTACATTAAGAGAACATCCAAGCTCTTGCCCAGCTGTTCTCAGGCTGGGTAGGGCAGAGCTGAGACCATGTTATATACCCATTGTGGGGGCCTTTTAGCCCCAGCAAAAACATCAAAGCCAGAGCTGTTCATCTGTTGTAGCAGGATAGAAACTGGGGATTAGAAGGGCCATTAGAAGGGCCATTTTAGATTGTGTGTTTGTGTGTGTGTGTGTGGTACTGAGATTGAACCCAGGGGCTCTCTACTACCGAGCTATATCATCAGCTCTCTTTTTATTTTTATTTTGAGACAGGGTCTTGCTAAATTGCCCAGGCTGGCCTCAAACTTGGATCTTCCTGCCTCAGCCTCTCAGGTCGCTGGGTTTATAGGCATGTGCCATTGCAATGGGCTTGTGAGTGTGTGGGGGAGGATGCATGGGGTACTGAAGATCAAACCCAGGGCCTTCGCACATGCTAAACAAGTGCTCTACCACTGAATTAAGTCCCTAGTCCTTAGATTTAAAGTTTCATTTCTTTTAATTTACAAATGAAGAATTTAAGGCTCCAAAAGGGAGTCTTAAATGTTCGAATCTTGAACATTTGCATTGGGGGCAGAGATAATTCAGTTATTGTCTTTTGACCTCTAATTCACTATCTATTCCTCCACACTAGTATGTCCTGAACTGTGTTCAGCGGTGCTTTGTGTTCACCGTTTTCTTTATCACCAGACTTCTGAGCCTTTACTTCACCAATACACACTCTATCTTTCTAAGAGGGGCATAGAGTTTTCAGGCTTTTCCAAACTTTTTCTATCAGATTCCTTTTTTAGATATTGTGCCTGTTTACATTCTCCAGGAGAGGATTAATGGATTTTTCATAAAGACTTATGAAATGCTGCCCTATATCTGCTGTTATTGTTATGTGCTGCACAAATAAATTTCCCACACATGATCCCTACGATTCACATTATGCAGCACTGACGCCGAGACACGGGATACTTGGCCCATGGGCAAACTTCCCTGTCATGCTGCATTGGTACTGCAGTGGACTCTCTCAGAAGGCAGATGTGGGGTGGGGTGGGGGTAGGGCCATGAGTAGAATAGGCTTAATGGTCACCTCCTCTATGCTATGCAGACTCACTTCAGAATGTATGGGTTTCAGCCTTTGCTTGACAGGCATTTATTGTGCTTCCGTGATATGTCATAGACTTAACCACTGAGGCACATCCTCAGCCTTTTCCTATATTATTTTAAGTCAGGGTCTCGCTAAGTTGCTCAGGGTCTTACTAAGATGCTGAAGCTGGCTTTGAACTTGCAATCTTCCTGCCTCAGCCTCCTGAGCAGCTGGGATTATAGGCGTGCACCACCACACCCAGCAGGACTATTTTTCTTATTCATTTCCTAGTCCTAGAGCTTATTCCAGTGCCTGGTCCATAACAGGGGATCAACAAATGTTCACTGAATGAGGTTTGACTGGGAACTAGGTGATCTTGTCAAATTTCTTTGCCTTTTGAAGTGTAAGCTTTCTTAATCTGCTCAATAAGGAAATGTTAGCTCTTCCCCAAGAATGTTATGAGAACTAAATGATAAGTGAATATAAAAGCTTTCAGCATGGCACCTGGCTAATAGGAGGCAACACCTACATATTTTCTAAGAGTGAAAGAGGATTCCAAAATGCATCTGTTCTAGCCCTCTGCTCTCATGTCATCAAAAAGTGTTGAGGGGCCAAAGTTGTGGCTCAGTGGCAGAGCGCTTGCCTAGCATGTGTGAGACACTGGATATGATCCCTGGCACCACATAAAAGAAATAAATAAATAAACAAATAAAATAAAGCTATTGTATTCATCTACAATTAATAAATATATTTTTTTAAATGTTGAGCCAATCTCCTTATTCTCCAGGCTAAATACCACTTTAGATTAAAAGAAGAAGATGGTAAGGCGGTGCTCACTATGGGAATGCATATTAGATTGGGTTTCAGTCCAGAGAACAACCCTTTCAAGGGCAAGATCTTCAGAGTGTGTTCTGCCTTGGTCACATCTAAGTAGGTGAGCACAGCTGACAGATTAAGAAAGTCAATTGCTTCTCTGACTCTCATAAAACCATCATCATTCCAGACTTCTACCACTCTCTGAATCAGGAAGGAAAGAGGAAACAGAATCAATGGTGCCAGGCATTATGTCCCAAAGATAGGGTGCTATTTCTAAACTGTCTCCCTTCAATCCTTTTTACTTTCCACTTTCAGGATAATATTCATTTGCCTTTCTAATTGGGAGTGAGGAGACAGGAAATAGGCATAATTGTGCAAGAGAAGAGAAGACAGGCTTGGATGTACTGGCTATGGTTTTATTGTAAAGAGGTGAAGTTTTCTTACCCTAAATTTTCCCTTTAAATAAGGATGGAAGCCACAGAAGGTCTTTTTTTTTTTTTTTTTCTTCTTTTGGTGCTGGGGATCAAACCCAGGGCCTTGTGCATTTGAGGCAGGCACTCTACCAACTGAGCTACATCCCCAGCCACAGAAGGTCTTAAGATCTAGCCACATGAGCCTATTCTAGTCTGATTTAGGACTAGAATTTGGCAAACTGAAGAATTCTACCCAAACCCAGGGCACAGAGCACCATCTTTTGCAGGTGTCTGTGGACACTGCTGTTCTGAACTGAACCCAATTCCTTTACTAACCCTGGAAAAGGCCAGTGATTCAAGGCCAAACTGTTGGAGCAAGGGAAAAGATTTATTTGGAAAGTTGGCAAACCAAAGATGGATAACTATCACCAACAAAGGCCATCTGCTTGAGGCACAAGGCTTATATGGCAATTTGGGGGAAGTATGTTTTGAGTCTATGAGTCTGTGGGGGAGGGTTGTAAATTCCTTCCACCTCTGTCTGCTTTTCTGATTCACATGTGGTTGTTATCTGAAAGTCACTCAGTATCCTGGTTCTGTAAATCTAGGGAAAAGTTAGTGATTAGTAAGTTCTATGACTCATATCATTTTAGTTCCTTTTCCCCGGAATAGCCAACCTTGCAGTTTAAGATACAGAATAGTGTGGAGAACAGAAAGCAGCTTTTTTTTCTGGAGAAGAGCTTTAACCTGTTTGGTGGCTTCAGTCAGAGGTGTCATCTACAGCAAAGCTGGTGGGAGACTAATGATTAATTGCTCAGCTGTGTGACCTTCCAAAATAGTGATTTTAATAGTCTATTAGGGACTCAGTGTAGAGAACTTGCTTAGCATGTGTGAGGCACTGGGTTTGATTCTCAGCACCACATATAAATAAATAAATAAAATAAAGATCCATCAATATCCAAAAAACAAAACAAACAAACCAAAAAAAACCTTAAAAATAAAAAAAGTCAACTAAATGCCTATGTTAGCTTCCATCAGCCAGCCACCACTGAGCAGACCTTGGATACCATGAACTTTGAAGTGATTAAGGGAAAACTGATCTGTATCATGTGGTCACAGAGGTATCCCTCTTTGAGAAAATCTGGACAAATCTATAGATAAGAAGGTACTTTATGAAACTTTGTCTGCTTTTGGGAACATTCTGTCCTGCAAGGTAGAGTGTGATGAGAACAGCTCTAAGGGTTTATCGCCTTTGAGACCCAAGAGGCTGTGATAAGGCAGTGGAGAAGATGAACAGCATGCCCCTCAATGACAGCAGAGTGTCTGTGGGCAGATTTAAGTCTCACAAAAAACAGGAAGCTGAGATGGGAACCAAAGCTAAAGGATTCACCAATGTTTATATCAAAAACTTTGGGAATGGGGCTGGAGATATTAGCTTAGTTGGCAAAGTGCTTGCCTAGCACGTATGAGGCCCTAGGTTCAATCTCTAGCATCACCACCAACACCACCACCAAACAAACAAACAAAGAAGCCACTTTGGGGAAGAGATAGAGGATGAGAGTCTGAAAAAGCTATTCAGACAGTTTGGTAAGATTCTGAATGTCAAGGCAATGAGAGATCCCAGTGGGAATCCAAAGGCTTTGGCTTTGTGAGTTGTGATAACCACAAGGGCTTTCAGAATTCAGTTGTAAAAAAAAAAAAAAAAACTTGTAGGATTATATTTATTTTAATTTCATTTTGACATTAATGTTAAACAAAAGTTGCCACTAAATGTATGAAACTAAGCAGTAGTAGTTAAAAGTGCATAAATGTCGGGCTGGGGTTGCAGCTCAGTGGTGGAGCACCTACCTTGCATATGTGAGGCACTGGATTCAATCCTCAGCACCACATAAAATAAATAAATAAATGAAATAAAGGTTTTGTGACCATCTACAACTAAAAGTATTTTTAAAAAGTGCTTAAATGCATCATAGCTTATTTATTTCAACAAAATGTGATGTCAGGAAAATATTTGGTCACCAATGGTAGACATTTGTTTCCATATTATTGTTAAATAACAAAAACACAATATATCATAATTATAATATATAATTAAATAAGTCATGTTTATTATATAAATATATGTGTACACACTTTCAGTTTAAACCTTGATACGTAAGAAATTTGAAATATACTACTTCAATTTTTATGATAAATAAAATGCCAAACAGAAAAAAAGAAAAGAAAACCATGAGGATGCCAATAAGGCGGTGGAAGAGATGAATGGAAAAGAAATCAGTGGGAAAGTCATATCAATAGGCCATGAACAGAAGAAAGGAGAACGACCGGGCACAATGGTGTACATCTATAATCCCAGTGGCTTGGAGGCTGAGGCAGGAGGATTGTGAGTTTAAATTCAGCCTCAGCACTTTAGCAAGGCCCTAAGCAACTCAGTGAGACCCTGTCTCTAAATGAAATACAAAAAAGGTCTGGGGATGTGGCTCAATGGTTAAGGGCCCCTGGGTTTAATTCCCAGTAAACACCACCCTCCATGAAGAAAGTAGAACAGCAGGCTGAATTAAAACAAAAACTTGAGTGCTGAAACAGAAGAGAACAAATCAATACCAGGGGGTGAATCCCTATATTAAGAACTTGGAAGACATATTGATGATGAGAAATTAAGGAAAGAGTGTTCTCCTTTTGGATCAATCACCAGTGCTAAGGTAATGTTGGAGGATGGAAGAAAGCAAAGGGTTTGGCTTCATCTGCTTCTCATCTCCTGAAGAGACACCCAAAACAGTTCCTGAAATGAATGAATACATCATGGGTTTGGGGGGAAGGAAGAGAGAAAGGCCCACCTGACCACTCAGTATATGCAGTGGTTGGCTAGAAGGAGAGCGCTCCCTGCCAAGGCCATCTTAAATCAGTTCCAACCTGCAACTGGTGGCTACTTCATGCCAGCAGTTCCGCAGCCTCTGGGAACACCTCCATATTACACACTTAACTAGTGAGCACAGATGAGGCTGGCAGCAATGTGGGAGACCTCAAGGCTTTTAAGGAATGACAAGTGCTATATGCCAGTCCATGTCTTGTCTTACTCTTCACCATCTATCTCCAATGGTAATGCTCTGGCCTCTTGTGGCCTCCTTACTGTCACTCAGAGTTGTGCCAAACCTGACACTTCATGCTGGAGTTGCTGCTGATGCTCCTCCAGCTGTGGCACCACATAAGTATTCCTCCAGCACTCACAGCCCTCATCCTGCCATACAGCAGGCACTCACCCTGCAGTCCATGTACAAGGACAAGAGCCTCTGACTGCCTCCATGCTGGCTGCAGCACCACCTCAAGAACAGAAGCAAATAATAGGAGAACATTTGTTTCCACTCGTCCAAATAATACATTCAAACCTGGCTGGAAAGATCATGGGAATGCTTCTGGAGATCAAAAATTCTGAGCCATACACATGCTGGAGTCCCGTGAGTTTCTCACTCCAAGGTGGATGATGCTGTGGTCTATAGGCTCATGATGCCAAGAAGATGGGCACTGTTGCTAGCTCTTAGACAAAGAAAGGCCAATTCAAAAGTCAAACGACCCCTTGTGGATATCAGCTCAAGGTTTGAAGACTTTCTGGTTTGTCTATGGACCTCAACATCAAGAACCACAAGTTGCACATTTATTGGGTCATTTTGAACTAAAAGGTCAATTATGAGATGCCTAGAATTTTTCAATTATAAGGCTATATTATCTGAGTTCTGCTATATCCCAGACAGTTTTATTTTTTCCCCCAGTGGGATTTGATTCCCCCCCCCAAGATGGTTTTATTTGATGTACCCAAATCTTAAGTTTCTTAACAAAGAAAAATTTTCCATAAAAAATAGTCAACTAAAGGCAAGTGAAGCTAGAGGGTTTATTTAGAATTTTTTCTCAGTGACAGTTCAACACTTATTTACTGCCTTTTTACCTTGGGCCAGGCACTGTGCTAAGAGCTGGGAAGACAATACTAATAAGATATGGTACTTGGCCTAGGACAGTGACACATACCTATAACCCCAGTGACTCAGGAGACAGAAGGATCACAATTTCAGGGCCAGCCTCAGCAACTTAGCAAGACCCTGTCTCAAAATGAAAAATAAAAAGGACTGAGGATGAAGCTCAGTGGTAAAGCGTCCCTGGGTTTAATCCCAAAACCAAAACTAAAACAAAAAGATATGGTGCCTACTCTATTGTTATCCTAATTTTACAGATGAGAAAACCAATATATAGACAAGGTAAGTAATCACCCCAGATCACAAAATAGAAACAGGGAGAACTAGACTCCAAAGCCAGAAGTCTGTTTGGTAACTTCTAGGCTACTCTGCCACTTAGGCTGATCAAATGCTCTTCTGGTACTAACAAGCCTCAAAACTGCTGGGGCTCAGAATAGAGAGTTCATTAAAAGATTCCACCAACTAAGACCAGCTCTAGCTAATGACAGTTTATATTTTTGTCTTAAAATAAGAAACTTTGGTGAAAAGACCTGCTGAACTTGCTGATGTTATATTTAAACTTTTGAGCAAATAATCTGACTCTTAGAATGACTCATCTAATACTGGGAATACAAGAGTGAGCGATCACTTGACTAAGTAATACAGGCCTCTTTGGCTGAACAAGGCACTGTAGGGAATATGATAAAAGTCACCATGCATTTCTATATTGATTCCCCAGACACTGAGGAACAGGTTTATACAGAAAAAAGAAAAAGAAGAGAATCCAGCTGGACACTGTGGTGCACACCTGTAATCCAAGGGGGTCAGGAGGCTGAGGCAGGAGAATCTCAAGTTTGAGGTCAGCCTCAGCAACTTAGCAAGACCATAAGTAATTTAGTGAGATCCTGTTTCAAAATTAAAATATAAATAAATAAAAAGAAAAAAATGAAATATAAAAAGGGCTGGGGATGTGGCTCAGTGGTAAAGCAAACCTGGATTCAATGCCCAGGACCAAAAAAGAAGCGAATTCAGACTGTAATTTATAAATGATCCATATTGGGTGGGCTAACATTAAAAACACTCTTAGGGGCAGGGGTTGTGGAGTGGTAGAGCACTCACCTAGCATGTGTGAGGCACTGGGTTTGTTTTTCAGCACCACATAAGATAAATAATTAAAGGTATTGTGTGCATCTACCACTAAAAAATATTTTTAAAAAAACACTCTTAGACTAGTGCCTGATACTTAGTGAGTCCTATGTGACTGCTCACTCAATAAATAAAATATAGACAAATAGATGTATAGGGAGACCTTGTGATGACACCCACACTAAGGTGGCTCTGAGCCTCTTTTCATATCCCTGCCCCCAAGTGGCCTTAGAAAAACTGTTTTGTGGCAGGGGGCTGGGGACTGAACCCAGGACTTGGAGCATGCTGGGCAAGGACTTGTCCATGGAGCTACATCTCCAGCCTAAAAAAGTATTCATTTCTGAACCATAGTATTCTTGCCTTAGTACTCCATTTCAGGTGTAAAATCAGGCTCTATCACTGTGCTATACCCCCAGCCCTATATTTTTATTTTTGATTGGCATATAATAATTGTACATATTTATAGGGTACAGTGTGATATTTCAATACATGTATACAGTGTATGATGATCATATCATTATTCCCATTTAATCCACAAAAAAAAAAAAAAACTTGGTCTCAGGATATGTAGTTTTCCCAAGGTCATGCAACTGTAAAATAATGAAGCCAGGATTCAAACCCAGAGTCGTCTCACTCTATTCCATGGTCTTTCAACCAGACCAGATATCTCCACTACTTAACCTTATGAAAGAGCCATGCTACTTCCAAGATGTAGACAGGAAAAGAAGGAATCAGTCTCGAAAGTAGAATAACAGCTGGGTGTAGTGGAGTATGCCTGCAATCCCAGCAACTTGGTATGCTGAGGCAAGTTCAAAGCCATCTGGGCAACTTAGTGAGGTCCTGTTTCACAATAAAAAATAAAAAAGACTGGGGGACTGGGGCTGTAGCTCAGTGGCAAAGCACTTGCCTAGCATGCACAAGGCACTTTATCCTTAGCACCATATATAAATAAAATAAAGGCATTCTGTCCATCTACAATTACAAAAAATTTTTTTAAAAAGGACTGGGGATGTAGCTCAGTGGTAGAGCATCTCTAGGTCAAACCCCATATATTTTGTAGGAAAATTCTATTCCCCTTGGAATTATGCTTTTAGCTGTCTGACTAAATGATGGATATTTTATTGGGGAGATGTTTGTCTCTGTGTGTGTGTGTGTGTGTGTGTGTATATATATATATATATATATATATATCACTGTGCTACACCTCCAGCACTGTGTTTTTATTTTTGATTGGCATATAATAATTGTACATATTTATGGGGGTATATATATATATATATATATATATATATATATATATGTTGTAGATGGGCACAATACCTTTATTTATTTATCTTTATGTGGTGCTGAGGACCGAACCCAGTGCCTCACTCATACTAGGTGAGTGCTCTACCACTGAGCCACAACCCCAGCACAGAGATGATTATCTTTCTAATTCATTTATTCAGAAAAGATTCATTGATTGGTTCAACATGTATTATTTATCATACCATGCATTTTTCTAGGTGGTATGGAAAGAAAAACAAAAAATAGTGCTCTATTCTACAACTTACATATATGTTATATTTATTTTTTTCTAAGAAAAAAATAAGCCAACTTGCCTATGGGATTTACTTTCCACTGGGGCTGTAGAGAGTATTGGAGGGTACAGAAGTGTTGGTGCTTTGAACAGTTCTAGCAATTAGTTCTGAGGCAAGTTTACATCCACATGCAGACAAAACATCCTGAAGGAATTCATTTTCTGTTAATTAATTGACAATTATTTTTTGTGTGCCAGGGATTGAACCCAGGGGTACTTAACCATGGAGCCACATTCCCATCGTTTTTTATTTTTTATTTGGAGACAGGATCTCCCTAAGTTGCTGAGGCTGGCTTTAAACTAGCGATCTTCCTACTTCAGCATCCCAAGGAGCTGGGATTACAGGTGTGCGTCTCTGCACCCAACAGGAATTCATTTTGAAATATTTTTAGATTTCAAAATTGTGTTGATAACAGGTTTATACCATAAAGATCCCATACTGTGCCTACCTGGGACAAAGCCAAATGAGAAGAGAACTGAGTATGGGGTCAAACCTGAGATAAACCTCAAAGACATAGACTGTATCTACTGAAGTACCCCAAGTCAGAAAATCTTGTGCAGCTGAGGAACACAGAGGAGTTTCATTGCTGTGAGCAGGAAGGGGCCTTCCCTCCCATTTAGGCTGATCTTGAGCATTTTACATGAGACCTCTGTGGGGAGCCGCTCTGAATGGCCACGCCTTCCACTCCTGAAGCAGGGGGCTCTGACCAATCACTACATTTCATAGTGACGTGGGCATTGTCCCAGCTGGGATAGCAAGGCGTGTCTCCAGGTGTAGGTGTACCTGCCGGGGTTGAGTTACACTTACCTGCTCCCTTGTAATCCTACCCCTTCTGCCCTTTTATGGATAGCACTTTCTAAGAACCATGCCCCCCCCAAAAAAAGCTCACTTCCAAATGTGCTTCCCTCTCTCTTCTCAGCCTCTCTTGACTTTCTCTTGATCTCCTTTTTGGGGAGCTTGAAACTGAGAGCCAGGGAAAAGCCATCATGATGCTTGTGTAAAGCTAAATCGTGACTGTATTTTATTTTGTGTCACCCCAAATTCACACGAGCCTCCCACGCTCTAAATGATTGAGTCTAGCTCAAAGCGAACAGTTAAAACTAGTGGAAAAAGCATTGTACATGTATTCATTCATTACTTTATTAATTTATTTGCATTTAACATCCAAAGAGGTCTGTCTTCAGCGGGGAATACTGCCATGAACACATCCATCAGCTCCCAAGAACATACATTCCATGGGGAAGGTGACGTGGACAAGGAGGAACCACAGCATGCACATCAGAAAAGAAACTTCATACGGTATGAGAAGAGACCAGAAGTTCTGTTGGAACATATTAGGGTGGGCTGAACTTTGCTAAGGATGAAGAAATAGTGATGCTTCAGTTTGATTTTGGAGGCGGTGGATGGACTGAAAGCAGAGAGCAGAGCCAGTGCAAAACCACGCGGCTGGGGTTTCAGAGGATCCAAAACAAGCAAAGTGTACTTGGAAAGCAGAATATAGGCATGTGAGACAAGCAGCAAATGTGAGCAGGGACAGGTCATGAAGGGCTGTTCCCTGCACCAAGGAGCTTGAAGCGAGGTAGATAAACAACGAGAAACAAACGGTAAGAATGTTTCAAGGCTGGAGGAGTAGCTTAAGGATAGAGCATGTCCTTAGCCTGTTATGAGGCCCTGGGCTCTGTCCCCAGCACCAAAAATAAAAGTAAAAGTTAGACCTAGAAATACTACAGTGATAATTGCATGTTGATAGCTCACTGAGAAAAAGTGAGAACTATTATAAAGGGGAAAAATAAAGATTGGGGACTCCTTAGAAAGGTAAGGAGATAACTCAATAGAAGTAATATGAATGTATTTTCATTATCAAACATTTATTAATAAATTTTAAGTGCTGGGGATGGAATCCAGGGCCTTGTTGCTGCTGGACAAGTGCTCTACCACTGTGCTGCAACCCCAGCCCTTATTGAAAATTTAAACAGTACAGAAGCTATTCCAAAAGTAGCCTACTAATGGCTATTCAGGTTGTTCCTAATTTTCTTATTATAAACTATAAACACGCACAATAAATTTACTGAACAAGTGCTCAATAAATTGCTTATAAAAAAGATTACTGAGACCAAACAAACAAAAAAAGATTACTGTACCAGCCATGGTGGTGCATACCTGTAATTCCAGAGACTCTGGAGGCTAATGCAGGAGGATCACAGGTTCAAGGCCAGCCTCAGCAACTTAGCAAGGCCCTGTCTCAAAAAATTAAAAGAACTGGGCTTAGTGGTAAAGTGCCCCTGGGTTCAATTCCCAATAACCCCCACCAAAAAGATAAATAAATTTAAAAGATGACTTCTTCAAATGTGTGAGTTTTTTGTTTGTCTGTTTGTTTTGGTTTTGTTTTTGTAATACTGGGGATTGAATCCAGATATGCTGTACCACTGAGCTACATCCCCAGCCCTTTTATTTGAAGTCAAAGTTTCACCAAACTGCTGATGTTGGCCTCAAAATTGTGATATTCTGGACTCAGCCTCTGGAGTCACTGATATTATGGTCATGAATCACAGCACCCAACTTAAAATAGTCTTTAAAAAAACTAGATAACCATCTTTTTTTTGGCTTAGCTAAAAACATTCTTTTAGGAGTTAAGTATAAGGTGATAAGATAATGTAGCAACGTTACTTAAGATCCAATTCACAGGGATGGGATTGTAACTGTGTGGCGGAGCGCTTGCCTATCATAGTGTAAGGCACTGGGTTCAATCCTCAGCACCACATAAAAATAAACAAATAAAATAAAGGTATCATGTCTATTTTAAAAAAATTAAAAAGAAGAGATCTAGTTAACATCAGCCAAAGCATGACTGAGATCAGGACTGCAAAGAACAGCATTCACTCTGTTAGAATATAGGCTGAAAGGGAAAATCTCCCTGGCTCTCACAGACTTGGGAAGAGAGGCACAAGGGGACATGGCATATTTTTCCTGTGAAGGCCTGGGCCTAAAGAGGAAGCTAGTGACAAAGGGGAAATTGGACTGAGGGGAAGAGAGAGTTTTTCAGAGCAATTCATCATGTGAAGCTGGTGATCCAGATGCATCCCAGGGTGACCAGGCCACCTCTGCTGCTGCAGTTAGCTGGCCATCAGTGGTACATCTTGGAAGACCATTTGATATGCAAGGTTTAAAGGAAATGCCCTCCACTTCCCTTCTCTATGGCAGCTCTCTTCCTAGTTAGTCCGTTAATCTGTGAAACAACTGAAATCCTTCCTGGGTCTGAGGTTAGGTTTGTTTGGGGGTCATATCTTCTTTGAGTTCTGTTCCAACCCCACCTTTGACACCCTGGCATTAGCTCTTTCCCTAAAATCCTGAATATATCAAGAATTTATAGGATCTTTATCACAGATCTCAGGTCTCCTATACTTTCATCATTAGAAAGACACACTATGTCTCCCACTGAAAGCTGAGGTCAGCCTTCTTGGTTCAGATTTTAGAGACAAGGATGAGGATTGGAGGTCAGTGGTGATATTAGAGATACAGCCTCACAGGAAGATGGAACCAAGGACACGCATAGAAACTTACGAGCACTGGACTAGACTAGGACTGTCTGCAGGGCTTCATCTGTAGAAGGTGAGTATGTGCAGATTTAGCAGTGGCTACTTCTCTTAACTAGTCACAGAGAGAGATTAGAAAATTCCCAAGAAGTACCTTAAAACCTTAGTGGCTGATCCATTTGTTATTTCTCTGTTCCTCTCTGTTTAGGTTATACATATGTAATATGACAGCATGTCATAAGAACAGGTGGCCAGTCTTCTTCTTTTTTTAATTTTAATTTTTAAATTTATTTTAATTAGGTATATATGACAGCAGAATGATCCATTGATTCATTGTACACAATTGTAGCACAACTTTACATTTCTATGATTGTATAGATGTAGCGTTGCACCATATGTGCAGACATACATGTACCCAGCATAATGATGTCCATCTCATTACACCATCTTTCTTACCCTCATGTCCCCTCCCCATCCCTCCCTCCCCTTTGCCCCATCAAAGTTCTTTCATTTTTCCCATGTCCCCCCCATTATGGATCAGCATCTACTTATCAGAGAGAACATTCAGCCTTTGGTTTTGGGGTATTGGCTTACTTCACTTAGCATGATATTTTCCAACTCCATCCATTTACCTGCAAATGCCATAATTTTATTCTCTTTTAATGCTGAGTAATATTCCATTGTGTATATATACCATAGTTTCTTTATCCATTCATCTATTGAAGGGCATCTAGGTTGTTTCCACAGTTTAGCTATTGTGAATTGAGCTGTTATAAACATTGATGTGGCTGTTTTAGTATAGTATGCTGATTTTAAGTCCTTTGGGTATAAACCAAGGAGTGGGATAGCTGAGTCAAATGGTAGTTCCATTCCAAATATTCTAAGGAATCTCCATACTTCTTTCCAGATTGGCTGCACTAATTTGTAGTCCCACCAGCAATGTATGAGTGTGCCTTTTCCCCCACATCCTCACCAACATTTATTGTTGTCTGTATTCTTGATAACTGCCATTCTGACTGGAGTGAGATGAAATCTTAGAGTAGTTTTGATTTGCATTTCTCTAATTGCTAGAGATGTTGAACATTTTTTCATATATTTGTTGATCAAATATGTATCTTCTTCTGAGAAGTGCCTGTTAGTTCCTTAGCCCATTTATTGATTGGGTTGTTTGTTTTTTGGTGTTAAATTTTTTGAGTTCTTTATATATGATGGAGATTAGTGCTCTATCTGGCGTGCATGTGGCAAAAATTTGTTCCCAAAATGTAGGCTCTCTCTTCACCTCATTTTTTTTCTCTCTAATAGTCTGTTTCTGTATATCTTTTTCTTTGGATTCTTCCACCAAGTTGGGTACATTTGAGGGTTAATAAATACTAGTTGCCAGGCTGCCTAGTGTAAATGCTCCAGGAACAGCCATATGAGGTTGGATAACCTGCTGCTACAGGCTGAATTGTATCCCTACAAAATTCATTTTTTTTTGTTTTGTTGTTTTGATTTTTGAGATGGGGTCTTGCTAGGTGGCCCAGATTGGTCTCCGATTCCCAGGTTCCTCCCACCTTGGCCTTCCAAGTAACAGGTGCATGCCACTGCACCTGGATCAAAATTAATACATTGAAGTCCTCTTCCCAATATCTCAGAATGTAACACTATTTGCATAAAGGGCCTTTAAATAAACATGGGTCATTAGGGTGTCTCCTAATCCAATATGACTGGTGTCCTTATAAGAAGAGGAAATTAGAACACAGGTACAGAGTGAAGACCATGTGAAGACCCAAGGAGAAGACAAACATCTACAAGCCAAGGAGACCTAAAAAATATTAATAATAAAAATAAATAAATAGATAATACCTTGATCTCAGACTTTCAGTCTTCACTCTAGAATGGAGAGAAAATGAATTTTTGTTGCTTAAGCCACCCAGCTGATACTTTGTTATAACAATCCTGCTATTTTTTAACCTCTTCTTTGCCTCAACACTGGGCTGGTAAACATGCTTTGTTTTGGTCCCCATAATATTTAATTTTTTTCTTTTCAGTGGTGGTGCTGGGGATTGAACATGGGACTTGCACATGCAAGGCAAGTGCTCTAGCACTGAGCCACATCCCAAGTCCTAATTTTTAAAAAGAGTACTGGATGGCTAGGCATAGTGACACACACCTGTAAATCCCAGCAATTTGGGAGGCTGTGGCAGGAGGATAGCAAGTTCAAGGCCAACCTCAGCAACTTGGCGAGCCCCTAAGCAACTTAGAGAGAGAGAGACTCTTTCTCAAAAACAAAACAGAACAAAACACTCAGATTTCTTCATTTTCTTGGAAAGTGTAAGATTTGGCTTCATGAGATCTTCCTGACAACAGGGCTTTGGAGTAAAATGATGGTCTTTTCTTTGTCTGGGGCATGCACTCTCCACTTACCTCCAATCCCCACCTGGCCTTCTGCATTCCTTTATGTGACTGTGTTCAGTATTTGTACACATGTCAAGTCAACTAAGAAGTCCCAAAATATGTTATGCACAAACCTTCAGAAGGTCAACACAGAATGTCTTTTCAATTGCAAAGGATACAGCAATTATGAATATAATATTTCCTTTGTATTTTGTTCAGCTAGCAAAGTCAATGCCACATTTTGATCTTTAGATCTTGATTGATAGCTGGCCATGAAACTTGGAGTGATACTATGAGAAAAGTCATTGGAGGATGGGGAGCTCAGGCTTAGAGGAAGTCAAAGATTGAAAATCAGAGGACTTGCTGAACTTGGCCTCCAGCAGCCTGACCAGTTGCTCCAAGTAATTATCTGCTTGGTATGCCAACAATACTGCATTTGCAAAAGGTAAATTAAACTGCCAGAAATAACAAGGAAATTGTTGCCTCAAGATCTCCAGAGTAGAGATCAGACACAGTATGTGACTGAGGATGCTGTCTCTCTCCTATGGTTCTCTGAAATGAAAGGATACTCTTGGACTGCAGTCTCCATGAAATGCCTTCATCTATTCTCTTCCTGGAGTCTATGAGAATTGGTTTGAGAACTGATCATTTAAATTCTAAGACATGCAGAAAGTTAAGGGTTGTATGTTTTCTCTTATATGCGGAAACTAGAGACAAAACAACAACAACAACAACAAAAAAGGAAAATAAAAAGGATATCCTTGTACCAGTGTGGTAGAGAAAGAGGACTAGGGTGATACTGCTGGTTACCAGTGACAAGTTCTGCTCCCTCAATGTTGAATGTTGAAGTATAACATTAGAGAAGCATGCTTAGGCAAGCATATAAAGCAGGGTTTATTTAAAAAATGGGTAACACAGACTTCTCCTGGGAGGAAGAAAGGGGCTATAGCTGGTATCCTGGTATCCCAACAGGTAAGGGTGTTCTGTCATTTTTATAGGTCTTAGGCTTCCTTTGTTCTTCTGCCCTCTTCCCCTTATCTTTCTCCTTCCTGACTAGACCCAGGAAATGCTTGGTGGGATGGCCAACAGGTGGGAAACAGGTGGGCTGGAGGGCTTGGGGAGGAGTGATCTGTGCAGAAAGGGGGTGTAGTTAACAATTCTCCATAGGGAGTGACAATCTCTGGGACAGGTTACCTTCGCAACAGGTTGGAGCAGGGGCAGGTTCTTGATAAGGGTGGAGGAAGGGCTCTGAAAGAATTAGCATTTCAATATCTCTCCA
This sequence comes from Marmota monax, assembly GCF_021218885.2. NCBI lineage: Eukaryota > Metazoa > Chordata > Mammalia > Rodentia > Sciuridae > Marmota > Marmota monax. Next base: position 6,671,606 of record NW_026693473.1, on the reverse strand, counting down.
ACTCCCCAGACCCAAATTGGCCTCCTTGTTCTGACCTGACTTGATTTACTTATCTATACTGACTGCCTCTTTTAATTCAGGCTTCAAGGGAAAGGAAGAGGGGAGGGAAAGGAGAAGGATAAAATCGAACAAAATTACGATATGTGAATGCCTGAATATGTAAAAATAAAAGTGAGTCTCTCTATTACGTATAACACATTGAATAAAATCAATTTCTTACTAAAAAGTAAAAAATAAATAAATTCTAAGACATGCAAGATATGAGCAACTATAATTGCCATAAAAAGAACAGCTTACAATGAAGGCAAAAGAGATGGAAGGAAGGAGTAGATGTTCCTCTGTGCCACATCCTTTGAACTGAGTAATTTTCCACAAGGCTGTACAACTGTCTAATTCCACTTTCAAGGCTGTAGCCATGGAAGAAAGAGAAGAAAGGAACAACTAGGAGAGAATCTACTTGCCTCTTTCTGGTGAGGAGTCAGGAAATTGAGAAAGGCATGGGCCCTATACAGATCACTTGGTCTCTTAGAATGATCTGGGGAAGAAGACTTTTTTTGCCAGTAGTTTCTGTTTTTAACTTAAACAGCTTGCCAGACCTGGAAGTGGAGCCAGGTATCATCTTTATACTTGAAATTCATCAATGCCAAAAGAAAAATTAGTCCTTCCAAGAAACAGATTTAGGAAAAGGGTATACATGGGCCCAGGTGGAAGTTGGATATGCAAGTAATGTACATTTTTTACCGGAAAAAAAAAACTATGCATATATGTATACGTATATATAGTTTGTTTGGTAGATATTTATTTTCTAAATATATATTTAAAAACCTTGAACTTGTGATCCTCCTGCCTCGGCCTCCCAAATTGCTGGGACTACAGGTGTGTGCTACTATGCCTGGCTTTGTCCTTCCATCTTAAGCAACACTAATCTCATTGTGTAATTAATCCCTTTGCTTAGAATCATTCAGTGCCACCTCTCTCTTAGGAAAAAGTCCAAATTTCCTGGCCTGGCATCTGACCTTTGGCTACCTCTCTAGAGTCATTTTGTTTATACTTTCTTTTTCTTTTCTCTCTCTCTCTCTCTCTCTCTCTCTCTGTGTTTTGGTGGCACTGGTGATTGAACCCATATAAGCTAGGCAAGTGGTCCACCACTGAGCTACACCTTCGGCCCTTGTCACACTACTTCTGAATTCTGTGCTCTGACCACCCTGGCCTTCTCTAAGTTCCACTTATACCCCTACTGTCTCATCTTTGGGTATATTCTTCTCTCTACCCAGAATAAAATTGTCCTCTTCTGCTTTAACTCATATTTGCAGTTATCAGTTTAAGTATCACTTTTCTCAAGAGGGACTTTTGTGCTGGAGTGTTTGTATAGCATGTGTGATGCACTGGGTTTGATCACCTACACTTCAAAAATAAGGGTATTGGGGGGAGGTGTATGGGGAGTTCCCTGTTCACTACACTACCTGCTCCCTTCTCCACACATCTACCTGTTCCCTTCTCCACACATTCCATACTATGTATATTTGTGTGTATCTTGCCACTTATCACACTTATTTTTATTTTATTTTACTTTTGGGAGGTACCAGGGATTGAAACCAGGGGCACTCTACCCCCAGCCTTTTTTGTTTTTGTTTTTGTATTTTATTTAAAGACATATTCTCACTGAGTTGCTTAGGGCCTTGCTAAGTTGCTGAGGCTGGCTTTGAACTTTTGATCCTCCTTCCTCAGCCTCCTGAGCTGCTGGGATTACAGGTGTGTGCTACCACCCATGGCTTGTTTTCTTTTTAATGTTGAGGATGGAACCCAGGGTTTCACACATGCTAAGTAGGTACTCTACCACTCAGCTATATCCTTGGCACTGAACCACTTATTTTTAATGCTTTCTTTGCTTTATCCATAAACTTTGAGGGCAGAGTCTATGTGTTACTTATGTTTTTATCCTTTACACCTACCATGTAAACCATGTACCATAAATATTTGTTCACTTAATGACAGCAGCAAAGATTTTCAAAGAAATAGGAAATAGCATTCACAACTTTGAATCTGAGCCCACCCTACCTTTTTCCTTTCAGCAGACCTCATTGTCGTTCAAGAAAATGGGAGCTGGGCATGGTGGTGCATACCTGTAATCCCAGCATCCCAGGAGGCTGAGACAGGAGGACCTTGATTTCAAAGCCAGACTCAGCAAAAAGCAAGGTCCTAAGCAACTCAGTGAGACTCTGTCTCTAAAAAAAATATTAAAAAAGGCTGGGGATGTGACTCAGAGTGCCCCTGAGTTCATTCCCCAGTACCAAAAAGAAAAAAAAATGAAATAAAAATAAAGAAAATGGGGCCAGGTGCAGGGGATGTGGTTCAGTGGTAGAGTGCCCTGGGTTCAATCCCTGGTACAAAAAAAAAAAGAGGCTAAATTTCTCTAGGAGAGGAGAAATCACTCTCAATAATTTCTGGGCTCCATCCGTGTAACCTGTGTAAAAATTTAACTTAAATCCATTCTCATTCCATCATGTGATCTTATCTCTTTCTTCTTGACAATGTTACCAAATGTCTAGCTCTTCAACAATAAATGTATTGTAAAAAATTTACTCTGCATGATTACTTGACTTTTCCTCTATGTTCTCTGTCTTGACAGACTCACCCATCTTCCAGCCTCTACCTAGACTACAAGTGGCTTGATTTCCTTCTTCCCCCTTCCCCTTTCCCTTGTTCTTCTTCATACTGGGGATTAAACCCTGGGGTGCTTTATCACTGAGCTAAATCCCAGTCATTTTTAATATTTTTGTTTTGAGACATGGTCTCCATAATTTGCCCAGGCTGGCTGTGAACTTCCAATTCTCCTGTCTCAGCCTTCTGAGAAGCTGTAATTATATGTGGGCACCACTACACCCAGCTATGGTTTGCATTTTAAGTGTCCTCCAAAGGCCCATGTGTTTAAGGCTTGGTTGGTCCCCAACCTGTGGCCTATGCAGGGGTGGAAAGACCTTTATGTGTTGGGACCTACTGGACGGAAGTCAGGTAACTGGAGGTGCACCCCTGAAGGTGATATGGGGACCTTTGCCCCTTCCTCTTTCTTGTTTGCTTCCTGGCTGCCATGGGGTGAGCAACCTTTACCCCTATGAGCTCTAGTCTTGATGTACCAGCACAGGCCCAAATGTAAAAGAGCCAAGTGACTGTGGACTGATTCCTTCAAAACTATGAGCTAAAATAAACTTTTCCCTTTTTTATGTTGATTTTCTCAGGTATTTTGTCACAATGACAGAAAACTGACTAACACATTTAATACTTTGAAAAATAGAGGTAAGAACCCTCCATGGAGGACTGATATTAAGGCCTGTGAGAAGATTTGATCCCTTGGCCCTGTGTAAGTGATCATATCATAAATGCCACCATCACAATTGACTCTGGGACTTCTGGAGCTGAGCAATCTCTCCCATAGAGCCAGCCTGAAAAATAGCATCCATCTGGGAGCCTGTGAATGCGAAGTGCTGGCATGCTGTGGAGGGACACGAGGTCAGGGAGGGGAAAGGGGTATTTTGCCATCTGAAAGGTCTATCATTCCTTCATTCCATAAACACAGAGGTCCACTCTGAGTCAGGTTATGTGTTGATGCTAACATTACATGCAGATCTAGTAATCTGCTCAGGGTCTGGGAGTGGGGAGAGAAGTTCTTATGAAAGAGATCATTCCTGTTCTTGTGTTATCAAAGATTGAATCATGTAAATGCAAACAGAGCCCCACATGAAACACAGGCCATAGGAGAAATTATTCAGCATCTTAGAGAAAAAGAAGACTAAAAAGAGGGCCCAAGGCAAAGCTATCAAATAGACAACCCACCATCCACAGAACCAATCTACTTTCAATTCTCTGTTGCCTTGGGTCTGTTAGTGGCAAGTTCAATTAGTTCCTTTCCTGTTGCTAGTTTCCCAATATTTCACCATCCTGAATCTCTCATGAATGGAAAAGAGACTGAGCCAAGTCTAGTTGTGCCAGGTAGAGCAGCAGAGGTATCCTCAGAATTCTTCTTTTCCTAGGCATCAAGGTCCTTTTCTAGGTGGATTTTGAGCACACCCATAAAGCACCATCACTCTCAAATAACATAAGTTTGAGAGGTGACATTTCAAAGCTTTATTTGGCTCTCTTTCATTTTTCACAAGTGGACATTCTTTATATTTGCTATTATATATGAGAAACATCAACATCTTTTCACTGGTTTGGGCCTCGTAAGTGCCGCTCATTCCCTGCCAGGGGCTTTATGGGCATATCTTCTGTCTCCCTTATCTTGATTCAAGATGCACATTTGCCTATTAAATCCTCCAAGAAGTTATACAATAAAGAAACTAGTTTTCAATCCCCAGCACCACAAAAAAAAAAAAAAGAAAAAGAAAAGAAATTAAAAGAGAAACTACTCTTACCAAAAGAACAATCACCAAAATTTTTCCAAATGTATCTAATCACAGCAAGAAATATTTAAAATTAAACTACACCTATTTTTTTCCTGCAATATTGTATGGAGCATATATTGAAAGCTGCTGTTCCAGGTGTATTTTTGGGGGGTGGGGGTGGGGGGTAGGGTGAGGAACAAAGCTTTTTCAAAAGAGAAACTAGCATACATTTTATACATCTTCTCAAATAAATCACTGCTTTCCTGTCAAATAACTCATTTCATGAGAACAATAAATTTGCATGCCATTTTGGAAGCTGATCCACATGAATGCTTCTTAGGATTCATATCTCTGTGATTTCATGCTAATAAGCATTAGTTGCTTTTTCTTTCTCTCCTTTTCCATGGTAACTCCTGGCATTTGCCACTTCAGATTTGTGCACATTTTGTTGAGCTTCTGTGAGTAAAACACTACCTGCCAAATGAGTCTAAAAATGGACAAGACGGACACATCACATTAAGGAACTTGTGCTCTCATTTTATAATACAGTTTTAAGAGCTAATTTTACTGTCTACTGGGTATTTAAACGACATACTTTGGAGTTCAATGCGGGGGGGTGGATTCAAGACAAATAATGGGAGAAAAAAATTCAGTTTTTCAAAATCTGAGCACAACAGCTCCTCAAGTTCCCTGTCTCCCTCTTTTCTCCTCTCAACCCAAGCGCAACTACCTCTATTTCTTTTACTCCCACAACAAGCTTTGAGCTTGGCAGGGAGTGCTTCCAGTGAAATGCCGCTCTCTTGGAGTCCTGGATCTGAATCAGCCCACTGGACTGGGAAATTGCTAAAGGATTTCTGCCTGCACAGGACAGGGTTAGGGAGGGTGGGAGCTCTGGTTAATTGTAAACTCTGTGAATGTGAACATTTCCTTTCCTTCCCTTTTTCCATCCTCCCTCTCTCCTGCTCTTCCTCCTTCCCTTCTCTCCCCTCCTTCCTTCCCCCTGCCTATTTTTTTTTTTTATGTTCCCATTCCTCCTGGTGTTATCTTCCTGGCGGGAGATTATTTCTGCTCCCCATGGCCTTGCTCCCTGCCCTTTTGCCCCCAGTTTCTCTTTCTCAAAAGAAAGCACGTTCTCTTGTGCTCCAGGGAAACAAATCACCCTTCCCTTGTCTGCACATCATGGTTAGAGGATATAACAGGCAGTGGTTTGCTCAGCACTAACCAGATGCCAGGCACTGTGCTAAGCACATCTAGGTGTTTTCTTATTTCATCCTATTTTTACTTTACAGATGAGAAAACTGAGGCTCACCAAAGAAACATTCTCAGATCACACACCAAATGGCAGTGCCAAGATTTGAAGTCTGATAACGTTATTGTTTAGAAAGTGCCTGTGTGAGGCAATGCAAGAATGTTCAGAGGTGAATGATTAGATTACAGAACTGTAACCCAATTGAATACATTGCATGGGTGGTCACTCTAGGCAGGTAGGGTGTGGCTGGAGGAAGTGGGTCACAGGGCGCGTGCCTTTGGGTTTTATATGTTGTCCCTAGTGAGCAGAGTTCTCTTTGCTTCCTGGCTGGTATGACCTGAGCTGCTCTCCTCTACCACATCCTTTTGCCAGGATGTTTTGCCTCACCTGAGGCCCAGAGCCATGGAGCAGGCCCACCATGAACTGAACCTCTGAAACTGTCAGCGAAATAAACTTTTCCTTCTCTAAGTTCTTCTTATAGGGTACATTGGATATAATTATAAAAAGGTGACTAAAACAGATACTAAAATGACTGTTCTTTTGTTTTGTTTTGTTACCAGGATTGAACCCAGGGGCATTTAACCACTGAGCAACAATCCTAGCCCTTTTTATTTTGAGATAGGGTCTTGCTAAATTGCTTACAGCCTCACTAAGTTGCTGAGGCTGGCTTTGAAGTTTCAATCCTCCTTCCTCAGCTCCCAAGCCACTGGGATGACAGGCATGCACCACTGTGCCTAGCATTAAAATGAATGTTCTTACCCATGTTAGTAAATTCATTCACTCATTTAATATGTGTCAAGCAATGTTCAAGTATTGAGAAATAAGGAAAAGAAAAGAATTAACTCATTCCTCATGGAGTTTACATTTAACGAGGAAACAGGCAAAGCACACACAAAAAAGTATATGATGTCAGATGTTATGAAAAAAACTAAAGCAGGGTGAAGGGATGGAGAATAATAATGGGGAAGCAACTACTGCTTTCTGTAGAGTGACCAGGGGAGGCATCTGAGGAGTTGACCTTGAAGCTGAAATGGCCCTGCACACCTGCATGTTCACTGACACCCACAAGCTGGTACTTCTGGGTACTGTTCTTAGGACTCTGCATTTACATAGATAGTTGGACAGGTCTCTTTTGATTTGACTATAGCTAAAATACTCCAGTTCATTGGGGAGACAAAACTGGCATTTTCCCACAGAAACATGTTAATGTCTTCAGAAATATGTTGGTTGACGCAACTGCAGAGCTGTCTAGCAGAAAGCTGCCCTCACCAAACACAACCATTTTATTTGACAGGTAAACCCTGCCCTTTGGATAACAACAACAGTTGTTGAGCACTGATCATGTCAGGTGTCAAACATGAATGTGCTTATGTCATTTCGTTTAGTGCTAACAACCATTCAAAGAAGGAGATTGTCTTAGTTTGGGCTGCCAAAACAAAATACCAAAGGCTGGGTGGCTTAGATAGCAACAATTTATGTTCTCACAGTTCTGGTGGCTAGAAGTCCAAGATCAAGGTGCCAGCATAGTTAGTTTCTGATGAGGGCCTTCTTCCTAGCTTGCAGGTAGTTGCCTTTTGTGTGTGTGTGTGTGTGTGTGTGTGTGTGTGTTGGCGATTGAACCTGTGTTGTAGGGACAGACGAGGCAAGGCACTGAAGATAGCAGGAAACAGTTTTATTTGGCTGCAGCCAGGTTCAGAGGGCACAGCTTTTGCTGTAATCAATCAATCCCCTGAACCCCGAGTTCAGGTAGATCCAGAATTTTATACCCAGCATGTAAGGGGAAGGGCTCAGAAGTTCCCAGTCTGCAGAAGTTCACATAAAAGCATCTTTTTCTTTCACTGTTCTGGGCAAATTAACCCTTCAAGGACAACACCTGAGAAGGGGAGAGCTTCTTCTCCCCTTTCTTTCCTCCCCCTGCCAGCTGTTACTATGGAGTCCAATTGGTAACTTCTCTTATCTTAGAAATGTTGACATCTTTATGAAGCCCAGCTCAAGGCCAGAGGCCTTGTTTACACATTTCTACAAACTACTGTACTGGATAAATTTTTGTGAAAAACTAGTAAGGGGGTGTCCAGCACCTGGACTGCAGTGCTGATATCTTCCAGGCTAGTGGCCAAGTAAAATAGGGCAACATGAAAACAGGAAGTTTATCTTTGTTGAACTCTTTTGTAGAGACTCTTTTGCTGACAGTCCTAAAATCAGCCATGGTGAAGTTTTCTGGAGAACTCCAGTTAAGATTTTTTTTTTTTGTGGAGAAAGGGGTGGTATTTCACCAGTGAACTACACTCCCATCCCTTTTTATTCACCCCTAGTCCTTTTTATTTATTTGCTACCAGGATTGAATTCAAGGGTGCTTAACCACTGAGCCACATCTTCAGTCTTTTTATTTTTTATTTTGAGACAGAGTCTCACTAGGTTGCTAGGGCCTTGCTAAATTGCTGAGCCTGGCTTTGAAACTGCAATCTTCCTGCCTCAGCCTCCTGAGCTGCTGAGATTATAAACATGCATCATCACACTGGGCCTTTTTATTTTTTATTTTAAGAGAGGATCTCGGGGCTGGGGTTGCGACTCAGTGGTAGAGCACTTGCCTAGAATGTGCGAGGCACTGGGTTTGATTCTCAGCACCACATATAAGTAAATAAATGAAATAAAGGCCTACAAACAACTTTAAAAAAAAAAAAAGAGAGAAGATCTCACTAAATTGCTGAGGCTGCCCTTGAAATTGCTTTACTGCCTGGGACCCTGGGATTACAGGTATCCTTTTTTTTGGGGGGGAGGGGGGTATTACTCAATATTTAACCCAGGAGCATTTTACCACTGAGCCCCATCCCCATCCCTTTTTATTTATCATTATTATTTTTTAAATTTTGAAACAGGGTCTTGCAGAGTTGCTTAAGGCCTTGTTAAGTTGCTGAGGCTGGCCTTGATGTTGGGATCTTCTTGCCTCAGCATCCCAAACTGCTGGGATTACAGGCATGTGCCACTGCTCCTGGCAATATCTGCCTTCTTGATATGTTGTCACACAGGAGAGAGCGTGAATATGTGTGTATGTGTGTTACAGGGGAACACCAGCTCTCTGGTATGTCTTCTTGTAAACTAATTCCAATCATGATGACCTCATCTAACCCTAATTATCTCCTAAAGGCCCCATCTCCAAATACCATCACATGGCGAGTAGGCGCAATTCTATCCATGCTACAGGTTATTAGTATTCCCATTTTATAGGTGAGAAAAAATAGACACAAAGAGATTAGTTAGGTTGCCTATCCAAGGTCTCATGTGTGGAATCTACATGTCAGTCTGACATCAGATCCTAGGGAGTGGACTACCATAAAATGCCACAGGATGCATTGATCTACATCTGGGAGGATTACTAGGGAAGGCACCTTAAACTTGGCAGAGATGCATGTGTCCTTCTTTGAAAGTTTTTGGAAAAGTACATTTTTTTTTTTTCAAATCATATCCTCTCCTTTCTCCTTAGGCACTGAATGAAAGTCAGACTCAGAAACTATTAAACACCGAAAGTTTTCATTTAAGAACAAAACAAAACAAATCATCTATCCAACCAACTCCCCTGGGTCTGATTGTATGAGCATCATGTAACCTGGTTACAATTTATTCTGTTGAGTTCCTCACACAGAATGATGAGCTGACATTCAGATTTGAAAGTTCTGGTCTGTATTTTTATTATTAATTGTTACCTGTCTTTCTAGTAGCTGTATCAGTCTGTTATGAGTTTGGTTAGCCCGAGCCAGTCTCCAAATCTCACCATTGTTGGGAGCAATGACAAAACAGTTTCAGGATCTCTAAAACTGAAAAGTACGTGTTGTCCCTTGACCTTGGATTGGCCTGTTCCTCCATCGCACTTGCCATTACTCTAATGAAGTCATTCACTCATAGGCTTCTTTTCCTTTATTAGAGTCTGGATAATCATGTATTAGTGTGGGTTACTTCTGTCACTGGCCGACCTTACTGATTATATATATATATATATATATATATATATATATATCTTCATTTCACTCAGCATTGAACTATAAATAGATACATGGCCATTACATATCATAGTTGGCTATTACAATGGCCCCCATACCATTTCCATTTTTCCTTGACAAAGGAGTTTGAATTTATTCCATATATAATGAAAAATTTGTTGGATGATTCTGAGTTTTATTTATTTATTTATTTCGTACTGGGAATTCAAACCAGGGTTCCTCTACCACTGAGCTACGTTTTGAGACAGGATATCACTAAGTTGATGAGGCTGGCCTTGAACTTGCAATCCTCATGCTTCAGCCTCCCAAGTGGCTGAGATTACAGGTGTGCTCCACCATGCCTGGCTGGTTCTGTGTTTTAAAGGGGCACAATCAGAGTTGTGATATGTCACATGCATAGGAAGTCTGCAAGTGGAGAGGCCTATAAGAACATTATTATTCTATTGCACATCCAATCCATTTGCAGTACTGTAGTCCCAACCCAGATACAGTTTGGGTCCTCTTACTTTTCTCTGTCCCCAAGGCCATCACTGTAGTCCAAGCCACTGACATTTCGATCTTATTTCCTATAATTGCCTTCTAACTAGTCTCCCGGCTTTTTCTCAATATAAAGTCAATACTTTATGTGACAGCAGATACTTTAACAATAACAATAAAGTTATTGTTAAAGTATCTGCTGCCACATAAAGTATTGACTTTATATTGCCTACCATAAATTCTCCCATTTGAAGTGCAAAATTAAGTGAGTTTTAGTGTATTCACAAAATTGTAACCATCATCACTATCTAATTTTAGAACAGTTTCATTTCCTCACCCAGTAGAACCCATACCCTTTAACAGTCATTTCTCATTCCTTCTTTCTCCTAGTTCCAGCAACAAGTAATCTACATTGTCTTTTTGTGTTTATCTGTTCTTGTCATTTTATATAAATGGAAGCACACAACATGTTACTTTTTTGTGTCTTACTCCTTTCACTTAGATTAGAATCATTCTGCCTGGCACTGTGGCTCATGCCTGTCATCCCAGCAGCTCCAGAGTCTGAGGCAGGAGGAGTACGAGCTGAAAGCAAACCTCAGCAAAAGTGAGGCACCAAGTAACTCAGTGAGACCCTGTCTCTAAATAAAATACAAAATAGGGCTGAGGATGTGACCAGTGGTCAAGTGCCCCTGAGTTAAATCCCTGGTACCAAAATAAAATAAAGCTTTCAAGGTCCATCTGTATTGTAGCATGTACCAATTCTTCATTCTTCTTCATGGCCAATTATATTCCATTGTATGGAACACTTCACATATTTGTTAAAAAGTATGAGGGTTCAAATATTTCCATATACAACAACACTGGTTATTATCTTTTTTTTTTTAACCACCCTAATGAGGTTTAAGCAGTATCTCTTTGTAGTTTTTATTTGTAGTTCCTTGATGACTAATGATATTGAGAATCTCTTAGTGTATTTATGGGCCTTTGTATAAACTTCAGATAAATGTCTATTCAGATCCTTTGCTTTTTGGGGAGCGGGGAGGTTATGGGGCACTCAATCACTGAACCACATCCCCAGCTCTTTTTTATATTTTATTTACAGACAGGGTCTTACTGAGTTGCTTAGTGCCTAAGTTGCTGAGGCATCCTTTACGCGTTTTTAAAGTGTGTTATTTATATTTTTACTATTGAATTGCAAGAGTGCTCTACATATTCTAGATATGTCCTTTATCAAATATATAATTTGCAAATATTTTCTTCCCTTCTATAGCTTGTCATTTCACTTTATACATAGTATTGATTAAAGAATAAAAGTTGCAAGTTGTGGTGGTGCATGTCTGCAATCCTAGCAACTTAGGTGGCTGAGGCACAAGGATCCTGAGTTCAAAGCCAGCTCAACAACTTAGCGAGGTCCTAAAGCAACTCAGGGAGAGCCTGTCTCAAAATAAAAAATAAAAAATTGCTGGGGTGTGGCTCACTGGTTACATACCACTGAATTCCACCCCTGGTACCAAAAAGAACCTCAAACAACAAAAAAAAAGTTTTTAATTTTCATGAAGACCAGTCTATTTTTGTTGTTGCTGTTGTTGTTGTTGCTTGGGTTTCCTAACATCCGCCCCCAACCAACCCTATAAAGGGGACTGAACCCAGGGGAACTTTACCATTGAGCTACATCTCCAGCTCTTTTTATTTTTCTATTTTGAGACAGGGTCTTCTCTAAATTGCCCAGGCTAGCCTTGGATTTGTGATCCTCCAGCCTTCACCTTTGGATTATTGGCATTTACCACTGTACCTGGCTTGCTGCTTGTTCTTTGATGTTGCATCTAAGAAAGCTTTACCTAATGTCAGGTCGTGAAGATTTATTCCTGATTTTCTTGTAAGATTTTTCTGTTTTTTATTTTTCTTCATGTAAGAGTTTTATAGTTTTAGCTCTTACATTTATGCTTTTGATATATTTTGAGTTTATTTGTGTATGGTATGAGGTAGAAGTCCAACTTTCATTCTTCTGCATGTTATCATCCAACTGTTCTAGCATCATTTGCTGAAAAGACTAGAGCTTCTAAAACTGTAAATCAGTTCACAAACCTCCTCTGATTAAAATCTTCCTTGACTTTCCATTTCCTCTGGCTCACTTCACTTTCATTTCACAAGGCTCTCTGTCATGCTCCAGGCTCCAGGTCTTTCATTTCCCAGAATAGGTAGAATTGCTTTTCCCTTAGCTTCTTCATTTTTCTTCATGTTTCACTTTAAATGTCATCTCCTTATAGATGACTTTCCTTGATGGCTCTTTTAAAGTAAGTTTCCATCCTATCTCACTTGTTTTCTATATCATACCCTCCCCCCCTTTTTTCTTTTTCCTTTTTGAGACTGTGTCTTGCTACAGCCCAGGCTGGCCCTAACTCCTATGCTCAAGTGATCCTCCTGCCTTAGCCCTCTGATTAGCTGGAACTATCGGTGCACACTACCATGCCTGGCTCTCATTCTCTTTTAATTTTTCTCCATAACCTTAATTATATCTGATTTACTTTACTGCTTTTTCATTTTGAGTATTACTTCTTTGCATCTTCCCTAGCGTTTTGCATACAGTTTACTTTAAGTTCAATTCACAAGTCATGATGGTAGAAAGTAGAATTTACAATTAGAAGGGGCTTTAGAAATCTTCTAAACAATCACTATTTTTCAAATGCAAAAACAAGGTCTAAAGAGGGTGTGGGACTAGTCTGGGTCAGGAAATCACCTAGCCTAGCCTTGGTTCTTATGGCTCTAACTTCCGAGACAGAAAACAAAATTTTTTCCATTTCTAAGACTGATTTGCCTCACTGCCAGGTTTTCCTTTTCTACAAAAGAAATGAAACAAAGAGGTGTTTTTAGTTTTCTTTTGCAAATGATTTTTTTTTTTTAAAGCTTTCTTCCTCGAAGACGTGGAAGAGTGCTTCAAATGGAAGGTTAGGACCTAGCAGGAAGATGGGAAGCCACTCAGGAGAGCACTAGCTCTGAAAAGGGGCTCCTTTGTTTCTCCCTCCTTCGCAGTTGCTTTTCTAGGTGCCGCTTCCCGCTGAGAGCTTTCTTTCCCTTCAGCCTCCTGGGCATAGCTTCCCCGAGGCTCCGCCCCCTTCAGGGCCCAGGTGCCCTAATCCAAGATGGCGCCTGGCGCTTCGGCTCTAAGGGAAGTGAGCTCACACTACTCCGGAAGGGAAGGCGGGAAGACAGCAGGCGGGTGGGTGACCCGCTGTGGGGCTGTGGGTGGGGCGGCGGCCGCGGCCCTGGTATTCCCATTTGGCTGGACAGAGGGTGAGGGATTCCCCCGCCCCTAGAAATCCAGCCGAGGACCACGACCCAGTGGCGTTGGACGAAGTCGCCCCTGAACAGCTCGCCTCTGGACGAAGGAGAGGTGGCCCGGGGAGCCGGCATCCCGCCCCCGGTGGCCTCCTTCCCGACCCTCCTCCGGGCTGCTCGCGCCAGCCCCTGTTCTGTCTCTTGTCTGCGGCGGGAACCGCCGAGCTGGCTGGACGGAATCCTCCCCTTTGAGGGTCGGCCGGAGGAGAAGAGGAGGGAGCGCGGTGGGTCAGCCCCGCAGCCCGGAGGTCAGGCCACCAGACCCTTTTCTGTGGTCCTCTGTCCTTCGCCCAGCCCTTTTAGCCCCCAAATCCGCTACCTCCCCCAAGCTCCTTCGGCTTCTCCTTTGAGTATGTCACCAAGCTTTCTTAGCTGGGTGATTTTTTTCCTTCTTGCTTTTGTCAGGAGGGAAATATATTTCTGAAGAATACCTGCTCTCAGGGCTTCCCTGCCCTCTTACAAGTTTTAACTTAAGAGGGAATGCGCATTTTGCTTTCCTGGATCATTGATGGTTCCCATTCTAGACGCAATCTGATTTAACAACTGGGATTATATTTAGCTTTTTTTTTTTTTTTTTAAAGCACCTACAAAACTCCTCTAAGGAGTTGTTCTCTCCCGCCCGCGAAGGGCAGATGGACTTTGGAGTTAAGATGCAGGGGAGTGAACCAGTGTCGACAATGAAAGTCTCCGAGAGTGAAGGAAAGCTGGAGGGCCTGGCCACAGCCGTGACCCCGAATAAGAACAGTAGCAACAGCAGCTGTGCTGGTGGAATCAGTAGTAGCAGCAGCAGCAGCAGCCGCGGTGGCAGTGCAAAAGGCTGGCAGTATAGGTATGGTCCTTCTCCAAGGTGATTTTCTGGGGTGGAGGTGGAGGTGAGTAAACTGGAGTCTGTATATTGCAGTTGAAGGGGAAAGTTTGTCCTCTGGCTTCAAGAAGCAACTGATAAATCTACTTGGACCTGGGACCTGACCGATCATTAGCAAGATTCAGTTCATTCAACAGGTATTTATTTAGGGGCTTTTGAGGAAGGCAGAAATGTATCCCTGAACTTCCTCTACAACCAGAGTTATTTCTTCCTTTAATTTAATTCTGTACTCACTTCTGTTTTTGCCTGTGTTGTAATTTGTTTACAAGCCTGCCTTCTCTGACAGACTGTGAGGACAGAACTGTTAAACTCAGCTCTCTCCAGAGGCTAACAAATACTGGGTGCACAAAACATTTGTAATAGACTCTTGCCCTCTGGATGTTTGTGACTTAGAAGAGGGGATATGCATACATAATTTGAATTCTCATAGGAATGAAAAACTTTTTGGAACAGGGAGAGAGTCTTGGAAAAGCAACAGAAGTTGCATTTTAGTTTTTGATGCTTTATACCTAAAATAGAATTAATATCTATTATTTTAAGAATGAATGAAATCAGAACGTCCCATAGTGTTGGAACTAAATGGATGAATTCTTAAGTGTTGGTTAATTGCCTGTGTGCTTAATTGTAGTCCTTTATGGCCCTTGTGCAATTTGTATTTGTGAAAAGTATGTGAAACTTGGAAGGTGTTAAAGCCAAGATTTTGTGTGGGATATATACTTACCATGAATATTATCCATATATGTGAAATATGTGTGACTGTATTAACATATCAAAGTGGAGTCATGATAACTTTTATTGGTAAATAACTGTAGGACAGAATATATTTAGTTACTGTGAGATATTTAGGCTCATTTTTGGAATCAGCATAATTTTTTTCTTTTTCTTTCTTTGTGTGTGTGTGTGTGTGTGTGTGTGTTTTTAAAGAGAGAGGGAGAGAGAGAGAATATTTAATATTTATTTTTTAGTTATCGGCGGACACAACATCTTTGTTTGTATGTGGTGCTGCGGATTGAACCCGGGCCGCGCGCATGCCAGGCAAGCGCGCTACTTGAGCCACATCCTCAGCCCCATGTGTGTGTGTTTTAATATTTATTTTTTAGTTGTAGTTGGACACAATACCTTTATTTCATTTATTTATTTTTATGTGGTGCTGAGGATCGAACCCAGGGTTTTGCACATGTGAGGCGAGCGCTCTATTGCTGAGCCACAACCCCAGCCGCTGTGTGTGTGTTTTAACACTAATCATAAAGATTATCAGTTGCTTTGAGGAATATTTTTATATAATTGAAGTAAAATTCCAGGTAGTCAGAAGTCAGTCTTCTGTTTTTAAAAAAATACCTTTATTTAATTTATTTTTTATACCTTCATTTTGTTTATTTATTTATTATGTGGTGCTGAGGATCAAACCCAGTGCCTCATAAATGCTAGATAAGAGCTCTATCACTGAGCTATACCTCCAGTCCAGAGGGTAAATCTTCTGATATCTTTAACTCTTGAAACTCAGTTTCAATTGAAATGGAAAATAAACAGATTTCTTAGCACTGGGAGAGTTGTCAAAAAGCCATCTACTTTAGTTCTCTACTTTTTGGTACTTGGGATTGAACTCGACCACTGAGCCACATCCTCAGCCCTATTTTGTATTTTATTTGGACACAGGGTCTCACTGAGTTGCTTAGCACCTCACTTTTGCTGAGGCTAGCTTTGAAGATCCTCCTGCCTCAGCCTCCCAAGATACTGGGATTACAGGTGTGTGTCACTGAATCCAGCTATTTCTCTACTTTTAATTCAGAGTCTTGTTATCCCTTATTTAGGATATTATTTAAGGGTTGCGTGATTTTCAAATTACAATCTATTAGAATCACTTACCAAAAAGTTATAGGGTAAATGTAACAGAGGAAACAGCAAATGACAATGTAAAACATTCAAAGATTTGAAAAATTAATATGCATGTACATCCTAGTATAGTTACAATGACTTAAAGTTTCCAGGGGAGTCCACTCTATTTAAGAAGGCAGAGAGCAACTAAGCTAGGAGGCATGCCTCTAATCCCAGTGACTCAGAAGGTTGAGGCAAGAAGATGGCAAATCAAGGTTAGCCTAGGCAATTTAGATCCCATCTCAAAATAAAATTTAAAAATGGGCTGGGCACAGTGGTGCATACCTGTAATCACAGTGGCTCCGGAGGCTGAGGCTGGAGGATCGCAAGTTCAAAGCCAGCCTCAGCACCTCAGTGAGGCCCTAAGCGACTCTGCGAGACCCTGTCTCAAAATAAAATATAAAAAGGCTGGGGATGTGGCTCAGTGGTTAAGTGCTTCTGAGTTCCATCCCTGGTACCAAAGTGAGGGAAGAGGAGAACCACAACACCACCAAAACAGGGTAAGGATGTAGTTAGCAGAAAAGAATACTTGCTGCTGGGCTGGGGTTGTGGCTCAGCAGTAGAGCGCTCACCTAGCAGTTGCGAGGCCCTGGGTTCGATCCTCAGCACCACATAAAAATAAACAAAGTTATTGTGTCCAAATATATATATATATATATATATATATATATATATATAAAAGAATACTTGCCTACTATGCACAAAGCTATGGTTCCAACTCTAGTGTATGTGTTGCACACACATGCACATGTAAAAGGCAGAGAACTGTGATACAGTGAACAAATTTAAGGAAAATAGCTTTTAAAACAAAAAAGAAAAAGGTGCTTCTGTATGGAAAATTTAATTATGTAGAATTCTTCAAGGATCGGACAAATAAGGCATTACTGTTGTTTTGTTTTTAAATTTTTTTAGTTGTAGATGGACACAATACCTCTGTTTTGTTTATTCATTTTTTTATGTGATGGTGAGGATCGAACCCAGTGCCTCACACATGTTAGGCGAGCGCTCTACCACTGAGCCACAACTCCAGCCCCAGCATTACTGTTTTACATCCTGAATATGTGTTTTGATTTTAATGTATTTTATTTAGGATATCAGGTAGTTTCCTCCATTGTCCTGCATTGCTTCCTCTTCCCTGGCTTCTCCTGAGATTAAGTCTGAAGATTTTAAAAACAAAGCAAGAATTACAGAACCCAGGTTTTCTAATCCTTCCTTTTAAAAACAGTTCACATTCACTGCCCCTCATTTATCACCCAACCCATGGCAGTTTGATCTGTTTTGCCTTTGAACTGAATAAATTGTTAGGTCTTTACCATGAAGATAAGAGGAATTACCAGTTACCTCCATCTGAGTAAAGCTTTCCATTGTACAAAATCATTTATAGGATAGCACCTAATTATAAAAATGTTTTAGTTTCATTGGTTTTATGAGCAGATTATGTATTATAATTAGAGCTCAAATGTGATAATTTTTTTCACTAGATTTCTTTTGAAATTATTAGATAAAGTAGGTTTGGGAAACTTTATTACTCAAAACAGTAAAGACTGAGGGTGTAGCACAGTGGTAGAGTGCTTGCCTAACATGCACAAGGCCCTGAGTTCCATCCCCAGCACCACAGGGGGGAAAAAAAGAATGATAAAGTCATTTATACTTGTACAGATTTTTTTTTTTTTTTTCAGTGCTGAAAATTGAACCCAGGGCCTTATGCTTATAAGGCAAGTACTCTACCTCTAGGCTATAGCCCTAGCCCTTGGAATTTTTCTCATCTAAGTTGTAGTGGAACAAATGCCTCCTGATTCAATAAAAAATATCTGGGGCTAACTTAATAAATTTTAAAAAGTCATAAGCCTGATCATGACTGAGCATAGTATACTATGATATTTTGGACCTTTAAGCTTTATATTATTTTGCATTATAGTAGTGGTAAATTTGTCATTGTTGGTACTTTTTATTTGGATGTTATTTTATAGTTAGGCTAAGGAATTGTCTGAAATACGTTTATGAAGATTAAACTGTAAGTTTGTGAAGGTGGGATCTCAGTGTAAATTTGTTTTTAAAAGTTGGTGGTATTCTTTGTTTATAATCTTTAGATAGATTGCAGTATATTGAAAGTTGTTTCTGAAAACTATTGGTTTGTGGATTTACTGTATCTTTTTTTTGTTTTGGTTGATATGCTGTATTTTGGGTATTTGTTTTCTTATTTGTTTGTTTACTTTTGCAGTGCTGAGGATTAAACTCATGACCTAATGCATGCTGGGCAAGTTCTCTACCACTGAACTATACCCCCAGCCCAGAAGAGAATATTCTTGATGTAAATTATACTACCTAGAGAAAAGGGAACATTTTTATGTTCTTTCCTAGCTAAGAAGTCTCCTGTATTTATTTTGCTTAATGAAGTGATTTGTGAACAGACTTATTCAGTAATAGATATTTTAAGAAAAAGAAAACTTGAATGTTTCAATTTGTTGAGACAGTGAACTAAAGAGAATTCCAGTTTCTCTGCTAATCTGGTTATGAGGACCCCTACCCTCTGACCTCTTTTCAACTTCCCAATACTAGCCTTAAACTTGTGATCCTTGTGCCTCAGCCTCCCAAATAACTTGAGATTTACAGGCTAGTGACACTCACCTAAGGAGGCGTTCTTTGTTATTATTTCTTGGATTGTGCTATCAGATAGACAACAATTAAATGCTACTGTAAATCTATTTTGGAACTAAGTATGGATTAAAGCCAGATAGAGGTATGTACTAAGATAGACATTCATTCAGATGGGGAAGATGACAGTAGGATTTTTAGTGACCTATTCTCTTGGTGTGAGATCCTTCATTGAAATGGCTACTGGGAAGATGAGACATAAAAAAATATGAGATCAGTGAAATATTGTACTAGAAAGCAATCCTTTTCTTAAACATTTTTAATATGAAATTTAATGTTGGCCTTATTTTGAGAATTAACTTTTGAAATAACAGTTTTCTGTTGAAAACAATGTGTAGAAACTGGGCACAGTGGTGCATGCCTATAATACTGGCAATTGGGGAGATTGAGGCAGGAAGATCACTTAGTGAGATTCTATCTCAAAATAAAAAATAAATAGGGCTGGGGATGGAGCTTGGTGGTAAAGCACACCTGGATTCAATCCATAGTACCCCAAAGAATAAAAAGTAAAAAGTAAAAAGAAAAAATATTTTAAGAGTTTTTCAGAGTATTGTATATATATTTTAGGCCAAAAAAGACATCTAACTAACAGAAGAACACTTACACAGAGATTTAAATTGATTTGGCCCAGGTCACTCAAGGTGCTAGTTAGTCAGAAAGTCAGAACTAGATAGATCCTCTACCCTTGGGTGCTCATTCTACAATGTAACAGCTAGTTCATACTTAAGTTTTAGAAACTTAATTTTAAATATCAGGGATATTGAAAAGCCTACTAGTCATGTCTAAACATCTTGTTGAGATGGGTAAGTTACATCCTGTGTTTGTTGGTAAACAATTGCTGCCAGGAGGCCAGTGTGAGGAGATGCCCATTTTTTTAAGTTGAGGAGTAAGAGTTAAATTAGTGCAGCTTCTTTGAAGAACAGATCAACAGTGTCTATAAAAGCTAAAAATGTGAGAATCTTTCATGTAGGAATTTCTTTGTTACCATATGTACAACTTGGTTTGTGGTAGCATTGTTTACAGTAGTAAAGGCCTGGAAACCAGTGCTCATCAGTAGGAGAACTGGTTAAATATATAACCACTATACAGTGCATTGCTAAGCAAATGTTAAATATGAATTAGAAACACTTGTAATGAAACGAAACATCCCTAAGAAGACTGTTCCATGTGAGGTATGGAACAGTGTAAATAATTGCATCCATTTGTTATATTTGTTATGAGTACTGAAGTCTCTTGTCTTTGACTCAAGAGTCTCATGTCTACTGCCAACATCCATGAATTGTGGTAGGCTAATTTGCTAGTTTGTAAGTAGGGTAAATCTCATATAGTTCCTGACAGGATACCTATTGGTGCTGAATGTTGAACCTAGGCCCTTGAGCTTGCTAAGCACGCACTCTACCACTGAGCTATACTCCAGCCAGAAATTCTTTTTTTATTTTTTATTTTTTTTAAAGTGAAGGACTTGTCCATTGTTTGTTTGTTTAATATTTATTTTTTAGTTTTTGGCACAACATCTTTGTATGTGGTGCTGAGGATCGAACCCGGGCCGCACGCATGCCAGGCGAGCGCGCTACCGCTTGAGCCACATCCCCAGCCCCAAGAAATTCTTTTTTTAAATGAAAAGAAGTAGAAGTCTCAGGGCGTTAGGTTCCAATATTCTCATTTGAAAGTGTCACGCTTGCAAAGATAAGAGAGACTTAGAAATGTGATCTAGAAAATGAGCCTTTTGCCAGCAGAAGTACTGACTTCCTAGAGTGGGAGAAAATCAATGTTTGTGAAGCACTCACCATGTTTAAGTATTCTTCAAACATATAGGGGTTGAAATATATAATCTCTTATTCTTGCTTCATTATAATCTACAAGATAGACGTTCCTAGTCCCTGTGTACAGATGAGGAAATTTAAGTATAGATGTGTTATCTGCCCAAGATCAAATTGGAATTCAAATCTAAATCTGTCTGCTGGTAATTGCATGCTCTTTTCACCATCATCAAACAGCTTTCTAACTTGGTGGAGGTGTTAGAGGTGACTTTCTACTTTGCCAGGTAGGAGTTTTTGTGCCATTTGTTTTTCAAGCTCTGTGGTCAAGTGTCTAGTTGTGAGAATCAGATTATGCACAGTGTATTCTTCTTTTTGAGTTTTTCCCCTTGGTCTAGGTGGGTGAACACTTGACAGCCCTGCTTCTCAAACTTTGTGAAATATCTCTAACAAAATTAGACAGTTGGTACCCTCAGGGCATCTAGTTTGTGATTAAGGTGGCTTGTGACTGGCTATACCTTTCTTGGAATTTTCTTGTTATCTTCAAATTTCAAAAGAATTTTATAGTCCACTCTGTAATGTCTATATCTATATATTTGTCTATCACTATACCTGTTATTCAGTTTTGGGGAGGCCAATAAATAATATTCTGTGTTCAGGACAAGCTGAGACAGAAAACTCACAATCAGGTTACAATCAAGTGGTATTTTTTCTTAGTGTGGTAAAATATAATAATATGAAATTTACCATTTAAACCATTTTAAGTGATATTTGAGTGGCATTATGTTAACATTGTTACACAACCATTCTACTGTTCATCTCCATACTTTTTTTAGTCATTCAGATGAAAACTGTCTATCCATTAAGCAAAAACTTGCCATTCCCCCTCTCTCTAGCCCCTGACAACTAGTAATCTACCTCATCTGTATGAATTTACTACTCTAAGTATTTTATTTAAGTAGAATTGTATAATATTTGTGTTTGGCTTATTTTATTTAACCTAATGCTTTTGAGGCTAACCATTTTGTTAACCATCATGTTATTTTTATTTATTTATTTTTAATCAGAGCTTTATGGTTACACATAGTAGTTGGTTTCATCCTGACAAACTCATCTATGCATGGAAATCTATTTTAGTTCACGATCCCTCCTTTTCCCTCCTGTTTCCCCTGCTCTTTTTCTCTTTCCTCTACTAGATATCTTTTTGCTCAACTATTAATTTGTATTTGATTGGTTCTTTATGTAATTTTATCCTTCCCTCTCCTTTTCCTTTAAGGAAAAGATACAGGTATCTCTCTGTATTATCTCTATTTTATTTTCTTAAAGATAATACAGAGAGATACCTGAGACAGCTTATAAAGATAAGTGATTTATTTTGGGGTTGGCCTATAATTATAGAGATTCCAGTCCAAGATCAGGGGGTATGGGCCTCTGATGAGGCCAACATCATGGCAGGAGTGGGTAGCAGAGTAAAAACCTCTTATATCACAAGCTAGGAAGCAAAAGGAAAGAATGAAGAGGAGACTAGGGTCCCCTCTAAGGACATGTTCCTAGTAACCTAAGGACCTCCCATAAGGCCCCACCTCCTAAGGTCAACAGCACTTCCTAATAGTACCCTCTGGGGATCAAGCCTTGTACACGTGGCCCTCTGGAGGACATTCAGCATCCAAACTGTAGCAACCGTTTTGTAGAATGTGCCAGATTTTCCTTCCTTTTGGAAGCTGCATAATCTTCCATTGTGTGTGTATATTTACATTGTTTCCTCCTTGGGATATTTTGAAATTGGTGTACAGGTATGTGTTTGAGTCTCTGCCATGCAGTACTTTTGTATATACCCAGAAGTGAAATTGATGGACCATATGTAATTCCATGTCTTAATTTTTTCTGAGGAACTGCCATAGTTTTCCATAGCAGTGGCACCATTTCACATTCTTACCATCAATGCATAAGGGTTCCAATTTCTCCCTATCCTCACCACAAGGGGGAGCAGTCAGGGTGGGGAGTGGTGGGAGAGGACAAGAGGTCTCAGGGCAAGTTCTCCACATGGACATGTGTGAGGAGAGAGCAAATATCTTTTTAACATTTATGTGAGTTTTGATATAAAAATGCTTTAATTTCTTACAGTCATGTAAATTTGTGCTAAAAAAAAAAAAATTGTAGTTTTTACCCTGTTCCACTAGGTACTCAGCCCAGTTTTGGGTATGTGTATTCTATTTTAGGAATTAAGGATTTATGGGAATCTCAGTTCTATATCCCCAAAAAGTATTGTTCATAGAGTCACACTGGAAAGTTCTAAAATATTTAATTTATGCTGGTGTGGGTATGTGTTCAGGGGAGCTGGGGATAGGACTCGGGTCTGGAGAATGCTAAGCAAGTGATCTACTATTGATCTATCCTCCAGTTCGCTTTTTAATTTTTATTTTCATATATTACTCAGGCTGGTGTTGAACTTCTGGCTCAAACAATCTGTCTCAGCCTCCCAAATAGCTGGGACTATTTGCATACACTACCTAGTCCTGCTCATTTCATAATGTTAATAAGTGTAAATTGCTCTGTGCCTGGTATTCCACTTATTTCAGATAATTGATCTTTTTCTTTTGGTACTGGAGTTTGAACCCAGGGACACCTTATCACTGAGCTACATCTCCAGAACTTTTAATTTTTTTATTTTGAAACAGGGTCTTGCAAAGTTGCTTAGGGCCTCCCTAAGTTGCTGAGACTGGCCTCAAACTTGCAATCCTCTTGCCTCAGCCTCCTAAATTGCTGGGATAACAGGTGTGCACCACCATACTCAGCAATTGAACATTTAAAAAATGTTTTATTTGATTGTAAAAATAATATGAAAATTGGGAAATGTAAAACATTAAAGGGAACAAGGTAAATACCACTGATAATTCTTCCATCTAGTGATAAACCACAATTGCTATTTTATGTACTTTTATTCTGTGCATACATTTTATATATTACATAACATTTTGTGACTTGCAATTTTAATGATCATAATAAACAGTACCCTTTGTTAGAAATTCATAAACATTTTAATTAGTGAATACTACTTCGTTTAGTTTGTCCCCCCTTTTATCTCCCTGCCACACACACTTCTTTTTTTTTTTTAACCACTATAAATAGTGCCATAGTGAACATAGTGGTGCATTAACTTTGTCTACAAAGTTGTGTTGTTTTTGTTTGGGTTTTTTTTTTTTTTTTAAAAAAAAACATTTTTAGCTGTAGATGGACACAGTATCTTTTATTTATTTTTTTATGTGGTGCTGAGAATTGAACCCAGTGCCTCATACATGCTAGGCAAATGCTGTACCACTGATCCACAACCCCAACCCTGTTTCAGGTTTTTGTTTTGGTCTACATTTCTAAACATTTGTTTTAGACTCATTATCTAGTAGTGAAATTTAGGCCAAAGAGCATTAACTTTTTTTTTTTTTTTTTTTTAAGACTCTTTGCAGGAGAGAGGACAGAAAAATTTTGCTTCTCTCTTTCTATCGTTTAATTCATTCAACATTTATTGAGTACCTGTTGTATCTCAGGCCATACTCTAGGTGCTAAAGGGATGAATAAGAAGTAGTCATTGCTACTGGGGAAATTAAAAAGTTAAATAAATTACAAGCTGGGCACAGTGGTACATGCCTGTAATCTCAGTGCCTTGGGAGGCTAAGGCAGGAAGATCCCAAGTTGGAGGCCAGCCTTAGCAACCTTGTGAGTGAGACCCTGTCTCAAAAGAAAAAATAAAAAGAGGATGGGGGTGAAGTTCTATGACAGAGCACCCCTGGGTTCAATTCCTAATACCAAATAAATAAATAAATAGTTCTTCCATGTCTAAATACCTAATTACAGATATTCAGAATTTGTATGTATATTGATAATGAGTGGTTGGGTTCCCTAGTTAAGCAGACTTAGAGACTTTGGGGCAACAAGTTATTCATTGAATGGAATCTTGGTGGCTAATTGGAAGGTTCACTGCAGTTAATTCCTTGAGCTGTCTGGATCTACTCTACATACACATATACCTGGGAGCAGCTCCCCCAGGATTCCAGTAGGCTGGCTCCAGTTCTTCTGGTCCATAATCAAGGAGCCACATCTGTGTTGGCTTTCTTGCTGACAGAGTCCCTAGGTGGCACAGGACATCACATGCAAGAGACAGAGAGCACACTTACAGAGTTTTTGTTTGTACAGCAGGAGGAGGTACCTATGCTGTAGCCACTACTATTACTTGATGTCAGTTGCTTTTTCCTCAGCTAAGTAAACTACTCCCTCCCTTCATCATGCTATTTATTGATTGGTTGATTGATTTATACATACATACATACATACATACATACCAGGAGTTGAACCCACTTAACCACTGAGCCACATCCCCAGCCCTTATTTGTATTTTATTTAGAGAAAGGGTCTTGCTAAGTTGCTTAGGGCTTCACTAAGTTGCTGAGGCTGGTTTTGAACTCTTAATCCTCCTGCCTCAGCCTCCTGAGCTGCTGGGATTATAGACATGCATTACCATGCCTGGCCATCATGCTCTTTATAGTCCATGAAATGAACCAAAACTATACCTTTTCAAAGGATACTTTTTGCCTCATAGAAATAGGGATTTTAACCTGTACCTTGACTGGTACCTTCTTTTTATTGACAACAGCTTGCATAAATTATTGCCTGTAGTTAAATGCTATAAGGTGTCTGTTAGGGTTCTTCCCAGGAATAGAGCCAATAGGATGTATTTATATATCTATGCCAACAGATATAGATTTGTGTCTTTTTATATGTGGGGAATTGATGGAGATTGAGATTCTGAGGAATTGGTTCATGTTATTATACACACTCAAAATACAAAGCTCTGCTAGCTGCAAGATGAAGACTGAAGAAAACTGGTGGTGTAATTTCAGCTTGAGTCTGAGGGCCTGAGACCCAGGGAAGCCAATGATTTAAATTCCTGCACAAGGCCAGGACATGACCAGTGTTCTAGTTCAGATAGGCATACAGGAAGGAAATGAATCTTCCCTCCTTCCATTTTTTTTTTTTTTATAAATACTGATTTTTTTTGTATACTGAAAAACACCTTCACAGACACCCAGAAATAGTGTTTATTATAGGAATCCTATGGCCCAATCAAGTTGACACATTAAATTAACCTTCACAGTATCTAATTCTTCTGTCTAGGCTCTGAAGCCCACCTGTTCCCCATTTCCCTCTTACTCCTGAGTCTTGAATCTTTTTACTCCTTCCTTCCCATTATGTACTTAGAACTACCCTCTTTTAAGCCCACTTCCCATCCCCTTAGCCATCCCTGTTTCTTCTAGTTGCTCTTCATTTATTGCCAGCTGGCCCTGTCCTTAGTAAAATTTCTCTAAACTGTCATCTTTGGGTTGTTAAAATCTAATAGAAATGTCTTAATCTTCTTCTTACTTATCTTTCTCTCAGTAGTACTTGGCCACAGACTTAAATCTTAAGACTCTGGTTACTGTATTCTCATAGTTTTCTACCTTCTATTTCTCAACTCCTGATCACTTGCTTCTCTTGCTTGCACTTAAGATTTTTCTTTAGAGTTCTCCTTAAACCCTGTTTCATCCCTCATAATTTACTTCCTAGGTAATCTTATTTGCCATCATGTTTTCAAATATTTTCTATGTATATATGCTGAAGACTTCGAAATTAATATCTCAGACATAAATATTGTCATCACCTTACAGGATATCTCCCTGTATATGTTCTGTAATACCCTTAAATCCAACATATTAAATTGGATTAATTGCAGAATTTTCTCTGCAACCTCTATTTCAGTAAAGGCATTAGTTACTCACCCTTGCCCTTTTTATTTTTTGTTTTGAGACTGAGTTTTCACTAGGTTGCCGAGGCTGACTTCACTTGGCAATCCTCTTGTCTCAGAGTCTTGAGAAGATGGGATTACAGGCATGCACCACTGCTCCTGACTCAATTTTGGTGGTAGTGGGATTGAACCCAGGGCCGGGCACATGCTAGGCACACAGAGCTACATTTCAGTCCTTCCATAGCATTTTTTTTTAAATACCGGGGATTGAACCCAGCATTGCTTTACTACTTAGCCACATCCCCAACTCTTTTATTTTTTATTTTGAGATAGGATCTTATTAAGTTGCTGAGTCTGATTTTGTTCTTACTATACTCCTGCCTTAGCCCCCACAGGTCTCTGGGATTACAGGTGTGTACCACTGTACCTGGCTTATAGTTTATTTTATTTTTTTAGTTTTAGTTGGACACAATACCTTTATTTTATTTTATTTTTACTGGTTGTTCAAAACATTACAAAGCTCTTGACATATCATATTTCATACATTAGATTCAAGTGGGTTATGTTTATTTATTTATTTTTATTTGGTGCTGAGGATTGAACCCAGTGCCTTGAACATGCTAGGTAAACACTCTACTGCTGAGCCCAACCCCTTATAGTTTATTTTTCAGTGTCTTAAGTTTTTTGCTTTTTTGTTTTGTTTTAGTCCTGGGGACTGAGCCCAGGGGCACTCAATCGCTGAACCACATCCTCAGTCCTTTTTTTGTATTTTTAGGACCTTGCTAAGTTGCTGAGACTGGCTTTCAACTCACAGACCTCCTGCCTCAGCCTTCTGAGCTGTGTCTTAAGTTTTTTCGACTGTCACTTCTACTTCATAGAACACGAAATAGTTTGATATAATCAGATATGTAGTGTGTTCCCACTTTCATAATTAGATTTTATTAAAATAGATACATTAAAATCTATAAAAACTGACATTTTATTTTTTCAAAAAAGACTACAATTTTAGTTTTTCTTTTTCTCCTTTTTTTTTTTAAGTTGTAGATGGACACAATACCTTTATTTTATTTATATATTTTTATGTGGTGCTGAGGATTGAACCCATAAACATGCTAGGCAAGTGCTCCACCACTGATCCACAACCCCAGCCCTCTCCTTATTTTTTATTGGTGCATTATAATTATACATGATAGTGGGATTTATTGTTACATACTTATACATGAACATGAGGTAACAGCATAATTTAATCAATATTGTTCCCTAGTATTTCTCCTTTCCTTCCTGCCCCTGGTCCTTTTCCTCTACACTACTATTTTCCCTTTGAAAATTCACCTGTTTTAAATGAGTAAAGCCGGAAGGTTGGAGGTACTATATGCTAACTCAGTCATAGGTTGAGTATCCTTTATCAGGAACATTTGGGGGGTTGGGACTGTAGCTCAGTGGCAGAGTGCTTGCCTAACATGTGTGAGGCACTGGGTTTGATTCTTAGCACCACATAAAAATAAACAAAATAAAGGCATAGTGTCCATCTACAACTACCAAAAAAAAAAAAAAAAAAAAAAGAAACACTTGGGACCAGAAATGTTTCAGGGTTCACAGCTTTCAGATTTTAGAATATTTGTATAGAGTTTATTGGTGAGCATTTCTAATCTGAAATCCTTGCATGTTTAACCTGTATCAAAGAATTTGGAGTGAACCAAAAAGATGTTGTCACATGGCTCTTTATGCTAGCCACCAGATGGCACAGTCATTCCATGTTAGCTGATTGCATTAAATAGTAGCTGTGGCTTGAGATACATAAAAAAGAGGAAGATGAGGGACAGTGCAACCAGCTGTTCCAAAGAATAGAATGTTCTTACTTTGACCCTTTGAAATCTGGGGACAGATGTTTTATTTAGTAAAAATAAGCCGAAAGTTTGTAGTTGCTTATTTGAATTTGGTCCTTTTGAGTCAGGCTTTATGCTATTATCAAATAAGCCATGACAGTATCCTTGTAATTTTTGTGAGAAAGTTAACTCTTTAGATATATGCATCGATAAAATATAACAATAAAAAATACACAAAACATTACTATATTGTGATATATAAGGGTACACTTTAGATTGTTTTAGTGTATGATATTGAAATTGTCTGCTTTTAAAAATTCATTGTTAACTACTAAATGACTGATAGTAATAACTTGGAAATGTGAATTATTGTTAGTAAAATGAAAGTAGTGACTGAGAAAAGGTAAAAGAAATGATGCATTTTCTTTGATTGCTTTTATAATTAATTTTTTTTTTTTTTTAATTTGGAGATGGACACAGTACCTTTGTTTTGTTTATTTTTATGTGGTGCCGGGGATTGAACCCAGTGCCTCACACATGCTAGGCAAGTGTTCTGCCATGGAGCTACAACCCCAGCCCCTGATTGCTTTTAAATAAAACCTTTTTTCTTCAGATATACATGTTATATGTAAGGTTTTCAAAAGATTCTCCCTATAGTTTGCATTATTTGAAGAATACATGCAGTTCTAGAACCTACAGTCCTAATTGCTTCTACTACATGCTAATGGCTATGAATTGACCCTTGTTTAGAACCAAAGACTTAGCATAAAGAACCTAGATTAAGGAGAAATTCCCTAAATAGTGAATTATGAAATATCTTGTCATTTTTTTTAATCTTTTTTTTTTAATTTTTTATTGTTGGTTGTTCAAAACATTACAAATTTCTTGACATATCATATTCCACACTTTGATTCAAGTGGGTTATGAACTCCCACCTTCACCCCATACACAGATTGCAGAATCACATCAGTTACACATCCATTGATTTACATATTGCCATACTAGTGTCTATTGTGCTCCGCTGCCTTTCCCATCCTCCACCATCCCCCCTCCCCTCCTCTCCCCTCCCCTCCCCTCCTCTCTCTCTACCCCCTCCACTGTATAACCCTGAGGGTCTCCTTCCATTTCCATGCAATTTCCCTTCTCTCTCCCCTTCCCTCCCACCTCTCATCCCTGTTAAATGTTAATCTTCTTCTCCTGCTCTTCATCCGTACTCTGTTCTTAGTTACTCTCCTTATATCAAAGAAGACATTTGGCATTTGTTTTTTAGGGATTGGCTAGCTTAGGTATCATTATGATATCATGGATTTAAAAAAAAAAAAGAAATATCTTGTCATGTTGAGGAAATATCTAATTTAGGTTATGTACTACCAGCCTTTTTGTGGATTGTTGGACAGTATAAATGTAGAGGTTATATAGTTCCAGGATAAAATGGACTAGTAAGTTTTATAGGTAAGAATAGGTTAGAGAAGATGAACTTAGGTGTTAAATACCTAAAACAGAAAACAGAGAAGGAATTCTGTGGAAAATTATTTTGAGACAGTCTCCATGGGCACTGGGATTCCTGTGATTCTCAAAGAGCTATTTAAGCCTGAACCTTGAGAAAGGTGTGGGAACCCGACAAGCAAAGTATTTCTCTGCTTCTTGAAGTACCAAAGGAACAGAAAGAAGTAACTTGGATGTGACTTGGGGATGGAAGTATAGAAACTCTAGCCAAAACCCCAAAGGGGTTTTCTAGAGAAGAATCCTTTCTTGCTAGGTGCCATGGCATATGCCTATAATCCTCGGGACTTGGGAAGGTGAGGCAGGAGGATTGTAAGTTAAAGGCCAGCCTCAGCAACTTAACAAGACCTTGTCTCAAAATAAAAAATAAAGAGGGCTGGGGCTGGTAAAGCACCTCTGCATTCAATCCCCAGTGGCCAAAAAAAAAAAAAAAAAAAAAGAGTGAGGAGAGGAAGAGGAAGGAAAGGGGTAGGGAGGGGACTTTCTTTTAGTTGCATGGTTTAGAAAATATTGAAATGAGAATTCAGCTGGTGCTGTCAGTTTTAATAACATGGCAGAATAGTGTTTAGTTATCAGAACTTTGGGCTGACATTTTAGAAACCTTTGTTTTCCTGAGATTAATGACCTGAAACCAAAAAGCACTTGAAGAGTTTCATTTAATAAACAATGTTGCTTGCTAACCATGGAATGGAAGAAAAATGCAGGGGGTGGGGGGACATGTACTCAGTGTTTACTCCAGCTACTCCAGGCACACAGAAGACTAAGGCAGAAGGATCAAAAGTTCAAGGTTGGCCTGGGCAACTTAGCAAGATACTGACTCAAAATAAAAAGAGAATAGCTAAATGGTACCCCATGCTTCCCTGGCATGTACCAAGATCCTGGGTTTGATCCTTGTTACTGGAAAACAACAACACACCCTCCAAGATTCTTTATTTTAGAAACCAAGGCTCAAAGACAGAGCTTGGCCCCTTGTATGTTCCACCAGAGTAAGGAGGCAATATTTGATCTAGATACCTTTTTTAGTTTATTTTTGAACCATAAAACTGGATTTTATTGTATAACTATTGAAGAAGTCTGACACAACATTTTAATTTATAAACAGCATACATCTCTATATGCTATGCATACATATCTATATATAGATAAGAATAGGTCAGAGAATATATGAAATTTTGTATTTGTATAATGATTTTGTTTTCAATAATTCTAATACATAATAATGTATGGTATATTACACTTGTTTTGAAGAAATCTAATAAAATAAAGTCTTATAGGTATGAAATTTGGGAAATTAAATGCCTCTGTTAACCCTTTTTTTTCCTTCTTTT
The DNA here is from genome assembly GCF_021218885.2 of Marmota monax. Lineage (NCBI taxonomy): Eukaryota > Metazoa > Chordata > Mammalia > Rodentia > Sciuridae > Marmota > Marmota monax. The sequence goes on along the minus strand of NW_026693473.1, from coordinate 6,640,588 downwards.
TTTAAAAGTATTTATTTTTTAGTTATAGTTGGACACCTTTATTTTATTTATTTTTATGTGGTACTGAGGATCAAACCCAGATCCTCACATGTGCTAGGGGCTGAGCCACAACTCCAGCCCCTCTGTTAAACCCTTTTAACATTTTATTTCTAAAGAAAATTTGAAGCATTTATGGAAAATATCTATATCTATAGCCATTTTCAAAAGTTTGTAATTACCTTCTTGAGACTTTTAATTTTAATTGACTTTCTGTTTCTTTCTTTCTTTTTTTTAATAGTGATCACATGGAAAATGTATATGGCTATTTAATGAAGTACACCAACCTTGTCACTGGGTGGCAATACAGGTAAGTGATTGTTTATATGACATCAGTCTCTCCTAAGAAACTAGAAAAATGGGGCTGGTAGTTTTACATTCAGATATTACCTCAGTAAAAACATGACAGGAAACCTTTTAGAAAAGAATTTCTCCTGGGTTTTCTAAAGTTTGGTGACTTTATTTTCTTTCTTAGAAGGTGAGGGAGTTCAAGTGACAGCTTTAAATGCCTCAAAAGTACTCTTACGTTAGGATTAGAGTCATGTGTTTACCTGTCTTATGCTTTTTATACTTACAGAGCTTATGTTCTGAGGGGAAAGAAATAGGTATTTTATGCTGATTTCTCAAAACTTCTCTGGGACCTTGTAGAGATTAAAGAACCAGCCCAAGGTCATATAGCAATTAGCAAGTAAGAAAGCCAGCTGTGTCAAATACTTGTGGAACTGATAGTTGCAGGGCAGAGATAAAAATTAAAAAAAACTAAAAAAAACTTTTTTTGTGATGAAATACCAAAGATAGACCATTTTAACTATTATAAACTATTAGATACCATTAGATACACGTACATGTTTGTACAATTAACACCACCATTATTCATCTCCAGAACTTTTTTTATTTTTTCAAACTAAAAGTCTATATCCATTATGTAAAAACTCCCCTTCTACTGCCCCCTGGCCACTACTGTTCTACTTTTGTCTTCAATTTTGATTACTCCCAGTACCTCTTATAAGTGGAGTCACACAATATTTGTCTTTTTGTGACTTGCTATTTCACTTAGCACTATCTTCAAGACTCAACTGTGTTGTAGCCATGTGTCAGAACTTCTTTCTTTTTTAGGCTGAATAATATTCCAGTATATGTATGTAATACATTTTGTTTATCCATTCTTCTGTTGATAGACATTTGGATTGCTTTTACCTTTTGGCTATGGTGAATAATGCTGCTGTGAATAGTGGTGAATATTGGTGAATATTGGGTAATCAGTATCTGTTCAAGTCTCTGCTTTTTCTCTATACCCAGAAGTAAAGTTGGTGGGTCACATAGTAATTCTGTATTTATATATATATATATATATATATATATATATATATATATATATATATATATATATATGAAGAGGATTCCTCTTTATATAATAATAATTTATTATTATTTTTAAGGAGATGGGTTCTTGCTGTGTTGCCCAAACTTGCCTCAAACTCCTGGTTCAAGCAGTCATCTTGCCTCAGTATCCCAAGTAGCTGGGACTAGAGGCATATACTACCATGCATGGGTGGCTCATGTTTAATTTGGGAGTGAGGGACTCCAAACTGTTTTCCACAGCTACCATACTATTTTACATCCTCACCAACAATGTACAAGGATTCTAATTTCTACAACTTTGCCAATATTTATAATTCTTTGATTTTTGTTTAAAATGGTATCCCATTGGTGTGGAGTGGTATTTTATTGTGGTTTAGTGATGAAACTAGAATTTGAAATCAGATAATTCTTACCCCAAAGTCTTGTTTTTATAGACATTATTTTTTCAAAGTTGTATATGTTAGTTATATCATGCTGTTTCTTTCTTTTTTTAAAAAATTTTTTTAGTTATAGATGGACACAATATCTTTATTTATTTTTATGTGTTACTGAGCATCGAAACCAGTGCCTCACATGTGCGAGGCAGGCACTCTGCCACTGAGCTACAGCCCCAGCCCTATCATGCTGTTTCTAATTCACATTTACCTGGAGACTTCTACTTTTGGCCATGATGGAATAACAGGAGGTGGATTTGCCTTCCTACCTTAAGTAACTTGAAAATGAAAATAATATATGAAAGAATGGCTCTTGGACACTTTAGAGAGCAGTAGAAGCACTGATGAAAAATGTGATTCTTTTTTTTTTTTTAAGAGAAAAGGTTAGTCCTTGTTTAACTTGAAGGATTGTTAGGAAGGATTGAATAGAGATGGCATTATGAAGTTGGAGGTCATATGAGAGGTCAAAGCTGGGTAGGAAAATTTAGAAGACACTCCTTCCTACTAAAGTGAAAAGTAAAGTCTTTTTTTTTTTTTTTTTTTTGTGATGGTGGTATTAGAGATTGAACCCAGGGCATTCTATCACTAAGCTACATCCAAAGCCCTTTTTATTTTATTTTTATTTTGAGATAGGATCTCACTAAATTGCCCAGGCTGGCTTTGAATTTGTAGTCCTCCTGCCTCAACCTCCTGAGTAGCTGAAGTAGCTGGATTATAGTCATGTGCAACCATGTCTTAGCCTCCTGAGTAGTTAGTATTATCGGTGTGCACCTCTGCAGCATTTTTAAATGAAAAAATTTTTTAAATAAAAAAATTTCTAATTTTTTTATTTTAAAAAAGGGGGGGCATGTCAAGCCTTTCATTTGCATTTTTCCATCTCAGGTTTTTTTTTTTTTTTTTTGTGAGCTTTTGAATATTCACACATTTAAATAGTACACAGCATTTTAAGAATTCCTTGTCTTTTTTTTTGTTGTTGTTCTTGGCAGTACCAGGGATTGAAACCAGGGCCTGGCACATGCTTTTTTAAATTTATTTTGATAACAGTCTCACTAAGTTGTCCAGGCTGGTCTGGAACTGGCAGTTCTCCTGCCTAGCCTCCCAGATAGCTGGATTTATAGGTGTGCACCAGCATGCCTGGCTTATCTTTTTTCTTAATGCTATTCTTTGTTCTCTTAGGACTTTGTGCACATTAAATATTATTAAGAAAGCCTCACAAGCCTCACAATTAAGAAAGCCCCAAATAGATTTAAGCATATAAGGCTTAGTATATATAACAGGTTTTATGTTAGTTTTTTCACTTGTGCTATCAAAAGACCTAACAAGAACAATTTAGAGGAGAGAGAGTTTATTTGGCTCTCATAGTTTGAGAGGTCTCAGTTCATGGATGGCAGACTCCATTGCTCTGGGTCCAAGTGAGGCAGAACATCAGGGCAGAAGGATGTGGAGGAGGAAGGGCATCTCAGGACATGATAATCAGGAAGCACAGAGAGAGCTGAGCCCTGAGCTTCAGGGACAAAATATATACCCTGAAGGCATGCCCCCAGTCAGCAATACCCTACCTACCTACATTTACCACCTGGTTAATACATTTAAGTGGATTAATATATTGATTAGGTTAAGGCTCTCATAACCCAATTGTTTCACCTTGAAACTTTCTTGCATTGTCTCACACATGAGCTTTTGCGGGTACACATTTCCAAACCATAACAGATGGCATTTCAGATTAGTGGCAAGTTGAGGCCAGGGAAGAAGGCACAACTGTTTATATTATTGCACAAGGCCAGTGTAGCAGCACCAGAAGGTATAGGAATGAAGACAGTCCATTCCTGTTTGCGACTGAAAACACAGAGCCCTTACTCTTTGCCAGTTTGTCCAATCATAGAGGTCTCAATTTGTCACATCAACTGCTGTAGGCCCACCTTGATTAAAACTTCCTTTTCCATTTTCTGTGTATCTAGCTGGAGTTCTTTAGGCACAGCATAGTTATATTGGATCTTCAGCATAAAGCAAATAGGTGGAACGATGAGGAGGGAACAGAAAGGTTAAGAACATGTTGAAAGGCCATAGGCTTAGTAGGCCTGTCCTTTTGCTTGCTTACCCCTTTTTCCCACATCCTGCAGAGGAACTAACAAAAGCATTGCACCTGTGCTGGATACTCATGACAGTTTCTCTGTGATCCTTTATTAATTTATTTTTTTCATTTTCATTACATTTCATTTGCATTTTTCCATCTCAGTTTTTTTTTTGTGAGCTTTTGAATATTCACACATTTAAATAGTACACAGCATTTTAAGAATACCTTGTCTTTTTTTTTTTTTTTCTTGGCAGTTCCAGGGATTGAAACCAGGGCCTGGCACGTGCTTTTTTAAATTTATTTTGATAACAGTCTCACTAAGTTGTCTCAGGGCCTCATGCATACTAAGCACTCAATCACTGAACAATATAACTAGCCCTATTTTGTATTTTATTTAGAGACAGGGTCTCACTGAGTTGCTTTAGCGTTTTGCTTTTTGCTGAGGCTGGCTTTAAACTCGTCATCCTCTGAGCTTCAGCTTACCAAGCCATTGGGATTATAGTGCCACTGCACCAACAAGAGATCATTTTCTTGCTAACAGAATTTTCCAGGTTGCAAGAGTAATGTTTTTAGATTAATATGGACATAAAGGGGAGGTCATATGTCTTAGAAGTGTAAGATAATGTCAATAGCTATTTTATGTTAATTTAAATAATCCCTTCAAATCTTTGGGAAAAATAAGCACCGGCATTGAAATAGGGCAAAGTTAAATAGATGCCTGTCCCTCTGTTTTGTGTTTTTATTAAACTCACTAAACTTTGCCAAAATTTTTACTGCTAGGAAATCCATCATAGTGTTTCCAAGTGCTACTTCTGGAAATGCTTTTGAATTTTCTTTTTTTAGTAACATAACCCCATTATTTTGTTTTTATTTTATACTAGAGATTGAACTCGGGGCCTCATGCATGCTAAGGAAGCACTCTATCACTGACCTACATCTCCAGCCTCTGCCCACTTTTTTTTACATAGGGTCTTGCTAAATTGCTGTGACTGGCCTCCAACTTGGCAGTCCTCCTATCTCACCCTCCCAAGTCACTGGGATTACAGGAGTGTGCCACTGCACCTGGCTAACCCCAAGGATTTTAAGTGACTGAAATTTGCTTTGCTTTGGTTTGGCTAGGGGAAGTGATTAAAAATTATAGTTTCTTGGGGCTGGGGATGTGGCTCAAGTGGTAGCACACTCGCCTGGCATGCGTGCGGCCCGGGTTCAATCCTCAGCACCACATACAAACAAAGATGTTGTATCTGCCGAAAACTAAAAAATAAATATTAAAAATTCTCTCTCTCTCTCTTTTCTCTCTCTCTCTCTTTAAAAAAAATAAAAATTACAGTTTCTTAATATTATTACAGGTTTTTTGTCTTAAACAATGAAGCTGGGCTATTGGAATACTTTGTGAATGAACAGTCTAGAAATCAAAAACCCAGAGGTACTTTGCAGCTTGCAGGAGCTGTAATATCACCCAGTGATGAAGACTCTCACACTTTTACTGTTAATGCCGCCAGTGGGGAGCAGTATAAACTGAGAGGTACGACTGTGATATGAGAATTAATACTGTGATTTTCTTCTTTCCTTGAGAAGTTGGTGTACTTACCTGCTTTTATTTGGATTTTAGAAGTAGAAACTACTGTCATTGGTAATATAGACACAATGTTCTGGGTCTTGGAACTGCTCTTGAGAATTTATGAATCTGTTTCAGTATATAACTTTTTTCAAAGTGGGCCAGTGGTCATGTCTTTTTAGGATTGTATCCTCTCAAAAACTCTGTGCAGACAAAACGCTGATTACTGAGAAATCTAAATAATATTTTAATGTCTGCCTCAGAGGTGTTTTTGCCCCTTTACTTGATTTCATTTGTATACCCTCTTTGCAGTTTTTGTGACTAATGTATATAGTTGGTATTTATTAAAATGTCTGTATTCATTAAAATAAAGCATAATTTCTGTTTAGATATTTTAATTCGTGTAGAAATTTGTGTTTTTTCATTTAATAAATACACAAAGTATAATGGTAATGCTAAGATCTGAAAGTATTAATGATACCTCAAATCCTTAATAAAACTTATTTCTTTAATTAAGAACATTAAGAACATTTTATTGTAAGAAACCTAAGTCAGTCTCATAACCCCACCTAGCTCCATGTACACATGTGCTTTATCTTCCTTATGAAATTTCTACACTTAGCTACTATTTTCCCTAACAAGGTTGATGATTTGAGCTCTTTCCTGTTTTCCTCTAGTCAGGGAGGAAAATTTGATCTAGGGAGAGTGGAACCAATCTTTGCTTTTTAATCATCTGTTCTTTAGTTGTGGACAATTATATTCTGAAATAAAAATAAAAGGAAATAACTTAACACTTTTTTTAATCAGCCACAGATGCTAAAGAGCGACAACATTGGGTTAGCAGACTTCAGATATGTACACAGCACCACACTGAAGCCATTGGAAAGGTATGTGGATTTATAAACAGTATCAATGCACAAAATGGGAAAAGAGTGTTGTTGTCCTTTTTATCTTTAAACTGAGATACTATTTACATACCATCAAATGTATCCTTTTAAAAAGTAGAATTTCATGGTTTTGGTATATTGACCAATGTTGCAGTCATCTAATTCCACAACATTTCCATAACCTACTACAAAAACTCATACCCACCAGAAGTCCTTATTCAGCTTTTCCCAAGTCCTTGGCAAACACTATTCTGTTTCCTGTTTCCATGGATTCTATATAAAGGGAATTATACAAAATATGGCTTATTGTGTCTGGCTTTTTACCCTTGGCATAATGTTTTCAAGATTCATCTACACTGTTGCATGTACTTTGTTCTTTTTAAAAAGTGAATAATATTCCATTTTATGGATGTAACATTTTGCTTATCCACAAGCCAGCCAATGGAGATTTTAGATTGTTTCCATTTGATAGATACTATGAACTGCCAACATTTGTGTTCAGGCTTTTGGGTGAACATATGATTTCCTTTCTCTAGAGTATGTATGTAACAGTGGAATTGCTGAATTGTGTTACTTCTAACTTTTTGAAGAACTGCCAAACTTTTTAAAACACAGCACACCATTTTACATTGCCAACAATGTATGAGGGTTCCAGTTTATCCACATTCTTGCCAATACTTGTTATTGTTCTTTACGAATGAAAAATTACAGTCACCCTAGTAGGTATAAGTAAAGTAGCCTCTTATTGTGGTTTTGATTTCATTTCCCTAGTGACTAATCATGTTGAACATCTTTTCATTTGCTTATTTGTCACTCATTCATCTATCTTCTTTGGAGTATTTTTTAAATTTTTGTAAGGTGAAAATAAGTCCTAGTACTTGACATCTGAAATTAGAGATGTCTGAAAAGTAATATATGGACAGTGTGTGTAAAAGATTCAATACTTAGGTGATAACTTGACTGTTTTTTCTTTTCCATTCTTCCTTATGTTTTGCTCTACTAACTGATTTTTAAAATTGTTTGTAATTTAGGTCTGTAGTCTATTTTTCAGGAAATCTGACATAATAGTTTTTCTTATATACTACAAAATTCTACTTTTTAGTGATGACCAGAAAGCCCTAGTTTGTTCCAGAGAAACGTGCATGTTTCATCAGATGTATTAGATTACATATTGTTGAGTACCGTGTTTGTATTAATCATGATGCTTAAAAATCTGAAATCATAAAAAATTTGTTATTCTAATATACTTATAAAATGTGAAAAAGTTATTTGAGGGTATAAAACTGGAAAATTTCTGGGTAAATTTCCAGTTTACTGTGGGATATGTGAAATGCTTAAATTTTTGTCATCTTCTGAAATGTTCTTTTGTCAATTTTGAATTTAATTTTTAAAATTGTTCATGTGTAAACCTCAAGTATATGGTAGTTTGATGGTTAAGAAGCCTAAATTGGAGGAAAAAAAGAATTATTTTCCTTTGTCTAACAGAATAATCCTCCTCTGAAGTCACGGAGCTTCTCACTTGCATCTAGTGGTAGTTCTCCTATATCCCAGAGGAGACCAAGTCAAAATGCCATTTCTTTTTTTAATGTTGGACATTCCAAACTGCAATCGGTGAGCAAAAGAGCTCACTTAACTCCAGACCATCTTGTGGAAGTCAGAGAAGTAAGTATGAATTAAAATCAAGCTTAAAATGCAAAATGGTATACTGCCTGCTTGATTTTGTCACAGAATTTTTTTTTTTATATACTCTATTTTTGTCTTCTGGGGCCCTTGTTATTTTTCATTTAGTATGCTAAGATAATTCAGTAATTAATATTCTGATTATATGCAGTATCCCAAATTTTCTATCAGTTATGTGCATTTTTAAAACGTCTTTCAGTTCTCAAATAAAAGTGGACTCTTTGAACCCACAGGTACTAAACAATTGAGTTACATCCATAGCTCTTTTTATTTTTTTTATTTTAAGACAGAGTTTCACTAAGTTGCTTAGGGCCTTGCTAAAGTTGCTGAGGCTGACTTCAAACTTGTAATTGTCCTGCTTCAGCCTCTCAGACCACTGGGTTACAGGCATGCTCCAATGCGTCTGGCCTAAAAGTAGACTGTGAAAATTAATAATCAAGTAAGCTTTTTACTTGCCTGTGTGTGGTTGGGTCTTTGTCCTTGAGTCCTATTGCTTATAGCTTCTTTTCTATGAAGGCTTTAATCAACTGATCTTCTCTTTTATGCTCTAACGATTGCTTTGTTATTCTCACTGGTGCAGTGGTAATTTCTTAAAATATCCACACTACAGGGTCCTATGTCTTTAAATATACTTTTCATATCAACATGTTAATATTTAACATGTCACTTTTTGTGTATAGAGAGTATATCCCCAGAGTTTAACAACTACCTCTTAGGGAAGGACAACTATTACCTTACGAACTTGACTAGTTTAATGGTAGCCTTTCCCTGAAGTATGGCTCTAGTTATTATTTCTAGGACTTGGGTGGTGACCATTGCTTGACAATCTCTGTGACATTACCACCCCTCAACTCCATACATACATAAAAAAGTCTTAGGTGAATGCCTGTGTCTTCACTAAAGTGGTACTTTTGCATTTAAAAACACAACAGGTCAAACTTCAAGATTATGAGTGTACTGGGAACATTTCTATATGCTAATGGAATAATTCTGTGTCTGAAAAAACAATCTTTTTAGTGTGTTTACACCATTTTTGAGTCCTCCATACCATTGTTTTTTTCTTTTAAAACATAGTTTATTGCTGGATTATTTAAAAACCATCACAGGGGCTGTGGCTGTGGCTCAGTGGTAGCGCACTTGCATGGCATGTGTGAGGCACTGGGTTCAATTCTCAGCACCACATATAAATAAGTAAAGGTCTATCAACAACTAAAAAAAAAATTTTTTTTAAAAATCACTAATAAAAAAAAACATCACAGCCTAGTCTCTAGAGGCATGAAATTTTTTAGTCTTGTTTATGATGGCATCTGTTCAAGAATCTATTTTCAGTTTGTGGCTTAGATGTATTTCATTGTGGGAACTATAAGTTCTGTATGAAGGTGTGAGTTTCTGAGCTTATCTGAAATAGTTTTTATCTAAGACAATGACTGAAGATATTTGTGTTAACCAGGCATGGTGGGCCATGCCAGTAATCCTAGCGACTCAGGAGGCTGAGGCAGGAGAATTGAGAGTTCAAAGCCAGCCTCAGCAACTTAGCAAGGCACTTAGCACTCAGCGAGACCCTGTTTCTAAATAAAATACAAAACAGGGCTGGGGATGTGGCTCAGTGGTTAAGCGCCCCTGAGTTCAATCCCCAGTAACAATAAAACAACAAAAACAGATTTATATTAAGCTAAAACTGTAGATCAGCTTAAGTAAACTGAGACAACTTTTTAAATTTGCAGGAAATTTGGAAAAATAATATAGAATTTTTGTATGTTCTTTATCCAATTGTCTGTGATATTACTCTCTTAAGTAACTAGAATATAATTATCAAAATCTGGAAATTATATTAACATAATACTATTAATTATGGTCCTTACCCAAATTTTGGCAGTTTTTGTACTGATACTTTTTTCTTCTGGTTCTGGATCTTGTCCAGGATCCTGCTTTATATGTCATTATTATTTCTGTTTAGTCTCCTTCAGCATGCAATTATTTCTTAATCATGATCTTGACACTTAGGAAGACTTAATTTTTTTTTTTTTAATGGTACTGGGAATTGAACCAAGGGGTACTCTATCACTCACTTACGCTCCCCACCAGTCTTTCTTATATTTTATTTAGAGACAGGTTTCACCAAAAAGCTACGACTGGCCTTGGACTTGAGATCCTCATGTCTCAGCCTCTAAAGTACCTGGAATTATGGGCATGTGCCACTGTACCCAGCTGATCTTTTTTTTTTTCCCTTGAATTTGAAGTTGTATAATACTTTCTTGTGATTTGAATGAGATTATACATTTTGGGAAAGAATGCCACAGAAAAGATGTTGTGTCCTCAGTATGTCATATCAAAGAGTCATGATGTTGCTATGTCTTCTTACTGGTTATGTTGGCCTCAGTCACTTGTTTAGGGTGACTTCTATTCACCAACAGTTGCCATCTTTCCCTTTGTAGTTAATATCTTGGGGAGGAGATATTTTGATACCATGCAAATTTTGTTTCTCTTCTAAAAAGTGTAGAAAACTTTATATTAAACTGACTTAAGGTTCTAGGAAACAGTTCTCAAACTTTTTGGTTTCGGGATCCCTTTCATTCTTAAAAATTATTGAGGACTTCCAAGAGTATTTGTTATATATAAGTTAAGTTTATTGATATATTAGAAATCAGAACTGAGAAATTTTAAAAGTTTTATTATTTTGAACTATTGGAAGCCCATGTGTTAATATAAATAATGTTTCATGCCAAATAATGATCTTTTGCCAAAACTAACAAAATTATTACTGAAAAGAGTGGATTGTTTTTATACTTTTCCAATCTCTTCGATATCTGATTTAATACAACACAGTAGAATTCTCATATCTGCTTGTGCGCTCAATCTATTGCCATTTGTTTTTTTGGTTGAAATTTATGAAGAAAATTTGACATCATATGTGTTAGAGAAATAAGGGATGTTTCTGTAGTTTTTTCAAATAATTTTGGTTATTTATTGAAAGTGCACCAAAACTCGACAACTGATAATTTCTTAAATGTTAGAGGCAATGTGAAATCTAATAAATGTAAGTGATTTTTTTTTTTCTGTTCTATAACATGCAAGTCCACTGATCTGTCCTGTACCTTGAATAGATCTTTAAGCTGTCCATGATTTTCTAATAACATTTATTGGTCATTTGGGAGATACTAATTTATAGTCAGGTCTGGCAAATGTTGATCCATTTTGTCATTATACACGGTCTAAAATTCATAATAACATCCTCATTAGTCTTATTAGAAAAAACTTTTAAGTATTGGGAAGCTATCAAACCTATGGTGGCAGACACAGGATTTCCAAAATTCTAATTTTCATTTTAAAGCTTAAATTTTATAATTAGAACAAATAGAGTCAGTTGTCTTTTCTTTGGAAATGATAAGCTCATTTTGTTAAGTTTTGAAAAAATAGCTATTTTAGTTACCCCCAAGTTTGAATAGCCAGATTTTCTGTTAGTCATTCTTTCACATAAAAATGTTAATCTGTGGAAGGGGGGCGGGAGAAACTAGTTCAGTTTGCAACTCAGGCACAGAAGTGCTTTTTCTCTAGGCAATCTTTCTACTTTGGTATGCAACAGAAATACTTTATGAATACTTGCCATTTTTCACAGTATTTACTTTAAAAATGTGTACTCGAGTCAAGATGTAGTAAACCTGGTGATTTTTACTGCTTTTTCAAGGCCTTTTTCTGTTCTCGGGGATTGAAATCAGAGACTCTCTACCACAGGTCACTCCTAGTCCATTTTTCATTTTTTATTTTGAGATAGGGTCATCCAGTTGCCAAGTCTGCCTTCAAACTTGCCATTCTTCTGCCTCAGCCTCCCAGGTAGCTGGGATTCCAGAAATGTGCCATTGTGTCTCGCAAAACTAGCTTGCTTTCTGTGAGTGCACAGTAGTGAAGGATACAGTGATCCCTTATAGGGTTGGTGCGACCACCTTGATTCTCACTAATCTTCCACTGTTTTTACGCCCATTGCTTTTGCACCATCAGTGCAAATATTACCATATTTTAAAAGGTAAATAACTTATTCAAATTATTATGAACATAGTTTTGACTTCACCTACTCTGTGGATCTGCAGAACATACTTTGAGAATTCCTGTTTTACAAATATCCAGCTCCAGGAGATTGTAATGCAAAAATTTAATATGATTCAGAATGAGTTTAAACAAAATCTTTTTTTAAAAAAAATATTTTTTGTTGTAGTTTTACACAATACCTTTATTTTATTTATTTTTATGTGGTGCTGAGGATCGAACCCAGCACCTCGCAGGTGCTAGACGAGTGCTCTACCTCTAAGCCACAACCCCAGCCCTTAAACAGAACATTTTAATCCAAGTCCCTGCATAAGTCCATTGTTAGATTGTAAGTAACAGGAGGCAAAAATAATTGACTCATGGAGAAAAAGTTATATTGTGCTTGATATCAGATAATATAAAATATTTACCCAATTAAAATGGTCTTTTTATTATCTGCTATTTACTGTTAGTACTACTTACTGTTTCACTTTTGTTATTCAGTGCACGTTTCATGCTAGGTTTATCCTAGCCCATAGTAGCTAAAATGACATTTTTTAAAAATATACTTTTTTAGTTGTAGATGAGCACAATACCTTTATTTTGTTTATTTTTTTGAGGTGCTGAGGATCGAACCCAGTGCCTCACACATGCAAGGCACATGCTCTACCACTGAGCCACAACCCCAGCCCTAAAATGACAATTTTAATAAGTTAGACGTTAACACACAGTGATTAAAATTATGGGCCTAATCTGGTTTTCAGTCAAGCTAGATGCTATCTGATGATGTAACACTCTCTCCATATTGCCATATGTAGCAACAAAATTCAGGTTGACCAGGTTTTCAGCATTCCTGAAATTCTCTCTCTTTTCAGAAACTGGTTTTATAGTTCAGGAATAATCACTAATACAGTTTCACAGATTACTTTTCCACTTCTTTGTAAATATATAATCAGTTTGCTTTTTTGTTTTATAGAGAGCCATTACCAAATTTTAATATTTATACTTTCTTGCATCACTTCTAAAATCAGTACTATCAGGTGGCTTTTTTGAGCTATTTGCAAAAAGAAACACTCTTTTTCTTCTTTCAAGTGTTTTTGTATTGTGATTTCTGATTATTTATGTCATGAATATCTTAGTTATGATTTTTTCCCTTTATTCATCTTTTATTGACTTTTATAACAGAAAAGTATACAGAACATAAGTGACTCATAAAAATATAGATATGTTTTGCTTGCTTTTGAAATTTCTAAAACTATAATCATACAGTATATATTACTTTGGGCACATCTTCTATTTGGTTTACATTATATATTTGAGATTTACTTATGATGTTGAACATAGCTATTCCTTTCTTTTCATTACTACATAATGTTTACTACGTGAATATGCTGTAATATTTTTTTCCATTCTAGTGTTGATGAACATTTGAGTTCATGAACATATATATGTGTATCTGTTGGTTACATACTCGAGTATAGTTGTTAGATTATGAATTGTATTTATTTAACTATGGTATATAACTATGGTACATGTTGCCAAACTATATTGAAAATTGGTTATACTGGTTCATAAGTTTGAAGTATGAATAGTCCAGTTTTTTTGTAAGTGATGTTGGAAATTGAATCCAGGGCTAGTATGCTAGGCAAGTGTGCTAGATAAGTGCTCTAATACTGAGCTAGCTTCCCAACCCCATTAGACCCAAAATTTATTTACAAGAACATTTACACACAAAGTGTGTGTGTCTGTGTGTCCATGTATAAGTATGTTTATATGGATATCTTTAAACTCATACTTCTCTTTTAAAAACTCTTTCTTTTTTTTCCCCCCCCGTGAATGGCAAATGCTTGAACCTGAACTATGGCACATGTTTTTCAGGTCCTCTTCCATGCATGATTGATTTGCGTGGTAGGATTAGTTTGCATCTCTTTCTCTAGTCCTCTGATAAATAAACTGTATTAAAAATCATCTGGAACAGCAGAGACACTGAGAGCTAGGAGTCTCTCTACTATAGAGTTTCTATGTGAATTAAGCTAGTGGCCAAAGGATGGGCAATTGAGAACTTTCTGCTTATAATTCAAAGTATTTAAGCATTATAAATTTGGTTTTCATCTAAAAAATTGGGTTTCTCAGCAGTCATTGTTATTCCATTGGCTATGTTTAAAAAAGTAGACAAGACTCCTAATCAAAGCAGAGTGTATTAAATTCCTTTGACGCGAAAAGCTTATACCCAGTACTTTTGCCAAAATTCAGCCTAATGGGGCCCAAAAATTAGGTTAGGAAAGAGGAAACAAGTAAACAATCATGTTCTCATTGCAGGTTCAAATTAAGCCTCATCAAAGGTGTAGTGGAAATGGCTGACAGACGCTATTGGAAATTAATTTTACTTTGGTTTTAGTTAGTTTGTTTTTTGCAGTGCTAGGGTTCAAACTTAGGGCCTCACATGTGCTCTTCCACTAAACACCCCCATCAAATACTTTGAATGAAGTATTTGATCCTGCTATTAAAAATGTCCTTTTGGGGCCTGGGGCTGTGGCTCAGTGGCAGAGTGCTTGCCTAGCAGGTGTGAGGCACTGGGTTCAATCCTTAGCACTACATACAAAAAAATAAGCCAATAAAATAAAGGCATGCTGTCCATCTACAACTACAAAAAATATTTTTTTGATGTTTTTTTCTGATGACTTGTACAAATTTATACTGATAATAAAAAGTGGCAAGACCTTTGGGCTTTGTTGCTTCTGGAGAAAAAGTACAGTAACCAAAAGTCATAATCTTTTTTTTTTCGTTTGATAAATAACCGACCATTAAATACTCATTAACTGGAAATAGCCTAGCAAACTTAAAAATAGATTTCTCAGCCTAATATGTCCTAAAACTGCCTCAGAAGCTAAATATGATAATTAAAATGAAAGGATACATATTTCACAGAAATTATGACTGTTATTCTCCTTAGATGATGTCTCATGCTGAAGGACAACAGAGAGACTTAATTAGACGAATTGAATGCCTTCCTACTTCTGGTCTTCTGAGTTCCTTGGACCAGGATCTCTTAATGCTCAAAGCTACTTCCATGGCAACCATGAACTGCTTAAATGACTGCTTTCATATTCTCCAGTTGCAGCATGCATCACATCAGAAGGGTTCATTGCCTTCAGGTAAGTTATAGATTAAAGGTAATCCTAACATTGAGGGCCAAAACCTGGAGAGGACTACATCTATTATTGTTCTCACTCCATAAAATCTTTAAAAAGAAAAGGAAACCAGTGAACCTCTTGTTTTTTAGTTACTACAGTAACATACATCCTCATTGTGCCATTGGCTGAATCTGAAATGATTTTAGGTCTAATGCTTAGTAGCCCTGAATATTTCTTTAGAGATCTCAAGTTCCACATGTCAAAAACTAAACTCAAAACCCTTAACTCTGTATTTCTGTTAAAATTGCTGATATCACTATATTGTTCATTCAGTTGAACAAAGTAGAAAGATTGGGTTTATTTCTCAAGTTT
This sequence comes from Marmota monax, assembly GCF_021218885.2. Taxonomy (NCBI): domain Eukaryota; kingdom Metazoa; phylum Chordata; class Mammalia; order Rodentia; family Sciuridae; genus Marmota; species Marmota monax. The sequence goes on along the minus strand of NW_026693473.1, from coordinate 6,625,031 downwards.
TGATTTAGTACACTAATCATTTTTTATGCATATGTATGTAAATATTTATCAGTCACCTTTTAGATAGAAAATTAATATACATCTAGTATTTTAGAGCATCTGTTGAAATTCATTGTATTGGGAAAAAGAATATTATTTCATAGAGTATAAAAATGTTTTAATAAGTAACATTTATCTTCTATCAATGAAATGAATCAGCCTATCACATCATATTAATAATGAAACTTAGAATTAAAAACTCATTATTCCAACTAATCCCCTTACTTATAAAAGGTATTTTAGAAAGTCAGCAAGTTTCTGCTCAGGAAAATGTTTACTTTAGTCAAATGCATAATGTGTGGATTCTATCTTATGTGCCTAAATTCAGCATTTCCTAGCCAATAAACTATTTTAATAACAATTGTAAGTGTAGGTGAGGTCACTGTTGGAGAGGCAAATAAGTCCTGTATGTTTCCGTTAAGAACTCATAGTTCAATTGGGAAAGAAACATGCAAACAGTAACTGTAAAATAGTATACAAAGTGCTACTGACAATAGGAACAAAGTATGTGAGAAAATAGATGTATAGGCAAATATTTCTGATAGAAAAAGGTCTGGAAAAGCCATAAAGAAGCTACAAAGACCAGTTAATTTAGGATTGAGAGAGATAGGTAAGAAGACATTCCAAAGACAGAGAAGAACCTAAATTTGAATGGTAAATGTGGAGTGGTGCCTTGTAGAAATTGTTAGTAGTTAGTATAAATTTTATACTGTTATAAAGCAATGCACTCATTATAGAAAATTTACAAACTACCATGTAGTTCAAAGAAAAAAAAAAAAAGACATGTATTTTCTTTACCAACCAGAAACCACCACTGTTAATATAATAAAATAACCTCTTTCCCCAAGGTTTTCTTTTTATTTCCTATTTTTTATGTTACACACTTGGTCTTAGAAAATATATATGTTTGTGACTTATATTTTTTACCTAATATAAAAAATATTTTCCAAGTTTTTACCTGTTTTTAATAAGTAACATTTATTGGCTGCATTATATTCCTTAGGGACAGATGTATTTTGTTTAACTTACCTATTCCCCTATGTTGAATATTAGAAGGGTTACCTTGATCTATGAAATTTGGTTTAATTCTAGTTAGTAATACTTTGGCTAGGAAAATGAAAAAGTATATTTCCAGTCTATGCTACTTAATTTTAAAATAAAATCAAGTAGCTCAGTGCTAGGTATTGAATTAGATGCTCAATAAGTACTTGATTAAATTCTGTATAATATTAAAAATTTATAAAAATTTTATTTGTGTGATTAAATTAACCCATTTGTTTCATTGTCCCAGATGTGAAACACATACAAAAAAATATAGTATCTAATATAATTATGTAACATTATTATGTAATAACAATATCACTATAATGTAATAATATTAATTAACATAATAATGTATATAAACTCTAGATTATGATTTCCAATCTATTTTAATACACCAGTGTCAATTTTGTTGAAATATTTGCAGAATTGAAAATTTGGGACTTAAACAGGTTTAATATTCAACCTTATTTAATATACGCTCTTGTTTTTAAATGTTTCCTTCATGATCAACGAAGCATTTCTAATATAAATTTGGATTTTTTAAAACACAAAAGTGTTTAAAAGTGAAAATTGTTTTCATGCATCACAGTGTTTTCGAACACAGGTTTGTGGATATTTGGTGGGATTTAATTAATTGGCATTGATATCTCTCAATGTAAATTGCCATCTTTTCCAAGTTAGGTCTGTAAGAATTTATTCTTAAGTTACTTGAGAATGAAATATAACTTGAAAGAAAAGTTAATTACCTCCTTTTCACTCTTTTTTTTTTTTTGGAGAAAAAGGACAAAGTAGTTTTATTGTTCTGCTGGCAAAGGAGAAATACAGGAAACTCCAGCCCCAGAATCTGTGATTCTCTCTATTCAAATTTTGAGATGGCAAGAAAAATAAAATCTAAGTTTAATGTTTAGTTTGCTAAGGGTTTTGTTTGTTTGTTTTTATTTACTTAAAAACAGAAATTTGTTCTCTCACTTCTGGGGGCCAGCCTGCAGTCGAACAAGATTGAGAGTTAAGAGAATTTTCCCATGCCTCTCTTCTGGTGATGGTAATTGGCAGACTTTAGTATTCTTTGGCATGTAGAATTTTCACTCTGACCTTCACCTTTGACACCACATGACACTCTTTCTACATTTGTCTGTCTCCAAATTTCTCCTGTTTCAGAAGTCTCGGTCCATAGACAGCTGACTTCATTGCAGGGATGGGGGGTGTCAAAATGAGGCAGAGCATTGTGGTGGAATAATGTGGTAAAGTAAAGCAGGTCAGGACATGGTCACCAAAAAGCAGCAAAAGAGCTATGTAAGCAGTAAAAGAGCTATATTAGCTATATAAGGTCTTAATGTACATTCTCCAGAGACTCAGTAGTGATCCTTGATTTAGATCATTGGTTTGAGAGCATATGATTGGTTTGATAAATAGTTTTTTATGGTTTTTCAGTCAGTTAAGTGAGCTCTTAAAATGGGTCTTTTAATTAGTTCATGTGTGTTTTATTTTTCAGAAGTAAACACATCTGAATATGGATATTAAAAATAAACATTTTGCTGGGCGTGGTGGCATATGCCTGTAATCCCAGCTGCTCGGGAGGCTGAGGCAGTCTCAGCAACTTAGTAAGGCCCTGAGAAACTCAGTGAGACTCTTATCTCTAAATAAAATACAAAAATGGGCTGGGGATGTGGCTCAGTGGTTAAGTACCCCTGGGTTCAATCCCCAGTACCAAAAAGAAAAAGAAAATAGATATTTTAAGGTAGAAACAGTGTTTGCATTTCTTTTGAATTTTATTTATGTATTTACTTACTTTTAAATTTACTTTTTGTGCATTATTAGGGATTGAAACCATGACCGTATTCATGCTAAGTAGACACTACCAGTGAACTGCCTTCCCAGCTCATTTCTTTGGAATTTTAAAACAGTCTCCCTGAACTTATCTAGAGTGTTCCTCCAATCATGAATTCCCTCAATGCCAAGTAAGACTGAATAAATCAAGATGTTCTAGTAGCCTAATGAATACTTTGTAATTAATTTTTCTGCTGAAAACTTGGGTATTGTTATAGACTGAGTAAATTCCTTGCTCTTATAAATTTTTGCTATAGTAGTGTTAGTGTCCCATATTATAGCAGTCAATAACCTAGCTTCTGTGAAACCCAGATCAGCCTCTGAAATCAAATGGAACATTTTCCATTATTGATTAGGCATAGAATCCACTTTGTTAAACTAGTTGAGGGTAACAAGAGACCTTTGAGTCATTAACAGAGAAGATGACAGGTCTCCAGATGTGACCACTGTCTTTTAGTAGGTCAGCTATTATTTATTCAGTAGAAAGAAGAGTCTTTCAGTTTAAGTTATATGGTGCTTTTTTATGATTGAAAAAATAAGGACAGTATGTGCAATTTTAAAATTAGGTCCAGGGAGTTATTTTGATTGGTTATAAAATTGCAATCCCAAATGGAAACAAATTTTACTATTTCACAGTCCAGATGCCTGACCCTCTAATGCCTAATTGCATACTTTTTGATTACTAGAGGCAAATATTCTTATTGAGAGGCGAGTATATCAACTGGTTGGGAATATACTTCATGATTCACAGACTTAGCCAGGAAGTGAATTCAGTCCTATTCAGGGTTGATTTCTTTTAAATAGTATCTGATTTCGAGTTGTCAGTTGCTGTGTTGTAAAATATCCAATCATGGTGCTCATGCTAATGAGATCCAAGTCACTGTCTTTCAGGGTCATTTAACAGGTTGAATTGCTTTTAGTCTTGTAGGCTCAAAAAACAGTTGTTTATTAAAATCCATATCTGCTGAACTTTCCAGATTATGAGCAAGTTTCAGGAAAAATTTTCTCTTACCTCATCAGGAACGACAATCGAGTGGTTAGAACCAAAGGTACCTTTATCAGACCACTATAAAAATGGAGCGGATCAACCATTTGCAACTGAGCACAGTAAGCCTGTGGCAGTCCCAGAAGAGCAATCTGTTGCAGAATCTGGACTGTTAGCAAGGGTAAGGTAATATAAATATATGGTTTTGATGTGTTAAAAAAAAAAATCAGGAATCCCTGAAAAGAATCAGTTTTCTCTTTGTTATTAAAGCATTTGAGTCAATATAACACTTGCAAATTCTAAACATTATTGTTCTACTTTAAACTGCATGTGCTTCAGAAGAGGTCTCTTATATTAAACTTGAACATATTGTATTTTCCAGGTTAAATTATATATCCTTTTTAGTTTTGGTTTAATTTTATTTGATAAAAATATATTTTTAAAATTCAAATTTTGCATGCTTTTCTTTTTCTAGAAAATAAGTTATATAATTATTTGCATAGTATTTATCTCTTATTTCTTACCCATTATCTTAGCTTAACATTGTTTACTAGATGTTTACTATTATATTTATAAACTTAAAAGTTTACTACTATAGTAAGCTTTTTGATAGCATTTTATCAAACCAGTTGTTTTAAAATTACTCTACTTAAAATAGTACATGTCAGGGTTTAATATTTTAAAAAATTTTTCATTGAATATTTCTCAGAAGCCAAAGAGTATTAGTATATTCATAGATCTTCCACTATTATAAATCATATTATTATTTTTTTGCCTGTTATTTTTATGGCCACTGTAATCACGTAGATAATTTTATTTTAAGCTATTTTTACTTGACTCTCTTAAACATTTTTTCATGTGGTTCTGGCCCATAGAATTAAAGTTTGAAAGGTTATGAAATAGGCTGTTGAGTTAATGTCTCTATTGGCAAATAACTAGTTTGTTATTCTTTGTTATTATAAATAGCACTTTTTTATCTTGTTTACTTTTTTTTCCCCCTTCCCCTTTCTTTGGATTATTTTCTTAGGTTGTGTCTCAAGTAGAATTACTGAGTCAAGAGTAATGTGTGGTTTATGGTTATTTATATATTAGTAAATTTCTTTGTAAAAGAAATACATGACATGGGGACTTGCAGAGCTGGTAAAGGCATTGATTTGATGAGGCAGGCAGTGGAGGCAGAGTAGGCAGAGAAGCAGGAAAAAGAAGTAATGCATGAAATGTTTTTTTTTTCTGTAAAACTTTTTAAAAATAAGTTGAGTCAAGCAGTTAACTAGTATTTATTAAGCTATCAAGTATATGACAAGTCCAATGTTAAAAAATGAAGGAGAAGCAAAATATAGAAGATAGTTCTTTTACTGAAAAGATTTGTAATCTGCTTAGAGTCCTAACATGTATACACTGAGACTATAATATGAAGTAGTACTTTTTTCCTTAATTGATATGGTTGAGGCCATTGGGATATAGGCATTCAGAGAAAGAAAGACATATTGCATAGATTAGATGAGAAAAGCCTTGGAGACCAAGTGGGAAAGGAATTGGGCATTTGAAAGGAGACAGGATTTGAAGAGAGGAAGAGTAAGGGGAATCTCAAAACAGGGGAATAACACATGCAGGAATACTGCAGCATGTTTTTAATTTCCTGGCGGTTTTGAACTCACGATATGCTATTTTCAGACATGTGCCAATTAATTAATTAACCACTTAGCTTCAGTTTCCTCATCTGTAAAGCAGGGATGATAATAATAATACCTTATAAAATTGTGACAAGGAAGCTAGGCCTGGTGATGGATGCCTGTAATCCCAACTCTTTGGGAGGCTCAGGCGGGAGGATTGCAAATTCAAGGCCTGCCCAGGCAACTTAGCAAGACCTTGTCTCAAAAGAGAAAATTAAAAGGGCCAAGGATGTAGGTTAGTGGTAGAGAACTCCTGTACCAGTTCAATCCCTAATACCATGGGGGGTTGGGGGAAGTGATGAAGATAAAATGAATTTAGCAGAGCATATAACTTATGGGATATGGTCACTGTGTTGTCGGAGTTTACATTCATGTTGCACTCCAATGGGATGATACTCCCTGGAACACTGCTCCATAGAATACAGTGTAAATTGTGCTTCCAAAGAATATGAAAATCTTGCAGAAGAATTGAGTCATAATGGATAGATAGTGGGGTTATGGGCACAGGGAAGGATGTGATATGTAAGACTGCTATATGAAATTAAAGTATATGGTGAAATTAAAGTGTGATAGAAGGCTATGGAAGTATAAATGAAGACCGATGGATAGGCATTGTACGTTTCAAATGAAAATAAATTTGACTTGTGATTGACTGGATTGGATCAAAGACAACTCCAGGTTTTTGAACCTAAGTGACAAGATAGAATTGTGGTACTATTTACAAAGCTAGAAATTAAGAAGAAAGAGCTTTTTAAAGAGAATGTTTAATATGGTTCTGAACATATTGAATTTTACAAAGGAAGATATGTGATTGCAAATGTTTGTAAAAAGCAATTAGATGATGGAACTATAGCTTTGGAGAGAGGTCAGTACTAGAGATCTGATTATAAGTAAAAGTTAATAAACTCAGGTCAGATACTGCAGCATCTTCATTCTTCTAAAAAAGAGCACAGAGCATGTTTGTTCAGCATAGAGGCTTATGCTACAAATGGGGCACAGGGTCAGGGAGAAGAAAGATTGCTATTATTTCCAAATCTTTCAAAATTGTGCATAGAACAAGAACATAGGGTTAGGTGAAAAACATATAAGGTTAGAACCTAGGCCACAGAGTTTTTTTTTTTTTTTCTTTTTAATTTCAAAGGATATTAGATTCTACTCAGTTACTCCAGAATAGACTTTTATTGCCCAAAAGCTTCACAGATGCCTTCTTTGAAAAATAAGTGTTATATAAATTGGGGATCTACAGCACAGTAGTGGTCATTTTGCAGCTAAGTAGGAAGAATGAAGCCCATGTCAGAAATCAGGACAAAAATGAAGTTAATTTGAGTTTTGTAGACTACTATGGTTTCCCTTTGCCATGCAATCTCCAGTGCTCTGACTTCCTAGAAATTCAACAACTTTTGCTATTGTATTTGCTAACCATTGTGGGTCTGTAGGGATGTTATACATTTGACCATGTTTATTTGGTGATGTGTTTTTACCTAAGCTTTTCTTTAAGAAAGGCATGATGACCAAGAAGAGGCATTTCAAAAAGAAGGGAGAGGCTGGTGTAGTGGTGCACACATATAATCCCAGCTACTTGGCAGGAGGACTGTAAGTTCAAGGCCAGCATGGAAACTTAGCACGACCCTGTCTCCAAATTTTAAAAAAGAAGTGGTGGGTCTGAGGATGTAGCTCAGAGTTAGAATGCTCCTAGGGTTCAATCCCTAGTGTAACCAAAAACAAACAAAACAATAAAAACTTTGGATGAACTTCTAATTTCTTTTATTCACACCAAGATTTATAACTAATATTTAGTTGTTAATATAATTTCCTTTTGATTTTCTATTCTAATAAGTGAGTTTGACTATTTTCATGAGAGCTACATTCTTCTTTTTTATTTTTTTTAGTTGTAGATGGGCACAATACCTTTATTTTATTTATTTATTTTTATGTGGTGCTGAGGATCGAACCCAGTGCCTCATATGTGCCAAATGAGCTCTCTACCATTCAGGTACAACCCTAGCTCATCAAAATTATATTCTTTTGAAGAGTTATTTTGCCAGATTATATTTTCTGTAATTTAATATTATTTTCATTGGAGGAAATTCAAACCATAAATTGTAGTGTTAAAGCTATTTGGTTTTGGAGTTTTTTTGTTTGTTTTATTTTTTTGAAGCTAGGATTAGACCTAGGCCCTTATACATGCTGAGCAAATGTACTCTACCAACTGAGCTACACCCTACACCACCCCCTAAAAGTATTTGCATTATTAATCTGTGGCCTAGGTTCTAACCTTAAGTGTAAAGGTACCTTTTCAGAGGATTGGAGAACATTATTTAATAAAGACCTAGCAGGGTTTTTTCTGAGGTCTCATAATTATTTAATCCCAAATGGCAATTATATTTGGTATCCATACATAGAGAGGAAGACAATCAACTTTTCCCCATTTTATAATGAGTAAATGTTCGAGTATACTTAAACTATATTATGCAACTGATTTATCCAATATTAACAGGAAATAGTCTGACAAACTTACTAGCCATTGAAAAGATGACTTGGGAAGTCTTTGTGATCTCTTCTCAGGGTCATAAAAACAGAAGTAATTCTGACATATGGAAACAATAATTGTCTGGTCTTAACATAAGGAAATAAATTACACCATTAATTGATTTATCAGAATGTTAGTTGAAATAGATTTCCTTGGCAAAAGGGAAGTGGAAAACAAAGATAAAGGCCAAAGAATGGTCAGAAACCCATTATCTTTTAACTCTGTTACTGTGTTTTATATTTTGTTTTTAGCATCTTGAGAATATTAGATTTTTGATTTTGCATCTGAGTAAAATTGGTTTTCTTTGTCTAGCTATGCGGAACAGTTTGGTTAGGTAGCATTTGATGATGGGAGGAAAAATCAAAAGCAAAGACATTAACAAAATCATTACCTTTTAAAATTTTTCATAACTTGATACCAACTGATAACATCCTTATATAAAGCTCTCTTGCACAGAGATACTAATGAGGCTTTCCAATGAAAGATGGTACATCAACCCCACATAAACCTGTAATGTGACAGCTGATAAGATTCTATAGAATCTTAGGATGTGAAACCATTGCTTAAATAAAAATAAGTAAAAATTGTTTCTCTTAATCAGTCATTTGGAGTTAGGAGCTCCAAATTGAGAGCTAAAACATTTTCATTTTTCCAAGGGTTGTTTTTATTTTGGATGGGGGATGCTGGGGATTGAACCCAGGGCCTTGTGCAGGTGAGGCAAGTACTCTACCAACTGGGCTATATCCCCAACCCCCAAGGGTTGTTTTAGTGATCGATTGAAGAGCTGTACAGAGAATGTTTGTGGCATTATGATAGCATGAGCAACTATAGGATTTCAATATGTGGACCTAGAATTCTCTTGAACCCCAAGATTTCATCCTGACAACTTCAAGAGTGAATGAATATCAAAATACAGTTTACAGTAGAGACTTGACATGTGCTTGCAGTCATTTTATTTTATTTATGTTATGCTATTTTTACTGAGGATTGAACCCAGGGGCACTTAACCACTGAGCTATATCCCCAGCCCTTTTTATTTTTTATTTTGAGACAGGGTCCTGCTAAATTGTTTAGGGCCTCACTGAGATGCTGAGGCTGACTTTGAACTTGTGATCCTTCTGCCTCAGTCTCCCAAGTTGCTGGGATTACAGGCTGTGTGACCATGCCCAGTGCTTGCAATCATTTTAAAATTTACTTCTACACATGCTGAATCCCAGTATTATGTATAATTATAATGCACCAATAAATTCTTTTCTTTTCTTTTTTTAAAATACTGAGTGTTGAACCCAGGGGTACTTTACCACTGAGCTACATTCCCAGACCTTTTTATTTTTTATTTTGAGACAAGGTTTTCCTAATTGCTGAAGCCAGCCTTGAGCTTGTGATTCTTCGTGCTTTAGCCTCCAGAGTCTTCTGGGATCACAGGAGTGCACCACCATGGCTAGCTAAAAAATACTCTTATAGTTTTAGCTTTAAAAGAAGGAAATATTTAATTCTCAAAACTCTTAAAACTTAAATTATACATAGTGGTGAGGTCCCCAGGCAGGTAGTGAAAGCCTGAGATTCAAATGAAACATTCTTCACTCTTTTTAAAAAATTCTCTTTCTACAAAATAAATGTATTTTATATGGATGTCTATGGTAAAACCCACAAATTTTCAATTCCAGCAATAATGGGCTCTTGGAAGGAAATTTATTCCATGGCAAAATGATAGAATTTATTTTTTCAGATTATTTTTACCTATCCTTTGATTGATTTAGATTAAGTAGAAATTTCTTAAAGTCTGATGTTAAACCTTTTATTAATGGGTATTAGTAATACTAGACTTGTTCTGTTTTACATCAAGGAACCTGAAGAAGTAAATGCAGATGATGAGGTAGAAGACACCTGTGACAACAAGGAGGATGACCTGGGAGCTGTAGAAGAGCAACGCAGTGTTATCCTGCATCTCTTGTCACAGCTCAAGCTGGGCATGGACTTAACGAGAGTAAGTAATAGTATAAACTGGCTATGGAGATTGTTAAGTCAGGACCATACTGGAAACTGTTAATGTTGTCAGGGCTTGTCTTTTAGATGATTAGTTTCTTAGTCTCTTAATCAACATTCTTATTTTCATAAAAATCTAATGGTTTTTTTGGTACAGCAGGAAGTGTAATAGTAAATCCTCTTTCTGTAAAAAATAAAAGGGATCTATTGGTATACTATACTGAAAAGTCTAAGGAAAAGGATGTAATCTGCAAAAACCATAAGAAAAAAGTTGCTGAATTGGACATGACTATGTTCCAATAAAATTTTACTTTAAAAAGCAGAAGGATCTGGGTGTGGTGGTGCGTGCCTGATATCCCAGAAGACTCAGGAGGCTGAAGCATGAGGTTTATAAGTTTAAGACCAGCCAGAACAACTTAACAAGACCCTACCTCAAAATAAAAAATAAGCCAAATATGTAGCTCAGTGGTAAAGCATCCTATTGAGTCAATCCCCAGCACCCAAGGGGAAAAACAAAACAAAACAGGTCAGATTTGGCCCCAAGATTATAGTTTATAGATCTATCCTCTACAATCTTGCTAATTTAAAAGTGTGATCTAAAGGCCAGCAGTATCACCATCCCCTGGGAGTTTGTTAGAAATGCAGAATCTCAATCCCTAGTCCCAGACTTAATAGACCAGAATCTGCATCTTAATTAGATATATGATTTATATGTACATTAAAGTTGAGAAGCATTGATCTATGATTTTTAATTTTCAACCAATCTTCTTTATTCACAATTAAAATAATTAGTGTGCTTTAATTTATTTAAACAATTAATCCATAACATTAATTTTGAAAGCAAATTAGGCTTAAAGCCTATGTATCTCCATAACATTAATTCTAAAAGCAAATTAGGCTTAAAACCTGTGTATCTCAAATATTAATTACTGTGGGATTATTTACCTTGAATTACTACTGATATGATTATGCATTAATATGGAATTTCAAATTGACTTATCTGTATGTTACCCTTAAAGATTTTGTTACCCTTAAAGATAATGAAAGTTTAAGGATTATTTTCAGTGACTTGTTCATCTGAAAATGCAACTTAAATAGAAAGCATTTTGAGTTTAGCATTCACTTTAAAGCTCATAAACATCGAAAGCTTTTCTTTTTTACTTAATTTACTGTGCTTCACAGTAGGTTTTTTTTTTTTTTTTTAAATTTATTTTTATGTGGTGCTGAGGATCGAACCCAGGGCCTCACACATGCTAGGCTTTAGGTTATCACTCTATCGCTGAGCCCTAGCCCCAGCCCCTATAGTAGGTTTTAAAAGTGAACAGGTTGCTTTTCAAAGTCTACTAAGGAATAGACATTTTAGGAATTAATAAGAACTCATTAATTATTTCATTTAACCTCAGTACTTCAACTAGTATCATTTTATTCAAGAAATATCTTCATATTATTGGTCCAGCAAAGACTTTATTAGTTGTGAAATTAATAAAAATGAGTAGTCATCTGAGGGGTTTGTTTGGTATCAGTATGGTGTTTCCTATCCCTTGGTAGATTTTAGGTTTAGCAGGCATAAAAACAATGTTGAGGTTACCAAGTATAAGAACATTTGAAAAGAATGTTCTAGTAAAACTGTCTCTTCGCGTGAATACTGTACATATATACTTCTCCATATTTGTGCCATGTTAATTAAAAAGTTATGTGTTAATATTCACTGAGGACAAATTAGGAATAATCACGTAACATTTAAACGAATAGTACTTTTCAAGCAATATTAAGGAATCTGTGACTAAACTGCAGTGACACCTACCTCCTATCTAAAATATCACACCAATTAACAAATATCTACTGAGCCCATATTATATTCCAGACTCTGTGCTAAGTATTGGGACAACAAGGAAGAAGATAGCCATGGGCCCAGCCTTCATGTTTTAGTTAAGTAATATATATTTTCTCCACATGTTGTAAATGAGTAATGTACATTTTCCCTATTGGTCCTTTTTAAATAATATTATTATTATAATTAACATGTCATAGAAATTTTAAAAAAAGAAAAGAATTTCCCATCATACCACCATGCTAATATATATAGCTTTCACTTTGAAGATTCTTTTTTATTTTTATTTATAGGCAATTTGCTTCGTTTTCTTTTTCCAGTTACTATCTTTTCTTTGTTGAAATATGTTTTACACACAGAAGACTAAAGTAAGAATACTTATAAACATTCAGAGAATAATGGTAAAATGAAACCCATTTACTCATCCCTCTCACATTAAGTTATAGAACACTGACGGAATATGGAACCTCTTTGAGTGCCCCTCCCAGTTGTCACGTACTATTTCCTGAATATAGCAACTTACTTGTTTTTTGTGTTAATCATCCTCTTAGTTTTCTCTATAGTTTCACCACTTGTATTTGTACCCCATAACAACATTACTTAGTTTAGGAAGAGGTGAATTGCCAACACAAGCTTAATTAGCTTAAGAAAAGGGCTATTTTGCAATTTATAGAGGACAGCTCCCTAATGAAGGGAGGCTAAACATTTGAGTCTCTGGTTTCAGCTTCTTATAAAATATTGAGTTGATAAGAGCCCTTTTTGTAGAAGACAAAAGTTGTGAGTGAATCCTGTAAAATATATATGTCTCAGAACATTTGGTGCGAACCAGCTACCAGACTTTCAGCAAGAATGTGGGCAGAGGGAGTAAGGTGCTTAGTATTTTTTGCTTCTAAGCAAACTATGACCTACCTCCAACTCTCAGGAGCAGATTGAAGCCAGAATTCGACTGGGGGGAAATTAGTCTTCAGCCAATCCAGCAGCAGTGTGGAGTTGAGAGTATTGACTTCATCAGCAGATGGTCAACAGAAGCCAAATACAGAAACAGTTGAGACTACTTTCTCTAGGACGTTCTGTCCTCTGGTTTGGAAAGGTGATACAGTAGCAGCATGAAGTGTGTAGATGAGTCTTCCATGTCTGTCTCTTGAGGAAGAAAGTAACCCCTATCAAGACTAGAATGAAGCTCATAGTTTCTTCCGCCCTGAGTCAGAAAATCAAGACAAAAACAGGGTTAGTATGAGTTTTGTAGAAATTTCACTTTCCCTTTGCCATTTGATCTTCAAATAGCATGAATTCCTACAAATTCCATACTTGTTGCCACTATATTTGATAACCATTCTGGATTTGTCGGGGTTTTCTACATTTGTGCATGTTTAACAAAGTCACATCACTCTAATCTGAACCAGGATTTCTTTACCTTTCTAGATCTAACCCATTCTTCTTTCTTAGTTTCCTCTCATTTTGTTGAAATGAATTTCTGTGAAAGATCTGTAGAAAGGGAATGTGAAAATGTGTTTCTGAAATGTCTTTCTTATGTTGCTTTCATATTTGATTGTTAGTGTGGTTAGAATTTGTAACTTGTAAACAAATTTCACTCAGAATAATGCCTCCTTACTACAAGATTCTGGTGAAAAGACTGAAGTCATTATGAGTGTTAATCTTTTGTAACCCTTTTTGTTTCTTTTTCTCTTTGAAATTATTCTGTATCTTTTTTTATGGCTCTGAGGATTGAAAGTAACTCGCACTTTACTGGGAGCTACTTTCCCTGCCCCATTCCCTTTTTTTCTTACACAGGGTCTCCCTAAGTTGCCCAGGATGGCCTCAAACTTGTGATCCTCTTGCCTCAGCTTATTGTTCTGAATCTTGATCCAGGTTTCTTTTTACCTATTGTCTCTGGGTGCTTGCTGATCTTTTTCAATGTGGCAACTAATATTTTTCAGTTCTTTGACATTTTCTTGAATTACTTTTCTTTTTTTCTTTCTTTTTTTTTTTTTTTTTGGTACCAGGGATTAAACTCAGGTGCACTCAACCACTGAGCCATCCCCAGCTCAATTTTGTATTTTATTAGAGATAGGGTCTCACTGAGATGGCTTAGCACCTTGCCATCATTGAGGCTGGCTTTGAAGTTTGATCCTCCTGTCTCAGCCTCCCGAGCTGCTGGGATTATAGGCATGCACCACCATGCCCAGCCTTGAATTACTTTCTTAATGATTTTCTTTCTTTTTTTTCCCCTGTTCTTTCTGAAACCCTTTAATGGCCATTGAACTCCCTGTTCTGATCTATTTTTCTCTCTTCTCCCCTAATTTTTTGGAGATTTTCTTACCTCTATCTGCTAATCCTTCTCTTCAGTTTTAACATTTGTTAGCATGTTTTTAAACTTTCTGAATTTTCCTTTTTACAGAAGCCTCCCTGTTTCTTTTTTTTCTCAGTTCTCTGAAGAGATATATATATATATATATATATATATATATATATATATAATTTATTTACTTATTTATTTTTTAATACTTTCCCCCTCTTGTGAGGTTTCTGTTTATTCCATATCTGTTTCTTTATTTTGGCCTTTATATTTCTAATTAGAGATCTGGCATTTCTTGGATTTTTGTCTATGATTAAGTTTAGGGAAACAAAAAAAGCTGATTTTAAGTTTTGAACATGTGGATAATACTTGTGTTTTTTATTGTCCAGTAATCTGGATGGGTCATTTGTTGGGGAAAGTGGTATCTGAATCATTGTTTTTTTTCTCTAGGATTGGCAATTTCCTAGAAGAAAATTTTCTCATCTCCTGTGTGGTTGGTTAAACAACTGGATATTGAACAGGAAAAGAGGATGGGCAGGAGAGAGTCTCAGCATCTAACATTTAATTTACAAAGGGTTACTTACAACCCTTTTTATCAGCTGAGTGTCTGTACTCTTACAAGCCCCCTATATTTTCTAATCTAGAGAATTAACCACCTTGTTTCTTTTACTCTCTAGAAACTAAACCTCTGGACTTTATAAACAGATTTCACTCAGTCATATTTATTTTAGCACTCCTCAAAACCTCCAGATCCATAAGTACCTGGGGCTGTCAAGTTCCTGAGCTTTTTCAGGAATCTTTAATGGTAAACTGCTTAAGGTTCACTTTTCTAATTAATAAACTCCTGAATTTTGTTACTTTTTGTGTACCTTTTTGCTATCTCTGCGTTTGTCTTTATATAGAATTTATTTAATGTCATTTAAATGAGATTTCAGTAGAAAGCAAAATTAAGATGTGTGTGTTCAGTTCATCACCTGAACCTTCATCACCTGATGTCTTTTGTGTCTCATCTTCAAAACCATAATTTTGAAAGACTATAATGGTTCATTAGGTGAAAGTTCTGTATTTAAATTATCTAGAACCATGTTTAAAATGTAAATTGTTTTAATTCATTTTACATTCCTTTTCTTTCATTCATATTATTTCTTTCCTTTAAGCTAGATTTCTGTAGGAATAATTGCCATGCTAAATGGGTATGAACATCTTAGGGCTCTTGAAAAATATCACCAATTTCCTTTCACAAAGAGTTGAATCATTTTGCAGTGCTTCTCCAGTTCTAAGTGAAGTATTTAGTCTTTCTTTTCTGCCTTTAGTGTCAGAAGTTCTTCTCTTGTACTTAACATTAATTACAAGTTACAGGTTTTACTTTGGTCTGTGAACTCTTTAGTCTGTTCCCAGGAAATGGCATTTATTGCCTCTTCTCATATCTTCATCAATCACCTATAGTTTATTTTCAAGGTAAGAAAGGAGAAAAGACATGGCTCACATTTACTTTGGATTTTAAAACCATTTTCCTGATGATACTTTTATCCAGTCTAAAAGTTTGAAGATTTTTTTTTTTTTCCCTATCTGATCTTCTCAGTATCCTAAATTTGGATTTAATCTTAACCATTTGGGCAAGCTCTCATTTCCTTTTAAGCATGCTTATTTTTTACTGAGACCAAATCCTTTTTGTTTGTATCTTTGTTTTTAATATCTATTTATAATGAAATGCTTTCAAAGCATACAAATAATTGTCTATAGACGTACACATGAATTAAATTTTCCCTTTTTGGTTCATTTTTGTTATTGTTGTTTTAGGTGGTGCTCCCTACATTTATCCTAGAGAAGCGTTCCTTGCTGGAAATGTATGCAGACTTTATGTCTCATCCAGACCTATTTATAACCATCACTAACGGAGCCACAGCTGAGGACAGAATGATTCGCTTTGTTGAGTACTACCTTACCTCATTTCATGAAGGCCGTAAGGGAGCCATTGCTAAGAAACCATACAATCCTATCATTGGAGAAACATTTCACTGCTCCTGGAGGATGCCGAAAAGTGAGGTTACATCCAGTGTTGCTAGCAGCTCTTCCACCCAGGCAGTCACGAATCATACTTCTCTATCAGAAGATTCTTCAAGCCAGGTGGGATCAGACTATTACACAGTCAGATTTGTTGCTGAGCAGGTTTCCCATCATCCTCCAGTCTCAGGATTTTATGCAGAATGTGCAGAAAGGAAGATGTGTGTAAATGCACATGTCTGGACTAAAAGCAAATTCTTAGGCATGTCAATAGGTGTGACAATGGTTGGAGAAGGTAAGTAGAAAAATTGTTCTTCAATTTTTATTATCAAACTATAGGGGGCTGGGGCTGGGGTTCAGTGGCAGAGCACTTGCCTAGCATGGGTGAGGCACTGGGTTCAATCCTTAGCACTGCATACAAAAATAAGCAAATAAAATAAAGGCATGTTGTCCATCTTAAAAAAAAAAATTAAAAACTACAGTTTTTAATTTTGGGAATCTGTATAAATATTAATTACAAATTGGAAGTTTTGTGTATACTGCTTTTTTTTTGTCTGATTCCTAGTGTGTTCCAGATGTATGTTGAGGCACAAGAAAAGTGTGTATAATTTTTTTTTGGGCGGGTACAGGGTATTGAACTCAGGGGAGCTTAACTGCTGAACCACATCCCTGGCCCTTTTTAATATTTTATTTAGAGATAGAATCTCACTGAGTTGCTTAAGGCCTTGATAAGTTGCTGTGGCTGGCTTTGAACAATCAGTCCTCCTGCCTCAGCCTCCCAAGCTGCTGGGATTACAAGCGTGTACCACCACGCCCGGCAAGTAAAGTATATCTGTGGACTAATGTGAATTTTCCTTTAAAGTAAATTATTTCTGATTTTAAGTACACTGGGGATTAAATGCAGGGGCACTTTAATTTTCCCATGACATTGATGCAGCATTTTAATGACTATATAATACTCCGTGAAATGCATTTACTATCTTTTATTAAACTACTTTTCTGTATTTGGACATTGAAGTTGTTCCCTTATTTTCGTTATTATAAAAATCACAAGAAATATCTTCGAGGAAAGTTTTTATGTATATCTCTTATATTAGCAGCTACTCACGGACTATTTTAAAAATACATTGCCAAATTTTAATTCTATTTCATCAAAAAATTATGAAAAAATAATTTGAGAAAATAGTGTCTTTTGGGCAAGAATACAAAATGAAAACAAAAACCTCCACAGAAATCCTTAAAATGTTAATGAAAACATAATGACAGAAAAAAGAAAAACTGTGTGCAAAGAATAATTTGTTGTGAATGTAAACTTGCAATGTAAGCATGGCATAATTCAGCCCGACTCTTAACATTTTAAGATTGTATTATAGTTTGTAAGAAAATAGTTCATTCTCCTTTTCAGTTTTCCCTGTTGTTTAAGTTCCATTGTGATATGTTTTATCAATTTACCAATCAAGTTAATTATAACTTTTATAATATAAAAAAATTATATTTTATTAGTTAAAAAAAAAAGTTTGCCACCTTCTGAAAAATGCTCTATACCATTAGCCTTAGGCCCATTGTAGGTCAGTTTGTTTATTTTTAGATGAAAAAAACGAAGTTTAGAGTGATGGGACATGTCAAGATTATAAAGGTTGAGGCATAGCCACATTTAGAACCTCACCTTTCCACCCTCTCATCCCAAGGACAGTTGTTCTTTCCAGTTTATGTATCAGAAAGAATCTAGTAATGATAATGTTTTCCACTCCCAAAAAAGGAGAACATCTCTGTAGAAATGAGGAAAAACATTACTATGTTCACCATACTTTAATCTTTTTTTTAAATTGATTTAAAAAACAAACAAACCATGCTTTAATCTTGAAGGAGGTGTATAATAATAAAATTTTTATTATCAAAATGCTAGTATATATTCATTCATTGTGTTTTGGAAATTTAATTTCTATTGGTTACCCTCAGCAAGAAGTAAATAAAATCAGGGAATGGCATTTATGAAAATTAATTTTGTTCCCCTTATACTTTTCTTTTTTTTTAATAAGGAAACATTCATTTATTTAATAGATAAATAAGATTTTAGAATTCTGTGAATCTCAGTTATCCTAATGTTTCCATTATCACATGTATTCAAAACTGGTTGTGTATTCTTCATATTTTAAATGCTACATTTTTCACTGCTTATGCTAAATATATTCTTAGAAATGAAAAATCAAAAACCCAATTTAAAGATTACATATTTTTACAAAAGTAATAAAAATGCAGCATCCTTCCCAATTTAGCATTAAGTTATTAACCCTTAAGATATACTCAAGTGTGTTGTTTATCTTCTGACAGTTTCTGTTTTATAAATGTACTACAACCAGAAACATATTTCTTCTGAAATGGCTCAATACTTTTTATTTATTGTTGCCCTTTATGAAGACTCTAAAGAGCAATAATAAAAAAAAAAAGTTGATGTTGCTTTGGGTAGATTACATTATAATCTCAGTTTGTCTTTGGTTGTCCTAAAAACCATATAAAAATATTTATCGTGACTCTTGCCCTTTTTTTTGAACATTAAGAACAGAGTGGGCACAGTGGCATACGCCTGCAATCCTAGCGATTTGGGAGGCTGAGGCAGAAGCATCCCAAGTTGAAGCCAGCTTAGACAACTAAGGGAGACCCTGTCTCATAATTAAAAAGGACTGGTGGGAGAGCCCTTGCCTAGTGTGTGTGAGGCACTGGGTTTGATCCTCAGCCCCAAATAAAAATATATAAAAAATAAAGGTAAAAATTTTTTAAATATATAAATAAAAAGGGCTGGGGATGTAGCTCAGTAATTGAGTTCAGTCCCCAGTACTGTAAAACAAAAGAACAGTGTACTTAGTGAGCATTCATTAAGAGAGAAATGCGTGAGTTCATACTAGAAGTTCATATCCAATTAAATATTTGGTCTGATAAGACACAGGTAAAAAACTCAGGAAGGTTAATAATGTAGCTCATCTATCCTTTAGTGTCTCTTAATTTTCTAATATAGATTGAGTACTCATTAATGTAATTCCCTTTTTTAAACAATCTTTAATATAGCATCACTTAATATAGAACAAACCCCATTAGAACAATACTTGTTTAAAATCCACCACTTACACCAAGTGCTCACCAAGTGCTCACCTAGCTACTTAAGAGGCTGAGACAAGAAGATCAAAAGCTCAAGGCCAGGGGCTGAGGTTTTAGCTCAGTGGTTGAACACTTGCCTCGCATGCATGAGGCACTGGGTTTGATCCTCAGCACCACATTAAATAAAGAAAGGAGGGAGGGAGGGAAAGATATTGTGTCCATTAAAAAAAAAAAAAACAAAGTTCAGGGCCATCCTGGGCAAGTTAGCAAGATCCTATCTCAAATATAAGAGTAAAAAGGACTGGGGGTCTAGCTCAGTGATAGAGCTCCCCTGGGTTCAATCCCAAGTATCAAAAAACAAAAGCATCACTCACATCTCTTGTAGCTTCACCTTAAATATTTCAGAAATTGGCAATTTATTTTATATATTCATATATAATTTACAAATTATTAGTTTTTATGATAGAATTACATTTTTTCCTTCCTTGATATACATAGACTAGAATGAAGAACACTTTTCCCATCATATTATCTGAGTTTAAGGCCTATCGATCCCTTATTTTATTTTGTAGTATTGAGGATTGAATAGGAGCTCATGCATGCTACAACTGAAATAAATTCCCAGCCCTTTTTAATTTTATTTTTAGAGAGGGTCTTTACAGTGTTGCCCAGATTGGGCTCAAACTGAGATCCTTCTGCCTCAGCCTCCCAGTACTTAGAATTCCAGACCTGTGCCATCATACCAGCTATATATACCTTTATACAGTAGCTATTCAGTTATTCCCAAACTGCTGTGAAAAAGTTATTAGTACTAACTAGTGACCAGATCTTAACATGGTACAGTATAACATGTCCTTGAGCTCTGCCTAATGGATTTTTTTTTTGAGCATTAGCGGGAACTCAGATAGTTTCCACTATAACATTTATTAGTCCCATAAACCCCAAAGGGATAGTAAGATCATGGTGAAATAAATCTGATTCACTATACCAGGAAATGTTATCAAATGTAATTGTAAATGTAGTCAGTACCATCCAAAGTTAAATGAAGGTTAAACAAAATAATCATGTGGGAAGATAGGAATCATGTACTAGGTCATGTAGTGGACAGGAAAAAAAATAGTGAATTTTTTGGTAGCACTATGTTTCTTTAAAAAGATGTTAACCGTGATTTCATACACAGGCATCCTCAGTCTACTGGAGCATGGAGAAGAATATACTTTTTCTCTTCCTTGTGCATATGCCCGGTCAATTTTGACTGTTCCATGGGTAGAACT
The DNA here is from genome assembly GCF_021218885.2 of Marmota monax. Lineage (NCBI taxonomy): Eukaryota > Metazoa > Chordata > Mammalia > Rodentia > Sciuridae > Marmota > Marmota monax. The sequence continues at coordinate 6,604,449 of NW_026693473.1, read as the reverse complement.
TGGTGGCAAAGTCAGTGTCAACTGTGCAAAAACTGGGTATTCTGCCAGCATTACCTTTCATACTAAGCCATTCTATGGTGGCAAACTGCACCGGTAAGAACATTTTAATGGTATCTGGTTCTCATTCTTCTCTTTGATCTTGTGTTATAATTCCTTATTCTTTTTCTGCTTTGTTTATGTAGATGGGATTGTATTTTTATGTTTATTTTTTGTTTAAAAATTTATCTTTCTAGACATTCTGGAAATAATAACCTAGTTTTTAAAATATTAACACTATTAACATATTGAATAGAAAATTTTCCTGATGAAGTAACTAATGACATGTAGAACAGAATTTTTAATAAATGAATATACAAATCTCTGGCCCAATTCTGCCTAAGAGGAATTATTAATACTGAGAAAACTTTCTTGATAAAATAGCTAATGATATGTAGAATAGAATTTTTAATAAGTCAATATGCAATCTCTGACCTAATGTTGCCTTGAAGGGAATTCAGATTTGGATCCAGGACTCAGTAATCATTGCTTTTGCCACAAGTTAGGGTGAAAATATGTCGAGTGTAAGAAATAGTTCAAGAAACACAACAATTAAAGTTAGTTTCTTTAGACACCAATACTGAATGCTGGCTTCTGTCTGAATTCATCTAGGAATTAGCCAGTTATAGTAGTTCTTTCCTGCTTTGTATCTTCAGCACTTCTCCAGATTACCAAAACCACATGAAGACAAATTTTCCAGTAAGATCTTCAGAAGAATACTGATTCTTTCCTTAAGTGTTTTGATGTCTATTCTGACTATCTTGCTATAAACTTTTAGGGGGGTGGGGGTAGGGATGGTACTGGGTATTGAACCTGGGGTACTTCACCACTGAGCTACTCAGCTCTTTTTTATTTTGAGACAGGGTCTTGCTAAGTTCTTGAGGTTGGCCTTGAAGTTGAAATTCTGCTTCAGCATTTCAAGTTGCTGGTATTGTAGGCATGTGCCACTGTACCCAGTTTTTCCTACAAATTTTTTTTCTCTTTCCATAGTTTTTTATTAGTATAATAATAGGATTTGTTATTATGTATTTGAACATACACATAATATTTTTTAAAGTGATGCTGAATTCTTTTTTTTATTAGAATTTTTAATATTTATTTTTTAGTTTTCAGTGAACACAACATCTTTATTTTATTTTTATGTGGTGCTGAGGATTGAACCCAGTGCCCCGTGCATGCCAGGCGAGTGCGCTACCGCTTGAGCCACATCCCCAGCCCTACACATAATATTAATAATATAATTTAGCCAATATCACTTCCCAACACTTCCTGCTCCTATAAACTTTTCATTGAAAAAAATGATATATATACAAAATTGATGCATTTTTGCCAAAGAAAAATTTAAGCACTTTGAAGTAGACACAGTATATTAGTAGGCCCAAAACCTGCCTCATGCCCTGTTAACAGTTTCTCTCCATCTCCATCTGCTTCTCTCTCGTGTTCACCACTTACACCCCTCCTACTTGAGGTGGTCTTTATACTGATTTCTAACACCATAGATTATTTTTTGCCACTTTTTCAATTCTGTGAACAAATGACATTGTACACATATATTATGTTCTCTTTCATATCTCACTTATTTTGCTCAGTGTTATATTTTTGAGATTCATCCATGTACACTTGGAGTTTATGCTCCTTACAGAGGATCACATTCCATTGTATGACTATGCCACAATCTATTTTTTTATTCTAATGTTGATGGGTATTTGAAATTTCTAAATTTTGGCTATTACAAATACTGGTACTAGAACAGTATTTGGTGAACATATGTGTGAATGTCTGTTGAGTAGATACCTAAGAATGGAATTTCTGGGTTCATAGGATTAATAAGTTGAATTTTATTAGATACTGCCAGATAATTTTAAGTGGTTATATCAAAACACACTCCAGTTGTATATGAAACCTTCATATGCATATGGCTATTTTACTTCAGTGGAAGACTGGTACTCAACAGTGTTGAAGGAAGTACAAAAAAGCTAGGTTCTGAGGCATTGAATGGGCCTTTAAAATATAGATTTCAAAACACTGAAATAGCAAATATTAACAAAATACATAAGCATAACCACTAGAGATTTTCAGAATAATTATTTTCATTTAGAGAAGATATTAATGTGATCACAATTTATTATGAGTGCTTCTTCTCACTCCTCTCATCATAGTGATCATAGGATTCAAGCCTTAAAACTAGAAGGGACTTGAAAAGTCACTAAAGCAGAGTTCACTAGATGCTTAAATCTTTTTGTAACATTTCTGGTAACTGATTTGTTCAATCTGTGTTGGAACATTTATTATTAGCACAGAATTCAATGTGTAAGGCATCCCCTCATTTATATAAAGTTAGAGCTGAAATCTATATCCTAACCCATGACATTCTTATATTGGTGAAAATGGACTTCAGAGTCTCTGCTTCAGTAGAATGTCTAGGGGAAATAAAACTGCAATAATAACTTTTCCAAATCCAGCTGTTACTGTTATATTGATAATTTTTAGGGGGACATGTAGTTTTTATTCTCTTCAGTTTATTTTCTGGATAAGAAGCTGTAGAACAATTTTAGTTGTCCATTTTGCAAAGTATTTCCAGGTTCTAAAACTTCATTCTAAGAGTATATATGTGTACGTATGTATATTTGTGTGTTTGTGTATGTGAATTCCTATACAGCTCATATTATCTAAAACAAGATTTTTTGGAAAAACACATTGTTTATATACAAACTTGTTTCTTTGATTATTTCATCTCATTTTCCCCAAATGGCTGTGAGCTTTTTGACATACCTGTTCTGTTTGGGGGCCTCCATTATAGTAAGTGATATGTACATATTTACATGTTTTTCTTGGGAAATAGGATTGAGTATGAGTTTCTTTCCTCTGGGAGATAGAGTCTTGTCTGCACTGTCAAACTGTAGCTATTCACAATAATCCTTTAACCACTACTAGTGAACTTCTTAGATATGAATCATTGGATTTGAATTTTTAGATTGTACATGATTGGTATCTCCTTTCTCCTCTAGCATAGCCCTTCATAAGTTTCAGTACAGCTATTGTAGGCTTTCATTTTTCTCTTCTGTGAGTTTAATATCTTTATTTTTTTTAATAGTCACTGGTAACATGAAGAACCAAGAGGTAGTTTTGCTATTAGCATGTTTTACCCACGTAACTGAAATGAAAATCCTAGAGGCACATGTGGGAGTAGATCAGTAGACATTAATAGCATTGTACAGTGTACAGTGTACAGTGGCAATCAGCCTAGAAGGAAATACTGAAGATTGTAAACACCAACATACATGGAAATTCGTGTCAGAACATTTAATTGTATCTAACTAAAAATCTATAAACGTACCATCATTTCTTTAACTTTCAAATTAAGTATGTTTGTTTATATTCTCATTAAGCCCTTGCCATGATTTCTTTTAATCCTGATGTAAGAATTCCACACAATATTTTTTGCCAGCTAGCATTCAAAGGCATTTTCTTTTTGGTACCACCCAAGTGGTAGTGAAAATATTCTAGATGTAGATAATTGTGGCAATTTAGCCACTGTGTACATTTATCAGCATTAATCAGGCTATACATGTAAAATGAGTATTTGTTACATGTAAATTATATTACAATAAACCTATAAAAGTAGAATAAACTGAAGTTATTGATGACATATTAAGTAAATAATGATCTTTTTACTCAGTAAAATAGTCTATGCTTTTTTTAAAAAACTCTTCAGGACCAAGGACCAAACTCAGGGCCTTGCACGTGGGCTAGGCAAGCTCACTGCCACTGAGCTAAATCCCCAACCCCTACTCTATGCCTTTTTTTTTTTTAATGTATTTATTTGTTCTAATCAGTTATACCTGACAGCAGAATGTTCTTCAATTCATTGTATACAATGGAAAACAATATTTGACTTCTTTGGTAGTACCCAAAGTAGGGTTTTATGCTTCTTGAAGACAAAATGATGTAGATTTTTCATCAGTAATATTTACTGCATACTTACTTTTATTTTCTGATCTAATCTTTGTCTTGTCATTAATCTTACTGTAGAAGTCTGAAGTACTTGCTCAATTATTTAGTAAAGGTCTTTATAACCAGACATGGTGGAGCACATCTATAATCCCAGCAACTCAGGAAGCTGAGCCAGGAGGATCACAAGTTCAAGGTTAGCCTCAGCAACTTAGCAAGACCCTGTCTCAAAATAAAAAGGGTTGAAGATGTGGTTCACTGGTTAAGCATCACTGGGTTTGATCCCTAGTACCCAAAAAATTTTTTAAAATAGATATCTCTCTAGGAAGAGATTCTATTTATGAATAGATATCTCTCTTCAATAAATAGTTATTGAAGACTTCCCTACATTCATTATCTTCAAAGTATTACTCTTCAGTGTGAATTCTCACAAGTTTTGCAAGTATGGCCCTATGAATAAAGAATTTCCCACTCTGATTTCATTCAGCTGTGTCTTTAGTATAAATTTTCTGGTGCTCATTAAGAGACTCTCTCCTGTCAAAGACTTCTCTGCCTTCATTACTTTAGGGCTTTCTCCCCAGTATTAGTTGTCTTGAATTTGTTAAGGTGAAAGCTTCCTCTGAAGGCTCTTCCACAATGATTTCAGAAATAGCATTTCCCCCCTTTGAGTCTGGAGACTGCCATTCTTTGAATCCTTTTCTAGGCATCCTGTCCTAGATCAGGAGCCCCAAGTTTCTGTGCTATACAGGTGCTAAAAAAAATCATAGGGACAACTCTTAAGAAACCAGAAAGCCAGGAAATGATACATGATCTCTTGACATTGATGAGGACCTTTGCTTAGACTGTGTTGGAACTTATTATATTCCTACCTCAGACTCATGAGCCACTGGGATTACAGGTTTGTTTCATCTCACAGTGAGTGTCATGTGACTCCTTTTTAAAAAAATTTTTAGTTGTAGATGGACAAATACCTTTATTTGGTTCTATTTTTTTGTTTTATTTTTATGCAATGCTGAGGATAAAATCCAGCGCCCTGCACGTGCTAGGCAAGCACTCTACTGCTAAGCCACAACCTCAGCTCCTCATATGGCTCCTTTCTTAAGCATCTGACTGTCCTTTGCTCAGTTGCTTCTCTGTGAAAACACGGCAATGAGAAGAAGATGGATTCTTGTCTTTCTAAAGCAGTCCTATGTCTGATGCGCTTGATGCAATCACACGACCTATGCACTAGTACAGAAAAACCCAGGGCCTTGCACAGACCAGGTCTCTACCATTTAATTACATCCTCAGCTTCTTGAGTCTTACTGTTCAAATATTGGATCAACTACAGAATGTTCTTGCAGATGTGATTTGGTTCTTGCTGCACCAATAAGAGACTTCAGGGTCAAAGGCAGTCCTGACTCTGTGCTGAGAAGTCTATGGCTACACAGCTTTCCAGAGGGATCTGTATGCCTGTCTAGCACATCAGTTCCAACCACATTCAGGTTCATATGGTTTGGGTATTTCTGCATTGCAGCTGTTGAAACAGTTTTCCATGGGTCGAAGATATGCTCCAAGGTCCAGAGCTCAATGGTGCCAGCGTCCCAATCCCTGTTCCAGATGTGCTGGGGGACAATGAGGCACTGAGGCATAATGTCCTGCCCCCCCCCCCCCTGCACATACACACACACCTGGCAGGATGCACAGCCTGCAGAAGCCATCAGGTCCCAAGAGAGGATGTCCCAAAGTGCAGCCCCTTAAATGTTTATATTTTCCTAATTAATTGTTTTCTTATATGTTAAGTCTTCATTTAAATATTTAGTGCTTTATTTTTATTTTAATTTATAGTTTTGTTTCTGAATACAAACATTTTTAACATTGATCATTACTATATATGCTTATTTTAGAATATTTTTATTTGTAGATAGACATAATACCTTTCTTTTTTAAATTTATTTTTATGTGGTGCTGAGGATCAAACCCAGTGTTAGGCAAACACTCTACCATGTGAGCTATAGCCCTAGCCCCTATATATGCTTCTAATGAAAATTGAAGCACAATTATTATAAAAGGAAAAGAACCAGATTATTTATTGTTTTTACCTAGAGAGTTTTAAGCCTGTGTTCAGTAACTTGTTATTACACAGTAACTATAGAAGATACTCAAACTGGTTTACCACTGAAAGAAGATCTATCAGCAAACATTGTGTTAGGGAGGTATATAGATCCATTATTTCCATTCTTACCATTCTTGCTGTAATGCACTACATTTGAAGCATTGGGAAACTCTGATGTTTCATTTCCATTTTTTCCCTCCATCCCATCCCACCCTGCAATATCTTTTTCCTTTGGATCTAATGCTGCATAAATATGCATTGTCTCATGCCTGGATGCTGTGCTGAGCGGTAACAAGTTGTTGCTTTTGTTATCTGTTATAGAGCTGCTTACTTTAAATTAGTAGATCCTGAATAGCTTTTCTTGCATGTCTAACATAAAAGCATTTCATGTAAAAAATAAAATAATAGCAACTATCAAAGTGGAAAAAAATAAAAAGAAATAGCATTTCCCTCCTTGAGTTTTCTGATATCAATAAAGCTGGAGCTCTCTGACTGAAGCCTTAACCACATTCATTACATGTTTAGAGTTTCTGGACTATATGAATTTTCCTGTTTTAGCATTAAGCTAAATCTCTGGCTGAGTACTCTCCAACATTAATGACATGTTTTCTCTCCAGCATGAACTCTTTGGTGTTGGAGAGGAAGAACCACACTTAATACATTTTTAGGATTTTCTCTCATATGAATTATATTATCTAAGGGCGGGATATTGATTAAAGGTCACACGTAACACATTTCTTGAGTTTTTGTCCAGTATAAATTCTTTCATGTTGTTGAAGAAATGCACAATGAGAGTTGCCTTTCAGTTTCCACCTTAGTTAGTTTTTCCCCAATATGCTTAATGAGGGCTGGGGTTGTGGCTGAGTGGTAGAGCACTTGCCTGGTACGAATGAGGTGCCCTGGGTCTGAGCCCCAACACCAACACAAAACCAAACCAAAGTATGAATGTGCTTTATTTTTATAAATTTTTAAAATAAAAATAAAGCTTTTCCATAGGCATTTTCTCCAGTGTGAGTTCTCTCATATCTATATGGTGTAAATAATGACTGTAAAATTCTTCAAAATCATTATAATTCCTCAATAAGGTTTTTCTCCTGTGAACTCTACTGGGTCAGTTAAGAAAGAAAATCCTTTTTAAGGATTTCTAAGATTTATTCTATCCTATGGGTTATCATGTGTTACACTAATATTGAGCCATGAATGGAAACTTCATATTCATTACAATTCCAAAGGTACTTTTCCTATTCTAAATCTACTAAGAAGGAAATAAGCTGTTAAAGCCTTGTCCACAAATATTCATTTGTATTTGCACAAAGGAATTCTTTGATATTCTTTTTCCCACATTTAGTACCCTTAGTGTTAACTCTATTGCATGTTAGAATTTTCTTCTTTTCCAACAACTTAACTACATAGCTATTCTGATTAATTTTTAACCCTTAGTTGCATTTTGAACACTTGATATATTGTTTGTATTTATGCAAGTATCCCTTTATAAGAACTTAGGTGTAGCAGGTGTGGTGGCGCACGCCTGTAATACCAGTGGCACGGGAGGCTGATACAAGAGGATTGTGAGTTCAAAGCCGGCTTCAGGAACTTAGCAAAGCCCTGAGCTACTTAGCTGTCTCTAAATAAAATACAAAAAAGAATTGAGATGTGGTTCAGTGATTAAGCATTCCTGGTTTCAATCCCTGGTATAAAATAAAATAAAGGGCAAATAATAGTAACTTGGGAAAATATGCCACTAAAAAGAATTTATAGTTTTAAGCTCAACTTTTTTCCCTAAATTCAAAATAGCCAAACCTTTTTCATGAGTCATTGTTTTATATTACCTTAAATTATGATATATATAAATTATAAGAAATGAATATATTTCTGGGACTCCCTAATGTAGAGAATCAGAATTCATCCCTTCAGATCTTATCTTTGCTATGATAGGTAACTCCTTCTGGAAAATTATCCTGCATAGAAATTTGCTCTTGGTTTTTAAGTTCTGCTTCAGTGGCAGGTGTAGAATGGAGTGAGGGTGGGTAGTGAGCTGAGATTAGAAGTTAGGATAGCAGTTGGGCATTCAGAACTGAAAGACTTCAAGAAGTAACTAAAAGGATGTAGAGGGGAAAACAAAGTGTCCATAGTAACTTAGGCTGATGTCCTGGTTATCTACAGCTACTAATAAACTTTAAAACAACAATTTGTTATTATCTCTCACAATCCTGAGGGTCGCGTAGACTTCAACTGGGTTATTCCAGTTGGCAAATTTCATGTGGTTGTTGCCAGATGTTAGCTGGGGCTTCAGTCATCTAAAGGTTCAACCTGGCTGGAGATCTAAGGTAGCTGACTCACATGAGAGGTAGTTGATTGGCCTTTGGCCAAGTGGGTAGCTGGGGCTGTCATTCAGAGGACCTACATGAACTTTCCCATGTGACTTGGGCTTTTCCCATCCTGGCAACTTGAAGTTAGGTTTCTAGAGGCATGATCCCAAAGCAAGCATTCTAAAAGCTGTACTGTAGTGGGGATTGAATTGTACTGGGGACATATGTAGCTCTGAGCTACATCTTCAGTCTTTTTTATTTTGAGACAGTCTCACTAAATTTTTAAGACTGGCCTCGAACTTATGAACCTCCTCCCTTTGCCTCCCGAATAGCTTGGATTTCAAGAGTGTACTACCACACCTGGCCTTTACTGGCATTTGATATCTATTTTTCTTTTTTATTTCTTTTTTTTAAAGACTACGAATAAAGGCTGGGGATGTAGCCCAATGGTTGAGCACTTGCCTAGCATGTAGGAGGCCCTGAGTTCAATCCTAGGACTGCAAAAAAACAAAAAACAAAAAAACAAAAAAAAAACATGCTTACGACCAAAATCATTAATATTATCAGGTGGACATCCTCATTTTTGTTAATGAGCAGATATTATATTTACCTCCTTATTTGTCTGTTTGTTATTATCTACCACCTTATTGGCTTCTTTACCTTCCCTACCATTTATCTTCAATGCACATTTGTTGGTCTTATAAATTGGAAGTGTAACACTTTCTTCCAGCATAGTGTGCATGCAAGCATCCTCTTTCTCTCCTTGGCACTCACTGTTTCCCCAATTCTTTAAGGAATAATTATAGCTGATTCCAAAGTTTCCTCATCTTCTCTATTCTGCCATCTCTGAAAACGAGTGATTTTACAAGATTGATGTTAGAAATGTTTCCTATTCTTAACACCTTTTCTTATTTGATTTTATAAAATTTGTAACTTCTTTTATGCCTTTATTTAATGGTCATACCTCCCTCCTTAGAGATAGCCTAGTTTTTTATAGCTGTCTGCAATTGGAGCAGACGCATTATCTGCTGTCTGTATTTGGTATAAATATATTATATTCCACCTGACTTCCCTTACTTCCTCATTTTCCACAGCTATCTCTGATGTGACCAAGTGAGCCTACTTAATATTCATGGTTTCCTATCCATTTTCTGGTCCCATTTTCCATGTTTGCTTAGGATGATTATTACATATATGATAATTATCTGAAAGTAAAATATGTATCGTGTGATATAGTATCATCAAGATTTTAGGATGATTTATGTATATACAACTGTATACTAGAGATATGGAGAAATAAATACTCTCTCTGCCATCAGGAAGCTTTCAGTTTCCTGTTAAAACCCAGGATACTTCTCATGGAAAGCATTTTTTAGGGAAAACTCATATAATAGACAGTTAGAAATAAAGTCTGTCATTATAATAACCATAAAGATAGCAAAGGACAGACATACTGTGGAGCTAGGATTAGATAATTGCTGTACCTAAAATAAGTTTTAGCTCTGACTCATCTGTTAAAAAAAGAAACATGAGGGCTGGAGTTGTGGCTCAGCGTAGAGCACTCACCTAGAACACACAAGGCACCGGGCTTGATCCTCAGCATTACATAAAAATAAATAAATAAAATATTGTGTCCAACTACAACTAAGGAAGAAAAATTTAAAAAAAAAGAAAGAAACATGATGCTCAACATACTTCTCATTTTCTGATAAAGGAAGCATATCACTTTTTCAAGAAAGAAACTATTTTCCTGGCACTGATTCCAATGGAGTTTGTTACACATATGCTTACATAGTGGCATTGAATGACATAACAGATAGTGTCTTCTTCAATACTTTTTCATAAAGTGTAGTTACCCTTCCATAAGAGTATTGAGTCTCAAAAATGTAAAAGGTTGTGGAATTTTCAGAAATAGACAAGTTCTAGTTGTCTATTAGAAAGTGAGAAAGCAGGGGCTGGGGATGTGGCTCAAGTGGTAGTGCACTCACCTGGCATGCGTGAGGCACTGGATTTGATTCTCAGCACCACATAAAAATAAAAAATAGAGATATTGTGTCCACCTAAAACTAAAAAAGAAAATATTAAAAAAAAAAGAAAGAAGGCAACTGCTTTGTTATCATTTATCCTCGCTTTAGTGATGAATAGTATAATGGTTTAAAATTTAGCTTTTTGGTAAGTATCTTGAGGATAGTACATTCTCTATTCTGTCTCATTTATTGTTACAAGATTTACAGGCTTTAGATATTATTGAATATTTTTAATAAAGAGGACCTGTCAGGGGCTGGGGTTGTGGCTCAGCAGTAGAGCACTCACCTAAGCATGTAAGGCACTCACTGGGTTCAATCCTCAACGCCACATAAAAATAAATAAATAAAATAAAAGTTTTGTGTCCAACTATTAAAAAAAATACTAAAAAATATTTTTTTAAAAAAGAGGACCTGTCAGTTGCCTCTGCAATAAGTGATCCCCAGTTTTGAGAACTTACCTCATAGTGGGTGTATTAAAATGTTAGCATCTAAATAGTTCTCATGGGTAGCCAACGTCTCAACCTGTTAGAGTTATTTAATGTCTTTATTTGAATGTTTGCCTTTGGTTTTGGAAGTTTATAGAACTGTTTTATAATGTATACTTAGCCATTCGATCAAATTGTTTCTTAAAATCATGCTTGCCTTCATAAAGATACTTATCAAAAGCAATGGTTAAATGAAGAGTAGAATTTATTTGAAGTATATTCATTTCAAACCATAACAGTCATGTATAAAACTAAAAGACAAACTAATAACCCAGTTATTGTCAGGTAAGATAAATGGCTGCTCTTAAGAATCACAGAGCCTAGCATGAAAAGACATATCAAAGTTGACATGCCAGAAAAACCACAGCTTTTGATCACAGCTTTAACTTTTTGTCGCCTGAGTGGCCACATGTAAAAATATACTTAAAACAAGTAAATAATTTTTTTATAAACATTATCTAAAGTCTCTCAGCCTTGTTGAGGGAGAGGTCCATTTTATAGATGAGGAAATTGAGACTCTTTAAGGCCCTCAGCAGAACTAGTCTCTCTGATTCATATACCATGATCTTTTTGCTTGGACTGTAATGCTTTTAAAGAATTGCGAAATTTTTCTCATTTCTCCCCAAATTAGGAAACATTTGCATAAACTAACTTTTTTTTTTTTTAAGTTGTGTATGGACTCAATGCCTTCATTTGTTTTTATGTGGTGCTAGGATTGAACCCCGTGCCTCACACTTGTGGGGCAAGTGCTCTACCACTGAGCCACAACCCCAGCCCTAAATTCCTAAACTTTATACTGTGTTTGGGCAGGAAGCCCAGACTACTACGAAGAAGCAGAGTGACAGAGTTGGTTGGCTGTGAGCAGAGCTGAACTTCATTTCTTTGGGTATTTCTCTAATTTCCCTTTGTCTTGTAAAATAATTCTCCAATACCACTGCTACAAAATCATGGTTATGTCAGTCTTGAGGTCAAGTTGTTTTGAGGAAACTTGTACCTCCAAGTACTGTAAAGACTTGAACTTTAGAGTTCATTTGGATCTATATTTAAATCCTGACTCTACTGTTTACTAGCTGTGTGATTTGGGGCCGTTAATCTAAATTTTTGACCCTTTGTTTCCTCATCTACAGAAATAGAATAGTTATAAGCCTTGAAAAATAAATTATGCAATATGTTAGCCTATTGTAAATGTTCAGCAAATGCCAGAAACCTCTTGTGTATGTTTTTGTTCCCACTTACTCATTCTGGGTGGTGATATTAATTTGAACATATCATTTAAGCTCTTTGAGAATTAATCTTCTCATTCATCAATTGATACATTTATTAAACACCTATTTACTAGACACTCTGCTAAGTACTAATTGGGCATTCAGAGATGAAACCCATTCCATGCTTGATGAGAGTACATAGTCTTTTGGGAGGGTATGGCAAACTCAGAATAACAGTACCATATGATTAGTATGGGCTTAGGCCAGAAGATAAGATATGGCTTCTAAAGAAAGGTGGTGCTTGAATTGAGTCTTGAAGGATATTCTAGGAGTATAACCAGAAAGGAAAGATGTTTCAAGTAGAGGGATTAATATGTTGGTATGTAAAATGAGTTAGATGAAAATCGTTGTGGAAGTTCTTTGTGTATTTTGAATTAGACCAGAGGGTGGCAGTCTATAGCCTTTCAGCCAAATCTGGTCTGGCATGTTTGTGTAAATACATATTTATTGGAACACAGCCTCGTCCGTTATTTTACTTGATATCTCTGAATGTTTTCATTCTACAATGATAAAGTTTAGTAGCTGTGAAGAGATAGTCTGACCTGAGAATCCAAAGAATTTTCTTTCTGGTACCTTATAGAAGTTTGTCAACACTTTATTAAATGGTTGTGAAGAATTGTTTTTAGTAAATTGAGGTGAAGTCCTTCTTTCTTCTTGTGTTCCTTTGCAGGTTCCTCATAACCTGCCTCTGGTATGTGTGGCTTCTGACCCCTTCCCCAGTTCTCTTTGTGCTGCTTTTGCTGTGCATGTGTTCTAAGCACTGTATAACCCAGCATTTATGAGCAAAGACCTGATTATTTATTCAGTGGAAAGGCTTGTGAGAGATAAGGATAATGGCAGTAAAAGAAAGATCAAGTAAGCCAGGTGTGGTCATGCTCACCTGTAGACCCAGCTACTTGGGAGGCCGAAGCAGGAATGGTTTGATTCCAGTCTGAACAGCATTAGCAAGACCCTGTCTTTAAAAAAAAAAAAAGATCAAGTAAGACAAGTAAGAAATAGATTATTATTCCTCAGTTCTGAAAATGTAATTCTGGGTTGGATGGAGAAGGGAAAACATGTGTGTGCAGTGTCATCTCATGTGCTATTTGGTTAGAGATAAGTTTTCAAGGAAGTGGAGGATATTGGCAAGTGGGATCAGAAGAATTGGAAGAACATCATGAGAAACATTCAGTCTGTCAAGAAATCCTTAGCAGTTCAATTATTTAAGTTTATATACCTCAAAGCACAACCCAAAGTTCCCACCTTATGTAAGCAAATAGATGATAGTCATGATGTGTCCAGTGACTTACAATTACTCCGTTTGCTCTTGCATTCTAAGCCCTTTTATACCTTGATCTCTAAGATTCGGCTCTTAGGTCATTTATTTGTTGATCTCTTCATACCTCTTCTTTGAGCTTGAGTTTGCATACAAACTGACTAAAAACTGGGGGCTCCCTAAATTCCACTTTGTCTTTCGTGTTCTCTTGGCTTATACCTAACAAATGCTCATTAGGAGTCCTGTGCTGATGCCTTTGGTCTATTAAGTTCTCTTTTGAAACCAGATAAACCATATAATCTCTGGAACACTAATTAGATCTTAACCTTTGCCATTGTTGCCTGAGTTTTGACCCTGTTTTAATCTAACCCTATCTAATCTGATCTGTGTCCTAATATTTCATTAAAAATTATAGACCTAGTCTTAGCAATTTAGCAAGACCCTGCCTTTAAAAAAGAAAGACTGGACTGGGATTATAGCTCAGTGGTAGTGCACCTGTACCCTTGTGTTTAATCCCTAGTACCAACCCCACCCCCAAAAAAGAAAAGAACTCGACAATTATGTGTAACGATAATGCCATAATAAAAAAATAATTAGGCCTATTCCTATTCTAGCCTTCATTTGAGCTGTATCAGTACAACTGTCTTTTTGTTAAACAGCCAGATAATTCTTCATTAAAATTGAACAACAGTGTTTAAGGTCTCTCTGAGTTTTATATTGATAGTGAAATTTTTTATACAACAGTGCATTTTTAATTTTTCTGTTTTAGACAAAGGATTTAAAAATGTTTAATGTATCCTTTTATATTTTCCATACTTATTGATTTGTCTAGATTATATGTTTAATTTAAAATTACGTTTATATGGTGTTTTAGTCAGCTTTTTCAGGGCTGTGACCGAAAGACCTGATGAGAACAATTAGAGGAGGAAAAGTTTATCTGGGGAGCTGGGGTTGTGGCTGAGCAGTAGAGCGCTGACTTAGTATGTATGAGGCCCTGGGTTCGATCCTCAGCACCACATAAATAAATTTTTTTTAAAATTTATTTTGGAGATTCTGGGTTTCAGAGGTCTCAGTCCATAGGTGGTCAACTCCATTTCTTGGGCACCTGAGATGAGGCAGGACATCACGGCAGAAAGTATGTGGTATAGGAACACAACTCAGGACGTGATGATCAGGAAGGAGAGAGAGAGACAGATGTTGTCTCCACGGACAAAATATAAACCCCAAAGGCACAGTCCTAATTACCCACCTCCTCCAGCCACACCTTGCTGTTTACCACTCAGTTAATTCCTGTCAGGGATGAATTCACTGATTAGGTTAAGGCTCTCCTAACCCAATCCTTTCAATTCTCAACTTTCTTGAATTGTTTCACACATGAGCTTTTGGGGGAAACCTGACACCTAAACCATAACATTTGGTTTAAATACAAAACTTGATATATCCAGAACTCCAGATTTTTAAATAGGACTCGTAAAAATAAATTGAATAGATTATAGTGTCCAAACATTTTAGACTGTAATACAGAAGGAAATGTTTAAGATCATACTTTATTTATGGTAATGAAGTCTGTGGTTTGATGCCTATTATTCTTTTTGGAGGTTTGCAGCAGGTACTGTTGATTTAACCCAGGGGCAATTTACTCCTGAGCCACATCTCCAGCACTTTTTATTTTTTGAGACAGTGTCTCACTAAGTTGCTGAGGCTACCTTGAACTTGAGATCTTCTTTTGTAGCCTCCCGAGCCACGAGGATTACAGACGTATGCCACCATGTCTGGCCTTGATGCCTAATATTCTATCTAAAGACTAAAATTGATGTTTGAAAAGAAATTATCTAGGAAAGTGTTATAAAATTTACAAGGAGTTTGTTTGATGCCCACTAATTTAAATGAGCTCTGTAACTTTTTTAAATTGAATATGCAGGGTGTGTTCTTGGGCTTCAGAACCTAAGAAATAAATTTAGTATCACTTATCACTTATTAGAATATATCTTTATTTTCTGCCTGCTTCTAGGGTTACAGCTGAAGTAAAGCATAACATTACCAACACTGTGGTATGCAGAGTGCAAGGGGAATGGAATAGTGTTCTCGAGTTCACTTATAGCAATGGAGAGACAAAGTATGTGGACCTGACTAAATTGGCCGTAACAAAGAAAAGAGTAAGACCGCTGGAGAAGCAGGATCCATTTGAATCTAGGTATGTCGTCCTTTTTTTTTTTTTTTTTTTAATATATATATTTTTAGTTGTTGATGGGCTGCCGCAGTCTGGCTGGGTAAAATAACCGGGGGGTGACAAGCAACTTGTGAAGATTGAAACAGCGGGAGCCGCTTTATTACGGGATAGCAGAGGTATATATACTTAACTAATTACACACAGCTTAACTTAATTAACATCATCTAGATACAGCAGTCAGTCATTAAGGAATCCTCATCATCTTAATGACTCACTGGCATTACTTCCTCCTGGCAAAGTGCCAGGCGCCATCTTGACTTGATTGTGGCCCTCAACAATGGGCCTTTACTTTATTTATTTATTTATATATGGTGCTGAGAATCAAACCCAGTGCTTCACACATGCTAGGCAAGCATTCTATCACTAAGCCACAACCCCAGCCCCAGTACATTATCTTTGCTTCCATCCAGGAAACTCAGAAGCTCTGGATCTTAATCTAGGCCTTTTAAGTAATTTGTGACCTCGGATAAGTCACTGTACCAGTTTGCATCAGCTTCCTTCTCATCTAAATTAAAAGGATTAAAGTGATCTGATGCATTTAAACCTCTTACCAACTAATGCATTATATCAAATATTTGTAAACTGAACAAAAATATTAACAATATTAAAGAATCAAAGGATTACTATCATTATAAAAGCTCTTACTAAACTGAACAAAAATATTAACAACATTAAAGAATCTAGGATTACTATCATCATCATAAAAGCTCTTACAAATCATTAGCAAAAAGGAGGACACCTCAATAGGAAAATGGACAAAGAATGCAGAGTATAATTCACAGATACAGAAATGCCCACTGGAGAAGTCAGAATGGCAGTTATCAAGAATACAAGCAATAATAAGTGTTGGAAAGGATGTGGGGGAAAAGGTACACTCATACATTGCTGGTGAGACTGCAAATTGGTGTAACCACTTTGGAAAGCAGTGTGCAGATTCCTCAGAAAACTTGGAATGGAACCACCATTTGACTCAGCTCTCCCACTCCTTGGTCTACACCCAAAAGACTTAAAATCAGCATACTATAGTGACACAGCCATACCAATGTTTATAGAAGCTGAATTCACAGTAGCTAAACTGTGCAACCAACCTAGATGCCTATCAGTAGACGAATGGATAAATGGATATATACTGTGGTATATATACCACAGTGGAATATTACTCAGCATTAAAAGAGAATAAAATTATGGCATTTGCAGGTAAATAGATGAAGTTGGAGGATCTCATGCTAAGTGAAGTAAGCAAATCCCAAAAAACTAAAGGCTGAATGTTTTCTCTGATTAGTGGATGCTGATCTGTGATGGGGGTAGGGCATAGGAAGAATGGAGGAACTTTGGATTGGGCAAAGGGGAGGGGTTATGATGTTAGGAAAGATGGTGGAATGAGATGGACATCATTACCCCAGGTACATGTATGATTGCATGAATGGTGCGTCTCTACAATGTATACAACCAGAGAATTGAAATGTTGCATTCCGTTTGTGTATGATAAATTGAAATGCATTCTGCTATCAGATACAACTAAGTAGAACAAAAAAAAAGAAAAAAGAAATGCCCACTGGGGAGAGAAACCATTTGAAGAGATAAAATTAATCAATAAAACAAATGCAAGTAGTCATATTCTTCTGCCTTAGCCTCCTGAGCCTCTGGGATTACAGGTGTGTCCCACTGTGCCTGGCAGTTTCATTGATTTTTAAGTGTTTTTAAAAATTGGTTTCTGCTCTTTTTTATTTCATTTTTTTCTAGTTGGTCATCATTTGCTAATATTTTTTCTAATTACTTAAACTGGCCGTTAAACCAGTGGTGAGAAAACCTTTCCTGTAAAATAATAAAGAATAAATTTAAGGGCCAGATGGCTTCTGCCACAAATATTCAACTCTGATGTTGCAGCATGAAAACAACAGACACAAATAGATAATAAGTAAACAGTTGGATCTTGTTATGTTAAGTTAAAAATTTATGTACTAAAAGGCCAGAGTTTAACCCTTGGGTTGGTTTTCATTTTTTTTTTCTTTCTTAAACATTTAATGCTATATATTTTCCTCTAAGGACTGTTTTATTTATATTCTACAAGTTTTGATGTTTTCATTTTGAAATATTTTCTGGTTTCCCTCATGAGTGATTGATAGACTGATTTTTTGCAGTGCTGGGGATTGATTCTAGGGCCTTACATACTTTAGGCAAGTCCTCTACACTGAGCTATATCCCCAGGTCCTTTTTTTTTTAATTTTTTTTGACTTATGAAATTATTTTAAAATATTATTGATAATTTCCAAATACTTGGAGGTTTTCCAGAAATCTTTTCATTATTCATTTCTAAGTTAATTTCATTTTGGTCAAAGAATGTTGTTTTAGTCAGCTATTTCACCGCTATAACTAACACGGTTGTAGCAGAGGAAATGTTTATATGAGGGCTCACAGTTTCAGAGGTCTTAGTCCATAGAAGGCCAGTTTCATTCTTCAAGGCTCAAGGTGAGGCTGAACATCATGGCAGAATAGTGTGGCAGAGGGAAGCAGCTCACATGATTAGGAAGTAGAGAGGACCCTACTTGCCAGATACAAATATATACCCTAAAGACATGCCCCCAATTCCCACCTCCTCCGTCCACACCCTACCCCTTCAGTTTACCACTCAGTGAATCCCTATCAAGGGATTAATTAATCACTGATTGAGTTAAGATTCTCACAACATAGTAATTTTTCCACTGAACCTTCTTGCATTGTCTTACATGTGAGCTTTGGGGGATATCTCACATCCAAACCATAACAAATGTACTTTGTATGATTTAATACTTTAAATTTGTTTTTAATCCTTTAGATTTTTTTTTTAAGTATCTTTATTTATTTTTATGTGGTGCTGAGGATCGAACCTGCACATCCTAGGCAAGCACTCTACCACTAAGCCATAACCCCCAGCCCCTTAGATTTGTTTTATGACCCTGAATGTTTTCTATCTTGGTAACAGTTTCATGTGTACTTGACACAAATGTGCTTTCTGTTGATATTGGGTGAGTGTCCTATTAATGTTACTTAGGTCAAGCAAATTCGCAGTAATTTTCATGTTCTCTATATCCTTACTGTAATTTATTCTATCAACTGAGATCAGTTATTGGAATTCCAATTATTATTAAATATTTTTCCTTGCAGTTCTGCAAGTTACTTTATTTTACTGGAAACCCTGTTGTTAGGGGTATACACATTGATAATTGGTTTGTATTCTTGATGTATTGATCCTTGATCATTATAAAATGTTCTTCTGTCAGTAGTAGTCCTTACTTTGAAATGTACTTTAACATTAAAATTTCCACATTTTTTAAAAAAACACAACTTTATATATAAAGATATGTATTTCCACATTTTTTAAAAACACAACTTCATATATAAAGATATGTTTTATAAATTTATTAACCTGTTTCATTATAGATTCAACTGTATTGGTAACTTTCCTGGGTGTTACAATCATTACCATAATCATTTTTATAATCTTTTCCTCCTACCTTAAGGTACTTCTCATCCATTTACAGTTAACTTCATTCTTATCCCCAGATCCATGTAATCACTAATCTACTTTCTATCTCTGTAAATTTGTCTTTTCTATATATTTTCTATAAATAGAATCCTATAATCAGTATGCCATCTATTATGCTCTGCCTTCTTTCTTTAGCGTAATATTTTTGAGGGTTATCTGTGATGTAAAGCATGTATCAGTTCACTCCTTTTTATTGCTAAACTATGTGTATCCCATTGTGTGGATATATTATCTTTTACATATCTATTCAGCAGTTGATAGACATTTCCAGTTTTAAGCTGTGATGAATAATATTGTTGTGAAAACTTTGTACAGATTTGTGTGAATACACTTTGTTTTCTTGGATAAATATTACACGTACAGTTGCTGGGTTGTATGGTAGTTTTATGTTTAAATGTTGGAAAAACTGCCAAACTGTTTTCCAAAATAATTATACCATTTTACATTCCTACCAGCAATGTATTAAGGTTCTAATTTCTCCATATCTATGCTAATAGAGTCTGTATTATTTGGTTTGTTGGGGGGTTGTTTGTTTGTTTGGGTCCTGGGGATTGATCTTAGGGGCACTCATTCACTACTGAGTCACATCCCTAAACCTATTTTGTATTTTATTTAGAGACAGTGTCTCACTGAGTTGCTTACGCCTCACTGTTGCTGAGGCTGGCTTTAAACTTGCAATCCTCCTGGCTCAGCCTCCTGAACCTCTGGGATTACAGGTGTGCGCCACTGCACCGGGCTGTATTATTTCTTATACCCATTCTAGTGGTATGAAATAAAAATGGTTTTAATTTATATTAATGAATGGTATTGACCATATTTTCAAGGGCTTGTTAGCTATCTCTCTTCATTATGAAATGTGTTTATATATATTTTACCCATTTTTTTCTATTGAATTGTCTGTCTTCCTTTGGGGTTGTAGGAGATCTGTGTAAATTCTAGATTAAAATTCTTTATTGTATATGTATTCTACAACTTTTTTCCTAGTCTCCTACTCTTCTTTTTTGTATGTGACTGGTGGGTGAGATTGAACCCAGGGGCACTTCATGAGCCACATATTTTGAGACAGGGTCTCTCTAAGTTGCTTAGTATCTCACTAAGTTGTTGAAGCCTCTAAATTTCAATCCTCCTGCCTCACCCGCCTGAGCTGCGGGATTACAGGCATGCAGCACTGCATTCAGCATTTTTTTTATTGTGTTTTTTTCAATATAAGTTTTTACTTTTGATAAGGTAGTATTATCATTGGGTTTTATGAATTGTGGTTTTGGTATTGTACCTAAGAAATCTCTTGAAGTCTCAAAGATTTTCTCCTATAAGCTTCTCTTTGGTGTTTTAATGTTAAAAGCCTTACATTGAAGTCTATAATCCTCTTTGAGTTAATTTCTATCAGTGGTGTGATATGAGGATCTAATGAGTTCAGCTGTTTGCATGCATGTCCAGTTGTCCCAGTACCATTTGTTGAACAGACTATTCTTCCCTGAAAGAATTGTTCTGGTATTTTTCATTTGCTTGAGGTTTCAACTTCTCCCTCCCTATGGCCTGTAAATTCTCTAGGCAATAAGTTGAAGCACTCATAGGATTCCCCTCATTAGTTTGCTTCTCTCAGAGACCACTGTGCAACACTGACTTTTGTGCAATACTGAAAACCAGTCCTGTTATTTCATCATGTTCAAAAATACAAATGGGCCAGGCATACTGGTGCACCCCTATAATCTCAGCAGCTCAGGAGGCTAAGGAAGGAGGATTGTAAATTCAAAGCCAACTCCAGCAACTTAGACCACAGTACCAAAAAGAAAGAAAAGAAGAGAGGAAAGAAAGAAAATTATTTTTAATTTTAAAAGAAGCAAAAGCAACCTGAATATCAACCTTAGGGCCATAGTGTCAGTACTGTGGTAATTCATAGGCATAAAATTGCAGATCTGATTTAGCAAATGCAATTTTTAGAAATCATTGTAATTTTGAGGCTATCACCCTATTTAATTATCTTTTAAAAAACAAATGTGAAATATACAGTTTTTGGATTTTAGGCGATTATGGAAAAATGTGACAGACTCTCTGAGGGAATCTGAAATTGATAAGGCCACAGAGCATAAACGAACACTGGAAGAACGGCAGAGGACAGAAGAAAGGCACCGTACTGAAACAGGCACACCTTGGAAAACCAAATATTTTATTAAAGAGGTATGTTCTATAGGAATTCAGGCTAAAATTCATATCTCTGCTTAGAACTTTGGCTTACCAGGCTTTGTTGAATTGCTATCACTTATAAATTTTATTTTATTAATTTGTTTACTAATATGTGGTGCTGAGGATTGAACCCAGGGCCTCACACATGCCAGGCAAGTGCTCTACCACTGAGCCATAACTTATACATTTTATTTTTAAAAATTAATGTCCCTCTACTCTCCCTCTGAGATAAATAGACAGATAGATAGATAGAATAGAGATAAAATAGAGAGATATAGATAGATGGATCTTCCATTTTTTCCCCATTTGCTATTAAACACTTCCCATTAGAATCTATTGGTTTTATCTTCTTAAGTGAATGTTTCAAATTTCCTGTATGTAACACAAATAGGTAGTGTATATGCTAAGTTTGACCCTAGAATGTACCTTGGATAGTTCATTTGCCATTTCTAAGCTAAGTTTCCCCAGCTATAAAATGTGAGTAAATAAGCACATTGTAAAGATCAAAAAAGAAAATGTGTACAAGGGCAGGCATTTGAAGGCACAGCCTTTGAGGACATACCGAAAAGAGCTCTGTCCCTTCCTAGGTGAAGTTGGGCAATTCATTTAGCTTCCCATAGCCTCCATTTCTTCATCTATAAAGTGAAGTGATCAGACAGCATGTCTTCTCTTCTAAATCTAACATTCTATAATGTGATTAGCTGACATCTTTTTGGAACGACATGAATTACAATTTATCCACCAGGTGATTTAATTAACAACCTTGTGGTTGCTATTGTGAAGGCGAAATTACTGTGACAGGAAGGAAGACTTTATTCAAGTAGCTCAGTTGGTAGAGCGTTTGCCTTACATGTATAAGGCACTGGGTTCAATCCTCAGCACCACATAAAAATAAATAAATAAAATAACGGTATTGGGTATGTCTACAACTAATATATATATATATTTTAAAGATTAGTGCAGTAGAAGATAGATTGCACTCAGTTTTGAAAACAGTAGTAACAAGTGGGGAATTTGAGTTAGTTGGGGTGAAGGGATGGATGGAAAATTATTAAGAGGTACTTATTTATTTTTGAGAGTGAAGTGGGAAGGCTTAATTGGATATCAAGGGTGGTGTATTTTCAGTAAATTGGTCCTCAGGATTCTTTGCTAAAACTGGGCTCAGTAGGTCAAGGATTGAGGCTTACTCAAGAAGACAACTCAAAGGAGCCTGACTAGTTTGGTTAAGGAAGGAATCCTTGTCACATGAGCCAAATAATTGCCATCCTTAAATGATTTTTTGGAAGAAGGTAAATAGAGTAAATACATAAAAAGTATTTTTAAAAATACAAATAAATTGACAGGTGGCCCTGGGAGGTGATCAGTCTCTCATTCTGTCCTTAGGGACAGGCCTTTCTGTAATCCTGGGTCCCGGTACCTTACCTTTTCCAGAGACTACACAGGAATTTTGTCCCACTCTCCAGAGAGTCTGGGTGCTGGAAGCTGCTCTATCCAGCGCAGGCTCTCTAGGTGAAGGAGATCCCAGAATTCTCTGGTGGAGCCGTCCTGTTTGGTCTTAGGGGCACAACGGACTTCAGCGTGAACCACCCGCCACACAGGTCTCTCAAGACCAGCACCGTCATCACGTTCTGGCCAATACACCAGAAATATTAGTAGTTAGATCCTAGGAAAGTTCTTTACAATCCAAAAGGCAGAGTCTCGATGAGTTGCTTAGGACCTCATTGAGTTGCTGATGCTGACCTTGAACTCATGATCATCCGGTGGCAGCCTCTGGAGCTGCTGGGGTTACAGGTGTGTTCCACCATGCTCAACCTTAAACACAGTTTTTCAGGGTGATTTTTTGGTAGCTGAGACCACTGTGAAGCAACAGCACTTTGTACTCACATAGTTTATCATGAATTTTGCACTGCAGATCACCTTGCAGTTGCTTTCATTTGTTACTAAAATCATCCTTTGTGACTTATGAAGTTCATCTAATTCCTAGCATGATGGGACATGCCAGATTTCTCTTACTCCTTCTTTTATTTTAATAACAAACATTTCACATAATTTATTAAATGGTTGTTTGTTTTCTGTATCTCAGACAAATGTAAGCTTCCAGAGGACAGAAATGTGTTGTCCATTTTTGTTCTCTGTTGAATCCAAAGCACCTACAGCAATACCTGGAACTATAAATATTTGTTGTTGCAATTAATTAGTAGAACACACAAAGGATATGAGAAAGATTCCTAAGGGCCAGGATGGAGTTGCGTATCTCAGAGTAACCATGTATCATAAAGTATTTTTGTGGAATAAGTGCCCCTAGCTCCAAATCAAAGTATTATTTTTACTACATTAAGGAAAATTTATTTTTCACTTCCTAATTTGTAAATGCTTGTATTTTGGATTCTATTACTTTCTGTTTGTAGAATACTGCCTCAGCCCTCTCCCATGAGCAGTTTGAAACTAGTCTTACTTCCTAAATAAAATTGAGTTGGCTCCTATTAAAATAAATAAATAAATACAAATAAATTGAAGGACACACAGGGGTATAGACATAGGTTCACATCTGACTCTGCCTAGTCCTATAAACAATGAACTATGATCTTCGCTACCCTGATCTTAACTCTGCTAAGTTCTTACCCAGTGAGCCAAAGCATACATTCACTATAGCTCTTCTTTCTTCACTTTACTCTTCTCCCATTTTTAGTTCACTCTTTGACTCTGTCTCCTTCCAGTATCCTATTCATAGGACCCCAAAAAGTCAGAAAGAACCAAAAAACAACATTTGGGTAGTATAGATGCCAGATAGGAAAACAGCTAATACCTTCATGACATTTCTTTGTGATCCACCAGTGGCCCATAATTGAGAGAGCCTCAATCTGTAGCATCTTGGCAAAAATGGCAGAATTGCTGCACATGACTCCTAAAAAAAAAAAAAAAAATGTCCATAGGTCACAACCTAGGTTCTCCTGTACTAGATCTCACACAATTCTAGCTAAACTGACATCTTAAGCACAGACGCTTTATTACTTCACAAAACGTTGTCTTATTAAATGAGAAAATAGAACTCCATTTCAGTGACGATGTAGTTCTAGTTTTGGTTTTAATTTTGAAAATATTAGCTGAATTGTTCTTCCCCTTCTCCTTATTTCAGGGAGATGGCTGGGTTTATCACAAACCCCTTTGGAAGGTAATTTCAACAGCACAAGCAGCAGAGTGACACATGCTCTCTTAAGACTTGACCAAATGAGGTTCTTCTCTGTTTACCCTCAACCTTCCCGGACTGGATTCATTGCACTGAGTGACCTGCTTCCTGATTGCACAGATGAAAACTAACTGAACATGAATATACCTACTTGGGCACTATTATACTGCAGCAAGACCAAAGTGTTAAAGAAACACGAGGGACCTCTCACCAACCTGTTCATGTGATGTGAGCAATACCATCTTAAAACCTTTTACCTGAATTTTAGATGATTAATCTTTCATCTAGTTCCTGGTCCTTAAAGCTGTTTGAATACCTATTTTTGCATAGGGGCATCGGATACACACAACAGTGAGGACTCAGTGACTTTGATTTCTTTGTAGTGAAAAGTGAAGTGTCTTCCAGAGTTTGTGTTTTGCTTTCTATCCATAACTGAAGTATTTACTACTCTTATAAACCAACCAAGAGGAGGAAGAACATGACCCAGAAGTGGATTCAGCCATTGTGCCTGAAATCAGTGTTATTAAAAAAAAAAAAAAAAAATCACCAGATTGTAGTAACAAGGCATTCTTTTTCTTCAAAAAGACTGTGTGCCTGTGTCTGAGGAACTTATCCATTATCCACCTCTGTTGGAACTCTTTTAAAAAGAATATTTATAAATTGATTAGAATTATAACCATGGAGAATTTTTTCTTCTGAGCATTTTAATATACTTGAAAACAACCTTGACTTGAAAAATTTCAGA
Source organism: Marmota monax (assembly GCF_021218885.2). NCBI lineage: Eukaryota > Metazoa > Chordata > Mammalia > Rodentia > Sciuridae > Marmota > Marmota monax. The sequence continues at coordinate 6,579,154 of NW_026693473.1, read as the reverse complement.
ACATTTTTCAATATCTAGTTTTATTAAATATTACACTTGAGAGACAATTTTTTAAATGTGTTCATGTCAATATGATGAGATTTTGGCCTTTTAAGAACTAAGGCATTAAAGAAAATAGCAAATATTGAAAAATAAAGCTGTTACTTTTTTCCTTATCTTTTTTTCATTTGTAGGTTAATATTCAGTATTATGTACTATCCCTCTGAATAAGTTTGCTTATCTTACCTCTGTTCATTCAAAAGTTAAAACAAATGACTATTTGTATTTGTCAGTAATTCAGTTATACATGTATATGTGACTGAACACATGGAATGTATGGTTTTATTTTATTTTCAAGTAAACTTAAATGCTGAGGAAAGTATGAAATAAAAAGATATCAGGAAGTTGTATTCAGGTACAAATCTTTTTTAAAATCAGTATTTTATTGAGGTTGAAGAATTGCTGGCAATTAAAAGAATAGCTCTAATTATGGTTTTCATCATTCAGTCAAGTATTTATTGAGTACCTGCTTATGGTGCTCAGCACTTGTTACTGCAAGCTACCTTAATTTTCCAAGAGTGGTGCCTTACTCTGTTTCTTCTGATGTGGTCTTCCAATCAGTGTGCATAATATGTACCTGTTATTCATCAGCCATGGTAGATGGCTGTGTCTGTTGCATCATCATAAGAAGTTTAATAAGCTTTGTGCTCTGATAAATTGTGTTCTGTTGGAGAGGTGATAGTAGGATGAAAATTACAAAACAATTTTTTCAACAAATTGTAAATTGTACACCATTTTAATGATTCCCTTTCATTTTTGCTGTGAAATGCACTGAAAACTCTCAAAGTGAGCTACAGTTCATGTGTTGAGAAAATTGAAAAATAATAAAAAAGTAGAGAGCAATGATGCATTTGTCTGTTTTATGAATAGAAAGAAAAGGGAAATTTTATTTAGTAGAATTATTGCCCTGCTCATCGGGGAACCATCAATTTTTCTCTTTAAATCCTTACCTTCAGGAATCTCCAACTTAGCGAGTAATTTAATGAAAAATTAAAATGTTTAGCCGATTTGCTTATGTCTATTCCTAGTAGCTCAGGAGGCTGAGGCAGAAGGATCACAAGTTTGAAGTGAGCCTCACTTGGCAACTTAGTGAGACCCTATATAAAAAACTAAAATGTTTGCTGGGCACAATGGCGCACGCCTATAACACCAGCAGCTTGGGAGGCTGAGGCAGGAGGATTGTGAGTTCAAAGCCAACTCTAGCAAGTTAGTGAGGTACTAAGCAACTCAGCAAAAATCTGTCTCTAAATAAAATATTTAAAAGGGCTGGAGATGGGGAGGCTGGGGTTGTGGCTCAGTGGTGGAGCACTCGCCTAGCACCTATGAGGCCCTGGGTTCAATCCTCAGCACCACATATAAATAAATAAAATAAAGGTATTGTGTTTAACTACAACAAAAAAAAAATAAATAAATATTTTTTAAAAAGTTATAAAAAGGGCCGGAGGTGGGGCTGGGGCTGTGGTCAGCGGTAGCGCACTTGCCTAGCATGTGTGAAGCACTAGGTTTGATTCTCAGCAACACATATAAATTGAAAAAAAAAAAAAAAAAAACAGAAAGAAAGAAAGAAAGGTCTATCAACAACTAAAAAATTTTTAAAAATTTAAAAATTAAAAAAGGGATGGGGATGTGCCTCAGTGGTTAAATGCCCCTGGATTCAATGCCCAGTACCAAAAATAAATAAATAAATAGGAAATGTTTTACGTTCAAATGTACTGGATCAAGGATATAAAATGTGAAGCCAGAGCTTTTTGTTTTGTTGTTTGAACCATTCAAGTGCCCGTTTATTTCTTTGGATTGTTGAGCCTTTTTAAGAATTATTGAAAACAAGTTTTTAAACGCTTTAAGAAATTATACACTTAAGAGTAATTGTAGTCTCTCCCTGTTATTGAGCCAAATTCTTTAAGAGCAATGACTGAGTACTACTTGATGACAATTGTTTACCTTATCCCTATCTTGACATCCCATTGCTCTCCTACAGCCAGGGAGGTCCCAGAGTGAAGAAGAAGCAATATCTGCTTCCAGAAGCTGCAGTTTATTCCCCTCAAAAGAGCTCGAAGGGGCTGGGGATATAACTCAGTTGGTAGAGTGCTTGCCTTACATGCACAAGGCTCTGGGTTCGATCTCCAGCACCACCAAAAAAAAAAAGAAAAAGAAAAAAAAAAAGAAGAAGAAGAAGGAAAAAAAAAGAGCTAGGAATTTGGTTTGGATTATGTATCTTCACCTTGTTATTGTTTAGCCAGGAAAACAGAACTTTATATAGAGTGTTACATATTTGAGTCTCTTTCTTTTGGGCCAAATTTTAAATGTACACTTCCCTCTGGTGAATAGAAGTTGTATTAAGAAGTCCAAGACTAGACTGAGCCAGGTGTGGTGGCACATGCCTGTAGTCCCAGCAAATTTGTAGACTGAGGTAGGATTATCACGAGTTTGAGGCCAGCCTGGTTAACTTAGTGAGACCATGTCTTAAAAAAAAAAAAAATGGGTCTGGTGGGAATGTAGCTTTGGGGTAGAACACACCTGGGTTCAATCCCTAGTACCACCAAAAAAAAAAAAAAAAAAATTCCAAGCCTGAGTAATATAATGTTGCAGCCATTTCTTTGCTTTTGTTTATTTACCATTTTTATAATACTTATCAACCTGTACCTTTTGTGAAATATTTGTATTTAAGTCCCAAGGTCATTTTCCAATTAATTGGATTTTTAATACATTGTTTTTAAGCCCCCAATGTTAATTTAAGATTGTGTACTCAGTGAGACATGGCATATACATATGGATTCACTGAACTCTGCAAGCTATAGCCACCATTACCCCATTACCTCTAATACCTGATTTTCACCAAGATTGGGAGGGAAAAAAAGCATTGAATCCCTCGCCCCTTAATTCTAGCACTTATACTTTCCTTCTACTATAAACATCTGGGACTTGGATAACTACCTGATACAGATTAATTCTTAGAAATTATTAAATAAGCCTAAAATTTTGCTAAATATACTGCCTTTACATGAGGGCTAACTTCTGTTCCGTGTTCCCCCAGAGAAAGGAATATTGGTGATTACTTTAGGAGCTACTTTGGAAGGACCTTTTATAGCTACTAATTGTATTGAATAGAACATTGAGTTGGGATTTACCAGGGATAGTACAGGGATAGTGGGAAAATAAATTATTACCAGATTAGGAATAAAGAAGACATCCGGGGAACTCACCTGTAATCCTAGCAACTGGGAGGGCTGAGGCAGGAGGATAACAAGTTTGAAACCAGCCTCTGCAATTTAGTGAGGTCCTAAGGGACTTATCAATACCCTGTCTCAAAATGAACAATAACAATGGCTGGGGATGTGACTCAGCACCCAGCATGGGCGGGGGTTGGGGGTAGAGGGAACTAACTGACACACCTCATATATATGAAAATTCTAATAAAATATAAATTCTAGGGCTGGGGCTATAACTCAATGGCAGAGCGCTTTCCTAGCATGTGTGAGACACTGGGTTTGATCCTTAGCACCACATAAAATAAAGGCATTCTGTCCATCTACAACTAATTTTTTTTAACCATACGATTTATTTTTATTTTTTTTTAGTCATACATGACAGCAGAATGTATTTTGACATATAATACATACATGGAATGTACATACATCAATCTGCCCTTCCTATCCCCCCTACTCTTCCCCTCCTCTCCCAATCTCTCTATCCAATCTAATGTGACACACTTTTTTTTTCTTTTTCTCATCACAACATCATATATGTATTCTGTATAACAATGAGGTTCTCCTTCCATCTTCCATGCAACTCCCCTTCTCCCTCTTTTTCCCTCCCACCTCTCTTCCCTATTACAACTGTAATTTTTTTAAATATATATATGTGTGAATTCTAGCAGTATAAAATCCTGCAAAAGAAATGCTTAGCTATTAAAGCATTTTCCCAGGTTTTTATTTGATGTTTGCAACAAATTAAATTGGAAAATCAGTAATCGCTGTTCAAACTTTAGTGGCACTCCCCCTGGGGAATAAGAAAAAGATCTCCACAAGTAGAACAAAAGGACAAAAGATTGAAAATAGGAAATAGGAGAGAACTGAGGGGGTTGCAGTAAGAAAAAGCAACAGAATGGAAGTTTTTTTGTTTTGTTTTTTTTTAATTTCCCAGAAAAATGGCATGAATCCAACTGAAAATGCTGCATATACCTTCATGTGAAAGGAAAAATCAAAGCCCAACAAAAGCACGTCATTGTGAAATTTCGTAACACTAAGAATAAAGACGAAATTCTAAAACCAGTGACACTACTTCTTGATAACTCCACTAAGAGCTAAAAGGCAAAAGAGCACTATCTCCCATTTGCCTAGAATTTTATCCAAACAATGACTCTTCCATGTAAAATTTTTAAATGTTTTACTCCAGTTTTTCTGGAAGCTATTAAAGTACATGCTCCAACAGAATGTTAAGAGGGTGAGTAGAAGCAGAAATTAGGAAGATAAGAAAAATAGGGTCCAACAGAGAAAAGAGGCCAAGAGGCATCTACCCTACCATCTCTAGACAGCCTCTCATCAGCTGCTCCAACAGCTATTTTATCTGTGGACATCACTGACAAGAAAGTTCTTTGAACCAAAATCTGTCTCACTATTGGTCTTGGTACTGACTATTCATACAAGACAGGATGGATGGCTTATGTTGCACACAACAGTGCTTCAAGTTTTGAGCACCACAATCTTTTTAAAGTTTATTTGGCTGTTCTTCTTCTAATACAGTTTTGTCCCATGAGCAGTCTCTTGAGAACACACTGTATGTCAGTGTTAGGTGGGCTACTTGGAAAAGACAATGTTGCAAGAAGAGTCTTGTTTAAGACCATGTATGTCTTTTTAATGGCTTTATTAATACATAATGGAATTAAAATAAATGCATTTTTAGGTACTCAATTTGACATGTTTTCAATTTGGCATATGTTCACCCATGATTGTTTTCACCACGATCATAATAATGAGAATATTTATCTTCAAAAGTTTACTCTTGCCTTTTGACATCTCTCCTTCCACCTCTCCCCTCTTGCCATCCCTATTCTATTTCCAGGAAACCACATTTTTTTCTTCTTTATTTTTATTTTATTATTTTGTTTTATTTTATTTTATTGGTATTGGGGATTGAACCCAGGGGCACTTTATCACTGAGCTGCATCCCCAGTCCTTTTTATTATTTATTTTGAGACCGGGGCTCACTAAATTGTGAGGCTGGCCTAGAACTTGCCATCCTCCTCTCTTAACCTCCCACTTGGCTAGGATCATAGGTGTGCATCACTGCACTTGGCTTGTATTGTCTTCTAAAGTTGCTATAACTGTTAGACCAGGATGCAAGAAAAGACCACTGACTCCAATTAAAATCAAATTAAAGCAAGCTTATTATTTCGACCAGCCAGGCTGCCTTGCCCATCAAAATTGTGGGAGCCAAGGACAGCGGCGAGACTTCTTTGTGGACCAGTTTTATAGCCCAAAAAGTTACACAAAGGGGGGTTACAGATAAAAACACTCTGAGGAGCATAACACAAGTTTACATTTTTGCTGGCCCCGGCATCAGAATTTATGGAGATCTTAGAGACTCAGAGAGGGTCGTTATCCGGCCAGGGAAGGCCAGAATTTATGAGGCGTCACTAAGGTTTAGGAAAGGGTTGTTATCTGGTCAGGGAAAACCAGACATGGGTGAGTTCAGGGCACGGGAAGGCATTCCAAATAGGTTCAGAATTTGCAGTAATTTATAGTAAAGCCGAAATTATCTTTTCATGGTTTTGTGGCGAGATGCCCAATTTTAAGAAAAGATCAGGTTGGGTCTATCAATAACAAACCACCACAAACTGAGTGGCTTAAAACAACAGAAATCTATTCCCTCACAATTTTGGAAGCCAAAGAAAATGAAATGAAGTATGGATAGGGCTATGCTCTTTCTGGGAGGAAAATCTGTTCTTTGGCTCCTAGTTTCAAGGATCTTGCTGGGCACAGTGGTGCATGCCTGTAATCCGAGTAACTCAGGAGGCTAAGGCACGTGGATTGCAAGTTCAAAGCCTGCCTTAGCAACTTAACAAGGTCCTGTCTCAAAAAAAATAAAAATAACTGGGGATGTATCTCAGTGGTGGAATACATCTGGGTTCAATCCCAGTACAAAAAAAAAAAAAAAAGTAACAAATGAAAGCTTACCTTTGAGTTCACCCTTCATTCCCTTCTCAAAACATTAACAGTGTGGTATGTTAATACCCCTCTACCACATGAGCATGCATACATGTGGCAGATAGCAAAAAATAAAAATACTGCCATTACCAGAGTTTCCCCTTCTTTACTTTCTCCCACCACCTGCTTGAAGGGCAATTCCTTGTTGAACAGATCAGGGTTATGAGCTTAAAACTTCCAATGGTTCTTGGTTTCCCTTGGGATAGAAGCCAAATTCTAGTTAAGGTTTACAAGACTCACTGCATTCAGCCCAAATTTCCCCTTTTGAACAGAGTGCTCACTCCCCTCCTCCCAGGAAGCCTGGGTTAGCTGCATGCTGAACTTCTCACATTCTCTGAATGAGGCAGCCCCTTTTTAGACTGTGCAGTTCTAGGTAGAAAACTCATCCCCACCTTTCTGCAAGCAATCTCCTGATTCTTGATCAAAAGCCTAGGCTTTCCTTCCCTTTCCCAGTAATCCCAAGCAAAAAGACTTTGCTCCTCCACCGTTGTGAGCACTCCTTTGTGCTTCTGCCTCCCACTGCACCAATTCACCTCCCTCTCTGCCTAGGAACTACTGCACAGCTGGGATCTTTCCCTGCCCCCAGTTCAAGGACAGTTGCACATGTAGTCATGAGGCAGAGTTCCCTAGCAGGTGTCAGGAAGACATTCCTGGGCAGACCTCATCCTTCCCCAAGCAGGAAACAAACTCCTCTTCCTCCATCCCTCCAGGAAAGGATATGCCTATCCTAGGAGCTTTGCTGGCTGGGGGACCTTCAGGAGTCAGGTGCTTTCTGTCTCTCAATTGTAGTTTGGGACTTAGAGCTTTGTCTCAACCATGGTCTTCCACCAACAAGTTAATAGTGACTGTGAGGTTTAACTGTCTCTCTGGGCTTCTCTCTCCACATCTGAAATGCAGGGGGGCAGCTTTGAGGGTCTCTCAACTAATACCCTATTTTGACTTATTTATAAGGGAATAGGTCACCCTCCACTCCCATCCCCACACGATCCCCACCACCCCCGGGATGAAGATGGTGGTTTCTAAATTATGCAGCTGACTCACGCTTCTGCTGGTTGAGCTTTCTTCTCTAATCAGGGGAGGAGAGTAAGTTTTCTCATAGCTGTTCCCTGGCAGATGATGAAACCAGCATACCTTAGCTTCACTTCCTTTTAGTAGACTTAAAAAATCCCCAATTTTAGAGGTCACAAAGGAAGCAACATATGATTAGACTCCCACTAGCCTTGTTGTAGAAAGGCTACCACCTCTGAGGCATGGGGCATGATGGTAATGGTTGGCTGCACTGTTTTCCAGGCAACCTGGCTCAAACCAGGTGAAACCACTGATCCATCACTTGGGCTGGTGCAAGTATCCAATGGGTGACTTCTTTGTATTACAAGGCCCCAAACTGCACCCTCAGATCATGCTAAGACAGGGATAACAGGGATGAGAATCAGGGCCTAGTGTCCTCTCCCCAGTGTGAAGATTGAATACCTGAGAAACAGAGAGGCAAGGATGGAATGCAAGTTTTATTTAAAGGATTGAACAGAGATAGACTTCTCCTGAGAGGAAGAAGGGGCATCAGAGCTGGGTGTCCCAAGAAGTGGGAGTGTCCTGCCCCTTTTATACATTTTAAAATTTCTTTGTTCTTGTGCCTTCTCCTCCCCCATCCTGCCCACTTGACCCAAAAGGTGGAGTGATCCAAGGGTGGGAAGGAAGCCATCCAGGGTGCCAACAGGACGGGAGAGCCCAGGAGGCATTCATAACAACCCCTACAACTCCCTGCAGGGAGGAATAATTCCCTGGAGGCAGGTAACCATAACAACACTTAGAGGAAGGGGAAGTGCTCTGGAGGTATTAGCATTTTTCTTTCCTTTTGAATCAGCCCCAGCTTCCTGACCCAATTATTCATTACCTACACTGTCTTTTTGCCCCTTCTCAATGCCATCAGACCTGATCTATGTTTTTTTTTCTGGCACTAGGGATTGAACTCAGGGGCACTCATCCACCATGCCACATCCCCAGCCTTATTTTTTTTTAAATCATTTTTGTTTTTTAATTGTAGATAAACACAATACCTTTATTTATTTATTTTATGTGGTGCTGAAAATTGAACCCAGTGCCTCACACATGCAAGGCAAGCGCTCTACTACTACAACCCCAGCCCACCAGCCCTATTTTGTATTTTATTTAGAGATAGGATCTCACCGAGTTGCTTAGCACCTCACCATTGCTGAGGCTGTCTTTGAACTCGCCATCTTCCCGCCTTAGCCTCCTGAGCCATTGGGATTTCAGGCATGTGCCATCGCGCCCAGCCCTGATCGATGTTTAATCAATTTAATTTCCTTGGCTAGGAACAGTGATGTATGCCTATAAATCCAGAAACTTGGAGGACTGAGGCAAAAGGATCCTAAGATCAAAGCCAGCCTCAGCAACTTCCTGAGAACCTGTCTCAAAATAAAAAGGGCTGGGGATATACCTAGTTGCCCCTAGGTTCAATCCCCAGTCCAAAAAAAGGGAGGGGGGGGACTCCATATGTGCAGTTGCTGCATCTCAGCACAGACTTCTCAGTCGGTGGCAGCAGTTCTAGAGTGAAATTGATGTCACATGGATCACAGGCCAGAGAAGCCACAAGTGTTTGGCCAATTTCAGCTCCAATTGAGATGGGAAAATGGTTTCTGCCCCTCACCAAGACTTATGGTGGGAAGAATTCACTAAACACAGAGGGTTTCAGGTGCTGAGTGGCCAATAAAATCTCACATGTCAGTATAATAGAAACCCAGTTACTTTATAATACACAGCTCAGGGGGAGGCTGTTGAGGGATAGGACAGGAACTCAACCATGTCACAAGTTGTGTCTGGGTAGCATGGCTTATTGCTTACAGGGTCCCAAGCAGCACCCAGGCGGCAGGTCTAGCTTCAAGAAAGAAAGAAGGGGGGCAGAGCTCTACCAACTGCATCATTTTCTCTTTGATTGAAAAGGCAAAAGCTTTCCCAGAAATCCTCCATAGACATTTGCACGTGTCTTTTTTTTTAATATTTATTTTTTAGGTGTAGATGAACACAATATAATGCCTTTATTTTTATGTGGTGCTGAGGATCGAACCCGAGTTCCGCCCGTGCTAGGCGAGCGCTCTACCGCTGAGCCAAAATCCCAGCCCCTTGCATGCCTCTGTTTAACCAGAATTGTGTCATAAAGCCCACCCTGGAAGTGAGGGAAACTGGGAAGATATTTAGTTGGTAGATTGCTACCTCCTCCCCAAACTGGAGCTCTGTTACAACAAAAAGGAAGACGTGGAGCTAGGATAAGCGAGGAGCACAGCCTACTTCCATTAGCACTGGGCCTGAAAGGGGGATAACTAACCATCACCAAACTTCTCCCCATAAACCATATGACATGGTCTCTGTATTAGCTGCTTTCTGTTGCTCTAACAAAATACACAAGAATGGGTACTTTATAAAGAGATGAGGTTTATTTAGCACAGAGTCCAACATTTGGCAGCCCCTGAGACTGATCTTTGGTGAGAATGATCACAACATGGTGAATGGCATCATGGTGGGAGGACATGCAAGGGGTCGAGACTGAATGGCCAGAAAGTGGGGAGGATGAGTCTTGTTCTCTTTATAATACCCCCTCTCACAGGAACTAACAGGGACCCAGAGAAGTTCATTACTCACTTCCAAGGGCCTCATCCCCAGTGGCCAAATTACCTCCCACTAGGCCCCACCTCTTGCAGGTTCTACCCCCTCAACACTGCCGCACCGAGGACCTAGCCTCCAGCTGATGAACCTTTGGGGGATAAACTACATCCATCCTCACAAGCTCCAACAAAGCCACATTGTAAGAGCAGGATGTCCCCGTCTATAAGTGTGTATGTGAGGGCAGGGGAAGGTTGATATCAGTGGGCACAGGAAGCAGCCAGAGCCCCCATTCCGGAACCTCTCTGATGTCACACTTGTAGTCATGGTACTCTGGGTGCCAACCCAGGAGAAGGAGCGGTTGGCTCTCATTTGTTTGAGAGCAGGCATCGCAGCATGACTGCATCAAACGATTTATTGTCCCCACCTCCACCCCCAGCCAGATCCTGGCTATTCTCAAGCCTTTGGGCTTGTTTCAATGTGGCAGCCCTGGTCTCTCTAAGTGCTGTGTTCTTTACGTTTCCGTGAGTCTCCGGGCCAGCTGTTGGGTTCCCACCAAGAGACAGAAGGGAAATAGACAGTGAGAGTGCAGAGGCAGGGAGGTGGAGGGAGGCCAGGAGGGGAAGGAGGATATTTAGTGGGAAGCACAGAGATGTGGGGAGCCTGAGGCTTTGGGGGACTGTGGGAGGCTGGTAATGCTGGTGACATTTGGTGGAGGGAATGGGGTCTGTCTCTAGCCTGGATATTCAGATCCGTCCTTAAGGTGTGTGGGTCTGAACTCAGGTGAGCTGGGCCTCATGGGGGCTCCGGGTTGCCCCCGACTAGAACTGAGTCTGGCTCTGGTTTCAGAGGCCGAGCACTGGGGCAAAATGGAGAGTGGGCCTACCCAGTGGTCTCCGGACTTCTCTGCCTCCTGAGTTTGTACAGCCTCATTGGCATGAATTTTTCGGACCCAGGCACCTTACACAGAGGTAAGGCCTCAGACTCCTGGGAGAGGGAGGTGGCACCCCAAGGCTGGTGCCTACAGAGGTCATTTGTAAAGGGCTGACCCCACCTGTGGCCTCAGGATCCCTTCTTACCCTGTCATCATTACTTGGGCCCTGGCACTTCATTTCCCAAGCCACTGAAGTGTGAAAAACAGAATCCTGGAGGTTTTCCAGTTGCTTTAGAAGGGAGGACCGGGCAAAAGAGGCAGGAGGCTCTTCCAACCACACAGTTCACCCTTCCTCCTTCCCATTTCACACCCGACTCCAAGCACTGATCACTATTCTAAAGGGGGGAGCTCCATGTAGAGCTCCTGTGGCTGGACAGCCCTTCTCTCTGACGGCCGCCCATCTGAGTGGTCAGCTTGCTCAACAGGGACTGGGGTTCCCCTGCCCTCCTCCTCCCCACCTTCTTGATGCCCAGTGATGCTATGGGGCTGCCCTAAGCATCAGAGTGATACAAGGGCCTCCTCCACTGCCCACACATCTCCCCCTGCCAGGTGCCTTCGAGCAGGACCCTGAGGCTCCCTACATGGCACGAGTGAATGGCAGGTTATACCACATGCCGTGGTGTCCCACCTGTTATTTTCACCGCCTGCCCCGAACCTTCCACTGCAAAAGGTGTGACATCTGTGTGGAGGTGAGTGCTCCTCCTCCCTGTCCACTCACCAACCTATCTCCAGGCACCTGGCCAGGACCAGGAACCTCACATCATGAGTGGGCCAGGTGGGGGTATCAGACCATGTTCCCAGAGTTCTTCAAGTGGCTCTCTGCCACTCAGGGTCACTTGCATCTGTTATTGCCTCCAGTTCTACACCTGTCCAGCGAGGCTGGCCTTGCTTGCACAGGTGCTGATATGCAAAGGGCATCCCCTCTGTGCTGAGCCTGGTGGAGTCAGGGGGAGGAAAGGCAATGACTGTCCCCTCCCCTGGCTTGCTGATAGTAGATCCCCAGCCCTTTAGGCTGACTGCTGCCCTGTCCTGGGGATCATTGCCTGTCTTGGTCTGGGTGTCCCAGTTGAAGGGTTTCCTGGTTCTGAGTGCATGTGTCTGATGTGCCCACCCTGCTCGGGTTCACAAGTACAGACGGCTGGTAGGGCAAGGGTGTTTTTTTCATCCTCATCCAGTATCTGAGAAAATGGAGGCCCAGAGTTGTTATATCCTGGTCCAAGTGACACCAGGCAGGTCTTGTCTCTAAAGACCTCACTCAGGACAGGTGACCTGATGAGCCATGGGGTCCTAACTGTGCTCTAACCATGGAAATGCCAGGTTCTCGCTGAGATGGGAACCCTTATGTAAGGTCAAGAGCAGGCGGCCTAGAGGGCTGCGTTAGGGGAGGCCTCAGGATTAGGGGGTGATGGAGGCCATTCCAGATGGGCCCTCTGACCTGCCTCCTCTCCCCTAGGAGTTCGACCACCATTGCAGGTGGGTGAATAACTGTATGGGGCACTGAAACATCCGGCTCTACCTGCTACTCCTCTTGTCCCTGTGCCTCTATCTGGGTACCGTGCTGGCCACCTGCGTGGTTTTCATCATACACAGGAGGAACATGGCGTTTTTGGACAAAACCATGACGTATCCACCACAGTCCCAAGGGCCCACACTGGGAAGAGCTTGTGTGGTGGGGAGGGAGGGGCAAACAGCCCAGGAGGGTCAGGGTGACAGGGGAGGGGCTGACATGGGCAGGGCTAGAGGGAGAAGTCACTGGGGAGGACCTGTGAAGGACAGGTGGAAGGCCAGTGGGGTCAGGGACATGGGCGGGGTAGGATGCCTGTGGAGTTAAGAATCTAGGGGCCCACAGAGTAGGGTAATGAAAGTTGAAAAGGGACAGGTGGGAGGACAGTGTGGTAGAGGGAGGTTTCCCTTGGGTGTACTGGACTAACTGTCCAGTCCAGGGAGGGAGAGCGGTGGGCGGTGCTAGCTGGGGCGGGAGCAGTGGGGTTGAGCATATTTCATGTCTTATCAGCCATGGGTATATTGTTGGTGAAGTGTTTGCTCCAATCTTTTGTCCATTTAAAAAAAACTGTGTTGTTTTCTTATTGAGTTTCAGGAGTTCTCTATACTGGATACAGATCTATGTGTTGCAAATCTTTTCTTGCAATTCATGGCTTGTCATTTCATTTTCTTCATAGCATCTTCCAAAGAGCAGGAGCCCTTAGTGTTGCTGTTTTTCCAGCACTGAGGATTGAATCAGGGGGTGCTCGACCACTGAGCTTCTTCCCCAGCATTCGTTGTTGTTCACTCTGAATGGAGCCTCATGTCCTCGGTGAGGAACAGTTTCATTGCTTTCTTCCCCATCTGTGTCTTCATTGCTTTTTCTTTGAGCATCCACTAGAAATAATAGGAGTGGGCATCTTTTCCCTGTGTTTCCTCTAGTATGGCAATCACTTGACTAAAGTCTCTTTCAGGAAGACTGGTGGGCAGCATCAGTGGGGGAGGGGAAGCTGCAGACCCTGAGACGGCTGAACAGACAGAGGAGCCTGTCTGCTCATCACCTCCCATCCTTTTAGTCACCACCCACCACTGCCATATGTGGTTCCCTCCCACCTGTGACTCCTGTGCTTGGCCCTTATTCCTCAGCCCTGTAGTCTGCCTGTCTCCTCCTCTCTCCAGCTTCTAGTATCATCATTGAGTTTGCCTGGCAGCCTTTTCCCTTCCTCCATCCTGTGGTTCTTCCAGCCCCAGGTCAGGCCATAGGCCATCGCCCTTCCTCCTCTGCTCAGAGTGAGGCCCTCCAAGTCCAGGATCCCCAAGTCTCAAGGGACCTAAATGTGGTCTGCACTCTAAGATTCACCAGACAGGGCTCCTTTCTATTCTTGGCAGCACTAATTTCAGGCACTGATCCCATGCTCCAACTTTCACTCCCACCATACTCCATTCCCTGACTTCAACTCCTCCTAGAATCACTTGCTTGGTGGTTGGTGGCAAAGACTCTGGTGAAGACCACATAAGTTCAAATCACAGCTCTAGAACTGACCAGCAGGGAGACCTGGGGTTGCTACTCAGCCCCTGGTCACTCAATTTCCCTATCTGAAAAACAGGGAATTGTGGGTTGATTCATGTAAACCACATAGAACAGTGGCTGGCACCAGAGAGTGCCCTGTGTGCTGCTGTTACATCACTACCATTCCTTCCCATGGTCATCTACACATGTTTGTGCTCAGATTAAAAGTCATACAAGTCCCAGCCTTAACATCCCAGGCCTCCACTCCACCTGTTGTACCTTCTGGGCCTTATTTCCTGAAAGAGTTGACCTTGTTCACTAGCTCCCCCTTCACTTCCTGGCCCAGGTCAGCCCAGCCCTTGCTGTCAGGATGATGCCCTCTTTAATGGCCAAGTTCAGCAGACATCTTCAGACTACTCTTTCTGGTCTAGACACAGCCTCTGAAACCAGAAGTCGCTGTCTCAGCACTTAACTCTCTGGGCTTCTCCTCTGCATGTACCTGGGTGCTGTGAGCTGGGTTGCCTACATGGTTCCCATGATACTCTCTCTCTGCTCTTCCCTTTCCACTCCCCATGGTGCTCAGGGCCTCGGGTTGCAGCTGCCCTCACCACTGAAAGTAGGCTGGCCATGCTGTTTGCAGGGTGCTTTCCATCCCCAGTGCAGTGACGGGGGTTTGTTTGTTTGCTATTCGGTATTGAACCCAGGGGCACTTTACCACTGAGCTACATCCCCAGTCCCTGCTACTTTTTATTGTGAATCAGGGTCTCACTAAGTTGCTGAGGCTGGTCTCAAACCTTGTCAGTTTCCCAAGTCACTGGGATTACAGGTGTGTGCCACCGTGCCTGGTTGGACAGAAGCATTTTTGATGCCCTGAAATATTTCTGATGGGGGTGCATCTCAGTGGTAGAGTGTGTGCTTAGCATGTGCAAGGCCCTGAATTCTTCAATCCCCAGAACACAGAGAAAAGACATCTGAATCAATGAGTGAACCAACAAACAGAAGAACCAACATTTGGGGATAGAAGGAAAGAGGAAAGGAACGAGAGAAGCCTGGTGCCCTGACCCCCCAGGATAAGGGGAAGAAGGAGAGGCAGCAGGAAGTTGGGCAGAAGATGGGGCAAGAAGAAGATGCCTCTGGATTTTGTCCTGTGGAGTGTGAGGGTGTTTGAGACACAGAATTGGAGCAGGAGCCCCAGGAGTGGAGCCAGTGAGAGAGGCTGGTCTGGGTGCCTCAGAGCTGTTGGATTCTAGTTGTGTGTGATAGGGTTCCATGTGGGGGGAGGAAGGTATTCACATTTACCTCTCAGTTCTTAGAAATTTACTATCATTCCTTAAGCATTTTCTATACCTTATGTACAATCAATATTTTCTATACATGATATATATCTAATCAAATATTCTTTCTCTAAGTTTAAAGATTCTGTAATTTTTTAATGCTCCGCTATTAATTAATTTATTTCTTCTGATACTGGGGATTGAACCCAGGGTTGCTTTACCACCAAACCTGCATCCCTAATCCTTGCTCTATTTTGTTTTGAGATAAGGTGTCACTAAATTGTTGAGGGCCTTGCTAAGTTGTTGAGGCTGGCCTTGAACTTGTGATCCTCCCACCTCAGAATCCCAATTCCCTGGGATTACAGGTGTGTGCCACTGCACCTGGTGGTATACTCATTTCTTAAGTGCTGTGAACACCTTAAAGGAGGCAGAACCTCATAGAGGACAATGATTCGAGTTGCTTTTTGGACATATTCCAGAGCTGTTCTGATGTGGAGTCGTCTTTCCTCTGGTGGAGAAGAGTGTTGAAGATGAAAGTCTTCATGTGTAGGCCATTGGAGACTTGGGGTGGATAGAGGTGCTGCTGGGCCACTTTCCATTATAACAGAGTATTTGGTACCTAAAGCTCATGAAGTTGGGATGAAACTCAACCTGGTCTGGAAGGAGGAGGGGTCGAGGCTGAGGGATGAACTCAGGGGAAAGAGAAAGTAGAATAAGGGAGAGAGGAGAAGCCAGTCAGTGTCCTGGGAAGGACATGACCTTTGAGCTTGACCTTTCCTGCTTTGTGTACTGAAGGTCTTCAGCTCAGATTTTCCTGGAAATTCTGATTTTTCACTAGGGAAATATGTCTGGGCATCCCCTGTTGCCACTGGTCTCCCAGATAGTGAAACTCAATGAAGGTAGATTTTTAGAAAATCGAGAGGTAAGAGAGTCAAGTGGGAGCGGGGTGGTGACACCACCTTTGGATCAGTTGAGCAGAACAGCACGAGACAGATCTTAAAAGGTACCTGGAAGGATGAGGTGAGAGGACAGGTGTGGCCAATGGAGACAGAGTAAGGATCCTGCAAAGGGAAGCACTAGGGGTTGAGGAGCCCTGAGAAGGCAGGAGAGGTGGGTGCTGGGTCAGCACTGTCTGGGGACAGCTGCTCACAAGTGGGTGAAGGGAGGTCACTCTTCCTAGGAGCCTGGGAAGGCAGGAGGCCCTGGGTCACTCTTGGGCACCACTGTACCTAGACCTGGCCACAGGCCCAGGTTGAGCCCTGGCTTAACTGACCAACTTAGCGAGGGTCCCTGGGAGATGGCCTTGCCCAGTCCTGCTGATTCTGAACTTCTCTTCCCCTCCTCATTTCCCTCCAGCATGACAACGCATTCAATGAGGGCTGCCCAAGAAACTGTTATATCGCACTATGTGCACCTTTGGGACCCAAGTGAGTTGGTCAACCAAGGGCTCAAGTGCTGGACCCTGGGGCTGGTGCAGGGGGCGTGAAGCTGGGTCTATTTCCCTGGTCCCTGTCCCCAGCTCCCAGCCTTAACACTCCCTGTTCCTTTCCTTTGGGGTGTTCTCCAGGGCACTCTGGGAGTTTCTGGGAATTTCACTCTTCCTTGGTGTTGTAGGTTCTTGCCCCAAGAAATGTGCTCAAGGGGAATGGCAACCTGGATAAGGCTCCTGGATGAGAGCCCTGGGCTCTGTGCTTTCCCAGCTGAGGGGTGAGAGTGGTCAGGGAGACCAGGCCAAGGTGGGTAGTGACTCCTTGCAGTTGGCCTGTTGCTTCCCAGGTACATGTCTGAGGCGGTCTGCCTTCAGGTGGACCAGGGGACCAACTGGGGGCCAACAGAACACCTTAAAGACCCCCTTTGGCCCAGGTCTGCCACTCAGGCCCCCCCAAGGAGTGGCAAGTCTGCACCTGTACAGAAGGTAAGGAGTATTGGGTGAGCTTTGAACCATGGGGGTCTGTGGTTGCACATGTGTTGGGGGAAGCCCCCATGTCGGGTAGACCCTGAAGCTGAAGCACTTGGAGCATAAGGAGTGGGATTATGGACCTGGAGGGTACAGGGTACAGGTCACAGGGCTTCAGAGCACACCCAGGTATCCCTGGATAGAGAAGGAGAAAAGACTGAAACACTAACTTTCTGATTGGCTCTGGGCCAGTCCTTACTTTTTTGGTTCCCAGTTTCCTCAGCTATTAATGAGGACTCAGACTAGTCCAGTGGTTTATGTTTTAAAGACAATTCTGTTTCTTTTATATGTGTGTTTATTTGTGTGTGTACATATGTATATATCTGTTGTAGATGGACATACATATTTATTTGTTTATTTTTATGTGGTGTCGGGGGTTGAACCTAGTTCCTCATGCATGCTAGACAAGCACTCTACCCCTGAGCCACAACCCCAGAAACCCCAGCTTCTTTTTTAATGGAAATTTTTATTTGATGTATGATGTGAAACATTTGGAGTGGAGCATTAGGTGTACAGTGGGGTGGGTAACGCACAGTGCCCCCTATGTGCCCTTGCAGTGATGTGGTGCCAGCCCTCTCCCTCGTCCTGCCTCTAGGCACCCTGGGACTTGACTGTGAGCTGTGGGGTGGAGGGTAGGGAGATCCCCCATGTACTGACTCTGTGTTTAGCTTCTCATCAGCCCAGTGGTGCATTGGGAGGCTTCCAAGGGAGGCTTGGCCTCCCATTCTCCCTTCACACCCAGCAATGCCAGGACACGCACCAGAAGTTCATCTCCTGAGCCCCACGTGGGGGTCTCTTGTGCCTGAGACCTCACTCCCCTTTTGAGAGTGCCAAGACCCCCATGCCTGTAATATACACATATTTTTTGCTGCTTCCTATGGCAGCTGTGCCTATGTGTCCTTGGTTCAGGGAAGTGTGTTTCCTGGTGTTGGGTGGAGGCTCTGAGGGGCTGGGACAGAGCCCTCCTGGAAGGGAAGATCCTTGCTCTCTGGAGACTCAAGCCTGACTCTTTGCCCTTGTGCAAGACATTCAGCAACAGTAATAATCACAGTGACTGACCTGGCTGGCTTCCTGGCAAGGGCTGGAGACGGAGAATACCCACCAGCCTGGATAATACCAAGTGCACCTGAAACGATTCCATAAAATTGGAAGGGAACTTGTTTATTATTAGTATTAATAGGCTAGTAGATTAGTCAGAAATTACAAAGTTTCAGTTAAACATGAGTAAGTTTCAGAGATATAATGGTCAATATGGTTGTTGCAGTTAATTTACTGCATACTTGAAAACTGATAATAGAGTTGGGTACAGGGGTGCCCATCTATAAGCCCACCTACTCAAGAGACTGAGGCAGGAGGATCATAAGTCAAGAATCAGTAACTTAAAGAGAATTGTTTGTATCAAAAAAAAAAAAGTGCTGGGGATGTTGGTCAATGGTAACACACCCCTGTTTTCAATCCTCAGATGTGGAAAAGGAAAGAAAAATTGACCATCTGTTTTGTGGGTTTTCTGTCTGTTTGAGGTGGAGTTCCCAGTATGTTGGCCAGGCCAGTCTTGAACTTCTGAGGTCAAGCAAACCTCCTATGTCAGTGTGCTGAGTGCTGGAAGGCAGGTGTGCACCACTGGACTGGCTAGAAAAGGGATTGTAAACTGGGTTTGGTGGCACATGACTAATTCCAGCAACTCAGGAACTGAGGCAGCTTTAGGCCAGCCTCTGCAATTTAGCAAGACTGTATCTCAAAATAAGAAGGGCTAGGGATAAAGCTAAGTGGTAGGATGTCCTTGGGCTCAACCCCCCAGTGCTGGGGGAAAATGTGTACACACACACACACACACACAGATATATAGATACACACACACACACACAGATATATAGATACACACACACAAATATATATATATATATATATTTCATTATAGAGAAGGATTTGGAGATTTTAGATTTTTCTTTGGGGCTAATATGAATAAGCATAAAAACTCGTGTCCTTAAGCATGCTAGGCAAGAGCTCTACCATTGAGCCACACCAGAGACCTCACATTTAAATTTGGGTTATTTTCTCCCTGTTAGTTATTGGAGCACCCCACATTTATCTTTTTTTCCATTTTCTTTGGGTGTGTGGTGGGGCTTCCTCTGATGCTCACACTGGTCTCAAATGTGTGGGCTCCAGTGATTCTCTTGCTCCTGTTTCTGAGCATGGGGGACTACAGGTACATGCTACCACACTTGGCTGTACAATCTCATATTGATAAGACATTTTACATGTGATAGGAAACCCAGAATAATAAAAAAAAAAGCAATTTAAGATGACTGGGCATAGTGACGTCTGCCTATCATCCCAGCAGCTCAGGAGGCTGAGGAAGAAATATCATAAGTTTGAGACCAGCCTGGGCTGCTGAGAGCCATAGCTGAGTTGGAATGAAGCATGGCATTTTTGCCAGAACAGAGTGGTTGAGAGGTGATGGCAGCAAGCCATTAAGATGATAATGGTTATGTTAAGCTGTGTATTCAATTGCATATTAGACCCCTGCTCTCTGCCTCAGCCTGCTACTTTGGAGTTCTCCAGGGGATTCCCAGAGAGTTCCCATTGGTGGGGAAAGTGCTGGAGGAGGGATTTTCCGGAGGAGGGATTTCCGGTTGTGGTGGTTGGGGTGGGGGGGGGAGGGCGCATGCTTGGTGTTCGTGGGAGTGCTGAGAATAAAGGAGTTCCTGTTTTGAACCTACAAGGCTGTGTGGCTGCTCGATTATTTTGTGCCCAGCCAGACTGCGGCACTGGGTAGTTTAGCAAGACCCTAACTCAAAGTAAAAAGGGCTGGGAATGTAGCTCAGTGGTATAATGTTCCTGGCTTCAATACCTAGTACTTCCAAAAACAAAGAATAAAAACATTGGGCTGGGGTTGTGGCTCAGTGGTAGAGCGCTTGCCTAGCACGCATGAAGCCCTGGGTTAGAGCCTTAGCACCACATAAAAATAAATAAAATAAAGGTATTGTGTCCATCTACAACTAAATATTTTTTAAAAAGAATAAAAATGAAATCTGGGCTTGGTGGCACATGCCTATAGTTCCAGGTGCTAAGCAGACTGATACACAAAGATCACTGAGTCCATGAGTTTGAGATGGGCCTGAGGAAAATGGTGAGACCTTATGTCTCAAAACAAACAAACAAACAAACAAAAAACCCAGCATCATCATAATCATCATCATCATCATAATTTGTGGAACCAAGCACTTTGTTCACCCCTGTAATCCCAGAGTCTCCAGGATGTGGTAGGATGATCACAGGTTTGATGCAGGTGTTGGGGTCTTAACAAGACTCTTGTCCCAAATTTGCAAAAGGGTGGGGGGACCGGGGATGAAGCTCAGTGTTAAAGCACCTCTGGATTCAGTCCCCAGTACAGGAGATGGGGGAGGAAACAAGCCAATTTGACTCCATATCATTAAGATCTTGGGACTAGAGGTAACTTGTGGTAGTGTTTAGCAGGTTAAGCTTAGCAGCTTGAGGCCCTGGGTTTAATCCCAAACACCAAAAAAAACAATAAAAAACAAAATAATTTTAAAAAAATCTCTATGTATATATCCCAAATCACAAATGAATATGTTACTTTCACATATATACCTTTTAACCCAGAAATGTAATTATTAGCATGTGTGTCCTTGGGGAACCATAGAACAGCGTAAATTAAGGGTTTTGTGCCATTATTTAGATAGCAAAATGTAGCAAAAAATCAACTCAAATATCATTAGTAGTAAAATGATTAAAAATATGGCATGATCATGTAATGTACTACTAGATTATTTTAAATGGATTTAGGGGAAAAAAACTGTAATGTATTGCTGGGTTCAGTGGAGCATGACTATAATCCCAGAAGCTTGTGAGGCTGATTTAGGAGGTTTGAAAGTTCAAAGCCAGACTCAGCAACTAAGCGAGGAACTAAGGAATTTAGTGAGACCCTGTCTCAAAAAATAAAAAGGCTGAGGGTATGGCTGAGGGGTTGAGTGCCCCTGAATTCAACCCCTGGTACTCCTCCTCCTCCCCGCCTAAAAAGATCTGAAACAGTAAACACTGTATAAAGTGGGTTCTTGGTTTCAAAACCCTACATTTGTATTCCCTGAAGTGCTGAAGTTGGAATGGGCCTGCCGCCCTGTGTTCTCTGTCTAAAGCCTAGAGCAGAACCAGACATAAGCAAGCATCCTTCTTCCTGTTTGCTGTCCCTGACTTTTGCTCTTGGCTTAAACCTTTTCAATTAGGAGCTACTCTGGTGGGTGATGAACAAGAGGAAATACAGGTTTGACACTTCTGTCCCTCTCCCCAAACAAGCCCAGCACTCCATTCCATTCCTCTGTTTGGATCTTTCCTGTTGATTTCCAAAATAAATATGGAAAAGTAGAGTTTTAGTAAACGAGACCATTTAGAATTTAGTCAAATCTAAAATTATGTGTATGGGTTTGTTTTATGTATGTTGATATTTATGTCTGAAAATTGATAGTATTAGAGCAATTCAAACCACAACTCATGTCTGAATTTCTCTTTGTTAGGGCATGCCAGAGCAGCGGGCTCAGTTGCCACAAACCTTCAGGGTCCTCAAAGGAAAGCCAACAGAGCATCCTCTAGCTCTGCGGGGTGTCATCAAGTATTATAACGCCAGCACCTTGAAACAGAAAAATCTCAGATTGGCTCCTCCTGGTGAGAAATCAGACAGTGATAAAAGACTGAATCCCATGGAAACTTATGAAGCACTGATAGATAAAAAGATCATTTCTGGAAAAATAAAAGACTAAACTGTATTGTTCCTACTTTCTCCTACATAGATACTCCTTTTGTCAACTGTCCGGATGGCTCTTGAACATCATCTGGAGACTGAGGATTTCATTGATCTCATAATTTTGTTAGAAATGGAATCGGATCTGTTACATTTTTTCCATATTTCTTATACATTATAATTCAACATGTTAGTGGGATTCACACTTGTTCCATATTGTTACATTTACTTTGGGTTTTTTCCTCCTCAATGGCTTTAAATGATTATCAGTTTAGAAGAAAAAAGTGTGGATTTCTAGACATGTTTAATGTAGAGATATGTTTATTGTCAGTGGCATAGAAGGAATTTTTGCTTTATAAATGCACAGACCTTGAAATAAAAAGTAGTTTCTACTCAAAAATTACATGCAAATACATAAAAATAAACATTATAACTCAAAGGATTTATTCCTCAGAATTAGAATCTAAGTGGGTAAGAATTGGAATATACTGGATTTTTAAAAACAGCTTGTGTAAGGCAGCATCAGAATGAAGTCCACGTGGTGCAGTTGGTTGAGCGATCCCTGGAATGTCTTTGGAGATTTAGTTAGACTCCCCTTCCCCACGCTGGTTCTCCTGCTTTCTCCTCTTTGCACTGTACTTTAAAAGATGCAAAATCATTTGTCCTTTTTCCCTCAGTGTAGATTTTGCCCATTACTCCCCCAGGATATAATTTTTATTTAACATGTTTCTCTGTCTCTAAAGTCATATATCATATATTACATTATTTTAAAAATAATGTAATTATGCAAAAATCATATCTGATTTGGATTAATTGTATTTAATATGTTTACATCATCACAGATAAAGGCTATGTTCACAAAAGAAGTAGACTTCTTTGCAAGTAATACTAATCTTGACTTTTTCTATAAATATCTTACCTGGTATCCTTAGGAAAAGGTTAGACTTTTACCTAGAACTTCTGTGTCAATAGTAAGTTGCATTTTAAAAAGAAACAAAACATCTCAAAAATAATTCTTTTCCCAGTTGCCATGTTTGGTGGCTTTATATCCTTTTGCTCCTTGGTAGGCAATTCTCTGGAGAAAGTATCTTAAACAAGGAATGTTATATTTTAATACAGCTTGGTGGGTATGGTTTTCATTACACTTTGGTGGGGGCAGGGTACAGGGGATTGAACCCAGGAGCACTCAACTCCTGAACCACATCCCCAGCTCTATTTTGTATTTTATTTAGAGGCAGGGTCGCATTGAGTTTCTAAGCACCTAGCTAAATTGCTGAGGCTGGCTTTGAACTCAAGATCCTCCTGTCTCTGCCTCTTGAGCCACTTGGATTATAGGCATGGAATTACCAGGCCAGGACTCCATTACATTTTCATAACTTGATTGAAGTATAATTTACATACCATGAAATTCAATCATTTGAATGATCAATTCAGGTTTTTCAAAATGTATTTTTAAGGTTTCATTAAGATTATAGAATTAGTAGCTGAGTCTTATATAAATTATTATTTTTATGTTCCTATTACTGTCATATTTCTAGAGTAGTCAAAATGAAATCAGTTTTAAGACATTTCACTTGCTCCTCTTTTATATTATTTTTCTTTTTGTCATAGAAGAGTTTTCTCTGGTGAATTGTTAACATTCCTTTCTCTTTCATTTTCAGAGAAGGATTGCTTCCCTTCTGGAACACCAGCAGTAAGTTGACTTATTTCTTATAGTTCTTGTTCTAATTAAGGTTACCAAAACAAATCTGTTTTTATTTTACTTTCTAAAATAAGAGGTAAAGAAGTATTTAATGTTTCTAAATAGTACTCAAGAATGTTTATCATATATGTTTATTTAATTTTCCATATTTCAGAAAATCACCTTTACTTTTTAATTGATTATATTGGAACCAGTGTGTATTAATCATTTAAAAATTAGCTATGGAAAAAATAACTTCTTAAAGTTTGTTTAAAAAAAAGAGACCTGGTCACATTTTAATCTTTGACTGTTCCTGGCTTGTCTTCCTTTGCTCCTGAACACAGCTGAACACCAAGGGGCCGGAAACATCAGCTATAGTAATGGAGGAAGATGATGGTGATGGAGGGGTGCAGCCTTTCACAGCCCCACGACCTGATCATACAAGACCAGTGAGTGACTAATGACCTGGTGTGCACATCTGTGCATGTGTGTTTCAAGAAACAGCTGTTTGTGTTTGACTTTCAGAGATAATTTCAAAAAGCCTTCAGGTTTAAAATATTTTACTATGAGAAAATTAATTTAAGAATAAATTAAAATTTTTACCTAAAGAGTACTCATCACAAAACACTTTTTTTGAAAAATAAAAAGCTATGGCTTCTTTAAAGGTTAGAATACTTAACTCACTAGATTTCTTCTTTCCATGTTTTGCCCCCTTTTCCAGAAAGGTCATCTATTTCTCTGTTTTTGTTGTTGTTGTTGTTTTTTAGAGAATTTTTTAATATTTATTTTGTAGCTTTTGGTGGACACAACATCTTTGTTCGTATGTGGTGCTGAGGATCGAACCCGGGCCGCATGCACGCCAGGCGAGGACGCTACCCCTTGAGCCACATCCCCAGCCCCCTATTTCCCTGTTTTTTTCTCTGTTTCATAATGTGGGTAACTCTTCTACCTAAAACTTAGATCTTTCCTCTTCCCCAGATTATGTATTTTATTTCTCATTTTGACATTTCTCTCAAAGCCTTGATGGCATTCTAAAGACAGTTGAGAGTGAAATTCCTCCCCAGCTGAGGAGAATTTCAACAGTAATGAGCTCAGATGGAGCCAGGGAGAGAAGTACTAAGGGGGCTGGACTGTGATGAGGTGGCTGGGAGGACTGCCATTGGATTCCCATCTCATGACAGATGGCTGTGTTTTCTATATTTGTCTTACAACTGGCTCCTTGAAGTGAAAGAGGGAGAGTAGGCATTATATTTGTGTAAATGTTTTGTGGAGACTAGTTATTTCATCGTCAAGATTTCTAGTCTTTTGCATTTTCTCTTTTTATGAAAAACATTAGTTTTAAAGTGTGCTGCTATGTTGTTTTACTATTATATTTTTTTAACTTTAAAAAATATTTTTAGTTGTAGATGGACACAATACATTTGTTTTATGTAGTTATTTTTTCTGTGGTGCTGAGGCTCCAACCCAGGACCTCACACATGCTAAGAAAGCACTCTACCACCGAGCTACACCCCTAGACCCTGTTATACTATTTTAGATCTGGGCACATAGAAATTTTATTCATAGGCCTGCTATTTTGCTAGTTATATATATATATATATATATATATATTTTTTGGCCCTTTGGATTGAATCCAGGGACACTTAACCACTGAGCCACATTACCAGCCCTCTTCATTATTTTTTATTTTGAGACAGGGTCTCACTAAGTTGTTGAGGCTGGTTTTGAACTTGGAATCCTCCTGTCTCAGTCTCTCAGTTGCTGGGATTACAGGCATGCACTGCTGCATCCAGCTGCTAGTTACACTTTTAAATACATTCATGCTATGGCAAAGAAAAATGTTTCACATTTTTTTCACTACATGTTTTTTCTAAGTCTGAAAGCATGGCATTCCTTAGAACAACAAGAAAAAATAACTTAGTTTTGGTTAAAAATTAAGGAACTCTCTGAATAGTGTTCCAGTAAGAATACCTGAAAATATTTTTTTTTCAAATCTCAGTCATGAACCATATCTCTGCATATTTCCACACAGTCTATATCTGATGCTCTTCCTGCACCTCTTGGTGACGCGACTGTCAGCAGTGGTGCCAAGTCTTCAAAAAAACAGAAAAAGAACACAAATTGGACCGATGAGGAGATTGTGGCGAAAATAAGTATGTTATCTACTTTTCATATTATTTATGAGTTAACATTTCTTAAAACATTTGCCCCAAGTCTGGGATAGAGCTCAGTAGCAGAGCACTTGCCTGGTGTATGTAAGGCCCTCAAGCCTTCCACAGCACTGCAAAAAAAAACCAGTTGAATTGAAATATATACCATTTATTTTAGCTAAGGCAGAAAAACTGTTTCTTATAGAAGTAATGGCTTCAGTTCAAATGTAGTGAGCTGGGCATGGTGGCACATGACTATAATCCCAGCAATTTAGGAGATTGAGGCAGAAGATTTCAAGTTCAAGGTCAGTCTGGGTAACTTAGTGAGACTGTGTCTCAAAATAAGATATAAAGGGCTGGGCACATAGCTCAGAGGTAAAGTGCCCCTGGATTCTACCGCCAGTACCACCCCCAAAAAGTGAAGGCAAAATATTATTCATTTTTTTGTTATTGCATTTGAAATATATTATGCATTGATAGTGAAGTCAGTCCCTTCAGGAGCAATACTATTTCCTATGAGCCAAATGTAAAGGGTATGAACATGGACACAGTTGGAAACCTTATCAAAGGAGGTTTGTATATATTTGTCCAGACCTTTAGCTTTTCAAAATAGAAACATTTAGTCATAAAATATATTTAAAGGAAAAACATGTTTTCCATGTCTCTTTAAAATCACTTAATATCAGTGGCCTGAATCAAGCATTATAAATAATGTAAACAGTTCCAGGAAGGAGGTAACAATAATGTCTGATTACAAGCCCCCACTAACTATAGTTATAAAGAACAATGTGATGTAAAAGCTCAAGGAAAAATACTTTAGAGATGGGTGTTATAAGCACTTACGTATTCAACGTTTATTTGTTCTGGATTCCTCAGTATTTTCCAATATAAAACTGCTTTAACTGTGACATCCTAGAGATATTTGTATATAGGGCTGCTGCTTTAAAAAATAAACTAAATTAGTTTAGGTGTGACTATTCATTTGTGACCTTTAGTTATCACATCCCCTGTCTTTATGCCCTTAGCTTCTTGGCTTGAATCTTAGTAGCTAACTTGAGATTGAATTACCTACATAAGATTATTTATGTGAGTTTCCTCGACATGGCCCTGTCTTCTTTTATATTGAGTAAGTGAATTTTTAATGTGATTTTCTTACATTTTGACTTTACTGGTCATCAGAATTCACACTAGGGTTTTATATCCAACCTCCTAATTTTACCATTTCTTGGTCATTACTTTGAACATTGCTAAAACAGATATATGATTATTCCATAGTAGAGTAATATCTGTAGTAGGAGGTGATTTCCTAAATATATTGAAAAAAGATATCCTAGAATAGTCAGAAAAGTCAGTTAGGATTATTCATTTGGCTATCATTCATTTATTATTACTGATAGTTGTTTCATAATTTATCATTAGTGTATAATACATGCAGTGAGGAAGAAAAGTAGAGTGCAGAATTTCCCATGAATTGCCAAGTTGTTGTTTGTTTTTGAACCTAGGGGTGCTTTACCACTGAGCTACACCCCAATCCATTTCATTTTTTTTTTTGTTTGGAGACAGGGTCTCACTGAGTTTCCAAGACTGGTCTCCAGCTTGTGATTCTTTTGCCTCAGCTCCTGGTTATTTGGGATTTCAAGCATGTGCAGACTAGAACATTCAATTGTTCTGAAATGTCATGATGTTTGAGAAAGTGATTGATTAGGAGTCCCAACCTAATGGAGAGTATGTGTCTTCTTGTTTCGAACACACTTTTGCTTTTCTTAAGTTTCTTCAGTGTTTTGTTTGGAACCATTTATTGTTGAAACTTGATGTGTTTGAAAACCACTGTTTTAAAATCAGTAGAGTTTATTAAAAGGAATGGTGATAGTAAAATTAATTTGTTTTTAAAATGCTTGACTGAACTTTCAATGTTGTTTTTGTTTAAAATAGGAACTATGGTGAGCATCGGTGACCCTAAAACAAAATATACAAGATATGAAAAAATTGGACAAGGGTAAGTGTTTATGATTGTATTGTTATAATATTCACTACTTACTGGGTATTCAACATAAGCTCTCCTCCCTCCCCCACACCAACATAAGAACTCACTATATTCTATGAGTGGTAACTTATTGTGTAAATACATAATGCAATTGTTCAAAAACCCTACATGTTAACAATGACTTTACATCATTGTTTCTTCTTGAATGTTATTTCTCATAGATGTAAGGGGTTATTAGATGGAAAAGTTGCCCATGACATGTTTAAAAGCCAACTTTATTGCAGGATTATAGGCCATAAAATCTCTTGACTTGGGGCTGGGTATGAAGTTCAGCGTAGAGCATGTGTCTGAATTACATGAGGTCTTGGCTTCCATCCCTGGCATTGCAAAACAAAAGCAAAGCAAAGCAAAGCAAAAACCCACACATTGATCTGGGCTTGCTGGTGCACACCTATAATCCCAGCAGCTCAGGAGGCTGAGTTAGGAGGATGGCAAGTTTTCAGCCAGCCTCAGCAATTTAGTTAAAACCTAAGATAAAAAGGACTGGGGAGTTAGCTCAGTGCTAAGGTACCCCTGGGGTTCAATCCCAGTACTAAATAAATAAATAAATACCCAAAATGTTTTTGAATCCTATTATTGAGTATTGATCTTTGAGTCTGCCACTCTGATTTTGTTCAGTAATTTGTTTTTAAACTATGCTAAGCTCTTTCCTGTATTGCTTTAGAGCAAATGAGCATCTTGAATTTTTATTGTTACTAATCTCTAGAAAATGTTCTATGAACTTAGAGAGAATTAGTAGGATTTAGAATGAGAATTTTTGGAAACATCCTTAATTTCTTTTTTAACAACTAAATTCAGTTCAGCACTGATTTTAATGCTAACAAAAAATTGAAAATCAACTGAATATTTTGAACATGATAATATGTTGAATAATTAATAATGAGTGAATAAGAATCATGCCTATGTATGTGGATAGGTATCAGAAATCCAGGTGAATTATATTAGTTTATTTGTGGTCCTGGGGATTGAACCCAGAGGTGCTTCACCACTGAACTAGTTTACTTCTCAAGCCTCTTTACAGGTGTGTGCCACCAAGCCAGTCAGATGAATTTTTAAAAGCAAATTGAGGAGAAATACCTAAACAACTTCATAATTGAAAGTATAGGAAAGCACTTAGAAAGTCGCACATCAAATACAGGATGAACACCCAATGCAGGTTCCCTGAGGTGGAGGGAGAACGCTGCAGGCAAGGGCACACCAGAAACTTCCAGGTGCAGTTGTTTGTTTCTTAAGCAGGGAGCTGTCAGAATGAGTGTCTGTTATTCACTCTTTTCTTTATCTTTTCCCCTATATTTTTGTAGGTCTGAAATATTGCAAATCAAAGTTTTAGCTACAAGATTACCTCCTCTTTTCCCTTTTCTTTTCCTGTTTTTAAGATGCTAAATCTAAAAATTAACCGTGAGAAGGGTAAAGTCCTTGGCTATTATAAATGGCAGTGATTTAGAAATCTGAATTCTGACTGTGTCTTGTTTCCCCTAGGTTTTCTGGTGCGGTTTTTATTGCTATTGATGTGGCTCTGGGGAAAAAGGTAGCAACTTTTTCATACTTCTAGATGTTCTATTAGCTTTTTGTTTAGGAGAAAAACTAGATAAAGCTCAGCATAATCAATAGGAATATACTTTTTAGTTGGATATATGTTGCAAGAATTAATCTATATAATTTTATAGCCATTCTCACATGAGGGTGAACAAAGAAGGAATTATGTCATAAATAAGCAAATATTTTTTAAAAATGTTTTCCCAGGTTGGAGTGAAAAGAGGGTTAATTCCTGGCACTGGACTGATCTTAGGTTGGGTAATCAACTTCAAGATAAATCTGAACATATTTAGGGTTCAGGTAGTATAAAACACTGAGCATAGTCAGTGTGCAAGTGAAAATATTAATTTTTTGTCAGCTATAATCTCACTATGTAATATCATGTGTTACTATAAATTAGTGACTGGTTGGTGTTTGTTACTTTCTAAGAGAACTAGGAAAACCATTTTTTTCAATTCTGTTTCCATTATAGGTTATGATTAAACAGATTGACTTAAAGAAACACTCACAGAAGGAACTGATCCTTAATGAACTTTTGGTGATGAAAGAACTAAAGAACCCCAACATAATTCACTTCTTGGACAGGTAAACACGTTTGAAGTTCTTTTAAACATTAGGATAAAAATATGGA
The DNA here is from genome assembly GCF_021218885.2 of Marmota monax. Classification (NCBI taxonomy): domain Eukaryota; kingdom Metazoa; phylum Chordata; class Mammalia; order Rodentia; family Sciuridae; genus Marmota; species Marmota monax. Next base: position 6,549,339 of record NW_026693473.1, on the reverse strand, counting down.
AATTTATAGTCTGGTGGTTCCATGAAGGATAGCCACTTTGAAGTGTCAATAGTGAGAAGTAAACTTAAAAGAGAAAGAGGAGAGGTGAAACTAGCCTACTCCAAGTTAGAAGGTGCTTTTGCCACAAGGATACTACTTGGCAAGTGAGAGCAGGCATCTAAATGAAGCACATTGCTGATGATGTGTATATTCATGCAAATGAACAGAAGCTAAAACATTAAGAAATGGTCAAATGGGATTCATGTCTTAACCCACAGAGCTGACCAGCAGACAATTCTTAAACATTTGCATCAGTTTTATTTCAAATGCTGTTCTTCATGGCAAATTGTATATGTTTATCTTTTGGCTCATGTAGGCCAAGTGCCGTGGTGCACACCTGTAATCTCAGTGACTAGGGAGGCTGAGGCAGGAGGATTGTGAGTTCAACAACAACAGTGAGGCACTAAGCAATTGAAGGAGACCCTGTCTCTAAATAAAATACAAAATAGGGCTGGAGATGTGGCTCAGTGATTGAGTGCCTCTGAGTTTAATCCCTGGTACCCTACACCAAAAAATAAAAAGCTAGTATAGATTAGCAATTGATGTTTTTTTTTTTTTTAAAAAGATGGAATGGAAAATTAAGTATATTATTCAATATTTTAAAAAAGTTTTCAAATATATGAATGAAAGATGACTAGTAAAAAATGATACTGGTGATTGCATTATGGTTACAAGGTGATTTTCTTCCACATATAAATTTGTTTAGGATGGAGAGATGATAATATATTTTGAGACTTTAGCCCTAATCATGGGGTCTGGAGGTCTGCATTCATGGAAATAAATTTTTAGGTACATTTCTCTGCTTTTTAAAATAATATTTCAAGTCAGCATGGAATGCTGGTTAAGATAAGCCATAGGAGTTGGAATCATTAGAACTTGACTTCAGATGCTGATTCTGTCACTTTCTATGTGATCTTAGATGAGTTCCTTCAACCCTCCAAGCCTCTATCTCTGTATCTGTAAAACAAGACCAATAATCCCTATGCGAAAGGGTTATTTTGGTTGGAAAACTCCAAACTATACACCGAGACTACTATTATGGGCCAACTATGACTTAAAAATCATAATGAATATCATAATGGCCCTTGGGCTTTTTTGTGCTATTACATAGTAACTTTCCAGTTTTCTTCTTAGCTCTCAAACTATCAGCTCTGTAGTTTTATTAATATGACGCTTAATATTTGAACTCTTGAACAAAGAGTGTCATATGTTTAAAAAAATAAAAGGTATGTTTTGTATGTTCTGTTTCTAGTTACCTGGTCGGAGATGACTTGTTTGTAGTGACTGAGTACCTTGACGGCGGGCCACTCACTGATGTTGTAACCGAAACCTGCATGGATGAGGCGCGGATTGCTGCTGTGTGCAGAGAGGTGAGTTTGCTTTCTTTGAGATAAAGCAGGGTGATGTGTGGTCAGCAAGAGATGAATTAAAGGAAAGTTGTTCTGCACAGGGAATTTTGGTTGTACACATCCTCTGCAAGTTATCCCATACTGTTTCATCTCAGATGAGCATTTCAGGCCTTCATGTGTAGGGATACCTTAGGAATGGGGTTTAGGCCCTTTTTTATTCCTTTGCCAAATTGGGGATTGAATCCAGGGGTGCTCCACCACTGAGCTACATCTCCAGTCCTATTTATTTATTTATTTATTTAGAGACAATCTCAAAAGTTGCCTAGCTTGGCCTCAAACTTGTGATCCTCCTACTTCCACCTCTGGTGTAGCTGGGGTTACACGCATGCCTGGTTAGGGTCTTTGAAGAACTAAATTCACCTGCAGTCTCCTTACAGTCATCACAATAGTTTATCATCTAGACAGTGCACTTTTGAGAACAAAGTAGGGTGCTTTTAAAAATATACCACTCAGCCAGGTGTGGTGGTGCATGTCTGTAATCCCACTGACTCAGGAGGCTGAGACAGGAGGATTTGCAAGTTCAAGGCCAACCTCAGCAATATAGGGAGGCCCTAAGCAACTTAGTGAGACCATGTCTCAAATTAAAATGTAAAAAGGGCTGGAGATGTCACTCAGTGGTAAAGTCTCTCCGGATTAAATCTCCAGTGTCCCTTTTCTGGCACCCACCCCTACTTGCACCCCCCTCCCAAAATAAATTGGGAACTAGAACTGTTACAGACAAACAAGGCACATTTATCTTTAATATCAGTAAGTCAGCCTCTGGCTTTATTGAGCTCACAGAAGGTGAAGGAACTGGTGGTTTCTTTATGTTTTTTAATGAATTTCTTTTTGCTTAAGCTAGTAAAGTTTTCCAAATTGCCTAAGTATAAGCCCAAAACAAGTTCCATCTGTCTCTCCATAACTTGTTCTATAGAGGGGACTTGGGATAATTATTTGCTTATTGTCACTGAAACTGATTCTACTTTGTCTTGATGCCACAGGATCATTGTCATAAATGACAAAATTATTAAAGTTTATGAGGGACTATGGTGTAAAACATAGTGAATATAATATTTCTTAACAGAGTATATTTGGTTACTTAAAAAACTAATTAAAACTTAAGAATTTATCCATTAATACTTTGTTTTTCTCAATTTTTTCATAGTTGATATAAAGTCTACTTTAGGAGTTGTTCTAACTGCATTCACTTGGGGTTTCTTTTATGTGCCCAAAATTTTAACTTGTGACTAGTTTATTTCTACTTTTTGTATAAGTATTTTTCTCTGGCTTTATTCTTTTCAAGAATCTGATTAAATGTGTGGAAAATATAACATGAAAATACCATTTATATGGTTTTTCTTTGTATAATAGTACAATATTTGGAATGGTATTTTTACTAGTTACAAATAATGTACAGACTTTGTTGTTCTACTCTGATGGGAATGAGAATAAAAATACAACTCACTTTTCCCAAGTGAATTTTGTATTCAAAAACCATGGGGCAAAGAATTTTTTAAATCTCACTTTATTCTAGTATTTAAGGAAGGGGGTAATTTATCTTCACTTTAAAAAAATATTTTTAATTGTAGATGGACACAATAACATTATTTTATTTATTTGTTTTTAATTGTGGTGGTTATTTTGTTTCTTTGTTTCGGCTCTGGGGATCAGACCTAGGACCTCAAACATGCTGGGCTTTACACTGAACTCTACCCCTAGCCATATATTTTCCTGGTTGGTGTCAGGCTGTGGAGATAGCTTGACCTAAAATCTACCAGAGAAGAAATGAAGAGGACAGAACATTATATTGACGACCCCCCTCAATGCAACCAGACCACCCTCCATCTTGCCTGCTTCTCTTAGTGGCTCACAATGATGAGACTTCTGAGTACCTTAGGTTTCAAGTGCAAATAACCACAAGTTTATCCTCTACTGTGGAAATAATTTCTAAAGAATTTAGGCTCGTTTACCAAGTGCTGTGTACTTCTAGGCATTTAAACCTGAAAAGGCCTAGATATTATATGGACATATCCTTCATTTTATAAGAGACCATAAGTTTTAAAAATCCATGGTAGAGACAGGGGATGTAGCTCAGTTTGCCTAGCATACATAGTGCGCTGGGTTTGATTCACAGCACTGAAAAAGAAAAAAAAAGAAAGAAAAGGAAAATAATCAGTGGTGGATGAGTTGGGCACAAGGCAGGTGTCTGCAGTCTTAGCTGCACAGGAAGCTGAGGCAGGAGGATTGTTTGAGGCCAGCCTGGGCAACATAGAAAGGCCTTGTCTTAAAAAAAAAAAATCACTGGGGAAAAAAAAAGGGCTTAGTAAGACATTATTTAATAATGCCTCTAGATGAGATCAGAGTGTGGGAGGGTATCTTCTTATTAATTAAGGTATTATGTCTTCAGAACTTTGCATATGAGGGATGTTTTTCTTTATAAATGTTAAGTATTGCAGGGTCTTTGGCTGAAGACTACAAACAGTGCTCAGGCCACAACTACTGCTATAATGACTCTGTGTGAGCTAGTGAATGGAACTTTCCAGGACTGTTTCATTGATACGTGTCTTCTTGTGTTCAGTGCTTACAGGCATTGGAGTTTTTACATGCCAATGATGTGATTCACCGCGACATAAAAAGTGACAACATACTTTTGGGGATGGAAGGATCCGTCAAACTTAGTGAGTAACAAGTGAAGGAAAAGCATTCATTGTTTATTTTCTATTATGCTTTCCTCCCTTTTAAATTAAAAAAACCCTTTGTTAATATTTTTTGAAAATTAAAATATGGAAGAGGGGGCTAGAATCTAGTGGTAAAGACTATGAGCTGGGAACTGAACTGGGTTTAAATAGCAGAGGTGCTACTATTTGCACAGTAATTTTGGGCAAGTTAATCTCTTTGTGTGTCTTTTCTCATTTATTCACTAAGGAAGATAATAGAACCAATCTCAGGATTTTTTTGGAGGTTAAACATGTAAAGGACTAAGAAGCAGTGCCTGGGCCTGTGCTAGTGTGGATGCTGCCTTAGAGATCAATTTGCATTTGTTTCCGCCATCTGTTAGTTTTTCTCATGGTACTCTTCAGCATTCTCTGAGTTTTACTCAGGATAGCCTTTTCAGGAGAGGGCTGTATGACCCTGACCTCAAGGATGACAAGGAAGACATCCTACTTTTCTAATGTTCTTCAGAAGGAGACACAGCAGAGTCATGCAAAACAAAGTGATCTCTGGTTTCCTGCCATGCCCTCTGGAGGAGTCAAGCAGAGCTATTAAAGTACATCCTGTAAAAGTTACTCAATCATGTCATCAAAATAAAAGATTCTACCTTTAAATTATCTTAGTGGGCAAGTTGGGAATAGATAATCATATACATTGTTGGTGGAGACATATGAAAATGGAATTAGACTTTTTGGATCATGTTTTGTGGTGACTCTGCCACTTACTAGATGAATAATCTTAGAGTGAATTAACTAAAAACATATATGTCATAATAATTTAAATAGTAAGCATACCTGGGGCTGGGATTAGTGGAATAATTTAAATAGTAAGCATACCTGGGGCTGGGATTAGTGGAGCACACCTGTACTACAGTGGTTTGGAGGCTGAGGCAGGAGGATCACAAGTTCAAAGCCAGCCTCAGCAATTTAGCAAGGTCCTAAAGCAACTTAGTGTGAGACCCTGTCTCAAAATAAAATATTTGAAAAGCGTGGGGATGTGGCTCAGTAGTTAAGCACCATCAAAAAGAATAAAAATTTAAAAAAAGGAAATTACCCAGAACAAATTTTTTAAACTTACCTTTTAAACTTACCTATTTCATAGGGTTATTATGAGGATTAGATATTTTTACAAGGTGCTTGAATGGTACCTGGCTTTTATAAACACTCCTTTTTATTGTAAATATTATTTTATCTAACAGTTGCTCTTTTCAGTATTCACTCCTATAGAATTACTAAATATAAGCACCACAATTAGTAAAAGGATATTCTATGCAACATGGTAAAGAAAAACTAAAACTGTCTTCAATATCAAACAGTAAAGAGATGGTAATTTGCTGTGTTAATACACCATAATATATTATAGTTTTTAAAATGAGGCAGATAAATGCACTAATATGGAAGGATCTCTTAAATAAACCTCCTTCAGTTTTACTAAAATTTTTAGGATAAAATGTATTATTGAGAACAAAAGCCCACCTAATAATTTGCACTCTTTTGTAGGAAGAAGAAGCAAAAAGTGGCAGTATATAACATCACCAAAATATTCTAATCTCAGTCTGGACTACTTTATTATTAAATTCTTTAAATAAAATAGTCCAAATGCAATTATGTCATCTGAGGTGAACTCTTTTACAAAACCATATCTGGAAGCTATTAACTCTAGATGTTTTGTTTTTGTTTCTTAGACAACTTTGGGTTTTGTGCTCATCTCACCCCTGAGCAGAATACATGCACTGGCATGCTTGGAACACCCTACTGGATGGCACCAGAAATGGTGCTGGGGAAAGCTTATGGCCCTAAAATTGACATCTGGTCACTAGGGATCATGGCCATTGAGATGCTGGAAGGAGAGCCTCCATACATGAAAGAAGATCCCACACAGGTAAGACCAGTGTAACACCAGCTTCACTGCAAGAACAATACTTTCCCTTAAAGTGTAGTTGGAACTTCCTTGTGTTGTTCATTGGCCAAGAATTTAGGATCAAATCTTGATAAAATCTAACCTCTGCCCTTACTTTGTATCTACAAGTCACACTGCTTCTGAGTTACAGAGCTGACCGTGTTAGCTAAAGAGTGTAGGTGTTTGTTATTCGCTGTATGGTTTCCTGTTTGGGGTGTAAGTAAGCATGGACTCACCTTTCTACATAGTTGAAGTCTCCTAGGTATGTGCCTCTCTCTACACAGTGAAGGTACTTTTCTTACCCATTTAAGTACCCTGGATATAGAAACCAGGTTATCCACTTTGAACTTCAGCCTCTGATCCCCAAGGTCCAGAAAAGAGGAAAGCAAGATGACTCCTCTGAAAAAGCTTTATCATATGTGGCCCAATACCATTAGTAATTAAGGAAATACAAATCAGAACCACAGGACACCCCTTTACACCGAATGTCAGACAATAATCAGTGCTGGTGAGAATGTGGGAAAATTGGAACTGTTGGCCAGGCACAGTGGAATGTATTCAGTATGATGTTATAAGGGTAGACACATGACATTATTCATTTTTCAAAACCCACAGAATTATATAATACAATACAAAGAGTAACTCTAATATCAAGTGTCAGTATATCCGTATTTGTTCATTTGTGGTAGAGTGCTTGCCCAGCATGCATGAGTCCCCTGGGTTCAAGGCCCAGCACTGCCAAAAAACAACAAAAGTGTATTAATATATAGATATGTATACACATAGTTATCATTGTAGTAAGTATATTGCACTGTAATGCAAGATATCAATAACAAGAAAATGAGGGGCCAACATGGGAACATTTCAGGATCCACATTTTAAGATCCAGTATGCATTTGGAAAAAGCATTTGCAATTTGTCTTTTCTGTTTTGAAGAAGGTCAGTGAGATCCCTTAAAGTGTTCCTCCTGTCTCACAGGCAACTCAGCGAGGGTCTCTATTGTTATACAAAAAAATCCATTATTAGAAATAATTTCATTTCTAGAAACTTAAAGGTAATAATAAAAATTAAAGAATACAAAGATTTTCTAAAGGGGATTGGTTAAATTATGAAAATACCCATATTAAGGCACCATTCAATTTAGCCATTAGAATGTTTTTATGGTCAGTTCTCAGGAATGATGAAGCTGGCATATAGCTTTTGAAGGAAGAGAGTTTCAGTAGATCCAAATTGTTTTGAAATGTGACTTTTAAAAAGCTTGCGAAGGTTTAACAAGATAGTCCACATGGGTCGTAGGATTGTCACCATCTTTCGATATACTTTTATGCACCCCAGGTGGGGTTTTTGTTGTTGTTGATTTTGTTTTCTTTAAGCAAATGTATTGCATTTGTACTTCAACCCAGAAAAGATGAAGCTGCCAGGCCTGGGGGCACACACCTGTAATCTCATCTTCTGGAGAGGCTCAGGCAGGAGGATCTCAAGTTGGAGCCTGCCTGAGCAACTTAGAGATACCCTGTCTGCAAATAAATGACAAGAGGGCTGGTGTATAGCTCAGTGGTAAAGCACTTATTTGCCTAGCATATTCCTGGGCTCAAATCCTGCACCATCCCTACAAAGAAAGGGCGGGGTAGGGGACGAAGAAAGGAGTGAAGAAGGAAAGGAGGGAAGTCTAAGCAGGAGGAGGAGGAGAAGAAACAATAAAGGAAGGGAAGGAGGGAGGATACAAAATTCAAGCAGGAAGAGATAATGATAACCTCATTTTACTCACTGTAGTATTTATAGTGATTGTCTTTGCAGAATTCAGAGGGGCTGGCAATGTTGTTCAGTGGTAGAGTGCTTTCCCAGCATGCACAAGGCCCTGGGTTCCAACACCACACACACACACACACACACACACACACACACACACAAAGTTCCATAAACTTGATAAATTACATTATAACTTGTTGAGCTACCTTAAAAATGTCATAAATGCTATACCCAATGGTTGCACACCTGTAATCCCAGTGACTGGGGAGGCTAAAGAGGGAGGAACACAAGTTTAAGGCCAGCCTCAATAATTTGGTAAGACCCTATCTCAAAAATTAAAAAGAAGGGTTAGGGATGTAGCTCACAGGTAAAGCCACTCTGGGTTCAACCCTCAGTATTCCACACCCCCCCCCCCATAAAAAGAATGTCACAGATGTTGTTCTATTTTTAGGCCTTACACCTCATTGCCACCAATGGAGCACCTGGACTTGCGAACCTGCAAAAAGTTTCCCTGGCATTCCTGGACTTCTTGAATAAATGTCTTGAAGTGGAGGTGGACAAGAGAGGTTCAGCCAAGGAATTACTAGAGGTAAATTTGGAAATGATGTGACTTGGGGGAAATATTGACTCTTTTTGAATAACCAACAGAAAGTTTTCATTTCACTGTTCATTGATCACTAGCAATAAGGCAGCTGCTACATTTTAGGGTTTCATCTGCCAGGAGTAAAAGTTTAATTTCGAGATATTTTGTTTTTGTGTATTATCCAATATTGTGTCCATTTGGTGCTGGTGTGAGTGTATTAATGGGCTGTTTAACTGTCGATCTTTAGAACAATTAAAAACAACTGTTTTCAAAATAATTTATGAAAGTTATGGTTGTGATTATGAGAGGTTTGGGCAGGTATTAAAATATGGGTTGTTTAAGTCAATTGTATTCATAAGTAGTCTTCAGGCCTTAGTTGAAAGAACATGTTTTGCTTCTAAATTATGCACTTTTTGTTTCCTCTCTTTGGCAGCACCCATTCCTGAATATGGCGAAACCACTCACAAGTTTAACGCCACACATCTTGGCGGCCAAGGAGGTTCTCCAGAAAAACTACGGAAATGTCATCCTACTCTTTTGATTTTCTGGAAAAGAAAATGTTAAAAATTTAATAATTAAAGTGTTCATTGTTTTAAAAGACTTGTATCATAAAATTTGCCATTTTAGCCATGTTAAGTGGACAACTCAGAGGCATTAATTACACTCACAATATTGTACAACCTTCTGTTTCCAGAACAGTTTTGTCCCTCCAAACAGAAGCTCTGCCACCATGTAAGAAAGAACTCCCATTCCTCCTCCTCCACTCCCTGGCTGCCACCATTCTTTTTTTTTTCTTTTATTTGTTCTAATTAGTTATACATGGCAGTAGAAGGCACTTTGACACATCATACACAAATGGAGTATAGCTTCTCATTTTTCTGGTTGTACTGGATGTAGAATCACATCAGTCATGTGGTCACACATGCACCTGGGGTAATAATGTCTACTCTTCTTCCCACCCCATACCTGGCTCCCCTCCTTTCCCTCCCCTCTGCCTAATCCAAAGTAACTTTATTCTTCCATAGCCATGCTCCTTATTGTGAATTAGTGTCAATATATCAGAGAAAACATTTAGATTTTGGTTTTTGGAATTGGCCTATTTTGCTTAGTATGATATTCTCCACTTCCACTCATTTACTGGCAGATACCATCACTCTGTTCTTCTTTAAAACTGAGTAATATTCCATTGTGCATATTGACCACATTTTCTTTATCCATTCATCTGTTGAAGACACCTAGGATGGTTCCATAGTATAACTCTTGTGAGTTTAGCTACTTTATAGCATTGATGTGGCTGCGTCACTGTAGTATGCTGATTTTAAGTCCATTGGAAATAGACTGAGAAGTGGGATAACTGGGTCAAATGGTGGTTCCATCCCAAGTTTTCTTAGGAAATCTCCATACTGCTTTCCATGATGGTTACATCAATTTGCAGTCCCACCAGCAATCTATGAGTGTGTCTTTTCCCCCACATCCTCACCAACTTTTATTTTTGCTTGTCTTCTTGATAATTGCCATTCTGAATGAAGTGAGATGAAATCTGAGAGTAGTTTTGATTTGTATTCCTCTAATTGCCAGAGATGTTTTTTTCATAAATATATACATTTATTCATCTCTGCAACACAAACTTTCTGACTTTCTTCATCTGCTAGAGATGTTGAACATTTTTCACATATTTGTTGATGAACGTCCCTCTTCTGAGAATTGTCTGCTCAGTTCCTTAGTCCGTTTATTGATTGGGTTATTTGGTTTTGGGGTGTTAAGATTTTTGAGATCTTTATATATCCTGGAATTTAGTGCTCTATCTGATGTGCGTGTAGTAAAGATGTTCTGCCACTCTGTGGGCTCTCTCTTCACATTATTGATCATTCCCTTTGCTGAGAAGAAGCTTCTGAGTTTGAATCCATCCAATTCATTGGTAAGGAATATTGTTTTATGGCCCAGAATATGATCTGTTTCAATGAAAGTATGAAGTGCCCTTAAAGGGAACGGGAGTTCTGTAGTTGTTGGGTGTTGTATTCTATAAAGTCAGTTAGGCTGAGGTATTTGATACTGTTGCTCCAACCTTCTATGTGTTTATTAATGTTTTTGCCCATTTTATGTATTTACTGAGAGACAGGTATCAAAATCTCCCACGATGGTTGGTAACTATTTCTTCCTTTCATTCTGTTGATTTTTGCTTTATATATTTTGAAGCTCTGTTACTGGGTTCAGGAGCATTAATTATTGTCGTATCTTTCTTCGGGATTTCTATTTATGGTAATACTTTTGCAGTTTATTTTATCTGATATTAATACAGCAGTTCCAACTTATCATTCTTTATTTTTGCATTATCATTTTCTGGATTCTTTAATTTTCAATCTGTATCTTTAGATTTTAAGCATATCTCTTGTAGACATGATTAGTTCTTGATTTTTTTTAACCCATTCTGATAATTCTGCCTTCTAACTGGGGTTTAATTCATTCTGTCCAATGTAATACTGATATATTTGGACTTAGGCCTCATATTTTGCTCTTTGTTTCCTGTTTGTATCATCTGACCTTTGCTCTTATTATTCCTTTTCTGTAATCTTAAATTTTAACCATCAACTTAGAGTTAATGTTTTTATTTAAAATGTAAAAAACTTCTAAGTCCATACTATTTTTTTATTTTTAATTTTTTTTGGTACCAGGGGGGAACCCAGGGGCACTTAATTACTGAGCCACATCCCCAGCCTTTTTTTTTTTTTTTTTAAGTTTTTAGAGACAGGGTCTCAGTAGATTTCTTAGGGCCTTGCTAAGTTGCTGAAGCTGGCTTTGATACTCCTGCCTCAGCCTGAGTCACTGGGATTGCAGACACATGCCACCACACTCGCCTAGTCCATACTAACTTTAACCTCCTATTATATGCCACAGTTTTGACAAGAATTCCATTTCCATACCTGATAAATCCCACCATACAATGCTGTCATTTTTCTTTAAACTGTAGGATATTTTTTAAATGAATTAAGAGAAAAAGTGATAGTTTGAAACTATGATCCTGCATAATTTACATAGTTACCATTTCTGACACTCATATCTTTCTGAGGATCTGATCATCTACTGGTACCACTTCCTTTAGTCCAGAGACCTTCATTTAGTGTTTCTTGGAGTACAGGTCTGCTGGTGATGGGTTTGCCCAGCAAACCCATTTTCTCTTAATACTTTATATATGTATTTCAATATACAAGTATATATACTTTATACAATATATAAAGTATATACATATATACACACATAATATGTATTCATGTTAATGTAGTCATTTGGTTTTTTTGGCTTGATATAGAATTGTGGTTTGAAAATTTTTCCTTTCAGCTCTTGTTTAAAAAAATAAACTTTTATTTTAGAATAGTTTTTATTTAAAGAAAAATTGCATGGATATAAAGACATAGTTCTCCTATGCTCTACACCCAGCTGGCCTTATTATGACACCTTTTGTTAGTATGGCACACTTATTCAAATTGATGAACCAGTATATTCTGGAAGAGATGATGGAGAAATCACCACTGAGGTCATTTATTTTTTCAAATTTTTCATAGAATTCACCAGCAAAGCCAAAGAAACCCGATGTTTTCTCTTTTAGAAGGTTGTTGGCTTTTCATTTATTTTCCTTAATAGAAACAAACCTGTTCACATTGTCTATTTCTCCTTGTGTGAGTTTGAGTAGTTTAGTTTTTCAAGTTAAATTATCAAATTTGTGGGCATAGAGTGGTTTGTAATAACTTTTCTATTGTTTTTAATTTTATTGATTTTTCCTTTTTTTTTTTTTTCTTTTGCCTTGCTTTAGGCTTAAATTGCTCTTTTGGCTTTGGCTTCTAAAAGCTAGATTACTGAGTTTAGCTCCCTCTTCTTTTGTCTGTGTCTTCAGTGCTATAAATTCCCCTAAGTGCACTAAATGCTTACACAGTTCATTGGATAAATTGTGTAATTTTGATAAATTGTAATTTCTTCTGTTTAAATCAAAATATTCAAAAATTACCCTTTAGACTATTTTTACTCATATGTTATTTACAAATGTATTATTGAATTCCCAAATATTTGGGGATTTTCAGTTCTCTTCTATTGGTGATTTTCAGATTAATTTCATTGTTATATAAGAAGATTTTTTTAAAATTTCTAACCTCTTAAATTTATTGATGACTATTTTATGACACAGGACATGGTGTGCCTTTCTGAATTTTATGTAAACTTGAAAAGAATGTGTACTCTATTCCTTTGGGGTAGAGTATTTCTGAATTTCAATAAGATCAGGTTGATTGACAGTGCCATTCAGGGAACAATATCCTTATTGATTTTTTGCCTGCTTCATCTATCAAGCCCTGACAGAAGTGTTTGGAAGTTTCCAACTATAGTAGTGAATTTTCTCAATTTCTCCTTGAGTTATATCAGTTTTGGTGTCACATATTTAGATTTCTGTTGCTAAATGCTTACATATTTAGAATTCTATGTCTTCTTGGAGTTTGTCCCTCTTTATCCCTGATACTTTTCCATATTCTGAAATGTACTTTATGTAAAATTAATATAGCTATTGCAGATTCCCATGATTAGTTGGTATAGTGCATCTCTAATTGAATCTGGGTCTTCATAATCAAAGTAGCTTTCTTATAAACAATATATGGTGGAGTCTTGTTTCTTTATTCAGTTTGACACTTTTTGTTTTAATTGGCATATTTAGACTAGTCACATTTAAAGTGATTATTGGTAGAGCTGGAGTAGTATTTGTTATATTTATAACTGCTTTCTCTATTTTACCTTTGTTCTTTACGTATTTTCCCATTTCTCTGGTTATATGAGCATTTTATATGATTTTGTTTTATCCCCTTTCTTAGAATATCAACTATCCTCCTTTATCAGACGTTTAGTGGTTGCCCCAGAGTTTGCAATGTACATCATAAGAATATAAGAACATCCTCAAATAATACTCCACCCTTTCACGTGTAGGGCAGGTACCCTATGATATTGCTCTCATTAATTTCACTTTTTCCTATGCTATAATTACCCAGTATATGGTTACTATTACTGCTCTAAACACATGGTTATCTTTTATATCAGGAATAAAATAAAGAAAAGATGGCATTTCACTTTTATTTCTTCTCCAGTGCTCTCCTTTTCTTTATGTAGATCCAGGTTTCTGATCTACATCATTTTTCTTCTCCTTGAAGAACTTGTTTGAATGTTTGCTCAGAGCAGGTTGCTGGTGATGAATTCCCTTTGTTTTTGTTTATGTGAGGAACTCTATTTCTGCTTCACTTTTGAAGAATAATTTCACTGTTTTAGTCAGCTTTTGTATCACTGTGACCAAAATACCCAACGAGGAACAATTTAGAGGAGGAAAAATTTATTTTAGCTCACATTTTCAAAGGTTCAGTCCATGGTCAGCTGACTCCATAGTGCTGGGCTCAAGCTGAGTCAGAGCATGAGGGCAGAAGGTGGCAGAGAAAAGCAGCTCAGAACATGACAACCAGGAAAGAGAGAGAGAGAGAGAGAGAGAGAGCACTTCAGTTCACCAGGAACAAAATACAAGCCCCAAAGGCATGCCCCTAGTTGACCCACCTGTCTACACATATCACTGGGTTAATCCTTAACAGTGGATTCATCTAATGATTAGGCTACAACTCTCACAATCCAACTGTTCCACCTTTGATATTCCTGCATGTCTCCCACATAAGCTTTTGGAGGACACACCATATCAAACCATGATACGCTGGATAGAGGATTATAGGCTGGTGGGTTTTCCTTTCAACACTTCAAAATTTCACTCAACTCTCTTTCTAGCACATTTTAGGAGAAGTCCACTAAGATTCTTATCTTGGCTCCTCTATGAGTAAGATTATTTCTTTGAATACCATCTCTTTGGCTTTGATTTTCAGCAATTTGAAAGATGCTAGGTGTAGATTTTGGGTATTTGCCTTGTTTGATGTTCTCAGAACTCCCTGTATCTATTACTTCATAAAAGTTTTCCGTCATTATTACTCGAAGTCTTTCCTCAACTCTGTTCTATTTTGCTTCTCCTCCTCCTATTCCAACTGCACTTGTGTTTATCTTTTGCAATGGCCCCGTTGTTCTTAAATTTTCTGTTTCAATTTTTCTTTTCTCATTGCAATTTTACCTGAGAAGTTTCTTCTAACCTACCTGCAAGTCCACTAATATTCTCCCCAGTCATGTCCAGGATACTGGTGAGCCCATCAAAGGTGTTAAGCATTCATCTTAGTCATTTTGATCTCCACTCTTTCCTTTTTTTTCTTGTTTACCATTTCCATCATCAGCTTACATTATCTTTTCTTTAATATTCTTGTTCAGCTATAACCCTCTATAACCCTTAGCATCTCAATCATAGTTGTTTCAAGTTCCCTATCTGATAATTCCCACAGCCTCATCATCTGAGGGTCTCATTCTAATGCTCGCTTTATGTCCTTAGACTTTCTTTCTTTTTGCTTTTTAGTATGTATGCCTTATAATTATTTTTGATTGAAAGCTAGACATAGTGTACTGAATAATAGGAACTGAGGTAAATAGGCCATTTATTTGGTGAGATTTTGTGCTCATCTGTCTAGAAGTTCGGTCATATTTAGTGTTTTCTGTCACCAAAGAGGCCAGAAACTTTCAGATTCCTAAAATGTGTTTATTTTCATTTCTTGCTCAGAAATAATTTGTGTCTTCAACTCTTTCAGCTGTAATTCTCTAGAGTTGTGCTGGAGGCTTTTTGGTATAGTGGCATAGTAGAGAGGAAGGAAGGATTCTGTGGTCTATGATTAGATCATGGTGTTCAGTGAGCCTGCATTGCTGGAGTGTGACTTTCACTGTGTTTCCTCATTTCCCACCACCACTAGCACCTTGCATGAGACAAGAGCCTGGAGTAGGAGAAATGCCTTCCCCCTCAAGGGACAAGGCTCTGGTGAAGTCCTTGTCCTTAGAGAGTAGGTTTCTGTTCTGGAGAATGGATGCTCTTTTCACAATGGTTACCTTTCTCCAACCCCTGCCTGAGCCATGAGGGTATCTTCATTGGCTCTTCAGCAAGAGAAGCTAGGTAAGGTTCCTGGAGGATGCCTGAGGGGCGGGGGCTCTCTAGGGCTGTGTCCCAGGAGTTTCTCACTCTCACACTAATTTACCAGCAATTTATCCGAATTACCATTAGGTGTTCCTACCAGTTGATGGCTCCCGTGGCTTCTGCTTCAGGGGAACAGATCTGTCCCATGACCCTGGATTCACCTCTTTCTCCAGGTTTCATGGTGGCAGTGTGCCCTGCTACCTCAGTTCCCTGGTGGGGATGTAAAAGTTGCTGGTTTTCCATTTGTTCCTGTTATAAAGCTGGAAGTCACAACTTCCAAGCTCTTCACATGTTGGAACTGAAACCAGAAGTCTCTTTCAGCACTTTAAAGATCCCTCTCACTATCTTCTGACCTCTATGGCTTCTGGAAGAAATCCAACCATTATTATTTATATGTAATGTATCCTTTTTCTCTGGCTGCTTTCAAAAAACTTTGGTATTCAGTTTTTAGCCATTTGATTTGTATGCACTCAGGTCTGTTTTCTTTGTATATAGACTGTGTTGGGGGGCTATGTATATCTAGAATGTGTAAATTTATGTATTTTGCAAATTTTTGAACAAATCTCGTCCATATTCTGTTAAATGTTCTTTTCCACTCCTGTTCCATTACATCTGTCTTCTCCTTCTGAGGTTAGGATTCCATGTATTTTGGGACTTTTGGATATAACCCTTCAGCTCACTAAGGCTCTGTTCATTTTTTCCAAACATTTTCCTCTATGATGTTCATATCAGATGGTTTCTGTTCTCTTCCTTCAACTTCACAGAACCTTTTCTCCTTTTTCTTTATTTTGAAACTTCTCTGTCTTTGTGTGTTTACTATGTATTCAATCTTGAGTCATGCCTATGAGATTAGCGTGGAAGGTGAGCTGTATCTTTGATCCAATCATCTGTGATTCCTGAGAGGGAACAAATATATGCCTGACTCTTTAAAGAGGCTGGGCAGAGAGAGGCTGGGGAGTATGTGGAGGCTGGAGAACCAGGAGAGGCTCTCTCTAGGCTGGCCAGATGGGCCAGGTTGAATCAAAGAACATCTTCAAGCCAATGAGGATAATGCAGACCTCTAGACAAATGGGAGTCAGTGTTACAAACAACCAGCTGGTCACCGATGGTGGCAGCTTGAATACTTGTCTACCTGTTGTCCACAGCAGCTGGAATACATGTCCTGGTGTGTTTATGCCAGGGAAGTGCTTTGGATGAGAGTGAAATCCTATAAGGAATCCAAGGAGAATAGAAGAAATAAAGTTGACCTTATGATAGCTAGAAGCTAAAAGGTTTGTTCCTTCTAGTTATTATTATTTAGAATGTTCTCTCAATGGACTCTTTCCATACGCAGTAAGTCAGGAGAAACCTGGATGACAACACTTTAACTTCTCAATGAAACAGCATCATGCTAACTGAATGATCAAAGTTCAACATTACCTGTACTGGACAACAGATGTTAAGTTTCCCAACCCCTACTCCATGAAATAAGTATCATCTGTCCAATTCTTGTAGAAAATGTTTTGCCTAAAACAGATCATGAGGAGGCAATCAGAAACATTCAAATTCTGCAAAACAACTATCCAGGACACTTCCACAATGTCAGTGTTGTATAAAAAAACAAATGTCAGAAAACCATTATAGATTACAAGATTCTAAAGAAAAATGACAACAAAATGTAACATGTGATCCTTGATCATATCCTGTATATCTAAAAAAATCCAGCTAAAATGGATTTAGGAAAATTTGAATATGGACTATATACCTGATAGTAGTTTCATATCAATATCAAATTTCCTCAAAGTGATATTAGTATGGTGGTACAAGATAATTACATAGCAAAATATTAAAATTGATGAATTTAGCTGAATAATATATGGGTGTCATGCTAATCTTCATTTTTGCTTGACATCACATACATATAGAAAAGTATACAGATTATGGAGCACACAATATTGTACTGTTCTTGAATCTTTCCTATAGGATTGAACATTTTAACGTAGCATTTTAGTGAAAAAAAAAAAAGCAGTGTTGAGAGGCAATGTTCTACATAGTCTGAGTTAGTTGCACATACCTAAGCACACAGACTCTAAAACTAACGTTGCTTCTACCAGATGGCTCTTCTACTTGGGGCAGTGCTCTGAGGTCAAGGTAAATTGCTTTCCCTCTTACTAGCCCTTGCCTCAAGCCTGAAAAATCTCTGGGAAGTAAAACAGTGAAACATCACAGGTCCACTATGTCTTGTGAAAGCTTTCTACCATAGACAGAATTCTCCATAGTCAAGGAGAAGAGTTACACCTACGATTGTTTACAGACTTGGAGATTTTCTTAGCCAGGTGTGTGTCCCTCCTGCACCCCACTGCCCTACCTGAGGGACAGGGCTGGCAAATTTGCAGAGGCCAGGGAGCTCAAAAGCAATCCTGATTTCTTCCTTTTGAAAATTCACATGTTGGAAGTTCTCGGGTGGGCTGAGATGACCAAGTGTGGGGTCAGCTGGCAGTAAAGCACTCCAAGTAGCTCCTTCCACCTCCCTATAAGCTCCCATAGAGAGGCCAGGAGAAGCAGCATATGCAGTCAGAAAACAAAAGGACCCCAGTCTTCCCCAAGTGTGAGCTCCCTGCACTGGTTGGTGTGAAAGACTGAGGGAAGCAGGGGGTCTCCTCAGGCAGGACCCTGTGGGTTTCTTCCTTCCCCTCTTTTGCCAGCACCAAGCTCCTAAAGGCAGAGAGAGCTGGAGAGAATTCTTGGGCAAACCCAATGGGAAGTCCTGAAGGAAACATCGTTTCCCGTGAACTTGCCTGTGGGGTGGCATAGTGATTAGTTAGAACTTTACAAACAGATGCGGGCATATTTGTGTTCCAAGCTGGTAAAGCAAGTTTTAGTGTAGCAGGGGTCAAAGTCATTTTCAAAGTCAAATGTTATCAGTCTATTCCCCATCTGCCAATCATACACCCATGCACTCAAATCAAGGACATGTTCTAATGCTCAGTTGCCTCCCTCCCTCCTCTCCCATCTCTCCATGCTTTGCCGTCCTCCCAGGTGGACAGGCAGTGGAAGTACTGACTGTGCCCAGTGAAAGATAGGAAGATGAGTCTCAAAGAACCTGGAGCTTGCTCTAATAACTTGGCTTCTCCTTCAAAGAGCCTTCTAAACTCCTCCACTCCTTTCCTCCCACTCAATGAGGAACAGTAGAGTTCAGATTCTGCATAAAATTCTTGTTCTATTAAAAGAAAAATCTGTCCTCTCTTATTCGTAAAGCAATCCAAGAGAAGGATTATGCATTTGCTTGAATTGGTTGGTTTTGAATCAGGTCTCTGAGTCAGGACAAACGTTTTAAGTGAAATCACACATTCAAATTTTGTATGTATAGGACAGTTTCACCTGGAAAAGTCAGAATGCTACTAAGAATATTTTTTTCCAACTTCAAAATGGTGAAGTATTTGGAGGCCAGTACCCAGGGTTGTGAATTCTGCCCTCAATTTCATTATTTCATTGTTTCATTTGAGCTTCTTTATTGCAATGTAAATATATGTATTTCAACATAGAAGATAATCCATCCAACAGTCCATCCCAGACAACAGCAAAATTGTATTCTTTTACTCTTGACAATATCTCTATAGCACCGACTAGAAAGGGTTTATGTTTACCCTGGGAAGAATATCAAAAGTAAAATGTTCTCAAAACTTTATACACTTAAGTTGGAGCTAAATAGCACAAGAGCTACCAACGTTCTTCCTGCGGCTAACATCATGGTTTCATTTTAAGACCAGGCACAGTATCTAGAAATAAATTTCAATACCCTGTTTGATGTTTTGCTGTAGGAAGGCTTAGTTGCATAATGGCAGGAAGACAGCCAAAGGCAGGTCCCTCTCTAACAACACTGCCTGCATTCCAGCTATGAGACTGCCCTGAGCAGCAGAGTGATAGAAGGGGATCTTGTCACTGCCCAAACCTCTTCCCATGCCAGGCTCCTTCAAGCAGGACCCTGAGGCAGCATATGTGGCCTGGATATATCAAAGGACCTTTCAAATGACCTGGAGCCCACATTGATCCTCCCACTGCCCACCCAGGACCTTCCACTGTCCCAGCTGTAACATCTGTGTGGAGGTGAGTGCTCCACCTCCCTGTCCAGTCACCAATCGATCCCTGGACACCTGGTCAGGACTAGGAAACTCACAGCATATGTGGGCCACAGGTGGGTATGAGACCATCTTCCCAGTCTCCTAAAAGTGGCTCCCAGACACTCTTGGTCACTTACATCTGTTATTGCCTCCAGTTCTGCACCTGTCCTGGGAGGCTGGCCTTGCTTGCACAGGTGCTGACATGCAAAGGGCATCCCCTCTGTGCTGAGCCTGGTGGAGTCGGGGGAGGAAAGGCAGTGACTGTCCCCTCCCCTGGCTTGCTGATAGTAGATTCCCAGTCTTCAAGCTGACTGCTGCCCTGTCCTGGGGATCATTGCATGTCTTGGTCTGGGTGTCCCAGTTGGAGGGTTTCCTGGGTTCTGAGTGCGTTTGTCTGATGTGCCCACCCTGCTCGGGTTCACAAGGGCAGGCCGCTGGTTGGGCAAGAATGTTTTTTTCATCCTCATCCAGTATCTGAGAAAACGGAGGCCCAGAGTTGTTATATACTGCTCTAGGTGACACCAGGCAGGTCTTGTCTCTAAAGACCTCACTCAGGACAGGTGACCTGATGAGCCATGGGGTCCTAACTGTGCTCTAACCAAGGAAACATCAGGTTCTCCCTGAGATGGGAACCAGTGTGTAGGGCCAAGAGCAGGCAGCCTTGAGGGCTGCGTTGGAGGAGGCCTGAGCATTTAGGGGTGATGGAAGTCAGGTCAGATAGACCCTCGAGGTCTGCCTCTTCTCCCCTAGGAATTTGACCACCACTGTAGGCTGGTGAACAACAGCTTGGGGCATCTGAACATCTGGCTGTTCCTTCTGCTGCTTGTGTCCCTTTGTCTGTACCTGGGTGCCCTGCTGGTGATGTGAGTTGTCTTCCTTGTGCCCACCAGACAAAGCCTTGGACAAAGCCATGGCTATCCACACAGTCTCAAGGGCCCACACTGGGAACAGCAGTCCTACAGATTATTTATACATTCACCAATTGAAGGATTGTTCATTGTATCTAGTTTTTCCACAGTGTTTTTGTTTGAACCCAGGGGTGCTTAACCACTGAGCTGCATCCCTGATCCTTCTGCCCCCTTTATTGTTTCTTACATGTCTTTTTTTTTCTTTTGAGTCATGATCTCATTGAATTACTTAGGAACTTGCTAATTTGCTGAGGCTGGCTTTGAACTTGCAATCCTCCAGTCTTAGCCTCCCAAATGTCTAGAATTTAGGCATGGGCCACTGTGCTTAGCTAGTTTTTCACAGCTATAAAGAAAGCTGCTACAAACATTGGTGTACAGGCATGCAAAATTAAGTTTTCATTTCTTTTGGGTAATTCTTAGGGGTGGCATTGCTGAGTCATAAGGTAAACTGTAGGTGGAACTTTGTAGAAAATTGCCAAATTTGTCTTTCAAAATCATTGCACCATTCCTAATTTCTACCAGCAAAGTATGAGAATTCCAGTTGTTCCACATGCTCACCAACATTTCACACTGTCATTTGTTCTTGTTTTGTTTTCTCTTTTTATTTTAGCCTTTCTAACAAATGAGTAGTGGCCTCTCATTTAAGGCTCTAAGATGAGCAATGATGTTGAGCATATTTCATGTCTTCTTGCCCACTGGTAGGTCTTTGGAAAAGTGTTTGCTGCAATCTTTTTTTCTTTTAAAAAAAAGTTTTGTTTTTTTTCTTACTGAGTTTTAAGAGTTCTGTACACTGGGTTTTGCAAATCTTTTCATTCAGTTTTCTTCATAGCATCTTCCAAGGAAGCAGAAGTTCTTAGTGGTGTTGTTTTTCCAGTTCTGGGGATTGAATCAGGGGTGCTCTGCCACTGAGTGTTGTTATTTATTCTACTTGGAAAATCATGTCCTCTGTGAGGAACAGTTTTATTACCTCCTTTCCAACATGTGTGTTTTTTATTTCTTTTTCTTTTTAGTGATGATTAGGAATGATAGGAGTGGGCATCTCTGCCATGATTCCTTTAGTATGGCAACCGCTTGACTAAAGGCTCTTTCAGGAAGACTGGTGGGCAGCATCAGTGGGAGGGCAAGCTGCAGACCCTGAGACAGCTGAACAGACAGAGGAGCCAGTCTGCTCATCACCTCCCATCCTTTTAGTCAGCACCCACTACTGCCATATGTGGTTCCCTCACACCTGTGACTCCTGTGCTTGGCCCTTATTCCTCAGCCCTGTGGTCTGCCTGTCTTCTCCTCTCTCCAGCTTCTAGTATCATCATTGAGTTTGCCTTGCAGCCTGTTACCTCCCTCCATCTTGTGGTTCTTCCAGCCCCAGGTGGGGCCATAGGCCATCGCCCTTCCTCCTCTGCTCAGAGTGAGGCCCTTCATGTCCAGGATCATTATTCTCAAGGGACCTAAGTGTGGTCTGCCCTCTGGGACTCACCAATCAGGGCTCCTTTCCATTATTGGCAGCACCCATCTCAGGCACTGATCCCATGCTCCAACTTCACTCCCTTTCCACTCTGCCCCCTGACTGCAACTCCTCCTGGAGTCACTTGCTTGTGATTGGTGGCAAGGACTCTGGAGCCAGACCTCATAAGTCCAAATCACAGCTCTACAACTGTCCAGCAGGGAGACCATGGGTAGCTACTTAGCCCCTGGTCAGTCAACTTCCCTATCTGTAAAACAGGGAATTGTGGGTTAATTCATGTAAACCACATAGAACAGTGGCTACACCAGAAAGTGCCCTGGGTGCTGAATACAGACCACAATAAATGTTGATGAGGATGTGGGGGAAAAGGTACACTCATACACTGCTGGTGGGAGTGCAAATTGGTGCAACCCAATCTGGAAAGCAGTATGGAGATTCCTTAGAAAACTTGGAATAGAACCACCATTTGACCCAGCTAACCCTCTCCTAGGTCTATACCCAAAGGACTTAAAATCAGCATATTACAGAGACACAGCCACATCAATGTTTATAGCAGCTCAATTCACAATAGCTAAACTGTGGAAACAGCCTGGATGCCCATCAATAGATGAATGGATAGAGAAACTGTGGTCTATATACCTAATGGAATATTACTCAGCATTAAAAGAGAATAAAATTATGACATGTGCAAGTAAATGAATAGAGTTAGAGAATATCATGCTAAATGAAGTAAGCCAATCCCCAAAATCCAAAGGCTGAATGTTCTCTCTGATAAGGAAAAATGGAGGAACTTTGATGGGGCAAAGGGGAGGCAGATGTGAGGAGGGGGCATGGGGGTAGGAAAGATGGTGGAATGAGATGGACATCATTACCCTAGGTACATGAATGAATGCACATATGGTGTGACACTACATTGGGTACAACCATACAAATGTAAATTTGTGCTACAGTTGTGTACAATGAATTAAAATGCATGGTGCTGTCATATATACCTAATTAAAAATACCAAACAAAAAAAGAAACCCTAAGGCTAGCATGGTCTGTTCCAAAGCTCAATAGACCCGGTAGTTATGATTCTAGTACCACTCCTGACCTTTTTCCATGACCCAATGCATGTCATCCCTTCTTGTGCTACAACAGAAATTGACATAAAATTTGGAGGTAGACTGTGACCCAAACATCACTTCATTCTCAGTAGAAACACAACTGACCAAGAGAAATCTGAAAAAGATATTCAACATCACTAATCATTAGAGAAATACACATTAAAATCATAATGGGATACCCTCTCACACCTATTAGAATGGCTATTATCAAAAAGACAAAAGAACCAGTGGCACATGCCTTCATCCCAGTAACTCAGGATGCTGAGGCAGGAGGATTATAAATTCAAGGTAAACCTCAGCAACTTAGTGAGACCTGATCTCAAAATAAAAAGTAAAAAGGTCTCCAGATGGCTATCAGGGGTAAAGTCCCCCTGGGTTCAACCCCCATTATAAATAAAAGAAAAAAAAAGACAAAAGATATTAAGTACTGGTCAGGATGTGGAGAAACTAGAATTCTTGTACTATGTTTGGGGGAATGTAAATTAGTGCAGTCATTATGGAAATCAGTATGGGAAGTTTCTTTAAAAATTGAAAATAGATGGGGCTGGGGATGTGGCTCAAGTGGTAGCACGCTTGCCTGGCATGCGTGCGGCCTGGGTTCAATCCTCAGCACCACATACAAAGATGTTGTGCCCGCTGAAAACCAAAATAAATAAATAAATAAATATTAAAAAATTCTCTCTCCTTCTCTCTCTCTCTCTCTCTCTCTCTTTCAAAAAAAAATTAAAAATAGAGCTCAGTTGGTAGAGTGCTTGCCTTGCATGGACAAGGCCCTGGGTTCAATCCCCAGCACCATAAAAAAACAACAACTACAAAAAAAACCTACCCTATGGTCCAGCCAATCTGTGGTGAATGGATACAGAAAATGTGGTTTAGAAATGTAAGGGGATACTCTTTAGTCTTTAAAAAAAAAAAAAGGAAATCCTGTCATTTTGACAAATGAATGAGGCCAAAGGACATTTTATTGGGGGAAATAGCCATGCACAGGGCAACAATCACATGATCTCACCTACATGTGGAATCTATAGAAGTTGAACTCTTAGAAACAGAGAGCAGAATGGTGACTGCCAGGGGCCCAGGAGTGGCTGGGCGGGGGATGGGGAAGATGCTGGTCCCAGGAGAACAAATTACACTTAGATGAGAGGGATGAGTTTAAGGGATCTATTGTGCAATATAATGACTACAGTTAATAATAACATACAACAGAATGAGTACAGTTGATAATGTTATCTACACTAAAAATGACTCAAAGAGTAGATTTTAAGGGTTCTCACCACAAATAATATGAAGTAATGTATATGTTAAAAAAACTTGACTCAGACATTCTTCAATGTATACATGTTTCAAAATATGTTGTATGCCATAAATATGTACAAATTATTATTATTATTTTTATCATCATCATCATCAGGGATTGAACCTAGGATTATTTAAACATTGATTCACATCCCCAGCTCATTTTGAGAGAGAATTATGTCATAAAGCCCACCGTGGAAGTGAGGGAAACTGGGAAGATATTTAGTTGGTAGATTTCTACCTCCTTCCCCAAACTGGAGCTCTGTTACAACAAAAAGGAAGAAGTGGCGCTAGGATGAGCAATGAGCACTGTTGACTCCAATTAGCACTGGGCCTGAAAGGGGAATAACCATCACCAAACTTCTCCCCATGCCATCTTCACATATTTTATGGCCTCTGTATTAGCCTGCTTTCTGTTGCTCTAACAAAATACCCAAGAACAGATAATTTATAAGGAGGTAAGGTTTATTTAACTCAGAATCCAAGATTTGGCAGCTCCTGCAAGTGATCTCTGGTGAGGGTGTTCACAACATGGTGAATGGCATCATGGTGGGAGGACATACAAGGAGTACAGATTGCATGGCCAGAAAACAGGGAGGGACCAATCTGGCTCTTTTTATAACAACCCCCTCTCACAGGAGCAAATGGGGGCCCATGAGAAGTCCATTACTCCCTTGAGAGGGCATCTTGCAGAGTGACTGAGTTACCTCCCACTAGGCCCACCTCTTTCAGGTTCTATCACCCCATCACTGAGGACCAACCCTCCAGCCTTTGAACCTTTGGGGACAAACCACATCACATCATCACAAGCTCCAACAAAGCTACCATCATAAGAGCAGGATGTCCCAGTCTACAACATGTGCGTATGTGGGGGTGGGGGAAGGTTGATCTCAGAAGTCACTGGAAGCAGCCAGAGCCCCCATTCCAGAACCTCTGTGATGTCACTTCTGTTGTCATGGCAGTCTGGGTGCCAACCCAGAAGAGTTCGTTGGTGGCTTCAGTCTGTGAGACTAAGTGGTCTAGCCATGATCTCTTCACAGAGTATCACGCCCCCAAATGAACCTCCGATCGAATCCTCATGGCTGAAACCAAGCCTGTTTGCAGCTTTTAATGCAATGCTTCTTATTACAATAAGTGGCATCTTTTTCGGCTTCCCGTGAGTCTCCCATGGAAGGTGTCAGTGTCTTAGACACAGGAGAGAAAATAGACAACGACAGTACAGAGGCAGGGAGGGAAGTGGAGAGAGAGGGTCAGCAGGAGAAGGAGGATATAGAGTTAGAGGGAGCCCAATGTGCAAGCACAGAGGTCTGGAGTGCCTGACGCATTTAGGGAACTGTGAGAGACTGGTAATGCTGGTGGCATTTGGTGGAGTCTCCATGGTCTGTCTCTAACCTGGATATTTAGATCTGTCCTTAAGGTGAGTGAGTCCTACCTCAGGTGAACTAGGCCTCGTGGGGAGCTCTGGGTTTCCCCAGACTAGGTCTGAGTCTGGCTCTGGTTTCAGGTGCCGGTGGTTGGCTCAGCATGGGCAGTGGGAATTTGCTGTGGTTTCGGGCCTACTCTTTCTAGTGTCCTTCTGCAGCCTCATTTACCTCAACGGGTCAGACCCAGGCATTTTACACAGAGGTAAGGCCTCAGACCCCTGGAGAAGGAGGTGGTACCCCAAGGGCTGATGCCTATAGGGGTGATTTCAAAAGTGCTAACCCCCCCTCAACCCCACCCCCCGCCCCCGTGGCCTCAGGATCCCTTCCCTCCATGTCATCATTACTTGGGCCCTGGCACTTCATTTCCCAAGCCACTGAAGTGTGAAAAAACAGAATCCTGGAGGTTTTCCAGCTGCTTTAGAAGGGAGGACTGGGCAGGCTGGCAAAAGAGGCCAGCAGGCTCTTCCAAACCACGCAGTTCACTCCTCCTCTTTCCCATTTTACCCACCACTTCAAGCACTGATCACTATTCCAAAGGGGGAGCTCCATGTAGAGCTCCTGTGGCTGGACAGCCCTTTCTCTTTGACTGCCCACCCATCTGAGTGGTCAGCTTGCTCAACAGGGACCGGGATTCCCCTGCCCACCTCCTACCCACCTTCTTGATGCCCAATGATGCTATGGGGCTGCCCCAAGCAGTAGAGTGGTGGAAGGACCTCCTGCCACTGCCCAAATCTCTTCCCCTGCCAGGCTCCTTAGAAGAGGACCCCAACATTCAATACATAGCACGAGTGAACAATGTGGCCTTCCGCCTGCAGTGGTGCTCAAAGTGTTCTTTCCATTGTCCACCCCGGACCCACCACTGTCCCTTCTGTAATATCTGTGTGGAGGTAAGTACTCCTCCTTCCTGACCACTCACCAACCCATCCCAGGGCACCTGGCCAGGACCAGGAACCTCACATCATATGTGGTCCAGGGGTGGGGGGTAGGTATGAGACCATCTTCCCACACTGCTACAAGTGGCTCTCAGCCACTCTTGGTCACTTATATATGTTATTGCCTCCAGTTTTGCACCTGTCCTGAAAGGCTCGCCTTGCTTGCACAGGTGCTAACATGCAAAGGGCACCATCTGTGCTAAGCCTGGTGGAGTCAAGGGGAGGAAAGGCAGTGACTGTCCCAACCCCTAGCTTGCTGATACTAGATACCCATAACTTTAGGCCAGCTGCTGCCCCGTTCTGGGTACCTTTGCCTGTCCACCTCTGGGTGTCCAATTGACGGTTTCCTGGGTTCTGAGTGCTCTTCTCTCATGTGCACATCCTGCACGGGTTTCCAAGTACAGAAGGCTGGCTGGGCAAGGAATTCTTCTCATCCTTACCCAGTATCTGAAAAAAATACAGCTTCAGAGTTTTTCTGTATCCTGCTCAAAGTGACACCAGGCAGGACTTGTCTCTAAAGACCTCACTCATGACAAATGACCTGATGAGCCATGGCGTCCTAACTGTGTTCTCTCCATGGACGTGCTGGTTTCACCCTGGAGATGGGGGCTCACGTGCATGGCCAAGAGCAGGAGGTCTAGGGGCTGGGTTGCGGGGGGGCCTCAAGATTTGGGGGTGTTGGGCTAAGCCAAATAGACCCTCAAGGTCTGCCTTCTCTCCCCTAGGACTTTGATCACCACTGCCTGTGGGTAAACAATTGTGTCGGTCAAAGAAATTTCCGCGTATTCGTGCTGCTGGTGGTGTCCCTGTGCCTTTATCTGGTTGTTCTTCTGGCTACCATTTTGCTTTTCTTCATTCGTACAAGACGCATGCCCTGGTCGCTGGACTCAGCCATGGCGTATCCACACAGTCCCAAGGGCCCATACTGGGAAGAGAATGGGTTGTGGGGAGGGACGGACAGCCAAGGGGCAGGACAGCCAAGAGGCGGGGTTAACTGAGGGCAGGGCTGAGGTGTGAGCAGGGCTAAAGGGAGAAGCCACTTGGGAGGACCTGTGAAGGACAGGTTGAAGGCGAGTGGGGTCAGGTAGATGGGCCCGGTAGGATGGATTATGGAGTTAAGAATCTCGGGAGGCCAAGAAGTGGGGTAATGAAGGTTGAAAAGGGACAAGTGGGAGGACAGCATGGTGGGGTGAGGTTTCTCTTGGGTGTGCTGGATTAACTGTCCAGGCCAGGGAGGAACAAGTGGGTGGGCGGGGCAGCCGGGGCGGGGCTACTGAGGGCGTGTCGGTCGATGGGCGGGGCCAGGAGAGAACAGTTTGGCTGTTCTTCTCAGCTTGTGTGCGCACAGCATCACAGTAGCTGTACCGGTCTTGGTATTCCTGCTGCCTGTCATTCTGCTCCTGATGGTCCAGGCTGTGTCCGTGAGCAAGGTAAGCGAGTACTGCAATACCAGACGGTGCGGAGGCATCTTGCCTCTTTGGGCCTCAGGCACTTTCTGCTGATCTTCACTGCCCTTGGTCCTGATGGTGCCTCCTGAGTCCTTCCAGACCCACCCCTTAAGATGCAGCTCAGATCTTTCCTCCCCCTGGAGCTCAGTGGTCATTCTCCCTCCTGGGTGCATTGCATGGAGAGCCTGTTATTTGAGGGATGGGTACATCCTGCGCTTGTGTTGGTAAGAACCCTGCGATCAGTATAACACCAGCAGACGCCTAGGAAAACGCTTGAGACGGGGGTCGGTCCTGAGTGGTGTAGCAGCCTGGAAGAAACTGAGTTTGGCGAGGCCAGCATTGTAGAGGAAGGACGTGCCACTCTTCCTGTCCTAGGTGTGATTTTGCAAAGGTAGAAGACAGGAGGGTGTTGTCTGTGAGAGGCACACCTTTGCAAAAAGGCACAGAAACCCGAAAGTACGATGTTAAGGAAATGAGGAGGAAACTATTCTAAATCAAACCCAAGGTGGCATGGGCAATGAAGTTGACCCCGTGGGAGTCAAGATTAAAAAGCTCCTAAAAGTGGAGCGTGAAATTTAGTTTTGACAAAGTGGAAACCTGGAAGCCATGGTGGGATTAAAAAAAAAAAACTCATTTATTGAGGAATAAATTAAAACTGCAAAATTCACCGTTTTAGTCTAGGATAAGGGATTTTGACAAATGGATACTGTCCTGCATTCTCCAGCATGACCAAGTTTAGGCAGTTTCTTTACTCCAGAATATCCTTTCATTCACCTGTTGTTGTCAGTCTCTCTCCCTATGTCCTTCTGGTTTTTCTTTTTTTCCAGGATCACATGTAAATGGAGTCATTGCCTTTTTTCTCTGGCTTTATTTATTTAGCACAATGTATTTGAGATTCATCCATCTTGTCGCTCATATCAGTATTTTATTTACTTTTATTGCTGTGTAGTAGCGTATGGATGCCCTACAGATTGTTTATACATTCACCAAACGAAGGATTTTTTACATTATATCTAGGTTTTGCCAGTATTTTTTTTTCATACTAGAAATTGAAGCTGGGGATGTTTAATCTCTGAGCCACATTCCTAGCACCCCTTCCATTATGCTTTAAATTTTTTTTTTTTTTTTAAATTCTGAGACAGGGTCTCACTAGGTTGCTTAGTGCATCACTAAGTTGATTAGGCTGACTTTCAACTTGCCATCCTCTTGCTTCAGGCTCCCAAGCCTCTGGGATTACAGGTGTGGGCCACTATGCCCAGTTAGTTTGGGGTAGTTATAAATAAAGCTGCCCCAAACATTGATGCACAGGCATGTGAACATAAGTTTTCATTTTTCTTAAATAAATTCTTAGGGGTGGCATTGCTGAGTCATAAGGTAAACACATGTGGAACTTTGTAGGAAATTGCCAAGTTTGTCTTCCAAAACAAGTGTAAGGTTCCTAAATTCTACCAGCAATGTTTGGGAGTTCCAGTTGCTTCACATCCTCACCAACATTTCACACTTTTTTTTTTCAAATATCTTTTAGGTATCAGTTGACCTTTTATTTATTTATATGCAGTGCTAAGAATCGAATTCAGTGCCTCACACACACTAGGCATTCTACCACTGAGCCACAACCCCAGCCCCTCAAACTGTCCTTTGTTATTTTGTTTTGTCTTTTAATCGTAACCTGTCTTATTAAATGAGTTGTAGTATTTCATTAAGGTTCCAGGTTGTGTTTTCCTAATGAGTAATGATGTTGAGCCTATTTTCATGTCTGTTTGGCCATCAGTAGGTCTTTGGTAAAGTGTTTACTCCTGGCAGGGCACAGTGGCGCACACCTGTAATCCCAGCAGCTTGGGAGGCTGAGACAGGAGGATTCCGAGTTCAAAGCCAGCCTCAGCAAAGCGAGGCACTAAGCAATTCAGTGAGACCCTGTCTCTAATAAAATACAAAAAAATTGGACTGGGGATGTGGCTCAGTGGTTGAGTGCCCCTATATTCAATCTGTGGTACCCACTCCCCAAAAAGCGTTTACTCCAATCTTTTGCCCATTTGAAAAAACGGGTTGTTTTCTTATTGAGTTTTAAGAGTTTTCTACATGAGATTCAGATCTAGGTTTTGCAAATCTCTTCTTGCAATCGGTGACTTGTCATTCCATTTTCTTCATAGCATCTTCCCAAGAGCAGGAGTCCTTAGTGTTGTTTTTCTAGGACTAGGGGTTGAATCAGAGGTGCTCAACCACTGAGTTCTCCCCCAGCATTTTGTGGCTTTTGTACATTCTACATAGAAAATTGTCATCTGTGAAGAACAGTTTCATTACCTTCTTTCCAATCTGTGTATCTTTATTGCTTTTTCTTTTTAGTGTTGAATAGGAATGATAGGGGTGGGCATTTCTGCCATGGGATTCCTTTAGTATGGCAATCACTTGACTAATGGCTCTTTCAGGAAGACTGGTGGGCAGCATCAGTGGGGGAGGGGACGCTGCAGACCCCAAGACAGTGAACAGACAAAGGAGCCTCTCTGCTCATCACCTCCCATCCTTTTAGTCACCAGCCCACCACTGCCATGTCTGGTCCCCCTCCCACCTGAGACTCTGTGCTTGACCCTTATTCATCAGCCCTGTGGTCTGCCTTTACTTTGAGCTTGACCTTTACTGCTTTGTGTACTGAAGGCCTTCAGCCCAGATTTTCCTGGACCATGTGATTTTTGACTAGGAAACTATGATTGGGCCTCCCCACTGCCCCTGTCCTACCAGATAGTGAAATTCAATTAAGGCATAATTTTAGAAATAAATGAGAGGTGGAGAAATGAAGTGGGAGTGGGGTGGTGACATTGTCTTTGGAGCAATTGAGCAGCACAAGGAAGAGTTTAAAAGGTATCTGAAAGGGGCTGGGGTTGTAGCTCAGTGGCAAAGAACTTGCCTAGCATATGTGAGGCACTGAGTTCGATCCTCAGTACCCCATACAAATTAAAAAAATAATAAGGTCTATCAACAACTAAAAAATATTTTTTTAAAAAAGGGGGGGTATATGGAAGGATGAGGTAAGAGGACAGGTGTAGCCAATGGAGACAGAACAAGGATCTTGCACAGGGAGGCACAAGATGATGAGGAGCCCTGAGAAGGCAGGAGAAGGGGGTGCAGTGTCAGCACTGTCTGGGGAGAGCTGCTCACAAGTGGGTCGAGGGAGGTCACTCTTCCTAGGAGCCTAGGAAGGCAGGAGGCCCTGGGTCATTCTTGGGCTCCCCTGCCCTTAGAATCTTGCTCCAGGCCCGGGTTGAGCCCTGGCTTAGTTGACTAACTTAGGAAGGATCACTGGGAGATGGCCTTGCCCAGTCCTGCTGTTTCTGAGCTCCTCTTCCCATCCCCATCTCCCTCCAGGGCAAATCATTCTGGAACAACAACCCCTTCGACCAGGGCTGTGCCAACAACTGGTATTTGACCATTTGTATGCCACTGGGACCCAAGTGAGTTGGTAAACTGGAGGCTCAAGTGGTGGACCTGGGGCTGGTGGGAGTGGGGTGGGATAAAGCTGGGTCTTCTTCTCTGGTCCCTGACCCCAGCTCCGAGGCCCTGTCACCCATTGTCCTTTCCTTTGGGTTTTTCTCCAGGGTACTTTGGGAGCCACTGGGAACGTCCCTATTCATTGCCCTTCTAGGTTCTTGCCCTAAGAAATGGGGTAGAGGTGAACTGCAGCCGGGATGAGACTCCTGGCTCGGAATCCTGGGCTCTGTGCTTTCCAAGCTGAGGGTGAGGGTGGTCAGGGGCACCAGGCCAAGGTGGGTAGTGACTCCCTGCATTTGGTCTGTCGCACCCCAGGTACATGTCTGCAGCTATTTGGATGCAGCAGGAGGAAGGCACGGAGTGGGACCCTGAGCAAGGGAACCCAGTGCACACACAGTTCTCGCCACAACATTCCCGTCAACACCGTCCCACAGAGCTCCCTGGGCCCACATCTCCAACACATAGGCAGGGCCCCCCAGGGAGTGGCGAGGCTGCAGCTTTACAGGAGGTGAGGAATAGTGGGTATGCATTGGGAGAGGGATGTCTGTGGGTCGCACATGTGTTGGGGGAGGCCCCTGAGGTCAGGCTGGCCCTGAAGCTGAAGCACATGGAGCTTAAGGAATGGAATTATGGACCTGAGTGTGCGGGGTCCAGGTTTCAGAGCACTCCCAGGTGTTGCTGAATAGACAAAGAGAAAAGACTGCACCACTAATTTGCTAGTTGGCCTTGGCCAGTCCCTTACCTTTTGAGGCCTCAGTTTCCTCAGTTATTAATGAGCACTGAGACTAGTAATCTATGTTTTAAAGGAGATTCTTTTTTGGGGGGGAGGGGGACAGGGAATTGAACTCAGGGCACTCGACCCCTGAGCCACATCCCCAGCCCTATTTTGTATTTTATTTAGAGACAGGTTCTCACTAAGTTGCTTAGTGCCTCAATTTGCTGAGGCTGGCTTTGAACTTGTGATCCTCCTGCCTCAGCCTCCCAGGCACTAGAATTATAGTCATGTGCCACTGCCTGGCTCTTTTTTTTTTTTTTTTTTAATGGAAATTTGTACTTGAAATCCCATGTGAAACTTATGAAGTGGAGCATTAGGAGTTCAGTAGGGTCGATAACCCATGGTGCCCCCCACGGGCCCTTGCAGTACTTGAGGTACCAGCCCTCTCCTTTGTCCTGCCTCCTGGGGCCCAGGGCCATGACTGTGAACTGCAGGGTAGAGGCTAGAAAGAACCCCCATGTATTGACTTATGTGTTTAGATTTCCATCAGCCCGATGCCGCAGCAAAAAACCCACAGAGAAGGCTTGGCCTCCCATCCACGAGCCTCTCACTCACCCATTCATACTGCTGGATACCAGGATATCTGAACTTCACCTCCTGAGCCTCCATGTGGAGGCCTCTCGTAGCTGAGCCCTCAATCACTCCCCTATTGGGAGTGCTAAGACTTCCATTCCTGTTGTACATTTGTAAATAGTTTTTACTTCTTCCTATGGCTGCTCTGTCTGTTTGTTCTAGGTTTAGAGAAGCGGTGTTTCCTGGGGGTGTAGGGAGGCTCTGAGGGGCTGGAACAAAGCCCTCTTGGAAGGGAAGATCCTTGCTCTCTGGAGACCCGAGCTTGGGAACCAACATTGTCTAGCTCGTTGACCTTGAGCAAGACACTTAGCATTTCTCTCATCCTTAAAATGTGGCAACAGTAATAATCACAGTGACTGACCTGGCTGGCTTCCTGGCAAGGGCTGAAGATGAGAGGAGAGAAAACCCCCAGCTAGCACTGGGGATGGAACAAGCCCTGCCCTGCAGCATCCCTGTCTGACTGCAGGGGGTGCCCGCTGCCCAGCCCTCTTGTGGCAGTCTGGAGCCCCCTCCTGGCTGCCTCCTCCCCAGATGTGAAGGGTGGGGGCATTCATCCTGCATCTCTCCTGCAACTGTGTCCCACCCTGGTCCCTTCCTCCTGGGGTGCATCAGGTGCTGGTTCTGGTCCTGCCCCTGGGGTACACTCAGGTCTTTTGAGTCTGCAGGCCCCAGAGTGTGGGGCAGGGGGCACATCAAACGGTGGGTATGTGGTATGTTAGTCTCCAGAGTGTGACCTTGGGACTGGGAATAATATCACCTTCATAGTAGGTTGTTGGAGGAGGAGGTGAGGTGTTTCATCTGGTGCACAGCAGGCAAGCAATGTATGCAGCTGGAATGATTTATGGTTATTTTCTCCACTAGTTGGGCGACCTGACCATGTCAGAATTTCCAGAGTACTATCAGTGGTTGTGGGGCACTCTGAATTTGTATCAAGGACCCCATATCATCTTGCCACATGAAGCATCAGGACAGCCACAAACCATACTGCTTCTTTCCATACTTGTATCTGGGTGAAACCATCTTGTGTGATAAAGGTGGAGGCAAAAGGATGTCACCCAAGGGATCAGATACATGTCCCCTAGGGTGTGTGTGTGTGTGTGAGAGAGAGAGAGTATGCACATGTGTTGGTATGAGCTCGTCCTCGGGGGTTTGTTCACCCAGCCCCTTATCCTTTCTGACCAACTTTAGGAGGTGGGTGACCTACGATGCAGGATGTGTCTCCAACTCTGCAGACTACAAAGTCCCACCACAAGACTGCTCTTCCCTCTTCCTTTCCTCCCCAACCTGTCCTGGGAAGCCCAGGCCCAGCCCCACCCGCCTGCCCTGGCTGGAACTCCAACTCTTCTCATCCCCTTTCCCTGTCCCAGTATCTATCCCCCTGGGCTCAAGTCCCTTTGGGGCTTAAGGCTTTTCTCAAATCTTATTCCTGCTCACTTCCTCTGTCTGGGAAGCCCAAGTTCATGGGCACATGGCAGAGAAGGAGGGGGAAGTCTTTTTGAGTCCCTGTGCCCAGGTTTTAGTGCCTGTGAACCTGTGTGTGCAGAAGGGATGGCTCAACCCTGCTGACCACCAGGGGAAAGGCCGAGTGGGGAAGCCAGAGGCTCCCAAGCTCATTCCCAAAGGAGAGCCCTCCCGATAAACTGGATCTGGGTGAGGGAGGAGAGAGGTGGTCCAGGAGCCTGGGCCAAGGCCTGGATGTGCATCATGGAACTGCCTGGGTGGGGAAGTGCTGGAGGGAGTCCAGCTCCACGGGGGGCTGAGAAGGCCAGGCCCCAATCTCTGGGGAGTTCATGTTGCCTCCTCCAGCCCCACTGGCTGTCCCCCTGCCATCCTGCCTATCCCCCTGCCATCCTGCCTGGTTCAGGTCTGCACTCATTGGCTCCTGCCTTCAGGTATACAGGGTCTCACTCAGTCTCAGGCAAGGGCCTTCCAAGTCCTAAGCTAGATGTGAGACATCTCCTTGACAATCTGGTCCTCAGTTTCCCCACTAGGGAAGGATGTAATTTCCCTCAGATTCTCAAAAGAGGACATGGCCTTTCCAAAGGCAAAGACTTCCTGCTCTGGGATGAAGATTTTATGTGTGTCCGCCCCCTGCCCCCAGCCTAGGATTCCTGGGATTTCCTTAAGAAAGACCCTTGGATCAGGCTCACTGCTTCTTGAGCGTTAAGTGGGACATAGAACATTCCTTCCTTTGATGTCCTCCACCATACCCTCTACCCTAAGCCTTGGGCCAGTCTTGTGACTCCTTGCTGCACCCCCTTCCCTTTTTGCCCCCTTCTTATTTCTGCTGAATGTGCCCTTGATTCTCAGATATTCCCCACCTAATCCTTGGCCTATGAATAAGGCAAGGGGTGTTATAGGGGGCCCAGTTATGGGGCCCACTGTCCACATACCCAGGAAACTCTGCCATCCCTGGGCCAGAGCCAAGAAATGGCCCCCACACCTGCAGGGCTACCAGGTGCCCACAAGCTCCTAGAACTGTAATGCCAGATTCGTGGGACCCCAATAGACCTCCAGGAGCCGAATCCAGTGCAATTACACAAGAGTCTTTATTGTAGGCTCGAGCCTGGACTCTCAACCGTTTCCAAAGCAGCGGTCCCGAGTAGTGAGTCCCAACCCTTAGTTCAGTGAGGATTTATAGGTTTTGGGGGGATACTCTATGCATCACAACATCACACAGCAAATCATTTTATACCGCGGGAAAATCAAACAATTCTTAACATTGATTAATACATTCACTGGCGGCAACAAGTTGGGTAAGGGTAGTTGGTGAGTTCAAATGGTGGATACATTTGAACTGATTGGTTTAGGCCGGGAGGGGTTGCAAGAGTGTATATGCCAAACTGCAGGGTGGCCTAATCATGTTATCAATCACCGAAACTACTGGGGGGTCACCTGACATTTCAGATAGTTTTCCTGTCTCATGCTGATTGGTGGTTGCTAGGGGGTCACTATGGGTCCTCACCTAGCATAACTGAGTCAGGGGCACCTAGTGCCGCAGATCCCTTCTGTTAAACAACTCAGCAGGGTGGATATGTGCCTAAGAGCCTTCTGTGGGTTTTTCCAAGGACAAGAGTCATGCCCCCTCCCTCTGGACAGGACTTGAGGTAGAAGCTGGTTTCTCAAAAATGGAATCACATCCGTTTCTCAGAACCTGGGATGGAGAGCCTAGCATCTCCAGACCTTTCCTCTTGGGCCTCTTGGGAAGTCAGGGCATATAGGATGAGACTCAACTTAGTCACCCAGCTCTGCTGCCAACTAATGTGCCACAGGAGAATCTGTCTTCCCTTTGCTCAGACTTGGAGTCCTCAAGGTAATCATAGATACCACACTGAGGGTCACAGACTAAATCTTAAGTCTTTAGGGAGGGAAGGGACTCAGGGCTACCTCATCCAGCTGTCTGCCACCCCCAGTTTCACAGATGGGGCTCTGGGACCTGCAGAGGGAAGTGGTTGCCCAAGATGACCTGGTGGCATCAGCCTGATGGCTTTCTCTGGTTCCCAGGGGACCACTGCCATTCCTGCTTCCAGGGCCATTCCAGCAGGGGAAGGGCTTGGGCAGTGACCACAGGGCCCAACTCTCTAGGCAAACTTAGAGGTGGGCAGTGAAGTTCAGCACAGGGCTGTTTGCTGAGAAGGCAGCCAGTTTGAACCTCTCTCTAACCCTGCACTGTGCCCATAGTGCTCCTGCTGCCTCTGGCTCAGCCCTACCCTGCTCTGCCCTGACCGCCCCACCCAAGAAGGCCCTGCAAGTGGCTGAGGGTGAGGCAAGGCTAGGACCCCTGGGGCAGGGGAGCTGATTGTCTGAGGAAGTGGGTGTGTCCTGCCCTTTTTACACACTTTAGAATTCCTTTGTTCTCATGCCTTCTCTTCCCCACAACCTGCTTACTTGACCTAAAAGCTGGAGTGATCCAAGGGCCAGAAGGAAGCCCACCAGCAAGAAGGGAGCAGCCTAGGAGGCTTTCATTAACAGCCCCTACAACTCCCTGCAGGGAGGAACAATCCCTGGAGGCTGGTAACCTTGGCAACAGGTGGAAAAGGGGAAGTGCTCTAGAGGTATTAGCATTTTATTACTTTTCTTTTCAAACCAGCCCCCAACTTTCTGATCTGACCCGTTATTTATTACTTGCACTGTCCTTTTGCCCCCACCAACAACACTTTCTGAACATGTGTCCTATGAAGACAATGAAATTTGATTCCACGTGTACAGACCACTGATTACTTCAATTTTCCTAACCTCCAATCACCTCCCCCCCCCACCTTAGACCTCCCTGCTTCTTTATCATAAATATCCCTAAACCTTATGGGGAGGGAGATCTGACACTTGATCTGTCTTCTGGCTTGGCTGCCTCCTAAATAAACCTTTTCTCTTTTGCAAAACTGGTCATTTTGAGATAGTAATTTGAGAAGATAGGGAGACTTACTAGTGTCAAAAGAAGCACCATAAACCACTGAAATGTGAAAGGTTCCCTCCAACAGTTGCAACTTTGAGGGCAAAGTGCAAGTGAGGGTGTGAAATTGTGTAGCTCTACCCTGCCTCCACTTCTAGTCCAGCCCCTGTTAGACCACGACGCAAGAAAAGACCGCTGACTCCAATTAAAATCAAATTAAAGCAAGCTTATTATTTCGACCAGCCGGGCTGCCTTGCCCATCAAAATCGTGGGAGCCAAGGACAGTGGCGAGACATCTTTGTGGCCCAGTTTTATAGCCCAAAACGTTACACAAAGGGGGGTTACAGATAACAATGTAAGGGTCCGGCGAACGTCGGAGGAAGAGACCACCAAGAGACCGCGGCTCATGCAACAGCAAAAGGGGTTTATTGAGGATCCAATCCAGCGCGCTGGGGCTCCGTGCTCACTCAGAAAGAAGAGCAGCCCAGAGCCCAGAGCAGGGGTTGTGCAATGCTTAAGTACACTTTTTGGGGAGGGCGGGGACTTTACATACATCACAGTCCTCTTTAACAAATCCTAAACATGATTTGTTCATTCATTGGTGGGAACAGTTCGGGTGGGGGTGATAGGTCAGTTCTAAAGCAGGGTACACATTCAAACTGATTGGTTTAGGCCCTGCGATGCCTAAGTGCAAGATCGCACAGGGCCCTAAGTTATTAAACAACCAGGCGGTCGGGGAATATTTACTGGGCAGTTCGAGTATTGTCTTAACAGCTACAGGAATTTCAGGTTTTGCGTGTAGCATAGGAACTTAACAATACCTGGTCCTTTACATTTTAACTCAGGCCTTGCAGCTTAGAAACTTTACAACGCCCAGTCTTTTACACTTTAACTTCAATTTCTTTTACCCTTACAACAACACTCTGAGGAGCATAACACAAGTTTACATTTTTGCTGGCCCCGGCATCAGAATTTATGGAGATCTTAGAGAATCAGAGAGGGTCGTTATCCGTTATCCGGCCAGGGAAGGCCAGAATTTATGAGGCGTCACTAAGGTTTAGGAAAGGGTTGTTATCTGGTCAGGGAAAACCGGACATGGGTGAGTTCAGGGCACAGGCAGGCATTCCAATCAGCTTTACAACATCAACTAATGGCCAGGCCATACAGACATCCTAATATTTTTACAGAAAACAGAAATGAATCCTTCATAACTTGTGACAAGCTGGCTTCTGATCTAATGAGAGAACTAGGCTAGGTATATCACCCCTAGCAATCCTCCCTCTGCAAATACTAATACCCCATACCAACAGGTTTCTGTCTGTCTCTCTGGAGATAGCCTGCTTTACCCCAAAGGGGTCTCTCTCTTAAGATAAGACCCCATTCTTCCTTGAATATGTATCTACTTCATAAATAAACCTCTGTCTCTGCCTTTGACTGGTGCATGGTAAAATTCTTTTCTATCATGTCTGCAAGAACCCTGCTGGCCCTTGTAAGGGTAAAAGAAATTGAAGTTAAAGTGTAAAAGTTAAAGTGTAAAAGACCGGGCATTGTAAAGTTCCTAAGCTGCAAGGCCTGAGTTAAAAAGTGAAGGACTAGGTATTGTTAAGTTCCTATGCTACATGCAAAACCTGAAATTCCTGTAGCTGTTAAGACAATGCTTGGAACCGCCCAGTAAATATTTGTTGTTTAATAACTTAAGGGCCCTGTGCGATCTTGCACGTAGGCATTGCAGGGCCTGGACCAATCAGTTTGAATGTAACCCCCTCCTTAGGAATGACCTATCACCCCCGCCTGACCTGTTCCCGCCAATGTATGTACTAATCAAGTCTAAGAATTGTTGTTTGACTTTCCCGCGGTGTATGATGATTTGTTAAAGGAGACTGTGATGTATGTAAAGTCCCCGCCCTCTCCAAGAAGTGTACTTAAGCAGTGCTCAGCCCCTGCTCTGGGCTCTGGGCTGTTCTCCCTTCTTGAGTGGGTACAGAGCCCCAGCATGCTGGAATGGATCCCCAATAAAAAACCCCCTTCTGCCAATTGCATGAGTGGTCTCTTGGTGGACTCTTCCTCTGACGTTCGCTGGACCCTTACAGCCCTGAGTCAAGTTTCCCCTTTCTCTGGAAACTCCTCAAACCATTCTTCAGAGTAATATCTTCTCCTGTGACCGGTTCACTGATTGGCATGCCATCTATGGGAGGCGGGTGGCCAGGACCATGTCTAATTCAGTAACTGACTGTCATGGAGAAGAGATGTCTCCCAAGAAGGGTCCAAAGAGTTCCCAGAGGGAACTCAGGGCAGCAAAGAATTTCAGCATGAGTCTGGCAAAGGCAGAGACAAAGGTTTATTTAGAAAGTAGATACACATTTAAGGGAGAATGCCATCTGTCTCAGAGAGTGAGAAGCCCCTCCTTGAGTTGGAAGTCCAACATTTGTAGAAGGGCCATAGTCAGAGACAGGACTGGAGGTGGAGACAGGGTGGAGCTGCACAATTGTAAGCTCAGTTTTCCCTGAGTTTATGTATTTCCCTCATTTTACAAGGACACGAGCCAAGAGCCTGTCAAGATTTTAACACAGTGACTCCCACTGCTTGCCTTCCCCAAACCTGTCTCTTTTGTCTAAAGAAAACAGACCAAGCTAGAATTCTCACAGGACCAAGCCCATGGGGAAAGGGCTGAGAAAGGAGTGCAGGTTTGGGGGTTGGGGAGGGAATACTGAGGAGATAGCTCTGGCTGTCTCCCTATTCATTCGTACCTACTCCCTTTCTTGCAGTTTTGGAGAGAATACAGGTATGGGGGGAAGGCTGCAAAAGGGGTGGGGAGAGGCTTTCTTTTCGCCCCAGTGGTATCTGAAGAGCCAAAGTGGGCAGCAGGCCAGAAGCTGACTCTCTTGCCTAGCTGACTTATTAAAATAAAACAACAGTTTTTATTATTTGATTGCTTGTTTTCTTTTGTCTGACTGTACCTACCCTCAATTTTGCCTAAACACACACACTGGCTCATTAATTTAGCAGGCATACGCTGAATACCCACCAGTGACAAGAGTAAGATATGACCCTGTGCTCATTGTTCACAGACCTAGACAGGGAGATGGACACTTAAAGAGTTAGCAAAAAAGATGAAAAGTGCCAAAACAAGCAGGACTGTCTGTGAATGTATTAATCATACCTTTTTATTCTGATTTTTGTTGTTGTTGTTGTTGTAGTTTTTAAATAAGGGACTGCTTCTTTGGGGTTAGCCAATTCCTGAAGACAGTAAAAAACTGCCTAAGGCTCACCTCTTATATGCATACCAACCACTCCAGGGCCTATACTCCTAACCTCTTCTTTTAGCAAGCTCTTAGTGTTCCCTTTACCTAATTGCCCCAGGGCCAGGTACCAGATTGCAATAGACATTCCTAAATGCTGCAGCCTGTTGGAGTTAGCCAAACCAAACAATTCAAAACTTAAGCTCCTTCACCCAGTCGGTCCCTTGGAAACCACAATAAAGGCTCTGACCTTGTTTTCTGACTGAGCTGGTATTTCCCTGTGTGCTCCCCATTCACAGCCTGCAGTGCCTTCTGTTTGTAGGGATCAGTGGTATAAGTCCCTTCTTCCTTCATGACAGTACTTTCTTTGTCTATGTGACTTAACACACATTTCAAACAAATCCTGGGGTTGGGTATGATGGTGCATACCAGTAATCCCAGCAGCTCAGTAGGCTGAGACAGGAAAATAACAAGTTCAAAGCCACCTTAGCAATTTAGCAAGACCCTGTCTCAAAATGAAAAATAAAAAAAAAAAAAGGATGGGGATGTGACTCAATGATTAAGTGCCCTGGGCTCAATCCATGGTGTCAAAACAAACAAGGAAAAAAAAAACAACAACCACCATTTCTGGTTACACTTAAAACAGTGAATGTACCTATATCTCCCCTACTATTTTATTTAGTATAAACAAACACAACTAGATAAGAGTTTGTTCCCCACATGAGTTCTGTTTTATCATTCTCAGAGCAAAGAGTCTACTTATTTGTTTATGAACTATCTTAGTATGCCTGGGATGCTAAAATAATAAACAATAAATTTACTCCTCACAGTTCTGGGGACTGGAAAATGTAAGGTCATGGTACCAGCTTTCCTGATTCATAAATAACTTCCTGCTGTGTCCTCACTTGCTGAAAGGGGCAGATAAGCCCCCTTGGTTTATTTTGAAGAACACTATCCCATTTTTAAAGATAGTAATCTCTGGCAATAGGCATGCACTGTATACAGGTATATAGGGCTCTGCCCTCATGACTTCATCATCTTCCATAGGTCCCACTTCCTAATGCCATCACCTTGGAGGGTTAGAAATTCAACATATGAATTTGGGGGTTGGGAGTAGGGATACAAATATTCAGACCATAGTAAGAATTTTTGTTTAAGAAACTGGGTAGGGGCCTGGGGCTGTAGCTCAGAGGTAGAGCGCTTGCCTCACACGTGTGAGGCACTGGATTTGATCCTCGGCATCACA
Organism: Marmota monax; assembly: GCF_021218885.2. Taxonomy (NCBI): domain Eukaryota; kingdom Metazoa; phylum Chordata; class Mammalia; order Rodentia; family Sciuridae; genus Marmota; species Marmota monax. The sequence continues at coordinate 6,507,518 of NW_026693473.1, read as the reverse complement.
TAAAAAATAAATTCATAAACAAAAATATTGTGTCCATCTACAACTAAAAAAACAAAAAAAGAAAGAGGGGCTGGGGATGTGGCTCAAGCAGTAGTGCACTCGCCTAGCATGCGCGCAGCCCTGGGTTCGATACTCAGCACCACATACAAATAAAGATGTTGTGTCCGCCGGAAAAAAACTATAAAATAAATATTAAAAAATTCTCTCTCTCTCTCTTTAAAAAAAGAAAGAAACTGGGTGGGATTTGGAGGCGGTTGCTGGGGAAGTTTGAGGAATTAGGAATATCCCATATGTAATGAATTCTTAGTAAGTTTCAAACAAAAATCAGGTAGTCTGACATCTTCTGAATATCAAAGAAAACTATCCATTTCTAGAACTTCAATTGCCAGTCTCCTCTGTGTTTGCAAAATATCTTTACAGTTAATCTGTCATTACTCACATATGATAATAGTTGAGAGATGCTATAAGACTCACTTGGCTTGAAATACCTTGGCCAGTATGTAGTGGAGATTTCTTGGAAAGCTGGGAATGGAGCCACCATTTGACCCAGCTATTCCCCTTCTCGGTCTATTCCCTAAAGACCTAAAAAGAGCATGCTACAGGGACACTGCTACATCGATGTTCATAGCAGCACAATTCACAATAGCAAGACTGTGGAACCAACCTAGATGCCCTTCAATAGACGAATGGATAAAAAAAATGTGGCATTTATACACAATGGAGTATTACTCTGCATTAAAAAATGACAAAATCATAGAATTTGCAGGGAAATGGATGGCATTAGAGCAGATTATGCTAAGTGAAGCTAGCCAATCCCTAAAAAACAAATGCCAAATGTCTTCTTTGATATAAGGAGAGTAACTAAGAACAGAGTAGGGACGAAGAGCATGAGAAGTAGATTAACATTAAACAGGGACGAGAGGTGGGAGGGAAAGGGAGAGAGAAGGGAAATTGCATGGAAATGGAAGGAGACCCTCAGGGTTATACAAAAGTACATACAAGAGGAAGTGAGGGGAAAGGGAAAAATAATACAAGGGGGACAAATGAATGACAGTAGAGGGGGCAGAGAGAGAAGAGGGGAGTGGAGGGGAGGGGAGGGGGGATAGTAGAGGATAGGAAAGGCAGCAGAACACAACAGACACTAGTATGGCAATATGTAAATCAATGGATGTGTAACTGATGTGATTCTGCAATCTGTATATGGGGTAAAAATGGAAGCTCATAACCCACTTGAATCAAAGTGTGAAATATGATATATCAAGAACTATGTAACGTTTAGAACAACCAACAATAAAAAATTAAAAAAAAAAAAAAAAGAAATACCTTGGCCAATAACCTGGGTTTCCTCCCACTCTATTTGGTATAAATTGCCTAGTTATAGCCTCTATCAAATGGTAATTTAAGTTATCTGGCAGGGGAGAAATGTCTCTCTTTGATGATTTGCAGCTGTTGAAGATTTCTAGTAACTAGCTTGACATAGAAATTTGGGGATGTTTCTCAAGAAATATCAGCTTAGAGGGCTGGGATTGTGGCTCAGTGGTAGAGCGCTCACCTAGCATGCAGAAGGCACCAGGTTCCATCTTCAGCACCACATAAATGTAAAATGAAGGTATTGTGTCCACCTAAAACTAAGAAATAAACATTTTTTTAAAAAAAGAAATATCAGGTTAGGGTTTAATTCTGCTAATTCTGGGTATTCTTAGATGACCTCCAAAGCTCAAGTGTTGAAGAGTTGGTCCCCAAGTGTTCAAAGATGGGGGTCTTTGAGAACTGATTAAATCACGAGGGCTCTGACTTCAACAATGCATCCATTCATTTATGGTTCAGAGTTTACTGGGTTTTGAGTGAGAGGCTTTGTTATAAAAGCAAACTCTCCTTTGCTTCCTAGGCACCACGAGGTCAATAGCTTTGGTCTACCACATGCTCCCGCAGTGATGTTCTGCCCCACTATAGGCCTAAAAGCAACAGAATCAGCTAACCATGGAATGAAACCTCTGGAACTATAACCCAAATATAAATATTTTCTCCTTACTAGTTGTATATCTCAAGTATTTTGTCACAGTGACACAAAACTGATCAACAAACTGAATTCCAATCTTTTCCTTGGACATATTGCCACAAATCAGTTTGGATAATCACTTTGGCAGACACTGAGACTGACTGGGGCAGGATAGGTGTTCAATAAAATTTATTGCATGTTCAGTTGAATGAATAGAAGCTTTACTGCATCAGTTCCAGCTGTGATTTGCATAGAACAGGGACCAACTCTAGTTATACAAAGCAAATAGAGAAATTCCTGGAAGGGTATCAGGAGTTCATAGAATTAAGGAAGTTATCTGGCGTGTGGCAAATTGCAAAATCAAGGCAGTTCCAGGGAGCTGGCACAAATCCACAGGTTCATGAAAAATCTGGCCCTAGAATTGCCATTAGCCCCACCTCCAGCACCCCTTCTGATCCAAGATTCAAATTCCTGGGAGTTTAATGGTCTAAATTACCTGTTTGAAATAATTAACCCAAAGGAGATAAAAGAAGGGTCTTCAACTCCCAAGATGGGAGGCTGCAATGGAAGATACTAAGAATTGTTCCAATAAAGCTTTCACACAATAAGAAAAATTTCAAAAAAGAATATGGTGGTAACGGAAGAGGGGAATTAGATATTGCACTGTGAAGAAAGACAAATGTCATTCACATTGATACTAAAAGAGAGATGGGCTGGGTGGGAGGGCAGTTACTGGTAAAGGAGGAAATACAAGGGTGTAGTTTCAGAAGAAGGAGAAAGTGATCATCACAGTCCTCATGTAGCTGGCCAGACAGCTATAAGAACCTGGACAATGGGGAACAGAAAATAGGTATTTCATGGAGTTCCCAGGCTAACATAGGAGCTGAACAAATATTTGTTCATTGAATTCACAACAAAATGGAAACCTAAAACATGCTATTTAGATACAAGGAACTGAGTTTCCTTCTGTTAGCTCAGTGGGGAATGTGTCCCCATAGACAGTGACTCATCCTTAGAACCAGTTGAGACTTCCCATTTACTCTTAGGCCCTCATCAGGCTGTACTGGGTTATCTTTTGCCTTCTGTGTCAGAAGTATGGGGTCTCCATGAAGTTAGCCTTGGGCTTTCCCAGACTTCAACTACACTGGAGTGATTGCTTTCATGCTCCCAGGAGACATGCTTCTCTTTCTGGATTTTCAGATAAACAATCAGCCCTTAACCAGGTGAATGAGAAGTAATACTCCATTTATGTATGTTGTGTCAAAATGCATTCTACTGCCATGTAGAATAGAACAACAACAACAAAAAGAATCAGCCCTTAATTCCTGGCAATTATTTATCTCTTTTTCTATAAGAATCTCTTTTCTAGCCAATCACAGTGGTGCACGCCAGTAATCCCAGTGGCTCGGGAGTCTGAGACAGGAGGATCGTGAGTTCAAAGCCAGCCTCAGCAATGGCGAGGAGCTAAGCAACTCGTGAGACCCTGTCTCTAAAGAAAATACAAAAAAGGGCTGGGGATGTGACTCAGTGGTCAAGTGCCCCTGAGATCAATCCACAGCCCCCCCCCCCCCAAAAAAAAAAGAATCTTCTCTGCTGCACGCTGCCCAGTTGTCTGGCCCAGCTGACGGTGACCTGTGGACCCTCTGACAGAAGAGTCACCTGGCCCTCGAATGCACCATGCCTGGTTCCTCCAGCGTTGACACTATGAAGAAGGTGGTTCAGCAGCTCTGGCTGGAGGCCGGACTCAACCAGGTGAAGGTTTCCCAGGCAGTTGCAGACTTGAAAAAATTTTGTCTGCAGAATGCTCACCATGATCCCCTACTGACTGGAGTATCTTCATGTACAAGTTCCTTCAGACCCCAGAAAGTCTATTCCTTTTTGTAGTCATCTTTCTGAGGTTTCCCAAACCCACTGCTAAAGAACCAGTGAATATTCAAGAGAGCTTAATTTGAAGCCTGTACAAAAAAATTTCCCTGTAACACATGTACCATAATATAATCTTGTACTTTTGTCAATCCTTAACATCTACCTCTCTGAATTTTCATGAATTTCTATTTCACAAGGGTAATTATTTTATATACACTGGCAGCAACATACAATAAAATATTTATTTATTTATTTTTTGGTACCGGGGATTGAACTCAAGGGCATTCAACCACTGAGCTACATCCCTAGCCCTATTTTGTGTTTTATTTAGAGACAGGATCTCACTGAGTTGTTTAGTGCCTTGCTTTTGCTGAGGCTGGCTTTGAACTCTCGATTCTCCTGTCAGTCTCCCCGGCTGCTAGGATTACAGGCACGTGCCACTGCACCTGGCTCAAAATACTTAGTATTAAAAAAAAAAAAAAAAAAAAAACAACTTTCTTCTTCCTCTTGCAGAGAAGCCACATAACCCAGATATTGAATCCTGGTGTACTATAAATCTGGATTTCAATCTTAGGTCTTTCCCTTATTTGCTGGTTGTCTCATCTTGTTGAATATGACCAGAGCCAGTTCATTACTCTGCAAAACTCCTGTCCTACAGGAATTTTGAGTGAAAATATAGTTAAAGTTCCAGACACATAAAATACTGTATTTCTCATGATACCCAGCCATCAGGTCATGTCCAAAAGATAGACCTATTAAAAATAATGCTCAAGGGCTGGGGATGTACCTCAGTGATAAATCGGTTGCTTGCATGAGGCCCTGGTTTCAATTCCCAGCATTGAAAACAAAAGAAAAGTTCAAGATACCACCTCCCCTCACCCCAAAATAATATGTTAGACAGGTGTGGTGGCACCTGTGATCCCAGTGGCTTTGGAGGATGAGGCAGGAGAATTGCAGGTTCAAAGCCAGCCTTAGCAACTTAGTGAGGCCCTAAGAAACTCAGTGAGACTATGTCTCTAAAAAAATACAAAAACATGTTGGGGATGTTGCTCAGTGGCTAAGCACCCCTGGGTTCAATTCCCAGTACCAAAAAAAAGAATATGTTAGCTGGGACATGAGACTGATCAAATTATATGCATGCAAGAATACGGTATAATGAATCCCAGTATTATGTATAATTTTACTAATAAAAATAAATAAATAGATTCCAGTTTTTTACTTGGGGAAAAAAGCAATGTATTAGCTTATCAACAACCCCAGAGTAAATCTGTAAATCTGATGGCTGGCATCATAAGTGTATCTGGTGGGTACAAATAATCATTTTCTAGAAACCCATTATTTTGTCATACAGCAACATTTCATTAGGTACTATCTATCAGAGCTTGAATAACATTTCCCAGTAAAATCTCTCCATTCTGGTCCAATGGTGTCATTCAGTGGTGGAGCAATTGCCTAGCTCATGTGAGGCTCTGGATTTGATCCACAGCACAGGGATCTCCCAAATCCTTTAAAGAAACAAGTGGTTCGGTACACAAAGATGTTTGTTAGATAGAAGGAAGATCACCACAGTGTAAAAGTAAAGTGTAAAGCTTGAAATTACTACAGAGAATTAAATAAATTATAATATAAATTATAATAATTTTGTTATAGATTTTTATGTAGCCGTTAAGAGATCCTGCAGAAATATATTTACTCACAAGTGGCTTTCTGAGGTAGTAGCAGTGAGAGTGGTCTGTCAGAGATTCCACCACAGGTATGGTCGGGCCAAAAGCACAGAAGGCAATGGTGCAGCCCATCAACCTCTTCTTCAGATGCTTGCAAAATAGGTGCCAATTTCAGGGGTGGTTCTATGAGCAAATGAATATAATGATAAGGGCTGTATCATTGGTTTTGATGAGTACATGAGCTTTGTATCAGATGATGCAGAACAGATTTATTTTAAAACAGTCAAGAAAACAACTGGGTTGGATCATGCTAAAAGAAGATATATTGGGCGGGGTACAGTGGCGCCTGCCTGTAATCCCTGTAGCTTGGGAGGCTAAGACAGGAGGATCTCAGATTCAAAGCCAGCCTCAGTAAAAGCAAGGTGCTAAGCAACTCAGTGAGACCCTGTCTCTAAAATAAAATACCAAATAGGTCTGGGGATATGGCTCAGTAGTCAAGTGTCATGAGTTCAATCCCCAGTACCCCTCCCCCCAAAAAGAGATAATATTATTCTGTCACAAAGTGTCTCCAACTAGAAATGATAACTGAAAGGCTAGGACTGTAGCTCAGTGGTAGAGCACCCGCCTTACACATGTGAGGCACTGGGTTTGATCCTCAGTACCACATAAAAATAAAGAAAGATATCGTGTCCAACTACAGCTATATCTATATCTATCTATCTATCTATATATATATATATATATTTGGGGGAAACATTTTTTTCATATTGTTTTTGTTACCTTTTTGTTATTATCAGATGACAATGCTGTGGGGTTGATTTTATTTTAAAAAAGTTCTGGGCCAGGACAGTGGCATAGGCCTAAACTCAGGAGGCTGAGACAAGACTATCCCAAGTTGAAGGCTAGCCTTAGCAACTTAGCAAGACCCTGTCTTAATAAAAAGTAAAAAAGAGTCTGGGATGTAGCTCAGTGATGTGTCCCTTGCCTAGGATACAATAGGTCTGGGGTTCAATCCCCAGTACCACACACACATACAAATAAAGGCTGGGGATATAGCTCAGGAATAGAGTGCTTACTTAGCATATGCGAGGCCCTGGTTTTGATCTCTAGCACTGCACGCATGCGCATGCACACACACACACACACACGTATATATTTAGTTACACAGAAAGGTATTCTATAGAAATAAATTATAAAATTATATCGGGGAGGTGGCTGGGGTTGTGGCTAAGTGGTAGAGGGTATGCCTTGCACGTGTGAGGCACTGGGTTTGATCCTCAGCATCACATAAAAAAAAAAAAAGGTATTGTGTCCATCTACAACAACAACAAAAAATTTTTTAAATTAAATAACATTATATGTAATCCTTTTTCTTCGCAGTATTGGAGATTGAACTCAGGAGTGCTCTATCAGTGAGCTACATCCCCAGCCCTTTTTGTTTTGAGACTGGGTCTCAATCAATTCCTGAGCCTGGCCTGGAACTTGGAATCCTCCTGCCTCAGCCACTTGAGTCGCTGGGATTACAGTTGTGTATTACCATGCCCAGCTGTGATCCTGGTTTTATCATGTATATGTATGATTTTTTAATATAATTTAATCTTTTTAAAAAAAATATTTATTTTTTTAGTTGTATTCGGACTCAATATCTTTATTTATTTTTATGTGGTGCTGAGGATCGAACCCAGGGCCTTCCACATGCAGGCGAGCGTTCTACCACTGAGCCACAACCCCAGCCCTAATGTAATTTAATCTTTAAAAACTTTTTTTTTTTTAGTTGTAGGTGGACATATTTATTTGTTTGGGTACTGGGGAATTGAACTCAGGGGCATTCAACTACTGAGCCACATCACCAGCCTTTTCTGTATTTTGTTCAGAGACAGGGTCTCATTGAATTGCTTAGCGCCTCGTTTTTTGCTGAGACTGGCTTTGAACTGGTGATCTTCCTCCCTCAGCCTCTTGAGCCTCTGGGATTACAGGCATGCACCATTGTGCTCATTTATTTATTTTATTTTAATGTAGTGCTGAGGGTCAAACCCAGTGCCTCACACATGGCAGGCAAGTGCTCATCCACTGAGCTACAACTTCAGCCCCAAATGTATGATATTTAAGGGGATATATAATAAATATTATCAGTGCTTATCTAATTCTCCCACAATTATATGTACATAAATTAGGGGGAAATGATCATTGCATCCTTTTTGCCTTGACATTAGCCTCTTCAAGTACCCCATTTTTTGGTACAGGGGATTGAAATAGGGGCTTTCACATGCTAGGCAAGTGCTCTACTAATGAGCACCATACCCAGCCAATCCCCCTTGGTTTTTAGACAGGGTCCCCCTGAGTTGCCCAAGCTGGCATCAAATTTGCCATCTTCCTGCCTCAGCCTCTTGAGTAGTGGGGATGAGGAGACATGTCCTGCAATGATTGGCTGAGACTAGATTTTTCAAAAAATTTTTTCTCAAGGATCTCTCTTAAGAAGATACAGGAACAAAACTGTGTCCAGAAAAACAATTTAAAATGTATATTGAAGGCAGACGTGAAAAGAATTTTTTTTTCATACACGTAAAAAAAAGGAGGCATGAAAGAGAAACCAATGTACCTGATTGGTTTTACTTTTTTCTTTTTTTTTTTTTAAAGCAATATGACGGTCTCCCCTCACTGACTTCTTTGCAGAGTCTGGAGCCTTTTCCTTTGTTCTCACTCACCACTCACGGAGGGGTGAGATACATACCTCACCAGCTCACAGCAATTATCCTGACAGCTTTAGGATCGAGTTTTCTGGATATCTCAAAATTGAGCAAAGGGCACACGATAATGAATACTAATATGTTCCTGGAAAGATATCCTTCTGTGATAAACTCATAGTCTCCTGATTTAAAAATGTTTTCTTGGCCAGGTATGATGGGTGGTACAGGCCTGTAATCCCAGCAACGAAGACTGAGGCAGGGAGATGACAAGCTGGAGGCACCTTAGCAAGACCCAGACTCAAAATGAAAAATAAAAAGGGCTGGGGATGTAGTTCAGTGGTAGAGCACCACTGGGGTTTAATCCTCAGTAACACATACAAACACACACAATTTTCTGAACATTTACCTGGCATGACTAATCTGTAATAAGTGGATAAAATTCCTTTAACTATGTTTGTAAATATCCTAGGTTTGGGAAAGAGAGGAGAGGGTCTTTCCTTAAAAGCGTCCAAAGTCTAGGGCTGGGGACATAACTCAGTTGGTAAAGTGCTACAGTGCTTCCCTTGCATGCACCAGGCCCTGGGTTTAATCCCCAGCACCACAAAAAAAAAAAAAAAAAAAAAGCCAAGTCTAGCTGGGGGAGATGGAAACATAAATAAAAAGTGTAAAATAACAAGAGAAAGATCATAATAGGTTTACTCATAAACTGACAAGTTTTAGGGATGCATGGAAATTTGTCACCAGCCCAGAGACAGGGGAGCATTCCAGAAGAAAAAATTGAGTGTCACAATTTTAACTCACTGGGCAGGAAGATCAGTTCCCGGCCTTGAAAAAACGGAGACCAAACCTTGTACAGAAAGTACCTCAAAGTACCACTGTCAGCTACAGCTAGTGAACATCTCCACAAGTTACCATAGTGAATGCTTGTCCAAGAAGCAAGATCAGGGACTCAAACAAGAGACATTTGTCGAAAATTATCAGAGATCTCTAATACTTTTGTGTTTAAGCCTTAAACAACAAGGGAACTGAAATCCTGTTTCAGCCAAAAGCCTCACTTTCCTCACAACACTGCAAGTGTTGCCTTTTGCTGAACCGATTACTCAACCTGTCGAGAGCTATTAATTTATGCCGCCCGGATCTCGGCGAGAGAAAAGAGAACCAATAATGGCAGGCAAAGCAGAGGCCTAGTGGGTCCGGCTGCGGTCTCCAATTTCTTCTGAGTTTCACATTTTCTTTAGATGATCATCAATCTAAATGGTCCTCATACCTACTCCTTGTGCTCGCCCTTTCCCTCCTTCTCTCGCTCTACCAGTTTCTCCAGATTTCGGGAACCAGAGTTAGTAGCTGACCAGGTCCTCCCGAGACCAGCCTTTTCCCCACGCCCTAGCTGCAGCCGCAGCCCCGCCTTCCCCAGCCCTCACGGTCTCAGCCGCAGGAGCTGAGCCGAGGGGCGGGGCGGCTGCGGGCCGGGCGGCGGCGCAGGCGCAGCGGCACTGGGCTCGCCGCGCTGAACGCAGCTATGGAGCAGGCACCGCCGGACCTCGAGAGGCAGCTGAAACCTGCGCCCCTGGAGCCGCTGGGTCGTCCCGACGCTGGGCTGGAGGCTGTGGCCGGTGAGGAAGCCGAAAAGGCCCGGGAAGAGGGCTCCGAAGCTGACACGGTGAGGAGAAGGGGCGGCGGAGGCCTCGAGGCCTGGGTCCGGGCCTAGTGGGCTAGGCTGGGCTGTGCGGGTGGGCTCGGCCTGGGAGGCCCCGGGGTCGCGGGGAGCGGCTGGGCAGCAGAGGCCGCAGGTGCAGCACTGGGTGTGTGTGAGGGGGAGGCTCTTCGTGTAAAGCAGGGGCTGTGGGTGGGGAGCGAACGTCAAGAGCACGGCGACCGACGGGAGGGCTTCGGAGGCGCGGCTGCGGGGCTGCGGGGCTGCGGGGCTGTGGGGCTGTGGGTGCGGGGACCAGTCCTGCCTGGGAGGCTGGAGGAGCGGCAGCTTTCAGTGGTCGCTGCACCTGATGTCTGGTCCAGAAAGTGCATTGCTGATTTTCATGCAGTCTGACAAGGGTTTTGCTGGGAAGATGGCTATTTAATGGGGGCACCGTGAGCGATGGACAGCGGTATTCGAGAAGGAAGGGAACGCCAAACTAGAGTGAGCAGCAAGTCGGAGCTATTAATAAAGAGGGGTTGGCTGGGTGCAAACTGAAGAAAGTGCAAGGTTCTAGGTAAGGTGCAGATGAAATATTTTTTGAACTACTTGTTCGGCTCTAATTTCTTTACTTGGGGTAAGGTGTCATTTTCTATTGGAGACTTATCTGAATCCCTTTGGATAATTAGTGATTTTCACTTGTGTGAAAATGTAACATCTTATATTTGTAAGTGATTTCATTCCAAAGTGTCTACACTTGTAATGCAAGGTTTGTAGACCACGTTAAATAGAAGGACTTCAGCAATTCAGTACAGTGCTTCCTGTTAGACCTTCCTGCCCAGTCTCCTTCAGTGTGCACTGCTCATCCAGTCATTTTGTTTCTTCGCACCCCCTCACCCCAACACGTGTTAGTGCTAATATGAAACTGCCTGTTCTTAAGATTAATGGATAAGGAAAAGTCAAAAGTTGTTTGCTAAATGTAACTAGGAAGACTCTTAACTTCAAGTTTAGAGATCAGGTAATTAGAGTCTTAAGTACAGGAGTTGAAGGTTTTGCCTGCTTAAGAAAATAACAAGCCATAGTAGCATGAAGACTTTTTTCAATGTACTTTTAAGTTATAAAAATTAATTTTTTAAAGAACAGTTTTAGGGCTGGGGATGTGGCTCAAGCGGTATCGCACTCGCCTGGCACGCCTGCGGCCCAGGTTCGATCCTCAGCACCACATACAAACAAAAATGTTGTATCCGCCGAAAACCAAAAAATAAATATCAAAAACTCTCTCTCTCTCTCTCTCTCAAAAAAAAAAAAAAAAAATTTTTAAAAAAAATTTAAAGAACAGTTTTAGGTTCACAACAAAGTGGAGAGGGAAATGCAGAGATTTCCCAGTACTCCCTGTCCTCACATATAGCCTGGTGCATTGTGAACACCTTCCATCAGAGGGTACACGGTAACATTGATCATCATCACCCAGTCCATGTTTACAACAGGGTTCACTGTTCATGCTGAGCATTCAAAAAATTTCATGATGACACGTATCCACCATTATAGTATCATACAAACTGTTTTCACTGTGGTGAACAGTTTTTCTATCCTACCTGGTTTTTCCTTTCTCCCCACCCTATTCCTGTTCGGTGACAACTATTTATTTATTCATTTTTTTAATGTTTCTATAATTTTTGCCTTTTCCAGAATGCCCTGTCTTTGTAATCATACAGTACCTAGTCTCTCTGAGACTTCTTTCATACAGTAGTATGAAAGACTGGCTTCTTTCATACAATCGTATGCTTTTAAGGTTCCTTCATGTCTTTTCATTATTTGATAGCTCATTTCTTTTTAGCTCCAAATAATATTCTGTTGTTCAGATGTACCACAGTTTATCCGTCTGTTTATTGAAGGATATCTTGGGACCTTCCAAGTTTGGGCATTTATGAATAAAGCTACTATAAGTACGTACATGTGCAGGTTTTGGTGTGGCATTTTCAACTCTGTTAGGTAAATACCTAGGTGTACCATTGCTGTATCATAGGTAAGAATGTAGCCGGGTGCTCATGCCTCTAGTCCCAGCTACTTGGGAGGTTGAGGCAGGAGGATCCCAAGTTGAGACCAACTCAGCAACTTAGTGAGACCCTGTCTCAAAATGAAACATAATGGCTGGGATTGTAGCTCAGTGGTAGACCACTTGACTAGCATGTGTGAGGCACATGGTTTGATTCTCAGCATTGCATATAAATAAATAAAATAAAGGTCCATGAACAAGTTAAAAAAATATGTACATATATATAAAACAAAAACAGTTTAAAAAAATAAAATATAAAAAAGATTGGGGGCTGGGGATGTGGCTCAAGTGGTAGCACGCTCGACTGGCATGCGTGCGGCCCGGGTTCGATCCTCAGCACCACATACAAAACAAACATGTTGTATCCGCCGATAACTAAAAAATAAATATTAAAAAAAAAAAAAAAAAAAAAAAAAGATTGGGAATGTAACTCAGTGGTAAAGTGCCTCTGGGTTCAGTCCTCAGCAGGCCATCCCCCCCCAACAAAAAGATAAGAATTTTTTTATAAGAAAAAAATTACAAACTGTCTTCCAAAGTGCCTGTACCAATTTGTTCTCCCACCAGCAATTAATGAGAGTTCTTCTTGCTACACATCCTTGCTAGCATTTGATATTGTCCGTGTTCTAGATTTAGAACATTTTAATGTGTGTATAGTAGTACCTCTTTGTTTTTTTAATATTTATTTCTTTTAGTTGTACACAATGCCTTTATTTTTATTTATTTATTTTATGTGGTGCTGAGAATCAAACCCAGGGCCTTGCATGCACCAGGCGAGCACTCTACTGCTGATCCACAACCCCAGCCCCTTACTTCTTTGTTTTAATTTGCATTCTCATGACAGATGATGTGCAGCATCTTTTCAAATGCTTATTTGCCATCTGTATGACTTATTTGGTGAGATGTCTATTAAGATTGTTTATCCTTTTAGTTTTTGGTGATGAAACCCAGAATGAAGTGTGCCCATTGTTTTAATTACGTTGTTTTATTATGGTTGAATTGGTTTTTGTTTATTTTGTTCTTCAATGTTTTTGTGTATATGGTACTGGGGATTGAACCAAGGGCCTTGAGCATTCTAGGCAGGCTCTCTACCACTGAGCTACATCCCCAACCCTTTTTATTGAGTTTTAATATTAAGTTTACATTTTTTCTTCTCCTAAGATAAAATAATAATTTTAGAATTATTTGTGGAGTAGTCAGGATCTCATTTAAATATGAGAAAAGTGTGTGTATTCTGTAATGCTTAAATAATTAGTAGTAGTTTTTAAATAATTTTTGTGCGGGTTCTCACCTGTGACTTAATTTTTCTATTTTTGTTTAATCATTTTTATTGTGAAGTATGTTAGTAATGCAAACCAGCTTTCACAAAACAATTCTTTTGAAGTCCCCACATGCTCTCCTGGATTACCATCATAGAGGTAACCAGTATTCTGCATCTTGTATTAATAATTCTTTTGCTTTCCTTATAATGTTACCATATTTTTCTCTAAACAGTTCGTTGTTTAGTTTTACCAGATTTTAAATTTTACATAAACAGAACATTTTTTTCTTTGAGGATTCCTCTAAAATGTGGCTTACTTTGTTTATGTTTGTAGCTCTGTAGTATGCCATTTTATAGGTGTTCCACAGTTAATTTATCTCTTCTTATGGACATTGGAATAATGAAATTTTTGGTATTTTAAAAAGTTACTACTACCATGAACTTCCTCCTATATATCGTTTATTGTATTATATCCAAAAGTCTAGTATAAATTTAGGAGTGGAATTGCAGGATTGATTGTAGGGTAAGATGCTCAACCCTAGTAGGTAGTACCAGATTATTTTCCAAAGTGCTTGTACAGTTTATACTCCCATTAGTAGTGCCTGATATCTTTACCAGTGCTTAGTATTTTGAGACTGGGGATTGAACCAAGGGCCTTGAGCATTCTAGGCAGGTTCTCTACCACTGAGCTACATCCCCAACCTTTCTTATTATATTGAGTTTCAATATTAAGTTTACATTGTATCTTCTCCTAAGATAAAATAATAATTTTAGAATTATTTGTGGGGTAGTCAGGATCTCATTTAAATATGAGAAAAACTATAAAATAGTTTTTCAATCTTGTGGTTATTTCTCTCTTTCTGTCTCTGCCTCTATTTTTATGATGCTGGGGATCAAACCCCCTTATTTAGCCCTATGCCTCTTTTTGTATCATGGACACTTAAATTTTGATTATGACAAATTTTTATAATCATTTTATGAGAAGTTGTCAATATTTAACATAAAATCATAGTATAGAACATAAAGACTATCTGGGTTAACTAAGAAGTGATTATTGGGCTGGGGCTGTGGGACAGTGGGTCAGTGGTAGAGCACTTGCCTAGCATGTGTAAGGCACTGTGTTCAATTCTCAACACCACATATAAATAAATAAATAAAGTCCATTGACAACTAAGAAAATATTAAAAAAAAAAAAAGAAGAAGTGATTATGTCACCAGAGAAGGGGTCTGAGGAGGTCCTGAAGAAGGGAGAGGGAGAAGGGGGACCCCAACTCACTCACTTCTGTCAGACGATGATAATGATGATTTTCGTACCAGGGATTGAACTCAGGGGCACTTAACTATTGAGCCACATTGCCAGCCTTTTTTGTATTTTATTTAGAGACAGGATCTCACTGAGTTGCTTAGGGCTTTGCTAAGTTGCTGAGACTGCTTTTGAACTCATAATCTGCCTGCTTTAGCCTCTGAGTGGCTGGGATAATGCTCCTGGCCCCTTTCAGATTCTTGACTTGTACTATAGAGAGGAATTTCAGGTTACATCAAAGGAGGCACAAACTATGAAGATGTGAATTTGGTGTCAACATACCTTATATATAATCAGAGATATGATAAATTATGATATAATGTTGTGTTAAGAATTGTAATGCAAAAATAAATAAATAAATAAAATTTTAAAAAAAGAGGCACAAACTTTTTTTTTTTTAAAATAACTTTATTTTCTTTATTTATTTTTATGTGGTGCTGAGGATTGAACCCAGTACCTCATATGTGTTAGGCAAGCTCCGTAATGCTGAGCTACAATCCTGGTCCCAAAGGAGGCACAAACTTTTAAAGAAAAAAAAACAAAACAAAACAAGAAGAAGATTTGTTTAAGAAAGCAAAGAAATTACTTAAGAAAGCAAGCAAGGGAGAAAGAGTATAGGTAATTTAGAGTGAGATGCACATTTGGAGACCTGGGCTCTCCCTAAATAGTGATCATGGGAAGTTCATGTGTATGTGTGACATTATCCTTGTGAGCTCAGATCTCTTAATCATAGAGCACAGGTGGGCCATAGTGGTCTGGTTTTTTCAGGATCTCCAGATTGTTGTCATCCAGTCAGTTATCAATTAATGTTTGGAAATACTCTGATGACAAGTCTCTAACAGTATTTTTCCTAGGCTTCATTTAATCTAAAGAAAGGAAGTTCATGGTAGTAGTAACTTTTTAAAATACCAACAATGTAGTTGACATTAATCATGTGTACTCACAAAAATCTAAAATTCAAGGGCTTTTTAAGAATTTAGGCCTGGTAGAAAACAGACTTGAGGAAAGTTGAGGGTGTTTGTGGAACTTTGTAGATTTAAAGTTAGTTTCTTTTCCTTTCCCTGTTAATTTCCTTTCTACCTATTCTATTTCTTCTCTCTTCCTTAATCATAGGACTGAGGATATAGCTCAGTGGTAGAGAATGAGTTGGCAGACACACACACACACACACACACACACACGACAGGTGTATTGGCATACAGCCTGTAATTCCAACTCTTTGGGATTCTGAGATGGGAAAATCTAAAGTTCAAGACCAGCCTGGGTAACTGAGACCTGTCTCAAATAAAAAACACAAAGGGCTGGGGGTGTACCTCAGTGGCATAGCATCCCTGGGTTCAACCCCCATACCACCAAACAAAACCCCCTGAGAACTAAAAGTGATATAAACCAATGTATATCTGAATCTAAACACCACATGGTACCTCATAAATATGTACAACTAGTATGTGTCAATAAAAATTAATACACTAAAAATAAATAACTTAGGTGGACACTGTGGTGACGGCCCAGCAGCTCCGGAGGCTGAGACAGGAGGATTGCGAGTTCAGAGCCAGTCATAGCAAAAAGTGAAGCATTGAACAACTCAGTGAGACTCTGTCTATAAATAAATATAAAAAATAAGACAGGGGGTGTGGCTTAGTGGTTGAGTGCTCCTGAATTTAATCCCTGGTACCCCCCCAAAATAAAAAACTTTAATAATGCATTTTTTATATTTATTTTTTAGTTATAGGTGGGAACAATATCTTTATATTTTATTATTTTATTTTTATGTGGTGATGAGAATCGAACCCAGTGCCTCACACTTGCTAGGTGAGTGCTCTACACTGATCCCCAGCCCTAGCCTCTGCATTTTTTTATTAATTAAATAAAACTGTTTATTTTTGAAAGTACAGAGATGCTATCCTATAAAAGACATTGTACTTATGTATTATTTCCTGACATTTTTTGAAAAATGTTTGAGAATATATGTAACAAGAAGCCATCCATTGGTGACCCTAACTTATGGGGGTTCCTAAAATAGCTCTTTAATTTAGTGATTCATAAAGAAGTACAAGCCAGATGGGCATAGTGGTACATATAATTAAGCCACTCCAGAGTCTGAGGACAGAGGTTCAAATTGGAGCTAGCCCCAGCAACTTAGCAAGATTCTGTCTCAAAAAGTAAAAAAAAGACTGGGGATGTAGCTCAGTGGTAAAGTGCCCCTGTGTTCAATCTCTAGTATGGAGAGGGAAGAATAAAAAAACAAACCATAAGACATTTGGACAGAAATTTTATATTATCTGTTTAAACACTCATTTATTCAATCCCCCTTCAAAAAAACCAGAAACTTTAAGGGTTATCTGAACTCTTTCCTCTTTTTCATCCTCTATTCCATTTAATCTGTCTCTAGTTGAGCAGAATTTCAATAGCTTTTTAGCCTTGGGCTATTGTTATTGATAGGACTGTGGGCTGAGTAGAAAAGGGAAGTTGGATTTTTTATTTATGAGGGTTCTGTAGAGTGGGGCTCTACTTTCCACTAAATTCTCAAAATTACCCCCAAAATATAGGAAAGTGAGGAATCAGAAGCTCAGAGAGTAGTTTGGCCAAAGTTAGAAGCTTGTTAGTAGCTTGACTGGAATTAAATTAGTGCTCTTTCCATTAAGCCATTTTGTTTCTTTAAAAAGGAAGGAAGGACAGAGGGAAGGAAGATAGGAAGGAAGGAAACTTTAAATTAGTCTTGTAAGTTGTTCCAGTACTGTGTTTTAAGGTTTTTAGTGTAGTTATGCTTAAGTTGCAATTTAGAGAAGGAAATAGAGGCTATAGAAGATATGTTGATCTATTTACAAAACTTTCTGAGTGTTCAGTGGCCAGAAGTTTGCTGTATCAGCCTTATTTTTGACTTTGCAGATTGGACAATCACCATGTTCCAAAGGGTGGTGGAACACTGCCTAGGAGTCATGAGACTTCTGGTCTTCTGTCTCAGCAATCATCATTCTTGAAACTCTGCTGTGGCTTTTTCTGTATTCTTTTCCTTGTGTGTCTTAAATCCTTTTCTTTTCCATTGTTTAATTAGAAATCTCCTGTCATTTCCTTTTGTACATTTCCCTGTGAGGAAGAGTACATTTAGTTTTGAAAGTATAGTCAGTTTTACTTAAAATAACTTGGAAAATGGAAAAAATGAGAGGGGAATCAAATCTCTAAGAAAGTAGTAATTAGCTCTAGCAGAAGGGATTGGAAAGAGCAAGGGAATAGAATACTCCTCCAGACTGGAAGATTCCATTGAATTGACAGTTAAGAGGCAGGGTTGGGCTTATGGAATTTGCCAGAGGAGAACCATTGCCTGAGGAATTCGTAAGTGAATTTTTTAAGCCTGCAAGTGCTCATGGAGCACAGTACTTAAAAATTCCAGTGCACAATTAGCACCTTCTCTGACTGATAGCAGAGAACTGAGTAGACCAGAACTATAAATAGGTTTGAGGTATTCTGAGGGTGAGGATAATACAAAAAGAGGGCAGAAAATTTATAGGCATAGTGCTGTAGTTTGGACCCAACATTTTCGGGGTGGGGTTATGTGTTAAATGCTTGTTCCCCAGCCTGTGGCACTACTGGCAGCTGGTGGAGATGGGGCCTAGTGAAATAAAGTTGAGTCATTAAGGACATGCCCTTGAAGGGGATATTGAGACCTTAGCCCTCTTCTTTCTCTTTGCTTTCTTGCTGCTATTACGCAGTTTTGTTCCTTTGTGCACTTCCATCTATGGTGTGCTGCCTTGCTACAGGGACTAGAACTTCCAAAACTGTGAACTAGAAGAAACATTTCCTCTTTTTTTTTTTTTTTTTTTTGGTAGTGCTGGGATTGAATCTAGGGCCTTGTGCATGTAAGGTGGACACTACCAACTGAGCTATATCCCCAGCCCCAGAAACCTTTCCTTTTTTTTTTTTTTAATTTTTATTTATATCAGTTGTTGATGGACCTTCATGGTTTTTTTTAATTTATATGTGGTGCTGAGAATCGAACCCAATGCTTTACACATTTGAGGCAAGCGCAGTACCAATGAGCCACAACCCCAGCCCCCCTTTTCTTCTTTTAAGTAACAGAAAGCTCACATGCAGAGTTATAGAATATATCAGTTAAGCAAGCTAAGCAGCAGATGATTAAATCATACTCAGGAAATTTTTATTTTATTGAATTATTTTTTTTCTACCACGGGTTGAATGGTGTTTAATTACTGATCCACATCCACAGTTCTTTTTTTTTTTTTTTTCTGTTTTTTCTTTCATTTTCAGATAAGCTCTCATTTAGTTGCTTAGGACCTTCCTAAGTTGCTGAGGCTGGCTTTGAACTTGTGATCCTCCTGCTTCAGCCTCCCAAGCTGCTGGGATTATAGGTGGGTGCCATCATGCCCAGCTCAAGAAACTTTTTAAAAGTTATTTTCTAGCTCAGTGATGATTTTCTGATGTTTTTGAAGGTGACTCAGTTTTGTTTTGGGTTTTTTTCTTTTTCTTTTTTTTTTTTTTATGGTGCCAGGGACTAAACACAGGGATGAACTATCACTGAGCTACATTCTCAGCCCTTTGTATTTTTTATTTGAGACAGGGTCTTGTTTAGTTGCCCAGGCTGGCCTCAAACTTGAGATCTGCTCACCCTTCCAAATAGCTGGGATTATGGATGTGTGCCACCATACCCAGCTCTGTTTATTTAAATATTTACTACAATTTGCAGGTTTTGTATATTGAGCTTGTATTTATTTTTATTATCAGAAAAACTTAAACTTACCAGGTATGATGACACATACCTATAATCCCAGGGCCTTGGGAGGTGTGGCAGGAGGGTCTCAAGTTTGAGACCTGCCTTGGCAATTTAGCAAGACCCTCAGTAACCCAGTGAGAACCTGTCTCAGAAGGAAAAAGGATTGGGGATGTAGCTCTGTGTTCAAGTGCCCCTGTACCAAAAAAAAAAAAAAAAAAAAGAAAGAAAGAAAAAAGAAAAACTTAAGCAAATATTGACTAATTGGTAATATGGAGCTACATGCCAGGCAACTTTCAAAACTCTTTTCATACATAGACTCATTAAATGTTCTCAGTGACTGTTGAGTTAGGTACTGTCTTTGTTTGTACTGCCATAATAAAATCCCAAAGACCTTACTTCTTAATACCATTATTTTGGGGGTTAGGATTTCAGCATAGGAGTTTTGAGGGACATAACATTCAGTTCATTTTAGGTACTGTTGTTTCCATTTTACAAATGAGGAAACTGAGGCAGAGAGAGGTTTGACAATTTGCCCAGAGTTACACAGCTAATATGTAGCAGCGATGGTATTCAAATTCTGGCAAGACAAGCACTGTTATTGAGTCACAACCCTAGAGACTTTATAATTTTTGTGCTTTGGGTTGTGTTGTTTTTGGGGGGGTGTGTGTGTATACTGGGGATTGAACTTAGGGGCACTCGACCACTGAGCCACATCCCAGCCCTATTTCATATATTATTTAGAGATTCAGGGTCTCACTGAGTTGCTTAGCACCTTGCTTTTGCTGAGGCTGGCTTTGCATTTGTGATCCTCCTGTCTTAACTCCTAAACTGCTGGGATTACAGGTGCCTAGCCTTGGGTTATGTTTTAAATCCTAACTGACTTTATTTTGTTTTTGTTCTGTCATATTTTATACTTTCTTACTTTGGTTTCTATTTTGGGGTTTTCCTTTATAGACCATAATTTCTTTTGTTTTATCTTCACCAGTAATTTGGAAGGTATGTATCCTTTTTCCTCCCCAATACATAAGTTTAACAAAGTTATTTATATTATGTATAACCATTTCAAATTTTAAAAAAATCTCCAATTTATGAGTAAGTACAGTACAAAGAACCTTTTTTGCTGAACTATTTGAAATCAGGTTGCCAACATGAATGTTGCCTGTTCTCATCTGCTTATGTATTTCAGGGACACAGATATTCTCCTACCTTACCATAACACTACCTTCAAAATCAGGAAAAAAACATTGATAAATGAGTATTATCTAATCCTCAGACTCTATTTGTGTCTCTAGTTGTACCAATAATGTTCTTCAGGGTTAAATGCTTCAGTGCAGAGTCTTTATTGAATTTAGTTGTAGCTAAATTCTTTGGTCTCCTCCAATCTCGAAGAGTTCCTCAGTTTTTATTTTTATGACCTTGACCTTTTTGAAGAGTAGAGACCAGTTTTGCAGAATTGCCCTCATTATTAGGTCCAGGTTGTGCATCTTTGGCAGAAATTTTCACTAAAGTGATAACTGTGTTATAATTAGATTTTTTTTTTTTTTTTACTTTGCACAGGATTTCAGTTTACTTAGTTTGAATACTTTGAACATTATTGTTTTCCTGATTGTAAAGATACTCTTTTCTTTTGTGTTTAATTTTATGGAGACAAGCTTTGAAATTATGAAAATATCTCATTTCATATCAAACTTTATATTTGTGTATTTATATCAGTATAAGCTAGTGGATTTTATTTTGTTTTCTAACCACTTATTGAGGTATAATTTATATCCCATAAAATTCACTTATTGTAAATGTATAATTCAGTCTTTTTCAGTAAGTTTACAGAGTTGTGAAACCATCATCACAAGTTTTAGAACATTTCTATTTTTCCAAACAAGTTCTCTCCCCCTTAGAGTTTAATCATCTCACTTCCCATCCTCAGTCATATAATTGGAATTTTTCAATCTGTTGTCATTTGAGTTTGGCTTCTTAGACCACATAATGTTTTTGACTTTCATATGTTGTACAGTGTATTAGTAGTTTCTTTTTATTGCTGGAGAATATTTGATTGGATCTTTCACATTTTGTTTACTCACCATTTTATGGATATTGGGATTGTTTTAGTTTTTAGCCATTACAAATTTTGTGTGGATATGTGTTTTCATTTCTCTTGGGTAGATTGGTAGGAGTGTAATTGCTGATCATATGTGTAAGTTTATATTTAATTTTTTAAGAAGCTGTCACTGTTTTCCAAAATGATTCTACCATGAATCATTCTTACCAGCTATAGTGGCGAATGCCTGCAATTTGAGCAACTTGGGAGACTTGGCAGGGGGTGGGTGGGAATCTCAAATTCATGTCCAGCATCAGCCACTTAGCAAGACCCTAAGCAACTTACTATCTCAAAATATTGTAAGGTCTAGGGATGGAACCAGTGATAAATCATGAAGAAAACAAATAAACAACAAAAAAAGTGGAGTTTATAATCTGCTTTTACAGTAATATTAGTTTTGTGATTGTCTATGTACTTACTTTTCATTGAGATCTGTTTTCCTTCATATAGCTTTGAATTGCTGTCAAGTGCCTTTCAATTTCACCTTGCAGATCTTCTTTGGGCATTTCTTTTTCTTTTTTTTTTTTTTTTTAATATTTTTAGTTGTAGTTGGACACAATACTTTTATTTCACTTATTTATTTTTATGTGGTGCTGAGGATGGAACCCAGGTTCTCCCACATGGGAGGCAAGCACTCTACCGCTGAGCCACAACTCCAGACCTTCTTTGGGCATTTCTTATGGGGCAAATCTAAAAACTCCCTAGGTTGTTGTTTTTTGTTTTTTGTTTAAACCAGGAATTCAATCCAGGGATGCTTTACCACTGAGCTATATCCCTAGACCTTTTTATTTTTAATTTTGAGACATGATCTCACTAAGTTGCATGTGGCCTGGCTAAGTTGCTAAGGTTGACCTTGAACTTGCTTTCCTCCCGCCTTAGCTTCCCAAGTTGCTGGAGTTAGAGGTGTGCACCACCATGCCTGGCTCCCTCAGTTTTTGTTTGAGACTGTCTTTGTTCCTACATCTTTATTGGATATTTTTGCCAGGTATAGGATTATTGTTTGACAGGTTTGTTTAGCACTGTGAACACTCACTGCCCTTTAAACCAGAATTTTTTTTCTTTCTGAGTACTGCTTATTAAACCTATTGCTTTGCACAGACTAGGCAAGGACTCCACCACTGAATACGTCCCCATCTCCTTTTTAACACTTTATTTGAGATGGACTCCTAAGCTGCCAGGTTGACCTTGAACTTGTGATCCTCTTGCCTTCCTCCTGAGTAGCTGGGATTACAGGCATGTACCATCACGTCTGGCTAGCTTCCAGAGTTTCTTTTCTTCTTCTTCTTTAAATCAACCTTCAATGCATAAAAAATACCTACTCTTACATGATAGAAAAATATCTACTCCACGTTTGCATTGATTCACACCCAAGGCTTTCCCCAAAATGTACAATATGAGGCAACACTTAAACTATGGTGTGGACGGACCACGTGGAGAAAACCTTTGGAGTTTCTGATGAGAAGCCTGCTGTAATCCTATAGAGAATCCCTTGTATGTAATGAGTTGTTTGTTTCTTGTTACTTTCAGGAATCTGTCTTCTCTTGGAAAAGTTTGATTAAAATGTGCCCCAATGGACTCATTTTATTTGGAGTTTGTTGAGCTTCTTGTTTATATTTATGTCTTTTATCAAATTTGTAAAGTTTTCAGTCATTTCTTCTGATATTCTTTTTTAAAATATATATGTATTTTAGTTGTAAATGGACCTTTATTTTATTTATATATAGTGCTGAGACTCAAACCCAGGGCTTCACACATGCAAGGCAAGTGCTGTACCACTGAGCCACAACCCCAGCCCCTCTTCTTCTTCTTCTTTTTTTTTAATATCTTTTAGTTGTTGGTAGACCTTTATTTTATTTATTTTTATGTGGTGCTGAGAATCGAACCCAGTTCCTCACACATGCCAGGCAAGTGCGCTACCACTGAGCCATAACCCCAGCCCATCTTCTGATATTCTTTATGCCTCTTTCTTTCTCCTGTCTCTCCTGGGATTTGCCACAGTATTCCTTTGGACACTGTTCACTTCAGTCTTCTTTCTTTCCTTCCTTCCTTCCCTCCCCTCCTTCCCTCCCTTCCTCTCTCCCTCTTTTCCTCCCTCCTTCCTTCCTTCTTTGCCTTGAACTTGATAATTTTTATTTTCCTGTCTTCCAGGTTGCTGATTTCTTTATGTACTCACTCAAATCTGCGTTTGAATATCTCTAGGGAATTTTTATGTCAGTTCGAGTACTTTTCAGCGTCAGCAAAACTTATTGTTTTTTGTTTGTTTGTCTGTCTGTACTGATATTTGCATTGTGTTTACAATATGAGGCAACACTTAAACTATGGTGTGGAAGGACCACATCATTTTCTTGACTTTCTCCACATCTTTCTTTCTTCTTTGAACATCTTTAAGGTAGTTTTTTAAAGTCTTTATCTAGTAGATACACTACCAGGTCTTTTCAGAAGTAGCTTCTGTGTATTTATTCATTTATTTTTCCTTTGAATGGGCTGTACTTTCTGGTTCTTTGTTTTTTGTTTTGTTTTGGTACCAGGGATTATACTCAGGGGCACTCAACTACTGAGCCACATCCCCAGCCTTTGTTTGTTTGTTTTGCATTTTATTTTTTTTTGGGGGGGGGTCTCATTGAGTTGCTTAGTGCCTTGCTTTTCCTGAGGCTGGCTTTGAACTTGTGATCCTCCTACCTCAGCCTCCCAAGCCACTGGGATTAGAGGTGTGTGCCACTGCGATTTTTTTTTTTTTTTTTTTTTTTTGATGGTACTGGGAATTGAACCCAGTGCCTTGTGCATCCTAGGCAAACATTCTACAACTGAGCTACATTCCCTGCTTTACTTTACTGTTCTTTGTATGCCTTGTGATTTTTTTTTTTTCTGTGTGTTGAAAACAGGACCTTTGAATCTAAAAATGTGGTATCTCTGGAAGTCATATTCTCCTACCACAGAGTTTGCTGTTACTTGTTATTATTTTGAGGGTTTTTTTTTTCCTTATAGGCTATGTGCCAAAGATCAGTCTGATATGTAAATTGAAAATCTTGATAGGTTTTTTTCAGAGCCTGATCCTTTCCCTGCATATTTGTGGTCACTTTCTAATTTTCCACAATATCCAGTTGTTTTTGAATTTCCAGGTGTTTTAATATTTAGCTTTTAAGAGAGAGAAAAATGGAGGGTAGAAATAAAGGGTCCCCCACAAAAGTCACTTAAGCCAGAGGGAGGCTTGTAACAGTATGAGAATGTTCAATAACAGTGGCCACCACTTTTTTGTGTCTGTCTAATTAGAAGAGGCAACCAACAGTAGAGGACATGATGTGTTTTTGCCCACCTTGATTCCTGTAAGCTGTATGCAAGCCACTCTAGGTAACACTGCACAGCTGTCTTCCACAGGGCTAGGGTGTGGATTGGGTCACTACCAATATGCACAGACCTGAAATTGATCTTAATTAACTATACTTTGTTATCCAAGCCTTCCTCTGGAAGTTGTAAGCTTTCTTCAGACTCCAGAGTTCCCAAATATTTATATCACAGTCTTCCAGTGTATTTGTTGTCTAGATGGGAAGATAGATTCCTGGTGCTTCCAGTTCTACTATCTTCCTAGAATCTTCTGTATATGTGTCTTTAAGATGTTTTCTTATACTTTTGTATATAGACTTATTTTTGGCCACTTAAAGGAAATGTCTGAATTTTAATAAATGTATGGTACCCATTTAGATACCTCTGAAAAAGTTAATGTATTATGATATGTTGATAAAAAGTACTTGTCATTTGATGCTGTCATTTAGCAATCCCTAACAACGTAAGGAATATAACAAATTATCTAGAAATATGTACCAATGATTTTTTGTTTTTGTTTGTTTGTTTGTTTTGTGGTGCTGGGGATTGAACCCAGGGCCTTGCGCATGCCAGGCGAGCGCATGCCAGGCGAGCACTCGACCAACTGAGCTGTATCCCCAGCCCCCAATGATGAGTTTTATTAAATTAGCTTTGGGCTTTTTAATAACATCTTAAAGTTTTTTTGTTGTTGCATTTTGTCCAGATGACAGAAAATAATTTTGGATTAAAGAAGATAGAAATCAGTGTTTCAGAGGCTGAAAAGCGAACTGGAAGAAATGCCATGAACATGCAAGAAACATATACAGCTTACCTCATTGAAACAAGGTTGGTGATGAGAATTAGACTTAAGTTTAGATAGGAAGCTTTTTTTCTGGTAGCTTTAGTTTAAAGTTTGGTGGAATAAGATTGAGTAAGGATAAAGTCACTGGTTTTTAATTCCCTTTGAAGTTTTTGTGTGTGTTCCTGTTTGTAGGAAGATTTTTTTGTTTTGTTTTGTTTTGTTTTGTTTTTTTGGTTCTAAGGATTGAACCTAAGGCCTTGATGGTATAGGAGATGTACAGATAGTATAGGTATTATTGAATAATCATTCCACGATTGGATAAATGGGGTAGTTTGGGGGGTCCACTGAAGTCCTACCTATGTTTTGGCATTTTGCACTGAATAGATCCTGCTTTAAATGACCATTATTGGGGGAGGTACTGGGGATTGAACCCAGGGGCACTTAACAACTGAGCCATATCCCCAACCCCACCCCTTTTTAAAAAATTTTTATTTTTTGAGACAGGGTCTCGCTAAGCTCTTATTAGGGTCTCACTAAGTTGCCAAGGCTGGTCTTAGACTTGCAATCCTCCTAAGCCTCCCAAGTTGCTGGGATCACAGACATACAACACACTTGGCTCCTTTTTTTTTTCTTTTTTGTTATGCAGGTTTTCTACCTACCTTGTAGGTGTGCTGGTTATAGGCTTTATTTATTAGCAAGATATTGAACCCAGGAATAATTTCCCATTGAGTTGTATCCCCAGCTTTTTTGGGGGGAGGGGGTGCCAGGGATTGAACTCAGAGGGTACTTGACCATTCACTGAGCCACATCCCCAGCCCGATTTTGTATTTTATTTACAGACAGGGTCTCACTGGGTTGCTTAGTGCCCTACTTTTTGCTGAGGCTGGCTTTAAACTTGTGATCCTTCTGTCTCAGCCTCCCAAGCTGCTGGAATTACAGATGTGCCCCGTGCCTGGCTTAGTTTTATTTTTGAGACAGGGTCTCACTAAGTTGCTTAGGGCCTTACTATATTTTTGAGACTGGCCTGGAACTTGCAGTCCTCCTGGCTTAGCTTCCGGAATCCCTGGGATTATAGACATGCACCATTGTGCCCAGTGTAAGATATAGGTTTTGTTGGTAGCTAGTTTGAAACTTGAGATTAACCCAAATATTTCTTCAGCTAGGGTTAGAAATCTGTTTGTATTAATTTTTTGTTGTTTTATCTTGTGTTTTGTGGGGTTTTTTTGTTTGTTTCTGATGTGTTTTTGTGTGTGTGTGTGTGCTGGGGATGACCTGTGGCCTTCTTTAAGCTGGGCAAGCACTCTACCTCTGAGCTGTATATCCCAGGCCTTTTTTAATTGTTTTGAGGCAGGTCTCACTAAGTTTCTCAGGCTGGCATTGACCTTGTGATCCCTCTGCTTTAATCTCCTAAATTCACTGGAATTATAGGCCTGTGCCACCCTACCTGGCTTCCTGGATTGGAATGGTTGTTTGTTATAGCTAATGCTTAGGTCAACTCTTTAAGATGAGTTTTGCTTTAATAGTTCCATATTTTTCCACAGAAGCCATTTGTACACTTTTGGATTTCATATTTTGTTTCCTTTTTATTAATGCATAATTAAATAGATTTAGTGGTTAACTTAATATATAAATAATAAAAGCAAGCAACTATTGCCAGATGTGGTGGTACATACCTGTAGTCCCAGCTATTCAGGAGGCTGAGGCAGGAAGATTGCTTTGGGTCCAGGAATTTGAGGTCCTCCTGGGCAACATAGCAAGACCCTGTCTCAAAAAGACAAAACCAAAAACTTAATAACTATTTTTCTGAGCATAGAGTGAGATAAATATGTTTTCAAATTTTACTTATTTCTGAAACTGATGTAGCCTCTGGGTCTTTATGCACATTGTGGCATATGTGTATTTCTTGGAGGACAAATAAATTATTGTCAAGCAAATACTTAGAAAATGAGAAGGTCTTCCCAGATCAGCAGAAGCAGCAGCCAGAGCAGCTGCAGCCTGTGCCCTCTGCCACTGCCCCCCCCATTTCCTCTTTCCTCCTCTTCCTCCTACACCTGGCCCACCAGTTTTTGGCTTTCACCCCCACCAGTGACCAAAGACTTGACCACTCGAAGTCCAGCTCCCCATAACACTGCTCGACATGGACACCGGTGTTATTGAAAGTGGATTAAATGTCACTTTCACCATTTGCCTACTTATGCATGGAAAGGAAGTTGGCAGTATCATCGGAAAGAAAGGAGAATCAGTTGAGAAGATGCTCGAGGAGAGTGGTACATGCATCAATCTCTTAGAAGGGAATTGTCCCCAAGAGAATTATCACTTTGGCTGGACCTGCTAATGCCATCTTCAAAGCCTTTGCAATGATCATTGACAAACTGGAAGAGGACATTAGCAGCTCTATGACCAATAGCACAGTTGCCAGTAGACCTGGTCATTCTGAGGCTGGTGGTCCCTGCTAGTGTGGCTCTCTTATTGGTAATGGTGGCTGCAAGATTAAGGAAATATGAGAGAGTACAGGGGTTCAAATCCAGGTGGCAGGGGATATGCTCCCCAATTCAACTGAGTGGGCCATCGCTATTGCTGGCATTCTGCAATCCATCATTGAGTGTGTCAAACAGATCTGTGCGGTCATTTTGGAGTCCCTACCCCGAAGGGTGTGACCATCCCATACCTGCCCAAGCCATCAAGTTCTCCAGTCATCTTTGCAGGAGGTCAGGACAGGTACAGCACAGGCAGCGACAGTACGAGCTTTCTTCACACCACCCTGCCCATGTTCCTCAACCACCTCTAGAGGCCTATACCATTCAAGGACAATATGCCATTCCACAGCCAGGTTTGACCAAGCTGCCCCAGTTGGCAATGCAACAGTCTCATTTTCCTATGACGCATGGTAATACTGGATTCAGTGCAGGTTTGGATTCATCTGCTCAGACTACTTCTTATGAACTCACCATTCCAAACGACTTGATTGGCTGCATAATCTGGCGTCAAGGCACCAAAATCAATGAGATCCGTCAGATGTCTGGCACAGATCAAAATTGTGAACCCAGTGGAAGGATCCACTGATAGGCAGGTTACTGTCACTGGATCTGCTGCCAGCATTAACCTGGCTCAGTATTTAATCAAAGTCAGGCTTTCCTCGGAGACGGGTGGCATGGGAAGCAGCTAGAACAATGCAGATTCATCCATAATCCCTTTCTGCTGTTCACCAACACCCATAATCCATCTGCATAGTTTCCGAACAGTCAGCGATTCCAGGTTTTAAATAGTTTGTAAATTTTCAGTTTCTACACACTTTATCTTCCACTCATGATTTTTTAATTAAAGCGTTTTAATTCCTTTTTCTGTTCAGCTGTTAATGCTGAGATCTATATTTAGTTTTATAAGCTTCTCCCTTTTTTTTTTTTGGCTCATGAATTTTTCTGTTTGTCGTGGAAATGTAAGAGTGAACTATTAATAATTTCAGTTTAGTTCTGTAATAGGAATTTTTCAAAAAAATTAAAAAAAAAAGAAAATAAGAAGGTTTAAAAGATTGATGGTTTATAACAGTGCTTGCATTGGGAGACTTTTCAAAGCAAAATACTTTAAAATGTCCTTTATATGATTTTACCCTTTCTCCCAAATATAAGTTGAACTGTATATAGATGACACATGGCATTTTCTGCCAGCTCTTTATAATTATAATTGAAGATGAGTATTGATGAATTTTTATAACTTCTCTTCCGCACACTTTCACAACTAATTAATATTTTACTCTTGTGCATATCTCTTGATACTCAGATTCATTTAATTCATTTATAACCTGAATTGAGGTTTTGTGGGTCTCGGTCTTTGTTGTGAATGTTGTCATCTCATTGGACAATAGTGAAGTTAAAATTACTTTCTTCTTAATAGACTAGCTAGCTGAGCCTGACTTTTATCATACTGTAAAACCAATTATGAGAAAGATTGAGGCTTTCAGAATATTCCTAATACAATTATTAGGTTCAAATCATTTTTCTATAACAGGAAACAAAGTGCTTAGGAGTAAGGGCTTGGTATCAGGTGGATCTGAGTGCTCTACCCACAGATCCTTGTGATTGTAAGCAGGGTACATATGTGCAGCTGCTTCCTCATCTGTAGAATGAGGATAGTAAATCCCTGTTTCACCAGGTTGAATAAATTAGTGAAAAAATACATGAAAGTTCTTTCCTCAATGCCTGGTTGAAAAGCAGTTAGGAAATAGAAGCAAATAGTACTTAGAGGTATACTTTTTAGAGGATGTTTTGATTATGTGTATGTATTTTTATAAAGTAATAAAAATGTTTTTTGATTCCTTTCAGGTCAGTTGAACATGCTGATGGTCAGAGTGTCCTAACAGACTCACTGTGGAGGAGATATAGTGAGTTTGAGTTGTTGAGAAACTACCTTTTAGTTTACTATCCACATATTGTTGTGCCACCTCTACCAGAAAAACGGGTAAGAAGCAAGATGGCAGTAGTTAAAAGTACTATACATTGAGACTCTTCTTAATGATTGTTTTATTTACCTAGGCAGAATTTGTTTGGCATAAACTGTCTGCTGACAACATGGATCCGGATTTTGTGGAAAGACGACGGATTGGTTTAGAAAACTTTCTCTTAAGAGTTGCGTCACATCCTATCCTTTGTAGAGACAAAATCTTCTATTTGTTTTTAACACAGGTATCTTTTTAAAATGTTCATTTGACTTATTTTTTTTTAATGACAAATTCCACTAATATGTAAAATTATAATGCACCTATTTAAAACATGTAGAATATTTATTTCTTTTTTCTTTTTTGGTGGTTCTAGGGATTGAACCCAGGGCTTTGCACATGATAGGTGAGAACACTATCAATGAGCTTCATCCCCAGACCTTTTTAATAAAAACATGTTTTGAATCAGAGTCTCAGTGAATTACAGGAGCTGGCCTTGAACTTGTGATCATCTTTCCCCAGCCTCCCAAATAGCTGGGCTTACAGGCATGCACCAACTCAGCCAGCTAAACTGTAGAATGCTTTTATTTTGGTACAGAAATTGAACCCAGGGACATTTCACCACTGAGCTATACCTTCAGGTCTTTTTTTATTTTTTTATTTTTTATTTTGATACGGGGTCTCCCTGTGTTGCTTAGGGTCTTCCTAAGTGCTGAGGCTGACCTCAAACTTGTAATTCTCCTTAGCCTCTCTTTTTTTTCCCTATAGCTTTATTGAGATAAAATTAAAGTACAATAAAATGTACATATTTTAAGTATGCAATTGATCAATTTTGACATGTATGCAACCAGTACAATCAATATAGAAAGCATTTCTACAAGTTGTTTTTAATTTGAAATCATGCAAACTGTATTTCTTGAATGATTTATTAAACCTTAAGATATATAGATATACACCTCACCCCACATGTCAACTATTTCAAAATTAAATGGCATGCTTATCTCAGAGGTCAAGGAAGAAAGCACAAGAAAAGTAATTAAAAAGTGCTTTGAACTAAGTGATAATCAAAGCTTAAAATATCAGGATCTCTGGGATGGAACAGTACTCAGATGAACATTTATAACTTAAAGTATTTGTATTAGAAAGAATAGAATAACAAATTATTTTCAAATTATGTAATAGGAAAGAAAAAATAAGAGTAGGAGCAGAAATATATGAAATAGAGAAGAAATAATACAGCTAAAAGTTGATAAAACATAAACGAGTATAATCAAGAAAAAGCAAGAACACAAAAATTAACATCAATGGAGAGGGAGCTATCAAAATAACCCTACAGATGCTGAAAATATACTAAGGTAATATTACAATTGTATGCCAACTTATGTGATAGCTTACATAACGTGCTCTATATTAGAGAAGGATCTGTGTGCTACTGAGAAGAATATGTATTCAGTCATTAATGGATGAAATATTCTATATATATCTGTTAAGTCTAAATTATCAAATGGTTGGTTTGTTTGTTTGTTTTGATACCAGGGATTGAATTCAGGGACACTTGGCCACTGAGCCACATCCCCAGCCCCAGTTTGTATTTTATTTAGAGACAGGGTCTCACTGAGTTGCTTAGCGCCTTGCTGTTGTTAAGTCTAGCTTTGAACTCTTGATCCTCCTGTCTTAGCTTCCTGAGCTGCTGGGTCAATGTATTTTTTACTTCTATAGCTTTATGTAGTTATTGCAGGATCTATCCAGTGGTGATAGAGGCATGCTAAAGTTACCCAGTATTATTGTGCTGTGGTCTGTTTGATTCTTGAAATTGAGAAGGGTTTGATGTATGTAGATGCTCTATTGTTTGGGGCATAAATATGTATGGTTGTTATGTATTATTGATCTATAATTCCCTCACGCAGTATGAAATGGCCTTCTTTGTCCCTTCTGATTAACTTTGGCTTGAAGTCTACTTTATCTGATTTGAGGATAGAAATCCCTGCTGATTTACACGATCCATGTGAGTGATATGTTTTTCCCCATCCTTTCACCTTTGGTCTGTGGATGTGTTTGCCTATGAGATGAGTCTTTTGGAGATAGCATGTTGTTAGGTCTTGTTTTTTAATCCAGTCTGCCAGTCTGTTTCTTTTGATTGATGACTTTAGGCCATTAATGTTCAAGGTTATTATTGAGATATGATTTATATTCCTGGTCATTTGGGTTCATTACTAGTTTTTAATTTGAATTAGTTTCTCCTTTGATTAACTATTCCTTTAGTGTAGCTCCTCACTTTACCAGTTTCACTTTTTTTTTTTTTTCATTTCATCTTCATGGAATATTTTGTTGAAAATATTCTGTAGTGTAGGCTTTCTGTTGCAAATTCTTTAGTTTATCATAGAAGATTTTTATTTCATCTTCAAATCTGAAGCTTAATTTTGCTGGATATAGGATTCTTGGTTGGCATTCATTTTCTTTCAGAGCTTGGCATATGTTATACTGAGGACCTCATAGCTTTGAGGGTCTGGGTTGTGAAATCAGCTGAGATCTGAATTGGTTTCCCCCTATATGTATTCTGATATTTTCTCTTGTAGCCTTTAAAATTCTATCCTTATTCTGTATGCTAGGCATTTTTATTATAACATGGCTTGGTTTGGGTCCTGTAAGCCTCTTGTATTTGATTTTCTATTCATTCTTTAGGTTTGGGAAATTTTTCTGATATTTTTTCATTGAAAAGATTTGTGCATTCCTTTGGTTTATATCTCCACATCTTCATCTATCTCAATAAATCTCAAATTTGGTCTTTTGATGTTATCCTATAGTTCTTGAAAGTTCTATTCATGATTTCTTAACATCTATCTCTCCATGGTCAACTCTGTTTTCAAGATTTTATGTTTTGTCTTCATTGCCTGAGGTTCTGTCTTCCAAGTGGTCTAGTCTGTTTATAATGCTTTCTATTGAATTTTTAATTTGATCTATTGTTTCCTTCATTTCAAGGATTTCCCCCACCCCATCTCTGCTTCTTCTTCTTTTTTTTTTTTTTTAGAGAGAGAGAGAGAGAGAGAATTTTAATATTTATTTTTTAGTTTTTCAGCGGACACAACATCTTTGTTTGTATGTGGTGCTGAGGATCGAACCCGGGCTGCACGCATGCCAGGCAAGCGCGCTACCGCTTGAGCCACATCCCCAGCCCCCCATCTCTGCTTCTTTATTGAAGTGATCTTTCACTTCCTGTAGTTTCTTTCTGGTTTCATTTTTTATTCTGCCCTTTACTTTGCAGATCAGTTTAACTATGTACATTCTAATCTCTCTCTGACATTTCTTCCACTGTGTGTCAATGGATTCTGTTCTGGAGTATTTTGGCTTGTTTGGGGTGATTTGTTCCCTTGCTTTTTAATGTTTTTTGTGCGTCTACCCTTTAACAGTATGGATCTGAGGCAGTAGAGTTTCTACCCTGTGGACTTATAATGTCCCTAAAGGTTTCCAGTACCTCACCATTTAGGGGGAGACAAATGATAACAACAACCAATGCAAACAATATACAGCATTAAACCAAATAATTCCTGCTATGACATCTACAATGTTAATTATCACAATAAACAGAAATGATGAACAGCTATTGCCTACCATAAAAACAGCGAATTTGCAAAAGGGTTTATAATTTCAAATGGTGAACAGGGAAAAGGACAGAAGTGATATAGGATGTGATGATTATGAGGAAGAGAGAAGAAGAAGTAAAAAATTAAAGGAAGAGTGAAGGAGAACAATAGATATTGGCTGATAACAGAGGAAAAGAGAATCAAGGGAAACAGGAGAAAAAAACATAAAGTAAAATGTTTTTTTAAAAATTGAAAATAAAAATAATATAAAACAAAACTAAAATATACTAATCAAATGTCCTGGTTCACAAAAAACCAATTCATGAAAAATTGCTGGCTTCAAAAATGCTAGAAGTGAGGGGAAAAAAAGCCAAATATGAATATGTATAAATGTCCATGTACCATTAAGGTCACAATTAAACAGAAAAAGAATTAAAAAAAAAAAAAAAAGATCTTGATGAAAATTTGAAAAATTCTTTCCATTGGAGTTCAAAAGATTTTCAGCTTCTCTTGTCAGCAGTTTTAGGTGGGATAATCTGGAGCTGATGCTCCACCCTCTTTATTGCTAGAATGAGAGATGTAATCCAGTAGGTGGAGTTCCTGGAGGCAGGGTTTAGGTTTAGGTGGGTTCCAGGCTCTTTGCTGATTGCCAGTTGTTCTGGAGATTTTAAATCAGCACCTCCAGCACCCAGCACTTGCAGGTCCACGCTCGAACACTGTACCCTAGGGATCTCCCCTGGATTCTACTTGTGTTTTGGGGGACCCAATTTTTAGTCCCCTACATCACCTGCGGACCCCACATTTCCTCTCAAGTTCAGTCTCCAGAGAAGAGAATCTCTCCTGCCTCTGCCCTTCCAAGTTCCCAGCCAGATGCATCTGTCTCAGCAGGTCCTGTGAACAGTCAGATTGGAGAAGGAGGGATAGAGCCAAGTAGGTTTTCACAACCAGTTGTCCACTTTGTCAAACTCTCTCCACGTTTGATTTTTCTCTTGGTCACTTAAGCACACTCTATTTTGTGAAGTGTATGTTTACCAGGCCTGTATTTTGGGCCAAACTCCGTTTTGCCAAGAATGGGCCCTCTCAGGTGTGAGCCCCGCAGTGGCTGCAAAATGGTTCCTTCCTTTGTCTTCTACACTCCTTCTGGAAAGATGGTGGCTTCTTTCTCCGCTCACAGATATTGTGCGGCACATCTTTCAGGTTTGCTGGGCAATGCTCTTGATCTCTAAATGCTCTGTACATGCCTCAAGCCTCCCCAAAATGCGGGTTCCTTTAATTTCCTTATCCCTCCACAACTGTGGCTGGTGCTTTTGGCTCAGTTGCTGCAGCGACTATGCCTCTAGGGATTTCTTCCTTATTTTATTATATCCAACTTCCTGTGTCCCCAGTCTGCTTTGAATGTCTAGTTTTAAATTCCAGTAAAGTCCCCCTGCTTTTTTTTGTTGTTGTTCACCCACTTTGCTGGGAAGCTGCCTGTTTGCTTTCTTGGTTTCACTATGGAGCAGCCAGGAACATGACCCCTTCTTATTCCACTATCTTGAACACACACACACACACACACACACACACCCCTGCACGTTAGCCTTTCGAGTTGCTGAGATTACAGGTGTGCACCACCTAGAATGCTTATTTATTCATTTATTTATTTGTACTGGGGATGGAACCCAGGGGTGCTTGATCACTGAGGCACACCCCAGCTCTTTTTTTTATTTGGGTATGAGGGATTAAACACAAGGATACATAACCACTGAGCCACATCGCCAGCCCTTTTTATTTTTTATTTTGAAGCAAGGTCTTACTAAGTTGTTTAGAGCCTCAGTAAGTTCCTGAGGCTGGCTTCGAACCTGCAATCCTGCCTCAGCATCCTAAGCCACTAGGATTATAGGCATGAGCCAGCTCTTGTTATTGTTTATTTTGAAACAGAATTTTCCTTAGTTGCTTGGGGTCTCAATAAATTTGCTGAGGCTAAATTCAAACGCAGTCCTCCTCTCTCAGCCTTCAGAATCACTGGGAAAAAAAAGGTTTGAGACACCACACTTGATTATAATGCTTATTTTTTCCCCAATTTTTATTTGATTTTTAAAAATAAATGACAACAGAATGCATTACAATTCATATTACACATAAAGAGCACAATTTTTCATATCTCTGGTTGTATACAAAGTATATGGTTATAATGCTTATTTTTAAGGATGTTTTTGGAGCAGGTTTTTTATGTGCAATTTATTGGGTTGGGTTTGGATTTATTGAATTGTTTATTATTCAATTGCAGTATTTTTTTGGTTAGCTTTTTTTTTTTTTTTTTTTTTTTTGGCACCAGGGAATGAACTCACGGATACTCAATCACTGAGCCACATCCCAGCCCTATTTTTGTATTTTATTTAGTGACAGGGTCTCACTGAGTTGCTTAGTGTCTTGTGATTGCTGAGGCTGGCTTTGAACTCGAGATTCTCCTGTCTCAGCCTCCCCAGCTGCTGGGATTACAGGCGTGTGCCACTATGCCCAGCTTGGTTAGCATTTTTATACTTAATTGAAGATATACTTTTGGTATCACTTAAATGATATCAAAATTAGTCATCAGTTTTTGAAGCCCTAATCTCTAAAATCTTGGGTCCAAATTCTGTTTTATCTTTTGAAATCTGAACTATATGTTTAATTAAAAAATTTTGTTTTAGTTGTAGATGGACACAATGCCTTTATTTTATTTATTTAGTTTTATGTGGTACTGTGGATCGAACCCAGTGCCTGACACATGCTAGGCAAGCGCTCTACCATTGAGCTACAACTCCAGTCCCTTATGTTTAATTTTATAATGAAAGAGTTTTTGTAAACTTTTCTCTACCATTTCCCTTGAAATAAGAACAAAATAATACTGAATTATTTTGGATTTTTTTTTTTTATGTATTGTTTTGCTTTGCAGTAATGGTTTCTAAAATTAACTTTAATTTTTAGGAAGGTAACTGGAAGGAAACTGTGAATGAAACTGGGTTTCAGCTGAAAGTAAGTATATTTGTATGAATAATTTGCCGTATTTCTTTACAGTTTCTAGCACAATGCTATACTCTTAATGGGTACTGGGTTAATTTTTTGAATGAATAAATGTCAGAAATCATCTTTGCATCTAATATCATTGATAAGCTTTTCAAAAAAAACACCACAATTCACTTTTGATTTATGTAATTTTTGTTACTAGTTGGACTATAATGGTCAAATTTATTAATTTAATTTTATTAGATAAGAACATTTTGAAGCAGTAATCTAAATACAGGCTATAAAATTTTTCCCCCACAGTATAAACATACTTTTACATCTTTTTCTTTCCTCTTTCCTGACCATTTCCACATGCACCCCTGCCTCCGACAATTGATCACTATTACCAGTGAATGGTACTTCTCAAGAGTCTAGCTTGGATTTTTCCACATGAGTAAACTAAAAGATGAGTTTTTGGTCATGCTGCTTCTGTCAGTTGGGACATGGTGGCCAGTTTGAAACCGATATAGGTATCATTTTGAAAGAGCATCTCTTAAGTGATAAATGCATATTTAGTTTTCATACAGTTTTTTTCAAGTTTAATCATTAGAATTAATGTTTTGAAATGAGATTGTTATCTGAAAATTGAGGAGTATTGTGGTGAGATGGCTACCCTAATCTACTCTGCTCTCCAAATCTTTCCCCAAAGAAATCTATTGTAAGTTAAAAGCTTTTAAAAGTCTGTCTCTTGTAACCTACTAAGGTAAGTAGATATATAATATAAATTTACATAATTCAGATTGCACATTCGTAATCTGAAAATCTGAAATTCAAAGTAGTCTGAAATCTGAAATGCTTCAAAATCCATTTGAGGGGCTGGGGATGTATCTCAAGCGGTAGCACGCTAGCCTGGCATGCGTGCGGCCTGGGTTCGATCCTCAGCACTACATACAAACAAAGATGCTGTGTCCGCTGAAAACTAAAAAATAAATATTAAAAAAAAAAATTCTTTAAAAAAAAAAATCCATTTGACTGATGCCCACTCAATATGTTTTGGATTTAGGAATAGTTTGGATTATTATTATTAATTGTTTTTGGTACTGGGGATTTAACCCAGGGGCACTCAACCACTGAGCCACTCCCTAGCCCTCTTTTGTATTTTTATTTAGAGACAGGGTCTCACTGAGTTGCTTAGTGCCTCGCTTTTGCTGAGGCTGGCTTTGAATCACAATCCTCCTGCCTCAGCCTCCCAAGCCACTGGGATTATAGGCGTGAGTCACCACACTTGGCTAGTTTGTATTTTGAGATGAGGGATGTTCAACCAGTAGTCTATGAAAAATATTCCAACATCTCAAAAAACTCCAAAATCTAGACTTTTGGTCCCAAGCATTTCAGATAAGAGATATTCAACCCGATGCTCATTTTGGCAGCATACATGCTAAAATTGAAATAATACAGAGAAGATTAGCATGGCCCCTGCCTAAGGATGATATATTAATTCATGAAGCATTCCATGGTTTTTATATAATTGAAGTGACACTGTATAAATGTTGACAATGAATTCTGGATAAGTTTCTTTACATTTTATGGAAGCAATATTCTATGTTATAATTTTTTTTTTTTTTTTGTACCAGGGATTGAACCCAGGGGTGCTTAACTACTGAGCCACCTCCCCATCCCTGTTTATGTTTTGAGACAGGTTTTGCTTAGTTGCTTAGGACCTTGCTAAGTTGCTGAGGCTGGCCTTAAACTTGTGATCCTCCTGTCTCAGCTTCCTGATCCTCTGGGATTACAGGCATGCACCACCATACCTGGCTTTATGTTATAAATTTTTAAATAAAATTCTATTGCTTGCAAAAAAAAAAAAACAGAAAAAGATACTCAACCTGTATATAGCATATAAATTGATAAATTATTCACAGGATAATGTAGTACCAAAAGTCATTATAGTATATCCCATAAGAAGAACAAAATATATTCATTCATTTAAAAAAATACCACCCAGATCTTTATGCATTGGTATACAGGTAGTTGAATAGCACAAAATTAACTACAAAATTATTTTCATATAGAGAAAATGTAATCAAGTTTCTAATTTTGCATGATTAGATTTTAATTTATAAGTATTTTGTTGGCAGTTATACATTAAAAAATTACAGTTTTCTTGATTGAAACTCATTACTTTATAATGCTCAGAGGGAGTGATGGAATTTAGTTTAGGCAAGGACTTGAAATAACTTGAAACTTAGAAAATCATTCTTTAATTTAATAGTGTCTTCTGAAAAATAATCCAAGATATGTTAGAAACTAATAAAAAGTGTAAAAAACCTAAAATACAGTTGTTTTGATGAATTGCCTTTATATAATACAAAATTTTAAAATTTAGTCATTGATTTGTCACCAGTTTAGTCACTTAATTATCTGTGGTTTGTCCTTGAACCCAGTGTTTGGTTGTAACTTTGGAGACCTTGGAAA
Source organism: Marmota monax (assembly GCF_021218885.2). Lineage (NCBI taxonomy): Eukaryota > Metazoa > Chordata > Mammalia > Rodentia > Sciuridae > Marmota > Marmota monax. Next base: position 6,468,671 of record NW_026693473.1, on the reverse strand, counting down.
AATACCTGAATTTCTCTATTATTATAGACTGTACTATTTACATAGCGTGCCATGAATCTTATGTGTGCTTGCTGTTTAAATATTTTGATATAATGTTTTCTATTTGGGTAACCTATAGTTTAAAGCTTGGGTATGGTTTAGACCTTTGGGTTTAAAGTATTTGAAAGGTAGTGCTTAATATATAGTATTAATAATTCATAAAGTCAGTCTTTCAATGAAGTAAAGACTAGAAATAACCTTTATGGAGAGAATTCAGAAACCCACCTGTCGTCTTCTATTCCTTATTTTGTTATGGACATTTCTGACGTCTTTTCTTCTTCCATCAAGGACATGGGCTCTTTAGGGGCAACCTCACATACATGAATATGTACATGCATTCATACAAATGAGGTTCTCCCTGTACATACGTAGGTGTATGTGTATATATAGATGTAAAGTCATGTTTTCCTTATCTGGAGATCATGTGTTTGATGACAATTTAATCACAATTGGAAGCCAATATTTAAGCAAATCTGACTTTTTTGAATATTCAAATGGGTGTAACATAGCTTACTTCCATGCTTTTAGAAATACTTTGGTTCTCTCAGAATTCACTTATTTTATTATAGTTCAGATAGATTGGGCTATTTTACAGACTACAAATATTTTGGCAGAAAATTTACTAAAGTTAAGTAATAGTGAAGACGAGCACATTGTGACAATAGTGACAATGACAACTGAGTCTGATACCAGAAAAGGAGGTAACAAGTGTACGAGGGTCAGATGCACAGTGTAGGTACATTGGGCATGAGGCCAAATCTTCACATATCATTTTAGCCTTCAGGGTCTCAGTGCATGAAAAATGGGTTTGCTAGTAGTTGTTTATAGGGGTTACCTGAAGGCCTCAAGAAAAAGTGAAATTATGCTTGCTTTGTACTGTTAATTCAGTTAATTGTACTGTTAATACACTGTGTGCTTCTCAGTTGTTGGGATTGTTTGTTCAAAATACTCAATCCTGAGTTTTATCCCATACATACTGATTCTTGTTGGTCTAAAACTTGGCAACTCTTGCTCTAAGGTGATTGAAAAGACTTTTTAGGAACATGCTTTTATTTTGTGAGTAATTTTTAAAATATTTTGGTGCTAGGGAGCAAATCTGAGTCCTTGAATATACAAAGTGTGTACTCTGGCACTGAGCTATACCCTCAGCCAATAATTTTAGAAAAACTATCTAAAATGGTTTAAAAAAAAAAAAACTTTTCAGAAAGTTTTTACCTGAATATCATCAGCATATATACTTACTATGTGTTTAATACAGTACTTAGCACATAGTAAGCATGTATGCTGGTTTTATAAGCATATAGGCTGATACTGTATTTTATTTTGCTCAGTATTGCCTTAGTACCTTTGAAGTTATTCAGTATTCCCATTTTTTGGATGAGGAACTCTAGAAGGTGACTTCCCTAGTGTCACATGATTATAAATGATGAAACCTAAATCCAAGTTTAGGCTTATTTGACTTAAAGACCTTCTTAATTACAGTCCCTGTTATTTCCTCTCTTTTTGCTTATTCTTTATGTAATTAATGCATGCAAAAAGGATTGGTAAGGGAAAGCTCTATTTCTGGGAAAATGAGATCATTCTGAATCACACCAAATATTTATATTCTTTTTTGCGGGGGGCAGTGGGTAGTTGGGCTTGAACTCAGGGGACTCAACCACAGACCCAGGCCTATTTTGTATTTTATTTAGAGACAGGTTCTCATTGAGTTGCTTAGCACCTCACTATTGCTGAGACTGGCTTTTAACTGGTGATCCTCCAGCCTTAGCATCCTGAGCCTCTGGGATTATAGGAATGTGCCATTGCGCTCGGTGTTATGTTTTATATTCTTCAGGTAGCTGTGAATTTTGGGGGGTCTGGAGCTCCAGCAGGATGAGTTTTTGAGTGACATATTTGTTGCATTTGTTTTTATTTTCTTAGTCAAGTAATCTGGGAAGCCCTAATAATATTTTTGAATTGCTTTCTTCATTTGTTTTGTTAATTGAGAGTATTTGTAGTTGTGAGTTGTAAGTTGAAATAACAAAATTTTCAAACTGTTGAGGTCTTCAAAACCAAACCATAATTTGAAAATGATTCCTAATACAGCTATCTTTTACGATGAATGCTGTAGTTTCTATATCTTGGATAGAAAAGTATTTGACTTTCTTTTTCCTTTCTTTTTTAAAAGTGAGAATTTAGGATAGGATTTGGAGATGTTAAGGATACATTTCATATTGTCATGTATAACTAATTAGAACAAATTTTTAAAAATCCTAAAAAAGAATTCATTTCATGCAATGAACTTATTATTTAGTGTTTATCTCTGTCTCCTTTGAGAGCAGTTAATCTAGAAATAAATAAAGATGTGAAAAAGATGTTTTGTCTATTTTTTGGTATGGGGATTGAACCTAGGAGTGCTTTACCACTGAGCTACATCCTCGGGCCTTTTGAAATTTATTTTGAGACAGTGTCCCTAAATTGCTAAGGCTGACTTTGAACTTGGTGGTCACCTGCCCCAGCCTCCAAAGTGGCTGGGATTAAAGGCATGTGCACCCACACCAGGCTAGATATGTTGTCTTATAATATTTTCCGCTAGCTTGTTTTACGTCTTACAGTATTAATTTAATTACAGGTATTTCTTTTCCTTAAATACTGATGATTATAGTGTAAAGTCCCAAGGTTCCTTTGTATTCCATCTGAGAACTACCCTTGGTAGTTCTTTTCTTGGCTTAGTGTAAAGCTATAATGAGTTTTTTCACATGACTTATTCTGATTTGTAGTCATATGGAGCTGTATGCCTACTAATATATTGTTTACATTTGTTTTACTTTGGAATCACTGAATACCATGTACTTAGTCTAATTTATTATGTTTCTGAAGTGTTCTCAAAAGTAACTACCAAGCTGTTGTTTTAGGTATGCTTAATGTGTTTACAACATTTAATATGAAGAAAACTGTATTTAGCATCTAATTCTAAAGGGAAAGTAAAACTGTTTGAATTTTATACCCTGAAATGTAATTGTATTAAGTGAACAAATTATTTTTTCCAGGCAGACTCCAGGTTAAAAGCGCTTAATGCAACATTCAGAGTGAAAAACCCAGACAAGTAAGGTTTTGTTTTAATAACAATTAAATGTTGTTTTGAATGGTGCCTATCCGTCTATTTAATTTTTCATTTCTGAATGTATGCACTTCATTTGCCAAATATTCTTAGTGGTACTTCACAAATTTCTTTTTAAGTCTAAAACTGATTTTGAAATTTGGTATCTTAATTGGATTTAAGCTTATAAATAACTGAAGTTTAAAAAAATTAAACCACTGCTTTTTTCCTAGAAAGATTTATTAAATGTTGAAGGTATCAAAAAATGATGAAAGTGATTTTAATTTCATAATTTTTCTTTGTATGACTTTGCTTGTCAAATATGCAGAGCTTAAAAAATTATGTTGTATATTTAAAAATAAAATACCTACTTTGTATGCCAAGAAAATTTGATAGATAAATGCATTTTAGCATAATTTTATGCAGATTTTCATTTGATAAATACTTGACTTTATTAATATCAGTTTGTAAGTGTATTCCTACATTAAAGGAAATCAGTGTATTCAGAAATGACTTCTTAGGATAAGACCTAGATTTGGTTTGGTTTGGCTCATTCTCTAAATTTTGTGGGTATTTCAAGATCTTCATTATATGGTCCTTTACCTGGCAGTTTGGTTCAGTTATAGGAGCTTTTCAGTTAGAAACGCCTAGACAGATGAGGCCTTTCCATTTACAGCAACCAAGTTTATGAAGTCTGTTAGAATTTCTCTAGAGTCCTTCAGCTTTAATTTCCCTGTAGTATAAATTCTTATCAAAAATATGCAAAAGTCTGTTTGCATTTTTTTGATGATCTATCATGCAGCTTTATAAACCATGACATTAACAGTAATGCCTCTGGTTTTTAATATGAATTTTGAATATAAAATATAAATGAATATTATTATTATTTTTTGCAGTGCTGTGGTTTGAACTCATGGCATCACATATTCTAGTGTTACACATTCTTGCCCTAAAAAAAATATTTTTAAAGTTTTAGTAACTAGGAAGTTGTGGTAACCACTGAAGGTTTTTTTGTTTTATTTTGCTTTATTTAAAAATAAAACTTGTGTTGTTGCATACACCTGTAATCCCAGTGACTGTGGAGGCTGAGGCAGGAAGATTGTGAGTTCAAAGCCAGCCTCAGCAACTTAGTGAGGTGCTGAGCAACTCAGTGAGACCTTGTCTCTAATAAAATACAAAATAGGGCTGGGGATGTGGCTCAGTGATTAAGTGCCTCTGCGTTTAATCCCCAGTACCAAAAATAAATAAATAAATAAAATAATAATTAATAAAACTTTTATTTTTTAGAACAATTTTAGATTTACAGCAAAATTGAGCAGAAAGCACATCCTCAGCACCTCCCCCTCACCAGAGAACTATGTTTATTACAGTAAATGAATCTACATTGACACAGCATTATTACTGGAAGTCATCATTTACGTGAAGATTCACATTTGCTGTTGTATATTTGCTGTTATACATTTTAGGAGTTTGGGATGACACTACTATAGTATCATACAAAATAGTTTTATTGTCTTGAAAATTCTCTGTGCAACCCCTGTTCTTCCTTTTATTTCTCTAGCATGAGCCTCCATTGATCTTTTTACAGTTTTCATAATTTTTCTTTTTCAGCATGTTTATGTCATATTTGAAATTGACCTATTTGATTTAATAATATGCATTTAATGTTCCCTGAAGTTTTTAATACTTGCATGGTATATAAGAAGTGTCCTCTTAACGAAGAACTAAAATTATAAATCACCCCCCCCAAAAAAAAAGTTTTGGAAAACTTAAGCTACGTTTGGTGGATGTACATTCATTAGAAAATCATGTAGCTGATATTATTTCTTGTTTGTTAGTATAATATTAATATTTTGATTAGTATTTTCTAAACTTTAATGGTTTATTTTTTATGAGGTGCTGAGGATCGAACCCAGTGCTTCACATGTGCTAGGCAAGTGCTCTACCACTGAGCCATAACCCCAATCGCTTCTGTCTCTCTCTTTTTTTGGGGGGTGTTTCAGGGATTGAATTCTGAGGCACTCGACCACTGAGCCACATTCCCAGCCCTATTTTTTGTATTTTATTTAGAGACAGGGTCTACACTGAGTTATTTAGAGCCTCACTTTTTGCTGAGGCTGGCCTTGAACTCATGATCCTCCTGCCTCAGCCTCCCGAGCCATTGGGATTATAGGCGTGCTATACTGCACCCAGCCCTTCTCTCTTTTTGAGGTTACCTGAATTGCTAAATTTTACTCTTTTGTACATAGAATTTTAAATGTAATATGACCAGTATTCTCAAGGCAGTTTTTGCTCCTATATTGTTAAAGTGTAAAATCAGTGTATTAGTAATAAAATTTATTGGCCTCAAATCCTAGATAGGAGAATTGTCTACATCAGTTATTGTTATAACCATTCTTTTTAAAAAAAATATCTTTAGCTGTAGTTGGATATAATGACTTTAGTTTATTTATTTTTCAATATGGTGCTGACAGTTGAACCCAGTGCCTCACTGATGCTAGGCAATCACTCCAACACTGAACCACAACCCCAGTAGTTGTTATAACCATTCTTAATATATAGATATCTTTTCTAGGTCTAGTTGACACAGTAGATTATCATTGGTGCTATTGTTAGAAGAATATATGTCTTCAAAACAGTTTTATTCTATCCTTTCATAAAATCTAGAACACCAGAATGATTGTTTCACAGAGTTATTTCCAAAATGATTCTTTAGTACTTGTTTCCTGCATGTTTGTGTTTCCGCAAACAAGATTGTTAGGAAAAGTGAGAAGGAGAACCTGGGGCCTTCTACTTGTATGTGGACTTAAGAGCTCAATGTCTTGGATTGCATCAATTGCATAAAGAAGTGCATCCAAGTTTTTTTGTTTGTTTTTGTTTTTTCTGTTTTTGGTACTGGGGATTGAACCCAGTGGTGCTTAACACTGAGCCACATCCCCAGCCTGTTTTATTTTTTGAGACAGTGTCTTACTAAGTTGTTCAGGGCCTGACTACATTGCTGAGGCCGGCTTTGAACTTAAAATCCTCCTGCCTTAGCCTCCCAAGCTGCTGGAATTACAGGCATGTGCCACTGCTCCTGGCCAAGTTTTATTTTTATGTCCACTTCTAGAGTTTCTTATATTGTGTTGAAAATAACCTAAACCCATTAAAACAAAATCCAGATGACAGACAAACCAGATGAAAGAAGTAACATGTCATTTATATAGGTTTTTTTTTTTTTTTGGTTTAATTAATTAGTTTATTTATTTAGGTACCAGGGATTGAACCCAGGGCAGGAGTGCTTAACCAGTAAGCCACATCCCCAACCCATTTATGTATTCATTCATCCTTTAATTATTTATTCATTTATTATTTTGAGATAGGGTCTCACCAAGTTGCTCAGGGCCTCACAGAATCTCTAAGGCTGGCCACAAACTAGTGATCCTCCTGTCTCAGCCTGCCTAGTTGCTAGAATTACAGGCATGTGACCCCATTCCCAGCTTACATAGTTTTTAAAATCTACTGTTTATTGTAGAAGCAGTGTAACCTCTCATGTCATGTGCTACCATGCCCAGTAGAAATTTCATTGACTATAGCTTTAGTTGCCAGTTTTTCTTGGCTAAAAATTAATAAAAGAAAATCCATATGACCCCAATGAAATAATTTATAAAATTAGTTTTCTTCTTTTAGAAGAAAGCCAAAGGATGGGGATGTAGCTCAGTGGTAGAAAACTTAAATAGCATGCACAAGGCCTTGGGTTCAATCCCCAGCACCACCACAAAAGAAAAAAAGCCAGGCCATGCAGTAACATAATTAAGGTTAAAATTTGCTTGGTTTATTCCTTGAGTTTCAAACTGTCAGAATAGATCACTTTCCTATGCTGAGTTTGAGAGCAAGAAGGATGGATACAGGAAGAAATTTATCTAGTGAGTTTTCAAGGGGTTCAGGGTACCATATTAGGAACTCCCACAGATAGGCAGCAAGGCAGGACCTGGAAGTGCAGAAACTGGAAAAGTGGGAGGAGACTGACAAATTTATTGTTTTTCATAGTCACTCAGACTTTCAGAATTCATTGAGTTCATTTTCTTTGGGGATTTATGTAATAGTTGATGGTATAAGTTGTAAAGACGTGTAAGAAAATCTGTATGGTTTGATGTACTTTCAGTAGAGTAGGGTGGAAAAAATGAAAGCCATATGAAAATATGAAAGCAATATGAAGTAGACAAGTTAGACTCCGCACTATATTTATACCATCTAACTTTGAAATTGAAGAGTGGTGTTCAGAAAAAGCCTTGATGGAGGTTATTTCTAAGGTGAATCTTGAGTAATGAATGAGATTTGTTTAAGAGAGACACCTGTCCAGGCTTAGATGGGGAGATGACTACAAGCAAGTAAAAGCAGACTTTGGAGAATAAAGGGAAATATAGAGCCTATAGTTGTGGTGGAACTGTTTTGAAGAGAAGAGAAACTAAGGTTAGTTGAGGCTTTGAGATACATTAAGTGTAGACAACCTCAAACTTACAGTCTTACTAGAATCTGCATTTACTTGTTGATTTTTACATGCCTTACAGGTAGGGATTTTAGACATTTAGTGTTTTGGGAGGGAAGTTTTATATCATCATCTCCCCAGTCTGGACTCTTTGTTAACTCCTTCCTTTCCAAGGAAATTACAGCATTTTGACATTATTATATATGCTTTTTACTCCTTAACTTTTCTCTGAGAACAGCTAATCATTTAGGGTAGGAGAGTCTAGCAGACACTGCTAAATTTTGACTTTGGCAAAGAACTTAAACTCTCTTTTCTGTGAAATTCATTTCTTTTTCTTTTTTTCTTCTAGCAGTATTGGAGTTAGGGCCAGTGTCTGTCACTCTACCACTGAGCTACATCTCCAGCCCTTCTCATCTTTTATTTTGAGACAAAAATCTAAGTTTTTGAGCTGGCCTTGAACTATGGATCCTTTTGTCTGAGCCTCCCCAAGCAGCTGTGCCTGGCCCATTCCTTTATTTCTTAAATACACAGTGTTATCTAAAGTCAGTGGATTTTTCAGTTTTCACTTTAGGTCTTCTGATTTCCCAATGAGAGATTTTTCCAAAGATGCACATTTCATCCCTGTCACCAACATTTTTATCCCTGTCACCAACATTTTAACCCTGACTTTCTTGCAATATGATCCCTTGATGATGCTGTTACCTCCCTCTCTGGCTAGCTGGCTATTTCAGAGAGACTGTAGCTAGGTGCCATAGTGCAAGCCTGTAATCCCAAACTTGCTAGCTCTTTTATTCTTGGATTATTTTCTTAGCTGAAGTACACTGCCTTGAGAGAAGTTAAAAGTGGTGGAAGTGTGTTGTCTAATATCCTTAACTTTGCTGGCTGCCTCTTTTTTTAGATGAACCACAGTTAACTGTATGCACAAGGTTAGTGAAAAGCCACATTAAGGAGTTTGGGCTTTGTTTCAGGATCATGGCTGATCTTTGCAGCAGAAAGAAACCTGCTAAAAGGCGGAGGAGTATGTAGGTTTGGACTCCAGGACTACCATCCAAGCAGAGTGGTTTATGAGAAGCCTAGGATCCCAATCAGGAGGATAGTATGAGAATTCCAGATGAGAAGTGATGATGCTAATTTGAATCTAGGTTATTGGCAGAAAACAATAGAGCAATATGAGTGGATTTGAACAGTATTTAGGTGGTATAATTAACAGACTGGGTGATTAGTAAAAACCTGGGTGAAGCAGAGGGAAAGAAACCCAGGTCTCACTCTTTTAGAACATAGAAGAGAGTTGAGGATATAGGAAAAAATAGGTTGAGCTTTGGACATATAAGCAGTATAAGCAGGTACAAACAGGTCTGCTAATCAATTGGCTTAATAGATCTGTAGAAGACATATTTGGACTGGAGATAGAAATTAGAATTTAGTGGTTGGGGTTGTGGCTCAGTGGTAGAGCCCTTGCCTAGCACGTGTGAGGCACTAGGTTCGATCCTCAGCACCACATAAAAAGATAAACTAATAAAGTTTTTTTATAAAAAGAAATTGGAATATAACAGTATGTTGATCATAGTGAATTACAAGTCATGTAAAAAAATATGTAGATTGAAAGATTGAGTGGAAGATGGCTAAGAACCTAGCGCTTGACCCTAAAGAATGCCAACACCATAAGGGTGTTTTCCAAAATAAGGGGTCACCAGCATCTGAATCCAGTGGTGGTTTGTTATAAACTCAGATCTCTAAGTGAGAGCAAGTCCTGAGTGTACAGTTGTAATACTCACTCCAACTAAAATACCTCAACATAAATTTAGATACATTTTAGAAATTCTTCACACACTGAAGTTGAAGATGTTAGAGAGGGGTGAAAGAGAGTGAGTACTACAGTAAAAACTTCAGGAGTAAGAGGAAAATCATGAGGAAATGGCAATGCTGTCAAGGGAACAAATTTTCAAGAAGATGAAGGTAATATCAGTTGTTATATGACCAAGAGAATCAAGTAAGAGGGGACTGAAATGCTTCATTGAATTTTGACAACATGACAATACATGTTGACTTTGTGAAGAATATTATAGTTTTAAAGGGAAAAGCCATATTCTTTTTTTTTTTTAAGAGAGAGTGAGAGAGAAAGAGAGAGAGAGTTTTTTTTTTTTTTTAATATTTATTTTTTAGTTTTCAGCGGACACAACATCTTTGTTTGTATGTGGTGCTGAGGATCGAACCTGGGCCGCACACATGCCAGGCGAGCGCGCTACCGCTTGAGCCACATCCCCAGCCCAGAAAAGCCATATTCTAACAGACCAAGAAGTAAATGGGAAGGGAAGTAGTGGTTATTGCTAGGGAGATGCTTGCTGAGAGTTCACCTAGAAAGCAGTGTATGTTGAGAGGGTGTTAATAGTTGGGTGTGTGGTCAAGGAGTGTGTGTTTATTTTAATCCAAGAAGATCTGAGTTAATTGGCATGCTAAGGAGAAGAAAGCGGTGCTAGAGAGAGGAAGTTGGGAAATAGGAACATTTCCTATTTCAAGCTGAAGTAGAATCTCAAGTGCAGGATAGGAAGAGATTCTAGATGAAAGGAAAAATTGATGTAGATTTGAGAAAGTTTTCTCAAAAAGTTGGCAGGAGGTGAAGGTGGGAGCTGTTCCATCTGATGATGTCTAGTTTATCTATGAAGCTTGGTTGTTTGGAAAGTGACAAGTGGTATATCAAAGAGTTTCAGATCTTTATGGAGAATGTCTGATAATAGAATAAGGAAACAAGGGTTACTGAGAAGCATTTTAAGCTTGATATTAGAGACCACAATTTATGGTTACTTATCTTTTTTTCAAATATTTTTTTAGTCGTAGACGGACACAATACCTTTATTTTATTTTATTTATTTATTTTTTTATGTGGTGCTGGGGATTGAACCCAGTGCCTCTCTCATGCCAGGCAAGTGCTCTACCACTGAGCTACAACCCCAGTCCCTATGGTTAAGTCTTAAGATTTTTTTTTTTTAATCACCATAAATATTTTTTTTTTTAAGTTATTTTTTCTACTGACGAATTTAATCTCAACCCCTTGATGTAAATTCTAAAGTATGGCATCTTTTCTTGGCTTTCAAACTGTCAAAAGAAAGTATTATTTAACTGTAGAGTTTTTGTATTTATATTATTATGTAAGTGTTCAGGGCTAGTATATATATGGTTATATAGAACCAGTTTTATTATTCTTAGGAGCTGCCATTTTATATTTCAGCCTTAGACTGCTTGTTTTCATGAGAAGAATGATGTTTTATTTATTTCCTGTTTTAGGAGATTTACTGAACTGAAACACTACAGTGATGAACTACAGTCGGTCATCTCACATCTTCTTCGAGTCAGAGCTGTAAGTGGACCTAGAGCTTTTTCCATTTGTAAGGAAGATCCTTGTCATTTAATCATCATCTTTTAAGTTATAGGTGGTATTTCTGATGAATAACTGATTTTTACATTCCTATGTAGTATATTCATTATGCAAGCTGCATTTTTTAAAGAAATGCAAAATGTTTTCTGTCATTAACAACTTGAAGAATTTCAGCCCTCGAATAGTATAGTTGTTTTGACATCTTGTCAAAAGGCCTGTCATTTCAGTGCATGTTGAATATAATTAAGTGTAGAATTTTAGATGTATATATAATAATATAATTATGCTTCCAGGTATTTTTTCCCCCTCTTGAAGGTCAGGGCTAGTATATATATGGTTTATATATATAATAGTTTATGGATGTTAGACTATCCTGTGTCTGGGCTCTTAAATTCTACTAAATACATTTATTGGGACAGTAGTTCGCCATGACAAAGAAACTAGAAATTAAGGAATAATCATTGTATTTAGCCATATAGTTTGGTTATAGTAGACATGGGGAAGAATGCTTTTCAGTATTTTAAAATGCCTGGAAAATGTTATGTCATCCATTCTTGTCCTTAGGGTAACCTAGAGGGTATCTTAGAACTTCATTCTGTCAGTGGCTTTGAAAGAGACTGGGTGGTTACCAGATCTAGGATGTCATCCTGTGCTGATTATACTCCCCTTCAGATGAAATGTATTGTCTGGGATTTACTTTACCAGAGTCCACTGATGATTCACGAGTGGAGAGTTGGGGGCACTTTTAGATGAAACTAGATTGATCATATATATCATAATAGTTGAAGCTGAGTGTTAGAAAGTGGAGGAAAATTCTTTTGTTCTCTATGAGAAATGGAGTTATATCCTTTTGTACTCTGTACTTTCTGTATGTTTAAAGGTTTCTGTAATAGTATAGAAAAATAAACTAAAGGCAGAATATCTTTCCGAAGATCCTCATATTGGCTGATCAAATGTTAAAACATTTAGAGTATCATTTCCTTGTCATTCTATTATTGCTATTGTCCTTGTGGCAACACTGTCTGACATTGTATTACTTTAATGATCGTTAATGATTTTCCCCACTAATGTATTTGAATTCCATAAGAGCCGATACTTTGTTTTCTTACTGCTAAATTCCTGGAATATTGTCTGACACATAGACTTAAAATATACTGAATGAATATATAAATGTGTAGGCTGACAATTTTATGTGATCTAAAAAAAGTAATAAGTTGCTTTTAAATATTTAATTTTAACTAACCAAGAGTGTCGCGACCCCTCGCCGGCAAGGGAAAACACGACACAGGATTCTTCTTTCAGCAGTTTATTCAGGCCTTGTTTCATGTATCATCTTCTAGCGACCCCCCCGCCGAGCGCCCAAGCACAGCCTAATAAAGCCTCCCGCATACCAATCCCAAGCTGCCACGTGGATCTCTCTCATAGGGTGGTAAGGGATTGCGCGCCAACTCTCCAAAAAAGGAGTTGTTTATCACAGGCCACAGTGGAAGCCGGCGCCATCTTCTAATGGCGGCCACGGTCTATAAGAATGGCTTACCACAAAGAGGATCTGGTTGGTCATATATATGTGATATGATCCTTCAAAGTGACTTTGTCACAAGGAGTTTGTAATAGGCAAGTAAGAGAATTCTGGGTTTATATATTTATCCTATACTTTAAGAAAACATGCTTCAGAAACTATTGACATGAAAGACAGTGTGAGATCTTGAAAGGAAAGGCAGCACTTGATTTTTTAATAAGTGAGAGAAATATCAATGAAAAATACATGATGCCTTCCAAATAGCTTAGGTTTTAACACAGTATTCCAAAATTTGGAGAAAGGACTTTTAGACATGGACAATAAGAGAAAAATGACATGAAGTTTAAAACGGACATTAATGCCCTTCACTGACAGAAGCTTGCACACCATTCAGAAAGCACCACCAGGACCTTTTCATGAGAGCCATAGTGTCAAGTGTAGAAGAAGGTGTTGATGGTATATGAGATAGAAGATGAATTAGTAATAGATGAAGAGAAAATAGAATTATTGACTACTTTTTTTGGTCAAGAAATCTTTTGAAACTCAGGTAAAAATATGTTACAGATGGATCAGAGTTAAATATTTAAGAAGTCAAAATAGAACAACCAGAAAGGTCAGTTGACCGTGAACTAAGAAGGTCTGAATTTGAAACTGGTCTTTGCCATTTACTGTATCCGTAGGCAAATCCAGTAACCTTTGAGAGTTTGTTCTCATTGCTGGAAAATGAGAATAAAACCTGCCTGGTGCATAGCAGCTACTAAATTTTTGCTACCTGAATACATGCCTTACAGAATTAGGAGGCAAAAGTCAGAACTGTGCTTTATGAACTAAAGTAAAAGGACAATAATACCAATATCTAACATTTATCACTGTGTACGTAAGCCATGGTACTCAAGCGTAATAATATCCTTACTTAATTCTCCCAATAGTCCTTGCAAGGTAGTACTGTTATTATTCCCATTTTACAGATTAGGAAAGAGGCAAATGAAGTTAAATAACTTGCCCAATATCTCACAGTAAATATACATATGGAACCAGAATTTAGACAAATAATATATTAACCAAGGATGTGAATTGAAGTAGCATAAAAGAAGAGAACTCACACCTATTGAGTCATCTGCTTGTTGCCAGAACCTGACAAACATTATTTAAGCTTTATAAAGTCAATGATGAAGGTCGTTTCCACATCTCATAAAGGAAGATAAAATACAGAGGCTTGGAGTATTGTAATAAACTCTCCAAAGTTGAACTTGCATATGGCTGACTCCAGGTTTTTTATTTCTTGCTACCCTGTGCTACCTCTTTAGGGGAAATCAAATTTAAAAGGGAGGGAGATGTTTAACTTTGCTAATATTTTCATAATTTAAGATACAATCATTGAGATACTATTTAATGTTACTTTTTAGCCAATTATAAAGAAGGTAATATCTAATGTTTTGAAATGCTTCCTGATGATGGAAATATAAAGTGTTACAGCTCTTTTGGAAACCGTTTTGGCAGCAGGTATCAGGAGTCTTTAAATTTCATAATCTTGGGAGAGAGAGCAAGTGAGGAAGATTACCTCTAGATAGGGAATAGGGGTGGGAGGGAAAAGGAGGGAGAAGGGGAATAGCATGGATGGTGAAAGGAGACTCTCATCATTATACAAAATACATATATGAAGATGCGAATTTTGGGTCAACATACCTTATCAGAGATATGATAAATTTTGGTATAACGGTGTATTAAGAATCGCAATGCATAAATAAATAAATAAATTTTTAAAAATAAATTTCATAATCTTAAACTTCTTAGGAGAATCAAGGGGGAAGAAAGCTATATGTGTTCAGATTTTTAAAGTAACATCATATACTAACATGTCATAGAGCTTTGTCTTTTTTTTAATATTTATTTTTTAAGTGTGGATGGATACAACACAATGTCTTTATTTTTATGTGGTGCTGAGAATCGAACCCGGGTCCCGCCCATGCTAGGGGAGTGTTCTACCGCTTAGCCACAATCCCAGCCCCAAGCTTTGTCTTTTTGAATATTAAATCACCTACTACTAAACTTTAGTGAAGGACAAAGAAGGTATTCCCAATTGAGGAAGGATAATCAGATGAAGCTGTCATATTTCTTTTGTCACAGGATTTGCTATGTGTCACTTCTCTCCTGACAATTTTCTGATGATTAGTTTTTTAAAAGAAAGACTTTTCAACAAAATTAATCTGAAGAGCAGTCTGGATTAAATCATTTCCCCTAGCACCAGTTTTTTGATTATCAACAACCATTGAATCAGTTCGGTTTCAGGTTTTAATCATTCATGTTTTACTTCTTGGACATTTTTGTCTTTCCTTTTCTTTAAAATTGATAATTTTTTTTTGTCTTAAGTTTGTAGTTTTTCTTAGTTTTATCTTCTTAATGCCTAATGATCTATAGATTCACTTTATGTTTTAGTTGGCTAGAACAATTTATTTCCATCTTTGAAGAATTCATACCAGAAACATTGTTGGTCCAATAACAACTGCAGAGTGTTTGTTGCCTTGTTCATGGGTAGAGTAGCTTCCACATAAGTGGTCACTCATATCTTTGAGGTAGATAGACTTTCCTCTTTGGGTCACACCCTGTGGACCTGTATACACAGAGCTCTAGTTGCATGGTAGAACCTTCTTTTGCATCAGCTCCAGGAGTGATTTACTTTAAGAAACAACCATTCACACCTGGGATTCACAAAATTTTTCTTTGAACATTATTGTGGATCTGCACTGTGCACTTACTTAGGTTGCTTAAAAGTACCTGTTTATAAAGTTCTTTCTCTTCCATGTTTAATATCTTGAAATGACAGAATGACTGTCAGCTTTTAGGAAGATACTTCAATGTCTGAAAGTGCAAAGATGTAGAAAAGTTAGTGGTGTAAAATTGCATTATCTATCATTTATTCTTTGGAGTATTAGTACTGTAAGATGTTCCCTACAGCAAATCATCTCTGTCTTGTATAGTCATTATTCATATATGATGTTAAAGATGTAAAAAGTTGGGCTGGGGTTGTAGCTCAGTGGTAGAGTGCTTGCCTAGCACATGTGAGACACTGGGTTTAATTCTCAGCACCACATATAAATAAATAAAATGAAGGTTCATCAACAATTAAAACAAAAATTTTAAATAAATAAATTAAATAAAGGTATTATGTCCATCTACAAATAAATATATCTTAAAATTTAAAAAATCTGAAAAGTCCTATAGGCAAAGAACCTGTTTTACTTTATTACCTCAGTGTTTCCCAAACTTACTTTATGATGGAATCACTTCAAGAAGGGAAGGGAGAGAGTCAGATTTAACAATATAGAGTACCCAAAAAATAAACTGGGATGTGATATCTCAGAGAGATCAGTTTTGAGATCTGAGGACAATGTCGAAGTGTTTCATGTAGAATGAGGAGTATGAGCTTTGTCATGAAAGCTGAGTCTAGTGTAGGGATCAGCAAACTTATTTTGCAGACAGGCTGGTAAATATTTATGGCTTTCTTGGCTATTTCACCTTGTCACATCTCTTCAGCTGTGCTGTGAAAGCAGCCATAGATGTGCTAACATGAGTGAGCATGACTATTGCAGTAATACTTGATTTACAAAAATAAGCAGTGGACTTGTAGCATGTTGACCCCTTCTCTGTGGGTGTATGTCCTTCAAAGCAGGCCAAGTACAGAAGCAAAACCTTTTATGATCCTCTTAACACCTACACCTATATTTTACAATGGTGTTTCTTTCACTTTAAGCTGAAGTCTTGAAATGATTAAGATCTGCTGTACAGTTAATATAAATTCTGAAACTACTTGTGTTTGAATAAGGAGTCAAGTAGCTCACTTAATCCTCTGAGCTTACATTTAGAAACTATATACCAAAACTTTTTTTTTAGGATTTTATATAGGATTGCCATTTGGTCTTCCAGTTCATGTGTGTAATACTTTTGAAGATGATAAACTGAAACATTTACCACATGATATTTTGTTTTGTCTTTTGTAAAATTTATGTGACTGTCTAGGCAGTGTACATTTCATCTTGGTGATCTATATTGTAATTCTGTTGATATTAAAATATCTAATATGTTTGTCAGTTGGAAGTTATCTTTTGACAAAAGCCTCATAGAAGTATATCAGCATTTATGTATAAAACTGTGGATCAATAGAACTGAACATACGTATTTTGTTTCCCTAAGGATTCCACTTTGGGGACTTTATCATAAGGAAACAATCTAAAGGAAAAACACTTATTTTCAGAGATGCTTATTACAACATCTTAAAAAATATTTTTAGTTGTCAATGGTCCTTTATTTTATTTATTTAGATGTGGCGCTGAGGTTCCAACCCTGTGCCTCACACATGCCAGGCAAGTGCTCTACCAGTGAACCATTACTCCAGCCCATATTACAACATTATAATTCTGAAAAAAATTCAGATAACTAAATACCCAACAAGGTTATCGAAAAAAGAAAGTTTGTATATACTGTTCAGTGGAATTTTATGCAGCTCTTTCAAGTGTTATTTGTTAAAAATAATGTTAACCTTCTAGATAAAAATATTACCACTCTTGCTATAGAAGATTTAAAGGTAGCAATTAAAAACTACACAATATAAATATAAAGATACAACACAATACAAATATAAAGAATTACTGAGGCAGGGGCTGTGGTTGTGGCTCAGTGGTAGAGCGCTTGCCTAGCACACATGAGGCACTGGGTTCAATCCTCAGCACCACAAAAAAATAAAGGTATTGGGTCCATCTATAACTGAAACAAAAAAATAAAAATTAAAAAGAAATAAAAAATTACTGAGGCATAATATAATTATGGTAGGGCAGCACTAGTTCTATTTTAGAGTTTTTTATGATTGATTTTTTGAGATTATATTTTTCTTTTTCTCTATTTTTCAAGTTTATTATACAAAACAGAGTTTTTGTTGTTTTTTTGTGGGGGGGCTTTTGATTTTTTGAGGATGATTTTTTTTTATTAAAGTGAACTGTGTATAACTTTGACCTGATAGCAATTTCTGTTAAATATTGGTTTCAGAGAGTAGCAGATCGACTCTATGGTGTATATAAAGTACATGGGAATTATGGACGAGTTTTCAGGTAAGTATTATATAAAAATTTAAAATAAGCAGTTATACTTTTTCTAAAAAAATCTATGATGTAAAATCTGAAGATTTTATGAGTCTGGAAAGTAGACCTTTTTTTGCTTAACCACTGAGTCATATCCCCGGCCTTATTAAAATTTTTTTATTTGAAACAGGTTCTTGCTAAATTGCTGGGGCTGGCCTTGAATTTTTGATCCTCCTGCTTCAGCCTCCCAAACTGTTGGGATCACAAACATCCATCACCACACCTAGCAGTGTGACATATTTTATTGAAGAAAGGCTATTGGCATTGTAAAAATATAAACTTTTTTTGGTTTGTTTTTGGTACTGGGAATTGAACCCAGGGGCTCTTAACTGTTGAGCCATTTTGAGACAGGGTCTTGCCAAGTTGCTTAGGACCTCACTAAGTTGCTGAGACTGGTCCTTTGACTCAGCCTCCTCAATTGCTTTTAGATTTAGGTACATGAGTCATTTCTGATTTTATTATATTTCCAAACCATAACTCCAGTTAAGCCTGGTAACAGTGGTTATTTAAAAACTAACAGATGGCTGGGCATGGTGTTGTACACCTGTAATCCAAGTTACTTGGGAGGTTGAAACAAAAGGATTACAAGTTTGAGGCCAGCCTAGGAAATATAATAAGACCCTTTCTCAAAACAAAATATTAAAAGAAAGGGCTGGAGATGTGGCTCATTGATAAGAGTGCCTTTGGGTTCAATACTCAGTATTTGAAAAAGATAAAAATCAGCCGATTAAGATCTCTTGAGGGGCTGGGGTTGTGGTTCAGTGCGTGTGAGGCCCTGGGTTCAATCCTCAGCAGAGCATTAAAAATAAATAAATAAATAAATAAAGGTATTGTGTCCAACTACAACTAAAAAACAAAATTTTTTTAAAAAAAGATACCTTGAAAATTAGCATAAATCAGACCATCTCAAAAGTGGCACATTTATTATAATTAATAGATGAACTTGTATTAGAGAGGCAAGAATGTAAAATGCCCATTCTGCTTTAGTAGATTTGGAGTGAGTCCTGTGGTTTTATGTTTCTAGCAAACTTCCAGTTTTTTGCTAAACCAGTTTGAGTAGCAAAGGTCTAGACCTTGAGGGGAAAAGTCTTCATTTTGATCATTCTGATACCTACCAGAGGTTTGTATGTAGAACTTAGTAAATATTTCTTTTCTCAAATGTATTAGTTCATAATTGGTTCATTTTACCTGCAACTATAAATGTTAAGTATTTATCAAGCACTAAACTATTTAATAGGAATAAGAAAAAATTTAACTAAGTCTTGCCCTCCTCACACCAAGTTTTAGTCTTATTTAGGAATCAAAAGAATTAAATTCTTTTATGTTCATCTTGAGGTGGTACCAATAACAAAATGCTAAAAATTAGATAAATACCTATGGGACATTCAGTAGATAATCATCTGGATGGTCCATTATTTCCATTAACATGATTGAATGGTTACATTGATGTGATCACCATGGTATACATTCGGCTAGTTGCACTTGATGTCTTCTCAAACTCTCAGATTTTATTTTCCTTGAAAAGATGTAGTGTTTCAGTGAGGTTTTTCATCGCTATGACCAAAAGACCTGATAAGAGCAATTGGAGGAAGAAAAGTTTAATTGGGGGCTCATAATTTTAGAAGTCTCAGTCCATAGATAGCCAGCTACTTTGCTGTGGTTCCAAGGTAAGCAGAACATCATGATGGAAGCGTGGTAGAGGAATGCAGCTTAGGACATGGTACCACAAAGCTGAGAGAAAGAGTGAGCAAGTTCTCTTTACCACTACAAAATATAAACCTCAAAGGCAGGAAGGAGCTCAGGGATCCAAGTCGTCCAGCTACACCCTACTTGCCTACAGTTAACACCAAATTAACCCCTATTAGAGAATTAATGCACTGATTAGATTAAGACTCTTTTTTTTATATATTTTATTAGTTATTGATGGACCTTTGTTTACTTGTTTATATGTGGTGCTGAGAATTGAACCCAGTGCCTCACACATGCAAGTCAGGCGCTCTACCACTGAGCTAGAACCCCAGCACGGTTAAGACTCATATAACCCAATTATTTCACTTCTAACCTTTATTGCATTATCTCACAATATCAATCTAAGTTTTAGATATGTTGAATTTGAAATGAAAGGTTTGTAGCACAGTGGTAGAGGGTTTGCCTCATATGCGTGAGGCACTTGGTTTGATTCTCAGCACCACCAAAAAAAGATTCAAGTGAGAAAAGTACATTAAAGCAGAATTGTCTTGTGGGCATAGAAATGTGGCTTTGGATCTACAGATAGATATTTAAAAGCCATTTTTTTTTCCTTCTGGTAGTATAAGCATACAATCTGATATTTCAAGATTATGATATAAAAACTTTGTATTAAAAGAGTAGCAGTATTTGGGACTGGGGATATAGCTCAGTTGGTAGAGTGCCTGCCTCACATGCCCTGGGTTCAATTCCCAATACCACAAAAAAAAAAAAGCAGTATTCAGCATTTTTTTAAATGTGTATTTTAATCATTCTTATTTTTTTTTTTAATGTGGTGCCGAGGATCAAACCCAGTACCTCACACATGCTAGGCAAGCACTCTATCACTGAGCCACAAACCCAGCTCCAGTATTTAACATTTAAAAAAATTTTTTTAGTTGTAGATGGACACAGTACTTTTAATTTTTATTAATTTTTTAATATTTTTTAGTTGTAGCTGACACAATACCTTTATTTTATTTATATGTGGTGCTGAGGATCCAACCCAGGGCCTTGCACATGCCAGGTGAGCGCTCTACCGCTGAGCCACAACCCCAGCCCTACTTTTTTATTTTATTTATCTAATGTGGTGCTGAGGATCAAACCCAGTGCCTCATGCATGCTAGGCAAGTGTTCTACCACTGAGCTACAACCCCAGTTTCTTACCATTTTTATTATACATTCTTTAACAACAACAACAAAAATCTCAAACAGCCTTGTAGGAGCAGGAAAATGGTTCAAAAGATTGTGGGTTGCCACTTGAAATTGTGTTTAGAAAAATTGTTGGAAATGTAATGGTATGGGGAAAACACACAACACAAAATTGCTTATACAATATAATTGTAGCCAAATTAAAATACACAAATAAAAACATAGAAGGACTAAAATTATGTCATATCTTAGTACAGATTAAGTATCCCTTACCTGAAATTCTTGGAACTGGAAGTGTTTGGGATTTTGGCATCTTCACATATGTATAATCATATATCTTGGGGATGGAACCAAAATCTAAACACGAAATTAATTTGTTTCATATTTACCTTTTACATATGGTCTGAAGGTAGTATCATGCCATATTTTTAGTACACCTGTGTTTTGACTGTGACCTACCACATGAAGTAATGTGTACAGTTTTCCATTTGCATCATCATGTTAGCATTCCGGAAGTTTCAAATGTTGGAGTGTTTCCGATTTTTATTTATTTGTTTCTCTTCCTCCCCTTCATTTTAGATTTTTAGATTAAAGGTGCTCAACATGTATTTGGGATTATAGGTTTGTTTTTCCACTTTACTATAATATCACATATAAGTTTCATAACAAGAATTTTTTATGAGAAATATTTCACAGAAATAATAATAAAATGATCAGTGTTTCTTCTCATGTAGCATGCAAATTATTACTAAAGTTTTACTATGCACCTAATGTTTCTGTACAGTACTTTTTTTTATTAGCTATAGAACAATGTCATGTTCATCAATATCATCCAGTGAGCATTTAAAAATACACATTGGGCCAGGGTTTTGGTTCCGTGGTAGAGTGTTGCCTAGCATGTGTGAGGCACTGAATTCGATCCCCAGCACCACATAAAAATAAAAAATAAAGGTATTGTGTCCATCTACAAGTAAAAAAAAAAAAAAAACTACACATGTCCCAGAGATGACGATTAAGTAGTTAAAAGTAACACCCCATTTTTTTAAAAACTCCTCAATTGATTTAAATCTTTAGGATTAAAGAATTTTACCTATAAGTATAAGCTGTTTTGTTATGTTACTTACCTTGCTTTAAGCAGCAGATACCAACTCTGAAGCCTTTACTTACAGTTAATTATTAAACTTAAGGGGAAAACAGCATATTTGAGTCACAGAAAATAAATCCAAATATGGATACTATAAAGTATTTCAAAGCTAGCTAGAAAAGAATCTTGTAAAGGATTCCATTTAATAATATTCCATATCTCTAGTTCATGATGCTTCTGGTTTTATCTTTCTTCCAGTGAATGGAGTGCCATAGAAAAAGAAATGGGTGATGGGCTACAGAGTGCTGGTCATCATATGGATGTGTGAGTACCTAGAGAACTTAACATAAACCTGAGGTGAACTTGAGTAGGGGAGTGTTAGTGACTTCTAGGCTTCTGTTTTTATCAGGTTTACTGGAATTTATATTATGTTTTGTGTGTGTAGATCTGACTTAATCTCAAAATGCACAATTAGTTTAATATTTAAAAATTAGTCTTGTGGGTCTGGGCTTGTAGCTCAGTGGTAAAACACTTACCTTGCATGTGTGAGAAATTGGATTCGATTCTCAGCACCACATATAAATAAGTGAATAAAATAAATGTCCGTCAACAACTTAAAAAATAAATTAAAAAAAAAATGGGCTGGGATTATGGCTCAGTGGTAGAGCGCTCGCCAAGCATGAGCAGGACCCAGGTTCGATCCTCAGCACCACATAAAAAAATAAAGGCATTGTGTTGTGTCCATCTACACCTAAAAAATAAATATTAAAAAAAAAATTAGTCTTGCTAGGCATGGTGATGCATACCTGTAATTCCAGTGGCACAAGAGGCTGAGGCAGGAGGATTGCCGGTTCAAAGCCAGCCTTAGCAACAGCAAGGCACTAAGCAACTCAGTGAGACCCTGTCTTTAAAAAAAGATACAAAAAGAGCTGGGGATGTGGCTCAGTGGTTGAGTGTCCCTCAGTTCAATCCCTGGTCTCTCCCCAACCCCTGCCAAAAAAAAAAAATAGTCTCATTCATATATTAAAGGAATAAAGATAAAAACCTGCATACTCATTTTGATATATGTAGAAATATTTATTTGACAAATTTCAACACTCATTTATAATAAAAATTCTCATCAAACTAGAAATAAAAGGGAATTTCTTCTGTCTGAAATTCATGTCTAGTGTTATATTAGGTGGGCACAGTGGTACTTAGGTATAGTTCTAGCTGCTTGGGAGGCTGAAATGGAAAGCTCACTTGAGTCTAGGAGTTTTGAAACTAGTGTGGGCAACATAGAGATACCCTATCTCAGAATAAATAAATTAATAAGAGTGAAATACTGACGTTTTCTCCTAAGGTCATGAACAAGGTATGGTTTCCTGTGCTCACCATTCCTAATAAACATTTTACTGCAGGTTCTACTCAGTGAATTGAGGCAAGAAAATTAAGTAAAAAGCATAAATATTGGAAAAAAGTAAAATTTTCTTTGTTCACAGACAATAAGATTGTTTACTTAGAAAATCACAATAAATCAACCAAAAACCTATGGAACTAAAAACTGAATTTTAATAGGTCAGGATATCAGATTAATATATCAGAATCAATAGTTTTGCAAGAGCTGTGGTACATACCTGTAATCCCAGCAACTCCAGAGGCTGAGGCAGGAGGATTTCAAGTTTAAGACAGGATTCAGCAATTTAGTGAGACTCTGTCTCAAAAGAACAATTTTTAAAAAGTGGGTGCTGGGTATATAGCTCCATTGTAGAACACCCCTGGTTTTAATCCCTGGTACCACAATTAGAAAATAAAAATTTTAAAACTATATGGTTTATAATAGCATGAAAACATAATACTTATTGATTGATGTAATGAAAGATGTTGGAAGACCTCTACACTGAACATAAAACATTGCCTGAAGAACTTAAAGAAGACCTAAATAATCATGTTCATGGATTAACACATCCATTCTCCCCAAATTGTGGTCCTAGTCAAAATTTCAGTGACTTTTCTATGGAAATTCTATGGACCTAGAATAGTCAAAACAATTTTGACAAAGAAAAAAACTAGAATATATTACCTATTTTTAAGATTTACTATAAAGCTATATTGTAGGGTATTGGCATAAACAGAGCAATAGAACACAACTGACTGCAGAAATAAATTCACAATTTTTTTTTTTAATTTATTTTTTGGTGCTGATGATGGAACTCAGAGCTTCACACATGGTAGGCAAACACTCTACCACTGAACTATATAACCTAGATCCATACTTCTATAGACCATTTCAACATAATGATGCTAGAAAAACTGGATGTCTATGTGGGGAGACATGAACCTTGAAACATATATCACATTTTATACAAATTAAATTTGGATTATATATATAAGTTTAAAAACCAAAATTCTAGGTTTTAGTTGAAAATATTGGAGAATCTTGTTGCCACATTGGCATAAGCAAAGACTCTTAAAGAGACATTAAAAGAAAAAAATAATGTTAAATTGGGCTTTATGAAAATTTGAAATTACTGCTTACCAAAAGAGATATCAAACTGGGCCCAGGAGTACATGCTGTAATCCCTGCTACTCAGTAGACTGAAGCGGGAGGATCACAAGTTTAAGGCCAGCCTCAGCATCTTAGTGAGACCTGAAAACAAAATAAAAAGGCCTGTGGATATAGCTCAGCTAGGAAGGCCTTGGGTCCCCTCCGTCCCCAATACAGGGGGGGAAAAAAGTCCATTTGGGGAAGGAAAAAAGAGAGGGGAGTACAGTTTCAGTTGGACAGATGAAAAGTTCAGAATACTTGATAGTGATGTGAAAGGATTTAATGCCACTGAACTCTAGATTTACAATTTGTTACAAAGGGCTTGAGTCAACAGTGCATGCCTTTAATTCCAAGGACTCAGGCCACCAAGGAGGAGGATTAGTAGGAGATCAGCCTGGGCAACTTAGCCAGACCTTGTCTCAAAATAAAAAGTAAAAGAGCCGGGGGTGGGCTGGGGCCTTAGCCCAGTGGCAGAGCGCTTGCCTGGCGTGTGAGAGGCTAGATCTTAAATTTTTTCATACAAAAAAGTGTGTCAGGTGACTGCTATGTTAATTAGCTTGAATTAATCCTGGCACAGTGTGTACTTATATCAAAACATCACATTGTACACTGTAGTTACATATAGTTTTAGTCATTTCTATCTTAAAGCTATGGTGGGGGCAAAAAAAATATTTTATATAAATAGGGCTTTCTTTCCTCAGGGCCATATTTTTTTCATAAGTTTTCCTGCATTCTGTTAATTTAGCATTTCAGTATTTGCAAGAATTCAGGATCATTTATTGACATGTTAAAAATTATTCTCAGTATATATATCTTAAAGTCTTTACCATTTATTCTCCTCTGAGGATATGATATGACAGATTATCCCTACATTATAATTTTAATCTTCAAGCCCTCAGCCCTATGGGTCCCCTTTTTTTGTTCATTTCTTAACATTAATTCTTCTAAAAGCATAGATTTAGATTTATGAACTAAAGCCAGATTTTCCTCTTTTTAATTATTTATTTATTTAATTCTTCAAGTGCTCTTCTTTTTTTCTTCTGCTGGGGATCAAACCCAGGGCTTTGTGACAAGCACTGTACCACTGAGCTAGCCCCTAAGATTCTCCTGCTCTTAACAGTAGTTATCAAGACTTTGTCAGTTACATAGATAAAATTCCTCACAATTATAGATATAGGTTTGTAATTACATAATATATACGTTACCTGCTTTTATAAGTCCCCCAAATATGTTGCTTTTCAAATGAACTTGAACATAGTTTTATTTTGTTTTACAACTTTGGTAAATGTGGTTTATTTGTATAGCTGAAATAGTCCTGGAAGCATAAACTATATGTACTTTTTATTTTCATGCTAAGGGATTAGAATTAATTCGAAAGATGCCTCTTATAATGACAGAGAAGCACTATATACACATAGCCCTTGTGTTTACAGAATTTACAGTGTAATCAGAAATAAAAACAACAGGTGAGACATTACTTTGATAAAATTTTAATTATAAATTGTTATTAAGAGATCAGAAATAAGCCCCAGCCCCAATTTCTATTATTTTCTATTATTTTCATTTACTTTTTCCTCTTGCAGCTTTTTGGTATTACTATAAATAGTTGCAATCAAAAACGTGTGTACCAATTATACCAAACTCATACTTTTTATGGATTTTATAGCCATTTTATAATCTCTTTGAACAAAAGATTCCAGTAGAGGGCTGGAGTTTTAGCTCAGTGATAGAACACTTGCCTAGCATGTGTGAGGCACTAGGTTCGATTCTCAGCACCACATACAAATAAATAAATAAAGGTCCATCAACAACTATAAAAGATTAAAAAATTAAAAAAAAAAAAAAAGATTCCAGTAGATCAGGTTTTCTTTTTAAGAAGGACTATTTTTTATTTGTTTGTTTTATTTCTAAGTCTTTGTAGTTCGGCAAAATTCAGTAAAATTAGCATACCAATTACAAATTGCCATTAATGTTTCTAAATGATAATTTTCTTTCTTTTTTTTTTTTTTACAAATGGTTCTTTTTTTGAGAGAGAGAGAGAGAGAGAATTTTTTTAATATTTATTTTTTAGTTTTCGGTGGACACAACATCTTTGTTTGTATGTGGTGCTGAGGATCGAACCCGGGCCGCACGCATGCCAGGCTAGCACGCTACCGCTTGAGCCACATCCCCAGCCCCTATGATAATTTTCACTTTTCCTAATTTGTCACTGACAGGTAGTCAGTGGTCTGTGGATCATACTTTGAAAAACACTTTTTTAGAATGTTAATGCTTTGTGTCCCAGTGAAAGTTACTCGTTTAATGCAGTGTTTTTAAAAACAGGTATGCATCTTCTATTGATGATATTTTGGAAGATGAAGAACATTATGCAGATCAGTTAAAGGAATACCTTTTTTATGCAGAAGCACTACGGTGAGTAATTAATGAAAGTTCCAGATGCAGTCCTGTGATTGATCCTCATACTTTCATTGTGTTTGTGTAGAATACAGATAATAAGGTGCTTTTTAAATGAATTAATTTGGACTGGGGCTGTAGGTCAGTGGTGGAATGCTTGCCTATCACGTGTGAAGCATGGTGTTTGATCCTCAGCACCACATAAAAAGAAAGGTATTGTGTCCATCTACAACTAAAATAAATAAATAAATGAATAAATTCATTCCCTCAGATAGTGAATGAGTTCTTATTGTATTCTCTGTGTTGCAGAGTGCTAGGTGTAAAATTATAAGAGAAGGCCTGTCCTTGAAACTGCGTAGCTATAAAACCTGCCAGTCTCAGGCATGTTCATTGGCGTATTTGTTTTTTCTACTTTCTCCAATTTGAAGATTGGGAGCAAAATACAGATGGAGTGTTGTGTAGCACTGTCACTGGGTTGTATATTGCCATTTTTAATTTTTATTTATTTATTTAGTTAGTTAGTTTTTAGTTTTTGGCGGACACAACATCTTTGTTTGTATGTGGTGCTGAGGATCGAACCCGGGCCGCACGCATGCCAGGCGAGCGTGCTACCGCTTGAGCCACATCCCCAGCTGTATATTGCCATTTTTATTCTGCATTTTTTCTCATACTTGTATCCCTTAGCTTAGTAGCTTTTAAAACTTTTTAATATCAAGGATATTGCTTCTGTTTTTATGGTATTTTTTAAAAATATTTTTTAGTTGTAATTGACACAATAACCTTTATTTTATTTATTTGTTTGTTTGTTTATTTATTTATGGTACTGAGGATTGAACCAGGGCCTCGCACATGCCAGGCGAGGGCTCTACCACTGAGCCACAACCCCAGCCCATGTTTTTATGGTATTTTCTTTGGAACCAACAGAATTCTCTGCTAGATAATCCTATTTGATTTTTTTTTTTTAATTACTGTATTTTTTTTTTCTATTCAGTTTAGGGAAATTAATCATTTTTCTGGAAGAGGTGACTTTTGATCAGTTTCCCTATTGCAAAAAAGCAATATAAGAATTCTGTTAGGAAAACAGAAGAGTAGTATAACTGTTAAGTAATTGTGTTTTAAAACACTTGCACATTGTTAGCTTTTTTCCTTTAGTGATTTCAGTAGCAGTCAGTTTCACCAAAGTATCTTTAAGTCACCAAGGAAAAGAAAGTTGCTGAATACAGTGGATTCTGTGCAGTTCCTAAAAATAATGATTAATGTATATTGACATGGCATATATAAGTAAGAAAAGTTGTAGAACCATTTGGAATGTGTGAACTTTGTAAATGCCTATCTAAATTCTAGAAGGAAGCCAGGCATGATGGCGCACCCCTGTAATCCCAGCAGCTCAAGAGGCTGAGGCAGGAGGATCTCAAGTTCAAAGCCAGCCTCAGCAATTTAGTGAGACCCTCAGCAACTCAGCGAGACCCCATCTCTAAATAAAATACAAAAAAGGGCTGGGGGTGTGACTCAGTGGTTAATCACCCATGGGTTTAATCCCTGGTACCAAAAAAAAAAATTCTAGAAGGCTGTACATGAGTTGTGCCTGGATAGTAGGAGTGGGGGAAAGAGGATTCTTGACATTTTGATGTTGTTCATTTCTGTATTAGAATCTCTTTCTCTCTCACTCTCTCTCTTCCTCTAGTAAATGTCAGAACTAGTAAGGAATTGTGAATGCTTCCCTGCACTCCTGAAAAAAAAAATTTCTTAAGATGTTAAAGGAGAAGCCAGAAAAAGTTAAATGGCAGCACTATTTTCATCCCCAGGGCTGTGTGCAGGAAACATGAACTTATGCAGTATGACCTGGAGATGGCTGCCCAGGATCTAGCTTCCAAGAAGCAGCAGTGTGAAGAACTTGCAACTGGGGTGAGTATTTTTCTTTAGGTCTTTGGTATTATTATAGCAAGGCTCATGAGGAATCAGGTACAGTTATAATACACAGTATGCTTGTACCTTTTACAGAATAATTTGTAAGCAACTGTATTAATTATTTAGTTTTCTTGATATAAGAAGATATCAGGCTCCATGCGGTGGTGCACGCCTGTGATCCCAGCGTCTTGGGAGTCTGAGACAGGAGGATTACAAGTTCAAAGCCAATCTCTGTAAGGTGAGGCGCTAAGCAACTCAGTGAGTTGCTTGTCTCTAAATAAAGTTGCCCTGTCTCTAAATAAAGATTCAAAATAGGGCTGGGGATGTGGCTCAGTGGCCGAGTGCCCCTGAGTTCAATTCTCTATCAAAAAAATAAAATAAAATAAAATTACAAAATAGGGGTTGGGGTGTGGCTCAGTAGTCAAGTGCCTGAGTTCAATCCCTGGTACACCCCCCCCCCAAAAAAAAAAAAAACATGTTCTGTATGATATTATAAGAATTTGTCAGGCCTGGTATGGTGGCACACACCTGTAATCCCAGCAGCTTTTGAGACTGAGGCAGGTGGATCACAAGTTCAAAGCCAGCCTCATCAACTTAGTGAGGCCCTAAGTATCTCAGCCAGACCCTGTCTCTAAATAAAGTATAAAAAGGGCTGGGGATGTGGTTCAGCGGTAATGCACCCCTGGGTTCAATCCCTGGTACCAAAAACGAGCGGGGGCTGGGGGGGATTGGTCAGGTTTAATTTAATTTGGAAAGGTATTTTATAGAAGTTTTAGTTTACTTTGAAAAATTTTATCCAATTAGAATCAATTTATCTCTCCTAACAAGGAGCTTTTTGTGTACTTTATTCTTTAATGCTTACAATGCATACTTGTAAAGAAAATGTTGTATCTTTTTTCTTTTTCTGTGTGTGTGTGTGTGTGTGTGTGTGTGTGTTTTGTTTTTAAACTGGGAATTGAACCCAGGGCACTCTTTCACTAACCTACATCCTCAGCCCTTTTTATTTTTTGTTTTGAGACAGGGTCTCCTTAAGTTGTTAAAGCTGACCTTCAACTTTCAATCCTCCTGAGTTGCTGGGATTATAGATATGTGCCACCACACCTGGCCCAATATCGAATTGCATATACTTAGGTCATTTTTATAATCAGCTCTGTACTGTTCAGCTACTTCACTGAAATACATTAGCTGGTACGATGAGAGACATATTTTGAAAGTATTTGTGAAGCAATGATAGTGCCACTGTTTTCTCAGTCACTTCATGGTTAACTAGTACTTGAGTGGTTTTTGTTTAATATTTATTTTTTTAGGTGAACACAATATCTTTATTTTGTTTCTACGTGGTGCTGAGAATCAAACCCAGTGCCCAGCGCATGTTGGGCGAGCGCACTACCACTTGAGCCACATTCCCAGCCCCTAGTACTTTAGTTTTAAAAGTGGTTTTCACATAGATTATTCACTTGTAACATCTATGAAAAGTAATACATATGTGTAGGAAAAGATTTCTGACCATAAGCCATTAGATTAGGTCTTTGATTTATTCCTGAACTCATAGGAAGTCCCAAGACATTTTCAGTAAGCATGGTTCTCTGTTACTTCATGTGATGGGAAGTGCTTTCATTAACAAACTCCAGTGAGTAAGGAAATAGTAAAACAGCAAAGCTTGAGGTTGCCCTGTAATGCTTGGGTTTAGGCATCCTGTTCTAGTAATAGATTCTTAAGATTCAGGGTGAGATATGCAGATTTTAAATATATTTCTTTAGTTTGGTTTATTTCCATAGTTGCTTGTTGAATTTTATCTGTTGTTGTTTGTTTTGTTTTATTTTTGTCAGAGTAATCTTTTATTTTATGTGGTACTGGGGATGGAACCCAGGGTCTGTGCATGCTAGGCACTTTACCACTGAGATATCCCTTTTTAATTTTATTTTTTCTTTTGAGAGGGTTTTGCCAAGTCTCAGGCTGACCTTGAACTTGTAATCCTCTTGCCTCAGCCTCCTTAGTAGCTGGGATTACAGATCTGTGCCACTAATTTCCTCCTTTTTGACAATTCTTTATTATTCCGGTATTAGAAATCATATTAGGAGTCCTGTGGTTATAAAGATTATGGTGCTTCTATCGAAAGTAGTAGGGAGAAATGGCCAGTGTTTTTTATTTCTGAGAGTGGAGAGCTATGAAATACACATAACATAAAATTTACAATTTTTATATGCATTTTTAGTTGTAGATAGACAAAATTCCTTTATTTTATTTATTTTTATGTGGTGCTAAGGATCAAACCCAGTGCCTCATACATGCTAGGCAAGCGCTCTACCACTGAGCTATAACCACAGCCCCAAGTTTATCATTCTTAACCATTTTTAAAGTGTATAGTTTAGTAATACTAAATATTTTTGTATTGTTGTGCAAACCCATCTCTAGAGCTCTTTTCATTTTGCAAAACTCTGTTCCCATTAATCAACTCCTCTTCTACTTCTCTGTAATTCCTGGAAACCACATTTGCTTTCTTTCACTATAATTTTGACTACTCTAGATACATCAATTTAAGTGGAATTACATAGTATTTGTCTTTTATTTTATTTATTTTCGTATGCAGTGCTAAGGATTGAACCCAGAGCCTCACACATACTAGGCAAGCATTCTGCCACTGAGCCACAACCCCAGCCCCATAGTATTTGTCTTTGACTGGCATATTTCACTTAGCATAATGTTCTCTAGGCTCATTTGTGTTGTAGCACATGTGATAGTTTCCTTCCTTTTTAAGGCTAAATAATATTCCACCAGGTATATATATCGCACTATCTATTCTTCTGTTTCTATTTTCTTTTAGACTGTGAGGACATTCTCTTTGAAGGGAATGACTACCAAGCTCTTTGGTCAAGAAACTCCAGAGCAAAGAGAAGCCAGAATCAAGGTGTTAGAAGAACAAATAAATGAAGGAGAACAACAGCTAAAGTCTAAAAATTTGGAAGGCAGGTAAAAATTCTGAGAAGTTCAACCTGGACTACCATTGGATTATTTATTTATTTAATAATATTTCCCAGCTTCATTGACCCCTCTGGGTATAGCCTGTTCCTCTAAAATGTAGTCATTACATTCCTAAGAAATTTAAGTTATCAAAAAATCATGTTATAGAAACATTTATATTAGTGTGGGGGGAAAAGGAAGAAAACATGGGGTTTCAAGTTCATAATATTACTTTCATAGACTTCCTAATTTCTATTCTTGGCACATTCTCTCTGCCCTCTTGCCCCATTTAGCAAAAAGCCTGATCATCTTCAGTACCCAGCTTAAGGGTTATTTCACTGTGAAGCCTTCCCTTATCTTCTCAGGCGATCTTAGCACTTGATTCCTGACGTTGAAGCATGGCAGTTCTGTGTTGGGTGGTTGGTTGTTCTGTGTAGCTCTCCCTGGATAACTTCAAAGTTAAGGACTGTGTCTTACATTTTTTTGTTCTTCGATACCTTGCATAGTGCTTTTCATGTAATTAATCTGTAAATATTTCTAGAAATTCAGTTCTCAGATCTGCTATCACTGTTTAGTTCGTTTTCTTTATTGTTGTTTTCATCTGACAGTCAGTCAGTAAAATGTACCAAGGCAGTCCAAGAGTGTATTATTGGCTTACACCAAATAAGTCAAAGTGAACTTTCATGAGTTGAACTGAAAAGGAAAGTGCCTGTGAGCATTTAAAATTTTTTTTCAGACAGGGTCTCACTGTGTTGCCCAAATGGTCATGAACCCCTGGGCCACACAGCTTGGATGGTAGCTGTGTACCTCTGTACCCAGCACTATTTTTATTTTTGGTACTGGGGATTGAACCTAGGGGTGCTTAACTACTGAGTCACATGCCTAGCCCTTTTTATTTCTATATCTTTATTTTATTTTTATGTGGTGCTGAGGATCGAACCCAGTGCTTCATGCATGCTAAGTGAGCACTCTACCTTTGAGCCACAACCCCAGCCCCATAGCCCTTTTTATTTTGAGACAGGGTCTCACTCAGTTACCTAAGCTTAGCTAAGTTGTGATGGCTGGCTTTGAACTTGGAATCCTCCTGCTTCTGCTGCCTCCCAAGCCACTGGGATTATAGGCGTGTGACACTGCACCTGGCTACACAGTTAGAATTTTTAAAACCCTAGACATTATTTAAACCATGTACATGCTGAATGTGTTTCATAATCCATCTCAAGAGTATATGTTTGCCAAGCACTGTGGCACACACTTATAATACCAGTACTTAGGAGGCTGAGCCAGAAAGATTTCAAATTCAAGACTAGCCTGGGCAACTTATTGAGACCCTGCCTCAAAAATAAAGTGTGTGTGGTGGGACTACAGATGGAGCTCAGTGGTAAAGCTCTTGGCTAGCATGCATGAGTATGCCCTAGGTTTAGTCCCCAGTGGAAGAAAAAAAAAAAGGTATATTTTTTCCAGTGAACCCAGGAAGGCACTTCATTGTGGCATCTGTAGGACTTGTGAGCTGATTCAGGGAGCCAATTTACAACTGTTTTTTTACACAATACCTTTATTTTGTTTATTTTTATGTGGTGTTGAGGATCAAACCCAGGGCCTCGAGCGTGCTAGGCAAGCACTCTACCACTGAGCCACAACCCCAGCCCCTACATCTGTTTTAAAGGAATAATTTGTGAACAAAATGTAGTTATTAGAATGTAGATGAGTTATATCTCTGACATTTTCCCCTCACTGTAATTTATAGGAAAAGGAAAAATAGAACTGTCTTATACAAGCAATAACTTTGGTTTTGATGTAGCCAATTAAAAACCATCTCTGAAGAGAATGGTTAGTTGAATTTATAGTGTACAGTCTATTTATTTTATTATTATTTTTTTGTGTGTGGTGCTGGAGATGGAACACAGTACTTTGTGTATACCAGTTAAGTGCTCTATCACTGAGCTACATCCCATCCAATGTCTATTTAATTTAACTAAGAATACTAATAACTTTATCTTTTATTTCAGAGAATTTGTGAAAAATGCGTGGACTGATATTGAACGATTCAAAGAACAAAAGAACCGTGACCTAAAGGAGGCCCTCATAAGTTATGCTGTCATGCAGATCAGCATGTGTAAAAAGGTAGGTTTGAGTTCTGCAAAAATAATGGATACGTTCACAAGTGCTTACACATTTCTATAAATTCTCTTGTTTGGCCCCCAGAAATATTTTTTTCATTCTTCCTTTCTAAAACTTTTCCAATTTTCTCTACCTAATTTTGAAGGATTGTAATTAAAAAGGTCAGTTATTGTGTTTCCACTTTATAAATAAACTCTCAAATCTATATGCCCTATTTATAACTTGTATCTGAAAATATGTACTGACAGTATAACTTTGATTATATGATGTTCTTGACAGTGCAGTAAAATATCATTCCTAATAATAATACCAAAAGAAAAAAAAGAAGGGATGTTTTCTGTTTTATTCTTTTTTGGGGTACCAGGGATTGAACTCAGGGGCACTCAACCACTGAGCCACATCCCCACCCCTATTTTGTATTTTATTTAGAGACAGGGTCTTGCTGAGTTGCTTAGTGTCTCATTTTTTGCTGAGGCTGGCTTTGAACTCACAATCCTCCTGCCTCAGCTTCCCAAGCCACTGAGATGACAGGTGTGTGCCACTTTGCCTGGCTCATGTTTTATTTCCTTGCCTAAGTAGAATAGATTTTTATATATGAAAATGAATAATGTCCTTTTGTTTAGAATTAAGTGCCACAAGTCAAGATCAACATCAGTTTTTCTTGGATAAATATCAGTGTCTGTATTTTATATATTTTACTTGTGTGTGTGTATATATATATGGCATCATTATAATTTCAGCTATTCAAAGTGTTAATTGAATATAATCCAAGTGTTACTTGAATATAATCAGATGAGTTGTAGTAGTAATAAACTGAAATAAAAACTGAATGAAGTATTTTAAAAGTAAATAGAACTTCTAAGTGTTTTTTGGTCTATATTTTCATTGGCAATCTGTCCAGTTTATTGAATGAAGTAGGCTAAAGCCTTTAAAAAACAATTTTTCAGTTTATAGAGTTTTAAAATTAATTATTATAAAAATAACACATGCCCATTGCAAAAATGTCAAATAATTCAGAAGCATGTTAAGTAAAAATTCTCCCCTATCTCCCCCAAATCCCTTTATGTGTATTCTTCCAGATATTTTTGGATATATATACAATTATTTAAGAAAATATACACAAAAACAGGATTGTATTATATACATTAGTTTTTGTATTATATACATATAGTTTTTCTCTTTCATTTGATATCTGATGGACATCTAACTTTGACAGTACATGAGATCTATCTTATTCTAACAGTGAATACTATTATATCTAGTTACTTATCCAGCCAATCTGAGACATTTTAAAGATGTTTTGTTTTTATTATTTGCCTTTTGTATCCCATTAAGGAGGAATGAAACTAAATTTTTTTTCTATTGTTTGAAGCCTTGGTGAATATTGATATACTTTAATGCTTAAGTATTGAAGAAAACATTCCTCTCTCATAAATCAATTATTGTAGGATATCTTATTGAAAAAAAAAATCCTTTGTTTTTATCTCTTAGTTAGGTTTTACTATTATATCTTTATAACCATGCTTTTTTTGTTAAGGCATATTTGGATTATCTATAGCTTTGTGTTAAGTAGTGTACCAGAACCATGAGAGGGATTTCATAATTTAGAACACAGTCAGTTTTTAGTCAATAATTAACTTAATCATTAAATTATTTAATTATAAAAATTAGTTTTGTCAATAATAAAACTTTTGTTTAAATATTACTTTGAATAAAACTGCCAGAAAACTTGTTTGGTTTACTAGTAGAAATAATAAGCATGACATGAGTAAGAGTTTATGGTTGAACCTTGAAAACTCAGTTTACAAGTTACAGAAGTTCTTTTTCTATTTTGGAGATAAGCTCATTTAAGAAATTCTCTTACATTTTCAGAAGCATTAGATATTTCCTTATATTAGCTATTTACTGGACTTGTTAGTTAACTTCAAAAAGCAAAACTTAGTATGCCACTAAACCAAATATGTGGGATTTTAGAATCTTTCCAGAATCACATTTTAAAGATACTTTTTTTTTTTTTTTTTAAGGGAATTCAAGTTTGGACCAATGCTAAGGAATGCTTTAGCAAGATGTAATCCTATGAAATGACTTTTTCTTCAATCAAAGTACCCCAAAACAAAGCACAAGTAAATAAAAGAAATTTAAGTTGCTACCCTGTATACTTAAAAATATACAATAAGTTGAATCAGTTCAGCTTTATTTTAACTGATTATAGTTGTGTTCCTATAGCACAAAAATTATGTATTTTAATCAAGATTAAATATTATAATTTGAGGTTTTGGGGACTGGTGCTGATTTCAAAAAAAGTTAATTTAATAATATATACCAACAGATTATTCATCAGGCTTCTGAACCAATGATTGAATGTTAAGGCGTTAGTTAATTTCTAGACGCTCCTTTCAATGCCAACTCTTTCAGATTTGTTCATGCAGGAAGTTCTTTTCCTAAGATTGAATTCCTATATTTACTTGGTGAGACCCACTAACCTGTCATAAGGGGGCATTTTCTCTTGCCTTATAGTTGAGCTGTTTGGTTTGACAAAGCTCAGCAGAAATTTATTGTGAAATCTAGGTTTTTCTTCCACATTTGTTGATGCCCCTGTAACACATCATACACTAGAAAATGCCTTCAGTTTGTGTTTTACCAGAATTTTGATACTGGTCAGAAATTTTATACTGCCAACGAATAAGTCTCAACTTCTCAGATATAGAGTGGAATACATTCTTTTGTTCCAGGAATTGCTATATAGAAAATTTTAATTGAGTAGTAGTATTCTCAACAATTCTTAACCTCAGTGATGAGCCCAATTTCCTTTGCTTGGCTCTCTGCACATGGCATTTCAGGGTACAAGATGTAGCATTTCCATGTATAAGATAAATGTGGTCAACACATGAGCTCATACCTTTATCATTAACAGCCTTCGTTTCTATTGCTTGGCTATAATTTTTGTAAAGATAAATTATATTGTTTTTTTTATGTATGTTTTGTGGTATATGTTCAGAAGCCAAGCACCCTCATTTTCGTAGCTTTGCAGAATCTTAAATGTGTACTCATTATTTCTAATGATGTTTTAAAAAATCCCCATACCATTCAACATTTGACTTTTTTACATGTTTAAAATGTTGCTGGATTTTTGTGCTGTTTGCCAAACTTATACAATAAATAAATGAAGTATTGTGCTGAGTTTCAAAGGTTTTTTGTTTGTTATTTAAAAAAGATGATCCATATACATTAATATGTGATGATCTGTGGAAATAATATGCCATGTTATACTTTAAAATATTTAATTGTATAAATGTGTCTTATACCCAAATGCTGTTTTTAAAAAAAAAATCCTGTGATGAGATCTGATTTTAAAAAATTTTTATTTTTTCCTCCCCAGTACTGGGGATTGAATTTTGGGATGCTTTACATACTAATGTATGTAAAGCATCCCAAAATTCAACCTTTTTTATTTTTTGTTTTGAGACAGGGTCTCAGCTAAGTTGCTTCAAACTTTAAATCCTCCTGCCTCAGCCTCCTGAGACTCTGGGATTACAAATTTATACTATCATGCCCAGCTTACTTCTCTTTTTTAAATAAAATTGGTAGAAGCAAAAGTCATCTGCAGGTATATACTTTTGAATCCACTGAATTGTATCATCTCTTGACTAGTGAAATGACATACCTTCCCACTTGGCATTTAAAAATCAAAAGCCTGGACCTAGGGATGTAACTCAGTAGTACATTATTTTCCTAGCATACACAAGTCCTGGGTTTAAGCATTTCTAACTAACTTAAGACTAAACGTAAAGTGTATTAGATTTTTTTCTGTTAGCAGACCTGATTTGACCTATATTTTTAAAAGATAAATTAGAGCTGAGTACAGTGGCATACACCTGTAGCCTTAGCTACTCTAGAGGCTAAGGCAGGAGGATTGCTTGAGCCCAGGAGTTGGAGACCAGCCTGAGCAATATAGCAAGGCCCCATATCAAAAACACAATAACAGAATACTTTTCCTACTTCATTCTTTTTATCTTCTCTAATACACATACACACACACACACACACAAGATTATTTCTTTATTTAACTGGGAATATGCTTGGTTGGTTTTGATCATTGTTTAATTTTATAGCATATTGTTCCTTTAAAAAGAATTCTTTTTTTAAGAATTTAAAATTTTTTTTTCAGTTGTTGATGGACTTTTATTTATTTACATGTGGTGCTGAGAATGGAACCCAGTGCCTCACACATGCTAAGCAAGTGCTTTACCACTGAGCCACCATCCCAGCCCCTTTAAAAAGAATTCTTGGCTAATCCCAGCAGCTGGGGAGGCTGTGACAGGAGGATTGCGAGTTCAAAGCCAGCCTCAGCAGCGGTGGGGCACTAAGCAACTCAGTGAGACCCTTTTTCTAAATAAAATACAAAAAAAAAGGTTAGGGGATGTGGCTCAGTGGTCGAGTTCCCCTAAGTTCAATTTCCAGTACTAAAAAATAAAAAGAACTCTTGAAGGAATTTTATGATAGAAACCATTTTTTGTATCCAGGATAAGTATAAAGAAAATAATAAGCTATTTCAATAACACTTTATAGTATTTAAAAATCAGGAATTGAAATGAATTATTAAAAAAGTGAGGGAGTTAGTCCTCAAAGATAAATATAAAAATATAAGCAATCACTAAAAAAAAAAAAAAGACTCATTAAATTAGTATAAGCGGGACTGGATGCGGTAATGCACATCTGTAATCCCAGGGACGTTCAAAGCCAGCCTCAGCAATGATGAAATTCTAAGCAACTCAATGAGACCCTGTTTCTAATGAGAAATACAAAATAAAAAAATATTTGTGGGCTGGGGGTGTGGCTCAAGCGGTAGTGCGCTCACCTGGCATGCGTGCGGCCCGGGTTCCATCCTCAGCACCACATAAAAACAAAGATGTTGTGTCCGCCAAAAACTAAAAAATGAATATTTTTAAAAAAAAATTCTGTCTCTCTCTCTCTCTCTCTGTGTCTCTCTCTCTCTCCTTCTCTCTTTAAAAAAAATATTTGTTTACTATATGTCAAAATACATTCTACTGTAAAATTAATTAATTAAAAAATAAATAAATAAAAATAAAAAATAGGACCTGGGATGTAGCTTTGTGGGCGAGTACCCCTGAGTTCAATCCCCGATACCAAAACTAAAAGTAAAAAAAAAATAGTGTAAGTCTTTATAACAAAGGAGAATTTAATCTAGAGAATGTACTAGTGTTGCTGTTGGTATGTTATAGTTAAACCTTTAAAATAGGCTGGGGTTGTGGCTCAGCAGTAGCACGCTTGCCTACCACATGGGAGGCCCTGGGTTCAATCCTTGGCACCACATAAAAATAAATAAATGAAACAAAGGTATTGTGTTCAACTACAACTAAAGATAAAATATGTAAAATTTTAAAAAAATTAACTGAAGTCATATTTAACCTAAATTTACATCCAAAAACTTGAGTACAGATGAATGAGTCAGTGGTAAATTACAACATAGCATTCAAAACCAGAACCAAGGATTCTTAACATTCAAGCATCTTTAGAGTAAACACATGAAACCCAGTTTGAGATGGAGTGAAAATATCAAGAGTTATGTAACAGGAGTATGAGGCTTTTTAGATCCTTATAATATTCTTTAGATTCTTTTTTTTTAAATTTTTATTGTTGGTTGTTCAAAACATTACATAGTTCTTGATATATCATATTTCACACTTTGATTCAAGTGGGTTATGAACTCCCATTTTTACCCCGTATACAGATTGCAGAATCACATCAGTTACACATCCATTGATTTACATATTGCCATACTAGTGTCTGTTGTATTCTGCTGCCTTTCCTATCCTCTACTATCCCCCCTCCCCTCCCCTCCCCTCCCCTCTTCTCTCTCTACCCCCTCTACTGTCATTCATTTCTCCCCCTTGTATTATTTTTCCCTTTCCCCTCACTTCCTCTTGTATGTAATTTTGTATAACCCTGAGGGTCTCCTTCCATTTCCATGCAATTTCCCTTCTCTCTCCCTTTCCCTCCCACCTCTCATCCCTGTTTAATGTTAATATTCTTCTCATGCTCTTCGTCCCTACTCTGTTCTTAGTTACTCTCCTTATATCAAAGAAGACATTTGGCATTTGTTTTTTAGGGATTGACTAGCTTCACTTAGCATAATCTGCTCTAATGCCATCCATTTCCCTGCAAATTCTATGATTTTGTCATTTTTTAATGCAGAGTAATACTCCATTGTGTATAAATGCCACATTTTTTTTTTATCCATTCGTCTATTGAAGGGCATCTAGGTTGGTTCCACAGTCTTGCTATTGTGAATTGTGCTGCTATGAACATCGATGTAGCAGTGTCCCTGTAGCATGCTCTTTTTAGGTCTTTAGGGAATAGACCGAGAAGGGGAATAGCTGGGTCAAATGGTGGTTCCATTCCCAGCTTTCCAAGAAATCTCCATACTGCTTTCCAAATTGGCTGCACCAATTTGCAGTCCCACCACAATGTACAAGTGTACCCTTTTCCCCACATCCTCGCCAGCACTTGTTGTTGTTTGACTTCATAATGGCTGCCAATCTTACTGGAGTGAGATGGTATCTTAGGGTGGTTTTGATTTGCATTTCTCTGACTGCTAGAGATGGTGAGCATTTTTTCATGTACTTGTTGATTGATTGTATGTCCTGCTCTGAGAAGTGTCTGTTCATGTCCTTGGCCCATTTGTTGATTGAGTTATTTGTTACCTTATTGTCTAATTTTTTGAGTTCTTTGTATACTCTGGATATTAGGGCTCTATCTGAAGTGTGAGGAGTAAAGATTTGTTCCCAGGATGGAGGCTCCCTATTTACCTCTCTTATTGTTTCTTTTGCTGAGAAAAAGCTTTTTAGTTTGAGTAAGTCCCATTTGTTGATTCTAGTTATTAACTCTTGTGCTATGGGTGTCCTATTGAGGAATTTGGAGCCCGACCCCACAGTATATAGATTGTAGCCAACTTTTTCTTCTATCAGATGCCGTGTCTCTGATTTAATATCAAGCTCCTTGATCCATTTTGTGTTAACTTTGTGCATGGCGAGAGAAAGGGATTCAGTTTCATTTTGTTGCATATGGATTTCCAGTTTTCCCAGCACCATTTGTTGAAGATGCTATCCTTCCTCCATTGCATGCTTTTAGCCCCTTTATCAAATATAAGATAGTTGTAGTTTTGTGGATTGGTTTCTGTGTCCTCTATTCTGTACCATTGGTCCACCTGCCTGTTTTGGTACCAGTACCATGCTGTTTTTGTTACTATTGCTCTGTAGTATAGTTTGAAGTCTGGTATCGCTATACCGCCTGATTCACACTTCCTGCTTAGCATTGTTTTTGCTATTCTGGGTCTTTTATTTTTCCATATGAATTTCATGATTGCTTTCTCTATTTCTACAAGAAATGCCGTTGGGATTTTGATTGGCATTGCATTAAACCTATAGAGAACTTTTGGTAATATCGCCATTTTGATGATGTTAGTTCTGCCTATCCATGAGCAGGGTATATTTTTCCATCTTCTAAGATCTTCTTCTATTTCTCTCTTTAGGGTTCTGTAGTTTTCATTGTATAAGTCTTTCACCTCTTTTGTTAGGTTGATTCCCAAGTATTTTATTTTTTTTGAAGATACTGTGAATGGAGTGGTTGTCCTCATTTCCATTTCAGAGGATTTGTCGCTGATATACAGGAATGCCTTTGATTTATGCATGTTGATTTTATATCCTGCCACTTTGCTGAATTCATTTATTAGCTCTAATAGTTTCTTTGTAGACCCTTTTGGGTCTGCTAGGTATAGAATCATGTCATTTGCAAATAGTGATAATTTAAGCTCTTCTTTTCCTATTTTTATGCCTTTAATTTCTTTCGTCTGTCTAATTGCTCTGGCCAGTGTTTCAAGAACTATGTTGAACAGAAGTGGTGAGAGAGGGCATCCCTATCTTGTTCCAGATTTTAGAGGGAATGCCTTCAATTTTTCTCCATTCAGAATGATGCTAGCCTGAGGCTTAGCATAGATTGCTTTTACAATATTGAGGTATGTTCCTGTTATCCCTAGTTTTTCTAGAGTTCTGAACATAAAGGGATGCTGTACTTTGTCGAATGCTTTTTCCGCATCTATCGAGATGATCATATGGTTCTTATTTTTAAGTCTATTGATGTGGTGAATAACATTTATTGATTTCCGTATATTGAACCAGCCTTGCATCCCAGGGATGAATCCTACTTGATCATGGTGCACAATTTTTTTGATATGTTTTTGTATCGATTTGCCAGAATTTTATTGAGGATTTTTGCATCTAGGTTCATTAGAGATATTGGTCTGTAGTTTTCTTTCTTTGAAGTGTCTTTGTCTGGTTTAGGAGTCAGGGTGATACTGGCCTCGTAGAATGAATTTGGAAGTTCTCCCTCTTTTTCTATTTCCTGAAATAGCTTGAAAAGTATTCGTATTAGTTCCTCTTTAAAGGTTTTGTAAAACTCTGCTGTATACCCATCCGGTCCTGGGTTTTTCTTCATTGGTAGTCTTTTGATGGTGTCTTCTATTTCCTCAGTTGATATTGGTCTGTTTAGGTTGTCTATATCCTCCTGACTCAATCTGGGCAGATCATATGACTTACGAAATTTATCGATGCCTTCACTATCTTCTATTTTATTGGAGTATAAGGATTCAAAATAATTTATGATTATCTTCTGTATTTCTGAAGTGTCTGTTGTGATATTGCCTTTTTCATCCCGTATGCTAGTAATTTGAGTTCTCTCTCTTCTTCTCTTCGTTAGCATGGCTAAGGGTCTATCGATTTTATTTATTTTTTCAAAGAACCAACTTTTAGTTTTGTCAATTTTTTCAATTGTTTCTTTTGTTTCGATTTCATTAATTTCAGCTCTGATTTTAATTATTTCTTGCCTTCTACTTCTTTTGCTGTTGTTTTGCTCTTCTTTTTCGAGGATTTTGAGATGAAGTATGAGATCATTTATTTGTTGGTTTTTTCTTTTTTTAAGGAATGAACTCCAAGCAATGAATTTTCCTCTTAGAACTGCTTTCAATGTGTCCCATAGATTCCGATATGTTGTGTCTGTGTTTTCATTTATCTCTCTAAGAATTTTTTAATTTCCTCCTTGATGTCTTCTATAACCCATTGATCATTCAGTAACCTATTGTTCATTCTCCAAGTGATGCATGATTTTTCCTTCCTTCTTTTATCATTGATTTTCAGTTTCATTCCATTATGATCAGATAATATGTGTGGTATTATCTCTACTCCTTTATATTGTCTAAGAGTTGCCCTGTGACATAATATATGATCTATTTTTGAGAACGATCCATGTGCTGCTGAGAAAAAAGTGTAACTGCTTGATGTTGGGTGGTATATTCTATATATGTCAATTAAGTCTAGGTTATTAATTGTGTTATTGAGTTCTATAGTTTCCTTATTCAACTTTTGTTTGGAAGATCTGTCCAGTGGTGAGAGAGGTGTGTTGAAGTCTCCCATGATTATTGTATGGTGGTCTATTAGACTCTTGAACTTGAGAAGAGTTTGTTTGATGAACATAGCTGCACCATTGTTTGGGGCATATATATTTATGATTGTTATGTCCTGTTGGTGTATGGTTCCCTTGAGCAGTATGTAGTGTCCCTCTTAATCCCTTTTGATTAACTTTGGCTTGAAATCTATTTTATTTGATATGAGTATGGACACTCCTGCTTGTTTCCGAAGTCCATATGAGTGATATGATTTTTCCCAACCTTTCACCTTCAGCCTATGTATGTCTTTTCCTATCAAATGCGTCTCCTGTAGGCAGCATATTGTTGGGTCTTGTTTTGTGATCCATTCTACTAGCCTGTGTCTCTTAATTGGTGAGTTTAAGCCATTAACATTTAGGGTTATTATTGAGATATGGGTTGTTCTTCCAGCCATATTTGTTTATTTATGTTACTAAACATGGTTTGTTTTCCTCTTTGATTATTTTTCCCCCTTTACTGTCCTACCTCCCACTGTTGGTTTTCATTGTTATTTTCCATTTCCTCTTCCTGTAATGTTTTGCCGAGGATGTTTTGAAGAGATGGTTTTCTAGCTGCGAATTCTTTAAACTTTTGTTTATCGTGGAAGGTTTTAATTTCATCTTCCATCCTGAAGCTTA
Organism: Marmota monax; assembly: GCF_021218885.2. NCBI lineage: Eukaryota > Metazoa > Chordata > Mammalia > Rodentia > Sciuridae > Marmota > Marmota monax. The sequence goes on along the minus strand of NW_026693473.1, from coordinate 6,425,055 downwards.
ATTTCACTGGATACACAATTATTGGTTGGAACCCATTTTCTTTCAGTTTTTGAAATATGTTATTCCAGGATCTTGTAGCTTTCAGAGCCTGTGTTGAAAGATCAGCTGTTATCCTGATTGGCTTACCCCTAAATGTAATCTGCTTCCTTTCTCTTGTAGCTTTTAAAATTCTCTCCTTATTCTGTATGTTGGGCATCTTCATTATAATGTGCCTAGGTGTGGATCTCTTATGATTTTGCACATTCGGCGTCCTGTAGGCTTCTAGGATTTGGGATTCTGTCTCATTCTTCAAGTCTGGGAAGTTTTCTCGTATTATTTCATTGAATAGATTGCTCATTCCTTTGGTTTGGACCTCTATACCTTCCTGTATCCCAATGACTCTTTTAAGTTTGGTCTCTTTATGTTATCCCGTATTTCTTGGATGGTCTGCTCATGGTTTCTTAACAGTCTTGCTGAGCTGTCTATGTTCTTTTCAAGTTGAAATACTTTGTCTTCATTGTCTGATGTTCTATCTTCTAAGTGTTCTACTCTGCTGGTAGTATTCTCAATTGAGTTTTTAAGTTGGTTTATTGCTTCCTGCATTTCTGGGATTTCTGTTTGTTTGTTTTTTATAACCTCTATCTCCCTGTATAGTTGATCTTTTGCTTCCTGGATTTGTTTATGTAATTCATTGTCGAAGTGATCTTTCATTGTCTGATTTTGCTGTCTAATGTCTTCCTTGATACTCCAGATCATCTGAAGCATGTGTATCCTGAATTCTTTATCTGACATTCCATCTGCAGCAGCTATTACCTCTTCTAAAGTTGAGTTGACCTGCATTGCTTGTGGTCCTTTCTTTCCTTGTCTTTTCATACTGCTCGCGTTTCTTTCTGCTTGGTGAAACTGTTGTGTTTTTAAAATTTTCCCCCTATATATTTATATTGCTCTTGTATAGTTGAAAAGTCTCCCTTGCAGGGGCGGGCGGCGGCTGTGCTCCTCCTCCAATTGGGGTGATCTGTCTACCACGCTGACGGGCCACTGGGCCTGTTCTGCCGGTCGGTCGCAGGTCTGCCTGCCTTGCAGGCGTGGGCGGCGGCTCTGCTCTGCCCCTCCTCCAATTGGTGTGACGTGTCTACCACGCCCGCGGACCCCTGGGCCTGTTCTGCCGGTCGGTCGCAGGTCTGCCTACCTTGCAGGCGCGGGCGGCCGGTCTGCTCTGCCCTTACTCCAATTGGGGTGACGTGACTACCACGCCGGCGGGCCGCTGGGCCTGTTCCGCGCGCGGGCGGCGGCTCTGCTCTGCCCCTACTCCAATTGGGGTGACGTGTGTACCACGCCGGCAGGCCGCTGGGCCTGATCCGCCAGTCGGTTGCGTGTCTGCCTACCTTGCGGGCGCGGGTGGCGGCTTTGCTCTGCCCCTACTCCAATTGGGGCGATGTGACTACCACGCCGGTGGGCCGCTGGGCCTGTTCCGGGCGCAGGCGGCGGCTCTGCTCTGCCCCTCTGGCTTGATGACAAAGTGAGAGAGACTCGGGTGTTTGTGACTCACTTTCTTTGCCATGAGACCAACTGTTTCTGTCGCCACTGGTATCGATGAAGTTCTCTCCTCCGCCGCTTTCTGATGACATCAGATCTCTGCCATGTTGGTATCCCATGCGAATGGCAGCATTTCGTTCCCTTTGCCAGGTGACCAAAGCAACGGGTGAGTCCTCACCGGCCCTCACAAGCCCCGTCTCAATCCTGTTGCCACTGCCTATGAAGGCTCGGTTGGTATTTACCTCCACAGTATTCAGCAGGACCCGGACCGAGAAGCAGTTTCCGCGGGTTTTTTAGCCCTGGGCCAGAGCAGTTCCCGGAGCCGGAATTCGGCCACTCCGGGCTCGGTATATGTTCTGATAGGAGCAGGCTCCCAGAAGCAGTTTCTGCGGGTTCTTTATCTCTGAACCTGAGTAATTTGTCTGTGAGACGCAGGCGAATGGCAGCCTGAAATTACCTGTTCTATGGCTGAATGAGCTGCGATCAGTCGAAAACAGGGATGGTGACGTCAGCTCTCCAAGATGATGGCCGCTGGCTTCCTCTGTGGTCTGACCGGTGTGGAGAACCGAATTGGACTGCTTCCTTCCCCCGTCTCAAACCCAGAATTCAGCACTGAGCACAGTGATTGCACAGCTGGCAGGAGCCCGCAGAATCCGCAGTGCTGTATCTTTGTTTCCCAGCGCGCGCCGCAGACTCTAGCCGCGGGGCGATTTGCTGAATAAGCAGCGTGACCCTCCGTGCGGACAAATCGCTCGCGTTTGAGCCCCCGTAGCGGATCCTCGTGCGATGGAAATCCTTCCTCTAGGTTTTGGAGCACCCCAATTTTGCTGGAAATTCCTAACAAGATAGCTTTTAGCCGTTCTAACTCGTCATTCTCCCGCACAGTGACGTGGTACAGGGGGTGATGCACTCCCTTCTCCGCCATCTTTAGATTCTTATGTATACTCTTCTACGGGTATATTTACTGAAACACTAGAAAGTTTTCCCTAAGAAAAGAATTAGAAATTTCTTTGAAGGTTGAGTAAACCAGAGAAGTAAACAAGTAAAAGACTAAATCAGTAATTGTATTTGCTTCCTAAATTATGTAGCTTAAAATATTTATGTATTTGAAAAAAAAGAAACCAGAGAAAAGTTTTTAAATCTAAGTAAGAAGAAATATTCAAGATAAATGTAAAAATCAATTATATTGAAAACTGATTAGCAAGTATTACAAAGCCAAAAGTTGGTTCTTTGAGGTTAGTAAAGTTAAACCCCTAACAAAACTGTAAAAAAAAAAAAAAAATAGTAAAGCACAAATCACCTATATTAGGAATGAAATAGAAGACGGTATTATAGCTCTTACAAGACATTGAAAGGATAATGAGGAAATATTATAAACAACTTTAAGCCAATAAATTAGATGAAATCAGCAAGTTCCTTAAAAAACAGATCTTACTATGCTTTATTTCACCATATAATCATCACCATCACATAATTGTCATACCCTGTTTTTTCAGTCCAAAAACTGGTTTATAATCTTTCATCATATAATTGTTGCATAGTGTAGTTCTGTTCTTCACAGTGCTTAACAGGTGAACAGCAGCAATATATTCACAGCAGTGGTGTGTGAATGCACGTTGGTCTTCTTGTGCACTATGAGCCATAAGCCTAGAATTCGCGGTGCGTGCCACATCAAAATATATCCAAAAGCTGATTTGTGTGGTTTCTATAGAGCACTGCAATACTAGAGGTAAACACATTAAACACATCTTATGAGTGGCACTGAGTACAGCACATCAAATAATAAAACCAACGATAGTGCCACAGAATCTTTAGACAGAGAAGATTAAATTTTTAAGTCCATACTTTATTTTCTCAAATGCAATGTTTCAACTGTAATGAACAAATTAATGACAACTAATCTTTAACTTTGTTTTTTCCAGACTAGAAAAATGTTTGCTAAACTGTCATGCAGACATGATAAAGAGTTGATTTGGAGTATCCAGTCTTAATGTATATTCATGCATCCTAATCTTACATAAGACAGTAGAGAAATAAATGGTTAACCACATAATGGTTGCACCCCACTTTTTTGCCAAAAAATTTTGGCATAAAAATCTATGACAATTCTGCAGTGAAATACAATACAATAACTTATATAGGATGAAATAGAAAATCTCATAGTCATATAACAAGGAAATTTATTATTAAAAATCTTTCTACAAAGAAAATTCCAGGTCCAGATGGCTTCATTGGTGAGTTCTGTCAAGCATTTAAGAAAGGAAAAGGAGTGTTCACAAAAATTTGGAAAATAAAAATATGAATGGTTGCTAGCTGACAGCAAAATTGTAGGAGCTGAAATTTAAGTGCCTGAAGCTGAGGATACTAATGAGAAGCTGGTTTTCCCAAGAAAATCCCAGAAAGACTCAGAAATTGGAGGAAACAGGTGTACTGGCAAGAAGGAATAAGTGTGGGGTCAAAGTGTGAGGTTGGGTGAAACTGTGCAGAGTGATTAGATGGACCAGGTTCCCGCTCTTTCATCATGTGCACATTACTGTGGATAAGGTTCCAGGAAAAAGTTAAAATACAAAAAATTGCCTTCAGAATAGCATCAGCCCCGTCCGCCCCTCCAGTGCTGGAGATTAAACCAGGTTTTTGCATATCCCAGGTAAACGCTGTACCTCTGAGCAACATCCCCGCCCACAGCAGGCTTTCTAACACCAAAATGTCTTAGCTTCCATAAAAGAATAATCTGACTGCCAAACTATCAATTAGGTATGAGGCAGAACAAAGATATTTTTAGATATGCAATTTCAAAAAATTCTCTTCCTATGCACTCTTTCTCAAGAAGTTACTAGAGGATGTGTTTCACCAAAATAGGAAAGTAAACCAAAACTCAGGAAGAGCTGAGATACAGAGAGTAGGCATTCCAACACAGGAGGTGAAAGGTATGCCCAGATATGGTGAAGAGTCGTCCCAGAGGGCAGCCAGAAGCGGAAGCCAGAGGAAGATGGCTCAGTGGCCACATCCCTTGGGTTCAGTCCCTGGACCATAAATAAATAAATTTGGCATTACTTACCATTTGGAATTGCCTACACCTTACCCACCCAATCCCGACATGTACATGACTATACATTACTATTTATATGTGTGTGTGTATATATAATTTTTTATGACTATATTTTTGTTTGTTCTAATGGTAAATCTATCAAATATAGAGCAAAACATTCAGACTCCAAAATGACAGTTTCTTGTCAGGAGAACCAAGTGTTAGGCATGAAATTCAGAGCCCTACACAAGCTAAGAGGCAATATTTGAGCCCACTGAGGTTGGTGTGAACCAGTATGGACATGAGCATTTCATTCCCTGTCTTGGCTGCTTGGCTTACTCTCTGCTTCTGAACTTCCAGGTCAGAAAGAAATTGATTGAGATTTCCTCTAAAAGGACGTAATTGTAAGAATACTTTAATATTGTATAATCAAGTTTGTGATGTCCAGAGAAATAAAATGAAGATTCTATCAGGAGTCACGTTTTAGTCAGCTTTTTTACTGCTGTGACCAAAAGACCTAAAAAGAACAATTTTAGAGGAGGAAAAGTTTATTTGGCACTCACAGTTCAGAGTCTCAGTCCATAGATGACCTACTCCATTCTTTGGGGCCTGAGGCAGAACATCATGGTGGAAGAGTGTGGTAGAGGAAAGCACTTCAGGACATGACCACCAGGAAGCAGAGAGAGAGCTCCATTCACCAAGAACAAATTATATATGCCAAAGACACACCTTCCAATGACCCACCTCCTCCAACCATACCATACCTGCCTTCAGTTTTTACTCAGTTAATCCCTATTAAGGGATTAATGTACTGGTTAGGTTAAGCTTCTTATTACCCAATCATTTCATCTCTAAGCTTTCTTACATTGTCTCACACAGGAGCTTGTGGGAGACACCTGATTTCTAAACTATAACAGCAAGAAAATAATGTGTCCCAGAAGAGCTAAACTTTAAGAGAACAAGGAAAGGAATGAGCAAATAGGTGTGTTTTCTTGTTAAGAGTGGTAAAGACCAAATTATCCATTCCCCTAAAATCAACTACTGATATTTGCTACTGAGCATAATAAATTTATGGCTATTTAGTTAGCATAATTAATTAGATGTTGGGGATTGATTTCATTGATGACATTAATGGAATTCAAATTTTGAAGGTATTAATATCTGTGGGATCCTAGTATTGTTAAGATGTCAACACTACCCAGCACAGTCCACAGATTCAATACAATCCCTATAAAAATCTAATGACATTCTTTGCAGAAATAGAAAAACCTTTTCTGAAAATCATATAGAATCTCAAGGAACCCTACACAGCCAAAACAATCTTGGAAAAGAACAAAACTGGAGGACTCAGATTTACTGATTTCAAAATACTACAAAGCCAATGGTGGCGGCACATGCTTGTGATCCCAGCTACTCCAGAGAGGAGGCAGAAGGATTGCAAATTTGAGGACAGCCTGGGCAACTCAGTGAGACCCTGGAATGTAGCTCAGTGGTAGAGCACTTGTCTAGAATGGTATGAGGCCCTGAGTTTAGTCCCCAGTACAAACAAAACCTTTCTACAAAGCTACACGCTACACTAATATGGTGTTGGCAGAACAATCTTATAAGACATGGAATAGAATCGAGCCCAGAAACAAACCCTCATATCTTTGACCAAATGATTTTCCACAAGGGTGGCAAGACCATGCAATGAGAAGAGGATAGCCTTTTTCTCTCTCTTTGAGGCAGGGTCTTGCTGAGGCTGGCTTCCAACTTGCTATCCTCCTGCTTCAACCTCCCAAGTAGCTGAGATCACAGGCATGTGCCACTGCCTGCAATGTGTGACCATGTGCCCAGCATGAAGGGCAGTTCACAGTCTTTAAAAAAAAAAAAAATAGTGCTGGGAAAACTGGATATCCACATGCAAAGAAAAAAGTTGGATCCCCACGGGGATGGTTAATTTTATGTGTCAACTTGGCTAAGCGATGCCCAGATTGCTACTAAAACATTATTTCTAGGTGTGTCTCTGAAGGTGTTTCCAGAATAGATTAGCACCCGCTTATTGGGTCTTCAAAATTGGACTAAATTATACACCACTGGCTTTCTGGTAGCTTACAGATGCAGACCATGGGACTTCCTGGCCTTCATAATCACAGGAACCAATTCCCATAATGAATTTCCTCTACATATCTATACTATATTCTGTGGTTTCTCTTTAGAGAAACCTTTACATGCTTCTATAATGCCATATGCAAAAAATAACTAAAAATGGATCAAAGATCAAAAAATGCCCCAAAGATCTACGTGTAAGACTAAAACTATAAAACTCTTAGGAGAAAATGTTAGGCAGAGCCTTATAGACTTAGATTTGGCAATGATTTGGATAAGACACAAAAGGAACAGGCAACAAAAGAAAAAAATAGTTTATGAAAATTTTAAAAATTCACTCATCAAAGGATAACAGGAACACAGTAAAAAGGCAATCCATAGAATGGAATAAAATATTCCCAAATCATAAGTCTGAGAAGGAATTAATATCCAAAAATATTTTAAAAACCCTAAAACAACAAAAATGTGATTTAAAAATGGGGCAAAGAAGCCAGGCAGAATGGTCCATGCCTGTAATCCCAGTGGCTTGGGAGGCTGAGGCAGGAGAATTTCAAGTTCAAAGCCAGCCTCAGCAATTTAAGGAGGCCCCAAGCAACTTGGTGAGACCCTATCTCTAAATAAGATATAAAAAAGGGCTGGGGTTGTGACTCAGTGATTAAAAAAAGAAGAAGAAGAAGAACTTAAATATTTTCCAAAGAAAATATACAAATGGCTAATAAACACATGAAAAAACATCACTATCATTAGGCAAATGCAAATTAAAAAAATATATAAGGAGATACATTTCACACTCAGTAGGATGGCTATTATCAGAAGCAAACAGAGGCTATGGTTTGAGAGTAGGGCCATGCCAAGGGCTCTTCCTCTGGTGATTGAGCTCATAACAAGTGTCTGAAGAAGACAGTTTCTGAGGATGTGCGACATGATGGCTGCTGAAGCTTCTGCTCCAGATCTGAAGGGCAGAAGTGCTCAGGAGGCCTTCAATACTTCCATCCAAAAGATGTAGAAACTAAAAATACAGATGCTTAGGCCTGCACACGGGGAACTGTATAGGGTGCTGTAGTCAACAGCCCCAGCTGAACTCCCCAAAAATGACAGGACCGCATATCATCCATGGAAGTGACCTCTCTTGGATGTCCCAATGAGTGGAGCCTCAAGATGACAGAGGTGACTACAACATGTGGAGAGGCACCCTTACATGCCAGATACCACATAGAGAAAAAAAATACCCAGTCATCCCTGTCAATACAGAGAATCCAGAATGATAATAAATGGCTATTGTTTGGGAGTTTTAAGCAAAAATAATAATAAAAAAAAAAAAAACAGAACTGGGTGCCTGTAATCCTAGTAGTTTGGGAGGCTGAGACAGGAAGATCACAAGTTCAAAGCCAGTCTCAGCAACAGTGAGGTGCTAAGCAACTCAGTGAGACCTGCCTCTAAATAAAATACAAAATAGGGCTGGAATGTAGCTCAGTGGTCTTAGTGCACTGTTGGTGGGAAGGTAAAACCTTATACCTGCTGTGGAAAACAGTATGGCAGCTACCCAAAATATTAAAAATAGATTACCATATGTTACAGCAATTCCACTTCTGAATATACACCCAAAAGAATAGAAAGTAGGATCTCAAAAAGATATTTGTGCCGGTTGTGGTGGCACATGCTCATAATATCAGTAGCTCAGGAAGCTGAGGCAGGAGGATTTCAAGTTCAAAGCCAGCCTCAGCAACTTAGCAAGGCCCTAAGCAATTCAATGAGACCTTGTTTCTAAATAAAATATAGAAAAGGACTGGGGATGTGGCTCAGTGATTAAGAGCCCCTGGGGGTTCAATCTCTGATACAAAAAAAAAAAAAGAAAAGATATTTGTACAGCCATGTTCATAGCAGCTTTATTCATAATAGCTAAAATATGGGAAACCCCAAGTGTCTATTGATGGGTGAATAGATAAACAAAATGTGGAATGTGCATACAATGGAGTTTTATTAAGCCTTAGAAAGGAAGGAAATCCTGACACATGCTACAATGTAGGTGAACCTTGAAGACGTGCTGTGTGAAATAAGCAAGTTACAAAAAGACAAATACCGTGGAATTCCACTTATGGGAGGTACCTAAAGACAAGTTAGAAGGGTGGTTGCCAGGGACAGGGGTGGGGGGGGAAATGAAGAATTGTTTAATGGGTACAGAGCTTCAGCTTTATAAAATAAAAAGGATTATGGAGATAGATGGTGATGAGGGTTACATCATACAAATGTATTTAATGCTGCTGGACTATACCCTTAAAATGGGTTAAAATGGCAAATATTATGTTTTTTGGGTACTTTACCACAATAAAAAAATTAGGAAATAATTGTGGGGTTCTGATTTATAGAATTTTGGTCAACGACTAGAAATCTTCACTTTTCAAAAATGTCCCTGGTGGGCTGGGGCTGTAGCTCAGTGGCAGAGTGCTTACCTAGCATGTGTGAAGCACTGGGTGTGATTCTCAGCACCACATATAAATAAATAAAATAAAAGCCCATTGACAGCTAAAAAGATTTAAAAATTATTAAAAAAAAATTCCCAAGTGATTCTGATGAGCAACCAAGTTGGAGGAAACACCATGTTCTAAGGACAGAGGCAATAGAAACAATATCCTCCACTCTGAAATTTGGTTTTAAATGACATGTCCATTCTTCTTTGCCTTCCAGGCATGGTGGTTTCAAATGGAGCTCATAATAAAATTTGAAGCCATTCCCAGTATAGTCCCAGGTCATGGATCTGGCCATGAGTTCAGTTGAGCTCAGTTTGCAGGAAACCCTCTGTATGGTGATGTCCAGAAGGGAGTCTGAAGCTCTGGAGGGGAATGTTGGCTGTAGACGGAAAGTTAACCCTGGAAGTAAGTGAGGTTCCCGAAGGGAATATGCTGACTAAAACAGGACCCAGGGCTGGACATGGTAATACACACCTGTAATTCCAGCAACTTAAGAGGCTGAAGCAGGAGGATCTCAAGTTCAAAGCCTGTCTCAGCAATTTAGTGAGATCCTCAGCAACTTAGTGAGACCCTGTCTCAAAATAAAACAGAAAGTGCTGGGGATTTGGCTCAGTGGTAAAGCATCTCTGGGTTTTAGTACAAAAAGAGAGAGGGAGGGAAGAAGCAGGGTTGGGGGGACACAAGGTTGAAACTAAATGTGTGGCCTTTGTGATCTAACCTTTCTTCTACATTTTGGTAAAAATTCATCTCTATATTTCTATCCTAATTCACATACCCATTGTCTTCTGGGGCTCCATTATGACCTTCTATCTGCTCTGGTCCAGGCTCTGAACACCCAGATGCCTTCCAGACCCTTCCCCACCTGAGCTGATATTAGCTGAAAGTGTCTGGTTTAAAGGATCCTTCTCAAAATTGAGCTCCCAGAATGGTCTGACCCTCTCATGTCAGCCCCACATAAGTAGGACTCAGGGAGACTGCATACTGCTGGTGCTTACACTCCAGGCTTTGAGGTGCCACTGGGTTCCTGTGAGCCACCTGAAGATCACCGCCTTGTGAACCAGGGGGCTTCACTGTTTCCCATTCACCCCTAAAAATGCTCAAGAACCACTTTTAACCGTCTTCTGTCCTCGACTCACAATGTGTGTGTGTGTGTGTATTTATAGTGGATAGAGCTACAGATATTGCGACACATACACACAGGCTTCTCATTAGGACTTAGTAACATCAAAAATAACAGTCACGCTTGAAGGAAACCCTGGTGTTATCCTTGTGTTTCTGTGTTGCTTGGGTAGAGACGACTGAAGAACACTGTCCCTGTTGCCTCAGGTCCTGGTAGCAGCTCTTTGTGAGGGCTAAACCTAGTCATAGCTTAGCAATTGTGCCTATTTCAACAGCCTTCCACCTCCCAGCAGCTCCAAAAATCAATGAAAGAGAGATAGCCTCTGATTGAGAACTTAATAGACCCAGTTGTTTCCATGATAGGAGCCCAGAATCTTCAGCTAGAAACAAGCTTACAGATGATTTTATCTCATTTCAAGAACGAGGAAATAGTTGGGTACAGTGACACACTCCTGTAGTCCCAGCTATTTGGGAGGCTAAGTCAGGAGGATCACAGGTTTGAGGCTAGCCTCAGCAATTTAGCAAAATCCTGTCTCAAAATAAAATTTGAAAAGGGCTGGGGATACGTGAGTGGTAGAGCACTTGCCTAGCATTCACGAGGCCTTGGGTTTGATCCCCAGTACTGGGGGTCAGTGGGAGGAAACAGAAGACCAGAGAAAGATGACTTGCTCATTGCTGATGGTCACACAGCCAATTAGTGCACACTTCTGACTTTTGGACAGGCTCCGTCCTTGGTGTATTTTCTCTCTGTGTGTTGTCTCCTGAGCTGATGGGCCTGTGTGGTTTGCCCAAGCCTCTGTGGCTACCTTATCCCCACTGCTTGCTCAGTAACCAGGGAGGGGACTTAAAGGAATAAAGCCAGGCCTCACACAGGGCCAGAGGGGAAATTGAGAGTGGTTCTTGGGGAGGACTTAGGACAGTGATTGGCTGGAGATAAACACTGCATTTCAATTATCCTGGGACTCAGGACAGTTACAGTTGCAAACTCCTCTAGAGTTCCCTCCTAAACATGAGCTGGTGTATGTGACACCCTATGTGTCACATACAGGGAGTTGGTGATAGATGTGTTAACGGGTGGCCTGAGCCCCGTCACACAACATGGGTGGACCAGGCCTGGGAATCCACTTTGGTTGGCCCACCTGCAGAGTAGGTAGGGCTTTCCAGGGGTGCCTGAGGACAGTAGGAGGGGTTTCTTTGGGGGCTGGCAGAGCCTCAGGAGCCCTGGGTCCTTCCCACCTGCGGAGAGCTCAGCAAGCCTACCTGATACCTGAGCTCTGGGCAGCTCCTTTTCGGGCCCAGCTCGAGTTCTCCCTGGGGGGTATGCCCTGGCTTGGTGGTAACTGAAGACCCCCATCTTCTGTTAGAGATGGAAATTGAACCATAGCTCTTAGTGGGGGCCCTGGATATTCATGACAGGGCCACTCCCTGGAGGTAGGTCCACTAAGAGAGCAAGGGATACAGTTTCTGGGAAGCAATCTGCAGATCTCTGAACTCACCATCTTAGTCTTGCTTCATGTTGCTATAACAGAATGCCCTCCTGGGTAAAGAACAGAGATTGATTTCTTACAGTTCTAGAGTCTGGGAAGTCCAAGACTGAGGGGTTGGAATCTGGCCTTGTTGGTGCCAGATCCCACAGCAGAAGGCAGAAGGTAAAGGGGAGAGAGGGGGATAGGGGCAGAGAGACAGAGACACTCATAGGACACTGCTCTCAGCCTTGAGCCCTTTTCATAATTGACACTAACCCATTCATGGCCTAATCACTTCTCAAGTTTTCCACCACTTAAAACTGTTGCATTGGGAATTAAGTTTTCAAGACAAGAACTTTGACAGACACATTTAAGCCACAGTATTCACTGCCCACCCCTCTGTACTGGGGAATCCAACCTGCAGCCTGCATGCTAGGCAAGTGCGCTACCACTGGGACTCATCCCTAGCCCTTTTTATTTGATTTTTGAGGATGTTACTAAGTTGCTGAGGCTGGCCTTGAACTTGTGATTCTCCTGCCTCAGCCTCCCAGATATCTGGGATTATAGGCCTGTGCTATCTTGCCCAACAAAATTGGTGTTTCTTTGCCTTGGGGCCCACAGACCTGCTACTTTCCCTGCTCAGCCCCAGCCCTCTATTCCTCACCCCTATAAGGTGTAAGGACACCTTATCCTCAAGCACATCTTGGTGATAACCCCCTTTGGCCTAGTTGGTTGGTCTATACCTAAAATCTTGGGCTGAGACAGGAGGATCACAAGTTCAAGGCCAGACTGGGGAACATGATAGCATGGCCTTCTCAACATAGTAACACCACCAACAACAATAATAAGTACCTCCTCAGGGAGATCATCCCTGAACTTCTAATTGAAGAAGCTCTGGCTCCCAAAACTCCCTATAAGATCTCTAAGAACTTAGCACCAAGTGCTAAAGGGGTCGTTTTGAATATAAGTGTAGCTGAATTTTATAAATGCCCCATGTGTGTTTGGAAGGAAAATATTTTGCCAGGTGGGGTAGCGCACACCTGAAACCCCAGCTCCTCAGGAGGCTGAGGCAGGATGACCACAACTTCAAAGCCAGCCTGGGCATTTATCAAGACCCTATCTCTAAATAAAAATAAAAAGAGCTGGGGATGCAGCTCAGTGGTAGAGCACTTGCCAACCCCCCAGTGAGGCCCTAAGCTCACCTCCTGCCCCAGTACAGGAAAGAAGGAAAAGAATGAGGGCTGGGGATGTGGCTCAAGCAGTAGCACGCTCGCCTGGCATGCGTGCGGCCCGGGTTCGATCCTCAGCACCACATACAAAGATGTTGTGTCCACCGAGAACTAAAAAATAAATATTAAAATTCTCTCTCGCTCGCTCTCTCTCTCTTTAAAAAAAAATGTGTCTTCTCCAGCTGTAAGATTCAGCTTACTAAGTAAGGCTATTATATTAAGCATCTAAATTGTGGTGTTCAAAGCTTTTCTCTTATCATTATTTTGCTTACATGATCTATCAATTACAGGGAGAGGTACATTAAAATCTCTTATACAATTTGGACCTATCTTATAAGTACATATAGCATTTCTTTCTTTCTTTCTTTTTAAGGTGCTGGAGATTCAATCTGGAGTCTGGGGTCCATGCATGCTAGGCAAGCATTCTACCACTGGACTACACCCCCAGCCCCGAAGTACATGATCTCTCTCTCTCTCTCTCTTTTTTTTTTTTTTTTTTTGTGTGTGTGTGTGAGGTGTGAGTCAGGTTCACACTGTGCTGCCCAAGCTGGCCTCCAATTCTTGAGCCAAGAGCCCATCCTGCCTCAGTTACCTAAGTAGCTGGGACCACAGGCACATTGCCACACCACTGTACCCAACTTGGTGCATACCGGCTTTTTAATTTTTATGTCTATTTTGTGTCCTTTATAATAACAGCCTGAGTACCATCACTGCCCCCAACTTATATTGTATTCACTTCCCTTGAAAATTTTTAAGGACTGCAGGGATAAACCACAATATAATTATTTTGTCCTCCATTATTGGACATTGATTGTTTCTACTTTTTACTTTTATGAATTACACTCTAAAGAGCATCTTCGTGTGCAGTTATTTCTGATGATTTTCTCTGAGTAGATTTCTCCTAAGAGAATTATGAGGTCAGGGTGAACAAACATTTTAAGGCTTTTCATATATGTCACTCTTTCACATATTTGATCAAATTAGAATTTCCAGTGGCTGTGTCACTCAGTTGGCCTTGTTGAACTGTTTCTTCCTTAGTAACTGTGTGTGTGTGTGTGTGCATGTGTGTCCGTGTGTGTGTGTGTGTTACTAGAGATTGAACCCAAGTTGCTCTATGACCTATATCCCCAGCCCCTGTTTTGATTTTATTTTGAGATGGGGCCTTGTTAAGTTGCTGAGTCTGGCCTCAAATTTGAGATCCTCCTGCCTCCGCTTCCTGAGTCCCTAGGATTATAGGCATGTGCCACCAAGACCAGCTCCCTCAGTGTTTATTTATTTATTTTTGTCATCTGGGCAGCCCTCACCAAACATTTGTAACTTAGAACTTGCATCATTCCTGTTAAGATTCACCTGCTTGATATGGCCTATCCTTCCTAATCTGTCAATCTCCCTCAGCCTTCAATTTAGCAGAGTGTCTGCCACTGATATGGGACCATATCTCCTTCTATACCCTCACTCTAATCAGTGATGGAAACGATGAGAATAGAACTTCATGTTAAACCACTGAAAATCACGCTGGGGATAGCAAGTTCTTTTCCAATAAGGCTAATAGTTACAGTTTATTGAATACTTACATATTATATATATATATATATATATATATTTAATTTATATATATGCATTACATATAGGTTAACTTGTTTGATCATTACAACCATCCTCAAAATTAGTTAATACAGTCTCTAGTTTAAGATCTATGAATTGAAATTCAGAGAGAGGAACTCTAACTGGTCACCCTGTTCCTAAGTGGATTTCTGCTCCAGACTGGGATTCTGCAACCCTGATCTACAGAAATCTGCCACCAGGTGGCAGTCGAGTCAGCGGGCCCAGGAAGAACCGCTAGTTTTGAGATCCGAAATTCGCTGCAAAAATGCATTTTTTTCCTTATAAAAGCAGCCATAACTTTTATTGACATGACTAAAACTAGATTTTCAATAAAATAAACATTAACCAGACAGGAACATTCCTCAGGGTAAAATATAATAAAATAAACAGACCTTTGAACTTGGACCTTTCCACTTAGAATTCATCAATAGAATCCCTTTGAGGAAAATCGCTCTTTTTGGAACTCACCCACACTAGGATGATGCCCCTGATTTTCTGCCTACTCTGTGCCACCTCTGTCCCCTGCAGTAGCACACTCCTTGCAGTGAAAGAGGTTGTGTCCTCCACTGGGACAGCATATCAGCATCTGGAGCAAAGGGTGTAGACAGTGGCACCTTGGTGGGTAGGGAAAGCCCTCCAAGAGATATGGATGTGCCCATCCGTGGGAACATTCCTAGTTTTGGAGAGAATCCCCAATCATCATGCACCAGCCACCCTTCCTGCCAGCAAAGGCATGCCTCTTACTCTCTAAACCAAGTGCTTGCAAACCTGTCCCTTGTCTTCATTCTACCAGTCATACATTGATATTTTTCTGCCTTTTAAATGCATATATTTTGACAAAAGAACCAGGCATGGTGGTGTGGGCCTGTGGTCCCAGATACTCGGGGGGGCTGCGGTAGGAGGATCACTTGAGCCTGGGAGTGTAGCTCAGGTGTTGGAGGCCAGCCCAGGCGATACAGCAAGACCCTACATCAAAAATAAAGGGGGCATCCAGGTAAAACGGCACAAGCCTGGAATCCTCGGGAGACTGAGGCATGTAGATGGCAAGTTTGAGGCAAGCCTGGGCAACCTGGTGATACCCTGCCTCAAAGTTAAAAAATAAAAAGGAGTAGCTCAATAATAGAGTACTCCCAGAGCACTGCCAAATAAATAAATAAATAGGCCTGGGGTGTAATTCAGTGGTACAGTGCTTGCCTCACATCACCAACCCCTGAGCCTGATCCTCAGCGGTGAGGGTTGGAGTCAGAGTTTTCTTCTTTAAACTTCCCTCTTTCTTTTTTTCTTACTTTTTTTTTTTTTTGGGCACTGGAGATTGAACTCAGGGGCACTCCACCACTGAGCCACATCCCCAGCCTTTATTTAGAGACAGGGTCTCACTGAGTTGCTCAGTGCCTGGCTGTTGCTGTGGCTGACTTTGAACTTGCGATCCTCCTGCCTCAGCCTACCACTGGGATTACAGGCATGCGCCACCATGCCCAGCTCCCCCTTTCTTTTTAACTTGAGGTTTAGCTTGCTGATCTTTCCCTCTTGGTTAGCAGCATCTTTTTCAAACCATCTGCACATACATTTGAATTATTGAACTGCATTATATTTCAACAGAAATAGAAGATAAAAAGGACTTTCTCAATATTCCACCACACATCAGTCCCACCTGGATGGTCCAGTGTTTCATTCCAACCCACTCCTACCAGTGTCCTTCCCAATGCCCTGTCTTCATGCTCCCCACACAGAGGTAAATCCAGGACTGGAACTAGAATTAGGGACCTCCATGTGGGGCTAGCCCAGGAGAAGCAACCAGAAGTGGGCCTCTAGGCTGCTATCGGGAGATTCCAAAGTCAAGTTCAGGCCTGGCTTGATGTCTGGCTCCACCTTTTTCAAATCTTGTGACTTATATGTTCCCTTTGCTGAGCCTCAGATTCCTCAGGGCAAAGCAGGGATAAATCCAGCACTTGCTGGGCAGCACTGTCGTGTTAGATGCCGTCTGCCATGCCTGGCCAGTGTCCCTGGCGCCCTGTGCTGAGTGCTAATTAATGTTGGCTATTGTTCAATTAAGTAAGGGATCTGGGATCATGGAACATTATTGCTCATGGCCCATGAGATCATCGTCTAGATCTCTCAAATAACCAAATGTTTTGTTTTACCAGCTTGAATGAAAATAACGAATTATTTTTTAAGGTCCAAATAAGTGACTCCACGTTCCCCACATACTACTACTACTTTTTTTTTTTTTTTGTAGTTGTAGATGGACAGCATGCCTTTATTTTATTAATTTATTTTTATGTGGTGCTGAGGATGGAACCCAGGGCCTCACACATGCTAGGCAAGTGCTCTGCCACTCAGCTACAGCCCCAGCCCCCCTCATACTACTTCTTAACAAGTCCTCCCTGGGACTCCTCCCTCCCACAGCCAAACTAGAGACTCCTGGGTGTTTCCCAGGCCTGGTTACCTCACCTTTCTGAGAAGAAATAGGCCCAAAAGGCCTTTCTTCCCTGCCTGTGGCTGCCAATTAAGTAGCCTAGCAGTGTGAGGCTGTGTCCATTCAGGAAGTTATCAGGCCACTGAGACCCTCCTCCTAGGCCACATTTGTTTCTCAGGGTTTAGGATGGGGATGAGGACTTCTGTCCCTGCAGATTAGGATTGGCCTGGGTCCCAAGGAGCTCCTGGAACTTATGCACATGCAATAGTCACAAGCCAGGCACGGGCCAGCCCGTGCTACTCCTCCCTGCAGCCCAGAGGAGAAGCACCCAGGCTCTTGGCATCAGCTTGAAGCAGGAAGCTTCCCCTCACTGCAGCTGCCAGCAGAAGTAAAATGGCACCCAGTGGCACAGGGAGCCTCTCCTGCACCTACCCAGGACAGATCCTTCCCCGTGGCCAGGGCAGTTCCAAGTCTGAAGCCGTAGAACATTCTTCCTCCCCAGTCCCAAGGGCACTCATTTTCTGCCTTGGATCCCTTGCTCACCAGGGCCTCCCATTTCCTTCAGGAGAAACTAGCCCTCTGTTGTCCCTATATTCAGATGAGAGAACTGGGGCCCCAGAGAGGAAAGGTGACTTGTTAAGTACATGAAGCTGGGAGTGAGGCCACATGTCCTGACACCCAATTTAGAGCTTTTCCTCAAATCACAGTGGGCCCAGATTAGAATGGTGAGATTGGGAGGAAGGGGCAGGCAAGGGCAGATGTCAGAACAGGTCAGCCAAGTCAGGGCACCAGGAGAGCTGGGCGGGGAAGTTGAGTCTGCAGTTAATAAAGGTAGAAGTGAAGGAGGGGCCCACAGGATGCCAGATTCTCATTTTTAATGGGAACTTCCCTGACGAGCTGTGCAATTAGATACTTAATGAATCAGAAATGCTTTTTTGAGGATTTGAAAGAAATACCCAGTGCTGGCCTATGAACTGTAGGGCTATTGAAAACCTAAAATCCAAACCATAAAGTCTGAGGGCTGTGAATCCCATTCATTCGCATGTGAGCTGCCATTAATTTGTAGATTCCCGTTTGGGTCCCTAATTAGGCGTACATAAAATTAAATTAACTAATTAGTGCAAATGTCTGCATCTACTCTCAGGACAATTACTCAAGGAGGGAGCAGGGAGGGCCTAGGAACTTTGAGGTCATATTCTTCTTTTCCCAGTCAGCTGGGTAAAGCACAGACAGACATGAACACCATGGCATCGCCCCAGGATCCCCTCGCAGACAGAGGGGTCCATGCTGAGTAGTTGGAAACCAAAGTCCCTATTTGTCCTGGCCTTGGCCTGGTCTCTTCCTGCTAGAAACCTTAGGCCCTTCCCAAGGATGCTCTTTCCTCACTGAATCCAGGGGCAGCTGAGAACTGGCGTGGATTTGCTGGGTACAGGTGAGTGTTGGGAAATGAACTCCATCTTAGAGTATCTCCAGATGGCAGAGAGGGCCACCCAGCCCTGGGAGCACATGGGACCTGCAGCAAGAGTCTAGCAAAGCAGCTGTCGTGCTAGGAGGGGCTCTCTTTCTACTTTGCTGTGATTTGAATCTTAAATGTCCCTTAAAGGCCCATAGACCAAAGGTGAAGGCTCGGTGAGGTTTTTAGATACTTTTAGAATTCGGTTGCCAGCCTGTGGCAGTCTTGGAAGGTGGTAGGATCTTGAAGAGGTGGGGCCTAGTGGAAGGGAGTTAGGTCACTGGGACCTTGAAAGAACCTTGAAAGGGATGGTGGGGCTCTGGCTCCTTCCTCTCTTTGCCTTCAGCTGCCTTGGTGAAGGGACCTCTTCCCCCAAGTGCCCCCCATGACATGCCATCACAGGCCCAGAACAATGGAGGGAAGCAAGCGGCTGTGGACTAAAACTCTGGAACTGTGAACCAAAGTAAATCTTCCTTCCTTATAAGCTATTTATCTCAGGTGTTTGTCACAGGATGGAAAGTTGACTAACACCCAGCCTAAGGCAGTGAATCTCAAAGTGGGGTATCTGGATCAGCAGAGTCAGCACAGGGTCTTTTTAGAGGGGTGAATCCTCAGCCCACCCTGGCCTGCAGAACCAGGACCTCTAGGTGGGCCCAGCACTGTGTTCACCAAGCGCCCCAGATGATGCTGCCACAGGCTCCAGTGGGAGAAGCCCCATGCTGGGGCACGCTGGGGCTGTGGAAGTCTTGTGCCTAAGAGTGTGAACTTTCTAAGACTCTGTCTCAAAATAAAAAAAAAATAAAAAGGACTAGGGCTCAGCTCAATGTGGGAACACCCGTGGGTTCAATCCCCAGCATCAATAAGTAAATACATGAATAAAAGAGCTCCCATTTTTTTTCTTTGTGTGTGTGTGTGTGTTTTAGTTATTGATGGATCTTTATTTTATTCATTTATTTATATGTGGTTCTGAGAATCCAACCCAGTGCCTCACACATGCCAGGCAAATGCTCTACCACTGAGCCCCAGCCCCAGCCGCTCCCAGTTGTTTTGATGATCTGCCAAGCTTGGGGATTTCTGAGTTCACCTCTCTAAATCTCCATTTTCTGACCTATATAAAAAGAATAATAGCATCTATCCCATGGGGTTGTTGTGGGATTAAGTAAAACAGGTACAGCACTTGGCATCCCTGCATAGCAGTTGAGAGGGAGAAGTTCCCTGGGGTGTGGCATGGGGATGCTGAAAGGGCTGGGTCATCCCCACATTTTTATGATCCGCCGCTTTTCACTTGTGGGCAAGGGACTTTTGTTCCCACTTCTCTCTTCTCTCAGGGAGTCTGACTGCAGATCCAGGTGCTACTGGCAATCTGTGGGAAGGTTCTCTAGAAGAGGAGCTTCAAGTTGTCCCCCCCCCCCAGTGACATTCTGTCACCCCAGAGGCCTGGGGGTGTGGCAGCAGGCTCTCCCCTGTGCCCAAAAAGGAAACTCTACCACTGTGGATTCAAAATGTAAGTCAAAAGGAGAAAGAGGACAGGCGTGAAATAGCACCTTGGAACTGGGAGATGGGAGTGAACACTATCATCGCCTACATTTTACAAATGAAGAAGACGAGGTTCACCTGCTCCAGAGCCCATGTTCTTAGCCTTACCCTTGTGGCTTTCAAACTCTGTTCTGTGGAACCCAGGGCTTGCCTGTCATTTCAGGGGTCACTATGGGAAGTGGGGAAGAGTCTCCTGGTCCCCTTTCACCTCCTGCCTCCTCTTCAGCTGGAGTGTAACCTTAACCTAGTTTAGGCCTTCAAAGAAAATTCTTCTGCGATTCCCTATATTTAAAAACAGAATTGAAAAATCACTGCTCTGCACAATTCATCTTCTGCCTGAAGTCTAGACAATCCTAGACTCAGTGTCACCAGATCTGAACATGAGGTTCTCTGGGCCCCAGGTTTAACTGAGGAATTATTATGAAAGGCATTTGCCATCCAAGTAAGCAATCATGAGACAGAATTCCTTCACATCTTGAATTTTAAAAAGATTTTTTTCCCCCAGTGTGAGAGATTGAACCCAGAGCCTCACACATGCTAGGCAAATGCTGAGAAACTGATGTGACTCCATTTTTGAGAAAACAGCTTGGACCTCAAGGCCTGTCCAGAGGGAGGGGGCGTGACCCTAGTCCTTGGAAAAACCCACAGAAGGCTCCTAGGCACATAGCCATCTTGCTGAGTTGTTTAACAGGAGGGATCTGCAGTGCCAGGTGTCCCGGACTCAGTTAGACTCAGTTATGCTAGGTGAGGACCCAGAGCAACCCCCTAGCAACCACCAATCAGCATGAGACAGAGAAAATATCTGAAATGCCAGGTGACCCTCCCAGTAGTTTCAGTGATTGATAACATGATTAGGCCACCCTGCAGTTTAGTGTAGACACTCTTGCAACCCCTGGAGGCCTAAACCAATCAGTTCAAATGTATCCACCTTTTGAAGTAAACAATCACCCTTACCCAACTCATTCCCTCCAGTGAATATGCTAATCAATGTTAAGAGTTGTTGTTTGATTTTCCCGCAGTATGAATTGATTTGCTGTGTGACATTGTGACGCATAGAGTATCCCCCAAAACCCTATAAATCCTTACTGAACTAAGGGTCAGGACTCACTCCTCAGGACCGCTGTGTAGGAAATGGTTGTGAGTCCAGGCTGGAGCTTGCAATAAAGACTCTAGTGTTTTTGCATCAGATTCGGCTCCTGGAGGTCTATTGGGGTCCCACGAATCTGGCATTACAGTGCCTTACCACTGGGCTACGTCCCCAGCCCAAAGAAAGTTTTTCAAGAGCTAGGTCCACAAATCTTGGATTCCACAGGCAGATCAAGCATAGAAAAAGGATTTAGAATGTGGGCACAGAAGATGGATTGCAAAGAGAGTTCCTTGGCAAGATCTGTGGCCATGCTGCCTCTCTGTCCACCTCAAGTGGGAAGCAAGGGGGGCTGCTATCGACTGCACCTGAAACCTAGTGGAAAAGCCTCTGTAAGGCTACTCGGAGAACTCACCAAATGTTTCAGTTACCTATTGCAGCAAGAGAAACCACTAGAAAGTTAGTTCCTTAAAACAACAATAAGCATTGATTTGTTCACACAGTTTTGCAATTTAGGCCAGCCTCCATGGAACAATTTGTCTCTGTTTCACATGGTGTCGGCTCCAAAATGGCTCACTCACATTTTGGCTGGAAGGTCAGCTGGGACTATTGGCTGAGGGGCTTGATTCTTCCAATGTGGCCCCTGGGGCTTCCTCATAGCATAGAGGCTGAGTTCCAACAGGGAGAGAGGCGAAGCTGCCATAGTTACTTCTACTACAAGCAGTTGGTTAGACAGTCACAAGCTAGCTCAGATTCAGGGGGGGTGGAGTAATCAACTCCACATCTCCATAGCTGAGTGGCATGCCTATCAAGAGAGGAAAGGAATCCATGGCAGCCATCTTTGGAAATAGTGACTGGACCTCTGGAGTTGGGGGGATGCACGAGGGCCTGGGGTCTGAGTCCCTTCGCCCATGTCTGATAGAAAAATGAACTGACTTGGGGCTTTGGGGCTTTTGGAGCATAGAACTTTCTGGTATCTTAGGATTATCCCAGACTTCATTGGAACAAAGAGTAGTATGAATATTTCTCAGGCATCAAAAAGTGGGCCAATGGGCTGGGGCTGGGGCTCAGTGGTAGAGCGCTCGCCTAGCATGCATGAGGCACTGGGTTCGATCCTCAGCACCACATAAAGATAAAAAATAAAGAGATTGTGTCCACCTAAAACTAAAAAATAAATGTTTAAAAAAAAAAAAGTGGGCCAAGCAGAAGAGCAAGCCTGAGGGGTTCCAAGAGCAAGCAATTGGAAGTAAAGATGTCACAAGTGACCATCCACAATACAGATGTGGAGAAAGATCCTAAGGATAGGAGTCTGAGCAAGCCACAAAGAACCCACAGCAGAAAGTTTTTGTTCTCTGCCAACCAGAGAGTGCAAAGTCATTGGGCCAAGTAGCAAGTGACAGCCCCTTATCTCATCTCCTGCTCTTCCTCTCACCTGGTCTGATGAAAACAGTGCTGTGGATTGGGCTGGAGGAGGAAGCCAACCTACCACCTCACAGACAGCAGCACCTATGCCTGGGAGCAACACTGGCTGACACAAAGGGGTGTTTTAGTCAGATTTTCTGCTGCTGTAACTAAAAGACCCAACCAGCACAACTGTAGAGAAGGAGAAGTTTATTTGAGGGCTCACGGTTCCATTCCTTGGGGTTCAAGGTAAGGCAGAACATCTTGGCAGAAGAGTGTGGCAGAGGGAAGCAGCTCACATGACGATCAGAAAGCAGAGAGAGATTCCACTCTCCAGACACAAAATAGCCACGCTGCACATGAGCCACTCCCTCCAGCCACATCCCACCTGCCTCCAGTCACCACTCAGTTAATCCCTTCAGGTACTAATTAACTGATTAGGTTAATGTTACAACCCAATCATTTCTCCTCCAAACCTTCTTGCATTGTCTCACACGTGAGCTTTTGGAGGACACCACACATCCAAACCATAAAAGGGTGAGGGCAAGGCTTTCTTTCAAATTAAAATCAAAGAGGGACTAATTTAAACTATTGAGTTGAGATGGTCCTTCCAATTAAAGTGACCAGAAGGCTCTCTGTGACCTAAAACTGGGTGGAAAACAATCTCGAGGCCTGTAGAGTTTTCAACCTGTAACAGAAGAAAAACTTTCCCCCTCAAAAGTATTTAAAAGGGTAGGGGAAGACAAAAATAAAAATCTTTGATTTGGTCACAAACCACACTTCTTCATCATACAGATACCATGGAGAATCTCAGACCCAGGTTTGTGCCTGGTCTCTCCAGGGCTGGAAGGCTGCCACTGCCCCAAGTAGTCCAAAGGCCATGGTGTGAAACAGGCACCACTATGTGGCCTTTCCTAGCTGGGAAGAGAGAGATTGAGCAGAAAGTTCAGCCAGATCCTGAGAAAGACTTTAAAGATGGAAAAGATTTTAATTTCCCAGGAGAGTCTCAAGACCATCCGAGAGAACCAATCCCCAATCCCCAGTCTTTGTGGAGCGCTCACCCTGGCCTGAGCTCTCTTCCACCTGTCTGCCTCGGGTCCTGGATCTGGGAATGACTGCGCATCTCCATCACATCTTTGGTTATTTCCACCCACAGGCCAATATATTAATATTTCCTGGATTCCTTGGCTGCTATTTTGACAGGTGTGGTTATGGGGGCAAGCAGATTGAAGGTAGCGAATAGTGAGGAAAAGCCAGATATGTTAATAAAATACAACCCAGATTTTCTATGTCTAGTCACGAGAGCAGAATCTCTGGTGGAGAGAGGCTAACTGAACCATATGGCTTCTAATTTGGAGTTGGAACTTTATTCTTTGCCTAAGAGTCTGTCTCAGCTGCTTCTTCCTCCCATTCACTGCTTCCCCTGCTGATGCTCCGTCCCAAGAGTGAATATCTAACCTTTCTCTTATGATCTCTATAGTTGAGACGAGGTTAGCTCACTTAAGGTGTTACCAAAGCTTAGGACACACAACCGAAAAATGAACACAGGGGTGATGTGAAAGTGGCACTCTGGCTCACATGGCAGGGTTTAACTTGCGGCTGGCTCTGGACTTCCTAACTCCATGGCTGGACACTAGGTGGGCCCCCTCCCCAAGGAAGACCTAGGTCAGGACGGCAAAGCTGGTAGAAAGAAATGGAGTCCCCAATCCTTTCTGCCCAGGACCTCATTTAAGGACCTAGTGTCTTAGATAAAGGACCTTCTCTGCCCCAGGGATTAGCCCCGGGAACGACATCTTTTCATGAAAGTCCTGGATTTGGGCTGTCCTGTCCTCACTGAGGATTCCTGGATGGACTTCTATGGTATAATATGAAACATATTTGATTTTTGTTCAGATTCCTTTCCCAGGGTACCTAAAGCCCACTCAATTTCCTGAGTGATAGTGTCTTTTGCTATTCATAGTAAGTTCCTTTTGATCACACCTGAGTTTATGTTAATGAGATAGCTTAAGGAGGACCCCTAGACACCAGAAAACTGAAGGTTAGTAACTTCAGCTCCACCAGGAATGGGGGCTGGTGGGAAACTGGGGATCAAGCCATATAAAAACTCTTGAAAAACAAGATTTAATAAGCTTCCAGAGAGCTGGACACGTGGGGGGTGGGGCATACTGGGAGGGTAATGTACAGGGAGTAGAAGCTCCATACTGCTTTCCACAGACATTTCCCTATGTGCCGCTTCCTCTGGATGTCCGTCTGTATCCTTTATAATGTTTATAAACACTTTATAAACATAAGTGTTTCCCCAAGTTCTGTGAACCATCTTAGCAAATTAATCAAACCCATGGAAGGGCCAGGCATGGTGGTGCACACCTGGAATCCCAGCAATGTGGTAGGCTCAGAAAGGAGGATCACAAGTTGGAGGCCAACTTTGGTAAATTAGCAAGACACTGTTTCAAAAAAAAAAACAAAAACAAAAACAAAAACAAAAAACAATAAAAAAAGGGGCTGGGATATAGCTCAATGGTGCCCTGGGTTCAATCTCTAGAACTATTGTAGTTGGTATCTGAAGTGGGGACAGTCTTATAAGACTGAGCCTTTAACTTGTAGGATCTAACCCTATCTTCAGGTAGATAATATCAGAATGAAGTTAAACTGTAGGACTCCCAGTTGGTAAATTCTCTGCTGAAAAATTGCTTGCTATGTGAGGAAATCATATTTCTTTTCTTTTTCACAATGCTGGAGGTCAAACCCAGGGCCTCAAGCATGTCAGGCAATGGCTCTAACACTGAGCTACATCTTCAAATTCTATTTCAATACCATAACCCCACAATTGATAGAGCAGAGATTCATAAATCAAATTCAACAGTCAAACTTTTATCTAGATTTTGCTTAACTGGCTTTTTTTTCTTTCTTTCTTTCCCTTTTTGAGAAGGGTCTTGCTATGATGCCCAGATAGGCCTTGAATTCCTGGGCTCAAATGATCTTCCTCCCTCAGACTCTCAAGTAGCTGGACTGTGGGTATGTGCCACCTGCTAGATTATGCTTAACTTTTAAGTGGCTAATAAAATCTGCTGGGATTTTTCCAGTCATTAGTATTATACACCAAATATTTCTGCTTCATCTCCTGGCCACAGCGTGTGCTTTAAAGTTAGGTGTGGCCTTGTGTGGTGGTTCTAAAACATACACATGTTCTTTGGTCCTCCTCCAGTTTCCATCTGTATTATGGGCTGGAGTTGATGACTCATTTAGAAAAAATAGAACATGGCAGAAGGGATGGTGTCTGACTTCTGAGATTAGGTCATTAAGGTTCTATGACTTCTTTCTTGGGCTCCCTTTGGTTTACTCATTCCGTGGGAAGTCAGCTGCCATGTCGTGAGGACACTCAAGTGGCACTGTAGAGAGGTTCCTGTGGCAAGGAACCAAGGCCTCCTGTCAACAGCCAGTCTTAACTTGCCAGGCATGGTAGTGAACCACCTGGGAAGGGCTTTCAGTCCCAGTCAGGCTTCCACATGCCTGCTGCCCTGGTACCGTGACTGCAGCCTCATGTGACCTGGAGCCAGAATCACCAGTTAAGCCACATCCAGATTCCTGACCCTCAGAAACTGTGAAGGTCAGATATGCTTATTGCTATTGGGTTGTTACACAGCCAGAGGTAACTAATATACCTAGTGGCATGCTTTTTTGGCCTTGAAGGGTGGACAGAAGTATCATGTTGCTTTCCAGGAAAAAGCCTTAAGAACACGGTACAATTCATTGTGCTCTTTATCCAGCCATGTGGCTTCATCAGCCTGGCCCTGCAGTGAGGACCATGCCTGGGTCAGGGTCTCAGCAAGGAAAAGTTGATATGGGCAAAGAGGGAGATGAAGAGAGTTTAAGGAATGTATAGTTAGGCTCAGCAGAAACTAACAAGGGATGGTAGAACCCCCCCTGGGCCTGCAGTACCACCCTCAAGCCTGAAGGGCAGAGGAGGAAGCAGTTGCCAATCTGTAGAGAAATGCGACCACACTACCAACCACCGCCCTGCACAGAAGGTTCTGGGGAATAGACACCCCACCTGTCCTCTTGTAACCTCTGTTTACAGGTGACATTGAGGCAAGTTTAGAGTGCAAAGTTGAAGCTTTATTAAAGGACAGTAGACAAGACTTCTCCCCGGAGGAAGAAGGGGACCCAAGAAGTGGAATCCGTGGAAGGGCAAGATCTTCCCTCTTTTATAGCTAAGGTCTACTTTCAGTTTTCCTGCATTCCTGTCACATTCCTGTCCTTTGTTCTGTTATCTTGCAGTGATGGAATGTAGGTGGGAAGGCTCAAAGGCTGGGGGACAGGTGGGTTGGAAGGAGTAATCTGGGCAGGAAGGGCCTGGGGCGGCTTTTGGATTAGCATCTCCTTGTTTATTGGGAGTTGCTTCATTAATATTTCCTTGAGAAGGGGTACAGGCCTTGGGGACATTAACATTTCAATTTCCCCAAGTGCTGCTCTGGTTTCCTGGATTCCATTCTCAGGAAATAATGGCCTCCATTTGATTCATCTAACTTGAGATTAGACCCGATTTACCTAACTACACTAACTACCTATCTGTAAATATGGCTTCAAAAGGAAGTTTTTCTTAAAATGTCTGGACTGCTGAGGCCATTCGGAGGCTCTTCTGGAAAAGAGGTGGCTGGCAACCGTTTTCAACATTTTCACAGTGAAGTATTTTCTTCCTCATGAGGTCTGCTGGCCTACCCATCATGGCCTGCAGTCTAGGAAGTCTTGCTCATGAAGGTTGCAAACTCCCCACATCCTTTCCTAAGCGACTGAGGCCTCCTAGCCTACAGTAAATACCCGGGCACAGCCAGTCTCCGCCCGAGATTCAGTTAGAGGATTCGCACAAGACCTTCCCTTTAGAGCTGTTCTAACCCACTGTTAGGCTTTTAAAACTCAAAAGTCCTAACCAGAGAAGGGCTCATGAAATAGGGACTGAGCATACAGGATGAACAACTCAACGTGCAGAAGTTCTTGGAACATGCTTGCTCCCCAGAGAGGCTTGCCGAGTGAGGGTGTAATGCCAAATTCGTGGGACCCCAATAGACCTCCAGGAGCCGAATCTGATGCAAAAACACTAGAGTCTTTATTGCAAGCTCTAGCCTGGACTCACAGCCGTTTCCGACGCAGTGGTCCCAAGGAGTGAGCCCCAGTCCTTTGTCCAGTGAGATTTTTTTGGGGGGGATACTCTATGTGTCACAACATCACACAGCAAATCATCCCATACCGCGGGAAAATCAAACAACAACTCTTAACATTGATTAGCACATTCACTGGCGGGAACAAGTTGGGTAGGGGTGATTGGTTAGTACAAGGTGATTGGTTTAAGCCACGAGGGGAATATGTGCTAAACTACATGATTTCCCAACATGTTATCAACCACCACAAACTACTGGGAGGGTCATCTGGCATCCCAGTTATTTTCCCTGTCTCATGCTGATTGGTGGCTGCTAGGGGGTTGCTATGGGCCTTCACCTAGCCTAACTGAGTCAAGGACACCTGGCGCTGCAGATCTCTGCTGTTATTTGCAGACAAACAACTCAGCAGGGTGGATATGTGCCTAGGAGTGCTCTGTGGGTTTTTCCTAGGACAAGGGTCACGCCCCCTTCCTTGGACAGGCTTTGCTCTGAGGTAGAGGCTGGGTTTCTCAAAAAAGAAGTCACATCAGTTTCTCAGGGGTTTCACCTTTCATTTAGAGTCTTCTTGCTTGGCACCATGCCTGTAATCTCAGCTAGGGAGGCTGAGGCAAGAGGATCACAAGTTCAAAGCCAGCCTCAGCAAAAGCAAGGCACTAAGCAACTCAATGAGTCCCTGTCTCTAAATAAAATACAAAAATAGGGCTGGGAATGTGGCTTAGTGGCCCAGTGCTCCTGAGTTCAGTCCCCAGTACTAAAGAGATAAGTTTAAAAAAAAAAATAGAGTCTTCTTATTTTGGCAAGTGCCACCCAGACATGCTCTCCCTGAGACATCAGATAGGGCATAACCAATCAGAACACCAGAACTGAACAGATCCTTCTTCAGTAATAAGTATGGCTCTTGCCTAATAGATTGGCCCTGATATTTGTACCTATGAGGATCGATGGCTTTCTTTGCTGTCTGTACAGGAAATCCAACTCATAAAGTTAAAAGCAACTGCCAGCCAAAGCCTATATAGACCCTCTTTTCTATGTTAGAAGAAGATACCATGTTCTGTTCTGAGACATCCAATAATTGAAAGAGGCAGTTTACTCATCTAGACTCTGGGAATCCTGGCCAAAGTCACATTAAAATAATGACATGTCTGTGGAGCTGGGGGATTGGGTGAAAAGGTCCAAAGTAACTACCAAGGGATACTTAAATAGAAAAAATAGGGCTGGGGATATAACTCAGTGGTTGAGTGCTTGCCTAGCATGTGTGAGGCCCTGGGTTCAATCCCCACACTGCCAAAAAAAAAAAAAAAAAAAAGATCAAATAGGATAAATACAGCCCATCTTCTGCAAGCACCAATTTTTTTCGAAGTTTTAAGAAAGAAAACACATTTTTTTCTATAAACACATTATGAAACAGACTGTAAAATTCACATGGCTTTTAAATATAAATTGCAAATTTTCAAAGAAATTTTTAGCTTACAGCTGGCCTTTTTTGGGCTACAACCTCTTCTCACCCGCCCCCGCCCCCAGCTTGTATTCACGTGAGGGTGCTTTCCTGGCACAGCCAAAGAAGTAGGGGATGGAAAAGAGGATTGCAGGTGGTGGAGCTCCATAGATGAACCCTAAGACTAAAAGACAATGCAGGGCCCACCTCAGCCGGTTGTGTAAACACTTTCCCCTGCGTAGGAGCTGATGTCTTACTGTGAGCTTTTGTGGCAAGTTCATAGAGAGCCATCCAGGCAAATGGCTTAAGAGGATTTCTTTATAAACTGTTTAAAGATAGTCTTCAGTATCCCTGATACCCTTTCTATAACAATTCACATAATTCCTGCTTGATTTTAGATCCCAGTTAAAACCTGCCTCCGCAGAAGAATTAGTTAGAATGCTTTGTCTTATTGGACAATGAAAATTAGGCAACTTATTGTGTTTCTTTCTGCTTCATTGCCAGACATCCTAGAACCAAACTTCCCGGTCTTGTAATATGTTCAGCTCTGGTGCCAGAAAATGCCTGTTCCTTTTGCCACCTTCAGATGAACTCCACCCCTAGAAGTCAAGTCCTGATGTGGATTTTAAACAGCCACCTCAGAATGCAAGCAGGGCATGAATTTTATTATAAATATTTTTCAATCAACTTTTAAAAGAATATTATCAATTTATAGCCAAAATTCACACACAGGACCAAAAGTTATTAAAAGACAAGTCAAGCACTAAAGAGGAACACCTGCTTGATTTTTTTTTTAAGGACTATCAGCCAGGCTGATATTTTATATATTATATAAAATATTATATATGTTATATATACTCACACACACACACACACACACACACCCGGTGTGCCAATTGGGAGTCTGAGTTGGGGGGGGGGAATCATCTGAGCCCCAAGGTCAAGACTAGCCTGGGTAACATTAAAAGAAAAAAATTAAAAACTATGAAAATTCACATTGTTTTGCTATTATAAAAAAAACGCTGCAGTGAATACTTATATGTACAATTTTCTCATCAGTTCTTTAATATATATTTCTAGGAGTGAAATTCCAGCCCATTGGGCACAGTGGCACACTCCTATACTTCCAGAGGCTCATTCGGGAGGCTGAGGCAGGAGGATCTAGAGTTCAAAGCCAGCCTTAGCAACAGCAAGGCGCTAAACAACTGAGACCCTGTCTCTAAAACAAAATACAAAATAGGGCTGGGATGTGGCTCAGTGGTTGAGTGCCCTGAGTTCAATCCTCGTAACCCCATTCCCCCCAAAAAAGAAAGAAATTCTTGCCCAATATGATGTATTTGTTTCCAAGAGCTAATTTGGTTGCGCTGTCTCTTATACACAGTGGTAAGTGTGTGGATTCTGGAGAACCTGGGTTCAAATTCTGGTTCTATTACAGAGGACGATTAAAAGCAGCCTGTTGGCCTTCGGTTCACTTCAGGAGATATCGGTAAACCCAACCAGTGGTGTACTCAGGAAAAAAAAAATAGAAGAGTACAAAGCAACATAAAAACCAGAAAGCAGAAAACAAAAATGAAATAAGGAAATCCAAATACAACCCTTATGAAAATAAACATAGATGAGTTAAACTTGCTTGGTAAAAGACAATGAGTCTCAAATTGCCAAAAGTCAAGCAAGAGACCCCAGACAGCCTGGCCTTCAGCTAGTTAACCCTTTGTCCTGGAACCTGGTCACCACGCCCAACTTACCCATGATATCACTGCTCTTTTCTTGGTGACCAAGGTCATCTAGGTGGTAATTAAATCCAATAGAGTTTGTTCAGCCCTTGTTTTTCTTAATCTCTTGGAAATATGTGATACTGTCAGCTACAAATATTTCAGGAGGGGAGAGGCGCATGCTCAGAGGCCAGAGAACAAGCCACTGTCAAGATGGAGGAAGTCAGTGGAGGCTCCCAAGGAGCTAACCCAGGTTCTTCCCTTGGCTTCTGTTGAGCTGTTTTCTCTGGTTTTCTTCCTTCCTCTCTGGCTACTCCTCCTCTGGAGTTTTTTTCCTTTGCCCATTCCTGAAACGTTGGCAATTTTCTCAGGGATCCATTCTATTGCCTTCTCTTCTCCCTCCGTGTGTTCTTTCAACCATTCCCAAAGTGTCAATTATAACCCCGAGGCTAATGGACCCCACATCTAGAATCCAGCCCAGGCCTCTCTCCTGGATTCCAGATCCAACTGCATTTAGGAGATTTCCATTTAGGAAGTTCGTAGGAATCTCAAAGACAATGTTATCCAATTGAGCTCATAATTTTCTCTGCATCTTTCTCCTGTTCCTAGACAATGGCACTACCCAGTTGCTAAAGTCAGAAGCCAGGGAGCCAGCTTTGATTCCCCTCTCCCAAGCCACCCACATCACATGAATCAGCCTCTCCTAAATAGATACTTCAAGTCTATTTGCTTCTTTATATCCTCACCACCAACTCTCTTTTTTAGCCCACCACCCTTTCCTGTTTGGGCTATTGAATAGCTTCCTAAATGGCCTCCGCGCTTTTAATCATGACAAACTCCAATCCAATATCCACTGGGCTCCAGAATTTTTTTTCTTTAGCAAAAACAACAACAACTTGACCATGACACTCTCATGCTTAAAATCCCTCAGCTGCAAAGGCCCTGGGTGAGCTTCCACTGAATCTCTTTCATCTCCAGTGTGCCTCGCTCTCTCACAGTCAGGCCTCTGAACATGCTGTTCTCTCTGCTCCCTGGCCACGTGCTTCCTTATCACCACACATTGCTTTTCTCTGCCACTTATGACAAGTGTTGAAATTTCATCATGTCTTCTTTCCCTGTTAGATCACAAGGCTCATGAAGATGACAACCGTGCCAGTCTTTTCCATCACCACATATGCTATCACCTAGCACTGCCCAGCAATCATTAGGTGCCCAATAAATGGTTATAGAATACATAGACAGATGTACAATGATGTGCCCCTTTTCACATTGCTTATGATGACAAGAAAAAGGAAAAAGAACAGAGGAAAGGAGCCTGGAAACTGCATAATTTTCTGAGAGGATAGGTTGAATAAAGAAAGCATGGCTCTTCATGTTTTGAACTACTCATGCAATCCAGTCATAGGAATATCATAGAAAAAAAGTAGTAAACAATATATGAAAACATGCTTCTCATATATGGCTAAAGGAAAACAACAGTATCTTTCTGGGTGTGGTGGCACACACCTGTGATTCCAGTGACTTAGGAGGCTAAAGCAGGAGGATTGCAAGTTTGAGGCCAGCCTCAGCAGAACCCAAAAGTTTAGGGCCAGCTTGGGCAATGTAGCAAGAAAAGAGCAGACCTGTAGTCTTTCCAAAAAATATTTAACAAATGTAACTAAGCCCTAGATTGTGAGATCCTGTCCCAAAATAAAAATAAAAGAGCTGGGGATATAGCCCATGGATAGAGTGCCCCTAGGCTCAATCCTCAGTACCAAAAAAAAAAAAAAAAAAAAAAAGAAAGAAAGAAAAAATGATATCTTATATGTATATTTATATAGTCTGATCATGGGCTAGGGTAGAGCTCAGTGGCAGAATGCTTGCCCAGCATATAAGACCCTGAGTTTGATTCCCTGCACCATAAAAGTTCTGTAGTCTGATCATATTTTTGCTCTTGTGCGTTTTTTTTTTTTTTTTAATGGTGAAAAACCATATATTTAGAATTAGCCAGCTGGACTCAGTTTAGATGATCCCAGTTTTTTTGGCCACATGCTTTTGTGTTTTTAATTTTCCTTAGAATTCTTCATCTTGTCTTTCTTCCTCTCTATTTATTTTGCTCTTTTTCTTTGCGTGTTTTCATCATATTTTATGAAAGACACATCTTCTTCCATTTTATTGATGATGTCAAACCATCTTCCAACATTCTCTGCCTGTAACCTGTAGTAGTCTGCATTTTCAGGGATTTTCTTCCTTCCTCTTGTTCTTTGGGGCAGGGAGGGCAGGTAGGGAGGATTTGTCCTTTCTCAACAGCATTTTTTTTTTCCTATGGGCTTCTTCTCCCCCTTCTTTCTTTTTACTCACATGAAATAAATGAAACAAAGTCGTTCTTCATTATCTGCTCAGGAAATAATACCATTCTTTTCCTGGAGTAACAGCTTGAAAGGAGATTGGCATGAATGGTTCTCTGTCAAATTCTGAACTCTACAGGACTCAGGTACAATTTTGAAACTGAGGTGACAACTTCTATGACAACTTCTACCCAGCTTGTTAATTCTGTGATCCTTTATGGTAGTCCCTTTCCATTAGGGAAAGGAAATAGGGCTTCTAAGGGATATGGCCGATTCTGGATCTGTGTAGGAAATGCACACGATAAACCTGAATATCTAATAGTGGATAGTAAGGATTGTGCATCAGAGGACTCAGGAACCAACTTGGAGGTCTTCCATTGACCAATTATGGATAATCTGATCATCAGTGAGGATAATTGCAATGTATGTGAAATGTGAAAACACATCAAATAATTAAATTCCTTAATTCATTAATTCATAATTGGTTTCTGTGCAAGGATGCTAGAAACTATGCATTTTGAAGACTGATCAACAAAGGTAAGAAATCAAGCATTTATGTGGTCCTTCCTGTATAAACTATCAGTGAGAAACCACATACTATTTGCGGGAAAATTTCTCTTCATAGAAGTATTATAGTTCACACATGAAAACAGGAGAGAAGGGGAACTGTTTTGCAACCCCTCATATAATGACCTAGGCTTTGATCACAAGGACTACCAATATTGGCCTGGGGCATAGCTCAGCGGCGCAGCACTGGCCTAGCATTGTACAAGGCCCCAGGTTTGATCCCTGGCACTGCCAAAAAAAAGCTGTATCACAAGAAAAGCCACACGTGGTGGCTCCTTCTTGAACCCAGAAGTTTAGGGCCAGCTTGGGTAACGTAGCAAGAAAACATCATGCCTGTAGTCTTTCCAAAAAATATTTAACAAACGTAACCAAGCCCTAGATTCAACTGCCACTTTACTGAAAATTCAGAGGGTAAAGGACATGCTAAACATTTTAGCACCAGGATACAATCGTCAAAATCCAGACTGTGGGAAACTCTACAGAACAACTTGCTCTCTTCCACAAATAATTTACCCGGGGGTGGGGGCGGTGGTGGGTGGGTGGGAATGAAGTGGACAATTTAAGAATTATAATATTTTATAAAATAATTGAATGACTTGAGCACTTCTGGATTTCTTATGATTTAAAAAAATTAAAAGCTGGGAGTGTAGCTCAATAGCCCAGCATCCAAGAGGCCCAGGGTTTGATCCCCGGCACTGGGGGGAAAAAATAATTCTAACTATTGAGATGATAATGATATTGTGTTAAAATGGAGGAAAAAGTCTTTAAAGATACCTGCTAAAATATTTACAGATTGTGGGAAGCCATTCTCGCACGTGATTGGGCACCTCCCTGACTGGGTGTGAGTCGTTCTGTTCAGGCTAAACTGTGTCAGAACTAATCCCTACCCTTTCTAGGTGTGAGAGCCCATCCCTGTGGGGCTGTAACTGACCATTGACCCTGAGACCAATCACTGACCCTGACCTTGGAATGCTGTCCCCCTCGGACCTTCATTGGATGGAATTTTCCCCTGAATTTCTGTTCCCCAATAAAAGGCCATTCTCTGGCATGCTCGCTCTCTCTCTCTCTCTCTCTCTCTCTCTCCTGCTAGTCTTGTGTAAGCCTCGCTGCCCCACCGGGTGGCTTGAGGCAGGAGCCAGAGGGGGGCCGTCTCAGACCCGGTCAAAGGAAAAGGTAAATTGAGTTTATGTGTGCTTATTTTGATCTCACTAGTTAACTTCTATGCTTAGAACCTCTAGTGTGAAGCTAGCGTGCTGGTTGCGCGGCTGAACAGATGATGTAATATGATATTTACAATCTGTTTCAAGACTGGATAGGGGATAGTAAATGGAATATAAAACAAACAAGGTGGGCCTTGAGTTGATAATTGTTGAAGGAGGCAATGGGAATACACGTTCATTAGACCATTCTGTGAATTTTGTATATATGATGTTCTCTATAATAGAAAACTTTAAAAATTGCAATTTCAAAAATTTCAGTGAACTAAACCTCCAAGACTACACTCCCCTAGACACTGTTCCTGTCCTTACTACTTTGGAATCCTCCTCTCTCACCATGATCTAGAAGGGGGTCCCATTACCCACCATTGTGTTTTTCAGTCAGCATTTCAATTACCTTGAAAATCCTTTGCATCTCCCATAAAAGAAAGAAATATGGTGTTGTGGTTCTATCTTTGTAGAGTGATTTGTTGGGGATGCAAATCAAGTCAAGATGGCCCCTGGCACTTTGCCAGGAGGAGTGGTTTGTGAAGCAAGGCCAGCAAGCCATTAAGATGATGGGGATTCCTTATTGGCTGACTGCTGTATCTAGATGATGTTAATTGAGTTAAGCTGTGTGTAATTAGTTGGGTATATGTACCTCTGCTGTCCCGCAGAGAAGCGGCTCCTGCTACTTTGAGTTCTCACTCAGTTCCCGCTTCAACCTTCAAGTTGCTTGTCACCTCTCGGTTATTTTGCCCAGCCGGACTACGGCAGTGATTCTTATGTGCATTAGGACTTGCTTAATATTTAGATAAACCTAAGGAAGATCCAAGGCCTTGGAATACTTTGTCCGCTTGTTTTACTGAACCTGACTTTTAGTACCTTACTGCCACTTTGCTGCTTTCCTGTGGACACCTATTGCCTTTCAATGTTGGGGTGGGCCAGGGTTCAGTCCTGAGCACTGGGACCTCTTTTTATTTTCTACCTTCTTAACATCCTAGTGAATTCATTGGCTTTACAGTGATGTCTATAAACTGGTGAGTCCCAGACTTATGTCTCTACTCCAGAATCAGACCCTGAACTCCAGAACCCTTTATCCTATTGCCTATGTGAGGTGTCCACTTGGGCATATAATAGGTTCTCCCAGTAAAATGTCTGAAACAGAATCACTGATTGCTGCCCTTGGCCAACTTGCTCCTCCCTTGATGTTTCCTCTAAGTGGCACCAGTTGTTCAAGCCAACAACTTCAGAGTCAGCTTTAATACATCTTTCTCACATCTCATGTTCTTTCTACCTTTAAAATAGATCCAGAGTCCAGTCACTTCTTACTACTTCCACCACTGCATAACCGGTGTCAAAGGCCAATATTCTTGGGCTTTTTTTTTTTTTTTTTTTTTTGGTGCTGGGGATTGTACCTGGAAGTGTTCTGTCTCTGAGAGATCCCCACTCATTTTATTTTATTTTAAGAAAGGGTTTGGCTAAGTTGCCCAGGCTGGCTTCAAACTTGTGACCCTCCTGTCTCAAACTCCCCAGTAGTTGGGATTTGCAGGTATGGGCCACCATGCTCAGTTGCCTGGATTTTTTTCAGTAGTTTTCCAAGTGGTCTCCTGGGTTTCCACTCTTCTCTCACTGACAATTACTTCTCAAATCTTGCAACCCAAATGAGCTCATGCCTGATCATGCTGCTCCTCTTCTCCAAATCTGCCCATGGTGCTCCATCTTGGAGTCAAATCCAAACTTCAAAGTGGTTTACAAAGTCCAGTGCCCCCCACCAACATGCCCTTTGCCCATGTCTTACTGTTAACTCCCCTGCCTTTGTTCAGTCCCAATGATTACTGTTGTTCCCTCGACACCCCACCATAAGACCTCTGCTTCCCCTCCTAGCCACCTTATCATCAGCTCC
Organism: Marmota monax; assembly: GCF_021218885.2. Lineage (NCBI taxonomy): Eukaryota > Metazoa > Chordata > Mammalia > Rodentia > Sciuridae > Marmota > Marmota monax. Next base: position 6,388,348 of record NW_026693473.1, on the reverse strand, counting down.
CATTGCTGTAAGCACATGCACTTCTCAGCGCTTCCTTTCCATTTACCTTGCCTAATTTTCTTCTATCACACTAGAACTGCTGTACTATACATCTCTGGTTTACTTTCTATTTTCTCTCCTGGAATGTAAACTCCTTGAGAACAGGAAAAAAAAATTTTTTTTTCACTGCTTTATTCCTCCTACCCAAAATAGTGCTTGACATGTGGAGAGAATCCCCAAAATAGTCACTGAATGGACAAATCAATGAAGGAAGGGGAAGAAGGTCTAAATGGAGATGGATAGGCACTGAACATTTCAGATGCCTGTCTAATCCTGGTAGTGAGTCAGGGATGGGCAGGGAATTGGACTGATTCCATGCTTATTTGCAAGTACAGCTGCTGTGATGTGGTATAATCTATGGAAAGGCCTGTGTTGCAAGGAACAAGGGATCCTCAGTCCAACAACCTCTGCAGAACTGAATCCTACCAACAATCACACAAGTGAGGAAGGAAGATGGTATCCTTCCTAGTTGAGCTTTAACATAACTGTGCCTTGTGAGAAACCCAGAGCCAGCACATCCTATTAAACTGGGCCTGGACTCTTATCCCACAGAAACTCTGAGATAATCAATGTGTTTTTCAGCCACTGAGCTTTGGGGTAATTTGCTATGCAGCAATAGTTGAGGCAGCATTGGTCTAGTGACTAGACCTTAAGTTGATTGAAAGCAGTTACTGTTTACTCAGCACTTGTCAGATGAACATTCTTTAAATGTCTGAATGACTTAGAGTTTTTAATCTTTTTCTGCGTCTGCATATATTTTAAGGGGAAGTTGGATAAAGCTCCACCAGGTGGCTGCTAGCCAGATGCTGCTTTAAATGTGATGTTTGTCTCTCAGCCGGGTCTCTCTGTTCCTAATCCACCATCCCTTGGAGAGAACCTCCCAGGGGTTGGAATAATGGGGAACAGTGAAGTTTTCCTAAACACATGATCACTTTCCACCCTGTGTAGGATGCATATTTCAGAGATAGGGATAAGCAGGGAGTGGGTAATTATTACCAGTAACAATGGCCCTTTGATTAGACATTTGAATGCTGCTTCTCTGAGAACACTAACCTGCAGTTAATAATCACAGGTTATTGTTGCAGATCAAGTTGATTGAATATTTCCCCTTCTACTGAGATGCACATCTCAGAAGGTGTTATCCATAAGGAACAATCTTCCTTTTCCAAATGAGGCAGATCAGGGACTTTTCTGGAGCCACTAATGAGACCAGCACCCAGGTCACCAGCACTCTCGTTTCAAATCCTAGACAAAGAACCTAATAAATACAAAAGGTTCAACTCATTAGCCATTGGGTCCAAGCATCTGAGTTTTGCGTGTGCACTTTGACACAGGCAATACTGATCGACCCTGAAACCCAGAGAATTATTTTCATCAGAAAGATGATTGAGACTCAAAGTAAAAATTCCTATTGTGCTAGCCAGAGACTCAGGGAGAACTGCTCAGCTCTGCCAAGTCATGCGGTCAGTGCCAGGCTAAAGGGAGAACTATAAAGCACGAGATGTAGACTCCCCTTTATAACCAGGCCTCTTCTAGGTAGGTATCATGAAAGCCCAGAGGAAAAGTCATGAGGTCAGAATCTTTTCATCAGACCCCACATTTTATATTCCAGGGAAGAATTTCTGCTCTCTATAGGATGTGTTCTGGGCCCTGGAGATTGGGAGAATGCAGCTGCTTGGCTTTTAAAACTCAAATTTGTATGCTTCTCTAGTAGATGATTGCTAGCAGTGCCAGGGCTGGACAAGCCTAGTTCTAATTTTTTTGAGGTGCAAAAAAAAAAAAAAAAAGAATAAAATAAAAGATTTTGAAGAAGGCAGCTTGGTGATGTATCCCCCAGTTGGGCTGAGCAGGGTGCTCTAGAATTATGGAAATAATTATGGAAATTAATTCTAGAGTACCTACCCTGCCTAACTGGAACTATGCAAGGGTGGGAGGTTGGCCTTGACCTGGGGCAAAATACATAGAGTTAAGAGGGGTTATCCATGGAAGAGAGCAGGTTAGTTAGAGGAGGTTTTAGTACAGTTAACAGCAAGGAATCCTTGGGTTCAGGGAGGCAGCTCTGTGAAGGGGGCTTCCATGAAGCTCAGACAGATGCTCTGCCAACAAGACAATTGAAGCTGGTGATTTAAAAGTGTTCCGAGGCTTCTTACAGATTGACCTTTTGTTTTGTTTTGGCCACCCTGTTTTTCACTAGGTCTATGTGTGAAGAGGTTCAGAAGTCCTCTTCTAATATTTGAGCTCTTCCTATGAAATTCTGGGGCTTCAAGAATGTGAAGACAAGTGTTTACTTACTTTTAAAATGATCTGGTAGTCTCTGGAATTCTATCTGGGCCCGATGATCATATGATTCATTCATTCACTCACTCATTCATTCATTCATTTGTTGAATACATAGTTGAGTCTAATGGACTGTAGGCCCATTATCTCCTGAGGACAAAACAAATATAAAGGGGCTTCAGGCATAGCTCAGAGGTAGAGGACTTGCCTAGTATGCTTAAAGCCCTAGGTTTGATTCCCAGCACTGCAGAAAAGTGAATTAAAAAAGAATTTATCTGGAGCTAAGGATGTAGTTCAGTGGTAAAGTACCTACTTAGCATGCACAAGGCTCTGGGTTTCAACTCCAGCACCAAAGAAAAACAAAAAAGAAAGAACCCATCTGTGTGTTCCTGAATGGTATTTTGGAATATAATAACACTATGAATCCTTTAGAACCCTAGTAAACTGGCTTGATCTGAAATGATGTCTGAGAGGAACATGGGTCAAGTAATAACTCTTCGAGAAATTCTTCTCACCCCTGACTGCCCATTAGAATGACTCAGAGACTTTGGAAAAGTTTCCATGTCTTAACTCAAGCCCAGCTCCATGAAGCTGGTAGCCCTGAAAGTGGAACATTTTATGGACAGCCAGTGGAAATGCCCATGTGCAGGCAGGGTCCCAGATCGTAGCTCTAGACTGTTCTAGATTAGAAGTAAACCTCATCTTTCAGAGAGCAAAGGTAAATTCACCAGGATGCTTGTACATACCAGAGGGACTTTCAGGCTAACCAGTAAGTTGGTCAATAGGTGTCAATTTCAAAAGTAAATTTCCAAAGTTCAAGTCACTTTTCCTATGGCTAGAAACCTTGAAGATGGTAAAAGCAAACCTTTATGTCCCAAAGCAGCTTTGAAGTTTAAAATGTAAAGCAAGCAGGCCGTGTCACCCTACAAAAGGGAACATTTGAAATTCCTGGACAGTATGTCAGAATTTCAAAGGGTAATAATAATAGGTGGAAGCTGACTGATGTCTAGAGTGCAGCAGGCAGTGAGGCTTAATAGGATCACAGTTACCCAAAACCTCCGGACCCTCTCTCTGTCTTCTTCATATGAAGTTGGAAGGCCAGCCACCTGCCTGACAAAAGAATCCTGTCTAGAACATCTCCGCTGGAGGACCAGCTAATCTCTGCTGGAATAGTTTTGGTAAAGAGGAACTTACTGTTTTCTGAGAATAGTCTGCACCACTTTAGTATAACTGGGTTAGTGTAAGAAATATATCCTTTATGTTGGGCTGAAAACACTGCATGTGTCCCATCAGTCCCAGTTCTGCCCTCTTCCAGTGTGGGAGCATCTGTGACATCCATATCCTTCCATGGCCCTCTTCTCTGGCCTGTGTCCCTGGTTTCTCTGATCATTCTTGGTGTAAGATGGTTTCCAGATACCTCACCACCTGGTTGCTCTCTCCGATCTGTCAGCGTGCTTCTTAAAATCTGACACCCAGAACTAAACACTGGGTATAAAATATCAGATATATCAAGCAGTGCTGGGGCAAGATTCAGACACAGAAGCTCCATGGAGTAGCTTCTCTGTAATTAGAAAGGAAGCCAGGCCCAGGCCGGGTCAGCCTGGGGACAGTGGCATGGGCTAAGAGGTCTATATTGGGTGACCAAAACCATGTGGTCAGAGAGGATGGATGAGATTTAGGACTAATTTGTAACCGATTTGACACAAATGCTACATTGTAATTTTAGTGCATCTATTCCTTTACTTTTCATTAGTAAAACATCTGGGAAATGTGTGGTCTGCTTAGTATGTAGTCTTTGTAGTAAGGAAAAGAGGGAGGTCACAGAAAAAAAGAAAAGAAAGTCAGGTAAGAGAGTGCTCCCCTTGCCCTAGGCAGAAACAGCTCCACTGCCCACTCTGAGTGCTGCTAGCTGAGAAGTCAGAGGCTCTGATGCCAAAAAGGGAATACCAGCTGAGGGTGGCCACACATGTTTATAATCCCAGAGACCCGGGAGGGGGAGAAAGGAGGACTGAAAGTTCAAAGTCAGCCTCAACAATTTAGCGAGGCCCTAAGCCATTTTGTGAGAACTTGTCTCAAAATAAAAAGGACTGGGATGTAATTCAGTGGTTAGGCAGCCCTGGGTTAAATCCCAAGTACTAAAAAAAAAAAAAAAATGGAATATAGGGCCAGTGGGTTGTCTTCAACCAAAAGCTGGTGGAATGGTGGAATACTGTGGAAGGCAGGGAGGGATGGAGAGCAATCATGGTGTTGCCATTGGTACCCTGCTCATGCCCAGCAGACTGGGAAGCTCAGTGTTCTCAGATAACACTCAGGAGGCAGAAGTAGTGTCCCAAATGTATTCTTCAAAAGCCATTCCCTCTGAGGAAGGGAGAGGACAGTACTCTCAGGTCCCTTGCCCATCTGCTTTTTGTCTTGTACCAGAGTCAGGGATTGCTTGTCTGGTAAGAGCCAAGTTCAGGGGGATTTCCAGGGGGAGCAGACCAGAGGCGGCTTTGCCCTTCAGAAGGTGAAGGCTGCTTGGCGCACTGGCATCTGAAGGTGAGGAGAAAAGCAAGGGCTCTGCTTCCTTGTGCTGGAGCCAGAAAGGGGAACGGTAATGCAGATGACGTAATCCCTCTGCTTGCTCAGGATCCCTGCAGTGGTGAGAATTTAACCTGGAGACTCTCCCACTGTCCTGAAGACGGCTGGTGTCTTGTAGCAGAACAGCTTCTGCGGAAAGCAGCTCAGGGGAGGGCCCAGGTCTCATGTGGTCACTGCGTGGGGACCATCCCACAGGAGGGCGCCTCTGAGCCTCTGTGTCTGCAGCCACCGGCTCTGTCATTTTGTTTAGACTCCAGAACAGTATAATAAAAGGCTTCCTGATTTTATGAATGATTGATGATCGATAAGGTAATTTGATCTTCTCCTAATTCCACTGTCTTCTTTAGAAATAATCTCTGAAATATGAAATAGAAGTGAGAAACATGACCTGAGGGCAGGAGTGGGGTGGTGAGGGGAAGTTGGTATTTTTTTTTTTTTTTGTCTAAAATATCTGAACACTCAAGTTTTCTCATGGCTTGCTTGACATATGAAATGAAGCGACATTATGGCTATTGGAAACAAATACATACCAAAGGGCTGGGGTTGTGGCTCAGAGGTAGAGTACTTGCCTAGCATGTGTGAGGCACTGGGTTCGATTCTCAGCACCACATATAAATAAATGAATAAAATAAAGGTCCATCAATAACTCAAAAATATTAAAAAAAATACACACAAAAGACTTCCATGAATGAATGTTTTCCTTTTAGGAAAAAAAAAAAAACAAAAAAACTAAAACCCATCCTAACCTTTCTTCCCCACCCAGTGCTGGGGATTGAACCCCTAGTGCCTTCTCCATGCCAGGCAGGTGCTCTACCACTGAGTACCCCCAGCCCAGCCAACTTATTACTGATGCTATTTTTTTTTTAAGTTGGAGAAAGACAACATTTAGCCTGACCGACAGACACAAGGCCTAGATGCTGTCTTGTAAAATCCATACCTCAGAAATTCCATGCTTTAGAAAAGAAGAAAGCAAGTTTTGAAATGGAATCTGTTGAAATGAATGTTAGGAATTGCACTATTTGAAGTGGAATTTAAATGTGCTGAACATGTGCAACTATCCAAAGTTGCAGAATATGAAACGTGCTTGTCTGTTCATTCATGCATTCACTTATTTAACAAACACATATATTGAGGGCAACTCTGTGTCTGTTTGGCTTTTCCATCCCTGCCATAGGTTCCTAACTCTGTAGGAGGGAAATACTGCATATTCATTAATCTCCTCAGAGATTAGGGTGGCTGCAGGCAATCAGATGCTAGTCAGGCAGATGGAGCATCACTGCGATTTCATAAGCTCCCAGCACCTTCACATTTGCAAACACAGTGCGTGAAGGCCGATGATCTCACCTGCTACCTGGACCCAGGCTTCCTCGACTTTCCTCCTCTTCACATTGAAATTTTTCTATATCTTGACTCATTATCTTCTCTCTCATTTCAAAAACAAAGTGTCTAAAGCTAACCTCTCCAAATGTACCCTCAATCCTTTCTCCTTGGAGCCATGTGCCATCAACTGTCTTTTTTTTTTTTTTTTTTTTTTATTTATTTATTTTAGTTTTTGGCGGACACAACATCTTTGTTTGTATGTGGTGCTGAGGATCGAACCCGGGCCGCAGGCACACCAGGCGAGCGCGCTACCGCTTGAGCCACATCCCCAGCCCCCATCAACTGTCTTTATCTGCTCCAGCAGCTGATCTCTCTTCCCTCCTGATTTTTCTTGCTTCCCACAAATATACTCAGTTCCTCTCTTTCTTATGCAAACCATCTCCCAGTTCTGCTACTCCTCAAACTACTGAGTTTCTCTATATCCAGTGACCATGGGCCTTCACAGATATATTTCTTCATCTCTGTTCACTCCATCATCTGCCTACAAATGCCTTAGGTTCCCTCAGGGAAACTGTACCTGTAAAGATGGCCAATGACCTCTAAGGGAGAGAGTTATATCCCCATATCTGTTTTCTTCTTCTTCCTTTAGAAGCAGAACCTCAGTTTTACCTTATAACAGATTGACCAGCAGAAACTGCCCTTCCCAGCTTCCCTTGCAGCTAGGTGCTGCCACGTTTTTAACTTCTGGGTTATGCCCATAAAAGGAAGGGGCATGCCATCCACTTTTGCTTTCACCTTCACACTGGTAGAGGGATGTCCGGAACAGTATTGTAGACCTGAGATAGAAACATCAAGCTGAACAAGCTAGAAGGCACAGGGGTCCCCAATAAAGTAGCTCCACCATCTTAGCCCTGAGCTGTTCACTGCTAGACTGTATGTGTGGGAAATACACTTCTCCCTGTTATTTTGGTCTTTATTACAGTAGCCAAATCTGCATCCTTATAGAATAACTCAGAGTAACAAGCATCATATTGTCAGTTTCAGTGACTTTCTCTTAGACCCCACTCTCTGATCTCCTGGTAGCACTGGTGCTGTGGATTACCTTCCTCCTCTTTCTACTTCCCTGGTAGTACACAAGCCTGATTACCTTCCAACCCTCTGATTGCTCCTTCTTTGTCTACTTCAGAGGCTCTGACTGCTCCTTTAACTGTGACCTTCTCCAATGGCCTTCTCATCTATATTATGTATCCTCCTTGGGTAAACTGATCCCCATTTATAATTTCAATCCTTCAGATCTTCTTAATACTGGTCTAGTTCCTGGACAGGTGCAGATATTTACCACACAGCAGTCTGGCCTGATGGAAAAGAGCCTAATTTGAATTCCAGTTCCACCACCTATTTGCTGTGGATCTTTGGCAAATTACTTATCATATCTCTGCCTCAGTTTCCTCATATACAAAAGGGGATAATAAGAGTGCTTGTCTCGGCCGGGTGCAGTGGCACATGCCTGTAATCCCAATGGCTCAGGAGGCTGAGACAGGAGGATCGTAGTTCAAAGCCAGCCTCAGCAAAAGCAAGGGGCTAAGCAACTCAGTGAGACCCTGTCTCTAAATAAAATATAAAATAGGACTGGGGATGTGGCTCAGTGGTCACATGCCTCTGAGTCCAATCTCTGGTACCAAAAGAGTACTTATCTCAAATGGTGGTTGTGAAGATTCAATGAGTGAATGGATATATAGCACTGGCCTGGCACATGGAAAGTTCTGTGTAAAGTGTTAGCTTTGTTGTTATTGGCATTCACACCTGAGGACACCGGTCCCAGTCCTTGACATGGCTGGCCCAGACATTACCTCAGAGTCACAGTCACGTCATAGTGCTTTGATGGCTCGAAGCATGATCGGGTTTCTCTGCCTGCCTGGATTCCTGCTCTCCTCCCTGCTCTAGCTTCTGTCAATTACAAGGCAGTTGTACTCCCTTTTATGTCAGTTATATTTGGACAACAATATGCAGTCCTGAATCTCCTCTCAAGCCCCAATGCTGCCTTTTAAACATCCCTGGCCATAACATCTCACACCTACCCTTTGTGTTGCTGTAGAGCTCCCAGATGGCTTCTGTGTGTTTGGTGGACTCACAGGTCTTGTACTATGGCCTGACCCGGTGAGATAATTCCCGAATACTACTTAGCATTTTTACTGGGAAGTTTCTCCTTCCTCTTCCAGGATGACTGTGGTATCAGACTTGTATGAATTAGAAGGGACACCTCTGATTCCAGAATCAGACTGACCCAAATTCAAATCCAAGCTCCCCAATTAGCTCCGAGAAATTTACTAAAGTATTCGGAGTCTCACAGCATACAACCCAGAAGTATTTAGGTAAAATTAGATACATTTAGATAATGCACATAGGGAACCTGGCATTCAGTAAATTCTTTCTTATTTGTTGTTTCAGTGAACCCAGAGCTTCACACTTGTTAGGTAAGTATTCTACCACTGAGCTATATTACGGAGATATACCAACAACACTTTTTTTTTTTTTTTTTTTTTTTGGCAGTGCTGGGGATTGAGCCCAGGAAAGCACTTGTGAGGCAAGTACTCTACCATCTGAGCTATATCCCCAGCCCCCCAACAGCATCTTTTATAAAATTTATTTTTAAACATTGTTTGAAGTGTAGTGGAGCATGCCTGTAAACCCAGCAACAGGAAGTTGAGGCAGAAAGATCGTAAGTTTGAGGTCAGCCTTGGCAATTTAGCAAGACTGACTCAAAATAAAAAAATAAAAATTAAATAAAAATTTAAAAAAGACTGGAGATAACCCAGTGGTAGAGCACTTGCTTTGCATATTTGAGGCCCTGAGTTCCATCCCCAGTACCATGAACACCAAAACAAAACCAAAAATAATGAAATATACTTTTTTTTTTGCATACCTTAGCAGATTTGCTAGCCAGTGCAACAATACAAAAATATTAAAATTAAACGAATGAATTTAAATTAAATTTAATTTAAATTAAATCTAGATTTGCTAGCCAGTGCAACAATACAAAAATATTAAAATCAAACGAATGAATTTATGTCAGGCTGGTTCTAGAAATGGGTTTAAACAGCCTTTTAATAAGATGAGCTCACTCCTTCCCTGGCCGCGCTGTGTGGGGTAGGCGGGGTAGTCCGTCTTTCATCTGGTCCTCCACAGAGGCAGCCCAGAAGGAGCTTTGCTTTGCTTTTTTTTCCCCCTCTCTTTTTAACAGGGATTATTCCTGAAAGGTAGGTCACCCAGGACCATGGAGCTCTGGTCCTTTATGCTTGCAAAGTCTCATGATGGCTGCAGCGGTGGGTAAAATAATTAGTAGTTGTTTATAGTCTGTGCTTCTGAAAACAAACCAGCCTAGGTACAGTAGACATCAAGTAGGTTCTTGTCTCTCTCCCCAAATATGACTTCCTTGATAAAAATAAGTGAACTCTCCCAATATTAGTAGTGGAGGAGGCCTCTAAGTATTGCACGAGATAAACTTATGAAAAAAAGTGATATATATATATAGGCTGAAGTGCGGCTCAGCTGTAAAGCATGCTCTCAGCATGCGCAAGGCTCTGGTCTGATCCCCAGCACCAGCAAACATTTATTTATGTATTTGTTGTGAATCTGAAATTCACATTTAATTGAGAATCCTGTGTTTCCTCTGGCACCCATCACTAGGAGGCAAGAAAAGCTGTGGTGGTGGTGATGGAGCTCAGGGAGTAAAAGGAAGAGGAAAACGTGAATGAGGTGAGCCGGGCCAGTGCCCACTTGTAAAAAAAAAAAAAAAAAAAGCTTTTTGTGGACAGACAATTTTAATTTTAGTAAGTGCAGCAGTTTGAGTCCAAGACTGTGAGCCATCCACGGCTGGTGGGTTTTGTTTCTTTCCTTTCCTGCTTTGGTGGTCACGTGTGACGGAGACCTCTGCCGCCCCACTGTCCTCAGAGAATGAGACTCTGAGCACAGCCCGGCTCCGTTTGTTCTTTGAAGCACCTTCTGAGGAATGGAACATTGAGGGGAAAAAGAAGATACAAAAGTATATGCAGTGAAATGCCTAAAGTATAACCTAATCTGGGCCAAATGTAGCCCACAGGATCCTAAAAATGAGACACGTGGGCACCTCCAGCCTCTAATTACACAGCAAGGATGACGCAGATTGGCTGCAGCTTGGGCTGCTTGAGAGGACACAAAACCAGACATCTCCTTCCTGATGGGAGATGGGAAAGCAGCCCCTTTGGAGAGAGAGCCCTGGGGAGAAGGCGTGCATTTGATTCCTGTCGGTATGAATATATTGTTTACTTCTACCTACCTACTATAGTCTTTTGTGAAATTTAAAACACTAAAAATGGTCTATATGTTATAAAATGAAACCAGAACAAAGGGGCTTAACATTTCTAGGTACTAGAGAAAATGCATGTCAAAAACGCAAGAGCTACCTGGTGGTAGTCCCAGGTACTGAGGAGGCTATAGCAGGAAGATTGAATCTAAGAGTTCAAGACCTGCCTGGGTAACATAATGAGACCCTGTTTTAAACAAACAAACAAACAAATACAACCCCCCAAACCCACAACAATAAGATACTTCCACCTGCCTTCCAGAATGGCTAAAATTAAATTATAAAACAAACATGTCAGTAATCCCAGCTACTAAGGGAGGCTGAGGCAGGAGGATCATACTTTGAGGCCAGCCTTAGCAACTTAACAAGACCCTGTCTCAAAATAAAAAAATAAAAAAGGGTTGGGGATGTCACTCAGTGGTAGAGCACCTCTGGGTTCAATTCCCCAGTACTGAAATAAATAAATAAACAAACAAAACAAGACAAAAACTGACAGCATCAAGTTTGGGCACAGATTTGGGTCAACCGTGCAAAATGACATTCACCTTGAAAACTGTTCAGCAGTTTCTTACAAAATTTAACATGCCCTTAAGACAGAACCTGGCAATTCCACCTCTGGTGAATAAATTAAAAGTCCATTGGTTGGTAAATGAATAAACTGTATTACAGCCCAACGATGAAATACTACTCAAATAAAAAAGGAACAAAGTTACTAAACATGAAAAGAAAACATGACGAATCTCAAAAATATTATGTAAGCAAAAGAAGCCAGACTCAAAAGAACTACATGTTCTGTGATTCCATTTACATCAAATTTTGAAAAGGCTCAAAGGTGTAGGGACAGGGCTGGACTGGTGGCTCAGTGGCAGAGTGGTTGCCTGGCATGTGTAAGGCACTGAGTTAGATTCTCAGCACCACATGTGAATGAATGAATGAATGAATAAATAAATAAATAAATGTCCATAAACAACTAAAACATATTTTAAATAGTGTAGGGACAGAAAGCAGATCAGTGGTTGCCTATAGCTGGGGATCCGCTAAGTCCCCATGCTGGGAATTGAACTCAGGGCCCTGTTGCATATGTTCTACCACCAAGCTGCACCCCCAGCCTAGATGAATTCTTGTTCTTGTTCTTTTTTTTACAAATGGGTATGAGAGAATTTTTTTTGGGGGGGGGGAGATGATGACATTGTGTGATACCTTCCTTGATTGTGGTAGTAATCATTTCACAATTGCATACATTTATCCAAATTCACATACTTAAAAAGGATAACTTTTACTCTATACAAATTATACTTCAATAAAACTGACATTTTAAAAAAACCTTAGCTATCATTTTTATTAGTATTTTGCTATTGCCTATGTTTATGTGAACTAATATTTATTATTTTAACATGTGCCAGTCACAGTACCAACATTTTCAACACAAAATGATTTTAAATATATATTAGAGGATTTTATACACATATGTATAAATATCAGAGTGATTATTAGATGATAAAACCAAGGCTCAGAGAGGTTAATGAACTTGCTCAAGGTCATAGAGGCAGTGAGTAGCAGAGCTTGGACTTGAACCCAAGGCTGTCTGTATCTGGAGCCTTCACATCTTACTGCCTTCACTCAAGGTTGGGCATTGACAACTCACATATGCCTAGCCAGGATTTCCCAACCTTGGTATTATTGACACTTTGGCCTGGAGAATGTTCTACTGGGGAGCTGCCTCAGTATTGGAGGATATTTGGCAATATCCTTGGCTTCTATGCACTAGATGCCAGAAGAGCTCCCTTGGTCATGACAACCAAAAATATCTCCAGACATTGTCAAATGAGACCTGAGGGCAAAGACCCTCTTCCTCTTCTCTCTCTCTCAGTCTTCTGAGTTAGGTGCCATTCTGGTTGTGTGTGTGTGTGTGTGTGTGTGTGTGTGTTGCTGGGGATTGAACCCCCAGGGCCTCACACATATTAGGTAAATGCTCTACCACTGAGCTACACCCCCCAGCCATCCTGGGACTCTCTACCCAGTTACTTTTCCTTCACTTTCAAAATCATTCTTTCTTCTGTCCTCCACTCATCTTTATCACACCTGCCTGGCTGGGCACCTGAGAGGCAGTTTCCCCTGGAATAGTCCTCTCAGGTTTCAGCATGTTTAGAGTTAGGCACAAGGCACACTGAAACATAAAAGACACCCCAGGAGTTTCTGATTTAGTAGGTCCTGGGTGGGACCTGATCAGTTGCATTTCTAGCAAGTTCTGTCAAGCAATCCTCCTGCTGGTGGTGGGGATTTACTCTTGGAGACCTAGTGGTCTAGAGGTGGATTTCAAATTTTACCCCTTTTCTTTCCTATGTGACCTTGGGCAAGTTACTCAGCTTCTCTGAGCCTCTTTCTCCCTCAATATAATGCTGATAAAAGCTTTACCTTTGTTGGCTGAATTAAATGAAATTATACAGATAAAGCACTTAACACAGTAAGCCTGGACGAATAAGGGCTTGACAAGTGGCATCTATTTAAGCATATATCATCTTTCTCACATACTCACTACTGGTTTTCTCCATCCCTTATAACATCATCCAAGTGATTTGTTTCTATCTCTGATCACAACTATAAATTTCACTCTCATTTCATTTTGCTCCCTGTGCCTGGTTTCCAGTTGTATTGAGAAGTTGGCCCTTCTATTTTCTCCATCCACCTTCTCTCTACTTCCTGACTCTGCAAGCCACTTGCCTTACTTTTTTTTTTTAATTGAACATGAACACATTACCTTTGTTTTACTAATTTATTTATTTTATGTGGTGCTGAGGATTGAACCCAGTGCCTCATGTGTGCAAGGCAAGTGCTCTACCACTGAGCCACAACCCCAGCCCCTTGCCTTACCTTTTGTGTCTAATCTAACATTCTCCTAACCAATGGAAATACTTCTGGGAATAGATAGTCAGGTTTAGTAGACCTCCAGCTTCTACCAACCTTAAGGCTAAGAATTCTCTGGGTAACATCTGAAACCTAGATTTCCCAGCTTTCTGTAGTCTACTTACCTGATGCTCCCATTCATATGATTGGTATTAATTTATAAATTTCTTTTGCTGTGACTATAGAAATTCATATAACCTCTTTCACGGCGGACCATGTTATCTAGGGTAACTTGAATCTGTGTTCCCAGGCGATGGTCACTTATATTTGGCTCAGAATAAACTATTTTCTTATTTCCTTTAAATTAAGTCATTGTTTTATATTGACATTAGCTAGGTCACATTGTCCATTTCTCTTGCCAATGCCATTGATTTCTTTGCACCATATTCTCTGCAGTGCCCACCTTATGCAATTTTGACTCTAGCTCGATCTGATTACTTGTTGACCCTCCTAAATTATACCTGAGCTGCCTAGTGTGCTGGAGCAAATAACACAAAAACAGAATGATACCTGCAACTTCAGGGTCTCTAATCTCAAAGAGTCCTCAAAGTTGCCCTTAATCTCTCTTTTTTTTTTTCCTTTGAATGCATTCATTTTAAATCTTCTTCAGACTTTGGAAATTTCCTACCACATCATCTCCCCTCTTCTCTCAGTGGATGAAGAATATGGAGAATATTCTTCACTAACAGATAAACTAGAAGCTTCTGCTGACTACCTGATGCCCCTTCCAAAAACTGTCCTGCATCCACACCTGACTTCTCTTCCTATCCCATTGCCTAGAAGTACTACTTGTATTGGGAGCTTATTCCTTCAGGAGTATTGCCTTTAAATTTTTTTTTTAAATCAATCTCTTCCTTCTGTTCATGCCTACCCAATAGCTTTTTTAAAAAATATTTATTTTTTAGTTTTTAGGTGGACACAATATCTTTATTTTATTTTTATGTGATGTTGAGGATCAAACCCAGCACCCAGCACATGCCAGGTGAGTACGCCACCGCTTGAGCCACATCCCCAGCCCCCCAATAGCTTTTCAATGCATTCAAATCTCTTCCAATTAAAACAAAACAATAAAAACAACTCTACAAACTGGCTTTGATTCCATTCCTTCCTCCAGCCATCCTATCTCGGTTTTTCCTCTCCTAAGTATTTTGAGGCAAGCACTCTACCAACTGAGCTATATCCCCAGCCCTCTCCTAAGTATTTTGAAAAAATCATCTATACTCTCTGCCCTATCCTTCAATTCTGACACACTCTTTAGTCCATCACAGTGTGGTCTTTCCCCCCATATTCTCCTAAACTAGCTCTCTCTAAAATTACAAATGGCTCATCCTCATTGCCACATCTCCTGGATACTTGGCCACTCTCTGACTTTTAGCATTGCTGACACATCTTCCATAGCAGGCTGTTTCAAAATGGCACCTAGTGTTCCCCACCTCCTTGTATTCACTCCCTTTTGAAATCCTTTCCCTTTGTGTATGCTAAACCTAACAACTTGCATGGAATGAATAGAAAAAGACAAAAGTGAGATAGGATGACAGTGCTACTGAGGGTAGATAATCAAAGACTGGCTTGTATTTTTTCTGATTTGTCTTGCATTTTTCTCAAATGAAGAAAACTTCCATGTTGTGAGGTGCCCCATGAGAGAAATGATTGGATGCACTCTGTCTGAAAGCCCTCCAAAAACTGAATCCTGATGACAACTGGAACAGTTTACTAACAATTTGGAAGAAGGTAACTTCCAAGTCAAGCCTACATATGAGACCACAACCTAGACCATCATCTTGATGATAGCCATAATGAGCCCCTTTTTGATCATACTTGGATTTATGCTAACGAGTTAACTTGCCCCAGATAGCCTCAGGATGGGAATGGTCAGCAGAAGATACAAGTGATTGTAGGGTTGGAACTTTCAGTTCTACCTACCAACCTGGAAGGAACTGGAGATACCTACCAACCTGGAAGGAACTGGAGATTAAGTCCACAAAAGCTCTTGCACAACCAGATTCAATGAACTTCTAGGTTGGTGAACATATCCACATGCCAAGAGGGTGCATGTGGATGTGTTCCCAGGGAAAGGGAATCATGGGAATTTCTGATTTACAGCTAGTCAGGGAGAAGCAGGAAGTCTAGCCTTGCAACTGGCATCTGAAATGGGGGCAGTCTTGTGGCATTGAGCTCCTAACTTGTGGGACCTGACCCTAGGTAAATGAGGTCAGAATTGAAGTATAGGACACCCTCCTAGTGTCACAGAGTTTGTTAGTGTGGAAAACATCTGTACATCTGATGGTTGTAGCATTCTGTGTTTTATCAGGTAGTGACGTGATAAGTGTATTTTGTTTTAAGCCACTAAGTTTTGGGGTAATTTTAGCCTTCCTTCCTAAAATTACTTTCCTGTAGATTTCTACAACTCCTCCTTTTCCTCCTAACTCTCAGTCTCCATCTCTTTCCTTTGTGGGCTCTTCTTCTGTTTCTCCTGCTGTTTCCCAAGATTCTTCTGTTCACCTCTAAATACATTTTCTTGTCATTCTCACCCATTTAAATACCTTCTATAAGCCAGTGACCAACAAATGTATGTCTCTGGCTCTTTTGAGCCCCAAATTCATATATTCAGCTGCCTCAAGGGCTTTCCCCCTTGGATATTGGTCTCAAGACAGACAGCATTCCCAAACTGAACTTATCACTTCCCATTATATCCTACACCCTCCTGTGTTTCCTGCCTCAGTGAGCCACTATCACCCAGTTGCTCCAACTAGAAACCTGGGAGTTGTCTTGGTTTAATCAACAAATATTTATTGAGCATATACAAGGTGCCAAGTAACACTCTAGTCTTAAAGAGAGTTACAGTCCTGTGGCGAGAGAGACAATGAGGATAATAAATAAGTTTTATAGCATGTCAGAGTGCTATCTATCTATCTGTCTCACAGTAAGTGCTACAGGGACAAATTGAGAGAGCTGAGGAATGAATTTCCTGTAGTTGTAGTACTAGACAGGGTGGTAGAAGAGAGCTCTTCAAAAAGGAGACATTTGAAAGAAGTGAGGGCTTGGAGAAGAAGGGACAGTTGGTAAGGACCTGGATCAGGACCTTAATAGGGGGCTTGAGGAATAGGAAGATGGCCATGCAGCTGGAAGAGACAGGGTATTATTAGAGATAATATGGTCAGAGGTACTCAAGCCCAGGTCATATGAGCTTTTTTATTAGAAGGATTTTGGGTTTTACTCTGAACACAAAAGGGAGCTGTGGGAGGGTTTGGAGCAGAGCAATCACATGATCACTTTGTCTTTACTCTACATTCCATATTAAAAATAGGCTTAAGGGGGCTGGGGATGTGGCTCAAGCGGTAGTGAGCTCGCCTGGCATGCGTGCAGCCCGGGTTCGATCGTCAGCACCACATACAAACAAAGATGTTGTGTCTGCCGAAAAAAAAAACACTAAAAAAATATATTTAAAAAATTCTCTCTCTAAAAAAAAAATAGGCTTAAGGGTTGGGGTTGTAGCTCAGTGGTAGGGTGCTTGTCTAGCATGTGTGAGGCACTGGGTTCAATCCTCAGCACCACATAAAAATAAATAAATAAAGGTATTGTGTGCATCTTCAACTAAAAATATTTTTTAATAATATGCTTCAGCAAAATTATTCCTTTTTTTTTGATACTGGGGATTGAACCCAGGTGCACTTAACCACTGAGCCATATCACCAGCCCTTTTTATATATTAAATACAGAAAGGGGTCTCGTTGAGTTGCTTAGGGCCTCACTAATTTGCTGAGGCTGGCTTTGAACTCACGATCCTCCTGTCTCAGCCTCCTGAGCTGCTGGGATTACAGGTGTGTGCCATTGTGCCAGACTCTTAAATGTACTTTGATCCTCTCTACTTCTCTTAATTTTCATTGTCATTACCTAAGCCAAACAAGGACAGCAATAGCAAAACAGCCTATGTGAAGTCTATGATTCTCCCTCGGATTTATTACTTTTAAGAACTTGACAACCTTTAAATTGCCTTAGGAATTTATTTGGTTACTTGATCATTGTATCATCTCCTCACCAAAGTGTAACTTAGGGGCTCTTAGGTAGAGTGTACATGTTGCCTGTGTGAAGCCTGGGTTTCAAACTGTAAATCTTGTGAGATTGGGTACATTTTTCTATTATCTATTTAGTCCATCAACTATATTCTCAGTGCCTAGAACAGCATTTTGCACATTTTGTGAATAAATATGGGTTGAATGGATGAATGAAATATTGCAACAACCTCCTAACTGATCTAGCTCTAGTTGCTTTTAAACTTTCTTTGAGAAACTGAACATAGTGGCACACCTCTGTAATCCTAGCAGTTCAGGAGCCTGAGGCAGGAGAACTGGATGTTTGAGGCCAGCCTGGGAAGCGTAGTGAGACCCTGTGTCAAAATAAAATAAAAAGGGCTGGGAGTGTAACTCAATGATTGAGTGCCTCTAGGTTTAATCCCTAATACTTGGAAAATAAAAAACCCCAAACCAAAAAAACTCTTTCTTTGATCTTGACCCATGGTAAGAAAAACATTTTATGTGTGTGTGGCCCTAGGGATTGAACCCAGGGCCTTGTGACTGCTAAGCAAGTGTTCTATCACTGAGCTACATCCCCAACCAAGAAAAATATTTTATATTGTGATCTGTAAAGACTCATATGCATGCATACATGTATATGCTGTGATCTGGACAAGTGTCCTCCAAAGGACTATGTGTTAAAAAGACACATAGTTCCCCAGCCCATAGTGATAGGAGCATTAACAGTTGAAGTTTAGTGAGAGGCCTTTCAGTCACTAGGGGGATGTCTTAAAGGGGATATCATGGGCTCCATCTCTTTCCTTTTTTCTTTAGCATCCTAATAACGAGTAGGTGGTTTTGCAATGCATTGCCACCATAACATGCTGCTCCACCACAGGCCCAAAAGCAATGGGACCAACAAATCATGGACTGAAAGCTCAAAATCATGAGCTAAAATAAACCTTTTCTCTGGATAAGCTGACTTTCTCAGGTATGTGTTCTAGTTATGGTAGGCTGATAAACACACACATGCACATATAATTAAAGGTATTATTGTGTGTGATGTCATTGGATTATGTGTGAATCTGCCACATATTATTTATCCTGTCTTATTATGTTTCATTGAAAAAAACCTCTGCCAATTACAACTTTAAATTTGATTTCAGAATATACTAATAGGGGGCTGGGGTTGTGGCTCAGAGGTCGTATGCTTGCCTAGCATGCCTAAGGCACAGGATTCGATCCTCAGCACCACATAAACAAATAAAATAGAGATATTGTATCCACCTAAAACTAAAAAATAAATATTTTTTTAAAAAGAATATACTAATAGGACTTAGCCAGAAGTTTAAGTCCTCCTAAATATTGCCTGCCATGATTCAAATGTCTCACAGTAAGACCAACAATAAGAAAAACACTAATCTTGTTTTTTTTTTTTTTTTCATCTGCTACAGTCATCTCTCTCTCTCTTTTTTTTAATCTCAAAGTCATGAGTTGGAAACTTAATCCCCAATGCAAAGGTGTTAGGAAGTAGAGCCTAATAAGAAATGATTAGGCCATGGGAGCTCTGCCATCATGAATGGATTAATTAATGTTGTTGTGGGAGAAGGCCAATTATGGAGAGAGTAGGTTTGTTATAAAAGTGAGTTTGGACCTCTCTTGCTCTTCCTCTTGCCCGCTTTTACTCTTCCACATTCTGCCATGCGTTGACAGCACAGAAGGCCTCACCATATGCTGGCACCATGTGCTCTTGGACTTCCCAGCCTCCAGAGCCATGAACTAAATAAACTTCTATTATTTATTCATTACTCAGTCTCAAATATTCTGTTAAAGCAGCAGAAAATGGATTGAGACAGGACTGCCACCAGTTCTCTACCCTAATAATATTTCGAATTTTGTCATGTTACCTCCCTTCATAAAAACTTTCCATAGCAATCTGTTGACTTGAGGGAGTTTACTCCAAACATCATTCATTCATACTTGTTCCGGAACCAACTGTAACACAATTGTGGGGGCAGGGTTACTGGGAATTGATCCCAGGGACGCTTTACCACTGAGCTACATCCCTAGCCCTTCTAATTTTTTGCTTTTGTTTTGAAATAGGTTCTTGCTAAGTTGCTGAGGGTCTTGCTAAGTTGCTGAGGCTGTCTTCCAATTTACAATTCTCTTGCCTCAGCCTCCCCAGTCACTGGGATTATAGATGTGTGCCACCATGCCCAGTTGTAGCATGATATATTTATCACTTTGTGTGTCAGTTGAATTGGTTTTGTTGCTAAACTTCCTAAGCAATAATATGAAAAGTAATGCATGGGAGTAGGGGTTAGATATTTTTGTAATGCATATTAAATCCATTAACTACCAAAAAACAAAGACAAAAACAAATCATTGGTCTTTGTGTCATTTATAATCTTATTGCTTACCATCCCTTCACACTTTGGGGAAATCTGTTCTTGGGATAATTATCAGATGCCTCAATTTAGTCTTGAAGTACCCTTGGAGTTAGCTGGTGATTTATGCTGCATTTACTTTTTTTTTTTTTTAATATAATCATTTCCAGAATGCACTGAGCTCTCTCTGGCACTAGGACTCTACACATGCCAGTTCCTTCTGCCAAGAACTGCGCTAGTAGCTGTCCCCTCAGGTCTCAGTTTAAATGTCACCTTGGGGAAAGTTGTTGTCCTGGCCTGGGTCTGGGTAGCAGCCTCCTGTGCTCATCCCCCTGTTAGAGTGTATTTCCTAAAGTGAGGTAGCTTGTTCACATGCTTGCTCCTCTAACTGGAGACTGTACATTCTTTTTTAGGGAACAAGAGTATTTTTATTTGCCATAATATTTCTAGTATTTAGTTTAGTATTAGACACTCAAAAGCAATTTGTGCAATGAATAAAAAGAGCAAATATTTGAATTTCTCAATGGAATGAATATTCCTACATTGAGCACATAGCTTGATACATACTAGGCATTCAAAACACACACACACACACATATACATATGTGTGTATTTATATAAACATGTTTTTTAATACTGGGTATTGAATTCTACTGTCTGGCATGGGGGGTGTGGTTTTTAGGGATAGAGATTCCAAATAACTGATGTTTAATTTTATAAACACCAAACATTAAAACACAAAAAGATGAAAACTTTTGCAGTATACTGCATTTTTCCTTGGATTTTTAAACAAAATGCCTCTAATATTCACAGTCCTTGCCATCTTGGGCTCTCCCTATGGATATCAGTTATTTGGATGAAATATGTTTGTGCTAGAGGAATGCATGCAGGCTTGGACATGTGCAGACAGATGATATGTGGCCTAAGGCTAGATGAATAGTGATGGTGAAACCTATATTTACAAACAAAAAACCCTCCAAATCAGATGATTTTACAACTTTTCTATATTATACCCAGCTCCCCAGCCATTTTATTTTTGGTAAGGTAAGAATGTGGTTTATGTGCTGGGTGTTGTGGCGCATGCCTATAATCCTAGTATTTTGGGAGGCTGAAGCAAGAGGATTGCAAATTCAAAGCCAGCCTCAGCAACTTTTCCTGGAGGCCTTAAGCAACTTAGAAAGACCCTGTCTCTGTCTCTAAATAAAATATAAAAAAGGGCTGGGGATGTGGCTTAAGGTTCCTGGGTTCAATCCCTGATTTAAAAAAAAAAAAAGAAGAATATGGCTTATGTAGCTGAATGATATTCAAGAATGATAGCTGAATGATATTCAAGAAAATACAAAATGGATGCCTTTTAGGAAACACTAATTAGTAAAAGAAAAGGTAAAACACAACTGGGCACACTGTTGCACATGCGTGTAATCCCAGCTACTCAGGAGGCCAAGGCAGGAGGATCACAAGTAGGAGTCCAGCCTGGGCAACTTAGCAAGATCCTGCCTCAAAATAAAAAAGAAAAAAAATAATAAAAAGGGCTGGGAACGTGGCTCAGTGGTAAAGTGCCTCCGGATTCAATATCCAGTACTGGAAAAAAAATAAGAAGAAGAAAAGGTAAAATAGTCTCCTCCTACCCGAAAGTTAGAAAGTTATCTCCTTCAGGCTGATAACTCCCATTCCTTCACTTCCATTGCTGTAGGTAACTTTATCTGATTTCCAACTTGCATTTGCTCTTCAGCCTTACTTGTTCATGCTCTGTTCATGCAGTGTGGAGGATTATTGTACAGTCATTTGAAGTTGTGTGTGTGTGTTGAAAAGAACCTGCCTCAAAGCTTATATATTTTTTAATTATCAGGAGAAAAATATTTCTCTTAATGTGGAAAAAAGTTCCACGTAATATTTGATATTTGTTCAGAATTTCACCTGTAAGTTTGAAGATGTATAAACAATGTAAAAAGTTTTATTTATTTTGGTATCAAATGATATACCAGTCTGTGGACTCCGTTTGTGTGGGAACCCAAAGTGACCTTAACATCTTGCTATTTATCTGTCTCATCCAGTAGTTTTAAGAGCTTCTTATAAACTCAATCTTAGTCTTCTTTGAACCCTAGCATTTTGTGTGTGTGTGTGTGTGTGTATGTGTATGTATGCGTGCACGCTGGGGACTGGATCCAGGTAGCAGGTGCTGTACCATTGAACTACAACCCCAGTCCAGCTTTTATGTTCTTTTGTAACTATGTTATCCTCTTTAGGAAAGGATAAAATGGTTGCTTTCATGAAAAATCAGTTAGTGAATAAAAATGTGAAGTTTATCTCAACCCCATCACTTCACTCTTGTGTCCTGCCGTGTCTGGAGCTTTCCCCCCATTTCCCCAGTTTCCCTCTAAACCACAGTTAGTTCATAGCTGATGGACTTTAGTACAACCAAGTACCCCTTTTACCCCTTTGTGATGACTTTTGTCACCCCTGGTACATGGGTTTTAGTAAATATTTAAATTTTGTCAGGTAGGAAGATGGTCATTTTTTTGGGAAATGAATCCTCCTTCTCTGTTGATTTACACAGTTAGGGGTAATAACAGGATAGTTTTAATATACTTTCATTAAGTCCAGAATCTTGAACTTTTTAACTTTTTTTGGTAGTGGTGGTGGTTGTTGTGGTGCTGGGATTGAACCCTGAGCCTCACACATGCTAGGCAGGTGCTCTACTACTGAGCTACATCTCAGGCTTTGACATGCTTTTAATCCCAATTATATGAAGATAGAAAATATAAGAAAGAAAATTTCATTTCTGCATATATCACATATTTTGGCAAAAAGCAAATATACAAAATCTTTTTTTCTCTTTGATGGTGAGGTCTCATTAGGTTGCTCATCCTGACCTTGAATTCCTGAGCTCAAGTGATCAGTTTCCCAAGTAGCTGGGACTACATGGGTGTGCCATCCATCTGACTTAAAGGTGTAAAAACTTTGAAAGCTCTAAGTGATAAAAATTTCTAGTTGCCATTATTTCTATTTTATGAAAACCTACAGCTTCAGTATATAAAAAAGTAATCAACTTGTCTTTATCTGGTTAAATTTTGGGAAAGAAGAGATAAGCACTTCATTCCCTGGTATTTGCTGGGTAGAAAGTAGCAAGCATCTTTACAAAAGAACAATTTCATCAGCCTGATCAAATTATTCAGGCAAAGATCATGCTCAGAAATGAATATTCTGAATACTGCTACGTATTTTTTTCTTGCAGCTTAATTTTTACCCTAGCTCCATTTAGCTTTTCTACACTTTCTTTTTATTCCCTATGGCCAAAATTCTCTAAGATATTTTCCCACCTAAATCCTATCCTATCTCCCTATCTCCCATGCTGGTTTTTTTTTTTTTTTTTTTTTTTTTTTTTGAGGGTGGTACTGGTGTAGTTTTATTTTTTTTTCTCCAACCTCCATCTACTTGCAGGAACTTTTTTCCCCTACTGAATTTATGAATTTTATTTTTAGGAAATTTGGTTTACCACCACCTTTATAATAGAACCAATAAGAACAATAATATCAATAACAAGTAGAATATTTAACCATGTGCCAGATATTATTCTAAATACTTTTACATGTATTAACATTTAATATTCATAACTACCTTAAAAGGAATATTGGCCATATTTTATAGATGAGATACTGGCAACACAAAAGGGTCAAGGAACTGAGACTGCAAAGCTATAAAGTGGTAGAGTCAGGATTTGAACCCAGGAGGGTTCCACAATAGACTAACTTCTAGGCCCTAATAGAGATTATTATACTGTTGCTTTATTTTATTTTTCCTTTCCTACTGATATAATCCTGGTCCTACGCTTCACTTTGATTCATTCATATGTTCTTGTATATCTTGACTTTTCACTTGAATCTTCCCTTCTAATTCTTCAAATAATAGTTACAGCCAATGAAATGTAGTGCAACCCAGTACCTCCCTTAGGTGCCTCTGAGTAGTGGAGGCCTATTCTCCCAGACTCAAGATTTACCTATGCTCTATATCCTAAGTAGGAGAGAGTAGTCAACATGTTAGTTTTAGAATACAGTACAATCACCTCTTGGTATCTAGGGGGATTAGTTCCAGGAACTCCTACAGATTTCAAAATCCATGGATGCTCAAGTCCCTTATGTAAAATGGCATAGCATTTGGATATAACGTGTGCATACCCATATACTTTACATCATCTCTAGATTTCTTTTAATGTCTAATACCATATAAATGCTTTGTAAATTGTTGTTATTCTATAATGTCTGGGGAGTAATTATGAGAAAAAAATGACTGTATATGTTCAGTACAGGCATATTTTTCCCTCTTTTTTTTTTTTTTTTTTTTTTGATACACTGGGGACTGAATCCGGG
The DNA here is from genome assembly GCF_021218885.2 of Marmota monax. Classification (NCBI taxonomy): domain Eukaryota; kingdom Metazoa; phylum Chordata; class Mammalia; order Rodentia; family Sciuridae; genus Marmota; species Marmota monax. The sequence continues at coordinate 6,364,119 of NW_026693473.1, read as the reverse complement.
GCCTCCTGCATGCTAGACAAGAGATACTACCACTGAGCTACCTTCCTGGGCCTTTTAAATTTCTTTTAATTTTTTTGAAACAAGGTCTTGCAAAATTGCCCAGGTTGGCCTTGAACTTGTGATCCTCCTGCCTCAACCTCCTGCATCTGGGATTGCAGACCTCTGCCACCATGCCCAACTACTCCTGAGCATTTTTTTTCCTGATACTATAGATTGAACCTAGGGGCATCTTACTACTAATTTACATCTCCATCCCTTTTTAAAATTCGAGGCAGGGTCTTTCTAAATTGCCAAGAATGGCCTTGAACTTGTGATCCTCCAGTCTCTGATTCCTGTGTCACTTTACAGCTCTGTGCTGTGTCTGGCTCTGAATATTTTAAATCCTTGGTTGGTTGAATCCACCAATGTGGAACCCACAGATATGGAGGACTAAATGTGTATCAGCAATGTGAAGCAGGAACTCAGGGGAAGGTGTCCTAGGAAAAGAGGGCTCTTGGGAACAGGAAAACTTCTTTTTTTTTTTTTTCTGGCAAGAGTGAGAGTGATGAGATGTAGTGGAGGTAGACTCCTGTGGACCAATTTCTGACAAGGCTACATATTAGAGCTCTGCAAAAAGCCGACATTCTCCTTTAGATAGAGCTGGCCTTGACAAATGGCAGCCACATGGGCAGAGGAGACAGTATACCATATGCTCCTTGAGCCTCAGAGTCCCTGGAAGCTTAGAGAATGGTTAGTAAAGGAGGGACTGAATACTTGGTGAAGTCTCTGAGGACAAGAGATAGATATTCTTTTCCTAAAGAAGCCAGAGTGCCAAGACCAAGAGCACATTGCAGACCCAGAGTAGAGGAGAGATCTTGGGAGGCCCTGAAAATCTCCTAGCAGTAGAGTGGTGCCAGCCCTCTCCAGGTTAGGCCACATCAGAGAAGATATGCTGGTGGCTGAAGGCTGAATCTGGTCCAGACATGTTTTGTCTGACATGATTTCATGTTCTAAAGAAATGGAACGAATTGCCAGCATTTAATATTTGGGAGAGTTCACCCCAAAATTCAAGATTCTTTATTTCTCATGATTCCTGATCTTCATGTTCCTACTTAGAAACCTTCTGCTGGAAATGAGTCATGCATTTGCCCTTTAGACTTGCTTGAGTTCTCTGCCTCTTCACAGTCACTTTCACTGTCCATTGTCATTACGTCTGTTTCACCTGTTCATTTTACTTATTTGGCTTGTTGGATATTAAGTTTGCCACCTGTGGACAGCATCCTATGTAGGTTATTTTAATTCACATCACTTCTCAAAAGAATTGTCTAGATTCATTTAACAGATGTTTCCTAGAGCCATCTCAAAAAGGGAGTTAAAAAAGACACAGACTATATGAATTAGGTTTTGTTGTTTGGTACTGGGATTGAACCCAGGGGTGCTTTACCACTGAGCTACATCCCCAGACCTTTTTGTTTTGAGACACTCTGATTAAGTTGCTGTGGGCCTTGTTAAGTTGCTGAGGATGGCCTTGAACTCAAGAGCCTCCTGTGTCAGCTCCTGAAATAGCCAGTACTACAGGTGTGTACCACCATGCCCTGCAATATTTCAAGCAATTTTATAACTTACCCATGAGGGCTTTGTTTCTTTACAATGACAGGTAATGCAATCCCAACAAAAGGGGCTCAAGTCCTTCATTTGTAAGCACACAAAAGAAAGTAGGATTTGGGGAGAGAGTGTACATCCTATTCAGAAATCAGTTTTGGGGTGAGACCTTCCCCCCACTTTTTTTTTTTTTTTAAAGAAAAGGAACCACGAGAGAGAGATAAACCTATTATTGACAGCAAAAACCAGCCAGGTGTGGTGGTGCATGCCTGTAATATCAGCTACTTGGGGTTGAGGCAGGAAGCTTGAAAATTTGAGAACAGCCTGGGCAACTTAGTAAGACCTTGTTTCAAAATAAAATATAAAGGGTTGGGGATGTGGCTCAGTGGTGCGGTGCTTGCCTAGCAAGTATGAGGCCCTGGGTTTGAGTTCCATACTGCCAGAAAACAAAAACAAAACAAAGAGGAAAAAAAAAAAAGCGATAATGCTGGGAAGGATGGGGAGAAACTGGACTTCTAATACATTGTTGGTGGAATGTAAAGTAAGAGTCATGCTGGAAAATAGCATAGCAGTTTCTTAAAAAACTAAGTATGCATTTACCATGATCTATCAATCATATTCTTAAAAGAAGCATACATTTAAGTTCACACAAAACCTATAATTTGGGCTGGGGATGTGGCTTAAGCGGTAGCACGCTCGCCTGGCATGCGCAGGGCGCTGGGTTCGATCCTCAGCACCACATAAAAATAAAATAAAGATGTTGTGTCCACCGAAAACTAAAAAATAAATATTAAAAAATTCTCTCTGTCTCTTAAAACAAACAAAAAAACCCTATAATTAGGAGCTGAAGATGTAGCTAAGTGGCAGAGTGCTTGCTTAGCATGTGTAAGGCCCTGGGTTCAATCCCAGCACTGTTAAAGATAAGCAAACAAAATGATACCTATTATAGTAGTTTTGTTATAGCAAAAACCCTGGAAACAATCTAAATGTATCTCACTTGGTAAATGGATGAACAAACTCTGGTACATCCATACAATGGAATAAAAATGAATGTTTGAGATATGCAACAACTTATATAAAACTCAGAGGGCCAGGGATGTTGGCACACACTTGTAATCCTAGAGACTTGGGAGGCTAAGGCAGGAAGATCACAAATTTGAGGCTAGACTTAGCAATTTAGTGAGGTCCTGAGCAACTTAACAAGACCCTGTCTCAAAATTTAAAAAAAAAAAAAGAAAAAAGAAAAGAAAAAGGGGGCTGGGAATGTAGCTCAGTAGTAAAGTACTACTGGGTTAAAACCCAATACCTCCTCAAAACAAACAACTAACAAACCTCAATCTCAAAAGGTTACATGGTATAGCCCTCTATCTAACATTTTTGAAATGAAAAACCTACAGAGATGGAGATCATATTAGTAGTTACTAGAGGATAGGGATAGAGTGGGAAGGGGATTTATGAATACAAAAAGGTAGGGATTCCCGCCCCCCCCCTTCTGAGAATTGAGCCCAGAGTACTTTACCACTGAGCTACGTCCCCAGATAATATCTATCTATCTATCTATCTATCTATCTATCTATCTATATATATACACACACACACATATTTTTTATAACTTTATTGTATTTGTTTATATTTTTTTTATGTGGTGCCGAGGACCGAACCCAGTGCCTTACATGTGCTAGACAAGCGCTCTATCACTGAGACAGTAACTCCAGCCCTTAAAATATATTTTGAGACAGTATCTCCTGAAGTTGTCAAGGCTGGCCTTGAATTTGTGATCCTCCTGCCTTAGCCTCCTGAGTAGCTGGGATTATAGGTATGTGCCACTATGCCCAGCAGTTAAAAAAGCAAGTTCTTTTTAGGTGATGAAACAGTTCTGTCTTCATTGTAGGAGTAGTTACATGAGTCTATACATGGGATAAAGTTGTATTTAATTACACACACAAAATCCCATGTAGAAGTATGCAGGTTAAAAAATAAAATGAATACTAAGGAAGTTCTGTAGTACAGGTAACAGTAATGTGTCATGGTCAATTTTACTGATTTTGATGTCTTTCTAGAACTTTGTAAGACATCACCTTTGGGGGAAGCTGGGTGAAGGATAAATGAGACTCGGTGCTATTCACAACTTCTTGTGAGTCTCTCCATCTTTTGGGGATACCAGGAATTAAACCCAGGGGCACTTTAACCACTGAGCCACATCCCTAGAGCTTTTTAATATTTTATTTAGGGACAGGGTCTCACTGAGTTGCTGGCTTTGAACCTGCAATCCTCCTGTCTCAGCCTCCTGAGCTGCTGGGATTACAGATGTGTACCACTGAGAGGTGGGCTTGTTAATTTACATTAAAAGAATGAAACAAAGAAAGTAGAACAAAGTTGAATGAATGTAAATGCCTAGGGCTGGTGTTTGGGGAGGTAGCAAAAAAAAGTAGGGGTAACAAACTGGGGCTGAAAGAGTTTCACAAGTTTCAACTATTTAGGGCCTAAACTGACTCCTCACCATCACATCTGCTGTCAAACTACTATAGTGCTCCTTATTCTGCCCATTTTAGACAGCTGACAGTTGTTCTTTATTGTTTCTTGGTTATCATTTGGGGCAAAAAACTAGATGTATTCCAAATGGAAACAAATCAATTTTAGCCCCCATGGTGTAATCTCCAGGACTTCAGCCCTTTTTAGTTATTAGTTTCCCCATTGCCTAATACTGAAAGTCTAATTCTTTGCTGCCAGAGGGATTTTTTTATTTTAACATCTGAATTTGATGCCACTGCAGATATTAGAAGTTGCCAGAAGGCTGTCCTCCAGATAATTGTCCCTTGCTCTAGCTTATATCACTGTTTTGTTGCAATTAGCATACAGAATATGCACTGTCATCTTATTAAAATTTATATTTTTTAATGGAGGAAGCACATGGAGAGTTGATTGTGAAGCTGTGGCTTATCCTTGCTCTTCTTAGTTACCTGTGTCTAAATTAAGCTGACCCTCTGGGCCTCAGCTATTTCTAAACAGGCATCACGATTTACTAAGGTTAATGCCTGAGGGAACGTTAACCTTGCAGACAGTAATCTAATTCAGTGTCATCACAAGTGCATAATGCGGGAGTCTGGAGTTTTGCCAAAAAGCACTATTCAAATGAACATTCAGTTGGCAAGGTGGGTGTGGACCAGGGAAGAATTCTAGAAAAGGTTATATAGATATTTTAATGCCCTTTCCTTTCCCTTCAAAGTTTGTTTAAATATTGTAGAGATGTTCTAAATAAAACCTACATCTTATTATTAAGAAATCATAATGAAGGTGTTTCATCCTACAGAAAGTTCCTGATACTCATAATGTTCAATATTCACTGAGTATCTTTTATGTTACCTGGCTGACCTTGTGCTAGGGTGCGGACACAAAGATGAGTAATTGTAAGCCATTTTAGTACCGGCAAGCACCTCAGGGCGCCTAATAAATGTTAGTTAATGAAGGTACCCCTTAAGGAGGTCACAATTCGGCGAAGGTCACTTAAAGGGTCCCAAAGAATGAGACAACTGTGCAATTCTATCTCTGAAGAGAGCTTTACCAAGACCTTTGGGGCTGTACCGTCCGAGTTTTGGGTTTCAGGCGAAACGAGCACGAAATACTATAAGACCCTCTCCAACAGGGTCCAGGGCCAGAACTCTTAATCTTTCTCTGCTCAAAACCTGAATCTCAGTTTGCAGACACTAACAGGGTTTGTGACAAGGGCACATGGTTTCATCTTCCGGAAAAGGAGCTTTTGGGCTGATGGGGAAGAGGGCTAGGTAAGAGGATAAATGAAAAATCCAAGAAATTCTAGCCGACACCTTTCACCTAGGTCCTCGCCCCTTCCACTTCCCGAGGCCTGATGTCCTCCCGACTCCCAAGTCCTCCAATTCTTCGGGCGCCAGGCACAGACTGAGACTGAAAGCGGGGGTACCCCATCTAAAAGAGGTTTCCTCAGTTCCGATCTTTTCCAAACCGCTTCTCTACGGGGTTCAGCAGCGGGGGACCTGAGGTTCGGGGCCAGGTTCTCCGGCCACGCAGAGCCGGTGACACGCAGGCGCCGGAATCCAAGCCACGCTGGGTCTTCCAGCAGGTCTCTGCGCCAGGCGAGGGCGGGAGCCGCACAGCGCTCCCCAAGTACGGGGCTTCCCACAATGCACCGCGGCGGCAGTGGCGGCGACCGCGGCGGCGCTCTAGCCGCGGCATGTCTGCCTCTCTACTGCTCTGGGAGGAGGAAGAGAAGGAGGAAGAGGAGGAGGAGGAGGGGGAGGAAGAGGAGAAAGGCGCAGGGGTGGGAGCTGTTGCCGAAGCTGCCACAGTAAAAGTTCTCCCCCCTCCCCCTTTCCCCTCCTCTCACGGCCCCAAGGAAGGTTGAAGCTGCCACCGCCTGCAGTCGGTGACCGCGCGACTCGGCGCCCGCCCGCGGTAAAGCGCTCGGCCTGGCAGGCCCGGGCCCGGGGGAGGGCGGGGGAGGGGGAGGGGGCGGCGCGCGGGGGGAGCGCGCGGCGGTAACGGCCTGACCCTGGGGGGAGCGAGCCATGGCGGGGCGGGGGTCGGCCCGGGGACCGACCCGCCGAGGCCGCAGGGAACGGAGGGGCTGGCTGGAGGACGGGAGGAAGCAGGGCGCGGATGGTGGGTTGGGGGGTTGAGAACGGATAATGACGGGGGTGGCAGAGGAGAGAAGGCGGCCTCCGAGGCGTGAGGGGGGTGTCAGAGGTAGAGAGAGAGGTGGGATGCTCGCGTGCGGAGGCCACAAGGGTGCTGGGCGAGGGTGTAAGAGGCCGGGGAGACACCAGGTCTCTGTCCACCGTGCCTGGTGCAGTGCTTTATGTACCGCAGGCCTCAAGTCACTGGTGGTGCCCGAGTGTGCTCTTTGGTAGAAGGGAAGGGCAGGGGTTGGAGAAAAGGGAATGCTTGCGAGAAACATAGTGGGAGTGTGAAAGGGGGGAGAGAGGCCGGAGGGAAGATGCCGGATAGGTGGAGGAATGCAGGGGGTGGCTGTGGAGGAGTCTTGAGGATACTGGGGGGTGTTCATTGTGCAGATACCTTAGGTATTTCATTATGGAAAGAACTGAAGCGTTTCCAAGGCAAGGAAAGAAGGAATATAGGAGTTTCCGCGAATAGAAAGGAGAGCGTTTGAAGCAAGAAGGAGTGCTAAATGTTAGAAAAGATGCAGGGAATGCATAATAAAATAGACGTGGCATAATTAATAAATGCTGGCCCAAGGACTAAAGAGTTATTTCAGATGGTCCAGGATGGCCTAGTTCCGGACCTGTTTGGGCTCTTCAGTAGATGACATCTGGTAAGTGTGGTTCCTGGCTGTGGTTGGGGTCACTGAGAATTATAGTTCGGTCTGAGACATTTTGGTCCTGCACCAGTGAATATGAAAACCTCTGAAACGGACCTTGAGAAAGAGCCTGGCCTATGGGAATTCTTGAGGCATGGAGTTTACATTTTTAGCGAATTTGAAGTATTGTCACATCAGAGACTGGATGAACACTATCCTAGCAAATGCTGTAATAGAAATTACTTGACTTGGCGGTTTTCTTCTTCACTGCCCAGCTTTATTTGGTCCAGTGGAGCTTGTGCCTTATTATTCAGCCTGGATTGCAGTACATAAGATTATAATTGATGGTGCGGGGAGTCCGTTTATAGTGGCCCTTTGGAAGTTCCATTTGTTGCTCAAATGTGTCTGGTATACTGGATTGGTATCTCATACCTCTGGGGATGGTGGGAGATCTTTTGCCATTCACACATAGTTCCTGTTGTACTCTCACTAAGGCATGGTGGTATTGAAGAAAACAAATCTGCCAGCAAAATGTGGGCATGCAGACTAGAGGATCTAGAATATATGTTTTGGTCTTAGGTTGTTAGTTCAGATCTCTGTTATCATGAGGGCTAAAGGAACCTGAAGAGACTGGATACTTCTAGAGCCAGGCTGGAGGGACAATTAGAATCTCTATGTCAGGAAATGAATCAGGCTCTCTCTGTTGGATTTGCTGAGCCCACACTAGACCTGGTTTCCAAGAGGGAACTCTGGGCAAGAACCATGCTCTTAAAGTTTACCTGAATATTATTCACCTTTTGTTTTGAGAGAAATTATATGCACATTATGTTGAAAAGAGGATAGTAAGCATGTTACCTGTGAATTTATTTTTATTTATTTTTTTAATGTAAGTCTAAGTCAGGAGATTAATGGGGAAGATGGAAAGGGAAAAATCAGTCATGCATTCCTTTAGCAAAAATTTTTAAGGAATTAAGCTAATTTAGGATTAGATTGGAGAGAGACTTTCATTACAAATTTTCTTATAGAAAAATCCAGGATCATTATTTTAAATATTAGGAAACGTTTCAGTTTATTTGGAATTACTCACCTTTTAAAAGGACTTCCTTGTGTTACATAGTATGAGGTAACTATTTTTACTGTACTATGAGAGGATCAGTTTTTCTTCCCTTCTTATACTGTGTATTATATTTTTAATTGTAATTATGATGCACTTAAATATAGTATGTTAGGTTTTTTGTCTTACATTATGAAATAATGTCTCATAAAAATTGTTCTTAGGGGACTTAGAATGAAAAGCAATAGCCCAGTCTTGCCTGTCCATTGTAGTTCTGTTTTCCAGAGGCTACTACTTCCAAGCCTAAGTTTTAAGTTCTTTTCATACTTTTCTCCAGGTCTCTGTGTAATGGGCATATACCATTTTTTTTGATTTATCAAAATGACATTATCAAGGAGTCATGCTTCAATGAATGAAAGGATTTTTTTCCCCCGGTGTGTGGGGGGAGGTGAGTACTGGGAAATGAAGCTGTACCACTGAGCTATATACCCAGCTCTTTGGGGTCTTGCTAAGTTGTCCAGGCTGACCTTGGAACTTGTGATCATCCTACCTTAGTCTCCAGAGTAGCTGGGATTATAAGTGTACACCACTGAGTCTGGCAATGAATGAAAAGGATTTGTTATTGATATTATCTCCCTTTTCCTTCTCCTTTTTCATCTTTATAGTTGTTATTTTAGTTCTTTTATTTGATGTCTTATATCTTTAAATAATATGCTTAAGCTTCATTTTAGAGTCCAACAATTTAAGGCTGTATGTCTTCACTTCCCATTGTGTTAGATTAGGATTTAGACTAGCAGGACATGAAGTTGAGAGAAGCATTTAGAATTAGGCTGAAAATACTGGGTGAGATAATAAAGGGAAATTTGGATGGACCTTTAAGGAAAACTGCCTTGGAGAAAAGAGTATCTTTGAAGCATTAGATATACTGGTTAGGGGTGAGGAGGAGTTGCTTGACAGTGAAAATTATTCATCTTGGAATTAGTTACCAGGTTGCAGTATTCTTTGATAGTCTTCTGGAGAATTTCAGTGCATGAAGTCTGGAAGATTATTGAAATGACCACTGAATGTTCTTCCTAGGCTTCTATGGCTTTTTTTTTTTTTTTTTTGTGGTGGTTGTTCTGGGGACTGAACCCAGGGTTGCTTTACTACTGAGTTACATCCCCAGCTCTTTTTTATTTTTTATTTTTCAAAACCGGGTTTCACTAAGTTGTTGAGAATCTTGCTAAATTGCTGAGTTTAGCCTCAAACCTGAGATCCTTTTTCTTCAGCCTTCTGAATTGCTGGGATTATAGGCATGAATTACAGGGCATGATTTGTATGGCAATTCTTCCTTTTTCTTTTTCTTTTTTTTTTCTCTCTCCCTCCCTGCCTCTCTCTCTTTTTTCTTGTGCTGGGGCTTGAACCTAGGGCCTCGTGTATATGAGGTGAATGGCCTACCACTGAGCTACATCTCCTGTACTTTTAAAATTTTATTTTGCAACAGAATCTTGCTAAGTTGCCCAGACTTGCCTCAGACTTTGGATCTGCCTCAATCTCAAGTAACTGGGATTACAGATGTGCACTATTGCACCCTGATTGATTCCTGCTTTTAGGAAGGAATGGATTGGTGTGGAGAGAGTGTGTTTATGTGTGTGTGTTTGGGGTGTGTGTGTAAGGAGAGAGGACTAGAGAAATGTGATAAGGGCAAAAAATGAGGGATAGGGATTCTGGAAGTAATAATTTGGGAGGATGCTGGGCATTTTGATATAATTGATGTGCAGGAGATTTACTTTATGATGGTGAAACTGGTAGTTAAAGAAATGAGCATATTTCAGCCACTAATGCAGTGGGATTGTAGTGGAAAAACTCTGCTGCTTGTAGAGTCATAAAGTATTAGTGTTTTTGAAAATTTGTATATGAGGTCCAGGCCAGTGAGATGGATATAGGGAAAACAGAAAGATAATGCTCCACTTCTTTTAGGAAGTCTTGTTTAAGTAACTGCACCTTTTGAAAGGATTCCTTATTATTTATTTAACCACCAAGCTACATCCCCCAGCTTTTTTCTATTTATTTTGTGACTGAGTCTCACTAAGTTGCTTTGGCTGACCTTGAATTTGTTATCTTCCTGCCTCGGCCTCTGGAGTCCCTGGGATTACAGATGCATTGGGAATTACTGGTGGGAGCCACTTTGCCTTGTGTTCTTATTCTTAATAAAAATGGCATTCCTATGTAGATTTTTACTGTTAAATTTTGTATTTGCTTATGGGAATTATCCTCTTTGTTTTGCAAGTAACCTGCTCTAGAGCTGAGACTAATCTCTGGGGGAACTCTACAGCTTGATTCTTAAGTGTTTAATAAATAACCTGTTGAATGACTGCTAGAAAGTAGTGTTCACTGTTACTGATAATAGTTGGACTGTATGAAATTACTGAGTACTATGGGAATATTGTGGACAAAAGTGTGTGTGTGTTTGAGAGAGTGAGGACAGAGGGGTATTTGATTGGAGGGTTGCTAGCTTAAGGGGAAAAGACAGAATGGAATAGAATCAAACTGTAATAATCCTGCAAGTACATCAAATGGATAGAATCAAAAAGTCTTTTCTAACATAAGGCTTATTTAATCTGAGGTAAATCTGGTCTGGAGTGGGCACTGATTTAATTGGGGCTTTATCTCTAGCTTTTTAAGAATCAGCCTAATTTAATTCATTTTTAGGATAATAAAAAAAATTAGATGCTGGGTGCGGTGGTGTACTCCTATAATCCTAACTACTTGAGGCAGGAGGCTTGCAAGTTCAAGGCCAAACTTGGTAATTTAGTGAGACCCTGGCTCCAAAGGGGTGAAATGGTTGGGGGTGCAGCTCAGTGGTACAACACTAGCTTAGCATGTGTGTCCCTGGGTTTGGTCCCCAGTATTGAAAAAAAAAGTTAGATTTATTTCTTTTTCACTCAAGGAATTTATAATATTTACATTATTTTAAGAGAAAAAAGCAGTTGTAAAGTAATTTACTAACAGTGTATGATTTTAGAAAAATTAAAAAAAATATATCTCCAGGTGAGATTTTTGTATTTTGATAATCATTTTCAATAGTAGTGTTCAGAATTTTTTTTTAAATAATCTTTGAGCCTCTAGTGCTAATTTATACAATTTAACTATTTATTGAGTACTTATTGGAGAAGGGGACTAATAAAGGTGAGTAAAACATTGTCCCTATTCTTCAAGAATTTATAATTCCTCCAAGATGGCACATTTATAAATAATACAAATTATACTGTTATTCTGAATAGTGTCATTGTTGATGATTTTTTTTTACTTTAAAAGATTTTATTTTTAGCTGGGTATGGTGGTGCACACCTGTAATCCCAGCTACTGTGGAGGCTGAGGCAGGAGAATTGAAAGTTTAAGGCCTAGTGAGACCTTGTCTCAAAAAAAAAAAAAAAAAAAAAATTGAATTTTTTAAGAAATGCTGAAGATCAGTCAGTATCAAATAGAGTAAGTGAAGAGAAGTTTTACTTTAAATTCAGTTAGTTTAAAAAAAAAAAAAAAAAAGGAACGATTTCTTGGTTGACTAAGAAACTGATTTTTAGAAAATACTCCCTAAGAGGAAGCTGGAAATATTTTGAGCAGTGGTGATGACTTCATATTAGTTAGGCACTAGATAAATGTTGAGTGTATCCGATGGTTGGGTGGATGGAGTAAATAAATGAATAAATGATAGACTCCCAAGGTATCTTATTTTAAAGAGGACCATGATAATTTGAACTATATAAATAAGTTCTAGGTGCATTCATTAACAATTTCATTACCTTAAGCAAGATACTTCATGATTTAAGTTCACAAATGAGTTTTACAGACACTAAGTGCTGTAGGAGTTCAGAGAATGGAGACATGAATATTTGCTAAGGTTTGGGGAAAGAATTTAAGTGAACCAAACTTTAGCTATATACTTGAAAGAATTCCATAGGGATCTCAGAGGGGAACTAAATGGCTCCAAATTTCTCTTGCAGCCCTAGAATGAACCTAGAGTCTAGATCTATTTTTGTCTGAGTACTTTATGCCTGTTTCACTTTAGTTACTCCTTCTGGTTTGTTTCTTTTCAAATTCGGGATTGTTGGGTAGATGTTGAGCCCCCTGCAATAACTATGGGGTCTGTTTCCATCTATGTCCAGTGTAACTTTTAGTTTGTCCTATTCTGTGACTGTACCCTGTAAATTACTTAGTCTCTGTGAGTGAAAAGCATGAGTCAACTTGGCCCTGTTATCCTGGCATTTTCCTGCACACTTTTCTCAAAGCTGCTTTCTGAATTACGGAATAGAACAGACTGAACTGAGGGCATGTATCCAGTGGACACATGATTTTTTGAATAAGTGAGTGAATGAGAAGGTATGTGAGATAATTTAGAAGATCTGCATTATCCGTATGTTTGCTGTATCCGTTTCATTTATTCATAACTTGACATTTCCTTCGCAGGATTTAATGGGGCTCATAAAAATATGCGTTGGAAATGCATTAAAATAATTTGAGAAGGTCTAGTTGAAGAAAAAAATTGCAGAAGGCAAAATCTGTCTAAAGAATGTATAGGATTGTTATAATTAGAAGCATACTCAAAAAAAAAAAAAAAAAAGATTACCAGGTGTGGTGGTGCATGCTGGTTATCCCAGCTACTTGGGAGGCTGAGGCAGGAGCATCATAAGTTCAAGGCCACTTAGCAAGACTCTGTCTCAGAATGGGGGAGAAAAAGGAGACTGGTGGTTTAGCTTAGTGGTAGAGTGCTTGCCTGGTATTCTTAGGGCCCTGAGGTTCAATCATCAGTAAAGACGGGTATGTTTCAAGGAAAGCTTGAGAATATGGAGGGTAAAGAGGATTATTTGAAAGGGCTATTTTGAGGAGGAAGATGGTAAGGCTGTTTGAAGGATATGAATAAATAGAAATTTGGAATATTATAGAAATTATGTGATTTATAATTAAGAATTTCAGAAAATAAGGGGATGAGTTTTCTTTATCAGATAGTATATATTATATATTGGGATGAGTTTTCTTAACACATGAAACATGTTGGTCATATGAAAAAGCATTTTGCATAAATTTTTATACAATCATCACAAGTGTATCATAAGAATACACTGATTCTCAGTTTTATCATCAGGAAATTGGTAATGCCAAATATTACTAAAGCTGTTTTTTTTTTTTGCGGGGTGGGTGGGTGCTGGGGATCAAACTCAGGTCCTTGAATACACTAGGCTCTATTATTGAGCTACATTCTCATCCTCCCAATGTTTAAGTTAAAGGGTAGAAAATGCATTTGACTAGGTGAGGAACCTGGGACTGCATTTTAATGGCATAGAATTGGATTTTTAGCTAGACTTTGAAGGGATAGGTAGATCTGACTGGTAAAGGTTATTAAAAGAGAGCATTACAACCTTAGGGATTATTAGCATAAATAAAACCTTGGGTATTAAAAGCCTAGGATCTAAAGAGAAATGGTTAAGTTTTTTTTTTTTTTTAAACTATGATCCACAGTAAGAAAAACAAGCCACATCTTCACTTAAAAAAATACATGTTTGTGTGTATGTATAAAACAGAAATTTCAGGAGCTGGGATTGTGGCTCAGTGGTAAAGTGCTTGCCTAGCATATGTGAGGCACTGGGTTCAATTCTCAGCACCACATACAAATAAACAGACAAAATAAAAAATTTCATCAACAACTAATACAAATATTTAAAAATCCCAGAAATTTCATATAATAAACTGTTCTTAATACTATCCTTAATAGAATAACTATCCTTACCATATTGGATGATTGGATGTGCTTGGATGATATTTATTCTTTTTTTTTTTTTTTGGTACTGGGATTGAACCCAGGGTTGCTTAACCACTGAGCCATATCCCCAGCCCATTTTTGTATCTTATTTAGAGACAGGGTCTTGTGGGGGATGACAGGCCTGTGCCACTGTGCCCAGCTGGATGATATTTATTATTATTTTTTTTAAAAAAGGAAAACAGAGCTTGCTGCAGGGTGGGGTTGGCATTACCTATTAAACTGATTTCATGATCAACTGAACAATTCATCACAACCTGTAATTTGGAACATAGAATTCATGAATAGGACACAGTATGATAGAAAGTAAAAAGAGTCAGTTGGTGTTGGGTAGAAAATGGATGACCTTGAAAGCTAAACCAAGTAGTTTGTATTTGATATGACATGGTGTTGTGCTTAGTAAGCAAACAGAAGCTGGGTTTGAGTCTTAGACCTTCTATTTACACAGTCTATGATTGTAGAGAATTACTTCCTTTCTGATTCTCAGTTTTATCATCAGGAAATTGGTAATCATTATACCTTCCTGTGAGGGGTTGTTGTGAGGATTTGAGGATTAAAGTATGTTAACAAAGGATTAAAGTATGTTAACATGTATCATTAATGTATGGCTATTGAGCATTTTTAAGTAGAGAATTGAGCCAAGTAGTATATATTGAACCCAGGGCTTTGTATATGCTAGGCAGGTAATATGCTAGATTATAGCACTGAACTATACCCCTAGCCCCAGAAAACATAATCTCACTATAGCTATACCATAAAGAATTGGGGCCACTATGGTAGTAAAGTAAGTTTGGAGATAAGAAGACCAATTAGGTTACTAGAGAAATTAAGAAGGGCTTGAATTAACAGTAGGATTAGAAATGAGGGGATGGGATGGGATTGGAGGTAGGACTGGAGGACTGGAAAAATGACTGTAAATTTATACTTGTGGAAAAATTCAAATGGCAATAGCTGAAATTGAATTGCATTTTAGGGTAGTTTATTGGAGTACAGTAGATTAGATAGTATAGTTTCTTTTATGTAATAGGTGCTTAATTATTTGTTGAATGATTAAATATGGGAATTGTAAAGAATTGAGAGTTGAGACAGTGATGTATGGATATAAGACGGAGGGGTTAGATTCTAGGGTGTTTTCAGTGGACTGCCAGGATGTACTTATATGGAATATTTTTGTACCCTTGCTGTGTTCAAGTTTTCATGGTAGGCAATGTGCAGAATACATATTTTTATATGACATAGTCCATGTTCTTCAGGGAGTTATCTGGGGACAAAATGGGGGTAATGACATAAATATAGCAACTTTGATCAGATTTGGGTTTGTGGAGAAACTGGGGTGTAGCTTAGACCTTGCAGGGTAAATAGAATTGTAGTAGACAAGATGGTGAGAGTTGGCATTCTAAGAAGAGATATGAGTGACACAAAGATTCTGGGTGTGTTTAGGGGTTGACAGTTTAAATTAGTTATACTTTAGGGTTCATTTTGAAGAATGGAGGGAAATCAAGCTGGGAAGTAGATGGAAGGCCTCAAAATCCGGGCTTAATTGGTTTTTAAAATTTATTTATTGAGATATGACACATACTAAGGGTACAGGTAAATGAGTTTTTGTTAGGTGTACATTTATATACCCACTACCCAGCTTAATACAGAGAATAAATAGAGAATATATAATAGAGAGAATATATCTCAGAAGGCTACCTTATGTATCTCCTCCAAGTTGTTTCCTATAACCCACAGTAACTATTGTGATTTCTGAATCATAATAGAGTAATGCTGTGCTTTTGAACTTCATATAAGTGGAATCATACTTTTCTGTGTCAGTTTCTTTTGCTTGACATTATTCTGTGAGGTTGATCATGTTGCATATAGTTATAGTTCATTCTTTTTCATTACTTCTTGAGATTCCATTATGTGAATGTACCACAATGTAATTATCCATTCCATAACTGTTGGACAGTTGAGTAGTTTCCATTTTGGGGATGTCTAAAGAGTTTTAACTTGACTCAGGTGGTATTGGGAAACTATTGATGACTTGAGTGGGGAAATGAGGGAGCTTAAGAATGCTATCTGGTGACATTTTCTTTTTTGTAATGAGGAGAGCATGGTAACTGGGAGACAAGAAGGCTACAGCAAGAGTGTGAAATATTGAGGATCCCAGTTGGGAATGATGGTAATGGAAATAAAAGGAAAGGGATAGATAGATATGAGATACCTGAAAGAGCTAGGTGTGGTGGCACATGTCTGTAATGCCAGCAACCTGGGAGACTTAGGCGGGAGGATCACTAGTTGGAGGCCAGCCTGTGTAATCTAGTGAGACCCCCATCTCAAGATAAAAAATAAAAGGACTGGGGATGTAGGTCAGTGATGGTTTGAATACCTACTACTAGGAAAAAACCAAACCAAACAAAACAAATACTTCAAAATACCTCAAAGAAAGAATTGGGGGGGTTGGGGTTGAGGCTCAGTGGTAGAGCGCTTGCCTGGTATGTGTGAGGCACTGGGTTTGAGCCTACCTATTCACCACATAAAAATAAATAAAATAAAAGTATTGTGTCCATCTACAACTAAAAATATTTAAAATATTTATAAAAATTGAGGAATGATGGTGGAATGAGTTAGACATCATTACCCTAAGTACATGTATAAAGATATGAATGGTGTGAAAATACTTTGTGTGTGTGGCTTAAAAAATTGTGCTCTAAATGTGTAATATGAAATGAATTATATTCTGCTATCATGTATAACAAATTAGAATAAATAAATAATTTAATAAAAAGCGAATTGAAAGGGACTTTTGAGAAACAGTAGAGAAAAAGAAAGTGGAAGCTCTAGGGCTTGTAACCTGGGTGACTGAGAATTTTGATGCCATTAACAGAAATTAATTTGATTAGTTAGAACTATTTTGGTATTTTAAGACACGTTGATCAGTGTGTAAGGTACCAATGGAAATATCCATGGGGGAGTTATCTAGCTAGAGTTAAAAATACTGGATTGAAACTGAGGAAAGAGGTTCAGTAGAGATTTGGGAATATGTACAGAGAGTGATAATTGAAGCTACTAATTCTGGATTTGGTAGGGCAGTGATGGTTATGAAATTATTTGGACTGATAATTAAAGTGTTAATTGGAACAAGTAGTTGAATCTAGCTAAAAAGAAGTCATATATTAAATTCCTCAGGAATATATGTAGATTGTAGCAGAGGGTGATGGTTTAAAGCTCGTTTAGGGGGCCTAGGGGAAGATATCCATATGGAGAACAAAAATGTAGATGCATTGGTGAGGAATGAGACCCCGAAGTGGAGGGAAATAGAGAAAGTTCCAGAACAAAACTTGTGAAAGTGCCCACAATTTAAACTTAAGAAGAGAAACAGTAGTCTTTTGAGACAGAAGCAGAAAGCAGAGAGATCAGAGTGTAATGATACACTAAGAATCATTTGCAAGAGTGTGTACAGAGTAGAATCATGTGCCTATACAAACCAAGGTGGTAGTCCACGTCTCATTGTCAGAGGATAAAGACTTAGATAGTGGCTCATAGGATATGTTACATAGAATTTTTTCTACTTCTCTTTCTTTTTCCCTTTGTGGTCTTCAAGAGAGCAATTCAGAGACCAAGATGGAGGCTTACTGGTAGAGTGGATTGGAAGAATAGAAAGCAATGAATGTAGGAATTGTATTAACAAGTTTAGTTTGGAAAGGAAGAACAACTTTTCTAAAACTGGAGGCAAGAAGTAACAGATGGATGAAGATAGAGCATTTTAAAAGTTGTAAAGAGGATTACAGGTGGAGAAGGTGTGATTTAAGGGAATTTTGTGGAAGGAATTGATTATTTGATAGGATTAAGGATTTAAATATGAAATTGATTTAGATTAGTTAAGGAAATGGAGAGTTGTATTTAGAATTAATCTGTTGTGGGAGATTTCATGGCTTTCTGGAGGTGTTTAAGACCCAGTGTGTGGGTGTGGAGAAGACAGATGATGAGGATAGTCTGTCTCTGGGGAGATGCATAGTGAGTATAATGGAAGGTCATGATATTCTGTAGAGGACAGTACTGAAATGGCTGAGGGACAGTTTTAAATTATGTAGGAAACAAGTGAGCTAAATGATGGTAAAGAGTATGTGTGTAAGTAGAATATATGTGGTTGTGTTTAAAAAGAACGGGGGTCTCAATTGGTGGCCTGTTTTTCAGTATGTACATGTGGCTAGCTGAAGTGCAGATGCTGGTTTTAGGAGCTGAGGAAGGCCAGAGTGTAGAAAGTTTTTTTATCCTCATTGTTGAGGTCATTGAGAATAATGACTGAATATGGGACAGAATGGGATTGAAATTATTGGGGAAAAGAGTACTCTGAAGTTTGATAGATGTTAATAGTTTAAGTGAATAAGATGGACTGCAAACCAATTTTTTAGTGATAGAGTAACAGTGGGAATGACCTTGAGGAGCCCAAAGCAGTAAGACTTTTTATCAAGCTGAAGGAATAGGAGAGTGATAGAGCTAAGACATGAAAGGAACAGGTTTTCCAGAAAAAAATCAAGCTTGAGACGAAAGGAAATGGTCACAACAATCCACCTAAGAGATGATAAAAATCCAAGTTGTTTTGTGGCCCAGGGATTGAGGGAAATAGATGGATTTGTTTGTTATATTCATCATCATTTCTGTCAATTCTTTTATTTAGAGCATAGATGATATTTTGCAGAAGCATAACTACTCATTTGTAATATGTTGATATAAATTCAGTGTGTGCATTTTTTTAATATTTACTTTTTTTAGTTATAGGTGGATCCATATCTTTATTTTTACGTGGTGCTGAGGATCGAACTCAGTGCCTCATGAGTGCTAGGTGAGCGCTCTACCTCTAAGCCACAATCCCAGCCCCAGTGTATGTATTTCTTTTTTCAGCAATGGGGATTGAACTCAGGGAAGTCTTACTGATCTGCGTTCCCAGCTCTTTGTACATTTTAAGATAGGATCTTGCTAATTTGGCCAGGCTGCCCTCAAACTTGTGATTCTCTTTCCTTAGCCTCCCGAGTAGCTGGGATTGCAGACATGTGTCACTGTGTCTGGACTTTTTATTATTTTAAATCTTGAGCATTCTAATCTTAGGGGTTGAATCCTTTGTCATCTTCCATATACTTACCTTCATTGATGATATTTGAAACTTAGACCAGGCCTCTTATTTTTTGGTTTATGTCTCTGCTTCTGAACTGTAATTTGTCCATTTGTGTAGTAGTGTTCATTTTTGTCAGTCTTTTGCCTTCTGTCGCCTTTTCCCTTGTATTACCAAAGACTTGACTCTCAAGTAGGTGACTAAATGTGCCTTAGTGTGGTCCCAGCAACTGGCATACATTTATTTATTTATTTGTTTATAGTACTGAGGATTGAACCCAGGGGTATTCTATCATTGAATTATATCCTCAGCTTTTTTTTCTATTTTATTCTGAGACAGTCTTGCTAATTGCACAGACTGGCCTTGAATTTAAAAATCCTCCTGAATTGCTAATCTTCTTGCCTCAGCTTCCTAAACTGGAATTACAGGCATGCACCACTATGCGTGGTGCAACTGACATTTAAAAAAAAAAAATTTTTTTTATTATTAGTTGTTCAAAAACAACTGACATTTTTAAACCATTAAGTGATCAATGCTATATGCTCCAAATATGATTTACATTTTATATTCCTCACGTGATTAACTCTTTCATCCTTTGAGTAAAGAATGCTTTTCCTGATCTTCCCTGTTCAGGTCAGAGCTTTTGATATTCATGTTTCAGAGAGAGAACATATGTAAGGGAAAAACATGAAGTGGCAATGAGAAAAATATGACAAGGCACAGAGTATTGGTGTTTCATCCTAGTGTAGCTTTAGTTCCAGCATCCTGACTGCTGGCATTCATTATTATTTTTTTTTTCCCTTAACTTCTTCATCTGGTCACTCATCAAATTTAATAAGGAAGACTTCGAGTTTGAAGGTCTAAGAAAGCCTGAGGATGTTACATCTCAAGATTTTTTTTTTTTTTTTTTGGGTGCTGAGAATGCAACCCAGCCTAGCATGTGCTAGGCAAGCACTTTTTACAACTGAGTTACATCCCTAGCTCTCAACTCAAAACTTGGCTTAACATACAACAACCTTGCCTGAAGTGATCTAGAATTATTTCCAGGACCTGCCTCAGCCATACTTGAGCCTTGTGGAGTTGGGTGTGTTCTGAGTATTTGGGTGGATTGTGTGGGTTAGGATAGTGATGGATATCTTAAGGTCTTGGGAGGGGTTATTTTAGAAATGGAGAGTTGTTTTAAATAATAACTATTTAAGTTTGACATAGATAATTGACTTCATAAGATAGGGTTTGGATGCTTGAGCATCTAGGTTGGATGTTTTCCTTGCCAATTTGAGAAGAGCCAATATACAAGGCATTAGAATGAAATACACACTTGGTGTTGTGCAGAGTCCTTGTAATATGTGTGTTTGTCAAAATGTATGCACTTGTATGTGTAGATACCCATAATAAGAATTTGTTCATTCGATTAGGTTATATAATTAGTATTTAGGGAAATGGGCCTGGTAGTCTTTAAGTTATGAGTGATTCAAATGAATTGTTAGAAAGTATTTGGAAAGATTTTAGTCAAGTTATTGGGATGTGCTTAGGAAATGGATTTTTCAGTGACTAGCGGCCGCTCTGGAATAGTTTCACTAAATTTGAGGGCATCTTGGGGCAAATTTGTGTGTTAAGTTGTAAAGTGTTTGCTTTGAAGGAATGAAGGAACAGATGAGAAAAATGCAGTTTGGAAGTTATGTATGAATTGATTTGGTAGGAGCTGATAAAAATAAAAGTTTTATTTAAGAGACTTTTGAATAGCCAAGTTGTGGAAGAAATTTATGAAGCTTGTTAGTATTAGAAAAGTAAATTTCTAAAGAGTAAAATGGAACGATGTTTCAGGGAAAAATTCTTTAGGGAAAAATACAGCTTTTAGGTTAAAAACAGGTCACGGATAACTAGGATGAAAAATTAAGATATGGAGAAGGAAGCGTAAGAGGAAGGATTATGGAAGACATTACTGAAAGATTTTTTTATTGTAAGCCTATGTTACTACAGGGCTGTGTTCTGGGATGTTGTGTTGGATAGTACTTTTGATGACTGGTTTTGTAAGGAAAGGGGCCATGGTTTGTAGGGGTGCGGATTTTTACCTAGGATCATTAAGCGTCTTTATTAAAAAACCCAGGAAGTAGGAATTCCGGTTCGGTGGGCTTTTGGAGCTGGCCGGATTGGATCAGATGCTTAGGCTGGACTTCCCTGGCGCTCCGCTGGGCTGCGGGCGGAGCTGCAGCACAGAGCTCTGCGGCTGTGGGCCCGAGCTCAGCCGAGCGGAGCCGGGTGGAGCCGAGCCCAGCCGAGCCAGGCCCAGTGGCGCTACTGGGCCGCTGGGACCCGCGCGCGCTTGGGGTTCCTCGGGGGCGCTCCATTAAGTGAGCAGGCCCTTGGTCCGGGCAGCCTGGGTCAGGGGAGGGTCTTTTGCTGAGTGTTCAAACAGACCTCCGCACGCGGCTCCCACGGCTTCCTTTTGTTGTGTTTGGGAGTGTGTGTGCGCGCAGGCGTGCGCCTGTGCCGGGAGGCGGTGGCGGAGTGCTGAGAGGTTGGCGCTGAGAGGCCGGCGCTTTTCGCTTTTCTGCGCGGCTGCTGGCGTGCCTGGGCCTTGGCTGACGGTGGGGCCCCGCGGCCGCTGGACACTGAGTCTTCCGGGTCGGCCTTGCAGCCCGCCGTGAGATGGGGAACTTTGTGAGTGCTCCTCAATGGCTAACAAGTGTCTGCCTGGTAGCTGGGCTGCCGAAGGCTAATGGACTCCTTCCTCTCCCCACCAACTCTGTTCTTGCAAATCTTCTGTTGGACTGAGTTGTGTGTACAGTTTTAGGGTCTGTGAAAAGATCAGGCTGGTAACTTGGTCTACTAGACAAGTAGTTTTCTACTTGGAATCAAGAGCAAAAAATGTATTCTTCTGTCCTTATATTGGCTGAGCTAGTAAAACCTCTAAGTCTGGTGGTAGGAACTAAGGCCGTTGCAAATTTTGCTCTCCAGACTTTGTCAAGCACTTTCACAGTGCCGAGAAAGAAATACTTACATAGTAGACGAAAAGCTAAAGTTAGGAAATACAAAGTTGAAGCTCTTCTCCACTCCATAGCTGGAATTTAAAGGAGGCTTTTTGTCTTACATAATAATTATGACTTTTTCTGTTCACATATAGAATTTTGCAAAACAAGTATGGTGTGATTTGAAAGAAAAGCTCTCTTATTAATTTTATGAGGAAAATTGTAAAGGCACCACAGAATTTTGAAATTTCAAGTATGTTAAATATTGCTATAAATAAAATCCTATTCAGATTTTTTGATTTAATAAATCTAAAAATATTTTTGCAGTTGTCCTTTGGGTGTAGGAGGTAGTCCTGGGTTTCTCTGTGGGCAGATTTTCAGTATTGTCAGCATGATATGGGTGTAGAACCTTAACCTGAGTGAATAATTTGCTTGAGATTACCAGTCTGTTTTGCAGCTGGGAATAGACTCTGGGTCTCTTATTCCCAGTCTGGTGACCTATCCAAGAATAGACTAATGAAACTGGGTATTTGCCTGTTTGGAGGAAAATATGACCAAATTGGTTTTATAGTGTGTATTTAAATAAGCTAAAAAGTGAACTTGGGAACCTTCAATTTTGTTTAAGTACTTAAGTTTAACTGTAATTCTCTGTGCTGGATTGTTGTCCTTTCTTTTTTCGTAACTTTTTTTTTTTAGTTGTAGATGGACACAATACCTTTATTTCATTTATTTATTTTTATGTGGAGCTGAGGATCCAGCCTAGGGCTTCACATGTGTGAGGCCAGCGCTCCACCACTGAGCCACAACCCCAGCCCTGTTGGCCCTTTCTTTACAAGCATAAAGGACTTGAGAATATTCCTCAGTGTTACTTTAAATGGGATTTGTACCATATTTATGTTTGATTAAAATAGATGCTTATGGTATTCAAATTTTTTTTTTAGATGTTGATGGACCTTTATTTTATTCATTTATTTATATGTGGTGCTGAAAATTGAACCCAATGCCTCACATATGCTAGGCAAGTGCTGTACCACTGAGCCACAACCCCAGCCGCTATGGTATTTAACTGTGGGTGGATGTTTTTCACGTGGATAATCACATTAATTAGAGAATAGCAAGTGACTTGACTGTTTAGCCTCCTTGAAAAATGCTAGGTAGAAGAGGAATTATGTCAACTTTATTAATCTCTATTTAAAACCTTTATTTTTTATTGAGGATGCTCAACAGCATAGAGATAGAGTAACTGAGAATTTACTCCACAGCTTTGTGGGCTGTTTCTCTCATTAGTACATTGGCCTCACACAACATTTGGTTAAGGTTTATTAAGTTGGCCTCCTACAAAAGAGTACCTTGTCTTTTTATAGTATCTGACATGCAGTTGGACCTTTTTGTTTTGATAGAAAATCATTCCCAGTGCTTTTCTTCCTATATCACAAAATAAAACAATCTTTCTTCATTTTTCCCATCTTCAGAAAGCTCTAGAGTATTTTAATCTAATATAATGGTTCTCAAACCAGAGATGATTTTGGCAGTATCTGGATACATTTTTGGTTTTCTTCCTGGGAGACTGTTTGCTTCTCATTGGTAAATGCTAAACATCCCATGGTGTTTGTGACAGCCTCTACAGAAAAGAAATAATTCTGTGTAAAACGTCGTAGTGCCTTTGTTGAGAAACCCTGATCTAAAATATTGAGAATAACATTCTTCCAAATGATTTAAACCTATGAGAGTTATATAATTGATGTCTATATCGTATGTATTATAAATCTTTTCCTAAAATTGTGGTTAGAATGATCATGGGTCAGAAGTTCTAATGTATATTAGAACATTAGAGCACAGGATTTTGGAGTGGAAAGTATAACTCCTTTGGCTTATAGATGAGGAAACAATTTCATTTTTAAAAAAAAAAATTATTTTTTATTTTTTTGTTCTTAGTTTTTTAAAATTTTTTTTTGTTTTTTGAGGAAACAATTTCAGAAAGATTGTGACTTGCTCAGATAATGAGAACTCAAGTCTTGTTATTTCAATTATTGTGTAGTTTTAATTATTTAATTAAAGTTAATTGTAGTCTTATTACTGAGGGAAAGGTCATTGTATCATTTGTGCTTGATATACCATTAAGTTTAATCAAATTAAAAATTTTAAGTAATTGCACTGAGAAGTATTTTTTTCTCTTTTTGGTACAGGGGATTGAACCAAGGGGTGCTTAAATATTGAGCTATGTCCCTAGTCCTTTTTACTTTTAAATGTGGGGCAGGTTCTCGCTATGTTGCTGAAGGTCTGGTCAAATTGCTGAAGCTGGCCTAGAACTTGGGATTCTTCTGCCTCAGCCTCCCTGGCTGCTGGAATTGCAGGCATGCACCATTATGCCTGGCTCTTTTTAGTGAATTATTCAGATTCACATATATTTGTTGAATTCTTCAGCGTGGGATTAGTAGGCACTGTAAAGATTTTAGTATTTCTTTTTTATTTGCAATACTGGGGATTGAACCTAAGGGTCTTGGCACATGCTAGACAATTGCTCTGCCGCTGAGCCGTATCTCCAGCCCCTATTTATTTATTTAGGTGCTGGGGATTGAACCTAGGCACACTTTATCACTGAACTACATCCATATCCTTTCTTTATTTTCTTATTTTTGAGACAGGGTCTGACTGAGTTGCTTAGCATCTTGCTAAGTTGCTGAGGCTGGCCTCGAACTTCCGATCCTCCTGCCTCAGCCTTTCAAGTTGCTGGGATTACAGACGTGCACTGACACACCTGGGTCTAGCCCCCTTTCTAAATTTTAGTTTGAGACAGGGTCTAAGTTGCACAGAATGGCCTCCAATTTGCAACCCTCCTGCCTTAGCCTCTCTGCTTTCTAAGAAAATGTTAGAAAAATTTAAAAAGACCCCAGAGAATTTTGAGATAAAACAGTTTAAAGTTAATTAGAATAACTTAGGCAAAATTTTTGTCGTCGTTGAAAATGATCTTGCTATGTTGCAACTCATGGGCTCAAGTGATCCTCCCACCTCAGCATCCCAAGTAGCCAAGATTATAGGAGTGTATGTACACTCCAGTTTAAGTAAAATTTCTAATGCAAAACCAACTGGAATTATTAAAACATGTTAGGGTATCTTGAACATATACATTTGTTCTGTTGTGTGAGGATTACTGTAATGGTGAATTATTGTACCGATTAAATCTTTCTAATATGGTCCCTTTGGTTAATTTTAGAAAAAGGTTTTGGAGCCTTTATGTGAAATATAATTGGATAAAATAGTACTGATATTTAGATGAAATATTTTCAAATTACCAAAGAAATGTATTGTCAGAGAAAGAAGATCTATGGGGTTCTTTACATATTTAAAACATTTTTTCTGTAGTGCTGCCTTTTTAAAAAATAAGTAAAACAAAGGCAAAAACAATATTATTTGTATTCCTTCTATATTTTCTTATTTTTGTGACAGGATCTGACAGGGCAAACATTTCTTTAAAAGTTATTTAAGGGGCCGGGGCTGTAGCTCAGTGGTAGAGTGTTTGCCTCACAGGTGTGAGGCCCTAGGTTCGATCCTCAGCACCACATAAAAATAAATAAATAATAAATAATGATATTTAAAAAAAAAGTTATTTAAGAAGCTGGGCACAGTGGCACATGCCTTTAATCCCAGTTGCTCAGGAAGCTGAGGCAGGAAGATCACAAGTTCAAAGCCAGCCTCAGTAAAAGTGAGGGGCTAAGAAACTCAGTGAGACCCTGTCTCTAAATAAAATACAAAATAGGGATGGGGATGTGGCTCAGTGATTGAAGTGCCCCTGGGTTCAATCCTCAGTAACCCCCCCAAAAAAAGTATATAAGAAATTTATAGAATTAAAATGCATGTTGGCAAAATAAAAATGAAACCAAGAATTAATATTCTGATGTGTGTGTATGACTTTTTTTATATTAATCTTTCATTATAGAAAAATTTAAATATAGGAAAAAGAGAATTGGCCTAGTTTCAATAGTTAGTAATTCTTGGCCAGTTTTGTTTCATTTATACTTTTCTATTTTATCCCCTCTCATCCCTCTCCTTCCTGTTTCTTGGCACCCTGTTCTGTTTTGTTTTTAATTTTTTTTTAATTGTAGATGGACATGATACCAACTATCTATCTATTTATTTATTACACCACATTCTCAAAAAGAATTCTTTATGTAGTCTGTATATAATCTTTGTTAGATATATAATTTTCAAACATTTTCTCTAAGTCTACAGATTATTTATATCTTAATAAAGTCTTTTGGCATGGAAACATTTTTAATTTTGTTGGAAGTCTGGTTTCTTTTCTTCTATGGGGCATGGTTTTGTTGCCAAGTCCAGCAACACTTTGCTTAATGTTCTAAAAGATTTCCTCTGTGTTGTCTTGTACAAATTCTATAGTTTTATGTTTTGCATTTAAATCATGATTCATTTTGAATTAATTTTTGAATATGATTGTGAGGTTTAGTACAAAAGTTTTTATTTTTTATAGTTGTAGATGGACAGCATGCCTTTATTTTATTTGGTTATTTTTTGGTGATGCTGAGGATCAAACCCAGGGCCTCACATGTGCTAGGCAAGCGCTTTAGTACTCAGCCCCAGCCCCAGCCCCAAAAGCCTTTTTTTTTTTTTTTTTTTTTGGCTTGTAGATATCCAGTTGCTCCAGCACTATTTGTTAAAAAAAAAAAAAAACAAAAAAACCCCCCTATCTTTCCTCCATTGAATTGTTTTTTACCTTTTGTCAAAAATCAACGAAACACATTTGTGTTGGATTATTTTTGAATTCTCAGCTCTGTTCTATTGATCTGTCTTGTCTTTCAATCAGGACCATACTTTCTTGACTGTGATGGCTGGTTAGTAATTCTTATTGGGTAGAGCATTCCTCCTACTCATTCTGACTTCTCTGCTTCCTTTGCCTTTTCATATGAATTTTAGAATAATCTTGATTATATTTGTAAAAATATCTTGCTGTAAGTGTATAGGAATTGAATAAGCTTGTAGTTTCATTTGGAATGAATTGTTATAGAGACTTTCAATCAGTGATCACTAGATATTTTTCCATTTACTTAAGATCTTCTATATTATATGGAAACAAATTCCAAACAAGTTCCAGTTTCAGAATTGAATAAACGTAAAGAACATCGAGCTGATGTCCCCTGCAGAATTTGGAGGACTGTTTTGATTAGTTGTTGGTGGGGACAAATCTCCACTTACTTCTTGGTGACCAGAAGTCACAGAATCTTCTGTGTTGATTGTTGTGGTGTGAGAATAGAGTAGAAAAACTTTCCTTCAGGGCTGGGGATGTGGCTCAAGCGGTAGCACGCTCGCATGGCATGCGTGCGGCCCAGGTTCGATCCTCAGCACCACATACAAACAAAGATGTTGTGTCCGCCAAAAACTAAAAAATAAATATTAAAAATTCTCTCTCTCTCTTTAAAAAAAAAACAAAAAACAAAAAACTTTCCTACAGACAGTTTTGATTTGCATGTCTCTGATGCCTAATGATGTTGAGTATCTTTTCATGTGTTTGGCTACTTGTCTTTGAGAAATATCTGTTCAGATCCTTTACCCATTTTAAAATTAGGTTGTCTTTTAATTGCTGGGTTGTTAAAGACTTCCTTTTATATTCTGGATATTAGGCTTTTATCAGATGTATGATTTGCAAATAATTCTCAGTAGTGTTTTTGAAACTCAATAGTTTAAAAGATGTTTTGTTGTTATAAAAATACATGAGATGATTTACCCTCTTAAACTTAGGTGTACAGTATGGTATTTGCTATAAAAGCACAGTGTTGTAGAACAGCTCCCTTTAGAAACTTTTCATTTTGTATTACTGAAATTTTATATGCAATGGAACAACAAATGCTTATTTTTACCTCTCTTATCCCCTGGCAACCACTATTCTACTTTATGTTTCTGAGTGACTACTTTAGATAACCAGATAACCCATATAAGTATAATCATGATGTATTTGCTTTTTTGTGACCAGTTTATTTCATTAGCATAATGTTCTCAATTCATTCATGTTGAATTTCCCTTTTAAGGTGGAATAATATTTCATTTGTATATTTGTGTATACAGGACATATATTTACATACTTATACACACACACACATACAGGAACACAGGAACCTTCATAAACTTTCTGTAATGGCTATACTATTTTTAATTTCCATCAGCAGTGCACAAATTTTCTCCACATGGTCACCAACTTTTTGTTTTTTACTTTTTTGATAATGGGCATCCTAACGTATGTGAGGTTCATTGTAGTGGTTTTTGATTTGGATTTCCCTATTGATAAGGGATGTTGAGCATTTTTCATGTCCCTGTTAGCTATTTGTTGTTTTTGGAAAACGTCTATTCGGGTCCTTTCCCCCTTTTTCCCTCTAGGTGCTGTGGCCTGAACCAAAGGCTTCTGACATGCTAAGCACTTGCTTTACCACTGACCTATACCCCCAGCCTTTCCTTTTTTAAATAAGGTTACAGTTTTGTTTGTTTTCTTCTTTGTTGCTATTGAGTTCTTGTATATTTTGGGTATTAGCCTCTTCTAAGATGTATTTACACGTTTTCCAGTATTCTGTAGGTTAGTTTTTTAGTCTGTTGATAATTTTCTGTGCTCTCCAGAAGACTTTTAGTTTGATGTAGTTCCCACTAGTCTGTTTTTGCCTTTGTTGCCATATCCAAGAAATCATTCTGTTATGAAGCTTTTCTCATTATTATTTTCTAGATTTACAGTTGCAGCTTTTATATTTAAGGTGTGTGTGTGTGTGTGTGTGTGTGTGTGTGTGTGTGTTTGGGTCCTGCTTATTGAATCTAAGGTGTCACACATCCTAAGCATGTATTCTACTTAATTACCCCCTCAAGCTGCTGGGGTTTTGATATGAGTTCCATTGAATCTATAGATTAATGTGGTGAAGTATTTTCATTTTAACTATTGATGTTTCTGATCTATTAATGCCAGATGTCTATTTATCTTGGTCTTTGTTAATTTCCTTTAATGATGTTTTGGAGTTTTCAGTATACAAGTCTTGTGTCTATTTTGTAACTTTATTGCGAAGTACTTTTTTCTTTTTGGTGGTGTTATAAATGGCATTTTCTTAATTTCATTCTTGGATTGGTCATTGATAATGTATAGAAATATAATTGATGTATGTAAGCTAGGCATGAGGGTGTATACCCATAATACCAGCTATTTGGAGGTTGAAGAAGAAGAATGACAAGTTTGAGGCCATAACTTTTATTTCATTTTCTTGCCTAATTTACTTTGCTAAACCACTATGGTAGTGTTGACTGGATATAGCAGGAGCAGGCGTCTTTTTTTGTTTTTCTCATCTTAAGTGGAAACATTCAGTGTTTCACTTTTAAGTGTGATGTTAACTCTGGACTTTTCATAGATCTTTATCTGGTTGAGGAAAGTCCTCTCCCTAGTGTGTTTTGTTGTTGTTGTTGTTAATTGTTTAAGGCTGTTGGTTTTCATCAAATGTTTTTCTGCATCCACTGAGGTGATCTGACAAAAGTACAGGTTTTTGTCCTTTGTTCTATTGATATGGTAAATTACATTAATTGATTTTAAGATGTTAAACCAACCTGGCATTCCTACTTGGTCATGGTGCAAAATCTTTTATATATGTTGAGGATTTGGTTTGTTAGTATTTTGTTGAGGATTTTTGCATCAATATTTTCTTCTGAAGTCTTTGTCTTGTTTTGTATTAGCAATATCTCATGAAGGGAATTGGAAATGCTTCTTCCTTAATTTTTGGGAAGAGTTTGTGAAAATTTGGTATTGATCCTTCATTAAATGTTTAGGATAAGCCCTCCATAGTGGTGCCTGCCTGTAATCCCAGTGACTGAGGAGGCTGAGGCACAAGGATCACAAACTTCAGGCTACCCTGGGCAACTTAGTGAGATACTTTGTATAAATGAATGAATGAATGAATGAATGAATAGAAAGTGCTGTGGATGTAGCTCAGTGGTAGAGCACTCTTGGGTTCAATTGCTTATACTGCAAAAAAAAAAAGTTTGATAGAATAATTCAACAGTGAAGCCATCTTGTCTAAACCTTTCTTTTTTGGGGACTTATTAAATATAAAAACCCAGTTTTCTTGGTTATAGGGCTACTTATATTATCTCTTTCATTTTGGTTGAGCTTTGGTAGTGTGGCCTTGAGAACTGGGGATCAAATTTAAGAGTATAACAGTCATAGTATTCCCTTATTATCCTTTTAATGAATGCAGGCTCTATATGGATTTTTTTTTTAAAGAGAGAGAGAATTTTTTTTTAATATATATATATATATATATATATATTAGTTTTCGGTGGACACAACATCTTTATTTGTATGTGGTGCTGAGGATTGAACCTAGCGCCGCGCGCATGCCAGGCGAGCTTGCTATTGCTTGAGCCACATCCCCAGCCCTATATGGATAATTTCTTATTTCATTCCTTCTATTATTTGTGTGCTCTCCCTCCCCCACCCCATAGTTAGTTTTGTTAGAGGTTTATAAATTGTTGTTTCTTTTTTTTCCCTATTTTCCATTTTATTGATTTCTGCTCTATTATTTCCTTCTACTTGCTTTGGGTTCATTTTGGCTTTTTTGTAGTTTCTTGTGGTAGATAATTATGTTGTTGGTAATTATTTCTAATGTAAGCCTCTAGTGCTATAAGTTTCCTTTTAACTGCTGTGTTAGTTGCATCCCACACATTTTGACTCTTGTTTTTATTTTTGTCTTTATGTATGTATTTTAAATTTTTTATTTTGAGATTTCCTTGACCCATGGACTTTTTAGAAGTGTGTTGTTTTATTTCTGCTTAGAAGTCTTTCTGTTACTTATTTCTAGTTTTAGTTAAACTTGGTCTAAGAATACACTATTATTTCTGATTTCAACAATTTTTTGAGATTCATTATATGCTCCAGGACGTGGTCTGACTTGGGGAATGTTTCTATGGGAGTTTGGAAAAAATGTGCATTTTGCTTTGTCCAGTGAAGTATTGTGCATATGCCAATTTGACTTGATTGGTTGTGTTATCAAGGTAACCACACTCCTTAAAACATATGCGCGCGTGCGCACACCCCCCCCCCCCCCACACACCACGTACACTGTGGGCTGGGCATATAGCTCAGTGGTAGAGCATTTGCCTAGCATGTGAGAGGCACTGCATAAAAATAAATAAATAAATAAAATGAAGTTGTTGTGTTCATCTACAACTACAAATAAAACAAAAAATAATGTTATGTCTTTTTTATTCATCTTATGTGGCCAAACTTGAATTTCTCAGAAGCAACATATAATTGGGCCATTAAAAAAGAAAAAAAAAAAGTGGGCTGGGGATATAGCTCCTGTTGGTTGAGTGTTTGCCTCACGTGTAGGAGGTGCAGGGTTCAATCCTCAGCACCACAAAAACAAAACAAAGCAAAAAAGAACAAAAGAAAAACCTGGGGCTGGGGCTGTAGTTAAGTGGCAAGGCACTTGCTTAGCCCACATGGGGCACTGGGTTCCATCCTTAGCACCACATAAAAATAAGCAAATAAAAAATGTCTATCTACAACTACAAAAAAACCCTGTTAATCTATCTTGTGATTGATTTATTAAAACTATTTGCACATAAGGTAATTATTGATGTGTTAACATTTAAACTTGCCATTTTATTGTTTACTGTTATTATTTTTTTGTTTATTTCTGTAGTGTTTGTTACTATTTGCTTTGTTGGCTTCCTGTGGATTAATTGAATATTTCTTAGGATTTCATCTTGATTTATTTATAATTTTAAAAAAGGCTTTCTGTGAAATGATGTTCCTGGTGGTTGTTCTGGTTATTACAATATGCATATGTCTTATCGCAGTCTATTTGTGTCAGTATTTTACCAGTTTAACTGAAGTGTGAAAACCTCAATTTTTATTTTTTTTTATCTTTTACCTTCTTCAGTTTTAAATACAATTGTCAGTGTCAGGTGGTGTTATAAGTTTTGTTGGAATCATCAAATATTTACAAAACTAATGAAATTGAAAAGATAATCTTTTCTGTTCAGAAAAATTTCTTCAGCCAATCTTTGTGGGTAAGTCTTTTAGCAATATATTCTTTTTAGGTTTTCATCTTTTGAGAATTTTTTTTGTTTCACCCTTATTCCTGATGTGTACATTAACTGGGTATAGAATTCCTGGTTGACAGTTATTACCACTCCCTGCCAACCTCCACTATGTGAAAAATTCTGCACCACTTTTATTTTTGGCCTTTCTGGTTTCAGTTGAGAAATCTTGCTGTCATTTGAATTGGTGTTCCATTATGGGTAAAGTATCATTTTTCTCTGGCTGCTTTCAAGGTTTTTTCTTTGTTTTTAGTTTTTGAACATTTAATTATGATATGTCAGTGTAGATCCTCCCTCCCTCCACCCCACGCTGGGGTTCAAAATCAGAACCTCAACACATGCTGCTGCTGAGCTATACGCCTGTTTCTTAGTGTGGATTATAAGTTTATCCTTTTTG
Organism: Marmota monax; assembly: GCF_021218885.2. Lineage (NCBI taxonomy): Eukaryota > Metazoa > Chordata > Mammalia > Rodentia > Sciuridae > Marmota > Marmota monax. Next base: position 6,331,859 of record NW_026693473.1, on the reverse strand, counting down.
GGATTTATTCACCTTTTTGATTTGCAAGTTAGTACTTGCTGAATTTGGAAAGATTTTAGCCATTATTTCTCCAAATACCATATCAGCTCTGCTCTCTTTCTGGGACTTGATAACATGGATTGTTATTTGTTATTGCCTGACAGTTTAAGACTTTTTGTTTTTTCCTGTTTTCACTGTTGTTTCGATTAAGTGAATTTTAATTTTCTGTTCTCAAGTTCAGTGTGTTCTCTTCTGTGTTATTTCTGTGTGTGTGTTGAGCCCATCTAGCAAGTTTTAAAAATCTGTTATTGTATTTTTTAATTCCTTTTTTTTTTATTAATGGCATCTTATATTTATTAAGTACTTATTATGTGCCAGGTACTGTGCTGGCACTTTATGGTTTTTTTTTTTTTTTGGTTGGTCAAAACATTACAAAGTTCATGACATATCATCTTTCATACATTTGACTCAAGTGGGTTATGAACTCCCATTTTTACCCCAAATACAAATTGCAGAATCACATTGGTTACACATTCACATTTTTAGAAAATGGCATATTAGTGACTGGTGTATTCTGCTACCTTTCCTATCCCCTGCTATCCCCCCTCCCCTCCCCTCCCATCTTCCCTCTCTACCTCATCTGCTATTTTCTTTTGCTTCTTTTCTTTCTTGGCTGAGATTTTCCATTTTTTTTTTTTTTTACTTGTTTCAGAAGAATGTTTAATTGACCACTGAAACATTTTTATGATGACTGCTTTAAAATCTGTATCAGCTGATATCTGATTCATATCCCATTCATCTCTATTGCCCTTAGTTGTTTTTTCTTACATCGTAATTTTCTTGAGTGTTTTTGTTTATTATGTTAGGAAGCTCTGGGTCCTATTTAATTTTTTAAATTAATAATTATTATTATTATTTAACTTTAGCAGGCAGTTACTCTCTTTGGTTCAGCATCCAGGTCTTGGCTCACTTTTGAGGTCTGTGGTTTCAGTGGTGGTGCACTTACTTTTTAGACTTTGTAGTCTGCTCAATTTGTCTGATTTGTTGGGATCCAGATGTTCCCTTCTGGTGCTGCCTGAGGAACAGGAGGAGGTTTCCTCTGCTGGGTTTTTGGTTGTGTTCAGGTAGAAGAGGATTTTGGTGGGATCCCCACCTGTTTATTCCCCACTTCTCTTCTCTCCTTCCCCGATGTCTTTGGTTAAGGGAGAAGAGTCTTGATTTAAATTGAGCCACTTGCTATGACTGAGTCCCTTGGTTTTGCCTACTTGCTTCTGTATCTGTAGACAGAAAATAGGCATCTCAAGCCAAGTAGGGAAGGAGAGTACTTCCTGTTGCCTGTTTTTGCTGGGCTTCCAGTTCATCTCCCTTACCTGATGTTGTCAGAGAGATCCCTGTTGGATTTGGGGAAGGAATGTGACTTTCTTGTCTGCTTTCTGAGCTAGGTTGGTGAATAGGGAATGCCATGTCTGGGTTGCCTTCTGTTGGGTGTAGGGACAGATGTTGAGAGCCACAGCCAAAGGGGCCCCAGCAAACTTCCAGCTGCCAGCAAACTTCCAGCTGCTGGCTGATGATTGGCTCACAGCGGCCCCAGCAACATCTAGCTGATTGGCTCCTCTGCGGTGATGCTCATTGGACTGTTTCCCTGCCCTTTCAGACCACGGAGCTGCTCATTGGGGGACTTTTTTGGCTCCGCCCACGTGACCCAGCCAATCGGCCTCAAGAGCAGGAGGATTGTGGGAGGTGGAGAGAAGCTGGTTGGGGAGAGAGAGGCTTGTGGGAAGCCGGTGGTGGCAGTTGAGGCTCTGAGGGTTTTTCCTGAGAGGCTGTTTTGTTTGGCGTGTGTGGTTCTAAAAATAAAGTTAGTTTCTTTTGACAAGTGGCTCCTGATTGTGCCCAGCCAGACTGCGGCAGACATACAATATTCTTCTGTTTTTTTTTTTGTTTCTTCAGTCCTGGGGTCCCAGTTTGGTTTACTGCTTTAATGTCTTTCAGAGGTTTTCTTTGGTTATTTCTTGTTTTATTTCTGTGGTTGGTTTATAGCTGTGCTTCATGAGGGGGGTCAGAGAACAGTAAGTCTTAGGCCATTTTATCTGTGCTGCAACTTCAAGTTCATTAATATTTGTGAACCTCATCAATTTCATGCAATGGGTTGTTTCAGCATTGAAAATACCGGTACAGTCATACATTTACTGTATAGTAATGCCTCGAGTCACTGAGGGACCACATAGATGATAGTGGTCTCCTAAGATTATATCAGTTAATAACATTGTAGCTATCTTAGTTTGTGTAAGTATATTGTTTGCATAAAAATGAAATCACCTAATGTATTTCTCAGAATGTTTCCCTGTCATTAAGTGGGGCATGACTGTATATTTGCTTTGTGATCTTTTAAGCATTATGTAAATGGGTGCTTCAGTTATAAGCTACAGTTTTTGATGATGCCTTCTAGGAAGTTTTTTGAGGTCAGTCATATCCAGTTCAAGAGGGTGCTAAGAAATAGATACATATTTTATTATGCATCTATTTCATAAACGGTTTTGAATTCAGCACTCAAAGATATTTTTAAGAGATTACTTTTATTTATGATGTTTATTTCAGTAATATGTAAAAGTATTTTAATACCATTAAGCATTTTCAAAACAAGTTTGAAAGTCTTAACAGCATGCAATCAATGTTACTAATTCATAGATTGAAAAACAGGAAATGTCCTGCTTCTATATTCCCTGGTTTTCTAAATGAGAATGAAAATTGGCCCCCAAAAAGAAAATGTTCGTTTTATATTAGTAGAAACTAGTGTTTCTAAGTGATGAATTAACTTGATAAATCATCCTTCACCATTAAAAAGAGACATAACTCACCAATAAATATTTGTCACTAGTTATTCAGACTTAATACACTTACTGGAATTTTGGACAAATCATTGGGTTCCTTTTCAGTTATTTCTTGAGGTTTTCTCTGGTTGACTCTTATGACAGTTCTCAATTTCCTAATTAGATTAAAAATGATTTCATTAGGTTAGGACTGTGCCATTTCTTTTATATGTGGACACATTTCTATCTTGTGATTGGTGCCTAGCATAATTCCTGGCATGTTTTCTAGACAAGAGTTGATAATGATGATTAACTTTGGCATTGAATAAAATGAAAATTGTGAAAAGATGAATTGGAAATAGAATATGACATTTTGGGGCTCATATAAGATTTAAAATAAGCATATTTAACTGTATTATATATTAAAATTAATAATTTCATTTTCTTTTGACTTTCAATAGTATTTTTAAAGTATATTTTTAGTCATAAATGAACATAATACTTTTATTTATTTGTATGTAGTGCTGAGGATTGAGCCCAGTGCCTTACACATTAGGCAAGTGCTGTACTACTGAGCCACCACCCCAGGCCTGACTTTCAATAGTATTATCTATCTATCTATCTATCTATTTATTTTATAGCAGAATGCATTTTTTAAAAAATATTTTTTAGTTGTAGATGGACATAATATCTTTATTTTTATGTGGTGCTGAGAATTGAACCCAGTGCCTCATACTTATTAGGCAAGCGCTCTACCACTGAGCCACAATCCCAGTCCCACAGAATGCATTTTGACATATTGTACACAAATGGAGCACAACTTGTCATTCTCTGGCTATACATGGTGCAGAGTCACTCCAATAGTGTTATCATACATATACATAGGGTAATAATGTCTGTCTCATTCTGCTGTCCTTCCCATCCCCACAGTCCCACCCCTTCCCTCACTTTCCTCTACACAAACCAAAGTTCCTTTATTCTTTCCCATCTCCCCCAAACATGGATCAGCAACCACTCATCAGAGAAAACATTCGGCTTTTGGGTTTTGGGATTGGCTTATTTCTCTTAGCATGATATTCTCTAGTTCCATCCATTTACCTGCAAATGCGATAGTTTTCATTATTCTTTAGGGCTGAGCCATATTCCATTGTATATATGTACCACATTATCTATTCATCTGTTGAAGGGCATCTAGGGCATCTAGTTTAGCTGTTGTGAATTGAGCTTCTATAAACATTGATGTGGCTGTGTCACTGTAGTATGCTGATTTTAAGTCCTTTGGGTATAAACTGAGGAGTGAAAAAGCTGTGTCAAAGGAGTGGAACCATTCCAAGTTTTCTGAAGTATCTCTACACTGCTTTCCATAGTGGTTGCACCAACTTGCAGCAATGTATGAGTGTGCCTTTTCCCGCACATCACATCCTTGGCAGCCCTTATTATTGCTTATGTTCTTGGTAATTGCCATTTTGACTGGAGTGAGGTGAAATCTTAAGAGTAGTTTTGATTTGCATTTCTCTAATTGCGAGAGATGATGGACCTTTTTTCATATGTTTGTTGATCGGGATTATTATTTCTTCTGTGAAGTGTCTGTTTAGTTCCTTAGCCCATTTATTGATTGGGTTATTTGTTTTTTGGTGTTAAGTTTTTTGAGTTCTTTATATATCCTGGACGATTAGTGCTCTGAAGTGTGTGTGGTAAAGATGTTCTCCCTTCTGTAGGTTCTTTCATGATGTTATTGTTGCCTTTGCTGAGAATCAACTTATTAGTTTGAATCCTTTTAGTTTATGGTTTTTTTTTTAGAACAACCCAGCAAAATAAAATTCCGGTTTGTTGGACAACATTGTTTCACACATACATCAAACAGGCCAAAAAAAATAAACAGCAACTTCATAGACAAAAAAAGGAAAAAGAAAAAAAAAACCTTTTTATCTTTGGCCTAGTTTATTGATTCTTGATTTTACTTCTTGCGCTTTAGGAGTCTTGTTCAGGAAGACAGGTCCTAAGCCAACATGATGAAGATTTGGTGCTACTTTTTCTTCTATTAGACGCAAGGTCATTGTTCTAGTGTGTGACTGAGTCTTTGATCCGCTTTGAGTTGATTTTTGTGCAGGGTAAGATATAGAGGTTTAATGTCATTTTGCTACATACGGTTTCAAGTTTTCCCAGCATCACTTGATGAATAGACTATCTTTTCTCAATGTATATTTTTGGTGCCTTTGTCCAGTATGAGATGATTGTATTTATGTGGGTTTGTCTCTGTGTCTTCTATTTTGTACCGTTGGTCTACATGTCTATTTTAGTACCAATACCATGCCGTTTTTGTTACTATTGCTCTATAGTGTAGTTTAAGGTCTGGTATTGTGATGCCTCCTGCTTTACTGTTCTTGCTGAGGATTGCTTTGGCTATTATGAGTCGCTTATTTTTCCAAATGAATTTTATGATTGCTTTTCTAGTTTTATGAAGAATGTCATGGAATTTTAATAGAAATTGTATTAAATCTGTATAACAGTTTTGGTAGTATGGCCATTTTGACTATTCTGCCTATCCAAGAGCATGGGAGATCTTTTCATCTTCTAAGATCTTCTTCATTTTCTTTCTTCAGTGTTCTGTAGTTTTCATTGTAGAGTTTTTTCACCTTTTTTGTTAGATTGCCTAAGATTTTTTTTTTTTTTGAGGCTATTGTGAATCCTGTGGTTTTCTTAATTTCTCTTGCATTGGATTCATTCCTTATGTATAGAAATGCATTTATTTATGGGTATTGATTTTGTATCCTGCTACTTTGCTGAAATCATTTATTAGTTTTAGAAGTTTTCTGGTGGAATTTTTTGGATCTTCTAAATATGGAATCATGTCATCAGCAAATACTGATAGTTTCTTTTCCTGTGTATATCCCTTTAATTTCTTTTGTCTCTCTGATTGTTCTAGCTGGAGTTTGAAAGTCTGTGTTGAATAGAAGTGGTAAAACAGAGTATCCCTGTCTTTTTCCAATTTTTAGAGGGAAAGCTTTCAGTTTTTCTCCATTTAGAATGATGCTGGTCTTGGGCTTAACATGGATAGCTTTTGCAGTGCTGAGATATGTTTCTACTATCCCTGGTTTTTCTAGTGTTTTGAACATGAAGAGGTGCTATGTTTTGTCAAATGCTTTCTCAGCATCTATTTTTAAAAAAATATTTGTTTTTTAGTTGTAATTGGACCCAATACCTTTATTTTATTTATTTTTATGTGGTGCTGAGGATCGAACCCAGGGTCTTGCACGTGCTAGGCAAGCACTCTACCACTGAGCCACAATCCCAGCCCCTCTCAGCATCTATTGAGATAATCATATGATTCTTTTCTTTAAGTCTATTGATGTGATATATTACATTTATTGATTTCCATATGTTGAACCATCCTTCGCTGGGATGAATCCCACTTGATCATGGCTCACTATCTTTTAAATATGTTTTTGTATGCTATTTGCCAGAATTTTATTGGGAATTTTTGTGTCTATGTTCATCAGGGATATTGGTCTGAAATTTTCTTTCCATGATGTATCTTTGTCTGGTTTTGATATTAGAGTGATATTAGCTTCATAGAACAAGTTTGCAAGGGTCTCCTCCTTTTCTGTTTCATAGAATAATTTGAGAAGTATTAGTATTAATTCTTCTCCGAAGGTCTTGTAAAACTCAGCTGTGGATCTGCTTGGTTCAGATTTCTTGGTTGGTAGTCTTTTGATGGCTTTTTCTATTTCTTGCTTGAAATCGATCTGTTTAAATTGTATATGTCCTCCTGATTCAGTTTGGGCAGATCATATGCCTCTAGAAATTTGTTGGTGTCTTTGGGCTTTTCTATTTTACTGGAGTATAAGTTTTAAAAATAGTTTCCAATTATCTTCTGTATTTCAATTGTGTCTCTCGTGGTATTTCCTTTTTCATCATGAATTTTAGTAATTTGAGTTTTCTCTTTTTCTTTTTCATTAGGGTGGCTAAGGCTTTATCAATTTTATTTTCTCAAAGAACCAGCTTTTTGTTAATCTTTTCAATTTTTTCTTTTGTTTTAATTTCATTGAATTCAGTCCTGATTGTAATTATTTCCTGTCTTCTACCACTTTTGATTTTTTTTTTTAATCCAGGGCTTTGAGATGTAATGTCAGGTCGTTTATTTATTGACTTTTTATTCTTTTAATGAATGAGCTCAATGTAACACCGAACTTTCCTCTTAGCACTGCCTTCAGAGATTTTGATATGTTGTATTGGAGGTCTCATATACTTCTAAGCATTTTTTTAATCTCCTTCCTGATGTCTTCTGTTATCCAGTCATTCAATAGCATATTGTTTTGTCTCCAGGTGTTGGAGTAGCTTCTATTTTTTATGTTGTCATTGATTTCTAATTTCATTCCATATGGTTTGATAGAATGCAAGGGTAGTATCTCTATTTTTTGTGTTTGCTAAGACTTGCTTTGTGGCATAATTTATGGTCTATTTTAGAGAAGGATCCATGTGTTGCTGAGAAAAAAGTGTATTTTCTTGTTGACGGATAAAATATTCTATATATGTCTATTAAGTCTAAATTATTATTGAGTTCTGTAGTTTGTTTGTTTAGTTTTTTTAAAAAAAAATTATAGTTGTTTATGGACAGCATGACTTTATTTTAATTTTTTTATGTGGTGCTGAGAATTGAATCCAGTGCCTCACACATGGTAGGCAAAGTGCTCTGCCACTGAGCTACAGCCCCAGCCCTCTTTGTTTAGTTTTTGTTTGGAAGATCTGGTAAGAGAGATGTGTTAAAGTCACCCAGTATTATTGTGTTGTGGTCTGTTTGATTCTTGAAATTGAATAGGGTTTGTTTGATACACGTGGGATATTTTTATGTTTGATACCCATTGTTTAGGGCACAGATATTTATGATTGTTATGCCTTGTTGATGTATGATTCCCTTAAGCAGTGTGAAATGACCTTCTTTATCCCTTCTGACTAACTTTGATTTGAAATCCACTTTATCTGATATGAGGATAGAAATCCCTGCTTGTTTGTGTGGTCCATGTGAGTGATATGTTTTGTTTTCCATCCTTTTACCCTTCAGTCTATGGATATCTTTTCCTATGAGATGAGTCTCTTAGAAGTAGGGTGTTGTAGGGTCCTTTTTTTAAAAAAAAAAAAAATCCAGTCTATTAGTCCATGTCTTTTAATTGATGAGTTTAAGCTATTAACATACAGGGTTATTATTTAAATATGATTTGTATTCCCAGTCATTTTAGTTTTTATCTTGACTTGGTTTCTCCTTTGATTGGTTTTTCCTTTCGTGTAGTTTCTCTCTTTTCTGATTTTCATTGTCTTTCATTTCCTCCTCAAGTAATATTTTGCAAGGAACGTTCTGTAGTGCAGGCTTTCTCATTGTAAATTCTTTTAACTTTTGTTTATGAAAGGTTTTTATTTCATCATCTAATCTGGATTCGTGGTTGGCATTCATTTTCTTTCAGAGCTTGGTATATATTGTTCCAGGATCTCCTCTCTTTGAGGGTCTTGGTTGAGAAATTTGCTGAGATCCAAATTAGTTTTCTTATGTAATCTGAAACTTTTCTCTTGTGACTTTTAAAATTCTATCCTTATTCTGTATGCCAGGCATTTTCATTATAATGTTCCTTGGTGTGGATCTGTTGTCATTTTGTACATTTGATATCCTGTAAACCTCTTGTATTTGATTTTCCAATTCATTCTTCATCTTTGGAAATTTTCTGATATTATCTCATTGAAGAGATTATGCATTCCTTTGGTTTGTATCTCTGTGCCTTTCTCTACCCCCATAATTCTTAGATTTGGTTGTTTCATGTTGTCCCATAATTCTTAGAGGTTCTGTTCATGGTTTTTCAACATCTTCACTGTGTGGTAAACTTTGTTTTCAAGATTATATATTTTGTCTTTATTGCCTGAGGTTCTGTTTTCCAAGAGATCTAGTCTGTTAGTGATGCTTTCTATTGAATATTTTCTTTGGTTTATTATTTCCTTTATTTCAAGGATTTCTGTTTTTTTTTTTTTTTTTCTCATCAGAATCTCTCTCTCTTTCTTGAAGTAATCTTTGTTACCTGTATTTGTTCTTATCTCTTTGTTGGAGTGATCAATTGTTGCTTGGATTTGCTCTCTTATATCATTCTGTGCTTGAAGATCATTTTAATTATGTACCTTTTAAACATTTCATCTGCTGTTCTGTCAATGGATTCTATTATTGTGGCATCTTGGTTTGTTTTTCCTTTGTTTATTCATGATGTGCATGTGTCTTCCTCTCTAGCAGTGCGGATCTGAGGTATTATAATTTCTACCCTATAATCTTGTAGTATCCCTGCAGTTATCAATACAATACCTTGCCTTTCACGGGGAGATCAATATTTACAGCGCCCAGCGCAAACAATATACAGCCTTAAACTAACTCCTATTTAGACAATTACAGTTTTGTTTCAGTAAACAGAAATGATGTATTTGATTAGTATCTACAATAAATAGTAGGTTTGCATAAGGATCTACTGTTTCTAATGATGGACAAGGAGGGGTGGGGTGGGGTGTAGGATGTGGGGTTTATGAGGTAGGAGGTGAGAATAGAGACGTCATAGGAAGAGTGAAATAGAAATCAAGAGAAGTAGGCTAGCAGGAATACCTCTGGTGTAACCAGGCCTACAGGAACCTTGGTGATGGTCTTCCAGGTCCTGCCTGTTGTCTCTAGATGGAAGTGGGCTGGGAGAGCCACATGTTGGTAGATGGGGAGCTTCAGTGTGATCACTCTCATCCTCAATAGTAGTTTTAACATTTTTTGGTTCATAAAAAATCGACATTTTATTTTATTTCTGACTTCCAGAACATTGGTAAGAATAACATTATAAACAGATTTTTAACTTGGGAATGACCTTTACTATAGTATTAAGTTAGAGTAGACATTTATCAAGAAGCAGAGGATCTGGTTGAAGTCTTTGCCTTGCCATTTACATGTTGTGTAACCTTGGATATTTAACTTCTTGACTCTCGGCTTCATCATCCATAGAATGAATCAAACAATAAAACCACCCAGGTAGTTGTAGGGATCAAATAAAATAACCATGTGAAGGCACTTTATAAACTGTGAAGTGCTTTTTCAGAATATGTTTGTATCTTCTTTGAGAAGATCATTTGAATATTTGTGTGACCTTGATCATCATGTTAAAAAATGTTTTAAGATTATTATCTGCAAAATTACTGTTTATTCATTAAAACTTTGTGTAAAAATAAAACAACTTTTTCTTGAGTTTGGTGTCTTACTTGTCTTAAAAATTGACTTTAACTAATAAATTTGGGGGGAGGATTACATAGTTTGATAATGTAGTGTTCTCACTGCCATAGGGTTAGTTTTTAGGATCCCCTCCCCAAACAACAGGTGTTTTAGAATTAAGGATTCTATACTTGTAGAACTTCATAGTCTGTGTTTATAAAAAAGTTTACTATTGTTATTGCTAATATGATTGATAGGTGTTTTTGTTTATTTGTTTGACAGATGTTTACTGGTTAGTTGATTTGAAGAGGTCAGAGTGAGGTGAAAATTTTGTTTTTGGCTTTATTTTACTTTGGTCAACTATCTTTTAAGTGCTTGATTATCCCGTTAAGCATTTACTCTCTCAACTAACTGCAACGACTATATTAATTGATAAGTTTTTAATATTTTGAAACCAAGTCAGGCACAGGTGTTGTGCAGTCCCAGTTACTTGGTAGCCTGAGGTAGGAGGATCACTTGAGCTTAGGAGTTAAAGGCTTACCTGGACAACATAGTGAAGCATGTTAAGGTAGTAGTTTTACCCACTGAGCTATACTGAGCTTGATTTTTGGAGAATAATGGACATGGTTGTGCACACCTGTGATCCCAGTAAATTGGGAGGCTGATATAGGGGGAATCACAAGTTTGAGGTCAGCCTGGGCAATTTAGTGAGATCCTGTCTAAAAAGCAAAGGTGGTGGGTAGGGGAGTGGTTCAGTGGTAAAGGGCTTCTGGGTTTAGATCCCACCCTCACCCCCCCAAAATGGAGGAAGAATTGGTTGAGTAATTTCTGGGGTGATTGGTTTGAATTCATTCTTCCTCTGAAAGGATCTGGTCATGAAAAGTATACCATTATTCAGGTATTATTTTTAGCTCAAAATCTATTAAAGAGGGACTCTATTCCTTAGAGTCTTAATAACTTTAATTTTCAGAGCATTTAGTATAAATTAAAAGGACACATAGCTAGGGATGTAGCTCAGTGGGTAATAGTAGTGTCTTAACATGCTCCAGTTCCTGGTTCAATCTGTAGTATCCAAACAAAGAAAGAATGAGCATGTCTGATTATATCCTTTGTCACTCTATAGTGCTTCCGACTGTTTTCCTAGAAGTCTCTTGCATGCAATAAGCTTTTGCTTTTTATTTTTTTAAATATCGTTTAAAGCATCAAGTCATAGAAGTTAACATTAAAAAATATAACTTGATCAATGTTTAATGTATAAATGTGATCTAGTTACAAGATGCTAAAGGACTTTTAAGTATTTTGCTTTCAGATTCTATGCATTTATTTATTTTTTGTATGTATTTATTTTTGAGGCAGGGGTCTCACTATATTGTCCAGGTTGGCCTCAAGTGATCCTCCTGCCTCAGCCTACCAAGTAAATGGGACTACAGGTGCACTCCACCTGTGCCTGGCTTGGTTTCAGATTCTTATACCATGTGTGCAGTAAATTATTCTTTTGTTGCTTTGATTTCATTTATAGGACAACCTTTTTATTTGGCAGAGTTTATAGGAGCATAATGAAAAAATTTATAAGCACATTTTAATGAATCTTTTAGAAAGACAGCCTTAATTAATCAAGAATTGTCTTCTTTATCAGTGAATGGCTCTTCTGGAATCATGTTTGGGAGTAACATTGAGGAATATGATACAGTGAAATAATTACAAAACAGTTGAGGGTTGTGTGTGTTTATATGTTTGTGTGTTTCAGTACTGTGGATTCAACCAGAGCTCTGCCACTGAGCTACATCCCAGTCCTTTTTATTCCATTTAGAGATAGGTTCTTATCAAGTTGCACAGGCTGGCCTCCAAATTGTGATCCTCTTGCCTCTGCCTCCTAGGTAGTTGGTATTACAGGTGTATGCTAACAGTTGAGTTTTGATTAGATCCTTCTTTTATATTAATTTTATAGTAAAATGCAATTTTTGATAATAGATATGTTTACAGCTGGCTTACTAATTCCTGGAATTTAACTGTCTGCTCAACTACTGTTACAAATTGGTTCCAACATGCTAGCAGCATGGATTAAGCATATTCAAATATATAATTTGAATATGATATAAGAAGTATATTAGCTGACTTTTAATTACATTAATTTTTTATTTCATGTCTTAAATTAATGTTGAATTTTTTGTGGGAATTTCTTCTAGCATCTTTTGTTTGGATCTTGCTATGTGAATTCATAAGACCTTATCTTTTGCAATCTATTCTAGACAAGGAAGACAGATAAAAAGATATACTTTGATAATAGTTTATCATAAGAAGTTGTCTAATTTTCCTAGAATTAAACTCGAAGCATGTGAAATATTTGAGAAAACGTAAACTTACTGTCTATTGTAAAGTGCAGGCAGTATTTTGAGGCTTATCCAAAGAAAACTTCTGAAATTTGTTATTAGCATTCTTTTAAAATGGACACTGGAAATTAAGTTAGGTAGGACTAAACTATTTCATTGGTAAGAATGATTGTGTGCATTTGTTACAGTGTTTTATAGATTTTATATTGGACTCATCAGAAGGTTGGATCTCTTTATTGTTAAGACCTTTAAGCCTTTGAAGGGAAATGTTCATGGGCAATGTTGCCAAAACCCCACTAGATTTTAAGAGGAGGTTTTGCCCGATTCACGTGACCTTGTGTGTCTTTTCTACAGGCCTTGGTTTTGTTATCACTGATTTCATAATTAAGAGAAAATGTGTTGTGATTACATTTCTCAAACAATTCCAGCTTTATTTAATTCCTTAAGAGATCTGTACTATGTGCAAAAGCACTGTTTTAGGCACTTAGGATATATCAACGAATAAAACAGAAAAATTCCTTGAAGGAGTAGGGATTTGGTTATGAGGATCTGTGGGGGAATAGTGTTCAAGACAGAGGAACAGCCAGTGCAGTAGACTTTAAGGCCTACTGGAACATTCTAGCAAAAATAGGTCACTGTGGCTGGGGATTAAGGGGAAGACTCTAGAAGACGAGGTCTGAAAGTAAAGATGAGATAGTGATGGGGTGGGACTAGCACAACAGTGCATGTAGGGCCTTGTAGACCATTATAAAGACTTAGGCTCTACCACTTACTACTTGTGTATCTTTGATAAATTATATAACTTTTTGGTGTTCTTACCTGTAAAATATAAATAATAATAATAATACAGGTTGAGTATCCCTTATCTGAAATGCTTGTACCAGAAGTGTTTTGGATTTTTGAAATTGGAGAATATTTACATATGCATAATGAGGTATCTTGGGGATGAGACTGAAGTCTGAAAATGACATTCATTTATGTTTCGTATATACCTTATCTACATAGCCTAAAGGCAATTTTGTGCAATATTTTACATAATTTTGTGCATGAAATCAAATGTCATGATGTGTAATTTTCGACTTGTGGGCACAATATTGGTGCTCAAAAAGTTTTGGATTTTGGATTTTTAAATTAGAGATTGCCTCTGCCATTTTCATAAGTTTGATGTTTGGATTAAGTTAGTTAATACCAGCAAAGTTCTGTAACACTACTCAACAAAATCTAGAGTATATCCTCTTTGCTTTCTTATGTGTGGAGTCTACGTTAAAAGGTCAGTTTCTTTTGAAAAGGTAGCAAAGGGATAGTTGTTTTCTGCTTTGTCTTTTCTATGACAAATTATGTAAGCTTCCATTGTTGCACTTAGTGCATTTTATTATAAACAATTAACTATTAGGTGTATTGACCATCCTTGCTAAATTGTGAACTTTGGATGGATACTGCAGCATTTATACATGTGTGAGAAATCTTAAGGTATTGTAGATATAAATTGGGTGATCAAAATGTTAACTGAATTAATGATAAAAATGTTAGCCCAATTAATAAATCAGACCACCTTCTAGTGAGTATATTGCAAGTATGTTCCAGTCCATCACAAATTTTGGGGCTGGGATATAGCTTAGTGGTACAGCACTTGTGTAGCATGTGGGAAGCCCTGGGTTCCCACAGAAATAGAACAGAACAAAAAACAAAACACAACAACAACAAAAAAAACCCCAGAAATAAAACAGAAAAAAAAACTAATCTAAAGAATGTAGTAAGTGGTCCCTATAAAATATTTCATTTTCTGTCTGGCCATATTTTGAACTTGGTGTTGGTAGAGGATTACCTTAATTGTTAAATAGATATAAAAGTTTATACCATGTAAAAAGAAAAGTTTGTATTTGCATTATTGTATAAGAGGGTGTCATTGAGAGATTAAAAAAATACTATCCTGATAGAGTAAACATGATAAGTATATTTTTAGTCTTTATATTTGCACAAATGATTATATGCAGGTAGCATTTAGCTAGTGAAATATTAGAAGAATTGTGAAGAAGCAATATTCACTAATTTAAAGTGGGAGAGCAGGCAAGGAAAGGGGAAATTCTTGACTATGGGGACTATTGGGTGGTTGTCCAAGTAGCTTCATACCTTTGATACCTTAGGGTTTTAGTTTCCAGCTTAGTAGGTTCTCTTCTCAATCATGGTGGAGAGGAATGGGAGAGGAGAAAGCAGAATAGAGATTCAAAGGAGAAATTGGTAGTTGATACTAAATGAATAATACTTATGTGGTAATTGTGGGTTTCCATGGTAGAAGAAAGGTTGTCATGAGAAAGATATTTAAAAAATGTTTATAAATGCAGATTTTAAGCTTAAATTATTTTGTGTATGTGACATTTTCTTTCACTTCTTGCTTCACTATTTTATTTTTTCCTTCTCTTTTAAAGGATTTAGTTATATTCTTCGATGTTTGGCAGTCTTAATTTAGTGCTTTCAATAAGAAGGAATGCAAGAAGATGAGTATACTTTTTGTGAAAATGAGGATCATATTAATATTTCAAATTTATTTGTTAATTCTATAGATGTTACCATATTATATGATGAGATGAAATATTGTTTTGATTGGAGAATGGGGTATACCAAATCAATTAACGAAAAAAACTCATACAATTAAAATGTTTTAATTGATGAAGTTTTATTTCCTATGTGTAGGTTTTGCGTTGCTTTTCTTGTTAAACTCAGCAATTATAAAAATTGAATATAGTAACAAATATGAAATATATAGAGAATATATATTATTCTAATAGTAAATAGCAGTGTAGTGCACATAGTTTATTTTTACCTACTTTTAGTATAGTTTGAGATTCATGTTTTTTTGTTATTATTTTGGATCTATTGCTATAAAAGTTTTTTTTTTTTTTGGGTACTGGGGATTGAACCCTGGGGCACTTAACCACTGAGTTACATCCCCACCCCTTTTTATGTTTGTTTTTCATTTTTAGACAGGATCTCACAAAGTTGCTTAGGGCCTCACTATTTCTGAGGCTGGCTTTGAATATGTGACCCTCCTGCCTCAGCCTTAAGAGTTGCTGGGATTATAGATGTGCACCATGTGTCAGGCTAGGGATATGTTATTTACAAATAATTTTTTGTTTTTCCCTCCTTCCCTCCCTCCCTTCCCTTCTTTCTTTAACAGTAGAATGCATTTTGATATAATGTACACAAATAGAGCACAACTTGTCATTCTCTGGCTATACATGGTGCAGAGTCACTCCAATAGTGTTATCATACATATACATAGGGTAATAATGTCTGTCTCATTCTGCTGTCCTTCCCATCCCCACAGTCCCACCCCTTCCCTCACTTTCCTCTACACAAACCAAAGTTCCTTTATTCTTTCCCATCTCCCCCAAACATGGATCAGCAACCACTCATCAGAGAAAACATTCGGCTTTTGGGTTTTGGGATTGGCTTATTTCTCTTAGCATGATATTCTCTAGTTCCATCCATTTACCTGCAAATGCGATAGTTTTCATTATTCTTTAGGGCTGAGCCATATTCCATTGTATATATGTACCACATTATCTATTCATCTGTTGAAGGGCATCTAGGGCATCTAGTTTAGCTGTTGTGAATTGAGCTTCTATAAACATTGATGTGGCTGTGTCACTGTAGTATGCTGATTTTAAGTCCTTTGGGTATAAACTGAGGAGTGGGAAAGTTGTGTCATTCCAAGTTTTCTGAAGTATCTCTACACTGCTTTCCATAGTGGTTGCACCAACTTGCAGCAATGTATGAGTGTGCCTTTTCCCGCACATCACATCCTTGGCAGCCCTTATTATTGCTTATGTTCTTGGTAATTGCCATTTTGACTGGAGTGAGGTGAAATCTTAAGAGTAGTTTTGATTTGCATTTCTCTAATTGCGAGAGATGATGGACCTTTTTCCATATGCTTGTTGATCGGATTATTTCTTCTGTAAAGTGTCTGTTCAGTCCTTAGCCCATTTATTGATTGGGTTATTTGTTTTTTGGTGTTAAGTTTTTTGAGTTCTTTATATATCCTGGACGATTAGTGCTCTGAAGTGTGTGTGGTAAAGATGTTCTCCCATTCTGTATGTTCTCTCATGATGTTATTGTTGCCTTTGCTGAGAAACAGCTTTTTAGTTTGAATCTATACCATTTATCGATTGTTGATTTTACTTCTTGTGCTTTAGGAGTCTTACAAATAAATTTGAACTAGTTATAGTGTCATGTATGTGTAGCTCCAGCTGTTTATGAGGCTGAAGCATGAGGATTGCTTGAGTACAGGAGTTCTAAGTTAGCCCTTTAACATAGTGTGATGATCCTGTCTTAATAAAGAAACAAACAAATATAATTGAGATTAATGGTATGTGGTTTTTTTTTTTTTTTTTGTATGCTACAAAACTTTGAGGAAGTCAATTAAGAGCTTAGCTTATTTTAAAATAGACTTTTTTTTGGTAAAGTAGTTTAACAACTAAACTTCTGTCTGGCTAACAAGTAGAAATGCTAAGTTACAGAAAGACTGGTAGTCCCTTAATTAAAAATTATATAAACATAACTTTGAGTTAATAGATTATTTTCTAGAGATTTTAAATTTCTCTTGTTTTGCTTTTACATTTATGGCTTTTATTTTATATTATTTAATTTGTAAGATATATTTTTGAGCCCTAAAATTGTGTTAGAGCTGTTACATAAAATGCTTTATTGTTTCTGATAAAATGTTTCATCTGTCCTATTCTTTGTTTCTGATAATTTTGCTTTCAATTTTCATTACCTTTATTTCATATAGCTGGGAAAAAATACCCCAGTTTTATGTGAAGAAAACTTTGTGGTCCGGTATCAATGCAGTACCATCAAAGAGTATTAATTTTCTCTATTAGTCTCCACAAAAGGTTGATGACACCATTGCCATTTAAAAAACATCAGATCAACATAGCATTATGAATACCTTTTGCCTTAAAATTTTCAATGCTTATTAATTGTGTTACTTATGAAACTACATTCTTAATAAAGAACTGAGAGAAATGTTACTGTCTGATTGTATCAATAAAGTAATAGTATTTGAATAATGGAGAGTATCAGCAATGCTTTTAATGAAATACATTTTCTGCTTTTTCTGTTTAAAGATGATTCAGTTATCATCCCAACTTTAAAGAAATCTTACTGCTTAACTAGAAATTATGTTTGAAAAAGTCCAATTTTGTTTGAGTCATTTCTTTATGGTAGTTATTTAGCACTGATGAACCAAGCAGTATTAGTTGCTGCTAATTATGTTTAATCCAACAGTATCTACTATGGATTATGTTAGATTTTTCACATTTAGCTAAGACTATTTCCAATTCTGATTATTTGAGGGTTAACCTGTATTTTTGTACTTTTTTAGGATAGAGGGGAGCAATCAGCAGCTTGGAAATTCAGTCAAGTGATCTGGCGGGATGGGCATTTGCCTGACATATTTTATAGAGGTAATCAGCATTGTTTTACTCAGTCTTTAGTTTTTAGTTTATGTTCAGATACTCATGGCCTTGGACATGAATACACATGCTCAAAACTGTTGGGCAGTACTTTGCTTTTACTGGAGAATCCCTTTTCCTTTTATGCTCATTTATATGTAACACAAATGTTAAGTACAAATCACACAGTATCATTATTTGTACATGTGAATATCTGTATGCTGAAAATAATTGTTACTGTTTTTTTTAAATAAATAAATAAATAAATATATATATATATATATATATATATATATTTAGTTGTAGTTGGACACAATACCTTTGTTTTTATTTATTTATTTTTATGTGGTGCTGAGGATCGAACCCAGGGCCTTGCACGCGCTAGGTGAGTGCTCTCCTGCTGAGCCACAACCCCAGCCTGTTACTGTTATTATTGTTATTATTTTTGAAATATTTTTTAGTTGTTGATGGACCTTTATTTTTTATTTATTTATATGTGGTACTGAGGATCAAACCCAGTGCCTCACACATGCTAGGCAAGCTCTCTACCAGTGAGCCACAACTCCATCCCCATGTTACTGGTTTTGTAAGATGAAGTCATTATCTTTTTTTTTTCCAGTTAATTATATATTATATGCTTTTTTTTTTTTTTTTTAAAAACAGGCAGACAGATACCCTTTCCTTTCTTGTTGGCCTGTGTTGGTACATATAGTAAATTTGTGCTTTTATTTTTCAAACAACATTAAAGAAAATTAAATATTTAACTGTTTTCAAGATATTTACATATCTTTCAGAGATACATTCTCCTGTCATTTATTAATGATCATAAAAATTCTAAAAAGTGTTTATGAATTTGAAAATGTCTTTTGAGAATTCTTTTAATACTTGAGGATTGAAAATTTTAGTATTTTACTGGCCATATTTTAGGATTTCCTTCTCTTTTTCATATTTTTTGATAATTGTCATGTTTGTCACTTTTCATTCCTTTACCCAGGTTTATTATAAGATGAATGCACACTTAAGCATTTATATCATGTCATAAAAAAAGGTTCTTCCATTTTTTCATTCATTATTATTCATTATCAGCATTGTATATTATTTCAAACATTTTCTGTACATGCACAAGCCTTTATTTTTGTATCTTGTATTTGCATTTTCTTTAGATAAATATTGTGCATACTTTCAGCAACATGCATTTTTTTTGTGGGATTAGGCAAAAGTCTTCTGTATCTTTGCATATCATTCCTTCTCATTTCATTCTGTGTGGTATTCTAGTATTTGGATATATCATAATTATTTTAACTAACCACCTGTTTATGGATATTTAGGTTGTTAGGGTTTTTCTGATAATATAAATGGTCATGAAATGAATATAAAGAAGGTGGGTTTACCTTTGTAGGTATTTTAAAATGTATGTGGAGTTTAAATTCCTAAGGAAAAAATAGTTGAGCTACAGAGCTTCTACATTTGAGAATTTACTAGACAGTTTGCCTAACCATAAAAGAATGAATGCCCAATATCAGTACTTTCAATACAGTGGGAATCCATTACTCTCTTTGATAATACCAGCTAGTGTCAGACATTTTTTCATATGTCAGTTTTTGCTTTTTTCCCTCATTGTTACTGGCCATTTGTTTATTTATGGGTTTCTGTATATATGTGTATTTAGGGAAATAACGTCTGTGTCATTTGTTAGGCAAATATTTTTGCTTATCTTTTGATTTTTGTTTTGTTTTCACCCTACAGAAGTTCTGATACAATATGGTGTTCTTCATCTTGATGGTTGGGGTAGGGTAGAGTAGTGCTCTGTGTTAGGTGTCGAAGGTTTTCATACTTTAGTATAGGACTAATTTTTCCTTCCATATTATAACATCTTTGAATGACACAGATCCCTCACATGTCATAATGTGGCATTCTTTTTTTTTCTCTTAGGGACACATAAAATGCTTGTGTGTCTTAATACTGGCAGTTTTAGATTTAGTGAACAATGGTACTTGAAAAAAATTGAACAATAAATTTACAGAAATAGGCCTTGCAAATACATACAAAATTGAATAATGCAGTGTTTCAAAAATGTAGAAGACATATGAATCACTCATTAAATGGAGTGAGGATAAATGGTTAACCATCTGTAATAAAGTGGAGCTGAGTCTCTACAATCTATAGAGGCAGATTTTAAACAAGTCATAATAGAACAATTTAAAAAGTAATAGAAATTTTTTTAAATTTTAATTCTGTTATGATTGGAGAACATGCTTTGTATGGCTTTTATTTATTTTTTTTGGTGCTGGATATTGAACCCAGGGCCTTGTGAATGCGAGGCAAGCACTCTTCCAACTGAGCTATATCCCTAGCCCTGTATGGCTTTTAATTTTAAAATTAATATCAGGATATTAATTTTAAATTTGTTTTATAACCACAAATTTTATATAAAATTTTACATTTGATTTATAATTATTATAAATTTATAAATAATTTATAATTTAAAGTATATATTTCTTTTATAAAATTAGAATTTATATACTCTGAATTTATAATTATAAATCATTCATTTATAATGAATAACATTTAAATTTATTGAGGCTTGTCTTCTGTCTTCGTGTATGGACTGTGCTGAAGAATGTTCTATGTGTATTGGGAATAATGTATATTCTACTATTGGTAGAGTTTTCTTTATATGCCAAGTAGGTAGTTCTGTATCTTTGCTTATTTTATGTTTTTTAATTATTTTTGGGCTCTGCTTCTTGGTACATATATAATTATTACATCTTTTCTCTTTCTTTTTTTTTTTTTTTTTGGTGTTGGTACTGGGGATCGAACCTAGGGCCTCACGCATGCCAAGGAAGCACTCTGACACTGAGCCCTATCTCCGGCCCTGTATCTTTTAGATTTACTGACTCTTTTTCTTTAAGTCTGTTTTATATTTTGCAGTGCTGGTGATTGAACCTATGTGTGCTAGGCAAGCACCCTACCACTGAGCCTCATCAGTAGCCCTCCTAAAGTCTTTTTATCTGGTATTACCATTCCAGCTAACATATTGTTACGGATTCTGAATTTTTTTTAAATACTTTTTTTTTTTTTAGTTGTACTTGGACATAATATCTTTATTTCACTTATTTATTTTTATGTGGTGCTGCAGATTGATCCCAGGGTCTCCTATATGGGAGGTGAGCGCTCTACAGCTGAGCCACAACCCCAGCCCTGATTCTGAATCTTTTTAAATTTCAATGTAAAAATGTGTTGCTTGTTGACAGCATTATAATTGGATTTTTTTTTCCTTTTTGTCTATAATCTGATAGTCTCTGATCTTGCATGGGATTTTTTAGATCATTCACTTGTTACTTACGGATTTCATTGGAATTACATTTTTCATTTTACTGTTCTTTTATATATGTTTACTGTGCTTTGTTCCTATGTCTACTGCCTTTTGTGTTACATACTTTTTAGTGTGCCGTTTGAATAACTTCATTGACTTTTTTTTAATATTTATTTTTTAGTTGTAATTGGACGCAATACCTTCATTTTATTTATTTATTTCTAAAAGGACCGAACCCAGGGCCTCGCATGAGGTGAGGTGAGTGCTCTGCTGCTGAGCCACAACCCTAGCCCCCATTGACTTTTTTTTTTTTTATTGGTTGTTCAAAACATTACAAAGCTCTTGACATATCATATTTCATACATTTGATTCAGGTGGGTTTTGAACTCCCAATTTTACCCCAAATACAGATTGCAGAATCACGTCGATTACACATCTACATTTTTACATTTTACTATACATTTAAAAAGTTTTTTTTTTTCCCTGTGGTTACCATTGGCATTACATTACACATTTATCAGTCTGCTTAATATCATTAAAATATAGGAACTTTGTCCATTATAGGTGATTTTTCTTTTCTATTTTGCCACTGTTATATATCTATGTGTTGTAAATTCAGCAGTTCACTGTTACAATCATTGCTTTATACCTCCTTAGATCTTTAAAAGAGGTAAGTTTTTGGTTTTTTAGATTAGCCCATGTGTTTGCCATTTCTGGTGTTCTTCATTGCTTCTTTTGTATTTGAGTCTAGTGTCTTTCCTTTCAGCTTCCTGGACTTTAATATTTCGTGTAAATCAAGTCTGCTAGCAAAAAATTCTCAGTCTTTGTTTATCAGGGAGTATTGTCATTTCTGAAGAATAGTCTTGGTGTTTTCTTCTTTGTTGACACCCTTTTGCTTTCAGCTCTTTGCGTGTGTGATTCACTGCCTTCTGGCCTCTGTTGTTTCTGATTGGAAGTTAGCCATTCACCTATTCATGATTTTGAGCACATGCTGGGTCATTTTTCTCTTCTGCTTTCGAGATTTTCTCCCTTGTATTTGCCTTTAATGGTTTGACCATGATGTATCTAGAAATAGGTCTCTTTGTATTTATTCTACTTGAAGTTGATTGGGCTTCTTGGATCTATAGATTTATTTTCCTAAAGAGAGGAGAAAAGAAGTCAGCTCTGGAAATTTTTTGTCCTGTGTTTTAGCTATTTATTATTTATTTTCTTTCTATCTATCTATCTATTTATCTATCTATTACTTTTTCTTCCTCCTGATACTCCAGAAATGTTGGTAAGCTGGATGTTCCACATGTCTCTGAAGCTGTTTATTTTTCTTTAACTATTTTTTTTCTCTCTATTTAATTGGATAATTTCTATTAATGTGCCTTTAGGTCACTAATGTTCTTCTGTTATTTCGAATCAGCTGATGAGACCTTCTGTGTTTCTGTGTGTGTGTGTGTGTTTTTTTTTTTTTTTTTTTTTGCTGAGTTACATACCCAGCGTTTTTTATTTTTTATTTTGAGACGGTCTCGCTAAGATGCTTAAGTTGCTGAGGCTGGCCTCAGACTTGTGAACCTCTTGCTTCAGCCTCCCAAGTCTCTGGGAATACAGACATGTATCACAATGCCCAGCCCTTCTGATAAGGTTTTTAAAAGATTTTAGTTATTATACTTTTTAACTTCAGAATTAGAGTTCTTTTATGTAATTTCTGTGCTTTTATTGAAAATCTTAACAGTTGATAATTTTCATAATTAAAAAAGTTAAAAAATGGGTTCCTTCATTTTTATACACACACACACACACACTTAATTGTAGTTGGACATAATCTCTTTATTTTATTTATTTTTATGTGATGCTGAGGATCGAGTGCAGCACCTCACACATGCTAGGCGAGCACTCTACCCTGAGCCACAACCCCAGCCCTGGGTTCCTTCATTTATGTTAACACATCTGAAATAGATGTTTTGAAATCTTGGTTAAGCCAACATATATGAGACTCTAAAAAATGTTTGTATTGACTGGTATTTTTCATGAATATGGGTCATATATTTTTTATGTATCTTGTGATTGTTGAAAATGGCATTTTACTTAACATTGTAGCATTTCTGGGTTGTGATTACTTACTCCCTGCCACTCAAGGTTTCTGTTGTTACTGTTGTTTTCATTATGATTTTGTATAATACAATTCTGTTGTTGAAACAAAGCAACATATTTTATTGTTGACAGAAGTTTTATTTGGAAAAATAAATAAGCATGAATATGCAGGAAAACTCAAATTGAAGGATACTGAGATAGATAGCTCTATCAGAAATCGAACTTTTAAAAATATGTCAATAACAAAATATTTTTTAAATGAATTAATATAATACTTCTTCAAGCTCATAGATGAAATTATTACTGGATTTGCTCTATGTGTAGGAAAGACAGTTCTTTGTGTCCTTGTAAACCAATAAAAACATTTTAGGAGCTTTCATTTATCTCCAAGCTTCCTATGAATGAATGTTTACAAACTTTTTTTTAGAACACTGGGGATGGAACCCACGGGCACTTTACCACTGAGCTACTTTCCCCCAACCTCTTTATTTATTTATTCTTTTAAAATTTATTTACATTTATGTGGTGCTGAGGTTCGAACCCAGGGCCTCATGCATTCTAAGCGAGCACTCTACCACTGAGCCACAATCCCAGCCCCTCCCCCAACCTCTTTAATTTTGAGATAGGGTCTTCATAAATTGCCAAACCTGCCTTTGAACTCAGTGGTCTTCCTTAAGCCTCTGTTTAAGCTGAGATTATATATATATGCCACCACACCGGCACAAACAATTTTTTTAAATTTAGTTTTTAGTTGGACACAATACCTTTATTTTACTTATTTATTTTTATGTGGTGCTGAGGATTGAACCCAGGGCCTCGTATGTGCTAGGTGAGCGCTCTACTGCTGAGCCACAACCCCAGCTCCCCCACAAACTATTTTTGATAGGTGAGAATCTAATATATGTATATTTTAATGTTGTAGATGGACAGCATGCTTTTATTTTGTTTATTTTTATGCGGTGCTGAGGAACGAACCCAGTGCCTCACATGTGCTAGCAAGTGCTCTGCCACTGAGGTACAGCCCCAGCCTCAGCCCCAAGAATCTTTATATATATATATATTTTAAGAATCTAATATTTTTAAGGAACTTTAGGGTAGGAAATTCCATAAAATCTTTAGTCTGGTGCTATGCTCAGAAATGCTATCAGGAAGTTTTCTTAGGCACTGCCTGGGCTTTTTTTGCTTTTTGTTTTTGGATATACTCCACATTTTCTATATGATTCTTTTTGTCAGCTTTTCCTGCCCAAGATAACCTTGTTCACCAAGTTTTTTATCTAGGTATTTAACATGATTGTAGAACTGTAATAGTTTCTGAGTACACATGTGTTTGGTATGTTATTGGTTGTGTGTGTTATTTCTAAGGCCTGCCATTTTGTTTGCTTTTCTCTTTATAGACTTTACAAAGCAGGTAAGAATGGTGTTTTTAAGTGGTTGCTTTCTTTGTTTTTCTTTTCTAACCTTTTAGGTCTTCTGCATTTCCTTCAATATCTTATATCTCTAATGCAGACTACAGATCTAAGCAAATTATTCTTTACAAGACCAGGGTTAATCCTCAGTTCCTAACTACCAGTATCATATTTTGTTTCATATGTTAAAAACCAGCCAGTACATTGGTCATTCAGATGTGCCTTACTAGATTTTCAAAAAGTGATCATTTCTAAATTTATACCAGGTTGCACATAACTGTATTTGTATAGCTTTTTTTCCATCCATAAGTAATATGATTTGTTTGTTGTGTATGTGTATGTTTTATTGTAGGAATTGGATGGCATAAGTGATTAAGGTGGTATTCAGGGTTTCTGAAGCCTGTGAAAGGTAGAAACTCAACCATGATTTCTTTTTCAACTCTACAGCATTCTCTTCCTTGAAAGTCTTCATTTTTACCCTAGTCTCAGGTAACTTTAATACTTATTTTTCATAATCTTGAATTAGTAAAAATTTTTTCAAATGTGAAACCTTGCTGTTAAAATTTCATGTTGTGTTTACATAATAGTTTTTTTCTATTTTGATTTTTATATCTAAAGAAACTTTTTTCTTGATTTAATTTTTTTCATGAGAAGACATTGATTTTAAGACAAAAATCCGTGAAAAATGGTATAATTTTAGATTAAGTTTTAGTTTAACACCGAAAAATGTGTGTAGCTTGTCATGTAATCGCAAGTGAAATTGAAGTTAGAAATTGTTTTCTTGTTTAACCTTCTTCCTTAACAGTGGATTGCATTTCTTTACCTTCGTATTCCAAACACACATCATCCATATTACATTTTCTAGAATTTCCAGGGAAACTCTATTTTCCTCCATAGAAAAACCTGACTTAGTAACCTAATTTATTTTTGCTGTATAATTTTTGAAATATGATAAAACACACTAACAGTTGTACATGTGTACATATTTTTTTGTATGTTTGCCTATGTTCGTATAAGGAAGCAATCTTGTAGATAATTCAGAAAGTATTTTTACATTCTCCTTTCCTTTAATGGGAATTGTGTATATCACTTTCACCCTTATCCCATTTGCTGTAACTCTGTCACATAACCACAACCAGCTACAAGTGAGGCAGGGTAATGAGTCTTACTTAGGCAGGCATGTGTCTCCCATAATTTTTATTAATTGATAAGAAGGAGAGAACAGATTCTGGAGGAACAGCCAGCTATCTGTCACACTAGGGTTTGTGTCAGTTAACATTTTTTCTGTTCTGGAGTGTATCTTTGTTACTATATAGCACATATTTTAAAAAAATAACCATTAGATGTTTAATGTTTGTTTATAGTATATAGTGAAATTTATTTTAAGAAGTACTTTTTTATTCCTTTTACTTACAAAACTGTAGAAAATTTTCTGATAAAGTCAGTATTTTGATTGTTAATGTTTAAATTTTTGAGATTGGCATAAAGTGCAATGAATATAATATCTAGAATCGACAATATAGGTTTCTATTTTGCTTGTATTTTTTTTTCGACCTTTCCCCTTCTGATAAATTACAGATACATCTTTGCCAGGTGTAATGGTATATACCTGTAATCCTAGCAACTCAGGGGGTTGAAGCAGAAGAATTGCTAGTTTGAGGCCAGTCGCAATCTCAGTGAGATCCAGTCTCAAAACAAAAAAGGACTGAGAGTGTAACTTAGTGGTGGAGTGCTGATGGGTTCAATTCCCAACACCACAGAAAGAAAAATAAATACGCACACACGCACACAAATACACACAGATATTTCTTAAACAGTTTTGAGTTGGCATAAATATGGTTTCAAGTTTCAAAGTATCACTATTTTGTTCAGTGTTTTAGAAGATTTTGGTGGTAAATAGTAGGAATGCATTAGATTCTATTTTTTTTTTTTTTTTTTGGTTGAGGGACATAAGTATTATGTAGACAAGCATTAACTTTGGCTTAAATAATTATAAATTATTTTTCTATGGTTAAAAAATGGTTACTTTTTAGGGGCTGGAGCTGTGGCTTAGTGGGGGAGCACTTGCCTAGCATGTATGAGGTACTGGGTTTGATTCTCAGCACTCCATATAGATGGATGAATAAAATAAAGGTAAAAAAAAATCAGGATAAGTTAAAAAAAAGGTTACTTTTTAAATTGCATATTGCACATTCTGACTAATAATTTTTAAGTATTAAATTAGATGTTTATTATTTAAATGTTTTATTGTGGCTAGTCCTGATTTGAAATAACTTTTTGTCCAGTTTTCATTATTGTAAATGATGCTATTAGGAAATTTTAAAATAGCCCATTAAAAATCAACATTGCTGGGCATGGTGGTGCATGCCTGTAATCCTAGCGGCTCAGGAGGCTGGGGCAGGAGGATCACGAGTTCAAAGCCAGCCTTAGCACTGGCAAGGTGCTAAGCAACTCAGTGAGACTCTGTCTCTAAATAAAATACAAAATAGGGGTGGGGATGTGGCTGAGTGGTTGAGTGCCCCTGAGTTCAATCCCTAGTACCAAAAAAATTAAAAAATCAATATAGTCGAAAGTTGGGGTTGTGGCTCAGTGGTATAGCACTTGCCTAGCATGTGTGAGGCGTACCATATATAAACAAACAAATATACATAAATAAATGTTTAAAAAAGGTTAAAAGACATTTCTTAGAAAAAAATGAATATAGTTTACAATATAGGCTTCGTAAGATACAAAATGATAGTTACATAAAGGTATATCTGAGGAGTTCTCTGAATATAGAATGTGCCTACACAATAAATATTGTTTTTAAATGAGATAAGCAGTTTTTGCTAAATTATTATTTTGTGTTTATGTACACATACATATATACATAGTTTTTGCTAAATCATTATATGTATATGTACACACACATATATACGTGTGTGTGTGTGTGTGTGTTGGGGGGTAACTGATAATTGAACCTAGGAATGTTCTACCACTGAACTGTATCCCCAGATTTTTTTTTTTTTTTAATTTGGTGGAGACAGGGTCTCACAAAGTTGCCCAGACTGGCCTTGAACTTGGTTAGGATCCTTCTGCCTCAGCCTCCTGAGTCAGTGGAATTATAGGCACGTGCCACTATGCCCAGTTTATAATTATATTCTGAAGGATGAGGAAAAATAGAAAACTTCTTAGGAATGACAAAATTTTAAGTTTCTTATATTGACCACTGATTTATTCATCTTACCAAATTATCTTAAAGCTGATATTTATATTTTATATTTCTTTTTTAATTGAGGTATTTGTGTGTGCTGGGATTGAACCCAGGGCCTTGCACATGCTACATCCTCAGTCTTGATATATATATGAGAGAGAGAGAGAGAGAGAGAGAGAGAGAGAGAATTTTAATATTTATTTTCTAGTTTTTCTGCGGATACAACATCTTTGTTTGTATGTGGTGCTGAGGATCGAACCCGGGCCGCACACATGGCAGGCGAGCGCGCTACCGCTTGAGCCACATCCCCAGCCCTTGATTGATATTTGTATTTTTAATGCTGTCATTTTAAAAATATAATTTCTTCCTGAGTCATGCAAAGGTTAGAAATTGATGTAACTGGCATGTTAACTGGATGTTAGAAATTAATGTAACTGGCATCCTCTATACAAAAGAGGTTTGCTGAAAATTATTTGGATCAGAAGTAATTTGTAGGATTTAGAAGTAATTTGTTCTCTGTTTCTTGTTTTCAGAACAAATTCCTTTAAGTGCCTCTCCTGCCTAAAGTGAAGTTTCTTTTTAGGTGTAATCACTTCTGGTATAAGGGTGGGGTGTTGTTGAATTTGGGAGAATATTTTATTTGAAAATTACTCTTGGAAAATGCAGTGATTTTTAGTTTCCTAACCTTGACCATTATACTGTTTTGACTCGTAGTATATAATTAAAGTTTCACATTATTTAGTTATAGTTGATGGAAAATATTAATGCCAAACTCAATAAATAAAGCAGAAATGCGGGATATTAAATGAAAAATATTTTTTTCTTTCATGCTTGAATGCAGATTAATTAAAGGTGGTAAGTGGCATGTAGATAGTCTGTGTATGATCTGAAGGGGGATAAGGATTTTAGAGGGTTGTGGCACAGGCCTTCAAATCTGTTTTCATTTAAAAACGAACAGCCATCCTTTCTTTGGTCTTTGGTTTATTAGCCATATTTAGGATTTTAAAAAATTTCTAATTGGAAATGGAATATTAAGAGAGAGATTTTTCTGGTAATTGAAGAAAAAATGGAGGAAAGAAGTTAATTTAAGAGGGTGTATGTCAACTTGTGGGAAAAAAAAAAAAAGGACTGGCTAAAGGGAAATTCTCTAAGGTGTGAATAGTAGATGAAGTTGGAAAGTAGAGAATATGCAAAGAGTCCAGTCCACTTTAAGAAGAAATAAAGATTCTGCATCAGAAAGTTCTCTGGTATTAGCTATGAGATGGGTTGCTCAGCTAAGGAGATTGCTTTACCAAGCCAAGCATTGGTGATCCAGAGGCCTCAGAAGTAGGTGGTGAGATGAGGATGAGTTCAAGGACTTTAAGGTTTCCAGGGCCTTTAAAAGTCAGGAAGTGGTATGATATGGTAAAAAGTGCATTGAAGCAAGTAAACTTGGTTTGAAATTCCAATTTACTTCGGAGCTATGTAGTTTTCAGTAATCCTCAGTTTGTCTTTGCATTGTTACTGTCTTGAAGATTATTATAAATATTAAGTAAGGTAATATGTATAAATGTGTCCAGCACAGTATCTTACATCTAGTGTGTCCTCATTGTGTTAGTTGTCTTTCCTGTCCAGGTTCCCATATCTTTGAAACTTAGATTACAAATACACACGTATTAATAAATTTGGAAGGGTAGTTTCCTCATTAATTACCTAAATCCCCAATTAGAAACCTCATTAAGTATTTTAAGTTCCTTATATACTTCTGTTAAGTTTGTCTTTGGAAAGAAGCCCATACAGTTGCCTGGATTTTGGAAGTAATTTTTGCAGTGTTTGTATTAAAACTTGAATTTTTTATTTTAATATTTAAAAAATTTTTAAAAATATTTTTTGGTTGTAGATGGACACAGTACCTTTATTTTGTTTATTTATTTTTATGTGGTGCTGAGGATTGAACCCAGTGCCTCACATATGCTAGACAAGTCTTCTACCACTGAGCTAGAACCCCAGCCCTATTTTAATATTTTTATTAATGCATTATTGGTGTCCATAATAGTGGGGTTCATAGTGACATATTCATAAAGGTATATATGCTCGTTCTCAGTCCTCAGTACTTTCCTCTCCCTCTCCTCCTCTGTCTCCTTGATCCCTGTCCTCTATTCTGTTGGTCTTTGTATTTATTTATTTATTAACATTTTTTTAATTGGTGCATTACAGTTATACAAAAAAGTGAAATTCATTGTGATACATTCACATACGCCCAGAGCATAATTTGGCCAATTCTCAATCCTTTCAATACCAGCTGGGATGCATTTTTTGATTTCTTCCATCCATGAATTTCTTCCTTCCTCCTCCCTTCCTCCCTTCTCTCTACCACCCCTTTTCTTTCTTTTTTATACTGGTGATTGAACCCAGGGTGCTTTACCACTGAACTACATACTCACCTCTTTTTATTTTCTGTTTTGAGACAGGGTCTCTCTAAGTTTCTTAGGGCCTAAGTTGCCCAGTCTGGTCTCAAACCTGCCATTTTCCTGCCTGTGCCTCCTGTGTCACTGGGATTGTTAGACATAGCCACCACACCTAGCTTGAGATTCTCTTTTTCAATATTTGTTAAGATCCATGATCACAGAGCAGACTTACTGTAGGTGGGATCCCACAAAGTTTTAGATTCAATGAAATATTTTGGTTGGCATAAGAAAACAGGGTAGAACCAAACACTTCATGGAAGAAATTTCGCATTTTTTTGAGCCACTATAGTTCTGTAAGACAGGCTTTGGTCCCACCACCTCAGTGTATTAAAAACTTGCATATTTTACTTCATTGTTAAAAGCACTGACTCAAAGATTATTTGTTCTGTGTCAGCGTGTAAGACTGTAAAGCTTAGTTTCTGATTGCTTGCACTTAGATGATAAGAAACATTAAAGTAGAAGATGACAAGAAGAGTAAACTCTCTTAGAAAATAGGAGAAAGTAATGGGTCATAAATTTATTTCTCTCTAAGTTAATCTTTGTTACTAGACTTAAAAAACTAGGTGAAAACTGCGATAGTTAGGATTATTTTTTATATAGCTGAACCAAATATTTGTCAGGAAAGAATGGTAGGTGGATGGGACAGGGGTACAGACAGGGCCCCCCCAAACATGTACACACATATATAAAGGAAGCTTCCAAAAGCCTATGGAAAAAGGAAACAGTACAAACCTATGCTACAAAAAATGATAAAGTAGGAAAAGTATATTTTTGTATTGTCTTTGTGCCTCCCTTTAAAATCATAATCATTATTACCTTCCCCCCTCATAACTCTTAGGCTATTTCAGCCAAAATTCTCATGTTTCACTGCACATTCAGAAATTCAAATACAAGAAAGGTCCCATGCTCAAAACTTAACACATGCTACTTCTCTAGTTTAGTATTTTCAGGGAGGCTTAGCAAAGTGTAAAGAAAGGAAACAGATATAGTCAGTCCATATTAATGAGTGAATGAAGGGTCAGGAAACTTTGGTAGTACTTAAATACCTGGTTCCCATACTTTGCTCTTTTCAGACAGAGGGGTGGTTGCTGCACTGACTTTGGACTCTCAATCTTTCTGCCTCAGCTTCCCACACTGCTGGGATGATAGGTGTGTGCACCATGCCTGGCTCTGTCTTGGTTTTTAACAGCTCTGCCATTTTGTATCCTGTGCATCAGTTCCCAAGGTTCATCCAATTATAAAATAGTCTTCACAGGATACTCAGAGTGGATTATTATTCCACCTATTTTCTTTTTCTCCAGTTAGACAGAAATTCATGGGAACTTATTGTTTAGTATTATGTCTTTTATGTGACAGATGACTTAAGGGAAGCAGTATTTCTTTTCTTTTCCTGTGTAACATTCCTAACCTTTGAATTTCCATAGGCACATTTGGGTCAAAAATTAGTTGGCTTTTTCAGGGGTAAAAGGGGAGAGACATTTAACTATTCACATATTAATGTGAATTGATTACATCTGTTTTTCTTTTCTTTTTTCTTTACGCTTTGCTGAGCCTCCCTGAAAATTACTAAATTACAGAAGGGAAGTAACACGTGTTAAGTCTTGAGCATGGGACCCTTTGTTGTATTTGGATTTCGGAACATGCAGTGAGGCGTGACTAAGAGTTATTAGGGGTGGTGATGAAACTATTATGGTTTAAAAGGGAGGTGCAAGGACAATACATAAATGTACTTTTCCTACTTTATCACTTTTTGTATCATAGGTTTGTACTCTTTCCTTTCTTCATAGGCTTTTGGAAGTTTTCTTTCTTTGTATGTGGTCCTTATTTCATTTCCTGTCCTGTTTACTATCCTGTTTACAGAGACAAATTGAGGTGTGCAATACCTTAATTTGCTTCATTTTGTCTTAAAACACATTTTAAAAAAACACTAAGTCTTTCATATTACCCACACCTGTTACCATATTGTAAAATTAGAAAAGAAAAGGAAGGTCTGGGGGTATAGCTCAATTTTAATTAAGAGTGTTTGATGTGTTGAGGCCCTGGGTTTGATCAGCATCCTTATTATAAAAACAACATGTTTTTGTGTATGTGTATATATATACACATGCATAAAATATATAAAATATATATTATATAAAAATACATGTACATAAGAATATGTACATATATTTGAATATAAGAATGTATATGAGAATACATACATATATATTTATATTAAGATTTACATGGTTTGAAAAAAGAATGAAACAAAATATCAGGATTAGTCTTTTCCCTGCAGATTCCTTTCTTATTTCAGTTCCCAAATTCCATTGTTTCTTTGCAGGAAGAAAAAAAAATTTCTCCAGAATAACTATTGATCAGAGCTGTTCTTTTAAAAAAATTATGTATAAAGGGTCTTACTGTCTATATAGATGTTGATTTTTTTCACCTGCTTTATGTTGTATAACCAGCACATATGGCTAACCTCTTCTTTTTATGGTTGTATACATTCTGTTGTATGGTTGAATCATAATTATTGTAAAGAAGTCTCCTTATTAGTGGATGGTTTGATTGTTTCTGGTCTTTTGCTGTAAATGAGGGAGTTGCATCAAATATTCTGGTTCATGTATATAAATAACTCTAGCGGATCATGTATATCTCTACCAGTGAAGTTGCTTGGTCAAGAGAGTACATGCAGTTTTTACTTTGTTATTTCTAAGCTCATTTTAAAACTTTGAGCAGTATTCATTGATATGAATCCTGTGTAAATATTGTAGTATTTTCTGATATTTCAGGGCATTTATCACAGAAATAATGTCCAGGCTATCCAATTTAACTCCAGATGTCTGGCTTAATTTGGGGTGACCATAGGATTAACAAATTATGGTTAAAAAGAAAGACAGATTCCTTTTGTTTTGCCCATGATCTGTTTTCAGAAAATTTGTTGAATAGGTCAAGTTTGTCTTCTATTTGGCAATGTTTCTATTTCCTTTTCAATTTACTTTCTTTTGTTTTGCTGTCTTCCTGTCCCAATTCCCTTACTCTTGTGTACTTTTATCCCCCCCCACTTTTTCCCCCCAAATACTGTCTATTCCCAGAGTACTTTTATTTCTTCAGTACTGATTATTTTAGATTTGTATTAGGAACACAGGTAGTAAAAATTCATATTTTATAGGTATAATAAAATGGGAATATAATTTTAAATAGTATGCATAATATTAGGTTACACTAAAGTTTTTAAAGTTGGTGATCAAAAGTATTGAAGTTGAGGTTTATGCACGTAAGGAAATAAAGAGCTTGGGGTAGTTAACAAATTAGGCTTCAAGTTTGAATTTTTTTTTTTTTTTTGGTGCTGGGGATTTGCATGCAAGGCAAACACTCTACTAACTGAGCTATATCTCCAGCTCTTGAGTGTTTTTTAAAAAACAAAACAAAAAATCAGAGTGTGCTCCTAGCTCAGTTGGTCTTTTAGTAACTTCTTTGACATCTCCTATATTCTCTAAATAACTTATAAGTTTTTCAAAATAATGGTATGACTGTAGTAGCAACATACCAAAATAATGGTATGACTGTAAATAAGAGTGGTGGGCCCTTGAATGTATAAGTTTATAAATAATTCAGGGACTTTCCACATTCTTTAAGAAAAAAGTAAATAGTTTAGAAAAGACTATAATTGATTTGCAAAGATTCCCAAAGAATTGCTAGAGTAACCCAAGTTTAGCCTTAAAAGACATCCACTTAGTTGTAAGATAGTTAAAAATCAGGGACAGGATATGGCTGAGGGAATTGGGATATTTGAAAAGAGCAATTATTTGGTAATATATTTAAAATCTTTGACTTTTAATATTTTAAGTTTGTTACCTAAAGATTTTTAAAAGTAAAATCAGATGGTTGATCTTAACAGGGAAGGCAAGAAAAGCAAGTGCTAAGTATGCTTTTGTTTATTCTGCTGTTAATAAGGCTTTTTTTTTTTTTTAAAGTAAAGGTTATTCCCTTGATGTTAGTAAATGAAGGAGTATTTTGGTTTCAGTAGTGGTTGGAATTTAACTTATTTATTTGACCTCTGGAAACCATGATTAAGGAGGTGATCTTCATGTGATTTAGTTGGGAAAGAGGTAGTTAAACTGAAATATAGTACATTTACTAATTGTAGGTCCTTCATATTAGGTAGTGAATGTTGTATTTACTTCTCATAATCTTAATAATAGTAGTTTTTAAAAACATTTCGGTCTTCTTTGAGATGAGATCTCTTTGGGTTTCCTAATAATTGTTATATTAGTCATTATAGTAATTAATGTTAATTAATTAATATTCATGAATTTATAGCTAAATTAGAAAAGCAGATTTTAAATATTGTCTCTCTTTTCTATAATAAGGTAATATAATTATTTTTATAGTGTTTAGTTCTTAATTTCTTATCACAATCTATTTAGTCCTTTGTGACTTAAAATATACTAGTAATGACATTATTATTTCATTTTAACACATTTTATTTTTAATAATTAATACATTTAAAAACATTCATGAAAGTAATAATTTAGTGTAGAAAGAGATAAATGTAAATAAGAAAAAGAGGAATGTTCATCACCCTGTGGTAATGTTAATGTTGTTACCATTTTAGATAATCCTGTGTACATTTACACTCCCGCCCACATACATTTGCATATATTCTCTTTAACACTTTAAGCTATTTCCCCAAGTCTTCAGATATTTTTCAGGAAAACTTTTTATTGACTGTATGAATTATTGTTCAGCTGCAACAAACTTCACCTTCTTATTGTAATAACTGAGAGAAAAATGCAGGTATCACAGGTGTACATCTTGAAATTTCAGAGTCTACCTGTGCAATCAGCCTTCCTTTCAAGAAAAAAAAATCACTGTGTCCCCAGAAGCTTCCCTTTCCTTCCTCCTATCAGCATTGTCCCTTCCCCACTCAAGAGGCACCCACTATTCTGGTTTTATTATTTAAAAAACAAAAAACAAACAAACAAAACAAAACAAAACAAAAAAACTACAGTAAAACCCACTCATTTGAAATATTTCAGAGATTTATGATTTTTTTTTTAAATTTCCTGAGTTGTGCATCTGGCAACCATCACTATAGTCCAATTATAAAAAAATATGTTGAAACATATTTTAACCTGTTTCTTGAACACATGATGTATTTCTAGTTTTTTATTGTGATGATTATTGCTGCACTGCTTTTCTCTGTATGTGTCTGTAAATAAATTCCTAGTCATAGAATTACTGGTGTAAAAGGATATGCATTTTTGTAGCTTTGGTTATATACTACTAAGTTGCCTTCGAAAATAATTGATCTAATTTATATTCCCTCTGTAGGTTACTTGTCTCTTTTTTTTTACTATCTCCATATTGAATGTATTTGAAAGTTTTTACCAGAGTGGTGGGTGAATATGGTACCATTGTTTTAGCATTGATATCTTTGATTACTACTATGACTATTTTTATATGATTGGTGACTATTTTTAAGTTTTCTTTAATGATTTGCTTGAGAGTGTTCTCTGTCAAAAAAGGCCTTCTTGAATGTGTCCTTTTCGACTTAAGACACTTTGATGCATTAAAGGAAATGGGTCCTTTAAAGTTGAAAATGCTTTCTCCCAATTTGCTTT
Organism: Marmota monax; assembly: GCF_021218885.2. NCBI lineage: Eukaryota > Metazoa > Chordata > Mammalia > Rodentia > Sciuridae > Marmota > Marmota monax. Next base: position 6,296,024 of record NW_026693473.1, on the reverse strand, counting down.
ATAGCAGAATCATTTTTCAATAATCAGGTAGATTAGAATTTTATGCCTTAATATAAAAATGTACTCAACTAGTCTTTGGAAACCTATCTTGGTAATTTAAAAATTGTGAATTTCATGGATAAAAACTTATCTTTCAAATGTGTACCTTTTATAACTTGAAATTTAAAAAAATGTCAATAAGTCGTATAAAACTAATTTATTATGCTTTGTTGCCAAACTTGGTCTTTCTAGGCAGTTATACTTAAGCATGAACATTGACGACAAACTGGAAGGATTGTTTCTTAAATGTGGCGGCATAGACGAAATGCAGTCTTCCAGGGCAATGGTTGTAATGGGTGGAGTGTCTGGCCAGTCTACTGTGTCTGGAGAACTGCAGGAGTCAGTACTTCAGGATCGAAGTATGCCACACCAAGAGATCCTTGCTGCCGATGAAGTGTTACAAGAAAGTGAAATGAGACAACAGGATATGATATCACACGATGAACTCATGGTTCATGAGGAGACAGTGAAAAATGATGAAGAACAGATGGAAGCACATGAAAGACTTCCTCAAGGACTTCAGTATGCACTTAATGTCCCTGTAAGTAATTAATTTATAAGACATTGAACTTATGGTTAAAAAGTATTAATTTTGTCTTAATATTGTGTTTTTGAAGAAATATCAGAAAATATTTAAAGGCTAAATAGTGTTCTTGAATACATTCACTAAAATATTGGCAGAAATCATACTTGAAGTCAAAATTAAGTTTTCATATTACATAATTATAGAAATTTGTCTTTTCTATAACTTTTATTTCTCAGAATTATGTGTGTATTGAATTTTTAGTGTTTAATTTGTAAAGACATTTTAAATTCTATTTTTATTTTTAAAGAATAGGTTTAAATTGTTAAAAAAAATGTTAAAAATTCCCACCTCTTTTTTTTGAGGGTGGGTGGGTGGAGTGGGTGTGGTAGTTCTAGCTTAATTTGAACCCAGGGCCTCAAGCATTCTAAGTATGCACTGTACTTAACTGAGCTATACCCAGTTCCTTGCCTTCAACAACTTTTTGTGATACACCCCTATTCTGTGTCTTCTTTTCATTCTCTCCTTGCTTAATATGTATCTTTTAAAAATCATACCAGCCCTTCATTCTCTCTTACCCCACCATAGACAATGGTTCAGCACCTAAGGTAGTCTTTTGTAGTCACTCATGTCTTTCTTGCCTTCTCTACTTTGATTCTTGCCCTATGATCAGTAAAATCACCAACATAATGTAATTCTCATTTTTCTTTCTGTGGTTTTAAAACTGGGTTCCTTTCAGTTTATGTAATTCACTGTACCTTTGCTTTAGGATCTTTGTATATGCTGCTTGGACTATTCCCCTCAGCCATACCTTTCCCTGTTTTTTAACTTAAGATAGTGCTTCAGTCATAATCACCCTGCCCACTTCTATTGACCCTAGATTGAGCTCTGCCATAGGGACTTATGTTTACTTGTTCAGTGTCTGTCTATGTAATAGGCTTATATACTCTACAAGAGCAGAGGTTTCTTATTTTCTACTCTGAGATGTTGCCACATAGGTTGAATGAATGGATAATTACTTATAATTATGTTCTAAAATGTGGGCTTGCCAACTTAGTCTATAGTAATACTTTTTCTACTTTCAGTCTGTTGATATCGTGTATTATATTAATTGATTTTCAAATGTTGAATCAGTCTTGAATGTCTTGAATAAATTTCAAGTATAATTCTTTTTATACACTGTTGGGTTTGATTTCATAACATTTTTACATTTCTGCTTATGAGAGTTGTTTATCTGTAGTTTCTTAGTAATGTCATTGTCTTGTTTTGATTTTAGGGTAGTGTTGGTTTCATAAAATGAATTAGTAGGTATTCCTTCTGCTTTTGTCTTCTGGAAGAGATTGTAGAGAACTGGCATAATTTCTTTAAATGTTTCGTGGAATTCATCAGCACACCCTTCTTTGCTTTGTACTTTCTGTTTCAGAAGGTTATAAATCATTGGTTAAATTTCTTTAATAGATTGTTTTATTTCTTGTGTGAATTTTATCAGATTGTCCAGATTGTCTTTCAAGGAATTGGTCCATTTCATCAAGGTTATCAAATTTGTGGTTATGAAGCTGCTCTTGGCATTCTTTTATTATGCTTTTAGTGTCTATGGAGTTTCCTTTCTTTCATTTCTGATATTTGTAATTTATATCTTCTCTATTTTTCTTTTAGCATGGCTACAGAGTTGACTTTTTAATTACCATTTTTATCATTCTCAAATTTATAGTTCAGTAGTGTAATTATATTCTTAGTGTACCATAGCTCTCTACAAGTATTAATGGAGGAATCAAATCCAGGGCCTTAAACATGTTAGTAGGCAAATACTCAGCCATTGAGCATTTGCAAAGAACTTTATCTGGCAAAACCTGAAACTATTTGTTGAACAACTCCCCATTTTCCTTCTCCCCAGTATAGGTTTATAGATTTTATTGGTGTTTTCAAAATGTTTTGGTTTTTCTGTTTTTTTTTTTTTTAATTAATGTATTTCTGCTCAGAGTCTTATTATTTCTTAGGTTTACTGTGGTTTCAAATTTTTTTTCTATAGGGGGAAGTTTAGACTATTGATTTTAGATCTTTATTTTCTAATATGTGTATTCAATCCTATAAACTTCCTTGGAATTACTGCTTCAGCTGTATCCCATTTGCATTTTTATTTTCATTTAGTTAAATATGTCTAACTTCTCATGAGATTTTTCTTCTTTTCAATCGTTTATTACTTTGAAGTATATTGCTTGATCTCCAAGTCTTTGGGGTATTTTCCAGTTTTTTTCCTACCTTAATTCCATTATTGTCAGAATTATGAATAGTATGATTATTCTCCTTTTAAATTTAAGGTGTGTTTTATGATCCATGATGTGATCTATCTTGGTGAATGCCTGAGCCATCCTTGATCTTTTAGATAGTTCTATAGTGATCTTCCTATATGAGATGTATAACTTCTCACTCCCCTACTAAAACTTTTTCAGTGTTTCCTCAGTGCCAAACAGATAAAATGAACCTTTTTTTGGGGGGGGGGGGGCATAAATGGAAAGAATCCTTATAATCAGGTCCTTTTTGTTTTGTTTTGTTTTCCTTTCCTTTCCCCAATACTTGGGAATTGAACTCAGGGGTTACTTACTCAGCTACATTCCCAGCCTTTTTTATTTTTATTTTTATTTTTTATTTTTTTTATTTTTTTATTATTATTATTTTTTTAATGTTTATTTTTTAGTTTTTGGCAGACACAACATCTTTGTATGTGGTGCTGAGGATCGAACCCGGGCCATGCGCATGCCAGGCGAGCGCGCTACCGGCTTGAGCCACATCCCCAGCCCATATTTTTATTTTTTAAAGTCTTAAGATAGAGCCCTTTTTTGCTGCTGAGCCTGCCCTCTAACTTGCGATTCTCCTGCCTCAGCCTTCTGACTAGTTGGAATTATATACACCACTGTATCTGACATATAGGTTCCTGCTTATCCAACTTATACAGTAGTTCATATCTCCTCTCCTATATTTTATGCTTTAAGTGTATCAGGTTACTTTAATTGCTCACACTATGATATTATTCTGTTATTTTGAACACATAGTGTATGCCTGTAGTATTCTTGTTTGGCAATCTAGAGTTGTGTGCTTTCTCTTTTGCATGGTGGTCATTATGATACTAACTTGCTTTGACTATCTTTGCTTGCAGGATTCTTGTGAGTATGCAGTATGCTTTAACTTTTCTTTCCTATAGTCTGCCTTTAAATTTTATGGTTTTTAGTTCTTGGGCTACAATAGGCAGTTAGGTATTATTTGAGTGGAAAGATATATTTTATTTTATTTTTAATTTTTATTTTTTAATGTTCTCTAATGAATTTATTGGCCTTTTATCTATTGATTTGGGAGGGATGTTTGCCATCCCTCCCAAATCATATATTATATTTTTAATTGAGAAAAAAATTAAAGGAAAATGCTGAGACCCTGTTTATAGTTCAGAATTTTGACAACAGCATAAACTTACATGATCTCCAATACATTAAGGTATAGATGGGATGCATGATATGCAATCATCCTATAAGTTTTGTTTGTATTTCTTTGTAGTCAATGCCCTTCACAATTGTTAATGATTATTTCATCATAGATTATTGTTGTCCCTTGGGAACTTCCTGTAAATGGCATTATATGTAACTCTGGCTCCTTTTGCGCAGCATTGTATTTTTATGGTTCATTTATGTTGGTTGAGTATCAGTAGTTTATTCTTTTTTCTTGTTGATTAGTGTTCTATTTTAATATTATGAAACTTGTTTACTCATTTTTCCTTATGGTTATTTTTGTTGTCTCTTACTTTTAATCATTGTGAATAAAGCTGCTATGAAAAATTTTGTATGAGTCTTCTTTTGGTACATTTTTGTACAAATATTATATCTCTTGAGTTTTCATTATGTTTGATTTGTCTTTAAATCAATATCACATTGTTTTGATTGCTGAGTTTTTACGTAGTAAATTTCAAAGTCAGATAGTATTAAGACCTCCATTTTCGATACTTTTACAAGACACACTGTGACTCTTTTATATATATCCTGTTACTATTTTAAGGAGACTGATTGGTTATTTTATATCCTTAGTGTTTTTGTGAAAAGCATAGAACCAGCCTTTCAATTTCTATAAAAAGAGCCAGCTGAGTTTTGATTGGGATTGCATTGATTTTATATGTTGATTTGAGGAAAATCAACATTTAAATAATACCAGCTTCTAGGCCATGAGCATGTTATATCTCTACATTTATTTAGGTTTTCTTTAATTTATCTCATCATTGTTATATAGTTTTCAGTGTAGGGTAATTGGACACATTTTAAAATGCCATTTTAAAAAATGTCATTATTTGAATATAGAAATGCTGTTGATTTTTTTTTTATTTTGAACATGTATTCTGAGACTGTTAACATTTTCTTATTAGTTCTTATAGTTATATGTTCTTTAGGTTTGCTTAGTATCATGTTGTCCATATGTTTCACTTCTTCTTTTCTGATTTGTATGCCTTTTTCTCTTTCTTTCCTTATTGTACTGACTAGGGCCCACAGAATAATTGATGCGCAGAAGTGGTAAGAGCAGACATCTTGATTTGTTCTAGATCTTAAGGAGAGTCCAAATCCAGTATTTTGCCATGGAGAATTTTGTTAGCTGAAGGGATTTCATTGGTGATTTTTGTTAGGTTGAAAAAGGTTTCCTCTTTATTTGCAGTGTTTTTTTTTTTTTTTTAAAGACCATGAAGGGATATTTAAATGCTTTGTTTTTTTTTTAAACCATGAAGGGATATTTAAATGATTTTTCTGCATGTATTGAGATGATCATAAAAATTTTTTCTCTTATTCTCTTAATGTAATGAATTGTACTGATTTTGAAATATTAAATCATGCATTCCTGGGATAAACTACACTTGGTCATGATGTTGGCTATATGTTATTATACTTGGTTATATGTTGTTGGGTTTAGCTTACTAATTTCAAAATTGTTATATGTATATTCATGAGGAATATTAATCTCTAGTTATATCTTCTTGCAATATCTTTGTATTTAGGTATGTGGACTTCATTATAAATGGGTTAGGAAGTATTTCCTCCTTTATTTTCTGAAAGAGTTTGTATATAGTTGTTGTTATTTCTGCTTTACATATTTGATGGATGTCACCAGTAAGATTAGTCTGACCTGAGTTTTCTTTTTATGAAGGCTTTAAATTACAAATTTAATTTTTAAAATGTGCATAAGTCTAATCAGATTTAAATTTTTTCTTCAATAATTTTTGGTAAATTGTACTTTCTAAGGAATTTGTGCCTATCTTCTATCTTTTTAATTGTTTAATGGACAGATTCTACACAATTTCTTTTGTTGTTTAAAGGATCTATAGTGATGTTTTCTTATTCCTGATATTGGTAATTTGCTTATTTTTTAATTAAGCTGGGTAGATATTTAGCAGTTTTCCTAATCTCTTAAAAGAATCAAATTTTGACATTTTAAAAATCTTCATTATTATTTAACTTCCATTAATTTTTACTATTTATATTGTTTCCTTTTACTATTTTGATGTTCATTTGCTCTTCTTTTCTTAAAAAAGTAGAAGATGAGATGACTGATTTTAGACCTTCCTTCATTTTGATGTAAGCATTTGAAGCTCTAAATTTTTCTCTAAGCACTGCTTTTGATGTGTTATTTTTATTACATATCAAAATACTTTTAAAATTTCTTCTTGACTGATGAATAATTAGAACTATTCTGAGTACTTTGAAATTCCCAGGTATCATCTTATCACTGGTATCTAATCTTTGTTGTCAGAATATACATTGTATGATTTCAGTCCTTTTAAATATATTTATTAAGATTTTTGTTTCAGTGGCTAGCATATGATCTAATTGGTTGATATACTGTGTTCATTTGAAAAGAATATGTGTCTGGCTGTTGTTGGGTGAGTTATTTTTTTGTATATGTCAGTTAGGTCAAGTTGTATGGTTATGTTCTCCAACTCTTGTATCTTTGCTTTAGTTTGTCAATTACTGAGAGAGGACTGTTGGTGTTTCCAACAGTTAAAGTTAATCTGCAAAAGGACCCAGTTTTGTAATTAATGTTGTATTTAATTCTTATCCCTCTTTAGTTGTCATTAATTTAGGTCAGTTTTTCAGGTTTTAAACTTATTTTTTGCATTTATTTTACAGAATGTCCTTTACTTGGATTTATCTGATTTTTTTTCCCCTTATAAGTTAATCATCTTTGGCAGGAATATTGTAGAAGTGATGCTTAATTTCTCCCCATTGCATTCTGACAGTTGGCACATGATTTTTGTTACCTTTATTCTGATTGATTTTGCTTACTTGATAAGGTGGTGTCAACTAGGAGTTGTCACTACAGAGTTAATCCTATTTCTCTTTTCTTTCTTTCCTTTGTTTGTAGTATTTGGTTTGAACCCAGGGCATTGTGCATGCTAGGCAGCACATGTACTCCTGAGCTATATCCCTTCCTCTTCTCTCATTTTAAGAATTTATTCATTTATTTATGTGCATTAACATAAACTTAGATTTTTATTTTATTCACAAAAATATTTTAATCATTTTAATAAGTTATTTTAATGCTTTGTTTAAGATTTGGCCAATGGGATCCTATCCCCATCAATCTTCAAAAACTTTCTTGCTTTCTGGCACAAGATGATCTAGGCTTATCTTGTACTCTTCTTGCCTCAGTCCTGGAGTCAGCCATTTCCCCAAGGAATTCTAGTTCATTTTAGTGGAGAATAGTATTTAGAAGCTAGGATCTTAGTTTTCAACACACTGTGCCCTGTTATTGGGATATAGCTGCTCCCAGGCTTCTCAATGGACATAGCTGCAGAATATGAAAATATATGTATTCATGTATATACGTACATACTGTATGTATATATGTGTTTGTATTCTGTATATGTAATTATCTACATTTATTTATGCACACATTTGCTTTTGTATATATATTTTTAATATCCATCTGTCATTATTGAAAATATTGTTAGGTTCACAGCAAACATCTCTAATTGAGTTCAACAACTAGAGAGTATATTAGACAGTGAGAATCTGACTTGGTTGTCTTTAATGTGTTTCCTATTATTATTTTGTCCTTACCAGTGGAGCTGTCCCTAGCTTCTACTCCATAGCAGTGCTTGACTCCCCATCCCCTGCATGGATGCCCTTCTCCCACAGCATGTGCTTTGACACCTTGACTGGGACTTGACACTACATGGATCCTCATCCTTATGGCACTCTTGCTTTGATAGACTGTGCTGATCCACACCAACTCTGATACTTTCTTCATGTAACTCAGCTTCTGATACCTTGCTCTAAGCTCTTACTCCCCCACAATGTAGACCCTTCCTTATGCTGCTTGAATTCCTAAAATCTCATGTTGAGCTTCCCTTCTGTGTGGAGAATCTCCGCACCCTAGTTGGCCTCTGACATCTTGTATTGGGCACCTTTTTCACACTGATGCCGTCTTCATCCTGACTCTTATTGGATACCTTGTTCTGGCCCAGCCTAGAGCTTTCAGGCTGTCTCATGAGGGAAAGGGGATGCGGAGGAGCAGAAAGGGGAAGGGACAAGATCGGTCCATTTGCAGTCATATCTCTTCCCCTTCCCCTACCATTCCTAACCCCTGGCTATCCCAAATCCATTTTTCCATCCCTGGAGCTTTGTCATTTTGAAAATGTTTTTTTCAGTGAAATCATACAGTATGTGATCTTTTGGGATTGACTTTTTTTTTTAACCTCAACATACGTTATTGAGAATCATCCAGATTGTTGTATCAGTAATTTGTTCCTTTTTATTATAGAGTAGTATTCTACAGTATGGTTGTACTATAGTTTAACCATTCTTGTATTGGGGGGACATTGTAGTTGTTTCTAAGTTTTGCTGTTATGAATACAGCTTTTGTGAACATTGGTATGCAGGTTTTGTATGACATAGGTGTCCATATCTCCCAGAATAGCCTACTACTCCCTTGTCTCTCAGATATAATCACTATGTTTTGTACTTTTTTTTCATATGCATATTGCACATATTAACCTACTCTTTCTGCTTGCTAGCATATTTTGAACTTTTCTCAACCCCCTTCTAAAAGTTCTCCAATATCTGCTTGATATTCTGTTTTTATGATTACCCAAAATCGAATGCTATTATTTTTTAAAAGATAACCATAGGGGCTGGGGTTGTAGCTTAGTGCTAAAGTGCTTGCCAAACACATGTGAAGCCCTGGGTTCAATCCTTAGCACCACATAAAGATAAATAAAGGTATTGTGTCCATCTACAACTTAAAAAAAAAAAAAAACCAAAACCCAGACATGGTGGCATATACCTGCTATCCCAGTGGCCCAGGAGACTGAGGCAGGAGGGTTGTTGAGTTCAAAGCCACCTCAGCAACTTAGCAAGGCGCTAAGCAACTCAACAAGACCCTGTTTTTAAATTAAATATAAAAAGAGGCTGGGGATGCTTTAATACCAAAAAAAAAAAAAAAAAGAGAGAGAGATAATGATAAATTAATCTTTGAAACACTTTATTCAGGGTTCATGTAACATTGTTTTTATAGAACATAGCAGACAGAATAAATTTTATACCTTATTCCCTTGTTTTTTCAATTTTATTTTTTAAATACATGACAGTGGAATGCATTACAATTCATATTACACATATAGAGCACAATTTTTCATATCTCTGTTTGTAATGAAGTATTTTCATACCAGTTCATGTCTTCATACGTGTACTTATACCTTATTCCTTATTTATGTGTCCATGTGGGTCTTAGTATCATGAATATACACCCCTATCCCCAGTACTGGGAATTAAACCCAGGGGTGCTCTACCACTGAGCTGTATCCCCATCCCTTCTAAACTTTTTGAGACAGAGTCTCCCTAAGTTGCTGAGGATGATCTTCAGTTTGCAATCTTTGTGCCTCTGGCTCCAGAGTAGCTGGGATTATGGTATTTTGACATGAAAAGAGAACATTGACTTAGAACTATATGCTGATTATGGCATGAATATGTATTTGTTAAGCTGAAAAGAGAACATTTACCTAGAACAATATGATCCAGGTCTACAGTAGTGTATCAACCTTGGGGTTGGGGTTGTGGCTCAGTGGTAGGGTGTTTGCCTAGCACATATGAGGCACTGGGTTCGTTCCTCAGCACCACATAAATAAATAAACCAACCAACAAACAAATAAATAAATGTTATATTAAAAAGTGTAAAGTGTATCAAACTTAAAGCTAACATGTCTTCTTCACATGCTATATAGATTGTGCTATAAATAGCCTTTTAAAAATGAATACTATGGGGGCTGGGGATGTGGCTCAAGTGGTAGCGCGCTCGCCTGGCATGCGTGCGGCCCGGGTTCGATCCTCAGCACCACATACCAACAAAGATGTTGTGTCCGCCGAAAACTAAAATAAATGTTAAAAAAAAAATAAATAAATAAAAATGAATACTAAGCCAAATGCGGTAGCATATGCCTGTAATCCCAGCAATTTGGGAGACTGAGGCAAGAGGATTACAAGTTAATGCCAGCCTCAGTAATTTAGCAAGGTCCTAAGCAACTCAGTGAGACCCTGTCTCAAAATAAAAAATACAAAGGGCTAGGAATGTGGCTCAGTAGTTAAGAGCCCCAAGTTCAAACCCTGGTAATACCCCCCACCCCCAAAATGATACTGAAGGTGTTAATGGCTTTCTTCTTTCATTGATTCATTCACTTGGAAGTTACAAAGAACTGATTTTTTTTTTTTTTTGTTTGTTCATTCAGAACAAAAAGTTGAGTTTTCTTAAATGGTTAAAGATTTTTAGGTTCTGTAGCCCATGGAAACTCTCCTTAATGTCTGGTGACAGTTTAAGTAAACAGTTCTTCATTTGTGGTAATTGTTAGTTTTCAGGATTTATCTTGATCACTACTTTAAATCAGTCACCCAGATTCAGCTCAGTGACCCTGTGTTTTCAATAGCAAAGTACAAGTCAACCTTTTAATGTCTGTAGTTTATTTATTAGAAGTTTGTTTCCTAACATGTTAGACATTTAAATGAAGATTAAATAAAATTAGTTTTTCAGTTACTTAGGCTCACTAGTTATATATTTCAAATGCTTAGTAGTTATCTGGGCTCATGACTTGTATTTGACAACATAGATAAATAAGATTTCCATCATTTCAGGCTGATAGTACTGTAGAAAGCTTCTCAACCAAGAAACTAAATTTATTTCAGAAATTTTAAGAAAAGTATTTGGATATTCTTTTTATTCTTGTCAAATCTACTCAGGAAGATTTGGGAAGTCATAATTTTTCTTTTTTGCAGTACCAGGAATTGAACCTAGGGTCTCACACTTGCTAGACATATGTTCTATGTCTGAGCTACACCCCTAGTCCTGGGAAGTCATATAAGTTTTTATCTTCTTTATTTTTCTAGTTTGATGGCAAGCATGTTAAGAGGAAAGACTTACGTTTTATATTAACAAAATGGAGCAAATTATAAATCATGATACATGCTACGTTTGTATTCTAATAAACTGTTGGATTATACTCCTTGAGCAAAAGTATTTTTATAAATTAGGAGATACGTAAAAAATAATATTCTACTCATATAATAATATAAAATATTCTGATATGTATAATTCCAAGGGAAAAATGTACATAAACATTTGTGTGGCATTTTATTTTACTCACAAATTTTTGTGCTATAAAGCAGCATGAATAAAATCCTAGGCATGCTTTCATGCATTTTGTGTGTCTGAAAAATTTTGTTTAATGGCTCAGAAAATTAAAAATATATTTCATATATTTGGTATGAAAATTCTGTTTTATTTTAAAAATTTTCTTAAATCTTGTTATTAGTTTAGGAGGATGGTATAGTATTTATCCCAAATATCTCATGGTTAAGTCAATAAAAATCTAACATGCAGATGCTGTTAATTTATGTACATATTTTGCAGTAGGTAATTTCTTTCCTCTTATTAAATAAAAAAATTCATTATACTTATCTCACTGTTCCTTAAGGTATTTATTATTTTTGCTGCACATTTTGCACTGTGGTTTAATTGCAGAAATTGGATTGCATTTATTGATGACAAATGATTTTTCAAAATCATCCTGGAAGGTGACAAACTTCTTTGCCTTTTATTTGCTTGAAATAGCCATTAGTAGGAAGTTTGTTCCTCTATCTTTGGCTGTTTCCTTCTTGTCATCCATTATATTGTAAACTTTTTCAGAGCCATTTATAAATTATAGCCATATCTTGTTGCTATTACATTTCTTTTATAATTCATTTAAGGGATTCAATAGGAGTTTGGTGGGCTACTAAGTATTAAAGTGACATGGAAGTTAATAAAATGATATAAAAGTAGAAGTTCCTTAGAGTCAGGGTATTGCTCAGTGATATAGCACCTACCTAGCATATGTGGGACCAGGGTTTGATCCTCAGCAACATGGAAAAGGTAAAAAGTTCCTAACCTCGGCTTACTCTTAATTCTGAAGAAGTTACTAATATTGATATTCTTCTGGAAATTTTTAATTTATAAACAAATATATTGTGTATGTATTTATGTCTGTGTAATATGTTTTAGATATATAATACATATATTTAGCATAAATATATGTATGTGTTTGAAATCTGCATTAATTTAATGGCATTTTGTAGAGATTTATGTTATTGCATATAAAACTGCCTTATTTATCTTAATGGCTGATTAAATGGTATGGCATCATTTATTTAGCCACCACCCTGTTGATAGACATTTATGTTATTGGTTGGTTGGTTTGAGTGAAAAAATAGTAAAAGGAATTTGCTTATGTTTTTATGCATTTATGTTTGTGTGTACATGCACATTTTTGGCATTATTTGCCTAAGTATATGTGTTTTTACTAAAACATAACATTCATATAGAAAAGTATGCAAGTTATTAAGTGTACTATGTTGGTCAGTGTTTTTTTTTTTTCCCCCATGACCATAATATTTGACAAGGACAACTTAGAGGAGGAAAAGTTTATTTCGACTCAACAGTTTCATAGGTTCAGTCCATGGTCAGCCATCTCCATTGCTCTTGGCCCCAAGGTGAGGCAGAATCATGGCAGAAGGGCATGGCAGAAGAGCACCATTCATTTCATGATAGCCTGGAAGCAGAGAGAGAGGGAGTTGAGAAGGGGCTACAGGAAAGGTGTACCTTTCCAGGGCTTGCTCCCAGTAACCCATCTACTCTGTCCACATCCCTTCTGTGTATAGTTACCATCCAGTCAATCCATTCAATCTAGGGTGGACTGAATTAGGTTACAGCTCTCACAATCCAATCTTTTTACCTCTGAACATTCCCGAATTAACACAGGAGCTTTTGGGGGACACCACATATTCAAACCCTAACATGTACATTTTGGTGTCTTTAATCAAAAGTGAGCATCTTGTATAAGCGCTAACCAGCTCAAGACATAGAACATCACTAGCATCCCAGAAGCCCCACCTCTTCTATCCCTCTTAGGTACAACTCTCCTTTCATTCCTAGAGATTACCACTGCCCTAATGCTTTTATTGTGGCCTTTAGTTCACTCAATTTGGATTCAGTATAAATAGCATTACATATAGCATACTCTCATGTCTGGTTTCTTTGTTTTACATTGTTTATGAGATATAGCTATCTTATTGCATATAGTATTAACTTAGTCTCATTTCTGTATGATCAGTTGTATGACTATATATTTGTTCTAGTATAATAAGCATTTAGATTTTTTCTAGAGAAGCTGGAGTTATGGCTTTTGTAGAGTGCTCGCCTAGCCTGCTCAAGGTTTTGATCCCCAGCACTGTCCCCCCCGCCCCCCGGCCCAGAGTTTCTAGATGTTGGCTATAATGCAAAATGGCACTGTGAATAATCTTGGATGTGCTTTGTGGTGCGTGTTTGTACTCATTTCTGTTAGTCATATGCTTAGATTTGAATTTGCTTATGTCCAGCTTTAGCACTTATGCCAGAAGTTTTTCTAGTTGGTTTTGCCAATTTATAATAATTGCTCTGTGTCCTTGCTATTTGGTATTGTCACACACCAGATTTTAATTTTAGCCATTTTGCTGGTTGTGTAGTGGAATTGCAGTGTGATATTAGGTTTCATTTCACTGATTAAGTAATGAAGTTGAATACTTACTTTCTCACATTTATTTAGAATTTATATATTATTTATTGGTAAGATAAGTTGTTCTCTTGCCCACTTTTCTATTAGGTTGTTTTATTTTTATGTTTATAAACTTGTAGTGGTATTGTTTTATGTGTTTGTTGGTGTGTGTATTGCAATTATGTTTTTCGACTTTGGCTTGCCAGTTTACTTTTGATTAACAAGTAGTTAATAAGGTTCAATTTATAAATCTTTCCTTTTTGCTAGTATTTTGTGTCCTGTTTAAGAAGTTTTTGCCTATCCCAACATCAAGAAGATATTTCCCTTTATTAACTTCTAGAAGGCTTAATGTTTTTTTCCTTTCCCATTTAGATTGACAGTCCATTTAGAATTGATTTTTGCTGGTGATGTGAGGTGAGGATCAAGATTTACTTGTTGGTTACGTTTTAAAGATTCACCCACAGAGATTTTGTTTCCTGCTGCTGATGTAATGTTTTAGTTTTTAGAACAACTTAATAATTTTAAATAATGGCGAATAGATTTTTTTCTTTGATTATACTAGGATTTGTGCTAAAATTCATCTTAATGTTGTTTTAAGATTATAAAGTAATATACACAGAAAATGCAAAAATTTTAAAGCTGTAAAGATCATCATAAAAATAGCTATAACCTTATTACTCTGAAATAACTGCTATTTATGTTCCTTTGTCAGCATTTTAGTGTTTCCTTTTTTTGTTGCTTTCCTGTATAGATATTTGTGTGTTTGTGTAAAATTTCTTCATGTATATTTGTGTTTATGAAATTGTAAAGGTGTATTTATCTTTATTTTATCACTTAATCATAAACTGTGAATCTTATCCTGTCATTAATATTAGTCAAAATATGCATAATGCCATATAGTTGATATTGTAACTTATTTTACTATTTATTATTGGATATTAGACATTTGTAATTTTTATTATAAATAATAGTGTGATATTTGTTATGTGGTCTTGTTGTCACGTGAAATTATTTCTTTAGTTAAATTTTCTTAAGGCTCTTGATACATATTGACCAAAATATAATTTACAAAAGACTTCCAATTTGGTTTCCTCTAATACTATATAAGATTCCCAACTTAATATCTTTATAATGATTTTTAAAGGGAAATGTGAAATCATTTTTTGATTCATATATGATTGTGAGGGGGTAAAAAAAACAAGTGAGCTTGATCTTGGGTGGAGGGTAGAGAAGAAAATTATTTTAGAAGAGACTACTTAGACGGGGGATGGATAGTCTTATTGAAAGGTAAGGAAATTACAAGGAGGATTTAATGTGAAGGAATTTTAGCTGTATTGAATTTTAGATATCAAGATGTCTGAGTGGAAAAGTTTTGTAACGTTTGTTAAAGCTTTGTGTATACAAGCAGTTACACATCTGCAGTTGTGTGGTAATGATTAATAACCATATGTATTTACTTAGTACGTGAAAGTTCTCAAGGTTTTGCTCATCTTATTTTTATTTTGAGGGCAGGGTCTTGTTAAGTTGCTGAGGTTGAACTCGAACTTGGATCCTCTTGCCTCAGTCTCCTTTGTCTAATCTCACTTGATTTTCTGAGATAAGGTGGATAGTATTACTACCAACAATTAACAGATGAGGAAATGATTATAATAATGAACAGCATCAAGAATCTATTGTACAGTGTTGTGTACTGTAGTTTTGGTATTTTACTTATATAATCTTATTTAATGCTACAGAAATCCTTTGAGGATTTTCTGTAAGTTACATGTGAACAAGGTCAAAATGATTAGATTTTATTTGTTCATCCTCACACTGCAAATATTACTATTTGTAATTGGATTGTATTTCTTTTAACTCCCAGCCTATGTTTTTAACCATTCTACCTCTGAAAGCCAAGTTTACTCAGCTGGTAATTGGACGAGGTGGCATTGAAAAACTCAAAGTCTTCTAATGCTTTACCTAAGTATTGTTAGTACTTGGCCACTTTATTTTTTAAATTACTTTCATTTCCTTAGTCATATTCCAGAATAGCTAGAAATTCATTTCATACTCTGGAAGCCATCCAAACTATAGATAATATATAGAAAGATATAATATGTTTGTGCAAAAAGCATTTTAACATATCTGAATAACCTAGATTTATTAAGAAGCAGTTACAGTAGTGTAAATAACTCTTGAACTGAAAAGTATCAGATCTTGGTGCTAGTTTTAAAACTTTATAAATATGGATGAAAGAGACACCTCTGAAGTTTTAGTTTCCTTATTGGCAACATAAGTATAAGGAATAATTCATAGATCACAATAGTTAGGATTTTAGTCTTAGCATAAGGAAGACATGAGTTTAAAGTTTGGTTTTCACTCTTGATTAATGTGATTTTAGACAGTAATTCACTTTCTGTTGCTTAGTTTTATTTTTAAAGTGGGATAAAAATATTTTTCCATAGACTTACTATAAGCTTAAATGCCATAGACTGTAACAGGCCATATGTCCAGACCATATTTCCCCTGCCTGCTACTAAAGTCCATTGTGTTCTTAGTGACAAGGACAGTACCTGATACATAATAAATGTTAGCTAAATCTTAGTTTACTATGCTGAGAAAGAGAAATCACAAACTTAAAAACACCATATAAATGATAAAGTATTTTTAAAGTTAGAAAAGCCAGATCTAGAACAATTTTTTTAACTTCTACCTTTGAAAAAAATTTGGACTTAAAAAATGTTGCAGAAATAGTAGAGTTCACATAAACCCTTCACTCATCTTTCCCTAATGTTAAACCTTACACAAACATAGTACAATTGTCAAAACCTGAAACTTAGACAAAAATACCAATAAACTATAGACCTCATTTGAATTTTAGTTGCTACTCTTTAAAGTCGTTTTTCTATTCCAAGATTTGATTCAGATCCCACATTTCATTTAGTAGTTGTATCTTCTTAGATTCCTCCAATCTGTAGCAGTTGCTTAGACTTTCCTTGTCTTTTGTGACCATGATATTTTTGAGGAACACTAGTCAATTATTTAGTAGACTGACTCTCAATTTGAGTTTGTCTGATGTCTCCTTTAGTTAGATTGAAGCTCTGCAGTTTTGACAATCCTGAAAAAGGAATGTTGTGTCTTTTTCAGGGCGTCATATCAGGTGGACATAATATGGCTATGTCTTCATACTGGTGATTTAACTTTTACCCTTTGTTAAGGTGGTATCTTCCAGGTTGTTCCTCTGTAAAGTTACTACTTTTTCCTTTACAATTGACAAATACCTTGCAGAAGATACTTTGAAACAGTATATTTATTAGTATAGATATTTATTTTATTGTATGGTTTATAATATAGTATTATCATATGTTCTTGCTCATATTGCTCTAAGCTTTGGCCATTACAAGTTCTTTCAGGCTAGGTTCTATGTCCTTTTTTTGAGGTAATGGGGATTATACCCAGGAGCGCTTATACTGAGCTACATCCCTAGCCCATTTTATTTTGAAACAGCGTCTTGCTAAGTTGCATAGAGCCTTGCTAAGTTCCTAAGGTTGGCCTTGAACTTGGATCCTTCTGCCTCTGCCTCCTGAGTCACTGGGATTGTTGGCTTTTGTCACCACTCTCAGCTCTATGTCCTTTTGATGTGCTCTGATTGCTTTTCAAGCATGTTAGCTTCTGGCACCACAACTTTTCATGGTCATCATCCATTTTCCTCTGCCTTAGCTCTAGAATCAGCTATTTCCCAGAGTCCTTAGCCTTTTTTATTTGGATAATTTATTTTAGAAGTTAAGTTCTTGTCAGGCATGGTGGTGCATCCTTATAATCTCAGCAGCTCAGGAGGCTGAGACAGGAGAATCATGAGTTCAAAGCCAGCCTCAGCAACTAAGCAATTCATTGAGACCCTGTCTCTAAAATAAAATACAAAAAAGGGCCGAGAATGTGGCTCAGTAGTTAAGTGCCTCTGAGTTCAATCCCTGGTTAAAAAAACAAAACAAAACAAAAAAACAACAACAAGAAACAAACAGAAACAAACAAAAAACAACCAAAAAATAAAGGTTACGTTCTTTATGGTGAATGTCATCCCTCCATGGTAACTTCAGCAAACAAACTAGGAAGTATATTTATGTGTACTGACCCAGATGAACACAGTATCCATACTAATTTCCTTATTTTAATAGGACCCAGCCATCTATATTAAAAGAGATTGAATGGAGGAGAAGGGAATGCAAAATATGGTTATAATATCTAGATTAACAATTCTCAAACATTTTGGTCTTGGGATCCTTTCTCTTAAGGAATATTGAGAACTCCCAAGAGCTTTTGCTAATGTTGATTGTATATACCAGTGTTTACTGTATCAGAAACTAAAAATTCAGAAATTTTAAGTTTTACTTTTTAATTTGAAAGTAACAATAAGACCCATTACACATTCGCATATAACATTTTTAAATGAAACATAATCCTGTTTTCTAAAATAATTTAGTGAGATTTTTTAAAAAACATTTGTGAATCTCTTCATTGTCTAGTTTAATATAACTAAGTTTTCAAACCTACTGATGCATTTCTTTAAGGAGTCCTTAAGAGAAAGGAATAAAAATAGTAGGTTATGAAAGTAGTTTGATCAGGAAACCTGACACTGAAATGGAGTCAGGATCTTCTTGATTCCTTATATTTAAGAACCATTGATGTAGATTTACTGAAACTCCTACAAAATAAAGGCACGTTTTACTGGAAGGATGAATCCAGAACTACCAGAAGGTAAATGAGAGAACTAAAATCATATGATGTCCTGAAAGTTGGAAGAATGGCATTTCCAAGTAGGGTGGTCAGTACCATTCCAGGTAAGATAACTTGATTTAATCACTTTGTCCATCTATAGTTACTTAAACTATTAGATGCTGATAGAGCAATCAGAGTATAAATTTATAGTAACAAATATGTATATGTATATGTATATATATATATATATGAAAGTAGACCATAATTTGAATTGCAGATCTTTCAAATTTTTCAGATCAAAGGACTGTTGGTCAGCTTTCTCTCCTGACAAATGTCACTCCTTTGAAAAGTTTTCATGTAATTATGGGTCAGGCAGAGTGAAAGATATGGCTTATATTTCACTATGTCTTATCTGTCAGTGTACTGCTTTACCTCCTTGCTATTTTCTGCAGTTTTATAAGCTTGGAATTTGAAATCTTCCTGTTGGCTGGTTACATCTAACTGTTCTTGTCAAAACCACCCTGGAAATACACACGCACACACACACACACACACACACAACACGCGCGCGCGTGTGTGCTCATGCTCTGTCTCACATTCTCTCTCTGAAGTTTTTCCTTTTCTGTATTCCATAGATACCCCCCAAATATTGCTAACATTTGTTGTTTAGCTATTATGTATGTTTGTAGTATAGTCAGTTGTGTTATATCCTTTTACATTTAAATATTTGTACTTGTGGTCACCTTGATTCAACTTAAGTGTTTCCTAGGCAATATTTTGAAATAGATTTCTTCTGGTGATATTTAAACACGTTCTTTTTATATGGCTGTGTACTACTTTTACTCTCAGGATAACTGTTTTCCTAAATTTGGGAACAGTTATTTTGTCTCTATATGCCAAGTACAGATTATTCTTTCAAAATGTTTGCCAAAAAAAGGATAGTAGGTAGAAATATTTGAATCCACAAAAATTGTGTGTGTGTGTGTGTGTATGTATGTATGTATGTATGTATTTGCAGTACTGGGGACTGAACCAGGGCCTTGCACATGCTTGGCAGGTGCTCTGCTACTAAGCTAAATCCCAAGCCCTTTTTAAAATTTTGAGATAGGATCTGACTAAGTTGCCGAGGCTGGACTCTAACTTGCAGTTCTCCTGCCTCAGCCTCCTGAGTAGCTAGGATTACAGGTGTGCACCACAGTGCCCAGCTCAGAAATTTATAGGAGAAACTGCAGTATGCTTTTGGGTAGAGAAGAAATAGCTGATGGGGAGTCAGGGGCACTAGAGAGGCAATGAAGCTGCAGACCCTTGATGATGGGTGGGAATGGAAGCATCAATACACAGTATAGAGGAAAGCAGAATACCTTTCTTTTTCTCCGTGAGTGGGAGGATAAGAAAGACTACCAGAAATTGAAATTGAAACTTGATAGGACCATATAGCTCCAGAAATGGAGAGGAGAGATGGTGTAAGGATAGATACTTCTACCAGGTGACTTATGTCCCTTGCAAAAATCGATCGATCACATAGAATCTTGAATAATCTGCTCTGGGGAGCTTGCAGTTGATACTGTTGGCAGCGAGGCAGTATTGCAGAATCATTACTAGAGAAATGACAAGTAAGCAACTTTATATTAATTGATAATGATAATGCCCAAGTCAGCAAATTGGTACTATTAATTGGAGTGAAATGGATGTCGCTGGATATGTAAATAAGGATGTTGGGAATGAAAAGAAGGAAGAGTCTTGGAGGAAAAAGTTGGGGAGAGTAGAAAGCAGTTTTGGAAGAAAAAATAAAAAGGGAATACATAATAATTAAGACTTTTTTTTATCCATATTTTTTATCCATAGGTCTGTTGCAGTTATTTCAACTATCTTTGATTTTCCATTCTTTCCTTGGAATTCCTACCTTTATTCCGAGTACCATTCATTTAGAGCAGGACATTGCTATCTTGAATTATTCATTGTTAAGACCTTTGAAGAGGAAACTACTGTTTAGCATGATCTCTTCGTTCTAAAATTATACTTTGCACATATATGGATCTCAGTAAATGTTTTTGGTTTTTGTTATTTTAGTCTAACTGAATTTAGCACAGAGCAGGCCCCTAATAACTGTTGAGTGAATAAATTAGTGAAAGATATTATGAGAAATGCCAGTGAAAAATACATGTATGTAAGATAGTTAAATATAAAAGAAAGACTTTTTATTTTGGGGCCTAAAATGAAATAAGTCTTGGAAAAGAAAGACATTCTGGATTCTGGACTTGAATTAGATTTGGAGCTTGAGAATCAAGAAAAGATTTTTTTTCAATATAGGAAGACTTCTTTATGTTCAAAGTTGGGACCTAAATTTTAGATACGAAGAGGGAGATACATTTTAGAAGTCTCAAGGAATCATGACACTATAGGACTTCTGTGTTGGAGACAACTTGGATCAGGGAATGAGCAGAGACTAGAGTTTTAGGAGGTGAATTTTCTGGGTTTAATTAAGTCTAAATGAAAAAGAACTTTTTTTTTTTTGGAAGTGGTGATGCTATTTCTGGATAGTGTGAGAGTGCATTGAAATTCAGATCTAATAGTCATGAATGTGCTGATGAGATTGAGTGAAATAGTTAAACTCAAATGTCAGAAGAAAGGAGGGTTTTTTGTTTGTTTTAATTGACTTTTTCTAGACTTGATTTTCTTCGTGTTTAGTGGATTTTAAAAATGCAGCAAACCAAAGTGATGTAAGCCAATCCCCAAATACCGAAGGCCAAATGTTCTCTCTGATATTTTGGATGCTAACACATAATAAGGGAGGAGCAGCGTCTCAATCCCAGTGGCTTGGGAGGCTGAGGCAGGAGGATCTGAGTTCAAAACCAGCCTCAGCAAAAGCAAAGTGCTAAGCAACACAATGAGACCCTGTCTGTAAATAAAATGCAAAATGGCGCTGGGATGTGGCTCAGTGGTTGAGAGCCCCTGAATTCAATCCTTGATCCCTCTTCCCCCACCCCCAAAAATGTTCATTGGATTAAGACAAAGGGGAATGAATGGATGGGGGGGAGGATGGGAATAGGCAAGACAGTAGAATGAATCCGACATAACTTTTTAATGTTCATATATGAATACATGATCAGTGTAACTCCAATCATGTACAACCACCAGAATGGGTTTTTCATTAGAATAAATTATACACCATGTATGTATAATGTGTCCAAATACACATGTGAATCTAAAAAGAACAAAAATATGGTAGTATGTAACATACATTACTGATATTTTAAGGAATTCAAAACTGAAGTAAAAAGGGAAAAAAGCTGAAATACTCATTTTGGGGAACTATTACCAACATTTCCATTAAAATTAAGGG
The DNA here is from genome assembly GCF_021218885.2 of Marmota monax. Lineage (NCBI taxonomy): Eukaryota > Metazoa > Chordata > Mammalia > Rodentia > Sciuridae > Marmota > Marmota monax. The sequence continues at coordinate 6,274,343 of NW_026693473.1, read as the reverse complement.
CAAGGTAATTGTTTAATACTTCATATTTATTTACATGGATTTGAAAGTTGTGGCCAAAATAATCAGAGATGAAACTAAATAAGTATAGATATTAGAAAGTAGGTTTAAATAATTTTTTTTCCAAATGACAAAGTTTTCTAAGTTGAAAACTGAGGTAAAACTTTGTATCTCACGATTGGATTGCTGTAATATGAATATTTACAAAAATAAATATGTTCTCTAGGTGTTGCTGCTATCCAGTCCCCCCCCCCCAAAAAAAAATCAATTTTTGGTAACAGTTTTTTTTTTTTTTTAATGCAGCAAACCAATGTTTTCTAACATTACTCTCCTACTGACACCTACTTTTTATTAATTACACTTTTTTTTTTTGGTGAAAAGTAACATGGAGAACACATTTTTCTTTTAAAGAGAGTTCTTAAGGAAAGGGTAGATAAGAATGAATTATTTCTTCATCTTGCTTAAGAAGTTTTCTTGTTTTTATAGGTTGCTATTGTAGTCTTCCTTGGTAAAAAGAAGTCTTAAGTTTTTTTCCAGACTTTTGCAAATCATTCTTTGTAGTTGTCTTATTATCATATATCTCTTTAAGTTTTTGGATTTGCCAACATCTTTTCTAAGTGCCTTAGGCTAGACCACTTTTATTGTATGATTATAAGTTAAAGACAGATTATTCCATTTATGAGTGATAAGCCTAATGGAACATTTTAGATAAGTCTAAAAATGTAATTTATAGTGCTTACCGATCAACTGATACTTCTAGGTTTAGGTATTTTTAATGTTAAAAGTATGCCTCATATTTGAAAATTAATATGATTACATGTATAATATGATAGTAACTAAATGGTTATGTATTAGCTTTAAATATACATGTACTAACTTTTTTTATATTTGTACACAAGGCTCTTTGCTTTGAGAATAGCTTATTTATAAGTCTGTATTATACTCTACTTGACATCCTTCCATTTTTGTACTTGGGATTGAACCCAGGGGTACTTGACCATTGAGCTACATTCCCATTTCTATTAATTTTTATTTTGAGACAGGTTCTCACTAAATTGCTTAAGGATTTGCTAAGTTGCTGAGGCTGGCTTCAAACTTGAGATCCTCCTGTCTCAGCCTTCAGAGTGACTTAGATTACAAACATGTTTCACTGTGCTTGACTGTACTTAATACTTTTACTGAAAAGAGTTCCTCTGTTTCTTCTTACTGCATGTTACATTTCATGGTTTCTTTGCAATTTATAAGCCTACAGAAATGTTTGGATTACTTTTTTTTTGGAGGCCCTACAAAATAGGCATTTCTTCTTTCTTTTTTTTTTTTTTTTTTTTTGGTGTGGTGCTGGAGATTAGAACCCAGGGCCTTGTGTATGCAAGACAAGCACTCTACCACCTGAGCTATATCCCCAGCTTATGGATGCCCTGCAAAATAGGACAGAGCAATTCCACAGCTGCTTAAAGTCTCTTATCTCTCTTTGTCTCATACTTAGCCCAAGAGTGTAGTTGTATTTTATTAAACATCACTTCAGAGGTGGTATGATGTCCTACCCAAAGCCTTGTTGGTGGTGATATGACCTTCTGTTTTATGTTCTAATTGATTAGTAATATAAGAAGTCCTAAGAGCAGTCATTTTACTGTTCTATAGCTTGATAAAATTATTAATTAGGTAAATAGTAATTTACATCATAGTTTTCTTATGCCAAGCTTCTTGATTTGTGATTCTTATATTGTCCACATTTCAGGAATTTATGGCAGTTTCTACTTCCTTATTTTGTCAATCTGAAATCCATGGCTTATCTTTAAACATTTTATTCATGAGCCTTTTCTACATAGCTGTCTGTCTTCCAGCTTATACTATGAATCTATAAGATGCTGATAATCTTTTGCACATTTTTAGTGTTCTTTAAAAATGTGGTCATTAGCACATTCTGCTTCTCAGATGATTCTTGAGGATTTTTGCTATATTTCATAGCCTGTTAAAGATTTCTTTTAAAGTCCTTGTGTTTTCACTTCAAGGATAGATTGAAAAAGTAGCAGTGAAGAGGGATATAAAGGAGCACTGTTAGTTCTAATGAGAATTGACCGTACCATTAGTGACCTTAGACCTTTGGTTTCTTTTAGGACAAGCATCACTGTGAGAACTGAGATCTAAAAATGGAATAATGTCTCTACTTATATATAGTAAGCATCAGATCTTGGGCAGAGTAGTGGCCTTAATTCATACACAATCTCATGATCACCTATTTGGTGATGGTTTATTGTAAAGCTTAGGAAAATACTGACTACTATCTTGGCAAAGACATTGAACATAAAATAATAAAGTTTTCATTGTTAGTCTATCTTTTCTTTTAATGTATCATATTTTATAAGTTTGTGTTGTATTCTTGATATTTTATAAAAGCAACCCCATCAAGATATCTAAATGTCCCTATGTCCCCCCCAGTATTGTATTGATTTTTGGAACTTAACCTCTTTTGGTGCTTGTAATCTCACATCAGTTCTTAAATGTGGCAGTGAAATTGATGTTTTGATGTCCTGACTTCTACTGTATTCCACTTTGATTATCTTTTCTCAGGACATCTTTAATCCTTATTCCAGGTAGATTTTTAAAAAAACCACGTGTGTGTGTGTGTGTGTGTGTGTGTACACACTCACACACACACACACATCTTAGTTTCACCTTCAGCTTAAGTACTCTTGAGTTTTATTTCTCAACTGCCTATTAATAAATTCTATCAACACTGTTTAGTTGGCACACACCACATAGTCGCTGTGTGAGCACCTACATGTAGGTTCAGCAAAGGATTTAACATACAATGACTTTTTTTTACAATGGACTTTTTATGTATTTCTAAAATCAGCTTTTTTTTTTGAACAGATAAGTGTAAAGCAGGAAATTACTTTTACTGATGTATCTGAACAACTGATGAGAGACAAAAAACAAATCAGAGAGCCAGTAGACTTACAGAAAAAGAAGAAGCGGAAACAGCGGTCTCCTGCAAAAGTAAGAGAATGTATTAAGGTGGTGGTTGCTAATCTTTTAATCTCAAACTATTGGTATAGCTTATAGACAGGAACCTGGTTGGACCTTAAGGCAGATATAAAAATCTTGTGTGATTTAGTAAAGTTGGCATGTTGCACCAGTTTCAACAAGAGGGAGGAGGGAGGGATGCCTGCCCAGAGATGGTGGACCATGACTTTCAAGTTTTTCTACCTTTTCATCATGTCCCTCTTTTTTCCTGAAAATGAGCTTTTCTTTTCTCACATGTCTTTTATTCTCCTAAAACTAGGGGATGATATGTAGCACCTTGCTTATCATTTATACTGGTTTTACATACACATAATACACATATATAATGTACACACACGTGTATACATAATAATTTATTAATACGTGTGTGTGTGTCTGTGTGTGTACACGTATGTCTGGTATTGGGCATTGGACCCGTTGGTGCTTTTACTCCTGAGCTACATACCCAGCCCTTTTATTTTTTATTTTGCAACAGGGCCTCACTAAGTTGCATAGGCTGGATTCAGACTTGAGATTCTTCTTCATCAGCCTCCTGAGTAGCTGGAATTACAAGTGTGCACCACCATGCCCAGCATCCCCAGCCCTTTTTATTTTTATTTTTACTTTTATTATGAGAAGAGGGTCTTACTGAGTTGTGGAGGCTGGCCTTGAACTTGAGAGCCTCTTGCTTCAGCTTCATGGGTTATTGGGATTACAAATGTGAGCCACTGTACCCAGGTAGTTTAACTTACTTTAATATTAAGTAAAGTAAAATTAAATACCAGTTATTCATCAGGAAAAGCTTGTTGAATACCTTTAATAGAATGTAAGCTCCATGAGGGCAGGGATTTCATTTTACTCTATTATACCCCAGGAGCTTATTATAGGAGACATAATGGGCTCTTAGTGAATATTTTGTTGTTGAATGATGAGTAAATTACAAAAATGACCAGTATATACTATTGGAAGTTACCTCTTCTTTTTTTTTAATTAATTAATTAATTTATTTTTGTTAATTTTTATGTGGTGCTAAGGATTGAACCCAGAGCCTCACACATGCTAGGCAGGTGCTCTGCCACTGAGCTATAGCCCCAGCCCTGGAAGTTACCTCTTGTTTTTGTTTGTTTGTTTGTTTTTCTGTCTTGCACAGTGGTAGTTGGCTATATATAGCCTTTTTGATATTCTTAGGAAATCTTTGAAGTTGGTATATTTGTATCTATACGGTCAGTTTTTCATCCTTTTTTCTTCCCTCTCTTTGTATATGTGATTTGAAGTCATAATTATCACTATTCTTTAAATATCTTGTATACCTTTTAAACTGTAATGTATTGAGGCTGACTTGTACTGGAGTAGCTCACACTGGCTTGCAAGTGCTGATTGCTAAAATTTCAGGAATTTTGTGAGCCAGTTGCTGAAACCATTGGTAGTTTATAATTAGTCATGGTGAGAGTATTTATCCCATGGAAATCAGCAGACACTTTCCAACCCTCTCATTACCTAGCTGGTTGTTAAACATTTGTCAGTTTGGGCGATATAGAGGTATGAAATAGAAATTTTTGAAAAAATATAGAGACTAAAATTACTTCATAGTTTCATTTCTTAGAGATAACCACTTGGATTTTCTGCCATATTCCCTTTCTATCTTTTTTTTCAATTTTTTGGGATATAAATAGATACTGATTTAATTTCCTGATTTTTAACCCTTAAAGTGTGTGTAAGCTGTTTTTACATTTAAAGTTATTAATGGCTAAAAAACATTTTTATTAGCTAATGTATTATTTTTGATAGGTCATGTATTTAATGATTATTGTGTTGAACATTGCTGTGTTCTTGGAAAGTTGTATTCTTTTCGTCTCCATTTAAAACTATGCTGTACTAAAAAAAAATCATGTATTTATAATTGTATATGATTGAATCAAAAAGTGTGAACTTTGACATGAAGATAATGTTACTCATTCCAGAACTGTACCTATTACATTCCTACCCAAGTGGACCTACAGTGTATCCCTTTACACTCTTATCAGCCTTGAGTATCAGACTTTGATTTTTTTATGGCTTACAATGGGTATATCATTGTAGTTTAAATTTGAATTTGTTTAATTGTGGTTATGCTAATTTTTTCCCTCCTTTTACTGGCATTTTATGTTTCACGTTTTCTGAAGTCTTCTCTCCCATCTTCTTTTTCTTGGGGTCTTAAAGTTTTTCTTAGTGATTCTTATGATTTTGTGTGTGTGTGTGCACGTGTATGTGGTATTAGGGAATGAACCCAGGACCTGGCACATACTAGGCAAGTGCTCTACTACTGAGTTATATCCCCAGTCCTTTTTATTTTGAAACAGGGTCTTGCTAAGTTGCTAAGACTTGCCTCAAACTTGAAATCCTCCTGCCTCAACCTCCTGAGTTGGTGGGATTATAGGTGTGTGCCATGACTCCTGGCTATGTGATGTATATTTTTTGTTCTTTACATTAATGAGTAAATCAAGTGACTCATGTAGAATAATTCCAGGGGTTGAGAAAAAAATATTTTCTAAAATGGTGATAGTGATTGATTGTGTTACTTTGGGTTCACTGCTAATCTATGGGGAATCTATTTAAAGATTCTAAACCAACATGATATATATAAGTTCTGTGTTTTCCTGGCTATTTTAGTACCAAGTTTTTCTGGTGCTATTATGGAGCGTAATATCTTTCTGAAATTCCCACTAAAATTTAAATTATTATCTTCTAATGTTATTGGGAATCCTTTTATTATGATATGTTCCAGGTGTTTCTAAATATAGATCAGATATTTAGCTTTTCAGCCATTTTGCTTGTTTAATTTCAGATTAACTCATTGTTATTTTATAATATTTCTAATGGTATTAAGTATTTACACTTATGTTGTAGTCAGATGAATGACTTGGCCTATTCTAACAGATATAAGAAAACATTTTTAGGACAATCTTTTTTTGGAAATCCTTAAAAGGGTGAAGTGACCAGAAATAATATATAGCAGATGGGTATATGAATAATAAAAACAATTATTTTTGAGTTATTATATAGAGAATAGGTGTAGAATTTTAACACTGATCAACAGTCTCCAGATAATTTTTTTTTTTTTTTGTATCTGGAGTCTCCGAACTTTCAGGTATAATAAATTAATTGTTTTTATTTTTGCGAGAGTGTGATAAAAAGTCACACTTGAGATTTTTCATTAAAGTAACTTATTCTGCCATTTTCTATGAAGAGAAATAAAAGTTTATCTTGGGTTTATAAATCAGTGTGTTGCTTCTTTTAAATTGCTTAGAAACAAGTTCCTCACAGTTTTGGCCAACTCTAAGTATAATGTATATAAGACATTGTTTTAGGAGCATTCTTTTTAGGAAATGCTTAGGAGGATGAAATGACTAAAAATAATATGTAACAGGGGTGTGAGAATTGTAATTTATTGTGCTTCAAAGACTGGTCTCTGCCCAACACCTTTTCCAAATCTTGATTTTTGCTTTTATGAATATTTTGAGTAGATGTCACCTTGTGTCAAATTAGAGATATATTCAGGAAATATTTAAAATAATGTGATTTTTAGTAATGTCTGAATTTAGATACTTCTAGATGAAATTCCCTTCAAAATAACCTTTGTAAGAAATATTATATTGTTATGCCATCTTTAGCTGCCATGCGTTTTAAGCAGTAATTGCTTTTTGAACCTATTTTTTATGGCAAATCTAGTTATATTAATACTAGTTAGTACTTGAAAATGGCCCAACACTTGGCAACATATCTGATGAAGAGGAGGGTAAATGAAATAGGGAATATTATGTAGGTCAAAGTATTTACTGGATTTTGGAATTATCTGTTTTATGAAAGTAAATTTCTACATAGTAGAAGCTTGCCCCTTTTATTTACTTATTTTAAATTTATTTTTCTTTGTAGTGCTGCTTGGGATGGAACCTAGGGCTTGCTTATAGCAGACAAGCTCTCTACCACTGAACTAACACCATAGCCCAAATTTTATTTTAACTGCTTTGTTGTAAATTTTATTTTATTTTTTAAATGCACTGCTTTTGAACAAAAGTCAGCTTTTAATGTCTTGGTGCTGATGTTTTGAACATTTTTTAAAAATCATATATGTATTATAATGAAGCCCTCAGGACAGTTTTAGGGCTCTTGATCCTCTTGCTCTAGTGTTAAACTTGAATGTTAGACTTTTTAAGTGTTTTTGACTGCTAATACTTGCTACACTGTCTCATTTCTTTAAGGACAATGTTATTTTATTTTTACATTGCTCTATGTGGCCATTTATCACCACTTTTCCTTTGCCCCTTTGAATCTGTTTTGGTTTTGTTTTGGATAGGACCCCAGATAGCTAAAGTTATTAGAAGTGTATGAAAAGTCTGTGTAGCTATATGTTTGTGGTTCTACCTCCTGGCTCTGCATTAGTCAACTATAGGACTTTTTCTAGTTACTAATGTCCAGACTCCATCCCTGGAAATTCTTATTCATGTGGTTCATATCTATACTATGAAAAAGAGCAAAGGTGATTATGATGTATACTTAAGCTTAAGACCTTCGAGTCTTGAACTTAGAAGTTTTTGGATAAATGAGTATTATCACTTGATGTTGCTATTGACTTGTTAGGTGAGTTAGGAGGGATTATTTTCCACTGCAGATGGGTTTTATCAGGATTGCTGGGTTAACATTGATGAGGTCTAAGAATGCTTTTCAGTAAATTATATCATAATCCAGTACTGTTTATGTTCTATAGGTTTTTTCAAATTCCTTAGCAATTCAATGAAAAAGAGCAGTATATTTTTAATTCTCTTTATTTTGAAATGTTTTTCCTTTTTTAATTTATTCAACAAAAATTTGGCTGTTATATGAAGGGATCTCTTATTAGGTGTTAGGACAGTGTTAGAATATTTCAGGTAAATTGCTTATTAAAGGTTATGCTGAACTCAGGAAGGAAGACATATTCTACATAGAAATAGATTTTGAGCTATATAGAGAAACCTTTCCCAGAAACTTATTATATATCATTGGTTTCTTAAAAAATATTCAATTTTTTTATATTAAAAAATTTTAATTTATTTAAAAGGAGCAGGGAAATGGATGTACCGGGAATTTGTCATACTTAGTTATGTTAGTTTGCTTTAGGAAGAAGTGTCTTCTTTGAAGATAAACTGATTGTAAGATGGGATAATTCATAATTCCTGTTTTAAATTAGTGACTGTATGTTTTATTACACCTTCTTAAATCTATTGTAATCAGCATCTAAGCCACTAAAATCTAAAAGATGACTTAACAGAGAATTTGAATTCTCATCTATTATGAGCCATTTTAGTACAACTGATGGTGGGAAGTAAGAGCTTTTAAAATTCTCTAAATCCAATCAGAAATGGAAGAATAGTGCGACCTTGAAGACATACAACAAAAGAACAAAGTCACCCAGAGCAATAACCATCACATCTTGACTATCCTACTTACAGCTAATTGTGTTGCATATTATTTAGATTATTTCTAATTTCTCCAGTTGCTTGATATTTATAATATAACTTATTTCTGTAATAGTGACAAGAAACAAGAAAAGCATCCAATGATGCTGTAGCTGGCATTTTAAGATTTAAAATATTGAAACTTCAGATTCTCTTACTGTAATAATATTCATATGTTGCTGGAAAAAAGAAAAATTATTTTATGGTATCAGTAGTCGGTAAATCTGCTAATCTCTTAAGGCAAACATATTCCTTTGGTAGAGCACATTCTACTAAAAGATCTTACAAGGATGCAAAAAAGAAAAGAAGCCAAGCCAAGTCTATATGAAGAAAGAAAATGTTGCTGCATCAGTGTGCTATTTTTGTTCCACTAAGGAATTTTGTTCATTTCATGCCCACCTCTGTGACACTACTCAATGATATGAACTGTGAACGACTGAAAAATACTAGTTTAGCAAAAATGTTTTTAAAAGAATGAAGTGGTAAGCTGTGAAGGATTTTTTTGGTGTAGATAGCAGGCAGCCTTGTCAATAGATATGCATAGTGTCCCCACTATGCGCTAAACACCATTTTGGTTACAAGATTTAGTGGGGAATAAAAGAGACAAAATCCTTAGATACATTTAAAGCATTAGAAATTGGAGAGGCCATTGGTATTTGTTTGAGGCAAGGTGGATTTTACTCTGTGTCCTTTAAGAGAAGATTCTATTACTCTGGCCTTCAGAAGGGGAAAAAAAGAAAATTAAATATAAAAGATTCTAGAATTTGGTGACACTGTTTTTGAATTTATAACTATGCCAGAAATTTAATTGTGTTTATCTACAAGGCAGTGGTAGCCGTTTCATCCATTAAATTCTACCTTGTGTTAAACCTGAACTCACAGTGAAGGGCAATATACCTCCAGTGCCAGAAAACAATGATCTAGAACTTCTTAAATGGTTCATAAAAGGGCTTTGTACAGTCAGGGATTACATCCGTTTCACATTAGGCAACTTGGGCCAGATTTGTTCTTTATAAAGCCTTTCCTTGCAGTTGCTATGCCACAGAAAGCTATTGAACTGCCATGTTTTTTGGCACTTAGAGCTTCTTATTTGTTATCAACATGTATTAAGGGGGAAAATAACCCTGATGATGCTGTCTTCTTTAGTTCTCTTTTATATAAAATACTTAATCTTTTTTTAAAATTTATTTTAGAAATAGTTTTGAATCATAATTTAAAGGGTTTTGTGTCTTCTTTTTGAATGTTATTAACTTGCATATTTTTATGTGACTTGGAGGAGTGGAAAAATGTTTGACCAGCCAGAGATGAAACTTTCCATTCTCACTGACTGTTCAGGAAGCTGTGACACCCACTTCCATTCTCTTGCCAATGTTTCCCTTCTATGACTTCAGTGCATAGACTTTGAAGCATTGTTGACCACATTGGCAGTTTGCCCAGAACCCAAATGCCCTGTGTAATTTGCATAATAATCACCAATGATTTGCATATAGTATAGGCTGAGCTGCCTTCCTGAAAATTTAAAGTAAAAAATGTTTTAAAGATTTTTTTTTTAAAAAATATTTTTAGTTGTAGGCGGATAAAATTTATTTATTTATTTATCTATCTATCTATCTATCTATCTATTTATTTATTTATTTATGAATGATGCTGAGGATAGAACCCAGTGCTATACACATGCTAAGCAAGTGTGTTCCACTGAGCCACAACCCCAGCCCCCTTTTTTAAAGTTTAAAGCCTTTTTTTCTTATACCCTTTGCCTGGGTTAGAAAAGGGATCATAGCTATGTGTTTGTAGGTCCTCATCACTTCACAGTCCTTTGTTAAAGATATTTTCAAGATGTCTCTTTCCTGTACTAGACAGTGTTTTAGCTTGCATTCTGTGTACTTCTGTCTCTAGTATTTTTTTCCTTCTCACTGACCATGTCCCTCCTGATCTGATCTTCTAATTTTCTTTGCTTCTTCACATCAGATTCTGCCATCTTTTTTCTCTCCTCAGTAATGGAAAAAGGGATCGTTTCTTATTTTCATTCCATTACATGTCTGATGAGAGGCAGTTTAATGTTGCATGATGACCAAGTTGTTAATTGGAATTCATAAGGCTCAAGGTGTGTTGTTCTCTGGTAACTGTCTAGACCAGGCTCACAATATTCTCAATCTCAAGAATCCCAAAAAGATGAAGTTGATTTCTTTGTCTCCCCTCTTCCTTTTCCATTACCTACCTCTAACCAACGAATGTTTTTAGGAATATGTTTAATACTGGTAGTAGTTCTAGATTAACCTTAGAGATCCCAGGCTGAAACTCCAAATTTTACTCTAGGATGACATGAAAATTTAATTTTCTCTCTTTTTTTAAAAGTATATAATAAACAAATACTTTCATGTTAAAAAATGTTTTAAATATACAGGTAAGCTATCCCTCCGGTCTTATCTCTTATCGGCCCAGGTCCCTAGCTATCACAAACAATATTATATACATTTTGTGTAAATCTTTCTTAAGTAGTTTTTATGCATATACAAATGTACATTTCTATATATATTTTTTTGTAAACAGAAATTAGGAAAATTATACACTGGGCTCTAAACACTCCCCCCCCCCTCTCTCTATATATATAAATTTTTTTTAACTTAAATTCTAGTGTGCTTTCCCTATGAGTTTATAGGGAGTTTTCTCATTTTATTTTACAATCATATAATGCTAATTTTATTCATTTCCCATGATTTATTTAATATGCCCAATACTGATTGATATTAAGATCATGTTTAAAACATAAGACTTTCCTCCCTGCATGTATAAGAGTTTTAAATTGAAAATATAACTGTGCTCAGTCTAGAATAGAACACTTAGGGACTCCATCAGTAATACAGGGGAGGTGGCAGAGTGATGAGATCTTAACCAACTTTCAGGGTTTTATTAATGACTTTTTACCCATTCTGAGTCAAATTGTACTTTCATACAATTAAAATAGCATCATTTTAATAGTCTTTTCAAGATTATTTATGGAAAAATACTTATAACCACTGATGACCTTTGTTTATATTATCCTTTTTAAAAAATTAATATTTAATTACATTTTAAAAACTTCTTTGTTTTTGCCTTTTTTTTTTTTTAAACTAGATCCTTACAATAAATGAGGATGGATCACTTGGTTTGAAAACCCCTAAATCTCACGTTTGTGAGCACTGCAATGCTGCCTTTAGAACGAACTATCACTTACAGAGGCATGTCTTCATTCATACAGGTATTTCTTGAATTAAAATGGGCTTATGGCCATTAAAATTATTATCTTTGTTATTTTCATTTTTGTGTAAGTGTCATCCATTCCTAAGACCATAACTAATCTGGCATTACCAATCAGATTTCATAGGCCAGAATATCACAAGGAAACCAGGAGAGAATTTAAATGAAAAATCAGTTAACATGGATGTATAAAATTAGTTAAATAGTCTTAATTGGACACTTATTTGGCTTAAAGTGCTCCTTTCAGCTGGATAAGTGCTAAAAGAATGTATTATTGTCAACATTTATTTTTTTTGTACAGTATACTCCATACAGAGTTTGAAATATGGATTTGAGAATCAAATATAAAAAGTAGTAGCTAAGATCATGAAACTATTGAGAAAAGAACTAAAGACTGAACACAGCTCTTTGGGGAAACAAGCTAGACAAGTAAGATGGATAGGGGTATGTAAGAGGAATTCAGAGTAATAAAGGAAGTGATGAACTAGGAAAATACAGTGGTATCCCCGAAGCCAAAAGAAGAGAATACCAGGGAGGATCAACAGTGTCACATCCTCAGGATAGAGAGGATTGAAGAACTGAAAAAAATAAAAAAATCTCTGGGATAAATAGGAAGGAGATCATGTGTAGCTTTTCAGAGAGCAGAATAGAAGGGTCAAGCCACAAATGAGTGGTGAAGGTTTTGAGGCTTGGGTAGACTGCTCCTTTTTTAAGAAGGTGTTGTGGTGAAAGGGAAGGAGAGAAAAATATGAATGTAGGATCAGTCCAGGGTTGGAGCAAGGTTTCTCAGCGTGAAGCAGACTAAAAGGTACTCTCCTTTAAAAGGAGGAGCTTCAGCAGAGAGGGAAAGTTTGAAGAGACAGAAATTTGTTTAAAAGGAATGTTTAGAAAGTTTTGAAGGTTCTTAAGAAAGGAGTTGATAGGGCAAAAAAGGGATGGTTAGCCACAGAGAACAGGATGGATACATCTTGGAAAGAAGAGATATTTAAGGTTATAAGGTGGTGGGTAGAGTTCTTTCTCAACTTATGTTTTTTAAATTCTGCTTTGTTTTTTTCTTTGATATAAATCAAATTTAATCTCATTTTTCTGTGATTATGAGAATGTGAAATCCTGGGGGACATTTTGAGAGGAAATAAAGCTAATAAGTTAATCAAAAGTATTAAAAAATTGTGTGGATATTTTGGAATTTTCCAAAATTTTGGGCTTCTAAGATATATATTTCCTCAGAAATAGTAACTAAACAACTGTTCTTTTGTTCATTAACTAATCTGTGGATGTGAAATTATTTTAAGGCGAAAAACCATTTCAATGTAGTCAATGTGACATGCGTTTCATACAGAAGTACCTGCTACAGAGACATGAGAAGATTCATACTGGTGAGTGTTGTCACCCTTACTAGGGTCATTGAAATTACTATTTCAAATGTAGGGGAGTTTTTTTTTTTTTTTTTTTAAATAAGTAGCAACAGCTTGTTGCCAGTTTCATTGGTTTTATTTCTTAAGACCAAAAGTCACAGCTTATCTTTTTTCTTCCTTAAATAAATCAGTGTTAACTATTAAGTCTTGGCTTTTATGTTCAAGTCCAGTTTGAAATAGAACCTCTTAAGAAATTAAAATATATTTTGTAAGTTACAGAAGTAGGAAACTTTTCTGAAATAGCAGTTTCCTTAGGTGTTTAACAATTTCAGAGGGGGTAAAGTTATCATTTGCATTAATTAGTCTCTGGACTGATTAGCCTGAGCAGTACTATTCTTACCCCGTCCCCTTCTTTATTTCATTTATATAATTTACCACATGAAGAGAGAGATAATCTTAGAAAGTTGTGAACTTCCAATTTCTCGGTTAAGTTATTAAGGATACAGAAACAAATATTTGGACAGATTAAAGGAATCTATACCTTAAAATTTAAGTCTCATTTTAGAGCAAATATTTATTTGTATTTTTTTAAACAAATGTAAAACCAGGTTTTATAAATAACTTTGATTTAGTAGATCTTGGATGCCTCTAACATGGTAAAAGGTATTGTATTAGAAGTGATTTATAGTGTTTTGCTTTTTTGCAACAGAATAAAAAAAAATCTCTGGGATAAATAGCAAGGAGATCATGTGTAGAGTTAGTAAATTTGTACAACTTTTTTACATTTCAATAGAATTGAAAATGATGGTGATAATATGAATATTGAAAGTATTGAAGTTTTTCATATTTCTCTGTATTAAGTACTCAAGCAAGTATCTGCCTAGTTGTTATTTAGATGTATTCTCATAGTATATGTAGTACCCGTGAAAAGGAATCCTTGGACTGTTTATCATATAGATATCTTTTATGTCTAATAACTTGTCTTCAGCTTTCTTTGCTCTTTAAAAGGAATCATGATTGTGGCTAGTCTGCTAAAATAAAACTTCAATTACATAGCCCATCTGTATGTTTTGATGTTCTACTTTTTGTTTTGTGTTTGTGGTTCTAGTGATCTAACCCAGCTAAACCTAGTTCATGCTAGGCAAGCATCCTACCACTGAGCTATGTCCCCAGCTCTGATGTTCTCCTTTTTAAAGATCATTTTTGCACATCACTTTTTTTAGTTTCCTAAGTAAACATTAATTCCTCATTTTTTGTGAAAAGGGAGTATACTAGGTACTATGGAAGAAAGAACGATTTTGTAGATTTTGTATGACATTATAGCTAAATTTCAGTTTCTATGCAGTAATAAAACGTGATCAGAAAAAATAAAAGTGGTTAAATATTTTCATGTTTTTAATACCTATTAAGTTTTGATGATTTATTCAACAAGAATTTACTGATCCTCCAGCATTTTTAGGCACTAGGAATAGAGGGAGAATATTAGACCATTTGGAGATGCAGACATAAACATACAGTGTAGTTAGGCATTGTAGGGTTTTATGCAAAGTGTTATGCTCTTGTTTGAAAGTTACTTAGGAGAGGCATCACAAAAAATCATCATCAGGCTAAGTTCAAAATATATGTGTGTGTGTGATTGGGTAGGAGTGTATCTGAATTTTTTTTTTGAAATTGTGCACATATTATGTTAAGATATATATTTATTTTAGTGATTTAAAAGTGTTGATTATGAGTCTTAAAGTGTTGATTATGAGTCTCTTAACCCATCATTGGAAAAACTGTGTTAAGCCATGGGATCATCTTGGATTTATTATAGTTAACATTTATTGAGAATTTACTAAATATCAGATACTGTACTAAATGTTTTATTAAATATTTCATTTAGTTCTCACATTAGTTTTGAAAGGCAGGAGCTATTACTATCCTCATTTTATAGCTGAGGAAATAGTGGGAAGCACACTGAAGTTGAGAGACTTCCCTAAATTTATATAATCTAGTAAATGATGAAGCTCAGATTCCAGCTCAAGTCTCCATGATTTTAGAGTACAATGTGCAACCACTGACTGTGCAGAATGGGACTAGAAACAAAAATACAGCTTTTGGGCTTTTGTGGTTTAGAAACATCTAAAAGAGGTGGAAACAAAGGTTGGAGTTTTCATGTTATAGAGAAGAGTTTAGAAGAAGATAAGGCTAGAGGGATCAGGACAACATATTCTTCAGGATTCTTTAACAAAGGAAAGTTTCTTTTGAAGGGAGACTTAGTTCTGTAATGTTGTCCTTTCCTGTCCCATCTCCCTCCTCTACCTGCCACACCTCTAAGTGGAACTGAGAAAAGGAATAGATTTTCCTTATTTACTTCATATTCTTGATTTTTTTTTTTTTTTTTTTGGTGTGTGTGGGGGTGGGTCTTATAGTCAAATTATTTGTAAGCTAAACTTGGGGATAATATATATGGACCCATAGATACGTTCTCTTCACTTATTATTTGGTCCTTTCTTTCGTGGCTTTTATTTTAGGAGGAGGATAGTGCCATTAAGTTTGTTCATGTCGGGACTTTCTTTCTCTGTAGGCTTTCAGGTGAGAATGTGTTTAAAGTAGTTCTGGCAGTAAAAAAAAAAAATCTGATATTTCTACCATTATTAAATTGTCAAGCAGATAATAAGTTACTCATCAACTAATCCTCAAAGGTTGTAGAGAGAGAAGGACCACTGGTTCTGAAAGTCCCTATTTTCTTTGCAACCTTCCACATCCCCTTAGGTTTCATTATACCATCTCCTCCTAGTCCTTCACCCTTAAACCCAGTCCCTGCTCCATTTACAACTTGTGTAAAAATCATTACCTCTCTGGCTGATCTGACCAACAGTAAGGATATCTTCTGTGGCTTTTAAAATTGATAACTTTTTTAGTTTGATTTGATCTTTAAATAGAGATATTATTAACTGGTCCCAGACAGACTATCCTAATTCTATTCCTAAATTTGGGCTTGTCTGTTAAATACTATTTTAGGGGTAGTACTTTCTCCTCTAGGGGCTGATCCCTGAAATTCTGATTGGAAAACTATCACAATTCAAATGTTCTCTAGACCGTTATTTTTAGCAATTATGGGAAATGTGTATCTCTTTGTGAATATTATAGATCCTTTACTTATGGTACATTTGGGGAATGAAGGGAAGATAGGGGCTAAGATTGAAGATGATAATTCTGATGATTTTGTTCAGAACCAGAATCATCGGTCAGTTATATATCAAGGTTAAACCTTTATTGACAGATTTGCTTTGTGATCAGGTGCTTTGGTGAATGATGCCTTTTCCCTTGTGTTTTCAAAATGCATATGTAGAACAACATATAATCAGTTGTGTTCTTTTCGCCTCATCTTGTGACTGTTCTACTCCACGAAAACACTAGTCTTAACACCATGGTGGGGGAGAATTCAAGGAGTAAAAAATCTTAAGTATAGTTTTAAATTTTGCTTTATTTTTCTAAGTTTCTCTAAATAGTAAGCCACAGAATACCTAATCTGCTATTCTGACTGTTGTAGCAAATTATGGTTGCATTTTATGGTTGTGGCAGTTTTCATAATTTGTTTATTTCATTTAATAAAAATGTTTTGAAACCCTTTCTACTTACAGGTAAATTTTTGTAAATAATTTTTCTCCCCCCAAATAAAAGAGAGTTTTAAAATAAACCAAATTATTCAGAATTGTGCTTGATTACTAGGTTTATTTTCCCACAAAATTCTTTAAGGCTTTATTTCTTAGATTATACAGTTCTCTCTTACCATGACAATAAGAAATGCTGGAAAACCTGTCTTCTAAGTTAGTATTCTTCACCCTGAAAACACATGATGGGCCTCTTCTCCTGACTGTGTTTTTACAACTATGTATAATAGCATTTTTTAAAATTTATTTAACTAATTGAGTTAGTGGAGTGTTGTTGGAGAATATGTTGACTACCTTAGCTCAGCAGTTCATATTTCTTTCAATGTGGTTCAGTTACTGATGAAAAATAGTTTCCCTCTTATTGTTTTCTGAATCCCTAATTTATACCATTTTAGCATCATAGAGAAGCCTTGCTGAAAGAAAATGTTACAGATCTGGAAAGTTTAACTCTTTATTTGTGAGGTTGAAGGAGTGTTTGTTTGCACTACACCCTTAGAATTGTGATTGCTAAAGCCAGACAGCACTGGTGTGAGTAGAGCTTCCAAAGAAGATGAAGCAAGGAAGAAACAATTGCTGTGGATACTCTCTATTTAACAAAGCTTTCAGAAACCAGATTTTTTCCCCCTTGCTCTGCCAAACTGTTAATAATTCTTACAAAAAGATTCAATTACACACAAACATAAAAGCTTCACAAACCATACACACACACACACACACACATACACACATACACCTTAACACTATACAATGAAACATCTCAGTTGAAGACATCAAAAATCATAGTGATACCATACTTTTTAAAGTTTTTTGTTTGGGAGGAGGGGAAGTTATCTATAAGATTAACTTCATTTTAATATTGTGTTTTAGAACCAAATTATGGAGAATCAGAGGCTTTATGGTGAAGGTTGGCTTGTTTTCAATTGAGTATATATTTGTATGAGTATTCCTTGCTCTCATAGCCATACAATATATAATATTCTTTGTTAGTTCATCATGGCTATAGTAGAAAAATTTTGTTTAATAATATTCTTTGTTAGTTCATATGGCTATAGTAGAAAGAAAAATTTTATTTACTGTTTGTTTGATAAGTTTCTAGTTTAATAAATTGGAGCAGTTACAGTGGTCTCATTCTTTTCTTATGAATGAACATGTGAATCATTTGACTCACATTAACAAAGGATGTGTCAAATTTTCCAAAAAAAAAAAAAAAAAAAAATTGGTACAGACAGTCTGTACTTCAGGAGTTCAGATGAAATGGTCTAGAGATAATTCAGATGCATAGCTTCAGGGAAGGTAGACTGTAAGCAGCCCTAATAATGAGTTAGATTTAGAGATCATATAGTCTGTGTGGTACACGGGAGTCAGGACCATCTCATTCATGTAATCTTAGGAACTATAGGAAGCCAGGACCAGGAGAACAATCTGTGGTGTACTATAGTTGGGAATGATAATTACTTCAGGAATACACAGAGAGTGCCAGGTTAAAAATCAGGCAGATGAACAGATACCAGACAGTTGCAGACACTGAACAACAAGGCCAGCCCTGGGTCATATATACTGGCTTAAAAGAACCAGAAGCAGACATAAAAGCTAGAAATTAACTGGGTGCTATAATTCCAGGCAAGGACCCAAGCAAATTAGTGAGACCCTGTCTCAAAATAAAAAGGGCTGGGGATGTGACACAGTGGTTAAGCAACTCTGGGTTCAATCCCCGGTACCAAAAAAAAAGCTAGGAATTTCTAAGAGTTCATTATTATCGTAAACCCAACAAACATTATTGAATACCTGTTATCTGCCAATCGATGAATTAATCACAACATATAACTCCTGAACACCTTCAGACTTTTAATTTTCAGTGTATCAGTCCTATAAGGAGATGATTCCCATATTCCTGTTTTACAGACAAGGAAACCAAGGTTCTCACAATGATTTAAGTAACTTGCCCAACTATACACAACTGATTAATGACACAATTTAGGTTTTTCAGAGTTCATGCCCTTAACAAATTGCTGTGGGAAAGGAAGTTTTTGAATTGACAACAATCTTTGCTTTTAACAATGAAGGTTTTTATTTTGTTAAGGCAAGAACAAAACCATTACTAGACCTAGTCTCTGGCCTGTGGATAATTGTATATGCCTGCCTGAAATAAAGTTTGCAGCTATAGGGGTAAGAGTAAATCTTAGTTAGTGTGGAGTAAACAGAGGCAAGATGGACAACATGTAAATGGTCATTTTTCATGAAGCAGAAAGGGAGGGTGAGTAGAGTGTATGGATGAGGAGATAAGACTAGAAAGCTTGAATTTAGCAGTAGATTGACTAGCTTGATGCCAGCCCAAGGAGTGTCAGATTTATCCTGAAAGCATTATAAATTACAGGGTATTTAACTTCCATGATTAGAAGACTATTTTGTGAGAAAAGATGGAAATTTGGGGGAATATTTAACTTTTTGTTAATGATAACAAGAATTTTTCTGTAATATAATATTTTTACCTTAAATATAATTTATTTGTATAATTGCAAATATATTGGTCAAGTTCATCTTTAAATATTTAAAAATAGTTTTAAACATAATAGAACAATATTGTTAAGCTTCAAGCGTTATTTTAGTTCTGGCCAGGTTGAGAAGTAGACTAAACTTGGAAACCATAGAATATTATAGCAAAACAAAGAAAATGATGTTTCCTGGACTTTAGAGCCTTTTCATTTTTGAACAGTATAGAAAACACTAATTTTCAGAAATCCCCCAAATTTAATTTAACTCATGGAAGTAGTTTCTTATTATTTTTTTTTAGTTGTAGATGAACACAATAGCTTTATTTATTTTATGTGGTACTGAGATTCAAACCCAATGCATCACGAATGCAAGGCAAGCACTCTACCACTGAGCCATAACCCCAGACCCAGTAGTTTATTTTTGATGTTTTCTTTTTTCCATTTTTTTTGTCTTAATAGTAGAAAATATAGTTAGTTTAGAACAAAGTAAATTTATCTACTCTTCTACTTAATTAGCTTTTTTCCCTTTAAAAAGGTTTTTCTTTGCCCTCTGAAAATTATTTTACATTGCTATAGAAGATGAAGCATTTATGCAGTTGAGTCTAGATCTGATGCTTTGCTTTACAAATCTTTTGCCAACATATTCTTTTGGAAAAATACCCAATTACTTCTTTGAACTCACTCTCCTGAACACCTTCTGACTTTTCTAGTGTTTTGGAGCTGCCCATTTGGGGGCAATTACTGGATCTTATTTCAAAACCCAGTAGAGGGCTGGGCATGTAGGTCAGTGGTAGAGCACTTGCCTAGCATGTGCTAGGCCCTGGGTTCAATCCTTAGTACTATGGGTGCAGGGGAACCTTTTTAGTGGATAGTCAGTATTCATGTAGTGTATCGTCAGTATTCAAATCATGAGTTAATTGAGTGTTCAGATGCCTGGGTTGACTGACAACAATATTTTTCCATTTGTTGATAAAGGTTTTCATTTGACTTTTTTTTTTTAATGCAGACTGGGGATTGAATCACAGGGCTCTACAAATGTTAAACAAGTGTTCTACCACTAAGCTATATCCCCATCCCTTTTTATATTTTATTTTGAGACAGGGTTTTACTAAGCTGCTCAGGCTGCCCTTGAACTAACTTATCATCCTGTTTTCTCAGTCTCCCAGGATTACTGGCATGTGCCACTATGCCTAAATTGACTAACTTTTGATGACTGTCTTCAAATTTATATATATTTTATTGGTGCCTTTGACAGAAGAATGACTAATAAAATACACTGTCAGATATAGAAACAAATCAGCATGAAGAAACCAGAATTTAGAATCTTTTGATCAATCTAAATTTATATCAAAATAATTCTTATTTTTTGCTCTTCCATAAATCTTTTGGAGTCATTCTGATTTCGTAGTGAATGGCTCATAGAAATGGTATACTAAGATATACCAATTTCATCAGCCGGCTGCTTTCCTTATTGTTCATCAATGCAAATACTTCCCATTGTTTGTTTCCTGTTGTATTTGGTCTTTCTGTTGTTGTTTTACAAGTTAAACTGTGTCTCCTATTTTTTTTCTTTTTTAGAGCATTTTAGTTATACATAGTAGTTGGATTCATCTCAATAAATTCACACATCCATGAAATTTGATTTCAGTTCATATTCCTCCTTTTCCCTCCCCTGTTCTTTTCCCCCAATTCTCTTTTCTCCACTTATCTTCCTTTTACCCATCTATTTATTTATTTTTATTGGTTCTTTGTACTTATACATAGAGCTGAAACTCCCTGTGGTATATTTACACAAGCACATAGCATGATTTTTTAAAAACTCATTTCACATTTCCTCCCCTTTACCATTCATTCCTCCCCCGCACCTTGATCTCCTCCTTCTACTCTGCCGATCTTCTGTATCTCTTTATGATATCCATCCCTCCTTCTTTCCTTTATTTTGCTCTGGCTTTGACATATGAGAGAAAACATTTGAACCTTGATTTTTCTGAGACTGGCTTATTTCATTTACCATGATATTCTCCATTTCCATCTATTTACCAGCAAATGCCACAATTTTCTTATTTTTTATGGCTGAGTAAAAATCCATTGTATACACATACCACAGTTTCTTAGTCTGTTCATCAATTGACTAGCATCTGAGTTGATTCTGCAATTTGGCTAATATGAATTTTTCTGCTATGGACATTGGAGTGGTTGTACACTGAGAATACTGATTTTAATTCTTTCGGATAAATACCCAGAGGTGGGATAGCTGAGTCATATGGTGGTTCCATTCCTAGTTTTTTGAGGAATCTCCATACTGCTTTTCAGAGTGCTTGTACTAGTCTTCAGGCCCAATAGGAATATACAAGTGTGCCTTTTTCCCATGACTTCGCCAGCATTTATTATTGTTTGTGTTCTTGATAGTTGCCATTCTTACTGGAGTGAAATGAAGGCTTAGTATAGTTTCGATTTGCATTTTCCTGATTGCTAGAGATATGAACATTTTTTTGAACACTTGTTGAGTATTTCTGTTTCTTCTTTTGAGAACTATTTAATTAAATTGCTTAAAAAATCAATATTGATTGATTTTTTTTTATTTCAGTTCATGATGTTATGGTTTTTTTGTTTTTTTTTTTGAGTTCTTTATAAAGATTTTATACCATTGTATATGCTCTTTCCTTTTGCCCTGTTTCCTTTGCTGTGCAGAAGCTTTTTAATTTGATGGCATAACACTTATTGATTCTTGGTTTGTTTTATTAAGCTTTAGAGATCTTGTTAAGGAAGTCAGTGCCAGAACCTGTGTTGATCCTGTGTTTTTTTTCTAGCAGTTGCAAGGTTTCTGGTCTAATTCCTAAGTCTTGGATCCATTTTGATTTGACTTATGTGCATGGTGAGAGATAGAGATCTTGTTTTATTCTTCTACATGTGACTCCCTAGTTTTTCCCAAATCATTTGTTTAAAGTGCTGTCTTTTCCTCCAACAAATATTTTTGGCACATTTGCCAACTATCAGATGACTGTAAGCATGTGAGTTTGTTTCTGTGTATTCCATTATCTTTGTGCCTATTTTGATGCTAACACCATACTATTATTGTTACTACAGCTCTGCAGTATAATTTCAGATCAGGTATTGTGATGCCTCCTGCATCTCTCTTCTTGCCCAGTTTGCTATGGTTATTCTGGGTCTTTTATTCTTTCAAATGAATTTAAGACTGTTTTTTCTAGTTCTGTGAAGAATGTCACTGGTATTTTGATGGGGATTGCATTGAATCTGTATGTTGCTTTTGGTAATATGGCTATTTTGATAATATTAATCCTGCCTCTCCAAGAACATGGGAGGTCTTTGCATATTCTAAGGTCTTCTTCAATTTGTATTTTTCATTTTTGAGATCTTTCACCTCCTTAGATGAATTCCCAAGTATTTTATTTATATTTATTTATTTGAGCTTATTGTGGATGGGATAGTTTTTCTGATTTCTCTCTCAGCAGAATCACTGATGGGCACAGGAAAGTTGTTGATTTGTGGGTGTTGTGTCCTGCTACTTTGCCATATTCATTTATCATCTCTAACAGTCTTCTGGTGGAGTTTTTTTGGGGTCTTCTAGATATAGGATCACATTGTCAACAGTTTAGCTTCTTAATTTCCTGCTACTATTTTGAGAACACTATTGAAAAAAGTGGTGAGAATGGACATCCTTTTCTTGTTTCTGCTCTGTCTGCAATTAATAGGAATTAATTGCTATATAAAAAGAGCTGATAAAATTAACTATAAATCTTATTTACCCCACATGTATTTAACCCCTCTGTAAATGCTTTTCAGCACTTGTTGCTTCCTTAACCACATTGATTATCTATTTTTTTCCTGAGTCCTTTAAAAGTATATTTTAAATTATTCCAGAAAATATATCCAATCAACTTACCTAGAAGTGAATAAACAGGTTGTACAGTTATTTTAAATTTAAAAGGACAATTGCGTTTGTCAAAAAATGAATGATTGTAAACAGAAAGAACAAGAAATTTTTTTTGCTATCCTTTGAAGCCCACATAATGTACTATGTAGGCCTGTTGTGCTTCAGTAATGAAGGTACTCTGCTCATCTTTAAAAAAAAAAAAAATCAATTGGATACATTGTAGCATCTCCCTTTTAGTCCTTTATATTGGATGGGAGGGAGGGACATGGAGTCTGATCAGCTGTAACTCTACTATGAGAAAGTTTAACTAGCTTTGTCCACATAGAAAAAATTTTGCTCTGCATGTTCTTCAGACATTATTTATTTATTTTTAATGAGAATTGAGAGAAATGGACAGTGGACTTATGGGAACCTGTAATAAAAAGGTGTTATTTTAAAAAATGTTAACATTCAGTGTCAACTACAGAAACCATGGACATAAATTCTAGGATCTGACTTGGAGAAATTTGAGAGGCTGTTGTTAGGAGATGAGATACTAACCAATGATAGAGGAGAGAACGATGTGACAATCACAGGCTGGCTACCAAAAACAGTGCTTGGTGCTCTACTTTAATCATGTAGACTTCTGCTAGATTATATTGAGTAGAAGAATTTGGCCAGTGACTGACTAATATTACCTAAGCCTTTTCTGATGTTGAAAAAAGAGAGAGAGAAAAAATAAACAATAATAATAGAGTATGTTAGTGTAATAAAAGCATTTTTGATCCTTTCTCCCCCTTGTATGTGATATTTTATCCTCCAAATCTGTTAAATTTGCATTGTTTTAACTTTAATTGAGTTATTCAATATATAAAATTGTATATAAAATTAAGGTTTACTTTAAATCATACTCTGCTAAATCGATTTATTTGCTCAGCAGTGTATGGGTTTTAATTAATTAGCTACAACCCCCTCCCCCTCAGGAAAGTAACTTTTTAAATGAATCCCAGACTTTCCCCTACCTCACTGAAATTATTGCTTTTATAATGAGATTCCTTAGGAATGCCACTGTCAGTCATACTCTAGCAAAGTATATGTTAAGTTGATTGAGCCTGAACCTATGAACAAGGCTTTAAGACTAAAAATTGAATGAAGTGCCTGTGAAAGACGTTTCTAAGGAAGAATAAATACAGATAAAATTTACAGCAATTTAAAAAGAAGGTACTGAAGGAGAGAAACTAGTGTAGGACAGTGATTTTCGAACTTGTTTTTTTTTAAACTCTGGTTTTCAAATGAAATGCATCCTGAGAGTAATATTAAATCAATTTTAAAAAACGTTTTGATCCTTGGCTCTGCAAAAAAACAAAACAACAACCTAAAACAAAAAAATCTCAAGGTAAATGATTTCAGTAAGCTCTTGATATGCTGGTAGATGATACCAATTATTATAAACTGTTTCTCCTCACAGAACACTTCTGACACCAGATGCCTACAATGGAACTAGGGCTGGAGCTCAGTGGTGGAGTGTGTACTTTGCATGCATGAGGCTCTGGGTTCCATCCCTGGCACTGCAAAAGAAAAAAAAAAATCCCCCTCCCCATTACCAGTTTTCTCACTCTTTGGATGCCAGTTGGGTGCCCTGTGTTTTAATCCAACTCTGACACTACCTAGATTAGTATCCTATACATAGGTTAAAGTCCACAAGGCTGCCCCTACTTAAAACTGCAGTCACTAGTTCAGCCTCCCATAATTCTGACCATCTATAAATTGAGGGTTCCCATCATCCCTTTCTTGGGTGTGATAATTCATAGAACTCAGTGCTTTACTTACATTTACTATTTTATTATAAAAGGACACTATGAGCTAGGCATGCTGTAATTCCAGCAGGTTGGGAGGCTGAGGCAGAAGGATTAATTGTAAGTTCAAAGCCAGGCTCAGCAACTTAGCTAGGCCTGAGCAACTCGGTGAGACCCTGTTTCTAAATAAAAAATGAAAAGGGTGAAGGATGTTGCTCACTGGTTGTGCACTCCTGGATTCAATACCTGGTACAAAAACGAAAAAAAAAAAAAAGGATACAGATGATAGGCATGTAGGGTGAGGTCTGAAAGTATCCTGAGCAGGACCTTCTATCTTGTTGAATTAGGGCGCAACACCCTCCTCGCAAATGGATGTGTTCATCAGCCTAGAAACTCTCTGAACCTTGGATCAGTTAAGGTCACTTAGGAGGTTTAATGTTGTAGTTATGATAGATTATTAACTCAGTCTGCAGCCCTTCCCTCAAGTGTCCAGGGGGGAGGGCGGAAAGTTGTAGGCTTTAATCAAAGTCTGTTCTGAGGACCCCCTTGCCAGGATTCTAGCAGGAGTCACCTCATTAGAATAAAAGAGAACTGTAGCCCAGGAATTTCTGCTGGCTGTATTTGTCAGGAACAAAAGACACTCTTAACTACTCCTGTCACTCAGGAAATTGCAATCATTTTAGGAGCTCTGTGTCAGGAATCAGGGTCAAAGACCAGATACTAGAACAAAAGATGCTGTCTCATCCCTATCACTCAGGAAATTATAAGGATTTTAGGAGCTCTTTGTCAGGGCCAGTGGACAAAGATCAAATACATATTTCTTATTATTGTGCTGTACCAATAGCACTTTTTGTTGTTTATTCAAGAGGTCAATGTTGTTTAAAGTGACTGAAGAATTAACCTCTGTGGAACAACTAATAGGCAAGAATAGTTTCAAAATGGAATTACACACTTTAAATAGAAGAATTGTAAGGTATGTGAATTAAAAATCAATAAAGCTTTTTTTTTTTTTTTTAAAGAACTTGAGTAAACAGGGGCTAGAGTAGTGACTCAGTGGTAGAGCACTTGCCTGGCATGTGTGAGGCACTGGGTTCAATTCTCAGCACCACATATAAATAAATAAAATAAAGGTCCATTGACACCTAAAAAATATTAAGAAAGAAAAAGAACTTGAGAAAATATTATTTTGATATGGCCTACTTCAGGTTTTGTTTTAATCTACTTCAGATTTTGTTTTAACTAAAATTGAAAGTTGGAAAAATAAATTTGTGAAAAAGAAAAAAAAAATTTAGTTGGATTAATTTACAAAGCTTGAGCAAATATAACCCAGGTGGTGGCTTACCCCTATGGTTCCACAGGCTTGAGGCTGAGGGAGGAGGATCGCAAGTTTGAGGCCAGCCCCAACAACTTACTAGGGAGACCCTGTCTCAAAACAAACAAATAAATAAATAAATAAAGGCCTGTGGATGTAGCTTAGTGGTAAAGCACCTCTGGGTCCAATCTCCAGAACCGTGACACCCCACCACCACCCTCCCCCCCAGAAAAACTTGTGCAAATGTAAAGCATTTAAACCTGTGGTGGTGGTTCATTATATTATTCTTGGGTAGTACTTTGAAGAATGTACTTGAATGTATTATTTGTCATTGAATCAGCATGGTTTGCGGTGAACTTTATTTGTTCTAATGAACTTAACCATCGTAGATTCAGGGAAGTTTTGTCAGAAAAAGAAGCTGCGTGTCCTGACTTTTCCTACTAAACAACAATCAGTCTGGTGTTAGAAATGGCAAAGATTTATTGGAAGTTTTTGAGTGTAGAGCCAAGATTAATTACTTTCTGAATGAATAAAACCATTTTCAGTCATTATTATGGAACAAAAAACAGTTTTGGAAATTAGCTTTTGCTTCAGTTTTTAAAGTATTATATATTTAACTTAATATTACAAAGGAAAACAGTCCTTATGTTCAGAACTTCTACTTGTGTTCAGAACTTCTTTTGTAATAAAGTTACATTGACAGAAGCTCATTGAATCACAAAATGCTACTTAATACACTTCCCGTATTGTTACAACAACAAGCAAAAACTCCATTCCTATCCAAATATTCCATGGACATATATTCTGAGCTCAAACTATAGTTTCATCACTTTTTGGACCTTGGTAAAGATGCAAAAAAATTTCCCATGTTTCAGAATCCATTTAATGTACCATTTCACCTAATCTTCAATTGAATGTGATTAATCTGTGATATAACATGTGAAAAGCCAAATGTCAAGAATCTTAATATAGTTTTATAAATGCCTTCCAAGTAATAAATAATGCATAACAAAATAATAATTTCATGGATTGATTTCAGTACATTGACAATAATTTCAAAGGTGGGATATGTAAAAATCTCATTGCATTCGGGCATTAAACAGATAATTATTTGCAGCTGACTTTTATGACAGGGAACACTGATTTTAAACCTCCCTTCACTGAAATATTAGCTTCCCCCATAAAAGACAATTCTGTTATTCTCATTAGTAAACCTGTTTGAGGAAAAAAATTATACATTATCATATTATAGTTTGAACTTCATTAATAAAATCCTTGTGGAAGTTGTTTTCTCCTTTGTTATGAGAGTATGCACACAGTAGCCTTGATTTTTACCCGTTGGTCCAACAAGCCCAATGTGTTTCATATCTGGCCCCTGAAGAGAAAGAGATTATTCTATGAATGCCCTACCATCTCACTACCTCCTGTCATTCCTTCTCATGCCATTCAGTACTTAGATTTCAACAGACTTTTGTCTCGAATAGCACCTATAGCCTGGTGACTCTGCCTCCTTTTCACTGTCCTTCATTTCCCTCAAATCTTCACTGTCCTTATCCACTCTGAATTCTGTCTTCATTTATCATAATCGCTTGCTTGGTTACATTCATAACCTTGCCCTTTCTACAGAAGACTTCATTAATGCTGTGGGTGGAACTTGAGGCCTCATGCTTCCTGGGGAGGTGTTCTACCAGTGGCTTATATTCCTAGCCCTCCCTTGCTCTCTGTCATACATAGTACTTACTTGGCTTACAATTTTAGGTAAATTTAACTCGGGTTTTTCCATTTGCTCAACTGTTGGAATAAAACAGAAAGTGACACTGAATTCAGGTCACTTTATGCTTTAAATGGACTTTTAATGCCTATTGGAAATGATGTCCTTAGTGCATTCACTTTTCTATTCATCTAGATTGGATCTATAGTTTAGCCAGTGAGCCAGTTTCACCTGCCATCTATTTCTGTAATTAAAATTGTATTGGAACAGCTGTACTGACTTGTGTGTGTTTGTGTGCGCGCACACACACACCTGTGTGGCTGTTTTCTCCCAACAGAGCAGAGCTGAGTAGTTGGACAGAGTCTATGGCCCTTTTCAGAAAAAAGCTTATCAACCTTTTTCCCCAAATTCTTCACACTTTGTTTCCACAAACCTCTTACATATCCTCATCCCTTCTCATATTTAACAGGTTGCCTATTTCCTGTATAACTGAATTGATTACTCTAGAAGAGAAATTCAATAAGTTCCTAGTACTACATCTATTCACTCATGTGTTGGAAGGTTTTGATATTTTGGGGGAAGGTGGGCTAATAACTTTTCTTTGAATAATGACAAAATTTAGATTGGATAAGGGTAGTGAAGATTTGATGGAAAGGAGTAGAATCACTAGATTGTAGTGCAGACAAAAGATTAATGAAATCTGCATAGTAAATGGCATGAGCAGCAATGATAGGAGGCAGTGCTTGGAAAGATTTATTTTATTTTACAAAAAAGCTGAAGATTTTCCCCTGCATTAAATAGGTATGCATGTAGATAGTTATTTAAACTATCTATTTAAAATGTCTTTTTAATTTTAGGGGAAATGTGTTTTGTTGACTTTAGAGTTCTTTTGACATAATTAACACACAATGGACTTTACCATTTTTTTTATTGTATTTAGCTTTTAACAGACATGCATTTGTGAACCACCATCACAATCAAGATAGTTCTGTCATTCCCCAAGATTCCTTTGTATCTTAAGTTCTTAATCCTGTGACAGATAGTGGTATGTTTTCTGCTTAATTTTGCCTTTTCCAGGATATCATTTCAATGTAATCACATGACTTTTTGTAGCCATTGAGTAACCTCTCCCAGTTAGCATACTGCAGTCAAGAGTCATCTATGTTGTTGATTTATCAAAAGTTTATTCCTGTTATTACTGGGGGTAGTATTACGTTGCATGTGAATACCACAATTGGTTCCTCCATTCCCTTGTTGAAGTATATTTGGGTTATTTCTAATATTTGGTGTTTTGAATAAAGCATCTACAAACATTTTCTGTAAAAGGTTTCATTTAAAAGGCTGAAAATGGGAGCTGGGGTTGTGGCTCAAGTAGTAGAGTGCTCGCTTAGCACCTGTGAGGCACTGGGTTCGATCCTCAGCACCACATAAAAGTAAAATAAAGATATTGTATTCACCTAAAACTAAAAAATAAATATTAAAAAAAAAAAAAAAGGCTGAGGATGTAACTAAGTAGTAGAGCATCCCTGTGTTCAAGCCCCCAAACTAGTGAGTAGAAGATGAATTCACAAGAGTCACTGTATACCTGCAACAATTAGAATGCAGTTATCTGCCAGGCATGGTGGCTTAGGCCTGAAATCCCATCAGGTTGGGAGGATGAAGCAGGAAGATCACAAGTGCAAGGCCCCAAGCATATTTGAGACCCTGTCTCAAAATAAAAAGGGCTGGGGATGTGGCTTAGTGGTTAAGTATCTCTGAGTTCAATCCTTGGTACCTCCTGCCCCCCAAAATGCATTTATCACATTATATATGAAATTACCATTGCAGTCTCAGTAACAAAAACCCTCATTCACATTGAATAATCTAAAAGTCCATAATAAAATTCATAAATACCTGATGCTATTAAAGAGAATAGGTTATAGAAAAGTTTAAAATGAACTATTTTAATAGTATTTTGGTTGTTAATACCAAATAATATGTTGTAAATCTCAATGACAGTTTGCTTGTCACTTACCAGAGGACTATAAAGGTAGAGAAAGTGAAGGAAACAGAATAGGAAATTAATAAATAAACAAACAAGGATAAAGTAGTATTTAGAAGAAGGGAAATCTGAGAATTGAGAAGAAAGAATAAACAAGTGCAATATCTCTCCTACTGTGCAAGTGTTTGTGAAGCCAGGGGTAAGCTGTGGGCATTTTTTTTTTTATTTAAAATTTTTAAAAAATAATTTTGAGGGTAGAATGGAAATGAGAAAGGAAAAGAAGCATTTCTTTGAGAAGCCACAGAATCTTAGATTTATTATAAAATAATCCAGTCTTAATTGTCCTAATCTTTTCTATGTGTTCTGGAAAAGAAAGAAAACCCTCCTCAGAAGATAATCATTTAGAGTCTTTTTAGTTTATGATACACAGTGTTTCTCATTCAGTCAAAAATTGTAGCACTTGCCAAGTGATGGGAAAGAATATCAGAAAGCTAAGAGAAAATAAGATAATCTGTTCTTTTTTTAAAGTAATTTTTATTTTTATTTATTTTTTTATTAGTTGCTCAAGACAATACAATGATCTTGACATATCATACATTTGATTCAAATAGGGTATGAATTTTCATTTTTCCACGTGTTCTTTATATGATTATTAGGGAAGGACTTTAAAATTTAAACTGTGACCAATGCATTTAAGAAAACAGAAGAAAAGATACAGAACGTAGATGAAAAGATACAGAATTTTACTTGAGAATTGCATTCTTTTAAAAAGGAGCAATGGAAACCCTAGAACTGAAAAATGCAATAACTAATATAAAGAACAACATATAGGCCCAGTTGGAAGAAAGAATAGAGGTTATAAAAGAGAAGACTAGTGAATTGCAAGGCATCAATAGCGATATTTGAGACAAAAGAAAAACAGAGACAAAAGAAAAACAGAAAAAGAGAGACAAAAGAAAAACAGAAAAAGAGATATAGGATGCAACCTTTCATAATTCGCATTTCTCACTTCTCTCAAAGATAGTACATAACTAGTTATATTCTAGATTCTTAAGACAGAAGTTAACTTACATTTCAACCTGATGACATTTAACATCTCTTTTATGGTTAAGAAAGTAAGCTTTTAGGTAACTGGGAATAAGAGTATATTAGTCCTGTCTAATCCTTGGTTTCACTTTCCATGGTGTTGGTTACCTGTTGTTAATTGTTGTCCAAAATAGTACATAGAAACTGTTAGTAATAATAAGTTTTAAGTTGCATGCCATTCTAAGTAATGCAGATAAATCTTGTGTCTTCCTGTTCCATCTGCCTGGGAATGTGAGTCATTCCTTGTTTCACTTATTCACACTTAGTAGCCATCTCTGTTAACAGGTTATTTGTCATAGTATCACAGTTCTTGGGTTCAGGTAAACCTTATTTTACTTATTAATGGTTGCAAATCACAAGAGTAGTAATGCTGTCAATTTGAATATGCCAAAGAGAAACAATAAAGTGCATCCTTTAAGTGAAAAACTGCAAGTATTATAAGATATTTTGAGGGAGACCTATTCACTTAACTTTCACTACAGAGTATTTTTTTTAATAATTTTTCTGTTTTAGTATTAGCTGTTTATAATCTCTTACTGTGCCTTTATCATAGATATACATGTATAGGAAAAAAAAACAAAAACAAAGTATATGTAGTGTTCAGTATTGTTTGAGGTTTCCGGCCTATGCTGAAGGTCTTTGATCTTATCCCTTACAGATAAGAGAGGATTACTGTGTATCAGACACCTCTAGCAACTATTGAAATACTTAACAGTGAAATTTCCCTGGAGTGGGAATGAGATAATGATGCCTAGTATCACCACTTCTATTCAACATTGTATTGGCAGTCCTAGCCAGTGCAATAAGGCCAGAACAAAAAAGAAAGTTTCTATCATTCATAAATTATTTGGTATACATCAAAATCCAAAATAATATACAGATAATTTACAGTGAATTCATCAAGGTCATCATGGCATACATCAGTATTCAAAAATGAATTATATTGTTAGGTATACCAATGAACAAATAGAAAATGAGAATTTTAATGATACAACTTAAAAATAAGAAAATATCATATAATTGGAAGTGAATCTGATAAATGATACACAAGACTTCTAAACTGATATTAGGAGATACTAAAGAAAGAGGGAGGGACATAATATGTTCATTTATTAGAAGACTTTACTGTTCTACCCTTCTTATTGATTTATGTATAGAATGAATTCTATTTAAAATACAAATTGTGTGTTTGTGTGTGTGTATGTATGTGAGAGAGAGAAGAGAGATAAAGAGAGACAGAAACAGAAGGAGAAGAATGGGGGGGAAGAACTTTGAAACTGATTTTAATTAAAAGCAAAGAGCTAAGAATAGCCAAGATAAGCTTGTCTTTGAGAAGCTGATAGATTTATAGTATTGAACATCAATATATATTATAAAACTTATAATCATTTGAGACAGTGCTTTGTTTACACAGGAAGAAACAAGGATCATTTGGTCTGGAAATAGACCTACACATATATATTCACTTGATTTATATTAAAGATGACAGTATAATATGGTAGAAAAAGATGATATTTTATTGAATGTTTCTGGATCTATGGGGGAAAAAAAAAGTCTTAACTCTCCGCCTTATGCCATGCATAAAAATCAGTTCTAGATGGATTGTCAATCTACATGTAAGGAATAAAACCTGTGTTAGAAAACATTGAAGAATAGTTTCCTAACTTGAGAGTAAGAAAAATCTTCTTAAACAGGATACATATCTTTTTTATTTTTAATTTTTTTAAATAGTACTGGGGATTGGACCTAGGGGTGCTCTACCACTCAGTTACATCTCTAGCCTTTTTTGTTTTGAGACAGGGTCTAAGTTACCCAGGGTGACCTGGAATTTGTGATCTTCCTGCCTCAGCCTGCCGAGTCTCTGGGATTGCAGATGGGTGTCAATGTGCCCCTCTCAAATAGGATATAGAATGCTAATCATAGTGGGAAGAATTGATAAATTGGTTCTCTTACATCAAGACCAACCATTCACCAGGGTCACTATTAAGAAGGTGAAAAACTAAGCCTGACAAATACATACAGAATTCTTCCCCCTGCCTTTTTTAAATTTATGGTTTAAATTCTGATTTGTTATGTAAGACAACAGAATGTATTACAATTCATAGTACACATATAGAGCACAATTTTTCATGTCTCTGGTTATACACAAAGTAGAGTTACACCACACCATTCGTGTCTTTCATACATGTACTTTGGATAAATGACGTCCATCACATTCCACCATGATTTCTAACCCCATGCCCCCTCCCTTCCCGTCCCACCCTTTTGCCCTATCTAGAGTTTTTCTATTCCTCCCATGCTCCCCCCCCCCCCGCCCCACTATGAAACAGCTTGATGCTGGTTGTTTTAATGAATCATAATAATAGCCATTATTTATCAGGTGGTTAGTATGTGCCCAATATTTAAAACATTTCATGAACTAGATTTCTTTTTAAAGTCATGTTTCTTGAGATATAATTTATATATGGTACAATTTGCCCCATTTAGTTTTATAGTTATATGGATTTTGATAACAAATATAAAAAAAGCCAACATATAAATATGGATATATAGTACTGGAGTGAAGATACAGAATGTTACCATGTTCTCCTTTACTACTTCTTTTTTAAACAAATAGAGAAATTAATTTTAATATATTTTCATTTAACCCAATGGATTATCAACATAATTTGCAGTAATATCATAATAATTGTTAATAATAATAAATAATTGTTAATAAGATATTTCATGTTCATTTTCTTTGTCCTGAATCTTATGTCTATTTAACACATAGCACACCTCAATTCAGACTAGACACATTTCAAATACTCAGTAGCCTCATGTAACCAGTGTCTGCCATATTGGCTCCTTTCGCCATCTTTCACCTTTTGATGAGACGGATGCTGTAGGTTGCATGATAAGTCCCCTTGTTATGTGGTTTCTTGTGAGTTCCATCAGAAAGGGACACCAAAGAGATGAACTTAGAATATACAAGAGTAGAGCGAGGTGTTTTATTCCTCCCTATAAAGCTCTATTAGACTGTGAGTTGGTTTCAAATGCCTTTGGTGGGAATAACTTCAGTTAGGTTACGTTCTCCTACAAGTTTTTCATAATGGCTCTCTCTTCTTTCACCTCCTACCTCTCCAAGTTTATGGAAGAAAAGGTACTTCACAAAATTTGTTAGTTTCCCTCAACCTTGTCCTTACCTTCATAATCACCTTATTAAATAATTTTTAATTGATTTAATTTTTTCAATTGACCTTTTTTATCCTTGAATCTTGAATAATGGATTTTTAATTATAAGAGAGTAAAATATACCTCATCTCATATCACAGGCAATGTATTTACACATACCATGTAAATTATTTTTTAAAAAAATATTTATTTTTTAGATAAATGAACACAATGTCTTCATTTTACTTTATGTGGTGCTGAGGATCAAACTCAGTGCCCTACACATGCTAGGCAAGCCCTCTACCTCTGAGCCACAACCCCAGCCCCATACCAGATTAAAATATAACATATAAAATGCTAAAACTTTTAAAGAAAATGTTTGTGTAACTTTGTGGAGAGAAATGGAAAACAAAAAAATACAAAATAAACAAAAACCTGAAAAATGAGATGGTATTATAGCTAAAAATTTTTATGTGTAAAAATTTATCCAAAAGGGCTGAAAGAGACGAATTGTATTACTGGTCATTTTTGTTTTATTTTTGGTATTTAGCTTCACTTGGTTTCTCCTTTGGTTGGCTTTTCCTTTATTGTAGTTCTTCCCTTTGCAGATTTTCATTGTTGTTTTTTATTTCCTCCTCGTAGAATATTTTGCCAAAAATGTTCTGTAGTGCAGGCTTTCTTGCTGTAAATTCTTTTAGCTTTTGTTTGTCATGGAAGGTTTTTATTTCATTGTCAAATTTGAAGCTTAATTTTGCTAGATATAAGATTCTTGGTTGGGATCCATTATCTTTTAGAGCTTGGTATAAGTTGTTCCAGAATCTCCTAGCTTTGAGAATCTGGGTTGAAAAATCTGCTGAGATCCAAATTGGTCTTCCCTTATAGGTAATCTGATTTTTCTCTCTTGTGACCTTTAAAGTTCTATCCTTATTCTATATGCTAGGCATTTTCATTATAATGTGTGTTAATGTAGATCTGTTGTAATTTTGTACATTTGGTGTCCTATAGGCCTCTTGTATTTAATTTTCCAGTTCATTCTTCATGCTTGGGATATTTTCTGCTATTATTTCATTGAAGAGACTTTGTATTCCTTTGGTTTGAATATCTGAACCTTCCTCTATCCCATAAATCTTAAATTTGGTCTTTTGATGTTATCCCATAATTTTGGATATTCTGTTCATGGTTTCTTACTATCTTCATTGTGAGGTCAACTTTATTTTCAAGATGTATATTTTGTCTTCATTGTCAGAGGTCCTTACTTCCAAGTGATCTAGTCTGTTAGGGATGCTATCTATTGAGTTTTTTAATTGGCTTATTGTTTCTTTCATTTCAAGAATTTCTGGTGGGTTTTTTTTTTTTTTTCAGTATCTTTATCTCTTTCTTGAAGTAATCTCTTGCAACCTATATTTGTACTCTGATCTCTTTGTTGGAGTGATTGATTTTTGCCTGTATCTGCTCACTTAGGTCGTTCTTTAATTCCCGGATCATTTTAGTTATGTACATTCTGAACTCCTTCTCTGACACTTCACCTACTGTGCTATCTATGGATTCTATTGTTGTAGTATATTGGTTTGTTTGGGGCACTTTCCTCCCTTGTTTTGTCATGATGTCTGTGAGTCTTCCTCTCTTGCAGTGTAGATCGGAGGTATTACAGCTTCTGCCGTATTGTCTTATAGTGACCCTGCAGGTTACTGATACCTCATTTTTAAGGGAGAGATCAATATTACAGCACTCAGTGTACCCAATGTGCAGCCATATTTCAGCTTCTATTTTTACATTTACAGTTTTGTCACTATAATCAGAAATGATGAGTTCGGTTGTCTTTTACCTTATAGTCAATAGGTTTACATAATGGTTTACAGTTTCTAATGGTAGAAGGCAGGGGCTGGGGTTTGGCTGAGATGTTTATGAGGTAGGATGTGAGAATATGGAGGTATTAGGTTATATGACAAGTGAGAGGGTAATCATAAGAAGTTGGATGTTAGGAGAAACAAGAGATAGGCAACCCCACGCAAGACTCCCTGTTACCTCAGCAACAGGATAAATGTTAGCACCCCTGGTAGAGAAATTTCTGGTGCCGCCAGGCCCACAGGGACCTGGTGATGTCTGACCAGGTCCTTATTGTTGTCCTTTGATAGAAGCGTTGATACCCTAGTTTCATGCAGTGGTAGCCTCAAGCCTATGTTGGGCTGTGGAGCCATTTTGGCTCCCCAGTCGGGGGGTGGCTCACCGTGTATCTCCTCCGGTCCTCCAGTCGTGGTCGTGGTGGCAGGCCTCTCCTCCGGGCCGCCAGTGTGGTGGGCCAGCCTCTCCTCTGAATCCTTTTTTTCCCTCTTTTATTGGCGCATTATAATTATACACAACAGTGGGATTTGTTAGACTATATTCATACAATAAAACATACAGAATTTTTACAGATCTACTAAAGAAAAGACAAGCTAAAAGAAAAATAGGCAGAATAGTTGAACAGACACTGCACATATACACACAAAAAAATGATATAAAAATGGTAGTAAATGTATTGAAAGGGAGCTAAACTTCATCAGTCATCAGGAAAATATCTTAAAATTGCAATTTGGTACTACTTGAACACACCCCAGAATGACTATAGGCAGTGCAGAGTGTTTAGAGATTATTTGGAACTCTCTTGCTGCTGGTAGGCTTGTGAATTGGTACTTCCACTTTGATAAACTATCTAACCTTAAGACTGAGCATGCAAACTCCTATGATTTGTTATTTCCACTCCTAACTATGTGCCTTGTATGATTCTGTATGTATTTTCACCAAAAGACATGTGCAAGAATGTTAAAGCAACATTGTTAGTAATGACCCCCAAACTGTAAACAACCCAGATTTCTATCAACAGTTGAATGTAAATCATGGTATAACCATATTAGACCTACATTGTGGGCTAAATATGACATTGAGTAAAAAGAAGCCAGACACAAAAAAATATACATTGTATGACTCCATTTCCTAAGCAAAGCAAAATTGTAACAGAAATTGGCATAGTGATCACTGATGGAGGGGTTAGAGGTGCTTCTGTCTTCCTTAGAATACTAATTATACGTGTCAACTTTTAAGAAAATTCCTCAGACTGCAATTATGGTTTATGTACTTTTCTGTGGGCATATTGCATTTCAGTAAATTTATTTGAAAAATATAGTGTAACTTCTGTGTACTTTTGATATGTTTTAAAATTTTTATAATAGAAGGTTAACTAAAAGGGAAAATCTGGGGCTGGGGTTGTAGCTCAGCGGTAGAGCACTCGCCTAGCACATGCGAGGCCCTGGGTTCAATCATCAGCACCACATAAAAAATAAATAAAATAAAGGTATTGTCTCCAACTACAACTAAAAATATGTTTTTTTTTTTAAAAAAAAGGGAGAATCTGTGGTTCTACAAGTCTGTATAGTGGTTATCTTTGAGAGGGTAGCAATCAGATGGGGCTTTAGGCAGCACTTGGGAGGAGCTCATCCTGTTATGTCTCTTGAGTTAGTGGGCTTTGTTAAAAGTTACGTGAACTATGGTTATGATTTATTTACTTTTTCTATGACTCCAATAAAAAAATTACTTGATTAAAATAAAGGAAAAAATTATGAGACAATTTGGATGAAATAAAATTTGCACATTGCTTGTAATTATTGAAGCTAGATAATGGGTACGTGAAGGGTCTTTATTTTCTTGTCTACTTTTTTGTATGTTTGAAAAGATCCCTAACAGTGATTCAAATGAACTGTAGGGACAGAAAGCAGACCTGGAGAAGCAGGGAAGAAATGACAGAGAAGCAGGGGGAGGGATTAGAGAGAGTTATAGGAAACTTGTGTTTTTATGTAAATTAATTGTCATGATTTGGGTGATGCTTGCAAAGTTATATGAAT
The DNA here is from genome assembly GCF_021218885.2 of Marmota monax. Taxonomy (NCBI): domain Eukaryota; kingdom Metazoa; phylum Chordata; class Mammalia; order Rodentia; family Sciuridae; genus Marmota; species Marmota monax. The sequence continues at coordinate 6,236,335 of NW_026693473.1, read as the reverse complement.
TTGTGAAAACTAACCAAACAGTCATATTGTGTTAAGAAAAAAATCATAAAACTAGGTTCTAACCATCCCAGCGACAGTCATTTTCCGGAGAGAAGATCTAATGATCTTCTTTAATACTCTTTAATACTTCCCAAATGAATGTGTGACTGAGATACCACTTATTATGTTATTGTTCTGCTCCCCTCCCCCTTTTTCTCTTACAAAATAGTGGACACTATCTAATTTCTTAATGGCGAGCTACAGATTAGCTTGTAAAGTGTATACTTGGGGCTGGGCGTATAGCTCTGTGGTAGAGTGTTTGCCTAGCACGTGTGAGGTACTGGTTTCTATCCTCAGCACCACATATAAATAAACAAATTAAAGGTGTTGAGTCCATCTACAACTAAAACTATATTTTTCAAAGTGTATAGAGAGGCTGGGGTTGTGGCTTCAGCAGTAAATCGCTCGCCTAGCGCATGTGAGGCCCTGGGTTCGATCCTCAGCACCACATAAAAAAAGTAAATAAATAGAATGATGGTATTATGTCCAACTACAACTAAAGAATAAATTTTTTTAAAAAAATTTTTTTAAGTATATAGAGGGGCTTGGGCTGGGGCTGGGGCTTGGGCTCAGTGGCAGAGCACTTGCCTAGCATGTGTGAGGCACTGGGTTCGATCCATAGCACTGCACACATAAATAAATAAATAAATGAAATAAAGGCGTGCTGTCCATCTACAATAACATAATAAAAATAAAAAGTGTATACATATGATCAGAGGGTCCACATTTTGGGACTGCTCTAAAGTAGACTAAAATAGATGAATTTGGTGCAGAAGCATCTTTTTTGAAGAAGAAAGATGGTCATCCAAGGTTCATCCCTGGACCTGGTTTATTATTAGTATCATGACATTGGGCAAAATTTTCATTACCTGGTGAATGGGGATAATTCCCCTCCCCACCCCAGCCATATTGAGGCATACTTAACAAGTAGAAGTTGTATATGGTGTACAGTGTGATTTTAAAATTTTTTTTAATTCTAATTAGTTATGCATGATAGCAGAATGCATTTCAATTCATTGTACACAAATAGAGCACAAGTTTTCATTTCTTTGGTTGTACAGAATGTAGTGTCTCACCACTAGTCATACACGTACCTCGGATAGTGATGTTCATCTCATCCCACCATCTTTACTACCCGCAAGCCTCCTTCCATTCCCTCCCTCCCCTTTGATATACATACGCATTGTGAAGTGATTACCAAAATCAAACTAATTAATAATCATTGTCTTACATAGTTACCTTTTTGTGTATATGTTGAGAACACTAAAGATCTACTTTCAGCAGATTTCAAGTACATAATACATTATTCTTAACTATAGTTACTGTGCAGTACATTAAGTCTGCAGAACTTACCATCGTACAACTGAAAATGTGTATCTTTTGACTGAACTTTCCCCATTTTCCCTACCCCTGACCACACATACTACTTTCTGTGTATTTGAGTTCTCCTTCTTTATATCTTATATGTAAGATCTTTATCTTTCTGTGCCTAGTTTATTTCACTTAAGATAATGTCCTTAGTGTCATCTCTGTGTTGCAGATGCCAAAATCTCCTTTTTTAAAGCTGAATAAAATTCAATTGTATATATATACTTACATAGTAAATTTTTTTTTATCTATTCATCTTTCAGTGGACACTTGGATTGTTTCCATATCTTGGCTGTTGTGAATAATACTGCTGTGAACATGGTAGTGCAGCTATCTTTTCAGTATATTAATTTCAACTCCTTTGAATCAATGCCCAGAATTGGAATTACTGGGTCATATGGTAGTTCTATTTTTAATTTTGTGAGGAACCCCCATAAGGTTTTCCATTAATGACTGTCCTACATTACAATCTCAGCAACAGTGTACCAAGTACCCTTTTTTCCATATCCTCAAGAACACTTACCATTTGACTGTTTGGTAATAACTATTCTAATAGGTGTGAAGTGATATCTCGTGGTTTTGAATTTCATTTCCTTAATGATTAGTGATGTTGATACCGTTCATGTACTGTTTGGCCTTTTGGATGTCTTCTGTGGGGGAAAAAATGTATATTCAGGTCTCTTATTTTTTAATTGTGCTGCTGTGTTGTATTACTCTCCCCCTGTGCTGGGGATGGAACCCAAAACCTTACACATGCTAGGCAAGTACTCTACCACTTTATATATTGGTTGTAAGCCCCTTATTGAATATACAGTTTTCAGATATTTTTTCTTTTTCTGTAGGTTGCCTTTTCAGTTTGTTACTTTGTGTCTTTTGCTCTGCAAAACTATTTAGTCCTACTTATTTATTTTTGCTTTTGTTGTCAGTGCTTTTGGAGTCATATCCATAAAATCCTTGCCAAAACCACTGTAAAGGAGCTTTTTTCCTTTCCCTACCCCTCCCCAAGGATTTTTAAGGTTCAGGTTTTATGTTTTTAATCCATTTTGACTTGATTTTTATTGTAAAATTACAAATAATTTTATTTGATACTCAATAAAATTTTAAGCTAAAGATGTGATAAAATAGTTGTTCTAGATTGAGATGTAAATTTCGCCTGTATTTTTTAAAATATTTTTTTAGTTGTAGATGGACACAATACCTTAATTTTATTTGTTTATTTGTAAATACACTGTTTAAAGTGTATTTTTGCATTTTGGAATTTTAATTCATATTTCTTTTTTGTAAGGACACACTGATATTCATATATCCAACCATTTTAACTAATTGGATATTTTACATGGTGCTGGGGATCAAGCCCAGTGCCCCACACATGCTAGGCAAGTGCTCTACCCCTCACTGAGCCACAATCCTGGCCCCTTTACCTATATTTTTAAGGTGACAGTTTAAAAAGTATTGTGCTTGTAGCAGACCACTTTATTGTCTTAGAATATTGTAGTGTTTGTTAGTTCTCTTTATTTATTCAGTTGACAGCCAAATCCAGAAAATGTAGTTGCTTAAATTGTGGCTCATTCTGAGTTATACGGTCTAGATTCTTTGGATTATAGTAGTGTTAATGCTCTGTGCTCAAATTAAAACATCTGAATATATTCCTGAAGTGGAAAAATATATTCTCACATGGAAAAATGTTAAGTTGCAGGTAATATGAAAAATTATTGTGGCAGAATAATACATTGTTGTGGGGGATGGCAAAAAGTCAAAAGACCCCTGTTTAGGGCTATGATTAGGTAAAGGATTTTAGTGATGACAAAAGTATCCTTTTGAGAGGTTGGCCCTTCATTGTTAGATACATTAAATAATTAGAAGAGGAAGGAGGCAGTTGTCCGGCATGTTGGTACACAACTATAGCCCCAGGGACTCCAGAGGCTGAGGTGGGAGGCCAGCCTCAGCAACTTAGCAAGGCCTGTCTCAAAAATCAAACAGAAAGGGCTGAGGATGTAGCTCAACAGTAGAGCGCCCCTTGGGTTCAGTCCCTAGTACAACCAAAAACTAAACAAAAAACAACACAGATGTTTAAACATATTTTATAGGAAATAAAATAAGTTGGTAACAGGGGATTCTTTCTTTTTTAGCAGATTCAATATGGAGTCATCTGATTTGGTAACCAACCCCTTGTGTGCTTAATGACGTCTTCACTATTGATCTTGTACTTTAGAGTGATTATTCTCAGGAATTGTCTTGAAAGTTCAGAAATATAATGATCTGAAATGCTTGAAGTCAGGATAGTGTTTACTTAAACACTGTTTAAAGTGTATTTTTACGTTTTGGAATTTTAATTCATATTTCTTTTTTGTGAGGACACACTGATATTCATATATCCAACCATTTTAACTAATTGGATATTTTACATTTAGGTATATTTACAGTAAATTAATAATGTTCCTTTAATTTAGGTCTGTAAGGTCTTCCATCATTGGGACATCAATTATATAGTGTTAAGATATTTAGGTACTTGTACCAACTGAGTGATGATAGAAAAATGAGATGTAGAAATGGTCATGTTTATGTAGTATTCAGCCTACTGCTGTAAAAGGAGAGGTTTTGTTGTTGTTTGGTGGTGGTGGGTTTTTGTTTTGTTTTGTTTTGTTTTTGCTTTGTTTTGTTTTCACATGGTTCCTAGACCAACTCTCAAATCTTTAAAATTGTCATTAGAGTTTTCCTGGGATGTTGATCTTACTCTAGAGGTCACTTATTATTTTCCACTATTGTCTGTCCCATAAAGTACAAGTCTAAAATCTAATCTGCAGGAGCCAAGAAACAGTTTTCTTCCTATCATAAGCTATTTCATCCTAAGGAACTCTATCTAGGATGAGACTGCTGTAATCATTTATTCATTCATTCATTTTTTTTTATGGTAGCAGGGGTTGAACCCAGGGCCTTCCATGCTAGGCAAGTAGTATACCACTGAGTTAATCCTCCCAGCCCTAAACCACTTTAAATATTATGGTGGCTATAAATTATAACTTCACAGCTCTACAAAAGAAACCCAGAATTTTTCTCTACTTTCTTTTGGGGGGAAGTGGTAACCCCAACCTCTTATTTTTTAAAAGTGGGCGAACGTTGCTAGTATGTTCAAAATATAGGAGTTAAGTATTTTGCTGCCCTTCATTCTAGGAAAAGAAAATCATTGTATCCTAGAAAGGTAGGTTTTAAAAAATTTGCTACCTTGGAAAATTAGATCTTTCATTAGTTATCTTAGGGCCGCTGGGATTTTTGTCAATTTAGTGTAAATGACATTGAGTGAAATGTCTTCATGGTACTGTGGCAGCTCTACAGTTTTCATTTAATAACCTTATTTGTACTTAATTGGTTGTACTTTAGTCTAAGATGATTTCCTATAGAATGTAATTTTTTTGGATAGTGTATGGTCTCTCTTATTAGTCTGGTAAATAGTCTTTCTAACTTCCTGGAAGAGCTATATGCCAAAAATACTCCCATGTTCTTTAAAGTTATAAGCAAAATTATTGGGTCTGTGGTTACTAAATCATTTAATTTTTTTCCTAAGTTTATTGTGTATCGTACGCGTGTTCTCATTTGAGATGTTTGATTCAGTCACTGGGTTATAGCTATAATCAACATGTAAATATAATGCTAATCATTTGTTGTCAATCTCTTACCTTCTGTCTTTTGTTTAGGGTAGCGGGTGGCACCCAGGGCTCACTACCACTGAGCTACATCCCCAGCACTTTTATTTTTAATTTTGAGACAGATCTCAGCTAAATTTGCAATCCACCTGTCTCAGTCTCCCAAATTGCTGGGATTATAGGTGTTCTCTACCATGCCTTGCAACTTCTTCATTTCTATTGTTAATTGTTTATTGAGCTCTTATAATATTCCAGACTTTATTCTCAATTTGCTCTTTTCATGAGTTATCTAATTTAATGTTTGGTTCTGTGATATTTTATATTAATATTTCTACTTTGCAGATAAGAATATCAGTTTTGAAGAGTTTATATAATACATATAATTTCTCACAGTTAAATGCTGAGACCAGCATTAAAAACCAGCTAATCTGGCTCTAAAATCTGCACTCTTAAGTACTTTTCTGTTTCTTTTTTGTTAGTATAGTATTTATTTTACTTGAAAACTTTCTGTCCTTTTTAATGACTTAAAAGTCATATCAAGTTTTATGACTTAACAAAAGTACGTCATAAACTTCTGTTGTCAAGTAGTATTACTAGACCAAATGAACTTTGTCATAGATATCATCATGAATATTTTTGACTAGACTATGAAAATTTCTACTTAAATTCTCATTAATAAAGAAAGATAAAACATTTTTGACTGTTAAATACTTTACATTCACTATCATAATCATGAACTAATTTGGAGAAATTTTGTGGAGGAGTTAAGGAGAAAATGATGTTAGAGATAAGGTGAAGCAGGCCAGTTTAGGAATTAAAAGAACACCACTTTGATTAGAGCTGAGGAATTAGTTGGGCGAATTGTAAAGAAAGATCAGGCACAAGAGAAAGGCAGAATCCAGGTGATAATGCCACTCAGTTTTTATTTTATCCTAAGAACTTTAGACCACTGAAAGGCTTTAAACATAATCACATTTACTTATATTAACAGAAGATGACTAATAGTGTGGAATTAGGAGAAGAAAGCAGATCCCAGAGAGACTACAATTTAAAAGGATGTTATAGTTCAGACCAGGAGATGATGGTATCTTGAACTTGAGTGATAACAGTGGAAATAGAGAGAAGTGGGCTGATTTGACAGGCATTTAGTAAGCAGAATCAGTAGGACCTATTAATTGGTTGAATATGCAGAGAGAAGGTAAAGCAGAGAAAAGTCATATAGGCTCCTGGCTCACATAACTAGGTAGATAACCTTGCCACTTGTGACCTTTGTCTCACCATGTTATTGCTTTCCTTCAACCCAGCTGCAGGTTGAAGATCACAAGTTAGTGCAAGATATAATGTATTTGAGATCTGTGTCATAGAAGTGGATATATTAAATAGGCACTTTGGATGTGTGGATCTGGAGCTCAGATTGAGAGTAATGAAAGCCATGGAAATAGGTGAGCTTCCCTTCTTTCCAAAGAATATAGAATGAGAAGAGCAGAAAGCCTACAAAGAAGTCTTCAACATTTGGAGGGAGGAGGGTGAGCTGAAAAGAGCACTATGAAGGAACAGTCAGGAGAAGTTGAAGAAGTATGGATGTCATAGAAGCCAAGGGCAAAGTGAGTTTCAGGAAAAAGAAAGAGATCACTTGAATGTCATTGAGAGGACTAGTGAAGTGATGAAAGAGATTTGGTTTTATTAATGACCTAAAGGGGATTTACAAGAACCAAGATTGGAATGGTGTGAAGAGTGGGAGAAAAGGGTTAGTTGAAACTGTCAAAAATCAGATTTAATGTTAAGCCACAGTGAGCTAGATTATGCATAAAGCTTATATCCTCATAACTTTTTAAAAAATATTTATTTTTCAGTTTTCAGTGGACACAACATCTTTGTAATTTTATTTTTTTTGTGGTGCTAAGGATCGAACCCAGCGCCCCGCACATGCCAGGCAAGCGTGTTACTGCTTGAGCCACATCCCCAGCCCCCTCATAACTTTTTTATATATAATTTACCCTAATGATCACAGTTATGAATATCTGAAGCTAGGTACTTTATAAAGAAAAGAGGGGTTTTTTTTGTTTTTTTTTATTTTGGAGGCTGAAAATTCAACTGATGTAGCCCCATTAATTCAGCCTTTGGTGAGGACTTGTTTGGCTTTGCAACTTCTTCATTTCTATTGTTAATTGTTTATTGAGCTCTTATAATAGTCCAGACTTTATTCTCAATTTGCTGCTTTTCATGAGTTATCTAATTTAACGTTTGGTTCTGTGATATTTTATATTAATATTTCCACTTTGCAGATGAAAATATCAGTTTTGAAGATAACTGTAATAATTATTACAGATGGCATCATGGCAGGAATGTGAGAGGGAAGCCAGAACAACTATGGAGAGGCCAGTTTTGCTGTTTTGTAAGCACCCTTGTAAGAAGTAGTCAGGGTCCCAAGAGAACTACTATCACATCCTTTAAAGGACAGTGCTCTCAGTACTTCTCACTAGGATCCATCTCTTTAATCCACATCACTTCCCAGTACTATCACAGTGAGGACCAAGCTCCCACTCCATGGTGAACCCTTGGGGGATTCACTCAAACCATATTGAAATCATAGCAGTTACCCATCTGTTATAGAAAGAATTTTTCACCCATAGAAAACTGTTTATATGCAGTGTCAAAGTTACCAGGGAAAAACAGCACAGTGGGGGATTTAGTGGATAATCATTAGAAGAGAAACTCTACGGCCTTTGAGTATTAGAAAATTACCATTTGTGGGACACGTTGGGGTGTTTTTCTCACCATGTTATTACTTTCCTGAATGCTTAAAAAAAATATATTTCTTGCTACTTTTTTTTTTTAATTTATTTTTGTGTGGTGCTGAGGATCGAACCCAGTGCTTCACACACGCTAGGCAACTGAGCAACAACCCCAGCCCTCTTGCTACTCTTCAAGGTTTTTCCTGTTAATCTTAAAATTACTATATAGATTGTCTTCATTTTTCAGTGGAAGCACTTAGACCCCCAAAAGGAAAAATAAAAAAGGATTTTCTTCCAAAAGAAATTTAGATGTTTTTATTTTTCTTAAGGCAAATAGGCAACAGTTATTTTACTTTCATTTGCATTCAAAAGTAAGAAACATTCAAAGTACCCAAGCCAGGGACAAGATACAGAATCCATTATCACTACTACTTTTTCATACAGTGCCAGAGAAAGTAGATAAGAGAGGGAAAGAAAAATGGGAAAAGAAAACCTGAACTTTTCAATCAGTAGTCCTGGAAAAACTGGATTGCCATCTAGAAACCATTCAAACCTCCCATTCTGCCTCAAGATGACTTCCATATATCAGATGAAATGTTAAAAAAAAAAAAAAAAAAAGCAGCAGAAGCAGCTGTAAGTACATATGTAAAAATGTGGATAGGAGTAAGGAAGTCCTTTCTAAATAATACTGAGAATCCAATATCCATCAAGGAGAAGATTGACACATTCAGCTGTGTAAAAATTTAACAATTTTTATTTCATCTCCACCATTCAAGGGGGTATAGAAAGGCTAGAAAAAACCTAGAACTCAAAAACAAAAGATCACCCTCCTTAATAAAACCTTTACAAGTCTTCAAGAAAAAGACTGACAGCCTACCACAAAATTGGATGAAGGTATGAGTGAATAGTTCATAGAAACTGAATAAGATATAAGATGGTTTGACCTCAAGCTGAGATCATGTTTTCAGGTTAGGTATATAGTTATCAAAAAGTTGGACAACATAGTAGTATATGGTGATGTTATAGGGAAATAGTTTTGCTGATAGAGGATATAGATTGATAATGTCTCCTGTGGAGGGAGAACAATTTGATAATATATTTGATAATATATTTCAGAATTATAAATATATTTATTATTTGATCAAGAATTGTTTCTAGGAGTTTATCATCCAAATATAATAAAAGAAAGAATTTCTAATTTATATACTTTGGGTGGTACCAATTGTGTGCTTATGCAATATTTAAAAAAAATATTTTTGGTTGTAGATGGACACGATACCTGTATTTTATGTGTGCTGAGGCTTGAACCCAGTGCTTCACACATGCTAGGCAAGCACTTGACCACTGAGCTACAGCCCCAGCCCTTATACTGTATTTTTAAAATCATAATCTTTTTTTTTTTAATGTTTATTTTTTAGTTGTAGTTGGACACAATGCCTTTATTTAACTTATTTATTTTTATGTGGTGCTGAGGATCAAACTCAGGGTCCTGCACGTGCTTTACTGCTGAGCCACAACCCCAGCCCCTTAAAATCATAACTTTATTGAGATAAAATTCACAGTATCAGAAAAACCCATCTGTTTAAAGTATGCAGTTCAGCAGTTTTTAGTATCTTACAGAGTTGTACTATCACTATCTAATTTTTAGAACACTGTCATCACCCCCAAAAGAAAACCCATACCTATTAGCATTCACCTTTATTGCCCACTTCCTCTCAGCTCAAGGCAACCATTAATTTGCTTTCTGTCAGTATGATCTGCTCATTCTGGACATGTTGTAGCATGTATCTTATTCCTTTTTTTTCAGCTGAATAATGCACACATGGATCCAACTGGTGGATATTTGGACTGTTTCTACTTTTTGGCTATTGTAAATAATGCTGTATTTTAATTAATACTTGTGTACAATGCTTATGAGGGCTTAAGTATTTAGTTCTCTTGGTTATAAGCCTAGGAATAGAATCGCTGGGTCATATGGTAGCTATAACATTTTTTTTTTTTTAAAGAGAGAGTGAGAGAGGAGAGAGAGAGAGAGAGAGAGAGAGAGAATTTTAATATTTATTTTTTAGTTATCGGCGGATACAACATCTTTGTTTTGTTTGTGGTGCTGAGGATCGAACCCGGGCCGCACACATGCCAGGCGAGCGCGCTACCACTTGAGCCACATCCCCAGCCCAGCTATAACATTTTGATGGCTTGCAAAACTGTTTTCCACAGTAATCATACTATTTCATAATCATAACAGCCATCTACAACTCAGTGCTAATACTTGTTACTATTTTAGCCATCCCTAGTAGGTTTGAAACCATTGTGGTTTTGATTTATATTTTACTAAATAATTATGATGTTGAGCATCTTTTTATATGCTAATTGGTCATTTTTACATCTTTTCTTATACAAAGAGCTGTTTTATATTCTAAATTATATCCCTTATCAAATATATGATTCATAAATTGTCCCATTCTGAATTGTCTTTTCACTTTTAAAAAAATGATTGCATGGAATTTTATTATTTGAATCATTTTAAACTATACAATGTAATAGCATTAAGCAAATTTATAAGGTTATATAAACAACCTCTGTAATCAAGCCCAGGCACTTGTTGTATGCCTGTGAGTCCATCTATTCCCCAGACTGAGTCAGGAGGATTGTAAATATGAAGCCAGCCTGGGCAGCATAACAAGACTCCATCTCAGAAAGTGACAAAACAACAACAACAACAACAACAACAAACAAACAAAAAATCCAGCCTTCAGAAACTTTACAACCATTAAACAGTAACATCCCCTCGATGCCTCCCCTGGTTCCTGTGCCACTGGTCTATTTTCAGTGTTTCTGAATTTGCCTATTCTATATCCGTCATATAAGTAGACTCGGTCCCTGTTTATCCTTTTCGTATCTGACTTCTTTCTCTTTGCAAAATATCTTCAAGGTTTATCCCATGTTTGTAGGTAGTATGTATCAGGGTTTCATTTTTACAACTGAATACTGTTCCATTGTTTGTACCCATCACATTTTTCTCCCTATTTAAGTTGATCGACAGTGGCTTGCTTCACCTTTCATCTGTTTTGAATAATGCTGTGATATATTTTGGTATACAGGTATTTGTTTGAGTTCCTGTTTTTAATTCTTTTGAAAATATACTTAGGAATAGAATTTTTGTGTCATGTGATAGGTCTTTGAGGAATTGCCATAGTTTCCCACAATAGCAAACATTTTTTGCAGGGCGAGGTAAGGATAGTGTCCTTTGAAGCACAAGTTTTAACTTTGATGAAGTTCATTTATTTTTTTGTTTGGTTATTGTGTTTTGGTATCATACCTGAAAAACCATTGCCTAGCCAAGGTCATGAAGATTATTCCTGTGTTTTAATAGTTTTGGTCCTAACATTAAGGCCTATGATACATTTTGAGGTATTTTTATTTATGATGTGAGGTAGGAGGCATCTTCTTCATTCTTTTGCATGTGAGTATTAAGTTGTCCAAGCATATTTGTTGAAAACACTATTCTTTCTCCATTGAATTGCCTTGGCACCTTTTTAAAAAATACTTTTTAAATTGTTGATGGACCTTTATTTATTAATTTATTTATATGTGGTGCTGAGAATTGAACTCACACATGCTACGCAAGTGCTCTACCACTGAGCCACAACCCCAGCCTGCCTTGGCACCTCTTTTTTTTTTTTTTTTTTTTTAAGTTGTGGTGCTGAGGATCGAACCCAGGGTCTCACATGAGCTAGTTAAATGCTCTACCAATGAGCTACAACCCCAGCCCTCGCCTTGGCACCTTTTTAGAAAACCACTTGACCATAAATGTAAAGGTTTTCCTCCAGACTCTAAACTCCATTTCTTTTGTATTTGTTTGTTTGTTGCTTTTGTTGTGCTAGGGATTGAACCAGGACTTCATATATGCTAGTGCTCTACCACTAAGCCACACCCGAGCCCACTCAGTTCCATTTCTTAATACATATCTGTCCTTAAGCCATTAGCACATTACCTTGATTATGTGGTTTTTAAAAATTGTTTTTGGATGTGAGTTTTAGTATAAGGTTGTGAATTTCTACTTTGAATCTTCTGCTCAGTTTGAGGAATGTTACCATCTTAACAATGTTGTCTTCTAGTCTACAAATATTAGGCAGATTTAATTGAATTTTAATCAACATACTCATTTTCTCTTGTATCCTTTCTTGCTTTTGATAAATGATTTAAGTTCTAACCTAATGATCTCTATCATCTACATTCTGTATTTTAAAATGTGCACCTTTTCTTACTTCTTTCCAACATTATCTGTTCCTTCTTGGTTCTTTGGAATCTTATTCCTTTGATTATTCACTGTAATAATTCAATTTTAGTTCAGTTTTTCTTCTACACTGATTCCTTTGCCTTCAGCTTTGTCTCCTTTTCTTTAACAATGTATTCTTGAATGGATTACTTTATTATTTCTCATCTCATTTCTCATTCCATTTCTTCCAAACTTCCTGAATAAGTATTCTCCTCTCCAGACTTCTACTGTATTAATTATTTGGTGTGCAAGTTCCTTAACTTTTCTGGGCTTCAGTATTTCTTTAATGTGAATTAGTCTAGATTAATTGGTAAAGCTTTCTAACCTCTAACCTCTGGACCCTTGGAATGTTTCCTTGGAGTCCCAGTATATCAAAGTGAGCTACTCTGCAACTGAATTTGCTTAATAAGCATTGAACCTTTTGCCATATCAGCAGCAGTGCATGGCAGCCTCTATGGAACCTGTAAGAGCACAATTTGAAAGCCACCGGAAAGTCTCTTTTTCCCTAAAATTTGGTAACTCTGTAGCAGTTACAGAAGTTACAACCTTGTAAGTTTTAACTATTTTGTCCCATTGTCCCAGATAAGAAATACATATAGAGGCTGGAGTTGTGGCTCAGTGGTAGAATGCTTGCCTAGCATGCATGAGGCACTTGGTTCGATTCTCAGCACCACATATAAGCAATTAAATAAATAAAGGTCATTCAATGACTAATAAAAATTTTAAAAAAGAAACACATATAAAACCTTAAATATAGTATGTAATATGTAATTCCATAATAACAATAATAATTATAAAATTATGTTAATTAACAGACAACATACAAACTCAGATTATGAATTACAACCTATTTTAATGCACCTGTGTTGATTTTGTTGAAATAGGCATAGAATTGAAAACTTGGGACTTACCAGGTTATATAATTTACTTGTTGCCGAATTAAATTCTATTCTTAGGCACCATTTCTCCTGGACATCAAACAGTATCTAAAAACAGTTAGCAGCTCTGTTATTCTTCCAGAAATTTTCTTTCTGTGGAATTTTAACTTCAGGTGCTATTTCACTTAGATTCCTAACATTTCCAAAAAGCTTTTCCAAATCATAACAACTCATAATAACATTTTTCTCACTGGTAATTCACTGTAGTAATCATTTGTTTGGCACCTAAAGATAACAGAAGGTATTTTTGAGCTACCTAAATATAATTTAAGTCTAAGGAAGCATAATATGGTAAAAAATAGAAATGTATGAAATAATTATTGAGTTGTAAGTAATAAGTGCCGTAGGAGTTGTTTTAATGGAGTTCTGTGGAAATTCAGGAAGAAGGAGCAAAGTATCCCATAGGAGATTGATTTGGTCTCATTGGGAGGGTGATGTCTGAACACTTAGTGGGCATTCCTGACTGAAGGAGCAGCATGGATCAAGGTGAAAGTAGGAAGTGTGACAATTCACAATAGCTAGACTATAGAACCAATTTAGATGCCCTTCAATAGATGAATGGGTTAAAAAAATGTGGCATTTATACACAATGGAGTATTACTCAGCACTAAAAAATGACAAAATCATGGAATTTGCAGGGAAATGGATGGCATTAGAGCAGATTATGCTAAGTGAAGCTAGCCAATCCCTAAAAAACAAATGTCAAATGTCTTCTTTGATATAAAGAGAGCAACTGAAAACAGAGCAGGGAGGAAGAGCATGAGAAAAAGATTAACATTAAACAGGGACGAGAGGTGGGAGGGAAAGGGAGAGAGAAGGGAAATTGCATGGAAATGGAAGGAGACCCTCATTGTTATACAAAATTACATATAAGAGGATGTGAGGGGAAAGGGAAAAAAATCAAGGGAGAGAAATGAATTACAGTAGATGGGGTAGAGAGAGAAGATGGGAGGGGAGGGGAGGGGAGGGGGGATAGTAGAGGATAGGAAAGATAGCAGAATACAACAGTCACTAGTATGGCAATATGTAAAAAAGTGGATGTGTAACCGATGTGATTCTGCAATCTGTAAAAATGGGAGTTCATAACCCACTTGAATCAAATGTATGAAATATGATATGTCAAGAGCTTTGTAATGTTTTGAACAACCAATAAAAAAAAAGAAAGAAAGTAGGAAGTGTGAGATGGTAGATATTTTGACTGAAGGACAAAGTTAAGAAGGGAAACAGGGTAATGTAAAAGTTGTAAAAGTAAACCAGAGCTTGATATAGTTTTATGTGTTGTCATTTTATAATATGTGTATCGTGTTTTTCCAATTATTCTATAAACTCTTGGAAAACAAGTAGCATGTCTGATATTTTTAATGTCCCACAGCAGGGCTGTGGGTAAAGGAGCAGTATTCAGTCAAATTTTATTAAGCATATGATAGGTAGAAACAGCAGTTTCCCGAACAAGTATTATACAAGGTAACTTATTGTTTATTTATTAGACTTCAGTTTTATCAGCAAAAACTATTTATAATGAAGGGAAGGGAGAAGAGATGGGAATAGGAAAGATAGTAGAATGCATTGGACATAATTTTCCTATAAGTTCATATGTGAATACATGACCAGTGTAATTCCTCTACATCATGTACAACCACAAGAATGGAAAGTTATGCTTCATGTGTGTATAATATGTCAAAATACATTCTACTGTCACGTATAACTAAAAAGAACAAACATTATAGCGTTTTTTAAAAATTTTTATCAGTAAAAACTATAGAACTCCATAGTAATGGTATCTTATAGCTTAAAAGTTCTTAAGGAATTAAGGGATGGGGATAGAGCAGTTGTATGTATAATTAACTGTACTCAATTTATAATTCATCCCCAGATGACAAGAAATGCTGGTTTTAGTTGAGAAAAAGAATAAATATAGCCAGGCATGGTGGCACATGCCTATAATCCCAGTGACTTGGAGGCTAAAGCAGGACAATCACTATCTCAAGTTCAGTTCAAGTCCTACCTCAATATAGTGAAAATAGTGAAATCCTGTCTCAATATTTTAAAAATATAAAAAATTAAAAAAAGTTGGGGAATGTAGCTCAGTGGTAAAGCACCTCTGGGTTCAATCCCCAGTACCTACCTTCCCGCCAAAAAGAATCAGTATAAACAGACCTTACTTTTGGGGCTGAGGCCGTAGCTCAGTGGTAAAGTGCTTGCTTCGCATGTGTGAGGCACTGGGTTCCATCCTCAGCACCACATAAAAATAAATAAAGATACTGTATGTTCATCTACAACTAAATAAATATTTAAAAAAATAAAAAACAAACCTTACTTTTGAAATTTGGTCTCTAAGCTTGTTTTATGTCTTAATGTTTTTTAAATTTTTTTATAGTTGTCAATAGATTTTATTTTATTTATTTATACGCGATGCTGAGAATCAAACCCAGTGCCTCACTCACACATACTAGGCAAGCACTCTACCACTGAGCCACAGCCACAGCCACAGCCCTTACATTAGATTTTAAAGAGTATTTTCCCAGGGTTTATATTTTCATTTAACCACAAATGTTTCTAAAATAGATTAAGAATTAAGAAGCTGTACCTAAGAATGATATTAGACTCTGCATGAATAACATTTTTTAAAGTTCTAATATATTATTTTAAATGATTAAAAAGAAAGATAAGAAATTATCAACTACTCTGCTGAAAGAATGTCCATATTGCTATAAATTTCTTGTTCTCCAGGTCATTCTAGAGATTATGTTCTATGCACACATAACAGAAGGGAGGAAAATTGAGTATCCCTGCTTTCAGCTTTTAGAATAGGGAGCACTTTTTATCATTTGAAAAGAGTGAATTATCATAACTATCAAAGGATATTTAGAGTTTCTTATTGCAAAGTAATACATTATTTTACAATATTTGTTTTGTTTTAAACTTTCTATCATGTACTAGGTGAAAAACCATTTCGCTGTGATGAATGTGGTATGAGATTCATACAAAAATACCATATGGAAAGGCATAAGAGAACTCACAGTGGAGAAAAACCTTACCAGTGTGAATACTGTTTACAGGTAAGATAGATAGTTTGCAATTGTTCTATCCTTATTAAGTTATAAAATCTAAGAAATTAGAAAATGCTGTTTACTACTAAGACTATTTGAGGAACTTCTAAATTCTTATTGATAAGATTTATAATAGAAAATTGGCTCTGTTAATTTGTTTGGAATTGCTTATATTATGCTTATACTAATTGTTTTCTTTTTTCTCTTCTTTGTTTGACCAAAAACTCAAATACAACAACAAAAAACCCACTTCCAACCTCTGAATTCAACAGTATTTTTCCAGAACAGATCGTGTATTGAAACATAAACGTATGTGCCATGAAAATCATGACAAAAAACTAAACAGATGTGCCATCAAAGGTGGCCTTCTGACATCTGAAGAAGATTCTGGCTTTTCCACATCACCAAAAGATAATTCACTGCCAAAAAAGAAAAGGCAGAAAACTGAGAAGAAATCATCTGGTATGGACAAAGAGAGTTCTTTGGATAAATCTGACCTGAAGAAAGACAAAAATGATTACTTGCCTCTTTATTCTTCAAGTACTAAAGTTAAAGATGAGTATATGGTGGCAGAGTATGCAGTTGAAATGCCACATTCTTCAGTTGGGGGATCTCATTTAGAAGATGCATCAGGAGAAATACAC
Organism: Marmota monax; assembly: GCF_021218885.2. Taxonomy (NCBI): domain Eukaryota; kingdom Metazoa; phylum Chordata; class Mammalia; order Rodentia; family Sciuridae; genus Marmota; species Marmota monax. The sequence goes on along the minus strand of NW_026693473.1, from coordinate 6,219,641 downwards.
CCACCAAAGTTGGTTCTCAAAAAAATTAATAGTAAGAGAAGTCTGAAACAGCCACTGGAGCAAAATCAAACAATTTCACCTTTATCTACATATGAAGAGAGCAAAGTTTCAAAGTATGCATTTGAACTTGTGGATAAACAAGCTTTACTGGACTCAGAAGGCAATACTGACATTGATCAGGTTGATAACTTGCAAGAGGGACCCAGTAAACCTGTGCATAGTAGTACTAATTATGATGATGCCATGCAATTTTTGAAGAAAAAGCGGTATCTTCAAGCAGCAAGTAACAACAGCAGGGAGTATGCACTGAATGTGGGTACCATAGCGTCGCAGCCTTCTGTAACACAAGCAGCTGTGGCAAGTGTCATTGATGAAAGTACCACAGCATCCATATTAGATTCACAAGCACTGAATGTGGAGATTAAGAGTAATCATGACAAAAATGTTATTCCCGATGAGGTACTGCAGACTTTGTTGGATCATTATTCCCATAAAGCTAATGGACAGCATGAGATTTCCTTCAGTGTTGCAGACACTGAAGTGACTTCTAGCATATCAATAAATTCATCAGAAGTACCGGAAGTCACCCAGTCAGAGAATGTTGGATCAAGCTCCCAAGCATCCTCATCAGATAAAGCCAACATGTTGCAGGAATACTCAAAGTTTCTGCAGCAGGCTTTGGACAGAACTAGCCAAAATGATGCCTATTTGAATAGCCCGAGCCTTAACTTTGTGACTGATAACCAGACCCTTCCAAATCAGCCAGCATTCTCTTCCATAGACAAGCAAGTCTATGCAGCCATGCCCATCAATAGCTTTCGATCAGGAATGAATTCTCCACTAAGAACAACTCCAGATAAGTCCCACTTTGGACTAATAGTTGGTGATTCACAGCACTCATTTCCCTTTTCAGGTGATGAGACAAACCATGCTTCTGCCACATCAACACAGGACTTTTTGGATCAAGTGACTTCTCAGAAGAAAGCTGAGGCTCAGCCTGTCCACCAAGCTTACCAAATGAGCTCCTTTGAACAGCCTTTCCGTGCTCCATATCATGGATCCAGAGCTGGAATAGCTACTCAATTTAGCACTGCCAATGGACAGGTGAACCTTCGGGGACCAGGGACAAGTGCTGAATTTTCAGAATTTCCCTTGGTGAATGTAAATGATAACAGAGCTGGGATGACATCTTCACCAGATGCCACAACTGGCCAGACTTTTGGCTAAAAAAAAAAAAAAATGTAAATAATATTGGCACTTTAGAACAGATTAATCAAGAGTGGGGTTACTCTGTGTAAAATGGAGTGCTGTACAGATTTAAGAGCAATGCGTTATAACAAGTTAAGCTGATATGAATAGCAAGATAATCCCATAACTACGTTTTGTTTGGTTAGTCAGCATTCTTTGAACTGCCTTACATGTTGTCACCTTTATAGAAGCAATGCATATACTTGTTTTAGATCAGAAACTTGCTATTCCACCTACACCAAGTTAAAAAGGAAAAAAAAAAAAGACTTTCGCACAATTGTTTCCTAACTGATAACATTGTACATTCTTAGGAGATTAGTAATTGTGTGAAATTTACTCATACTGTTTCTAAGTTTTTCAGCATAGTCATTGCACTTCAGCAGGGAATCTGAGTATACTTTACAGACAGAGTGAACTTAAAGTTTAAATGTCAAGAGATTATGGCTTAAATACATTAGTTTGTCCTATAGGGGGAAAAAAGAAGAAAACCACCTTTCAAAAAGAATGATATGCCATATACCCTTGATTTTCATTTTGCATTATATTGACATGTGTTTTTTTTTTTTTAAGAAAAAAAGTAATAAAAATCTGATAGTCTAAGACTCCACTATTTAAAAGCCTAATTACTTTTAATATATGCATACTTTCAAAACTTTTACCAAAATACACAACTGTTGAAGCATTCACTTCTCTATGGAAGTATGCATATTGGTGTCAGTTTCTTTGTACAGTTGTACCTAGATATTTTTTTATGATTTTTTTTCATGTGCAAGTATCAAGGTTTTGAAGTTTTAGTAAAAAATATTCTGTAGATTACATTCCCAAGAACATAATGCTTACACAAAATGTATATTCCACATTTTAAATCTTAATTGTATTTTACTTTACATATACACTTCAGTTAACATAGAGCACTTAGAATCTATTTGGTATTTGATTTCTCAAAAGTGAAAAAATTAGAGTTTTAGGTTTGATATGGTTGTGTCATAATCATCTCATAATTGACAATTTTAATTTTGGGCAATAAAAGGAAATTGGGTTATCTTTGGAACTGTAAAACTTGGTTTAATCCTTCTCTTTCTAGACTCTTGGATTATTAAACAGTGTCCAGAGAAACAAGAAATGGGCTTTTTAATTGCTTATTTTATCTTGAGTTACTTTTTAATGAACACTGCTCATTACAGTTTTACAAACCAAAAGTGTTTACTAACTCCAGTAACTACAATTTCTTTTTCAGCTAGATGAGTGACCGGAAATTTTTTGTTGCATTTCAAAATCTAAATAAACTACAGACTTTATCCTTATACCATGAATGTTTTTTTTTTTTTAATACTTTGTCTTAAAATAATACAGCATGGTACAATAATAGTACTTTTATATATATATATATATACTTTTCTGAAGAATGATGGTTTAAGTTACACATTGGACAGGTCTGATTTTTGGAGCGTAACAGTCATATTGATGCTATCATCTTCTTTAATTTGTTCCAACTTTTTGGTTTTTGTATTTTAAATTTCCGCAATCTTTGTCACAATGCACGTACTGATATATAGCACCAGTGGTAACCTAAAATTAATATCTTTGGAAGAAGAAGCTGTTAATTTCCATTTTAACTTTTATATTGGTCCTGTAGGTCTACATTCTTTGTTTCAGTATAGAATATGTTATCCATTTAAATTATTTTTGTCTCTTATTTAATGTTATCCCAAGACTGTTCTCATAAAGAAAGGGAACAAAGAAATATCCCCTCCAACATTCTTCACTTATATTCATTTATTTTGAATATATTGGTGTTTTTATGTTAAGGAATATAAATTATGTTTAATGTGGTTTCCTCTACACTTTGGTTATTAAGCTTTGTTTGAAATACTAGTTTTCCCATTTGACAGCTTTCTTTGCTGCCAAAGTTTTCAATAATTTAGACTTCTTTGAAGTAAATATTTAAGTTCTGCCATTATTGACCTTAAGATTGATGTGTGTTGTGTTATGCATCACTTAATTGCAAGAAGAATTATTTCAGGTGAGATGTTAAAAATGGAACTGTGCTCATCCTATAGGCATTTTTCTTATAGTACTTTTGATGACAGTAGGCACTTATTTCCTGAGTTGATTTTTATTTTTTTAAGCCTGATCAAAAATGTGTTCCTTTGGGAACTTGATGCAGTTCTTGGTACTGTGTAAAATTTTTTGTTTGTTTTAACATCACCAGCACAGTTTTAAGAATGTGACTATTGCTGAGCAGTTTGGATAAGCTTAGGAAGGAAGGCCTTTTAAAATGGTAGTTATGCAAGCAGATTTTCAGGTGTTGCATTCCTGTCTTCAACACATTTCTTTAAATCTACAAAATGGCAGACTTTTCTACCAGGTTATAAGCATTTTTCAGATAACTGATAATTAGCCAGCATAACTTATTGACTTACCATTTAAGTACAGTCATCACTGTTTTACTGTGAAATTCTAAATGCCTACCAGACTTACCTTGTATTATCATCCTATGATAAACATCTGGACAGTTTGGGTTTCCCCATTTTGGTTCAGAAAATTGTTTAATTTCTATCTGGGCATTAATAGAGAAAATAAGTGGCCTTGTGTGCTGCTTTAGATTTGAAACATGGAGGATATGAGATATCCTTTGTAATTCATGTTTCTCATTTCGCTCAGTGAACAAATTGTTCTATAAAAACATGCTCTTTCACCCTTAAATCCTTGATCTCTGTGAGCGAGGTGTGCTTTTTTTTTCTCTTAGGTTCTACTTTTATGTTTGAGCATTGGAAACATCATATTAGATAAAGTAGTATCTTCAACATCTTCTAAAAGTGTCTTTTTTAACTTAAAATTTTATTGCACATATATTTCATTTGGTTTAGAATATTTGGGTGGCTCCTAAATTTTTTAGATCTACATTGCAAATGTGCTACTTGGTAAGGTAGAAATCCATCTTCTTAGCTCTGGCTGAAGATGCCAGCAATTGGGTCATTTTCTCTCTTGAGAGGCAGAAAAGGCCTTGTGCTCAGGGCAGGCTTTCATTTCCACAGATGCGAGACACTTGCAAAGTGCTATGAGGTTAGATCTTTTGCCACTTCTTTCACTTTATTAATTTGGGTATTTAAAGGGCTGTTTAAAATAAATAAATAAGTAAATGAATGAATAAATAAATAAAAGCCGGGAAACTTTAAAAGTAGGCATTATTGTAGTACTGCGTATCTTAGAACATTTTAAACTAGAACTCATTTTTTCACAGTATGTATTTACTTGAAGAAGCACTATTATAATCAATGAGAAATTTTTGAGTCTGCAATTTTAATTTAAACCTTTTCCGTTTCAAATTGCTTTATTTCAGGGAAATAATTTTCCAGTTGTTTTGCTATATTCTGCAAATAAAAACCATATGTTTCCTTTTTTTCACTTAAACTTTGGTAGGAAACAAACTAAAGCAGACAAACATTTCTTGTTATGTTTGTTGCTTTCTTTAATCCAAAATGGATAAAAAAGTAAAACCCTGTAAACATTATTTTATTTTTTTATGCAATACCATGCTGTAAATATGGTTCATCAAGTAAGGATGTACCTATGATTGAATCTTTAATTCTGCACAGTTAGAGTTTATATATAAATGTGTCTTGACAATCAAGGACTTTCATGTGAGTCTTCCTTTATGATGTTTATTAATGTTATGCATTCCATTTGTTTTGAAGTGAGTACCAATGTGCTAATTTGTATTGTCTGAAAGTATGTAATGTTTTTACAGCTTGTTTTTAAGAATCTGTAAATATGTACAAACAAATCACAGTACTGCTTTATGTTAGAAGGCATATGATGTTGTACTGTATGTAAGCAATAATACATAGCAGTGCTAACTTTACAAGTAGCATCAGGAAAGTTCTAAAAACATTTCAGAGTTATTATTATCCTTATTTCATTTAATGATGATTATCTTTAATCAGTTTTTATAAGCAAATTCCATTGTTCCTCCTTTTGGAACGTAACACTGTTTACACAGCATAATTGAAGTTGCAGAGGAGACAGGCTAAATCTGGCTTCATCTGTACTCACTTTCACTAAGCATTGAATGGCCTTACCACTCTTCTGCAAGATGGAGGAAGACCGCAAAACTTAGTGCCCATCACACTGAAGGAAGGGATGTGTTGTTGTTGTTGTTGTCGTTGTTGTTGTTTTTCCCTGCTTCTGTACTGCTACCTAACTTTGTGATTTGCTTTGGATTTTAATATTTGTTTCTGATATAGATTCAAGCCCGTAAGTTTTGAGGTGACTTCAGCTCCATTGTGAAATAGATAGTTCTCTTCATATTTCATAGCTACATTTCAATAATTCTAAACTTTCTACTTTGATTTTTAGATACTTATTTTTCAAGCTTGATTTCTCAGCTAATCAGATGACTTTATTCAACTTCAATACAAAGAAAGACAAACTTATTGTAGTTTGAAGTGAGTCAATATAATACTGTACAGAACAGCTAACTATTTGAACACACACATCACTGCTTTAGAAATAAAACCGCCAATTTATAAATGTATATGACCTACATTTTATAGGAGAAATGTTTTTAAATGCTAGTCATTTATATAATGTGCTTTGAAGGATTTGCTAGTCCACTTCTGTCACTTTTTAGTACACTGGTATCTTTTATATGTAATGTATGCTTTTTATTATTGTAGCAAAGCATTTCAGTAGAAAGAATTTTGCAACAATATGGGGGAAATTTTTCATTGTTGGATTTGAATTATACTGGATTTTATCTGTGTAGTCTTACTTGTCTTTATTTTAATGCTGTCTGGAAGGGAACTTGGTATCCAAATAAAGCAGGTAACCTCATTTTACTTCAAGGGCATACTGTGTAGTGCTGAATTTAATCTGGAAATCTGATGATTTTGAAAAGAAAACAAGTTTATAAAAATTGTACAGAAGAAATTAAATGTGTGATGGAAATCCTGATGGTGGAGCATTTGAATTTTCTGATACATAGTGTTATTTTCCTGGGATTCCCTACGCCTTCTTTGTATATCAGCTAATAAAAGAAAAACCCTGTCATTGAAACTGGTAGGATAATAGGCTATTCTGATTATACAGTATTATTTTTCCTATCCAATTTTCTGACCCTTTTCTCAATCACTGTAAAATTTTATTTTCTATTTCCTATTGATAATTAAACATGTACATAATATAGACGCTGTTGTGTAGAACTGAATGGATCTAGTTGCCAAGCTTGAATGGGTAACTAAGTGGAAATATTTGATGGATATTGAGAATTCATGAAATGCCAGAGCAAATTTATGAGGGAAGGGGGGGCATGGTATGACTTGGGAAAGTCACAGCAGATTGTTTCTTCAGCCCCCTAGGAAATCAGTGTGGAGGAATCAACTGCAAACTCAGATCAGATAAAAAGTGGCTCTTTCCTTATCCTCCCCCCAAAATATGAGCACTAAATTTCCAAATCTACTCAGGTGAAAATCGCTTTGCGATGAAACTTACCACATGGAAATTTTCACTGTTAAATAAGATATTTGTGATATTTTTAAATACAAACTTTTACATCAGTAGTCAGCAGCCTGATGATTGAAATTTAGTCAGAATATTTTAAAATATATTTTGTCCTCCATATTTAATTGTTTTTAAACAATTGGGAGGATTTTATGTTTAAATACATTTTTATCATCATTGTTAAAAAAAAAAAGTCTTGGTTGACCCCATATGATTGCCATGATTTGCTAAGTCTTTATAATACAGTGAAAGCTTGTTTCATGTGTAGTCATGGAACGTAGAAATGTTCTTTAAACTGACTTACTCATTAAGAGGTTTAATGAGTTTCACAGCTTTTGACACTGTTGTCATATAGTTAGTCTTGCCACTTAAGGAGTTTATAATAACATTTTATGTATTGTGATACTAAAGGAAGTTGTTTTGCTTTATTTTAAATTGAATTATTAGACTTACATTTCAAATTCTGCATTTTAAATGTGGACACTGGCTGTTTGAAAAATAAAATACAGAATACAGTTTTATGTCTAATTTTCTAGCTGATTTTTCACAGTTTTTTGAACCAAATAACTAGTGGTAAATATGCAAAAACCATGGTACATAGTTAATATTAAAAAAGGATGTCTGTGTGGAATTAACAGTTAACAGATTGGATAACAATTATCAGGGTCTTTACTGTAGCTTTTTGTGGAATGTTTTATTTATTAGTTGTCAAGTGCAAGAGTCAAATGTTACTGTCATTGAATATTTTAGACTTGAAATGTTTAATGTAGAGCAAACAGCATATGTTTTTTTTTTTCTTTACAGATAAGATTCTATTAATCACCATCAGTAGCATACATGGGATTTTTTTCCCCTTTGATTAGTGTAGATAATTTGTTTTCATTTATCTACCACTTTTGCCAGTACCTTATCTCATGACAGTGGGATGCATTGTAAGAAAGCTGTCAGCAGTCAGGAGTGCAGCCTGGGTCCATGGGACAAAGGTAAATTAATTGGCCCTTGCAGAGAGTCCTATGACCCCGGCTTATTAGCATGGTGCTGTAACCAATTGTACATAATAATACCACTGATAGTCTACTAATGCATTTCTTAGATCCCAGTTCTTGAATGATTCAAATTGGTGGGGTGAGGGGTGGGAAGAATACTCTACATGACACTTCTCCCACCTGAAGATTATACGAAAAATAAAATAAAATTGAAGTCACTTGAATTAATGTGTTGTCATTGAGTCTTACTTGACAAGTTATCACACAAAAAGAATATGAACAGTTTTCTAATTATATATTTGGATAGAGTTTTAATATTTTCTCAGAGTTATATCTGTTCTTTCCCTCTTTGGTGAATCTTATAAAATATTAGAATAAGTTACATCTGTATGATGAATAAAGAATGGGGGTGAATTTTTAAGTGAACTAAAATTTAAACTGTTTCTCATAAGTTTAGTTTTTCAAATGAAAAGGACATTTAGAATAAAACCTTTTACCCATACACTCATGCAGATGTGTAAAAGCTGGGATGAGAAATGTAATATTGTAAATAAGAATGACATTTTTCAAACAGAAAACTCAAATTTAAAAATGGTCTTGAATTGTAAAATAGAGAACATTTGAACCTTTGCGTATTTACCCATTTATGCAGGTAAAGTTTTAAAGTTGTGACCTTTATTTTCTCTAACTACTCCAGTTCTTAATAAGCTTCTAAAACTATGATACTCCTGTCAAGGTGGGAAAGGAAGCCAGAGAAGTGCATTACCCGTAATATCATGGAGTTTTCTATTGGTTTGAATTCCTACTTGCTGGGGCATAGAACTTTGACCCTGCATTTATTCAGCATTGATTACCTACTTAGTAGTAGGCATTGTACTAGATGCAAATAATAGATGGTTGAGGCTGCAGGCATTTGTGAGCATATGGAAGGCATTGATAGTGCTATCAGTTACAGGTTACAGTATTGTACTTGAGATTATTAAAGCAAACATTCATTGTGAAGATGTGTTGCGTTCTGTGCTGAATACATCTCATTCCTCAACAAATGGGTAGATACAGTTTTGTATTTCAGGATAGTTTACTAGGAAATACAATTTTAAAAAGGTGGTTCCAGAAGATGGAAAATAGAAGCAGGCCAATACAATGGAAATAGGGAATGTTGTCAGAAATTACCTCCTACTTAAAATACGAAGTTGGTGAATTAGATTCAAGCTTAGTCTATGGAAATGAAATAGATATGTTTCCAAAGAAACACCTATCACAGGAGTGGGAAATTAGTGCTCAATAGGGATTCTCAAGCCTGAGAGAGAAAAGAGAGGATCATTGTACTCCCCTGGGGTGTTGGGGTTGGTGCTGAAGGATGCTTTCCTGAAAAGTAGGGAAATTAACCACCAAAGCCTAATTAGTCATACTAGCACAGTCGATATTTTTAAGTCCCTTAAGTCAATACTAATGTGCAGTACTCCCAGACAACATGTATGGTGCTCCATCTCCTGGAAGGTGGTTAGGCCATTGTTTAAACCTCCAATAGGGTAGCTTTCCTTTGTTTATGGAGTTATAGCACCACTGCGTATGCAACTTGGCAGTGCAACTTGTGCTCTAGCATTTTTAATCCTTCTAGAACACAAGATAAAATGGCAGGAAGAGGACACAGCATTGGAAATAAAATTTAGACCTCACAGAAGGTTACTGGGTGAGGACAGTTGTGTGAATCTTACTGAGCTCTCATGTTTTTGGGTTTTGGTTGGGTTGGTTTGGTTGGTTTGATTTGTTTTGTTTGCCTTTTGACTTTTTCCTTTTTTTTTAAATTTAGCTTTTGGACTCTATGCTTGTGCCTTCAATACTTAAAACAACTATTTTCTGTTCCTCCATAAGGAAAGCACGCTTGAGCCTGTAGGACACATTTAGCACACACCGAACCATCATAGGCCCTGCTGACATGTTTTTTGGTTTTAAACAATCTCACAGCACGAACCCCTCGAAGTCTCTCTGGGCACACACCACATACAGATTTTGGTGCTTCCCCAAATTTCTTTGTATAAAGGTAAACAATTCTATTACCAGGGGTTTGAGACAGCCTGGTTTTGTTAGAGGCTGTATTGTAGGGAAGCCTGACAGTATGTCAAACACTAAACCATTCTGAGTGCCTCTAGACACCATCCCTGGAAGAGGACCCCTCGTGGTTTGAGAACAGTTGTGCACTCAGCATAGGGTGAGAAGAATATGCAGAGTCTAGTGATATGTGTGCAAAAAACATTTAGGAAACCAACTCCCAGGCAGCAAGGCCAGTGCGGCGTGGGACAGCTTAACATGAGCTATCTCTCGTTAAAAATTATTGTGGGAGGGCTGGGGATTGTAATCTACAGCCTACAGGGGCAAATAAGGAGCATTGAAGTGAGCAGGGGACTTTCAAATTGAAGATCTGCCTTGAGCATCTCTAACCCTTTTCAAGCCACTTGCCCTTTCTGAACCTCAATATTTTCCATCTGGGAAGGAGGATGATAAACTATCCAGGTTGCTGTGAATGTCTTAAAGTTAACAACTTGTAAAGCAGTAAACATTTTCTAGTTTAGAGTTTAAGTATCACCAAGGCAAAAGAGCAGAGTTGGACAAGTGTTGGAAACCTCGTTTAATATAAAGCACAGCAAGTACTACATTTCTGACTTACAGAAAATATTAAACTGACCTTTTGTAATCCAAAACCCAAAATGCTCCAAAATGAGAAACTTTGAGTGCTAACATGTTGCCACAACTGGAAAATTCCACGTGATCTCATGTGAGGGTTCCTGACAATAGACAGATACACTAAAAATGTATAAAGTTAACTTCAGGCTATGTGTATGAGGTATATATGAAACGAATTTCATATTTAGACTTGAGTCCCATTCCCAACATACCTTATTGCATTTATGAATATTTTAAAAATTTTGAAATACTTGGAACCCCAAGCATTTCAGATAACAAATATTCAACCTGTATTATCATTCAAAAGACTGAAGATAGGACAAAGTCAATGTGTCTGGATTTAATTAACCAGCAGAAAATAAGTAGTGATGTGGAAGTAATAGGAATTCTGTAAAAGAAAGAATAATTTGCATTTGCTAACAAATGGAGTACAGAGTATTTATCAAGTACATGCCCTAAACTTCAGGGACACAGATTCAAACAGTTCAAAGAAAAAGGAAGAAGAAGAAAAAAAAAAAAAGCTGAGTGTTGGTGCATGATTATAATTCCAGCTACTCAGGAAGCTGAAGCAGGGGGATTGCAAGCTCTAGGCCAACCTGGGTAACTTAGACCCTGTCTCAAAAATATAAAGGCCAGTGAATATAGCTCAGTGGTAGAGCACTTGCCTAGCATATGTGAGGCCCTGGATTCAGTCCCCAGTTCTGTCCCCCACAAACAAATATTCCATTATCAAAAACCTGGAAGGGTATGAAACATTCTGAAGAATCTTTATTTAACATTGCGGTATATCACAACCCATTAGAAACAAGGTAGAAATATCCTATAAGAATAATGCAATATATTGAAGTAATAGAAGTTCCCAGTTGCTCACTCCCAAGCTATTAGTCACTCATGAACTGGAATCTGCGGGACCGTAAGGCAAAAGTAAAATTATAGACAATGAAGTTAGAATATGGTAGCCAGCTTTACCTCCACAAGGAAGGCATAGCCTATCCTTGTAGAGGTGGTGGGTCTTCTCTTTTACTTTTTTTTTAATCTTACATTTATTTTCTATTTCTGTCCCTTCTTTGCCTGTTCCTGGTTTCATCTTCCTGAACAACTATATATGTGTGTTGCAGGTCTATACCAAACAAATGACTGACTGATGGAATGTGATGCCCTGCCTCTTGTGCAAGTTAGGTTTACCTAAGGGCTTCTGTTTTTTTGTTTTGTTTTGTTTTAGCATTAATGTTTTGGGGAAATTCGAAACTAATTGTTCATCAGGAGAAGATTGTGGGAACCCTGTATTAGTTTGTAAAACTTTTTAAACACATTTCCTTACACACAAGCATGTGTGAATAAGTGAATGAACAATGTTACAGGGCCTGGGAAGCACTATGAGTGCTGTTTGAAGGTATTAGAAATGATGGTGGATTTTCAGTGACGGGATGCTGCCAGGATCTGGTGGAGATGCTGGAATTCTGCCCTCAACCACAGGTACCACAGGCTTCTAACCAAAATTCCTAAAGGAGACACCCAAGAATCCAAGGTTAGTGGGAAACGAGTTCCCAAATCCTAGCATAGAAAGAAGCAGAGGATGTGACCAGGACTGAAGACTTCTAGAGCCATTTCTTGCCCTTGGCACCCTGTGGTTGACCAGAGCATCTCAATAGGTAAGACTAGACTAAAGGGTAGAATGGCCAGGACTCCAACAATGAACCAGTAGACTTCAGTCCTTTTCCCACCCCAGTTGCATAGGAACAAAGGAAGAAAGAAGGAAAATAAATGAACAAGTTCACATGTGTGGCCAATGAATAAAAAATGGCCTTGCTCACTGCTGGATTTGGTTCAATAAATATTTTATGATCTGATCAATCAGATTGTCAACTCATGGGAGGGCCAGCCTGACTGCTTTCAGCTCTTGGTACTTCTAGATATTCCCCTTCCCCACAAATGCATTGTTTTCTCTCTACCCTCTACTAAAACCTCATCCACCCACCCATCCTTTGATTTCAGCCCTAACGTCACTTCCTCAGAAAAGCATACCCTGGTTTTCTTGATTAGGTAATTTCAATCACTGGAGTCTCCAACCAGCCCACATAGTTTCCCTGGCATAGATATCTGTCTGAGATGCTGTGCTTATCAGTGCAAGAATTTGATGGGTACCTGTCTTCCCTGCCAATCCAGAACACTCTCGCTCCCCATTGTGCTTTCCATGTTGGCCACAGTGCTCCGGTGGATGTGGAGCTGACAGAGGGCCCAGGCAATACAAGTGTGCAAGAGGGCTTATAGATCCCATAGAAGAAGCAGTTTTAGAGACTGTCTGGGTAACAGCAGGCAGCCCAGAAAACTGGTCATGTGATTTTCCGAATGGGAGGAAGTATAATGGGCTCTGAAAACAACAACTGATCTCGATTTCAATCCCCGGCAAAATTCTAGAATGTCCATATAACAACTCTGCCAGGCAGGCCTGGCAGGTCTTATCATTAACTCCACGTGACAAATAAGGAAACTGAGCTTTGAACACATTAAAGAACTTGGGCAAGGTCACACAGTGAAAGAGAACCAGGACTCAAATTCAGACCTGACTACTCACACCTACACTTTTGAAGCACTGTCACGGTGGCTCCTGTACACAATATTTAAGTAAACAGTGAATGCTAATTATACTGCTGTCACAGTCCAGTAAGGCCACCACTGTCCTCACAAAGCAAACTGCACTCTGCTTCTTAGGCTTTCACCCTGCATCAAATGTTTTCTCATGCTCCCGCCAGGTCTTGGCCTGTGACAGGTACCAGGTGGCTGATACAGGGTGAATGGCTTTCTCTTGTCACAGGACAAATGTTAAGAATCAATAAACAGCTTAGATCCTGGAGGAAAAACCTGCTCTACAGGAGCTGGGGACACCCATGGCAGGATAGTGGTGGCCCCTCCTCTACTCAGCCCTACCCAGAGGAGCCAGAGCAGCACTCTGCTCTCCCTAGAGTCCCAACTCTACTTTTCTGGGACTCAGGAGCCCTCAGCCTTGCAAGAGGCTTGTGCTGCAGGTTTGCATCACTCCAGCTGCCAGGAATTCACATCAGCCCTTCTGACAGACTTCCCTACCAGGTCTGGGGTTCTTGAAGCACACTTCAAACTCCAGGAAGGAAGATAACCTTTTTCAGTTTTATTCCTTCCTAGGAGTAAAGAAGCTGCATTGTGTAGAGGAGAACTTGGTACTGGAACTAGACCAAGGTTCAAATACTGGCTCCACCTTCAGGGCCAGCTCAGCTTTCTGAGTGTGTGCAGATTGCTGTAATTTTTAAATAGGTAGGTGTACCCCTTGGAGATATGGCACAATGACCAATAAATATTTATCGTGTGGTAAACTACCTGTGCACTCTCAGGGACAGATTTTACACTCCTTCTTGCCATTAAAAATTGTAACTAGAGTAAGACCCCACAGCTTAGCAGGTGCTTTCCATCTCTCAAGTATTTTAGAAAGGGGAAAAAGCTATTGGGCTAGAAATCCCAATCTTGGCTTCATATTAGAAGTGTTGGAGGGCTTTAAAGAAAATGCTAATGCCTAAGCCTCACCCCAGACCAATTAAAACAGAAATTGGAATCTCTGAGGGTGGGTTTCTAAAACCACCTATAGGTGATTTTGAAGTATATCCAGGTATTGTAAAATGCACACCTGATCCCCATCTTGTGGCACTGGGACTCTGGTTCTGAGGTTTAGGCTGCAAAGACATATTTTTGTGTACATACATACCTACATCATGATTTAACGCTTCCAACCTGCTTTCACATTTCTATACTTCTTGACTCTCTCCAAGCTCTGGTACCTCCCCAGAGATCACTTTCTAAAAAATGAAGTCAACTTTAAGACATGATTTCTTCACCATTCTTCATTCTTCTAAGAAGGCAATTCTCAGTACCAACCACTGGAAGGAAGAAGAAGGAGGATCCGTCTGCAGTTGAGCCGGGTAAGATCCATACAACAGCCTCACTGTTGTGTCCTTTAACTTGAGCTTGGGTTGTTACTGAATAGGAAAAAAAAAAGTAAGTTTAATAACAATTATTATTTTATTTTATGTAACTGGGCTGCAATACCAGTGAATTCAAGCAGTGAAACGAATAAGAATATTTTAAAAGAAGACAAAACATTTTTACCTTGGTCAGATGTATTCTACATTCTCTATTGCTGCATAACAAATTACCCAAAAACTTAGTGGCTTAAAGCAACCATAATAATTTATTCTCCCATAGCTTGTGTGGATCAGGAATTCAGGCAGAGTTCAGCAAGCATAGCTTGTCCTTGATATACAATGTCTAGGACCTCAGCTGGGGGCTGGATTCATCTGAAGAATATTTCTCTCATAAATCTGATGGGTTATACTGGCTATTGATTGGAATACCCACATCTGGCCTTTTTATGTGGCCTGGGCTTCCTTACAACATGGTGGCTAAATGAAGAGTAAGTACTCAATAGTGAGGAAGCCTATCGCTGTTGAATTATGAATTCAACATTGAATTCATAATTCCTACTATGAATTCCCATTCCTACTATATCAGTTGAGGTACTTTAAAAGGTCCACTCAGGCTCAATAAGCGTGAACGTGGACCTGTCTCCTTTGGAAGGAATCTTAACCTCATATTGAAAGAAAAGCATATGGGCTAGATATATTAGTACAGCCTACTTTGAAAAATACAATTTTCTCTACGTTGTCTACTTATTTTTGCCCAGATTCCAAAGTAACATGCTCATTGTAGGAAAAAATTCAATAGAAGCCCAGAATTTTTATACAAGAATGGTTTCCTCTCCTACTTTACTCTCTTAATCCCATTCCCTGGATATAAAAACTGCTAGCATATTCAATGCAAACTATATACATATATAAGTACATAAATGATGCACCATATACATGATTCTGTAACTTGCTATTTTTATTCAATATTAAATCATGATTTTTTTTAGTGGTGCTGGGGATTGAACCCAGGGCCTTATGTGGTGTGTGAGGCAAACACTCTACCAACTGAGCTATGTCCCCAGCCCTATCATGAGCAACTTTATGTTAGTACAAATAAAATTACCTAATTCTCTAATGCTGGCTGTCCTTATATGATTATACCATATGTACTTATTCAGTCTTCTATTGATGGATTTTTAATTGTTCTTATTTTTTTCAACTCTTAAAAATTAATGATGTAATGAACATCCTTCTATTAGTTCATGTAGGGTAGTGTCTTTTTTAATATTTATTTTTTAGTTGTAGTTGGACACAATACCTTTATTTTATTTATTTTTATGTGGTACTGAGGATGGAACCCAGGGCCTTGCACCTGCTAGGTGAGTGCTCTACCGCTGAGCCACAACCTCAGCCCTAGGGTAGTATCTTAAAAATGGAAATGTTCTCTTGTAAGGACATGCAAGATACTGTTTTTCAACACAAGAATATTTCTTTTAAGTTAGTGTCATTGTTATAAGGGAAATTGACATTAAGCAGGATATGCTTCTTGCTTTGCAAAATGAGTAGGTTTTATTGTTTTGTTTTGTTTGAAGTGCTAGGGATTGAAACAGGGTTGCTCCACTACTCAGCTTTTTATTTTTTTATTTTGAGACAAGGTCTCCCTAGGTTACCTAGGCTTATCTTGAACTTGTCATCCTCCTGCCTCAGGCTCCTGAGTTTCAGAATTTACAGGTGGGTGTAGGTGGCGCCTGGCAGGAGTAGATTTCTCTACTTAGCTTTGACACCAGGGGAAAGGAACAAACACATTTGTTCTGATGTTAAGAAGTTGCTTGTAAGCTTTGAAGGGAACTCGTTTATTTAGAAAATGAAAAGTGGTAGGAAGTAGGTGATTATGAAGAGGAGTGGTTTTCCTTTTCAATTTTTTTTTCACCAAGGCTTATGGGGATATAGCTTTACCACTGAGCTACATCCCTAGCCCTTTTTCTACTCTTTTAATACAAGCTAATATAGAATTGAATGTGGATTCTTAAAATTTCCTCTGATGCTTGGAGGCTTTTCAGAAGGTGACAGCAAATAAAAAAAAAAAAAAAAAAAAAAAAAACCAGCTTCAGGCAAAACAAAACAAAAACAAAAAACAAAACAAACGAAAAAATGTCATGTATAAGCCAAAAGTAAGAAAGGCCAGTCTACTGGCCATACAGATAAATATATGGATATATAGTAGATTCCCCAAGTATGTTATCCTGTCTGCCCATCCATTCTTTGATCACAGATGAGTATTCTAATTTATTCTGTTTTTTTTCCTCTTGGGTTATTAAAAACTTCTTTACTGGAAATGAACCTTGAGGATATTATACAATGCAGTAAGCCAGACACAGAAGGACAAATGCAGCATGATTCCACTTATGTGAAATATCTAAAATAGGCAAATAAAAAGAGGCAGAAAATTAGAGGCCACCTTAGGTGGGAGTTAGAGGAAATGGTATGTTATTGCTTAAGGAGTATGGAGTTTCTATTTGAGATGAGGAAAGTTTCTGGAAATAGATGATAGTTGCACAAAATTGTGAATGTGATTGTCACTGAATTGTACCCTTAAAAATGGAAGAAAATGGAAGAAAATGGCAACTTTTATGTAATATACCTCCACACATACAACCTCTTTGCTGGAGCAAAAAGAGAGGTTGAGGCTCTGTCAGTGTTCCCGTAGCTTTGCCTTCCCTTTTGTTTTTAAAAGAACAACCTCTATTTTTAGGGATTTCACACAAAGGCCTATGTGGGTGTGGGAAGTGCTCCCAGCTGCCCTCCTGTTTCTCAGAAGCCTACAAGGAAGCCTAGCAAGTTATTCAAGGTTTAGGAAATATACCAGATTGGAAATGGAGATAATTTAATCTCTCTGTATGTTAATTTGTTTTCTTCTGCAATCTGAGGCGGAGGAAACCTTATTTCACCCCTAGTTAAGGTGTTTCTGGGTCTTGCGGTAGGTGATGAGGGGAATTTCCCCACACCTCAGCATGCCCCCAGGCAATTTCCTAGCAAAGAAGTTCCACTCCCTGCGAGGTTGGGACCCCTGGAGCGCAGGGTCTCAGTCTCCTGTCCTGATGCTTCTGCCTCTAGAGCGTGGGCTTCCCCTGCTGCGGTCTCCCGCACACGCTTGCGGTGGTCCCCAGCATTCCCTGAGTCTGGAGTCTCAGTCCCCTAGTCCCAGGGAGGGGCATCAGCTGGGTGCACTGCACTAGTGGCTGCTCAGGTGCAGTCTGTAGCCTGGCGCACCTTCCGCACCCCACCCCGCGGCCGCCAGGTAAAGGTTCCTGTCTCCTCCTCCCAGGTCCGCGAAAGCCCTGCCCCGGGCCAGGGGGAGCTGTGCCGCTGACTCTAGGGGGAGGAGAGGGAAGTCTCTGTAGCTCCCTCCCTCCACCTAGACCCAGAGTCAGAGGTGCTGGGTGATTGAGTGCCCGAAACTGGGAGGGAACCACTTCACCAGCCCGACAGCTGGGACCCGAGTGGCCAAAACCCCGTCAGCCACGTGGCGACGGGGCGGGGCTGGGGCGGGCACAGCGCCGGGAGCTTGCGACCCGGGAACAGGTGAGAGCGGTGGGACCAGTGGGGGGAGTGAGAAGATGGTCTCGAGGACAGTGCCTCTTCCCAGGAGGAGCCCTGATCCTCAGCAAGAGTCCAGGCGTGGGGTCTCCTAGGTCCCCCGGCCCAGGGAGACGCTCTCCTCCCACTGCCAGCCCGGTCCCTCAGACACAAGCTGGGTGCCCAGTCCTGCCTCAGCGATCCTGAGAGCCTGGGGTGAGGGTCGCACCCCAGGGCGGTCTGAGACGCGGGTCAGGGCTGTGCTCAGTGAACCAGCTGGGGTGGGGAAGGGTGGACGTTAGACGGTGTCATTGCCCCTAGGCTGCTGGACGTGAGAGCACCCAGGCAGCAGGGTCTATGTGGCGTGGAGCTGACCGAGCACCCTACC
The DNA here is from genome assembly GCF_021218885.2 of Marmota monax. NCBI lineage: Eukaryota > Metazoa > Chordata > Mammalia > Rodentia > Sciuridae > Marmota > Marmota monax. The sequence continues at coordinate 6,201,324 of NW_026693473.1, read as the reverse complement.
CATCTTCCTGCTTTTGGAAGACCTCAGCCCACCAAGTCCCCTCAGTCTCCCCAGATTTTGCTGGGCGAACACTGTCCACCCCCCCCCCCCCCCCCCCCCGGCTCTTTGCATCTGAATATCCCTCTGTGCCCATTCCCTCCCTCACTATCCATGGCGACTATCACTGGTCATATTCTTCCCATAGTATAGAGAGCACCTTCTCTCACTCTCTCTTTTCCTCCATCCTCCAAAATACCATGAGGGGATAAGGTCTCTACCCCAAGGAAAGCCAGGCCTGGTGCCAAGGGAAGACTCTTCTGGTGGATGAGTACTATGCTCTTACAAGGATGCTCAGAAATCTTTTTCTGGCGGTTGGCTTCATTGCCATACCCCATTCTTGTCCTGCTTCAGTCTCCCTAGACAGTCTCCTAATCTTCCCTCCCCCACGCTGATCTTGGTCCAGTCCACAAGCACTTACCACATGCTCCAGTTCAAGGGATCTCATGGTACCCTTGCCCTGGACACAGGGCTCCTAAGGCACATACATACCCAGGAGGATGAGGGAGGAGTGTAAACTGGGTCCTCAAGGGCTGGGCAGCTAGCTCTGACCCCCACATATTGAAGGAGCTCAGAAAAGAAGGCAAGCTGGGGCACTGTGGCTTTAGAATAACAGCTTTTGAGCATAGGTGGGCTCTGGAGCATGGGGAGGATCTATGTGGGTAGCAAAGAGGCCATTGGAAGGAATCTCCAGAGCTACAATAAGTCTTTTCTGCACTCAGGGCCTTGCCCTGTATGGAGGACAGATGGACAATAAGGAGGCAGGGAAGGAGGAGCTAGCATGATTGTTGATGGTGTTTACTTTCCACAGGGATCTCCCCACCCAAAGCACCAGGATCTCATTTCCAGAAGAATGGCCCAGATGTCTTCAGTGCAGGAACTCTTCCATGAGGCAGCCCAGCAGGTAGGTTAGTAGGTATGTGGCTGGTGATGGAGCTGCCAGAGGCCTGTGAGCCAGGGGTCACCAGCCAGCCAGCGGAATGGGAACATGACAGTGTCTCAGAAATTAAAAGCAGTTGTCTCAGAAATTCATTTTGTCATTCAGTTTAATTGAGAAAACCTCATAGACAACTCTTCAATGTCTATGTGCAGAAAATCTTCTTTGGTATTATTTGTAATGGATTTTGAATCTTGCACCCCTGCTCCCCATCTTGGGAGACTTCCATGAACAAAGTGAGAACCTCAGAAAATATGAATTCCTTGTAAAGTTCTCATTACAAGAAAACCTCATAGGTACTGAAGTCAAATGGATTTCTGGATTGTCTAATGTCTACTGGATTTTTTCCCTTCATCTTTTTTCTGTTGATTATTATTTATAGTAAATATTCCACATGTGGATATGCAGTTGAAGTGGCTCTCCCCAGAAATAGTTGATTTCTTTTTTCTTTTGGTACCGAGGATTGAACTCAGGGGCACTCAACCACTAAGCCACATCCCCAGCCCTTTTTGTAGACAGGATTTGAGACAGGATCTCACGGAGTTACTTAGTGCCTCACTGTTGCTGAGGCTGGCTTTGAACTCGAGATCCTCCTGTCTCAGCCTCCTGAGTCACTGGAGTTACCCAGGCATATGCCATTGCACCTGGCAATAGTTGATTTTTAAAGGAATGCCCTGGCACTGGGGGATGGGAGGAAGGAGAAAGAAATGAAAAAGTTAGGTATTTATCAGGCAACTACTTACACCCAGGATCTCTGCCATCCACAGTCACTCAAGTTTTCATTGTCTCTTGGATTTCTCTCATGCTTTGTGAAAAGAGGCAAGAGGACTTTTCAGCATTCTGACAGGGGGAATAAGCCCCCTAAGAGGGGAAAGAACTAACCAAGTCCTCACACAACAGTAAGAGAGCAGGATCCAGATGCACCCTGAGCCAAAGGGCAGGGGATGGTGAGGAAGGTGGGACTCAGGCTTGGTGGGAGGATGGTAACCCTCTATTCATAGGCACATGTGAAAAAAATATAGCATGTGGTTGGCAGGCAATAAGAGCTCAGTAAAAACTACTGCTGCCTTCCCCTGGGTCTAGGGCATGTTCCTGCACTCCCAGCTCTTAGCTCTTAGCAACTTGCCTCCAGCCCAGAAATATTCAAGCTGCTTAGAAATGAGTGGTAATTTGGGCTTGTTTCTCAATGATACTTCATTACCCTTGCCCAGAGCTGTTCACTCCAGGTGAAAGGCCCAGGACTATGCTCTTGGTGTGCTTGAGGACTCTCAGTTTGATTTGTTAAGGGTTTTATATTTCTTTAGTTTGACTGATCTCTCATATACTTCCCCTGTGTTTTCTTTGGATATGTAAAACTGTATGTGAGTCTTATAATTATAAATTTATTTATGGACTACTTTTAGTCGGCACTTTGTCAAGCATGAAAAAGAACCCCAAATGGAAAATGTGAGGTCCAGGAATTCCAAAAAGAGAATCAAAGCAGACATTCTGGGTTTTTCTCTGTGAGAAGAATCTGTTCTCTCATCCTTTCCCCTGTTGGAGACCTTCAGTGGCTCCCCATGTCCACTATCATGAGTTCGTTTAGCTTAAACCCTGTGTGGTCTTACCCTGGTAGGTTTCCAGTATCTTCCACTCTATGTCCTCACTTTCAGGCAAACCACACCATTCCCCAGTGCTTGTATCTTCCCTGGGCTTTGCTGATAATTCTCACTTGACTGAGTTGTCATTAGAACCCTCCCAGTATCTGTGGCAATGCCTGGCATTTAAGTGACAATGAACGTCCATTGATTAACAGTGCAATTTCAGTTGTTTTACATGCCCTATCACAATGTTGTCTTTAAAAAAAAATATTTATTTTTTAGTTGTAGTTGGACACAATACCTTTATTTTATTTATTTTTATGTGGTGCTGAGGATCAAACCCAGGGTCACATGCTAGGTGAGCGCTCTACCGCTGAGCCACAACCCCAGCCCAGAATGTTGTCTTTTAAAATGTGATGGACACTAAGGCTTATATCAGCTCCTTCTTCCTCAATATCTAAACACTGAGAGGTTGAACAGTGTTTAATGTCCAGAGTCAAGACTTTTGACCTATACTGTCTAGACACATTGAAACCTACTCCTTTTTCTCTCTCCTGCATTGTCTAGGATACCACATCTTCTCTGGATTATTCATACCCTCTTTCTTTCTCCACATTGCTACTAAGTGACTCTTTCCTGAAGTCTCAGTCTGTACATTTGTCTCCTCTGGTTAGACCCCTTCAGTGGCTTCTCATTGCCTTTAGAATATAGTTCAGACTCCTTGTCTTGACCCCCAAGGCCCTCCATGATCTGACTAATCTGTCCTGTTCCTGTGGGATCCTGTGTCACTGCCTGTGTGGCATGGAAATGAGCTGTTTCTTTCTTATCTTCCTCAAGTCTATGAACTCCACAAGATCAGGAACATATCTTTTTTTTTTTTTAATGTGGTGCTTAGGATTGAACCCAGTACTTCACACATGCTAAGCAAGCACTGTATCACTGAGCTACAGCCCCAGCCCCAGCCCCAGGGACACATCTTATTCATGTCACATCCCAATACCTGCCATAGTGCTCAGTGCAGAGAAGATGCTCATCAGTGCTGGACCTACTGAGTCCTAGTTGGACTCTTCCAACTAGAAGTTAGAGAAGCTGTCATTTGCATTAAGGAAATGGAACATATGGCAGATTTGGGAAACACATCCCAGAGGGTAAGGAAATGATAATTGCTGCCAGTTACTGGGTACCTTTTGTGGTCAGAACACTTAATATGCATTACCTTAATTAATCTTCACAATATTATTCTGGAGGAGACATGGTTAGTTTTGTTTTATAGATGAAGGACTAAAGCACTTTGAAAGCAGGCATATTTGATGCCCAGGCACAATTTTTTATCTTTTCTGCCTGTTCCAGTTGTATAAGCAAAGCTACCCAGATGGTAAATCAAGGGCCTTTGTTGGGGGAACAGGGAATAGGCTGGGTGGCTAGTGCATTTGGATCTGAACTCTGGGATTGGCTGGCCCTCAAGAACTTTCCTGTGAACCTTTTTAAACCCTTACTCCAGTATTGGCGGGGTCAGAAATTCTGCTAAGAGCTTTGTGGCCTGTGGAACACGGGGTTAAGTAGGCATGCCCAGTGAGAAGACAGGCTAGTGGTGTCAAGACAAACTTTTGATCTTGACCTATATTTCTCTTGGTCATTGTGACTAGAAGGTTGCTCATAGGTTGTGAGTTAGGTAGAGAAGTAGATGTATGATTTGTTGGTTTGGCTTTAATCATTTTAGGATCAGATAGGGTAGCTGTGTATATGTATATTGGTCAGTCATAAGTGCACCCCTTACAGAAAGGCAGTAGTTAGATCTAGGGGTTGATGATGTGGTGGTCAAGAGTACATGTGTCACCTGGGTTCAAGTATTGGCTTTAACACTTTGTGACCTTGGACCAGTTACTTACCTCATTAAGCCTCCATTTCCTCACCTATAAAATGGCTACATTTAAATGAAAAAGAATCAAGGAGATAATTCCTGCAAATATTTAGTATAGTGATTGGTTCATAGCATTCAATAAATGTCGGCCAATAATAAAATTAAAGTGGGGAATAGAATCCAAAGAGTAGTGTATAAATTATCAAAAGGATCCGCTGGCAAATAAACACATGACTCAGCACAACAAAGTCAGGAGAAGACTTAAGGCAGAAGTCTCAAATCTAGAATGACATCATGGAATGTGGGGGTATGGGAGGAGGTGCTTCCCTGTGTCTGAGGCCTGCATGAGTCCCAGGGTATGACCCACCTGCCCCTTGTCTCCCAGCACTGTCTGATGTCCTGCTCTTTCTCTTCTCTGTCCTTTCCTCCTTTGGTCTCTCTTTTTAACTTCTCAAATTTTCATACCTAAATTAACTTGGCATAGTAACAGAGTCTGGCCAAGTTTGGGTTAGGCCAAGAGGTAGAGAGGTACTCAGAGATCCTCTAGCCTAGTCTCCTTGTTTAGAGAGTTAGGAAACAAGCCAGAGATATTGAATGACTTGTGCAAAGACACATGCAAGGAGTGACAGTTGGGCTGGAACCTAGGCTACTGACCCAAATACAGCTCTGGGTTGATCCAGTCTTCAGGTTATAATTTTGAGCATTGATGCTAGGTTTTGCCATCTCAAATTGCTCTTATTTCAGAATCCTGTTTAGCCAGTGTACTCTTCAGAACTGACTTGTATTTTTACTAGGCATTTTTTCCCCATAGCTTTAAGGTAAAATTGAAGTACAATAAAATGCACATATTTGAAGTATACAGTTTGATAAGTTTTGACATGTATATAGCCAATACAATCAATATAAAAAGCGTTTTCATTACTTTTTAAAATTTGAAATTATGCAGACTGTTTCCTGCATGATTTAGTACATTAGAAATTAATCACTTTAAGATATATAGAACCCCACCTCCACATGTCAACTATTTCAAAATTAAATGGCACACTTATAAATATCTCAGAGGTCAAGGAAGAAAGCATAAGAAAAGTAAATAAAAGTGCTTTTGAACTAAGTGAAATAAAAGCTTAAAATATCAGGATCTCTGGGATGGAACAGTACTCAGATGACCATTTATAACTTAAAGTACTTGTCTGAGACAGAAACTAGAATAACAAATTATTTTCAAATGAAGTAGTAGGAAGGAAAAAATGAGAGTAGGAGCAGAAATATATGAAATAGAAAAGAAAGACTATAGCTAAAATTTAATAAAACATAAGCAAGTCTAATCAAGAAAAAGCAAGAGCACAAAAATTAACAGCAGTGGAAATGGAGCTATCAAAATAACCCTACAGATGCTAAAAATATTCTAAGGTAATATTACAATTGTATGCCAACATATGTGATAGCTTACATAACAAGGTCTATATTAGAGAAGGATCTGTGTGCTACTGAGAAGAAAGTGTATTCAGTCATTGATGGATGAAATATTCCATATATGTCTGTTAAGTCTAAATTATCAATTATATTTTTTACTTAAATAGCTTTATTTAGTTTTTGTTTAGAGGAACTATCCAGTGGTGACAGAGGCATGTTAAAGTTACCCCGTATTATTGAGTTGTGATCTATTTGATTCTTGAAATGGAGAAGGGTGTGTTTGATGTACATAGATGCTCCATTGTTTGGAGCATAAATATTTACAATTGTTACATCTTATTGATGTATAATTCCCTTAAGCAATACGAAATGTCCTTCTTTGTCCCTTCTGATTAACTTTGACTTGAAGTCCACTTTATCTGATATGAGGATAGAAACCCCTGCTTGTTTATGAGATCCACGTGGGTGATGGTTTTTCCCATCTTTTCACTTTCAGTCTGTGGTTGTCTTTGCCTATGAGGTGAATTTCTTGGAGACAGTGTATTGTTGGGTCTTGTTTTTTAACTCAGTCAGCCAGTCTGTGTCTTTTGATTGATGAGTTTAGGTACTTGGCATTTTTTAAAGACTGTTTTAACATCTTTAAAAAGCCATACTATGCATAGCATATGGAAGACCCTGAGGTCCACCCCAGTGCCACAAAACAAAAGCAAAAACAAACTCTACACATGTGTAAAGTAAGCATGGGCATCCCATGTTATGCAATGGCATATTTATTAGTATGTACAGAAATGAATGCAACTGAGGTGAAAGGAAAAGGGAACTTTGGACAAAATAGTCTTACTAGCCCCTCCTTTTACAGACAAGGAAACCTTGGTCTAGATGATTGGGTAGGAAAATAAGGCTCTTGTCTTAGGTTCTGGGGAACCATGAACCCCCTTGCCTTCTTGGTTTTTGGAGAACAAGAAACTTACACAATTTTTAGGACTCTTTAGTAAAAACGATAAAATTACAAATACAAAATTAGATATAATCTCTGGAAGGCATCCAGTGCAAGTGAAGGATCTAAACTATTAGTGTCAACATAAAATCCATCTCTGGAAAATGGACAAAACCCCATATAAATAACTTAGCAGATGCTCATTTTCTGAAAATATTCCTTAATTCTGCAAATTAAAAATATCAAATATTCATTAAAAAAGATCAACATTGGCAATTTCTTATAGTCCAACCTAATATTATATAATAAAAATCTTGGGAAACTAGAAAAATAGAAAAGAAAATGGACAAAATTGATGTTTAGAGGTAGCAGAAGAAAAGAAGCATATGATCCTGGAGTCAGTGGGAGAGAAAAAATGACAGAATCTCAGGGCCAAGATGCATCTGAGGCATTTCACATGGATACTATACCCTTCCCTTCTCTTTCTCCACTGCCTTTCCTCTTTCCATTTTATAGTCCCATTTTTTACTAGGTATATATCTTTAAGACTGTTTCAGCATCTTTGCCCCCAAATGACAAGTGGGCCCAAAATGCTGCACGTTTATAGAAAGTAAAGTGGAGACATTTGCTGGATAAAGGGGTCCTACCTAAAAACTGGGATGAAAGTGTTTTTCACTGAAGTGAAATAGGTGTGTTCTGTGTCTCATTTGTATCTGCAAGATTTCAATTTGTGGAGGTTACTGAATGATAATACAGACAGATCAATATCATGAAAAGAATATTGTAATTGCTTATATTTCCCAAGAGAACAGAATAAGCCACACTTTGAAGGGCTACAGGGGAAGCTCCAGGGTTGGTCACATGGTCAAAGACAGGAGTGAAGGAAGAGCCCAGGCCAAAGCCTTTATCGGGATTTCTGCAGGAAAGGCAAGGTAGAGAAAACAGTTTAGAATTGGCCATTTTGAATAATTCGGATGGACTATGGACTGTAGGAGTGGTCTCTAGTTGCCTGGTACCCAGCCCTGGATGATTTAGGTCACATAAGATAGTGCCTTGGTGTATAAGAGTTAGACAAGGTGGTGGTTGGAGCTGTAGACTCAGAACTGGTTGGCTTGTGTATGAAAGGCATGTTCTTGCCAAGCCCTTTGCTATTTCTAAGAATTGGCTAGTCCTGGGAGGGTCAGTCTCTTCTAAGCCAGCACAATTTTTAAGTTGCCATAGCATTATAAGATATGGAAATTTAAAAAATAAATAAAGAAAACATGGGTAATTCAGTCTGCTTAATTGTAAATGGATGACCTAAGTGACTTCAAAACTTCTTACTGTCGTGCTTGCTTCGGCAGCACATATACTAAAATTGGAATGATACAGAGAAGATTAGCATGGCCCCTGCGCAAGGATGACACGCAAATTCGTGAAGCATTCCATATTTTTTAAGTAGAAGCCAGAACGTCAGATAATGAAGACAAAATATATCATCTTGAAAAGAGTCTAGCCAACTCAAAAAGTCTGGTAAAAAAATCACGAGCAAAACATCCAAGAGATATGGGATAACATAAAAAACCCAAACTTAAGAGTCACTGGGATAGAGGAAGGTATAGAGGTTCAAACCAAGGGAATGAGCAACCTGCTGAATGAAATAATTATAGAAAACTTTCCAGAAATAAAAAAGGAAACGGATATACAAATTGTAGATGCATACAGGACACCGAGCATACAAAATCACAGTAGACCAACACCAAGACACATTGTTATGAAGATATCCAATATACAGAACAAAGAGAAAATATTAAAAGCTACAAGAGAAAGGAGGCAGATTACATTTAGGGGTAAACCAATAAGGTTAATAATGGATTTTTCATCACGGACGCTGAAAGCGAGAAGATCCTGGAACAATGTATTTCAAACACTGAAAGACAATGAATGCCAACCAAGAATTTTGTATCCAGCAAAATTAAGCTTCAGGTACAACAACAAAATAAAAATCTTTCATGATAAATAAAAGTTAAAAGAATTTGCAGCCAGAAAACCAGCGTTGCAAAGCATCTTGAGCAAAACACTACACGAGGAAGAAATGAAAAACAATAACCAAAACCATCAGTGGGAAGTGCCTCAGTAAAGACAGAGGGCGGGGGGAAAGCTAATCATGGAGAAACAAACTAAATTAAAAAAAAAGATAAATAATCAAACATGGCTGGAAGTACAAACCATCTATCAATAGTAACTCTAAACGTTAATGGCCTAAACTCTCCAATAAAGTGACATAGGCTGGTAACATGGATTAAAAAAACAAATCCAAGAATATGCTGCCTCCAGGAGACACATCTGATTGGAAAAGACATACACAGGCTGAAAGTGAAAGGTTGGGAAAAAATATACCACGCACACGGTCCTCGTAAGCAAGCAGGGGTGGCCATCCTCATATCGAATAAAATCGACTTCAAGACTAAGTTAATCAAAAGGGATAAGGAAGGACATTATATACTGTTAAAAGGAACCATTCACCAACAAGACATAACAATTATCAATATTTATGCACCAAATAATGGTGCTGCGACGTTCATAAAACAAATTCTCCTCAAGTTCCAGAATCAAATAGACCATAACACAATAATTATGGGTGACTTCAACACACCTCTCTCACCATTGGACAGATCCTCCAAACAAAAGTTGAATAAAGAAACTATAGAACTCAATATCACAATCAATAACCTTGACTTAATTGACATATATAGAATATATCAACCATCATCAAGTGGATATACTTTTTTCTCAGCAGCACATGGATCCTTCTCAAAAATAGACCATATATTATGCCATAGGGCAACCCTCAGTAAATATAAAGGGGTGGAGATAATACTATGCATTTTATTTGATCATAATGGAATGAAACTGGAAATCAATGATAAAAGAAGGAAGGAAAAACCCTACATCACATGGAAAATGAACAATATGTTACTGAATGATCAATGGGTTACAGAAGACATAAAGGAGGAAATCAAAAAATTCTTAGAGATAAATGAAAATACAGACACAACATATCAGAATCTATGGGACACAATGAAAGCAGTTTTAAGAGGGAAATTCATCGCCTGGAGGTCATTCCTCAAAAAAAGAAAAAACCAACAAATAAATGAGCTCACACTTCATCTCAAAGCCCTAGAAAAGGAAGAGCAAAACAACAGCAAATGTAGCAGAAGGCAAGAAATAATTAAAATCAGAGCGGAAATCAACGAAATGGAAACAAAAGAAACTATGGAAAAAATTGACAAAACTAAAAGTTGGTTCTTCAAAAAAATAAATAAGGATCGACAGACCCTTAGCCATGCTAACGAAGAGAAGAAGAGAGAGAACTCAAATTACTAACATACAGGATGAAAAAGGCATCATCACAACAGATACTACAGAAATACAGAAGATAATTAGGAATTATTTTGAAAACCTATATTCCAAAAAATAGAAGATAGTGAAGACATTGATAAATTTCTTAAGTCATATGATTTGCCCAGACTGAGTCAGGAGGATACACACAATTTGAACAGACCAATATCAATGGATGAAATAGAAGAAGCAATCAAAGACTACCAACCAAGAAAAGCCCAGGACCGGATGGGTATACAGCAGAGTTTTACAAAACCTTTAAAGAAGAATTAATACCAATACTTTTCAAGTTATTTCAGGAAATAGAAAAAGAGGGAGCTCTTCCAAATTTATTCTGTGAGGCCAACATCACCCTGATTCCGAAACCAGACAAAGACACCTCAAAGAAAGAAAACTACAGACCAATATCTCTAATGAACCTAGATGCAAAAATCCTCAATAAAATTCTGGCGAATCAGATACAAAAACACATCAAAAAAATTGTGCACCATGATCAAGTAGGATTCATCCCTGGGATGCAAGGATGGTTCAATATACGGAAATCAATAAATGTTATTCACCACATCAATAGACTTAAAGATAAGAACCATATGATCATCTTGATAGACGCAGAAAAAGCATTCGACAAAGTACAGCATCCCTTTATGTTCAAAACATTAGAAAAACTAGGGATAACAGGAATTTACCTCAACATTGTAAAAGCTATCTATGCTAAGCCTCAGGCTAGCATCATTCTGAATGGAGAAAAATTGAAGGCATTCCCTCTAAAATCTGGAACAAGACAGGGATGCCCTCTATCACCACTTCTATTCAATATAGTTCTCGAAACACTGGCCAGAGCAATTACACAGACGAAAGAAATTAAAGGCATAAAAATAGGAAAAGAAGAACTTAAATTATCACTATTTGCAGACAACATGATTCTATACCTAGAAGACCCAAAAGGGTCTACAAAAAAACTACTAGAACTAATAAATGAATTCAGCAAAGTGGCAGGATATAAAATCAACACACATAAATCAAAGGCATTTCTGTATATCAGCGACAAAACTTCTGAAACGGAAATGAGGGAAAACACCCCATTCACAATATCCTCAAAAAAAAAATAAAATACTTGGGAATCAACCTAACAAAAGAGGTGAAAGATTTATACAATGAAAACTACAGAACCCTAAAGAGAGAAATAGAAGAAGATCTTAGAAGATGGAAAAATATACCCTGTTCATGGATAGGCAGAACTAACATCATCAAAATGGCGATATTACCAAAAGTTCTCTATAGGTTTCATGCAATGCCAATCAAAATCCCAACGGCATTTCTTGTAGAAATAGATAAAGCAATCATGAAATTCATATGGAAAAATAAAAGACCTAGAATAGCAAAAGCAACTCTAAGCAGGAAGTGTGAATCAGGCGGTATAGCGATACCAGATTTCAAGCTATATTACAGAGCAATAGTAACAAAAACAGCATGGTACTGGTACCAAAACAGGTGGGTGGACCAATGGTACAGAATAGAGGACACAGAGACTAATCCACAAAGTTACAACTATCTTATATTTGATAAAGGGGCTAAAAGCATGCAATGGAGGAAGGATAGCATCTTCAACAAATGGTGCTGGGAAAACTGGAAATCCATATGTAACAAAATGAAACTGAATCCCCTCCTCTCGCCATGCACAAAAGTTAACTCAAAATGGATCAAGGAGCTTGATATCAAATCAGAGACTCTTCATCTGATAGAAGAAAAAGTTGGCTCCGATCTACATATTGTGGGGTCGGGCTCCAAATTCATTAATAGGACACCCATAGCACAAGAGTTAATAACAAGAATCAACAAATGGGACTTACTTAAACTAAAAAGTTTTTTCTCAGCAAGAGAAACAATAAGAGAGGTAAATAGGGAGCCTACATCATGGGAACAAATTTTTACTCCTCACACTTCAGATAGAGCCCTAATATCCAGAGTATACAAAGAACTCAAAAAATTAAACAATAAGATAACAAATAACCCAATCAACAAATGGGCCAAGGACCTGAACAGACACTTCTCAGAGGAGGACATACAGTCAATCAACAAGTACATGAAAAAATGCTCACCATTTCTAGCAGTCAGAGAAATGCAAATCAAAACCATCCTAAGATACCATCTCACTCCAGTAAGATTGGCAGCCATTATGAAGTCAAACAACAACAAGTGCTGGCAAGGATGTGGGGAAAAGGGTACTCTTGTACATTGCTGGTGGGACTGCAAATTGGTGCGGCCAATTTGGAAAGCAGTATGGAGATTCCTGGGAAAGCTGGGAATGGAACCACCATTTGACCCAGCTATTGCCCTTCTTGGACTATTCCCTGAAGACCTTAAAAGAGCGTAGTACAGGGATACTGCCACATGGATGTTCATAGCAGCACAATTCACAATAGCTAGACTGTGGAACCAACCCAGATGCCCTTCAATAGATGAATGGATAAAAAAAATGTGGCATTTATACACAATGGAGTACTACCTAGCACTAAAAAATGACAAAATCATGGAATTTGAGGGAAATGGATGGCACTAGAGCAGATTATGCTAAGTGAAGCTAGCCAATCCCTAAAAAACAAATGCCAAATGTCTTCTTTGATATAATGAGAGCAACTAAGAACAGAGCAGGGCGGAAGAGCAGGAGGAAAAGATTAACATTAAACAGAGACATGAGGTGGGAGGGAAAGGTAGAGAAAAGGGAAATTGCATGGAAATGGAAGGAGACCCTCATTGTTATACAAAATTACATATAAGAGGTTATGAGGGGAATGGGAAAAAAAACAAGGAGAGAAATGAGTTACAGTAGATGGGGTAGAGAGAGAAGATGGGAGGGGAGGGGAGGGGGGATAGTAGAGGATAGGAAAGGTAGTAGAATACAACAGTTACTAATATGGCATTATGTAAAAATGTGGATGTGTAACTGATGTGATTCTGCAATCTGTATTTGGGGTAAAAATGGGAGTTCATAACCCACTTGAATCTAATGTATGAAATATGATATGTCAAGAGTTTTGTAATGTTTTTAACAACCAATAAAAATATATATATCTATATCTATATATATCTATATACATCTATCTATCTATCCATCTCTCTATATATATGTGTGTGTGTGTGTGTGTTTTTGCCTGGGAATAACTAACCACAAGTTAATTGATAAGAAATACGGAGCACTGTGACCATAAACAAAGTTTTCCTGAGAATGTTTATCCATGCTTGTAAGGATTAAGCTGACGAAAGGATGTTTTTTCTTTCCCTTTGTTTTAATTAACAATGCTGTATAAAAGAAGGAGAGAAAAAAGTAAAGACGGTGCTCATATTCTACTGAAAAATAAATAAATAAATAAAGGAAAAGATTTTTAAAATATTAAAAAAAAAAACTTCTTACTGTCTTAGTAAGAAGAATCTATGGCCAGATATAGAAAAAAAATTACTGTCTCTGCCATCATTTAATAGATAGGGGTTTACAAGAAGTATCCTAGATGTTATGTTAAGGAGGCTGAAGTATTATTCTTGTAATTTGTGTATGGTGCTAGTAGGTGGTGTTTAGACTATGGGGGTGGGTATTTGAGTTTTAGCTTCATTTTGTACCCTCTCTCACCAAAATATATTTCTTCAGGATAATAGTTAAATACTAGATAGTTCTATAGTCATGGAAAAATATCAATTGATTGTAGTTAGACTTAAAGAAATATGCATACCTCAATAAAATTCAAATCAGTATCTCTTTGCTTTCCAATAATTATCAAGTATAATTTAATCTAATTCTTTTTTTTAAGAGAGAGAGAGAGAGGAAAGAAAGAATTTTAGTATTTATTTTTTGGTTTTCGGCGGACACAACATCCTTGTTTGTATGTGGTGCTGAGGATCGAACCCGGGCCGCACCCATGCCAGGTGAGCGCGCTACCGCTTGAGCCACATCCCCAGCCCTAATCTAATTCTTAAAATTAATTTTCCCCCTAAGTTTTTAATGCCTTAATTGAAAGGTGTGGTACTTATAGAGGTGAGACAGCTTGATGTGAAAAGTCTTTCAAGGGAGCACCCATTTAGACTTTGATACATTTCTAATAGGATAGTGCTTTTACCACTTCTCCGGAGGGAGGTCCTGTATTAGCCAGCTTCATGTTACCAGCACAACAAAATACCTGAGGCAATTAACTTGTAAAGAGGAAAGGTTTCTTTAGCTCACAGTTTGGGAGGTTCAAAGGCATGGTGCCTGCATCAACTTAGTTCTGCTAAGGGTGGCAGATGGCATTGGAGGGAGCATGTGGCACAGCGAGCAATCACATCTTGAGCCAGGAAGCAGAGAGAGAAGGCAAGGGGACACATACCTACACACACCCACACATACCAGGGACGTATAGTCCCCTCTGAGCATGCCCCCAGTGACCAAAAGACCTCCCACACTAGGTCCCACCACTTAAAGGTCCACAGCATCTCTAATGCCACCAGCTGGGAACCAAACCTTTAAATGGATGACCTAAGTGACTTCAAAACTTCTTACTGTCTTAGATACATTTATTTCATCTATGGCCAGATATAGAAAAAAAAATTACTTTGGGAGACATTCAACACCCAGAGCAGGTCAGGTCCTACGTACATTTCCTTTGTTTATTTTTATTTTGGTATAAGAATGTTTTCTTCCCCACCAGCAGAAAGAAAGAAGAAGATAGTGGAGTTAAAAACCATTCATCTGTGTAGAAATTCTGACTTGTTCTTTTCCTAATCCGTAGGGCTTGTAGGTCGCATCTGTGGTCACTGTTACTGGCTACAGGCTATCGGTATTTATGAATAGCATGAAGCCACAGTGGCCTTGCAACCCTCAGTAAGCCAGAAATAGTTGTGTCCTTGCTCTAACATGAAACTCAGAATTCACAGAATTTAACTTAAAAGAAAACAGCCTTGGCTCATTCTGAGTCATTTTTTAAATTTAGGCAGTTATCAGAACAACACAAAGCAAAAACAAGTTATGATTCTTTTTTAAAGATACACAAATTTGGAGGCAGTCACTAATTTTACAAAAGCCTTTAGCATATTTTAATATCTCATTCGTTGTGTTTAAAATGTGATTTAGATCACAAACATCTTTGGTGAATTCATCCACTGAATATAGCTGTAAACGGGATAACTATCATTTAGTCAGCTAAAGAACCTGTTCTGTTTTTAAAATATTTCTAATGATGTGGAAACTTTTTTTCTTTAAATAAAAATAAGTTTATATATTTTTGTCACAGAGGTACTACCTATGTGCAGGGAAAAGCACTTAAACAAGACAAGAGTGATAGACAGTAAAAAGCTTTTTTCCTTCCTCCCTCCCTGCCATTCGCCAGAGGCTGTCCCTGCAGGTGGTTTCTGGTTTTTAGTTCCTCTATTGGTTATTAATATTACTTTAAATAATATCAATATACCTCAACGTTTTGATAAAGTTATCAATACACTGTTTTCTGATATGAAAAATAAGATATTGGCACACATAGTCTTCCTTCCATTTCTCTTTAATTTCTAGTTTTTTATTAGTTGGATTATTATTTTTACATTGTCAAGGTTATGGCATTTGTGTATGTTTTCTGTAATTGTAGTGCACATTTTCATGTTTATTTTAGTTGGTTCTAAAGTTTTAGAACAATAAACAGTGTTTAAAATAGTAAAATGTGTGTGTGTGTGTGTAACTGTATAACCAAGTGATAGTATTGGAATCGTGGAGAAGAAAACAGAATCTTAAGTCATTCAAGCTTTTCTGCTTGAAAGTCTTGATTTCCTTAAAGTTTTCTTTAGTTCTGGTTCATATGCTGCTACTGCTATTTCTTATATCTTATGTCACCTTTTCCTGGTGATTCTCTTATCATTCGGGTGACTAATTTTTTTCATACATGGATCAGAGGTAGTAAGTGGCTTCTTCCTTTTCTAACTTTAGAACTGTGGGAAGTCAGGATTTTTTTTTTTCATGTTCTTCAAACACAACATTTTGCAGCAGATTGAATGCAGAAGTATCTATGAGAATCCAGCTGTCTTCTATCAGGACAAAAATCTAAGAAGATTTGCAAGATTTATAACATGGTCTTTCTTTGCACAAAGAAAAATGGTTTCATTCTTTTGTGAAAATGTCCTTTATCTTAACACAAAATGGGTTTATTATTGTTCTATTAAAATTAATTAGTTATTCAGTATCCCATTTTAAGTTCTTAATGTGCTAAGCATTGATAGGAATAATTCACATAAGCAAAAGTTCTTTGGGGTCTTCAATAATTTTTAAATGTAAAGGGGGTCAAAGACAAAAAGTTTGAGAATGGCTGTTGCAGAAACTTAATATATATTTAAAGCATTTCAGTTTATTTAGAGTTATTATTTTGCCACTTCATATAAAATGTAGGAACTTGGCAGCCATATTGGCTCACTTACCAACTTTCCATATTTTATGCTGTTACATATATTACTTCATGTATGTGATGAAGCCCTCAAGACAGCATTTCACCTGTGATTTCCTGGGGCCCACATATAGGGCCCCAGCTCTGGGACAAGCTAGCTCTGAAATGGGGCTTCTCAGGAGCCATGGAAGACAGCACTTCCTTAACTCTGCTCTATCCTTTGCTTTTTCTCTGCCCCTCCAACCCCATCTGCAGGAATCTTTCCAAAAGTCTGGTAGCACTTGTTTCCCCCACTTCTAGTTATAATTAGAGTTTCAAACTTTAAGAAAACCCACATCTTTTCTGTCATTTCCATGGTAATTTAGAAGGTAGGAAAGTGCTTACTTTGCCATCTTAAAAGAGATGCTTGATGTTACTTTCTAAAGCACATTTCACTCATTGATTCAGCTAACTCACATTTAATGAGTACAGTCCATGTCCATAGGAGATACATCCCAAGACCCCTAGTGAATGCCTGAAACCACTCATAATGCTAAATCCTGTATACATTGCTTTTCCCTGTACATACTTACCTGTGACTTACAAATTAGGCAATAACTAATAATAAAATAGAACAATTATAAAAATGTACTCTGATAAAAGTTATGTAAATGTGGTCTCTTTCTTGAAAGAGTCAAGGCAAATATTAATATTTCCAGACTGAGGTTGACCACAGGTAACTGAAACCATGGATAGTGAACGGGATGAGGTGCCACTGTATCCAATCCATGTTGGGCAACTAGGGGTACAAGAGCAAACAAGGTGTTTTGTTTTGTTTTTCTTTTTTAAATAAGTGTTGAGATCCTTTTATAAAAGAGCTTTTATTGAAATTATTATTTATATTCGTTTTAGTCAGCTTTTTCACTGCTGTGACTAAAGGACCTGACTAGAACAATTGTAAGGGAATTTCAGAGGTCTCAGTCCACAGAAGTCTGGCTCCATTCCTTGGGGCTCTGGGTGAGGCTGAACATCATGGTGGAAGAGTGTGGCACAGGGAAGCCGCTAACATGACCATCAGAGAGCAGAGAGAGAGACTCCACTTGCCAGATACAAATATATACCCCCAAAGCCACGCCCCCCAAACCACACCTCCTGCAGACACATCCTACCTGCCTTTCATTACCACTCAATTAATCCCATCTGGTGATTAATTCACTGATTGCATTAAGGTTCTTTTAGCCCAATAATTTCTCTTCTGAACCTTCTTGCATTGTTTCACAACCTACTTACCTGTTCACAGGTTACTTCACAACATACATGAGCTTTTGGGGGACACCTCACATTCAAACTATAACATTATCCAAAATTTTATTGTGGTAAATTATATACAACATAAAATTTACCATCTTAAAAACATTCTTCATTGTTGAGTTTGCTGATGTTAAATCATTGATAAAGTTGTACCACCTATTTATTTTTAAATTTCATTTTGATAAAATTTCACATTCATAGTGAACTTGCAATAGTGTCATAACAAAAAAGTCTATATGTATTCTTGACTCTTTGACCACTTGTTTAACATTTTGCCCTTTTGTTTTCTTAGGGGTCTCTCTCTCTCTCTCTCTCTCTCTCTCTCACTCTTGATCTCTTTCTCTCTCATTTTCCCCTAAATCATTTGGAAGTAATTTGCAGACATTCATGTTTCTTTATCCATAAATGCCATAAATGCTTCCATGTGTGCTTAATAATAAGAATTTCTCTGACCAACCATGACGATCCTATTATCTATAGTTCCACATGCAAAATTTGCCAGTTGTGCCACTAATATCCTATTACTTCCTCCTTGCCTTTCCCTGGTGAAGAATTAAGTCCAGGATCACACATTGCATTTAGTTGTTGTATCTCTTTGGTCTCTTTAACAGGAGACACTAAAGAACAGTTCCTAGAGGAGAATACTACAGGAGATGGGAGGAACATGGAACACTTTCCTGGATTTTTTTTTTTTTTTTGTCTTTCATGACCTTGGCATTTTTTGTTGAACACAAACCAGTTATTTTGTAGAATGTTCATCAGCTTGGAACATGATCCTTCATGACTTGATTAAGGCATTGTATTTTGGCAGGAATACTAGAGAAGCGATGTTGGGTTCTTCTCAAGGCATCCTATCTACCAGGAGGTACATGATTTCCACTTGTCCCATCATGATGATGTTAACTTTGGTTACTTCTATAAGGTGGTGCCCACTAGGTTAATCCAATCTAAAAATATTTTAATTTTCCTTTTATAATTAATAAATCATTTGTTGGTGCTCATCTGAGACTATAGAAATATCCTGTTCCTCACTGATCTTTTACCCACAAGCTTTAGCATCCATTGATGATTCTTGGCCAATCTGCTATCACTGTGATGGCTGCAAATGGTAATTTTCTATCACTGTAATCCCTTCCACATGCACTAGTTGGTTTTCTGCAGTAAGAAAAAGTTTTCTTTTCTGTTTCCCATTTCAATTTACTCATTTATTTATATTTGCATGGATTCAGATTCTTATTCTACTCTATGAATATTTTATTGCTATTATTATTTGTTTTGATAATCCAGCATTTGGCCAATGGGAGACCTTTCAGGCTGGCTCCTATAGACTTTTGACATATCTTTGCCATTTTTTTTTAGCACTTCATTACTTTATGGTACAAGCTCTTATAGGTACATATTATACTTTTTCTGCCTGAGCCTTGAGTCAGTGACTTCTTCAAAGAACCCCGCCTGGTTTCTTTAAGTAAGGAATTATATCTAGAAATCATGATCTGAGTACTAGGTATGTTCATTGCTACTGGGATGTCTTTGCTTATAGACCCTTTAAGTGGACAGAGAAAAGAAAGATAAATATACATATGTATATGTATCTCTCTCTAAATATATGTATGCAACACGTATATGTATGCACACATTATATGTTTGCATATATATGTATGTATTAAAAACTACAAATTCAAACTGATACTTCTCATTCCAGCTCATCCCCACAGGGTTCATTATACTATTCTTCCTCTTTCCTTAGTTGGAACCTCTTCTCCAATAGTGAGAAAATTGACTTCCAGTTAATATATTGAAGTATTTGCACAGACTTCTAATTGACAGAAAACATATTCAGAATTAATAATGTATACCCCTACAGAAAAAAAAAACACGCCAAGCTGGTCACAGTGGCCCATGCCTATAATCTCATTTTTTCCACCTGAAGTGTGGTTGTGTTAAGACAGTTACACTGATTTCCCTTTCTTTGCATTCTGTTTTAGTTTTTACCTCTAATTCTCATAGATTTGATTTTGAGTCTGTAAAATATTAACATGGTTCCAAAACTCTAAACTATAGGAAAGGATATACTCATTACATAAACATTCTTTAAATGGATATAATATTGGATGATCTATTGGAGAATAAAACTTTTGCAGTTTTTTAAAATTTTTAAGATATTTTTTAGTCATAGATGGACACAATACCTTTATTTATTTATCTTTATGATATTTTTTAGTCATAGATGGACACAATACCTTTATTTATTTATCTTTATCTTTATGTACTGAGGATCGAACCCAAGGCCTCACCCATTGTCTGAGCCACAATCCCAGTGCACAGTTTTTAAAATTTATCTATAATTTACTGCTTCATACATGCTAAGCAAGTGCTCTACCACTGAGCTACTGCCCCAGGCCTGCAGTTGGTTTTTAACTGGTTTACTGTTGTGGAGAGGGCATTAGGGTCCCTGTTACTCCTCTTTGTGTTAAATCCAGGTGGAATCCAGGTAGACTCCCTAGCAGCAATCTGAGCCCTGTAGGAAAGGCTCTCCCCTTTTGCCAAGGAGATGGGAAAGGGTAGGGGAAGCTCTTGTTTAGGTGGCCATAGCCTTGCCACTGCAGGATTCTGTCACTTGGGGGCTGGCATCAGGTGTCCAGAGCACGTGTCTGCACACTCTGTGTTCCAGGGCAGAAATGGATGCTCTTGGTGAAGGAGCTGCTCTTGGTCCTGAGTGGCAGAACGCAGGGTTTCTGCATCAGCATCAATGTCTTCACAGCCTCTAAGGGTCTTTCCCCTCTGAGGCTGCCCCACCGTGTGACTGGTTTGTGCCCTCAAGAAAGCTGCAGCCATGGACACTTCTGAGGATACACAGTCCTGGAGAGTACTCGGGTCAAACATGCATGACCTGCTGGACCTGGACACTGGATTCCAGCTGCTTCTGTGGCAGAGGAGAGCGACACTGCCAGGAAGACCTCACCTCTCTAGGAATCACTAATTCAGAACTGGCCAGGACATAGCATGTTCCTAATCCAAGGCAATAAGGTTTAGGTGACATCCAGTTGCATCCTGCAGAGCTAGTTCCATGTCCCCCTTGAGTGGGGGTGGCCGTCTACTGGATTTCTAAAACAGTCTAGAACTCCTGCTGCAGTGCAGAGGGCTGGCTCCGCCAGTGCTTGGGCAGGGTAGGGCTAGTGAGGCAGCTTTGAGATCTGAGCCTGAGAGCAAGAATTCTTCCTTCACCATGAGAACAGTCAGCTGGGGAAAAGAGAAACCGCACAGTCCATAAGAACTCTTTTCTTTGTCTGCCTTCCAACTTCCCTGAAGAAATACCTCATCCACATTTAGGATCATCTGTGGTGTTTCAACCTTACACAAAGCTTTCGCAATTATCTTCCCCCCAAACCCTACAGAAACCCTCTGGTTCAGGTGTGTCAGAGCATTTTATGCAGGTTGAGCCCATGGCTGGGCTGGTCTCCTGTCCAAATCTTTCTTGGTCACTGTGGTCGGGCACATGTTGCCTGTTCGGAGCCAGAGGAAAGGAATAAATCTTCCAGTCTGCCCGCTGGGTCACAGTTCAGCAGCAGCTCGAGCCTATTCTCTGGTGTTTAATTAATAATTAAATAATTAAGTTTCAGAAAGCAAGCTGCTGGTTCATTTGTTTGCAGCATAATCTGGGTAGAGCCAGTCTTTGCAGGTATACCTGGGGAGAAAAGGGCAAGTCCTATCTTGCTTTGACCCACTCCTGACCTAGATGGGAAGAAGGTGAGTTTTTAATTTTTTTCCCCTTCAGTTGCCAGAAGAGAGGAAAGGTGTCATTTCACATTTCAGGTGTGTTAAAAGGCTCCCAGGCATGAGCCCATATCATTGCCTCTGGCAGGACTTTTCTATCTCTTATTCAGCTCAACTTGCTGGGTGCATTCCTACCTAGTGTTTTCCCCAGCCTTTTAGTCTCTGCTCAAGTATGTGGAAGTTCTCTATTCACAGGAGAAAGACTACTCTCAGGGACCTAAAAACATCCACCAGGTAGCCATGGCTTTCCCTGTGTTGAGTGCAGGTCCCTGGGTGCTGAGGACTTCTTGTCCTGGGGGCTTGGGAAGGAGAACTCTAGCAGTGAGCAGTCCAAGGAGTGGTTGCCTGGGGCCAGGCTCCCAGTAGCAGTACCCCTGTAACCTGTCAAGCCTGCCCTCCAGGCTGAGGGTCCTCAGGGGAGAGAGGAGTCTGGCCCCTGAGAATGACTTATGGTGCCCTTTCTGCAGGACCAATTCTCCTCACTTTCTTCATCCTTCTCAGCCTGCATCTCTTCTTCCCAGTGGACCCCACATTAGGCATAGCAAGCATCCTTTAGCTTCCTCCCTTTCCCCAGCCTGTGTGTCTACAGAACATCAAAGGAGATTCTCCTCAGTTTGGAATTGATGACCAGGACTCAAAACCGTGGACAACTAATTTCGAAAGGTAGCTACTAACATTTGGGATCACACCTCTGTTCTGCTCAGCAGGCTAGCCCAGAACTGGCCTAACTATCCTCATCCTTCATCCCAGCCATTCCTCTTGAGGCAGTGGAAATGACTGGGCCATGGGCTTTGTTGGGACACGAGAGGGGATTCCTTCCCCTTCCCCAGAGGAAGGAGGTGAGTCTGAGGTCCCAGGAGAATCACAAAGTGTGTGGTAGGCATGAGAACTGATATACTGCCTTCTCTGCACACAGTGGCCCTGTCCTTCAGCCCATCTGAGCTGGTAGTCACCGTGCCAGGTAGTGGTTGAACGGTGGAGACCATACCCTCCTGAAGCAACTCTGGGCAATAGCACAAGGTTGAATGGCATTGCACAAGTGGTGACGCCGGAGCTGGTGCTTTTATGTGGATGCCTAGGAAGTAGCATGTCGTTTCAGCACAGTCTGGGGAACGGTCCTCTGGGTCTCTGCTTTACTTATCTTGCATTTCATTTGAGGATTCTCCATCTCCTCCTCTTTCCCTTTCTCCAAGCTGTTGTTTTTTCCTTTTCCTTCACTCCCTCTAAATGGGCTTATGTGATCTCTCTAAGAAACTTCGTATTTCAATCTTAGGGTCAAACTCAGGCTCTTCCTGCCAGTCCTTTTTTGTTGAATAGGCTATGGGAAGACTCAGTTATGTTCTTTGATCAATTGGTGATAAAAAGTAGGTACACACCCTTAAACATCCTGAAACAAGCTTTGGCTCAGTCACCAAACCCTTTTCAAACCAGTTACATTTTCCTTCTCTGGGTAAAGGGTTTCCTAAAGGTTCTGTGTGCTGTAGAAGTAAAGAACCCTTAAGGGTGGGCTGGGGTTGTAGCTCAGTGGTATAGTGTTTGCCTAGCATGTGTAGAGGCACTGGGTTCGATTCTCAGCCCTGAATATAAATAAAATAAAGGTCCATTAACAACTAAAACTAGTAATAATAAAAAAAAGAACTCTTAAGTTTTCTAGACAAAAAAGATCAAGGGAAAGGAAGGCTTTCCACACTCAATTAGGTAAACAAAACAACCTTCAGAGTGAAAAGTTGAAAAATATCACCAAAGGCATTTTGTGGGTAAGGCAGATGGGTGCGCAGTTAAGTCTAGTCCAGAATGTTAATGTTTAAAACCTGAAAGACTTAAATTTAGGGCAGAAAAGGGCAAGTAACCTTTAGGTAAGTATGGTACAGGGGAAAGCACAAATTTTACAGCCTGGATGGATCCCTGGCTGAGGGACTTAGGGCAGCCAGTCCTCCCATCTCCAAGCAGGGCCCCTCTCCCTGCCTGCTTCCCAGGGCTGTTGTACTAAGGGTCAAAGAAGAAGACTTCTATGGAAGCTGACCACCCTCTCTAAACTATTACTCTTTTTTTTAATATATTTGTTGATGGACCTTTATTTTATTCATTTATTTATATGCGGTACTGAGAATTGAACCCAGTGCCTCACACATACAAAGCAAGTGCTGTCTACCACTGAGCTACAGCCACAGCCCACTATTCCTCTTATTTGTTGCTGATAGTGGCTGTTATTACTGCTTCTAATGATATTAGGTCTGCAGCAAGCTCTGATAGGAAGTTGAGCACAAGAAGATGCAGGAAGTCTTCTGTGTCCTGAGTTTTGAGATGAGGAACCTGGAAAACGATCCTGCATTCACCAGGCAGGTCCCTTGGTACCATCTATTCAAGGACAAACATAGATTGTCAGTCTTCTCTTTGAACCACAATGACTGTTGTCACCTTTATTGCTTGAGGTTCTGTGATTGTCATGTACCCAGATAAAAGAAGCTCCAGCTGGAGCTGAGAACTCAGCGGTCAGGACTGATAGGGAAACCAAGGAGTCCCCAAACCATCTGTCCCATGTGGCTTAATTGATGTCTCCACTTATTTCTTGAGCCTCTTTCTTTCCATCCTTCCTTCCTTTGTTTTTTGCCTCCTTCTTTCCTGTTAATGTTTGAAACCAGAAAGACTCAAATTTAGGGCAGAAAATTTTCCTAATGTATCTTTTTAAATTAGAAAAAAATGACCCATAAAATTTGTACATATGTATGGGCTACAGTACAAGAATTCAATACATGTCTACAATGTGTAATGATCCTATCAGGGTAATTAGCATCTCTATCGCCTCAAACATTTATCATTTCTTTTTTCCGGGAACCTTTGAACTCATTTCTTCTAGTTATTTTGAAATATATAATAAGTCGTTGTCAACTATAGTCACCCTTTGGTGCTGTGGAGCATTAGGACTAATTCCACTTGTCTCTGTGTTGCTTCCCATTACCCAACCTCCCTTTCCCCTCCCCCTTCCTTCCCAGCATCTAGTGACCACTGCTTATTTGAGGCCCTTCCTTGCCTGTGATTGTGTGGCAGGAGAGGAGGAAGAGTAGTTGCCCCAGTCTTGGCCCTAGGTGATACCTGCATCTCCTGATCTTAGCCATTGAGGAGCCGTGCCCCTGTGACTCTGGATCTTAGATTTTTTTCTTGCACTCTTGTATTTTATGCTTTTGCAGATAATACACACTCACCAGTGATGGAATCACTGTACAGGGGCTCTTAGTTGGGCTCCTCCTCCTCCCCATCCACCCCAACCCGCTCACGGAGAATCATTAATCCTTGCTGCATAGTTTGAGGGTAATGGAAGACACAATCTATGCAGGAACAGTTTACAGTAAGAGTTGCTATTGCTTTTGCTTAAGATCATTTTAGTATTTCCACAAGCTTTTAATTTTATCAGTAATGGGTTTCTATTTGAGTGTTTATAAATGCCTTGGTTATTTTTTGATTTGGAAAAACCAGCAGAGAATCTGTTGAACCAATTACTGACCTCTCATGCTTGAACAGCTGCCAAACAATGGTTTAAAATCCTAGGGTCTTGGAAGGGAAGAAGACATAGGGGTCACCTGGTCAGTGTTCAGTCAGGAAAATGGAAACTATTGTAGGTATTAAACAGGGAATCTGATACCCAGGATTGATTATGGTGGGGCGGGGGTTGGAAAGGCTGAAGAAGCAAAGAGTGAAAGTCAGGTTATCTGAAGATTAGTAACCCCTGGGAGCTGCCTTCAGCCATAGGACCT
Organism: Marmota monax; assembly: GCF_021218885.2. Taxonomy (NCBI): domain Eukaryota; kingdom Metazoa; phylum Chordata; class Mammalia; order Rodentia; family Sciuridae; genus Marmota; species Marmota monax. The sequence continues at coordinate 6,175,974 of NW_026693473.1, read as the reverse complement.
TGGACTGAAAAGCAAAGAGATGCTGCCCAGAACGGTGACCACTGCCTGAGCTGGGGCCCAGGGTGTTTTTGCCACCTTCATGTCACATGGCCACACCTGCAGAAAGGCTGGGAAATGTAGCCTACCTGTGCGGCCAAAAGGAAAGGAAGTCAGTTTTTGTGGAATAGCTAGTTTCTGCTACACACGGGTATAGTAGTCCCTGGTATTTGTAGAGAATAGTGACCCTGTTGTGGACTCAATCCTCAAAACTGTGTGTGTGCCAGGTGTGGTGGTGCAGGCCTGTCATCCCAGCAACTTGGGAGGCTGAGGCAGGAGGATCGAAAGCTCTAGGCCAGCCTTAGCAACTTAGCAAGACCATCTCAAAATAAAAAGACCCAGGAGTGTAGCTCAGTGGCAAAGTGTCCCTGAGTTCATCTCCCAATGCCTCCCCCCCCAAAACAAAAACAAAAACACAAAACCCCTCAGAGTGTGTGTTTGTGAGAGTGTGTGCACACTTTTGAAAACACATGATTGCCCAGGAGGATTCCTGCCTCTTCCTGGTCCACTCCTCCTTCTCCTGCCTTCCCTGGCCCTCCTGGTGGTGGCTCAGATGACATCAGTGTGCTCTCTTGTCAGGGTGTCCTGGCCCAGCCCCAGCCCTGGTGGAAGATCCAGCTGTTCATGTGGGAGCCAGTGCTGTTTGGGACCTGGGATGGTGTGTTCACGTCCTGCATGATCAACATTTTTGGGGTTGTCCTGTTCTTGAGGACCGGCTGGCTGGTGGTAAGTGATGAGCTGGTGGCCCTGGTGCCTCTTGTGGGTCCACAATCTGGAAAGCTGTCCTGCTTGGCATCCTTCAGTGCAGGCAATAGTTTCCTGAAGCACAGGTGCTCCTGAAACATGAAATAGGACACAAGTAAGTGGCGAGCTGGCATGGCTTTTTATTGTTATGATTGTTCTATTTTTATTAGTGGTTGTATGCCTGATTTACAATTTTTATTGTTATAATTGTTCTATTTTATTAGTAGTTGTAAGTATTAATTGGCATTGTTTTTTTAAAAATCTTTTTTCTTTTTCTGTGGTGCTGGGGAATCAAACCCAAGGCCTTATAAGTGTGAGGCTAGCGCTCCATCAATGAGAAACATCCCCAGCTCCTTGGCATTGTTTATTTATTTATTTTTTGGTTCTGGGAATTGAACCTGGGGGTGCTTAACCACTGGGCTAAATCCCCAGCCTTTTATATTTTATTTTATTTTGAGACAGGATCTCGCTAAGTTGTTTAGGGCCTCACTAAATCGTGAGGCTGGCGTTGAACTTATGATCCTTCTGCCTGAGCCTTCTGAGTTGCTGGAATCACAGGTGTGTGCCACTGTGCCCCACATGGCATTGCTCTTTAAATGAGAGTCTGTGAGCCCGGGACTCACAGGTTCCAATAGAAGCTTCCCCATGGATTTGATTACCCAAAGAGTCACGGGTCATCATGGGTGGGACTAGAGATGAGCAGAGAGATCAGATGGGTGGCAGTTTTGCTTCCAGCTTGTGACCCTCTCTGGCCTTCTTATCTTTCCTGTGTCCTGCTAATGCACCAGCTCCTCACCCACATGGTTGCCTTCTCCCACTCTCCCTGACTCTGTGTGTGACCATGCATGGGGGCCCTTAGTCAGAGGTGTAGGCTCCTTACCTCTGGGGGATAGATTGCCCTGCACAAGGTCCTACGGGGTTAGTTTGTCTTTCTCTGCACAGAGAACAAAAGTCCTTTCCTTTGTTTTATGCAAAAGCATTCTTCCATACAGGTGTGCACCCTGAGCAGGGTCCTCAGCCCTTCATATTGTGCCTTCTCCCATGGTGGGACTTCAGTATACCAAATAGGCCCAGAAGAAAAGGTGAATACCTGTTGTGTGCTAGCACTACTAGTGCCAATGGAATTGCAAAACCCAACACCTCCTCCTTCCCATAGTGGGCAGAGTCATGTCATCAGAGCAGCGGGAAACACCTCAGGGGTGGAACAGGCTGAGGATGCTGCATTCACGGAAGTGTCCAGGAAAGCTTCCTGGGGAGAGGTGCAGTTTGGAAGGCCTTGAAGGGTGAGTTGGACCAGACAGGTGGAAGAGAGGGCTGTTGAAGGTATAGAATATTCCTAAAGTAACAGAGCCAATGCCAGAGGAGATCCACACATACAAGGTATATATTATCAGGTAAGTTTTGAGTTTGAAGGTGGAAAGCTCATGCAGAATTTCTACATTGCAGCTTAGAGGCAGAATCCTTCTTTGGGAAACCTTAGTCTTTGCTCATAGGGCCTTCTACTGATCCGAAGAGGCCCACCCACATTATGGAGGGTAACCTCTTTACTTTATGACAATTGATTATTTTAATCACAACTTTAAAATACCTTTACAGCAATATTTAGACTAGTGTCTGACTAAACCACTGGTCACTACAGTGGACACATAAAATTAACCATTCCATGGGCATATTCCAGGGGATTACAGCTCCATGGTGGTGGGATGTGCAGAGTTCTTGGATTTCCCCATCAAGAGGCCTGGATAAGGCCAAATTTTCCTAAGCTCTTGTTCAGTCACATCCCAGTCCTTACCTCAGGGTTCAGCCTTTACTGTACCTGGGTGAGTCTGAAATTTTTTATTTTTAATGCATAGGAAGCTTAGATTGGTGTCAATAAATTAGTGTTTATGCTAAGAATTTATGCCTCTCATAAGCCCGCTAAATTTATGGGGGCCCCAGACTTACAAAAACATAGCCGCAAGCCCAGACTGTTCATCTTGGCAGGTAGGCTGAGGCTTTTGGGACCTGACCTTGTTCTTCTTCTTCCTGTGGTGGTCACCTCACTGCTTAGTAACTCTCCAGCCTATGTCCAACCAAGGCCCATCAACCTGACCTCTAAGGCAGAGGAGGCCTGATCAGTGTCAGCCTGGGATTCCTGAGCTCTGTTCCTGTAAGGATGGTTATGGAAAGGTGGATGGAGAACAGACTCTTAGTCCTTTAGCTCCACCACCCCTTTTTTTTTAAGGGCTGTCAAGAACTATTAGTTCCATCCCCAAAGCGAAGGTATAAGTTACATTAGTTATTATTATTGCATATCAAATTACCCTAATATTAAAGCAATAAATATGTTTTCTCTTACAGTTTCTGTGATTTGGGGATCCAGGTACAATTTTAGCTGGGTGCCTCTTGCTTGAGGGTTTTGGTCAAGCTGTTGGTCAGGCTGCAGTCTCCTCTGAAGCTTCAGCTGGGGTGCCGGGAAGTGGTTATTGACCCAGGCCTGGGTCCTCATCATGTGGATGTCTGCTAGGGTTGCCTCATGAAAAGGCAGCAGACTTCTACAAGGGTGAGCAATCTAAGAGAGGAGGAGAGAGCAAGAGCATGAGACAGAAGCCATAGTCTTTTTACTATCCTAATCACAGATTCTGTCACTTCTGTATTCTAATTATTAAAAGCAAGTCACTACATGGATAAAACAAATAGCCTAAAATAGAAGTTTGTGCATGTTTAAATTTGCACTTCAAAAACTATGAAATAAATTTCAACTAATGTGATCATTTTGAGTGACTGACAAAATATTTGCATACTTTAAAAGAGTGAGTCATTTGGTGCAGCCTAAACCCAAAAGGCTGGGTATTACACAAGGACAGAAATACCAAGGGACAGGGATCACTGGGGCTATCTTTAAGTTTGTCTACCACACAAATACATCCTTTTGTCTTAAAATGATCTGTAGTTTTCAGCTCTGACATTAGTTTTACCTGAAAAATCATATTTGATCATGAAAACAAAGGCAAACATGAAATGCCAAAAATAATATAGAACTCTAAATATAGAGCTTCTAGGGAATGGCATAAAATGAAAATGGTAGAGATCATGACAAAATTATTAGTTTTTAAATGGAAGATTTTAACTGTATGGAATAATTTGGAGGCATACTTATAATCTGAAAAATGGTGAAGTGGTCATTCTAGTATGAAAATTTAAATATGTTATTGGATATTTTATTTTTACATGCAGACAATTTATAGGTATGAACATGATCCTATGGAATTTCCTTATAAGTATAAAATCAGCAAAATTAGTCCCCAGCATGTTGAGATGTCATACTCACATATAGTTTAAGGCCATCTGCCTGGGGGCAGCTGGTGCTGGGGCATTGGGGTGGGCAAGTAGGCATTATGATTGGCTCCTGTCAGTTCTTCTTTTGCCCCTGTCTCACCTCTGGAATCATTTAACACTGCCAACCCTAGAAATCCCAACAGCGATGTGAACTGTGTGGCTGTGGCTGGGTTTTTGTACACATACCCACACAACTGTTGATGTCTTGTTCCCAGAGGGAGCCACAGATATCCTCATGCTCCAGTCTAGCCACTAAGGAGAAGGAGAGTGAGTGGGTAGAATACGTATAAACTGCATAACAATAATGAACAATAGTAATAATAGTGACATAAAATTTATAGCAAAATAAGAATATAGCAAATAAAGTTTATCAAGCCCTTATATCCTGGATGGCATTCTAAGTACCCTGTATGTATTTAATCCCCCTAAGATTTGTTATTTCCTGACAACCCTGAGATAAATATTATCTCAATTTTACAAAAGAGCAAACTGAGCAGAGGTAAAGTCCCAGTAGCCACAGTTGAGGAGACACCCTGTCTACTTGTACTCAATATGCAGTTTGCATTCAGAGCCCTACCTATGCAGATGCACATTCCTTTCTTGACCTGAGTGTCCCCTAGGAGACCCTCTCCTTGCTCCTCAGTTCCATGCTAGGTCAGATGGTCAGAGGCTCATCCCTTTTTCAAAGACTAATGACTAGTGCGTTGCTACAGCTATCTTATTGCACCCTGATGCAGCACTTAACATCTCAGATTTACCTGTCTTTTCTTTTTCAGTCTTTTCTTTTAATTCTGGGCATAGAATCCAGTTCTTCAGGCATGCTAGGCAGATACTTTACCACTGAGCTACATTCCCAGTCCCACATTTTTTTTTTCCTATTCTGCTTATTCCCATAGGAAATTTGAGGTAGTCAACAACAACAACAATAATAATAATAATAATAATAATAATAATAATAATAAAACCCACAGTACTTCAAGCTAAAAAACATGTGAAAAACTCATGCGAGAGAAAGCACAAATGAATGGGAAAGTTTACTGCAGCGATTCCTTCTGGTGCCTGCACATGTCCCCTGCACTCTTACAATCAGCCAGGTCTTGCTTGCAGGTAGTTCCAAAGCTAGATGAACAGTATGTCCCCAGAACTTTCTTCCCCAGTGGCCTGTGAAAGAGTAGCAGGCAGAGGGCTTTCTTCTCCTAGGTCTACTATGTGGCAATGTTGTAGTAGAAAGGAATTTTGCCAGGGAGGAAAACCCCTGGCAAGTATGGCAAGTATTGCAATAAGTACTAAACCCTGGATCCTGGAGGAGCCCCGAAGCATTATAGGGATGGCTCCTGAGGGAGGAAATCCTAAACATGGAGTCTTTAAGGATGCATTGGCTTTAACATGGCAAAAGCATAGAATGAACAGTAAAGGCATTCCAGTCATGTAGGTAAGCAGGTGGCGGGACAAAACATGTCCCTGCATGGTAGGGCACAGAGTAACAGATGAGAAGGTGCCTCATGACTATACTGAGTGCTTCAACTTTACTACATAGGTGATGGGAAGTCATTGGAGGATTTAAAGTACTCCTCATGGGCCTTAGCTCTGGTGGTGTCTTTCAACTGTTTCCGGTTGCCCTACTTGGGGCGCCCCCACCCCCATTCTAAGGCAGTGGGTCCCAGGGTGAGGGGAAGTGGTTAGTGTTCCCACTGGGGACCACTCTGGCAGGACCTCCGCTGCTCACCCTCATCTTGATCCTTGCTGTTCTACAGGGAAACACGGGTGTGCTCATGGGCATGCTTCTGGTGTCCTTTGTCATCCTCGTGGCCCTTGTTACTGTGCTGTCTGGCATCGGCGTTGGGGAGCAGGTTGGCATGGGCAGTGGCGGCGTCTACTCCATGATCTCCTCCGTCCTCGGCGGGCAGATGGGAGGCACCATCGGGCTGCTCTATGTGTTTGGACAGGTGAGGCTGCCAACAGCGGACGACCCCAGCACCCCCCCCACCCCCCGCCTGCGCTCTGCTTCTTCTCTTCTCACCATCTTCTCTCCCCTTCCTCTTTCTACCTGGCTCTGGTCCAGATCCCTGACCCCTTAGTCCAGAGCTCCTGCTCCCACCATTCCTGCCTCATGGATTCCTGATTTGACAAGGGGCTTGGCCCAGCACCATTCTTGCTGCCTGGCTAGGAAGGGTGTGCACCATAGCAGCTGGAGCCCAGGTGGCAGCCATGTGGCCTGGGACCAGGGCATTTTTGTGCTGAAGAGAAGGCATTCTGCCTGTGCCAAGGGACTTTCTTGGAAGGAGGCCCTTGTCAACTGAGCTGGAGCTCTCACACACATTTGATGACTCAGGTGACCTTAACAGGGAGGCTGAAAGCCCTTGTGTGGACTCTGTATCTGAGAAAGAGGATGGCGACGAGGAGACCGCCTCATCAGGCTGGATGAAGGCATATAGAAAACCAGCCAGCAAGGAGCAGTTCTAAGGCTTATTTAGCTAAAACACAAGGCGGTGACTTAATGCTGAGGAAACAAACTACAGACACTAAGAAGCAGTTCTTTGTAAGCATTTCTTGGATTGAAAAAGATTCTACGGTACCCACAAAAGGTGGTTTTCAAAACAGCTTAAAGAATTTGTGTAAAGAAGAGTCCAAGAGTCTCCTCAAGGAAGACATTGGTTTTGTTTCTTTTATTTTTAGGTAGCACAGGTAAGGGATTTCATAAGAAATACATCTGATTCTCTAACAGCATAAAGTAGAGAGAGAGAGAGAGGGAGAGAGAGAGAGAGAGAGAGAGAGAGAGAGAGAGAGAGAGAGAGAGAGACTGTCTGTCTGTCTGCAGGGAAGGCAGATGGGTTGTCACTGACTGTTTAAGAGCATGTGCTTTTACCAAAGAAAGTTCTTTAAGAATAGTATAGGTCAACCATCCCTAATCTGAAAATCCAAAATCTAAAATGTTCCAAAATCTAAATTTTTTTATAACCTTATATTGAATGGTGCTCAAAAGTTTCGTATTTTGAAACATTTCTGACTTCAGATTTTCACATTAGGATGCTCAGCCCACAAAGTCTATGCACATATACCAAAATCAGAAAAATTCGGAAATCTGTAACATTTCTGATTATCCATGCCTTTTGGGTAAAAGATGTTCAAACTATTGTCTGCAAGGTGAATAATGAGTGGCTGGTATACTTTATTCCCCTGAGGATTTGTGCCTAGCTCTACTATTGTGGAGCCAAATGGGCTGCAGGGTGGACACAGAAGTCCTTGCTCTCCCCACTCCCTGGGCAGGGACAAGCCAGCTTCTAGAAGCAGGTGCCAGCTCTGAATACCCAGGATAAAGAGAAGAAGCTGGTTTACTTAGTCTCCCTTCAGTGGGCTTATTTGGAAGGAAATATGAGAAAGATGTTTTCTCAGCCCTGGCGGCTGAGAGAAGCCTCTGTGTCAGCAGCTCTGCTGTTCTGCCTTCTTCCCACTTGGGCCTTGGTCAGATATCTCCAAGTGCCTCTGATCAGTGTCTTCGTCACGCCTCTGCTTTGTCTGAAGCTACCCCAGGCTGCAGTCTCTGAGCAGGGTGTGGTTTCTGTTTAATCCTGTATGTGTTACTGGCTTTGTTTTCTAGTATGTTGAGGACTTTTTGTGCATATTCATGAGGTCTGTTGGCCTGTAGTTTTTTGGGATGTGACGTCTTTGTCTGGTTTTGGTGTGAGGCTACTGCTGGCCTCACAGAGTGCGTTGGGAGGTGTTCCCTTCTCTTCTAGTTTTTTGGAAGTGTTTGATGTTAATTCTTTAAATGTTTGGTGAAATTCAGCAGTGAGACTATGGCATTTTCTTTGTAGAAAGTTTTGATTCTAATTCAGTCTCTACTTACGTGGGCTTGTTCCACGTTTCTGTTCCTTTTGGAGCCAGCTTCATAAGCTTGCATCTTTTTAAGGATGTTTCTGTTTCATCTAGGTTATCGTATTGACATATTTTTTACAGAGTCCTTTATAATCCTCTCTGTTTTTGTATCCATCTTTCATTCCTAATTTTAGTGATTTGGATCTTCTCACTTTTTTTCTAGATCAACCTAGGTAAAGATTTGTCTGCAAAGAACCAATTTTTGATTTTGTTGATTTTCTCAGTTATTGTTCTGGTCTCTATATCACTTATTTATGCTCTTGTCTTTATTATTTCCTTCCCTCTGCTTTCTTTGAGTTTAGTTTGCTCTTCTCTTTTGGTTTCTTGGGTGTCAAGTTAGGTTACTCATCTGAGCTCTTTGTTCTAGGTATGGTTGGGGTTTCTGAGGTTCCCTGTTCCTGGTTTGTATTAACCCTCTCATGTCCTCATCCCAGCACATGCATGCATTCATTAATTTTGAAAGATTACTAGGGCAGATTGTCTGGCTTTGAATGATTACTAGGGCAGATTGTTCCTGCAGGGGTTGGCAAACTTCTATAAAGGACTTAATAGTAAATATTTTGGCTTTGCATGTTTCTGTCACAAGCAATTAACTCTGTCATTATAGTGCAAAAGCAGCCATAGAAGTCTGGAGTGTGGCATGTGCCTGTAATCCCATAAACTCAGGAGACTGAGGCAGGAGGATCTCAAGTTCTAGGCAGCCTCAGCAACTTACCTGAGACCCTATCTCAAAATAAAAAATAGGGGCTGGAGTTGTGGCTCAGTGGTAGAGCGCTTGCCTAGCATGTGTGAGGCCCTGGGTTCGATCCTCAACACTACATAAAAATAAATAAATAAAATAAAGATATTGTGTCAAAATAAAAAATAAAAAGGGCTAGGGATGAAGTATGATAGCAAAGTGCCTCTGGGTTCAATCCCTAGTACCAAAAAAAAAAAAAAAAAAAGACATTGCTCTCTGTCTCAAAACAGGCAGCAATCAGGATTTGGCCAGTGAGCCAGTTTGCCAGCCCCTGTCCTACAGCATCAAAACTTAAGAGATGCAAACACTAGAATAATTATTTTAAAAGCTTGCAAAAATCTTGTGGACGTCCTTTGTTCTCCCTGTTTTAGTCAGCTTTTTCTCACTCTAACAAAATAATCAATATGAACAACTTAAAAGAGGACAGACTTATTTTGGTTTCAGAGGGTTCAATCCCTGGCTGGCTGGCTCCTGTGTCTGGATCTGTGGGAAGGCAGCACATCACCGTGGAAGGTGTGGTAGAATAAAGCTGCTCACCTCACTGCAGCTGGGAAGCAGACGGACAGAGGATAGGAGAGGTTGGGGACAAGATAGACACCATTGGAGCCTGCCCTCAGTGAGCTGCTTCTGCAAGAAGGACCCACCTCCTACAGTTTTCCCACCTCCCACAGTTTTCCCCACCTCCCCATGATGCTAGCAGCTAAGAATTCATCAATAGACTAGTCAGAGCTCTCACCACCCAATCCCTTCCCCAGAGCCCCATTTCTGAACGCTGGTGCTTTGGGGACCAAGCCTTTACCACGAGTCTTTGGGAAACACTTCATATCTAAACCATAATGATCCCAAGCCCTTCTTCCCTCACTTCTGAGACCCATGTAACAAGCTTCCCTGTGGGACCAGACTCCTTTGGCTAGGAGGGGAAGATGGTTAGAGACCCTCCTCACTCCCTGCCCCACTCACCCACCCATATCAGTCTGAAGGCTTCTTAACTAGACACCAGAATGTCTGTCTTCAGCATACTGACCTGTCTATAAGCATTTATAATGGCTACTGTGCTCTGTACAAAAACAGTGGGGAACTGGAAATCTTTTATAGACTTGACAGAGGCCTGGAGTTTTCCTCATGGGATTAGCACATGTGCAAAACTGTTACCAGCTTCAACCAAAATCATGGGTTTGTGACAGAAGAAGGTGAGTGGAGGGACAGCTCTAGTCCTCTAACTGGGTACCTGAAGGTGGAGGGGAAATGCCTATGACTGTGCATGTGCAGTTCTTCTAAAACAAATACCTTGGAATGGAGGTATAGTCCCCACTGTCTCTTTAAAATGGTTAGTGACACTCCCTGTGTCTTATGGCAGGGAGTTAGAGAAATTTCTCTTAGAAAATGGAAAAGAAGGGCTGGGGATGTGGCTCAAGCGGTGGTGCGCTCGCCTGGCATGTGTGCAGCCCGGGTTCGATCCTCAGCACCACATACAAACAAAGATGTTGTGTCCGCCAAAAAATAAATAAATAAAAAAAAGAAAATGGAAAAGAAATAGGAATACCTATGGTTATAAACTTCAGGAGGAAATGAAAATACTTTAAAAATATAACAAATACTGGATGCTGGGTGCAGTGGTGCATGCCTGTAATCCCAGTGACTTGAGAGATTGAGGAGGAAAGTTCATAGGTTTGAGGCTAACTTCAGTGATTTAGCAAGGCGTCAAGCAACTTAGTGAGACCCTGTCTCAAAATAAAAAATCAAAAGGCCTAGGATGTGGTTCCAGGGTAAAATGCCTCTGGGTTTAACTCCTGGTACTGCCAGAAAATTAAAAACTAAAAACAACCGCTGGAGATATTTACACAAATCACCAGGAATGCTTTCCAAGAAAGAGTGGTGTAGGTTGGAAGGTAGACCTTAAGGTAGTTTCCTTGCTGTGGGGAAGGGGCAATCACTGATAGTCCATGCCTTGTGCCGAGCTCAGACCAGCATTGAGATGGCTGTTGTGAGCCAGGGGTGATGAAGGCCTTGATCCTGGGCTGCTTCCCTGAACACAGGGCTACAACATACCCCAATGTAGTTTTGCATAAATATAATGGTACTCTCAGTATGTTTATTTTTATTTTTTTCCTTTATAAGTTGATATAAAAGGGCAAAATGATCTTCACTGTAGTCAGTTAGTGCATCAGCCATAATGTAACGTAATGAAAAGTGAGCTGTCCCCACCCAAGGCAGCCAGTGTCCACAGCTTACATTGTCTTCCACCACTCTAGTCACACACGGGTGGGGATTTGAAGGACTTGCTTATTTTTATAAACAAAGTTCATACTCTATTCCACATCATGGGGGTCTCACTTAACCTGAAGTCACAGATATTCCCCTAGGTCAGTGTTTTCACTTTATGCGCATAGTACTTACTGAATATTGAATAATATGAGCATACCTAATTTATGGCACATTTTTGTTCTCCATTTCATTTTTCTTTATTAGTCGTTGTTAGATATGGAAAATGAAAAACCCTAAGATAATGTGGCCTGGGAAAAGGGAGTGAAAAAGAAAACCATACATGGCTAGCCTTCTTCTCTCTCAAGATAAATCCTTTTCAGATGCTGGCCACTGGCGGGGAGAAAGTGTTTCATCAAACCTAGAATGATAGTCTCTAGGAGACACTAATCTCTTCCAAGATAAATCCTCTCCAGGTGCTGGCCACTGACCCCCAGCACAAAGACCCAAATTCCTGAGTGCCCAAACTGACACGCTCTGAGTATAGCCAGTATAAGCCCCAATTCCCCCTTTGGCCAGGGGCTCATTTTCCACCAGGAGAGCGGGTCTATTCCTGTGCGCCTTATCCCGTTCCTGAACAAAAGGCTCAGATGATCCGTGAAGTTTTCGTCCAGCCGGGTCCTTCAGTGCTCACAGTAGTTTTATTCCTTTTTCATTCCTAATAGTCTATGTTTTTGCATTCTCTCTTTTCTTTTTAATCAGGTTACCAGGGGTTATCCATTTTATTGATTTTTCTTAAAGGGTTATATTTTGATTTTTGTGTCATTTCTCTTCAATTTTATATTTCTTTATATTAAATACTTCCTTTTATACTCTCATTTATTTATGTTCACCTTCTTGTGACTTTTCAGTTGATACTTTGTTCCTTTATTTTTCTTTCTCTTTTAACGAATAAAAACATTTAGGATTAAATTCTTTTTTTCTTTTCTTTTTTTTTTCCTCCTCTAGAGGCAAGTTTGGTTGAGTCTCTTGGGTTTTTAGAATTCTCCTGTTCATTGCTGTATAGATAATTTTAAATTTTATTTTTTACTACTTCTGGCTTTGCCAACAGGGGTCAAATTTATTTGCATTGCATTTTCGCCCTAATTGATTTGGCATTTTATTATGTTTTTAGTTCTTGTGGTAGCGGACAACCCTTAGAAGCTATAATTAAGCATACCTTTCTTTTTCCTATTTCTTATTTCTTTTACTTTTTATATTCCTCCCAGATAAAATGTTGTTTACTATCTCATCCCTGACCAAATATGAAATCTCTATAAACACCCTTTCTCCTTTCCCAAACTCTTAAATTTTGAGAGGATGATATGATTTTGGACTATTACTGCTTTTCCTTAAAGTCAATCTCTTTGACTTCAAGAATCCTTATTTATGACTTATATTGCAACTTCCCAGTGGCTTTACCATCAACTGTTTAGCATTAGCAAAGTGTTTTATGGTATTTGCAGCTAGTTCCTGTTTCTTCTTCTTTGGTAGCTAATAATAAAATCATAATGATAATGCCAATAATCATTATTTCTATAACTTCAACTATGAGTCAGATATTGGTCAAGGGCATTTAATCATCCCAATAACCTTCTGAAGTCAGTACTGCTATTATCTGTGTTTCACAGGTGAGAAAATGAGACACTTTCCCAAGTCACACAGGGTTTGGCCTTACCTGGCTTCACAGTCCATGCTTCTAACCACCAAAGAGGTCTTTCAAGCATCCCAGAGAATTTTTTCCCCTGTTGTGGCAACTTGAGTTAAAAGACATATAGGTGCAAACCCCAAAGAGGGGCTCTCCTGGAATTACTGGAAACAGAAGTGGTGCGTACAGCTTGGCCCTCCTCATGTAAGCAAGTACTGTTCAGCTGCTAGGAAAAAATATATATAAAAGAATTTCTTGGAGGCTCCAGATGCAAATGGTCACATTCAAGTTCTGGCATCATCTTCTGCATGTGGCATGTGGGTGACATGGGACACCTGGGAAGTTGAAGCCCATATAAATGATCTTTATTACTCCATTCTTATCTCTCTTTTTTTTTAAATTCAGATAAATCTGACCATGAGGAGTCCTGTTGACCTGGCCAAATACTGATCACATAGTATCATTAGCACCACCACACTCTTGGGGTTAAGTCAAGAGACAGTTTAAGTTCTGAAGTAAATATAGGAAAACACAAATCTCAATCTCTCTCTCTCTCTCTCTCTCAGAGATAATTATATTTCCTCCACATTTCTAATATGGACAGAGATTCCTATAATTATGGGATACTGAGAGGGCTGGAATGACCGTTTAAGCTAAGTGTGTACATTTTGGAGAACATTTAGAAAAATGTGGTGTGCCGATCTCAGTGAAGAATGGGGCTGTGCGTGTGAGCTCCCCTCAAATACAGAACTTGTGTTACCCTCTGGCCTTTGCATGAAAGGGCTACGGCTTAGCAGTGATTGCTTCCCAAAGCACTTTTTATACAATCAAGTTATCACAAAATATTTCTTGGATGCTTGTGGTATACTTAGCAAATCAGGGTATTTGAAGAGGTGTAAATCAGCTAAATTTTTTAATGTTTGTTTTTTAAAAGATGTTTGCATTCCTGGTAGTGGTTCACTGAATATCACTATATATCACTTCTATACGTGATATATGTGGGAGGTGGATGCAGATAACGAAATGTATGAAACCGGCAGTGAGCTGAATGTTTATTCAGAAGATGGAGATGAGAAAAGACTTAATGGAAAAAGAATATCTCCAGTGAGGCCCTAACAGGGTTTGTTCCCTGGGGGATTGGCAAGAACAGGGCAACAGGGATGAGAGTGACAGCTGACCTTGTGGGGCAGAGAAGGGACAAACCTGAGGAGCAAAGGGAGCTGAGGCTGAGGATTAGGTAAAGTGAGGTGGGTGTTATTTTTAACTATTGATTTATCTTTCAAATATCCCCCCTCAAAGTAAAATTATGGCTCAGATGTAAAATCATGGCAAATATAAAATGAGCTTGTGCCAAAGCTTTTATTGAATTCATCAATCAGTGGAGGAGCCAATAGGATGTTAAAGAGCAGCGAGAAGCTAGGTGTGGATGTTAGATGGATGGAGATCAACCTACAGAGTTCTGGGCAATTTACCAAATACATACAAAGACAAGGTTGCTGGGTTAGATACAAAGCTAGTCGATGTCTTACGGGACAACAAACTTTTAATCTTTTGGGCTTTCTGTTTCCCTGGATAAAAGTTACTTGTATTTTTACTAGAAAAAAAAAATCTGTAAGTTAACACGTAACTTTACTTAGTCTGAGATATTAATAGCAAATAGTGAATTGAACAGAGTACATTTGCCTAGATGTCCTTGGGTAGCTTTTGTAACATATGACCTTGAAAAGCTGTGCCGTCTACTTTTTTCCTCTATTTCCAAGTTTTAGATAATTTCAGAAATAATATTAACCTACAAAGAAATTGGCCACAGTGCCCTTCTGTGGCTCTGAAGATGGGACCCCCTGCTTGCTCTTGTTCTAGATTTAGTTCTTGAATGGTGCAGACAGAGAAATCGGAAGGCCTCTTCGACCCAGCACCCCCCAGGTCCCCGCCTTCCTCTCATACTCTTTTCATCTTTGTCACCTCTGGCAGTCGGCTCTCAGCTTGGGCTCAGTGCTCATTCTCCCCTCGCTCAAGACATAGTCGAGCAGAAATGGGGCCTGGGGCAGATTCCCAGGTGAAAAGAGCAGGGTAATGGTGCTGGTTCCTCGCTGCTGAGCCTGGGCTGGTGCAAGTGTTTGTCGGGGCAAGCAGGGTGCTCAGGGTGGGTGGTCCTGCCCAAGGCTCCTGATGCTTCTCTGTCTTGCTGGCTCTTCCTGTCTGGAACGCCCGGGCAGTGTGTTGCAGGTGCCATGTACATCACTGGCTTTGCTGAGTCCATCTCGGATTTGCTGGGCCTCCGGAACATCTGGGCTGTGCGAGGAATTTCAGTTGCCGTGCTTCTGGCCTTGCTGGGGATCAACCTAGCGGGCGTCAAATGGATCATTCGATTCCAGCTGCTGCTGCTGTTCCTGCTGGCCGTGTCTACGCTGGACTTTGTGGTGGGCTCTTTCACCCACCTGGACCCAGGTAAGCCCTTCAGGGTTCAGTATGTGGCCTACCCTGGGGATCTGCACTGCTTTGTGAATGCTGATAGATGTGAATTTGGAGATGACCCTCCCATCATGGGTTGTACCTACAATTTAGTGTGGCCGTTCCTGATCAGGTGAGTTGGTACGTCTTGGTGTGACACAATTTTTCACTTCATGCTTTTTCTGTTTCCTTTTCTTCTTAAAACAAAACTCAGAAAATTTAGATTAAAAGAGAGCAGAAATACACAGAGATTAAATTGATAACAGTGATTGGAAGACTGGGCAAGAAATAAATATGCATGTAGGGAAGATAAACAGACCTTAATTTTTTCTGTCATTGATTTTTTTTTTTTTGACTGGGGATTGAATCCAGGGGTGCTTAACCACTGAGCCACATCCCAGCACCCCCCGCCCTTTTTTTGGTATTTTATTTAGAGACAGAGTCTCACTGAGTTGCTTAGGGGCTTGTGAGGTTGCTGAGGCTGTCTTTGAACTTGAGATCCTCCTGTCTCAGCCTCCTGAGCTGCTGGGATTACAGGTGTGCTCCATCACATCTGGATTTTTTTTTTTTTTAAAGAACTTTGCTTGCTTAGAGTGTGTGAAGCTCTAGGTTCCATCTTTAGCACTGTGAACGGAGGACAAATACTAACTATTTCTGGGGGACAGAGACAGATATGTGCTTGATTATTTATAGTTTTATGTGCTAAATTATTTTTTTTCAAAATAAAAATATGCATCCATTAACTAATAAGCTTAAAGAAAACAACCAACCAGGTATAGTTTTGCCCCCTTTGGAGATGATATCACATCTGTTTAAGCAGTCTGTCACTATTTAATCTAACCCTGGATTTTCCTCAGCCTTGAGGATGCTTGGCCACTCAATCCTAAAGCTTTAGGCCTTGAGTGACCAGCTCTTACCCAGAGTGTCATAACTCTGTAGCTTTCTGATTTCCTCTGGTTTGGCATTAAGGCCAACTTTGCTTCTCTCCAGATTGTGGATCTATTCCTAGAACACTGGAAAAAAAGGTCACTGCTTGATGTTTTCCACTGCAGGGACCCTGTCTTTATATAACAGTATGACCAAGCAGCCTAACTGGACTATCTGGACTATGGATGGGGAAAGAAGGATGAAGCCCCTTGCTGTGTTTCACACACACACACACACACACACACTCACACAGCACAGACCGTGACCTGTACAGGTCACGATAGCGGCTGCATTGGACAACACTTGCATTGTACTTGGCACTTTATGTGATTATCTTGTTGAATTCTTATCAGAACATCTTAAGAACAGCTATACTCATTTTGCAGATGAGGAAACCGAGGCTCAAAGATGCTATTGGTGGAAATGCATGGCAGAGCTGGGGTTTGAAACAAGATTTCTTCGTCCAGACAACTGAGCTGATTCCTGAGATGGGAAGCAAGCCTGTTTTCACACTCCATGATAGCAACCCTGCTTTTCCCCTTCTAGGCTGCGCCTGGTGTGTGTCCTAAACAGTCTTGTCTTTTCTCACAGTGTTGGTGCGGAAAGGTTAGAATTCTGTTCGCATACGATGTCTGGCTTCATCACTTCTTCATATGCTGCAGTTGTTCTGTTGGAAAATTGTAGCTCCCCTAAATTCCTTGAATGTCCCTACCTTCTGGCATCCTGGGTCCTTCCTCAGAATCCCCAGACTGCCCCATGATCCAGCACCTAAGGGTCAGCTCCTGTACAGAAGGAGTCCCCAGGGCCCACTGCCATGCTAAGGGCCACAGGTATCCACACAGGTATCTCTTGTGGCCTGCTGTTTGGAACATCTCCATTGGAGGGAAAGGGTGACACCCCCTGCCTCCATGGACCTTGCACCATCTTACAGAGACAGCCTCCATACTGAGGGAGACTTACTGGCCTTTGGCTGCCAACCTGTCAGGTTAGGGGAGAAAGTGCCCACTGTAGTCCCCAATTCCTGAGTGCTTTCCCCTTCATAAATACATGGCTGAAAGAGCACAGTTAAATTGCAGGGCAATCCCGCTGGCCTCTCTGAAATCCTACTAGACTAATGTGTTTTCCTTCTTTTTGATTAGAAGTTTTCTTGGCTGCTTTTATAAGTTACTCCAAATATTTCTCCTTCCTTCTGGTCAGTACATTAGCAGGGTGTAGTGTGAACTGGAATTTATTTTCAATTATTCCCATAGCAACTGGCCCTTCTAGAATCTGTTTTTGGTATCTCTGATGTTTTATAGGGGCTGTTTTCTTTGCGGTTAAAAATTCAAACTGAAACCAGACCTTCAGAATGTGTTTAGCAGAATGGTTTCAGCTATTAAAAAACAAAACAAAACAAAACAAAACAAAACCTATACATAGAGATTTGAAAAAAGACTGGAAGGAACTATGCCTAAGTGTTAATGATGATTGTCATCTATTGAGATTACATGTGGCTGTATTTCTTTTCCTTCAATTGATCAGTGTTACTTGTTTTAAAAAAAATTAATAGATGTTATGGGCTGGGGTTATGGCTCAGTGGTAGAGCACTTGCCTAGCATGTGTGAGGCACTGGATTTGAGTCTCAGCACCACATAAAAATAAATAAAGGGCCACCAACAACTAATAAAATATCTTTAAAAAATTAATAGATGTTAATTTATTAATAGTAGATATTAATTAACTAATAATAGTTAATTTATTAATTAATAGATGTTCGTAGAGCAGGTTTCAGTCAATGGAGAATTGAACAGATAGTACAGAGAGTCCCACCTGCTTCCTGTCTCCCTCCCCACCACAGCTTCCCCTGTTAACATTTGCATTAGTGTGGGGTACATTTGTTAACAGTTGATGAACCAGTTCTGACATATGATTATTAACGTCCGTAGTTTAGGGCTCACGCTTGGTGTTGCATATTCTAAGGGTTTTGGAAGGGTGCAGTGCTGTGTGCGCACCATAACAGTATCACAGAGAGGAGTATGCAAACCGCCTGTGCTCTACCTGTTAATCCCACCCCACTGCACACTCCTGGCCACCATTCATCTTTTTATTGCCTCCACAGTTTCAGCCTTTTCCAGAATGTCATATACTTGGAATCAGACAATATGTAGCTTTTCCAAATTGGCTTCTTTCATTTACTAATATGCACCTAGGATTCCTCCATGTCCTTTTGTGGCTTGATAGCACATTTCTTTTTACCTCTGAATACTATTCAGTTGTCTGAATGGACCCTAGGTTATCTCTCCATTCACCTGTTGAAGGACATTGGTTACTTCCAGTTTTTTTGGCAATTATGAACAAGACAGTTATAGACATCCTTGTTCAGGTTTTTGTGACGATATTTGTTTCAACTCCCTTGGATAAATACAAAGGAGCATGATGGCTGGATCATAGGGTAAGACCGTGTTTCTTTTTGAAAGGAACTACCAAACTGTGTCCCAAAGTGGCCGTTAAGAGTTTGCGTTTTGAATGAGTTTCTGCAGCTCCTGTCCTGATTGGCAGTTGGCATGTCAGTCCGTGTTCTGGATTTGGGCTGTTCTGATAGGTGTGTGGTGGTATCTCATCACTTTAATTTGCAGTTCCTTGATGACATCTGATATTGAGCATATTTTCATATGCTTATATTTTCCATCTGTGTATCATCTTTCATCTTTGGTGAACTGTCTAGATACTGTGCCCTTTTAAAACTTGGATTGTTTGTTTTCTTCCTGTTGAGTTTTAAGGGTTCTTTGCATATTTTGGATATAAGCCCTTTGACAGATATGTGTTTTATAAATATTTTTTTTTCCAGTCTGTGGTTTGTCTTTTCATTCCCTTAACTATGTCTTTGGTAGAGCAGAAGTTTTTAATTGTAATGAAGCTTAGCATATTCATTTTTTCTTTAGTGGATCATGAATCGGATGTCACCTAAATTTTTCTCCTGTGTTCTCTTCTAGAAGTTTTGTTTTTTAAAAATATTTTGCTTATTAATGCATATTAACTGTATATGTTAATAGAGTCCAGTGTATAGTTTCCTACATTCACATAGCATGTACTAATCAATACAGCCTCCCTTTTCTACCTATCTCCCTTATACCCTTCCCAATCTCTAGTAATCACTATTCTATTTCAGTTTTATTTTTTTTTCAGTACTGAGGATTGAATCCAAGCGTGCTCTACCACTGAAATATATCCCTAGCCCTTCTTATTTTTTATTTTGAGACAGGGTCTTGCTAATTGCCCTGGCTGGCCTTGAATTTACGATCCTCCTGTCTCAATCTCCCAAATAACTGGGATTACAGATATGCACCACTGCCCCCAGCTAGATTGACTTTCTTTTCTTCTCTTCTCTTCTCTTCTCTTCTCTTCTCTTCTCTTCTCTTCTCTTCTCTCTCTCTCTCTCTCTCTTTCCACATATGAAAGAGAGGTAGGAGGGAGAACCTATTCTTCTGTGTCTGGCTTATTTCACTTACTATAATATACTCCAGTTACAGCCATTTTGCTGCAGCTGACAGGATTTAATTCTTCTTTGTGGCTGAAAAATACTCCATTGTGTGTGTGTGTGTGTGTATTTCTTTATCTATTCATCTGTTGATCCCATTCATCTGTGGGTACTAGGCTGATTCATACCTTAGCTATTGTAAATAGTACCACAATAAAACATGATGATGCAGGTGTCTCTTTAGTATGCTGATTTCACTTCCTTTGGCTGTACACCCAGAAGTGGGATAGCTGCATCATGTATTAGATTTGTTCTTAGTTTATTGAGGAACCTCCATACTGTTCTGTGTAATGGCTGTACTGATTTACATTCCTACCAACAGTATCTAAGAATTCCTCTTTCCCCATATCCTTGCCAGGATTTATTATTTTTGTAATAGCCATCCTAAGTGGGGTGAGATGGTATCTCCTTGTAGTTTTAATTTTCATTTCCTTGATGGCTAATGACATTGAGCATTTTTTCATATATTTGTTGGCCATTTATATTTCTTCTTTCTAGAAATGTCTATTTAAATCATAACCCATTTCTTTCTTCCCTGCAGTGCTGGGAATTGAACCCAGGGCCTTACACATGCTAGGCAAGTGCCCACCACTGAGCTATACTCACAGCCCCATTTGTCCATATTTAAGCAGGATTGCTTGAGGCTTTGTTATTTTTTTCTGGGTTCTTTATGTATTCTTGATATTAACCCTCTGCCAGATGAATAGTTGGCAAATATTCCCTCCCATTCTGCAGATTGTCTCTTTGCTCTGTTGATATATCATTTCCTTTGCTGTGCAGATGCTTTTTAGTTGATGCAATATCATTTGTCAATTTTTGCTTTTGTTTCCTGTGTTTTTCGGGTCCTAACCAGAAGATTATCGCCTACACCAATGTCTTGAAGTGTTTCCCTATGTTTTCCTGTTAGTTTCAGTGTCTCTGCTCTTATGTTTAGGTCTTCATTCCATTTCGAGTTGCTTCCTGCACAGGGTGAGAGGTAGCACTCAAGTTTTAGTCTTCTGCATGTGGATATCAGATATCCCAGCACTATTTATTGAAGAGGCTGTTATTTTCTCTAACAGATGTTGTGGTTGTTGTTCTTTTTAGATATACTTGACAGTAGAGTGTATTTTGACATATCATACATACGTGGAGTATAACTTCCCATT
The DNA here is from genome assembly GCF_021218885.2 of Marmota monax. NCBI lineage: Eukaryota > Metazoa > Chordata > Mammalia > Rodentia > Sciuridae > Marmota > Marmota monax. The sequence continues at coordinate 6,155,329 of NW_026693473.1, read as the reverse complement.
TGTGTGGTTGTACACGATGTGGAGTTTCACTGGCAGAGTATTCATGTGTGAACATAGGAAGGTTATGTCCAATTCATTCTACCGTTTTTTCCTCTTCCCATCTCCCTTCATTTCCCCTTGACTAATCCAATGCACTTCTATTCTCTCCTAATCCCCCTTATTGTGTGTTAGCATCCACATATCAGAACATCCAGCCTTTGGTTTTGAGGGGGGATTGGCTTATTTCACTTAGAACGATAGTCTCCAGTTCCATCCATTTGCTGGCAAATGCCATAAATTTCATTTTTCTTTTTAGCTAAGTAATATTCCACTGTTTATATAATCTACATTTTCTTTATCCATTCATCCATTGAAAGGCACCTATATTGGTTCCATAGCTTAGCGATTCTGAACTGAGCTTCTATAAACATTGATGTGTCTGTATCACTACAGTATGCTGATTTTTTTTAAAAAAATTCATTTTTTTAGTTATAGGAGGACAGAATGTCTTTATTTTACTTTATGTGGTGTTGAGGATCAAACCCAGTGCCTCATGTAAGCTAGGTGAGCGCTCTACCACTGAGCCACAACCCCAGCCCTAGTATGCTGATTTTAAGTCTTTCGGATATATGTATCGAGGAGTGGGATAACTAGGTCAAGTGGTGGTTCCATTCCAAGTTTCCTGAGGAATCTCCATACTGCCCCCAGAGTGGTTGCACCAATTTGCATTCTCACCAGCAATGTATGAATGTGCCTTTCTCCCCTCTTCCTTGCTAACATTTATTGTTACTTGCGTTCTTGATAATTGCCATTCTTATTGGAGAGACATGGCATCTCAGTGTAATTTTGATTTGCATTTCTCTAATTGCTAGATATGTTAAACATTTTTTCTTATATTTATTTATTTTTTAAAAATATTTTTTAATTGTAGATGAACACACAACCTCTTTGTTTATTAATTTACTTTATATCCGGTGCTAAGGATAGAACCGAGTGCCTCAAACATGCTAGACAAGCGCTCTGCCACTGAGCTACAGCCCCAGCCCTTCTTATATTTATTGATCAAACATACAATTTCTTCTGTGAAGTGCCTGTTTAGTTCTTTAGCCCATTTATGATTGAGTTATTTGTTTTTTGGGTGTTAAGGTTTTTGAATTCTTTATATATCCTGGAGATTAATGCTCTATATGAGGTTCAGGTAGCAAAGATTTTCTCCCATTCTGTAGGCTCTCTATTCCCATTCTAGATTGTTTCCTTTGCTGTGAAGAAGCTTCTTAGTTTGAATCCATCCCATTTATTGATTCTTGATTTTACTTCTTTTACTTTAGGAGTCTTATTAAGGAAGTCAGTTCCTAAGCCAACTAGTGGAGATTAGGGTCCACTTTTTCTTCTAGTAGGCGCATAGTTTCTGGTCTAATGTCTATGTCCTTGATCTACTTTGAGTTGGGTTTTCTGCAGGGTGAGAGATAGGGGTTTAATTTCATTTTGCTGCATATGGATTTCCAATTTTCCCAGCACCATTTGTTGAAGAGGCTATCTTTTCTCCAATGTATGTTTATGGCACTTTTGTCTAGTATGAGAAAACTGTTTTTATGTGGGTTTGTCCATGTTCTCTATTCTGTACCATTGGTCTTCATGTCTAACAGATATTTTTGGTGCCCTTGTTAAGAATCAGTTGGCTGAAGATGTGTGGATTTTTTTCTGAATGTTTATTCTGTTCCATTGTTTTATGTGTCTGTTTTATATGGCATTCAGTTCCATGTAGTTTGATTACTATAGCTTTTTAGCATGTTTTGAGGTTAGATAGTATGGTACCTACAGTTTTGTTCTTTTTGCTCAAGATTCCTTTGCCTATTTTGGGGTCTTTGTGTTTCGAAATGAATTGTTTTCCATGTACATGAGGTACTAGGAATTTAACCCAGGATACTCTCACACTGAGCTATACCCCAGACATTTTTTATTTTTGAGACAGGGTCTCACTAAGTTGCTGAGGCTGGCCTTGAATTTGTGATCCTCCTGCCTCAACCTCCTGAGTTTCTGGGATTATAGGTGTGCACCATCACACATGGCTTCTATGTGAATTTTAGGATTGTATTTTCTAGTCTGTGAAGAATATAATTGGTTTTTTTGATGGAGATTGCATTAAATCTGTAGATTGTTTTGTGTCGTGTGTTTATAATAATGTTTCACTCCATGAATATAGGAATTCTTTATCTTTTTGTGTCCTCTTTAGTTTCTTTCATCAGTGTTTTGTGGTTTTCGTTGTAGTCTTTCACTTCCTTGGTTAATTTATTCTTAGGTATTTTATTTTATTTTTGTAGACATTGTGAATAGAATTGCTTTGATGATTTCTTTCTCAGCAATTTGTTGTTGATGTGTAGAAGTTTTATGTTTTACATTTAAGTCTATGATCAACTTTGAGTGATATTTTTTTTTTTTTGTGAAAGGTATATCTAGATTATTTGCATGTGAATGTCTGGTTGTTCAAGTACCATAGGCTGAAAAAACTATTCTGTCTCCATTGAATTGCCTTTGCTCTTAGGTAGAAGGTCAGTCAGCTGTATTTTTGTGGGTCTGTGTCTGGCTTTGTTATGTCCCATTGATGTATGTGCATTCTTTCTCTATTCTACACCACTTGAATTATCACAGCCTTATACTATGTCTTACAGCTGGCTTGTGCCTGTCCTCCAACTCCGTCTTCTTTTTTTTTCACAAGTGTTGCTCTTTTTTTTAACTTTATTTTATTAGTTTACTTTTCCTTTTTATGTGGTTCTGATGATCGAACCCAGTGCCTCACATGTGCTAGGCAAGCGCTCTACCACTGAGCCACAATCCCAGCCCCTAGTGTTGCTTTTTAAATCAGAAAAAAAAATCTAAATACAATTAAGCTGAACTTTATTTCTTTTTCTTTCTTAAAATGTCAACAAAAACAACAACAAAAAATCCTGAAATATATAATGTAAAAATGTAGAAAGTAGGGGCTGGGGTTGTGGCTCAGTGGTAGAGCACTCGCCTGGCAGTGTTGGACACTGTGTTTGATCCTCAGCACCACATAAAAATAAGTAAGTAAGTAAGTAAATAAATAAATTTTGTTCAGCTACAACTAAAAACAAATATTAAATTTAAAAAAATGTAGAAAGTATGGTAAAAGATGGAAGTTACCTTCTGCTGTTCTTTTTTTTCCCCACTTTTCTCCAGAGGGGGGTTGGTGTGTGTATAATCTATTGCTATCAAACAAATTTTTTGAAAATTTAGTGGCATAAAACATCAGTAAACATTTATTTATCTCTGGCCTTCCCTGTGATCCAGGAATGTGGGTGTGACTTAGCTGGTGGCTGAGTGTCCGCCAGGCTGCGGTCATTTGAAGGTGCAGCTGGGGCTGGAGGTCTTGCTGGCAGGTGGTGGTTGGTGGCTGATGGGAGACCTCAGTGCCTTTCTCTGTGGTTCTTCTCGAGAGCTGCTTGAGTGTCCTCAAGACAAGGGCTGACTGACTTCCCCCAGAGTAAACAATCAGAGAGAAAGCACAGCCGAAAGCTCCTTTTTATGATCTAGCCTCAGAAGCCACTTAGTGGCACTGCCCCCATGACCTATGTGTTAGAGTGAGTCCCTGAGTCTTCTTTCAAGGGAGGAAAATTAGTTTCCACCTTTCGAATGGATAAGTTTCAGTGAATTTGCAGGCACACTTTTAAGCCAAGGTAACTAATTTTAAAATCAGAACAAAATTGTCTTTTAATACATGAACACTACATTTTCCTCTGCATGTGTAGTTTAAAGGGAATGAATGCTTTCTTGTTTTATAAAAACAACAAATCCTAAAATGGCTGGGCCCAGTGGCTCATGCCTGTAATCCCAGCAGGTGGGGAGGCTGAGGCAGGAGGATCCTGAGTTCAAAGCCAGCCTCAACAATAGCGAGGTGCTAAGCAATTCAGTGAGACCCTGTCTCTAAATAAAACACAAAATAGGGCTGGGGATGTGATGCAGTGGTTTTAGTGCCCTTGAGTTCAATCCCCAGTACCAAAAAAAAAAAGAAAAAAAAAATTCTGAAATGGATAAAGGTGAAGAGTAAAAGTTTCCTCCTCTCATTCCATTCTCCTACTCTTACACTCCGGCAGGCGTTTCTGAACACAAGTCTTTATAATCTGTTCTTTACACATGCATGAACACATACACAGATGTGCACGCACATAAACACATACAGCACAGTTCTTTATAAAAATGTAATTAAATTCCACATTGTTTTGCTACTGCCCCCTCCCCCACATTCCGTTCCATATCGTGGATATCAATGTCAGTATGTTTAGGATACTCATCCTTTTTCAACCCCTGCAAGGTATTCCACTTTACAAATTTAAAATTCTATATAATTAAAGGCTCATTCATTGGTAGTTATTTATATTTTTCTAGTGTGGTCGCTTCAAATGTTGATGTGAACATGCTGTACCAAAGTTGGAGCTTATTTTTGCAGGATTAAGTCTTATAAATAGAATTCATAGAACAAAGGTCAAGCACATTTTCAATTTTGTTAGATTCTGCCAAATGGCTTTTCAATAAGGTTGTTTCATTTTGAACTTTAATAGTACATAAACAGTTATTGATTCCCCATATCTTGGAAACTATTAGGTAGGTTTAATCTTTTAGATTTCTGTCTTGTGATAGGTGGGGGGAAAAAGGTGATCTTTTAAATTTGTTTTTCTTCAATCATTAATAAGGATAATTTTTTCATATTTTTATTGCCACTTATGCTTCTTTTTCTTTGAATTGTCTATACTCTTTCCCTATTTTTCCATCAGGTTATCTTATTCTTTAATGAGTTACAGAAGCTCTTCTACCTTAACCATTAATCCACACAAAACAAATATTTGTTTAGTTTTCATAAGTGACAGATGATGTTTGTTATATATGTTGAATTTTTTCCCTAACATGTCCTTTTAAAATTGACTTAGTAGGTAATGAAAGTAATATATGTACATAAAAGTATTCATTTTTGAGCCAAATTGGGTACTCTGATTGCTTGTTTTCTTATATATTTTCTGGATTTTCTTGAAATTAAATGCTTCAGGGGCTAGGGATGTAGCTCAGTTGGCACAGTGCTTGCCTCACATGCACAAGGCTGTGGGTTTGATCCCCAGCACCACAAAAAAAAAAAAAAGGAAAAAAGAAAAAAGAAAGAAAGACAGAAAAACAGTAAGAAAGAGAGAGAGAGAGAGAGAGAGAGAGAGAGAGAGAGAGAGAGAGAGAGAGAAAGCAATTGAACACTTCATGTAATAGTTTCCTAAGGCGGCCCCAACAACTACCACAACCGTAGGAGCTTAAAACGGCAGAAATTTATTCTCTCTCAGTTCTGGAGCTGGAAGTCTGAAATCTAAGGTGTCAGGCAGGGCCAGTCTCCCTGGAAGGCCCTAGAGGTACTCCTGGTACTCCTTCCTCAGCCTCTGCTCCATGTGACCTTCTCCTCCCACCTGTGTGTGCTGTGTAAGGACAACTCGTCACTGGAAACAGGTCCGATTTAGGTAATCCAGGCTAATCTCACCTAAAGGTCCCTAAATTCATCTGCAAACTGCAGACCCTTTTTCCAAATATGGTCTCATTTGTAGTTTCCTAGGGGTGGACATTTTTTAGGGGTCACCACTTAAACCACTACATTCCATTGTTTTTTACTTGCTTTATTTTCTAGAATTTTATTACCATTTTAAAAGATGTTCCATAGGGCTTTCAAAGACTTACAGGCATTTTCTGCAGTGATCCCTCTGTTAGGGTCTCCTTGTGGGAGAGTCTCTCCTCAGCATTGCTTCTCATGGACGGATGATCTCAGAGTCTGGGTCTTCACCCTCACTGCTCCCGGGGGTTGCTCCCTGTTCTCTGGATCGCAGATCATCCTCTCTGCCTACGGTAGAAATACTGCTTTTCTACCTTCAATTTAATTGACAGGAGATATAAAAATCTAGGTAGAAAATAGTTTCCCATAGAATTTTGGAATCATTCTCACTTCATCTTCTAGCACTGATTCAGTGGCATCAGGAGTTCGGTGTTATTCTGATTTCTGTTCTTGACAGGTAACCTGTTTCTTTTCCTCCAAGTAGTCCTGATATTCCCTTTACCCACAATATTCTAAAATTTCATGTCAAAAATTTGATTCATTGCCCTGGGCACTTTCAATCTGGGATTTTTGGTTATTTCTTGGATAATTTCTTCCCCTTTGTTTTGTTTTTCTTCTTTTTTCCCCTTGAATTCTGACTGTAGTAGTCCTTTTTTATTTTATTTTTTAGTTGTAGTTGGACACCAGACCTTTATTTTATTTATTTATTTTATGTGGTGCTGAGGATTGAACCCAGGGCCTCACGTGTGCTAGGTGAGCACTCTACCCCTGAACTACAGCCCCAGCCCCTACTAGTCCCTTCATAACCAGTTTTGCTTTCCACAGTTTGGGTGGAAAAATGTAAAATTCCAGAAATAATTACAGCTCATAAGTGTTCATAAATGAAAAAATGTTCGATTTTATGATTTTTTTGTTAATATCTCATTTTGCAATTCATAAATTAAACTTTATCATAGATATGTTGTATTAGTCAGATTTTTATTATTGTGACTAAAATACTCAACAAGAACAACTTAGAGGAACTAAGGTTTATTTCGACTCAAGATTTCAGAGGGTCATTCCATGGTTGGCCAACTCCATGCATGGCTCTGGGCCCAAGATGAGACAGAACATATGGCAGAAGGGCATGGAAGAGAAGCACTGCTTACTTCATGATACTCAGGAAAGACAGGGGGATGGGGGAGCAAAAGGGAGTATGCCTTCCAGCCACCCCCAGTGATCTCCTCCAGTCACCCCTTACCTGCACACAGTTACCACCTAGTGAGACCATTCAAACTAGGGTGACTGATAGGTTATACTCTCACAATCCAATCATTTCATCTCCTGCAATAACACAGTAGCTTTTTGGGGGACACTCATATCCAAACCATAACATGTGTGTATTGAAAAACATAATATCCATAGGGTTCACCAGTATCTGCAGTTTCAGGTGTCCACGGGAATCCTTGAAGAGTCCCCTGTGGATAAGAGGGGACTGCTACCATAGTTACATGTTGGAACTCTTGGTTTGAACCTTCTTTTATTATTATTATTATTTTTTAAATCTTCTCTTTTGTGTAGCTTATATATTTTCCCTCCTCCTTACTTTATGGGAGTTTTCCTCAACTTTGCTTTCTACCTTTCTACTTCATTTTTTGTCTATCATTAATTGCTAAGAGATCCTTGTTCTCTGATGGTTATTTTTAAAATCACATCCTGTTCTTGTTTCATGGATATAATATTTCTTTCTGACTCCTTTAGACTATAAAATACAAGGGTTTTATGTGAATCTCTTGTCCCCCGGTCCCCATCCAGATTCTTCTGTTCTTTTCTTTTGTTCTCCCTGTTAATTGCTGCCAACTTTCTTCAGATGTGTGATAGTCCTTGGTTGTTGATTCTTTTTTAATAATGAGGCACTAAAAGCACATGGGGAGCCGTGTGCACACCCTGCTTGCAGGGCAGTTGGCAAGTGGGTGATCCTGTGCACACTGGGCTGTTTGTTGGGAAGACTCCCAGGTGTCAGCACTATGGTATGGATGTGATTGTCCCCCAAAGGTCCCCATGCTGGAAGTTTAGTACCCAGTATAGTGATATTGAAAGGTGGTGGAACATGTTCGAGGTGGAACTTAGTGAAGAGTAGTTAGGTCACAGGGGGCTTAGTCCTCCAAAAGGATTTTGCTGTCATGACAGTGGATTGTTTAAAGTAAGATCAGGGCTTGGGGTGCAGCTCAGTGGTAGAATACTTGCCTAGTGAGGCCCTGTGTTCAATGCCCAGCAGCATATAAATGGATGAATGAATAATCAAATAAATCCTTTAATTCATCCAACTAACCAACCAGCTCATGTACTTGGCCCCTTCTGTATGCAGCCAGTTCCCTTTCCATTTTTCTGCCATGTTGTGATCCAACAAGGGGGCCCCTTACCAGAGGCCGAACAGATGAGGCCACCCAATTTTGTATTTTCAGCCCTCGAAACCATAATCTAAATAAACCTCTTTTCTTTATAAGTACCCAGCCTCGGGTATTTTATTATAGTAAAAGAAAATAGACTAATACAGTCAGTTTCTGTAGGTCTTACCTCTGGTGCAGTTAGTGTTTTCCAAAGAGGAATTCTCTAATCTCCTTCCGGGGATGTGGGTGGCTGCCACAGTTCTGGGAACAGGAAAAGGTAGGAGGAGAGGCTGGAGGCCTCATAGTTAGGCTGTAGACTTTTATTTAGTCCAGTGTTTGTCATCTGCCTCATCTTCTCCTCCACTGCGTCCTTCCATCTCAAGCTCTCTCTCTATGCCATCCTCTTAGTGTCTCGCCTCTCGTTTCATCTCCAGGTCTCATGACTGCGGGTCTTCCTCATCACCACTATTTCTTCTCCTCCCAACTCCTTTCCCCGCAGACTGGCAGCACGGGCCCCTTTTCCTTTCTCCACCTCCTGTCTTGTCTTTTTCAAAACAAGCACCACGGCCCACGGCACAAGACTCCGTGAAGACGCAGAGCTTCGTTACTATAAAAAGCTCAAGAGCTTGACAGTTTAAACAAGACGCATTTGTTGGGCTTAATGCTCCTAAAATGCCATTTTTTGGCTCATATTTTCATTTATGTAAGATGAGTGTTATGCCAAAATGATCTTATTGCCATAAAAGTCAGGCAAATATAGAGAAAATACATTTTAGAAAATAAAGTGACATGTGGCCCATTTTAATTCTGTGTTCTGCATTTGAAAATGAAATCGTGCGTCTCTGAGCTTACTTTTTTGGTTATCTAGGAAGGCAGCCGCCTAGCCTCTCTCTGTGGTGTCCTTCTCTGCACGTCCACCCAGCACATTGCTCTGCTGTGGCTCTGTCACTTGCTATGAGGAGGGTTAGTGGGACAGAGCTCAGCAGGGCCAAGTTCATCTAAGGCTGCATCCAGCAGGTGGGAAGTGCTTCTGCTTGCGCTTGGCTCGTACAGGTCAGTGTCAGTGCTGGGAACTGTAAAGGGGGTAAGCAAGCATGCCTGCCTCTCGTTGCTGCTGAAATTTCTCTATCTGAGGCTCCTGGGACTCTTGATCTCCAAATCCAGGACTTGTGCTCATTTCTGATTCTTCGCCTCTTCTGCACCATTGACCACCCATGCTGATTTGAAATTCTCTTCCCATTTCTTATCTCTCTTCTTGGTGGTCCTGTCCTCTCATGTGGGCAGGGAGAGCACAGGGCGCAGTCCTCTGATATCCCTGTGTTCCCCTTTGCTCTCTCTCATCTGAGGGGACCTTTCTCAACCACTACTGCCCTGGTCCACCTGCTTCTTCAGCTTTCTCAAACTCCGCTCCCATGTGACCAGCTCCTACTGGATCTCTGCTTGGGTATCTGAGCACCATCTTGAATTAAACACAAGTAAGTTTACACCCTCTGTTTCTCCCTCCTCCCTTTACTTACTCTCCTATCCACCTATGTGCACAGTGAGCACCCAGCCCAGTGGTGCAGGCCCAGCTACTCGGGAGGCCGAGGCAGGAGGATCACAAGTTCAAGGCCAGCCTGGGAAACTTAGTGAGACCTTTTCATAAAACAAAAAATAAAAAAGGCTGGGAAGGTAGCTTAGTGGCAGAACACTGGCCTACCATGCATGAGACCCTGGGTTTAATCCCCACCAGCACACACAGTACACACACAAACACACACACATCAGATTTACTTTTTTATGTTGTATTTCTGCCCATCTCAGAGTGGCAGCTATGCCCATGCAGACCTGTTGGGGTCAGCAGCTGCAGGAGTCTGCCCAGGCCCCTGGGACATTAATGAGAACATTTGCCACTCAGATTTCTTGTTAATTTTTTAAAAAATGTACTGATAAAATATTTCAAGTATGTTGGAAATAATATAACAAATAGCCATTATTTACCATCCAAATTTAATAGTTATTTGCCAGTTTTGCTTGAGAGCTGTATTAAAAAATGAAACTAAATAAAACATGACAGATACTATTTCAGCCCTACTTTTACCCACCCCTCCTTTCCTGGAGGCAACCACTGACAGTGAGGCTCATGCACCCCCCCCCCCCCCGTTTCATTTTTCTTCCACATGTAGATGGCCCCAAGCAATTACTACTTTTGTTTAGCAGTTAAAGAATTCACATACATTTTAATTATACTGCATGTATTCGTTTGATAAAATACTGAATGGTGAATGAATGATTCTGCAAATTACTTTTCTCACCCAACATGACTTGGGGATGTCTCCATGTTACCACACGCTGTGGCCTTTCATTCATTTTAACTGCTCATGCTGTCTTGGGAGACCCAGACATGTTAGTGGTAGTGGGGAGTGCTGTGACAGATTTGCACAGGGACCTGGGTATCCCTGGGACTCCTACCATAGCTGGAGAGTCAAGAAAGTCTTTCTAGAGGTTCTCTCTGAGCCGAGTGTTTAGGGAGTCAGAGTTTAACCAGAGGAGAAGAAGAAAGCTTGGCCTACAGGGAGGGCGGCTTATGCAGCAGGAGCGCCAGCTGTGCCGGGGGAACAGGGAGGGCTGGTGGTGAGAGGCAGATAGAAAGGCCCCAGAGCCAGTTCAGGGAAGGCCCGGTCCACTGCACTGAGGGCCTTGAGCTTTCTCTCAGGACAGTAGGAAGTGGGTGCCAGTTTTGGATTTTAGATTTCTCTGGCCTCAGTGTGGAAAATGATGTGGGATAGGGACCAAGAGCAGAGGCAGGAAGGAGGCTGTTGAGATAGTCCTGGGGAGCCTCTGGGGCTGGGAAAGGAGGGCGGGTGGCAAGAGATGAGACCTGTGGGTGTGGGGTGGAGCAGGGCCAGAGACAGCACTGACTCTGGGGCTGGCTGGCTGGGGCCTCAAGCACTGGATGGGGGTGGGGGAAACAGGGCGGCAGGAGTAGGTGTAGGGGAGATGGCCAGGTCTGCCTTAGAGTTTCAGCAAGGCCACATGGAGGTGACCGATAGGCTAGTGATGTGAGCTTGAGGTGTGGCTGGGGCTGGGGATACAGTTGTAGGCAGTGTGGTAGGTAGAGTAACCGGAGGACTGGAATTGTTGGGGAAAGTGCTGATTCTGATGGGGAAACAGACATATTTAGGAAGATGGAATTTAGTTCCCAGGAAGAGGCATTTTGCACTATTCTGTATTTTAAAAACAAAAACAGAACAAACTCTCTGATGAAAATAAACATACACAGTGGTAGCTAAAGAGTAAGATTCCTCCCCCTAGAGCAGGCCGTGGAAGCTCCTCGGGTGGCTCTTCCGCGCAGGTACAGTGAACACCAGCTCCCCTGGAACTTGTGCAGAGCAAAGGCTTGGGTCCTTTGGCAACTGGAGAGACTTGGTAAATGTTTGTTCAAGGAATGACCTACTAAGTGAAAGATGGCCATGCCAGGCCTCTGGTTCAGCCCTGTCTTGCCTTCCCTGGAGCTCTGCTCTCCTCCTAAGAGGAGCCTGCTGAGTTACCGCAATGGCTGGGTCCCATCATCATCCAGGCCAGCTCCTTGCCCCCTGTGGAGGGAGGGCAGCCTTCCGGCTTTGCCAGGAAGGGCTTCCCAGGCTGTGGCCAGGCCTGCCTGGAAGGGCCCTGCAGTGCCTACGATGGCCTCTGTGTGGAGTTGTGATTCTGACTGTTTTCTGACCTGAGGGCTGGAGAGCCTTGTTCTTGGGGAAGCTTGCTCAGCCCTTCCTCTGCCCAAGGAGGTCCTAGGAGGAAAGGTGAGCTCCTGTGTGTGAGAAGTCTGTGGTGTCCTGGCCTTTACATTTTACTCCTGGGCTGTGGGGTGGGTGGTGTGTGCAGTAAAGACTTTCACACGAACACAGTGACCCTCGCAAATGACTGTGCAGGGGCCGAGCAGGGCTGCTCTCCCTGCCTCAGAGATCAGGAGCAGTGCCTTGGAGTGGGGAATAACAGCAGAGGCCACAGTGTCCAGCCCTTTCTTGGAACAGCAGAGAGGAGCAAATCCTCGAAGAAGCTGGAGAATACTTTAGACGGGAACAAGTGGCATCTCTAGCCCTGTTGCACGCTGCTCCTGTCTTTTATTCCTTCCCCCTTCCTCTCCAGCCTCCGGGACTCCTTTTTGCCTTTCTCATTTCCTGGTTTCCTCCTCTGATCTCTTTCCTTCAGCTCCTATCTGTGGCTGGATCCTTGGAGTTAGCTACTGTGTGGGGGTTTTTTCCCAACCTTCCTGTTACTGTCCTAATTCATCTTTGTAAAGCAAAAATTGTACTATTAAGTATGAAAGTTACTCATCATCTTGCTGAAGACTTGTTTTGTTATAGACACTGGTAATGGGCAGGCTTTTGGAGGATCCAGAGGTGGGAAGCATGGAAGGTTTTGCCTTCCACTGATAAAATCTGTGGGTGTCTTTATCCACTAAATTGGGGTTCAACATACATCAATTCCTATGGCCAGCCTGCCAATTGGCTGCAATAAGACAAGTTCGTCTGTACCCCTTCCTCTCTCCCTCCCTCCCTCCCTCCCTCCCTCCCTCCCTCCCTTCCTTTTTTTTTGAGTTATAGATGGACAAATACCTTTATTTTATTTACTCCTCTTTATGCCGAGGATCGAGTCCAGTGCCCCTCATGTGCTAGGCAAATGCTCCACCGCTGAGCTACAACCCCAGCCCCAAGACAAGTTCTTGAGACCAGAAACTGGATGTGAATCTGGGGAGGCTTGCTGGTGCTGAGGGAAACTAGGGAGATGGGGATGACCCTCTACCTGTCCCCCTTGCTTCTACCCCCATTTGCTTTGTTTGTGATGACAATCTGCAGGGTTCACCACTGGGATGGCAGAGAGGTGGTTCCTTTGGGCTTCAGAGGAGTCTGAGGTATCACAATTGTCCCTTGAGTGGCCTGTCACAGCTACATGAGTGCCCTAGGGGACAGAGATATATCTGTCATTTCTCTGTCCCCCCAATACCAGCACAACAGTAGGTGCCTTCTGCATTTGTTGAGTGAGTGAATAAAAAAATGAATCCCATAGGATGAAGAAAGTACCAGGGAAGAGCTCTGGAGCCCCAGCAGAGGTGTGGTGTGCTAGCCCCTTGGCCTCTTATCTGCAGTCACTGGGCAACGGATGCTCCCCAGGCCTCCTTCCAGAGAGGCGCCAACCTTCCTGTTTTGGCAGCGGTTCTCAGGTATTCTGTCTGCACATGTGGCAGCTGGCAGCCGATCGCACAATGCCTGAGTGGAGGGCCTGGCTCAGGGTGGGGTCCAATTGCAAGTTCAGTCAGACCTTCTTGGGAAGAAGGAAGGAAGGAAGGGTTGTAGCTGAGAAGAAACTGCAGCTTTGAAAAGTTTTCCTCCTGGGATTTCTTTCTTTCTCTTATCCTTTTAGAAGGAGTGGAGATGTTTAGGGAGGCATCAAAGACTTGATGAAAGAGCGTGGATGAGTCACTGGTAAAATCTGTAGGTGTCTTACCTAACGCAGGTCAGGGGTGAATTTTGCCTGTGAATGCCTGTGTGCTGGAAAGGCGCCACAGCCTCTGCTAACAACAGCTCTGCATACCCTAGAACCTTCCTTTTCTCTCAGTACCTGAGCTTTCTTTTACTTGTATCCCCTGAACATATGTGTGTAAATTAAATTAAATGAGAATCCAGATAGCTGGAACAAGGACCTTCCTGACCTGCTCCTTCCAACTATGCAGGTTTGAGAGAAAGACTAGGGATCTGGTGATGTCGGTCAGAAATTCTTGCAGATCAGCTGGAATCTGGTTGGGGATTTGTTGATGTGAAACCCACATGGACTGTCACACTCCTAGCATATGGGGCCAAAGAACAAAACCAAGCGACCTTGAACAAAGTCCTGAATCAGGCACCAGGCAAGGCAAATTGAGGGATATGGTATGGGAATATAGATTTCTATTCATTAAAAAAAAATAGACAATTGTTTCTCATCAGGCTTTTCCAGTTTTAGCACATAGGATTATGGTGATCTCATTTTTGATCAATGGCCAACGCATTCAACTGTCTGGTGGAATAATCTATTAACTGGGCACCTGCCAATTGTCTGGAATAGGAATGAGTTTAGGCATATGTTTTAAAAAGTGATAACATTGTTGTGGGCTCTGCCTAGACAAGGGGATGGGAAACCCGAGCAGGCCAGCGCTAGCCCTGAAGTCAGATTTGGATGATTAGTTGTGTTTTCAGGAGACTCGCTGCCCTGCGGCTGACCTCCCTTCCCCTGCATTAATTATATGTGATTTAAGGGGGAACCAATACGCACTTACAAGTCCAAGAATCTGGGAATCTGGATGATGTGCCTGATTCTGTGTGGGAGCACAGGGAGGTCAAGTGACATTAGTTGGGTCACACAGAGCCACTGTTGGAACACAGTTCTCCCGACCCCTAATCCAGTGCCCTTTGCCCTGTGCCACCATGCAGCCCTGAGTTCCACCTGTGTTTACAGTGAGCTGTCACACACCTCAGACTCTACTTCCTATAAGGGGGGCCTGATGAGTGGCAGAGGCAAAGCTAAGTTGGCACCTTTCAGGGATCCATATCTTATCCCGAGTGTGAAAAGACTTAAGATAAGTAGTAACAAACACCACCTGCTTCTCCACACTCTGCAGTTAGTGGCTGGTTGAAAGATCATAAAAACTGTAGACACCAGGTAGCCACAGGAGGATTGAGCACCGCAAGACCCCGTGTTCATGGAACTCTGGATAGAAAGAATTTTTGTAAAAAGATAGTCATCATGTATGGTCAGGCAATTGCTTATCTGTAATAGTGATATTAATAACAGCTAATCTTTCCTTTTTTTTCAATATGTTTTTTTTTTTAGTTGTCAATGGACCTTTATTTTATTTACTTTTATGCATTACCGAGAATCGAACCCAGGGCCTCACACATGCTAGGCAAGTGCTCTACCACTGAGCCATAAACCCAGCTCCACAGCTAATCTGTACTATAGGCCAAGCATTGTTTTTCTTATTTCCATGTATTCGTTCATTCAATTCTTACAAAGAGAAGTACATACTATGATTATTCCATCTTACAAATGGGGAAACTGAGATGGTGAGAGGTAAGTCATGGTAGAGATGAGAATCAAGTAGCCTCAGCTCTTTATTTTATAATCTCTTGAGGATCTGATGGCCCTACACTGTGCCTAAAGCCAGAGATTTGGAACTTCTGGATTTGACTTATTTTAATCTTTAGACTGGACGTCAGTTTATACGAAATGATATAATTTGTGTTAGTCAGCTTTTCATCTCTGTGAACAAAATACCCAACAAGAACAACTTAGAGAAGGAAAAGGTTATTTTTGGCTCACGGTGTCAGAGGTTTAGTCCATGGTGGGCTGATTCCATTGCTCTGGGCCCAAGGTGAGGTAGAATATCATGGCGGAAAGATGTAGTGAAACAGTGCTGCTCACCTTGTGGCAGCCAGGAAGCAGGGGCGGGCGGCGGGGAGGGGCCAAGGGGAGATGAATCCTTCTAGGGCAGCCCCCAGTGACCCACCTCCTCTAGCTATACCCCACCTGCCTACAGTTAGTCCATTCAGAGTAGGCTGGACTATATCTCTCACAATCTACTTGTTTCACCTTTGAACATTCTTGCATGAACATGGGAGCTTTGGGGGGACACCTCATATTCAAATCATAACACCATTTATGTTTAAAATTGCAAAAATTCAGAGATTCACAAAGTCTTTACTGATGGTATTCTCAAGTCTTATAGAATGGATATATTACTCCATAAAGGTTTTTCTCTCTAAAGTACAGCACTTTTGCAGAAAGAGAAGTTAGGATGAGATTCATCCCTAAACCTGGAGGAAAACATTAGTCCTTCTAAAATTTAGAATTAATCCAAGCTAGTTTATCACACAACATATCTTCAACATAGGAGTGTGTATAAAACGTGTACTGGTTAAAAATGACATAGAACATGACCAGAACTGTTGTTCCTTCCCAATTGCTTCTCCACCAGAAGTAGTCACTGTGTGACTTTTAGTTGTTTTTGAACTTGCCTTTCCTTGTAGCCTCACCAACTCTGAATTGTTGAGGACCCATATGAGTCTCCATCTCTGCAGGGTTAGCATAGCAGGAAGGGCTGTAGAAAGTGTTGGTTCCATAGGTGTGGAGAGGATATGTTAGGGGAGCGAGCTGCTCTGCATTTCTGCCTCTAAGCTCTGGCCCACAGGAAGTGGATCAGAGTGCAACACTTCCTGAGGTGAAGCAAGGTGAGAAGGGGGAGCAGCAGTTTCATCAGCTCATATCAAGATAAACTGAGAACAGATCAGAATCCCAGATAGAGTTGCCTGAGTGTTCTGACCTCCAGGTTAAAAACTGGGTGCAGTGGCTACAGGGATCTTGGTGATGGAAGCTCTCAGCGAGTGCTTAGTCACACTGCCCCAGTCTGGGTAGTAACCTTGCATTTGTCTTCACCATAGTCATCCCAGGATCTCTGCTCTCCATTCTCTCACCCCTTTCTCTGACTCTTGGATTTCCCTGTTTTTGAATCCTATGACTGAATAAAGATCTGAAAATCTTTATTCTATCTTCACAATCAACTGATAGTTTTTCTGGACATCAAATTCTAGGTTGAAAATTATTTTTCTTTAATTTTTTTTTTGATACCAGGGATTGAATCCAGGGGCGCTTAACCACTTTTTAACCACTTTTATTTTTTTATGTAAAAATAAAGCCCTTTTAGGGGCTGGAGCTGTGGCTCAGTGGTAGAGCACTTGCCTTGCAGGTGTGAGGCACTGGATTCGATTCTCAGCACTGCATATAAATAAATAAAATAAAGGTCCATTGACAACTAAACAATATTTTAAAAAAATAAAATAAAGCCTTTTTAAATATTTAATCTAGAAACAGGGTCTCACTAAGTTGCTTAGGGCCTCACTAAGTCTCTGAGGTTGGCTTTGAACTTGTAATCCTCCTGCCCCAGCCTCCCAAAATGCTGGGATTACAGGTGTGTGTCACCACACCGGACTTAGATTTTTGATTACTTGTCTCCTTGCTTCTAATATGGCTGTTGAGAAGTCCAAAGCCATTCTGATTCATGATCCTTTATATATAACTGTAAGCTAGTATGAAATTTTTTTTGTTATTCTTTTTAAAAAACATCTTATTTTATTTGTTCTAATTAGTTATACATGATAGTAGAATACATTTTGACACATTATACATAAATGGAGTATAACTTCTCATTCCTCTGGTAGTACATGATGTAGAGTTACACAGGTCATGTAATCATACATGCACATAAGGTAATAATGTGCAATTCATTCTACTATCATTCCTCCCCCTCTCTAATTGCTAGAGATGTTGAACATTTTTACATATTTTTGTTAATTGATTGTATTTCTTCTTTGTGAAGTGCCTGTTCAGTTCCTTTTCCCATTGATTGGTTTTTTTTTTTTTATTGTCGTTGTTAAGTTTTTTGAGTTCTTTATATACCCTGGAGATTAATGCTCTATCTGAGATGCATGTGGTAAAGACTTTTTACCATTCTATAGGCTCTTTCTTCATGTTATTGTTTCCTTTGCTGTGAAGAAACTTTTTAGTTTGATTTCACCCCATTTATTGATTTTATTTCTTTTGCTTTAGGAGTCTCCTAGTTTTCTGAAATTTCAAAATTGTATCTAAAATGACAGTCTGTTGATATTATGCTGGGCATTCATGAACCCTTTCTGGTCTAGGAACTCAGCCTTCAGTTCTGAGAAATTTTCTTGAATTATTTCAATGATGATTTTTTTTCCATTTTTGTTCTCTCTTTCCAGCACTTCTGTTTATTTGGATATTGGGTGCCTGAGACTGGTCCTTTCAAATTATTTTAAAATAATTTTTAAAATTATGTCTTACCTATTTGAGAGATTTCCTGAATTTGGTATTCTACTTATATTAATTTCCTCATTTTAGCAATTGTATTTTTAGTAATTAAGACTTCCTTTTAGTTTCCTGAAAGTTTCTTTTTATTAGTTTAGTAACATGCCCCTTCATTGATGAAATCTTCTTTTCTCTCTCAAAGGATTTATTAATGTACATATTTAAAAGTTTTTCTGATTTTTGCATAGTTTCTGCTTCCTCTAAATTGCCTTTTCTTTATTGTTTGAGAGGAATTTATCAGATCCTAGATTTCTGCTCAAAATTAGGAGGAAGGCTAGGTAGCTGATTGGAAGGACTGAGCACAGCTGGATCTCATCAGTTTTGAGCTCTGTGAGGGTGAGATAGGAATTTAGGGATTCAGAGAGAACAGCGAGTCTCTGGGAAGTAATGTCCATAAGCAGAACAAACAACTTGTGAGCAGCCCAGCCCTGGCCCTTGAAACAACAAAAGCAACAGAACTTTGAGATAACCACAGGGTACGTGGAAGAGCTGCTCCTTTAGAGAGTGTGTGCATAGAGACTTTGGTGACTGAGAAATGACTCTCACCTCTTTGTAATATTTAGAGGCGCCCTCCTAAGCAGAGACTTGGGATGCTATTGAGACATGCAGTGCAGGAAGCAGCATGATCAGAACGTGTGAGGGCAATGCGCAAGAGCAAGGAAAACTGGGGTGAAATTCCATAACCCTACCCTTACTCCACCTCTAGTTCAGCCCCCAGCTATTGTCCCTGCAGAAATGTTAAAAGCCCAGATGAAAATGGGCTGACTCCAAGATCCCTGCACTCCCATTCTGGAGTGTGTACTTTCTGCTTTATAATAAATCTCCTGCTGTGCTACTCATGTATCCTTTAATTCTTGATGTAGGGAGGTCAAAATCTGAGAAAGGTCTTTTCTGCTCCTGGGGATCTCCTTGGAGCCCCCTACTGTAACAAGCTAGAGGACCTCAGTGAACAAATAGTTGGGGACCTGCTCTTAAGTGCGAATGTTGAGACGTGTGTGTGTTTGTGTGTGTATATGTGTGTGTGTGTGTGTGTGTGTGTGTGTTGTTGAGGCTTGAACCCAGGGCCTCAGGCATGCTAAGCAGTGCTGTACCTATACCCCTTATACCCCTGCCCCTATAGCTTTTAGATACTTCTCAAGTTGTTTCACTTTCTCCTGAGAGGAATCTTCCACTCTACCTGGAGGGTGGGAGTCTGGTGGCCCTTGCTGTGGGAGCTGCATAGGGGAAGAGGGCTGGGAGAGTCTCTGCTTTGGCTGAGTCGGTTTGCCTCAGGTGCCCGGTAGCACCATTAATTTCTTGGAGACTTTCCACCCTGGACTTCCTTGTTTAAACACACTGTCTCTCAGACCCGACTTCCAGAGACACTAGGCATTGCCAGTTCCTGAGGCCTTAGAGAATTATGTGGGGTGAATCACAGTCTTGTTTTTTTTCCTTTACTGACTTGACATTCAGTTTTCTTGGGCCTGATGTCAGCACCATGAAATCATTTACTTTATGGCTTTCAGTCTGTTGTAACTCTTTTGTTTTCCACAATCTTGTGGATTTAAATCCTTTTTAAAACCTCTTTTCTGGGTGTATCAGGGAAGCGAAGCCAGGCGAGGACTGTACCTTGGTTCCTCCTGGGTGGTGGTGGAGAGGCCATGCCTGGCAGTCCTGCTCTGATGTGGCTCCTGGAAGTGCAGGGCCACCATGTGGCTGCAGGATGGCAAAGATAACACTGAATATGTTCCATTGACACAGAATAAGAGACAATTGCCCGTCGTGGTGGCGCACACCTGTAATGCCAGCGACTGGCGAAGCTGAGGCAGGAAAATCACAAGTACAAAGCCAACCTCAGCAATTTGGCAAGGCTTTAAGCAACTCAGTGAGACCCTGTCTCAAAATAAAAAATAAAAAGGGCTGGGGATTGTGGCTCAGTGGTTAAGCAACCCTGGGTTCAATCCCTGGTACAAACAACAACAACAAAAAAAAGAGACAACTAACACACCAAGAAAATCCAAAGTCAGACATCCATCCAGGATTAATGATATTTCTTAAAACAAGGCAATATATGTAACTATAAACTGAACCAATCTACAATATAAATTGTAGTCATCTGTAAATTCTGTTGTAGGAGTTAAACTTTGTTGGAGTTAGGTTTTCAATGTATTTGTACATCTTCAAAATATTTTAAAAATGTTTTGTCTAGTTGAACAAATGCCTGTGTTGGAGTAATAGCTTGGAAGGTGCACAGCTTTACATTTGTATAAAACTATGTTATTTATAAAATGAAAATAAATACTCTTTGCTGTGTGTTAGTGGGATTTGGAGAGGGAACAAAGTCAGGTACAGGTATTCAGTCTTTCATCTCAGCACAGCAATCTGCTATTAATACTTTTAGATGACAAACTATGTTTAATTTTTTTGTAAATTAGAAAATTTCATTTACTTTTTCCCCTCAGAAAGTAGCGTTTCTTACCAGGCATGGTGATACATACCTAAAATCCCAGCTACTTGAGAGACTGAGGCAGAGGGATCACAAGTTTAAATCCAGTCTGGGCAACTTAGCAAGACCCTGTCTCAAAGAAAAAATTTTTAAAATGCTGAGAGTGTAGCGCAGTGGTAGAGTTCTGGTTACCTAGCATGCACGAGCCCTGGGTTCAATCCCCCAAACCACATACACAAAAAGTGGCACTTTTCTACCTCTAAAGTAAAGATTAATATATCTTTCTATGAGGGATCATTGTCTTTTTTGCTCTGGAAAAGTTAAAAGCCCTGTATTCAGGGCTGCCATCACTATGTGGATTATACTTCTGATTCTGGGGACTATTTGTAAAAACACATAACATACTTTGTCAACAGAAGGTCTCTGAACTTTTTTAGAAGTTTTTTTGGGGATATTGTAGGAAAAGAAGGTATTTTTCTCTTGGTGGACTGCTGCAGTATGATTTATGTATATGTCATAAAAAATATTTGGGAGTCTTTCTTATTATCATTGGATACAACTTCATGGGTTGGTGCTTAATCTCAGCAGTCAGAAACTGTGAATTAGTATGGAAAAACCTTCTGAAAAATTATTGTAAGAACTTTCCTTCCATATTTGGAGTGTTTGCAGGCATACAGAAACAAGTTTCAGGTGTTGCTCTGGGGAAAACACTGATTCCATTCTTGAAATACAGGGGAATAGTATCAAAGAAAAAATCATAAGTTGTCCAATGAGACTTCTATAATACTAGAAGCATTCTAAAAAAAAAATTAGAATAGCCCATTGAGCATCAGGGCTCGCTAGGACTGAATATAAACAGAGAAATGGTCTACTTAGGAAAATGCATTTATTCCTGAAAAGATTTTTCTTGCTGCCTTTTAAGGTTCTGCCTTACCAACATCCTTTTCCTGACTCTTACATTTCTACCTTGTCCTTCCTTGGTCCCTTTGTCTCTGTTATTTCCACACCACCTTTACTTCCTCTCTCTTCCACTCTAATCAATTAACCAAAGACTTCCTTGAATATTGCTCTATTCAGACTTTTACTGGACATTTAAGATGCAAGAATAAGGCACAGTCTCTCCCTTAACCAAAATAATCATCATACTCTGGTTAAATGTTATAAGGAGAATATGCATATTTTTGGTGGAGGAGGGTGGATGGACCTTGACCTTAGGATGTCAGAGAGGTCTTTAAAGACAGTGTGCATTTTGGAGTCCCTCAATCACCTGATGGTGGACTGGGGAGGACCATACCAAGGAAATGAATTGTGTGTGAAGACTCAGGTGGAGAAAGAACATGGAAAATTTTAGGAAGCGTGTGTGCAGCTTAGCCTTCTGGGATGGGGTGGGAATGAGAGGGGACTGTAAGGAAGTGAAGCTCTTTCGGTCCTGCTGCAATGGTAGTTTCACGTGAGGAGATGAGGAGAGCTGTGGAAACCAGCAGTTGTGTAGCCCCTAGGGCTTGAAGCACAGGCCCTGGTGAGAATGGAAGGTTAGCTTGTTGCCATCAGATCACATCCACAGCTGGCACTTGTGGCCCCCTGCTGCCTCCCTTAAGGGTCTTGCCATCATTCTCTTCCAGAGAGAGACCTGGTTGGACTAGGTCTGATGAGAAACCTCCTGGACAGTGGGCTCTCCTGGGATCAGCCTCTGTGTGGTCACCTTAGGCTCAGGCTCCATCTCTGGTCCAGAGACTGTGTCCAGGGAAGAAGGTCATAGGGCATGAGGAGATCTTGGGGTAGAAACAAATTCTCATGGCCCGCGTCCCCAAAAATCATTGTAAGCATGACAGGTGTCAAAGGTCTCTGATTGCATTGGACAGTACAGACAGGGCTGGGTTCAGCCTGTGGCCAGGCGGAGTTAGTCAACTTGAAGAATGAAGCAAAGTTTGCTTTTTCCAAAAACAATACATGCTCATCCCAGAAAGTCTGAAAAATAAAGGAAAGCAAAAGAAAGAAAACAAAAAGTCATTCAGAGTACTATCATTCAGAGAAAATTAGAAGATAATTAGCATATTTCCTTCCAGTGTTTTTGGCTTGAATATTTTTATTCATATTTGTTATTAGATAGTTTATCTAAATTATAATTTTCATTAATTTTTACCGAGAATAATATACATTTAAAATTTTTTTTTTCAGTTCTGGGTATCAAACCCAGGGACTCATGCATGTTAGGCAAGGGATCTACCACTGAGTTACAACCTCTATCACACATGTTGAATTTTAAAATATGAATTTAGAAAGGCTATAATATTATAGCCTTTTTTTTTTCTATCCTAGAGATTACACCCAGGGGAAACCCAGGGTGCTCTACCACTAATCCATGTCCCCAGCCCTTTTCATGTTTTTTAATAAAAAAAAAATTGCAGTTCTGGAAGTAGAACCCAGAGCTTTGTGCATGCCGGGCAAGTGCCCAACCACATCCAGCCTCCATCCCTTTAAAATTTTTTTTAAACATAATTGAGCTCTGTAGTATATAGTATTCTTAAAGTTAAAACTGATGTAAGCTGAGCATGATAGTACATGCCATGGTGGCTGGGGATGCTGAGACAGGAGGATCTCCAGTTCAAAGTTAGCCTCAGCAACAGCAAGGTACTAAGCAACTCAATGAGACCTTGTCTCTAAAATACAAAATAGGGCTGGGTGTGTGGCTCAGTGTTTGAGTGCCCCTGAGTTTAGTCCCCAGTATCCCCCAACAAACAAACAAAACACCCCAGAAAACTGATGTGGCAACATTCAGAAGTCCCAGATGACCTGTGATATGAACAGAGGCTTGATGACATATCTTATCCTGAGGATTTTCTTAGTCTTTATAGTTAGAAAATCAACAAATAAACAAAAGAAACATGAATGCATAAATCATAAAAGCTGAGCAAAAGGTCAGTAATTTTTTCTTTTAAGTAAGGAAGTGGTTGAATGAGATTTTCTCTGAGAAACCCTGCCTGGGGTTAGTGTGGGCAGAAATGCAAAAAGACCAAAGCAGAGAGGTCATTCACAGGGAAGAGAAGACAAAGCCTGGACTGATGTAGTGGGGGATGGGAGAGAGAAGGGACCAGATGCAATTTGGGAACCATTTTTGTGATCTTGTTCTCTTAATTTGTTTTATTTATTTATTTATTTATTGTACCAGGGATTGAACCCAGGGGCTCTTAACCACTAAGCCACATCCCCACCCCTCTTTGAAATTTTATTTAGAGACAGGGTCTCACTAAGTTGCTTTAGGAACTTGCTAAGTTGCTGAGGCTGGCTTTGAACTTGTGATCCTCCTGCCTCAGCCTTCCGAGCCTCTGGGATTACAGGCATGCCTTGTTGTGCCCTGCTATTAATTTGTTTTTAAACACCTTTTTGATTTTTCTATTTCCTCCCTTATCAGCCTTCCTCCCACCCTGACTACTGTCCACCACCACCATCAGGAACATATACACTCCTTAAACACTAGCAAACAAAATTTATTTTCACCAGTAAGATCCTTAATTTGATTTTTCTCGTTAGTTTATGATCCAAAATAATGATATTAAAATATTCCAAGATACTCTTGTAAATCTTTATGTTTCTAGTACTACTGTCTCTGTGGGTAGACACACATGTCAACCCCTGTGTGGTCGCAGGCACTGATGGCCTGGCCACCTGAGATGCTGTGAAGAAAGCACCTGGCACAGTATCTGGCACATGAACTTGAACGTTTCACTTTCTCTGTTAAATCCCGGCCAGCCTCGTCTGTGATCCAGGACTAATGCCTTCTTTGAGTTAAATTCATTTGCACAGTTTCCAGCCTGCTTTGTGTTTTTAATCTTTATCACACACATCCTTTCCCATTGCTGGGCAGGGGGTTCCTAATCTTGGGACTGGAGCTCGGCCACACGTGCCTGCATTGTAAGAATGGGACTGGACAGCTGGGGTCTCTGCCTGGCCTGGGGCCTGCATCATCCCTGATGTGGCCATCATTTGCATGTGAAAATAATGTCTGGCTCACAAGTCTTCCGCCCAAACAACAGTCTCTTTCACCCTGAATGCTGAGTCTAGGGATATGAAGGGAAATTTCTCCTGCTTCTCTGAGAATTTGTGTTACTTTTCTGAAAACATATGAAGTTTTTTCTCCTTCCACCCCCAGGAGTAAACATAAGCATAATGATTTAGAAAAGTGGTTCATGAACTGTTACCCTGCTCTTACTATTTTCAAACTTACTTGTAAGAGGCTATCAGGTGTTTATGTCAGATGTCCAGGTCTGCTGCTAGGTTAGAATCTCACAGTGCCCTTGTCAGAAATTCTTTACCAAATGGCCCAGATAAAATGTATTACTTTTTGAAACTCTAAATACTGCATATTTCTGCTTGTAAGTAGAAAAAAAAAGTAAAGTGGAATAATTAGGAGGAGAAAAAAGTTGTGGGTCAAGTCACATTGCTATACATGTCTTAAATTAAAGATTTGAAGGTGGTATAGAGACCAAAGAAGGTAACAATAGCTAATGTTTATTGACATTCTCAATGTGCCAGGCCCTGTGCTAAGTATCATACATCTCATTTTATCCTTACAATACCCATAGGGTCCCTATGCAGTCATTGCTCCTTTGTTAAAGATTAGAAAAAGAGTCCAGAGAGGCTACCTTCCCCAAGATCACATAGCTAATAAATCAGGCTGCCAGGATTTTATTTTATTTTTTTTGGTACCAGGGATTGGGATCGAACCCAGGGGTGCTTAACCACTGAGCCACATCCCCAGTTCTTTCTTTCTTTCTTATTTATTTATTTTGAGACAGAGTCTTACTTAGTTGCTTAGGGTCTCCCTAAGTGGCTGAGGCTGGCTTTGAACTCACGATCCTCTTGCCTCAGCCTCCCGAGCCTCTGGGATTACAGGTGTGTGCCATTGCTCTGGGCAGGGTTCCAGAATTTGAACCCTGTCTGACCTTGGGGTCTCTGTCCATCTTTCCATCAAGCTAACATGGTTGCTAACTGTGACAGCCCCAGTGCAATTTATTGGCTGAATTACAATACAAGCAGGGCAGGTAGCAAGTGGCATTTAAAACACTCTTTTGAGAAGTTGCTAAGTAGTGTTGGAAAGGGGTCCTGTAGACACAGTGTTCTGCATCGCGAGAGGTGGTTCTGCACCAGCTCCACGGGTGATGTCGGGGGACTTCACCTTCTGTTTCCTCACCTGTGAGACAGGAGCCCTCTTCTAGCTCCTGTGTCCATTGCACAGCTCGGGGCAGAGCTTCATATGACACCCCTGCTTCACTCCTCGAACTTGTGCTTCCCAACACAGGAGACGTGCTCCAAGTGAAAAACACCAGGACATCCTCTTTGAGGAGAGTACCTCAATCGGGCCATCTTTCGGAATCTCTGAACATAACCAAAGATAGCACAGGGGACGGTAGAAAGGAACATGTGGCAGTTAAAGGGCTGGGTAGGCAACTAAGAGACTCCGCAGCCTGGGATGGTGAGGCACACAGAGCTGACCAAGCAACAAGGTCATTGTTTTCTGGGTCGCCACGCCTCAAGCACAGGACTCACCCCTTATTGCCTTTGTATCTGGCATCTTAGAAAGCACCTGGCCTGAGGCTGGCCTGGTTACACTTCGCTGAGTGACTGGGAAATGAACCAGAGTGGATGAGGATCGTTGAGGCAGATGGACGCAGTCCTAGAAGACAGTCTGCGCGGCCTGTGTAGGTGTGATAAGCGCTGCAGAGAATGGAGCCAACACCAAGGGTCTGAGTGCAGTGGTCACCGACATGGGGTAGCGGCTGTGCAGGGAACGTGACCACACAGGCACCTGTTCCTGCCTTTCTTTCCATCCACCCACTAAGATGTAGTCACTGAAGCCTTGGCCTTGGGGTGCCCGGAGTAGGCTCCAGGATGCCGTGGAAGTAAGATGGTCATAGTCCCGGCCCTCATGAAATGGTAGGCTGAGTAGGAAGACCAGAGACAGTCACATGTGCTTTGTGATCAGCCCTGTCAAAACACATGCTCCTTGTTCCATGTGAGCAAGTCACTGAAATTGAGTGGGCTCTTTTGTCTAATGGAAAATGTACCTTCCAGGGCATTTTGTAAGGATTAGAAATAATGTCTGCCAGGCACCTGTAATCCCAACTATTCAGGAAGCTGAGGCAGGAATTTTGCAAACTTAAGGTTTATTTTGAGACAAGTTTACCTTGTCTCAAAATAAACAAAAAAGCATGACTTTTATCTTTCCTGCCTATGGAATAACATTTTATGTTGTTGGTTCTTGTTTTTTTTTTTTTAAATTAGATGAGTTGAACATTACTTTAAACTCAGAGTGCCCTTGGGTTCAATCCCCCAGTACTGCTAAATAAATAAATAAATAAACAAGTCAAATGCAGCTATTTTTCCCCCCAAGTTTTAGGAAGGTTCTCCGCCCCCCTCTTTCCCGCCCCCTTTCTCTCTAGCTGCTTTCCAGAAAATGAACACTCACTGGATATTGTAGAGAACAAGTTCTTGGTTTTATTATTTCAATGAGATTTCTCCTGCCTCTTTCTGGCTCTCATTAGACTGGCAGAAACCCAACTGTTAAGTTTCTTTTCTTTCTTTTTTTTTTTTTTTGGTGGTACTGGAGATCAAACTCAGGGTCTCACATATGGGAGGCAAGCATTCCACCACCAAGCTACATTCCCAGTCCTTTTTTATTTTATTTTGAGACAGAGTCTAAGTTGCTTAGACTGTTCTCAAACTTTTGATCTTTTAGCCTCAGCCTCGCAAGTGGCTGGGATTACAAGTCTATGCCACCATGCCTGACTAATGCTACACTTCTTAAGGTATGATATTTTATGATCCCAATATAAAGAAATTAAAAAACATTTAAAAGTAAATAAAATAATAAACTTGAACTGTAAATCTGTAATTGCTGCCTGAATGAACAGTATTTTAAACCTACACATGCCTTTTGTGATCATGGTATGACTCCTTCTGCACAGAACATTCTTAAGTTCCTCAAGCAATAAAGGGGCTTTAGTTATGGCCTAAAATAAAAAAAACTCAATATACATTTCTATGTTGTTTTTTTTTCAAATTTCTGCACGAAACAAAAGGAAAATCACTTTTTATTTTCTCTGCTCCAGAGACTTTGGGTCCCTCAGAACTCTGCTGTTCTGAATTCCTACAGCACAAACTAATCTGCTCAGTCAGTGTCAAAGAAGAAATACCAAAACTGGGATTTTAGTTCTGGCTCATTCCATGACCTTGGGGAAATAGCCTATCTGAGCAGCAGCTTCCCCATCTGGTGGGGGTGTAGCTAGGGATAGGTACTTGTGCCCCAAAATTCTATCAATGAAGCAAATGTTGTTACTAAGCTTGAGTACACATATGATTCCCACCCTTAGTTTAATCTGGCAATTGGGGTATTTTTGCTTTGGCTGTTGTGGGTCTCCCAATCAGAGAGAAGCTTCTAGAGTAAGTAATTTTTTAAGAGTCAATAAGCCCCAGAAATTGCATTCAAGATTTTATGTGGATAAGTGTATTTTTCTAGGAGAAGCTCCAGAACTATTGCCAGATTTTCAAAGCCATCCTTGACCATGAAAGGGGAAAGATTAAGGATTCGAAGAGAGGAATTTTTAAAGATTAGAGCAGTGAAGAATCATAAACAAAGGTTCAGGTCTGGGTAAGGATTCTTGAACTTCTGAGGGAAGGACAAACCGTGATCTGGTGATCTCCTGCATTCCTCAAAAACAAACCTGCCTTCTCTTTCTGCCTCTCTCTCTCCTGCTTTCTGGCTCTCTCTTTCTGGTCTTTTTCTTCTTTGTCCCTATCTCACCATCTTGTAATCTTCCTCACCATCCACCATCCACTTCCCCCTTATTGAGTCAGGAAAAGAAGCATGATTCTATCTTTTCTGCCTATGGAATAACACTTTATGTTGCTGGTTTATTTTTTTTTTTTAATTAGATGAGTTGAACATTTAATTTTTCTCTGGTCAAGGGAGGAAATATTTTAAGCGTCCTGAATTTCCTGGCTTTTTGGATCTGGCCCCTGTTAGAAGGTTTTCTGCAGGCAGGGGTCTCCACTCATCCCTGCCTGGGGAAGCAGCCAGGAGTGGGTGTGCCTCAAGCCTCCCTCTTGTCCTGAGTTTGATTTTGATGAAGAAAGAATGGCCTATAGAATCTTAGACCCCTGACCCCAAGTCCCCACATCTACCCCACAACTGGGCCATCTCCATTGGATCATTTTCATTTGCTGGATTTGGCTCTGGAGACCAGAGATAGGAACCACAGGCTGAGGAGGCTGCAGAGGAAGTGAGAACTGCCCAGTTTCTGTCCCTGCATCTGCTCCAGCTCTGTGGGCAGGAGGAGATTGGCTCCCTGGCCAGTGCTCCGGGGATGGATGCCTGGTGAATGAAGTCACTGTCTTGGGAGGGCTGTTTCACATCGCCAAGCCCTGAGCAGCTGGGAGTTCCCAGGGAGGTGAGGGTGACACCCTGAGGGATGGACTGCCATATCCTGCCAGTACTCCCCACCAGCTGCCCAGCCTTCCTTTCTTTGCACCTGGAAGGTGTCCTCTGGGTCTGAGAGTTTGCAGAGTGCTCCCTGGGTGACCACGGAAGGGCAAATGGTGACACTTTCAGGCATTTTGGGGATACATACCGAATTAGGATACTTGGTGGGTCTTGTGGGGCACAGGGCCAGGGGAGATGTGCCCTTACATCACTCACATTTGAGTGGGGAATGAGGGCAGCCAGCTGCACACCCAGGGAACCACGGCGCAACCCCGGGCCATGAGTGGGTGGGGCAGAGACCCCAGCTGAGGCCAGCTCTGTAGCACAGGAGCCTGGGGATGCTGGCCAGGTGGGGCGTGGGGTTTGTCACAGGTGGAGCTGGTGAGAGAGTGCTGCCTCCTGAGGGTTGGCAGCAGATGATGTCCAAGTCATACATTTGAAAGGTGAATAAAGTAACAAGGACCAGCCTACTTTTCTCCCCTGTACCCTCAATCTAGGACCAAGATGAGGCCAGTACTAGAGATGCCTGAGCTTGTGGCAGAAGGGGTTCCCCAGGCCTGCTCATCATCCAACTTATATGTCACTCTAGTTGTGGACCTTCATGCTCTTTGCAGACTGCAACACATAGACTCATCTTCAGAGATGCATTCTGGAGACACCGAGGCATTGCCTCAGGGTTAGCCTAATAACAGTGCCCACGTACCCACAGCCAGGCCAGTGCTAGGCAACAGGGCAGCCTCTGGAACACCTCCCTGGGGTGTGCATCTACGGGTAAACTTGTGGACCACAGAGAGTTGGCAAGTGGCTGTAACTGCTGGTCTACTTTGAAAGATTGCATCATATTTACTATGGTTGTCAGAGTCGTGGCTTTGGAGTCAGACCCTTGGGATCAAATTCCAGCTTCGCTACAACTTTTTTGTCTGGACTTAATCAACCTCTCTTCCTGCTTTCCTCTTTTCTAAAAAAGCAAGTAATAATGCCTACCTTGCTATGTTGTCAAAGCATTAAACTAAAAGAAAAAAAAAAGGTTGTAAAAGAAAAAAAAGGTCATGGCTGGCACAAAGTAAGTGCTTAATAAATGATTATTGTTGTTGTTAGCATTGTTTGTCCTGAAAGATAGGTCTCTGGAGGTCCCTGGTTTATACTTTTCAGATAGTGTTTCAAGCCAGGTGCAGTGATACATGCCTATAATCCCAGCAGCTCAGAGGTAAGGTAGGAGGATGGCGAGTTCAAAGCCATCCTCAGCAACTTAGCAAGGCCCTAAGCAACTCAGCAAGACCTTGTCTCTAATAAGATACAAAAAAGGGCTGGGAATGTGGTCAATGGTTAAGTGCCTCTGGGTTTAATCCTTGGTACAAAAAAAAAAAAAAAAGATATTTTAAGCTTCAAGATCTGGGATCTTGTTAAAATGAAAATTCCAATTCTGCAGGTGGGCAAAGGAGGGAGAGGAGAGAGCTGAGATTCTGCATATCTAGCAAGCTTTCAGGTGTTGCTGATGCTGCTGGTCCCAGGACCAGACTTTGCATTACAATGAAGGTTCCAGGCCAGGGAAAGGCGCATCCTCCTTCCTTCTCCCTCCGTGTTCCCCTCCTGATGCTCTCCAGGGCAGGGTCATCAGAACACTTCCTGCTATTTTAGCAAGTATTCCAGGACAACTGGTGTGAGCTGGAACGGTCCCACCAGGATTTATGGTCTCCTTGCCCTTGGAGCACCCCAGCGATGGCACTCATTTTGGGATGAGGAGGAGATCCAGAAATCCAGGAGGAGGAGGGAACTTGTTTCTGACCTTGAGAGTCCTCATCTGATGGGAGACATCTCCTCACTCCCTTGAGCACCTGCAGCAAAGCCACAGGGAGGCTTGTAAAGGAATAACAGGGCACAGACAGGTGTATCTCTGGTTTCCTCCTTTGAGAACCAGAGGCGTGGTGAAATCAGAGCCAGTAGGGCCAGTACTGGCCCAGGGCAGCCCAGGTTAAAGGCATGCTCCTTCAAGGCCAGGTCCCACTTACTGGAACCCCCTGTCAAATGCTGCTCTCAGGCCTCAGGTCCTAATAGCCATGAACGTTTTAAAAGTGGGAACATGTACTCCAAGAGGGACTGGGCGACTTGGCTGACATTTTTTTGTGGGAGTTGGGCATGGTTTAGAGAGAGACACCCAAATCTGTGCTTCTTGACTGCTTTCCTGCAAGTCCTCTCTCCCTCACCCCTGAATAAAACCCCATGGGAATATAAGCCAAAGAATTTTCTCTCTGATATGCAGATGCTAACACACAATCGGGGTGTGAGGGCAGGGGAGGGAAGAATAGAAGTTCATTGGACTAGCCAAATGGGAATAAAGGGAAGGGAGCCAGGATGGAATAGGAAAGACAATAGAATGAATTGGACGTGACTTTCCTATGTTCATATATGAATACACGATCAGTGTAACTCCACATCATGTACAACCCCAAGAATGGGAAGTTATACTTATGTCTGTATGATATGTCAAAATAGATTCTACTGTCATGTATAACTAAAAAGAACAAATAAAAAATTTTAAAAAAAGGACATTAGCAAAGGGAGTCTTCCTTGCCTTTTGCTTAAACTTCTGAGCACACATGCTCTCTGTTCTAATCTGCCCTGAGCAGCCTCTGGTCAAGTGGCTCACAGTCCTGCCTAGAGCTGGAGTAGCTCCAGCTGCTCCCACGGAGCAGGAGCAAGCCCCAGTCTGTGGTGGAGAGAAGCATCTGGAGGCTGTGGTTCTGCCCTTCACTTTCCCAAAGGCCTTGGCTAGGAAGTGCCTCCATTCCCTCTTTCCACATCTGTGAAGCAAGGAGGAGTCAGGCTGCAGGATGGGGCTCCTGAGGGAGCATTATTCAAAGAAATAAATAGCTTGTTTATTTATTGTTAATTGTAATCAAAACTGCAACATCTAGTTTGCCGTTTTAACCTAACTGTACAATTCAGTGGGACTAATCACATCCACACTATTGTGTAACCATTACCATCACAGGCTTCCAAAAGCTTTCTCTTACAAAAACTCTGTATTAAGCAATAACTCCTCATTCCTCTCCCTGCCCTGCAACCTCTCTTCTACTTTCTGTCCTGTGAATTTGTCTATTCTAGATTGTTCATATAAACAAAATTATACAATATTTGTCATTTCACATCTGGCTCTTTAGTTAGCATAATATTTTCAAAGTTCATCTGTGTTGTAGCATATGTCAGAGCGTCATTCCTTTTTATGGCTGAATCATATTTCATTGTCTAAATGAGGCACATTTCTGCATATTCCTTCATTATTGATGGACATGAGTTTCTCATTGTTTATTAGTAAAAATGTTTTATTTTTGCAAATCCCTTGGGGCTAGGCACTGGAGACACCCCAGGAAATAGACAGCAAAGTCCCTGCACTCATGTGGCTCATAGTCTGGTAGAAAAACAGGCCAGTTGCCAGGCAGTTACAACAGAGATGAGTGGCATCTGAAGGCCTGTGGGGACTCACAGAACATGTTGGATGTGGGCTTGTGCTCACTGAGTTCTGCACTTGCATGACCAACTGCTAATTTTGTGGTGTAGGGGGCTCCTTTCTTGGGCCTCAACCTTCCCATCTGTACAATGAATTTGAGGCTAACGTTCTAGGGCTCTATGGCACTGGATCTTTAGCTATAGCTCTTCGGCACGTGTGTGTGTGTGTGTGTGTGTGTGTGTGTTTTGCTGGGGATGGAATGCCGGCCCTGTGCATGCTATTACTCTACCAATGAGTTACACCTCAAGCCCCAGCCATGGGATTCCAATACAGCTTCTGCTTTCCACCTCAACTTCTGAGCACACTTGGGTAGAACTTGGTTTGGAGGGAGAGCTTCTCATGGCTGTAGAACTGAGTGGTGGTAGTGAGGCATTTGAGTATTTTCAGCTGGGTGCTTGCCAGAAGGGTGCTTGGCAGGAGGGTGCTTGGCAGGAGGGTGTTGATGCTGCCTCCTCCATCTGCCCCTTCCTCAGCTGTCTGCCAGGCAAGGATGGGGCAGGGGAGTGGGCTCCCAGGTCAGAACTCCTGGCTAGTGTGGAGTGGTGCAGGGGCAGCCAATTTGGGAGGGGGAGACAAGTTGGGTTAGGATTATTTGGGGGGGGGGGTGTCAGGGTCAGGAGTTTAAGCATGGGAAGAGGGATGCCAGAGGCAGGGACAGCCAGAAGGGGTAAGTGGTGGCTGGGAGGAACCCACAGTCAGGGTGGAGACTTCCTGTCAAAACAGCCCCTTATCCTGGCGGGAGAGTGCATTCCTTTCCCCTAGGAGATAAGAAGGCCAGATTTCCCTTCCTCAGGGTTCCTTTGAGCTGAGAGTTGTGCAGAGGAGGCCTGTAGGGGCCTCTGGTCCTGGGCAAGGTGAGGCCTCTCTAGTCCCCTGTGCACACCCCCCCCCACCACCGCTTCAAAGCTCCTGCCACCTGCCCCCAAGACTCCTTGTATCCCTGGGCAAGCACCAAACCAGCAGTGATCGCACAAGGTTCCAATCCTTGTCACCTCTCATGCCTCAGTTTCTTTACCTGAAAAAAAAAAGCAGCTGTTTTGTAGGGATTTGAGGTTTGTATGTGCTGATTCTGGGGACAGCTTTCAGGACAATATCTGGCATAATCTTTTTCAGCCTAAGTGACCATCATTATCCTCACTCCGAGATGCCTGGGGCCAGGGTGAACCCTGGGTGCCCACCCAAGTCAGGCTTTTTTCCCAAGTCACTTCTTTCTATGGTAGACCTTTCTAGGTAGAACTCTCTCCTCATCTCAACTTACTGATCTCAAGGCCATGGTAAGAGAGGTTCATCAAGCGTTCAAAATAGAGCCCATGTTAGCAGAGGAAATTGTTGATGGGATATTAGAAGCCATTCTCCATGAGGCAATGGCTTACCTTCCTCTCCACAACCAAGAAGTCCTCTGCTCAGAAAGAACCCCAGAGCTGCCCTCCTGGGCTGGAGGGGTTGGCAGGAGCCCCTTCTTTTGTTGGACAGCCGCTTCCCTCCCTAGCCAGAGGGGCTGTCCTGACATCCCCCTACCCTGGCTGTCCAGCACTGGGGGCTTTTCTAGCTGTTTCCTGACAGCCTACCCTCCCACAGGGTGGAGGCCTTCCCCAGAGCCAGGCAAGGCTCCAGGCTGCTCCTCCCTGGGCAGTCTGGGTGGAACTTCCAGGACCTCTGGGCAGCCTGGCCCCACTTCACATTTCCCTGCTGGCCACTGCTGGAGGGCCCAGCCCTCTGCGTATTTTCTCTTTGGGTGGGGGTTCAGGCCTGGAAACCCTGCTCACATCCTCTCCCCACCCTCTGTTTGGAAGACCAGAGTCGCCAGGGCTGAAGTCAGAGAGGAGATTGTAGTCTGGTAGAAACTCCAACTGCCCAGGACTCTTTGGGGGCTTCTTCCAAACCTGTCATGATTTCATCTTCCTTCTCTCCAGGCCACGATCAGTACAGTTTAAATCAATACAACCAGATTCAGCTCCATCTCAAAACACTTTTATCAATCATTTATAGTTGTACCAGGATTATTATAACCCAGTTCAAGGGGAGAGTCCTGCAAATTGGATTTTGTACTATCTGTACTCCACACTGGACTCTAAATTGGGGTCATTCTTCCACTTTTGACTTCCCCATGCCTTTTGAACAACTGACTGCCAACTCTGCGCTCCAGTTTTCTCAGTTGTTAAAATGGCCCAACGAACTAGACCATAGGTGCCTTCGCTCCCTCCCCTCTCTTTAATCTCTCATTATCTGCACTAATGGAAGACTCCGTAGACTTTGGTTTTCTAAAACACCAGAAAATGAAAACATGTAAGGCCTGATGGCAGTGACTCTAATTGTTTTTTTCATTAATATATGAAAGCGTGGATGTAAGCTTGTTTCATGGTTCTGAAACAGGTATTATATTAACAGAATAGAGGAGGGGAAGCAGACATGGTCTGGAATCTGGTTTGGGTTTTTACATTTGCCATTGGAAATTGTTTGTGCTTTTGAATGATGTGTCCTGAATCTTAAGAATGGGCATCTGATTAGGCAGCTCTCAGAAATAGAAGGATTCTAGTTGGTCACTGGGGCATATGCCTATAATCCCAGCGATTTGAGAGACTAAGGCAGGACGATTGCAAATTTGAGACTAGCCTGAGTAATTTAGGGAGACCCTATATCAAAATTAAAAAGAATAATAAGGGCTGGAGGTATAGCTCAGTGGTAGAATGCCCTGGGTTCAATCCCTAGTACTGCCAAAAAGAAGAAGAAGAAGAAGAAGAAGAAGAAGAAGAAGAAGAAGAAGAAGAAGAAGAAGAAGAAGAAGAAGTAGTAGTAGTAGTAGTAGAGGATTCTAAAAACATCTGCCACTGAGAGTATGAGTCTGGCACCACCTGGGAGCTCCTTAGGAATGCAGAGTGTCAAGAGGAAAGGGCACCCACTGTAAGTCTGTGGTAAGACCAGGGCCCCAACCCAGGGGTCCTAACTTCTGGTCTTGCCATGGTTCTTTCCTTCTTCTCAGAGATCTTCAGGGATCTTGTGCTGAGTAGAGGTCACCGTGCCCTATACCCAAAGAGGAGAAGCGTAACTGAGACTTCTCCCAAATCCATGGACTCTCTTTCTGCTGGGCTCCTTCCTGATAACCTCTGACTATCTCACCCTTTGCACCTCCAGGAACCAACACCAAAGCCCATAGGAAAAACTCCACCTGCGAGTCTAGGCAGACGGGGTATGCAGGTTCACTTGCCCCTCTCTGTTCATCTTCGTCTTCTAAGGTTGGGCAGTAGCTGAGTAAGTGTCAGCTGCTTGGGCAGAACTCTTGTGGGTGGCTTACATGGCTCTCTCCCCGTCTACCCTGGTCCTACTCTGTCAGGCTATTTCAGATTTGCTGCAGATCTCTGTTCCTATGCTGCAGTATCTCAGAGTGGTCCAGGTAGTAAAAGATGCTGGCAGGCCCTCCCGGATTCCCGCCCAGCTCTACCACGAGGGGGGCCTCAGGAGGAGTCCACGTGAGGCCCAGTGCCTGGCCATTGTGGAAGGCCCTGTCTCTGTTCCAGGAGCCCACGCTGTACTGTACTTCCTGCTCCTTTGAGGATCTGCAGCCAGCTCGCTCTGTGGCCTTCCCCTGCCCTGACAGCTCCCTGGCTCCCCTCCCCTAAGGCGTTGTTTTGGTGCCTGTGTCCCTTCCCAGAACCTCGGCCTCTCCTTTCCTTTTCCTTGCATAGTTGCTCTTCCTGTGATCTCCCAGGCCCCACCCTCACTTCAGTCTGGGCCAGGCCCCCTCCCTCCCTTCCTCTCTCCGGGCCCTTCCTCCACTCTTTCTATTCCTGGTTGGACCAGCCTCTCCCATTGTCTGTTCCCAGGAAAGGGCTGTCTGGCTGGTCAGTGGTCATGGGGGCTGTGGGGGGAGCTGAGCCCAGAAGAAAGCCAGCGCTGCCGGAAGCCCCTGCCCTCAGCCGCAGCCCACAGTGCCAGCATCATTTTTAGAAATCTTGCTTTCTAAGTTAGTCAATAGTAGCAACCCCACACCCACAATGGGGGTGGACTTTCTCACTGTCTCTACTAATTTCAGCAGCTTCTCCGCCCCCACAGTGGGGAGGGACGCGGTGTGCAGACCACAGGTGCTGCAGGGAGTTTCCCAGTAGCCACTTTAGCAGGGTGGCCAGGTCTCTGATCTTTGGAGGCCTTGGGACCCCACTTAGCCCTGCCAGAGCTACTCTTTGTCATCAGTTGTGACCAGAGCTGATCTCTTTTGCCCAGAGTGGGGTGCTCCTGGGAGCCGAGGGTGATCCCCAAGAACTGCAGCCCACTGACAGCATCATAAGAAGCTGAAGTGACGGGAATTCTAGGAGGTAGAGGTCAAATCTCCCTGCGTGCAGACCTGCCAGGCTTTCCCTCTGCCTGTTCCTGCCTGGGTGTTGTGGTGATTTTCTCTCTCTCTGCCTGTTCTGTTTTTGTTCTGCCTAAAAGCACACAGCTCAAATGGGACCAGGGTATTTTTATTCTGTGGATACAGAAGCAGATGTTCAGGTCAAGCCCAGATACATTCATATGCAGCAGCTGCAGGTTCTGGGCATCCCAGGCCTTTCAGAGCTGAAGGATGTCTGCTGCAGGACCCCAGCCCAGTGACCTGGTTTCTCTAGCAGAGGAACGTAAAGGCCCACTGAGGCAGAGATACTTTGAGGTCAAGAAACAAGCTTTGGTTGGGTGCAGTGGCACGTGCCTGTAATCCCAGCTGCTCAGGAGGCTGAGGCAGAAGAGTGGCAAGTTTGAGGTCAGTTTGGGGGTATTTAATGAGACTCTGTCTCAAAATTATATTTTTAAAAAGGAGCTGGGGGTGGAACTTGGTGGTAAGAGTGCTTGCCTATCATGTATGAGTCTCTGAGTTCAATCCCTAGTACTGAAAAAAAAAAAAAGAGAAAGAAAAAGAAAAGAACAAGTTTTAGAATCTCAGGGAAACAACTCTGCAATAAATTACAGACTGTATGGTGGTGGAAAGCTTTAAATTCAGACAGACCTGGAGTCCAGGGGAGACTGTGCCTCCTCCAAGCTGCACAAGCCCCAGCCCATCACCCACTCTTGAGCTTGTGGTGTTCTACAGGATAGGGCTCTGCCTACCCCCCCCCCCCCAGATGGCACAGAGGGAGAGGCCCTAAGCTCTGGGGGCATTTCCAGGGGCTGAAGGGGAACCTGTCTGACATTCATCTCTCCCTGAGGGAGGTGAGTGCCAGGGCCTAGGGTTCATCTCCTGGAGAGAAATGCCTGGTCCTCAGACCAGGGAGAGGCAGTGGGTGACGTACAGGCAGATCTGACTCTGTACCCTTGTAGGAGTCTTCCCCTTCCTGAGCCTTGGTTTTCTGACCTTTTCAATCTTGCAGCGCAGTTGTGAAGATTGAGATGATGATGTCAGTACTTAGTGCCTAGTGACTGGCCAACAGGAAGTGTTCCATAAATGGCTGGGCAGCATTATTTTCAAAAGCAAGATTGCCCTGTGATGTCCTTGGGGTCACCTGTACCATCTCTGTGCTCAAGACTCTCCTCATTGCCTGGCAGGGACTATAGTATGAAACATCACTCCTGGGCTGCTGTCCACTCTGAGGTGGGGCTCATTGGCAGGCAGGGCTTGGGAAGTTGTAGATGCCAAGAGGGCCTGTCAGGACAGTCCCAGGTAGAAGGAGAGGCCCTGGAGTAGCAGGGATGAACCCAGAAGGTTCAGGGATCTAGGCCTCTCCAGACTGTATGCCAAAGGTAGTGTAGATGGAGACAGGGGCCACAGCTTTCAGACTCTCAAAGGGGGCCATGAGGAAAATAATTAGGAACTTTGGTCTGGATGTCAGCAAGTCAGACATTCAGAGCTCTTGTGGGAGGGCACGGCAAATGAGGTGTGCCTCAGTCCTACACCCTGGCACTGGGGGTGAACCGTCGCCCTCACACCATCCGTCCGCTGGCCACTACCAGCCAGTAACAGCAACAGTGCCCTGCCTGGGCACATGCTCTGCCTGAGCTCCAGGTCTGGTGGGACCACCAGGCTTGGGGTATGGGAGACAGACTTGGGCCCAGCAGGTGGAATGGGGATCAGTAGGGCAAGCCTCCATGGGGCTTAGCTCAGGACTGGGGGTCTTGAGGTAGAATAGTGATGGGGGTGGGTGAAAATCCTAAAGACCTGAGAAGATGAGGGCAGAGGAAAGGAGGCCAGCCGCAGGGGCTCCTTCTCATCCATGGGAGAGATGGACCATCAGGTCTAATGCCTTGCCCTGGGGCGCTTAGTCAAAACACAAACCCCAAATTCTGGTCTCAAGAGTTCCCTGCAGAGTTCCCCTCAAATCCTTATTCAGAGGCCTCAGACTGTCTTGGAGGTATGACTGTGCGTTCCTTTTCTTCTTTCTTTTTAATCTTATTTGTCCTTTCTTGCTTATGTTTTTCTTTTTCTTTTGGTACCGAGGATTGAACCTAGAGGTGCTCAGTGACTGAGCTACATCCCCAGCCCTTTTTATTTTTTGAGACAAGGTCTCACAGAGTTGCTTAGGGCTTCACTAAGTTGCTGAGGCTAACTTTGAACTCATACTCCTCCTGCCTCAGCCTCCTGACCCCCTGGGCATCATTGTGCCTGGCTATTGCTTATGTTTTTCTCATAAATCACTCAAATTATTTTGGGAAGCAGGAAGAGTACAAATTGAAAGGAAGGGGGGAAAAAAAGAAAGCTAGTTGTATATCAGATGGCTCCCTGGAGACAGCAG
The DNA here is from genome assembly GCF_021218885.2 of Marmota monax. Classification (NCBI taxonomy): domain Eukaryota; kingdom Metazoa; phylum Chordata; class Mammalia; order Rodentia; family Sciuridae; genus Marmota; species Marmota monax. The sequence continues at coordinate 6,116,378 of NW_026693473.1, read as the reverse complement.
ACTCTCAGTTGTGAAACAACTTTTAATGATTCTTTTGTTTGTTTTCCTAAAAGATCATTATTTTTGATAATTAAAGTAAGCATTTTAAAAATATGGAAATTTTGTAGAAATAAGATACGAAAAAAAAGAATTTCCCTCAATTATTTGTATAATCACAGTATTTAAGCATGTTTCCTTTGAGACTTTTCTTACATGTATAAATTAAAACTTTTTTTTTTGTATTTATACCACAACTGGTATACAGTTTTCTTTTAACATAGATAGTTCTCTTCGGTACTAAAATCTCTTTATAAATATCTAAAATACCTCAGTCTTCCATAGTTAGACATTTAGACCTTCCCCCAATTTTACATTATCATAAATAAAACACTGACACAGATCCTTGTCCACAGATTTCTTTTCCAAGTTAAGATTATTTTCCAAGTAAGCAGAGAACTAAACCTGGATCCAGTTCAGAGAGGGCTGGGCCAGTAAGAGTGTGCGTGCTTTTGAGTGTCAGTATGCGTGTGTTTGGGTGTGTCCTTCTGAGTGTGTGTCTGTATATGCTCGGGTGTCAGTGTATGTTTGTGAGTGTGTGCTTGTGAGTATGTCAGAGCTGCATTCCTGGTTGACCCTGCAGGAGAGGGCAACTGAGGCAGGCCTTCTCCCCAACCCATTTTCTCAGCCTGTGGATCTTGTTGGAGTAGAAACACCTGGGTCTAAAATCCCTCTGAACCTTCAGGTAGAGCAGAGCAAAGCCCTCAGGCCTGTGATCAGATATTCCCCTGCATCAGGGCCCCTGTGGGACAGCAGAGGTGAGTGGCGCCTGATGCAGTGTTTATGTGCTGCAGGCTGGCCGGCCTGCCCAGCTGCACAGGCTCTGCTCAGATGCGCTGGGACCGAGCTGAATCCCAGGACAGGCTGGGCTGGTTTTCTCCTCAGAAAGACTAGTCGGTGGGGTCAGCCAGCGGATAAGCTAAAGTTAACTTAGCTCTTATTGCGTTTTGTTAATGAGGGGCGGGCCAGCTGCGAAGATGCCAAATCATTCAGAAACGTTGTGCAGAGCTTGAGATTTAATATGTCAGAGCAAATCCTGTATTCAGGCAAAAGAAAGCAATTGACAATGATTTTTAAGTCCTGACTGGGCTCCCTTGAGTCCCTTGTGCTTCAATGAGCTTTCATTTTATTATTTTGTTGAAAAATATTTTTCCAATGAAGTTATGACTCTTGGAAGCTGGGGGAAGCACAGGCGACCTCATTGGACTGGTCAGAGTTGCGGGAGATCTCATGGTGGGAAGCTCAGGTCTAGCCAAGCTCTGAGTGGGTGGAGGACCGGGTTCATAGGGGGTTCTGTGACCAGGGCTGTCAGGTGGCCGGATACCTGTCCTCTGTGATTGTAGGGGCTGAGGGAAAAGGAGCAGAAATTGCCTTCCCTGGGCATCAGTCAATAGGAACAAACCGTCTCATTCTCAGAGACGAGATTCAAAGGCAGAGCTGAATATCCTGGGTGTTCCTGAGCCAAGATCACTTGACTTGTAGCTTGAAATTCCAAAGCCTGCTAGCGCATTCATAGAGGCTGTTCAAAGTGACCTCCTTTGACAAAGAAGCAAAGCACCCATAGGATTGAAGTCACTTGAAAAACTTTGTTAAGGTCACTGGGCAAACATATTTAAAACACTTTAAAGAATTCATATTTGAGATGTTCCTGCTATAAAGTAGTCTCTGAGCAAGTCTAACAGAAAGCTTGGGCCCATAGCTGAGAGCTCAGAGTGAAAAGTTCTTTTTTATGTGCTGCCTGTTGGCAACCTACCTACTGTGCACCGGGCACAGCGCTGGGCTCTGGGGGAAGGGGATGCAAAGACTGGATTTTTCACCTATAGTCTTAGTGCGAAGAGCAGGTAAGGGCGAGAATCCATTCTGATCAGGGCAAGGCCATAAAGTAATGCCTGAGCTGCACTTGAAGAACGAACACAATAGTGATGTTCACAGAGAAGGGTCTGGAAGGCAGGGGACGTGGCCTGAGCAGAGGCATAGGATGGTACCAGTAGTGCCCCTGGGAAGATGGATTGTTGGGGAACTGAAAAGGCAGAGGATGGAGAGGATATGGTGGGCTGTTGCCAGGTGATTGAGAACTTTGATATTCATCTTAAGGAGTGTGGACTTTGTGTAGCTCATAATGACCCACGGGAGCTTTATGAGCAGGGAGGTAACTTGTAAACATCAAGTGATTTTTTTTCAGTGAAAAGCAAACTCATAAATATACGTTCATTGAAAGTTACTCCAGCTATGGGCTCTGGTTGTGACTCAGTGGTAGAGCACTTGCCTAGCATGTGTGAGGCACTGGGTTCGATTCTCAGCACCACATATAAATAAATAAAATAAATAAAGGTTCATTGACAACTAAAAAATACTTTAAAAAAAAGAAAGAAAGATATTCCAGCTATACCGAAGTCTATGAAGCAAGAGATGAAAATTCCTCCTCCCCAGAGGTAACCACTGTTCTGACTTAGGATGTCATTTCACCCCGTGTATCTATAGATATAAGTACACAAAAGCCAACCCTGTGACAGGAAGGGAGATGGAACTATCAGATCTTCTCCAAATTCCCCCATTTCTTCCTCTCCTCTCTCTTTCACACACAAAACCCTACTTAATATTTAACCTTTATATAAAATACTACTGTAACCAAAGGGTATATGTGTCTTGTCACGCGGTTCATTTTGTGTTCCTTTGTGTTATTTCAGAGCATGGTTTTGTTGGATACTCACCAGAACTACTACAGAACAACACTCTGCCAGATTACAGTCCCGGGGAGACCTTTTTCACTGTGTTTGGGGTGTTCTTCCCAGCAGCTACAGGTATTACCATTTGGATTCTTTTTCACTCACACATTAGGAGTGTATATTCTTGGTTCCCAAAATTCAGTGTCAGAACTGTCCTGCCTGCACATGCTCTTAAGATGTATATCTGACTTTAGAGATGGCATTGGCTTTGACTAAGAATCTATTATTATAACAGTTCATTTACTTGTTCATAATTTCTGAAGGACTCAGCATGATTTTATCCTCCTTAGCCCTTATACTCATATATTGATAACTCTTGGCCAAATTAACAGAGAGCCTCTATTTATCTTAGGGCTGAGTAGGATGGATTCCTCAGCATGACAGGCTCCCCTCCTCATACCTGGAAGGAGTGCATACTTGGTTTAGAAGCTCTTCCCACCCCCTCCTTTCCCATTGCAGATTCTTCCAGGGGGCCTGGGTGTGTAAGATCCCGCAGGCAGTGAATGAATCTCGTCACTTGGACCGATCCCCACTTTCCTACTCTTCAGTAGCCATGGAGCAGCGTTCTAATATGAAGGTCCCTGGAGATCGCTTGTCTTGTGCTTGCATCCCTGGCCTGGAAGGCAGTAAACTAACACGTTGACAGGTGACCCACAGGAGATATGTTCAGGGACTGGGCTTGTCCCCAGGGCACAGACTCAGAGGAACATGTCACTCCCTATCTAGCTAGTGTTGTGAGCTGGAGTGTGGCTACTGCTTTCTCCTTGTCTTCCGCCCTGTCTCCCTCTACCTTCCTACGGGTGCCATATCCCTGCTCATTACCCTCTCCCCAAATAGAAAGAAGAAGCTACTAGAATGTTTAAGATGAAAAAGGCAGTACATATGTCAAAAATGTGGAGACACTGGAACCTTCATCCACCACTCATGGGATGCAAATGGTGCTACCACTTTGGAAAACAGTGACAGTTTCTTAACAAGTAGACACACACACACCCAGCATGTCACCCCTGCTTATGTACTGCAGAGGACTGAGAAAGCATGTGTTCATATGAAGACTTGTCTGTGAAAGTTCAAAGCAGTTCAATTTGTAATAGTCCCCAAATGAGAGCAGCTTGAATATTCATCAACAGATGAACAGTTAAGTCTAGGTACAGCCACACAGCAGGAAACTATTTAACAATAAAAATGAATGAATTATTTACACACACAACAAATATATGAGTCCAAAACCATTATGATGAGTGAAAGAAGTCAGACCCCTCAAAAAATACCTAAAAAGATAAAATTAGATGATCAAATTCTAGAAAATGCAAGCTCTAGTAACAGCAAGCCGATCAGTAGGTGCCTGGGAATGAGATTTAGGGAGCAAGAGGGAAGGATTATTAAGGGGCAGGAAGAAATTTCAGGGGATGAAAAATGCATTTCTGATTAGATGATGGTTTCACAGGTCTCCCCAAATGGGAATATTCATCAATAGATTAACAGTTAAACAAAACTTTTCAAATTGTTAAATTTAAAACATATGTACCCAAGCACCGTGGTGCACACTTGTAATCCCAGCCACTCAGGAGGCTGAGGCAGGAGGTTCACAAGTTCTAGTCCAGTCAGGACAACTTAGCAAGGCTCTGTCTCAAAAAAAAAAAAAAAAAAAAAAAAGGGTTGCGAATGTAGTTCATTGGTAGAGCACCCCTAGGTTCAATCCCTAGTACCACAAAAACAAACAAACAAAACAAAATCACATATGCGGTTTATTGCATGTTAATTATTCCTCAATAAAGATGTTAAAATGAAAAAAAATGACTTTATTCACCTTTTCTAAATTTCACTTTTCCAAAGCCCTTTTCTCTCCTTTTTACAGCCTGCTTCCCTTTTCCTAACCTCTCCTCTACTCCCTCACTCTCTCCTTTTGGAATTCCAGGTCTGTCTCTCCAGAGAGATGGGTCTTTTCCCACCACTGAATTCCCTGTTAGAATCTTTAGTGGACATTCTTGATTTCTTGCTTTATTTGACTCCTGAGGAGTAATCCACTTCCTGTTCCTTTCTCTTGCCTTATACTTCCTACTGTTTACTGCCTGTGTGAGTTCATCCTCTTTTGCCTGCCCATTAAATGCTACTGAGATTCATTCTTTTCTTTCTCTACTGTTTTCCTTGGAATCTCATCCCTGCCCATTATTCAGTGATCAGCCCCAGCGCTGATGACTCCCACATTCACATCTCTAGCCTAGACTTGTCCTTGAAGGTTCCCATTATTTATTCATTGTTTATTATGTGTGATAGTTCTCATTATTTATTCAGGTTCCCATTATTTACTCATTATTTATTATATGTGACATCTTCTTTTGGCTATCTTGGACCCAACAAGTTCAAAACGAAACTCATCCCACCTGCCTCCAAATGACTCTTTACCCGTATTTCTGGTCTCAGTGAATGGTGTCTCTGTGTAGTTGATTGCTCATGAGAGTAAGGGGAGTTCTTGGTGATTCTTCCCTCTTTCTCCCAGTATTCTCCAATACTGTCAATTTTACCTCCTAAATATCATGGATTTTCTCTTCTCTTCCTCTCTGCCATCTGACCAGTCTGGTCCAAGCTTCATCTCTCACTTGGATCGTTGCTTGACATTCCTTGTTCATGGAAATGAGCCTGAAACTAAGGCTCAGTAGTGACAGGTCCTGGTGCACAAACCCACAGTTGCTGGATAGAGTGACTGTAAACCTTTATCCTGCCAGGAAGACTTAAAACTAATGTCAGTCCTTCATGACACCTTCTCCTGGCCTTGCCTTGTTTGCATCCATTCAGGGTCTTGGGGTCCTACACTGTACCAAGGGATATTGGAATCTCTGGCTCTTCCCCATCTGTGTACAGAGCCAGGCCCTCCTGTTGTCCTGTGTGCCAGGCCTTCAGGTTGATGCTGCCTCTGCACCACTTTTGGGAACCAGAAATCTGCTGACCTTGGGGACCCTGTCCTCTAGGTACTTCCCAGACTGACCTTTCTGAGGTCTTGCTAAATCTCCCCCAGTGCTGCCAGGGAATGGGAACAAAGTCCCCATTTCTTCAGAATCTCTGGGCTTCTCTTTCCTTGTCCAGGGACACGTCTGCCCAGGGACAGCTACATGGGAATTGATTGATGCAGTCACACTGGGCCCCATGTTTAAGGCTTTGCAATTGCTGGGTTTTTTTTTTTTTTTTTTTAATCAAGGGATCCTGGAATTTTTGTTTTGGCTGAGCCCCATATACCATGTGGAAATTCCTGTTCTTGTCCCCCACGCTGTCCCAGCCATTTGCCTGGTTCTTTTCTACTTCTTCAATCTTTTAAAATCTAAGGGCCCAGGCTATGGAGTCAAGTCAAAACAGTATGCAGATGAATTCTGATTCTTCTCTGCTGCACATCTTCCCCAAGGCCATCGAATCTAGGTCAGTTTCCTCTTCAATGGACAGAAGAGGAAAGGGAGAAAAGAGAAGGAATAAGAAAATTTCACATCTGACACATTCTAGCCCCCTTCCAACCCTTCCCCTCCCACACTCTAATTGAGCACATATTCATGGGACTCCCCTAGGGAAGTTCCCTGGGGTCTGGCAGGGAGTCCCTGCCAGGTGAAGGCTGGGTCAAGATACAGGTTAACAGTTACACCTGGGACTGGGACTGTGGGACTTCTTGGCTGATCATGCTCCAGAAGCAGTCATCTCAGCGTGTCCTTGGGCACCCCAGGAGAGCCCTGATTTTCCCATAGTTTGCATATCCTCCTTTGCCTCTGAGGGCCCCTAGTCCTGTTAAAAGAGAGGAAGCCTGATGTGAGTTGGGGGCCGGGGTGTAGAACCTCCTTTCCAACACTTCTTTCAGACAGGAATTAGCAGTGGCCTGAGGTTTGAGGATGCCCCCAGCAATCCAGAGTTGGAGAGATAAGATCAGCTAGTTCAGCAACTCTCAATTTGCTTTTTTTTTTTTTTTTGTGGTACCAGGGATAAAACCCAGGACCTCATGCATGCTAGGCAAGCTGTCTACCACTGAACCACACCTCCAGCCTCTTCAATTTATTGCCTTTTAAGCCCATACTCCTCCTCCTTCTTCTTTTTTTTTTGTACTGGGGATTAAACCCAGGGGTGTTTAATTATTGAGCCACATCCCCAGCCCTCTCTATTTTATATTTTGAGACAGAGTCTTGCTAAGTTGCTTAGGACCTTGCTACTGAGGCTGGCTTTGAACTTGTGATCCTCCTGCCTCAGCCTCCCCTGTTGCTGGGATTACAGCCGTGCTCCACCACACCCCCCAACCCATATTCCTTATTGATAATCATTATCAGAAACCTCAGAGACACCGAAGATTCTGCCCCAGGGATGGGTGCGTTTGAGAATAATTGCTACCTAAGAATATTAGTCAAGATTTATTTTTTTGTGTGTGGTTTAAGTTATGAAAGTTTTATTTTGTAATATTCCAAATATTATAATACTGAATAGGCTGTCACTACACAGTCTTCTTCAGCTCGCTCCTCTTAAGGGATGGGTTTTCCTGCCCTCCCATTCCCTGTCAGCCCAATCAGGTTGAGAATCACTGATCCTTCCCTTTACCAACTGGGGAAGGAGGGGCACAGAGCGGCTTAGGAGGACTTGATAAAGGTCACCAGCTAATTAGTGAGTGGAGTTGGGCTATTGTCTGCTGTGGGGGTTGCCCTCCCCTGGTTCTCTCTGTTTACCAGGACCCCAATGTAAACATGGTAGGCAGGATGGATGATTTGTACCACTTGTTTCCCCCTGGCAGATGTTTGGTTGAGCTATGAAAAGCATGGATGATTGGCAGTTTCCATGGTGATAGATTCGCCTAGGATTAGCTGTGAGTGAGTCATGGCTGGGGCTTCCTCCAAAGCCATCCTCTTCTGGAACAAGAGAACCTCCAGGCAGTGGAGAGGGGAGAGAGGTTTTGAAGAACAGACACTTCTGCCCCCGCCACCCCAGGACATATGACTTAAGTTACTTCAGACATTTTATCCCAAAGGCAGGAGACTTCCGAAGAGCAGCTGAAGATTAGGTGCTGGTGGCCGCTCTGGGTTGATGCAGAACAACCTCTTGTCCTCACTGCGCTGGGCTCTACCACACTGTGTGGTGGCTTCAGGGGTAGGGGTGGGACTTTGGCCTCGACTGCCTTTGCTTTGTTTCTCAAAGCACTTTCCTTCTCCAAGCTACACCACCAAACTTTCACTGGAAAACAAACATCTCTCCCTACAGGATTTTCACAAACACACCCTTACAAATGCAGCCACTCCAGGGGACCAGGACCTGGTCCATGGAGGAACTAGGAAATGGAAATTCACTGAGAAAAATACCAGTTGTGTGAAGTCACATAACCCTTGTCCCCAGATCCCAAACTCTTACTGGAAGGGATCAGAGCCTCTTTGGCCACAGGCAGCAAGCACATGGGTCTGTGGTTGACCACACCCAACAACAACAACAACAAAAATGTGATGAGAAACCAACAGCTTTTGCCAGAGTGTCCCTAGCCACCTTTCCTTGTCAAGATTCCTGTGATTTCTGTGATGCCCTTTGATCTTTTAAGCCTGACTCCCCTCCTGCTCACATACACACCCTGGGAAGCTCTGCTGGGCATCTCAGATTGCTGTTTGCAGCACCCTCAGCCCCATGGCCCCTTGCTCTGGGTCAGGTGCCCAGAGTTCACTCCCCTCCACCCCCCAGGCCATAGTGCTGACCCCACGTAGTCCCCTACTCCTGTCCTCCCAAGCCATCCCCTGGGTCTCCTCACAAGTTATATGTCTTGTCAGCAAGAGGACGAGAACCTGTTGAACCAGAATGGGGATCCCTGGTTTAAGAAATAGACCAAGAAAGGACAACCTGAGGATGGGGCAAACTTCACTTCATTCTGATGGATTTGTAAGCAGGAGCTGGAGAAAGGAAGGAAGCTTCATAATTATCATAATGCTTGTTTTTGTAATTTTATTTATAGAATTAACTTATAATTTTAAGTTATACGTATTTATTCTAAATACCTATAATAATGATTATTGTTACTTGAACTCAGGAACTCATTCATGCAAGGCAAGCAGTCTACCACTGAGCAACTTCCCTAGTCCATTTTTTTTTTAACTTTTTAATACCTTTATTTAATTAATTTATTTTTATGTGGTGCTGAGGATCGAACCCAGGGCCACGCATGTGCTAGGCAGGCGCTGTACCACTAAGCCACAATCCCAGCCCCTCCCCAGTCTTTTTAAATTTTATTTTGACAGGGTTTAACTAAGTTGCTGAGGCTGGCCTCAAACTTGCAATCCTCCTGCCTCAGCCTCCTGAGTTGCTGGAATTACAGCACCACCAGACCTAGCAGTTGGGAAACTTTTAAAAAATAAAATCTTTGTAAGATATCTGGACACTAATGCTCGGGTATCTGTTTTGTTCTACGCACCACGTCTAAATCTAGTTCTAACGTCATTGATGATATTTTAAAATTGCACCGGAAGCTGAAAGAAAGCAAAGCATCTCTGAAACACTTAGCAAGGACAGGCAAACACACACTAAATCAAAATAATTTTTCTAGATCTAGCTGGCAAGACATTTATAATTCACTGGAACTAGAGAACATCTGCTCAAGAATTGTGAAGTAGTACAAGGGTAGAATTCTGGAAGTGACAGCCGCCAGTTGCAAGCCCCCCTACCACGTGTGCACTTTGCCAGCAGAGACACAGTTACCCTCCTTGGCCCCCCAGGACACACCCAGAAAGCTTCCCTTCTGGAGTCTGAGCTGCCTCCATCTCCTTGTCTCTGGGTCTCTGTGTCTGTGATTCTCATTATCTACTTTCTGGCTTCTCTGCTTTGTCTCAACGGTCACTTTGTGGTCCTATTTGGGTTGGCTCATTCCTGTGTAGGTGTCAGTCCTTTCTCCTCCCACTGCCCAGGATTCCAGCTAGTATTCTACTTGGGCCAGCCCGGAGGGCCTGTGGGAAGGATGTGGGGGAGGAGGAAAGGGCGTTTGTTATGAATACAGAGCCTGTTTAGAAGCAGGAAGCAATTAGGGTGAATCAGTCACTTTCCTTGGTAGAAGTGTATATATATATATAACCCGGCCAGGTGGTGCACTCCTATAATCATCAGCTACGAGGGAGGCTGAGACAGGAGGACCGTAAGTTCAAGGCCAGCCTGGGTGATGTAGCAAGAGCCTTTCTCAAAATAAAAAATAAAAAGGGCTGTGATGTCAGAAGCAGAGCACTTGCCTCACACTTTCACATCTGGTCCTCTAGAGAGCAGGGTGCCTGACCTCCACTCTGACCTGTGTCAGCAGGAGCCCCTGGGTTCACTTTCTTTTTTTTTTTTTTTCTTTCCCTCATGGTCTTCATGAATTAACTTTCACAAACGCTCTGAAGGAAAGTGTACAAAATGACATGTCATGGCTGGGGACGTAGCTCTGTTGTAGAGTGCCCCTGGGTTCAATGCCTAGTATCACAAACAAACAAGAAATTATCAGAAGAACATGAAAAACTACAGGATGTACTAAAATGGCAAGAAATAAAGAGTGGTATGTAATCATACAAAGCTGGATCAATGGATAAACATTTGCCAGGGTCTGGGGGCAGGATGAGTCCCTGGAAGGGGTGGGAGGCAATGTGGCCTGCCGGGGGAGACACAGCACCCAGTCAACCTGGTGCTATGGGTCCCTTGCAGGGGATCAGAATTTGGGAGGTCCAGGAAGGGGTGGTGGCAGTGGATGGAGCTGAAGCTTGGGAAACCCTGGACATCAGGTTTATTTGGCAGCAAAGTGTGGGGCTCCTAACCTTGAGCAGAGCATAGGCAATAGGACCTGGCCCCAGAGCTCTGGTGAGACTAGGGCAGGTCCTGGGCATAGCATTCCTTGTTTTTGGATCCAAACCTATACATGACTGAAAAAAAAAAAAAAAAACCACACCAAAAAATCTCTCCCTATATGTGTGTGTGTATATCCATCTACCGATCTATCTATTAATATATATCTCAGTATAGGAGCTATAGTACAAGACAGTATTCTCATATCTGTCTCTCTTTTTTTTTCAGTTGTAGACAGACACAATGCCTTTATTTATTTATTTTTTATGTGGTACAGAGGATTGAGCCCAGTGCCTCATGCTTGCTAGGCAAGTGCTCTACCACTGAGCTACAACTCCAGGCCTCATACCTGCCTCTTACACCTGAAATATCCATCCATAAGGGCAACCCATTTTTGTTTGTTTGTTTTTATTTTAATTTTTTTTAATTTAAAAATTTGTTCTAATCAGTTATACATGAGAGTAGAATGCATTTTGACACATCATACGTAAGTGGGGTATGACTTATTCGTCTGGTTGTACATGATGTAGAGTTACATTGGTCATATAATTATATGTGTATATAGGGTAATAATGTCCAATTCATTCTACTAGCATTCATACCCCTTATTCCCTCCCTTCCCATCACTCCCTTCTGTCTAATCCAAAGTACCTCTATTCTTCACCACCCCCTCATTGTGAATTAGCATCTGCATATCAGAGAAAACATTTGGCTTTGGGATTGACTTATTTCCCTCCAAATTCATCCATTTACTGGCAAATGGCACAATTTCATTCTTCTTTAAGGCTGGGTAATATTCCATTGTGTATATATACCACAATTTCTTTATCTATTCATCTGTTGAAGGGCACCTAGGTTGAGCGGCAACCACTTTTAATCATTTTCAGTACTTTAAGGGTTAATTGTGGGCTGGGGTTGTGGCTCAGTGGTAGAGCACTTGCCTAGCACATGTGAGGCCCTGGGTTTGATCCTCAGTACCACATATAAATAAATAAAATAAACCTATTATGTCTAACTACAACTAAAATAAATATTTTAAAAAATTTAAAAAGAGTTAATTGTATATCACAGAACAATACAATTATACCTGTCACCTGATTGATTAGTCAAAGCCAGACATTGTACATTGACCCCGTACTAGGAAGTGTGGAGTTTAGCTTACTTACATGCTCCCCATCCACTCCCCAATTTTTGACAGTTACATCTTTGTTCTTAGTTATTTTGTTGGTTACCCTGATAACTTTAAATAACATATTTAAATCTCTGTTATTTTATTAATTCTAGGCTTCATTCCTCCACTCCTTATTGTTGGGAAGGAGAGATTCTGTCTTGTATTTTAAGACCGATAATAGTCATTTTATCTTATTTGTACAATATTTTTATATTTAAGGAATGCTTTAGTTACTGTCCTCATTTTAAGGGAATCTGAATCATCTTTTAATATTTGAGCTTTTAGAGCAATATCAGGAAAACAACAAGTTTGATTGTTCGCAAGTAAGTGGTCCAAAATTGTGAAAAATGTTATTTACAACTTTAAGTGAACACACACAGTTATACACCCACTTCCCACCCTCCATCTATTAACCATTTTGTCTTAAGGTTGTAAGTTAAGTCTTTGGAACTATGAAATATTGGAAATGTCTTTGCTCTCCTTAGTAAACACTTAGAAACTCAAATTCGTGATGACAAGATACATCATAAGTACAGAGTTCAGTTTAAATTCATTGTAACAGGTATATAAATGTTCGTTAGTGTTTTCCTTGTCTACCTAACAAATTTAATGGCTAGTCCAAGGCATTGCTTGAAGCACTTTCAGGTTTTCTTATTGGATTAATTTCAGTTTGTGACACAACAGCCATTAAATCTTTCTGAGAGACCATCATGGGGCGTTATTTTCCCTCACATTGCTCTGTGAAAGATTTTAGGTTTGTTTTTAATTCCTTCTACTTCATTTGCTTCTTTTCACTTCCTAATATCAGTTAACTATATCCTGATTTCTACAAAGTCAATGTAGCTAATATTCAAATTCTGCTTTATAACTATAGTCATGTCCTCTATACTGTCTATAGGTCAATTTCTGAAGTTAAAACCAATTAACACGTACTTTATGACCCTGTTCACTGAGGAGCCAAGTAGTGGGGAAAGCAGGGTGTGGTGGCACACACCTGTGATTTCAGTGGCTCTGGAGGCTGAGGCAAGAGGATTGCAAGTTCAAAGCCAGCCTCAGCAATTTAGTGAGGCCCTAAGCAACTCAGTGAAACCCTGTCTGTAAATAAAATATTTTTAAAAAGGGTTAGGGATGTGGCTCAGTAGTTAAGTGACCCTGGGTTTAATCCAAAAAAAAAAAGTAATAAGGTAAAGAATTCCATTCCTCCCTGTGATTTTGATGTGGTCCTTGTGCCATTTAGGGAGAATGTTTCCAATATCATGGCCAAATGGGTTAATGTTTGTTAGCTTTTATGAGTTAGGATCATCTCATGTTCTAGTTTGCTTTATATTTAGACCTTGACTTAACTTTCTTGTTCACTTTTCCTATAATTTCTTTTTCTTTTTATTTTTTTAAGGTACTGGAGATTGGACCCATGGGTGCCCTAATTACTGAACTATATCCCTATCCCCCACCTTATATTTTTAGACAGGGTCTCACTAACTTTCCAAGGCTGTCCTCAAACTTGTGATCATTCTGCCTCAGCCTCTGAAATCACTGGGGTTTTGGCATGCACTCCAGCACCTGGCTTCCTGGGGTTTTAATAAGTTTTCTTTTTTCTTGTTGCTAAAACAAGTAGTCAGTGTATCCCTTAAAATCATTCAGTGTGTTAATAGATGGCCTCTTTTGTTGAGTACATTTCCTATCCGGAAGCCTCCCTCCCGGGGTGTCCATCATTTTGCTCCAATCCCTGCTTCTTTTTCTGCTGTCCAGCTGTCATTCTGGGATTTTACTTCAGCACTGAGTTATCACCACTATTTCTGAATGTTGTGTTTTCTCTTCTCATGGTTTCTGTCTTCATTTTGCTCGAGTATGCACTTCTGTAGCTTCTTCAGAAAAGATGGGGGAGATAAAGTTTCTGGACTCTTATATGCTTAACTTTCACTTATTTGGTAATCTGGCCAAAATTCAAAATTCAAAAAAAAAAAAAATTTTCCCTCAAAATTTTTAAGTTGGTGCTCCTGTGTTTTCCAGCATTCAGTGTTGCAGAGGAGAAGTCCGATGCCAGTGCAGGGTTAGATTTTATGTGTGTCAGAGAGCCTTCAGTCGTGGTAGGAAGACACCTGAGAGAAACAAAAAGAGGAAAGATTTATTTGGCTCATGGCTTCAGAGGTTTTGGTCCATGGTCACTTGGTCCTAGCACTGTGGTCCTGTGGTGGGTAGCACATCATGGCAGGTGGTGTGTGGTGAGGCAAAGCTGCTTACATTATGGCAGCTAGGAAATGAGAGGCAGGGTCTCTAAGGGCACACCCCCAGTGACCTCACTTCCTCTCACCAAGCTCCACATGGTAAAGGGTTCTACCAACTCTTACTAGTGACATCAACTGGAGACCAAGCCTTTAATTCTTAAGATCCAAGCCATAACACTGTATGAGTGTTCAGTTGTTACATCTGGCAGCCTTTAGGATTTCTCCTGAAATTTCACAGTGATAACATATAGGTGTGATTTTTTTTTAATTTAGTTCTTTGTGCAGGGTGCTCAGTGGGATATTTCAGTCTAAAGACTTGTGTCTTCTTTGGTTTAGGGACATTTACATCTGTCACCTACCTGGTTATTTGTATTTGTTTTCTGAATCTCATATTAGTTGGCTATTGTGACTGTAAGATTTCTGTCTGAATTCACTCAAATTTTCTACTTTCTTCATCCTACTTAATTTTATCCTTCATATTTTTTATATTTTTTAATATTTTTAATTTCTAAATGTTTTTTTCTAGTGGGATTTTTTTTATAGCATTTTTTTTTTTTTTTTGGTGAGGAAGCATTGGGGATTGAACCCAGGGGTGCTTAGCCACTGAGCTACACCCCCAGCCTTTTTTATTTTTTATTTTAAGGCAGGCCCTTGCTAAGTTGCTTAGGGCCTTACAAAGTTTCTGAGGCTGGCTTTCAACCTGTGATCCTCCTGCCTCAGGCTCCTGAGTTGCTGGGATTACAGATGTGCCCCACCATGCCCAGCTTCCTCATTGCATCTTATTTTATAGGTAGAATATTTTCTGGGATGTATCTGGAGTTATTAATCAGGGTTTTCTTCAAAATTCTCTCCGTATCCTGATTTAAGTTGTTTCTTCCCTATTTTTGCAGGTATTTGTTTATTGGTTGCTGGTTTTCATCACACATCTGGCCATCCTTGGTGGTTGGCACGGATTCCCCTGCCACAGGGTGTTTAGGTCTGTTTCCCTGCTGGGGTGGGGAGGACAGATTCCTGAGCAGGCCCCGTCTAGGATGCGACATCTACCTGGCAGCCCTGGTTGTCTTCAGGCAGTGTATTGAGAGCCCCAAGAGAAGCCTTGCCAGGCACTCTTTTCCGTCCCTTTCACTCTGTCATCTTCTGTGTCCAAGAAATTTATGGAGGCCTTTCATCTGCATGGATGCCATTCTCTTTGCATATGGGCATTTATTCCTTGTCCCCCTTCACTACCCTGTTAATAGGATCATGCGAGAGGGGAATGAATGGAAAGAAAATGCACTTACCAGGCCATTTTAGACAAATGAACCTTTTAAGCATCCTTTTCCACACACTTCAAAAAGATCACTGTAGAAATTTAAGAAAAAATATAAACAATCCAATAAAAAAAATCTCTTCTTCCATCACCCAGAAATAACATTGTTGACATTGAGAAACACATTCTAGCTCCTTCTATGCTTCTCTCTGTTCCTTCACAGCAATGGGACCCTAACATATGTTTTCTCTCTAACATGCCTCTTAAAACTAAACAATAGCTTTAAATATCTTTGCATGTCACAGCATATCCCCGACAATATTCCAGACCTGGTATTTGTTGAGACATTTATTTAGGCAACCTTTTATTTTTAGACGTTAGGTTGTTTCTAATCTTCACTCCAAACACGTGTTTATAAATTTTGTACTAAAGCTTTACTCATATCCTCGACTAATTTACTTTGGATAAAATCCTAGTGGTACTGATCCTGGGTCAAAGTATATGCAGGCCCCAGCCTTGGTCCAACATATAGAGTTCTCTTTGACATAGCTCCACTGTAACTCTCTACCCTAAGCTTTGACTTCACTCTGCTTCACTTGGATTCCATGAAGCATTTCAGCAGAAGCAAGTGAAAGCTTAATTTTCAGAGTTAGACTGTGACCGAATCCTACTCTTGCCACTTAGTAAACGTGACCTAGTCTTTTTTAATGACCCCATTCGAGGACTTTTCTATAAAATGAGGAAATAATTCTTGACCTTTCTGAAGTGATTGTTTTGAGGATTACACAAGACAAAAATACATGTAAGGCACTTATCACAGGCCCTGTCAGGTTGGGAGTGTTCATAAATCCAGAATGACAGTGTGGGATCCTTATTGACCCTAAGCCCATTCAACCCCTCTTTTTAGGTCACACTGGAGGTGCA
Organism: Marmota monax; assembly: GCF_021218885.2. NCBI lineage: Eukaryota > Metazoa > Chordata > Mammalia > Rodentia > Sciuridae > Marmota > Marmota monax. The sequence continues at coordinate 6,100,250 of NW_026693473.1, read as the reverse complement.
CCCTCCACCCCTGTGAGGTTTCCTGGCCCACTTCATTGAGTTTCCGAGTGCTATTGCCTGGGCCCTCATTCCATGTTCAGAACACACCATTTTGTTGTTTTCACATAGGTGAAGAGACAACATCCTTGACTGCCGACTCAGCTGTTGGTCCTTCACTGTAATGGATCAATTCATTTTCATCAGTGTTCTTGGGGTCTATAGGTGATAAGGAAAAGATGGTACCATGTTGGCAGCATCAGGATTGGTTTTTGGAGTTTGTTTAGAGCCCTCTGGTAGCTCAGGAGCTTTGAACATGGTCTCTGGTCCTAACTATTAGAGGTATCTGACCCCAAGGATGCTTGAATCCCTAGTGTAATCAGTAGGCATCCGAGGCAAGGAAATCTGCCAGACAGAGGTCTGCCAGGCCTTTTGCTGCTGCTGAGCCACTCCAGGGCATTGTCCCAGCTGGAAAGGCAGGGCTCAGCATGCAGTACAGGGACCTTTGTGTGACTTGCAAGACACCTCCCTCACCCTCAATCCTTTGTACTGGGCAATGAGATGCCTTTGTAGCTGGAGGAGATTTCCTCCTGAGTGTCACTCAACCACAAAGGTCTCTTTCATGGCCACGCAGATGCCTCCCCAGTTGCCAGGGGAGATTGAGAAGAGGCCTATTTGTGAAGCTGCACAAATAGGGAAGGCTTGATGTGGGGGAGCCTCCAGGACAGGGCCCTGGAGGAGAGGAAGGGCAGCCCTGGGGAAGGTGATTCGTGGAATGCACTGCATCACCAGGGGGCCCACCCCTGTCTGGGTGTCTTTTAGGAGTCATGGCCGGCTTCAACATGGGAGGCGACCTCAGGGATCCGGCTGCCAGTGTCCCCCTGGGCTCCCTAGCAGCTGTTGGCATCTCGTAAGTTTCCCTCCTGGCAATCAGTCTAAGCTGGAGAGTGGGAGAGAAAACCCCAGGCAAAAGGGGGGATTGCCCCTTTTGTTCTGGGAGTGCCCCAACTGTGACCAATCTATTTCATATGCCGATCCTCCTTTTAATACTCGCTGGGCTGGAAAATTCACGTCTGGTGGGCTCAGACACTGCCCTTGCATATCCAACCCGCCTGGGAATGCTGGGAGGAGGGGGGTCATTAATGCAGAGCACAGGCCAAAGCCTTTCATTCCTTTTTCCTCAGCTTCTCACCCTTGCCCCTGCCCCTTCCTCACCCTCATTTTGAACTTGGGTTTTTTTTTTTAAACCATTGAATTTTCAGACCATTGGCAGGAACATACACATGAAGAGCTTCACAATCAGACAGATTAGGGCTTGTATCCCAGTTTTCTGTGGCCAATTTGCTGTAAGACTTTGGACAATTCACTTCGCTCCCTGAGCTTCCATTTCCTTTTCTATAAGACAAGGATAATGATAAATTTGTGCCTTATGAACTGAGGAGGAGATACCATATTGAAAGCCACCTAGTAGAAGCTCAGAGATCAGCTCGGTTGTCAGGCTTCTGGAGTTTTAGTTTTCATTGTGCCACCCACACTAGCAGGCTGGATGACCTTGAGTCTGTTTCTGATCTTCCAGAATCTCCTTTTTCTCTCAGGACCAAGAAGGAAGCTTCACTGGGGAGATGTAAAAACAAACAAATAAACAAACAATGAGATCATAGACATGACCATGACTTGAGAACACTTTTATTACTTTAACTATGATACTTAAATAATATTTATATATCTATTTCAGAAACACCAAATCTGCTCTTAGCTTATTGCTGTAGCACTGTTTCTACCGGCCAGGCACAGGGTATCAGGCCATAATGCAAAATAAGGCAACAACATTGGGAAGATAATCATGACACTAGGGAGAAAGTTGATGATGGGGAGAAAAGAAATAGGCTTCTACATGAGAACGCTGTCTTGGTTTTGGTCACAGCTAGGAGGCCCAGGAGGAACCTTTGGCCTGTCCTCTCAGTGCCCAGATGGGTGAGGAACCCTCAGGGACCGTGTGACCTATTCAGGGTTACAGGGTGTCTTGGGGCAGGGCCAGGCTACGTTCTGCATTTTCACACTTGGCTTCCCAGCCTGTTATTTGTGACTAGAGACCAGCAGACCTCAATGTCCTCTGCCCAGGAGGACGGGGTGTGGGGCCTTGGGTCAACCCTGACCTGCATTCAGGCAGCCTAGAGGCCAGCTGGGCCTCCCACCTCTACATCCTCAATACCCCTTTTGTTTTTCTTCTTTAATGTAAGAAAGAAACAAAACATTGACACTTTTTTTAAATATATATATATATATATATATATATATATATATATATATATATATATATATATATATATATATATGAAATGTGCTAGAGAAGAAACAGCACAAAAAGACCCCACCAGGCCAACTTCGTGACTGCCCTTTCTCTTTCATTTCAAGACAGATTCCCATAGGAAGCAAAGGTTGAGCAGTTTGGCAAGGGTGAGGGGTGGGGGTGGTGTTGGGATGGGGCTGGGCAGGTCGGATGGCAGCTCCCCTCTGCTCTCGGGTTTCACAGGTGGTTTCTGTACATCGTCTTCACCTTCCTGCTGGGCGCCATCTGCACCCGAGAGGCCCTTCGCTATAACTTCCTGATAGCTGAAAAGGTGGGTGAGTCCTACCCAAAGGCCTTGGTCTGTTGGGTCATTTATTTGTTCCCATCAACAAATCGTGGCCTCTCCCTTGCAATTCTATCTTGGGAATTCATGTAGACTTGACTCCAGGGCTGAAGTGTTGGGGAGTCGGAAATGATGGAGAAGGTGCAGGTTCTGCTCATAGATCCCATGAAACAGATCATAGTACCCAGAGAGACACACAAGTGCACATGGCTAGATAACGGAGACATTTCTTCATGTTGAAAATCAGGACAGAGGGCTGGGGCTGTAGCTTAGCAGCAGAGCGCTGGCCTTGTATGCATGAGGCACTGGGTTCGATCCTCAGCACCACATAAAAATAAACAAGTAAAATAAAGGCATTCTGTCATTTGCAACTACAAAAAAAAAATTAAAAAGAAAGAAAAGAAAATCAGGACGGAAATAGAAGAATCTGGTTGCTCCAAATCCCCAGCTCAGCAAGCTGCACTGAGCTCTTTTTTGCTAAGAGTTTCACCTTCCATCATGAATAGAAAGCTGCTCACAAGCAGCAAGGTGGGTGCTGAGGGACAGGGACAGAAGGGAGGCCGAGGAGATGAGGAGCCCAGTGCTAGGAGGGCCTGACAGGGAAGCAGGGCAGGACCCTCACCCTCCGGACTTTCCCTAGAATCTCAGAAGTCTGGGTTGATTTGGCTGCAATGTCTTTGTTTCTGGGGCACACACTCTGCCAGGAGAAGATTAGCAAATTCCTTGTGTTCCATAGCCTTGTTTGCATGCTGATGCTCATGTGACATCAAGGACATTTATTTGGCATCATTAAAACCCACGAGAATATGATTTCCAGACATATTCCTGAAAATTCCCCTGAAATTCCTACTTCTCCTCAAGTTCCTGGAGGATCTATGGATCCTGAGATTCCCATCATTTTCCCAGAAGTGTAGTCAGGGAGTTTTTCTCGTGGTTAACTCTTGAGTGTTGCCACTTATGTTTGAGAAGAGAGTACCTTCCTTTCTTGGTGTGAAGCTTTGCAAGGCAGCTGATCTTCAGAGAGGGCGAGGAGACTCTGAACTGACTTTTTAGAACTGCACTTGGGCTTAGTTTCCACCTTAGCACAGGTTTCTTTTTAGAGCATGTAGACGTTGAAGTAAAGGTGATATTTGTTTTCAGGGATCTTGACCTTAGTATGAAAGCAGGTTTTGAAAGGGGAAGCAGTTCAGGCAGAGGAAGAGCTGACACCCACCTTGTAGCACCCAAGGCCTCGGGCCCCCTGCATACAAGATTTGCTCTGAGGGAAAGAATCTGTGTCAATTATGTTTATCTGACGCACCTTCCATCTGGAGTTTCACCTCCAAAGGCCTTTTCTCCAGTGGTAAAATGAAAAGCATGGCCTGCATTAAGGAATTGAAGGGAACAGCTGAAGGGGAGGGATTGTTTGACCAGGGAGAACTGCTTGCTGTTCATCTGCAACTTGACAGTGGCTGGCTAGCCCTGCTGGCTTCTAAAGCTTGTTCCTTTCTAGTGGATTCCTTCCCAGAGCTCCTTTCAACTATTAGTGACTCGGATCTGGATAGAAAGAGATGAATTTTCATCTGGTTTGACATTCCTTCCCCATCTTTGCAGGGAAAGCTCAGAATGTATGTGTGAGGGTGGGCAGCTTCCTATCCAAGGAAGGCCATGAGAGGAATAGAACAAAAGCATCTCCAAAGAGAGCATGTTAGAGCCTTTGTGGGCAGAAACCCACACCCTATAATAGACACTTGAAGTGAGGGAACTTTCTTTGGAATGTCAACTGTCCCAATGGGTGAGACAGGTGGGCACCCCTTAGCTGGTTGGCAGTACCTGCTACACCGGGCCATGCCATAATCCATGGGACTGTATCTATTAAGCATAAGCTGAGGTGGACAGTGGAGATTTAAGTCCTGGAGAGGAAGAAAGACCATTTCCTGGAATAGGTGACTGTAAAAACTGTGATGAAAAAAAGTGACTATTCTTGCTTCTCAGTCATGAACAGGGATTGATGCAGCAAGAAAGTGAACAGTAATAGAACAATCAGGACAACTCCAAACAACCACACACGGGTGCTCTGCTGCTCCGCCAGCCACTCCACATGAGGATTACATTTCTCCTTTCCTGCTCTCCAGTGTCCCTCGTTGGCTCTGCAGTGGCAGGTCCTACACTCCGACAGGAAGCTGGGCCACAGATGACTTTACTAACAGTCCCTGGAGGGCAGAGCCTGTAGATGAGAGTGTGAAACCTGCAGAGGTGGGGAGGTGCAGGGGTAGTTGCTTTACTAGACACAACCCAGTGCCCTGATGCAGTTTTAATAACTGCTCGGCTCAGGTTCACATTTAGCTATGGCCTAGGTTCTGAGCCAGCATCCCTGAGTTTTCCTGAGCCCTGAAGAAGGAAGACTGCATCTGTCTGGTGCCGTATCACCTTCAGTCATGGACACCTGCCAGCCTCAACACACTGCCCCTGGTGCTGGTTCACATGAATCTCCTCCATGCATGTCTGTCTCTTTCTCTTGGGTGTTTTTTGCCAGAACACCTCTATTCAATGGCTGCAGGCTGCCTGGATTCCTTTCCACTGATCTGCAGCTGATCAGATAATCTGATCCTTCCTGGGTTTCTTAAAACTTTTCAGATCTCTCCTCCAACCCCTTCCTTCCTTTTTTTTTTTTTTTTTTTTTTAATACCAGCGATTGAACCCAGGGGCACTTAACCACCAAGCCCTTTTCATGTTTTATTTAGAGACAGTGTCTCACTGAGTTTCTCAGACCTCACTAAATTGTTGAGGCTGGCTCTGAACTCGTGATTCTCCTGCCTCAGCCTCCAGAGCCGCTGGGATTACAGGCATGCACCACCACGCCCAGCTGGGATCTATTTCTAATTATTTGGCTTCCCACCCAAAAGAAACCCAATTTCTCCAAGTCTTTTTACTCTTTATCCCCACCCCAGAGGAACTCTTCCCTTCTCCTGGGTGTCAAGTCTCAGTAACGTCATGCTTTCTTATGAACTTTAACTCCTCTCCACACTCCTTTTGGGGATATCTTTACAGATAGAGATATTTGTTTTAGGGAGACTTCCTCTCTCTCCTCAATAAATTCACCATGTTTAATTGAATAGAAAAAGCTAAAATAGTCAATACCAATATTATTCAGTGATAGAGAAAGAAATTTTATAAAGAACAGTTTTAGAATTAAATAATCAATGTTTCCAAATAAACCTAAATATAGTCCAGGAAATGGATGTTTATTACAAATTAAAAAGCCTAAGTATCTTAGGAACCCTTGGACATGCTAACTAGCATAATAAGAGCAAATTAAGTAGGAATAATACCCCCAAAGTATCTTTGTAAAAATTGGAATCCCCCAGTGAACTCTAACCGTTCTGGATTTGGCAGTCATGGCTTCACAGGCTCAAGAGGGACCTTGAAAGCCCATGGGAAGGTAGGGCTGGGACAGAGCTGGTGGATGGTGAGTGGTCCGAGTCCTCTGCTCAGTATCTGCCACCAGCCCAGCCTGACTGTCCTCTGTTCTCATCATGGACACAGTGCTGCCTCTCAGGAAGTGAAGCAGACTTTGCCTCTTAATGGAAAAATGGCTCTCAAGTGAGAGATAAAACTGGACTGAAAGTTGCAGCATTGGGTTAATCTGTGGAGTAAGGAGAGAATTAGAAAACTCATGACTCTGTGGGAACATGATATGGGAGAAAACCCAGGGGCTATTAAGACATTGCCTTATTAATGCATTTGGGCTTGTAAGGGTTTCAGGATGTCACTCACCCTCAGCAACATCAAGGGGCCCAGGGACAAGATGAAGCAGAACAAGTCCCTTGCAAATGACTTTAAACCAAGAGAAGAGAGCAGCAGTGAATTGGTAGAATCCCTCAGTGGCTGAAACTTAGAATGGGACCTGAAATAAAAAAACTACAGCAGAAAGATATAATTATTTATTTTCATGAGTAGTTAACTGAACAAAGAATTTAGGGTAGTTCACACCTGTGTACTATTTTGAAAAGATAGCTTTTTCTGACAATGCAAACAGGCATATGACACAGGAACATCATTAAAAAAAACTATTGACACACATCTACTCAAATAAATTTTCACTTCCACCTCTACTAGCGTTTTTACCAAACTTTCAATACAATATGAAGAGAAAATGATTGAGTTCAGCAAGGGCTGAGAACAAAGCCGCATGACTTACTACTGTAGCTCTAATGCCTGGTCCTGTGCCTAACACCATGCCAGAAATATAACCATCCTCATAAAATTCTTCCTAAATGGATGGATGACAGAATAGCAGAATTGGATTCTGGTGGGAGAGAGATAGAATGGATTTTTAAAAAATAATTTCTCTATGTGTGTGTGGACTAATATTTCACGTATTTTTCAGGAAAGAGACTGAATAATAGTTTTATATCTAAAAGTGGTCAGTGAACAGGCCATTCTAAACACAACTGACAAACTGAACATAAAAAATGCAATGTATTTGGACACTCCCCCATCTGTCCCCAGCCCCAAGGGTTCTGGAGGAATCCCAGGGTGTGTCTCTGGATGACTAGCCAAAGATGAAGTCACCAGTATCACACACTCGCAGAGTTGGAGACTCAGAGAGTTTCTGAGGTCAACCCAACATAGAAGGATGCCGACTGGGGAGTCTCATTCCCATTTGAAGTAAGAGGACAGGCTTTTTTTTTTTCTTTTTTTGGTGGTGCTGGGGACGGAACCTAGGGCTTTGTGCGTGTGGCAAACACTATACCAACTGAGCTATATCCCCTGTATATATACAGGCTTTAAATGAAAATAAATAAATAACATAACATAACATAAATATGTATTCAGCCCTCTATGTTCCCAGGTCCCACGCCCATGTATTAACTAGCCTGGATCAAAAAACATTCAGAAAAAGCATTGCATCTGTCCTGAAGATGGACAGATATTTCTCTAAACAATATAGGATAACGTCTATTTACCTAGCACTTACACTGCATTTAGGCAGTGTATTGGATCATATGAATCTTTCACATTTTATTAAAGTAGGTGGGAGAATGTGTGTAGGTTTATGTAAATACCCTGCCATTTTATATAAGACACTGGAGAATCCATGGATATTTTTAAAGTTGTAGATAGACAAAAGACCTTTATTTTATTTATTTATTTTTTATGTGGGGCTGAGGATTGAACCCAGTGCCTCACATGTGCTAGGCAAGTGCTCTACCACTGAGCTACAACCCCAGCCCATCCATAAAGTTTTAGTATCCTAGGTGTTGTGTAACTAATCCCCATGGATACCAGGGAGAACTGTATAGCCTTTCAGGTAAGAAACAGTCAAATTTATTCAAGGAGATACCCTGCCTGCCTCTCTGGAAAAAGTCTATAAAGGCAAAAGCAATAGATATGATGTACTGTGCCCAGAGGTCCTTCACACTGGCTGCACATCAGAATCACCTCAAAGGCTTTTTAAAAATCAACAAACTATGTCCCATTCAATACTAATTAAATCAGAACCTCTGGGGTGATTCTTATGTAAAGCCAGAGTGGAGAAATACTGAGTTAAATTTTCAAAATGCTTTTGATAGAATTTCATCATAGAGTCTTTTTTTTTTTTTTAACCAGTCAACACAGGATGCATTTGGTAGAGAAGACAGAAACAAAGGTCACAGATGAATGATCACATCTCAGAGGGGATGGAGGATTAATCACAGGACCAGTTTATCTAACAGTTTTGTAAGGTATCAAGGGCACAGATCACATAAGTCATGTGCCTCATTAATTCAGCTGCTGAGCCCTGTTTGCCAGACTCTGTGATAGGTGCTGAGCAGAGGGGGAAAAGATACATGATTCATTTCTACCCTTAAGGAGCTCCTGGTGCACTGGCAAGGCAAACCGTGAGCCTCATTACCTATCCTGCAGGGGGAAAAAATAACAAAATGCCATCAGAGCACACAAAGTGATGGGAAACATCAGATGACATCAATTTCATGTAATAATAAAATGGTAAATGAACGAGAGGGAGAAAAACCCAAGAAACCCATGACATTGAAGAAGAGAGGTGAGATTTACTGGGGATAAGAATGGCATAATACATTTAGGGAAGGGCAATCCAACTGAATTAAAGACAGGATGTTGCTCTGTAGTGGACTTTAGTTGTGTCTGGCAAGCCTCTGACTTCCATGACCATTTGGGAGTTATTCTACCTATGCATGGTCTTGAAGGGTGTGAGACCCCATTCAAAAGCCCAAAGAACAAGACTTTCTCTTGCCTGTCCCTTGACAGTCCTGGTAGGGCAAATGACCAAGGCTGGGCATTGGATGCTCCAAGTGTACCAATGAGAGAAAGATAAAGACTTGGTGAGAGGTCATCTGCAGGATGGCAGGGGTGCGGGTAGCATGCTGGCCAAACTCTTCCTGGTGAGGAGTTGGAGGAACTGGAGTGCCTTCAAGCTTGGGTCCTGCCTTTCTCCAAGGTTGATCTTTTGGCCTCCTGATGATTCTATGAACCTCCAGTGCCCTACAAATATATTCATTTTTTTTACAGTTCTTTTTTCCAATCAAAAATCCTGACTGATGAATTCATCAGTCAGATTACTCTAGTGATCATTTATGAGCCAGGAAATAAGTCTAGCCAAGGGCTTATGTGCAATGTAATTTGACAACACAGATCTGGTGCACTGCAGAAGCAAGGAAGTAAAAAAGTAGGGCATGGAGATCCTTCATCAAGAGGGGTCTAAGTGACAAAGCTGAAAATTGTCTCTAACCCATCCGTAACAGTTGACAAAGAGGCACTTGAATACACAGTTCCGACCACTGTGCCTACAGTGAGGTAGGATGGAGAGGGTATCACAAATAATTAAGAAAACTGAGAGGCTCCCTGTAGGCATGAAGGAATCCAGCTCAGGAGGGTTAGAGGTTCAGGATAGTGTGGGACACAGCTGCAGGGCAGGCAGCACTGATCTTTTGCAAGTTGACGCCAAGGAGAACAGCTCTGCTGTCTCCTGTTCTATCTGTTGGTGCCTTTGGGCCATATTGGTCATGGGTATCATTCATTCATCATTTATCTGTATATCTGTGTTGGGCACCATGAACACAAGGGTGAACAAGACAGAAGCCCTACCTAAAGGAAGCCTGCAGGTTGGTGAAGACAATGATGGACACTATTCTATCATTATGTTGAGGTGCCATGGGGCACTGAGGAACAACCACTGTTGTGAGGGGATTTGAGGATGGCCTCTTGAAGCGGGGAGGTTGTTCTGAGTTTTGATGCTCAATTAGGAGTTCAATAGACAGACTGGATAGATTAAGGGATGCGGACAGAGGGTTCCAGCAGGCAGAGAAATCATGCTGACCAATGATTTTATGTGCAGGGTAGGGAGGAAGAGGGCACAGACAGTGCAGGGCCTGTGTATCAAGCCATTGATATGTTTACAGCAGGGTCATTAGGATCAGATTTGAGGTTAGAGAGGTAACTCTAACCTCTAACCCTAGGTGGAGGCCTAGGGGATGATTTAGAAAGAAAATCTTTAGAGGCAGGAGGCCACCTGGCATTGTAGTGGCTAGTACTTCTCCAAAATGTGATTCCCAGTCCACCAACATCAGTATCACCTAGGAACCTGCTGGAAATTCATATTCTCAAGCTCACTTCACACCTATTGAAAAACTCTAAGGGTGAGGACAGAAATCTGTGTTTTGATGAGCCCTGTGGATAAGTGTGACTCCTGTTCAATTTGAGAGCCACTGTGTCATCCCTATAAGATGTGACGGTAGACTCACTTGAGATAGTGGAATGAGGTGGAGTGGGGCTAGGAAAGGGAATTTTAACTCAAAGGCTGAATCTATAGTGTATAATTAGGTGAGTGTGGGTGGGCGAGTGCCAGGGGAAACAGGGTCTGGCAGTGAATGATTATATGAGTCAGCTTTCATTTACTGTAACAAAATATCTGAGACAATTCTTTGAAGAGAAAAGGTTTATTTTGGCATATGGTTTTAGAGGTTCTAGTCCACCATCTGGTGGATCCATCCATTGCTTTGGGCCTCTGGTAGGGATGCCAGATGGTGAGGACAGGGAGTATGTGGTGGAACAAAACTGCTTGCAGCTAAAAAAGCAAAAGAGAGAAGAGGGGACTGGGGTTTCACAATCCCCTTTGAGGGTAAGCCCCCATGACCAAAGGACTTTCCACTAGGTCCCACTCTTAAAGGTCCCACTACCTTCCCAAAGGGCCACCCTGGTGTCCTGCACCTTCAACACATGGACCTTTGAGAAATTTCAGTATCCAAAATTTCTATATCTATAGCAATGACAAAACTGCTTTCACACACAGGTGTCCCTAGTGGGCTTCCTATTCCTTCTGGGCTTATACATCTCGTCCCTGGCCTCCTGTATGGGAGGACTCTATGGAGCTCCCCGGATCCTGCAGTGCATTGCCCAGGAGAAAGTGATTCCTGCACTCGCCTGTCTGGGACAAGGGGTGAGTGATCCTTTTTATTGAGAAACAGATTTTTCTGTTAACCCAATGTTGACTCATAAATTGCTTAAGTTTTTCTGATTACAGCCTCTGGTCAAGTTCTCTAGGGTACGACAAATGAGAGTGCAGAGGTCATTTCTCTCAGCTCTGTCCTCTGGCTGGCTTCGGCTGGAACCAATTAGATGAACATCTTAAATGTCACCGCCACATGGCTCCTTAACTCCAACATAGCTAACTAACTAGTCATAGTAGCTTGGGCCCTAGCAGCAGGGAAGAGAATTTCTCACACCTCTGGATTCTGGGCTGTCTTTAGTATCATGACCCAAACCTTGACTGACACAGAGTAGTTTGGTTGAGTCATAGTTAGGATGATCAAAAGAAATGTTCCTAAAACCTAGGGGAATGACAAAAGAAAAATAGACATGGAGAATCCCCATGATCTGCAAGTTTTAGCTTGTTTTTGTCTTGGGGGGATATCCCAGCCTCTGTGTTGGGAGGGCACATGAAAATCAGCTGTAATTTCCTCCTTGACCTTCATCTGCTTCTTGTCAGCATGGCCGGGAGGACAGGTAACTGTCGTCTCCACTACATTCCATGTGTGATAGTGATATGACTTTTATTTTATTTTTCTTCCACTTCATTTACTTTTTATGAGGTGAAATGAACACAGGGTTTAAAACTAAAAGTCGAAAGTATACATTAAGAATTTTTGCTCCTATGTTGAGTTTTTCTCTTTCCCATAGCCGCATCCTATAGTCACTGCTTTTCTTAGTTTTTTTTTTTAATTTTCTCTTTCCACACTTTTTATTGGTATATTGTAGTTGTACATAATGATGGGATTTGTTCTATTTATTTATTTTTATTTATTTTCAAGTAGGCTGCTTTTTTACATATTATATACAAATGGAGCCCATTTGTCATTCCTCTGGCTGTACATGGTGCGCTGGCACTCCAGTAGTATAAGCATACATGTATATAGGGCGATAATGTCTGCTCATTCTACAGTCCTTCCCATCCCCACAGCCCCACCCCTCCCCCACTCCCCTCTATACAAACCAAAGTTCCTTCAGTCTTCCCTATCCCCCTGGGGCCCCACTATGGATCAGCATCCTCTTATCAGAGAAAAATTTGACTTTTGGTTTTTTGGGATTGGCTTATTTTACTTAGCATGATATTCTCTAATTCCATCCATTTACCTGCAAATGCTATGATTTCATTTTTCTTTAAGGCTGAGTGATATTCATTGTGTGTATGTACCACATTTTCTTTATCCATTCATCTGTTGAAGGGCATCCATAGTTTAGCTGTTGTGCTTTGAGCTGCTATAAACATTGATGTGGCTGTGTCACCTTAGTATGCTGATTTTAAGTCCTTTGGATATAAACCGAGGAGTGGGATAGCTGGGTCAGTGGTGGATCCATTCCACATCTTCTGAGATATCTCCATACTGCTTTCCATAGCTGTTGCACCTAATGATGGGATTTGGTGTTACACAATCATACATGCATGCAAAGTAACAATCTAATTTGACTCCCCAGTACTTCCCCCTTCCTTTCCTGCCTCACACCCCTTGGTTCCTTTCCTCTATTCTAATGATCTCCTTTTGATTTTCATGAGATTCCCCCCACCCCTTTCATTTCCTTTTTCCTTTCTAGCTTCCACATAAGAAAGTATATGACCCTTGACCTTCTGAGTTTGGCTTATTTCACTTAACATACTGATCTCTAGTTCTATCCATCTTCCTGCAAATGCACAATTTCATTTTCTTTATGGCTGAATAAAACTACTGTGTGTGTATACTACATTTTCCTTATCCATTCATCATCCATTGATGGATACCCAGGATGGTTCCATAATTTGGCTATTGTGAATTGTCTACTATAAACGTGGGTATACATGTATCACTATAGTATGATGATTTTAATTCTTTAAGATCAATATCAAGGAGTGGTATAGCTGGGTTATATGGTAGTTCCATGCCTAGTTTTTTGAGGAAATTTCATACTGATTTCCATAGAGATTGTACTAATTTACAATCTCACCAACAGTGTTCTTTTTTCTCCACATCCTCTTCAGCATTTATTATTGTTTGTATTTTTGGGGGGAGGAGAGGCAGCAGGGATCCAACTCAGGAGTGCCTAACCACTGAGCCACATCCCCAGCCCTTTTATATTTTGAGACAGGGTCTCCTTAAGTTGCATAGAGCCTCACTAAGTTGTTGAGACTGGTTTATGAACTTGTGACCCTCTGCCTCAACCTCCCAAGTTGCTGGTATTACAGGCCTGCACCACCATGCCCAACTTCTTTTCTCAGTTTTTTTTTTTAAAGAGAGAGAGAGAGAGAGAGAGAGAGAGAGAGAGAGAGAGAGAGAGAATTTTTTTTTAATATTTATTTTTTAGTTTTTGGCGGACACAACATCTTTGTTTGTATGTGGTGCTGAGGATCGAACCCAGGCCGCACGCATGCAAGGCGAGCACGCTACTGCTTGAGCCACATCCCCAGCCCTCTCAGTTTTTTTAATGATTTTTTTTCTTTTCCAAAAGATAGTGTTCTCTGTACATTGTTCTGTACCTTGCACATTGTTCTGTACCTTGCTTATTTTTTTTTTCACTTTATGTACCTAGGAATCTTTTTTAAAAAAATACAGACACAGAGAGAACTTTTTTTTCTTTTTCCATCATGAGGGTATGCCATAGTTTAATCAGTTCTCTATAGACTGATACTTGAGTGGCTTCTAGTAAACAGTGTTGCAATGAATAATTCTTGCCTCTGTGTGTGTGTGTGTGTGTGGTTTTGCATATGTGGTTAAATTTTCATAAGTAGAATTGCTGGGTCAAAGGGTAAATGCATTTTTTAATTTTAATAGATCTTGCCAACATACCTACCATGGGATGTTTATCATTTTGCATTTTTTGTTTATTTGTTTGTTTCAGTTCTGGAGATTGAACCCAGGGATGCTCTATCACTAAGATGCATCTTTAGCCTTTTTAATTAATTAATTTAAAAAAATTAAGACAGGGTCTCTCTAAGTTGCTGAGTTTGGCCTCAAACTTGTGATTCTCCTGCCTCAGCCTCCCAAGTCACTGGGATCACAGCTATGTGTCACCAGCTCATTTTGTACTTCCACCAGCAGTGGGTGAGAGCCAGTACCGCTCTTAGACTCAAGCCAAAATATCCTACTTTATAAGACTTTTATAAGTCTCTGCTTCTTTGTAAGGCCAAAGGGACCTGCCCACCTGGATCCCATGTCCCTGTTCTAGACCATGTCCAGGTGTGGTGTCCCTAGAATTCCTTGCCCAGATGGCCCCCTGCCAATTTCTAGGATCCGCAAGGGCCTCTTCTTTTCTAGGGCCCAAGGTGTGGGCAGAGGGTCCACATATACATGTGAGGCTCCCCTGGTATGGTCTGAGAAGAGAAGCTGGTGGGCTCTGAGCTGGTGTTCACACATGGCCATCTTTCAGTGAGGAAGTCTGAGTAATGCAAAAATTCTGAACTTGAACCTGACCTTTCTTCTCATGTTTGCTTAGGAGGGACATTAGAACATATTTAGTTTAACAGGTTGTTAGTGAGGCTCAGAGTTGTAAATATTTAGATGTTGGGTGTATAGAACCCCATTTGCGCTCTTGCCTTGGGCAAAAAACACAGTTTAACAAGGATTCTTCCCATAGCTCATTGCCAAATGTGCATTTTTGCCAATCTTATAGTGAGAAATGGTATGTTAGGAGACTGATGTTTGCATTCCTTTAATCTGAGCGAGGTTGAATATCCTTTCCTCTGTTTAAAAGCTATTTGTATTTTTTTTCTGTGTTTCATTGGTCATTTTCTTCTTAAATGTTAAGGGGTCTTTCCTTGTTAGGAAGATTAACTGTGCTATGTATTACAAATGTTTCTCCTAGTTCTCCTTCTTTTAATATATATTTTTTTAATTTTTGGCAAAGCTGAGGTTCAAACTTGGGCCCTTGTGCATGCTAAGCAAGAGCTGTACCACCAAGCCACACCTCCAGCCCCTTGCAAAAGCTTTTTTTATATAGGATTAAATCATATTAGCTTATTTTCTTTTTTAATGGAGGAAGAGTAGCAATTTACATTTTTGGAGCTATATTCAACATACAAAAAAAAAAAAAAGCATAAACCCAGTATAAACTGTTTCTAGAACAACTATGAAGTGAACACCCTGTAGCCTCCACCCAGGAACCCTGCCAGCATTGTTCCTCCCTCCCTCGTCACAGCCCTTCCCTCTCACTGCTATGGCCAATGTTGATAATAATTTCCTTGCTTCCTTTAGGGTTTTTCTTGGGGATCAGCAAACTTTTTCTGCAGCACTTGAGGTGCTGCAGGACATGTGGTCATAGTCACCACTAATCAGCGGTGCTGTTGTAGCTCAAAAGTAGCCACAGATAATACCTAATACTTTATTTATGGACCTAAATTTGAATTTCATGTAATTCTCACATATCACACAATGTTATTCTTCTTTTGACTTTTTCCACCCCCCCAACTGTTTAAAACTGTAAAACCATTCTTAGCTCATAGCATACATCAACAGGCAGGGCTAAATTTGGCCTCGGGGTCATAGTTTGCAACCCCTGTCTTGTTTCCTGTGTATGCATCTCTAAACACAAATTTGCCTGTTTTTGAACTTTAAATACAGGTTGAGCGTCCCTTATCTTAAATGCTTTGGTCCAGAAGTGTTTCAGATTTTTTTTTTCTGGACTTTGGAATATTTGCATATATGTAATGAGATAGCTTTGGGGTGGGCCTGTAGACACAAAATTCATTTATGTTTCATATATATCTGTGCACATAGTCTGGAGGCAGTTATAATTTTATGCACAAGATGAAATTTCATGGTATGGAATTTTGCACTTGTAGTATCATAACAGCACTCAAAAAATTTCAGAGACGTAGAATTTTTGCATTTGGGATGATCAGTCTGTAAATGGAGAGAGAGAGAGAGAGAGAGAGAGAGAGAGAGAGAGAGAGAATGTGTGTGTATTGTTTTGTGGCATGCTGTTTCCTCACTCACTGTTATGATCATGAGAGTCATCCTCAGTTTGCTTGTAGCAGCAGCTTAGTTGTTACTTGGGGGTATTATGGACAGTGCCATGAAGACTCTTGTACTAGCTGTAAATGTAGACTTCCTCCAAATTGTATTCCATTAGTGGAATTGCAAGGTGTGCATATATTTACTTATTAGATACCACCTCTCTCTCTCTCTCTTTTTTTTTTTGAAGTAGTTTACACCCTTATCAGCAGTAGATAAGAGTTCCCATTCTTCTGTAGTTTTGCCAGAACTTGATATCATGAAACTTTTACATTTTTACCAATCTGGTGGTATCTAGATGATATCTCACTGTGGTTTTAATTTATATTTCTCTAATTACTAGTGAGGTGGGGCTTGATTTCTCTCTCCCTCTCTCTTTATAGCACTGGGGATTAAATCCAGGAGTGCTCTGCCACTGAACTACATCCCCAGCCCTTTCATTATTTTTCTTTTTTGAGACAGTCCCACTACATTGCCTAGGTTGGCTTCCAATTTGTAGTCCTCCTGCCTCAGCCCTCTCCCCGCAGTAGCGAGAGGACTGTGGGTGTACACCACCTTGCCCAGCGGTGTTTCCTATGTTTAACGAGCATTTTTTTGTAAGGTACTTGTTCAAGTCTTTTACTTGTTTCTTTGTTTACTGGGCTGTGTTTTTCCATCTATCTTTCTATGTTCTAGATACCTTTTGTCAGTTATATGCATTACACATATATTTTCCATTCTGTGGCTTTTCTTTTCTTTTTTCTTTCTTTTTTTTTTCTTTTTTAAATATTTTTTGGTGAAGAGAAGTTCATGTTGGCCTATTTAATCAATTCAGAATCCACTCTTATCAAGGTCCTGGCCTGGAACACTAGCATTTTCTTCAGCTTACCCAAGACCCTCCTTTTAAAGTTCTTTAAGTTCCTGAGAATTTACTTTATTTTTGGTAGGTTTACTAGTAGAGCCTGCTAAACAGCTATAACAAATATACCCCAAAGTTTAATTCTCAAACACAGGAAAAGTATATCTTTATTACTTTTTTAATTAATTAATTTAGAATTGTACTCTAAAGGTCTGGGCAAGGAGTTTAGGTCAGCAGGGGCTCTGATCCTCAGACACTGGCAGATGGTAACCTGCCATCCTCAACCGTAGCCTCTGGGCTGGAGGAACATGTGAGGGAGACTCATAAGCCAGATCTGGAGATGGCTTACAGGGCTGCCCCCACCTTCCAGACTGCTAGCAGTGCAGGGGGCCTGTCCCCCTCTCCCACTCTCTCTGCTTCCTTGCCACCATGAGTTGTACAGCTTCCCCCTGCCACACCCTTCTCCCACGATGTCCTGCTTCACCTTGGGCTGAGAGCAATGGAGTCAACTGTGCGTGGACTGAGACCTCTGTTACTGTGAGCCAAAATAAACTTTTCCTCTGAGTTGTTACTGTCAGGTATTTTGGTCACAGCAACATGAAAGCTGACTGAAACACACCATGAGTGTGGGAGATGAACAGTCACATGGAGAGAAGTAACTGAGCCATTATGATTTTGGTTTCTATCATAAATTCTGAAGTGTTTGAAACTTTCTATCTGAAATTTCATAGTCCTGAATGTTATTTTTGTTTCTGCAGAAAGGGCCAAATAGGACACCTATAGCAGCCATCTGCCTGACCAGCTTGGTGACCATGGCTTTTGTCCTTGTGGGTCAGGTAAATGTTCTGGCACCCATCGTCACCATCAACTTCATGCTGACGTACATTGCAGTGGACTACTCTTACTTCTCCCTGTCTATGGGTCTCTGCAGCCTTCCTCAGGTGCCTGAGCCTGTGCTTAGGGAGACCTCAGAAGCTCTCCCCTGTTCTGAGCACCTGCTCTTAGAGAAGGCTCCCAGCTATGGCTCTGAGGGCTCTGCCCAAAGCCTCTTTGAGGGCACTCTACTACAATTCACCAAGGACATGGATCAGCTCCTCCAGCTAACCAGGAGGCAGGAGAGTAGCCATCCCAGGCCCGGAGACAGTGACAGGATCCCAGAGAGTCAGAAGAGGAAATGCAAGAAGGTCATCAAGAAGAACCTACAAGATAGCTTCCTCCTGAACCTCAAGTCCCCTACTTCCTTCCCTACTGAGGGCTCTGATGGGTTGCCTGCTGTGTCTGGGGAGTACCAAGAGTTCTACCAGAACAAGCTGACTTCCAGGAGTGAAGGGATTCTGCCTGGGGAAACACATGGGCAACAATTTGTCCCTGAGCCAAGCAACCAGCCTAGGGTGAGTGGAGAAGGTGAGTGCTTTGGAATCACACTGGGACCTCCTCCTATTTGAGAGTGACCACTGATTGCCTTGCTACCCAGCTTTCACAGTTTTTATAACTCTTGGTGGATTTGTTTGATATTTACTTTAGAATGTTATATTCAGGTACCAGCTGAATTACCTATAATTCAGATAGTGTAGTTAGTTTCAAACAAAAATTTATATCTACTCCTGTTTGTAAAGAGCTGGAAGCCAGGGCTAGTAATTGAATTGCAATTTCTTTTCACTCAAAAATCAGCTGAGATATAATGCCAATGTGAATGAAACCAATTTCTCCTTTCAAGAGAAGTGGAAATGTGTTGGAGTCAATACCCTGGCGAGGACCCAGTGTGAGTCTTTGGAAGATGAATCTTTCAAACCAGATATGACAGGATGGGGAGAAGGCAGATAAAGGAACACAGTTTTTCTTTGCTGTCTCAGACCTATAAGCACTGAGACACCAAGAGAGATTCTCAAGAAGCTTAGAGGACATGGGTAAGAGAGAACTCATAATGTTGGAGAACCTCCATAATCTAGGTGCTTTACGTCTTGCAATGGTTTGGAGCTGGAATATCCTCTAAAGGTCCATGTGCTAAAGGCTTGATCCCCAGCAAGGCATTGTTGGAACCTTTAAGTGGGATGGGCTAATGGGAGGTCTTTAGGTTACTGGAGGCTTGCTCTTGAAGGTGATTGTAGGACCCGTCCCCTCTCTTTGTTCTCTTTTGCTCCCTGGCTAGTATACATGCGTTTCACTGTACCATGTGCTCCTGCCATAATGTGCTACCCTCCACAGGCCCAAAGCAACTGGGCCAACGAATCATGGATTGGAACCTCCAAAACTGTGAGCTGAATAAACATTTTCTCTTTATAAGTGAATTTTCTCAAGTATTTGTTACAGTGATAGAAAACTGAGGAACACACTCCTATCGTTTCATGTAATATTATAGATATCAGCATTTTCTGTTTTACAAATGAAGATCGTAAGTCCTAGTGAGTTCACACAGAAAAGTCTCAGAGCTGATTCTTCGTACACTGAATGTCACTCCCAGTGTTCGAAGCTTATGTTCTTCCTTCTGTAGTACACCATCTCTTGAGATCTGTTTAGACAAGTGTGAGCAAGGAGGAGGAGGCAAAAGACAGAAGAATATGTCTAAAAACACATTGTCTTCTTCCATAAACCTGATTTCCTTTCTTTACCTCTAAATTGATGAGAAGGTTTTCATGGTAGGAATATTATTAAAAATTTTTAAGTTATTTTACTTTTATCAAATTAATAAGTATATAGATTAATAAGTAAATCATATTAAAATTAATATAATCATCCAGGTATGGTGATGCATGCCCATAATTCTAGCTATTAGGGCAGGGGGTTGAGGCAGGAGGATTGCAAATTTGGAGCCAGCCTCAACAACTTAGTGAGATCCTGTCCCAAAATTTAAAAAAATAAAAAGGATGGTGATATAACTGAGTAATAAACTGAGTAATAAACATGCTATCCTGACATGTGTGAGATGAAATCTCAGAGTAGTTTTGATTTGCATTTCCCTAATTGCTAATGATATTGAACACTTTTTCATGTATTTGTATTTCTTCTTTTGAGAAGTGTCTATTTAATTCTTTTTCCCATTTAATAAATGTCCCTGGGTTCAATCCCTAGTACCAAAAATAAACAAACTAACAAATTGATGTAATGAGAAATAGTAGTTCCCACTCTTGCATACCATCCCTTTTACCCTTCACTAGGGTAAAACCCCACTCCCAGACCAAAAAACTTGGGACTCAACCAAAAAGTGGCCTCCTCTGTTAACTTTCCTATTACTAAATAATATATTTATATTGCTACTTTAACCTGTGACAATGTCAGACATCATCTTTGGACTGACTTCCTGTGATGTAACCAAGGTCTTTTTCATGCCACTTTGACTTCTCATCTAATGCCTGCAATTTAGCTGTACCATAGTTGTATCTTAAATTAAGTGCTAGCATTCACATTATCATGACTAAATAAATATTGTTTAATTCTGAGCCATATATTGTATTGTGATCACGTTTCCTTTTTTATGTGACTCTTTCTGTTTCCTGGGGTTTATAATTATCTGTCTTTTTAAATTTTGGTTTTCTGTCATCATTGTTCTCTAAATGCTCTTGTAGATTTTTTAAATGCTTCACCTGTGCAGCGCAAGCGCTGTACCACTGAGCCACAGCCCCAACCCCTATTAATTGTATTCTTTAAAAAACAACAACAACAACAAAAAAACATTTATGGGCTGGGGATGTGGCTCAAGCGGTAGCGCACTCGCCTGGCATGCGTGCGGCCCGGGTTCGATTCTCAGCACCACATACAAACAAAGATGTTGTGTCCGCCAAATACTAAAAAATAAATGTTGAAATTCTCTCTCTCTCTACCTCTCTCTCACTCTCTCTTAAAAAAAAAAAAAAACAACATTTATCTTTTAGGTGTAGTTGGACATAATGCCTTTATTTTAGTTATTTATTTATTTTTTTTTTATTTTTTTATTTTTTTAGTTATTTATTTTTATGTGGTGCTGAGGATTGAATCCAGGGCCTTGTATATGCTAGGCGCATGTTCTACCATTGAGCTACAACCCCTGCTGCATTAATTGTATTCTTGATGACTGCTATCCTGACATGTGTGAGATGAAATTTCAGAGTAGTTTTGATTTGATTTCCCTAATTGCTAATGATATTTAACACTTTTTCATGTATTTGTATTTCTTCTTTTGAGAACTGTCTATTTAATTCATTTTCCCATTTAATAATTGAGTCATTTGATTTTTTGGTGTTTAGCTTTTTGAGTTCTTTATGTATTCTAGTCAATCCTCTGTGAGATGAGTAGCTAGCAAAGATTTTCTCCCATTCTGTAGGCTCTCTCTTTGTTTCCACTGCTGTGAAAAAGTTTTTAAATTTGACTCCATCCCATTTATGAACTCTTGGCATGACTTCCTAAGCTTTAAGGGTCCTATTGAGAAAGTTGTTGCCTGTGCCTGTAGGCTGGAGTGTTTGACCCCATGTTTTCTTCTAGGAGTTGCATAGTTTCTCATCTGATTCCTAGGTCTTTGGTCCATTTTGAGTTGATTTTTGTGCAGGGTGAGAGATAAGGGTCTAGTCTCATTCTTCTATGTATGGAGAGCCAGTTTTCCCAGTACCATTTGCTTAAAAAGTCTTATCTTTTCTCTAATTATGTTTTTGGCACTTTTGTCAAGGATCAGATGACTGTATCTGTGTGGGTTTGTCTCTGTGTCTTCTATTTTGTATAAAATTGATCTGTGTGTCTGTTTTTATGTCAATACTATCCAGTTTTTGTTACTATAGCTCTATAGTGTAATTTCAAGTGAGGTATTATAATGCCTCCAGCATTTCTTTTTTGGCTTAGAATTGCTTTGGTTATTCTGGATATTTTATTCTTCTAAATGAATCTTAGGGCTATTTTTGCTAGTTCTTTGAAGAATGTCATTGATATTTTAATGAGGATTGCATTGAATGTGTATATTGCTTTGGTATTAGGGCCATTTTAACAATATTAATTCTGTGTATCCATAAACACAGGAGGTCTTTTTTCATCTTCTGAGGTCTTCTTCAAATTTTTCCTTCTGTGTTCTATAGTTTTCATTGTAGAGTCTTTCACCTCCTTAGTTAGACTTATTCCTAGGTTTGTTTGTTTGTTTGTTTGTTCTGTTTGTTTTTAGTCTATTGTGAATGAAACTGTTTTTCTGATTTCTTTCTCAGCAGATTAATTGTTGACATATACGAAAGCTATTAAATTTTTCTGTTGATTTTGTAAACTGCTATTGCCAAATTTATCAGCTCTTTAATCTTTTGGTGAAGTTTTTTGAATCTTCTAGGTATGATATCATATCATCTGCAAACAGTGATAATTTGACTTCTTCCTTTCTTATTGTTATCTCTTTTATTTCCTTCTCTTGCCTAATTGCTCTGGCTAGAATTTCAAGCACTATAGGAATAGGAATGGTGAAAGTGGACATCCTTGTCTTGTTCCAGATTTTAAAGGAAATGTTTTCAGTTTTTCCCCCATTTACTATGAGGTTGGCTTTGGGTTTTTCATATACAGCCTTTATGATGTTGAGATAGGTTCCTTCTATCCCTTCAAGTGCCTCTCAATGCTCCCATTCTTCAGAAGTCTACCATGTCCATTTCTTTTGTTCCCCTCTGTTCTGTGGCTCCCACTTTCCTGGCGCACTCTAGTCTGTTCTTAAGGCCTGCTACCAAACTGTTGTCCTAGAAGTCGTCTCTTTACCACTCCTCTGTATCAGATCCAGGGAACAAGAAATTTCTTGGGTCCAATATTGTGGTGGACTTGTGTCTTTTGTTGTTGTTCTGCCCAGCATTGGACCTGTGTTGGAGGAATTTCCAGTGTTATGAACCTTGGTGGAAAGCAAAGCAAGCCTTTCACATTCAAAACTGAAAATATCAGATACTCAGTTCTCTGGTTTCTCCTGCAGCCAGAGTTTAGGCACAAAACCAAGGCTCTGCTAATCAGATGAGTCCTTCCTAGACTTAGAATTGGGAACTAGAAACTTGAAGAAATGGAGAACTCTAAGGAACTTTCTAGAAACATGAGGGTAGCTGCAGGACAAGTACATTACTGGCTCCAGTGTCCAGGACTTCCAGGTCAGTGGTGCTTGCAGCAGTGGTGCCCCCGGTAGGCTGTAACATATGATTTTGAGTTTCCTTGGTTACATAGCCCTGACCTGACTCCCTGGTCTTTCCAACTATTCTCTTTTTAAGTTTTTGGTACTGGGGATTGAACCCAGGGCCACTTTACCACTGAGCTACATCCCCAGCCCTTTTTATTTTTTTATTTTGAGACAGGGCCTTGTTAAATTGCTAAGGGTCTTGCTAAGTTTCAAGGTAGGTCTCAAATTGCAGTCCTTCTGCCTCAGGCTCCTGGGTTGCTGGCAGCAGAGGCATGTTCCATTGCACCTGGCGCAGCTATTGTCTGAGGATCAATATCCTTTTTTAAAATTGTAGTAAAATATACTCAATGTATAATTTACCAATTTAGAGTACAATTTAGCGTTATTAAATATATTTATGATGTTGTACAATCATCACCATATCTATCTGGTAACTCTTGTATAACTGAAACTCCTGGATCCATTAAACAATAATTCCCCTTCTCCCACCCTCCAGCCCTTGGCCTCCACCATCCTACTGTCTCTATGCTTTTGACCATTCTATTCGCATATAAGTAGAATCATACAGCATGTGTCTTTGTACTGGTCTGTTTCATCTAGTATAATGTCCCTAAGGTTCACCCCTGTTGTAGCATGTGTTAGAATCACTTTCTTTTTTAAGGCTCAAAAATATCCCATTGTATGAATATACCACATCCTGCTTCTCTATTCATCAGATGGTTGCTTCTACTCTTTGGCTCTTATGAATAATGGTGCTATGAACATCGGTGTATAAATATCTCTCTGACACCCTGCTGTCAATACTTTTCAGTGTATAACCAGAAGTGCAATTGCTGAATCACAATATAATACTACTTTCTAACTTTTTTTTTTTGAACTGCTACATTGTTTTCCACAGTGGCTGAACCATTTTACGTTTCTCCCAACAGGGCCCAATATTTACTTGTTAAATCCCATAGTGATTAATTTAGCCAAAGGGGTAGTTCCGGCTGAGATCTCCTCCTCCTCCTCCTCCTCCTCCTCCTCCTCCTTCACCTTCTTTTTGAGGCAGGTCTTTGCTAAGTGGCCTAGGCTGGCATTGAACTTGCAATCTTCCTGCCTTAGCCATAGGTATGGCCATGGTATCTGGCTGCTGAGATACATACTCCAGTATCTTCTTAAGAAAGGATGAATGAAAAATACATTCTTTTGAGTCCTTATAGATCTAAAATTTTCTGGCTTCATACTTGATGTACAGTTTGGATGAGCATAAAACTCTGAAATTGAAAGCAATTTCCCCCACGCGTTGTGGAGGGCCTGTTTTTATCGTCTGTCCACTTTCAGTGAACTTTCTTTTCACTGTTGAGAAATTTGCCACACTGATCTCGTAACCTTAGAGCCTTTGCATGATGCCTGACCCTGCTTTTCCCTCTCGGCAAGTTTTTAGGATCTTTTCATTTCACAACCATTGTACTGGCCACTTAGTAAGTCCTTCCATTCTAGAGCTCCTCGTGTCCTTCAGTCCTGGGGTTTGGTGTTGACCTCAGGTGTAGAAGGTTGACAAGACCACACAACTCAGTTCACGGCACGTCATCATCATTTGTTCAAAAGGCACTTCTTTGATTTCTTAATACCTCTGGTTCCCTAAGAACAAGACCTTTATATCTTTGGGGGCTTCTCTCCTCTCATCATCCATCACGTTGATGCTATTTATATTTTTTTCTTTTTTGCTAGCTTGTTTTTTAGGCACTACATTGTCCAGCTTTCTTTTGTATTTAGTCACCTGTACTTTTTTTCCCCTCCACAGTGTGAGGGTTATATAGGTCATATGTGCATCAGTTGCCTTATTGTTACCCCATCACAGGGTACCACGGCACAGCCTGGCCTGGCTGGGTCAGTCTCAGCAGCATCTGGCGCTTCTCATGATTTTGTTGTTGTTGTTGTTGTTGTTCTGTTATTGTTCCTGCTTATTCACCAAATTTGGGCTTTTGTATGGTTCTCCCTTGATGATTCTCTGCTGCCCCCACTCTATTATCCCTATTTTGAATTATCTGAAGTGATTCTCTAATTTTCTTCCCTTTGCTCTCTCCCCTTGTTCATTTATCGGTCATTTTGTTCTTCCTGGAATAGTCCCTGAATTTATCTCCCAACTCTTCCAATGATTAATGTTGGTGGTTGTATCTGTCACAATTACGTTTGATCACAAATAAAAAAATCTCAAAATAATAGTGGCTTCATCTAACTCATACAAAAGGAGCCAGAGGTGGGCAGTTCAGGGCTGCCGTGGCCACTTCATGGTCCTAAGTGACTCGAGCTCCTTCTGTCTTTTTTCTTTACCATTCTTAGCACATTATTCCATGATCCACAATGTAGCTGTTGGAGGCTTGGCATCACCTTCATATTCCAAGCAATAGTTAAAAGGAAGGGAAGATGCACAAAGGAGCAAACCTGCAAGCAGAGGCATCTGGGGAAGCCTTTCTTAGTAGTCCTGTTCCAGGCTCCTGGGATTTAGTGGTTGGCATTGAGTCAAATGATGGTAACGAGCTCAAGGGAGGCTGGGGAGTGTCTTTTTACCTGGTCATCCTGCTACTTCATATAAAATTGTATATTTTTGGTTTTTTGTTTTTCCTTAAGAAAGAAGGGGAAACAGGGTAGCAACACATAGTCTATGCCACATTTATCTTGTTTTTATTTGTTTTATTGTCTAAATCTTTTCCTCCTAATTTGAACATCACCCATTCTTGTTTTAAGAGTGCAAGGACTTCTCTTATCTCTGATGTTATTGCTTAGCTCCCCACTTTTAAAGTCTCTTTCTGTTCCTATCATTGTTCCTCTTTTCTCTTTGGTTTTCTTCTTGCTCTCTATTGTTTTGGAGCTTTATTAAAATATCTGTTGATCTTTTGATTTCTTTTTAGACTTACAGGTAGAGTGCAAGTAGCCGTATGTACTATGGGATCCACATCTGCCCAGTTCAATCAACTGTGGATGGAAAATAGTTGACAAAAAAAGTTCTCATAGTTGCTTCCATGTACTATATAGTTAGGCCTGTGGTGGTCGTGTCTGTGAAGAACATACAAATTCTTTTTTTTTTTTCTTATTATTCCTTTAGCAATGTAGCTTAACAAGAATTTACATAGCATTTACATTGTATTAGGTACTATAAGTAATCTAGATAGGATTTAATATATGGGAGGATGTATATAGGTTATTTGCAAATACTCTACCATTTATATATGGCACTTGAACATCTGTAGATTTCAGTATCTGTGGGGATCCTGAAACCCATGTCCCCATGGTCACTAAGGGATGGATGAGCGTGCTCAAAAGCTCTCTTCATGGCAGGGTTTGTTGGTTGGAGCACCTCACTGTAGAATAATAGGAGTCCCTGACCTCTTCATTGTATGAACCCAGATGTGAATATCTAGAGGTTTTTCTCTGGGGCTCTTTTATTTCTCCAGAGTCCTTTCATCTCTTTCCTGGGGGACACGCCAATGGCTGCTTACATTCTGGGGGCAGGGTGAGATAATGGAGAGGGGGATTCTGTTGTTTAGGAGATGGACATTCATTCCCCACTCTTTGCTATGCCTGCTGCACCAAGCCTGGCACTCTGGCTGGGTTTCTTCAGAGGAAAGCCCCCTGGGGCAGGTGTTGGGCAGGAGAAGGGATTGTTGCTTGGTTATATGGGCAGAGGGGAGGATCTTAGAGTACAACAGATGGAGACTGGCCACTGGCTCTCTGCACCTGGCCGCTTAAGGGACATGGTGCTTCCTGGTCCTGAACTTTGCTGGGTGCTTACAGGGAGTGGGAGGCTCCCTGTAAGCACCCTCCATAGGGCCTGGGGCTGGTGCTCCTCTGCTCTGCTCAGACTGTCACCACTGTCACCTTTCCATCTTCCAAGCCTTGTTTCTCTTTCCTCTCTCTTTCCCTTTGTATGTAAGTTTATGCCTATTTTATGCCTTTTCTGTCTCCTCAGTGGCTTTTTAGGAGAGACATGTTGTCAGTTTACAACACTTAATGAATGAAATGGTCACTACCCAGCTGCCCAGGTTTTGGTATTTGCGCTCTTCCTGACCATTCTCTCTGCCTCTCTCTTTGCTGCCTTTTCCCTCATCATCTTGCACCTGGTCTTTTGCTAAGTCTCAAAATTTGTCTCCTGCCTCTGGGCTCTTCCCCCACATCCCATTCCTCTTCTACTCTGCCCACTAAGTGATCTTTTGCTCTTTCCTAAAATCTTTTGCTGGGCATAGTGGTGCATGCCTGTAATCCCAGTGGCTTGGGAGGCTGAGGCAGGAGGATCTCAGATTCAAAGCCAGCCTCAGCAACTTAGCAAGCCCCTAAGCAACTCAGCGAGACCCTGTCTAAAAATTAAAAATTAAAAAAGGGCAGGCAGTATAGCCCAGTGGTAAAGCACCCCTGGATTCAATCCCTGGTACAAAACAAAACAAAACAAAAAAAACCTTTGCTGGAATCTAATATCTACACTAAAATCCTAGATCCTTTGTGATTTGCATGATTTCTCACATCCTGCCCTGCCCTAACTTCCTGGCTGCTTTTATCATGACAACCCATGCACTGTAAGTTTCAGCTGCACCCAAACTAGTGCCCTAAACACATCACATTCTGTGCTTCCTGCTTTTGCGTATCCTGTTCAAATTGCTTTAGCTCTTCTTTCTTTCTCCATTTGGAAAAGTCTGACTTTAAACTTTTTTAAGACTTTCACCTCTTCTGAGAAATGTTCTCTGATTTCCTCCACTGTGTAACATTTGATTCCTGCTAGTAGTATCAACTATTTTTACATTACATTTACATCACATTTGTCTGCAAGCCTATTATCTGTGTATCTTAAGGACAATAAATATTAGTTTTATTGAATGTCTTTGCCACTAGACTTGAGCTTCCCTTGGTCACAAACCATGTCTTTGCACATCTGCCTTCATCCCAGTATTCATTTCATCAATGAACACATGGCCTAATTCATAAGAAACACAGCAAGTGTCATAAACTTTGTATAGAAGTTAAGAGAACAGGTTTAAAGCCAGATAAATCTGGGTTTGTATTCTGTCTTGAACAAGTACCCAACTTCTCAAAGTGTTTTATTAAAAAAAAAATAATAATAATAATAATAATGCCCAACTCTGAACTTAGGAATGAAATAATCCTTATCAAGGGCTTACTTGGTAGTAAGTCAGGACATACTTGGTAAATGATGGGCAACTAAACAGATACAGCTAAAAAATCGAATTGTCAATCAGTAAAATAGACTAGGAAGAGTTAAACTGGGGCTGGGGTTGTGGCTCAGTGGTAGAGCACTCGTCTAGCATGTATGAGGCACTGGGTTTGATCCTTAGCACCACATAAAAAAAAATAAAATAAAGGTATTGTGTCCAGCTATAACTTAAAAAATATATTTTTAAAAAAGAGTTAAACTGTTATAAGAACCTAATCTTTGACAACCCAGATGTCATCAAATCACAGTTGAATAAATCATTCTTGAGAGTAAATGGATTAAAAAATAGCTTGGGACTATACCTTATATATGCATGGATTCCTTATTTATAACAGCTGCGCAAGAGAGATATTTCTGACTATTGTGGACATCATCAAAAACAAAATGGATCTGATTAAATAGAAATAAAAAACATTTGAATAACACAGTGTCACAGAAGGAAATGATTATTCTGACAATCACAACTGATAAAAGCACAACTTCCAAAGCATATTCTTTAAAAAGCATAGGAAAGTCAAAATCCAGATTCTAAAAAGGGGTCAGGAGAGATGAATACACGTTTACATTTGAAAAAAAAATCAGTCCCCAGATTCATTCATGTTCATTCAACAAACTAAATATTGTTAGGAACTAGAAATACCCATCATTTACCGAGTATGTCCTATCTGACTTACTACCAAGTAAGCGCTTGATAAGGATTATTTCATTCCTAAGCTCAGAGTTGGGCATTATTATTATTATTATTTTTTAATAAAACACTTTGAGAAGTTGGGCACTTGTTCAAGACAGAATACGAACCCAGATTTATCTGGCTTTAAACCTGTTCTCTTAACTTCTGTACAAAGTTTATAACACTTGCTGTGTTTCTTATGAATTAGGCCATGTGTTCATTGATGAAATGAACACAAATCACTTTTATGATATCATTGCATATATGTTAAGTTACCAAAATTTAGATTAAAAATGGTAGGTCTGTGGAAATCAGGTATATGTACACTTTGCTGGAAAAAACTGATATGCTCTTCCTAGAACTATTGATTAAAGTTTCTCTTCAATTTGGGAAATTTTGGCCAATTTGTTTCTTCAAATATTTTTTTCCTGCCCTTTCTCTGCTGCCCCATGGGGCCCATTGTACATTTGTTAGTACACATTGTCCTGTAGGTCTCTGAGGCTCTGTTCCTTTTCCTTCCTACTTTCCCCTCTGTTCTTCACTTTGGATCATTCCTATTGCTCTATTTTCAAGTTTGCTGATCCTTTCTCCTTCTCAAATCAGCTGAGGAGCCCATTTAGTAAATTTTTCATCTCTGATATTGTGGTTTTTAACTCTTTACTTTTCCTCTGGTTCTTTTTAGTAGTTTACATTTGTGTATTGATATTCCCTATTTTTAAAGTCATTGTCATCATATCTGCTTTGGATCATTGACATTGTATTTTTCTTTAATTCTTTGAACATATTTAAAAATGACTGCTTTGAGGTCTTTGTGTGCCAAATCTAACATGTAGGCCTAATGCACAGTCAGCATCTCATGTTTTTCTTTTTTTTAATTTTTAATTTTTATTTTTGGTCTTGAGAATGGGTCACAGTTTCCTGTTTCATCGCGTGTCTTATAAAATCTTTGGTTGAAAACTGGACAGTGTGGGTAAATTGCAGCAGTTCTTGATTCTGATGTTTATTTCTGAGTTTTTATATATCGGTTTCATTTGTGTGTTTTTGTAAATTGCCTGGATTTGAACTGTGGAATCCATCTCCCTGTGGTATGTGGCTGCTGATGTCTTTAGTCAGTTTTTTATTCTCATTTTAATGAGCTTCCTAGGAGGTTGCCCCTGTGTCTGTATAATTCATAAAGCTTCCACTCTCTACTAGTCCATCTGTGTGTGGGCTGGGAAGCACGAAGTTTCAGCCAGTTCTTGTCTCCCCTGGCTTTTACTTTTTGCCAGGCTCTCTCAGGTCTTCCCAGTCATGGACATTGTTTTCCTGACATTCAGGAAAATATGGGAAGTTATTTGGTCCCTTCATGGCTTTTTCACCTCCAGGCTCTCTCCATTACATTTCTGGCTGGTCTATTGATCATCCTAGCTGGGTCTGTACCCTCATTCTTGCAAATCTAAGGACTTTCCCTGTCCATTTTTCTACTGTACTTATACTATTCAACTTACAAGGGTAGCTTTCCCCCACCCCTGATCCAAGTTATTTATTCCCTTTGGCAGCAAAACTGCTGGTGTCTGACCAGCTCCATACTGGAAAGAACTGGGACAGGAAAGGGAGCCGCTTGGGCAGGAAGGTCAGAGACTCTCACTGTTCTTACCCTTAGTTTCAGCAATTTTTGACAAATAAATGCTTTTCAGTTTGATGTCTTCATTTGGTAAGTTTCTAGAGCCCTGAAGTGGTTGTGTTTGACTACTTTGTTTCATTTTGTACTTATTTGGGGGGAAGAAAATTTACTGGCCTCTTCACACTACCATAACTGGAAGTCCTTCGGTATATTCTTTCTGAAGAGTGATATTTCAAGAATAAACAAGAAATATAAAATTGTATAATTGCCCTGATATAGTAAATCTGTTCAGAAGAATTGTGTTTCAAGGAAAACTGTACAACAAACCAAAAACTGCGTATAAGAAGTCTAAAGTTACTGGTGATGATGAGCCTCAAGTGTGACTAAGGGGAGTTGATAGTTGAGACAAGTGAAGGATTGGGGGATTGTGGATGTGGTGTGAGATTCCTAGTGGGTATGAGGATTTGATCCCTGCCAAGATAAAAACTTTAAAAAGATTGTTAGAGGAGGACTTGAAGGAACTCAGAAAACAGGGCATTAAGTAAGTTGTTTATGTAGAGAGCACCATGAAGTCACCCAGAATGATTATGTAGTAGCATTGCGGGAATCAGACCAGTCAAGAAATGGCAAACGGCACTCAGAATGTGGGAGAACTCAAACTTTATTTTACAGTGGTGGGCCCAGGGGAGACCAGACACCAAATTCTGAGCCCCCATCTCCAGTTTCTCACAGCATTTATAGGTCATCTGGTGCCAGAACATTTCTAGTGTACACCATAGAAGGCTGTGCGCATGGGGTTCTAGCAGGAACCACGGCTACAGTGCAATAAGGGGAAACTGGCTCCTCTCACAAAGCCTCAACAGGAGCATTTACACTTTGAAGAGGAGTAGATTCCTAGATGTAGAGACTTATAATCCAAAAGGTAGTGGTCTATGGGGTTGATTAGGTTTCCTGAAGAAGGCCTGACTAAAGGCCAGGGGAACTCTCCCTTTCCCAGGCACTAGTTTTCTTGGCAGTGTTCCTTCCATCCAGGGCTGGTTTGTCATCCATCACAGTAGAGACAGAAAGATGCTGAGTCAGGGGCTGAAACCTGGACCAAGAGAAGGGGGAGTAACCAGGAAGTTGGGAAAGATCAGCAAAGATAAAGGGCAGGGAGTGAAATAATCTGAAGGAATGTGCTTCAGGGGGCTAGGTCAGAAAGTCGCAGTAACTAGAGAGGAAGGAAGATTTGTAATAGGAATACTTAATGAATGCCAGCTACGTGCCAAGGCCTGCACTTAAGACAGACATGGACGCTGTAATCCAATGGACCTAGAAGTATATAAATAACCATACAACTACAAATAATGGTGTGTTCTATGAAGGAAAGAAAATGGATCATAAGGAAATATTAATGGTATGAAGGAACAAATTTTGATTTCTGTGTTGGGGACCAATTTCTGGGAGGAAGTGATATTGAGCTGAGATCTGAGGGATGAATAGGAGTTAGACAAGTTGGGAGTTAGGGGATCCATGGCAAAATGGGTCGCAGCTGGATTCCTAGGGCCAACCCCTCAGAAGCAGCTGAGATGCAGAAGAAGACTGCTGCTTGAGACAGGGTCAGGATACACAGCGGGGAGGGGCTGGGCAGAAGAGATAGCATACTCAAAGCATTTTTGCTGCATCAGGAATTGGGACTGGAGAATGGAGAGTTAGGGAGCTGACAACCATATTTCCTGAGCAACAAACTATGAAGGTTTAGTGTTGAAATGAGTATTGTTAGAAATACCCGGGAGCCACAAGGAATCAAACACATACTCAGAAGTAGCTCAGCAAGGCCAACTTTACTTCTGCAGGAGGGTGTGCTACAAAACAAGTCTGGCAAACAAACACACTTGGGCAGGAAGTCTGCTTGTTTTTATCCCTAACACAGCACTTCTCCTTGCTCTAATAGGAGGAGCTCAGGGCTACAATCTATGCAATTGGCTAATTTGAAAATTGGGGTGGGCACAGGGAAGGGCTGTAGTTAAAATGGCTACAATCGACTCTTCTATCCCAATTAAGACTGAAGACTATATTCTGAAAATGGACCACTGGACTTTCTATTTCTCACAGTATAAATATACAGCAAAGTTAATCCAACATACCATTTGTTTGAAATAACCATTGCAGCATTCATGGTAGTTAGACCATCTTGCTAAACAATCTATATGCATTTTCATGATTAAATTGGTCATTTCTGGAACCAGGTATATGAGGAAGACAGAACCACATAATACATGGCATGTTTTTGAGAAACCCCAATGTGCCTGAACTCCTTGGAGGATGAAGTGGGACCATACATGCATTTATGACCAGACCCTTTTCCCACTCAGTCCCCTCAACCACCAGAAGAGGGAATCAAAGGAACCATTCTCCCTTCCTCTTTCTCCTTCTTCATCTTCTAGTCTAAACCTGAGATGAGGCTGACCTGAGCTTACCTTCAGAGTCAGCAGATAGCAAAAACACTCTTGCAGTAGACAAAAGCCAACCCAACCCATCTGTGCAGGTGGTCACATCTAAGGGCTAAGAATACCAGGGGAGATCTGAACTTCCATTTCCCCAGATGGCAAATCTAAATGGATGTGCAGTGGGTTTCAGGGAAGCTTCCATTTCTACTCCGCCCCTCCCTTCCCTTTCCTATCAGATCCTTGGTGGATAGGAGGCCACTAACCCTTCCTTATTCTCTTTTCCAAGAGCAAGTGATAGGAGTTGTCTTCAGGCTGAGTTATAACATTGGGGTAGAGGAACTTAGGCATATTTGCTTATATATAAATACAGCAGAGTATAAAAATGTTGGGTAGCAAATTTGTAATCAAGGATTTGGCTAATTTATTTATTAGACTTCTCCCTGAAGCCCAGACTTCAGGAACAAGAAATCCAGAGGAGACCAACTACTTTCTACACCCGCATGTGCAACCCCTGGGTCTCCCTGCTAGGGGTGAGTAACTTCATCTTGATCTCAATTATCTTGAAAAATAATTCAGGAGGAGGATGTGTGATTTGAGGAGGAAAAGGGCTAATTAGGAGCAAAGTGATTTAATTGCTTTCTGTATTGAAATTTAGATGAGACTACATTTGGCAAGATTTACATTTAATGGATCACTTATTTAATCAATTATTTACTTACTAAATAATTATACCTGATAACCTCTGGGTTACATTGGGTTCATACAAACATGTTGCTTGTGAGGAGGAATGGGACAAGGAACTAGGATAGGATACCTGTTTGTGAATAATTTTGATTAAATAATTTCAGAGGTATTTGTTATCCCAAATATGTACTTAAGTGAGGTTTCTTGAATTATGAGTGAACTTCAGTTGTTCAGACTTTGGCAGTGATCAGTTGATGAGAGAGACTAATGTTTCTCAAGCCCTTGACTTGCTTACCATATGGAAAACTGTTAGGTAACTTGTCTTCCAACTGTTCCTGTAGGCAATTGGGTCCCTTCTCATCGTGTTTGTGATCCAGTGGGTCTATACCCTGGCTAACGTTGGTGTGGCTGCCATCGTGTACCTCTACATCGGCCACGCCAGTCCAGGGCTTCACCTTGGTAATTTTTACTTTCTGACTTCTGACAATATGTACTGACTTGCTAAGTATATTAGGAATCTTCTCTTTGCTATTTCTGATTTTAGCATAAATATAAAATTTATGCTTCCTTTAATCTTAAGAACACTAAATGATACAGAGTAAACATATTATCAACTGCATACTGTTGACATTAACCAAGATTCTAATGTAAGCCTCTTAAAATAATGCTAACTTCCTGATCCTATAATGCACATGATCTAATTAATCAATTTCCCACTATGTATCTATATATAATTTAAAAAACATTTTCTAAAATTATGGTTTATTTGTTTTTCCAAAGTTATTTAAAGTTATTATATGAGATATTTTTTGTAAACCTACACCAAAGAAAGGATGGGTTTTTAAAAAAGATTGATAACCATATAGAAATAAATAGACAAGCAAAAGGAAGTCTAATAGAGGAAGGAGAATGGGGGATGGGGTGAATGGGAAGGAAAAAGGAGGGATGATGAACTGAAATTGATTTCCATGTATGTATGAGTTTTTTGGGGATGAACTCAACTACAATGTACAAGTATAGAGGTATAAAGTTCTAGTAGTAAAAAAATGAATCAAGAACTCCTATTCAAATCAGTGTATTTAATATCAGAATTATTTGGCCAGTATCAATAGCAGTCTCACTTCCTGCCGTAGTTCTAACATTTTTACATGTTGAGCTGTGTGATTAACTTAATGCCTGCTGAAAACTTCCCAAGGGCCAGATCCTCTGAGTGTTGCAAGGATGAAAGAAACATGTTCCCTACTCTCAAAGAGTGTGTGGTCTAGTGGGGAGATTTCATAGCATGCATTCAACACATGTTGGTGTGAATCTAAAAATATTATTAAAAATTAATAATATGGATAATATTAAAAGCATCATACAAAATGTTGAACTCCTAAGACAGAAGTATAATTTAGAAAAAAAATTTTGGAAGCTGCATATCGGTACAAAGTCCTTAATAGGCTGCCTCAGGCAGTATTACAACAAAGAGGGGAAAACTGTGCTTATGGTGTGTGTGTGTGTGTGTGTGTGTGCGTGCGTGTTGAGGTGCACATTCACCTGATTAAAATGCGACTCTAGATGCCTATGTAGAAGCTTCATAAATATTTATATGTCTGTCTTCCCTGCAGGATTAGCCTCCAACTTCAGTTTTTTCCGATGGATACGATCTCTTCTGATGCCCTCCTACAGGTCTGTGCCAATTTTGGGACTGGTACCAGGATGGATGAGTGTCCCTGGGTCCTGGGAAGTGCTAAGTGATCCCATTCCTGGCTGGACTGAACTGCAATGTGGAAACCTGATCCCTGAGAGCCTCCAGGAGGCTCACCTTTCTCCTCACTGCCCTGCACCACACCAGTCCCCAGCTTCAGCTCATCAGAAGCTTTCCCCAGTTCATGTCCGCTTCCCTTCTTATCCTCAGTCATTATGCACAGGAGGGTTGTCTAGATTCTGATTGCTGGGATGGCAACTCAGGAGAGCTACTCGCAGTGAGTTCATGGTCTAGGACATTAGCATCAGCACCTAAGCATATAGAAGATTAAAGCCAAAGGAAATGTGAAAGTAGAACTCCTATTCCTCTCTCTCCAGGCAGAGATAGCTCATGTCACTGTGTTGGTGACAGTGCAGAAAACAACCTCAGAAATAAAGTAGGGATCCTGGAGAATTGCTCCACATTCAGATAGAGATACCCAGGGAAGGGAATCAACTTTCCTGAGACACATGAGAAGGCTTCAGAGAGAAGGTAAGGTTCCACATGGCCCTGATCAGTGTAGATCAGTGTCAGAGTGCTGTCTAACATGCACAAGGTTGAGAGTGCACTGTCCCTTGGCCCTAATCTTTCTCCTTCCCCTCCACTCTGTAGTGCTGACACTTCCTCACCTTTTAAAACCTCAGGATTCTGGGGAATCATCCCACTGTTCCATCCTCTTTCAATATCAGTGAGGGGCCAAAGCTGCAGACTGGGAAAATCTAGGCAGAACCCATCCAACCAAGTGTTTACTAGGTTTCATTTTGTGGTTTTTTGGTTTGGTTTGGTTTGGTTTTGGGTACCAGGGATTGAGCTAGAGTGCTTAACCACTGAGCCACATCCACAGCCCTTTTTATGTTTTATTTTGAGTCAGAGTCTTACTAAGTTACTTAAGGTCTTGCTAAATTACTGAGGCTGGCTTTGAACTCACAATCTTCCAGCCTCAGTCTCCTAAGCTTCTGGGATTACAGGTTTGTGCCACCACACCTGGCGTGGGTTAGTTTGTTTATTTTTGAAAGCTCTTGATATATGGTTTGCATTTGCCAGGATTCCCACCTTCCATGCCCAATGATGTGTAACTTTAGAATTTCCCAACTTCCTGTTTTTATTGTGGTAAAATACACATAAGAAAGACTTTACCTTCTTAACCATTTTTAAATGTACCATTCAGTGGTGTTAAGTTCACTCACGTTGTCATGTAACCACCATCACAACACAACTCCAGAATTTTTTAATCTTCATAAACTGACACACATACCCATTATACCATCACTCCTCATTTCCCAGAATCCCTCCAAGGACAGCTCTTGGCCAACACTACCGATCTGTTCACGTTGGCAGAGGAAATGAAACCTTGATGCTGGAGCTTGGATAAAGAAAAAGGAGCAGCACTTTAGAAACCAACAGGGAGGGAGTCACACACTGAGGGAGGAACAAAGGGTGGAGTGTGTTGAGGAGACGCCGTCATCTGCATGGGTGTCTATGTCCTGTGTGGGGCTCCAGGAAGGGTGGGCGGCCTGTCTTCCTCTCATCCAGTCTGAGGCACAAGGCTGGGTGACTCAGCTCATGCATACCCATACTGATCTCTGCAACCTGGTCCTGAGGACAAGTAGAGTAGAAGTGGAAATGGATTCTGTGTGGAAGTGGCCTACACGTTCTTGAGCTGTGGTTGGTGTGTGGGTGATGACATTTTGATGTGGTCTGATTTACAAGAATATTTTAGGTCATTTCCAGTTTTAAAGCCTAAGGATGGCCATGGGAGGTCACCACTGGTTGGTGGTACCCCAAATTCTTGGAATTTTACCTTGAAGGTCACTGTAGTCCTGTGTAGGAAGAATGATGTATTAGAAAGAGATTGATCTAGAAAAGGACAGTTCTCAGGATTCATAGCCGTCTTGGTGCCAGGGCTAGTGAAGTGGGCAGTGAGCCTCAGCTAAGTCAGCGTCAGAGCTGCTGGGCTCATGGAAGATGCTGGGCCATATATTGTGGTTATTCAGGAGGGGAAAGGACCAAGAAATGGTGACTCATTTAAAATAGAAATTGGTAGCTGAGTTTTCTGTTTTGTGGTTTTGAGGCCTCCCCACTATATCCCCAAATGTCCTTCAAGGTCAAAGAAGAAGAAAAATAATGTAGTCAAGTGTTCGAGTAGAAGGATTTGAGTGTAATGTCTCTGTTACACCTAGAGCTCCCATTACTAGGTGAAGTTAGCCTGGCCTCCAGAAAACTTTCTTTCCTGAAGCCTTAGCAGCTGTCCAGATGGGGATACTTAAGCCATTCTAAAGAGCAAAGTATTGTATATTATTTCCATGGACTCAAAAGAGTACAATGGCTTCATCTATTAAAAAAAGTAAAAGAAAGAAAAGATTAAAAGAATGTTAGCCAAAAAAAAAAAAAAAAGTGCATCAGCAAAACCCCTTGTGATGAATGACTGGTGTGGCATTTTGTCACTTCTTAATCTTACTTTTTAAAAAAATATTTTTAAATTGCAGGTAGACAAAGCACCTTTTATTTTATTTATTTTTATGTGGTGCTCATACTTCGCATGAGCTGGGTGAGCGCTCTACCTCTGAGCCACAACCCCAGACCCACTGATCTTACTTTTTGAAGATTCAACCTTTGTAGATGTTAATCCAGCTTTCAGGAGCTCTCAATCTATGTTATTCAAA
This sequence comes from Marmota monax, assembly GCF_021218885.2. Taxonomy (NCBI): domain Eukaryota; kingdom Metazoa; phylum Chordata; class Mammalia; order Rodentia; family Sciuridae; genus Marmota; species Marmota monax. The sequence goes on along the minus strand of NW_026693473.1, from coordinate 6,062,250 downwards.
TATGTTCTCTACAAATATTGCCGTAGTCATGTGATCTGATCTTCTTATAATTGGGCATTTTACAGAGTCAGTAGAAGTTATTGCTTAAGTTCCATAGATTGATGACACTAGATTTCTATCTTTTTACAACTTTCAAATATATTCCTGATTTAAACAATTGAACCTTACTAATAGTAAAGTAGCTGGCTCTCAGTGAAGACTTAAGATCTGTAGGAACTGCAGATTTTAGGTAGAAAAACCAAGCTTATAAAAATTAAATATGGACAAAACTTCAATATCAACCTTTCTGGAAAGGTAAGAAAATGGAGGTATGTGGACATAAAGAGGCTTCCTGTGACCACTGAGCTGATTAGGGAGGGAATTGAGACCAGATCTGCCTTCTGCAGCTGTGCTGGCTGCCAGTCTGGGCTTTCCTTAATTTCCTTCTGATTCGCACTTTCCTTGGGTATCTCTAACTTTTTCTTTACGGGTTTATTCCAACTGTAATGGTATGCAGAGACTGTAGTGACAATGGAATCTATATTGGACTTGTCTTTGTTTGGAGGGCACTTGGTGTCAAAAGCTTCTGCAGTTTACCTCTTAGCTGTTAGCTATATAAACCTTAGCTCTCTGGAAATCATTCCTCATTCAACTTTCCATCCAGTAAATCAGAGAGAAGGTATTTCTTCACACTCTTCTCAATTCTCCATTCCATTATTTCATTTGATTAAAAAAAAAAAAGAGCAAAGAAAAGCTATAGAGGCCCAACACAACACAGTTTGTAAGGGGAAAACTCTCTTTATGGGTTGTCTCCCTTCAGGTTTTATGCTTTTCTACTTAAGAAGGGTAAATCAATCTTCCTCTCTCTCTCCTTGGGTAGACTATTTCTCATACTTTGAGTTCACAAACTGTTGTACATATAGCTGTCAATACTTTGGGCTGGGGTGTAGCTCAGAGGGAGCACTTGGCTAGCCTGCACAAGGCCCTGGGTTTAATCCCCAGCACTACAATAACAAACAAAAAGAGCACAATTGTGTTTTAAACATTTAAATACATGCTAAACATTAGCACAACCGATTTTATCTATCTATCTATCTATCTATCTATCTATCTATCTATTGTACCAAGGATTGAACCCAGGAGGTACTTCACCATTAAGTTACATCCCCAGTCCCCCACTTTTCAAATTTTATTTTACTTTTTTTCCCATTACTGACTCAATTTATTTAATATGTGCAGATTATAGTTAGGTAGAAAAACCAAGCTTATAAAAATTAAATATGGACAAAACTTCAATATGAACAAAATCCAAATTACATGATGATTTTAACATAACAGCTTGAATTATTTTGCTGAATCTAACCCACTGTACACAAAGATAACTAGTGAGAGAAATGCAAGCATACAGTCTGCCCCCAACTCCCGGTTCTATTTAAGTACCAGGAAGTCTCTTTGTATTAGCCACTGTCTTACACATGACCTTTCTGGGCTCCAACTCATCATCCACTTATTTTTTTTTTTTTGGTTGTATACAAAGAATATTCACATCAATTCGTGTCTTCATGCATGTACTTTTGATAATGATGTCCATCACATTCCACCATCATTTCTAATCCCTTGCCCCCTCCCTTCTCCTCCCACCCCTCTGCCCTATCTAGAGTTCATCTATTCCTCCCATGCTCCCCCTCTCTACCCCACTATGAATCAGCCTCCTTATATCAGAGAAAACATTCGGCATTTTTTGGGGGGGATTGGCTAACTTCACTTAGCATTATCTTCTCTAACTCCATCCATTTACCTGCAAATGCCATGATTTTATTCTCTTCTATTGCTGAGTCATATTCCATTGTGTATATATGCCACATTTTTTAATCCATTCATCTACTGAAGGGCATCTAGGTTGGTTGCACAGTTTAGCTATTGTGAATTGTGGCTGTGTCCCTGTACTATGCTGTTTTTAAGTCCTTTGGGTGTAGACCGAGGAGAGGGATAACTGGGTCAAATGGTGGTTCCATTTTAGGTTTTCCAAGGAATCTCCATACTGCTTTCCATATTGGCTGCTGCACCAATTTGCAGTCCCACCAGCAGTGTATGAGTATACCTTTTTCCACATATCCTCGCCAACACTTATTGTTGTTTGTATGTATAATAGCTGCATTCTGACTGGAGTGAGATGATATCTTAGTTTTGATTTGCATTTCTCTAATTGCTAGTGATGATGAACATTTTTTCATATATTTGTTGATTGATTGTATATCCTCTTCTGAGAAGTGTCTGTTCAGGTCCTTGGCTCATTTATTGATTGGGTTATTTGTTTTTTTTTGTTTGTTTGTTTGTTTTTTTTTGGTGTTTAGCTTTTTGAGTTCTTTATATACCCTAGAGATTAGTGCTCTATCTGATGTGTGAGGGATAAAAATTTGCTCCCAAGATGTAGGCTCTCTATTCACCTCCCAGATGGTTTCTTTTGCTGAGAAGAAACTTTTTAGTTTGAGTTCATCCCATTTATTGATTCTTGATTTTAATTCTTGCACTACAGGAGTCTTATTAAGGAAGTGGGGCCTAATTCGACATGATGACATGATGAAGATTAGTGCCTGCTTTTTCTTCTATTAGATGCAGGGTCTCTGGTTTAATTTCTAAGTCTTTGATCCACTTTGAGTTGACCTTTTTTAATTTTATGTTTGTTCTTCTTAGTTATGTGTGACAGTAGAATGTATTTTGACATAACATACATACAGGGAGTATAACTTCCCATTTTTGTGGTTGTATGCCATGTGGAGTTACACTGGTTGTGAATTCATATACGAACATGGGAAAGTTATATCTGATTTATTCTACTGTCTTTCCTGTTCCCATCCTCCCTCCTTTCCCACTTCTCTCTCTGGTCCAATCAGTGAACTTCCCCTGCTACCTCCCCCAGTGCCTATTGTGAGCCAGCCCTTTTTTATATTTTATTTAGAGACAGGGTATTTCTGAGTTGCTCAGAACCTCTCTAAGTTGCTGAGACTGTTTAATATATATATATATATCTTTTTGCGGGGCGGATATACTGGGGACTGAACTCAAAGGCACTTGGCCACTGAGCTACATCATCAGCCCTATTTTGTGTGTGTGTGTGTAAGTGTTTGTGTGTGTTTTTATTTAGAGACGGGGTCTCACTGAGTTGCTTAGTGCCTTGCCATTGCTGAGGCTGGCTGTGAACTCGTGATTCTCCTGTCTCAGCCTCCCAAGCTGCTGGGATTACAGGCTTGTGCCACTGTGCCCAGCTGGAGGCTGGTTTTGAACTTGCAATCCTCCTGCTTCAGTTTACAAATACATCTGTCCAGAGTAGAGTTGTCTCTGCTATTCCCTCTCTGCTTCTCCATCCTCCTTACTGTCCTCTGTGTCTCTCACTGAAGGAGCTTGCGGTCCCAGGAGCAGATCATTTTGGCACCGTCCCTGGCTAGGGTTGACATGGAGATGACTCAGCTCACCCAGGAGAACACAGACTTTGCCACTCGAGATCGCTACCACCACTCCTCCCTCATGAGTCAGGAACAGCTGATGCCTCTGTACTAGGAGCCGCGCTGGGACCCTTCCTCTCCTAGAGCTTCGCTGGGCTCAGTGGACCCAAAGAGAAACTCATGGAGCTGCTTCTTCCTGATAGGAGACCCAAGGCCTGCCTGACCTCCCGCTGCTACTTTGGATTGCTTTCTGGTCTGGAGTACCAGCCTAACCCACAGGAACAGTAGGAATGGCAGTGCCCTCCACTGTGTGGCACCCAACCTGGGGAGCTCTACTGGGACACCAGGACTTTCAGGTGATAGCAAGATGAGCAAGTGTGGAGAGCAAAATGAGATTGCTTGTTCCCAGGGCCACAATAAATGCATATTTTAAATTTATTGTATTAATTTTTTGAATACTTAATGCACTCACATGGTTCTGAATCCCAAAGTATAATCATATAGAGAGCGAAAGGTCTCCTCCCATCATTGTTTCCTGTCTGCTCGGTTCCCATCCCCTGGCACTGAGGTAACTGCAGTTCTCATACACATTTCCAGCAATTCTTTATAAATATTCAAGCAAATAGGAATGTAGATTTTTATCATTCCCTTTCTGTACACAAGGTATCTTATTATACACATGTTCTGCACCTTGCTTTTTTTTCCCCTTAACAATCTAACTCGGAGACATTTCCATATCAATACTTACAGTTTCCTCATTATTTTTCATTGTGTGGATTTTCCATAATTTATTTCACCAACTCCACAGTGATGGGCATTTTCACTCTGCCTGATCTTTTGCTGTTACAGTGAGTTCTGCAGTGAATAATCCTCTACATATATACCATCATAAAGCAATTTGTAGGATACGTTCCCAAAAGTAGAATCACAGAGTATTTATAAGCTATTATTGTTTGATGAAGGTCTTTTTAGTTAAAAATTAAATTTCTATGAGTTGCCTAATGTCAACTCATGTCGTCAAAAATATTTATAGTCCCTGACTCCCTGAGCGCCTATGCAATTGTCTTTGTGGAATGAATGGCAGAGGGGACAGGACTCATGGATGCTTTAAAAGCTCAGCCTGGCATTCATCACAAGCATCTAGCTCTGGGAGCCCAGCAGTGGCTTCCCCTGATAAGTTCGGACCTGGCCCAGGATCAGTGGTTTCAACACTGAGCCACGGAGGGAAGAACTGTTGGCTCACTTCTGGTTCTTTGATATTGGAGCTTCTCAAAAATTGGTGTGCTAAGCATTACCTGGTTTGCTTGTTCAGGCAACAGATGCCTGTACCTCACCTTAGGCCTTTTATCATTTGGGGTGGTTTCATGGGCTTTACATCTTTAACAAAGTGCTACAGGTGATTCAGTGTGGGCAGTCTTTGGACCACATTTTGGAAAACACTGACATTCATTATGGAGGTTTCTCAAAAGATTAGGAATGGACCAACCATATTACCCAGCTATATCATTCCTTGGTATTCATCCTAAAGAATTAAAATCAGTATACTGTAGTGATACATGCATACCCGTGTTTATAGCAGTACAGTTGACAATAGCCAAGTTACGGAACCAGCCTAGGTGTCCATCAGTGGATGAATGGATAAAGAAAATTTACACAGTCTAGTTTGATTTTAGACATCTGTCCTCTAGAGCTGTAAGAGAACACATTTATTTTTCTTTATGGGTGATAAAATACACAATAGTTTTATCACCCATAAAGAAAAATAAAATTACGTCATTTGCAGGAAAATGGGTGGAATTAGAGACCATTATGTGAAGCGAAATAAGTCAAACTAAGAATGTCAAGGATTGTGGATTTCTTATATGTGGAAGCTAGAGAAGAAAAAGAGGTGTGTGTGTGTGTGTGTGTGTGTGTGTGTGTAGGGCAGAAATCTCATAAAAATAGAGGTGAGATCAGTAGAGTAGAAGAAAGGGATGGGGGGCGAGGGGGAGGAGAAGAGGAAAAGGAGAAATACTGGAGAATGACATTGACCAAATTATATTGTTATGTCCTATGCATGTATGAATATATAACAATGAATCTCACATTACGTATAATTATAATGCACCAATAAAAACCTATGAAAGGAAAAAAGGAAAAGAAACACACTGATGTGTTGGATGGAAGGGCTTAGAGTGGGTGAGGGTTAGAAGGATCATGGTGAGGGGCCAGCTAGATCTTAACCTTCTCTCTGAAAGATAGGCTTTTGTTTATGTTTTTGTTCACAAAATATATCTTTGGTAAAATGTCAGATTCCTGATCACAATTAGAAACAATTTAAAGAAAGCAGACTTTGATTACACAGATGAGGTAGCCTACAAGCAACAGAAATGTGTTCTCTTGCAGCTCTAGAGGACAGATGTCTAAAATCAAACTAGACTGTGTAAATAGTAATGTGAATCAGGTCTTGGCCTGAGTTCCCCAGCAAGGATTTTTATAAGCTACCATTTTGCTGGAGAATGTATCTGAATGCTTATTCTTAAGGACTCAGAAGAGATTGTAGGAACACCTGTCCTGAGACCTGCTTCCAGATAGGAAGTGATCAGAATTTATCTCCTGGTCCTCTTTCCCTGAAATCCGTCTCACTGAGCTGAAGTCACATATTGAGCAAGGCTGAGCTGCCTCTAGGGCGTCTGGGGGGATTTGTTCTTTGGCCCTTCCAGCTTCTGGTGGTTGATGCCAGCATTCCTGAATTTGTGGCCACATCACTCCAATCTTCACTGCTAACATCTTCAAATGTCTCTCTGCTCCATGGTTGCATTGACTTCTCTGTGTTTGTGAAGTCTGCCTCGCCTCTGTCTTATATGGATGTGTGTGATTGTATTAAGAACCATCAAAGAATCCAGGCCAGTCCTCATCTCCAGACCTTTAAGTTAATCATATCTTTGCCAAATGAGAAAACATTCACAGAGTCTAGAGAACTCTACATTGGGTATCTTTGGGGACTATTTTCAGTGTACCACAGAAGACATTACTGAATCTTCTCTTTGCCTTTTTGAATGCTGCACCACCAACTTAAAAAGTCACCCTTCTGAAAAAAGATGCTACTGAGTTTGAACACCAGGAGAATTTGAAAAAGGTGCTATCAAAGCTGAACACACAGCAGAAGATTCAAGTACCCATGAAGAGCACCTGTCCAACATGGTTAATTTTATGAAAAACAATAAGAGAAGAATGGGGATGTGGTAAAAAATTCAAACCTGATACTCAGTGTTGAGGATACCAAAATGAATAGCTCACAGCCTAGTTGTGTATAGGGCAATGATCAATAGGCTAAACCTTTAAAGAGGTCCAAGCATCTTGTGCTTAATCGAAACTGGATTGTGTAAATAGTAATATTAATCTGATCTTGGCCTGAGTGCCTCAGAAGACAGATGTTTATTAGCTACCACTTTGTTGCAGAGTGCATCTAGGGAAGCAAGAGTGACTAAAAAGAGAATCAAGGTAGGGAATGATGCAATGTAGGATCATGTGCTTACTCTTGAAGACCCTTCTGAGAGACTATAGGAACACCTGTCTCAAGACCTCTTCCAGAGTTAGGAAGGGGTCACAATTTACTGGTCCTGTTTTCCATAATCAAAGGTTATCCCTGAGGGCATTGGGATTGCACTTGGGATTGGTACACATGAGAGTGCCTAGCCATTCTGCAGCAAGCAGAAACTGGCTAGAAGTCACTCAGAATGAATTGTCATGGTGGCAGCTGAGATGGAACAAGCAGCTTCAGCCCCAGAGACAAGTGGGGCAGACAGGACTTGGTATTCACAAAGGTCAATAGTAAGTTCAGGTCATCAGAAAAACAAAGCATTCATGTCACTGGGTCATGCAGACAGGGTTTATACATCTAAAGGATGCCTAAAAAGAAAATGTCAACACAGTCTATAGGCCAGTGAGACCAGCATTGTTTTCTAAGAGGCAGAGGGGCAGACTCCTGGCCTCAAAGTTTCACCAAGAAGCTGGGTGAACCTGAGTGGCTGAGGCAGGAAGATGGCAAGTTTAAGAACCAGCTTGGGCAACTTAGAAAGACCCTGTCTCGAAATAAAAAATAAGTGAAATTTGCTCAGTGGCAAATTTCTTCTGGGTTCAATCCCCAGTACTAAAAATAGAGTTTCACCAAGAAGTCTACTACTGTGGGTAATAATATTTGAATAAGAGAGGATTGTATCAGATCTTCTTCTGGGACCATCAATGTCTCCCTTCCAGCCAAGTCATCTATTGAGTGATCCATCAGTGATCCATCTACCTACCTGCTCGCTCACCCATTGATCCACCCATTTACTCCCCCTCCACTCACACATTGACCTATTAATTCATCCATCCATCTGTCAGTTCACCGATCAATCTATTCATGTCTGGAACAACTGTATACATAACTTCATGAGTAGGTACCTGAAACCACCTCACCTGAACCAGGTACATTCTCATCAATCTCAGAGTTTTATTATGTAAAAAATGTGATCACAGGCCACTTAGGTATAAATGTACTCCCTAACCCTCACCCTCAGTCTTTCAGGGTGAGCAAAGCCCAAATCCCCACCTTGCAAAAAACTGGGAATCAGAACAGGTGTCATTTTCTCAAATGTCTCTGGAAGTCATGCTAACAAGTTCTGTAACCTATACAATTTGGTGTATCCTGCACAAACTGTTATTAAGTCAGTGTGGAGTTTAAGGTTCAGGATTTCATTATTCTTACTTCTGTCCAGGTTTCTGATTGAGGGAGTGTATTTAAGGATGGGAAAGAAGGTTCCAGTTTATGTATTAATAACAGGAAAACTTATTAAGAGCTTTAGTATAGAAGGCAATTGGAGTCAGCAGGTTGAAATAAGACTCTAGTGTCTAAGATTCTTCCTCTTGAATCTAAGAATCCACTTCCCCCAAATCCCTTAGATAAGGAGCTGGAACCAAGAGAGAATGACCAGCCTGCCTTGTCACCTAGTAACAGATGGACAGAGATCATGTGGTGACACACATGCATTACCTTTCAACTCAGGACCCTGTCCACCTATAAATTTGGCTTAAATTCTGGCCAGATTGGCTTCCTCCATTAAAAAAAAAAAATCTTCATGATCTAGGCTCCGGCAAAGTCCAGCTTCCCGTGTACTGGCTGTTTCTGCTCCTCCTTGCTACACTGGGGAGGGTGGAAAGTGGGCCAGCAGGGAACTTTCTACTGTTGAGATAAGACAGTAGTGGGAGAGGCTAAGGGGCAGCCCAAACCTCTGGAGGGCCAGTCATTTGAAGTTCTCAAAACCCCACTGTCTGCCGAGCACCAGCGGTACCAGTAGCTTGTGGCAGTGGATTGTGGGCAGGGATATGAAGCTAGGAAGGACAGGAATAGTACACACAGTCCTAAAATATTACTTTTATATTACTGCTGTAACAAATTATCAGAAATCGAGTGCCTTAAAACAATACAATATATACTCTTATAGTTCGGAGGCCAAAAGTCCAAAATGTTTCTTACTGAGTCAAAATCAAGGCATCCGCAGGGCTGTGTACCTTCTGGAGGCTCTAGGAGAGGATCCATCTCCTTGATTTTTCCAGCTTCTAGAGCCCACCTGTATTTGTTGGTCATGGCCTGTCCATCTTCAAAGCCAGCAATCACATTCAGTACCACCTCTGCTCCTCCATCATAGCTCCTCTTCCGACTCACCTGTCTTCTTCTGTTGCTTTTAGGGGCCCTTGTGGTTTGATTGGGCCCAACTGGTAATTCAACGCAATCTCTCCATCTCAAAATCCTTAATCACGTCTGAACAGTCCCTTTGCCATATCAGTTGCATATTTGAAGGTTCTGGAGATGAAGACCCAGCCACCTTTGAGGGAGGACTATTCTGCCTGCCACACCGGCCTTGGGGGCTGAGCTGGCGGGAGACTGTGGAGCTGCACACAAGAAATGGTGGGAGCATAAGATCAGAGCATTCAGCACACAGCCAAGCTGCACTCTGCAAGATGAACTCACAGGTGCCCAGGAGACAGGTGAGGAAGTCTTCCTGGAGGAAGTGAGTTCAGAACCAGCTTGGTTAGAAGATGTGGAACCAAGGGAATTAATCCAACAAAGACAAAGGAGGCAGAAGGAGCCATACCAGAGAGCGCAGGCTCGCCCTCAGCCTACCAACCCTTTTTCCTACCTCTTGCTTTTAAGTGGGCTTACTTGAGAAGAAGGTTAATGTTGCAAATTCATGGCATTCTGGGAAGAAAATAGCTCTTCCACTTACTAGCTCTGTGACCTAGGGCAAGTTTCTTTCTTTCTTTCTTTTATTTTTGCATTGGGGATTGAAAAACTAAGGGGTGCTCAACCACTGAGCCACATCCTCAGCCCTTTTTTGTATTTTATTTAGAGTCAGGGTCTCACTGAGTTTCTTAGTGTCTTGCTAAATTGCTGAGGCTGGCTTTGAACTTGCCATCTTTGAACTTGCCTGCTTGCACCTCCTGAGCCGCTGGGATTACAGGCGTGCGCTACCACGCCCAGTGGGGCAGCTTTCTTAACCTTTCTGAGCCTTGATTTTCCTCTCTGTAAAATGAGAATTATTATCCCTACCTGCCAGAGCATGGAGCTGTGAGTACTAAGTAAAATAAGACTGCTTTTTTAAAGAAAATAAAGAAGGGGCAGTGGGCAGTGTTTTAAGAGCCACCCCTGTTTATTCCATGCCTCTTTGGGCAACACAGAAAGAGGAAATCACAAAAACAGAATAGGAAATCTGCTGCGCTTCTTGGCACATTTCAGAGCAGAGCAGAGTCCTGCTGCTCCAGGAGGCCATGATACATCTTGTGAGCCACAGACTAGCAGGACACCTTCACTAGCCAACAGCAGGAGATCTGCGGCATGTCCAAATCAGAGCCAGCTTGCCCCTGCCCTCCCCGCAAGGCAGGCCCTTGGCCTATAAAATTCATCTGACTACTTCCCTATAGCACTGTTTGGCTCAGCCTTCCCCCTGCCCTGCCCTGCCCTCCCAGAGCCTGGAGAATGTTTCCTAAACACCAAAACATCAACCCCACTCTCCAGTTCTTTTGAACCAAGGCCTACTCTAGAGCCAACAACACACTCCTGTGCCTTGTCCCCTCACCCTGTCCTTATTGTGCCTTCCTTCCTTAGGGATACCCAGGAGGCGAGGATCAGCTGGGCGGTTGCCCATGCTGCAGCTTTTCTACACTGTTCGTGCTGCTCTGTGGGCAGGGGAATTGCAGATATCTACTCGTTAAGCATTGCTCAGCACCCTGCATCTTGGAGGTCTACCTGGACTCCTTCAGGAAGGCTCATAAGCAGAAATAGATGCCAGTTTGTCTTTTTGAGGCTTAAGCCTCCGGCCCTTGATGAGATACTCTTTTTAGGGAGAAGGTCCTATTCAGGTAAAAGAGCAGATGGCAAGAAAGACCCACGAGCATCAGGGGTCCCCAGCTGACTGTGTTCCTGGGAATGCAGCCCATCCCACAGCATCAAGGCTGGCATCCTCTCCCCGTTCCCTAGCTCTAATGCCCTGGGCTGTGTGGAGGATGGTGGGTCCCCACTCCCATTCATTCACCTCAATGAATGGGGGCCACAGCCACCTTCTAAAAGAGGCAGAGTGGTTCTACAAATGGCATCTAAAATAATAGCTAGCCTTTCTGTTTTATTTTGCTAAAATGTGGTGTGTGTATGTGTGTACTTTTCTGCTTGTTTTTTTTTTTTTTTTTTGTTAAAGAAAGCAGCATATTTCAAAACCTAGACTCACCAAATGTGGAGCCTGACTCAAAATGTGGGCCATGTGGTATATATCAGATTCACTTTAGGAAACCCTGAGAGCAGGTGGCATTTCAAAGGATTAGCAGTCATCCCCCAGCAACTGGCAGGAGGGCTTGGTGAATGCTGATCCGTGAGATGTGACATATACCATATGTATTAAGAAGCTGGTGATGAAGAAAACAACACTGGTTTCAAATATAAGCCCCAAACTGAAAGTCATAAGGGCAGATGCTCCAGGGGCAGGGTCAATTTCTAATTGAACTGTTTCTCACACAGCAACTCTGTCTAACCATGTGGGTCTATGTTGGCCAAGGTGGGCTTGCTGCTATAACAAGAATCCCCAAAGCTCAATGGCTTGACACTCTAAATTTATGTCTAGCCCATATTACAATTTGATACAGGTCAGAAGGGAGTGAAGATCTCTGCCCTACATTGCCTTTCAGGGACCTAGGCTCCCTCAGTATAGTAACTAGAGCACCTTCTCTGCCTTCAGAGTCATCCTCTGGAATTCTCAGCATCTGGCTGGCAGGTGAGAAGAGATCAGAACACCTAGAAGGTCCCAGGGAGGTCCTAGGATCAGGACTGAAAGAGCTCATGTCACCTCCTCCTGTATTCAGTTGATTAGAGCTAGACACATATATTCTGACTGAAAGACAGGATGGGAAAGATAGGCCTGCTGGACACTCAGGAAGAGGAAGAACTGGTTTGGTGGGCATCCGGCCCATCCTGCCATTGTGCTATGGGACAAGAACAGATGAATTAGGTTCCTTGTTGAAGGCAAATGGGAGTCTCCTGATCTGCCCCAAGTGGATTGTGCCATGAGAGCTCTGTCTGTGGTAAATCACATGCTAGACCAACAGTGTTGCTTGGAATTCCATTTTCAGAACTCTCTTCAGAGCCTCTCTATATTCTAATGAATGACAACTTTTTATCCCTTGAGAGTTCATTTGACTTCTGGAAGCACCAGAAAGCATTTGAAACCAATTCTGGGAGCAAGGGCATCAATCAGGCAAAATTATCATCTTTTTATGGAAAATGTAGCAACCATAAAGGACACTGCTTCCTAAGGCAAATTCCAGGGCAGGGATCCCAACACAACACCCTTCCAAGAATTGGCAGTGTCATTGGGAAATTGTGTGAGGTCTCCTTAGGTGCTGATTTTGAAAGAACGATATTTATTTAGATAAGCTTTTTAGTAAGTTCTGTGTTGTGTAGTGAGTGACTTTGTAATTTTGGTTCATATGATGTGATTTATTCATGGTACATGTGGGCCTTTTTTGCCCAATCAAAAGGTCTTCAGTAACAGGGGCATGTCTCCAGTAAGATATCATCTCAATATATACTTTTAAGTACTTTTGAAATGCCCTGTCAACCCATCTAACCTGTCATGGATTCAGTCATTCACTCAGTAAGTATTGATTGAATTGTCTAAATGTGTAAAGTTGTTTCACATGATTCAGAAACTGTGATACTAGATGATATAAATTGCTTGCTTTGTAGCCTGGGGCTCAGTTTGTAGGTGCTGGAAGCAGAGTGTTCTAGGATGAAAAAGCAGGAATTGGGCACAGACTTCTGGGATGGCCAGGAAGAGAGGAAACCGGGCTTGGAATTGGCTGTACTTAGATGGTGCCACCAAAATATTCTGAGAAGAGTACTTATCCATAAGATTTTTCTGATGGGCTGGAGAATATTGGACCAACTTTTCTCAGGACTGATGTTTTATTTTTCTGGGTAAACCCAGTACCTTAGAAAATCAGCATGTCTGCTTTAGAATACTGAAGTTACCCTAAGATGCCCAATTCAGGTTGTCTTTTCCTCACAAGCAATGAGGAGGAAACAGAAGTAATAGGGACAGACCCTGCTCTGTGGCTGCCATTTCAGGAAGGAATTTGGGGGTCTCTTGCTATTGCTCCATCAATAGCAAGAGGTGCATTCAGAGGTGGATTAAAGCCTTGTTTCTTTTCTTTTTTGGGGGGAGACTGGGAATTGAACTCAGTGGTGCTTTACCACTGAGCTATATCCCCAGTCCTTTGCATTTTGTATTTTGAGACAGGGCCTCATTAATTTGCTGAGGCTGGCTTTGAACTTGTGATCCTCCTGCCTCGGCCTCCCAAGTCACTGGGATTACAAGTATGCTGTATCACAACTGGCTAAAGCCTTATTTCTTAAAGTGTGGTCCTCAGCTCACTGATGGAAAAAAAAAATCACCTGGGATATTTGCTAAAATGTAGATTCTGATGTCCTTCCAAGACCTTCTAAATCAGATTTTCTGGGCTGGGACATAAGGACACACATTTTTACGCACTCCCTTTCCACCCCGGTGATTCTCTGAAGTATGAGAAACACAAGTAGAAAGGCACTGGGCTGCCCTGAGTCTGAGACTACCTGTCTCCATCTGCTGTGATGAGAAGCAGCTGTCCCACACCAGAGCCTGTGGGCTACCTGCTAATGAGGCACGCTGGTCCACGCTGGGAACCATCACTGCAGCAAGGCACTTCCTCATTGTCCTCTTCGGTGAGCCAGAGACAAAGCACTTCAGACCCTTCTTCCATTAAGAACAGTGGAGTTGGGCCCCACCACCTTTGTGTGCATGTGTATCAGCAATTGTGTCTGTGCACCTGTGGGGTCTATTTATCTCTCTACCATTGATGGGTAGGGACCTTCCACTTACCTCCTACCCCAGCCTACAACTCCTCCTTTCCTTCCAGTTCTACCTTTTGGGCCACCAGGGTTCCACATCCTGCCTGGGCTCCCTGGTCTTGGCTCCTATCTATAGCTGGGATCCTGCTATTAAAAATAAATAAGAAAATCTTTATTGAGCCTTAGGCTAGACACTCAGAACAACTCGATGAAGTAGGTATTATTATTTCTGTGCGCGTGCGCACACGCGTATGTGTGTGTGGGGGGTGGGTACATCAAACTCGGAACCTTGAAAATGCTAGGCAAGTGCTCTACTACCAAGCTAAATCTCTAGTCCCTATTTCTCACATTTTATAGGCGAGGAGACTGAGGCTCAGAAAAGTTAAATACAGACATTCCTCATTATCTGCAAGGTATTGGTTCCAGGACTTCTCCCACACCAAGGATACCACAATCTGAAGCTGTGCGAATCCCTTATATAAAATGGTGTAGCATTTATATATAACACACATCCTTCTGTATAATTTAAATCATCTATAGATTTCTTACGATACCTAATACAATGTAGATGTTACATCAATAGTTATACCATATTGTTTGGGGGGGAAACATGACAAGAAAAATAGTCTGTACATGTTCAGTACACATTTTTAAAATATTTTTGTTCTGCAGTTGGCTGAATCTGTCAGAACATGTGGGTGTGGGGGACCAACTCAAGTTCACTCAAGGTCATATATCTAGAGCTGGATTTGAACTCAGATCATTTTTATGAACAGATCACTGTTCAAGGTCCCCATGGAAGCCAGCCCAGAACTTATCTTCTCTAAGTTCCCAGCTTCTCCTCCTTCCCAGCTCTCTAGAGCAGGTGTTGGCAACTACAGCCTTATAAGCCAGATCAAGCACACAGCCTATTTTTGCTTTAATTGATGTGAAATTCAAATAACATAGGGTTAACTATTTTAATCACTGCCTGTTTCTGAAAATGCAGTTTAAGTGGAACATGACTCGCCCATTCATTTATGTATTATCCGTGGCTGTCCTCAAAATACAATGGCCAAGTTCAGTAGTTGCTGTGACAGAGCACATATGGCCCACAAATCCTAAAATATTTACATCTCACCATGTATAGAAGAAGTTTCCTGAGAAGATTTTGATCAGTGCTCTTCCGAAAGGATCCAGGGTCCTGGGAATGAGTTTTCTCAGACATCATCATTCAGAAATGCTGGTCCTTTCTAAAGACTGGCTTTTGCTTGGTCACATGCCATGCCTTTGCTCTTCATGGACCCAGCTCTTCAGCTACCCCTGAGTCCCTTCTTCCTTCTGTCGCCACCCACATCCCAAGTCAGTCCTGGCACATACACACCTGTGTCTGGACTTGTGGACGCCGTGCCAGTTGTCTTCCTTCCCTCACCATGTACCTGAACATTCCACTTTCTCTCCTTAGGCTTTCACTCTTCACCTCCCACTATCCAACTTCTGCCCTCCAGCTAGATCTTGGATACATTCCCACCTGGATGCCTTGGCATTTCATGGGATTTAAGGAACCTGCCCAGCACCCCCATCTTTTCTAATACCATGCTTTCCTGTTATCTTGCTGTCTCAGCTTGTGACTGCCCTCCCCATCACCATTGCCAGTTCTCCCACCAAATTCCATTGCCTAGTTTGGAAACCTTTCTTGAGTTGCTCCCTTCCTCATTCTCACTGCTGTTTCTTGTCCAGGCCTTCATCATCTCACATCCAAATATCTCCTTACTGGTCTCTTTACTTCCCTCTTTTTTCTTTTTGGGCCCATCTGCCTCATTTTCTTTCTTTCTTTTGGTACTGGGGATTGAACCCAGGGGCACTGATCCACTGAGCCACGTCTCCAGTCCTTTTTATATTTTATTTAGAGACACGGTCTCACTGAGTTGCTTAGGGTCTCACTAAGTTGCTGAGGCTGGCTTTGAACTCTCGATCATCCCACCTTAGTCTCCTGAGCCGTTGGGATTACAGGTGTGTGCCACTGCACCCAGCCATTAGGCTCTTGTGTTCGCCTTGCCATTCTTTCCAACCTCCTCTCCCAGCTCTCCCTGTGTTATGCTGAACACACTGTGTCCCTGTAGGTCTCAGCACCTCTATAAGACTTTCTTCCACTTAGAATGTTCTCTGTTTTCTTTGCTGGGAAACTCCTAAACATCCTCTGGGAAAGAGTTCTAAAGTTACCTCTTCAAAAAAAGCTTTCCAGCAAGTCTGAATTGTTTTGAAGCACTTGGTTTATACATATGTAAAATATTTTGCACATATTTATGGCTGTATCCTTTCTCCTAATCTTTTGGCTCATCAAGAGTAGAATATATATATATCTTCCTCATCTTTTTATAACAACCTGGCACAGTGCCTGTTGGTACAGAGTAGGTGCTCAATAAATGTTTCCTGAGGAACTCCTTTGATCATGTCCCTGCATTGCTGAAAGTTACATGGTGTCTCTATTTCCTTTTGCATTAAGTAAAGGTGCTAATTTTAACCATAGCTGCACATTAGAACTATCTGTGGAACTTTCAAAGAATATTGATGCTCAGGCTCCACAGCCAGGGATTCTTAATAGACAGGTTGCAGACTTTGGCATTTTATAAAGACTCCAGCAATTCTTCTGTTAAGCCAGGGCTGAGAATCATTGGTCTTAGATCTGGTTTTCAAGGTTCTCACTCATTCCTCCATTTCCTTGGGAGGCCTCTCAAGAGCTCTCTGTGAAAACACTCCAGTACACGTGGCTCATCCTTGGAGCCCTCTTGCTGCAGATCCTTCCTGAATGGCTTTATATCCTTCTGTCCACACTTCCCTCCCACCAACAAAGTGTGTCTGGGGAAAGGGACCCTGCAGCTTTGCATCCCAGAGCACAGGGCACAGGACTGCCATTGCCGAGGAGCTCATGAAGGATTTATGGGCTGGTTGCTTAAGGTCTTCCTTTGTAGGCACCACCCTGGCAAGTTCTGGGGAACCAAAACTCTTCAGGGTACAGGCCTCAGAGTACAGGTCTGTTTTGGTTGGATAGGGCGGAAGAACTTGGATGGGAGCTTGTGGCAGGTACCCAGCCTGTCTTCATTAGTGTGTGAACAGCAGGAACTTCCCTAAGCCAACAAATGACTCCATGCTGCAGAGATGGAAGAGTCTTAGCCTTGCTCTGATGGTAGTCAGACATATAGCCCTGTTTCTAGTCCCACCCTCGGGTTAGATCCCTTCCTTGTGAAGGTGACAGTGGAAGGTGGTAGATGGGGCACTGGGCTGGTATCTGAAGACGAGTCCAGTCCTGGCTTTCTGCATGCCTTCTGTGGACACATCCCTCCTCTCAAGGGCCTGGGCCTCCCCTAGGCTCCCTTACAGTTTAGTCAGTAGGGTTTTCTTTGCTCATCTAGACCAGGAGCCCCAGTATGAGCCAAGGGCCACTTGGAAGGGGTAAAAGATGCTACCAGCAACATGTTCCCACTTGCTCATGTGAAATGTAGACCTTTGGAGATGGGATATTTTAGGATTCTCTCTTATTGTCCACATTGGGTCAAGGGTTGGCAAAAATGTTTGTCTAATGAAAAGTCACAGGTCCTAAATTATAAAACATAAAGAGCTTCACAATTTTGCTTTTTTTTTTAAACTAAGATAAATAACAATACTTTATCTTTTTGGAGCACTTCCCCCCCCCCAAGTTTTTCTCATATCCATCATCTTGTTAGATCGTCACAGGTCCCCTGTGAGTAATAATCACTACAGTGGCAGGCATGACTGTTCATATTTAGTAGATGAGAAAACCGAGGCTCACTGAGGTTAACTGATTGGCCCAAAGTTGTAGACCTGCAGAATAGAGAAGCCAGGACAAAGACCTGTGCTCCGTCTCCTACTCCACAGCGCTATTTTGGAACTGTCCCACTTGGCTATCTACATGTTTCCAAATGGAAATAGTTTTTTTTTTTTTAGCTTTCTGGATTATAACATTAAACACACCATCAAAAGACATATATACAAATGTGAATAGCTACACAGTTCGTAATTGCTGGGAATGGAAACTACCCCCAGGCCCCTTAATCAGAGAAGGAAACTAATTTGCAGGCTGGCCCCACAATGGCTACTATCTAGCAAGAAGGATGAATGGGGTGTGTATAACTCCACACACCAGCTGGAGTGAGCTCACTGTCAGAAGGCTGAACCACAGAGGGCAGACACAATGGAGTCTATATGATAGCATCTGTTACATAAAATGCAAAACCAGGTATTTTTTCGAAAAATACAAATCTATACTGAAAGAAGTATGGCAGGGACAGTTGTGGGTAGGGATGTGGAGCATCGTTTAATCTGAGATGTGGCCACAGTCATGTCCAGGGAGTGAAATTCATGGGCTCTGCACGTGGGCACGTTTATGGCTCACACATACACGCACACTATTTTCTAAGGACATCAGATTCTAACAGAGTTTTAAGTAGTCACGCATGCTCTAGTAAGAAATTCAGACAATAGAGAAAAGCACAAACCTTCAACCGATTTTAAAAATTAAAACCAGAGACTGTAAAGGTATATTCCACAAAAGTGGGAAAAATGAATTTAGTTCTGTGTCAACAGTCAGTTAAGGAGAAGAACCAGAAAAGGTAAGGAGAAAAAAAAGCGGGAGATGAGTTGGTTGGAAGGAAGGTGTAAATGGAGAGGAAAAGGGGACAGGAGAAGGCAATCGGTGACACAGAGTGCAACATGGAGAAAAGCAGAGGTGAGGTATTAAAAGGGGCCCACAGACGAGGCACCTGCAAACAGAATGTGACACTGAAAACTCACTAGAATGGAGGCCCAGAGGGATGTGGGTAAGATGCCAACCTCCAGGCTTATAAAGCAAGTGGGGTGGAGAGGGGTGGCAAGGGGGTTGGGGAAAGGTCTGGGTTAGAGGGAGGGTAGGCTCTGAGTGTTAACCTGGGTTGGGTGGGGCACAGTGGGGTTGTGGGGTATGGGGTGTGTGTGTGGGGGGTGTGGGTGTGTGTGAGGGGTGTCACTGCTTTTTTAAAAGCAGAGGACCTTTGCAGTCTCATTCCTAGTGACTGAGTCAAGGCCTGGCCTTTACTCAACGACTATTTATTTGTTGACTGATTGATTAGATGAAAAGATGGCTGCATACTCGAGTCTTTCTGCCCACCATGGGAACTCTACCTGGCTTTCTGACCCTTCCCTGCCTGGCCACTTTGCCCAGGGTCATGGCATCCCAGGAATTTCCCTGACTGCTCCAGGGAGGATGTTTCACACTGAAAGGTTTTGCAAAATAAGACTGCTTTATCAAAATCCTGTTGCACCGGACAATGTTCCCCGCTCCTTGACGTTTACAGTGTGTAACCGATTTTATCGGAGGAATGTTGTTTGGAATGGAATGGTCCTCTCTGATGGGCAGACAAGAAAGGGAAGGTCATTTGAGGACCCACCCCAAGCTGTGTGAGTTGGAGCTCAGGGTTTCTGTACATGAGGCTTGGGAGCCTGGCCAAGCCATGAGCAACCCTTCCTCCCTGGAGGAGTTCCCAGCAGTTTCCAGAGGATTGTGTTGTTTACATTCTCACCTTGGCCCTGCAGGGCAACAGACCCAGAGCAGAGAAACAGCAAGGAAGGGCTCCCCAGGCCTGGGCCCCAGCAAGCAGCCCAACTCTCCCTATACAAGAGACTATTCCTGACATTCCAGAAAGAGGACAATAAGGCTTCTCCCAGAAGGGTTAAAAATAGGGAGATGGGTTTATTCCTTTAGTTATTTGCTCAAAGTTCCAAGGCCCTCTGCTTCCTGGAGCTCTGAGCAAAATAGCAAAGATGTGCATGTTCATGGGGGCTGGGATTCTGTCACCGCTGCTCATCTATAGGGGTTTTTCACGTGTCTCTAGACAGAAAGAGCACGGAATAGGAGGCAGTGATGGAGACTGAGCTGGGAAAGGAGAGGAGACCAGGGAGGCCAGAAGTGTTCCTCCTGGTGGGGGAGGGGAAGCTTCCTGCAGGGGGAGAGGGCTGAGGTGCCCCAGTTGCAGCGGATGGTCAGCAGGAGAGCAAGGCTGAGGCCATCAGACACTCTCCTCTCCTGGTCCTTTTCACCAGTCTTGGTGGGCCCATGCTAGAGCTGGGCATTCTAGGACATGTCTGTACAACTACTTCTAAATTTCTCTGTTGTAGTGAATAGAATTATATCACCCCCAAAGATATGTGTAAGTTCTAATCTCTGGTATCTATGAATATGATCTTATTTGAAAATAGAGTCTTTACAGATATAATTAAATTGAGATCATAATGGCCTACAGTGGGCTCTGAATCCATGCCTGGGTCCTTAGGAGAAGGCCTCAAGAAGATGCACACCCAGAGGGAATTTGGCCACGTGATGATGAGGCAAAGATTACACAGCCAAGAACACCAAAGATTTTTGGTCACCCCAAGAACACAGGAGGAAGCAAGAAAGAGCCTTCAGAGAGAACGTTACCCTGTTGGCTCATAGATTTCAGAATTCTGGCCTCCAGAACTGCGAGAGGACAAATTTCTTTTGTAGCTGCCAAGTTTGTAGTACCTTATTATGGCAGCCCTGGGAAACTAACACGATAGTGGTTTTCAAAATTTCAAATCCCTAGGTCCCTGCCCTTCAGTCCCTTGATGCCCAGAAAACAGCTTCATCTTCTGCTTTACAAAAAAAAAGTGAAGTTTTTGGACAGACCCTTTGCTGTGTGCTGCTCTCCTCTTTCCATTCTCCCACATGGGCCATGGACTCCATTCCTCCTGCCCCTCAGAGAGTTTACCACGTCACCATCTTCTCATTCTCTTAGACCCCTGGCTTTCTCCCTCCCAGGTAGACCCTTTTCATGTCCACATTCTCCACTAAAACCAAGAAGAGCTCCCCAACTCCCCCCACCCCAGTTATTGTCTTAACGCTTTCTGCCCCTTCAAATCCTCAAAAAGTTCTCCTGCCAGCTCGCTTTCTTCCCACCTTGCTCTTCCTCACACTCCCCATGTGGTTTCTCCAATCACTCTACATAGAGAAACTTCTCTGTTAAGGCCACTGGTCACTAATGTTGCCAATTCAACGGATATTTTCAGTCTTCACCTCACTTGACCTTCTGCAGTGTTACACACTGTTGACCGCACCCTCCTTCCCTTTGCTGTGGTGACGCAATCTCCCCCTGACTCTCCACGGCTCCTTTCCAGTCTTCTTTCTGGCATGGCCTCCTCCCTCTCAGCCATGTCATGTCAGATGCTCCAGGACTCATTTTCAGCCCCTTTGCTGACTATAGTACTCTCTCTCCCTAGGTGATCTCATCCTCTTGGATCTAGATGTCAACTTGGACTTCTCCTCTCAGCTCCAAGTCTGCAGACTCAAATGCATACTTGACTTTGCCACTTGGATGTCTCAAGGTCACCCCGGAAACAAGTCCAAAATCAAGTCAATGATTTTGATTTTAAGGACCTCATTCTCACCCATTGCTCCCTCTCCTTGTGAATGGTACCAACATCCATCCAATCATGCAAGCCAGAAAAGCAGGAAATCTTGGCCCTTCTCTCTCCATCTTCCATATCCATTGACATATCTTGTGGCTTTTACCTCCTGCAATCTCTCAAATCCATAGGCTCCACTAAACTCACTGCTATCCCCTTTATCCAAGAACCATCATTTCATCCTTGGACTCTTAAGAGTTCAAGCCTCAGTTCTTGCTTCTTTCTAATCACGCCTCTTATCACAGTGACAACAGTGATTTCCAGTTACATATCATTTCACTCCTCACCTCTTACTCTTTCCTCTCCACCACCTGCTACCCCATCTCCTTCACTTGAAACCTTTCAGTGACTTTCTTAATCTCTTAAGTAAAGCCAAATTCCTTAAGCTGGGCTGCAAGGGTCTGCCTGGTCAGGTTGCCAGCAAAGTCTCAGTGCCACCTTTTCCCTGCTCTTCTTCACCCTCTATCTTCTATCCACATTGGCTTTCTTCCAGTCCTTTACCCTTATCCCAATTCCTCCTGCTTCCAAGCCTTTGTACACACTCTCCCTACCCTCTTTGGC
The DNA here is from genome assembly GCF_021218885.2 of Marmota monax. NCBI lineage: Eukaryota > Metazoa > Chordata > Mammalia > Rodentia > Sciuridae > Marmota > Marmota monax. The sequence goes on along the minus strand of NW_026693473.1, from coordinate 6,040,419 downwards.
CTAGCTAATGGCCTACACAGCTTTCAGACAGTGGCTTAATCTCATGTTTGCAGGGAAGCCCTGTACTGTCCTTCATGGCCCTTCCATAAGGGATGAGTTTACATTGATGCTCTTTTGATGACTTCTGACTCCTCCAAACCTTTAAGCTTTATGAGATCGGAGACTTATCCCCCAAACCAGCACAAAGTAGTCACATAGGAAATACTGTTGACTCACTAAATAAAAGAATAGAGGAAAGGGACTAGGGGATTGAAGAGGGGGAAAGAAGGAGAAATACTGGGGAATGATACTGGCCAAATTATATTGTGTGCATGTATGAATATGTAACAACAGATCCAACCGTTATATGCAACAATAATGCACCAATTAAAAAAATGTGGACGAAAAGAAAAAAGGTACTGTGTTTGGTTCTGGGAATATAAAGACAAATAAGGCACAGAACTTCACAGAAAGCAGCTCATAGATTGGGAGTGGGAGAGGACAAGCAGTTGAGAAACTGAATGAACAGATCCAGTGTATAACAGGGTGATGAGCACATTCCTGAGGAGCTGGCCAGACTCCGTGGAGGAGACAGTGATGCCCAAGCCCAGCTCGCCTACTCCAGGAGAAACTCGGTCCAGGTGTCTGTTGACTGATGTGCCAGGTCTCTGGGACCCCTCATCACCAGAGTCCTAAGTGTCCCTGAGATATTCTGACATGTAGTGACTACTATACCCCAGCCATGTGGGGTAGCACAGCCATGGCAGTGCTACCCCACACTGCCACACATCCTGCAGGGGCATCATCTTGAGGAACTGGGCACACTTTGGGGCCTGTTCAGAATGCAGCATTTAAAAAGGCTCTGGCTGCGGTAAGAGCAGCAGGCAGAGCACTTTAGTCAGAAAAGCTCCTGTGCCTTCTGGGCAGTGAGCTCATCATATCCTCAGACCAACCCTGGGAAGGTGGTTAAGGGTAATGATTTTTCTCCCCACTGGAAAGTTGGGGACACTGAGGTCAATAGAGATCACTTGACTTGGCCAAGGATTGAGAACAGCTTAGGAAGAGAACTTGGAGAAAACCCAAAGTCCTTTCCATTGGGTCCACCCAATCAGATGAATGGGCAGAGGAGGGCTCCTCAAGCTGTGGGTGTGCTGCAGCAGGAACCTGCTCTGCTTATTTACTTTGGAGCAGGAGACATTCTCTTCAAACCACAGAATATTAAAGTAGATAGGCCCTGAGAGATTATCTGATTTAATACCCTTGTTGTACAAAAAAAGGAAACCAAGGCCAGAGAAATTAATCTCCCTTGCTCTCCCTTCCCTCCTATCCCCTACTGGCATCAGGTGGTAGGATAGAGATCACTAGCTATCTGTCCAAATTCTTTCTCCCTTTCTTTGCCTATATGACTGGGCTACATTTCCCAGCCTCCTTTGCAGTTTGGCTAACCATATGACCATGTTTCTCCACTGAAATGTTAAGTGGAAATGAAGCAAACAACTCCTAGTTCTGGCCCATCAAAGCCTCCCCTGTCACATCTTCATGTTCTTTTCTCTTCTAGCTGATTGACAATTCCCACAGCAACTTTGGAAGCTGAACATTAGAGAGTGGCAGAATCACCATATTATACATTCTTAGAAGACTATGTGGTAAGGATCTGCCTCACTGACCTAAGCATCGGTGTCTAAGACTAAGTGAACAAGAATAAAGCATCATGGTGTTAAGCTGCTGTGTTTGGGGAGCTATTTGTTACTGCAGCCTGGTCCAAACCTAATCTAATTAACTAAAACAAGTACAAATGGGAAAAATCCCTGCAAAAGGTCTAATTCCACACAGTCTTGGGTGGCAGAGACACTGGGCTTCTGCTGATTTCATTGTCATCCACTCTGGAGTGATCTCACTTTTACCTCTGGAGAGGTTAGGAATGCTGGCTCCTAACTCCTTTGCCTTGGAGTTTGGTCTGAGCTGCTCCCTACCTGTTCCATCTTAGAGTAATAGGCTCCCAAGGCTAGAATAGACATGAAAAGTCATCTGATTTTTCTCCTAGCTCCATAGAGAACCTCTTTTAAACCATCTGAGATGGTCAGGAACATTGTCTGGATTTTCACTTCCCTAGAATGGAAACATAACAAATGTCCTTAGATGCCTGCTTCATACCTTCTTACTCCTATGCCAGAAGAGCTTTAAAAAATTACTTTTTTTAGTGGTAATTGGACATAATACCTTTATTTTATTTATTTATTTTTATGTGGTGCTGAGGATTGAACCTAGGACCTCACAGGGTGAGCCCTCTACTGCTGAGCCACAACCCCAGCCCCCAGAAGAGCTTTAATGAATTGTAAAATATCATCTAGGACACTCTGTGATGAAGAAACCGAGGTCCAGAACACAAACAGTGGTTAAGTTGGAGAAAGAAGCAAGGGTTCTTAAACCTTGCTTAAGTCAACCCTGTCCCAGGTTCTATACTGCTTCCAACTCTCTTGCTGATTTCTTTTGTTCTGTCCTAGGAAGAGATGAAAAGTGCTGAACCTATCTACATTGTTCATCGTCAACCCAGGTTCTTCCTCTCTCCCTACTAATCCACTGGTTAAGCACTACCCAGCTGGCAATTACCCTGAACTTGGTCATTTGACTCAGAAATTAGAAAGAAGATTAGACAGAGATAAACCTATGCCGAAAGAGGAGGGGCAGGTGGCGGGTGTATGTTTGTCCTTGGGCCATGGTAGGAAAGACAGATTCTCAAGTGGGATCCCCGAATCCACACAAGAAGCCTGGGAGGGCCATTAAACCCTTAAACCGCTGCCTAGGAAGGTGACTAGTGCTACATGAAGTGTTCTCTGCCAAAGGAGGGGAGTGGCAGTGACCATAACCTCCGAACACAGTGTCTTGGCCTGTTAGGATCTGTCTAATTGGGTCTAGGCACCTGTGCAGTCCTGCCTGTTAATATGGGAACAGTGTCCAGAGAAGTTGAGCTGAGGCCATGAAAGTAAACCAAGTTACATACTGGGGGGTAATTGTAACTTGGAGAGACCCAGGAACTCTACATGAGACTTAGAAAGTTGGGTTTGTTTTGCGGTTCTTCAGAAATAAAACAATAAAACCAAATATTTACTCGTTACTTTCTCATTTAAGGTGAGCTTGTTTATACACAGCATCTTTAATGCTTTCTGCCAAGTGACTCATTTGTACTGAGTCACCAGAAAGTGGACCTAGGTGAATCTGCAGCCACCCTGCACACCACAATTTGCTCATTCCCCTGGAGGCTGATCATAGAAATCTGGCGATAGAGAAGCAAAAAGGAGCAGGGAAATGGGAAGAAGTATGACAGTCCCTACTCAGGTTTTCATGAGCATCTGGTAGGCAGACAGGAGATCCCAAGATACCCAACAAAATCACCAAAGAGCAGTGAGATATTGTCTGAATTGCAAATTCTGATAAGAAAATGATATACAGTTATTTGCAAATAAATCACTTAATCTTTGGGTCTCACTTCAAAATCTTAGCGAGTTATTTCCCCTTCTTTGTGAGACCCTCCTTCTTCCTTATAAATGAAAAGTCTTGCAGCTCTAAAATTTAGACATTTTGTTTATTTACTGGGAGGAGAAAGGTTATGGATATGGATGTACAATGAAACTTTATTTACCAAGAGAATTTGTTCACACTAAATCTTTGAACCTACCTCCTGAAGTTTTCATTTAAAATTCACTGATGCACAACATTTTGTTTAATTTGCAATCCGCAATTCTTTCACTGATGATGAGTTTGTCCTAGCTGAGCCTGAATTCACAGTTTTCTTTTCCCTGCAGCCTGTTTGGGTGTCCAGTGGAGACATCTCTGCAGAATTCTGGTGAGAGCCAAAGGCAGATGGAACGGAATCCAGGTTTGGGAGGGCACAGGGGAATATTAGGATTCCTGCCTGGGTCAGAGTGCCAGGTGTTAGGCTTGGCACAAGCAAGTTTAGCATCAGTGCTGGGGACCTGAAGGGGCAGTGGTGGTGATGGGGATAGGGGTACTTCAAAATTAGTTAAGAGCAGTGACAGGGCTGAATGGGACGCATGGGCCAAGCTCTACTTCTCTTTCCTATAGAAGCACTCGGTATATTAACTAGTTAGTGCCAATCATATTAACAGGACCTGCTTTTCGCAGGTTTACTGTGCGTTTAAGGACTTGGGAGAGTGGTTCCTGATTCAGAAGGCTCGGTTTTTTCTAATTTTTCTCCAAAATGCAAAGCGATGCTCTAGGGCGTGTGCGTGTGATCAAAGTTGCACAGAGGCTCTGTTGACCTCATCACGCTGTCCCAGCCCGGGTGGTTCTCGGGGGCCGGCCCCCGCCCCCTTCCTGCCCTCCCTCCGCTCCCGGGCCCGCTGCGCGGGGCCGGTGATGTCAACCGAGGAGGAGCCGCCCGCCCCGCGACCCGCCCGGGCTAATTAGCATGTAGTGGCGCCGCGGGCCGCCTCCGCCGCGCCCGCCCGGCCCCCGGCCGCCCTCCCGTGGCTCCCACAACTTTTGAGGCGGGGAGCGCGCTCACAGCCTCACTCGGCTCACTTCCCCAGCCCGGAGCGGCAGCGGCCGCCCGCTTCCCTCGCACCCGCGCCGCCCCGCGCCCTCCCCGCGCGCCGGGCATGTGAGCGCGGGCGGGCGCCGCCACCATGGCCTCGCCGCGCGCCTCGCGGTGGCCGCCACCGCTCTTGCTGCTGTTGCTGCCGCTCCTGCTGCTGCTGCTGCCGCCGCCGGCGGCCCCCAGGACACGGGGCCAGCCTCCCTCTCCGGCCCGCCCAGCGCTCCTGTCCAGCGTGGAGCCGGCGCAGCCCCCTGACCGCGGCCCGGAGCGCGAGTTGCAGCCGCCGCCGCCGCCGCCCCAGAAGCGCCGCGAGCCCGCGCCCCTCGGCCCCAGCCACATTGCCCCCGTGCCGGGCGCCGCGACACGGCGGAGACGCTCCGGCTGGGCCCCCGGCATCGGGAGCGCGGGTGAGTGAGAGCTGGGGAGCCAGCGCCGAGCCGCCTTGGTTTGGGGGGCGCCCCGGGGCCGCATCCCTAACCCTAGGCCCCATGGCTCTGCTCGACCCTGGCCCGGGGCTCCGTTTGCCCGGCGCGTGTGGGACTCTTGGGACTCGGCTTGCGGGGAGTGGGGAAGAAAGCTTCCCCAGTGGCTGGACTGGGAGGTGTGACCATTCTCCCCCCAGCTTGGAAGAAAACTTCTCTCTCCCATGGGTACCCCAAATGCTTCTCACCCACCGTTAAACAACAACAACAACAACAAAACGAACAACAAAACCCCCAAATTGCCTCTCCCACCGCGCGGGTGGTTAACTTCAGGCCGTTCTCCCTCAATACTGTTCTTTTTCTCAATAGATGCAGAACTGGTCTCTGCAGGTACAGAGCCTGACTTTCCAGTATAAATAACGGATTTTTAAAGGGTTCTGACACCAAGGCTTTTGTAAAGGACAAAGAATGTAGTTTGAAACCAAGCGATCTATTGACTGAACTCTGAAAGAGAGGAACTTGGTGAAGGGTCCACAAACTTGAACCCCTGTAAGGCAAACGCTGGCTTTTTCCCTCTCCTTTTCTTTCTCAAGGAGCTAGTGCTCTATACACAGCCGCTGCCTGTCCTAGTCAGAGAGAGGGAACAGATTTCTTCTGGTTGCTCTTGTGTCTATCTTTTTTTTCTGATTTGGAAGAAAAATACCCAGGACTGGGTGGAATTCTAACCATAATGCCATTATGACCTTTAGGATGGCCTCTTTTCTGGTCTTAGTATCTCTGTCTTTGAAATGGAAGAAATGACCCAGGTTTCTCCTAACCTCCTGGTGATGATGTGACAAAATGAAAGTAAAAATAATGGAAAGTGCTTTGAACAAAGTCAGCAACGTGGTGGTGGTAGCCTTTGCCTTCCTGTGAGTGAGGAAGGTCGTGCAAGCAGGGACAGGCTAGATTGTTGCTATACTGGACCATTCATTTGGAGTTTAGGTGAAGGTTGAGAAGATTTCATCTGCCTGAATTTCAGTTCAGTTACTTTTCTCATATCTCACAACTTTCTAGTAAGTGAAATAGCTTGCTTCATCCAAGGGATGTTTGCTAGAATTAAATATGAAAAAGATTTTTTTGCCCCCCCCCCCCCATAAAACCTCAACTCCATATTTGACAGTTCTCTCATTGCAAACTGCCTTGTCTTTGTGAATCTGTCACTGGCCTGAGATTGGTAGACCTTCAGAAGACCTTAAGGAGACCCATCCTGGAGTGACTCTGACTTCAGATTACTAATAACTTTGTTTTGTTAGGTTTGGAGGGAGGAATCAAGAACATGAAAGAGAAAAATTTCTAGCTTTGTCACAGTAGAAAAGTAACTGAGGAACACTATGTGATTTTGAGAGGTTTTCTAGATAGACAGTGGAGTGTAAGGAGTTGAGGACATTTCAGAGGGGACACCCAGGAATGCAAGCAGGTGTCTCTGGCTGTATATATAGGCCTTCTTAGCTGAGAGGCCAATCTTATTAGGGAATAGCTGGGAGGGATGCTGACTTGTGGGGCCCTGGCTAGAGGAGGCTGGCACAGGAGTCTCCTTTCTCCTAAGACTGAGAATCTCCACAGGTCATAGTGACGTGGGTGTTACTGAGGGAAGGACTGTGGAGGCAACTGGGTTAGGGGGGAAATAAAGTAAGAATCAGGGCCCCAAGTGATCTGAACTTTCCTTATGGCTGTGGCTCTGTAACTTTCCTTGTTTGAATAATTTGGGGAGGTTTGAACTATTTCATGGAGGCTTCAGGTATGAAAGAGTTCCAGAAAGCAATTCAGGAGGAGTAGGAATAGTCTAAATCTTCTTACCTAAGGTTTCCTGGTGTCCCCACAAAATCACCCAAGGAGTGCTTGCCCTTCTGCTGGTTTAAGGCCTGATTTTGTGTGGGATGTTAGAAGGTGCGATTAAAAGAGATGATTTTGATTACCTGTTGAAAATTGCTAGAAGCCACCAATATGGCTGAAGATCTAGGAATGTCCTATGCTTATTTTCTGGTAGTGGCTCAAACATTGTCACTTAGGGAGAACAAAGAAGAAAACCAGCATTAGGTAAATTCAGTGAGTCCAGGTTTTCGAATAACCTCTGAGGAGTTGTCTGGCTTGTTTTGCTTGGCCACCATGTATCGTTAGGTACTGCCACTTATTCCACAAGGCAGCAAAGTCTCAAGGCTGAAAGGGCTTCCAGAGGTCCTGTAGCATTCACTGTGTCCTGTGCTGATATCTGCCTGCCCTCTCCTGCACCTTTGGTAGAGGGTCGCCCAGGCTCTATCTCCATGTTTCTGTATTTGGGGAGGTGAGTACTCCTGCTGGTAATTAGTCTTGAGTCTTACAAATGAGGTGGTTGTTAGGGAAACTGTCTGTAGCCTCTTCACACTGGGGAGGTGCTGGTGGTCAGTGCCTGGCTCTTACAGCCTTGAAGCTCTGGCTTCTAAATACACCCTTGTCAGCAGTGGGGACCAGGTCTTTCTTTCCTTCCTTTCTAGCCCTTCTCCTCCTTCTGGCAGAGTTCAAGGTTTCTCTGTTGAGTAATTACATTCCATATATGGTTGGGTTTCCTGTATTGGACTGTAAGTCCCTGGAGAGCCGCCCCCTGTTTGTGTAGCCATTGTTAAGCTTTTGCACCCACCTGTCACCCTGCTGGTTGTTCAGTTGCCATTTACTGCTGGTATTTCAGCTAGTGGTGAGAGGAGGAGGCTGAGACCTAGAGGTTTCCTTTTTCTGCATGGTTTCCTGCTACTCAGGGCTTCAGAGCGAGAGTTCTAAGCTGGGTACTAGGTTCATATGCCCTGATTTTTAGATCCATAGGCCATGTTTTATAATTGTGAGATCTGCAGATGGGCGGGGGCGGAAAGGCTGAAATCATAATGAAAATCTATGCAGAAGCAACGTACTTTCCCACCCAAATGGGAAAGGATGCTGAGTAGCTGAGCAGCCAGCCCAAGGAATAATAATCTTAGAAAAATGCGGTTCCCTAGAGTAAAGGAAGTGTTCTGAGCCCAGCCCCTTATGAGCTGTTAAATAGCTGTCGCCTGAATTGCTCTAACTTTGTGGGCCAACTTCGTCATTGAGCTTGGCTGCCTGGAGAACCATTACAAGGTGCAGTAAAGTCCTGGGTTGGGCAAGAGGCAGCCCTTCAAGAAGGGAAGGGAGAGTGGCTTTCCTCCAGGAATGCAGCCCTCTCCTAGCTGGGGCTGGGGGAGGTGACCCTGGGAAGCCTGCTTGCCTGCTTGCTTTGATGGAAGGTGGCCTAAATAGAAGGAAGGTTGTGGGGAGAGGGCTCTCCATGGGGTATGTGTACTTAAAAGCCACATCCTTTTAACCTTGCAAGTACCTGTTTATTGCTTCCCTCAGCATGTGTGCATATGCCCGAGCTGATATTTTCTGCCCAGGAGCTGACTGGTGTGGCCAGAGGGAGACAGGATGGTGCTCAATGCCAGCTGGATAGTTACTGCCTCCTAGTCCTGAAGAGCCAGGGCAGGAGCCTCTGCCCTCCTGGTGATCCCTCTGCTTTCCAGTGGCCCTGCCCAGCTGGCTGAGAAAGTGTCCTGGAGCTAACGTGTCCTTGTCCAGAGATGCTCAGAAAGACAGCAAAGAACAGATGGCAGATGCTGTTTGTTAGCTACTTTCTGACTTCTTCAGCAGCTTCCCTGTCCCCAGTGTCCTTTCTGTGTGAACAGAGGTTGCAGCTATAGTAAATGTCTCTTTCTTTGCAGAATCCTAGGGGGACAACAGGGAAGGAGACTAATTTGATCTCTCTTTCAAATCCTTTGCCTTTGAGCACCTATGTGTAGTTAGGTGCTTTTTCATTTCTTATCCCATTTCACCCTTAAAACAATCCTGCGAGGGTGGTTATTTCCCTTTTATAGTCATAGAAAATGAAGCCTGGCAACATTAGGTCACACAGAAAATGGAGGAGGCAGTATTGAAACTGATTTTGGCCAAACCCATTGGCTCTTTCCACAATATGTGAAATCTCAGTTTTCTCATCTCTAATATGGGATGACAGTTTTAGATCTAAAATTTTTCCAGCTCATCAGTCTTCTTCCTCCTTTCCTTAGTCCTTGCTCTTGCCATTTGTTAGAGATTAGAGATTAGGGACCATGATTGGGAAGGGATATCAGTGGTAATGGGGACAACCTGCAGAGGAGAAATTAAAAAAAAATTGTCTTTAATTGTCAAGAAAAGACTTAAAATCTTTTTTTTTTTTTTTAGTGTACTGGAGATTGAACCAGGGATGCTTTACTACTGAGCAATATTCCAGTCCTTTTAATTTTAATTTTAATTTTTTTTAGTCATACATGACAGCAGAATGTATTTTGACATATAATACATACATGGAATGTACATACATCAATCATATTGTCTATTCTATTCTGTCCAGCCCTTTTAATTTTGAAGCAAAGTCTCACTAAGTTGCCCAGGTGGGCCTTGAACTTTTGATCCTCTTGCCTCAGCCTCCCAAGTTGCTGGGGTTATAGATGTCCACCACTGTGTCAACACCTCAAGTCTTTATTAAAAGTGTATTTTACATAGAGATTGTGATTTATACTCTAATTCTCTACTAATCCATAGATTATTGGTGTCAGAAGTCACTCCATTAATTATCAACCAAACTAAGTTGAATTGTTGACTTTCTTGGTGGGTACTCTCCTGTGAAGCTGGAGAAGTGGCTGATATGTTGAGCCTGTTGCTAGTTATTATGAATGCCATTTACAGGGGGGAAAGGTTAAATGGTGCCCTGTTTAAATGCCATTTTAATGCCTATGCTCTTGTCTGCCCACTCGCTATTTCCTCCAGCATAGGCAGAAACAAAGATGTTTCTATCTTCTCTTTCCCTCTTTTATTGGAATGTGGCAGATGTCTCCATCTGTGTCCTGTTTGACTGATTTGTAAATCAGGAAATATTTACTGAGAACTTACTATGTGTGAAGAGCTGTGCCAGATAATAAGGAGGCACATCTAACTTGCCCCCAGGGAAACTTTTTTTGAAGCATGAACATCAAAGATGTAAAAAGTGAAGTAATGATGCATTAATAATTTGTAACTGAAGAAATACCTCAAGAAGATCATACAGACCACAGGAATGATGTGGCTAGAGAGAGCTGCAGCAGCAGGTAGAGGTGGAGACTGCGGGGGACTGGAGAGTCCAGGGAGACCATGGGGAAAGAAGGAGTTGATTTAGCTTTGGAAAATTGACAAATGTAGATATACAGAGAGGTGAAGGAGGTGACTGGCATCAGCAGAATCCCAAATGTTGAAAAGGTTGAGACTTTTTAAATGGAGGTGATAAACAACCAAGAAAGCTCAGGAAAGGACTTGGGTTGATGAATTGGGCTCCAGAGACCCCTGAAAAGGGGACTAGGGCCAATTATAGAAGGCTTAAGAGGCCTGTTTAAGGTGTTTGTTTTATCACACCCACATTGAGGAACCCATAATGGCCTTGGAGGGGGGAGCACTGTAGTTGCCTGTTCATTGTTCTTTTGTGCTTGGTGCTGGGGACTCACAGATGAACCACAGACAGGTCTGCCCTTGCACCAGCCCAATATCTATTGCACAGCAGGTGGGATGCTGGTGGGCAGTGTGTCCGTACTTTGGAAAGAAAAGACTGAAAACATGGCATGGACTGGAATTGGAGGGTTTGGGGCGGGGTGGAAATTGAAAGGGAGAGATGTGAGTGCCATTTCAAAGGGAAAGACAGGCAGACCTGGGGTGGAAGGCCACAGTGGTGGGGGAGAAACTGCCTTGCCATTAAGGAGCCTACTTGTTTTAGACTTTCCCTCACTGTCAAGACTGTTGCAGGTTTCAGTGGAAGAATTCTTCGAACCCTTGAGAATGTAGAACTGAACTTGGGAGAAGCCAGGGCCAGATTTGGCCTGGAGGGCATTTGGTGAAGCCACTGGGCAGAGGAAACTGGCCCTGGCTAGGTGAAGAACACCCCGTGTAGACCAAGGGCAGTGGGGAAGAAGAGGACCCAGCCCAGGTGCTGGCTCTGCATGGAGTTGCAGTGAGAGCCAGGTCAAAAATGAGTTCACGTGTTTTGGCTTAGATTTGGCCACACCTCCAGGTGCTGTCTGCCCAAATTAGAGGGAACAGGGAGATCTGGGAGGATGAGGCCTGAGAACAGCCATTGGATTTGATCCTGAGCTGTTTAGTGAGGACTGTCAAGAGGGTAGAAAGCAACCTGCCAGGAGTATGGTAAGCCTGGGAGACAGCAGATGTGGTCCTCCCTGTGGTAAATTTTGACAGTAAAGTGAAAAAGGAAATCAGAATCAGAATCCTTGATTCTCACTCCCTAAAACTATTGTTGGTGCTCAACTCTTCCCATGTCAGGAATGGTCAACACCATCCACCTGCTAACTTATACCAGATGCCTAGAAGTCACCCCTCCCACACTACACCATTCCTCACCTTTCCTACATTCTTGGTTTGTTTTAGGGGAGGGGGCAATTCTGGCTGATTCTGTTACTAAAATACATTGTGAATCTGTCCTCTTCATCTTTACAGCTCTTTTTCTGTTCTCTCACCCAATCTTGCTCTCTCTCTCTAATCAATGCTCACAGAAGCCAGAGTGATCTTCTTAAAATCTAATTCAGGTCACCTCATTCTCGGGCTTAAAACCCTCCCAAGAGCTTTGCATTGTACTTGGAATAAAATCCACCCCCACCCCCACCCCCGGCTTGTTGGAATTCAAGGTCCCTAGTGTCTGTCCCTATACCTCTCTGGCTCTTCTTGTTCATCTCCCTACTTGCTACCCACATTTGTGTGCATTTCAAACTCACTCTGTTTTGGAGATTTGGCACCAGGTGTCCCCCTGCCTATAGCAGAAAGAGCCTGAGGCAGGGGGAACAGTAAGAGTAGATGCTCTAAGGCAGGAACTGATCTTGCCTTGTCATGGGATTAGGAGGAAGGCAGGTCACAGTGGCTGGGTCACAAAGGGCCATGAGAAGTGTGGTAAGGAGGTCAGATTTTCTTGTAAATGCTCCGGAGGCTCTGGTAGTAAGATCCCTTAAGGAGCTAGAAGACCATCTGTTAAGTCTACAGAGGCTGTTAAAAATGGACACACTCCTTTTGCTTTGTATTTTAGCTCTGGGGTAGTGGAGCTACATGGTACTAGGCTGACTTTCCCATTATAAAGACGTTTTTGAAGAAAACTTACAGTTCAGATGACATGGTAGGCACACAAGAGGCTGTGTACCCAACTCCTGGGATTGTTGGGGGGGACATGAGAGAAGGGCTGATCTTGCTGGAGACCCTAAGTAACAGAAGCCCCTATCTCTCTGTGTGAGGCTCTCAACTGCTGGAGGTCAAGAGGTAGACATGATAAGTTGACAAGTTTCTCCTCAATGTCTGATAAATTGGAAGGTGAAGACCAAAGAGGAAGATGGATGAAGAAGTAGCCAAGAGAAAGCTCTTCAGGTGGCCATGCCAGTTCCATCCTTAGGACTGAAGCAGTCAGACTGCAGGAGAGAGACTACAAAATAATAAGCCTTTGAAAATCAATCAGACTTGGACCTCTGGTCAATGGGTATTTTCCCTCGGATCAGAACTATTGGGGGTTATTGATAGCATTTCAAAAGTGTTTGAAGGAGTCAAGAGCTTGGAAGGATCACTTGTCTTCATTTCCTGCATCATTCATCAGATTGGACTTTGAGTTTTTATATGCATCCCAAATAAATTTATCATTTTTTAGGAAATACAAGAGAATATTCTGTAGGCTGTTGAAAGCAAATTTTAGAAAGTGGTTTGAGCAATAACAGCATTATTGGAGTAACAGCATTATTGGTCTTAATGGGACCTCTTTGATGAGGATCACACTCACTTGAGTAGGTGAATTCTTGTGGTTTGTTAGGAATTATTTATAGTATAGTCATGCCTGGTGTAATGGAGTGATGCTATCAGTAGCCACCGACAGAGTTAGGAAAGAGAGATGCCAATGGAATCTTAAGAGCCCTGATGTGGGTCAGAGGTCTTTGGTCTTAACCCCTTCCTCTTTGAAGCTATGTAGCATGGGAAGCTGTCTAATGTCGCTAGGTCTTAATTTCCTTATGCTAAAAATGGGATAATAATGTCTGTCCTGCTTTTTTTGAGGAGGAGCCCTTATAGGCATCGCAAAGGATTTTAGTCAGAATATAGTGAACAGACTATGACCTTGGGCAAGTCCTTTCATCTCCATATATCTGGAAAATTGAGGTAATAGAACCAGTCCTGTTGGCTTCACAGTGTTGTAAGGACGAAATGAGTTAATCCACATGGACATGCTTTGTAAACATGTCCATGCTGTGTTAATCATTAATGCTCCCTGGGAACCCATCAGGCCTTATGATTACTCGAAGTGAGGAGGGGCTTCAGAGAGAAGGTGGACATGAAGGATGAGTAGAAAGCTGGAGAAGACGTAGAGAAAAGGAGGACATTTCTAGAAAATCTCAGTGGACTTTTTCCGTCCTCCTTCTCTTTGCCCTCTCACCTGTCTCACCTCCTTCTCTTTGCCATGACTGACTTCTTTCCATCTCTTCTCTCCCTCCGAGTGAGATATTGTCCACAGTTCTACCCTTGGCCTTCTACTTCACCTCTGTTCAGTGGACATTTTGGGGGGCATCTCTAATGAGCCATGGTCTCTTTTACAAGACACTTAGGAATGTGATCACATAAGCCAGAATTGTGAAACAAGATGAAATGACTCCAGAGGAAAAGCGTTTTCTCCAGGGAAGGCTTTTTGGAGGTGGTGGTGCCTGAGCAGGTCATGAGCAATCAATCAGATTTTGCCAGAAGGCCAAGGGGCAGGGAGCAGGACATTCTAGGCTGGAAGGATGGCAGGACAAAGGTGTGGAAGGAAGACGCAGGGCAGCTTCACCTGTTTTTTCTGAGTGGGTGATTTCCAGAATTTCTATCTTCCCTTCAGCAATCCATCTGTGCGCCTCAGCCACCTGCCAGGCACACGTGTTTATGGTGTGTCGCTTTAAACTGTCAGATTACAGTTATGGATGCAAACTCACTACCTTTACTCCTGCAAACCTGCCTTCCCTTTGCTTGTTCGTGGGCCCATTCAATTCCAATCCACTGCTCAAATCTCAATCCTCTTTGTCTCTTGCCTTTTCTTACATGTACAGTAGTCTCTGTTGACTGTTCCCTTCCTTCCCTTCTCCTGTCCTAACTCCCATTTCTCCAAATCCCACCAGAACACTGAACCCCATTGGATAGTGGGCTACGTAGGGTCTCAAGATGCAACACCTCCATCTGTGCCATGAAACCCCCATTTGGATTTTAGTATCCTTAACAAGGCGCCTTTGTAGCCCACCTGGAGAAATGGCACTGTCCTTTCTGGCTTTCACTTTTAGCACATGTGATTATTACTCTGATGTTCTCTGCCTTGGCTTTTTTCTTTCACTCTTTTTTTTTTCTATTTCTATATTTTTTTAAATTGGATTTTCTTTGGAGTGGGTGGGTCCAGTTTTATTATGTCCTATTTGACCTTGGGCAAATTATTTAACCTCACCTGTTTCTTTATCAGAAAAGCAGGGATAAGGAGACGACCTCATAGGGTTGTCATGAGGTTGAACTGAGACATCCCCGTGAAATGCTCAGTGCCTGGCATGGAGCAAATGCTGTATAGATTATTTTTTATATATCTATATCTAAAATGCCATTACTATTATGTATTATATTCCTGTTATTATCCTGCTTTGGCATATCTTTTTTTTTTCCTGCTTTCTGCTTTGTTTCTCTTTTCAGCTCCCTTCCATTCTTCTCCCTTTATTTTCCCTTTTTCTTAACTGGCTATGGTATGCAACTGATTTGTCTACATGTTGGTTATATTTGAATAGGAGTGTTAGGTTTCCTGATCTTAATTTTAAAAGCATATTAGCAAACTTTTCATTTCTCTCTTTAACTAGATTGTACTCATTCACTCCCTGCGGCTGGATCCCTGGAAGTCCCCATGGTGGACCCCACCCGAGGGAGAGCCAGTGCCCAAGCTTCCCTCCCTTCTCAGTCCAGGCCTCTGAGTCCTTTGTGTTGAGACATCTTTCCGCTGTGTCCATTTTTCAAAGTCGTAAAATGTTCCAGACAATTACTTTTCTGTGATTTCCTTTGAGTCCTGAGCCACTTCACAGAAGTCTGAAGAATAAATCAACTGCAGAACGTATACAAGTCAGCCGCCAGCGCTATGTAAATGTTTAAAGCCCGGGACAGGGCTCAGGCGGTTCCATCGCACACACACGCCCCAAACAGGCGGATTCTTCCTGCCCCTCCTCAGCGCACTTCTCTCCCCCTCTTCCTCCTCGGAACCAGGATGTTTTTCCTTGCCTTTTTATTGTTTCGCTAACCTGGCAGGTCTCCTTTGGTGGAGCCCCGCCACTGGCTTCCTCTCTGGGTGTGATTGAGCTTTACAGTGAGACGCAGGCTGAGAGGCCTGCACCCTGGAGCCTGCCTAGCCAGGCGGGGCACGGGCTGTGGCTTCAGCTTCTTTCTTGAAGCAGCCCTTTGTTGAGGAACCTCCTCAAGCTACTCTGTTAGGTGTTTATTTTTCAAAGGACCAGAGGGGAAGAAAGGAGGCAGTAAGATAGATGCCCCTAGAAATTAGGTGACCACCCCATTGCCAAAAGATTTTGTATTCTCTTGTTTAACTGAATGGAAATCTCCTGGCCTTCAACCCTGTGTCTTTTCTCAAGGCCTTTAAAACAAACAAAAAGCCCTATGGAATTATTTTTAAAGCAAAAATCTTGAGGTCACATGACAGACCTTCATCTCTCCCTCCTGCCTGTGTAGGCTGCAGCCCTCCCTAGTGCAGCCCTCCCGAGTGCCCCCCTCCTAAAGCCACATCAGGCTGGTTCTGTTTCTGGAAGGTTGAGCCCAGGCTCAGGGCTCCAGGCTAGCCTGTCCTGGGTCTCATTCAGCTCAGTCCTGCAGATCTGTTTCTCCCCAGGAGGAGAGGATGCTCTGCTGAACAAAAGTGACTTCCTCACAGGAGGGGAGGGTGGGTTGCCTTGTAAACCTTGCACTACTCATCTCTAGAGACTGTTGCAGGGAAAGCTATTTAAAAATTTGATCATTGGATCTCAAGTCCAAACACTTTGCAATGTGTATGATTTTTCTTAGGGCTGCTCCTTTTAGGGTAAAAACAGGGAAGGAAACGAAACTCCCCAAGAGCCTCGGACAGTCCAGATTGAGGGCTCAGTCTTTTGTTCACACAAACTCATTTGGCTCCTAAAAATCCTCCACCCCAAATCATTACATCCGCAGCACCATTTCAAAACACAGCCTAGAGTAGGCTGCCATCTTTCTGGAGAGATTACAGTCACCTTCCCCAGAAACCCCTGAGATTCCTGACTGCCTCAGAATATCTCACCCCTGGCCATCCAGCCTGAAATTCCCTCATTTGGAGAGATCCTGGGGGAAGGCCATGAGGACCCTATTGGGGAAGGACCCCCACTGTCTGGACCAGAGGCCAGGTAGCCCAGAAGGGAGGATGGGTTTCATGTACCTTGCAAACTCTGCCTCTCTGGGCCACTTCTCATACCCCAGAGGCATTCTAATTATTTATGGTTTATCTCCCTTGAAAGCAAAAGCTCTTTGAGGCAGGTTCATATCTTATTTGTCCTTGAAACCCTCACAGTGTCTTGCCTGTGATTGGTGCTCAGTATATTTTTATTGTGGCAAAATATACACAAATGGAAAATTTACCATTTTTAACCATTCCTACGTGTACAAAATTCCATGGCTCTGAGTACAGTAATAGTATTGTTAAAATCATCACCAGGGCTGGGGCTGTAGCTCAGTGGTAGAGTACCTGCCTTGCACGTTTGAGGCACTGGGTTCGATCCTCAGCACTATATTAAAAAAAAAAATCACCAATCATTCATTCCCAGAAATTCTTCATTATCCCAATAGAAACTCTTTTTTTAAAAAAAAAAATTTATTCTTTTGTTGTAGTTGGACACAATACCTTTATTTTACTCATTTATTTTTATGTGGTGCTGAGGATCGAACCCAGGGCCTCGCAAAGCGCTAGGTGAGCGCTCTACCACTGAGCCACAACCCTAGCCCCTAGAAACTATTTAAATAGTAAATCCCCATACCTCCCTGCTCTCACCCCTGGTAATCTCTGTTCTACTTTATCTCCCTATGAACTTCCTATTATAGGAACTTTATATAAGTGGAATCATACAATATTTGTCCTTTTGTGTCTAGCTTATTTAACTTAGGTTTTCAGGGTTTCCTCATGTTGCTGTATTAGAATTTCATTTATTTTCATTTCATATACCATTGTATGTATATACCACATTTTGTTGATCCATTCATCTACTGATGGATACTTGGGTTGCTTTCTTCTTTTGGCTATTAAGAATAATATTGTTGATAACATGAGTGTACAAGTATCTATTTGGGTCTCTGCTTTCAGTTATTTTTGATATATGCTCAGAAGTGAAATTGCTGGAGCAAATGGTAACTAAGTTTCTGAGAGACTGTTGTACTATTTTCCATGGGTACTGTACCATTTTACATTTCCACCAGCATTGTATAAGGATTTCAATTTCTCCACATCCCCACCAACCCTTCCTATTTTCCTTTTTGTTAGTAGCCATTCTAATGGGTGTGAAAGCAAATATTTTTTAAATTCATAAATGTCACTCACGGTGTTGCAGATTTGAAACTATTACTCCTCTTCTTTGCCTTAGTCCTGTCATCTGAGGGTTAGAATAGTTGGATGCTATGTTTTTCCTGAGGTGGTGGTCACCTTTGAGGGGCATAGAGGCA
This sequence comes from Marmota monax, assembly GCF_021218885.2. Classification (NCBI taxonomy): domain Eukaryota; kingdom Metazoa; phylum Chordata; class Mammalia; order Rodentia; family Sciuridae; genus Marmota; species Marmota monax. The sequence continues at coordinate 6,022,677 of NW_026693473.1, read as the reverse complement.
TTAAAGACAGCCCAGTCAACTCTGACCAGAATGAATGGTGTAAAGCAGCATGGGTGCTAGCTAGTGAAGCTTGACTCATGCTGTGAATTAGTTTAGTAAGAGCTGACTGTGCTTCTCTCTTCTTGGCCCTCACTGGTTTTCATCTGAGTGTGGTTAATTGAGGACACTGGAATTAAAGAGCTGGGCTTCAGTCTGCTCTGTCACCTAGTTTCTGGGTTAACCTCTGTAGGTGACTTAAATGCTAAAGCCTCAGTCTTTTCTTCCATAAAAGAGGACAAGAATTACCCTCAAGACTGCCACTTAGACTGTCAGGATCTAAAAGGATATTTAGACCTCCTAAATTATCCTGTAAAAAGTGCTTTGCAGATTGGAAAATGTGTGGGATTATTAATTGGATCTCTGAGAATAGAAGCATAATTTCACTCTCTGGGAAGTCTCTGTGAACAACGTTCCATTTCTCTTCAGTCTGCACCACACATCATATTCAAAGGAACCAAATAGAGGGGGCTAAAATTCTCTCTCCACCTTTTAAAGACTTTTCCCCCTCCCTGGGTGAGCAACTGAATTTCAGAAAAATCTTTAAAAATTACAGAGAAACTCATTTTCATAGGTTTGACCATCTGTTGCTGGAATACACAACAGTGTAGGAACAGGGCACCAACCCCACAGTTCTAAGAGGGGGTTTCCAAGTTCAGGATCCCAGAACATCTCCAAGGGGAGGCAGGAATGGGGAATTCCATGACTAGAGATGAGTGAGTACTGTACTGTCCCAGACCTCTCCTCATGAACCTTCACCCAAGCACTGTGACCTTCACCTTTCATTGACCTAGCAACACACTGGAAAGGCCTAGGAAGTTTCCCTGGCTTCTCCACGGCCTTTCTGTAGGCATGTTGTCCATGGAGTCCACTGCTGCCTTTCAGCATTCATTGGCTTCCTCTTTGCTGGCCTCTACATTTTATATATATATATATATTTTTTTTTAGTTGTAGGCGGACACAATATCTTTATTTCATTTTTATGGGGGGCTGAGGATCAACCCCAGTGCCTCACGTGTGCTAGGCGAGCACTCTACCACTGACCCACAGCACCAGCCCTGGCCTCTACTTTTAATTTCATCCTGTTCTCTCCTTGTTATTTGTATCCCTGCCTGTCACTGGCTCTGCCTCTTCCTCCAGATTCAAATTTTCCCTTCAGTCAGCCCTTGATCCTCGACTTTCCTGTCATATGCCATCTCTTGCTCTTTATCTTTAACTGTCTACTGGACGTTTTCACTTCGAAGTTGTAATATCACCCCAACCTTCACAGTTTGGTTGACAAAGACTTTTCTTGTTTCCATCAAACTTGTTCTCCATTCTGGCTCTGCTCTCCCTTTATTATCATTCTTTTCAGTATGTATAAAAATCACCTCTGAAAAGCTCATTTAGAAATCCTCTTGCTCAGTCTTCCAGCTAATAATGTGCAGCTGTTGCCAAACCAAGTCTGCCTGATTCCAAAGCCCATGTGATAGGCACTATTTCATTCCTCTGAGGGAGAAGCAAGGTCAGTGTAGTTGTGTTGAAGGCTGAAGTTTGCAGGCCAGTGGGACTTTCTTTGCTTTGGCTCTACTGGCCGATGCCTTGAAGCCTCATGAATAAGCTGGAGTGGGATGGGGCAAGACTTAAGTTCAGATCGTGTCTCTGCTGCTCAAGAGTGTGTGACCTGGAATGTGACCTGGAACAGTCACTTAATCTTTCTGGCCCTCAGTTTCCCCATGTGCTGTATAAGGATAATAATATCCACTTGACAGGGCTGTCATAAGCATTAAATGAGACAATGCATATGGAAACATTTGGTAAGCACTGAATAGATGTTAGTGAAATCTGAATTCAAATGGAGGGACATGAAAATAAAGGGCTTGTTCTTCAACTCTGTGCCTCAGGAACACAAGCGTGTAGCTGGCTGCACTTGACATCTGGCCCTCTGCAGCGCTTGATGGTGAGGGGTGGGGGCAGGGTAGGCCCTCTGGGAGGAAATTGCCTCTTCAGATGACAGGGCACACTCCCTGTACACTCCCCCTGCACTGCTCAGAAACAATGCAAGCTGAAAATCCCCCAATCACTGGGGGGTGGCGGTGGAGTTGACTGTAGCAGCTGCTAATTAGGAAATCCTATTCCCGGCTATGCTAGCATCCCTGATGATGCTGGTTCACAAACAGATGTTTGGGAACATTAAGACACTACAGAAGTGGAAGTTGTCAACTTGAGGGGAAAAAAGCCAGGCAAAGCAACGAAACTTGTTAATAACCTCCATTCATGGTACAAGGGAAAGTTATGGCCTCGGTGCAGAAGGAAAGATGGTATTTCCAGCATCCCAGCTCCAGTGTGTAGTTAGTTGCTGTGGCTCAATTGCAGTGGTCTGTGACTGGGGTTTGAATTATCAGCTCTGACCACCTGGGGAGCTGGCCTGGGTGAGGTGAGCAGTGCCATCCTCCTTTGAGTCTCCAGGATGCTGCCTGCATCAAAGGATTCTCCAAGAGTGTCTGATAGGACACAGCCTCTTCCTGTTACCCTGTAGCTGGCCTAGACTCTGCAGCTTGAGGCATCCCTCCTTTCTTGTATCTCTAGGGCCGTCTCTCTTTTCCACCCAGGGCAAGAGCAGTCTCCCTGATCCCTTTCCATGCCTAGGATAGGTCTCTGTAGAGTCCTCTCCAGTTTACTCCAAATTACTGTCCTACTCAGGGTTTACACAGATGCTGAATAGGAGCCATGCCACAGCAAAACTCATCCACAGTAGAACCAAAATGACTCAGAGCTTGAAAAGGATTAGTCCTTAGACTTTACTAAATATTTAGCATTTACCCATCATTCCTCCTGAGATACATGGAACAGTGTAAAAGGGCTTGGATGCTCAAACGAGCAGGAACTCAAGTGGCAGTGGGGGTGGGCTGGGGTGCTGCCTGCCCCAGCCTGTGTGTTAATCCCTTTTCTAAGCTAGAATTTATAGGCAATAAAAGAAATAGAGGAGCATCCAGTGGGCTATGGTTTACTATTCTCTTGGAACCCACAGCTAGTGACACCAGGAACTTATTATGTTGGAGGTAGTTTTGGCCTTACCCTGTGCTCCCAAATTCACCCAGTTTTTCTTAAGATGGGTGTCATGGAGCAGAACTCGAACAGGCACAAGCTGTTCCAGCAGCCACTCAGCCAGCCTCAGTCCTTTAATCAAAGTAGACTCCCAACTTTCAAGAGGGACTGTGGGCAATACAGGGGGTTTCAGCTCTGGTATCATCTCTGACCAGCTGCCTGGAGAAAGATGGGGAGACAGAGCCATGACTGATTAGCAGTTCTGGCCACAGTCGTCCTGCGACTATGTGTTGAAGGCTGATAACCCGAAATCGATTCAGTAGCTATAACGTATGTAGTACTCACTGTATCAGGGGTTGTTGTAAGCTCTGACACAAATATACTCTATTATCTTCATAACAGGCCAGTGAAATAGGTAATGTTATTATCTACTTCTTTCAAATAAGAGGCCAAGGCATAAACAATTCTGTTTCTCACCTAAGATCATAGGACATGTAAGTGGTGGAGCTAGAAGTCTAACCCAGGTGGTCTGACTTTCATCACAGTCTGTGCATTATCCACTGACTCTTCAACTGAATTTCTGTATCCAGAACCCAAAGCTGAAAGCAGGTTGATTTCCTTCACATGGAAAACATTGATTCACAAGGTATGGGTAAAAACAAGCAACGTTTAAATTTTGCCTTTTTTGTTCCTGAGGAAAGAAGGGCATAGATCCCTTGATAAAGAGGGACACCAAACTTAATAGTTTTTCACCAATCCAGGCAGCTGTGGTACCGACTAAGAAGAAGAGGGTAGAAGTAGAATCATGAGCTAGCAGGTCTCTGAGGTCAGTGGGCCCTAGTAATGGTGCTACTGACAAAGGGTGTATCTTGCCTCTAACTGCTTAGAGATAGGGAGATGGTCATTGGCCAGCTCTCTTTGATAAGGCCACCAGTAATGGCCACAGCTGGTACTGGCAGTAGTCAGGCATCAAAGGGCCCAGAGGCCCAGGCACAAGTAAACTCATCAGTCTTTCTGCTGTACAGTTAAAAACCACTCACATGATTATACTTCAAAATGTCACTGGAGTCCCAACCTACACACATCATTATTTTCATGTTTCACGAGCCAACTTTAAGGTATATAAACTTCACCTACTTAGGGGGAAGTCTGGAAACCAACGAAAGCCCATTTCAAAGTGACTTCTCTAGGTCTCCAGACTTGGAGTCATTTTACCAAGCTACAGCCATTTTTTCCCCACTTTGGTGATGGTGGTGCTGGGAATTGAACACAAGGCTTCATGCAGGCCCTCTATCAGTGAGCCAAATCCCTAGCACTTTTCTCTTTTTAAAAATTTATATTGAGACAAGGTCTCACTATGTTGCCCAGACTGACTTCAAACCTGCAACTCTCCTGCCTCAGCCTTCCAAGTTGCTGGGATTATAAGTGTGAGCCACCATGCCCAGGTCAGGAAACACAATTTAAATTAGATATATATTTAATAAAATGAGATCAAATGGTATGTACTGTTTTGTAATTTATGCTGACACTTAACAATTTGGGGTAAACATAATACATAACTAAAATTGTATCAATGGCATTTTTGTCAGTCCTTTACAATTTTTTGTCTCATACTTAAGTTAACTGACTCCCTATTGCAGAAATTTAGGTTGCTTTCAATTTTCATTATAAAAAAAACTGTGATAAACTTTCTTGTACCTAACACTTTTTGAACTTCCTTAACTATTTCCTTAGAATTTATTTCCAGAAATGGAAACCTGGATCAAAATATATGCCTATTTTTAAGATTTTTGAAATAGATTCAAAATTTATCATCAGAAAGACTGTCAATTTCATTATTATTAACATTGTATGAAACTGTTCATTTTCTGAACCTGCAATGACGTTAGATACTATTTTTAACTTTTTATCAATTTGATAGGCAGAAATAAATAAAACTTCAAAAGGATCTTTTCTCATTTTGGGTTGTACTTCCTTGCTTTTAAACACTACTTTCATGTCTTTCTTTATTTCTCTTTGTGAATTGTACCTTCATGTTCTTTGTCTATGAGATGTACACGTTAGGGATTTCAAAAAGTTAACCTTTTAGCTGGCACTACAGACATTTATGCTGTTCAACTTTAAAATTTTTTAGTTTTTATTTTTATCAAACTTACACATATAGTTTAAAGATCAAGCAGATTTTATAAGGCTATTATAAAAGCCCTGATCACTCTACCATCATAATTTTCTGCTCTCCATAATCAACCAATTTCAGCCTTTTTAATTGCTTCTTTTAGTAGTTTTCTCCATATCACTAAGTAACATGCTTATTTATTGATTTTTTTTTGTATTGTTTTGGGCAATATTCATTGATTTCTTTCAATGGATGTTTCATGTCATTCCAGGCTCTATCAGTTTAGAAGAGCTTCTATCCTTTAGGGTCAGTTTGAGTAATTTAAATGCATTTTCACACAGCTCAAAATTATCCTTCTACAGCACAGACCTCTTACAGACTCTTGTTATCCAGGATTTGTTTCATTTTGTTTTATTAATTCCACTAATGAGAAATTATAATTTTTCATGAATTCCATGTTTCTTTAGATGGATGCATTGAGTTGGCATTTTCTTTGCTCATTATGTCTTCTTGTATCTGATATCTGTCATCTACAATTGTTTTTCTTCTATTTGAAATTAGTCCTCTATAATTTCCTTTAGTGAGTGTAGTTGATAAACTCAGTTTTGACTGGACATTTTCTTGCTTGATAATTTCAAGATATTTTTGGAAAGGTAGTTTCTCTGAGTATACAATTCTAGTTTCTTCTCTTTCTTAGCATATTGAAAATATTTATCTACTATCTTTTGGTTTTCCATTATTGCAGTTGAAAAACCATCTGTAAGCCTAATTGCTATCTTCTATAGATAATCTTCCATATTTTTCTTTTGGTTGCTGGCTGTGTTTGTGTGTGTGTGTGTGTGTGTGTGTATGTATGTATGTGTAGGCACGTGTGCATTTATTTATTCTCTTAAGATTTTGTTGGACTTCCTTAATTTCAGGATTTATGCTTTCAGCTACTGTCTTTTTGAATATTTCCACTTCTGCTTTCCTTCTCTTCTCCTAGACCTCAAGGTAGACCCATGTTGGACTTTCTCACTCTTCCTTCCTCGTCTATTAACCTTTTGTTCATATTTTCTTTTTATCTCATTCTTGGCATTATCTACCTTCTAATTCTTTCTTCAGCTATATCTAGTCTATTGTTGAATTTAATTTCAATTATATTATTCATTTCTAGAATTTTAATTAAGGCTTATTTCAAATATCCTTGGCATTATTTATGGCATCTTTTTCTTTGTTCTGAATTAGAAGTCTTTGCTTGCCTACTTTGCTGACTTCTGCTCATGGATGCCTTATTTTCTTGTATATTTTATGATTTTTGATGCAATCTCTTATTCATTGGATTTTTATTGGTAGTGGGCTGGGGCTGTAGCTCAGCAGCAGAGTGCATGCCTGGCACATGTGAGGCCCTGGGTTCGATTCTCAGCTCCACATAAAAGTAAATAAATAAAATGAAGGTATTGTGTCCATCTATAACTAAAAAATATTTTTTTAAAAAAAGATTTTATTGGTAGAAATTGGTTAGAAGATATGCTTTCTAGAGAATATTAACATTTGTTTCTGCCAGGTACTTGGAGGCACTATCAGGATCACTCCCTATCTCTCTATTATTTATAGTATGAATGTAGCCAGGTAGGCACATTTGAGATATAATTTACATACTATAAATTCTTATTTTTTAGAGTATAGTTTAGTGGTTTTCAGTATATTCACAAGGTTTAAGACCACTTTTAAGTACATCCTCAACTCTAGGTTCAGACTACACAGGTAATGTAAATTTGTGCTGCACACCCACATGAGGGCTAGCTTTATGGTTACAAATTCTTGATGAGATGAAGTTTTTCTTTCACCTACAACCAGGATTAAGGGCCAGGTTTCCTTTTTGTCCCTACTTCATGGCAGGTTTGTTTCTATTTGCCCTACACCCCAGGGATAGTTGTTTGGAGTCCCAGCTCTCTCACAGTGGTTTTCTTTTAGATTCCCTCCTAGAGAGTGAGTCTCTAACCTTCTGCATCCCTGAAGCCATCAGAACAAAAGTTCAGGGTCACAAATGTTGAACAGGTACCAATTTCCGTCTTCATTCTCCTCTCTGTATTCCTAATTTTGGTTCATTTGGGATCTCAGAAGATTTGATTCTTAACTTACCAACTCAGCAATACATTTAGACATATTTTTAAAAACTATTTTATTTAGCATCTTAGTTGTTGATAGTGGCAGGATTATTGAGGATACTGCAGGAATATGGTCTGCCTTTTAGTTTTGTTTATAGTGTATGTTTTTTCTTTCTTACATTAAAAAAAATGTACATGTAATGGTGGGAATCAAATCCAGTGCTTCTTACGTGATAGGCAAGTGTTCTACCACCGAGCTACACCCTCAGCCTCTTTCTTACATCCTTAGTCTACTCCTGCAGAGAGAGCATGGTTTATTGTGAGCCATGTCCTGTCTGTGTGTGGCTATTCTTTTCTTCTTGGAAACTGAAGTGGAATTCCTTGAGCTGACCGGGGTCTAGGACTTTTACTTTTGTTCTCTGAAGGGGACATAGCTGCTTCCTCTAAGGCCAGCCACACCCCCCAGTGGCGATGTCTCACATTTGTTTTAAGTCTATACTAAAGCTAAATTCATTTCCTTTCCTTTGCTTCTGGCTTGCCAGCTTTGGGCATGAATCTGAGTCCCTTCTGCCTCCCCACAATCACTTTTTCCTGGCTTCCTTTGAGGATAATTTTTCCACTGCTCCCAATTAACCAAGAGGATAGAGAAAGCTTCCTTAAACCATTTCACCTCCTCTGGAGAAGCCAGCTTGCCTTTGTAGTTCAGATAGGAACTCCTGAAAGGGAGGATATATGGGTCACTGCTGTCCACTGCCCAAGTTCAATTTATGGACTTGGTGGCTGCCCCTGGAAATACCACTCTAAATCCCATTTTTAGCCAAGTATGGGCCTTGCCTGTCTGGGGCTGGGCCCCAAAGGAGCTCAGCTGCCTGAGCAACTTCCCTCCCCCTCCAGGAAGCCTCTGCTAATTATCACCTCCAGAAAACAGAATAGGAGGCGTAAAACCAGTAATTCTTAAGGGATTTGGGAAGGAAAGAATTCCCTTAGGAAACTGTCAGAATCTCTTCTGGAAGTTTTTGTGATCACCATTCACCCAATCCCAAATAAGTGAGCCACTGCTTCTGGTAATGTTGATCTGGAACTGCACTGTTTAATAAGGTAACTAATAGTCAGCCATGTGGTTGTCAAGAGCTCAATGTGTCTAGTAAAAAACTCAATGAATTTTAGTTTTAATGCTTAAAAATATATAATATCTTGATAGTTCTTGTATCAATTACATGTTGAAATGATAGTATTTTGGATATGTTGAATGAAATACAAATATTAAAATTAATTTCACTTTCATTATTTTAAAAGTGTGGCTATATTAAAGTTACTTATGTGGATTGTGTTTGTTGTTCTCTTTATCTTTGGGCAGCGCTAAACTAAAAGGTAACTTTCTTATTTTTTGTGTGTTTGTGCATGCACCACATGATATTTAGATACAAACTAGTTCTGCCTGCCTGCAGCCTCTGCTTGTCAGATGGTTTGACATTGCTGCCTCACTCATAGAGATGGAAGTGACTTCATTTATCCTTGCAGAGATTTTTCAACAGTCCCCAACTGCCCTCCATCTTAAGCAGAAAGAGAAATATTTCTAAATGAGGAAAATAAAAATGAGATTTTCAAGGAGCCATGTTGTCAGCAATAACCTCAAATGGTCTATACATGCTCTCTTTTCTGAAGGTTCACTTTTCTTTACAGAAACAAGCATGTTCTCACTGATGCATTTTCTTATTGTTGCAGCTGCTGAAAGTAACCACTGGCCAGAAAGTAAGACTGAACCCCACATAGAAAATACCGTCTTTTATCAGAATCAAGAGGACTTTTCAACGGTGGACTCCAAAGAGGGCATGATGGTTCAGACCTCCAGAATGAGCCATGCATTTTCAGAAGCTCCAGAAAATCGTACTTTCCTAGTTGAAATGGCAACTGCTGAAGGAAGGAATGAGTCTTCAAGTAGAACAAACTTCACTCAAATTTCACCTGAAATTGCAACAACTCTTACATCCCAGGGCAGCACCTTAAGTGAGTTTGTACTGAGGGTGCTCATTTCATTTATGTATGTCCAGTGCTGGAAAATAAAAATCTCTGCTACTGCCTTCTTCCTCATCTTGAGCAACTGTGTCCATCCAGGGGTCCTGGGCTGGAGTGGATCAGACCTGTGACTTAAGCCCCTGGCTGTGGCTTGCTTGTAATACAGACCAGAGAAGGGTGCAGATTTGCTAAGTAATCTGGCCCATTCTGTGGTATCTACATTCCAGTCAGCCTGAATTCAAACCATGTCCCTCCTCCATAGATTCTGCCACACAATACCAATCTCAAGGGCACAGATCTAGTGGGATGTGTGGCCAGGGAAGACTATATTTGTTTATGTTTGTTGTGTTGGTGTGGTTTTGTTTGTGTTCATGTGGTTCAAATCTCTGTTCTTGGTCCAGTCAGCATAGCTTGGAGGTTTGCTATTTTTAGGAAAGGCTCTCAAAGGGGGCTAGGGCTTCACACATCAGACTTAATTGAGGAAGAGAAGTCAAAATAGCAATGTTTAGGTACTACTAGATACCAACATAACTATTTTTAAATCCTTATGAAAGCAGGTTATTCCTATTTTTGGAATTTAGAAACAAACTCAGAGAAGTTATTAGCCCAATGTTTGAAGGTCAAACAGTTGACGGGGTTCAAAGCTAGAATTTGAGCCTATGTAGCTGAGTGAGGTGAGAAGGTTGACTAAGGAGTGGCTCAGACCTGTGACTTAATGGCTCAATGTGATTGAAGGTACAGAAGAGACAAAGACAGAGGTGGCCTCTTTGTGGGGCGGTAGGACCAGCACCCTCCCTGTGGGAAGCATGAGCACAGAGCAGCTAGTGGGACAGTTGTGTGAATGGGGCAGGGACAATCATGGAGGACTTTGCAAACCAGACAATTTATACTTGGTGTGGTGAGAAGTCACTGAAGAGTTTTGCACAATGGAGTGATACTCGTAAAGCAGATTTGGGGAAGATTCATCTGGCAGCCAGGTACAAGATGTCTGGTATGGACGTGAGAGGGTAGGGGGGAATCTAGAGTGGGGGGAACCACCCAAGTAGACACAAATCCAGGTGTTGACCTTGTGGCCACAGAGATGAAGAGAAAGGGCTTGGTGAAGACTCAGCAAAAGGAAGTTGATAGTTAGTGAGGTACTGAAAATAGAGGATAAAGCCAGCAAAGGTCACTCTGTGGTTTCATGACCTAGTGACAAGAGGTCTGACTGCGGACATTCGGTTTTTAAAAGAAAAACGTATGGGGCTGGGGATGTGGCTCAAGCGGTAGCGCGCTCGCCTGGCATGCGTGCGGCCTGGGTTTGATCCTCAGCACCACATACAGACAAAGATGTTGTGTCCGCCAAATACTAAAAAATAAGTATTAAAATTCTCTCTCTCTCTCCCTCTCTCTCCCCTCTCTCTCACTCTTTAAAAAGAAAAAAAGAAAAACGTATGAAGGGAGTTTGTGTCCCATGCATGAATGGTGGCTACAGAGCTTAGAAACTGTACATGAAACTGCCTGGTTTTGTTGGTCATCCAAATATTGGGAACTCATGTTTATGTTGAATTCAAGCCAATTCTGGGACCAACTTTGTGGAATGTGGGTGATGAATAATGATGATCTGACACTGGTCTCGTAGGTCCATATCATCTGTTACTTAGCTTCAATCTGTCCCTTTACTCGTAATTTTATCCAAAAATGTAAACTCTCTGTCTTGATTTGTGGTCTCCCTTTCAAGAATTCATTTTACATAGAATGAAAAATTGTTCTTGATTTCTTCACATCTATATATTTTGTAGAACTCAGAGTTGAGCCCATTAAAAGATTATGAAGACATTTGGAAGTCTGCTGGTGGAATTTTAATTGTTGCCCTCTGCTTTCAGGCTTGGAATGGCTTCAGCTTCCATCCAGCAGTTCAGGGTCAGAAGGAAGAACAGCCCCTTCTCAAACAGAGAGTGGAACACCCCAGGTCTCCCTGGAGAAGGGGACGGGGATGCCAGAAGAAGCATCTGTGCACACCCAAATGGCTGGCACTTCAGATTCAAGCTGGTCTTCCTTTGCTGCTTTGGAGCCAGGAGAACCCATTATGCTGTCGAGGAAAAGAAATTCCTTAGGATCAGAGCACTCCGTACTGCATTCCTCCAAGACAACTGCTTACCCTCCTTCTTCAGACCATTCTTCATGTGAGTTCCCAGCTCACCTCTCCAGTCATTCAAAATAGCCACAAGTAAATGTGTATAACTAGCTAGCTAAATACCTAAACAGGATCTAAGGGGGAAATAAGCAAAAACCAAAAACGAACAAGCAAGCAAAAACAAGAAAAATTTTAAAAACATTCCTTTAGGGCTGGGGATGTGGCTCAAGCGGTAGCGCGCTCGCCTGGCATGCGTGCCGCCCGGGTTCGATCCTCAGCACCCATATAAACAAAGATGTTGTGTCCGCCAATAACTAAAAAATAAATATTAAAATTCTCTCTCTCTCTCTCTCTCTCTCTCTCTCTCTTTAAAAAAAATTCCTTTAGTGCTAAGTATTTGGGGTAGAAGTATAATCTACAGAGCTTATTTCAGTATGTTTAAAATATGTTTTCTTTAACTATACAAGAAAAAAATAATAGTTGGTCTGATGGGTGTGATGGGCCTTCTCTCCACCAACCCATGCTTCCTCCATCCCTCTCCCCTACACACACACACTCCCCCGCCCCTCACACACACACACACACTCCCCCCCCCCACATATGCACACACATACACACACAAACAAACAAACAAAAACCAAAGGCTTAAGTGTTACTAGTGTGTATTCTTATACATGCCAGGATGCTTGTAAGAAATGGTGAGCACCATACCACCTGATTAGGAATTAGTTTTATTTCTTCAAGATTGCAAAAGCATTTCTTTAGTTGTCAAAGAAAACATGGGTATATGTTTTTTCTAGGCTTCATTTTGGGGAAAAAAAATGCATTGGAGGTGTTTGCAGGGCATGATATTAGTCACTACAGCTGTGGAGTACTCCTCTCTGCCATTCCACTTCCTACTCATCAGTTGAGTCTCAGCTCAAGAATTCCATTTCCATGAGCCTTTCTACACCTTCTGGTCCTTTGTGCTATACACCTTGTCATACCAGGTCATCCAAAGCCTACCCACTCAGAGACTGTAGTCCTCTTGGGAACACATGCCACTTCTATTACTTCTCCTAGGGTCCCTGCAGACCAAGAACAAGGTACAATTGAAAAGAAATATTAATACGTGCCCAAATACCCTCACAGGGCACATGCTGCCATGAGAATGCTGGAAAATGCCCTTTCTCTCTTCTCAGGTGTTAGTTGGGGTCAGTGTCTACTGCTTGTTTTCATACTTAGGCAATAGGGAGCAGAACAGAGAGGGTCAGGAAACTTCTTGGGAAATTGAGGTTAGGTTGCTTCGGAAAATGCTGTTTTAAAATTCTTGTGTCAGAGATTTTTAGAGTGCTTTGTAAGACTAGAAGTTTGGGTTTATGTCATCAAAGCAAAAACTGAACCCAGAGGTCCTTTTTGTAATGCCTATTTAAAGCAGCCAGTTCCTCTTCCACATACTTTGTAGACAGTTTCCTGCTGACTGGGTTTGGATATAATTTATGATTCATGTTTTAGGAGATTGCTTTTTAAGATTATTCATAAACATTGGTTGGATAGGATAAAAGCTATGATTCTTTGCAGATTCAAAGTTCTGAAGTTCAGTGATTTATAACCAACTTTACCAAACAGTGGAAAGGAAGCATTTCCTAGGAAGCTCCACTTTGATTTTAGTCAGGGTCATTTAATATTTATAATTTAAATTTAACCCAGTATGTGGTTTATTTGAAAATCAGCCCATGTTTCTAACTTTACTGGATACAACTATCTATTCACCTATATTTTTCAACACTTAAAAAAAATATTGCCCTCAAATTCTTTGAGCAATTGTCCTTTTAGAATCTTAGCATTCTAATATTAGGAGATTTCTATCACATCTTTCATATTCGAGCCTTCTACTGAGAATTTCTCTTACTTGGTGAATTAGGTATTCTGCTCTAGGTAAAGTCAGACCACCCTCTTAGATAATGGAGAGGGCTTTTTTGAAGAAGACACATGGAACAGAATCTGAAGTCCAAGGAGAAACAAAGTTCTGCTTTACTTTTTAAAAAATTTTTTATATTTTTAGTTGTAGATGGACACACACCTTTATTTATTTGTTTATTTGTTTGTTTGTTTATTTAATGCAGTGCTGATAATTGAACCCAGGGCCTCACACATGCAAGGCAAGTGCTCAACCACTGAGCCACAACCCCAGCCCAAGTTCTACTTTATTTTTAAAGCTGGGCTGGCACCTGTCAATCCACCAAACAGAGCTCTATATACCTCTTACCTACCCTGAGGGGAAATATTGGCTTTTATTCTCCCTTTACTTTCCCATGATAAAGTTGATGTAAGTACTTGGGAGAGCCATCAGGACCTGCCAAGGCAGACCTGGAATTGGCCTGGCCCAGCTGGGCTAGCTCTGTAGAACAACAGAAGTGAAGGGGTGCAGTAGAGACTTGAGCCTTTTTTAGGATTTTTTTTTAAGTTATAGATGGACACAATATTTTTATTTTATTTGTTTATTTTTATACGGTGCTGAGGATCGAACCCAATGCCTCACATGGTGGTGGCAAGCATTCCACCACTGAGTCACAACCCCAGCGCAAGGCTTGAGCCTTTTGGCACTTGTCCACTGCATCCTCTGGTAAATGTCCATTCCATCCTCTGGTAAAAGCGACCCATAGAAAAGCCTGGCACTTAGACTAGTCAGATTAGTGACACTCTTCACAAGATGGACATGAAGATGGCGAGCTAGGAGCCTGGCACAGGGAGGATGGGGTTCCTCTTTGAAAACATCAGACCAGATGATCTGAAAGATCCTTTCAAGTTTCACCATCTGAGAGTCCACACTACTGATCCACCTAGAAACATGTGCAGCCTAGCCTTTTCCCAGGCTGGGATAGCCAGGATTTATCTGCTTCTGGAAATAAACTGTATGCCTTACATCACTAAAGCAGGCAGCAGAATCAGACTTTTTAAACAGATCAGAAACCATTTAAAATTATTTTTTGTGTTGCTTTATACTTTTCTGTATTTTCCATATCGATCATGTACTATTTGATCATTGGAGGAAAAGTATACAAAGCAACAAAGGGGAAAAATTTCTTTGGAAGGCAGGAAGAAATATGTGTATGTTGAACTGTGTGAGAATGGCTACAATTGAGGACTAAATTTAGTCTGAGCTTCCTGGAAACCAGGGCACAAAAGGAAGCTGGGTGGGGCATGCGATTGTTGTCAGATAAAGTAAGCATACAATTTAATCCATAGGCATAAGTGTTTGGGGGGTTGTAATTCTAAGAGGAATATTTACAAGGAATTGAGAATCATAATGGAAAATGCCTTCAATTGCAGTTTTGTGGAAATTGTGCTAATGTTCTTTAAAAGGTGATATTTTATATAGATTCTCAATAGGAGTGGAAAGTATTACAATGGATCTCAACTTATGAAAGTATTTCTGTGGGTAGCTGAGATGATGTGGTCCAGGTAAATTGCATTGTGGTGATTTCACTTTGTAAAGGGAGAAAGTATAAATAACTTAGATGATTTTAGATTTAGCCTATCCTTCTCAAATATCAGCTGCTTCATCTATTCTTTTGCCAAGTTCTGGATAGCAGTCAAGGTAAGGTTGGACATTTTGATGCATACTTGTGATTGTGCAGTGACTGGAGAGTGACCCATATACCTTTACCAGGCATTCTTTTCACCTTCTATTATAAAGACTAGGAACTTGGCTTGTGTCTGCTCCTGGTGGATGAATGGTCTTCCCATTTTAGTTGTTTTGTTTTTGTGGTAATGAGAATCAAACCCTGAATCTTGCAAATGTTAGGTAAGCATTCTACCACTGATCTACATCCACATCCCTAGTCTTCCCATTTTTAAAAAAATGTTTCTTTTTTTAATGTGTTCTTTTTAGATATATGTGACAGTAGAGTGTGTTTTGACGTAGTTTACACACATGGAGCATAACTTATTCTAATTAGGATCCCATTCTTATGGTCGTACATGATGTAGAGTTTCACTGGTCATGTATTCATGTATGAACATAGGAAAATTATGTCTGATTCATTGGTATTCCCATTTTTGAATGGGTGCTTTAGAGGCAGAAGTGAGCAAGGAAGGGAAATTATTAAAAAATTAATAATACTGGCCTGTTGATTAGAAGTGTGGTAAATTTTCTCTTAGGTTATTTAGCTGGTGCTCATTTAGTAACATAATTAGCAATTGTAGACTAATTTGACCCCATATTTCCTCCTCTTTATTAAGAGGCACTAACTCTACAATTTTCAGACAAATTTCATTGCTTTACTGTGAGCATTAAATGTGACTAGTATATAAATACTTAGTACAATTCTTGACACATCATAACTCGTCAATTAATGATAACTTTTTGTAAGAATGATGTGATGAAGAAGCAATGAGCCCATAGTCAGGGAGAACAGCCATTTTCCTTTTGTGACTCAGTATCTGTGACGTTAGTGATTATATTTCTGTGGCCATTTATTTGATGAACCACCAAAATTAATCACCTGTTTTAATGGAAACATCAAATGGAAGAAATAAGGCAATTTACTAGGAATAAAAGTGTTTTGGAAGTAATTCCTTGGAGATAATTATTTTGGGCCAGTATTTATTATGCTTTTCATTTTTCATACTAAAGTGCTTTTTGTTTTCAAGTAGGGTTAGTTTGGGGTAGGCCATGCCTACACTTTTCTGTTTGGATCTTTCTATTCCTTTGTTTCAGTTCCTAGTTTTATGGATAACCTGCATCTTCATTTTGACTTTATTAAGTCCAGTAACCAGAGCTGCATGCTGTGTTCTAGGTTTAGCTAGGTCTGTGGTTTTGTATGAGGATAAGAAGAACCTTTTGCTTCCTATGTTCTTTCTCTATAATTATATTTAAAATTTTATTTGTGCTTTTGGTCACAACTGCACACAAGTCTGATCTTTAAGAAACTGTTTATAATGACAACTTCTTTTCCCCCCTTTCTGGATCATAATTAATAGCTCAAAGACTTTTGTTATATAGGTATAGAGTATATTAAGTACTTTTTGTTGTTTTTAGCTTAAAATGATTTAAAAGAAAAAAGGAGTCTGTTTTCTTCCCTGCCGTGTTTCTTCCTGCTCATGGGCTTTCTTGAACTTAGGAATGAGTATTTTGTTGTTGTGGTGGTGGTGGTGCTAGGAATGGAACTCAGGGCCTCATGCATACTAGGCAAGCACTATGCCACTGAGCTACATCCCTAGCCTTTTGGATTAGGGTATTAATATACCATTCTGGAGGTCAGTTCTCAAGATATCCTTTGAAAAATTATCTGTGAAAGGGAGTCACTAGCAAGCCAAGCAACCTATAATGTGGAGCAGACTGTACATTTTGACCAATGGCATGTAATTCAATTCTTGAGGTTCTTGACAATTATCCAGTGACCTCCATCCATGGATCAGAAAAACCGTTTCTCATATGCAGTTCTTGATCTCCTGGGGGACCTACTGGAGTAGCATGTTGGGTTAAGAGCTGGTCTCCAATGTTTAATGAGACTAAATAATTATAATAATGAAGGCCGTCTGATTTCAGGTGAAATTAAGTTAAATTCATGGGGTAATAATGAGTATCTCCTGATGTTGAGACCTTCTGTTACTTAATGAATCCATTTTGGTGGATAGTTATTTCAAAACAAAATTTATGGTGGCCCTGGGTTGGGGAAGAATAAAGAGCCCTTGACAATGACAAGGATGGGAATTACTGTCCTAGAGCAGTAGTGTCCTAGCTGTATTCTGCAGAATCTGAGGCCTCTTCAGTGGTGACCAGGGGGCTAGGCTTGGCACCATGTGACTTTTATTCATTTTTTAATTGGATTTTAATTTATAATAATACTTGAATAAAAAGATATGTAGTTAAAATAAAATAAAACAAGATGAAAGCCTTAACACAATAGCCTGTCCTGTTTAAGCAATATTATGAAATTCAGTAGTACTAATTTTATCTTCTTCTATAAAAACCAAAAAAGCAAATAATGTATCTGTTATGATTCTCCTATCTTCCTTTTAGCTTGCACAGAAAGCTTTGCATTGTGCTGCATGAGGAACATCACTGCTTCTCCACTAAGCTACATGAGAATCAGAACTAGTGAGGAGGGGTGAAGGTGTATGTTCTAGTTGTACATGTGTGTAAACATACACAATTGTCTGTATCTACATCAGGTCCAATAGTGTTGAGATTTATATACAAAAATAAAATAAACATTATTTTTTACTTAGATAGTGCCAGATTTTCTTGAGTCCTTGAGTAGTTTTGAAACATATTTTCTTCTGTTTTAGCTTCTGGGAGTATAAAGGAACTGAACAACTCTACTGCTCGCCAAAGTCCACTGGTCAACCAGACAAAGAGTACACATGTTGCCACCACATTCACTGACAGTGTCTCAAGGATTCTCAGGTCTTTGACTGTCAGTCTGGGACCTATAAACAAGACAGAGAGTTTCCCTAAGGACTCCAAAATTGCCACAACTTCAGTTTCAGTCCCTTCCTCACCCTCTACAGTAGAATCAAGAAGTAATAGTAGAGTAACCAAGAATCCAGGAGATGGAGAATTCATTGAGCCATCTACAGAAAATGAATTTGGTGTTACATCTTTACATTGGCAAAATGATTCCACAAGTAAGTATTCTATCTTTACTTGATCTGTAAGGATATTTCTAAATAGCGAGTAAGTATTCTATCTTTACTTGATCTGTAAGGATATTTCTAAATAGCGGATCTCTTTAAGAACATTTGTAGCCTCTGAAAAATTATGTACTCTTTGATGACACCAGCTCCTTCATTAGTATATCACATTATTGCATTTTGATTTTCATTCTTATGAAAACATTGTGAAGTTAGTTGGACAGGTGCCATCCCTCCTGCTTTTTTTATAGGTGAAGAGGAGGTATAAGTAATGCATGCATTGGTTCACTCAGCAGAGTTGAGACCGGAGCCTTAGGGCTGTCACTTGATTCTATCTTGTTTTTAACCCTACAGCATTGTCTTCAAAATGAGAGCTGACCTAATCCTTACAACTAGCTTCAGTGCTTTTATGATCAGATCTTTACAAATAAATGTACAGAATAAATATAATTCTCAAGTTCTTGGTTTGGTTTATTCCCTATAGTTAATTTTTTTAAAACTACTTCAGGATTAGGGTAATCTTTATTAATATTACAACTGTTTTAGAAAAGTGCTGTATGTGCTATATTTATGCACATCATATTTGTTGGACATAATGCCGTACTCATTTCCTCAAACTACTTTTCAAGGGACAGAGAATAAAATACTCAAGTATAAATTACTTTGCTATTTGCACATGCTGTTTAAAAGTCCTCTGTTCAAAAAACTTTTATTTTTTGGTATTGCTATCTTGTCGACACCAAGAGTTTGGAAATAATGATTTAGAATATGATAATATATGTCACATACAATAAATATTAAATAAGATTTCTGTGGAAAAGGATATCTTAAAGAAGACTCACTTCTTAGTTGTTGGAGGATCTTTTTCATACCCATATAATGGCATTTTTATTTATATACTATCTCACAGCCTTTAGAGGACATCAGCTTGCCAGCAGCTCTCAAGTGAAAAATGGAAGTTTCAGGCTTCAGACTGAGACTGTGTCTAGGTCAGTTCCCTCCATTAGACATGAAGAGAGCACAGCACACTGGTCCTTGACCAACAGCAAGACATTTGCAGATGTGACAGGAATCTCTGCTTCACATCCTGAAGTTTTGAACTCTTCAGTTTTGACCCAAGCTTCAGATTCTGCTCAACAGTCCAGAAGAGGCACCACAGTGTCAGATGAGAGAAGTTACTCAGAGTCTTCGTTTATGTCTTCCTCAGAAAGCCTAGATTCTTCCACGCTACATGGAGAAAATTCAAGTAAGTTTTCATTTCACAGGATGGTACCACATGGAAGGTGAGAGACTTACAATGCTTATTGATCGTCTGTGGCATATTAAGCCATCTATTAAGGAAATAGCTCCTGAGGTCCTTCTAGTATCATTACTCTCAGGCCATTCTTATAGCTGATTGACAGATGTACATGTATATCCTATCATATTCCATATCTTCTCACATACAACTCAAGGTCTCTCTATACTCCTTTTCTTTGTTGCCCACCCTGTATCCCCATACCTGCCTCAATCATAGAGCTACTGAAAGGTGAAAATATCACCTTCTCATGAATTGTTGTTCACTCCAGGTTATTCATAGCATTCATTGAAAAATACTCTCTCCCCTCCTCTTTTTTAAAACAGATTTGAGATATAATTCACATTCCATACAGTGTGCCTGTTTAAAGTGTACAGTTGATTTTTAGTATATTTACAAAAATTGTGCAATCACCACTACTATCTAATTCCAGAACATTTATATCACCCCCTCCCAAAAAAAACTCCATACTTATCAGCAGTCACTTCCCATTTTACCCTTCTTCCAGTTCCTGGCAACCACTTAATTTTCTTTCTGTCTCTGTGGATTTGCCTGTTTTAGACATTTCCTGTAAATGGAATCATATAATATATAATCTTTTGTTTTTCACTTAATGTAATGCAATGTTTTCAAGATTCATCCATATTCCGGCATATATTAGTATTTCATTTCTTTTTATGACAATATTCTATACTATAGGGATACACTGTATTTTATCTTTTCATCAATTGGTATATCATTCCCACCTTTTAGCCTTTTTTTTTTTAAATTTTTTTTGTAGTTGTAGATGTACAGCATGCCTTTGTTTACTTTTATGTGGTGGGGAGGATGGAACCCAGTGCCTTACACATGCTAGGCAAGCGCTCTGCCACTGAGCTATAGCTCCAGCCCCTACCTTTTAGCTTTTATGAAGAATGCTGCTGTCAACATTCCAAGTACAAGCTTTATGTGGACATGTACCCTTTTGGAACTGCCACACTTTTATAGCAGCGCCATTTTTAAGCTTCTGAGGGATTGCCAAGCTATTTTCCAAAGTAGTACACCATTTTATATTCCTTCCAGCAATGTCAAGAGTCCCAGTGTCTCCATATCTTCACCAACACTTGTTATTATCCATCTTTTTTTATTATATCCATGTTGTCAGTTTGAAGGGTATTTCATTATAGTTTTCTTCTGCATTTCCCCGCCGACTGACGATGTCAAACATCTTTTCACATGCTTGTTGGCCATTTGTTTTATCTTCCTTGAAAATGTCTATTCAGATATTTTGATCATTTTGAAACTGGCTTGTCTTACTCTAGAGTGTAAGAAGTCTTTGCATATTCTGGATACTAGTTCCTTATCAGATGTATGATTGACAGGCAGTGTCTCCTCTTCTGTGTGTTACCTTTTTACTTTCAGCCCGGGAACACAGCATGGCGCGGGCCTACAGTTCCGCTGCAGAGGGGAGCACTTCCGGGGCTCACTCCCGCAGCGGGCACACCTGGGCTGCTCTCACGGGAAGTGGGGAGCGCACTCTGCGGTCACTCAGCTTCGCCCCTGCCGGCGCCACCTCTGCGGAAGTGGGGAGTTCAGAGGGCGCCACTCAACGCGGGAATGTGACAGAGCAGGCGGGCCTGCTCTCAAGGTCGCCGGCCTCTGAGCCTACACTCGGAGGTGGTGTGTCTTCCCCAGCAACGATTCTCTCCACAGCCCCTCAGCCCACCTGGCACTTTACTCAGTTCTAGGATGATTAAGTTGGCTGGCAACCCAGAGAATATCCTACAAGCTCTTTATGTAAATAGAACTTTTTGGGTTCTCCCACCTCAGGAAGACACCCCTCATCCCCTCACACACTTGATGAGGCATATGGGGTGACGTCTGCTGGGAGGCTTAAAATAAAAGACCAGTCACTTTGTGGCTAAGATCAGTCTCCTGGGAAAGAAATATCTCATTATACAGAATGGAAAGTTGGGAGGGTTTTCCTTTTTCCATTTAAGCATAACAATGATTCTATTTGGAATCTTGAGAGCTTTTCACATACCAATTTGCTTTTATCAAAGAAAAGGCATGTGGAAGGAATTTGGAACTATTCCCTATTTTTAGGCCCCTGCCATTTCTCTTGTATTACCATGTTCATTGCTGCCACCATGGCCTTCATAGGAGGTAAATCTACGCCGCAGACAGTGACTGTTATAGCCTTCTCATGTTGCCGTTCAGTGTGTTCACCAATGAAAACCCCCTCTCCAAGGAAAGTATTTTACTCACTTGAGTTCAAGGATACTGAAAAATCTGGATTTTGGTGCATGTTTCAGAGATTGCTTGTTTGTTAACTTGACCTAACTTTGGCTTTTCCCTTTGCAGTTACTGGACTTAGCTATGGTCAAGTGAGTGGCACAGATACTGAACAAAGGACTTCTAGTGACCACACAGACCACACCTATGTTTCATCTACTTTCACCAAAGGAGAACGGGCATTACTGTCCATTACAGATAATGGTTCATCCTCCGACATCAGTGAGAGCTCAACCTCTTATATTAAGATCTCAGACTCTCCATATTCAGACTATTCTTCCTCTTCTCATCCTCACTCTGAAAGAAGAAACATCTCATCCTATGATGGGGAATATGTCCAGCCGTCCACTGAGTCACTGGCTCTGCATACATCCAGCCTTCCATCCTACACCTCTACCATTAATATACCAAAAACTTCAGTTTTTGTGGATGCCAGGACTGGGTCTGTTGGTGACTCATCTTCTGCTTTGGGCCCCCATTTGCCTCTACCCTCAGTGTCACAATCCCACCAGTTATTCTCATCAAGTTTACCATCAACCAAGTCCTCTACTCATCAGCTGAAGTCTACCTCTGAGACATCTACACCTTTGTCTTCCTCACCATCACCTTTACCAGTGTCCTTGACAGCTTCTTCTCCTGCCCCACTTTCTGTCTCACAAAGAGACTTACCACATTCATCCACCCCAGTCCTGCCCAGGGCAAGAGAGATGCCTAAGACTTCAGTTCAGACATCAACAATGGCATCATCCATGATAATTCTCCATAGTAGTAACACAGCAGATCCCAAGAATCAGACCATCCCACAACAAAAGAAAATCATTACAGAAGCAAAGTCACCAAGCCGGATGTCTCTGCCCACAGTATACACCAAAGTTGTAACAGTGAGTGCTCCTTCAGGGGACCCTTTGCCACCAGCCTTAACTGAGTCCTTCACTAAGCCAGCCCTTCCAGCCATGAGCACTAGCTTAACCCAAATGTCTCCAACTTTGACAGCTACCACTCTGAAGACCTCTCACTCTTCTGTGACCATTCCCAGCACCTTGTCAAGTACAGAAGTTCTGATTACTGACCCCATATCTGGACACACTACAGCTGGAAAACAGCTCTTCCCAACCAGTCCTGAAATTCTGGTGCCACAAATCTCAACAGAAGGTGCCATTACCACAAAAAAGAACCATGTGCATATCGATGCTACCACCCACTTAATCTCTCTGACCAGTGTACCAACATCAACAAAAGAATTGACCACAAGGCTTGGTATCACAGAAGAGTACAGCTCAGCTTCACATTTCCTCAGAACTTCTCCTCCTTCCCAAACCACAGATGTTTCTACAGCTGAAGTGTTAACTCCTAAATCTACCACCTTTGCTACTCAGAGTAGCACACAGTCCCCAATGGCATTGTCACCTCCAACATCAGGTACAATGCATCTTTCAAACACATATCAACTGCTAGACCCTGTGCAACACTGTAAACTGCATGAGGCTCAGGATTTAAGTGAATGTGTAGAAATGGCTAGTATTTGAAATAATCTCAGTTTTGTAACCAATACTTCCTGTTGAAAACAAAGCATAAAATAAGGTCATGGTGGACTCTCATTTTCTTATTTTCCCCAAGTTAGGTGATACTTCCTGAAGAGAAGAGGACATACTGGTTGTATGTGACATCAGTATAGTGCAGTTGAAGCTTTTAATGCCCTGTAATTAATTGCAATAGTTTTTCAAGCATGCCCTTAACTTCTTGTATTAGAACCAGGCAAGGTGTAGATTTGGACGGTAGAGAAACTGAAGAAGCTTTAGGTAGCCTGTGTGAAACAGGGAGTGAGTCAGTGCATGCACTCAGATCAGATCCCAAAGCTTCTGAGTCAGTCATCTGGCTCTCCAATCACCAGGAGGCATCTAAGGGTCAGAGGGCTTCTCTTGGTCCAGAAAAACTCATGCTACTTTGTCTCTCTAAGATTATTTTGCTAATTGATGAACAGCAGTAGAGGGACATATAAATAAAAAAGATAATGAACTTTTTCCCACAGTGACTGCATCATCAGGGATTTTTTACATTGTATGTATGGTTATCTTTAAATCATGTTGAAGTTGATGGTACAGAAAAAAATAAAGTCATCCAAATGATTCTTTGTCACTTAAGGGAAAGTAGAAGGAAGTAGGATAGATACATATTGTTGGATATCATGTTCTGAATTGTAGTTTTTGTATGTGAAGATCCACAAAGAGAAAATTGCTGTGGAGGAAGGCACAAGATGGAGACTAATTCTTTAAGGAAAAAGAAAAGAAAGGAAATGCTTTGTATTAACTGGAGCATGGAACTCAGTGATATAGGAATGATATAGTGATATAGGTGGTCAGCCTATATCAGACAAGGGTGTCTCCTGCTATCAGCCACAATCAACCCTAGGGTAGAGGTCATACACCACCCTCACTACCAGCCTTATGGTGTTCCCTGTGTAATTTGGGTACCTCTGGAAGATGAGAGATGGTTCTTTTGGCCTTGCTTTAAAACATATTGTCTTTATTTCCAAAGGCCAAATGTGTATTTCAATACTAAATGTACCATAATTCACAAGGCTCCTTAAAGTAAATTATGGCCATTGTAATTATTGTAGACAGGTCTTAGGGACATTCTCACTGGCTGTTAAGAAATTTTTTCTGTACCATTGTGTTCATGGGTATTGGTTATACAGGTACACTACTTGAATAGATGATTTACAATGAAGAGTAAGATTAAGAATATCATCTTTAGGTTTAGCCTGTTCATTTTCTTTTGGCGAACTCTTGACTACTGCCCTCTTTTTTGCATTCTCCCACTAATTTCCTCCTTGCAGATGACACATTTACGTTGTAGGTTTCAACTTTTCTAGGTTTATGTTAAAACCTTTATGAAGCAGATGTTACATAACTGGATTGTGACACTTCCAGTTATATACAGCAAAACAGAGTTGTGGTCATTGCCTTTGGGGGATATAAGTCTGTGTGTCATAAGGGCCCCCATGAATTCAGCTGAGGCCCATTTTTTGCTTTATTTAAAGAGAGAGGTCATTGTAATGCTCAACTCTGATCATTTTCTGAATGATATACAATATGTGGAGTTCCAGTTAT
The DNA here is from genome assembly GCF_021218885.2 of Marmota monax. NCBI lineage: Eukaryota > Metazoa > Chordata > Mammalia > Rodentia > Sciuridae > Marmota > Marmota monax. The sequence goes on along the minus strand of NW_026693473.1, from coordinate 5,997,974 downwards.
ATTTGGAGATATTGGGATAAAGGTTGCTATGTCCAGGAGAAAAGGCAAGGCACCCATAAACACAGAGTAAGTCTTGCATCAGGGAGGATGAATTGATCAGAGATTCTTTCCCCGCTCTTAATGTGTGTTTTAAATTGGCATTGATTCAAGTAGAATTTTCTAAGTATCACAAAAGTAATACAATCATCAGTCCTGAACTGAGGGACTGAATAAGCAACATTTGATTTGAATCAGTTCTTGAATTCAGGAATCCAATTGTCTTATATATGGACACAAACTATTACTAGTACCCAGTCCCACTGCCAATCTTCTACACCTCTTGGGACCTCATTCTATTTTAGTAGTATGTCTTTTCAGGGCAAGTAAATAGAAATAAGCAAGGATCAAATATTAGCTGAGAGAATTAAATATTTACCTAGGGTTGTCTTTGCATTGCCATTGTGATTAACTGTGTTATTCTTGGATGGGTTTTTAGTCAACAGCTGTGCCGTGAACCCTTGTCTTCATGATGGCAAATGCATTGTGGACCTCACCAGCAATGGCTATCGATGTGTGTGTTCACCTTCCTGGCAAGGGGATAACTGCAGTGTGGGTAAGAGAAAAAATAATATCCAGTATCTGCAGTATCACATTTGGTTATTCAATAAATGCCTTTTTCATCCAAAATGTAGAAGAATAAGATCTTTTAATTAATACCCTGCTTACTTGAGAGTTAGCATGTTTGTGTGTTATCTGCAGAGTAACATGAAATACCATAGTGTAGTGCTGACAAACTTCCTGGTTTGGTTCTCCTCACGTTCCTGCCACACTAGACCACCTATTGCTCCCTAAAGACACCTGCATTTTCCTGCCTCTGGCATTCACACAATATAAAATTATCCTACCCAAATTTGTTTTTTAAAAATTCTTCCAGTCTTAATCTGGATGTTATTTGAAATAGTCTTAATTCTTTCCTCCATCAAAATTTGTTACTTTCTCTGTACTTCAGATCATATCTTGTATTTATAATTAGTTGTTTATTGACTGCCTCTGCCTTCAATAGGTGGTCAGCCTCTTGAGAACAGGGATGTTTCCTACTCATCTTTGGGGCCCCATTGTATCTAATAAGTGCAGTGGTCCTTAGTAAGTATTTACTGTACTGGGGTATGATTTTGCTGTCTGCCACAGACTCAATATGGTCTTTCCCCCCCCCACTCCTTTGCAGATGTGAATGAATGCCTGTCAAACCCTTGCCCACCTCTGGCCACGTGTAATAATACTCAGGGATCTTTTACCTGCAAATGCCCAGTTGGGTACCAGTTGGAAAAAGGAATATGTAATTTGGGTAAGAGAGTTTATCTTAGAATTTATTCTGTCTCACAATATATTTTATAAAACATCATTTACTGTTTTTCTTCCTAATCAAAATTAATATTTCTCCATGATATAAACTTAAGGAATGTAAAATGAAATGGAAGACATTGCCTATTGTTATTTGCTTTACCATTCTACCCTGCAGTTAGGGAAAAAAATTTTTAGAAGTATTCTGATTACATCAGTTAAAAAAACAAAAACATTTTAGAGGGAGAAAAAAATAAAATCCTGATTGTCCTACCACATTCACATGTTTTTTATTTTAAAAAATGATCTTCATGTCTTATCTACAGATAGATATGTTTTGACAAAGCTGCTACTGTAACTGTATCACACTATTTATCATATTTTGATCCCTAGTTTGATAGATTCATGAAGCTGGTTGATATTAATACAATCTCCATTTTACATGTTAAAAAGCAGAAAAACAAACCAAATGAAAACAAAGGCCCTAACAAGGTTCTAAGTGGCCAAGCTTATGAAATCAGTTGATGAGATACCTGGTTTCCAGCCCACAGTACTTTCTATTACACAACAATGTATTGATTGTAAGAACTGTCTTGCATGTAAGGTATAACCCTTATTAGGATGCTGAGTTTAATACCTAACTTGCTGAAGAATGAACACTAGAGTTTCTAAGCTGGATAAGGAAACTGACAGGTAAAATGACTCATTTTTGAATCATCTTAAATTGTGAAGTGTGATGCTTAAAACACAAAAAGTGCTCAGTAAATGTTTTTGAGAGAGTAAATATCTGTTTCTTTTGAAAATATTATCTTCAAGGATTTCTGTTACCTATAGGCAGAAGGAACTTTTTTTTTTTAAGAGAGAGAGGAGAGAGAGAGAGAGAGAGACAGAGAGAATTTTAATATTTATTTTTTAGTTTTCGGCGGACACAACATCTTTGTTTGTATGTGGTGCTGAGGATCGAACCCGGGCCGCACTCATGCCAGGGGAGCACGCTACCGCTCGAGCCACATCCCCAGCCCCAGAAGGAACTTTTAAAGAAAGTTGGTATTCTATTAGAACAAAAGTAGAATTTTGAAAGATGTTTGAAATATAACAGTTAAGCATTGTTTTAAGAAGAAGAATCTAGGGCTGGAGCACTTACCTAGCATGTGTGAGGCACTGGGTTTGATTCTCAGCACCACATACAAATAAATAAAATAAAGGTCCATCAACAATAAAAAATATTTTTAAAAACAAAGAAGAATCTAGAAATATAGACATTAGTTGTTATTCTAATAATTTATTTGCATTTGGGTAACTTGTTCCATTTTGCCATACCATATAAGAAATTAGCCAAGAGTTTTCATTTTAAGAACAAAGAAGATGAAAATGATTTTAGTTTAAAGCATTGTGAGAAGTACACTTGTCCAGAAATCAAATTCCTGGTAGTTATAGGGCCACCACCTATAGCACATGACCCTGTAAAATCAGATTATAATCTGCTCTGCTTCCCACTGAGGGTATTGTGAAGGTCAAATAAAAGAATATTTTTTTGTGCAAGCTTTAAAAGAATTGTCCTGATGGGAAATATTATTTAACATTAGTCTTCAAACTGTTAGATCAGATTGAAAGCTATGAAAACAGAGTACTCTGATTACAAAGCAATACTTATGGATCTTTCCAAAACAATAATTAGATAATATATATCCTGAGGGTGCAGAGGATATAGTGGGGAAAGAAGAACTTTGAAGATGGACACACATGAATATGATGCTAATTTTGGCCCTTAGGAGCTGGATGATCTTTCTTTGGAAGTTACCTGACTTCTGGAAACCTCTTTTATCAATGATAAAACAGATATTTCCTCTGAACAAGTTAAATTTAAATTTGAAGAAAAATTTGTCTTAAAGTTAAATGATAAAACTATAGGTATGACGTGTAAAAATCTTTGAGAAAAATCCCTGGAAAGAAATAGGATTTGATTCATCTTCTTATTCACACTGAAAGCAGGGGCCACATTGACTGTCATAATTCAGAAAACTTCTAGTACCTAACATTTAGCTATATGTATTTCTGAACAGAGAGTCTGGGTGAGAGGTGAGAGGTAAAGATGAAGGAGTAGAAAGATTGTTCTGGAAGCTTGTATACAGAGTCCCACAGGTAGCACAGATCAGGAGGAGAACAGTTCTATTGTGTTAACAATCATCTTTCCCTTTTTTCAAGTCATTTAGCTTCATTGTTCATAAACATCAGAGAAACATGCAAATTAGAGCATGGTGAAATGCTTTCATTTGGCCAAGAATGTTTTCAAAGAGCTCCCTGCTGCTCAGAAAGAGTCCTAAGCAGCTGGCTTCACTGAACTGTAGAACAAGCAAAAAGATGTTAAATAAGGATTATGGGCTTTAGACAGTTAAGTATAAGATGTTAAATGTTTTCCCTGGCTCATTTGTGGGTTTTTCTCTTAATTCACCATGCAAGTTTTCCATGAAAGAGCAGCTTCATGGGCTTCTCTGTTTTGGGTTATTATTATTATTTTTTCCTTTCCAGAGGGAAAGATAAGAATTTAATGTAATGGAAGATAAGAACCAGATATAAAGCAGCTTGTACTCATTTTTGGTTGTCTGCCCATTTGTAAGTCTCATTCCCCTCAGGCCCAATCAGCACAAATTGGTGTTAACTAATGTTATGTTATGAGTGAAATGGGCCTTGAAAATGGGGCTACTTTTTTCATTTCTGAACCCAACAGTGTCTTTAACATAGTTTTTGTTATATAATCTTGGAGTCCAGCAAGCCTCCCGGAGTACATGCCTACTACAAATATTTGGCCCCCTGCTCTATAGCTCCTTGGTTGTCCTTAGAATATCAGATGCCTGAGGGTGCAGAGGATATAGTGGGGAAAGAAGAACTTTGAAGATGGACACACATGAATATAATGCTAATTTTGGCCCTTGGGAGCTGGATGATCTTTCTTTGGAAGTTACCTGACTTCTGGAAACCTCTTTTATCAATGATAAAACAGACATTTCCTCTGAACAAGAAGAATGGGGGTTGGATGAGAGTGGCTTTAATGAGAAGAAACCAAAGTACCCCCTTGAAGTCAATTGAAGTTAAATTGGTTAAAGAGCTTGGAGAACAAGAACTTTCCTTGATCTCATCTTATGAGGCTTGAAGAGCAATTTTAGGGTCTAGTACCATACTCTCTCCCTCCCTTCTATGATTATGTTGTTTAGACCAGCTTATTTTTCTTGGTCACAGCTTTATTGAGCATATATTATGTGGGAAGCCATCAGAGGAATATTAAGAAGGCTCCTTCTCTCAGCAGCACTTGTACATGTGTAAAAGGCTCCTTACAGTCACCCACTTAAAGGTTTACTTGGTCTAAGCCTCAGTTCAGCCCAGTAGATGTTTGCTTTGCTAGAGAGGAACTAGAGGCAAGAGTAGTTTCCATCCTCACAGAGAAAGAAATGCACACAGATTGTCCTGGGGTGAGGGTGGTGTAAAGGTGGTTACCCTAGAGATTTACAAACACAAAGCCTTGCATAGATTGATCTGTTATGTGGTCTAATAGGTAACATTTTTATTTGCAGTTAGAACCTTCGTGACAGAGTTTAAATTAAAGAAAACATTTCTTAATACTACTATGGAAAAACATTCAGACCTACATGAAGTTGAAAATGAGATCACCAAAACAGTAAGTTTCTTGAAAGGACTATTCATTGCAAATCCTTTGTTTTCTCCAACATATTTCATTGAGAATTGGGGACTGCCTGGGGTCACCTGTATTTCTCCCGGGCCTCTTCTTTTATATTGGGAAGGGAAACTTCATGGTAAAGCAGAAAGCCTCTTAGAAACAGAAGAGAGGTGTTGAGAACTAGTGATGCCTGGTAGAAGTGTTTTTAAAAATGCATCTTCATGTGCAGTCCTTATCTGCCATAGTGTTTTTTTTCCATGTGCAAACTTAGTCATAGACAGAAGTGACATGCACCAAAGGACTGTTGGTGAAGAGCCAAAACCCAGAAAATCCTTGTGCCTTATCTGCTATTTACATATGGTATGACTTTCCTCCTATGTTTGAGAGTTTTTGGATAATGACACTTTTTCTACTCAAGGGAATGCCAAAGACCTATTAATCCTGGTTATCTAAGGCTTGAAAATTCACTGTATAGATATTTAGGGATCTTTGATTCTGCTTCTTTTCCTCTTTGCCTGCTTTTTATAAGGAAAAAATGAAGAAGAAAGAAGAGATGAAAATGAAACTCACAATATGTTTAGTTTTCAACTCCTACACAAGTCAAAGATCTGATGTTCAGAAAATTGAAATTTGCCATTATAATAGGTTAGAAATTAATTGATATCTAGTTTCATTTGTACTTGTTCTCCATGGGTGAGAGACAGTATATTAGCTAAGAATTATGTATCTGTAGGACTATGGATTTTATTTGTATAAAATGCAGATTCCAATTCCATATCTTATCTATTGAGCATCTACTCCATAACAGGAGTAGATAAAATATGCCAGATACTTTATTCTTTTTAGAGGTATTGTCAAAACCTTTGAAGATAGAAAACTGGGAGGCTCTGGAAGTTAATGACATTGCCTGAGTTCACACAGAGTAGGTATAAATTTGGGGAACAATTCATGAGCTAATCTCACTACTGAGAGCAATTGCAAGTTCAGGAATCCCTAAGACCACCTTAATTTCAGTAATTTACTAGAAGCTATTATCCTCATTGTTGTGGTAAAGATTGCAGTGAAAGGTTGCACGTTAAAAACAGTCATGGGGCAGAGTCCACGAGGGCTCCAGATGCTATTTCTAGTTGTCCTGTCCCTATGGAGTCATGGGCAGTATATTGTCAATCAGGAAGCTCACCTGAGCCTAGGGATCTGCAGCCTTTATTTGGGCTGACCTCAGTCTCTGGCACCTCTAGAGGCTTAGCTAATACCATGTCACCTAAAGCCCTCATCATATATCATAGTGTTAGACTCCTTGATATGGCCAAGGACCCCCTGGTAAACAAAAACATTTTTATATTTTTTCTTCCTTTTTAAGTTGGTACATTATAGTTGTCCATAATAGTGGGATTTGTTGTCACATATTCGTACTTGCACACAATATAACAATACTATTTAGCCAGTATCACTCTCCAGAGACATTTATAGTAGACAGAACAGTCCAAGGGCTTAGAAATTATCTTGCAAAGGCATGGCCTCTTTGCTACACAGCCTGATTTTATGTCTGCTAACCCTATACCTTGTCACTCCATCACTGCTGCCTCCTGATTGTGCTATAGGTAGATATTTCCTTCTAAGGTAGTACAGGGGTTTAGAACCCTGTGTAGGAGTGTGGTTCTTTACATTACACAGAACTCAATGACTTATCTGCCCAGCATTGTAGTGTAATTTATTAGTGATGTGACACGCTTGCACCCAAGAAACAGTGAAGAATTAAACAGCAGCTGGGGAAGCCACTTGTTTGGTCTTTGCTAAGGTGCCATTCTGTCAAATAATACCTGGGAGAAAACTTAATAATAAAACAGAAATAACAAATCATTGCTATAAGACTATATAAAGAAATGTCAAGCAAAGGCAAAAGTCATTTGATAATACTCCAAACTTGACTCCATCTTCTTTTTTAAAAATATTTTTTTTACTTGTAGATGGACACAATACCTTTATTTTATTTGTTTATTTTTATGTGGTGTTGGGGATTGAACCCAGTGCCTCACGCATGCTAGGCAAGTGCTCTACCACTGAGCCACAACCCCAGCCCCTTGAGTCCATCATCTAACCAGTGAGATGGCTCTGAGACACTGGCTTGAAGACTGATGGCTACACATAGAGCAAGATATTGAGACCCTCTGCTCCATAAAAGGAATCTATAGCCCCTAATACAGAGGGCAGCAAGGAAGTATACACGATACTGATACTTTATGATGTAGAGAGATTTTCTATTCTCTGAGGGCACTAGGCAAACACAGGGAGAGTGGCTCTTAATTTGCTCTCAGCAAAAGAGCTCTTGACCCACATAATGTAATTTCCCATGGAGAGCCTTTTTAAAGAAGACCTATCTTTGAGTTAGGTCAACTCATTGTATATTAGGAGGGGTCTGATATAGGACCCATCAGACCTGGGGAAGCTGAAAGGAGCCTGTTCACTATGCAGAGTCCAAATAAACAGTTGCCTCTAAGTTTTTTGAAACCTTGGGTGTTAGAAGAAATCTGCTCCTTTGAAGATGTTTTGCATCCAAGGGTGCTGTTCTGAACATCATTTCCTGCCAAGATTTCCCCACTGATTTACTATTTGCCTCTCTCCCTTTGTACTTGGGGAACAACAGAAAAGCATTTAAGAGGGGAACAAATAAAGGACACCATTTCTGTGTAAAGCTGCCTGCTGATCACTTGATGGCTGGAAAATGCCTATTTTATCCTGAAAATAGGAAATTGGCTCTTGGTCCAAAGCTTTTGTCTAAATCACAGTTAATGACAAACTGTTCTTCTTTGCAGTTAAATGTGTGTTTTTCAACGTTACCTGGTTATATCCGATCCACAGTTCATGCATCTAGGTAAGAAACTGAATTATATTTGCTTATGATCCAGTCTGTGAAAAAAGGGAGGCTATTATAAGACGGGTGATGGCAACAAAACTGGACTCTATTTTGACCAAGCCCCTAGGTGACCCAAGACAAATGGGACTTTATGTTCTCCTGTTCCCTCACTGGAAAATGGCTATGATACCTACTTTCCAAAAGCCCTGGGGCCCACATATAATTTTAGGTCATTTTGGGTCAATTAAAGACTCAAAAACTGTGCCCACAGGGAATCCAGTGCAGTGGTGGTCTCACTGCAAACCACCTTTTCCCTGACTTCCAATGTGACGCTGTTTGACTTGGCCGATGGGATCCAGAAATGTGTCAACTCCTGCAGGTCCTCTGCTGAGGTTTGCCAGCTCTTGGGATCTCAGAGGCGGATCTTTAGAGGTAAGAGAAGTAGAGGTCCTCTAAGAGGACTCTGCCCAAGTAGTCAGGCACAGACCTGAAGGTATTCTGGGTTCAAATCCCGAATAGGCGCACACTCGCACACAGCCTGTGGGCACACAGCTTTGAGGGCACCTGGTCTTTGGCATGTGGCCCCTACTGTTTCTTCTGTACAATATTAGGGTGTGAGGAGAAGGAACATAGAAACTGATGTTACAAAGAAAAACTCTTTGTTCCCTGAGGAGACAGAAACTCACACATGAAGTATATGTGCTTGTCAGTGACCCCAGAACCTTCATAATGATAACTATAAAGTAAAAAAAGATGTGCATTATTACCTATGGGTGTGTGGGTTGTTTTTTTTAATAAATTATAAACATATAACAAGACTGGTAGGATGTAGGGCCAAATGCTCCCCATGGTACCAATAATGATGAGAGTTTTCCTTTTCTTGTTCTTGCTTTGTCTGTTTTACGAGAAGCTTCTGCAGTGCATATAGGGTAAGGCAAATGAAGAAAGAGTTTAGAGACAAGTTCAGAAGGCAAATTTGGGTCTTGAAGGGGGAGTTTTACCTCTGGGTTGGGAAATCTGTGTGGAATAAAAAGTGCTTCTTTGCCAAGGGGACTAGTCCCACTTGGCACATCATAAGTGATCAAAGTGGACTCTGGTTAGCTCATTTTACCACACAGCTTAGTCTGGCAAAGGATGTAGAATCTAGTCAAAATCTCCCCATCTGGTATCCAGATGTTGGACATAAATTGAAGGTATCAAATTTTGGCACTCTATCTGCTGGTCAATCTGGAACACTCCCAATGGGTCAGGGTTTTGTAACTGCTTTCCCATGTAGGCCTCTGTATTGTGGAGGTTGGGAGCTGAATAGTTATCCTTTTGTTCTGGGATAAGCACTGGAGGTTGGCCTATTTAAGGGCTAGTTAGTTATTAATTTGGAGTAGGGGAAAGGACTAAACTTTTTGGAGTCAAAGGGACTACCAACTACGGAGTTAGTTGAAAAGTTTATGCCCCATTATATAGTGCTGGAAATTTGGGACTTTGGTTTTACTTTTTTGTTTTTCATGCTAAAGATTCAAGGGTACCAATTTTTCCTTCCCAATGAGGTAGGTCCCTTTCATTTCACTAAATATTTATGGAGAAACTTATATGTGTGGTCAGCATTGTACCATGTTACTATTTTTTCACCAGTAAATGCATTTGTGTCTTGCAAATCAGGTGGCCAGATATTTGAATTTCTAAGAGTTCACAGCAGCCCCACCTTCTCTCTGACCCCCATTCTGTAGACTGCTTGGATATGGCTTATGGGAGGGTGCCTGTCGTCCTTGCTTCTTTGCTGAGGCATTCATTCTGTATTTCTCCTTTCCCACTACTTGAGAACAAAGACAGTTATGCATATTGTCTGGAAGTGGGATCACTTCCCTGTTTTTTCCTCCAAGGACTTCTCCAGATTTTGCCAACGAACCCAACTTGGTCACTTGCTAACAGGAAAGTGCAGAAGAGGTGAACTTGACTACCAGGAGCTGTGCAATTCTGACATCTGGATGTTTCCAGCATGTGGGCAGCACTGTGTATTCTGGACATTCCCATTGGAAAAGAGGGTTTTCATCCTTTGATTCACAAAATGTCTACTTCCCTGCCTTTCAGAGAAATGCAGTTCTCATGATCTCCAGAGATTTAGAGACCTTGGAAATCCCCCATGGAATGTCTCAGTCGTAGATTTACTTTAAGTGTCCATTGTCTGTTTTAGCGGATGTTATACCCAAGAAAGACCATGGGAATTGTGAATGAAGAAAAATCACATCACCAGGCTTTCAGTGAAAATGAGACTATTTGTGGTTCTGTTGGATGGATTTATAATAGAATCTTTGAGAATTTTTAGGAAAGCAGTCTCCATTGCAGAGGCAGACTGCTTTCCCTCTTTCATATGAATCTGCTTCTGTGCAGGGAATGATGGCTTCAGCACTGGATCAGTGGGCAGGATGGAAGGAAAACATGACATTGGCTCCCAGAAAATATCTGATCAGGCCAGGCAATTCATGCTGGCTACTAGACAAGGCTACTACAGCCTGGACAAAACTGTCTAACCTGGAGATATTTCTTTTTATTAAGGCTATTGGATTGGCAAAGTATCCAAAGAATTCAGATAGTGGATTGTTGAAGTTTAGTACCTCATTGGTACCAGCTTTGCACTCTTCGCCTGATGAGATTTTCCATTTAAAATTTTTTCCATTAAATGCAAAAATTTTACAATAAACAAAGGAAATTCCATCACATTACAAACAGAGTTCTGATTTAGCATGCCAACTTCCACTGATAAAGGCAGGAAACTCAGCAATGAGAACTAAAGTTGTGTCTGAAACTTACCTCACTGTATCTAGGCTGTGCCCTAAGACTTACAAAATGGGTAGATGCTGGATGTCCTGTGTGGGTTGTTGAGCCCTAGTGTCAACTCCCATATCTAGAACCTGCCTGGCCAAGGGGCAGTTTTGCTATAATTAACAACTGGTATCTGGTTTCTGAATAAGTTGGGATCTTCTTTAAGGTAGAGGAGGGGAGAACATACCTGGAAAATTGGCAGACACTCCTCACAGCATATATACACATTGTCCTTCCCATTGCAGCTCTCTTCCCATTTGACCTTGTTCTTGCCTCCCAACAACAGCAAAAACACATATCTATCTTACCTGGCCCTGTACATTCACTATCCAATTGGTTTCATATTTTTGTCGTACTGCTTCTGTACTCCCATTTACACATGCCTTTTTTGCTGGGCTTATCTTAGATGGTAAAATGCACCCTTATTGTGTCTGCTATATACAGCCTCATAGAGGACCATGGACCAATCAATAGTGAATGCCTTTTGATAGTAATGAAATGATTCTTTGTCATCCATGAAATGAATACGGCCTTAGAATAAATGTGGAAGCAGCCTGAAAGATGGGCTCCTTCCCTGCCTGCCCCTGCTTCTTTCAGCAAAGAGACTAATGGAATGACAGCACCTTTGGCATATATGTACCTAGCATTCTCTGCACAAGGATCCAAAGACCCCAGAAGTGAATAAGGCCCAAGAAACCATTGCTGTAGTAAAGGGAACAGCCAGATAAACATAACTGTGCTCTAGCCCTGGGCAAGCTGAATTTTGTTTGTGCCTCTCTTTGTAGGTCTCTGTTGGTTAATTTACTTTCAGGGCAGCAAGCTACTCTATCATGAGGAATGTGCTGGGGCCTTCTAGGTCATACAGATAAACAGAATTGAGATACACTTAAGGCAGGTCTGACCAGCACTAGTTGTTTTTGGTCCAAGTCTCTAAGCTACCTAAGAGCGTGGTCACATTTCTGGGTTTATTCTAATCCTCCCACTGTCCCACTCTGTCCTTTAGTGTGAAGGACACCACAGTGGAATCACATTTGCAATAGGTGACAGAAGAGGGGCAGCACCCTATTTCTTTCCAGTTTGGTTTCTCTGTGTGGGTGTTCTCAGTGGGGAACACTTGTGACCATTTAGTAAATAGGTCTGGGACTGATACAGGGAAGGAACTGCAGAAGGCATTGCAGAGTGAACATCTAGAGGAATGTTACTCTATAGAGACTCTTTGGGAAATTCTCAGATTCTGTGAATAGCAAGTTCATGCATCTTATAGTTTGAAGTTTTGTTTTGTTTCACTGTCTTGTTTTTCTCATTCTAGCGGGCAGCTTGTGCAAACGGAAGAGTCCAGAATGTGACAAAGAGACCTCCATCTGTACTGATCTGGATGGTGTTGCACTATGCCAGTGCAAGTCAGGCTATTTTCAGTTCAACAAGATGGATCACTCCTGCCGAGGTAGCAACAGGTTTGCTGGTGTTTCTGGGGACAAGAGGATGCTTTTCTCTGCCCAGTACAGGAGCGCTCTCTCTCTTCCCCTCTCCCCCTCCCCCTCCCTTTCTCCCTCCTTCCCTTTCCCTCTGCTCTGGATGTGACTCCTCTTAACTGGGGGTGACTGTTTTTTGTTATTTTGCTCATAGCTGGATTGAATACTTTATCTCCTTGGAATAATAGCATTATTTCCCACTGGTGCACGTTGGTCTAGTCAATTGATTCAAAAGAAAAGAAAAAAGAATGGAATGCCTGTGATAGCAATGCCTTTACAATTTTTTTTCCCCACTTGGAGGTAGTTAGAAAAATTATTGTTCTAATTTTTATTGGTTGCCTGCTAATCTCTTAAAGTGGAAATACAAGCATGGAGTCAGGTCTGTGTCTTTTAGGGACATTTGTGGCTCAGTAGACAGTGTACTCAACTAAGGCCCAAAAGACCTGAGTCAGCACCCTACTTGGCCTCACTGTTCAAGTTTCATCTTGGATAAGTCACTTCATTTCTCTGAACCTCAGTTTCCTCTCCCATGAAATGTGTGTAATGGTACTTCTTTAGATATTCTAGGAATTAAAGAAGGCAGTGTATATAGAGGTATTTTTTAGCTATCAGGATTCCCTCTTATATTTTGCCCAAATTGTTGTTGAATTTTTTTAAAATATTTTTTAGTTGTAATTGGACACAATACCTTTATTTTATTTATTTTTATGTGGTGCTGAGGATCAAACCCAGGGCCTTGCATGTACTAGGTGAGCACTCTACCGCTGAGCCACAACCCCAGCCCCTTGTTGTTGAATTAATGAGTTATAGTTTTAAAGGTTTTATGAAGTGTTTGAGAGCAAAAGTCTAATTCTACTAACCTTTTAGGTGAGGATTAAATTTATTCAGTTTAGAATAAAAACTGCTCAATGACTATAATCTAAGAATATTACTTTAAAATAAAATAAATTCATGTCCAGAGCACTGTATACCCTTACATAAAAGACTGTTATTAATTTGTGATCATTAGAAAAATTGCCAGTATAAAAGCTAGTTTTTCATGTAGTTCTAAATATTGCCTTCCATTAGAATGTGGATGGCATAGATTTCCTGTTCAGTCAGCACCTTGATGGTGACAGATATATTGGGATCTGAGTAAAAATCACATACTGGGGCAAGGTGAAATGCCCCTTATTTCTGTCAGGACTTCCTGTTAGAGGGCTTGTTCCATCAGAAGAATATAAAAATATATTTCAGGGCTATACTCTCCTCCTGAGCTCCAGACTCTCTGCCCTTGTTGTGTTTTGATAGAGTTCCGAAGTATACATTATCAGTTCTCCAGGTAGGACCTGTGATAGATTTTGAAGAGGAAGGCCACATCTCTGAATTACACAGCAGTCTTGATGCATGACTGGGACACAACCTTTCTCAGTGTTGTGCCAGACTGCTGCTTAGCTACAAAGAGATAATGCTTTGTAATTCCCTCTTATCTGGCTTAATGCGAATGTGCCTTGCCCCTTTTAAAAATTGGGAGTTAAGCCCAGTTTAAAGTCCATGTGTGCTGGGGTATGCAGATGGCAGGAAGGGATACAAGGTGGGCAGCAGCTTTGGCATGTAGGGGAGATAGCCCCTGTGAGTGGTGCTTCAAGAACAATCTTGCCTGCCACCCTTGCTTTTGGCTGTCCTGAGCCATTTTTCTTTGCTGCCAAGTCAGCAATTTTATAATTGTGTCACAGGCTAGCATTAGCAATAGCAGAGCTGTTAGAGATTTACCAAATGTAATGATACAGGCACCAACAACCTTATGTTTACCAAGTGATGACCTGAGAAGCAACATAAGGAAATCTTGAATAACTTTTAGACTCTTGCTAAGGCCGTGTGAAGCCTCTTCTCAGCAGTATCTGTGGCCATGAGGCCTCTGGTGAATGGATCTAGAACTTCTTGGATTAGAACTTCCTGTCAGCTAGGTTCTGATAGATTAGCAGTGACATCTTCTGGCCATCATTGCTGGAGCACAGGCATATTTTAAATGATAACTCTTTCGGATGCCTCAGATCTGGTCAGTCGTCTGTGTAAGTGGAGGGTAGGGGTATGTGTATGTTTTTTCTAATCACTGAAATGCAGGCTGTATATTAGTAAGTTGTATTGTTCTGTTGTATGCACATATACACATGCACACTTCTTTTTTTATGTTTATTTTTTAGTTTTAGGTGGACACAATATTTTTATGTGGTGCTAAGGATCAAACCCAGTGCCTCACGCGTGCCAGGTGAGCGCACAACCACTTGAGCCACATCCCAAGCACCATGCACACTTCTTAATGTCTCACATAAAACGTCTTTACTAGTCTTTCAAAGCTACATATTAAATTAAAAATAAATATAAAATTAAAAATAGATGTCCTGAGGCTAGGGCTGGGGCTCAGCAGTAGAGCGCTTGCCTAGCACATGCGAGAGGCTCTGGGCTCAATCCTCAGCACCACATAAAAATAAATAAATAAAATAAAGGTATATAAAAAAATAGATATCCCTCCTATAGGTTTCTTAGCTTCCTTTCATCATGCATGGGAAATTCTAAGGAACCATTTGCATCTGACCAGATTACAAGTTCCTTGAAAACCAGAACCATATTCTAGAACAGGGCCTAGTATGTGGGAGGGTTCAACAAATGTCTGTTGAGTAAGCACATGGACAATAGGGTAGCAAACATGGTAGGAAAAGAGTGGAACATCCTGACTTAGGTTCTAACAAGGGAACAAAGAGTTATTAAGACCCCACCATTTATTTAAGTCCATAATGCTTGAATTTGCTTGTTTGCCATAGCAATAGGAAAAGCCCAGTTGAGCACATATGCAAGTTCTAATCACATTCTTTTCATCTTAGTGCTCTGTGGTGAGTCCATCTGGGGTGTGTGCAATGAGAAACTGAGTCCTAAGGAACATGGGAGTGCCTTACTGACAAGGTTTCCCCTAAGACCCTAGCATACCAAGCACACAGTAGCATAGCTAGCACTCACTCTTTGATGAATGACTGAATGACTCCTTTTGAAATGGAGAAATGTCATTACTTCAGGGAAATAGGCTACTTCTGAAGCTAAATGAAGATAGCCTAACCCATTAACTCTCAGTCAGGACAACAGATGGACCTTATACATGACTGGATGACAGCCAAAGAGTAGAAAGTTCCCACCCAGCAGACAAGGATTGGGTAGGTAGATGTGATGTAAAAACGTTTCCAGGAAGTGGTGTTCAGAATACAACAGACTGCTGAGGTAGAAGAAGTGAGCAGTCCTTGTGTAGCTGCCCTGTAGTGTGAGCCATAGGTCACACCTGGGTGGTTCCCTCACTTTCACATCTCTGATGTAACATGATGCAGATTGATGCATTGAGAAGAGGATCATCAGGGCACGATGCTTTCTGTGTCAGTCTGGGATATGCAAGAGTACTTGCTTGTTCCGAAGAGAAGGCCCCATTCTAGTAAAGGCAGCAGAAAACTCAAAGGTTTAACGGATTGTAAGATGATTATACTCTACCTTGTTGCATAAAGGAATTGAAGCACTTAATGGAAAATCATATGATGAAACAAAATTCTAAAATACTTAAAAAAGATAAATTAGGTTGAAGGGAAAATTAAATACTTTGTTGAGGCTGGAAGGAAAGTGAATATGCAGAAAAATAAACCATAAGGCCCTGTAAGTTTGCTAAAATAAGCCTCTCATTTAAGTTCTGAGCTTCCTGGATACTAAAGTAAAATTAGGAACATGACTTAGAAAATAATTAGGATCCATAAAATAAAACTCAGTCATTCAGAGAGCAACTGGGAAAATATCCATCTTTCTAGGCAGTAGGGCCAGAGAGAAATTTCTCTGGGCATCCATAGCAAGAGGTTACTGAGTGGTATTGTGGCAACATGGTCTACATCATCCTGTAGTAAATGCTATATGACTTTCCTATAGCGGTTTCTTATTTAAATATATATGTATGTGTGTGTGTGTGTGCACATGCACACATGCGTGCATATGTATATGTCCCTCAATACGAGATTAAGTATCTCAGGAAAAGTGATTCTGTGGGGCCCAAACAGTGTAATCCAGGTTCACAGCTCTTTAGTGATCTGCAATCTTAAGTTACAGATTAATTTAGAACACTGTTTTCCAGAATATGTTCCATGAAACTCCAGTAATATGTTCAAAGATAGTTTATAACAGTAAAATAGATTTAGCTTCTAACATTGTAAATGTATAAGAAGAAAGAATATTAAACATATTACACAGTTAACACTATCAGGCACAATTCTAGAATAGAGGATACTAGGGAATCTGTGAGAGACCTTTAGACCTAGATGTTCTCCTCCCTCCTTCATCTCACTTCCAGCCACACACACTGCTGCATTCACAACTCACCATTAGTGCATGTCTGCTATCTGTTCAGGGATGGCGACTGGCAGCTCTGTACCTTTTTATCTGTGCATTTTTATGCAGTGTCTATTGTACATTAATCATGAATTAAATTTTTATCATTCTTTGTATCAAGGAATTTGTCTATGAGGCCATTTTTCATTGTCTGCTTTCATTCAAGCATGCATTGTAGCTTGTGGTGTTCTGTTGAGTTATTGTAATGTTGAAAGTATTCTGTGATGATATAAATTTGGGAACCACTGATCCAAGGGAATAACTGAACTGGGCTTCCGTCCTTTCAGTAAAGCATGTTCCGGAAGTAGCATTGCCAGAGGGTTCAAAGTTATGTTCTTGGGTACCAGTTAGGACACATCTAGATATGAACAGAATCCCCTTCGCAGACTCTCATGAAAACCTGGATGCCCATTACAACTGTGCCCCAGAGAGTGTAATCCACCACTTCTGTCTCCTTATGGAAGAGGGCTAATAAGGCAATATCTGGTTGAAGATTTGATTTACATCAGAGAAGGTGAAACATTTGTCTTTGAGCATATGGAACGATAATTCTACCAGAGACAGTCCTTATCTGTATGTATATAGAACTTTCTTTAAAAATTGCATTTTGGGGATAATAATTACAACTATAAACATTTACATAGTGATTACTATGTGCCAGGCCTATGCTGAAACACTTGGTACCTTGTCCATGAAACTATAAGGTAACTATTTATAATTTTCTTTCTATTAAATGGGAAACAGAGCCACAAAGAGATTAGCAAAAGTTTCTTGATTATGTCAAGAGATGAGTTGGCAGCAGTGTTTAGGTCAGGTTATAGAAAATTTAAAGCAAGGGCTGGGTGCTGGGGCTCAGTAGCAGAGCTCTTGCCTAGTGTGGGTGAGGCACGGGATTCGATCCTTAGCACCACATACAAAAATAAGCAAATAAAATAAAGGCATGCTGTCCATCTGCAACTGCAATAAATAAATAAATAAGTAAAAATTTAAAGCTAGTTTCAGACTCTGGTTTGGAATATGCTTGTGGACTTCAAGATGGGGAAGGGAGATAAATAAATACATTCATGGTTTCCTTTTCTCTTTCAGCATGTGAGGATGGATATAGGCTTGAAAATGAAACCTGTATGAGGTAGGGTCCATGTTCTTTTTTTCTGATGAAATTGTTACAAATCTTATTATAAAAACTATTCTAAAACAAAGTCTATCCTAATAAAGAACTACTCTAACTAATAATGGTGACACACACCTGTGATCCCAGCTACTAAGGAAGCTGAGGCAGAAATATTGCAAGTTGAAGGACAGTTTGGGCAACTTAGCAAGACTCTTGAATTTTAAAAAATAGGTGATAGAGTGCTTTGGGAGGTCATAGGTCCCCTACAGTATTGCAAAAACAAAAACCCCAAAACAGCCTAAGAAATTACTTAAGTAAATTACCTCCATTATTTCTTTTTAGATTTGAAACTGATTCTTGTTCTTTTTTTCTCTCTTGAACTTCCAGTTGCCCATTCGGCCTCGGGGGTCTCAACTGTGGAAACCGTAAGTATATAAAAGTGGAGAATTGCACTTGGCAGGGTCCTGGATTGGTATCAGTGTATAGGGTATCAGTCTTGTCCCATTTTCCTCAGTTTAAACCCATTATCTTCTTAGGACCTGTGCTGCGTGGAATGGGGAAAGACTTGCCTGGTGCTCACTAAGGGCTGAAGACAGAGAGGGAAGATAAATATTCTTAAATAGCCCCAACTGTGGGAGTGTTAGTGTGATAAATCAGGCATGAGGTGGGAGGCAGAGACCATGCCTAGAAGAGAATGCAAGGACCCCCAGAGTGTTTCTTAGAGGGGATGGAATTGGAGGGAGGATTGGAAAGAATGGCAGATATGAGGGAAGAAGGACATTCTTGACAGAGGAAACACTTAAAGGTCTCAGGGGAAACCATAGGCCTAAGGTATTCTGGGGACAGTTTTTAAGTGGATATTGCTATAGTATATATACAGAAATGCAGAAAGAATTGTTGGGGTTTGATCACCAGGCTGAGGAGTTAGACTCTCCTAATCAGTAACTGGTGATCTGGCAAGAGTCTTAGAACAGGAAAGCAGCTTGATTGAGAAGAGTACCTTGGACTGCAGAAAGGAGGAGAGAATGGACAGAGGAGAACATGGGAGTGGTTTGGAGACTTCCAGTATAGTGCCATTTGGGGGTCAGTGCTAGAGACCAACTTGGGAGTCATCTGCTTTAAGCTGAAGCCTGCATCTTGAAGTAGAAAATGGAACACAGAGCAGTGAGAATGCTGGTAGGGACTGGGAGCATGGTGCACTGCACACCTCATTCAGTTCTTTTTTTTTTTTAATTTTTTGATAGTTGTGTATAGACAGCATTCCTTTATTTTATTTGTTTATTTTTATGTAGTGCTAAGGATTGATCCCAGTGCCTCACACGTGCTAGGCAAGCACTCTGACACTGAGTTAGAGCCCCAGCCCTAATTCAGCTCTTTTATGAGTCATTTAAAATCACGTTCACTGACATTTTCTTATAGGTATCAAGACATTACAAATTTAAATTATCTTCAGAATCAATAAAGAAATTCTGAGATATAGGATAGATATACCAAGAATAATAACAATCAAGATTTCATTTTACGTAGCTTTATCCCTCATTCTATAGATAAAAGTTCAAATGGCATATTATTCTAAGTTGTCTTGTTTAATAGTAGACATATGTCTAATAGTGGACATAATTTTATTTATTGCGTATAAAGACTCAGTTTCCATTTCCTAATGTTATACTTTATCTTTTATGTCCTCAATGGCATTTTCTTTATTTATAAAGCTTTTCTGTTAGCAAATTTTATTATTAAAATTTGAGTATAAGTAAAGAATAGAAATAAAATAAAACAGATTCAATATTGGGTACAAAACTGACATAAACTCTCTTTGATTCCAGCGTGGAGTCACTGTAGCTCAGTCAGTCTAGAGACTTAGAACTGCATTTAGGATTACTGATGACTTTGGTCATTTGATTTATCCTGACTGCAACTAGCAAGAATTTACAATAGGAAACCTGCGAGAAGGACTGAGGCATCCCTTCTAGAAACAAATATATTTAGAGTCATAGGAATAGACAGAGAGAGGAACTCACAGAATTAGTGTTCAGTTCAACAGAAGTAGCAACCCGAGGCTGCTGGGTGCAGTGTGAATAACCCCATGCTCTTTAGTGGTGACTAAGGATGCTGAGGTGCATAACACCATATAAACACAGAAGTTCATTATGACACACCCGAGTCATCCCTACAGCAAATGATGTTCAGAATACTCAGTGTAGTAAGGCAAGAAATGTTATCATTTTTTAGATCTTTAAAAAATTAGAAAGTAGTCAAGATTCTTGTGTCAGTGCTTTAACTTATAAGGGGATGACCATGAAAACAGTCTGGTAATAATAGGTATTCTTTCTAAAAATCATTTTGGGGGCTGAGGTTATGGCTCAGTGGTAGAGAACATGCTAAGGCCTTAGTTTTGATTCCCAGCACCAGAAAAATAAAATAAGCTAGTGTCTCACCTGGGGTCCAAGTATTTCTCTTTTTTAAAGCACAAAGAGAATATCTGTGCTTTAAAAGGTGGTTCCTGGGATGCAGTATTGCCTGTGTTTACTTTCTAGTGTACTAAGTGGTATTTCTGCTTTCCCCACCCCTAGAGATCATTAACTACTATATGTATGGAGATGCCCCTGCATCCATTGAATGTTCTGTAAGTTCTTTCATCAGGAAAAAGGTCATCCCCATTATGTTTATGGGTCCTGGAAGTAACCAGAGTTTCTTTCCCATCCCTGAGACTTCTTTTTCCTCTGCATTTATCCAAGTCTCTATCATTATGTCCAGCAGAGGGCAGACAACCATCTGAATTGTTGGCTCCCAGCCACCTTCAGTAACTGGCACTGACAATTTATCATTAAAACATGATGTATGAATATCATTTTATGATTTTGATATATTACCATTAGTGTTGCAAAACAATTTAAGTGGCTGATAACTATTATTACTTATAATAATATATAAAGAGGCACTTGCTGCACTTGCTTCAGCTGCACATATACTAGAGACACTTGCCACCTGCCTCCTTATCTGAGGTCTAGGCCCAGCCCTGGGTGTTGGTTAAGGAATTGAGAACACCTGGTTTTCATCCCCATGGTATGATGATAACACCTTGGGAGTCTGTAACTCATCACTCTTTGGTGTCAGATAACAGAACTCTTACCGCCTATCTCTATTACTTCTACTATGTGCCACCAAAGACAGTAGGTACCTCCCTGGAGTACCTCCTGGTACTCAGGCTAGGTTTTTCACCGACATAGAAATGCTTTTTCTCTGTGCAAACCTCTTGGGACACATGCTGTACTCAAATCCAGTGAGATAGGGAGGCAATTTTCCCAGCCATGCATATGATCTTGAGATTCCCTCACCCCTGCATTCTTGGCAGTTATCCAACTGCAGCATTTTCTGGGCTTAGGCATAGTTCTGCCTTGCTAAAAGTTTCCATTCACTTTCTAGTTGTACCCACATTTCATTCCTTGCTCCTCCTTTCTGAAGAGAGTATTCTTCAAAAGGGCAAAACAAGCCCTTCTCTCAAGTCTTTAGTTCCTGAGGACATGCGGGCCAACTGGATGGTCAGGACAGGGCCACCCACATATGAGCAGCCCAGGTCTGTACCTGTTCTATCACTGCTCCCCTTTTTATTTTCTGGTCATGAGAAATTTATCTCTGTTTACAGGTCAGATTCCAATAATTCTGTCTTCTTACACTTTTGTCCATTTGACCAGAATTTTTTTTTACAGATTTGTTATTAGATATGACCCTTTCTCCTCACTTTTTTCTCTATTGTTTGAATTTTATGTTGGTTCCTCCTCATACTTTTTCTTTTCTTTTTTTGACATTTTTTAGTTGTAGACGGACACAATACCTTTATTTTATTTATTTGTATGTGGTGCTGAAGATCCAACCCAGTGCCTCACATGTGTGAGGCAATTGCTTTACCGCTGTACCACAACCCTAAGCCCCTCCTCATACTTTTAATATCTCCCCTGATACTTGTTTGCTTCACCTTTTTTCTGTTTTTAAAATAAATTAATTTTTCACAGCATAATACAATATATACCATTAATTTCCCCCCTCCCTTTTTTTTAACCCAAATGAAATAGAAAAATAGGTTTAGGTTTAAGGTAATGAAAGAAGAAAACTAAGATAAACAATCTCATTACACATTACATAGTATTTGTCCTTGCTCCTAAGTGTGGTCCATGGGACTGGCAGCATCAATATTATCCATGAGCTTATTGGAAAAATAGAATTTCAGGCCTTCTGACTCCAGACCTACTGAATCAGAATCTGGATTTTATCAGACTCAGAGATTTGGTTAGTATGTAGAATTACATACATGTTGAAGTTTGAGAAACACTGGTATTGTCCATGTTTCCAGAGATATGTATGTATGTGTTCTTTTAAAGGAATTAAATCTCACTGAATATACCTGTTTTTAAACCTAGTAAACTGTGGAATGTTTCCATTTCCATAATTTTATAATGTCACGTTTGAGAGTTCTATATTATTTTATACTTTAATTTACTTAACTATTCTCATCTAATTACCTTTTAAGAATCTCTTTTATGTTCTCACCCTCCAAATCATTTCTGTTTTATGGTTATTACTTTATGATTATAAAACCCACATAATTTTTCCCAGATTACTTTTTTTCAGGCCACAGATATTTTTGTCTGTCCTTTCATATTCACCCCATGTCCTTTTGGAGGTCATCCTTTCCTTTGAAGGGTTCTGGATATTTTCAGAAGTGACTCCCTCCTCCCCTCAGTCCCCCAGCATGGTCAGAGAGGATTTAGAGCCCATCTTCCCTATTTATAGTCCTCTTACAGTAAGACCAGAACATTCTGCTTAAAGATATTCCACACTGTCTTCCCACCCCAACCCACAGTTGAATGGCAGGTGTAAAAAGTACCTTTTAATTGTGTATACCCTGTGGTTGCATGGGACTGTAAGAAAGACTTAGACCAGTGGAAATGCTGTGTGTTGGCAGAAATTACTCCAAAGAAATGTCCAGGAAGATGGCCATGAACTGCTTAGGAGGAAGGAGAGATCATTATTAAGTCAGCTAAAAGTTTTGTTCAACTGAAAGTAGTCATTTTACTTAGTTTGGACTGGACTCCTTTCATGTCAGAATAGAAGGGAATCGGGGATTGAGGCAAGAGGATTGCTGCTCTGTGTCTGATCTTCCCACTAGCAGGCACTGTTCTGTGAGAGGGAAGGGAGAGAAACTGGAACAAAGTGAAAAAATCACAGGGGAAATTGTCATAATGAAGAGCAGTGGGCACTGGGTATGTTCACATGCAGCCTGTAGACTTGAAGAAGGCAAATTTCAAAAGGTGCAAAAAAAGAAAAAAAGGAGGGAAGGAGAATACTGCAAATAGAGATGGAAGAAGGAAGGAAAGATTTAAAAGGCAAAAATCTAACCATGCATCCCTAATGAACTTGGTAAGGGGAAAACACAACGAACCAATTTAATTTTAAAGTAAAATTAATATGACTACCTAAAAAGTTTAAAAGGATGGTGTATTAGTTGGCTGAAGTTCTTCTGGAGTAAATAAGCCTAGCTAGTTTTAGTTTAAATAGAGAGTTTATTGGAAGGATTCTGGATTCTAGCATTAAGAGTGGCAGGAATCATGGAACTGTGAGGACTCTAGCAGTGGAAGTCAGGGCCTTCTATTCAGAGCACAAGCTAATGTGATTCCATCTTCATATCTCCCCTCTGATGTTTGCTATGTGTGTGTCCGGCTTTCTCTCCTTCCCAGACAATGTGATGGAAAGTCATATTGCCGAATGGTTCTTGAGTGTGTGTCACTGCTCAGTCATTTTGAAAGAGAAGACTCTCTTTTTTTCTGGGAAAGAACTAATTGATCCAGTTTGAATCATGTGTTTATTCCTAATCAGCTATGACCAGGAGATGTTGATACATGTACAAATATGTTTCCCATCACTGCAGATGGAGGAGGGTAAACGGTTCTCAGGAGTTTGCCTAAGCAGACAGACTAGTAGGTTCCTTCTAAATAAGCACATATGTAAAGACAAGTAGAACTTACAGGAAAGGTAGAGGCCCAGAGTGTGTTAGTTTGATGAAAAGTGCTAACAATGACTAAAACAACGTGAAGCTGTGAAGGTGAAGGGAAAAATAGAGCCACTGCGGGTGAAACACTAAAATGTCAACAAATGGCTCTGAAGAAGTAGGACTGAGAATTCCAAATTCTTCATTCTGGAGAATCTTTTCAGATAAGAAGGAATAGGCCAGACAAGCCTACAATGACATTCACTACTTCTTTCCCACCTCAATAAATATTCAGAACACTTGCAAAGCTGGTAAATATTACGCTTGGCCTTGATTCAAACCCCATGTTATTCTGTATCATAATAAATTTAAAGTCAGTGCATAAGCTCAAAAGATCAGGTTAGGAAGGATCAAAAAAAGATGAAGTGGGTGATACTGTTCATACACATAAGTTTCCAGTAACATAGCTTCCCAAAAAAAACATGAAATATGCCCTTTTTGCAATATGTATACTTAACACAATTTTTGTATTTGGAGAAGTGTGTGTGTGTGTGTGTGTGTGTGTAAAATCTAAATAAAATTTGGGAAATACAGAGAAACAAAAATAAGAAAATAAAAGTTAAGCCATAGATATTAACAGTACTGACTTCCCTGGGCATTTTGATGCATTATCTCCTAGGCTCTTTCTCTATGCTCTTGTGCAAGGAGATTTGCTGGCTTTCAACCCAGTGTTGTTTCCTCTCCTCTCTATTGTATACCAGTGCAACCCAGTCTGGTCTGCAAGTCAGCAGCATCACCATTCCTTGGAACTCCCTAAGAAATACAGCTTATGAGCCCTTGCACAGACCTACTGAATCAAACCTCTTAGGGTAGGCACCAGAAATCTATTTCACAAGGCTTCTGGGTGATTCAGATGGACATGAAAGTTTGAAAAGCATAGTCTATACCAGTGCTACTCTAAGTGCAGACTGTAATGGGAACAGATAACATAAAAATTGAACAAAAGTATTTAGAAGTGTTTATATTAATTTGATATGGTTGTGGCATCCAATAGTTTTATTGTATTTTACAAAGGTATCAGTCCACAGTCAACTCCTTTAAAAAGGACAAAAAAGAGGGCTAGGGTTGTAGCTCAATGGTAGAGCACTTTCCTAACATGGGTGAGGCTCTGGGTTCAATCCCCAGCACCACATAAAACTAAATAAACAAAATAAAGGTGTTGTGTCCATCTACAACTAAAAATATTTTTTTTTTTAAAAAAGGGACATAAAGGAAATTCATGATTATTGTGCCTGTGGGAAAAGAAAAGAAAGTGAATTTTGAACCTTTATTTTTGTTCTGTGTTTTTAAAATATATCCCAAAACACAAGCAAATGAACAAAAACTGGTTCATAGTTTGAGAAGCACTGGTCTACATAGTCCATGTCTCTTTTTTTAAAAAAAATTGGTTGTTTCAAAGAAGAACCTGCTACAACCTGCAACCACCTGCAAAGGCACTTCTAAAATTGATGCTTGCTTGTTTTGCTGGAAGTAAGAAAACTTAATTTGGTGAGGAGGAATAAGCAGGAACTAGAATTTGGTCTCTATCTAGGAATGGAGGGAGCCACAGAAGTTTTTTAAAGCAGAGAAATGGCATGATTAGACTTGCTTTTTATAATGAGCAGATAAGACTGGGAGCAAGAAGCTGAGTTGGGAAGCAGTTGCCATTGTTTAAACAATAGATGATGTTAGCTTAGGGCATTCTTGGTGGAAATGAAGAAGAGTAGATACATTCAAGAGATTTGTCCTTTATCTTCATTTCTGTTAAAAGAGAAACTTCTGAATACATGTCAGGAGGTGAGGAGAGAATGAGCTTATTCTATGTTTGGCTATTCCCTATGTAACTCAGTCATGAGAGTTTTCCATAAAAATCCGGTTTCTGTGCTATTTATTTAAATAAAAGGATTGGGAAAGGTTGCCTAATGTCTTTTACACTGTTTGCTCTCTACTGCCTTTATTTTCAACCAGTGCTTAGGGAGAAGGAGACTTAGCCAGAAAGGGGACTAGAGCATTAGTCCCATGTCTAACCCTTTGACTTTACCTGAATGCCTAGAAAGCATGATGCCAATCTTAATTCCATGCAGAAAATATGGTTGTTGGCCTTCATCCTGGGTCTTACAACCTGAGAACACAATTTGAATTCTATTTCTACAACAAAAAATCAACCTGAATATTTAATATAATTTATTAAAAATAATTTCACCAGAAATATACAGGTATAAAACCCGATTAATGAAAACTTTTAGTAGTATTTACTACATATGATATGTGCTTGCTTATATCACTGTTAATTTCTGGTAATTAAATTCAATGTGTAGTTATTGAGGCATCTACTTACTTCCTAGTGTGGTTTATGCACTGATTCCCAAACCCCAGACTTAACTGCCCAATAATGTTTTTGATAAATTTGAGAGTTTAACTTGCCTCTTTTTATTTTATCAAGTAAGATCCTAAAACTGACTCATGCATTTTTATGTCTACTCTCAAAAAAATTAAACACCAATTAATATCAAAAGTAGTAAACAACTAAGATTCTCCATAACTTTAAAAACAATACCATTTCCCAAGGCATATTTTATACATGGTGAAAGACACAATCTTGAGAAAAAAATTAGAAATATAAAATATTATAGAACAGTTATTGAAATGAAACAAGTGTGTGAAAAACTCACTGACTTTTATTTTTCACTTTTGGCCATGAATTACTGAAAATGTCATAAGGGGCTGGTCTGCAGGTACAATTTAAGACCTACCATTCTAGGAATGGCTAAAAGGGGAATCTCTTGTAATACAGAGAAAAGGAAGGGATAGCCATTAAGGATCTCTTGCCAGAGACCAAGAATTAGAAGGTCTCCAGCGGAGGAAGGTTGGTGGCTGTGGGAGGGGAGACTGTTCTTCAGTATTCACTATACCTCCTACCAATCCCCTTGTTTGTTTGTTTGACATATGTAGCCTATCAGCTTATCACTGTGGTGATTGCAGCAGCAGGAGGTGGGCTTCTGCTTATCCTAGGCATTGCACTGATTGTTACCTGCTGCAGGTAAGTGATGAGAGTTCAAATTCTAATCTGTTTCTTTGCTTGTGTGGAAGGGTCAGATTCTTTGCAAGGATCAGGTTTTACTCTTTTAAAGAATACTTGAGGGTAGAAGGGAATGGGAGGGGGCAGGGGATTAGCAAGGGCGGTGGAATGTGATGGACATCATTATCCAAAGTACATTTATGAAGACTTGAATTGGGTGTCAACATACTTTATATATAAACAGAGATATGAAAAATTGTGGTATATATGTGTAATAATAATTGTAATGCAAAAAAAAGTACATGTATAAAGGCATGAATTGGCATGAACATACTCTATATACAAAGATATGAAAAATTGTACTCTATATGTGTAATAAGAATTATAATGCATTCCACTATTGTGTATTTTTAAAAAATAAAATCAATAAAACTAAAAAAAAATTTTAAATAAAAGGCTAAAAAAAAAGAACACTTGAGGTGGTTTAAATCATAGTGTGTAACTGAACCATTAAAAAGAAGGAAAAGGGGAAAGTCATAGTAGTTGGTGCCTAGGGAAAAGAAAGGGAATAAATGGTACTTTATTTATTTCATTTTTTATTAAAAAAGAAAATCCAGCTGAGTGTGGTGGCACACACCTGTAATCCCAGTGGTTTGGCTGAGTCATGAGAATCACAAGTTCAAAGCCTGCCTCAGCAACAGTGAGGCCCTAAGCAACTTAGCAAGACCCTGTCTCTAAATAAAATATAAAAACGACTGGGGATGTGGCTCAGTGGTTGAGTGCCCCTGGGTTCAATCCCTAGTACAAAAAAAGAAACAAACAAAACCCACCATGAGATACCACTTTTCACCCAGTAGAATGACTGTTTAAAATAATGAGTATTGATGAGGATGTGGAAAAATTAGAACTCTTACATGTGGTGGGAATGTAAAATGTAAAACTAATTATAGCACTTCTAGCCTTAGGTATTATACCCAAGAAAAAATGAAACTCTGTAGCCACACAAAAACTTGTACAAAGGATGTTCATAGCAACATTATTCATAATAGCCAAAAGATGAAACCATCCCCAATGTCTATCCACTAACAAATGGATAAACGAAATGTGATGTAGCCACAGAGTAGAATATTATTCAGCTATTAAAAATGAATGACATACTGATACGTGGATGAACCTTGAAGATATTATGCTAAGTAAAATAAGCCAGTTGCAACAGTTCACCTAGTATGTCATTCCATTTATGTGAGTGGTCTAAAATAGGAAAATCTAGTAGAGAATAGATTAGTGGTTGCCGAGGGCTAGGGCTAGGAGTGGTAATGGGGCAATGAGAGAGAGAGAATTGGGGAGTAATTGCTCAGGAGTATGAGGTTTCTTTTTATAGTGATGAAACTGTCCTAAATTATTATGATGATGGTTGCATGATTCTGAATATGCTAAAAACTGTTAAATGAATCATATGGTATGTGAATTATAGCTCAGTAAAGCTATGCATATATAGACAGAGAAAAAAAGAAAGAAGAACCAAAGCAGTTACCTGAAATATTTTAGCAATGGAGAAGTTGTAACTGCAGTGTGAGTTGAGCAGTAAATTTATCTGTAGGCTTCCTGGAAGCCAATGGGATTTGGTTTCTGTTGAGGAAGGATGGCATTGATCCCCCTATCGGTTGAGATAAAGGAAAATTATGACCTTTGATTTATATCCTAATAAATGGCAACAATTATCTATATATAACAGATGGAGAGAACCTACCAAAAGGGCAGTCTTTTCTACCATCAATATTGAAGTCATTTTAAGATATTCTTTATTTCTAGTAAGAACATGGAGAACAATTTACATAACTGCCCATTCAGGAATGCAGGTCTTTGCCTATCTTTTACAAAAATGCCATCAAAGATGATACATATGAGGGGGGATGGTGGCACACACCTGTAATCCCAGAGACTCGGGAGGCTGAGGCAGGAGGATTGCAAGTTCAAAGCCAGCCTCAGCAAAAGCAAGGCATTAAGCAACTCAGTGAGACCCTGTCTCTAAATAAAATATAAACTAGGGCTGGTTGATGTGGCTCAGTGGTTGAGTGCCCCTGAGTTCAATTCCTGGTACTTCTCCCCGCAAAAAATGATAATCCATATAAGTGGAAATAAACTCCTGGACATGAAACTAGAAGCAGTTACCTAGAGGGTCAAAATCTGAGAGCTCAAAGCAATGTATTCCTCATATTTGTGATGTGTTCAATACCATGTGGTGTAGCCATTTTGGAACAGAGACTGTGACATTCATTGCTGAGGAGGGAAGATAATTACGAATAAGTCAGTCATTGTTTAAGACCAGATACCACACCTACAAGAGCAGTAGCAGATCTGAACTTGCATAAAAGACCAATACCTAAACCACATACTGGACATTTGGTTTTATGACCCTGAGTTATTTTGTAACTTCCCCCAGAAAATTTACTTACAGATGAGTGAGAAGGAAGAAACTTCAGATTATCTTACCCAAGGGAAATATAATTTAAAATTTTCTGGTCCTAGGTCCATTAGCTAAGTGAAGAATTCATATTCCAATAATTTTTATTTAGTGAAACATCACTATGGGGTTCCTCTGACCCCCTGAAATCAGGGTGTGGAAGAAACTATGGACTATTTTTTTTTATACAAACAAACCATCCTTTTTTTTTTTTTTTAACGTAATTTGTGAAGTAGCTTCATGTAGTAGAAAGAGCACTGGCTGGAGAGGTGAGAGACCAGACTGAATTCCAGTCCCAGCTTTTCTAGTAGCAAAAGGTAACCCAAAAGACAAGTCAGGTCTCCTCAATAAGCCAGAGTTGCCCTTTCCCTACGGTTCCTGGTTCAGTAAAGCTGGGTGAGACCTAGACACTTCCATGTAAATTCTGGCGCATAGGCCAGTTGAGAGACATTGAACTTCCTTCTGACTCCACCATTCTGTAAACTTTTGATCCTTGTTTCCCTGGAAACCCCCAAGATACAGTGACCTCTGTCCCCCAGGGGAGTAAACAGCTCCAGTGTAGCTGTCTTTGTCCTCTCTGCCCCTGCTAATCTAGTCCTTTGGTATAGAAAACTTTCTGCATCTTTTTTGGTACCTAATTGCACTTTTACTTACTCTGGGCAAACACTAAAAATAATAACCATAATAACATTCCTCAGTGGGTAGCTACACAGAAACACAATGGTATCCCACAGTCTAATTTTTGTTGGAAAATAATTGGTGTTTTTACATATATAATTTCTTTACAGAACTTAGTCATGGAACTTTCCAAATATTTTCATCCCACAGAAAGAATAAAAATGATATAAGCAAACTTATCTTCAAAAGTGGGGATTTCCAAATGTCCCCATATGCTGAGTACCCTAAGAACCCTCGCTCACAAGAATGGGGCCGAGAAGCTATTGAAATGCATGAGAATGGAAGCACCAAAAACCTCCTCCAGATGACAGATGTGTATTACTCGGTGTGTATTCCCATGCCCAAGAGCAGCCTCAGGGCTCCAGTCTCCTCTGAGAAGTTAAATTCTGTTTTGCTGTAGTAAAAGCATTATAGCTAGTTAAAGGTTCAAGAGAATGATAGAATGAGCCTCTTATTTGCATATTTTAACACTCAGTTTAGTTGTGATCTTTTTGCATGATACTTATTAATTTTGATGTTGAGATAAGGCTACTCCATGTAGCACATTACTTTATGGGATTGTAAGCAGTAACCCATGAAATTCCTTTTGAGTTGTAGGAATGAAAGCTAAAAGCTAGAGAAAAAATTTTATGATAGTAAACCCTTGAGCCTTTTATTTTTATTTCTTATCTGCCAACATTTAGCTTGCTTTGTGTAATTAGGTATTTAAAATCTGGGGTTGGAAAAAGGCATGAAGAGAACATTTCAACATCATCCCCAACAAGCACTTTTCAGAGGTTTAGAAGATTATAAAACTCAGGAAGTATTAAATAATTTGCTCTGTCCATCCCTGGATACTTAATTTGAGAAGACAGGACAATACCTTGAGCTCCTGCTTCTCCTGTCCCACATTGAATTTAACCCAGGTCTTATTCCTCTATACTGCCAGTTCATTTCATGTTACACTGTGTCAACCATAAAGCAAATACAAACTGGGCTATCTGAACTGAAAAGTAAACATGTCAGGTGACTTCTCATTAGTTTGAGGTATAGCAATAAACATGAAACCTTGCCCTGTGGAGACTTAATGGCTCTAGACAGTCCTGTTACAGGAACCACAATCCCTCTGGTTGCTATAGGAATTGACCATGGAGGATCAGACTTTGGATGGGAGGGGCAGGTTTGTTCATGCTAAGAAGTTGTTGGTTTCAACTGGTTCTTTGAAAATTTTGAACCCAGAGAAAGAACAAGAAGAAATAAAAAGGAAATAAAAAGAAAGATAAATATCTCCAACATAGCTCTAGTTACAATGTTTCCATTGCTTTCTATATAGAGCTCTGCTTTTTCCTCTGGCAGGAAAGCCCTTTTCCTTTCTTAACTGTAGCCATAACTACACAAGCATTTTACCCAGGCATGAACCCACATCCTTTGTAGGGACTCCTGAGCCCCAGCATCATGTGACAACTGGCAACAAGTAGACCTCCATGTGGTAGGACCCAACTTCACTGCATGTTTCCATAGAATTAGCTGAAGAGTTGTTTTCAATAGATTTAGTTAAGCACTTAAATGAGCCTCATTTTCACTTCAAAACAGTAGGCTGAACAGTGTATAGAAAGAGAGCTTGGGTTTTATAGCATGGAACTGTCACCTGAGTAGATGAGCTGTTCCTTGGTAGGCTCAGGGGTGGTCTGGGTGATTCCCACATTGGGCTCTTATAGGATTTGAGTTTATAATGTGCAGTATCCAGTGCTTTATTTCTGCTGAGAAAGCATTTACCTGTGGTGCTTCAATGAGGGTCTCCTCAAAGTAGCCTCTGTTATTCCCATGGAGCTTTTGTGCAGATCAGGTAGGTAGTTCATGACCCATGAAACTAGTGTTTGGTCAGAGACACTTGAAAATTGCTGTTGGCCTACTGGTTTGGGGTCCTTACTCCATCCTGGAGGTGGTCATAGGACCTTGCAAAATTTGTGTCAGTTGCCCTTTGTGAAGTGACAGGGACAGTAGCCCTCTGCTAAATGCCAGGGAGGACTTGAGCTGCTTATATTCCACAGAGAAAGATACTTTAAAAAATTAAGAATCAGTATACCCACTTCATACAGGATAAACCCAGGTCTTTTACTTTATTGATATAAATTTACTGGATGTCCTTAATATTTTTAATCCCCTTTTTAAATAGGGGCAAATGTAATTTATCCCATGTTCCATAGAGACCTGTGATGGTCCCTACCTATAGGTCAGACCTTGCTCTGCTATTTATAGCTACCTCCACCTTAAGTTTATGAAAAAGTAGAATGCTTTTTTTGCACTTAAATTTAAACCCAAGAATCACTAATTGAGTTTTCTTCTTTTCTCTTTGCAACCAGCCTACAAGTGTAAGAAATCCTGAACTTGAACGAAATGGACTGTACCCTGCCTACACTGGATTGCCTGGATCACGGCATTCTTGCATTTTCCCTGGACAATATAACCCATCTTTCATTAGTGATGAAAGCAGGAGAAGAGACTACTTCTGAGTCCAGGAAAGAAAGGGGCCCATTACTCTGAACTAGTTTCCCAGGATTTCTGTGGCTCAGAGGACACTCTGGCTGCTCTCAGGACTTATCAGAGCCACACTTAAGTGGCAAGCAGAAAAGAGACAGGCACAAGGGGCATGACCACAATGGAAGGGGACAGATGGATGTGGAACTGCAGACTGCTTGTTCAGCACCTTTGTTGTTACTGTGAACATGAACATGGGCCAGTACCAAGAGAGTTTCTGAGTGACTGCAACATAGCACTGGCAGTAGGGGCAATCATTAACCATAGCTAGGTATCATTGTGAGGACCCAATTCTCCCTTAGTTTGCACTTTAGTAAATTGGGCAGGGAGGTTTCCTGGATTTGTTTCAAGATGGTTCAGGAAAGAAGGTTTCCTTTCCTGAGACACTTCCATAGGCCACAATTTGGTGATTAATTTGTAGCTAGATGCTAGCTCTATGTTTTCCTGCTCCGTGCCTATGTGCTAAACAATAGCTGGGGATAAACATACCACTAAGGTTTGAAGATGCTAACGTTGAATGTACAGTATTTTAAGATTTCCATGTTGTTGTATGCTATGGTTTCTAAGTCAATCTCCTAAAATCAGGAATTGACATTTGTGAGGCACAACACACAACATCCATTTGTATTTCAAGGCAAGGTGGCACATTTATTTAAGATGTCCACTCAACTTTGGCAGTTAAATCTCACGTTTTCAAGCAAGTCTGCATCAGGGCAAAACAATTTATACTTGGTTTTAGTTGGAGACATCCACTGGCCCCTAATGAGGCCCAGCAGGCAGAATTGGGGGTTTACCCTACAAGCAGTGGGGTACTTTCCATCCCTGAGGACTTTTCATGAGGTCTGGGACTCTGACCACCATTGTGGAGACCAGAGGCTACAAAGGATGGGATGGAAATGGAGAGTTGAATGCTGGTAGGGTCTTAGATGTTATTTCACCAGTAAAGGAAAAGCAGTGTGCTGTCCCTGCAGCAGAATGCGGTTAGAGGAAGGAGCTGAATAGGCATGTTGGTTTCCTAGATCACCAGTGCTTTGGGAAGCCATGGGGATTCCTGTGGGAAGAATAGGAACCCAGGATGGAGCCTCAGATAAGTGTGCTAACCTGCTCATCTTTATATCCATATCCTTATCCACAAACTCACTATAAACCTCAGCCACTCAGAGTTATTTATGCATTGAAGAACTAACTTATTTTCTCAAATCCAATCATTTGTACCTCTTTATGTGACTGTGCAGTGTCCCCTGGAAACACAGTTGTAGTTCAAAGCAGCATTGGAGAACTACATCCTGGCAGGTTAGTGATCTGAGAGTTTGCTTTTGGGAAGGAGATTCTACATGTCTTATTTATCATGCCTGTGATATGGGTCCTGCAAAGGAGGCATGTTCAGCACTCAGTGTCTTTAACTGCTCTCTGTGGAACTATATTCATTTATCTGCTTATGGAACACCTGATTTTGGATGAAGTGATGGGAAGACAGAGGTAAAAGAATTGTTCTCACCCTGAAGCTGGGAGTTAAATGGCACGCATTTCTGGAAATGGTACAACTGTTGGGACAATTCTGCCCTGGGCATGGTTGTTTCTTCAGGGTTCTCTAATTTCTTCAAAGCACATTCAGTTCTCTCCCTAAGTGTGGAGTCCTATGTCCCTTGGTCTCTGCAACTCACCATCACCTGCTATAGCAGGAACACTTGAAAGGGGCAATGAATTTTAATGGTTAAATTGCACCTATAAATATAAAAATAATTCTGTTATCAATGGATGTTAAGTTAAAATTTCAAAGTATCACCGTCTTGAAACTTTGGGTCTTGTATCTCTGTGGAACCAAATGGCCTTTTGTGCCTCACTGCCTCCTATCCAACTGGAGAGCTCCGAGCTCCTGCACTCAGCTCACCTGAGCCAACAGACTTGGATCCCTTGTGAGGTGGACTTGCTCCACCTCTTACGCAGCATCCCTGTTCCTCCCTAGGCCCCACAGCTATGGGAGGAGCCACCATAGAAGCTCTTTCCTGACATGTATTTCTGCTGCCTTGAGCTGATGTCACAGCTGGCAAATCATCTCCTATCTCAGGGTCAGAAGCCTTAAGTCCCACAAAATGAAGTGTTTGAAGAGCATTTGGGGGAAGAATCCCAAAGTCCAGAAAAGTGTGTCCTTTGAGTTCCAAAAGTTGTTTGCCTCTTCATGGCTTTTGTTAAGTGTTGAGTATTTCATTGATTAAGGGTGTTTTGTTGTTGTTGTTGTTGTTGTTGTTGTTAACTGTGAAAAAAAGCACCAAACAAGGTTGAGTTCACACCATCTCTACAATTTCCAGGAGGTATGGGATGTAGAAAGCATCCTGAGGTTTAAGAAAGCATGAAAAGGAGCATGCGTGTTGTCCAGTGCTAACAACACCCTGGATGAGGAAGCTAGGGACTGGGTCTACTCCTGTTGAGATTAATACCTCTCTTGTGCCAAGAGAAAATAACTGATATGGTGTTAGCAGCCCATGGACAGAACAGGTCTGGGTGTGTGTACTCCTGACATGGGGGATCTCAATCAGGGAGCAAGAGCTTAGCATCAGCCCTCACACCTGGGATGCACTATTCATGTGCACAACAATGTCATGGTTCTGCATTGGAACCCCACAGCTAGGGGAAAATGGGAGGAAGGGAAAAGTGACACTAACTGCCCTCAAAATGCTTCTGTAGGGAAAAGTCAGGCTAGGTGGAACCTGTGTGTCCTGGAACATGACAGAGCATGACTTAAGGAGGGATTGACTTCCTGGCTTCCCAGTATCCACTCTGGGTTTTGTTTAGTCTCCTAAAAGTCCTATTTCCATTTTTTTCCCTGTTTGCTCCATGAACTATTTCTTTAGGAGGATAAATAACATCTTTCATGTTCCTGCCATGACCAGGCTCCATACAGGGTACTTGGCTTCACGGCATCCTTGTTAGTTGACCATGAGAGCATTTATTTCCTGGATATAGAAACCTTCAGAGAGGACAATTCTGTAGAGGCAAATTCAAGTCCTAGTCAGCCTGACTCACCCTGTTGTTCTTTCCACTAGGTCTCCCTGCCTCACCTTCCTGGCAGGCATCTCACCATGCAGTGTACTTTAAATGTCAATGAGGGCAAGAGAGATTGGACTTAAAAATAAATTATTTTTAGAGAAGCTTAATATTAAACAGTATCCTAACTAATGACATAAAGTGCAAAAAAGTGTTGAATATCCTTTTGAAGATGTCCTTTCAGGTTGGTGTGTGTATATATCTTGGGTGCTTGTGGTCTCATTAAGAAAATAGTGGCTGGCTTATGCTTGGCAAGAAGCATATTGGTATGTGTCTTTGGCAGTAGGAAGTTAAGGTGATGATCTGGGTAGGTTTTTGACAAACACGGCCAGACATACACTTCCTTTGGAGGGCTGTCTTGTTCCCATAGTAAGACCATGGCTCCCAAATATTGGGAGAATATTTTTTGTGAATCATCATCAGCGTTGGGAACATAGTTTAAATGCTGATAAACCTTGCTCCTTTAAGGGAAAGGTAATTTTCAGAAGCAGATAAGTTATTTAGAGCCAGAATTGCTGACTGGATGGTGCAGTCAAGCTGGATGATGGTAGTTAAAAAGATCAAAAAGTAAGATGTGACTATTGAGTTTTGGAAGAGGTAACTCTTGGAAGTTGGCCCATAGGAGAGGGCAGCATCTTTGCAATAAGATTGTTACCCAAAAATGTCTGTGAAAGATAATAGCTATTCAGATGTGAAAGTTGTAGAGCAGTCATATTTAGGGTGCCCCCTTCCTCACACAAGGCTTCAGATGTTTCGTTAAGCTACTTTGCCCACTGGTAAAGTGCTCAGGTGCACTTTAACTCATTGACTTTGCCTGAAGAAGTAGGTCTGTATAGTGAACCCAAAATTAGACTTTGATCCATAGTTCTAAAATAAACTTTGACTTTGGGACTAGAAGACCTGAGCACTTCTTTGGAGAGAAGAAGAAAGCAAAATTAGTATTTCAGTATTTTGTATCTTATTAAAACTGCTCTTAATATCAGAGATTATTTTTTCTATCTGAAAGCTTTTGTGGAGATAGGAAGGGGCATTTCATTTCACTTCTTCTTGATGAAGCATCATTCTAAGATTCTTGTGTGCATTTTTGGAAACAAATAGGGTTTTATAGAGTTCACCTTTGAGTAGGTGTTCTTTTTCTTAAAACCCCAAAGAAGAAACTAGTAAAAAATGGTGGTAACATTAAATGACAATTAATTTGTTCTTTTAAAGTATCTTAGTAATCTTATACTCCCTATCTGATGTAAATTTTAGCTCGCAGAAAAGCCTGTGAAACCAAAGGAGACTATTTAGTTCTAAAAAGAGACAGATCCTAGACTAGATCTGTCCCATGGGCATTTTCAAGACAACATTTCAAAGGAGTTTGCTATTAGATTCTGTTTTTATAATTTTTTTTTAAATTTTTATTGTTGGTTGTTCAAAACATTACATAGTTCTTGATATATCATATTTCACACTTTGATTCAAGTGGGTTATGAACTCCCATTTTTACCCCGTATACAGATTGCAGAATCACATCCGTTACACATCCATTGATTTACATATTGCCATAATTTTTAAATGATATTAGTGTACTTCAGTGCAAAGTCCCTGGGTGGAAAGGGTGGGACAGGACAGGGATGGGACATAACCAGTTTGTCTGGGAAACTGATCCAACTCACTTACCTTTCTGTATTACCTAGACTTGTTCTAAAAAAAAAATGATTGTTTCATGAAGAGTTGCTGTGAGTTTTTTAAATGTTTGTGTTGCTGGAATTATGGTTAAATGGAGCATGTAGTGGAAATATGAACTTTTTGAGTTTTCATATTGTCCTGGATTTGTGTTTGTAAACCTTTAAACTTAGCCCCTGGTTGATTGTGTTAAATCCATTATGAGAATGTTATTTAAAGTTGTATTATAATTGCAGCCTTCACTAATTATTCAGTACTGTAGTAGCAAAGTATTATTTGTAAGAATTCGGTTATTTTTCTACTTGTATCCACTATAAGTCTGGCGTTCTAGTCAGTAAAATGATGCAATAAAATGATATCATTCTCGTTTTGTGGTTTTATCTTAATAATAAGTAAACTAACTGGATCACAAGTTATTTTTTATGAGGGCATTTACTTAAACAATACAAGTGTACAGTGAACTCCTGCACAGCAAATGTAGGCAGTGGTCATTTTCCTACCCTCAATGCCCAGAAGATGGGACACTGTTGATGATGGATAAATGGATGGATGGATGGATGGACAGATGGAAGGACAGATGAATCTAAATGATAAAAGGCCTAACTTGGATATAACACCTGCTTTTGTTTTACATTCCTCTCTGAATTGGAGGACATAAGTAACCAATTCAGACATTGGGAATTTCCTCCTGAATGCCTCTTTCTACTACTCCATGCCAACTCCTCATATCTTGGAGGAGAAGGAAATATATATCTGTGCTCTGATGGACAGGATTTATGGAACTTT
The DNA here is from genome assembly GCF_021218885.2 of Marmota monax. Lineage (NCBI taxonomy): Eukaryota > Metazoa > Chordata > Mammalia > Rodentia > Sciuridae > Marmota > Marmota monax. Next base: position 5,960,136 of record NW_026693473.1, on the reverse strand, counting down.
AAGACAGTGGGCCATGGACCTTACACATACAGTGGCCTAGGAATATGGCTGCCTGGTTAGCTATATGTTCAATCGTTTCCTTGGATGCCTCACATGACAGGGACAATTGAACTTTTCACCTGCTTTATGGCAAAAACCTCAAAAACCTTGGCACTAGGAGAGGCCAATGATAGTAGTTTGATCCATGGAAGTGACTTTTTGGCAGATTATATTAGAGAAGTGGCCCATCAAACATTCCTGAATGGTGCTGACTGGCAACTGTCTCCTATTCTTTTTTAAAATTTTTTTATTTGTTTTAATTAGTTTTACATTGCATTTATGCATTTGATATATCATACATAGTGGGATATAATTTTTCTGAGTGTACATGTTGCAGATTCATATTAGTCATGTAGTCACATATATACATACAGTAATAATGTTTGTTTCATTTTACTATCTTTTCTATCCCCACATTCCCTCCCTCCCCTCCCATCACTTCTTTCTACCTAATCTAAGGTAACACTATTCTTCTCTAGTGCCCCTCCACCTTATTGTAAATTAGAATCTGCATATTAGAGAAAATATTCAGCCTTTGGTTTTGTGAGATTGGCTTATTTCGCTTAGTATGATATTCTCCAATTCTAACCATTTACTGGCAAATGCCATAATTTTACTCTTCTATAAAGCTGAGTAATATTCCATTCAGTATATATAACATGTTTTCTTTATCCATTTATCTATTGAGGGACACCTGGGTTGGTTGGTTTCATAGTCCAGCTATTGTGAATTGAGCTGCTATAAACATTGATGTGGCTGCATCACTGTAGTATGCTGATTTTAAGTCCTTTGGGTATAAACCGAGGAGTGGGATTGCTGGGTCAATTGGTGGTTCCATTCCCAGTTTTCTGAGGAATTGCCATACTGCTTTCCATAGTGGTTGCACCAATTTGCAGTCCCACCAGCAATGTATAAGTGTGCCTTTTTCCCTACATCCTTGCCAACATTTACTGTTGCCTGTATTCTTGATGATTGCCATTCTGACAGGAGTGAGATGAAACCTTAGAGTAGTTTTGATTTGTATTTCTCTAATTGCTAGAGATGTTGAACACTTTTTCATATTTTGTTGATCAATTGTATGTCTTCTTCTGTGAAGTGTCTGTTCAGTTCCTTAGCTCATTTATTGATTGGGTTATTTGGTTTTTTGGTGATAAATTTTTTTAGTTCTTTATATATCCTAGAGATTAATGCTTTATCAGAGGTGCATGTAGTAAAGATTTTCTCCCAATCTGTAGGCTCTTTCCTCACATTATTGTTTCCTTTGCTGAGAAGAAGCTTTTAAATTTGAACCCATCCCATTTATTAATTCTTGATTTTACTTCTTCTGCTTTAAGAGTCTTATTAAGGAAGTCAGATCCTAGGCCCATGTTGTGAAGATTTGGGCCTATTTTTTCTTCTGTTAGGCGCAGGGTCTCTGTTCTAGTGCCTAAATGTTGATCCACTTTGAGTTGAGTTTTGTGCAGGATGAGAGACAAGAGATTTAATTTCATTTTGCTACATACAGATTTCCAATTTTGTGAGCACCATTTGTTGAATAGGCTGTCTTTTCACCAGTGAATGTTTTTGGCACCCTTGTCTAGTACGAGATAACTGTATTTATGTGGGTTTGTCTCTGTGTCCTCTATTCTGAACCATTGGTCTACAAGTCTATTTAGATGCCAATACCATACCATTTTGTTACTATAGCTCTGTAGTATAGTTTAAGGTCTGGTATTCTAATGCCTCTTGCTTCACTTTTCTTGCTAAGAATTGCTTTAGCTATTCTGGGTCTCTTATTTTTCTAAATAAATTTCATGACTACTTTTTCTATTTCTATAGGGAATGTCATTGGGATTTTAATAGGAATTGCATTAAATCTATATAACGCTTCTGGTAGTATGGTCATTTTGACAATATTAATTCTGTCTATCCAGGAGCACGGGAGATCTTTCCATCTTCTGAGCTTTTCAATTTCTTTCTTTAGTGTTCTGTAATTTTCATTGTAGAGGCCTTTCACCTCTTTGTTAGATTGATTCCCAGGTATTTTATTTTATTGAGGCTATTGTGAATGGAGTAGTTTTCCTAATTTCTCTTTCAGTGGATTCATCACTGATGTATAGGAATGTGTTTGATTTATTGGTATTGATTTTATATCCTACTACTTTGCTGAATTCATTTATTAGTTCTAGAAGTTTTCAGTGGAATTTTTCGGTTCTTCTGTCAGATATAGAATCATATCATCAGAAAATAGTGATAGTTTGAGTTCTTCTTTACCTATTTGTATCCCTTTAATTTCTTTCTTTTGTCTAATTGCTCTGGCTAGAGTTTCAAGGATGATGTTGAAAAGAAGTGGTGAAAAAGGACATCCTTGTCTTGTTCCAGTTTTTAGCAAGAATGCTTTAAATTTTTCTTCATTTAGAATGATATTGGCCTTGGGTTTAGCATATATAGCTTTTACAATGTTGAGGTATGCTGCTACTATCCCTAGTTTCTCTAGTGTTTTGAACATGAAGGTGTGCTGTATTTGGTGAAATACTTTTTCTGCATCTATTGGGATGATCATATGATTCTTGTTTTTAATGTTTAATGATGAATTACATTTATTGATTTCTGTATACTGAACCAGCCCTGCATCCCTGGGATGAATCCCACTTGATCGTGGTATGCTATCTTTTAATATGTTTTTGTATGTGATTTGCCAGGATTTTATTGAGGATTTTTGCATCTACATTCATCAGGGATAATGGCCTGAAGTTTTCTTTCCTTGAGGTGTCTTTGTCTGGTTTTGGTAACAGGGTGATATTAGCCTCATAGAATTAGTTTGGAAGGTTTCCTTCCTTTTCTATTTCATGGAATACTTTGAGGAGTATTGGTATTAATTCTTCTTTGAAAGTCTTGTAGAACTCAGCTGAGAATCCATCTGGTCCTGGGCTTTTCTTGGTTGGTAGGCTTTTGATGGCGTTTTATATTTCATTGCTGGAAATTGATCTGTTTAAATCATGTATGACCTCCTCATTCAGTTTGGGTAGATCATTTGTCTCTGGAAATTTGTTGATGTCTTCAATATTTTCTATTGAGTATTTTCTATTAGAGTATAAATTTTCAAAATAGTTTCTAATTATCTTCTGTATTTCAGATGCGTCCATTGTGATATTTCCTTCTTCACCTTGTATTTTATTAATTTGAGTTTTCTCTTTGTTAGTATGGCCAGGGGTTTATCTATTTTATTTATTTTTTCAGAAAACCGACTTTGTTTTGTCAACTTTTTCAATTGTTTCTTTTGTTTCATTTTCATTGATTTCAGCTCTGATTTTAATTATTTCTTGCTTCTACTGCTTTTGATATTGATTTGTTCTTCTTTTTCTAGGGCTTTGAGATGTAGTATTAGGTAATTTATTTGTTGACTTTTTATTCTTTTAATAAATGCAATGCAATAAACTTTCCTCTTAGTACTGCCTTCATAGTGTCCCAGAGATTTTGATATGTTGTTTCAGTGTTCTCATTTACCTCTAAGAATTTTTTATTTCATCCTTGATTTCTTCTACCATCCACTCATTATTTAATAGTGTGTTATTCAGTCTCTATTTGTTAGAGTAGCTTCTATTTTTTATTTTATCATTGATTTCTAATTTCATTCCTTTGTGGTCTGATAGAATGCAGGGTATTATCTCTCTCTCTCTCTCTCTCTCTCTCTCTCTCTCTCTCTCTTTACTAAGAGTTGCTTTGTGGCATAAGATATGGTCTATTTTAGAGAAGGAGCCATGTGCTACTGAGAAGAAAGTATATTTGCTCATTGATGGATGGAATATTCAATATATGGCTGTTAAGTCTAAATTATTGATTATATTATTCTATAGTTTCCTTATTTAGTTTTTTCTTGGAAGTTCTGTCTAGTAGTGAGAGAGGTGTGTTAAAGTCACCCAGTATTAATGTATTGTGGTCTATTTGACTCTTGAAATTGAGAAGGGTTTGTTTGATGTACATAGCTGCTCCATTGTTTGGGGCATAAATATTTATAATTGTTATGTCTTGATTATATATACTTCCCTTAAGAAGTATGAAATGTCCTTTTTTTTTGTCTTCTGATTAACTTTGGTTTGAAGTCTACTTTCTCTGAAATAAGAATGGAAACCCCTGCTTGTTTATGCAATCCATATGAGTGATTCGTTTTTCCCCTTCCTTTCACCTTCAGCCTGTAGATGTCTTTGCTCATGAGGTGAGTCTCTTGAAGACAGCATATTGTTTGGTCCTCTTTTTAATCCAATCTGCCGGTCTATGTCTTTTGATTGATGAGTTTAGGTTGTTAACATTCAAGGTTATTATTGAGATATTACTAGTATCCCCTGTCATTTTGATTTATTTCTGGTTTTTGATTTGTCTTAGTTTCTCTTTTAGTTGAATGTCCCAGTAGTATAGATCCTCCCTTTGCTGGTTTTCATTTTTTTTTACTTCTTCCTCATAGAATATTCTGTTGAGAATGCTCTGTAGTGTAGCTTTCTAGTTGTGAATTCTTTTAATTTTTGTTTATCATGGAATGTTTTAATTTCACCTCCAAATCTGAAACTTATTTTTGCTGGATATAAAATTCTTGTTTGACATCCATTTTATTTCAGAGCTTTAAATATATTATTCCAGGACCTCTGAGCTTTGAGAGTCTAGGTTGAGAAATCATTTGAGATCCAAATTGGTTTTCCCCTATATGTAATTTGATTTTTTTCCTCTCACAGTCTTTAAGATTTTATCTTTAATCTCTGTGTTAGAGATTCTCATTAAAATGTGTCGGTGTGGGTCTGCTGTAATTTTGTACATTTGGGGTCCTGTAAGCCTCTTGTATTCGATTTTTCATTCCATTTTTTATGTTTGGGAAATTTTCTGCTATTATATCATTGAAAAAATTGTGCATTCCTTTGGTTTGTATCTCTGCTCCTTCATCTATTCTGACAACTCTTAAATTTGGTCTTTTCATGTTATCCCATAATTCTTGGGTGTTCTGTTCATGGTTTCTTACCATCTTCTCCACATGTTCAACTCTACTTTCAAGATTATATATTTTGTCTTCATTGTCTGAGGTTCTGTCTTCCAAGTAGTCTAGTCTGTTGGTGATGCTTTCTATTGAATTTATAATTTGGTTTACTGATTCCTTCATTACAAGGGTTTCTGCTTGTTTTTTTTTTTTTCCACAATCTCTCTTTATTGAAGTAGTCTTTCACTTCAGTTTAAGTAGATACAATCTGAACTCCTTCTTGGATATTTCTTCTTCTGTGTTATCAGTGGCTTCTGTTGTTGAAGCATCTTGTTTGGGGATCTTTATTCCCTTGCTTTTTCATGTTGTTCGTGTGTTTTCCCATCTAAAGCAAGATAAATTCTACCCTGTAGACCTACAGTGTCCCTGATGGTTTCCAGTACTTCACCTTTACTGGTAAGACCAATATCAACAGCACCCAGCATACACAATATATAACCTTAAATCTAATAGTTCCCACCAAGACATCTACTGCTTTCTTGCATTAACCCAAAATGATGAGTTCAGTAACTATCTATAGTATAAACAGAACATTTGTTAAAATGATTTACAATTTCAAATGGTGGATGAAATAACAGAGGTATAGTATGCAGTATTAGAGAGGGAGGAAGAGAGAAGCTAGAAGTAAAAATTCACAGGAAGAGTGGAAGAGGAGCCAACAGAGATTGGCTGTTGGTTGGAGAAAAGTTGGAAAGAAAATAGATAGAGAGGAAGAATACGAACAAATAGAAAAAATAATACATAAGAATACAACAAAAATGCAAAACACCATTCACATATCATTGTCCTCCACACACTGATGCATAAAAAACATCCTGTTCCAAATATGGTAGAGAGATTAGTGAATCAAAAAATAAAATAAATTTTGCTGGAAAGTCGAACTGTCTCTGTCAGTGTACAACAGTGTCTCAGCCCTATCCCTGACATCTCTTGGGATCACCAAACCCAAATTAGCCCTCACAAACCTAGTCAGTCTCTATCCCACCGATCTGGGCTTCAGATATCTGAGGATCAGCCATGCTGCAGTCCCAAGATCTCAATGCTGCTCCTGCTTGCAGATAGACCACCAGGGAAACACTCATGCAGAGAGCAACCCTGGGATGCAGCAGCAAGATAAGTACTACCAACAGCTTCAGCAGGAACACCTGCAGGCACCCCCACACTGGACCTGCAGGTCCCAGCTGGAGTCCCCACACAGAGGCTTTTGTGGTGATAAACCTGCTGGCACCCAGGACCCAGTCCCTGGATGGTGTCCCAAAATGGGCGCAGCCATGTGCAACCAAACCTGGAGACTCCCCCCACGCAGTCCTCTATGCTGTGGTAGAAACATTGGTGGTGGTGGTTAGTAGCAAGCAGTGGATCATCAGTAGCAGTGGCTGCAGTGGCAGCTACAATTGCAGCTGTGGGGTAGTGTCACCAGGTGATCTCCAGGGGTCATCAGCAGTGTTGGCTTCAGTTGCATCCAGGGCAGCGGTTTCTTCTGTGGCAGCAGCACCTGGAAAGAAGACCTCCAGGCGACCTCAGGCTGGCAGCAGCGGAATCCAGCCTCCTCCTATTCTGACCAGCTCCTCTCAGCTTTCTCAGTCCACCAGTTCATGGCCTCCAGCTAAGTGAGATCTTAACAGGAAGCCAGTGCTGACCCCTTCTTGTTTCTGCCCAGCTCAGCCAGACACTGTGAGCATCACGTCATTCAGACCTTCTCTCCACTGATAATTATTTTTTAATTTATATATAAGGTGTGTAGCATGATGTTTTGATATACAAGTAAAATGGTTACTATAGTCAAACAAGTTAGCATATCGGTCATGTCCCATAGTTTTGTGTATGTAGAAGAGCACCTAAAAATCTACTTTTCAACAATCTCAGTATACAATGTAATATTATTCACTGTAGCACTGTGCTGTACACTAGATCTCTAGATTTACTCTTCCTACACAATTGAAAGATTGTACCCTTTAATCTACTCTCCATTGACTTCTTCTCCCAACATTCTATTCTCTATTTCTATGTATTTGACTTACTTTTTCTTTTTTTTAGGTTCCACATAGGTATGGTTTCAATGTAGTTCATCCTTCAAAGATTCATGCATTGACTTGGTCCTCAGTGTGGCCATATTAGGAGGTGATGGGTCCTTTAATAGGTAGGGATTAGTGGAAGTTTCCTGGGTCGGTTGGGAATGTACCCTTGGAAGGGACTGGGGGACCTCAGTCTCCCTGCTTTTCCCTGTCAATCCTGTTTTGCAATGTGATCTCTTCTTCATACTGGATGCTGCCATGACATGTACAGCCAACAGGGTCCTCCCTAGAACTGCTGTCTCTGCACCCTTGAGCTTTTAGAACTGAGCTAAATAAGCTTGTTTATTGGTATCTAGCCTCTGATATTTTGTACTAGAAATGAGTACATATATATAGTACACACTAATACATATAAATGAAGCCATACAATATTTATCTTTCTGTGTCTGGCTTATTTTACTTCACATAATGTCCTCCAAGTTCCATGTTGTCTCAAATGACAGTATCTCCTTTTTTAGTGCCAAATAATATTCATTGTTTATGTGTAGATCATTATAGATGAATATGTATAGATGAATAGATCTACAGATGAATAGATCCTTATTCATCTGTAAGTGGACACTTAGGTAATTGTCATATCTTGGTTATTGTGAATAATATTGCACCTGATCATTGTTTGGAACCTAAAATGGGAAGCCCTTCTGCTATACACAGTAGGCCCAAGCCCTCTCCTCTTTGTGCCTCTGAACTAACTGAGCCTCCACCTCAGAATTTGGTTTGCCAGCAAGTAAAGATGCCCAAAGTATTTTTAGACTCAAAGAACTTCAGCACCGGGTGTGGCGGTGCATGCCTATAATCCCAGTGGCTCAGGAGGCTGCAGCAAGAGGATCTCAAGTTCAAAGCCAGTCTCAGCAATTTAGTGAGGCCCTAAGCAATGAAGCGAGACCCTGTCTCAAAAAAAAAAAAAAAAAGTTGCTGAGGATGTGGCTCAGAGGTTACTAGCCCCTGGGTTCAATCCCTGATTCAAAAAAAAAAGGGGGGGAGGAGGACTTCAGCAATGCATTGTGATCCATTTGCCAGTTGGTTGGGAAGTAAGAAAAAAGGAAAGGTGCTGGGCTTGGTGGCACATACCTTTAATCTTTGCAATTTTGGAGGCTGAGGCAAGAGGGTCATAAGTTCAAGGTCAGCCTGGGCAATTTAGCAAGACCCTGTCTCAAAAAATAAAAAGGTCTTGGGATATAGCCCAATGGTAGAGTGACCCTGAGTTCAATCCCTGCTACCAAAAAAATAAAAACCCAAAAAGATAAGGTATATGACACAGAGATCATCTCAGTCAGAGTCCTCCTGTATCAGACATTGAAATGGCCATGGAAGCTTTTAATGCGAAGAACTGGATCATGACATCATGCAGCCTCTGATACTGTGAGCAGAAACTTCAGATCAGAAAGTAAGAGAGAAGGGCTGGGGTTATAGCTCAGTGGTAGCTTGTGGTGCCTTTATTTTATTTGTTTCTTTTTATGTGGTGCCGGGGATTGAACCCAGTGCCTCACTGCTTGCCTAGCATGTGTGAGGTACTGGGTTCAATCCCTGGCACCACATAAAAATAAACAAATAAAATAAAGCTATTGTGTCTATCTATAACAATAACAACAACAAAGAGAGAGAGACCAGAAATAAATATTTTTTTTAACCTAAAAAAATAAATCCTTCAGCACAGTCAGTTGGTACAAGACATTCTCCGATGTTTTCCCCAAATTATGAAGTCAAGCCTACTAGTCTTTCCAGCCTTCTGAGCCTGAGTGTCCTGGTCAGTAAAGTGGGGATATTAGTTGTTGCCTAGCAGAGTTGTGAAAATTAAAAGGGAAAGTTCTTTGTAAACACTTTGTAAACTTTAAAGAAAGAATGCATAAACACTTTGTAAACTTTAAAGAAATAATGCATATTGGTTCTTCAATAGGGCCTCCTGTCTCTAGAAAAAGGAAACAAAAAATCAATCCATTTGTTATTATAATGCTGATTCTTTAGCAACTGCCCCTGGACACCTTGGATTTACTGTTAAGGGTCCTTGCCATCTCCCCTTCATTCCTTAACCTGCTCCCCAAAACATGAAGGAATGAATGTGCTCAGAATCATAACTGGGTGTGGACAGGAATCAACACTGTCCTTTTAAAACATTTTATGCTCAGTGCCTGGCATGCACCTGTTAGACATTCACTAAAACAAAGAATAGGTAAGTGGGTGGATGAATGTCTGAAAAAATAAAAAAATCCAGCGCCTCTAGTAACCCAAGGCTGAGGAGGCGAATAATTAGTTGCTGTTGAATAAATATATAGCAATGACATGTAACTGAACTGGAATCTTTAGCAAAGATTTCTTGTAACAAAGCTCAAGCAGGCATTTGGGAAGAAAATACTTTTAAAATACACTAGACAGTCAGGCCTGGTGGTGCACACCTATGATTCCAGCAACTCCGCATGCCTGCTCACGCAGGAGGATTGCAAGTTAGGAGCCAGATTGGACAATTTAGTGAGATCTTCTCTCAAAAATTAAAAAGGACTAGGGATGTAGCTCTGGCATAGCACCACCGCTGGATTCAATCCCCAGTAATGCAAAGGGAAAAAAAAAGTAGACTAGACAACCCTTTCTCTACAGAATTATAGTACAGCTATGCAATAAACTACTACTGGAACAGGCAACCACAGGGGTGAATCTCAAAAGGGTTGCTAAGTGAAAAAATCTGGACACGGGGCTGCAGACTGTATGACTCCATTTATCTTACATTCTGGAAAAAATAAAACCACAAGGACAGAAAACAGAGGGATGATTACTTGGAAGTGGAGAAGGTGGTTCTGCTGTTCATCAAATCTTTGCACCATTCCTCCTTCCAGGCATACGGGAGGATGCACTTCCCCATTTCTTTAAAGTGTGTCCATGAGACTTGGCTTTGACTGAAGAAATGTGTCACTTCTGGAAGGCACTCTAGGAACCAGGATCTGATGTTCACTTTCTAGCTTCAACAATCATGTTTGGATACATGTTGGAAATACATGTTGGAATGGAGCTGCTATTAGCCTGGGACCCTAAATGCCTAAGAAAAATGGAGCCCTTCGTTGGTCAGGGTTGGGCATGAGTGAAAAAAACATAAACTTGTGGTGAAGGCACTGAAATTTTGAGTTCCTTGTTTTGCAGCATTACTGGGTCCACCCGGACAACTAAAAGTAGCACTAGTTACTGCAGTTCATGAGAACTGTTTGATTCCTTGTTAAGTGCTGTGGGACATTTGAGGTTATCGCTAAAATTCTTCAACTATTTTAATTTAAAGAATTCAAATAAAAAATACATTTTGCATGGCTAATATTTACCACACCTGTTATATGAAGCTTTGTGGTATGGTTGAGCTTTTGAATAAGAAGGATCTAGGTTTGAAACACCTCTACAGCTTATTTGCCATGATACCTTGAAGGATTTCATAACCAATCCCATTTAATAATTAGTTTCTCCTTTATAACATAGAATAAATGAAATGCCTAATTCAGAGGTATGTCAAGGGGTTAAATTATGATGTCTTCAGTGTAGATGTAAATGGCAGGATGAAGCTAAGGTTCTGGGCAAATGGATGAAGAACATGTGGAATAAATGTGAACCAGGCTCTGTGGCAGAAGTGCTTGAAGAAATTGTGGTAAGTAGAAAAAAAATTATTGATTTTTCTGCCCCACCCTCCTACTAACTTCATAGTTGTGCAAATCCCATTGTAAGGTATTATCACTGTAACACTATCATCATCAATAAAACAGTTGTTCTGGATACTATACCATAATTTCATGCTACACATAGAACTCAGTCTATATTTAGCCCAGTGATAACTAGTTTAATCAAGGAATGAAGTACATATTTCTGTCTCTCCACACCCCACACCCAAGGGGAATATATCATCCCTCACTTTTGGGTAACTCCTTTCTAAAAACCAAAGGATAGGGTCCCAATCATCTTAACCAGGGAAAATGAGAGCAGCTCTCACCTTTACTCACACAGTATCACAGAACATGAGCTTTGAAAGACTTTTTGAGAGAGGTCATCTAGACCTCTAGACAGAATTTATAAATCCTGTCTCAGAGACTGAAGCAAGAGGATCACAAGTTCGAGGCCAGACTTAGCAATTTAGTGAGTCCCTGTGTTAAGATAAAAATAAAAAGGTGATATGGCCCAATTGTAAAGCACCCCTGGATTCAATCCCCAGTACAGATATATATATATATATATATATATATATATATATATATATATATATATATATATATATATATATATCTTGATGTCCTGAGTGCTAGGGGTGCTGAATCAGAAGGGAGTTACCTGAGGACAGTTATCAAAACTGAGGCCAAATACATGAAGTAAGTGGGGAGTTTTTCAAAAAACAACATTTACTCAATTTAAATGCTACTTCATTGTTATGAGATAATATCCTGGGGAGGGTATAAATACTGTCTATTTTATGAAACAATAGAATAGAAGAAGGCACTTCTCCATACCTGTGCTTAGGCAGCAGCTCATATGTCAGCTCCTCCACACACAATCTTTTTTTTTTGATACATCACAAGTTTTGTGCTTTTAACCTTTAGGGACCCAGGGGTTGTAGGTCAGTGGTACAGCATTTGTCTTGCATGTGCAAGGCCCTGGGTTTGATCTCCAGCTCTATAATAAAATAAAATAAAATAAACAACAACAACAGAAAAAAAATTTTAAATCTATGAACTACTGACTTGGTCTAGCCTGCCATATTAACAAAAGAGGAAATTGAGGCCCAAGGAAATTGAGTTACTTTCCCCAGTTTCCTAATGTCCCTGGTTGTATTCCTCCTAGGTGGACAGAAATAATACCCTCATGAGATGGAACAGAAGGATGCAGGCTTCAAAGACAGATTCACATGCAAATTCTGGGCTGAGATGAGCTACTTAGTAGGACAGGACATTGGGAAGCCATAGCCGCCCTCCGATCTTAGGTATTACTTTTTGCTACTTTTAAAACTAGGATTTTAAAATAGTTTTTAAGGTTAAATGTCAGGGAGTAGGGCTTTAATCAATACTTTCTTTGTTTCAGCACAGTTTAAATCAGTAATTTTTTCCTCCAGTATTGGAATAGTAGAAATTATTTCTGGTCCCTCCTTAGATCAAGCAACACCACTTTCATCACGTATAACACTGAAATTTACAGACATCCCTGAAAAGTTTTTGATTAAGTAAACGAGTGAATCACAGTGGAGTTTCAATCAGTTAACAGTGTAGATCCATTTATAAACAAACAAACAAACAAAAAAACTGAATATTAAAAGAAAACCTTCAAGCTAAAAAAGAAAAAAAAGAAACAAAAGAAAACCCTCCCAGGAACTGAAACCAAGTGTGTGTTGTCACTGATTCTGTACTTGTCTCCCCTGATTGATCAGACTCCTCTTTCTCCATATTATAAAACGTGTTTGCTAAAATCCTCACGCCCAGTTTTCAGGACACTTGCGTGAAGAGGCTATGCTACCGTAGCATCTAAGAGAATATAGTGCACCATCTCTTCCCTAATAGACTTCATATCCAGAGATGAGCATCGAGTCTCACTCCGCTGCGTTCACCAGCATGTTTCAAGAGATAATACTTGCTGTGCAGACTGATGACAGCTGATCCTCCCACTCCACCCCCACCCCTGCCAATATGAGGTTATAACCAGTTTATCGTCATGTACACTGGCTTTTTACTCTTTCAATCAGAAAAGTTGTGGCTTCCTTGGGGGGCGGGACGCCAAATGAAAAACCAAGAGTCTAAAGGCACAAAGTCGCATAGCTGCTCTAGTTGGAATTTGTAAACAGAGAACAGGTTGAATTTAGGTAATCCCAATCTGAGAGTGAAAAGGCATCCACAGCAGGCTTTATCCAGCCAGCTTCTTTGAGATCCTTCATGGGTTTTGAGGTCTACAAAGTATGCACTAAAATACCCATACTTCAAAAAGCAATAAGGCAAATAGTATAATCATTATCCCAAAAGTTACAATGATAGTGTAGGCATACATAGTATAATTTAGTTACAATGTGTGGTACTGTTTCTATGATATAGCCATATTAATGGTTTCTCTGTATTTTATTATAAGGGAAATACAAATGGCTGATAAATACCAAAAACATTCAAAAGCAGCTTAATTTAAAAAGCACAAAGAGATTCTGGATTGAAATGCCAAAACCTCAAATGTTTTTATAGTTGCTGAGCTAAATAATGTGATTCTTGAGTTTACAGATTTAAACTGTCACTGAAAGGTTAAAGTGTCTACTGTTTTATGAAATCAAACTTAACGCTGCCTCAGAAATCCCGGTACTGAAATGGTAACATGGAAGTAAAGAGATCAGTATGAAATAGTGGTGAGTCACAATGATTAAAAAAAAAAAAAGGTTGGTTTGCAGAAAGGCATAAGAAGAAAAGGTTATTGGAATAGTTACTCAACAGCACATTTACTCTCTCAAAAACAGTCTCATATGGGTTGGATTTTTAATATCAGATTATATAATTTTGGTCTCTGGTCAAAATTTTGTACCTTATAATACTTAGAGCCAGACTTAACGTTACGTGGCTTTGTCTATTACAGATACTTGGAAATGCCAGCAAATATGTTGTTCTCTAAAGAGTAACTTTCTCTTATTGATTGAAAAATACAGTTCTTATAAACAAAACCCCTATACAAATAGATATATATATAAATTAATTTTATTGCAGAAGTTTGAAATTTATAGCATTTGAATTTGTATTGGACAAAAAAGCACTATGCTTTTCAAATGATTTGAAAGTCACATTTATTTGCCTCTTTATTTTGATGATGGTTTGATTTTTTTTTAGTAAAAAAAAAACCTAAACTTGTGCAATGGTAGCATGGAAATTATCTGAGGTATCGTTGTATGATTGTGCTTTAGTCAGGGTGGACATAGCTTAATAAAAACTAAAGATTAAAGTACAAAAAAGTATAAGTCCATGCTGTCTACTTCTAAGAGAACTTTTGTTCTTCATAACTAGATAACATTATGTTGCTGATTCATAAGGGGTTTAAAATAATTCTGTGGGTTAGAGCACCAGAGTTATTAGTGTCCATTTTCATTTAAGATCTTTATTCTCTTAACGTTCTTGGTCCTTTGAAACATTTCAGTATACAAAAATACTGCAATGTTGATACCCAAGAGAAAAGCCATTATCATGTGTATGCTAGTCAACATGATCAGTGTGGTACAATTTTTTAAAATAAACTATCATGCCCTTCAAAAAAAAACGAAAAAAAACGAGGATAGGTCTAGCTGGGCACGATGGCGCACGCCTGCAATTCCAGTGGCTTGGGAGGCTGAAGCAAGAGGATTGTAAGTTCTAAGCCAACCTCAGCAATTTAGCGAGGCCCTAAGCAACTTAGTGAGACCATAAATAAAATATGAAAAAGGGCTGGGATGTGGCTCAGTGGTTAAAAATGCAGAACAAGTCTGCCCTTAGACTTCTTCATAGCAACATGCAAAGCCAGAGGGCAATGAAACAAGGGCCAGGAGGTTATTCATTTAAATATGCATGCAAGTTCATGGGGGTCAGCACCCAAGGATCCAGCTTCATGGTAAGGTGCTGCCAACTCAGAGAAGAATCACAACACAAAATTTGGAAATGGAAAAGCCACAGGGGACAAATATTAAGTCTGTTTAGACATAGTCCTAATATTAAAAAAAAAGAATTAAGATGTTTAAATAGGGGCTGGGCATATAGTTCAGTGGTAAGAGCACATGCTTAGCATGTGTGAGGTCCTGGGTTCCATCCCCAGTACCAAAAAATAAATATTTGGAAATAGAATACACGTTATAAAACCCTGACAAAAATTTTAAAAATGATATGAAATATCCTTCCACTTATTTTTCATAGATATAGATAGATAGATAGATAGATAGATAGATAGATAGATAGATAGATAGATAGATCTTCTAGCACAGTTCCTGGCATAGTATAGGCATTCTATGATGCTTGGGACTATTATTATTGCTTTCTTGGTGTGTATGTGTGTGTGTGTGTGTGTGTGTAGGGGGTGTGAACAGAGCCTTAAATCCTAACTGTAATAACCTCCTGTACTAGTTGGTGTTCCTAGTTGCTGATGTGAGCATCCAATCTGTTTTGTTCAAGTGGCTCACAGAATCTCTGGGAGAGCCTTGGAAGATCCCCAGACAGGAACAACAGCCAACTCAGCCAGTGGAGTACTCCGGTGGAGACAGCCCTGCCACCACAGCCACCCAGCACAGGGCCCCACAGCCCCCATCACTGACCTCATGTAAGGATGCTTACATTTCAGGTTCCCTCCCCCTGAAAGCCAGAAAAATGGACTCTGATTTGTGTCTGCTTCTTTTCATTTCTGTCTTCTAAATGCAAGTCTGATGCAGGTGCCTCTAATTTATGGTACCAAGTCAAAGGCCTGCACCGTGCAGAAAAGAGAGGCTGTAAGCTAACATCTATTTCAACATCTTAAAAAAAAATACATAAATTCCTTCTCATCTGAGTAAATATTCTAGAAACTGGGTGCTCTTTTATCCTGAGTAAGCCCCTTCATATCTCCATAACTCCAACTGGGGGAACTTTCAGCTCTCTTCCCCTTGCTTGGAAGAGAGTCCTCCTGGGAGGGCAAGGAGCTGAGAGGAAGGAGTGGAGGACCTAGATTAGGACAGGGTTACTCAGGAATAGATGTGAGCTATGTTAATCAGGAGAGAAGGAGGAGACAAGGTTGGAGAGGAGGGTCAGTTCTTCTCTCTGAAGGCAGGGTGGAATTCAGGTGCTGAGACACCTGTAGCAGGGGATGCAGATTCTGCTAGTCCCAGGGTGAGGTCTCAAGTAGCTACAACCAATATCCCAAGGTTGCTTCGAAAACATAAGGAGAAAGGACTTCCTGCTCATCTGTGAGGAGAAGGAACTGCTCACCTCCGTAACTTCTCCCCAGCTGAGCTTGCAGGACAGAGGCTGCTGAGTTAGTGGGAGAGGCAGGTGATGTTGGCTATCTGTGCCCTTCCTGTGTGCACACCCCCCTTGCTAGCCCTGTGACACTAGACAGGGCCTCAGTTTCCTTAGATGTATAATAATAGAATTCACCTCTTAAAGTTGTCTTGAGAATTTAATGAGTTAATATCTATTAACCACAATGCTATTTTGCATGACAAATGCTATCTAAGTATTTGCTAACTGTAAAACATTTTGCAGTTCACACGGGGAACAAAGCAACGGAACTGTGTCTTGGGTTTCACAGAGTGCGATTTATTTATTTTTGATCATATTCCTGACATCTCTTAAACTATGAAACAAGTTGAGAATTAAAATGAAAGAAGTACTTTCTTCTTGCTCTCTTGCTGTGCAATACCGTGCCCGGATCCAAAGAACTGTGAGGTTAACCTTCAGTAAAGTGGGACTTGAGATCATTAATGTCCCCAAAGGCTCCCTGTCCCCTGATTGATGGGCATCACAATAAAGTACATTTTCTGGACCTACTTCTCTACAGTGATAGTTAGGGCAAAAGAGTTCTTGACTTCAATGTTATTGATTCCCAAATTTTTATTATTTCTAAATTTAAATTATGAGCTCCCTGACTATTAAGAGAGGGGAACTCCTTGGGCCGGGGATATAGCTCAGTTGGTAGAGTGCTTGCCTCACCTGCACGAGGCCCTGGGCTCAATTCCCAGAACCAAAAAAAAAAAAAAAAAAAAAATGGAGACTCCTCTAGAGTAGAGACTTTAGTCTTATTTACCTATTTGTTCTGTTATCAACCCCCACTCCACAGAGGAGATATTTAAATATTTGTGAAACAGGCTTTCGTTTTGGCTCTTCCTTGTTCCATAATGCCCTGTTCTCTATTCTGTCTGTGTATGTGGGCGAAGATCAAGTTAACCTCTTTGTTTGGTTAATTTATTCTCAGGTGTCCTTGTGAACATGCCAGGAGTTGGTATTTCATGGGTGTCATGTCTATTAATAGACTATTGTGACAGGAACCTTAAAACAAAGTTCATAATCCATGCCTTTCTGGCCCAATAAGCAGTAAGAATTTCTCGTAACTCTTGCTTATAAAAAGATGTGGCAACACATGGGTAATAAAATGTGTCAAGGAATCAGGGAAGGAGCTCAGGAAATGATGGTATCACTCAACCCCCACTCCTATTTTATAGACAAGGAAACTGAATGTCAGAAAATCGGGGACATTTTGCATGATTCTTATGTTAGTCACCATTTCACCACTGTGACAAAATACCTGAGAAAAATAATTTAAGGGAGAAAATATTTATTTTGACTTATGGTTTCATAGGTTTCAGTCCAGTTTCGGTCCATGGTTGGTTATTTCTATTGTTGTGGGCCTGTGGTTAGGAAGAACACGATGGCAGAAGGGTGTGGTAGAGCAAAGATGTTTACCTCATGGTGACCAGAAAGCAAAGAGAGAGAAAGGACCAGAGATGAGAGATACATGAGAGGCACACTCCCATTTTTCACTTCCTCCAACTAGGCCCACCTCCCACATTTTCCACTACCCCGCAATAGTCCATTCAAGTAGGAACCCATCCATGGAGCACAGCCCTCATGATCTAACCACTTTCAAAATCCCCACCTCTTAGCATTGCTGCATTGGAAGCCACACCTTCACCACATGAACATTTGGAGGATGTTTTGAATTCCAATAAGAGTTTAATCAGCTGTTTCACAGAAGGATGATAGTAAGAGTCCAGGGTCTAACATCCAGTTTATTAGACTTTCCAGAGCATTTCTTATCATTAAAATTGTGTGTCATAAAAGCATGTGAGCCACAGAAGTGCACGGGAGAAGGCAGGCCAACCAGCCCAGCTATGTTGCCTGACAAGGCAGAACTCCATAGTGAAGTGAGAAGTCACTGTTGATTCTGCGAGAAGGACTGGTTGGAGAACATGGGCAGAGCCATGGGGCCGACACAGACAAGAGCCTGGATGAAATCGACACAGGGTCATATAGTAAAGACAGCACAGACTTTGAACCTGGGGGACAATCCCACCTGCCACATTTCTTCTTGTTACTTAACTTTTCTACGATCCAAATTTTTAGTCTATAAAAACTTGCTTGCAGAACTGACTTCTCTGAGTTGAGGTAAAGGAGACTAGATGTCTTGTCACACTGAAAGAGCTCTGGAAGACGGTAGATTGTGATTTGACTTGGAGGTCGAGTCTTGCGTTCATTCTAGGAGGTTCCGTGTGAGCACCCATTCTGCTGTAAATCTTCACAGTGCTTTTAGCAGGGGTGAGCTCTGGTCAGGGAAAACTTCTCCCCATTGAGCTAATGGCCCTCAAGATTAGGGGTTGGCAACCATGTCCCTTGGGTTAGATTCAGCAGCTGTCTGCTTTCCTAGGACCCACAAGCTAAGAGTGATTATTACATTTTAAATAGCTGGAAAAATTTAAAAGGATCATATTTTGTAAAATGTGAAAATGACACGGAATCCAGATGTTAGTATCGTATCCACAAAGGAAGTTTTATCGGACCACAGCCATACTCATTTGTTTGCATATTGCCTACAGTTAGTTGTTTCAGGGCTATGATAAAACAGTTGAGCTGAATCTAACCCAATCTAACCCACAGAGATTACCTGTGATGTTCGTGTCACTTCACTGGGCACACTACACATCCCAGTGATGTGGTTATAACTCAACAATTTCTCAAGCACCGTGTATATGGCCATACCATGACATTTTCTTTTCTCTTTTAAGATTATCAATACATACCCACCATGCCAAAACAAGAAGAGGAAAACAGACTTCAAATATTATGCTTTCAAGTATGGATTATCATGGAGTGTGTAGAATGAATCATCATATGAAATTAGATGGCAAAGCATTGTGAGTATAGGTGGCTAAAATAGTAGATTATGTCCACATTACTACACTAAACACATATACAATATTCACAACTCATGGAAAAGCAACCTGCAGGAAAAAAAATAAAAAATTTAAAGTGGAATATCTCATTATACCAGAATTTCTTCATAAGATTAAATTATGAGTGAGGCTACAACCAAAGCAAGTTTCTGAGTGGCTCATTTGCTCACGGTGCCAAAAAAAGAAAAAGAAAAAAAAAAAGCCATGTAAGTATGGGTTGATTGAATTATGTTGGATTGTGGCATCCAAAAAATTATGGGCCTAGAGGGAAAAAAAATTTTTGAGACTATTCAAAACTTGCTTAAGACTATTTTGGCAAGAATAGTCACTAGAGAGTTGAGAACATTGGGAACAATATCAATAGTTAATTTTAAAACAAGGAAAATAATTTTCAGTGGTTTTCCTTGGGTCTTAATGTGTTAACAGTTGTTACCAATGTCACAACACACTCAAGTGTTATTTGACGAATCAATGACATGTTTGAAGTGACTAGAGAATTTGCCTTTATGACTAGTCTCTGTGGAACAACTATAGGAAAGCATATTTTCAAAATGGAATATTATGCTTTAAATGGGTAAATTTTGCTGGGTATAGTGGCATGTGCCTATACCCAGGGAGGATAAAGCAGGAGGATCACAAGTTTGAGGCCATCCTGAGTAACTAAGTAAGACCCTGTCTCAAAATAAAATATGGTTTTATTTTGAGTTTTCACCTAGCATGTGCAAGACCCTGGATTCAATCCCCAGTACAGCAAGAAAAAATAAATAAAAAAGGTGAGTTTCACAGCCTATGAATTAAATCTTAATAAAGTAGGGTTTTTTTTGTTTGTTTTTAGAAAAAATGTTTTCAAAAAAGTTGAGAAAACACTGTTTCAGTATTAACTAAGGTACAGTCCTCTAAAATGTGTTACAATTGATGGTTGTAGAAATATGTCAGAACAGAAAAACCTATAGTTGGACTCATTTACAAAACTACGAAAATGTGAGATATTTAAAGCTTATGTTTATTCATTGTATTTTTCATGAGCAAGTTTTGTTTTGTTTGTTGTGCTGGAGATTGAATCCAGGTCTTAACATGGATCTAATCCATGCAAAGTAAGTGCTTTACCACTAAGCTACACTCTCTGCCCAATGAGCAGATATTTTGTAGAATATATTTGAGGGCTGGGCTTCTGGCTCAGTGGCAGAATACTTGCTTTGCACATGTGAGGCACTGGGTTGGATCATCAGCACCATACAAAAATAAAGAAAAAACAAATTAAAGATATTTTGTCCATGTATACCTAAAATATACTAAAAAGAATATATTTGAGTATATTGTGTGCTATTGAATTAGTAAATTGGTTCTCTGAGCTTTTGAATTTTTGTCAGTATAGAAGCTGAAGATCCTTACTTACCCTACTATATACCCGTTTGGTAACAATTTATTATGAACATTTGAGCACAGGGTTAAAACTAAATTCTGAGTGAGGACTTATCTCAACCACTATTACTGAGGACCAAATGGCTTCTTAAATTATATTTTGCTAAAGTTTGATCATGTTTCTTAATTAATTCAACTTATAATAACAAGGTAAAACAGCACTTACATGCAAACCATAACATGTGTTAATTGCAAAAAGTTACATACAGCAGAGGAAAGCCTCCTCTGAGCAGAAGTTTCCTTTAAGACAGTCCTCCCGAAAATTGCTCTGAAAGGGTTTCTATCTATTAACTTTTTAAAATCCTTTCCTCTTTCTCTTTCTCCTCATTGTCCTCCTTGTTTTCCTCTTCCTCTCCTTCTTCCAGGTTTATTGAGATGTAATTCACATACCATATAACTTCATCATTACAGTCAATTTCAGCTCATTTCCATCAACCTGATGAGAAACCCATACTTCTTGGCCATTGTACCCCAGTCCTCCCATTCCCCAAGCACTAGGCAACTGCTAACCTAGTTTTTGTCCCTATAGATTTGCCTATTCTGGACATTTAATATAAATAGAATCAAACAAATATAGTGTTTTGTGTCTAGCTTCTTTCATTTAGCTAATATTTTCAAGGTTTGCCCATGATGTACATTGTAGAAGTACTCCATTTTTGTACCAAGTAATATTTCATTGTATGGATATATAACATTTTGTTTATTCATTCATCAATTTTGGATATTGGGTTATTCTACCTTTTAGCTCTTAAGAGTAATGCTGCTATAGACATTCATGTATCAATTTTTGTTTGGACATACTTTCATTTCTCTTGTGCGTAGACCTAAAAATGGAATTGCTGAGTTAAGAGTAACTCTATATCTAACTTTTTGGGGAAATATCATATTTCCGTTTTCCACATTGGCCATATCATTTGACCACTCACTAGCAATGTATTAGAGTTCTAATTTCTCCTCATCCTCACCAACAGATGATGATGACTTTTTCATTGATATCTAATCTAGTGACTATGAAGTAGTCCAGCTATCTTTTAAATTCTCTTGCATAGTGTGGTAGGAAAAACTACCCTTCTTACTACTCCATACTTGGTCCATGTATTAGTGAAGTTTTCCTTGCTATGACCAAAATGCTGACAAGAACAACGTAAAGGAGGAAATGTTTATTTTAGCTTGTTTTCAGAGATTCGGCACATGGGACCTGACTTCATTGCTCTGGGCCCAAGGTGAGGCAGAACATCACGGCAGAAAGAAGCTGCTCTACTTATGATAACCAGAAAGCAGAGAAAGGGGAAGGGGCTGCAGGGGAAAAAAAAAAACCCTTCCAAGGCATGTCTCCATGACCCACCTCCTCCATTCATACCCCGACTACCTACAGTTTTCATCCAGTTAAGTCCATTCAAACTAGGATGGACTGAGTAGGTCACAACTCTCATACTCCAAGCATTTTAGCTCTGAAGATCTCTGCATCAGCACAGGAGCTTTTGGGGAACACCTCACATGCAAACCGTAACAGTCCAAGACATCACCCTGGGAGCACAGTTCTGCAAGAGCATAAGTATTTCTACTGAAAATCTAAATTTTCCTCAGGAAGAGAAGGATCTTTAAGACTCTGCTCCATTGGCAATTAGTTTCTCAGTTCACAAGCCCAAACATTCTACCACCCTCTAAGAAGACACTGTTGGAAGATGGGGAACTGATTATTGGAAGTTCAAGGGAACTTCAAATATTTACAGGGCAGATGATTACAAGGCATCTGGACTCAGCAGGAGCTAGAACATGATCTCTTCTGGAGAGGAGTTCTGTAGACAGTATCATCCCAGCCCTACCTCCCACCTCTCACTCTCCTTCCTCTGGTTTCCAGAGACTGTAAAGGAGCTTTCTGGAGAAGGAAAGGGACGTGAAGTTTGCAAATGGCACTAAAGCCAATGCAAACACTGCTTGGCTGAGGCTAAGTTGCAAGGGAGGAACCAGAACCCCTTGTGAAGAGTGACCATGAAGGAAAAGAGTCTCACTAAGCAGTCAGGTCCAGTTTCAGGGCAGGGGGTCAGAGAGAGGGGTGGTTTCTGGTCCTGACCTGCATGGCAGCTTGTTTGCTCCCAAAGAATGTCAGTCAATCATGGGCTCTTTATTGAATGCCTAATGGGCCCACCTCTGCTGGGTGTGGTACTTATGGACATTACAGGGAAGCCAGTTTTCCTGTTGTACACACCATCACCATCCCTCAGTGTGTCACTTTACCGAGTTGGTATGGGAGTTAATATGTCTCTAGTTGGTTGCTATATCCTCAGAGCCTAAACTGTGTCAGTCACTCCTAGATGTTTAAAGTATCTGGTGAAGGAAGGAAGGAGTCTAAACCCAGCACAGGAGCCAGGGATGTATGTGAGTGATAGAGTACTCAAGGCTATGGGTGTGATCCCCAGCTCCAAAATAAATAAACCCAATATTGTCTACTGGGTTCCAAGTATAGTATCTCACTATGTAGACTGTTTTATTATTCATTTAAACAATAAAATACAATATTATTGAAATTTTCATTATTATTGATTCTAAGCCGAATTTTTTTTTAATTTGTTCTTTTTAGTTATACATGACAGTAGAATATATTTTGACATGTCATACATACATGGAGTATAACTTCCCATTCTTGTGGTTGCACATGATGTGGAGTTACACTGGTGGTGTGTTCATATATGAACATAGGAAATTTATGTCCAATTCATTTTACTGTCTTTCCCATTCCCATCTGCCCTACTTTCTCCCCACTACTCCCTATCCAATCTGATGAACTACCACTCCTCCCTACCCCCCTCCTATTGTGAGTCAGCATCCACATTTCAGAGAGAACATTCGGCCTTTGTTTTTTGGGGATTGGCTTTATTTCACTTAGCATGATAGTCTCCAGTTCCATCCCTTTACTGGCAAATGCCATTATTTCATTCTTCTTTATGGCTGAGTAATAGTCCATTGTGTATATGTACCAAGTTTTCTTTATCCATTCATCTGTTGAAGGGCACCTAGTTTGGTTCCATAGTTTAGCTATTGTGAATTGGCCTGCTATAAACATTGATGTGGCTACATCTCTATAATTTGCTGATTTTAAGTCCTTTGGGTATATACCCAGGAGTGGGATAACTGGGTCAAATGATGGTTTCATTCCAAGTTTTCTGAGAAATCTCCAGACTGTCCAAGCTGAATTTTAATGATTGCATAATATTTCTGTCATGAATTCACCCAATTTGTATTAACCAAGCCCCTTTATAATCCTCTGTGTAGTTTTAGTTTTTTTCTAGGAAAAATAATAACGACATATTTGTACATATGTCTTTGAGCATATGTTTGTCTATTTCCATAGGATAAATTACTATAGTGAATTACTGGGTCAAGGGATATGAACATTAAAGGTCTATGATACATATTACCCATATCCCTCCCCTGAAAGCTACGTAAATGCCCTCCCTACCACTCTGTATAAGTCCTATTTCCACAACCATCTGGGAATAACACTCTCAGTCAATGTCTCCATTTTTGCCAGTTAATAACCCTCTGCATCACTGTATCTCTTAGTGCTAAGGCAACTTAACTCTTAAGGAATCGCTTATGAGTACATGTTAATGTATTATTTTGAATCACCTATAAAATAAAAAGTTTCCTGAGAAAGTCAAATAAAGGATTTTTTTCTGAAAGGGAACTTTCATAGGTGACTTGGAATAACAATAAAAAAGAAGGTCTGGTTTATGATTAGTGGCATAGTTGCCCGTTGAGTTCAAACTCTGAATGTCTACTCCAACGTCATTTTGTTCTCCCAAGACAGATGGCTGTGGGGAGGGAGAGACTTTCCAGAATGGGCTCTTATGCATTAAAGTTGATCAGGAAACAGGTCAGAGTTCAGTTACAGCTCTAGCTTCATTTAGATTTCTTGTTGACTGGTGTGATGTGGCATTTTTCATGGGGTTGAAACTTTGTACTTGTCTATAGCTAACAGCGTTACTGTTTGCTTTCCGGCTCCTACACTTTTGAAGGTCCTTTTCTCTGCCATTCAAAGTGTCCTAGCACAGTGTCGCCCAGGCAATTGGATACTACCCTCAGGATTCCTGACAAATCCTACATCGTCTCTACTCTTTCTTGCATAATATTTTTCTTGATATTGACTTGTTTTTTAAAATCTAAGTGAATTTATTTTTTCAAATAAATGACATCACCACCACAAATAGAACAGAATTAGTTTCCTTGACTATAAATAGAAAGTAATCATAAAATAAATACACCAGCCAGGCCCAATGGCATATGCCGAGCAGCCTAGGAAGCTGAGGCTGGAGGATAACAAGTTCAATGCCAGCCTCAGCAACTTAGCAAGGCCCTAAGCAACTTCGCAAGATTCTGTCTCAAAATAAAAAAAATAAAATAAAAAAGGCTGAGGATGTGGCTAAGTGATTAAGCACCCCTGGATTCAATCCATGGTACCAAAAAACAAACAAACAAACAAAAATAAATAAAGTAAAATGTTGATTCTAGGTGACTATCTTTGATTGTCAAAGGCTTTGTGCCTGAGGTCTGATCATTTCCTTCATGAAAGGAAATAAGCCAGTATTGAAAAAGAGTTAAAGATACACTAATATCAATGAGATTTTTCTCCCCTTGTAAACAGAATTTATGAAATGCATTTGGAAAGACCTAACTTTCCTCTCTGAGTGATGTTACCTAATGCTGTGTCCAGGGACATTTCAAACCATTCTGTGTGCTTCCAGTGTGGTGGTTTCAAACCTGCACATCAGAGTAGCCTAGAGCCTTGGTAAAACACAGACAGCTGATCTCTATAGGTCTGGGTTGGGGCCAGTTCCCAAGTCATGCTGGTGCTGCTAGTCTGGAGAACACATCTGGAGAACCACTGCCCTGGTTGCCTTGGCTGTCATTTTAGGAATAACTGGACTAGGGTAGGTTACCTCCCACTGAGGACCGTCACCAGATGTAATCCACTGTTGTTAAATACAGTTGTTTGTGTTTTTTTTATACTAACCAGTACAATTGCAAACCCCAGACAGATGCTAACCTACTCCTATCTATCTGTTGCCTCCCCGGTCCCTGCCATGGTACCGAGGACTGAAGCCAGGGACACTAGACCACCGAGCTATATCTCCAGCTCTTTTTTTATTGTTATTTTGAGATAGGCTCTCCCTGAGTTGCAGATACTGACCTTGAATTTATGACCCTCCTCCCTCAACCTCCCATGTCACTGGGATTACAGATGTGTAATGGCCCATCTTTTGTTTCTAATTCCTTCCAAAGACCAAAAAGCCCAGGCTCAGTGGTAGCATCCCTGGGGACTGTGTCACTTCTTTGATGAGGAGATCTGAAGTAAAACCGTGGCATCCAGAAGAAAATTTCTGACCTCCAGCTTCTCATAATCCCAGGTGGTAATAGTGAGTAAAGTAGTGAAAACTACTTCCTGGGGAAAATCCCTTTATAGAACTTCTCTAAGAGTGTAATTCCAGAAGACGGATAATAGAATGAAATTAAAAAGCACATAAAAATTTCTCATGACGTTAAATTTTCCTTATAGCGCTGACTAAACTCAATGGCATGGGCAGATAAATGATTGTGAAATTTTACAAGCCAAGACTTCAAATGTTAGTACCTGCTCTTTTTGAAGACCAAAGAGGTTAGGAATATATGTCCAGTGATTGAAAGTCCATACACTGATGGTGTGCAGTGGCGTATTCCTATAAACACAGCAACTCCAGACAGGAGGATCACAAGTTTGAGGCCAGCCTTGAACTTAGCAAAATAAAAATTTAGAAAAGGGCTGGGAATATAGCTTAGTAGTGAAGAAACTTGGGTTTAATCCCTGGGTTTAATTCCCAGTAATGCAAAAACAAAAGCCATTCATTGGTATTTGAACCTCCATGAGTTCTTTACATTGTGTGTGTGTGTGTGTGTGCACGCATGCTAGAGAGAAAAAAGAAGTCAACACAGAAGAGCTCAGCTCATCCTGCCAACCCACAAATTAAGCCATATTCATTTTTCTGTTTCCTTCTAGCATTTATCTTTATAGAGGCACTTAATTAGAGAACACATACTATGGGTTCTGTCTTTTTCACGTGCTATCCTAGAAGAATCAACTTGCCCTGTTGCTGTCTGTCATGTTCAGCATCCTAACTCATGTGATGTGGTTTTATCTCCCACTGAGGACAGTCACCAGGCGTAATCCTCTGTTGTTGCATAAACTTGTTGGCAATTTTTTTATATTAAGTGTAACACTGCCCCAAACATATTGTACATACAATTTTCTCTTTGTTTGAAATTATTTCCTTATGATAAAGTTGTTCAAGAAGTGAATTTCTTAAGAGTGTTTTTATAGCTCTTAATAACTCTTGCCAAATTGCTTTTGAAGCCATATAGCAATTGTAATCATATTATTTGTACCTTTGCTAGAGTTGAATATTTATATGTATATGTATTGGTACCAGGGATGGAACCCAGAAGTGCTTAATCACTGAGCCACATCCCCAGCCCTTTTATGTTTTATTTAGAGACAGAGTCTTGCTAAGTTGCTTAGGGCCTCACTAAGTTGCTGAGGCTGGCTTTAAACTTGCGATCCTCCTGCCTCAACCTCCCAAGCTGCTGGGATAGCAGGTGTGCGCCCACATCTGGCTTAATGTACACATTTTAAGAGTTTTAAAATATTATCTCATTATTGTTTTCATATTTGCATGTCTTTAAAATGAGTGAAACGCTGAGTATTTTTCTCACCTTTTTTTGAATCATCTGATCATGACAACCACATTTGGAAAACAAATGATCAAAAGCACTGTCAGCATGAAGACTCAGGACTATGTCTTGTTTGCTTTTCATTGGCTGTTCCCTGCACCCAGAACAAATCAGAGGGCATTCATCCACTCATTCTTTTATTCCATAAATATTTGCGGAGCCCTTGCTATCTGCCAGCTGTCCTGGGTACTGAGATCAGGAAGTGAACAGGGCAGGGACAACCAACAACTAAACTAACAAAAAGACAAAGTAATGTCACACTGTGATGAAGCTTACGGAGGAAACTAACTGGGGCTGGGGAGAGTGGGTGGGTAGGGCAGCTCCTTTAGATAAGGTGATTAAGAAAGACCTCTGCCACCATTCTCCTGCCTAATGTTCCCATGACTTCCTGTTACTGCACTCAGGATGAAACCCACACTCCTGTCAGCTGCCTGTAAGACCCTGGGATAAGGCTCCCATCTGCCTCTCTGACATCACCTCCTCCCAATCTCCTTGTAAATTAGGGTGCTCCTCAAACTCGCCAGATTTGTTTCAGCCTGGGGCCTATGCCCTCACCCTTCTCTTTGCCTGGAATGCCCTTCTCCTGATAGAACCTTCTTTTCCATATCAGGCCTAGTTCAGATATCAGCTCCTGCAAGAAAGTTCTGCTGGCCATCCTATTTAAAGTAGCGTCTCCAACCCCACAAGTCACTATCCCATTATTGTGTTTTATTTCCCTTATAGCATTTATCACTCTCCAAAATAATTTTATTTCATTGTTTGTTTTCTGCTGACCCCTATTATCCATCAGCTCATGGAAGCACCAGGAGAGTAGAGATATCACCGTCCAGCTCACGGCTTCATCTGGTGTGGAGATGCCTAGAGCATCGGGTGTCAACTGACCAGCCACCTGAACTTTATTCATGCAGGGTAATCAAGAGCCACAAAGTTAATCTCAGTAGATGGGAATGCAAGGGTTGGGAATGGTTTTAATCAAAGCATCATTGATTAAACGTTTAAATTGAGAATATTGCTTTGTTTCACAAACCCTGTCTCTGGGAATGGCTTCCTGAATTAGAGAGGCAAATGCTCATCAGTTTCATTTATTATCTAAATCTGATATTGACAATTAATAATTGTGAAAGTGGGAAGACTATACATATGCCTCTACCAAGGGGCTAATATTAGAATCAAATAAGGGCTTAAAATCTATTACAGCGCTTGATTCTATAGAAAAAGAAAAAAATTCTATGGGCTTGGTTATTTTAGGTGGGTCATAATCCTCCAGAACCTTATCAAGGTACTGTGGTGTTACAGAACCAAAGAAGCTAAAAAGGGGCTCTTGACAGATCCAATTCCAATCCTATAAGGTTCCAGTCTCTCCCTTGCTGAGTTCTAGCATTCTGTCATAGTCGCTTACCTCAAAATGCCTCTATCCACCTGTTGCTTTGATTCTTCATTACGGAGGAGGAGGTGAGGGCTGGACATCTCTATTGGGCCTTCCTAGAATCCCCAAACTCCAATCCTAAATGGCTTTGCTATAGCTCTCTTTATAACAAAAAAGATTATACAATCTGTACAATTAGGCACTGATTTAGATTAATGGATATACCCCATTCCTTTTCATAGTTGATAGAATCATCCATAAAATACCCGTGAAGAATAGTTCTCTGGTGAACAGGCAATTATGCAAAGTATCTATAGAAAAATAGAATCTATACTCTTAATTTACAGGTGAATATTGTAGCTGAGTTATGCTAATAAATATAACCTCTTTTTCCTGTGCAGGTTTTGAATCATGTGAGAAGACAAGGGATATGAGGTAACCTATCGTTTTAGTATATTATTAAGGAGTTTATTTTGAAGAATGTGGCTTAGGACTTTTAAATTCTGAATCTTGTCTTCCCGGGCATGAACCACAGGAATATTCAGGATCTAAGGTGAGTTTATTGTTCTGAAACAACTCTCTACTCCTCATGTAGGCTAAAATGCATGAAGACATATCAAGAAGCAGGATTGTGGCCAGGCTGAGCTCCCTCCACCACGAAGCACCAGCAATGGGGAAGATGTATTGCCCCTAGAGAGAAGCTCTGAACTCACCTCTGATTATGGAATGTTGAAGTCTGGTGTGGGTTGAGTTAGGAGGTGACATAAGAAAGACTGGTTGCTGGTTCATACTTTCAGGACTGCTTGACATTCTTGTTGCTCATACTTTTCCAGGTAAGGCCAGGAAAGAGTCAGGGATCCAGATGTTTTGGAGTCCTCCATTCCTTCCTGGTTATATTGTCCTATGCCCAGCAGAGAAGTGGTATAGACAGCCATGGTAGACTTTGGCATTGATGTAATATGGTGACATTTGCAGAAGCTGGTCATAGAGTACAGTGAGCATGTCTCCCCTGATAACTAAACTGAAGACAGGAAAATTGCAATAGGCTCTTGCTGGCTTAGGAGATAGGATTGAGACCCTCCATTTGAGATCCTATGCTAATTATGTGACATTAGTCTACATTCAGTTTTCCTAGGTTCCTGGTTAAACTTTTATAAAGTAAAAGTAGTAGGTTGAAAATTCCCTGTAAAAATAATAGAAAGGAGAAATAATTGCAACTCTTATATAAAGAACTCTTACAACTCAAAACCAAGAGAATCAATTCAATCTAAAAATGGGCAAACCATTGGAATACATACGGAACAAAAGAAGAGAGTTGAGAGTCTCCTAAGCATGTGAAAAGATGCTCAAATCCTTTGCCATCAGGAGATAGAAATTAAAACCAGAGTGAGATGCCAGTACACACCACGTAAAGTGGCTGATATTATAAAGACTAATGACACAAAGTGTTGGCAAGGATTAGAAACAACTGGAAATCTCATATACTGCTGATGAAAATGTAAAGGGTACAACAAACTAGGAAAACAGTTTGACAGTTGATTAAAAAGGTAAACACAAACCTATAATATGATGCAGCCATTCCACTCAAAATATTTACCCAAGAGAAATGAACGCATATGCCCACATAAAATCTTATTCACGAACACTCATAACCGTTTTATCGATCAACGTAGAAAACTACCCAAATATCCATCAACAGAGGAATTGATAAATAAACTATAGTACATTCCATACGATGGAATACTATTCAGAAGTAAGAAACTACCACATGGATGAATCTCAAAATGATTACATTGAGAAAAAGAAGCCAGACTAACAAAATCAAACCAAACCAAACCCAGAACAACTGTATGAATCTATTTATATAAAATTCTAGAAAATACAAACTAATCTACAGAGACTAAGTGAATCAGTGGTTGTCTGGGGATGGGGTTGGGAAAGGGATAGACTGCAAAGGGGCAAGAAGACACCTTCAGATGTGATGGGAATGCATCTTGGTTGTGAGGTAGTTTCATATCTGAGTATATCAACCCAACAAAACCCACTGTACTGTACACTTTAACCGGGTAGTCTATGGTTATAAATGATATCTCAATAAGTTAGTTTATAAAGAAAAGAAATAATAATAATAATAATAACAACAGGTCTTTGGTGTGGCACACACCTATAATCTCAGGTATTTGGGGAGATAAGGAAGGAGGATTTTAAGTTCAAAGAAAGCCTGGGTAACTTAGTGAGACCCTGTTTCAGAATAAAATTTTTTAAATAAATAAAGGCTGGAGAAGTAGCATCCCCAGGTTTAGTGGTAGAGCACCCCAGTAACATCAACATAGGCATCAGTTTAAATCCTGGTGCCAGAAGTCACTCATGTTGAGAATGTTTGATGTCACATCATGGGCTTTAAAAGAACAAAAATATTTAAAGGGACCTTTCAGCCCTAAGAGAACAAAACCCAATCTGTTTTTTTTTAATATTTATTTTTATGTTTTAGGTGAACACAACATCTTTATTTTATTTTTATGTGGTGCAGAGGATCGAACCCAGTGCCTTGCGCATGCCAGGCTAGCGCGCTACCACTTGAGCCATATCCCCAGCCCCCAATCCGATTTTTAAGCAAATATTTTTGGTTATAAATGGACACAATAATTTTATTTATTTATTTTTAAATGTGGTACTGAGGATCGAACTCAGTGCTTCACATGTGTTAGGCAAGTGCTCTACCCTGAGCCACAACCCCAGCCACCCAATCCTGTTTTTGAATGGAGACTTTTGGGACAATAAGGAGCTAACCTGCTGGGCAGTAATCTAATTTTTAAAATCTAAAGTCAGAGTTAAAACTCAAACTGGAATCCACAAGGTGTTTTTAGTTTCTATTCCTCTGGCTCTGGCTGGGGCTGGGCATTGGGAGTGTTGGGGCCTCTTAAGGACAGAGCACTGGATTTAAGGCAAGTGAAAAAGCTGGTTCCTGAAACACAGTAAGAGGCCAGGGGCTGAGGAAGAAGGGGACGGGTGAGGGAACCAGGGGTAACCCCACCACAGGAGCGGGGAGGTCAAACAGTCTGTCCCAGTTCTCCTCCTTGATGGCACTGTATTTTCCCTTCCTTGGCTGTCACCCACAAGCCTTCAGTAAAATGAGATTAAATGCTGCAATTTGATGTGAACAGCATTTGGGAACATGGTTTGGAGCCTGTGTCCAGGCAGATAAACAACATGAGAGCCATGGAAGCTTGGAGATGTAATTATAAAGTTGCTAAAAACTGATCATTAGAGAGGCATAGTGCCAATGGTCCACAGTGAAAGGGAACAAAAGCCAAGTGACAGTTTGGAGAAGTTTCTCAGAGATTCTCAAGACTACCCCTGGAGAAAATCTCAAAATGACTGAGAAAGGTGTGTGACCTGCAGGGCACATAGTAAGCTCACTGGATTCTTTCTGTTATGCCTGCCCTCATATCCAATTTTTAAACTTTGATTTTGTGTTTGCTCTTCTTTTTGGAACACAATGGGAGTGACTATGTTATTGAGTGTTTAAAGAATGGTGTCCTTGCCTGGTGCAATGGCACACACCTGTAATCCCAGTGACACAGGAGGCTGCGGCAGGAGGATGGCAGGTTTGAGGATAGCCTCAGCAATTTAGTGAGTCCCTAAACAATTTTGCGAGACCCTATCTCAAAATAAAATATAAAAAGGACTGAGGATGTGGCTCAGTGGCTGAGTGCCCCTGGATTCAATCCGAAAAGGTGGTAGCGTAGGGATATTTGGGGATATAAAGAATTTAAGCAAATTCACCTACCATGGACCTTTTAACAACTTTGAAATAGATTTTGAAATATCCTGACTTATTTTGAACTCTGACTTAGAAAAGTAATCCATGAGGCCAGGTTCCCCCAGTGTATCTCAAAAGCTGGGAAGAGCCCTGTGATATATGACCGAATCCTGACGGCCAATAGCCTCTGACGTCAGTTAATGACTGGACTTTGCACCTGAAAGAGAGTTAAAACCCAAGGTAGTTCAGGAGAGGAATCATTTCCTCCTTGGATTACCAGGCAAGAGCAGCTAAAATGAAAGCCTCCATGTCTCTGGCTTTTCTCGCTCTCCTTTTCATCAGCTTGGGTAAGAAATGTTTTGTTTTGTTTTTTTTAAATTGTAATTCTTCCAACATGTTTGTCATCATGGGATAGAATCCAGTAGGTTTTCCTGTCTGACTCAGCTCAAAGATGCAGGCATTTTAGTCTCCAAGGGGCAAGACAGAGAGAGCTGCAGCAAACCGTCTATGAACTAGGACTTTGAGGATCAGAGATTTGTCTGAGACTAAATAAGAATGACTCGGTCGTCTTCCTGGGCCCAGTGGTCTGCCGTAGCATTCTGGATCTGTCCTCTGAATATAAGAGGGACAGCCACAGGAAAAAGCCCTCCTTTCACCAAGGTCTTTGTGTGTACTAAACCACAAGGAGCAATTGCAACATTGATTAGACTGCAGACAGGTGCTTCTCTTCTGAGTTTGGAAGGGCTCCCTGGGGGCCAGTGGCAGGGAAGGCCACCTGTGTGTCTGAGAGGTGAGGGTTTAACAGCTTGAGTTTGCTTGCAGAAAGAGATGTCGTGTTGATACGTCAGAAAGATGAAAAGAAATTGAATCTGCTTTAGAGAACTGGAGCGACAATGTCAGGATTTGATTTTCTAAGATGTTCCCCCTGCTAATAGGAGGAAGGTGGGGAAAACTATTCTCAGAGGAGGGGCAGGCCTCACCAGATCTGCCTGTCAACCCTGGAGACAGCTGTCATAACCAAACCTTCAGGTCCAGTAAGAACTGGTGAGGTCTGTATGAGTTTCGTGAGCCACTGCTAAAGGAGGCTTGACATATTATGTAAAATATAAGAAAGGATGGGTGGATAGGATGGGAAATTTGGCTGAGAGGGGTGGGGAAATGGCTAGAGATCAGAGAATCAGGAGTTACTCATTCTCAAGGTCCCTTCTGGAGCAGGGTAGGGTGGGGTGGGGAAAACATGGAGAAGACTTTTCTTGGCTCACAGAGCCCTGGGGAAGGGCTCAGAGCTCAGCGGATCGTGTGCTCCAGAGTGAGGGCAGTTATCCAAACACCATGAGCTGCTAATGAGCTCTGGGGTGCCTGAGCCTCAGATCCTCCCTATGGAGTAATAGAGGAGATCTCCCTGTCCTGAAGAGTGACTGGGGCAGGTAAATGAGAAAGGTGTGTGACCTGCAGGGCACATAGTAAGCTCACTGGATGCTTTCTGTTATGCCTGCCCTCATATCCAATTTTTAAACTTTGGTTTTGTTTTTGCTTTTCTTTTTTTAAGTTATACAAGTAATGCAGACCCATGTAACAAATTCAGACAATACAGATGTGTATGAAATAAAAAGTGAACATCTGACCTGCCCTTCTATCTATCTGTCCCGATTCTAGAAACTCAAACCCAGAAGACTACTATTGATAGTTTTGGTGATTACGACGGTTTGTTTCTTGTGGGGAGGAAAAGGGGCAAAAAGCTTCTTTTTCTAGGAAATATTAAGGATTTGGCAGATGTGGAAGGAATTATTATTTCAAACATGAGTTCCATCTCAGAGTCCTAACAACCAAGGGCAGGAAGTGCCTCTTGCACTTTCCCATTCTCCCCAGCCCCAGTTCCTTGCATAGACTTTTCCCGCAGTAACCCCTTCATAAGAATGGACTGTAAAGATGAAGAGATGTGCAGAGAATATTCAAAGTCCCTTTACAGGCAAAACTTTCCAGGTTGTTTTTGCTTTCTTCGAGTGATAAGGGCTGCTTTATTTCACAGCATCTGATTAGTAACTTTGGGAACCAACATTTCTTAATATTGAAGGATTTAGGGGCTGGGGTTGTGAGCTCAGTGGTAGAGTACTCGCCTAGCACATGCAAGGCCCTGGGTTTGATCCTCAGTGCCACATAAACATAAACAAAATAAAGGTATTATGTCCAACTACAACTAAAAAATAAAAATAAAATATTGAAGGATTTAGATTTGTAAGAAAGGCATTTTATTGTGAACTACAGTGAGCTTAGAATAGAGAAGCGGATGTTCCCTGGATGGTGGTGGTTGTGAAATATTCTCTAGGAAGAGCCAGATCAGGGCATACTTTTTCTTTTCTTTTCTTTTTTTTCCCAAGATGTTAAGATTTTATTTACAAAGCTTTTTTGTGTACAGAAAGTAAAAATGCTGTTACAATCTCGGTGTAACTGGTAGCCACGGATGGTTGACTCACCAATCACAGTTATCCATGCTACAGCAAGAGTCTTACACAAAAAACCTAACAATGCTTACAATTTTGTTGGGGCAAAGTCCTCAAGCTTGGTGATGGATTACCAAGAGGGACTGAAAGGAGGAAGGCGGAATGTCACAGGAACTATTCTTTGGCTCTTTGGGTGGGTGGGCGTCCTGGGGTTTGTATCACAGCTACCTTTTTTTTTAAAACAGCTATCAAATCCATGAGCAGTCCAACCAATACTGAACAGTTCTGTTTTTGCAGTTTATCTGGGGTCTTCATCATCTTCTCCTTCATCATCTGTTTCTCTCTTCCTCTTTTCACTTTTCCTGCTTTCTTCCTCCTCTTCTTCATCTTCATCTACTTCTCCATCATGCCCAAATTCTTCTTCCTCCCTGCTGACTTCATTTTAATTGTCTTCCCCTTCTACATCTTCATCTTCTTCTTCATCAAACTCTTCCTCCTCACCATCCTCATCTTCTCCTTCTTCATCCTCCTCCTCTTCATCCACACCATCCACCTCGGCATCTGAGTGGGGGGAATCTTCTCCATCACAGCCGTCCAGGGAGGTCAGCTGGGGCAGGAGCCTGAACACACTCTCTGTGAAGATCAGTGGCTTCACAGTTCAACAGATCCAGGCTCTTCAGACAATCCAACTGTTTCAAAGGTTCCAAAGTGCTGATGTCTTTCAGTTTATTTCCACTTCAGTTTCGATGTGTGACATTTGGAAGTTTTTCTGCTAATATATCCAGACCTCCATAGATTCTATTGTCACTGAGCTCAAGCTTTTTCAATTTAGGTAGCTTTGGGAGATTTGAAACTGAAATCAAGCCTACATTTATTCAACTGAGGAACTCCAAGTTCACAAATTCAGCAGTTAAGCCCTCAATTTTTCCATCATTTGATTTGCAATTGTCCAAGACAAGTTCCCGAACAGGTTTCTTCAGCTCCAGGTGGATCCTCCTCTTCAAGTCCATGTTCCCCTCATCCCCTCTCTTCAAACTTAACTTTCCGTGGCCCGGACAGAGCCGGCAGAGGCGCCCGGCCTGCGCGGCTAGGGCCGTCAGAGGGGGTTGTAACAGCGCCACCTTGTGGCATCTTCAATTATCTTCACTGAGAATTGTCAAAAATATTAAAACCCAGGTTGACAGCTTTGCGTTATAGGCTTAAAAGATATTACTTCTTGGATACTTCTCATTTTAATAAACATTAAATCTTTGTTATATTT
Organism: Marmota monax; assembly: GCF_021218885.2. Classification (NCBI taxonomy): domain Eukaryota; kingdom Metazoa; phylum Chordata; class Mammalia; order Rodentia; family Sciuridae; genus Marmota; species Marmota monax. The sequence continues at coordinate 5,924,145 of NW_026693473.1, read as the reverse complement.
TCCAATAACATTTCCAGTTTTGACTGTTTAACTTTATTTTCTCTTTAGAATTAGTCCTGTGTTTCTATTTTCTTTTTCTTAATAAAAATATTTATTTTTCAGTTGTAGTTGAATACAATATCTTTATTTCATTTATTTATCTTTATGTGGTGCTGAGGATCGAACCCAGTGCCTCACGCATGGCTGGCGAGCATGCTACCACTTGAGCCACATCCCCAGCCCGTGTGTTTCTATTTTCAATATACTCATCTTTATTAGTTTTTCCAGAAAAGAGAAAGTTGAGTACTAATTAGTACTAAGTAATAGTAAGTGCCCTTATTTATTTAATGTGCTGACTTCTGAAACTTGGCACCTTTGTCTCTTTATTCACAGCTATAGCAAACAGTTCTTCCATAGTGCCCTCCACCAACGCAACAGAAGTGCCCTCCACCAACGCGACCGAAGCGCCCTCCACCAACGCGACCGAAGCGCCCTCCACCAACGCGACCGAAGCGCCCTCCACCAACGCGACAGAAGGGCCCTCCACCAACGCGACCGAAGCGCCCTCCACCAACGCGACAGAAGGGCCCTCCACCAACGCGACCGAAGCGCCCTCCACCAACGCGACAGAAGCGCCCTCCACCAACGCGACCGAAGCGCCCTCCACCAACGCGACCGAAGCGCCCTCCACCAACGCGACAGAAGGGCCCTCCACCAACGCGACCGAAGCGCCCTCCACCAACGCGACCGAAGCGCCCTCCACCAACGCGACCGAAGCGCCCTCCACCAACGCGACAGAAGGGCCCTCCACCAACGCGACAGAAGGGCCCTCCACCAACGCGACAGAAGCGCCCTCCACCAACTCGACAGAAGGGCCCTCCACCAACGCGACAGAAGCACCCCCCAACACTGGTTCTACACCTACACCACAAGTGAATTCCAGCGGTAGGTACCCTTTCTTCATCAGAGACCAGTACTCCCAAACGTTGGTAAGAGTGCCCCCTCAGTGACTCCTCTCTGAGGGCACATAACAGTTGTGGAGCATGGTAGTTAAGTGTGTGCTGGTGAGAGAGGGAAATAGGCATAAAGACATTAAGTTTCTTTGCATATGAACCATGCACTTAAAACCTCAGTCACAAGAGCTAGTAGGCAGAGACCCTAATACATTGCCTCAGTTCCATCCTGTTCTTTTCTTCCTGCTCATCCTACCTCAAGCTATTTGCCAGATGTAGAATATTTTTTATGAACTTGATCTTTGTGAAAGATACTCTGGGAAATTTTTGGACACAATTTCAGGCTTCTCTGAGAAGCCCAGGTTCAAATAAGCACTGGCTTCCAGCCTTATTGTCTACCTAAGGACCAAGTCAGTGCTACCCTGACTTCAGGTCCTTGCTAATCACAATTTGGAAATTGAACCAAGCCACAGAATTTAAACCTGAAGAATGAGAAGCCAAAGAACAGCAGTGCTCAGACAGTCCTAGGCATGACCAGACAATTGTCCAAACAACATGTTTTGGGGGATACTGAAAAATGACAACTGACTTTAACCTGAAGTTATTGAAACAGAAATCACCTGTCTCATTTCCCCAAGCTTGGTCTAGAACAGGTGCCAGAAACTTAAGCAGCAAAAGCCCAATAGAAACTATTTCAGGCTTTGTGGCCTATGTAGTCTCTGTTGCAACTGCTACACTTTTTAACATGAAATCAGACATAGTCAACACATAAATGAATGAGCTTAGCTATTTTCCAATAACACTGTGCTTGTAAAACCAGAGCATTGGTCAGATTGGTCAGATGTGGTTCATGAGCCATAGTTTGCCAACCCCTGATTTAGAAGAATCCTCTTACTTTAGAACTTGAAGAGTCTAGATAAACCATGTCCTCCTCAGATAGTGAATCTGAGGACCAGTGACTTGTCCAAGGTCAAAGATCAAGCTGGTGTCTTCCTAAGCATCTTTTTCTCCTCTCCCTTCCTCTTTGTCCTCTTCACCACCCCCCTCCTTTTTTCAGCAGGTTCTCACCAAATGGCCCAGGATGACCTTGAACTTGTAATCCTGTTGCCTTAGCCTCCCAAGTTGCTGGTATTAGAAGCAGGTGCCTCTTTCTCTACACATATTTCTGATGGCTTTCCCAGTATTTGTTGGTAAAGCTAAGAAATGGGTGATTAAGCAAAGAAAGTCCAGATCCTATATCTAGACTATTCTCAGATTTCTTACACTTGGAGGGGTCATTCTAAAGTCTGCAGGTGGCTCACAGCTACACCATCAGCTCTAGTAGAATCAGGAAAGGGAGCATCTCTGAGCTGTTCTGCTTCCCCAAACATCCTCTCAGATGAAGGCAGTTTTCTGTGTCCTGGCCCACCACAAAGTGTGGCATATGGGGCAAATCATGTCTCTCTTGGTATTCATTTGTAATAAGGTGTGACCAAACTAAATTGTCACCAAAATCCCTTCCAGCTGTAATATCCTGTGACTTAATCAATTCCTGACTACAGAACAAGCTAACAAGCCTGTCCTTCATTGTTGCAGAGAAAGCACACCAAGAATGACTTGTCTGGTATCTCCAGAAAGGAACTGCACTCAATTTCTTCCCTAGGACTTTCCAAATTCTCCTTGAAATTTGTCTGAGGCTTTTTTTTTTTTTAAAGCCATTTACTTTACTTAGAATACTGGTTCATGCTTTTTTTTTTTTTTTTTTGTACCAGGGATTGAACCCAGGGGTGCTTAACTGCTGAGCCACATCTCCAGCCTTCACCCCCTTTCTTTTTTTAATGATTTATTTAGAGACAGGGTCTTGCTAAGTTGCTTAGGGCCTCACTAAGTTGCTGAGGCTGGCTTTGAACTTTTGATCTTCCTGCCTCAGCCTCCCAAGGCACCAGGATTATAGACATGCGCCCTCACACCCAATTCTTATTACAGGGGAGATGATTACTCTTGTTTATGGGGTAATGAATGTGCCTCCTTTTGTCCCATATAGCCTATATTTTTTCTTCTCCCTTTAAAAAATTAGATTTTATTTTCAGAGCAATTTTAGATTCATAGCAAAATTGAGAGGAAGGCATGGAGGTCTCCCACATACCCCCTGCCCCTACGTATGTGTGTTATCAACATTGCCCACCAAAGGGGTACATTGGTTACAATAGTGGCCCTACATTGACACATCATTAAGAAAGACCGTAGTTTACATTAGTGCATTTATGGGTCTGGATAAATGTTTAATGACAGCTGTCCATCATTAGAATATCATATAGAGTAATTTCACTGCCCTGAAAGTCCTCTGTACTCTCTTTCACTTGGTAACATGCATGTCCTCTGTCTTTTCATGGCTCAATAGCTTATTTCTTTTTAGTGCTGAATAGTGATCTAGTGCCTGGATGCACCACAGTTTAATCCCTTTACCTACTACAGGACATCTCAGTTGCTTCCAAGTTTTGGTAATCATGAATCAAAAGCTGCTGTCAACATCTATGTGCAGGGTTTTGTGTGAGCATGTTTCTAACTCCTTTAGGTAAATACCAAGGAGCATGATTGTTCAATCATATGTTGAGCATGTTTAGTTTTGCAAGAAACTGCCAAATTGTCTTCCAAAGTAGCTGACATTTTACACTTCCTTTGACAAAGAATGAGAGTTCTTGTTCTTGGTGAGAACTCCACGTTCTCACCAGAGTTGTTTGATTTATTATTTAATTATTTATTTACTTTTTGCCATCTGAAGGATCAAACCCCAGGGTCCCAGGCATGCTAGGCAAGTGTTCTACCATTGAGCTACACTGGGAAGCCATTTAATTTTTAAATTTTATTTATTTATTTATTGGTACTGGGGATTGAACCTAGGAGTGCTCTACCATCCCCAGTCCTAGGCTGGCCTTCAAATTGTGATCCTCTTGCCTCAGCCTCCTAAATTGCTGGGATTACAGGCCTATACCACTGTGCCCAGCTGTCTATTTTTTTTAATAAAGTAAGTTAGGATCATGATTATCAAAAAGGCAGCTCCAACAGGGCAAAATATGTGCAATAAAAATAAAATCTCCCTTCTATCCTAAACCTCTAAGCCCTCAGTGGCCACTTTCTTGTGTCTTCCTCCATAAATAATCTATGCAAATACAAAGCATATATATTTGTGTGTTTGGGTCCCCTTTTTAATCACAAAAGAAAGTATGTTTCACATAACACATTATATACATACACACACACACACACACACACACATAACTGTGTATAGCTTTTTTAAAAACAAACTAGCCTATCTACCATAGGTTTTTAAGAATCTCAAGCTGTCTCCAAAGGGTATCAAACACTTAAGCTATCCTGATATCAAAATTCAGAATTCTTCCTGATGGAAGTGAAGAAGCTGGCCAACCAAGATCAACATTTGGCCACTCACTGAAATTCCCTCCTCAGATCTCATCAATTCTTTGGAAAGAAGGAAGACACTGTACCCTGCCTGGCCCAGGAGTCTTGTCCACTGGCACAGAAGCCATTGCAATATAATTCTCACCATTTTTCAAGGCATCCACTCAGAAAGCCAGAGGCTGGAGTGTCCCCTCACCACCTCCCTTAGACTGTCCCCTGGGTTCATCCACGTTTCCTCCTTTACTATCTCATTCCTTTCCTCATGAATATGTACACCAGGCATGGTAGCCAGACTAGGACATCTAGTTCCTTTTTGGAGCTTCTTGAGTGTTCCCTCCCTACAAAGCAATTATTCACGCCATCCTAAAAAAAAAAAAAAAAAAAAAAAAAAAATGACCCTTTATCCAAATGGTTTTGGGGGGCCTGACTTAGCATTAGAGAACTAGGTACTGAGGTTTTGGAGGGTCCTGGAAATCTGAAGATTCCCAACTCCTGGGAATTAGAAGGCTCTATCGATTTCTCTTTCTTCCTCAAGCAGGCCTTTGTCCACCAACCTGTAATCTTTGCCATCGATAAGCTCTTGGCCTCAAATTTCAGCACCAAACTCCCCAGAGACAGAAAGCTGCATTGGTTTCTAGCTCTCTTAAGAGTGTGCTGTGGAGTCACACAGCCCGGGAATGGAAACCACCCAGGAGGGAGGCATGAGGATTGACCTCTGTGTTTCTAAATGTTATTTGCTGTCATTTCTGTGGACTTCTAATGTCTTTCTTCCATCTAAGTTTCCAGCGATCCTTGCCAAGTAAGACCCTGTGGAGGTGGTGCTGCCTGCGTTAACCTGTATGACAACAATTTCTGCCTGTGTACGGAAGGGTTTTACTACAGCACTTCCTCATGTCTGAAAGGTGAGTGGCCAGGATGTGCCAGGGCAGGGCTCCATCTCCTACCTAAAGTGGAATAGAAAACTCAAAACCATGGCAAACAGAGAGGCTCCAGAATATGAGAGGCAGAAGAGAATTGGAGGCAACCAAGGCCAGACAAATAGGGAAAGGGTCTCCTTTGTCCTGAGTGACTCAATAGGAGAGGAGAGGGACCAGGTCAGATTTGCGAGGTAGGCCTAAGGGTCAGGGGTGCCATCTGCCATTGGAGGGAAACTTTTGTGGCGACAAAATGAAGTGATAACTGTTGAAGCCCCTGGAAAACTACTGAAAGACCACACAACTATGAAGTATTAGTCTACAAAGTCCTATTACAACATGGGGACAGCAGAAAAAGGTGACATGGCTTGGTCTGTGACTGTGGCTCAGTTTTCTGGCACAGGATCTGCCTGTTCCTTGATAGCAAAGCCCCCTATTAGAGTGTAACAGCCTTCTAGCTCTGGAAATTAACTTTTGAGGACACAACAATATACTCTTACCTTCATATGTTTCTGGTTAGATGACCTGGTTGCTCTGAGGCTCAAGGCCTGTCTGTCTGAAATACACATTTTTTTTCTGTTTAATAAATGAGAAATATAACATTTTGCCACATCAGACCATTATATAGGAAATGAATGCATTGTATTGCCCACAGGAGTTAGGGATATGCCAAAAGCCAAACAAAATCCATATTTTTAGCACTAAGAATTTCATTTCTGGGAATCTGCTCTACGTAAATGACTCCAGAAAAGGCTTATGCATAAAGATGTCCATTGCAACCATCCCCCTGCCCTTTACACAATGAAAAGTGTCAAGTCCAATAACCACCACCACAAATGACCACATCAGCAAAGGGGACATATATTTTATAGAATGTTATGTAGACTTTAAAAATGGTAGTTATGAAGATGAGGAAATGATTTGAAAAACTTGTTGATGTAATAATGAGTAAAACAGTGAGGTATGTTATAAACTTCGTATTATAACCATGTAAACCTTGAGGGGTGGAGGGGGTAAGAAATATACCAAATGAAAATGGCCAAGCTAGGTTAGGGGGTATGATGAGTAATTTTAAAAAAATACTTCTAGTCTTCCTGTAGTGTAATCATGTAATGTTAACAATTAAAATAATAATAATCAGTGTTTTATAACAAAATGGAAATGGCTCTCTTTGTGTTAAATAGTACAGAAAGATTCTGCTTGATTTTCAGGGAAGACATTCCCTGGAGAGATTACAGTACGAGTCCAAGAAACAACTGATTTGGACAATAAGAATTCTGAAGCCTATGAACACTTACATGATGACATAATTAGCTTCGTAAGTATTTTCTGTAAGTCCTTTCTGTAGAAGTGTTCTTTGTTCTCACGCTGAGCTATAGAATGTGGGACTGGTCTTCATGTGGGACACACTGGGACAGTTTTGTCAGTTGTTAAATAGTGAAACATACCCCTCCTGGTTGGTGGGCAGCTACTACCACTGCCCTCTTGCTCAGATCCCCTTCCTGAGGCCCTGGGACCTCCCTGCTGGGCTTGTACCTAGAGGCAGAGCAGCTAACAAGGCAGAGGGTCTAGGGAAGCCTGCTCCTGCCATAGTTTTAAATGGACAGAAAATATAGTGGCGTCTTAAAATAAATTATTTCAGAGTGGGCTGGGATGTATCTTAGTGGTAGAGCACTTTCCTAGCATGAGAAAGGCCTTGGTTTTAATCTCCAGTACTATAAATAATTTAAAAATGCATAAAGAAATAATCATTTTGGACTGGGATTGTAGCTGAGTAATACCTGCTTAGCATATATGAGACCCTAGGTTCAATGTCTAGCACTGAAAAAAATAAAATAAAATTTCCACATCATGGAGAGAAAAAAAATTAAAGATTTTTTTTTCTTTGCTTTTCACATTCAAATTTGCATGTATTTCTGTACTAGTCTGGCTTTTAAAAAAAACTATAGGAGGGATTACATCTGAATTTATAAGTGTTATATTTTCTTTCCATTGTCAAAAATATTGAAATGAATCAGTTTCTTTTCAGGTAGATTCTTATGTGTAGGGTGTGGGCATGGAGAGAGCGGGAATCTCTATTCTGGAATCATATGTGTTAGGCTAGGAAGAACTTGCAGGCAACATCTCACCAATATTTCTCAAAGTTTAATTTTAAAGGGAATAATACCAGCCTTAAGTATTTCTTAGGTCTCTAGTTGGGGAAAAAGAAAAAAAAAACTTTAATTTTGTTTTGTTTTGTTTTGTTTTGTTATTGGGGATTGAAAGTGGGGGCATTTTACCATTGAGTTACATTCCCAGCCCAAAACAAAACAAAAATGTTTTATTTTGAGGCAGGATTATTATTATTATTATTATTATTATTATTATTATTATTGCTGAGGCTGGCCTCAAATTTGTGATTCTCCTGCCTCAGCCTCCCTAGTCTCTGGAATGACCGGCAGGTACCACCACAACCTGGTCAGTAGAAAAATACTCTTGAAGACTAAATTCTTGTTCTATGATAATATCTTTCCACTTGAAATTATATCAATACAAAAGGATTTGGTATTATTTTAGAACTGATAAAGTACAAAAAATTATTATTGAAACGATTCCACAGGTTGTGCAGCAAGAGCTAGTGTTCCAGGCTGCACAGCCAGTACCTAGCAATGCTAAAACCCATGGCCTCGCTGTCACAATTTTGCTCCTGCCCCTTCTTTCCATCTGCATGATGGGCCATCTTGCAGTGACTTGCCCTGTTATCTTGGATCAGCATCCAAATTTGCCAGCTTAGGTGATACTTCGTATATTGTAGGTGAGAACAGCATCATGGTCCTACTACCAGGGAACCTCCAGATTGCCTCGAGTGGCTTTATTGAGCACTACTGCTGTGGCCACCACGTTCACCAGATTTGGCTTTGGGTCTGAGTGTCACACACGCCCTCTCCACTTTACAGGGCTTGTCCCTGATCTTCCAAATCAGTTTACAGACTTGAGCTCAGCCTCGGCTGGATATTCCTGGAGGAACCAGTAAAGAGGTGGAGCATTCTCATAGTTTCAAAGGGATCTTTAATCCAAAAGGGATATGCCGGAACTCCCTCGAAACCCCTGGAGCAGAGTTAGGAAAACTGAGACAACCTAACTTCTTCAGGGCTGTCTTAATAGACTTACGGGACAGTTCCAGATCAGGCCATGAGAAGTTTTCTAGGGTCTATTTTTTACCCTGTTAGGGTAAAAAACAGACCAATTGGGCAGTCTGCAGAGGGGTTTGGGGTTTCTCAGTGGGGGGCCATTTTTGCATTCTACAGGCAAGATCCTAATTCTGAAAACAGCCCTGCAGGGGAGATAGTACTATTATGCCCATTTTACAGATGTGGTAACTGAAGATCAGGAAAGGTGAGTTACTGACTGAAGGTCATCCATTTGATTAGTGGAGGAGGTCGAGACTTGAACCCAGAGCTGCCTGCCCACAGGACTGCCTCTGCTTCTCCTCACTTGCTGACTGTGGTGCCAGCAGGCCTGTGTGGACAGCTCCTGTCTTCTTGCCCAACCTGGCAGCCACAGGTTAGGAGATGCTTCCTCAGAGAATGACATCGAAGGAAAAAAGAAGAGGAAACACATTTTCTTTCATATTAGATACTAATTTCTCAAGCGTTTCTTTGGAATTAAGAGATTTCTTTGGAATGAAAGGCTTACAAAACCAGGTGTCTCTATGGCACTTGCCTCTCTCAACTCCACAGCATGCTCCCCTACCTGATCACAAGACTGAGAGGGCCTATCTTTGTCATCTCCAAGTCCCCTAGCATAATGCCTTGGGCAAGGGAGGCAAATATATGTTCCTTGGATAAACTGATAAATGCATGAAGCACATATATAGATAAAACTAACGAATACACAAAACTTAAGTCAAAATAAGTCACCTTTATTTTTTTTTCCAGTTCTGGAGATCAAACCCAGGGCCACACACATGCTAGGCAATCACTTTACTACTGAGCTACAACCCCAACCAAGTCACCTTATTTTTAAGAGTAAGATAATTGATTTGGCTAAGTGTTTTAGGTTTCCATCTTTTTCCTGGGTAACTCTGAGTTATATTAGACTCTTTCTACTTCATAGCAAAGATTACTGTTAGCAAGCAAAGAATTAATAATTTGTTGTGATAAACCATATATATTTAATTTTTTTCAACTTGTTTTTAAATCTGTTCTCTGCCACAGTTTCAAAACGTATTTGGCCACTCTGATTACGGACAGACTGTGATTCTTCAAGTGAGGTAAGTTTGCTATGGGCCAAAGGGGTGCTTTGGAGGCAGTGTGTGTTTGCCTCACTTTTGGTCTTCTCTTGAGTTTCTCATGTGACACTAAGGCCTTCTCGTGGCAAGTCGAAGTCAAGAAGGGGACTTTGTGCATTGCCCCTGCGTTTTTTTTTTTTTTTTTTTGGTTTTTTTGTAGTTGTAGATGGACAGCATGCCTTTATTTTATTTATTTTTGTATGCCGTGCTAAGGATCAAACCCAGTGCCTCACACATGCTAGGCAAGTGCTCTGCCACTGAGCCCCAGCCCCAGCCCTCGCCTTGCCTTTGACTCTGGCCAGGACAGGCAGGGTATGGCCTGGAGAAGGAGGATGCTCATGGCTACTTAGCAACTGGAGCATGTGGTCCCAGGCATCATCGGCACCAGTTTGTTTGGTCTGATCCCCTCAGCTGCAAACCATACTTAGTCAGTCCCTGGGATGTGCTTTCCAGGATGCAGGGAGAAGTGGCTCATGGTCATCTCCTCTCTCATATGGGGTTGTGAGGGGGACAAGAACACTCAGATCACACACCTGACTTCTGAAGGGCCCATAGTGAGCTCTTCCTGCTCTAAGAACAGCACTTATTTGTGCACTGAAATAAATAATGACAAATACTCAGTGCTATTTTGGGACATGAAAAGGCAGAGGATTCTCAGGAAGTTAACAATTCTACCTGTGTTCTTTAATGCATATTAATATGCAAGAAGTCAGGCCAAGGAAAGAATGCTCTGAGATGAATGAAGTTGTGCAGAAAAGGAAGCACAGTGTAATATTTATGTTCAAAGTTTTTTAATTGTATTTATTCTGTGAGTTATGTCAAATCCTTTGTGGAATATGCCAGTATACATATAGACAGCTGGGCCTCTGTATCTGTGGATTATACATTTGAGGAGTCATCTGGAAATAGAAAATATTTGAAAAAAAATTGCATCTGTACTGAACATACGCTGACTTTGTCATCATTCCATAAACAATGTAGAATAATAGTGATTTCCATAGCATTTACTTTGCATTTGGTATTATAAATAATCTAGAGATAATTTAAGGAATATGAGAGGATGTCTGTAGATTATATCCAAATACTAGGCCATTTTATATAAGGCACTTGAGCACTTTCAGATTTGAGTGTCCACCAGGGGACTCCTTCCAAGGGTCCTGGAAGCAATTCCCCCAAAGATACTGAGGGTATGTATATGTGTTAAAAGTTTCAGAGAGCTGGGTGCGGTGGCACATGTTTGTAATCTCAGTGGCTCTGGAGGCTGAGGCAGGAAGATCATGAGTTCAAAGCCAGCCTCAGCAAAGGCAAGGTGCTAAGCAACTCAGTGAGACCCTGTCTCTAAATAAAATACAAACAAGGGCTGGGGATGTGGCTCAGTGATTGAGAGTCCCTGGGTTCAATCCCTGGTACCAAAAAAAAATCAGAGAAGCCTTCCTAAAGATGGTAGATTCTGAGCTGGGTCTTGCCTGGGGGCAATTCTGACTGGCAGGCAGAGGTACAGAGTTTGCATGGTCAGAAGCTGGCAGAGAGCAGAAAGGTTGGGCCCAAACACAGGGTTCTGAAGCTGGAGGTATACAATAGACTGGGGCTGGAGGACTACAAACTGTTCCAGGATTTTAGGCTTGGTTTAGTGGATGACAGCCATTTCCTGTGTAGAGGATGACTGGTTGGAAACAAGAATGGTGAGGGGCAGCTGAATCAGCAAAACCCAGGCTTTGATCCTGGCCTTAGCACTTCTTCAATGGATGACAGCTCAGGTGTTTTAACCTTTGCTATCTCCTCCCAGCACCTGGTGAGGAGTCAATGAGATAACATTGGGAAGATTCCTTGCACATAGTTGATTTCAACACTGGTCTGTTTCCTTTTCATAAAAATGGGACCTTGCAGTGTCATGGAGACTGGGTCCCATAAGATCATCTGCGGGGGAGTCCCCCAAATTGTGGCATTCCTTTTATTCTTCAGGAGTTACTAGAAGGGAACCATGGGCAATAAGAGGCAAACCTTTCCCTGTTATTCCAGGGTCATGGAGGGGTCCAGAGCCATTGCTCAGGCCTTCATAGGTCTTGCCTATGAAGACATTTCTTAAACTCCAGCTCAAACTCTCTACTACTCTTCAAACATTAGTCTTAGTAGGATATACTCAGAATTTCTCTCCTTCAAATCTCTTTTGAAATAGAAGAGAAAACTCAGGCTCAGAGAAATTATGACTAGCCTTGGGCCACCAAAGATAGGGGCAAGTTTCGGTCTTGCTAAGTTGCTCAGGGCTTTGCTAAGTTGCCCAGGCTGACTTTGAACTTGTGATCCTTCTGTCTCAGATTCCTGTGTACCCGGATTACAGGCGTGTGTCACTGCACCTAGCTTTTAAGAGACGTAGTCTTGTTCTACCGAAAATGACAATTTACTATTTCAGATGTTACTTGTTCTACTTGTAGTTAGCTCCAGGCTCCTAAATCCTAAAAATGGTTGTCCACTATTTTGTCAAAAACGAATATCAACAATTTTCCTAAGTGTACTCCAAGAGGACATAATTCTTTCCATGGGCTTCCTCTGAACACGTACAGACCTCCAGGCTGCAAATCTGCTGTCTTCTGGTATGTGGCTCTGGGCCTCCATATTGAGGACCCACTGTGGAGACTGGACAGTGCGTCAGGACTAGGGCTGGGAGATCTGTGCCTCTAGGAAGTTAGAAGACCTGTTTGTTGACCCTTCAGCTCAATTCATCAAGTTGACAGATTTGTTTCATTTTTAGCTTACTCCCTTCTCTGTCAGGAAGATCTGAAATGCGTGCTGATTTGAAGCTTGTTGATGCTTCAGTAATAAACATTTTAAAAGAGAGTACAAATCTAACTGAAAAAGATGTAAATGATGAGATTGAGAAGGCAGTCAAGAAAAACAATTTTACACAAAGCTATAAGCGTAAGTATTAAATAATTTCCCTCAAATTTTACCTAGAGTTCTACTTACACTTTGGTAAACCTTTACATTACAGTAGATGTGAGGAGGGGGTAAGAACTATAGAAGTGAATCATCAGGTGTCTCCAAATTTCCTTTTAACAAGTCCCTAACCCTAACCTTAGCCCTTTCCCTTCTTCTCACTTACCTTCTCCAGTTTCCTAACCATCTCCAAGTCATCAACTGACCAATAAATTTGTTCTTCCCTTGGAAGGTATAAATGACTAGACACATCATCTCTGGACAGGGAAAGATGAGAAGAGAAAGAATAAGAAGGCTTGAGCCAAGTTATAGTTTTCTAAATGTTATGAAAACTTCACCTGTACTGTTTCCCCCTTAGGTTGATGCATGGGTAGCTATAACAACTCCCACTTGCCATGTCACCAACCGTTTCAAAACCTAGTGGCTGGCCTAAAATACCTCCAATTATTTCTTGCAACTCCATAATTCTGTGGGTCAGAATTTGATATGGGCTCCACTGGAAAGTTCTGCTGGTCTAGGCCAGGCTTGATGGATCTCTGCTAGACTTGCTTAAGCATCTGCCTTTAGCTACTGGATCAGTTGGAGACTGGCTGATCTCAGATGGCTCTGTGGGTGGTTCCTCTCTGCTCCACATGGTCTCTCCTCCTCCAGCAGGCTAGTCTACAGGGATTAATGCAGCAAGAGGGTATAGTTCAGTGCACATGTGTTTCTCCAGTCTCTGCTTACATTGCATTTACAACTGTCCTAATGACCAGAGCAATTCACATGACCAAATCCAGCATGGAAGGGCACAGAGTCAGAAAGGCAGTCAACCCACCCCTGCAGCCATCGGAAACTCCTCTCCTTGGAAGTGACCATTAGGGCCAGCCCCTGTGGAGATACAAGTGCTGTTTAGGCCTGTTGCCAAAGGCCTTGGTTGAGCCACAGTGAATTTAATTTCCTTGTAGCCTTTGACACCACCATCCTTCTCTTCTTCTAGTCCCCTTCTTCCTGAGCCCCCACCCACCATTCTCCCAACCCCCTTCCTGCCTCCTTCAGACTCATCTGTCTTTTTTTCCAACATTCATTCCCTACTCTTTTACTTTTTTTTAGTGATTGTAACCTCCCTGACCTTGTTTGTTTGTAAAACTCATTTCTGTTTTTGCAAACACAAATCCTGCTCATTTATAATTTTCTAACACTTTTTCTCTTTCCTCGAGATTTTTACAATGATTCTCACAATGTCCCAGGGCTTGGAGTTATAAATGCTCTGTGATAAAATTCTTATAACTGATTGGAAAATATGGGGGCTCTTTTTCTGTACCTCCTTCTTGGGGTCCAATTGCCTTTTAACAACACCCATTCAATTTTTTCCAGCTAAATATAATTTCTGGGACTGGGGCTGTAGCTCAGTGGTAGAGCACTTGCCTAGCATGTGTGAGGCCCTGGGTTCAATCCTCAGCACCACATAAAAATAAATAAATAGAATAAAGGTATTGTGGGAAAAAAATAAAAAAAAATAATAAAGTAAATATAATTCCTTGCAAAAGAGACGGAGAAAAACAGTCATGGAGCTATTCTGTCTTTTTCATGTCTTCTGTCAATAATACATGAGTCAGCCCTGGCCTTCCCATAAGCCACTTACCCCTCCCACTGCACACACACACCCCTCAACTTATTTGCTCACTTTTCCTTTTAACCCTTCTTATTTTGTCATTGGAGTTTTTTGTTGTTGCTTTATTTTGGATTATGTTTGTGGCAAGCCTGAGGTCATCTGAGGCTCAACTTTCTCTGACACATTTTTAAATATTTTATCTTTGGTGATGGGACCCTCTTTCTGTACTTTGTTTTTTCTCATTTGAGAGCTTCCTGTGAAAATAACACTAGTTTTTACATTATCTCCTTCCTGCAAGCCCCAGCTTTTTGTAGCTTGCACGTTGAGAATTTACATTTTCAAAGCTTTTCACCTTCTTGAACTATTTTCTTCTTCCAGAATCGCATGCCATGGAATTAGCACCTTTTTCTTTTCTGAATGTTTCAATATTTACTGTCTCTCCAAGACTACAGTATGCATCTGTCTGTTCCCTTGCATCTCTCTCTGACCGTCTCTTGGTCCTTGTCTCCTAAGAGGCCCATCACTTCTACCTGCCAATCATTTTGTAGGGGTTAGGATTTTGGCTAAGAGTAGCAATCAGATCCTTTAGCACACTCTGCTTTTGACTAGATGAGACTTGCAACAAGTGTGAAGAAGTTGAGGGTCCCCTTCAGCATGCATACTGACTACTCAGGGTGGTTGCAAGCTAAAAACACCTGTGCGCTCCTCAAGATAATGTTGGGGTCGCCATGCAGTTCTCTTGTTTGGGCTTTGCAGAGTGATTGTGTTGGCTACCAGTCCTGACATACTTGAAACCATTTGGCTCCAGCCCTGAAAGTTGCTTTTTAGACAACCCCTCTCAATACTTCCTTCCACTCTGAAACCAGGCATTCCCTCCTAGACACACTGACAAAATGCCAAATGGTGTCATCTCGAGGTAGCTTCGAGAACAAACCAGCCAGCCATGTGGAAGTGAGAGCCTCGTAACTCTTAAGAGGAAGAAAACTTTTCCTGCTGTCCAGACTCAGTGGCAAAAGTCTCTTCTGTGCCCAAAGGTGTAGATTCTCATTCTCTAGATTTTAACTGGAGTTATTTTCAAGTTGCAGTTGAGGAAGGAAGGTCAGTTACAGTTGAGATGTTTAGAGAACAATCACATCACTTTTCGACCTGCATTTATTCTCTCCTCCAAATCCATTCTCAAATTCATCTTTTTATCCCTAAAGCTTGCCAGTCCACTTCAGGACTACTCTTCCTGCCCACCCACCTCTGGCCTTCAGGGCTGGGCATGATGTGCTATGCAATGCCCTACATTTTTTTTTTTTTTTTTTTTTTTTTGTACTGGGGATTGACTCCAGGGGCACTTAACCGCAGAGCCACATTCACAGCCCTTTTTGTTATTTTATTTAGAGTCAGGGTCTCACTGAGTTGCTTAGGCTAAGTTGCTGAGGCTGACTTTAACTCACAATCCTCCTGCTTCAGCCTCCCAAGCTGCTAGAATTACAGGTGTGCACCCCCACCCCCAGCTATGCTAACATTCTTAAAGGATTGCTTTCTCATGCCAGGCTACTGCTTAAAATCTACCAAAGAATTCTTTGGCTTTTAGAATCAAATTGGGTGTCTTTAACCTGACATCCAAACTCTGCTATACCTATGAGTGAACAAGACAATGAGATTTGTTGAAGAGCCTGGCAAGGGCACTGTCATTTACACTAGCTCACTCCATTCTCCTCATAATCAGGGGGAACAAATATTATTATCCCCCTTATAGATGGAGGGAACTTGGACTCACCCCAAAGCAAATATTGAATAGAGAACCTGCAACCAATAAACATCAAAGACATCAGTTCTGGGTTTTCTTCCACCTCTCCAAACTCCCTCTCCTCACCACAAGCACAGCTCGCTGCTCCCTCACAAGAAATCTGGGCTCCCTTTCAAGCCTGTTTACTCCATTTAAACAGACTTTGCCTCTCCCTGGTTGTTCAAATCTTCCTATCTTTAAAGACTTATTCAATTTCCTCCTTCCCTGTGTTGTTATCTTGAGCTATTTGAGCCACTAAATTCTTCTTGCCTTTGAAGTCTGAACCACAAAGCCTAGAGCTGAATTGTGTGTTGCTTGATGTGACTCTGTGACTCTATAAAGATGGAGCCTAATAGATGGCTTCAGCGGCTCTGGGGGAACCTAGCACAGAGAAAGGTGCAGAAGAGATTTTGAACTTGAGCTTTATTGCTTGGATGGAATTAACTTAAACTAAATAATGAAGAGAGGATAGGGGAGCCAGGTTTCAGAATCCCAGGTTTTCATTTGTTGAATCCTAAAATGTATTAAAAGAAAAATACAACAACGATGGGGGAAGGGAGTGCTTTCACAAATTATCTACTATCTTGCTGAATATATTTTTGAATTGTTTGTGCCTCTCCCAGCTATAGATTCATGTGAATTTTATGGTTGTGTGAAGAAGGATCAAGATTGCAGCAATAGTTTACAATGTGAATGCAAACCTGGGCTGCAGAGACCCAACATGCTGTCCCCTTATTGTCTTCGTAAGTGTTCCACCCACTTCTAAATGTTCTTCACAATGCTCATATTCCCCCCCACCTTTTGCGTTTGCAAAGTACAAATGTTACTGCTTGAATGTCCATGTGCATTCCAGTGACTGAGTAATGTGAATTTGGGCTTTAGACCTATGGCCAGGGTGGGGGAATGGGTGAAGCAGCCCGTGGGCAGCTTGTCGTGTGGGGAGCCGAGGGATACTTCCTTTTACTTAGAAAAAGCAATGTGAAAAAAAAATCTGTGTTGTCACATGTACATTGGGGTTAAAGAGATTGTTTCTGAAAATTACCTATAAATCCCTCTGTTTTGAAGCTCTAGAGTGTCCTGCAAACTGCAGTGTGGAGTTTAATAAGCAATGCATAAAGAAGGAGAACAAAGAGCTTCAATGCGTGTGCCTGCCAGACTTCGAGGGAGATGCTAATGACGTCTGTCAAGCGTAAGGGAAATCTCTCCATTTTTACTTTGCCATAGCTGGAGTTAGGCAGAGAGGATAGATCTTGCAACGTGTATGGGCTTAGACTCAGGAAGTTGGGGAGCTGGTGTAGGGTAGGAGGTATGAAGCTGCTGCTGACATTTCCTGGTGCCAGGAACCACACTAGGTAGTACCAATCACATAACAACTGTCAGAAGCTTATCAGTTACCCATTTTCAGATGAGGGACCTGAAACTGAATATAAATGACATGCCCTTGTTCACAGGGGAGCAAACAGGTGGCAGCACCCTGTGGTGTCACCCCTTGCGAGGTGACGCCATAACTTTTAGGTTCAACTTTAACTGAATTGCTGAGTCTGCCTGCAGTTCAGATGACGGAGTGTTCCCTCAGCAGCCAGTGAGACCACACAGGATTGTATGCCACTCATCCTTCCAGAGCCCCATGGATGGTGCTCTCCTGGAAGAATGGGAGTGGGAGAAAGATGAGAGAAGGAGAAGGAGCAAAGGAATGCAGAATGAAAGGAAGAAATGGAGATGTGGGTGGGAACTCCAGCGTGCTCCCCACACAGGCTCTTGAACAGGGCTTCCTGTTTCTCACTCTATTCCAGGTGTCCATTTGGCTATGGTGGTGTGGACTGCAAAGACCGTGAGTATGAGTCTTGCTATTATAAATAAGTTATTACAAACCCAAGAAATAAACATTAAGGGGCTGGGGTTGTGGCTCAGTGGTAGAGCACTTGCCTTGTATGTGTGAGGCAGTGGGTTAGAGTCTCAGCACCACATATAAATAAATAAATAAAATGAGGAGATTGTGTCCATCTACAATGAAAACACACACACATATAAACACCATATTTGAAAGGCTGTCCAATTCTCCAAAGTCTCCGCTTCCTTCAAAGAGAAAAATCTGAAACTGACGTCACCTTCCCTGTTTTCGACTGACCGCAGCTCATTCAGCCATAGAACAGGTAATTTCAGGCTGCAATTCACCTGCGGCTTGCAGACAGATTGCTAGGGTTCAGCGCCTGGGTGCTTCTTAGAACCTGATCTTATCGGAGCGAACACCGAGCGCGGGGCAGCCGAGTTCCGGCTCCCGGAACTTCCCTGGACCGGGGCTAGGAGCCCGTGGAAACTGCGTCTCGGTCCAGGTCCTGCTGAGGGCCGGTCAGGACTCACCCGTTGCTTTGGTTGCCCGGCAAGGGGAACGAAATGCTGCCATTTGCATAGGATACCAACATGGCAGAGATCTGATGTCAGCAGAAAGCGGCGGAGGAGAGAACTTCATCAATACCAGCGGTGACATAAGCAGTTGGTCTCCTGGTAGGGGGGGTGAGGCACAGTCACCCGAGTCTCCTCAATTTGTCCTCGAGCCAGAGGGGAGGAGCCGGGCCGCCGCCAGCGCCCGGAGCAGGCCCAGCGGCTCGCCAGCGTGGTGACCGCGTGACCCCAATTGGAGAGGGGGCGGAGCGGAGCCGCCACCTGCACCCGCAAGGTGGGCAGACCCGCGACCCAGTGGTACATGGGCGTGGTAGGAGGGGCAGGGCAGAGCCGCCCTTCGCGCTTACAAGGTAAACAGACCTGTGACAGCCTGGCGGGTCAGGCCCAGTGGCCTGCCAGTGTGGTACACACGTCACCCCAACTGGAGTAGGGGCAGAGCAGATCCTTCTCCCACGCCCGGATCAGGCCCTGCCGGTGTGGTGGTCACGTGACCCCAATTGGAGTGGGGGGGGAGTGGAACCGCCACCCGTGCCCACAGGGTGAGCAGACCAGTGATCAACCTGCAGATCAGGCCCAGGGGTCCGCAGGCGTGGTAGGAGGGGCAGGGCAGATCCGCCGCCCGCGCCTCCAAGGTAGGCAGACCTACAACAGACCGGCAGATCAGGCCCAGGATCCTGCCGGCGTGGTACAAACACCACCCTAATTGGAGTAGTGACAGAGCAGAGTCGCCGCCCGTGCCAGGAACAGGCCCAGCGTCCTGCAGGTGGGGTAGTCATGACACCCCAATTGGAGTAGGGGCAGAGCAGAGCCTCCACCCGTGCCCGAAAGGTGGGCAGATCTGCGACCGACCAGCGGAACAGGCCCAGTGGCCTGCCGGTACGACAGACACGTCACCCCATTTGGAGTAAGGGCAGAGTAGAGCCGCCGCCCGCGCCTGCAGTGTAGGCAAACCTGCAACCGACCGGCGGATCAGGCCCGATGGCCTGCCGGCGTGGTACACTCGTCACCCCAATTGGAGTAGGGGCAGAACGGAGCCGCCGCCAGCTCCCAGAACAGGCCCAGTGACCTGCCGACGTGGTAGCCACGACACCCCAATTGGAATAAGGAGAGAGCAGAGCCGCCGCCCGCACCTGCAGGAAAGATACGCAAGCAGTATGAAAAGACAAGGAAAGAAAGGACCACAAGCAATGCAGGTCAACGCAACTTTAGAAGAGGTAACAGCTGCAGCAGATGGAATGTCAGATAAAGAATTCAGGATATACATGCTTCAGATGATCTGGAGTATCAAGGAAGACATTAAACAGCAAAATCAGACAATGAAAGATCACTTCGACAACGAATTACGCAAACAAATCCAGGAAGCAAAGGATCAACTATACAGGGAGATAGAGGTTATAAAAAACAAGCAATCAGAAATCCTAGAAATGCAGGAAGCAATAAACCAACTTAAAAACTCAATGGAGAATACTACCAGCAGAGTAGAACACTTAGAAGATAGAACATCAGACAATGAAGACAAAGTATTTCAACTGGAAAAGAACATAGACAGCTCAGCAAGACTGTTAAGAAACCATGAGCAGAACATCCAAGAAATATGGGATAACATTAAGAGACCAAACTTAAGAGTCATTGGGATACAGGAAGGTACAGAGCTCCAAACCAAAGGAATGAGCAGTCTATTCAATGAAATAATACAAGAAAACTTCCCAGACTTGAAGAATGAGACAGAATCCCAAATCCTAGAAGCCTACAGGACCCCGAATGTGCAAAATCATAAGAGATCCACACCTAGACACATTATAATGAAGATGCCCAACATACAGAATAAGGAGAGAATTTTAAAAGCTACAAGAGAAAGGAAGCAGATTACATTTAGGGGTAAGCCAATCAGGATAACAGCTGATCTTTCAACACAGACTCTGAAAGCTAGAAGATCCTGGAATAACATATTTCAAACACTGAAAGAAAATGGGTTCCAACCAAGAATTGTGTATCCAGCGAAATTAAGCTTCAGGATGGAGGATGAAATTAAAACCTTCCACGATAAACAAAAGTTTAAAGAATTCGCAGCTAGAAAACCATCTCTTCAAAACATCCTCGCCAAAGCATTACAGGAAGAGGAAATGGAAAATAACAATGAAAACCAACAGTGGGAGGTAGGACAGTAAAGGGGGGGGGAATAATCAAAGAGGAAAACAAACCATGTTTAGTAACATAAATAAACAAATATGGCTGGAAGAACAACCCATATCTCAATAATAACCCTAAATGTTAATGGCTTAAACTCACCAATTAAGAGACACAGGCTAGTAGAATGGATCACAAAACAAGACCCAACAATATGCTGCCTACAGGAGACGCATTTGATAGGAAAAGACATACATAGGCTGAAGGTGAAAGGTTGGGAAAAATCATATCACTCATATGGACTTCGGAAACAAGCAGGCATGTCCATACTCATATCAAATAAAATAGATTTCAAGCCAAAGTTAATCAAAAGAGATAAAGAGGGACACTACATACTGCTTAAGGGAACCATACACCAACAAGACATAACAATCATAAATATTTATGCCCCAAACAATGGTGCAGCTATGTTCGTCAAACAAACTCTTCTCAAGTTCAAGAGTCTAATAGACCACCACACCATAATCATGGGAGACTTCAACACACCTCTCTCGCCACTGGACAGATCTTCCAAACAAAAGTTGAATAAGGAAACTATAGAACTCAATAACACTATTAATAACCTAGACCGAATTGACATATATAGAGTATACCACCCAACATCAAGCAGTTACACTTTTTTCTCAGCAGCACATGGATCCTTCTCAAAAATAGATCATATATTATGTCACAGGGCAACTCTTAGACAATATAAAGGAGTAGAGATAATACCATGCATCTTATCTGATCATAATGGAATGAAACTGAAAATCAATGATAAAAGAAGGAAGCAAAAAGCATACATCACTTGGAGAATGAACAATAGGTTACTGAATGATCAATGGGTTATAGAAGACATCAAGGAGGAAATTAAAAAATTCTTAGAGATAAATGAAAACACAGACACAACATATCGGAATCTATGGGACACATTGAAAGCAGTTCTAAGAGGAAAATTCATTGCTTGGAGTTCATTCCTTAAAAAAAGAAAAAAACAACAAATAAATGATCTCATACTTCATCTCAAAATCCTTGAAAAAGAAGAGCAAAACAACGGCAAAAGAAGTAGAAGGCAAGAAATAATTAAAATCAGAGCTGAAATTAATGAAATCGAAACAAAAGAAACAATTGAAAAAATTGACAAAACTAAAAGTTGGTTCTTTGAAAAAATAAACAAAATCGACAGACCCTTAGCGATGCTAGCGAAGAGAAGAAGAGAGAGAACTCAAATTACTAGCATACGGGATGAAAAAGGCAATATCACAACAGACACTTCAGAAATACAGAAGATAATCAAAAACTATTTTGAATCCTTATACTCCAATAAATTAGAAGATAGTGAAGGCATAGATAAATTTCTTAAGTCATATGATCAGCCCAGATTGAGTCAGGAGGATATAGAAAACCTAAACAGACCAATATCAATTGAGGAAATAGAAGAAACCATAAAAAGACTACCAACTAAGAAAAGCCCAGGTCCGGATGGGTATACAGCAGAATTTTACAAAACCTTTAAAGAAGAACTAATACCAATACTTTTCAAGCTACTTCAGGAAATAGAAAAGGAGGGAGAACTTCCAAATTCATTCTATGAGGCCAACATCACCCTGATACCTAAACCAGACAAAGACACTTCAAAGAAATAAAACTACAGACCAATATCTCTAATGAACCTAGATGCAAAAATCCTCAATAAAATTCTGGCGAATCAGATACAAAAACATATCAAAAAAATTGTACACCATGATCAAGTAGGATTCATCCCTGGGATGCAAGGCTGGTTCAATATACGGAAATCAATAAATGTTATTCACCACATCAATAGACTTAAAAATAAGAACCATATGATCATCTCGATAGATGCGGAAAAAGCATTCGACAAAGTACAGCATCCCTTTATGTTCAAAACTCTAGAAAAACTAGGGATAACAGGAACATACCTCAATATTGTAAAAGCAATCTATGCTAAGCCTCAGGCTAGCATCATTCTGAATGGAGAAAAACTGAAGGCATTCCCTCTAAAATCTGGAACAAGACAGGGATGCCCTCTCTCTCCACTTCTCTTCAACATAGTTCTCGAAACACTGGCCAGAGCAATTAGACAGACGAAAGAAATTAAAGGCATAAAAATAGGAAAAGAAGAACTTTAATTATCACTATTTGCAGATGATATGATTCTATACCTAGCAGACCCAAAAGGCTCTACAAAGAAACTATTAGAGCTAATAAATGAATTCAGCAAAGTGGCAGGATTTAAAATCAACACGCATAAATCAAAGGCATTCCTGTATATCAGCGACAAATCCTCTGAAATGGAAATGAGGACAACCACTCCATTCACAATATCTTCAAAAAAAATAAAATACTTGGGAATCAACCTAACAAAAGAGGTGAAAGACTTATACAATGAAAACTACAGAACCCTAAAGAGAGAAATAGAAGAAGATCTTAGAAGATGGAAAAATATACCCTGTTCATGGATAGGCAGAACTAACATCATCAAAATGGCGATATTACCAAAAGTTCTCTATAGGTTTAATGCAATGCCAATCAAAATCCCAACGGCATTTCTTGTAGAAATAGAGAAAGCAATCATGAAATTCATATGGAAAAATAAAAGACCCAGAATAGCAAAAACAATGCTAAGCAAGAAGTGTGAATCAGGTGGTATAGCGATACCAGACTTCAAACTATACTACAGAGCAATAGTAACAAAAACAGCATGGTACTGGTACCAAAACAGGTGGGCGGACCAATGGTACAGAATAGAGGACACAGAAACCAATCCACAAAACTACAACTATCTTATATTTGATAAAGGGGCTAAAAGCATGCAATGGAGGAAGGATAGCATCTTCAACAAATGGTGCTGGGAAAACTGGAAATCCATATGCAACAAAATGAAACTGAATCCCTTTCTCTCGCCATGCACAAAAGTGAATTCAAAATGGATCAAGGAGCTTGATATCAAATCAGAGACGCGCCGTCTGATAGAAGAAAAAGTTGGCTACGATCTACAGTCGGTGGGGTCGGGCTCCAAATTCCTCAATAGGACACCCATAGCACAAAAGTTAATAACTAGAATCAACAAATGGGACTTACTCAAACTAAAAAGTTTTTTCTCAGCAAAAGAAACAATAAGAGAGGTAAATAGGGAGCCTACACCCTGGGAACAAATCTTTACTCCTCACACTTCAGATAGAGCCCTAATATCCAGAGTATACAAAGAACTCCAAAAATTAGACAATAAGAGAACAAACAACCCAATCAACAAATGGGCCAAGGACCTGAACAGACACTTCTCAGAGGAGGACATACAGTCAATCAACAAGTACATGAAAAAATGCCCACCATCTCTAGCTGTCAGAGAAATGCAAATCAAAACCACCCTAAGATACCATCTCACTCCAGTAAGATTGGCAGCCATTATGAAGTCAAACAACAACAAGTGCTGGCGAGCATGTGGGGAAAAGGGTACACTTGTACATTGCTGGTGGGACTGCAGATTGGTGCAGCCAATTTGGAAAGCAGTATGGAGATTTCTTGGAAAGCTGGGAATGGAGCCACCATTTGACCCAGCTATTCCCCTTCTTGGTCTATTCCCTAAAGACCTAAAAAGAGCATGCTACAGGGACACTGCTACATCGATGTTCATAGCAGCACAGTTCACAATAGCAAGACTGTGGAACCAACCTAGATGCCCTTCAATAGACGAATGGATAAAAAAAATGTGGCATTTATACACAATGGAGTATTACTCTGCATTAAAAAATGACAAAATCATAGAATTTACAGGGAAATGGATGGCATTAGAGCAGATTATGCTAAGTGAAGCTAGCCAATCCCTAAAAACAAATGCCAAATGTCTTTGATATAAGGAGAGTAACTAAGAACAGAGTAGGGACGAAGAGCAGGAGAAGAAGATTAACATTTAACAGGGATGAGAGGTGGGAGGGAAAGGGAGAGAGAAGGGAAATTGCATGGTAATGGAAGGAGACCCTCAGGGTTATACAGTGGAGGAGGTAGAGAGAGAGGAGGGGAGGGGAGGGGAGAGGTGGGGAGGGGGGAGGGTGGAGGATGGGAAAGGCAGCGGAGCACAACAGACACTAGTATGGCAATTTGTAAATCAATGGATGTGTAACTGATGTGATTCTGCAATCTGTGTATGGGGTGAAGGTGGGAGTTCATAACCCACTTTAATCAAAGTGTGGAATATGATATGTCAAGAAATTTGTAATGTTTTGAACTACCCACAATAAAAAAATTAAAAAAAAAAAAACAAAGAGAAAAATCTGCTTGCAGTTTATCTTCTGGGTTATGCATCCCATGTTCACCCTTATGGACAGCAGCACCTCTACTATTAAAAATAATAGAACTAGGGCTGGGGATGTGGCTCAAGCGGTAATGCGCTCGCCTGGCATGCGCGGGGCGCTGGGTTCGATCCTCAGCACCACATACAATAAAATAAAGATGTTGTGTCCACCGAAAACTGAAAAATAAATATTAAAAAATAAAAAAATAATAGAACTAAAATAATAATAATAATAATACTCAGACCAAGGGTTGGGCTGGTACCTCTGAACTTACTCCAACCCGGAGAAGGGCATCCTAAGTTATTATATTGATTCCTACATGAGCTTAAATATGAAGTTTTTGCTACTAGAATAGATAAAAATGTATATCAAAACTGCTGGCTATAGGAGAGCAGACCTGGGCACCAGACATTTAAATGTTCAAATATTTTCATCTCAGAATTATTTACTGGTGTGGGTTGTGTTAAGAAAAATTCGATTGCTTCATTTCCTTCTATGCTTTACTGCCACCACATTGGGACAATACTAACTTGAAATTTTAAGTAATTTTTAAATGTACATAATGAACCAAAGCTCAATGGTCAAGGTGCGGGAAATATGCCCATCAGCTCACCACCAGCCACAGAAATAGTGCGGAGAGACGCTCTCAGTTTCCACTGTACTTCGTTGCAAGGACAGACTTGATGTCATTTCTTCCTTCTGGGCTTTTAATTTCCACATCCATCAAATGAGGCATTTGGACCAAATGACCTTTCTGGTCTCTTCCTGATTTTGTGGTTTATGGCCCTGTGGGCCCAGGTTGCAGTGGATTTGTGGCAATGATATGGCAGGAAGATACAGTGACAGTACTGTCCAATAGAGAGAGAATGTGAAGCTGGGCACTTGGCACACACCTGTAATCCAGTGACTCGGGAGGCTGAGGCAGGAAGAACACAAGTTTGGGGACAGCCTCAGCAACTTAGCAAGACCCTGACTCAGAATCAAAAATAAAAAGGGCTGGGGATGTAGCTCAGTGGGAGAGCACTCCTGGGTTTCATCCCTTGTACCACAAAGACAAAAAAGAAAGATAATGTGAGTCGCAAATTTCATTATAAATTTTAAAAGTTTCAAGCAAAATTTTAAAAGTAAGAAGAAACAGGTGAATTTGATTTTACTGACATATTCTATTTAACCCAATAAAATTCCATTTATCATCTCAAAATGTTATCAGATAGGAATATTAGTATTAACTTTCTTTTCATGCTAAGTGTTTGGAATCTGGTATGTAGGCTGCACTCACAGGGCACCCTATAGCCACACTTCAGTATCCATGACACTACTTCCAGACTCTTTCCTCAGATGATGCTGTCAAGATATTATCTCTTGCATCCAGAATGACAAATTTAACTCCAAATGTCAGGAAGTCCCTAGCTTATGAGTAAGGGGAGGGCTGGAGGGCAGGCAAAGGAAGCAAGGTAGGGAAGAAAGGTTGAGACCCTACTTCCCACAAAGCCCCGGAAGACCCCGTCGCTATCAGCCTCCTTTGTATTTATGTCTTGAGTCTGGCAAGGATGCCTGTTCTGGCTGAGTCCTGAAGACATGGTTAGTGGGTTAGAGGAGGGCTGCTAAAGGAGATGAGCCACCTACCCACCCTGGCACTAGAGGGGTCAGAGACCAGAGTGTGATCACCCTCGTAACCAGGAGTCCTGGGAGCACATGGACCTGTGCAATAGACACTGGGAGTGGATTATTGAAGCCGGTTCCTACTCTATTCTTCCTCCTTTCAGAGTTTCAGCTGATCCTCACTATTGTGGGCACCATCGCTGCCGTCCTCATTCTCGCCTTATTGATTTCATTGGTCTTCTTCACAAGGTATGGAATTTCCCCTTCCTGTGGACACTCTGGTTTCTAAACACACCGGCCTCTCCTGGGCAGGGGAGGGGACATATGAGGGGAGGCCTCTCTGATGCCGCTTTATTTTTTCTTTCCTTATTTTTCTTCATGATCATGAAAGAAAACCGTAAAAACAGATGTGGAAAAGAGTGGAGTAAAAAGTCACCCACAGAACCCACTATCCTAAGGCAACTCACATTTCAGTATATATCCTTCCAGATGCTCCATGAAAGATGTTATATACATAGTGTTGCATCCTTTGTGTTTTTAAAAATTTCTGTTAATGTTTATTTTTGGTTGAGGACATAGCAGTCATTTTCCTGTCATTAAGAATTCTGTGGACAGTTTTTTAACTCCATTGATGCTGTCAAATACAATTTTTACCAAGTCACTCCCCTGCCCAGGACCTTGCTGCAAATGGCCTAAAATGAGCCTTCACAGAACCCGCTGGGGTTAAAGAGGAAGAAGCCCATATCTGTGTGGCTGTTTCTCAGCTTGGTGCCTTAGGGAGGTGGAGTAGGGTCCATTCATTTTTTTCAACAAATATTTAGGTATGTGGAAGTTCCTCCTGTCAGCAGAGAGAGATTGCTATTATCTCTTTTCTATTTGACATGTGCCAAGTGGGATCCACTTTGCTAAAAAAAAAAAAAAAAAAAAAAAAAAAAAAAAGCTACTTTTTTTCTAACATTTAGCTCATACCTTATATTTTGGAAAATAGATGTTTTCCCACTATAATTGGAGAGGATCAATGGATTTTAGGTTCCTAAAATACTTTATTTCTTCTTTTTCCTTGTATTCCATTTTGATGTTATCTCTTCCCAGAGACTCAGTAATAAGGAATGAAAGCTGGGAACTTGCTGTGTGAGCATTCATTCCCCTGGTCTCCAATATTCCCTTTTCCAGAGAGAGAGAGACAGAACATTTCTGGGTCTGGAGCAAGGTTATTCTTAGGAGGATTGATCGATTGTCTTGGACCCCAGTGATTCAGGAAGCTGAGGCAGGAGGATCACAAGTTTGAGGACAGCCTCAGCAGCTTAGCAAGACCCTATCTCGAAATTAAAAAAACAAAAAATTTTAATTAAAAGGGCTGGTGATGTAACTCAGTGGTAAAGTGTCTCTGGGCTCAATCCCCAGTACTGGGGAAAGAAAGAAAAGAAGAAAAAAAAAGAGTTGTTATGGAAGCTTGTGGCCCCGTGAGAGCCACAAAGCTCAGTCCTCCTTCCTGCCGCAGAGCCAAGCTTGCTTAACCCAGCTACAAAGTCATAATTGTTGACAATGAAACACAGCTTTTAATTTCATTGCTAGAGAAGGGAAGCCCTTTCCTCAGCCACTTTACACAAGAGAGTATTGAATGGCAGGTGTCCTGCTATGGACTGTGCTGGCCATCAGGATCACAGGCTGAGGGACATTCCCAATGTGACCGAGGCTTAGGTGACTGGCACCTGGGATTACCCTGTGAGCATCACAGACCACGTCCGCACTGTCCACTCCCACTGTCCAGGGCACTGCAGAAGCAAGACCAGGCCTGGGGACCAGGAAGGAAAGAGGGGTCACCATCAGAGTTATCTGGGGACAATGCCTCCCTCATGGCACGTGCTTACTCTTGACTTTCAATACCTATACTTGAGAACCTTGGGGGGCCACAGCAGATCACAGCAGACCCTATTTCTCAATTCAAGACCTTGACCCCTTGAACTCATCTTATTCACCAAGATGTTTCTGTAGATGTTGGATCTGCTTGGATATAATTTCCATAAATAATTGAAAAGTATGCTTACGACTATTGATATTCTGCTCGGTGTGGTGGCACACACTTTTCATGCCAGCAGCTCAAGAGGCTAAGGCAAGAGGATGGCAAGTTCAAAGCCAGCTTCAGCAACTTAGCAAGGCCCTAAGCAACTTAGTGAGTCTCAAAATTAAAAATAAAAAAGAGGCTGGGGATGTGGCTTAGTGGCTAAGTGCCCCAGGGTTCAATCTCCAGTGTCCAAAAAAACAAAACAAAACAAAACTGAAATTATTGACGAAATTTAAAAGAAAGCTAATGAAATTAGATGGTAACATTGGGTCAGCTGATATTCATGCCCTGGAACTTATGAGGGGACTGTCCTTAAATGTAGGGGATCTACATTGAATGAAATAATAAAATATTTATTACAAGTGATGGGACATCAGGTCTGCAACCTATTCTTCATGGATTCAGAAGGGTTAACAATTGGGAAATCTAGGTGATGGGTACATGAGAATTCTGTAACGTATATCTTTTTATAACTTATGGTGTAAATTTAAAATCATTTCAAAAATTAAAGAACATTTTTAAAGAAAGAACATCAATATTTACTTTGAGGAACTCTCTGCCATTGTTAGATCCTAATTCCTGTTATTGATTACAGGTCAAAGAACAAAAAGAGTGATATTGAGGAAGAGAACTTGATTGACAATGACTTTCAAAATCTGAGACTGCAGTCGACAGGCTTCAGCAACCTCGGAGCTGATGGAAACATCTTCCCCAAAGTCAGAACGACGGCTTCCAAAGACCTCCAGTTGCAAAACCCCTACGCAAACCAAAGAAGAGAGCCTCGCCCCAATTACTAGGTGAGTCCAGGGCCTTCTGCTTGGCTTTTGGCTTTGCAGATTGAGACACCCTAGGGGCTGGGGTTGTGGCTCAGTGGCAGAGCGCTTGCCCCTCATGCATGAGGCCCTGGGTTTGATCCCTAGCACCACATAAAAATAAATAAATAAAAGTGAAGATATTGTGTTCATCTACAACTAAAAAAAATACTAAAAAAAAAGAATGAAACACCCCAGGGCAGAATAAGGGCCCCTCAATCTAGGGCTGCAACCTGCTCAAATCATGGCTGGCTGCTCCGTGGGCTTTTGTTTTGTTTTCATTTTTAATCAAAAGAGAAAGATGGAGGAGGAAGCCCCCTGCTCTTGTAAATAGCCACCACTGGCTTGTCCCTGAGCCTTCCGACCCACAACTAACTTCTCAGGCCTTCTATTTCCTCACATGTAAAAAGAACCACTTAATTTAGATGTCCTTAAGGCCCCTTTAATTATCAACTTCAACGGCTCTGATTCCAGTGGTTGTGATGCCAACTCCCAGCTGTGAAGCACCTGGGTCCTGGGTCAGGCCTAGAAAAGGGCTGTTGGATATAAGGGTAGTTCTGCTCCATCCTTGCCAGTCTCTCCTCCTGCAGACCTTGAGGCAACTCAGTCCTTTATTTTCTTTCTCTTCCTCCTTCCCTCCATCCCTCCCTCCCTCCCTCCCTTCCTCCCTTCCTTCTTTCTTCTTTTTCTTCTCCTTCTCCTTCCTCCTTTCTTCCTCCTTCTCTTCCTCTTCCTCCTTCCTTCCTTCCTCCTCCTCCTTCTTTTTTTGGTACTGGGGTTTGAGTCCAAGGGTGCCTTACCCCTGAGCTACATTCCAGCCCTTTTTATTTTTGATTTTGAGACAGGGTTTCCCTAAGTTGCTGAGGCTAGCCTTGAATTTATGATCCTCCTGCCTCAGCCTCTCAGTCACTTGGATTACAGGCTTACATCACCACCCCTGGCAACTCAACTTGTTTCAAAAGAGATAAGGCCAGTGAGGCAGACGGTATCTTATTTCCCTCAAAAAGAATAGCTGTACTCATGAGATTTGGATTGGATAATCATAGGTGCACCGCTTAGCGTGAGCTGAATGAAATGTTAAAAAGAGGGAAACTTGGGAGAGGAGACTCTGGGCTAAACAGTGACAAGGGGACTGAGATGCAAGAAAGGGCAATGAGTAAGAGAAGAAAGGGACCAGGAAAGATAGGAAATGGAAGCAGAGCAAGGGAAGAAGTGACTAAAAGAACAAAGAGAGGGCTGGGATGTGGCTCAGTGGTAGAGCACCTGGGTCCCACCCCCGGCACTGCAAAAACAACAACAAAACAAAACAACAACAAAATAAAACAAAACTTGAAAACAACAAACAAACACAAAGAATAGGAGAAAGGCTGACGATCTCAAATCATGTAAATAATTTATGAATCTAATTTTTCTTGTATGCTTTTA
Source organism: Marmota monax (assembly GCF_021218885.2). Classification (NCBI taxonomy): domain Eukaryota; kingdom Metazoa; phylum Chordata; class Mammalia; order Rodentia; family Sciuridae; genus Marmota; species Marmota monax. Next base: position 5,893,539 of record NW_026693473.1, on the reverse strand, counting down.
TTGAATGTTTCTTAGAGTTTGATTTCATTCTTTTTCTGTCTAGAATGATAAAAATTTGGAACCTTCCATGGCTCTTGGCCCAATGTTCATGCCATTAACTTGAGTGTTTGGAAAGACATAAAGAAGTGAGGCCCGCTGCAGGTCCAGCCTCCCTCTCCTGACATCCCACTGCCTCCCTGAAGCTGGAATACCGCTCACTGAGAAGTGTGAAATTAAACTAAATGCACCTAGAACAGCTGTTAGCACTTGTAAGATGATTTTCTCCAATCCGTACAACACACTAAGACAATGATCTGTGGGTTTTGTTGTTTTGTTTTATTCGAGGTAGGGCAACAAGAACCATTTCCCATCTAGAGGAAAGCTCCTGCCATTACTCATTCCTGGGAGAATGTTGCTCTTGAGTCCACAGAGGCGTGACCCCCTCCCTCTTCCTGACTCCTCAGCTTTGGCGTTGCTAGGGGAGGGGAAAACCTGCCATCCTTTAAGGTTCACCTCTGACAGGTGAGAATGGGGACAGTGCTTCTATCCCTCCTGGTCACCCTTGAACTGCCAGGAGCTGAGATCTGGTCTCACTCCAACAAGACAGGAAAGACACATCCTGCAGCTTCATCAGCTTGTGAATCCAGGAAGCTTTTGATGTTAATTAGAAGGCTTAGGCTAGAAATATCCACCATGGGATGCCAGCTTGGGGCACCCTGGGGACAGGGGCCACAGCCTGTCCTGGTGACAGATGCTTAGTTGTGGCCACCAAGAATAAGGGCAAGCATGTTCAGCAGGCTTTTTAATGTTGGAAGAGCTCTTGTGTATGTCTGATGTCTAGTCCCCTTGCAAAATGTTTTTATTTTTTATTATTATTTGTTCTTGACTGTTAATTATGAAAGGTAACGCAATAAAATATCTTTGGTAAATGGTGTCCTTTCCCTTATTTGGGGCTTTTGTGATACACATGGTGAGTCTCATTTTAAATAGCAAATATGACACATGACAAACTGGAGTGGTTGACATCTGCTATCCCCATTGGGCTGTTGAATTACCCAACATGATATTTACTAAGTTTTAGACATTTTTGGATGCCACCCATGTAACCCACTCCTCCACCTTGGCAAAGCAGCCGTGTGTTTTGAGTGGGTCCGATCCTGCTCCCCATTCCAGATGTTGGCCCAAATCACAGGGAGTGATTTACGAGTGAGCACGTGGCATCAGTGGATATAATTAGAATAAGGCCTCAACTCTGGTAGGTGGTTTGGAGGAAGAGAAACTCTCCTGGAGTGTGGGATTTTCATTCCTGGTTGCTTTTGATTCCTATATAATATGGCCTAAAATGCATTTATTTCTGCTCGCTGGTACCTTTGCAAAAATTGGTTGTCTTATAACCTTGGAGGACTTCCAGAGTGAATTGCCTAAGATGCAGACCGGGTCAGGGTGCTCCCTCGCCCAGGGCCTCCGGCATCCTCCACTGACAGCCGCAGCTCATAGCATCAGCCAGACCCCAGGGCATGTGGCTCTGGCCCACTGGCATTGCTCACCAGCCGTCCCCACAAGTGCTAGCTTTCTGCCCGCCTGCTGTTTCTTAAACACACCTGCCCTGCTTACCTCCACTGCTATGCTCATGATTTCCCTCCTCCTGGAGCTCCGCTTTCCTTCAGTTGCCTGAGGTCTTCTGTTTAGACTGCCATAATAAACTACCAAAGACTGGCAGCTTTCAAATGGTTAAAAATTTCTTTCTCACGGTTCTGGAGGCTGGAAGTCCCATATCCAGGTGCCATCAGATCTGGTGTCTGGTGAGGACCTACTCCTTTCATGGATGGCCATCTTCTTATGGTGACCTCACCCACTGGGGCAAGGGATATCTCGGGCCTGTCTTGTAAGGGCATGATTCCCACTCTGGACTCCATCCTCAAGACTTAATCACCCCAAAGGTCCCACTTTCTAATGCCATTATATTGGACATTAGGATTGCATACATGAATGGGGTACTGTAGTTTGGATTGGAAATATCACCCGAAGGCCCCTGTGTTAAAAGTTCGGTCACCAGCCCAGGGCAATATTGAGAGTTGGTGGAACTTTACGAGGAAAGTTAGAGGAAGTTAGGTCATTGCCCTTGAAGGGGATATGGGGACCCTAACCCCTCCTCTCATTGCTGCTTGGCTCCTGAAGTGAGCAGTTTGTTTTACTACATGCTCCTGCCATATGTGGTGCTGCCAAGAGCCCACAGCAACAGGGCCATGTGACCATGGACAGGAACCTCTGAAACTCTGAGCCAAATACAACTTTTCTCCTTTCAAGTTGACTTATATCAGGTTTATACCACAAGGGGGGACCAAACATTTAAACCACAGCACCAGACAAATACCTTCCATCTCCTCTGGCCAGCTTTTCCTCACCCTTCCCTCTCCCCCTCCTCTTGGGTCCCACTGTGTCATCTTGTAGTCAGTTCCCCCAGGGGAGGTTATGTTCAGTCAGGCTGTTTCCTACTCAACTGGCACAATGCCTGGCACAGAAGGAGTGTTAACCATGCAACAGGAGCATGGATGGGACAGGACACTTCCAGCTCACTCTTTGGTTTTTTTGTTTGTTTTGGTATTGGGGATTGAATCCAAGGGTCCTTTACTACTGAGCCACATCCCCAGCACTTTTTATTTTTTTATTTTGAGACAGGGTCTCACTAAGTGACATAGGGCCTTGCTAGGTTGCTGAGGCCGGCCTTGAACTTGCCATCCTCTGGTTCAGCCTTCCGAGTCGCTGGGATTATAGGCACATGTCACTGTGCATGGCTCCAGCTCAATCTTGAAGAAAATGTTCATTAGTTTGATTGCGGCTATGGTTTACATGTTTACCCATGTCCAAACTTGTCAGACTGTACATTTATATATGTATGATATATATATAATATATAATGTATATACATTATATATTATAGATATATAATCTACAGTTGGTCGATTATACCTTAATAAAGCTGTGTTTTTTTAAGTGTGTGTATGTTGGTGAACTATCATGTAGGGACTTCAACCTTGGAGGAGGTGTCCTCTTGACACAGTCCTAAGACAGATCTAGGAGAGGACAGGCACACCTCCATGTCCGTCCTTCTGCTGGAACTCTGCATTAGGCTGAAGGTTTTCTGAGGTCAGCTGTGGGAAGCCGGCTGGGAACGGGCTGCTAACCTGAGAGCAGCCAGGCTCAAAGCACACTGAAATCACCTGGGGAGGTCTATCAATCACTAATGCCTGGGGCCCATCCCCAAGTATTCCAAGGGTTTGGTGGGTCTGAGAATAGGGTTTACTTAAACTCCCAGGGGTTCTAATGTGCAGGGGAACTGGAGAACCACTGTGTTAGTTAGCGGTTTGGCTCTTCAGGGTCAAGCCCAACTCACATCACGGTCCATGCCTGCCCTTGATAGTTAGACATCAAGTCTGTTATGTATAAGAAGTCTTGTGAGCTCTAAGCCTCCTGTGAAGGTGATTAGACATCCAGGTGGCATCAACACCAAAACCACTGGAGAGGTAAGTCTTTTGGACGCCTTTGGCTCTGACCAATGACCTCTGGCCCCTCCTAGCTGCTGAGCAAATTCTAAGGCCAGTAGGTGGCACTGTCTCCTATGGCTTGCAGAAGAGACAACTTCCAGTGCAGCTGTTCTTTTAAAGGGCTTGTTTGTAATGGTTAACTTTTATTGTACCAATCTAAATAATTTTCCTCTTGATTTTTTTTTTTTTGGTCTCTTCATTCTCACTCTTTTTCCAGGGAAACATAAATGTTACTTGGTTTAATCTTGTTGACATATTTGCATCATTTTTACTGGATCATCAGAGGTAACTTTTATTAGTCTCATAAATGTAAGTATTTGTTTACTTATTCATGATGCTGAGAATTAAACCCAGGGAACATGCTATGCAGGAGTTCTACTACTGAGCTACACCCCCAGCCTCTATAACTGTTAAGTATTAAATAATGTCATATGGGTGGTGCAGAAAATTTGGTACAATTGTTCAGTTAATCAAATTTTTATTTGGTGCTAAGTTTCAAAATAAAAAAGGACCTAAATCAATTTTCATTGAAAAATTCTTTAGTTAAGCTAAAACAAAACAAAACAAAGGCTTTACTCAGGTGAGCAAGGTCCCTGGGATGTCCCCCTGAGCATTCTCTGAGAATTCTGATTTGTTGTCAATTGACAACCTACAGTACAAAAAGTAAGGTTAGGGAAAGAGGCTGGAGAGAGCCTGAAGCACTGGGGTGGGGGGGGGGTCTGCTCTTCACGCTCAGGGATGGGAAATGTGTTCTTTGATTTTAAAGGCAGGAGCTTGGGGGTAAACCATTAAAGGCCTCATCATTCCTGCAGGCCTGGAAACATTTTCTGAGCAGCACAATCATGACATGTGGACCAGTCAGGAGATACTCTGCTGCTTCCAAAAGAGAGCGAGAGAGCTTGAAAACCAGCAACAATAACAGCATACTCTGGATTGCTCACTATATGTCAGGCACAATTCCTAGTGCCTCAGGTATCTTAGTGCCTTTAATTCATTCTCATGATAAATATCAGTAGGTACTATTTTTATCCCTGTTCACTAGTTAAGTGAATAGAGACAAGTACCTTGTCCAAAATTACATAGTTGGCAGCAAATGGCTCAGCCAGGATTTGAGCCCAGGCAGTCTGACTCTGTTGTCCACCTCTGTGTCACTTAATGCCAAATTTATTAAGAGAAAGGATATGCCAGTGGTCAGCAAGGATAATAGTCATGTATTTGAAACTAAGAGTGTCCTCTATTTCTTAGGCCTTGGTGGCTGAAATAGAGCAGTAGATAAGAACATGGTCCTTATCCTTCTGGAATTCACATGTTAATGGGCCTGTAGTTCCCAAAGTGAAAAATCCATGCTGTTCAAATTTTGCAAAGTAGTCTCCTCATTAAAGTTATTCATCTAAAATTGCCTGTAACGTGCCTGTTGCATGTTATTTATTAGCCCAGGTACGGTTTTCCTCTTTGTCTGGGCTTCTTTCAGGCTCTCCAGTTTCCTACCAGCTGTGGTGTCCCGCTCCCACGTGGCGATGGGAGGAATCCTTGAAGTTTCTTTTCTTTTGGTGGAGACAAAAAGCTCTCCCTACTGGGTCCAAGCCAAAAACTTCAACCTCCAGTGGACTGGCATGAATACCCCGCCCATCCTTTGATTGCTTTTATCAGCCAGCCCCTTGCTGATCTGAGCGTCCTGAAGGAGGACCCTCTGTCTAATTTCTCCTCTATGGAGAAAGTCCTTGACAATATTAATCAAATGTAAGAACGGTGGCCCTGTTTCAATGATATGCCATCCTAGAGGAAAGAATGTCTTAGAATATGGAAGCAAATCTACAGAAACAGAGCTATAGAAAGTATCTCTCTGTAGCCCAAAGTAAGAGTCTTTACCATTTTCTTACTAAAGATAATTAACTGGTACAATATGCTCCAAATGGTGCATAATTTTTATTCCATCATATAACATTTGTTGTTTTCCAAGGATATTTTAAATTTCTGGTATTATCCTAGGTCTCAATTTTTAAAAAAAATAAGATCCTTGAAGTGTAAATACAAAAGACCTTTGGACAATGGCCCCCACCTGAATATTATAATCAAGCAGTATCTATTTCTATGTTTTTCTGATAATTCCTTCTCCACCCCAACCAAAGTGATAATTCAGTTCCTTCCAGTGATGCCGCTCTAAGTTCTCCACCTGTCTGCATATGCCCAGGAGAAAGTTAAAGAGCATGGACGACCTTGTAAAAGAGGTTTTTGTGTTTCTCGTCTGGTATGAATGCACCTCATGTGCCCCCACATCACTCTGCCTAAGACTTGGTCTCAGGACTATGACCCAGCACACCGGGGGAGGCATGAACAGATGCTTTGACTCTATTCCTCTCCCTCCCCTCCCCTTACCCAGTTTTCTCATCCTTGGAGATTTGGCACACACATCACTGTGTACCCTCACCCTGGAGTGGTATCTGGCATAAATATTCACCCCAATATTTGCAGAATAAATGAACACTTCTTTAAGTGACCACTGTCAAGGGTTGAGAATTACATCAGAGTCATGGTCACTCCATAAAAGCCTCAAGAGATAAGGGCCAAGTCCTTGAAGAGCAAGGAAGAAAGCATTCTGTTGGTGGTAGTTCACTCATCTAAAGATGAGTAAGGACCAGGCACAGTGGTGCTTGCCTGCAATCCCAGTGGCTAGAGAGGCTGAGGAAGGAGAATCACAAATTCAAGTCCAGCCTCTACAATTTGGAGGTCCTGTCTCCAAATAAAATTTTAAAAGGGATGTAGTTCAGTGGTAGAACTCCTGGGTCAATCACAGTGCAAAAAATAAAATAAAATACAAGGCGAGGGGTGGGGCCTTCCATGGAGAAGGAACAGGAGGTGCAAAGGAGAGAACATGTCTGTGAGCCTGGGAGTGGGCTATGAAGGGCCTTGGGAGTTGCTCCTTCCTCTGACTTCATGGTCTACTGATCTTCAGTTGTTGCAGGTATGTGCTCTGCCTGCTCATCGGAACAACTATAATTAGCAAGGCGTTTCCTCAAGCCCTGTCTTCTGGTGTAGAGGAACTCTCTGGTGCCCCTGTGGTCTCTGGAAGGAGAGGTCCTGCAGGCTCCAGTTACAGCTGCGTGCCTCTGTCCTCCAGCTGCATCTGGAAGACAGTGATTTGGATGACCTAATTTGAGCCAGAATCCTGGAGCTTACTACATTGTTGCCTATTGATCTAGGGTTGAAAGGCACTGTGTTTGCTGTCAGTGAAGATTGAATTGTGGTTTAGGAATGAACTCTGCAAGGAGACCCATTAAACTTGGAGCCCCGCATAGCTGAAGGCCTGCTGTGACCGTGTGTCACATGACTTAGAAGAGTAGTGGTCAAAGCTACAAATCATCTGGATCCATCTCCCAATTTAGGAAACAAAAGGTGGATTCAACCAACATTTACTGAATGTCTAGTATATGTGAGGTATTTTCAGATGTATTAGCTAATTTTTTTGCAGTACTGGGGATTGAACCTAAGGCCTTGCATATGCTAGGCAAGTATTCTACCACTGAACCACAACCCCAGCCCTTTTTACCTTTTTTTTTTTTTTTTGGAGACAGGATCTTTCTGAGTCTCCCAGGCTGGCCTTGAACTTGCAATCCTCCTGCTTCAACCTTCCTAGTTACCTGCAATTATAATCATGCCCCTCCAATGCCCAACTCTACTTGCTAATTTAGCCTGTACATATGTTCTGAAATAATTACAGAAAAGACCAATTATTATTATATGAGAAACGTTGTTATACTTTAGAACACATTAGGATTTTATATTTCTTTTAAATACACTCAAATTGTGTTAAAACTCTGTCGTAGTCATACTAAAGATCAGAAATTCTGCTCAAAATGAGATAGCTGTAAATAGTAGAAAGAACCAGGGAGACAGGAATTCTTGGCACTATTGTTTATCATCACCTGTGTCCAAATGGGGAGAATAAGGCATGCTTTATGGTGCTGAGTTGTGGGAACTATAAATACCTGGTGGGGCACCATCTTTTGGTCCTCTCTGAGTATGGTGACTCTTTCAGCAGTGTTTCTCTTTTGTGAGGTTCCTGGAATCTATACCCATGGAGGTACTATAGAAGACACTGGCCTCTAAATTGGAGGATGGGAGGGAGTCTATACCTGCCTAACAACTGAGCTGACTAGTAATGCTTGACTGATAGCAATGCTCCCATGAGATGAACTTCTTATTTAACTGCTTATTTTTTAATTGACACACAAATATCGTACACATCTGTGGGGTGCCATGTGATGTTTTAATATTTATATACATTGTGTAGAGATGAACTCTTGACAGTGTCCTATGGGTCAGTGGTGACTCCTCCTATGTTTTTTTGAGTTATCTAGGGCCGAGTGTGGTCTCTGGGAGAATTGTGAGTCTGAACGTGTAGCTGAACTTAAGAAGAAGCTCTGGTGAACACGGCAGGCATCATGCTTTACTGTAGGGCCTCTGAAATGTTGTGGGGGACAGGGGCCAGATCTCCACTAAAGCTGGGAGAAGAAAAACTATCAAAGGATCTCGGTTTTCATGGACTGAAGAATTTGCTGTGATTGATGATTAAATAATAGAGGTGGATTAGCTTGGGAGCTGATGGAAGCCCTCGGGACATCGTTTAAAGAAGAAAGGTGATATTTTCAGAGTGTACCCACAAAACAGTCTTCCCACAGAGAGAGCATGTTCAAACAGGACTCGCACCCTCTATTTAAGGGCAGTGGTTTTTTGAAGAACAATTTTTACTTGGTAGATCAGGTTATGTACACCAGAACCTGCTGCCAAGTGCTGAACACATTTGACTTCACCAGTAGTAATTACAGAGGCAGCTCTGGCAGGGACCAAAGCCTTCGCTCTCTAGACGAGCAAACTGAGGGCCTGAGAGCTAATTGACGGCACTGAGGACTGGAACTCAATTCTGATCCTGGGGGGAGATTCCTAGTGCTCTTCCACTAGTAATTGAATATGAGGGCCATATTTTACAAAAGGAACAGCAGCCATGTAAACAGGCCCAAGTTGGGTTCCAGGCTGGCAGGTGACTCTTAGCTTCCTGCAGACCTGGTTCTGGAACAGCTGCTCAGCCTCCATCTTCTACCCCACCCTCAAACATGCTCCCCCAAGAAGGGTAAGGGGCAGAATCTTGTCCTGCCATTTAAAAGGCTTCTGAACAGCTACCTGAGCACTGTCTTAAGGGCCACTATCATACCACTGTTACCCCAAGGCACTGGAGAGAGGTGAGGTGCAGGGAAGAGAGTGTGGAGTAGAGGTGGAAAGGAGAATTAAAAAGAAAGTGGTTCTGAGGTGGCCAAGGGAAAGAGGAGGAATGCTGGCTCAGCCTCCAAGAGCATTCTCTCCAAATGGCTTCCTTGTGGTCTTCAGATATCTGTCTCTGCTCTGAGCTCAGGGCCTCTGTCCTCTCACTCCAGGTCTGTGGCATTTCTCTCCCAGCCACAGCTACATGGACCATACCTGTTCTGTGTCCCTTCTCCATCTCTTGATTACTCCTTTAATCCTGACCTTTAAGTCTCTAAACATGATTGACTTAAACATGTGTGCGCACACGCATGCACACACACACGCACACACTTAGCTGTTTTCATTCACTGTATTTCTTACTGAAATAACTGGAAAAGAATCTCCACCCGTTAGTGCTATGGAATAACTTCTAGGAAAAGATAAAGTGTGATTGCTTTGCTGGAGTGGAAAGGGGGCATTTAAAAAAAGACTCCAGCAGAGACTTCCTCTGAGCCTGAGTCCTGCTGATAATTTCAAAGAAATGTTTCCTAAAAAGAAAATAATTAAATAAATAAATAAAAAATATCCTAACCTTTACTATCATTGTTTTTAAATATTTCAGTTCATAAGAGCTGAAAAACATACATTTCCTCTGGAATACATGATCTTAAAAATATTCTCCAATCTTAACCTTTGACAAATTGCTCTCTGAAAGATATAAGTAATGAGCATTTTCAGAATCGCTAATTAGATGAAAGAGGTTGAAAACACATGGCTTAGTACCAAGGGTATGTTAGCTACTCCATAAATAAATTAAAAATGCCAGTGTGTGCTTAATAGAATCAGAGAAATACGACAGTTCTATAATTGACAGCTACGTTTGTGCATTAAAAGCAACAAACAGAAACACCTTGCCCAATGGATGAAATGTTCTATCAATACACACTTGACATTCCATCTCTTAATGTGAAATTCCACTGTCACACTTAGCATAACCACAGTGTGCAAGCGTAACCTAAAAATAAACAAAGATTACTGAGGATCTTCTGCATGCCAGCTCACATAATAAGCTATTTTCACTGACAGGAAGCCTGGTGTGTTCATGGGGCTTGTCATCTGCCATCTCCAGTGTTCATCTACTATCTGGATGTCATTGTCTTCCTTCCTTCCTTCCTTCCTTCCTTCCTTCCTTCCTTCCTTCCTTCCTTCCTCCCCTCCCCTCCCCTCCCCACCTTTCCCCACCCCTCCCCACCCCTCCACTCCCCACCTTTCCCCACCCCTCCCCACCCCTCCCCTCCCCACCTTTCCCCACCCCTCCCCACCCCTCCCCTTCCTTTTTTTGCCCTACTGAGGATTGAAACAAGGAACTTGCACAGCCTGGGCAAGAGCCACACCCCAGCACCCCCACCCCTTTTAAAAAATAATTTTATTTCAAGACAGTGTCTTATTAGGTTGCCCAGCCTGATCTCAAACTTGAGATCCTCCTGCCTTAGTCTCCCCAGTAGCTGGGATTACAGGCATGTGCTGCAGGCTTCTGGGTGTCACTTTTAGGACTGTCCTCAGCAGTCCTGGGGATTATTGTCCTAACAAGTAGACAATAGTGCATGAGGAGAGAAAAACTGTCAGAACATTTTCCTATGAAAAGGAATATAATCTGGTATTTTTCCTAATAAAAAGTTAACCTCGACATTAAATTGTATCCATATTTCATAGGCTAATAATCTGTCATATATTTTAAATATATTTTCTATGTATACATGCTATATACACACTCACATAGACACTTTTTTTTTTTTCAGTGCTGGGCAAGCACTCTACCACTAACTAAGCTGCATCCCCAGCCCTAAACCTAATAATCCCTGCTAAAGATTTTGTCATTTATTCATTTTAGGTATAAACTCAAAAGAACTGAAGGCACTCACGCTCATAGCCATATTATTCACAGTAGCCAAAAAGGAGAGAAAACCCAAACAAGTCCATCAACAATGACACTGATACTGTTCATTTCTTATACAAAACTCAGGTGTGACTAGTAAAAGAGTAAGTTAAGAATATTACCTAGACTAGGATGAATACTGTGCATTATTATTTCTATCTCTTTCAACTTTTTCTCTTACATATTAAACTGAAGATATATGTCAGAATCTTTTTTTTTTTTTTAATACTGGGGATTGGGCCCAGGGTCTTGTGGAATCCAGGCAAGTACTCTACCACTGAACTACATCCCCAGACCTTTTTTACAGGGAGAGGGGTTACTGGTGTTTGAACCCAAGGGTGCATAACCACAGAGCGACATCCCCAGCATTTTTTTTTTTTTTTAATATATGTAGGGCTGGGGATGTGGCTCAAGCGGTAGCCCGCCCACCTGGCATTCGTGCGGCCTGGGTTCGATCCTCAGCACCACATACAAAGATGTTGTGTCCGCTGAAAACTAAAATAAATATTAAAATTCTCTCTCTCTCTCTCTCTCTCTCTCTCTCTCTCTCTTTAAAAAATGTATATATATATATATATATATATATATATATTTTTTTTTTTTTTTTTTTGAGATAGGGTTTCACTAAGTTATTTAGGGTCTTTCTAAATGCTGAGGCTAGTCTTAAACTTTCAATCCTCCTGCTTCAGCCTCTAAGACCTTGGGATTATAGGCATGCACCACCATACCCATCTCCCCAGACCTTTTATAAATTTTACTTTGAGACAGGGTCTTGCTAAGCTGCCCTGGCTGACATTGAACTTATTATCCTCTTGCCTCAGCCTCCTGAGTCACTGGTATGTAACACCACATCCAACAGTGCATCAGAATATTTAACCTGGGCTATATAAACTAATTGCTCATTATGACAACTCACTATAGAAAAGATACAAAACTCAATAATTAAGTAGGAAAGTTTTAACTAATCTGATATTTTTAAAAAATTTTGTTTTAGTTGTAGTTGGACACAATACCTTTATTTTATTTATTTAATTTTATGTGGCGCTGAAGATCGAACCCAGCGCCTCACACATACTAGGCAAGCATTCCACCGCTGAGCCACAGCCCCAACCCCTAAACAGATATTTTAAGTGTTGTTTTGTTATTGTGTTTTGGGGGATCCAGGGCCTTGAGCATGCTAGGTAAGTGTCCTACTACTGAGCTACATCTCAGCCATAAGTTTTTTTTAATGATGAAAAAAATATGATATAAAAATATATAAAATGCATATTATAAAATTTACCATTTTAACTATTTCAAGTGCCCCACTTATTTGTTTTTGAGGTACTAGAGACCAAACTCAGGATCTTACACATGCTGGCAAGTGCTCTGCTGAACTGTACCCCCAGACCTTAAGCTTACCACTTGGTGTTACTAAGTCCAGTCTCCACATTGTGCAACCATCACCACCATCCATTTTCAGAACTTTTCCATGATCCCAATTGAAACTCTGTTACTCCATTCTCTCTTCTGTTGTACTTTCTGTCTCTATCAATAGATAGATTGCCTATATTAGATATTGTATATATGCAGCATCATATAATGTTTGTGCCTTTGGGTTGAGTTTATTATACTTAGCATGTTTTCAAGGTTTATCCATTTGTAGCATGTGTCAGAATTTCATTCCTTTTTAAGACTGAATACTAGTCCGTTGTATGTATATACATTTTGTTTAGCCATTCATCCATTCATGGACACTCTTGGGTCATCTCTCCCCTTTGGCTATTCTGAATAATGCTGCTACAAAAATTGGTGTGTACATAATCTGCCTTCAATTCTTTTGAATACACACTAAGAACTGGAGTAGTTGGATCATATGCTAATTCTAGAGAAATTAATCATATTTAAAAACTAACAATAAGAAGCATAAATTTTCTCCGCGTTTTCCTTGTTCCAACCCTAAGAATCAAACTGATCCAACCAGCAGCCTCCCTTGAGCTCAGCAGCTCAGCAGTGATCAGACATGGAATGTGCCTGAGGTAACCACAAAGAATAGTGTTTCGGTGGCTATGGGAAGTATTGCCTGTCCCCTGCCTGAAGGGGAGTCATCAGTACAGGTCAACTTGCAGAGAGGGAGGACATAAAGTACTGAAGGGCATCTCCGCTCTCAGGCTTATTTAAAAGAATGAGGGGTTCTTAGGGAAAAAGGCACAGAAAGCAGAAGCTCAGAATTAGAACAGGTTCCTCCATACCTGTTTTCAGATAATGGAGTGTGGATCACTCAGGATTCAGTGGCTTATGTCAGGTCTAGGCAGGTTGGGAAGCACCAGGTGAGGCAGGGAGGGGGCAGGTGAGAATGACAGCAGGGACAAGTTGGATCACAGTACCTTCCAGGTGTAATTAAGATAAATGGTGGTCTGTGTTGGATGTGGGATAAAGTGAGATATTTCAACAGTTAGGAAACACCCAGTCTGGGGTAGAGAAGTGCCCAGAAGATCTGACAGTACAGGGCCTAAACTTAAACAATGCTTGGCATATGCAAGTTATTACTGCACTTATTAATGCAGTGTTTACACAGTTTCCAGGACCAGACTCCCCTTCCATCTAATCCACCCCACACATTCCTGCCAGTTGAATATTTTTAAATAATTCGGCACATGATGTCTCTCAGTTCAAACTCTTTCAGTAACTTCTCATTACTTATAATCATTGCTTCTCAAACTGGGGTGAGTAGCCTCAAGGCCACTGCTCTGAGGGGCAGGTAATCTGGGGGTAGCTTCTGTAACATTAATTTTCTGGAAAACGAGGACAAATTTGACTTTTACCTCAAAGTGGATGTAATAGCACTCGATGATATTTGTATGAGATTTAAGAATTTAAGACCTAGGGGCTGGGGATGTGGCTCAAGTGGTAGCGCGCTCGCCTGGCATGCGTGCGGCCCGGGTTCGATCCTCAGCACCACATATAAACAAAGATGTTGTGTCCGCCGAAAACTAGAAAATAAATATTAAAAAAAAAGAATTCTCTCTCTCTCTCTCCCCCTCTCTCTTTAAAAAAAAAAAAGAATTTAAGACCTAAAAAGAGCATACTGCAGGGATATTGCTACATCGATGTTTATAGCAGCACAATTCACAATAGCTAGACTGTGGAACCAACCTAGATGCCCTTCAATAGATGAATGGATTAAAAAATGTGGCATTTATACACAATGGAGTATTACTCTGCACTAAAAAATGACAAAATCATGGAATTTGCAGGGAAATGGATGGCATTAGAGCAGATTATGCTAAGTGAAGCTAGCCAATCCCTAAAAAACAAATGCCAAATGTCTTCTTTGATATAAGGAGAGCAACTAAGAACAGAGTAGGGAGGAAGAGCATGAGAAGAAGATTAACATTAAACAGGGACAAGAGGTGGGAGGGAAAGGGAGAGAGAAGGGTAACTGCATGGGAATGGAAGGAGACCCTCATTGTTATACAAAATTACATACAAGAGGAAGTGAGGGGAAAGGGAAAAAAAACAAGGGGGAGAAATGAATTACAGTAGAGGGGGTAGAGAGAGAAGATGGGAGGGGAGGGGAGGGGAGGGGAGGGGGGATAGTAGAGGATAGGAAAGACAGCAGAATACAACAGACACTAGTATGGCAATATGTAAAACAGTGGATGTGTAACCGATGTGATTCTGCAATCTGTATACGGGGTAAAAATGGGAGTTCATAACCCACTTGAATCAAATGTGTGAAATATGATATATCAAGAACTATGTAATGTTTTGAACAACCAACAATAAAAATTAAAAAAAAAAAGAATGAAATGCTGGCCTTCAGTGAAACTGGGGGTGCCTGCTATGGTCTGTTTCATCTTTGTCTCCACACACCACACTACAAAAATACCTTTATTTACTCCAGCAATGGACACCACCTTGCTAGTCCGGGAGGTGAGGGTGGGCTCAAATAAAGATCCAAGCTTCTCATGCTGGGCAGTTAGGACACTTTTCTACATGTCTCTCCAGCTAGTTCCAGCTGTTTCCTGACCTTCAAAGGTGAGACCCCCCCCTTGCTCTTTACTCCTTATTGCTTCTGCTTTTAGTCTAGCCATTCAGAACTTTTGGACAAGGAATTCCAGCTGTCACGTCCTCAGGGAAGTTTGCCCCTCTGTGCCTGTTTCTTTATCTGGGTAATATCAGGGGTGTAGTGGGGGATTTAACGAGTTAATACAGTATAGCATTTATCACAGTGCCTGGTTAGCAGTGTCCGTGCTAGGTGTCTTATTATTACTTCCTTCTATATAAATACACTTCTTCTCTTGATATAAACAATTCCAGTCTTGACCTATTCGTCATGATCCTGATAAATCCATTGGATCCTTTGCATGAGCTTCCTGAGAAGTCCCCCACGGCGCCCCTTATTGGCAATTTCTGATCCGGTGCAGATGTAAATGATAAGGCATTCCTTTTGAGTTTATCAGTTTGGTCACTGAAACCGCCAGTGACCAAACTGATAAACTCAAAAGTAACGAAAACTGATTAGCGGCATATTGGCTAGTCTCAAATCCTCGAAAGGGGATTTAAAGTGTAAATAACTGAATGGAGTCCTTCATCTGTGCCTCCATGCCCCACGTGTTCCCCTTCCCCCCCATCTAGAGCTTAACTTTGCTGCTGCAGGCACGGCACCTGGGGCGAGGCCGGGGTTGGAGGTGCAGCTTTGGGAGGATGAGAAGGATAAGGCAGGTTCGCGCCATACCTGCTCTCCTTCTTTAAGTCCAAAGCCGCCTTTGGCCCAAGTAATCGCTGCTCGCCTAATGGAATGTGCATACCCACCCCCCTTCCCTGGCTAAAGCGCCGGAGCTAGCCCCTCTACTCAGTAGCCCCGAACTCTTCAAGTGCGTCGGAAGGGATTTCCACCTGGGCGCCCGAGGGCCTTTGCGTCCTGGGTCGGTCCCCTAGCTGGGCGGAGCTGGTCCAGCCCGGAGCTCGCCCCGCCTCGCCCCGCCTGGCCGTAAGCTGACCGTGTGGCTGTCGGGCGGGGGCCTGGCAGGGAGAGAAGGGGAGGAGAAAGGAGGGGAGGAAAGTGGAGCCTGGCGGGGAGGAAGGGAAGGGGCGGAGGCGAAGTGCAGAGTGTGCCGGCGCGCGGGGGAGCCTCAGCGCGGGGCGCGTCCGGGAGCCCAAGTCGCGGACGCCGCGCGGAGCCAGTCCCTCCCCTGCCCAGAGCAGCCCGCACGGGCTGTCCCGAGCCGCAACACCCGGGCGTCCCGGCCTTCCATCTAGGACAGCGGCGACCGGGAGACTCGGTTGCGAGCGCTGCGGGAGGGATGGTGGCGACCGGGCGCGGGCCAGCGCAGCCGCCCCTTCCTCCCGCTCGGCTGCGGGCGACTTGAGTCCGAACTGCGAGCGGGGCATGAGGCTGCGGCCCCTGGCCTTAGGCCTCCGCGCCGCGGCCCCCGCCACGCGACCCTGCGGAGTTTGTCGCCCGCGCCGCCGCTGAGGCCGGGCGCCCCACCATGCCGTGGGCCCCGGCGCCCCTGTACGCCTGCCTCCTCGGGCTTTGCGCGCTGGTGCCGCCGCTCCCAGGTAAGCCGCGCCTCCAACTGAGTGGAAAGAAACTTTGTGGCGCTCACGGAGCCTGCCCGCGTTTCCGAGGGGCCGCTGCGGGGGCGTTGCCCCAGTGGAGGGTGCCCTCGGGGCACTCTCAGGTGGGCCAGCCGCCGCGGGACAGTCCCGCGGGCGCTTCTGAAATGCGTGCGTCATCCGGTGCCTGCAGCCCTGCCGGGCCGTCTCGATCTCCTGTCCCTTCCCTGGCCGAGGAGGAGCCTTCCCTTCCTGTGTAAACAGCCTGGCCGGTCTGCTGACCGAGCGAGCCCGCGAGCGCCCGCGCCCAGGGCGCGGGAGGGCCGCCGCCAGCTCTGCTTTGGGACCTGGGCGCTCCACTCGTGGGCACAAAGCGGCCCTTGTGGCCGATCGGGGGCGGGCGGGGAGGCGCAGAGCAATGCAGCCGGTGCCCTGGTCCCGGGGAGGTGAAGGGCAGCGGGAGGCGCGAGTCGTAGGGTCTTCCCTAGAGCCAAAGCGTGGCGCCCTGCTGACTTTGGAGGACTGGTCTCCTGGAACAGCGGGTGCACAGAACCCGATAGCGAATCCCAAAGTTTCACTGCGCCTAGGCCAACTGCCTTCCTATAAAGATGTAATGCCCCTGAGCTCCCTAAGTCACTGCAAACCCGAGGGGAGACTGGCATCCCGAGCCACTGCCCCACCGGAACTTCCCGATCTGATTCCTTCTGCTTGATTTTATCCCGCAACTCACAAACACTTCGAGGCTCACACGGCCCTAACTATGGAGGATTCTGGATCAGGGGCTGTTGAAGTAGCCTTTTCCGGACATTGCCCTGGGCTGGCTGGAGGCTGTGTGACGACTCTTAAGCTACTTCTAAGTTTTCGGAGTTGGGAGTGGCATTTAGAAGGCTCCTAGTGGAAGGATGCTCTGTTTGGCGCTGTGGGCTGCCAGACAGATGAGCTAGCCTATCTCCTCCTCCTCCTACTCCAAATCAACAAACAAACCCAGAGCAGGCTGCACATTTTCTCCCTTCTCGTAGCACGTAATTGCATGTGGGTGTGCTCCATTCACTTTCAAGCCCCAGAAACTTGGTCTGCTCGTGTGAGCCAAGTGGTTGCCTGGCTGCCCGAGGTTAGGACTGTTTTCCCCTACGGTGTCTCATTTACATGAAGGCAGTGGAGGTTTCAGTGTGAGAGTGGAGGAGGGGTCTGAACAAACAAAAACTTTGTCCAGTCCCTAATTCAAACTTCATACTGTAGCAAGGTTTCTTTTGTGTGAAAATACTCAATCCATAGCTTGGAGTAGATCACTGGAGTACAAACACCCATCTGACAACCAGGACCTATCCCTGGTGTTTTCATGGGACCCTAGAGAAATGCAGAGAGGAGGAAGATGTGGCACGCACGAGCTTCTCTTTGTCAACTATCCCTTGCTTCATGATGACTTTTCTTTAATTTGAAATTGTGACCCCCCTTTTAAAAAAATTTTTTTTGTAGTTGTAAGTGGACACAATGCCTTTATTTTTATTCATTGATTTTTATGAGGTGCTGAGGATCGAACCCAGTGCCTCACCCATGCTAGGGGAGCGTTCTACCACTGAGCCACAACCCCAGCCCCAAATTGTGCCCCTTTATCTATTGGTAGAAATTTTTCTTTAATACATTTTAGTGATGGTAGTTTTTAATTTTTTGGCAAACAAAATATCCAGCAACCCTTATTAATTTCCTCCTTTTCTGCTTCTTTTTTTTTTTCCTTTTGTTTTTCAGTCTTGGTGTTCTGTAAAATTAAAAAGTTCAGGAACTGCTAAAGGAGATCCAAGTTCCGGTCCAGTTTGACATTCTGTGATTCTTATAAAACTCAAATATTTCCAGTTGCAAATAATTTTTTAAAAGCATTATTTTCCACTTGCATTGTGATTCCCCATTTTCAAAGTTCATGTGCATCCTCACAAGGATCTTCATTTTGCAGAGGGTCCCAAGAGGCAAAGCCACTGGCTACTTTGCACCTGCCTTAGTTTGAGAGCAGTGGACCAGGGACCATGGCTTTTGGTCTAGTGCCCTTTATCCTACATGACCTCAACATAAGGAAAAAGCATCGAGCTTGGTGGTTTATTTCCAATGCCTTCAGGGTTCCTTTTTTCCCATTGCCCATCTCTGTAACCACAGGCTTGTCTTCTGCCATTTCCTGTTAGAGATGTCAGCTCCCAGGGATCAGCAGAACAGCAGCAGAGCAAGCAGAACACTCGCCACCTCTCTCTTAGTGCCCTGGGACCCCAAAAGGTTAGATGGACTGGTTCACCCATGTGATTTCTCCATTTCCCAATGTTACCGAGCCAACTTCAAGCTTTCTATTTTGGTCTTCCTTCTTTTTTTCTTTTCTTTTAAGCACTGCAGGTACTTTCTCCTCTGTCTTACTACCAGGAGTATGATTTGAACAAAAAAGTCACCCAGAGAAAGAAAGAGGTGACCTGCAGGGCCCTGCCTGCCTGGGTGTTCCTAGACCAGTGGACAAATCCATCAGGAAACTGACCTTAGGCCCTTTTTTTTGTTAGTTTGTTTGTGGAACTGGGGACTGAACACAGGGGTGCTCTACCACTGGTTTCCATTCCAGCCCTTTTTATTTTATTTTTTTAAAAATTTTTGAGACAGGTCCTTACTAAATTGCCAAAGCTGGCCTTGAACTTGTATCCTTCTGCCTTAGCCTGGGGAATAGCTGGGATTATAGGTCCATGTCACTGAGCAGAGTTAAAGGGCTCATTTTAAACAAGTTCCTGTCAGGCTGATAACAATGGCCCCCTCCCCACCAGGGGTATCTTTGCTGTTCTTATTATCCATGGCCACAAGAGTCTCCAGATGGAACCCTAAGAAGTGGTCCTCTCACAAAACCAGGGAAAGGTCTCATTGGCTTTTCCATGCCACCCTTGCTCTCTAAGAGGAAGGACTGTGCTCTTGGTCCTGCTATATGACTGCAGTCACGTTTGCTATCATAGTTTATATTTTTAAGCCATCAAATGTTTCTTTTACTGAATGCCCTGAAAATTAAAATGCTCTGAATACTAAGAGAGCCCCTCATTTTATTTAGCAGACTCACACTGGCAGTGCCCTTCCCTTCTGCCCTCACCCATCCCAGGCGTAGTGCTGGTCTGTGATGGGCTGTTGGAATTTGGCTGGATTTGCTGCTCTCTTCAGGTAACCAGGCCCAGGCTTGGCAATGGCAGGACAGTCAATGAAATATGCAAACAGTGGGCTTGGTTTGTAGACTGCTGTTTACCCTATGGGTTTGCATTTTAACTTCGTCATCCTTGAGTCATGGGGGGTGCTTTTTATAAAGGGGATTGAGGCAGAAGAGGGCAGGGCCTAATTAGCTCTAATTAGTATTCCTCTCTTGCTTGTTCTCCATGCTTATTTAGCTACTGAGGCAACAGAGAATTAAAAATGTCTAAGTAGCTTGGCAAAAGGCCCTTTGTACCCGCCTGCCCTGCTAACAACTTTTTCTTCTTCAGCCTGATTATGGAAATATTCGGAGAAGTTTTAAGATATCAGTAATGTGGGACAATTTCACTGTGCTTAAATAATAGGGTCCCTTTCACAGGGCGTGTGGAGCTGGGTTTCTGGGATGGGGCCTTTCCACAGGTATTTTCAGTTGGCCAGGCTGGGGGCTTTGGAAAGCCGATGGCCATGCTTTGTGTTCCTTCCTTCCAGTTGGAATGGGATTAGTGGGCTTTCTAAACAGACCCCTTTATTTATAAGCATCCATTGGTTGGTGAGGCTTCTTGCTTGCAGGGCCATGGGGTGAAGAGTCTGTGCCAGGACAGGTTGACTTATCCCCTGTAGCTGGTGCTTTGGGGGTGCCTAGATGTGCTGCCCTATCCTTGCAGGATCCCCTCCCGACCTCAGCTGAATTGTTCAGAGGTGGTCTCTTGTAGAGTTGAGATGGACTCGTGCACTTGACCCTTCTGGGTACTCTCAGCTCTCAGAATGATCCTGCTGAAACTTTAGCCAGATCGTGTTTTAAGTCAGATCGTGTTGCTGTGCTTAAAAATTTCTGGTGGCTTTGGGAAGTCCTCACATGGGAATGCTTACCCTTCTGCCCTGACCTGTCACTACTCTCCCCTCAGGCACTTCACTCCAGCAGCATGTGCTGCCTCTGATCTTCTAGCAGCCAGCCAGGCCGCCAGGGCAGGCCCTTCCACTTCCCCCAATCCCCAAAACCTCTTCTCAAGTGTTTCCTGCTCAATCACTTGGTATCCCCAGCCATTACCAACCAAAGCTGCCAATTCCCGCATCAGCCTCTTGCTTCCTATCTCCTTTCCTTCCTCTGTCTTCCTCCTTAGCACTTCTGCTGTCTAATGTGCCTGTTTATCTGCCTGCCTATGAGGAAGCTGAGGGAGGGCTATGTGACTTGCCCAAGGTCATCAGTGCTGAGCTCTCTATCAATTCCCCACACACTCCACATCCTGTGGTTTCAATGGCTTTAAAAAAAAAAAAGTCCTAAAAATTTAGAATGGTTTCAGATTTATAGGAAAGCTGAGAATATCAAAGAGTTGCCATCCGTCCTACACCCCACTCCCACTGCCGTTAGCACCCTCCATCAGCATGATGTATTTGTTGCAGTTATGAACTACATTGATAATACTCTCTTAACCTAAGTCCACATTTTATTCATATTTCCTTAGTTTTTACTTTTTTTTTTTTTTTTTCTGTTGTAGGATCCTATCTAGTATACCATGTGGGGCTGTCATGTCTCCTTGGGTTTCTCCTGACAATGACAGTTTCTCAGTCTTTCCTTGTTTTCAATGGCCTTGACAGGTTTTTATTTTATGCTCTTTCTTTTCCTTCTTTTTTCTATCTATTTTTTGGTGCTGGGGATTGAAGCCAGGGCCTCATGCATGCTAGGCAAGTCCTCTACCACTAAGCTACATCCCCAGCTAACCTTGACAGTTTTGACAAGTATTGGTCAGTTATTTTGAGGACTGTGTCCTATTAGGGTTCAGCTGATGTTTTTTTTTTTTTTTCTCATGATTAGATGGAGTTATTGGTTTCTAGAGGAAGACCATAGAGGTAATCGATGGCCTCTTTTTCAATTAATTTTTGAATACGTAACATACATACTTCTTAAAAGTATAATAACTAGGATACAGTGAGAAGCCTCTCTTCCTTCTTGTTGTCCAGTAGCTCAGGATAGTCCCCTGATGATTGCGTTCCCTGCACAGACGTTCTCTATTAGGTTCCTTATGTATAAGTATTTCTATGCACATGTTACAAATATCTCTTATCTGTTTTTATTCAAAAGTAACAGTAAACATACTGTTCTACATCTTGCTTTTTATTTTTAATTTGGCAATATATTGGAGTAAGCTTTGTCTTAATATTCAGAGAACAGGCCCATTCTCATTTATATATAGAATCCATACAATGGAATACTTACTATACAGTACTGAATACCATACAGTACATGAATTGCTGTTTTAAAGACAGAAATCATATTTGTAAAGCCAATGTTTCTGGTTGGCTGGCAGGAGTCTGATATTCAGAAAGGCAGTCTCAGATGGGAACTGATTGAGGTGGAAACTTCCTAGGGCATACTTGTAGCATGCTAATATCTTTGGACATTGGTTATTTAGTTGTTAGATTCTACACTGGAAATCTTTTGTCTATTGTGCGACAGACGTATGTGGCGTAGTTCAGGCATGGGGACAAGCACTTCAGTGGTTTGCCACCTTCAAGGCAAAGGGTCATTCCAGGTTGACATCCACTTCAGTACTCACTTTTTATCCCATTGAGTGTTTTGGATCAGGCAAATCCGATTTATGCTTGAGTGTTGTTTTCTGACCTTGGACATGTGGGGTGGGACAGAAGTGGGAGAGGCTGAGTGGAGGGAGGCCAGACGGGAGGCTACTGCAGGAAATTAGACCAGAGGGCTGGCTTGAGCTGTTGGCACTGGAGGGGGCAGGCAGGAAGGGTTGGATTAGGAGAAACATTCCGTACATCTTGAAGGAATGATCAGCCGGACATGGTGGCTGCCTGGATATGATTGATGAAAGAAAGGGGCAAGTCAATGAGTTTCGGAAGTAGAGCATATTTTTAGATGATAGTTTACAGTAAACCCCAGACTTCAGATCCTCAAAGCCAGAGGGCCACAGGGAATTGAAGCCGAACTGGGAATAGCCACGGTGCAAAACAGCAACCAAGGAAAGATGTGGCTGCCATCTGAGCCACTAGCGCCTATCTCCATGACCTAGACACAACACTCTGACATTTGTGAACTCCAGCTGCTCAGCTTTTTATTCATTGCTTCCTTTTCAAACCGCTTATTGGCGCCGAGTGACTCATCTAGCCAAATCCAAAGTCTCTGAAATATTAATAGGTGGAGAGAGGAGAGATGCCAAAGGGAGTAACTTTGGCCCTAGGACACACATCCGCACAGCCTGTGGTCCTGGAGCTCCTGTCTGGTACCTGGTAACTGGCACATGGTGAGCTCTGGGAAGCAGGGCCTAGGGCTGTGTATTTGTGAATCTCCAGCCTCCTCCAGTCCAGTGCTCAGCATTTAGGATGTACTTGGTGCGGTGTCTTGAATTTGAATCTGTCCCAATAGCAACCTAATTTTAGGGCGATTGTTTTGAGGGCTGTAAAACTTCTTTATTATTGCATGTGAATATAGAGTAATAATATAAATAATTAATAATGCACTATCACTTAAGTTTTTTAGTTTTTCAATATGTTTCATACCAGTGTCTGTCACATCCATTGAGCCCTTTCCGTATGTGTCCAAGGTCTTTGAGGCTGGTAGACCAGAAGACTAGAGACCTGTCTGGTCTGGATAGATTAGACCTGAGGAGCTCTTACCACTCTAAGCCCTGGATCCCCAGCCCAAGTTCCCAGAGGAGGCTCTGGAAGTTAGGGAGGATTGTTTGTGAATTTATGTGGCTTTAAGCAGAGTCCTAAACTAGGCCTCTGCCCTCATATTCCTTTCTGACCAAAGGGCTATTAGAGATCTCCTCCAGAAGCCCTGGAACTCAGTGGCCAAGGCAGCCCTGGGTGGAGGATGGTGTAGGGATTACCTGGCAGGCATCCCATTTGGGCACTTTCCATTTGTGACCTTTTCAGACCCAGGGCGCCTTGTTTCAAGGCATTACTCAGCTTTTT
This sequence comes from Marmota monax, assembly GCF_021218885.2. NCBI lineage: Eukaryota > Metazoa > Chordata > Mammalia > Rodentia > Sciuridae > Marmota > Marmota monax. The sequence goes on along the minus strand of NW_026693473.1, from coordinate 5,870,172 downwards.
TCATGTTTTCATCTGTAAAATGAGGCCACTTAACTAGCTCATCTAAAACTGTTCTAGCTTCAAGGTTCTGCAATCCATGATTGATTCATTTATTTATTTTGGTACTGGGGATTGAATCCAGGGGCACTTTACCACTGAGCTACATCCCCAGTCCTTTTAATTTTTGAGACAGGGCTTCACTAAGTTGCTGAGGCTGACCTTGAACGTGCCATCCTCCTGCCTCAGCCTCCCTAGTCATTGGGATTACAGGTGTGTACCACTGAGCTCAGCTGCAATTCTATTATTTTATTGCAGTGATTTCATAGTTAAAATATGTCACAAGGGCCTGAGTTTGTATCTGATGAGGTTGAAGAAAGGAGATGGAAAGTAACATTTTTCTAGATGTGAGTTTTTCTTCCCTCTGACAGGAAAGGGGATTTGACCCCAAAATGGAACCAGCATTTTGAAACTCTTTTCCAGCTCAGGCTCTCGTTTTTTGTTTTTTTAAACATTTTTTTAATATTCTTTAAGTAGTGGACGGACATAGTACGTGTATTTTATTTAGTTTTATGTGGTGCCAGGGATCGAACCCAGTGCCTCACACATGCTAGGCAAGTGCTCTACCACTGAGCCACAACCCCGGCCCTCAGGCTCTCATTTTTGAAGGCTTATGTGCCTGTTTGGAAATCACTGAGTGGTTTCATTTTAAAACAAGAAAGGAGGAGTGGGTGAGGGCAGGCAGCAGGCCCAGCTTCCTAGTGGACTGTGCTCTGAGACCTTCTTGGCCTGTCTGGACTTGGGAGGACTCTTCCTGCTAAAGAAGGTCATGTGGGGCCATAGGTCCCAGTGGCACCCAGGAACTCTGGCTGCAGGCCTGGTAGTGAGAAGGTGTCTGAGGGATGCCTGCCCTGGAGCCCCTGGTTCACTGCGTGTGAGGCAGACGAGGGGCCCCGGGTTTAGGGTCAGGTCCCTGGCTGGTGGAAACCGCTGTTCACACCCTCTTTGGCTCACAAATCCTCCCTCTTTCCTTTCCAGCATCTCAGGCTCTGTCTATTCCTCCTCCTGTCTCAGCTGCTGTTCTTCTCCCAACTAGTGTTCCTTCGAATGCCCCTCAGGATGACACCAGTGCAGTTTCCCAGCGCATCTCACCCGACCCTATCCTGCCCAGCGGGTTCCTTTGCCATTTATGATTCCTTTGGGTCTTACTTCTGGTGACAAAGGAGAAGCAGGAAGTTGAAATTAGCAAACTGGGGAAAGGTTAGAGTTTCCAGAGGCCTTTTCTGCCCCTCTGATTTGATGCTTCTTCTCTTTTACTGTTTAACATTTTGTTTTAAAATTATATATTCTTAATTTTTTTCTCATTTTATATTTTTCATATAAATTTTTATTTTTCTCATTTTATGGAGGTATACTTGACAAATATATAGTAATAGATAATATATATTTACAATATGCAGTGTGTTTTATTAATTGTTTGTTATACTTATTGTTTCAATCAGGAATTGAACCAAAGGGTGCTTAACCACTGAGCTGCATCCTCAGCCCTTTTTATTTTTTGTTTTGAGACAGGGTCTCGCTAAGTTGCTGAGAGTCTCACTAAGTTGCTGAGGCTGACCTCAAACTGACCATCCTCCTGCCTCAGCCTCCTGAGTCATTGGGATTACAATGTGATATTTTGATATAGGTACACCTTATAAAGTTATTGCCACAATTAAGCTAATGAAAATGTTTATCACCATTTAAGATTTTGTACCTTTTGACCAACATATCCCCATTCCCCACCCCCACTACTCCCTGGTAACTAAAAACTGCCTTTCTACTCTACTCTCTGCTTCTATGATTTCCACGGTTCTAGATATCACTGTTTTAGGTATCAGTGAGGTCACACAGTGTTTATCGTTCTGTGACTGACTTATTTCACTTAGTATAATGTCCTCCAGATTCATCCATTTAAGGATTTCCTTCATTTTAAAAAGCTTAATAACATTCTATTATATGTATAGACCACATTTTCTTTATCCATTCAATCACCTATGGACACTTAGGTTGATTCTGTATCTTGGCTGTAGTGACTAGTGCTATGGTGAACATGGAGTATGGGTATCTTTTTGAAATATTGATTTCATTTCCTTTGGATGTATACTTGGAAGCAGGATTGTTGGATCATATGGTAGTTCTAGTTTTAATTTTTTTTTTTCCTGGTACTGGGAGTTGGTTCCAGCAACTCAGACATGCTAAGCAAGCACGGTTACCACTGAGCTACATCCCCAGTCCCTATTTTTAGGTTTTTTTTTTTTTTTTTAGGAACTTCCACAGTGGAACTTAGATTGGGTCTCACTAAGTTGTTTAGGGCCTTGCTAAGTTACTAAAGCTCTCTTTGAACTCTTGCTTTCTGCTTTCTCATTAACAATGTACAAGGACAGCCTTTTCTCTGGATCCTCTATGATGCTTTTTATCTTTTGTTTTTGATAATAGTCATTCTAACAGGTATGAAGTGATAGCTCATTATGGTTTTAATTTGCATTTCCGTGATGATTAGTAATGTGGAACATTTCATGCACCTTTTGGCCATTTGTTTGCTTTTTTGAGAAATATCTGTTGAGATCCTTTGCCCATTTTTTAATTAGGTTATTTGTTTTCTTACCATTGACTTTGGAGTTCCCTGCGTATTTGGGATATTAATTCATTCTCAGATTTATGGTTTGCAAATATTCTCCCCCATACTGTTTGTTGTCTCTTCATTCAGTTGAGCGTTTCCTTCACTGTGCACGAGCTTTTCAGATTGACATAATCTTACCCTCACAGTTGAGCCTGGCTCTGGAGACCCCTTCCCAGTTAGAGAGGTGGAAGGAAGAAGCCCTGCCTAGGTTTGAATTAAGTAACCTTTACCAGTGATAAAACAGTTCCTCTACAATCTTATTTTCTGTCAATTTGTCAATTTTTGGTCTTGTGGTCTGTTTTGAAATAGCATCCAAAAAAAAAAAAAAAAATCACTGCTGAAACCAATGTTGTGAAACTCTCCTCCTGTGTTTTCTTCTGGCAGCTTTATAGTTTTAGCTCTTTTTAACTCTTTAATCCATCTCAAGTTGATTTTTGCACATGGGGTGAGGCAAGGTCTAATTTCATTTTTATACATGTGACTATCCAGTTGTTCCAACACCATTTATTGAGGAGACCAGCCTTTCTTCTCTGTGTTTTCTTGGCACTGTTATTGAAGATCAACTTGCCATAAGTGCATGGATTTTTTTCTGGGCTCTCTATTCTATTCCATTGGTCTATGTCTATTTTATGCCAGTACCATGATGCTTTGATTACTACAGTTTTGTAGGTTGCTTGGGGATTGAGCCAGGTATGTGTAACCACTGAGCCACATCCCCAGCCCTTTTTATTCTTATTTTTTAAAATTTTAAGACCGGGTCTCACTAAGTTGCTTAGGGCCTTGCTAAGTTACTAAAGCTCTCTTTGAACTCTCGATCCTCCTGCCTCAGCCTCCAAGTTGTTGGGATTACAGGCGTGTGCCATTGTTCCTGGCAGCTTTTTATTATTATTATCATTAATTTTTTCTTTTTTGAGATGGAGTCTCATCCTGTTTCAGACTGGCCCTGAGTTCATGATCCTCCTGCCTCAGCTTCCCAAGTAGCTGATAATGGCTTTATAGTAAGTGTATTTTGAAATCAAATAATGTGATTCATCCAGCTTTATTCTTTTTGTTTGATTGCTTTGCTTTGGCTATTTGAGGTCTTTTGTGGTTCAATGTGAATTTTAGATTTTTTTTTACTATTTGTGTGAAAAATACCATTGGAATTTTGGTAGGGATTGCATTGAATTGCTCGTTGATTGTTCAATTGCATTGAATAATTGGTAGATGGTTTTTGGTGGCATGGATATTTTAACAATATTAATTTTTCTAAATTGTGAGAACAGGATATCTTTCTATTTTAGAGGGTCTTCTTCAATTTCTTTTATCAGTTATTGTATTTTCAGTGTATAGATCTTTCACCTCTATACTTAAATTTATTTCTAAGTATTTTGTTTGTTGTGGTTTTGATGCTATCATAAATGAAATTGCTTTCTTGATTTCTTTTCCAGGTCATTGTTAGTGTTTAGAAATGATACTGATTATCTTACAAAACATTTTCATGGTATCTAGTGGAACTAGGTAACCATCTTCTACCTTCCTATATTTTCTTCTCTACTTTCCCTAATTTTTAACTTTACCCCCCTTACCTTCTGAACCCTCTTCTTAGGGTGGTGGCCCTGGGTTTCTTTCCTTTCCATCCATCCAGTGTGCTTCTCTCCTTTTCTTTTTACAAAAGCAATGACCAAGAGAGACCAAATAGTGCCAAGAAGACCAAATAGAACTAATCTCATTCAGAGATTATGAATGAATGACGAGCAAGCTTTGCTCTTGGTCAAAAGTAATGTGCAGAAATAATGGTTCAGAAAGGAAGGAAAAGACCAAGATGGTGAATCTCACCCAGGAGAGTTGTGTTGCTGGTGGTGGGTGAGTAGGAGGGGGGGTCAGCAGGAAAAAGGGCCGTGGACTTACTCTTGTCCTCATAGTTGAGCCTGGTTCTGGAGACCCCTTCCCAGTTAGTGGGGTGGGATGAAGAAGACCTGCCTAGGTTTGAATTAAGTAACCTTTACCAGTGATAAAAAGTTTCCTTATAATCTTATTTTCTGATTTTTTATCAAAAGCTTTTTCATTACCTACCAGGCAATTGTATGATTTTTCCTCTTTGACCTGTTAATAGATACTTTGAGTCAACGAATTTCCTTTATCTTAACTTGCTTTTCATTTTAAGAGGCTTGCCAGCTTCTTTTAGTGTACCATAGGTTTTGTTTTTGTTTTTGTTTTCGTTTGTTTGTTTTTTGCTTTTTGATCAGTTATTGTAGTTTTCAGTGTATAGATCTTTCACCTCTATACTTAAATTAGGGATTGGAACCCAGGGGCACTTAACCACTGAGCCACATCCCCGACCATGTTTATATTTTGAGACAGGGTCTTGCTAAATTGCTTAGGACCTCACTAAATTGCTGAGAATGGTTTTAAACTCCCAATCCTCCTGATTGGTTTTAAACTCCCAATCCTCCTGCCTCAGCCTCCAGAACAGCTGGGATTACAGGCATGCAGCCCTGTGCCCTGAAAATATACTGTAAATTTTGACTAGATAGTATGTAATTTAGGATTTTCTTTTTTATGTCTGAATAAAGCAAATCCATTCTTTTTTCTTGCTTGTACTATTTTGCCTTTATTGGACAGACTAAGTGTAAAGGGGTCCTCTTCTCCCTCAGTGAGGGAGGGTTTGCTGAGTGATGGAGAAAAGAGATGGGATCCAAGGGGGCCCAGCAGAAGAGAAGGGGGTTGCTAACACAAATGTGCATGCTGGGTAGATGCTTCAAAAACTCCATGTTTGGCCTCAGTAAATAAGCCTTAACTTGCAATCTGCATTGGAGCACCCTTCAGCCTCAGACTTGCTGTTAAAGAAGGAAGCAACCCTCCCCCCTGCCACACACACCCCAAGCCATTCAAAGATCTCATCACTCAGATTCGAAGTCAGGAACTAATTGGTGCATCTTTATCTTGCTTTGAAGGGCTCAACATTTGCACCAGTGGAAGTGCCACCTCGTGTGAAGAATGTCTGCTAATCCACCCAAAATGTGCCTGGTGCTCCAAAGAGGTATGTGGGGGGCTGGTGGGGGACAGGGGAGAGGGGGGAAGGAGTGTTATGGGGGAGGGGACAGGAAGGGGACAACACTACAGCACAGCACACAGATCCAGTATTCATAAAAAGCTCGTAAAGGGCTGGGGATGTAGCTCAGTTGGTAGGGTGCTTGCCTCGCTTGCATAGGCCCTGGGTTCCATCCCCAGCACCACACACACACACACACACACACACTCACGAGCATGTGCAGATCCTACAAGCTGCCTCTTCTGCTTCCATCCAGAATGATGACAAATCAGAGTTCACGAAATGATAAGTTTTAAATTGGGCCTCTTGATGGTGTTGAATGTTAATCTTATTTTGGGGAAACAAGGCTTTTCTTCCCTTTTGCGTGGGAAGCAAATGGGACTTCCTTACAGCTTTCTGACCTTTGACTAAGAACTGCCAAACCTGTCATGTGTGGACCCCTGCTAGATGCCACTTATCATATCTATAGTGTCTCTAACCCCCACAATAGCTCTGTCATGTGGATGCAAACACACCCATTTTATTGAAAGTCTGAGTAAATTGATTTGTTGAAGGCCACACAGGTATATCAAAGCTGGGGTTTGAATTTTCCTACTTGTACTTCTGGGCCCAGGCCCTTTCCTCTAGAAGGTTCTGCCTCTTACCCTCTAGACTCTCTACAACCTTTTCTACTGGGGAGCAAGAATACTAAACAAGTTACTTTGAGAGAGGAATCTCCTCCATGTATAAACCCTGGGTCATATTTGCACTTACAGTGTCTTTGTAACAAACTTTCTTTAAACCCTTTTTGGTTCCCTCTGACCTACAGGACGGATCCAAGTCCCAAGGCCTCTGCCTTTCTGCCTGCTGTCATCCCTTGCCCAACCTCACTCCTGCCTTTCACCAGAGGGAGCTACTTGAAGACCCTCAGAGCCCTGCTGATGAACCCCTTATGACTCTCATCTGCTCCTTCTCCCTTCACAGCCTACCAGCTTTCCACCTTCTCTTCACCAACTCTTTCCAGTTCAAACCCATCTACTCGGAAAACTCTCATGACTTCCCTTCATACACACCTGTCCATCTGTCTATTACATCCATCCATCCATTCCTTTTACATGAGAATGAAACCCCCCAGCTTTACTGGAACGTTACGGCAAGAGTTTTATCTCAAAAGAGAAGAAGCAAAATCATTGCTTTATCTTCAGCACTCAGCATAGTGCCCAGCACACAGAAGTTGCTCAATAAATATTAGTTGAAGGATTTCACTGGATGGCTGTTTATTTCTTACAGGCTGTGACACTCTGTCTCCCCATATTCTGTATTCCTTATATAGCACTTATAACTTCTTACTGGGTTAATTTGTTTTTATACGTGTTCCCAACTAAATCATCATCTTTTTGCAAAATTAGATGGTTTTATTCACCCCGACATACCCAGTATTCAGCCAAGAATCTGGAAGAAATTCATATTTGATTTAAAAAAAAACTGTTAAACAAACATGGAGTTAGAAAGCAAAGTTTAAATCTCAGCTTTGCCATGATTTTTCTCTCTTTTTAAAATTTTTTTAAAATTGTAGATGAACACACAATATCTTTATCAATTTATTTTTTATATGGTCCTGAGGCTCAAACCCAATGCCTCACACGTGAAGGCAAGCACTCTATCATTGAGCTACTGCCCAGCTCCTGATTTCCTCTTAATGCTTTGATGTATAAAATGAAGATGATGTTTCCTAGCCTCCAGCATTACACGGAGTATGTGGTGAGGTCAGTGCATGGGAGGGCTTTTGGGTGGGACTGCTCAGTTCCCTGCATCTCCTGAATAAGTTATCCAGCAAACTGCTGCTGTCACCCATGCTTATTTCCCGGTGAGATGTGAGCACCCAGAGTCCATTGTTTACTTAAGTTTCTTCCTTTCTTGTGCTAGTACTTCCACAAGTCTGACCTCCTGATGTTGACAGTGAATGAGGTTCTCCTGAGGAGCACACTGTTGGCCCAGCCCACACAGGGGTTCCCTATCTAGCCCACCAGCTCCTCCTCTGCTTATGAGGGGCCTTATTCTTGGCTGAAGACCTTCCTGTGACCTTCCCTGGAATGCGGCTTCCCATCTTCACTGGGGTGAACTTTCGCCAGGGCATGAGTGTGTTTCAGGGAGCTGGATCTATTCAGAGCGTTTGGGATGGTTTCTATCATCCTGTTCCTTAGCGAGAAGGAATAAGTACAGCCAGTGCCTTCTTAACCACATCCTGGGACATTGTCTGAGGAATAAGGTCTCTGCCAAGCACACAGGATGCGAGAGGACATTGAGGGCTGGTACCTAGTGGACAGCCAGGGAGGGCCAGATCTCCTGGCCAGTGCATTCTTATGATGCCACCTCCCTCCTCTCTTCATGAATCCATAGCACATTCCCTGTGGGTTTCTGCCCGCTGCAGATCCCATAATGGCCTCCTCATTTTTACTTGAGATTCGCCCAGGGGACTCCTTGCCTCTGCACTTCACACCCATCGTACCCTAATTCCACCTCCTCTGAACCGTACTCTCCCACAGGTGCTGTATTGGAGTCAGCCTGTGTCCTTCCTTTCCGTCCCCTACACAGCACTTCCTGCTGGTTCTCTCTGCTGCATTCCCCTGCGTGGTCCTGCTCACCCTGGCCCTCTTGCCTTTGTTTCCTAACTGTGGTTTGCTGGGGCTTCACGCTTACCTTCCGCCTTCATGACCGGGGTCTCTAGGCCCTGAGACCAGGTGGACTGCTGCCTGTCTTCACCTGTCCACACTGCCCCTGCCCCTCATCCTCCCCTAGCCTTATTCTAGCCCATCTTGGCCCCACATTTTTTTGGCCAGCTTTAACACTTAACGCTGCTGTTTGTCCTGCTCAGCATAGAACACACGACAAACTCCAGCAATTTATTCCCTATTTGATCCACTGCTTTTTTTTTTTTAGATAAACTTGTATTTTATTTAATTATTATTTTTTTACTTGTCAATGGACCTTTACTTATTTATATATGGTGCTGAGACTCGAACCCAGTGTCTCACACATGCTAGGCAAGTGCTCTACCACTGAGCCCCAGCCTCCGCCTGATCTGTTGCTTTTTTTAGTGAAAAATTTGCTTCTCCTCCCAGATGGCAGGTTCCACAACCCAGCCACTATGCCAAGGAGCATGCATGGAGGAGAGCGTGTGGGTGCTTCCTGGCGAGGCCCAGGACAGCCCACCTTCTTTCCACTCACCTTTTCATCACGACTCAGCCCCCTCACTACACCTCACCACAGTGCCCGCAGGAGACCTGCAGGAGAACTGGGCCACAGGTGGCAGGCCAGGGTAGCCCTCCCAAGGTCAGGCTGAGGGGTGAGTGTTCCCAGGGAGGACCGGAGGCAGGGCTGGGGAGGGAGGCAGGGGGCAAAGGCAGGAAAGCTCACACTCAGGGCTGGGTATGTGCAGAGGTTGTGAGGGTGAAAGTGAGACTCTGAACTGACTTGACCCTGGATGGCACCAGGCTGCCATAAAATCCAGAAGGTATGGCCACCACCTGTGGGAAAAGCGGTGAGGCCAGGGGTGTTTGGGTGGGTGGAAGCAGGTCAGGTATGGAGGAGACTGGTGAGGCCTGGGCTGGGCAGGGGTCCTTGCCCTTGAAGGCAGAGATGGAGAAGAAAGAATGAAGGGCTCCATGGAATTGGAGGCGCAAGTGAGGAGGGAGAGAGATCAGAGGCGAGTCAGCAAGCTGGGTCTTCTGGGGCAGTGATGTTGGCAGGAAATGGACAAGAGACACTTTGAGTGGATTTACGTTTGAGCTAAGGAAGAAATGGAGTCAGCGTTCGTTCCAGCTCACAATAAAATATAGATTCTTTAAGAGAACATCTTTTTGTGCTCAGACCAAATGAATGGATAATCTTGGCCCATTATAGGTGTCTTATAAGTATTTGTTCAGTGAATTCAATGAGCCGATTGAAAGCTGGCAAAGGGATCTCTGTCCCCCAGGCAGGCAGCATGCATAGCAGTGTGTTGCTGGCACACAACACAAATTTTGGTTTGTCATCAGTTACTCTTCCCTCAAATCCACGAGGGCTCTGCCAAGCAGGGCTGCAGCCTTGGCTGGTCAGACGGCCCATCCAGGGAGGAAGGCCACTGCAGCGGGTTCCATGCCTGTGCCCACTTCTCCACCTAGGCCCTCTGCCTGTCTGTCGGTTTGTTTCTTCCCTCCTCATCCCAAGGATTGGGCCCAGCATTCTCCCTTTCCTGCCTAGGTTTGTTTTCTTCCACGGCCTGCAGTTTCTCATCTCTTCACTTGTTTCAGGATCACATGGAAATTTGTTCTCTCCCAAAGACCCACATCTTGCTAGAGTTTTTTAGCTTTGGCAGCAGTGGGCAGGGTGGTATTCAAATAGCACAGTCACTGGCCTGGCACAGATAGGAGAACTTGAATTTACTGGCCTTGGTGCTGGATGCCTTAATGCTCCTGAGCTCTGGCCTTGACTGCAGGGAAAGAGATTTCCATGAACAGAATGTCCAGGGAGTCAGGAGTTACCATGTTACAACAAATAGGGATGGCATTATGTTCTCCACATTCCAGGCCATGGAGGAGTAGAGCCCGGAATGGCGACTTACGGCAAGTTCAAACACCAGTGTTGGTGACCGGTTAGAAGCCCAGCATGAGACTAGGTTTGTTTTCTTCCAGGGCCTGCAGTTTCTCATCTCTTCACTTGTCTCCTTTTCCATGTTGAGAGAAGTTCCCCTTCCCCTTTCCTAGGAGTATCTGTTTCTGTATCTGCCCCTCTGTATCTGTTTCTCTGTATCAAGGGGATGTTTATTCTTCCAGTGTGATAGGTGGCAGGAAGATCTCTGCAGTTGGGGCAGCAAATAAATATTAAATTTAGAGGCAGGAATCCGAGGACCTGGTCAGTTTCCTGCTGCAGAATTTCACGTGGCCTTGGCTGAGTTGGAAGCAGATGCTGCAAAGCACCAAACTTAGGCCCAGGAAGCCAGGGCCACATGAACCCAAACTTATCTGGTGAATCTAGGCATGTGAACCTCTGGTTCCTCACAAGTAGAAGTGGTACCAGGTGATGCATTAAAGAGCCCCTCCCCTTGGAATGTGCTGTGTCCAATTCCCTGCAGAGGTCTGGGTGTCGGGTCTCTGGGATCAGAAGTGCTTAGGACATTAAACATTTGGGTGTCATGTGAGGAGGATTATTCTTAATCATGACTTTTTCTTTTCCCCAGAGGTTTATAATTTGAGGCAGCTGCATTCACTGAGCTTAGCACTCACAATTAGGGGCCCTGAGATATTTTCTTGATTCATATTGTTTGTGCACCTAAAAGGTCACACCCGGTCAGAAAGATCTTCCCTTGGTCTCTGTGGTTTTGGTTTCCTCTCTTTAAATATTCATCTGTCTGGAATTAAAATATCTAGAAAGGACATCCGGGAGAAAGGAGAAGTTCTTTGTTATGGGGTTAACACTCCTTGCTGGGATCTGCGGCACTCTGTCCCTTTCTTGGGCAACAAGAACCTATGGCTAGAAATTAGTCATGGCTATTTTCAGACCAAGCCAGAAAGATGTCACACTCTTTGGAATCCTACTCTTCAGGTGACTGCCTTTGTCTCCACATTTCTTCAGACTTACTATGTCCAGTACTTCCTCAGTTGATGGCTTTTAGACCCTAGAGCTCGGGGAAGATGACAAGAGCTGGTATATAGGTAAAGATGTCTCAGAGACGGTTAAGCACATCAATAAAACCCCTGGGCCTGCCCCAAGCAGCAAGCCACTGACATTGTGAAAGGGGAGGAGGTTGACACATTGATGATGGAGATGCATGATACTCCCTTGTACTGTCACATTGCTGACTTGATTGGCACTCCCAAAGTCACCCTGCAAGTTGCAGCTTTTAATGTAATCAGTGATGGCTCTTACAATGGCAATGCAGGTGACAGCACAGGAGTTCATGATGGTTGCTGTTTGTGCAGGGAACAGGGAATCCAGGGGTGCTGGAACTGAAGAGTGCTTTGTTGCTAACAACCTAGAGAATAAAGAAGCCCTACTAAGGTTGCAATTGGCACAATCTGGGTGCCTCAGAGTTGTTCAGTCTGACAGGTGCCATCTAGACTTTAGTTTCTTAATGATCCGGGCAAGTACATTTTCCCTGGCCGGAAGATAGCCCTGTTCAACTCCTTTGTCATGGGCTGGCAGTGTCTATCCACAATCTGATTGGGCAGGATGTCTGGGAAGCTCAGATGAGGTTTGTCACTGGTTCAAGTACCCAGGCAGTCAGGGATGGTCAGGATGACCAACCCAAGTGAATGGCTGAGGCTGTTGGTGAAGCAGGTTGGCTCTGTGACCTATCTGGCTCAAGACCAATAGACTAAGTCTATTCCAGAGTGTAAGCTGGTCCAGATCAACAGGAGGTGTTGGGTTCCCATCATTTGGGGGGAGACAAAGTTGCTTTCATGGCTGAGCTGGTGGTAGGGTCCAAGACTGATCAACACAGGTGCACCTTGGTAATCAGAATGGGGCCAAGCACTGCAGCTTTTTAGAGCTGGAGGAGCCAGCAGGGAGTTCAGAAATTCTCTGAGTAAGCTCTGGGTAGGTGAGCCCTGAGCCCTTCAAACTCTGGGCACCTAATTAGATCTCTGCTTCAGACAGCTCAGAACAGCAGACCAATCCTTGTGGGTCTTTAAAAAGTTCACTCTCTTCCCCCTATCCCTGTGTTTTCCTCATTGCTTCATTAGAACTGCTGCTTTAGAGCCAAGCTTGACTACCTGGAACCCCCAGTTTGGAAACCCTAGGTTTGAAATACAGGCCCAGAATAATAATTCCACCCCCCCACCTTTGTTCCATAAAATGTGGAGCCACATTGTATGAGTATATTCCCTGAGGTTGTTGACAGGCCAGATCCCCAGGGGATCAATACCCATATGAAAAAATCATTCAATTATTTTAAGAATCCAGAAAACAAAGAAACAAAAGCCACCGTGCAGGCCCAGGACAATACATCTGGTTCTACTTATTTAAAATACTGCATAATCTTATTGACTTTTTGTTCTTGAATTTTGCAAATGAGGGCATTGATTAGTCCTGGGGAGCCAGATCTTGGTGAAGGGTGTGACCCTCTGATTTCTGTGCTTCTGCCAGCAGTCTGGCTTCTCACACAGCCATCTAGGGACACTGACTCATCTGAGGCTTTGTGACAAAGTGTTACAGAGGGAGGGAAAGGGATCAGTGTCCTAGGTCCTCCAGCCGATCCCAGGTTGTGGGACATAGAGCTGGCCTCCCGCCAGCTGGAGGAGCAGATGTAGTTTTTACATCCATCAGTGACAGGCCTTGTTCGGAGAGGAACCTAGGCTTGCTTTGTCATTAAAAAACCCTTTCCCTGAAAATGATCCACACTTACAGGTGCCAGATTTTATAACAAAGTGTATTATTTCATTTTAAAATTAATGCCTCAGACTTCTGTTGCCCCAATTCATTCCGAGGTACCGCTTTCTCCCAAATCTAACTTAAGGACATAAAAGATCTTTGTTATACCAACAATGATAAAGATAAAAACAAAAATATGTTGGTCCCTCTGCAGTAACATCTCATTTAACATTTTTCTTTCAAATTCTACTGCAGATTCAATTCTGTTTTCTGTCCCCCCCCCTGCCCCTTATTGTCAACATTTTGAAATTTCTGCTGGATCTTCACAATTATTGTCATGACTATTGAAGGGCCATATTTTTATTAGGTTTAGGCAATTTAAGTTTCCAAGTTTATAAGTTCATGGTATTATAAACGATACTGCAATATACGTCTTCTTATAGACCTTCCCCCTTATTCCCATTATTTTCTTATGATAAACTTCTAGGATTAGACTGCTGGGTCTTCATTCCCGACATGCTGCCCTGTTGTTCTGGAGAATGGCTGTGTAATATCCAGTGCCCACAAAGTTGAGGTGTGAGAAGCTCAAATATTCACTTTTCTTTTTCTATTGAGACCTTGGGGGTTGAAACCAGGGCCTCCTGCACACTAAACAAGTGCCCTACCACTTAGCTACAGCCTTAGCCCTTTTTTATTTTTTATTTTGAGACAAAGTCTTGCTAATTTGGCCAGGCTGGCCTTGAATTTGGCATCCTCCTGTCTCAGGAGGGTAACTAGGATTACAGGTGTGGGCCCAGCAAAAGTTCACTTGTGAATACCTGAGCAAGGACTTCTCCATCATCTGTGTATCTTTTTTTTTTTTTTTTTTTGCAGTGGAAAATGCTGTTTTTTTTAAAGGTTGCATCTGTACTAAACACATCCAGAATTATCTTCTTGTCACTATCCCTTAAACAGTACAGTATTACAGTATAACAACTATTTATGTAGCATTTACATTATATTACGTGTCATAAATCATCTAAGGGTGACTTTAGAAAGTAATGGTAGAACATACATAGATTATATGCAAACACTACGCCATTTTACATAAGGAACTTGAGCATCCATAGATTTTGGTATCTGTGAATGGGTCCTAGAATCAATCCCTCACTCTGTGTATCTTTTAAAAAGAATTTTATCTATATACCCTGTGACCGGTTCAGTTTCTTTTCCTTGCTAATCAGGTCGACAGGAACATTTTAATCATTAAAATAACAATGAAACCATTTTTATTATGCATTTGGAGTTGACAAAATGCTTTCATATCCAACACCTCAGTTGGAGTAAGGCCCTAAACAACTTGGCAAGACCCTGTCTCAAAATAAAAAATAAAAGGGGCTGGGATGTGGCTCAGTGGTTAAGTGCTCCTGGGTTCCATTCCTGGTGTACACACAGACACACACACAGACACACACAGACACAGACACACACACACACACAGACATAGACACACACAGACATAGACACACACACACACACACACACACACAAGATTACTATTGTCTCCATTTTCAGACAATGAAAATGGAATGTAGAGAGCTGAAGGCCAGCAGGCCCCAAGATGTTCTGGAGATTTGCCCTGACCGCCTCCTATATTTGCCTCTATTTCCCCACCTAGGACTTTGGCAGCCCACGGTCAGTCACCTCCCGGTGTGACTTGAGGGCAAATCTCATCCGAAATGGCTGCGGAGGTGAGATCGAGAGCCCGGCCAGCAGCGCCCGTGTCCTGCGGAACCTGCCTCTCAGCAGCGAGGGCTCCAGTGCTGCGGGCTCTGATGTCATTCAGATGGCGCCCCAGGAGATTGCCGTGAGCCTCCGGCCTGGTGAGTTGCCCTCAGGATGGGCTGGATGCCAGGGCTGAGGAAAGCTCACAGGAGACGTGGGACATGTTGACGTGGGGAAATGAGGAAGAGGGAGGTGAGGCTCAGACCCCAGGAAGCAGAGAACAAGGCCCTTTTGGATGAATGGGATCTTTCCTAGTTTAAAAAAATATACGGTAGAATATATAACATAAGATCTACCATCTTAATCATTTTTAAGTGTATAGTTCAGTTCACCATATGGGGACATCACCACTATTTATTTCCAGAACTTTTTCATCATCCCTAACAGAAATTCTGTACCCATCAGACAGTAGCTCCTCATTCCCGAGGGCTAACCTGTATCTCCTTTCTGTCTCTGTGGATTCGACTGTGTTAGGTCCCTCCTATAGGTGGAACCACGTGTTTGTCCTTTGCTGTTACCCAGTGTGTTTTCAGGGTTCATCCATGTCATGGCATGTGGCAGAATTTCCTTCCTCTTGAAGACTGAATGACGTTCCATTGTATGGGTAGTCCACATTTTGTTTATCTGTTCATCTGTGAATGGACATTGGGTGCTGTTGTTTTTTCTGGGGCTGGTGGATTTACTCCCTAGTTCAGGCAGGTTGCTCAGGGAAAGTGCTACCTCTAGGAAAAAAAGTGCTACTTTCTCCTGTCAGCAAATTCCATTTGAGTCAGTGGCATTCTAAAAGGACAAATTTTTAGCGATATTTTGTTCTATGACCCCAGATCCCCTGCGAGCCCTACAGTCGATGGTCATAGAAGGAAACTAACAGTTTTTGCATAGCCACCATGTGCTAAATACTTGACCCGCCATTATACCCATGAGGAAATAAGCTGCTGAGGTCTCTCAGGAAATGGCCAATCTGATTCAGTGCCAGGTCTTTGTGACTACAAGCCCATGGTTGTTTCTACTTCACCTCTGCCCTCATCTCACGTTCTGCATTTTAGAACCCTTGTGGTGTGAAAGGATAAATGTTCACGTGGCTAAACTGGAAAGTATCACGTTGTTGGACAGGGGCAGAATTTTTCCAAATTCCCTTGCTTTTGGACATTTCATCTATCCTGTGGTCTAGAAAACCACTGGCAATAACTATTTCTAGGTGAAGGTTTAGGCTTCAGGGCAGCTTGGAACAGTGGGATGATTGTGGATCTGCTTGGCTGTTCTGGGCTCCAGCTCTGGCTCTATCCCTAGCTCACAGGCCCTGGGCAGGTGTTTTAGTCAGCTTTTTCACTGCTGTGACTGAAAGACAGTACACTTCACCATTGGTGACAGACTCACCTTTGGCTGAAGGCCTCTCCTGCTGGGACTTTGGTGAGCTAGAAGCTTGACACCCAAGCCAGGAGTATGAGCAGGAATGTCCATCCCTCCGAACATCTGTAGAGGAGGAAAGGTTTATATAAGGGCTTATAGTTTTAGAGGACTCAGTCCATAGACAGCTGGCTCCATTTTCTGGGGCTCCAGGTGAGGCTGAACATCATGGCAGAAGAGTGTGGCAGAGGGAAGTGGCTCACATGGTGATCAGAAAGCAGAGAGGTCTCCACTAGCCACATGCAAATATACACCCCAAAGTCATGCTCCCATTCACACTTCATACAGGCCATACTCCACACCTTCAGTTACCACTCAGTTAATCCCTCTCAGGGGATTAATTCACTGATTGGGTTAACTCTCACAACCTAATCGTTTCTCCTCTGAACCTTCTTGCATTGTCTCACACGTGAGCTTTTGGGGGACACCTCACATCCAAACCATAACAGCAGGTTATTCCTCCCCTCAACATTTCAGGGTCTTTGTCTAGACCCCGACTGGCATGTTCAGAGGCTTACATGAGACTTTTTTGTCTTAAAGGACCTTCAAAAGTTAAAATATTATTTTCAAAGGACAATGACCAAAGGTTCTAGATGTAGATTTGAACGGGGATGCCCAAACTCCTGGATTGCCTGCCCAGAGATCAGGGGTAGGATTAACTGAAGTTGGGAGTTTTGAAAATCTTCTCACTGTAAGTGGCACTCAGCTGTTTGTGTGGTGGGATACTAGGATGAAAGAGCAGAGGAAGGAGTCCTCTCCCAGCACTGAGTGGGTGAGAGCAGAGTCAGCTGAGCCCCAATGTGGAGTGCTGTACCCTGCGGAAAAGAACTCACATGCACACAGGCTCAGGGTGGAGGGTTCTAACTGAGCAGGGGCTGTAAGGCTTGCTGTGGACTATTGGGATATTAGAACATGGTGTAGTATAGGAATGGATATCCACGAACATGAATGCTGTATCTTTCTTTTCATCAGAATAATGGTGTAACAGTAATTTAAAAGAAATTCTAGAAAAATCATCCATTTTAACACATTCTTATTTTGTACTTTTACTATACCTTCTGTCTTCATTTACATGTGTTCATATTTCTGCATACCTATAGTCAGAATGTATTTGTAATCTTGTGCTATTTTCATTCAATAATCTTTGAAGATAAGGAGCAGAAGTCATATTTCCTGAAGGTTTTGTAGTTTCAGCATCCACATCCTGGGAGGCTTCTAATTGTGCTTTTGAAACTTGGCATCTAGAATAGCTCTCAGAACCTGTGGGGTTCTCTCCAAGAAATACCCTCGGTGGCAGCAAATCCTTATTTCTTAGGGTAGATTTAGTTAAGGAAAGAGTTGGATGTCTCACAAAGCCAAAGATGCTACAGTTTTAATGATTCCCATTTTAAAAATTAAAATTAAAGTGCAACTGAAAGTAGAGAGACTGGCTCAACTGACCAGCTGTTTTGAAAACAGCCCCATGGAGGAGTCAGAGAAGCTATTTGAGCCATGACAGGTTTATGCCATTTGCTAATGTATGCTCAACTAAAGAAAAAAGAAATCAGTCTTACTGGGTATAGTCACTTCTCTTGCTAAGCATTGTGGTATTGTTTCCAGTGTTGGAAATGAAAAGGAAAACATGATCCTCTGTTTATACAAAATGCAGGTGCTGTGTGAAGGTCAGTCTTGTGGAACGTTATCCCTGGAGGGCCCAGGGCTGAGGGTTTGAGGTGTCAGAGGGGCTGGCTGCCCCAGGAAGACACACCAAACCAAGAGGATGTTTCAGTCTGTACAGATGAAGACCAGGGAGAGATCCGACAAAAAGATGAATCCCTAAAGTTCGAGAACCATTGTGAATGTGTTTCTAAATATAGAAATACTGGAAACCAAGAGTGTCTCTTAGTTTTTGAAGATATAACCTTAATATTTATAAAAAGGAGTAGAAGTAAACCCCATTTATTAGGGAATATGGGAATGATATGTTGCAGTTAGCAAAATTTTCTGTTTTCCAAGTGCATACTGACCTCAGGAACATTCCCCGGATTCTGAGGGATTCTTCAGGTAGGTAGGGATTGGTTTTTCTCTATACTTTTGAAAATGTTGTCCTGTCTTTTCCCCTGCTCTCTGCTCTGCCCCTCATAATAAGTATTTGTTGAGTGAAATGTGCAACCCTTTGCCAGCTGTACAAAACAGGTCTCAGCATGACATGAAAGATGCTTCATGAAGGCCAAGCTTTTGTTCTGGGATAAATAAAGGAGAAAATGAGAAAGAAAAATAAAAATTTCCTTCTTTAAGCAACACGTTTAAATTTTTTAATTGAATTAATATTCATATATCAAACAATTACAATTCTAAAGTGTGCAGTTCAATGATTCTTAGTTGCAAGGTTGCATAACCATCACCACTGTCTAATTCCAGAACATTTTCATTACCCCAGTAATACACCCTGTTGAGAGCCACAGCCGAGTCAGAATGGCCCCTGGCATTTTGCCAGAAGTAATGGTTGAGAGGCTAGCCATTAAGATGATGCTGGATTGATTCAATTGTATATTAGACCTTTACTGTCTGGTAATAAGGTGGCTCTTGCTGCCTAGGGCGCCCGCTACTTTGGAGTTCCCGTTGAGTTCTCGAGGGGTTCCAAGAGTGAGTGCGCACGCAGCCCGGAGGAGGGAGTTCCGGTTGGTGTGTGGTGTGTTCCTGGAGGAGCCACGTGGGTGGCGTTCGGGAGCGTTCCCGTGGAGTGGGTGTGGAGTGTGCTGGTAGAGTTCGGAAATAAAGTTTGTTCCTGCTTGAGTGGCTCGTGATTTGTGCCCAGCCAGACTGTGGCATTTAATAATTACTCCTTATCCTACCCTCTCCCCTCCTCATCCAGCCCCAGGTGACCACTAATCCACTTTCCATCTCTCTGATTTTTGCCTATGCTGGGTATTTCCTTTTAGTCATATAGCAAGTGGCCATTTATTCATGTTGTAGAATATACATTATCCCTTTTTATGGTCAAATAATATTCCATTGTGTACATGTAGTAATACCACATTTTTAGCTGAAGAACATTTTAGGCTGTTTCCATTTGGGGCAGTTATGTACATTCAAGTATAGGTTTTTATGGGGACATATGTTTTCAATTATCTTGGGTATATAGCTAGGAGTAGAATTGCTGGATCATATGGTAATCCTATGTTTAATTTTTTTTGAAGAACTGCCAAACTTTAAGCAGGATTTTGTATAAACACAGGATCATGTTTTCCATTTTATTTCATTACTGGAAATAATATGTCAGAATAAGAACTTTGTAAAAAATCCCTAACAAAGGACCTAAAACTCTTAAGAAGACATAAACTTTAAAGTAAATCTTATTGGGATGGTCAAAAGCTAGAGGTGGTTTTGAAACTCTAGGATAGTTGGAAATGGATTTTTTAAAGTCATTATTCATCTCAACCCTTTAGCCTCTTAAATTACGACTTTGAGCATTAGCTTTTGTATGTGAGCATTTTAAACTTTTTATTTTTAAATAATTTTAGACTCACAAGAAGTTGCAAAAACAATAACTGTATTTCCCATGTCTCCTTCTTATTTGTCCCCAATGATAACATTTGACCTAACAGGAGTATGTTATCAAAACCAGGAAATTGCCATTGGTACAATTGTGTCAACTAAGCTGCGGGTGGTTGGTGGCTGTTTTCCTGCCAGCCCTTATTTATGGGTTTTTCTCCCCTCTCCTTCCAGGTTCTGTTCTGTTTTGTGTTGGTAGGGATCAAACCCCATGCCCCACACGTGCCAGGCAAGTGCTCTACCCGTGAACTACACCCCAGCCCTTGAGTTCCATTTTGGAGGTGCCAGTTACTGGCCTAGATATTGCCCCTGGACTAGCATTGTACATACTTAAAAGGGTGAAGGACTTTTGATGGTGGATGGACAAGGGGCTATTCTAAGGAAATTGGAACTACAGAGCTTCTGCTTGGAGGCGGGCGCTGTGGAGGCCACCATGACTTGTTCCAAGATTCCATCTATTGGGAGTCAGGATTTTGAGGTGGCAAGTGGGATCCTGTGCAGCCCAGCAGCCTTGTTCTAGACCAGGGAGATGATTCTTTGGATCTAGGTCTGGATACAATTATTTACCTTTTGCATAATGAACAGAAGAGCTGTAGGCATAAGGTGTGCACTAGGGCCCTAATTCTGTATCTGTAATCCTGTTTCCATGTAGGTGATTTTATATTTCCCTTCTTCCTTTCAGTTTCTAGCACAGAAGGGTAATTCTAGGCAATCTAAAGCCACTCACATTTATTTGGAGATGGCAAGTATCTTTGCTGAGATACCATTTTTGTCTTCACACATGAAGAACAATGAATCTTAAAAGTTCTTGCTGGAATTCATAATTCACTCTCTAGAAATGTTTGTCAATGGAGACATATTCCTAAGGAAAACAAATTTCTCACTTTCTATTGAAGAAAGAGCTGAAAGAAGAAAGTGTTAAAAAACGTGTTTGGGGTGGATCGCTAGATGATACTTGATCACAGCAGGAGAGCCTGTACTTAGGAATGGAGACGTGAAAGGAATTCTGTGCAGATACAGCTGGAGCTGGGTGCTTTGGGAACAGGAAAACCCAGAAGGCCGTGAGGGGCCACTTGGGAGAGCACCTTCATCCTCACAGGTGCTGGTAGACAGCTTGTCTTTGGAGTTTTCTTTATTTGTTTCACTGATACTGTCACTGGTCCCCAGGAAAGGAGTACGTGGAGCAACTTGAAAGAGAAGGGGTCTAAGCCTGAAGGGATTCTATGAGGAGAGGGACAGTAAGGGATGACAGATCTGGGCATGTGGCCTTGGGGTGGTGTCACCAGTGTCGGGTACTGCCAGGGAAGGTGAGAAGCACTTCTCCCCCTGCTGGGTATGTGGAGGGAGCCACTTTAACCTCAAGCAGTGCTGGGGAGCACCATGACGGGAGGAGAGGCGGAAGGGCAGACTGTGTCTAAGCCTGTGTGGTTCTGGGTGGGAAATGTGCCCCAGACCTCCCAGCAGAGAGTGCCCTTCACCATTGGTGACAGACTCACCTTTGGCTGAAGGCCTCTCCTGCTGGGACTTTGGTGCGATAGAAGCTTGACACCCAAGTCAAGAGTATGAGCAGTAATGTCCATCCCTCCAAAATCTCTTGGCAGAACATTCCATCGTTACCAGAGCCTATTCAGGTATTTGTGGTATTTAAGATCAAGCATAGTAGAGGTGGCAATAAAACTTCATTCCAAATATGAATGGCATTCCCTCTTTCTTACATCTCTTTCTTTTTAGAAAACCAGGAGAAATGATCCTTTTTAATATTTATAGCCCCCCTTTGAGAAGGGGTGTGTGTTTGTGTGTGTTTTCTTAGTGATCAATTTATCTTAGAATTTAATGCCAACAAATTTCTCACTAATAGATAATCTTCTTAGAGTTTGGGACCTATAAATATCACATCTTGTTTCTGTCTTTGCCTTTATGTCTGGAAAATTTGGAGTTAAATTTATAGGCCCATGGCTGTAGCCATTCAAACTTAAGTTTCTGGCAGAATTTTCCCTCTCTTTTTCATTCCCATAGGAAATTGCTTCAGTAATTGACCTTTTGGGGAATTGAGGTCAAAGATTTCCTTGTGTAGAAGCATTTGTGTGGTATTTATATACATTGTCCCTTTGAATCCCCAGGATAGTTCATATCCTCCCCACTTCACTAAGCGGAAGTGGAACGGCACGTTAGAAGGAACTGAGGTCCCCAGATCCTTGATGACCAGGTTTGGAATGAACCCAGCTTTGTTGTTTCCAAGCCTAGTGACACTCCTAGGGTGATGCCTATGTGTGCCTCCTTGAATCTAAGATAATTCCCCATTTACTGGTCTTAAATCACCTGTCTTAATTATTCATAATCTGCAAAAAGATAGAAGTAGATTCTAGATTTAAAAAAAGAAGAAGAAAAGTTGGGGAGAAGGTAGACAGGTGAATGAAAATGTGGGAGAGCCTGCCAAGAGGAGATGGAATTGGATGGAGGGGATCTGATTGCAGGCTCTGTCCACTTGGGGTTCATCTGCCCTGGCAAAGGCTAATGGGGGTGTCCCTTCCCCCAGTTCCTCCCTCTTCATTTCCTCTGTGGGGTGACATCAAAGAGCCCCCATGCAGGGACCTGCTCTGTCTGCCTGATGGGAGCCAGAGACATACCGCAGCAGTCCGGAATTCATTCTGGAAGAAATCTCAAACATTTCTTCTGTTTGAGTCAGACGGATGCTTTTTTAAAAATAGACTCATACCAACAGGCAATGCAGACTACATCAGTCCTGAGGTAGCTATAACAGTGCATGGAAAAAACATATCAGGAAGCAGGCTTGAAGCTGCCATTTTGGCTGCAAATAGTAATTATAATAATCATACTTCATTTATGGAAGGCTTTGTTGCTATAGGACTTTTCTCTCCCACACCACTGCCTCACAGCCTCAGTCAGTGCCGTGAGCTTTGTGGTTGTTTTTTCTATTTCATATTTAAGGAAATCAAGGCTCAGATTGTACCTCTAGTCGAGGGACAGAAATGAAACTTGAACTGAAATCTTTTGATCACTGGATTCTTCCTGGTTTAGCTCACGAAATATGCCTTGTATGCGGTGGGAGGAGAGGGAGCATATTGGATGGGGTTTCTGTCCTGCAGGTGCAGGGAGGCTTTGGCTTGTTGGCTATCAGCTAGAGATGAAAGATTGGCTTCTTTGGATGTGGCTGCAGTTAATCTATGTAGACTCTGTGGGCACAAGCAAGGCCACCTTGGCTGGTGCATGTGAAGAATATATCCGAATTTGAATCGTGCATGGACATTTCGGCTCTGGGATAAACAGAGCATGTCTTAGTATTCCTGAAAGGCTAATAAGCCCCAGGCAGGTTGAGTTACCTGGTATGAATTGAATCTTGAAGTTGGTTCTAAGTGATATGCTTTCGGAGATTATGAAATGATATAAGGATCATTATCTTTGGTCTTCTGATAATAACCCTGACTTGGGCCTGTCTCTAAATCTTGGACAGTGAGGTAGCAAAGGACACACTTAGACATTGGCTCTTCTCCTTAATCTCTTTCTGTGAATTAATTCCCCTTTTCTGTGAGCTCTCTTATTGTAGAGCCAAAAATCATTTTCTCTTTCTTATAACTGGTCAACAAATCTAGTGGTGTCTTTTTTTTTTCTTTCTGTTGTTTTTGGTAGTTATTCTTTTATTTTCTTCTCTTTTTGTTTCTTCTTCTTTTCTTTTTAACGAAGCTAAAATTTGGAATCCATCTTCCTGTATTCATACATGTGATTTCAGACAATGAGTTGGGTGTGTGTTGTCCCCAAATGTCAAATATGTGGAAGAACTGAACACTCTTGTCTGGTGAATGGCTGGGGAAATAGAGACTGGTGACGTGGCACAGGCCTAGATACTTTTTTTTTTTTTAAAGAGAGAGAAGACAGAGAGAGAGAGAATTTTTTTTTTTTTTAATATTTATTTTTTAGCTTTCTTTGGCGGACACAACATCTTTGTTTGTATGTGGTGCTGAGGATCGAACCCAGGCCACACACATGCCGGGCGAGCGCGCTACTGCTTGAGCCACATCCCCAGCCCCAGGCCTAGATTCTTTTGCCCTTTGGGGTATTTTAAGTAGCTGTCTTTGTTGCCCGCCCTCCGTGACTTGTGTGTCTCTATCTTCCCCACCTGGTTCTCACTTGTGTCCACTCCTCTTGTTAATTCCTTCCCTGTTTTCTGACACCTCCTTCCCATCTGGGCTGGCTCCTTCTCTGGAGGGGATCGTGGTTGGTGGGCTACTCTCCACCCCGTTTGTGTCCATGGAATCGTCTGGCTCACTGTCTGCCAGTTATCTAAGGGTCTTTGGCTGAGAAAATAGAATACCCCCAGGGAGTCTGGCTGTTGAAGAGCTTCATTAGAGACGCTGCTGGTTCAGGAGTTTGGGGAGGAGAATCAGGGTCTTCACTTGAGGCACCATATTCCCTGCAAGCACTCTACTTCTAAGAAAAAAATCTTTCTTCTGGGAGGTACACCATCACTAAAAAAAAGCAAGAGGTGGAGCAGCTTTGAAATCCCCCAGCAAGTTGGGTGGCCTCTAAGGTGTGTGGCCTCTCTGTTGGCACAGGTGACCAGACCACCTTCCAGCTGCAGGTTCGCCAGGTGGAGGACTATCCTGTGGACTTGTACTACCTGATGGACCTCTCCCTGTCCATGAAGGATGATTTGGACAACATCCGAAGCCTGGGCACCAAGCTCGCTGAGGAGATGAGAAAACTCACCAGCAACTTCCGGTTGGGCTTTGGGTCTTTTGTTGACAAGGACATCTCTCCTTTCTCCTACACGGCACCCAGATACCAGACCAATCCATGCATTGGGTAAGTGGCCGCTGCTCTACTGTCAGGTATGGGGAGGGGTAGGGATGGAGTAGTGGAAAACTTATCCCAAGGAAGGATGTTTAGGAGCACTGACCAGGCTTAGGCATTTAATCCAATTAGTGATGACCAAGTTCTGTCCTTGCCCTACATATGAAGAAGTGAACTGTTACAAGGTTCATAGCTCATTAATTTTCTTGCCTGCCTCACTCAGCACCATTTTCTTACATTAACAGAATTTAGAAAATATTCTTATGGAGTCAAGGACCCAGGTTGAGGGCTGGGGTTGTGGCTCAGTGGTAGAGCATTCACCTAGAATGTGTGAGGCACTGGTTTCAATCCTCAGCA
This sequence comes from Marmota monax, assembly GCF_021218885.2. NCBI lineage: Eukaryota > Metazoa > Chordata > Mammalia > Rodentia > Sciuridae > Marmota > Marmota monax. The sequence goes on along the minus strand of NW_026693473.1, from coordinate 5,845,300 downwards.
CCACATAAAAAAATAAATAAAATAAAGATATTTGAATAAATGAATTCAGAATTGTCCCTATTATTTATGTAAGTAACTCTAACTTATCTTGACAAAGCTGAATAAAAACCTTGTGTTTTGGGCTGGGGATGTGGCTCAAGCGGTAGCACGCTTGCCTGGCATGCGTGCGGCCCGGGTTCGATCCTCAGCACCACATACAAACAGAGATGTTGTGTCCACTGAAAACTAAAAAAATAAATAAATATTTAAAAAAAAAAAAAACCTTGTGTTTTAAAGGTATGAACTTTTTTTAATGTAACTCAATACCTGAATTAAAGAATATTTGATGAATTATTAGAGAACAGAAATTTCTGAATGTTAATGCTGAAAATAAAATTCAAAAGTGTACAATAGCTCAAACTTTCTAAGAGTTTGTTTCTTGCTTATCTAAGTCCAATGGGGTCTCCTGATCAGTGACTCAGGGACCCTGTGTCCTTCCATCTTCTGTGTATGGATTGCAGGTCATCCTACCTGGAGGATCAGGCATAGCAGGATTAGATGAGCCTGGTCTGAAGTGCCCTTCCCATTCCTGTTCCCACATTCTATTAGACACAACTGAATTCTAGTAAGGATGGGATGCTCGTTCAGCTGCATGCCCAGGAATAAGAGAAAATGGGCCTCAAGGTTGGTCTCTGCATGGGGTTTTCATGTGTAGGTGTATGTTGGGGGATCGCAATCTTCAGTGCCCCTGACAAAACCTCTGTTAGGTTGGTTTCTTTCTTTTCTAGTCTTTCAAGTACCCCTTTAAATACAACATTATGCAATGTGACTTCATACAAGTGGTAAATAACACCTTTTTCTTGCTTCATCTCTACATTTTCAACTTCAGTGATGTTTTGGATTATAAGGTCTGAAAGTAGTCACTAGCTAAGGAACAGCTAAGTTCTTACTTAGTGTCAGGCACCATACTAAACACTTCAGATAGATTCTTTCATTCCTATCAAAACAGCCTTTTCAGGCTTCTAAGGTAGATGTAAGCCAGATTTTAAAGATGGGGAAAGTGAGGCTTAGAGAAAACAAACAACTTAAGAGTGCACAGGTAGTAAGGGGCTGACCTGGGGTGTGAATCCAGACAGACTACTTTCAGACTCTGCATTCTCATTAACATAAAGCCTGTTTTCCCCATGCATGTCACCCTACAACCCAGAGACTTTCAAAGTCACCCAACAGCTGCCCCTAGGGGCTACCTGAGCTGCAGTAACAAGCAACCCCCAGATCTCCATGTCTCCCTACAATCCAGCTTTTTCTTACTTGAACGAATTCTAATGAGTACTGAGCTGCTTTCCTTGGCAGCTCTCCTTCAAGCCGTGACTCAGGGATCTAGCCTCCTTCCATCTTGTGATGTCACTTTCAATTCTTGGTCTCCCACAGCCACCCAGGGGAAGAGAGCGGTTTTTAAGCCCCTGGGCTGCCTTTCCCTCCAGCTCATCTTTGGCAGCTCAACAGCTCCCAGGTCTGAGTCGGGTTGGGTGGTTGGGTGAGGTGACAATGTGCTGGTGGCCTGTGCTCCACGAATACTTCCTGGTCCTGTTGTTTACTCTCCTAGAAGCCTCTTCAGATCTTCTCCAGGGGTTGAGAAGTGACATAATGGTGGAAAAACAATGAGATAATAAAAAGTTTTGAGGACAAATAGACTCTTAAGTTCCTTCACGAAGAGCGCTAGGTGTCATCATTTGTCGGTTTTGCTTCCTCTAGGCCATAGGTGGCCACTGGCATTCTTAGGTGCCATCTCCAAGGCCCTTATCAACCAGTCCCCGTGCCAAATGTCCTGTTGGAGATTTCCTGCTTACCAGGAGCAGCAAGCAGCATCATACCCAAAACTTTTTTTCAAATCATTTGGACCCGTGATCCCATCTGCTCCTTTCCTTCCCTGCCCTGCCTATGCCCCATCTCCAGACAGGGTGTGTCTCACTAACTGAGATGCTGGATTAGAAGCTGGCAGAGGATCAAGGACTGGCCATGGGCACTCATCATTTGAATACTCCAGGCTTTCCGCATTGCTTATTCAGAGCTCGCTCTCTAAGCCCTCCAAGGCAGAACCAGACGCAGACAGTGAGATTCTTGACCGGCCATGAGTACAAGGCACACTGAAAAGCAGCTTGTAAGACAGGAAATCCAGTGAAAAATGGGAGTTTCGAAGGAAGCATCAGTTCTCTGTGACAGAAATCTCTGTCCTCTGAGCTGAGTAGTAGGAGGGGGGTCATTGTGCTGAGATTTCCCTCCCCAGATCCAGGCTGTGCAGCATCCTGCTTCTTCAAATATCCTTGCCACTGCTTGGGGAGAATAGCACAAACCAGGGCAGGTAATCTGGCTGTCCCTGTGCCTGATCCAGTCTGTATGTGACTTTTGTTTGCCTTTCAGTTTTAACAGCACTGCAAATAAATTACCAGAATTTTTTTTTTCTTTTTCAGCTAGCCTTTACTGTTCCCCCCCCCGCCGCTTCTACATTTTTTTTTAATGGGTGCATCATAATTGTACATATGATGAGATATTTTTTGGTTACATATTTGTATATGCACACAATATAACAGTGTAATTTGGCCAATATCACTCCCCAACACTTCTCTCCTTCCCTGTCACCCACTTCTGGGTCCCTTTCCTCTATTGATCTCACTTTGATTTTCATGAGATCTCTGAACTTCCCCCCTTCTTTCCCATTTTCCTCTCTAGTTTCCCAATGAGAGAAAACATATGACCTTTGACCTTCTGAGTTTCACTTAACATAATGGTCTCTAGTTCTATCCATTTTCCTGCAAATGACATGATTCATTTTTCTTTATGGCTAAATAAAACTCCCATCATGTATATATACCACATTTTCTTTATCTATTCATCTGTTGATGGACACTTAGGCGGCTGGTTCCATAGTTTGTCAATTGTGAATTGTGCTTTTATAAACAAGAACATTGCATATATCTCTATTGTATGATGATTTTAATTCTTTAAGATAACTTCTGAGGAGTGGTATAGCTGGGTCATATGGTGGTCCTATGCCAAGTCTTCTGAGGAACCTCATACTGTTTTCCATAGTCATACTAATTTACAGTCTCACATTGTAAAAGTGTTCCTTTTTTCTCCACATCCTTTCCAGCATTTATTATTATTTGTATTCTTGATAGCTGCCATTCTAACTGGTGTAAGATGAAATCTCAGTGTCGTTTTGATTTACCTTTCCCTAATTGTTAATGATGTTGAACATTTTTTCATATATTTGTTGCCCATTTGTAGTTCTTCTTTTGAGAAATGTCTATTTAATTCACTTGCCCACTTATTAATTGGGTTATTTGATTTTTGGGGGAGGTAAGTTTTTTTGAGTTCTTTATATATTCTGAATATTAATCCTCTGTCAGAAGAGTAGCTAGCAAAGATTTTTCTGCCATTCTGTATGTTCTCTCTTCACATTCCTAATCGTTTCCTTTGCTGTGCAAAAGCTTTTTAATTTGACTCCATCCCATTTATTAACTCTTGGCATTACTTCCTGAGGTTTAGTGGTCCCATTAAGAAAACCATTGCCTGTGCCTGTAGGCTGGAGTGTTGACCCTAAGTTTTCTTCTAGGAGTTGCATAGTTTCTCTTCTGATTCCTAGGTCTTTAATTCATTGTGAGTTGATTTTTGTGCAGGGTGAGAGATAAGGGTCTAGTTTCATCCTTCTACCTATGATATAACCAGTTTTCCTGACACCATTTGTTCAAGAGTTTATCTTTTCTCTAATTATGTTTTTGGCACCTTCATCAAGGATCAGGTGACCTTGATATGTGGGTTTGTCTCTGTGTCTTCTATTCTATACCAATTGGTAGTTACCAACATTTAAAACACAAGATATGGCCAAGAATAACTAGGATCGCTGGATTTTCTTGGAAAACAAGGAGGTCCGGGAACATTGGGTTTGTGCCGCAGTCCACACCCATGCTCTCGTCTTGTTGCTGTTTGCATTCTGTGCTTGAACTAGGGAGACCTTTGCTTGGCATCCTTCTCTGACCGTCCATTTCCTCCAGCTAATGGGGAGAGGAGAAGTATGGTTATTCCCAGTCTCTAGCAGCACCTTCAGTTAGGATTTTCTCCCCTGGAGTGGTAGGAGCAGCAATGGCAGGCCCCAGGAAGTTTGGGGCAGCCGGGTAAGTCAGGGGATTTGATACCTGTGCAGGAAGGAAAGCCATATATCGGGGGTTCCTGAGGTGTGTCCCTTCTTCCTCTGCTCCAGATGTGTTTGCCAAGGGATCCAAATCCTGAACTCATCCCTTCCCATTGTAGAATGTACCAGAAATGCCAAATCTGAAGGAAGAAGGGCTGCCATGGGAAGAAAAATTGCACAGAGTAACTTAAGTGTCATAGTGGAGTACGGTCCAGTTGCTATTTTGAATAATAGGAACAGTTTCACTGGGAAGAGTCACTTGATGCTCGCTGACACAGGATTTGTTCTTTCCAATTCTGAACACTTCTTTCTATTGTATTAGGATGTTGAAATACATCTCATATGGAAGCATTTGCAAGTGAGCCAATACATTTCATCCTTCATTATGTATATTTTTTCTTACCCATTGTGTATTTCTCCCCAAAAATCACAGTAGTCCTTTGCCACCTTGAAGGTGTTACCCACTTCTTCTGGCCTCTTCATGGCTGATATGGCATCGGCTGTTTTTCTAGTCATTGTGTTTCTCTATAGTGATTTTTAATTTCTTTAGTGATATGCACTCCTGTGTGTCCAGGTGGATTTGCTTTTATCTACACTGCTTGTAGCTTGGTCTGCTTTTTTCTTCTGGGAGCACATCTTTTTTTTTTGGTACCGGGGATTGAACTCAGGGGCACTTGATCACTGAGCCACATCCTCAGCCCTATTTTGTATTTTATTTAGAGACAGGGAATCACTGAGTTGATCAGGCCTCACTTTTGCTGAGGCTGGGTTTGAACTCACCATCCTCCTGCCTCAGCCTCCTGAGCTGCGGGGATTATAGGCATCCGCCACTGCTCCCAATCTGAGTGCACATCTTTATTCTTGAAAGTTCTGACCTTATTTCTCTGACTGCTTCCTCTCTCATGTTGTCTCTGTTTTCATCGGGACACTGTTAGGTGGCAGGCTTCTCACTCTAAATTTCACGTTTCTTAATTTTTCTCCCCTAATTTTACTCTTCTCTCTCTTTTAGTTACATAATAGAAAATTTCTTCTAGTTTACTTTTATTCTTCAGTTTCAGCTTAATCCAGACACCAAAATTTTATTTTTTAAAAATATTTTTAGTTATAGATGACACAATATCTTTATTTTATACTTTTATGTGGTGCTGAGAATCTAACCCAGTGCCTCACACATGTTAGGCAAGCATTCTACCACTGAGCCACAGCTCCAGTCCCACTAAAATTTCATTTTTGAGCATCAGTGACTATATATATTTTTTACTACTATAATTTTTATTTGGTTCTTTTTCAGATGCTCCTATTTTTCTTTTTTTTGGCAGTGCAAGATTGAACCCAGGGCCTCAAACATACCAGGCAAGCACTCTACCACTGAGCCACAGCCTCGGCCCTTTTTATACAATTTTTCTTAAAGCCTTCTATTTTTTTTTTAATTTAATTGTTTTGTTTTGTTTTTCTAACCTTTGGCTTCTATTTCTTCCTCTTTTTAAATATCTTAAATATTCTTATAAAGAATTTCAGATCATTTTGTTCTCCCCATTTCTTGAATTGTGGTCCTTCAGTGCATTGGATTTGCTGACATTCCTTCCTGATGGTTTGTTTCTCTTGGAGTTTGTGTTTCCTTAGTTCATCTTGGAGGCTGTTTTCCATCCGGGGACCACATGCCCTGGAGTGCTGGCCCCCTACAGAGCAGCTTGAAGTTTGCTGCTGCCAGGAACCTTCAGCACTCACTGTGGAACTAGTTTTCCTGTTAATTTCTCAGCTGGGGCTTCCTTTGCCCTAAAAGTCATGAGTTCTGATTGCTCAGACCTGGGGTTCTTCTTGCTCCTGGCTTAGAGTGGGAAGTGAGCTTTCTTGTCTCTTTCCCAGGGTGGTGGCTGGAGATGTCCTGTGCTTGTTTAGTGTGTGGCACTTGGCTCTATCTTTGCAGAGAGCCCTGTGTCAGGGCTTGGCTTCTGCAGGCCTGGGCTCGTCACCTGCTCGGTAGAGGCCTCCTCTAAGCCTGCAGGGCCTCTGTTCTGCCCTGACACATCCCAGCTCCCTCCCGCACATTTCCTGATGCTCTTTAGTCCATTCATCTGTGGAATGGTTCCTTCTTCATTTCTGACGCCTGGGATTTACATTCTACGCTTCTAGTCTTGGCTATCTATTTAAATTTTTAAAAACTGTATTTTATCCAGAAATTCTCTACGTCTAGAGTAAGAGGCAATCCTTTCCACATCAGATCAATCCACATTCTTGTCCTAAAAATTATATTGTTTTTTAGATTTATCTAGATCTAGTGTCTTCAAATTGGATTTGCTTTTTATACACACATTCGCCCTTCTCCTTTTTGAGGGGAGGGGAGGGTTAGTAGAGAATAAACTTAGGAGTGCTCTATTACTAAGCTACACCCCCAGCCCTTTTTGTTTTGAGACAGTGTTTCACTGAGTTTCTGAGGCTGGCCTTGAACTTGTGATCTTCCTCAGCCTCCCAAGTCACTAGGATTATAGGTGTGTATCACTGAACCTGGCCTGGTTAATAACCTTTAATTTTGTAACTCCCTATAAATAACCCTAAACTGGTATCCTATAGCACAGACACAGTGGCAGTAAGATAGTCTCCTAGCAGGAGACCCCAAAACAGCCAGATCTCCAGGCCACTCAGACCACAATTCCAGAGGTTAGAACAGATAACTAGTCACAGGTGACATCCTATTTCAGTGACAATGGAAATATTCCCAGGGTCTGTGTGGCAAAGCTGCTTTCCTCTCAGAAGTGTCTCTGATTTGGTTATAGACATATTCTGCAATGCAGGCTTCTCTCTGGCAAACACATTTCCTAGTTCCTAACTACTGAACAGTGATCCTACGCAGTAAAAAATGTTTCTGCTCATTGCTGGTTGCAGGAGTGACAGGGAAGATGTAGAAAATGCTGAGCTCTAGCTGCACGGCTCACAGCTTTCCGGATTTTTCTCATTTAATTGCAGTTATTCCATTTTTCTCTTTTCTTCCCACAAATTGTGACAGTAGACACATGCCTGAGGTCCTAAGTCATGGGCTAGAACGACATAGTGGGGAGAAGGGACTTGGAGGAAGAGAGACGGCGGTGAGACTGTGGATGCGTGGCTTCCTTCTGAGCCTGTCCATTGGTCACGTGGGACCACCGTTCCTACTCCAAGGGGGAATGTCATCTCCATGACTGACTCTCCTATGACAAAATGAAGAGGTCGTGAAGAGTCCTGGTGGCCTGGGGTCAAAAAGATCCTGACCTGTCTAAGCACAGGGTGTTCTTGAAGATTTGGGGAGGGAGTAAGGAGGAGAACCCAGGGAGGGCAGGTGGGAGGCCTGGCTGCTGCCTGCCCAGGAGAACCGTGGCTGTCCTGGGAGGAGGGTTGACTCTGTCCTGCTGGAGCTGGCTTGCTGTGAGGGCTCTGCGCCAGGGTGGTGTGACGGTGGCAGTTGGAGCAGGGACTGTCTCCCTGAAGAGGACTCAGAGAGCCAATGGCTGCCTCTTTGCAGAGGAGAGGAACCTGCCCAGACCCGCCCTGCTGAGGTTGCCTTGGCAGCGGCGAAGTCAGTGTCCTCCTGGCAGCCGATAAGCCTGTTTCCCTTCCCATGCACACAGCTTAGATCGAATCCAAAGCCTTCCCCCAGACCTTTCTGTTAGAGCTTATTTTTCATCTTTTTTTCAGAGAGAGAGAGAGCGAGAGAGCGAGAGAGAGACTGAGACTTCCTTTAATGTGTCCACAGACCCTGTGTTTCTGGGCCAGGGTGCCTTACCCCTTACTCTCTACTTGTAGCACCACCAGCCTTCCTCTGTGCCCTTTCTGCCACAGGACTTTTGCACATGTGCCTCTCTTTGGATGCCACACTCTCCCTTCTTCCCCTTTATGTGGTGAACCCATTTGTAAAATCAGGCTTCTCTTCCTATTGCATTAGCTGTATCAACTTGAAGCTCCTAGACTGCCATTGAGAGCTAACTTCCTCCAGGAATGGGACTACTTGAGGTTTCCACAGCAGATTAAAGAGGTCATTGCCCAATATTTCAAGAGAAAAGCCTGAAATTAACCCTCTGTTGACATGCAGTTCTTCTCCCTTCCAAGTTTCCAGATACAGTTTCCCCTTTGAAGATGCTTAATTTCCTAGTGATTTCTGCAGCATCTAGGAGAGCTGCTAGTTTATCAGAGAAGTGTTTATAAATGAATAAAAAAAATTAGAATGTTTTCATGCCTGTTCCATTTAGCATTTGTTTGTACCAGCACACCCAGGTGGTCACTGAGTGGGTTGTCATAGAGATTATGGCACCTTTTGTCACACAGCTGCAACACAGTGGATGTGAGAACCTGGTTTCCTAGAGGAATTCTGCTTACGTTGCCCTTGGTGGACGTGGTTCAGTTTGCCCATGCTGCTGGTCCCAGTCATCTTTCAAGGCCCATGCTAAGTTCTCTGTCCACGGAAGACCACAAAATCTCCACCTCCTCTGAGTCATTGGTCCGTACCATTCACTTGCGTGGTTTAGGCTGTCTTGCCTGTGGTTAGGGCTGGATGTCTGGAGAGTGGGACTTGTATTATTTATCTTTGTTCTTTCCACAATGCCTGTCCCAGGGCATGTGGTAGGTGCAGAATAAATATTTACTGATGTCTCCCAAGGCACAGAACACTTGGTTAAGATTTAATGGTGATGTTGGGAAAGTGACTCTTCTCTTCTTTCTCTCTAGTTACAAATTATTTCCAAACTGCGTCCCCTCCTTTGGGTTCCGCCATCTGCTGCCTCTCACTGACAGAGTCGACAGCTTCAATGAGGAAGTTCGGAAGCAGAGGGTGTCCCGCAACCGAGATGCCCCCGAGGGAGGCTTTGACGCAGTCCTCCAGGCAGCTGTCTGCAAGGTAACTTTTCTTTCTGGTCCCCTCCTGGTGCAGAGAAGACAAGGTAGAGAGAATCAGTGATGGCACTTCCTGCAGGAGGTGGCAGAGTGTGAGTCACACCGGCATGTGGGTCCTGTCTACTCTTCCACCAGAGGCTGAGCTCTGTAGCACCTTGGGAAAATCTATAGCAGTCAAGTCAGCTGGAGCTGGGGACGGATTGGGCTGTATGTGTCTGTCAGGGTGTGGCCATGTGCAATGGGATACTGTCTTTGCCAGGAGACAGCTGTTCTGTGTTTATGAATTTGGCTTTTTTTTTTGCTTATTACCAGGGGAAAAAGTAAATGTCAACCCTTATACAGAGAAGCTCATAGAGCTATCTGGCCCAATTTTGGTAGACCTTAAAGACTGCCCTGTTGGAGAATCCAGCCCAAAATGAGAATTGCATGACATCTCTGGTTGCATTTCTCTTTATTTGGGTTTCTCCTGCTTCCCTATGATGTGTGAATCCAGGTTGAGGACATAGACTTAGGTCAGAAATGAACTCATGTTTTGAGCAGTTGCAATCTCAGAAAAATAGATAAATGGTAATAACTTATTCCTAAATAATTTTCAACTGTGAAAACAGCCCAACAACAACAAATGATAAAAAGAAGTGTCTTGAGCTCATGACCACAGCACATGCCTTGATTTTGTGCACACATTGAGCATTTTTCTGTAGTGATCATCATAGAGTATGTGGAATTGGTAATGCTTTCTTGCAAGTCCAGGCAAGTTCATTAGTAGTGGGTGTTGGGGACTCTTCTGTTTGGGAAGGGAACCCAGTTTAGAGAGGCTGCATGTGGCAGCTGCCATTCACTTACTGATCAGCACCTCGTCACCCACTTCCAAAAACGTCTGAGCGCAGAGACCATGTTCAGGGTGACATGGTCGTTTTTTCTCTCCACTCGGTCCTTGACAAGGACAAGAAAAGAGCCACAGTTGTCCTTTTTGAAATAAGAAACCCTAAATGATAGAGATGGATAAGGGGAAGGAAAAAAAGGAAAGAAAGCAGCACACCCTTCGGTCCTCCTGGAGCGGAAGGTGGCAGTGGCTTCCCATCCAGGATGGCTGCTGGCCAGAAACACATGGTTTGGTTCAGAAGTCCCTGGTGTGTTTTGGCAGTCTGAAAGCCAGATGGAACACAACTAGAATATGTTCAGCTCTGAATCTTTAAAATGTATCACAAAATAGTTTCGTAGTTGATGTTTGTTTTCTGTACCAGGAATTGAACCCAGGGGTGCTTGACCACTGAGCCACATCCCCAGCCATTTTTCACATTTTAGTTAGAGACAGGGTCTTGCTAAGATACATAGGACCTTACTAAGTTGCTGAGACTGGCTTTGAACTTGCAATCCTTCTGCCCCAACCTCCCACTTTTTGACAGGCATTCAGATATTGATTGTACGAGGCCTTGTTTTCACAGACATTCAGCCAAATTCTACTTCTTGGCAGGAAACAAATGGAACAGGGAAAACATAGATCTTCCTCATCTCCCCATCTTGAGAATTGTGTGGATTTTCTTTTTTCAGGGGAAGAAATCGCCTAAGGTTTGGTGAGTGGGGGACGAACCCAATAACAGGCATAAGCCATGTCCATTAATTCTGCTAGATTAACAATGTCATCGAGTGCTGGATCCACAATGGTCTTTGAAAAGCCATTGGGTACACCTTGAGCCAGCAGAATTTTCCTGTGCCATCCCAGATGAATGGAATATTCTAGCCCTTGCAATAGTCAGTATGAGAGAGGATTCTAGCAGGTTGTCCGAACCTGGTGAATTATTGTTAACTGGGAGGTACTTTATGAGCATGTTAACAGCCTTATACCTCCTGCAGTTTTCACGTGGCCTGGGCAACAGGGAGTATAGGGAAAGTTAATAATTGCTTAGAATTGTGCAGTGTGGCAGCCACCAGCTCCTGTCTTCACCTTTGCTTTTCCTTTGTGCTGCCAGTTTATATTTAGGCACGCATCAAGCCATTTCTCTCTCATTTGAAGTCACCTATTTATAATAAATACCATTTTCCATAGTTTACTGCACCCTTGCTTATTGTAGCAAAAAATTGGAAATAGACTATGGTCTCCCTTTTGGTAAAAGATTATGTAATAATCATAATATTAAAAATATTTAGTGACTGAGTAATACCTAAGACAAACTAAGGCGGGGGTGGAAAGCAAGTTATAAAACAGAATGGACAGCATGATCCTGTTTGGCAGACAAAAGAAAGAGAAATATATGAAAAATATTGGAAGTAGACCAAAATGTATAATAGTAATTGTCTCAAGTGGTTGAGTTATGTGTGATTTTTATTTTTTCTTGTCGATTTTTAATTTTGTATTTACCTAAGTTTCCACAATGAATATGTACTTTTTTTTTAAAATTATGAAACATCTCAAAACACAAAAGTAGGGAGAACAATCTATGCATCCTTGGCCAATTTGTTTCATATGTGTTCACAACCTCCCTATCTCCTATTGTTTGAAATAAATCTCAAATATCATTCTGAAGTCCTAAGCATTCTTTGCTTTGTTTACTGAGTTTTCTGGCTCTTTCCATTTGCCCAGATTGAAAGCCTTTCCACTTAATCCTGCAAACTGTGTGTAACAGAGGGTGGAGGCCTGGAATCTCTTGCACTTGACTGGGTGCCTCCTAAGGGCTGGAGTTGCCTGGACAGTCCCCCGGGCTCCAAGCGGGGCATGCTCTGCTTCCCCTGACTTTATGCTCTTGGAGATGGAGCCAATAACAGGCTTTATCTCACTGCCACAGGAAGCTCCTGCCTCTGGTTTCCTTCTCACCCTGGTTTCTCCGGGATGAACTGTTGGTTATCAACTTGTGGGACAGGGTTATAGAATGTTTACGTGACTGATTTTAAATCCCACCTGTGTGACCTGCTGCATATTCCTTGAAAATCTGTTCTTTGCAAAAAGGAGGAAATTCCTATTTCTATTTAGGATTCTATTCAGGATAAGGACCCTGTTCTGTGAGTGGTCGTTTGAAGTTGCTTTGTTTTTCCCCAGAAGGTCACGTTGCTGCGAGAGGCAGTTTAACTGCATCCATTACCAGCTGGGTTGGAATGGGAGATGCCACTGCTCTTAATTTCTTGTCTTCACTTTGAAGCCTATGATCGAACCTGTTTGTACTTGTTTAAATACAGAACGATTTCTCCTGATACTAGTCTTATTGCTCTCCCAGGTCTTTCTAGAAGTTTTCTCTAATTTGTTTATTTCTGAATTACACAGGTATAAAAGTGTGGTGGGTGGTTCAGGCTGGAGGTATTCCTGTTCTTCCCAAATAGGAAGTGCCTGTATCCTCAGGAGCTGCTGCCAAAGAGTTTCTGGTTCCAAGTTGCCAGTCCCCACTTGGCTGCTTTCATGGCTTTCAGGTTAAAGAAGTTGCTTGTGCATTTGGGCTTGGCTGGGTGCCTGCTGTTGCATGGGATTCTATGGGCTGCGGTCTCCTGTCAGCCAGAAAATAAGGTCTCTGTGGCCCAGTGCATTTCCTTGTGTGCCTCAGCTTCTACTGCCCTGGCATTTAGCCTCTGTATCCTTTAGACGGACTTTCTGTTTTAATCCTGATTCTCTAATTTTGCATTGAGAGGTAAATTTTTAAAGTTGCTTTGTGTAAATAATAGATTGTTTCTGATGTATATTGAGCCCTTTATTTGCTAGTGAAGGCATTCTAATCTAAAATGGAGACCACAGCCCCAGAGGTGGGACCTCTTCACACTGACAGACTTTCCACAAGAATACAGAATCTGTGGGCTTTGAGAAACAGAAGTGACTGCTACCCTTGCTTGATTGTCACTCATATGCCAGATAATTTTTGTATACCTTTCTTTACTTTTTTTATGGTGCTGGGAATTGGGTGCAGGGTCTCATGCGTGCTAGGTAAGTGCTGTACCATGGAGCTACACCCCCAGCCTCGATCTTGATTTTTTTTTTTTTTTTTTTGGTACCAGAGATTGAACCCAGGGGTACTTAATCACTGAATCACATCTCCAGCCCTTTTTTATTTTGAGACAGGGCCTTGCTAAGTTGCTGAGGCTGGCTTTGAACTCATGATCCTCCTGCCTCAGCCTCCCGAGTTTCTGGGATTACAGATGTATGCCACTGGTCCCTGCTTAATTTTGGTTCTTCTAAGAGTCCTATGGTGTATTGGTGGTGGTGGTTCTCATTTTACAGGTGAGGAAACAGAGTATCACAGGAATTACACTTATTTTTAGTGAGGAGTAGGATCAGGACTTGGACCAGGTCTGGTTAAGTCTAAAGCCCTGGGCCTTTCCATTACCTAGTGACTGGGCCTTCTGGAAGTTTTCTCTAATTTGTTTATTTCTGAATTGCACAGATAGAAGTGTGGTGGGTGGTTCAGACTGGAACTATTCCTATTCTCCCCAAATAGGAAGTGCCTGTATCTTCAGGAGCTGCTGACATTTTATCAATAGCTGCTATTTTATCAATAGTGCAATGCAGAGCCCTGTCATTCTGCCCTGGCATCTCCCTCTTCTGCTGCTCACTGGCTGGCTCTGGGCTCCTCTGGGAAATAGAGGAGGGTAAGGGGGGAGGAGCTCCAGAGTGCCTTCCAGCTGTGCTGGTGAGTGCCACTTTTCACAAGGACCTGGTCACAGCCTAGTGCCCTTTTGCTCAGGCTTTTCTTTTCCTGGTTCAGGTCTGAGCCTCAGACCCTGAAGAAGCTGCTACAGATATCTGGAAGGGGTGGGAAATTTCCTACCCCCACAGTCAGGCACCGCTGTGAGGGGTGTCCTCTTTGCACCCTTCCCTCTGCCAGTTCCAGGAATTGACTTGGTCTCTTTTGACTCGTTGCCTGATTTCTTTTTTTTTTTTCTATTTATTTTTAAATTTGTTCTGATTACTTACACATGACAATGGAGTGCTTTTTGACATACTCTATAAAAATGGAGCATAACTTCTCCTTCCTCTGGCTGTACATGGTGTAGAGTCACAGCAGTAGTGTAATCATACACGGATACAGGGTAATAATGTCCGTCTCATTCCCATCCTTCCCATCTCCACACCCCCTCCCCTCCCCTCACTCCCCACTGCAAAATCCAAAATTTCTCCATTCTTCCCTAGGCCCCCCTCCCATTATGGATCAGCATCTACTTATCAGAGAAAACATTCAGCCTTTGGCTTTCTGGGGTTTCGCCTGATTTATTTTACACTGTAGACTTTGGTCATTTTTCCAAGCATGGATTGAGAAACATAGCAAATTGCCTTCCCTTCCTTGGGGAAGGCACCCCCGCACCCCACCCATCACTCACCAAGCCTGGGCAGGCCCTGGAGGGGCTTCTCCACGCGCTCTGTGTTGTCTCAGCATGTGGGAGCTGCTTCTGCAGCAGGTTTCCGGGGCTCAATCCAGTGCCATCCTGCTTATAATTCCCCGCTGAAGTGTCTTGGGGACACTCCAGTGAAGCGTGGGTTTACCTTAAGGACCCTGGAACAGGTGTGCAGCGCCTGGGCCTCGCCGTGTCTTTGTCTGGTGGTGCCGGCTCCCTTGGGCCTTCCGTGTTCAGACGGTCGTGCTTCACACAGGCTTTGAATCACTGGTTTGCTCTCTGGGGTGACATCTCAAGTCCCTGACACCGTGGCTGACTGTGTTGTGGGCTTCACCCTCCTGCTGACAGCTGCCTGTTGTCCCAAGGTGCACGGGACCTGGCTGAGTTACGTTAGGATTGTCAATAGGGCAAGTGGAGAGTTCCCGTCTCCTCTCACCCTCTGGTGTCATCCAGCCGCACGCCTTCCCTCCCCTCCGCCTTAGGAGCGTACATGCGGTGGCCCCTTCCTTGACCGAAGGGGAAGACTCAGCCCGGGAGAAGCTGTGAGGTCTCTTGATGACTCAGGCTACACCTCCAAACTGGGGAGAATGTCAGTTTTTCATTTCAAGTCAGGGGCTTCTTCCTGCTTGGAATGTGCATTTGGCTAAGAGGCAGGGATCTAGTGTTCAGCTCTCTGGTGCTGCTCCCCCTCCAGCCTCCACCCAGGGTGCTTGGTCCCAGCCACATGACCTGGCGTCACCTACTCTTGACTCCTGCTAGGTCCTTTGCACATGCTGTTCCTATGCTTGAAAGATCCCTCCTGTAGTCCTACTTTCTTTCTTTTCTTATTAGTAGACTTTATTTATTTATTTTGGTACCAGGGATTGAGCCCAGTTGGGCTTAACCACTGAGCCACAACCCCAGACATTTTTTTATATTTTTATTCTGAGACGCTAAGTTGTTACGAGCCTTCCTAAGTTGCTGAGGCTGGCTTTGAACTTGTGATCCTCCTGCCTCAGCCCCCTGAGCCACTAGGATTATAGACGTGCACCACCTTGCCTGGCAGTAGACTTTATCCTTCAGAGCACACGGCCTCTTGCACTATCAACATCCCGTGTCTGTGTGATACATTCATTCCAATCAATGAACCAGCTTTAACACATCATCATCAACCAAAGTCCAGAGTTTGTATTACAGTTCAATCTTGGTGTGGTACATTCGATGGGTTTTTAGCATATGTAAAACCACGTGTATCCACCATTATGGTATCATGTTTTCCCTGCCCTGGAAATTCCCTGTGCTCACATTTTTATCTTTCCTTCTTCCCCCAAACCTGCTTTTCTCTTCATGTTTAACCTAGGCCTACTTATCTTGCAGACATCAGCATAATTGTCTGTCAGGGAAACCTCCCTGATTAATCATCCTCACTAGTCAGGATCCCCCATTGCCAGGTCCTTGGTCACTCCTATCCCAGTTATCATTTTATTTTTACTTGAGCATGACTTGAATGATGTGTGCCTCCTCTTGGAGAAAGTAAAGTCCCTGAAGGCAGGGACAGTGTCTCTTCTCTCAGGACCACGTACCCCCAGCACCAAGCTCACTGCTTTGCACATAACAGGTGCTCA
Source organism: Marmota monax (assembly GCF_021218885.2). Taxonomy (NCBI): domain Eukaryota; kingdom Metazoa; phylum Chordata; class Mammalia; order Rodentia; family Sciuridae; genus Marmota; species Marmota monax. The sequence goes on along the minus strand of NW_026693473.1, from coordinate 5,829,355 downwards.
TTAAACATCTGTGATCCAACAAATGCTTTGTGTATATACGTGCCTTTGTGTTTCTGAAGTTCAGGAGCTCCCAGGTCCTCGTGACCTACACTGTCCACCCTCCCATCATACCATGCTGCCTCTGTGGCTCCACCGTGCTTTATGCATGTCCTTTGAAGTGGAACCTGAAGTACTGTTTCTTGTCCAACACTATGGCCTGGATCATGGAGGAAACGACAGAAAATGAGAAAAAGTCCTTATGCTCAGGGATTTGATTTGAATTTGCAGATTCACTAAAAAGTAAATAAAACAACCTGTTTGTCAATATTATGTTGACCTATATGAAATGACCAGTATTTAACTGTCAGTGATAATTGATATTTGCCTATTAATATTTTGTTCAACAAAGTGGAAAATGCATGCATGACTCAACCTTATGTATGAAGTTGTCTTCGGCTCAGAGTGGACCTTGCCACAAGCCCACATAAAAATGTCCTGCTGCACATTGTTAGGTTTGGGCTTGAGGTAGATGTTTATCCCCTGAGTCACAGGCCAAGATTTCTTTCCCCAAGGAAAGAAATATTACACTTTTGGCTACATTAAGTTTAACCACAGAACAGATTTAAAAAAAAAAAAAAGATATTTCATTGCAAAGTATGTGGAAGCAGGAAAAACAAACTACTGATGAGAACATGTTTATTGTTATAAAGCAATAGAAACAGGCTTGAATGTCAGCATAGTTCTGGAAACCAATCACAGAGAGTCTAACCTTGTTTTTCTTCATGTGCCACTTCGGGATTAAGAATGCTTGGCCCCCAAGCTCAGATCTGCTGTGGAATCTGCCCACTGGCTGGCCAGCTCAACTCCCTTTCTTTCCTCTCTCCTCTCTGAAACCTGTCCCCAGTACTTGCCTGAAAGGTTGATGGAGAGCATGTCTTATTGCTGTGTTTGAAAATGTGTTGAGTACTTACTGGGCATGAGACCCCTGTGAGGTGCTGTGGTGGATGCGCAGTGGCAGTAACCACAGCTCCAGCCTCCATAAACTTCATTCCAGTAGAAAGATGGATGATGAGCAAGATCTGAGATTTAGCAGGGTGCAGGCTCTGTGGAAGGATAGGATCTTAGGACCCTGTGATTGAATCACGGTATTTCTTTCCCTCAGGAGCTCACTCTGGTCTCTCTGTGTCCCTGTGAGGCTCAGATGCTAATGATGTGATTGATTCTCATTGGCTGAGCACTTTTGAGGACCAGGCTCTGTGCAGAAACTCTCCGCCAGCTTATTCTCTTTCTCCTTAAAGGTGGGAGTATCATTCCCTTTTGATGAGGAAGATGAGTAGCTTCTCAAATTTCTTATAGTTAGAAATGGCAGAGCCATAGCTACAGAAAGAAACTGGACCTTCCTGCTGGTGTACTCAGCTTTGACATTAGAGCATCTGCCATCTTTTGAAGTCACACAGGAGCAGAGGAGTGGGAGGCATGAACTTCCAAAGAGAGCTAAGTCCTAGCCCAAGGAACCATCACAGTGACCTGCCTGATCTCATTTGCTGACTGTGGAACGGGGCAGAAACGGCCCTTGGGAATCACCATCTGTGTCCTGCTTCTCTCTTAGCTGTGACTTTCCTGCTTATCATCACAGTTGTAGCGTGACTCACAGTCCTGAGGGTTGCCAGGGTGATCACCAAGGTCAGCATACTGATGAAGCCCGGCCCTTCCAGTGAGCATCTTGTCTTGCCCTTGGCTTCCCTGTCTGTACAACGGGAGCTCTAATGTCTGCCTTTCCCAGTTCTGAGAGCACCTCAGAATCACTGGCTGTGCTCCCTCAGGCTCCCATAGCTCACGGTGAGAGACTGCTGTTCACATGGTGGCTCTTTATCAGCAAAGGGAGAGCGTGTGCCTGGTGACTCATCAGTGACAATGAGGCTGTGGGCTATGTTGACATGTGGCCTGAGGACCCCTTCATTTGGGTCATTGCTAATTTTAGTGGCTTGACTTTGAGATCAGAAAATCTGGTCATTTAAAGCTAATGTTGGTGGGGCTGGGGTGGTGGCTCAGTGGTAGAGCATTTGCCTGGCATGTGTGAGGGACTGGGTTTGATTGTCAGCACCGCATATAAATAATTGAATAAAATAAAGGTCTGTCAACAAATAAGAAAGAAAAAGAAGAGTTCAAGCTGATGTTTGTGTCATCACTGAGACTTGGTTGTGATGGCATCTTTATACTAGGGTGCCCCTGTGTTTGCACAGTTTTATAGAGAGGATTTGTGAGTGTTGTCTGCACAGTGAGCCAGATCAGCGAGCCACCCACGTGCCTGCAGGCACCCACCTATGTTTTCTGACCGCAGAGTGGCCATGGCTTTCTAAGATTCCTAGGCCTCCCTGACTCTCCAAGGAGCATCCTCTAGTGTTCCTCTCTCTCTCGTCATGCTCTGTATGCTTCTTGTGTGCAAATAAATCATTACAGAATGGTTCTGGGGACCCACAGACTTACTGTGAGCCTGGAAAATTCAGTTGCCCAGACATTGGCCATGTGCTCAGGGCCCAGTTAGAGCTCTGCTGGCCACTGTCACAGCCCTGCTTTCTTCTGCGGGCCACACCACATTCAGGACTCCAGGGAGTGTTTAATACAGATGTTGATAGTGAGAGAGCAGAGGTGGGTGAGTGGATGGCGCCCGGCTTGGAACCCTGTCCTTTTGTCACCGCCCCGGTGTACGAGGAGGCCTCCAGGAGCAGAGGAGACCTCTACTCAAGACCTTCCAGGTTCTTGACCACCTCATAGAAGAGGATTTATGGACAAGTCAGATGTGAATAGCAGAGCAAGGAATTTATTATAAAGTGGAACATTCACTTGAGTACAGGAGTACGGATGATTTCAGGGCAAGCTGCCTGTCTGGTTTGGGGTTTTAACATTTAGAGAAGGGCCGTAGCTGGGGCCAAACTAGGGGTGGAAGGGGATGGGGTTGCGCTGGGATATATCCTCATGTTCTGATCATGCTACTTCTTACATTGCCTGTCTCATTAGCATCTTAAATCTCTTCCAAGGTGTACGTTGTACTATTTACCATGAAGCTAGGGTCATTTCTTGGTCACCAAATTCTTTAATTTACATACTCCCTAAAGGAGTGGTTCCTCCAGGTGCCTTATGGTTGTGGAGACAGGCACAAGGACATAGTCCAGGTTGCTCATGATTTATTTACTGGGCATTCCAACACTTCTCTTTTGAGACTCAGTGCTCTCTGTATTCCTGAATTCCTATCTCACTCTGAGGAGACACTGTGAGAAGAAGCTTTTTAACTGACCCTGGCTGTCATGATTTAAGTGGGAATAGACCCTTCTGGCTGGACCAGGGGGTGCAGGAGGGTTGCTACAGGTAAGCAGCTTGGAGTCCAAGGAAGGAAGATTTTCCTGGTAAGGATTGCTCTCAGCAGCAGAGCAAGGCTGTTGGATGTTGTGGTGGGTGTGTGTGTGTGTGGGGGGGGGGGCTCTGTACCCAGGTGGTGGGTGCTGGAGGAAAGACCCCCGCAGCTGATAGAGGTAGGTCTTGAACAGCAGGGATTCCTTCCAGACCTCAGGTGCTATTTATTGCCTCTATTTTCTCCCTGTTAACCTCTCTGCTTTTGTCCTGCAGTAGCCCCTTGATCCTGTCTTCTGCGGTTCTCAGCAGTGCACCCTCTGAACTGCATTTGTATTTGGCCACTGTGACCATGAACTCTACTGTACACACTCACTTTGTTTGTCAAGCACAGCTTGCTTGGAGCTGGCATTTAGAAAATCTTTCCCTGGCTCCTGTGGCTTCCCATGGAGCTTTCTTACCATTGGGGTAGGGGGACTTCTGAAGGGATCCAGGGACAGACTATGGAGGTAGGACAGAGGGAGGGTTTTGGAATCCTGTTCTTGGTCCTTTGAGGGACCTTCCTCTTTTGTCAGACATTGCAGCCACCGAGTATGATTCCTTTCAACTCCAAGAAGCCAAATTGCCCCACAGGCTGGAGCCTCATTTTCTCAAACTACTCTCTAACCATTTGACTCTCCCCTGGGCACCAGGCTTTCTGTGGGGCCAGCTGTTGTAGGTGAACAAGCCAGAAAGTCTGTCTTCACTCTTGGGAGAAGCCAGATTTTATTTACTTTTCAAAAGCTGGGAAAGGCTGGTCTTCATTCTTGGTTACTGTTTCCACTTTTTTTTTTTTTTTTTATGACTGAGAGAGAGGTCAGATTATAAGAAACCAAGGGGTGGAGGGAAATAGAGGCAATCCGTCTGCTAGCTTTAAAGAGGAGATGAGGGTCCAGAGCCTGGTGGAGTAGCCGGGTCAAGGCAAGGGTTATGGCAACTGAGCCTTGAGCATATTTTTAGACACATGATAAGGAATCCCCCAGAGACTGACTGATAGAACATTCTCCAAAGAGGGTGGGATTTGTGGGGCTGTTTCCTCAGGGAGGGAGGAGCCTGCCTTCCTTTGGGACAGTGAGTAGTTTAGGGTGGAGAGCAGGGTCTTAGCAGAAAGATATCCCAGTGGGGTGGGGGTTCCCAACACTGGGAGATACTAGGAACAGGTGTGTGGGGGTCCTCTTTCTTGGTTCTCTGGGTGATGCAAAGGTCCAGGTCACCCTGTGAGTGTGAGGCAGCGGGTTTGAAGGCTGAAACAGACTTGGTGTTGAATCAGATTGAGATTTGACTAGCAAAATCAAAGTTGAGCGAATCTCTGTCTTGGCCAGACACCAGATTTCTTGTTCCTTAGGCCAGCCAGCGCATTTCCGTCCCGCCCACCCTGACATTTTCAACCTCAGTCATCTCAGTGAAATCAGTTTTGTTTAGATGTAGTTTTTACTCAGAAATGTGGAGAAGAGTTTAGCTAAGTAAACAGCTCTTCTTTTTCATTTAAAAGATATATATATATATATATATATATATATATAGAGAGAGAGAGAGAGAGAGAGAGAGAGAGAGAGAGAGAGAATGTATTCAACATAAAAACTTAGGAAATGAGAATAAGCAAAGGAGCTAAACACCACCCCTCTCGCTACAATCCAAGGATGAGATGGTGTGCTTCTGAATTATAGACATGAGTCAGACTTTTCAGCCCAGTGGAAATACTGATGACAAAGAATCTAATTACTGGCTGTTGACTACTACATTCCAGGTGTTGGGCTGGGTGCTCCTGGTGTATCATCTTGTCTAATTCTCTCAACAGCTATATCTTATCAATACTGTTATTAGCTCCTTCTTATAGTTGAAAATTTGGGACTGGCAAAAATTAAGAAACTTGCCTGAGGTCAAAAGACAAGACGAGGCAGCGATAGGGCTGAACCTAGATTTGCCAGTTCCTTGAGCCCCAGCCCACAACTGCTGCCCAGTTAAAGAATATTCATATGCAGTGTTCCCAGAATATTCCCGACCATCAGTATGTGCAGGTACTTTTATTGTATTAAATGATATTTTTTTTAAGAGAGAGAGAGAGAGAATTTTTTAATATTTATTTTTTAGTTTTCAGCGGACACAACATCTTTCTTTGTATGTGGTGCTGAGGATCGAACCCGGGCCGCACACATGGCAGGCGAGCACGCTACCACTTGAGCCACATCCCCAGCCCCTTAAATGATATTTTGAACAAATCAAGACTTCTTTAAAAAAAAAAGTCATTGAAGTACGATTGATCTACACAATGATATATCAAAAGTGTACAGTTTGACAGATTTGACACATACATACACTCTCAAGAAACCACACCACAACCAAGGTAATGAACATATCCTTCACCGCAAAAGTGTAATTGTGCCCCTTTGTCATTTCTCCCTTCCCTTCCACCCCAGGCAACCATGAATTTGGTTTCATTATACATTAGGTTGCATTGGCTAAAATTTTTATATACATAATATATACTCCCTTTTTTTGGCCTGGCTCATTTCAACCCACACATTTATTTTGAGACTCTTTGTGCTCTTGAGTTTATCCATTTGTTCTTTTAGTTTCTGAGTTGCCTAGATATCCAGAAGTTTACTTACCTGCTTTCCCTGTTGATGAACTCATGGGCTGTTTCTAGTTTTTCCTGTTATGAGAGAGCTGTTATAAATGTTTGTGATCATGTCTTAGTATGGAAGTGTGCTTTCATTTCTCTTGGACCAATACCTGAAAGAGGATGACTGGGTCATACGATAGGTGTTTAACCTTTTTCTTTCTTTTCTTTTTTTTTGGGGGGGGGCAGTGCTGGGGATTGAACCCAGGGGTACTCTATCACTGATCAATATCCCCATTTTTATTTATTTACTTATATATTTAGTGTCAGGGATAGAATTCGGGGGCATTCAACCACTGAGCCACATCCCCAGCCCGATTTTATATTTTATTTAAAGACAGGGTCTCACTGAGTTGCTTAGTGCCTCACTGTTGCTGAGGCTGGCTTTGAACTCTCAATCCTCCTGCCTCAGCTTCCCACGCCGCTGGGATCACAGGTGTGCACCACTGCACCTGGCACCATTTTTATTTTGAGACAGGGTCCCACTAAGTTGCTGAGGCTGGCCTCAAACTTGTGACTCTTTCTTCAGCTTCCAGAATTGCTAGGATTCCAGGCGCGTTCCACTGCATCTGGTTAGGTGTTTAACTTTCCAAGAAACTGCCCAACTGTTTTCCAAAATTCATGTGTCATTTTACATTCCTACCAGCAGGGTGGGTTCCAGTTGCTACATCTTCATCACATTTGGTGTCTTCAGCCTTTTTAATTTTAGTGATTTAAATAGGCATGCAGTATGAATCTCATTGTGGTTTTTAATTAATGCAGGGCTTTTAAACTGTTTGCTATGCAGTAATTAGTATTCCCTGTAACAATGGTGTAGATTCACACATCAAGTAGTAAAAGAAGAGATGTAAAAGTTATTACTGGTCCTAAAGTGATAATTATAGATTCCCTTTATAGTTACTTTCATGTGCTAAGTACTTTTTAATACACTATTTCTAAAAACCTAGCACCAGCCTTGCAAGACAAGTTTAGCTTAATTTCACAAATGAGAGTGGGTGGGAGCTGACTCAGGGTCCCCCTTGGAGCAAGGCAGAGAGTTGAACCCAGACTCATCTGTTCTAAGGTTTGTGGAGTCTGACCTCTCTGTCATGTTCCATTTTATAGTTCGGTGATTTCCCTTAAAAAAAAAAAAATCCTCTTTCTCACTATTGTTCCATGCCCTGAACTTACAATACAGAACTTAAATCTTCTAAACAGAGGGCTCTACCAGCCAAGCCTACAGTAGGGAAAGTATTTTCAATGTAAATACCCTTTGCGGTCACCACATGTGAGACCTGCATGCCTGGGCGGCTGAGTGTCCTGATGCATTCCTGCAGCCCGGCCTCTGGACCACGGCTATTAACACCATTCATAGAACAAGAGCCCACTTCAGAGAAAACAGAATTACTATGATTAAGCTGTGCCACTCTGCACTTGTGGAGCTACTTCCATTTCAGATGCCACCTTCCATTCAACAAACATTTATTTTGGATGCAGCAGTCATTAGTTGAAAGCTTGCCGTGTGCCAGGCTCTTGTACGATTGTCTGATTTATTGTGCACACACATGACCTCCTCTCCCCATACGATTGGCTCTAGCTAGGTTAGCTTTGTGGACAAGATGCCTGCCATTTCAGTCTGGCTTTTCTGGCCTTTTCTAGTTCAGTAGGTGGATTACTTCATCTCTCTGAGCAGCAGTTTCCTCATCTATAAGATGACAATCTATGACTTACTTCACCAAGGTTGTAGTGAAGAATAAATGGAATCAGAGCATGCTTGGTCCGTGTCAAGTATTATTATTATTCCTGTTTTACTGACAAGAAAAGCTTTTGAGGTGTTAAATAAGTGGGTCAAAGTAACACAGGTAGTCAGGGGCAGCAGCAAAATTCCAGTGCTCATCATGAGGCATTCCACATTGTTTGGTCCCCTTGCTGCTCCCATGGTGTATGTTCCCAAAAGACCATCAGGATGCTGGCGTGGAAGAAATGGAGACGGAAAAACTTCAGTGACAAAACCAGCAATTAAAGTCCCGTCTTGCAAAAGTAGTGCTTGTTTATTTAAATCAGTTCAGAAAATAATGGAAAAAAGATAAAAGAGATTACGCATAATCAAAAGAGATTACGCATAATCTCAACCCGTACGATACTATGGTGTAGTTTGTTTCTCTCTCTCCCTTTTAAATAGAGAGTTATGCTTCCTTCACAGTGGTTTGTAATCACAATACAATTGTAGTGCTGAGTTTTTGTTTTCACTTTGTTATACATAATTTCTAACAGCTATGCAGGGGATATCTTAATTTTCTTACCTTTTCCTAAAAAAGGATATTCATGAGTTTGCCTTTTTCTTACTATTAATAAAAATATTTTGGGGTGTAATTTCATACAGCTTTTAGTGGATAGATTCTCCTGAAGTTGCATCAGTGAGTCAAAAGACATATCCTTTTTAAGATGAGTGGTGGTGACACACACCTGTAACCCCAGCGACTTGGGAAGCTGAGGCTGCAGGATCCCAAGTTCCAGGCCAGCCTCAACAACATTATTTTTAATCATGTTTCTTCTTTGGTGATGTATCTATACAAATTTTTTGACCACTTTTTAAATATAGTTTGTTTTCTTATTGACTTGGGAGTGTTCTTTATATATTCTGGATACAAACCCCTTATTAGTTTTTAACCTTTTATAAATATTTTCTTTTTTTTACACTTTTTTTAAAATATTCATTTTTTAGTTGGACACAATATCTTTATTTTTTTATTTTTATGTGGTGCTGAGGATTGAACCCAGGGCCTCGCACTTGCTAGGGGAGCACTCTACCAATGAGACACAACCCAGCCCCTTTTATAAATATTTTCTCCCAGTCTGTGCCTTGTCGTTTCATTTTCTTAACTATGTCTTTCAAAGAACAGAAGTTTTTAGTTTTGATGAAGTCTAATTCATCAATTTTTTAATCCCATAGTTCGTCTAGTCCAAGAAATATTTGCCCATACCAAAGTCACAAGGGTTTTAAAGTTTTATAGCTTTAAGTTACATTTAGGTCTATGATCAACTTTGAGTAAATTTTTGTACATGACCTGTGTGGGTTGAATTTCATTGTTTTTTTGTTTTTGTTTTTTGCATATGAATGTCTAATGAGCCCAATATCCTGCCAAATTAAACATGTATGGGTCTGTATCTGATCTCTGTATCCATACATTTTGTTACCGATTTTTGGCCCCAAACTAGGTCCTCTTTCTCTCTTGGGATTGTGGAACCAATAACAGGACTGAGCACAATTGAACAGTGAAGGATGGTTTATTCCTGGTCAAGAACAGGAGAAGTGGGGAATAAACCTGCAAGTCAACTTCTCAGCTCATTGCGGGTTGGGAATTTATGGATGGAAAAGGAAGGAAATGAGGGCAGGGAAGGGCTAATAAAGGGAGGAATATTCGTGTATTTTCTGGGAATAGGTTGGAAATTACCCTGGAATTCAGGCACCACCTCTTTCTGCTCCTTTTCTGGTTCTTTCTGATTGTCTGCCTGGCAATTGTTAACTGTCAGTGGCGTTGGGTGGGGGTCATTTATTAAGAAGATAGATTATAGTGCACTTAGAGGTTGTCTGGTGGTCATAGATCCAAACAGTTTTGTCCACCTCGCTGGCTCTGGAACTTCTGGTCTACAGGCAACCTTCCTCAAAGATGAACAAGATTGGGTGGGTTAGAAATTCAGCTGGGTCACTTAGGCAGTACAAGATTAGGGAGGGTAGCATTTTGTCTGTAGCACACTGTCTTGATTGCTGTAGTTCTGTAATCAGTCTTGACCTTAGATGATACTCCTCCTTTTTTTTTTTGTTCTTTTTCAAAATTGTTTGGCTTGTCTCCATTATTTACAATTCCATGTACATTTTAGAGTTAGCTTGTCATTTTCTCAAAAAGGCTTTCTGGGTTTTTGATCATGACTGTGTATGGATCAGTCCAAACTCAGATAACTGTAAAAGTAAAAAGGACTTTATTTGGGTTCTTAAAAATTGCCATTTGGCCTGGATGTGGTGGTACATGCCTGTCATCCCAGCAGTTTAGGAGGCTGAGGCAGGAGGATTGCAGGTTTGAAGCTAGCCTCAGCAACTTAGTGAAGCTGTAAGCAATCTAGTAAGACCCTCCCTGAAAATAAAAAAATAAAAAGGGCTGGGGATATGGCTCAGTGGTGAGTGTCCTTGAGTTCAATCCCTGGTACCCAAAATTGCCATTTGGGAGACACAGGTTCAGATAGTTCTGAATCAGTGTTCTCTGGAAGCCAGAATAAATGGGAGCTAATATGAGCTCTTGAATGTTGAGAGGAACAGGGGCTACATGAGGTTGGAAGATGAAGAAAAGAATCATGAACAGAATGGAAGTGTTAATAAAACAAGAATTCAATCTCTTGACATGCGTTTTGAGCCTCTGGGCACAATGTAGCTGTCTGGTCATTAGGTCATTCAGGCCAGTCCAGATGCCAGTGAGTCTAAGGGTGGATTCCTAGGCAGCAGGTAGAATCCTGCACAGTGCTGCCCCTTTCTTGGCCTCCCAGGGCCATTCTGAAATGCTCTTTATGTGTCACTTTCAAAGTAATTTTCCTTTTATTTTGCACATGTCAGGTCTGTGAGTCCCTTTGTGGAAAAATGACATCTGAACACTATTAACTCCTCGATCGTGAAACTGATACCTCTGTCCATTTATTTAGGTCTCAATTTTCTGTAAGGTTCTTAATACATTTTGTCAAATTGAAGGTTGATCTTCTACTATCTTACACTGTTTTTAGCACATGATTTGTGGCTAATAAATCAACATTTTCCTGCCAAGCACGCGCGTGCACACACACACACACACACACACACATACACATACACATATTCTCTCTCTCCTTCCTTCCTTCCTTCCTTCCTTCCTTCCTTCCTTCCTTTCTTTCTTTTTTTTTTTTTTAACTAGGGATTGAACTCTGGGGTGCTTTACCACTGAGCTAAGTCTTCAGACCTTTTTATTTTCGATTTTGAGACAGGGTCCTCACTAGTTGCTGAGGCTGCCCTCAAATTTGCAATCCTCCTGCCTCAGCCCCCTGAGTCCCTGGTATTACAGGCATGGGCTGCCCTGCCTGTCCAACAGCTCTCTCAGTTATGCTTTCTCTCCCAAGCCTTTTGCCCCCTCACTTCCATACTCAGTGGCTTGTGATACATTGTTTTATTTCTTTTGAAGTTTGTAACTCTTTATAAATATACACTCAATAAACTATATATATAAGAGTACATTTTGAGAAATATTCCCAAAATGAAAATACCAGGTCAAGCAACAGAACACTGGCAGCAACCCAGAAGCCTCGCTGTGACCCCTGACAGTGCTGCCAAGAAGAGCCATGTCCCAACTTCCACTCCACAAGTAGCTTTGTCAGGGCTTAGCTGCAAGGGACCTACCTCTGGGTCCCACCTCCTTGCTGTGCTTCTTTCTCTTCTGTATTTTGCTAGTCCCTAAAATGCCCACCCCTCTTCTGCCTTCTCCCTCCTTATTTCTTCCTTCAGCTTCCTCAAAATGTCCTCTTCATCAAGTTCTCCTTCCCTAGGAAGTCCTCCTGTCCTCCCCGGCTTCCGTCCACCTTGCATTTGCCTTCGTTGACATGTTCATCGTGGTGTGTTGAGGCTTTCAACTTTCTGAAACCTGGAGCAAGTTTTTCTGTAGACCCAGGATGTTCTGTGGGGCCTGGCATACAGCAGGAGATGAGTGGCTGTATATTGGGTGAATGCTGAGTGCCTAGGAAACCGACTCCCCAAAAGAGGGAGGTCCTTGTTCACAGAGGTCCCCTGGCTTCCAGTCGTCACTGGCTTCTCGTCCAACCCCTTCTCTCCCTTGCGTTCCCTGACATTTGGTGATGTATTTCTCTGTGGCCAAGCTGCTTCTGGAGCAAGACAGTATCATAGCTCATCGAGCTTTTTCCGTATCACTTTTGAGACAAGTGAGAGAGCTTGATGCCCTTGGCTCCTCATCTGCAGTGAAAGAGCAATAGCGTTCCACCTGCTCAGTCTGTGACCAGTCTCTTATTTCAGCGTCACAGGTGCACAGGTAGCTGACTCTGGGCAGTGCTGAAGTCCCGCATCCATTCACCCCGCTGCCAACACATCTTGGGATGCCTTTTCACTTAGTAAGAAGTGGCCATATATACCACTTGTTTGTTGCTCTGTGTCAGAGTCTAGCTTCTTCTGATCATAATGACTGGGAGTGTTTATGTGCCACATTGGGGCCACAGTGACAGATGTGAAAAATAGAGTCCTTCCCTTGCCACACAGATTGCATTTAGCAAGGGTACAGCCCAAAGACTGGGTAAATTCCCAGGCATGATGGTGCATGACTATAATCCCAGCAGTTTGGGAGGCTGAGGCAGGAGGATCACAAGTTTGAGGCCAGCCTTGGCAATGCAACAAGACCCTGTCTCCAAACAAATAAATAAAAATGTGACTAAGTGGTAAAGCATCCCTGGGTTCAATCCTCAGTACCAAAAAAAAAAAAAAAAAAAGATTGGATAAATTCCATTTAGTGAAGCAGGAAGGAGGAAAAGAGCTTATCTGACTGACTTGAGACATGAAATGGTTCTGTTAATAACTGGAATGGTTTACATCTGCCAGAATAGAATAGACAGCAGTTCTTACCAACTCCTCAAACATCAGACCTGTCTCCCCGTCTCTTGTTTATTTGAACTCTGGTCCTGAGTGCCTCATGTCTAACTGGAGGACTGAGATGTTTATTTAACTATTATTTAACTATTATCTCAGACAAACCCAGCCAGAGCATGTGATGGGGTGGCTGGAGTGGATCTGGGGAAGGAATAATAGGTGAGGTGAAAGAGGGGCAGATAGGAAGGAGATGTCATTGGAAGGAGCAGGACGAATGTGATGACCTGGGGGGGGGGGGGGAGGCACACGAGCTTGTGTGGGCAAAGGCCTAGAGATTTGTCTGTGCATCTAGGTTTCCTGGGCCCAGGCTGTAGGTCTGTTAAGCCTCTGCAGAACCTATTGCCAGAGGCTTAAAGAGTGGGCCATAGAGGAGCATGGCCGGGGCATGCCTGCGATTAGACTACAAGCCCTGGACATGGGCCAGTGTCCCACGGATGCACCAGGGAAGGCTTGGGCAGGAGGACTCTTGACCTTCCACTTTCTGTCCTGCAGGAGAAAATCGGCTGGCGAAAGGATGCCCTTCACTTGCTGGTGTTCACAACGGACGACGTGCCCCACATCGCGCTGGATGGAAAACTGGGGGGCCTGGTGCAGCCACATGATGGCCAGTGTCATCTGAACGAGGCCAACGAGTACACTGCATCCAACCAGATGGTGAGGGGCAGCCAGGCTCCGAGGGGGACCCCTCCCTCGCAGTGTTCACCCCACCTCTGATCCTTTCTCTGGCCCTCAGTCCTCACTGGCCTTTGGTCGGTTCTTGGTCTCATCCTTTTTTCTCTCTTCTCCAAGTGGGTTTCTGGAACTCCTCATTAACTTGGGACATTTCCCAGGGATTTCTGTAGCAGGTTCATCTTTCTGCCATTATGTATCCAAGTGGAGAGATTTTTGGTAGAGGAAGAAGGTAACCGGGGGAGTCGGGAGAGACCATGGGCAGAGGGGATCTTAAAGGAATGTGAGGAATGGTTTCCTACAGAGCTCACAACTGGGATGGAAGTCACAGGGAGGATTCCTGGCTTCTAGAAATGGCTCTCTGAGACAATGAGTTCCCTGTCAGTGTCAGAGGGGCAGCAGGTGGACTGCTGGACCAGGAGCCTTGGGGATCCTCCACTCCCAATAGCCTATGACAAATAGCCACTTAATTTAAAAGAATTTATACAGAACTTCAAACACATATAGTAATAGACAAGCACGGCGAACCCCTGCATACCCATTACCCAGCCCCAACAACTCTCGAGCTCTTGCCACACATACAATATGGTCTTTTCCAGAAATCTGTACCTTCTTCTTTCCCAAATCCATTCTGGTGTCTGGCCGGGAAGGAGCTGTTCCCAATTTTCTTTGTGAGACAAGCCCATTTTTCTCCAGTTTCAAGAAGTGATCATGTCGAGGCCTTCCAAATTATCCAGAAGTGGTGGAATATGGAGAAAAGACTCGAGACTGTAGGACCTCAGCTGATGGCAACCTCTGTGCCCCTCAGCAGACCTTAAAATCCTTAAGGACCCTTTTAACTGCTTCTCAGCCTCCTCCTGCCTCCTGGCTCTGCATCCCACCCCATGGCCAGCTTTTAGCCCAGTGGTCAGCAGCCTCCTCCTCCTGTTCGGAGCTATGAGCGGAGGCTGTGGTTGGGCACAAGAAATGGAAAATAGGGCAAGGGAAGGTCTTAGGGCAGAAAGGGAAGCACAGAGTGCTGAAGGCAGATGGTAGGACACAGTGGTTGTTCTCCTTGGGGCCTCAGAATCTTGCTGGAGGATGGAGACACAGCAGCCTGGAGAAGCCCCAGTCCTCATTTAACCACTCTGGGGTGTCTGGCAAGTACCTCAGGGTCCTTTGGGCACCTCTGCAAAGTCCCTCAGTCAGGAGCTGCTACTGGGGATTGAGGGTTCTGAGGGGCCACCTGAGGGAAACCTTTCCTTTTCATGGTAAATGTGGAGCAGCTGAATGTGTGTTGGAGCAGGTGCTGGGCTCTCAGCTCATCCCAAGTGTCACAGCCTTGATTTTCCCTGGCCCTAGGACTATCCGTCCCTTGCCTTGCTTGGAGAGAAGCTGGCAGAGAACAACATCAACCTCATTTTTGCAGTGACGAAAAACCACTATATGCTCTACAAGGTATGCCTTGGGGTGGGGATGGAGGGTGGCCTGGTTCTGGGGCTTCACTGACTCTAAGGGAGGTTAGAACGGGAGTGGGAGAGTGGTAAGGCCTGTTCCCAGCCCTGCTCCGTGTGGCGAGAGACAAAGGAGGAGTGCAGTGTAGCTCTGACTTGATCCAGTGAAAAAATCTTATATTGAGGAAAACTCAAGCATTCGCACAGCCATGAATATCTTTACAAGGAATTTAAACTTATGGTATTCAGTTTGATTCTGAGAGAATCCTTGAAAATGGTGTGAATCCCCACTTTTCTGTTGATGAAATGGAAACGTGGAGGGGCATACTCTATAGGGAAGGGAAATAAGTGCAGATGTGCACTTAAATATTCAAGTAAGCAGCCTGCATCACTACTTCAGCATTCTTTATGCCTCACTAGCAGAGAGTGGTGATCAGGGGGTCATCTGGGATAGGAGCTCCCCAAGAGAACAGCCAATGTCCTGATGGCACGGAGCCATCTGTAGGGTCCTTTCCATCTAATGAGACTGTTCCCAGGTTGGTTGTCCTGTCATGCATCGTCATCAGCTCCCCTGTGAGCACTCTTTCCTGCCACAATGGGCAGGTCACACATTGAACTCGAAACCCGAGATACACAACTTCTGTGAGCTGAAGGTGAAGCCCACCCTCACCTCTGATGTCCTTTTTGCTGAGAGGTTAGGAAACTTCACCAGGAATCCCCTAAATATTCACAAAGAATCCTGTCTGATCCTGTCTTTCTATGACTCTTGTGAAGACTATCCCTGGTGAAAAGCCACAGGTGTCTTTTGGAATTCTTGAGCTTCTTTTTGTGTGAGTCTGTTCTAGACAATGAAAACAGGGAGGAGAATCTGTTGCTGCTGTTTTGTTTGTTTGGAAAATGGCAGGCTGATGCGTTTTACAAAGTACATTTTTAGAGGGATTAATGGGTATGTACTGTCGTGGGCTTCCAGATGTTTTATGAGAAGAGAAAAGAAATCCTACTCAGCTTTAGCCATCCTTTCCCAGAACCAAGTCCCCTGGCTCAGGGAAGTGCCTCATAAGGGACTCTGCAGAGTGCCATAAATGTGGACTTTCTGTTTTTGGAAAGTGGATTTGTCAGATTGCCATCATCAGTAACTTTTTGATATGGAACATGATTGAAGCCAGGGAGGATGTTACATGCAATAAAAACTAAAAAAAAAAAAAAAAATAAGGGATTTGCAGGCTGAGGGCAGTGGCTGCTCCATCCCTGTTACAAGAGCCGTGTTTAGGAGTTAGTACTGAGGGAAGAGGGCAGCCAGTCCTTCAGGGCCGCCTGCTTTGTCCCAAGACCACACTCAGAGGTATCTAGAGGTCCTTGGGAGGGCACCCTATTGGTCCTCAGCTCCCTATTGAGGAAAGAAAGTGTACTTGAGACCCTTGGGAAACTTGCCCTTTGCACTCCTGGGGACAGACAGTATATCCTGGAAGTCGAACATGGGATCACCTGTGTAGACCAGAGGAGTGAGGGCAAGAAAAACATGTCCTCCTCAGAGGATGGACAGAGGCTGTCCCTAACAGGCCAGAGGGGCAAGGTCTCTGAGACTTTGTGCTTTAGGGCAGGTTTGTCAGCCTTTTTCCGCAGGCTCTGGGATTCCTCAGCCATTGCAGCAAGTCGGTCCTTGCACCAGTTCTTCTCACCTTCCCTTTTGGCAGCTTCTCCCATGTGTGGTGCAGGAGGGTGGCCCAAGAGTGCCAGGCCCTTAGTGTTCTAGTCAGTAGAGGAGTGTTCACTCTGATGGAACGGAAGGCAAAATGGACTTACTTCCTTCTTTCTTTTTCAAGAATTTTACAGCCCTGATACCTGGGACCACAGTGGAGATTTTACACGGAGATTCCAAGAACATCATCCAGCTGATTATCAATGCATACAATGTAAGTCTCTGCCTTGGCCCCTATCACCTCCTCCATCCTGCTCACTCCTACTGAGTGCCTGGGGACTGATGTGGGTTCAGGGGGGCAGTGCGTCGTGCTCGTGGACTCAGCTCTGCTCTGACCCTACTTCCCTCCGCAGTCTCCACCCTCTCATCCTTGGCTGGTCCCAGTGAGCCAGCAAGTGGCTCAGTGAGACTCAGGCCCACAGCCTGGGGTCACCTCCAGTTCTGATACCTCTTGTGGGTGTGTGCTGGTGCTCTCCACCCATCCAGTTGCCCAGATGGTTCTGAACAGCATTTATTCCCTGGGTGAGGCCAGCAGGGCATCCGCTAGCCACAGCTGCAGGCTGTGAGAAGTGAGAGGCATGTGCTCCAACCTTTGCCTCACAGCAAGCAGGTCAATTGGAATTCCTTATCCTCGTAGGACTCAGTGGAGAACTGCAGACTAACAGGGACAAAGGGGACACAAGAAAAAAATCAATGTCATTTTGCCCACACACTGAAGACTTGATTGCAATTGAGCCCTTTCGGAGGGATTCTGAGTGGCACATGAGATTCTGTGCTGTTGTAACTCGTCTTGGGCTCATGGCTCTAGTGTGAGTGCAGGAGCTCGTGGACATGATTTAGGAGTCACTTCCATATCTCAAGCCAATCATTCAAGGAATCACTTCCCAAATCTTTCTTCTTTCCACCATCCTTTCCCTCAGTTCATGACATCCAAGAAACACTTGTCTCAGACCCATCTTCCCTGAGGAAATGGTGAGCACAATTTTTTGAACTGGGAAGTATGTTCCCTTGGCCATTCCCTCCCCGCTAGGCTCAATATGGTTGCAGCATCCAGTACCCGCCATGCCCTCAGGGGTGGGGTAATTTCTAGATTAGACTTCAGAATCATCAGCCTGTTGAAATAAAGTATCATGAAGTAACACTATTAGTCCCAAATTTACATAAAATAGACTTGTGGGCTAACCTGGGAACCTCTCAGTAAGGCATTACATATCTGTGATAAGAATCATCTTGCTTTCCCTGCAGTGACTGATTTATAAATGAGTAATTTGGAACCCTGCCTTTCCCAGTGTTGACTTTGTCCACCTACAGATGTGGCCCTATTTTGAGTTACAAAGTGCTGCTCAGCTAAACCAGGAGTCACTGAGGGACCTTAGAGTCAGGGTGTAGCCAGCCCAGCACCTTGTCTCTCTGAGACCCAGTACCTAATGACAGCAGATTGGGCAGTGTGAGGACTTCTGGCTAGTTTGCCCTCCCTTCCTCCTGGCCATGTCAGCCCATCTCCTGTGATACTTCGGGCTCCTCTTCCTCCCTTACTAAGTTCCCCACATACTAACATCCTCTGACATTTAAATCCTCACAAGATCCAGTGGCCACCTCGGAGCCCAGAGCCCAGTGAGACAGTGTTTCCAAATTGACTTATACTTTAGTGGTTTTCAGATTATACAGTGAGTAATCTGGTTTGCATTTCAGAAAGAGGGAGAACAATTTTGCTTGGTTACGTGGGCACAGCAGATCTGCTGAAACACCACATACTGAGAGGGCTTTGAGAAGGGAGTGTGAGGGAAGGCCCAGGCCTGGCAAGGTCACCTCTTTCCTGGGATCTCTCCTCACTGGAAGCTTCTCAGGTCTCAAGCGCTGGACACTGAACTAAAGGAATCATGATCAAAGGAGCAGCCTCATCTGCGCTCTGTGGGGTACTGAGAAGACTGCTCCTGGGCTTCTGGGGAGAAGCTCCTTCCCGGCATTTCTATCCTCAGCTCAAGTTCAGACCCAACAGCAGCCGACAGACCTCCTGGGCTCCCTCAGAGCATTTCCTGGTGAGGGCCCAGGCCCTCTGCCCCTGTGGCTTTGATAAAGAGAGCATGATGACACATAGTTCCATAGAACTGGCTGGGTGGAGTTTGCCAGAAACAGGGAAAGCTCGGTGCATCAGCATTTTCCTGTGGCTGAGGGGATCTGGATGTCCATGCATGTGTGGAGATTACACACAAGCATGGACATACTGGATCATATATCCTTTATTATAGCTTTTATTAACATACCTGTAAACATAAGTTAGGTTTTTCCCTGCATTCTTTAAGCCCATCCTAATACATTAATTGAACTTGAGGAAGACATCATGGAAACCCTAATTTATTTCTTTGATTTTATTTTATATTGGTGCAATCTAATTATATATAATAGTGGGATTCCTTGTGCCATATTCACACATGCACATTACATAATTTGATCAATCTCATTCCCCAGTAGCTTCCTTTTCCCTTCCTTCCTCCTCCCTATTCAGGAGTCCATTTGTTCTGTTCTACTAATCTCCCTTTTATTTTTATTATTATTATTAAACTAGTGCATTATAATTACATATATATGCAGGATTCATTGTGGTATATTCATACATGAACCTAGCATAATTTGGATAAGAACCCAGATTTATAGCCAGTGGGTCAGAGATTAAGTCACAACCTACCACTTACAACTGACATTCGAAGTGTGTGGGGGTCCTTATAGAATTGAGCTCCCCACCTGTGGCATCTGACACTTGTCTCCAGGTAGACAGTGTCAGAACTGAATTGATTTGAATTACAGGCCACACGGCTGGATGGAGGATTGCCTGGTGTGTGGGTCGGGGGTGGAGGGATTCCCACCCCTCTGGTGCCAGCCGCGTCGTGTTGGATCGTGTGGAGACTCGAGAGTAGGAATGGAGCTTTGTTTTTCCTTCAGGTACCATCCTCTTGCTGCTGTCGGGTGGCAGTGGGGAGGCCCAGGTTGGGCTCCAGGCTCCTGGCACTTGCCCTGGATGCGAGTCTGCCCTGGCTGTCGTGTGTGGGGTGCACTTTGGCCAGCAGGAGAGGCTCTCCACAGCCCTTCGCCTGCTGCTCTCTGGCCAGGGTCTGGTCACAGCTCTGCTTTACTATTGCATTTCCGGTGTTACCTTCCCATTGGAGCAATTTGTGGTGGATTTCGTGTGAGTCAACACAACACAAGACTAAGCGGGGGTGTTGACTCTTCCCTCCCCTGGAGGGCTGGCCAGTGCTCTGTGGGCCACTCTGAGGTTTGGGTTGGAGCATATGTAGCGGATGAGATGGCCGTGGTATTTGGCCTGCTGAGGAGGGAGCCGAGCGCAAAGGGAAGGTGTAAGGCGGTGTCTTGTGGAAGCAGCCTGTTGCATGCAGCTTTTGTAATGTGCATCTGTCAGCTCGTGGGTTTATACATTTTTTTCTTGCTGTCCCCAATTCTTCAGTGTGAGAAATCACCATGTCCTCCTGAGGGAGTTTGGCAGCCTGGAACTTGGCCTGGAGCAGGTCCCGGTGAGAGGTTCTCTCTCAGCGCTCAGCCACAGGCCCCGGGTCCGTACTCACAGATGCCAGCAGCATGCCCCACTGATAAGGGGGTGGGGGGTGGTAGGACTCAGACAGAAATCATGGGCCTCTTTAAAGTGGGAGAGGACAGAATGAGCTAGAAACCACTTGGGCTGCATGTGGAGTGACATCAGCCGTGGCGTGTTTTCCCCTATCCGGGCACATGTTTCTCTTTTGGTTGTTGCCATAAAGTCTGCTCCACCCACTGCACAGCTGGCCTGACTTAAAGCAATTACAGATGTGACCTAACCTGACCGGGTACGTTACAGAATAGGCTTTAAACTTCTGACATTCTTGACATTGTCTCCTTTTCCTAGGAAGGGGAATAGGAATCATGTCCAGAGGGAAGTCTGGTAGGAATTATATTGAGTTCCAGTGAGCCACATATAAAGGCCTTACTGCGTAAGAACTTCCTGCAGCTTTGATTCTCTATTATGTCTTGCCCTTCCTTCCTTCATCCACAGATGTACCCTAATGGCCTGATGGGTGGCAGGCGTCATGCTACATCATGGCAATGTAGCAGTGAACCGAACACAGCCCTGCTCTCCAGAAACTCACCCATTTGGGGGAGACCAACCCATACCTCCAATCAGGGTACTCACTTCCCAAAGTCAGAGAAGCAGTTCCACAGAGAAAAGTGTGTCTCTGGTGAGAGGGTTTGGGTACGTACCAGGGGGATGGAGAGAGTCTGCTGCTGGTCCTGCATGCCTCCAGCAGCTAAGCCTGGGCCTTGGTTTTTGCTACTTTCAATGAGAGGTTTGAACTCAATCATCTCCATGGTTTCTGCTACCTCTAACATCCCAGGAGTTTCTGACTCCCCAGCACTGTGGGGAGCAGGAATTCAGGTCAGAGCACAAGCTCAGGGTCTTGTGGCCTAAGTAGAGGATAGGACTGGATCTCCATCCTGTTGCAGTTACTGAACCACAGAGTAGGAGTCCCCATCACTGGTGTTCTTTCTCCTCTTGCCAAGTCCTCCATTAACAGATCAGCGGCAGCTTTGGCAGATCTCGGTGGGGAAATGCCAGTGCTTCCTTCCAACGTTTTGCTGCTGCTGGACCACAGGGCCCTCATATTTCAAGTGACTGTTTTCAATTTTTGGTGTAGCTCTGGTCTACCTAACTCTTTTATGGTATGCTGTTTTATCTCATCCTCGTACTTATTAACAATTATAAATAAATTTTTAAAATTTAATTTGTCTTTAAAAATAAGTTTAATTTTCATCTGCTTGGCCTAAGTTATTTAGCCCTATTAAAACATTCATTCTTTCGTCCATCCCATTATTCAAAAAGCGCTTGTGCTGAGTCTCAGAGAGGTATGCGTCATGGCCCTCGGAACTCACATACAGTTGGAAGACAGATCTGCAAAGAGCTGCTCAGCTAGAGAATGCCATGTTGAGTATTGCCTTTGTGACCCTTGACCAGCTAAAGCTGGCACTTACAAGAGGAAGTAGATTTAAGAAGAATCATATTTTTAGAGTGTAGAAGCACTTAAACAATTGGCTGCAAAGAGAGAGACTTTTTTTTTTTTTTTTTGCAGAGTATTTTCAACAAGCTGTTAATTTGTTTGGAAAACTGAATATTTCACTTATTCAAGTTTAACACTATATGCTCAGCAAAAAAAGAAAGAGAAAAGAAAACCTACAAGAGGCAATTCTGCCTGCTGTTCTGTTCGACAGCTGTTCTCCCCGGGGATGCACCTGAGAAGGAGGGCCGTGGGAGCCTGGTCTGGGTTCCATGTGTCTCTCAGAGTATGATGTCTTGCTTCTGCTCAGAGTGCTTAGTGTTAGGATGGTTGTTTTCTTAATGTTTGATAAAATATGACTCTTATATACAAGCCAATTACTCCATTGACCCCTGGTCTCCAGAGTAACATCTTCCTTAGAGATTTTCAAAGGCAGTTTTTCAAAACCAACAGACATATAGAAAATCACATGAACTTTTCACCAACTGAGTATCCAGCACCTGGGTCAAAAACACAGGAAAATTCCAACACCAGGAAGTCCCTCTCTGTCTGCCAAGGGTAACCATAAGTTTTACCTGTTTCTGATCAGCAAATTGTACACTGTTTTACAACAGGGACAAAGACATACGCTGAGAAACGTATCCTTAGGTAACTTCTTCATTGTGCAAAAGTCATCATAGAGTGTACTTACATAAGGCAGATGATGGAGCCTACTGCATACCGAGGCTGTGTGATACAGCCTCTTGCTGTAGGCTACAGTCCTGAACAGCCTATTATTGTACTGAATACTGTAGACAGTTGTAAAACAATGAAGTACTTGTGTATGTAAACATATCTAAGCATAGAAAAAGTATGGTAAAAATACTGTGTATTAAGAATTTTTCAGGGCTGGGGATGTGGCTCAAGCGGTAGCGCGCTCACCTGGCATGCGTGCAGCCTGGGTTCGATCCTCAGCACCACATACAAACAAAGATGTTGTGTCCGCCAAAAACTAAAAAAATAATAAATATTAAAATTCTCTCTCTCTTAAAAAAAAAGAATTTTTCAGCTCTTATAATCTTATGGGACCACATTAGTATATGTGGTCTGTTGTGAACCAAAATGTCTTTATGACTGTAAATAGAGCCATATAACATGTAAGCCTTTGTGTCTTGGCTTCTTTCAGGCAGTGTTACATTCATGAGATTTGTCACTGTCCTTGCATGTAGTTGTATTTGGTTCATTATCATTATTGTAAGGCCTCCTACCATGTGAAAACACCGCAGGTTTTAAAATCCATTCTACTATTCTAGGCTTTTGCGTAGTTTCCAGGTTTTAGCTATTATAAACTGTATTGCTATAAACATTTCTGCCTAGGTCTGTTAGTGACGTAAACCCTTCTGTTGGGGATAATCCTCTGGTGAATGCTAGGTCTGAGGACGGCCTGACCTTTAGGAGATATTGCCTAATGGTTTCTAAAGGGCTGTCCCAACTAACACTCCAACCAGATGAACGAGAGCCCCCGATGCTCCACGTGCTTTCCGATACCTGATGTGTTCAGTCTTTTATTTTTTCTGTTCCAGTAAATCATTTTGACTTGCTTTTTGTTTCCTGCACCATCTTAACCTACACAGAAGATGGGTCTCTCATAATGTAGTTTCAGACTCATGAACAAGGAACCTCATCTGATGTGGGGGCAAGCTTGAGTGTGAAGGATGATAGGGTGGGTCCTGGAGAAAGTGCCTGCCGAACTGGTTTTGCAGGATGATAAGGTGCTGGATGGAGTGCGGAATGATCAAAGGATTGTTATCTTGGTCCTGAAAAGGCCCAAATCCTAGAGAGCACATGCCAGAATTTTTAGAAACTGTACCTGTGAAGCTGGGGTGGGGGATGAGAGGTGGCTCTGGAGAGGGAAGCAGGAGACCAAATATAACCTCTTGAAGCAGATACTAATATAATTTGGCTGGTAGATCATTATTAATGTGTCCAAGCTCATTGAGGGAGACCTCAAGTCAGCTCCACCAAGATGTTGTATGGGGGTAGAGAGGAGAAAGGGGGAGGGCAGGGAACCAAGCCTGCTGGCTCTTTCCTTGGCTAAGCCTCCTGGGTTAGAGGAAGCCATGTGGCATCCAAAAACCAGCGCCAACGTCACCTCAGCTGTGGCCTTTACTAAGTGGTTTGGGCTTTGCTGTCTCCCTCTGTTCAGAGTATCCGGTCTAAGGTGGAGCTGTCGGTCTGGGATCAGCCTGAGGATCTCAGTCTCTTCTTCACTGCCACCTGCCAAGATGGCGTATCCTACCCAGGTCAGAGGAAGTGTGAAGATCTGAAGATTGGGGACACGGTAAGTGTTCACCTCTGGTTTCTGAGCTCTTGTTAGCCTTGGCCATTAGTCTTTGGATTCTAATGACTTGTACTTACTGTTGTCCTCTGGGAGTTTGTGTTCTGTCTTCCAACTGAGGATCCTGGGGCGTTTCTTAAGCCTGCTCTGCATTTCACGCTCGGAGTCCCAGGCAGGCTGGTTAAGGAGCCCTGCTTAGTAGACCACCCTCAGTGTACTGCCACCTCAGCCTTCCTCAAGACGACACTGTGCCCCTGGAGTTTGAAACCTTTATCCTCTGAGCACGACAGGGATGCAATCCAGTGGACTGGACCCTGAGAGACCCAGCCTCCATTCTTGCTCTTCTGCAGCTTACTCTGTGCCTTGGATACATAATCTGCTCCATGCTTTTTCTTTCTGTAAAACTTGAAGAAAGCCACCCACGTGTTCTGATTTGATGAGATGAATGGCTGGCTCTACAGTACTAGAGGGAACAGGTGGCTTGCCAAATAATCGATGTAAGTGATGTATGTAATGATGGACGGCTGTATGCCACACCAAGGACTTGAGAGTGGGAGCCGGGAAGGGCTTTTATGGGTGCTAAGAACACGTGCCAATGTTGGTGCTGAGGTGGCAGAGTGGTGATGGAGGGCTGCCCACCAGAGGTCCGTGCTTCTGGGGGAAGAACAGGAGATCCGTTCCTGACTTGCTCTGTTGCTCAGAATGTCGGAAGGAAGTGAAGGAAAGCTCTCTTCCGTACTTCAGAGAATCTAGTTAGAAAAAATATATGGACTTTTTAAAAATAGATGACTCTGTCCTCTGGGCAAAATAGGTGACTCTGTCTTCAGGGCACATGTAAGCACTAATCATGGCCAATGCGTGGGTGAGCTGACTTCTCCCCTGACTCAAGGAGACGTGAGTGTGGTCGCAAGGCTGCTCACGCCTCGGCAGTGGTGTTCTGGGGTCTTCTCACTTTCCACCAAAGATCTTTCCCCGCCACCTCTCACATTGCCCTTTTCCTATTCACAACACGCAGGCCAGCCTCTCACCCCTTCCAAATCTCACAACAGAGCCGCACCCCAACAAAGAGACACTTGGAATATGACATGGAAATTGAGAGAGTCAAGATCTCTAATGACTGGGGAACAAATCCTTTTCTTTCTTTACTTTAGTAATGGAAACAAATCATCGTGTAAGACAGGTTATTTATAAGTGTCTTTGGCTTTTTAACAAACTTGAAAGAAGGCCTAATCAAGTTGTCAGATAAGTCATTACAAATGATGGCATTTCACTCAGAGGAAATTCATAGGGAAAAACAGAAGAAAAAAGGAAGAAGAGGAAGGCATTTGTAGAACAAGAAGCCATGACCGTAACAAAAACTCTTCCCGTCTCCATCTTCCTATTTATGCACATAAGTTTTTTGTGTTTATATCTGTATAAAAATAGAAATATAATTGATTGTGATTCCTGCCTTCTTTAGCAATAAATAATGTTATTTTACATACCTATCAACTCTTTGGGGGAAAGATCTGATCTCATTAAAGAGACACTTCCATTAAAATTTTACTTGTTATTTTTAATAATTGTCAAGAGTTATAATGTACTAGAGTTATAATGTATAGAGTTATAATGCTGTTTTGATCAATTATAATGATTACTTGACCAAAATGAATTAAAAAAACACTAAAGCCTTAAAGTTGTAGGGTTTAAAGAGATGATTATGTGGCCTACAGTAGTGCATACCTGTAATCTCAGCTACTTGGGAGGCTGAGACAGGAGGATCACAAGTTTGAGGCCAGCCTCAGCAAAGTAGCTAAACCCTGTCTCAAAATAAAAAATGGCTGGGAATGTAGCTCAGTGGTAGAGCATTTGCCTCACATGCACAAGGCCCTGGGTGCAATCCCCAGCACCGCACACACATATACAAAAATCCAGTTCAGAAAGTGGAAAATGGCAGAAATAACCAGAAAAAAACAACATATGACTGCAGATCTGGGTATGGAATGTTTGGTCAGCAAAGTGGAAAATATGATACGTGGAACACACTGGAACCAGCCCTTTACTTGGAGAAATAGTTACAACAGGAGAGAGGCCTGGGATCTATAAGCAAGGACATGCTACATGGGACCCTATGTTTCTAATGGCATCCTATGAGTAGGACAAATATAATGTGGGTGATGACAGCACAGACTGGTCTGTTGCTGAGTGAAGTAACATGTTTTCTATGAGGACTTGACAGAAGTTCCAGATGTCTCTTGTCTGTTGTGCCAACTATTGGCTTGGGTTGAACTCATGGAAGACTTGCCTATCAAATGTGGGAAGGTCACAGAGATGGAGAAAACAGCTTATCTCATAAAGTGGGGAAAAAAAGATTTCACACATTCTCCCCCACCCCCACCCCCAAACCTGAGCTGGAGTGAAATCCTCAAGCTTAATATATTTAGTTCACATTTAGGCTAAAGGGAACATGGTTTGATAGTAATTTTAAAAGGTCTAGCAGGTTGTAGTGGCTCAAAGCTTTAATGTGTATAACTAGTGTTGGTTTAAAAAAAAATAGGCGGAGGTTGGGGGGATGCCAATTGGGATTGCATTATTTTTGAAAGCCCAGAGAAATGGTGCCACCTTTCTTTGCTTGGGTCAGACTGCATGTGGAAATCAATGGCCAAGTGTTTTTAAAAAGAAAAGTGATAATCAAAACTCTCATGAGTTGACTAGAAACCAGGGAAGTCAAAGGAATTGGTGTGTGTTGATAATGACTATGAAGTCATTAAAGCAGCCAACTTATGCTGCTTTAAGCAAAAATGGGGAAATCATAAGATTTGGGGGGTCCCCATGGAAGCCAAAAGGGAAATACATTAAGTCCCAAGAAGGACCAGAGACAAACTAGACAATGAATAGTTCTGTGTTCACCACCGATTCCCCTCTGAGGAAGACATTGGATAACATTGTTATCCACGTTGACAGATGAGGAAACCAAGGCATACAGAGTTTAAGTGATCACCAGGGTTTTCTGGTTCTGTAGCCAGCACCCTACACTACCTTTACTGAGCCTTTTGACTTTTTTATTATTATTATTTTTATTTTATTTATTTATTTTTATGTGGTGCTGAGGTTCAAACTCAGTGCCTCCCACATGGTAGGCAAGTGCCTAGCCCCTTTATTGAGCCTTTTAAACAAACAGGTAAGAACCTGTTTCAAATGATGTGCATCAGAATGAAATATGATAATGGATGGGAGTCTTCAAGGAGAGAGTGATTTCCTGAGCGCCTCTGTGCCCCTCATCACAGTCAGTTCCCACAGCCATCCATCATGGGCGGGGAACAAAGTACACACTCATTGCTGATGGGCAGCCTGAGATTTGGGGGTGGGAGTGGCTTGCCCAAGCTCACCCAGCTAAGAAGTGCTGGACCCATGGCCCAAACCAACATCTTTCCTCTCCAGGCCACATCCTGTTACTAACCATAGTCTCTCTCCTGCCAAGGGAGTGTTATCAGCCTCCCTATAATGGGAACTGGCAGGCGCCCAGTAGCAGGGGGGGCTTTGCCGCTGCCTTCCCTGCTTCTTACAGCAGCTTGCAAGGTAGCTTTTACTGCTCCACTTCAGTGTGCAAGAATCAGGCTTGAAGAGGGGCCTGGAAAACTGGCCAGAAGTCCCACTGCCAGTGAGCTGCAGACACCTGGACTCAAATCAGAAACTGACCCCAGTGCAGCGCCACAGCCCAGGCCTTTCCCCCAGGCCTCATGCACTTTGCAAGTAAAAGCTTCCAAGAGGCCACTTAGGATGGATACTGTAGTGGACAGCTTTTGATTTTTGCTGGGATACTTCAGAAAAATAGGCACTGACCAGAAATCAGAAAAAGATTTTAAATTGCAGTTTTTTACAACAGTGAAAAAAACCTCTGGGGATTGGGGTGATTTTGAGAACACTTGAAACAATAATAAAGAAGCAGGGTGCCCCTTCCCACACTGGCACCTTTGGCATTCTGCCTTTGGGATCCAATAGCCGTGGCCCTATGGAAACAGCAGCAGCCCTGAGGCGAGCCTCCCTGCTGGGTCTTTGTGTCTTCTCACTGTCCCAGTGTTGTAGTGCTGTCCAAGGGCCACGGTCACATGGCCCCTGGCTCTGCTGCAAGGGCTGTAGGGTTTTGTTTTCTGTAGATGAAGACAGGCTGGCACAGAGCAGCAGCCACTCTGCTCGTCTGAACTGGACATGATGTTGCTCATAAGGGCCACAGCAGGCCACAGACCATGGGGGCCGAGCTCACTAAGGGTCTTGGAGGCCGTGGGGGGCAGAACTGGCTACAAAGTTTGTGGGACATGGTGCAAAATGAAATTGTACAGTTTATGTTAAAATTTATTAGAAATGTCAAGACCCCCAACAACAGAGCCTAAATTTAAGCTCCCAACCTTCTGAACAGGACTTCATGGCACATGCCCAGGAGGCCAGCCCATAATGACAGGGGGCCTGCCCCCTTTTGGCTGAAAGAGAGGGGGTCTGTCAATTTTTCTGATCCTGGAGATGAGGTAAGGGTGCACTTCCAGTTGGAATCAGTGTGATTTTTTTAGCCTCCCAGAATGCAAATGCCCCTCCTCTCTGGCTGATCTTTCTCCAGGGTTTACAGTGGGTCTTTGGCAATCAGGTGTGCTACCGAGTGAGTGTGTGGGTATGTCCCTGTGGATATTTGTTGAAGGACACACATTTCAGAACATGTCCAAGATGGTGAAATCCACTTGTGTTCACTAAATGTTGTGCCAAATCCTGTGCTCACCCAGGATGTGAAGGTGAGGCCCACGAGCAGGGGCTCAGGTTCCTGTGCACAGAGGCACCATGCAGATGAATCAACCCCGTATCATGACCAGGGCCATGACAAAGAGGGCGTGGTGCTTCAGGAGCCCCAAGGAAGAAAGGCCCAGCATCACAGAGGGTGCTGTCTGGACGGAGGCATAGGAAGAGAGGGTGGGTGCTCCCACGTGCTCCCACTGGTGGGCGTAGCAGGTGCAAAGCAGCAAGATGAGTCTGCTGGGTGTGAAGAGCATCGCCCTTTGCAGCTGAGGGCGATTTCCATGGAAGTAAAAGGAGGGGCTTGGGGACTGAGGGGAGAGTGGCTCCCAGGCCACACTGATAGGACATAAGTGCCAAGCTAAGGGGCCTGGCCACTGATTGGCAGGTGGGTTCCATTCTTAGATGCCACAGGTTAGGAAGGCTAAGAACAACTACCTCTCCAGGAATAGGGATGGCTAGACAGGAATAATCTGGAATTCACTAGGAGAAGAGGGATTAGGAAAAGCAGACAGTGTTCAACTCTCAGCAGGTATCTCAGGTCTGGCCTGGGGTTGCATTTGTGGCCCGTGTGGGGAGTGGGGGACAGCTGGCTCATGTGCATCTCATTTCTTCGTATTTGCAGCTTCCTGCAGAAGTGGTGGAGGCTCAGGCAGTGACTTGTGGTCCCATCCAAACAGGGGTGGCAGTTCTGTGATCACCCTATGTTCTCTGGCTTAAGACTTTTGTCCAACAAGAAGTAGGAGAGGTGGCAGGAAGTGAGGGACAAGGATATCCTCAAAGAAGAATCCTCCTTAAATAAAACTCTGAAGTTTTGTTTAAATTCAACGAGGTTCTCTTTGTGAGGGTTTAGGGGCTCCTCTACTTTTCCTCCCCTGGTCCAGCAAGGCTGAGTGGACCCAGTCACTGGAAGTCGTTCTCATTAGCAGGTCCTTGACAAATCAGTATGCAAGTGGCTGGCTGTACGGCTAGCACCACCACCCAGCACAAGAGGCCCAGTGAGCGCCTGTCACCGGCTTCCCACAGCACCCCCCAACCCCACCCCTTTCCACTCTTCTGGGCTCTATACCCTGTGCCCACCCCAGCTCTTTGTTTTGTTGAGATCTGAGTGGACTTGGCATCCGCATAGCCCCAGGGTTGGTGGGTTTGGGTGGGGGCTGGGCAGCCCTTTTGAAAGGGTAGACCAGGCCAGCAGCCCTGCAGGGAACCAGGAGCATCCCAATGAGATTAAATCACCAGTCTGGGCAGGAGGGCCACCTCGTCTGTGACCTTCCTCTGGAATCTTGGAATGGGAGACCGGAAAGTCTCCAGGAACATGGGGCCCTCAATATCAGTGTTGAGTTGGAGTCCTCAGTCGCCAGGGGAGAGCAGCAAAGAAGCCGTGTTCCAGCTGCATTCCAGCCTCTCTGGAGTCTTTCCCAATTCAGTAGGGAAACCAGACTCTGAAAGGAGGGGTAAGCGAGCAGATTTACTTGCTGTTCCCCAAGTATTTTTTATAGCATTCCTGTGTCCAGCAGGAGCTGGGGCCCGACAGGGTGTCCTCCGGTTATCAGGCAACAAGCTGCAGGCCCCGCAGTGAGGGGTCACACAGATAGCACTTCTGTTGCAGCAGAGCTTTGGCTGAGGAGGGCCGTAAGGACCTAAAGGTCCCTTGCCTGCCCAGCTAGGCAGGTGGTGTGAGAGTTTCCACATCCTGGGCAATGTGGGTGGCAGCTCAGATTCAGAGGTCCCCTGACACCTCTACTTACCCTGGACAAACACAAGCCACTGGCAAGACTTGGGAGATTTGGTTCTCTCTTTCCTTACTTTATCCCTCTGCATGGGGCCGTCTGCGTGAGGGAAGGTTATACTCACAGATGGACACTCCCCACAGTCTCTCAGTAATTAAATGCCTTTGGCTCTTATTCCACTTATGACCTACAGATACCTTTATGGGGCAGAGGCGGTTCATTTAACAAGCAAGTCGTAGCTCTAGGATGTTGCAGCTTCAAGTACATCACTTTCTCTCTGGATTTCTCGCTGGGTCTCAGAGAGAGGGAGACATTGGCCCCTGGAAGGCTGTTTCCCTCTTTATTTTTGACTATTTAGGGACGGGGGGTACGCGGGTTGAAAACAGGGCTTTGTGCATGCTAGGCAAGTGCTCTACCACAGAGCTACATCCCCAGCCCTTCCCTCTGCATTCCTGATGGCCCTGTGGATGATACTGGTTGAACAAAGCCCCCAGCCCCTTCCCATCTACAGGCTCAAATCATTCCTAGCCCTAGGCAGGTGGTTTGGAGAGGCCTCTGGCCACCACTTTGGGGTCACTATAGTAAGAAGTCTGGCACTCCCTTTGTGCCCAGATCTGGACACTAGCTTCCACCTTGTGCCTCCTTCTAGCAGACAATGTGCTAAGGAGAACCCACACCTGATTCTAGGCGAGCCCCATCCCCACCTGCTGTGTGCCCATGGCCAAGTTCACAGTCCTTCCAACCCTGTGGTCTCCCTGGTGAAATGAGGAGGCCTCCTAAAAGAGATGCTTGAGACACTGCTCAGCACAGAGCTGGCTGCATAGTAGGCTCTCAGCCACTGCTGATCATTAATGTCATCAACAGATTTCAGTGCCCAGCAGATCCCCATCTTGTTTCCTCACCTTGAACGTGCCTCTCTGGACCTCAGGGCCAAGAAACTCAACCTTAAACTTGTTTTTGCCAGTCTTTCCCCTTTTGTCCCCCACCTCCCTACCCCATGGAGGGTGAAGTAGGGTAGTCTAGCCTACGTACAGCTGGCTGGTCATCCCAGTGTCCCCTGACCCTGTGTACCTAGCCATTGTTCTTAGGACACTTACCCCAAAGTACCTCCTACCAGTGTCTTGACCAGTGCTGAACTCGGGGTGTCTGTTGCTGAGAGCTTTGGGCCATGATTTGCTCCCAAGTAGGACTTTTTTCAGGACCCAGAGAGTCTAATCCATCCTGCTCAGTCCCACCACCCTGAGTTTCCCTAAATGTCACAGAATCTTGGGAAGAAATCTTTTTGAGGTAAAGCTCTCAGAGTGATAAGGATCTGTAAAATATTCAGAAATAGGCAATTTTCGGTGTTCTCAAAAAATAACATTATTTCCTGAAGAGTGTCCAGTAAAGTAAAATAATTGGTAACTTTTTAAGATCAGCCTTACTCCAACCCAAATGATAGAATTAAGAATAGCAATACTGGGGCTGGGTTGTGACTCAGTGGTGGTGCACTTGCCTAGCATGAGTGAGGCACTGGGTTTGATTCTCAGCACCACATACAGATACATAAAATAAAGGCCCATCAACAACTAAAAAATATTAAAAATAAATAAATAAATAATTTGAATAAAAAAAAATAGCAATACTGACAGAGGTTCCTAACCCACCCTGAGTTTCAGAATGATTTAAGAAATTTTTTTGGAAAAAGACATCCAGGCCCAGACACAGTGGGCCAGTTTGTGGGGTGGGGCAGGCTGGGCCAGGCCTGTCTGTTGGGGAGCGGGGAGAGCTCCACCCGGGAGAAGCACTTCTCCTGGTGTTTCACCATGCCAGCTCCCTGTCTGGATTTCCATAGAATTTACAGTGACTGCTCTGAGGTCCTTCTGGGTGATTCCATCTCCACATGGCTCCTTCCCTCAGTGCAGGGAGAAGCAGAGGGTGGGGAGTCAGGCTCTAGTTCCTAGAAGAATCAGAGTGAGCCTCATCCTTGCTTCCCTCCCCCTCCAGCCTGGTGGGCAGCTGATAGGCATCTCTGCCATCCCACCCTCTGCCGCCCTCTTAGGTCCACCTTGTTGCCTGACTCCAAGGCAACCTGTGAGAAGCTCCCAAGTTAGAAACACTTCCTTACATGATTTTTTTTTTTTTTTTGGCCGTATTGGGAGTTAAACCCAGAGGTACTAAACCACTGAGCTACATCCTGGCCCTTTTTTTTTTTTTTTTTTTGATACAGGGTCTTGCTAAATTGCCCAGGCTGACCTCAAACTTGCAATCCTCCCACCTCTACCTTCTAAGTAGCCGGGATTATAGGTGTGCACCATCAAACCGGCCCTTACATGCTTTGTTTAAAAAGAAAGTCTATCCACATTGTGGCATGTTTCATCAGACAGTGACTCTACTGTAAGACCTAAGGGCCATGGGCTGACTGGGCAAGAGGCAGCTGTGGGAACCACTCCCAGAGAACTGACGCATGGGGTGGAGGGCAGGGTTCAGGTGTGTCTGTGGAGATCTCAGGCATCAGCCCATCCCTTCTCTAGCAGGGGATGAGCCCCTGCCTCAGAAGGACAGGCAGGTGCCACTGACCTCCTGCATCCAGCACCATGGCCTGGCATAGACCATGCCCACGAAATATTTGCTGGATGAGGTGTTTTTGAAATGGGGAGGACAGAGGTGTACTGCAGTGGAGGTGGGAAGAGGGTAAGATAGAAGTGAAAAGGGAGAACAAGAACTGTGTCAACTCAGTGACCCCTTGTGCCTTTCTTGGATGCTCCTTTCCTCGGGGTGGTGAGGCCAAGATCATATAATAAATGCTCAAGAACCCAAAGAACCATGCGCAGCGCCTGTCAAGTGTGAGCCAGCAGCTACAGGGGCTTGCCCATCCTGTGGCCTCCTCCGCGGCTCTGCGGCTTCTCCCTGTGTGTAAGGAGGGGCTGGGCCTCCTCCGCACCACTGAGTGGTTGGGAGGCTCAGGTTTGCCATGGCCACAATGTCCCCTCTCTTCCCTTTTCCCAGGCGTCCTTTGAGGTGTCAGTGGAGGCACGGAGCTGCCCCAGCAGACCCGTGGAGCACGCGTTCACCCTGCGGCCTGTGGGGTTCCGGGACAGCCTGCAGGTGAGGGTCACCTACAACTGCACCTGTGGCTGCAGTGTGGGGCTGGAGCCGGACAGCGCCAGATGCAGCGGGAACGGGACCTACATCTGCGGCCTCTGCGAGTGCAACCCCAGCTACCTGGGCACCAGGTGCGAGTGCCAGGAGGGAGAAAACCAGAGCGTGTACCAGAACCTGTGCCGGGAGGCAGAGGGCAAGCCGCTGTGCAGCGGGCGTGGCGAGTGCAGCTGCAACCAGTGCTCCTGCTTCGAGAGCGAGTTCGGGAAGATCTATGGGCCTTTCTGCGAGTGTGACAACTTCTCCTGTGCCAGGAACAAGGGCGTCCTCTGCTCAGGTAGGCGTCCCTGGCCAGAGCTTTGCTCTGAGCCGCACCCAGGCCCAGAGGCTGCTAGGATATCTTACCAAAACCTGCCTGTCTCTCAGGGTGGCTGTGAGAAGTGTCACTGCCACAGCTGGGAGGTGACAGTGGACAAGCCTTGCCGACAGCTAGGCACAGGGGTGGGGACCTGTGCATGGAATACAAAGCAGAAGGCACTGCCACATGGCGGAGCTGGGCCTCTGGGTCATCCAGCCCACGCTGCACTTCAGCAGGACTTGCCTGCAAGACAGGGGAGATGTTCAACTTCCCTTGATCACCTCCTGGGACAGGGCTGTTTATGGCCTGGGCTGGTTATGGCCTCCCCTTGTTAAATATAGTATTCATTTCTTATTGCTTCTCTAACAAGTCACCATAAAACCAAATGACTTAAAACAGTTATTTTCTTTCAGTCTGAAATGGATCTTATTTGGCCAAAATCAAGGTGTCCTCAAGGGTTGCTTTCCTTCCAGAAGGTCTAGGGGAGAATCCATTTTTTTAACCTCTTTTCTGGCTGCCAGAGGCTGCCTGTATTCTTGTTTGTAGCTCCTTCCTCCATTTGCAAAGCCAGCCACCTCAGGTCTTCTTCTGACCTGTGACCTCTGCTTCTGTTGTCACATCTCTTCCTCTGATGCCCCTGCCTTCTTTCATAGACCTTGTGGGTATCTTCGACTCTGGATAACCAGGACAGTCTCCCTTCTCAAGTTTCTTAACTGAATCACGGCTGCAAAGTCCCTTTACCATGTAAGGTAACAGTCGTGTAAAGTGCCAGGGACTAGATAGGCCATCTCGGGGGCTGCTGTTATTCAGGTCAGAGGCCTGGGTTAGACGTCCTTCTTTGCATCAA
This sequence comes from Marmota monax, assembly GCF_021218885.2. NCBI lineage: Eukaryota > Metazoa > Chordata > Mammalia > Rodentia > Sciuridae > Marmota > Marmota monax. The sequence continues at coordinate 5,794,792 of NW_026693473.1, read as the reverse complement.
ACAGAAACTTGTTTCTCAGTAACTTCCACCTACTGATTCACGTTCTAGACCCTCTTCCACATGGCGACCTGTCAGATGTCTGAAAGCTGCTTTATGCCTCGCTGTTGGCTCTTATCCAGGCTGGACTCTCCTTTCTCTGAGGGCCCTGTCACTTGTTCAGGCTTCACAGAATGGAGCACATGACTTGTCGCTCTGGATAATGAAGGCTCAGTGAGAGCATTCACTTCCTGTGGTGCGGACACTCTGCTGCCATCCTGCATCCTAACCCTAACCCTAACCCTAACCCTCTTTTCTTTTCCATTCAACAGTCACATTATACCCTTGAGCTTGTTTTTAACTTGATACCCAAAGTTTGAGGTATTTATTTGTTTATTTCAGTACTGGGGATGGAACCCAGGAGTGCTCTACCTCTGAGCTACATCTCCGGTTCTTTTTAATATGAGACAGGGTCTTGCTAACTTGCCTAGGCTGGCCTTGAATGTGGAATTTTCCTGCCTCAGCTTCCCAAATAGCTGAGATTATAGGCATGCACCACTGTGTCTGGCTCTAGCCAAGCTAAGTTTTTATTGTGTGATGTTTGAGCACTTTTATTTCTTTTTAATCTAAGCACAGGGGTTTTCACTGATTCCCATTCAATTACAAGTTGGCAATTCCTATTCTGGAGTTACATTCTGATGAGATACTTTAAAATTGTATCTCAACAGAGCCATTTCCACTCAGCACCATGCCACCTGCAAATAAGCAGAAAATTTTTACATAGGACTATAGTTTACTCTATGGATTGTTTATTCTGTGGCTTCTTGGATTCCCTCCTTGAGAGTAGTCTTCTAGTTGGGAAGGGTTGACTTGAAAGGAACTTGGGATTAAGCTGTGAAAGAAGGCATGAAGTAAGGCGTGTGTGTAGCAAATCAGGAACCTGTAAACAACATGTCCCCTGAGAGGAGTACCTATCCTCCCATGGAAGAAACAAGTGCCGAGGGCTGCAGACGTGGGTGAGCAAGGGAGGCTTCCTGGAGACAAGTGTGCGTACGCCCAAGGGTGTGGTGGTGGCAAAATGCTCCAAACTGGAACTGCCCTGGAAAGTACAGGACATTTGAATGTCATAGAGTAAAGTGGGTGGACCAGTTAGGATTCTGTAAAATATGCAAAACTTTTTCTCCATCCTGGTGATGATGGATTGGTATGAGCTGGACGGTTCTGTCTGGGTTAGCAGGAAAAGCATGAGCTCAGGAGCAGCAGGCCTCTTGCCTGAATCCCCTAACGCCACATGCTGAGGTGAGACTTTGGGCACAGAGTTGTTGTAAAAGAGGAGAAGGTACATGAAGCACCTCACATGTTGCTTGGCACAAAAGAGGGGCCCACCCACCACTGGTTCCTGCACAAGTCAGTGCCACAGACCCTGGGGAACTGCAGCTGATGCCCAGTGTGCAGTGGTGCCAGCCCTGCCCGGTGAATCCCTAGGCTTTGCCTAAGGAAGCCCAGCGTGGTGGGATGGAGTTTCCATTCCACTTAGCAGCCACAGTAAGAGTTCCTTGAAGCCCAGCTGTGTCGGTAATGGACTTGGAGCAGTGTTCATCTTTAAACAATGATTATCAAACATCCCTGTGTGCTCCCTCCTTCTACCTCAGGAGCCAGAAATAACCCTCCGAAATGTTTTCGCCCAGAAGTTTGTTCACATCCATGCCGCCTGGAGCAAATTTGCCTGTGCCTACTCCATTTCCAGTTTATCACCCTCAGACTTAGGTTATGCTAGACGTTTTGTTTTCCCCTTTCTAAAATGGGACCAACTCCATTCGGTTCTGCAGTACTTTGAGAACAGAAGAAGGCATGGATGAAGGACCTGAATAGAACACAAAGCCCGGCAGGCACAGGGCAATGGGTGGATGAGGTGTGAGTGGCCCTCAGTGGAGAAAACTTATCATTTTGGAAACAAATATTCTGAGGTTGAGTGAGCACATACATTTTTGGTTCAACCAGTGTAATCTATAGTTCTTCTGAGTTAATTTTACATTTCAGAATTCTACCAAACCCTGTGTCTAAATTCTACCCCTGGGTACCCACTCTCTCACATTCACTTATACAATCCTGTGACCTGGAGGCTCTCACAGATCATGGGGTGGGGAAATTGGAGGGCTGCCGGACCCCGGAGCCTCCCATGTGAGTGGTGCTTCAACTCTAACTTCCTGGGATTGCTGAGATGGAGCCCCCCACCGCCATCCCTATTGGAAAAGCCATGTTTATTCAGTAACGAAAACTTGCAAAATATAAGGAAACTGATGGATGTGCCATCAAATGGGGCCATCTGACTCCTTCATGGTGAGCAGGATTGATGTGGACCATCTGGCAAACTAGTCAAGGGCATTTTTTTTCACCCTCTCTGTTTCACGTGCACCCTTTTAAAGTGTGTGTTTAATCAAGAGAACAACATTTCCAAGAAATTAACGGGCTATTCTTTGATCCAGAATATTCTGAAGAATAGAAATAAATTTTTTAAATCATCCATAATTTTCATCACTCATATTTTACAAGGTTAGTTTCTTTCCTTCCAAACTTTTTTTCTTTTCCTTTTTTTTGTTTTGTTTTGTTGAGGCACAAGCAGAGATTTATTTAGGAGAGCAAAGATCATGCACTCAAAGGGAAAGAGACAGTGCAGGCTATCTTAGAGAAAAAGTTTCCTTCCAAACTTTTTCCTAAGTTGGGGAGGGGGAATACATATAATTTCATATCTTGCTTTTTTTCTGGATAATATTACATCTAGAGAAGCATTGGAAGTTGAGTTGCTTTGGTAAATCATCTACTAGAACATTTTGACTTTCTTTCCATTGCCCAACCAACTAGCCTTTTTTACCCCCTTACTTTAAAAGCCACAGGTAGTTGACGTGTACTGCTATCCAAGTCTCCTGGAGAAAATGGTTTCTGGAATGAGATCATTGCTGTTAATTTAAGAAGGACTGAAAGCCGAGCCCAGCTCCAGGCAGGACTTGATGACACAGATTCCTGCCACGGCTCCCCACACGCTGTGGCGGGCTCTTCCTTGTGTCTCAAACCCTCCAGCTCCTTCTGGAGGCCTCTGTGAGTGGGGGCGGAGGAGCTCCTGCATCCACTTGTTGGGCATCGTGGTCAGGGGGGCTCCTGCACCATTAGAACTGTGCGAGTTGGTTTCGAGCCCTGGGTTGCTGGGTCGTTTGGGGCATTTGAGGGAGCAAAGCCTATTTCCCAACCACCACTTTGCTGCTGCAGATGCTGACTCAGGCCGACCGCAGCTGACCTCAGCATCCTCTCGCAGTTCTTCTCACCCCTCTCCCTGGCGCCTGTTCTAGAAGAGGATCGTGTGGTTGTGGTTTGTTTTCAGAGGGGAACTGAGGGGTTCGCTTGTAAAAGCCGCTGAGGCAGCAGCAGAATCATTAGGGACACCCAGAGAAGCTCCTTCCACCCCTCTGGCTTGCCTTCTACAAGAGGCTTAGAGTCCTTGCACCCTACTGAGAGCCAGAACTGCGGGCGAAATGCAGTGATCACAGATTTGGAATAGGTTTTCTGTCATAAAAATGAGTCGTGAAGCAGATCAGACGCAGATCTGGAAGCAATTGAACAGCTCTGTGGTTGCTTTGTGACTCTCGCTGTGGGAACACATGTGTAATGGGTCCCTGGAGGCTCCACTGGTTTCTGGAAACAGCGTAACATAGAGAATGGTTCTGTCCACAGTCTAGTTCTGCATGTGAGGGGAGCTTTATGGGCTATTGTGAGGGTTTCTGTTTCTTTGGAGTCTTGCAAAAATGTTGATGCTTTAAAGTCCCTTTGAATATGAGAAGTAGGACATGGTCGGTTTAGTTGTTTATAATGTAATAAAAAATTCTTGCATCAACTATGTTCTTTGCTGTTTGTATACAAACAATGCACCTTAGCCCAGGAACTTCTGCAATCTCAGTGTATAAGTGACCACACTGTATAATTTGCTAATCGTTAACCTACCTTTTAGGTTTCATATAATGAGAAAATTTAAATGAAAGATGTAGAACTCTGAGCAGGACACTTGACTGTGAGACCCCAAAAGTACATCTAGACAAGCTTACATCATATGTAGCTTTAAATTACTATGTGATGGGCAATTAGAGGTCAAGGGTCATCTGTAGCTGTCTCCTAAACATGAGAACATGAAGCATGACACTAGTGGCATCATTCTTCAAAGGTCAGAGATAGTGTTCCAGCACAGGTTCCAGGTGTGGGCTGACAGCTCCCAGCCAAGCTCACAGCGTTCTCTGTCAAACCTTCTGCAGATAAAGGGGCTCTTGAGGGTAAGACCTAGTTCAAGGCTTCTGGATTCTCACCAAATCAAACACTTTCCATGGCAACATCATCCAAATACGTTTAAAAGTACTTCTCAATTTACAAGGATAAGTAGGGCTTCCAAGAAGAGTCTATAGACAGTTTTCTACCAAGACAGAGGTGAGGGTGAGTGGGGTGAAGGGACCCATGTGCAAGGGGCAGACATGGCGGTTATTTTTGTCTGAATGTGGCAGATAGTCAAGTTTGGCAGACTGTGGGGTAAGAACAGGAGACCTTATGAGTAAGGAAGTAAGAGTAGGAAGTAAGTGGTGGCTTAAATATGAAACATTTTAAAAGCCAAGGAAAGAGTTAATAGTTAATTCGGTAAGCAACACTTCAAACCCAGCATGCCCAGTGTGGAAGCCCTCTTTCAACAACCTGCCTCTCTGCCATCTATATTTCTCTATCTCCAGCCTGACACCTATAACCTGAGGCTGAAACCCAGAGGTCATCTGGGCCACTCCCTCTGTCTCATCTTCCTGAGTCCTTGTCAGTCATGACACTGAAGCAGGGTATGGGTCTCAACCCATCTACCAATCTGCTGTTAGGAGAACTGAAGTGAAGAGTGTCCTGAGAGGTGTCTCCCTCTACCCCAGTCCCCCCCACCCCAGCCACCTCTCTACAAGGCAAATCTGACGCTCACATCAGTTTAAGCCCCTCCCAGCACCTGTTGATTACAAGTCCACACTCTTAGCCTGGAGCATGAGGTGATCTAACCTCTTATTCTTCTGCTTCTGACTTCTTGCTTCTGACCTCTTATTCTTATCTTCCATTAGTGAAGTTTGACCCTAAGCTACTTGTTAGGCCCAGAACAGGAATGTTGGATGACCTTGATCTGGAGAGACTCCCACCTCCCCCCCCCAATCCCTTCACAGATGGCTCTCACATCACTCATTGCAGAGTTTGGTAATTATCTGTTAACCTTCTATCTCCTAGGCTTCACCAAGAGCTCAGGAAGGTCAGAGGCCATGCTTGAATCATGCTGAAAACCCAGAGCTAGCATGCCATAGACAATAAACAGTGGTTGACCAAAAATAAAAAGTGACTTTGTACCATATTTATAGTTTTCTTTAGAAATGTTATTTTCACACTCAAAATCATAAGCCTAGGGTTCTGCTCACTGCTGTACCTTCTGTCATTCATTGCATTATAACTTGCATATTTCATAAATGACTTGTTACAAGATTATATTTTGTGGCTTCCATGCAGAGGTCTTCAAAAATTCCTTTTGAATGAACCAAGATTGTATCTACTTAATTTCCAGAAAGGATTCTATTATCGGATTGTCACCACTGTGTGCTTCAGGCAGGAGCACCTAGAAAAATATCAGGTTCTTTTTCACATTTATTAATCTCTGCTTGGGTTGGTAACCAGATGCTATGGGCAGATATAAGAATGCCAAATATGTCATTGCTGTATGTATATAGGTGACTGTATGACCAATGTGATTCTGCAACCTGTACAATCAGAAAAATGAGAAATTATACCCCATTTGATTCAAATGTATGAACTGTCAAGATCATTTTACTGTCATGTGTAGCTAATAATAATAAAAAAAAGAATGCCAAATATGTCTTCCAGAGAAGGGAGGACCCCTCTGCCCCAAAGGAATCCCTCTGGCAGAGTTTCAGGAACTGCAGAGCACCGTCCTGTACAAATCCTAATTATGCACACAACAGTGAGAGCCGAGAGTATCCTGTTCCATTTTTGAGTACTCAGTGTGGTAGCTCTGAGAATGAAATTTGTTACAGGGTTCTTCGCTGTTATTAAAAGGAATGATAATCCTGTAGTTGGTAAAGATCTTCCTCAGACACCATTTACTGGGTGGTAGAGGACAGTGTGTGTTCTTCAGTATTACACTGTTAACCCAGGCAACATTGCCAGAAGCCATTGTTAACCAGCACAGAGGTATGTCTCCTTGTTCCCTCTACAGGGATACTGCAGGAGCCTTTGGTGGCATCATTATATAATGGAAAGAAAATGGCTTTGGAGGGAGACAAACCTATGTTCTAACTTGGCTCTGCCCTTTTCTGCCTCTGTGACCGGGGGTCTTCACTTAACTTTTCTGAGACCCATTTTTCTTCTCTGTCAAATGAGGGGAAATCCTGCTCCAGAGGGTTCTATGAGACTCACATAGAACAGTGTCTGCAAAGCTCTTTGCAGGATACATTGCCACCCCGGGCTTCAGGTACATCCTAATCTCTGGCCTTTCCACCCTGGAGGGATGTTGTCTTCCATGGAGATAAGCATCAGATACTGTGACATCAGCCAGGAGTGGTGACACACGCCTGTAATCCCAGCAGCTCTGGAGGCTGAAGCAGGAGGACCGTGAGTTCAAAGCCAGCCTCAGCAATGGTGAGGCACTGAGCAACTCAGTGAGGCCCTGTCTCTAAATAAAATACAAAATAGAGCTGGGGATGTGGCTCAGTGGTTAAGAGACCCTGGGTTCAATCCCCAGTAAAGGAGAAGGAGAAGAAGAAGAAGAAACAACTGTGTTAGCAGAGCAGGTTGCCTTCAGAAAGTTCTCAACGGGCATCTCAGTTCAGGATTTCTCTAAGACTTCCATCTATTTTTTAGCCATTGCTCAAGTTCACTTGAAAGACAAAAAGGCATCAAAATGTTAGGGCTTGATTCTAGAAGGAAACAATGCATCCTTTAAATTAGTCCCAGGGACCAGGGGAGCAGGTATACCTCTCTGGAATCTGTCAATCTCCTGCAGCTTGTGCTCAGAGAAAGTGTTTGGAGAAAATCAGGCTTGATAGCATCTGATCTATGGCGATGCAGGAGCAGCAGTGATCTCTCTCAGGGTCATTTTGTCTTAGGAAGGTCCTACATTCATCTCATTCTGCAAGAATTCATTCAGCATTCCTCATGTGCCAGGTGTTACATCGTGTACCAGGGATAAAGTTGGAGATGCTTGCAGTCCTGAATTAATTTCTAAATTTTTGTTGCCCCTGGAATTTTCCACCTCTCAGAAACTTTCTTGGGCTGAGGACTAGGCATACGAATCACCTTAAATATGATCATCATCACTATCATCATCACTATCCAGACTCTTGAGATTTTGAAAGATAAATTGTGAGCATTTAGAGAACCAGCCTGGCCCCATGCTCTGAGCTTATCTGTGGGAACAGCGTTTTCTCATGGCTGAGCTCCTATTTCAAAACCGTGTGTGTGTATGTGTTTGTGTGTGTGTGTATGTATTTGTGTGTGTGTGTGTGTGTGTGTGTAGTAATGGGGATAGAACCCAGGGCCTTGTGCATGCTAGGCCAGTTCTTTACCACTGAGCTACATCTCTAGCCCTTTTTTGTTGTTTTTAAATTTTTTTTATAGTTGTAGATCAACAGCATGCCTTTATTTTATTTATTTTATTTATGTGGTGCTGAGGATGGAACCCAGTGCCTCACACTTACTAGCAAGTGCTCTGCCACTGAGCTACAGCCCCTCCTGTTTTTAATTTTTTTTTAATTTAATTTTGAGACATGGTCTTGCTAAGTTGCTGAGTCTGATGACAAACTTACAATCTTACTGCCTCATCTCCCAAATTGCTGGAACTATAGGCATGTGCCACGGTGCCCAACATCCAGAAACTTCTTAAGCAACAGTTCAGTGATTCTGAAAAGGGAATGATCTAAGCACTGGGTCTCCCTTCCATGTCCTCTTTTCTCTACTTAGAGAGAGAAGTGTGCAAATAGAAGACTGATGAGGATTCCATGTGTGCCTTGAAGCTTCAGGCCTGACCCTTAAGGCCCTGCAGTCGGGCTTATGAAGGACATAATAAAATTTGAAAAGCAAAGGAAAACCCTAGGAAGGCCACGAGAATGCCAAAGATAAGCTCTTAGTCATGTAGGTTTGGATGGCTTTAGCTTTTTGATATTATAGGATAACTTGTTAGAAAATTTTCCACTCTGACATTTAAAACTATGAGAGACCTCTGGTGGCTGAAATAATTATTCTTAAGACTCTTTGCTCTGTATCTCAGGAGTGCATCATGCACTCTCAGTTTTGTCTTGATTTTGGATTCTCTGACACCTCTGGCAGGGCAGGGCAGAATGGGAGGGAACCCTGCTGTCCTTTGGGCATGTGTCCCTGCCTCTCTGAATACTGATCTTAGAGCTCAGTCCTGATCCCAATGCTCCCTTGAGTGTGAATTGCTCTGAGCCTGACCTCCTGGAAGCTTTCCTTCCTCTTTTGCTCTTTCCAGAACACCTTCCTTAGTTCTGACCCCATTCCCTCCACCCCCCAAAGTCCTTCTGATGAGTCCCTCTGTTCCTATGCTAAAGAAATATGCTCTCCAGGAAGGTGTGTTATTTGACATCACAAAGTTGGCCTTTGACAATAGGCTAGTATGTCATAGTGCAACAAGAATTGATTTTAATGTACTTACTACCATATTGAGATTGTTTCCTTGGAAACAAATGGGCTAACTTTATTCATCACAAGCAAGCTCTAAACAGGATTGTTTTACATCACCTGCCTTTCCTAACAGTGCCAATCACACACAGTGGGTCAACTATGTATTGCTTGCTTCAACTACTTACATTTGGAAACTGAGTCCAGAACCTGTACTAAAGATCCTTTGTGATTCTTTTTTTTTTCCCTTGACTTTTCTTTTCTTTCCTCCTCTCCTCCTCTTCCGTCCCCTCCCCTCTCCCTCTTTTCCTTTCTGACAGGCTCTTGCTAAGTTACCCATGCTGGCTTAAACTCACAGGTTGAAGGGATCCTCCTGCCTCAGCCTCCCAAGTTGCTGGGACTACAGGTGATTCTTAATTATAGACTCAGACCAGAAGAACCTTGCATTGCCTTTGCAAACAAATAGCCCATTTCCACCCAGTTTGACTTATTTTGATTGGCCTAGACCCTTCCACAGTTCTGAATTCCCAGCTCAGCTCTCACTCTGTGTGTTTGCCCACATTTTCCAAATCTTACCTCACTGATTTTTATCTTTTTCAACGTTTGAAGAACCATTTAATCTCTTTTCCTCTGTGAGTTTCTTTGAGTTGTGTAAGGATATGTCAGACACAGCAGACAAATGCTGAAGGACCTGCCTGGGCCAGGACACTGGCCAAGGTCCCTATCATTTTATGACTGTCGTCTGATGAAGACACAGAATGTTCCTCTGTGTGCTCAGCGGGCATCTGGTCTTGTTATTCATTGTGCAGAGCCCACTTTCCTTAAGTGAACCTTCGTTAGCCTGGTCTCATTTATAAAATGCTCTGGTGGCAAATGAGCTCATCGAGTAGTCATTGCCCCACGGGACACTAATGTACCCTTACCGATCCTGCCACATGGGGAGGCTGTGGCGGAGCAGGCTAACACGTGGACCGTTTTCCACGCCAACACCCAAGAAAAGTCTCCTCTCCCTGCCCCGGGGGGTTGCTGCCATCTCACGGCTTGGCTGGGCTCCTGGCAGCCAGGCCTCAATGTGGCCCATGCATGTGACACTCTGAACCAACTCTGCCCATGAGGAATGTTGCACCAGGCTTGGTGGCCAGCTCTGGCTGGGATCTATCTGGCAACTGTGCACCAACCACAACAATACGACAGTTTTCCAGTTTGAAAATAGTAACCCTCTCATCCTGTGGCAGTGACCCAGAGCGTGGCGAGTTCACACTCTCCAGATGTGGTCGGCTTTCCCAGAGGTACCCACCAGACGTGTTGGGCAGGTTAAGCCAAACCCAAGGCTTGGACCTGAGGTTCCTGTTTCTTTTGGCAACAGCCATTCGATTTCTGCGAGTCAACATTCTCAGGGTCTTAGAGGAGGGCTGTGGTTCATTGCACTCCGCAGGGCTCAGGCTTCTCTGAAACTGGAAAGGTGAGTTCATTAAAGGACGTGGGATTTTTCCACCTGCCCTCCATTGCCATAATCTGCCTGTGACTGATGGGGCTGGGCCTGACCCTGCCTCTCTCAGGCAGAATGCAGCAGCTGTCAGAGGTGCCCATCAGCATGGAAAAACTGAGGGCCATGACTAGGAGGCAGAGTTGCCCTTGAGGGGGCTCTTCCACCTCTGACAGTGGAGTCTTAGCTTTCTAGCCAGTGCTGTTGTCTCCGAGAGGAATGTTGAGCTTTGGAAATGCTTGGCTTAAAACAGCATTACTTGCTGATGTGTAGGGGTCATATTTTGCTGCTCTGGTACAGAAGGTAACATGTGGTCCAGCTGCTGAGAGGCAGGGGAAGTTCTCGTGGGGGCGTCGCTGTCGGGCAGCACCGTCAGTTGACTCTGTTTGGGCTGCTTGGTTGACAGTAAGCCAACGACAGAGGCGCAGCTGGCCTTGGAACCAAGGATGCTTCATTGTTTACATCTCTGAAGAGCCTTGTGCTGGGGAAATCAGGACGTGTTCTGGAACAGCAGAGGGTGCAAAGCCTTTGGTTTCTGTCCGACCATAACCACGTCCTGCCAAAGAGAAGAGACTCTTTAATCTTCTTTTCCTTGGGTTGCCGTGAAGTCTTGGGGTTTCTTGGACATTTGTTAAGAATTTGAAATATCTCAAGAATCATGTTTAAGTTCCATAGGAATCAATGACACTTCTGTTCCTTTCCTAATTGCCGGCATGGATCTTCTCCCCCAGGGTTTGAGATTTGTCCTGATAATGTTCACAACCTCCAACCACAAGCAGTATGTTCTGAGTATCTTCCGTGTGCCTGACACCATGCACAAATAAAATATTCTTTAATTTTGAATGTGCCTGTAGGCTGGTGAGGTGGGGCTAGCAGAGGGATAAATGGTTACATCTACACCCTCCCGCTTCACTAAGCCTTCTGGTCAGCTTTTGAGCATGCTCCTATCTGTTTAATACTGAGAAAGAGAAGAAAAGTACAGAAAAGAAAAACCCTTCCATTGAGCTCATGTCACTCACAGGCAGCTTCTCTTTCCTCTTTATTCACAAACAGGTTTTTCAAAGCAGTTGTCTGTGCTCCTGGACATTTGCCACTTGGCCCTTAACTCAGTCTCACTTAGATTGAGCCCTGGGATTCACCAAAAAGGGTCTTCCCAGGTTCCAATGGCCTTGTCTTGATAAAGGTGACTTTGGGCCCTCATCGACTTTGACTTTTGAGCTACCTGCGACTCTGCCGACCACACCCGCCTTCTAGAAATGTTCTCTTCTGGCTTTTAGCTCCAGCTTCATTGTCTCCTTTGCAGGACTCTGTCCTCCAGCTAGCTTCCCAGAGTCAGGGCTGGTCCTTGACACCTTCTCACCATAGTCTCTATGGAGTCCCCTCCAGCTGCTGCCCACGCTTTCACCTGGGCTCCCTCTGTGCACCTGCAACTCCCCCCGCCCCCGCCTCAGTACATCTCGGACAGAGCTCATGATATTCTTCCTAGCCATGGTTCTCTCCTGGTTTTTCGTTTCTCTCTCTTCCATCCGGTCATGCAAGCTAGAAACCCAGGTATTATACCCCCCCTCCTTCCCTTCAGCTCCTGCTTGCATGCGCCACTAGGGCTTATCCACTAAATCTTTTCTGTTTCTTTCTCCATCTCTGCACCCACCCTCCTGTGTCCTGTCCACACTGCTACCAGTCAAAGTGATTGCTTCAAAACAAAAATCTGCTCGGCACCTTTTAGAAACTGTGAAGGCTTGGAAATCTCCAGAACCTGGGATGCTTGGAGAAACAGGGGAGTTGGAGAGACTCAGAGGTAGGTTGGATGCCGCCATAATCCATATATATTGTGCCCAGAGTGTAAATACAGAAGTTACAGCTGGGCATGGTGGCACTCACCTGTAATGCCAGCAGCTCGGGAAGCTGAGGCAGGAGGATCACGAGTTCAAAGCCAGCCTCGAGCCAGCAGTGAGCCCCTAAGCAACTCATTGAGATCCTGTCTCTAAATAAAATATAAAAAACAGGAGTGGAGATGTGGCTCAGTGGTTAAGCACCCCTAGGTTCAATCGCTGGTACCAAAATGTAGATAGGTAGATAGATAGATGATAGATAGATGATAGATAGATAGATAGAGTTGTATTTAAGGTGATAAGGAGCCACTGCAGGATTTTAAGCAAAAGTGTTAGCTCACATTTTAGAAAACACAGTGGAGGAAGCCACAGAGAAGTGGACCTGGGGTGTGTCCAGTGCCAGGAGTTGACTGTCAGGTGGATTGGGACTGACGGATAAACCTGAGCTCCTGGAGCAGGCACTTGGAACCCCCTGACCCCAAGGCTCGTGGCCCCCCTCCACCCAGCCACCTACTACCCACACAGCAAGCCCAGCAGGACGCCCCTTGCACTTTCCAGTTTCTCTCTCACTTATTTCCAGATACCCTCCCTCTGGCTGCCTGCTGACTCTAGGCCTCCTCACAGATTGACCTCAGAACTCCTGCGAATCCTCCTCTCCCAGAGCCCCCCCACCTCCCCCATCTCAAAACCTGCACTTGACCCAGGACTGTCCCAGCTCCCCAGCTCTCCCCCCTCTCCCAGAGGTAATATGTAGCAGCCAAATGTGGGCAGTGGAGGAGCTGGAGAGCTCATCTAGGCCACTGCCCTGTCCTAAAAGAAGAAAACCAAGAAGAGACCCAGAGTGACATAGGGATCCCTGATGAAAAGAGCCAGACTTTTATGGATAGGACTGCTGCACATTTTTTACTATTCTGCACCCTGCATCACCTTAAGCCTCTATCGTCTGTGTTGTTTTACATTTTTATCATTTAATCCTGACTGGGCTAGACTGGAGAGGAGGTACAGTCTAGTGGGTCAAACAAATATCATTTAAATTCCAGCCCTATCACCTGCCTGCTGTGTGATTTTGGATAGCTTACTGGGTCTCTCTGTGTCTCATTTTCCACATATGCAAAAGTTAGGTCATGTAACTGCTGCATGGGTTATTAGGAGGAATGAGATCATTGGTATCAAGTGTTTCCAGGAACACCTGACTGTTTAGCTTTCTGCCACTATGACAATATACCTGAGAATGAAGTTAAGCAGAGGAAAGGTTTATTTTGGCACAATTTCAGGGACTTCAGTGTCTGGTCAGTTGGTCCTGTTGTTTGGGGGCACGTGATGAGACAGCATATCATACAGGGGAGCACATGGTAGAGCAGAGCTCCTCACGCCATGGGGCCAGGAAGCAAAGAGGGAAAGGAGGGGCTGGGGTCCTAAATCCCCTTCACAGACACAACCCCATGACCTACCTTCCTCCCACTAGGCCCCACCTCCTCAAGCCTCCACCATCTCCCAATAGAGCCACCCAGGAGCCAGCGTTCAGCACCTAGGCCTCTTGGCGACATTCAGGATCCAAATATTTTTCATGTTTCATAAAGTTGTACTATTAGGAAGAGATTTTAATGGTTTAATGGAATTAGAAGTTCCCTCAGCAAAGTAAACTGTACATTTCTCTATTGCATATTTGCAAAGCATTTCCCCAACCCTGTGAGATAGGTGCTACCCCCTATTGACCAGTGAGGACACTGGGCCGCTGCTCAGAGCAGCAAGCAGGTGGGTGAGAGCGCACAGTGCCACCATTAAAAACACTGACTGGGCACAGTGGCACGTGCCTGTAATCCCAGAAGCTTGGGAGGTTGAGGTGGGAGGTTCGTGAGTTCCAAGCCAGCCTCAGCAAAAAAAACGAGTCGCTGAGCAACTCAGTGAGATCCTGTCTCCAAATAAAATAAAAAATAGGGCTGGGGATGTGGCTCAGTGGCCAAGTGCCCTGAGTTCAATCCCGGGGGGGGCGGGGGGGGGAGAGAAAGAGAGAGAGAGAGAGAGAGAGAGAGATCCATCTCTAAATAAAATACAAAAAAAAGGACTGGGGTTGTGATTCAGTATTTGAATGCCTCTGAATTTAATCCACAGTACCCCACCCCCCAAAAAATTTTAAGAAAACAATACTCTGATCTGCAGTCCCAGAGCCTCAGGGCAGTGATGGGAAGGGAGTAAGCTGAGCAAGGGAGGCTCTTGGCTGGCGAGTCGGGTTGTTGAAGCCACTGCGTGCAGGGTTCTCCTGCAGGAGGAACCGCCCTCACCTGGCTAGTTCTATCATCACTTCCCTTTAGCCAGATGATACTGTGCTCACAGGCTCAGGGAACCCGTGGTGAGAAGAACAAAGCTACCAGAGCCACCTGTCCTCCCCCAAGGTTGATATAGTTGCTGCCGAGGAACTGCAGCTGCTGACCCCAGGCCTGTGTGGGACCTGGGAGCTTGTCCTGTGCCCTGGGCATTTCAGGAATCCCAGTTCTTTTATCTTTCTGGAAGCAAGGCCCGTGCATGGAGGGAAAGGTAGAATAGTGGGATGGGCACGTTCTCACAGGAACAAGACTGGGTGACACAGGCCAGGCAAGGACATGGGAGGGGCTGTTATGTAACTGCAGCCTGCTTGTCAACGGAGAACCAGGAATAGCGCAGCTCAGGAGGGATTTCCCCTTCCTGTTCAAAGCAGCAGACGGAGGCCATCTCCCCTGGAAGCCTGGGGATCTGTCTGGCCACCGAAAGCCCAGCCTGCCCCTAGGTCAGGTGCTCCTGCAGGGTGGCCTGCAGCCTCACATAATGTCAGTGGCTGGGGCCTGCCATACTCTCCCTTCCTCAGGCGCAATCACCGGGCTGTGATTCTGGCTCTGAGCATTGCAGGGCCCCAGAGTGACAGGCACTGTGACTGAAGCACACAGAGCTGCTGATCTGGTTCCTGTCCCTCTGATGACAGTTGTTGGAGAGTTCCAGAAGCCGCACCCAAGGCCTCACCCAGAGAGGTCTAGAACACATGTGAGACCTGACATGAACACACAGGGAAATCACCCCAGATGGGCCAAAGCCTCCAGCACACGCCCTTCAATTTCTTTAGCCACTTCCTGTTGACACCCCCGCCTGTTCTGAGAAGAGGGAAAATGGGGAGAGGGGACATGGAGGGGGAGAGACCTCCATAGGGACTCCAGGGGAGAGGAGAAACTGCCAGGAAGAAGAAGTGGGAGTGGCAGAGACATCTGTGGTGGGCGTAGGAGAGAGAAGGGACAGGTCCAGGAGGGGAGAGAAAGGACGGGCCCTTCCTGTCTTGGGGGCTGAGCTGTCCTCTCCTCCTCAGCCTTCCAGTCAGAAAGGACTCCCCAGGGAGAGAGGCCGCCCTGAGGGAAGCTGGGAAACCACAGTGCATTCCACAGCTAGATGGGAACGTGTTTTGAACCAGCTGTTTAGAGGTGATTTGTACCCCAACGGGCCATCGGCCATCGGGCCATCGTCTGCCTGGTTGTGACCCTTGTTCCTGAGTTAAGGACGAAAGACGATGCCAGCAGCTCAGTTCTGCCCAGTCCACGCTGGCTCCCTCCTCCTCCAGGCCCTCTGCCCTCCAGCTGGTCCGGTCACCACGGCCACTTTGGGCCTCATCAGACATGGAGTCGAGCATGAGGTTGAGGCAGAGCAGGGGTTTCGTTCCTGGGTTGGGAGTGAGAGCCACTTGCATCCTGCCTCAGGGGCCAGGCTGAAGGCCAGGCTTACTTCCCTTCCCAACTGATCCCAAGTTGTATTCCACTGGGGACTTCCTGCAGCATGTGGAGGAAGGACAGCAGGGAGCTCCTTCAGTGGGGTCTGGGAGTCTTTGCCCTCCCCACCCAGGCTCTGGGGGACTGACCCAGCAGCTCCTTCAGACCCTGGTGTTCTGAAGGAGGGGCTTACACAGAAATGCACACCCGCACCAGATGCGGTGGCTCATGCCTGTATTCCAGCAGCTCAGGAGGCTGAGGTAGGAGGATGGCAAGTTCAAAGCCAGCCTCAGCAAAAGTGAGGTGCAGGGTTGGAGACATAGCTCAGTTGGTAGAGTGCTTGCCTCGCATGCACAAGGCCTGGGTTCAATCCCCAGCACCAGTGAGACCGTGTCTCTAAATAAAATATAAGGACTGGGGATGTGGCTCAGTGGTTAAACAGCCCTGGGTTCAATCCCTGGTACAAAAAAAAAAAATGCACACCACTGTCCCTGAGAGCATGGTGGGGAGGACTCCTCAGCAACGCCTTCAGCCCTCAGCCCTTTGTTTCCCTTCCCCCTTGACTCCCTCCCCTGCCTTTGAGGCAGTGCCATCCCCTGTAGGATCGACTATCCCCGTCACTGACCTCCTGGT
The DNA here is from genome assembly GCF_021218885.2 of Marmota monax. Lineage (NCBI taxonomy): Eukaryota > Metazoa > Chordata > Mammalia > Rodentia > Sciuridae > Marmota > Marmota monax. The sequence goes on along the minus strand of NW_026693473.1, from coordinate 5,778,440 downwards.
CACCCCTCCATACCTGCCTCATGCACTTCCTACTCTGCGCCCTTCCTACTCCGCGTGGGCACCGTGCCTTTCCATGTGGACAGGGGTCTCTGAGTCCCATGTCCAGATCTGGGATGTCACAGGGATTCCGGCTCCCATTTCCTGGGTGCCCATGTGCCAGAGGTGATGCCAGGAGCCTTGCTGAACAGTGCTGATATTTCTCATGACATTGCCACAAAGAGAGGGAATGGATCATCAGAGAGGTGCAGGGACTTTCCCAGGGGGACAGCAAATGGTAGAGGAAGATTTAACTTTGGTTCCAGCCCACACCCCTCAGCTCCTCAGGAGCTGATCACCAGTTAGACTAAGTGCCTCCATCAGACCCGGGCCCCAGCATCTCTCTCTGGCACAGTCTCCCGTTCCTCTCTGCTACTCTCTTCAGCCCTCCATTTCCCCCGAGAACTTCCTCCTGAATCTTTCTCTTCTGTCAGAAGAATGCTGCAATCTATCCTGTCTGCAAAATCCTCCATCTCTCTTCCCCAAGCCTTCCCGCCCAACACAGCCAGCCAGCCTGCCTGCGGAAGTGGCCACCTGCTCACCTCCCTGCAGGCTGGACGCTGCCCTCAGCCTCCACTGGCACCCCCCACCAGTGTGTGGCAAGAACTGCAGCCGCTGCGGGATTTGCCCTCCTTGACCTCTGCAGAGCATTAATGTTGGGCTTCCTCTCCAGCCTCCTTTGGCTTCCAGGCCACTGGTTCCCCCTCCTCTGGCCCAGGCCTCTTCTGAATAGCCGGCATTCTACTTTATAAAAGAGGCGAAGAGGCCTGGCCCACTGCCCACACAAGCACTGTTTTGCTGATAGAAAGCTGCTGAACTCCGCAGAGCTGAAATTCCGTATAAATAGGCACATTTACAACTTCCTGTCCATTTAGCTATCCATCATTCGAACAAAGGTAGTGTTAATAACAACTTGCACGTGTAGCGCGGTTCACAGTCTACACAGAGCTCTGGCGTGGCCTTCAATATCCCCATCTGTGTGGTGAAAATATTTTTATGTCTGTTCCATATTAAGCAAGCAGTGTTAAATTCGTTTCACTGCCCAGAAATTAGCATTAGAAATTGGCTTTGTTTTGAAGAAGAGTCTTTACTTAGGTCCTCTGGGCATTGTCAGTCCCCGTGGCTGGTGATTTATAGGTTATTGATCCTTGGGACAGGAACAAATGACCTTGTCATTTTAGTAATGGTTTCTACCAGAAAGATCTTTTACCAGAAGATCTGGCAAATCTCTGAGCATGCAGAGGTGGGGAAAGGCAGGTGGAAGTCCAACTGCAGGAATCAAGTCATATGGGTCAGAATAAAAAGATCTAGTTTTTGACACTCTGTGTGAGTTACACTTTCTAAATGAGACTTAGAAGATTTAAGCCAAAATGGCAAGTAGTTGTCTTGTGTACCCGCTCCTTAACTCCTGAGTGTTACTGTGTTAAGGAAGATTCTGAGGCTAAGCCTAGGCTCCCTGGAAAAGAACCCTGTTACAAGATGACAATGTCAGACGCAAGTGTGAAGGAGGACATAGTGGCACGTGCCACATCTTTCTTTGCCATGGCTGCTTTAAACTTTTTATTTTTTCAGTGCTTGGGATGGAATCCAGGGCTTTGAGCATACTAGGCAAGCCCCCTAACACTGAGCCACAGCCACAGCCCCTAAGTGTCTTTGAAAGGCAATGACAAACCAAACTAGAGTTGTTCAAAGAGTCAGTACAACGGGCAAGAATTCTGTGGCTTTAGTGGGTTCCCACGTATGGACCTTGGACCTTCTTCTGGTCTGGTACTTTCCTTCAGAGTCATCAAGAAGCCAGAAAGCCACGTGGATGAGGATTTTTGTACACCCCTCAGCTGCCCCCATCTTCTGACCCCCACCAAAGGGGCTGGGCTGTTCATGTTGTGTTTAGCCCATAGCTTCTCTGCACCCCCTTGCTCTCCTGCCCCATCCTCGCTGAGCTCAGGTTGAGGAAGCTTTCATCTCCGGGGGTGACCTCCCATGAGTCCCCAGCTCCCCCTCAACCCTGCCCCTGACTCCTAACTCCTCTTGTCTTGAACCCTAGAGCTAGGGCCCACTTAGCACGTTGACCTTGGTTGGACTGTGAGTCCCATGAGGTATCAGACTTGCCCCTAACAATGGGGCTTCTTTGCTGCTCCACCATCATGGGGTCAGGAGAGGTACAGAGTCACAGGAGTGTGTCCCTCTGCGGTAGCAGTCCTTCTCATCCAGATAGTCCGTCCCAGAGAAGCAGGTCTTCCCTCACTACTGCACCCCAAATCCAAACCCTTCTACAGTGATCCCTGCCTCCCCTTCACATCTCCACACTTGAGAGTATTGTGTCAGATTCTATTTGCATAAATTTATATTGCTGCCAGAATCAAGGTTGAAAAAAAAAAAAAAAAGGTTGTAAATATGGCCCTGAGTGTGCCTCTTACTTCTTCAAGTTTTCCTTTCTGGGATGAGGTACTGCACAAGCCGTTGGAAAGTGCCAGAGCCACAGAAAAACTTACCCTGGAGTGACCCCGGATGAAAACTCACTTTGAAAAAGCATTATTTTTCAAACACAGGTTGATGGATGGGTAGATATGTGATAAGCAACACATGCGTGCCTGAGAGAGAGTCTGGGTGTATGGAAGTTCATTGCATGATCCTTTGCTGAAGGTTTGGAAATTTCCATAGTGAAATGTTAGTGGGGGGTGGTTGCCCCAGACAGTGAACCATTTTAATTTAAACCAGGCTCCTGACCAGTGTGGTCCCGAGGCCAGAGCGTGGGGGAGCTGTGCAGAGATTGCATCCATTCCATCTGGGAAGACTTCCTGTGGGGCTTTCTGCTACCCCGGCCCCAGACCGGTGCTGGCCACACTCTGGTGTGGTGAGGGCGGGGCAGTCCTTAAACCCATGCCCAAGTCCGTGGCCTTATGCTACTTGCTGTCCCTCCCTATTTGTAACCCTGGAGCAGCAGGGCGCTGTGCCCTCCTGTGGCATCCACATCCCACGCCAGCTGCATGCCTCAGCCTCCTCCTGGCCTGGCGTCTTCACAAAGGCCCCGCGTCTTCCCCTCCAAGGGCCCTTGCCATATGCCGCAGCTCTGCTGTGAAATGTGCTGAAGCTCAGAACTGCCTGGGTGAGTGGAGAGGCCGTGCTGCGTGGGAGGGTTGGGAGGCCTGGCCTCTCCAGTCTCCCTGTCCCTTGCAGGTCGTGGACACTACAGGTCACACAGAACCGGGGAAGCAGGGCCAGGAAGTTAAGTAGCCAGTGAAGAGGCTCTGGGGTCAGGTCGTGACCTAGGTTACGGTCACACTCAGTTCACACTGTCTAGTGGTCACAGGGAGGTTCCTGGGAGGATGACAGTGTCCATGTTTTTCTCTGTCCAGCACACACACTGCCACAGTCATCCACTCTCACATCTCACACACAGTCTTCTGAGCCATGATGCCCCTGCCCTAGACTCCTGCAGAACTCCAAAGCAATGCCCAACGCCCTGTGGGCAGAGGACAGGGCCACCCCCAACCCCCAGAGAGGGAGAGCCCACTGGCCACTGTAGGCTCTCGTCGTGGCCAGGGCCTGCTCATAGGAGGCGGCAGAGCCTGGAGTTGAAGCCTTGGGCTATATGCCACTACTATACGACCTTCAACAAGCTGCTTTGTCTTTCTGCCTCTGTTTCATGGCTCATCAAATGAGGATAAGAAGGACAAAACCTACCTCATCCGGTTATTGTAAGAACCAGCAGAGTTGAAAGCCTGGCAAACGGTTCCTAACCTGAGGTCTTAGGGCACTAGTTAGTGCTGCTGTCTCTGCTCTCAGCGTCTGCTCCTCCTCCTTCCGGGGCTGCAGGTCACAAGGGCCAAAACAAGGAGTCAGCATCTAGGGCTGAGGGAGGACCACTGTGAAGTTTGGTCGTGGCTGTAACAAATTAACATTTAGTGACCTGAAGCAACACGGACTGATTTGCTTGAGGTTCTGGGGGTCAGAAGTCTGCAGTCATTGTCATGGGCTGGTCTCAAGGTGTCTGCAGGGCCGCACTCCCTCCCGAGGCTCAGGGAGAATGCACTCCTTGTTTTTCTGGCTTTCTAGAGCAGCATTCTTTGCCTTCCTTGGCTCATGGCCTTTTGTTCTGTGGTCATCCAAGCTAGCCACGGAGCATCTTGCATCTGGTCTCTCACAGCCACCACCTTCTGTAGTTGGACCTCCTTTGCTCTTTCTCATAAGAACATTGCAACTGCATTTAGGGCTGCCTAGACAAAGCAGAGGATTCCTCATCTCAAAATCCTTGATGTAAGCTTATCTGCCAAACTTCATCTTGTATCATTCATAGGTTCTGGAGATTAAGGTGTAGACATATTTGGGGACCATGACTCATATAACAACTGAGTCAGAAAGCTTTCCTGAGTCCTGATCCTGTGGCATGACTTGGTCAAGTTCTGACCCCTCCAGGCCCAGTATGTTATTCCATGTCAGCACCAGGCCCTCTCTGGCTCTCTCTCCTGACACTCTCCACAGGCAGTCTTGTTCTCTGTGGTATCCCTAGGCTGACACATGGCCGGTGCTGGGAAATTATGTATTCCTGCATAAAGAAGGGTAGCCCTGATGTGTCTCATGTGCTCTTTCAGGCCATGGTGAGTGTCACTGCGGAGAATGCAAGTGCCATGCAGGTTACATTGGGGACAATTGTAACTGCTCAACAGACATCAGCACGTGCCAGGCCAAGGATGGGCAGATCTGTAGCAACCGTGGGAACTGCATCTGTGGGCAATGCCAGTGCACAGAGCCCGGAGCCTTTGGGGAGACATGTGAGAAGTGTCCAACCTGCCCAGACGCTTGCAGCACCAAGAGGTAACAGCCCCGCGCTCAGCCCATGCCTGTCTTCCAGCCAGGCAGCCCTCAGGGCCAGCCAGCTGCACTCCCCACTGCCCACAAAACTCTTTCTAATAGTCACTGAAATGGTAGCTTTGAAATGCTGGTTCCATGGGTATATTGTAAGAAGAAGAAAACACACACATACACACACACACACACACACAAACAAGACTGCTATTCTGTTCCTAAACAAGTTTAAAAATTACTAGATTACCGAGTTGAATGAAATTAAACTGGTGTTGGTACTAAATGCAGTGCCTTCTCAGAGCCCTGAGTGCGCTATTGTGTGTTCTCCAAAGGAAATGCGGTATGCATCTTTTCCCAGATGAATTCCATCCTCCCCATTAACATCTCCCAACGCGGTTTCACGAACACCGTATGGGAACTGCTGCTCGAAACAAAACATAATCAGAAGGTAAATGGGATAGAAAGGCACCCGACCTAGATAAGGCATGCCAGAAACAAGCGAAATGGCTGTTGAATTTTCTGCTCCATTTATACTGATAATGGAGCGCCGGCCCTGGGCTCTGTGCTGCTGCCGAATGTAGAAATTCTCTAGATACGACTGGGCCTTCAGTGGCCCGGCCTGGCACGCTGGCCTCCCCGTGGCCCTGCCTTGACCCTACCAGAGTTCGAGGCGGGGAGTCACAGAGCTCAAGCCGTGGTGCTCCCTGGAAAGCAAGAGTGAGGTTCGCTCTTGAAACTTGCTGGTGAAGCAGCTGAAAAGCCGGGGTGGGTGGGGGGGTGAAGCAGGGACCCAGACAGATGACAGCAGCAATAACACGGACAGTGTTTCTCTGGCTGGGGAACGCAACTGGGTGGTTTTCTGCTGGCAGAACTCCCTTCCACAGGCCTGGCCCAGGCGGACATGAAGAGTTCATGCTCCCTAGGGCCGCGTGGCTGCTGGTCAGTCTGTGTTTAGAAATGATCTGGTGGCAGGGCCTTGGGCTGGATATTTGCCACAGATAAGCCCAAGTGCGGGTAATTGAAAGCTGGCTGATGGTGGAAAGGCAAGATGGACAGGGAAGGGTCTTATTTTGTTTAATTGGAGGGGTTGGGTGCGTCGGAGAGAGGGAAGCCAGATCCTCTTGAGACCTGCTGAGACTGAAGACACAGAGATCCAGATAGAAACAGACTGGGAAGGAGATTGGTGTCCTGGACTGGAGCCCAAATAGCTGTCCCCACGTGAGCTTGGAGTCACAGCCATCACAGCATGTTGTACCCAAGGGATGCGCCTCCAGCTCCCACTAGCAGAGACCTCAGGAGTGCTGCTCTCAGACCTTGGGGCGTATGAGGTTTATGCAGAGTGGGGGCCAACCCAGGGCATCACACACGACATTAATAAAAAGGAGCCCAAACTTCTACGGAGCCACAGGGCAGTACAGGATTGGCTTGGGTCTGTTAAAAGTCCTCAGGGGAAAACAGTCATCGCTTTAAATGTTGAAAGTATTTATTACCCAGAAGACATAGACTTGATGATTTATTAGCACCAAAGGGGCAAGGAGAGCAACGATGCCATAAGGAGGCATTACTGTTCCTTTGTCTTTGTCTTTAGACCACACTGATCCTCCGTTCTCTTTCACAACCTACTTGCAACTTTAAAATTTTGTTTTTAAACAAAGTTCTTTTGACAGTGACTTATATCAAGCCAGTTCTCTACTTGCTCCTTTGCTGAGGGCCATCAGGCTTTGAATGTCCTACATCCTTTTTTTTTTTTTCCCTGTGGTTTCAGGGCAACCAGTCTCCACCTTCTAAAACTAACCAAACACACCCTTCACTTTGGGTGAGTTCACCCTGGGCGCCAGCTGATTTCAATTAACAGGCTCTGAGCAAAGTTTCTCTCTCGGCAACTTGTTTTTTTAAAAAGCCAGACTTACTTTAATACATAACACAAGTTTCAGCCAGTGTGGGCAACATGAGCTAAACTGATACATCCACTTGGATAATTAGGGAGTCCTTCCTGGAGAGCACCTGGGGCTGTAGTTTAAGACAGCAGGGCAGAGAGGCCCTATAGATCCCAGCCTGACCAGAAGCAGCCATCCCGTTTGCTGTGGGTTAATCCAGGAGGCTGGCCCATTGGCCAGCGAGGCCAACTTGAATGAACAACCCTGGAGCCACCCTGCCTAGCCCCCAGCCAAGCCCCCGCTGCTTGCTGTCTAGGGCTCAGACTGTCAGAAGAAATGCAGGCTTTACGCTCAGGTTCCCAGCTCCAGAATGCTTCTGCACAGTCAGGCCTAGGAGAGTGGGATTTTTGTGAACAATTCCAGGATGATTGAATGCTCAAGCATATCATTACTCTCATTAGAAAGGCTTGGTCACTTTCTCTCCCTGATCCACTCCTTGCCCATTCCTTAATCATATCGAGGAAGTGGGAGGGGTGTGTCTGAGGCAGGACGCCTGGGTGTGGGGCCCGCTCTGCCATAAATACCATCTGGGCTTCATGTGCCTCCCCTGCAAGGGGACCTGCTGCAATGACCCACAAGCTCCCATCCTGTTCTCATGTCCCACTTTGCAGCTCCCACACTAGAAGCTTCTCCATCCCCTGGAATTAAAGAGCAGCTAATAGGGGCTTGGGTTGTGGCTCAGTGGTAGAGCGCTTGCCTATCATGCATGAGGCACTGGGTTCGATCCTCAACACCACATAAAAATAAAATAAAGAGAAGTAAATGAAGGTAAAATAAGATGTTAAAAAAAAAAGAGCAGATAATAAAGGCCACGTGCAATCTCTCCACAATCTGCCAAAGGGATCTCCAGACATGTAGCTCCCAGGGTCCCCACAGGTCTTGGGGTGAGCAGGATAGTTGTCCCTGTGTAGCTGAGGTGCTGTGAGGTCACCCTTCACTCTGGGGCCAACAGCAGTCACAGGGACACAGAGATTTGAGCCCTAACCCAGCTTCCAAAAGCACTCTCCTGGGGGCTCCCACCCGGCTTGAGGACCACCTGCGACCCCTCAGCTGAGTTGTTTGGCCTGACCTTCTCCTCCCTGGAGTTAGCTTCTCCCTGGCCTTTGTGTGCTCTGTGTGGCCCCCCAGCCCACCCTCAGAGATAGGACACGCCCACCCCAAGTGTTACACTCCTCGGCAGAAGCCTGCTTCCCAGCCTGCACCTTCAGAGGTCTGGTCTCCTTGAGGTGACCTCAGATGGAGGGAGAATGTCTGAATCAGGTTTTGACTATGTGAAGTGTGGTGACAACCACTCACCTGGGGGCATTGTCATTAAGCGTTTTCACACACTGTCTGATTCAGCTGGTATCTGGGGTGGGAGGAGAGGAATTCATAGGGCCTCTCTTTGGCTTCTCATCCTTCTTCTAAAGAAGCCCCTGTTATACCACGTGGGGTCTCCATAGCCTGGATAGACTCTAAAATAGACCAATTACCAGGTACACGTCCAGCAAGGCCCTGGGGAGCCTGGCAGGAGGGCTCCACCTAGGATGGGGAAGGAACTGGAGCCTGAAGGACTCTGAGACAGTGGTTCTCAGCCCTCCATGGGTGCCAGAATTGCCCAGGAAGCCCCAACCTCAGAGATGTGGCTTTTGTGGTGTGGTTGGGTGAGTCCAGTGTGTGGGAGGGGCCTCTTGCTTGAAGCCATCTCCTCAGCCAGGTGTTCAGCATGGCAGGGTGCAGGTGGATTTGGCTCCTGTCATCAGAATTCCAAAGTCTGTTATTGGCAAGGTGACTCCCCAGAGCAGACACAACTGTAAGCTGACCTGTGTCCCTCCACGGACCCTGGGGCTGCCCACTAACAGCAGCAAGAAGGCAGAGCAGAGAGTCCCTGAGACTAGACCTCTGAAATTGGGACCAGCTAAGCCTTCAGGTCCTGTGTTTTGGGGAGCTGGGTGGGACCAACACACAGAATCTAACAGCCACATTTATTTCCTCTTTTCCAAAGAGATTGCGTTGAGTGCTTGCTGCTTCACTCAGGGAAACCTGACAATCAGACCTGTCAGCACCTGTGCAAGGATGAGGTGATCACGTGGGTGGACACCATCGGTGAGTGTCAAGGTGGGGACAGGGTGCCGCTGGGGGTCTCTGTAGACCCCTGAAGATTTCTTCCTCTGTGGAGAGGAGGGTGGGCTTAACCCCGAGTTAGGAAGTCCAGCCTAGGCTTCCTTGGCATGACTTCTGGTTCTGCATAGAGACCCTGAGCTGAGTCCCCAAGCCTGTAAGATGGTACAGATGCATTGGGAAATAGCTTGCAATTGGGAAATAGTTCAGCATCGAATCCCCACATAATCCAGAATTTGACTCCCAGGTCTATACCCAAGAGAACTGGGTCTACACACACACCTGCACACAAATGCCCATAGCAACATTAGTCACAGGAGTCAAAACTTGGAAACCACCCGAACGTCCACCCACTAATGAATGGCAAACAAAATGTGTCCTGTCCATGCTGTGGAATCTCATTGGTCATCAAAGGGAGTGAAAAGTTGACGCATGTGACAAGGTGGGTGAGTCTCAAAAACATTAACTAAGTGAAACAATGCCAACAGGAGAAAACATTCCATAATTCTATTTGAAATGTCCCAAAGCGAGAGAGCCTGTGGAGACAGAGTGGAGATCAGGGATGGCCAGGGACTGTGGAGAGGGAGAAATTGGCATTGACTGCTAATATGTATAGATTTCTTTTGGGGATGATGGAAGTGGTCTGGCATTAATGAGAATGGTTATATAACATGGTGAATTTACTAAAACTGACTATGTATTTTTAAAATGGTTAAAATGGAAGGAGGGAAAAAAGACTACATACCTGGAAAGTGAATGTGCCCCCAGAGACCTCTTGCTGTAGACCTGCCTCTGCCTTAACTGCAGCTTCTGCAAACTCCCGGCCCCTGCCTCTTGTCTGTCTCAGTCCTGGCTTACCTCTTGTAGACTTCCTTGTTCCCACCTCCCTGATTTTTTTTTTTTTAATTTTTAGTTGTAGTTGGACGCAATACCTTTGTAAAAAATAAAAATTAATTTATTTTTATGTGGTGCTGAGGATTGAACCCTACCACTGAGTCACAACCTCAGCTCACCCACCTCCCTGATTTTGACTGTCTGCTTGGTTAAATGATGGCCTCAGAGAATGTCAGGTCTTGTATTTATTCCACACATATTCCTTGAGCACCTACTTTATGCCAGGTGCTGATGTTATGCCTGAGGGGACAGCAGGGAGCTCACCATAGTGCCTGAGATACCATCTTCCTACCCATCCTCTGACTTGCCACTTGGGGCCTGGTATATGTCACGTTTTGCCTGCAGACCCAGGGCCAGTTCCCCAGAGCCAGACACAAGTGGTCAAAGAAGAAAAGCGGCCTTCTAGCATCTGTTGAAGTGATTATCTTGGTCCATGCACAGCTGCTTCACAATCCAGCTCTCTGAGGTGAATCAGCAGATACAGTTCATGTTCCAGCTCATCATTTACCCTTTTCCTAGGCTTTTAAAATAAACGTTTGCCCTCATGAATCCCAGGCATTGGAGAAGGGGCTGAGAGAAAAGTCCAGACCTTTGTGTTTGATAACCACACTAATGTATCAGCTCCCATGTTAAAACTCCTTTGATCCACCAGGTTCAAAGGGCAAGAGTGGAAAAGCGTTTCATGTCATAACATTAACCTTTGGTTGCTGCTCAGGCCAACCTGTGATTGCTGCCCAATTTCCTTTTCCTTTGTTTCCCTGCTCACCCTTTTTCTCTAGTCCCTTTCCCTCCTAAAGATCAGTCTTGCAGCTGGGCACCAGGGCACATGCCTGTAATCCCAGGGACTCAGGAGGCTGAGGCAGGAGGATCACAAGGGAGAGGCCAGCTGGACAACTTAGCAAGACCCTGCCTCAAAATAAAAACTACAAAGGCCCGGGGATGTGGCTCAGTGGCAGAGCTCTTGCCTAGCATTCAGGAAGCCTTGGGTTTAATCCCAGGTACTAGGGGAAAATAAAATCAGTCTTGTAACCCGAGGGAAGCCACAGAACACCATGCCTAGACAGGGGACGGCGACTCCTTCCCACAGGTCAAAGGCAGCATGGGGCAGGGAGGAAGCAGCTTAACTCTGGGGAGTGAGGCCCGCTGGTATCCAGGCCAGGGCCAGGGAATGGCCCGACCTCTACCACTGGCTCACTTAATCTTTGGATGCGGGGTCACCCAGGGGACCAGCCTTGCATTCAAATATCCTCCTCACCTCTGGAGGTTGTTTTTGGTTTTACATCTCAGGGAAGAGCTGCCTCTTGGCCTCTGTAGCCTGCTTTCAACCCAAGTGGACTGGGGGTTGGAGAGGAAGCGGTCAGGGTGGCTTTTTCTTTTCTTTATCCTCCTAATTTCCATCGACTCCCTTCACCCATTCCCACCCACACCCATTCAAGGCTGCCTTTTTTCACCTCATCCCCAGCAAACACTTCAGAGGGCTGAAGACTCTGATGTGATCCACGTGTCGCCAGAGCAATAAAGTCAACCGGGGGCCTGCAATCCCGCTGTGAGACCCCTGAACTCATTGGAAAGCCCGCCACCCCTCTCAGCCCCTCTGTCTCCTCTTCCTTCTCCGAGGTGCCCGCTCCCCGCCCTGACCACCAGCAGCTCTGGGCTGCCCAGAGACAGGCTCAGGACGTTCTGTTTGCTTTTCTTCTAGTCAAAGATGACCAGGAGGCTGTGCTTTGCTTCTATAAAACTGCCAAGGACTGCATCATGACGTTCAGCTACGCAGACCTGCCCAGTGGGAAGACCAACCTGACGGTGCTGAGGGAGCCAGGTAGGTGGGAGCCCAGCCCCTGGGTCCAGGTGTCTGATGCTGTTCCCTGCTCTGGGGCTGTGGCCCATTCCCTCCCCAGCACCCCCCTCACCATCCTTCCCAAACCCAGGAATACAGTTCACTGTGAAGATCAGGATCTAAGGCCACCGTTGTCCGATTCCTAGGGTTTAGAAGAAAGATGGGTACACAGCTGGGGGCCTGGGATGAGGGCAGAGCTGTGGGGGCAACAGGAGCCATAGTAGGGCAGGACATGCCCCTCAGGAATGTCATCTCGGCAGAGGCAGAGAGCTAATAAGGAAGGAGCCCTTGTGCTCTGCAGGGAGGGTGGGAGGTGCCAGGTCTGGCCCATCAGGGCTGGGCCCTTGCTCGAGTCAGTGAGCATCTGGGTGTGCACACTGCCCTGGCCAGCTGCTCAGGCTTCCCAGGGTGGATGCCAAGGAGGGAAGTTGGAGCGCCGCGGGCAGTGTTGCTGCTGGCCGCCACACTCAGCGTCCTGAGCCACTGCAGGGGCCCAACTTTCATTTGAACACCAACAACTCAGCCTTGCGTGTTGAGCCCAAGGACCAACAGCCTTGAAGTAACTGGGATTTCTAGATTATCTGCTTTTATTCTTCTTTGGACTGAAGGGAGCAGAAAAAGTTTTGCTCTCTTCAATTCACAGCATTGCAAACGCTTATTCCAAATTAAACCAAATCATCTCACCTACTTTCCATGGCCAGAGACCCAGGGAACTGCAGTCCCAATCCAGGACATGTGCCTGTCAGAACAAGGCTTTGTTTTCAAGCACTGTCTCTGTGGTTGTTGAAAATAAACACACTTCGGGGTAAAAATGGGAGTTCATAACTCACTTGAATCAAATGTATGAAATATGATATGTCAAGAGCTTTGTAATGTTTTGAACAACCAATTAAAACAAAAAGAAAAGAAAAGAAACACACATAATCCCAGTGGCTCGGGAGGCTGAGGCAGGAGGATTGCAAGTTCAAAGACAGCCTTAGTAAAAGTGAGACTCTAAGCAACTCAGTGAGACCCTATCTCTAAATAAAACACAAAAAAAGGGCTGGGAATGTGGCTCGGTGGTTGAGTGCCCCTGAGTTCAATCCCTGGTACCCACACCCGCCACCAAAAAAAAAGAAAAAGAAAATAAGCATATTTGATCCAAGGGGCTCCTTCACACTAAGGGTTTAGAAATGTTGGCCAGCCTGGCCCTTGTGGAAATGGTTCATGCCCCCCTTCTCTGTAGTCTGTCCCTGAGAACACGGACATGAACACTGAGCCATGGTCTAGCGTCCTGTTCTGGAGCCTGGGCAGGCCAAGGCGAGGGCGTGGTCTGTTAGGGGACGTGCAGCTGTGCCCCAGGGCTTTCATGGAGACTTTGCTGTTAACTAGCCACATGACCCTGGAACAGTCACTGTCCCTCTTTGGATCTTTCACTCTCTGCACATTGGGGAAAACTGCCCGCCCCCTGCTGTCAGTCACACAGAGGCACCAGGGGATCTAGGAGAGGGCAGAGGAGAAGGCTCTGGGGGAGGCACATCTTTCAACTCAGATGTGCCTGAGGCTGGGGGCAGGAGGGGCACAAGATGTTGGTGGCATTGCCAACCCCCCATGTTCCTGGTCTCTTTTCAGAGTGTGGGACTGCCCCCAACGCCATGACCATTTTGCTGGCCGTGGTCGGCAGCATCCTCCTGATTGGGATTGCACTCCTGGCCATCTGGAAGCTGCTTGTCACCATCCATGACCGAAGAGAATTTGCCAAGTTCCAAAGTGAACGCTCCAGGGCACGCTATGAGATGGTAAGCAGAGGGGACGGGGGCGCAGAAGAGCCTTCCAGACCGGTGGCATGTCTGAGCTCAGCCGTGTGTTAGCAAGAGTGGTCCCCTGGCATCTTTAGCATTAAAAATAAAGAAGTGACACCCACAGGGCTATGCCCAGTCTAGACAATGACAGTGCGTGACTGTAGCACAGAGGGCCTCTCTGCACAGAGTCCTGCCCCAGGCCCAGGCTGGGAGTGCTGTGGGGCAGGGTCACCTGGCACAGCTCAAGCAGAAAGAGTCCACACAGCTCAGAGAAAGTGGGCACATGGAAGAGCAGCTCAAGCAAGTTGCTATGGTCTGTTAGGAAATTCTTCTGAGGAAGCCTCGTCTCCCCAGGCAGACTGCAGGTTTGTGAAGGCCTGAGCACACGGGAAGCCCCCACTGAATCCCAGGAGAGAGTGTCTGTCACAATTGGAAAGGGCTTTCAGAGACTCTATGACCCAATGCCTCATTTCAGAGACAAAGAGTAAAAGTTCAGAGAAGGCAAGGGACTCTCCCAGGGATACAGAGCAAGTCAGAAGCAGAGCCAGCCCTAGAGCACAGATGGTGGCCCCCCAGCTGCATGCTCTGCCTGCCCCCTTCCTGGTGACTGACCATGAGGGGAAGGGCATCTAGTTTGTTGTTTTACATGGGAGAACTAACACAAGTCCTCTTACCGTCACACCCTGCAGGCTTCAAACCCCCTCTACAGAAAGCCCATCTCCACTCACACTGTGGATTTTACCTTCAACAAGTTCAACAAATCCTACAACGGCACCGTAGACTGACAGCGCCCCCTCCCAGAGAGGTACAGAGGGACTAACAAAAAAGACTGCCAGACCTGGACAGCTGCTCACGTGATCACGGCTCCCTAGATAGGCAAGCACAGAGAAGCCCTTCCGGCCAGCCTGGGCAAGGAGCCCACCACCTGCCCAGGAGGGCGCCTGGCCATGCCACCTGGCTGCTGGGCCAGAGCCACGCAAGGCCACCTCCCCTCCAAGCCTGGAAAAACAAGAGGACTTGGCGCTCCTGGCTTTCTCCGCCATGTCCAGCGTCTTGTCCTGATGAACTGCTGGGATGCTGGGCTGCTTCTGCCTCCCTCGCTGGCCAGAGAGAAGGCTACCGGGAAGGGCCAGAGTGTACAAAGCCAACCTGTGGCCTGAATTTTTTTTCCCGTTGGTCATTTTTATATGTAATAAAAAGATCATGCATTTATGGCGTAGTTCTGAGGGCTGGGAATCCTCCGCCTGGTGTCGTGCCCTGCACATGGGTATTGGTGATGGATTGTTAGGTGCCTGTTGAAGGTACATAGTTTGCGAACGTCTGTTTTCCTCTCCTGTCTGTGTTTGTTTAGTACTTTTGTAATGAAATGGAAAAAGATTGTCTGCAATTGAAAGTAAAGATTCAAACAAAATGCGCTGGTGTCTGCCTGATGCTCTCTGACATGTGTGTTCCTTAATGAATGGTCTTGACTGCTGCCCCAGTGACAGGGACCCTAGCCAGCCTGATACTCCAGAGCAGGCTCCTCAGAGAGGGCTCCCTGAGGTCAGAAAAGTCAGGGTAGCTCAAGGGAGCTCTGAGCAAGTGCCTCTGGTCCCTCCCAGGTTTTGCTCAGAGTTGTAGACATGAAAACCACCACTCGGGCATGAAACTCACCACCCACCCCCCATTCTGTCCTGTTCTGTTCTAAGGTGCTGAAACTGGAAATAGAAGGTACAGATGACAAAGGGTCAAGCTATGCCTTCCTCCCAAAACTACCTCTTATATATCATCCTCAGTGACATTTCCCCCACCCAACTCCTATGTTCCGCCCAGACCCCAAACACAAAACTCATTTCCACTTTTGTTTCCTGTAGAGTCCTAAAGGCCCCTCAGATTCCGTCAGAGATGGACGGGACCCCAGAGGTCTTCTGATCCTATAGCCTTACTTACAGAAGAAGAAGCCGATTCACAGAGAAGGCGAGTGTCTTGCCCAAGTGTCAGGCTAACTGTGACAATCTGGCACTAAGACCCCTGGCTCAAGATCATCCAAAGTGGCAGCCTCTGATGCCTGCTCTTCCCTCCACAAACCTCTTCACTGATCATTTTTGCTGTTTGTGTCACTTCAAGGCTACTATGCCTTTGTTCCTAATTCATCTGTTCTCCGTCTTGGACTAAATTCCCCTGACTTCATTTTACCAAGGCTAAGACAAATGCCTGTCAGCCAATAGGGCTGATTACATGGAGCAAAAAGAGCAGATTCCTTTTTTATTGTACATCATAATTATGCATAAGAGTGGAATTCATTATGCCATATTCACATGCACATTACGCAATTTGATCAATCTCATTCCCCAGTAGTTTTTCTTTCCCTTCCATCCTGCCTCCCCCATCTGATTGATTGCTCCACTCTACTGATTGATCTCCCTTCCATTAATGTTTTAATTATTACATTACAATTATACAAGTGAGATTCATTGTATCATGTTCACACATGGACGTAGCATAGTTTGGGAGATTTCATTCCCCAGGACTTCCCTATGACCTCCCCTCCTCCCTCCTCCAACCTCTTCCCCTATTAGTTTCCTTCCTATTTTCATGAGATCCCTTTTCAATTCCTTTGTCGTCTTCTTCTTTTCTTCTCCCACATGTGAAAGAAAACATTTGACCCTTGACTGAGTCTGGCTTATTTCACTCAGCATGATGTTCCATTCATTTACTAGCAAATGACATCATTTCTTATTTGTGGCTGAGTAAAACTCTATTGTATATCTATACACCACGTTTTCTTTCTTTTTAAAAATATTTTATTTATTTCTATTCTTTATTAATCTGTTGAGGGACACCTAAGCTGGTTCCATAACTTGACTATTGTGAATTGTGTTACTGTGGACACTGAGACGCATAGATCACTATAGTATGCTGATTTTAGATCTTTGGAATCAAATGAGCTGGATGGCTGGGTCATATGGTAGTTTCATGCCTCATCTTTTGAGGAATCTATCACTGTTTTCCAAAGTAGCTATACTAATTTGCAGTCCCACCAACAGTCTATGAATGTACCTTTTCTCCCACATCCTCACCAGCAATTATTGTTATTTACATTCTTGATGATTGTCATTCTAACTGGAGATGAAATCAGTGTAGTTTTGATATGCATTTCCGTGATTGCTAAGGATGTTGAATAATTTTTCATGTATTTGTTGGCCACTTATATTTCTTCTTTTGAGAAATGTCTATTCTTTTGCTCATTTATTGATTGGTTATTTGGGGGGGGGGGTTGGCATTAAGTTTTTCAAGTTCTAATTATACTCTTGATATTAATCCCCTGTTGGAAGAGTAGGTGACATAGATTTTCAGCTCTCTCTTCACTCTTAATCATTCCCTTGGCTGTGTAGAAGCTTTAAAATTTGATGGCATCCGATTTAGTGATTCCCAAAAGAACATATTCTTACTTTCCTTGCTCTTGAGAACTTGAGGAAGCTGCCTTAAGTGCTGTTCAGTATAAAGATAAATGTAATGA
This sequence comes from Marmota monax, assembly GCF_021218885.2. NCBI lineage: Eukaryota > Metazoa > Chordata > Mammalia > Rodentia > Sciuridae > Marmota > Marmota monax. The sequence goes on along the minus strand of NW_026693473.1, from coordinate 5,761,550 downwards.
AAATATACAACAGATAGATAAAATGGTAACTTTGAGGCTTTCTACATTGAAAAAGATGATCTTTTAAAAAAATTTTAGTTGTAGTTGGACACAATACCTTTATTATTTTTTATTTATTTTTATGTGGTGCTGAGGATAGAACCCAGGGCCTCACACATACTAGGCAAGTTCTCTACCACTGAGCCACAACCCCAGCCCAAGATAGATGATCTTTTAAGCAGCTTTGGGGCATCTCCCAAAGATGTTGTGGATTTCCTGGAGATAAAACATTAACTTGTTCAAAGTCCCATTTTCTATAGGCAGCTCTGTGTGTGCACAACATTCTGGAGCCACATACCCTATGGCAGCTCCCTCTGTATTAGAAGGTCAGATAACTGACCCCTGGTTTCTACCTGATATGGAATTTTGGGTGTTTCATCCCAACACCAGGAAAGATGTGTGGATGGGACCTACTACCCACAGTGCCCTGCTGCCCCCTGCTGGAAGCTCTCTGTTTGGACCCCTGACTTTTGAGATTCTAATCAGTACCATTACGTTTCACTTTTTTTGAGGGAAGAGGGGAGTGCTGTGTGTGGTACTAGGGATGGAATTTAGGGCTTCACACATGCCAGGCAAGTGCTCTCCCACTGAGCTACATCCCCAGCCCTCATTTCTTAAGGTTATAAAGAGAGCTAATTGCAAAGACCATCCATTCCAAATGACTCATTTTACAACCCAACCCTAGATCTATAGTTTTATAATTTTTAGAGATATTTATCAAAATGTAACTTTAGGCCTGGTATAATGGCACATACTGTAATCTCAGCAATTTAGGAGGCTGAGGCAAGACGATCACAAGTTCAAGGCCAGCCTCAGCAACTTAGCAAGGCCCTAAGCAACTTAGACACAGTCTCAAAATAAAAAGATCTGGGGATATAGCACAGTGATAAAGCACCCTGGGTTCCAATCCCCTGTACAAAAAAAAAAAAAGTACCTTTCTTTAGCAGTTATTTGGCCAGTCTCCCTGCCATAACAACACAAGATGATGGAGCTCCTCACAGTGGGCTGCAGGGCTCTCCCCAGCGGGGGACTGACACTGCCCTTCCTATTTGTTTCTGAACTATGGAGACACACAGATTGGAGGGAGCCTTCTATTGCAGAGGGAGCTGCCATTGTGCCACATGACCCTGAAGGACCACCTGGCAGTCTCAGAAAAAAAAAAAAACAACATTTTTCTAGTGTCTGAAAAGATTAAAAAGCACTGCATTTACTACATATTTCCAAATGGTAATTTTATTGATTGATTTTTATTGATTGATTTGAACAACTTGCTTTTTTTTTTTTTTTTTTGCTACCAGGGATTGAACCCAAGGCTACTTGAGCACTGAGCCACATCCCCAGCCCTTTTTGTTTTTTATTTTGAGACAAGGTCTCACTGAGTTGCTTACAGCATAGCTAAGTTGCTGAGGCTGGCTTTGAACCTGATCCTCCTGCCTCAGCCTCTCAAGGCACTGGGATTACAGGTGTGCATCACCACACCTGGCAACTTACTGAATTTTTCTAATAATAAAATTCTAGATGGAAAAATAGCAAACAGAGAAAATCATAAAATAAAAATATTTCAGAATCACACCCCCCAGGGGTAACTACTCTTGACCTTAGCTATAATTTCAATCTTTAGTATTAAAGTCTTGGTCTCTAGCTCGGCATTATTGGGAGCTGGTGGCAACTTTAAAAGTTGGAGCCTACTGTGAGGACTCCCAGTCATTGGGGGGTGCACCCTGAAGGACCCCAGCTCTTCTGCTCTCTCTTTCCTTCTAGCCATGAGGCGAGCGCTGTCCCACCACACACTCCTGCCGTGATCTGCTGCCTCACTGCAGGCCCAAAGCAATGGGCCAATCGGTCACGCACTGACACCCCCAAAACCATGAGCCCAAATAAACTTTCTCACTTATTGAGTACCTTGGGTATTTGTTAGAGTAGTGGAAAGCTGACTAACACAACCTTTTTTTGTAGATGGCTTTTCAGTCTTTTTTCTATACGCAAACTTGTCATTTTTTACCCAATTGGGACTATACTGTCCGTCTTTTGAAAAGGACAGGGAATTGTCATTCTGCTTGGTTAAACAGTACTTCATCAAACCAAAGTACCCAATAGCACCTCTTCTGGAGAAGAAATGGACTTTTAAAATTTGCTTCATTGGGATCAAAGTTCAAGTTGTTACCAAGAACTTGTCCATATTTCAGATGGACAGAGAGGGAGGCCAGGCCTCTCTCTGTGGGAGTGCTCTGCACTTTTAACTGAGTAGCTGTTCTTGGAAAACTTCCAGCACATGTGGCTCTTACCTGCTCCTGGGACAGCCTCATACACTCTGCTGCTGTTATGGACTGAATTGTCCCTCAACTTCATACATGAAGCTTTAACCCCAGATGTGATGGTATCGTGAGGTAGGACCTTTAAAGAAGGAATTGAGGTTAAATGAGGCCATAAGATGGCGCCTCATTCCAACACAACTGGTGTGTTTATGGGAGGAGGAGGCGCCAGGGATGCAGAGGAAAGACCCCGCTAGGACACAGTGAGGGGGCGGCTGTCTGCAGCAGCGAGGTCTTAGGAGAAATCCTATGTGCTGCTGCCTGATCTTGGACATCCAGCCTCCGGAACTATAAGGAATGAATTCCCATTGTAAGACATCAGGCCATGGTAAGTGGTGAGGGCACCTGAGCAGACTGAAACTGAGCCAGCTGCAGTGGCACTTTGTGATGGCTGAGGGAGCAGGAAAGAGGAGCTCTGGGCAGTGCTGGCCATGATCTGAGGAATCTGGGCTCCTATGAGGGGCAGCCACCATACTACAGAGGCAGATGACACAGATGTGCCCCGAGCAGTCCACCACCTGGCACCTGCAGCCAGTTGTAAGCACTCAGAGTGGCCTGTCACCCTGGCAGTGAGCCATTCTGGCCCCTCTGAGAAGGCTCTGCAGGCTGCAGGGCTGAGCTAGGTCAATCCCACTTGGCTTCCTGTCTCCTTTCTCTGGGGCCCCTCCGGGCCCTCTGGGGGACTTGGACTAGAGCAAGAGGACAGGAGGTTAAGGCTGAGCTGCCTGAGGAGCAGTCCTGCCAGGCCTGAGGTGCTGCCCGGGGAGCTGGGCTTGCTGCTGTGGGAGGGACAGGTGGGAGCAGGGACAGAGGTCACTGCCTGGCCAGCCCGGCTGACAGAGTCACTCCCCAGATAGGTTGGATGACATGTCACATGAGAAGGCCTTCACTTTGGATTCATGTCTTGTGGGGTTTAATGCCACAGAGTCCCCCTGCCCTGTGACTGGTGCTGCGTATCGTCACACAGTGGGACCCGCGTGCCCTGGCCTGTTGCTGTCTGGATTGTTAGGGAGCTGGGAGCTCCGTGTTTTCGATGTTCCAGAGACTGTTCATATGGTGGGGACTACAGAGAAAGGACTGTGTGTTCTTTGTCCTCTCTGCCAAATGCTGACCCACATGCTGTCCCAGCATTCCCCTCTCTGTGTAGCTTTCTGATCCTCTGACAAATGTCCTGCTGCACAACTTCATTTTAAGGTGCTTCAAATTCTTGTTGCAAAAAACAAGACACAGCTGGGCTCAGTGGTGAAGGCGTATAATCCCAGCGGTTCAGGAGGCTGAGGCAGGAGGATCGCAGGTTCCAAGCCAGCCTCAGCAACTTAGTGAGACCCTATCTTAAAATTAAAAAAATAAACAAATGATAAGAAGGGCTGGGGATATGGGTCAGTGGTTTAGTGCCAAAACAACAAAGTACAAACTATACGGGAACCAACCATCAACACCAGAAACCTCGGTCTCCTTCTGAGGTAGCGGCTTTCAACTTTTTGTGTCATGGATTCCTTTGGTGTTCTGGTGAGTGCTGCATACCCCTTATCAGAATAAACCTTACACGTGTGTAATAGGGAGGATACTAAAACATCCAGCCTCTTTCTCAGGATTATCATCTTGTTGATTTCAAAATCATCCCAGAAGCCTCACCAGTTAAACTTGGTCCCACCCAAAATCCAGGTCCAGTTCAAGGAATGTTTCTACTTTAAAAACTGAAGAAGGCTGAGCACAGGGTGCACGCCTGTAATCCCAGTGGCTCTGGAGGTTGAGGCAGGATGATCCCGAGTTCAAAGCCAGCCTCAGCAACTTAGGGAAGCCCTAAGCAACTCAGGGAGACCCTGTCTTTAAAAAATTTAAATAGGGCTAGGGATGTAGCTCAGTGGTTAAGTGCCTCTGGGTTCAATCGCAGGTACCAAAACAAAACAAAAACCCTGAAGAAGATAATTGACACGAACTTCATGATTCCTGGAACAAAACCTGAATACTTCAGACTCTTCTCCATGGAGGAGGAGACAGGTTGGCCTGGGCCCTGGTGGTGGGCCTGTTCGGCTAGCCTGGAGGCGCTCACACGTGTGCTGGCTGCAATTCATGTCCTGACACAAATCAGAAATAATTTTTTTTTTTAAAAAAAGCACACACTGAACAAAACATGCAGCTAACTAAGGGCCGTCTGGGCGGTACCGCAAGTGAGCAGCTCTGCGTGGGCAAACAAACTGGCACAGGACCAGGGAAGACAGGGAGGCCAGGGAGGCTCAGGCTCCTCCTCCAAAGCACCTTTTCAGCTCAAACCACCAGGGCTGCAGGCTTGATTAAGTAGGGATGCTGGATGGATTTGAAGTTTAAAAGGAGAAAAGGCAACAGAAGAAAAAGGTGACACTGTAGCCCAAGAGTAGAAGTCAGAGGGTACAGCAAGCTGGTGGGGTGAGGGAAGAAAAGAGAGGGGAAAAGGGAGATTAACTAGGACAGACACCTCCCCAACTTCCAGTGGATGCCTGAAAGTGCAGATACCAAATTCCATGCACATATAAAACTATAATAAAATTTATTTTATAAATAAGGCTGAATTTGTAATTGATATATATAAATTAATGATACAGATTAGTGATAGAGTAGATTAGTTAGAATTATTAAATAGAACAATTTTAACAATAAATATATAAATAATAAAATAATATATAAATAATAGAAGTTATGTTATATATCTGAAAATATCTTCTTGTGCTGTATTCACCTTTCTTATAATTATGTGAGATGATACAATACCTGCGTGATGAAGTTAAGTGAGGTGAATGATGTAGGTATTGTGATGTAAGGTTAGCTTGCTACATAAATGTTACTTGGACACAAGCATTGGGATAGCACAATAGTCGATCTGATAACCAAGACAACTACTTAGTAACTAACAGAAGGGTAGCATATACAGGGTGGATATGCTGGACAAAGGATTGATTCATATCTCAAGCAAGACACACAGTACAGTGTGAGATTTCATCATACCTCTCAGAATAGCATGCAAATAAAACTTGGGAGTTTATTTTCTGGAGTTTTCCATTTAATAGCTTTAGACCACAGCTGAATGCAAAGCCATGGACAAGGATGCTGTTTTTCCTGATCAAATTTCATGAGGCAAATATGAAACTTTAGGCCACTCATTCAGGTTATGAAGATATAATTCTATGTTTGTTTGTTTGTTTTTAAACTCAGCATCATCTCTACTTCAAGTATCTATTCAAATGATGGCAGAAAACATGTTACTAGGTTACAGGTAAACAGGGACAGCAGGCCTGTGGGCTGCTAAATGCAGGGAGACGGTGCCTGGTGAGGACATGGGAGCTGGGGCATGAAGCCTGCGCACTGACGCTGGTTAACATGCTCAGTCCTCATGAGAACCTTGTTGTCTAGTCCATTCCACTCTCCACAGAAGAGTCCTGGCTTGAGGGTTGGGAGACTCAGTTCCTCGAGGTGTGTTTCTCAACTAACTTCCATGCTCCTTTCAGGGACACTGGGAGATGCAACTTCTCTGTCATGTCTCTCTAGAGTCACAGGAAGCTCAGGCCTCCTCAGGCTCTGCCTCAGATACAAAGACAAACTTTGTGCCCACTGCCCTGCCCCAACCTGGGTAGGGTGGGGGAGTGGTCTCTGGACCTTGACTGCTTTCCTGGGCCCCTCTTAGAAAAGCCAGGCATGGGCCTCCTCTGCCATCATTCCCACATTTACTGCGCTCTCCCTCCCTGGGGTTCAAAGATCACAGCACATTCTGACCCTTAGGTTCCCTCTGTCCCTTGTTCCTCTCTCCAGTGCAGAGAAAGATTCCACCCCCCACCCCACCCCGGGTTGCAGGAGACAGGGCTAGGCAAGTGTTCTTCAAACCAGTACTTTCTCCAAAACCTTGAACTTTCAACATTAAAACATACTCAACTATTTCGTTTCTCTTTGTGTTTCTATTGTGGCCTCCCTTTCCTGAGGCTCAAAGGCCAAGTATGAACTTGGAAAGGTTATGAAGAAAACAAAGGGATTACAAGAGCCCCCCGCCCCCCCAAAAAAATCACTTAATTCATACAAGGCCAGATTACAAATGTTAAAAACCCTGAGCTCTAAAAAAAGAAAAATATGTCACCCCCACATCCTGTAATCCAAAATAAAATCAGCACTTAATAAAAACAACATGAATCATAAAATAAAGAACACCAGTGAGCCCTGATTTTTCCATGCTTTTTTGTTTTTAATATTTGATTCCTTCAAAAAGGAATTTCTTCCTGGCACTGATGGCATGGTAGCGTATTCACCTGTTAAGGGCAAAGGAATCAAAGTCAAGAGTGTGTGGAGTCATCCACTGTCATTTTCAATGATTGACACTGGGTTCACCATGGAGACTCAGGAGTCCCACAAGAGCCAAATGGCTGTTTCATTGACAGATCACTGGAAGCAGCCAGAAGCAAAGGCTGAAGGAAGGCTGACTGACTTTTTTGAACGGTTTTTGGCTTCCTGGTAACCAGGAGGCTACAGCACATGGCTAGATGCATTTAAGAGGATGCTGCTGCATAACAAGCCACCCAAATCTGTGGCATGCAGTGATCAGCACTTATTACCATGCTCACAGCCACAGATCTGCCTGGGCAGCAGGCCTGTGAGGTCACAGCAGGCCCTGCTCTACCTTCCTCTCCTTTCCTGGAGATGGGGCTGACCAGGGCACGCTCTTCTCATGGTGTGGTGGAAGTCAAAGAGGGGTGAGCAGACACACAAGAGCTTGGACTCAGAACAGGTACCCTGTGACTTCCACCCACACACTGTTGGTCTATAGTGGCACCTCCCTCCTCCACAGAAAATCTTAATTAAGTTTTTCCAGAAATCCACCACACCATAATTGGTCTAAAGACCATCAGCAAAAGAATCCCTACAAAAGAGTTCAATGTAGTTAACTTCCTATTTCCTGTTGCTGTATTTTACAACAATGAAATTTGGCCATGGGCCTGAAAGAGATCAGCATTTCAGTTGCTGAACACCCCTTTACTAGTTTTTCACACACATTTATGTACTATCTAGTACAGTAACTATATATATAATAGTTTGTGAAAGTTTTCAAGGAGGAAGTGTGTTTGCAAATGTAAAGTGTGATAAGAGAGATAGATCCTTTATCAAGGACCTAGGAATTAAACAGAGACACAGTGCCTATTAGAAGAAAAAGTAGGTCCAAAAAAGTTGGATCAGGCCCCAACTTCCTTAATAAGACTCCTATAGCGCAAGAATTAAAATCAAGAATCAATAAATGGGATGGATTCAAACTAAAAAAGTTTCTTCTCAGCAAAAGAAACAATCAGTGAGGTAAATAGAGAGTCTAAAATTTGAGAAAAATTTTTCTACATGCACATCAGATAGAGCACTGATCTCTAGGATATACAAAGAACTCAAAAATCTTAACATCAAAAAAACAAATAATCCAATCAATAAATGGGCCAAGGAACTGAACAGACACTTCTCAGAAGATAATATACAATCAACAACAAATATATGAAAAATGTTCAACATCTCTAGCAATTAGAGAAATGCAAATCGTAAGATTTCATCTCACTCCAGTCAGAATGGCAGCTATCAAGAATACAAACAACAATAAGTGTTGGCGAGGATGTGGGGGGAAAGGTACACTCATACATTGCTGGTGAGACTGCAAATTGGTGCAGCCAATATGGAAAGCAATATAGAGCTTCCTTGGAAAACTGGGAATGAAACCACCATTTTACCCAGCTATCCCACTCCTCAGTCTATACCCAAAGGACTTAAAAACAGCATACTAACAGGGACATCAATGTTTATAGCAGCATAATTCACAATAGCTAAACTGTGGAACCAACCTAGATGCCCTTCAACAGATGAATGAAGAAAATGTGATACATATACACAGTGGAATATTACTAAGCATTAAAAGAGAATAAAATCATGGCATTTGCAGGTAAACGGATAGAGTTGGAAACTATTATGCTAGATGAAGTAAGCCAATCCCCCAAAAAACCAAATGCCAAATGTTTTCCCTGATATAAGGGGGCTGATTCATAATGTGGTTGGGGGGTGGGGTATGGGAGGATTAGATGAACTCTAGATAGGGCAAAGGGGAGGGAAAGGGAGGGAAGGGGCATGGGGTAGGAAAGACGGTGGAATGAGATGGACATCATTACCCTAAGTACATGTATGAAGACAAGAATGGTGTGACTCTACTTTGTGTACAACCATGATATGAAAAATTGTGCTCTATATGTGTAAAAAAGAAAGAAAGAAAGATCCTTAAACAAGGCCTTTGGCCTTGGGCTAAGCTTCACAGAGATGTAAACAAAGATGTTACTAATTAGGCTCCCTGGTAACAGCTGGCAGGGGGAGGGAAGAAAGGGGAGAAGAATCTCTCCCCTTCTCAGGCTCTGTCCTTGAAGGGTTAAGTGCCCAACTGCTTTTGTTGACTGAACTTCTGAGCCCCTCCCCCTACACACCAGGTATGAAGTTCTGAAGCTGCCTGAATTCAGGGTTCAGGGGATTGATTGATTTACAGTGAAAGCTTTGCCTTCTGAACCTGGCTGCAGCCAAATAAATCTGTTCCTGCTGTCTTTGGTGTCTTGCCTCGTCCTTCCCCACAACAGGTCAAAGTGAGTCACATAGCCAAAGTGGGGTGGAACACTCTGTGTCTGGAATGGGAGGAACTGCTGAGTCCTGCAGCAAAGGATATGGATTCAGAGAGGGAGACAGAATTGGGGACAATACGATAGTCTGCCACTTCAGTTCACTGGTCTATTGAATCCTGTTTCTTGAATTGTGATTGATGGGAAGAAAAGAGTGTTTGGTTTTTATTTTGTTATTGCTTTTTGATACTGGGGATCGAACCCAGGGCATTTTATCACTAAGCTACATCCCCAGACCTTTTATTTTTTATTTTGAGATAGGGTCTTGATAAGTTGCTGAGGCTGGCCTCAAACTTATGATCCTCCTGCCTCACTCCCCTGAGTCACTAGGGTCACAGTTTTGTGCCACTGTGTCCAGCTAGGGAAACACTTTTGAAAGTTTAAAGACTGACTTCTATAATTACTCGGGCAACAAATGTCTCATTCACTTCCTGTGTTCAACAAATACTTCTTGATTGAATGGGGAAAGAACGTGTGTAGCAGAATATCTATATGCAAACATAAAAAGGGGGTTAAAAAATGAAATGAAATATATCTACTCTTGCAGGAGTTAAAAAAAAAAAGTAAGAACAAAAATACCAAACTGGAATCAAGAAAGTGGATTCTTGTTTCGCTGTCTGTCTGGAATCAGCTCTTCCGCATCGTGTGCAAATCATTCTCTCAAGGGGCCTCGATTTCTTCATCTGTGAAATGGGATGATTGGATTCTCTGATCTCTAAGGGGCTTGCAATTTCAGTTTCCAAAAATTTTGGATGTAGTCGCCACTTTAGCATCTGACAGATTCTGTTTTCACTGGCCTTTTCTCTGAAAGGCTTTGTCCAGGCCCTGCCACTACTTTTTGCAGCTTTCCCTGCACAGCTGTCTCCTATTAGCAAGAGTGAGGGTGAAACAGCTGGGCTGAGACGCCAGGCCGGTGTTGGCCATAGACGGGCTGGGACTGAGCAGACCCAGGTGTATGCTCTGCATTTCTAAACAGGGGAATCAGGACCAGATTGTTTAGGTAGCTTCCTCCTTCAGTACTAAAAACCTGTGGGCGTCTGTGCTACAAAATGCCCTGAGTAGTTGAGTAGCGGAAGGGCCAAGGGTGAAGTTCTCCACACCCAACAGCTATTCTGGGAACGTTATTGGTACTGTTCCTATTTTCCCCACTAGGACCAGAGGTCATGCTGTCAGCTGAGAAAGGTCTCAAGTATCTAATGCCTCCAAAGCACTTCCGTGCACAAGAACAGCACTTTCAGAGCCCGATCCCAGGGTTTTGTCTCAATCAACTTGTGCTCCTGTTTCCTGAGACCAGACTGGTGAGACTTTTGCTTAAAGAGGCCTGAAGCACCTTAAGAAGTGCAAAATGCCTGGGGCATCCATGAGAAACGCAGTTTGCTTCTACTTGCAAGTTTAAAGTTCATTTTTTTTTCTGCTTTCTTATTTTAATAAAAACTAATTGCTAACTTTAGATTAATCAAAAGCTAGTTTGACATTAGTACATTATTTTCTCTGTGTAGTTTTTCAACATGCCATCTTGTCTACAGTGAAATCATATGGAGAAAGATAAAGTTTACAATAAAGTATGTATTAATTGAAGAAAGACCCAGGGAGTTTGGCTTATATTTACAAAATTGCACACCATGGAAAATTGAGATTTACCAAGGACAAAAGTCATTGCACAAATCAATAACCCCCTGTGGTAGAAAATGCTCTGCTGCGAGTGGATATTCTCTTTTCTTTTCTTTTTTTTAAAGTTCATTTTAAAAAGTTAAAAAAGTATCTTCTTTGAGATACAATCCTGGAATTGAAAAGTTTAAAATATCAAATGTTGTTAATAATAATAAATCAGATTCTGACCAATTAAAGAAAAAGAAATGTAGATGCTCTGCTGGGGATGTAGCTCAGTGGTAGATTTTTCTCTCTCCCTCTCTCTCTTTCCCTCCTCTCTCTCTCTATCTCTCACTCTTTCTCTCTGGTACTGGGGAATAAATCCAGGGGTGCTTAACCACTGAGTCACATCCCCAGCCCTATGAGACAGGGCCTTGCCAAGTTGCTCAGGACCTCACTAAATTGCTGAAGCTGGCTTTGAACTTGGGATATTCCTGACTCAATCTCCCTAGTTGCTGGGATTACAGGCGCGTGCTACCACACCAGCTCAGAGGTAGATTTCTTGCCTGGCAGTGTGCAAGGTCTGGGCTCAATCCCTGGTACCGGAGGGAGGGAAATGCAGTTGCCTAAGCCTCACCCAAAATCTGTCCAAGTAGACTGCATGAGAGTACAAGATACAGAAGTTTACACTTGAGGTAAGCAGGAAGGGCCAGATCATTCTTTGAGCTCCTTTGCAGTTAGATCAGGCAGGGGCCCTGGGTGAGCCAGTCACAGTGCCAGCACGATTCAGTACCGGATTCTCAGGAGAGGGAGAAAGACCCCAAGGCCATCTCATTACAAAAATAAAAATGTGACTAACTAGGGCACTCTTCTCAAAGTCAAGCCCAGCTGGGAACCTCTTAGAAATGCAAATTCTCAAGCCCCACCCCAGAGCTACCCAGGCTCAGCAAGGCTAGCGTCCCCTGGAACTAGGCTCCCATGACTGGGATGCAGGCTAAGGCAGGAGAGCCACTTGCTCTCTGCACATTGCTCCAAAGTCTTCTCAGTCTCTTGTCATTGCAACTTTGAAGATACCTGAGACTCCTGCAAGATTTTTATTAGAAAATTCCTCTTTTCATGACTTTGGGCCTCTCCAGAGAAAGGGAAGTCTTAAGTGTCTGGACTGGGTTCAGTAGGAACAGGACTGGGTCCTGTAGAGGGCTCAGGTGTCTGAGTCAGACAAAAAAAGAACTGACTACCAATAGGTAGGTAAGGTCACTGGAAAGTCGATGGAGACTCCCAAGCTCATCTTAATGCTGGGAGTTTAGACCTCTACCTACTAACTCCAGCTGATAGTAGCTTATACTGTGAGAGTGTGTGTAACCATGAGGTCAATTTGTGCTAAGAAAGGACATGCGACCTTCCGAGGGTTTGTGGTGGTGTACAGGGACCTAGATCTTGTCTGCAAATGTTGGATGGGTGGCTAAATGCAGGATTCAAGATTTGGCCTCTCTGCCTCCACTCTGTCTCCTTTGATGTGAGTCACCTTGGATTCCAGGAACAACAGGATTGATGAATAAACATCTGGTGATAAGTCAAAGTTAGTCCACAGGCCAGAGCAACTTTGTGTCAAGGTTCACCTGACCCGTCCTGAGATAATGCTGAACAGACCAACCCTGACCAAGATCACCTGCTTTAGCAGCTGTGAAAAGCCTCCAGGAGGCAAACACCCACCTCCTGGCCTTATTCCCTGCCCCCCGCTTTGTGCTTTGTTTTGATTTTGGTACTGGAGATTGATCTCAGGGACACTTTTTATTTTCTAAAACTGGGTGGCCTCGAATTTGAGATCCTCCTGCCCCAGGCTCCTGCGTTGCTGAGATTACAGGTGTGAGCCACCATGCCCAGATCCTTCCCCGTTCTATAAACATCCATGCTACTGAAGCCAGATTTAAAATTAGGTAGTCAGTGTAGTTAGGTAAATCGGGTCTAATATCATATCGAGTGAAATCTAAAATGGAGGCCATGCTGATAATGATTCCGGAAACGCTGGACAACTCATGGAATGTTAATGAAGTCCCAGAAAGGGCCTAGGCCAAAGTCCACCCCAAAGAAATGTTAATGAAACCCAGGAAACAGCCCCCAACAGATTTGGAGATAGCCCATCCCAAAGAAGTGATAATGAAGTCCTGCCTGCCCAGATTACTTGTTTGGCCCACCTGTGTCCCAACCCTTCCCCCTTACATTCCATCACCAAAACTATAAAAAGGGGAGACAACCGCACTTCCACGGATTCCACCTCTTGGGTCCCCTTCTTACCCCGGGAGAAGTCTTTTCTGTTGTCCTTTAATAAACTTCTAATTTCTACTCTGACCTTGCCTCGGCGTGCTCTCTGGTGTTATTCTTCAACATCGGGAAGCAAGGACTCGTCACTGGCCAACAGCGGTAACACTACCGTCAGTCCCTTGAAGTTAGGGCTAAGGACACTGGTCCCTTTGTCTTCCTGGTCTTCACTGGTTAAAGTTCCTTTTGTGTTTTTCACTGCTTCCTCTTCTATTTGGTTTTTGGAGCAAGTGACCTGACCTGATTTGAATCCCCAATGTTAAGCCTCTGGCCTGGGACTCCTGGAGTAGTGGCTTCTTGGGACAGGCAGAAACTAAACTGGGTCCTGGATCAGAAACTCCTTCATTTGTAACTCCAGCCAATTCACGTATTAGAACTCCCAGAGCCTGATTTCTAAAAATGGGTGAAGTTTTTCACCAGCACACAGAAGCTTCTAAGACTTGGAGTTGTTTTAAAAAGGAGTGGTTAGGTCAGTGTAGTCTGCTTCTCAATCTACCTTAGAATAATTGCAAATAGTATCTTGGCAGCATAGAGGAGGCTTTGTCTGCTCTAATGGGCTACCTGCCCTGAATTCAGTGATTTAGTTAAGACCCTATGGCTTGGAAAGCTACCTATCTTCAGTTACTAAGCCCTGTGTTCATTTAAGGAAACTTCCACCTGTGGGAGGAAGCTCCATTTGTAAGGCTGCCTCCCGTTGCATATGGAAGGGGAGACCAAGTCACTGGAAGCTTTTACAGTTTAGAAGCAAAGACTTAGGTCTGGGTGACAAAGTTCACCTTTGACTCTTTTGTCTCAATTGGACTTTCGACTTCTACTTCTGTCTGGTCAGGCAGTGGTGTTCAGGCCTGAAATCTGATAGACCTGTGTAAGTACTGCTCTAGATGAAAGAAAAGGCAAGGGTCCCTCAATTTGCCCCCTTGCTGAAATGAGTAAAATGGCAGGAGTGAGAAGGTATCCTCAGAGTAAAGTTTTTGAAAGATGAAGGATAGAGGATGGCTTGTCACAAGTCTGTCCAGATGGAGTGAGCTCTATAGGCCTGTTGGAAGTTGGCCTCCAGAAGATGGGTAAAGGTTGAGTCCCCTTAGAGGACTCATCTTTAAGGAAAGTGGTGGTGGTGGGGGGAGGGGCAGAAAGCCTTGCATTTTGCTGTTCTTCAGGAACCTTGAAATTGATCAATATACAAAAGCAGTATATTTTAGGATGGCTTTTCTTAACTAATTCAATGGCTTTGTTTAATGAGCAATTCAAGCACAATTAATGAGTAAATTAAACAAAAGAAAATTTGTAGGGCTGGGATTGTGGCTCAGCGGTAGAGCGCTCTGCCTAGCACGGGCGAGGCCCTGGGTTCAATCCTCAGCACCGCATAAAAATAAATAAATAAAGATGAAATTTTTTAAAAAAATTGTAAATGAACTTGCTATAGTCTCGATCTTTAGGTCTTTAACTTCAGGTCTTGGAGAGCTCAGTGGTGGATACTTATGAAATATCTGAATGTTTGGATCATTTTTGAGATTAAGATGCTGAAAGTTGTTTCTTAACCATTCTAATCTTATATTGCATTGGGGGAGGCATCTGAAGATAGCATATACATGCTTCTGACTAGTAGAGACTTAACTGGGGAAGGCTACTAGAAACTGTCCTAAGAAAATAGCTGTTCCCACTTCCATGAAGAAGATGTGGTGTCTTGGTTAACTGAAAAGTCATGTAATGTGTTCATTTAACATTGATCATATGTGTAACACATTCTGCTAGGGCCAGGAATGTAATGGCAAGCAAGATAGATGCAATTACCTCCTGCATAAAGTGTCCTAGGAGAAAGAGATGCACACACACAGCACAAGTAAGAAAATACAGAAAGTTAGCCAGGTACTAAGTGCTATGAAGAAAACAAGGATAGTCTGCTGCTACTGTTGGGATCTGCAACTAGGTGAATGGATTGACTGAACTCCTGGGTCAGCCATTTCCCTTTACTTACACCAGTGCTGGTCTTCACAGTTTCACATTTGTTAGTGAATAAATTCTAGTGGGAACATCTATTTTTTTTTAAGTGGTACAGAGGGAAAAAGATGTATTTTAGTCTGTTAACAGACATGAAAAATGCTGTCTTATGAAGAAATACTTCTAAAAATCATGAAATGATGCTCTTCAAATGCTGATATAAAAGTTCAAAACAGCTTACTCGATGGTTGCCACTAGAAATTAGGGTTATTAGGAATGTGGTAATAAAAACTAGAATTCCTTATGTGAGGAGTACAAGGGATGCTTTTGGCAAATGAAGTTGTGTTAGTATGTAAAATTAAATTTGGTTTCCTATGTTAAAACAAGGTTTCTCAGATTTGGTCTGCCTTTACTTTTTTTTTTTTTTGGTGGGGATGGGAATAAGACACAAGACCTCTGGGTCGAATTCCCAGATGGGATTTAAAACTTTATCAGGTCTTTTGTTCTAAAATTGCTTAAATGACTTACAGCCAACATTTGGTGTGTCAAGCCCATAATCCTGAGAAGACTACCAAAACTTCAGATGGTATATTTTGCTACTTGGTGGAGTACCTGTACATTCTTGCAATAGTTCATGTTCCCTGATTATAAAGCTTTCCAACTAGGAATGCCAATGTTACACCAGTAAGTAGTTAAAAGGATACTGACAAACATGTTTTTCTTGTGGGGCAATCTCCAGTGACAATACTTCACTGGGTAGATTATTAAACTGTTAAAATATGGTGTTATAAAATAGGGACTCTGCCATTACTCCTATCATGCTCAGTATTCTGGAAAAAATTGATAGCATTTTGACATTGAAATTGGGTTGTTTTGGACAATGGTACTAGTTTTAATGGACAAAAGTTACTGCAGAGTCTGTCCTTTTCTCCAAAATTCTGACATGACTAAATACTGCAGGGCTTTAATGCACTGAGCTAAAGCATATTTTCTTTTTGTTTCTTGTTTTTTTATTTTTAAGTGATTGATAGGCCTTTATTTTATTTATTTATATGTGGTGCTGAGAATCTAACCCAGTGCCTCACACATGCCAGGCAAGTGCTCTACTACTGAGCCACAGCCCCAGCAAAAAATATTTTCACCAGGCAAAAAAATATTTTCTTTTTTTTAAAATATTTTCTCTTTAACTGTTAACAAGACTTTTCACAATCTGAAACCTGAAGATCAACTTGTCTAGAAGTAAATCAATGACTGCTTGGATGGGACTTCAGGTTCTTCTTACTGCCCATACTGCAGTCAAGCCCCATTCTTAACCCAAGTCTGTTAGTTTATGGGGGTCCCTCCAGACTCTTAGAACTGTATACCTGTTGGAGACTAAGGAAAAGCCAAGCAGGGAAGTTCCCCCCAAAGTAAATAATGTCTTTAAATGTGGATGGCTGACCCCAAGACTCAACATGAGACTCTTACTCTTAATTTTCATGTTTACCTCTTTCACTTGATGGGATTATGCTTTAACCAGACTTCTAGGCCCTTCTAGCAATCGTTCTTACTTAATTTAATTAATTAATCTTTATTTAACCTGATTATAGAGTACTAGATTATTTACTAGCTGAACTGGGAGGAGTTTGCAGTTGCTAATACTCAGTAGATTGTAGATATATACTTTGGGTGTTGCAGAGAGACTATTACAATTAACTACTAGGCTATTTTGTTAATGGACAGGCTCAACTGGCTCATTTTTTGATTGTTAGATTTTGGCTGGTTTGGTTCAATGTGTAGCTATCATCTGCCAAGTACTAAAATGTTCTCTTCAGTTAGAATAACTCAAAGAAGTGCAGCTGAGGTACAGAGACCAGAGACCCAAGATGATGGTGTGCCGAAGTCCAGCCCTGGCCGGGTGAGGGGTGGGTGAAGAGTGGGATGACAGATTGCAAGTTATGAGCAGCCTCCAGAAGAAATCTCTGCTGCCCCTGGAGGGACCTTTATTTTAATCTTTTTTTACAGGTGTTTTTTCAGGTATTTAATAGATAGCTTCAAAGCCTGAAACTTTTTTGATTTACATAATTTTCAAGAGTTACAATCTTTTCTAACGTACATTGATTACCTAAGATATTGAGTACATTGTTCAAAATATTTTTCTGTAACCTTAGCCAATCATGATTTTCACCTCAATCACTAGGTGTTAAGCAACGCAACTAGACTACATGACTCCTGACCTATTATTCACTTCTAACTTACAGCATACCTGTAATTATTTCATTAACCTTTAACTTTAAAGCATACTTATGATTTATGGTAAGCTTTCTTACTTCTAAAATCCCAGTAAAATACACTTAGTGAAATTCTATTATTTAAAAGTCTACTACTCTGAAGTGCCTCTAAAATATATTATATTAATTTTACATGATTCTATTTTAATTTCCAAGGTAATTTCCTTTTTTCATATGACCTATTTAACTGCTTTCTTAAAGAACTTCCTTGATCCTTGGTCAAATCATACCAATTCTTATGTCTTTGTAATCTTTAACTAAAGGGCAGGCTCTGCACCTCAACCCATTGTCATTTATATTAACTATGTGTTTTCCATTTTCATCTTAAGTTTCTGTGTAAGGCAAAGGAGGGTCTATTGGTTGGGGAATGTATTTTTATTAGCCTCTTGTCCTTGGGAAAATACCATAAGCTACGTATGGCTGTCCCTGTACTGTTGGCACAGCAATTGTTTTTCTGTAGCTAGGCTGTTGTACAGGTTATGGCTTTAGGATGGGGTTGGGGGGGGGGGTTAGTGTAAATTGTTAACCATGGGATAAATATTTCTTGTTGTTCAGGCTTGAGGAATAACACTATTGTTTGTATCCTGAGACATTGAAACACACCTCATGGCATGTCTCAATTGTATCCTTAGTCTCATTCTGGGAATTTTCCTGCAATCTCAGGCAATATGTACTTTTATTATTGATTGGGTATGCCCTGTTATCCATATCATGATATCATAAACAAAACACTTAACATTCCTAATGGTTCTGGTTTCCAGATGGTGTGGCTCTGCTGCAGCATCCCCCACGCTGTGATCCTGTCAGACAGCAGGTGCAGGAACGCCTTCACCAAAGGTAACTCAGTGAGAGAACCCAAACAAGAGGGGAACTGTTAAATTTTCTGGGAGGTCCTGGATGGACACTTGCACTGGGTCCAAAAATAAAATAGAGAGTTTAATTGCAGTAATTGAGCTTTGGTTGGTTGCAGGAGGTCCCATAACCAATTGAGTTGTAAACAGACTGATCAAGCTATAGCAATAGAGTTCTATTTTTCTATAGAACTTAATTTCTAATTCCATCTTTCTATAAACACTAGTCATATCATATTGTTGGCATTCCCCAGAATAGCTGCTGGTTCTGGGAGTTGCCTAATTTATGAATCATTTTTTTCGCAGTACTAGGGATTGAACCCAGAGCCTTACACATACTAGGAAAACACTATCTTTTAGCTACCTCCCCAGCCCTGAGCTACGTTATTTTGGGACAGGGTCTTGAACTTGTCATTCTCCTGTCTCCCAAATAACTGGGATTTCAGGTTAGTGCTACCATGCCCTGCTTCACCTTTGCTCAAATTAATCCTAATTGGCCTTAGGAATTTTCTCAATAATAGTGAAGGCTACTTTCCCTCTATTAATGACATCTGGGAAGATTATGTGGGATTCT
This sequence comes from Marmota monax, assembly GCF_021218885.2. Lineage (NCBI taxonomy): Eukaryota > Metazoa > Chordata > Mammalia > Rodentia > Sciuridae > Marmota > Marmota monax. Next base: position 5,743,010 of record NW_026693473.1, on the reverse strand, counting down.
CAAAACAACCCCAAATGACTTGATAATACTGTCTTTAAATAAATAAGGCAGGGGACTGCAAATTGATGCAGCCAATTTGGAAAGCAGTATGGAGATTCCTTGGAAAGCTGGGAATGGAACCACCATTTGACCCAGCTATTCCCCTTCTTGGACTATACCCAAAAGACCTAAAAAAAGCACACTACAGGGACACAGCCACATCGATGTTTATAGCAGCACAATTCACAATAGCTACAATGTGGAACCAACCTAGATACCCTTCAATAGATGGATTAAAAAAATGTGGCATTTATACACAATGGAATATTACTCAGCACTAAAAAATAACAAGATCATGGCATTTGCAGGCAAATGGATGGCATTCGAGCAGATTATGCTAAGTGAAGTTAGCCAATCCCTAAAACACAAATGCCGAATGTCTTCTCTGATATAAGGGGGGTGACTCAAAATGGGATAGGGAGGAAGAGCATGAGAAGACGACTACCACTAAATAGGGAAGAGAGGTGGGAGGGAAAAAGAGAGAGAAGGGGAGCTCACGGAAGATGGAAGGAGAACCTCATTGTTATACAGAATACATATATGATGTTGTGATGAGAAAAAGAAAAAAAAAGTGTGTCACATTAGATTGGATAGAGAGAAAGGATGGGAGAGGAGGGGAGGAGTAGGGGGGATAGGAAGGGCAGCAGAATAGACAATATGATTGATGTATGTACATTCCATGTATGCATTATATGTCAAAATACATTTTGCTATCATGTATGACTAAAAAAAATAAAAATAAATCGTATGGTTAAAAAAAATAAAAATAAATAAGGCAGCACCTTCCCATTTGTGATCCAAATAAGGTAGGAGGAAGCTGTTACCAATTTCCATTCTCTGGTCCACAATTGTTGCTAGAAGAAATGAGCCCTCTCCATTTATTGAAACAACAGCCAGATATTAAAGGCTCAGCCAGACATCTCCCCTGCCTAGCTCTTTAGAACAGTTTTAGGAAGCCGCATCATCTGGATACCTGGACTGTCACTTTTAAGTGAACAGTTAATATTTAAATGCTAGTTGGGCATCACATTAGAATGGATACACAGCATCAAATGTCCTAGAATTTTGTCTCTGTGATTAAAATAATAAAGCAGCTGGGCACAGTAGCACATTCCTATAATTCCATCTACTCAGGTGCTCAAGACAGGAGAATTGCAAGTTTGAGACCAGCATCAGAAATTTAGTCCTATCTCAAGATAAACAGGGCTGGGCTGGGGTTGTAGCTCAGTGGTAGTGCTTGCCTAGCAAGTGTGAGGCACTGGGTTTGATCCTCAGCACCACATAAAAATGTTTGGAGCATGATATTCCATATATATATATATATATATATATATATATATAAAAAGCTGGAGATGTAGTTCTGTGGTAGAGCACTCCTGGGTTCATTCCCTGGTACTGAGGAGAAATAAAGCAATCCAGCCCTGGCTAGAGAAGGGGGCTTCCCCATTTGTGGTTGCCCAACAAACACTAGTCTTAATAAGCTCATTCTCAAGCTTGCCTTTATTATAATATCACTGCAGCGATTACAAGTCATTCAGTATTTCCTAAAGCCCCTGCAAAGCAAGCACTCCCACCATAGGTCCATGGAAAATTCAAGCAGTAGGAAAGGCTGCTGATCATTTCAAGCCAGTGAATTTCAGCAACTCGCATATCTTCAGCACTTTCACATAAATGTATCTGAGGCATTTAAACAGCAAGCCTATTCAAGTAAGCTTCCCAGGCAGCTTTTCTGTACATCTCAGCTGCTTCTAGGCGATTAGCTGCTGAAAGTATGCCTCGGCCTACAATGATGACATCAGAACCCCGTTTGCCAACAACTTCTTGTGGACTGTTGTATTGTTGGCCAAGATGATCCCCTGTAGAAAAACAAAAATTACTATTTAACATAATACAAAACCCAGGAAACCTGCCATGACTCCTTTGAAACAGTTATCTAACCAACTTGAAATAAAAATGTTTTTCCATTTCCCTTGTGCAGAGCAAATGGGTAATACAGGAGGAGAACACACTCAATGAATTGGCTAAAGACCTCTACAGTGGAGACAGATGCCCACGAACTCCTTTTCAATGTAAGTCCAAAGCATATAATCATTAAGGAAAAAAAAGCAAATCTCCTATGTTGACAAGAAAAGTTCAACAACAGAAAACTTATAATAAAACTTGGCCTCCCAGGAGAAGATGACCTTACTAGTCCTCTCAGAATCACTGTGCTATACTACTGGCAAAGTCCTCCAGGGCACCTAACCTGACCACCACAAAGTACATGACTCTTTCTCCTACCATCCTAGCAAGTGCTCACAGACTACACAGACCCTCATCCTTAACGATCGATTTGTTCTTTATTACATTCTGCTGGTTATAGAAGCATTCTGTTAAATGACATATGGAACTTTAAATATCCCTAAAAGCTTAGGTCCTGACTGTACTAGCTAGTCAAAGACTTGCTGCAGCTCACAAACAATCTAGCAGCTAACAGTACCTACTCTATGCCAAGATACAATGTCAAACATTTTATATGTCATCTCTATGATGATTCTCCACAACCTTATGATATTAGTACCGTTATTCCCATTTTACCAAACAAGACCAAAAAATGAAGTAGCTTGTTCAATGTGTGTTAACAGAAGGGCCAGGATCCCAAGTGTTCAGCACAAATATAGAGTTTAAGAAATATCAAGAATTGTTAAATACTAAAGCAACTATTTTGAAGCCTTAGGTAAGCAAGCCATTGTATTGTGCTAGGCCCATGCCATGACAAATGAAGATCATATAGGAAACCTCTGATGATCTTTTAATCTATTAATTTAAATTCTCTTGAGTCTTTTCTCCCTAACCTATAATATTCTTTAAATAAAAAGGCAGCTCCTTTTTCATAAGATGGCTATATTAACTATCTAAAACAGCTCCATGGGTATGTACTGGTCCTAATAATTCAGGGTTTAAAAATAAAACTAAGGTTTACAAATCTTAAAACATTAATTTTTTTCATATGTCTACACAGCATGTTGTCCATTCCTTCAATATCTGCACAGTGCTTGGGGAAATGTAATCTTCAGAACAAGCTCTCATTCTCCGGAGCTTCTGACCTATGAGTATTCCAAACATGTTAGATCCTAACTGTAACCAAGAAACACTACGAAGCTGTAAAAGGAATGTAGTACTCCAGGTATGCAGATGTAAGTAGCCACACATATATACTATACCCTCCAAATTCTCATGCAAGCACGAGTCCAGCCAAATTATGCCAATTATGTGGCTCCCTCTGGAGAGGGAAGCTGGACAGGGGGAAGGATGGATAAGTAAGAATGGCTAGCAATAAAATCCACTTTGTACAGGTGTCTTTTTGAACTTTGTTTTTACCAATGCAAAGTCAGAGCTGTTAGGGTGACAGATCCACTGTGGGGTGATAAGCATATTGTTTCTATTTTACCTTTTAATTTTGTTGTACTGGGGGTTGAAAGCAGGGGCATTCTACCAAAGCTATATCCCTAGCACTTTTTACTTTGTTTTGAGACAGGGTCTCACCCAGTTGTACAGGCTGACCCTGAATTTGTGAACCTCCTGTTTCAAGCTCTGGAATCACTGGTATTACAGGTATGTACCACATCACCCAGGAGTGTTTTTCAGACTGCTGAAAAGTGTCAAGTTCAAGTAAGTCTGGGAAACGTGTCAATCCCCATTGGAAACAACAGACACTGGAACATCAAAGGCTGTGCAAGTCCTCTAACAAAGAAACAGATGTTTAATTTTGTTTAGCCTTGGGCTTTCCAAACTTCCTTGAGTACAAAATCTCTCTTTTGGCAGCTTATTCAGAACATCCATTGATACATTAGTTGAACATCAACTGACACATTACTAACCTAATGTATCAGTTTTTTGGGTGTATTTCAAGTAGCTTTTTAAATTTTTATCCTAAAATTAGACTGCTCTATTCATTATTGTTCTAGACTAAGAAGAGTTCTCTAGCAACTTTTTAACAGTTTTATTTTACATAATATGGGTAAAACAGCTTTTTTGGAAGGGCCATGACCAGTGAACAAACTTACCTCCTGCTTCTAATTGAACTCCTGGAGTCAAATGAAGAAATTCTGGTTTCATGCTTACGCGGGAGCCAGAAATGAAACCAATCACAAATTCACAATGCTCCTCAGCCATTCTAACCTAAGTGGATCGTAAGAGCCATATTACAAGAAAATAGTTAATCACATAAAACTTAACGAAAGTAGACAAATCCATATTAACTAGTTTGAAACTTGCCATAGAATAGATGCCTTTTCTCATTTCATGTTATACACACATAAACTCATTTTATCTGAAACAGGTCATCTTATATGTGAACCACGATTATGATATATATTTGCTTCATTAAGTCCCTGAGGTGACCCTTTCCAAACCCTTTCCCCAATTAACCATACTTGTAAACATCAAAAATCCTATACCATGTGCATCTCAAATGAAGATGCTACATAATTACTCAGTTGTTTGGGTTTTTTGGTGCTGGGGATTGAGCACAGGACCATGCATAACATTTTACCATGGAGCCATAACTCCCAAACCATTACTTATTTATAATAATGCTTAATGAACCACCTACTTCCAAAAAAGATTTGAGATACTTCCCATCATTTAAAAACAGCTACATTTAAGAGCTAAAGAAATCTTACTTCCACTGCTTTCCTCCTCCTCCTAGCATCTGCTATTAAATGGCTTCCCCTTTTCCGTGCTATTTCCTCACATATACAGAATGTGGCTTTCTGATCACTCTTCTCTGAGACTCACAATGTTCCACTCTTGCCACTAGCTACGTTCAACAACAAACAAGTGATGTTTTGTCCTTGAGAGAAATGCACTCTCCCATAATACCAGTATTAGCACTAACTCTTGAACCCTCTGTTATTTGGGAAATCGATTTTAGTTCATTCATGGTTGGGCTTAAAATATAACTCTAGGTCCATATATATTCTTAACAGCTCCATGTAGTCTTTGAAATATGGAAAAATATAAATTTCCATGGCACATTTTAAGCAATATTCCTTAATATATTGTAAAATGATTTGCCCACAATTCTAGTGTCTATCCATCTATAAATTTTACCTAAATATAAATGTGAAGAGAAACTTTGACTAAGGTGTTTTAATATTTCCCTTGGAGTACAATCTGAAGTACCCTTAAGTGTCTACCACAATATATAAAATGCTATAATATACTCTCAAGGAATTCTATCCAACTGATGTTAAAATACTATGACACTAACAATAGTGGAATTTGAGGGTAGGCAGGGGTTCCACAGATCCTAGATGAAGATATTTTTTTCTTGCTCCACAGAATGCAGTTTTAATAGCTCTGGCCATCTCTCACCCCAGGACCCAAACACTTACCGCAGCTTTAGTGTAGTTCCCAGTGGCCAGGGAGCCCGCAGAGCTCATTTCTGCAACAAGCAGGCATCCCCGATGTAAAGGCACGCCCACTTCTTGTAAGCCTTTTACAACTCCTGAGCCTGGTACCACGTGGGCATTTACTAGATCTGCCCAGGAAGCTATTTTAAAAACACCACCTAAGAAGAGGGAAAAACATATGCCAAACAAGAACCTCTAACCTTTTGCCCAACTGACCAGCCAATGTGAAATAAACTCCTACTAACATGTTAATGAAGAGTCCCAATGTCAAGAATTTTAATGAATATCAGTAGACTTGTGGTTCCATTTGTGAAAAATGTATTTGTCCACCCAGTAGCAACAGATCAGAGAAAAAATTCTTGAAAATTCTGTACTTGGTTTATAAAGAACACTGGCAGGCCAATTTTTTATTTTGGCTTTTGCAGGCTGAAGCTTGGGATCCCAATAAAGCTCATGCACTCAGAAAGGGACTCCAGTAAAGATAGGCATTTACTGAGGTCAAGGATAGTGACATATTGAAATTTCTCTTTAAGATGACAAATTTTCACCCTGGAGCAATCTCAGCAACTTTACTATCTTTTAATGCTTGTAACATTGTCCCTTAGTTCTCCTTAGCTATTCAAATTTCAATAGGCAACCACATAACTTTCAAAAGCTAACAGTTAAAAACTGATTTTAAAAAACCACATGCAAAATTGAAGGGTGTGACACTCTTCAGTCAGATAAACTAATACACTAAGTAATGTGACAAAGGTAGGACCTCATCTCCAAGTGAAGACCTTCACAGTCCTATTCTAAAGGAATAGTTTAGGAGATATATATATATGCATTAGTTTAAGAAAAAAAGAACTCACTTTCAAGATGCCTATGAGTATTAAATAATGTGACCAAAGTATCTGTTATAAGGCTAAGTGAAAAAAGCATTAGATACATACAGATCACATCTTTGTAAAAACAGATTATGTGCACAGAACAGGTAACAGAACGTAAGCATTTTTTCCAACCAAAACATGCACTACTGAGTCCTATTTGACATTAAAAAATAAAAAAATGTATACCAATAGACATACTGCTCTTTGTTTTTTATATTTGGCAAAAATGACAGCAGAAAATTGCAGTCTATAACTCTTGCATCGTTCTTTTGATATCAGCAATCTCATTTTCATTAGAATTACCCCTGCAGGGTCTTCAGTGAAAGACTTTAAATAATGTTAACCACCTAAGATTTGCAGGAGCCAGAAAATGAACGCATTCTACACTCTAGGTCAGAGTGATTGGTTTAGGGCAGGCAGTTAGTTTGCTTACCTGAGAAAGAAGTCAACAGAGAAGAAAAGCAGAGCTGAGAGATGCAGAAAACAATTTCACAGAAGACATCACCTGAACTCCTGGATCCAACCACACTTGACAGCCTGCTCTATGTTTAGACTTTCAGTGACGTGAGTCAATACCTTTCCTTTTTTCCTGTAGCCAGTTTAAGCTGAATTTCTGTCTCTTGCAGATTCCTGAATAATACACTTACCTTCATACTGCTTTTTTACTGTGTTTCCTATATCTGCAAATTTCCGGTCTTCAAATATTAAAAACTCATGTTGTTCTGCCAGAGTGGTCAACTCTTTCATCACATCCAGAGTGAAATCACTCAAAATATCTACATGAGTCTTGAGCATGCAGATGCTGGGACCTAAAGCATCTGCTAGCTCCAACAGTTCTCCAGCCTCTGAAACATCAGCAGACAGACACAGATTGGTCTCCTTCTTTTGCATAAGCCTGAAAAGCTTTGATGCAACGGGGTGGACTGTGGGCAGCTCTGCACGCACACCGAAGCTGAGTTCTTTGGGTGCATTTTTTACAGGAGAGAGGGAACCATTCTGAGAAGCTGACACACAAACATTCTCTTGAATGAATTTCTTCACTCTCTCAACCATCTCAGCATCAATTTTTTTCTGCTGCTCAAGAATCTCCAGCGTTTCGGACAATGTACACACTGAGTGCAGACGGATCCCGTGTTCCCGCAACTTATCTCTGCCTCCCTGCTCACGGTCCAACAGCACTATAGCATCTGTGACCTTCAAACCTTCCTTCTGAAGAACCTCAACTGTTTCCAAAACACTAGCTCCACTGGTGACAACATCTTCGATGATTAGACAAGTTTCTCCTGGATTAATAGCTCCCTCTACAAGACGCTTAGTACCTAGAAAACAAAAAATTCTGTTGACTCAATTTTAGAATGATATATTTCAGTCATTTCAAGATGTCTTATGGTATAAATCTGGTATGTATTTATGAAGGGGTGGATGATCTAAATCTTATTTTCTCATCAGTTACCTTATTTCTGGTGACTCTTCAATGTATCTCTGTATCCCAAAATTGTCAGCTACAGAATGTTTACATAAAACTAGCAAATTATTTTGCAACGTAAAACTTATTGTTTTATAAGCAAATTTTCAAATGATTTCTTTTTTTTAATTTTAATATTTATTTTTTAGTTTTCGGCGGACACAACATCTTTGTTTGTATGTGGTGCTGAGGATCGAACCCCGGCCGCACGCATGCCAGGCGAGTGCGCTACCGCTTGAGCCACATCCCCAGCCCTCAAATATGATTTCTTAAAGCAAGGTCACCTCAATTAAGCAGTTCTGAAACAACAATCCAGTATCAGCAATGAAATCATTCTTTATCCACTGAAACTTTTACAAGTTCATGACTCAAAACTAGTCAAATAATTGCTTCCCCCCACCCCCTCTTGCAGTACTGGGGATTGAACCCAGTGATAGTTTACTGCTGAGATATATCCCCAACCCTTTTTTATTTCAAGACAGGGTCTCACTAAGTTGTCCAGGATGGTCTCAATCTTGGGATCCTCCTGCCTCAGCCTCCTGAGTCATTGGGATTATAGGCATGACAACACACCCAGTAGGCTTTTTGAAAACATAAATTCAGAAGGAAAATATTCTGTAACCCTTTAGACCCATTACCAAAGTAGATTTAGTCACATTGCATTATTTTCTCCCTCAAAGCCCTGACAAAACTATTTTCAGATAATGTTTAACTCAAACTTGTGGACATTATAGGCTCAATTTTTATCTTTTGAAACAAACAGAACAGGTAGGCATTTTGCCCAGTTTAAGCTTTGCAACAAATACTATCTTTAACCTTTCCCCTTTTCTCTTAATTCCTTTCCTCCTCTTGCAGAATTGGCAGATTTAACTGAATCAGCTTAGACTAATATACAAAACAGTACTATAGGTATGTTAATAAATGAATGAGTTCATTCTAGAAACATTTAAGATATTTAAGGACTGGGGATGTAGTTCAGTAGTAAAGCACTTGTCTAACATGCATGAGGCCCTGGGTTCAAGCCTTAGCACTGATCAACAGAACTACCACTGTGCCTTTAAGTAGCAAAATTCAACTAAATATTTTTTATAATGACAATTTCAAGCAAAAGTATACAAAGTAATAAAACCCACAAATACAGAAATTCACTCCTTAAAACATGGTGAATCTAGGGGCTGGAGTTGCGGCTCAGCATGTGAGGTGCTAAGTTCGATCCTCAGCACCACATAAAAATAAAAGTATTATGTCCCACTACAACTAAAAAAAAAAAGGTGAATCTTATTTCATCAATATCCTCACTCCTTCCCCCTCAACTTTTAGAAACAAATTCCTGACACATGATTTATCATAAAATTTTTTTTCAGAATAGATCTAGAAAACATCTCTTTAAAAAACATTATTACATCAACATAAAACAATAACAAAGCCCATTGGGCCTGGTGGCACACATTTGTAATCCCAGCTACTTGGGAGGCTGAGGCAGGAGAATCAAGTTTGACACCTGCTTGGGCAATTTAGTAAATCCCCATCTCAAAACGGTCTCTCAGTAGGAGAGCACTTCTGGGTTCAATCCCCAACACTGCAACAAAACAAACCATTAATTCCTTAATATCATTAAATAGTTTCAACATTCTTAGATTGAGTTTTCAGATTTTAAAAAAACCTGATAACCTACTGCAAAGGACCCACAAAAAAATCTCCCCATGGGGTATTAATGTAGCTTTGTGAGAGTAATCTTACTCATGCAGTTTAAATATCTCAAATATACTGGAAAAGCACATGCTTTCAGAATATTCTGAGAGGAAAGGGTCAATATAAATGTTGGGATTTCATGGATAGAATACCCAAAAAAGCAGTTTTTTCATTGCCTAATAACACAAAGCGCGCACACACAAAAAACTCCAATGAAAAAACAATTGTTTTTCCAAATCACTTTAGCCCTTGACTCTAAATTACACAAGTGATAACAATTTAAAGAACCTCTGAAGAATATTTAACACAACTCTTCATCAGTACACAAGAAAAAATTCAAACAGGTTACATATTAACACTTATGGTACTTTAATTTTACCATAGTCCTTTGCTTCTTTCCTTCTAATAAGCATCGGAATTTGATTGGTTGAACAGATAACTGTAGCCAGAGGCAAGGCTGTGTAAGGTACTCCACACACAGTGTCAAAACTGATCCCTGCATTTTGAGCAGTTTGAAATAAAATATCTGCAACCTGCAAGAAAATGAACACATAAACTACTTGTTATCATTACTATTTAAAATGGTGTGTGAATCATGTAACAACATAAAGACAGAAATAACCCAGTGGAGGTGAGTGTCAAACCCAATGGAGGCAGAGAGACGGAATAAATGCCTTTTTATTAAATCCTAGGATACATATATCTAAGTCCATATGGATCATTCAAAACTAGACAAACAATAGGCTTTCTAAAGTTAGGGAAAACATTCATTTAGACGCATTACTAAAATCTTAAATCCTGGGATACAAGCATGAACACCAGAATGAACCTACTGGACTCGGGCTCCACTTTGAGGGCAACATGAGTATATTGGGGAAGGTCATGGTGTTGAACACCAAATATAAGGATGGTCCCCAGAGTTCCAAATTTCTTTTAGTAATCCATTATGATTTGAGTATTGAAACCTACTACTTGCCAGTTGTATTTTCTGAAGGAAGCCTTCAAATACAAAGTTTCACAAATACAGAGCCTACTGTGTAAAATATATTTTATGATCTTTTCTCACATAATCACATTTTAATATTAGAATGCATACTCCCAACCCCATGCTATCCATTAGAAAAGAAAAGCAATCAGAGTTCCTTCACAGACTAGAGGTCTTTAAAATATTTTACACCTATACTTCTAAATGTTTTCATATCTATGAATACTTTTAAGGTGCAAAGGATGGTAATTTCTGGTATTAAAAATATTAATATAGCCTAAAACTATTATATTACTGTTTTAATGAATATACTTGGAATCCAAATGCTGTCGGTGATTTGCTATCTGCTATTTCCATTTCAACAGGCCTGCTCAACAACCTGGTTTTGATCCTCACCACCTCAAAACCAAACAAACAAAAAGAATAATAAAAAGCAAAAACTCTAGACTATGAAAGTTGGAAAATATATATATGTATTTTTCAAACTCACATTCTCACTCCATTGTGACCACAGAATTTTATTCCAATATATTTCTGCTTGAATAGCTTTTACTGATTCTTCTACCATATTTCTCTAAATGTATGTAAACTGAAAAGTATGTACATTGGAATTTAAAATTGTAAATTTAAAAAACTTCCCATGATCACAAGTCTCTAAGTGTTAGAGACATTAACAGTTAACAGAATAGTTACATTAACTATGCGGGCAGTTAATTAAAGCACCTGGCAAATGCTGATAGAATTATAAAACCATCATTTTAGAAACACATTTCTTATATAAATGATACCCTTCCCCTCCAATTAGTTTAAGGTCACTAAGGTCCACACAAAATGGTGTTTAACTACCATTTTGTGTAGTTAAACATTATTTATTACTAGGAAGTTCAAGGTCAGCATAAATTTTGCTTTTAGGAAGTGTAATTATGGAAAAGCCATATTTACATAAATAAGCAGTTGTGAAAAGAAAATTTTTTTGTTATACAGCCAGGTCTCAAAGTTTTGAACTCCTCCTCAATCAGCTACCAAGTCTCTCCCCGTCACACACACATACACACCACCATGTAGCATCAAAAAATAATTTTGTCACCAACCAATGACTTTTTAAAATAAACCAAATTTTCATTAGAAAATTCTTACTAATTCACTTTCTCTACTGATGAGATACACTATAGCAAAATTCTGCATCTTATCATGATTCTGAATGTTGAGATTCTGGATGATTAGCAGTCCATCCACCTCCACTGGTGCTTCAGTTCTTTTTACAATAACTACAAAAGTGGATGCCCAAGGAACATAAACCTTAAGTGCGTGGAAAGAATTTATGGAACTTATATGGTAGCCACTGGTCACATGTGACTATTTCAGTCTTAAAATTCAGAAAGCTCAATGTCCCTATGTGGTTAGTAGCAACTCTTTTGGATAGTATATTTAGACCCTTCTCCTCAAATTATGGTCTGTAGATTCAGCTGCTAGCGGCTACAAATACAAAACCTCAAGGTACTACCGCAGAGCTACCGAGCCCAATCCTGAGTTTTAACAAAATTCCCAGGTGATTCAAATGGTGATTTGCTATCTGCCATTTATATATATATATATATATATATATATATATATATATATATATATATAGTCTGAGAAGCACCGTGCTAAAAACAGCTAACGTGTACAAAGTTTACCCTGATACTGACTAAAAGACCCAGCCTTCTGATGCCTACCTCTGTCCTTAATTTCTGCCACACAATACAAAATTGAATTTGCCCTTCCAAGCAAGAGCCCTTCCAAATACGTAACCAGCTACTCAATTTTCGGCCCACTCGTCTTTTTGTTTCTTTAAATCTAACTTTCTGGGGGCTAAATACACAGAACTCATTAGTGGACTTGAGCCCAAAGGGCGTTTTCCCACTCCCGCAAAGCACGGGTCGAAGGTGGTCGGCTAAGAACAGGCTACTAAGGTCCTAAAGAGCCCAACAACCTCTGTGCCTCTCAAGCCTACTCCCCCAGGCGACAGAGGGTGGGCTTGCCTGCTCTTCTGCTCTCACCCACAGCCCAACTCGTGTCACCCTCTCTTCACTTCCTGGTCCCCTTTCCCGCCACCCTGAGCAGTCCTTCCCCTTCGGGCTGGCACCTGACTTAGAAGACGAGGTCGAGATACGATGCCCCGCAGATCTATGTAGACGGGGGAAGAAAGTCCGCTCTTCAATACGAAGTTCCCAAACTTGAAAGCCTGCACGTCGTACAGACTGGTCACCAACGGCCCCAAAGGAGTGCCAGGAGCCGCCATGTTGTAGCGCTTTCACTTTGCTCCAAAACGCTGAGGCGCGCTTTTAGTCCCTGGCGCCCCGGTGACGTCACCGAGAAACCCCGCCTCTTCCGCCGCCCTTTCCTGCCCTCTGCGCAAGGTTGGAACGGAGTCAGGGAGTTTCACGCTAGTGTGTGCGTGGGCAGGGGGTCAGTGGGTGGCTAGGGCTTAAAGCCCGGAACATCTAGATTGACTCTAGGATCATGAAGCCCAGCCTCTCTCAAGAAAAGTTTCTGTGAATCCTGTCCGTTTTTTATAGCTCAGCTTCCTCTTGATTAGTTATTTTGATTATCTCCATGTTTAGCCTAGCATGCCTCTACTCTCCCCGTCCCCCGGTGTTTCTTCCAGTAGAAGTTCTGGAAGACGAGGATCATTTTCTCCTATTAACGTCACAGCATATGGCACTCGAGAGTTCCATAGCAGTTTGCATATAAGAATATAAAGTCCTTAGCAGGTAGATAATTGTTCATTACCTTCTCTGCAGCACTCTGAGAACTGGAGGAAGAGGCGCTGTTTATTTTTGTTAGAGTTATCTAAAGTGTTAGCACACGAGATGAGGAAGGGAGGAAGGAGAGTTAAAAGAAGATTGAGTTGATCAGTATTAGGGTTATCAGAGGATAATGTTGCTAGCCGATCTGAAAACCCAAGCAATTATTTGGTTTACAAGAAAATCCTTTAAAGTAGAGAAGTCTTCCATTAGGTGTAGAAGGCAACACTTTATCCTAGATTAAGGAAAATCGTCCTTGAAACCATAGGACCTGTGATCCTGATTCACTAATTGGACTCTGGTTTCCTTTCTATATTCTCTATGTCTGTTTGCTCTGAAGAGATTGTGAAAAGCCCATGCTGCTGGTGTGCTGGTGCAAGCTTGTAATCCCAGGGATTCCGGAGGCTGAAGCAGGAGGATTGAACGTTGGAGGATAGCCTCAGCAATTTAGGGATGCTCTAAGCAATTTAGTGAGACCCTGTCTCAAAATTTAAAAATAAAAAGGGCTGGAGATGTGGCTTGGTGGCAAAGCACCCCTAGGTTCAATCCCCAGTATCAAAAAAATAAAATAAATAAAAAGCCCATGCTTTGGATAGTTATTTCTCATTACAGATAAATGCAATAAAAGTTTGATGAAACAGAAGACAGCAAATGAATTCCTACATGAGTAGAATTTGTCTCCAAATGTTAAAATATTTTTGTTGTTATTGACAAAGTAAGACTAATCAAAACACTTCAATCTCTTAAACTCTAGCAGGATAACAGTGTAGTATTACCGTGGCCTCATTTGCACCTGGGTGGCACCTGCAGGCTTTCAAAACCAATCATGTCTGCAAGTCTACGCCCAGATTCCTGAAGTCCACTCCAGGATGCATAAACGTGTGAGATATAACAGCCTAAATGGCCTGCCAATTTGCAAAACAGGAAACATCAGAATGACGTTGACAGCACACCTGAGGCTTCTTTGGCATTTTTGGATAGCAAATGCCTTAGAATACTTCTCTAGGACATAAAAGCGTCTTTCTAAAAGCTGGGCAAAAAGTGCTATAATAATACTGTGAGGGCTGGGGTTGTGGTTCAGTGATAGAGCGCTCACATAGCACAGGTGAGATGCTGGATTCAATACTCAGCACCACATAAAGATAAATAAAGGTATTGGGTCCAACTACAACTAAAAAATGTATTTAAAAATAACAATAATACTGTGATTTTTCAGCTTGTCAAGGGCTTTCAAATGTTTGGGGAAAGAAAAATTACTTTTCTTTGAACAGAGGTTTTAATTAGGAGGTAAAAAAGACCACCAGAAATAGTATCTTTAGTATAGTATATTTATAGGAATGCATAACATGTGAGATGTACATCTGAAGTTTCATCCATAACTTATAACATTTACTGTAGTAATAATAACAAGACAGCAGGTCATCACTTTACAACATTACACATGAGTGATTTTGACTTACAAATAAAATATTTACAACCTACCTTTACAAAACGACGTTGTGTGCATACAAAATGAACAACTGCAGAAAATTTTAAAAATAATTAAACAACCAAAAACCCAGAAGATACACTTAAGGCAGACCAGCAAGACACTGAAATAATTAAGGCTGTGGAATTCTTCTGCACCTTGAAAATATAGAGCTATTTATCAATACTGTGGAGTGATTTAAACTCAATTGTTACAAGCCTGATGGAAGTATGTACTTATATGTATATGCGTAATGATCCCTATGGGGAAACCTGTCCACTTATGGATAAGGCCCTTTATCTGAATGGCCAGAGAAGCCCACTGCAAATTCTCAAAAGATTTGGGGGGAAGGGATCACTCAAAACCAAAAGGTGCCAATGCAGTTTGCAAACCCACTAATAATAATTCAACTATAAAGATACATCTGACTCCAGGGAAACAGAATAGACTGAATGATGGTCCCACTGTTTCACACTTTGTTACTTTGGCTTTGTGGACTTCAAAAGACAGCAAATGAATTCCTACATGAGTAGAATTTGTCTCCACGAATTAGCCCTCGTGGTTTTGAATGGCCCTAAATGGTGTTCCAATAGAAGAACTGACCCACCTGGGCTGTCTGCAAATGGATAGATTTCTGCATATGAGCAATAACATATACATACATATAATACACTATATACATGTACAGATGTACATATATCTATATTTTCCAACAGTTTGCATTTTAATCACTGTTCTCTGAATAGGATCTCATTCTCAAGAGTATGATTAAGAGTCTTCATATTTGTCCTACTACGAGTTTTACTCACCTTCCCCATAGAATAGGCTGAAGTTTGGCAGAAACAGAAGTAAAAGCACCAGGGTTAAAAAAACAAAAACAAAAATAGAGATGATAGATATGGCTTAAGTTAGTAAGAGAAGATGTATACTTTGTTCATTTCAAATTCATAGCCATAGTTTTTGAGGTCACGGTAACAGTCTCCATAATACTCCAAAATGTGGTTTCAGTTCTTGATGAAAAGTACTGATGGAACTCCTATGCTGGTTATCCCCTGGCTAGCAAATTCACTTGGTTAAATTAAAACAGTTGACATTTCAAGAATTGCTATTTGCACTTTTCCAACACACCTCCTGTTCTCAGCTAACCTTACTATCTGAAACAAGTTAACTGACTAAATTGTTGTTTTCATCATTTTAATAAAAACTAAATCCAACAACATTTTAGAATTTCTCAAACAGGTTGATGGGAAAACATAATACCCTGTGAGAATTAACTAAGTATATCTTAAAGATGAAACATAGTCTTAGAGCGTTTTATTTCTCTCCTCTAACTTCTATATATAATGAAAATGAGGAAGAAATGCCTTTCATTAAAAACATGGCCTTATGATTTTCTATATTCTACTATATCTGTATAGATTTTCCATGTAAGTAATATTTCAAATGAAAAATATCTAGTGCTATTGACAAATTTCAGCCCTTTTTACCCCTCTAGAATTAATGAAACATTTGTGAGCCTTATTGTTTTTAGAAAATAAATATTAACCAAGCAGCTTCCTTTTTCTTGATGGAGCACGTGTGAGTTCTGTCTTCCCTCAGCCTACCCTGGGTCTAATCATTCTTTCCCAAAGAGCCCTACATTTTAAATAGCAAAGAAATGTCATGATGCAATTTTACAAATAAATTCATTGAAAGTTCATACGATGTGATTGCCAAACCCAGACTCCAAAGGGATGCTACCCAGAAGAGAAAGGAATAAGGTCTATATTCCCAAAAAACTCATCCAGTACAATTCATGGGCTACCCAGAATAAGGATGTGGTGAGTTTGCACTTTTGCCCTACTAAGAGACCCTTTCAGTTCAAAATATTTCCTCCTCTATCAAATGCATGGGACAAATTTTTAGTTAATGCACAGAAATAACCACCATTTCATTTACATCATATTTGCTCCCTTGTATTCTCACAAAACTGAATTTCCATGCTCTTCTACATAGACAAGAAAAAGTAATGACTAACTCACAGGAACTAAATTATGGAGGCTTTGGAACAACAAATATGCTACTCCTGAAAAAAAACCTGACCATTTAAAAAATAGATACAAAGCAATTCCTCCAAGAACCCACAGTCCAATTCATTTCTATACCTGCACATTTAATTTGCTGCTTCTGATGTATTCTTTTGAGACTTTGAAGAAATGAATTGTTATAGGGAGATATTCTATTCCACTTCTGCCCTCCCAGTGAGGAAAGTGACTATTTGGGTTCTTTTCTGTCCATTTTTCCAGAGCATAAACTTTGAGAAGAGAAGATAACAGTAGCTTTAAAGGGCATCTTATTCTTCATGTCTGCCATAAGAAATATTGGATAAAACTGTGTGGACATAAGACTTCATCAGCTCTCCTAACCCTTTTCTGTCGATAAGCTCTTAAATGATCAAAACTATAAGGTAAGACCAAATCACATTTAGACAAAGAGCACCTAGTACTTCCAATTAAAAGCAATTTATAAGATTTAACCTCACGAGTTTGTAAATGGTATCTAAAGACATGAATATTGAAAACCTGGAATGTTCAAAGTTACTATCAATAAAACTCTTAGCACTGGCAGTGTGTAGCACTTTAAAAAAATCAAAGTATTTTATAGACGTCCCAAGTATAGTTATTTCTCAATATTTGTAAGAGATTAATGTTCTCCCTCATTCCCCTCTAACTCCCATTTTACCAATGGGTATATTTGGGGCAGAAAAAAACAAAAACAAAGACTTTCTGTAAGAAAGGATGAATCTGGAATAGCTGAGGTTGAAACTCAAGAATTCCTGGTCCCATCCTATATTCAGATGTTTTCATACTTTAAAATAAAGAAAAAATACTGCAATATTAGTAAATCTAAATGCAATGAACTTCTTCATCTCCCATCCTCCCCTCTGAAAGGCACTACTATTTATAAAAGCTTTGTGGACCACAAAGCAGCGAAGCCAGCTTTCTCCTCTGCCTCCTTCACTCCCCCTTAGATTGTTTATGGCTGGGAGAGACCTGAAGGACAACATTACAATTTTTTTTTTCTTAAAAATTTTACCACATTCAGCTGTAAGTGGATAAAAATCTATTTAATTTGAAACAAATGTAAAAGACGTAGGAAATTATTACACTTCTTACAAGTGACCATGGGTTGTCCCTGATCTTTTCCTTCATTCTGCATCCCACCCCCTACAACATAAAACAAAAAAAAAAGCTGTAAACCCTATGCAGGAATGTAAGCCAAGCAAGACACCTGTGACTTTAACCAACATTTGTTTTTCTCATTTTTCAGCTGAACATTCACTCCTACTAAGCACTACCATGTTTATAGAAGTGGACTATTTTCTTTTTTCTCCCCTCTTCTCTGCTACCAAGTGATAAATCTCTCTGCCAAAACAGGTACAAGAGAGAGGTCCTGATCCTTCTCCCCTGCTATGGTTGCCCACAGAGCAACCTAAACTATATTTCCCAGCCTCATCTTCTGGGTTGTCTTATTTTCAGGTTGTCTTATTTTGCTATAGAGAATTCTTGAAACAAGACCATTATTTTATCTCTGTTGGGAGGGACCAGGAGCTTTGCAGTTAGGGAGCCTCTCTATCAGTTTTCTTCAGTTATCAAACTATATAAAATATACTCCCTTTCTCTTAGGGCCTCTGTTAAGTTCATTATATTCTAATGATTGTACTTGGCTCCAGTTAACAAAGTCACATTACTTATCATTTCTATGTCCCTCCTTTCCTGTCTTTCCCAGTATGTGTTCTTGGGGGCGGATTCCATACAGCCCGCATCTGGATTATCTTATGTCAGATGTAAAAGTGAATATGAACGCTTTGGCTCTAACATTCTGTTGACCGCCCACCCTGCCCAGCTCTGCCACAGGATTTCAATATTGCCCTCCTGTAGCAGTGTGAGCACCCCCTAGACCCTCCCCTCTCCAGCAGAAACTCAGCTTCTCCTAACAACTCTAAATGACTCTTGGAAGGAAGCTGTTTATTCAGGTTATTCACAGTGGAAAGAAGTGGCCAAGCCACATTTTATGGATATTTGGAATGCTCAGATCCTGCAGTCTATCCCATGATAATCCCTATGGACCAGGCTTCCCTCTGTTATGCTACATCCCATAATGAAGAGATATTTATTAAAGTGGCTTTTAGTAAACATATTTTAAACTTTAAAATAGTGTATCATATAGGATCATGTGTGTACATACAGAACAGCTTCACTGGAGACTGGGCAGGGTTGGAGCACTGGGAGGGGTGAGGCTGGGTGACCCAGGGCCATTTGAAAACTAGGAAACAAGACAGTCGGAGTCAGTTTCCATATGTTTGGTTAATCCCCAAAATATTAAGTGCTATCTAGCCTTATTGCTTGTACTTTCTACTGATTTTTAAGTCTATAATCTTGGATGGTATGAGGTGGAGAGTGGATGAGTAAGTTGACTTTGAAACCAATGGAAAAGAAAGATGAGTATTTTTCATTCTACGTTTCCACTGTGGGAATAAGTGTCTTCATAGATTAAAGTTCAGGCTTAGTTTCCATCATTTCCTTTTCATCTAATTAGCTTTGTAGTTGTATTGACCCTCTGTGGATACTTTGCTTACACTTCGGTGCGGCATGATTTTAATTTTCTCAATCCCATTAGTAGGAGAGAAGAAATGCCATTTAACCTGATTTGAACAAACACTTGAATTACATTTTTTTTTTTAGAATTTTATCTGAATAAAACCAATTTTCAAAACACATTCCAGAAAACAAGAAGTGGATCATGTACAAACACAAAAACCAATCCCCTCCCCCACCCAAAAAAAAGCAAAAACCATGAAATGCCCAAGTTTGTTTTCCCATCAGAAGGGAAAAGGGCAGTTAATAATCTTGTATGGAGAATATACACCAGAAAGCAGCATTGGCCTCAAAATACAATTAGTCCTTTTAGTCCAGAGAAATATTGGTGGCTAGGTGGTGATAGGTATTGCAATCTCAGTTAAAACTCAACGCTCTGTTCAGGTGATGTATCAGGTTTTGCTTCATGGCTTCATAAAGGACTTAGGACCAGGCCTTTAAAAGGCTTGTATGGCTGCCTCCTTTTGGTAAGCACCCCTTAGCTTCCAAAGGGGTTAGAAATAAAACAAGCCAACTTTCTGAAGACTGTTTTCTACAGTTGTAGAAGAAATCAGAAAGTATTGGTACCTTGTTCATTGGACTGTAGAAAGGTTTCTGTATGAACCTGTGGTATTGGTTTACCTATTTCAAGCCAGGTGTAGACATAAAAATAACCCCACAACTCTTACTGGATTTGGGCTTGTTTCCTGGCAGGCTTTCTTGCCAGGTGAACTCTGAGCCTCCAGTAAACTCAGGGGTAGCATTTCATATACAGAACCTATCTTAATCAAATAACTCATGATTGAGAGGAAAAAAAATCTTCTCATTCACAGATTGCAAAAGGGTAACATTGCTTTCTCTTTATGCACAGGTTCTGGTAAAAGATTTCTATACAAGATTTATAAAATGCTCTAAAAAACTTGTCATCTAATTGTGCTTAGTCAAAACAATGTAATGCTTCGGTAAATAAATTATTGTCTTAACTGGAGCACTTAAAGTTACTTATGATTGATTTCATATATAACTCTATATTATAAAACTCTGAAACCTGAATGGGATCTATTATATTGTATGTGTATATGTATCCTATTAAGAAACTATATCTAAGTCATTTAAACCAGAATAGTTGACATATATGACATTTCTGTTAAATAGATTTTTTTTTGTGTGTAAATTTTCAGCAAAGTCAGAAACCTATAACACTCACCCTTCTGAGCTTAAGGTTTGCCCACTTAGCCACTCATTTTTGGAATGTACAATTAAAATTTTATAGCTGCTAATATTCTTGTTCTTCTTGCCCTTTCTTTTAATACTTTCTGCAACTCTTTGCATCTTTATTTTTTTTCAGGATGACCTTCTGGAAAGTCCCTGGATTTAGGGTGACTTTTACTGCTGCTCAAACCCTGAATAACCACTGATGAGATTTAAGAGGACATCTCTCAATTCAGAGAACTGCATGGGGTGAAATCACAAACAGAATTATGTACAGACATGTTCAGTCTTGCTTTGGTTCACACCACACTTCTATGTGAAACCTCTGGGGCTGGGAGATGGCTATGTCCCTTGGTTCACCCGGTTGACGATGTAGCTCTTGACATTGGGAACAGGACGCACATCATTCTGGTGCTTGCGGCGTTCTATGAAGCATGCCAGGCGAGAGGTGTCCAGGGGGATCTTGGAGTAGCTGCCATTGTGGGGCTGCAGCCAGGGATGCTGCAGGCAAGTGGCTGCTGTGGGTCGCCTCCGAAAGTCCTCCTGTAGGATCACATTGATAAAATCTCTGGCAGCATTGCTCACACCACAGAAGTATTCGTGGGGGAAGCTGAAGTCTACCCTGCATACGTTGATACATGTCTCCTCTTTGCTCTCATCTAAGAAGGGGGAGACCCCACTCAGCATGACGTATGTCAAAACCCCAATGCTCCAGATGTCTGTGCCCAGGGAGACTGGGATGCCTTGGATCACTTCTGGAGCAGCAAACTCAGGGTTCCCCAGCAGGTGGTGGATGTGGAAGTGGCCTGAGATCTGGACAGCATCTTCCAAGTCAATGAGCTTCACCCGAGGCACTGGAATCCGTAGGTCAATGAGTAGGTTTTCAGGCTGCAGGGATCCAGGGAGAGGAGAAGGAAGTTGAGTTCTCTGAGTTTTTTGTTTGTTTATTTTGGGTACAGAAAATTGAATCCAGGGGTGCTTAAGCACCAAGCCACATCCCCAGCCCATTTTTTATTTTTTTTTTTATTTTGAGACTGGGACTTGCTAAGTTGCTTAGGGCCTCACTAAGTTGCTAAGGCTGGCTTTGAACTTGGGATACTCCTGCCTCAGGCTCTTGAGCTGCTAAACTACAGTCCCAACCCCAAATATCATATTCTCTTAACTACCCTTTGCTTCAGCATTGATTCAAAAAAGGAAGAAATTATTATTTTGGAGAATAGGGCTTATTTATTTATTTATTTAACCAGGGGTTGAACCCAGGGGCACTTAAACACTGAGCCAAATCCCCAGTCTTTTGAGACAGGGTCTCACTAAGTTGCTTAAGGCCTCGCTAAGTTGCTGAGGCTGGCTTTGAAATTGTGATCTTCCTGCCTCAGCCTCCTGAGCTGCTGGAATTACAGGCATATGCCACCGTGCCTAGCCAGAGGATTTTTGGGGGGCAACATGAAAGAGAAGGGTACACTGTGGGCTTCCTTCTATAAAGCTATCCTGGGAAGTCAAAGCTTCTTCCCCTGTCTCACCTCAGATGTCATTGAGCCTCTGGTGTGTTCTCATTCATTCATGAATAATGCACTAAGTTGTGAGAAAACTTCATTTCTGTTTAATAGCCAAATGATCCTAATCTAAGTAAATGAAATGAATTCAAATTTGCATTCCTCAAGGGTAATGACTTGTAAGTTGCACTTGGCTGTTTCACTGTCAGGGTTGTTATTTCTTATTACCTTTATGTCCAAATGTGCAACCCGGCAGTTGTGAAGGTACTGCAGAGCCTCCATGATGTCTCGAATGTAGAAAGCTACTTTTTCCTCCATCAGCTCATCATGATTCATAAGATAGTCTAAGAGCCGGCCATCATCCATCCTGAAAGTGGGGAGCAAAAGATAAAGGAAATATTTTGAAGAAACAGAAAAATAACATGTAGAAAACTCAAAGTCTCTAAGATCTCTTTTATTTGTAAATGAAGATCAATATTGCAACACATGCATGTATTAGAGTCCAGAGTAAATGTAGTGTTCAGAACTAAATGTAGTTACAAACGTGATGAGCTTTGGAGAAGCAATCAATGCAACAGTTGTTTAAGAAATACTGTTTCATATTTTTTAAAAATATTGTTTAGTTGTGAATGGATATTTATTTATTTATATGTGGTGCTGAGAATCAAACTCAGTACTTCACACATGCTAGGCAAGTGCTCTACCACTGTCATAAAAATTGTGCTTGTGTATGTGTAATAAGAATTGTAATGCATTCCATTGTCATTTATTTTTTTAAAAAATCAATTAAAAATACTTTTGCAAAAAAAAAAAGAAAAAACAAATACTGTTTCATTGAGTGTTAAGATTGTTCACATGGAAAGAGATTGGACATCCCTTTTAGAAGTTAGATTGCAAAATAAAGAAAGCCTTAACCAAGACATCAGCAATATTCTGATTAACTGGAGTCCTACACTAGTGCCTACACTAGTGCCATATATGTTTTACAAACCATTTTTATATGTCTATTTCTTAGTTCTTGTTTTTTTTTTTTTTTTTTGTGTGTGTGTGTATGGTTCTGGGGATTAGAACCCAGGTCCTTGTGCATGCAAGGCAAGTACTCTACCAACTGAGAGTTACATCCCTATAACTGAACTGTATCCCTATCCCTATTTGTCAATTTCTTAGTTGGGGAAAATAGAAAACAGGCTAAGCTTGTTCTTGGCATTCTTTATCTCTTTTTGAATCCTTTGCCTTTCAGCAACTGTGTAACTTTAAAGACTGTCATTGAAGACATAACAGTGCAGCATGCCATGCCTGGATCTGGATCTTGGATCTGCCCCCTGACCCCTGGTGTCATTTAAACTCTCTGGGTTTTGGCTTCCTGGAAGAATGCCATTTTTAAAGTAGGAATAATAGTTACCACAGAAGATAATACTGCCTATTTGATTATGAGGATTGTGCAAGGATGAAGTGAGACAATGAGGTATTTAAGCATGATTGGTAGCACTTGTATCTATTTTCTATTTTCAGGTACTCTGTGTCTTTTTATTATAAGAAGTGACCACAGTTTTTTTTTTTTTAATTTTTTTTAATATTTATTTTTTGGTGTAGATGGACACAATACAATGCCTTTATTTTTATGTGGTGCTGAGGATCGAACCCGGGTCCGGCCCATGCTAGGCGAGCACTCTACCACTGAGCCACAATCCCAGCCTGTGACCAAAGTTTTTAATGTGCCTGGGCTTTTAGGGCCACATCCCAAGGAAATGCCCAGCCAGAGGAGCTTGATCCAGGGTCACAAATTGCTTTCAACCACAACTGAAATTCTCTGGCCAAGTTTCCAGTTCTCTCCTCTAGTTCATTCCCTTCCTCTGGTTCCCTCTATTTTCTTGACGGGAGCATAGGACTGATGAAGGGCTCATTTGTCTTCCTTTGATCCTATTGGGGGTGGGGTAAGAACGGGAAGAATATCCATAGTACAGAGTTGTGACTAGAAAGTAAGTACACACCCCTGCTTATGTTTAAATATTAACCTAGGATTAGTTTTTGATTTGAAATTTATCAACTCTTATTCAAGGTAAAGGTCAAGGGTGAGCGTCTCCCTTGTTTCTTCCTTTTTCACTGGCTTGAATACACAAACTTCATCAACTTGGAAGTCATGTATTGAGAAGAAAAGAACCAGTGGAGGGAAGGATTCTAAATTTCCATATCACCACTTGGGCTAGAACTGATAAGGAACATTTGTTCAGTAATCAGTATGTACAAAATGAAATTTATATAATTTTCAAACGATTATATATTAGTAGCATTACTCTGTTGTGTTATTAAATACATGAATTCTCAATATGCAAAAAAAAAAAAAAAAAAGGAATGGGAAGAATAGAGTGCAGCAGTGGGCTTGTTAAATGTACCCCGCCGAACTTCTGGGAGCTATTACGGAGAAATTTACAGTAGAACTGCTCCAAGCACAAGCAGTCATGGCACAACCAGAAGTTTCAGACACCGAGTTTAACCTTAGAGCTGTAGAATAATGAACAGCCCATACTCCCACCTGAACTAGGGAATCTCGGAATCTCAGAATCTGGTCATGCAGTTCTATCAGAAAATTTTTTTTTTCCATACCGGGGGCTTGATAGTTGAGTGAACTTGGGGGTACTCAACCACTGAGCCACATCCCCAGCCCTATTTTATATTTTATTTAGAAACAGAATCTCACTGAGTTGCTTAGCTCCTCACCATTGCTGAGGCTGACTTTGAACTCATGATCCTTCTGCCTCAACCTCCCTATCTGCTGCGATTACAGGTGTGCGCCACCGCATCCTGCTCTATCAGCAATTCTAATAGCAAAGGGGAGACTCACAGTCACAGCACAACCAAGATTCAGTTAATTTAGCTCAGCCACTGCCTCCCCACAAATCTATTCTGAACCTCAAGTCCAACCACATACCTTTCTATTTCTATGGCAACCTTCTCTAATGCATGGTTCCTGGTATTTACCATGCTATATTGAAATCATCCATTTCTCTCTTGGTCTTAATCATTAGACTTATAATTTCTTGAAGACAAGAACTATATACCTTTTCTCCTTTATTCTCTAGAAAACCTGGAATGAATGAAATCTTTTGGCAGTCAAGTTCCACCCTAAAAGAATTCCTTGGGTAGAAGACTGGGGATGCCAATGCAGTTGAATGATGTACAAATTCCTCTCTTTCATTTCAATTTCATTCCTGTCAGTTGGCCCATTGTCAATAAGCTCTTCTTAAATTCCTGCTCACCCCCAAAGCCCATAATAGAAGAAAATGAAAATTGGAATGAAAAATGTATACAAAATTTCAGTTAGAAAAATAAGTTCTGGTGTTTCTTTTTGCATAGTAGGGTGATAAGAGCCAGAAAGAATTTTGAGTGTTCTTACCACAAAGAAATGATAAATGTTTAAGGTGACAGATATGCTAATTACCCTGATTTGATCATTACGCAATGTATACATGCATTGCATATCATATTGTACCCCATAAATAGGTACTATCATGTGTCAATCAAAAATAAAATAAAATTCATCTGATTCTTGACAATGGCACTAAAAACACACATGGAGAAAAGACAGCCTTTTTAACAAATGGTGCTGAGAAAACTGATTATCCATATGAAGAAGAATGAGACAAAGTCCCTATTTCTCACCCTGCACAAAATTCAACTCCAAATGGATCAAAGATCTAGGAATTGGACCAGAACTTTGCAACTTCTAGAAGAAAACATAGGGTTGACACTCCAAGATACAGATGCAGGCAGCAACTTCCTTAACAGAAGTCCTAAATCTCAGGAAATTATACCAAGAATTAATAAATGGGATTTTGGGTGGAAGCAATAGCTGGGTAGTGGCAGCTGCTGATTGTGCTCTAAAGGAGTGGAGTGAGGGATGATGTAAGGGTGGCAGTGGTAGCAGTGACAGCTGCAGTGACCATGTCCAGCATGAATCCCAAATATGATTATTAATTCAAGTTACTTCTGATTGGCGACTCTGGGGTTGGAAAGTCTTGTCTCCTTTTTAGGTTTGCAGATGATACATATACAGAAAGCTACATCAGCACAATTGGTGAGGATTTCAAAATAAGAACTATAGATGGGAAAGCAATCAAGCTTCAAATATGGGACATAGCAGGCTAAGAAAGATTCCCAACAATCACCTCCAGTTATTACAGAGGAGCCCATGGCATCATGGTTGTGTATGATGTGACAGATCAGGAGTCCTTCAATAATGTTAAACAGTGGCTGCAGGAAATAGATCGTTATGCCAGTGAAAATGTCAACAAGTTTGTTGGTAGGGAATCCACGTGATCTGACCACAAAGAAACTAGTAGACTACACAAAAGCAAAGGAATTTGCTAATTTCTTTGGAATTCCATTTTTAGAAACCAGTGCTAAGAACACAACAAATGTATCACAGTCTTTTATGATGATAGCAGCTGAGATTAAAAGCAGGGACCTGGAGCAACAGCTGGTGGCAGAGAGAAGTTCAATGTAAAAATTCAGAGCACCCCAGTCAAGCAGTCAGGTGGAGGTTGCTGCTAAAATTGACCTCCATCCTTTTCTCAAAGCAATGAATTTGCAATCTGAACCCAAGTGAAAAAACAAAATTGCCTGAATTGTACTGTATGTAGCTGCACACAACAGACTCTTACCATCTCTACAAAGGTCAGATTGTAAATGGTCAATATGGACTTTTTTTTTGTTGTTGTTGTTGTTGTTGTTCCCTTGACTCAGACAGCTAACTTCATTTTCAGAACTGTTTTAAACCTTTGTGTGCTGGTTTATAAAATAATGTGTGTAATCTTTGTTGCTTTCCTGATATGAGACTGTTTCCCGTGGTTGGTTAAAATATATTTTGTTTTGATGTTTATATGAGCATGTTTAGATGTCGGGTTTAGTCTTCTGAAGATGAAGTTCAGCCACTTCCTATCAAACAGCACAACCAGTGTCTGTTACTTTCTATGCATAAAATTTAGTGAGATGTTCTATTTAAGTTCTGATTTGCTAGTTCTTCCTTGTAAAGTTATAAATGGAAAGATTACACTATCTGATGAATAGTTTCTTCATACTCTGCATATAATTTGTGGATGCAGATTATTGCAATTTGTTGCACACTATGTAACAAAATAAGTGAAGATATGTTTAATAAATATTATACTTATTGGCAGTAATATCAAACTGTATGATGATAAGTATTGTTTTAATTCTTATGATTAAAGGGAAATAGAGCCTTGCATTCTACTGAAAACAGCCATTTCTGTGTGCAACCAGGGCATCTAGGCCTACCTATAGTGCAGCATCCAGTTATTTGCCTTTTAGATAACAGACCTGATAAATGACCTAGGGCAGCTTCTGTGCTGCGTATGGATTTAATAAATTTTAGTGGTTTAAGAAGCTCAAATTGTATGGAAAACAAGTTTAGAATGCATGCTGTCTAGCCCATCATCTCTGATTCTTTTCTAAAACCATTTGAAATGGCTCCACTCATCAAGAGTTCCTTAATTTATCTGTGGTAGCAGTGAAGAGCGGCACACCCTTCCTAACTGGCAAATGATCAGATAATGTGTGTTGAAGTTTCTTCCATCCTCTGAGTCAGATGACAACTATTTTGTCCTTCACAATTGTATAACTCATGTTAGAGAGTTTAAACATTAAAGTAGAAAGCAGGAAACTTGAGTCCCCTAATTTTAGAAATTATATCCCTAAAAATTAACTGAAAAAATACATGCCGGGTGGGAATTACAAATAAGAGAAATATAATTATTTTCAGTGAAATTTTACATGTGTGAAAATTTTGTTAAATAGTTCCTTCAAGGTCCTAGGGCTTTTTAAAAAATATATATTGTGGGAAATGAGTCTTTGGCTGACACTACCATTTTAAGATGACAGAAGTCAAGGATTGTTTCTTTAGGGTAAAGCAGCCAAAACATTCTTCACAAAGGGGCTTGGGATGTGGCTATTAGGAACACATTTTATTGTGGGGTCTTTAATGAGAAAATTTAAGTTAAAAACAAGCCAAAAATTCTAGTTTTTTTTTTTTTTTAATTTTTCACTAAACAGGCAGTTGAAATGCATGGTACAAAAATAAGTGGTAATATTATTGTAAAAATGAAATGGAGAGAATAAATATTCAGTTTAATTTTCCATCTATGAGAATTTCACAATAAAATCACAGTTTACTTTGTAAAAAAAAGAGTTAATAAATAGGATGGCATCAAATTAAAAACTTCTGCACAGCAAAGGAAAAAACAATATGAAGAGAGAATCTACAGAATAAGAGGATAAATATCCAGAATACATAAAGAACTTTAAAAACTAAGCACCACAAATGATAATTAATGGGCAAATGAATTAAAGAGATACTTCTCAAAACAAGAAGTACAAAGGGTCAACAAACATGAAAAAAATGTTCAACATCATTAGCAATTAGGAAAATGCAAATCAAAATTACACTGAAGGTTCATCTCACTCTAGTTAGAATGGCAGCCATCAAGAATGCAAACAATAATAATGCTGGAGAGGATGTGGATGGAAAAGGAACATTTTTACAATTTTTGTGGGATTGGAAATTAGTACAACTACTATGGAAATCAGTATGAAGTTTCCTCAAAAAAACTAGGAATGGAACCACCATATGATCCAGCTATACCACTCCTTGGTGTTAATCCTAAAGAATTAAAGTGATCATACTATAGCAATACACACACACTCACGTTTACAACAGCAAAAGTCACAATAGCCAAATTATGGAACCAGCCCAAGCATCTGTCAGTGGATGAATGGATAAAGAAAATATGGTATCTATACACAATGGAGTTTTATTCAGCCATAAAGAAGAATGAAATTAAGTCATTTGCAGGAAAATGGATGGAACTTGAGAGAATTATATTTAGAACAAGTCAGCCAAACTCAGGAAGTCCAAGGTCCTATGTTTCTCTCACATATGGAAGCAAGAGAGGACAGGTGTGGGGTATGGGGGTCTCAAGAGAATTGAGGGGAGATCATTAGAGTAACAGGGGAGTGAGAAGGATAAGGAAATGGGAAATACTGGGGAATGATATTGACCAGGTTACACTGTTATGTTGTGTGCATGTATGACTATGAATATGAATCCCACTATTATGTATGATTATAAAGTACCAATAAAAAGATCTGGAAAAAAATAAAACTAAAAACAGAAAAAAAGAAAACTGAGTGAGACATATATGTGTTGAAGTCCAGTTTCTCCACTTCATAGTTTTAAAGAGCTAGTTTTCTTATCCTTGATTTCCTTTTTTTAAAATATTTCTTTCTTTCTTTTTTTTTTTTTTTTAGGTGGACACAATATCTTTACTTTACATTTATGTGGTGCTAGGTGAGCACGCTACCACTTGAGCCACATCCCCAGCCCTTATCCTTGATTTTCTAATCTCCAGAATATGAATAGCATTTATATAAAATGGAATGAGCGCATGTTACATACTATAAAACACTGTGTAAAATATGACTGTCTTTTCCATTCATTGTGAGCAGTAAATAACCTAAGTAGATGGGGACCACCCAGAGAGACAACATCTATACTTACAGTTCCAAAATCAGGATGTAGGATGTGGGGGACTCATAGGTGTCATGGAGAGTGACGTACTGGGGGTGCTGCAGATGCTGAAGCAGGGCAGCCTCGTGGGCAGCCTGCTCCTTCTTCTTCATTTTTTTGCTCACGAATTTCACAGCGACATCTTTGCGGGTGGCTTTGTGAATGCATTTTTTCACTATAGAGAAACGGCCTCTGGAAAACAGAAGAAGAAAGAGTTTTCCAAGATTCATGAATCAACTAGGTGTCATTTTATCTACGTGTTAAGTTGTGTGTGAAACGCTCAGACAATAACACCTTACAGGTTGACCATCCCTAATCCAAAAAATCTGAAATCTAAAGTGTTCCATCTGAAAGCTTTTGAGCGCTAACTGACACATCAGTTGGAAAATTCCACAACTGGCTTCATGTATTGGGTCACAGTCAAAATGCAGGTACACTAAAAATAACTTCATAAAATTACCTTCAGGCTATACGGATAAGGTGTGCATGAAATAGAAAAGATCCTCATCTTTAGACTTGGGTTCAATCCCCAAGGTATCTCATTATAGATATACAAATATTTATTCATCATTTTTTCAGGGGGATTGAACCCAGGGGTGCTCTACCACTGAGCTACACCCCCAGCCCTTTTATTTTATTTTTATTTTTTTTTAAGAGAGAGAGAGAGAGAGAGAGAGAGAGAATTTTAATATTTATTTTTTAGTTTTCGGCGGACACAACATCTTTGTTTGTATGTGGTGCTGAGGATCGAACCCGGGCCGCACGCATGCCAGGTGAGCGCACTACCACTTGAGCCACATCCCCAGCCCCCTTTTATCTATTTCTTAACCGTTGACTCATTTACTATATCTTCACTTTTGAAGAATATTTTGGCTAGATTAAAAATTCTTGGTTGTCTGGTTTTTCTTTCAGCACTAGGAGATATGGTTCTGCTACCATCCAACATCCATGGATTCTGATGAGGAATCTGTTCAAGTCACTGTTCCCCTAAATGTTATTATGTTATTTTTTCTCTTCTGCTTTCAATATTTTTCTTTATATTGATTTTCAGCAGTTTGATTATAATGTGTCTGGCCATGCTTTTCGTTGAGTTTATCCTGTTTAGGGTTCACTGAGCTTCTTTATAAATTTGTGTCTTTTACCACATTGAAACATTTTCAGCTATTATTTCTTCAAAATCTTTTACCTGCACAAATTACCTTCTCCTCTCCCTCAGGGGTTCTGATAAAGTGAACTTTAGATCTTTGGGGATTTTTCCCATAGATCCTTGCAATTGTGTTTAATATTAAAAAAATATTTTTCTCTCTGTTCTTCAGGTTGGATGATTTATATTTTTCTTCAGTTTCATTGACTCTATCTCATTCCTGCTGTGGAACTCATTCAGTGAATTTTAAAATTTCAGATATTGCACTTTTTTACTTATATAACTTCCATTAAAAATAATCTCCACTTCTCTACCAATGACTCCTATCTTTGCATTATTCAATTTCAAGAGTGTTCACCTTTATCTCATTGAAGATGGGTAAAACAGTGGCTTTAAACTCTGATCATTCCAACAGCTGGGTCATCTCAGAGTTGGCATCTGTTCATTATTATTTTCCCTTGAGAATTTTTCAGATTTTCCTGATTTTTGTTCTGTTGAATAATTTTAGATTAGATCTTGAACTTTTATGGCATTATCCTGTGAGAATCTGGACCCTATAAAATCCTCTGGAGAATGCTTTTTGTTTATTTGTAATGTTTAATCAGCAATGAACTTGGGTAGGTCCACACTGCAGGTTCCGTCTCACCTTCCGTGGGACGCAGTTCTATTGTCAGTTCAGTTTTCAAAGTATTTGCTATGCCATTTGGATCTGTCTCTCATGGGCACCACTCAAAGATCAGCCTGTGACTAATTCATCACTGCAGGGTAATGAGCTGTGGTTTATGTCTTTATTATTAGTTCTCAAAACCTTGCTGTACTTCTTTGGGTGTGCTCTGTACTGGCATGGCTTGGCTGTAGCCCAGGATTTGTGCTGTTTCATATGCAGAATAAGGGGGTTCCTCTCTTCTTTCTCCTCAGTGGTATTTCCCCTACATCCTTTGGCTCACAGGGGCCTGTTTTTGTGGTTATCTGGCCAGAGTGATGGGACTCCCTCAGAGTTTTAGCTTCCTGCATAATCACACAGTTTCACACGGCCAGCCGGCCCTGGGGTGAAGGGGAAAAGACCAGGCATTCCTCTGCCTGCTTCAGCTCAAAGGATCCCTTTTCCCTTTGCTTTGGCCAGAATGTGGGCTTTTCTTGGTGCTTTTGTTCTCTGTGCCTGCTGCACACTTCTCTGATTTGGCCTGCCCTTATGGTCAAAGGTAGGGAGAGAAAGGAGAAAGAAGAGAGCCGGACACAGTGATGCACAACGCACGCCTGTAATCCCAACAGCTGGGGAGGCTGAGGCAGGAGGATCATGACTTCAAAGCCAGCCTTAGCAAAAATGAGGAGCTAAGCAACTCAGTGAGACTCTGTCTCTAAGAAAAATACAAAATAGGGCTGGGGATGTGACTCTGTGGTCGAGTGTCCCTGAGTTCAAGCCCTGGTACCACCCACCCACCTAAAAAATGGCTGGGCATGTGGCTTGGTGGTTAAGTTCCCCTGGGTTAAAAAAAAATAAAAATAAATAAATATATCTAGAAGCTGTCAATACTTAATTATAAATCTGCTACTTTCCATCACTCTTAAACAAAAAATATTGTTTATTTTTAAAGAACAAAAATATTATAAATAAATTTTCTAATATCTTCAGAAAAAAAAAAAGGAGAGAGCAAGACAGACTCACTCCCACTGTCACTGTTTTTAAGTTTTAAGTTCCCTCTGTAATTTCCCTGCTGTTTACTTTTACCAGAATTCTTGGGTAACGGCTTTTGTAATGTGTCCAGTGACTCCAGCTGTCATCCATGGGGAGATAAAGGCTACAGTGGGCTTACTCCATCTTGGCTGGCATTGGGAGTTGGCTCCTTTTAAAAGTCCTGGACCAATAAGTCATTTGGAAGCTCTGAGCATGTAGGTGGAGTCTGGTGACCTTTACTGTAGGGTGATCTGTCTGCTATGAAATTGGAAAAGGCTCCAGGATCAGTGTCTTCAATCAGTGTCTTCAATCTGTGATTGAGCAGATTATCCACTGAAAGAGCTTCCCCTCTTCTGCCCAGAGTTGGGAGGCCTGGTGAGCTACTGCTGGAGGCCCTGCAGATATGAATGGGGTTCTCAGCTTCCAGCATGCATGTTGTCACAGTGTCTCTATTTTTAGTGTGATTCCACTGCCTTTTCTGGGCCTGCTATCTTACCCTCCTAGAATATAAAACTCCAGTCTTTCCTGGGTGGTGCAGGTGTCTGCAGCTGGGGAGGCTGTAGCCAGGACCTACACCTGCCTGGACAGGATCCCAGAAGGCCTGCAGGTAGGCATGGCAGGCTAACACAGGCATCTGTTGTCACTCTCTCCTGAGTGACAGGGACTTCAGGCAGCCCTTCCAATTTAGCATTCTCTTTATACCTACTTCCAGAAATGCTCAGTGCTGCCGAGGCCTGAGCCTTGGGGAATTCTGCTGCAAAGTCATACTGGCTCTCATTTGACCCCAGCAACTGACACAGATTGAGCATTCTCAGGTCTCATAGGTCCCGTGTCACTCTTTCTTTGGTTTTTCTGCTTCTAATGTTTTATTGTTGTCTCTTTATCTAATGTGTATGTTTAAAAAGATTCTTGTATTGTTGTTTTCCTGAATCTCAGTGTTTGTGAATGTCTGTGTTTCCCCTGACACACTTACCTGGAGGTCCAGTACTGCTGCAGGCAGTTGGTCAGCATTCCTATGATGCCCACCAGGCTTCCTCAAACTGCAAGGGCACCTGTGTAGCTTATTTTTGCTTAAATATGCCATGTTCAAGTGCTCTTTCCTTCTATGGGTTTGCTGTAGAAGTGATTTTTTTTTTCACCATGATTTTTATACTATTTAATTACTGGGGAGCTCTTTTTAACAGGACAGTCACATTAGCCCAGAATTCTAGGGTCAGATATGATGAGAAAATCAGCTCACTTCTATGGCCCTGGCACAGATATCTTTCATGTGTCTCATGTAAGAATCTCCATGTTTTTATTTCCATTCCGTTTAGTACATTTTGAAAGGATCTTCTGAAAATATGAGGACTATATTTAGAAGAGAGGAAAAGTTTCAGGCTGTTGGGGATTAAAACAAACTAAACAGATCAGGAAATTGATCTTCCTTCTAAGAAATATCAAAACATCCATTTTAGGTTTTAAAAAAATCCTAAGCCTATGGCTATCAATAGCAAATATGTGTCTCAGGGAAGAATTAACCAGGGCATCCAGGTGCTGGAACCAATTACAGTTAGAACAAGCTGGGGGGTTGATTTACTCATTACTGGGGTCAGATCTATTTTCAACATAGAAGAGCAAGCTCGATTTCAATGACTAGAGATTAAAAAAACAATAATTGCTATGATGAGAACCATGTGTTGTAAATGTGCTAGTGAAACAAGCACAGGACAATAGACAGGGAGCCCAGTGGCCGACTGGCTCCGTGTGCTTCCTAGTCATGGGACCCTGAGGAAGTTGCTGATCCTCCTTGAGCCCAAATTTCCTTTATTAGAAGTCCACTTAGACACTATCTCACCTGCTCTACACATTAGATTTGGTAATATCTACATTGTATTCAGAACACTATAGGTATTTGGAGAGAGGCAGCAGCAGCAGCATATAAATTTCCTTTGGCTCTTGTTTCTTCTTTTGGTTACACAAAGAAGAAAAGAAAGCAGACCTAGAGTTTGTCTTTGATGAAAGATACTATAAGGAAAGGATTCAAATTCCACTGTGACTTGGTCTAAGAATCAGAAACAACACAGCCTCTCACAACCACTCCAGTTAGTACCATCCATGCTTCAGGGAGTGACATCAGAGGAAGAGGTGAGACCAATGCTCCATTGTTCCTTGGTGCTCTTTTATTTATATAGCTGAGGTTGGTAGAGATTTGTAAGATGTACCCACAATTCTCTCAGCCAGGCCATCTGAGACCAATGTATGCACAAGGAGGACTTCTTTTTTTTTTTCTTTCTAGCAACTATTTTGTAGACCAGGTGATAGATTTTCATTATTCTGTTTAAAGTTATATTTTTATCCTTTTTATTTTTGAGGATATACTAAATGTTCTTTAACCAAAAAACCAAGAGAACAAATGAGAAAGGGAAAGAGAGAGGGATATAGAGTGTATAAAGGGGGAGGTATATTTGGATTAGAAACACCCAGAGAACAATTCATATGCTTGACACATGGACATATTTAGAGATCTATACTCAATAATTAGTCATATATTCCTCTCAAGAACACATGAAACTTTTTACAAAAATTGACCATGTACTACACATAGCACACGTCTGAACAAAAATCAAGGAATCAATATCATATACACTAAGTTCTCTTACCACAATGAAATAATCAGATATCAGGAAAAAAGGATAATTTAAAAAAATCTTGGAAATTTAAAAATCTCCTACATATTAAAACATTTTTTCCATTATAATTGAGTGTCAAGAAAAAAAATCATAGTTGGAAAAATAGATAAACTGAATGATAATGAAAAATGCCACTTGTCAAAACTCAGGCAATGTAACTGAGATAGGGATCTAGGATAAAGACAGATGTACTGAGTTGTAAAGGAAATGCCCACGAGTCATTGAGTAGAAAGTCAGATGTAAATCTTGGGTGACAAGCCCTTAGGCTAGTCCTTGTGAAATAAGGGAAATGCACTGGTGTGAAATTGTGTGGCTCCACCCTGCCCTCTCCTCTTCCCAGCCCCTAGCACCCACTCCCTCCAAATATTAACACCCCATACCAACAGGTTGCTGTTTCTCTCTCTGGAGGCAGCCCACATTCTCCCTTGAATGGTTATTTCCTGTTTTACCC
This sequence comes from Marmota monax, assembly GCF_021218885.2. Lineage (NCBI taxonomy): Eukaryota > Metazoa > Chordata > Mammalia > Rodentia > Sciuridae > Marmota > Marmota monax. Next base: position 5,707,462 of record NW_026693473.1, on the reverse strand, counting down.
CAAAGGCGTCTGTCTTAAGATTGTCCACATTCTCCCTTGAATATGTATCTGCTTCCTGAATAAACCTCTGTCTATGCCTTTGACTGGGGCCTGCTGAAATTCTTTTCTGTCATGTATGCAAGAACCCAGCTGGCCCTGAGTCAACTTTCCCATTTTTCTGGGAACTCCTCCGACCCTTCTTCAGAGACATCTCTTCTCCTGTGACATCTCTAGAATTGTACTTTAAAGAAAAATTGGAGGCTTAAGTTCTTACATTAGAAAAGAAGAAAGGCTGTGTACAACCAGAGATATGAAAAATTGTGCTGTATATGTGTAATATGAACTCTAATGCATTCTGCTGTCATATATAACAAATTAGAATAAAAAATATGAGAAAAAAATAAAAATAATAAAAAATAATAAAAATAATAAAAAGGGCTGGGAATGTGGCTTAGTGGTTGAGTGTCCCTGGATTCAATCCCTGGTACCAAAAAAAAAAAAAAAAAAAAGAAAAAGAAAAAGAAAAAAGCTTATTTTATGCATGTTTGTATTATATTTTGATTTGCAGAAATAAATCTAATATCTTTAAAAAAAGAAAAGAGGAAAGGCTGAGAGTTGATAAGGGAAGTATCTAATTTAAATAAGAAAAAGAATAGTAGAAAATATGCATTAATATTCTAGTTGTTTTCTTACTATAGAGAGAATGCATTTATAAAAGAAACAACAACAACAAAACAAGTCTTCCTTCTGCTATAGTGTTGCTGGGTATTCACAGAAATCTGTGTCCTTACCTTCCAATCTCATTCAGCTCAGTATAAGCGGAATCAAAATTTTCCTTCCAAGAAATGGTAGCACCATCTGCGGCCGCATCTTTGGGAGAGAATCCATTTGTGACATTGAGGTGTCACATGAGAATAAAGAAAAGGTCAGCAGAAGAGCTCCAGCATAACTCCAAGGCAATTCTCATGACTAAATATGGAGGCTACCTCAGTGGGAAAATGCTACAATTCTCTGGAATGTTATTTTGAAAATATCCCAGGGGAAACCGACATGACAGACTCCCTCTGTCATCTACTTAATCAACGGGGAAAACTCAGACAATCAGAAATGTAGCTTATGAATGTTTTAAAATAGGAATTTAGTAGAAAATATAAATATAGAGAGATGAAAACACTTTGAAGGCCTGGAAAGGTCAATGAGAGCCAGAACTATAAGGAGATGTGAAGAGAGAATGGGTGGGGGAGCTTTCAAGGTCAGGGAAGGAGAAAAGGAAAGGACTGTGTCCATGGCCTTCTACAAACCTCTCTGGCTCACCCCACTGTCCTCAGGCCTTCATGAGCTTAGCCAGTATATTGAATGATTTAACTCAAACATGCCTGAGCCAACTCAAGCAGCTTCACCACATATAATGTGCTAATTTCCTGCTAATTATTCATGCACACTTGTGTGCATGCATGCCCATCTGTATTTGTCTGCCGGGATCCAAGACTCCAAATTAGCAAAACATGAAAGGCACTGGGCACTGTGAGCCAGGCTGAGTTAGTGGCTTGGGAGGAGATGAGCCAAGCAGTTACCTCAGGCTGCCCACAGGCAACCTGGCCAAGGCAGAAGGTAGCTTATTCATATTGAATGCTGAGGACACCAAGATCCAAGGCCATGGTTTTCCAGCAAGTCCCAGGTCCCTGGGAACAAGTCAACGTTGCTGGAAGAGAACTGACTAGGCTGAGGTGGGGCTGTCGGACAGATTTCCAGATTCATCAGGGGAGGGTGTAGCCCAAGATGCTTGAGGGACTCTGGACTTTCCTTAACCCAAAGAGCCACAGGCCTGTTGTTGCCTTTAAGTACAGTGACACACTCAACTCTCTCCTGTCCCAACCATACAGATCACCTCCCTGCACTGCCTGAAATCTCACTCTGGAGATTTCTTCAGGTTGCAAGTTTCTTCTTTTAAAATGTCCCTGGGACCAAGGTGGGTAAACTAAATAAATATTATTATAACATATTCATGTTTGGGCTGGGGCTGTAGCTCAGTGGTAGAGTGCCTGCCTCGCATGTGTGAGGCACTGGGTTCAGTCCTCAGCACCACATAAAAATAAATAAAGATATTGTATCCATCTACAACTAAAAATAAATAAATAAATAAATAAAGATTTTAAAAAATTCATGTTTGGCTATATATATATCTTTGATAATTTCTAAATAAATCTAAAATAAAAATATATTCATGTTAAATAAAGAAATTCCAGTAGAGTGTGGTGGGCCAGGTATCAAACATTCATTTGGTAGTGAAATCTTCAACCAGGTTGCTTTTTTTTTCTTACTTTAAGTTGGCATATGGGATTGTCCCTGGCACTATGAAAAGTGCTTCAGCCTGGCAGAGTATCTAGGGAATAGCAGGCTTGGTATTCTTCTCTCAGAAGAAGACCAGATAGCACCCCTATGACTCATGACCCCAGCCTGTCCCTTTCTGTTCCTGGAAATACACCTGGTCCTGCAGGGAGCCTGGCAGGCCCAGGGTTAGCAGGGGTAGCAGCTAACCTCTGCTCCAAGATCCCTACAGTCATGCCTCATGGAAACACTTCATCAATCTTCTAAATGGTTACCTGACTGAAGCTGCCAAGCAGCTCTGGATCACCCCTCTCATGATGGGCTGATGTGACACTGAGCAGCTAGTGTGTCTAGGAGAGTGGGCAGGGTGCTGGCCTCCACTACGCAGGGATCGTAGGCCTGGTGGGACTCACCGTACTCCGGAAGTCGCACGAACTCCGAGGGTTCACTGGGAAGACTGATTCCCCAGGGGTTGCTGGCACTGACTCTGAACTGATAGGGACACCCAGGACTGAGGTCTTCAATGACAAGATAAGTGTCCAAGGTTGAAGCTACTGACTGCTGCCAGACCTGGGAACCTAGTGCATAGTTTTCAAGGAGAGAGAATGAGACAAAGCCAAAGTCACATTGTTTCAAAGACTTTCAACAAACAAAGAAAGGAAAATGGACACATTCCAATCAAGGGATAGTTCTGGACACTGCTCCAGGCTCTGAAAGCCTGTGGACTAAGATGGGTGGCAGGTTTGGGTCCGGTGTCTTAAATTATTAAATAAATGTTCATGGTCATTTCTGTTCCTTCTCAAATGTGTGAGAGCAAAAAGACAGAGAGAGTACTGACTTTATACAGAACATGGGGTCAGTGCTTAATAAGACTGGAAGAAAATATTATAAATCCATAACAAGCAGAGTTTCTGAAAGAAGAGGTGGCTCAGGTTCATAGCCCTGAAGGACCTTGGGAGAGGGAGCCAAGGCAGAAGAAGAGCGGGGTTGCACACCTTCCTCCCGGTACTCCACAGTGTAACCCGAAATGGTGCAGTTTCCTGTGCTGGCCGGGGGCAGCCAGCGGAGAATCACAGAGGTGCAGCTCCTCTCCTGGGCAATGGGGCGGTTGGGGGCTGCTGGAACACCTGTGGAGACAGCAGAATCCAGAGCTGCTTTCTGAGCTTGCATTTCACACCCAGATGGAGTGTACCCAGGAAATGTGACCTGGCTCAAATGTTTCCTGGGACCTTCTCCACCAAGTAGCATACCTGTTTCTAGACCCAAGGGAGACCTGGGAGCCGCCCTCTGCTTTCTGATGTTCTTTCTCAGGCAAAATACTGCACACTGGGGGTGAAGCTTTTTCTGGAACTATGCAGGAGGCTATGGTAGGGCACAGACAGTTCTTAGAAAAATGCTCTTGTTCTCTCCCCATTGGCTAGAACTCTGTTTTGGAATTTTTTTCACACAGGATCTCAGGTCTCAGGAGTCCTTGTCATGTTCATTTAAAATGTTTGACTAACACAAATTCATAGGGACAGAAAGTAGAATGGTGGTGGCCAGTGCTGTGGGGAAGGAGGAACAGGGAGCTCCTGTTTAATGGGGAGGAGGGAATTCCAGGTTGGGAAGCTGACAAGAGTTTTGTGGGGAGATGGCGGTAAGGGCCGCACAAAGATGTGAATGTACTTCGTACCACTGAACTGTCTGAACATGGTTAGGACAGCAAGTGTTATGTTGTGCATTACTACAATTAAAACACATGTTAAAAAAAGCATATCTAGGGCTGGGGTGGTGGCTCAGTGGTAGAGCACTTGCCTGGCACGCATGAGGCATTGGGTTCAATCCTCAGCACCACATTAAAAAAAAATGGTATTATGTTCATCTACAACTAAAAATATATTTTTTAAAAAATAGCATATATACATATAAAAGAAAAAGACTGTACCTTGCACCTTAACTGTGGCAGATGTGGATGCAGTACCGTGGTCATTTGTTGCTATGCAGGTATAAATCCCACTGTCCTGCGGCATCAGATTGCAGATCTTCAGGGTAATTTCCCCAGAATCACTAGGGACACCAAAGGGATGTCCTTCAGACTCCAGTAATGAGACAGTTGACTGATGGGTAAAATCCATAAGGTTGGCACATGGTGTGCTGACCCGAGAGTCTGTAGGCCCAAGGTCTAGACCTGTTCTGTGACCTTTCTACACACCTTGAAGGATCACCTTGCCTCTATCCTCATTTCCTTATATGGCCAGGCCCATCTCCCAAATTTATTGTGAGGGATAAAATAAGGAATGAAATAAGAAGAAATTAAAACATGGCTTGATATACATAAAGTCTGGCTGGACTCAGTGGCACATGCCTGTAATCCCAGCAACTTGGGAGGCTGGGGAAGGAGGCTGGCAAATTCAAAGTTAGCTCAGGAACTTAGTGAGAACCAGAAAAAAAAAAAAAAAAAAGAAAGAAATACACAAAGTCCCTTCCAAGTACCTGTCTGCAATATAATTAGTATATCCACTGGCAACTTTGTCCTAAAAATAAGTTCAATCTCACAGATGAATAATGAGTGGTATGAGAAAATGCAAAGACTAAATAATGAAAATGTTCAAATATTTAAAATCCTACCAGTGGGACCCTCAAAATAACTAAGTGAATTAAAAAGGTAAATTTTTTCCACCTAAAAGATAACTCTTCTCCCCTTGGGGTCAGGAACACCCCAAGGGAAGAAACTTGAAAGGGTTAAATCAGAAGCCCCATCAGTTCCACTCCCTCCCCTTGGGTTGGGACATTCTGGGTTCTTCATGATCCTCATCAAGCACCTACTGGCACTAAGCTCCTTGAGCTCATGGAGTTTTATGACCTGCTGGGAGTCTGCTGGGAACACTAAGGAACAGTGTTCTTTTTCCATTTCAAATGTGCACAAAGGAAGTCAAAGAATGAAAGTGTCTTGATTCTAGGTGTTCCTTCCATTAGTGATTGTTAGGCTATTAGGGCTTGCCGTTAGGGCTTTCTTTTGTCCACTGTAATCAAGAGAACACAACAAAGCTCCTAGCTAACAGCAATAAATGTTAGCAGAATGATTGGGAGGCAGTAACTAAGTTTTTTTGTTTGTTTGTTTGTTTTGCGGGGTGGGGATACTGCAGATTGAACTCAGGGGCACTCAACCACTGAGCCACATCCCCAACCCTGTTTTGCATTTTATTTAGAGACAGGGTCTTACTGATTTGCTTAGGGTCTCACTGTTGCTGAGGCTGGCTTTGAACTCGAGATCCTCCTGCCTCAGCCTCTTGAGCCACTGGGATTATAGGTATGCGCCACAGAGCCTGGTAGTGACTAAGTTTTGACTGACAAAAACAGGCTTTTTGTGTAGAAGTAGGCTGGTGGCTTATTTTCTATTGTGCATTGTGTGTTGGGTCGATTTTTTTCCCCTTCTTATAAAATTTTTCTTTGGCAAGAAATTAACTATATCACTGTTTCAAAGCATCCTGAAGGCACAAAACTCATCAGGATGTCCAGATTTGAGGACCACATTCCTAATACTAATAACTAATTTCTAATAATTCCTAATTCATAGCTTGTCCCTTGGTCAGGAGTGTTCACCACTTCTGACCCGGAGAATCCTTAGGGCAGATCATCTAATAGGGTGACTCTAAGGCAGGGAATGTAGAAGCTTTCTAAATGTATGGTGCATGCTTGACCTGCAATGTGGCTTTGCTTCAGCATTTGTTTAATGTGGGTCCAGAACAGTCTTTCCAAATGGTTCTGGTTGGCCCCAGGTGTGTCTACATGGTGCCAAGCAATATGAGCAACGCAGCCCCAGAGACCCAGGATGAGAGGCAGGTGGTAGTGTGGGCAGCAGGGCCAGGCTGAACATTTGCAGCACCGAGTGCTCTATTAAGTGGGGCTGAGCTAACCCATAGGTTTTGGCTCAATCCCTCCTAATCAAGGCCAAGTGTTTGATCTAGAATAGACTCCACAGCAGCTCTTATCTTGGAAAGACTAGTAACCAGAATAGAGGCTGCACCCTGATTCAGCCTCTGGGTGCTTCACTAAGGTGTCAAGTTTGGGGCCATCCACTTACCAGGAGGAGACGGTGTATGTGGCTGAGCTGTTGTCACTGTCGAGGATGTTCTGGTCTGGACCCTTCCAGGTGATGGTGGGTTTTGGCCGCCCACACACTTTGCACTGGAGCATCACTGTGTCCCCAAGCAAGCAGGTCACATCCACTAAGGGCACAAGGAACTCTGGGGCCACTGTGATCAAATCAACATACATTCACATATTCACAACAAATTTAGAATAAAACAGGCATTTTTAAACGTAGTACTCTCAACTCCACTCATGTTGTGTACCAATTCAAATAATGTGCAGTCTAACACTTTTAGGTCATCTGTGTCCCTTTAAAGAGTATTTTAAGTACCCAAAGGTAGGAAATATATAAAAACAAAAAGTGGGGAGCTCCATGATATCATAATCCAGAGATAACAGTTGTGAATGTTTTGTTATATATTCTTTTTTTAAAAAAAATTTTGTTTTAGTTGTAATTGGACATAATACCTTTATTTTATTTTTATGTTGTGCTGAGAATTGAACCCAGTGCCCTACATGTGCTAGGCAAGCGCTCTACTGCTGAGCCACAACCCCAGCCCCCTGTCATATATTCTTTCAGGCTTTCAATAAAAATATTTTTACCAAAATTTATTTCATATTTTTTATTGCAAGTTATTTTCACTTAATAATTTATCATAAAAATTTCCATGAATACAGAATCATGTCACTATTGCTTAAAGTCTCTACCTTATTTGGGGTTTAGCCTCTAAGCTATACCCCCCAATCCTTTTTATTTTTTATTTTGAGACAGGGTCTCATTAAGTTACTGAGGCTGTCCTTAAACTTGAAATCCTCTTGCCTCAGCTTCCCAAATTGCTGAGATCACAGGCATGTGCCATCATGCACATGTGTCTTTACCTTATGCTTGATGTCCCATACTTAATTTGGCTAATCCCCACATTCTCAACTCCACCCCTTTTTAACTCACCTTCTTGGATGAAATTTGGATTTAAGATCTGAAAAACACAAAGAAATAGAAAATTGCTTGAATCCTAAACTACAGAGAGAGGACAAGAGACTTTTTACTCTAGAAAGTTAAAAAGAAAGTTACCATTCAGGGAGTTGCAGCCTGGAGCCTAGCCTGTCCTTGCTATGATGTACTGCTATCACAGTAACAGACCCCTCCTCAACAATGAGGGCACTTATGCTACTCCCCTGGTAATTGGGTTGGCCAGGCAGGTTTATGGTCATTTGGAATTTGGCTAGCTGCCCGCTCCTCAGTGGCCTTCCTCCCTTCAGTATTTGCTGAGGCAATCAAGGTACCGATTCTTCCAGCAAAGTTTCAAAAACAGAGTACCTAAGACCTGTCAAGCTTCATGGATCACTGAAATGAACTCACTCAAGTGATTTCCTTGCAAAGGTCCTCCCTCTACCCCTCCCAACCTCCAAGCAGGGGGGAACTTCCCTCCAAGCTGCTAAATGCAGATCTTCTCTGGTTGAAGGGGAAAAGAGAGGCCCAGTCTGCCCACCCTGTCCCAGAACAGCCTCTTAACAGCACAGGCCTCCACAGGGCAACCTGAAAACAACTGACCTAACCCTTCTGACCCTTTGCGATGCCTGAGCAAATGGCTCACTGAGTAACTTGCTAGCCCCACGTTGGGGGAGAAACTGCTAGAGCTCTTGGTATACACCAAGCTGCCTGCCTCGGGCAACCTGATCTTCCACAGAAGGGAGAATGTTCTAGCTGACTAGCCATTCTGGAAAGTTACCCCTTCTTGAGAGGATGGGGACCCCATCTTTTGTATTACCTCTAATCATGCAAGTACAGGTCCAGGTCATAATGTCTGGCGTGGTGAAGCATTGACTTTAGAGTCCACGAGGCTGGGGTTGCCTGTTTCATTTCATGTGGTTATACGATCATAACTTAACACTGACTACCTTCCACTTCCTCCACTCTAAAGTGAGGATAAATAGTACCTAGTACAATGTTATCACAAAGATTAAATGAAATCATGTATATTAAGTGCTCAGCACAATGCTTGGCAAATAACAAGTACTTTACCTGTTCAAATAAGGATCAATTATTTTTTTAAGAATATTTTTATTTGTTCTTTTTAATTATACATCGCAGTAGATTGTATTTTGATGTATTATACATATATGAAGTATAAATTCCCATTCTTGGGGTTGTACGTGACGTGGAGTTACACCGGTCGTGTATTCATATATGAACATAGGAAAGTTATGTCCAGTTCATTCTACTGTCTTTCCTATTCCTATCCCCTCTCCCTTCCCTTCTTTCTCCTTAGTCTAAGCAAGTGACTTTCTATTCTTTCCCTCACTCCCATTGTGTGTCAGCATCCACATATTAGGGAGAACATTTAGCTTTTGGTTTTGTGGGGATTAGCTTATTTCACTTAATATGATAGTCTCCAGTTCCATGCATTTACTGGCAAATGCCACAATTTCATTCTTCTTTATGGCTGAGTATTGTTCCATTGTATATCATATACCACATTTTTCTTTATCCATTCATGGGCACCTGAGTTGGTTCCATAGCTTAGCTATTGTGAATTGAGCTACTATAAACATTGATGTGGCCACGTCACTGTAGTATGCTGATTTTAAGTCCTTTGGGTATATTCTGAGGAGTGGGATAACTGGGTCAAATGGTGACTCCATTTCAAGTTTTCTGAGGAATCTCCATACTGCTCTCCATAGTGGTTGCACCAATTTTCAGTCCCACCAGTAATGTAGGAGTGTTCCTTTTCCCCCACATCCTTGCCAACATTTATTGTTATTTGTATTCTTGATAATTGCCATTCTGACTGGAGTGAGATTAAATCTCAGTGTAGTTTTAATTTACATTTCTCTAATTGCTAGAGAGAGATGATGAACATCTTTTCATATATTTGTTGACCATTCATATTTCTTCTTCTGTGAAATGTCTGTTCAGTCCCTTTGCTCATTTACTGATTGGGTTATTTGTTGTTTGCTTGTTTTTTTTTTTTTTTGGTATTAAGATTTTTGAGTTTTTAAATATATCTTGGAGATTAATGCTCTATCTGAGGTTCAGGTGGCAAAGATTTTCTCCCATTCTGTAGGCTCTCAAGATCAATTTATTAGCATTTTCTTTTTGCTAAGATAAAGAAGCTTATCTCTTACAGTTTACCTTGGAGAATTCTTTCCTTCATAATGAAGCCCCCAAAACTCATGTGTCTTCCAGAAGAGCCCAAGTGAGGCTTCACACTTATCTCCCTCCATCTGTCCCTGCCTTATGTGTACATCCATGGTTTCTCTGTGTCTTTCCCTTACATAAGCCCTTTGGAACACAGATGTTATTTACTTCTTTGGGTTTCCCTTTGCAAACCAATTTCCCACTTGTATCACTCAAGTTTTTCATGAAGTGGGCTGCAGAAAACCCTAGTGATGCCAAGTTCTGGGGGTTGAAGTGTGCCCTTGCTGGCCACCGCGTGCACTCTGCTAGTCTCAAAAGGTCACTGCCCAACCTTCCTTTAAATCCATGGTTCCCAATTCCTGACCAGGGCAGCTTTAAAAGCACAAAAACATCAATGTCTGGGCCTCGTGCCAAGAGATTCTGTTTTAATTGGTGTCAAATGGGGCCTAGACATCTGGAGTTTTGAACGATCCTTCAGGAACTTTCAAATGAATCAACACACAGCCTGGTTTGAGTTCCCTTCTATCCAAACAACTGATCTATGATAAATCGACTTCCAGCTCCTTAAACTTTCATGCGCTGTGGTAGGGGGTGCATGTTGGGGGCATTTGGTAAAAGCTACTGCTCTTTTCATACCTAAGAGACCCCTCTTTGTGTGAAGATTCTAGGGCATGGCGTGGGGAAGGATGTAAAAGGTTGCTCCAATTGACCAGTTGGGTCAACAATCAATGAACATGGTAAGCAGCACTTGCAGCACCTATAGGGGGCACTAAAGAGACCATATATTTATCAACCTGGATTAGGCAATCATATCCAGGTGAGTCATTTGTTGTGAAAGAAAAGGAGGCTAAGAATGGTTCCCCCCACCCCATTCCCAGTGCTGGGGATTGAACACAGGGTACTCTACCACTGAGCTACATCCTCAGCCTCTTTTATTTTGAGATAGGATCTCACAAAATTGCTGAGGCTGGCCTCGAGCTTGTGATTCTCCTGCCTCAGCCTGCAGAGCAGCAGATTTATAAGTGTGTGCCACCATACTTAGCTGAGCCTAAGAATACTTTCTAAATGTTAGCAGTGGTTATCTCCAGTTGGGGGATTCAGGGTAGCTTTCTTTCTACTCAAAAAATATTGACTGGCCAGGCACGTGGCACATGCCTGTAATTCCAGCTACTCAGGAGACTGATGCAGAAGGATCACAAGTTTGAGGCTAGTTTTAGCAACTTAGTGAGACACTGTTTCAAAATAAAAAAAGGACCAACGATGTAGCTCAGTGGTAAAGTGCCCCTGAGCTCAATCCCCAGTACTGCAAATATTCATATATACACACACATACATATGTATGAATATACATATATACATATATTTATACATGTATGTATATAAGTGTTTATGTGTAAACACACACACACATACACACACACACAGAACTCATATTGACTGTTCTGCTCTAAGACCTGTAAACAGTTTTGCGGAAACAGAAATACTAAGACACAGACCCTGCTCCCAGGATTTATAAAACATTATCTGAATTTTGGGTGACTTTTCCCCTTTCCTTTCTTACCTGGACTTTCCAAATATTCTCTAGTCAACATGTTTCAACTTCATAAAAATTTTAAAGGAAAAAAAGGTGAAGTTTTCCCTATTAGACTATAAGCTCCTCAAGGACAGGACTCAGAATCTGCCATACATTAGGCATTTAATACATGTTGGTGGATGGAAAGTTAACTTTTGAGCTCACTTCAGTTCTCCCAAGCATTTAGCACTGCTTCATAAATAAAATCTCAAAATAGGACTAAAAGTTATATAAAATGAAAATAATTACCTCTGGGTAAATGACTAATTAGATTTGACTGGAGCCTGTTTTCAAACACAGATGGAATGCAAACTTTTTGGAAAATGATTTAAAAAAAAAAATTCAACCCATCACCTCTCAGGGAGGAGGCTCTTAGCCCTTGCCGTGCAGCAGAGTGTGGACTCTGGGATCAGACAGGGCACAATGTCCAGACCCAAGGCCACATACACTTCTTGTCTTGGACAACATTTTAAGCAACATGGGCCTCAGTCTTATCTGTAAATTGGGGCAAATAATGCCAACATGGAAGGGTTGTTTGACATAAGGACTCAATTTGTTTGATGAAAAGTTACTGAGCTGCTGGGCACGGTGGCACATGCCTATAATCCCAGCAGCTTAGAGGCTGAGGCAGGAGGATCCAAGTTCAAAGCCAGCCTCAGCAACTTAGTGAAGCCTTAAGCAGCAAGACCCTGTCTAAATAAAATACAAAAAGGGATTGGGGGGTGGTGGCTGGGGTTATGGTTCAGCGGTAGAGCACTTGCCTCACACATGTGAGGCACTGGGTTCTGTCCTCAGCACCACATAAAAATAAACAAAATAAAGGTATTAAAAATTAAAAAGGGGGGTGGGGCTTGGGATGTTGCTCAGTGGTTACACACCCCTGGGATCAATCCCTGGTTAAAAAGAAAATTACTGAGCTGATCCTTAATTATGTAGTGGTAGCAGGCAAGGAGATGTTTATCCTCAACAGCCAACCGTCTACTGGGGAAGATGAAATTAAATGGCATCTGCATTTGACGCAGTACCCAATGGCTGTTAATGATCAGCCTTCAACAAACATGGAGCTCTAAACTCTCCCATTCCACCCCTGCTCAATCATAGGACTCTAGGGTGGAAACAACTTAGAACCAGTAACTTTGAATTTCCCATCAGAATGGGGGTCCACAGGGAGCAAGCCATTGAGTCTATGCCAGGAATCTCACAGAGGAGACAAGTGACAAAGGGACAAGTATCAGGTCAATATATCTTACCTCTCTCTCTCTCTCTCTCTTTTTTTTTTTTTTTTGGTGATACTGAGGATGGAACCCAGGGCCTTCCTGCATGCCACTCTACCATTGAACTACACCTCTACCCTTACAAAAATTTAAGTAGGGCTCCAAAAACCTGGACTGGCAGGTTTTTAACTTCTTTAAAACAAACAAACAAAAAACACAACAAAAAAAAAAACACCTCACCAGTGACTTGGAAGACTGTGGCAGGAGGATTGCAAGTTCAAAGCTAGTTTGGAAAATTTAGTGAGACCCTCGAAAGAGGACTAGAGATGTAGCTCAGTGGTAGAGCACCCCTCAGTTCAATTTCCAATACCAAAACAAAACAATACCAACCAACCAACCAAACAAACAAAACAAAACAAAAAACCTGTAGCTTAAAGAATTTGTCCTATTCCTTTTTCTCATCACATAATCCCAACTGTGTTATGTATAGTATTGAATACACACACAGTTTAAGAAGCAAATATTCCTAGTTTGGGTGTAGACATTAGTGGTGGTGCTGGGGAGATAGGCTTAACTGCAGGGTCTCCATCAGGAAGGGTCTTGTGGAAGCCATCAGTCTTTGTTCCTCCGCTTCTTGGCTGGCCCAGGGGAGGAGAGTCCAACTCAGTACAGGGTGTTGTTGATAAAAGTAATGACATTACTGATTTGTGTGGCCTTATATAGTTGGCATAAACTACTCACAAGTGCCTTTGTTTGTGCCTCCAAAACCCTGAATGAAGTGCAGAGTCAGTGATATTTCTCCCCATTTCTCAGATGAGACAGGAAAGTGAAGCCGAAGATCCTCAGTGGTGATAGAGGGCTAGACTGGAGAGCACCCAAGAGCCCAGGGCTCTTTTCATGGCAGTTCAGTGCAGCAGGAGAGGCCTGGGAAAAGCCTGTGGAGCTTTGTGTTGATGTCAGAGGCTTACCTGCTTAGTTTTGCTCCCTGCCTCTCTATTTCACCTCTTTCCATTTCTCCTTGTTAAACTTCCCCAGCAAGGCCAAAGAACTTGGGCAAGATCCATCCTAATTTTCCCCGCTTTGGCAGTCCTGCGGATTGAATCCAGGGGTACCCCTGAGCTACATCCCCAGTCCTTTTCTAAATATATATTTTTTAAAATTTTGAAACAGGGTCTTGCTAAGTTGCTGAGGTTGGCCTTGAATTTGTGATCTTCCTGCCTCAGACTCGCAAGTCATGTGCACCACCCTGTCTAGTCACTAATGTGTTTTCTAATTCTGACTCTGGATTATGTGACAGAAGATTCCTTGTTTTTCTCTTTCTATCTTGAAGCAAATCAGAGTATGACCTAGAGAGGGTCATGACACCCTTCTCCCACAGTGGCCAACTTGTCTATGTTGTCTATGGCTCTCTACACACTACAAAGCCCGTGAGGACAGGGACCATCATGGTTTTGTTCAATATTATTGCCTCCAAGCCTAGCACAAACCCTGGCACATAAGTATTCTATATTTGTCAAATCAATGAAAATTTAAAGTGGTGAGATTCTAATTTGGGGGAGCGATGCTGAGAAAATGTCTTGCCATGAACTTGAAATATTTTCCCATCTTCTTGAACTGAGAATGTGACTTGCCCAGGAATCCTATTGGTCATTCTCTAAGATCCAGCCAATAGTGATCTTTCTGTCTCTTCATACTTCCTGGGTTCTGCTCCTGAGTTGCAAGTATTCTAACATCTTACCTGTATTATACTTGCCCTATCAGATTTGTGCAGACTTGGAAGACAGTAACCCCTTCACATGTTATGTACCATCAGTCATGGTGTTTAACACAATATCTTTCATTTATCAGAAGATCAAGTATTTGTTGAATCAAATTAACTGAGGTCAATTAATGAACGGGTCTCCTAGCCACCTCTAGCTACTTCGTCTAGTGACCATTGTTGGTGTGCATATGGACCTGCAGTGCTAATTATAAGCCTCACACTTTTCTTGAAATTGAATGTTTTCCTTCCTTAGAAACAGGTGGAGAGTCAATGTAAAGTGGTAGCAAGGAAGGGGTAGTGAACTGGAATCTGAACAATGAGAAGTGGCTGTGGAGGGAACCTGATGTGGTTCATGTAAAAAAAAAAAAAATGCATGCTGTCTGTCCGGAGATGTAGCGGAAAATGCTGGGCTAAGTCCAAGAGGAGGCAGCAGGCACACATGGGAGAGGACTGCTCAGGAATGTGGTTTATTTGAACAGCAGAGGGCGATAGGTGGTAGGGCTTCCTCCGAGCCTGGAAATAAGAACCACCTACAGTGTAGCCCATCAGTAACTCAGTTTCTTTCTTCTGGAGAGAAATCCAATCATTTTGATTTTTCTTCAAAACGGAATAGCTGCCAGGTAAGAGGAAATGTTGCAGGTAAAAATAAACCAGCACTGAGTAACATAAACTGAGGAAAACTTAAGACTAGTCAATGTCCAAGGGTGAGGGAGAAATTCCATCTAGAAAATCAGTTATCAACTGATTCCAGGAGAGAACTATCCTGACCCCCATTTCTGCCAAATCCTTCATCACCCAGTCACAAAACTGAGTTCAAACTACATACTGACGATGCTGAAGAAACAAAAATGGTCCAAAGAAACTCAGACCAAATGTGTCCTGCGGACCAACTCAGCTGCAGAACAACATTTCTGACTACCTCTTTATTCCCTATTTGCTTGTTTCATGGGAATCTGTGCAGAGTAAGAAGAAAGGGATTTTAGATAAGATTTGGCAAAAAGAAAAAAAAGAAAAAACAAACAAACCAAAAACCAACCACTTTCTGGGCTGGGGATGTAGCTCAGTGGTAGAGTGCATGCTTAGGACCGTGAGGAGGCCCTGGGTTCAATACCCAGCAGGGCAAACATATAAAATAAAAATTTCTCAACACATAGGTATGACTTCTGATTTGGAGATTTATCTGTTCCTGGTTTCAACCTGGCCAAACCAAAGCACGAGGGCGAGGATGGAGCGTGGTGACCTCTTCTCCAATAGCAGATTCCAACACCAACTTCTCCTGAGCCAATGGTACCTGTCATTTTGTAAGTGGTAGTCAACATCAATGACTGGGGCCAGGCCTTGAGACTAGGGTGAAGGTCCGCAGGACACGCATGCCTGAAGCAGGCTGAATGGGAGTGCTGGCGTGAGAAACCAATTCAGACATTGCCACCAGGCAACGGAACTTCCTTTCTTGGCTGCTGTGGCTGGGCTCCTGAGTCACTGGGAAAGGGCATGTGTGAGGCCCAGTAATCACCCCAACAGTCAAGGGATTCAAAAAGTTGTTGAGGTAGAAATTCTCCTCCTACAAGTAGACGTGTAAGAGGGAGGGCCTGAGCCTTGGAGTGCAGCTTCCTCCTATGGCAAGCTAGGCTGGGGCTCTCAATGTGCTAACGAGCAAGACCTGTTCTTTAACCGGTTTGTGATCTTGACCCCGAGAACCCCGTTCCTCTAGGAAGGTAGGAAACGCCACCCTACTGATTTCACAGGGTAGATGTAAGGAATAGAAAACATAACAGATGGGGACATGCAGTGGATGGTCTTCTGATTCTCCAGGTGAGGGACAGGCCAGTGCAGCTAGGCTCCCTCCCTCACGGCAGCATATAAATCAGTCTGCACAGAGAGAGCAAAGCTGGGCAGGAAGAGAGTCTCCAAGCCAAACCCATCAGATCCATTACAAAGAAAATATTTTGTCAAAATGAGAGGAATGCAATGCTTCGCTTTTCCTCCAAAGGGTTCTTTCTGTTAAAAAAATACCTTAGAGGAAACACAGAAACAGGCATTGGTGGAAACAGTCTGGCAATGCCAGGAGGTGGGTCACCTGATGAGGGGTGTAAAAATTTCCTTCAATCTGTCTGGCCAGGTTATTTTGAAGCTCTGAATCTGGGACAAGGAGGCCAGAGCAGCTGAGGTGGGAGCAAAAGATTGGCTCTTTACAGACGGGGCACTGCTAATTGTGGATTTGGTGAAGGAAAGAAGGGTCAGCACTGGCTACTCATACCCTCCCCAGACCCAACTCCAGTTGGTTCTTCGTAGAAAATCTGCCCAGGTCATTCTTGCCACAGTCCCTGAAAGTACAAGGCACTGAATCTTCTAGCTCCTATTCTGTCGCAGTCTCCTTGCTTTCCGAGGCCTTGTGCTCCAGAGCAAAGTCCTTTGGTGCCACACCTTATATCTTCAGTGTTCAAAAGAGCTGCACATGCTGTATGCTTGACCTGTGTGGCTGCCCAGAGAAACCTGAGACTCAGGGAGGGTTGTTAGCCACAGCTCACACCGCTGGCAGTATCCATGCCAGAATCCAAATTTTCTGACTCCCTTTCCATGTGATCCTGTTTTTATGTGACTTTCATTTAAGTTCTACTTCAGCCTTGGAAAGCCAGGATGGGCAGAAATGATATTTTTCTTTGTCGAGCCGGAAAACTCAATTAAATATTCTTACAGAAAAATTGGCACTAGAAGAGAGGTCTTCTCCTCTGCCAGGATCTGTGTTTTAGATTAAAAGCCACCTGGAGATGGGGTGTGCCAGGCTGCTGCAGGATGGTGTGTGGTAGGGAGAGAGGGGAAGAGTAACGACCAGGGAAAACCAGAAGCTGCCTCAGGGCGCCTTCTAGTTTTATTTTTTCTTTCTCTTTTTCTTTTTAAAATTTGTAGTACAGGGGATCAAACCACTGAACTATATCCCCAGTCCTTTTATTATGAGACAAGCATATGGTTAGGTTGCTGAGGCTGATCTTGAACTTGCAATCCTCCTGCCTTGGTCTCCTAAAATGCTGGGATTACAGATGTGCATCAACACACCTGGCCACCTTCTAGTTTTCTAACAGAAAGTTATAATTTCCTGTGCCACAGTCCCCCCACCACTTTTTTTAAAGGGAAGGGGCTGGGGCAACAGATGATAGGAGGGAGCTAATGTTTAGTGGGCACACAGTACATTTGGGATGATAAAAAAGTTCTGGAAATGGATGGACATACATTTTGAAGGCACTTAATGCTACTAGACTATACACTTAACCAGTGGTTGAAATGGTCAACTTTACATTGTATATAATTTACAACAGTAAAAATAAATGAAGAGGGTGGAGTTAAAGTGTCAAAGGTTCTGTTGATTCTGAAAATCTGCTTCTTACTCTGATTGGAAATTTCCTCCAAAATTAACTTCAACTTCCAAGTGTTTGTCTTTTGCTTGTCTTTCAGAGCCCTTTCCAAGATCTGTTTTTAATTCCTGAGCTAAATACCCGGCAGCTGGCATGGGGCTCCCGGGGAAAAATGTCTGCACTTGTTCTGTGTCATGAATGAGGCTGGCACTACTGAAAGGCTGGGGCAGACATGGAGTCTTCTTGGAATCCTTAAAATTTCTTATTCTAATGGACTGAGCTTCTCTTCTAAAAGTAGTATTGAGATTTTAAACAATAAACATGCAAGTATTTAATTGGGTTTGATGTAAATGCTGGGCTGAGATTCCACATTCTTGAAGACAAAGGTCCAAGCCTGGAGGTTGACCCTGGCCTTTCCCAGTGTCCAGATGGCAATGCTGGGGTTGAGAAGTTAGGTGTCAAAATGCAAGAACTGAAAGTCCTCAGAAAATGTTTCCACGGTGTATGGATGTGGGAACAACCAGCCTTGTCTGGGTCCTAAGGGAAACTCAGTACAGTGCAGAAAGGATTCAGGTTCCTTAGAGACGGGCGAGGGCTACACAAGGGCAGATGCCGACCTGGGCAAGCCCTGGCTCCAGCCTCGAGTGTCAGCACAGACATGACGGCAGAGGCAGTCCTGAGAAGCTGGCAGGAGGATACATGGTTCCTCACCCAGGAAATGGCAATCAGCAGTCCAACCCGTACCAGGAAAAAAATGAACTAACTTGTTCCCAAGGTGTCCTAGTGTTTGATTCCCACTCTGATTAGACTCTTCTTCCATGTAGAAACATTTCTCTCATATGTAATGCCCCCCTTTACTCTCACTCTCAAAGTTTTATCTGTGCAAGGAAAAGCCCTAGAGACAGATGGTCATCATTTTGAGATCTGTTCTCGATAAGGATAGTCACAGAAGGACAGGGGCCAGGCCACCAGGGAACCACATGGGCCTAGAGTCAACCTTGCAATGGCTGGTGGTGTGGCCTGTGGACTGTGAGTGGGGCTGGGTTTGAGAATCCATAAGTTGTCTCTGCAGGGGAAGGAAGAGGAGGAAAAGAGCAGAGCTAATTGCTCCCTTTCCATAACAGGGTGTCCTTTGTCAATCAGATTCCTAAGACTCAACATGCTTTATTTCTCTCTTAATTAGCTTTCAAGGATGTGCCTATTCTCTCCTCCAAACACTATGGTGGTTAGAGACATATGCCAGCCTTGGGGTGGCAGGCACCCAGTGGGTAAGCAAAATCCCCAGGAAACTGTGCCTTAAGGGGACCCTTCAGTTCACCATTTGAGAGAAAGTAAAGAATGCTTTGGTGTCATCATTCCCATGGAGGCAGGAGATGAGCCTGTATACAGCTGGGACTGGAAGGAATGATGAAACCAGGTCAAGGGCAGTCAGTCAGCAAGGCAGGATTTAACATCTGGAGACCTGGCGCTCAGCATGGGTACACAGTGCCAGGTTGTCAGCCAGGGTCCCAGTAACAGAGGAGGCTGTAGTTCAGCCCAGCAAGAGTATAGGACCTGCTCCCAGAGCCAACACATGCAGCGTCATGTTCAGAAGACAAGGGTGAGGTCAGGGGCCAGCCTGGCTCTGGGAATGAGGTCCTAAGTGATCGCTTTAACAGCAAGAAGACTTCAAGAGGTGGCCTGTCCATCTGTACTCCAAGTTGGTCTTTACTATGTCCCCTTGGTCATTTTTTCATCTGCCATGTTTGTTCCGCTTTCATATCCCTTCAGAAATTTTCAAGTCATGACAAACAAAACAGGTTAATTTCCCACATCTGATTTGTTATTTGTGTCTGAAAATACCAAACTAGCAGTGCCACAATGCTGGCTTTTCCTCTGGCTGCTCATATGCCTAGAGTTAATTTCAAGATGGTAACATATTCAGAAGAGCACGCTGGAGCTTAGGAGGATCTACATGGAATGTGCGAGGGCCACAGGCATTACTACAGAAACATTAACCAGGATGTTTGCAGCTTCAGATCACATGCCCCTTAAGGGTTTGAGTTAATGGAAATTTCTGCCTAAAAGAAACTTTGTGCCTTGACCATTGTATTTGAAGAACGTTTTTTGGACATGCATCAACACAATTTTTGGCTTTTCTCTTTTCCATACGTACATAATGTGTTTGTTTATGCACCTAGTAACACCTCCAAGGGAGCCACCTCACTCAGTTCTCGAAAGGGCCATCAGCCTCCATGAATAAAAACCTTAAAAACATGTCCAATTGGCAAGGTAGCACTAAGATATGTGTGTGTGCACCTGTGCATTTTTTCTCATCTAGATGTAGAATACAGCATCTGATTACATGGGTTAACTTTTTCAGTGGGTGCTACTCACCTGGTCGCACAGCCCTCTGCACCCATCTCTTCCTTCAGAGAGTGGGAAAGTCACGTTTGTCCCTCTAAACCACCAGAGCTGGACAAGGTCCCAAACTGCCTTCTGGAACACGGGTATTTGGCTTTCCCCCCCTGTCTCACTAGCCCACCCTGCTTGCAGCTGGTATCTTTGACACATGCCAGCAACACCTGGCCTGGAGATAAAGTACCACTGGCATCTACAAGTTGACAGTTGCCTAACTCACAGATGCTGGTGCCTATCCTATAAAATGCAAGGAAAGTAGGGCCAGAATTTTCCCTCAGCTTCCTTATTCTCTAAGATACATTTAGGCTACAATGGCCACACCCACTTCCTCCCCTAGTGGAGCGCTGTATTGACCACACTTGCTGGATTTAGCTCAGTGGCAATGCCCATATCCAAAGGGGACTATTTTATTCTGGAAGAACTCCCATTTTCCACCATTTGCCTCTGGTCTGTTTCCACGCAGTTGACTTCTTCCATAGCTGGTTTTCCCATTGCAGGCCTTATGGGCTCTCTCAGGTTTTGTGGGGGTTGTCAAGAATACGGCAGACTTCCTTGAGATTAGGTTAAATTAAACTAAGAATAATAATTTAAGCTCCTATCACACCTCATACAGTTAAGTGAAAAGCTTAGGGCTAAATAAAAGAAAAGCTTTTTGAAAAACATTCCCTATTTTGCATTTACGGGAAACCTCAGAACTTTTATCTTGTATTGGGAATGAGGACATAGCTTTGGAAAAAAGCATTGCAATCTACTCTGAAAGACAATATGACAAGGACAGCCAGCTCGACACTCCATCTAATTCTCTATGGTTTGTGAATTTGTGATGATTGTATTTCAGTGCAAACTGTGGAAGAGCCATTGTTTCTATAATCCCATGGACTAGAAGGAGTTGGAAGTGAATGTTCCTGTTGGCAGAAGCACAGGCTCATCTCCCTCAGCCCTGTAAACCTGGAGAGCAGAAAAGGTCCCGCATGCGGTGTTCCACTCTCACAGTCTCCAGAGAGACCTCTGCCCATGCTCTGGGAGGAAGGCCATCCCCAGGGCTTCTTTTCCTTCATGTGGTGATATAGACACTGCCCATGGGCCCCAGGGATAGGGCAAAGGTGTGTCCCCGAGTTGCTCTTATCACACCTCATTTGTGACCAACTTGCTACATGTAGTGACCAGGCGCCAAATCACTTGCAAAACAACACTTAACCCATGACTTTTCTGGAGCATTGAAGGAGGAATAAATCCCAGCAGAAGAAGAACAAGAGGAAGAAGGTAAAGGGGAAAAAGAAAAAGACCAAAAGGGGTGTAGGAGTGAACAAAAAGGAGAAACAAAGCCACTATTTACAGTGCTATTTTTCCATGAAAAAAAAAAGAGTTCTGATTCAAATAATGAGGTTGAATATTTTCAACACAATGCTAAACCTGCCAAAGAAGAAAATATTAAGCAAGCATTCAAGAGAACTACACACTTAGGTAATTTTAAAAAAAGATGAGATAGAGTTTTCTACCAAAATAGAACTGAATTCAGTTTTTGTTGCTGCTGTTGTTGCTGTTTTAGTTGGGAGGGGACACCGGGAGGTGCCCTAACATCGAAATTTATCCTTGAATGGCTGGCCACTTTAGCAAGGTCACTGTTACAGAACAAAAATCAAAAAAAGGCAATCATGGTAGGAAATAGGACAACATAGCTGCTTCTACCTCCATGCTAGTATTAGGGTCAAGATCATCACACTCTGACTCCTCGGAACTGTTCGTCTCCTTGGTTGGCAGCATGAGGAAGGGGGAAGAAAGAGAACACAGTTAGAATGCAGGTAGCTTTGGCTAGGAGAGAGGAGAACTTCAGAGAAGCATGGGTGATGGGAAACTGGGCAGAGAAACAACCAAGTGCTTTGAAGATGGGGGCATGAGTCACCAGGGCAGCAGCATGCTCTTTTAAGGGAGAGGAGGCTGGCACTGTGGACAGCTGCTTATCTCACAGGAAAGAGCAATGGAAGCGGCTGAATGAAGCATGAGTGTTGTGGAATTTCAACTGTCGTCTCCTGTGAGGCTGGACTTCTCAGATGGGGGCCAAGGAAAGCACACAATTTCTTTTCCCCAAGAAGGATGTTAGAATGGGTATTAGTTGCTGTTACTCTGCTTAAGGGGGCAAACCAATTGCCAGGCAGACAATGACACATTTTCACAGAATCAATGAGTGTGGAATTTCCATTGTTCAGAGGAAGGTCTTTTCAGAGGGCTCAATTTACACAATGGATATTATATTGTTGGGGAAAACAAGGGTCAGCTAAACTCAGGACCTGTGATTTCAAAGTGATAGATGGATTATTACAAAGCAATAACTCAAGCTTTACCAGTGTGCCTCTCTGCCACACCTGTGCATTCGGGGAGGCAAGTAAAATGCTTAAAGGTGATGTTGTCTGAACCCTGGGGAAAAGAAATAAAACTATACCAAGGACACAGTGGCCCTTAAACTCCCAACTTCAGCCTTTCACTGAGTTAGGGGTTTAGAGGGCATCCCTAATCTCTTTAACCTGCATGTATTCCCAAACCTAGGATACTGAATGGGCAGCTTTGGGAAATTTAATATGAATGAAGCATCTTGCATTTCTAAGAGAATAATGCTGCAGATAATTTTGCTTTAAAACATCTGCATAGTATAAAAAGAAAAGTATAAAAGAAAACAAAAGAAGTACTTACTTGAATTGAAGTTGCCAGGAGAAATAAAAAATGAAAAATAAATTGATCTTGCATGCAAAATCCTGCTAAACTACTTCCCCTCTGGTCCCGACACTGGGCCCCCCAAAAATAAATAAATAAATAAATAAAATAAAAATCCCCATCCACCCCAGTTGCCTTGTGAGAATGCTGCGGGGTGGGAGTAGATGAGAGGGACACAGCTCTGGAATACCTTACTCACTTTAACAGAGACTTTGTTGCCCAGAATATCCTTGGGTTTACGAGGCCCTGTGGCTTCATTTTTACCCGCGTTCTCCACTTCTGCCCGCTTTCTCATGCGTAGAGTATGCCATGAACATGACTTCCTGTTGTACCAAAAAATGCACTAGTCAAAACATTCTGGTTACTAGTCTTTCCAAGGTTGGGGCAGAGTGAGGCGGTGGGCGGGCTCACCGCCACTGAGTCGGGTGAGGTGCTTCAGTCCAGCCCTGGCTTCCAAGGCCCCAATCCTGCACGCCAGGTAGTGGCTGGTGGCTAATCTCACCTCCCACTGGAAGTGAGCAAGGATGAACTTTGACCCCTCCTGAGGGATGTACAAGAGTGATTACAGTATGTGGAGAAAACATGAGGACTGGATCATTAAAGTTCCCTGGGAGGTTTGCAGATCATCTGATGGAGGCTTCTAGGACCGAGTTCTTCTCATGAGGGCAGGGTGGATGGGAAGCAATGAGTCGGAGTGGAATAGGGAAGTCAAAGGAAGTGTATTCTATTGTGCATGAGCCACTGACAGTTTCCCAGGCCTAGATATAATGAACCAAAAGGATGATTTTGAGGTTTCCATCTTATTATTTATGTTTGGGTATGGCCACTCCCAAATACCGTAGAACCGACAGGATTTCTGGGGCAGCTGACTTAATAAGTGGTTGAGCAGGACTCATGTATCTGGGTACTTTAGGACAAAGGGTTTTGGACTATTCTCTGTATCACTCAATGTTTGTGAATATAGGTCCTCGAGTTTCCCTGCTGAGACAAGACCCAACATGTGCTCCCAGGGAGGTGACAGTGGCAGTGCCTTTTCATGCCTTTCTAACTTCTTTTTTTCCCACCAGAAGTTTGGGAGCTCCTTCTTCAGAGATTCTATAAAGGGAAGGTTGGAGCAGAGCTCTAGAGTTCCACATCTATCAGACTTAAAGGCAAAGACAGCAAAAGTCAAGGCAAAAACAGCATTAGAGACCCTGAGCAGGCAGCATCAATTTTGCGTGTGGGCACAGGGTTTGGGTGAAGTTCCATTCATTGTCTGCAGTTAAGTGAGGCTTGGTATCCCTTCAGTGTCTCCTTGTCAAACATGGGGAAGAAAATCTTCATTAAGGGGAAGGGATAGGTGAGATTTAGGGGGAAGGAAGGTACTCCAAAACACAGAGCATCTCCTTGACACTCCTTATATGCCAGGATGTCCCAAGAAAGGTGCTCCAAAAATAATTCATCACCTAACACACAGGCTCAACAATTAACCTGAAGAGGAAAATGCAATCACAGTCAGGTTCCTAGGTCTTTTGGCACAGTGAGTTCCTTTAGAAGGCCAGAGCTTGCCTGGACCTCCTGGCTGGGCAGGCTCTCTAGATGGCCTGTGTTCTAGTACCTTGCTCCAGCTGTTCTCTCAGAAAGAACAGGCATGGAGCAAACCTTTAGCTCAAACTTTTACTCCCAAATCCATGTCCCTGGCTCCTTCTAAGAATATCTCAAGTCAGGGAGGTCCTTGCTGAAAAGGTCCCCTGGGGCTGTCAGCATGGTGTGTATGTATATGTGTGTGTGCACCTGGAAGAGTGTTCTTGTTTATCATCACCCTCTGGGCTCCTCAGTATGCTTGGTTAGAAATGACAAATGTTAAAAATAGCATTCAGAACACTCAGAGTAGTGTAAGTGGCAGGACAGGCTCAATTTCAATTTTTCTTCCCAGAAGCACTCGTCATCATGTTCTGGGGAGCTTCCATCTCTTGGCCACAAGCCTGGGGACTGATGTGGACACAGGGTTCCTGTGACATTTATCCAGTAGGCACTGCAACCAGCTCTGACCCCTGTGGTCCTAGCATGGGAGTAGCCATCACTGATAAATACCAACACCATTTTTAGGCAGTTTCTCTCCTCCACCTCCACCAATTCTCACGCAAGAGAGGCTGGTAAGGACCAAAATGACCAGTGTGTATTTCAATTTGTTCTCTTTCCTCAGCCTGAGCCTCCTCTTCCCTTCCCTCCAATGGAAAGTGTGAATGAGTGACCAAGAGACCCAGTGAGGAGGAGGAAGCAGTGCTTAATGCCTGGGTAACTAGGGCATAGGTCACTAAGAGTTAGCTCTGCCAGGCTGTTGGTTAATGGGGACGTCAGTGCTTTGAGAGTCTTTATTCCCAGGGTTTCCTAAAAGGCACCAAAATCATGTGTCTTTAGAATAAAATGGATTGGGCCCAGTTTGTTTTAGGGGCCACTACAGATTTCCAGTTGGATCTGCATTTACCTGACAAAGCCAAGGTAGCTTCTATCCCCTGATCCAGAAGGGCCAAAGCAGCATGGTTTGGCTGGTGCTACTGCTCAGGTACCTCACTGGTGTGCCTTGGGCCCCTTCTGTGGCTGACTGTGCAGCATGAAAAGCAAGCTAAACACTGTTTCTCCTCTAGCCATTCATTTATGTCAGCATCTCAAGGTTACCCAGTTGTTAGGAACCCATTGGACAGCATCTAATCTGCACCATTTCTCATCTGAGAAGTCAGAGAAAACCAAAAAGGGCTGTTTTGAAGGGAAGGCTACGGTCATAGCTTTAGTGATAATGACACTTTTTATGTAGAAAAAAAACTGCCAATGCATTCAACCAACTCCTAAAATATAGAAAAGGAAAGAAAAAAAAAGGAGAATCATTTGCACATATAAGAGTTCAAGAATAATGAGATGGGGGAAAAAGGGTCAACTAGTCTTTAACCTCATTAAAACATGCTCATGGTGAAAATTTATTTTACATATTTAAAATAGTACATTTAAAATTATTAGTTACATTACAGGTACAATGATGAACATTGTGACTCTCCATCGTATTGCACAACCTGACTTCATCCATATGGGTTTCTTTAAATAGTGCAAAATATTTTATACAGGAATGTGTTCGGAAGGGTTTTCGCAACGAAAATAAGGAAAGAAATATCTTACAAATTACCATGAACATATATTAAAGTGACAGGGGAGGGGGGGAAATTTTTTAAAAAGTTACAATCTGTACAGAGGAATTGCCACAGACAACCAAAAAGTTCCCTCTCTCCTGGGAGAAGCAGCGGGCTCTGACCTACTCAGGTCTGGCATTTGTGCTAAGGTCATTTTTTGGTGTCAATCAAAAAATATATATATATATCTCAGTAACTTCATACAATATAAATAGAAGTCCAGTCCAGTGAGTCCCGTGTTGGGTCAAATGTAGCAACGGAAGGCATGCCTTTTGTCACCTAGGGTTTCAGTAGGGTTCTTGTCTTAATGAGTGGGTGGGGGAGAGGGAAAAAAAAACCCAGAAAATTATAAACAAAAAGCAAAGAAACACCACAACCACCACCAACAGATAAACCAGAACAATCCGGCCTGGATGCCTCACGCTGCGGGAGGTGCCAGCACTCAACCCTTGGTTCCAGTGGCACCATCGAGGATAAGCAGCAGTAATTCCCTACTGTGTGTTTGCATTTTTGTGCTCTTTTGTTTTTGAATTTTTTTTAATCCACATACTCCTTTCCCGGGGAAGCCAACGAGGCACTTACTTGATGCTCCCGTCACTATTTTCTGCTGCTGCTGTGGCTTTGGTGAGGGGCGCCAGGATGCTGCCGGGGACCCAGCCCTCAGCTGCGGGGGAATGGTCGCTGGCAGGCTGGTACACCAGGCACATGTTCTGCTGGTTGACGGCGAGGACCTGGACCACCTCACCTTGGCTCACACAGATTTCATTCTCCTTCAGTGCATAGTAATCTTTGATCACGGCCATAGATGAGGTCCCGTTGCAGCCACCCAAGTCATTCTGCTAAAAGCCAAGGATGAAAAGGACACAAACGCAAGGAGTGGTTCAGATGTGCTTGCTCTGCACCCTACTGCATGGCTAAGGCCAAGCCATCAGCAGGCAGAACATTCCTTCAGTAATAATATACTCATAAACATGTTCCACATTTCATAGGATAGTAAAGCAAAGGGTGAACAGGTATAAATACTGCCAGCCCTAGACCAAGCAAAGGTGTAAAATACCCTCAACCTGAAAGCCCCTTCCTAGTATGCAACCTTCCTGATGATGTTCTCTTGCTAATGGCAGGAAGAACCTGGCACTAGTCCAGGGACACATAAGTACCTGAGCATAGCACGGTCAGAGCAAAGCTCAGGTCAGGGGTCACCATCCTCGTCTGTGGAAAGAATACAGATGCTTTTGCTACTACATTTTTTTTTTTCCTTTTGAAAAAACAGCAACTGACCTTGCTCTACATTCTGAGCCTCCTTGAGACAGGAGTTAAGAATACACTTTTGCCCCATTTGAAGGCAATGCCATGACCTACCTTGGCCCAATTCCTTGTGGGAACAAAATGCCTCACCTCCTGCCCTCATTAACAGGGAAGGTGCTGCCTATTCCACCTTTTCACTTGAGTCTCCACTAGGGCTGCTGCTTCTTGATAGACCTGTACCTCTCCAGGAGGCCCTGCGCCTCTTACAGCATGCTGGGAACCAGAAACTCTTCAATATGGTTGACCAAATGCCAAGCTGACTTCCATTGATTCACAAGGGCTGTATCTTTATAAGGGACAAAGTCATTTCCAGGTGATATGATGAAATAGGTTGGTACAGTCAATATGAACAAAATTGAACTTGGACATTAAGAATTAATTTTAACAAGAGGAATATCAATTAACAATTTTGGGAAAAATAAAATGACACATTCAGACTATGTAGGTAATCAATGTAGGCTGCCCTATTCGCAGACTCATTGAGCTCTAGGGAAAACGGAGGCCTGACAAACAAACTTGCTGAGGTTTTAAAGCAAGTATGTTTCAGAATGTGGAATATAAACCAGATCACTTGATTCCTAACCTAGTGCTTTCCCCATTTCTCTCTTGTTCCTACTACTTTTTTAAGGGTCAAACCAGCTGTGTAGACTAGTTCTATGGTTAGGTCTACAATTATCCTCAAGTAATATCTGAAGCATGGATTGTGGAGACTGGCTTCTCCGTTCACACATTCATGATCAACTTCTGCTTGCCACATCAGCCACCGGGTGGTGAAGAACTGTGAACTTGCTTCCCTAGGTGCTCAAGACAGGCCATCATTAGAAAGGGCTGGCTCCTCAATTCCAGAAAACCAAAGGCCAAATATGCTCTCTGATATGTGCATGCTAACACATGATGGGTGGGGGTGGGGGAAGGGAAGAACAGAAGTTCAGTGGATTAGACAAAGGGGAATGAAAGAAAGGGAGGGAGGATGGGAAGAGGAAAGACAGAATGAATCAGACATATGAATATGCCACAGTGAAACTCCTCATCATGTACAACCACAAGAATGGGATTCTAGTTAGAATAAGTTATGCTCGGTGTATGTATAATATGTCAAAATATACTCTATTGTCATGTGTATCTAAAAAAATTAAAAAAAGAAAGAGGAAATATAGGGCTGTCTGCAGATGGCACACACTGGAGTCGTGGCTTTTAGATTACGCATAACCACAACTACTCTATTTGATAAAATTCACCCATTTTCATGCTTACCATCACAATAATCCTTTGTATGTATGAAGTTTTTGTAGCTGATAATAGCCCTTTATCACAGAGTGTCTGAGTCAGAGGGAACTGGTCTAACTCAATTTATAGGAGAAGAGAGGAAAATAATTGAGACTAGACTGTATTAAGTGGAGTGTTCCTGCTAAAATAATTAGCATAAAAAGATGCTGTTTCCTAAAGTGGCCTCTGAGGCTGTGCTTGCAGGGTGGTGAAGGCAGGAGTGAAGAGCTGGCACTTACCTTGCTGGCCTCGAACTTGTCCCCAGACTGGTGGTAGTCAAACCCTGGACTGCCATTGGAGGTAGATATCTTCAGGGGTGGCAGAGGCGGGTTGTAGGTGGAGCCCTTTGGGGGCTTCTCTGAGCCCACGGGGACAGAGGAGTAGGGCCTGGGGCTGGCTTGAGGAACTCTAGCAGGCTGGGACCGCATCACAGCTGTGCTCCTTTCTTTCCGCTGATACTCAATGGGCGACTGTAGTGCTGCAAGGTAAGGGCAGCTGGTCATCCTAAGCTTTGGGAATCCCATGAGGATCTGGAGGCTTACCAGGTACTGGGCTTTGTGCTAGGCAGAGTGTGGATATGTGAGGAAGTTACCACCTTTGTTTTTACAGAACTGTGAGAACCAGGGCACCTTCCTAAATAAGGAAAATAAAAAAAAACCAAAATGGCAGCACATTCTAGGTGCCAAGTGTGCAAAGGGAGGGGAGGAGAGCAGGCTCTATGGGACGTGCTTGCAGGTGTGTATGTCTGGGGATAGGGGATTGGGAATAAAGAGCTTCGGGAGAGGGCTGGCTATCCCTCTGACATTTAGATTCTGCAGGAAGGAAGCAAATGAGAGGTCTTCAAGGAACAGGCTTCAAGGCTTCAAGGAACACCTGGAGTCAGATGTCCCAGGAGCTGAAGCCCTTGGGTTTCCATGGAGAAGAAGATTCAGACAAGCAAGGGAGGTTGAGGGTGATGAAGTGGATGATCTAGAAAGCCAGGACTCTTAGGCTGGACTTAATTCTGCAGATCACGAAAAGTGACTGGATTAAACGAACTTTAAGGGGTTGGATTGTGGCTCAGGTAAAGCACTTGCCTAGAATGTGTGAGGACCTGGGTTTGATCATCAGCAGCACACATAAATAAATAAAATAAAGGTATTGTGTCCACCTACAATTTAAAAATATTTTAAAAAGTGAACTTTAAAGTTGTAAATTCAGATTCTATCTCAGGAGACACATTTTATGAACATCAACTTTGTAGCAGTTGGCAGAGGAGTTGAAGAGGAAGAGACAAAAGGCTTCCTGTCTAATTCAGAAGCTAGGAGACAGTAACCAGCAAGAGGCCAGAGGGTCTAGCGGGAGCAGGGTTGTGTGAATATAAAGCAGAGATGAGACTGACGGGCTAGGTGAGATCAGCAAGCAGGAAAGGAAGATGGCTCAGGTTGGAGACTGAGAAAATGGTAGTCATTGCAACTCAGAAGACAGGAGAACAAGCTAACTTGAAGAGAAAGACATGAGCTTTGTTTTACTGAGTTTAAGATAATCAAATTCCCAGGATTGATCACTAAAGAGGTACAGCCAGGCAAATGCCATCCAGGTAGAATTCTGGATGACTTCAAGGACTGGCCTGATGACATTGTTTTGGTCAGTAATCAGTGTGACAGCTATTTAAATGGGTTAACAGCAGGGACCCTGAGAACTTTCAGTTGTAAAGGTATTTCCACAGTGACAGGTCTGCATAGGATTCAACATAGGGCCAAACTCTTTTCTATTTGAGGTCTTAGCAGGAAAAGATGGGTTGAGATGCTTGTGTGTGTCTCTGTAAATAAAAGCCTGGCCCTGGGCCATCACCACAGCCTTGTCTCTCGAGTGTGGCCAAGTAGGCAACAGGATTGCAGAGCTCAGACTTGTGCCTGGGGAATCTTCTATGGGCATTAAATGTTTAGGTAACAATAATCTGTTAGTAATCAAATCTAATCCATGACTCAATACCTAGCATGTGAAATTGGGTTACTACCTGGTTATCTGCAATGATTGTGCTAAAGCATTCGAAAAGAAGTATGCCTTCTTAAGTTAGCTACATAGAAGCCTTACCTTCTTCTTCTTTTTTTTTTTTTAATTTTTTTAGTTGTTGATGGACATTTATTTTATTTATTATATGTGGTGCTGAGAATCGATCCCAGTGCCTCACACATGCTAGGCAAGCGCTCTACCACTGAGCTATAACCCCAGCCCCAAAGCCCTACCTTCTTTTACCAGCCTCAATTTGCATCATTTAGGTCTTAGGATCAGAAAAACTGTATCTCTGATAGGTTCACAGGTTCAGTGTCTTATGCCATAGTCTGTTTCTTTCTTTGCTTTGCTTGCTAGGGAGCTCACAGATAAATGTAAGTCCTTCCACTAGCAACTACATTGCAGTCTTGTGGTTAAGAGCCTAATTTGAAATCTTGTAGTTCTAGGTTCACGTTTTCTATCATCTAGTGTTTTGTGATTTTGGATAAGTTTCTTAACTTCTCTGAGTCTACCTTTTGTCACCTGAAAAAGAGTAGGATGATAATACTTATCTTTCCATGTTGATGTAAGGATAAAATGTGAAAAAGAAAACAACAGGTAAAATTGCTTAATATAGTGCCTGATGTACAGTAAGGACTCAATATATGAGAGTGATTATTGTCACTTAAACAATTTCTGGCTTCAAATCTTTGTCCTACTTTATTTTTCTATGGTCTTAAGTTGATGAACTTAAAATCCTCATTCCAGCTTAGAATCAGAGATTACTAATCAGTAGGATGCAATTTAAATGGATATATTTTGTATATTTATATGTCTTGACATTAAATTGTTCTATCAATAAAAACATTAATCCAAAATTGTATATACAGAAATTTTAAGCTAAATACAACTTTTGCTACTATCCCTCAGGGGGCAATTTTAGATTTTTTTTAGAATGGAAAAGAGCCCTAGAGAGTCTAGTTTTTTCTACCAACCTTTTGTATAGCTGGAGGGCAGAGGGCATGCCCCCCCCCTCAAATCTTTGTAAATATGTAGTTGCTTTGACTACTCATATTCTATCTTAAAAAGTATGTCATCCTGCTATATAATCTCTATTTTTTAAAAAATAAAAACACTGTGTTTACTCCTTTACCATGGAGAAAACTGACACTTTAGGGCAGTGGGCCACGCTTCCTTGTAGCCAGTACTGATGGCCCACCTCAGCTCACCCCAGCATGGGTAGAGTAGATCTAGCCCCAAACTGTCCTTTTATTTTTTTTCTTTTTTATTCTTTATTTACATATATGTTTTTTGGTCATCATTGGACTTTTATTTTGTTTATTTATATGTGATGCTGAGAATCGAATCCAGGGCCTCACACATGCTAGGCAAGCACTCTACCACTGAGCCACCACCCTAGCCCCAAACTCTCCTTCTCAAAAAGCAAGTCAACTGAGGCCCAGAGATACATCGTGCCTTGCCCAAGTCCTCAACTAGGATGTCATCTCTTATCTTTCTCCACAGCATTCAGTTCCATGCTAGACACCCAGAAAATGCTATGTTGTATCATTTGAAAGTCTAGATCTAGTACTGACAAGCAGAGGTGACAGGCCCAAGGGTTGGCCCATGTGTGAGTGTACATGTGTATGTACATGTATGAGTACACCTACCATCTAGTACCAGCCTGAGTATAGGCAAGTGATATATGCAGAGGTGGACCTGTGGATATGTGTGCATGTGTGTGCGAGTGTGTAGATATAAACACATAGCTTGTGATATAGATGTCAGCACTGTACTGGGAAGAAAGGATGGGACACCCAGGGCTGGTCTTGTATGTATTTGAATGTGTGCATACAAGTGTGAGTACATATGGCCGTGGAGTCAAGTCTCAGGGCAGGCAAGAAGGGGTGATATATCTGGAGGAGGTCCTGTGTGCATATGTATGTGTGTGTGTGTGTGTGTGTGTGTGTGTACATATCCAGACAGATATATTTGCTGACTCTCCAGATTTACTTTGCTACTGGTTCCATTTTGCCTTCAACTTCAGGCTCCATTTCTGTTGGAGAGACTTCTGAGCTCACCAATTCAGCAGATCAGCACTAGTGTAAAAATGTATGCTTCCTTCATATGTCAAGCACAATGTGAAGAAATCCCAGCAGGGCAAAAATAAAGAAACAGAAGAAGGTAGGGACTCTCCTTCATTCCACTTGTTAGGGGATTCCTGGAGGGTCATAGAGAGCTATATTCTCTGCATAATCAATTTGTTGGGGGTATTTTGGAAATTTAGAGGTAGTGATCACTTCTCAATTGACAGGGGCAAGGTCAGTTAGGAGGGTGGCTTATCTGGGCTCTTGCTGTGCTGGGAACAGAGAAGGGATTTGAACTGATCTGCCAAATTCTGTTATCTCTACAAAACCCTAGTGAGGGGTTGGGGATGTAGTTTAGTGACAGAGCACAAAAAATTTAAAAATAGGAAAAAAAAAATAGCCTGAGAGAGTACCAGTCATTAGCCACCAAGTGTGAAAACACACATCACTGACAGCCAGCCCCCATGAGACAGGATGTCCCCATCTCAGAATTTTTCTAAAATTATTACCAGCTGGTAGTGGTGGCCAAAAAGCATGCATGGTATGTCCTAGAAGAGAAGATCCCTTCTGTTGGAAAGATGGACCTTCTTTCTCACACCCAATCTGCTCCATTTGTGAATTCAGGTTCAAAAGAATTTTAAAGTGTTTCTGAAAAGTAAACAGTTGGAGTCCATATAAAATGTGTTCTGAGCTCATAACTCTCCAAGAGCTTAGACCCAAGGAAGGTAAGAGGTGTGGGGTTCCCTGAAAAGGCCCTGCAGGAAGCAGGCGTGGCACATACCATTTAAGAAGTCTCGCTGTGTTTCTAAGACTTGATTGATGTCCTGCACCCAGGCCTGCTGGATGTCCGAGTTGGCAGCTTGCAGAATGACCCTTTCTGAAGTCTCCCTGTTCATGAGGGCGAATTTGCAGGGGTCATTGTCCATGTTTTCCTCCAGGACCAAATAATTCATCTGGAAAAAACAAGTTGATCCTTTTCATATTGAAGTTGTACAAAACAGGTACCTATCACTGGACCTCAAAGTTCTTTTATCTCAGGAGAAGTTTCCAAAATTTGCCTTGGATTTAATAGGAAATACTCTGCTTTTTGCCTTTGAGGGTGGGGGGAACATGCAGGATCTTGCTGGAGACCAGCTGGGGGCCTGTCACTGTTTCCCATGGGTGATCACTGTTTTTCCTTCAGCCTTCTTGCTGGAAGGCTATTAGGCTGAGAGGTCCTTGAGGCTCTGGGTCCTCACCACTCCAGGGCCTCATCTGAGGGACATAGCTCCAAGAACTTGGCTCTTCCTTTCTGTATGCCTGCTGGCCCCTCACCTTGATGCTCTTTTTGAACATGTAGCCTGGTGTAAGGGAGCCCTTCCTGAGCAATTCGCTGAAGATGACAATCTGCTCGAAGAGGAATACACGCCTCTCTTTGGTCCGGGACTGCATGCTGGCATCCAGCTCAATCACATAGAATGTGTCCTGCTGCAGCAGCTTGCCCTGGGCGGTCAGGGTGCCCTGATGGAGACAGAAGCCAGAAGCCAGTGAGAAGCGAGGCGGACACAGCCCTTTTGGGCCACATGATGTTCCCTTCTGGGAACATGGAAAACAGACGGGCACTAAAAGCCTTGGGAGTCTAGTAAGACACTGAGTTGGGACCCACCCACTGGGACAGATTGAGGCCACTATCCTATTCATACAGGGCCCATGAGGGAAAGGATAAAAGGGTAACAGAACCATTAAAAAATAGCTCCCAGGAAATGCCAGAGAAAGGTAGAACTATTAGCTAAAAAGGAATGGGAATTATCCTGGCCCCTTCATGTTTTTTATTAAAAAGGAGAATAAGCCTGGAGCAGTGGCGCATGCCATAATCCAGCAGTTTGGGAGGCTGATGCAGGAAGATCATGAGTTCAAAGCCAGCCTCAGCAAAAGTGAGGTACTAAGCAACTCAGTCAGACCCTATCTCTAAATAAAATACAAAATAGGGCTGGGGATGTGGCTCAGTGGGTGAGTGCCCCTGAGTTCAATCCCTGGTACTCTCCCCACACCCCCCAAAATAAGAGACTAAAAGGTAAGCAACACTTGGAACTAGAAGTGGCCTTTCTGTCCTTGCAGCTCTGACAACAGTGCCTGCTTCCCCTGTGGCATGGGCCAAGCACCTGGGGCACTCTATAGCCAGGAACTTGGAACCAACCTGTGGCCAAGAAATGTGAGGCAGGCAGGCCTCAAGTAATCTGACTAGCCAGGACCCTCTCTCCTTCCTCGATTGTTTAGGATGGGGAGAGTCTGAAGTTTAAGTGTCCTGCTAAGGTCAACAGGTGAAGTTGGGTTACCATATATATAGGCTCTACATCAGATGGGAGATATTTCTCTGGGTCCTGTGATTCTTTGTCAAATGTCTCCAGCTAAGAGGCTACAAGCTACATAGCTGAAGAGGTACAGTATATTCGGCTTGTTAGCTTCTAATGTGATTTTCAAAGACATTGTCAAAGGGAATATGCCCAACCCAGCAAGTTGCACAGAGGCTATCAGAAAGCCTGCACAAAAAGACCCTGGCATCTGAGACAGAGGTCAGAAGCCCTCCTCTGCACTGTGCTCTTTCTCAGGTGACAACTTTTACCCTTTAGTGCAAACGTGGGCCATTTTCTGCACTTGGTGCCTTATTCCAAACATGACCTGGCACAGGGGTCATTTTTTCTTTTGTGTGCCTGAGAAATGCCTGCCCTCTGCTTGGCTTCTCACTGCCAAGGTCGACAGCCAAACAGGCTTATCTCTACCCTGGTCCAAAGTTAATATTAAGCCAGTGACCAGCTAGCCAGGAAAGCTCTAAAAGCTCTATTAATATTACACAAGAACTGATCTTGTGATAGAGGCAGCCAATGCTAAAGAGAAAGCCAGAGATTGGAGAGGGAGGGAATTAGAAGAGGGGGGCTCCGGCTTCTCCCCATGGATTCAGGGAAGAGACATACATTCATTGTCTTTCTCAATTAGCTGAAGGAAAGCAAAGCAGATTCTCTGCAGCTTGATGAAAACAGGTCAGTGCTGCTTGATTTCAAAGAGAAAAGAACTGCATGCTCCTCTGTGTGGGCTTACATGGACACACACACACATGCACCCTGAAGGCTCACTTGGGTTGGATGGCACAATCAGATGCCATTCTTCCAGAGACCCAGAGAAAGGCCAGTCAGACTCTTGTTCAGAAAACACAGGGGCTTCAAGATCCAAGAGCAAAAGGGATTACTTGGTTCATCCAGAATAGCCTCACACTTGGCATAATGCCAAGGGAGAAAGTATAAAAGTCCCTCCAGTATGACCAAAGAGGAGCCACACACACACTCAAAGAGCGTATTTCTGCTGAGTAACTCTGCTTAAGCTAACAGGTCAGGTTTGCCTTGGAGACCCTCCACCTAGTTCCTATCACAAACAAACATGGAAACCAGACAAGGACACACAGGATAAGGAAGACAAGACAATTTGGCTCAAGAATGTCATGAGCCCAACTTATTCACCCAAACCTGAAATATAGCACCTCCTGATTAACTTATACCACTGGTTTACCTGTACCATTTAATCTATTCTGATTTAGCTGGGGAGTGGGGGATGGGGAGGGGGGTCATTTACTAATTATCTCAGCTTCAAAGAATCCATTTTCTTCAAAAAGGAATAATGAAATCATAGATGGCAGGATTTACTGGGAAACAGGATTAGAAACCCCACATCTTTTTCCAGGGGGATCAGTAACTACTAGGTACCAGTTAATAACTGTTGGTTATAATTTTATCATATTAATATTCAAAACATGTTTAATTTATGAGATTTGGACATCAACTTTTAATAGTTATTTATGAAGTATAAATTAGGAAAGTCAATTTGTCTTCAAATGTTCACTGTTAAGGGCTGAACTGTGTCTCCCTTTGCCCCCAATTCATATTTTGGAGTTCTGACCCCCAGGACCTCTGAATATGACCTTATAGGGACATGGGGGTCTTTTTTGTGGGGGAGGGGACCAGGGATTGAACTCAGGGGCACTCAACCACTGAGCCACAACCCCAGTCTTATTTTGTATTTCATTTAGAGACAGGGTCTCACTGAGTTGCTTAGTGCCTTGCTTTTGCTGAGGCTGGCTTTGAACTTGTGATCTTCCTGTTTAGGCTCCTGAGCCGCTGGGATTACAAGTGTGCCCCTCCATACCTGGCTGGAAATGGAGTCTTTATAGAGATAATAAAGTTAAAGTGAGGTCATCAGTCTGAGTTTTAATAGAATATGACAGATGTCTTTATAAAAAAGAGAAATGTGGACACAGAAACACATCGACAGGATGTGAAGACACAGGGAGAATGTCACTGAGCATGACATCAGCCTCAACAAGCCAAGGAGAGGGGCCTGAAACAGATTCTTCCCTCATGGTGCTCCGAAGGAAACATCTCTGACTACACCCTGATTTCAAACTTCCAGCCAGTTACTGATCCCCTATCATAAACAAACATGGAAACCAGACAAGGACACACAGGATAAGGAAGACAAGACAATTTGGCTCAAGAATGTCATGAGCCCAACTTATTCACCCAAACCTGAAATACAGGTTTGGGTGAATAAGTTCCAGCCTCTAGAACTGTGGATATAAATTTCTATTGTTTAAGTCACCCAATTTGTGGTACTTTCTTTTGGCAGCCCTAGCAAACCTGTGTGTTCAGTTATCCTTGGGACATCTGGCTTTGTTCCTTAAGACATGGTTCTTCTCTTCAAAGTCCAGAAATGTGTCCTGAGAGGTTTTAGAATTAGAAATGTTCACTGATCTAAAAATTCACTCACTACATAGATCTGTTCAACAGAAACCACCCTCTTTAAAAAAAAAAAAAACAAAGACTGTTCATTTTCCCACTTAGGATCTATGCCCATCACATATCCTGCTATCCAGCTGTCTCTCATAGTCTCAGTCAGGAAGGAAGAGGGAAGAGGTCATTGCCAGCTTTAATTATAAAGAACTTTGGGTTTTTCTAAATTCATTGGAATTCTGACTCCAGTTTGGCCAAGAGCTCTATTTCTGCCCTATCACTGGACTTCCTAAATAGATGCATCTTCCAGGCCTGGAAACCAGGGGTCTAGGCAGAGACAGCAGGACACGGGGCTTCAAAGGGAAGAGGCCTCAGTACTCGGCAGGACTCCCACCCAGAGGAGAGAGGGCTGGAAGCATTCCAAGGGCTCACCTCAAAGCCCTGCAGGCGTCCCAGATTCATCATGTCATTGCAGCGTTTGGGAACAAGGCACATTAACTCCACAGCTTTCTGCGTGAAAGAACACCGGTCACTCAGGAGAGAGAACAGCCTTTAGAAAGGAAGCTCATGCAATTCAGGGCTAGAAGACAGAGACCTTGCCTTTTGTTAGTGCCTTTATTTTAGGAAAGCATGTGGTCCTTGCTGCCCACTCTCAGAGGACCATGGGGCTCTGTTTAGATGGGGCTCCATGTCAGTCACCCATGTTGGGGCATCATTACCTCGTCCATTCTTATCCCATCTCCCTGCTTTTCCCTCTTCATCTTTTCTTTCTTCTTTCTGTTGCTTCCTGATAGCCCAAGTAACAGCTTTGCCTGGCTTGGGAAACACTGAGGTTTTGACCTAAAATAGCCTGCCCAGAAAGGCTATAACCTCTCTGGCTTAAAATAATCCCAATGGTGACACAAAGGACTTCACCTAGAGAGTAGTCCTTGGAATGGAGGTGGGGGACTGAAAGTGGAATATTGGAGTCAAATACTACTTGGATTTGTGGATAAAGTTACACATTGGATTTGCAATTTTGCCCACTCTCTGGAGGATGTTAAAGGTGTCAAAAACCACCCTTCCCTAATACAGATCTCTTGCAGCCACAAAGAGAGCAGCAGTAGGCTAAGTGCTAGGCTGGCCCAGGACAGAATTCTTGAATTCTAGAAAACAACACTTTGCACATTAACTAGCCATTTTTCATGCTGCTAAGAGTGAGAGGAGTTGGCCTGGACCCTTGGTTTTCCTGAGACAATCTTTTCCCTTTAGGGCCTAATGCAGTCCCTAAGAACAGAAAGCATTACAAGCAGAAAACTCACCTCGATATCTGAACACTCCAAGCCAGCCTTCTCACTGTATCTCAGGAAGTCCTAGCAAGGAGGGGAAGCAGGGAGGAGTGCAGGGAGGGGTACAATTCGTTAGTAAAACAGTCAGAGAGCTATAAAAAAACTTATTGTAAAAATGCAATAACATCCCAAGGAGTTTCTTTCTAGGCAGAGGTGACAATGGTCTGCAGTAGCTGAGAAATGAAATTATGAGTCATGCTAGATGTAATGACATAAAGAAGACCCCCCCCCAGGACATTCAACATTTCAAAGCTAGGGGAGATGGGAAGGGAAGAAGGAAGGGAGGAAAGTAAAGGGGATAATGACAGGACAGGATGAGAGGAAGGGAAGTCCAGACTTTTCCAGTTAGTCTCAAATTCCATAAGAGAAAAAAATCAAGTCAAACTATTATTTAAAATAAAATATGATCAAGTTTTAGGTATTACTCATCTAAGGTCTTTAGGGCTTTGCCCTTCCTTTCTTTTTGCACTCATATTCCACTCTGATTTTATGTCATTATTTGTTAGTTTTGAAAGGTATTAAGTCAGTGAAAAAAAGTGAACTGGAAAAAAAAAATCAAGTAACCATCAGTTTTAAGGGTAGAAGCAAGAGCTATGCAAATTATCTGGGGGCAGAGCTTACAGAGTAATATAGTAGAGGAAAGAAAAGTCTGCACCTCCAAAGCCCATGCCTGCCCACGCAGTTCACTGTCCCTTCACAGTGTGAAGGAGACAGAGCCACTGGCTGTAGCCTAAGGAGATGCTCTTCCAGCCCTGGCCTGGGCTCCCAGCATCTTACCTTGAGGAGCAGCTGGTATTTTGTTATTCTCTGAATGGGCTTGATAAGGAAGTCGCTAAGCGTCAGCCGTTGATTTAGCTCCTGCTTTACCTCCTGAAACACAAGGGAGCTATGTTAGAAAGAAAGGAATCCAAGAGCTGAGTGTTCTGGGTCAGGGTTCCGAGGCATGGATCACCCGTCCTCATGTTTCCCAATAAAGTTCAAGCATCTTCAAGTGAGGAAAAAGGTAGAATTGCCTATACATCCGCTTGTTTGTTAAAAACACTACAACATCACACAGGCTACCATAGCCTTCTTGCCTGGCTACGGTGCTTTCATGGCAAGCACTGTCACACCTGGTCCTCTCGTAAGTCTTGGGAGACAAGCTGAAACAGGTTCTCTCATCTCTCCATAGCAGAGTCAGGCAAGAAGAGCTGCCCCAAGGACACAGTGACCCATACAGCTGAGCCCTGATCTCTGAGAGAAGGTGCTGCCTCTCTACCAACAAAGTCAATCCATCCAGGCTTAAACCTCTGGGAACAGAAACCAAGGCTATGAAGTGACTGCAAACCCCTCAACCAAGGAGAGGCCTCAGCAAGCAGCCCAGGGGGTCGTGCAGAAGAATGTGGGCACAGTTTGCGCTGGGGTCACTGGGGAAGGATCAGAGCTTCCAATCAGTCTCTGTTTCAGAATCATTCTGCTAACGGAAGTTCCTCCCGCAGTCCACAGCTGGGGCCAACTCAGCTCCTTGGAAGCAAAGATGCTCAGGGGAACTAAAGTAAGCAGCTAATGGCTCTGTTGAGGCAGCGACTCCTGTGGGTGGACGATGGCTGGTGTTTCTGAATGTGGCTCTCTTGGCCTGAGTTTCCCCTTCCTGTTCAGCAAAGCCGGAGCAGCTCACCTCAAAGTAGGCGTCGTACTCAGCTACGATGTACTCCGAGCGCGGCTTATTCTGGCAGTACCACACGTAGATGTGCAGCTTCCGCTCCTGACAAAGCACAGGGAAAGACGGGGAATGCGCCAGTCAGGTATCTTGTGCCTTGTGCTCGCTCTCTGAGTGCTGAGCTATTCTACACATGGAGGTGGGAACAGGGGTGACCCACACTTGGAGGAACACTGAGGCAGTTAGGAAATGTAGTGGGCTGGACCCCACTTCCACATGGCCAAGATGGTTTAAGAAAAAAAAAAAACACAAAACAACCTCAGAGAGGGGAAAGAAGAAAAGTGAATCCAGGAAGAGTGGAAGAAAGAAGGAATTTTAAAGTGAATGGGGAGGAGACCAGTGTGTCACTCACATGTTTAATGAAGAGCTGGGCCAGTCTGTCTTGCTCTTGGATACATTTTTCCAGTTCAGCCAGGAAAAAACTAAAAGGGGAAAGAGTATGAAAGGAGGAAGTCACACTGCTTGGAACTTCATTACCTCTCAATGGGAGATAAACGACAGGAGATTCCCTTCAAACTCTGTCTTTTATATCTGATGCAAGAAAAGGATTCCAGAGTCCAGGATTTCCCAGGATGCCCTGACCCTCAGGGCAGCTGGGACACTTACTCCTTATGCCAGTCATAAATCTGGTGAATGTTCCCAAACACGATTTTATCCTTCCCTCGCATATCCTCAGGAACGCCCTTCTCTTCTATCCTCTTCATGAAGCCCTGCAGGGGACAGGCAGTAGTTATAAGAGGATGCTCCTGAGAAAGCACCTGCAGGTCAAGGGTCAAGGCCACCTGGAGCACCCAGAGAAGCCCACGCTTTGTGTGAGTCTGAGGGTGATGCTGCTGTAGTTTTTCCTATTCAGCCAAGACTCTGCCCTTGGGCAGAGTGAGAGTCAAAACTTTTATGAAGTTTCTGGGTGCTTTCTATGTCTTAGTGGTACAGCACATGCCTAGCATGCGCCAGGCCCTGGGTTGCATCCCCAGCTCTGCCAAAAAAAAAAAAAAAAAAGAAAGAAAGAAAGAAAAGAAAGCCGAACAAAGAAGAAAACGATTCTCTCTCCTTCCCTGTCTCCTAACTCAAGTTAATTATATTTTTAAAGACTCAGAACTAGATACATCTGGCCTATAAATAAGTCATAAAATGTTAACACTTTAGGCTCTGTAGCAGTCCTATGTCACCTCATTTCAGCTGTAAAATCAGGTTGTGAGGTTGTACAGGCAGCACATGGCCCCATCAGAGAGACAAACAAACAAAAAAACCCAAGGCACCCATGTTATATTACTTTTAATCACACCACTGATGTCTGAATTTCCTGGATTTCAGTTTCTCAATCTACAGATTCCCAAGGGGGAGAGTGACTTTCCATAAATTATAATTCAGGTCCTCTCTATGCCTGGTTAGTCTCTTTATCCAAAGCTCAGGATTGGCAAATACAGAGCCATCTATCAGCAGAGTTCACAGGATGAGGACTTAAAGGGCAACTGTTAGGAACCAGCAGGCAATTTAAACATTAAGAATTCAATTTTCAGACTTCCTATCTTTTTTTTTAAGATGCTAAACAAAACAAATCTAGGCTATCTAAATTATCCATTTACTTCCTTAGGCTTTGTCCTCCAAAAAAGTGTCTAAGTCCTCAAAAGTTAATCCCTATGGAGCTGGAGCTGTTGTATTTATTACCAATTTGATTCCTAACTGGGGACCTGTCACTCTTTCTTATTGGTGGCTTTTTCTTTGTCTGTCTCCTTGGTAGCTATGACATTCTCTTTGAACTCTAAGGAAATGTGTAAGCCCCAAGATTCAACTCAAAGTTACCTAGTTTGTGCCCAGGGTGCTCAGAATTCTGAAGAATATATGTTCACATGAGGAAACATCTAATAGCCTCTTAAGATCATAACTTGGTCACCCCAAACAAGGTGAAATGGATGCAACTCTAATCAAGAAGCTCCCCAAATGCTATAATATTTGTGCCCTTACCTCTCTCTAAATATCATAAATGTTTCAAGGAGAAAAGAAAAAAGTGCCTGCATATTACATTTGAATTATACCCTTTAAATCATATTTGTGTGTGTGTGTGTGTGTGTGTGTGTGTGTGTGGTACTGGGGACCCAGAGGTGCTTTACTGCTGAGCTATATTCTCACCCCTTGTATTTTTTATTTTGAGACAGGGTCTCCCTAAATTGCCAAGGCTGGCCTTGAACTTGTGATCCTCCTGCTTCAGCCTCCTGAGTCTCTAGGGTTACACACCTGGCTATCATTTTAATACTCATTCCTGCAAATACCCAGAGAGTGTAAAATACATGCAGCCATTAAGCTAACCCCCTGCCCATGTAGGGTCCAACCTGCTCCTAGTTGGGTGAGCACAGACTCACTCTGCACCAGATACTCACCTCCACCACAATCCCCAGGTCCTTGACATAGTCTTTCTCTGTCTGTACCAGCTCATTTAGGACAAACCTGAGCAGGAAATGAAGAACAATGAGGGTTCCTCTTTATTGTTAAGCAAGAAGTCTTCACATTAAGGTCACAGTAAAGTTACTTAAATGCCTTAAAGCACCCCAGAGTTGCTCACTTCTGCTCTCTGAGGGCACGAGGCCAGCAAGGACTTTCCCTTAGCCAGCACACAAGTCAGACAAGGATGATGAACAACTGCTTTGAAATCCTCTTTCTACTTTCTATATCTCTTTCTCCCTGAATGACTGTAGAGACACAGGGCAGGAAGAACGACAACTCCTTTGGCAAAACTGAGTTACAAAAGCTTTGAGGCCAAAGGATCCATATGAGACTCTTATTCCTTCGTTTCAGTTCCATTCTTCCTAAAGAGAGGAGAGAGACACTTGTTTGATAACAAGCTGTTAAGGCCCCAGAAATGCAGATATGGAGAGAAACTTTTACTTTATAATCTAGAAGCTACAATTATTCACATGGGTATCTATGGTAACTGGCTTGGAAAATCCCCAGTCAAGGCCAGAAAGGCTGACTGCAGACATTCCTCACTCACAACTTTGAAGGCAGCGCTCAGTCCCAAGACGCAGGATTGAACAATGGCAAGGACATTTACTTTCTTGGCTTTCTTGTTAATTATTTCTACTTCTTAGAGCATTTACTATAAGGCCAGTTACTTCATCTGGGTTTTCTCATTCTTGTAAAAAGGTAGGTATTGTAAAGCATACTTTATTTAATGAAAATACTCAAATGGAAAGATTAGGTAACTTGCCCAAGATTACAAAGTGAGGGACTGAGATGGGATTTGAACCCAGTTGTTCAAGAGTCCAAAGACTGAGCTCCTTCATGTAGCTCACTGCCTGGCAAATGGCTGAGACTGGCTCATTGGAGTCCCAGAAGCCTCAGCCCCAAACACTCCTCTTTTTCTGTCCAACAGTGAAGAGGAAGACCTATCCATAAAATGCTTCTGGCTATGCACAGGGCAGGGGCTGCTCTGAGTCTACTGGAGTCTGATTCTTTACTATCTGATTTGAAAAAGTTTTGTCTGAAGCCACACAAGTATATTTTTGGCCCAAGTGGCAAAAGGGGTAAAGTTCTGAGATGTCAACCAGGGACCCCAGTGCCGGGGTTGTAACCATTTTGAACCCAGGAAGCAATTCAGCTGAAACTCTTGTTCTGTGTGACACTGAGGAGCCACCAAATCCCCAGGGTCTAGGGGCCTTGGGGGCCAGGGAAGGAAGCAAAGGAACACATGCTTCTTTATCAGCCTGCTCAGCACTTCCAACCAGTTCCCTCCAGCACAGACCAGCGAGTGTTTCAGGCCACAGGAAGGAACTGGCAAGGCCAAATATATAAAGCATTCAAATATATCTTTAGCATGACCCAAGTGCCGCTTGGAAGACAGTGGTTAAGGAAACCACAGGAAAATGAGAGTGGGAATTGGGGGCTGGGAGGGGCCTGTGGAGATGAAGTCTACTGCTCTGTGTCCACGTGATATTTTTATCTTCAGCCATTTGCTGACACATTGGGGCTGGCTAGGCTTGTCAGCCTCTAGGGAAGGGGACTTGCATCAGGTCTGCTGGGGAGCCTTGCCTTTTTCCCTTAAGGGGCTGGTGAAGTATCTGGGGGAGATTAAGACACATTAAAAGACCTTCTGAAAAGTTACCTCAGAGATTTAAATTATATTCATCTTAAGGCAGTACAGGATTAATTGCCAAATGAATGAATAATAAATTACTGTCCATGTTCAATTCTTATCAGTAAAAGCCGCAAATAAATGTTGTTCTTTGGTCCCTGTGAAATTTTTCCAGCTATAGGTTGGGCCCACTTCTAACCCTCTCTCTTTCACAGTGGTAGGGAAGGGCTGGTCTTCCACAGGAAATCCTGTAGACCCTTGGCACTGGCTGTTCCCTCTACCCAGAACACTCTTCCTCATGGCTAACTCCTTACCTCCTTCTGGTTTTTGTGCAAATGGCAGAACCACTTAAAACCACAGCCTGGCCTCATTCCTGATCTCCCTCACACTGCTCTTTTCTTTTTCCAGCTTCTGACATACCACCTAATTTATTTTGTTTGTCCTACTTCTCCCATATATACCAAAAGGA
The DNA here is from genome assembly GCF_021218885.2 of Marmota monax. Lineage (NCBI taxonomy): Eukaryota > Metazoa > Chordata > Mammalia > Rodentia > Sciuridae > Marmota > Marmota monax. The sequence goes on along the minus strand of NW_026693473.1, from coordinate 5,662,822 downwards.
TGATATATAGTAAAAGGGATGAGACACTGTAGGGTAGATTTTCAGGATAGCTCAGGATGTGGAGAAATAGGGGCTTTGGTGAGAATGAGATGAGGGAGGAGAGATGGGTCCCTGGGTAAAAAGGCAACACACTCCTGTGATCCATGGTAGCAAAATCAGACAATATCATATTTGGACAATGGCTGACATAATTCTCATAGGCCTGGTCAACATGAGTGAGACTAGTGTTTGTCTTTGCTAAGGACCATTGGCCACCTTGTGGGTCACTTCCCTGATGAAAACTTTTGTTTCCCTGATATAAGCCTTGTTTTGGCTTGACTGATGTAAGCTAAGGAGAACCAGTTTTGTAAAAGTCCTAGGAAATTTCCCTGTGGAAATGACATTTCTCAATCTTGATTCCATTTACCAACTTCTTGGGGTTCTTCCTAAGCACCCATAAAGTTGTGGGAGTAAGTATGAAATTATAGAGTTTGCATGCCTCTTGTTCTTCCCCACCGTGAGGGGACAGCCCTGCTTTGACACAAGGCTCTTGCTATGATGTTTCTATTTTTGTTTCCTAGGAAACAAAGTCCTAAATGTTCACTCAACACATTTCCCAGTAACAGAAGGATTTAGCCCTACTTATTTTTTTTTAATAACTGATTTAACAAAATGTGCTTTTTTTGCTTTGAGGTCTATCCCTCCCACTCCCTTATCAATTTGCAGTGCCTTGGCAAAAGGAGTGATTAATTTGAGGGAGAAGGGCAGACTAACAGCAGAGAGGGACCCTTCCCATCTGCCTACCCTACTCTCACTGCTGCTCACAATTTCACACTGAGCCATGTTCAAGACTTATTGGCAGCTGGCTTCCAGCTCAGCCAAACTCTGAATAAGAAAACTAAAGTAAGGGAGGAGTTATGGTTCTGTATTACTGGCATCCATATCTTCCTTATCATCTCACGTAACAGGAGGCATATAACCCGGACCTTGCATTGCACAAGGATCTTTGTGAAAAAGACTGCAATGTGAACTGTATTTTACCACTAGCCATTCAAAGTGGAAAGGCAGTTTTTGTAGAACTAAATGATGCAGAATTAAAGCCCTTGGGGAGGGGTTGAGATGAGCCCTACCTGGCGTACTACAGCTTCCTCTTCTAATCTCTCACTTGCCTATACTTGGGGCACATCGCCTCAGGTGACCTCCACCAGATTTTCTGCCATGATTAGGGATTCTCTGGTACTACAGACCCATCTTAATAGTCCCACAGTTTCCTTTTTATCAGCATGTTTAATATTTCTATCAGATCTTAGTTAAAACCATACTTTGTCATTAATAGCTGCTACTTAACAGAAGACACTTCAGCCTAAACTTCTTCAAGACAGTGCCAAAGTAGCTCACTGTTCGTCACTGTTACACAGAATAGATCTGAGTCACCTTCACTTCTGTCTGAGATCAGTCGAAGCACAGCGTGGGGAATCCCTAAGTACCCCCAGCCCTTCACCACGGTCCGCCACACCTGCAAGAGTGGGATCTGGGGAGTTACTTACATCCTGCCTCGAAGGGCCTTGGCTTTCTGTTCTTCTTCCAGGTTTCTAGGAGGAGTGGGTGGGGTCATCCCCTCATTTAGGCAGCCTGTAGGGTCTTTCAAGCTCCCCCGGTAGGAGCCTCCTTCAAGAGTCTAAAAAGACAAGAACAAACAGCTTCAGAGAATTGTACTCTGAAAAGTCACTTGGAAGCCCTGTGTCCCCCAGTCTGCCCACAACCAGCTTGAGAAGTAACAGCCAAGGCTGTTCTCACTGATTCATAGTGAAGCATTAGGACACCAGAGACTTCCACCCTCCTGCAGCAGGGAGCTCTGAGCTGTCGCCTTCTTAGGCAATCAGGATGTCCTTGGCCAACTTTCCAGGCCTAATGAAACTGCCCATTGTCAAAGCAACTTATCTCTGTGTAAGGGCTCCAGAGGGAAAGCTAATCATTGCAATTCTGTACCAAATAAGGAGTTAGAAAAGAAAATCTGTTGTAAGGCCATCAAATGCAAATTGATAAGGGAGTGGGAGGGATAGACCTCAAAACAAACAAGCAGGGTTTTGTTAAATCAGTTATAAATCTTTTGAAGAGGACAAGAAATAACCTGTAGATTTAACCTTTTCAAAAAACATCTCTGCTAAGGTTATTTACCAATGGCTTCCTTTCATTTACTAATTCTTCTCATTTCTTTTAAATCAAGTGCTATAGAATCAGAAAAAAAGACGTTAAATGGCTTAATACAGTCCTTCAAACCAGACAAATGAGAAGTTAGACTTTATTTATGTATGATGCATCAAAATGCAATCTACTGTCATGTCTAACTAAATAGAACAAATAAAAAAACTAAAAAAAAATACAGTACTTTTGAAGGAACTAAGGGTAAGGAACAAAAATTCTAATTTCAGAATATTATATGGACAGCTAAAATGGTTCCATGCTTCAGTTTTTGTCAATTTTCAAATCAAACCTTCTCTCTACAGATTTCTGAGAAATAGACAGAGACAACAGTTGTCAACCTCTCTGAAAAGTTACAAATGCTCTGCAGTGGTGAGCTGCTTTCCCCCACGGACGTCACTAGTAACAGTAAGAACACTCAAAAGAGGGTCCAAGCTAATATTTTCACTAGTGTCCTGGGAAGACCCAAGCGACACCTACTATTTGATTATGTGAACTGACAGAAGCCACATGGATAAACAGTAATATGAGAGATCAAGGTCAAGGTGGGCAAATGTAAAACAAGCATGAGAGACAAATCCAAACCACCCAAGGCACCTGTCTACCCCAGCCACAGTGGCTAAACGGAGAGGTTTCACTTAGTAGTCTCTGAAAATGGCCCTGAGTTAAAGTCACAAAGATCAAAAAAGTGTCATGCAAAAAGGTAGTAGGAACAACAGACTCAGCCTGATCTTAAATGATCTGCACTTGACATCATCTGTCAGTAACTGCTGGGTTTTGTTTGTTTTTCTGTTTTATGTGTGTGTGTGTGTGTGGCACTAGGCATTGATCCCAGGAACACTCTACCACTGACACCACATTCTCAGCACCCCCACCACTTTTTTTAAAATTTTGAGACAGGGTCCCATTAAGTTGCCCAGGCTGTCCTCAAACTTGCTATCCTCCTGCCTCAGCCCCCCCCCCCCCATGTAGCTGGGATTATAGACATGTGCCACCATGCCTAGTTTAGCTGCTGTATTTCAACATAGACCAAACAGAGGCAGGAAAGTCTGAGGAAAGGAAACATAAAAGGAATGAGGACCCTGATGGGACACTATGTGACAAAGGATAGAAACTTGAATCTGAAAATCTCAACACTGAAAGAGATATCCACTTTTCCTTGGCCTCCCAAATAGACACAATATGCCAAACATGAATTTGTCACTAAGGCTAGAAATTAGAATTAAGAGCACAGGGTCTTCCAGCCCAACAGGGAGAATTTCTTTCTACTTGACATAAAGGTATTTACAGAACAAAGTAATCAGCTACGGAAACCGTTACATCCAGAGCAGCAGTATTGGCTAAAAATAAAGAAAGGTCGAGAAGGGTTGAGCTACATTTATAGATACAGAGTCTGTAACCTGTTATTAAGGAAATTAGAGTGTCTGGTGCCGAGGCTTGACAAGCCAGTGGACAGGCAAGCTTTCCAGTGACATGTCCCCTGGTGCCATCACCAGAGACAGGCTGCTAGACAGATGGACCCAGCTGGTGACGGATCCCATTAGTGCCTCTTACTTTCTCCTCCTCTTCCCATTGTCCTTTTGCGGTCTTTGTTCTTTAGCCTGCTGGATGGCAGGAAGGAGACTGCCAGGCCCAGGAAGCAGGCCTACAGCTCTGCTTACAAGATGCCCCCACGGTACATCCAGCTTGACATGGGCCACTCTCAGCCCATCTAGAGAATGAAGGACATCTAAGGAGTCCAAAGTGTCACACAGTGAAATGCATTCCATGTTCTTCTGCCTGACTGTTCTGTGAGCAAAGAAGCCCAAGTTGTCTCTGGGGCAGGACTCTCAGGCACAGAGTTAAAAGGTAGATACAGTGAGAGCAGGAAGAGGGAAATAAAGGGCTTGGTAATCGGTATGCTGGGTAATTTGCCTTGAATCATGGAGTTAGCTATAATGCTGGCAGTCATTCAAGAGTGATTCCCTCTGAAGACCTAGTTGCCTGTGTTAGAGTTGGATACTAGGCTCCAATCAAGGGCAAGTAAAGGTGACCTGCAATTAGTGCTTCTCCTGGAGGAAACAGGCCAGTTTTCTGCTACAATGAGAACTTCTGCCCCACTTAAGATTTGCAATATGACCTATGCACATCCTCCTGAATACTTCAAATCATCTCTAGATTACTTATAATATCTAATACAATGTAAGTGCTAATAAGTAGTTGCTATACTGTATTGTTTAGAGAATAAAGACTAGAAAAATGACGTGTTCAGTACAGACACAGATTTTTCTTAAATATTTTCAATCTGAAGTTGGTTGAATTCACAGATGTAGAACCTGTGGATACAGAGGGACAGTCATTGAGAAATGAAATGGGAGGACATTCCAGGCAGCAGCAGCCCAGAGAGTAAAAGTCATGGGGTGAATGAACCACGTGGGGCAGCCCAGAAGCTGCAAGCCCAGGGCAGGTAGAGGAGAGGGGAGGGACCAGTAAGTGACTGTGTTATGGGTGCTGGCATGAGGAGGTTCTAGAAAAGAAAGAGCTAAGGAGTGAAAAAAGAGAGAGAGCAAGTGCTGGCAAAGAGAAAGGGGAAGGAATGGTGGGAATGAAAATGAAGAGTGGTGCAGCTATTATGAAAAACAGTATGGAGGTTCCTAAAGAAAATTAAAAATAAAACTGTCACAAGACACAAAATTGACAGGACTGGGTATATGCATGCCCAAAGGTTATGAAACAGCACCTTGTAAACATATTTGCGCCTCTATGTTCAGTGCTGTACTATTCACAGTAGCTAAGATGTGGAAAAACCTTAAGTGTCTGTTGGTGAATGAATGGATAAAGACACTGTGGTAGGGTGTGTGTGTGTGTGTGTGTGTGTGTGTATGTGATATTTTTCAGCCTTAAGAAAGGAAATTCTGGGGCTGGGGTGTGGCTCAGAGGTAGAGCACTCACCTAGTATGCGTGAGGCACTGGGTTCAATCCTTAGCACCACATAAATATAAAATAAAGATATTGTGTCCACCTATAACTAAAAATAAATAAATAAATAAATATTAAAAAAAGAAAGGAAATTCTGCCATTTTCCACAACATGGGTGAAGATCATGCTAAGTGAAATAAACATATAAAGAAAGAGAAATATTGCATGATCTCACTTATATGTGGAGTCTTTTCAAAAAATGTCTAATATATATAGATGAATAAAATAGTGAACTGGGTGTCTTGTGAGTTCAAAGTCAGCCTCAGCCATTGAACAAGGCCCTAAGTCACTCAGTGAGACTCTGTCTCTAAATGAAATACAAAAAAGGGCTGGAGATGTGGCCAGTGGTTAAGTGCCCCTGAGTTCAATCCCTGGTACCAAAAAAAAAAAAAAAAAAAAAAGAGAGAGAGAGAATAAAATACTTATTTGGGGTGGGAGGAGAGAGATCAAGTGAAAAAATAGGAACTATATAGATCAAAGGATACAAAATAGCAGATATATAAGATGTAACAAGCTAGATCCGGAGATTTAATGCACTATCTGAGGACCATTGTTAGTAAACTTGTATTATATTAAGGGTTTTTGTCAAATAAGTAGATTTAAGCTGTTCTACACATACAGAAAAATAATGTGTGGGATGATGGTTGTATTAATTTGTTCTCTATAGTAACCATTTAACCATCTATGTGTATGTCATAATATTTTGTGGTAACCTCAAATATGTACATAAAATATTTTTTAAAACGTGGATAATATACTCTGGCCAATAAACATTAGATTTAAGTCATTCCTAGGCAAACTTGGGGTGGGCATGGGAACAACTGATAGTGGAAAAACTGAGGTGTGGATTTTTCAGACAAATGACATTTCAGGTTTGTGATTTGGGAGTTGATTTTTTTTTTTTAATTTTTGATGGAATTCTAAATTTTTCTATTCTGACAAGCATCTCAGAAATTTCTTCCACAGAGGATTTCCAAATGAATCTAGTTCCTAAAAACGTATACCTCCACTGTGGATATGATGGGGCCATTATTTTTTTCCATCTAGACCAGGAAGTTCTGCTAACTCCACCCCATTTTCAGGGGCCTGCTTATCAGTTTGTAAAGCAAACTGATCAGTTTGTAAAGTTCCTGCCTACACAATCATCATTACTTGCTTGAGATTAGGTTCAGGTGAACAGAATCATCACTGATAAGTGAGATAAAGGAGAGTCCAAGTAGACCAATTCACTTTCCCAAGGCAACTTATAAAACAAGCCAATTTACTTGGCTTGTGTAACATGCACAAGTACAGCCTGGTCCTTGCCAGGTTCCTCTGTGGCCCATGAGGCTGGCCAGGGAAGTGAATGCTAGCACAGCAAGAGAACCAAAGGGTGGCAAGACTTGCTGACGCAGACAGGGCACACTGTCAGGATGCCAGGCCACTAGATGGACTCAAGAAGAGCTCACGACTGCCTCAGTGCTGCCTAGAGGCAGAGGACTCTTAGCAAGCATCCAGCAGGGTCATCTGGAGTCTAGTGACCTGTTTTGGCATGCCACCTGATGATGAGCTCAGAGAGGGCCTTCCTTTCTGGAAGTGTGATCTTCTGTGCCAGGCAGAGTAGAATCCTGGGGCTTCAGGACCACAGTATAGAGACACAGTCTCACATGGCCAGGAAGCTCTCATTCCTTACACTTGAGGAATAAAACCAAGTCCTATGGACTGCTAAACAATTACCCTGCAACATCTACCCAATGGCCAATCTATTAGCAGCATGTAAGTTTCCACTTTTCCAGCACCACACTGGGCAATGGGAGATGAGGATGATGCAGTTCCCTTTGCCCTCACAAGGCTGCAGAAGTGGCCAGGAGCTAACATTTGCAGGTGCCTGCTTATCAGTTTGCAAAACACTTCCTGCCTACTCAACCATCAGAATTACTCTTTTGAGATTAGATTCAGGTGAACAGATTCATCATGGATAAGCGAGATAAAGAAGAGCCCAATACACTTTCCAGGGCTATATTACTGGTAGCAGAAGTAGAATGGAAACCTGGGTCTTCAGGTTCCTTACATACTTTATACCAGCAATAGCTGTCCACAGATCTAGAAAAAACTTTATTAAAAATCACATGACGGGCGTGGTGACACACACCTATAATTCCAGCAACTTGGGAAGTTGAGGCAGGAGGACTGCAAGTTCAAAGCCAACCTCAGCAACTTAGCAAAGCCCTAAGCAACTTAGTGAGACCCTGTCTCAAATTTTAAAATGTTTAAAAAGGGCTGTGGATGTAGCTCAGTGGTTAAGTACTCCTGGGTTCAATCCCAGTACCCCCTCCAAAAAAAAAAAAAAATCACATGTGGATAGCAGAGGGAGACCTTACTCCTGGCTCAAAGTTAAAGACAATACCTTAACACATAAACCAGAAAGTATGTCAGTATGCTAGCTCTATTAGTGGTTCCTGGGCAATGAAGATCAGCGCTCACACTGAGGCAGAAGCTTTGATGCAACAATGACTACGTGGCCATAAAGCAACAGGAGCAGCTTTGGGGCATGGGGACACGAGGTACCTCCTGGCCCTCAGGTACAGCTATAGGGCAACTGAATTCTAAGTGCAGAATTTGGGGTCACTGCTTGAGCAACCGATAAGGAAATTAAAAAAAAAACAAAATAACTATGGATAAAGGTTTAAGCTAACAGATGCTTCTGTAAAATGGACTCTGCACATTAAGAAGGACTTTGATAGTTCTTTACACTACTCTAAGAAAACTCCCACCTGCGCACCTAGGTCCTGCCCTCTGGAGCAGCCCAAGCAGACCAACCCTTCAGTCCCACTGCAGTGCTTCAGTAATTGGAAGACGGCTCTGCCATGCTTCTAACTTCTCCCCAAACAGAGTCTCTGTCTCTTTAACCTGACATGGACAACATGGTACTGTTTACCTCCTCTTGGGCTCTTCCAGTTTATTCAAGATCATTCTAGAATGCTGCATTTAGAATACAATATATTACACACCACTCAGGACAGGTGTGGTCTGAATAGCACAATGGAACTATTACTTCTCTTGACCTATACATTGTACTTTCATTAACCAAGTCTATGATAACATTGGATATTTTGGCAGCTTTCACACTATTTTATTTGATCAAATAAATATTCCCAAACTTTTATGAGCTCTACATTTTTTTTTTCCTCCCAAGCCAAGGAACTGATGAGGAATAGGAACAGGAGTCTTAGAGGTGAAGACGCAACTTAGTGTTCTCACACATGGCTGGAGTAGTCTCAATTTTCTGTTGCTCCACTGCTGTCCCACAGTGGGATGGGAAGAAAGAGAAAGTGGAGGGAAGGTAAAAGAATCAAATTTTGGTGACATGATTCTAAGAAACAAAGCCACTACTTTCTTACTCCTTTCTTAAGATGCACTTGGTTTCATATGTTAAGCCAAAGAAATCTCTGTAATTCTGGGCTCACTGGAGGTCCTTAAGGAGCAGTTATTGGTGGAAGTTAAAGCCCTTGTTATGGTAAACTCATTGTAGTAACAATATTCATTCAATAGACATTGATTGACAGCTGGTTACAGGGTTGATCAACTCCAATGCCATCCCACTCTTCCCCTTCTTTGGGAAATCTGTTCTTATGGGACTTGTCAACAACTCTGCTCAGAGGCATAACAGATTCACTGATCACACAAACTAGAGGACTGAGGAGACTCTCAATAGCACAAGTCAGCAATAGAAGAGGAAAGGTAACCTAAAATATAAAAAAATCTGGATTTAAAAACATTTTCTTTGTAATTGTAGATGCCTTTATTGAATTTATTTTTTTTTTATGCAGTGCTAAGGATTGAACCCAGTGTCTCATGGCAAGCATTCTGCCACTGAGCTACAGCCCCAGCCCCTGGATTTTTTTGAAACAAGTATTCATGAAGAACCCATTAAGTATAAAAGACTCCTGTATACAACTGGAGGAAAAAATATGAATGTCCTAAACGACTTATCATCTAGCTGGGGAGGTAAACTGCAAGTGAAAACATCATGGTATTTTAACAAATGGCACAACAGCCATCTAAGAGGTGCCCCAAGTAGCATCTGGCATTTGAAACTGCAGTTGGATTTCAGAGGGCGTTTGGCCTGGAGTGGTCAGGGAAGTCCTTGTGGAGAGATGAGTTTGAGTGGGACCTTGAAGGTCCATTATGCACTAGATAAGCAAACACAAGAGGCAGAACACTCTGGAGAAGTGAAGTGGTAGGAACAAAAATGCAAAGGGAACAAAGCCAAACGTGTGACTTTGAAAAGTCAGTGGTGACCATGAGAGCCCTTGACTCCCGCTGGGAGGACAAGGAGAGACAGCAGAAAAATGGGCAAGCGCAGAGTCTGACGCTTGTAACTCAAACCACCAGCCATTTTTTTTTTTTTTTCTAATTTGAAAGGAAAATTTGGTAGGAAAAGAAGGAGATCATATGTGTTAAACCTCATTTATACACTATAAAGCTGGCATATCTGAAAAGGAAGTCACTGGAATCAAAATTATTGGCAGCTTGCTCTAGAGAGGATGCTCCGTCTCCCTCTAATTCTTGGGCCTGGTGGAGAAAGATCTAAACAGTGGTGATTAACAAGACTTCCCAGCAGAAGCCTGGTGGGAGCATAGGCATTTATCTTAATGAGATTGCAGGAAAAGCCAAATGGGTGACACAGATGAGAAAGAAAGGAAAATGCTTCAAATTGTCATCTTACAGTGATACTTAGACGTCAAAGCCTGGGAGTGGAGGGCAGCTCTGTCCTAATGAAGCATCCAGAAATGAATTTTCACCAGCACTTTGCCAAAGTCCCAAGCCAGCTCAGACTGACCACCCTGCCTTCAGGTGGCGTGATGGGTCCACTGAATAGTCACAGGCTAGACCAGCTGCCAGTGCTTATGTTCAGTTTTTCCTTCCATGATGGAGAGAGGCACCAGGTCCCTTGATTTTTTTTTCTGGGTTGGGGAGGGGTACTGTGGATTGAACTTAGGGGCATTCGGCCGCTGAGCCACATCCTCAGCCCTATTTTGTATTTTATTTAGAGACAGGGTCTCATTGAGTTGCTTGGCATCTTGCTTTTTTTTTTTTTTTTTTTTTTTTTTAAGAGAGAGTGTGAGAGAGAGAGAAAGAGAGAGAATTTTTTAATATTTATTTTTTAGTTTTCGGTGGACACAACATCTTTGTTTGTATGTGGTGCTGAGGATCGAACCCGGGCCGCACGCATGCCAGGTGAGCGCGCTACCGCTTGAGCCACATCCCCAGCCCAACATCTTGCTTTTTCTGAGGCTGGCTTTGAACTCATGATCCTCCTGCCTCAGCCTCCCGAGCTGCTGGGATTATAGGCATGTGCCACCGCACCCTACTCCCTTGATTTTTTTGTGGCAAGATATCTATACACTTTTGCCCATTCCCCTTTAGAACCAGCAGTCTTAATTTTGCAAGACTTTGCAAGCTAGAAGCTCCCTAAATAAAATTATTTGGTATTTTCAAAGACCCACCTGTTTCAGCAGCCCAGTGCATGAGCTTCAGAGCATCCAGACACCTCAGTCACTGACTAAAGGCCACTTGCCTGGGGGCCAGCAGGTCAGGCTTACTGTGAGGCAAATTTGTATGGGATACTTTATGCTTTTTGCTAACATCACAACCCCATAAAGGCCTATTAATTTCCCATGCCCAATCCAAAACAAAGCCAAGAAGGATTTTGGAGCACAGGTTTTCAAAAACCATCATTATTGGAAATAATTCTACAGGAGGGATGAGGATAAGTGAAAATGAGAACCTGGGATAGATTCAAGGCCCTGGGAGCCGCATGGAGGTGACACGCACACAGAACTTCCTCCAGGACCCCCACTTACCAGCTTGCTTTTGACCAACTTTTCTATTGCACTGACAAGGTCTGCAGCAGTAGGTACTTCTGAGGAAGCCTGCCGGGCTGCTAGCAAAGAGGAGGACTGCAAGACATTGGGCAGCAAAGGAAAAGCAGATTAGCAAGGATTAGAAAGCCAAACAGAAAGTCCAAAGCTCAAGGCAGGCAAGGAAAGGAAAGCTCTGTGTTTAGAGGGAAGAGGCGACAGAGGGAAATGGGGTTAAGAGTAGTGGGGTGGAGCAGGCCTGCCCAACCCCTGGTCAGGAAGTCTTGGCAGCAGCAAAGCATAGATGGGACTGCCTCTCCTTAGGCAGGCCTCCAAAGGAGTTGAGAGGAAGGGTCACTGAGTTCCTAGGGGGGCCAATAGGCAAGGGCAACACCTACTAATGGCAGGAGGCAGGGACAAATGCTCCAAGGGCAAATAGGGCTTAAGCCACTATATGGCTGCCCATTGCTTTCCAGGGCTGCAAGCAATCCATCAACCCAGTCTCAAATGTATTACTGCCTTAGGTATGGATCTTTACAGTGCCTAGAAAAATGCTAGGGGCAGGGCATTTTAGAGACCTGGAAGCTAGACACCCCCTTCCACATTTTCTCCCTCTCTTTCTCTGCCTCTGCCTCAGAACACCAAGAAGCAATAGAGGCTTTCGCAGGAGCTGTGTGTTACATGCTGGGCAGGTGGGGACATCTGCAACAGCCAAGAGGGGCTCAACTGAAGGGCCTCTCTGGGACCCTCTTCCACCTGCACCAGGGGTAAGGACTTGTCGGTATGGCTATTTGCTCAGTGGGCTGGGGATAACCTCTCGCTGATGATGGCTTTTGTTTGCTTGCTTGGTTTTCCCTTTCTCCTCTACCTGAGGAGAAGCTGGGGGAGAGATGGCCAAGCCTGCATGTATGTCAGAGTGGAGGGCAGTGGTATCCAGGCCAACGCACGGGAATAACCACTGTGGACATAGAAAGTTGACTGTCCTGGCCTTGTCCTGACTTCAAGTTTCTCCCTTAAGTTAGGGGAAGAATTTCAAACAAGAAAACTCCCTTTCTAATGTAAGAGTTCCTTTTCAGTCTTTGCTTCTGAAATGTGGAAGAATCAAATAAGTACAATTAAGAACAATTATAACAATCTCTTTTTCCTCTCTTGGGGATGCAGGAAAATGCTCATGGTTTGGAAAACAAAGATATCATTTTTGATCTAGGAATGTTACTCCTGGGAATTTAGTCCAAGGACTGACATTAAAAGAACAAATACTATATACACACCGTGATCTGCAGAGGTATTATTTCAAGTAGTGGATTGGAAACACCCTGTTCAGATGTCCCATGAAGGGACTGGTCAAGCAAATTATGGAACATCAAAAAAGTAAAACATTCTCCAGGTATTAAAGTTAAAGTCATGAAGGTAAAATTAATAAGATTCTAGGAAATGGCAGCAGATAAAGCATGGAGCACGTCATACGCACACAGTAATTGTAAAACACGCATGCATGTGAACAATGGTTAAACAGGGAGGATGATTGCATAATAGTGCAATGGTTGAACTTTTAAAGATTCTTTTATACTGCTGCAAAAATTGTTTTTAATAAGTCTAACTCTATTTGCTAGAAGTTCTGATGCTCATCTCAATTCCAAATATTGTGTATAGAAGTCAAGCAAGCAGGACTGAGGAGAGTTAATGTAATAAAAGGGACTGTTGCCATTGTTCCTATTTCTGGCTAAGAAAAGGGCCACCCAAATATCTGGGGTACATCACACTCTTGGTTAAAAATTACCCAGAAACAGCACAATATCCACTTCTCCCAAACAAGCCACATTTGAGGGAATCCAAGGGCGAGGGTGCGTGACCTCTTATCTTATGCAAGCTGGCTCCTCTGAGCGGAGGGCGGTGTGGGATGGCAGATACTGGGACATGAGAACCCCACCCCCATAGACATGTCACTGTTTACAGAACATTTTACAAGGGCAGAACTCTGGGAATACCAGCAGGCTGGTCCTCATTCCCATCTCAAGGTGAAGTGCAGGCCTCTCTGCCTCTGGGGATCCAGGATGGGCAGAATGCCATGCTTCCTACTACTTTTCTTCCCAACAGTCCAGAGTCAGAGAGCAGAGCCACCAACATCACCTCAGGAGGGGCCATAACTGTGTGTGCTTCTCATGTGTAAGCCCCAGGGGCAGTCACCACCTCTTAGTCTTTGTCCTATTCCTAGATTGTCCTTCTAGCATAGCACAGAGGAAGACCTGAAATAATGGTTGTGAATTAATAATTAAATGTAGGGCAGACAGAATTAATATAAGAGCTGGGATGTTAGAAACACAGAAGCCTCTGCAGACCTCCTTTGAATCTCATCCTAGGTGGGATCATGAAGGCTTGTTTCCTGCACACACATGGTGGGCCCACCGCCTTGGAGGAGGCTGCCCCACAGAGAACTAGAAGGCACAGGGGAAGCGTGAGGGACAGCGAGGCAAATAACCACCACCACCACCACCACCAAATGATGCTCCTAAAGCAAATGGAAAGGACAACCAAACACAAAACCACTTCCAGAGTCCAAGGTACTGGTCATACCAAGAGAAGGCAAGGAAAACCCCACTGATTAATGGCATGGCTATAAAAGAGAGAGGGACAGATAGCATAATGAAAGTGGCCCAACGTCCCAGATTAGTACTATGGGGTCAATTCCAACCATCCAGTCTGAGCCTCTGCTCCAGAATGACTGAGGTGACCCCTAGGGGGTCAGAGGCACAGGGGACAGGCTGTGGAATTTTGCAAAACAAAAAACTTGTGCAACCGAGCACATTAGGCCTGCCTACCTTTGACACCCCCCCTCCTCCCTTAGCAGTATTTCTACCTGTCTGCTGAGACTGCAGAATGTTAACAGCACAGGACTTGACTGGAAGTCACCACGATTCTATTTTAGAGTTGGGTATAGAAAAGACAACTAAAACAGATCATATGGTCAAGCATAATAACATGGTTGCCACCTAGAACCACCACAGATTCCTTCTGGGGACAAACAGTTCCTTTTAAGAGCTGCTGTTTCCAAAGACAGAGCCATTAACTTATATCAACAGAATGAGATTCCAGGCAGATATCCATTTTAAGAACTCTACATACACCACTACACTGCCCAGAATGAAGCCAGACCTCCAGGATCGGGGCAGAGGACACCTAGAATCGCTATCACTGTGGATTCGCGTGGAGTAAGAGATAACAAGGGAGAGAGAACATCATTCTCCCATCACACACACACATGGAATGAAGTCCAGGGCATAAAGCATTACTTTTTCCACAGAGAAGCCAGAGGTCCTACCATCTCGTCCTGTGTGGGGTCGTTGTCAAAGATCTTCATGGGCGGAGGGAGGGGTGTGTGTGACTCTTCATCTGGCTCATCTTCACCCCAACCTTTCTTGCTCTTCTAGAACAAAAGAGCAGCGTTAGCTATTGTTTCACAGAGCTAAGATACCAAGGGTTCAGACTTGAGATACAAAAACATAAGACACGAGGAGGGTTCCTCTGGACACACAGGCCTTTCTTTGCAGCTGCAGTTTCTTTCTCTGTAACGTAGATACCCCTGCTTATCTCAAAGGACAGTGAGAACCAAATGGGGGTAAATACCGCCCCCCCCCAAAAAAAAAAACCCTCAAAACGCTTCACAATCTATCTCACTGATTAGTCAGAAAGAGAGAACGCTGAAAGAAAAGCCAAGAGAGCTTAACTTTTTAAAAATTTAGGAAGGGCTAGTAGAGCCGAATTGAAATGTCACAAGGCCCTATGCCACTTCCAGAGGAAGAAATGGCAGAGGGCATAAAATTACAACAAGAAGTATGGTTACACATCAGAAAGATCTTCTCAACCTTGGCAGTATGAGAGCTGGTACTTATCCTCCCTCACTGGGTGCCCCATCAAAGCTCCTGGCTGAGTGGCGACCAGGCTGGCCGCACCTCCGTCACAGCTCTCCCCTCTGCAGCAACCTGGAATTGTTTACTCCCTTTACACGTGGCACTGCTCCAAACACCTGGGCACAGCTCAGTCTTCTATTTTCATAGTGAAATGGTCTCCATTCTTTCACTATTAGTCTGAATAGGTCTGGACAGTTTTGGTGTAGTCCTCAGTAGAGGCAGGTGACCAACTGCCACCCTCAAGCCAGGCCCCTAACTCTAAATATGGCAAAGCGGTTTCTGGCTGCTGGATATGCCCGGTATTGGTTATTCTCTGATGAATGGGTCACAGATTGAACTCGTCACTGAGGCTCAAGATGACAAGCTCTTGGAGACTGGCTAGATTACAGAACCATGCAGGAGGCATGTCAGTGGTGCCTTCCAGATGGAGGGCTCCGGGGCCCCCTAAGTACCTCGTCAGCGCTGTCTCCCTGAGGGGTGGTCTCATCCCCAGGCTTGGGAGAGCCCAGGTCGAAGCTTTTCCGACCATCGCGTACTTTCTTCTGTTTTTTAATGTTTCCATCTGCTTTCCCGCTGTTGAGTCGACGCACAGGACTGGTGAGCCACTTCTTTAGGGTGTTGGTGGAGCGCTTGGGACCAGGGGAACTGTGGATGGAGTTCAGGGAAGGCTGAGCCTGCAAGTTGGCCACGGATTCAGATTTGCCTCCATTTTCGCTGGAGGAATGAGAGTATGCATCTGAGGAGGAAGAACAGACAGACAGAGCCAAATCAGAGGCAGTTAAGGCAGGATGCTGATCTGGGAGTAAGACAGCTCCATCCTCAGGAAGCTAGGGCACAAGACAGAAGGTCAAGGCCAGCCATGGACTCCAGGCGAGGACCGGCAATAATGGCTGACATTTGATTTTTAACATGTGAAGCACCATCCAGGTGTTGTGCAGATAAAAACTCCTGCCTCCATGGAGCTTATATTCTGGTTAGAACAATGGACCAAGACAACAATAAAATAAGTAAAATGTAAAGCATGAGAAGAGCTATGTTGAAAAATAAAACAGTTGGTCAGGGAAAGTCTTGGGACTTGACTTTAGAGTGCAGACCTAAGGGTAGTGAAGGTGAACATGTGGCCATCTGGCAGAGGGCTTTCCAGGCAGGCAGGCAGAAGAGCCAGTACAGAGGTCCCGAGGCAGGACCTAGGGTGTGCTGGCGGTGGCTTCAGCAGAGTGAATGAGGGGGACAGCATAAGAAGGACTTAAGAGAAGCAGCAGGTACTGAGCCAAAGGGGCTGGGTGGCCAGCATTATGCATTTGGCTTTTACCTGGAGAGAAAACCATCAGAATACTAGCCAGAGTGATGTGGTCTGCCTTACATTTTAAAAGGTCAGTCTAGTGTCTATAGATTGAGGGCAGTGGAAACAGGGAGAGGGGCTGAGGCTGCCGTACTATTCCAGCTGGAGGACGTTGGTGGCTGCTAGGAGGGCTGAACCAGTGCTTCTTAGAAGGGATTAGATTCTGGATATATTTTGACATAGCAGAGAGAGTTTTCTGACAAACTGCATGATAAATGAAAAAAGAGGAGTCAGGTTAACTTTGGGTTTTACCCTGAACAACTATTAGGATAGGTTCCTGAAATGGGGAAGACTATGGAAGGAACAGGTTTTGGGGAGGGTAGATAGACAGGAGATCAGTTTCAGACATCTCTGAAAGCCCGTACCAGATGTGAGTGGAGAAGCTGAGCAGCAGCTTGATACAAGTCTGGAGATTAGGGGAGAAAGTGCTGGCGAGCTGGATGCTGGTGTAGAAATGGCGTTGGAAGCCATGAGGCTGGGTGATATCATCAAGGGTCATCCATAGGGAAAAAAAAGAAGCTGGAGGACCAGGCCAGAAGTAGGGAGATGGAAGGACAAGGAGGCAGTCATGGCAGAGGAGTGGGTGTTCCTGGAGACTGGACCCAGTGAGTGTTTTGTGGAGGAGGGAGAAATCTGCTGTGTCAAATGCTACTTGCCAGGTCAAGAGCACTGACCTGAGCATTACGTCTTCAACTTAACAACACGGAAGTCATTGGTGAGTTTGCAAAAAAACCCAGCTGTAATGGAGTGGAGGGGGCCAAGCCTGATTAGAGAGAGTGCCGGAGAATGGGAGAGGAAGGAGTCAGAGTGGGGAGTTGTTTTGTTTTAAAGGGATAGTGATTGGAGATGAAGAGACTTTGTTTTGTTTTGTCTTTTTTAAATGGGAGAAATCAGCATATTGTTTATAAGCTGTTATGCCATGGGCTGACTATTTTCAGTGTGATAATGTACTTGCAATGGTTTAAGCCTTTTACATGGCCTATCTGATTTCCCTCTCAGGCAACTCTATGAGGAAGTTCTATTATCCTCATTTTACAGAAGAGGAAACTTCAGACTTGGAGAAACCAGTCAATTTGCCTAGGAACATCAGCTTGTAGGAACAGGGAGAGCTGTGAATGCCTGTTAGTGTTTCCTGGGCCCTTAAAGCCAGTGCCTCACCCAGTTCTCCAACCTCCCTGTCGTGGGGGAAGGATGAGGGTGGAGGTAGAGCAGGTCCAGAAAAAGCCACACTATTGTGGTGGGACAGAGGGGCTAGAAAAGGTACTGGGCAGATGTGAGCATACAGGAAGAGCACCTCAGGCAAATCTCATTTAATCTCCCCCCAAATCCTTGACATCTGAAAACCCCTTAAACTCTGAGGTGATTAGCATTAGATTCCACCTATCTTGGCTTATAGAATAGCTTTGAGTTTTATTACAAAGGAAGCTCTTTAAGCCCACTTCCAATGTATTCCTATTATTTAGAGATGCTGTTCTTGGTTCTATTAGTGTGAGAAAGCTGGATTCCCAAGGCTTTCAGAAGCTGCAGAGCAGCATGAGAGCATCAGTTTGCAAATCCAGATGCTAAGCAAGAATTACTAACCAATAACAATGTTATGGAGCACTGATCAGGTTGTGTGTTCTAAAAATATAATGACATAGATTTTATTTTCAGAGACATCCTGTCTAGCTTCACACATTCATCCACACATGATAATACAGAGAGGCAATTGGCGGGGGGAGAATGAAAAAGCAAGACAGAGAAGGCAAAATAAAGATAAATTCACTTGGCAGTATGTGAGCAGTATGTGATTAATCGCGAGGGTCTGCCTGGACAGAGTTCAGAGGCAGGTCAGATCAGTAAGGGTGGGATTAGTCTGAAAAGGCTTCCTGGAAGAGATGCAGCCATACAGAAGGTGGGTGGCAGGGGTTGGGCGTATTCCCAAAGGGAATAAAGTAGCCAAAACAAAAGCACAGAGCTAGGAAAACTGAAAAGCAAGTCAACCAGCCTATGGTAGATAAAATAAGATGTAATGGATGCAATTACATGAAAAAAAAAATGAATGGAGAAGAAGAATCTGGATGGAAAGACTTGTGAGGATTCAATAATAAAATGGAGGAGTCTGAACCCTATTGTGAGACTCTACTATGAGACAACATGACAAAAAGGCGTTTTTTCATTTTTAAAATGAATCTGGACTATATATATATATATAAATATATATAAAAACATGGCCCCAGAAAGAAGGGTTTAGAGTCCAGAAGTTCACATGAGGACTGAGCACATGGAATACAAAGGAAGGAATGTGGGACATGCCAAAGCAAATGATTTCATTAATGTTAGGATGACAAATTAAAGGTGAGTTGTCTCCATGTGGGCTTCACCAATGTAGTCTCCAGAGAATGCCTGTCCAGAGCCTGGTCTCAGGACAATGCCTGACAAGCTCTACCTCACCCCATGGGTGCCTGACAGTGCCAGTTTGCATACTGGTGTTTAAACTGAACACATGACTAAATGTTCAAACAAATGATTACAGTGGCCTTTCAAACCTACTCTAAGATTGAGTCATCTTTTCCTATAATGACTTTGCCCTAGCCCCACACTAGAGCTCTAATCTGGCCTTGAAGGCCCTCTGGCTTAGACAAAGCCAAAAGAGAAGAAATGAAATCCTGACATAAGATGAACAAATGCTTTTGTCAATGGAGATCAGTCTCCAGCTTATTCCATGAGTTGACATTATGGTCTCCAAGTTCAGGCTTCCGGTCCTCCACTCTGCTGGAACTTTCTTAGGTCTTACCAGAGCTTTGTGCGTACTTTGGAAAACAATAGCTGAGCATTTGCATTTAGCAGCACAACAACTGAGCTCCTAAAATTCCCTGGCATGAAGGATAACTTACAGGGTTGCTCTACTCAGGGAACATTTGGTGATCCACTGACTTGTTTGGCAACCATTTAAGGACAAAGTTGTAATCTTATCTCAGAAAATTCCTTGCAGGCTGTAGTCTTGGGTGTGTTGACATTATTTTTGAAGTGTTTGGTATGGGTCAACTCCTGTCCTCAGGGTCTGGGTGATAAACATCTCCAAGAGCACTGGTAGTAGGAGCAGGGCCTCTGCTATCTTTTGCTGATAAGCAGCAGACACATATCATTCACCAGGCCCCTGGGATACACCAGAAAGTATAGGGACAACAGAACTAGAGGTCCAGCCACGTTAACTGTGCCTTGTGTAACCAGGCAAGACAGGAGACAGTCCAAGATTCCTCTTCCATGGCACACAGCCTGTCTTTGAGATTTGCAAATGCAAATTTGGAATAACTATTCCTCTTCCTCTGCTGTCATCTGGTTCTGCTTTTGTACTTCCTGTATAAACTAATGGCAAAAGTACAACAGAAGAAAATTAAAAATCAAGAGTATTCCCAATATTCTTATTTCAAGTTTATTCTAGGTAAACAACCGGAGCCCACCCAACCATGTCTAAGAAAGGGAATCTAAGAGTTGGAAGCAATTTATGAATCATCGTCTTGTTGGTGTCCTGTCTTGAGACAGGACTATTTCCAAGTCACTTTAAATGCATAGTTATGAAAGAACTTGACATCATTTAGACCAGAAATATCTACCTAGTTAATTGTTTCTTCAGAGAAAGATTGGCATATTGTGATTGTGTCATTTTTTGGAAGATGACTGCCATTAGCTGTTTTGAGAATGTTTTAGTGTTCGTCCCAATAGAAAAGTTTGGTGACCAATTTGCAACAACTATAATAACACTGTTCTCTCATTGAATCATCCCCAATCAAGGTAGGTACTAATTATTATGATTCCCATCTTAGGAAACTGGAAAGGAGAGTGTTTCAGGAACTGAGGCCCACTGTAGCATGGAGCAGGGGCAAAATTGAAACTCAAGACTGATTCCACTGCATATCCATTTAATCTTATTTCTATATCTATGTTCATTCTTTATATTCCTTTAACCTCTACAATTATTATAAAAAGGAGCACCCAATTGCTAGTCTATTCAGTGTCTCAAATATGAATTTATATGTAAATTATAAAATTTCAATGTTGAAAAGAGCCTGAATTTATCTAATTGTACAGATGAGAAAATGAAGGTTAACATATGGGAAAGTCACTATTACAAATTAGTAACAAAACTAGGACCCCAAATCCAGGCATCTGATCCAGAGTTCTGGATCAATGTCCTGTCTTTAGCCAAAGGCTTAGAAACTGAATTTAAGACTGATAACTGGTTTTAAGTGTGACAAATATATCCCTAGATATTGCAAGTAATAAAGATCCTTTGATGTTCTGGTAGTCACGACTTGTTTTCTATATTTAAAAAATAAAACCATTTGTTTTTATCTTTAAAAAAAACACATGCCCTGTAGCATTGCTAATAGAAAAAGTTCCCTTTTTATTTAGTGTGTGTGTGTGTTTGTGTATGTGTGTGTGTGTGTGTGTGTGTGTGTGTGTGAGAGAGAGAGAGAGAGAGAGAGAGAAAATATATGTGGTATTGGGGCTCAAACCCAGGGTCTATGCATGCTATACAAGTGTTCTACAACTGAGCTATACCCCAGTCCCTAAAATCATTTGCTAAGACTAAGTTTACTAAAAAATATTTTTTAAATACAGAAAAAAAATTGACAACAATGTACTTATCACCTAGATAGGATGAATGTAAACATTTCTGCCATATTTGCTTCAGCTTTTTAAAAAGCAAAAGATGACAAAGTTGAAGGCTTTACTTATTTATTGTGCCCATCTATAATCCCACTCTCCAGTGGCCCTTCAAGTCTCTTCTGAAGTTGACATGCATCTTTCATATCCATGTTTTTAGACTTTTTCTTTACATGCAAATATAGTATTGTTTGTGTTTTGTGTAATTATCATAATGTAGATATCATTTTACAACTCTCAAATCACCCTCCCTCACCATTTTGAAGTTCAAGTGGGGCAGGTTATTCTCTGGGATGACACATCTTCTGCACTGTGGGGTATCCCTCAAATTCCTTGGGAGCTTCTGATGGACATAGGATAAGGCAGCTGAACAACTGTTAGAGAGGAGAGTCTCAGATATCACCCCAAAGTTAGAATAACCTGTCAATATGATTAGCCTGCACCTTAGGGCTGGGGTGTCCTCATTTCAGGTCTAATCACAATAGCATATGTCTAAGCAGCACAGGAGGTAAGTAAATGCTGTCCACTTTACCTGAACACGCAAACTGGACAGAAGCCCAAGAGAACTTGCTCACTGAACACATCCTACCAGGCCCACTGTTTATGGCAAAATTGCCCTTTTATTGGGTAGCCCTTCATTGGTAACTAAAAGAGAAAACACCTGCATAACTGAACACACTAGATATCTGTTATACCTAATACAGCTCATTTAGAAATTGAATTTCCTGTTTAAAAGTTTCAACTCATACTGACTCCATTTTCATGTCATACCTGAAAAAAATTCTGCTTTCATTGGTCTAGTGTACAGTTTGCAAAACTATTCTGAAAGTAGAATACACTGTGCCTATTCACTGGAGTGTAAACATAGAATCTGGCAAATGTCATATGGCTGCATTCACAGTCAATTGTCTACCATTTTTTCTAATCATAAAATACCAATGTAGCCTCATTTCAATTCCCTTCAAAGTGAGCTGAAGCTAAAGAAAGATTATACCTCCTTGACAGAAAGAGAAGACAGTTCTATCAGCTTTGTGGTTTTTTTTTTTTTTTTTTTTTTTTAATCTCCAAAGACCAGGACTAGGACTCTGGAAAGGGCTAGGTTGAGACCCAGAGAATATCTGAGTAGAACAAACAAATTCAGTTCCTCTCATTAGACTTTCTCACTTCTGACAGATGTGTGGGGTTGTTCCCCACAAACCAAGCAAGTAATCCGTTCTCCAGCAGAAACCAGCTGGGGGTTCCCTAATTCAACTCTGGTGCTATCTGCCTGCAGATGGAGTCAGAGATGACAGGTTGAGGACTCAGTCTTCAGTAATGTCCTCCTCCTTCAGGCCCTAATCACAAGATCCAAGTTATTTTACCTGTGCTTCTGACAGATTGGCTATAAATTGGATCTGATTCATTTGCTTGGGTTTGATTAATTATCTAGAGTGGCTTACAAAACTCAGGGAAACACTATTATTAGTTTATTAAAGGTTTTTACAAAGAATACAGATGAAGAAGTGCACAGGGCAGTTGGGAAGGAGTGTGGAATTTCTATGCCTCTTCTTGGTGCATTGATCTCCAGGAACCTGTTACCAATGGACTATCAGGAAGTTCTCTGAACCTGGTCATCTTTGGGGATTTTTATGGAAGCTTCATTACAAAGGCACAATTGATTAAATCATTGGACAATTTAACCTTTAATCTCCCTCTCTTTTCCCCAAAGGTGGAGGTGAGACTGAAAGTCCCAACTCTCTAATCCTGCCTGGATCTTTAAGTGACTAACCTCCATTCTGAAGCTATTGAGGGACTCCCAGGCATAAAGTCAATTCATTAGCATACAAAAAGTCACCTATCACTTCAGAGATTCCAAGGATTATAGGAGTTCTCTGCCAGGAAACAAGATAAAGGCCAAATGTGTATGCCAATATTGCAGTTTGCATTTGTGCAGATAGCAGCCAAGGCTTCAATAGATTGGGGGCATCCGGAGATGCATAACTCATTAAGCTGGTTTACCATTTTCTTTTTTTGTGCAGGGCTGAAGATGGAACCCAGGGCCTTGAATGTGCTAGGCGAGTACACTATCACTGAGCTATGTCCTCAGCAATTTTTATTTTTATTCTGAGATAGGGTCTCACTATAATGCCCAGGCTGACCTTGAATTTATAGTACACGTACCTCAGCCCCGAGTAGCTGGGATTATGGGTGGGCGCCACGCCTGGCTTGACATACCATTTTCTATACTGGCTTGAATGGCATAACTCAAAACTGGAAAATTCCTTCTCAATCCATTCTTCTGGAGTTCAATGATTACATTCAATTATACCTTGTGTCTTTCAAATAATGTGTCATATAATTATTAAAAAGACATGGTATAGTTGTTCTGTATTGACAATACCTATTTTTTTAAGAAGATTTTTTTTAGTTGTAGATGGACACAATATCTTTATTTTTATTTATTTATTTTATGTGGTGCTGGGGATCAAACCCAGGGTCTCATGCATGTGAGGCAAGCGTTCTACCACTGAGCTACAACCCCAGCCCAATAATACCTATTTTATCTAAATGGTTAATAAGACTATGAATGTCCCTCTGATTTTCATCATAATATTGTATTGGAAACTTTGGCTTCAATGTCTGAAATCAGAAGAAATAACAAAGATTCCTAATATCCACTAGATGTTCACAGAAGGATCCTTTAATCTCCTGCTCTTTTGTGTTGCTTTGACTCCAACAATTTAGAAATAAGCTCAAAACAGGAGTAAACTCATCCTTATTGCTATCCATAGATTGAGCTGTATAAGGACAGTGCACATCAGTACATCTGCTGCAGAGATTCCATATTAAAAATTCATTTTTCCTTTGACTTTCTAGAAATAAGTTGTCCAGTATTTTTCATACTGGAAATTGTACATCTAGAGAAGGACATAGGAAGGGAGGGCCAAGAATAAAAATTCTCTGGATAACAAATACATAAATCCTTGTTTGTTTGTAAGCACGGCCAGTACAAAACCCACAATAAGAATTAATATGTCCTGCATGGCAGGATAATGAGCCCGGCAGGTCATCTAGGGTTCTGCTTGTGAAAGCCAAGCTCCTGTTTGTATATTCAGCCAAGGTCCGAAGGCTATGTACCACCAGTTCCTGGCATGGCTGGCTTCCCAGCAAACCAGCTGGCTGGCCATCTTGGTGCAGGGGCAATTGGTGCTGGAGAATGAAGAAAGCTGCTATGGTGACAGCAAGAGGAAATGAGGGACAAACGTGGTTTTCTGAACACTAGGAAACTTGCTGCTCTTGCAATGTATTCTTACAGTTTTAGACTAAACTTGGCAAACACATCATGGCTCAGGATATTCCTTCTCCCATTTCTTAGTCATACTCAATCTCCAATGCACAGTACAAGGCCCCGCCTCCTGCTTATTATGCCAAAGCTCTTATATTTAGCTCAGGAATCTCTTTACCAACCACCACTTTACTAAGGCTTTCTGTGTTTTTACAAATTTTGTACGTCCAAATCTCTATGTTCTTAGAACACTGGTGTCTCAATTTTCCTAAAAATAAGACTACTCCAAGCCTTAAAGGCAGCTGGTATTGGACTATATCTTAGTTTATTTCTACTTATTGGTACCACCCCACTTTTCTTTTCTTCCAGTACTGGGAATTTAACCCAGGGGTGCTTTACCCCTGAGCTATATCCCTAGATCTTTTTATTTTTTTATTTTGTGACAGCGTCTCGCTAAGTTGCCAGGCTAGCCTTGGACTTGCTTTCCTCCTGCCTCAGCAGGAGGGGATTACATGCGTACACTGGGCCTAGTTTATTGGCCCCTTGCTTTTCCCTATATACTAATGCTCCTGTCCTGGCAAAATGACCATAGATCCGAGCCCCAGGAATGATTCCAAATCTGGTGGCATCGGCACAGGGCAAGAACGTTTGGAACCCTTTGGAACATTAATCCTTACTAGAAAGGTTTTTGTGGATTCACAAAACAACCCCCACAGAGGGGAAGAGTCAGCACCTCTGGCTTCCATTTAGATTAAGTCTCATGAATTCTGAAATCTAATTCAGTCCAGATCTCCCTCAGCTACCTACTGCTGGTCCTTCAGTGCTGTCCACTGTCCACTCCTGGTCCCAGGCTTCAGCTCCCAGCAGGATGTCACTGGAAGCAGAGGGTAAAATGATAAAGTTCCCAACTGTTTGTCCTCTGGGTCTAGTTGGTCCCAGTTTCCCCTGTGTAATCATCTCCCTGAGCCTGAGGCAGGCACAGGAGCACCCTCAAGGGTACTACCCTGCCCATCCCAAGTGAGCACACCTGAAAAACACAGGCGCTGTGATATGCCACCCCACCAATTCACTGGAATCACGGCCCCATCTAGGTGCCTTTAGAAGTGAAGGGCTAGTAAGTTCTCTGTGTTGGACCAGTGGTAGTTCAGAAGTTTGACCTATCAGCTCAGGCAAGAGTCAGTGGAAACAGCTCTGACTCTTGCCCTCTCAAGGGTGAATATTCTAAATATCACTTCGCTCTTCACACCCTCTCATTCTCCTTGACTTGGCCACTGCCTCTGGGGAGGGGACACACATTTCTTTCAATCTGTGGAGTAGAAAACTTTTCCAAAAGACTTCTGAACTGTTCAAAACACAAGCCCCAAAAGAATGCAGTGAAACTTCACAAATTAAGACCGCATAAAGAGCGCACCCATTAGTATAAAACCCAAATACAGAGTTTTTATAGTAAAAAGATGGTTTCTTTATGAGATATCACCTCACTTTTGATAGAAGGGCTATTATCAAAAAGTCAACAGATAACACATGTTAGTGTGAGGGTGTGCAGAAAAGGGAGCCTTCATACACTGTAGTGGGGGTGTAGACAGGCAGCCATTATGGATAACAGTATGGAGGTTCCAAAAGAAAAAGGGAACTGCCAGGGCTAGGGAATAGCTCAGTGGTAGAGCTTAGTATGTGTGAGGCACTGAGTTCAATCCTCAGCACACACAGGAAGGAAGGAAGGAAGGAAGGGAGGGAGGGAAGGAGGAAGGGAGGGAGGGAGGGAGGGAGGGAGGGAGGAAGGAAGGAAGGAGGGAAGGAGGGAAGGAAGGAAAGAGGGAAGGAAAGAAGGAAATAAAGAGAGGGTAGAACTACCAAATAACTCAGCAAGTGGTCCTCTTGGTTCAGTGGGGAGCCGATTAGTCTCACATGATTCAGAAATCTTTCTTTTGGGAATATTCCCAAAGGAAATGAAATTACAACCTTATAAAGATATCTGTATCCTTGTTTCTTGCAACATTATTCACCATAATCAAGATACAAAAACAATCTAAGTGTTTGTTGACAAGTGGATAAAGAAACTGGTATTTGTATGTATTACGTATATACGTATAAATATTATTGAAATATATAATGGAATATTATTTAGCCTTAAAAAGACCCCAACATTTGCCAAGACATAAAGGAAATCAGAAGACATTATGCTAAGTGAAATGAGCCAGGCACAGAAAGAAAACTACTGTATGATCTCATTTAAATGTGGAATCTAAAAAAAAAAATGGGAGGAACATATATATAGAGAGAATAAAACAGTGGTTACCAGGGGTAGGGTTTTAGAGAGGTTAAGAAATGGGAGATGTAGGTCAGAGGATTTGAAAGTACTATATGCAAGATGAACAAATGTAGGAATCTAAAGTAAAATATTAGGATCATAATTAACAACATAGTTAACATAATTATGTTGTATTTGGAATTTCTACTACATGAGTAGATTTAACCTACTATTGTCCCTAAAATAAGGGATAATGATCTGAGATAAAGATTATGTTAATTTGCTTCACTGCAGTAACCTTTCCACCATTTGTATGTCATGTCATGTACCTTAAATGCATACAATAAAGTTTATTCAAAAGCAAACAATGGTTACTACTTTCAAGGTACAAGGTAACAAGAAGTAGGGGATGGGCAAGGCCTGGGGCTGCTTGAAATATTCATTCACCTGTAAAGACATCATGAACATAAAGAAGTCATCTAACTACAGCAGATGGCTGCCACCAAGTTCCAAGGCCAAGGTGAGCATCTTCTGGCTTTCGCTCTCCACACACAACCTCCCAAGGTTGCCTGGTAAGTAAGCCAAATTTTCCTGCTCAAATAGGTTCACTCCAGAGTCCAGGATGTATGCTAGGCCTTGAAACAAGCCCTGAAGTGGGTCCCTCAAGGACCATACCCTCCTGACTCTCATGGTGACATGCCCTCCTTTCTTCTCAGATAGTGCACACATACAAGTTCATCACAAACAGCACAAATGACTCTACACAAGCAAAAACTCTCCCACAGGATGACCAAAGCTCATTTCAGCTTCTCCTCCTACCAGCAGGTTCTTCATTCACAGAAATTTCTGCACTGATATGTTCTTCCCAATCCATCTGTCGCTGCTCTAGTTCGGATCTCTCAGTCCACTTGCTTTCACTATGTAACAGCCTCTAAGACTGGTCTCTTTGTGTCTAGTCTTCTCTAACCCATTTGACGCATCTCCGCTACCCAAGTGACTGCACACTTTGAGTCACTGTTCAAAACCTACTAGGCAGCCTCTCCTTTAAGCTCCCCTGAGCTCACCCTTCTTTCCAGCCCTAGGAGCTTCCATTCTTTGGCAACCCAGGATTTTTGAACTGTGGTCTCTGGACCAACAATTTTAGTAATACCTGGGAACTTGGTCAAAATGCAAATTCCAGACTGACTGGATCAGAAGCTTGGGGGTGGCCCAGCACTCTGTGTTTTGTCAAGCCCACCAAGTGACTTTGATGCACACTAAAGTTTGAAAACCACTCTTCTATCCGAACCCACCAATTGAGTACAACTGTTCAGTTCACTGTACCCACCGCACTGAGGCCCTCATTGCTCATGAAACCCTCTAGCTCTCGGCTTGTCTGAAGTCTACCTAGGACTTCTTAAATCACTAAGCCCAGCATGTTCTACTCTTCCTCTGATGGCACCTTTTGGCCCATTCACTGGGCACTGACAAATGCTTGTTTATGTATTTTTCCTTGCTAAGGAAAGTCCTGGAGGACAGAGGTAACCTCCATCTTTTTCTAGCACAAATTTTTGAGTCATTAAATGATGAATAGCTAAAGACAAAAAAAAAAAGAAAAAAAGATAAATCATTGGAGTCTTGGTATTTTTTGGCCCAAAGACCTCTAAGAAAAGTCAGTGTTGGTGAGTACTCATCTTTTAAACTTAGCAATGTGACTATTAATACAGGAATGTGTTTCCTGTGCTCCTTAAGATGTTCTAGATGCTGTCCTTTAAATTAAAAATGAGGTCCACAAAGTCAACTGCTTCTTTACTGCAAGAGTTCTCAGAATCTTTAATATGCTGATGCAGATGCTGATGCCAGAAGAACATACAGTTTGGAACAGTTTAATTGCTATTAATATGGCACAGAAATCAGTGTGGCTGGCATTGATCTTGGCTGTGATTCCATCCAAGTGAAAAAGGTGAATCAGACTTCTGGGGATAGTGTTCTGACAGCAGCATTGTTGGGCAAACTCAAAACCTGTCATGAAGGCCAAAGTAGGAGATAACTTCCAGTCCAGTCCAGTTATTTTAGGCTTATGTGCTATCACATCAAAGTCCACCCAGAAGCCAGTGAAAAGCCTGCTCTGGATTCAACTGAAAATGCATCCTTCAGTAGTAACCTTAACCAAAGGTAACTTGCAAGGCTTCACCATGGAGGATGAGGGAGAGTTAAGTAGGGTGATTCTGGAAAGCTCAAGTCTGTAATTAAGTGCTGCTTAACTGAAAATGTTGCAATGGAAATTCTCCTAGGGAACCTGAGAAACGAAGAAAGAAGAGGAAACTGCCCATCTGGAGGAAGAAATAGCTGACTGAAGGTCAATCGCTGCCTATTTTCAGTGTCCTTTTTTGGTAAACTACGTTTTTTGTGGGGAATGGGAAAAATGTGAAGGTTCAGGGTCTCTTGGACTTAACCTGAGACTCTGCAGTCGTAACCTGGCCCTGCTTCTCCCAAGTACCTGTGCCAAGTGGGTCTTCCTCTAGGCCCTCCCTCTCTGGCTTGGAAAAGAGTAATGAGCAAGATTGAATTTAGTCTCAGCCTGCAGCCTAGGGCAATATCTCCACGTTTCTCAGCTCGGTGCTCTTCATGCAAAAGTGCCCTGTGCTGCTCTCTGTTCTAGTTTCCAGGAGCAGATTCAGATTCAGCACTAAGTGGATGTGTGGCTAGGAAACCCTCTGCCCAACCCACCTGATCCCCCTGGCATCAGTTGTTAAAAATTGTTTAATATAATTTCAGATTTAGACAAAAGTTGCAAGAGCAATACAAAGAATCCCTATATAGATTCCCGAAATGTTTACATTTCGCTACCTGCTTTTTCTCCTCTCTCACTGAATTTAGAATAGGTTACAGAAAAGATTTACTTTTATCCCTTAATACTTTAGTGTATTTTGTCTCCTTCCTCCCTCCTTTTTTTCTTTTTCTTTCCTTCCTTCTTCCCTTTCTTTCTTTTTTATTTTTTTGGTAATGGGGGTTGAACCCAGGGGGACTTTACCACTGAGCTATATTTATCCCCAGGTCTTTTTTCTTTTTAAAGAGAGAAGAGAGAGAGAAGAGAGAGAGAGAGAGAGAGAGAGAGAGAGAGAGAGAGAGAGAGAGAGAGAGAGAATTTTTAATATTTATTTTTTAGTTTTTGGCGGACACAACATCTTTGTTTGTATGTGGTGCTGAGGATCAAACCCGGGTCGTACGCACACCAGGCGAGCGCGCTACCGCTTGAGCCACATCCCCAGCCCTCCCCAGGTCTTTTTATTTTTCATTTTGAGACAGGGTCTCCCTAAATTGCTTATTCTTGCTAAATTGCTGAGGCTGGCCTTGAACCTGCAATCCTCCTGCCTCAGCCTCTCAAGTCCTTTGAATTATTAGGCACGTGCCACCATGCCTGGCTCAGTGTGTTTTCTTAAAACAAAAACATTTTCTCATATAACTGCAGTACTGTGAGCAAAATCAGAAATTTAGATTAGGTACTCTATTTAAATGTTGCAAATTATCCAATAATGTTCTTTATAAGAAAAAATCAAGTTTTTCATGACTTGCACATCTTATGAGGATAGGATACCTTTTTGTATAATGTCCCTCAATTTGGGTTTACCTGACATTTCCTTATCATTAAATTTAGGGTGTGCATTCTGGGTCAAAACAGCCCCCGTAATGATGCTCACTCAGTTCAGGAGGCATACACGTGTGACTTGATTCTGCACCAGTGAACTTGACTTTAATCCTCTCATTAAGATGATATCTGTCACTGGCATGATGTCCTAACCCACCAACTCCCAAGACACACTTGTTTAGTCCCGGTGTGTCAAAATTCTTGTACGATTTTGCCTCGCCTAACCTTGGGCATACATGTGACAAAGCATGAATAATGTTTGAACACAATTCCTATGTAAAATACTCAATTCCATTCATGAAATAACTTCATGGTTACATGTGAGAAAATAATAATTTTCCATTCCCTTGAAAACCAACCAGGACAATGTATAATAAAAATGGTTACTATGCTGAAATCTAGAACTAGATTTTGTATATAATTTTATAAGTTGTGCTTTGACATGCAACCTATGGTTGACTTAAGCCTCCTAGGCATACAGAATGTACCACATTGAACTTTCCACATAAAACACATTCCTAAATGGGAATTCTGAAAGCTGTTCAGAATGATCAGAGGTACTTGGGAGAAGCAGGGCCAGGTTAAGACTGCAGAGTCTCATATTAGGTTAAGTCTAAAAGAGAATCTGAACCTTCACACTTTCCCTATCCCCCCCGCCCCCAAAAAAATGTAGTTTACCAAAAGATACTGAATATAGGCAGTCATTTTGATTGAAAATGGGCAAGCCATGAGCCTCTTCTATGGATCTTGAAATTGTCACTGAAAATGGTGTTGGAGCTTTTGGGGGAGGTCCAATATACTGGCTGGCTCTGTTAACTACTTACAGTGAGTTACTAATAAACACAGAAAGATTCCCATCCTTAGCATGGGAATCACTCCTGAGTAATTAGCATGAGAGCTTGATCTCTGGGAAGGCTGAAGGATGAGAATAGGATTCTAAGCTTCTGGTAGATAGTGAGGCATTTCCAGTCTCACAAGTCAAAACAGGGTTAAAGGTGGGATAAATGGCCAGAGGGTGATGAGAGTAGATCAGTGGGAACCTCAGAGGCTCAAGTGTTGGCTTTTAGTTTAGAATATATTGAAGTAGATTACCTAACTGTTCTAGCAAATAACAAAGCCTTGGGAATAGGAAAGCTGAGTAGAGGGTAGACTAGCAAGATGCCACAAGACAGGTCATTTCCCAATTATAACATGCGGCTCATTTGATTGGGAGAGAAACTGCCTTTAACTGCCCCTTGGGGCAGGCATGACAAGCCAACACCTGCCCTGGTGCCAAGAGCCAGGTCCCACGATTAACTAGCGGAATTTTAACTTCTCTTAAATCAGGAAAAACCTCTGAGGTACCCACTGGGTTGCTATAGAACCAGGCACTTACTTACCTAATGCAAATGGCAAAGCTCAGATGTCTACAGGGATCAATATGTAAGCTAAATATGAGAACCGGATATTAGACAGTTAGAAGAAGTATAGGTTGTGGCAAAACAGAGAGTGTTTAAGTGTGCTATTCGTGTTCACATTTTTTAAAAGGATCAAACACTCTCTACTGAATATCACACATCTAGACCAAAGGCTTGCTACTTCACTGTGCCTGCCCAGGGGTGGCAAGTCCATCTCTGCCTTACTATAGCTAGACTACAGCTAGAACCCCCAGCTTCATGGTCAGCATAACTAGATGGAGCATCACCCAGCACCACAGATCGCCCTGCAAAGGAAAGACATAATCAGCCTCTTTCCAAGGGAAGGTCTTCTTTCCAGAAGCCTCGCCTAGACCCTGCCCTATCCTGATGGTTCTTTAATTACCTAAGTGCTGGGTCCCATAGGCTCAATTTATGTAACTTTTATGCTTGAAGATATTATGCTATTATTAGCTATCCAACCAATGTCTATTGAGTGCCTTCTATGTTCCAGGTGCTGCCCATGTGTTCCTCCAGCAGAGGGGAGAGACCAAATCCTGACATTAGGATACTGGCAGTCTAGTTGGGGTGGGGGTCAGGGAAGAGACATATAATAAGCTAATAAGTGAATTAGAGAACTTTCCAGTGGCGTTCAACAGTATTTAGAGAATTAAACTGGCTAATGGGTTGCAGGGGGCCTGGATGACTTCTTCTGAATGAGCAGCTGGTGATAGTTTCTGTGAGAAACGGCATTTAAACTTAGACCTGAAGGATAGAAAGGAACCAGCCCTATGAAGACTGGGGTGAGGTTTTCTGCTGAGGGCACAGACTGCACAGAGATCCTGAGGCAGAAATGAGTGTAGGATGTTCAAGTCAACTGCAGCTGGAGCCGCACGGTGGTGGAGTGGCATGATATGAAGGTGGACAGGGATGCAGGGATCAGACCCAGAGCCTTGTAGGCCATAGAGAGGTGGCACTGCATGCCAATACGCTGGGAAGCCACCAGAATGGTTTAAAAGGAGACAGGGCTGGCCACAGGTGATGAGACAGGGTTTACCTGATAATCTTTAATTCTGACTGTTCCATGTTGTATGGCTGGACAAATTTCTCCTGAATTAGAATCACCTTCCCATCAAGAAGCACCCTTTCCTCAAGTGAAGAGTACTGGACTTGGGAAGAAATATCCCTCACTAGACATGGATGAACCAAAGCAATCAGGATACTCAAATGTGGTCTCTGGACAAAACTCTCTCTGCTCAGCTCACACACGTATGGCCATCCTATTCCTCCTTAGAAATTTCTTCCCCAGATCCCACATCCCCTTTCTTCTTCTGAGTAGCTATTGAAATGCTGCCTTTTCAGTCCAGCCTTTCCTGACTGCCCTATTTAAAACTGCAGCACCCTACTGTCCACACCGACCTCACTATTCCCTTTCCCTGTAGCATGGATCACTTCCTATTAACCATGACTTTTGATTTCCTAGTGTCCTCTATTCTTCACCTTGATATCTCAAGCCTTGCTGATCTATAGAGACAGACCCTCCCACAGATACCTAATTCCTAAAGATAGTTTGTGCCTTCCATATAAAAACCCACTAACCCAGACCCCATAACCCCAACTACCTCCTTTATGGGTCTCTTACTTTTCTGGCCATGATCCACCTGCCCTAATCCCTCCAGGGTCAGGTATGAGAAAACCAGAGATAGCTCCCATGACCACAGTGTACTCTGAAATTATTCAAACCAGTCAGTCCTAAACCTGCTTAGCCTGCCTCCTTCCTTCAAGGCTTTATTTAGTCCACTAGTTCCCGCTCTCTGCCTGCACCAACCTCGGTGCTTAGCATGGCATGCACCTTAGCAATTGTGATTGGTTGGCATTACCAATCCTCAAATTTTTCTATTAATATACTATATTTTACAATAACACTATAAAATTTCCTTCTTATTTCTCTCCTCCCCCCACACTAAAACAGAAGCTCCATGAAGGCAGAGACCTTTGTCTGCTTTTGTTCAATGCTATGCTCCCAGCACCCAGAGGAGTCTGACACAGAACTAAAACACTCAAACATATGTTGGGGGAAAAGATTTCAAAGAAAGTGTTCAGTAGCTATATTCTAAATATTTAATGACTAAAGAGAAAGCCAAGGTGTCTGTTTATGTGTTACATGGATGAATACAGAAGCCAAGTGGGACTGGAGATCCAGCTCCTGCCCCTTAACCTTGCTGAACCTCAATCTCCTCATCTAGAAAATGGGGAGAGTTTCTACCCACATCTGAAATAACAATACTTACTTAAGGCAATAGTGGAAGGTTGTTATGTGACAATAAACAGCGATGATATGTTGAAGGACAATAAACAGTATTGTGTTACAATACAGCAATGCCTGCTGGAGCAGTGCCCTGGGGGCCTCAGGCCTACAGGACAGCCAGCCCTTGTCCTCTGCATCAGCCCTGCTCTGAGCAGGCCAGAATGGGTCCTCCCTCCCTTCCCTCCAAGGACAGCAGCTCAGGGAGAAGGTGCTCCTCCCTGCAGCTCCCTGACCCTTACTCTGTGGTAACGTGCTGCTCCTCAGTCACAGATGCAGAAGCAGATCCTGGCTAGTGCAAACACACACACACTTGCAGGCATGTTTGACAGGTGTGAGTATGTGGGTTAAATGACACCCTCAGAAGTGCCATGAACTCAAGTGGGAGACCCCAGAACCATCAGGCTCGCACAGAAGAGGGGATTTATCTGATTCATAACACTTTCCACCTGTTTCTTATGTCAGAGTTAGAAAAGTACTTCATGATCTCAACAAAAATACTTTGGTGAATAGAAAGACTTCAAAAATAACACATAGTCATTATAAGAAAAAGTGAAAGAAATGAAGTGTTTGTATGTGTAAAAAGAATATTTGTGGAATTAATGAAGTAAAACTCAGCCCAGGTGACCCTTCTTTAGCCACTGACCTGCTAGATAAGTCTCAGGGACCCAGAGGGCCTTCCATGGCAGGTGGACCCCTAGCTCCAAACTAAAAGGACTGTGTGGTATAGTCTGAGGAGCACTGGGCCCCAGCCAGAACACAGGTGTGGTTCCCAGCCTCACTGCTGAATGCAGTATGATCTAAGCCCCAGTCTGATGGGTTCCAAAGTACTCATCTGTTCAAAAGAAGAACAGGTCAACATCCTCTCTACCAGCCCTTTCTGCTTTAAGCCTTGGAGATAAAGAAGATTCAAATATGAATTCTGGGCAGATTTTGAGACACTATTATTCTGAGTGGGGAGCACTATTTCAAATCCCAACCTTGATCCCCAAATCTCAGGCAGACCTGCTGCAGAGAAAGCAGCTTCCAGAAGCCAGAGTTGGAACCTGAGCAGGAGAGGGGCAAAAACACAGGGTCTGCTGGCCAACAGGAGAGAAGGCAAGAAGGGAGGAGGCAGGAGGCACGCTGGATGGTTTCTGTTGACTTCCAGCAGCGTGTCCTGGGTTCTTGGGCCTGGGCTCAGCTGCCCTCTAATTATAACCACCCCCACTAGATAGGCAGGGCAAGGGCTTAGTCCCCAGGTAGTTCTTCATGATCCTTAAAAACCCACCACCTATTCCAGAGACCTATAGTGTATAAATTTATAATAAATATTTAAAGGTTGCATGAAAGACTATACATTTGTAAAACTGTAGGAAAATGCTTAGATAACATTTAGTGAAAA
Source organism: Marmota monax (assembly GCF_021218885.2). Classification (NCBI taxonomy): domain Eukaryota; kingdom Metazoa; phylum Chordata; class Mammalia; order Rodentia; family Sciuridae; genus Marmota; species Marmota monax. The sequence goes on along the minus strand of NW_026693473.1, from coordinate 5,627,713 downwards.
AAGCAAGACACAATATCGAGTATAAAAACTGAACAAAAATGCACATGGTGGGGAGGGTGGAGCATATGCTTGAGACATTCGAGGCCCTGGATTCAATCACCAGCACCAAAAAAAAAAAAATCAGTTAATTAAATTAAACACATATAGAAAAAAGACTGGACTGGAAAATAAGTAAAGTCAAAGTCTCTAGGACCATAGGTAGTATCCTTTCCTTACTTTCCCCTATATTTTCTAAATTACCTGCTATAAGTAAATACTATTGCTTTAAAAATATCTCACACACAAATTCATGCTCATAAGATTTCATGTAATAGCTTGGAAGTAAGTCTATTTTCTTCCAACTTCTTTCCAGTTATTTCCCCACATTCCAATTCTACTCTCCTACTTAGAAGTAACCATATGATTTGGCCTATACCTCTCCGGCCATTTTCCATGCATTCAAGAGATACTCGGTTTGGTCTTGCACCAAGTATTTCATGCTATAAAGCTGAATGGTTCTGTATGGATTTATTCTCACTTAACGAGTGGGAGATCTTCCCAGGTCTGTGCATACTACTGCACAGAGAACTGATTCCACAATCATTCCCCTACTGAAAATGATGAGAACTGCCCATCTTCTTGCTTGCTATAACAGAAATTCAGTAGAACACCCTGAGGGAGAAATTCTTTAGGGTACAGTCCAAGAAGTGGTATTGATGGGTCCAAAGACACACATTTTCAATGTTTTCTCATGGTGCTAGGAACTAAACCCAGTGCCTAATACATGCTAGACAAGTCCTCCACCACTGAGCTACATCCCAGCTCTCACATTTTCAGTTTTGATAGATTCTATCAAATAGCCCTCCAGAAAGATTATTTCAGTTTATATCCTATCAGTAAATGAATGTCTATTTCTCTCTGCCTTGACAATACTTTTGCCAATCACTAAGAAGTGTGAAAAATAATCTTATTGTTTTTATTTGTAAAGAGTAATCAATATAGTTGTATAATATTAATATTCTAATGTTAAATGTAATAATAGTGATTTTTTGATTATTACCTTTTCAAAAGTTGATTCCCTTTTTTAAAAAAAAGTCTTGCTTCTTTATAACTTTTGGCCATTTTTCTGTTGGGTTATAGGCTTTTTTCTTATTGATTTATAAAAATGCTTTATGTATTCTGGATATTAATCTTTTACCTATCATGTAGGTTGCCAGTATTTTTACTAGTCTGTCATTTGTTTTAACTTCCTTTATTAGTGTCTACATTTGCCTGAAAGCCATCTGGAAGTTATTTTTATGTATAATATGATTTAGGGATACAATTTACCTTACTTGAATGTTAGGAAAAGATGATAAAGTCGAAACTTTAAAGAACTCTGTTTCATATGTTTTATATTTATATATGTCTTTTAAGCTTTCCCTTTCTGGTAGGGTGGGGGTGCTGGGGATTGAACTCAGTGTGCTCTACCATTGAGCTACACCCTCAAGCCTGTTTAATTTTGAGATAGGATCTCGCTAAGTTGCTGAGCCTGGCCTAGAACTTGCGATCCACCTGCCTCAGCCTCCTGAGTCACTGGGATCACAGACATGAACCACTGTGCCTGGCACTTTTCATATTTTATAAATGACATTTATGGGATTTTTAAGGAGACAAGACTATGAGAAAGGATGAAGAAGTCTGTGGCATATCTCACAGCCTGGGCATTTTCATAACATGGTAAAGGTGCTGCCCTGCACGGGCACTGAGCTTGTCAGACAGGTAAGGAGTGTATCTTTGGCTCTTTAGTTCCTATGCTCCTCTGCATCACCAACAAGGACCTCCTTCTAAGCCTGGAGACACTTTAGTCTAACTCTCACTTAAGGCCAAAATTTAAGGACCTAGGAATGCCTCAAACAAGGTCAATATGCTAACTACTCCAAAGCACAATTCCTCATGTGCGTAAACTCCTATCACGGTGATTTCAACTTTGTTTTTCTTTTCTTCATCTTCTTCTTGTCCTTCTTTTTTGCTGCACTGGAGACTAAACCCAGGGCCTCACACAAGGTAGGCAATGCTCTACCTACTAAACTACATCTCTAATCCCCAGCCTTTTAAAATTTTTTATTATTGAGACAGGCTTCCTAAGTTGCTGTGGTTAGCCTTGGACTTGCAATCCTCTTGCCTCAGCCTCCCAAGTAGCTGGGATTGTAGGTGTGTGCTACCCTGTCTGGCACTTGTGCTTTCTACAAGTGTTGGTTCAGTATATTTAGGTTTGACAACTATTTGCTGAATGAATGCATGAATATGTTATGTCAAACCTTTAGTCCATTCATGATGGGGATAATGTGAAGGAGCTGGAAGGATCTGAGACAATATAGGAGGGTAAAGTTGGTGGTTAACCAGAAGTTTTCTAGTAAAGCCCTGGGAAAGGTTCTAGAAGCTGTGGCAAGGACAACTGTGTGGTGTGAGTCTGGGGCAGAGGGAATCTCACACCTGGGTAAAGGAAGGGGTGGCAGTAGAGGCAGATCCCACTGCCACTTTGCCTTTAAGTGTTCTAACAAATCACACTGCCACGGATTAGGCACAGGGGCTTTAAAAGACCCCTGGTGCTCAGTCACCTTTACCAAATAGATGACACCTAAAAACCTAAGAAATTGAGTCAGAAACTGACATGGTACCAATGTGGCACTTTTAGTCACTGTGGCTCTGAGGGGTAGAGCCACAAGGAATCACCTGCAGGGTCTCACCCAATTCCTCCAGTACAGTGGCCATGGAAGTAGTAGAGAGCTGACTGATGGAGGGGTCTGTACTCGGGCAGGGAGAGGCTGTACTCACGTCCCACAGCCATCACCCCCCGAGCAACACCAGGGCAGGTGGAGAGGTGAGGAGCGCTGGGATGGCAGGGAAGTGTATGGGGTCTGTTATCAGTTTATGTTCCTTATGTTCTTGTCCTTTTTGGCTTTTATTGTAACTTGTTTTTCCTAATTATAAAAATAATCCTTGGGCTGCGGATAAAGAGCACTTGCCTAGCATAAATTCTCTGGGTATGATCCCCAGCACTGCCAAAAAAAAAAAAAGTCATCCTCATTGCTAGAATTTTGGAAAACCAAAAGAGTTTACATAATCCAATTTTAAAAGTCACTCAGAATCCTTCCATTTAGCATATTTGGTAAATTTTCTTTTCATTTCTTTTTTATCTTTTTTGGGGGGAAGCTAGGAAGAGGGAGAACTTACTGGGGATTGAACCCAGGGGTGTTTAACCACTGAGTCACATACTAGCCCTTTTTAAATATTTTGTTTAGAGACAGAGTCTTGTTGAATTTCTGAGGCTGGCTTTGAACTCAAGATCCTCCTACTTCAGCCTCCTGAGCTGCTGGGATTAGGTATGTGCCACTGTGCCTGGCTTACCCACTTTTAAATGTACAATTCAGTGCCACTAAGTACATTTACAATGTTGAATAACCATTAATGCTGTGAACACCTACCTTTATATGCTAACCTTTCCTGAGAACATACAACATGCCAGGCAGGCTAATCATTCTACTGCCATTTTTGTCTAACATTTAAGTACCCCATGTACATGGGTGTGAGGGTTATTCCCATTTTACTGAGACTGTGACATTAGAGGTTTAGTTCCCCATTATGGATCACAAGGCCAGTAAATGACAGAGCTGGTATTCAAACAGGTCTGGAGGTATCCAAAATCTACACTCTTATATAGTTTTGAGTCATATTTGGATCAAGAACCACAGGAGGATGAGCTTTTTAATGTACCTATTATCTCTCTCTTTCTCTACACACACACATACACACACACACACACAAATGATGTTTTAAAATATCTGGTTCAAATTTTGAGTTAGGAAAAGGTCTGAAATATTTCTAATCCAATATACTGAAAATTGCCCAGTACTCGTTCTCTTTATTTAATGGGATAATTTATTTTAAGGCTCATAAAAATATTTATAGGGCTTTCAGGAGTTCTTCTGAAACCTTCACCTCTGAAATCTATTTTCTACCATTAAAGCACCTCAATTTTTAAATCTAATGTCACAAGGTTATGCAGAAATGACTTTTATGGTTTGGGAAGAGAAATATAGTCCAACAGTGGTATCCAAAATGGCTCCTGCCGGGGCTCAAAGGATCAGGGAGCTCTACTCCCCACTCTGGAAACACAGTGCTCTAACCACAGAATGAACCTGAAACAAAGGAGGCAATTCTGGCCAATATGAGGGTTCTTACTCTGTGGTATTTCAGTCTTCCACCTATATGTCACCCCCAATTGTTTCAGAAAAGGGATCTCTTAGTGACAGAATCCAGGTTAAAGGCATAGAACGCACCTACAGTTTTATGTTCTTTACGGTAGTGAAGGCTCTGAGGAAAACCTTCTCAAGTAAGACCAGCAGGCTCCACCTGGTGCCTTTGTTCCTGGCTCGGATGCTGTGTTATTGCAGAGAAACTGCAGGGAAAATCACCTTCTTCATTTCCCTCCTTTTACCCCCAGGGAGTTCAAAGTCAAAAGGAGGCAATGTTTATTTTAAAGCAGAGGAAACCAACAGACCCACAGATGAGCATACTTTGAGTATCCATGCTGTGGGTGCATCCCAAAGAACAGACACAGCCTAAAGGCCACTCTCATCTGGGAGAACTTGACCCCGGCATGTTGGCCAAGGCCATGGGCAGAGCCAGGGCTGGAAGGAAGGATGGCTGCTGAAATGTCTCAGGGAGAGAGATGATACCTTCAGCTGCCTGAGGGGCTCCAGGAAGTAAAATTCACCACTCTCATTAGGGGAAGTCTGCCCACCCAAGGAAGGATTCAGGAGTGTGGACAGGAGGGAGTATGAGCTGGTTGCTGCTGCCAAGGCTACCTGGAGAAGGCAGGAAAAACTCACAGGGTTCTGGGGAGGCTGTGACGGCTTGAAGCCGCCTCCTCAAGAGAGTCAATACTATTTTAAGAGACAAACAAGTGTGACTGTGGTTAAAGATAATCACAGTCAGATGTTGGCAAAAGTAGACAAACATTTCAAGGCCTCTGCTATTTAGGGTAGGAAAGTGTGTGTGTGTGTGCCAGGCAATGCTTATGTTAAGAGCTTTGGCGGCACAGGGTTTATACGTACAAATAAAATTAATACCCCATAGAAGAAGCTACTTCTGGAACTGCTAACCTAGTCCATGGTGAAAAGGACACAAAATAGAAAAGTGTACCAGAGCAATAATGAAAAACACAAAAGAACTTGATCCAAGAATTAGAATGAAACAGGCAACAGGGGAAGGGAGGGAGAAGCAGCCAGCACTGAGCTTATCAACTGCAGGCTCTTTAACCTCTCTGGGCCTCAGTCTTCTCACCTGTGAAAAGTGTGGGCTGAATCTCCCAAGCTGAAGACCCACAGACACGATGGAGGCACATCAGAAATTGTTATGCATTCATCATTCCTGGGCACACTGCACATTCGCCCAAGGTTCTATGTCCTTCCTCATGCTGTTACATTTGCCTAACTTCTTAGTTGATGAAAATCCCTCCTGATCTTCAAGACCCAGCCTACCTCCCCTCTTCATACGACCTGAATACATCTTTCTCCCCAGTCTAGAAGAAGGGCTCCTGCTGTCCTCTGAGTACTGCAACAGAAGAGGCAGAGGGGTTTCAGTTGTCCTTAAACTGAAGTTTCTCATCAGTCTTAGGATGATATTTATCTTAGAGGTCATCTTCTGGCTGTCTCCCCAGCAGCCACGTGCTCCCTAAGATTACCCCAGGTTTTACAGCTTTGTGAGTTGAAACCCTGTCTCATCTCGACCCTGAGCCCAGGGAAAGTCCTACAGTAACCTGAATATTTCACTCCCTGGACCATGGGAATTAATACAGCACAGGGATACGACCCAAATCAGGGCAGAGAGCCAAAAGGAAAGTCAATCTGGGGTCTTCAGACTTTCTCCCTCCCACTGAAGGCCTGCACATGATTCTTATTATTGCAAAAAGTCTAATGTAAACTATAAGTCTAACCAATAGTACATTTACCAAAATGTCAATTTTCTTTTTGGGGGTGGGTGGGTGGTGGAGGTAAAAGTGATAAATGCAGATAGGGAATACGAGAAGCTGTGATCAGCTGCTGACAGAACAGAAATGTCTAAGCCATAAGTGGCAGGTCAGATACTTACCAGACATGGCAGATAATTGTAGTAATTAAAGGAACACATCCAAGATATTCAACTTTGAACACAAATACAGGGTAACGGCACCCACGAAACCCATAGATCATATGAAGGTCCTCACTAGTGACCTGCTGAAGAACTCTTTAAGAACCCAACATGTTGGCCTTGAGGAGTGAGGAGGCCTTTCATCTCTTTCTTAATAAAAACTATCACCCTGAATCAGCCCTAGGATCTACCAGATCAGCAACTTGTTTGGAACAGGGACATTCTAGAGGCTTAAAAACTGGGCAAAAGCCAGCAGTATGCGGCCTGGGTTTTAAGTCTGTTTTCCTCAAAAGCTTTGAGAAATAGTCACTAATTCACCCCATGATACTTAATGGCTCATCTAAAACTCTGGCCTATAAGACACAGGCATGTCTGACCATGGGAAGAACATTACTGCTCCCAAGCTAGAATTTATAGAGTGCATCATATATGCCAGGGAGCCGGGAACTATACGGAATGACACATACACATTTTCATTTTAATCCCTCAGGGTTGGATACCTGAATATTTCCAAGTGCACAGATGAAGAAACTGACATGAAGATTTTAAGTAACTGACACACATGCTTAGTGCACTCTAATGCCAGGGTGGGAAAACATCTGATCCTTCCTGATCCATGCTCTGTCTTAGAAATCTAAACTAAAGAGAGAACGTCTTGCAAACAGCTCTAATTTACATTTAAAAAATGACATAAAAGCATCATAGAGCCAACTGGCCCACATTCCCTTCTTTGTCAAGTCCATTTGTCATACTAACTTGGACATTTTCCAACCAGAACCCTGGCTGGCTCCAGAAGCTTTGGGGTTGGCCTCTCCTTTCAACTACCAGAAGGACATTTTGGATAGACACATACATTCAAGGCAGCCTCTTCAAACCTGCCTCTAGACTACTTCCAAAATGTCTATTAGATATCAAACAGGAAAAAGAGAGACAGAGAGTGATTATTACATCTGAGTAATAATCTGATGTCTCTCTAAAAATGCTACTGCATGAATTTCAAGGTATAGGGTGCTAAGAGGACTATACATAGAAATTGGAAGTGTGATTAAATCATAATGAGCTAAACTTTACCAATGCAATCTTTTTCTTTTTTTTTTTTAATGCAATCTTTTTCAATGCTTATTTTTCGTTTTTAGTACCTGACTTGGTGAAGCCATTCCGCAAACTGGACTTTGGACACTGCCCCTGTCCTGTCTCTGTGTATCCATTGATAAAGAAAAAGATACAAACCAGCAGCCCCACAGGGGCTGAAATCAACATAACACAGTGGGCAGATTGTATCTCATAAACCTGGGATCAGTGACTTTGGAATAAGACATAAAAGTGAGCACGTAATTGTGGCATAAGTCTTGGCAAGAAGCCATGGTCATTACAAATCCAGTAGAGTTATGTCATTGATACTTTACAGTAGGAGGAATCTGAGAGGGTGGAGAGCTTGGTGGCCATTTTCCAAGGGATCCAGACAAGCTAGGATAAACTCCCACAGTCATCCTCTGGGATGACTCCTCTTTTTTCCCCCAGGGAAGCCTTGCCCACCTTCTCTTTCAACATTCACACATACACACACCTTGAAAACTCCAGCCCTGAATCTGGTCTTGCAGCCCTGCTTGCATAGCTGGCAGAAGGGTCATAGTTAAATTTAGACCTGAGTACCTCACTGGGCATGAGCTAGGGCACAGGCTGTATGAGGAGATCTGGATTCCCTCTGGAAGAGCTGGGTGCTGACACTCTCAAGTGGGACACTATTTGATGGTTAGACTGAAAGTTCAATTGGGAAGAAGGTGGACTTTCTAAAGCAAAGCTCAAAGAAATAGAAACTTAAACACCAGAATGGTTAATACATACTTTACAAGGCTACAGAGATCTTCTGCTTTCAAAGTGTAACCCAAGTGAACCAACAAGATTCTCTTGGTTTTCATAACTCTTTGTAGAGGGAGAACTGGACAAGATTGTAGAGGAGACTGCTTCCCCCCATATCACAGAAGCAGGTCTAGAACATTGCCCAGAGACAGACACCCAGACTCAGATAATACCTGTCATGGGGTCATGATTAGTGTGTCACCTCATAAGGCCATAGCTGTGGACGGCAAGACCTCGAAACAGGGATAAGGACCAAGCAGGAAGGGCCACGTGGGTAATGGTGAATGGAACTCTGGTCCTATTCATTCAGATCACAGCATCAAGATATCTAAGAAGGGGCTCTGGTCACATGATAATTGTTCTACAGGGACTTGGGTTCTAACTTAGGAAGTAAGGGTCCTAGCAATGATGCTTTGTGGCCAGAGTACAGGAGCTTCAGACTTTTGTAGGCAAAGAAAGCTACATGAGTTTTTATTGTTTGTTTTGAGATGGGGCCTCATTATGTTGCTCAGGCTGGTCTCCAATTCCTGGCTAAAGTGATCCTTTTGCCTCAGCTTCCTGAGTAGGTGGTAATACAGACATACCACAGGGGCTCCTGAAGCAAGCCAGCAGCAAGCAAGGTGCTAAAAACTGTAAATTCCATAAAGCCACCTGGCTTTATGCATCTTTTACATGACTTCCCTCATTGCTTATGGTTTGGATCTAGAGTATCTGCTAGAAAGCTCATCATTGAAAGCATGATCCTCAATGCAGCAAGGTTCAGAAGTGGGGCTTTTAGGCAATGATAAGAGCTCTGTTCTCTTCAGTGAATTAATCCATTTGCAAGATTAACCCATTGATACCTGAATGGACTATAAATTGTAATTGTAGGCAGGTGGGGTGTGCTTAGAGGAGGTAGGTTACTGGAGGTGTGGCTTTGGTCTGTATCTGTTCCTCCCTCTCTCTTTCTCTGCCTTGTGCTGCCATGTGCTGAGCAATTTCCCTTCACCATGCCTTCTGCCATGATGTTCTGCCTTACCTTAGGCCCAGAGCAATGGAGTTGACTGACCATGGATTGAGACCTCTGAAAATATGAGCCAAAATAAACTTTTCTTCCTCTAAGTCTTGTCACATATTTTGGTGTCAGTGATGCAAAGCTGAATAATACACTCATGTTCTCCCACAATATTTAGCAAAACTTTTCAGAAAGATTCTTTAAACTTGGTCCAAAATGCAAACTATACCTACCTGGAGCCAGAAGAGCAGTAGCAATAAGACTCTTGATATTTATATCGCTTTCTCAGACAGAATCCTTGCTCAAACCAAATCTAATCTCTTCTCCCTCCCCACCAGATATTCTCAGAGTGTCCTCTTTTCCCTCCTTGAGAACACTGAGAAAGTGTGTATGAGAAAGAGGAGAAGAGGAGGGAGAGGGAGAGGGAGAGGGAGAGGGGGAGAGAGGGAGAGAGGGAGAGAGGGAGAGAGGGAGAGGGGGAGAGGGGGAGAGAGAGAGAGAGAGAGAGAGAGAGAGAGAGAGAGAGAGAGAATGTGTACTAGCTCAAACTATAGCTCTCTCTACACTGTAAGCTTATAAGGGTAGCACCTTGTTCCATTTTGATTTCTGATTCTAACCCAAGTCTTAGAGGAATCATCAATAATCAGGAGTCAGGAGACCTCAGCCAAGAGAACTCTGGCAGCCACAGACCTTGCTGGGCCTCTGGGACGGCTTCGTGGGACTCTGATTAGACTGGAAGGCTCTGGCTGTCCAGACCTGGCTACAGATCAGCCTTGACCTTCCATTTGTCCTGGAAGATCTTCCATCTGTCCAAGGAAGCCCCTTGGGAGGTATCAAGAAAGCCTTCTGGGCTTGGGTGGATTTCTAGGCTTGTGAGACATACCCTGATGTCATCAGGACCAGCTAGATCCAGCTCTCAGCTCTAGGTTCTGGGATTCAAGTTGTAATCTCAGATGCACTTGGGCCTCTAGAGTGGTAAAAGTCCCCAGAATCCCTCTGGACATCTGTAAACACCAAATGCAAGTGGTCACTGTGGAATAAATTTCTAAAAGATCAAATGTGGAAAGATGGTTAAAGCATAGTTCAAGGAACTGGAGAAAGATACTGGGTCCCTACTCACATAGATTCCTTCCAAACATCTGGGTCTTCCCATCAGCCTGATCCACTCCCTATGCTCCCAACCAAAAGGGCAAAATAACATCTCCCCTATGAAGACACAAGTAATTTACTACAGATATCACAATATCATTTCCCTTAATAACCATTAAAAGTAGAAATAAGAGGCTGAAGTTAGTTTTTATATATGCACTTAACTCAGTACCTGTAAAATACAATCATTTCAACATGTAAACAATATAAAACTTAAGATTTTTTTTTGGTACCAAGTCTTTGAAATCCTTTTCACTCCTTAATAGCCATGTGTGGCCAGTGGCTACTGGACTAGCCAGCAGAGATCTAGAAGGCAGCTCTTACCAGCTTCCTCTGTGGTTCCCTGAATGTCCCTATTGCTTTACTCACATGAAATCCTCAGCCCTTTAAAAACCCCTTCCTGTTCTTTAGTGTACAGGGCAAACTTGCGTGTCCCCTGGGAACTCCTCTTGGATGACCCCAGGTCATTATGCTTCCATTGGTAGTTTAGCCAGCAATCAGGTAGAAACCTATAGCATTGATCACTCTCTTTAGTAATTAATTTTTTGTTTGTTACTACTGTTTCATACTGTGGCACAGCTCACAATTTGGACCGTAAGATCTTTGGGTGCATGGAAGCTTCTTTAATTTTCTCCCTGCCATACCATACTCAAATATTTGGGTATGACACAAAAAGTGCTTAGCTTAATTTCTTTTATGATTAAGAAACTAAGGAAGCTGCATATGGTGGTGCTCATCTGTAATGCCAGCTACCAGGGAAGCTGAAGCAGGAGGATGGTAAGTTCAAGGCCAGTCTGGGAAACTATGCAAATTCTATTTTAAATTAAAAAATTAAAAGTGGTGGGGATGTAGCTCCTCAGTAGAGCACTTGCTCAGCATGTGAAAGGCTCTTTATTCAATCCTTAGATTGAAACTAAAAAATAGAATAAAGAAAAACCAAATCTAATGAAAGCATTTGAATGTAAGAGTGGCACAGTCCACAGAGACTTCTAGGTACTCATGAATAACAATAATCCAATACTTTCCCAGCACCATGTGCCAGGTCTCAGTGATTTACATATGTCAACTCATATTTACATATGTCAACTCATATGCAAAATCCCATGAATAGACTGCATGAGCATCTCTAATTTCCAGATGAGGAAACTGATGCACAGTTTTTGTAACTTACATGAGGTCATACAGATAAGTAGCAGAGCTAAAATTCACATTCATTCTGGCTTCTGAATCTAAGCTTTGAATAATCGTGATATATTGCCTCACAATCCAGAACCACAAAACAAATCTATAGATATTTTTATACTACACAGTTTTTTATATTCTCAGCCAGGGTATTTATTCATATAAAAAGAATTAAATTAATTCAGAAAATGTAAACAGAAGCAAACTGTTGTAGAGACATGACATTCCTATCCCAGAGGATGTTTCTCATAAATTCTCCTAAAACAAAAACAGTGCACCCTTTCTTTCAGAGGGTGTGAAACTGGGGGTGACTGGCAACAAATGAGTCTTCAAATTCTAAATGTTCTCTGATTCAGTACCCCCATTTCTAGGAATTTAACCTAAGGAAGAAATTGTGTATGTGCCAAGCCAACTATACAAGTGACTATTACAATATTATTTATAATAGCAAAAATTGGAAACCATCCAAGTAAAGAGATTGACTAAATAAGAACAAATTGTATTTACACATGATAATCTGTGCATCTAAAAGTATGCTGATAAATCAGCTCTTTGGATCAGAGAGCCTTGACTTGCATTGTTGGGTGACTGTCTTTTTTTTTTTTAAATTTCCTCCATGTATGTTAATGTTATTTGAGCTATTTCTTAACCAAACATTAGAAACTGATGGTCAATCATCTTAGAACATAGCTTATGGTTCAACAAGTATCACATCTTGTTTACTTTTTTCCTTCCATAATGGGCCCTTCTTTTTTATTTATCTCTTGAAGTGTCACACAACATAGAGACAATAGAAATATCTTCTTATTTTGTTACATTTGTTTTCACTATTTTCCAGCACTTCCAACTGTAGGGGGATTAAATGATACAAATTCTACCTATTCTCAAGGTGATTATGAAGGGTAGAGAGGTGCTGGAAATGAAAGCATTTTGCAATCTATGAAAGTTAAAAAGATGTCATTGTGATGATGATGATGAAGAAGATGATAATTATGATGATGCAGATGATGATTGTTCTAATTGGTTTTTCTTCTGTTTCATCTTACATACCCTTATGTGTAATTAAGGTTCTTTGTAAATCAGTATTGATACTGATCAGTTGTTATAGCCAAATAATAAATCAGTTGAATTCTGAGTAATATCTACATTTAAATACACTTCTTTCCAATTAGCAGTTTCAGAGGTCTCAGACCATGAGGCCCAATTCCATTGATCTGAGCCTGAGGTGAGGGAGAACATCATGGCAGAAGGATATGGTGCAGGAAAGCAGCTCAGGACATGATAGTCAGGAAGCAGAGCTGTTTGGTGAGTTTCATGGTATGAACACTACTATCAAGACCAATCTTAAACTACCAGTGGTTGAATAATTTGTTCTCAAAGTACTGAATATTTAACAATCCCTCTCCAAGATGAGCTGCTCCAGTGCACCACTGAATGCATCCATTAAAACAATGTGGAAGTTGTGCACTATGTTAAATGCAGAAACTTTGTAGCACTATTATATAATATTTCTGAAAACACACACACACACACACACACGGAAAAAAAAGACCAGCAAGATCTGTTCAAAATATTAATGTGTTATCTCAAGATGATGACATTTTATCTTCATTTCTCTGTATTTAAAAGTTTTTCCCATTGATGCATGATTTTTAGACAGAAAAAAATTAATCAAGGCTTTCTTTCCCAGTTATAATAATTTAATGACCTATTTCCCAAGGTATGTCTCAAAGAAAAGAAAAATCCCAGAATCTGCTCAGTGAGATCAGCTACACAATTAGAAGGCACCATATGACCAAGAAGAAGAGGGGAGGGGTAAACCCTGTAGCACTGACAGATCTCTGGAAGCAGAGGGTTACACCCAGTAAATCCCACCCCTGCAGAGAGGAAAGGTGAGGAAGGTGAGTGGAGATACTCAAACCCCAGGACAAGAGTCCATCTGTCTATATACTCTGATCCTGGAAAGATCTGTTTCCTAATCCAAGGCTCTTCCTCATACCTTCCCACCAAACTTTTAACCACTACATTAAACTTATACCAACAGTTGTCACATTTCATTGTCAGCAATGAAATGCTTGACAGCCATCAAAAATAACCTGGAAATACATCTACAAGATATTCAGGAGATTAAGTGAAACCTATTTCCAAAGCAGTAGATAAACCTAATTACATTGAAAGGATATAGTAAGTGGTTAAGCAGTGGTTGTTTGTAGGTGGTTAGGATTATGTTATTATGATCTTTTGTTTGCCTAACTTTACTTTATTATTTTTAGTTATAGGTGGACACAGTATCTTTATTTTATTTTTGCGTGGTGCTGAGAATTGAACCCAGTGCCTCACGCATGCTAGGTGAGCACTCTACCTCTGAGCCACAACCCCAGCCCCTGTTTGCCTAACTTTTGATATTTTTCCTGTGGTCAGCACAGTTTGCCTTAAGAGTAAGGAAAGGAACTAAAAGCAATGTAATCTTTAGTGAGAAGATGCAAAGATTTTCCCCTTGCTAGGCCCTTGACCAGCAAGCTAAGGAAGGAACCTCACATAGATGGTTCCTACTCCCACCCCACCCCCAGCTGGTGAAAGTGAATGGCTAAGGCCTCCACACTGCTCAAAACAAGAATTCCCCAGGGAGCAAATGGCCTTCCGTTACAGAATGCTTTTTCTTGCTGGAGTTGGGGGAAGGGAGAGGAAGAAAAGCAAAGAATGGAGAGAGAGAGAGAGAAAAGAGCAAATCAAAATGAGAAAGGCCTGAGCATTATTAAAGGGGGAAAAAAAAAAAACTGAGAGGAAGTCTTTTCTTTCCAAGACAGTAACACTAAATCTGTGGTTCTCACATTTGAGCATGAGCCACAGCCACCTGGAAGGCTTGCCAAATCACAGGTTGCTCTAAGTACCACCCCAGTGTGCACCATGGTCCTGGGTGACCACACTTTGAGAACTTCTGCTCTACAGCATTCTGTCAGTGGAGAGACAGGAGACTTTCATGGTATACCAACTAGCTGTGAGACTGGGATGCAAAATCTGAGGCAGAGGCAAGAGTTTTCAACATGGAGGTTTGGTTCTCCTTTGGATAGGGAGATAGCATCCCTTTATCCACGGGGGCACTACGAAAAGTTCTAATGGAGGGAGGAGAGAAACTGAGAACATCCTGAGAGCCTACTCCACACCAAGTGGTGTGAGAGAAGCACATGCCAACACCACCCAGTCCCAGGGAAGAGCAGATCACCCGAAACAGCAGTGCTTGACAGGCACTATTTCAGCCCAGTGCAGAAGGAGGTTCCCTTCCTCTCAATTTGACAGTTTCCTCACTGTGGTCACCATGAGGGCAAGCAGAATGTGGAAGAACCTGTTTAGAATTCTGATCTTTACTCCTTTACCTGGCAAAAAGTCACCTGGCAGCTTCCTAAGTGCCTCACGGGTGTAACCAGGGTTACCCTCCTTCCAGGAAGCAGAGTACAGGAGGTTGTGTCAACCTCAAGAAATGAAAAGATGTGCCCCATTAGTCACAGCACAGACCAGGCAGGGAGCCAAGACACCCATGTCCCTCCTTTGTGAGTGATACAGAAGACACTGGCCAAACTTAGTGAAATATCCAGAACCTCAGGGGTTGGAATAACAACTGGTGGTGGGGGGGGATGGGTTGTAATTTTTTTCAGCAAAACAGTTTGAGAAGGACCAGCAAGGCCTCACACATGAAGAATGTGCAGCAAATGTGGGCTAATCTAAGTTGATTGCTAGCCAAAGTCAAGGGGCAGGCAAGAAAGCGACAGGCTTTTTATATAGTGTAGGTTCTCAGGATATAAGCTGGTTTAAGGTGCAGCTTGGTGGTAGAGTGAAGTTACTAATGGAGGGAGGGGAGAATTACGAATGCCATTGATCCTCAGCATGAAAACAAACAAATGCTGTATCTATTCTCCAATTCTCAAACCTTGTATTCTCCCTCAAGAGGACAACTTGGGGATGCTTAGGCTTCTTGCCAGCTTCTGTTTTTTTTTTTTTTTTTTAAATTAAATGGAGTGACTATGATACTCCCAGTGTTATGTACTTTAAAAATTGGTTTAATTTAAAAATGGGGTGGGGGATGACAAGCTTTCTTCCCCTACAGTGACAACGCTACTATACTGAGGCAGAGTTGACAGTGGTTTGAGAAAAGACCCTTAAGTCATTTAGGAGCTTATATTTATAGTATCATCAT
The DNA here is from genome assembly GCF_021218885.2 of Marmota monax. NCBI lineage: Eukaryota > Metazoa > Chordata > Mammalia > Rodentia > Sciuridae > Marmota > Marmota monax. The sequence goes on along the minus strand of NW_026693473.1, from coordinate 5,612,183 downwards.
GTAGAGGACCCACAAATACTTAGTTGGGAGTCTCTTTGGGATTGGGTCTATGTGTGGAATTACTGTCATAATTAATAACAGAATTTTCAGAAAGTACTTGACATGCCTGGTGCTATGCTAAGTCCTTTAAAGACATCACCTTAACCAATCCTCACAACAGCCCAACAATTCCCATCGTCTCCCAGGGACCTTGTGCAGGGCTGGTATGCAGTTGGCACATAAACATCTGTCAAGTGCATTAAAACATTGTGTGTTACATAAAAACCAGGGACAATCCAAGATGGAATTATAGGAATGTATTTCATTTATTCATTTCCACCTGAAAGGGCACACATCAAGAACAGGGACAAGCCAGGTAATGTGGTCTACGCCTGTGGTCCCAGCTACTTGGGAGGCAGGCTGAGGTGGGAGGTTGAGGCGGGAGGCTGAGGCAGGAGGATAGCTTGAGCTTATGAGTTGGAGGTCAGCCTGGACAGCATAGCCAGAGGCTATCTCAAAAAAAAAAAAAAAATTAAAGGGACAAGAAAGAAAGGAGAAAAAGGGACCATTTGAATTAAAGTGATCCAAAGAAGAAACATGAATAGGTATTTACTAAGAACCACAAGCACAAACTGCATTGGTACCCACTCTGTCTTCTATGATCTTGGCACAGAAGAGTCCCTTAAAGCAGACCAGTCAGGTCCAATTCCAGTGGCCAGTCAGGCAGTGTAGTCACCCCAAGAACAACAAATCATTCTACAGTCAACACCCAAGCTTCAGCTTGGGGACCGTATCTGCTCGTCAGTGTGGTCAGACTGGCTGTCTAGAGATGCCAACGTGTCTGGGAATAATGGAGTCAAGGAAGGAGCACAGGAAAAGGGTTCTGGTTCCTATCTACTACTAATAGCTGGGTCTCAGTTTCCTCCTTTAGAAAAGGGGACAGATAATGAGTCCTTCCAGTTCTAACTTCCCCATCAGCATTTTCTGCTTGAGAATCCACTCCTACCCCCAGGTTCCAGACCCATGTGTTTTCTGGGATGTCCCTATAGGAGTGGTCAGCCTGGGGTTTGGTCTGAAGGAGAGGGCAGAGCCTGCAGCCACTCACTCACTGAAAGAGAAGCAGTATTTGTAAAAGATGGGTCATATTTTCAGGGCAGAAAAGCACACTATTGAGATTCTCAAAAAGAACATCACAAAATGGAATTCCAATATCTCTGGAGTCAGTCACGCCCACAGTATTCATATGGATGGGCTCATGTGTAAATAAACCCCCAGATGCTCACTTGCTTTTTTACTTTTAAATTCTTTTTTCATAAAAAGAAAAACAGAGACCTATTTTTTATCTTTTTTGTTCTGAAGTGGGACCCACACCCTGGGACAACATGCCCACAGGATTAGTAGTGATTTTTGGATATTCAACTGTACCAAAGGAGGGCTGTTTGGCTTCAGTTCCTACTCTCTACTGCACCCCGCTCAAATCAAACCCTCCCATTTCCACTAGGCTACATGAGGCCTGGCAGTTAGTACTATTACTCCGGTAGTAACTGATATCCTGTTACTACTCAATAGTTAACAGAGTTGAGATAGAGGTTGGAGACAGTATGTATATATGGTATGTCTCCCCAGACTCTCCCCAGATTACAGTATATCCCTAGGAGAAAAAGAAAAACTGAGACGTAATGGAAAAACAAATACATACTAATGGCCAACTGAATTCTCACCATTAATAAAGGTACTTCTCAGAAGATGAAGAAATAAAAGGATAGGCATCCTGGTCTCAAGGATTATTGTCCTTTAAAGGAAAGCAACAGAGTGTCACAAGGGTAGCTCATCAAGGTTACCAACACCTTTCTGAAGAAACTTGGTGTCACAATTTCACACATTAAATTCAGTTTATAAAATGAACCATATTAATTTAAGGCCAAGGACAAGACATTTACATCAAGTCATAAGGTTCCTGATTAGGGATTCTGGTGGGACAAGGGAGGAAAAAAAGATGAGGTTGACTTTAAATGCCCAGTGAACCCCTGTGATCTCATCCATACCCTCTGGTGTCAGAGTCAAGCAGGACCTTAACTAACTTTGCTGTGAAAGAACCACAGGCATGTGATCCCAGCACCTCCCCACCCCTGGCCCTCACCTTGGAGATACTCAGACTGATGAACTATCTCAGTGCAAATGTAAAAAACACGATGGCACATGGCTTGGGATCCAAGGACATCAAAGCAGTAAATAAGTATAAACAAATCCCATGCCCGTGGTGGAGGGGCAGAGGAGGAGGATGATCATGAGAGGCTTTCAAGCAGGACCAGGCTTTGGCTCTGGTCCACACAAAGTTAATTACAAGTGGACCAGAAAATTGAATGCTCTAAAACTGGCTACAAAGTATAAAGATCAGGAAAACCTCTAGGCTCCATGATCTAAAAAGTCACAAATGCCAGTAGGACACCTAAATTAGCAACTTCTAAGTGAAATTTTCTGTCACCCTGAAACAAGGATTGTGTGTGTATGTGTGTGTGTGTGTGTGTGTTAACTTTAAGATAACTAAAGAAGTCTTCAGAAGTGACCCACTTCTTCAGACTCAAAGGACAGCCTCACTAGCCAAACCAATCCTCAACTCCCCACAGAGGGTGACAGCAATGATTTATCACCTTTCAGACACACGCATGCCATTACCTCACTTTTGTTGCTTTTCACTTTTCAAAGAGTCAGTTATAAATGTATTTGCCTTCTTTTTCTTATCTATCTCTATTTCTTCTGTATTCCTGTTTTTCTCTTCTTCAGGACCATTTTTGAGGTAGGGAAGAAAGACCATCTTTCCTCAATCCCCTTTACCATACCCATTCTTAACAGAACCAAAAAAAAAGGAAAGGAAAAACATAAGATAGTCACTGTTTGCTTTTCCAAATCAAAAGACAACTCCAGCCAGAGTGGCGGCACATGCCTGTAATCCCAGCTGCTTAGGAGGTTGAGGCAGGAAGATTGAGAGTTCAAAGCCAGCTTCAGCAAAAGCGAGGTGCTAAGCAACTCAGGGAGACCTTGTCTCTAAATAAAATACAAAATAGGGCTGGGGATGTGGCTCAGTGGTTGAGTGCCCCTGAGTTCAATCTTTGGTATGAGAGACAGCGAGAGAGAGAGAGAGAGAGAGAGAGAGAGAGAGAAGTCTAACACTACATTCATCCATATTTTCTTCAAATGTGATATTTAAAGGCCACATGGGTACTGTTACTAAATCCTTGACTCAACCCAGTAACAACAACTACAACCACTTATGATTCTCCAGAGAATCCTAGTATGGCTCACTTAGCTTCTTAGTCAAAAAGAACCAGAACATTCCACTTCCTCTTCCTCTTGGTTCCTTTCACTTGTGTCCCCCTCAGATTTTACATGGAGGTCACCTCTACATCCTGAATGACTGGAAGCCAGGCAAGAGCCCTGGACTGGGGAACCACAATAGGGGAGCTCTGACCCACTAGCTCCAGCGTGAAGCTTCTGAAGCAGTAGGAGAAAGCCTGCTCTTAGGAACAGGGTAAGAGGCCAAGTAACCAGCTGCCTGTATTTGAAACAGGGAGTAGGGAGGCTGCCTTTCAATTGCAGTAGGTCTGTAAGACCAGAGAAACTGGTTTAGCTGAAAAGAGGTAGATGGTTCTCTGCTGTGAACACCCTCCACTCCAGCCAACCTCAGACTTTCCCTGAGCCCTTTTCCACCTTGGGGTTGGGCCAGCCTTTTCCCAGAGTGCTGGGGCTCTGGACAATGTGTTGGCACTCAATACAGGCCTTATCTTCTCAGTCAGCTTCTCAATCTATGCCCTCCAGCTGAATGGAGACTCCCATGAACCTACTCTGAGGGAGCCACAGGGAGTGCCAACGCCTCAGATACTCCCTTTCCGCAGGGGCCCCACAACATGCTTCAGATTTTTTGGTATTGGGGATTGAATACAGGGATGCTTTACCACTGAGCTATATCCCTAGTTTCTGCATGCCCCCAGCATATGAGGCAGGGTCTTGCTAAGTTGCTCAGGTTGGCCTCAAACTTGAGATCCTCCTGCCTCAGCTTCCCGAATAGCTGGGATAACGGTGTGCGCCACAGCTACACCCATCTTCAGACACATTTTAGATCTAGGAAAGAATAGAGAGTAAAGCCAGAGTTGGCGAGGATGGACCCACCTTGTTACCCTTCTTTTCCCCTTTGAGCTGGTTTAAACTGCTTTCTTAAGCGGTGGACCTTTTGCCTCCCCTGATCTTCAGCGGAGGGTCAATGGCCTCCAGCACCTCTGGCTCCACTAACCTCCGCTTGCACGCCCCCTCTGCTAGCCAGAGACTGCAGCTGGGTCCCCAGGCGGGGCAGCCCCACCCCCACCCCTCTTCTGTCAGCCCGCATCGGGCTGAGGCAATTCACAAAGCTTGGCCAGACAGACCCGGGGAGGAGTACCCTGCTAGGAAGCCAGAGCTACCACATCTGGACCCAGGGACAGCTGCAGGAGCTTTGGATAAGCGCTGCCCCGTCCCCAGGTTCCGCCCAGACAGGAAACGGACTCCCAGGAAATTCTACTGGAAAGCCTGCTCTCCTAAGGCAGCCTTCCGAGCAAACCCACCCACTCAGATTCCCTTTGGCCATTTCCTGCTCCCTCCCCCTTTTACACCCCCTTGCTTGGATTCCCAGCCTAGGTTTCCAAGGTTAGGCTTTGCTAGTCCGTGCCCCCTCAGATCGCTTCTCCATCTGAATTCAGACGTTTAGAACTGGATACCACACAGTTCCAGGCTGTTCTAATTAATGCAGAGATGGAGAGACTCTAATGCTGGGATTATGAACTTTAATGACCCGGGGAAAGGTCCTAGAGATTTAATTAGTTTTTGTAACCATAAATCTGCTCAGGCTGGAGAATTTGTCAAGGCTATGCATTGTTTGTGTGTGTGTGTGTGTGTGTGTGTGTGTCATAGAGAAGGGTGAAGGGTCACTTAGATGAAGATTATTTACTAGTAACTCGACCACAAGTTCCATTCGGATGTTACACAGAGGAAGATGGGAAGCTAGAAACTGGGGCACTGTAAATGGGAATGGAGGGAAGAGGCCCCATAGGTGAAACTTTTGAAAGGGGCAAATGTCAAGTAAGAAGCTATGTTCTCACTTCAGAGTGCACAAAAACATTCTTTCTTGTCCACTCTTCCAGCTGAAGTGTTAAAGTGACACTAACGGTGTTAGAGATAACTGTTCCCTCTGTCCAGGAAAGTTCTGCTTTCTTTTTTAGGAGAAGCTATACAATTTATAATCCCCCCTCTGAGATGCTTCTCACCCTCTTGATTTGCAGGCTGCTTTGGGGAAATTGGTTGCTTCCTGCAAGTCTCCTCAACGACATTAAAATTAGCAGAATAATTAAACACAGTCCTAATTGGGTACAAAGAGAGTTCTCAGTTAATTAATGAGCCAACCTCTGGCCCAGTGCTACAAATTCACGCTGGCCTGTGAACGCCCAGGCAGAGAAAACCAAGCTTCAGTCCCATAAGAAAATTGTCACTTGGCAAAAATAGTTCCTGGTGTAGAGACAAGTGTCAAATACATTCCCATAACCAGGAGTCATGTTAGTCTTGGAGCTGAGACCCATATGTAAATGAGCAGAGAAGTGTCCCTCTGCCACTTCTGGGACATTCGCAGCTGAATCCCTCTACTGTACCCTCCCCATTTGCCCACTCCCCGCGCCAGAATATTGGCACCCAGACATCCAAAGTCCCTGGGAAATAATTGCGTCCCCAAACTGCAGCTCCGTATCCAAGTCAAAAATCTCACCAAAAGAGCGCGCGCGGCGTTTTGCCTGGGAAACTGAAATGTACGTGGTTCACAGCAAACCCTCTTTCTTTGCCGCCCCGCGTCCTCCACCCCCATACTCCGACCCCAGCAGCCTCCCACTACGGTTCCACTTCCTCCCTCCCACCCTCCCTCCCAGTCCCACTAGCCAGGCTAAAATGAGGCACCTATGGCAACAGCCACTCACCTCCGCAAGGGAAGCAACAGCAGCACTTAGAAAAGAGCCACCCCAAAGAGGGACCTCGGGTATAAGCTCGGTCGCCGCCCTTCATGCTGTCGCGCGGTCCCACAGTTCCCGCATGGCACGGGCGCCAGCCAGGGGTGAGAGCGCAGCCGGAGAGAAACTTCAGCGCCGCGCCCGGGAGCTGGCTCCCGCGTTCCCGCCCTGCGGTCCTCTCCCGCACGCCGGCCAAGGCTCAGACTTACTGGGAGTCAGAGCCACCTTGGGGAGGAGGGGCGGGGCCCCAACAGCCGGCGGGGAGGAGGGCCTAAGGGGGGCGGAGTTCCAAGGTCCAGCTGTTTGCTGGAGACCAGGACAACAGTGGTTACTGGAGCCTTATGCAACGCTGCCTGTGGCTGTGAGTGCCCAGTAAGCGCTGGGAGCTGGTCCCACAGAGCTCCTGGCACAAAACAGGTACTCATGTGCAGCCTCCTCCTCTCAAAGGCTACCATAGTCAGCGCTGGCTTAATAATGCCCTTTCTCCCTAACAGATTAGTTCTTTCCTGCTCCTCACTTCCAATGTATTAAAAACACCTTTACCCAACGCTTTTCTTTTTCTTCTTCTTTTTTTAAAGCTTTCAACTAATAATGATAATTATCATTATTATCATATAATAATGATAATTATTATTATATCAAATGATAATGCCTCATTTCTTCATTGGCTTCCAAGCCAGAATGATGGTGTGCAAAAGCATTCTGAGTTTGGCATCATAAAACCAAAGTTTAAAATTCAGTTTTGCCACCAACTAGCTGTTTGACCTTAGTCCAGTCACTTTACTTTTTGATCTTTATGTTCTTCATTTAAAAAAAAATAGAAAAAATCCTTATGTTACAGGATTGCTAATAGCGTTTTAAAAGATATCCATGGCAGTACTGTTACACAGATGACATTTAATAGCTCCAGGTGAATGAACACCTATAGAGAATCTCCAAACATCTTATCATAGAAGACTTCCATTCACCATCTCCCCACAACATGCCCTGGGAAGCTCTTGTTCCTCTACTTACATCTCTCTGCTTTTCTTCTTAAGTCTTTTTTGTGGTGCAAGCAGAGGCACAAACTTACTTTCTGTAAGTCCTCTGAAGCCAATCTGGACCTTTGCATGAGTCATTATCTCACTCAGAGTCTCTCCCATTTCTTTGTGTCCAGTTTTAAGGAAATGGGTCTTCAGGAAGCATATAACACTCATAAAGAGGCCTTATTCATCAGAAAAAAGGGAACTTGTGAGAGAAATAAAAACTAAAAGTTTGATCACCTAATTCCCATCTGGATGAAAGACTGGCAAGGGTCAAAACTTTTAGAAGTTGCCAGCATTTGGGGCTTCCTTTCCCAGTGTGAACCATGATTAGATTTGGACCTATTTATGTGTTAAGGTGTCCACCACATGGTTAGGACACAGTAGATGCTTGGTAAATGATAGTGGCAGGACAGTGAGTGATAATAGCTAACATTGAGGGTAAGTGTCATAAGCCAAACAGTTTCCACAGTTCCACATTCTCCATGTAGTCATTCACTTATCCTGATAACAAAACCCTTATAAAGCAGGGTTCTCTTCCATAGTTGAGGAAAGTGAATGAATGACCTTATGATGAGGGTTTCATGGTTTAACTCTAAAGAGAAACTCCAAAAAGCTTCACCTCATAGTCCAGCAGAACCTAGAGTCAAAATCATACCTCTACTTTTCCTCCTATTACCTTTTTGATGGCTTGTCCCAGAGAGAGTTACAAAATCATCTCATTATCAAGCTGGAAACATGCCTTTGGGGTGCTTTCTAACACATGCAAAAACAGTAAAATGACAATTCCAATTGCTCAGGCTGCCTGCATTCAAGATTCATGATTCCCACACCATCCTGGCTATTGGTCAGTCTCATCTTGCCAGATTGAATTGCTGAAGGATGCTTGATCCTCACAGAGTTGCCCTGGGTTCCAGTTCTGATCCCTGGCAACAAGCACAATTGTTTGGTTCTCTTTTCCATGTCACCAAAGACAACAGATACACAGATTTGGAAGTCCAGAAAAAAAGCACCCTGTTACTTCAGCCCTTTTAAAAGTTAACTTATTTGCTTGTAATCTACGGCATGGGTGCCGTGGTCCCAGTCAATATCTCATCTTGAATGGACACTTTGGAGCATTCTTTAGTTTTATTTTTTAATTAATTTCTTAGGTTGAAATATAAAATTATTCATGTTTATTGTATACCATGTGATATTTCAACATAGAATATTCTGATAGGAATTTAACATGCTTCAAAATTGCTGGGTGAGCCAGGCATGGTGGTACAAACTGGTAATCCTAGTAACTTGGGAGGCTGAGGCTGGAGGATTATAAGTTCAAAGCCAACCTCAGCAATTTAGTGAGGCCCTAAACTTAGGGAGACCCTGTCTCAAAATACAAAATAAAAAGGGGTGGGGATATGGCTCAGTGGTTAAGTGCCCCTGGGTTCAATCCCCAGTCCCAAAACAAACCAAATTGCTAGGTTAGGTGTTGGGAGTGTAGATCAGTAGTAGAATGCCTGCTTAGTTCATGGGAGGTCCTAAGTTCAATTATTTATTATAATAAATAAATACACAAATAAAATTGCTAAATGAATAATCAGTTCTTTTTAAAAGTCTTCCTTCAGACTTTTATGTTCAGATGACACTAGATCACTTTTCTGTCACAGTCCTTTTACAAAGGCTGATGGTATCATCTTATAGACACTGGTTTGAATGAGATATTTGAGGAAGACCCTGCTTTTACTTAAGAAATCAGAGTGCCAGGACGCTCTAGGGTGGGCCTATATATGCAAAATGGACCCATCAGCATGTTTACACTGGGCCTTATAACCCAAGAATCTATCCTCCTCTCAACATAAAGACATAAGAGCTTTAGGAATTTCTCCCTTCTTCAGTTGATATGGTCAGCACATTTTGGCTACGCTGGAGATTCATGCTGAGCATAGACACCAATAACCGAAGACTCCCACTGCCATCCTCACAGGCATCCCAGAATGAGACCAGCCAATGTCTGTGCCCCAGAAGGAACTCCTGAGCACCACTGGGCACCATGGGGACATGGGCTGTGGACCTTTGCTTTAATTCAGCAAATACTTATTGAGTGCCCTCTCTGTGAGGGGTTCTATTCAAGGTACTGGGTCTGCATTAGTGAACAAAACCAATTTTAGTCTCTTTGAAGTTAGCCCCTAGGATAGACTCACCAAGAATATGAAACAAAAGTGTTAAACGTCAGATATGTATGCAAATTTTAAGTTGAGGGGTTCAAGAAAATAGTTGCCCAGATCCTCCAGCCTGAGTCTAGACATTTTAATGTCTTCAAGAGAATTTAGATAGACAACTGACTGGACTATTGGGAGATGGTGGAAACTGTGAGTAGGTGGGGCATGATTGGAGGAAGTAGGTAAGCAGGAGTATGCCCTTGGGACTAGCTCTTGTCCTTGAATCCACCTTTCTCTCCTCCCCTCCCCTTCCTCCCTTCCTCCTCCTCCTCCTCCTCCTCCTCCTCCCTCTCCATCCCTCTCCCCATCCCCCTCCCTCCCTCCCCTGGCTGCCAGGAGCTGAGAAGTTTTTCTCTGTCATGACCTTTCACCATGGTGTTCTGCCTTACCTCAGGCCCAGAGCAACTACAGACTGAAATCTCTGATAAACCTTTCCTCTTCCAAGTTGTTTGTATCAGGTATTTTGGTCAAAGTGATGAAAAGCTAACCAGAAAAATGGTTTTTAAATATTGGTGCTAATGAGAATTGTTAGAGAGCTTTAAAAATTTCTAACCATTAGTGTATGTTCAGGCTCCCAAAGATATTCCAGGGTGGAATGAAATTAGAAAACCATTAGTGCCTGAGTCTTCCCTCCCCGACAGACCCTGAGATTCAAATCGACTCTCAGCTGGGATCAGTGAGTTTAAGTTTTCCCAGGTGTTTTTAATTGGAGAACCACTGGTGTGGCATGGCCTATGGACATCTCCAGGAGTTGTTCTATAAAAGGTTTGTGCTTTTGAGTGTGCCTCAGAATCACTTGGAGAGTGAGTTAAAATACAGATTACTGAGCTTCATACCCAGAGTTTCTGATTTAGTAGGTCTGAGTGGGGCCTGAGAATCTGCATTTCCATAAGTTCCCAGGGAGGATGCTGGCATTGTTGGCTACAGGGACTACACTTTGAGAACCCCCCCATGGAGTGCATTTTCCCCTATTTGCCATCTAGACCTTCTTCTTTCTTGTAATAGCACCTTGATTTTCTTTGAAGAACCATCCTTCCTTCATTCCCAGACCATGTTTTTGGGTGTGGCTGACATCTTCCCCCTGCCCACCCCACACTCCAAGGATGAGCCCAAGACCTGGTCTTGCCTGTCAATCACAGGGATTGGATGAGATTTAGCACGTGACCAAGTTCATGCAAAGAGCAGAAACCTTAGCAAGAGCTACTGGGAAAGCAGCAATATCTTCCCACAAGATTTTGAAGTTGGTGAAATATTAGCCTAAAGCAGGTGGAGGCAATCTTGCTATACCCAAGCCATGCTGGAGAAGCTGCCTGGGATTGAAGCCAATGTACTTGATGAGAGAGAGAAATGAGAGAGATTTCTAGTGATATAACCTGAATAACTAGATGTACCTTTCCCCAAATGTTTATCTATCCCTGGACTTTCCATGGGTGGTGTGTGTGTGGGGGGGGAGTACATGCCTTTTTGTGTAACCCAATGGAATATCTCCCAATTTTGGGGTTTCAAATACTCAGCCACCAACTCCTAAAAGTCTAAAAGCCACTGAGCTGTGGCAATATCTTTAGATTGTTCTTAATTTCCAAAACAGGTGGCTGTTTGGAAACAGTCTTATTTTTGGCAGAGTTTGTCTCCAGTGGTGGCTGCAGCCTGTCCATTTACATGGATTGGGCTTTCTGCTTGCCTACAAGTCCATTTTTGGTCTCATTCCCATTTCCCACAACAATGAACACCAGGAATCCCTGGTCTCAGCCTGCAGATGTGCTGGATCAAGGATACCTCAATGTTGGGCCTGGCATTGGGCACTAGTGTGACTGCCTGTCCCCTACCCAGGTTAGCTACAAGCTTCAGTGACACTGGACCATGACCTCAGGCATCTGCCCCTTCCAGCAACAGACATATGCCCAACTTTTTTTCCTTCAGGCTTATTATCTTCAGATCTACAGGACAGAAGTTTTCTGGATCACGGCACTTCCACATTTTTTAGTGAGATTCCAGGCCAGAGACATAAGGAATAGCAACTTTGCCCAAACTCAGGCCTAGGATTCACGTGAGAACCTTCTTTCTGTGCCAAGTACACTATAGACCTTTTACAGAATATCCCCCGAGATGTCCACAGGCTCAGTAGAGTCTGTGAGGGTAGTTCCTGGTGAATATGGACCATAGACCCTGCCTGCCCCATCTGCACTCCAATTCCTCACTCAACTGCTTCTTCTACTCATATAGACTCTCTCCCCCACCACCCACTCCAGAGTTTGATTCAGATTCATATCTATAGTTTTTTAAAAAAACTGTTCAGGGAGTTTCAACGTGAAGTCAGATCTGAGAACTTCAGGGCTCAAGGTCTCCCACTCTTCAGCAAGAGTCTCAGCTAAGTGTAGAGTTTAGGAAGCCCCTGAACACACACTTTTGTTTATTCAACTCTCATGATTGGTCCCTCAACCCATGGCATCAAGTGATTCTCCCTCAGCCTCTCAAGTAGCTGGAACTATAGGTGCACGCCATGGTGCTTGCATTCTGCCCGTGTCATGCTGTTCAGCAGCTAAGGGCATGTTCCCTGTGTAGATTTCAGACCTCTGATATGTCGGATTGTTGATACCAGGATGGTATGTATTTTTTCAAATAACCCAGTCCTGGCTTCCGTTTGTGGGTGTGGCTTACAATCATGCAATTCTAGCCAAGTATTAATCATTTACTCAACAAGTAATTGGTGTTTGAACATCTACTACCTGCAAGTCACTGAACTTAACTGTACAGGGACATTTATATGGGAAATACAAATTGGATAACATGTTCCCCAGGTAAAGGCAAAGAACAACAGGGTGAATTCTAAGAAAAGCAGTTGGCTTGGTTTTCTTTGGCAGATAAAAGAAACTGAAGACAGACAAGTCCTTGACATAAGGTAAAGGTATCTTCTTTATGTGAAAAGAGGAACTGAGACAGTAATCACTGGTGACCAGAAGCCTGAGTTTAGACAGGAGAGGTGCAATGTGTGTGTTGATACTACATTTAGTTTGAACTCCAAATATATGTTTTCTTCAAAATTGTGGGACTTCTAGATGGGTAACTATTCCCAGGTGATATGTATTTTTTAATAGTAATGTCCATAGAAAAAGCCTGATTGTCACCATTATGCAATGTTATCTCTAATTATCTCTGCTTAGTAACCACTACACCATTGCTGGCCTCTTGGGTACCACCATCCATCTGGTGGGTAGCTCCTAGACTCACTGGTTAACCATCATTTAGGCCATCTGACATGATTTTAACCACAGGCCTATAAATGTGTTCCTCTGCACCTGCGCTCCTGACCCCTGCCTGCCTCTTTCTAGCTGTTTCACTTATCTTCAAGAGAGTTAAGCCCCAGCTCATCCCATCAAACAGCCCCTTTTGTTCAGGAAGGAAGGATTGCTGATTGTCTTCTAGTCTGGACCAGGCCCAAGGTAGGGGGATCATCCAGGCAATACTGGGGAAGATTGTGGGATTACACCAAGGACCCAGTGTCTTCCTAGCATGGCCAATGTTCATGTTCTTCTGGGAGATAGGGAGATAGAGCTGCTAGTAGTAAGGACATGTTCTAGAGATCCATGCTGAGCCTCACTGCTGGCCTGAGCTCAGGAGGAGAGAGCTATTTATCAAACTGAAAGATGGCTGCAGCTAGAGTTGCTAAAAACAACCCCCTCCAGGTTCTATCCACTTCCAAAAACACTTACTTGTAAGTAGGTCAAAGTGTTCCCAAAGGAGAGCAGTAAGAAGTGTCAGTCTATCACTTGGACTGAGTTTCAATTTAGGTGGGCTTGCAGTTGCCCAGTGTCCACCATAGGGGATGGCATTTTAATTCCAACTGTCAGTGCCACCTCCCCTCCCACAGGAGAAGGAGCAATTACAGCATCATGTGGCTTCGTTGGGTCCATTGAAGAGGTTATGGTGCATTAAATGGAGCGAATTTTGCCGTTCAGTTTATTGAAAATTTCCAGTGGAAGATACTGTTCTCCTATTTCTGAATTTTCAACCTTCCAAACAAATAAGAGATGCTTAGCTCATCTGTCTTCAAAGACTTCACAGGAAATGGGATTTTAAAGATGTCCTCAGTCAGAACTTCTAGCATCAAGACATTACTCCCTGTCCCCATCCTCAGACCCTCCTGCTAAGGCTTAGGCCAGTTTCCTCAACAGGTCTTAGGGAATGAACACACTGAGCCTGGTTCCTCACACAAGAACTCTGCAGGGGTCAGGCAGGCTGGTCAGGAGGATGCTAGGATGAGGCAGGCAGAAGAAGAGCCCCCAAGAGATGTCTACATCCTAATATTCAGAACCTGTCAATACAACACCTTCTACATGAAAGGACTTTGCAGGTGTGACTTAGTGAAGGACCTTAAGATGGGAGGATATTCAGGATTATCTGTGTGGGCACAGTGCAATCATGGGCACCCTTAAAAGCAGAGAACTTCCCTGATGAGGTCTGAGGGAGATGCGACTACTAGGGACAGGCAACACTGTTGGCTTTGAAGAAGGGGGAAGGAACCACAAGCCAAGGAATGCTGGGAGCCTCTAGAAGCTAGAAAGGGCAGGAAATGGTTTCTGCCCTAGAGCCTGTGGCGGAGGACATCACCTTGAGTTTAGCTTGTTAAAACTTGTTCTGGGATTGTAACTCACTGAACTGCAGGATAATGCTTTTGTTTGAAGTGATTAGGTTCACAGAAGTCTGTTACAGCAGCCTCAGGAATCTAACACATAGGGGTAGAGTTAGAACAGGTTCTAGGACAGGCCTTTGAAGCACTCAGAAGCCACAGGAAGGACTTTTGTCTGTGTGAGGTAGAGACCAGACACACTGGAAGGATGTGAGGTAAGGAGGATCTTTGGCCTGGGCCTTCTCCCTGTGCTGGGGGCCAGCAATGTAATGGCCTCTTTGCCCATCTGTGTACAAAGGCAGGCACCAACTTCCTGTGGCCTTGGGGCCATGTGGCAAGGAAGGTAAGTGGATACAATATCAGAATCAGAGTTTCTTGCTGTGGCTGGGGACCAAGATGGGAACATGAGGCAATGCAGGCCCCAAGAAAGGGGCAGGCTGCCCAGTGAGTGCTTAGGGGGCAGAAGGCTGGTCCTATACATGTCAGTAGTTGTAAATGGAAATACTTCCCACTCATGTTTGCATGTCTGGGTTAAGGTTGCAGTTTTAAGCCTACAAAGTGCAGGTGACACAGGAAGGCAGTGAGCAGGGTCCTGACTGCTCTGTCCTGCTCAGAAGCCTCAGAATCTCATTGCTGAGAGCTCCTCAAGCCAGGGTGTACAAGGGCTGCTCCTCAAGGTCTGAGGCCCTCCCATCCCTGAACTTCCCTGAGCAGAGAAGGTGGCCACCCAGACCACAGCCACATCTTCTTTCTCTCCCAAAGCCAGGTCAGTTCACATCATTCTTGGGTTCCTGTGTTCCTTTAGGAGGAAGATAGTTTCAGCTTAGTTAGCTCTAAGCAAGGGGAAATAGGAACACTCTGCTGTCTGGGGTGTCCTCACCTGTACTGACCACCTCTAGCTTTCCCTGGGAAAGCACCATCATAAGGGGTTTTCTGCTGTGGGACTAAATCCCACTGTGTCACTGCTGCTTTGAGCTCCACCCATTGGCAGGTGAGGCTTCAAGGAACAAGGATCCTTTTTTTTTTTTTTTTTTTTGTACCAGGGATCAAACCCAGGGGCATTTAACCTCTGAGCCACATCCCCAGCCCTTTTTATATTTTATTTAGAGACAGGGTCTCACTAAGTTGCTCAGGGCTTCGCTAAATTGCTGCAGCTGGCTTGAAACTCATGATCCTCCTACCTCAGCTTCCAGAGACTCTGGGATTACAGGCATGGGCCACCATGCCCAGCTCACAAGGATCCTATTCAAAACATCATCCTATTCAAAACACCATCATCATGGAGATTTCCCAAATTTACAGTGGGTACCAGCAGGCAGGTACATACAGCTGCTGAAATTGACATGTAGCATAAACTAAGTCACAGCAGGCCAACTACAAAGAGGAAAATACAGTATCTCTGCAGGAGGAGTCAGAGAAATCAGCTCTTTCTCTTGACAGGCTGAGACCTCCTGGTGCTCATTTCTGCTTGGAGGCAGCCTGGTTGAGGTGTGTGAAGAGAAGAATGTGGCCTGGGCTCATATGTTCCTCCCTGGGGCCTTGATTCCAAACTTTTTAATGTCCTAAGTAATATTAGATGGATGGTAGCCACAGGCAGGATGTCTCACCCAGAACACACAGCAAGGTAGGCCTGGGGCACAATTTCTAAATGTCATTGCTGCCTTATTAGAAAAAAAAAAGAAAAAGAAAGAAAAAAGAAAAAGAAAGAAAGAAAGAAAAAGAAAAAGAAAGAAAGAAAGAAAAAGAGAAAAGAAAAAAAAGTGAATTGGAAGGCACTTGAGTCTCCCTCTTCCTGAAACCGTATCCTGGGAGGCTTCCCATCCCCTTGGTCGATAATTATAAAGCCATTTTTGGCCCATCCCAACAGACAAGCAAGTGGAGGCAAGTCAGTTAAAATGGACATAAGAAAGGCAGTTTTCACAAAGTTTCCTTTGTTCTACTTTTCTTTGAATTGAAGAGTGACACCATCACATGCACCCTGACACTCAGTCTCAGCAAAGCCCTCCATCACATAGGTCGACCGTCACCAAGAGGGCATGGCCTGGATGTTACCTTCGATCACCAGAATTAACCAGCAAAGAAGGTCAGAGTGCCAGAGGTGCAAGCAGGGGGAAACTTGGATTTTTAACTCAAATCTATCAGATATGATCTCAGAGCTCTGGATAGAAAGCAAAAGGGCGGGGCTGGGGTTGTGGCTCAGTGGTAGAGCATTCGTCTAGCACATCTGAGGCCCTGGGTTCGATCCTCAGCACCACACAAAAATAAATAAATAAAATAAACATATTAAAAGAAAGCAAAAGGGCTAGAAGAGGGAAACAGACACCAGTTCTCAGGAAACCATGGAGCCAGATGGACCTGCTATGGGTCGACTGGGGAAAAAGTCCAGGGCAGACAGACCAGGAATAGAAGAAACTGAGGGAAGAGGAGGTGCAGACTGGAGACAACATTGGGGACTCTGAAAACCTTATGCATGAAACCAGAAACAGAACCTTGACCCTTGTTCAGCCCTGGAGAGGATTCAGGCTGGAGATACCCTAGACTCAGATACAGGTAAACTGGGACCAAGGGCAGGCAAGGAAAGGAGCATTAACTGACTGCCTCCAGCATGGCATGTGGGCTGGGAGGTCAGCACTATTAAGCCATTTTATAGATTTCTAAGCATGTTGCCCAAGGTCATGAGCTAGGTAGTCGGTGGTGGAATCAGGACCCAGACTCAGGTACTCTACCCCAAGACTCTTAGTTACTCTAAGAGTCTTCTCTCCGTGGCCTGCTATGTACCATGGTAAAGCCTCATGACACTTTTATTCATTTTTTTAATTCTAAAGATACCAGGCTGTACACATGCCAGTAAGACCAACCTTACAGTTTAAAAAGTACCTTTACTTAACATTGCCACCTTTGCACCTCCAAGTTACTCTGTGAGATGGTCGTTTTACCAGCTTCCTTTCACATAGGTGTGGAAACTAAGACCAAGAAGATGAAGTGACTTTTCATTCAAAACAAGTGGTTTCTCACTTCTCATCCTGTCTTCTTCTTGGCCTGTCTGACTACTTGAGGACCAGATCCTCCTTTGTTCCTACCAAAATTTATGAGTACCCTTCCAAGGAAAAGGCAGGCTGATTGGAACCTATTAGACTGAAACATTTGAGATTGCTGATAGTCAACCATTTTTTATTATAAAAATGGAAATTTCATGTGGTCCAACCTAATACATTGGACCTCACAATTAAGATATTTATGCTATACTTTAAATGCATTAAATACAGGATACTTAGGCTAATTTACATTAACAAAGGTTATTTTACCTGATGTGATAGAGGAAAGAACAAACCACACAGTTTTAGAATTGGGATGGGGTCCAAGAGGTAATTCAAGAAGACATGGATGAAAGAATAAAAATGCTATTTTAGAACAAATAACAATAGGAATGACTGTCAAGAATAACGAGAAAAAGCTAATCAGTACGTAGAGTGTCTCTGAGTAGAAGATATTCACCTCTAAGCCTTGTGCCCAGAGAGGACACCAGGTTAGGAGTCTGAGTGAGAGACTGGGGGTGTCCCATCCCCATAAGGGTGAGGATAGACTGTGGAAATTTCTAAATCAAGGAAGTTTAAAAGAACTATGAATGCACACAGCCAAATAATCATTTTAAATAAGTTGGGAGTGTTGAATTTAATTAACGTTCTTTGTTCTGTTCTAAAAACTAATTAAAAGATTTATGGAGAAATTGCTAGGCGCTTGTACCTCAGGAAAAGAAGTATCTAACATTTTAAGAGCAAAATATACTACTTTGTTACAAATAAAGATTAGAAGGGGGGCTGGGGCTGTAGCTCAGTGGTAGAACGCTCCCCTAGCATGTGCAAAGCCCTGGGTTCAATCCTCAGCACCACATAAAAATAAATAAATAAAGGTATTGTGTCCAACTGCAAATAAAAAATATTTTTTTTTAAAAAAAAAGATTATAAGGGGAGGGGGGGATGAGACAGTGAATTGGGGGTCTGGGAGGGGAGAATATAGGAGGGATGAGCAGGACATGTCCGGAGTTCAGTGCTAAACTATGAGGAATTTTCTAGCATCAAAAATGCACTAAAATTCAATGGGCTTCTTCTAGTAGTAATTTGTTCCAGGTCCCTGGGAGTGCTCAAGTCATGCTGGCCGACTCTCTATCAGGGACACTACAGGAGGGATTAGCTGTACTAAGGGAAAGTGTGAACCCAAACATCTTTCAGGTACTTTTTAAAAAAATATAACTTCATTTTATTTATTTATTTTTATGTGGTGCTGAGGATTGTACCCAGTGCCCCACACTTGCTAGGCAAGCACTCTACCACTGAGCCAAAACTCCAGCCCTCAGTTATTCTTTGATTCTAGGAGTCTAAGAGCCCAAAGGATCCAATTATCTGAATTGAAATTAAATGTAATCAAGAACCACTTATATTCCATTATAAAAAGAGAAAATTTCAATTCTAACCTTCTGTCACTCTGAAAAATGACTAGGAGCTCCTTTTAGACTGTCTGCCAACAGGTCTTCATGTATCTTTAAACACATTTCTTCAAAATGCCTCGCCACTATTTTTTATCACAAACATACAAGAATTCAGCAATGTTATTATGAGATAGAAGTGTGTAGGCTAGAGTAGAAACCTGTTCTTACCCTCATTCATCATACTCCCATGTATAATTTTGCTTCTGTGAGGAAGTGAGTTCAAAGTGGCTACATCTGCTCAATTACAGACACAAGCCTGCACAAATAAAGAGGGATTTTTGGACCAGCCAGCTATAGTTTGTAGCAAGTTCATTCATACCTGAAAGGAATTATTTGGGGAATCTTCAATTTTTAGCTTCTTATGGTGTCAGGCATCATGGAGTCAACTAAAAACCTGAGATTTGTTGTTTCTTACGCAGAATCACACTAAAAAGTATGTGACAGAACAGATTTTGGAGGGCTCTCCTGAGAGGCAGAGGAGGCTTTATTCCCTGGATTTGATACAGAGGGACAAGAAAGGCAAGGGGCCTGAACTTTCAGGCGTTTGGGCTCCTGGCAGAATAATGTGCAGGAAGCTCCCATCCTGCAGAAACTGCTGGACAGGCTGGACCAGCTCCAGGGCTTGGCTGGTTCTTATCAGAGCTGGACCAAGCTCAGCTGCTATCCAGAGTGCTGTGCAGAGTCGTTTTGCTTCAGCTACAGACAACAGGATCTTATTATGGGGCTGAGCACACACAGGACAGGATCTGTCTCTGATTGCTGCTCTTACTCCGAGAGAGAAGCACATGGGTCCAGAGGTGAGAGGGAGAGGGAGACAGTGGTGTGTGGTATTTGTAATGGGGTTAATGTTCTTCAAATTCTCATCCAGCCAGACTGGTTAATGCAGGGGAACCTTGTGAGATGGAGGATAAACTAAATGACTTGTCTGGAAGCCTTCAGACTTGGGAGGACATAGAACATGTCAAAAAGTGAGAATGGGAATACATAGCCTGCGTTCAAATCTAGGCCCACCACATGTAAGCTATGTGATTTGAGCAAGTCACCTAATCTCTCTAAGACTATGTCCTTGTTTGTACAATAAGGACAACTAATTTATTAGTATTAAAGCATCAGCTCAGAATCCGGTCCGTAATAAGACTCAATAAATGCTAGATCTCTTGGTAAATTGACTACAAACTTAATCTAAGTTGAATAATCACAGACTGGCTCTTCACCCCCAAGCTTTCTCCACTGTTCTAAACTGCCTTCCACAGCCTGAGTGAACTTTCCTCTGGCTAGAGAGGCAATTACAGCAGAAATCATCAGGAAAGCCCAAGCCTAAGTATGCCCCCATGACGCCATGCCACTGTCCCTCTGTTAAGGAGCATCTGCTTCTAGGGCTCACCGTGAAAGCTCTGACCTGGGTTTCACTAAGCAAAGAGGCATTTCTTTCCAATTCCCAGATGCCCAGCCCAAGCCAGGAATAAAGTGCACAGGAAAAAAAAAGACCCACAGATGTCCTATTCAACCAGACTGGTGTTTGGAGTCTGGGGTAGAGGGATTTGGAACCAACTTTTTCTTTTCCTTTTTACTATTTTTACCATTTTTAAGTGTGTGGTTCTGTGGCGTTAAGTACATTTACTTTGTTGTGCAATCATTAACACCATCCCTCTCCAGATCATTTTTCATCTTGCAAAACTGAAACTCTGTACCCATGAAACAATAACTCTCTATTCTCTCCTCCCAGCCCTTGGCAACCACCATTCCACTTCCTGCCTCTGTAAAGTTGACTATTCAAGGTATCTTACATAAGTGGAACAATACTTTGTATTTTGTGTCTTTTTGTGACTGGTTTATTTCACTTAGCACAACATCCTCAAGGTTTGTCTGTGATATAGTCTGTGTCAAATATTCCTTCCTTTCTAAGGCTCAATAATATTCTGTCGTAAATATACACCACACTTTGCTTCTCTATTCATTTGTCCATGGACACTTCAGTTGCTTCTGCCTTACAGCTATTGTGAATAATGAATAATGCTGCTATGAAAATGGGTGTATAGATATCAGTTTGTGTGCCTACTTTCAAATCTTTTGGATGTATACCCAGAAGTGGGTTTGTTGGACCATATCATAATTCTATTTTTGATTTTTTGAGGACCTCACACTATTTTCCATGGCAGTTGTACCATTTTATAGCCCCACTATCAATGCACAACTAATTCAATTTCTCCACATCCTTTCCAACACTTGTTATTCCCCCCGCATGTATGTGTGTGTGTGTGTGTGTTGTGTGAAGTAAATAATAGCCATCCTAATGGGTGTGAAGTGATATCTCAGGGAGGTTTTGATTTGCATTTCCCTGGTGACCAGTGATGCTGAGTGTCTTTTCATGTGCTTATCAGCCATTTATCCATCTTCTTTGGAGAAAAGTCTATTCAAGTCCTTGGCTCATTTTAGAATCCAGGTTTGTATTTTTGTTGTTGAGTTGCAGGAGTTCTTTATATAATCTAAATATTAGGCCTTAACCCCCTCCTGCACATCTTTAAGTAGCTCTTAAGTCTGACAGGTAGGGGTGCTGAACCCATAAAGCAGTGGTTCTCAACCCTCACAGAATATCAGAATTAATAAGAACCTTAAAAAACACTGATACCCAGACTCTGAGTTGTGGGATGGGATGGGGTGGGATGTAAGTGTTTTAAAAATCTCCTACAGGTGGATCTAAGAGGCATCTGGAATTGAAAACCTCTGCAAAGTCTTTTGTTGCTTGGGAGGTGCTGCCCACCACCACTAGCTGCTGAGAAAGTGAGAGGGGATCATGAAAAGGGGTGGCTAGATCCCAGAGGGCCCAACTCCACAGAGAAGCCCTGAGATGTCAGGCTGGCAGGAAAGCAATAGGAAGGGCAGGTCCCATCCCAACTTTGCCACCTAGCACTGCTCTTTCTCACCAACCCCATCATGAGTCATGCTGTAGATGTACCAGGAGGAAACAATCCACCACTTCCCCAGAGAAGGTGCAGGAGAGAATGAACCCTGCAGCCCTACTGTAGCTACCAGGAAGCCCAGCGAGTGGAGTGGGCATTGAGTGTGGGCGAGGAGGTCAAGTCCTGGTCTGCTGCTGCTCTGGCACCAATACTTCCTTTGGCATATTGCCTTCCTGTGCCCCGAAGTCTCCTTGGAAGAGACTGAGCTAGTGCAGTGGTCAAAACCCATAGTGTACCTTAGATTCACCTACAGAGCATTAAAAAAACCACAAAAAACCAAAAACCCTGCCTCCCCCACCCCCGTCCTCACCCTGGTGATTCTGAGTCTAGTTGTTCTAGGTGTGGCCTTAGGGTGACAGTTGGAAAGCTCCTCTGTGAATCTATTATGCAGTCAGGGCTGAGGACTGCCATCCAGTGCTTCTCCAAGTTCCCTCCCTGGTGCTAACATTTTTGTGGTCCTGGTGCACCACTTCTGGCCTGAGCACTCACATAGCACTCAGCATATCCCAGATGTCCCCTGCTTTGCACAGCCCGTGTGACAGACATGGAGTGTTGACTTGGCACTCATTGTGAGGCTGAGGGGACCAATTCCTCCTAGGGATTGAGAAAGAAATTGATTCTGACCTCCACAACCCCAGAAGAACCCTGATCCTACAACCTCCAGAAGAACCCTGCATTCTGCATCACTTCAAAGGTAGAGGGTCCAATGGAGATAGTCATCACAGGGAAGAAAAGGCCAGTTTGTCCGTAGGCAGCCAGCTGGAATACAAGCAGGAACAGCTGATGGAGTCTCAGCTACTTTCAAACAAGGTCTTATTAAGGGCACAAAGGATGCTCCATGCAGAATAGAGATTTTGGCCCTGAGGAAGGCACTCCTCATTCTGAGCCTACGTGGGTAAATTGATAGTGAGAGCTCACAGGTTGCCCCTGAAGGCCCAGTCTAATCAGTCTGTGCTTGGGGAGAGAAGAACCAACTTGCAAAGAATAAGAGCCAACAGCATGGAGACAGGCACTGGTAGTACCTTTAGGAAGACCTGCTGACTGGTTGAGCTAGCTGGAAAATTCTATGACAGCCTGCTTTTCTTCTTTCTCTCTTGCCTCTCATTTCCATCCCATATTCTCAGCTCCCATATTTAGTTAATCATCCTCTTAACCTATCCAGTAGTAGAGAGGACTTCATCTCTGCAGATTTCTTACCCTAAATGCCTCCACTACCCATCTCTGGGTCACAGCTACTGTCCCTACATGTAGTGGGGCCAGCCGGGAGGGGATGCACATCATACCTAGCCCCAGGATAGGGAGGGTGGGCTAGGTCAGGAAGTTCCAAAGTACTCTCAATGAAAACAACTCACACCTGGGGATCTATGGGAACTTAGCCTTTCCCAGCCTCTTTGTCCTTGGTTTTGAGTCTGTAGATGGGGTCTCTCAACTTGCGGGAGTTTGTAGTTATTCTGGTAAATAATCTATGACAAATGATATAACAACTTATGTCAGCTAATGTGCATTAAGTGCCAGGCAGTGTCATGTTATTTAATGAATACTTCATTTCTCCCCCACAACAATCTGCCCTCTGTGAGTCCCACTTTCTCCTGGCTGGACTCCAGATGGAACTGAATTCCTGAGTTTCCTGATTTTCCTCTTCCCAGGTATGAGATGTTCTCTAATAGCCTACTTCAAAGGACTGAGGATAAGCATCTGCAATTACAAACTCCTGACAACTTCCTGACATCCCTTCCTTTGGCTCCAGAGGACAGGGAGAAAGCAGATGGTGGCTGAACTAGGGGAGGGTCTCAGGAGTGTGTTGGGAATTAGGGAGGAGGTTTTATTTTAGTTTGCATTTTTCTTCTGGTGGAAAACACCAAGGAGGCTGGAAGGGATAACGGGGCAGCCTGCCACTGCCATCTAGCGGAGAGAGGGAGGAAGTCAGGCTTTGGAGAGACCGGAATGTTTCCAGACATTTAATCAGCTTATACTAACTATCAGAGAGCTTTCAGGGGGTCTCCAGGGTCTCAAGATATTTAGTCTTTTCCCATAAACAGCACAGGTCTTCATAGAAGATATCCCAGATGCTGATGACGGTGACAGTTTCAAAAATTGACTCAAAACTAAGGCCAAACTGCATAGTTCTCTGCACCTCAGTTTCCATAATGTAAAATGCACAAGCTGGAGGCCCTGATGACTCTGACCTTGGAAGCTGGTGTCCTTGGACTTGACTGTGCATCAGAGTCATGTGTGAGTTGGGCTGGTTAAACCCTCAGCAGGTATAGAGCTAGGCCTGGGCATTTGCTTTGCTAACCAGTTCCCAGGGCAGGGCCAGCCTTGGAGAACCACAGTTCTAAGTAGTTTAATCTCCTTGGTATGAGAAAAAGTGAATAAACGAGCACATGGAGGGAACAAACACAGAGCACACATAAAATAGGAGCTATGGCCCGAATAATGGATTCATCAAAGGTAGCCAATGAGTGTTGGGCTTCAAAGCCTACCAGAGCCAGGGGAGGGTCAAGACCCACTCTGCTGTGGTTGGTTTCTGGGTTTGCTTGATTCTCTGTGTCAGGGCAAGTACTTGGGGGGTCAGAGAGCGAGCAGTTGCCATGGTAGGAGAGTGGATCAGCAGAGAAGGGAGGAGTCTGGGTCATGCTTGACCACAGGGAGAAGAGGGCATTCCCAAATGCCCTGTGATACAGTGGGAAAGCTGGGAGAGATCGTGGAGGCCACCTGCTTCAACCTTGCTCTTGAAGATAAGATGAATTCAGAAGGTTACACAACTTTCCCAAAGTCACAGAGCCACCAGTAGCTCTTTCTCTTCAAACTCCCAACCCACTCCCTCCACTACCAGCTCCCAGAGAAGTCCCACACAAAGTAAGTTCACAAGACAGGTCAGTTCCCTGGTGCTCTTCATGGTCCATGCTACCCTCCCCCTCAGTTCTCCCTACCTTTCACCAATGGGAAGAAGCAGTCCATCTCCACGCTGCTTCGGGAATGGGAGATGCATAGGGCGCTGCTGGGGACCAGGCCCTCCTGAGGGGGGCTCCGTTCTGTGGTGCGGACCAGACACCAGCCGGGCCGCTCACTGGGCCGCTCCAACAGCTCCACCGTCTGTCCCACCTGGATGGTCAGCTCGCTGCTGTGGCCTGCGCTGAAGTCCTGGAGGACCACGGTCAGCTCACACCCGCCAGAGAGCTTCAGCGATGGTGGTGATAGGTGAGAAGTGAGGGTGTGGGGGACGGAGGAGGAAATGTGGGAGAAGGTGGGCGACAGCGGAGGAAGGAGGAATGGGAGGAATGAGAAGGGGAAAGATGGGATTCAGGGTGGAGAAAAGGCAGAAGATAGAAAAAAAAAGAATTGGGAATAGGAGAGAAAACAGGGGGGAGAAAAGGCAATTAGCAGTGTGTCATCAGTCATTCATAAGTTCCAGCTGTAGCCAGTCTGGAGCCTGCCAGGAACCAGGGCTTCATTCTAAGTCTTTCTTGCTTCCTTAGCGTTCTTTCCATGACTCCTTTGCCAAACTTCCAGCCAATTGTGCTTCCAGCCCTTTCCTGTATGTCGCTTTCCTCCTTCTAAGGGGTCCACCCCATGCCCCTCTCCTGCCCCCACTGCCACCTCTCAGATTGCAACTGTGCTGCATGGGTTTCTAACTCACTTGCTATTCTAATGGGAATAACAGAAGAGTCGAGTTCCCTTCCTTCTAACCCCTGTGACATCCCCCATTCCCATCCCTCACTGGAGGCATTAGCCTAAAATAGGGGCTTCTGGTGCCCAAAAGAGAACGGGCCATCAACTTGGTCACTGTGGGGCAGGGAAGAGGAGGGGCGGATCTCATTTAGGAACCTATGCCTTCCCTGGTACTGGGCTCAGCCTTCCCTAGGCCTGCATGTGCACCGATCCTGGGACAGCGCCAAGAACAGGTGCAGCAACCCTGAAGGCAGGAACAAACCCTACTAGCTAGGCACTGAGACTGCTCACTTTTCCCTTGGTGGTGTGACTACCCCTTCCCTCTGGCCTCCATCTCCTGAGAACCCATTTGGTTATCAATGTAGCTCATAGAACCAAGCACAGGGTGCCTGCTTAGAGTTCTAAGTACTTAGAGTCTTAAGTACTAAGAGCTGCTGCACTTAGAGTAGAGTGACAGGAAGGGAAGGAATGAGGAGGCTGAGACCCAGTTTTCTGGCCTCTTATTCTCTAAGGTTTATCCCCAAACAGTGGTGCAAAGGGAAAGTCCACACCAGATCATCTCCAAGGACTTTAGCCTGTGCACCTCTGATTAAAGCCTTCAGGGTGAAACCATCTGCACCAGCAGCCATGCTAATGAGTCCTGACGTGTTGGGTTAGCAGTTCACATGTACTCTGGGAGAGGAAGATCTGCCAAGTGGTAGGCCCAGGGAACATCACAGTGAGCAGGGCATCAGCGGCCCCACAATGAGCAAAAACTCAGCATTCAGGGATTGTGAGAAATTTCCACTAAAGGGACTTGACTGTCACAGTGGGCCTGAAAAGGTTAAAATGAGGCTGGGCATACCTGACCAGCATACACATGAGACGGCTGGCAGTATGCAGCCCCACCAGCCACAGAGCAGGACGTCTGTGCTGAACACATCTCATGGATGGGCATGGTACTGCCACCAGGATAGTTCAGGAAGGGAATCTGTATGACAGAAGGTGGAAGCCGGAAGACACAGAAGAAGAGGAAAACATGCTGTTGGCTCCTTCACTCCATTTAACTTCCCTGGTCCTATTACATAAATGCACAGCCCCCACTCTCCAGCACCATGGTTCTCCTAGTCCCGTCTTCCCCAAGACATCTTTCAGTGCAGATTATTATGGGATGGTAATAGCTCATATATGTAGACAGCTTTACAGTTAGTAAAGTCCCTACCCCAACCAGGTAATGTGATCATTGCCATCCCACATGGCAGTAGATATCAATTCAGAAATATCCAGATCAGGGGAGTTATATACAAATTGCCTTGGGAATTATAAAATGCAGATTTCCTAGCTGCTCCTCCCTTATGTCAGCCCCAACTTCAGATTATGATGCAACAGGCCAGAGTTAGGGCCCAGGGAGGTCTATTTTTAATAAGAACATTTGCTGTGATTCTGGAAAGGGGTTCTCCAGGACATTGGGAAACATTGGCTAGATGGTTTTCCCACAGTTGCCCTGCCAGACTTGACCATGAATCCCATGCTCCTTAAACCACACAACATTAAGCAAGGTCCGTCCTTATTTTTGGGTGTGTTTGATGGAGGGGGTGGGAGGCAGTGGCCTAAGCTCCTGGTCCTTGGTGTGGCCTACAGCATGTCTCTTCAACTCTCTGGATTGCAACCTCTCTAAGAAACACGTCGTATTATTTTGATGGTATACACCACATGTGAACATACATTTCACTGAAACATAAGTTTCACCCTGATAGTCTATTTCATTGTTTTTCTCAGTCGATGATGACACCCCACTAAATAGATTCCATCTCCTACTAATGTACTTATAGAATACTGGCCTAGATGACCAGGAAAGTTCCTTCGAACCTGAAGGGTTTCTTTTTTATTTTTATTTTTATTTTTTTTTTGGTACCAGAGATTGAACCTAGGGGTGCTTAACCACTGAACTACATCCCCAGCCGTTTTTATTTTTCATTTTGAGATAGGGTCTTGCTAATTTGCTTAGGGCCTTGTTAAGTTGCTGAGGCTGGCTTTGAACTCTTGATTCTCCTGCTTCAGCCTCGCCAGCTGCTGGGATTACAGACATGAGCCATGTGCCGGGCTACCTGAAGGGTTTCTATTGCTGAGCTTCAACACCCTCTTAGAGCTTTTCCTCTGTGTCAATACCAGGTAGTTCCCGTTCTTTCCTGAGGCTGGGCATACCTGACCAGCATATACATGCCTTTCAGGGCAACCTGGTTGCAGCCAGGAATGGGTATAGCCCTTTCAGCATATTGCTGAGCAGAGCAGAGGGTACCTGAGGCTCTGGTTTCAAACTTCCCAGTGCATTATCTAGATAGGATATGAATCCTAGAGTTCATAGGCCTATGAACCCTAGAGTAAGTTGCAACCAGCCCCATGGGCAGGCTGAGAGGAGAGGGATGGAACTTGTAGGGGAGGGAATAGGAGAGGCTTTGTGTCTACAATTCAAGATCCAGTACCTGCAGAGAAGCACCACTAGATGGTGGTGTTTACCTCTTATAAATCGCCCAGACCACTAAGATGCAGGAAGGAGTGGATAGAGGATCAGTGGGCAATTTCTTTGGAGCACACACCTGATAGTTAACCATGTGCAATCTGTAAAGCCATCCAAGAAAATGATTATGGTTAAAGTACAGGATAAATGTCCTGGTGCAGCTCACTTCAACTTTTGGCTTGGTCAAAAAGATTTACTAAGGCAGGTCTCCACCCCATGGTGCAAAGGGAATTCCAGAGGGGCAGCCAAGGGTCAGGGTATGAGAAATGGTGAGATGGTGTCAGGCTGGGCTGGCCCTGAAACAGACCCTCCTCTTCTTCTGCCCAGAGTAACAAGAAGGCTTTAGGGTGCCCAGGGGATCCTGGGCTCACACTTGAGAAGCCCTGCTCAGGAATCCAGGACTGGAATCCTATGGAAAGTTTCAAGAGGCTGACCAGCAGGGTAGAGGTCAAGAGTAGGGAGGTCAAATGCTCTTGGCACACTTATGAGACTTTCACTAGCAGTCCTTAAATGTGATTTATCTGTGTTTTGTGTTTTAGGTCTTCTCCTTCACTGTGGACTCACACCTAATGAAAGTTAGTTACACGGAGCAAACCCCTCATTAACCAATAAGACCCAATTCCTCACACACACTCAGCCATCATTTCTTAGAATTGCTCATTTTCATTTTTTTCTTTCTGATGGCCCTGGTCTTCCATGTCTTTCAGCAAGTCACCCTTTCCACAACCCTATGGACATTATTTTCTTTGCTTCTTTCATCCATTTCAAAAGGACTAGTGAATGCCTGTCCACTCCCCTGGGTCTCTGCCTTGCCACCTTAGTCCCCAGTCCATGGCGACGGCACATTCTGAAAGCTCCCCTTCGTGTCCAGCAGCTGTCTCTGGTCCCAGAAGTTTGAATCAATTTTATGTTGATGTTGTAGAAAACAGTGCCAATGGCACCTCTGGTCCTAATTCTTCTCTTCCCCACAGCCTCTTAACCATTACTTTAAGGCTTTTCCTTGGTAAGTGCTTAGATTTTTATTCTCTAGTTCTTGGCATATTTGTTTTCTAATTCTCTCTTTTAGGCCCTGCAGAAGGTTCCTCACATTTGGTTCATGTTCCAACATTTCCTATTCAGAGAGATGGCCCCTTTGTGTTTCCTGACTTTTCTTCTTGGCAGAGCGTTCCTTCCGAAGTTACCCACAGGGCCTGATGCAATGCACAGCTCACCTCTGGCGGGTTTTCCCCTCTTGACGTATTAACCACTGGCGCATAGACAGGAGCTGTGAAGCCCTTGCTTCTCTCGACTTCCCTGCTGGGTTTGTCTTTTGATCACTTGATCCCTCTGGGGTAGAACCCTTCCCAGACCAGCCCACAAGGCCCCCTGATCCCAACCTGCTCTACCTCTCCCCACATCCTGACTTACACACCAACAGTTATTTTAAATTGTCAATTCCTTGGACATCCACATAGTCTAGAGTACACACAGCCTCCTCCCTCACAGGTCTCCCCTCCCACTTCCCTGATGTGTCTTTCCTTTCCTCCCCCACCCATTCTTTCCTTATCAAGTTCATCATTTCAAAGAGCCTCTGACCCCCTCTTTGCATGCTTTAGCTACATGCCCTTCCTCTGGCTGTCTGTGGTTGTCT
The DNA here is from genome assembly GCF_021218885.2 of Marmota monax. Lineage (NCBI taxonomy): Eukaryota > Metazoa > Chordata > Mammalia > Rodentia > Sciuridae > Marmota > Marmota monax. The sequence continues at coordinate 5,583,089 of NW_026693473.1, read as the reverse complement.
GCCCATAAATATTGCATGGGGTTCGACCTCCCTCTGTGACTTGTAGATTTCACCGTGTGTAAAATCTATCTTCCCCGGTAGATTTTACACACAGGCAACTTGCATACTGTCCCCACTCCTCATTGAGCTGTTATACTCATCTTAAAAAAAATGACAAGCCAGCACTCAACCTCTCATCTTCCTTCACATATTCTCAAGAGAAAAGAAGTGCTCCTGAGAAGACTCTTTCTATCCACCTAGAAGTAAAATTTCTGCTTTTCTTCTCTTAAATTAGTGAGTTTCTAATTTAAGATCACCAGTGGGTTGCCTTTTTTCTTTTCTTTTTCCTTTTATTTTTGCTCCTTCATGAAGGGAGCTATGACTCCCTGGTCCCCAGGAAGCCCTATCACACCCTGCCCTCAGGTGGTATATATTTTTACCATCTGTTATGGATGCTACATTTTCTTCTCCTCCTTCTCCTTCTCCTTCTCCTAGGTGTTAGAGATTGAGCCTAGGACCTCACACATACTAAGCAAGCACTCCACCACTGAGCTACATCCCCAGCTTTTTTATTTTATTTTTGAGACAGGGTCTTACTAAATTGCTGAAGATCTCACTAAGTGTCTAAGGCCAAACTCAAACTTGTGATCTTCCTGAGTAGCTGGAATCACAGCTTGCCTGGAATGCATGAGGACCTGGGTTTTATCCCCAGCACTGGAAAGAAGTGGGGAAAAAGAAAGCTGAGCAGAGAAAAATGTCTGTGTCACTCCCAGGAAGGGGATCCAAACAGGGACTCAGAGAGTGTAGGGAATGAGAGAAGATTTCAGAAGTGCTGTATGAGGTCAGAGAAGAACCAGAAACACACACTTGACTTCATGCTGACATTCCGTGCTATCAGCTCAAATCCCAGCATTTCCCTGGGGATAGGAATAAGTTTGGTCTTAGAATCTGGAGGAGGGTAGTGTTGAATGGATGGAGAGCTAAGCATCCAGCCTAGTTAGGGACATGGACTCTGGTTCCCTTCACCATCCGTGTGCCCAGGGCAAGTAGCTTTACCTCTTTATCTCAGTTTCCTCATCTGTAGAATGAGGACAATATCAGTACTGACTTCAGAGGTTGTTATGAATATTAAATGAAATGATAATTATAAATCACTCTGGACAGTGCCGTTAACAGCATTAGTTCTCTAAACGCTCATTTAATTAAGTTCTGGAAGTATTAATTATTATTTAAATTTTGAAAGAAAGGAGTAGAGATGAAATAAAAAAGGTTTTGATGTTGTCTGGGAGCAGACTAGGACAACTGTATATACACATACACGCTATTATATAAATGAGTCACATCTTTCTTTTTTGATAATCTTTTTAACCCAGGCCAACTAGAGGACTTGCCTTAAGGCTGTCTATGGGAGGTGACTTGGACATTTTTAAAGCACCCGCCCCCCCCAAGCCAGGACATGTTTTTATTTTTTCCTGCTAAAATTGACAAGGAAATGGTGGGGACCCAAGATGCTTTTATGAAAAATGAGGATCTGCTCGTGACTCCTCATTCACATTACTTGCCAGGGAGCTTCCAAGTGAAGAAACCCCTCTTTCCCAGGAGCCTGGTAACTGCCCACAATATCTGCCACCCGAGCCTGCTGACAACCACGCACATCCGTTCCTGACACTGCTCTGCCAAGAGCTTGGATCTGATACGACAGAGCGGAGGCTCAAGCTGCCCATCAGATAAATCAGGCCTCCGCCTCCTCTGCTGGCTGGCGGCCTGCCTGCTCACTACCTCCACCTGACTCCTCCACAGATCACAGCCGACGCGAGGCAGAGTTCACACGAATTAACATCTATATATTTATGGCACACTGGAGGCCAGAGGGGCCCTAGCATAATGTGAAGTTGGAGCATGTCTACCTGGCATGGCTTCAAGGGCACTGAGAGTCCTGTCAGCTCCTGTGGAAAGACTGTCCTCCTCCCCTCCACTCCCTGCACCTGCTGCTGCTGTCTGGCTTCTACCCTCAGAGGATGGTTTCATTGAATTAGGTAATGTCCCTTCCACAAAATGCCTCAAAGCAGAATATTACATGATTCCCTTCCAAGTACACAAAAATGAGACACAGCACCGGAGTGACATGTGGCTGTCCTCACAGGTCTGTAAATGTGAAGAGGTTTATAACAGCAATTTTTTAAGGAGGGAAACTTTGCAACAATAACATGAAAGCCCCTTAAAACTAAAATATAAAAACCCAACAAGAAGGGAAGGGTTAGTCATTATGACACATCCACTAATTGAATGATGAATTAGGTAGCCACTAGATGTTCATGCAGCTTTGTAATAGCTTCAAAACTGCCTATCACATAGAAAGTTAAAAAGGACAGGATGTATTGTTGCGTATATAACTCTGTGAAGAACATCAGCACTTAACAACCCTATTCAAAATAAACAGGAAGGAAATCCATCAAAATGTTAACCCTGTTTTTGTTGGGTGGTGGATTCTGGGTAATTTCCCTCTTCCCTTCCTCCCCCCTTCCTTCCTCTCTTTCTCTCTCTCTTTTTTTTTTCCAGTACCAGGGATTGAACCCAGGGGTGCTTAACCACAGACCATATCCCCAGCCCCTTTTATTTTTAGACAAGGTCTTACTAAGTTGCTGAGACTGGCTTTGAACTTGGGATCCTCCTGCCTCAGCCTCCCAAGTGGCTGGGATTACAGGAGTGCGCCACTGTGCCCAGCCCCCCTTTGCTTTCTTATTTCTAGTACTGCCCAATGTTTCTAAAACTAAGTGTTATTTTATAATTAAAGTAACAATAACATCAACAATAACAACCTCAAAAACAAATTGACAAATATAGTAGGAAAAAAATGCAACTATTCCAAGAGGACATAATACTTCAGTTTGCATGTTGGAAGACTGAGTCTAAAGGAGTAGTGGATGGATAGTTCCTAATTTTTCCCTAAGAAAGTATGGAAGATTTGGGAAAGTCTATATTGTTGATGACACCTCAATGTGGTGAATGCAAAAATCTCTCCCTTACTAAACCCATGTCTCTGAAATATTGGGAAAGTCAGATGTCTGGGCTCTCCAGGAATTAGGTCCCTTGGCAAGAGTTCAGTGTTGTGTTTTATCTTCAGTTGATTAAAACTTTGAAGCAAATTTAGGAATATTGTGGAGCTTTGGGACCTCTTCAGTTTGCATGCTGGAAGACTGAATCTAAAGCTTACTTGCTGGCACTTACTAATGTGTTTTATCCTTCTTCACTGGAGCTGGGGTGGCTGCTGCTTACTGCACCTGAGGAGCTATTTGGTTTAGTTGCTTCCCATGGTGCTTTAAGGAGCACTGTGGTCTCATAAGGCCTCATGAATTGCATGGGAATTGGGAGGCCTTGATCAAGTGCAAGGTTCCCCACATGTGACACTGGGCCAATCCCTTCCTTTTCCATACATGTATTTCCTCATTCCTAAGATGAAGCAACAGGACTTCAGGGACAGTTTTAGTACTCCAGAGTGGAGTGGTTTCTTCATTCACCAACACACAGCCCTATTTAATTTTCTTGAGCACTTATCATTAACATGCTGTCTGGTTTATTTGTCATTTGTTGCTCATATCCCACATCTGACTGTAAGATCCAAGACAGCAGGAACAGTCCCTATCTTGCTCTGGTATCTCCTGAGCCTAGAGCAAAGCCTGACATGCAGCAGATGATCAATAAATTCCTGCTGAGTTCACGCATGAACCTGTTCCATGAATTATTACCTCACATGTAATGGAGCAGTCTGGCTACAATGGTGGAGCGGTGTCTCTAGCTGGCTGCCCACCCATTCCTACCAGTTAGTTTGTTCTTTTCAAAACAAAAAAAAATCTCGCCTTTTTAGTATTGGGCTGTACCTTCACTAACCCCGAAACCTGACAGAAATGACAAAAGGGGTGTTACCTCCAATGGGAGGTAACAGTGGATAAGAGAAGTAAAACAAACAAACAAAAACTTTTTGTTTTAAATGACGGAAAGTAGATGCAAGAACCATATCTAAGCTGGTAGAATGGAGAAGACGAGATGCAGGTTCCTGCCAGAGAGCTCTGCACAGCCTTCCCACAGGCGCAGGTGACACTGAGGATGGGTTTCTATTTGGGGATAAAATCAGAAGATGGATTGGGAGTCTGAGAAGACACCAAGACCCCTCCTCAATCCTGTGCACTCTGTCCTGAAACACTGAAATTCAATGAAGGCCTACACATGGAATGGGGAGATGGCTGCCACCCCTTTGTCTCACAGGTCCCAGAACACCCGCAGCCACATATAAACACCTTAGGCACATTTGGCAATTACTCCTTGGAAAAGATGTGCAGATATTCAGATACTGACATTTGGAGGTTGCTCCCCACCCAACCCTCCAGTGCCCTCCTGGTCACACGGCATGCGGTGAGGCTTCCAGCCAATGAGCCCCTCCTGTAGGAGGAAGAGCCAGGCAGCCTTCATGCCTCACTCAGCTGGAGAACCTTCAGCTGCAGAGCACCAGACTTTTCAGAGAAGCCTCTCTAACAGTTCAAAATAGGTCATCGAGAAGGTCCGGGAACTCAGAGGAAGCCAAATGCAAGCAGGACAGTAAAAGTTCAACAATACTGTACTATCCCCTCCTTAGAGAGTTGAGAGAAGATACTACACCCGTGAAAAAACAACACGCTGCTACAGAGAGGGAAAATGACAGAATGAGAAAAAGCTCTTAGAAATTAAGGATATTAAGCTTGACATGGAACATTTCATAAATAATGTCAAAGAAAATGGTCAGAAGCTAGAACAAGAACACCAAGAGAGGAAATAAGAGAGAAAATAGAAGAAAATTAGAGAATCGATCTAACAAGTTCCTGACAGACAGAATGGAAAAGAATAACTTGTCAGGAAAAATTCCCAGAATTGAAGGGCAAGAATTGCTAAATGGATATGATGCTCTAAGTGGATGGTATAATGAATTTTAAAAGACCCATTCTAAAGCACGGTATTAGCACATACTTTGAGAAAAAGAACATTCTAAAAGCTGAGAGAGAGAGAGAGAGAGAGAGAGAGAGAGAGAGAGAGAGAAAAGCTCATTTAAAAAACCATAAATCAAGAATCATAATGACTGCAGGCTTCAATACCAACATTAGGACATAAAGGAAGTGAAGCAATTCTTTCTAAATTCTTGGTGAGAATTATTTCCCACCTGGAGTTCTATACTCAGACAAATTACCAGTTGAGAGTGAGAATACATCAAAGTCATTTTCAGACCTTCAAAGTCTCAAAAGCCTCAAAAGCATTCAATAAGCATTAACTATTAGGACTAATATGTGTTATCTTCTCAATTTTCCCTCTTTGTTCTCCTTTCTCTTCTTCTCTTAATACAATATATATTTGATAAATACAAATTAAAATTGATCTTTTCATTTTAAAAATAGAAATTAATAGGTTGAAGAAATGCCTCACCAAAATAGTTTTTGACTTTAGCAAAGCATTCAGCTGAACCCTGCATGAAAACTTTTTAGCCAAAACAATGAGATGTGGATTGAGATGATGGTATTGGATTCATGGCGCATTCATAGCCTACTAGAAGTTCACATAATCCAATCCCCTTGGCTTTAGAGATGAAGAAAATGAAACTCCAAAGAGGAGCGGGCTTATCTAAGGAAGACTGTGTTTGGAAGGCAGTATGTAATAAATATTTATTGAATGAATTAGTGAATTAGTAATTTAGTAAATTGAAGATTATCCAACACTCTTAACTTGTTAGTGGAAAAACTAAGGACCCTAAGCTAGTTGGTAGTGCAGCAAGGACCAGACTGAGGTTTTTAAAATCTAGGCTCAGAACACCTTTCTGCAAGCTTTCCAGATTAATGACTATCAGGCTAAGAGAATGTCCATGCTAACATCTATGGTATTTCTGCATGGACTGAGTGACGTTCCATGTTGTCATGGAGACCACTGTGCTCTCTCGTGTATGGACCAGTGACTGTGTGGACAGAGGGCTTTCCAGATCTTGCTGGACACAGCTGCAGAGGACACAAAGCTGGGAGAGCAGCAAAGATCACAGACAACAGAAACCCATCCTGGGTCTTTGTGAGTTTCTAACCTACCTTCCTACTCCACGCAGGGCTCTTTCCAAAATATCTAAGTCTCTGCTTTATGAAGCTGTCCCCTCCTGCTAGAGAGCTGTAATATTAAGAATTTCTGTGTTTGGAATTTCCATCCACTGTTCTTAGTGTGCCCTCCAGGGTCCTGCAGGAGAGATCATTCCTTCTTCCCCAGAGCTTCACCCATGTGCATGCTAGAAACGAATTCCTTAAGTTCTCCCTTTTCCAAAATATTCCTTGAATTGGCTCTCAAAGGAGCAATTTCCATTATCACCATCATGTTTTTCTATTTTTCTGGATAAACATGTTACTATCCTCCTAATGGGGACACCCAGAACGGAACTGGATGGCCCAGAGCAGGCCCAGCGGGCACTCACTTCTCTGTCTGAACACTATGCTTCTCTCACAGTGGCCTGGGAGACGTGTAGTCAAGTAGCGCCGTGAGCTTCTGCTGAGCACTGAAAACCCCACTGAACACCACACTCTCATTTACAGGGGCTCCTCAAGCCAGCTCCTCCCCTTTCTGTCCTTGGGCTACTGAGGCTTTTAACTCATAGAATCTTTTATTGATCATTGTTCAATTAAATTTTCTAGCTAAAGCACAGGGTTCTTGTTGTCTCATCTATCACAATGGTGATTCCTTCTAGCTGTGTGTCACCTGCAAACCTAAAGTGCATGCTTCCATGTATTCATTCAGGAGAGAGAGAGAGAGAGAGAGAGAGAGAGAGAGAGAGAGAGAGAGAGAGAGAGAGAGAGAGAGAGAGAGAATGAGGCAGGAGCAAGGACAGGGCAATGAACTTGGGCCTCTGAAACACTGGTAGAGGTATCTGTCCTGCTGAGAGGGAGGCCTCTCCCACCTGCCTTGAGCTCTCCCAAGACTGAGCAGGAAGGCACTCCCCAGGACTTAGGAAAGAAGACAAAGAGCCCATGGGAATATCTCTGAAAACCTCAGCTGACCTGCAAAAGAGGGAAGAGAGGTGGCTGGGAAAACCTCAGGTTAAAGAGAGAAAGATGAGAAGTTGCGGACTCCTCTAAATGGCCTCCCGGCATTCCTTGGAACTGTCCACTGTGTGGATTGTACAACACCGGATAGTTTAGCTTCAGAAGGAACCAGGCCAAAGAGCAGAGACAATTATTTTTCCAAAGTGCAAAATGTTATCAAACCTCAATTATTCAGATGTGGGTCCCATTTTCTATTTTGTGAGTTACTGGATCTGGAGCCAGATGGCTTAGGTTTGAGTCTGTCTCCATTGTTACTATCTATGTAACCTTGAACAAGTTAATTAGCTTCTCTTTGGCTCATTTTCTTATCGGTAAAATAGGTATGGTATTGATTCCTACCAGACAGAATCATTGTGAGGACTGCACAAATTAACAGGGAAACCCAGACACGTAACGTGCCCTTCAAGCATCACTAATGTTTCTCTAGTCATCCTAACTTGGCACGTGACTGAAGATGTTTTTCTGCCATAATACCTTGTGTCCAAGGAACAGACATGCATTTCCAAAGTGCTATCAGTGATATAGAAGAATTGGCAGACTGGACAAAAAAAAATTAAAAGCAATCACATTCCTAATCCTTAGGTTAAAAGGTTTTGGTGTGATTTATGCTACAATTTCCTTTTGTAGGATCAAGGATGTGACCTCCTTCTCTTATTCCATCAGGCTTCCTACAGAAACAACAGAATGGACTCAGACTAGGAAGAGAATTCTTGGAACTGACTGCCAAATCAGGGTGGATAACACACTGCAGTCAGGGTAGAGGTCAAGGTATACAGTCCTCATAGGAACTTGGCAAAGAGATCCCTGGAAAGAGGCCAAGTGCCTTCAGGGCTGATCAGGAAACCCCAGTCAGTCTAACTGTTAGGTAATCCGAGCACTGCCAGCACCAGAGCTGGGAAGAAAGCACAGGCCAATTCAGGGGTGTGCAACTGAGGACGTGAGAAAGAACCAGTCTCAGTAAGGCTTTTGCAAAGTCATGCTCGGGAGGAGCAGCTACTTTAAGTGGCTTTGCTTCAGAAAGCAAACACCTCTAGTTACTGCCACCTGGGCTGGACAAAGTGCAGTGGACATCTGTTGATTTCTCAACTTCCAAGTAAGAGTCATTAACTGGTATAGCCCTTTATGGTTTATGAACTCTCACAGATGTTATTTGATCCTCCAGAAGGTTGTCATTATCTAATTTTATAGATGAGGAAACTGAGGCCCCAAGAGGTGAGTGATTTGCTGGGGATCATACAAAGGCAAACTGCAGAGACAGGTCTTCAAGTCTTGAGAATCCAGTTCCCTCATCCATGGGCCTACTCCCTCCTTCACAGCCAGCCACTGTCCCTGGCATGGGCACAGGGCAGGCAGGCCCACACGGTGATGTCCCACCCTGCCCACACTTCCAGTCTTTTGGGAAACATGCATCTGGCAAGTGTGCTGAGTGTGAGAACAGGAGGTGCTGGCCCAGAGAGAAGGAACGGCATCTCTTAGAAAGTGATTCGCCTCACCCACTGGGCCAGAGGACCCAGCTGTCCTGTCTCCTCAGAACTGTTTGTGTTACTGACTTCTGGGCTCTCTCTTGCCCAGACGACATCTTCACTCCTGCTTAGCTATGAGCCAGAGGGAAACAGGAGCACCCACCTCTTTCCTGTGCCAGCAGATCTGCTCAGCCCCATCCCCATCAGGCCATCTCCAGTCCTGTGGTTGAAAGGAGACAGGTGCCCACCAGCCACTAGCAGAGACAGCAACACCTGCAAGGGCTCCCAGTGTCTCCCTTAAACGGTGTCAAGTTTTTGCCCTCCCTGAATTAGTGTTAGGATTTCCCTTTATCTTCTATGGCCCCATGCTTCTACTTGTTTGCCTAACCCACTTACTAGGTAAGTCCTGATGAGATTTTCTGCTTTTATCTGCTGCTGTTGGTTGCTTTTGCTTGTTGCCCCATGCCTTGTCTGGCTCATGACATCATGCTTTCTTATCACTACTTCTCTCCTGACCCTGCCCTGCCTGGTTACCTCTGTAAAGACATGCCCTCTGGGCACCATTTGCTACTGCTTCCTTGACTACGTGTGTGTTTTATGATTCAGCTCCATCTTAATTTCTTATCTTTTCCATTCAAACCTGCTCTCTAGGGACAAGAAGTGCAAAGGCACAGTTTGGCCACTAGAGGGAAGCAGTGGCTAGGATTTATCAAAGGAATTGTGAGTTGCTTCAAGCTGGCTCCATAGAGATTGGCGCTGTCCAGGTCAGAGACCTGCAGGCTATGTGGGAACACAAGACACACGGCTGCATAGAGTAAGTGGTGTATCATAGGTGCTCAATATGTTTCCTGAAAGGATTTCCTCATTTTGAAAATGAGAAACCAGAAACCAGGGCAAAATGTCGTCATTTGAGATTCATTTCTCTATCCCTTATATCGGATCTGTTGCTCAGCACTGCCAAATTATTTAAAATCTTTCCCTTGCCTTTTGGACAGCCCCCCATGCTAACCCAGGCCCTCATCTCCCACCTGTTTCTCTGCAGGTGTCTCCTTATCTGCCACTCTCCACCCTCATCAGAACATTCTCATTTCAGAATTTTATTAACTCTGCCACGTCTGCCCCTTCAAGCCCTACCAGCCTCATCCTGGTATTCCAGGCTCTTCAGGATACTCCCCACTCAACTTCCTACACTTGTCCATATTTTTCCTCTGCCTGGTCTCTGGATGCTGTCCCAAATGTGTCCTATCATTTCGGCCTCTGAACTTGTGGATAGATGACATAACAATTCAAATAGTTTTTCCACCTGTTGAGGTCAAGTACCCACATCTCTATTCCTTGACAGAGGTCTCTACAGGAGATTTCCCTTTCCTGAAACATCTACAGTCCATCCTGTAGATTTTAACAATTAAGTATGAGAAGGACAAATCCCATATTTTAGATTTTAGCTGGGGATGTAGAGTACTTGCCAAGCCTGTGTGAGACCCTGGATTCAATCCCCACTACTGAAAAAAAAAAGTAGATGACTTGTGCATGTGTGTCCTCTTCTGTGGCACTGCTTCCTTCAGCAATTGGGCATTCTAGAGCTCTGAGTCTTATGTCAGTCAAAAGGACTGTGAGCACATGTACCATGCCACAGCATTTCCTAAGAGATGAGTGGGTCTTAGTATCTCTACACAATTCTTGACTTCTTGGGTTTTTTCCTCCTATCAAATGTATGTCAATATTTCTATTCCACAAACCATGTTTCAGTTGGTGGTTATGAGGCAGGGGTGGCTGAGAGAACTGGGCAAGCTGGGAGCTCATTGAAGATAGCCTGGTGCTGGAGAGCCTGGGTTTTGAACTCAGCAACCCTGAATTTGAATCCAACTCCTACCACTGGCTGTTGATGTTACCTTGGAAACATCAGAGTATGCAGTCTCTCACTAGGCTTTGACTCCCTGTCCAAAATATTGGGACAAGGACCAAGTTCATAGGGTTGCTATTTCAATTAAAGATTATAATGCACGTGAACGCTTGATACATGTGAATGGCTGCTGGTGTTACTATTTGGTGAGTGAGTGAGTCACTGAGGCTACATGGAATAGTCTCTTCTTCCTTCCCTTTTCTTTCATGTGTGTGTATATGTGTGTGTGTGAGAGAGAGAGAGAGAGAAAAAAATACTGGGAATTGAACCCAGAGGTGCTCTACCACTGAGCCACATCCCCAGCCCTCTTACAATATTTTAATTTGAGACAAGGTCTTGCTAAGTTTCTGAGGCTGGCTTTGAACTTGTAATCCTCCCACCTCAGCTTTCCAAGTAGCTGGAATTACAGGTGTGTGTCACCATGCCTGGCTGGGGAACTCCCTTCTACACCATCCTGACCCTATGTTCTGCTGAATAATTCAGTAGTGCTGAGCAGTAAGAGTTCAGAAGGATTGGACAGTTTTGTCTTCCTTCAAATTTTTCTTCCAAAGTTGCAGGAGATGGGGCTAGATATTACGAAAGAAATTTAAACTAGAGGTCCAAATTAGAATGTGTGGGCCAGTTGTAAGATTTAAAATCATTGCAAAATGCTAAATCGACAATGTAGATTCTCCAGGAACTGGGGACAGAGGGGAATTTTATTCTCCTTTAATGCAAACCAATCATACTAGATGTGGATAGAGTGTAGGAGATAGTTTCAGAGAAAGTAGAGAAAAACTGCTTGAAACATTTTTTAAAATGTTATAATTTTTCCTGTGTTATAATTTTTCTAGCTCCTCCACTTAGGAGTGTAGGAGCTAGAAAGGCCAGTTTAACTTGAAGCATGTCCTGGACAGAATTTCAAGGAAGTGAATGAGGACCTGGGGATGGAAGCCTCAGGCCGTGGGGAGCACCCAGCTCCAGCTGCATGTTCCTGGTGGCAACATTTAGGTGGAAAGGAGATTTATATCCTTAGGAAAAGACAGAAATGGGTGGCCCTTGGGGAAATTATAGAAAACCTGGGAACTGCCCCTGGGATCACTCTAGAAGCATGAGCTCTTAGTTATGAAGATGGCCACTGGCACCCACCTCAGAATGTGTGTAGTATTACATCAGAGGAAAAGGGAAAAATAGGAGCCCCAACTGAGCTGAAATGGCCTACAAGTAGGACAGCACATGTACCATTGAATCACCACAGGGCCGCATTGAGACTTCAGAATCCCTCCCCACCTTCCCGCACTGTGCTCCAATCAGAGACAGCCCTTCCCAGTGCTCCTACCACCCTTCTGGAAGGTCTTTGGTTTCTGAAAGAAGAGATAACTTAGGTCATTTTTCTCCTTTAAGGCTGACCTCAAGTTCTGCATTCCTTCATTCCACAGGTCTGTATGAAACCCTCTGCCTCTGGATTCCATCAGGATAGATGCCATCCCCAGATGCCGGCCCCGAGCCACACCTTTGTCCTGCGTACTTGGGCAAGGATGTCTACATTTTCACAGCTCCCTCTCATAGTCAAGATCCTCCTCAACTGCACTCTTACCAGCCTCTTCCTTCTGCCAGTAGGAGAGGCTTCTTTGGGCTCTGAGACCTACAGGGGATCCTTCCTTGACAGCCCCCTACCTCCTTTCAGCTATATCTATGATTGGGAGCTTTTGACTCTAGGACCATCCCCTACAGCCAAGGTAGGAGATTTCCAGAGAAGGAGCCTTCTGATTTTACGCCCTCCCATCCACAACTTCCACACCATCACTCTTCTTTCTATATTGAACCCTGTCTCAGTCTATTTCTATAAGTGAAGCCATTGTTTAAATCACCACTGCCTTTCAGTGGCTACGCACTTTGACAAGATAACAAAGAGTTGTCAATGAAAAGCACAATAATAGTAGTTATCTTGTTTGGAACATGGCATTAAATCTTCAATATCTCAGGATGAGTTTCATTCATTTTAAATGGGATTAGTAGCTGACGCATGCTCTCTGCTTGGCTACCTCCCCTTTCCCATGTTAACCTGCACACTCCAGATTTTATGGTTGCTTTTTCCATTTACATGGAACTCTTTACAAATTAGAACAAATAAATAAAATAAAATAAAATAAAGGAAAATGGAACAAAGAGACTATTTAGGACAAAAACTCTCCTGTGTGTGTGGTCTGTGCCTTTTCAACCACAAGGTATCACCTTTCTCAGCTCAGATGTGGACGGGGCTGTATGTGGGGCCTGAGCTGAGAGGAGTTCAGACAGTTGCCATTGTTTGTAATGTTCTGGACTCTAGGACATCCAAGTAGCTCTACCAGGGTGGAAGGAAGGTATGTGAGGCACACAGTCTCAGCCAGAATCCCACACCTGCTTTCATGGTGACAGCTGAGCAGAGACAAATGACACATCTATGATAGAGATGGGATAGTCCCTGCAACAGGTGAAATCCAACCTCCTGCCCTGGCCTCTGCTGGGAACTGCTTTTCTTCTGGCAAAGGGCAGGAAGCAGAGGTCCTTACCCACTGTGCTTCCAGAACATATCCATGTCTGTGTGAGGTTCCCACACTTCCACACAGCTGCTGCTACCAGCTCTGAGGTGGACTTAAAAAAAAAAAATCTCAGCACATGTAGTTTGAGAAAAGAAAAGTCACCTCACACATCAGGGCACCGGAAAGGTACAGCAAGAAATTCATGATTCAGTCCCTCAGCATAAAACCACTGTGTTACCTCTGCCATCAACACCATTGAATCTCCCAGGGCCTCTCTGACCTCAGACTCACTAGCAAAGGAGGAAGGACATATGAGACCCCAGTGTTTACAGTCTTCCCCTTCCTACCCAAGAAAAAGATGGTAAAAAATAAAAAGAGCTAGCTGCTCTATAAAGAGATAAGATTATCGGTCAATGTGCACCAATCATATGTTAGATAATATACAAAACAGTGCCACAGAGATCATGCCCAGACTTAACTACCGCCCTTAGCCCTTGAGTGGACCTGCTTTGTGTGTGAGACAATCGGATCCCATGATGTCCTCTACGACCTACATCTCTAATCTAATTTTCTACTGAAGCAACCTACAATCTATAGCCCCAGTCACACAGATGGCTAGGCCCTGGGTGACCAAGTGCCTTTGGCCAGTGGTCCCTTCTGCCTGGAGCATTCTTCCAGTCCCCACCTGTCAAGCTGTTCTGCTCCTTTAAAAACTGAGCTCAACTATCACCTGACTAATATCTCACTTATTCCTTGAACAGATACCTATGGAGCGCTTACCACATGCCAGGCCGACTTGGAGGTGCTGGGTATTCAGCACCACACACATGTGTGGGGGTGGTTTGCATATATTCTGCAAGACTTTTCAAAACCCCACAACTGCAGAATTGACTGTTTCTTGACTCAGTGTTTCTAATGCACTTTATTCCAGTATTTAACATACACTTCCTCAGGATTTCCAATGGGGCTATGTATAGATCTGCAACTCAATCTGGGGTCCCTGGAGTCTGCACTTTCACAGCCTCCCCGTGGACATATCTTGCACAGCATTTGTTTACTCAGTGCTTCCTGAGTTGACAGGAGACTCCACCCACAGAAGTCATAATTTAATTCACCCCTGCGTCTGCTTTTCCCTCTTTGGCTTCCTCCCCCTATACCTTTCTCTCCTGGTTTTTACTCTTTGTTTACAACAGAGATTTTTATTAACATTCTCCTGAGATGGTATTCTCATAAATTAATTTCCTCTCTACTAATTACTTCTGAATTATCTTTCATCAAGCAACTGAAAAAAAAGTTGATGTCTTATGAAAACTCATTGGCAGAGAAAATAGAATATTAAAGGTGAGATGTTTTAAAAATATGTCCACAGGTTCTTAGCTATTTCCCTTTCCATGGTTGGTGGAGTTTGGTTCCCCTCCCCTCTGCTTGAGCACAGGCTGCCCTTGGTGGCCGCTTCTAGTGAGGAGAATATGGTGACAGTGTTGATGTGCCACCCCTGAGCCTGGGAGATAAAGGTGTCCAGGCTTCCTCCTTGCCCTCTTGGTCACTCACTTTGAGGGAATACAGCTGCCATGTCATAAGGACACTTAAGCAGCCCTAGAGAGAGGTCCACAAGGCAAGGAGGCCAGGTCTCCTGCCCTCAGCATGTGGACCAGCTGTCTGAGAAGACCTCATCCCCACAGGGACAGTAGTCCCAGTGGACATCTTGACTGCAACCTCTGGAGAACACTGTGCCAGAACCCACCAGAACTGCCAGGCTGAGCCACTCTTGGTTCCTGACACTCAGAAACTACTAGATAAAAAAAATGTATGTTTTTAAGTCCTTACATTTTGAGGTAACTTATTAGGCAGCAATATAAACTGAGTGACTTCTGTTCTGTTTTATTGCTCACATTGAGGAAGCCAATTAACCTCTCTAGCCCTTCTCTGCAATTGGAAGGAGGCAGGGTCAGAAGACTGTATGGAGCGTCAGTTCTAAAACCCTCTGCTTTCTGAACAAAATGCTTTTGAGAAATAATGAGCAGTAGCGTAGAGCAGTTTAGGGCAGTTGTATGTAAAACATACAACTTGACCTCCTTGGCTCTTTCTTTTCTTTCTCAGTATTGAGGATTGAACCCAGGGCCTCACACATGTTAGGCAAGCATTCTGTCACTGAACTGCACCCCTGGTTCTTTTTTAGAGATAGGGTCTCACGAAGTTGTCTAGGCTGGCTTCAAATGTGTGATCTTCCTGTCTCAGCCTCCTGAGTAGCTGGGATTACCCTGGGTGCCCAGCTTTCCTGACTATTTCTGCAGATTCAGTAAATAAGGGTCATTACTGATATGCAGAATGCAAGCTTCAAAGGGGAGGTCACATTCAACTTAGAAGAAGATGCAGAAAAAGCCCCTGAGTGGAAAGGTTTATGCTCAGAAGAGCTTAGAGGAGATAAAATCTTTTGTGGATGCTTCATGATTGACAAAATGTTTTCATTTATATCCTTTGTATCATTAGTCTTCACAATTTTCTATTTTCCATATAGGAAACTGAGGCTTAGAGAATTTGGGTAACTCATTCAAAGTCACACAGCTACTAATTTCTGGAATTGAGGACTGAATCACAAACTCTTGTTGCTAAATTCTACTTTTCATTACTTTCACCTGCCTCCCTGATAATCAATCAGCTTATTTTACAACGACTACATGTTTTATTAAGCAGGCCAATGGCACTGTCTGACAGGTCTGAACCCTCTCCTATGAGAAGCTGCCCTGTTTATACAGCTGACGGGGCATGCCATGGGCAGCAACACCTGCTATGCATAGGTCTAGTCCCTGTGCCTGCAGGAGATTGGACTAGGTTGGGCATCTGGCCTATGGAAAGCTATCTTAAAGTCCATCAGTGACAAATGACATGGCCTGGGGTAAAAAGATGGGCTGGGCCAATTAATTCCCATCTGTCAAGAATGTGAACTAGAAAATAGCCAGAAAATGACCTACTTACTTAGGGTGAGTAAATGTTTTTGTAGGGGTGGGGTGAGGGAGAAAGGGCAGAGGGGCCCCCATGGGCCTTAGGCAAGCCAAGGTTCGGAGGTGACAGAAACTCAGAATAAGTAGAGACAATGAGAAGCAAAGGTATACAGAGAATGTGCAGAGGCTCGGTGGGGGTCAGGAAGAGGCGAGCTTGAGCAGGAGCCCCAAGCAAGGGCCCTCTAGGCATTTTGGGTCTAGGAGGATCCTAGGACCCATGCTCACTGGGGGCCAGACCTACTGTGGCTACAAGTACTCAATTGCTATGAGATTCCATCTTGCTCATCAGTTCTTGGTAATCTTCACCCCTAACTCAAGTTATCTTGGGAGAGCTCTTTCCCTGGCAACTAAATGAATTTAACTAAAGCTGGCATGGCTGATGTAAAATTTCAAAAAAACCAAACTGGGCAGTTATGAAATTCCAAGGCTCATAGGGTTTTCTAAGGCAAAGTGTGGACACAAGAAGACATTGTGGACTCTGACAGTGAAGCAACAAAACCACTTCTGACACCAAAGGCTGCTTGTGTTTCACAGTGCTGAGACCCGACAGGAAGCTGCTCTACTCTCCCCCCTCCCGGCCCCCATACACACAGAATTGGCTGTGATGAAGGACTAACCAACTGTTTTACAGTTTTTAAGAAACTGCTCCAAATGGTGCTAAAGGGGTGACAGTCCAGGGTAATCAAAAGGCCAATTAAAACACATAGCAATCCTAAACTCTGCAGGGGTCTAACTGGCACACAGGGGACCAGCTTGGAACCCCCAAAGTGTCATCTGTGATACACATAAACTAGAGCCTCAAGGAAGACTGCAATTTGCTAAATGGTGTCCTCTGAGTGGCCCCCGATCTGCAAAAAATTGACCTTCATAGCACCAGGGCACAGAGAGACTGGGTCAAGAGTTCCAGACTTAAAGTGAAGGCCCTGGATAGGATTCCCAGCTCTCAGCTTGGATAAGCAATTTCTGAGCCACAATAGGGCTGGACTAAAAGACCTTCAAGGTCCATTTGTGTTCTAAAATTTTCTATAGGTGTGATTCAGTCTTACATACCCGTGCACAACTAATTCTTCCACTAGCCATGCACTCTAGACACAAGGTAACTATATCACAATGTCTAAAAAACCACAAATGAACCAAAATTCAGGATACATGGTTTGGCTCTAGGAGAGATTTCTTTAAAAGCAGAATTGTTCCTTTAAATACTGTATGTGGAGACCTAAGCACGCAGCAACCCACATATTTACTCTTCTAAAAGAGCCTAACTAGGTGACTAAAAAATCAAAGGAAGTACTTTCATTTCTTATGTACCCTTAAAATAAGATCAAATGTATAAAAATGTACATAACTTTTACTCTTGCTATTTTCTCCCTTCCTTCCTTTGAAGAGTATCTGGAAAGCCCTGGATTGTCTAGCTTCTTTCTTGCAGGTCTTGTATAAAATCAAACCTGGCCACATCCTCTTCCTTATGCAGTACCTTGCTGCATGCTGGGGAAAGTATCTGTGTTCCCCTCCAGCCTGGCTTTGGGCCTCAGCCCTGCTGCCTGCTGCGGCCTCTGGCCCTGGTGGATCTCAGGGAGCGCGATGGTCAGATGGCGGGAAAGTTATTCATGTAATTATTATAGGTTCATCATTCCTAATGGAACATCATTTGATGTTTTAAAGCTTCCAGCCTTTTTCTACTGCTTAGTTGGTGGAGGATTGGGAACTTTGTGGTCTATTTACTTCAGAGGATCAATGCATTTTGGAGAGATCTATCAGTGCCCAGAAAGCATAGAGAGCCTGATGCAAGAGGGAGGTTTGCGCTGCATTTTAATATCACTGAAACAGGGTGGTAAGTAGATTTTTTTCCTAAAACCATTTTAGAATATTTCCTAAAATCCCCATCTGACTGCTTCCCCTGGCTCCTCTTCATCCGGCAGGCTAGAGATCACACCCCCACAGGCCCATCTTTTTTGGCAGTGATGTGCCCAGCCATCAGGGCCCACACAGACCTTAGTGGTGCTTTTAAATGGACTCCACCAGTCCCTATATGGCAGCAGAGTAGGAAAAGTGGGGGCAGCACTGGGCTGAGAGTCAAGAGCCTTGGAAGCCATCTGGTTGTGTCCCCAAGTGGATGGTGAACTTGGGCAAGCCACTGGGTCTTTCTGGACTATTTCCTCATCTATAAAATCAGGAAAAAGACACCTAAAAGCATCCTTCACCTCTAATTTGGTGTTCTGATCCACAGCCTGCTCCTGAAAGAATCTCATGGTGGAGATGCTGAGGACTTGGAGTGTCAGTGGGGAGATGAGCTGCTCCAGCTACTCTGAGCTCTGTGGCCTTTGGGGACCCCACAGTTTGCTCTGCTACAGAGGATATCATCTAGAAAGGTATCTTACCCAAATCTCCATATTCATCTTTAATTTTATAAGGCCCTTTTGAAAGGAATGAGGGGGAAATTCTCCTGTTCCACTAGATAGCATCTCTTAATTCTTGCTCAAATTTCTCTTACTAAAAGTTACTTTACAGAAAAGTATCTTCTTTACTTTTAGCATTACTGTGCCCTGCAATATTCAGCATTACTTTAAGAATTTATCCCACATAAGCTGGGCATGGTGGTTCATGCCTGTAATCCTGGCTACTTGGAAGCTAAGGCAGCAGGACTGCAAGTTCAGGGCCAGCCTCAGCAACTTGGTGAGAGCCTATCTCAAAATAAAATAGAAGAAGGTCTGGGGATATAGCTCAGTGGTAGAGCACCCCTGGGTTAAATCCCTAGTTTAAAAAAAGCTAGGCAGGGGAGGGCAGGGAAGAACTTATCCCAAATGTTTACCAACTTATCCATAACACACATGCATATCCTATTCCTCAGACCACAAACTACTACCCAGAGATCATCTCCTGTTAACCACTCAACTATGTGATAACAGCTCTCCTCTCCTCCCATCTCTTGCTCTTGTAATCCCCCATCCTCCCCCCCACTCTCTCTTTCACACACACTGCTGCTATTCTTTTTTTTTTTTTTAAAGAGAGAGTGGGGGGGGGAGAGAGAGAATTTTAATATTTATTTTTTAGTTTTCGGCGGACACAACATCTTTGTTTGTATGTGCTGTTATTCAATGTCACTGTCCTTGCTTCCTATATCAAGATTACTCAAAATCACCCCCCACCACCTTGTGGTGAAAGAAGGCAGTGGAGAGAGCCCACGTGCATTTTCCATATTATTATACTTGTTTTGGTCAAAAGCAAAAACCCTAACCCAACACACTTGCCTTTTTGCTCTTGCTGTCACAGAATGTGAAGACAAATTCACTTCCAACACTTTCACAGGGACTTTAAGTTTTCTCATGACTCCTCTGCTTCCTGTTTGATTCCTTGTCACATGATCCTCTTCTAAACCATTTGCCTTCTTTATAAACCAACAACACCTCATCAATAGTAGTCTTGCGCACTCCTTTCTGAGGAAACAGAAGTCCTAAAATGCTCACCTTCTCCTGTCCCTACTCCACCTGGAAGCAGGTCCACATCCCAGAGCATATGCTTGAAGGCCTGGCGGAGCCAATCTTTCAAACAACCAGTCTGCTACCCAGACTGATCCTGCATTCCAGATCACATCTGCACTTGCTGATTCCCATAACACCCAACATCTCCCCAACTCCTTGACTTTTCTTATGATGTTTTCTTGGTCTGGAATAGGCTCTGCCTTCCCTTTCCAAACCACACTTCTGGAACTCTCTGGAAATCCTTTCCCACTTTCTCAGCTCCAGTGCATCCTCATGCATGGATCCCTCCGAAACAGCCTCTGCCTAGACCATAGTCACCAGCAGGTCCAAGCAACTTCTCCCTCTGGCTTCATGATAGCCAAATGCTATTTATAGCTCCACTACAGAACTCTTTTGCCTTGGATGATATTTGTTTATGTTCCTGTGTCTTTCATTGAATTGGAAGTATCTTAATAGCAGAGCCTATATGGTTTAATATTTTTTTTCTCTTATAGATTTTCAATGATTGGTGATTGGAACTTGCTTAAGTGCATGGAAAGTTCTGTACTTTGCTTCATAATTTGTTTGAAATGTCTACATCTCCTGCTTCCTTCATCTGGACTCTCCTATGTGTAATTTTTAGATTTTATATCTTTGTGTTTTAATTAAACTCTCTCAATTACTTTTGGAAATAGGTATTGCATATTTTTAATTTATTTTATTGGCTTACAGCTTTGGACTTTTCATTGTGCCATCATTAATTTTGAGAAAAATGTCTCATAGTTCTTTAAAAAAATTGATCTGTTTTAAAATGTACTTTAAATGTTAAGAGGAGAAAAGTCAACTTTCCTTTATGATATATAGAATGAATTAGTTCTGAGTCTCAAGGATACCTTTGCTATATACATGAATGCTCTTTTGTAAAAAATGAGTATAAATCATACAGAAAGAAATTAATATAAAATATGTATATAATTAGTATATAATATATAATGGATTATTACTAGTTCTTTTTCTGATAACAAGAGATAGTATGGCAAAGACTTCCAGGTTACTCACAAAGTCCATCTTGCCTTTATTTCTTAGTAATAAAGACTCATTTTTTTGGGGGGGGCAGATATTTCTGCCAAGTAAAAGATTACATTTCCCAGGTTCCCTTGCAGTAATTGTAGCCATATTATCAAGCTTTGGCCAATGGGATGTAGTGGTGCAACTATTCTTCTTCATGTGGGGATGATGCTACTTCTTCCCTTTTGCCCAATCTGTTCCCTGGAATAGCACTTGTCTTGAACTATGAGAATTTTACTACACCCTAGGAGTGGTAGAGGAATAAGCTAGAAAGAGCCTGGGTACCTGATGATTTTGTGGATCCTCTTTACCTGTCCTAGACTACATAGTTTCAGGTAACTTTTAGATGAGAGGAAAATAAATTTCTCTCCATTTAAGCTAGTGTCATTTGGGGCTTAGTTCTTACATTAGCCAAACCTTTTAAATCCTAACTAATAAAGATGATAAGATCTTATGAATGTATATAGGAGAGGGCAGGAAATGCTTTTTAAATTCCATTTTAAAAAATTCTAATCAGGGGCTGGGGTTGTGACTCAGTGGTAATGCGCTTGCCTCGAATGTATGGGGCATAGAAATGAATAAATGAAGAGAAGGTATTGTGCCCATCTACAACTAAAAATATTTTTAAAAATTCCAATCAGAACAGAAAAGCTAATTCAAAGGCAGCTTGGATCAAAGAATCGCATCTCATTGACAAAAGAAAAAAGGAGGGGAATGTCATGGAGTGAACTGAAAGCTTGGCAGGAGCAGTGCCTGAGACACAGCTGACCCTAAACCCAGGTGACCGGACAGAGTGAAACAGACTGGGTAAGTTTTCACATCAGGACACACTGCAGCATTCTGAAAAAAAAAATTCAGGTACTCCTGGTATAAGAAGATCCTAGAAATTCTCTAAAAGAAAAGATTGGAAATAAGCTATTACTCAGCCTAAGAAGTAAATATGAGACAGTGGAGAGTGACCAATAACGACTAAGATTTCATGAAGATACTTTTTTTTTTTTTTTCAAATTTGTTTTGTTTTGGGGCTGGGGTTGTAGCTCAGCAATAGAGCACTCTCCTAGCATGTGTGAGGCGCTGGGTTCTATCCTCAGCACCACATTAAAAAAAATAAATAAAAATAAAGGTATGTGTTCAACAACAACTTAAAAAATTAAAATTATTTGCTTTGTTTTATATATTTTAATGTTTATAATTTTAATCTTCATGAGAGTGTTTATAAATGTATAGTGTTTAAGAAAATCTTCATATGAAATATTCCCATACCCACCTAATTGACTGTATAATCATGTACTGATTTTTTAAATTTTTAATTTAAATTCCTGGAGAGACTTTTGCTGTCATTATTCCATTTGTTAAAAGTCCCTATAGTCCCCCGACAGGAGCTACAAAAATTGCAGGCAAAGTGCCAATAAGGGGATAATTAGCCTCTACAGGGCTGGTCTGGAAACTCTAAACCTATTAAGTAGTGATAAATATCAATCAATTCAGTTGTTCGTTCTTTCTTTCTTTTCTTCTTTCCTTTCTTTCTTTCTAAAATTGTATTTATTTTAGAGTGCTGGATATTGAACTCAGGGTCTTGCAAGTGCTAAGCATGTACCCTATCACTGAACCACACCCGTAGTCCAATGAACTCAGCTTTAATCCAAAAAACAGAAGCCCTGACTTCCATCAGTCTTCTCTTTTAGCTAGCTTTTCTTTACTGGGTGAAAACACTTATTTCCATGTTTCCCCTAATGCAAAACTTCTGGAGGATTCTTCTCCTTTGGCTGTTCACATAGTCAGCAGTCAATCGCACCCAACATTACTTGTGTGTATTTTTATCTTGCCAGAAAATCCTCTGTCCAGAACCTGGCTGCTCTGTATTCTTCCTTGATGAACTTCAATCCTGTAGCCTGTGATCCCTCACCCACCTGTGTGAATACAGCCCTGGGAACCACCCTGCAGGTGGGTGGTTCAGTCCTCGCACGCTCACCATCACACTAAGCGTAAGCTCAACACCTTTCCCATCCTGCTGTGGTTCTGACCTGCCCCATGGTCCAGTCCCATAAGTTCCAACCCTGGGAGCCTCTTGATCATTTATTTTGGTCTCTATCACTCTCATTTCAGAACCTTAGCTCATTCATGTCAACACTGCATATTTTTTCCTTATTGTTCTTTTCTTGTTTTTAAAAATTTTTTGGCATAGCATACCCTAATTCTAGGTAGCAATTTTTATATTAGCTCTATTGGAATAAGAAATGTACCACACATAATAAAAATTTATAGAATGAGATCTTAAAATGACTATATTTTATCCAACATTGGAATTTTGGTATCAGCTCTCTTGTGGTTAATATTTGCTTGGTGAAATTTTGTTTTCTATAATATTGCTTTAAATTTCCATGTCTCCTATACAGTATATACCTCAGTTATGATTAAAATATCTCATTGAAAAGTGTTTGTATTTTAATTAATGTATTGTCTATACTTGTGTTTATTGTGATTCCCAATATACTTAGGCTTATTTCTGTCATCTTTTGTTTGTATTTTCTATTAGTAAGTTCTCTTTGCTTCTCCTCTCTACCTCTGTTGGATTGATCAAGATTACTTTATTCTTCTTATTTCCCTCTGTGAGTACTAAAATTATGCATTCTATTTTTTATTCTTCTAGTGGCTATCCTCATATTTTCTAACATACTCATTTATATATTCTAACAAAATCAAAGTTAATTCCCACTTTTAGCTTGTTCGCAAATCAGATGAGGATCTCAGTTTGTTTACTCTCCATTTTATTTTAGTTATTTTTTCTTTCTTATCACTGTACTCAATATTACATTATATTTACCACAATATTCTACCATTTCTGTACTCACTGTATCTTCTTGCATCTAATTCTTCTCTCCTGGGTTCAATTTTTTTTTTGAAGCAAGTTTTTAGAACAGTAAAATTTCTTAGTTCTGGCATGTCTGAAAATATCTGTATTTTACTCTCATTATTAAATTGGAGTTCAGCAGGGCAGAGAATTCTAGGTCACAAAGATTTTACATTGGAACATTAATATTCTTATTTCATCTCAGTCTCTAGGGTGGAGACTATATATATATTTCATTTTGAATAGTTTCTACTACTATGCCTTCAAGTATACTTATAATTTTCTCTTGCAACAGCTCATCTACCCTCAGTTCCATGCAGTTTTTAAAATTTTAATCTCAAGCATTGTAGTTTTCAACATGGACCTTTTAAAATATCTTCCATATCTCTATTCAGCTTTTTGAATGTATGGAGCACTGGAACTCTTTTTATGTTCATGCCTGCTAGTTGTAACATCTGTGTCAATTCTGGGTCAGTTTCAATTTATCAGTTTTCCCCTTCATTACAGGTCATATTTTCCTGATTCTTTGCGTGCATTGTAATTTTTACTCAATGCCAAGACATTGTGAATTTTACCTTAGTGGATATTATATATTTTCGTATTCTTGTAACCATACTTGAACTTTGTCCTATGATACAGTTAAATTATCTTGAAATTATTTGACCCTATAAGTCTTGTAGGCAGAACTAGAGCCATGTTCACATCAGGGTTTATTATTTTCTACTGATAAAGTAAGACATCTCTGTGTACTCTGATGCCCCACATAAGTGAGAATTTTTGTTTTGTTTTTTTGTCTTGCTAATGGGAATAGGAACTATACTGTTCCCAGAACTGAAATCTGGAAACTCAAAACAGTATGCTGGGCTCTTTGTAGGGCTTACTTTGTTGTATTTTGCTCACTGTCTCTCTGGTATCACCCTGGTATCTGATGTCCAGTGTCTTAAAAATTATTGTTTCTTATATTGTGCCCATTTTAGAAAAATATTGTGGGCAGGGAAGTCAATCTGATCCTTGCTTCTCTGTCCTGGTCAGAAGGAGAAGCCTCACATCTTCCCTCCCAACTGCAACTTCCTCTCCTTCCCTTTGGCTTATTCAGGTGCTCATACAGGTTGAGCATCTCTAGAAATACTCAATGCTTCAAAATTGGAAAAGTTTTCAGCACCAACATAATATTCAAAGAGCTTTGGAGTTCAGATTTCAGAATTAAGGACATTTAACTGGTGAAGTCTATGTAAATATCCCCACGACCATCAAAAAAAAAAAAAAGAAAAAAGAAAAGAAAAGAAAAACAACTCCCCAAATCTGTAACACTTCTGTTTCCAAGCATTTTGGATAAGAGACACTCAATCTGTATTTTGACATTTCTTTAACCCTACAGGGATCTCTAGTTCTGGGAGCCCTTTACTTTCTCTAAATCTGTCAATCCTCTCCCTTCTTATGTATCTTAATGCCATGACCTATTACTTCAGTAATGTTCTTGCAATGTCCTAGACTCCCCTGTCTTGTCTGCTCATTTAATCCAGCTGATTACATTGAAGATGCTCAATACACTCTTTAATGAATGTATGAATAAATGAATGCAAAAAAGGAACATATATTTAGTTAATTTCTAAGAGCCTCTTTGCCTATATTTCAAAGCTAAACAATTTTAAAAAATTAAAGTTTTATAATACTTACGTATCTTTCATTAGTATAGATAATAATTATATATAAAGTTAGGTAATCCTTTATATATAATTTTTTTTTCCAATTTTACCTTACTTAGAATGTGTATTTATCAATTTTCCCCGGTAAAAACCATGGATCTATGGGTCACAACTAAGTCATTAACAGAAAAATATAATGTTTAAACAAAAAGGAAATTTAGAGAGAACTTGATATTACTTTCTAGTTTTACAGATGAGAAAATAGGTTTTGAGAAAATAAATGATTTGGTGAAAACATTTTTCAAAGTTCAAATTGTTTTTCAATGGTAGAATTGGGATTAAAACCAAAATTCCTGATTCTAACACAGTGTTTTTGCACACCACTGCCTAGATCTGTTTGTGTTCAGTACTCTGTGTGTGCAGACAATTTGTGCTTTCCACTAGAACTTGACCTGGCTTCCCAGTGATGCCATTAGCTCATCAATGATGGAGCAATCCTGTTATTTCTAGAGCAAGGCCATGTAATCTGACAGCATGAATTACAACAGGAGCAGCATAGCATTTGATTATGTCCTTACACGTAGGTTAAACATCCTTTGAAACATAGGTCAGTAACTTTGCTATAGGAGATTCAGTAAGTTCATATCCCTACTGTGTAGCATCTAATGTGTAGAATCTTAGGCTAATAATAATAACTCTGCAGATTAATACATGGACAGTATAATAAATTCAGCTGAGATACAGAAAACATTATACCCTAAAAATTTGTTCCCTAAATATGGAAAAAATTGCAAGATGAATGAGAAACTTTCTTATCTGACCAGACCATAACATTAGTCTGACCCACTACATATAGGACCTAATATTCATGGTTAGTGGAGATTGGAACAGTAGGGGAAAGCGAAAACAATACTAAATGTGAATGTCACTTCAATGTATAAGTTTGAAATTCACACACACACACACATATGTGCACACATGTGTGTGTGCACATGCACACACATCTGTTGAGCTGAGCCAAAATTTGAATTCCTGTTTGAATTAAGAGCCAAAATGTAAATACTGAGTTGGAGCCAAATGTACACAATTTGCAAATATGACTTGGGCTAAGGTGGTCATTCTGATGTTTACCCAATGTTCCCAGCTCTGCACCTTCTAGATACATAACTCCATAGTTTTTCCGTTTCCTTGTGATTGAAAGGGCTATGTGATCCGTTCTGGTCACTGATGTTAAGTCGCCTGGAGCATTTAATTGTGAGTGCAAGAATCTTCAGAATTTTCTTTCTATCTGGGATGGCAACTGGCAACTTTAAAAATTGGTCCATCATCCCAAGTCCCCAATTGTCTACAATGAACAGAGCCCCTGAGTGAAACTTTATGAACATGTGACATTAGCAAGAAATAAGTCCTGGGTTGGGGTTGGGGCTCAGTGGTAGTGCACTTGCCTAGCATGTGTGAGGCACTGGGTTCGATTCCTAGCACCACATATAAATAAATGAATAAAATAAAGGTCCATCAACATCTAAAGAAAAAAAGAAATAAGTCCTTATTGTTTTAAGTCACCACAATTTTAGAGTTGTTTATTATCACAGCCTAACCTAGCTTATCCTGGCAGATACATGTGCTCTGAATCTCTTCTCTGGATGAGTCTTGGGGATGAGTATTGGTGGAGATCCAAAAACATTGAAAGAATGGCAAGAAACGATACAGCTAAGAAAGGGAGGGAGATGAAATGGACCCATACTAAGGTACAAACTGAATGTGATTTTGGAAGACTTAGTGGATTTTATTGTTGTTGCTGTTACTACTACTGCCATGATTATTAGTATTAGCATTTAAAAAAAATCTGAAGATTATTGCCATTGTGTGTAATGACTCATCCTTGATGGTGCGTAGAGATACAGAGGGAAGAGAGATCATTCTAGTATTTAGAACACTCTGGTTAATGCAATAGCTATTCTTATCCTACCTAGTGTAAGTTTATTCGTCTGAGTATTTATATTTTCTGTCTCCCAATGGACTACACAATTCTTCTAATTAATTATATATTTTATATTTTTTGGTGTACTTTTTGGGACAGTACTGAAGCACAGTAAAATCAAACTAAAGGCCAGCTTTACTTGCTATCAGGGAACTGGCATCAGAATCCACTGTTGACCATCTCTTGGGCTGACTCACAATAGATGGATCGATTCTCATCTTTTCATCTCCTGCAGCTTCCAGAATATTTAATGAGAATCATGAGCAAGAGGGTGGGGTACAGCAGAGAGGATAAGTGCATTTTCAATCAACACTGTCTTTGGAACTTAGGTCCTTCTCACTGGCAATCGACTCAGTGAAGCAAACCAAATGAGAGACATTTTTCAAATGTGACTTCTCATAACAGTTTAGTTTTTTTTTTGGGGGGGGAGGGGCATGTGCTCTGTTGGGTTGATTTTCCTGTTCATTGCTCCTGGCCTCTGGTGCTTTTATTTCTTCAATCTTCTCATTTTCTATTCTTAATTAGAAATAATCCATAGAACCTCAGAAGTCAAGAATATATTTAAAAACTCATGGATGGGTAATAGAAATACAATGTGTTGAGAGAAGGAGCTGGAACTTCAGAGAATTCTTTGAATTGTCACTGACACAACCATACTGTAGTTTTCCACACCTGAATGTGCACCTGGGTATCCACTCTCTGCTTGGTCCTTTGATTATGGATCCTTTCATGAGAATGTCTTTGCTAGGTTTTCAATTGCCTTTCCTATTTACCTGTCCTGGCTCTTCATCCTAGATTTTGGCTTTACACATCAGATCATGCATCAAATGTGTCTTCTACTCTTATATTATCAGGAATTCAAGGAGCATGATACTTGCTCTTGCCAGGTAGGACATTATTCTGTAGAACTCCTTCTTAAACCTCAGTGGTGCAACAGAGGCACTTACCTACTGATTGGACTAAAGATGGAGAATATACCTCTCTGTATTTATTCACACTAAAGAGTCTATACATACTATGCAATTTCACTTACTGTGTATCAAGCACTAATATAGGCATTGGGGATATAACAGTGAAAAAAGGAGACAAAACTGCTCTCATAAAACTTAAATGGTAGCAATCACCAATCTGATTACTGGCATAATTTGACATGGATCCTATAAGACTACTGTCATTCTTCATCCAAGTAATGATTGACCTCTGCATGTAAGTTTAAAAGTTTTTGTGTTTCACCGATGAGGTCTGAGTCATGTTCAAAATTAAATTTTTATCAGGATAAACTAAAAAAAAAGGCAGCATATTAGGTATGGTTAGAAAATCCCTGCTGAGCACATGAAAATAGAAAATTACCAAATGTCACATTCAATTTCTCACAGCCACAAGAAGAATGTGATTTTTGTTGCCATTATATAACTTGAATCTGGTACTAGACCTGAATTGAGATGAACTTGCCCCATGCAGTCCTTAACTGGAGAGGCTAACTAATGTCATACCCCTCCTGGCAGAAAACTCTCTGGTCTTAGTCTTTCAATGTGTCTTGCTAGATTCAGGGCTTAGTACTAGATGGGACCTATCACACCATGAATGGGAGCAAGTCTGTACGTTCTGCTACCCTGAGCTCCCCCAGTCATTTGGTTCCAACCTCAAAATCTTGTCTCATGGGCATAAACTGATATATCTGGGAGGAAAAAGCCAGATTCTCCTTAACTCCTAAGCCTGTTGCACATAATGAGTTCTAAGTGGGGTTTGGGGAGAAGAAGTGGAAAAACTACACTTATACCACAACTGGGAAGGAGTAAGCCATTTTCCTGCTGCCAGGGACTCTAATCTAGATCGAGAATATCTATTACTTGAGCCCAAGGAACAGATTCTATGTGAATTATGATCCCACAACTCTAGCATGAATTCCTGCACCTCTTTACCAGGTCTCCTGGGACCCTGTCCTCTTTGTGATAAAGCAAAACAGGACATTCTCTGTCTCTGTTCTGGTGACTGGGTTGGGTCTCCGAGCGGGCATCGTTGGAAACTCTGTTTTCTGCTGTGGTTGAAACTTTTTTATCAAGCTAGCCTGCAGGGGCCCTGCAGTCTACTGGGAGTTAAGGGATATAACCAAAAGGAATATTTTAAACCTACTAAGGACAAAACAAATACTTTATCACACTGTGGTGCCCTTCTGAGCTTCTAGAGATGTATGACTGGTATATTCCATGAACTCCCATATTCATAGAGAATGTGAACCAAAACTTGATTTATTTTCAATGATCTCCTCATGTGAACTTAAATGAGATGGAAGCCACACCTTAGGTGAGTTTCTCAACACTCTGGATGGAATCCAGGTTCCTTTCACCTGGTGGAGGCTGGGAGAGCAGTCTGAAGTTCCCACTTGACTTCCAGGGCACATTCTTGGGCACTGTCTTGCCTCCAATGGAGTCATGAAGGCTAGAGAGAGGCCATCTTACCACCGAGCTCTTGCCTGCTCCTAGATTCCCCATCTCTCTTTTGTGGTACTGAAAATCAAATCCAGGCCTTGAGCATGCTAGGCAAGTGCTCCACACTGAGTTACACCCCAACACTCCTAGATAAAACTAAGTCTTCACGCTTTGGGGGGGTGGGATAATAATGAAGAGAGATTTCTAAAACCTTGTGTGTGCCTCATCTCTTTCTCTCCTCCAACACCCGCAGCCTCCTTACCAACTATCCACCTGAGACCATCTGGACTAATTTCATTATCCCTGGTCCCTGATTGTGACAGTCACCAGAATTCAGGTCTTCCCTCCACCCCTTGTCTTCTCCACCACACTTCCTACCTCAATTTTCAGCTGTATTGTTCTCTACAATATGTGTCTCCACCTGACATTTTACATATTTTACCTAGTCATAGTCCCACCAGAGTGTCAGTATCATGAGAGCAGGGATTCTTATCTTTTTTTTTTTTTTTTGAGGGGGTGTTTTTGCTACTAGAATAGTACCTGGCATATGGTAGGTATTTAATAACTATTTGTTGGATGAATAAATGAATGAACAAATTAGATACCCAGTACTTCTTGAGAATCACTAATTATTAACAAAACTCATTATCTTTTTTTTATGGACAAATGACCCCCTCATGTTAGCCATTCCCATAGTCTCTTGATAATTGTGGGACTCTCCAGAATCCGTCATTATACTACTTTGAGCATAATCCTTGACACTCCTCCTTTGAGTCTTTTACCAAAGAGACTGTATCCAATGTCATATTGGTGCTCTCCTCTCTCAGCCTTTCATACTCCCCCCTCCTAGTATATTCTTTTATGAAATATTTAATCCAGAAGAAATCAATTACCTAGATTTATAAGGTCTGTGGCATGATAGAAAACTGGCTGTGGGGATGGCCAAAGTGTTCACATTTGCAACACCATTGTACAATACATTGGGCTGATACCTGTCTCACTTTAATTTCTGAACTACTCACTGCTCAGACACCAGAAATGCTGGTTTGATGGCATCTCTTAGATCTATGTACCTGTCTGTCTAGTCCTATAAGCAGTCTTTCTAAACCATTAAAGTGGGATGCCATCCCTTTTTTTCTGCAACACCAACCAATCACTTGTAAGCTGTAAGGTCCCCCTGTATAATGACCTATTTTATCACCAAGCTTGCCCATGTAGCCTTGCAAAGTGGACACATAGTACCTAGACCATCTGTGACTGCCTGGTTTTGAGGCCTATGACCTACAGCTCTCTAACTAATTTGTTGATTGGACAGTTCCAGAAATACTAAAGAATAAAGCAATATATCAAGATCTTCAATACCAAAGGAGAACATAGGAAGAGTCTGAGAAGGATAAGACCTTCCATTTCCATTGCTCATTTCTAATTGGCAGTGGAGAAAATCAACTGTATAAATCTGTTTTATCACCAGCTCACTCCTTTCAGGGTCAAGATGCTCGCTCACGCAAGTCCTCATGAATCTATGAGATACCAGAGCAACATGTAGACTGCCATAAGTGTACGCAACACTCAGAGTGGGTGCCACACTAATGAAAGCTAAACTCTAATTCTATATCAACTGTTTCAATCTCTACCCACCTAGGTACATCCCTTTGCCCTGATGCATGCCCTAACCACCATCCAGAAGGACCCAGAAGAACCCAAAACTCCACATTATGTTCAGATAGAAGGACTCTTAAAAGGTCACCATTGACAGGCAACAGAATCCTTGGACATCCTTACAAATAGAGAAACACTCTTTATTTGACCATCCCAGAAAGGCAGATAGCATAGAAAATCCCTCCCTTCTCAGTGCTATTTCTGACCCACTAAATTCTCCCTGTGGCTTCTAATGACCACAATTATGTATAGTGGGCATGGCTGGATTGTCATGCATGCCACTGGAGCATCTTTGATGGACACTAATGAGCTGGGAGATAGCACTCACACTACAGAGACTCCCCCCAGGGTAGGACAGGTTTGCAGAACTGGTGGAGACAGGTTTCAAACGACAGATGCATGAACCAGCTGCATATCTTCCCTGACTCCCTGACTTGAGATTCCACTGGTCATAAAGCCCAGTCTAAAGAAGAGCAGTGTCAGAGGCCAGGCAGGCCCTTGAGCTTCTGAGACCATGAAAGCGGCTACATTCGGATGGCCCCATGTCAACAGAAGGAAGAGATGTTAGTGCTCACCAAAATGATAATCTTACCCTTCACTTCTGGCTGCACATTGAGTTTTCTAAACTTGACTAGATTATGAATTTGGAATGGATCTAAAGGACTTACTTCTTCAGTAAGTCTTTTTGACACCTCTCCTGTGCACATGTAGTTGTGTACACATACCACACGTGCACACACAAATCTGCCCCTGTTCTTGGATGATGGTCTGAGAACCCTCCCATGGACACGTGGCACCACCTGCCCTAGTTCACTCCTCTGCATTTCACGCGCTCTCCTCCAGCCCAACCTGTTTTCTGACACGCTCAGTCCCTGTGCCACAGCTGGCACGAACTATGTTTTAAAAGGAATGCTTGTTTCCATAGCACATTTTGGAGGCTAAAGCCCAACAAACACACATTCACACTGGATCTTTCATCAATATGGAGTTTCTAATCACAAGCTCTGTGACCCATATATATTCAACTCTCCGAGGCCCTGTGTGGAATAGCTACAGCAGATGGTAAGTCCTAGACTGTTCCCTGCTTACCACACTCATGGGCTGCTGACACAACTCTCTGCAGGTACCCACAGCTCCAGGCTAGTGTTCCTTCCTCACCCCACCTTTCTCTCCCCCAGCATATTTTCTTTCCTACTGGTGTCTCTATGTTAAAGCTGAAATAACTCATCGATTATTCTCGGTTGGGCATACTGTGAGTACAGAGAATGAAAATAGCAAGCAGCTCCCGTGGGACTATCACCCTCATCTAGAATATAACTGACTGTTGATTATTCTATGGGATTTAGAGAGTGACTCTATCATATGCTCTGTTCTTTGAGGATAGGATCATCTCTAACCCATTTTTGTAGGCTGTTTAGTGGCTCTTGTGGGGTATGATATATAATAAGTGCTTAATAAATGGTTACTGAATAACTGAGTGGTCCCAGTGGCCATATGGGAGGAAGAAGATATAAGAATATCAGTGAGCTGGGGGACAGATGAGGGAAATTCTAGAAATCTAACTTCTAAAACCTTGGGCTCCTGGATGTTCAAAGGCCATATGGAAGTTAAAGAGAGACATCTCCTCGTGACCCACAGGGTCATTGTATGTGAGATTCAATGGGACACTCCACTCTCTCACCACCAGTCAGTGCAAAAGTGGAGAAATGACCAGAAGACAAAGTACCGGGAAAAGGGGAGAGAATGATAGATTTTAATATCTGAGAATGTGATTTATCAGCCATCAGATTTAACAAAATTGACTCTCATTTTGCTGTGTGCCTTCAGTGAAACAGAAAACTTTCAATTATCTCTACTAATGGAATGGAAGTAATGGTACATGTAATCAAAATACCATTTCTCTTTGACTTGGGAAAGTATTATGTGTGCTTTACCCCCAGCAGGTTTGCTTTGATAATGATTAGTTCTAGCTTGGGTTAATAATAAAATGCTTTAGCATTTTCTCTGTATAATACCCAGTAGGAGAAGAGGAAAAATGTGTTTTTGGCAGAGGAAACTCATGCAAGGCTGAAACTTCCCGTGGTCATGGATACCTTACTTGTGGCAAGTGGGGTTCTGAACAGAACAAAAGGCAAAGTATGACTATATGTTCTGGATCTTAATGACCCAGGGTTGATGCCCCAGGACAATGCTGTTGCTGGTTATGAAGAGGGCTAAGGGAGGCAGAACACTGGACTAGGGGGAGGAGACTATGGTTCTTATACTTGATAGCCCAAGGGAGGCCTCATAGTCCCTTTGCATCTCAACTCTCTTATCTGTGAAATGTAATCATGACATCTGTTCTGTCTACCTAATAGTTTAACTGGTTGGGAGGTAGTAGGCAGAGGGCTTGTGAAAGTATTCAGTTATAAAAATGCAAAGCGTTGGCAGATGAGCAATGACACACTCTCAGCACTTCCTTTTCTGGCCTGAACTCCTCAATACTTGGAGTCTTGGGCTGTGGCTTTTGAAACTTATTCTATTAAAAAATTTGTTCCATTCCTT
Organism: Marmota monax; assembly: GCF_021218885.2. Taxonomy (NCBI): domain Eukaryota; kingdom Metazoa; phylum Chordata; class Mammalia; order Rodentia; family Sciuridae; genus Marmota; species Marmota monax. The sequence continues at coordinate 5,549,511 of NW_026693473.1, read as the reverse complement.
GAGGATTCTGCTTTTTGAGAACAGCTACTTTGATAATGTCTATGCATCCCAATCAATGAGCACATTCTTCCTCATGTGACAGTTTCATTTTAACAGGAACTTTCTAGTTATAATTACTTAGTCTTTCTCAAAGTGTGGTCCCTGAACCAGCAGACTCAGTATTACCTGTGAATTTGTTAGAAATGTAAATCTGTGTGTCCAACCCAGTCCTGATGAATTGCAAACTCTGGAGTGAGGCCCAACAATATGTTTTGACAAGCTCTCTAGTTGATTCTGATGTATATCCACCTTAGGGAACCACCACTGTATCCCAGAGGAGAAAAATGAAAGGTAGAAATTGGGCACTGGGACATGCCATAGGAGTTGGCTTGGGGACTTCTCAAATCACACTATACAGCAGGCTATTTAGAGCTGGTCTCAAAGTGACATGTTAAACCATGTTAAATTCACTGTCACACTTATAAAAGGGAATATATTTATAATAGATTCATTCACATATTATACATAATACATATAGGTATGCATTTTTATGTGTATATGTTGTGTATATAAAGATGACTCAGTACATCATTTTCTCAGGTCTTTCTCCTAACTGCCTTTACTTAAAAATGCATCCTGAACTCTAACACGCCCCACCTTTCTTCCTTATTTTTCTTTGCAGCATCTATCCCCTTCTAATATGCTGTGTGATTTACTTATTTACTCTATTTATTGTCTGTTTCTTCAAACGAGAAGGTATGCTCCCTGAGGACATTGTGTCTTATTCACTGCTGTGTCCCTAGCTCTGAGAACTGTGCCCTGGCATCGAGTATACACTCAATACATATTTGTTGAATTAATGAGAATGAGCAACTGCTGGATCTGGAAGATGGGAAAATACTGGGGTTGGACCAAAACACTAAAACACCTGTATGCCTCCTTAACAAGCAATGTCACTTAACAGGGGAACCTTGCCTTTCTCTCTTTTCCTGCTTTGGGCTCTGAGATAAATCTGCAAACAAGTTTTTGGTCAGTATCATCCTCGGGGATTTAGTTTATTGTACTGTTTATCATTTCAAAATGTACTCTCTTGGTTTTGCTACAGGCAGGATAGTGTCTTGATTGATTGATATATTGGCTGGGGTCAAGGGGTAGCCTATAGCCATATGATCTTAGGCATACTGCTGGAGCAAATAGTATCTCTGGATCTCAACTTCATCTCAAAGATCTCAAGATCCCTTCCAATTGTTATTTGTATATTCATTTGTGTGTTACTTGATTAATGTCTGTCTCCTTTACTGGTGAGCTCCATGAGAACAGGGTCTGTTGGCTCATTTACTTCAAAATTCCCAGCATTTGATGAATACATGCTGAGAAAACAAATCCCCATGGAAACCAACTGGTGATTTCAGCCTCATCAGGCTGTGCTCTTCACAACAAAGTCCAAGGTACGGGGATGTATGTTGCAAAGATCTTGGCCTGAAAAAGCTCTTCACTCACACAAGGAAGAGCAGGAGGTTGGTCTGCACCCTGAGGGCACAGAGAAGCTGCATAGCTCACTGATATGGACAGTGGTGGGAGGTGTGCAAGGGCAAGCCTGGGCACCTGGGCCACCAGCCTGGTGGTTTGGAAAAGCATGAATTTGAGGATGACAGATGTGATCTGCTATATTCTAGCTTCAAGTTATTTACTTCTCTCAGCCTCTTCATTTGGAAAATGAAGACAACACCACCTGCCTTTTTGGACAGTTGTGAAAAATAGGAGGAGTTTATCAAGTGCCTTCCTAGCATCTGGCGTGAGAAAGGTGCTCAGGAAATGGAAGCCTCCATGTCTGGTTCCGCGTTCCATCCTACATTTATGAAATCTTCAGGCCACAAGGTTTCTAATAACACCTTCTTTACCAAAGAATTGACCTGAGTTTCTTAGCTCATGGGAGTTACCTTGTGGGTCTTGGCTGAAGGGATATATGGATTGGGGTCAAAGTGCTTCTTAAAATATCTACTTTTGGAAATATGTCAGTTTGACTAATGAGATTTGTAAACTTTTTTTGATATCAAAAAGATCCAATTTTGAAGACAAAAATTCATAATTATTTGAAGGTGCTGAAACCTATCACTGCATAGAACAAATCTGAGCTTGGCCCTCTCTTTCTGGCTGCCTGACTCTCCTCAAACCTTGCTTCCTCTCTGCCTGCCTGGCAGAGTGAATTCCACTCCAGTTCCTGCCCTAGCCCCTTGGCTTCCCCGCCCCCCACCCCACACTCATCTACAAATGATCATCTTTATTCTGGAAAATAAATTCTGTTGCTAGGCAACTGGAAGACAAAATCACCGTGGTTGATATGATCCTTATTAGTGACTGCGATTGCAGTGGTGCCGCCATTATGCCAGACACATGCTCAATGCATCTGTCCCCAGCTTGACAGATCTTTCCGGAAAGTGGGATGGGGTAGATTCTTGGTAGAGATTAAAGGCCTCAGCACTCAACAGAAAGTATTTTATAAATCACTGTATATCAAGAGCCTGCTTTAGAATCATTTTATTAGAACACATTCAAGAAAGTGACATACGGGGGAAAAAAAAGACAGCAGCAATTCTCGGTCATGCAAATGCCCGTGTTAAGGTTCTCCATTGGATTTATATTCAAGTACAAAGACAATCCTTTCCTGAGCCAGGTGCAATTCCAGAGAATGACACTTTGCATTGAGAGCACGTATCCTTCGCAAAGTTCAGAACACTGAACAAGTCACAGCCTCACAATAAGATTGTGAGATACATGAAGTGTAAACTTTTAAGGACCCTTTACCCTGCCCTCCCCCATCACCCAGCCTGGGAAGGGAGCCCAACTTCAGGACCTCTTAGAAACAAGATTTAGTCTATTGAAAATAAAGCAGTGGGCCTTAAAAAAAAGGTTATAAAATGAGTATATATATATATATATGAAATGAACTCATCTCTGCCTCTTGGCTTGGTGTGGGGTTTCTGTGAAACTCTGTTAGGGGTTGGGGTTCTCTCTCTTGAGTGTCATGGAAGACTTTAAAAAAATTTTTATTATGAAAAATTGCAAACACATACAAAAGTGGGAAGAATGGTATCATGAACCCATCATCTAGTTTTGACGATTATTAACATGTGGCCATTTTGTTTCATTTACATCTTCTCACACTTCCCACCCACCCCCCAAACAGGTATCCTGAAGAAAATGAAGGCTGGAGGGTGGTCTCTGTCCTAAAGCCCTCAGAAGGGAGCGAGGGAAGGAAGAGCCAGAAAACATGACCAAATCTGGGGATGTTGAAGCAAGTAGCAATCTGGTTGGGGAAGTGGCTGCTGGCAACGTTTGGGAAAGGCTATAGTTAACCCCTGCCTTGTCTCCCATAAACCATCTCCGCTTCCTCCCTTGTTCTCATGACATGGGGGAGACAAGCTAGATTAGAATGATGTTTTACCAAATTGGGAGCCACTGTTCATAGAAAAGTTCCACCTGGAGAAAAACTCCAGAGACAAGTGTGTCCCTCTAGTTAACCTGTCCATTCATGCTGCATACCTTGGGCAGCAAGGACCTGGGGGTACCTGGTGGTCAGAATGGGAGTTGGGGAAGGGCATTGGGCCATGGGGCCTCTCACAGGTCCCTATTGCCCCACCATTTTAGGATTTGGAGAGAAGCTCAGCAACCTCAAATTGCACCCAGTAGAGAAGCAGGGAAGCCCGAAGGGTGACCCCATGGCCCAGGTGGGCAGATTTTGCTTGGATCTTGTTGCCCTCTGAGCAAAGGCTGCACCCCACACCAGCCCTGCCAGAGCAGTCTCAAGAGAGGTGGGTGATTGGAGTTCTTGGTGGGAGGTCCCAACGGCGCCACGGCTAACCCGGTGAGCTGCAGGGACAAGTCCCAGGCTGCGCGCTAAACGTAAGTGGAGAAAGGATCTCCAGGTCCCAGGTGCCACCGAGGAACAAGGTTGCCATCCTGTTAAGAAAAGGGCTGGGCTCTGTGATTTGCATATAACTTTGCAAAAATCTGCATGAGATCCCATAGCCCTTTATAGAAAACAGAGTTAAATCATCAATGAAACCTGTGTATTTCTAGTAACTCAGTGCACACAATGCAAGATGGATACACCCAATCATTCTTTCCAAAGAGGACATGGAGGAAGCAGAGCACTATATAAGTCATTCCTTGGTCTGAATGTTCAGAAGCCAACCAGGCCCAGGATCCAGATGAGGATCACTGGTTGGCCACTTTTGCTAACTTTGTCAGAATTCAAATCCATACGCTTTCAACACTTAGATCCCTGTAGACCAGTCCTGCAGTGGCTTTCCAACATCCCAGACACACAAGTGGGAGTAGAGCCAGGAATAGTATAAATAGTAATATGTTAAAGAAGAACCCTAGAGGTAGTGATCAGTAGTGTTTATTTTCATACCCTTTTTACTAGGTTTTCTTGTTTAAACTCTCTTAGGGCCCTATGCCCTGCCAACAAGTCTTGGTATAATTTTCAATTGGAGGAAAGAAACTGAGAAAAGTTCACCCATAGATGTAGTAGATATATATAGCAGTAGTGACTTATAATTCATGGTTTCAAGTGTGGCTAGGGCCCATGACATGTGGCAATCTATAATTTTTCTATCACAGGTGGTTAGTTTGGGCAGACTACAAGCTGGATGAGGGAGTGAATTACTGAGTGGGCAGGTGAGCAAGTGGGGACACTATGCTGGAGACGTAACTTCCATGTTCCAGAGTGGTTCACACCATCTCTACTGAGCCTTCTACAGAATGAATGTTTCTCTGCAAAAATGACCCGTCAAAGAAAGTCAACTTCTAGTACCATTGGAGGAGAGAAATATTCTAAATAGTAATGGCTCTTAGCCAAGAGAAAAGTTCAGAATAAATTGGAGTATGATTTCATATTTGACCAAGGCTCAGCTCTATCATATTTGACTGGGGCTCAATGCTATCATAGTTGCTATATAGAAATGAGAAAATCAATTTGAAATTCTCTCAGTAAGAACTCCATCCAGGCAAAAACTGTTCATTATGTTAGAGAAGACACTTCAGCATCAAGTGGAATTGTAGTTACCCTGAGATTTGAGAAAGGTAGGGGAAACTTAGGGCTCAGAAGGGAGATGAGATTCTGAAGAAAGCCAGGAGCTGTACACATAAATGTGTAAAGTAACTCACGGCCAAGGGACTTGTGTGCCCACTGAAGTCACTTACACTAGGGGGAAAAGGGCTTCACAATTTTAAACTATATTTTCCTTTGCAAATGTCACACTAACATGAATATGGGAGGTGGAATTCACTATCCCTTATACCATAATTTGCTGTCATTCCCAGGTTAGTTTATAAATATGCTGTAAGATCTGTAGAATTTATGTGAATGTCAAAATTTAATAGTTTTATAAATATTGAATGATAGTCTGCTTTTCATATAGTAATTAAAATTCTGAAAGAGAAAATTTAAAAAATATTTTTGTCTTCTTAGTAGTTGAACATTTACTGAGTGCTTACCATGTGCCAGGCAAAGTGCTGAGTGTATACATGTATCATTTCACATCATCTGCATTACAACCATTTTGCAGGCTGGGGCCTAGAGAGTTCCTGCCCAGGATCACACAAATGGCAAGTGCATTGGGAGGGTAGTGGGATCTGAACTGAGATTTGATTGACTTTAAAACTGTCCTTAACCTCTGCTGTATGTTACCTCTTCTAAAGGAGAATCCATCTGCTAAACCTTTGGGCATCTGTATAATGGTTGATTCTAAAGGTCTTTAAAAGTATCCATCACATAAAGATCTTCCTGATGCCTTAGAACCTAACTCAAAGTGATTTGGGTCACTTTATTATTCATATTCGTTAGGTTTTATAGAATATTTCTTATATCCTTTGAAACCTCAAGTTGTGATTGTCTCTGTGCACATGCAATCTAATGATGGTTGATGTATGAAACACCCAAGAAATACCCCCATTTAGGTAAACTGAAAATTTGTTCCTTGAAAACCTGAAAAAGCACATATATATTTACAAAGCTGGTACTTTAAAATAATAGTTAATACCAATGCATAGCTTTTAACTTTAAAAATGACAGCCATTCATAACCTCATTGAGATGACTTTAAAAATCTGGCTTAAGGCAAGGAACTGGTAGAAAAACTTTAACTGGTAGAACTTGTAGAAGTTTAAGTAGAAATGTGAAAAAGAGACCATTATATTTTTTTAAAAAAACTTTCCAATGATCTTTCTTATTTAGAAAACAGCTCTCAGTTTAGAATTCACACATTCAATCACTCTATATTGGCTTTGTTTTGTAGGACAGCATAAGGCCTGGGATCAGCTTTTTGAAATATTTTCTTGGTAATTCTAAGGGTCACCTGGTTTGGAATTCGGTGCAGACACCTTTGTCCCAGCTACTCCACCCACAGAAAACCTGGTTTCTGCATATATAACTCAGCACACGCTGCCCAGAAGCACTCATCTTTGGCATTTTCACAAGCGGTAAGAATCAGGGAGGACCACTTTATAAGATAGTGGCTTTTATTAACCAGACCTCAGCATTCTTTTGGGGGAGCTTTTTTGAGATTCCCCCATTTCTCCCTACTTTTACTTAACATATTGTAGGCCCTGTCCTATCAATAGCTTCTTATAATAGAACTTCCTAAACTGTATAGAGATGGTCTGCAGTCACCAGGTGTATGGGAGACACCATTAGAGGTCCAGCAAGTTAAAATTAGTCACAAATCAGTAACATTTATTATGTGATAGAGTTATACTCTTTTTTTGTTCCACAAAGAATTTGAGGCAGCTACTTTGCAACAGACTTTTAAGTGGCTCTTCAGTTGACTGTTTCCAATATTTCATTCTCACAGAGGAAACCACTGAGGCAGGGATGTGCCTGAACTGCTACTCCTGTGGCTAAGTAATGATAAGCAGCCTCCGCTAAATCAAATCCCTGACTCGTCATGCTCCCCAGGCACAAAAGACAGAGAACAACTGATACATATACACAGGACATGGGCTGGTCTTGGTTTTTAAACTTAGGAATGTTTCATTCAGGTGGGGAAAATGAGAGAATTTATACTGTTTGGGCCAAAAATGTTACACTGTATGTTTCTGCCTGATTGATACAATGGTGTTCTTTAGAGGGCCTCGCTGGTGGAAGGCAGTGAGCATAGAAGACCTCAGTAACACCAGGGCTCAAGTCCAGCTCTGCATCTTCTGGTTGTGTGACCCTGGGTAAGTTATTCACCTCTATGAGGTACAATATCCCATAAAATCTGCCATCTGCAAAATGAGGAAAATAATACCTACCTTGAAGAATTGTTGGGAGGATCGAGAGTAAACGCAAAATGTCAGCCTCACGTTAGGGGTTCAGTCAGAAAGGCAGCTGCTGTCAAGCATGCTCTGGATGGCTCCTGCAGGAAGCCCGTGTGTTCTCTGCCTGCCCAATTTCACCAGTGACTTTTCAGGGAAAGGACTGTATCTCTCCCTTTAGCTGGGGAGGGGAGTTTGTTCTTGGTGGGGACTTTGTATGCTCTATGTTCCTCCATTACACACAGAGAACTCTGCAAATACCATATTAACTGGCTTAGAGTTAATATCTACATCTCCAAACATCTCCACCTCTAACCAGAGCCCAGATGGGAAAGTCTCCTTGATCAGAATTAAAAACGAGATACACGGCAGCAGAAATATTGAACGGAGCATAAAGAGAAGACATCGACACTGTGAAACATTTTCATATCAGCTCGTCCAAGGACTGATGGTTTTGACTGGCTGTTTGTTCTTTCATGCATCCTGCTCTGCCTGAAGTTCTCCTTCGGGATCTAGACATGACTGCTGCTCACCCTGACACCCCTGGCCCTCCCTGCCCAGGGCTCTTCATCCTGCTTCCTGTGAGGAAGGGGTGGGTAAGGAGTGACTGGCTGAGCAGTTCAGTGAGAGGTAGGAAGGCCTCAGAGGGGTGCAGAGAGACATCCCCCCATTAAGCTGCTCTCCAGCAACAGGCCAGGCACTCCCACCTCCACAACACCCCTCAAGAAAGCAGCCTCAGCCAGTAATATTCAGTCTCCCTGTTTTTCCCTTTTCATTTCTCCCTCTGCTCAGGGAACCCTCTGAAGATCTCTGGACCTATGCAGCTGGGAGAGATATCCTTGAAAATATTTGTTCCATGTAACATTTTTGTTCCAAATTTGAAAGGTTAGAAACAGCCTCTTTATTGAAAAGCATTCCCTCTGTCCTTAGGCTGTGGTTGAGGAGGAAGGGGTAGGGAGAGATGTCTTGGCCTCACAATGAGCTGCCTCCTACTCGAAACCCTACTGCCTAGCGGGTGGTAACTGAGTTCCCTACCAAGGTCCTCTGTGCCTCCTGACCTAGGCTCCAATGTCCCTACCCATGTCACTCTGCAAACTCCCTTTTCTGGACTAACTGGGGCTAGAACCAGTTAAAATTGGTTTTTCTTTCTCCCATGGCATATCTTTTTATAACATCTCTTCATAAACTTGAAAGTGCTTTTCAGATGTCCTCTCACCTTTCCCATACATCTCCAAACAGCTGAGCTCAGACAAAGATTCTGAAGCATTATGGGCCCCTGCCCCCGCCTCCTGGATTTCCCTTCTCTTTTCTTCCAGAGCTCAAGGCTCCTGACCTTCATCACCAGTTTCTCAGCTTAAAACCTTGACCCATCCTACAAGCCAAATCTCTGGTCACTTTCTCCAATCTGAGGAGAAGTGAATCACCCTGTTCCCCAGGAAGGAAACCTTGGTTCATGCAGAGAGTAGACATCAGTAACCATCTAATAATTTTGTCCTTTGTTATCCTTTAAAGAAATGCATCTATTAGGGTTTTTTGTTGTTGTTATTGTTCATAAAAGTAATATATCTTTAAAAAAAATTTTAGTTGTCAATATGCCTTTAATTAATTAATTAATATGTGGTGCTGAGAAATAAACCCATAGCCTCACACATTGCTAGGCAAGTGCTTTACCTCTGAGTCACAGCCCCAGCCTCTCATAAAAGTAATATATCTTATTTTAGAGAATTAGAAAAAGTCACTGACCAGAAATAATCAGAATTTACATTTCAGAGTATTTCCTTCATATATACACATATGCATATATACATGTACAAACGTGTGTGTATTCACATGTAAGCACAAATACACATGTATGTGCACATATATATTCCCCTTTCATGTTTAACAGCAAGATTAGTCTTTCATAATAAGAGAAAAGATCACCACATAAATAGAAAAGCAAGTCCAGTCAAGAAATCAGGTAAGGTCTTCACCTGTGCTAGCCATAGGCATGAACTTTTGGAGCATACTACTAGTTAGTTTATAAGGTCATGGGCCTAGTGGCCAGGGGAAATCAAAATACCCTCCTTTCAAACCACACTGATGAATACTTGTTAGAGAGTACATGGGAAATACATTTAAAGACATACATAAATCCATAAGTATAATCAAGTAGAAGATACACATATAAAACATATCATTCAAAAAATCATTATGTAAGCACTTACTGTTAAGTACCTAAGTCTATCTTTGTGCTGCAGATAACACAAGGTACCAAATATGAACCTTGTCTTCATGGATCTCATAATTTGGTATCTAGAACAAAAGCTCATCCATGGGAGACAACAGGGAACTGGAAGAAGCTACTGTACCACAAAGCACTGAGGGGACTCGAGCAATCATTCCAATGTGAAGATGTGTTCCAGACACATCCTGCCTGAGGTTAGAAATTGATCAGGATAGATAAATAATTTTGGAGATATGGTGAAGCAGTATAAGTTTGGAGATAAAGGAGATGATGAGTTGAGAATTCATGATCTTTTAGTGAAGATCATCACACATGTGCCAGAAAACATATACGAAAGGAGGGATTTGCAGATAGTAAGGGACAAGGGGGAGGCCTGATCAGAGAGAAGGGGCTGGATTCTCAGGAGATGCCAAGTCCTAGAAAGTGCTACTGTGGTTTGGGAGACATGTTTCTCCTCTTGAAGCTCCTGGCAACACTACCTATCACATAAAAATATGAAGCCAGGTGGCTGAGGGATGTGTAACTGATGGAAAGTTACTCAAGGAAAAGGGTAGAGAGCAAAGAAGAGACGTGAGGGCATACAGGGGAGGACGTGGATCATGGGGATGGTGTGTGACGGTGCTGGCACTAGTTTCAGTTCCGTTGGGCAGAATGCAACAGGTTGTCCAAGTGCAGCACGCTCCAGACAGTTAGAATTAGGGTACTGGACCCCAGGGAGAAAGGCAAGGGCCAGGAAAAGAGAGGGCTTGACTTATTATTAAGAGAGACTTTATGTTACTGAATGTGAAAACATAAAGTAAAACGTATATGTGCCTCAAATATGAAAGAATATATTTGATTTCTGAGAAGGAAGGGGCAATACTGATAAAGGAGGCTCAGTAGTAGTAGGGGTATGGATTAATGTGGAGAAGTAATGAGCATTTACAGAAAGAAAGGAGGTATGAGTCAGTTGGCAGTGAAGGTGGCTGGATGTGAGTGGGCAAGGTCATATGTAGTGCAGGAGGTGGCAGCAGTAGGAGTGAGGGCAACTGGAACAGGGGTACCCACTGCCATCCTTTACTAGTGTTTTGGATACTGTGGTAGACAGTAAAGATACAGGCATCAATTATGCCAAGACATACCTGCCAAGGAACTCACCATGTAACATGGGAGACAGACATAATTAATTGAAGTTAGGCTGAAACTTATAAATTGCCCATATCCAACCATTTTGGATCCACAAAAGTGAAAGTTTCATATGGTTCACTCAAATGCAGGCATGTTAAACTGTGCATAACACATAAAGCTCCATCAAAGACCATATGTAGGAGGGAAAATTACAGAAACATCTTTGGAGATGGGGCTGAACTTTATCCTAAGTAAGGGTATCACTGAAGGCTTTCAGCAGACCTGTGAGATAGTGGAAAAAATGTTCTAGGAAGATGAATTTGGTGTTAATAGAAAAGATAAAATGGAGCGGCAAAACCGCAGAGAGAAAGAAGGTAGGCTAACGAAGGTCTACTCAGGGTGATGTGACAGAAAGTCTCATGGAATCACTCCCAGGATGTGGCAACAGACTGGCTATTAAAGACTAGGCCAAAAATGCATCCATAGATGTAAATTTGGGTATCTGGGAAAATGATGTTGCTTCTGCCCCAAATAGAGAAGTCATATCAAGTTACTGGTTTGAAAGAAAAGGAAACTATTTTCTGCTTCTGAGACTGAGGAAAACCAAGGCATTGTCTAGCAGTAAGAGTAAGAGCAGCGCTCACTATGTTGCACTCTGGTCCTACATTTGTTTGTTGGCTTTCTTGTTCTTCACAAAATGCAGTGTTCTTAAGGGTTGGGACACACCTGTTTTGTCTCACTGTTGCATTTTCACCCTGGAACAGTGCGTGGCTTGTGGGAGGTATGCAAAAAAATGTGGAGAATGAATGAATATGAAAGTGTCACTCAGGGTAAAGTCAATTCAGAGAAAGAGTCTTGGAATTTTTGTCATGGACTTCCAAAGCAAAGTGACAAAAACAACTGGGGAAGATCTAAAGAAATAAGAATCAAGAGCCCAACTTCAAGTGCAGTTCTCAATGGGAGCATGAGGTAACACTTTCATGTTAGATGGGAGAGGAAAAGGAGGTGCCTGACTGTATGAGAAAGAGGAGAGGTAAGGAACCAAGTACCACAGATAGGTACAAAGTAAGCTTCAGAATGTTGTGGACTGGACTCCTTCTGAGTCTAGAGAAAGAATGAGAGAAAAAAAGTACACTGATGAGTCACGGTGATGGTAGAAGTAACTCTTTGACCATCATGCTAAAACAAGCCTAGTGTTTCTTGGGTGCTACTGAGTCAAGTCTAAATTCCTCTGATGACACTTGACATCTGCCATGGGCTGACCTAACCAATCATTTATACCCACAAAAACCACACAGACTGCAGGCTCCACACTTATCTGATATTTTCCTTTCTCCCTGCCTCACCTATGCGGTTTGATCCATTTAGAATGACCTTCCTCCCACTCCCAACATCAATGCTGCCTCCGATTAGTAAAGTTTAAGGCTGAGCCATCTCTGATCTTCCCAAACCAGGAGCTTTGATTTTCATAATTATAGTCAGTTTCTATTTCTAGATCTCTTTTGCCCACAATGCCAAACATATTACCATGTGTTTGCTTGTTCTTTATTTATTCATTTAACAAATATTTATCAAGTACCTTCTACAAGTCAGCACTATGATAGATTTGGGGATGCAACAGGGGTGTGAGGCAGACAAGTTTCTGGACTTAAAAGTCTGGTGGAGAAGGCACATAACACACAAATACTTACATAGTTTGCAATGGTGATAGGTACCAAGGAGAAACAGCTGCAGGAGATGTGTTGGAATTTTTAACTCCTCTGTCAGCTCTTGCTTTCATAACTTTTCTGCATCCCTCTTACTGTCAATGGCTTAGCCTTCATGACAATAAGTGTGCTTACATAGAAGTGACTTTCTCCTCTTCTAATTCTCTCGAAGGCTGAGGAACTTAGAGGATCAGGATTATAAGGACTGTGCACAGCATGAAGATTTGATAGGTTTTCTTGTGGGTACAGGTGTTTAGCAAACTATGTAAAGACCTTCTTCCTAGGTCTTGGATCTGTTTGTCAGAGAGCTAAGTGACAAAACCAATGTATTTGTCATCTTTTTTCTATCACATTTCATTAATTTAACTCTATCATATGTCTCATAATGAACAGAGCAAAATGTAACAAATAATTTTTTTTAAATCAACTACTTTTGAACTGGGGTTATAGCTTAGTGGTAGAGCACTTGCTTAGCATGCACAAGGCCCTTGTTTGATCTCCAATACCATGAAAAAAATAGTCAGCTAGTTCTTATTCATTCATTAAAACAGAGGTATCCTTAGAAATTGACAGAAACCTGCATTATATATTGTCTTCATGTTGCTACACTCTTCTAAACTATATTTTAAAATACTAAATATAAGAAACCATTCATATGTCACATCACATAAGTCTCTAACTTACCAATGTATTACCTTCAAAAATAAAAGTATATGTTTATCAAGATGCAAAACAGACAATGAAAAGACCAGTCACACGGTGAGAACAGATATTTACATGAATAGGAAATAAAGGGCTAATATCCTGAAGATATGAGTGCTTAGAAGGGAATTAATCCTTACTATATTATAGCATTTTTGTATTTCTATTCATTTAGTTATCTTTTTTTATTTTTAATTTTTATTTTTTTGTGATGCTGCAGATCAAACCCAGGGTCTCACACATTCTAGGCAAGTGCTCTGACATTGAGCTATGTTTCAGCCTTCTAGCAGTGAATTAAAAAAGCATGAAAAAAAAAAAAGCACCAAACAACCCACTAGATACTTAGGTCAAAGATGTGGGCAGGGACATTATGAAAGAGAACTCAAGGGCCCAATATGGCTATGAAAAGGTGTTTGACTCAATTAGTAATTAGAGAAATGCAAATTAAAACCAGAAGCTGGTATTATTACTTACCTACCAGATTTACCAAAAATTTGAAGTCTAACAATATCAAGTACTGGTAAGGATGCAGATGGAAAATTGTATCCATACTGTTAGGAGTGTACATATGGTAGCAGTACTTTAAAAAAAATAATTGACACCACCTAGGAAAGCTAAAGATATCCTTATACATCCTGTCACCTAGAAACTTCATTCCTAGTTTTATACCCCAAAGAAACTACACATGCACAGGGATACACACACACACACATACACACACACACACACACACACACACAAGAATATCCATTGCAACATTTTCACAATGGCCTCATTCTGTGCACAGTATGGATTAATACATCTTGATATTTTATTTCATACAGTAGATACAATAAGGAAAATGAACAGCCCTACACATCTGCATGGATGAATCCTATAAAAACAACTGTTTAGAAACAGAAGCAAGACACAATAGAATAACCATGGTACCAGTCTAGTCAGTAAAAACAGCCACATTGAAACTATATTGTTTAGGGACACTTATTTAGGAAACAAATTATAAAGTAAGGACATTATGAATGTTATGAGAATGTTACTTCTAGGGAACTCTGGGCTGTGACCAGGGAAGGCGTGGGGGATTATGGACGGCAGATAGTACATGATTTCATGGGCTGAATGGTTGTTATATGCATGCTTACTTTACAGTTTGTAATTACTTTATAGTTTGTTATCCACTAAATTATGGAGTCTTGTTTGTATGTTTATATACAACATTGTGAAAACATTTTTTTGGGGGGAGGTTACTGAAGATTGAATCCAGGGGTGCTTTACCACTGAGCTACATACCCAGTCCTTTTTACTTTTTTTTTTTTTTTTCTAAACTTTGAGACAGGATCTCTATAAGTTGTTGAGGCTAGCCTCAAACTTATGATCCTCTTACCCCAGTCTCCTGAATCACTGAGATTATAGGTGTGTGTCACTGCCCGCCAGAACATTTTGAAAACATTTTAAGGTTTAATCTATCAGTTATTTCTAATTAGGAATACACTGTATCCATAGAAATAAGTTTCTAAATGTTAATGAGACTAGCCCATGACTCTTATTTAGGTAACAGTACAGAGTTGATATTGCACATTCCAATAAAAATGATAGAAAATAATACAGTTGTAATATTGGAAGTTAATTAAGATATACAAGAGCAAAAATTAAGACTTATTTTTAAAGGATCTGACATCAGATTGAAAAAATTAAAAAACATTGATGACAGATTAAATTACAAGTTTTGGGGGAAACTGGTACACATACACTGGGGGGTATAAATTTATATCATAGCTGGAGAGAGTTATTTGACATATTACTCAAAAATTTGAAGTAAGTCTATTTATGGGAAATTATTATCCTGTTAATACACTCACAGTGTAAATAAATAATATCTGTATAAGGATATTAAACACAGCCTTGTTTTTAATAGCAACAGATTAGAAACATCCCTTCTACTCACGAGTAGAAGATAAGTTAAATAAGTGTACTGTCAGTTGGGGATTATGTAGCAATTAAAAAAAATGAAACAGCTTCAAATCCTGCCATGAAACGACTGCACGGATTTGTTACAAGGAAAAAAACAAAAAGGAGTACTTATTGTATACTATTGCTTGTTTCCAATTTTTTAAAAAATAAATGAGTACGTGAGCCTTTATATTTTTAAAGATTATCTTCAGAAGAATATCTACATTTTGTACTGCGCATATGTATTATTGATTCAAAATTCATTTTTGAAAACCTTGAATTAATATAATTAAGGAAAACAGGTTTAATTAGACAAGCATGAGGAAGTATGAGGTTTTGGATAACCAGGTGTGGTGGCACATACCTGTAATCCCAGAGACTTGGAAGGCTAAAATAGGAGGATATGAGTTTGAGGTCAGCCTCAGTAATTTAGCAAGGCCCTAAGCAGCTTTTCTCAAAAAATAAAAAGGGCTTGAGATATAGCTCAGTGGTAAAGTGCCTGCTCTGGGTTAAATTCCCAGTATCCCCCACCAAAGAAAGATTCTGGTAATAATGCAGAAGGAATTTCTGAATAGTTCTCATACAGAGCTAACAATTCGCTTTTTTTTTTTTTTTAAAATTACTTCTTTTTATAAACATATATCAATGGCACTGCTCTTTTACACACTGTCCATGATTAGAATAATAATTTTGGGGCCAAAATTGATACAAAGGAAAAGAGTGGAAAGGAAGATAAACTTCAAGGCCAACTTCAAATTTCACTTCTGGTGCAAGTCTTCCCTGGTTCCCAGGCTAAATTTGTCTTTCAAAGCAGGCATCCTTCTGATATCAAATGTAGTGTTTTGTGGGGTAAGTACTATCTTGTCTGACACACTCATCTTTGTAACTTCTCTGCCGCCTAGCACAGCAACTTTCATAAAGAAAGTACTAAGTACAACTGTCTAATTTTATAAATACATGTGACACGAAGGTAGCCACTCTGTTATCCCACACAAGATACTTCGATAGGAACCGAAGACAAGGACAAAGATTGTTTCTATACATTTAGAATCTCAATAGTACCTATCTGGTCATTAGTGGACACTCACATTTTGTTGAATAAAAAATGAATCCAATGTACCAATATATATGAAATAATGTCCTGTTCTCCAACTAATTCAATTATTTTCTATTGATAGTGTTTCCTCCTTGCTGATGTGTTAGTGGTAATTCCTAGTAGTCTGTTCTCTAAATAACACAATTAGTGGTTTGGACTCCATGTTCCTGTTCACAGTTTATCCTAAATTTAAATGTTAGAGAACCTAACCTAAAAATCTTTCTTTTTAGGAGTTTTCAATAATTTTTTCAATAATGCAATAAAGATTCCCTTTTAACAGGCTGTGTGAAAAGAGACATTAAAAATTCGAACTGTTCTTACAGTGGGTGGAGAAAGATAAAGAGGGTTGGGGAGGTCAGATGGGATAATATGCATTGCAGATTTTATATTGCATGATTTTTAAGTATCTCCCTATGATAAACTATGAATCCCTGAATATTCTGTTGTTTTGTTTTTAGAAGAACTTTCCTATTTCTCCTTTTTTGAATTCCCAATGTCTCAAAATTGAGCATATCTGGGCTAACATCAGCACAGCAGAGAAAGCTCTAAGCAAGCAACTAAGGTGATTTGCTTATTTTTTTCCCCACAGCACATCCTCTGTGTCTAGAATAGTACATGGCAGTTAGTAGGAGTTCAAATAAATGGTTGATGAATTAAGTAATGTAAAAAACACACATAAAAAATTAAGGAAAAGAAAACAATGAATTTCACTATCATGATCACACACATCCATTGCAGCTGGCTCCTGTACTGGATGAATCTTCGCATTCAGCATCCCACCCATCTCCCAGTCTCCTGCAGCAAATCACTGCACGCCTTAAAATTCACTCTTCATGCTATGGGTTTTGAGAACGCCTATCATATCTACCATGAAGCATGTACAGAACATTTCCATCACCCCCAACACCTCTTGCCCCCTTGAGCCTCAGGTGACACTGAGTCACTAAGTCAATCTGGTCTCCATCTGTGAGTAAGCACCAGCAGAGTGAAACTGTCAAAGCCCCTCGTGCTGCTAAAAGGACAAAGCTTACAGGAGTCAGGGTATAGGCATACAGAACCTCCTCCCCACCCAGTACATCCCAAAGTTCAAAAAGGTTTAAAATCCTTTGCAGGGAAGAAAGCAATGTAGATGAGAGTTTTCACAAAGCAGCCCATGGTCATTATCAACAGGGGCCAGGTAGAATGGAGGAACCATGCTCCTGAAATTCTAGTCAGTATGTATATGTCTGCAATTAGCAATTTCAGATAGAACCAAATAGATGATTTAAAAAACAAAGCAGTATAGGAACATTCTGAATTCGTAAGACTCAACTTTAAGCCCTACGAATGGACGGAAAACTAGCAGTCCTGGTACAAAGAAATGACTTCTCCAACATAACCACAGGGAACAGGCAGGAGGAGCGGTAAAAGACTGACTGGCAGTGGGGCCGGAGAAAATCGATTGAAAATAGGAGTAAACATCTGTAATTGGCCTCATATGCCTAGTTCTGCATCTCCTTCCCACAGTTTTCTCATTTTAAAGAAAGACCTACCAGAAGCAACTGCTCTTCTTAGCTGGCACCCGCTGCTTACTGCTCCTAGAAGAGGTCCTGAGCCAAAAATTATGCCCTCACTGTGTCTCTTGTAGGAAGCCACAATAGAGGACATTCAAATTTGTTTTTCTTGGCAAAGTTCTGCTTTCCACAACAGGATCACATCATCTCACTCTAAAGCCACATACCCTTAAATCCACCTACCCTCATTAGCCATCTACCACATTGGTAATGGCAGACAGGCTGGCAGAAGCCTTTGAAAACAGAGAATTGACACTAAACTGACCAGGCAGATAAAACCTAAGCAAGAATTTTCAATGAAAGCTCAAGGTCAAGAATCAGGGTAGTATTTATCCACTTGTCAGTCCAATAGGCTTTCCCTGGTACACTATATCATGGCCTCAGATAACATGTGTCATTTTATGCCACAGCACATCCCCAAAAAGGGAGCTCCAGCTTCAACAGAAACACGGCTTCAAAGCCACTATCTGCCTGCCCCATCCACTCTAGGCTGCTTTGGCTCCACAGGTTGCTGCCTAGCAAAATTTCTTAAAAAGAAAAAAGAAAAGAAAAGCTAATGTTCATCCCTGCTGGAAGAGCTTACCTCCAGATACCATATTCCTAACATCATTTCTAGTCCTCTAGGAACATAACTTTTGAAGAACATAATTTCCCAGTCTGTTCCACCTACTGTTAACTTTGACAAGGTTGATTTAGTCATTTTGTCCTGTACGTAAATAACTTTTTTCTCTAAATAATGCCAAATGAGAAAAGGGTAGATAATATGCAAGAATATTCTGCACAGAATATTCCACAACAACCCTTCCCCTGCAAGTTGCAAACTCACTCTCCACCTCTGCCTCCTTCCATCCATGCCACCTCTCTTGTCTCCAGCAGAATGTGTTGGGCTGAAGGAGTACTCACTTGGGTCTTGTTTGCCCTGGATTGTCGCCAGCTAATCCACTTTAACATCTTGGCTTTTTCTCAGATTTGCTTTGTCCTTCCATCCAAAATTTAACAATAAAATAGAATTTCAACGGCTGCAGGGCTGCAGCAGGGCTGAGCTGGTACTGGGAACTCACTCCTCCCAGACAGCTCCCAGGGATCAGCCTTGCAGCATCCCCTCTGTGCTCTCTGCCAAGCTCTGGAGCCCAACAGAAATCTGCCTGGGAGACCAGAAGACTCTGTTTGGGGCAGAATCATACTCCCACCAAGGCCATGACGTGAGTCGCTAGTACTGGTAGCCAGGAGTCTGTGATAGGTACTGATACTTGCCACATGACAGACCCAGAGACACTGGACTGGACTATTGAACCACGTAGTAATTTACTCTGGGTTACTGTGCACTCCCTGGGGCTGGGTGGGGTGGTGCAGGGGCAGTTGGAGAAACGGGTAAGATAGTGTTTGTTTTCTGCTACAAGGGAAAGCTGAGCTATCTGATTTAACAGACCAGAGACTGACTTGGGTTAGAGTCTTAGGCCATTAACTAGTTTTGTGATTATGAGCAAGTAACTTTGTTCTTTTTAAAAAGACGGAAGGAGGAGGGTCAGATGATCTCTGCACTTTCTTTCCTCCCTAACATTCTATGATTCCAAATTCCAAAGTCCCCCTGATTGAATCTGGCCTCCTATCACCCTTGAAGCTTTTCCGCACATCCATCTAATCTACTAGTAAATCTCCGCTTCCAGTTTCCCTATTTCTGCTTTTTGTACTTGTGCAATGCCACCACCTGGAACAAAGAAATTTTATGGAGGCCGAAGTGCCCTGAGTGGCATGAGAGCACTTTCCAGGTTTGCAGCCTGCCTGTATCAGTCAAACTACTCACAGGTTGCTGTATTCTATGAAACTTACTTGCTTTTTCAGAAGATTGGCAATTTTACCGATGGGTTTCCTGAGGGAAGTTTGCAAGCTACAGAATATAAATGAGAATATTAAGTAAAATAACACCATTATGAGAGGTTCTGCCCTGTGACCTAAGTTGTATTTTTCAGTCAAGTGTAGCTCATACCCATCAGTGGTGTGCAACAGCTGGAAGCCAGTCATGGATGTGAGAAGCTTTTGATTTAGAGGAGAACCTATGACCTCAAGTCCTCACACTTCATCAATGGGTCTCAAAAGCTGCGCACTTAGGCTGTGCTGAACTTCACTCTGGAAGGAATGGAGTTGTGCCTTGGGGAAGTAACAGAGCAGCAGCAGAGGGGGGCCTCAAGTGTCCCCAAGACCCTGGGTTCCTCTGCTTATGTTGCCTACTGCTGCCACCTTCTCTCCTCCAGCCACCTGCCCACTGCTGATAAGGGTAATAAAGAAACTGTACTAGGAAAAAAAAATCACTTTCAAATCCAGTCCTGGACTTGAATTATTAATAAAGGAAAAAAAAACCCCAAACTGGACTTAAACTGTAGAAATGGCATTTTTCTTACTTTGGAGTGACTACTAAGATGTTGAGAAAAATTGGAATCCTTCTGCCTAAAATTTATATGGCAATTATAATACAATATACTATAAGGTGTGGGGTGTGGCAGAGAATTAAGATTATGTTGTTCAGATATATCCATTCTAAGCCCTGATAACAGGAAGTGTAATTGTACAGTCTTCCCAGGTATTTATTTAAGGGTTAGGGAGTACTTTGTTCCTAAAGGGAGGCACCATAATCTCTCCTTATCTAGAAATAGTTTATGAGCCTGCAGGCCTACTGGGTTAAGAGGCAGAGCAACAGAAGTGCTGCAGATCCTTCCTTGAGACCCAGAATTCCTTGAGGCCCTCACGTGCCTTTAAGGGCTGGTCATCTGCAAGTGGTGGGACTGTGTAGGGAGCACAGCAGAATAGGACACACCATCACTATGGCAAAGATCTAATTTGGATTGGTCATCTTGATGGTTCTTAAGAATTTGACAAGAGAAAAACATTGCTTAGTATGAACTAGATTTTTATTAGTTCCAGTGCTTCTGAGTCTCCATATTTCCAGATGTTTTGCTTTTTCTTCAGTGGCAAACACAGTAACCTGTGGCCCCTTAAAACTCAAGGGAGCACACTGCCTATTGTCTTGCACAGAAGTGCCTTGTGATTACCCAGACAGAGACCCATACAGGACCTGTGTCCCAGATATTCATCTAGACAGAATCTCAACTACTCCTTCAAAGACTGGGGAAGGTGCCGAATGCAGTGGGGCACTCATGTAATCCCAGCTACTCTGGAGGCTGAGGCAGGAGAATTCCAAGTTCAAGGTCAGCCTTGGCAACTTAGCAAGATCCTGTCTCAAAACAAAATAAAAAAGGCTAAGGATGTAGCTCGGTGGTACAGCATGCCTGGTTTCAATCCCTAGTATTGGAAATGTGTGGAGGGGAGAAACCCCCAAACCCCAGGATGGAGAAATCATATCTTCATCATACAGATGAGGAGACTCAGGCAAAAATGATGAAGTGACCTCTTGAGGTTTTACAACTGGTTGGGGTTGAATCCAGACCTGATCTCAAAATCCATTCCCTTTCTACTATATCATCTTTCTCCCTGCAGCAGTTTTGACATCCGACCCAGTTCCCCTTTCCTGCCAGTGCAGCCACACCTCAGCTCTTGTGCCTGTTGGGGGCCCATAGCTAACAGCTGACATGAAAGTCCAGGTCTCTTGCCTTAGGCAGGGCAAAGTGTGTGTTTTTCCTGCCCTTGGGTCCCAGGAGGGATCAGACTGGGCTGCTCCCCCCCCAGCTGAAACCACATGCATATTTATTTGCCTTTGCTCCTAGACCCTGCCCCTTCCCTAGCACACTTCAATAGATCATGTGTGCAGGAATCTTGGTTGCAGTCTCCGCTTTTAATGAATTGAACTTAGATGCTTCCTTGGAGTATCTCCATCTGTGTTCTCTGGGGCTATGTTTTCCTATTTATGAACTCATTTAAATGAAGAGATTCCAACTTTTCCTTAGTGATCTGTCCTCTATCCATGGGGGCGGGGGAAATCCCTTGGGGAAAATAATTTCTTATATTTAATTTAAAAAACCAAGAAGGCTTTTTATCTCCAATGCAATTAGCAGGAGACTAGTAATGCAACATTTTTTTTTTTTCCTGATACTTTCCTTTCCTACCTACAACAATGTAAGCTACAGGCTGGTAGAGCTTTGTCTCACTCACTGCAACACTCCCAGCAGGAAGAGTAGCACCTACCACAGAGTAAGTCAGGCCTCAACAAAGTACATGAAGGAAGAGGTGGGAATATGCTAAAGCAGGGGCTAGACCTGCACCAACAAGGGGCTACATCTTCACTAATGCACCAACATGGGAGCTAGGCCCTCACCAATGCACCAATATAGGAGGAGCAAGGCACTTACAAATGTACCAATACAATAGTGAGGTCCTCACCATTGTACAAGCATAGGAGTTAGGGCTTCACCAATGCATCAACACAGAGACTATGTCATCATTAATGCACCAACACCAGGGTACACCCTCACTGATTCACCAATACAGGAGGAGCAAAGACCTTACCAATGTACCAATTCAGGAGGTAGGCCCTCACCAGTGCACCAACATAGGGACTACATCCTCACCAATACATTAATACAGGGACAGGGACCTTTCTCTGACTCCCATCCTTGCATCTAGTGTCCTATTATGTGTTCCCAGTATAGGGGTGCAGGGACTGTCAACTTCTGATAAACCAGGTGAGGCTCTATGGGACGTCTCTTCTCAGAAGGCTCCTATCACTAGGCTGCCTCACCCCTTGACACAGATATCATGTAACAGTCTGTTATCAAAGTAGCAGTGACACTGTTAAGAATCTTCTGACTTTTCCCTTATTTGGGCCCTTAGCATCACTGACTGAGCCTCCTTTCCCAATCAATAAAGCAAAATTTCAGTCATGACCCAGTACATTAATTTGACAATTCAGAGTTTAAAAACTGTTGAGTTAGCCCCTCCAATTTTCAGGCTTCTCCAGGAAATTCCTTGCTCCTTTTAGCACATTAGTATTATTGGCCACACTATATCTTAGGTCACATTGGCTTTACACTGAGGTTCCTCATATAAATTGCACACTAACCCTGGGATGTTTCAGCAGTGTTCTTTCCCTTACAATTTTTGCAGAGAATAATACCTGCAACTCAATTTCACTCCATTTTCTCTCTCTCCAGCCAGCCTGGACATGTTAGAAACTCATAGTGATTTTTGGATGAAGAGTATTCCTAATAGAATGGGTTTGTAATGTTTAATTCAATAAACATTTATTGAATGTTTCCATCATGTTTACCCTAAATATATGCAGTGGGCACATCACTGTGCATATGGCCACTTTTCTACCATTAGCTAGAAATTACTTGGCAGGCAACACATTAAACAACAAGATTCTTCTTTCTGCCACTTCACTACTCAGGCTTACTTGACTAGAATTCTATAATTCTAGATATCTTTAATCTGGGGTTGCAAAGCCCCATCATTCAATAATACACATATAGGCAAAAGACTCTAGTAGAATGTCCTGCACAGAGTAGCAGGAACATATTCCTTGAGTTACATAGGGGGCTCAGACTCCTATGCAACAAAGTAAGCCTTCAAAAAATATTTCCTTAAAAAATACTTTTGCATAGGACTGGCTTAAGTGGAACCTAAATATTCAGGTTCATCAGAAGTGGTACAACAGCAATGCTGGGAAAGCTATTAATGCCATTTATGTACTGAGGCACTCCTACTGGCTTTGTCAGGGTTTAGTGCACAGTTATGAATAACAGACTGTTTCCTTATCAAGGGAGGATTTACAGCTTATAGCTTCTCTCCTATAGAGAAAATTAGTAGAGTTTCTTTCTCTCAAGACTTTGAAGAAGAGTCAGACAAGAGGGTTTCCCCATGCCAAACCCTGAATGAGAAATAAGAAGAGGGGCATATTGGTCTTGTGTCCTTAATCTTGCCCAAAAGCAAGAACTTGGATGAAGCCATAGAAGACTGTGTTTATTCAATAATGCTGGAAGATGTAGTTAACATGTTGGACAGATTGTATTTAAAATGCTGGAATACTGGAATGGGGTTTGACAAGAGAAAATCTAAGGGACACAAAAGTCCTATACTCTTGTTACTAAGTCATCTGCCTAAACTAAGGGCAGTCTATGCAGAAGGCACTGAGGTTTTTCATGAGCCAACATTAGACACACCTACTAAACATGATGCACCACATTAGGGAGAACTTTGAAAATAGCAGCCCTCAATCAAGGAGCTACATTCACATCATCAGAACACTTACGAGTTACATATCCTTCTAGATACCCAATTGTATACAAAAATGCATTGGAGGAAATCCAGAGGAAGGCAACCATGAAATGGAAGGGTCTAAAAATATCTTAATACAAGGAACTTCTAGGAACATGTGAGGACTTTTAACCTACTGGAAAAAAAGGCACAAGTATCTCAAATATTTAGTCTTAGGGGCTGCCACTGGCCAAATGTGGTATACTTTCAGCATTAAATCAGTGTCTGATAGTAATAGATATTAAACCATTAAATTATGAAATGTAACCCATGAGCCAATGCTAACAACAAAAAGTCTACAAAAAAGATTCTAGAAGGTATAAATGGAAAGGGGAGAAAAGTTCTTTGATTTACAGACAGGTAAATTGAAGCCATATCACTTTAAGTCTAACAGAGAGAAGAAGCTTTTAACAAATGTTAATAATGATGAGCCAGAGATCAGAACTCTGCTCAAGAACTTGCAAAGATCCTCAGTCTGCTAAAAAATTGTGCCCTCTTAGAAGGGTAGAAAATAGCCTTTACTGAACATCTTACAATTACCAAGGGAATGTATTAGATTCCATCTTCCCAGTGACTCAGAGAGATGGTATTATTGCCCATGTTTTACAGTAGGGAAACTAAGGCACTGTAACCTATGCAATGTTGCACAGAGAGTGTCAGAGTTGTGATTTGAATCCAGGTGTGTCCAAAACTCTTGCCCCACAGCACAGCATACAAAGTACATGAGAAGCAATTTCAGGGGTACCTTGTAGCCCTGCTGCTCCTCAGGTGGGTCCTTATTAGGTTGTTAATAGTTATGATCTCCTCATCTACCAGACCAACAGTGCCACATTGCTGTCATTTCTCTGCATCAAAAGAGAAAGACTGGGGCACATTTTTAGAAATCTGTTGTTAAAATGATTCTGATTTCTATGAGGTGTCTCTGTCCTCTCCCTTCCCCATGGTCACCCTGTTTCCCTTCTGTTGAATACAGGTCAGCTTACCCAAATCAGTCTACTTTGTTATCTTTTTTTTCTCCAGAGACCGTTCATCTGTCCACTTAGACACTGGGGTTTATGGCCTTCTACTACAGATAGAGGGGAATTTGACCCTGATGATCTATGAATTCTATTAATTCAAGATGCCAACAAATGATTTTACTGATGATAGGAAGAACAGGTCACAAGGAGACACATGGCTGCCTAGTTATCACTGCTCTGGGTTAAAAGAGTGAGAACATTTTAAGTTATAGTGCTTGCTCACTAATAGACTCTTTATTTTATTTTGAAAGTGTGACTTCTATGTGATTCTTCAGGTTTTGTATATGGGACATAGGATTTCTCATCATCTCCCCACCTTCTGCTTATCTCTCCTAAGGTCAGAGAAGGTAGTTGAGGGTTAATGTCCCCAGTAGGTCAGGTTCTTCATCTTACTAAAACTTTCTTCTTGTAGCTAAGGAAACGTCTAAGTATATTTAAAAATAGAATGTCTATAAGTTTGGCTACAGCCAGGCCACTGGTTTTAGCTACCTTTCAACCCTGAGTTTCCATGAGACCAGGCACTGTGTGCCCTCTATTCATTCATTTTACAAATGTCTCCTGAGCCTCTAGGTACACTGTATGTCAGGATTATTGCAGTGAAACAGACAGACACAGCCCCTGCCCTCATCAGAGACCAATGTCCTGGGATAGACACAGACAGGAAACAAAAAATTGGACAAAAAGGGATTCACACTCAACAAACAGTCCATATCTTTCTGCAGTATCCAGCACAGAACTCCGCACATGTGAGGTGCTTTCACAAGTGGCTGAAATTTGTGAGGAATGTGCAGAGAGACTGACCAGCTAGAAGAACTTCAGCATTGAGAGATTAACACTTTAACTTCTAGAGTGAAAGGACAACATGACTGTCAATCAGGAGGCCTGGGTTCTAGTTCCTGCTTTTTCACTAACCACTAGAATTTTCTCAGGTAAGCCACTTCATTTCTCTGAGCCTCAGTTTCCTCAGTTATAAGAAAAGGGTAAGCACTAAGATCCCTCATTAATAACGAAATGCCTGCTGTTGGAGGTCTTTTAATCTAGCCTCACTTACCTGGCCAGACAGAAAAAGATTAGCTGAGCAAGGTCTTCTTATGACAAAGGGCCCTAGAACAGGGGTCTGTGTCTACCTCAGGGCTTCTGGGAAGACGGATTAGCAGCTGGAAGGAATAAAGCCCCTGGACCAGGAAACCAATAGCCTATGTCTGAACATGGGAGATACTGCCCTTGACCTACCACCCATTAACTGTTTCAAAAGGAACACTTTTATTCATAAGGTATTCTAGAATACCTTTTACTCATAATGTATTCTAGTCATATTGCTAGACAATAAATTAGAGGAGACAGGAAAGTACAGAAATAGTTTTCTCTGCATGTTTTTACAAGTGTAAAAAACTTAATTTTCCATCCACTCTGATATTAAAAAATGGCTTAAAAATTTGAAGGCAGAGGTCAGAATCACCTTGAATGCCCTTGAACACTAGTCTAAGAAAGGATGGTTAGGGTAGTTAGGTGCCAAAATTGGGGCACAATTCCCCTGTTAAAGTCTCAGTGGCTATTTTTTTTCCCAGAAAGAAAAAATTAGGAAAAATCCTAATGAACGCAGATCATCTTTTAAAAATACCCATAACTCAGGAAATTAAAATTAATCAAGGAAACAGCCTGCTGCCTGAGGTTGAAGAATCAGGTTGAAATACTAGGTCTGGATAAACTACGGCCAAATATGATTTGAAGTCCTAAAATTTTATTAATAAAATTGAAATATGCAGCAAAAGGTTACCTCACATTCTTTGGATTCTGAGGTAAGCAAATGCAAGTAGGCTGGGACATGGACCCTTTTCTCCCTCTGCTGAAAATTCGTGCAGGCACCTGAGCAAATACATGGAGTCTTTCTAGTTTCTCTTCCTGTGCTCCCTCCCTCTCAGAGCTCCTAACTCTTGCTGGCTCCAACGTGTGGGAGAGCAAGTGACCAGGCTTTCTTACAAGATAACTCCATCCTTCATACATCACTTCCTGATCCTCCTGCCCCTCAGGAACTGAGCCCCGGTAACCTGGTCACAGGAAAGCATCATTTATCCATAAGTCCTTTTGGATAAGAGGCCCCTATCAAGCAGCATCGATGAGGCCATTTCCCAAACCATTGGTTTTGATCTAATTTTGAGATAAGCCCCATTCAAATCATGATAAATATGAACCGATCACAGCCACTGGGGTCTCAGGAAACTATCCCAACCTCAGATCTTCTGAGGTTCACCCTCCCATAAGGCAAAGTAGCCCAAGCAGCCCAGGCAGGGCATCTCAGAGACAGCAGACCCCTCGACCTCACCTCTCCCACTGTTCACCCTTCCACTTCTGTATGACTCTCTCAGCTTAAGAGTCTGGTCCTGTTCTGTCCCCTTTGCTGATACAAAGAGACGACTGGCTCCTGAGTGGGAAGAATTCTGAGGGTAACTTTCCAGGGGTGCTTAAACCAACAAGAAGTCTCAGGGGACGGAAGACTGGGACTCTGTCCTACCTTGTCACTGTCCACTGTGTTCTGAGAGGTCCTAGAGGCAATGGAGATGGTGTCTGGTTGGCTGCTCCCATCCCCCTGGCTGTCAATATCCTCCACTCCATCCCTGCAGGAAGAAGAGAAAGAAAACAGGGGTGGGGGTGGGGGGAAACAACTGTGGGTTTAGAGCACACAAGGATTTCCAGCTAGGTGGCAGAGCAGTGCCTCAGCATTTCTAGCAGGGATTTGTCTACAATTATCCTGCTAAAGGGAGCAGCCCTATATGATTTTAACAACATCACTTCTAGCACTTAGTAAACATATCATCACTATGCTGATAACTGAATGCAAACTGATCTCTCCCCATAACTCCTCTGGCCCATACTGGACAGGGGCAAGTTATGGTTTTTCTTTTTTAACTGGGTATGGATCTAAAGCAGGCAGTAGGAAGATGTGTATCCTAGGCTTCCATCCAGTGGACAGGGTCATTTTCAATAACTTCAGAGTACAGGACACTGAAAAAGTTTTTCTATGTGTTTTAATTTAGGTTGATGGCTGGCTATTACTAGTTTATGAAATAAGCCTGGTGCAGTGCCACATGCCTATAATCCCAGCAACTCTGGAGGTTGACATAGGAGGAGGACAAGTTTGGGACTTGCCTGGGCAATTTAATGGGATCCTCTCTCAAAATAAAAAAGGGCTGGGGATATAGCTCAGTGGTAGGGCATTTGTCTAGCATAGGCGAGGCCCTGGGCTCACTCCCCAGTATTGAAGAAAAAAAAAAAGGTAAGAAAAAAATGAATATTTTTCTTTTGTTGAGAGAGTCTTGCTCTGCTGCCCAGGTGGACTCGAATCTCTAGGCTCAAGCGATCCTTCCGCCAAACAGCTGTGGCACTACAGGTCTATCTGTGGTAATCTTAAATCGACACAGAAGGCCAAAGCATTTTCTCAAAGATTGGATAAGAGTTACAGATTCTACAGCAGCTTTTGGGCCAGCTGTGCTTCTCAGTTTCTTTTGACTAGACTCCTGGTGTTTAGACGTGTTCATGCCCCATGTCCATGAAACTATGCAACTCTCTGCTTTAGAACTGTGCCTCGATTCTGCACTGAACCCCGAGCCAGGTACCAGAGGGACTGAATGCCTGGAAATGGCTGAATGGTCTGTGTCAGGAAAAACTTGGAAGATTTGGACTGGGGTTGCGGGAATTAGCAGAGAAAACCAGTTTTCCCATGGACACTTTTATGAAAGTCAGACCCCAATGCTGCTTATGGAAAAGTGAGAGTACTGGGAGATGAGAATTCCATGCCTGAGAATCTCAGCCTAGGTGCAAAATGCCACCGATTATGAATCCACCTTCCAGAGCCTAAACAATTATAACATGGTGTCTGAGTTTATGTGGATATGCGTGTGTATACAGGTGTTCACCTGTGTGCATGTGTGCATGTGTGCACGTGTGCATGTGTGCACGCACAGTGTCCACTCATCAGAAAAAGCAGTTTCTCCCTGGCAGATCATTTCTAAGTTGACTGCTCTCTTGCCATCACTTGTGGGTTTGGGACATGCCGACTTTTTTTTAATAACATAAGCCATACATTCGTAGGAAGGAAAATCTGCTGTAAAAAGAAATTATGTGACGCATTTCAAAACCAAAAATAAAGGACTTTTAGATCATCTGTTGTTTTTGATTATATGGGCCACTGCCCCCACCTTTTTAGACTGTTGAGAGCTGGCTGTACTTTCTGCTTCCTGCTGTTCTGGCCCTTCTGGTCTAGTCCAGATGAAGCCAATTCTGTAGGGTGTGGGGCCCAGCCAGTAGTGTGGGTAGCATCCCCCAAGCCAATCCCCTCCTCCGTAAACTCTGTCCCCATATCAAGGGAGCCAAGTGAGGGGGAGCACAGATTGTCTGGCTCTCTTCTGCAGAGTCTATAAGGTTTCCTCCCCTCCCATCATGGAAAAGAGAAAAAAAAAAAAAGGTAAAGAGAAGGTGGGGACATTTCTAAGACATGCCCTTCCTACATTCTAGAAACACTCCAACTCTTCCACACTAAGAAAAGGGTGTGTTATTTTACAGAGTAACCCCAGCTAACCTCACCTGAGTTTCCTCACTCACCATGGTCCTAGGAAATCTGTTCTTTATAATAGTTTCCTTTCTATCTTCTTTGTTAAAGTATGGGCTCCATGAAGCAGGATGTCTCTAGTGCTAAACTAAGTTTACCCATAACTTGAACTCCAGACATGGGTACGTGAAGGAAAAATGAATCCTCCTCCATTATTATTCATAACTGGCCTTTCCAGCACTGAGCAGGTGACCTCATCCTGGTCATATAGGTCTTGGGGATTCTGCCCCTTGGAGGCATCTCTACTTTAATCATTCCCTTCTTTTGGCTACCACTTCCCTCATGAGTACTGATCCCACTTCATAGCCCCTGCAGCAGCTCCCCATCCTACTTATCCTGGTTGGTACCATAAAGTCAACTAAATCCCCTGGATCTCTTCTATTTGTGCACAGGGGAAGAACAGAGAACCTGTTTATCACCAATAATGATCATCTCAAAACTCTGCTTTTGTTATATATTTTCTCAAAAGTGTATATGAATTTTTCATATGCTTTTCTTTCAAGTGTAGGTGTCACATGGAGACTTGGGAAAGAAATGCTTAGGAAGTCATCCACTGGTTTGGAGGAAACAGAGATTCAAAAAGATCCAGAGAGATTCAAGAACTAAGTCCTCTTCTGTTTGATGTTACTGCTTATCATAGCTGAATAAAGGTTAGAACTCCATGGGGACAGCAGTGAGAGCCACAGTGATACCTGGCCACACCACTTCACCTCTTACAGTGCACAAAGTTCTTCTACTGTCTAACTAGTCTAGAGAGTCCCCTGCTCACAGCCCATCTCCTTCCCAAAGACTTCCCTAGACTCCACATAGAAGGCCATCTAAATTCTTCTTTCTTTGAATTCTTACAGTATTTACCATCCTATGGATAGTGCCTGTTCTTGTCTAACTAAGTGTGAGACATAATTGTTAGATGGTTCTTGAGGGAACTGACTCATCTGATACTTCCTTTTTCTCCTCATATCACCAAGTAGAGCCTTTATCAAATAGGAGATGCTCAATGAAGCCCTGCTGCACTTCATTAACAGGAGCTCGTGGGATGCTTAAAGATGAGATAATTCTCCATTAGGTGAAACTTGTGGGCCTTTCCAGAGAGAGTATACAGTGCAACACCCCTTCAAAAGGACAGAGTCCCCCCACTCCCACTCTTAGAAGCACATGAGTGGGCAGTGCTGGAGGGAGAGATGCTGGTTACCTCTTACTATTGTTCCTCTGTTTGGCTGGTGTTTTGGGGAGCTGAATTGGCTCCTTTAAAGCTCCTTTCAGGTGAATGATCCTTTCTTGTATCACTTCTCGAATGTTCTTGATCCACTCCTGCTTGGTTTCAATGTTGGAAGCCTGGAGTGCCACAGTGAGAAAGATTGAGAACCCCAGCTCCTGTTGCCCTCTGAAAACCAATCTCAATCCCCTCCCATAGGCCTCAGCTGTTATTTTCAAGGATACCAAAAGTTCGGGAGTTTATTTCTCACTTTATACTGTGACTCTTTAATCTCAGGGATGCATTTCTCAAACTCCTAGAATAGAGCTATGACTTCAAGATGCAATGTAGACTCAGTCAAGGAGAATTTGCAAAATATCTCAAGACCCATAGGGCATTGACTAATCCTGATGTCTTTCCTGGGACTGGTACAGTATCTGGAGGCCTCTGCTGGGCAGGGGTTAACACTTGAGCTGCCAGATCCTAGAGAAGTCTGGGGGCACTGGGAGGGATGGCATTTGAAGGCAGTGTTTGTCATCAGCCAGCATGGACATAGGCCAGGATGTTCAACACCTACCACAGCGACACAAGCTTACACTGGCTGGAAGACAGTCCTGGGTTTTTAGGCTGCTAAACTGTTCACTAGAGCAATTGCTATCATCCCTGAACGTCCCATTTGATGTCCTGGATTTTTTGTTGTTGTTATTGTTTTAGATAATTCTGCTTCATGACAAGTAGCAGCTACACTGGCAATTCAGAGTGAACAAGTGTGAAGGTTTTGTTGGGGCTGGACCATCTGCTCCCTGGTACCTCCCTGACAACCAAGTGACCAATGGAAGCTCCATCTGCATGATCCCTGCTCAGTCAGGCTACTGTTTCCAGAAGCACCAGCTCAAGGCTCAGGCTATGCTCTGGAGACCTGAGACAACCGTGTTGAGAACCCACGTCAGAAGGGTTAACTACAGCTCCTAGAGCTCAAGTTCCTAGAGAACAAGGTCCGTATCTTTTACATCCTTGTTCCCTGTAGCAGTGGGCAGAATACCTTACACATGGAAGGTGCTTAGGGAAATACATTAGGTGATCATGGAGCAAATCATGGTGCCTTTTGTCAAAGGGCCAACTGTTGTTCTTGCCACCAGAAGGAGACATATGGTCAGAAAATAGCTGAGCAGGCCTTGTTGAGGAGTCAGCAGGCTACTCTTTCCCTTTTCCCTCTATGGATTTGAGGAGAACATTGTCTTTGATATTGACTCTGGGTCTACCTTCATGATGGAATTTGCTTCTTAATACCCATGTGATGCTGCCATTCTCAAGAGAGGCCCAGTGGCTCAGTGGTCTCCAGGTCCCAGCTTTTCAGGGTCATATGCCCACATCCCTCCCTTAACCCCTTTTCCAACCCCAATAGGTACTGTGCCCAGCAGAAAGCTGTACTTACTTTGAGCACTGTTTTATTGTCTGAGGATGGGGTGCGCCCAGACCACAAGGCGAATTTGCAGGGGTCGCCCTCTACGTGCTCGGTCACACCCAGCTCTGAGGTCTGTAGACAGGAAATGCCTGTGAGAGGCGGGGAAGGGGAGGGCAGTGGGGAAACTTAGGGCTGGGATGGGAAGGGAAAGGCAACAAAGAGGAGAGGACCGAGGGAGGGGCTTCTGTCAATCAAACTTCAACAGACTGGATATTTTGTTCATCTACCCAGGATGAAGAACCTACAGGCACGTGCCTGATTAGCAGGTACCAGGGAGGGATGTGAAGAGGGAGGTGCTAAAAGCAAACAGAAAGAAGAACTGTGAACTCTAAAATGCAGAGGTGGGAGGTGAGGGTGGGAGCTTTCCAAATAGGAACCATTTGCATTTGTTCAGGAGGGTTTGGTGTGGAGGCCGGGGAAGAGATGAGCTGAGTGTGTCCAGATCCCTTCCTGCCCACGGGCTCTATGAAAGCAGGGGGTCTTGTCCTACCCGACCTGCCCCACCTACCAGTAGCTTGTTCTTGTAAACATATTTCGTGTGTCCTGAAGAGTCTTTGATCTCCTTGCTAAAAACCAAGGAGATCTCAAAGAGGAACAAGTGCCGCTCCCGCCCCTTCCGGATCAGAGACTTCGGGTCCCACACTTGAAAGGCATCCTGGAGAATCAACTCCCCCTGCACATCCAAGTTCTCGTCGAACCCTGAAAAAACACCCATGTCCACCCTGTGGAGTTTCTCTGCCACCATGTTGCAGGGTGAGTTCCACTCTCTCTTGGAGAAAGGCTTCTCTAATTGTTAGCCCTTGACTCCCACAGGCTTCTGCCTTTTGGACACCAACATAGACAAGTTTATAGAACTGTGATTAGATCTCCCCCACCCACCCATTCCCTGTGCCCAAGTATACTTAAGCTATGTTAGTGGAAACTCCTGCAAGGGTCCTGTGGGACCTTCCCTCCCAGAACCCTCATGTGAGAGGGATCTAAGACCTCCCTCAAAGGGCAAATCCCATAGCTCTTCCTTCCACATCTCCCAACTTTCCTAACTCACAGCTCTGAGTGGGGCTGAAGACACACATTGCCTGATGTAGTGTCTTGTCTCCGCTGCCTTGGCCACTGCCTTATTTCTTAAATTCCATTCCTAGGACTCTTCCCTTTGATTGTTCCTGCTCAGAGTGGTGCACAGCTTTAACCAGTTTATATTTATACCCCTGTAAGTCCTTATGAAGGTTCTCAAACTTTAGTGTGCATTAAGAATCACTTGCCCATCTCTCTCCTCCCAAGAGATTCTGATTCAGCAGCTACTGAGCAAGTCCATGAATTTGCACTTCTGACCACTTCCCAGCCACTGCTGGTGGTCTGCAGACCATACTTGGAGTAACTGGATCTAGACTACAGATCAGGGACAGGCTAGATGAGCAGGGTACTTATGGAAGAAGATACCCAGGATTGTGGGTTAGGTGCACATAGAAAAGAAAGGGTTGGAGAAATTGTGACAATACCAATAAAGTCAGATGATCAGTGCTCAGTCTGGAGATAATAACCAAGATTCTTTCACTCTAAGAATTAGCGCTTCCTGTGCTACGGGTTGACCAGGAGACCACACCAAGACTCTTGGTGGTGGTGGGTGGGGGGTGGAATGGGATAGCATAAGGTGGAATGGAGGCCAGGTGAGAAAAACAGCCAATGTGCTTTATATACTTGCAACAGACTATACTTATTTCCTTTAGCACCTGTGTGCCAGCCCAGACTGGAATGTGAAGTCTTAACCCATCTATCAAATCCCACCTCCATGTAGCTGCTCTGCCCATCTGTTCACAGTGTCAAGACCATGTGACTAGAGCCTTGCTCTGGAAGGATTCTGGATTCCAAGAACATAGCTACAGCTGACAAAAGTCCTATCTGGGCTATCTGACTAGTCTGTCTTAACCTGCTAGGGAAGGACAAAAGGCTGGTTGCACAAGAATGTGAATGTACTGAATGCCACTGAACTGCACAATTAAAAATGGTTACAATGGTAAATCTATGTTTTATATATATATATATATATTTATATATATTTAAAAAGATGAGCATAATGCTAAAGATAATGGTGTGTGTGTGTATAATTAGAATTTCTCCTTATTCTGATTAACAGGAGTGCTATGGGTCAGGGCTATAGCACATTTATAGCAAAAATGGTGGCCTGTCCTAGACTATCTCATGGGGAATAAGGTGTCCAAATACCTTAAGTGGCTTAGGCCTGGTCCAACTTGGAGGCAGGTGTTAACCAAACTGGTTTGTGGCACTTCTCTCCTGGTTCTACCAATGACCAACTAAGGTCTGGCTGTTTCTTCTTTCTCCCAGGCTTATCTGGCCTTGACTTTATGCCACTTCCCTCCCACAGTGCCAGCTCCCTGGTCTTAGGAATGGGGGAAGCATCCCCAGAAGGACTGGGAAGACAGCTACCTTCCAGCATGCTGACATGCATGGCATCATTAGCTTTCTTGGGGACACTGAGCATCACCTCCAGGCCATCTTTGAGCTCCCCTTTTCCTTCTTCACAGCAAGTTAAAAGTTCCTAAGGAAAAAAAAATCCAGACAAAATTAGGGTCATTTCCTCAGCTTCCCAGCCCTCCCACCATCCAACACATCAGGGAAATTATACACCAGCCTCGCTCTCTTGCTATACCCGAGTTATAAGGCAAGTGGGGTGGGGAGGGGTGAGGTATTACTGCCAAAGAATTCAAACATTATTTTGTTTCCAGACTGAGCTTCCTCAGCCCTATTTAGTCTATATGAAGTCAACTCAACACAATTTTCAAATGACTGGAAAAAAAAATCAGCAACCAGGGCACTCTCTATCAATGAACTGCTTTCTGGAGAAGGAAGGGGGTAACAGCAAAGCCTACAAAGGAGGTATGGTATTGTGGGATCACAAGAATGAGAACTGAGAGAGGAAAGAGAAGAAAAAGGGAATGCTGCACACCAGGCGGCCCTCATCTATCTCTGTACCCCTATTTCTAACAACTTATTTATTTATTTTTAAATTTTGAGACAGGGTCTTGCGAGGTTGCTGAGGGTCACACAACACTGCTGAGATGGCCTCCAACTTGTGATCCTTCCGTGTCCCCTTCCCAAGTAGCTGGAATTACAGCTGTGTGCCACCACGCCCAATCCTATTCATAAACGCTACTGCACTGAGGCTGACTTCCATCCTACTAGGAGAACCTGAGGTCAGAGACATTATAGGCTGATAACATTTTTGGGGTTACAAAGTATTTTTAGAATATGTAAATCAGTAGCTCCCAATCTGGGGCCAGTGGGTGGGATTCTAGACTAGTCCTTTCATTGTTAGAATCGAAATGTGTGAAGAGGAATGGAGGATTTCCCCTAGGTTATGAAACTCAGAGGAGGCCATGCGGGGCTGGAACACAGGTCTCCTGAGGCCAAGCCCAGCACTCCATCCACCACACCAGCCATCTTTCCCACATCCTTTACTCACTGAGCCCTCCTAGAGCAGACCTTCTCTTACTTTCTGGGGGGAAGTGGGGACATACCCTCTCTTTTCACTGGAGTCTTAGTCATCTCCAACCCCAGAAAACACATATAGCATCTGGATGATGGACATAAGATCACCTCCAACTCTCTTAGAATCAGAAGATCATTTGCCCATCTAGAAGAATGGCTTTTCATTTTTACTATTCTTGCTCATTTTGATATTGGGAGAGAAAGATCTGCAATCCATAGTTCTCCTGGAGGGCCCAGGGGCTGGGTGGTTGGGTGGGGACATACTTGGAGCAAAAAAAGTTCATTTGATCAAATCCTGTAAGTATGTAAATGGCAGGCTGGCTGGCAAATATATTCATGACAGTTGCCAGCAGAAGAATGCTTATCTACGGAATGCTTTTAACAGGACACATCTTGGCCTGTCTAGGGCTTCCTATGCTAAACAAACCTGGAATCTGTGGCTTTATGGGCATACTTTCTGGAAAGTGTCACATAAACTATGGAACTATCTTAGTAAAATGTGAGTGCACTCACGACTCCAGGGCAAGGGAAATGATGCAGCAAACATCATTTGGACTCCCTGCCTGTGAATTGGGCTACAGAACATTCTGATGCTGCAAGAAAGGCCTTGGGGCCACAATGGCTCTCCTGAATTTTCCCGATTCATCTCTGCCTTGCCTTGAAATTATTAGTAAATCTTTATACTTGATAGAAATCTGATTAATGAGACTCTGACACAAAAAATCCAGTGCTTTGTGTTGTTCTGGATATATTCCTATATGAAAGGCGGGGGAGCTGTGAGCATCCAGGGAGAGGTGAACTGCCAGGCACACATATTTGGGAAGTACGAGTTCTCAGCCCCTTTCTTGGTTCATGAACAAAGTCACTGTTCAGAAAGTACTTACTTCCACCAACCTGAAGTTTTCCAATGTCTCCACCCCTTTCCTAATTTTAACCCTCCCAATCTTTTTCTCATACATTATCAAAAGAAAGCCCAAGGCAGAACATATGAGAGAAACAAGAAATACGCTTCATGTACAACAGAAAATACCAATTAGTTTAATCCCCCAAAGCAATTTAGCAAGTCTAACAATCTGCCCAACAGAGCCAATAAATTCTCTTTGGATCCTTGCTATAGTTTATGGTAGAGAGAAACCTCCACATTTAATTTAGACTCCAAACGGACAGCTGTTGCAGATTTACAGGAAGAATATTGACCACCCCAACTGACATATAGTTTTTACTTTCATTCAACACCTAAACTGGTATCCCCAGAAGATACTGATAGTTAAATATCAATTTATTTGCAATAAAACTGACTTAAAGGAGAAAATAAATCCCATATTATTTATTTCTAGTCAAAGTTTAGCACACTATTTTTCTTTGAATCAGCAGGCAAACGTGCCACCAGCACATTTTAAAGAGGCAAACCTTAACTTTCTTTTTCCCAATAATTTTATAATCTTCCTACAATAAAGTTCCTGCTACATATTTGTTCACTTCTCAGTTACCCGCACAGTACTTCTCCCCAAAACCCTCAGTTCCAGAATGAAGGCCTACAGCCCACTCTTCCAGATATCTAAAGCAATACACAGGGTGGCACATTCCATGTCCATGTCCCTCCCTTGTCCTTATTGCATGATTCAACCCAGGGAACTTCAGAAGCCTAGGGGATTAAAAGGAGAAGAGAAAGGCTATATTTTTCTTAGAACAGCACTTTTTGCTTGTTTTTTGAGATAGGAGCTTATTCAATTGCCCAGGGCAGGCCTTGAACTTTCAATCATCCTGCCTCTCAGGCTCCTGAGTTGCTGGGATTACAGGTATGCACCACCATGCCCAGCTCCTAGAACTGTGTCTTAATTGATTTAAGAACAACCCTATCAATTCCTGCAAAGGATTTAAGATATATTAAAAACAAACAAACAAAAATCAATTTTTAAGTATCTATTAGACAAGAAAAACAATTTAGAAGGGCCATGCATTAAGCAGGGTAGGGAAGGAGAGGTTAATCATGCACAGAAATGCAGGCTGAGGGGAATTTACTGTAAGAAACCAGAGTCAAAGGTAAAGAGGAGCCTGAAGCACTAAAGCACTTGTGGGATAAAAGTCAAAAAAAGTCAAAAAGTACTTTTTTTTTTTTTGGTACTGGAGATTGAACATAGGGGTGCTCTACCACTGAGGCAGAGGCTTCTGCACATCCCCATTGTGACTAGAGGCCGGATTTGAAACCAGACTGTTTTTCAGGTTCAATGAAGCTAAAATGTGTGATATTCAACAGGCATTGAAATGAGCTTCATTTCATCAGATTTTCTCTGAAATTATATATCTTTGAACATGTCTCTTACTATCCCTTCATCCTTTGCAGTACAGGAAAAACCAACAAAATCTCAAAAGGAGAAAAACTCCATCCTTACATGTTAGGGATTACTATAGATTTATGATAATATCTAACTGCCTCTAAGATCAACTTCTGTTTTTGTGGAAATGCCACATTTTCAGAGCATCACTGTACACTTTATATCAGAAAGCTCAAGTCAAATTACTTAGTATTTTACATAATTTGTTTATTTGACTTTAAAATAAAAGATTCTTAAAGGAAATCCAATTCTCTGGGTTGGCTCTGGAGAAAACCCTAAGCTATGGGACTCTATCAGTACAAGATGCCATATGTTTTAATATGCGCCCTCTGACTACTTTCCCTCAATAACTTTATGATCTTGACAAACACAGATTAAAGCAATGGTAGGTGCCACCCTGGCCTCCACTACCCATATAAACTGTCCTTAATACTCATCAAAAGCAGAGGCCGCAGGAGGAAGCTGCTTCGAAAGGAGGGATAGAAGAGCTGCTCAGAGCCAGCCAGGGCCTGAGGTGACAACTTTTAAAGGTTGCACAAGGGTGGGTGAAAGTGAAAACCAGTCAGAACTTATTCCTGTTTCCATTTCTCCTCTTTCTCCCCTCAATCAAGAATCTAGAATTCCATGGGATAGGAACTGCAGTCAGGAGCTGGCAATGCCACAAGGCCTCCTCCTTGGAGCTCTGCTCTAGGTGGAAGAAGGCCTTCAGGTAGAAGTTTCCCAGCTCCAGGCGCAAAGCTGAGACTCCCTCACCCCAGTCAGAAGTGAGTGGAGGTGACAGAGGGGGAGGGAGGTACCTTCAGGAGCAGTTGGTACTTGGTGATCCTCTGGACTGGCTTAATTAGGTAGGAAGAGATGGAGTTGGCCAGACCGTGACGCTGCTGAATCTCCTACAGGGATGAGAAGAAGGTACAATGAGACGGAGGAGCAAGTGTACGCGTGTTCTAAGAGATAGGGTAAGAAGAGAGGAGGAAAGGGGAAAAGGTGGACAGTTATGAGAAAATATTCTTGGGTAGGAATGGAGGGAAGAAAGGGAAAAAAGAGAGATCAAGGTGCAGAGATAGAAAAGAGGAGAACTGCTGAAAAGAGAAAAGCAGGTTCATGAGACAGAAGTAAAAAGCAAGCAGAAATAGAGAAAGATAAAAAGTAGAAAAAAATGACGAGGTCAGTCAGGACAGAAAGAGAAAAGAGGGGAGAAGTTGTGGATGTAAGAGAACATATGGGGAGGGGCAATAATGGGATAAAGGACAATGAGAGTAACGGGAAGACAGAGAATGAGGTTCCGATTCCAGCTTTGTGACTCTCACTCTTTATCTGCCCTCAGAATCTTTTAAATTAGCATAAGGATGTATCTCTTTCATCATGTCTCCTCCTTATTTATCTATCTATTTTTTGAGACAGGGTCTTGCTAAGTTGCTGAGGCTGGCCTCGAACTTACAATCCTCTTGCCTTAGCCTCTGAGTTGCTAGGATGCCAGATGTGCACCACCGCACTAGGCCCACCCCTCCTCTTTAAATTTACCACATCCAACTTAGGATCATCACTTTATTTCTTAATACTTTTTGCACTGTGATCAATGGCACTTCCCTCTTTTCTCAGGTCTCCTAAGCTAGAAAGCACAGTCATTTTTAGTAATTTCTCCTCTGTTTTTTTGTAGGACAAGTCCTTCCTCTCCATTTCTATGGACACCAGCCTCAGCACTTATGCCAAGGCCATGGCTTCCAGCTGCTGTGGGTGCCTCTGGTTTCCCCTCTTATCTATTCTCTAACTTACCTCCAAATGATCTTATACTCCCCAAACTATCAGAGATATGGAGGTCAAAGAAGGGGCTATACTACCCCCTGCCCTCAGAAAGCTTACAGTCCAGCTGAGAATACTCCACACACATAAACTAGAGAATAACAAAGGACTACAGAGGATGTGTCAGAGCCAGAGAACTAAGAGAAATCACTGGCTCTGGAATCGTCAAATGGTCATAGAGGTTAGTAGTAGTAGAGACCAAGACTCACCTGGGGCTTAGACCATAGGTAGAGGTTGTTTAAGAGGAAAGTTGAAAGAATGACACTTTCTAAAGGGAGAACATCAAACACAAAACATTCAGGCTGAAATGACCATTATGTGTTTAAATAATGCCTGAATGATATAGAGGATGCATAAACAAACAATAAAAACAGATAAGCAAGGCTAGGTCATTGGAGGACTTGAATTAGAAGAAAGAGGATTTGATGGTAAGTTTTTCAATGGCAAACAGTATAGATCTATTTCTTCTTCTGATGACAACAATATCTCAAAAAGGATAATATGCACCCAATAGCAACATAGGGGTGGAGATTGGGGAAATAGAGACACAGAGACAAACTAGAAGGTTATTGCAAATGCCCAGGTATATAAATGAGAAGTTACCAGGTGATTCAGCAGTTCTGCTCTGAAGTGTATACCCAAGAGAAATGAAAATATATGTTTATGAATGGCCAACTCAAATGTCCATGAACTGATGAACCAAAAACCAAAATATCCACATACATACAATGGAATATTATTTTGGGCATAAAAAGGAAAGAGGTACTAAAGCATGCAATGACACAGATTAACCTTAGTGGAAGATGCGAGTGACAAAAGATCCCATGTACAAACTACCTGATTCCAATTACATGAACTGTCCAGACAAGAAAGAAAACAGATCAGTGATGGCTTAGGGCTAGGGGATCGGGTGAATGGTGGGGTGTTGGTAATAGCTGCAAGGTGTAGACTTACTTTATGAGGTGATTAAAATTCTCTAAAGTTTACTGCAGGGATGGCCACACATATCTATAAGCATAATAAAGCTTTTGAATTATATATTTTAAATGGGAGATTTGAATGGTATGTTAGTTATATGACAATAATGTTATTATTCTTCAAAAAGTCCAGAAGTGCAATGTGTGGACTTGCCCTAAGCTACATTTAGTTTAAAACAACAATAACAACGACAAACATTGGGAGAAATAAAAGAAATATTTTAAAGCTAGATTAGAAAGGATTTGCTATGGGGTTGTAGAGGAAGGGGAATGAGAAGGATTAAAAACTTAAGTTGTTCCATTTTCCACCAATGACCCAAGAAGGTAGTGATATTTTTACTCATTTGCCTCTTCCCTATAGGTGCTGGTGACAGAGGACTTGTTAAAGGATGTTGATCTCTTTGGGCAAATGAAGCTGTAGGCTTCTCTGGGGGCCCCGGTTCCCCTTGGGGAATACAATGATATTTAAATACATGGTTCCCACACAATATGCTCACAGTACTGCTGATGCCCTTCCCTCTCTGGGAAGACTGTATGTGGAGCAGAGAAAGAGGTGGCCCCCATCTGCAAGGTCAATTGAAGCAGGCTCAGGAAACACAGGGCACTAGACCCTGTGAGAACCCATGTTGTTCTCATGTTTAGGTTCAAAATTCTGGATCAGGTGAATGTGTGGGTCTTTCTAGGACTTCAATTTTCTATGTTCTCTTTATAATAATAGATAAGAAATGGCCTTTTTAAGGGTTTGTCACTTTTATAGAATGAGAGCTAAAGCAAATGGTTTCTAGGTGTAGAATTTAGAGAAACCTTTCTAACGAAGTGGAAATAAACTACAAAACTATGCTTTCTGAACGAAAAGCTTTGGGAAAAATCAGAAAGACTTATTGCTGCTGTCCTCACGTCCAGGCCGAACTTGATGAACTGATGGTTTTCTGGCTTCCACTGGCCTTCCCAACTAATGGCATGGCTCCCATTGGTTGGAAATGAGGTGGGGTGGGGCAGTTTTGGAAGAGGAGCGGGGTAGATATGACTTATCAGCCAAAGTCTAAAAATTGACCAGAGACTAGGGACTCAAGAAACACAGAACTAAGGTAAATGAAATATAGCATCAGGCATTCAGATGTGTACAGATATGACTGAAGCATACCATCAGGCCTCAGGAGGCTCAGATGGAGAGAAGGTATATAACAGAAAGGCACATTGTTGGCTTGTCAAAAGGCAAGTCAGTGAAAATGCTGTAACAGAGATAGAAAGTACAATACCTGCATAGAGAAGGAAGGATTTGTGCAGGTAATAGCTTTTGGCCTTTGGAAGATAGAATTCTAGAGTAACTGTGTGTGTATGAGAGAGAGAATGCGTGAGCTGGAGCACATACATGCACGTGCATGTGAGCAGGAGGCTTGATGCTTCCTAGGCAGAGAAAAACAGTGTGAGCAAAGATAAGGACACAGAGTGTCGGAGGCATGATCAGAGCACAAGACTTTTCTTGGCTTTTTCTGTTTTACCTCAGGAATTCTAATTTTGGAGATCAATGGCCATTTCCATATTAGGTCTCCATTTAAAAAAAATCATGTCTGTTTCTCATCTAGCTTCTCCCATCAAGAGTCATTCCTTCACTGAACAACAGCACACTCGTGGAATCAATTCTGCTATAGCAGTGTCAGCCTAGAAAGATGCCCAGAGAAGGCTTATTTTGTAAAACTGAGTACAAAAACCATTTTTCAATGTCTTTGTACTCTTCCTGGGGCCTAGCACACTTCTTGCATATAATAGACATCCTAATATTTATGGGAAAAATGAGAGCAAGTAGGCAGAAATATAGACTAATGGCCTTTTAAAATTTACGAATTTCAATTTTCTATAACTTCTGATATAACTATCAGAATGGCCATAGTCTGTCTCTCACTAAACTTCCCTTTTTCCCCTAATTTTATCTTTCCTTCTAATTCATCTCTTGAATCTTGCAGTCACCCTTTGATTCTGTTCACTGTGGAGTCAACAAGTCATTCTCTTTGGACACCAGCACTGAACAGATGTACTCCATCATCCACCAATAGGACTGTGTTCTTATTCAAAGCCAAAGACTCTGACAAGGACTATCAGCCTTCCTCTTATCTTGGCTTCCACAACACCAGAAGGGCTCAACATTGGCTGCATATTTCTATCACCAGAGCCTTATAATCCCCATTGTAGCCTAGGCTACATTCAGGCCAACCATATCAGAATCTTAAGTGGGGGGCTCAGGAACCAATATTTTCCAAAGTTCCCCAGGCAATTCCAATGTGTATAACTAAAGTTGAAACAAGTGCATTAAGAAAT
This sequence comes from Marmota monax, assembly GCF_021218885.2. NCBI lineage: Eukaryota > Metazoa > Chordata > Mammalia > Rodentia > Sciuridae > Marmota > Marmota monax. Next base: position 5,506,468 of record NW_026693473.1, on the reverse strand, counting down.
GATTCTCAAATTTGATCGGGCATAAGGGACATAAAGACACAGGGACATGATGGATCCTTAAAATTCAGAATATTAGGCCCCACTCAAAGCTTCTGACTCAACAGATCTGGAGTGGGATTCAAGAATCTGCATTTCTAATAAGCACTTGGGTGATGCTGATGAGACTGTCCCAAGGACCACACTTTGAGAACCACTGTATTTGAGAAAGGTGCATATGGAAATAGAAGTAAAACACTTTAACCAATAGCTGCATCATAGAAGCCTTCCTCTTTTGTCTAGCCAGTTATGGTGTTGAGGCAGAGAGCCAAATTTGCCTTGTCCAAAGTTACAGTAGTTGAGATGGAATGGGATAAAACAAAAGACAAACACTATTTTGTTTTTACTTTTCTCCATACTTTTCCATGAGATAAAGGTTTGGAGGTGTCAATTAGAACAGAGGATGGTTAACTAATGATATCCCAGATCAGAGAAATATTTCCACCTGCTTGTCAGTTGGTACAGAATGGGAAACCAGAGCTTACATCAAAGAAGGTGCCGGCATGCTCCAAGATAAGCTGGTTGGAATCAGGCTTGTTTTTACAGTAGGTAACATACATCTGAAATTTGTCTGCCTGAAAAGAACAAAGACAATGATAGATAAGCATTCATCAGTTTCTCCCTTCTGTCCCCTGTGGCTTAGGTCCCAGTGAGGGCTGTACAGTTAAACTCTCAGATACTGGTGCCTGGATTTTCTATGGCAAATGTTCTGCACCCATTCCAGCCCAGGCTCCCTAACAAACTTGGGAATGCCTTTTTCCTCCTGTTAGGGAGAAAAAGCTTGCTGAAAATAAGCTTAGTTAGTTTAATATTAGTGCTAGAAAGAAATAGAAAAACTGACTCATGTATCATAATGTATTCTGACACTGGACAGAAATTATTTAGAGATTATCATCATCCTTTTCTGAATTACCCACAATTGTGTTCCCCATCTTGAGAAAGGACAAATTCTGTCCCTTTTCAATAATGCAAATGAGGTGTGATCTCAGAGGTAGATCTGATTGTACCCCAAATATCTATACTGGGGGGGGGTAGTTTAAAAACAAAACCAAGCCATCACTCCCAACTTCTCAGAGGCAATAATGGTGACCATTTGTGGCAGGGTCTGAACAATGATTCCTAAACAGATTGTCACTTCATGGCTGGGTGAAAGTTCATTTCTTATTTCTCTCAGCACCTTCTGGGTTAATTATACACCCTTTCCACTGGAAAGGTATATGCATTTTGCCCACTAAGTACTTTCCCCAATGGTGAAACACCATGTACTTGGACATTTGAGGTATTCTCTCCGGAGAGAACAGGCTAAATATGTGCTCATTTCATCAGACTTCACTATTCTGTATGTTTTATGTATATTAACTCAGGCCACCCCTACGCAGTGAGTTCTATTATTTAATTCGATGAGAAAACTGTACCACAGCTTGATAAAGTGACTTTAAATTCCCATAGTTAAAAAGTGGTAGAGCCCGAGCAATCTGACTCGAGGGTTGTGGGTCTGAACCATTGTCGTTCAGTACATTATAAAGCAACAGTACATTATAAGCAACTCTCTACTCTTCATTCTTGCACTGCACTCAGATACTAGGATTATGAGATTTAAGAAAAATCTCCTTGGAGTAATTCTTGGCAAAAACTGTATAATTTATCCAATCACAAAAGGTTTTCTGAAACCAATTTTAGGGGTTATATACTACCTAGGAGGTAAAGCAGCATCCCTGAGAGATAATGATAAATCATACTTATGGTTGATTGTAAAGATAATCCACAAATTGCATGAAACAAGATGCCCAAAATTTCCTCTACTTAATGATCAATCTTGTTTTTCTCTATGTTGGCTGTGCAAGGGATCATAAATTATTTATCAGCATTAATATGAGCCAGGCATTGGCTCATATATTAGAACAAAATAAGATGGCAGTCTGAGACTTTCCAAAGGAATTAGAGTATGCTTGGAAGCAAACATTAAGATTTTATAAAAAGAAAGCTTGTCTGGAAGTCAGTCTTGAGCTGTGGCACTGCTTTAATACTTATTTCATGCCAGTGAGCTCGTCAACCTCCTATCTCACTTTAAAAATCTAAAATATAATCACAGGCCTGCCTACTCCATAGAAATTTTGAGAGCATGAACTCTCTGAATTGCAAAGACATTTTGAAAAGCAATTAGCTCATTTTGAATGCAAGTTATAAACAGGTAATTATCATGTAGTAGAACTCCTGACCCTAGAGAAGAAGTTTCATGTTAGTCATACCCACTGTCCTAAGTGAGCTTCCCTGGAGTTCTTTGCACTCATATCCATGAGCCTGAGCACAGAAAAATGTGCAGTGGGATGTTAATGAAGATTAATTTTTTGGTTTATATATTTAGAACCTGGTACATTCAGGCCACAGACTTGGCCCATGATGATAGCACCAAAAAAGAAGATAACTAGACGTTTGTCATGTATGACAAAACTGGGAGGGACACCCCAGGAGCCTGTCCTCTATTAAGGAAGGAAGTGTAACCAGTGGTTAAGGAGCTTCTGAAAGTTCTAGTTTCCCAATCCGCATCCTGAAAAAAATAACTAGTGGGCTGAGCTGCTGTGGGGTGGTGGTCTTGTTCCACCCTCCCAATCTCTCAATTTTAGAAAATTGTTAAAGAGAGCTTAAGATGGTGCTTGGACTTGCTGTCTAAGGACTTTCCCGAGGACAGTTCTGCTCCCCAGGGATGGAGTGCTTCTCACAGATGACCTGATGCTCTCTCTGCAGCCCCTGGTCCTGTGTGAGGCTGGCAGCGACACCATGCCTCTGGTCAGGCAGGGAGCAGTGGTACCATGTGCACTCCTGGAAATGTAGACAGTGGGAGAGGGAGTTTGGGTGGTTACCCAGGTGACAAAGCAGTGTCCCACGTCCTCAGGCAGCTGCTCATATTTCTCCAGCTCTTTGAGGAAGATGCTGCAAGGGGAGAGAAAGGCTGCATGAGATACTGGTACAGGGGACCCCGATAGAGGGTTACACCAAGGCCAACACAGCTGTAACCTCTCAATTATTTACACATGGCTGTTTGACTCTCTAAGTGATAATGTAGTGAGATGCAGTTTTTATGTTGGAACTAATTTTATTAAAATATGTTTAGAGCTACTAAGAATTAGTGCTACTTAACATAATATTATTTCCCTGAGGGGTTCACACTTCTTGGGGTAGAACATAAAAATGAAATATTGTACTTCTGTTGGATCTTTCATTTTGTCAGCAACTCTGCCTCCATTTTTTACTCAAGTAGTCTGAATATACTATAAATATTTTTTAAAATGTAAATGTAAAAAAATAACAAATGAAATATCATTCATAACTCCAGAGATGAAGTGAAAAAAAAAAAAGTTCAATCCTTTAGGGGCCTTGTAATTCTTGGCTTGCTTCTTCTACTAACAACCAATTTGAGCTAAAAAAAACATGAGTTCAACTTAATGTTTTTAATACAGACATCATTAGAAGGAAATTTAATGGGGAAAAAGTCACAATATATTCTAAAGCTCAACTGAATTACTGCAGAATCATCTGCCATGTGGATATCCACATCATGGCTCCTTTCAATGTTAAGAAACAATAAAGAACAAATTATACGAACTTCAAATTTATGTATTAAATAATTGGTTTAGCCTCTGAGAATTTAAGTTCTAACAAGTCAGCATTATTGAAATATAATTTCCATTAAAAAAATCACACAAGGTAGCCAGGTACCATGGCTTCCAGAGTCACTGTAGTCCTAAAGACTCAGGAGGATGGAAAGTTTGAGGCCAGCCTTGGCAACTTGGCAGGATCCTGTTTCAAAGTAAAAAATAAAAATAAAAAGGACTGGGGATGTAGCTCAGTGGTAGAGATAGTAAGTTCAACACCTCATACCAAACACAAAACAACAAAACAAAAAACAAATGAAATACACACAAAGTTTTCAAATAAAAAGTAATTACAAGGCTTTGGGAAAGGTAACAACAGACACAGAAAATTCTGTAAACTTTATAAACAGCAATTTTACAGAATCTATCAAAATCACAAACACACTTATCTTTTGACTACAATTCTCCCCCCCCCCCCACCCTACTGGGGATCAAACCCAGGGCCTTGTGCATGTAAAGAAAGCACCCTACTGACTGAGCTATATCCCCAGTCCATAACTGTGTGATTTTAATTTTGGAAAATTTCCTGTAGTTATATCTCTACATGTGTGACATAGATACATTAATTGTAACACTGTTCACAATGGCAAATCTAGTGTATGAAAAACAAAATATTTAAACTATGGTATCTCCATAGAACCAAATACTATATAGCTGTACAAGAAATAACAAAGCTTTCTGTTTTCGTATGGGAGACCTTCAGGACAAGCTAAATGGAAAAAGCAAGGTGCAGAAGAATGTACATAATACTACATTACTTTTTATCTAAGAAGATTATATTCTATTTCCAATCCAAGAAACTAATAAAAGTCCTTGCCACAGGGAACCAGGTAAAATAACAGGGTGGAAGATAGTGTCTGTGAAACTTCTCAATATCTACTTTTCACTTTAATTTTGCTTTTGTAATCACATGAATGCACTACCTTCAAAAATCAAATTAAAAGATATGACATGGTTCCATATTATTCCACTACTTACCTCTATTATAGGAAAAATCAATTTTATTTTAACTCACTCTACCTGGATCCTACTGTCCACACATTTTGGTAGTTTCTTATAATTCATTATAAGTGGTTATGAATTATACATACATATATATACATAAAACTTGTGTTCTTCCTTTTGTGACACAAAACAATGCTTTTTTGGAGTTTAAAATATGTGCAATTAAAAAATATCTGGTAGGTCTATTTGAAAGCAAAATTGTTAATAATGGTTGGTGGGATCACAGATGACATTTTTATTTGTCCATCTGCAATTTATTTTTTTCTATGATTTTTATGATAGTGAAGTAATGAGCACTGCTTGACTAATAAGAAAAAATCATTAAGAAAATTTGGGGGACTTCCAGCAGTACCTATTTGGTGATAATCACCTTTTCCTGAGAAGTGTACATTTTAGAGTATTCTGAATTGACTCACCGAATAGAAGAAATTATAATGCAATATGGGTTTCAGAAATAAAAATACATAGTGCTTAAAGTCAATAAAATGCTATACTTATTGCTACTTTTAAAAGGACTACAGGTGACACATTTAATATCTATTTAATAAGAATTCTTAAAAAAATAGGAAAAAGTGCTATAGCATGTTATAACTGAGGATCAAACTTAATTCAAAGCCCAAAGGGAAACATTCATGCACATACACAAATATATATATATATATATATATATATATATATATATATATATATATATACACACACACACACACAAAATTATATGTAGAATATATATATATATTCTATGGAATATATAGAATGTATATATTCTATGGAATATATAGAATGTATATATTCTAAAGATATTTGTGTATGGTCCCTTTCCACAAGAAACACTAAATAATATAATGCACAATTTCTTTACATGATATTCTTTACATGATCATTTTCCATTTTGGCTTTTAATATAAATCTCAGAGAATACATGAATAGAAATCCAGCCCTGAGCCATTATGGGCTGATTAGCACCTGGGGAGGGGGCTGGAATGACTGGGCAAGTGTGGGAGAAAATATGATGAGCTCTTCTAGGGCAAGAACTAGTGGAAGAAATGTGTTTTAGAGAAAGGAAGACCTAGGAGAAAAAGAGCTTGGAATGAGAGGAAGAGGATAAGGGAAGACTCTGTAGGCCCCTGGCATGTTGCTCTCAGCTTGTAGCAAAACTCTACTTTTCCATTGTATTATTATTCTTGACCCAGTCCTCTGACTCCTATAAGGGTACTCCCAAAAGGGTATGCCCTTTTTCTTTAGGGGTGGACAAAGAAATGGTAAGCAACCTGCATCATGACATCCCATGCAGAATATAAAATGTTTTGTTCCTGAAGTTGCAGGGACACCCATGGTGACTTAGAATTTCATTCTTGACTCATGATCCAAGGTCAACTGACCCAGTCATTTAAGTTAATTTAAATAAACAGTGGGAATTATACCTATGGATGTGATACTGATCCAGATGAAGAAAGTGCTAGCAATTTTATTATAAATCCGACTAATTATAACAGCACTATGACTTTTTGTGTAAGCAGCAAAAATCTATGGGAAGATGCTTTGAAAATTCTAAGGGGATGAAAATGCTATAAACTGAGTTAAATGCATGGTATATGATTTCTATGACTAACGCTTTTTGGGAAAATTAAGGCTTTTTTTTTTTTTTTAAAACAAGAGATAAACTTAATGGTTTCATTAAATTTGGATCTTCACAGGATAGTGAAGTGCAAAAAATAATTACCAAAGCATGATGGTTTTCTACTTTATAAACAAAGAACAATAATTTTTTGAAAGAATAGCAGGAAGAATGCATATCTGGCCTAGGGAGGTAAATTCTAGGAATGTTAAAGATGTGCAGTGGAGTGGGGGATGTAGAAGCTAGTGGAAGGTGAGGGTTACTTCAGAGTTTGTTCATTCAGGTTCAGTGCAGCCTCAATTACAAGTCTCTGGTGATCAAGGCTGTTTTCCAGAATTGGTTTGTGAAGGACATCACTCCCCAAAAGAATCTTTATGGCTTGCAGCATTAGGAAAAGGCAATGAGAGGCTTAGTGTAGTCACTGCCAAAGCACAAGGTAAAGAACTAGTGTTCACACCTGGTCACAGTTGGGAGGGAGTCTTCCAAAGTCTTGTTTTCTTCATCTTTAAATAACAATGCTGTGGGGTTGTGAGGATTTACTAAATCTACAGAAGGTAAGAAACCCAATCCAGTGCCTGGCACACAGTAGGCATGAAATAAACAGTTCTTCAAGATCAGTGCTTCTCAATCTTAACTCATATATTTTTTTGTAAACATACACATCTCACACTATACTCTTAAATACTTATACCTAGGGGGCTTTCACTATCAGGTCCCCCATTGAAACCTCTATAGCAGGTTAACAGCAGCCCTAATTACCTGTCTCTGATGATCAAGGCTATTTTCCATGTTGCTATGTGAAGGACATCACTCCGCCAAAGAATCTTTATACCTAAACCTATTCTAGGAAAGTCTTTTTTTTTTGATTCTTTTTTTATTATTAGTTGTTCAAAACGTTACAAAGCTCTTGACATATATTTCATACATTTGATTCAAGCAGATTATGAACTCCCATTTTTACCCCGTATACATATTGCAGATCTTGATTGGATGCTGTGCAAAAGTTGGATTCCAAGGTCACCTATTATTTAAGTCTGGGAAATTCTGTGTTAAGCTGATTTCTTTAGGACTTCCAAATCTTATAACATAATGAGGTACAGTGTAGATCTTGAAAGGACACAGAGTATATAATGCTTCTTTGCATTATATACTTTTAAGACTTTGGCATGCCACCATGGGGTAGCACACTTTGGGGAGGAAAAGCAGATATGGTTTTCAAGGGACAAAAGGATAGAAAATCCTATTTAGTGGTCGGTGCATCTGGCTGTGCATTGTCCTATGGGGTTAGAATATGAGTATCTTAGTATCAACGTATCTCCATTGTTTAGAAAACCTTCCTGGACAATTCTACTGCATTCAGTCACAGATCATATATGGGGACAACTGCTCTAGATCCCAGAGTCCAGTCCAGTTGGCAAATCCTGCATCAATCCATATGATTGAGTGGGGGGATGGGGGTGGGGTGGGGGAACTAAGAATCAGAATAACTATTTGGCTTGTGCTGGGCATATGGGTTTAGAAATCTGGGTAAGACATTCACTATCATCTCAATGTAATAGTTGTAGGTAAGTGGAATATTAAACCCTCTGGCTTTTTAATTCCAAGCTTCTGAAGATAACAGATTATCATCTGATTAAAATCATTCCACTTCTTTCAACAGACGTAAGTTTCAGTTAAAGCATAAAAGCTCACAACACTCCCCACAGTTGATGGAACATCCCATGTCAGTTGTTCTGCAATAACACCTTGACCCTCACCATTTCAATGATAAGTAATGAATTGTGGAAGAATGAGCAAAGTGGTTAAATTTTTGGTGAATGTCTGGGGTTCTCTGAGAAATGAATAAAACTTTAAAAAATGTATAAAACTTAAAAAAATGTCAATATCTAAACAATGCCACCACAACTAGTAAGCCACCACAACTATTAAAGTGTGTAAGGCTTATTTATTTATGGGAAGCCCAGGACACTGCCTCCAGATCAAAGTAGGGCTGGGTTACTACATTCATACAAGTGGAGCTAGAGATCATTCTAAAGAACATTTTAATGACTAGCCAGATTCAGAGTCTGGATCATAAGGGATTGGGTAGATTCTGGTTAGATATTGGAGTAGATGCAGAACTAATGGTGGGTCAAGATCCCAGAGGGAGGTGCTGGATTGTTCATAGAATGGGTAGAGCAGTTTGATCAGCTAGGCTGGCTATGGGAATTTCTCGGCTCTGTCCCTTCATTTCAGGCCAGAAACTCCAGCCTGGGACAGGAATGAGGGGAGAGGTGTGCTCAGGATGGGCACCTTCCCTGTAGCCCCCAACTTTGGGACACACATTCACTTGCTGCACTGCTACCTGCTGAGCATGTTTAGTCAGTGTTCCCTTGTTTATCTAATTTGAGTGATCAGATGAAAACAAATTTATTTGTATATATACATATGGACACCAAGTTTAATGTTATAAACAAATTAAATCCCACATTTAATGTTATTCATATCCATTAAGTTATTGTTAAGCAACTAAGAAGTCTATGTGTACAACTAAAATTCACACTACTTTGACCCATACAAATTGAGCATACTACTTTGACTTATCCAATTTAGACTTTGCTTTCCTTTGGGTATTTCCCACTATCAGCCCAAGGTTGACAGCTTACTGAAAACATAAACAACAGTAATAAGACCACAGCTATAGTTTTATAGGGCTCTCAAGGGTTGTGTAAGGCCTAGAGTTATCCCTTAGAGTGTGGGATTGGGCCCAAGAAGATCATAACAGGTTTCCTATCTCCTCTTTCCTCAACTCCTGAATATCAATAAAATGCCAGCTGGATTCTTTGGCTGTGTCACTAATTGGTTTGGGCAGGTCACAACTATTTGTAAATTCCAGTTCTAGAAAACAAGGGAGTTAGATTATGTTCCAGATTTTATCTCTAGCAGTTCTGAGATTTTTATGTAAAAATGTATAAAACTAATATCAGAGAGCTTTTGAGTGGAGGAAAAGCATAGAAAATGTGTATTTTAAGCATGGGTGTGAGGTGTGTGGAAAAGGCAGCTGCTCTCCCAGCCAGGGTGGCCCTGCCCTGGGGCTGTGAGCTACACTGCCTTTTCTCACCACCTGGTGGAGCCAGCACATTGCTGTTTGGCTGTGGGTCAACATACTGTTTCAAGGGATAGCAAAATCAATTTATGGTTGACAACCAGCATTTAAAAAGAGGAGGAGGAAGAATAAAAGGAACCTAACTTAACTGAAAATATCACAGTACATCACACACAGTGAAGGAGTTTTTTGCAAAATTTAATTCCCTTATTAAATGTGGTATATAAGCATGTGTATGTCAGGATGTAATGTATGATTCTTTTTCCTTCTTTTTCTTTTCTTTTTGGTTAATAATAAAACATGTTTGAAAAAACCCACCTTTATCATTCTCCTGACTGCATTAGGACCTATACTCATCTCTCTTTCTTCCATTCCTTCTCTCTCTCTCTCTTTTTTTTTGGTACTGAGGATTGAACTCAGGGGCACTTGATCACTAAGCCACATCCCCAGCCCTATTTTGTATTTTATTTACAGACAGGGTCTGAGTTGCTTAGCTCATCACTGTTGCTGAGGCTGGCTTTGAACTCTCAATCCTCCCGTCTCAGCCTCCTGAGCCTCTGGGATTACAGGCGTGCGCCACCATGCCCATTTTGTGTCTCTTTCTAAATCAACCTACCCAGAAACCCATCCCCCTACTATTTCTTCCCTCCTCTTTTCCTCCCTTCTTCCCTCCTCCAATCCTTCTCTCTCTCTTCGTTCCCCCTGAACACACACCCGCTTCACTGTGCTCTCTTATATTTGTCTAGGCATCTCACCCCATTTTCCCATCTCGACAGCCCTCTTCCTTTCCTTTGTGTCCCCCACCCCCACTCACACCATTTTTAACTAACAACATATCCACCCTTCACCTCCTTTCCTCCTCAGCCTCACAGACACTAAGTGACAAGTCATAAGCTAACTGGCAGATGAGACCAGGGTGGAGTTGAGCCTCCCTCAAAAACTGCCTCCCCCTCTCATCTGCCTACTAGACTTCACTTTTCTCCTCCCTGGGGGCTCTTGTTCAACTGTCCTGTCACCAAGGAAGCCATCTCTGTCTGTAAAGATCCCACCCATTATTTAAGTGGTGAATGCCCTCCTCTATGAGGCCTTTCTCTCTACTCCGAGACCATTTTCTTTACTTCTTTCAACTGCATGGTTGCCCTACCTCCTCCTTTATCAACGGTACCTTGTTCTTAGAACTCAGGGGTCAGACAGAGCCTGGATGTGATTCATCACCAGTACCAAAGGTCTAGCCCAAAGAGGAAACCTTAGGAAGATGATCAAAACACATTCCTGGTTCAGATGCTCACCTGAGTATCTCCCCCCATCCCACTTCTCCAAACTGGTTTTCATCCCTACTGTGCCCTACTCATGCTCCTGGCTGACCTTGGCTTCACCAGAGTGCCCAGCACAGCCTCATAGAGCTCTGGTCCTGCTCCCTCAGCCTCAGGCCCAGAACACCAGACTGGGAGTGTGGTGACTAATTGCAAAAGCTAAACCTAACAGCTTCCTGCCACGTCCAGAGGGAGAGAGCATGCAGGAGGGGCATCTGGACTTGATTATTGGCCCCTAACCTTCCTTTCCAGTCTTTAATGATAACATATTTCAGGTGTTTATTATAGGTGCATGGGACCTGACTGACATAGTTATAGAAGAAATAGGTGGAAACATTCCTCAAATTTGAGTATCCACATAAAAGCTGGTTTAGCTGCAAGTCAAATTGGCTGCATTTAAGCAGCCACCGTGAGGCTCTAGGGAGTAGTTAGGAGAGAGAGCTCAGAAGTGAGACCAAACCCGCAGAATTTGATCTTTATGAGCTGGGGAGGGAGGTGTCACACCCTGAGCAAGGCACTGCCTCTTCTCTGGGTCTCAGTCTTCTTATCCATAAATGGACTTGATTTATGTATTTGATGATTGAGAGGACTCTCTGAGACCTCACAATAGAGATTTTATTAAAATATTATTGTTCAGACTCATGTACCACCATGTCACCAAATAACTAAAAAGGAAGAAGCTCAGATTTAATGAAAAGTTCTTAGTATTTAAAGTAAAAAGCTGTTTCAACCAAAACTGCATATTCAATAATCAAGGCAAGGTGAAAAGAAATGATTTAAAAAAATAATTACAAGTTATAGGTTAGGTTTTGGGGATCTATTTAGGGAGTACACTTTTTTGGCTGAGTGCTCCAGGAAGGCTTACAAAATGCAATAGAAACAGGTGTAAGTCTGTGTAGGCAGGCACAATTCATGATCTTTATGTTCAGTCGTAAAGAAAAGAGATGTAGTGTAAATGGGGAGTGGGGGGGAAACTAAGTATCACTCCACTCTGGGCAGAGGCAAAGCCACTGCCTGTAGATATTAAATTCTACATAATGAATTGTTCTTTACAGAATTTTTGAAGCTTGGCAATTTTTCCATTTAATACCTATAAAGTCAAAGGTCCTTAAGACAAATCATACATACTCAAACACACCCATAACTCACACACCTAAACTTGGATGCCATTTTTCCAAGTGACATGATTTAGATTGATTAATACTAACTAGCTGAGATATGTTACATATATACCATATAGTCCTTGGTCTAGGTGCTAATTTCCTAGTGACTCAGCTAATTAGGTTATTCAGGTGATATCAATCTCAATCCTTGCTCTCTCAATCTTCTAATGTCCCCCCTCACACCTCTCTCACCTATTCTCTCTGGAATAGAGGCAGATAACCTGAGCTGCATAGCTGAAATGAGAAAGGGTATGTTTCTCTGATAACACTTAATTGCAACTCTGGAAACAATACAAACAATTGGAGTTAAAAAAGACTCCTTCGATGTTTCTCCTGTTAAGAAGTGACTACTTCAGAAAAGTACTGTATTCCTAAAGAATAAATAGGTGTTAAGACAATTGCATGGTCCTCCCATTAAAAAGTTCCTTATATACTTTTTCATCCAGAATTTCTATTGCTTGTCTAGGAGGCTCTAGTAGTGATGGGGCGGGGAGAATAATATCTAGAGTATTACTTTTTTTCTTGGTCTTGAGACTTTCATAAGCAAAAAGTGAATTATGACTTGAATGGCATTAGTCATAAATCTGCAAAACGTAAATTTATTTTTAGCTCATCCATCCATCCATCCACCCACCCAATAAATACTAACATTTACTGCATGCCAGGTATTGGGTTATGCAGTGAAAGACATGGTCTCTAAAGGAGTTGAAAACCCTTAGATTTTTTAAGTTGGGCCAATTGGCATTTTATCTTTTATTTATTAACAATTTTAGAGTGTCATATGTTCTCCATTAATCAAAATCTGTCTGGCTTAAGTAGAAAGCATACACTAGGAGTACAGTAAATCCTGAATCCCCAGATAACAAAGGAAATTAATATACAGAGTGAGATCCTCGGATGTTCCCTTAAATTGTGGATAATTTAAAACATTAGTTTCTTTTGGTCGATAGCTTTCTAAATACATTATAGAGTTTCTTGCTTTAAATGCAGAACATACTAATGATTCAGGGTTATTACTAATATCAATTATTATGCCACACTGTAATAGACTGGTTGTGTTGGACTTTATGAGATAAAGAATGCTTTTGCAGCAATACCCAGCAACCCCTGACCACTATGGTTTTTTTTTTTGTTTGTTTGTTTTTGTTTTATTGCCTTTTATTTTTTGCCATTTATTTGTTGTCTTTCCTGCTGATCTTACTTTATTGCTGACCATTGAACTATTTGCTCAAGTTCTTGATTCTCTACAGTATTTGTTGTTTCCAAATTGTTGTGGGCTTACAAACTACATAGTCCAGAGGGAAAATGGCTGATAGAGAAGGTCTTCTATGAAAAGACAAAAACTTAATCTTTATGACATTTCTTTTTGTTGCTCCAAGTATGGTTTTCATTTCCTTCATGTCTCTTCATAATATTCTAAATAGGTAACACGTGCTTGGTAGCTGTGTAGTTGATAGTTTTACTGATTCTTCTTTTACAGAATACAATATTCTATATGGTTTGATTTTTAAAGGATTTCTTAGCATTGTATTTTGTAACTAGTAGGTAGATTTTTTAGCTATAAAAAAACTACAAAATTGTTTACCATGGATAAATAGAGTAATATCATTAAACTAGAGTAAGAGGCATAGTGGTGCTAAATATTTTGTTATAATTGTTCAATTTTGAAATGAATATTTTCATCCCCAATAAAGTGATTTGGCAAAAGCAGGGCTCACAGGAAGTGCACGTTGTGATCCTGAGACTTCTAGACCTGGTCCATTTGGGAAGATCATGGGGAAAGTAAGACTTGTTGATTAAATCCTAGAGACCATCAGTCAGACAAAATAACATGACTTACCGTGTGCCAGTCTGATGTCTTCTCAGATATTTTGGGGGAAATGGGGTGATACTGAGCTGGGCTCAGATGATGGAATTTGGGATCAATGATCAAGAATGAAGTTATTGGGATCGCATTAATGATAGGAATGAGGACAGAAAACTTCTGTGTCTGGAGATTTCCAGACAAGCTAAATGGGAAGTGTTAAAGTTTATGATTCAAAAAATCTGGGAACTTTTATCAAGTATTCTGGAAAGTCAAAAGGTTTCCCCCCCACCCCCATATAGAGCTTCCTGCTTTAATAATCTGACAAGGTTAGCATGTCACAGGAGCTACATATTTATGTTTCTTTAAACTGATGCCATTTGATGACATAACAGGGATCATTTATCATGAGGGGAGTGACTCCTTACCTTTATTTAGAACTTTCAGAACCTAGGATCCTTCAGAACCCAACGCTCACTGGCCTCTTGGTCATTCTTGGCACAAAGCCATACTGAGGTTTCATTTTCCAGAACTGGACTATCCAGTATGGTAATTACTTTCCACTTGTGGCATTTAAAATTAAATTTATTAATATTAGATAAAATTACTCAGTTCCTTATAATAGCCATTCATATCTAGTGGCTACCATGTTGGACAATGCAGATGTGGAACATGTCCATCACCACAGAAATCTCCACTGGACGATGCTGCTAGTCCTGCCCCCACACAGCTCTCCACCTGTACACACAGCCTCCTCAGGAACTCTTGGAGCATCTCTCCAGCATCGACACCTTAGCTCAGTAAATCCCTAACTAGTCTGACTCAGCCTTCTCTACAGCAGGCTCCTGAGAGCTAGAAGACTTCATGTCTGTATTCTTCCTGTGTTTTAAGATCTTCTCTACTAGCATTCTGGAAACAGTTATTTCCATTGGTTGGTCATATAACTAATCATACTCATGTTCCTGCTGACCCTCTGTTTACACCATACATGATTAGTATGCCCTGGGAAAGATTCTTACAACAAGCTGGGAGCTGGAAAAATGGGCTGTGAGGCTTAAGGTCTCCATGATTCTACACTGTATGTTTTTTTTTTTTTTTTTTTCCAACAAAACATACAGTGTTGATTGATGCTTTACCCTATACATTGTCAAGAAATGTGTTGTACTTGTATTTTGATTATTTCTGTTGTTGTTTGGTTGGGGGTAGGGATGATGGAATAATTGTGGATGGGGAAATATTTAGGTTGAAATAAAACATCAGTGAAATTTGAAACCCAAAGGCCATGATGTTGGACGATTAGCCTCAGGTGAGTTCTAATGTGAGGATTCCCACAGGTGTAAAAGGATAAGCTATTTTTGTTCCTTCAAAGCATGGTAACCATTCTGATTGGGCAGATGAGAATGCTACCTGCTAGGACCCTGAGGATAACTGTGGAGGGGCAGTACTGGACACCTGTCTTCACTCTGTTCTAGGAAGTTTGGACAACTGAGAAGAAAAGGTTAGTGAGAAAGAAGTCTGACAGCAACTGCCTTAGAGAACTAACCAGGTAGGACTGTATCAAGTAAGATTTGTCAATGGCCTTGATCTATTTGTTGGGAAGCTTGTGGTCTGGTATTTGTGGCCCCAGGAGTGCTCCGCTGAACACCCCAGCACCACCACCAACCTACTTGTTATGAAAATCGTAGATCTCCTGGATGTTGCCAAAGATGATGTGCTCTTTGTTGAGGATCCCAGGGGGGATTTCCTCCACGCCGCTGGTCATTTCCCACAGGTAGGTCTGGAAGACAGCAACAGTTTTATCATTGGCAAGCACACTGCAAGAAATTCAGACAAATAAAGAGGCCCTCAAATGTATGGGGGGAGACATGGACTGGGAATGCATGTAGAGTTCAAAAAGTGAAGTGATACATAAGTAAAACAGAAAGAAATAAAACCTGAATGTTCCATTATCCTGAACTTTAGCAAGCACATACTCAAGTTTGCTTGTTACTTATTAAATAAATGTGTGTGGATTTGAGTGAGAGTATGTGTGTATGTGTGTTGGGGTGTGAATTTTCAGACTCAATTTAAGTTCATTGAATGTGTCATTCTTTTTATTATGAATTGAAATGCCTTACATACTTTTTTTGGGGGGGAGGGTGTGGGTTTAGCTCAAACTCTCATGCAATTACTATTGGCTCTGGGAGAAAAATTTCCCCTGTTTTTTTTTTTTTTTTTTATTTGTTACTCTTTGGGAGAAGAATAAGAGCACTGAACTACTCTCGAGGACTTGACAATGGCAAGGAGGTCATTTTTCTAACAGAGGTGTGAACTGATTACTGCAAGACTTACCTCCAAGCACTCGTGCAAGTCCCTGACATAAGCCTTCTCTGTCTGGAGTAGTTCAGCCATAATGAATCTAGAAGGAAACAAATGGGCTTTCAGTCAGTTATAGATATAAAGCCTCCCTTCCTTCAAACTTCACTTCTCTAACCCACATTTATCATTCTTGAGTGTCCTATTTTTCTACTTTATCCAAAAACTCCTTCCCTCTCCTATGGGTCACTCTTACCCATAGGAGCACCACTTGTGCTCAGCCAGTTCCATAGTCTCTCTCCCTTTAGTTCACCAATACTGTGATTTTGTGTTCATAGGCACATGCTCACACTTGTGTGTGTGTGTGTGCGCGTGCGTGCATGTGTGCACACGATTCACGAGATGAGGGACTGTTCGTATGCAATCTCACCAAAAAGACTGCTTGAATCTCAGCTTATTCATCTCTCTTACAGCTCCCAGAATGAATTCTGTTCAGCAGGGTTTAGAGATTCATACCAAAACAGTACCCAGTACCATAAGTGAAACCAGGCTTAGGCTGAAAGAAAACTTCAACAGAAGTTCAAAGCTAGGCATGGATGCCCGATATATCACAAAGATCAGGGTTTAGCAAATTTTTTTTTTTGTAAAGAGCCAGAGAATACGTATTTGTGGGCCATTTAATCTCTGACATTATTGCTGCTATACAACGTGAAAGGAGCCACAGATATATGTTAACAAAAATATGTGGACTGTGTTCTAACAAAACTTTTCCAATGAAACTATTCACGGACACTAAAATTTTAATTTCATCTAATTTTCACATATACCCAAACAGTATTCTTCTTTTGAACTTTTCAGTCATTTAAATATGTAAAGTAACTTTCAGCTTACAGGGTATATAAAATAGACAGTGAGTCAAATTGACCTATGAGCCACAATTTGCTGACCTCTGATCTAGACTATCCTATTACATATGTAGATATTATTTCCAGTGGGATTTATTTGCATCAAAAACTGGTGTACACAGAACTGAGCTTGCTCAGCCTAAGTTAACAATGTTAAGTGACTGCTCTTTTGGGTACCATAAAAAGAAGTCTGTGTTACTTATCTTTAAGGAGAGGATTTCCCTTCCTCGTTAGGCCCCAAAGTCACACAATGATCTTAGACAATTATTAAACTTATGATCCAGGCCTTCAGTGTAGTATATTCATTTTATTTTTTACTCAGCAAATCCTTATTAGAAATAAGGCTTACTAGCTGGAATATGATATGTAATTTAGCATAATATTAATATATATATATTTTACATTTTCTATATCAGTTTTTTGCAAAGTTTATAATGAGAACCCCTAATTCCAGGTGTTCCATCACATGATGATTTTAAGAAATATTGTCCCCTTCTAGAAACTTCACAAGAAATACCACATAAGTAGCAACTTTTCCTGAAACTTTATCTTGATAGAGTTTTACTTAAAGTAATACATTGTTCTAGTAGTGCCCTTTCTATTAAAATTAAAGGACTGATAAAAAAAAATTCCCTTTTGGGTGGAGGTATAGCTCAATGATAGAGCTCCTGCCTTGTATACATGATACCCTGAATTCAATCCCTAGCACAGCAAGCAAAAAAGTCCCTTTTTCAGAAGTTAATCACTATCTTCCTATTCTTACACTATTGGAAGAGCAGAAAGTTTGTTTGGGAATTAGACAACAGGAACCAAATTGTGACTTTGTCATTTACTAGAACTAGAACTTGCTTTTCTAAGCCCCAGGTTCTTAGTTATAAAACAGCTGATCACACAGGATTGCATCAAGGATTAAAGAAGATCATGTAAGCAAAGTGCCTGGTGCACAGGAGGTGCTTTGTAAATATTCAGTGATTAAACCTATAGATAGCTATGAAACCAGGAAAGAAGGGAGATCAGAAGGAACTTTAGCAGATCGGCTTTGAGCAGTTGTGTTTGATTTCACTGCCTTGAGTTTCTGTGCTTTTCTTCTCCCCATGTGCTTCCTATAGTTCTACTTGTCTCTCTGCATAATTTATCTCCACTACCCCCACCCCTGTTTTGTTTTATTATCCACCCATCCTTTATGCTCCTCTGGTTATTTTTTGTCCTACAAAGAACTCAGGAGGAGGGTTTGGCCCAGTGTAATCTCCTCATTTCCTTCCACATTATGGATTGACCTGTATCTCCCCAAATTTACATGAAGTCTTGATCCTCAGTACCTCTCATTTTGACCTTATTTGGGAATAGAGTCACTGAAGTATTAGAGTAGGTGGGCTCCCCAATCCAGTACGGCTGATGCTCTTATAAAAAGGGGAAATTTGGATACAGGCATACAGATTCAGGATGAACACCAGCGGAACATGAAAACAGTCACCTATAAGCTGAGGGGAGAGGCATGGAACAGATCCCTCCCTCAGAGCCCTCAGAAGGAACCAACCCTGCCCACACCTTGGTTCCAGAGTCTCAGCCTTCAGAAGTCTGACACAACACATTTCTGTTGTTTAAATCACCTTTGTCATGCAGCCTTCCCCATATGCACTCCCCAAATGAAACAATCTCTGGCTTTACAGACCAGCTTTGGCTTTTTCAGGTCCAAGGAAGCTGTTGTCCAATTTCACTTTGATACAATAAAATAGGCAGAGCTTCTTAATCTTAGGATGCACTATTATTTTTTCCAGCATCACCCAACTAGAGTCTGTCAAAATATTCTTCACAAATCCCTCCAGAGGTCTCTGCATATGTGTGACTCTGTAACCCCACCATAAAGAAAGCAGAGTATCAAGAAATTGTTACTAAGATTAACAGCATTGTTTCATATCATCCAAGAATCAATAATTCTTGATTAATGTGAAATTATGTAAGCAGCTACCCACAACCAACTAAAAAAAGTAAAATGTGTTTTGCCTACTTTGAATACAGACCCTCTTCAGTATCCTCAGGAGATTGCTTCCAGAACCCCCATGGATACCAAAATCTGCAGGTGTCCAAGTCCCTTCTATAAGATGCCATACTATTTGTGTAATCTATGCAGTTCCTCCTGTATACTCTAAATCATCTCTAGGTTACTCATAATACCCAAGACAATGTAAATGTTATGTAAATAGTTATGCTGTGCTGTTTACAGAATAATGACAAGAAAAAAGTCTACATGTTCAGTACAGGCACAATTTTTTTCTGAATAGTTCTGATCCATGGTTAGTTGAATCAGAGGATATGGGACATCTTAGAAAGATGTTCACAAGAATGGAGAGCTGATTATATGTAGAGAACAGAGCCAGAAGCTAATGTTAAATGGGTCCCAGTTCTCTAAATTGATTCTGGCCCCGTATCATTCATATTCTGAGAAAACAGAGTTCACTTAATAAAAATCTCAGCAACTTTGGATTCTTCCAAAATGTCTGAATGCCAGCATCCTCTGGGTCTTCTTGCTGATGCTCCTCCAGGCTGTTGTTGAGCTGGTAATAAACATAGTTGGCAGTTTTACATGTGACCTTCACAATTCATTCACTGGGCCAGTATCTAGATATGTCTTCCTTTCCTTTTAAAATTCTATTACTCACCAGGCAAAGATTCTGAAATCTGAATACCTAGACTAAGTCATAGGCTGGGCTACCTGGCACTAAATGCCTCCAAAAGGGTGCCTTGCTTTCTTCTTGCCAGTTTTGTATCCCTTAGCTTCAAGTGAGGAAGCTGGTACTGTGGTACTTATTTTAGATAAGTTTTTACCCTTTCTCAAAGGTTTCAGTTTCTGTATCCAATGATACCCTGTAAGATTTTCTTGATCATTTTTTTTATCTTCAATACTCTTTTAATCTAGTTGTTCACTGAAGACAGTATAACATATTTCTTGTCATCAAGGAATTTATAATCTAGTTAAAGAAATGTTCAGAAATCAATTAGATAAGAATAGGATGAATCAGTATAGAGAAGTGGTGTAGAAGTTCAGAAAGGAATGAGCCAATGACAACAGAAGTTGTATATAAAGAATTCATAGATACATAGGACATGAACTGTATTTTAAAGAATCAATAGCATTGCTGGGTGCAATCTAGAAACTTGGGAGGCTAAGGCAGGATGATCACAAATTCTAGGTAATCTTCTCAACAAATTTGCAGGATCCTGTCTCAAAACAAAAAAAAGAATAGGGATTGTAGCTCAAGGGTAAGAGTCTCTGAGTGTATACTCAATACCACCACCACCACACACACACACACACACACACACACACAAAAGGAATTTTAAAACCATGCAGGGAAAAAACAAAAAAAAAAAACAAAAACTAAACCAATGGGAAAGGGAAAAGAAATAAAAATACGAAGGTTCTAGGCCAAGAATACTGCATGAACAATAATATGTAACTTATTTGTGGACCTGAAAGGAGATAATGAAAGGATATGACTGAAGTGTATCATTTGAATTGGGAAGAATTTTGAAATAAGACTGACTTAGGTGAGTCCAGATGATCGTACCTTGGGGAGTTTGATCATTATCTAAGGGACAACATAAAACCATTTGAAATTTGAAGCTAGTAGGGGACATAATAGAAATAAATCACAGAATACAGAATGGTGAAGAGTCAGAACTGGTTTAAATTCTGTCTCGATTACTTCTATATAGTTTGGTTTGGGAAAAGTTGCTTGGCTTTCCTAAGTATGATTTCTTATTTGTAAAATGGGAATAATTATAGCTACTGAGAGAAGTGATAAGTAGATAGAAATGTGTATAAGGCTGTTTGGATGATGTTGGTGGTTGGAATAACGCTGGAATTAGTAACAACAAATCACCACTTCGTAAGGCTCATCTGGCATCACTGTGCAGGGAAACGGGATAGGGGCTGGCCATGGGAAGACCATGGCAAGTTTTTCAGATAATTCAGACTTCTGGTGATGAGGATAGCCAACAAGAGTCTGTGATGATGCAAAAACAAGGGCAGAGATGTAAAGCAACTTTGAAGAAAGGATTAACATAAGGAGTGAAAGGATGAGTCAAAACTACCTTCACAGTTTCAGGGCTGGGAGGCTAGAATTGGGAAACTAAAAGAAAGAACTAAATTTGTAGGGGAAGGGAAAAAAAACATCTGGTTTTGTCACTGTTGAGTTCTGACATTGCGTAGGGAAATGTGATGATCCAAGAGGAGGAAGGTTACCCTAGGAAGTTCCTGATCCATGGAGAGGACTCAGACACCAGGCAGCTGGGAGAGACCGAGAAGCCTCCAGGGAGCCCATATTCTCAATGGAAGCATCATGCTTGTCCACCCCTCTCTGGGGAAAAGGACACCCTAGCTGCCAAAAAGGACAGGTGGCGGTGAAAACCAAGCCCAGTCACAAGGAGCCCGTGGCTGTGTGGGAGCTCTACGGCACTTACTCTTTCTTCCGGGCTGACTTCCGCTTCTCTTCATTGACTTCATGGTTGGCATCCCGTAGCTTGACCTCACGATCTGACAGGCTCGCTGGGATGATGTCCAGCTCCAGGTCCTTGTTATCCTACATGCAGAAGGATCACAGAGGTCATCTTGGAGAAGCTTTAGAAAAATCACTCACCCGAGGTCGGGGAGGTAGTAAAGCAGAAAAACAGAAAGATATCATGGAGAGGATGAAAAGATGGGGAATCCTACAAATATCTGCCCACAAGCACTCTTCTTCATGGGGTAATTCTTCTTTTCAAATAAAAAAGATATAAAATGTTCAGTTCAAATGTTTACTATTAATATCCATAGCAACAGACATTATGTATCTATGTCCCAGAAGCCTTTGTTCTTGATTAAATCTAAACATACATACGGAGTCATAAATTAGTCCAAGATTGGTTCTTCACCAGCAAAATAATGTGAAATAGAAACACATAAAGACAAAAACACATGTTTCATTTGTCAAAGAAAAATAATCAAACTATTTTTTATTTAAACAAGCAATTTCCCTTGGAAATAAAAAGCTAAGTGGTTGAACAATGACTGAACTTTCTAATTACCCATCCCTACTTATTTCAACCACCATTTGGTATTTATGCATGATGGAACCCTCTAGAAGAAATTCAGTTTAGAGCCTGGGGGAGATGTTAACTACTTCAACTCATAGTGGTTTGGCCATTTCCCTCTCTAGGCTGCTCCGCTTCAGAGCATGAGCCTATTTAAAGATTTACGAATTAGAAATCCCAGGATTAAATTGCTAGGCTGTATTTATCTCTTAATTCATAGGGTACTGACCCCTATTATAAAGAATATATTAAAAGTCAGTCTTCCTTTGCTTCATGGCAAATAGTACCATTTTTCAGTTGAAATGTCAAACAGCCTTTGTACAAATTTTACCCCTTATTCTTGAAAGAGTGCTATTATACATACTAGGGGCTCTAATCATTTGCTGATTAACATAATTGAGTAAGAGATGATACCAATGAGGCCAAAATAAAGGGGTTAGTCCTCAAGTCAACAGTTAACTCTACACAGAGAAAAACTCTGCTGCATAGCAATAGGTCCTGCTCTTGGCCAGCCAATTTTGCATTATATGGAACACTATCCACAAGGGCTAGAGGTGAATGGATTAGCAAGATCCTTCCCCCTTCACTCAAAAAACACACAAGACAAGTGTCCCAGGGCTCAGCAGCTCAGAAGGACTCTCTGGAAATGCTCTTTACCTCTGTGGTGATGAGAACAGTGGTGTTGAGGGGGAGAATGGGGACACCCGCGTAGGCAACACCCTCTACCCACCTCTGTGTTGACTCCTAGGGCTTTCTCCAGGGAGTACCGGTACTTCCCCATCCTCAAGGAGAAATCTCTGTAGTGCTTGTCTACGGTGGTCACCCATTTCCTTATCTCCGTGGCATGAATGTGACCCTTTTCCACGAAGCTATCGGCCAACTGAATCAGAAGCTTCACCTTCTCCTTGGTTTGCTGCCCAAAAAGATGGTCTTGTTACTGGATTACATTATTCTTGTGTCCTTCACCCCAAGTCCCCTTCTCTCTACAGCCATAGGTTCCTCACAGCCTGATGGCTCTGTCATTCACTAGCTGGGAGAGGTTGAGCAAGCTGCTTAAACTCTCTGTGTCCTTTGGTTCTTGCACTCACACAATGGGAATCATAATAAATAAGCTGATAATGCAGACTGCTTAGAACAGGGCCTAGAGTATAGCAGGCATTCACAGTAACCATAGCAAGAACCCAGTAAGCCATAAATGCTAGCCATTATTACCATCAATGTAAGGTAGTGGGCTTTACAGGTCTATAGAGTATGTTATCAGTGCATCTGAGATTCATGTGACTCTTAAAGCATCTTATAAAGTACGTGGAGGAAGGATCTCTTTGAGTTACAGATGGAAAAAACCTGAGGTTTAGTTTTAAAGGCTGGTCAAAATTCATATCCTTAGTAAGCAATAGCACCTGTTTGTCTCTGTTCCTTTGTTCTTGGTTCTCTCCTTTCCCTGTACAGGCCTGAGGTAGGATGTAAAATATCATGTCAGTTGGCACATGCTAAGAGCCAAAGAAATCCAACCCAAGACCTAAGGGTAAATGTTATCCCCTTTACTATAAGGATCTTGTCTTTATTTTCCATTAAAGAGAGGGAGGGAGAAAAAGGGTTAAAAAGTATCTGTTAGAGGGCTAATGAGGTAAAACTCTGACATGTACTGGGTTAATTTCATTTCTAGTAAGAATTTGTTCAGTATCTACTCTGTCTATAGCCTTATGTAGACAGCTGTGGGGCCAGGCTTGGGGGGAAAACAAAAGAAGGAAAAAAAGATGTTCATTCCCCACCAAACAGACTATAATCACTGGAGGGGACAAGGTTTTCACAAAGAATAGTTAAATCTATTACTCAAGGCATCATGTAATTAGAAGTAAAAAACCACAAGGATTTTTAATTGGGGAAAAATAAAGGTAGAGTGGCATGGAAAGGTGGCAGAGGTCTCATGGGAAGGTGAGGTTCAAATTAGATAAGATATGGAAATAGAAGGCTTATTGAGATGTAAACATTTGCATGTCTTTTAAGTTTCAATTTTGAAAGTCTAAAATCTTCAGGGAAACTTGAAAATTTTAAGGGAAAGAAAGGAGTGTTTAAATGATATTCTTAGAAGAAAAAAGTCTTTTGGGTTGGAGGAAAATAGCTCCAAAATTTTGATCATGCTATAATCTAGATACTTGAGGGAAACTGAGGCAAGAAGTCACTGGAGTAGCAATAGAAAAGACAGAAGAGACTTTATTCCACAGTTTTCACTTTCTAACCCTCCTACTCCCTCCTTTTCAGGCTCATTCACAGTAATTCCTATGGGAGACTGACTCTCCCAAGAAATCCTAGAAGGGCCAGCAGAGTGCTCTGTCTGCCACATGGCCAGGGAGACTGGGGTGCTGGCTCTCCACTGGCTCTTCTAATACACCAAGCCGCTCCTATCTCAAGACAGTGGGCTGGAAGTCAAGGGTGAAAGTGCTTTGGAGTGGAGGAGAGGAGGCGGGTGTGAGGATAGGAGAAACAGCACTCAGCCATAAAAGGTGAAGAGTAACTGCAACAGGAATTGATTAAGAAATCTGGTATCCTAAGGACTTCTATAATATATTATTGCATTTAGGTATTTTTTTCATGAAGAGTGTTTTTTTTTTGTTTGCTATTTACTTAATCAGAGCTTAACATTTGCTGTTATATCAAGAAATCTTTTTTTGTAAAATTCTAAACACACATATTCTCTGCTCTTGGTAAGGTGATTTCACTCATGAGATGGGGTTTTGCAGCCAGTAGGTGGCTGCAGCTCTACCAGGGCAGCTCCGTCAGGGGAAACTGCATCCTGAAGCATCAAAACATCAATCAGGAGAGTGGCTTGTGGCCAAGAATATTCCAGATACTCTAGGAGCCTAGGGAGCAAATAGTGAATTAAGCAGTGTGGATAAGCTCTAACCCAGGGCCCAGCTATTGAGGTAGTGGCCCATCTCCACTGTTCTCCAAGACCCTAAACTGCAACCTGGTGAATGTCACATGCCCCTCCCTGTGGTGAGGGCTTCTACTCACCTTCCACTCATTGCAATGTCCCTCTTTCATCTCCTTTCCTCCCCAAAAGACACAAGGCCCTTCCCCTTGTCCCCATAGTACCACATAGAGGTGCCTGTATTTTAGTATATGTCATGGAGAGTTATTTAGGTCTCCCTCATTAGACCATGAACTCCTAAAAGGTGAGTATTATATCATATTTGTTTATCTATCTCCAGTGTCCAGAAAAGAGCAGGCACACCATAAATGTTGAATGGTGGAACTGGTGAATGAAGGTGCAAAGCTTGGGTGTGGAGGTGAGTAGAGCTAGAACCAGCAAGAGCTGTGGGTCTCCAGTGGGAAGAATTAATTGTCAGCTTTGGCCCACTGAGACACCATTGTGGCCATGACCTCATAGAGTAGAGTCTGAAGTGATGGCAATGGTGACTGCAGTTGCACCACATGACCTGCCACATTCTTGTGTATAGCTGGTAAGAGGCAAAAACTTATCCCATGAAGGCTGCCAATCAGTATGTGGCCAGTAATTTCTGAGATGTCCTAGCCTGAAAGTTTTGTCTAAATAAAAAAAGTAGCGAATGCTGGATCAATTTGAGGTTATCTTTCTGGGGATTTGAATTGCAGAGACAGGATTTGGGTGGCGAGTTGCAGGAGTATAAATGCAGAAGGGAGATGGGGGAGGAAAAGGGAAGCTGAATCCTCAAATGGTGGACACTGCAGAAATCCCTGATCCTCTGCTCCGGGGAGAAGACCAGACAATGTGGCTGCTCAAGTTGGTCTTGGTCTGAGGTGACATCCTAGTTGTCATCTCCAGAGGTGAGACAATGGCACATTTCTTGTTCTTCTAATGGGGCTGTGATTCAGCTTTTTCTGAGGTCCTGGGAGGTCCAGCCACATAGTTTCTTCTTTCTTCCTACATACAACATACACTATCTTCCCCCCATAACAAGCAAATTTGAAACTCAAATCTTTCCACCAAAGATAGTAATTTTTATGTGGACTGGTGAGGCGGAGGTCGAACTGTAGCAGTTGTTAAAGAACAGGTTCAGAATTATGGACAAGATCTGTGGACAAAAGGGAGACTTTGGGAACTATAATTCATCTGACCAGGAAATCCAGAACTGTCCCCTAATGTATGTTCTGCCCTTTCCACTTTGAATTCTATGTTATCTGCTGAGAAAGACCAAGGTTTAAAAAGAGAAGATAAGCACTTCTATTTGTCCTTTCTCCCTCCCTTTTTTATTTTCTTTGACCAATTAATACTTCACTATCTTTCTCTCTAATTAGTGAGCCTTACTCTGAATAACATTTTTAAAGTTCTTTTGTTTTGGGCACATTTTACAAGTCTTTAAGTTTAATTTCCTTGATATTAGTCCTATTATCTCATCCTAATCTTCCATATTTGCCTTTCATTACTGGCATTCCTTATATTTACTGTTTGTATATTTCTCGTAGATATGGGCTTAGTAATAATCTCTTTGTGCAGGTAAACAGGTTTCTTGAAATAGATCTTTATATTCATTCCACAGGAGATCATCTGGCATTACAGATGAAAAGCTAAACCTTTCCAGATTTCCCATCACATATGAGCTAAAGCCCTCTAAGGCTCTCAGAAACGGAACCATGCCCATCTTTTATCTGAACTAAATATTTAGATTCTACTTTTCTCAGTCTAACATATCTCTCTGAAACTCTCCAGTGTTCCCTGTCCTTGCTTGCTGAATTCCAAGAAGACATAATTTAGTTCAGCGAAGACTCTAGTCACTTTTATTACTGATTTATTCTCTTGTGTTAAAAAGAATTAAGTCCAGTTTCTCTCATGTCGTCTTTCATTTCAGAGATAAAACTACCAATCTAAAATATGTTTTCTCAACATTATTGGTTACTAGCAACAAAACTAAAAAGGGTACTACTTTACACCCTCTAAAATGGCTCTATCAAAAAGACAAACAATAGCTTTGTGTTGGTGAGCATGTAGAGATATTGGAACCCAGACATTGCTGGTGAGAGTATAAAATAGAATGGCGACCTTGGAAAACAATTTGGCAGTTTCTCAAAGTTAAATATAGAGGCACCATAGAACCTATTCATTCCATACCCAGGTATACACAGAAGAGAACTGAAAACCTATGTTCCCAGCAAAACTTGTACATGAATGTTCATGGCAACATTATTTGTAATAACCCCAAACTAGAAATAAGGAAAACATTCATCTGATGAATGGTAAATATAACGTGATGTATTCAAACAATGGAATATCATTCAGCCATAAAAATGAGGGAAGCCATAAAAACGAATGATAAATGCTAAATCATGGATGAATCCTGAAAACAATATGCTAAGGAAAAGAAGCTAGATACACATAAATGATCACGTATTTTGATTATGTGATTCCATTACATGATATGTATACAACAGGCAAATCTATAGAGATTGAAAGTAGACTAGTAGTTGCCTGAGGAGAGGGGTTAATGGGGCGTGACTGTTAATTGGTATGGGCTTTCTTTCTGGGATGATGAAAATGTTCTGGAACTAAACAGTAGCAATTGTTGTACAACTTTGTGAGTATTCTAAAAAATCAATGAGATGTAATAAAAAAAACAAGAGAATCTAAAAACAAGTTTTGCTTTTAGAAGAAACAGAGTTGTAAATGTCAAGATAATTAACCTTTTCTATCATTGTGTGCCGTGAACCCTTAGAATTTTGAAACCCACAATAGGAAATATCTTTTTTATTCTTCCAATTGGATAGTCTAGGTATGACACCATCCTATGAAATTTCTTTTTTTTTTTTTTTTTTTTTAAATTTATTTATTTATTTATTTATTTTTTTAATTTTTTATTGTGGGTTGTTCAAAACATTACAAATTTCTTGACATATCATATTCCACACTTTGATTCTAGTGGGTTATGAACTCCCACCTTCACCCCATACACAGATTGCAGATTCACATCAGTTACACATCCATTGATTTACAAATTGCCATACTAGTGTCTGTTGTGCTCCGCTGCCTTTCCCATCATCCACCCTCCCCCCTCCCCACCTCTCCCCTCCCCTCCCCTCCTCTCTCTCTACCCCCTCCACTGTATAACCCTGAGGGTCTCCTTCCATTACCGTGCAATTTACCTTCTCTCTCCCTTTCCCTCCCACCTCTCATCCCTGTTAAATGTTAATCTTCTTCTCCTGTTCTTCATCCCTACTCTGTTCTTAGTTACTTTCCTTATATCAAAGAAGACATTTGGCATTTGTTTTTTAGGGATTGGCTAGCTTCACTTAGCATAATCTGCTCTAATGCCATCCATTTCCCTGTAAATTCTATGATTTTGTCATTTTTTAATGCAGAGTAACACTTCACAGAGGAGGACATACAGTCAATCAACAAGTACATGAAAAAATGCTCAACATCTCTAGCTGTCAGAGAAATGCAAATCAAAACCACCCTAAGATACCATCTCACTCCAGTAAGATTGGCAGCCATTAGGAAGTCAAACAACAACAAGTGCTGGCGAGGATGTGGGGAAAAGGGTACACTTGTACATTGCTGGTGGGACTGCAGATTGGTGCAGCCAATTTGGAAAGCAGTATGGAGATTTCTTGGAAAGCTGGGAATGGAGCCACCATTTGACCCAGCTATCCCCCTTCTTGGTCTATTCCCTAAAGACCTAAAAAGAGCATGCTACAGGGACACTGCTACATCGATGTTCATAGCAGCACAGTTCACAATAGCAAGACTGTGGAACCAACCTAGATGCCCTTCAATAGACGAATGGATAAAAAAAATGTGGCATTTATACACTATGAAATTTCATTTTCCTTTTATACTCACCCAAACTCTATCTCATTTTTATTCTTATATTTGTGGGGTTTAATATAGAAGTACCTTTTTATAATCAGTGTTTCTTTTACTTGATCTCTTTTTGTAATGCGATATAATAACTCAATATAATCTGTTGCCCTGTTCATATTAACTCTCTTGTGATTCAAAGTCAATCCAGTTTCCATTTTAAATTAATTTCATTGGTTATACAGATGAAAACCAATGATGACTAGTGAAAAGAGGTTTGCCCCAAGGAAACTGGACTGAGGTGGGACAGGGGGCTATTGCCTTTTTTTCAGAAGCTCATCAGCTGAATTTGTTATCCTGTAGAGACTGATACAAATAACCCTGAGATCTGGAACATGATAGATGGAAAAATGATACCTTATAAATAGAGATATTTAAGCTGGGAGGAAGATAGAACCTATAGAGCCAAAGTAGAAAAATCATTTTAAAGATCAATTTGGGAAATGGTGTTGAAATTGATCCAGACTTCCTTTTTCCCTTATATTCATGCAAGTTTGTGGCCTCTCTTCGATGTTATAAGATATAGCTAGGTAACCTAGGGGAACACAGCATGAACAAAGTGTCCTTCAGTAGCTTACTGGCTTACAAAGGAGATACCATTTCACAGGCTATTGGAGAACAGACAGCCCAGGTCAGGAGCCTAAAGGTTTTACAGACAAGGGCTGTAGGGTAGGAAGGGCCAGGTCACACCCTGGCACATAGGCAGGATCACAGAGGAGATGGCACAGGACCAGAAAGATGCTCTCCTTTTACAAAGCACAAACTAGAAGGAAGGGGAGGACAGTCTAGGTAGAGAAATGATATGAAAAATATACGAAGGCAAACAAGTATATAATGTATACCTCCAAGGGTGAGGAAATACACCCATTCAGGTGGAGCACAAAACTTGCGTAAAGGAATAATTGAAGATAAAACTGGGGAGGTAGAGGGGCATAGTTGTAGAAGCTGTGGGGCTTTAGGTGGAAGCACTGGAAAACCATTAAAGTTCTTGAACTGGGTGGTAATGTGACCAGTGACCTTTTCAAGATATGAAGAACAGTCTAGATTAAAAGGCAGAAAAGGCCACATGTATAGAACTCATTTAGGAAGCTGGGACACATTAGGGTGGTAACAGTAAATAGAAAAGAGGAGGAAGTTATGAAGTAGGTGGAAAAGGAAGGATGAACTAAATTGACTGGATAGTTCTCCACATTTTCACATTGGTTACAGACAGATTCTGATCCTAAAGAAGCTCTCGGTTATCTGCTGCAGTCCCTCCT
Source organism: Marmota monax (assembly GCF_021218885.2). Lineage (NCBI taxonomy): Eukaryota > Metazoa > Chordata > Mammalia > Rodentia > Sciuridae > Marmota > Marmota monax. Next base: position 5,476,424 of record NW_026693473.1, on the reverse strand, counting down.
CTGCAGGTAGGAACATCAATGGGGCTGATACTACTCAGCCTGTTAATGGTTCATTATTGGTACCATCTGGAGAGGAGAAGTTAGATCCAAACCCCATAACTCATTTTATTAACTCCCATTTTCATTTGGATCTGAACAAGGTTCTGTGTATCTACTACCTCCTTTGTGCTATTTGCTTTAGCTGATATTGAAATGAGTCTGTTATCTGAAATCACAGTTCATTGATTGGCAAAATGACCCCAAAAACCACAGTAATGCAAGGTACAGCACCCTAATATTGAGTGTTCATAGTGTAGGATTTATAGAGTGAATAATCACTTTTGAATTATCATCATAATAATCACTTAGCCTCAGGAATGAGGCTAAGGTCTTAGTTTGTTACACAAAACTGGAAGAACATGTACGGTAGTGACAGAGGGGATCTAAGTAGGTTAGAGCACTAATATGTTCTCTTCCTTGGCGCCCCCAGAGCAGCTCTCACCTGGGAAGAGCAACTGCCAAGTGTGGAATTGATGCCAAGAAAGGGTCCTATGTGGCAAGGAGCCCTGGTAAGAGACGGGGACATTACAAATAGGGCGCTGGGACAGATCAGATTTTTATTTAAACCCAAGTGTTGTCAGATCAAATGCTAGCTGTGAAAGCAGACAAAAATCATATTTCCCTCCATTATAGTACCCCCTCAGTGTGTATGGGGATGTGAGCACGTGTGCACATCTTGTTCTCCCCGCCCAACTCATTAGCAGGTTTGAGGCCGGATGGAAATAATGAAACTTAATTTACAACCCACCCACAGTCACTGGCCCTTCCCATAAGACAGACTTCCTAAGCTATTCAAATCTTAAGAATATGTGGATATGTGTAAATACGCACAGGTGTGTGCACATTTTAGCATGAATACACACTTTTGCCTTATTTGGTCTGAAAGAATATTAACAGATCCCAGAATATGGACCAAAGAGACTTTGGAAACAGTGTACAGCAATTGACTTCTGCAGTTCTTCTGATATTCAGATTTCAAAGGCGAAAACATGCTTTCCTAAACTTGCTTCCAGAGGCTGGGCTTGTTTCCATCATGTGAAGCTGGCCAGAATGGGGGGTGCTAGGTGGACTTGGGGAGGGGTTTGGGATGTTTCCTACCTTGGCAGGCACCCTGAATTCTCCATATTCTTTCAGCAGCTCCTGAGTTTCCTCTGTGGTCTCTCCAGTGGAGGTATGTGTTGAGAGGTAATATTCACCCGTTTCTTGGATCCAGTCCAGTGCCTGTGGGGGGAAACAACCCACCCAGTCCCTCAGAAGGCAGCTATTGGAAGGAAAACATGCTATACTGCAGGGAAGGTTCTTGGTTTGAGCCAACATGCTGGACCCAAGGACTGTTGACGTGATAGGTATGTAGCTCTAAAGGTGTTTTTATTTTTATTTTTATTTTATTTATTTATTTATTTTAATAAATAAGTTCTCCCCTCATGTGGAATATCCCACCATTAAAGCATTAGATTGGGAACTCTCCTAGCCAGGCCCAGTGTCATCCATGAGCAAGGAGCATGGTGAGTTCCTTCACATCTGTTGGAGCCAAACCCAGAACAGAGTGCTTGTTTAAATTTGAATGACTGACAAATGCAACCTGTTCTCTTTCATCTCTTCACTCCCACCTCCTGTCTTCACTCTGCCTGTGGCTGTGCCCTTTTCTGGACTGTCCCAAGTTTTGTTTTTTGGGGCCTCTATACTCCTCACAACTGAGACAAAACCAGGGAAAGCTCTGGACATACCTGCTTAGCACTGCGCTCAAATACCACATATTGCTGGCACTGGTCTAACCGACGTTTCTTCAAGGTCCAGAAGTGTAGAACACGATTCTCTCTCTGTAAGAGCTCACTCAAGATGGCTGTGGGAAGAAGAAGTGAGCACTGGTCATGGGAACGGCTGACCAAATCTCCAACCAACTCAGTCCCACTGCTTAGGCACCAGGTGACTGTGACTTTCAAGCATCCCCATAGGACTAATCCAGCATCAGAACCAAAGGAGCAAAATCTTGGGACACAGAATTCCCCAGAAGCGAACAAGATCAGGGAGACTAGGGCAAAAGCCTGTTATTGAGGGTTCCATCTACTAGGGAATGAAGGCTATGCCACCAGCAATTTACAAGTGACTGTGATTCTCTTCATACCAAAGTTAGTCCTTGGTTGTAAGAGACCTTGTGAGGAAGCAGTCCCTAAAATAGCAACTAACTCAGTTGGCCCTGGAGCCTAATGAAGATGGATGGATGTTGCCCAGGCATTCCTGAGGCATTACTAGGAGAAGGGCAGGAGATGAATAGTGCAGAGAGGGATGAGTTGAGGTATGGACAGCTCACATCATGGGCCACCTTCTCTGTACTGCATAGGAGTTGTACACACAGCACTTTAACAGTAGAGGCAAGGTCATAAAGCTTCCAAACAGAGGGCATACGGAAGCTACATTGTCCTGTCTCTAGGTACAAGCTTCCATGTTGTTTGGGTCTGATCATAAGAAAGCTGAAAGCTCTTAACTCTAATGATGATAAACAAGAGGATATGTACAAGTCATGAAGCACCACAAGGGGGCCATGGTAGGGGGTCAGTCCTTTTCCTTCCTACTTCTCCTTTTAGCAGTAACTGGCTACAAAGATTGATTTCCTTAAGTGGTTTAAATGGTATATTCTACGCTTGAAGCAACCAAATTTATTTTGTATCATTTCTGCCTCTTGATTCCTGCTAATTATATTAGATATTAAAAAATACATAACAATAATAATATGAATAATTAACATTGAGTAAGCACTCATTATATGGCAGACACATGTTTTTACAATACCCTATGATAAATGTGCTTTTACAAATAAGAAAACTGAGGTTCAGAGAGGATAGGTAACTTGCTCAGATTCACTAAGATAGGAAGGGGTTGAGCTCAGATTTGGTCCAAGTGTGTTTGCCTTCAGAGCCCTGTGCCCTTGGCCACCCTGGTCTCCAGGTTATAAAGCACACATTGCTGTGCTTTATCAACGTGGCACAACCCAAGCTGTGGTGTTTATACTTAATGTTTTTGTTGATTGTGTTTACTTTTAATATCCTTGGAGGGTTTGGCTTTAAGAAGAGCTCCCATAAGCTGAGACCTTTCACAGGTCCTAATCATCCTCCATTCCCTACAGCTGTCTATGCCTTCATCACTTAGCTTCTTAGTTTGCCAGAGAGGTGAAGTATGTACTTCCTCACTCCCTCACTGACCTCTGGTTCGGGTATGTGACTTACTTTGGCAAATAGGTCGTTAACAGATATGACACTAGCAGGAACTTGAAAATGTGCTTGCTTAAAATCACTTCTGGGTAACTTCTGGCCTTCGACCCATGTCTCAGCATGAACAGACAAGAATCTTATGGATAGTTAAGGAGCCACGCCAGCTGGCCTGAAGCACAGTTAGTTGTATTGCCAAGCATGGCCATCCTAGCTAATCCCAGTTATTTGTACAATAAATGTTCACAGTTGTGTAACTCTGAATTTTGGTGTTGTTATGCAGCAATCTTTGCTCCCATAGGTAAACCTAAAATATATAGCAATGGATTTGGGTCCAGGCAGCAGGTGAAAAGGAAACAGATACAGAAGGAATTCCAGGTCCCTGCTCACATGAGAGCTTCCAGTGGGGGAAAGATAGAGTGAGAACCTGCCTCCTTTAGCCTTTACGTGCACCAGTCAGGCTCTGCTCACTTCAGCCTCGCTCTGTGATGGCTGAGAGAATCAACCCAAGTCAGGCAAAACCCCCTAAAGGGTTTCAAGTTTCATTCCCACCCCCTTTTTGAGAGCCTTCATAATGGCTTCAACCTTCCCTTGGCTCAAGATGATATAGACATCCTGGCTCCCTCTGGGTGCTTGGCCCTTATCTGCATACCCAAGTGTAGGTGGGGGGTGTGGCCTCTCAGCAGCAGCTGGCCTCACCCAAGCTGCCATCTGCATTTGGAAGTCAGAACATATGCTCTGAAATGTGCTTTTTTTTTTTTTTTTTTTTTTTAAGAGGGAGGGAGGGGGGGGGGGGGGGAGGGGGGGAGAGAGAGAGAGAGAGAGAGAGAGAGAGAGAGAGAGAGAGAGAGAGAGAATTTTTTAATATTTATTTTTTAGTTCTCGGCAGAGACAACATCTCTGTTTGTATGTGGTGCTGAGGATCGAACCCGGGCCGCACGCATGCCAGGCGAGCGCGCTTGTGGCTCAAGCGGTAGCACACTCGCCTGGCGTGTGTGCGGCCCGGGTTCGATCCTCAGCACCACATACAAAAAAAAAAAAAGATGCTGTGTCTGCCGAGAACTGAAATGTGCTTTAAGGAGTGGTTGACATGATGTCAGCCACCCACAGGGTCCCTCAATCAAAAACAGAATAACATAGCTGGAAAAGGAACTGTGTGTCCCTCCTCTCTGTAGGGAACTTTGGTTCCTAAGTTTAATTCTTTTCAGTGGCTTTTGATCTTCCCAGCTCTTGAGCTCTCTGAGCAGGGCAGAAAGCCCTATCTAAAGCAGGTCACACATCCCTATTCTGTTCATGGTGTCTTCAAGCTTGTCACACTCCTCACTCCAAGTCAGCTTGGATTTCCCTACCCACCTCCATCCAGGGTTGTATTTGTCTGCTTTTATAAGTGGACATGTATTAAACTTGTCATCTACTCAAAGGCTAATTTGTGCATGGCTAGAGTAATAATTTAAGGTAGTAACAGATAATAACTTGAGCTTAATATGATCAGATAATAAGCAACTTTTAAAGGTTATATAATTTTTTCATATAATCACAGACTTTATAGAATTCAGAGAGATATTACAATTTATCTAGAATATTAGTTATATAAATTTGACGTGCACACAAACCACATGGTGGATGGGATAAGTCATGCCAAAATGCAGGTTCTGACTCTGTAGGTTTGGTTGGGGCCTGAGAGTCATACAGTTATATCAATGCTGTTAGTCTGGGACCACATTTTTCAGAAGCAAGAGCCTAGACATTCTCCCCACTTTAAATAAGAAAACTAAAGTTTTAAAGTTTAGGCAATAAGTGACAACTCTACAGTTAGATCTTGGTTTTATGATTCCCAGTTCTTGCCTCACTGCCAGGGGTTAAGATACCCAGTCTTGTGCTATTCAATATGTCAGCACAAGTCACATATGACTATTTATATTTAAATTAATTAATATTAAATAAAAGTAAAATATTAGTTCCTCAGTTGCATTAGCCATATCTCAAGTGCTCAATAGGCACATGTGACTAGTGGTTACCATATTGTACATTTCCATTATTTCAGAAAATTCTACTACGCAGTATAGCCCGAGCTTTAAGATACTATTTAAAAGTTTGGGGAAAATTTGTCCTCATTTTTCCATTCAGAATCTTGATGCATATTAAGAAACTGACCATGAATCACCAGTGCCCACACCATCCCACATCAGATTTTTTTCTTCTCTAAGAAAAGAATCAGGAAATTTGAAATAACATGAATACTAGGTCCACAGCACAGTGTAGGGAAGGGCTGGCCTCTTGTCCATGCTAGTGAAATAACTTGAGGCCTGGTAGGCCTCTCACTGACCTTTCACTTGCTGCTCAGGTCCTCGAGTATGGCTAGCAACACTGGGCATGCTGACGTTGTTCCTGTGGATGTACTTGAGAAATACTTCAGCGTTCCGCCGTGCCAGGGTGCAGGCCTGAGAGACACAAAGGTGTGAGGTGCTCCTGTCCCCAGCAACTGTCTGGTGTTCTAGCCACCAGAGAGGGGTGCCCTCCTTCCACTTTTTAGGAAGCTTGAGGGCTTGACAGTCATGAGGATGCTGGAGGAGTCCTGTGGGAGAACAGCTCTAGAGGTCACTTCTGGTACATGGATGGTCCAATTCCAATTTAATAGGCTCGTGCTCTGAGCTTTCCTTTTATCTGTGCCTGTCCTCTTTCCATTTAAGATAAAAATCAGAAATCAATAAAATCCCTTGACTACCTGTAGGTTGATCTGGCATTACTAACATTTACTCCCAGGCTGGTTTTCCTTTTCCACTAGAATACTTCTTATGATGACCACTGGTGAAAGTCCAGGCAACATAATCCCTCTTTAACATTTGTTTAATTCAGACTTGGAGAAGTTTTTTTTTTTTTTTTTTTTTTTTTTAAAAACGCTTATTAACTCTACATTCTAAATCTAAATGGAAATTGTTACCTGCATTTTTCAAATTCATATGTCTATCCATCCCTTACCTAAAATCACCAATAAACTTTCTATTATTGGAAAACACTGATCTCTGTAACAGAATAAGAACCATTATGACTTTAAGAGCCTTTAAGACTCAAGTCAGTTGTGGGGGCAGAGAGGACAGGTCACATTCTCCTTGTTATACTGATAGACAAGACTGAGGCCCAGAAAGGGCACAAGCAGATCTAGAATTTAGGTCTACTGACAGAGTATTTCTAGTTTCTCAAGCTTATATAGTTATGGATTTCTCTGAAAAGAAGTTTTAACTCTCCTGTTTATAAAAGTAACATGCTAGTATACTAATTTTTAATCTACAAGTTTCCAGAATTAAATTACCTCTAGACCAAATTGTTAAGTTTTAAACCTTCTTATACTTAGCCTCAGATCCTATAAACTATATGATTAAAATTGTTCTATAACTAACATATGATTAATATAATTCTAAAACCATATAATATTTTGATTATATAAAAATTAGCAACAAAAACTTCTGGGATCTTGGGTAGAAGTCTGTTGATGGGTCCACGAACTCTCAGGCACATAAGTTTGATAGCTTAATGGTAGTCTAAAGCTAAAGAATCTGAAATGGATCAACTAATGTGTACAAACAGAGTGTGACATTCTGTCTGTTGGGCACAGAATTCCCACAGCGATGGAGAGTTTTTCTCTATAATTTTGGGAACATATGAAAAATATCAGCCCAGAAAAGTTTTGTTTTTCTTCTTCAAAAGAAATGTTTAATTTTATGAGTAAATACCTTTATCTCTGAATTTAAAATCCTTGATATGCTCTACTTAAATTGTTTTGTTTTAAAATAGGGAAAATTTTTTAAACTATCTTAAGCCCAGCATGGAAAAATTCCTATTCCTGATGACTAAAGATTCTAACCAGTATAGCTTCAGATACTAGACAGATGGGAGAAGGCCATCTTTAAAAAGAACAAAAAATTTAACTCTAAAAGGTGGTCAAATAGAGAAAATCCCTAATAAAAGAAAGGCAGTTAATTATAGAATTGCATAAAAACAGTGGCAGTCTGTGAGGGTATAAACATTCTCTTGTGCTTACCTGAGAGGAAGTAGAACATGAAAGCAAGAAATTTAGGAATGAACAGAGACTTTAGATTAGCTTGGATACAGATGGTTAAGAGAATATCAAAGATCTTCCTGCTCCATTGAAAGCCTGTGCACAGCACGGCTGTGCTTCCTCCCTGGGAGGCTCAGGCTCTAAGCCCAGGAAAGGTATTCTACCTTCATACAGGAGAATAAACAGCATGGCCTTTATTGGTAATTGACAATTGCTAGACTGATAAATAAACATGGTGTCTAAATTTATTTGCTTAATTCTTACCCTAACCTTTTATAAAGGATCATAAATAGATTATCATCTATTTATAAAGTATTTTTAATAGTGTTTTATACATTTTAAGTGTTTTCTATCTTTTAATCAAAAAGTAATTTTATAAACCAAACCACTGAGTATATTTTTCTCAGTTAACAACATCCACAGGATATCAGGATATTGAAATATGGCAACAGTAGTAATGTTATATCCTAATTGCCCAATGATACCAAAAGTGCTGAGAGAGAAATGAATGCTTGAAGAATAACCTTACTACCTTTGCAACTGACCAGTCAACATCTTCTCTACAACCTCTCTGCCCTGTAGATAAGAAGTTAGCAAAAGCAGGGGGCTGGGAGGCCCATATGAAACAAGTGTGTGTGTGTGTGTGTGTGTGTGTGTGTGTGAGAGAGAGAGAGAGAGAGAGAGAGAGAGAGCGCACACGCGCGAGAGAGCACGCATGTGTGCATGAGAGCACCTACATATTGAAAGAACAGACTGGAGTCTGAGAGTTTATGTGAAAATGTGCTCTGACCTTAAGGAAAGCCTCCTTTTGTTCCAAATGTTTGCTGATGAGGGGGATAACATGGTCGATTTCTGCTGCTGGCCCCAGTTTATCTCTTCCACCACACCAGTCCTCATCTCTTCGGTACTCTTGCTCTAAGCTCTCCAGAACACTGCATACCTAATGAATCATGGAGAGAAACACTCAGTAAATTAATCAGTTAGGAAGTGTTCTTTGAGGACCTTTAGCCCACAGAATTCCACACAGTGACATGTTTCATTCAAAATTCAGTCTGTCAATTTAGAGTATGTGGTGACCCTGGGGCACCTAAGAGTCTAAGAGAAGTCCAGAAGGCAGTGAGAATCCTGTGTCTGGAGCTTGAGAGACAATCTTCAACTGGAGATATGGATTTGGGGATTGTCTTCTTAGAGTTGATAGTAGAAGGCTGTAGCTATGGGGGTTGATGACATTACCAAGGAATAGTATGAAGTAGAAAAAAAGGAAGGTAGATAGTATATTGGAGGCATTTCAAAGTTTTTATATATTTAATATTGGTATAACTTCACAATAACTGTGAATTTACAGAACAGGAAATGGAATTTTGAGAAGATGCTCAATTTCCAACCATCTGCGCTTATCCTGTAGTAAGGAGCCTTGAGCAGAGGTAAAGAAGGAAGTTGCCACTGTTGTGTGATTTATGAGCCATGAATGAAAGTCCTCTTTCTCTTCCCCTGGGAAAAATGTCCCAAAGTCCTGTCATAAGGCAGTGACATCTGAAGGCTCCCTATTGCAAAATGCACATTTTCTTCACAGGGAAAATAAATTTGAGTTAACCTAAAAGACAGTTAAGAAGACTTTCAGTTCTAAAAGTGTGGAGAAGCCATGCTGGGGGACCTTATAAATGACCTCAGGAGAGAACAGAGCATTTTGAAGGGGGTTTGAAGAGAAAGTTAGGTTGGGTCCTATAGTGGGAAATTCAAAGAGGTCTGGTATCAGGGACTAAGGGAGGATTCAGAAAGACGAAACTTAAATTCCTGCTTTCCTTCAATAGACTTTGACTACTTGCTTGGATATAGCAACTGGGGGAGCAGCTAAAACTGTCTTTGGCTTCCTCTGAGAAAGCCATCACTTTTGATGAAGGATTTATATCATTGGACAGGATGCTCACTGAGTTATAAACTAAGCTGAAAGATGTCTCAGGCAGAACATTCTCATGGCCAGACATGTTTCTCATATCATGAGATGGTCTGTTCCTAAATCCTGGGTTGCTTGTCTAGTCCCATCTCTAGTACTTGTCTTCAAGAAAGACATTTAAATATGCACAGGCAGGCTCTTGTCTTGGGATAAAACAGATTATAGACATACAAAGACATTAAGAATAAGACTACTTGAGATCTGTCCCATGATAAGATTGGACTTACAGCCAATCAATGTGGAAGTTAAAAGTGAAATGATTATCAAGTATAAATCCTTTCATAGGTGAAGAAACAAATCTAGAGAAATAAAGTAACCTTCAGCAAGGTCAGTTCAGGGTCAGATTTTCTGACTCTTAAATAGTACTCTGTCCCCTTCATGATCTTGATCCATCTCAAATGGAAATTTGTACATTAGATCAGGATTAAGTCTCATTTTTTCCCATATAGACATTCATTTGGGTAGTGCCAATTGCTGAAAAGACTTTCCTTTGTTCATGGAATTGCTTTGACAAAAATCAAACACCCATATAAATGTGTCAACTTTTATAACCTCCATTCTATTCCATTGTGTCTGTTCTTATAACAATATTATTCTGTCTTGATCACTGAAATTTTAGAGTAAATCTTTAAATCAGGTAGTGTAACTCCTCCAAATTTGGTTCTTCCCTTTTGAGATTGTTTTGGCTATGCCAGGTTCTTTGAATTTGCATTCTTTTCATGTGCATTTTATTTCCATGGACATCCTGGAATTGGTATGTCAATTTCTACAAAAAAGCTTGCTGGGATTTGATTTGGATTGTGTTGATTATAGATCAACTGGGGAAGTTCTATCATCTTAATCTGCTGCTGTCACTTCTGTGGCCATCAAAAGCATAATCTCTCTGAAAAAAACATAAGAAACATGAAGTGTGTGAACTATAACACTGGTATAGGCTCTGATGGGCATGTTTTCTTTGCCCCAAGGCAGACTTCCCAAGGTCCCGATAAGTCATCCAGAGGGGAAATGTATTTTTTTAAAATATTTATTTTTTAGTTGTAGTTGGACACAATACCTATTTATTTAGTTATTTTTATGTGATGCTGAGGATCGAACCCAGGGCCTCGCACAGGCTAGATGAGTACTCTATTGCTGAGCCACAACCCCAGCCCAGGGGAATTTATTTTTTATTTATTTCTGCTAGGGAGTAGTTCACTGAGAAAACTATTTTACACTGAATAAAATTAGTCCTGCTTTAAGCCTCTATTTCATGAAAAGAATTCCTGTATAGCACCCAAATCATTTAAAAAATATCCTTAGGCCTTTCCCATATTGATGTACTGACGTAATGGTAACATATCTGCATCTTCAGGGCCCTGCTGTACGCATCTCCTGCCACTTCTCTCATTGCTGCACTCTCTTAACCACTTAGGCTCACAGTTCCCCAAGGACAGAGCTGAGTTTCCTCAAATAGGCTGGAAACCCCAGGAATGGCAGGGTCATATGTTTTTCAAGCAGTGCATAATGACTAGTTGCAGAAGATCATATTATTGTTAAGTAAATATTCATTTTCCTCTCCAGAATTTCATTGGAGGCATTGTTGCCTCACTGATGGCTTGGCCATGTGATTGTTAGGGCTAATGGGACATTGGAGAATGTGACAGAAGTAAAGTCTTGAGATGTTCTTACACAGTAGGTTTTGGGCTCTTGCACTTTCTGTCTTTAACTATAAATGTGCCTCAAGTAGCTGCTGGACAAGGAGGGTGAGAAACACAGGAGCATCCTTGGATGCAAACTGCAGCTTGGAACCTCGCTCTACCAAGCTCAGCTAAGATTAGTTGAACCCCAGATACTCAAGCAAAAAATAAATGCTTTTTGTTTTATGCCAGTGAGTTTTAAGGCAGTTGGTTATAAGGCATTACTGTGGCAAGAGCTGACTGATACATTGCTCAAATCTAGCATTTAGTATGCACCTCATTTCTGTTTTAACACCTCAGTACAGAGTTTGATGATGAGTTTGAGAAATAAATCACATGGTTCACTGCCATAATTAAAAAGATGATAAGGAAGCCAACTGTGGTGTTTCCACACGTCATTCTTTTATTCTCCAAGTTTGTGCTGAGAGGACTGGCTCCTTGTTGGAGTTGAATTGCAGAGTTGCAATGTGAAGCAGAAAGCAGCCCTCTGTCAGCCTCAGCGCACACGCCTCTCACCTTTCCCTCACCTGTTCAGAAGTTTTGTAAAAGGCCACAGATGCGTTGACCAGTTTTAACCGATCTTCCATCTTCAGCATGAGCTGCTGCCAGTGGAGGGCCACCTTTTCTGCACATTCCCGGATGGCGTCCGCATCATAGTGGCCAGCCTGGAGCAGTGCCTCGGCTTTCTGCTGTACCTGCAGGGCACTCTGGTGCGTCTTCTGCAAGGAAGTGGCATGAAAGAGGGACTGGGCACAAGGGGAGGAGAGAGAGGTCCGTGGGAACAACCCAGGCGTGGTATGGGAGGGGGTGGAGTGAGGCGTGAGTGGAAAGATGCAGAAAAGTTAAAGTGCTTTAAATGACTGATCCATTTTGTCATGAAGATTAATACAGTATTGTTTTAAAGCATATTTTTTAAAAGTATATCATACATTTTCATTAACTGGTCTCTCAGGACCTTAACTTCCATCCCAGACCTTACTTTTTAATTGCATTACCCTGTATTTTAAGGACATTCTGATCCTGTGGTAGAGAAACAGGTTGCATGTAAGTCTGTTCTCTGGTACATTAAGTTTCCTTTTCAAATCTAATTATGAAAAGGTTCATCATTAAGCTTTCAAAGAAGTTTTTCCCCCTGCTGCAGTCCCATTTTATAGATCAAGTAAATATAGCATATTAACCCAAAAAAACTCCATGTAAAATAAATTTCAGATTATGATACAGCCATTTTAAACATTAACCAGTTGAAAAGGATTATAGTAAAAGGAATAAATTTGGCAGGTTAATAAAGCTAGAGAGCAGCCTCTCACATCTTCCCTTAGTTACTTAACCAAAGAAGCAGAGTCGTATGGCAGATAACTCAGCCCAACCCGTGATCTTCACATTTTTTTACATTTGCTTTTAGAATATTTACATATATATTTTTTCTTAATGCTTTTTGAAACAGGCTAAATATAGTTTGCCTTCTCTGAGTTCATGCTAACTATACAAGGTAGGATGAGGCTGGAGGACTGGGTGCCAGGGAGGAACCAAATGGGATTGGAGTTTTCCTAAAAACAGAGTCCTGGTGTGGATGATCCATGTGAGAATTTCAGAGCCCAAGTGACTTGAAAGAGATAACAGCACTGCTGCCTATCTCTCTGGGGTCATTCTGGCCTAGTGGCATAGTACTCATTTGGCTTTTGTACTTTTAGGAGGATTCAACTTAGCCAGAAGTGAAAAGGGACAGTGACTGAGACTGTTCTGAAGAGCGAATCCATTCAGCACTGCTTGGGTCTGGGTAGGCCCTCCCTCATTCTCACCTGCGCTCCCCTGGGTTCCCACATTTGCCCTTCGCCCACACTGCAGACTGCAGTCCATACACTCCTTTTCCACAGTCTATGGACCCCTTCTGGCTTCCCTTTTCTCGTTCCTGAATCTGCAGTAGCTCCCTAGAATGACCTCCTCTAGCAATCCAGACCCCATGGTGCTGTGGCCTTTCCACTGTCCCTCTGTCCTGTGTCGGCATCAGGTTCCCAACTGAGAACGAAAGCAGAGAATCAACACTAAAGGCAGAAATGATACACTACAAATCCCTGGTTTTCTATGCCTGGTTTACTGGCACTGTCTTTTCCCTGCTCCTAGATGCAGAGGTGCTAAGGTCAGTCCTTGCCTTTCCTTCACTCCAGCAGAGCTCTGATCTATTCCCCGGGCTTCTATTACCTCATCATGACCTGCACACACCTCAATTTGTGAGCAGCACTCATTCAGTTGGTCTAACTGCCTGTCCCATGTCAGTCTGCTACAAAGACACATTCTCAGCAAAGGAAATGATCTTCCTAGAGAACAGAGGGGCCCTTGTCAGTGAGTGGGAAGGGCTTTCAGTTCCTCGAGTTCCACAGTGGAAACTGAACTCCTCTTCTCTGTGAACAGTTTTCCCTGTTCACCTACCACTTCTGTTGATACTCCACTTTCCCCTGCCACTTGGGATTGCAGTTTTGATATTATTCATGACTACTGAGCCCCACTCCCTCATCCCACCCAGTCCAGCCATTACTACTTCATACACAGACTGCTAGGGGGGTGACCTAAGTAGTTTTCTTTTCTAATTTTTCTATTTCTAAACTACCAAATCCATCCTTCACGTGTGTGCGTGCGTGCATGCGTGAGAGTGTGTGTGTGTGTGTGTTGGTGGTGTGCTGGGGATTGAACTCAGGGCTGCAAGCATACTAAACATTTATTTTGATCACTAAGCTATTGCAGTTATATGGCAGTTTTGCTTAATTCTCTGTAATAGGAAGTGTTTGTAATAAGTGACATCTAACATTCTTTCTATCTCTAAAGCTCTCATTTTATGCTAAATATCACTCCCTTCTCTTAATTCAAAAGCCTTACCATGGTTCCTCCATTGCTATGAAATTAAGTCCAAACTTGGTATTTGTCATTAAAAGTACATTACGATTTGGCCCTAGCTACTTCTATAACATTATCACCTACTGCTTCCCCTGCAACGCCTCTGCAAACACACCACAAGCTTTCTTACCTCCCTTTGCTACCTCCCTTCTTCCTGCCATGATGGATACCCTCTGTATCCTCCTAAGGCAGTGTCTTAGCTTTCCTTTGAGACTCACCTAAGGTCTGCTCTCCTCAACCAGGCCTTTTTAGATGATCTGAGACTCACAGAAAAAATGACCCTACTCCTATGTCACTCATCTAACCCTTGGTCATTACTTAGACTGTAAAACTCTCAAAGCAAGGGCAGTTTGGAAAATCATTTAAGCATCTGTCATTTATCTAGTGTACATACTCTGTGCTGGGCATTACGCTTACGCATATTTTCTACTTTTCCCAACACTACTACAACGTGGATATTACTACTCCCATCTCAGAGATTAAAAAGCAGAGTGCCCAGAAATGCACAACCAAGGAAGTGATGAACCCAGGAGTGAGACTCAGGTTTCATCTACTCCCAAACCTATGTCCTTTCTACTATATCATACCACATCATCTTATCTCTAGGAATATAATGGTAACTATAGTAGTTCTCATTTGGAAGAAGGGTTCACAAGATGAACATTAGTGATTATGGTAATTATATGGCTTTTCCTCAATACATTAAACCAGCATGTAACTGTCATCATAAACCTGTTATCATGCCTTTCTCTGAGAGTGGAGGTATAGGCTGGATTTTCCTATAAGTTATGGTATAAAATAAATTCTCTTCCTTACTCTGAAACTCATTATCATTTAATAGTGCTGAGAACTTCTTTCCCCCTTTAATTTCCTAAATAATAAACTCTTATCTATGTGGCATAATCTTTGCTTCGCTAAGCTTAAATCATTATTTTGCATTTATTTCTACTCCCTATTATCAAATCCCATTGTGTGTTATATGTTTAAGACAAGGATTATCAAGGGCATTCGTATTTAGGAGCATGCAGAAGAAAATTGAACGGGATCAATTGCTCTTATTATCTAGTTTTAGCTACTTTTTTTCTGGCATAATGTTTATACTTAAAATGCATAAGAGGATTTCAAGTAAAAATGGATTTTAAAAATGAGCTTTTCTTTTGAAGTTCCTGAAGAAACATCAGCTGCCTCTATTGATATTAACATATAATAATCTAGGTTTGCTTGATAGAGCTTTACTGCACCTGGGTGCTGAGTACTTCTGTCCATTCTGAGTGGTTCTGAGAAAGATTTACTGAAACCAAGGCTTCTGAGAAAAATTTTGATCTTCCCTGGAGAGACTGAAACCTTCAACCCAAGGAGGTTGCCCAAACTAGGGTTAGCAGACATCCGGGTTTATAAAGGACAGTTCTACTCTATGTCTGTTCTTCTGACTTAGTAATTCTCTTCACTTTGAAAAGTGTCTCAGTTTACACAATAAATTATATGATCATCCTACCAATAGCTATTTTATTTTCCCTTATAGAACCCCAGGTTCTTTCTTAGGGTCTATTAAGTCAAATCCTATTTGCTATTATCAATCATTATAAAAGCTTCCAATAATACTATCAAAATGGGGTAAGCCAAACCAGACTTAGACTTCCTTTAAAATTGCCTTCATCCTCCCTGGCATATTTTCCTCCTGATGCAGAACCTTACATAGACCCCCTGGAGAAGAAGCATATGCTGAAATTCTGGTTCTATTCTTGTTATTCTAACCATACTGAAGACCCTGCCTACCTCCCATTCCTAAGATCTTCCAGAAATCCTATCTGCTCTGCTCTGCCCTCTTGAGACCACAGACACCAACTTTAGAGTTGCTATATCTCAGTATAAATTCTAAAGACTAATTGATCAAGTTTTACCAATATAGAAACCTAGGACTGATTGGGAGGCATTAATCATAATTTAATCATTTGACAAGCCTCTGTGCTGCAAGGATACTGCAGCATCTGAAAGAAATTAATACATACTGCATATGCAGCTGTGTGGTATTTAGTCATTTCAATAGCACTGTGAAAGCATTTACCTACTTCTTCTTCTTTTTATTTTTTCCTCCCAGTTCTGGGGATTGAACACAGGGGGTACTCTGCCACTGATCTACATTTTCAGGCATTTTAAACAATTATTTATTTTGAGACAGGAACTCACTAAGTTGCTGAGGTTGGCCTTGAACTGCAGTCTTCCTAGGCTCCAGAGTCCCTGGGATTACAGGCATGCACCACCACACATGGCTCATCTACCTGCTCTTTCTTGCCAGCTCACTAAGATGCTCAGGTGTGTCATAACACTTGGTCTTTCCTGCTTAACATTTCTTTAAGGGACTAGAAATTTAATCATCTGACAAAGCATGTAAACCTTCTCATTCATGAAAAATAAGAGGCCAAGAGTGGCTTTGTCTCTGCCTAATCTCCCTCACAGCTTCTCTTGCCTCTGGTCTGATTGCCCAACCCTCACTGCTTCCTATGCCCTAGTGGAAACTTGACCACTGAGTGCCTGATTATTACCCCAATCCTGATCTTTCCTTTATAGTGATTAGGTCCCAGCACTACCATATTTGGTTGTGTCCGCAAACTGCAATACAGACAGCTGATGATAATAAAACTTCTCTCCTCTGGTTAATTTCTCTTTAGAAAGTGATTTTTCCCATATTGTGCATAAAACATATAGTTTATTTTAAAATCTCAAATCCCAGACCATACTTTTAGGACTAATAATCATTTCTAAGAAGATTATCAAGTATCTTATAGTAACATGTCATTCATCTTAATATTATTATTTATGCAAACAAGATGATTTCTGGAAAATTAAATAGTTTAATTCAATCAATATTTAGTTTTAAAATGCTTAGCAATCAGCTGGATTACTGCATTAAAGGCATAGTAGTGGGCACAGACAGTTAAATTTTTACTATTTTTCCATTACTGTTGTGCAAAATACCCACTAACAATAATTTTTTAAAAATAACAGCTTTGTAGCTCTTACTCAGAAGTGGGCTAATTTCTATGATGAACCACAGAATAATGAGTGTCTTTGAAGTTTTCACTCTTTGTCTCTATTCCCATTGGTACTGAACTTATTTTATTTTTAATACAATTCTCATGTCCCATTTCCTATTCTTTCCTCAAACCACTGTGAAGCAATCAGCTTAAGTCTCTTTGGGAAGGAGGATGTCCTAATAGAAAGGACAATTAAAGGTATTATTTAAAGCATGGCAACATTTATATTAGATTATTATAAGTGGAGTTTATTTTAAAATAGGCTTTCATTTTAAAATTGTCCCAGTTGGTAACATCTTCTAGTTGCAGTTTACTCCCTAAATATAACTTCTACCAGCATTATTGAACAACCACTTTAGCAAGGCAGACGGGTGTGATCTGCTCCAATGCTGGTTGTCCTTGTTAGAAGATGGACTCTATAAACTAAATGGTTAGAAATACGATAAAAAAAATATGATCCCAATTTAGTAGAAACTCATGCACTTGTTTATTAGGTCTGAGGGATTTTCAATTGGAAGTAAATTCTAACTTTTAGCTTTACGTTTCTCAACTGGCACATAATCTATATGTGTAAATATCTCAAAGTACCAGGGCCCTGAAAGGCTGAAGGCCCTGATGAGTAAGATTCTCATTCATAGTGTGCATACTTGACTTCTGATGCTGGCCTCCTTGGGGGCATGAAGCCCTGCACTCACTTTCCCATCAGTACCTGGGTAGGAGGGAGGCTTCCTGGACCTGAAAGAGTAAAGACTCCCACACCTGAAGGAACACCCGACCTCAGGGAATCATGCTGCCCCAGGCACAGAGCAGAGAGGGGGACAGAAAGCAGTGCAGTCAGATTTGGTTGTTACCTCGATGGCCAGTTGGAACTGCTCATGCTCCCGCTGTAGCTGTTCTGCTTCAGACAAAGAGCTGGCATTGACCAGGCTGGCGTTGAGCATGGACTCTCCATTGCGGATCCATCCCAGGACCTAGGGAATCAGGATAAGGACAGAGGTGAATGGCTTTCCGCAGCTTCCCCAGAGTGTTGCCTTATCTAAAGGCACTTCATTCAAAGGACAGAGTTCAGGAAGGGTCTTAGATGGTCAGCTCCCCAATCTCACTACCACCTTGTGACATGAGGAGTTTATTTTATGTGCCAATTTCATTTCCAGGTCTATATATTATTTCCTCCCTTTACCACCCACTACTAACCTAATTTCCTCACTCATTTAAGCATCAATCTGGTTGTATGTGTGTCTAAAGTTCCTTCAGGAATATTGAATGGTATAAATAAGTAAATTCCAACTGTTGGTATCCTATTCTTTTTTTAAGACCCAGTTCAAACAACAACAACTTCCTGAAATCTTCCACACCTCATCATTCCTATTAGGAGCAATCTCTTCCTTTTTCAGCACAACCATACTACTTTGTATGTACCACCTATATGTTAATCACCACAGCTGACTTCTTCAGTTATTTTAACCTAAATTTCATTTCCCCCTTAGAAGGTAAACTCCCTGAAGTCTGGGGCATTCTATTAGTCATATTTTAATATCACATGGTGCCTAGTACAGTACCCTACCTATCATGGGTGTGGTGTAGTAATGATTTAAAAGTAATGGAGAAGACCCAAGTCACACCTGAGCGGTGAGTCCAACCTCCCTATACCTACAGCCAGGAATAAATGGAGTTGGGGTTTGCTAGGTAAATAGCCCAAAGGAAGCAGGAAGGAGAAAACAAGTAAAATAGCATGAATAAGTCATACACTGATCATCAGAAAAAGGGAGAGTAAATTATAATGGACTTAAATTATTTAGAGGCTATGGCTGGGCTGAATACAATTTCTGGGTGAACTTAATGAGTAGTGTGGCAAAGAAAACTCAGCTAAGCAATATTAGGATAGAAGAAGATACAGCTAGCAGATAGTCCTAGTCTGTGAAATGGGCAACTCTCTAGTTTAACAGAGTCTGTGTAAAATAGTCCACCTGGGAGAGTTAGGCGCTGCAAACACACCTGTTGTGCTGTCATCTGAATGTAGCTAAATATCTTCTTTTCTAGGGACTCTGAGGTTTTTGCTTGGTGAGGAAATGAAACTTCTCTGGAAATTTCAAAGTTAGTAAATACCATCCATCTGTTACCTCATGCCAAAGGAAGAGACACCATGATCTGTTTCAGATTTGCTTTCAAATTTTTTTCTCCCCTCAACTTCCTCATGTTAAACAACTGGAAAATACCAAGGCTGGTCTTCTGCTCCATAATTCCCAAAGGGCTTTCTCAAATTTCATCCCTGAGCAGACAATGACGGATGCCTTATTGTACATGGATAACATTGGGGCACAAATCCTGCTGGAGCTGGGCTATTTGGATTGAGATGTTAATTCATGGCCAGTCTGGCAGATTGTGGATGAGATGCCAATCTGTAAAGCAATTGGTTGCAGGAAATAACTGCTCAGAGTGTAGGTGTGAAATTCATGTTGTCACGGTGGACTGTGGCTGGCTAGCTAGAGGTGCTAATGATTTTGAAAAGCTGCCTGAAAGTTTGCATTCATAGATTGCATGTCCAAATGCTCTTCTCTTTGGAAGATGGAGTTCATAATATGTATTTTGAACTGTGTCTCTATGTACCATGTTTCACTGTATTCTGCTTAGTTTAGAGATTATTTAAGAGTATCAGAAAAACATTTTCTCTATGTGCAACACAAATCAGTGCTCCTTCTGGGCCTCCTGAGTATTGCTGGAAAATTCTTCTCCTCTCTAGTTTCAGCCAACTGGAAACATCAGTGATAGCTATGGTGGTGGGAATACCCATTTACCAGCTTTTCCACCTAGAAATATCATGTGTTTAGTCCCTAGTTCTTTTATTAAATCATATCATATCCTATTGTTCATTTTATTTCCCAAATACTGTTTATAAAATACTCTTTATAAAATAATTTTGAAGTTCTAAACATTTGATTTAAAAATATTTTAATTGTAGATGAACACGATAATACCTTCATTTATTTATTTTTATGTGGTGCTCAGTGCCTTACACATGCAAGGCAAGTGCTCTACCACTGAGCCACAACCCCAGCCCCTAAACATTTGATTTTAAGAAAATAAGAATACATGGTAGTTTATACTCATGGCTTATTCCATGGTGAGATTGATCCCCATGAATGAGTCAGCCCCAGAAGTAGAACTGGCATAGTTTAGAAAAAGCATAAATTTGAAGTCAGAATACCTGACTTTGTTACTTACCTGGAAAAATCACTTAACCTCTCTGAACCTCAGTTTTCTTATCTGTAAAATAAGGATAGTTGCGCCTTTCCTTTTTGTATTACAGGGTTGATGTAACATACTGGAAATGTAAAGTTTGATAATGATGATGGTGTTAGTGTTAGTGATGTCTGGTAGTGCTGTGATTCTTCATTTATACTTTTCCCAATGAAAAGAGAAAAATTTTAGATATAGTAAGCTTTATTCAATAGTTTGAATGAGCTTATTGACATATTCTGATGTTTCTTAGGTTGTTGTCATCATTACCCTTTGTACTCTAATTATGGACAACTCTTGTAGGTGTAATTTTCTATTATTGGGATCTTTTATCCTCCTGATTCATAAAATTTGTTAGTTATTATCCTGTGGGCATCCAAATATGTGCTAAATAAAAGAGACATGAAACAAAATGAGAAAATATTGCTTCTACTAATCTTGAGCAGTGTGAACTTAGAAATATCATTTAATACAAGGCACAGTTTTCTCATCTGTAAAATGTGAACACTTTCCTTGCCTTAAGCAAAAGGTAAAGATGAAATTAAATCACTAATATACAAGTATTTTCAAACCATAAAATCAGAAGGAGAGTGGACTAGAGTAACTGGACGTGGATGTCCACACCTGATGATGTAATTTAAGATGGGAAGACAAGGCCTTGTAATAATGCATGCTGAGGAAGCTGCATGCTGATGACTGTGTTCTTGAGGTCATACCTACAATAAAGTTATGAAGTTGCACTTAAGGCGACCAACTCTTAGGATTGCTACTATAGATGACCCATCACAAGGCACAATTACTTCTGAAATAGGAAAAATACTTAGGAATTTTTGGTAGTAGGAAGCCTGTCATAATTCTAGAATTCCTTACTTCTAAAAACTCCTATCTCTGAGATTGTACACATTCATTCTTCCTGGATTTATGACTATACATTTGCCATGTGTCTTCTTACTTATCTTTCATTTTGAAACAAAAGGATGGTACGTGTCCCTTTGGTTGCCCATCTTTTGGATCTACTTGAATACCTTTCTACCTTTTACATACAGTCACCAGAACTGAACACAGTATTCTCCACAGGAGTATAAGGTCAGGCTAATATTATTTTCCTTTGTTTTGAATATATACTTGATCATATGGAAATTTTGGCAAATATTTAACCTGAGGAAGCAATCTGATATCTTATAAATTGATTTTAGCTTATTTTCTGCTAAATGCACTGCTTTGCAAGAATAACATCTGGAAATTCATTTAGTTTTATACCCATTAGGTCATTTTTTTCAATCTTCCTGAATTATATAATGGATGTGACGTCATCTTTACTGGAGTGGTAATTTTCCTGGAAGCAGTCTGAGAATTCTATGGGGTTTGGAGGGTAATCTGAGGGGCACATGGGTGGCCTGGGGACCTAGGCCAAATGCTGTAATTGGGGGAGTGGTTTTCCTTCAACATTTCCCCAGAGGAAGCTCTTAGAAAGAAAGTCAGTTGCATTCCTCAATTTCATTTGTTTTGGATAACCTTCAGTCAGTCTCTGCACTTTTCTCACTTGTAAAAGCTTCGTTTAATATAATTTTGGTGTAACTACATTTCTGATTATGATGGCTACACAGTCAAATCTAAACCTTTCATCTAAAAGCTCCAACAATAGAATGTATCATAATACATTATTTTATCATAATACATTATTTTATCTCCCTTTCTGTCTAAATTAATGGCATTTCAATTAAGGTATCTTTTTTCTTTTCTTTTCTTTTTTTCCTCTTTAAGAGTATATTCAAAAGAGAAACTCTCAAGCCAGTGTCTAAATTTAGCCTCACTGATCAATACTGACATCTAAATTAACTCGCTTTTTCCAAGTGTCAACAGTTTCCAAATCAATATTTCTTGCTCCACCAATTTCCATCAAACACAAATGCCTTCTCTGAAACTGGATCAGACAAATCCCTAAAGAAAGAACCTACACTGACAAGGAAAACAGGTCTGTCTAATGAGGCATGGTGGCTTAACCAAGTAGCAGTCCCTTGGTGATAAAAGGGCTACGGTCTTTTGCAAAGGCCTTTGTAGGTTTCTTCAGAGCTGGACTTGAGCAAGCTTGTACAGTTTTGAACTATAATCCCATGTGTGTCATTCTTGCCACGGTGGGAAGAGAACATCTTCCCACCCCTACAGAAGAACTTTTTGTCCTCCAATGCATGAAATTATGAATGGGAATAAATGCATATATTAGTCAACCCAGGATTACTCAGATATAAACAATCTAGTTTCCCATTTGACAAACTACCTATCATCCCAGAACCCACTTTATACAGGATGTATACTTAAAGAATGAAAATTCATTTCAATTTTAATATCAGCTTAAGAAAAACATAATTATAGAACTGATTCTACTATTGATGCTGGAGCAAAAAATAAATAAAATTAAAAATCCAGGAACAAAAGCAAAACTATGTCTTCCATTTTAAAGTCAAATAGGAATGACTACCCTGTTATCTACTTTTTTTCCTCCCCTATCAGATGATTACTCAACCTGTCTTCTGCTACTGATAGAAATTCCCAGGCATGAGAGCAGGGGAGGAGTTTGATGACCTGTTGGAGCCCTGCTGGCTTTAGGTGCCACACTCTCCATGCAGCCAAGACCATGTCTGCCTGTCTTTTTAGACATGGTATCAGCCAGGCCAGGAAAACCTTAGACTGGGTTCTGCTGGGGGGCTTCTCTCTAATGCTCCTGTGTGAGTATGAGGCCCCCTAGAGGCGAGACTTGCATTTAGGCAGCTTGGGCTCAGGTTTCAGCAAACTACTGTAAGCCCTGGAGAGCACTAATTCTGTGTGCCTCAGTTTCCTCATTTATAAAGAAAACATAACACAATTTTCCTCACGGGACTGTTCTTTTTAAAATGAGATCATAAAGGGAAAAGTACCTCTCATATGAAAAGAAAGTACTATCACTTATGCTAAAAGTTTCAAAAATTTGTGTACTCATTACTGCTCCGAGCCTGCTAGGAATTCTAACATGTCCTTATGAATAACATTTCTATTTAGAGGCTCATATGTATCCCACTGTAATTAGGCAGAAAACACCTGGATGGCAGCTCTGTGATCCGGTCTTGCTTGGGGCTCAGTGATTTGATTTCATCTGTGCTGAATATAGACCTTTAGCATGGCATGTGGCTGGGCTCTGGCTGAGCACTGATTGAAAGAAAAGAGGAATGAAGATGATTCTTCCCAGTATAATAAATAACAATGTAATAATCATGGCATAAGCATTAGCAAGGGATATCTTGAATACAGATGAGTGAGAAATAGTTAAATAAAATATGACATTTTTGTCTCTTGAACTCCATTAATACATTTAAATCTAAAATCTCTTGTAGACACTGTACATAAGAATGTTTAAAGGTGGAAAATATTTCTCTGCTTAGGATAACTTGGGCCTAGAGGAAGCAGGGGGGACAGGGTTGCTTAGAGGAATAGGGAGCAGAAAGCAGCAACCACTGAGGTGATGAGGTCCTGCCCTGCAGGAGGCCCTCCGGCACCTGTGGAGGGCAGTGGTGTGTTCTTTCCTCATTGTTATCATAGTCTGGTGACCTCTCTAAGCTTCAGTAGCCTCATCCTTAAAACAGGACTAGTATCTGCATCAAAGAGTGTTGTGAGGATTGATGGAGATGGAAAAGGTACATAGTATTGGAACTATTATTGTATTTTTACTTCAATCTTTGTTTTAAAATATGCCAATTCGTTATGTTCACAAGAATTACTATTTCTCAGTCACCTGTATTCAAGATATCCCTTGCTAATGCTTATGCCATGATTATTACATTGTTATTTATTACAGTCTGCTCATGATATAAATAGTAATCATTATAGTAAATAAAGTGTTTCCCCAAAGCTCCTAGGTTAATACATGAATATTCAGAGGTAAAATAACTAGATTATAGAGTGGTAACCTAATCAGTCCATCCTAGTTTGAATGGATTAACTGGGTGGTAATAGTAGGTGGGTGGGGTCATGACTTAAAGAGGTGGGCTACTGGGGGCATGCCCCACAAAGGATTCATTTTTCCTGAGGCCTCTTTTGCAATTGCTCTGTTTTCTGGCAATCATAAGGTGAGCAGCTTCCCTCTGCCAAGACCTTCCACCATGTTGTTCTGTCTTACCTGGGGCTCAGAGCAATGGAGTCAGCCAGCCATAAACTAAATGCTCTGAAACCCTGAGTTCAGAGTGAATTCTTCCTCCTCTAAGTTGTTGTTCTCAAGTATTTTTGTTATGGCAATGAAAAGCTAACTAACCACGAAATTGGTATTGAGAAGTGGGGTTGTTGCTGTGACTAACTTGACCATGTGGTTCAGAAGCATTTGGAACTGGTTTGATGGTCTGTCTCACTTTGGGCCCACAGAAGAGTCAGTTGGCCATGGACTGAACCTCTGAAAACTGTGAGCTGAAAGCATAACTAACAGTAATATTCACAAATGTAACACTTATCATTAGGTACATATTCCTGGAGGTCTGAATGTGTCCTCCAGTAAAATGCCTGGTATAAGGCCTCATGCAGAGAAGAATTCTTTGATCTTTTTTAAAATCAACTTTTAAATGTCCAGAAAATGTTCCTTTAAGAGTCACATACACATTGGAAATAATGATGGAAATGTCTACTACTTAACAACTATCAGCTATGTGTCAGGTACTGTCACAAGGATATAGGTGCCTCAAATTTATCAACGTAACTCTAAGTCCTATGGACTCTGACAGGATTAAGCATAGGCAGGAACAGAATAGATTCAGTGACAGAGGACAACATGGGAAATCTCTGGAATGCTCTCCTTAGATTATAATGTGCTATATCTTGGGGCATTTTACCATGGAGTCTATTAGGTACAGCAGCCAAACTTTCAGAAATTAATGAGTCCTTATCTATTTTTTAAGGCTTGGATACTCAGACGTTACACCTGTGGCTGTGGCTCTGCATGCCTCACCCACAACAGGAGCGGGCACCAGGCCAGGCTCACCTGTTTGACCTCTGCCTGGAGGTGCCGCAGTTGGAGACACTGCTCTAGCCGCTTGTGGGTCTGTTCCGCGTTGAGCTCCAATTCATGCTGCTTCTCATGGAGAAACTCTAGCAGCTCTTGCACCTGGGCTGCCAGATCAATGTCTTTTTCACAGATTAACTCAATTCCTGATTTAAAAAAAAAATGTAAATATTTAAAAACCACATAGTACTGTGAAGACAACATTTCCTTAATATTCGTAAGAAAACTGGATTTGGAAGTGGCCATTATCAGCACCCTCCCAACCTCTACATATCCCTCTGTTCAGCTAGACAGATCACCATAAGTGGCCCTTATTTAGGATGCTCAGCCCACGCCAGCTTTTTTGGGTTAACTGATTCTTTGCCTGGAGTTACTTTTTAATAAGTGATCAGCTCTTTACTACCAAATGGAATTAAAGAGTTGGCACTCTGGAAATCCATCCCTAGTCAACAGCACCCAGTAGCCCCCGACAGGAGATTTCCCAACACCCAGAATATTCACAAGCAAGCCTCTGGGTCAAATCAGAAAACATAAAACTAAACTAAATGGACCCTGTTTCAGGAAATTCTGCCAAGGGCACATTCTCTTTTAAGGTCAGATATAATTTCTCATTAGATGGGAAGTACACTATGATGAGAGTAGCTGGGGAGTGATGATTTTATTAGCCAACTTCTTTGCCTCTAAAAAAAAAGCAAGGCTTAGAAATAGATGCTAGCAGGGCTGGGATGTGGCTGAAGTGGTAGCATGCTCGCCTGGCACGCGTGAGGCACTGGGTTTGATCCTCAGCACCACATAAAAATAAAATAAAGATATTGTGTCCATCTAAAAAACTAAAAAAATAATAATAAATAAATAAATAAATTATATATATATATATATAAGAAATACACGCTGGCTCTCAAACACGTACTATAAATACACCCTAGCAACATCACAGGGATATTGAATGCTTATTCATTTCACACAAGGAAAGTTTGTTCATTATTCTACTAATTCAAAACAATTAGTAAGCCCAGTCACTGACAAGCGTCCAGTGTTAATAAACCACCAGCCTGTATTAGGGACCATGAATTGATATCTGCTAGCCAAAATCTGTGGTTCTATTCCTTCTCTACCTTCCTGTCTGCCCTTTCCCTATACCTCTCCCAACACCCGAGTGTAGATGTATACACACGTGTTCTCCTCACCCTGCCAACACTTCTATTTATACATTATCTCCACCGGTTCAGAAGAAGCCTTTCTCAAATGGATTTCTGCTTTAGGATACAAACTCTCAAAGTAAAGGGACTGCCTTAGTTATCCCAGTACTTTTGTTGCTAGTGAGTTGAACTATAGTCCTTTTTTAATTCTCAGAGACAACATGGAAAATGTACCATCTTCTGAACCAGTCCTGAGGGTTAAAATATGGATCTTGGGCAAGACATCTAACCTCTCAGAAACTTCATTTTCTTCACATGTAAGCTACAACTTTGCAAACCGATCTACTTATCTACCTACCTACCTTATAAGTTACCTCTTAAATTTGTTGGGATGATAAAATGAGATAATACATGTAAAGCACATGACATGTACATATTATGTGCATATGTTATATACATGCAATCAATGTAGATCCATGTACCCATAATAAATACAGATTACTGCTCCTAGTCCCATAGCTTTCCTAGTTCCTGGCATTCACCTTAAACTTCCAACTTTCTGCCCTCTTCCATTCGTTCCCTCTGGGTTCCTGTCTCTGACTTGGTGCAAGTTGTGATTTACATTTTCTTTATTTTAATTGTCTACCTATTTTTGATTTAGACTTGTTCAGATCCTCAGCTCTGGGAAAATTCTAACTCAATCATTTTCCTATTCTGACCTCTGACTCTACTTGGCTCTGTAACCTTTTCTGTCCAAATCCTTTCCCTGGTTCCTTATCCTATAAACGATGGCCCAAAGCAGTTGTGGTTCTAATGCTGACACTTTATCTGAGATGCAGAAAAATAGGGACTTGACCCACAATGGGATTCAGACTCAAAAACCCAGCAGGTATGTCCTCAAATTATCTGTGGTGATCAAATTCAAAGGAACCCACCAATCTTAACAAACGACCTAAAAAAAAAATCCCCTTTGGGAGACATCCCTGTCACTCTGACTCACACCATAAGAACTTCATCACTGCTGCCACCAACACACCTGCAGCCTGCAGTCGGGGAAGTACCAGGAAAGTCTGTGCACACTTAGGGAAATTCATTTCTAGAGGCAAAAATAGTGTTTTATATAAGGACAATATGGGAGAGTGGGAAAAAATATTTTCTGGTGTTACATGGTAATAATTTCAGTATCTTTTCATATTTATTTTTTTTGTCAGTTTCATAATTCCAAGTCCTGGCTCCCGAAATATCCGTGGGAGACAGAGAAAAGAACAGGCTTGTTCTTTTGGCAGCCAACCCCCTCTGGTTGCTATTTTCAATTACCAGGAGGATGAGGTAGATCATCTCCTTCTCAATAAAAATATAAGAAACAGAGAGATTTCTACCTTTGCAGTGCTCAGCATGGAGAATGACCCTTGGCCCCTATGTTTACTTTCTGGAAATGTAATTTTAGATCCATCTTTTCTTCATGTCCAGTCACAGTGAGGATTTATTCTAGCTTATCTTCATTTTGCAGTGTCTCTAGTGTTTAGCATGCTGGGCTAAGTCAAGGTGTCTTTCTGTGTGAAGCTCACAGTTGACCCTTGCCACACTGATGTGAATAGATACTTGAAGCCTAACAACTCACCAAGGAGGCCAGCACCTGCTTGGGACGTCATCCAGAACAGGTAAGCCTACCCCAAGAGTCAGGTCCTGCAATTTCATTTGTTTCACTCTGTATTATTTTACATGAGATGAATGCAAGAAATACAAAAGATGAAAGGATGCCCACTACATCTCTGAATTCATCATTGTGAACACACCATTGTGAGTGGAGTGAATAGGAGGAACACGAGGGCTTGTTCAACCCACTCCTAGAACAGAAAGAAAACCTTCTCTTCCACTGCTCTCCAATACATTGGTGTGAGTTCCATTTAAAACACCAACTGGTAAATATCCACCAGTTGACAGAAAGTAGAGTTTGCTTATGTTGACTTCACTGCTCTCAGTCTAATCATAGACCTACCCATCTTCCTTAAGGGGCTCTCAGAAATTCAGGAAGAGATGTGTGTTCTTTATATCAAGTCATGAATTATAATAAAATAGTTGTCAGTCTTTTTAAAAAGAGTTGTATTGTGATGATTTCTGATGTGCTCCCATAGTGTTCTGTGCCCATCCCTTCATCAAAATACTTCCACCAGAGTTGGTTCCTTATCAACTTATTTATATTGTACAGGAACAGGGCTCCCTGACCAGGCCAGTGTTGGCTACATTCATCTCTATTTCTTCTGGCTCCAGCATGGTGCTGGACTCGTGTCACCCAATACATCCTTGGTCAGTGAACAAACAGGCCTCTTTAGGAAGAGCTGAGGTCATATATTGTGTTGGACAGTACCTAAGAGCTTTAGGAAAGGTCATGCTTAGGTTTGAATCTACATTTTGCAACCAATTAATGGTGAGATTCTGGGCTCCTTACCTTTTCTGAGCCTCAGTTTTCTTATCCATCTAAAGGGAATTACAACAACTTACTAGGAATGTCGTGAGGACTGAGAGAGATATTATATAGAGTTATCTAGTTGGCTCAAAATATCCATTTTCCACTTTTCCCTTTAATGTAAATACCTTTTGTTGATTACTTATGGCACTGTTGAATGTCTTATGTAAAATGTAAGCATAAAATCTGCTGACAGGTATTTATGCATTTGCTTAATACACATCATTATAAAGTATGGTTTGAGAGCTATTACTAGGGCTCTCAATCCCTGCTCACATTAGATTCATTTGAAGAACTTATAAAAATCACCAAGTCCTGGCCACATCCCAGACCCATAGCAGCAAAATCTCTGTGAGACTCAGTTGTCAGTGATTGTTAAGACCCCCAGGCTGATTCCAACATGCAGCTACAATTGTGAAGATGGCACAGTGGCCACCATGCAGAGACCAGAGATGCTCCTGGGTTACACTCAGCTATGGAACCCTCTGCACTAATGTTTATTTAGGGCACAAAGCAAATAACAATAAACATGGCTCTATTTTCCTTGTCTGCAAGGTTGAGGGACCACTTCAGTTTCCTCAAGGAGAGAGGTAGCTGTGGTGGAGGGTCAGATTCGGGGATTCCTGGCTGCGCTGCTCATACCTATAACATGTTTCAACTGTTCATGTTCTTAAATATTTGTATCGGCCTCAGGCAGAGAATATCTTTTGTTTTTTCTTTTTCTCCTCTCCTTTCACTTCTCTTACTGTATCACTCCCTCTATAAAACACTCAGGTCAGAACTTAAAAAGTCCTTTAATCAGGTTTTTAGATCAGTTTTCTCAATTCTGGCCTGGGCCAGAATCGCCTGGGAAGTTTTTTAAAAAATAAAAACCTGGGCCCACTCCAGGCCAATTAAGTAAGACTCCCTGAGGGATGAGGCCCAGTCATTGGTATTTTTAAGAAGTTCCCAGGTGACTCTAAATGTGCAGCCAGGATTGTTTTACATCAAGGCTCTCTGCTCTTCCTCTTAGCTCTAGCAGGTCCACATTCCTGTTAACCCCAGAGTACCTTCCATTTTTAAAAACAACACGCCCTTCCTTTTCTTTCCTTTTACAACACAAATAAAATTATTTGTGGTCCATTATTTTAACCTACATCTGTTCTGCCCACACTGTGTTCATTCTTGATTAATTCAGCAAACGTCATTATTGAGAACTTGCTGTGTGTAAGACAACCCTTCTGTTAGAGGCTTTTGGAGAATCTGCTAGAACACAAACCCCCCCAAGAGAATGAAGTGTGTGCTAGAATACAAGAATAAAACAGGAGAGTTGTCAAGCTTTTCTGAACCCTTTCCATGCTAGTGGATGATCCCACTGTGCTTCCTGCAATCTCCCTGTATGGTAGATACCCTTGACCACTACTTCCTTAGAAGAAGGGAAGGCATTATGGGGATTGGGTAACATGATCAAGGACACCCAGGTAGCAAGAGGAGTGGATATCAACCCAGGATTTCCTCTTGTGTCTGTGCCCTCAAAATCCTCCCAAATGTAATTATTTTTTGGGATATGTTTACCCTATTTTCAAATTCTGTGCCTGACTACTTAGGCACAGTAAATTCTAGGCATTATTGCAAGAGACTCCAAAGATTTTTCACTTAAAAGTGGTGCATAAAAAGAGAACTTTTTTGATTTGATTAAACAACAAAAATATATCCGTAAGATACACAGCTCTTGATCTTTCTTTTTTTCTTCCTTTTTTTTTCAGTACTGGAGATTGAACCATAGGGTACTTTACCACTGAGTTTTACCCCCAATCTGTTTTATTTATTGTTTTAAATTTTGAGACAGGGTCTCACTAAGTTACTGAGGCTAGCCTTGAACTTGAGATCTTCCTGCTTCATAGTCTCTGGAGTCATGCCCAGCAGCATTTGTTGTTTCTGAGGTCAAGTGTGATGGTTATATAGCCAGATTTCATTGGAGAGAAGATCTACAGAGTAACCAGTGAAAGTAGTTGGATTGAATCATGGGAAGTGAGAACTGGAAGAGACTTTAGGAATCAAGGCCCATGCAACACTAGACACAAGAAGAAACTAAGGTCTAAAGAGAAAGAGAAGGGTCTTCCAAAATCAGACTGCTTGTTAGTGATGGAATGGGACCTTGAATTCAGACAGCATGTTTTCTTCCTAGTCAAACTTACCGCCTCCCAACTTGAGATGCAAATAGATAATGCTATAGTGAGGAAAGAACATGACAAATGAAGAAATTATTCCTCAGACTAATGTTGACTTATGCCAAGGCTTTTGCTACTGAAAACATTCAAAGCATATACCATTAATTTAGGGCAGGGGGCTAAAAACCAGTAAATCTTAATTTTGCTAGATGTAATGTTTTTAGAATGACAGTTATTTTACCTTTAGTCCAAATAAATGCACTAGACAAACCACAATCCTATGTCTCTGAAGTCTTGCATTCCTCAGCCATGAGAGAGGAGCAAGGCCCACCCTGGGTGCACCCCTCACCCACCTCCACCCCCAGCTCTGGCATGACTCTGTCTTCCCTTGCTGCAAGCTCTGAGATGAGATACATGACTTTTCTGCAAGACCAGGTCACGGACAGGGAATAAGCTTCCCTGAAATGCTTGGATTCATTCCATTTGAAGCCTCATGGGTTCTGCCAGACTGAACAGCTAGCTGAGGTAGGTGTAGAGGAACAGCCATTCTCAGTGGAGAGGGCTGAAGAGGCCGACCAAATATCTTTTTAACAAAACTTGTTTCTAGAACAGGATACTGTGGGGGTGGGCAGCCCATCTGCCTGGGGGTATTTTCACCCACTCAGTCCTCATGGCTAAGGTGGACGCCAAGCACAGCCAACCCCCAGTCACAAGCAGTCCTCAGAGACTTCCAGATCCATGCTTTCTGTTTCCATGGATACTTGGATGCTGGGACAGAAGTTGGCTTGCCCAAGGTCATGACTGCACCTGGCAGAAGCATCCACTTTGGAGTGGTGAAAGTGAGCATCCTTGCACAGTTGCTCTGGCCAGCCTCTCTCCTAAGTACTGTGTCTTCATCTCTCATGGTCCCCATTATTAAGTATAGTAGCACTGCAAGGCCTGCTGTGGGCTAAACCCTGAATCCAGGTACGATTCTCAATCACAAAGAAGGGGTCACCATCCACCCCCTACCACACTTCCCTAAAAAGGCTGTGGAAAGCCATGGTTCATGTGCCGGAACACTGCTTCTCAAATTTTAATGTACATATAACCTACCTGGAGTGTTATGTTTTGGATCTGGAATTTCCCCCAAAGTCTCATGAGGTGGGGTTTTTAGGCAATGATTGGGTCAAAGGGCTCTGACATCATCAGCTGGATTAATCCATTTGATGGATTAATTTGCTGGGAGCTAAATGGACTACTGGGAGGTGGGATCTAGTTGGAAGGAGTAGGTTACTCGGGGCATTCTGTGAAATGGTTTATCTTCTCCCTGGCTCCCAGCACCCCCAGCTTCCTGGCTGCCATGAGCTGAGCAGTTTTCCTGTCAAGCACTTCGGCCATGATGTCCTGCCCGTGGCAATGGAACTGGCCATGGACAGACTCCTCTGAAACCATGAATCAAAATAAATCTTTCCTTTTCTAAGTTGTTCTTGTCAGGTATCTGGATATAGCAATGAAAAGTTAACTAAAGTGAAGAAGACCTGGGTTCCAGCACTCTAACAGAATAAGTAGCATCTTTTCTTCTGGACCAGCTATTCTTGGGGAATCACTATGACTTTCCCCAGTTCTAAAAGGCCATCCTGGAGAGTGGCAGGAGTACATTAAGGGATCATGCACTTGGTGGATACATTTTGAATAAATCTTGAGCAAGAAAAGGAGTAAAATCTGTGTAACTTAGCCATGTTTTCTGAGAAGCAATAAAATTATATGATCTTGCAAT
The DNA here is from genome assembly GCF_021218885.2 of Marmota monax. NCBI lineage: Eukaryota > Metazoa > Chordata > Mammalia > Rodentia > Sciuridae > Marmota > Marmota monax. The sequence continues at coordinate 5,443,796 of NW_026693473.1, read as the reverse complement.
AAATTTTTATCAGTACTGCTTATACTCACTTACAGAACAGTGATAAAAAATTGAGGGCTTGTGAAACATGAGAGAACAGAGGACTGCCTGGGAGTGGAGGAAAGGAAGCGAGTGTATGCCGAGGATGGGATGAGGAGCTATATACTTAAGAACAATTCCATGGATGTCTGGCTGCTTTTGGTTTACTTTTCTAACCACCATTAAAAAACAAACAAACAAACAAAAAAAAAACCAAGCTAATTCCCACCATTAGTTGGCCCATTCTCTTTGCACTACCAGGAGACCCGGGCTCTATTCCCATCTTTCCCAGAGCCTAACTGAGCAATCTTGGACAAGCTATTTTAGCTCTCATGGCTTTGCTTTCATTTTCTTTAAAATGGGGGTAAAAATTCTATTCTTGGTAGAAATAAATGAATGAGAGTGTGGGAGTGGTCCTTGGAGGCAAGTGGTATCCTTGTTTCTATCATCTCTCCTGCCAGAAGAATGGGGGGCTGCCTACCTGAAGCCTGGACTTCCATGATGTATTGGTGCAGATCTTGGCCCTGCTGAATGACTTCAAAGGTCATATTGTTCATGGCTAGCTTTCTTTCTGTGTGGCGCTGTAGCCGCTGCTCTGCTAGGGTCAGATCCTCCGTGTTGAAGTCATTCATCTGCCGGAGCAAGTCCTCATTCCAGGCATCCAGCTCTGCTGTAACCTGTGAGGAACCACCAAGATCAGTACAGGCTTGCCAGATCCTTGAGAGGCTACTAAGCTAAAGCTCACCAATCCCAAGCCTTACTAACTAACGCAGTCCTCAGATAGTCTTTGCTTCCCATCTCTTTGATCATGATCTCTTTGATCTAAGCAAGACTGCCATACATCCGTGTGCACATGCCTTCCAGTGTTCTCTGTGTGTTTCAATGTCTATCGCAACAGCAAAGGAATAGCAGGAAAACACTTATGTTCTAATATATGGTTTATAAAGCTTTTGCATATTCATCTCATTTGATTGCCACAATGAAACAATGAGACAAGGCAGCATGGAGATTTCCAAGTCTATCTTACAGAAGCAGCAGCTGACCCTCGCTCAGACAGACATAGTGATTGTCACAGGTTTCCCTTGCTAGCAAGGGGCAAAGCTTATGAAGTAGCTTAGTTCTTCTCCTGACTGCAAAGAGGTTTTGTCCACCATCACCAACAACTGTTGCTATAAAAATATTTCATAATTGAAGAGGTCCTCAGAACTAAGTAGTGAGTATTTTTCAGTAATATAAACTGAGGTCTAGAGAAATCTGACAAATGTGTCAAGGCTACAACATTATTTTAAAAACTCTACATGTCCAACTCCAGGTCCGGATCTGGTTCCTGTGTTCCATTGTGCAGGATTCTCTCCCTCAATCATAAAGAATGATATCCAGAAAAAAACAACCAAAATAAATAAATAAAATTGTCCAAATCACAGTTCGTAGTCCATTCCTTGCCCATTAACTGTAGGAAATCAGAATAAAACTAAGACAACAACCATGAAAGGAACAGCCTGCCTCTTCTTTCAAATTTCTATGAAACGGACTCAATAAAGGGTCCTTTTGATGTAGGAAGATCCCAGAGGGGTCCTAAGGTCAGGAATTCATGAAGAGGAAAGTGTCAAAGGTCCTGGTGAGGGAAACAGAGAAAGGTCGAAGTATTTAAGTCAGCAAAGTGACGCTCAGAGGTCTGGTATCTTAGGAATATGATCTAAACTGAATGTGAAATCTGCCCAGCATTCTATATCTGGTGTTTCTATATTCTTTCCTCCCTTCTCCTTAACCTCCTCCACTCTCATCAACTGACTACATTAAACTGAAGGGCCAACTCTGTTATGCAGCCTGAAGAGTGAGAATTCCAAGGGGCTGAATTTCAACAGAAAGGGCTGACTCCTAAGGTTGCTTCCCCGGGGTCTATATACTCTTCACCCTCTCTGTGTCTGACTCTACTTCCCTATTTCTCCAAGTGCCAATAGCCAGAGCCTTCATTGAGTTTAAATTGTATGCTTTCAATGTTTTCTGGAGTTTAAACTATTTTCTTTCTTGAACATTTTTTTTTTCTTAAGGAGTGTTCTTTTATTGGGGTGTCTTCTCCAATTTCTTTCTGGGATACAAGGGGCTTTTTTTTGTGGTACTAGGGATTGAACCCAGGGCCTCACACATGCTAGGCAAATGCTCTACCAGTGAACTATATATACCCTAGCCTTTTTTATTTTTCTAAGTTGCTGAGGCTGACTTCAAACTTAAGATCCTATTGTCTCAGCCTTATGAATAATTGGGATTATATGAGTGTGACAATGCATCTTTTTTTTTTAAAGAAAAAAATCAGTTTCAAAACTGCAGCTTACCTTACTGCTAATGAGTAACCCTAACTTTCCAACCTTATCTCATGCTCTCTGTTAAGATCCATTCAAACCGGTTTACTGCTGATCCTGAGCATTAGATCAGCATCCACCAGCCTCCATTCCTGTTCAATAACCCTGTCTTTCCTCCCAGTCTCTTGAAGTCTTGACCACCCTTCAAAACAGATCCTCTGGCCTGAAGGTTTCACCACATCCTTAGACTCAGATGTTTTTCCTTTGGTTTATCTCATAACGTGGGACATGGGTTAGTTTGCTCATACAGAGATAAGATTGTTAAAAGCAAAACCTACCCAATGGAATGAATTTGGAGATCTCCACTTGGAGAGCATGTGCTCAGGCAAGAAGTGAGGACCTGTATCAAATGAATGAAAGAGGGAATACAAGGTTCCCAGAGGGCACTCAGTTTTCAGTTAACCTATTTTGCTTTCTCCTTCTGCTCTATTAGCTCCATTCTGGCCTTCTCAGTTCCTCCCTTGGCTCTAGTGGCCTCTGTCTTATTCACTCTCCTGAATTAATTGGAAAGTTAGGATCTGATGACCTCTTAAAGATATAGTTTGAACAATATTTTTAATCTAACAGTTGTCTACTCTAGAGACACAGTAATAAGGGAAATCACATGAGGAGCTAAAAAAAATAGGGTAACAGGCAGTGGGAAATGACAAGTCTCACTTTAAAAAGATTAGACACACCAAATTTAGTATCTGCTGCCAAAAATTGATACATGGGAGTTGGTTTAGCAGTCACCTTGGGCTCTGTTCACAGGGAGTCCTCTCCACTGGCTCCTCCTATTATCTGAGTCCTCCCCCATATTTATGTGTACAGAAAACTTTAGCCTCTCTTCCTCAAGTGTTTTCATCTGTACCTGCCTGAACCAGAACTCACCTTCCCCCTTTCTTCCACTTCCTGTGGTCTGTTCTCATCAACTTAGTTCTTTACTATCACCTGCAAAGTTGGAAAACTCATCATGTAGTTATTTTTTTTAATAATTTTTAAATGCTGATGATGATCATGATGAAGATGACAAAATTATTGAAGAAGTCATTTTTCTCTAAATTGTGCATTTATTATGGGATGAATAGTGGGTTAAGCCATTCAACTGACTTTATTTTAATCCCCAGAGCAGCTCTATAAGGAGATGGAAGTACACAGCAGCCAGGTAGCTTTCCTCATGGTCTCAGAGCTGCTGGTGGCAGAGCTGAGCATCAACTACTAGTCCAATGCTCCTAACCATGGTGTGACATTAATAAGGCTTCTGTAAGAATTGATTTTCAGGGGATAGCCTTCTTTTTTATGCTCACATCAGAGAAGTACCAGTTTTACTCTTCATGTTTTCTTTTCTTTAAAAAGACCCATGATAACTCAATTTTCTTCACTTCATATGCACCTTTTAAACATATGTTCTTTGAACAGATCAATAAATCAACTATATGCCTGAGCTCTTATATAAATTCCAGGCATAATTTATACTTGCAAGGAAACACACTGTCTTCCATCAATGGGGTATTTTTGTTTAAGGGTTTGGTAAATTTTTAAATCAATTCTATCAAACTGCTTAGTATAAGGTAAGCAATCTTACCTATCTCAAATTCTCTGGTTCCCCAAGGGCCTTTGTCATGAATGTGAGACACATCTGCAATTGGAATTGGGTTGTGAACAGAGGGATTAAAGCTGAAGTAGAGAAGTATGTACTACTCCCTGCATGAGCAGATTCTCTGCATGGCAAGAGAAACCACCTGCTCTATATGAATACCCAGGACTCTCCTGATACGACTCAGCAATGAATTAGGAGATGAACAATGGGACACATAAGATGTTTAGTTGCTTAAAATCCAGAAGCAGGTACATAATGCTCATAAATACACACATATGTATATATTTACTTATATATAAAATACATTTGCTATTATCAAACTCATGTGTACGTAAATGTATATGAAATGAAAATGTATTGTGAATAACAATAGTAACAACACTGACCACAGTACTGAGTGCTGCTTAAATGCCAGGAGCTTTGCCAGAAACATTACATGTGTTAATTCATTAAATCCTTACAACAACCCTATGGACTAGAAAATATTGTCATCCTAATTTTTCAGACAAGGAAACAAAGAATTTAAGTAGCTTGCCTGTAGTTATAAAATGAGTAACGTTAGTGAAACAGTTTTAAGAGCAAGATTACATGTTTTGCATTTATTAAGGTCCAATTCCATTTCCAATAACATTGAAGAGGAAAGATCTGTGGCATTTCATTGTGAGGGGATTCTACTGAAATGCCTGGGTTGCTGATTACAAAATGAGTATTTTTCTGTTTTATGCCATTATTTTCATTAAGATAAGGAAAATGTAAGCTAAATATTCTCTACTGGCTTACAAGTTCTGGCTGATAGGGCAAGACATATTGTAGCTGAAGAGACTGTCTCACTGATTGCAAAGAGCTTCTTTACCCATAATGGGTCTGTGTGTTGATACAAATCACCAGTGTGAAACTGAAATTAACTAAACTGCCATAGTCGTTTACTCTACATGACCAGTGTAATGTTAGATTATTTTGTGTTAAGCCATTTATCAAATGATGAGGTACTAGAGTTTTAAAAACAGATTATTTTAAAGGTATCATAGCATTTCTCTCTGTTCCAGAAACATATCTAATCTATCTGAAGAGTTAAAAGTTTCATCGAAATAGCTTAATACCTTTGGAGGTATTGCAATACTTTTCTGGAAAAGAAAAGGGACTTGGCAGAAAAGAAATCCTTTCTCTCTTGGCAAAATAATGTAAGAACACATTATAAAATGTTGTAATTGATGGGTTCCAATGTTCCTGTACCAGTTGGATCACTTGGACAACTAGACAATTTTAATGGCCATGTGCATGTTCTTTTCTTCCTCATCATTATATTGAAACTGAGGTCTTTGACAGAGTCATAATTTGTTGATTAAAAGGGTTGAAGGGACAGGGCTGGGATTGTGGCTCAGAGGTAGAACGCTTGCCAGCATGTGTGAGGCACTGGGTTCAATCCTCAGCACTGCATAAAAATAAAATAAAGACAATGTGTCTACCTATAACTGCAAGGGTTGAAGGGGGTGCTGGAGTTGGGGCTCAGTGGTAGAGCGCTTGCCTATCACATGTGAGGCACTGGGTTCAATCCTCAGCACCACATAAAATAAATAAATAAAATAAAGTTATATATGTGTGTGTATGTGTGTGTGTATATATATAGTTATATATATGTATATTTATGTTTATATATGTACATATATATGAATTGAAGGTGATCCTGAGAAAGATTTTATTTATCTCTTTGCCTTTTATCAATTTGAGACTTGTGGAACTCTGTTTGGCTTTCAAAAGATCTCCAATCTGTTGAAGAGTTCCTCCATCACAGAGTGATCACTCATTCTAGTACCTCACCTTACTTGAGAACGTTCTTTTCTCCCTAAGCTGTAGCTTACACCCGCTCCCGTCCACTGCATCCTTCCCAGGAAGGAAAAGCATACCTCAACAGACCTTGATAATACTTCAGGTCCACTGTTCCAGACCCTGCCCCAAAGTCACCATCAGGGATCTCTGATAATTTACTGAAAATTGATGATGTCAGAATACTTAGGTTGTATGAACAACCTTGAGTTTTGTTAAAAAAAAAAAAAAAAAGGAGAGTGAAGGAAACCTCCCCAAAATTCTGAAATCAGTTTCACAAAATATTTAGAAGAAACTATTAAATAAATACTTTGTGAGGGATGTGGTTTAACTCATTGTATTTAGGCTGCATCTCCTTCCCAAAGGATCTGAGGTACGTTTAGAAAATGCTACAGTGATCACTAAAAAGAACTGGTAAAGATCTCAAAAAGATGTTTCTTTCTTGATATGTTATTATGTTGGTGGGCTTGGGAAAGGCTCTGTAGAGTCTCATATTGTGCCTATGGAAGAAAAGAATTGAGGACACTGGATGAGCTGATGGGACCCACAGCTGACAGTGGCTGTGCAGGATAATGGCTATGTCACTGGGAGAGAATCTCCAGTGAAGCATCACCGGGTACTGCTGACTTAGCCAACATTTCAAACAGCCTTAGCCTTGATTGATTATTATTTATTGATAATAAATTAAATTTTAATCTATTTTCATAGGCTAAAGAACTGTAGAGGGGAAAAAAAAGTAAAATTTGAGGGGGGAAAATAAAAAACTATTATAAAAAAAAAAAAAGCAGCCAGTGTATTGGAAGCACTTACCTTGACAAAACAACCAGCATAAGGTCACACAAGATAGGACATGAAGGCACTGAAAAGGCACCTCTCACCTGGGTGCATGGGGAGAGGCTCATTCCTGAGTGGCACATACAAGGGTACACAGGTGCACATGGCTAATGAGAATTCCCTCAGCAGGGGGCAATGAGAGAATCTAGAGACTGGCCACTATCCAGAAAGAGGTGAATGAACTGGCGATATGTACCACAGAGAGGGCCGATAGTCAATGAACTCTAAAAGCTGGAGTGGACTACAGAAGTAACTCATACATCTTATGATTTTTCAGATAAAGATAAAGAGACCTATGATAAACATTTAAAAATATTTCTGAGACTTCCTAATAAAATAGAGAACAGATTTATTCTGTTTTTTGTTGTTTATTTTTCCCCAGAGAAAGAGCAAGGTCCAAAGCGTAAAAATGGTGAAGATTTGGCTCAGCACATAATGAAATTCTGTTTCTTCCCTCCTCTTCCCAGTCCCTGCTTCTGAGCTCTGGAGATATTCTGGTAGAGGAAGGCGACAACTTCTGCCTGTTCTCCAGGTGTGATTGAGAAACCTTCACGGGCAACCTTACCAGGCCAAGCATCTCCTGTTCAGTGTTCCTAACAAATTGGGAGCCTTCCTCTAGTAGAATCATCACACTGACTGATGGGTTTGTTTCTATGCTTCTCAACAACTAGTCCTCTAATGGTGCAACATATACTTAATGTGCAGCTTAGTTACTGTTACAGAGCAGGTGCTCACTAAATGTTTAGTGAGTTGAATTTTTATACAGATGAAAGACTGACTGAATGAGCCCATTCTAATATAAAATGCTAAGGGCCCCTGCACACAATCAACTAAAGAGTAGAGCTCACCAGTTATAATCAGCTTTCTCTTCTTTAAGCAGAAGTCTCCTTTTTGAGTGGCATTTCTCTCCAGGTTCTGCCTGGCCCCAACTCATTCTAATGTGAACCTCATAATTTAGAGTTGGTTGTTCTAATTCTTACTCAGGTTAATTACACAGATAAACTTTTAGGAGCATTGAGCAAACTTTGTAATTACAGAGTGAGAAATTTTTTAAAAAGACCATATACATGACCCATATTTTCTTAAAGTTCCTTATTTAGAGTATCTTTCTTGGTATCATTCTGAGGACTTTCCAACACGGGTTTGTCCCTCTCAGGGGTACAAGATTATCCATTGATAACAGGGAGAAGAATTCTTTCTATATACACATACACCTATTTCTGTGCATACATATTATTTACATACATCTTTTATCAGACCAATGAAAAATACATGAAGTCTCCTTAGACTTTCATTAGAAGATTGGAACCACAGGGCAGATGGTTTGTGCTGTGCATAGGAGGTGAGGGTGACTTAGGGAGGGCAGAAGTCTTGATCCAGAGGGCCTGATTGTGGTTCATATATTCACTGATGTCAGCATATTCCAAATTTTTGCTCTCTTCATATTTCTCATTAAATGGATTTATTTATTATCCAGTTTAAACTAAACTAACCTTTACAAAAAGACACATGACTTGACAAATTTCCTGCAAAGAAACTGCAGCTTGAAGATAATACTAATCAAGAAAGGAAAAGAGAACTTTGAACTCTCTGTCAGTCACATTACGGAGTAAGGAAATAATGACAATCTAATTATATCTGTCATGAAGCCAGGTAAAGACATAATTGGAAATTATCAGAAGACTATTTGAAAATCTGCAATCACAACTCCTAATGAAAAAGCTAAACTTCACCCAAAGAGCATATTGAATTTTTAGATTATTAGCCAGTGATAGAATAGTTACATAATTTATAAACTAATAAATATGCATAGGTAGGAGGTTGCAAGTTCAAAAATATTTTACTGATATGCACACACTCAAAAAAAAGTTTGGAGACCACTAGTTATTCTTGATTCTAACATCTTTTATTTCTTTCTTATCATTCTAATTGTAGAAAATTTGGAAATGCAAAAAAGCATCAAAGATAAAAAAAATCACTAGAAAATAAACAATATTAGCATTAGATGTACTATCTCTTCTATCATAACTAGTTCATATAAAACATCTTCATTGAGGGAGGCAGAACCTATAGAAAAAATCTTTATGGGACATCATGTTTTACTCTGGATTACTTTGTCTAGTATCCATGAAGTTCAAGAAGGTATGTCAGGAATGTAGCCACACTCTTGGTTTTGAACATCTGCTTAACAAATATGGGACAAGTTTTGCTTTATGTGGGCGTGTCTATGATCTCACCCCAGGTTATGATGCAGAAGCCATATATATTATTATTGAGTGAAAGGAGGTTGGTGCAGCAACTCATGTGCTATCTTAATTTTTAAATTAACTGGCTCATCTCAGCCATTGGTGATATGATTGAGTATCCCACTTAGAGTCTCCAGATGTCAGGATATCAGGAGTGTTCTGTTTTTCAGTAATCCCGAGGAATTTGGAGTATGCCCATCAAATGCCTTCCCTTAAAAACAGAACCACAGCTGTAGGTCTTTCAAACATGAATGCTGTCCTGGTTTATGTTAGCACTGACGTGGCTCTTATTACAGAAACCACCCTCAGTTTCACACTCTGAAGCTTCTCTAGGGTTTGCTCTTCATCCCCACAGTGAAGCATAGCTGGTATTTGAAATAATCTCATCACCCTCAAAAATAACTTCTGACAATCTGAGTGGAAGCAGTTTTTCCATAGGTCTGGCAGGATTTCCATTTCTAGATGCAACATTTGCCCCAAGCTTTGGGTCTCTTTGGGTCTCCTCCCTGATGGGGAATAAGACCCCTTCAAAACTTGGGATGTCAGAAGATGCACAATCTAATCACTATTTTTATTTCTCTCATTTTATCAGGCACTTGCACTACTTCCCAACATTTGTTCCACTGCATACTAAGTTGTTCAAGTTGCTGTCCAGTACTTCGGGTGAGAAGGAGAATTTTTATACATAGAAAGGTTGAAGAATGCAAATCCTACAATTTGAATATCAAGCTCCTCGCTAGCAACATTCAACTAAGATCTAAATTTAAGTATTTAATTTACACTCATTTTTAACAAATATTTTCGGCATATGCTTTGGATTATATTTCAGGAGGGAAATTGGATTTGACTAGAATTACTGTAGGCAAATACATCCTATTTTGTTCTTAATTTATGTCAAGGGTGTAGTCCATGTTGAAGTGAAGCTAACTGACCCTTTCTGAAACTAAAACCATATTTGGTATATATGAGAATTGGTTATCTTTCCTACAATACCAGTCAAGAGTAAAGAGAAGATACTGTGTTGTGCATGTGTGTGTGTGTGTGTATTTTATATTCTTCCTACCCCAGAACTCTATTGGCCCATCTTAGTTACTACTTCAAAGCAGAAAATAATAAAAAGTGGATGAATTGGCACCAAAAGTGTGACATAAATATACCAACATATGATTACAACCTTCCAAAAGTGAACTGAGGAATCTATGAAATGAACTAACAAAATGGCTTTAACTCAGACTTACTTTCTTAATACACAGAGATCACACTGAGGCTTGAGGTCTTCCTTCCTACCACTCTGATTTCTTGGCAGCAGTGTGACTTCATCTAATGCCTGGTCTATGTTCATCAGCCAAAGAGGCTGTCAAATTTTAACAACTACCCACTTGTGAAGCTATGGAATTCAATGATGAATTCAAGAACCCAAAGCTGACTCCATGATGTTTCAGGAAGCAAAATACAAAATAAGAGTCCAATGATCAGCAGCAAAAACTTCCTAATGAAGTAATCCACAGACAAAAAATAAAACAGAGAGATTCTGCTCGGCAGAGGGGATGAGAAGGACTGAAAGAAATATATCACATGGAACATGAATTTCTTCACTTCCAAAAAGGCATCTTGATACATAATTCCCTCAGATTCCCTAGGCTACTACCCTGTGGTTGGAAGCACTGTCCTTGGCCTGCCTCTTTATACTCCCTCTTCCACCTACCTCAATGGTATATTGCTCAAAGATGCGCAGCTGCAGGAAGATGTCCAGTTTGATTTTCCGCTCATGGAATAGCTCCTCCATCTGCACCTGGGCATCATCCAGCTGCTGCAGGACAGACTCAATGTGGCTGATGGAGCTACTGTGGGGCGTCTTATTGTTGGACACAGCCGAGTCCCTGTGGCAGAGTAGGGGAAAATTGGAGAGAGAGATTTTGCATGTTAAAAGAGACAGAGGAGGAGGATTCCTCTGAGCAAGGTAGATATGAATCTGGTGAGTCATTCAAACAACAGATATTTATCAAATTCCTACCGTGAGCCTGACATTATCTGCTTAGGAGGGGAGACACATCATCATCATTTGGGTTCACAACTCTATTTCAAAGACTAGCTCTTGGAACTGTGAAAGGGAGCAAATGAAATAAAGTATGGGAAAGGGTGCTGCAGAGCATAAAATGTTAGAGAAATGGAATGGTTCCATACATATATGTAGTCTACGATATATAGCTTTAATACACACACGCACATGCATATATATATATATATATATATATATTACATAAGAACAGACAAAGACATATGAAAAACAAAAACAAAAACCTTCCTAACTTTACCTCACAGGATTGTTAAAATAAGATGACATCATGGCTGCCAAAATTATTCACCTACTTTACAATGCTATGCTGAAGTTGTGGGCTGGTGTTCTTAAACAGGCTTCAAGCTATAGTTAAGAAAACATGGGATCTGGGATCTGGCATCTGCAAACCTGGATTAGGCTCCCACTCTGACATATATGGGCTTGTGGCCCTAGGAAATCACCTCCTTGAACTGCAGCTGCCTTACTTATAAAGTGGACTTAATAACCATTGCCCTACTCACTTCATAGTTTGCTGCTAAACAAGACATTACATGAGACTGTGTCCAGGAACACGATGTATGTATTAATCCTGAAAGGACACAGTGAAGTGTCAAGGCTAGGTTACAGGGGCTGGGATAACCAACAAAGGTCTTGGGGAGGATAAGTTTTGATTTGGGGTGTAAAGGAGCAGATGGCCACAGGTGTGTGAGAGGGGTATGCACTCTTAGCAGTCTGTACAGAAGTGGTAGGGAGAAAGGAGCCAAAATATAGAGAGACCAACTTGCTCTTAGGAATGAAGTGGTAGTGAGCCCTCCAAAGAGGTAATCATCAGAGAACAACTACAGAGTTTAAAAAGCTTAGATCCTATAGGGTCCTAAAACTTGAAGTAGAGTGCTACATTCACTATCTTGTGACACATTGGTTTCTTAAACAGCTGAAGAAGTCAGAGGGCAAGTGTAATTCATTAGCTTTGACTTCTGTCATTAGCAGGTATTCTGGAAGCTAGGTCCTTTTAGTCCTCACTCATCTGAGAAGAAATGGCATCTATCTGTTCCTGAAGATAGATTTTGTAAAGCACCTTTCCTTCTATCATTCAGAGACCGTCCAATTCCTACCTCCTTGCCTTGGCCTAATTTGTGCATGAAATAGCACAGTTCCTACTCCACTATTATACGGATACCCTCAACCATAAGAAGAACACAAGAGAAGTAGCGATACTGTTCATTATATACTTGTTGAGGGCTTGGCTGCTGGGATGATCTGACTGTTCTCTCTCACTGATCCTCTCAGCCTTTCTCCATCACTCAGCTTCCAGAAGGAGAGAACAACGTCTACAATGTTATACTGCACCTATGTCAGTGTCATACTCACTAGGAATCTTGGTTATGATGAGAAACCACCTTAGGCACTCAGTGAAGGTCATCAGAAGGACAGTGGAGACCCAGAAAAGACCTGTCTCGGGTGTGTGTGAGGCATTCTGCCAATATCCACCAAGCCCCATTTACTTCTTCTTCTTTGACTGGTTTTGAGGTTAGGAGTGGAGCCCAGGCTAGAGTTAGGCCAGTGGAGGAGTAAATGTCACTGGTGCCTTTGGCCACACACCTATGGTGTTCTAACTCAATGGAACTTAAAACTTACAGAATAGGCATCACTCACATTGCTGCTTTCACCATCACCGACCGCCTTGGCCCTTAGGCACTCTGCAAGGTTGGCAGTTGTGAAGAGCATGTGGTGTCTCCACAAGCACATGCCCACAGAGAGTGGGATGTATGTGAAGAAATAACACGAAGCCATCACAAAATTTTAGAGCTGACAGAGCTCCTAGAGTGAACCCCTTAATTACACAGACAAAGCAGCTGAGGCCCTGAGAGGTTAAGTGACTGCCTACTATTTGGAATTTTCATTAAAAGCAAATGACAGTGGAGTTTCCTGGGTAGGCAGACAAAACTGTCATGCATTATATATTCATGAAGATGAATTGGGGGAAGAGGCTGACTTGTTAGTATGCAATAGGAGGATTCAGAACATCTCATGTGCATGTTTAGAATAGAAATTATTAATTTTCAACAGAAAAACATGCCAGGGCCTTCTAAAGGTAATTGCTCATTGTTTATTTAATTGGACAACTGCTATGGGGGGAAAAGCCCTCTCCAACTAAAGTAATTCCCTCAGGCACCGAGGCTGGTCTGGGACTTGTTGATGAGATTATTTCTGTCTCTAGCTGGCAGAGGTCCCAGAACTCAGTGATTTTGGGATAGGAACAAGTCCCCAAGGGCAGGCATCATTAACATCATCAAATCCTATTTACACAGCACCTGGGCAAGGGGCTGTTAGCTAAGGGCTTGCCCAAGGCCTTGAGACACTTTATCTGGGGAGTCAATGCCCTTGACAGGAGCAGGAACTAGATAATGATGCCAATAAAAAAGAGGCAACAGGGTTGGGGTTGCAGCTCAGTGGTAGCGCACTCATCTGGTATGTGTGAGGTGCTGGGTTTGATCCTCAGCACCGTGTAAAAATAAATGAATAAAATAAAGTTATTGTGTCCATCTACAACTAAAAAAGTATTTTTTAAAAGAGGCAACAGTGTGGGCAATTCTAAACGAACGTACAACTTTTGATAGGATTTCCCTTCTTGATTGTGTATGTTTAAGTTGACAAAGGAGTTTTATTTCCTAGGTAGCAGGGGATAGTGGAAGGGTCACAAGTGGTAACAACAAGCTAAGTAGGCCATCACCACACATTCTCCACATCCTCAGGGAGCCAAAGCCAAATGACAGCAAATGTGACCAGTAGGTCCAGGAGTTCAGAATTCAGCCCAAGATCAGATGCCAAATAACATTGTATTCCACATGTCCATTTCTCCACATGGTCAAATACATCAGAATTCTTAATGAAGATATTCATTTATGTTGAATTTTTGTTGTATTTATGTTCTTATCAATTGCCAAATACCACCTTGAGGGATCAATAATACTTTAAAACATTAGAGCTTTTCCATTTACTGTTTCAGTAAGAACTCGAGTTGGGTGTGGTGCAGGCATTTTTATAACTTACACATGAAGAAACTGAAACTCACACAAGACCACAAAGTGGACTGCGGTTGAGTCAAGACTGGGACATGACTTATCTCGTGTCTAGCCCGAGGCATTTCCCACTGGAAAGCACTGCCCATGCTGACCTGGCCTCGGTGGGCTCCCCCAGGGAGGGAGGCGCTGACCTGAGCTGCTGGATAAGGTCTTCGCCTTCCTTGATGACATTTAGAGTGGCATCCAGAGTGGCGGTCTGCTGCTGCTGGAACTGCTTGATCAGTTCCTGGACCGCATCCACAGAGTCCGCACAGACATCTTCCAGCATCTCCTTTTGCAGGTCTTCCATCCATGTCCACAACTGTGGAAGAGACAGCAGACTCCACTCAGGACAGATGGGAGAGGTCAGGCCCACCCGAGGACAAGCAAGCAGGACTGGAGTCACCCCATCTACCCTCAGCCAGTGTGTGCAAAGTCTGACTGCCCTCATCAGCACACCTATGGGTGCTTGTGCATGCTGTAGGTTGGTTTATGATTCCTTACTTATGTTCATTACCCATCTTTGCCAAGTTTACTCCACTGGTGTTGGCACTCCTTAAGGAAAGGAACCACCCTGAGGTTCATGGAAACCTGCAGATCTCTCAAAGCAAGGAGATCCCTTACCTTTTAGAGATTCAGAAAAACAGAAGACTCAAATGGACAAATATTATTTTATCTTTCAGAAAGGAGAAAAGCAAGGGTTCTGAATACTTCTTCCATGCAACTAGACATTAATCCATAGAAATTGTGCAAAAAAGAAGGTGGTGCTCAATAAGAATCAAAACAAGATTAATGTAGCATCATCTGTGCTAAACTACTGTGTTCTTTTCAAGATTTCTATGGTTGCTTAGAAAGCTGAATGCCATACAGTTTATCTTAATTTTAATAAAAGAATAAGATACTTCCACACGATATTCAAGAAGATGAAATGCAACCAGGATATTACTGATCAGAAGAGTTTAACAGAGCTAAAGTCTTAGTGTTTTGAGCAGAATGAGCACTGGATGTGATGAGGGGTTGAGCTGAATTACCGAAAACTCATTTATTGATAGCTCTTCCACATACTGAAAATAGGTCTCCAGTGGCTTTTAACAGGGATCCACTTTTGACTATTATGTTGATTATTTCCATATACAAGGGAGTGGAAGATGAGCATAGCATCTACTTTGAAACCAAGAGTTTTTACCTGGATTGCAAGAAAGATAAACTCAGGGCCCTTCCAGCATAAAAGCCAGTGGATAAAAAATTGGTAGAAAGTCAGAAGGTATGAAAAATGGCAGACATGGCTTTGACACCAAGACATCCAAAGTTCAGAGAGTTTAGCAGCAGTTTGTAGACAATTGTGATACCAAGTTAAGGTACTACTTAAAATCTGGAAAGCTTCAGAAGAGAGAGAGAGAGAGAGAGGGAGGGAGGGAGGGGGAGGGAGAGAGACACTAGAAATCCCATGTGACCATGTGCACACAGTCACTGGCAGGTAGGAGCAAACTTAAATTACAAGCTCATAATTTTGTTTTGTTTTTTTTTAAATTTTTTATTGTTGGTTGTTCAAAACATTACAAATTTCTTGACATATCATATTCCACACTTTGATTCAAGTGGGTTATGAACTCCCACCTTCACCCCATACACAGATTGCAGAATCACATCAGTTACACATCCATTGATTTACATATTGCCATACTAGTGTCTGTTGTGCTCCGCTGCCTTTCCCATCCTCCACCCTCCCCCCTCCCACCTCTCCCCTCCCCTCCCCTCCTCTCTCTCTACCCCCTCCACTGTATAACCCTGAGGGTCTCCTTCCATTTCCATGCAATTTCCCTTCTCTCTCCCTTTCCCTCCCACCTCTTGTCCCTGTTTAATGTTAATCTTCTTCTCCTGCTCTTCGACCCTATTCTGTTCTTAGTTACTCTCCTTATATCAAAGAAGACATTTGGCATTTGTTTTTTAGGGATTGGCTAGCTTCACTTAGCATAATCTGCTCTAATGCCATCCATTTCCCTGCAAATTCTATGATTTTGTCATTTTTTAATGCAGAGTAATACTCCATTGTGTATAAATGCCACATTTTTTTTTATCCATTCGTCTATTGAAGGGCATCTAGGTTGGTTCCACAGTCTTGCTATTGTGAATTGTGCTGCTATGAACATCGATGTAGCAGTGTCCCTGTAGCATGCTCTTTTTAGGTCTTTAGGGAATAGACCAAGAAGGGGAATAGCTGGGTCAAATGGTGGCTCCATTCCCAGCTTTCCAAGAAATCTCCATACTGCTTTCCAAATTGGCTGCACCAATCTGCAGTCCCACCAGCAATGTACAAGTGTACCCTTTTCCCCACATGCTCGCCAGCACTTGTTGTTGTTTGACTTCATAATGGCTGCCAATCTTACTGGAGTGAGATGGTATCTTAGGGTGGTTTTGATTTGCATTTCTCTGACTGCTAGAGATGGTGAGCATTTTTTCATGTACTTGTTGATTGACTGTATGTCCTCCTCTGAGAAGTGTCTGTTCAGGTCCTTGGCCCATTTGTTGATTGGGTTGTTTGTTCTCTTATTGTCTAATTTTTTGAGTTCTTTGTATACTCTGGATATTAGGGCTCTATCTGAAGTGTGAGGAGTAAAGATTTGTTCCCAGGGTGTAGGCTCCCTATTTACCTCTCTTATTGTTTCTTTTGCTGACAAGCTCATAATTTTGAATAAGCACCTCTTAGACTTAGTACAACACCATAATGTAGTCAGAAATAAACACTCGTATTGCTAAACCATGGGTAAGGGATGATATTTCATTCCTTAAACTGAAATTTTCCTACTATCTGAATGTCTACAGGTCTCCTCTACATGGGCCCTGATAAGCATACCTAGATTGCTTTGTAAAAAAGTACAGATAACAGAGAAAATATCATTACTCATTTGCTTATTATCAGATAACCAATGATGAGATCTAGCAAAAAAGTTTTTACATCAAGCTTCTATAAGCCAGTGATTGCCAGAACATATTAGGTAAAATCAGGGCAGTAGTGACCTTTATGTGTTTTTTCCTTTCTGTCATCTATTTTATTTTTCTCTCCTTGAGGAACCCTCTTTACCCTCCATTTATCTAGGGTATAACATGTTAGCACTGTACCTCCTCCATCCATCTGCCTCTCCCCAGAAAGAATCCCATAGTCCAGTCATTTCCAGACCCTGTTTCTTGATCAAAATGGATCTGTACTGTGACCCATTTTTTCAGGGTCCTTCTCCCTACTTGGCAAGTATATGTGGTTCATGCTTTGTGTATTATTTCTCTCAGAAAACATGTAGTTGTGTCCCAAAGAACTACATGCAAAAGAATGAGTCTAATTTGGAGTTAAGGGAGCCTTTAGTGATCTCTTTTTTTTAATCAATTTTTAAAAAATAAATGACAGCAAAATGCATTACAATTCATATTACACATATACAGCACAATTTTTCATATCTCTGGTTGTATATAAAGAATGTTGATACCAATTCATGTCTTCAGGTTAGGCCTAATGGTGAAACCAGTGAGGTCCTGAAGGGCCAGTCCACACCCCCCATGCTATCCTGCATAGCTGGACAGCCAAAGAAAAGGGAGACCTAAAAAAGCAGGAGGAAGGAAATAGATAAGCAAGGGAGACACTAGAAGTTCTGTAGAAATAGTGTGCTTTATGGATGAATGGTTGAGGGAAGAAGTTATTTACTTCTTCACTTCTCCTGCTGATTGGCATTTTCACACTCTGGTAGTCAATGAGCTGGTACAGTTGACTGGCCTTTAAGGGTACAGGAAGGAGTGTCATTCCCATAGGGTAAACTTCCACTCTCATTTTGAAGAGAGCATTTTTCTTTGGCATTGACCACCAGCTTTTATTTTTTAAATAAATACCACAACAGTTTGGCAATTTAAATAGAGAATGAAGTTATTTTGTTCTTGAGGGCATCATCATTTTTGAAGATGATTTAGTTCTGATTCTGGGGTGGGTGGGTAGAGGAACATATGCATATGGGAGTGCTTCTGGTGTTTATGGGTGTGTGCATGGTCCTGTGTGTGTACGTGTATATGCATGTGCTTATGAACAGTTGATGGTGTGGCAGAATGACACAGGGTGAGAAACAAATGGAAGTGGGCATTTAATAAAACTAATTAAGAGCTGACGTTGGTTACTTTGGCTACATTACTTCCTTTGACTCTCACCTTCTTACTACAAAAATATCTAAAAACTGATATTTTGAAATCCCAGGGACTGCAGCATTTCCATGGAAACACAGCCAAGAAAGAGAATTCTGTTTGGGTAATCTCTGCAGAACAGATGACACATGCTACAAATTCCCTGTCCCTGGACAAAGAGAATGAAGTCTGAGGTCATTGCTTTTCCCTACACCTTTCCTAGCTCTCCAGACCAGCAAAAGCCAGCTGCCCTCTTGGCCCCAGGTTTAAAAGTACACACACACACATACACACACACACACACACAAAAAAAGTTTAGCACAATTTGTGCTAATAGCTGAGGCTCTGGCTGCATAAGATCCCAAGCACTTGTTTGTTTCCCCTCTGCATCAGGTAGTTCTTCTCTCTAAGTAGGGATATAAAGTTTGTTTTGGAAGGGCTAGAGGGTACAGCTCAATAGCAGAGCACTCACTTAGCATGTGTAAGGCCTTGGGTTGGATCCCCAGCACTGCAAAAAAAAAATGATTTTGGAAAATATCATTTATTAGGTTTTTCCTGATTATGTTGAAAATAACATTGAAAAAACTTATTAAACAGAAAAATATTCTTAAAAATTCATTCTTCTTGTTTATTACTTCAAATTTTATTCTATGTGTGTGATCCAAATTGCCACCATGCTAGATATATGGTTTAAGTACTGTATGCTATAACCTCTTCCTTGTGTCATTAATGACTCTGGCCATATGGTTTATAACGACTGTGTAATATTTCACTACACAGACGCACTAAGATTTGCATCTATATGTTCTATCCAATGAGGAACAGTTAGATGGTCTCTAATCATTCAAGATTATTAATAGCACTGTAATAAAATTACTCAATGGGTTTAACCTTTCATACTCCTGAGGTCACAAAGAATTCAAAAAGTAAAGTCAACAGGATAAAGCAGAGTCTTTAATTTTCAGATGAAATGATTTTCATATTTTCCTTCTGTTTCCTCTCTGATCCTAATTAGAGTCAACCTTTTGATGTGGAAAGTGGGAAAAAGTAAAATTTTGAACTTCAGCCAGGGGAATCATAGGAAGTCTAGGTTAAGCCATTATGAAAATGAATGTTTGGGTCCCACACAGAAATGTACTGTAAAGGGGGCCTTCATTCCAAGAAAATCATATCCTATGATGACATTCTATTACAAATTGGCATTTATTGTAGGAACCCAGCAAATATTGTAGGAACCCAGAAAATTATTGCAGGAAGAAAGAAAAGAGGGAAGAAGAAAAGAGCCATTCATAATTAGGCAGGTAGGATCTATAACAATGTTTATCAGCAATATTCAATGCCACTTTATCAAAGCTGAGCAGATTTTTCTTCCATTCGCTCTATTTACTGGAGAAGGAGAAAACAACTGCAGCAACTCAGAATTCCCTGACAGATTTCTAGAACAGTACATGTGTCTGCTAATTCTGCCTTAAATGAAAACCCAGAGGTTTGCCTAGAGCCAAGAGGAAGGAGTCCATAGTTAAAGGTCCCAGCATCAAAGAGGACCCATGCTTAGCTAGGTTTGAGAGGTGGTGAGTCTTGAATGGTATTAAACAGAATATGGAAAATCAAACCACAGGAGTTCTTTCATCAGAGCACTGAAGGAGGCCACTTCTGCCCACTAATAATCCACTTCTGCCTGCTGTGCAGAGCCCAGGGAAGGCTTCTTTTGGTGATGCAGACTCCTGACCCCATCTCATTTGTTTTCATCCTCCTCAGAGTTGGGGACAAAGCACTGGGATAGATGAAAGATGTTGTAGAATGGGGGCTTCCTCTCGTTTCTTCTCCCAGCTCCTTTTCTTTTTCTTAGGAGAGACTACTAGCTTCCCATTGTCCAGGGGCCCTGGCAACATTTTATGTTTCTTAGCCAAGATCTACCTCCCTATCAAGTTCCTCTAAAAATGGAAAAGAAGAGCAAGGAGAAGCAAGAGCAAAGGAGGGGAGACATGGTACAAACAAGGACAAGGGCACAGCCAGCAGTTAGGAGTACAGGTGTGTGCAAGCTGAGCATCCCTAATCCAAAATCCTGAAATCCAAAATGCTCCCCAAATCCAAACCTTGTATTTAAGAAGATAGATAAAATTCTCAGTTCCACTACTGAGAAACTCTGTAACCTTAGACAAGTTATTTTCTGAAAATTCCCTATTTGAAAGTGTGTTTAATAAAATCTATACCATAAAATTATCATAAAGATCACCTGAGATGACATATGTGTATGACAATTAGTAGGTACTCAATTAAAAGGAAATGTCATCTGGTGTGGTGGTGCATGCCTGTAATCCCAGTGGCTCAGGAGACTGAGACAGGAAGATTGTGAGTTCAAAGCTAGCCTCCACAAAAGTGTGGCACTAAGCAACTCAGCGAAACTCTGTCTCTAAACAAAATACAAAATAGGGCTGGGGATGTGGCTCAGTGGTACCCTGAGTTCAATCCCTGGTACCCTCCCCTCAACCCCCATCCCCCCAAAAAGAAATGTCATCTAATACATGTAGAGTTCTTAGTCAAATCTTAGACTATGTGAATCATCTCTACTACTTCATGCTTCATTATAATTATTATTAATTATCGACATCAAATAAAGAAGAAGAAAGGAGTCTTGGGTATATTAGAACTGTAAAGGGCCTTAGGGTACCAAGTCTGACTGCATCATTTTATAAATGAAACCCAGGGTCAGAGTCAAAGTGACTTGTACAAGCTTATATGTTTTTTGGCAGTATTATATGGATAGAACCTCAACTTCCAGGTTCCATGTACAAAAGGTGAATGTACCTAGATGGGTATCCTGAAAGCTAGGGTCACCATTTGGGAGTGGTATTTCCACAAACATGGATCTTGTCCACCACTTCTTCATGGAGCTTCACCCCACACCCCCATGAGGAGCGTGACTCCTGTTTATTCATGCTGCATTTGCTCATCCACGGCTTGTAATTAAAAGAGGACCCACATGCCTTTGGTTTCTGAGACCATCATTAAAACTCAAGTGAACCACAAGCAAGCAGACAACCAGGCAGGAAGCTCTGGATTAAAGCTAATCTCCTTGCTTTACAGGCACTCATCATAGAGGGGCTGTAGGTTCCACCGGAGAGGAAGCTGAGCCAGCTTCAGGGAGCTCGCCAGCCCTTCATCTGCCTGGGGAATCTCAGTTTAGAAAACATTATCCTTTCATGTTTTTCTCTGATAGTCACCACAATGATTCGCATTTGTTCCCACAAAGTGTCAGAAAAGCCTGTGAAGTAGTAACATCCAGGCTTCTTAATGCATTCCCAATATCAAAAATCAACTTAATTAAGTAGGGTTAACTTTTTTTTCCTGAGCAGCAATCAAACTTTAATTAATACTCCATTAAAATGAATTCCTGAGGGAACACAAGCATGCATACACCAAATGAATTCCTCTGCCAAGGTTGTTATTGCAGGAGATGCTAAATGGGCCTCCTTCCTGGATGCTTACTCAATTTCAGAATATCCCCTGTTAGAAATGAAAAGCAATCACATGATTGCCATCCTCCTCCTCTGTAGGGTGCTCTTCTGACCTCCGGCCCCTTCATGTAATACATCCTTCCCTCTCCTTTTTCCACTTGGAGAATGATTCTGCCCGGGATTTAAGCCCTGTTTGCCTCCGCCTACATGGAGGTCCCCTCAGCCACCCTTCCTTCATTGCCTATCACTCCATATCCAAGCAAAGTAAGCATCAACTTTAATACCCACTTGCTGCAGACCTCAAGAAGACGACTAAATTCCCAATTTTAAAAATCAATAAAATAGAACACACTTGTAAACTTTGTATGCTCCATGCTGGTAGCAAAGATACCTGGTTAAAGTCCTATGAGGCTGATTTATGACAGGAAATAGCAACCAAGAGAAATGGGTGTGGAGTGGACAGAATGCTTGTGTTCCCCTTTCATCTCCTTCTGCAGTGACTATTTCTCTACTAGGGATCTCCAAATTTCTCCAGCTGCAGACTGAATGCTCCACCAGACCCCTGAAACTAATGCCTGTACTGCCCTCCCACTCCAGAGATGATGAGAGGAAATTTTGCCCCATTTGGTAAGAACCTAAATGCAGGTTATCAGAAACAAATTGTTAATATCACCAAGGTTGGAGGCTGATAACTCCTAGCCCAACCAGGACCCTGGTCAGACCTCAGTCCCTATTACTAGGAACACCACTTGACCCCTGCCAGGGCCGAGAGCCCCATACCCCTTACCTCTTTGGTGTGTGTGTGAAAGGAGACGGACATGTCCAGGAGAAGCTTCCGCTGCTCCACCCTGCGCACGAAGTCTTGGATGCGCACCTCCAGGTGTCGAGCTGCCTTATAGATCTCCTCTGGGTCACATTCCCCTGTCTGAGCCAACTGCTCCGCAGCTTCTAGGAGCTTGTCCGCATTGGTGTATGTGTTCTGCCAGCAACAACAGTGAGGCAAAGTCAACTTGCAGTCAGGAAACAAGCTTCGCGCCTTCCTACAGCCCACCCAGGGGCTCCCTGAGTGAGCGGGAGCAGAGAGCGGAGGCGCCGAGCCGACAGCTCCCTGATCTGGCACCAAGACGCTGTGCGCGGAGCTGGCACGGGGCCCTGCAGCAGGCAAGCAGCTTGTGTGGGGCTGCTCCGCACAGTGGGCACTAGCTAGGGGCCTCAGCCACCTCTGGGATTTCTCAGAGGTGCAAAGTCTCTGCAGAGAAGAGGGGAGACCTGTGAGAATCTCCACATCCTTCCTGCTCCTTACTCCCTCCTCTCCCTGAGCCCCATCATTTGCCTCACATCTCAGGCTGTATCTCCAGAGTCAGAAATAGCGCATCCACAGAGATGGTCTGTGTTTCTATGTGAGAACACCATAAAAACACTAACTAGCAGACTTGCTTTGCCTCCCCGCCTAGTTCCCTGTAACTATGGGTGTTTATCTTTTGGAAGGGAGCTATCTCTCTGGAGGGAAGGGTCAGCCACTCTAAGGAACTAACAGAAGGAAGCAGCCTGAGCTGGGGAGAGCAGAAGCAGGCTACTCCCTGTGCCTCAGCTAAGGCTGTTTGAAGGAAAGCTGGGGAGGTGGGTGGGAGTGGCGGAATCTGGTGATTTTGTTTATCAAGAGCTACTGCTTCATATGCATGCTTGCACCACAGATACACACACACACACACACACACACACACACACACTCCTCCAACCCCCAGAGTATTTCAAAATGCACCCAACTTATAATTATTATTCACCAGGATGGGAGTCATTGACTTTATAACAGTTATTACATTATAGGCCATGAATACACTTTTCCTCAGCAGTTTTTTAAGAAAAGGCCCGACATATCCGGATGTCATCCCAATGATTCAGGTGTACATATATTTCTGAAAGTCTTTCAAGCCAGCATAGTGTTCTGTAGTGGTGTTTACTGTGGATCCGGAAGCAGAAACTGTCAGTCTCAAACACACAGTGAGTGGAGAACGGAAATGGGTTTATGATACTCATAAACCATGTAAGACTTCCATGTCTTCATGGAATTTTACAGGATTCCCCTGAAGATCTGGGTGTTCAAGACTGGATTGTGTTTCCCCAAAATCCATGTTAAACTCCTGATCCTCAATATCTCAGAATGTGGCCTTATTGGAAAACAGGATCATTTCAGATGTAATTAGTTACATTAAAATCAAACCATACTAGAGGAAGATGGGCCCTTAATCCAATGTGACTAGTTTCCTTACTTAAAAAAAAACAAACAAAAACCCTAAGACCAAAACAACATGTCACCTTGGACAACTTAGCAAGACCCTGTCTCAAAATGAGATTAAAAGGGCTAGGCTGTGACTCAGTGATAGAGCACTTGCCTAGCATGTGTAAGGCCCTGAGTCTATCCCCATTTGAGGTAGATGGAGAGAAAAAGAGCATCACATGAAGACAGAGGCATGTAGGGAGAACACCATGTGAAGACAAAGGCAGAGATTAGTGGTTGTAGCTACAAATCAAGGAAGGCCATTGGCTGTGGAAGAGAAAGGAAGATTTCTCTCTCAGGCTCTTAAGAACCAATCCTGCTCATACACTGAGCTTGGACTTCTACCCTCCAAAACTATGAGAAGACAAATTTCTGTTGTCAGGCAGTGTGTGGTGCTTTGACATGGCAGCTGTCGGGAACTAATACGCTGGGGTTGAGCCGTTGGGAGGCTGATGACCCAGACTCTCTGTTGGTCTTACACGGATCATGAAGCTAGGGAGGCCGTCAGCAAATATTCATCTTGGCTTTTAAGAATTCCCAGGGAGGCCCAGGGGATCCTTAAGGAATGCTTACTGAAAGCAATTGCCCAGGGTAAATGCTATCCCAGTTCTGGTAAGATAGAGCTGAAAGGAGGAAAAATCA
Organism: Marmota monax; assembly: GCF_021218885.2. Classification (NCBI taxonomy): domain Eukaryota; kingdom Metazoa; phylum Chordata; class Mammalia; order Rodentia; family Sciuridae; genus Marmota; species Marmota monax. The sequence goes on along the minus strand of NW_026693473.1, from coordinate 5,419,275 downwards.
TATGGCCCCAACTGGAAAATTCATGTTTAACTGGAGCTGCTACGTGGAAGGAAGCTGAGAAGGGTGGGGGTGGGGTTAAACCCCACTGAGTTAAAGAATGGCAATTCTGGAAAACAAATTAAGGAAGTCTGATTCAGAGTTATGAGGGAAACGCAGTGTGAGATGGGCAGTGACAGACAGGGGAGGCTTTGGGGGCAGTGGGCCAAGTTACAAAAGGCTCTTATAGGATTGGAATCAATTTCTAGTAAATAGACCTTTATATTCACGAGAGAGATTGTGTTTCATAAAGTTCATAAAGCCCTCAAATCTTCTACCTAAGTCCTAGGAAATCCCATGAATCCCCTTTTTTGGGATCACAACTTAATATTTTCTAAACAATAAACACAAATTTGTGGCAAAGCTTAGAAAGTAAGCTTTCTTACAAGTTAGGTTTAGGACCATTAAAAAAAAAAGTAAAACCAAGTGCTCACTGCATAAAAGGCCTAGGACATTCCTAGTTTTAACACAAAAAGTGTCCCAGAAATCCCCTGAGTTGCTGTCCATCTTAATTCACACCCAGTGCCGTACTTATCTCAGGAGTACAGATGTATATGAATTGTATTCTGCCGTAAAAGAAGATAATTCCTCAGACACATGACAACACATCAGAAGGGGCAAGCAAATAGTAAGGGATCATTAGTGGTTAAAGTTTCTTCACATGACATTGGGGCTGGACAGAAAATGAGTAAAAACTAAAAACAGTTTTTGATAGTCAATAATTATTGAATATTTTTTCACATGCCCCAAACCATCTTCAAGCCTTTTATGCATACTATTTCCTTTAATCCTCACCATAACCCCATGAAACTGGTGTAGCCATCAGACCCATTTTACAGGAGAAGAAACCGAGGCACAAGAATTTCTGGTAAAAGTCACATAACTCTAAAATGGGAGAATTAGGATTAACCTGTTGTCTGGCTATAGAGCTCAAGCTCCAAACCATTATACTCTGCCAGAGTGCAGGCAGAGGCCTGAAGATGGGGAGCATTTTGTGAGCAGGAGGAGGAAGAGGAGGAAGGTTTCTCATAGACAGGATTCTCTTCTCTTTGTGTCTAGGGTGCTCTATGTTCATTCCACACCACAGCCACTGTCCCAGGCCACGGGAATCATGGGTCTCCATGTTGTCTTCCTCATAGTCTATAAGCTCCTTAAAGGAGGGTTCCATGTTTTATTTGTCTCTGGTTCTCCCACGCCTGGGTACTGTGGCTGTAAAACGTTCATTGAATGAACAAGATCAGAGGTGGGAATGAACATGTTATGTTCAGGTAAGTTGAATCAACCTGACTAAAAACAGAGAACTCAAATTGAGTAAGACAGGGAAGAGTGTATGACAGATTTTATAGAGAAAAAAAGGACAATACAGACAGATGGGAGGGCTACAGGGTAGTCTGCATTAAAAGTCAGGCTCCCTGCTCTACCTTTGCTCAGCTCTTCTCCCTATTACTACCAGAAAGAACTTCTAAATCCAGATCCAGGCACATCTCATGCCTACTTAAACCATTCTGTGGCTTCTACACCCTTGGAGTAAAATGCCTCAGCATGGCATTGAGGGCTCTTCTCCATCTGATATCTAATTTCCCCTTCAACTTCGATTCCCATCACCCCTACAAACAGCCTAGGAAGTAAACAGCTGGCTTTTGTAGAAGTGCATGCCCTGATGCCTGCCTGTGTATCTCTGAACACACTTCCTTTTGCTTGGAATGCCCTTCTCCTCATTTTCCTACTTAACCAACTCTCATTTACCTTTAAGATCCAGCCTGAGCATCGTTTCCTTTAGGAAGTGCACCTTCATGTCCACCTTCTTTCCCAAGGTTGGCTTAAGTGCCCTCCTCTGGTCTCCCAGAGTGACCTGTACTGCCTTCCACCATGGTATCTGCCATATTATAATGCAAACGTTTGCTTCTCTCATCTGTTTAGGGATGGATAATGTCTTTCATCTCTTCCTTAGTGTTTAGCACCAAACAACTGCTTCAGAAATATTTAGCGAACAAATTAATAAATTAATAATACACCAATTCCCACCACGCCTAACATTTGACCCTTTGTCTTCATTAATTACCTGGTACAAGACCTTACATGCTAGAATTCATTTTCCATTAATCATTCCATTTTGTTTATCCTATCTCTTTTTGTTATCAAAAATATATAGTGATCCCTATCATTGTTCCCAGGTTGGGGCAAAGATCACAACAAACCTATGCTTGTTCACCTTCTGACCAAATCAACAATGGCTATTGCCCCAGAGCTAGAGTTGACCTTACTCTGAGTTTTGTTCCTGGGCATTTATTGTTTTCCTAGTCTTTTAGCCATGCCTTGGACTTGATCCCTTATTGATATGTCCCAACTGATATACCAAAAAGGGGTTATGAGTGCTGAGATTTTGATCCCTCCACTATTAGAGCTTTTAGACAGGACTTACAGTGGCCAGAGCTCCTGAGTCAGAGATTTGGCCACACAGATGGCTGTAGTGCTCGTTATTCCCTCTTAACCCCGCTCCTCTATCCCAGTGTCAAGCAGGTAAAATGCTGTACAACTAACTTATAGGGTTTTTCAAGATGATGGAATAGAGGAAGTCACTTTCCTGGCTGTTCCACAGCATGAAACCAAGAAAGCAGACAGGCAGCCTCTCAGCAAGGTGGGAGAACACAAAATAACGGGGGAGGGGATCTTTACTGGAATTTAAAAATGGACATTCTAAGCAGATTGGGGATTCAGGAGGTTGGATATAATAAAATAAGGAAGAACTCCCCAATGGTACAGCCACTGCCTTGATAAGGAAAGAAGCACCAGCCAGAGTGGTCCCCCTCCGTGAGCAAAGTGGAAGGGTAAGGAAATTAAAAAAACCCACATTTTTAGGAGGCATGAGGCATGTCTGGGTACAAAGCATTTAGAGACCAAGGTCACTGCCTGACTAAATTGAAAGGTGCATTGGAAATTATCCTTGTGCAGGAAAGAAGCCACCATCTCTCCCTGTTGCATGCAAAGGAAAAGGAAGGAATCCTTTTGCAGCCTCAGTGCAGGGGCTGGCTTCTGAGGGAGCCAATTCCTGGCAAACCCAAGTTTGGCCCAAAATACAGGCCCAGTAAACACATACTGCACAACAGAGAATGTACTTAAGTGACAAGAAGAAAATCAAATGTGGAGAGAGGTTTACACAGGGGGCAACTGCTCATGGAAACCTACTAGCTCTAGCGTCCCCCTCCAGGAACAGCTGGGCGAGATGCATCTGGCTGGGAATTCAGAAGGGTAGGGATGGGAGAGATTGAGTTTGGAGACTGAACCCAAGACCAGGAAATGTAGGGGCCGAAGATGATGTAGGGGACTAAGAATTGGCTCCTCCAGGAATGGAACCCAAGGGAGATCACTGGGGTACAGTCTTCCAGCATGACTGGCAATTACTGGGCCCTGGAGGTGTACTGATTTAAAATCTCCAGACCAAGGGGCATTCAGCAGAGTCTGGAACCCACCTAAGCCTCAACCCTGTCTCCAGGAATTCTGCCTATAAGATTTCACGTATGAAGATGTGAATTTGTACACCAAACAGAGATTTGATAAATTGTGGTATAAAGTTGTATTAAGAATTGTAATGCAAAAAAATTATGAATGCAATGCATTCCTCTATTGTGAGGTATATAAGAAATTAAAAAAAAATCATAAAAAAAGATTACCTCTTTTAACCAGCAATCCGAAGGGTGGAGCTTCACACTCCAGAATACCCCACCTAAAACACCTAAGAGGAGAAGCTGAGAATCTTTTGAACTCCAACAGAAAGGATTATTTAACTTTTCATAGAGTTTTTTTCTCCTTTTTTTTCTTTCCTCTGTTTAATTGCAACTTTAATGACACATGGACATTTATACATATACATATTTTTTTCATTTCTAGCATTTTTAAAGCCAGTTATTTTTCATGGATAAGTTTTTTGAGGACTGGGATGTTTGATTAATATATTTTAGTTTTGTATTCTTTTATTTTTATTTTTAACTTTGAAAAAATTTTTATTTTACATATATTTTTTCCTCTTACTTGTTTCCCCTGATCCTTTCTCTCCTTTCTTCTGCTAATAGCCAATCTCTATTGTTTTCTCTTTCACTCTTCCTTTAGTTTTTTATTTCTATCTGCTCTCCTACTCCCTCATAACCATCACGTTCTATATCACTTCTGTTCTCTCCTGTCCATCATTTGAAATTGTACTCTTTTGCAAACTTGCTGTTTTTTATTATAGGCAATAACTGATCATATTATTTCTGTTAATTGTTATAATTAACATTGTAGATGTCATAGTAAGAACTATTTGGTTTAATGCTGTGTATTGTTTGCATTGGTTGTTGTTGTTATTTGTTACCCTCTAAAAAGTGAATACTCTAAGTACTGGAAACCTTCACGGTCATTCTAAGTCAACAGGATAGAAACTCTATTGCCTCAGATCCATACTGATAGATGGGTAGACACACAAATAACATGAAAAAGCAAGGGCACAAATCACCCCAAACAAACCAAAGTACCCCAATAAAAGAATCCATTGATACCACAGTGGAAGAAATGTCAGAGAAGGATTTTAGAATGTACATAGTTAAGCTGATCTGTGAAGTAAAGGATGGTATAAGGAGGGAAATCAGAGAGAAAATATAGGTAGTGAAAGATCACTTCAATAAAGAGAGTTTCTGGGAAAAAATAGGCAGAAATCCTCAAAATGAAGGAATCAATAAACCAAATTAAAAATTCAATTGAAAGCATCTCCAACAGACTAAATCACTTGGAAGGCAGAGTTTCAAGCAATGAAGATAAAAAAACATAATCTTGAAAACAAAGTTAACCATGGAGAAAAGATGTTAAGAGATCATGAGCAGAACTTCCAAGAGAAATGGGATAACCTAAAAACAAAACAAAACAAATTTTAGATTTATCAGGATAGATGAAGGCTTGGAGATATAAACTAAACTAAAGGAATAAACAATCTTTTCAATAAAATAATATCAGAAAATTTTCCAAATATAAAGGATAAAATGGAAAATCAAATGCAGGAGGCTTATAGGACCCCAAATACACAAAATTATAACAAACCCACACCAATGCATATTATTATGAAAATGCAGAATAAGGATAAAATTTTACAGAATAAGGATAAAATTTTAAAGACTGCCAGAGAAAAATAACAATAGAGGGAAACCCATATAGATCTCAGCTGATCTCTTGACCCAGACCTTAAAAGCTAGGAGGTCTTAGAATAATATATCCCAAGCCTTGAAAGAAAATGGATGTCAGCCATTATATTATACCCAGCAAAATTAAGCTTCACTGATGAAGCTTGTTAAACAAAAGTTGAAAGAATTCACAACTAGAAACCCTGTATACAAAACATACTCAATAAGATATTTCATGAATAAGAAATGGAAAATAAAAGTAAACCAAAAATGAAAGGAACTACACTAAAGGAACAGTGACTCAATGAGGAAACAAATTCAAATTAAAAAACAGAAATAAATAAAAATTACAGGGAATAAAAATCATTATCTCAATGATGAGATAATGATAATCAATCCAAAGACACAGACTGGCAGATTGGATTAAAAAACAAGAGCAAACAATGTGTTGTCCCCAAGAGACTTGCCTTATAGGCAAAGACATCCACAGACTGAAGGTAAAAGAATAGGAAAAAACATATCATTCACTTGGATCTCATAAACAAGCAGGAGTTTCTAGCCTCATATTCAGATTAAGTGGACTTCAAGCCAAAGTTAATCAGAAGGGACAAAGAAGGACCTTTCATACTACTTAATGGAATGATGTATCAACAAGACTTAACAATCGTGAATATTTATGCCCCACAACACAGAGCATCTATGTACATCAAATAAACCCTTCACAATTTCAAGAAGCAAATAGACTACAACACAAAAATACTGGGTGACTTTAACATACCTCTGTCACCACTAGATAGATCCTCCAAACAAAAACTAAAGAAAGAAGCTATTGAACCAAAAAACAGTAATAATCTAGACTTAACAGACATATATGGCATATTTCAACCATCAATGACTGAATAAGCTTTCTTCTCAGCAGCACATGGATCCTTCCCTAAAATATACCGTATCTTAGGCCACAAAGCAACTCTTAGCAAATGTGAAAAAATATAGATAAAACCTTGCATTCTATAAGATCAAAAAGGAATGAAATTAGAAATCAATGATAAAATAAGAAATAGAAGCTACTCTAATACCTGGAGACTAAATCATACACTATTAAATGATGCATTGATAGCAGAAGAAATCAGGGATGGAATACAAATATTTAGAGGTAAATGAGAATAATGATACAATATATCAAAATCTCTGGGACACTATGAAGGCAGTGCTAAGAGGAAATTTCATTTTCCTTGAGCTCATTCATTAAAAGAACAGAAAGTCAACAAATAAATAACCTACTCTCAGAAAAACAGAAGAACAAATCAACACCAAAAGCAGAAGACAGGAAATAATTAAAATCAGAGCTGAAATCAATGAAATTGAAACAAAAAGAAACAATCTAAAAAAATCAACAAAAGAAAAATTTGGTTCTTTGAAAAGATCAATAAAATTTATAAACCCTTAGCCAAGCTAAAAACATCGAAAGAGAAAACTCAATTGACTAAAATTTGTGATGAAAAAGGAAATATCATAATGGGCACTACTGAAATACGGAGGATAATCAGAATCTATTTTGAAAATTTATACTCTAATAAAACAAAAAATCTTGAAAACATTGACAAATTTCTAGAGACATACAACCTACCCAAATTGAATCAAAAGGACATAGAAAATTTAAACAGATCAATGTCAAGCAATGAAACTGAAGACACCACTGAAATCCTACCAAGAAAGAAAAGCTCAGGACCAGATGGATTCTCAGCTGAGTTCTAGCAGACCTTCAAAGAAGAACTAATACCAATCCTCCTCGAATTATTCCATGAAATAGAAGAGGAGGGAACCCTTCCAAACTCATTCTATGAAGTTAGTATTACCTTAATACCAAAATTAGACAAAAACACATCAAGGAAAGAAAACTTCAAACCAATGTCCCCATGAGCAAAGATGCAAAATTTCTTAATAAAATACTGGTACATTGCATACAAAAACATATTAAAAAGATAGTGCACTATGATCAAATGGGGTTCATCCCAGAGATGCAAGATTGGTTCAACATTCAGAAATAAATGAATGTAATTGATCACATCAATAGACTTAAAGACAAGAATCACATGAGTATCTCAATAGATGCAGAGAAAGCATTTGACAAAATACAGCATCCATTAGTTTCAAAAACTAGGATAGGAGGAACACACCTCAACATTGTAAAAGCTACCTATGCTAAACCCAAGGTCAACATCCTTCTAAATGGAGAAAAATTGAAAGCATTCCCTCTAAAATGACCTCTTTCACTTCTATTCAACATAGTCCTGGAAACTACCCAGAGCAATTAAATAGAAGAAAGAAATTAAAGAAATTAAATTTGAAAATAAGAATTCAAACTATCCCTGTTTGCTGACAACATGATTCTATATTTAAAAGACCCAAAAAACTCCACCAGAAAAATTCTAGAACTCATAAATGAATTCAGCAATGTAGCAGGATGTAAAATTAGCCCCACAAAACAATTGTGTTCCTATACATCCATTATGAATCAACTGAAAGAGAAATTAAGAAAACTATCCCATTCACAATAGTCTCAAAGAAAATAAAATATCTGGGAATCAATCCAACAAAAGAGGTGAAAGACTTCTACAATGAAACTACAGAAAACTAAAGAAAGGAATTGAAGAAGACCTTAGAAGATGGAAAGCTCTCCCATGTTCTTGGACAGCCAGAATTAATATTGTCAAAATTACCATATTACCAAAAATGTTGTACAGATTCAATGCAATTCCTATGAAAATCCCAATGTCATTCTTCATAGAACTAGAAAAAGCAACATGGAATTAATTTGGAAAAATAAGAGACCCAGAATAGCCAAAGCAATCCTCAGTAAGAAAAGCGAAGTAGAAGACATCACAGTACAGACCTTAAATTATACTACAGAGCTATAGTAACAAAAACAGCATGGTATTGGCACCAAAACAGACATGAAAACCAGTGGTACAGAATAGAAGACACAGAGACAAATCCACCTAAATTCAGTTGTTTTATTCTAGACAAAGGTACTGTAAACATGTATTGAAGAAAAGATAACCTCTTCAACAAATGGTGCTGGGAAAACTGGAAATCTCTATGTAGCAGAATGAAATTGAATACCTATCTCTCATCCTGCACAAAACTCAAGTCAAAGTGAATCAAGCACCTAAGCATTAGACCAGAGAACCTGTGCCTACTAGAAGAAAAAGTAGGACCAAGTCTCCATCATGTCAGCTTAGGAACCAAATTCCTCAACAAGATTCCTAAAGCACAAGAAGTAAAATCAAGAATCAATAAATGGGATGGTATCAAACTAAAAAGGTTCTTCACAGCAAATGAAACAATCAAGAACATGAAGAGAGAGCCTACAGAATGGGAGAAACCCTTTGCCACCTGCACCTCAGAGCACTAATCTCCATGATATATAAAGAACTCAAAAAACTTAACACCAAAACCACAAATAACCCAATCAATAAATGGACAAAGAAATAAACAGACACTTCACAGAAGAAGAAATATGAATTGTCAACAAATATATGAAAAAATGTGCAACATCACTAGCGATTAGAGAAATGCAAATTAACACAGTGAGATTTCATCTCACTCCAGTCAGAATAGCACATCAAGAATACAAGTAGCAATAAATGTTGATGAGGATGTGGGGGAAAACATTCACTCATACATTGATGGTGAGACTGAAAATTGGTGCAACCACTCTGGAACGTAGTATGGAGTTTCTTCAGAAAACTTGGAATTGGAACCACCGTTTGACCCAGTTATGCCACTCCTCAGCATATACCCAAAGAATCTAAAATCAGCATACTATAATGACGCAGCCACATCAATATTCATAGCAGTTCAATTCACATAGCTAAGTTACGAAACCAACCTTGGTGTCCTTCAATAGATGAATGCACAAAGAAATTGTTGGGCATATACACAACGTAATATTACTGAGCCATAAAGAAGAATCAAATTATGCCACTTGCGAGTAAATGGATGGAACTGGAAGCTATCATGCTAAGTAAAATAAGTCAATTCCCAAAAACCAAAGGCTGAATGTTTTCTCTGATATTCGGATGCTGACTCAGACATGTGGGGGTGAGATGAGGTGGAGGAGTGCAGGTTCACTGGATTGAATGGGGGAATGGAGCAAATGGAGAGGGAATGGGAATGCCAAAGATAGTAGAATGAATTGGACACAATTTTCCTGTGTTCAAATATGAATGCACGAGTGTAGCTCCACAACATATACAACCACAAAAATGGGAAAGTTATACTCCATGTATGTATGATATGTCAAAATACATTATACTGTCATGTATAACTAAAAGAACCAATAAAATATTTTTTTAAAAAAACTAACTTACAATCTCCTATTTTAGCCTTGACCCATTTTTTTTCTACCCAGGGAAGAAACAAGACATTGAAGGATAATTTTCCTACAAATATAGGAATTCCAACAACAGAGGTATCATTTAAGACTCTTGGGATGGATCAGAAAAAAAGCAGAGGGAGGCTTTTTAAAGGCAAGTGGTAGGAGTGACAGTGAATAAAAACACCTCTGGAGTCCAGAGTCAGCTTCCTTGGTGATAGGGAGTTAGCAACATGGCCCTGTGTTCTGGAGATGAGGAAGGACAAGGTCTAGAAATTACTCTTATTATTCAAAAGAGGAAGTGTATGCCAGAGAGCAGAACTGCAGGAGGACCAGGAGGACCCTCCCACCCCCGCCGCCATAATGATTATGTTTCAAGGCACGCATGGCAGGAGCCAACAGGTAATCATGGGAAAGGAGAAAAGAAACATGTGCACTGCAGGGAAAAGAGACACAGAAGCATAGGCCTTGGGAGGGCAGAGATGTCTCTGGGTCTTAACATTAATGAGCAGCAGCAGCAATCAAGACAATGTCTAAAACCTTACATTTAACTGCAATGCTACCATTGATTAATAAAATCTTTCATCTCCCTTCCTTACCTCTCTGGGACATATCTTTAGAGGATCCTTCTGTGTGTGAAGAAATTACCTAATGCTAGAGAAAGAACTACCTGAAAGGATTAGAAATGAGAGTACCTGGCATGCACACAAGGCTAGAAATAGTATCTCCGTCCACTAGTTAGCCTGAGAAACCTCTATGGGATATGGGTGGAATACTCAGAAGAGTCTTGCCTAAACAGCAGGAATAATAACCCTAGACTGAGCACTATTTTGTCTTAAAGAAACGACCTAAAAGTATCAAACTTTTCTCAAGTCACTTAACTGGTTCCCAGAAAGCTTAATATTTATAAAAATAAACAAATATCCAGCAAATAACAAGGCAAATTCATAATGTTTGGTATATAATAATAATAATACACCAGAAATACAAAGAAAATATAACCTATGATGAAAAGAAAAATGATCCAGAATTGATACATACATTAAAAATAGTAGATAAGGAGTTTTTTTAAAGAATTTCTTTTTTAGTTGTAGATGGACACAATACCTTTATTTTGTTTATTTTTTTATGTGGTGCTGAGGATTGAACCCAGTACCTCACACATGCTAGGCAAGTGCTCTACCAATGAGCTACAACCCCAGTCTCTAGATAAGGATTTTAAGTGGTCATTGTACATGTATTTCATATGTTCAAAAAGTAGTGTAAAGAAATAGAAGATATTTAAAAACTTATACTTCTAGAAATGAAAATTATACTGGCTCATGTTAACAGCAGATTAGACACTGCAGAAGAAGACCACTGAGATTGAGAACATGGTAGTAGAAACTATTTAATCTGAAATGCTAAGAGAAAAAAAGAATTTTTAAAACTCAAGCCTCAGGGAGTTGTGAGACAATTTTAAGCAGCTAATATCCATGTAACTGAAATCTGTAGAGGAGGGAGATGGAAATGGAAAAGGTAACACGAAGAAATAATGACCCCAAATTTCCAGATTTAACAAAAATTATAAATCCACAGATCTGAGAAACTCAACAAACCCTCAACACAAGAAAGTTATACCAACACACCGAAAAATCAAACTGAGTGCAGAGAAAAAAGAAAAAGAAAAACTTAAAAGTAGTCAGAGGAGAATAGATATGGTATATTCACCAAGGATGACCACAAACTTCATACCAGAAACAGTGCAAGCAAAAGACAGAGGAACAACATCATTAAAGTGCTGAAAGAAAAACTCTCAAACTAGGAGTCTATGATTAGCACAGATATTTTTCAAAAACAAAAGAGAAATAAAGATTTTTTTCAGGTATATAAAGCAAATTATTCATTTGTAGATTTATATGACCAATAAATGTTAAATGAAGTCCTTCAGGAAGACATAAAATGCTACCAGATGGTAATATAGGTCCATATACAAGAATGACAAGCACTGGAAAGGCTAACTACAGTGAGAAATATATGACCTTCCCATATTATGTAATCCCGTTAAAAGATCATTGGGAAATTTAAACAAAAACAATAACAATGTAGTATGGGGGTAGAGCACACGGATAATACATGACAACAATAACACAAAGTCCAGGAAGGTAGAAATGGAAGTAGACTAAATATAAGGTTCCCATATATGTGTAAAATGGTATCACTTGTAGATCACTGTGATAAGTTAAAATACTATAAGCCCTAAAGCAACCATTAAAAATAAGAAAGAGTAAGACAATGAGCCAACAAAGGAGATAAAGTGGAATCATAAAACTATATATCATCAAAAGGGAGGAAGGGAAGACAACAAAGAACAGATGAAACAATTAGAAAAAAAAAAACAAGAGATTTAAACCTAAACACATCAGCAATCATGTCAAATGTCAAATATAAATTGTGAAAATACCTCGAACAAAAAACTGAGATTGTCAAATTGGATAAAAAAAATCCACCATGCTGAGCATGGTGGCACACAGCTGGAATTCCAGCTACAGGAGCTGAATCAAGAGGATCTCAAGTTTGAGGCCTGGGCAACTTAGCAAGACCCTGTCTCAAAATGAAAAATTAAAAAGAGCTGAGGATTTAGCTCAGTAATAGAACATCCCGAGTTCAATACCTAGTACTGAAAGAAAAAAGAATCAAGCCCCAACTAAATGTCTATGATGAATGCACTTTACTTTAAATGTAAAGATACAAGAAGGTTTAAAATGAAAGGACAGAAAAAGATACAGCATGATAACTGACAGAAAACTGGGTGACTATATTAATATCAGATATAGTAGGTTTGGGGGCAAATAAATATTACATATTATATTGATCAAGGGATCAATTTTATCAAGAGGATATAATAATCCTAACATTTATATGACTTAGAACAAAGGTTTGAAATATGTGAAGCAGAAACTGATAAAATATGCAAGGAAAAATAGACAAATCCACAATAACAGTCAGGTTTTTATTCCCCTTCTCAAAAATTAATACAACAAGTAAATAGGAAATTAGTAAGGATGTAGATTTGAACACTCCCTGTTGACATTTAAAGAACACTCCAGTCAACAACAGCGGAATGCATATCCTTCCTAAGGACTCACAGAACATTTACCAAAATAAACCATATTCTGGATCATAATGACAAATTTAAAGGGATGCACATCAAAGAAATTTTTTTTTTCTGGTTGTAACACAATTAAATTAGGCTCTTTATCCACATTATCTCCAAGCTTTAGGATCAATCATAAGATGGGTACTATTTATTTCATTTTACAAATAAGAAAACCAATGCTCAGAGAATTCAAGTAACTTATCTGAAGCATGTTATATAACTAGAAATGGTAAGCCAAGTCTAACTATAACCTCCAAGTACTTTTCATGGGAACACATATTTCTCTAAAATGCAGTTTAAAACCTCCACCTCATCTGCTTCTCTATTATGCTTACTCTTATGCCTTCGATTATGACACTGCAATTGTTCACTTGCAACTACCTACTTTGTTCCTGTTTTGAAACACAATTCCAATGTGTATACACTGCCTTCCAGAGAGAACTGCATTCTTTTTGCAGGAAAGAGCCCCATTTACTCAACTTCTCTATGTCAACTTCTCATCAGTGTACCTACCAGGCACAATGCTCTCCTTCCTGTAGCGAGTAGCTCAATCCAAATGCTCTGCAGTCCAACAGCTGGTCAACTGTAAGGCTTCAAAACACAAGCTTCCCTTATCTCTGAATGTAGGAAGTCCCAGCTTAAGAGTGAACAGCAATCCAAAGTTTCTTCATAAGCCACATTTTCCAGTTTTAACACTGGAAATATATTTGCCATGTAAATGGGAGTTAGGTTACCAGGATAAAAATCAAAGAAATTCAGTGAAACATATAATATGCTTCAAATATAGCACTGATACAGCATATTGGCTGCAATCAACAAGAATGATAGATGAAAATGCTTTTATATTTTTATCTTGGAGCCTGAACAACACAATTTTCCTCCATTCACTGGCTGTTGCTGGGGAAGGAGGGGTGGACTCTGATAATAGCGGTCTATGGTGGGTAGCAGTAGGGAGGAAAGGAGGAATCACTGCTGGTACTAGTGATGAACAGACCCACTGCATCGCATCTGCTGCAAGGATGACATCTTCCTACATGCTCTGAATAATGGACAAACAATAGTTGTCCCCATTAGGACAACTTATAAGTCCAAATAAGGCCTATCTATTGACAAGTTCTAGCCGGGTGCTCTTTAAGTTAGAGACTGTTCATACAAATCTTCAGTTATAATTGGGATTGATACCAAAAATAACTACTGCAAATGCCGATACCTCCTAACACAAATAGTCTCGGTGCTGAGATTATCTCTGGGAACCTAAACACCAACTCTATCACATGTACATGTGCAATCATCATCCTGCCTGTTCTCATACAAAGCTCTACTTGCCTGAGAATGGTTTCCACTATCTCTAATACTTTAGCACCTTTTCTTATAAATGGTATATTTATAATTTTTAAAGTAAAGTTTTATTTTCCTATAATCTGTTTTAGTCTGTTTTTCTACTTGAACAGGATAACAGAGACTGAGCATTTCATAATGAATACAGATAGACTGGCTTACAGTTCTAGAGGCCTGAAAGTCCAACACTGAGGGACTAGTATTTGATGAGGGCCTTCTTGCTGTATTATCCCATGGCAGAAGGAGGAAGAACCAACAAAGGGCCAATCTTGTCCTTTTATAGTGGCACACATAATCAAGGGTGGAGCCCTCCTGGCTTAATCACCTCATAAGTGTCACACTCTTAATACTGTTACGATGGTATTAAGATTTCAACATGAACTTTGGAGGGGACAAATATTCAAACCATAGCACTCTTTTATCTGTTTAAGAACATACTTAGGCCTAGAAGTTTAGAGGAAAGAACAGCTGTTGTTCTTTGCTGGGGTGCTTTCTACCTACCCCATCCAACACTACCACCACCCTTTTTGCAGTGCTAGGGATTGAACCCTGGGCTTCATGCTGCTAGGCAAGTGCTCTACCACTGAGCCACATCCTCAGTCCTATTCTTTCTTTTAGTGATTCCTTTTCTTTCTGTGTAATCTTCAATAACCCTCCTCATTTATATATTATGCTTTAAAGAAACTTCAATGTATTTTCTCTTGGCTATAGACTTGAAGCTGAATAGCTAGGATCACCCTCCAGACAGGGATCAAAAGAAAAAATGATGAGAATGAATTGTTACCCTGTGATCTATTTGATATAGTAATGATAACAATGAAATACTTTGCTTCTGGACCCAAAGTCATAGCCAATCCTAGAGGTTGCCAAAACAGGGTAGATCTAATCTTCACTAATTACAATTGCAGTTGTGTGATTGGACAGAAAATACTAGATCTAGCCTGTAAGAAAAGTCCATCCCAGACTTCTGAAAATAAGACCACCTAGAGTGGACTTTGACATAAATTAGGTAAGGACTTTTCCCTGACCCCTTCCACCAACTCCAGCAGGGCATGGAGAGAAAGCTGTGGAAAGCAGATGCAGGGCTGCAAAAAGCCTGGAGAGCCGGGCTGGCATTAAGATCAGAACACAAATAAGATGGTACAGACAGGAAGGGAACTAGAGGTCAGAGGTTGGCCCATCACTGCCATAGGGGACAAACCAAAGGAAGCAATAGAGGACAAAGAAGGTTGAGTGCTGGAGAATGCCATGCAGAGTCATAAAGCTCAGAAGATCCCAGAGGGAAGCATCTTACCCTCCCACTGGATGTAGCCAGCTGGCATTCACATTGCTGCTGGGAAGCGACACATCACTCCAGAATTTGACAACAAACTCTCCATTCCTCTGATCTCTTCCCCTGCTCCTCATTTCCCTCACTCTTATCAAACTGGGATAATAATTAAGGGAACATCTAGCCACAACGGGACAAAGATTTTTTTTATTTGTTCATTATATATATAAATAAAACAGTAGAACATATTTTGGCATATTATGCATATTATTCTAATTAGGACAAAAATAGTTTAAAAGTGAAGAAGGCAGACATATTCAGACATGGATTCACAGAATGCCCCGTGGCCCTACCCCTGTAGAAATCCATTCTAACATGGAATCCTGAAGCCAGAGAAGCAAGCAGTTGGTGAGAGAGCATTCCCATGGAACAGAATAGAGCCACCTGCTGCAGGATTTGGCAATCGAAGTGATAGGAGGGGAAATGTACCAAAAGCAATGTTCTCTAGAAAGATGTAACTTCGCAGGGTTGCTGTTTTTCCTGTTTTCCATATTCTAAGTTTGGCTGTCTGTGGGAGGCAGTGGGTGTGAGAGGGAGAAGGCAGGGCTTTGGAGAGACAAAACAGTTGGCTTCAAAATATTGCTGAAAACTAGGGGGCTTATGGATTTATTTTTCTCTCCTGCTCCATCCCTAAGGGGCAGAGAGGAAAAGGCTGTATGTGACCTAAGGAGAAGTGGGTCAGATAATAAGGTGACCAAAGCAGAGGGTTTGGCCCACACTTTCACTTGCTCCAGTTGGTACAGTGTTCCCCCATATAGTCACCAATACCCCTGTGGGTCCAGGGTTGGCCAGATCTTACAGAGTCCACAGCCTCTGACCTAGGTCACTAATCTTCCTAGTGATGGTATCCCTGCCCATTTTTCACCTTCCTGAACTCCACACTTCCGAGTCTCAGTCCACTCATGCTATTCTGACAAAATAGACTAGGTGGCTTATAAATAACAGAAATGTATTGCTCATAGTTCTGGAAGCTGAAACATCTAAGATCAAGGCACCAGCATATTTGGAGTCTGGTAAGGGCCCATTTTCAGGTTGATAGATGTCACCTTCTCACTGTGTCCTCATACAATGGGAGGGACTAGCTAGTTCTCTGGGGCACTAATCTCATTCGTGGGACCTGCTCACCTCCCAAAGGTCCCACCTACTAATATAATCACACTGAGGGTTGGGTTTCAACATATGAATTTGGGGACAACACAAACATTCTGGCCATAGGGTTACCTGCCCCTGTTTTTACCTTAGCTAACTTCCCTGGGTTTAACCCACAGATCATGTGTAACAGTTTCTCATCGGGAACACTGTTCACATTTGGGAGTGGATAATTCTTTGAGGGTGTCTTAATGGGTTGAATTCTGACCAACCCAAAAGCCCTAACTGTCTACACCCAAAAATTTAATCTTATTTGAAACTAATGTGAATGCAGATGTAATTAGTTGAGCTCAAATAAGAATAGCACAGCCCATAGCGCAACATGACTGGTATTCATTTACAAAGATGGCCATGTGAAGAAACGAAAAGCCAAGTGACATGAAGACTGAGATGGAAGTGATGCAGCTAGAAGTCAAGGAAAAACCAAAGCTGCCAGCAAAACACCAGCGTAAGGAAAGAGCATGGAACAGATTCTCCCTCTTGGTCCACAGAAGGAACCCTGTCGACATTTTGATCTTGGCTTCTAGCCTCTGAAACTGCAGACAATACACTTCTGTTGTTTGAATCCATTAATCTGTGGTACTTTGGTATGGCAACCCTGGGAAACAAATGTAGGGACCATCCTGGGCATGACAGGATGTTCAGCAGCACCCCTGGTGCTAGCTACAGGATGCCAATAACAACCATACCCTAAATGTGGTAACCAAAAATATCCCTAGAAGCTCTCAAACGTTCCAGGGTGGTATGGGGGTCAAAGCCACCTTCCAGTTGAGAACCACTATTTTAGACCATAAAGCCACAGAGGAAGCCCCACTGAGGGGACCACACAACCCCCTCAGCTTACAGAGTTTTTCTGATAATCCTTCAGATGGTTGGCACCTTAAGGAGTCATCTCACCAGTGGTCCTTAGCAAATCAGGGGTGTAGGTAGTAGTGCAGGTTGGGGTGGGGGGCAGAGAAAGGATCTTGCAAATAAATACAGTGCTGGGGTCCTACTCCATGATATTTAAATCAGGATGGCTGGGGAGCGGTGGGAGTGTTGGCAGTCCTGTGAATTTTAAGCCCAAGTGACTCTAATTGTAGCCATTCATCCACTAAAATCATTCATCTAAGGGAAAAGCTCAAAGCCTGGGCTAAAATTCTGAAGTAGAGAAATCTAACCTTTTGTCTTAAGGTGGCCAGTCTTTGAATGAATGGTGAAGGACCTGAAGACCAGAAAACCTCAGGAGAACTGAAGACTATGATGAACTTAACATTTTGCTTAGTAGTTTAAACATAGTAATGGTGGTTGATAACAGTAACAACTGGAAATGGCCAAAATGTTCACCCACAGGGGAACAGTTCACTACACTGTGGTACATCTGCATGCGAGAGTATCCTACAGTTGATACAATTACATTTTTGAAGAATATTTAATGACTTGAAGACATGTTCCTGATGCAACACGAAATGCAGAAGTCAGGATAAGGCAAAATAGAGTTCTAATTTTATTTATTAAAAAAGCCACTGTTGATAATAATGCCATCAGTTTTTTTGATAAACATAAAATTATGATATATGGTATATTATGCTATTATAGCACAGTATGGATAAGAAAACTAAGGCTTAGAAAAGCAAATGAACTTGAGTAGCTCTCACAGTAGCAAATGGTGGATGTTGAACAAGAATTCACAAGTATTTGACCCCAAGAAAAAAAAAATTCTTAGTATTATTCTGTGTTCAATGGAAATCTGTTGATAAATATTAATAGTGGTTATTTTCTGAGTGATATTACAGGTTAATTTTCTTTTCTACTGTTCCCTTAGTTTTCAACTCTTCTATGGTGAACATGTATTAATTTTATTATTAAAAATGGAATAAATAACTTAAACATAAAAATTATATGTAGGGCACTCTTTAGAAATCATTCTTTAAAATAAACAGGAAATTTTTTATTGTCATATTTGTTTTTTTCTATTTGCAAGAAGAAAGGTTTGCAAGACAACTGATTACCTGGAAAAGTTGGAATGGGGAGTGGAAGTGGAGGGATCATTAGCCTTTTTATTCACATTGTCTCTGCAATGTTCTATCTGCTGTTGCAACAGACATGAATTTCTTCACATTTTGAAAAATAAGGAATAAGAGTTTTGAATGAGAAAGGTAAACATTTGATATATTTTTTCTTCATTGACAGGGGAAAAACGTGAGTGCACTTAGAAATTCAAGTCATTAGAAACGTATTTATCTTAGAGATGAGTGTGTTTGCTAAGTTTGGGGGAAACTGAAGACACTAGTGCCTGGCTAACAAGAATGAAATATGCAATCACAAACATGCAAAATCTCTCTGTGGTCCAATCAAACATTTCACCTTCACCAGTTTGGACTTTATGACTTTGCTCATCATAGCTTAGAAGAAACATGATTTTGCTATGACATATGTATAAAAAAAAGATTGAGTTAAAAGTAATCATCCATGAAATCCTAGAAATTATTCTCTCTGGGCATAATGCCAGCAGCATGTACTCATGACCCTGGGGTGTTTTCCTTAGCAGTCAGAAATAAGAGACTTGTCAAAACTGAAAATTCTTAAAAAGTGAGGCAGGCTCTTAACCTAGAGCCTATATCTGAAATGGGGCTGTAAGTTTTGGCTGAAAGCCTTCCCGATCATTATCAGTCAAATATCAAAAGTCTTATCACCATGGCACAGAGCAGACAGCATGAGAGTGACAGGCAAGAGTCCAGTCTGTGGGTGTTTTCATGGATGACACTGGCAGGCTGATGTGGACTGAAATGGTTATGGCCATTTAAATAAAAATTAGCAAAATAAAGATGGTATGAAAGGGGTCACGGAGAGATTCAGAGCTAGAAGCTCATTCACTCTGGAATGGGGATCTCAGACTGGCTTTTGAAAGCCTTCCCCCACACAGTTCACCTCACCAGACATGCTGTTCAAATCACCATCATCTATGGGAAATGTGGTTGTGGGACTCTGGGGAGTAGCACATTCTGCTCTAGGGGCTGTCATCCCTGACCAGGATCCCCTAAACAAGGTCAGCCCTAGAGAAGGGAAAACTGCAGCCTACTCATCACGAAAATTAACAAACACTTCTACCTAAGGCACCAAAAAGGGATGAATTATTTCCAGAATGTTCTGTATATAAGGCAAGGAAAGTACAACTGAATTTTAGAACTGGGTTTTATTTACCATGAATAAAAAGGAAACTTGAAGTTTCAGAGGGAGGCCCTTAGGGTTAAGTCTTGGTTCTTTATAAAATTAAATTATGTAGAACAGTTCAATCTCCAAGGACATGAAAGAAATGAGGTGTGACACTAGTACAACTGGTGATATAATGCTGAGGGCATGATAGGTAAAGGAGGGACCAGGGTGAGATGGAGAAGCCTGGAGAGGGCTTCAAAAGAAAACGTTTTTATTTTTTAAATTTTTTAGCCAACTTTAAAGTCTAAAATGTAAAACCAAAGGGAATAATCTGCCAAGCAAGGGACTGGTGTTACAAAGGTACAGATTTGGAAGTGGGAAGACCTGAGGGGCCTTGGTAAGAGACTAGGAGAGATACAGTAATGGGGGAGAGGGTGCTTCTCCTTCAAGCTGGGGCTGGTGACATAAAGCTTGCTGTGAAGCACAGCAGAGGTGACTAACGCCTTTCCAGGAAAAGCAGCCCATCTGTCTTCAGAGAAGCAGCTGGGGAGCCAAAGAACCAGCTCTGGTCCTCTCTGGGGGACAAGCCCCAGACAATGCTGTCTGGGATTTAAGACTGGGGGAAGGATGTGAGACACACAGAGAAAAGAGAGGTGAGAGGAAAGAGATCTACACTCAGAACAATGCCACCTGCACACCCTACTCAAACAGTGTTGGTTTCAGAGATTTGCTCTTAGGCTGAAGAACATGCACTGTTGGCCAAGACCCTGGGCCCCAAGACCCTGGGCCCCAAGACCTCAAGATCCCCACTTTCTAAAAGAGAACAACATGTTCTTCCTGTTTTGTTTCTTTAGGACACAAGGTGAAGAGACTCAACCACTGGAGCATTTCCTCAGAGCAGAGAAGCTGCAAGAGATCAAAGCCTCACAATTATAAAGCCCTTTAGGAAAGGGAACAATCCAAATAGCTGGAGACTGAACCATGAGGCAGGAAGGTCATGGGATTTGGGTTCCATCCCATCACTCATCACATTATCTGGAGTTCTTGAATGTTCCTAGCTTTCAGGGGCCATGAGCTATCTTCCATGGCCACAGACTGTACCCATAATCTTCTTAATCATGACAACTTAAGGCAGAAACCATAAGAAATTCCATACAAATCCACCTTCAATACCACAAGGAAATTTATAAGGAAAATTAAACAGTGAGGCTGTGCAAATGGTGACACAATGAATAAGAGCAATCTAGCAAGGAGGTAGGATCTAGCAGGGAGTCCACAGACTCAAAAAGGAATCTGCAAGAGCCACTGTAGCTCCCCAGGGCTTGCAGCATTGGGCATGGGTTGGGCTATCCTTTTTGTTGCTGAGTTGGGCACCTTGAGCAGGGCTACCTGCTCTGAGGAAAAGGGCATATAAAATGAGTGGACAGTTTTAAATTTAAAGCATCATGCTGTCTCTACTCACAACTGTTTTTGCCCCCGGAGTCTCACTAACCTAAACTTATATAAACATCAGAACAAGGGAGATCCTCTCTCATTAAATCATTAGCTTTAGATTGAGCTTTAGAATGTGGAAAGAATCCTGGCTAATCTAGCTAGCCTGGGAATCTGGCTCTTGAATAGCAAAGAAGCCCAGGGCGTCAAGAGTTCAGTAAAACTCAGAGACTGGTCAGCATGTTCCTTCTCTTGGGAAACTCCCAGTTTGGGGCAATATCATCAATCTCTTCTATCTCTTTAGTTACTATTCTGAGTGTGTTCCAGATATGAGTTCAGCCACTGTCATCATATCCTCTGAATAATAATGATGATAATTTACATTTGCTCTGTGCACCAGACTTTAAGTGCTGTTAACTACATTATCTCAATGCCTACTTCATTAATAGACATTGTACCCATTTTCTAGATATAGAAACTGAGACTTGGCAAGGCTAGGTAACCAGTACATATAGGTGGACTAGCTCTGGGCCTGCCACCCAGGTGTTCTAATCCCTGTATCCATTCCACTGAATCTTGTTCCTCCCACAGGGTAGAAGGTAAGGGAAAACATGTAACTACTATTCTTTCCATGGGTGAAATTTCAGCAATAGCTGTTCAAAGGGCCCTATGTAAAGCACAGAGTGAGAGTAAAGGAAGTCTTCAAAATCATCCTACATTCTGGTCATCTGATGCCACATCATTGGGCAGCCTGAAGCCATGATGAAATACAATTTCTTAGAGCAAATTCAAAACTTTGAGCCTTTCTGGCTCATAAACTTGTAAAACTTGTAAACCTAGGTCTATATCTCCTCTTTAGCTACATTTTTTAAGCAAATAAGGCTGCTCCTGGAAATCCCAGAGACCCTAAAGAGTTCATGCTTTTAGGCAAATCCAAGCCTTGTGAAGAAGAAAAATGAAAATGGAACACATCTGTCACATGGGTTTGGAATTCCCTTTTTAGACTCTCTCACTGCCTCCTTCCCTTGATGATATTTCTAACTGCTAGGCATGTGATGGACCAAAGTCCACCGGAGCTATTTCAATTCATTTTTGGCATTATTGAGACTCAGCTATATTGTACAAGAGCCCGCAGTGTGAAACGCCACAGTGCTGTGTAATTAGAAATGTGGTTGCCAATATTTTATGTTGTTAGATCCTACATTATAGAAGGACAGCTCTACTATGCTCTGCTTAAACCCAAAGGGCAGTGCCTTGGCCTAGCTGGGCATCTACCTTGTGTATTACAAGACAAACATGGGCACTGATCCTAACGAGGCTTGGATGTTCCGGTACCTGCAGGAGGCCTGAAGAACTCAGTTCCTTCTGCCCCAAACTTGGCTTCCTTCTCAGGTGGAAGAATATAGATTTGTTCCTGTCTGAACTTGGCAGTGGGTATTTTTCCTGTTAAAAATTTATTCCAAACAAAATTGGTTCATGCTAATGCCTCCAGATGCTCATTGGCAGAGTAAAGAGACACAGATCTCCCTGGTGGGTTGTTCTGGTTGGTGATGTGTGTTCATTTTTTGGTCTGCATAACATACCACCTGAACCCTTTCACTCGGGCTCTTGGTACTGGTTTCTTACACTCATTGCCTATACTCATTGCCTCATCTACCTACAAGATGTCAAAAGCTCTTACCCTTTGGACCAGATGCTCCTGGTTTACCCCCACTGCCCTGAATGCCACAGCATTGTCTCAGGGAGCCCTCAGAGTCCTGGAAAACACCACCCACCTGAATGACTGGGCCACCACCAAGCGCTATATCCTGGAACCTGACTATAGCCCTTATTTTAGGAAAGGGTCACCCAGAGGAAGATGGGACAGACATGAAGGAGGAGGAAGGAGTGGGTGGGGATGAATGGCAGGAGGAATAGGCAGGGTGGGTGGGGGAATTAGAGAAGAGGGGGAGGAGGAGAAGGAGGAGAATGACATTGACTAGGAAGAGGAAAGAGGCTACAGAAGTTACTGTTTTGAATCCTTCCCATTGCTGCTGTCAATATTACTAGTCCCCACCCTCACCAGGTTTACAGACCCAGAAGGTCCTCACATCCTTCTAATATATGCACACCTGCAATGAGGACCTGGAAGGGACTGGAGGAAATTCAGAATTTGTCATCCTGTTTGCTTTCTCTCTTGGAAAAAGATTCTGAACATGTGGGCTCAAACCTAGACCTGTTTTTAATGCTTATTTTGTTCCTCTTTATAGACTTACACTTGTACATGGTTTTAATAGCCTATTAAGTTACCGGAATTTGGAAAGAAATAAGTCTTAAAGACTTCACCAGCAACGAAAAATAACTTTGTAGGCATATATTACCATGAATAATCATTAAATAAGAAAAGCTAGTTATCAAATGTACCCATATACACATAAATAGAAAAATATCTAGAAGAATAAACACCAAGTATTAGCAAGTGTTAGACAACTCAGTGGGTAGATTATTTTTGTTCCTTTTTGCTTGTCTGTATTTTCTAAATTGAAAATGTGCAGCTTTGTAATTATAAATTTTTAAAAAGACAAGTAAAAATAACATAGAAACTCCCTTTAGGAAAAAATAAAAAACAAAAGAAGGATAGACAAAAAGAAAAAAGCCCAGTTTTTTCAGTTACTCTGAATGAATGTGTGTGGGAAGTGTGGGCTCTGGGGTCAACCTGCTGGGGTTTGGTTCTTGCTACTTTAAATGGAATAATCCTCTCTAGGCCCAATTCCTTATCTGGAAAAATAAGTAAAATATTAACACTAACTCTACAGAGTTGTTTTAAGGATTAAATGAAATCTTCCTTATAAAGTTATGTTTTCAATAAATGACAATTATTATCACTTGTATGTTTGAATTTATAGTACAGGTTAAAAACATGACAAAAAAACACAACCTTTTCAAAGTCTTTTTATACAGGCAAAATAGCGTTGTTGTGGGATTTGCATTCATCCCTGCTGTGTGCAGGGTCTACAAAGGCTCACACTTAGTCTCAGCTTGGGCAAGTGCTGGCTTCCATGCCAGCAAGCATGTTCCCAAGGCCTATCCTGCTGGTGCAGCATCACCAAAACAAAGAGGGAAAAGAAAGGAAGTTGATTCTATTTCTCTTAATCGGAGCAGCTGACTTGTGTTGAACCTAATTACGGGAGGACGCCATAACGGATGGTTTGCTTTTAGAATCAATACTGGCAGGGGAGAAAGCTGTCCTCTGGAACAGCCTTCCCTGTTCACTCGGGCTCTTGGTACGGGTTTCTTACATTCATTGCCTATACTCATTGCCTCATCTACCTACAAGACGTCAAAAGCTATTAAACAGGCCAAGTCCTGTTGCTTTCTAGCTGGGAAGAGTGCTTCCTAAAGGAGAAACTATTCTTCCCCTCTGTATGTCAATCTCAATGTGCAAGGTCAATCCACTGTCACATTGTGGAATCCGAGTGGTTACACACTTGGCACTGTCTGAGGAGGAGTGGAGTCGGAGAATTCTCTGGTCAGGACAGTCTGCTCTCGCTGGCTTCACAGGCTCTTATTTCTCTTTCCTTGTCCCTTTTCTAGAGCCCCATGGTAGCCCAGTCTCAGGAATCAAATGGAATCACACATCTAATCCACAGACTGGCCCACCATCCACACGTCAGCCCTGTCCTGGTGCCTGTTTTTGGTAGCTACAATTTTGTCCTATTCCTAAGAGCTGGCCATTTCCTTACCTGATTCTCCAAGAATCCCACCTCTAAATTTAGCCCAGGGGCTTGGGAGCCCTGTTATCTGTTAAGAGCCTTGCCAGTGCAAACTGTCCATCTTCCACCTTAATTTATGACCACCATCAGCTCCTAGGGGCCAGCTGCTGGGTATCCTTTTCCCTTAGGCAGATTACGCCTTTACTCTATTGGCTTTCCTTGGTTCTGAGTGGTCAAATTAGGTGACCACCTCTTCCATAAGGCATATCCCTTAGACACTGCTTTTTTAGTTCTTGAAACTGATCTGTCCCATTGATACCTGGACATCACAAAGGACAGGCCTACTCCCTCCAATACAGATAAGCAGACCACACCAAGCTAATTCTTGAAAGATGACAGCATGGTATTGACAACTTTGCCTGGAAGAGACTCAAGCTTAGATGTGTTCTATCACCAGCCACCAGCATGACCATCGTCACCACTTGTTGCCATTCAGGCCACCATTATTGAGCGGACCTTTTATGAACTGAATTATTTATTAGTCACTTTCCATATGATATTCCTAAGCCTCACATCACTCTTCAGGGTAGATATAACTTTCAGAGAGGACACAGAGGTGCAGAGAAATTAAGCCATTGTGATAAGTAAGGAACAAGGCCCTAAATGGAATAAACAGATTGACTTCAAATGCTATGCTCTTCATTATACCACATGGGCCAATGGATACACCACGTGGCCCAACAAATAAAAAAGAAAAACAGAACTGAGGGGGAGTTCTGTTTTAGGGAGTTCTGTTCTTAGGGAGCTATCAAAAGGAATGGATGCTTTTGAAACTAGGAGGTTTAGTTAGTGATTTTGGCCTTAGAAAAGGGTAAAAGAAAAGGGATGATATAATTTCCAATACTGGGCCAAGTAAGTCCACCATTTTGTAGTAGAACATGGAAATGAAAACCCAGGCCAGACACCAGCCGAGTCAACTGTTAAACAGGCCAAGCCCTAGCAGAGAGCAGAGCCAGCTGTCTTCGACCATTGGGACATGACTTCAGATAAGCCAGAAGACAGGCAGAGAAAGATGAAGGGCAAGCATAGCATTCCCGGAGGCCTTGGGTCACATGAAGTTTTTGAATTAAAAAAAAAAAATGGCATGGAGGATCAGAAAAGCAGTCCCGCGATCCAAGGGAAATCTTAGAGACAGAGTGGGAAATGTATCACTCATTGGTTCTGTGGCCACAGTGCTAATGTGCAGTTAGCTGTCTGAGGGATGAACAGACCTGAACACAGAGAGAAGACTAGACCCTGGTCCTAGGGTGAAATGAGGTCCCTGCCAGCCCTGATCCCAGAGTCACCAAAGTTCTTTTGCATCAAGAGACCATATGGCAAGAGGTTGAAAGCCGAAGTTCTGAAGCCGTACTACAAGGGTTTGAATTCCAGTTTCACCATTTACTACCTCTGTCAACTGGAATTAGTCATCTATCCTGTTTGTCATAAATGCGAATGAGAAATACCCACTTCATGGTATGTTGTAAGGATTAAATGAGCTAACATAAGAAAAATAGAACAGTATCGAGAACAAAGAAAGTACTCATTAGGTGTTATGTTTACCATAATTACTATTGTTATTAGTATTACTTAATCAGGGAGGAGAAAAAAGTAGTAACAGTGAACATGGTATACTGAATCAAAAGAAGGCTGTGACTAGATGAGGTATCTTACACTTAAAATCAATATACTGAATACAAAATCAGGATACAGGATACTTCTAATTTACCTTTTGTTTTATTGTTGCTTTTAAGATCTCTCTGAGAAATGCAAATTAAAACTACAATGAGATTTCATCTCACTCCAGTCAGAGTAGCACTTATCAAGAATATAAGTAACAATACATGTTGGCAAGGATGTGGGGAAAAGGTACACTCATACATTGCTGGTGGGGCTGCAAGTTGGTGTAACCACTCTGGAAAGCAGTATGGAGATTCCTCAGAAAACTTACAATGGAACCACCATTTGCCTCTGTTATCCCACTCCTTGGTTTATACCCCAAAGACTTAAAATCAGCATACTGCAGTGACACAGCCACATCAATGTTTTTAGCAGCGCAGTGCACAATAGTTAAGCTATGAAATATACCCAGATGCCCTTCAACAGATGAATGGATAAAGAGAATGTGGTACATATACACAATGAAATATTATTGAGCCATAAAGAAGAATGAAATTATGGCATTTGCTGGCAAATGGATGGAAACGAAGACTATTATGCTAAGTGAAATAAGCCAGTCCCCAAAAAACCAAAGGCCAAATGTTCTCTCTGATATGCAGATGCAAACTCACAATTAGTGGTGGGGGAGGGAAGAATAGAAAATCACTGAATTAGACAAAATGGGATGAAGGGAAGGGAGCAGGGTGGGAATAGGAAAGACAATAGAATTAATAGGATATAACTTTCCTGTGTCCATTTATGAATACACGACCAGTATAATTCCACATCATATACAACCACAAGAATGGGAAGTTGTACTCCATGTATGTATGATATGTCAAAATACATTCTACGGTCATGTATAACTAAAAAGAACAATTAAAAAATAAAAGTAAAAAAGGCCAATCTTATTCACCTGTAATCAAAGTGAGGTTTTTTTTTTTTTTCTTAAAAACAAACAAACAAACAAAGATGACCCCGTATTTCAGCTACCAGAGTGATAGGGTAAAACCTTCCCTTGATATTCAGGTGTGATGGGTCGGGGTGATGGTAACTAACCTATTTGGGGGCAAAAAAAAAAAAAAGTGAAAACTTACTGGGGCTGAGAAATGGACATAGTGAGAACTGCAGTTTCTTCTTATCAAAAGTGGTTTCCTACAGAGTCTCATAAGAAATAATTTTTTAACTAAAAATATGAAAGAGTTTAAATAACTCACTCAAAATTTGACTCAAAAGATGCTTCCAAAGAAGTGAGTGCAGACTCATTCATTCTGTCAGGTTGGTTCTCAGTTCTTAGGTTGTAAGGTTCAGGGACCTGTGATCTGATGAAAATTTATCTAATCCACCTCTCTCCCATTTATCATACTCAGAGATTATCTGGCTTAATCACCCACTCAACAAAAGACTCTCCCGTATACCACTCTTTCATTTTAAATATTTTTTAGTTGTCAATGGACCTTTATTTATTTATACACATGTTGAGAATCAAACTCAGTGCCTCACACATGCTAAGCAAGTGCTCTACCACTGAGCTACAACCCCAACCCTACTCTACCACTCTTTCCCTCATTTTTCAAGTGCCAAGTGCATGTTGCCTCACCATGTTAATCACTGGAATAAAAAAGACCAATGAGACAGAATTCCTACACACCAAAGAAGGTCACAGTCCAGCCAGGAAGTGAGGTTAGTGTAAATCTGATAAAGACACTGATAACTACCACATCAGGGATGTGACCAGAGCAAGTGCGTGTCTAGGAAAGGGGATCCTAATCCAATGCAAGGAGGCCCCTCAAGATTTCCTAGAAGACATGGATACTTGAGAGTCAAAGATGAAAAGGGGTTGGTTGGTGATAGGGGTTAGGACTCAGGAGAGCATGACGCATTTCAGGAAACAGCAGGATAGTAGGAGTACAGGGTACAAGAGAGAGAAAACACAGGGGGAAAGGCAAAACCAGACAAACCAGCATATCATAAAGGTATATGGGTTTGTAAAATAAAGAGTTTGAATTTTATTGTAAAAGGAAATCATCTCTGGGTTCCATAGGCAATGGAATAGCATAATGTGATATGAATCTTAGGAAAACCACTCTTGTGGCAGTGTGGGGATGGACCTAAGAAGACCATGACAGAAGTCAAGGAAAACAGAAGGCTATCACCCTAATCAAGAAGAGCTCAGATCTAAGGCATTACAACAGGGATGGAAGAAAGTGCCTTTTTAAAGGGGCAGAATCAATAGGTCTTTGCAATGGACTCAGTGGCGGGTGAGAGCCAAGGAGTCAAGAAAGATTCCCAGGTTTGTGGCTTGAGCAACTGGGTATCAGTGCCTTTCTGGGAGGGGTAATACAGGAGTAAGGGCACACCAGAAATGTGGAAGAGAGATGATAAAATGAATTTTGGACATATGAAGAACCCTCTGACAAATTAAAGTGGTGGTGTCCAGAAGGTGAATGGGATAGGAATATGGAGCTGAGGGGTGAGTCAGCGAGGAGACATGAATTTGGGAGCCATTGGAATAGGGGTAGAAGTTGAGGCCAGGAAAATGCATTCCAGAGAATGCGTGCAAAGTGAGAAGGAAAGGTCTGAGGAATAATCCCGGGGACAAGGGTAAACAAAAAGCAGGGCCAGCCAGAAAAACACCAGAATAGGAAAGCACCATGTCATGGAATCCTTTTTGCTTTTGGTACTGGAGATCGAAATCAAGGGTGCTTACCACTGAGCCACATCCTCAGCCTCCCTGACCCCCGTTTTTTGTGTTTTCTTTTGTTTTTTAGATAGGATCTCGCTAAGTTGCTGAGGCTACTGCAAACTTGTAATTCTCCTACTTTAGCTTCCCAAGTTGCTGGATTACAGGTGTGTACCATCGTGTCTGGCAGGAGAAAAGACTTTTAAAGAGACTGAGGTTGACAGTGTTGACAACAGACTGAGTTGACAATACTTCAAAAAGGCCAATTAAGATCTGTAAAGTATTCCTTAGATTTATCAATAAATTGGCTTATTGGAGACCTTGGTAGGATTAACCCAAATGGGTCACAGGGGAATATGCCCAATGGCAGGGGTCAAAGGGACTTTAGGGGGTTAGGAAAAAAGATGGCAAACAGATTCTTTTTTTTAAGAACTAGAGCTATGAAGGGAAGGATATACACAGGAAATAGGGTTTAGAGGAAGTGATCTTGGTGGCTTTTATTTATTTATTTATTTTAAGATGGAAAAGATTTGAGAATATCTTTCCTTAAGGGAAAAAGGTTGTCTCTCCTGGGAAAACCTCCAGCGACAAGAAGCACACTACATCACATTTTATTCTGGTTTTGCACAGCTCATAAAAAAGCAACCCATGGGTTAGAAGTTAAGAGCTGAATTAAGCTCAAATTGGCTTCACTATAGCTTTCATTCCTCTCTCTTCCACAGGAAGCCTTCCACTATCAAACCTTCCACCCCTCCCTTCCATAATACATTATTTACTCAAAACTGAACATATATAGCTGCTTCAACTTCACAATCACGCAACCTTCCCACAATGGCAGTATATTCTGTCAATATCATCCTGAAAATATATTTTCCTGAATTAGGCACAAAAGTCTATATGTGATCTAAATAGCCAGAATACATAAAAATTCTTAATTTTCTAATATAAAGGTTATATTTTAATTTATGTATTCTCTCAAAAGCCTTTAACAGTCCTATCTGCTGTAAGAATAAAGTCTAGGGCTGGGGATATACCTCAGTTGGTAGAGTACTTGCCTTGCATGCACAAATCCCTGAGTTTGAACCCCAACACCACCAAAAAAAAAAAAAAAGAATAAAGTCTAACCCCTTGCATCTGAAGGTCAAGGTTCTTGGGAATTCAGACACAACCTATATTTTTTTAGCTTTTCTACAATGATTTACTCTCTGCCATGTGAAATCCTTTGATTTCATTAACTTAACTGATTATTTTTTACAATATCACAAATTTTTCAGGAGATGCCAGGAAATGCCAAGACTCCCACCACCACCATAGTTTTCCCTAAGCCAACATTGAAATCCCATCAGAACAGCATTTTCTATTTCCTTCACCTAATGGAACAGCTATGGCCCTCTCTGATAACATGATGACTTGCTTTCTGCACTCCTTTTGCCTCTTTTATTTCTCCATATTGCTTTCTACTCACACGTTTGTAGATTTCATAAAGTTTGCAATTTCTGACATATTCTCACCCTTTCTACTAAAGCAGGGTTTTTAAACAAAGAATCCTCTTCTATTGCCATTTTCTAATTATGAGCTCAATACCTAAGGTCTCAGGAATGTTCGATGTATTTTATCTTCTTGTGTTAAATGTCTAAGTGCACTACTTGTTACACAAGCCTTTTATTGGTTTATAGAAAAAGGCTATAAATGTGGTTGGCAATCTGTAATTTTTGTTGTTTCCCTGTTTGATTATTTAAAGTGATCTAAGGGTATTTTCTTCACAAAGTGCTTCTTTCTATGTCACTTTTGGGGTGCGTGACAGCTTGAGCTTTCATAGAATAATTTTCTCCTTCCACTTCAAAAATCACTTAAATCCTTCCATATAGATCAACCAGTTTTCTGTTAATGGATATTCTCTTCTCAATCTGTATATGATACCTTCCACCCCTTATCAGAAGTCCATCATGCTGGCTCTGTAGGACATAGCCCAGAAAACTTTTAAAGATATATGTGTGTGTATGTATTTATGTATATTTTATATTAAATATGTTCAAATATGTGTACAAATACATCATATGTGTATCATGTTTACACACTCACACACACATTGCAGTACTCGGGATCTAACCCAGGGCTTCACACATACTAGGTAAATGTTATTCCAATGAACTATACCCCCAGTATCTACAAAAAAACTTTAAAACATCCTTTACATAGGCAGCCATTGGCTTCTCAAAGCCCTCCTTCTTTTCCATAGTCATGTATCACATGAGATGAGAGATAAAAACAACACCTGTGCTTTCAAATCTTTCAGTTGTTACCAAAACTTTAAACTCATTATGAATGCAGTCCCAATGTCTTCTGAATGTGTCATTTGTTTCCAGAAGGAAGCAGCAAAGGAGGGGGACAATTTGTGGGCTTGATAAGAGGTTTGTGGTGGGCTCCCCCTATTGTCTCCCTCCCAATTTTCCACATCAGAGCTACAAAAAGTGACCTTCTAAACCTTTGGTGGAAGTCACTCACACAAAGGACTTCTTTCTTCTTCCTAAGAGTGATCACAAGACCTTTCTCTATCAGCTCATACCAACAACTTCTCCCCAGTTCCAGGGCTTTGGGATGTTCTGAATCCACCCCAATGGGAGACGTGTCATGCAAGATTCAAAGGGCAAGATTGTCCTTCATTTATGCTCTGTTTCACATCCTTCTACTTGCCCACTGCATGACATTAACTTTTCTGCATTTTCCTGGCTTTCTCAGTTTTTTTTTTCATCTGCCTAAGAACCTTTTATTCTTGCTAAGAAGCTGGAGTGTGAAAAAACATCTATTTAAGCTCTCTCAACTTTTCTTTCTGCTTGCATTTGCAACTGCTATAAATGGTCATCATGTCCAGCAAGAAGACAAGATGGAACTTACTCCAAAGTTCACTGCACCTCATCCTGGCAGCTATGTTTACTGGATCTCCAGATAAAATAATCATTTTTCCTAGCTTTCACTAGCATTTCTCCTCAAAAAGTCCAAAGGAGAGAAGGTTATTTCTCATCTCTTATTTTGGAACTACTCTGAGGATTAAAATATATCAGATACGTGTTTCTCATTAGATTAGAATTTCTTCAAGATAGAAACCATGCCTCTTTTTAAAAATTTTCCACAGTACCCAACACTGAGACTTGGTGGGACATGGATATTGATGAAGGCTATTGTCTAACTCTGAGGGCACTTGCTTTCCCTATCTATGCATTACCTACTCTATTTGCCCTTTAGTACTGTCATAGGTTTACTGATTATACCTTGAATATCTTTGGTGGTCAAGGTCACTGACAGATCCACTAAAATCCTTTCCTTCCATTTCTACATATTTTATTTTTAACCCAAACATGTAATGAATAATTTGTAGTGTGCTCTATTGAAGTTTGAAAAAAAATCCAAGGTCATATGGCAAAACAATTAATCAGAGATTATTGAATGAGTTACTTAATCATGCCTATGCTTTTGATTTTCCTTAAATCTTCCTCTAAATTGTTTATTCTTTCAGAAATGTTATGCTAATGTTAGTTAACATGCTTAGCTGCTTAAATGTGATTTGGTGCTTTGAGGCTCTAGGTAATATATATTTGAATGTAAATGCTTGCTAATTTTTGACTAACTTAGCTTGCAGAAAGTCTGACATTTCAGATAATGAGGCCATAAAGCAGACCACTAACGGGGTAGGCACAGATGCTATCTCAACCACAGGCATTTGAGTACTTTTCTCCCAAGTAATAGTAAATATCTCAGGACAACATAACAGTACCACATTCTATTCCACCCCCTGGACAGACATGAACACATCTGTCCGCTGACAACTAGGCTATTCTAGGCAGAAACTCCATCTTATATTTGTTTATACTCCCAATGACACTTAATGTGCCATGCAAAAAAAATTATTAGTGCCTTTTAATACCCACTTTATTTTATGGCCTGAGTAAATTGTTGAGTTTATAGGCAACTTGAGTCAAGTGTTTACCAGAACCAGAAGGGAGTCCATTAATGCCCAGGTCTCATGTCAGCATGGACAACCTCAGGAACTCAGCCAAGAAAGTTCCATGCACACAGATCCCCTGGTGCATCCCCATCCCAGAATGTGTAGCACCTGCACCTTGGTTGCCTCCCCAGCAAGGCTGTCAGGACTGTGGCGCCTTTTCCATGACAGGCAGCCTGTGAAGCCTATTCAAAGAGTGCCACCTGCAGGACAAACTGAGGACTCCTGAATACTTCATCTTCAAACCATTTGAAGAATATGTTTAAAATGTATTTGAAAGCTAGTAACATTTTAAGGTAGAGATGAATGATGGATAATGGATTTCTGTGTTAATTCTTCACAGTTTATCATTTATGTCTGTTTTAATAGCTACCTTAAACGTCTTCACCTCAGAGTGGCCAATCACAGGTAGCCCCATTATCTTAGAGTGGAGATGCATTTGTCCAGGGTCTTTATGGCCCCTCAATCTCTTCTCTAGGACAACGATTTCCTCCGCTTGGTGGCTTGATTTCCCTGCAGAAGGGGAAACTTGTAGGAGCTCTAGCAGATGTAGTGGCTCTCTTCTTGCTCTGATTTAAGACATTTATTTGAACCTGAATACTAAGAATGGGTACTTAGAACCTCCTCTAAATATCAGCCTCAGGATGATAGAATTGCAACTGTCTAGAGTCATGCTCACAGCAAGCCTCCAGCCCCCTATTCCCCATGTGCAGTGTCCTTCCTTGCCACATCCCAGGAACAGCAATCTTAAAGAAGAAACAAGAGTTTCCATACTCTGGCTTTTTATCATGGTCCTCCACCACTGATCCCATGACCCTCACCTAACTGAGAGCATGTGAAGCAAGTAAGAAAAAAAGAGCCCTTTCCTTCCAAATCAGTCCCATTCCCACTACATGGTAATCAGGTCACACAGAACCAAGTAGGTGTCAGCCAGATTGCTACCGACACCAAACTGCCATCAATGGGGTCTGAGCTGGATTCCTCATGTAGACCAACAATTCCTGATCACTCTCCCCAGAGTGAAAATTAAAGAACAAAACAGGGTTGATAAGTTTCTGGATCACAGGCTCTACGTCTGCTAGCCCATTCACAGGGCAATGCAATGACCTCAGTACTTCCACTTCCATTCTCCCTTTTCAGTCCGCACTGTCTTCCATTCCAGAAGACACAATCCTCCTAAAAGCATGGGATTCTTGGAAGTTAAAACTCTTTTCTCCCTCAAAAAGCATTCTGGACCCAGAGGCGGGGAGGTGGGGATGATATCCATGGACTACTTGTTAGCAGGATAAACAGAATGGTTGTAATGAACATCAAACAGGATGGTACAGCAGCAGCCCCGCTCTTGCCATTCTTGCTCTTTGTCCTGCACATCCCACATGCAAACAGAGCCTTCAGAAATAAATTTTATACCCAGTTCCTACACCTCAATAAAATAGGACAGCATATCATAAGGGTAAGAAGATGATTCTGGAGTCCAACAGACCCGGATAATCCCAGCAGAGCCACGGACAAGCTGAATGATGGGGCCACATTGAAGAACTTTCTGAGCCTCAGGGTTGTCTTCTGTAAAACAAGCTGGAACTATCATTCAGGGTTGGTGTGATGAAACTGTACCTCTCAAAAATGTGTCCGTTGTTTCTTTATTTCTTTAGTGTGAATTTAAGTTAATGTATCTTTGCTACAAAATGAAAGGTATTGGTCCTTATGAAAGGAATATCAAACGTCAATGAGAAGGTGGAGGAGGAGTCAGGAAAAAGGAAACTGGAGTGGCCACAGACTTGCTTGGTTTTAACAACACACAGAAATGGCAGGCCCCTCACAGTTCTTTTCCCAAGACTGGCATTGCCAAGAGAACTGGGAGGGCTTTACTAGGTCAGGAGTACCGGTGGCTTGGGGTTATCCTTCTTAAGAAAAGGCTAAACCACAAGGCAGCCCAGAGGCAGGAGCACCCAAGCTCTGGGATAATTCTACTCCAACAAACTATTCCTAGTACCATAAGCCCTACTCTCAGCAGATAGGAACCTGAGATATAAGTGGAATCATACAACATCTGTCCTTTTGTGACTGGATTATTTCATTTAGCATAATGTCCTCAAAGTTCATCCACACTACACTGTGTATCAGAATTTCCTTACATTTTAAGGCTGAATGATACTATGTTGTGTGGATATGCCACATTTTATTTACCCACAACTACCATTGGACATTTGCATTGCTTCCACCTTTTGGCTATTATGTAAAATGCTGCTATGAAGCTCAATTCACAATAGCCAAACTATGGAACCAACCTAGATGCTCTTAAACAGATGAATGGATAAAGACAATGTGGTATATATTCACAATGGAATATTACTGAGTCTTAAAGAAGAATGAAATTATGGCATTTATAGGTGAATGGGTGGAACTAGAGAATATCATGCTAAGCAAAATAAGTCAATCCCCAAAAAATCAAAGGTCAAAATGTTTTTTCTGATATGTGGATGCTAATTCACAATAAGGGATGGGAGGCTAGGGAAGAATAGAGGTACTTTGGATTAGGTAGAGGGGAGTAAAAGGAGGGGAGGGGGAAAGGGGGTAGGAAGGATAATAGAATTAATTGGACATTATTACCCTATGTGCATATATGACTCCATAACCAGTATAATTCCACATCATATAAAACCAGAAGAATGAGAAGTTATACTCCATTTATGTACGATGTGTCAAAACATATTTTACTGTCATGTATAACTAATTAGAACAAATTTTAAAAATGCAGCTGTGAACATGGATGTATAAATATCTTTTTGAGCCCCTGATTTAATTTCTTTTGGGAATATACCAAGTGGAATTGATGGTCTTATGGTAATTCTACTTTTAATTTTTGAGGAACCTTTATATTGTTTTCTCCAGGAAATGCACTATTTTACATTCCCACCAACAATGCACAGGATTCCATATGGGGCCTATCCCCCCAGGTGGGAAAACACCCACATCCCCCGAGTTCAGGTCATTGCAGAGAGAGGCTCCTGTAGGGCCTCTCTCTTTTTAGCATATTCTTGTAGCTCCCCTGGAGTTGCAGTAAATCTTCACAGCTTCTCTGTTCTCCTTTGCTTCTTCTTAGGTCCTCTCTTTCTGAGCCCACAGCCTATGTCTGTCTGGGACTGGCAACCTCCCTGGATAAGGGCTGGGACTTTGCACAACAAAGAGTGGCACCCACACTGAGGGCTACCCCCTGGTGGGATCACAGCCAGTCCTGGATAAAGCCATGATGTGGCAAAACACAGCTTTGTCACCTCCTAGCTTCAGCAGCACCCACTCCTCAATCCCATACAGCTGCCCTCGCTATCCCAACACTTAAGAGTTTTATTTTCTACTACAATTAACCCCTCCTGACAAAACAAGCAGACAGCATATTTCATCTTGAAGACGAAAATTTTTCAGGATCCATTTAGAAATCCCCCAACAGAGAAATAAAGAGTGAAGATAGGCCTGGGGCTATAGCTCAGTGGCAGAGCACTTGCCTAGCAAGTGTGAGACACTGGATTCCATCCTTAGCACCACGTAAAAATAAATAAAATAAAGGCATTCTTTACATCTACAATAAAATATTTGAGGTGGAGACTCTGAAAAGAAAACCTGTTTTGTTATTCTAGCATTAGACAAATGATTGGGTCCTCTTATACCATATCTTTGCACAAGTTAGAAAACTGCTCTTTTGGGGTCACCTGCACAGCTCAGATAAAAGACTGAATGCTATATGAATTACAGACTAAATTTTGTGAAGTGATCCCAAGGCATAATGTCTGGGTATATTCTGCCCAGTGGCCAGCAATTCTTCCTCAAGAGTCCTGGAAGGTACACATCTTTGCAAGCAGAGCCAGGGTGACTTTTAGCTCAGACTCACTGGCAGTGACGGTTAACAGCAGTAGCCCTGGATTGATGATGGTTCTAATAATGTTACCTGCCTGCCAACACCATCTTGTAGACAAGGCATTTTTAGATGATGCTGGCAGGAAAATTGTCTTTGAAGACCATAAACTTGGGGGTCTCTTTACCACTAACCTAGTGAGCTAGGAGAACACAAAGGCCTCATTGCATCAGGATTAGTAGCCACAGGCTATCAAACCAACATGCTCTCATCACACACACAAACATCTCACCTGAGCCACTTCTTCAAAGTCATCGTGTCTCTTCTGCAGGGCTCGAGCTCGATGGAGGGACTTCCCAACCCCAGTGTGTTTGCTGAGAAAGGCCTCACCATGGTTTTCAATCCAGTCCAACACCTGGCCAGAGAAGAAAACAGAAACAATGATTCCCAGAAAAAGGAAATAAATATTACAATACGTGCAACTACTTCAGTCCTACCTACTCCCTATCCCTCAGCTTCAGCAAGAGCAGTCTGGTGGAAATGTTTAGCTCACTATGAACACAAGGGATTTCAGCAGTCACTGGCAATATAATGTCCTATGATTCTTATAGTAAGTATTGGAGACGCCATGTTCTTCCAGGCTTAAAAATCTAGTGATTTCAATAGCCAAGCTATGGAACCGAGATGCTCCACAACGGATGAACGGATAAGGAAAATGTGGTACATACACACAATGGAATATTAATCAGCCATAAAGAAGAATGAAATTATGGCATTTGCCAATAAATAGATGGAACTGGAGACTATCATGCCAAGTAAAATAAGCCAATCCCAAAGAATCAAAGGCCAAATGTTCTCTCTGATATGTGGATGCAAACATATAATAAGGGAGGGGGAGCAAAGAATATAAATTCATTGGATCAGGCACAGGGGAATGAAGGGAAAGGAGGGGAGATGGGAATGGGAAAGACAGTAGAATTAATAGGACATAACTTTCCTATGTTCATATATGAATACATGACCAGTGAAACTCGACATCATGTCCAACCATAAGAATGGGAAGTGATATTCCTGTATGTATAATATATCAAAATACACTCTACTATCATGTATATCTAAACATAACAAATAAAAAATTTATAAGTCTAGTGATTTGGCCCAAGGATACTAGTCTTAATGTATATAAAAATTGGAGCAGACGTGGCTGGGGCAGTAAAAGCACAAGTGAGGGGATAATGAGAAAGTGAGAAAATATGTTTCCGAGGGGCACTTGGGAGAGGGCTTGGAAACCCCTGAGTAAAGCCTTGAAATGCAGCAGGGACAAAGGTCTTTACACTCTCTTTGTATTCTCACAGATGGCTTCACAAAAAATATGTATATCCCAGGGGGAAGGAAAGAAGTTCATTTCTGGTCTCTGAAGAGCTGGGCACTCAGTAAATCAGAATTATAGTATAGACACACCTGCCAGGATTCTGCCAACACTCAACCGAGCCCATTCTGCTCCCACTGGCCATTAACTAAACATTTGATTAATGATGTAATGGACTTCTCAGAGTTTAGAAGGACTTTTTGGGAAGTGATTTAGATGAACTGTGTCTGTTAAAAAGGATGCTTCCATTGATTCCTGTTTCTTACACAGACTGCCCTGTGGCAAGCAGAGGTGGACCAAATTGTTCCATGGCCTACAGGTATGGGAGTTCAGGCTCTACAGAATCCAGCCTTTGACTTTGCTTACTCTGGCATTTAGGTTAATCAATGTCTGAAATGTGCAAAGTACAGAGGTCTTCAAAGTCTTTAGTGACATCATCCCAAAGTCCATACCAACATACTGCAGTTCAGAGACAGATCTATGTAAATGTAAAAAATGAGGTTTAGGCAAGCATTCATGTAACAAAGATGAAAGGTCAGATAATTATCCACTATTATCCAAAATGGTTGTTTATCTAAACATTAGGTATGAATATTGTAAATACTTTATATAACATTCTGGCAATGTATTTTTTAAAATAATATATTGGATGC
Organism: Marmota monax; assembly: GCF_021218885.2. Lineage (NCBI taxonomy): Eukaryota > Metazoa > Chordata > Mammalia > Rodentia > Sciuridae > Marmota > Marmota monax. The sequence continues at coordinate 5,380,247 of NW_026693473.1, read as the reverse complement.
CCATCTGTAAAAAGTAATTATGATAATGCTGGTATTTCACCTTTTGCACACACTGTAAGCAGAATGGAAAGGAAATCTTGAGTGTTTCTTAGAAAAACCTACATTTCGTTAGAATTATTTGTGGTGAAATTTCAACCAAAAAAAAAAAAAAAGTCAAGAGAGTATATTTTTACTAGGCCTGCCACAATTACATCTCATGATATTGTCTCATAAAGGGAATTAAAAGCTTTGGCATACAAGGCCAATGATAAATATTTCTAGGCACAAAGTTCCCCAGATATTGTATCATAGGTTAAGTTACAGAATTTTGATGCATATTTAAACTTTTATTAGTCCCTTTTGATAATGAATTGAGGTTTGAGAAATATTTTTTCATATATAAAAGAGTTATCTTGTATCCTTTCATGAGTGCTTTTGGAATTTATAACAGATTTTTCATATCACATTTTTTTTAAATTTAGATAAGTATGACCTTATCTCCCAATATTTTCATAAATTTATCTTATTTCATTTTTTATCTCTAGTTTTAAGAAAATTGGTTATTCTATAACACTGATTAAAGAGGCATATGTTTCATCTACTTGCATACACAGCTCCTTTTTACACTCCCTGGAGTGCACAACTTTTAAACCTTTTTGTTTTTTAAGTAATTTGTTTCCTTTCTAAGTGGCATTGCTTTCTTTAAAATATCAATTAATTTTTAGTTAGTGGCATTTACTTTACTTAATTAGCTATGCCTTTACCACTTAAAATCCTATTTATTTCATATCTGAAAGACTTTTCCTCCATTTAAACATAACTTGGTTCTGTGATCTTTTATTGTCACCTCTTAGTGCAACTTCTGCTGGTAGAACTGAAGCTGTGGGGAAAATATATGCAACCTGGATAAAGATTCAGGGGCTGCTTGAAAACCAGCCTAACAAATAAAAAAGCAAATGATTTAGGAAGTGAACAAAATTACTTTAGTAATACATAAAGACAGAGAAAGCACCCAAGGATGGATAAGCATATTATTTGAGGTCTTTTTAAAAATACTGGTTTTTGAATGTTTTGTTTCCAGCCAAATCATTTAGAGCTCTCAATGCTCAATGCGCACATTCAGACCATAAACTCTCTTGACTCTGGTTTCATGTTCTCCAACCCTGGAAACACAGCCCACCTTTGTAGGTAGATTCTGCACAGCAGAGGAATGTGACTCTGAGCAGAAACTAGCATACCTGACAATTATATTACACACCAAAAATTAATTTGCAGCATTAGAATTCTAGATATCTATCAGTTTTGGTGAGTCTAGTTAATGCAAGCCAAGCCCCAGAATCTGAGCACCACTGGATGAAGAATAAATTGACTTTATAGCCAAAATCTAGTTGTTACTGCAGTATGATCATCCATCTAGGTACTCCTCGTTTCTCTTAAATATAAGATTATATTTAAGATACTCAATGACCAGTAATAGTCATGTTGGTACAGAATGATAGTTATTCATATCTGTCAATGACTTTGAACAGATAAGAAATAGTGGGTGCTATAGTATATAGGCAGGCATGGTCTAGCCTCCAGTAACTCAGGCTATGGAGGTAATAAGTACTGGTCACTAAATCACACAACTCCTCATTAATTGCAAAGGTGTAAAATGCCAACAATTGGATCCTAGCTGGGGTGGTCAAGAAACACCTCTCTGAAGAAGTAAGGTTTGGTTGAGATCTGAGAGTGGGACTTAAACTAAGTTAGACATTAAAAAGTCCAACATGGCTTGGATAGGGAATAAGTTAGAAAAGCACCCAGAGAAGATGAAACCTGGCTGTAGAAAGTCCTGTTGTGCTGAATAGGAGATTTAAGTGTTCATTCTGAGAACCACCAAAAGTTGCAAAAAGAGAGGTATAACTTGATCTGCATTTAAAAAATCTTGTTCTAAGTTAGCAAGTTTTATGGAATATCAATTGGGGGGAAGCAAGAGTAGACACAGGAAAACAGGAGGTGACCACAGAAATTCTGGTAAGAGTTGATGGTAGCTCAGACAAGGCCAAAGTCAGTGACTATGGGGAGACAGGTTTGGGGAAAGAATGCCAGGATTTGATAATTTAGTGTGGTGATGCTGGAGAGGCCAATAGCAAGGCTGACCCCAAGGTCAGGGCTTGAATAGCTGGGTAGAAGACAAAGCTAGTCACTGGAGCAGAAGCAAATGAGTAACAAGAAGTAGAACAGCATGACAGATTTTTCCTAAGACTTTTTTCTCCTTCCATACTTATGCTCTCGTTTTCATAAATGACAGCTGTGCCCCTGAACTTGAGTGGGAAGTGGCTTCCAATGACAGTTGTCCATCTGATTCTGGCAAACTGTGCCTTCAATTTTAAAGAAGTAATTTACATGTTAAGGCTTAAAATAAATTACATATTGTTAATCTAGCTGGATACTACTAATAAAAAATCCATTTTAAAAACACAACCCCAAACTTAAGTGGAATCAATCTATACATTATTAAAGGGGCTTTTCACTGTGGCATAGTTTTTGAGCAGCCCATTAACCTGACACTGAAGTCCACTCACTCTCCACCCCATCTCCAGGGAGCTCCTGCCTCACCCCTCAGCACCTTAGAGGCTGGTTCTCATCTCACTGTCCCCTTCCCTTGAATGTCTATATCCCTTTTCTCCCTATACCCACTCCCCAGCCTGCCTCCTAGTCACCTTTGAAGCTCCTTCTCGGAATCCCTGTCTGTGGAAATCCTCTATTCTTTGGTAACCATCCAGGCTGGGTGGCTGTTGCTTTATTTTAATTCTGTTCAAACAATTATGGCCCACAGGCCTGTCTTCTCCTGCTGAACTCCAACCTCCTTATAATCCCAGGACATGGCATAGCACTGTACAAGAGTTGTTGCTTCGTACATGTTCAGCTGAACTGAACTCAGGTGGATCCCTCTGGCATATGTTTTTGGGCTGAACATTAGCCTGCTTCCCATTTCCATTGCAACTCTATCTCAGCACCCCTTACTTCAAAGCTGTGTCTTCGTGCACCTCCACACCCTCTGGCCCTCACTTCCCCACTTGGCAGGGAGTTCCAGAGGAACAAAAGGGGGTGGAATTTTCATACTGAATCTTCCCATCACCCACTATGCAGCATCCTGCCTGTACCTCATACTTGGGAGATAAACAATGAATGTTCATGACTATAAATTGTCATATGCCTGTGTGACTGAGACTCCTGCTCTACTCCTCTTGGGCAAAGTTATGCTGCCCCATTCTGAAGATGACTAATTTTGCCCAGTAACTGGGAATAATAGCACAGGTCAACCAAGACTCAACATTACAGCAGGCAACCTGTAAAGCTCTACTTCTTTTCTCTTGCCCCAACTAGAAACTGGTCCTTTCCCAGAAAGCCTTTTCTAAGAAAGACACTCACATCTTGAACCAAATTTGGGAACCAATCTAAAAACCATTATCCATGATTTCTTAATCACCCCCTTTCTTTCTCATCTAATTATGTTTATTTCAACCAGCATACAATCAAGTTGGAATATTTTTCAGGGCAGGAGACAGTCCTTTCTAGTTGCCAAGGAGAAGGGAAAAAAATCTTTTAAAAGAGAATTATTGATCATCTCCGAACAGTGGCCATGAATGTGACTGAATTAATGGGAGACCATTCTGGTCTTGAGGGATTTGTAGGTCCTGCTCCATGGGCCTGGACCCTCTTTTTAAACCCATCCCCATTGTGTATTCATTTGGTTCCCCACTCACACATCACTGGCTATCATGAGATGACGGGCAAGTGCATATTTGTTTGGTTTGGGTGTTGTTTAACTTCTACCTCCAAGTGTAAGATTCTATATGGGTAGAGAGGCTTTTGTTTAGTTCACTGTTGTGTTCTCAAACAGTGTTGCTGGATAAGTAAGCAAACTTAAAAATCTCATTTTGAGCAGGCTAGGGTTGTGGCTCAGTCGTAGAGCACTTGCCTAGCATGTGTGAGGCACTGGGTTTGATTCTTAGCATTGTATATAAACAAAAAAATTTAAAAAGGTTCATTGATAACTATATATTTTAAATCTGATTTTGGAGATTCCTGTGTAATAAAGGGCAAAAACCATGAAAGGAAATGAAGACATTTTGTGAACAAATGTGGAATCAGAATCCTAATCCTCTCATTCTCTCATTTGGCTTTCTCTGATAAAGCATCTTATTCAAAATATGCTATTAAATTTGTCATAATTTGATCCACAGTAAGAAAAACAAGGAATTTGATGCTTTATGTACATGAAAAAACTCCTCCCTTTCCACTCCTATTTCCTGATGGCCCAAGTCCCCACCCCACTAGTTTGGAAAGCCAACATTCTGAGGCCAATGAAGGAGTGTTTATGTGCCATCAGGCATCTGTAACACATTTTGTTGTTAAAGGCTCAAGTACACACGATGTGTAAGAGCACCCAGGAGAGTCCCTCAATTCATTATTTCTGTCTCCTTGCACAGCACACTGAGCGTTAGTTCCAGAGGGAACAGTAAGTGCCACCCAACTTCCAGTCGGGCTTTGAGTCGAGCACATGCTAGTGCCACTTGGAATGTCCAATTATCAGTAAGTCATTTTCTGTTCCCTCTTTGGAACAAGTATGATCAAAATAAATGTCTTACTATGGCAGGAAAAGCCATCACTTTTCTGAGAAAACTGAGCTAAAACTCATTAGCAGGTATATAGACTCTCCTTCCCCTGAGAGTTGCAGTCCTTTCTCCTGACAGACTCAAAGCTGGGTAGAAGCCAGCTGAGAATCCGAGGACCCTAAATCTCAGCCACCCCCAACCCCTGGCCCTGCAAATACCCAGCCATCCTGCACCTGTCTTTTCCCAACAAAGCTGAGGCTGGGGTAACCGCTATCTCCCTGAGAGAATCTCCTCAGCCTCGGGACTTGATGCCAGTCTATGGTGTAGTACGCCTCTCATCACTAAGGCTTTCAACATTTATCAGAGGTTCTGAACTTTGGAATCTCATCTGAGGCTCTAAAATATAGATGCAACTCACCCTCAGATTCTGAAACAGAATGTGTGGCATAGGGCCTCATGATCTGTGGGTTTGACAAGACCTCCACTCTGTTAGATGACTTTAATGCCAGAAGTCCAAGGACCACACTAGAGAAATACAAATCCATATTCACACTTGACACCTCCTGTTTCCTATAACAAAATGGACAGCAGTTTTTATCTATTTTTAAATAAATGCTCTCAGATCCATGCCTATTCTATGACACACTATGACTGTGGCTCCTAGTCTCTCTCCACTCCAACCCAGATTACCTCAGACTTCACCCTGATCATGTTTTTTTCTCTGCTCAGAATCCTTCCATAGCTTTTTTTGTTTATCCTTTAGCCTTGTATTCATATTTCCAGAATTAGCAGGTTGAGGTCAAGGACACAATAAGCACAGGGGTTATCAGAAAGAGGCGATTCTGGATGGTGACCAATTAGTCATGCATTAACATAATAAATTTTAAAAAATTACTGAGGACATTAAGGATGTTAAAAATTTACTGTGGAGAGGAAGACCTGAGGCTCGGTAACTCCTGGGGCGACTTCCTCCTCTCACTGCGTCCCAGGCCTCACCAGCCTCCCATACCTGCTGGAAGGAGGTGCTCAGGTCCCTTCTTGGTAGATGCTCACCATAGAAAAACCACTTTCTGTCAGGATAGTGTTTGCATTAAGAAAAACAAAGTAAATACCAACGTGAATACCAAGGAAGAAGGCTGGGGTAGGAAAGGGGCATGAAGCAGGCATGAAGTAGGGCAAAGGCACAGCCAGCAGGGTGCGCTATGGAGTAATCAGGAGAAGAGGGGCTAGTAGTCCATGAAGTCCTCAGACAGGAAGGGTCTGAGCAGGCCAGTGAGGAGCCTCTAGCTCACTCCCTAGCCTGCAAAGGCTGGGAGCACACAGAGAGGAGTGGAGCCCAGAGCTCTCAGTTCTACCTCCTCCTAGGGAAGAGGGATAGAAGATGGCCCGAAGATGGTGACACCAAAGGGAAAGGGGCGACATCTACCTCACTCCAACCAGAAAGCAACCCTGTGGAGCAGGACCTTCCATCTTTTCCTCCCTCCCAGATTCCTCTAAGCCTCCTCCCTGCCCTCTTTCTGGGCTTTTACTCTGCCACAAAAAAGCATCTATTATCTACTTGAAATTGTCCAAATGATCAGAGGATTGCCATCAAAAAACTAAGCTGAAAGATGGCAGAATAAGTTGGACATCATTATCTTAAGTACATGGATGATTGCACGGACGGTGTGACTCTACATGGTGTACAACCAGAGAAATGAAAAGTTGTGCTCCGTTTGTGTACAATGAATCGAAATGAATTCTGCCATCGTGTATAACTAATTAGAAAAACAACAACCACCACAAAATGAAGCTGAAAACTTTAAAGTTTCTGATTACTACTACAGCAAATGAATATCCTTCAAGATATAGGCCACAAAGATCAGCATCAGCAAGGCTGAGTTAATGTGATTGTAACTGAAAAATAAATGAGAATGGGTAGTAACTGTTTTAGGGTAATTTGTGCTACAGATAAACAGCTGTAATTTTTAAATGATGGGACATCTGGAAAGGAGTATTGGAGTCTGACTGTCTTATAGCTCAGGTAGTCTGAGGATTAATCTCAGGCTGTCAGTAACTGTAGGTTGTTGTGCAAATCTCATCCTTTGGGACCAATTAATCTATCAGGGCCCTTTGATCAGTGATATTCCAGCATAAAATTATAAATCTCTCAAGGTCAGGGTGTTTTTCTCTTTTCCCATCACCCAGCACAGTTCCTGAAAGCAGGGAGGCTAACGAGCATGGACTTTGATGTTAGGTGGACTTGGGTTTGACTCCCTGACCTGCCACTAGCTGTATGACCCTGGAAGTTTATTTAATCTTTCCTAAACCTCAATTTCTTCATCAGAAAAATGGGAACCAGCAGTGCACAGTGGCACACACCTGTAATCCCAGCAATTTGGGAGGCTCAGGCAGGACTGTAAGGACAAGGCCAGCTTCAGTAACTTAGACTCTCAGCAACTTAGCAAAACTCTGTTTCAAAATAAAAAATAAAAAAGACTGGAGTTGTAGCACAGTGGTACATAGTTGCTGGGTTCAACCCCCAGTATTTTTTAAAAAAAAGGCAGGGGGGACTGCTATCTGCCTCATATGTATAAAATAAGAAAAACCAAGTGATGGGATTAGATGTTCGATCACATTTATTTACACACATGAGGAATCCTGAGCTTTGAACAACATGAATTTTATAGACACATTTAATCTAGGTAACGGAATCTCAGGCCTGGAACCAGTCTTCCCTCTGATGTTTGAATCCAATTAACCAGTATGTTTCAAACTTTGAAGATGGTTCCCCCATGTGTGCATTCTCTGATCTGATTGGGTACAGAAGATGGCCCTGAGCCTTGGTTTCTTAGATATTTTCATTCTTCCTTCTTATGGGAAGAGAAAGTTTCTGCACCCATTATTATTCTGGTCACTTTTTTTTTCTTAACCACTAATCATTCTAAGAGCAACCCACAGTGCTCATTGTGTATTATCCAAAGCTGTCAGTTGGATTGCACAATGACCAACTTAGTTTAGAATGATTAAGGAGCTATAGTCACTACAGCTGGTGAAAGACTATTTGGAGTTTTTGTTTTTTTAAAATTACTCTCAAATCCCTTTCAGACACTCTTTGGCAAGCAAGAATTGACATAAGAAAAGTTCTAAGTTTTCACATGAGGCTCCAGAAAAATTGATCGAAGCAGATAAGATTTGTACTGCCCTATCCATTTGCAGTAGAGGAACTACGGACTTCAAAATTAATTTTCATTTCATCTCACTCTAGTCAGAATAGCATTATCAAGAATACAAGTAATAACAAGTGCTGATGAGGATGTGGGGAAAAGGCACACTCATATATTGCTGGTGGGACAGCAAATTGATGCAACAGTGTGGAAAGCAGTATGGGGATTCCTCAGAAAACTTGGAATGGAACCACTGTTTGACCCAGCTATCCCAGGCCTTGGTTTATACCCAAAGGACTTAAAATCAGCATACTACAGTGACGCAGTCACATCAATGTTTATAGCAGCTGAATTCACAATAGCTAAACTATGGAACCAACCTAGATGCCCTTCAACAGATGTATGGATAAAGAAAATGTGGTACATACACACAATGGAATATTACTGATTCTTAAAGAAGAATGAAATTATGGCATTTGCAGGTAAATGGATAGAGCTGGAGAATGTCATGCTAAGGGAAATAAGCCAATCCCAAAAAAACCAAAGGCCGAATGTTTTCTCTGATAAGCAGATGTTGATCCATAGTGGGGGGGGGGTGGGATGGGGTAGGGAAGAATGAAGGAACTTTGGAGAGTGCAGAGGGAAGTGAGGAGAGGGATGGGGTGGTGGAGACGGGAAAGATGGTAGAATAAGACAGACATTATTACCCTATATACATGCATTATTACACTACTGTTGTGACTCAGCACCATGTATTGCCAGAGGAAAAAAATTATGCTCCATTTATGTACAACATGTCAAAATGCATTCTACTGTCATGTATAACTAATTAGAACATTTAAAAAATTATCCAGTAAAAATATTAATTTTCATAGATTCAGAATAAGTCACTAGGTTCTGATAAATTCTGCCACCTGAGTGGAATGGCTTAAAAGCAAGACATTATTTTTAAGGGAAGACACAGGAGCCTCCAATGTGTCATAGTATGTTCACACCACCAAGAATTCACCTAGCCCCTTCAGACTCACCTCCCACCATCACTGCCAAGAGGCAGCATCCTGTTAGACTTCTCCTCTGTCCCCTGCCTGTAACTTAGCTCCCTGCTTTCAGGCCCTCCTCAAGAACACCACCCCCAGCTTCCCTACCTATGCTCCAAGGACTAGTGATACCTCAGCCCTTAGCCCCACCAGAGGGAACTCTCTGCTCCAACTCCACCAGCTCATTGTTGTTTTACTTCTTTGGTCCGGAACCCAGATAGCCACGTGCCATTTAAAAGTCCTTAGGTATGTGTGTCTGCACTTGAGGTAGACACTTCAATCTCCTGAAACAGGTACTTGCATATAGTATGTTCCAAAACAATTTGCAGATTTATTTTGCAAAAAAAGGGGTAAAAACCATGGGAAAGACAAGGAAGAATGGGGGAGGCTGAGTAAGACAGCCTGTAGGGGGTACTCTGAGAACATCGCTCTGGCTAATGGAAAATGGAATGGAATTGGCAGCTCTCAAAAAGAGCAAGCATGTAGTTAGTCCTTGTTTCTCCTCACAAGTCAGGTCTATCTGGAGTTGAATTAGCCCTTTCACACACATGGGAAACGGAGGAGTGAGGGGAGAATAATAAAAGGGGGAGACCAGTGAGCTGTTGTGGAGTGCCACTACAGACATTAGTACTGTCCTCTACTAAGCTGGAGAAACAAAATAGGACTGAAAATTATTCTGCCAGCAATAGTTTTGGAGGCATGCCCTATCCATGCCTCTTTTAGCTTAATGACTCCAAATTTTACCTTTAAGACTTATTTCCAGAATGATTCGGACCGAACTTTCATATGTTCATACGTGAATATAAGATCAGTGCAACTCCACACCATGTTTAACCACAAGAATGTGATCAAAGTTATAATGGGTTAAATCCTATGTGTGTATAATATGTCAAAATACACCCTACTGTCATATATACCTAAAAACAACAAATTTTAAATTACATAAGGTATACATGTATCAAAATATCACACATAACTTCATTAACATAAAAAAGTTTTGTTTTTGTGTGTCAGTTAAAGATAAATTTAATTTTTAAAAGTTTAAAAAAGAAAATAAGCAGTAAGCATCATGATGACTTTCAAATGCAACTCACATTTTAAATAAAAATTTATATGCTTTTTTATCTAAAAAAATTCCATTCCTTTTTCAAAAAAAAAAAAGACTTATTTCCATCATTCCCCAGGTCAGCAGGGAAGAGAAAGCTGAGAATACACCTGGTGGGACCCAAAGGAAAGGTGTCTGGCCAGCTCCGGCAGCAGATATTTAAACAGAATCTCCTCTTCACTGGCCTTTACCTTTTTTTTTTCTTTACTATAATTTGAATCCTTGGAGGGAAAAAATATTCCCACAGCCAGAAGTGGTAACTGGGCAAAAAGTCAGGCAGGCAGAGGCTGGCATGCTCCCTACAATGGGGTACCAGTCTCTTTCTTGTCTTTCCCTTCACCTTCTTCCTTCCTTTCTCCTCCCATCCCAGCTATACCTGTTTTATTGCCCTCTGTCTTAAGCCTCTTTTCCTTTTCCTTCATTCTCCCCCCTTCCTGGGTGATGTGTGTTTTTCCCTCTCTCATTCACTTCCTCTGTCTCCCTGCCTCCTTCCTCCTGTGGCTTTTCCATGCTCCCAGAAGTCACATTTCTCTAGAACACCTGTGTCAGAAGGTGTTCTAGCTAGCTGTGTGATTATGGCCAAGCTACTGTATATCTCTGGGTCTCAGTTTCTAGATGCTCTTTCAGTCCTTTGCAGCTCTGAAATTTGTCTCTGAATGAAATGGAATCAACCCACCAACATAGCAGCTGCTGTTGTAGAAACAGGAAAATCAGGCTAGGTGCCCCCGAAAGCACAAGCACCAGGGGGCGCCCGAGGACCACTCAAAGAAGGAGGATTTACTACTTGCTTTGCAGGCAGTTCTGGTATTGCAATCTGTCTCGTGAGATGGGTACTGTTGGTGGTGGTCCTGTTTTACAGGTGAAGAAACTGAAGCACCATTAACTGGAGGGATTTGCCCATGGTCACAAAGACAAGTCACATGAGGATAGGATTTACACTCAGGCAGATTCAAGAGCCTGTGCTTGTATCCCACAATTCTGCATTGCCCTGGCCACTGATGCTCACATGCCAGATTCCCATAAAGCTACTTAGTAAACACCTCTGGATCCCAAATGTGCTTAGGTTCCTTAGGTACAGAATACATGTATAGGTCCATCAATCTCTCTACCTCTGACCTCTAACACATTTGTCTATAGCTATTATTATCAACTCACTATTGCCCTATGTCCTCATCAGTATCCTCTGGTAGCCTTGTTCTTTATATTTTCAAATGTGCGTGTCTTCATGAGCACTGAGGCCGTGTCCCTGTGTCCTCTTCCCGGGATGGAAACACTTGGAAACTCACGATTTTCATATCACAATTCTTGTAGGCAGCCTCTAGCTACTCACCAGCAAAGCTACTACTGGATGGATTATGAGGGCTAAATGGTATTCACTTCACAAGGCCCAGACTGGGATGCTCTAATAGTTTGATAAATTCAGCAAACAGAAAGAGACAGCTCAGAGCTGTAAGGGACAGAGAGAGGAAGAAGCCCTGGTTTCTACTTGCAAGGAGATAAGAGAAGCATTCAAGGATTGAAGATCGTAAAATGTAATGCAAAGGTGAAAGTGTTTATCAAAATCACAACACCCTTGGGGAAACAAGGGACAGGAATATTATTTGTCCAGTCTGATCCTAAAAACTAGGACTGGCTCATGCATGGCTAGGAGTCAAGAGACCAAATACCAAGTCCCTCCCTTTCACCCTCAAATGTGTGAGTCCAGTTCCCTTCTGAAGCACAGCTCTGACACCTGTTGGGCAGTAATGGCTGTTTGGATGTCAGGTACACAACTGAGACCCATCACCAGATTTAGCCACCCTCATTCTCCCACAATTTCTTTGCATCTGTGCCAGCGTCAGATACACAGATGAGTGAATGAGCATGTGAGCAAGTGGGACAACAGTAAATGAAGTCATGCTCTCAGAAGGCACAGTCACATCTCCTGAAAAGAACAACAGAATTAACCAACCTGGGAATTCAGTTCTCATGGAAAGAAAGCCCAAGCCCCCACACACCCACCTTCTAATCTTCTGACTGCTTTTGTGTAGTACCCACAACATATAAATCGAAAGGCACTCATTTTTTAGAGTATGATGAGCCACCCATGCAGTGCTATTATGCTTTTTCTTCATTTTAGTGGAGATGTCACAGTTTCCACAGGGAAGTCTGATAACAGCCATTCCCCAAGAATTGAAGCATGGCATGTCCCCTGTTCTTGGGGAGCCCCTTCATCTGCCCTCCTTGTATTTCCTCTGCACCTCTCCAGAGCCAGCCTAGTGTCACAGACCTAAGAACAGAAGGAAGATGAAGAAAAGCCCAGGAGACTGTCCATCCACAGTCCACAACTTGGTCATCTTGGAGAGTCATGGAGAGTTCATCCCATGCCCCCTCTTTTGTGCCTGCAAAGATACATACCTCACTCTGTCTCAATCACAGATGGCCTCCTGCTATACTGTGTTAAGGGGTGATATATTTATCTGGATGGCTTGATATTTCAGGAGCTGGACACTGCTTCTCCATTCTCCACCAGGGTTTCAGAGCTGGGCCAGCACATTAGCACTGCCCTCCCTCATAAAGTGTCCCTCTGATGACTCAATCATGGTCCCAGTCAGAAGGTGCTGCAAGGGAGTTTGGGAAGCCAAACAAAGGGAAGTGAGCCTAGAGGCCCCTCTATTCCTGGGGCCGACTATACAGTGACGCCCACATGCCAGAAGGTGTCCCAGTGTTAGGGATGACCCCCAACCCTGCATGTCTGCTCAGGCCTCCAGCACCAGGGCCCTTCCCAGCAACAGCTGTGAAGACACACACAGTGGGTTCTCAGGTTCCTATGCCTATTCTGCTTCACTTGTACATTAGACCCAGTCAATACCACAGAAGGAAAGAACAGAAGGAAAGTTAATTATTCCATTTGTATAATCCAGAAATTATAAGGTAGCCACAGGAAAGTCTAGCAACAGGAGTTTGAGCCCAAGCCCCCTGGCCTAACTCTTGTAAACTCAGAGGGAAGTGACACTGATCCCCATCTCAGGCCCTTATATCAGATCTCAGGGCCCCCTCCTGGGATCTTCAAGGAGACAGAAACAGAAAGCACAAGGGGAAAAGAATAGCTTATTCCTTCTGAAAGAGCATTTGTGGCAAGGCTGTCTTCCATTTCTTCTTTTTTTTCTTTTCTTTTTTGCAGTAATGGGGACTGAACACAGGGATGCTTTACCATGGAGCTATAATCCAGACCTTTCTATTTTTCATTTTGAGACAGGGTCTTGCTAAGTTGCCCAGGCTGGTCTTGAACTTACAATCCACCCATCTTAGCCTCCCAAGCAGCTGGGATTACAAGAGTGTGCCACTGCACCCAGCTTCCATTTCTTCATTATTTGTGGTCAAGAGAAAGCCATGACTGGTGTAACAATGCAAAACAGTTAAAGCAACCTCTAATCATGGAATGGACAGCAGATGATAACCCATGTTTTAAACCTAGTTTCACAGGTCCACTTGCCAATAATCTTCTGAAAATCCCTGTATCTTGCCCCTACTTGATGGAGAGGTGAGCTCACTTTATGTGGTCCATTGCTCAGATAATCCTGCAGCCCCCAAGCTGTCTAGCAATCTTACCAACTGCGTGAGGTTCAAACTCATCAAAAGAAAAATGGTATATGGCTGCAAGGAATTGCTGCTCTTGAGACTGAGCCTCCCTTTCCAACATCATACAGCAAGAAGGTCCAGTCTCCAAGCTGCTTAGGCAAAAAGCATGCAATTAACAAATCCAGTGGTTTTTTTTCTTTGTTTTGTTTCTTTTGCAAGGTGTGGGGATATAGCTGCAGGATGAATTGCCATTTCCCTCTATCAATCTGGGCTTCCATAGGGCCTGATCAACAGGTCAGGGACTTGAGCTCAGTCTGTCTCTTGGGACAGATGATGGCTGCAGGGGAGCAGAGCCTGTTACCTGCTGCACGTCCTGCTGGAAGACGCAGAGCTGCAGCCGCTGGTGAAGCCGCACCTTGCGGTGCTGCCAGATGCTCTCAAGCCGCCGCTGGTGGTGCAGCACCTCGTGCACCACATCCAGCACCTGGTGCACCGCCTTGGAGTAGTTGGCTGTGGCTGTGAGGGACTCAGAGTTACCAGGACTCAGGGGACGCTGCAACACATCCAGCAGTGCTTTGCCATCCTGGCTGACCTGCAGGAAGGAAAGAGTTTAGGTCAAGGAACCAGAGAGGCAAGAAAGTCTGCTCTAGGGGTCCCTGGTTAAGCCTGAGAATCTCAGTCATCTCCAGGCTCATCAAAACCAAGACACATGTTAACCAGCAACAGCTGCCATGGTGCCCAGCCCATGGCCCAGGAGAGGGAAGGTCCTAGGGAAAAAAGTTGCCTGGAGCCACGGCCAGCTGCCTATGAGACCCTCATGAATTTTAGCTGCTAAGGGCAAGAACTCTGCCTTGTTCATCCCCACCCCCAGGTCTAGAACAATGCCTGGCACATAGCAGGCACTGGATGAGTATTTTGAATGACTCACGGACAACATCAGGCAGCAGAACTTCATTTCACAAATGAAGTCAAATATGTCATCACCATAAAATCCTTTCCTGCTCTTCCTCCCTCAACATCCTCTATGTGGCTCTAAACTTCCAGATGTGTGATCAGAGACTCTGGGCCTCAGTTTCCTTGTTTGCAGAGGAAGAATGAAATTGGCACGTACCTCACAGAGTTGTGGTATTAAATGAGATAACATATGGAGGTGGGCTTCCATATCCACCCTGTGATGGGAAGGAGGGGCAGTCTATGACCCTACATCATTTTCTTTCCCTTTCTTCAGGCTCGGCTGGGGGTTGAGGATCACATAGGCAGTTGGTATCCTGCACATGAGGCCACAGAATGCTCTCTGACTGGGTGATTGAGAGCACTAGAGTAGAATGAATGGGAGAGGAAACCACCACTGCCCACCCAAGCTCACCCACCCTGTCTGCCATCAGTTATTGCTGGGGAGGTAGCTTATAATGCAGAGGTAATGCCCTCCTGAGATGTGAATAAGTATCCTATGACCAATCCCAGGACAGACCTCTTCAGGGAATTCTGAGCAAATTCATTCCCTCTCCCTCTTCCTCTCTCTCAACAGAAGATGTGAGATGGAGGGCCAAGTCCTGGAAATCCAAGTCAACCTGAGTTCCAGGCCTCTGCCTCAGTCTCCGCATCTGTAGGAGGCTGGCACCACCCCAACCTTTGAGGTGAGTTTGGAAAAGGCTCCATTATATAATTACAGCCACAACTCACAGTGTGAACCAGTGAGTATATTATTAATCTCATTTGTGCTTTCTACTTCTGTATTTCATAAATTTAGAGATTCTTTACTCTGGAATAAATTTAGAGATTCTCGACCCCTGGGTAGAGGCACAATATTGTCAAAAGAAAGTTTTGGACCATTTGAATCCGAGCTTCTGAGATCTGATTTGGCTCACAAGTCCCCTCCTTTGTGTCTTAGACAACGAAAAACTCTGTTGCCATGTTTAGTACTGGGCCACATGCCTTACATGCATCGTGTTTACAACCCTTGACCGCATCCCAGGAGGCAGGTGTTCCCACCTTCATTTCACAGAATAACCTGAGTGGATGTGACTTACCTGAGGTCACATAGCTAGGAAATGGGGGACCTGAGATACAAACTCAGTTTTGACTGTGACAAAAATGCTAGTGGTTCTTTTACACATGCAACAAACTCACCTGAAACAATAGTTATTAAAATGTTATGTCCCAAGCCATACTTCTTGACATTCTGCTTCAGTCTGGAATGAAACCCAGAAATCTGCATCTTTAACTGCCACTCGTGAGTCTAACACATGTGGTCTGGGAATGCATTCTGACAAACTCTCCTCTCACTCCTGCCCCAGAGGAAATGCATGGGCCAGATCTGCATTCACTGTCCCTTCCTCTCCCAGCTTCCCAAGTCACATCTCTTTCTATCCCTCAAGCCCCTTCCTTGGAATCCACTCCAGTGAGTGAACCTCCTTACCTGTGGACACCCACATGATGCACCCATACAGAGCTTTCCTTTATACTTTGAAAGGAATGTCAAAAAGTTTTTCTCCAAACTTTGTAGTTATCTCCCTGCCTTTCATTTTTTTTTTTTTTGGTGGAGAAGATTTTCAGTTTGTCCTCATATCCATGGCAGCTTCTCACTCCTGCACACTTAACTCTACTCATGTTTTTCTCTGGATCTTGTAATAAGAAAATTAGTTTTTTGAGGAGCTGCTTCATAAAAGGAGTGGCAGCAAGGTTAGTGTGCACATATTCATTCAACAACTGTAAAACCAGAAAGCAAATTCACAGGAGCCAAGCCTGGTTCCTCACATTCCTCCCCACAGAGAAGGAAGCCCAGTCTTTACCCACAGGGTGAGATAGGTGTGTGGGTACATGCCTTGAGAGACAGAGAGAGAGGATGCGTGCACAATGGAGTGGTGCTTGCTAAGGGCCCCATCTGTATCTGCTCCTGGCTGGACACCCATAATTCACAGACCAAGATCCCTACAGGTATCTCTGGAAGAAGACAACCTGCCTCTCAGTCCAACTCAGGCTATTCCATGTACAGGCAGGGCTCTTACCACACACTCATATGCATACATGCATACCCAGAACCCCTGGCTCCCCTCTTGGTTCTCACCTCTGTGTAGGCCTGGGTCACCTGCTCATACAAGGACTGGTGGTGGTGGATCGCCAGCTCCAGGTCCTGCATCTCGGACGGCAGGCCGCCTTCACTGCACATCTTGCACCAAGCGTCTACTCCTGACAAGAACTGAAAGGAGATGCCAGGTGAGTGACAGTGGGAACACTGGGATGGGGATGCATGGGTTATGTAGAGAGGGTTAGACACCCTGGGAATGAGCACAGGGACTTCCACTGGTCTTCAGAGACCATCACAGCAGGCACAGCTTTTTCCTTTAATTGGCCAAACACTAACCCCTAGAAAGATGAAGTCCAAGCCAGGCAGCTGTTTGGGAAGTGTAGTTTCCACAGAGAGGTTTGTCATACAACTGTGGGGCCAGACAAGTCATCTGAAGGCTTGCCAGGTTACACAACAAATGCAAGGTACAGGTGTGGGAACCGCTCACTACAGCCCACATGTACACCGGAGCCTTTTGCTCTGTGCACACCCACAGGCACCCAATAGTGACTGCGTGCAATGTAATGATAGGCCTCCACACTTAAGCTCTGTGTGCACACTGAGTGGTGAAGGGAAGTAGAGAACACCTCCTGCAGGTCTACCAGGAACCTGTGGCACTCTGCAGAGACTGTCCCCACAGGGGATGAAGACTAAGGCTCAACAGACTCCCACTTGGGTCAGGTTCCTGCAGGTGGGAGCAGGAAGAACAGCATAGGGGAACAGACTGTGCTGTGTCTACAGTGACAATGGCTCCTGGGATGTGATATATAGACGCATATCTTAACAGACATCAAATTACTTAAAAATTAAAATTAACAACTGTGGAAGACAATGGGTCTCCATGCACAAAAGGATGAGCTATCTGAAATCACTCAGATTTATTGGGTGGAAAAATACACCTTTAAAATGCAAATAATTCTTCACCCAACAGTCTGGAATGGTTCTGTCTGTGATTCCCTTCGCCTGGGTGCACAGCTCCATTTAAATTAATTGCCTAAATACCTTTTTATCTCATTGCCTAGAATAGCCCATAGGAGGACAATAAAGAGCTGCCTAAATAAACGCACAGAAAAAAATAGTCTTGAATCAGTTTTTTTTTTCTCCCCAGCTTAAAAAAAAAAAAGCATGGTTTATGAATTTCCCTGAAGGACTGATAATACCCAAGGAAATCACATTAAAAAATAGATACAAATAAAATTGCTTCTGATCCAAACCAATCCAAGTCAGAAAATATCAAATAAAATTTAACTCCTTTGGTTCCTCTCAGCTCTGGCATTCCATTCTCTTCTGCAACTACTCAGCTGCTTGACTTGGTGTCACTGTCAGCTTCAGCCCCTGGCTGTTAAGGTTGATTTTCCATCCTGTATATCTTTGGACCCATTAGGCCATTTCTCAGCAATTCTGGAAAAGTGCCCAGGTGCCATACAGCATCAGACTTCTGGTACTTGCTGACATCTCAGAAGCTTCTTTGCTGAGTTATTGCTCCTCCAATAACCACCTTACAGAGGAACTCAAAAGCAACTTGACATTCTTGTATCAACTGTGTGGGGAGCAGCTCTTCCAGGTCCATGGGATTTCTTTGAAATACTCTAACAGGAGTCCTAGCTCCTGACAATGGTCAGCTTGAGGAGAGAAGGCCAGAGACAGAGGGAAACAATGCTTTCCTTGCCAATCTAGATAAATCTTGAATAAAGTGTGAAGGGATAGTGCTGAAGAATAGGAGATTATACCTCAGTATCCTTAAGGTCCTAAAAATGGAGTGGTCACTATCAATCACTACTTTAAAAGGAAAGGTATGATTAGATTGATCTCAAAGTGTAGGGCTATGCTTGATGTGTGACTCAAGTATTTACTTCAGTGATAGAAAGGTTGTAGGTGGAAATAAACAGGCAGAGAAATTTAAAAGATACCAGGATAGTGTATAGAGTGAGTACTCATGGTAGTAATGTCTGCTATCTTGTACACACTAGGCATCTTATATATTCCATCTGCACTGTCACATCCTTATAATAGCCCTATGAGGCTCATGATCACCACATTAGAGAGGAGAAAACAAGCTCAGAATGGTGAGGTGATTCACCTAAGAGTTAATGAATAGTGGACTAGGGTTAGAAGGCACAGGTCTGGCTTCCAAGTCTAGACTTTTTCAATTATCCTATATTGCCTTCTCTGTTAAAATAGAAGGAGAGTTCAAAGTATAACCATGTGTCTGAGGCTCTTTGATCTGTGAGTTACCCAAATGTGATACCAAGAAAGAAACTCAGGTTAAGACCACAGGCACCTGTTAGACACACCTGAGCTGAAATCTCAGTGACCCCATAGATTGTGTGATTTTTAACAGGGGTATGTGAGCAAATATTTAACAACCAGCATATATATGCAATGCTCTTTATTATAATTTCATGTAGCCAATGGATTTCCTGAAGGATGTTTTGGTTGAACTCTTGAATCCAGTCAACTTACGGCAGCAGCGGACAAACTTGTAGAGTTCTGACACTGATAATGCTGAGTGATATTTTCACTTACATTAAAGAGTAAAGAAAAAGTGAAAACACCTAAAGACTTATGTCAGCATTTCACTTGTTCATCATTGATGTTTGTGTCTTCTTTGCTGAATCAAATGATGATTTTTGAAGATAAGAAAAATATCTTCAAAAATTTAAACTAAGTATATATATATATTTTTAAACATTTCTCCCTCATTTTCTTAAGACCCTAGACAATCAAAAAAATCATAAATCAAGCCCTGGTTTGTGGCATGTGATGCTTCTGTGGTGTAAAACTCCTACCATGGTCATTTTAAACTACCAGTGTGATATCATTGAATGTGCAGTGGGAAGAGATGACCAGCAGCATGCAGTTGTTTAGGATTTCCCCCCCAGGGAAAAAAAAAAGATAAAAATAACTTCAAGAACATAGATAATAACTAAACACAGCAGAATAATCAGGAAGTTATGAGTTTTGAATCCTTACTACCTTTGCTTTTAATAAAACATAATTATAAATTTATATAATTTAGTTTTAAGTAGCTCATAAAATTCCTGGAAACTTAATAACTGGCTTTCCATGAGCTGGCCTGAACCAGGCTCCAACATATCACAGGTTCTTAGGCAGGTCACTTAATCTCTCTGAGCTCTAGTGCTCCTTTTTGTTACTAACCTTACTAACTTGGGTTAGTAAGGTCACTCACTGGCCAATGCTCAGCCACTTAATAAGTAAATGGCAACTATTTATTTCTACCCATTATGTTGTTATTATCTATAACAAATGCTTCATGTGAATTAATTTCCCCCTGCTCACAGAACTCAGTGATCACTGGACTTTCATCCTTTTGGTCTCTCTGAATGTATACCAAGTAGACAGTCAACACCCACCCTCACCACCACCCCAACCATAAACTACTAAGCAGGACATGGCTTATTTTTAACTGCTACCTCCTAACAGGATATGGGTCCCTTTTTATTTATTTTTGTTTGTTTTTGTTTTGGGGGGTAGCTGGGATTAAATTTAGGGGAACTCAACCATATCCCCAGCCCTATTTTGGATTTTATTTAGAGACAAGGTCTCACTGAGTTGCTTAGTACCTTGTTTTTGTTGAGGCTGACTTTGAACTCAAGATCCTCCTGCCTCAGCCTCCTGAGATGTTGGGATTACAGGTGTGCACCACTGTACCAGGCCCCCTCTTATTTGTATGTCAAGCAAGGCCACCAAGAGCTAATAGTGTTTCTTTGTGAACATGGAGGCTATGAAAAGGTAGAACACCAGTTACTGCTGCAGCTGTTGAGCAAGGTCTTGGGTGTTTCAAAAAGACAGTAGGGGATTTCTGCAGAGATGGCGTTTGTGCCCCCACCTTGCCATCCATCCCCCACTCCTGTTCTCTTCCCACTTCCAGCAGCCACCAAAGGTCTCTAGGCCTCACCTGTTCAGCCTTCTGATGGAACACAGCAGACATAGCCAGGATGGTGCTGCGTTCGTCCAAGGCAGCTGCGAAGCTCTTCCACTCCTGGTCTAGCTGCGTAGAGATCTGCTTGATTTGCTGGGAGGCATAATGGCCAGCCTCAGAGAGGCGGGAAGCCACAGACATGATGCGGTTGATATTGACATAGGCATTCTGGGAAGCAAAGGAGAGTGGATGTTTAGTGGGGCAGGCTGAGAAGATATCCACTGGGCACTTGTGGGGTGGGTATGTTTTTGGGGGGAGGAGGCTACCCAAAACAAAAAGTTTAAGAGAGGCTGATATCAGCCATACTGGTGTAACCATTGTGGGTCCAAGGGAAGTTATTCTCTATACTATAAAATCTTGGTAGATGGCAGAGACAGTAGCTGAGACTTCTCCTTCTGGAGAACCAGCACAGATTTTGTGCCAATTATTAATGCACATTAATGCATGGAATATCTTATGTGATCCTCACATCGAAAAGGTCACTCTAGGGGGATGGCACAATTCAAGAGCACTCTTTGAAAATAAATGGTTCAGACTAGGGTTTAAGCTGAAGGAGGCAAAGACGTCTGTCTTACTCAGGAGAGAGATGCACCCAGGACATTACCACCACCTACAACACGGCAGCGGTGCTCACCAAAGACAGCACACAAGACATGATGATTCTACATCTCTCTGTAACAGATCAAAGATGCCTCTCCATTTCTACCCCACCCCCCACTGCCTCTGCCAGAAGAGCTGAGTCACTGGCCACCAGTCAGGGTGTACATAAATACAGCATGTGGAGCCACATTTTTCCATGATAAAAATAAGGTCTGTGGACCCCCTTATCACTGTTTGACTTGGGAACACTTCACCTGATCCCAGATGGCATCTGTGGTTACTCCAAAGAGCACTTACGGGGACTCTCTTGACCCTTTGTCTCCTTCTGTCTTGTGTTTTGTTTACATTCATCCTCATCTTTGCTTGCCAATTAAAAATTCATGAACATATGCATTGTTTCCTACCAGACCAGCAAAAAAATTCCTCCAGCAAGGAACAAGGCAAAACCCCCACAAACATAAGACAGTAGCGATTCCGGTTATTTTTAACTGCTACCTCCTATTTAATCGTCTGAAGTGTCAAAACAATCAAGTAATATTGTGGCATCCACAGGGAGCTTCTCTGAATCACACCATGTCTGCCTGAGGAAGGGCCAGGGAGGCAAGTTATTCACACACCTTCACTCTTTGCTATAAATCTTCTCAAATGATAATAAATATTCTTCAGCAACAGCATTTTCTCTAGGCTCTATTAGCTCAGGTATAGTTCATTAATACTGGGGAGGCTTAATGAAGGTTCTTTATTTTCCTCTCCTACTTCCCTCATGGTTCCCATTCATCTCAGCTGTCCCCAGCCTCCAAGCACTCCATCCCAAACCTGGGCCAGGTTGACGAGGTCTTGCTTAATCTAAAAGTTCTCTGTGGAAGCTTAAGAGGTTAAGTGAGGTACTTAAACACAAATCCATCCTGAAGTCTAATGACCCCCGTGTGCCATCTCTGTTTTTAGTCTGGTGTGAGACCTTCCACACACATAGCGCGTTTCTGTAACAGAGCTAGAATATGACTGACCGTCATTATGTGAAATAACTACCCTTCAAAGACTAGGAGTCATTATCAGCCCTATTTCTGAGTTAGAACACAAATTCTTCTGAAAATTAAACTCTATTTATAGAACTGGCAGGAAAAAAACACTGTACTTAGAAATAGAAGAGGGAAAGAGAAAAAAAAAAAGCATGTACTGATTTTAATAGTTTACCTTCTAGAGGAATAACATTGAACACCCTCCCTCAAATTTCTTGCTTCTATCATTGTCTAAATTTGGGTTTTCCCCAAAGCAGACCTTGAATTAAGAAAAGAATTTGGGGCAGATAGTTGACTTGGGAGGTCACAGAGAAGACTTGTGTATGGGGAGTGAATAAAAGATGTATTGCTTGCTGGGTTCGTGCTCTGAGCAGATGGGGTTCATTCCCTCTGGAGACCTTTTGAGAAACTATAGAACATATTTCTAACCTGTCCAGCTGAGGAGAATCTGGGGTATTCATGTACTAGGTCCTACTGCTCATCTGCAAATGACCTCCAGGACTGGCTGAATGGTACAGGTGGGACTTTGAGTCTAATAGAGTTGTCCTCCCTGACTGGGTTAAAATCCTGAACTCTCAACATTTGTCCAGACCTGTCTATGGTGTCCGGTTTTCCTGTCTGGGAGGAAGGACTTATGTACAGCTTTGGCCAGATGGGATGCAAGGAAAGCAATAAGAGGTGCTGGAGTTGCAGCTCAGTGGTAAAGCACTTGCCTAGGATGTGTGAGCACTAGGTTGGATCCTCAGCACCACATAAAAATCAAAAGTAAAAGCATTGTGTCCATATACAACTAAAAAATATATTTAAAAACAATAAAAGCATGGCATTACCCTGTCCCCAGGTGCATCCTCGCCACCTGTTTACATTCTCCTCCTACCCAGGGAACAGAGGGAGGTGAACTTCCTAGCTTTAGAGATGTCCCACTGTGGCTGCCTCCAAAGACTGTTAACAGCTTGTCACTCACTCAAATATTTATGGAGAGTAGGCCAGGCTCTGTGTTGGGGGTTATGGGAGATCAAAGAGAGTTGAGACAGGATTCCTGCCCACCCACCCCTTTGCCCTCAGGAGCTCACAGCTGAGATTTAGATAAATCCTCAAATAACAATAATTTAAAACAAAATGAAATCAAAGCTTCCACAGAGGTGGAAGCAAGTCACTGTGAGGACTCTGAGGCAAGGGATCTAAGCCACTAGCTGGGATGTTGGGAAGGGGCTTTCTGTGCTTATATGTGCTCACTCAAGGGTATAGGGAGGTGGCTACTCTCCCAGGTTCCCTTCAACTTAAGTCTGTGGTCGCAGATGAACACTAACAACAAGCAAACAGACCACGTTTACCCTTCATTCTGGAGACCAGCGCAATAAATGCTTTCGTGTTTGCTTACTAGTGGGCAGGGAGATGTCTTACTAAAACTAACAAATAATTATGTTTCACAAAAGAAGTAGAGGCAGCATTCCTCACAATAGAGGGATAGATAGAATGTTGACTCGAGCAGTTATTGGGTCATTGTCCCTCCCACCCCGTAGCTCCTTTATAGAATATCACAACACCCTGGGGAGTCACACTGTCCAAATTCATCAGCTTCTTCATGTTTTTTTTTTTTTTTAAACAGAGAGGAATGGCAGATAGATTCTGAACTGCAGTTGTCCCTCAGAATGAGGACAATCGTGAACTAAATGAGAAGGGAAGAATGGCAGGGAAGGTCTCCAATTACTTAAAAGGAAAGAGCAAGGTCAACAAATGGATAAAGCATGTGAATAAATAGGGGTGCTTAGTTGCTAGGCATAAATGACATTTCGTGGTCTTTGGTCAGTCCATCAAGTAGTTCTGAGTGACTGTTTATGCCTCTGTTAAAGAACATTTGCGAGTCACTGCTTTTTCAGTGAGTTGTTTGTCCTTGGGACATGGCCAGCAGGAATGGTTATTTTGGCTCTTTTTGGCCTTTCCATCTTCTACCAGCTGCCCCTCTACCCTTTCCAATTGGCCTGGCACTCTCATTCTTCCCAGTCAGCCTCAAATGCCTTTCCATCAGCAGAGCTGCCCGTCCGTCAAGGGCATCAAGCCGCTGGGCCAGGAGTCAAGAGACATGAGCTCTGGTTCTAGGTCTGGCATTCATTTAAGATGTAGCTGACTCCTCTGTATCTCGGTTTCCTCACCTGTAAAATGGGGTGAGGAAGGAGTGGGGAGGTAGTTTAACTAAGTGATCTCAGAGTAAGCAGTGCCCAGGAGGCAAGGGCAGTTAGTTCTGTCTACCCAGAGGTCCACATGCCTCAGCATCTCATCCTGGCTCTGCTCATTGCCCTGAAGTGTGGGCACCAAGGCTGGAGCCAGACCCTCTCAGGCTCCAGGTGATCAAGGACTAGCTGCCCTTTCTCTCTCACTCTCCTCAGGCCCTTCCCCTGAGCTAAGCTACACAGACTAATCACCTTCTCTGGCCAAACAAAACAAAACAAAAAAAGTAACCTGACTAATAATTCTGCTTTGATGAGCATCTTCTTAAGTCCTGACTTTAAAACTGCTTTATTAAATTTAGATTCCTCATGCATATTTAGTGCTATTATTATGATTCAAAGTGTGGCATGGCTCAATCTGTAACTATGATCTATCCTGCAGAACGCAAGGCACCTGCAGCATTGTCTGCTACATCATCCACCAATCCTACCTCAAAGCCTTTCATCCATCATTTTAGTCACAAGCAGGAAAAATAACTAAATTCCAGTAAAATTGTGCTAACTCAAAAACTGCCAGGTATTGTCACTGTGCCCCACTTTTGCTACTTAAAATATTCCCCATTTTCTTGTTTCATTGCCAAAGTCACTAACTGGAGATAACAGGATGGTGGACCCCTTTGCCTAAGGCCTTGCCTCTTTCTGCAATCAACTGAATCAACTTTGCAGAATCTTGATGATAGCTTTCATCCTGCCAAAAGGGCTCCCACTTTCAACCTGGTTCCTGGCTTACCCCAATTGGCTTAAAAAAAAAAAAAAGATGTTACTTGCAAGAAAATGTTAACTTTCCATCCATTAAAACCAGCCAATTTTTCTCTGTAAGTGAGATTTCATCTGTTGTATAATCTGAAAGAGATACTGGTTCTTCTAGAGACAACCATTTGATACAAGCTACGATTTTGGTAATCTTAAGCATGTTAGGACCTGATTATAAGAGGTAATTGCCAAGTGTGTGTGTGTGTGTGTGTGCGCGCGCGCGTGTTATTTGAATCTCATTCACTTTTACTCTAAAAGTAGGGATGAACTTTACATATAAGTGGTCACAGGTCCCCACTTTGAATCAGAAAGTCTTTTTGTGAGTCACATGAGATGATATAAAGCACACAGTCAGTTGCCCGGCACATAACCATTACTGCAATGAAAGTCATACCTTTTCCTTTATCCAGTACCAACGGACTGGCATTAACTCTCCAGTTTGTACAAAGTATCAGTAAAAGGTATAACAAAAAGAAAAGCTATTCCAACAGATTTTATATCCAAAGTCCCATTGTATTTCACAGAGAGCAGGTCACAATGTCCCTTACTATTCCTGGGAAAAGGCCTTTTCTACAGGATCTGCCACACAGTCCTATAGTTGTCATAGCTTCCCTAGCTGCCTGTCAGGCTCCTGCCCTACTTAACCATGTACCCTCTGCTGGAAGATACCTGTCCTCCAGGGGTTAAGGGCTATAGCCTTGAATGATCTAAAAGGTTTTCCTTAACTAAGATGGATCAGAGAATTCCGAATCAACCAATGACTTGAGTTTTGAGTCATGCTCTTTCAACATCATGTGTGTATATATATATATATATATATATATATACACACACACACATACACATATACACATGCACACACACACATACACATACACACACACCTTAAGTTGGAAAAACAGGGGTCTTTGCCCTTTGGTGTAGATTTCTTTTTTAAAAATTTTATTTATTTATTTTAATTAGGTATATAGGACAACAGAATGCATTTTGATTTACTTTACACAAATGCAGCACAACTTTTCATTTCTCTGGTTGTACACAATGAAGTGTCACACCATATGTGCAGTCATACATGTACCTAGAGTAATGATGTCCATCTCCTTCTACCATCTTTCCTGCCCCAATGCCCCCTTGGGGTAGACTTCTTGAGGCACTTGCTTACCTTAGCATGTGTTAACTACATCCAGAACACCCACAAATGGGGATTTCTTGTCCTCATACTAGGGCACTAGACTGCAAAAGGTTACAGAAACCTATTCCCCGAGCTGAGTGTGAGGCCCTTCATTTTGTGCTGTAGGGACAATGTGGTTTCAAGGCATAGAGAAGTCATCAAAGAGCTGTTCCTTCTCTGCAAAGAATGAGTCCTGAGCACACGGTTCTAGTTAGTGGGGCTGCAGCTTTTTAAACATTACTATGAAATGAAAATGAAGGTTGTGATCTGTTAGACACCACAGGAGGTGAGACACAACCACCACTTCAGGGCCGCTTTCCCTAAAGGAGATCAATTCTCTTGACAAGCCCTGAAGACCTTGACTCTCCAAATCCAAAAGCCAAGGGAGGAAGGCCAGGCAAACCAACGACTGAAGGCCAAAGATACTCAGCCAAACAAATTCAGGTCAAATGAAAATAGAATGTTAAGTCAAAATACTACACCCAAAATACATAAAGAATCTTGCCTTAGCTGAGAAAAACAAGTACACTAGGGACACACACCTAAATGTTATTAGTTATAGAATACTCATGTTGTACCAGTTATGGCTGGTGGTGGGAACTTTCCTTTAGGGACTCATTTCTAGTCTTTTGTATATAGAAAAGTGTTTTATTGGGGCTGGGGCTGGGGTTCAGTGATAGTGGTGCATTTGCCTAGCATAGAGTTCAATTCTCAGCACCACATGCAAAAAAAAAAAAAAAAAAGAAAAGAAAAAAAAAAGGCCTATCAACAGCTAAAAATTTAAAAAATTTAAAATAAAAATTTTTAAAAAAGTGTTTTCTTTTTTGATTTTCATAATCAGGGGAAAATGTATCCTTAAAACTATACAGATGGGACTCTCCCTCCCCACTGCAGTTAATGGTTAAAACATCATGTGTGCATATGTGATAAGACAGAGCAATTTATGTTCAAACTCCTACTTTTATCCAACTCATTCTTCCTTTTTTTTCCCCCTGTGGTGCTGGGGACCTAACCTAGGGCCTTGTGCATGCTAGGCAAGCGATCTACTGCTGAGCTATATCACCAGCCCTCATTTTTCTTACAGAGGCAAAAAGGTTATTTCTGTTTCCCCCCCCCCCCACACACACACACATTATTAATGATGCTAGGGGTTTGAAGGTATTTTTATTTTAAAAACCATTATAATGTATCTTTAATATTTTTGGCCAGGTTATACTCCATCAACATTGTATTTACATTTCTCCATCTCTCTTGACTTTGGTAAAGTTTTTATTTATTTTTTTAAGTGAAATATAATTTACAAATCATGAGAAAGAGGCAGGTTTTGATAAACAAATACTGCTTTTATAGGGGAAGGAATGCCAAATCACTTTAAGTTTTTTTGGAAGCCAAATTCAGGTAACAATGTCATTTTTATAGTTAGCAGGGAAAAAGGGAACCCAGATATTTCTCTTCCTTCCTTCCCTTTTTATTTTTTCTCTCTCTCAACCTACAGAAGCTCTTTTATTTCCTCCTCATTATTATTGAGATTAAACCCTAGTTACAATAAACAATATTAAGGGAAGTCTGCAGGAGGAGAGTCATAAAAGCTCATCCTGGCAGTGTGTGAAGGAAGAGGAGGGCAGTTTGATGCTGGTCACTGTCACCCCACGATTCTACTGCCTGCTGCCTGAATGCTCATGAATTTAGAATAAAGCCAAGAAAAGTATACAGGGTGGATTATCTGAGATTTTTAAAAGAGCAACATATCACAATTTTTACTTTTATGTCACATGTTCTTAAAAGTAGTCACTTTAAAAAGCTGGGCACCGAATCCCCACATCCTGCCATTGTTTACGCACACCGAATCAAAATTCATCATAGAAACTGAGATACTCTGAGAAGGACATTAGGTATTTTTAACAAATTGATATAACCATGCAGACCCTGGTCTTGGGGCAGCTAAGATGTGGCTCCAGGTCCATTGGGCGGGGTGGAGGGGGTCCAAAAATGTTTTTCAGCAATATCTTCTTTATTTTATAAGACTGAACTTGTACTTACCTTCAAATAAGCTCTTTCTCAAAAGATGAAAATGTCTCTTCTCTGATGATAGTTGAGAAAATGTGCTTTGGGTTTTAATGAAATTCTAAATTTTGATCAAAAGCAGCATCTGTATACTATGCCACCTCAAAGGGGAAGCACCCTAATGCTTAGGATGTTATTGCACATTGTGCTCCTTGTGCTGAAGCCCCCCTAGGCTTACCTGAGGCCAGCCGTCAGGGTCACCTCCTTGCTCCCCAGTCTACTCTCCTCCCTGAAGTGGCATTTTAGGTTTCCCTTATCCCAAAGGCAACATTTCTCTTAGCAGATTGCCGAAACAGCTCTGTTTTAAATTCCTCCCTGGACTTTGGTGGAACTTGCTAGGCTCCCTCTTAGTTGTCATCAGAGACCACAGAGCTTCCCAATCACACGAGCGAGTAAACACAGGCCAGGTCTGTGAGGCAGAGCTCAGCTCCTCCATTCATATGCAACCTGGATAAAGCGGGGCTCTCTAATCCAGATATTTTTTAAAATCCACCTAGCAGGTACTTAAAAACCTTGTTTGTTAAATCAATCAAGTGATGTGTTCAAAGCCACAAAGAAAGAAGCTAACGGAACAGAACCCGGGCCTCTTACTCCCCACTCTGGGTCACCCCTCTGCTTATTGTTACTTTTTTCTAGTGCCCTATAGCTTATTTGTAAATTTTGTCATACTAAAAAAAAAAAAAAAAAAAAAAGAGCTTTGGGGAGAAGTATTTGAGGTTTTCCCATATAACTTTCAGAGGCTTCGTGAGTAACATTCAATATCAGCAAGAACAAAGAGATTGTGCCAAAGCAACAGAGAAAGCTCAGGCTCACCTTTCTCCAGCTGAATAATACCATATGTATTACTTACATCTTTGCTAGTCCCAAGCCCACTTTGGGTCCTAAAGCTGTTAAAGCATCAGCTTATGATTAATTAGTTTAACATTACCATGTAAACCTGCTGATCCCACCTCAAAACATATGGGCACTGGGATAGTAACATCTGGAGTAAGAACTGTCCGTGCTTGAAACCATACTACAACAGCCACGGGATGGGATGCGCTCGAAATGAAACTTCTGCTTCCCACAAACAACAGTGCCCTCTTGGGTAGGTGGGGGGGTGGCAAACAGGGCAGCTGATGGATGATTATCTGGTCAAGTCTGGATGAACAGTAGGTCAAACCATGTGGAAGCCATCTGTCACTGTTGGACAGAGAGAGGAAAGGAGCAGGAACAGGTCCAGTGCTCAGCAAAGATAACATTGGCCCATGAGTCCTTCTGTCCCTCTGGCCTGGCTGGCTGTAGTGATGTTTCCTCCAGCAATTGCTTCACAAACCATTAAGCAGCCATGAAAACAAGCGCCTGGCCATATGTTCAAGAGCTATAGAAACCCAGGAGCAGGTTTAAGGAAAAGAGAAACCACCCTCCTATCTCTCCTTCCTCAGCTCTGAGTAGAGCCTCCTTGTAGGGATGGATGTCTTTATGTGAGGCGTCACTGCGGGATTGAAATGGTAGAGAAGGGTGGGTACACCTGAAATTAAACATAGGGACACCAGTGGGGAAAGTGACAGGGAGCAACACAGCTCTCTGGGTTGAGATGGTTAATTTTAGGCTGCCTTTAAGGTTGAAATCTGGAGATAAAAGACTTCAGGAAAATGCATTTGTCAGGATTTTATTCCCCAGCACTTTCCTATACAGGCCCTGACCACCCCAAATTGTCTTCAGCCATAGTATCACCTGTGAGCTGGGCAGCAATGCAGAATCCCAGGCCCCTCCCCTACCTTCTGAATCAAATCTGCATTTTAACAAGGCTGTTCCAGGTGGCAGATATGCACATAAATGTCTGCGAAACTCAGTAGCTTGGAACTCTGAGGAGATGCCCCAAATAAGAATGACTTTTTCTAGCACTCAAGACCCTGACAAAAATAAACAACTAGACACTGGCCAAATATAACATTGTGCCAAATCTTGTATCTAAAATGCAGGACCACTTTTCATCTTAATCCCCCCTTATCAGATAAAGTGATCAGGTTCTGAGGAATTTCATTACTTTGCCCGAGATCACATAGTGAGGAAGGAAATATGGAGCTACAGTTAGCACCTAATGCCCATGCTCTTACCCAACAAAATGCTTTACTTTGCCTTAAATGTGAATGCTGTTGGGCTAGCCGAGGATGTTCTTCAAGGGGGAGGGGAGATGATGAAGAGAAATTTCTCTCAGAGGGGCTGAGGTGGTGGCTCAGTGGTAGAGCACTTGCCTGGCATGTGTGAGGCACTGGGTTCAATTCTCAGCACTGTATATAAATAAATAAAAGGTCCTTTGACAACTAAAAATTATTTTTAAAAATTTCTCCCAGAGATTTAAGAAATTGTACCCAAAAGAAACAGGGCCTCTGGAGAGAGAAATCAAGAAAAATGTCTCCATCTCGGAAGCTTCCCCAATGAGCCCTTGATTTAATACCTCAGCACTGACATGGGCAGAGGCTCAGCAAGAGGACTTCTCCTCCTCTCCACCTGAAAACCTGAGGCTAGTCACTCTCGAGAACAGGTATTTATCCACACAGAACCACAAGAAAGCTCAAGCAACTCTTTTCCCCTTTAATCAACATCTAGCTTTATTGCCTGAGTCTTAAATATGCTATGTATTTATTCATCTATCCAGTCAACAATGCAAGTCATGGTACAAACAGGGGACAAGACACAAAATTCCTAGGCTCATGGAGCTTCTGTGTTAGTAGGCAAGTCAGATGACAAGTTACTAAAGATTTACTATATATTTATTTCAGTGCTGTATAAAATACAGGTGGGAAAGGGGTAGAGTGTGATGGAGCTGAGGAGGGCAACATAAGATCAAGAAGCAAGGGAAGGCTTCTCTGAGGGGGATACGTGAATGAAGTGAGACAGGGAACAACTTGGCCACCTGGAGAAGAAGCTCCAGGTACAGGGTGCAGCAGGGCAAAGGCCGCGAGGTAGGAATATCTTTGGTGGATCAAGAAACAGCCAGAAGCTCAGGGTAACTGGGGCAGATGAGTCAGTTTTAGAGGATAAGAGAGGTCACTGGGGCCCACAATATGTAGTCCCCAGGAATCCATGGCAAATTATTTGAGCTACTATCCTGCAAAGGGTGGGAAAATATTAAAGCACTGTTAGCAGAGGACTGACAGGGTGTGATGTACTTTACCTTTTGGCAGGATCCCTTGGGCTGTTGTGTTGAGAATGGATGGTAAAGGAGCAAATGTGGAAGTAGGGAGACCAGGGAGGAGATACCGGTGATAGCATTTTGGACTAGGGTGGTAGCCACAGAAGCAGTGGCAAGTGGCCAGATTCTAGATATATTTTTAGGGGAGAACTGACAGGACTTGCTGAAGGAAATCCATTAGCTCTTCCTCCTTTCCAGACTCCAGGCTGTGTCATGAACTCTGACCTCTGCTCTTTGTACTTGCCCACCTTGTCCTGACCTCTTATATAACTTGAATTTCCTGATTTGCAAACTCATCTGTATGTCCATGATCAACCTCTGTCCTTCATCTGGGGCTCCTGGTAAGCTACTACTCATGTCCTAGAATAGAATTTGCAACAATACTGATGCTTAATACTATCCATACTTTGTATATGTGCCCTGCTTTAAGTTTAAGACCTTTCATGTACATCATCTCCTCTTGCATTAGGTTTTATGGACCATTTCATGCCTTTCATTCAACTCCAGGAGACCTCAAAGAAGAGGCATGTGTCAATTCTGGCTGGATTTCAGACGAATTAACTCCTTGGCAGCTGCAGACCTGGCAGTGAGCAGGCATCCCTGTAGATTAGTATGTGTAAGCCTGTGGGTGAGCTGAGCTATGAGACTCAGGGAGCAAACACAGGGAAGGCACACAAATAATCTGGGGCAAGAAACCTGCTAATAGACAGCTCCAGAGGGCAGTGGATAGAAGCCAGGAAAGATGTACCAGGGATGTGGGCAGAGAACCAGGAATGAA
Source organism: Marmota monax (assembly GCF_021218885.2). Lineage (NCBI taxonomy): Eukaryota > Metazoa > Chordata > Mammalia > Rodentia > Sciuridae > Marmota > Marmota monax. Next base: position 5,348,014 of record NW_026693473.1, on the reverse strand, counting down.
GGAAAAGGGAAGGGAAATCTGAGGGGAGGAGGTAGTAAACAATCAAGAGAGAAGGCTGAGCCTGGCCAGTACCAACCATGAGTCAGAAGTCTGAGTCTTCAGCCAAGCCCTGAGGGTGAGACTTTCAGAGGGGACCCAGGCCAAGATGACTGACAGCAGGTAAGGGAAGCTAGCTCTGTGCACTAGAGTGACGCTGAGAATCCTTTGCCTAAGGCCAGAAGCTTCCCTGTGTTTCCTATTTGAACAGGATCCAATCCCCAAACATGGCTGATTAGAGATTGGCGGGTAAAGGGAAATGGAATATGGTTGGGTGAGGAGCAAGGAGTAGGGAGCAAAGATAGACTAGCACTCTCCCTCCCTGGATATTCCTGACATGGGAGGGAAGTCCTCACCCTCCAACTCCACAGGTTAATTATCAACAGCTTTATAGTTTGATCCCAGGGCTAATTCACTTGGCTTATTTTCTTCATCTTAGACCAGTGACTCTCAACTGGTTCTCAACCTCGTACAGATTTCCTGGGTCCCACCACAGAACAGTTAAACTGGATTCTAGTGCAATAGGCCCCTGATGGGGTATTTCTTTTAAAGCTCCCACATGACTCTAGTGGGCAGCCAGAGTGGAAGCCTGCTTTCTTACACACATGTGCCAGCCTCATTAGAGCTGAGCAAAGAGCCTTCCCTCCTCCTCCTTCTCTTCATCGTCCTCAGGTCTAGTTTAATGTAGATGATGGTACCAAGAGCAAAATTCATAAATTAGGGTCCTAAGCAGATGAAAAAATAAAATCTCATCCTCCAACCTAGTTGAAAAAAAGGGATATTCCATCCACAAAGCTGTCTGTGAAGATACAAAGACTACATCCTGTTCAACTTGATTTGTAAGAATAGGGCTGGCTGGTGATGCGTGCAGGACTTTGCAAATCACAGATTTTCCTAGAAGGCTGGCCTTAGGGACCCTAGTCCCTAAGGGTGCAACCACTGGACACATTTTTTCTTGGCAGAAAAGAGCACTTAGCAAGGGCATTACCCAACTTTAGGATCAGAATCTCAGAAACAAGGAGATTCAGGGTGAAACTTGAAAGAATGTGTAGGCCAGTAGTTTATGGACACCAGTGTGTGTCTCTTATAGACCTCGTAAGCACCCTATCTCTCAGGCCCATTCCTAATGAACCAGTGCTCTTCTTCACCTTCTTCTGGTGGGAATGTGGCTTCTGCTGGAGTTATGTCTTATGAGCTCCTCAAATTAAAGGCCCTACCTGACCAGTTCTACATCTGTGCTGCCCAAATTTTTTTCAAGGCTGCTGATAGATGCTGTGGTGATCTCAATATACTTATTCATTCAAAAAGTATTTATTAAACACCTACTAGATGCCAGAAATTTTTATAGGTCTTGGGGATACTGCTGTGAATGAAATGGGCAAAGATCCACCCTTAGGGGTTTATAGTTCAATGTAACAAATTCTGTTTGCCTTAGGTACATGAATTTGAGAGTGGTTAAATTGCAAGTTCCCCCCCAAAAATAGCTTTGTGTCTTGTGATTCCTGTGTTCTCAGTGTGCAAATAAAAACAATAAAATTTTGTTGAATATACAAATGAGTGAATGCCTTTAGTGTTGGTGGCCATACTCTGCCATGGCCATTCTCCTTAGCCATTAAGAAAGTTATATCTTCAGAGCATACTACAGGGACATAGCCACATCAATGTTTATAGCAGCACAATTCACAATGGCTAGACTGTGTAACCAAGCTAGATGCCCTTCAATAGATGAATGGATTAAAAAAATGTGGCATTTATACACAATGGAATATTACTCAGCACTAAAAAATAAAAGATCATGGCATTGCAGGGAAATGGATGGCATTAGAGCAGATTATGCTAAGTGAAGTTAGCAATCCCTAAAAAACAAATGTCGAATATCTTCTCTGGTATAAGGGGGGTGACTCAAAATGGGATAGGGAGGAAGAAAATGAGAAGAAGATTACCACTAAATAGGGAATAGAGGTGGGAGGGAAAAGGAGGGAGAAGGGGAATTGCATGGAAGATGGAAGGAGACCCTCATCGTTATACAGAATACATGTATGATGTTGTGATGAGAAAAAAAAAAGTGTGTCACATTAGATTGGGTAGAGAGAAGTGATGGGAGGGGAGGGGAGGGGAAGGGGGGACAGGAAGGGCAGCAGAATAAAATAGACATTATTATTGCTGTATGTATATAGGTGAATGTATGACCAATGTGATTCTGCAACCTGTACAATCAGAAAAATGAGAAATTATACCCCATTTGATTCAAATGTATGAACTGTCAAGATCATTGTACTGTCATGTGTAGCTAATAAAAAAAAACACAAATGAACAAAACTAGGAACAAATCTAACCAAGGAGACAAAAGACCTCTATAATGAAAACTATAGAACACTGAGAAAGAAACTGGAGAAGACATTAGAAGATAGAAGAACTTCCCAAGTTCATGGATATGCAGAATATTGTCTAAAATTGTCATATTACCAAAAGCAATATACAGATGCAGGTACAGTGCTCATAAAATACCAATGACATTATTCACAGAATGATTAAAACCAGTTCCTAAAATTCATCTGGAAGAATAAAAGAGCAAAAATAACAAAGTAATTTCAGGTCCCCCCCCCCCAAAGAAAAAACAATGCTGAAGGCATCACAATATCCAACTTCAAACTATACTTTAGAGCTATAGTAACAAAACCTATATGGTAGTGTCAAAAACAGACACATAGACCAATGGGAGAGAATAGAAGACACAGAGACAAACTCACCCAGATACAGTCATCTAATCCTTAACAAAGGTGCCACGAATATATGTTGAAGGAAAAAAAGAAATAGCCTTTTAAACAAATAGTGCTGGGAAAACTAGCTATCCATATGTAAAAGAATTAGACTAGAGCCCTATCTCTTAGTTGCATGGAAGTCAACTCAAAATGGATCAAAGACCTAGGAAGTGGACCAGAAACTATGCAACTCATAGAAGAAAATATAGGGTCAACATTTCAACATATAGGCCCAGACAACAACTTCATCAACTGGACTTCTAAAGGTCAGGAAATCATACCAAGAATTAGTAAATGGGATGGCATCAAGTTAAAAAGCTTCTGCACAGCAGAGGAAACAACAATATGAAGAAAGAAGCTATGGAATGGGAGGAAAAATTTTGCTTGCTACCCTACTGACGGAGGCTTAATATCCAGAACATATAAAGAACTAAAAAAACCACCAAAAAATATTTCAATTAATTAATGGACAAATGAATTAGTTCTCAAAAGAAATACAAATGGCTAACAAATTTATATTCAACATCTTTAGAATCAGGGAAATGAAAATAAAAAATACACTGAGATTTCATCTTACACTAGTCAGAATGGCAGTCATCAAGAATACCAACAACATTCCTCAACTCCTACCATTTACTGGCACATGCCATAATTTCACTCTTCTTTAAAGCTGAGTAATATTCCATTGAGTGTGTGTGTATGTATGTATATGTATGTGTGTGTGTGTGTGTGTGTATGTATCACATTTTTTTCTCTAACATGTGGGTGCTAATTCACAATAAGGCGGGGGGGGCACTAGGGAAGAATAGAGTTACCTTAGTTTAGGTAGAGGGAAGTGATGGGAGGGGAGGGGAGGAGTTGTGGAGATAGGAAAGAAAGTAGAATGAAACAGACATTATTATTGTATGTATATATGCGACTACATGACCAATAGGATTCTGCAACATGTACACCCAGAAAAATGAAATTATATCTCATCTATGTATCATATATCAAAGTGTATAAATGCATTCTACTGTCATGTATAACTAATTAAACAAATTTTTAAAAATTTAAAAAAAGAATACCAACAATAATAAATGCTGGAGAGAATGTGGAGGAAAAGGAAAACTTTTACACTGATGGTGGGATTGTAAATTAGTTCAACACTATGGAAATCAATATGGAGGTTCCTCAAAAACTAGGAATGGAACCACACTCAACTATATCAATTCTCAGTATTTATCCTAAAGAATTAAAGTCATCATACTATAAAGATAATACATACTCATGTATTTAGCAGCACAATTCACAACAGCCAAACTATGGAACCAGCCTAGGTGTCCATCAATGAATAGATGGATAAAGAAAATGTAGTGTATGTAAATATGCACTTGAATTTTGTTCATCCATAAATAAGAATGAAATTGTCATTTGCAGGAAAATGAATGAAACTTGAGAACATTGTATTAAGTGAAATAAGCCAAACTCAGAAAAATCAAAGGTCATATGTTGTCCCTCATGTGTAGAAGCAATAAAAATGAAAAAAAAAAAAAAAGGTGTGTGAGTAGCTCATGGAAATGAAAGGGAGACTAGTAGAGGTAAAGGACCAGGAGAGGGAGGAGGGGAGGAAAAGGGAAATCCTGGGGAGCAACAATGGCCAAATTATATTGTTATATTGTGTGCATATATGAATATGCAACGATGAATTTCACCATTATGTATAATTGGAAAAATAAAATATTTTCATCAAAAAGAAACTCTGTATATTTTAGCTTTCACCTTCCTATCCTTTATCCATCAACAAGGAACAACTAATCTTTATAAGTTTGCTGATTCTGAACTTTTTGATATAAATCAAATATTTTGTATGTTCTTTGATGATTGGCTTCTTTCACTTAGCAAAATGTTTTGCAAGGTTCATTCATGATATAGTGCATCAGCACTTCATTTCTTTTTATGGCCAAATAAATAATAATCCATTATATGTACATAACACGTTTGTTTAGCCATTTATCAGTTGACGGACGTTTGGGTTATTTCCACGTTTTGGCTCTTGTGAATAATGTTGCTATAAACATTTGTGTATAATGTTTGGACATCTTATGTGGATATGTTTTCATGTCTCTTGGGTATATATCTAGGAGGTGCCTCACTATGTCATATCAACAACTCTATGTTCAAGTATTTGAGAAACTGCCAGAAACTGCCAAACTGTGTTCCAAAGTGACCACACCATTTTACACTCCTGCCAGCCATATATGAGGGTTCTGCATTTCTATGTCCTTGCCAACGCATGTTATTTTCAGAGTTTTTGAGTACAACACTCCTTGTGGTTATGAAAATATACTTCATTGTGGTTTTGATTTACATTTCCCTGGTGAGCAATAATGTCAAGAATCTTTCAATATATTTATTGACCATTTGTGTATCTTCTTTGAAGAACTATCTATTCAGATACTTGTCCATTTTTAAATTGGGTTGTCTTTTTATTATTGAGCTGAGAGAGTTTATATATTATAGATACAAGTACCTTATCAGATTAATGATTTCTATGTATTTTATCCCATTCCGTGGCAAGTCTTTCTACTTTATTGATTGTATATTGTGATGCACAGAAGTTTTGAATTTTGATGAGGTCTGATATATTTATTTTTAATTTAATGTGAAGTAATTCTTAATTCTTTTACATAGGTTGACCTAATACCATGCATCAAAAAGAATATTACTTCTACATTGAATGATCTTGGAACCTTTACCAAAAATCAGTTGACTGAGACACATGGGTTTATTATGGGCCCTTAATTCTACTCCTTTGATTAATCTATCTTATGCCAGTACCACTATTGACATCTTAACAATATTACGTCTTTTAATTCATGAATATAATAAATTTTCTATTTACTTATATATTGAATTTTTTTCAACAATGTTTTGTAGTTTTCAGAGTACAAGTGCTACACTTCTTTTGTCAAGTTTGTTCCCAAGTATTTTGCTCTTTTTTGACAAAAGAATAGTGGTTTTCTTAATGTCATTTCAGGCTGTTCAATGTAAGTGTATAGAAATACAATTGACTTTTGTATATTGATGTTGTATCCCCAAACCGTGCTGAACTCAATTACTAACTAGTTCTAGTAGTTTCCACAATGTTTTAAGATTTTCACTGTCGCCCCTGCACCGGCAAGGTAGAGGGAACTGTGACCACGCACAGAGCAGGCCCAGCGGCCTGCTGAGGGGCAGAGCCGCCCCCCACCCCCCGTGCCTGCCAGGTAGGGGAACTGTGACCACGGACAGAAAAGGCCCAGTGGCCCACGGCGGGACAGAGCTTCCAATCACTCCTGCAAGGTAGGCGGGCCTGCGACCCACCGGCAGAAGAGGAGCAGCGGCCTGCTGAGAGGCAGAGCCGCCCCCTCCCCCTGCGCCGGCAAGGTAGAGGGAACTGTGACCACCATCAGAACAGGCCAGACCTGCAACCGAGAGACAGAACAGGCCCAGTGGCCTGAGGAAGGGTAGAGCCGCCCCCCCCTGCGCCTGCAAGGTAGGCGGACCTGCGACCCACTGGCAGTACAGCCCCAGAGGCCTGCAGAGGGGCAGTGCCGCTGCCTGCGCCTGCAAAGTAGACAGAACTGTGACCACCGACAGAACAAGCCTAGCGGCCCGCAGAGGGACAGAGCCGCCGCCCGCGCCTGCGAGGGAGACTTTGCAACTATACAAGACCAATATAAATATATAGGGGGAAAATTCAATAGCACAACAGTTTCACCAAGTAGAAAGGAACGCGAACAGTATGAAGAGACAAGGAAAGAAAGGACCACAAGCATTGCAGGTCAACTCAACGTTAGAAGAGGTAATAGCTGCAGCAGATGGAATGTCAGATAAAGAATTCAGGATATACATGCTTCAGATGATCTGGAGTCTCAAGGAAGACATCAGACAGCAAAATCAGACAATGAAAGATCACTTCAACAATGAATTACATAAACAAATCCAAGAAGCAAAAGATCAACTATACAGGGAAATAGAGGTTATAAAAAACAAACAAACAGAAATCCTAGAAATGCAGGAAGCAATAAGCCAACTTAAAAACTCAATTGAGAATACTACCAGCAGAGTAGAACACTTAGAAGACAGAACATCAGACAATGAAGATAAAGTATTTCAACTCGAAAAGAACATAGACAGCTCAGCAAGACTGTTAAGAAACCATGAGCAGAACATCCAAGAAATATGGGATAACATCAAGAGACCAAATTTAAGAGTCATTGGGATACAGGAAGGGACAGAGTTTCAAACCAAAGGAATGAGCAATCTATTCAATGAAATAATACGAGAAAACTTCCCAGACTTGAAGAATGAGACAGAATCCCAAATCCTAGAAGCCTACAGGACGCCGAATGTGCAAAATCATAAGAGACCCACACCTAGACACATTATAATGAAGATGCCCAACATACAGAATAAGGAGAGAATTTTAAAAGCTACAAGAGAAAGGAAGCAGATCACATTTAGGGGTAAGCCAATCAGGATAACAGCTGATCTTTCAACACAGACTCTGAAAGCTAGAAGATCCTGGAATAACATATTTCAAACACTGAAAGAAAATGGGTTCCAACCAAGAATTGTGTTTCCAGCGAAATTAAGCTTCAGGATGGAAGATGAAATTAAAACCTTCCACGATAAACAAAAGTTAAAAGAATTTGCAGCTAGAAAACCATCTCTTCAAAACATCCTTGGCAAAACATTACAGGAAGAGGAAATGGAAAATAACAATGAAAACCAACAGTGGGAGGTAGGACACTAAAGGGGGGAAAATAATCAAAGAGGAAAACAAACCATGGTTAGTAACATAAATAAACAAATATGGCTGGAAGAACAACCCATATCTCAATAATAACCCTAAATGTTAATGGCTTAAACTCACCAATCAAGAGACACAGGCTAGTAGAATGGATCACAAAACAAGACCCAACAATATGCTGTCTACAGGAGACGCATTTGATAGGAAAAGACATACATAGGCTGAAGGTGAAAGGTTGGGAAAAATCATATCACTCATATGGACTTCGGAAACAAGCAGGAGTATCCATACTCATATCAAATAAAATAGATTTCAAGCCAAAGTTAATCAAAAGGGATAAAGAGGGACACTACATACTGCTCAAGGGAACCATACACCAACAAAACATAACAATCATAAATATATATGCCCCAAACAATGGTGCAGCTATGTTCATCAAACAAACTCTTCTCAAGTTCAAGAGTCTAATAGACCACCATACAATAATCATGGGAGACTTCAACACACCTCTATCACCACTGGAAAGATCTTCCAAACAAAAGTTGAATAAGGAAACTATAGAACTCAATAACACAATTAATAACCTAGACTTAATTGACATATATAGAATATACCACCCAACATCAAGCAGTTACACTTTTTTCTCAGCAGCACATGGATCCTTCTCAAAAATAGATCATATATTATGTCACAGGGAAACTCTTAGACAATATAAAGGAGTAGAGATAATACCATGCATCCTATCTGATCATAATGGAATGGAACTGAAAATCAACGATAAAAGAAGGAAGGGAAAAGAATACATCACTTGGAGAATGAACAATAGGTTACTGAATGATCAATGGGTTATAGAAGACATCAAGGAAGAAATTAAAAAATTCTTAGAGATTAATGAAAACACAGACACAACATATCGGAATCTATGGGACACATTGAAAGCAGTTCTAAGAGGAAAATTCATTGCTTGGAGTTCATTCCTTAAAAAAAGAAAAAACCAACAAATAAATGATCTCATACTTCATCTCAAAATCCTAGAAAAAGAAGAGCAAAACAACAGCAAAAGAAGTAGAAGGCAAGAAATAATTAAAATCAGAGCTGAAATTAATGAAATCGAAACAAAAGAAACAATTGAAAAAATTGACAAAACTAAAAGTTGGTTCTTTGAAAAAATAAACAAAATCGACAGACCCTTAGCCATGCTAGCGAAGAGAAGAAGAGAGAGAACTCAAATTACAAACATACGGGATGAAAGAGGCAATATCACAACAGTCACTTCAGAAATACAGATGATAATCAAAAATTATTTTGAATCCTTATACTCCAATAAATTAGAAGATAGTGAAGGCATAGATAAATTTCTTAAGTCATATGATCTGCCCAGATTGAGTCAGGAGGATATAGACAACCTAAACAGACCAATATCAATTGAGGAAATAGAAGAAACCATCAAAAGACTACCAACTAAGAAAAGCCCAGGACCGGATGGGTATACAGCAGAGTTTTACAAAACCTTTAAAGAGGAACTAATACCAATACTTTTCAAGCTACTTCGGGAAATAGAAAAAGAGGGAGAACTTCCAAATTCATTCTACGAGGCCAACATCACCCTGATACCTAAACCAGACAAAGACACTTCAAAGAAAGAAAACTACAGACCAATATCTCTAATGAACCTAGATGCAAAAATCCTCAATAAAATTCTGGCCACTCGGATACAAAAACTTATCAAAAAAATTGTGCACCATGATCAAGTAGGATTCATCCCTGGGATGCAAGGCTGGTTCAATATACGGAAATCAATAAATGTTATTCACCACATCAATAGACTTAAAAATAAGAATCATATGATCATCTCGATAGATGCGGAAAAAGCATTTGACAAAGTACAGCATCTCTTTTTGTTCAAAACTCTAGAAAAACTAGGGATAACAGGAACATACCTCAATATTGTAAAAGCAATCTATGCTAAGCCTCAGGCTAGCATCATTCTGAATGGAGAAAAATTGAAGGCATTCCCTCTAAAATCTGGAACAAGACAGGGATGCCCTCTCTCACCACTTCTGTTCAACATAGTTCTCGAAACACTGGCCAGAGCAATTAGACAGACGAAAGAAATTAAAGGCATCAAAATAGGAAAAGAAGAACTTAAATTATCACTATTTGCAGATGACATGATTCTATACCTAGCAGACCCAAAAGGCTCTACAAAGAAACTATTAGAGCTAATAAATGAATTCAGCAAAGTGGCAGGATATAAAATCAACACGCATAAATCAAAGGCATTCCTGTATATCAGCGACAAATCCTCTGAAATGGAAATGAGGACAACCACTCCATTCACAATATCTTCAAAAAAAATAAAATACTTGGGAATCAACCTAACAAAAGAGGTAAAAGACTTATACAATGAAAACTACAGAACCCTAAAGAGAGAAATAGAAGAAGATCTTAGAAGATGGAAAAATATACCCTGTTCATGGATAGGCAGAACTAACATCATCAAAATGGCGATATTACCAAAAGTTCTCTATAGGTTTAATGCAATGCCAATCAAAATCCCAATGGCATTTCTTGTAGAAATAGAGAAAGCAATCATGAAATTCATATGGAAAAACAAAAGACCCAGAATAGCAAAAACAATGCTAAGCAGGAAGTGTGAATCAGGCGGTATAGCGATACCAGACTTCAAACTATACTACAGAGCAATAGTAACAAAAACAGCATGGTACTGGTACCAAAACAGGCGGGTGGACCAATGGTACAGAATAGAGGACACAGAAACCAATCCACAAAACTACAGCTACCTTATATTTGATAAAGGGGCTAAAAGCATGCAATGGAGGAAGGATAGCATCTTCAACAAATGGTGCTGGGAAAACTGCAAATCCATATGCAACAAAATGAAACTGAATCCCTTTCTCTCGCCATGCACAAAAGTTAATTCAAAATGGATCAAGGAGCTTGATATCAAATCAGAGACACGCCGTCTGATAGAAGAAAAAGTTGGCTACGATCTACATACTGTGGGGTCGGGCTCCAAATTCCTCAATAGGACACCCATAGCACAAAAGTTAATAACTAGAATCAACAAATGGGACTTACTCAAACTAAAAAGTTTTTTCTCAGCAAAAGATACAATAAGAGAGGTAAATAGAGAGCCTACATCCTGGGAACAAATCTTTACTCCTCACACTTCAGATAGAGTCCTAATATCCAGAGTATACAAAGAACTCAAAAAATTAGACAATAAGAGAACAAACAACCCAATCAACAAATGGGCCAAGGACCTGAACAGACACTTCTCAGAGGAGGACATACAGTCAATCAACAAGTACATGAAAAAATGCTCACCATCTCTAGCAGTCAGAGAAATGCAAATCAAAACCACCCTAAGATACCATCTCACTCCAGTTAGATTGGCAGCCATTATGAAGTCAAACAACAACAAGTGCTGGCGAGGATGTGGGGAAAAGGGTACACTTGTACATTGCTGGTGGGACTGCAAATTGGTGCAGCCAATTTGGAAAGCAGTATGGAGATTTCTTGGAAAGCTGGGAATGGAGCCACCATTTGACCCAGCTATTCCCCTTCTCGGTCTATTCCCTAAAGACCTAAAAAGAGCATGCTACAGGGACACTGCTACATCGATGTTCATAGCAGCACAATTCACAATAGCTAGACTGTGGAACCAACCTAGATGCCCTTCAATGGATGAATGGATAAAAAAAAATGTGGCATTTATACACAATGGAGTATTACTCTGCATTAAAAAATGACAAAATCATAGAATTTACAGGGAAATGGATGGCATTAGAGCAGATTATGCTAAGTGAAGCTAGCCAATCCCTAAAAAACAAATGCCAAATGTCTTCTTTGATATAAGGAGAGTAACTAAGAACAGAGTAGGGTCGAAGAGCATGAGAAGAAGATTAACATTAAACAGGGATGAGAGGTGGGAGGGAAAGGGAGAGAGAAGGGAAAATGCATGGAAATGGAAGGAGACCCTCAGAGTTATACAAAAGTACATACAAGAGGAAGTGAGGGGAAGGGGAAAAATAATATAAGGGGGACAAACGAATGTCAGTAGAGGGAGCAGAGAGAGAAGAGGGGAGGGGAGGGGAGGGGAGGGGAGGGGAGGGGAGGGGAGGGGAGGGGGGATAGTAGAGGATAGGAAAGGCAGCAGAATACAACAGACACTAGTATGGCAATATGTAAATCAATGGATGTGTAACTGATGTGATTCTGCAATCTGTATATGGGGTAAAAATGGGAGCGCATAACCCACTTGAATCAAATTGTGAAATATGATATATCAAGAACTATGTAATGTTTTGAACAGCCAACAATAAAAAATTAAAAAAAAAAAGAATTGTAATACATTCTGCTGTCATGTATATAAAAAATAAAATCAATAAAAAAGAGGAATTAAAAAAAAAAAAAAAAGATTTTCACTGTCTACAAGATCATGTCCGCAATGACACAGTTTATTTCTTTCCAAACTGGATGCCTTTTATTTATTTTTACTGAACAACTTCCTTGTCCAGTTGTTGGTAGTATTCCTTTATAATTCTTTTTATTATTCCAAGATTGAGCAGAAGTGACAAGAGTATCTTTCTTGTTCCTGATCCTAAGAGGGAAGTACATAACTGTTTGCCATTAAGCATGATGCTGGCTGTAAATTTTTCATGAGATGTCCCTTCTCAAGTTGAGAAGTGCTCCTGTACTCCTAGTTTGTTGATTATTTTTATTATGAAAGGATATTGGATTTTGTCAAATGCTTTTTCTGGGTCTATTGGAGATAACCACGTAGGGTTTTTCCCCCTCCTTCCTTTTACTGACATTAAACAAAGTTCACAATCTGGGAATGATTGCAATTAGTGATTTTTTTCTCTATATAACTGGATTTGGTTTTATAGTTTTGTTGTAAGTTTTCCCTCCAACATTCATAAGAGAGAATGATGTGTTGTTTTCTTTTATAATAGCTTTGTCTGGTTTTGGTATCAGGGTAATACTGGCCTCATAAATACTAACCAGCAAAATATTCCCTCCTCTTGTATTTTTTGTAAAAGCTTGTGAAGAATTAGTACTTATTCTTCAAGTGTTTGTTAGAGTTCAGTGTTGAAGCTATCTGGGCCTGGGCTTTTCTTCATGTTTTTTTGCCTATTAATTTGATCTCTGCTTGTTATAGGTCTGTTCAGATTATCTATCTCTTCTTGACTTAGTTTCAGTAGATGTATCTTTCTAGGAATTTGTCCATTTCATCTAAGTAATCTAATTTATTGGCATATAGATGTTGGTAGTATCCCTTTATAATTCTTTTTATTTTTATATGGTTGGTAATAATGTCCTCTCATTTCTTTCCTGGTCATTATAATTAGACATATGCTAATTTTGTTGATCTATTCAAATAGCCAACTTTGGTTTCACTGAATTTCTCTATTGCTTTTCTGTCTTCTACTTCATTAATAATTGCCACCCTAATCTTCATTATTTCCTTACATTTACAGCTGTTACTTTCTCTCTAAGTACTGCTTTAGCTGCATGAGTTTTAGTATCTCAAAGTATTTTTATGCATCTTAAAGTATTTCCCAATTTTCCCTTTTCACTTTTGATTCACTGGATATTTAGAAGCATGTAATTTAAATTCTACAAATTTGTTAATTTCTGGAATTCATTTTACTAATTTCTATTTTTATTCTATATAGTTAGATAACATACTTTATATTTTTTCTATCCTTTTTTCTTAGTTACTGAAGTTTGCTTTATGGCCTAGCCATATGTTCTACCCTGAACAATGTTGCATGCTCTTAAGAACCCAGGGTCTGTTGTTGGATACAGTGTTCTATAGATACCTGTTAGATCAGTTTGGTTTACAGACTTCTGTCTTTTTGTTGGAGTCTTCTATTTCCTTGTTGATCTTCTGCTAATTTGTTTTAGAAGGCAGGGGATTAGCAAGGATGGTGGAATGTGATGAAGATCATTATCCAAAGTACATGTATGAAGAAATGAATTGGGTGTCAACCTACTGAGATATGAAAAATTGTGGTATATATGTGTAATAAGAATTGTAATGCAAAAAAATACATGTATAAAGATGTGAATTGGTGTGAACATACTTTATATACAAAGATATGAAAAATTGTTCTCTGTATGTGTAATAAGAATTGTAATGCATTCCGCTGTCATGTATTTTAAAAAATAAAATCAATAATAAATAATTAAAGCATGCTTCCTATAGAAAGCACAGATAGATTGGTTTTTTAAAAATTATTTTTGGTAGTTGTATTGATACAATAACCTTATTTATTTATTTTTATGTGGTTCTGAGGATGGAACCCAGGGCCTTGCATGTGCAAGGCAAGTGCTCTACTGGTGAGCCAAACCCCCGGCCCCTAGATTGTTTTTTTTATAAATCTTCTCTGACAATTTCTACCTTTGATTGAATTGTTTACTCCTTTCACATTTAACATCATAACTGACACACCTGAATTTGGGTCTGCCATTTTATTTTTTCTGAATGTCACACATCTTTTTCTATACCTCTATCTTCCTATTATGCCTTACTTTTTCCTTAAGTAAATATTTTCTAATGTCCATTTTAATATTTTTACTGACTGATCTTTTTTCACGTTTTTAAAGTTATATCCTTAGTTCCTGCTCTAGGGTTTAACATACACACCAGAATCAGCTTTATTCTCTTTCCCCACATTGTGGTATTGTTGTTACACATATTACATCCATAAATGTTTCAAAACCAACATTAGATTATTATAATTATCCCTCTTTTATAATTTTATGTCTCTTGAAGCTAAGAGTTAGGATACATTTGTAGTTTTTGTTATATTAACCTCCTTATTTATCATTTCTGGATATCTTCATTTGTCCCTGGAGACCCCAGACACTATGTGAAGATATTTCCTTGGCCCAAAATAGATTTTACTTCCTACCTACCTCCTTTTTGCCCTTCTTGGAAAATATATAACATTTATATATGTTACAGGCCCAAAAATATATTTTACATATGCTATTATATATAATTGCTTTTGAAATCAGTTAAGAGAAGGAAGAAAAGGAAATATGTACTTTACCCTGTCTTTTATAGTTACATAATTGCCTTTATCAGTGCTATTAGTGTGGATTTGAATTACTGTCCAGGATCACTTGCTTTCAGCACAAAGAACTTCCTCATTATTTCTCTTTACCCAGCTCTCTCTGGTAAACTAACAGGACTAAAGTTTAACCTATATTTCAAATGAATCTACCCATCTTTTCCCAGTTGCCTTTCACTGGATCATCCCTATGGGCATTTTTGAGAACACTGCCTTAAATTTCACTCTTCATTGCAAATAAAGTTAGAGCCTTTGGGGAAAGATTTGGAGCTCTCTGTTTTATAGTATGTTTCCACCCTCAGGAGGAATCTCCAGCCATAGCTCTAGAGCTGGGTTTGGGGACAGTAGTGTGCTTTCCTGAGTGATACCCCCACTTTAAGAGCTGAATTCAATGGAATTGGGTGAGTAGCCTTAGGTTTTCTTGGATTGCCTTTCCCAGCAAGGGTGATAGGGCCCTGATATTCTCACAGCATTGCACTCATGGTATAGCTATTGTTTCCTGAGTGAGGGGGCAGAAGGGAGCACCTACCTTTAGGCCACACTCATCCTGAACAGCCTCAGCAATAGGCAGATTGGGGCAGAATAAGAAATGCCCTGCCTGGGAAGGTAGTGCTTTAGCTTTAGCTAGGAGGTGGAGGGAAAGGGACTCTGTTCTTGGTCACCGCCATTAGGAGTGGAGTTTTCATACTACCAAGAAGGGAAGGTAGAGGGAGAGAGGGGGTCTTGATTCAAATACCAGAGACACACTATTTACTGAGTTTTAGTAGGTTTTCCTGAATAAATGCTTCTTCATTTACTGTATGCACTTGGGATCATTCCCAGAGACTTTAAATAGTTGTTTTAAGATAAATTTCACTAGTTTCAATGGAGAGCAGGTTTGCAGAGCTCCTCATGATGGAAGTGGAAGTCTCAAAACTCAAGATGTTTTATTTTACAGAATAATTATTTTATACATACACATCTCCACAGAACAATGGTTCTCCAACTTAAACGTGCATGTAAACGACCTGGAAAACTTGTTAAAAATGCTGACTCCAAGGGCCCCAACCCCAGAGATTATGATTTCTCAGGACTGGGATGGAAGTAAAAAAGAAACGAGCATTTTTAGCAAGCTCCCTAAATGATTCTTTGGAAAAAAGTTGTACGAAAACAACTAATGCCTCCCAGAGACGATTGATGATAATGTTATTATTGTTGTTCTTTTTCACAGATTCTGTCTACCTTAGTAGCTTTGCAGTTATGGCAGGATCAAAAACTAGCTACTTAAACATCATAATAGCGTGTGTGTGTGTGTGTGTGTGTGTTGCCACAATCTAGGAATTCAATCATTATAGGAAGTGCTGCAAAATATGATTTGGGCTGTCTGGAATCAGTGACAGGGGACTCCAGGGTAAGGATTTCTCAGAGTGGGGACCAGCCTGTCTCAGAATCTTTTTTCTTTTGTACCATTATCTGACTTTTCCTTGGTGCTGCCATTTGTAACCTTCCCTCAAAACAGAGAGAGAACATTACAGTCTTTGTTGGAATTTGTCTGATTTGCACATCATCAAGAGCCAATATATGCCTCTGGTGAACAAATTAATAGGATTAAAACAGCTATCAAGCATGCCACAGCAGAAAGGATCCCCACTGCCCAGCTGCACGTTGTCATCCCTAATGTGAGTCCTCACAGTTGTAATAACAGAAAATGAATACCATTTCATATTTTAAAACTCTAGTCAGGAGCCATTAGCAATTTATTTTTTCCCAAAGAACCAGCTAATTAAAATTGTAAATAAGGCTGTGCTGTTTGTACATACTCCTGTCTTTCTCATGAAGAACCTGAACCTAACTATTCTATACTTACTAAAACCCGACTTACTTTAGTCTGCTCACACTCAGAGGAAATGGTCACACTCAGGGGAAGAATTTAGGAAAAAGACTTCCACAGCTGAAGGCAGAATTAAGAAAGATGAGGGCCCTAGAGTACTGAGGAAACCTGTCTATCCGAGGCACTGAAGGAAGCTAGAGGATATTTTCTACTGGTTTACTAGGTGGGTATCATTATTATTAATTATTATTATTGTTGTTAATTAAAAAATAGGATTTCTCAATGGGAACTACAAAAAAAAAACCCACGTTATGACAAAAATCTAAAGATCAACCAATTTTAACTTGTTTCTTCCAGATTTGTTTATGTACATACCAAACAGGTATTTTGTTCAGCAGCCCTAACAGAACAGGGTATCACTCCCACTTTGCCTTTCACTAGATCATCCCTATGGGCATTTTCGAGAGCACTGCCTTAATCTACTATCAGTAGATTAAGAGTTGGTGGGCTTTGTTGTATTCAATCATAAATAAAACTTGGAAAATTTCTGATTTTCTTCCATAATTTTAATGGCATACAATTATTTCTCTGTGTTATGGGCTGAACTGTACTCTCAACCCCAAATCATATGTTGAACCTTTAATCTCCAGTACCTCAAAATGCGACTACACTTGGAAATAGAGTCTTTAAAGAGGTAATTAAGTTAAAATGGAGCCTTTAGGGTGGTCCCTGATCCAATCTGACTGGCATCCTTATAACATGAGGCAATTAGGACACACAGAGAGACACTAGGGGTGTGCGAGCTCACAGGGAAAAGGCCATGTAGTGAGAAGGCCACCATCTGCAAGCCAGAGAGAGGCTTCTAGAAAACCCAAACCTGCCAATGCTTTGATCCTGGGTTTCAAGAATCCAAAACTGTGAGAAAATAAATTTATGTTGTTTAAGACTATGATATTTTGTTCAGCAGCCCTAACAGAATAATGCATTTAGTGATGATCTTAGGTAGAGTTGGATCTTTAACCAGTCTATAAACTCTGAACACAGAAAAACAAAACTTAAAAAAATAGTTAAGGGGCTGGGGCTATAGCTCAGTGGTAGAACGTCTGCCTTGCACTTGTGAGGCACTGGGTTCGATCCTTAGCACCACATAAAAATGAATAAATAAAGATATTGTGTCTATCTACAACTAAATAAATATTTTTTAAAATAGGTAAGTTGTAAGCTGATCATTTTAATTTACAAATTGGTATTCCCAGGATATATTTAAATTCTAAGTCCTTTGGTACAATAGAGTTGATTCACATATTGTTCATCAGTATCAATGAATGAACAATGAGCATTCCTCAGTGCTGATTGCTAACTGAAAAATGTACCCAATCCTGCCCCCTGGTCAGCATTGGCCTTTTTTTTTTTACCCTCTGTCACAACCTTTCCTACTCTTCTGACATAAGACTACTGGTTTGTAAATATGCATTTATTTATGAGATTATATATATAACATCTTCCTCTCTATGAACACTCCATGGGACAAAATCTTCTGTTTCGTTCACCACCTTATGCCAGACATCCCGCACAATTTGTCTGACCCTTAATTATTTGTCCAGTAAGCAAAAAAAGAAGTCATGAGGTTGTTGAGATATTAAATTGGGAAAACTGACTGGTAGGTCTTACTATTCCTTTTTATTTCTTAAAAGCTTCTAAAATGATTTTGTTCATGTATATGTTTATCTGAGGAGAGAACCCTCAACATTAGATGTCAAAGGGGAGTGTGACTGCCCCCCCCAAATAAGAAATCACGTACCTATTTCAGCCACAGAGCAAGATTCAGAAAGGAAATCATCTGAAACAAAGCATGCTACATGTCTATTTATGTGTACAGCTGTGTGGGTTTATGTAAATGTGTGTGTATAAATTCCAAGAATAGGGACAGAAATGCCTCAATGAGTTTGCAGAACCATGGACACCCCAACCTTCTCTAAAGAACTGATCATTCCTGTAGTCACTGGGCTTGAGCAGTAGCTGCTCACATTCATGTTTCTTGGCAGCAACATTCATCACTCAGGCCAGGGAAAAGGAGATTGTCATTCCCTCCTTTCACCTGTTTGGGATGCTGCCATCCCTCTTTGTAGGAAGTTCATTTTAACCACAAACCCGTAAACTTCCCAGTTAACAAAGGCACTGAGCTATGTTTATGAAACAGAGGTGCCCAGGCAATTTCCTCAAACAACCATGGGGTTTCCCTTCACTTGCCCTACAGCTGGAGAGGAGAACAAGCCCAGCCAGCTTGAAGAGGCCTCTGAATACTGGTGCATTCATGATGGAGGGAAGCTCCAGGATTGTCTAGAACGTGCTAATTGGCTGTTGAGTATTAGATCTTTTGCCATTAGTTCCAGAAGATACTTCCTTCCGACAAATTTCTTCCCTCTTCCCTCATTTTTGTCCTAAAAATGGAAGTGGTAACAGTAAATTTGTCAAAGCAAATATTTCCAATGTTCCACTGACTCTCAATTATCCATCCTAGCAGAAGAGAGCAGATAATTCAAAGCCAAGGCTCTTCCCACTTAGCTCTGTAGTACATAGTTTCAAGGGGCTTGGGGGCAGACTTACCTCCCTAACTATGTCTGCTTTGTTACTTATTAAAATGAGTTTGTTTGCCTTAGGCAGTTGGGTAATGTGAAGATTCTGGCACAGAATTTGTGAAACTCATCAGGGGAAATCTACAAGGCATACAAATAATCAAATTTGATTAGCTTTGAGTTCACTTTCTTAATCACCTGTGATCAATGGTTTTTCTCCTCTGTGACTGAAGAGATCCAAAAACGAGAAATAATTATAGGAAACTAGTTGGAAGGTAATGAGTCTCTATACTTAGATGAAGACACAAGACTACTGTGGCCAAATCGGATAACACAATATCTATAATTTCCCTGTCTAGTCTCAATCTTTTCCGCAGCCAGAGTGATCTTTCTGTGCAAATCCCATGATGTTCATCTCTACCTAACACCTTTTGTGGCAATGCTAGTCATTAGAGCTGTTCATAACTATACTGAGCTCTCCTTGCCAATATGGAGTGGACTGTATTTTCCTAGCCACTTGGAGTTAGATGTAGTGGTGTGATTGGCATTGGCCAATGAAATGTGCATGAAAGCCAGTGGAATGTGAGCAGATGTGTCACTTCTAAGAGGAAGATTTCAAAACCTGCAATGCTTGGCTCCATGCTTTGTCTGGCAAAGCAAACGGCAGCATCGGAAATGGTGGCTGCTCCATCAGGCCCTGTCCCTGGGTGACTGTGATGAGCAGACCTCTCATTGGCTCGCGATGGGGTGTGATAGAAGCAAGAAATCAACCTCTTTTGGTTTCAACTGCTGAGATTATAAGTTTCTTAATTAACAGCATAATTTTATCATTGCACATATCAAACTACATCATGATTGCCTGGATTTTTCTCTCTCCAACTAGACACTGAAAACAAGGCTAGAATTATTTCTTCAGCAGTGTGTGAAGTCCAGGGCATATTTAAATCAACCTGGTAGAAAATGGAGTTTTCTTCCTTCTTGGCCTCTGCAACCCTCTGGGTTTGTGTTTAACACCTGATCCGCATTGGTGATGCAACGATAAGGTGTCTTGGATTTTCAGATACATGGGGAATGATGGAGCTATTCTTTTGCACCAAAAGAACAAGATGGAAGAGATGGCAGGGGGAGGTTGGTGGGTACATCCAGGAACATTTAGGCTGTAGGCATTGTAATACAATGGCTTTAAGAGCAGACAGGATTTCAAAATAAAGCCGTGGGGGCATCCATGTGGAAAAAACAGTACCTGGAAGTATTAAGTTTATGAGGCTTCACACATGTCATGCAGACTAGACTCCTACATCCTCATCAGCATCATAATACCAGCATTTACTGTGACTTATCATGTGCCAGGCACAAGCCTAACTACTTTATAATTAACTCCAAACAACCTTCTAAGATAGCTACTATTGTTTATATTTCACAGATAAGGAGCTGAAGTACAAAGAGGTAGGTTCCCTATTGCCACACAGCTAGTCAATGGCCTTCTCTGAATTCTGCAGAGGATCAAACACTTCCCATCACAGAGAGCTCCTTAACTCTCACTGCGTCCCACTCTGGCCCAAGGAGCCCCACACTGCCTCCTCCTCAAACAGCCATGCCCTGGATGTCCCTGCCTCCTAGACCATCATGCACTACTCTCTTCTCTCCAAAGTGGTCTTGGAATATTTGAAGGCAGCAGTCATGTGTCAAACTTCCCACTGTAAACAGCCGCAACTTACTCAACCCTTTCCTATGTGCCACAGCCTTTCGCCATCACAGCTCAGTAACTTACACATGCTGGGGACCAATAAATGTCAGCGAAGTCAGCAGAGTGGAACTGGTGACTCGCCTTCTTCCAGTCTTATGCTGAGCTAATGCCTCCCACGACCTCAAGCACATTCCTTTCATAATGTAATGTCAGCTCTATACTCTGCTCCAGGAAGAGCTGGCTGGCCACACGCCTTACACACATCTCCATCCTCACGAGTGGACCGCTGGAGAGTCCCTCAATTCAAAGCTCCTCCTTCTTTATTCAGATCTGCCCCAGCACCCCAAAGGCAGGCTGAGAACAGCCCCCTTGCTCACCATGGAGTTCATGGCGAAGTGATTGTGCTGCGTCTGGAGGTCTAGGGCATGCTGGTAGCTGACTCCGATCTCCGTGTGGCTCTGGAGAAACAACTCCTTGTTGTGGCTTATCCAGTCGAACATCTAGAGGGGAAAAGAAGATGTAGAGTAATCAGAAAAGTTAGGAGTTCAGCAGGACAAAATGGTCAAAGCTATTGAAAGGGAAGAAACAGTCCTCTTGCTGGTGAGACCCAAACATCACTCATAGCACTGGGGCAGGCCACCATCAGGTGGCTCAGGAGATCCCTCACTTGTAGCATAAAGACCCACCTCTGAGTCTTCTTCAGAGCCAAAGTGGAAAAGAGAAAATGAGTAAGGGAATTAGGGAGATAGGGAGTAAACTGTTTAGTCTCTGCAGTTCCTGCCCTTAGAAAACCTTTGGAAAGCCTCAAAGCAGCCCCATGCTTGCTTTATGGACAGACGCTGTAGGGACAAACTGGGAAGCCTAATCCACTCCCTACCACACTAATAGGAGAGAGAAGCCCTCATAGGAAGGAACAGGGGCAGCCTGGCATACCCCTACTCCATGCTGCTCTGTCCCACCACACACATTGCCAGGTTCTGGCATGGCCCCTGCACCTTGCAGCTAACTGTCCCGCCAGAGTGGCTGCCTAAAGTCAAGAATTAAAAAGCTGAGTGGGGGAGGAGGGGCGGATAGTGGGTTCCACTTTGGATGCGCTGGGTTTGAGAGGTTTATGAAAGTTTCAGCAGATGTGTCCTATGAACAGTTATATTTATGTGTCTGGAGGTCAGAGAGAGACATCAGGGCTGTAACAACTCATGCCTAGGTATAAAAACATCACTTTCTGAAAGAGAATGTGCATGATTTGGAGATTTTTCTCCCTCTTTTACTCCTGCCTGAATTACTCAGGTCACTTCTGTCTATCTACACTGACAATAAAGAGAGGATAAAAGTATCATCCTTCACTTTCTCCTGACAGAAGATTTGTTCCAGGCTGGTCTCCAGTAGAGGCCAGGTCGATTCCTGTGCTGCATACACCATTCACTGTCCACCAGCCACAGCCAAGCTACATCACAGGCACTGGGTTAGGGATTTATATTTTCTTTAAGTATTAAGGACAAGGGGTAAAGGAAGACAGGTGCCTCAGGAGTTTAGTGCATTCTCCTTCTGTGGTTTTTGATCTTTAAAACGCTGCCTCCCGACCCCATTTCAAAACAATTTCTCATCACTTTTCTTTATTGACAAAAGAATCAATAAAGTTAATGAAAATCTGAAATGCCTGAAGTCCTTGGAACTTGTGATGAA
The DNA here is from genome assembly GCF_021218885.2 of Marmota monax. Taxonomy (NCBI): domain Eukaryota; kingdom Metazoa; phylum Chordata; class Mammalia; order Rodentia; family Sciuridae; genus Marmota; species Marmota monax. The sequence goes on along the minus strand of NW_026693473.1, from coordinate 5,325,574 downwards.
AAGCGCTCACTCTATATCCTTTCTTGGATATCTCACTGGCCCAGAAGTGACCTTCCCTGAATTTTCTGTTAAATGACTATTTAGATATGCAAATAAGCAGCTGAGTTATGGGCTAGCACCAGAATGATTAGATTGCTAGGCACCAGGTCCCTGCTGGACTACAGAGCAAGGAGGGCTGGACACAGGCCAAGTGGGGTGGTAGGCTATGCAAAATGAACTCAACGACAGGAGAGAGTGGAGTGGAAACCATACACCTCACTGCATCAGCTCCTTACAGAAAGAGGTCTGCACCCATCCCATCCCACCTGGTTCCATGTTCTACTTTGGAGCACACGAGTTTGCTCACTGATAGCCAGACATTCTGACAAAGTTGTCTGTTAAGGAGGTAATGCTATTTAAAAAGTGGCACATGATTAAAGCAGAGAGGAAAAGACCTGCTTTGGGGACTGATATCCTGTGATACAATATCAGGATCAGGGTTTCTTCAAGATGACCGCTTCCTAAGGGACAACTATAAGACTTCTCTGGATTTACACTTGCTACCTACTTGTATATAATTCCCATCCTTGGGAGACCCACTGTCCACAAGGGTCACTGTCATTTCTGCATTCAATGGAACAGGCTACAGAGACACATGTGTGCATGTATGTGTGTGTGCAGTCAAGTGAGATGAGAAATAGACTGATTCCAGGCCTGGCTCTGTCACCAATTCCCCATGACAGCATGGGCAAGTCACTTCATTTCTGGGCTGTTCCTGGTTTGCAAGGGATAGTGAGTACCCTGGCATACAATAGGTTTAGTTGGGAAACCAATGGATGTGTGAGTTGTTGTTGTTTTTTTTTTTTCCATTCAAAATAAAAAAGTTTTATTGAGTCTCCTAGATCAGAAAGTATGTTTCTTGCTGTAACTTACAACATTTCCAATTTTGGGGGGAAAAAATGTCAGTGAGAAAACTGGCTTCGTTTTATAGCAAGAGAAAGCACCTTCTTAGTCTTTGCCCTGACATTTGTTGAGTGCTTTTAAGTTCAAAATGTCCATTCACATGTATGCTCAAAACAGCTCCCCCACAGGTATTATCATGCCCTCTTCACAGACAGGGAAAGAGGTTCAGAGACAAGAAGCCAGAGCCTACGATTCATTCATTCTACCCAGTGCCACAATCACAGAGTGTCTGTGAGCCAGGCTCTTGGGACTGTCCGGCTTCCTGCTCATGGGGCTGTTAAAGACCTCTTCTGACTGGGCTCCACGAGTCAGAGTCAGTTACCCTCCTAAAAGCAGCTGTGGAGGGACTGTGGTGCTTCAGTCAAGGAAAGCCTTCTTCCTCACCTGGGGCCATGCACTCACCAATCTGTGTCACTGCAGCCTCTGCTGCTACCCCATCAGGAAGAGCTACAGGATTCCAGGGCAGCCAATTCAAACAGCTCCATTTTTTTTTAACATATACTTACTGAAAGGATGAATGAATGAGCAGGAGAGTTGGGCATAGGCTCTATGGTTGCTAATTTACAGAGAAGTGGACCCTTTCTAAGCTCCCTCCAGTTGGGATACTTGATGGTTTAATCTATTTGAATTTGGCTCACTGGAAGACCTTGAACTAGGCTGACCCAAAGTTGGAAAGAAAAATTCAAATCTAAAATAATTCTTCATAGTGTTTTCAATTTTTTGGATATATTTCTCTTTTTTGAGATGCTACAAATGTTGAAATATAACCAAAAAATTTCTTCAAGAGAAAAGTTCATGTCTAAAAAATGAAATTGAATCTTTTTGTCTGAAACCAACATAGTTTTGTCTCATTAAGAAGACAGATGTTATATGTGAACTACTTGAGATATTTTTTATGCTTTATTTTTAACTAAGCTAAGTAATTTTCTTATGCTGGCTAAAAATCAGTAAAAATATATACAAGCGTGGTTTTTAATAAATAGTGAATGTTAAAGGAATCTATTTAAATGCAAATTAGGAAAATAAGCAAACATTTTCTTCCTTTTTCTTTTAAAGATGGGGATAGCTAAAAGGTTATTATTGTTCCTTTTTTAATGAAGCATAAACTCTTTCATAGAGCAAACATATTAAGTAAAGATCTTTATTTGCTAACTTTAATGATAGCATCTGATTTACATTTTTAACTTTTAAACTACCTTAGTATCTATGGCTAGTATTTTATACTCTCTTTAATTACAAATTACATTGGTTTTATAAATGTTGATATTCAGCTTTGATGAACTAAGAGGACAAAAATAGCCAGTGGACTTCCTTTGCCTACATATGCACAGCTCAGTATCAGCTGGGATGGTGCCCAATGTGTTCCCTGCTGTGACCCATCCATAAGAGCTTGTGCCCTGTAGGGCACCAGCACCGTCTGTGCAGGTGAACCTTGTTATGTCTGGGAAACAAGGTGTCCAGTCAATTTTGAAATAAAACTTATGAGTGCTAGAGTACAAATCCAGATCAGTACAGGCTGCTGCATAAATGTTGACAAATTTTATCATTGATCTGAACCTCATCTATAAAATGGGGGAAACAATTTACCCTATTTAAATCTTAGTGCAAAAGAGAGTCAAAAAAGATAATAGGAAAATGCTTTGTAGAGTACTACATACGTGATGGATTTTTTTTAAGTATTTATTTTTTTAGTTGTAGTTGGACACAACACCTTTATTTCACTTATTTATTTTTATGTGATGCTGAGGATTGAACCCAGGGTCTTACACATGCAAGGCGAGCGCTCTACCGCTGAGCCACAACCCCAGCCCTCATGTTGGATTTTTTAAAGACATAAATGAGTATACTCTATTGCACATATTACCCAAATGTTTTTATATAAAGCACAGAACAGATGAAAGGTGTGGATTTAAAGTTGTAGCAGTCACAGTCACAATAGTTGTAAAAAGTCACAGAGGCTAATGAGAATCACACCTGCAGCTTCTATATAAACACTCCCATAAAAAGGCACCACCAGGATGACCACAGAGTGCTGCACAGACACAGCCCACAGGTACCCATCCACCACACACTCAGAGGCCCTGTGGGTGTCTTTGCCCACACAAAACTCAGAGGCCTGAACACTCTCTCAGGGTTCTGCCTAAGGACTCTGGTGCCTTCCTGCTGTTCCTGGGTGGTATGACCATAGAGCAAGGATCTCAAGTAAAGATCTGTGCCTTATAAGACCTCACTGCTTCCTGCCTTGCTCCCAAATTCCCCTCTCCCACCCTCTCTACCCCCCCCCCCACTTTTTAATTTTTTTGCTATTAGACACTCAGTCCCTTTGACCCCTAACAGTTTTTCACATAAGAGATAACTGTTATAAGTTTTTTTTCCTGTAATCCCTCCTGGAATTAGTGTATCCTGGATAAACAGCTCAATAGGATCTTTATGAGCATGACCCAGAGATGGAACCTTAAATGAGGTGGCAGAGGGGCTCTAGACAAAAGGAGAGAGACCCTAAAAATAGAAGCAGGTGAGAACCAAGGGCACATTACCCTGACTTCACAATTCTGCTTTCACAGGAACTCCAACCGATCCTGTGTGTTGACCCTGTGCAAACAGGGCAATGCACAGATCTCGTGTGTATGTTATAGTTCAGGACCCTGGTTTTCAACTATCCACTCTCCTAGGAATGAACTTTTCTGCTTTTCCAAATGGGGGGAGGTGAGGCTTTAGGACTCACTTAAAATGTATACCTAGTTCCCAAGTTCTAAGAATTCCTCATTGCAGAGAGTTCACACATTGTCCCTCCTGTGCCTGCATGTCTTGCAGGCTACCAGGGATCCCAGGTTCTGAAGCCATCAGCAATACAGGCAGGGGAGGCAGCTGGGACACGGGCCTAAAGGCCATAGGTGTGATAAATGTCTACTGAAGAAGAGAGGGTGCTCTGGGCTCTGCCTGTTTTCCTTTATGTCTTTGGCATGTTGGCCTACATACTTTTATATATTGTATAAAAAGAAGCTGTTCTGGTTTTTGTCATAAATCTTGTCTGCTCCAGGGATCTCAGCCTGGTTACCTGTGGGACACCATCTTCATATATATGCTCAGTAATCAGCCAGGATGCCAAACAATTTCACGAACCCATCTGTGTCTCTGGCCTGTCAACCTCATAGCATATTTCTTTCACTTTCTACATCCACATCTCTTAAATCTCAACATCCATGAGAGCACATAGTGCTCATAATCTAGAACAGTCCTAATTTCTCTGTTACACAGACAGATGTCCCACTGTGAGCAAAGGGTTACTAAAGCCCTATCCCCTTCTGCATGGTAATCTGACCTGCAGTTAACATCCAAGTTCTGTTTCCTTGACAACAGATAAAGATGGTATGGGCCAACACATTATTAAATCATGGTAAAATGGTAAAAAACAGTCCAGTAGAGTTTGACAATCAGGAGTAAGAGGAATTGCAAAGGAAAAATAAATACGTGATGGGAATACTATACCTTGGGCTTTCCTGAGTGTGGTGACTCTTGGAACTGGCCTGTCCTTTGCAGGGACCCTGGAAGTTGTGCCAATGGAGTGATTATAAGACATGTTGGCTCTCATGGACATAGATTTTTAATGCTGCAATGATGCTTTGCACCTAAGCTGGTCTGCTGCAAGGACAGCTCTGCTGGCGAGCTGTGGATCCCATCTCATGCCATTCTCAGAAGGTCAGCACCAAAGGTGGCCCTCATGATCTTATAAGCCTGAACATTTAGTAGAGACTAAGATGACTAAGACTCACTGGTCGGTGTTACAGACAACAGCACTGTATCTCTCCCTGTCTTCCCTTCCTCCATCCTTTTTCATTTGCAGTTTCTATCTATAACAGCATTAGCAACAATAGTAGCAATAATGATTATACCAGTTAATATTTGTTAAGTGTGCACTACGTGCCAGTCACTGTTCTAAGTACTTATGGTAACTACTACTATTAACCTCATAATATTCACCTAAATATTAACTCACAATATCATCTCCATTTTACAGATTAGAAAACTGAGGCAGAGAGAGGTTAATTAACTTGCCCAGAGTCACACTGCCAAGTGGCAGAATAGAGATTTGAACCCAGGAGGTCTAGTTCTAGTGTCAATTCTCTTAAGCTTGATGCTATACCTTCCATGGAGCTCAAGATTTATTCAGTCTCTCCTGCCCTTCATCTTCCATCTTTCTGAAGTGTGTTCTGCCCCTGCTGCCCTTGGTTTTCCTCCATCAGTTTCTTCCTTGAGCCCTTGCAATATGGTCTGCTTTAATACTTTCTTAAGTCTACATACACAATGAAAGTCAGGCACCTTCTAGTTGCTGTGTTCTGGATTACAGCAGTGTGATCTCACGTCAGAATGGGGTACAATCCTTTCTGACAGTCTACCCTGGCTGGCCCTCTAGGCCAGGTCATCGTCCATGACAGGCCATCTGGCTGTAGACATGACGAGCTTCTCTCCCACTTGCACAGTCTACACCCAACATCAAATTCTCTCAGAGGAACCAGTATTTTCACACACTCAAACTCTCCTCCTTGACACCTCATGTCTAGTTGCAGCATGACAAAAACGATAGGAATGCCTGAATCTTGAAAGTTCACCAATCCTCCAATCCTACAAGGACTGATCTGAACTTGCTTCCTATTTTCCTTGCTTCCAAAGTTTCCTTTGTGTCCCTCACAGCCTCCCAGTGACAGTCTAAAGACCAGACCTTAGCCGTCTGCCCTTCATTCATCAGATCCTGTCTGTATGAAAGTTCAAGCAGGCTCAACACTTGTACAACACCAATGGTATTTTCTACTTCACGTGCCTAACCCTGTGCCAGCACGTCCATAGTTTATCTCACATCGCCCTTGTAATAATGCCACACTAAGGCATTATTTAATTTACCCTATTTAATTTCATTTTAAATAGGGTAAATATTCAAGTTTGTAAATATTCAATATACAGTTGGCCTTCCATATCCAAGGCTTTGAATTCAGAGATTCATGGACTGTGAAATAAAAATATTTGGGGAAAAAAAACATAACAATATACCTGTACCAAAAAGTATAGATTTTTTTTCCTTGTCTGTATTCCCTAAAGAATGTTTTGTAACAAGTATTCACATAGTGTTTACATTGTTTTATGTATTATAAGTAATCTAGAGATGACTTAAAGTATTTGGGTGGGTGTTTGTAGAAAATACGCAGATATTTTGTCATTTTATACAGGGATTTAAGCTTCTCAGATTTGGGTATCCTCAGGAGTTCCTGAAACCAATCCACTATGGATGCTGAGGGATGAATGTAACAGGTGAAGTAAATTGCCCACTCTCATACAGCTTCTAAGTGATGAAGATAAATTTAGAATCTAGTGTCCATCTGAACCTACATCCCATACAATTTCCTGTTTTAGGATACCCTCTAGCACTTCTCAGGTAACCAGCAACAATAAATATGTGCCAGGGTATACATGGTAAGCTTTTTTCACATGTTACCTCAATTCTGTAATAGTCCTAAGAAGTAACAGATGTCATTACTCCCATCTTTTTCTAGGTGAAGAAACAAATCCAGAAAAATCAAGTAACTTGGTCAAGATCACTTGGTAAAGGTCACTCAAATCTAGGTTTGCATGGCTCCAAAATCCATGCTTTTAAACTGTTATTAAATTGTTTCCCAAATATACACCACATAAATCTCAGACTATTTCTAGTCACATGTCGTCTGTGGATTCACTGTGAACACATGGTGCCTACGGACTCAACAAGAATGTGCTCCTGATGTTCCACCTACATCCCAAGCTGCTGTGTCTCTTCTATCCAAACTATCATCTTCTCCTATCACTCTTCATCCCATCCCCCAGAGACTATCTTCTCATTTCTTTCCTTGAATAATTATGAAATACACCCTTTACTTTCCAAGGCTGCTGCTGCTACCTGGAATCCCAATGTCTGTTTCACCCCAGATCTTTTGTTCAAACCCACCATAATTTTGCTCCTCTTGTTGTTTGCTGGTTCAGAGATGGGCAGGTCTTAGCCAGCATGAACTAATGAAACTGAGGAGAGATTTGCTTGGGGTTTCTAGGAAAGAGAAGCCAGTGTCTATGCATCTCTCTGTCCTTCCTTTTCTCCCTCCTTCTCTCTCTACCTTCCTCACTAGGTGAAACAATGAAGCCGTTGCTCTTTACCATGGGCATTCATGAGTGGAAACAACCTCAGGATGAAGCTCTTGGCAAAAGAGTGAGCTGGAAAGAGAATGGGTTCATAAGAACAGGCTCACTGCACTGAGTCATGGATCTTGAAGCTCAAGCTACCTCTGAATGTCCACCTCAACAGTGAAATGGTATTGATATTAAAGCAGTTTCAGTCCAGTTTTCTGTTTCTTTCATCCCAAAGCATCCCGACCCGGATAGACATGTACTCATGAATGGTATTTCATTCACTTCTTTGGCCTTCACATGTTTTAACCCTACATGTTGGGTTAAAAACTGATAATGAAAAATTAAAGCCTAGCAGGGAGACAAATGCATTCACTATTCTGTTAATTTAAACAAAATGTAGAAAGTGCTGTATGAGGTATAGGCATACTGTAGGCTGACAGCAGAGAGCCTTTGGTCTAATCTGGTAGAGGTAAGGTAGAGAAAAACATGGCTGGCTTCCAGAAAGTGGCAACATCTGAACAACATTTGAAAGACAACAGGATTTAGAGAGGTGAAGGAGTAGATGGAGAGGGCATCTTTTTTAATTTTTTTAATTTGTTCTAATTAGTTACACATGACAGTAGAATGCATTTTGACACATCATACATAATGAGTATGACTTCTCATTCTTCTGTTTGTACATGATGTAGAGTTACACTGGCTGTGTAGTCATATATTTACATAAGGTAATAATGTCTGATTAATTCTAGTATTCTTCCTACCCTCCTACCCCCTCCTTTCATTCCCCTCTGTCTAATCCAAAGTACCACTATTTCTCCCTAGTCCCCCTCCCCCAGCATATTGTGAATTAGCAACCACATACCAGAGAAAGAACTGGGGAATATTATGCTAAGCAAAATAAGCCAGTCCCAGAGAGGGCAACTTAATGAAAGGAAATCCCTTGAGCAAAGGCCTGGGGGCTTAAAGCAACAGCAAGAAGAGATAGGGAACAACCAGGTCTTAAAGGGTTGAAGCTGCAAGGCAAAGAATTGGCCTTTATCCAGTAGCATATTGGATAACCTTATCCTCCACTTACTAGGAGGATAAGGTTAGATTTGCTTTTAGCCCTGAACTGGGTGTCTACACAGAGACAGGCAGACAGACAGGCAGGAAGACAGACACAGACAGACACACACACACACACACACACACCTTACTGCAAAGAGGAGTCTAAGCTAGGCCCGATATCACAAAATAAAATAACTAGCACAGACTCCTCGCTGACTGACTTGTCTCTGCCTCCACACCCTCCACCTCCTTTCCCCTCCCCATCCTGTTTCCAACCCTGCAGTGTCTGGGGCAAAGATGAGGATGGTGATACATAAAGGTGCTGAGCACCCAGAATGCCTGCTAGCTCCTTCCCACTTCCCCTGGTTCAGACAGGATACAGCAGCAGTCACAGAAAGTAGCTGTTTTCTGATTAGAGAAATCCAGGCTGCAAAACTTTGTGCTAAAATCACACCCTGTTCTTGATGATGAGCCAGCCCAGCTCTGCCTGGAGAAGCACACGCACAGGCTGAGCCTTAAAAGACCTCTCTCCTCGTTCCTGTTCCTCATGCTATGGGAGGCAATGAAGAAAATCTCACCAAGACCATTATTAATATAAATATTTTTCAGGCTTTAAATATGGGGGTTTTGTTTGTTTTTTGCATTTGATTTCCAGTCTATTTTCCTGGTTGGTCTGAATTTCCTGCAGCACTGGCAAGATATGTATGTACTCCTGTGGGGAACAAACAGTTATCCAGGAGCCAACAAGTCAAGCCGACCAGAAGCAGGACCAACCAAGCCAGGAGTCAGCCCAGGCAGCCCCAGGGTATTGGCTCTGAATGGCCAAATTCCTTCCATTTAAACCACAAATGCTGATAAAATATTTTCAGGAACAGAGAGAGGGAAAGTACTTCATTCACTTCCCAAAATGTAGACTTGAAGAGGTCAAATCCTATTTAATCCATGCTGAGAAAATAGTACCCAAAGTAAATTTAGGCATCCACTGAGACCTGGCCCTTGGCACATTGGTTTAGATGAACTAATGGTTATTCCTGGCATACAGGACACACTTAATAAATGGGAACTATTATTGTTACTGCAAAAATGGAGTGTCTGTTGGATGTTCTCATCCAGTCCTCCTACGCATCCTAAAATCAGCTGTGCCAATCACTTGCACATCTGGGAACAAGACTGTATGGGCTAAGGAGGAAGCTGCCCTCCCTGGGAGGAGAGGAAGATGTGTGAGGCGGGCTTGACCCTGAAGGGTGAAGGAAGAGGGCCATGCACCATGCCCCCTCCTCCAGAGGCAGCCTCAGCAATGGGGTGCAGGCAGGTGAGGCACCCGGCAGGGAGCTGGGCCTACAAGAAGATGCTTGGTCATGTTTCTGGCTTCCAGACCCCCCTTTGGCAAAGCATCCCTGCAGAGCTTAAAGAACTTGCTGAGCCAGATCACTCCTCTTTTAACATCTTTTTTCACTCCTCTTTTGACTAATAGGACTAAAGTGAATTCCTGTGTTCAGACAGTGTCTGTCGTCCCTGAGTGTGAGGCAGGAGTGCAACAAGCCCGTAACACACAGTAAGGTAAATACTCAGGGTCAGCACTTCTCTCACCTTCCTGAGCCTTAAAAGAAATTACATTTTGAAGTTCATTTGGTTATCCATCCTTCTTCCAAAACATTTTGGGGATTTGTTTTCACTCTATCCTGTTGCCATGGTCCTAACCATGAAGGCCATGCATTCAGTCTGACACCTGGTCCCATTTTCCTTCCTTTGGAGCATGTCCAGGGTATGCAGTTCTCTTTTACACTCCTGCTGTCACCTGACCTGCTCTCACTTGGATTCACTAAAAAGAACCAGGTCGCTGCCTGCAATCCTCCACTACTTGAAGAAACTTGATTAAACCACAGTTTTGAACAGTGAGGACATGAGAAGCATCCCCTGAACCACTCATCACTAGGTGGCGCTCTTGTGCAAGCACGAAACAAGAGCTCAAAAGCTCTATCAGGCAGCAGATTGTACCTTGGACCACCATTTATTTGATGTTGACTGTGTGCCTTTCTGGAACCCAGAGTTATGGAAGTTACTGGCCTTGACCTCAAGGAATTTGCCATATAATTGGGAAAATCAGGCTTTTGAGAATATAGCTAGAAGATCAGAGGATGGAACAGGGCCAACATGAGGGGGCTGGGGAAGGGCTGCAGGTAGATGCTTAGAGTTGAGCAAGAGTGGGGAGAGTAGCCTCTAAGCCAGACCTTCAGCTGGAGCAGGGTGTCACTGGGAAGAAACAGTGGAAGAGGCATTCCCAGTAGAAGGGGTTGGCATAACTAAGCTGGGAAGATAGAAGCAAAGGCCAAAAGAAGACGTCCTCAGTGTCAGAAACTGGATGCCCAAGTCTGAATTCACTCCCCATTCTAGGTCCTTCTGGCTTGTACCTTCCCTTTACACCTCATGACAAACTTAGCTCTCAGGGGAATCTTGGGCAGGACAGTCATCCTGAGGTGGGACCAGCCAGTCCACCTGATCTTTGTGCAGGACACCAAATGCCTATTTTTCCTCTGTACCAGGTAAGGGAATGTCTTTTCTTACCATATCACACACACATACAGTGGAGCTTTCTTATTCAAGAAAAGTCTTATTAAGGAGGGGTTAGGTGTTTGAGCAAAGAAGAAAGACAGTAGGTTTTCTCAGGGAACACAGAATGAGGGCAAGGTGGTGTTAAAGCCTTCTGGGATTCCAGCTAGAGGCAGATTTCCAGCGTGGAATTAATATGCTTTTATGCATTTCACCCCAAGTTTTATGGCTCTTTCCAAGATAAGACCATGAGGTTTGGGCTGAGCTTGGGAATGACCAAAGAAGATCCATGGGATCCAGGGATAGAACTAGAACAATAGGTACCCCTACACTTTTCCCTGAGGAATGGAGAACACCATTGACCTGGGCATCAGAAACCTGTTCATATAACATGTTTGTACTGGAAATGCCTCCCTGTGCTTACATATGAGAAGACAGCCCTCACACATTGCACTCTGAGTGAGAACTCATCATTCTCTTCGCAGGAGCTATTGGGGTTCCTGACTAGCTGAACTAAGCTATGAAAAGCAGCAACACCTACACACACGATCCCTTTTCCTCACCTCTATAAGCAGGACCAAGAGAGCAGCAGACCTTCTCAACCCATCATATTTTAAAAACTGTCCCCAGGAAGGCCACAGTGAAGAATCTAGAGTGAAAGAACTCACAGACTTCATCTAGGGAAGATGGGGATGGCCCATGAGGATCATCCCCAAATCATAAGAGGGCTGCTGGCCTAATAGCAAGAGGCCCTTCTAACAACTGGGGCTGTGTGACAGTGGCACAGGCTGCTTTACAAAGCTGTGGTGTCCTCAATCCCTCGACCCTGAAGCATGCAGGCTAGTCAGGGGAGTTCTAAAGGAACTCTGACCTGGATAAAGAACTGGACCTTCAAAACTGCTGGGATTCTCAGATGCTCCTGGCAGGGCCTTAACCATTCATCAGAATCCAGTTGTCCTAGTGGTCCCTTGACTGTGTGGTAGACTGCTGGCCCTCTGTTGTGCTCTGGCTCCTGGTAATCTGCAAGGCATGGGTCTTACCCTCCTGCACTGCTCCTCACAGGAGCCTGAGCCCCAGCTGCACCAGAACACAGCCTGCACTCTGGAGAGCAGTGCCTCTGCTCACACTCTTTTCTTCTCCTGAATCCCAATTCTGGCTGAATATTTCCCCATCTTGTTCCCAGAGCAGCCACTGGGCACATTTGGGAGTTTACCTAGCAATGGCGATTTGTCTGCTGGTGCCCTCTGCTTCCATGTGGTAAGGCCTGGCTCTTGCCCATCTTCCAATTTGCCCATTCCTAGCATGGGGCCTGGCATTTATTCAATTGACCAATCTTCAGCAACAGTGTTCTAAGATGCTAGCAGTCACACGCTTCCATCTCTCTGCCAGCGATAGACCTTGTGGCTAGTATCCATTGACAAGTTCCTTTTCAAGATCCCATCCTGGTTTCTTCAGTCACTTGGTCCCTACCTCACTTCCAAGTTCTGTTGCCACATGCTGCCCACTGTCCACTCTGGCATCCTTGTTGGGAATGAGGCATCCTGTTTTTCCTTCCCTATCCCCACAAGAAAGCCTCCCCCTTTTTTTTTTTTTTTTAAGAAATAGTAACCACTGTGGTAAGGACTGGCTCTTGCCCATCTTCCAATTTGCATTTTTCCTACTCTGGACTCTGCTTATCTAGCTGCATGGGCAAACTCAAGTCTGTCTCTGCAAACTTACTGAGTTTCTGATGTACCAGATGCATTATACATTCAACATCTACATCTCACAGATAAACTGCTGCTCAGAGAGAATGAATTGGCCATATTCACTCAGGTAGCAAGTGGCCAAACTAAGATTCAAACCCAGGCCTCCCTGAATCCCAAGCCAGAGTTTTTTCTAGAAGCCTTGGCTGGGTTTTCTGGCCTGTGCTCTTTGCCCTCTATGGGAGGCCTGAGCTACACAGAGAGCTCCTCCTTTGCTCAGGCTAAGAAAGGAGCAGGAAGGCAAAGGGAGGCCCAGCAACAAGATCAGAGAAAACAGATGTTAAGAAAGGGTGGGTAAGTACAGGCAGGAACCAGAAAGGTCACAAATGGGAAAGGAAGCAGGAGACTAGGGTAAAGGTGAAGAAAAGGAAGGAGACTGGGTTATTCAAAGAGAAATGCCTGGAAAGAAACTTTGAAGACGCTCCCTACCCTAAATAGAGACTCAGTTTCACTTTATGAATTGTGCTGGAATGAGCTTCATTCTTCAAAAAGAGTACCTAAGACATTTTTCTGTTTCTCCTTCTGAAGCAGAGCTGAAGAGCTGACATGCTTTTTTATTTTTCCTTGAACCACCTTCTGCTCTCTCTCCTGTCCACATTGACCTCCTTTTCTAGTCCTAACCCCAGCCCAGTAAGCAACAGAGACTTTGATATCTTAACCCACCATGTTCCAACCACTAGAGTGGTTACTATTTCTAAGCCACCTCTCTCTTTCAAGGTATCAAGAATCACATCAATTGTCCCTACACTATCCCCTATCCAATGCCTGGAGTAAGTGTAGAGGGACATGGTCCCCAGCAGCTAGCAGAGGAGGATCTGGTTGTATAGTCAACACACTGTTTATGAATGAGTCAGTCAATGTTCCTCAGTTCCTGCTCTGTGCCCCACCCCCACCACACACATACACACACATTTTATCTCTGATCAGATTTTATTTTCCATGCTCCATTCACAAGTGGAGGCTACCTAGGCAGACTCTTCACACATGGTACTTTGGGTATAGGTGCCCTCCAGCCTCCTGAGAGCACCTTGGGAGTAGCCACGCCTCCTCAGCCTGAGCATCCCTTCCAACCCTTGCTCCATGCTGTTCTCCACACCCACACTCCTCAGCCAGGCTGCTCATCTCAGGATCCAAATGGGACTGAATTGCAGACAAGGGAAGAAAGGAGAGGGAGAAAGGATGTAAGAGGGAGAAAAACAGCTTTGGGGGAAAACATTCACACATACAGCCTGCAGAACATTGTGGCTTGGATTATTTTTGGAATCTAATGTTTCTAATGTTCAAGGGGAGGAAATGAGAAAAAGTAAGTAGAGATTCCCAGGACCAGCAGGCTGGAAATAATTCAGGACACTGTGTTCTGTGTCAGGGGGGCGGGGTATAGACACACTTCCTTGCCCTGAGCCCAGTCAACAGGAGGTGGAGCAGTTCAGTGGTTTCAGCTTCTGTAGGAGGTGGGAGGCCTGGAACAAGAGGGCACTAGAGCCTTTCTCCAAAAAAAGCAGGAAATTACAAGCTGCCCAGTAAAGACCTTGCCCTTCTGGCCTTTCCGAAGGTCTCAGCTCTCTTTGAAGCCTCCCTCCCAACTGGAGAGGCTCAAGCAACTGAATCATGCTGAGACTTGGCACACCCCTCTGGAGGTCAGACTGGTTATGGCCCTAAACATCAGTGGTAAGGACACATGTCAGGGGTCCCCTATTCTCTGTTACACTACCAGACCCTTTAGCCACCTCCTAGGTTGCTGGCATTTGATGCTGTTTTTTTTCTGCACAGCAAAGGCATGGTATGTGTTGGGGAGAGAGGATAAGCACCAGCCTCAGAGGGTCTACTTTCTAACACTGTCTCCCTGTCCCTCAACCTCACCAAATCTCAACCGTGGTGTCCTTCCCATCTGCAAAATGATGTTCATATCCAAGCCCACCTGGCCTACCACATAAGGCAAATAAGAGACCCAAATAATGAACCACTAACTGGCAACTTTTGGGTGGGTCTCTGCTCTAAGTTAAAGTGTTCTACGTAAAAGGAAGGGCTGGACCAGAAAACCTCTTAAGGTCATGGGTGTGAGAACATTTTGGAAGTTGACATTCACAAACATATTATGTATTGTAACTTCTACAAAGGCACTTCACTTTGACAAATGACTGTGGAATCGTGCTTACTGCTGGCTCATGGGCATGGGGGTTGGAGGTATGGGGAAGAAAAGAAGACAGTGGGCCAGAGTTCAGTGCAAAAGGAGAGGCAGTGGAATCTCTCTACAACTGGCCCCACTGGTTCCAGTTACCCCAGGCAGGATGAGACTTTGAGCCCTGCTTCAGGCTCTGGGGAGTGATCAGAACTATTAATACCTTGGAGGGAGAAAGCAGGAAACAGAGGTAGATACTTTGCCCAATGACAGGGACATCCTGGGGATGTCCTGAAATGCTAATGTGGCTAGCAGGACATACAGACCTCAAAAAACACAAAAGCACATATAGCCCTTGGCACAGTGGCCTTCTCCCTGCCATTGAGCCCTTCACCAAGTGGTTCCCTGTACCATATTTTTCTGGCAATTAACATGAAAGCATTATTTTGTTTGCACAGACTTCTAAGAACATAAAAACACATAGATGTATGCCTTAGATGATGGATTGTAGGAAGTATTTATGGTCTGAGGTTTGCAAAGAAAAAGACAAATATGCTCTTAGCTATTAGCTGTAACGCAAAGCAGGTAACAAGTGTCTCAGATGTAGAAGGTGAATGCAGAGGTGCAATCACCTCCCCTGAGATGTTAGGAAGAATCACTTTCCTCTGTGGGTGCATGAAGGACATTGTTTTTCCAGAGTCCTTTCCCTGTGGAGGCTCCCCACCCTCCGATGCTGACCATCAGGTGTGACCCCGGTTTGATCTATGTGCTCTTCTCTGCTTTACCCAGGGACACTGCACAGCCTGGTGACCTGTGGGACCCCCATGAAACTACATCATAATTTCCAACTTCTCTTAAAAATCAATTCTTAATTTTGTTCCATTAGGGATAATTGAAAATTATTTGGAGCAAGTTCATTTAGAAGAGAGCATCAGTGACACTCTGCATGGTCTCAGAAGGCAGCAGTGACTGAAGAGTGAATCGTGACTGAAACAGTGCAGGGAGAAGGAAGGGAAGCCACCATGGAGGGAGCCGTTCTGCGGGGCCTAGCATCGCGCAGGGCCCTGTACCTACATTACCCTGTTTCATTCTCTTAACAACCCTGGGCAGCAAGCCTGGTTTTGTTTGCTTGTTTGTTTTTAAGTAGAAAAGTACTTAAGAGATTATGGTTTTATTTTCTGAGAAAAGTTTCTTATTTTTCACAATCTTCCAAGGAAACAATTCTAAGAAGACCATACTGAAGATAGTGGGGGAGAATAGAAAGCAAAAATTAGTGTACAATTGTTGAGCTGTAAAAGGGCTTAGATATTTATTTAGTGTAGCAAGTCTTAAAGGAGGAGGAATCAGGAAATGAGGTAGGGGGACTTCATCAAACTGCTCTGGAGATTCAGATAGGCTTCCTTAAAACTTAATATTCTTGGCTGGATGCAGTGGTGCACACCTGTAATCCTAGTGACTCAGGAGGCTGAGATAGGAGGATGGCAAGTTTGAGGCCAGCCGGAGCAACATAGCAAAGCCTGTCTCAAAAAAAAAAAAAAATTAAAAAGGCTGAGAGTGTATCTAAGTGGTAGAGTATCTCTGGGTTCTACTGAGAAGAAGAAGAAAAAAAAGTATATCACCATCACCTCCATTGCCACACTACAACTACCATTATCATGACCTTAGCTTTCATCAGGCAAAGTGGAGAGGCCATTTTCACAAAGGAAGAATATGGCATGTGACAAGAGCTCAGTGTGGAAGCAGAAGTTAAAAACACTGAGTCAGTCCAAATTCTTTATCTTTGTTTTATTGGTAACATAATTGGAGATCAGCTGCTAAAGATGTGCCTAACTAAGGTCTACTAACTGATAAGTGTCACTCCAGGAGCAAGTCCGGTCACAGTAGCTCCATTTCCAATGGCCATGGCACCATGGATGTGAACAGAGTCTTACCATGCAAAAAGAAATATACAGGGAAGCATTTAAATATTAGATTCTCTAAGGGAGACTTCCTCGTGGATGATGCAGGAAGAGGAGGCACAGCAGCCACAAGAGCCACAGTCCCCTCTGAGCATCTAAAACAAATAAGAGGTTTCATTTGGGCTGGATACCTGGACCATGGGAAAGTGGGCACCAAAATACTCTCTCAAATATACTGATGAAGATCTTGTCTTGGCATTTCCCAAGTCTGTGTTTATACAAGAAACGAATCAACATGCTGTATAAACAATGGTAAGCCTGATTCTAATATTGGAAACTCTACTGGGCAGCTCTGTTTGCTGTGCAGGGGATTCTCCTGTAGGAAATGGGAGTATCCTCCTTGCTTTGGCCTAAAAGCAGCCTTCTGGTGGACATCAGTATAGCCTCCTTTATTCAGACACCAAGTGGACAAGGGTTTCCCTATCGGTTCAGTCTAGTTATACACTGGGGCTCTTCTGAGCTTGGCTACTTTCCTACAGACTGGAAAATGGGGGACCTTGCACCTGGATTAGAAGGCCAATAGTGCAGCAGTGACAGTATTTTCTGATGCTTCTCATTGGCATCAGCATGTAGATGGACATTGTGAGGTCACAGTGGCTGTCATCAGATGACAAAGCTGAGATGAGATTTTGCAGTGTGTAGGAGGCAGACTTTTTGACTTCAAGGTCCCCTCCAGTTCTACCATCCTAAGATGACACCCAAGGCACTCACAAGGGGATACCAGGGAGGATCCTCCACAGTGTGCCCCCCCCGCCCCCGCTTCCTGAAGACACATCTAGAGTGAGTCCACCTGAAGCACTCCCCATTTACCACAGAGGACACTCCCGGGGGAGAGGCCTGTCCCTTCTGTTTGGTAATGGGCTGATTGCAGGACTGATACCTTCATTGTAGGGATCCACTGCACCTGTGGGTGTCCACTGTGGCTGTGAGACATGGCTGTGCACAGAACTGTAATCTGTGCCAGGCTAATGAGGAGTGACCCAGCCTGTGTTCTGTGAACACAGTGGAGGGCAGGCCCATTAGTTATAGACCAGAGGATACTGGGTTGAGGAAGCAGTGGTTCATTTTAAAACATCATGCGTTACTTCGAACATCTCTGTATTACCCAGCACTCCCACAGATTGCTCATTAAAGCTTCCCTGTCACTCCTGAGCTGTGATGTTTCCTCCTCTCTCAGGACTCCCAAACACAGGGAATATGTCTAGGAAAGCGCAGGGTGTACAGCACAAATAAATGAGCTTCATGCAAAAAGAAACGAGTAGGTGTGGCTATGCCTGTTACCTTAACAGTGGTGATGGTTTTGGAGGCAAGGGGTATGCTGATGTCCAAGCTCATCAATGTGTATGCCCTAAATATATGCAGCTTATATCAACTAGACCTCAATAAATTTGTTTTAAAATGTAATAATTAAACGAGCATTTGTGTCCACCCCCTTTATTAAATAACAACCTGCCCTGGAACAGAAACTCTGGTATACATATCTTTTTCCAAGTGACTTTTTTGAATTCATAAAGCTGTTCACCATTATTAAGTGAATGCTTTGTGACTTATCTGTGAGATAGAATCCCTTCTCCCTGGATGTTCAATTGGGAGAGAACATGGCTCTCTCTCCACCTCCTCTAGGTTGGAAATGCAGGGGGTTGCCACAGGGGTTAGGAAGGTGGTGAGAAGTGGCTCTATGCCCCAAGGTGGCTCTATGCTCCAAGTTCAGTTGGCACCAGCCCATTGCACCAGCCCTGGGGACAAGCTGTCACCCCACAGAACCAGAGGAGAGACTCTGCCCCACCCCCATCACAAAAATGGAAGCTGAGCAGTCACTAGACTCCTCTGGTTGCCAAGAGCTTCCCAGATCTGGAGTTAGAGGCCTCACTGACCAGCCAGCATGCCTCCCACCAAAAGGAGACTGAGATGCAGCTCACGCAGTAACTATTTCCTCAGCCTTTGTTTAGATGTGGATGTGCACACAGTCCTGACTCCAAACCATCACCCGCCTGACCCCTTTCCAAAAACACCAAATAAGTCAAAGGCCGAGGCACTTAGCTCTGCATAGATATTTTAAATTAATCTGGAAGCAACTTAAAAGGACTGCTTTTCTCCCCAGCCCCAACCCAGCACATTTTCTGTGGCAGCTGGGTCAAGCTTGAGCAGCATTTTCACCACTGACTCAATGTCAAAATATTCCCGGGCTGCCCTCTTCCCATCATCCTTTCCACTCCCTCTGTTTTGGTTTTAATATTCTGTCTCCCTCCCACTCTTGCGCATGCGCATGTGTGCACACACACACTTCTTTATAAGGTATGAGCACACCCCAGACCAAGGATTCTAAACTTGGAGTCCACAGACAGAATTCAGGAATTGTGTACTTAGATGGGGAAAAATTTATTTTCATTAACTTCTAGCTGAATTATATAGTATTCCCTTCCAGCATAAGCCCACAATAGTATTAGCCATACCACACCTGACACCAATAGAAACACACATGTTTCCACATCACATCAGGGTGGCTCCCCTGAAATAGACTTAGGCTTATTACTATGTCAAATTTTTATAGCTATTAGACTTCAAGTAGATCTATTATTTAGCCTGTTAATTAAGTAGTAGTACATGTCACTGTTATTTTTAAAATTTTTAATAACTACAGTTTAAATAATTGTTTTCCATATTTTCACTAATATTATTCTGAGAAGGAATCCACAAGCTTCAACAGAACAAAAAGGTTCATGGCTGATCAAGGTTCAGAGCCCCTGCTGAAGAGTGAGCATTAAAGGTGGGATTTGAACTCTTCTCTAGAATCATCAAGGCATGGATCAGGAGACTGAAGGGCTAAGAGTGGTATTCAGGTAACATGAGGCAGGTTCTGGGAGCAGAGGGACAGTAGGGTTACTAGATAAGAGCCTGGGTGGGCTTTGGAAACAGACTACTGGTGCTATTCAATCAGAAGTGTGTGTTTGGGAAAACCATGCCATCTGAGTTTCTATTTCTTCATCTGTAAAATAGGAAAAATAATGTACTACACAATTCTTGTGAGCATGAATTAAGAAGATACATGTCTGAGAACAATGACTGCTCAGTCGAATGGAAGGGAAGCTCTCCCTACCCAAGGACTTCTGAGGCTAAAGGATGGTTCTAAAAGGGCAGCCCTCCCTACCCAAGGACTTCTGATGCTGCTTATTTTGTTTCTGAGATTGGTATCATCTCTGTCCCATGCAGGCTTCAAATGTCCTTGACATTCAGGGATACTCTGAAGGACCCCAAATCTAGCAGCACTTCTACATAAACCAAAGTCTTCTATTCCCCTCCTGTCTCTGGCTCACTGAAACAGACACCAATGCGAAACTGCAAAGCTTGCCTACCCCAAGGAGAACAGATCTCTAGTAAAAAGGAAGTATTTCAAACCTCCCCAGCATTGGCCATAGGTGTCAAGTACCTGCTTCTGGTTTCACAGCAACTGGCTCCTGACCTGTCTTCATGTCACTCAGTAAGTGTGCATAGATTCCACGATCCAAGCTGCCCCACCCAAGCAGGACAGGCCACTGGGCAAGGATCCCCGAGGAAGGTCAGGGAAACTCCTTTACATGTCTCTTCCAAAAACTGTTCAAGTGAAGTTAAAAAGTTCTGTTGTAGAAAGGGATCTGTGTTCTTTTAAAAACTACATATATTGATTTTCTTGTGTTCATAAATTATAAGATTAGAAAGCACAAAATTTACACAGAGAAATTAACTATAAACATGCTCTATGGATCTCAAGACTATTAACATTGTCATAGATTTCTTCCTGTTATACATAAGTTAGGATTGTAATTATATGGAAAGTTTTATATCTTGATTTTATCAGTTTAAAATACCTAGAGAGGGGTTAGGGATGTAGCTCAGTGGTAGAGTACCTGCCGGGGCACAAGGCCCTGGGTTCCATCCCTAGCACTGATGAAATAAGTAAATAAAATACCTAGAGATTTTTCAATATGGATTCTTAAAAGACACAAAAGCATCAGATAATGTTTGTAAAATTCATAAGTTACTGAGAGATGCCATGGTATTCCTAAGAACAGGATGGTGCAATAACTATAAGTCACACCCAGAAAACTGATAGAAGAGAGCCTGTTTTACTCTTCTTAAAGGGTATACAATAGGAAACTCTTCTTTTTCCTCTTTAGCTTGAAGAGAAGGTATTTTTGTGTCCTCAGCAAAGACACACTAGATGCCATTTTCTTTTTCACTTTCTCGTATCTTATTTTTTCCTGATAAGGGGAAAGCTTTGAAAATTCACTGTTAGGAAAATGATGTCTTACTTGAGAAAGTGCTCCAGAAAGAAGAGGTGTGGACAGAGAAGCTGGCAACTAGGGGCTGAGCGGGTACTGGATGCACATCAGGTCTGCCATTGCAGGCAGAAGATCAAAGAACGTTAGCTTCCCTATGTGTCAAGACGGCATCACCTGCCTCACAGGGAATGAAGGATTGTGGAGATTAAACAAGACTCCACATGTGAACGTGCTTTGTAAGTAGCAAAGTACATTGCAGGACAATAGTCACTAATTAATGTTACAGTGGCCACTGCTAGTATTGTTGTTTTTGCTGCTCAGCAAGCTTGAACCATCAATTGCAGGCATGCAGAGGGGCAGTGTCTAACAGTGGGTAAGAGCATGGACTCTGCAGCCAGACTGTACTTCAGAGCTTGGGGAATTAACCTCTCAGTTTCTTCACCTGTAAAATGGGATAATGTTAATCCACCTACCTCTAGGAGTTTTGAGAGGATTAAAAGGAATTAATTAACATACAGTGCTTAGAACAACACCTGGCACATAATAAGTACTATACAAGGGTAAGCCCTACGAATAATCAGTGATCAATGGCCAAATATAACATAGAAATAAATTTACACCAGCTAAAACTAATAGGCACATTTTAAAAAGACTTTTCAACAAAATTTCTCCCGTCATTAATCAGAGATGGATCGGCAACCTCCATCAATTTGCCTAAGCAGCTATGCCCCAGTGCACTACAGCTTGGGCTTGGCCTCCCTTCCTACCTTCTCTGCATCCTGCTCGAAGAGTCGTAGCTGGAAGCACTGGTCCAGCTTGAGCTTGCGCACATGCCACATCTGGTGCAGGTGCTGCCGGGTGGAGTGCAGCTTATCCAGGAGGCTGGTGATCTTGGGCACGAGGCTCTGGAAGTCGGCACTGCCGGGGATACAGTTGCGCCCTGAGAAGCCGTCACTGCAGCGGATGCACTGCAGCAGCCGCTGCCCTTCCCGGTCCAGCTCCTCCACAGGGGCCTTCAGCACCTTTTTCTTGAGCTGCGTGTGCTCGTCAATGAGCCGCCGAGAGCCCTCCACGTCCACGGGGAACTCCTTCCGGGCAAGCATCTCCTGCAGGTCCTCAAGGCGCGAGAGCAGGTGGACCGCGCTGTTGAAGAACTCCTCCAGGGAGAGCCGCAGCTCAATCCACTCCTCGTGGTTGTAGTCCAAGGAGCCATCAAATTCCTCCGTGAGCTGGGAGGGGTCCACCAGCTTTGTGAGGCCCTCCACAGACACCATGCTCGTCTGGAAGAGGCAGACACAGAGTGGGAGTCTCAGTGATGTGGGAAGATGTGGAGAACAGGGAAGACCAGGGCAGAAATAGGCAGGAAGAGGGAAAGGCAAGGGGAAAGGACTAGGTAAGTCCACATAACAATGACCACAGCCTGCCTAGAAGAGGCAAGTGGGAAACTGTGGGGCCCACCCTTAAGGAGCCACAGGATCCACCAGGGTCAGTGGTTTCACCTGACAGCAGACTGCCTCAATAAGCCTTTCTACCTGCCTACATTCACATCTAAAGAAAGCCTACCTTTGTGATCCTGGTCTCTTCCTTTTCCCTCCTCTCCACCCTGAGTCTACCATATCAGGGCTTCAGATACCAGAAGCAAAAGCTGGAAGGAAAATTGACCCCATGTGTGGGGGTTCAGTTTTCTATAGCTGTAAGACCCAGGCCTGTGCGGCCAGGGCATTATCATGGCTGGGTTAAGCAATGTGGGTCAGTACTTGGTACTTGGTTTGCAAAGATTTCATAGTCCATTTTCCTGCATCAAGCTGGGGTCAGCTTTGAGGCTTTCCCTGTCAGACTGGCACAGTGAACAAAACGAGGGCTGGGCAACAGAGGACAGGTTCCAGGCACTGAGTTTTCTATGCGATTCCTATAAGCTTTTGGAGAACAGAGTGGAGAATGTTTGTTTCAAGGAAGCAGAGTGTCCCCAGCAAATCACAGTGCAGGTAGCCACCCAGTCATCAGTAAATATCTTTTCCTTCCCATAAGGCTTTGGACTTTGCTGCCCTCTGGCAAAGAGGCTATAAAAGAAATATCTGGGTTTGGAGTTCCCCATACTTACTAACTACATGATGAGGCAAGCTATTTAAGCCTCCAGAGCCTCAGTCTTCTCTCTAATGGAGAAAAAATCAGGTTGAGAAGCCTAATCCGAAACCCAAAATTGAAATGGATTTTGGAGCATTCTGGATTTCAGATTTTCAGATTAAGGAGGCTCAAACAGTAAAGTCTATGCAAATATTCCAAAATCTGAAAAACTCTGGAATCTGAAGCACTTCTGGTCCCAAGCATTTCAGATAAGGGGTACTCAACCTGTACTACTTTCCCCATAGAACTTGTTGGGATTAAGTGTGTCAGTGTAAATTCACAGGTGTGGAGTACCTGCTCCAGGCCCATTGGCATTCACCATGATGATCTGATGGCTTCATCATGGCTTGAACCTGTGAAAGTAGTTTGTCTCTGTCTTGCTATTCTCTGAGCATTTTCTCTTCTTCCTTTTCCCTCTATCTACCTCCTAAGACACAGGAAGGAGCTACCATAGGAAGGAGGGCTGCTCTGGAATAGTGCTTCTCAAACCTGACTGCTCATTATAATTCCCTGAGAAGGAGTTTGAGGAAACAAACAACTTACCCCTAGAAATTCTTATTTAATTGGACTAGAGCTTGGGCAGGGTAGTTTTTTAAAGCTTCTTGATTCTAATGTGTAGTCAGAATTACAAACCCTGCTACTCTAGATTGTGGCTAGTCAAAGCATGGCCTTTGGACCAGCAGCACTGGTATCACTTGGGCTTTTCAGAAATGCAGAATCTCAGGGCCTGCTCCAGACCTACTTGGTCTTGAAGTAGCAAGATCCCTAGGGGATTTGTGTTCATTAATCTTTGAGAAACCCTATTCTAGAGGACTTTTCCCTTTGAATTTACCACTCCCAGGAAATCCCCATGATTATACTCACCAGTTATTCATTAAGTATCTGCTGTTGAACAATGCTGTACTCTCATCCCTGTATGTCTTGTTGCCTCAGTCTGTGGTAGGAATTCATTTTTTGCTGTTTCTAAGATAGCATTTACCATTATTTTCCTGAGTGAGAAGTCCTGAGCTATCTTGTCCTGTATCTTTTCTTTAGGAGGCAGAGACAAGTTTGCTGAATTTAGGGTGAAGAAGTTATAGGTGATGGGAGGTGTAGGGCAGCTACACTGAGCAAAAATTTCAAAACTTCCTGAAAATAATATTTTGCGGGGTTGGGGGACATGTACTGGGGATTGAAATCAGGGGCACTCGAGCAGTGAGCCACATCCCCAGCCCTATTTTGTATTTTATTTAGAGTCTCACTGAGTTGCTTAGAGCCTCACTTTTGCTGAGGCTGGCTTTGAATTTGTGAACCACCTGCCTCAGCCTCTGGAGCCATGGGGATTACAGGCATGTGCCAGTGCACCCAGCTGAAAAGAATTATTTTCAGTCTCTTCAGTTTATAAATTCATAAGCTTATTGTTAGCACCTCTGTATAAACAATTTTGGGTTGTATAAACAACCCAAAATATTAAAAGCATTTCCTTACTGGACTCCTAGCATTCAGTAAGGTGCTGGGAGACTATGGTAGTAACTGTTTTTTATACCCAGACAAACTTCTTTCTATTTACAGAGAGTGAGAACTTCCTCAGTCAAGTGTTAGGATATTGTGCTCAAACTGCAGCCAACTGGGGCCACCACTCCACATACAGGTGTTCCCACTTCTGGGAACAACAGTCTGGAATGGAAATGGCTGAAAGAGTAAAAGTAGTGATGCCTTTACAACCTGCATGTGCACATATGTACATACTTCATCCCCTTACAGATGAGAACCAGCATTTTAAATGGGAACAGCTCAAATTTGGCTGGAACAAGGATGTTTAAATCTTTAATTTAATCTGATGTGTTGTTATTAATAATTCTCAAGAGATTCTTAAAAATTTGATTATAGAAGTAATGTATAATCCTTAAAAAAATGAAGAAAATAAAAATCACCCATTATCCAGCTACCTAGAATAGACCACTGCTAAACATTTTCACACATCTCAGTATTCTCCATAGTTAGAAAACAAATTCCAAATTACACAGCCCATAGTGTTTTATAACCTGCCTTTTTAAAAACAATATAGCATGAACATTTTGTGATATTTTCTAATTAATATTTTAACGGTTTCATAATATTTGTGTATTAATATTGCCAAAATTAAGTTGGGCTACAACCTATATATGCATGCATATACTAATGTATTACATATGTGGATATGTGTATATGTACATATTTATTCATGTAAAATACTATGATGAATGTCTTTGTAGACAATTTTAGGTTTTAATTTTAATAAGCTTTTTTACCTTTTTGTTTAGCCTTTTACTATTGTCATATATGTAAGAAATTTTTTAAAAAAGAATCTTTTCCTTGAACAACCCACAATAAAAAATTAAAAAAAAAAAATCTTTTCCTAGAGGAAGAATTACTAGATCAACGAACATAAACTTGTAAGAGCTTTTGACACAAATTGCAACTCTGCTTTTATTCCAGTGTCATGCCACCACCATGGGATTGTCCTATAATGCTGTACACTTGGCACCATCTCTTGAACCTCTTGTTCCTACCCAGCCAGGCTCCATCTGATAAGGCCAAGGAGGCCAAGGAATCCTGAATTCTCAGCCCTTGACATCTTGGATATTGTAGGGTAATTGGAAAAGGAGAAGTGTGAAAAGAATGAGTGGCAGAGCGGAGGGAACGGGAGGTAGAAAAGAAGTCAGGTTTACCTCAAAGATGAATTTGGAGCTGCCAAAGTTGGTCTTCTGTTTCTGCCAGAAGTTGTCGGGTTTGATGATGAGGGCCACATGGATCTCAGCTGGAAAGGCTTCCTGTAGCGTTTTGAGGAGGGGCTTGATGAGGTCCCACTTGGAGCCCCGCATGTCAATGATGACGGTGAAGCCACGTTTGCACACGTCCTCACTGTGGGAAGGTCAGAGGTCAGGCATGGTCACTCTGGGCACCTGAGACTTTAGAGTCCTCAGGTAGACATGGCACAGAAGTGCAGGCCTGTAATCTCAACAACTCAGGAGGCTGAGGCAGAAGGATGGTAAGTTCAAGACCAGCATCAGCAACTTAGACTCTCAGCAACTTAGTGAGACCTTGTCTCACAATAAAAAATTAAAAGGATTGGGGATGTAACACAGTGGTAAAGCACCCCTGGGTTCAATCCCCAGTACCAAAAATGAATGAATGAATGAATGAATAGCACACAGACAAAAAGCACCTGGGAACCTGCATTCCCCTTACCCTGTACCAGCATTCCAACCTCATACTGGGTCTCTGACCCAGCTCAAAATGTACTGCCTCCAAAAACCTTTCTAAACTAATCCCACTGACATTCAGCCTTCTGCCTGCACTTAGCAAATAATAACCTTCCTTAGAGTCCATTTCCTTGTTGGGATGTCTATCATTTGGATATTCATATTCAATTTTATTTCCCTTTTAATTTGTCTCCTTCTCCTTCCTAGGATGAATCATATTTTCTCCATTTGCATTCAAATTCTCTAAAGACAGAGACACTGCTGACCCTTAAATCTGAGATGGAATATCCTCAGCAGGAATGCTCTTCTTCCCGGTGTGTCCACATCTGTAGAAGACACCACTACTCTTCACTGCTGAAGACAAACTGGGCCACAGAATCCTTTTCAATAAAGGGCTCTAGGATGGTTCCGCCAATTGATTAGGGACAGCACACAAACTACTGATAACATGTATTTGCCATCACTGTTATTTAAGATGTATTACCTGTGGTTCAAAATACATGTCAACTTTACAAAACCAGATTTCTGAGTCATTTCAACCCCTCAGAGAGCAAGGTTGGGGCTGAAGGAACGGGTGGATGCTGAGCTGCTTCTCTGTCTCTTGTTCCCCTACTGAAAGACTTGGGCATGAAAATGTGCAGTTTTAGGATTTGGGGTGGGGATGTGACTCTCAAAATTCAGGCCAGCTGAAGTGACAGGGACCATCTTTAAAACCAAGATAGAAGCAGACTAAGTATGTCAAGATGTTGCTCTGTAACATATCCAGTAGCAAAGTTTATTTAAACACTTAAACCCTGACTAAAGCTCCTGAAAACAGAAAGCAGAAAATGAAGCTCAAAAGAGCTATCATATCTCACTTTGGGAAGAAAGTCTACGTTTTGGTAGTTAGGGAGTTTTCCTTCTCTTATTTTTGGTTTACTTAACATACCTATTTAATTTGTAAGTCCAAGTAGACTTTGGTGAATTCACATTTCACATAAGTACTAGTGTAGTATTTCCTTGGGGTCTTTCACCTAATTCCCTATTTCCTAGATAATGTTTGTTTAAACCGCTGTGTGTATTACGAGTCCCTCAGATGTGCCCACCACATAACAGTGGTGGATAGCCACTAGGGATAACACTATAGTTGGAGGATTTAAGCCACAAAAGGGGACAAAAACTTCTTTTCAGCCTTCATTAGTAAATCTCAACCAGTAACAATAATAGAAGAGAGTTTATGTTTTGATTTTATAAAATAAATGGATAGGTTGCAGCTCGTTTAACTGTCGATGTCTCTCTCTCTCTCTCTCTCTCTCTCTCTCTCTCACACACACACACACACACACACACACGCTCGAGCTCTCAGTTAGGAAGTTCCCCAGGTGCTGGGATTCTCTCCAGTGGAGAGGAAAGCTGAGACTGTTTCTCCCCAAATTCTGCATCCCAAAGGAAAGGAGTTGCCTCTTCTCCTTCTCTGACACTCAGTGAATCCACAAGTGGCCGAGGTCTTCCATTCATAATGTTCTCTGCCCTGTTGTCTGAAACAATGTGACTTTTGCTTAAATTACAGTATTTATCTCCCATTATAACAGGAATATCTGAAACTACATAAAGCTAAAATATTAAAAAAACCTACATAAGAGAAGCTTGTGGTAGGAGTTTATAATACTCTGGCCTATGTCCTCTCAATCATTTTTGTGAATACAGTATTCAGACCACATAGTGGTTTACTTTGCACTGTAACATACAGCTTTTTTCTCATATCTAAAGCTTCTCTGAAACTGTTACACAGTCTTATCATTATTGACTTATAAGAAAATGTATCAACTTTCATCTACCAGCAATGTTTGAAAGTACCCCTTTAACTATATCCTAACCAGCACCGTCACTGAATTTTTAAAATCTTTGTCTATTTCTAAGAAAAAACATTGCATTTTATTTAAATTTGTCTTTGATTACCAGCTATAGTTTATTGGCCCACAATTATTTCTTTTGTGAATCGGTTCATTTATCCATTTTTTCTAGAGAGGTTTCGTGGCTCTTCTCAGTGAGTGAGTTTAGTTTCTCCTGACTCACTTCTGTTGCACACCCACTCACATCAGGTAAGTGGACTGCAAGGTGACTGTGGACTCAGGCCAGCTTTAGAGAAAGGGTCTTATTCATTGCCCTGTTCCTCAGGCTCCATCTGTTATCGTATTGTTATGAGATGAGAAATCTATGTCCTCAAAAATGGATACTCAGTGTCACTTCCTATCCTAACATCTAAATGTGGTTGTCAGTAGCAGGTTACACACTATTAACTAACCATTTCTGACAACTGAAAATAGAAACAAGGTACTAACATTCTCCAGAAAGTTCACACTAACTCAGGCAAGGGAGAAAGAGGCCTAGAGCCTGAATGCTGAGAACTAATCCAATTAGCTTCTTTCTGGGGAAACAGCCGAATCTCCCCAGGTGCTTTTGGTGTGTCTGGTTTCAGGAAAGAGAAATAGATGAGGGAGGGGAGACAACTTTACCACTTGCTTACTCTATGCCAGGGACTATGGGTGATACCATATATTATTTAATTTAATCCTCACAGTAACCTTATAAGTTAGGAATGATTGTCTCCATTAGAGAAAAATGAAACTGAAGCACAACATTCACTTAAAGTCATATGACTAGGAAGTGGCCAAGCACAGCAGACTTAAACCCATGCTCAGGTCCCTTTATCACCCATACCCACCACACAAACACTGCATGTGGCTGTAGTGTTTGGAGACAGGCACTGGGGGTCAGCAATGAGGAGATTAGTTGAGGGAGCTCACAAGAGATGAAAGAAGCTAGGGCAAAGGAAGTCCTGGGGAATGACCTCCATTCTGCAATCAGTGCAAAATCACAAAACCAAAGAAACAAAAGAAGATGAAGAAAGTTCAAGCATCTCACATTGGTTCAGGCACATGAATAAGAAGCAGAGAATGACACATGCTGCTCTTGGTGCTAGCCCTGTTTGGGGCTCTGGCCTTTCTCTGCACACACCGTGCTGAGGCCATGGAGATCTATGCTACACATCTTCCCCATTTCCCCTTCTAAACCAGGCTTTTAGAACCTGAAATTCTAAAATTCTCAGCCCAAAGGGCCCTTAGCCTACTTCCTGGGTTCATGAACACCTCTTTCCAGGATCCAATCCCCAAGGGCAACTAGCACCACCAGTAGATGTACCCCTAGGCATAAGGGTGGCAATGGACTATTTGCAAGTACATAACTAGAAAGACGTGTGAGCTGGAGTGTCCACATGCAGGCATGAGGTCCTGCCATGTAGGATAGACTGGGGAGTAGGCAGAGAAGGCAGATGGAGTGCAAGCTGGGGCTGATCCCCCTGTGCTGCTACGCTTTGGCATGGGACTCAGAGGAATCCAACAAGTCTAAATTGAAGATGGCCTCATAGGTTGCTACAAGGATAGATTTTTCAAGGTAGAAGGACAGAGCATGTTTTATTTAACAGTTTGTTAGCTTGCTACATTAATTTTAAATATTCAGAGAAAAGGTATATGGGCTTCCTTTTGTTCTCTTGTTCCAAGCACCACAATATTAAATCAGGTCTTGCAAGAGAAAAGGCTTAGAGGGGCAGCAGGCTTCAAATCAGGACCCACTTGTATGCCAAGGTGGGAGTGCTGGATTTTCCTAAAGGCAATGAGGAACCCCTAAAGGTTGTGCCACCAGGTAAGAAACACAATCAGGTACCATGGAAAGAACACCCTGCAGCTGAGCAGGAGAGTTGATTGGATCAACCCAAAAGAGTGGTGAGAATAGAAGCAGAGAAACTTTCTCCTTTGAGTTCTTGCTAAAATGACTGCTCAGTGAAGTCCTCCCTGATTAAAACTGTTACCGTCATTTGGTACTCCCTTCCCCCTTCTCCCCTAATTTATCATCTCCTTAGCACTTATTACCATCTGGATAATATATTTTATTCATTTGTTGTTCATCTTTCCTTACCAGGAAGTAACCTCAATGAGGGCAGGGATTTTTGTGTTCATTTTACTGCTGGATTCCCAGTGCCATATGGTGCCTGATGCGCAGGAAGACTCAACCCACTGAGGAGGTAGAGGCAGCAGTTCAGGGTGTGGATACTAGAACCAAACTCCCTCCATCTGAACCCAGCTCCACCATTCACTTGTGGCAAATCCCTTATGCACATTACTTTTAATCTCTATGGGCCTCAATTCCCTCACTGTAAAATGTGAATAAGAGTTGTAACTGCCTTAAGTGGCTGCCTTTAAGGTTAAGTTTGTTAATATACAGAAAGCACCCAAATGGTGCCACACAGTCTTTGGTACACCAGTCTTAGCTGCTGCTGATATCCCTCCCAGGGTCCCTTTATTGACCATTTCATTCTCTAGCTCCTTGCATATTGTACCTGTCAGCTTATACCTGCCACTCTCTCTGAAACCTGCCTTTGGCTGATGGCACTATTTCTTCAGCAGAGAGCCAGGCATTTACCACCCTACCCCAGGGCTGAGAGTGCCTCTCTTATACAGGTGTCATGAAGCCTGACCCCACTTCCTCATGGCAGAGAGACTCTGAAGTGTGATGTATGCTCAGAGTCTGCCCAGGTCCCCAGTGAAGCTACAGCAAGACTCTCTGAGGCCACATCCTTGCTTGGTCCATCTTCTTCCCCATTTTGCTTCTCTTACTCTCTACAAATTTCTCCTGGAAAGCACGCCTTTAATAAATCATCTGCTGTCCCCCCCCAAAAAAAAAAAAAAACACACATGCACACAGCCTAGGATAGTTATTTTTATTGTATGTTATAAATACTAATATAAAGGATCTATTTTGAACATAGGTGAAATTCTGAAGGCAATTTGATATATGATCTAGAGATGACAAGAGAAACCTGGGCTGCACATTCTGATTTTGGAGTTGCACAGTGCCTGATATTTGAGGAATGAATAAATCCATGAACAGGCGCAAGCTGATGTGCCCAGAAGTGGGTGAGATCACCTGACAGAAATAAAGCAGAGGAAAAGAACCATCTTCTGAGTCAAGGACAGAACTGGCAGGAATATCAATGTTTAAGAGAAGAGAGAAGAAAGGAGATGAGCCTGAGGACAAAACACAGAGGTTAGAGAGAACCAGGGTGGGAGTGAAATCCACGAAACAAGGGAGGAGAGCTTTTCTAGGAGGAGCCGCAGTGGAGGGGGAGGTCATTATGAGAGCAGAACCACTGCACCTGGCACCTGAGAGGTCCTGGTCCTGGGTGTCAGGGCAGTTTTAGTGGGAAGCGGAGATGGAATTAATGTTGAAGCAGAGAAGCAGTCATGCTAGTTGATCTCTGGGACAATGAAAAAGAAATCAAAGTCAGTAGAGACTGCTTCTGGTGCACTGACAGCCCCTGACCCCCTTTCCCCGACTCCAGAAGCCATGTGGTCTGCAGGTGCTCCAGGGCTACCTGAGCCTTGCAGGGCTCCCATCCCCAGCCCGCCTCTCTCCTCACTCAGATGGGGCAGTTTTAGGAAACCAATTTATACTGGAACATAACTAACAGGTGGCCCTCCTTTGCCCTTTAAGTGATTGACCTTTTAAAAGATACTTATAAGCCAAATTTTCAGGGGCAGAATTTTGCACTGCGCATGGTGGGGATGGGAGCACAGGAAAGTGGCGTGTGGAGCAGCAGGCCTTCACGTCTGCCTCAAAGGAGAAAGAGAAGTGAGTGTCTCCCTTGCCCACCTGTCCCTGAGAGGGGGACAGAGGGCAGCCATGGCTCCCTCCACCCGCCCTCACCCTGCCCCACTGCTTCCCAGCTGGGGCTTGGTCCTCTGGGCCCCCTTGGTCAGCTTCTCACCCTGAGTGATAAATCACAGTTCCTTCGAACTGAGCCGAGAACTGTTTCATAGACTCTCTAGGGCTCTGGAGCCCGGCAGTCATAAATGTATATTCTGAATGACCGGATGATTGATCAGCTGTTTCTTGTACTCAATTCTAGACCATTTACGCTTTTGTTCATTAAATGTCACCGGGACTGCTTTTGCTCAGCAAGCATGTACTATCTTGAAAAAAGCATTTTCACCACTTTATGTGGATGTTTCTCAAATTTTAGTGACTTTCATTATCACCTAGGATGCTTATTTTAAAATGCTGATTTGGGGGCAACTTCCAAATATTCTGATGAAAAATTGTTTTGAGATGAGGCCCAGGAGTCTCCCCCATCATTCAGACACTTCATCTCTTAGGTGTGTTTGTGAGAGATTAATAATCCTCGTTTTGCTTAAATCAGATGCTAGGATACGCATTGATAAACAGCAGGTCATGTACAACCATATCAGACAGCACAACAATGAAACAAGTTAGAATATTTGCAAGATGAACCCAATAAGCACACTATCCAGGAGCCTGTGGAAAATGTGAGTGAGTTTCTCCCTCCATAGCCTCATATTCTCATTTACTGGAGAATGGAATCATTTATTGCAAGCCTGGGGTTGGGGAGATTTCTGCCCTGGGAGTCAATATCTGTGGTTCTTTTTGCATAGACTGAGCTCCTCCTCACTTGGTCAGGGGAGGCTTTCCCCTAAGGGTGTGGCAGATGCTCTCCCAGTGTGGCTTATTGGACTCAATCAGATGCTGCATGAAGATGCATTCCCAGGGTTCCCTCTCCACTGCTAAATGGCCATGAAATCACTGATTTCTGCTCAGTATGTCTGTCTGACAGCTTCATCTCAAACTTCTGGGCAAATCCTGGGTGTGTCTAGGGGTGTCTTAGGTCTGTCCACGTATGTTACCCCTATATTCATCTCTTGACCAAATGGGCTGCTGTGAACTCTGTGGGGACTGGCCCCAGGTCTGATGAATCCAGCTGCGCAGGGCCTCAGTGGGTAAGTGGGTGAGGAACTAATGAACAGGCCTGAGACAACTGACCCTTTTTATTCGTGGTGGCCTCCCATGCCAGAGATCACAGTTTAGCAGCCCACCAGTGAAACACATCCCCAGGTGGCATTATAAGAGGCAGCTGCTGTTGTTGTCATGCTTTCTTGTGTCTTTGAAAGAGGCTTAAACCCTCCACTCTGCAACCCAGTCCCTGCTTGCTCACACACTTCCACAACTTGTTGGTTTTGGCATTTGACTTCTGTCTTGGCTGCCATTACTATCCCAGCCCTGTTTCACACACTCGAAGACTCAATTGCATCAGCTGGGAGAGTAGTGACTAGGGCACCAGTGCCTCAAGCCACAGGTCACTCTGGGTCTTGGACAGGAAGGCTGAGAACCCATTAGTGACAACCCCAGGCCAGGGCTTTGTCCTTGATACAGTCTGGTTTCAGGGAGCCAAGTGCCACTTCCTCTAGTTCCCCTCCCAGTCCCTGCCCCTGGAATCCTTCCCAGGTCCCTGCCAAGCAAAGCTCAAACTATCTCCCTGGATTCTATCCTGGCCACTTTAGTGAGCCACCCTGGATACTCCCAGTGTCTGACCAAAAGACTGGATCCTAATAACTACCTTTTCTTCATCTCTGATCTTCCCTATCTTCTCTGAACTCCTCTATCTAAAACAGGCAACATATTATTCATGCTAAACTAAACTTTGAGAGGGACTTTGCCCTCTCATGCCTTTAGACCTTTGTGCTTGCCCACTGAACCCCATCTTTGCCTAGATAATATTAACTATATTCTAAAGCTCAACTCATAAGCCTCTTCTTCCAAGAAGTCCTCTCCTAAAGATTCACTCCCTTCTGCCCACTCATCCTACACTGGGCTAAGGGCTCTGCCTATGCATCACCATAACCCTGTGTTTTACCTGATCAGGGAAGAAACTACAGCCAGGTTCTAGCTATTCAATCTCTATCCCTACAGAGACTTTATGTAGTTTCCAAAGGAGAACCTAGTTGCGAAGGTACCTAGTAAATAATATGGTGTAACACAAATGCACCATATTATCCATTACTTTATTCATCCAACAAATATTTATTGAGCATTGACTTTTGGGCTGTCCCACTACTAGGCCCTGGGGATATAAATGTGGGCAAGACAAACATGAAGGTTACATTCTGAAAAGAGAGATGGACACAAGATAGTAGCTAGATAAAGATAAATGTAAGTTATGATATCTTAGGAACTTGTCGGGTGGTCAGGATAGGCTACAGGAGAAGCTGACATTTAAGCAGACACCTAAACTATGTGAAGAAACTAACTAAGAGAACACCAGAAGCCTCAGGCAGAGCAACAGCCTATGCAAAGGCCCTGTAGTGAAAGACAGACAGTGTCCTGGCTACTCCTTGGCTAGGGAGGAGGCAGAAATAGTGATGTTCAGTCAGAAAGCAGGAGACCAACAGCTTCAGGTGGGCCAGAACTCTAAATCTCCAAGACCTCACAAACCTAAAGTTAGAAAGATATCAACTGAGAGCCAAACCACTGAAACTTGGAGAAGTTCTTTATATGAAAAAATGGGACATATTCATATGTTAATGATAAAAGCTAACTTGTACTGAGCACCTGGGGCTTTATGTATGGTAAGCATTTTATATGCAATATCTTATTCATCCTTCACAGGTAGAGTTATGGTTATCCCACCCTATAGTTAAGAAAACTGAGGTTCATGAGGTTAAATAACATTCTTAGTCATATAAAAGAAGAAAAATCAGGATTTGAATCTAGGTCTGTTTACTCCAGGATCTGTGTGTGAGAGTACCATGCCATCTTGTCACACAAAGGCAGAGAACATTTGAGCTTGGAGGAACCTTAGTGCTTATGCTTGCTAGTCTTTCCCAACCCCACGTTTCAGCCAAGGGCAGTAAGTCCAGAGGAAGGAAGAAACCTGTTTAGCATTTGCTGGGTGTCTTGGACATCTGGGCCAGACATTCAAGTTTCCGCTGCTTTTCTCCAGGCTTTTAATTAGGCAATGAACACTCTAGAACTGATAGGAAAAAACCCTCCTTGAAGAAGCAGGCATCCAGTAATCTGGCTTGGCAGCCCAGTATATCCTGGGCGAGTACTAGCACCCCACTTCAGGAATGAGCACCATCCTAATGGTTTCCACTGAGCTTGGGCAGCAGAGACATGGCCTGACCCTTTTTGTCCCAGCTCCTGTGATGCAACCTGAGATTTGCCATTTCTATGAATGTCTAGCAGATTCTCACTAGAAACAGATGCTGTAATAAATATAATATGGATCCATCCCGATGGTAGGTGTAGGAGCAAAGATCCACGACATGTCCCGCTCCAGCAGATCAATTGAACAGACAAGGATTTCTGCTTACCTCCTTAATGTGCACTGCTGGGGGCTACTTCACTTGGTGCTAGCTGAGGTTTGCAGAATGTTGGACTGGGGGTGTCAGAAGCCCAGTGTGGGAGCCCAGGAAGGCCCCTTAGACTAGGATGGAGCAGACTGAACCTTCAAATCAGACCTATTCAATAAATTGTCCAGGGATGGGGACAAATTTAACACTGGAGTAGAAGGCTAGTCTGGTCATTGAGGACCAAGTGTCAGAGAGGAGGGACAAGGCAAGTTAAGGACTCCCCATTAAATAAGGACAGCATAGGCCATGCCACTGTGTTGTTCTAGTCCTAGAGGTACAGGCTAGACCAACAGTGCAGGACAATATTGGGGGAGATCTGAAAAAGTCTTACCCATGGCTCCTGGGTTTTATTTTAGTTTTTCAGTACTGGGTATCCTGCATGTGGGGCAAGTGCTCTATTACTGAGCCACACCTCTAGTCCCTTAGGCAGACTTTACCACTAGGAGACTGTTCATAACCAGCACTGACCAGGAAAAGAAGAAAAAATAAATAACTTCAAACAAGTGTTTTTATCACTTTGCTTTTTGTTCTAGCTGTACTGTACCTGTACTTCTTTAAATCTTTTCATAAGCTGAATTCTCAGGTCAGAATTTGAGGAGAAAGAATGGTCCCTGGAGCCAGGAGGAGTATGTCTGTAATCCCAGTGGCTCAGGAGGCTGAGGCAGGAGGATCGTGAGTTCAAGCCAGCCTCAGCAAATTAGCAAGAACCGAAGCGATTTAGCAAGACCCTGCCTCTAAATAAAATACAATAAAACAGTGTTGGGATGTGGCTCAGTGGTTAAGTGCCGCTGGGTTCAATCCCCAGGACAAAAAATAAATAAAAAAGGTCCCTGGAATTCTGAGGAAAAAAATGATTCCCCTGACTCCATTTGTTTTGGAATTCTTATACCGTTCCCAAGTGCATGGAGAACCTCTTCTATAGGATCTCCTGATCCACCTTAACCTGCTTTGGGCTCTGCATTGCTGTTCTAATGGTGTTGGCAGCTCTCTGCTGATTGCCCCACCAGACCACACCCACTTTCTTAAGCAACCAGAAACCAGCAGGTGTTGAAGAAAAGTGTTAAGGACACATTAGCACCTGTTTTGAGCTTTCTAACCGGTATAATCACAAGTGGTAAAAAGAACACCTTGGAAGCAGCCTCCTTGGAGTTTCTACTCTTTTAACAACCCATTATTTTTTTTTCATTGCCTCCTCTCTTCTGACTTGAGATGTCAGGGCCAGAGTGGGAGGTGGGGCAGTACAAGGGAATGTTTACCCCTCTATCCAAACCCCAATTCCTCCTCTGTGAAGTGGGGAGATTGTGATTAGAAGGCCTGGGGTTGGCCTCAATAGTTGTTTAAAGTTCCCCCTGGTGATTTTAACATACAGCCATGGTTAGGTACCATTAAAGAGCTAGAGCTTGGACATTTGTTTGCCCATTTCCAGGGCTAGGAACTAACCCTGGCCAGTTCCTACCTTTGAGTTTGCCAGAAGCAAACCCAACTGTTGCCCTGGTCAGATACCCAGGAAAACCTAAGCAGAGACCAGATGAGAAAGGTTGGTGTTTTCTACCTCTTTAAAATTGGCTACCCAATGATACCCAAATGAGGCTGTTAAAACAAACAAAAACCCTCTGTTACAAAGCAGGGATGTAGCCATTTCTCCCCACCCCCCAAGGCATGGTGAAGTGTTAAATGAGAACACGGTTCTAGCCAGCATTCCCAGGAGTAGTCATAAAGTGAGATCCAAACCCCTAAAATCACGCAGTAGATCTCTGCATCCATCTCCAATGCCTCTCCTCTTGCCCCATCCACACCTCTCCCTGCCCTCTAGCAGATCCACCCCCTCCTCCTGGCCCTTCAGCTAGGCTCCGATTTCTGGGGAGGCAGGTGGAACCCTCCAGGAAGTTGCCCTCAGGATAGCCTGCATAGGCTTCCTCTGCTCCCTTCTTCCTGTTTCTCCTTAAATAGTCATCACCCTCTTGAAAGCCCGAGCCCTCTGCTTGCAGTGTACACAGGCACATGCACAAACATCCACCAATGCTGGCCATACCATACCTAATGCAAAGTCACTTTCCAGGGCATGACCACTGACTGGACTTCACAAACCAGTTCAGTGCAGGTGACCCTCATCCTGCAACCAGTCTGCCTTCTGTTTGACAGCTAGCCAAAGTTGTTCTGGCCAAGAGAACTGATGAGGGACCCTGGGAACAGCAAGAGATATCAAGGAAAGCAGAAGAGGGTGAGGGGATCAGTGAGGAGGTGCATATTTAGAACTTGAAATGGAACAGGAAGGATTGGCATTGTGGGCTCTGGGTCTTTGCTCAAAATCAGATTTTAAAAAATGCTTTTCCCCTGAATAGCTGTCTTAGAGAATCTGAAAGCTCTGTGTTGATAGAAAAATTCCTTTGCTCTTGACACCAGGGAGGCCCTGACCCCCATGTGCTGCTCTGGGGACCCTACTGGTTCATAGGCTCTGTCCATATCAGAGGTTGCAGAGAGCTCAGGACTGGTACCAGGCTGCAGCAACACCACTAGCTGGTTGGCCCTGGACACAGCACCACACTCCTCTGGACAGGACTCTGCTCTTTCAAAGTGAAGGTGCTGACCTCATAACCTCTATAACTCCTTACTACCTTAAACTCCAGGATTCTAATCCACCTCCTTCCTTTACCTCCAGGTCAGATTTTACCTCTAATAAATGATCTTAGATTAAGTCCAAGTAAGAATTGGTACCCTATTGAGAAACTGATGTGACTCCATTTTTGAGAAACCAGCCTCTACCCCAAGCAAAGCCTGTCCAAGGAAGGGGGCGTGACCCTTGTCCTTGGAAAAACCCACAGAGCACTCCTAAGCACATACCCACTCTGCTGAGTTGTTTGTCTACAAATAACAGGAGAGATCTGCAGCGCAGGTGTCCCTGACTCAGTTAGGCTAGGTGAGGACCCATAGCAACCCCCCTAGCAACCACCAATCAGCATGAGACAGGGAAAATACCTGGAATGCCAGATGACTCCCCAGTAGTTTATGGTGCTTGATAACTTGTTGGGAAACCATGTAGTTTAGCACATACACCCCTCGTGGCCTAAACCAATCAGTTCAAAGGAATCCCCCTCTTGTTCTAACCAATCACCCCTACCCAACTTGTTCCCACCATTGAATGTGCTAATCAATGTTAAGAGTTGATGTTTGATTTTCCTGCTGTATGGAATGATTTGCTGTGTGATGTGGTGACAGTATTCCCAGTATTCACAATATCCCTCCAAAACTTCAAAATTTCACTGGCAAAGGACAGGGACTCACTCCCTGGGACCACTGTGTCGGAACGACCGCTGGTTGTGAGTCCAGGCTCCAGCTTGCAATAAAGACTCTTGTGTGATTGCATTGGATTTGGCTCCTGGAGGTCTATTGGGGTCCAGTGAATCTGGCATAACACTATCACCCTCATGAGTCTGCGAGTTTAAGGACAGTCCAAAAAGCCACAGGATCATTTGGCCATTCCCCTCTGGGTTGGTGTGTGTGAGAACTAAATAACTGTCCTGTGTGTCCACAGAATTAAACCTGGGCCAATTTGCCATGGCCCTAATAGAGTACTCCATCATGGTCAGAGGTGGGTGAGGGTGAGGAATGGCCTTACCCTCCTGCACATCCCATAACACAGAGATTCTCTGCAGTTAGTGAGTTGGAAGCCTGAATTTCCTGCAGAGAAAACAGCCCACTGTCTGGTAATCAAGGACATTCTCTTCCAGTGCAGGGAACCAGGGTGGGGCAAGTCACAGCACCCAGACCTTGCCTCAGGCACCAGGCCAAAACCTGCACGTGAATTAATGACTAGTGATGGGAACAGATAAAATTCCAGCTGGGACAGAACAGTCTGAGAGATAAGAGGGAGAAAAATGTACCAATTTTGGAATTTTTGAGAAGCTCTCAAAACCAAGACTCATCCTCAAGAGACCTAGCACAAGTGGGGGTCAGGAGAGCAGAAGTCTTAAGAGAAATGGAAAGAAGGACCAGGGCCATCCGGACACAGGCTTGGATTGCGTCAGTAAATTATCCAGAAACATATTTGTCCTTGCTGAGTCACTGTGGCTGCCAAAGTGCTCCTGTCTGGGTTCCAGAATTGGTGGTCATACTTGCTCATACTTGAGAAACAGGAATCCATGTCCTTGGTGAGAGGGAAGCCACTCCTGCTGTCTCCCAAGATCCTGGACACTTCATCCTCAGCAGAGGGCTCAGGCTCCCTCTCTGTCACAGAGCTGTGCGTACAACCCCTTACAGAGGAAGGAGGACATCCAGAAGGAGACCTCAGTCTGGCCTCAGTGACTTCACATCTGAAAAAGATTCACTGGCACTAGCCCTTAGGAACCTGGGGGTGAAGCCCTGCCCTTTCTCCTTGGGGAGCTCCCAGCCTAGCTGAATTCCACCCACTAGCAAAGTGGTGCTCTGCAAATTCAGAGGCAAGGAATAAGAGCCCCCATTCCTATCCTTGAAAGGTTTACTGCCTATCAGAGAGAAAGCCCTGTGGACAATCTTATCTCACTAGAGACAGACCCTCCCCACAACATGAG
The DNA here is from genome assembly GCF_021218885.2 of Marmota monax. Classification (NCBI taxonomy): domain Eukaryota; kingdom Metazoa; phylum Chordata; class Mammalia; order Rodentia; family Sciuridae; genus Marmota; species Marmota monax. The sequence continues at coordinate 5,285,667 of NW_026693473.1, read as the reverse complement.
GAGTTTTCTAGATTCAAAAGTCTTTTTCAAATTTTGTTCAAGTTATCTGTTCTCCTTAGGTAATAATGCTAGACATTTAAGAAAGAATTTCAGGAGTTCTTGTTTCAATGTTCATTGTTCATTGATAACTTCTAAAGCAGTTCCAGAAGAGAGGAGATGGGTAGAGCTGGCATGGGGAGACATTCAGTGAGGACAGTGGCGAGCTGGGGGTGGGGGGGCGGTGCTGCGAGCGCTGGCCACTCACACTCTGCAGCAGAGCCCTGGGCAGCCGCATTTTCCTTATGTTCTCATCTCATGTTCACAGAAAGAAAACAATGTTTGAACGGAATGGTTTGAAAGGACAAATTAAGACTTTTATCTTCAATGTTTGTGGCTGATGAAAATGTTGCGGGAGGCAGTGGGAGTTCTGAGAAGTAATCATCCAGGGGGGCACCATGACTTCAACACCCCCAAGACTGAAGACAAACCAGTTTTTTGTTTGTTTTTGTTTTGAGATTGAAAAGTATTTGATTTTATAAAAGAAAGCTAAGAATTATTATATACATGCCACATTTAAGCATCCCCCCCAAAAAAACAAACAGCATCATTAGGTAACAGGGCTGCCCCTTTGAAAGTTCCTTTGCAGAGTCATTTTCACCTCCTGTCTCTGATCCTTTTGGAAAGATTATGTCCTCTTTCCATTTGCCTGACATTGTTGACTGCTAAATAATATTACTACTTTTGATTTACAGAACCTGGTGACCTTTGTAATGCCCCTTCTTAGACTTTAGTTCAGTGTATCAATGGACACAAAGCATGTAAATTAGTGTAAGGCTTAACTCACAGAAAAGTAACATGTCCTGGGAGGTCAAGGTCAAGGTCAATTATGATATTCTGGCTGGGAGGTGAGGGGAAGTTACACATACCTTAGATGATGAAGACCCTACTAGCACACAACTTTCCTGTCCATTGTCTTCTTGTACCTCTCCGCCCCATAAAAGCCCTTTGCAACCTGAGTGTTTGAAGATGGAGCTTTGAGGTCAAGAGTCCCTCCATCCTCTCAACATGTCAGTCCTTGAATAATCCTGATTCCTTCCTACCAACTCCTGTCCCCCAAATATTGGCCTTCAAGCAGTAAGTACTGGGAGTTGCCCAGGCTCCAAAGACTAACTTCCCCATCCCCAGAGAGCCATCCAATGGTGAGCCCTGCTGGCTCACATGATCCTTACCCACCAATCAGACTAGCCCTGCTGGCTCACATGATCCTTACCCACCAATCAGAAAGCACCCCATGCCAACTGTCAAACCCTTCAACCATTAAACTGTCATAACTGTCAAACCACCCCCGGCTCTATAAATATGCAGAGCTGCCTCAATAAACGGGCATTTTCGCAGAAGACAAGCCTTGTTCGTTCTTTCAATGAGCAGCCTGGAACTTATTCTGATAACAATCATAAAATTCCCACTTTTGACTGGCAACTGTTGCATACCTAGGCTAACCACTGTCATTAGCATTATTTTATTTAACATTTACTGCAATTTTTTGAGAAAGATTGTATTAAACACGTTTTATAGTTGAATAATAATAATCATCATCACCTACAGTTACTTAAATTTCAATGTTTCAGTAAAAATTTTAGAAGTAAAACCAGAAAACAGCAGATTTAATGAGATCAGGATAGAACATTACTGTTTGGAGCTTCTGACAACTCATCCTGTCTTCTCAGACAGCTGAACTGAAGTACTCCACCACTTGGTGGCAGCATATTTAAACTGCCAGAAGTGCCTATCATAAAGGCAATTTCTGTACAAAACTAGCATCATAACATGAAGCATCAGTATGTAATATATGCCTGGAAAAAAATACACAATCCCGAATACCAGTGAAGGGTACATAAGACCCAACCAATGACTAGTGAAAATGTGTTGAAAATTATCATATAATGGGGAAGAGAGAAATAGACCCAAATCTGGAACCCACTAAGTGAAAAACACATCCCCCCCACGCCCCCACCCCCCCCCCCACCCCGTGCTAGGCTGTCTCTCAGCATTTGTATTCAAAGAACTGTCTTATTTCCAACATAGCAGCCAAGTGAATCCCAGCTAAATTTAAATCATCCTGATTACCTAGGATGAACTTCAGAAAGGCCTGAGCACACAGGATCTTATTTCACCTGACATATTGGAGTTTACCTAATCAAGGTGACACCAGAAACTTCAGCTTCCTAATCAGCCTGCTCCTGGTGAGTGGTAGGCTCAGGCAGGCTGAAAGAGAATTGAAAGGCTACACCTAAGCTCACCTCCTTCAACATTGCTGCCCAGAGGCTAACTCCACAGGGGCCTGACTTTCCCAGAAGGGAGCCAGGTAAGGCATCCAGCCCAGCCAAGCCAGGGGCTGACTACACCACCAGCCAAGGAGCTGAAATACATCCAGAGTGAAAACTGAAGAGTCACTAAGGCAAAACACTCTAGCCTTTTCTAGATATCATGTCAGCTCTGAACACCAATGTGTGGTCTTGTGAGGGCCCATATTAGTATAGGAAAGCTAAAAGAATCCTAGCCTGGGAGATTCTAAAGCTCAGGCACTGTAAAACTGTTCCAATAAGTGATCAACAATACTAGCCATATTACTATCTTTAACCTACAGTATTGCAACCATTTCCTAGCCTTCACTAGCCATCTTCCACTCAGCTGCCGGATGAATCTTACAAAATGCAATTTTGTTATTCTCCTGCTGCAAAGCTCTTCAACTATTCTTTATTCTCCATCAGTAAATCTTCTTAACAAGATCCATGAAATTCTTACCTGACTTTCTGCCACGTCCCCCAAAGATACCATGCTTCTGTTACCCTGGGTTTTGGGAACTTAACTTGCAAACTCTCTAATCTCCCCTAATTCACACTCAGACTTTTCCTGAGCCCTTCCTCTGCCTGCACTGCTCCTACCCCTTCTACTTCCAACCTCTGCTCAGAGTGCCTCCCTTTGGAAGCCTCTCCATTCCCAGTCAACAATAATGCAGGATTCGCAGTGAGCTGCAGCCCACAGCACTAGGCTCCACCCATTTCAGCATGCAAACTCCTCAGACCACTGAAGGAGAAGCCAACCAATGATGTGCCTGGCACTGTGTAAGGATTTGACATCCTTTATCTTACTGAACAGTAATCATTAATAGATTAAAAAGAACTTCACTTGTTCTCTGATATTGATATCAATTACAACATCTATTCAAAGTATTGAAAAAAGTAATCATGATCAATTTTCCTCATTTGAGTTAACTAACAGAAACTTCTCAAGAGACATTTTAGTACCACAAAATGGTACTAAACCATTTTAGTACCATTTAGTACCACAGAAGATAATTAATAATTTGGTTGTGAGCCTTTAAAGTCAAAAGATAAGCTTTTTTAAATAAATTATGTTTGAAGATTCATCTATGGTTATTGCCTATCACAATATGTCAACAAATCTAGTCATAGAAAATTATATATTGTACAATATAATTTTTATAAAACTCAAAAACAAGCAAAACCAAATAATATATTGTTTATGAGAATAAATGGCAAACTCTATCACCCCCCAAAAAAGGCAAGAGAAAGGTAAAAATAAAACTGGATAGTGGTTATTTCTAAGGAAGAGGCTGACAGGGTAGAGTCCTGGGTAGCATCAAGGATGGGGGTGATGCTCTGCCTCCCAAGTTGGAGACAAACTCGCATGCGCTCATCTTATTATTATGCTTTGTAACTTTCATATACATTACATCTATTCCTTCCTATGTAGAAAATATTGCTCTGCAGATGTGTTGTTGTTATTATTATTACTACTATTATGCTCCTTTATACAAGAGAGTGCCTGGGACAATAGAGAGATTGTTAGATGATTTCTTCACAATAGCTCTGTGAGACAGACATTATTTTCCCAAATTAAAAATTAGAATATTGGACTTAGAATCAGTAATATGCCCAAGGTCTCACTCTGGGCCAAGTATCTTCTTTTGTACCTCAGAAGTTATCCTCCAACCTCTCCCTACTACCCTGGGGCCCTGAGGGGCTAACGCAAACTCCCCTGTTGTGCAGTCAGTGACAAACAATGACAGGAGGCTAGAGAACAGTCAGACAGTGAGGTCAGGACATTGAGTCCCCTGCGCTGACCCAGAAGTCACCATGAGCCAGCAGCATCTCCCACCAAAGCCCACAGTTCCCGTCCTGTGCCTCTCACACAGCAATCCTCTCCCTCCATACTGGAAGATCTTATCCTCACCCTGCTCCCTCAGGCCTAGAAGGGCTCTTATCTCCCACTCATCTCCTGACCCCATGCTGTTTCCAGCCTTACTAGTTTCCCTGTATCTGTCCACATCATGATAAATTGATGCTCAGTTAAAGTCTTCTCAAACTACCCAGGTTGCATGGCCATGCATTCCCTGATGCAGAGTGCTGGAGCTTGGGCCTGAAGCCTAGCATCCTCCTCTATATTAAGATGCCTGTCTACCCTTTACTGCAAAGATCAGTGTGACTCTAAGGAAGGTGATAACTAACATTGGCAGTTTCTATTGTGATTTTATGTTCCTTAGCTGTGTAGTAGAACACTATTTGCTCCTCAGGGCTGGTGTTACGTACAACTAACAATAGGGACACTTAACTGGTATTGCCGAGAAACGTGTGTAAAATGTGAAAACTGTAATGGAAAATAGAAACTGTCCATGCAGAGGTAACAAACGAGGTTAAAAATGTTTTTTAAAAGGTATAAGTTTTAGGCAAATGCAAATATAACAACATGACCTCAGTGTTCTCACTGATCTTATTTTCTGGATCTTCTATCACCTTGATTCCTCCCAATTTCCTCCTTTAATTGATGGTCCCAGAACAAAAGGCAGGGCACCAACAGCACAACTCCACAGGCCCTAACAACAAGACACATTTGATGATGACAGTTTGGATGGTTCAGGCTTTCTCATGCTGAAAACTGTGAGAGGAAACCCTTGTGTGTTTTTTGTTTTGTTTTGTTTTTAACCTTCTCTTCTTTTAACTGTCTTTCTGGCTCTCTCCTTATTCTTTTTTTTTTTTTTTTTTTTTTTTGATAAAGCACAAAGACAGTTCTGGCTATAAGCCCAAATTATCTTTTGCTGGAATCAGTAGAACAAGAACAAATGTTATCAAATAATAAGCTGCAAATAAAGGCACCTTGGTTTGATTGGCATTACAGAATAACCCATCCTAATTTCTTGTCATCTTAACTCACCGATATGACACCAGCATTCCTTGACAGAACACTCAGCATCTCAGCAACACAGCAAAGAGCAGAGTTAAGTGGCAGATACATCAATTGGTGCCCTTAGGAGCAGCAGAAAGATGATCGTGACAAAGCAGGATAACAGTGATGATGAAGGGGAAAGATTCAATGCAATAAAAACACCTCAGGCTTTCTTAACTAGATGTAGTACCGAGAAATTCCAATTTCGAGCATATGGTCAACTCCTAACATTCCACACTGAAAGCTATGCCTGGGCACATGTTTACTCTTGGGATGGATTTGCTAGTCTGTCTTTCAATTTCTAGGGATATTCATCAGTTGATTGTATCACAGTATTTCCTTTTCATGTCTTTCACATACAAGTAACTACAAGCAGATAGGAGGCCGGAAGGACCAAAAAAAAAAAAAATTAGGTAAGTATAGGACAGATGACAATCAGGAAAGAACTCGTCAAGATCCCTACCCAGGATCTGGCTTACAGTACACACTCAATAAATATTTGTTGAATTGAGTAAATGAAGGGAGAGTTGAATTAGAAGAACTTGAATGTCTTTTCCTACCCGAATATTCTGTAATTGCTCAGAAAAAAATGCTAAAAGGTAAGGACAAGGACGTAAATTCTCAAAGTCATCAGGAGAAAGACAGGGAAGGCAAAAGGGAGACATCTCAGGACAAGATGGACCCTGAAAAACTAACTCATCGTTATACAAAATACATGTATGAAGATGTGAGAGAGAAAAAAAAATAGCGTTACCTTAGATTAGGTAGAGAGAAGTGTTGGGAGGGGAGGGTTGGGGAGATAGGAAGGATAGTAGAATGAAAAAGACATTATTATTACTGTGTGTATATATGTGACTACATGACCAATATGATTCTGCAACCTGTACACTCAGAAAAATGAGAAATTATATCCCATCTGATTCAAATGTATGATATGCCGGTCATTGTACTGTCATGTGTAACTAATTAAAACAAATAAAAAATTTAAAAAAAAAACTAACTCAGGACTGATCCAAACTGTTACACCCTGGCATGATCCCTGATCCTAGGTAATTCCTCCAAATTCCCACTCAGAGTTCAAGAAAGAAAGCAGTTCTCTTAAGACTGAATGTGAAGACAGAATCCCAAGCTCTAAGTTATTAGGGAGCCTGAGAAGGGGTGTGTTTGTGGAGGTAAATATTTTAATTTGAAGTCCTGTGTTAGAGTCTGTAAACAAGTCTGGATGGCGCCTGGCATTTTGCCAGAGGGAGTGGTTTGTGAAGTAACTCCAGCGAGCCATTAAGTGTGGAGATTCCTTATTGGTTGACTGCTGTATTTAGTTTATGTTAATTAGATAAGCTGTGTGGAATGTATAAATACCTCTGTTGTCCTACAATAAACGGCTCCCACTCCTGCTGTATCAATCTACACAAGTTGTTCGTCACCCCCGGTTATTTTGCTGCAGCCGGACTGCGGCAGTCCTGGATTTTATTATGTATGCTTTTTCCAATGCCACAGCAACATAGAGTCCAGGGTAGGAAAGAGACTTTGAAAATACCTAATCCCCGCTCCAACCCAATGGAGGATTTCTTTCTAAGGCATCCCTAACAGGGCCATCCACTCTGCAGAGACAGGACTGGAGGCAGCGGTGCTGCTGATGCACAGCTCTCTGGAGGCAGATTCTTTCTTCACCTCTGAATCTGGACCTTTTCCTTCTATTCATGGGTGCAACAGAGACCATGCCAACCCGCTTCTTTCAGGACACCTCTCCTGACATCTGAAGTCAGGAATTCCTTTACTTTTCCATATTCACGCCCACAGCAAACCTCCCTTACTCCTTCCACTGCGGAGACACAGCTTGCGGGTTCCTCAACGCACTTCTTGTCTGACAGTACTCTAAATGGTCCATGGGGCTAGCAAGTTGAATACAGCAGACTTGAATTTGGCGGGCCACACAGGTTGCCCTGCACAGCAGATAGTAGGGCTACCTCTTCCTATTCATTTATAAATTATCAAAATAGTTTGTCATCATGCAGGCTGGCTCCTTAGATCCCAAGAGCCTCTTTCATCACACACTGTCCTCACCAGTGGGTCTTCTGCTGACTGACTCATCTCCTGTGCTACCAGTGCAGTCACATCCTGTGCTACCTGGGCTGTTGCTGGTTTGGCACTGTGTAGGGAAATATCCAGGTTTTCCCTAATTCTCTCAAAACGTCTCTCCCTGCTTACCATGAAGCCTCAACCTACCTGACACACAGAAGTGCTGAATATTTGTTAAATGAATAATAAATAAGTACATGAATAAATGAATACCAAATGTCACCCACAGACTTGATTACACCAGTCCACAGTAAATATTTCACCTTTAAAAAGAAGCCTGTCCTTTTAGCATCCCAAGCCATGACCTAGAATAAATAATTTCTTCTTATCAAAATCATCCACCTGACCTAACTGTTCATTTTCAGAGTTCCCCTTCTTTCCTAAAGCCCTGGTTAGACAGAAAAGTTGCAAACACCATCCGACCTTCTCAGGTCTTCAGTTTTCCCACCAAAGTTTATTGCAGAATAATTCTGTTTCACATTCTATTTCCATGAGTTGTTGTCTGTGAACTGGAAGCCAACAGAAATAGAAAGTGATTGGTGGACATGATGAGTTCATAGATTTCGGCCAACCAGGCACTCACACATCTGGTGAATACAAGTCCCTCAGAGGGAGGCAGCAGGCATCACAGATCAATTTTTCCTACTGGGGGTGATCACTAATTTCTTCCTCTTCCTTTTCCTCCCCCTCCCCCTCCCCCTCCCCCTCCTCCTCCTCCTTCTTCTTTCTCTCTCTCTCTCTCTCTCTCTCCCCCCCCTCTCCCCCCACCCCCTCTTTCCTCACTCCCCTGTTTTCTCTCTCTCTTTCTTTTCCAGACTGGGAATTGAACTCAGGTTCAACTGAGCTATATTCCTAGACCTTTTAAACTTTTATTTTGAGACAGGGTCTCACTAAAGTGCACAGGCTGGCCTTGAACTCAGCCTCCAAAGTATCTGGGATTACAGATGTGCACTACCACACCCAGTGAAACAGCATTCTGGCTTCCCCTGCCAATGCCAGGGAAGAAGCCTGTCTGAGAAGCAGAGAGCCTGCATGCAGAATGCCCCTTCAGTTATTGTTATGGTTTGGATGTTGAGATGTCTCCCAAAAGCTCATGTGTGAGACAATGCAAGAAGGTTCAGAGGAGAAATGATTGGGTTGTAAGAGTCTTAACCCAATCAGTGATTTAGTCCCGTGATAGGGATTAACTGAGTGGTAACTGAAGTGGTAGAGTGTAGCTGGAGGGGGTGGGAATTGGGGTGTGGGTTTGCATATATATTTGTATCCGGCAGGTGGAGTCTCTCTCTCTGCTTTCTGATCACCATGTGAGCTGCTTCCCTCTGCCACACTCTTCCGCCATGATGTTCAGCCTCACCTCAAGCCCAATGGAATGGAGCCAACCTTCTGTGGACTAAGACCTCTGAAACTGTGAGCCCTCTAAAAAACTTTTCCTCCTTTCTACAGTTGTACTGGTTGGGTCAAAGCAGTGAGAAAGCCGACTAAAACAGTGATGATGTACTGTTTCTCCTTTGTTTTCATGACCTTCCTCTCAGCCCCTCTTGGGTTTCATTCCCCTTCACCTCAGCAGAAATCTTTTCCTTTTAAATTGCTTCCAATTCATTTTGGTCCTAATCTTTGCTTAATAACTCACAATGAAGGAACATATTCTTCCAACTCTTTCTTCTTTTATTCTAAACAAAAGATGAGCCTGTCTTAGCTGCAGGTATGCAATGAACATGCAAGGCAGAAAAATGTATGCTTCACATTTCCTGGGATTCCAATTTCTTCTGACTCTAAAAGAGTCCATTCTAGGTCCCGACGAAACTCTTGTAAATTGCTTTAGAAAGTGCCTGGTTCCATGACTGTTAATAGCATACCTGGGAAACATGCTTTTAAAAACTGCTTAGCACCTAGATGGCTAAATTGCAAAATTACATAGATCAATCATGGGTTATTTAGTCCATCTCCTTACCTTTGAGACAGATAGGAATATTTCTTCTCTATAAAGACCTACAAAAAAATCTTCTATTTTCTATTATATTCTTAGTTCATTGCCTCATGTACTCATCTTAGAAGTTCATCTTCGAAAATAACCAAATCCCTTTCTCTGGAGTTTAAGACCCTTTATATATATATATATATATATATATTTTTTTTTTTTTTTTTTCTGGTTCCCAGTAGATATCATAAAGAAAAAAACAGACACCTTTTGGCATCTGTTTGTTCACAGCCTTCTGTTTGGAGCTTTTCAGGGCTCACCATTCCATTCAACATCCTTCCAGTATTTGATGACTGCTCTTAAAATCCCCTTTACCACCTGCCCATAACCCTCCACCAATCCCTTTGTTTTTCTCAGACCCTGTGGCTCTCTAAAATGTAGTACTTGCCTCACTTGACACCTGCTTCAAGAACTTAATCAGCACATTCAAAAACTACATTCCCTTCACAAACAGTCTCTTCACAAAGGCAGAGCTGAATATATAGCTTGTCTGCATAATTTACTCATTCTCCTATAAAATGCACAAAAATAAGATGAAGGTTCTGAAAGCCCAAAGCACCACCTCTTATTTGCCACAACAAACACCTAACAGGCTTGGCCCCACTAAGAGACAGAGGGCAGAGCCCTTGCTGGCCAAGGCAACAATGGAGGACAAGGACTGGCCTCAGGAGGCTTGAGTTCCAGACAAGCTCTGCCATGGACCCCTGTGAGCAGCTCACCTAATCTACCTGTTAATTTCATATTTCCCCTTCTCTCCCAAAGCCATGGCTAGGCAGAAGAGTGGCAAATGTTATCTGACCCTCTAAGATCTTCAGCTTTCCTACCTAATTTCACAGTCCTTAGAACAATTCTGTTCCAGATTCTGTTTCCGTGAGTCTCAAGTCAGCCTGTTCCCTAAACAGAAAAGCATACACATTTGCCCAGATTGCTCCTGTGGGCCCTTCTGGCTCTCACATTCTGTAAGTAGTCAAAGGCCTCTTCCCTCCCTTTTTAAAGACATAAACCATGTTCTTGGCATATCTGTTGCCACCCACCTCTGTGGCCAGAATGTGTTTTCTCAGTCTTCCTTTCCTTATTACCTTCTGCCCTGAAGGAGCCTTTTAGACTTTTGCTCCCCTTAGGTTCTCCACCCAGTGAAATCATTGTATCACACATGTACTGTATATCTGTACTGTATGTATATCTATGCTTCAGGCAGACAAGATTAAGATTCATTTACTGCCCCCAGGAACTAATTTTTACCCAGCTGGGGAGCAATATTACCCCCATTAAAATGCAAGAAATAAAAAAGAAAAAGAGAGAAATAACAACAGAAACTGAAAATGCAGAACCTACATTGAGCCAAGAACCACCTCTAGCTGAGTGACGTCAGCACCATTACTTACCCCAAACTCCAAGCACCACAAAAATATTCACAAGCCAGAGATTCTAAAAATAATCCATTATGCAAACCAGAGTGGAATCAACCAAAGTTCCAAAGGGACTTTGCGCAAAAGTAAACAGCAGCTTCCCACCCCCCTGCCCCAGGCCAGAGTGTCTGGGGTTGCAGGTGCATGGACCAATCCTCTTAGCCTGGGACCCTCAAAACTGCCCACAGTTCCCACTGCCAGCTCCCATTTCATTCACATGAATCCCAGCAGAAACAATGGGAAAGATGGGAATGAGGTGAACAATGGGCAATGATGTTCCAGGAAAAGTTAGAATCCAATGTATCCCAGGGCCCTGGCAAGGAACAGGGGCTCCTTCCAACTTCCTGGCATCAGCCCAGCTCCCCGTGCCCTTGCAGACCACTGCCCTTCACCTTACCTTGGCACACTGGCCAAATACGTCACAAGTTTCCGCAGGTCTTCCTGCCTTATTCTGTCATGATTGCTGCGAGCAGGGAAGGTCAGGATGGGTCCACCTCGCTTATCACGGCCCCCTGCAGGGAGAAAGAGGAGGCAATTTAAGAAAAGCAACCAGGAAAGTCAGCCATAAAGGGGGAAAAAAAAAACAAAACAATGTCTGAATGCTGGCACAGGCAGCAAGGTGGGGCCCAGATAAATCAGTCACAGTTTAAGACAAGAGTGTCTGAATGCAGGTAATGTGTGTGACTTTGGTCAAGTCTTTTGACATCTCTGCTGCCTCATCTGTAAAAAAGCAGATGAAAATAATAGTGGGCACATTGTGGGTTGTTGCAAGGACTGATGAGGAAGCAGCTTGAAGGTAAAGCTCTCTGTATTTCTGAGATAAGAAGGGCATGATAATGGTTCTTATTGAGAAAACAAGCTGGGTAAAAGTGCTTTGTTCTTTGGAAATTTCACTTCCCTTCACTTCTCTTTGCAGACCTCTATGAAGCAGGAGTGCTCTCAATGCACTGAGACCATGATGAGGAGGCCATTGAAAGCACCCATCCAGGATAGCACCGCAGAGAGATTTTCAGACTCATAGAAAAGACATTAAAAGTTTTCTACGCAACTCAGAAGCCACCTCTGCCCACCTGCCTGCCTGAGGTGCCACCTGTCACTCCTGCTGGAGAAGTACATGAATCTTATCAGAAATAAAGATGCTCAAGGTCTTAATCAGTGCAATATGTACAAACTCGGATTACAAATGCTTTATAAACATCAAATGAAGGGGGGGAAATGCTAGAAGAAGTATACAAAAATGATGATCACTGTAGTCATTAGGACAGAGTTCTAGATGGTTGTTTTTTCTTTCCTATATTTTCAAACTTTCTATTCACTATTTATTGTATGATTTAAAAATTTATTCATTAATGGATGTCATGATTAGGAACGCAAACCAAGTTTCTCAGGAGGGTCATATGGGTGAAACTGAAGTACGGTGACTATGTTCCTTTGAGGCACTGGCTATGACACAAAGGACACTTCTGCATCCTGATCAGAGATACCCCCTCAACCCAAATCTCAGACAACCGCTGACATCCCCAGAGTGGGGACCCAGAGAGGGGACTAATGGAAGCTGGGGGAGGGATTTACATGCTACATCAGTGCTAGAAAGAAACCTGACGCTCAGGCCTCTGAAGAAGGACCTCTTACAAGGAAAGCAGAGCTGCCCAGGCCCCTTCTAGGTGTGAGCTCAGGAGTAACATTTTCCTCTGATCACAGGAACACAAATGGAGGGAGGCATGGTGTATTAGTCAGCTCTTAGTCTCTGTGTCCAAAATACCCAACACAATTTAGAGGAGGAAGTTTATTTTGGGATGATTGATAGTTTCAGAGGTTTTAGTCCATGGTTGGCTGACTCCACTGCTCTGGGCCTGAGGTGAGACAGAACATTATGGCAGAAAGGTGGGAGAAAGCTACTCAGTTCACAGCAGCCAACAAGCAGGGCATAGAAGGAGCTAGGGACAAGATACAGTCCCCAGGACATGTTCTCAAGTGATCTACTTCTTCCAGTCATGTCCTACCTGCCTATAGAACCCACTATCTCAAAATAGTCCATTCCAATTATTAATCCATCCAATGGATTGTTCCACTGATGATGGTCTGGCCCTTATGATCCAATCACTTCTGAAAGCCCCACCTCTGGACACTGCTGCACTGGGGACCAAGGCTTCAACATACGAGCTTGGGGAGACATTCAGGATTCAACCCATAACACTGGCAAATAACCCAGGATGCTCTGAAGAGGAAATTAGAGGCTGCAGGGGGCAAAGGGTCAAACAAAGTCAAAGTCACTTAGCATGACCGTGCCCACCTCTCCAGCAGAGTGGATCCATACAGGTGTACCTCAGAGTTGAGCTCCAGGCCCCCTGCTCCAAGGCCTTCTATACTACCAGCCCTGGTTCTTTGTAATGATGAACAACTTCATCTCATATGCTTTGGGGATGGTCCCTATCTCCCAACTATCATTCACACAAAGAAAAGGAAGCAAAATGATTAATTGGAAGGGTTCCTAAAAGCTGGGAGGGCATCTGACCCCCCCTTAGCCTTCCCTTTATCACTCTAAGCTTTTTTACTCTTGGGTGGGTTTTTGCTTCAGCTATTGGTTTCCTTCTATGGACACCTTATAAATAGAGACATGGGAACATGGGGAGTCAAAGCTCTGACTGGCAGAGGGTGATGAGGTGGTTTCGAGAGCCAAGGCTCTGACTGGCAGAGGGTGACGAGGTGGTTTCAAGGGCTGGTTGATTCTGTTCCTGTAAAGCTTATGTTACACTAACCTTAGAGACAGGAGTTTTAGAACTCAGGGCTGGGAAAGGTTCTGGATGACAGGGGAGGGGGAGTGAGGAAAGGAAGCCTGGGAAAATGTAATCACCACCTTTCAGAAGTATGGATAATGAGTCAAGATGAGGCAGTGGGATCGAGTCCTATAGTTTCCAGAACAGAAAAGATCTTGCAAGACTGTAGGAAGAAATGAGCGAGCACAGAGGAAGAGAATCATTATGCCGGAAGGGAGGTGGGCAATGGATACATTCAAGGCTTCAGAGTGGGTAAGAGGGGAGGGGTCCAGCCCCCAGTGGGTGGAGCTGTTCTTTTTTCTGAGGCAGGATGCATTATTCAAGGAGAGAGGAAAAACAGAGATAAGTGATGCTGATGCTTTAACATGCAGCATTTCCTAATTTTATTTAAGACAAGAACCTCTTTCTGGTTTTTTTTTTTTTTTGAGCATGATTGTGTGGGACTGTTCTATGGAAACGCTTTGAGACACTTGGGTCCAGGTACAAAAGATAATGCTCAGTGGCATGGAGTTTCCCTGGGAACTATGGAAAATCATGTTGGTGGGAGATGAGGAAGCAGAAAGGAACCCTGGGAGGTAGCCAAAGGAGGGTATCTATGTGCACAAAGATCCCAGGGTAGGGTGGGCCCTGCACTAGAAAGAAGGTAAGGTGAAAGGGACAATGGATGTGGTGAGTGGGAGACATAAAGTAGCAGAAGGGAAGCCAGGGAGGCCAGGGAGCCCATAGGCTGTGAACAAGGGGCCCACATGGCAGGGTAGGAACAACAGAGGCTCACTGAGGGACAGCCACAGCCCTGACCCACACACACCCACGTGCCAAAGAGGCTGGGCTGCCCTGACTCCAGATGTTTGTTGCCATGGCAGCTACTTTGCTTTCATCTGGCCAAAGCTGGGATGCTTGCAGGGGAGGGTGAGCACGACCAGTGGTTTCTCTACCCACCACCTTCCTTGCCTTGTTCTTTCCTTTTCGTAAAGAAACACAATGGTTATACTGCATTGCTTAATTTGGGGTTTATTTATTTTATTTTTGTGTTTTGTCTCCTGAAACCTCAGGGTGCATAGGTTTTTGTTGTTGTTATTTTTGTTCATGTTTTAGACGTAGCCAGTCATTAACTGCCTGACACCTTCAGAACCCATCCCAGGCACAGAAGGGCAATGTTCCCTAAGCCCCAAAGCTTCTGGCACACAGGCATGGCTGAGCAAGGCTGCTGGGCTCACGTGGAAAGGCGCTATGCACCCCCAGCTCCTTCCTCCAGCTCTGGGCCGTTTCTACCTGCCTCATCCCTGACTACATTCCTGGCATGCTGCTTCAGTGAGATCCATGAAGTCAATTCTCTACTACCTGGGAAGGTTTTTCTGGATCTTCCTTTCCTGGCCCTGCCTCAGGGCCCTGAAGAAAGCACATGGAGAAAATGAGCCATGAACAATCAAACAAGGGTCACCTTGTCAGAGTGTACCATGTCTGCCTTTATATGCCCCAAACTTCATATGCAGAACAGGATGGCATCAGAGGCCATGCATTAAATCCAGGAAGGCTTCCTGTAGGAGGATCGGACTTGAGAAGAAGAGAAGTTCAAACCAGAAGAAGGTGTGAGGAAGGCACTGCCAGGAAGGAAGACCTCCCATGAGAGAAAAGGGAGGATCAGCAGGATACCCCCAGGGGAAGGAAGGGTCTCGGGTTAACTAAGGACCATAAAACAGGAAAAGGTGAGTTGTGGGTCCTGTCCCCTGAGCCCAGGCTGCAGGGAGCAGCAGGCATGAGGGGCTTGGCATTGCCCAGGGTCCTCCAGGACTTCCACACAGTCTTCCTACATGCTCAGCAAGCACTCTGAATCCAAGTTCACAGTAGGGTTGTCTCATTTATGCCTCACACACACTGAAATCATGCTCAGGATCCTCCCAAGGGGTTGTTCAGCCCATTCCTCCCATGTTTGGTGACAGGGACTCACTTCCTAAGAAGATATGCAACACTAACACTGATAGGAAATGCAGCTTCCTGGTCAGTGTCATCCTAACAGCAAAATGGCATAAAAAATAACATCATAATACTTCTTTCTAGGAATATAGAATGCGTTAGTGTCCTACAAAGGATTCTGCAATCCTGTTGCATGCCTGTTTCTCCTCCCACACCTAAATTCTGACTCGTTGGTCTCTTGCCTTCCTGATGACATAAGGGCGACTGGTGCTTGTTGTCCCCTTCCTCACTTCCCCTCCTCATCCCTTTCCATTTGGCTGTGCCCAGCAGCCAGGCCAGCAATGCCTGCGAACTGAACCTCTGTGCCAGGGGGAATGTACTGTGACTCCAGGGCCGCTCCATGTAGACAACAAAAATAACCCAGAAATAAAGGCTCAGCCCACAAGTCATAACACTTGGGTGTGTTTCTCAAAATGAGATCCCTATCTGCTCACACTGCCATCAGCCCAGTCCAGACCTCAGACCCTGCCAGAGGTTCTGATCCAGCTGGCCTAAAGTGGAACTGCCAAGTGTGTGGCAATCTGTTATAGCACCAATGGAATACACACATACTACCTAAACAAATGTCATGTGGCTGGGTTCCAATAAAACTTAATTTACAAAAATCTGTGGCTAGCCTATAGGCTGAAGATTGCTGTACCCTGAATTATACGTTAAGAGGTCGGGTGCACAAGATGGGTGGGGGAGAAAAATCAGGAATCAATATTTGGAAGTCAGAACAAAACACCTAAATACAGACACACAAGAATTCCCTTTGCCAAGAAGGATAAGGAGAAGCCAAAAAAGTTTTTCTTATTTATTTATTTATTTGTTTGTTTGTTTGTTTGTTTGTTTATCGGCACTAGGGATTAAATCCAGGGGTGCTCTACCACTGAGCTATATCCCCAGCCCTTTCCATTTTATTTTTACTTTGAAGACAGGGTCTTACTAAATCACTTAGGACCTCATCAAGTTGCTGAGGCTGGCCTCAGCCTCCTAAATAGCCAGGATTACAGGTGTATGCCACTACACCTGATTTTTTTTTTTTAAATCTCCTCAACATGTTCCACTCAGAAATGAATATGAGCAAAGCCTCTTCCATCTGCAGCTTCTCTCAGAGATCCTGGGCAGCTCTGGCCAGGCCAGGCAGGGTGAGGCAGGAAGGGGCATGAGGGTGAGTGTGGGCCTGTGTGTGGTCCCCCCATAACCTCCAGCTGGATCCAGGATCCTGCTTTATCTGCCTCTCTCAAAGGGAAGAAGCCACTGCTCTAGGCAGGCCACTCCCGTCTTCTCTCTTACTACTACACAGAGAAGTGAGTGTCTGAACACGTGTACCTGCAGAACTTCTCCAGGTCCATTATGAATTAAAGTTGACAAATACTCACCAGACACGAAGGCCACTTTTTCCTTTAGGATGGGAAGGACATCAGAAGCTTTCAAACCATCATTCCGAAAAGACCCTGTAGGACGACAAAAACGGGAGAGCAGGGTGAAAGGCCAGCCGGTTGAGCCCCTGGATCCCACCCTCAGCCTCCCATTCCATTATCTGCCAGAAAGCCCTGCAGCCCAGGCCAATGCAGGCAAGGGCCCACAACAGAGAGGATACTTCCCTGTGATGCCAGGTCTCAGGGTAACCAGGGACGAAGCCTCCTGGTCCTTCTCAAAAAGGGGGACAGTCCAAGTCACCTCCCACCCCACTTAAAAAGCCCCATGCCCTGGGATCAGCCCTGGAAGCCTTGCTGCTGTTGAAAACCTTGAAAATGGAAAAGCATTTTGATTTGGGTGTGGTAGTGCATGCTTGTCATCCCAGGGACTCTGGAGGCTGAGGCAAGAAGAGCACAAGTTCAAGATCACTAGCCTCAGCAACTTATCAAAGGGCCCAAGCAACTTAGTAAGACCCCATCTCAAAATAAAAAGGGCTGGGGATATACAGCACCCATGGTTTCAATCCCCAGCACAGAAAACAAAAATCAAAAAACAACAAAAAAGCTATTTGTATACCTCTAGAGCCTAGCACAGTGCCTGGTTCACAGTAAGTGCTTAGTAAATATCTGCTGGATTAGTTTACTGATATCAAGATAGATTACAATGCCTTGAATAATTACTTATGCTTTTACTCTAAGTGGCACAATGACCATTAGTTTCATTTTACAAATGGGAAAAATAAATCACAAAAATCCTATAGCTAGAAGCAAAGTTGATGACAATGACCCTTCTGTATCCCTCCTCCTCCACCCCCCTTCCCACCCACAAAGGGTTCAGTCCAAAATAGGAGATGATGAGACAAAAATCTCCTGGAAATGAAATGCCCACTCTTTAGCTCATTCTTTAGGTCACACTTCCTGGTTGAAAGTCCTTTCTAGGGTCTAGCTGAGCTCCTGTTAGCGGGCTGGATGCAGAGACCTGGGGTTTCAAAAAAAATGGAAAATAATGATTTGCTGGAGAAACAGTGGCCTCAGGAGGCAAAGAACAATCTGGCATGGTTGAAATGTGTGGGAAGAAAGGACCCAGCTTCCATACACATACAAAACCTAGGCTGGCCCACTGAACCCCTACGGAACCCAAGTACCCCACAAGATTCTCACAGAGAACAGCTGGAGCTGTGATTGGAATCTGTTGTGTATCACCAGTCGGAACACGACACAGGTGGACCCCAGGAGACAAGCGGTTGGTTTTACGTCAGCTCTGTATGATAGACACAGAGGCCACAGATCCCCTACTCTAGGACCTCTGACTGCTGGGCATCTCCCTTGGGGTCCAAATCTGACAATCTACAGAGGAGAGTCACAGACCAACCCCTCAGTTTCTAAGCATTGACTCTTCCAAGAAACCCACCTGAGAATTTTGGCAACAACCCTGGATTAAGTTGCCACTCTCATCCTCATACCTCAGTCCTCATGCCCCACCTCTTCCTTCTCTATCCAGGATCCATGACCTAAGGGCCACTGTGCAGCTTGTCCATGTGTGGTCATGGGTTCTGCATAATGTCAGTGTTTTGGTTGAGCTATTCAAACATTCCCAGGACAGAGTCCTCCCCACACAGTTCAGACCGGGCTATCTGCCTGGTTGTGTGCCTACCATAAGAAAACCCAAAGTGTCTAGATTTACAAAATGCATAACTAGGTAACAGTCATTTCCAACAACAAGATTTTTTACATTATGAAAGGATTTTTCCCAAGGTCTCTTTAAATAAAATTTCCCTTAGTGATTTAAATAGTTTTCATTTGCCCAAAATTGAATTACAAATAACTTTTTTCAATAATACATGTATTAGGTAGAGCCAAGTAGAGCTCAACTAATTAGCCCAGCAGCTCAGAAATTGGTGACCTTGCATATAAAACCTATTTGCACTGGCTGAAGATCTTATGTATCAATCCCCCAGGGCCCTTGTGAAACGGGCTGTTAGAATATATAATAAAGGGTAAGTTCATTGAATGCTAACTCAAACAGGACCAGTAAAATAGCAACGTGTTTTTACCATCAGGTAATGTCTCAATAGAGTCATAGTAAATGTTCAATAAATATTTAATGGCAGAATAAATGACTGAATGAAAGTTAACCCTTACTCAAGTGACGTACACAAGGTCAGTGGCATCAACTGTCACACTAAACACTTGTGATCTGAGTCAATGATCTCCAGGGTACCACTCAGCCCTAACATGCTAAGACTTTCTAAATCTTTTCTTTATACTTATTGGCCTTTTAGAGCTACAGATTATCAAATTAATCTGCTTTGAAAGAAAATATTGGGATCAAATTCCTTAATGAGACTCAGTGTGCTGTGGGAAGATAAAACAACTGTTCCCTGGCTTTCCAAATCCATTCTTTTCCTGGAATCAGTTTTGAGATTGGGATGCTCAGGGAAGGCCATCCCATTTTTCAGGGAGTACAAGTGGCCAGCGTGGGAGATGAGTGATGGAACACTTGTGAGGCGGCCACTGCAAATGTGATTTCTGAAACAAGGTGTATTTGATAGGACTGTTAAGCCAAAAGCACTAGATCCATGGCACAATAGCTTCCTCCTTTAAAAGAAAAGCCAGTTGAAATAGTAGGTCCCTTGCTAACTCTTGGAGTTGCCATCAGGGAAAACAATACAAACCTGTGGCTATCCTCATGGACCTCACCTGTCATGGGCGTTGTGCTTCCTCTTAAGGACAAAGGCATGCTTCGCTGGCATTCAGTGCCAATCCCACCCCATTCATGTCCTGCTGCTGTCAGAATTACAAGCCTGCTGTTCTGTTAATTAGCAAAGTTGAAATGCTCTGCATCTATTAGTGAAGTAAAAATTACCACTGCCACTTCCTCAGGATCCTCCAGCATGGGTCTCCTCCAAGACCCATTTCGGCTCCTCTTGCCCCAAATGTGTTATGCTCAAGTTGTGCTGCTGCTGCCTATTCTTCCTCACATTTTCCTTGTCACTATTTCCCATGCTAGAAAGTGCCAATCATCCTCATTCTGGCTCCCAGCCTCCATGTGTGGTCCTAAGTAGGAATGGCAGAACTGGCCCTTGTGGCAAGGGCCCTGTCTGTGGTTTTGTGGGTCTGGAAAACCCAGTGAATCCCCCAGGGTGGCAGAGTGGCTTGTACTGCATGCTAGCCTCCCTCGGAGAGCCATCCTAACTTCAACAAGAAAAGAAAAACTACCGAGTGGGGATTTGGAGGTGTAAGCTGCCAGGGTAGTCATAGGTTGCTCTTTATTTCCTTTCAGTTGTCAGTCACACCCCCTTCATTTGTCATTTAGAAATGACTGTGTAAGTTTTTGAATCTTGTTTCAAATGGACCTGAGCTCTGTTTCACCAACAAGATGACAAATTTCCCAATACTCAGGTTTCTGCCTCTTTTTTTCCCCACTCTATCCCTAGAGCATCCAGTGTGCGAGCCCCCTTGCATTCATTACCACTGCCACCTCCCCAGGATCCTCCAGCATGGGTCTCCTCCAAGGTGACGTTCTGCCTCTGATAACCGTTTGTTGTCCTATTTGCCTGTCTATCTATCTTTGCTTTGATTTCCCCTGGGAAGAGGTTTCCTTTCTTATTTTGTCTTAGTATCACTAAAGCCTAAGATAAGGCCTAGCACATAATTGCTCAAGAAGAATTGATGAGACCCTGAGAACAAAAAGATGTCAAAACTGGACCCAAACAGAGGTTGGCCAAATGAGCTCTTAGAACTCTGCACTGCAGCACAACAGTGAGTCACTGCCACTTTGAAAGGAAAGGCTTCCTAAAGGCAAGTTCTAAAGGCTTGCTACTCAAAGTAATAAGCACCACCTACACCCAGGACCTTGTTAAAAAATGCAGAATCTCAGGTTCCAACCTAGACCTACTGAATCAGAACCTGCATCTTAACAAGGACCCTGGTGAATCAAAGTGCACATTACATTTGGGGAAATACTGGAGTACTAAAGTATGCTTTTCTGTTCCAGAGAGTAATCTTAGAAGCAGGGGGTGGGAGGGTAGGGGGGAACCTGGTATAAACAGGGCCTTTAAAATCAGATCTAATGCTGCTCAGAACCCTTCTGCCCTGCTACAGAAGACCCCTCACCACTGTCCACGGCTATTCCAGAGATTCAGTATTTGCCCTGTAATACATCCTTGACATTCAGCACTGGAATAGAAAGGCTATCTAGGAGATGGATACTTACCTGCTCCAGGGCACTGAGAGTAGACCACTCTGGGTTTTTTGTGAGCCAGAGTGTTCACAAATTGTCTGTCCAAGTTGCTCAGGATCTGGCACCTTAAGCCACTACTTCATCAGCAGATATTTTAATTTTACAACAAATCTTCCTTCATACCCTTCAAGCTCTGCTTCTCTAACTACTCTCAGTACTATAAAATCATCATTGATCATGATTAAGAGAACAAAATGCCATCTCTAGATGGCCCTGGAGGACAGAGAAGCCAGTTTTTGCCTCTTTAGCTCATCTTCTCCTCCATCTACAGGTGCAGACTCTCCAAAATTGAGCAATACTGGATAAGAACCAGAAAAAGGAGGAGAGCCTCATCCAAAGAGCTCTATATCTAATGAGCACACAGTGTTCATCTCATGAAATTCACTCCCTCGGAGTAGGAAACCCAATTTCTGCCCTCTAGGAGTTTCCAGTTCCTATTTCCCCCTGATACCAGGAAGCTACCAGACTCTAAATAAAAGATGAAGTAAGATTCTGAGATTCTGGGGCTGGGGATGTGGCTCAAGCTGTAACACGCTCGCCTGGCATGCTTAGGGTGCTGGGTTCGATCCTCAGTACCAAATAAAAATAAAATAAAGATGTTGTGTCCACCAAAAACTGAAAAATAAATATTAAAAAAATTCTCTCTCTCTCTCTCTCTCTCTCTCTCTCTCTCTCTCTCTCTCTTTAAAGACGAAGAAAAAAAAAGATTCTGAGATTCTGATAAAGACCTCACCTTGTCCCCAACCTGGCAATTCTGATTCCACAGTAACTTGATAATTGGTGCTGTTATCCACCAAGGTGCCAAAACAGAAACCTGAGATGCATGTAGGATGCCTCCTTCCTCCTTCAGCACATTTACCAATTCACTCATATGGTTCTGTTGATTCTACCTCCTAAATCTCTAATCCATTTTCCCTGTGAAGTTTCCCTGACTTCCCCATCAACTTGAGCTGTTCCTAGCCATATCTTATCACTCCTGAATGGCATTTACATTTTCCATTGCACTCTCCATTAACTGATCCTGAAGCTTTGGGGGTGAGGACCCTGTCACACTCATTGTTATGCCCCCATACCTATCACAGTGCCTGTCACACAAAAGCAGCTCAAAAATATTGAACTGAAACTGAGCACACACCAGTACCAAGAAGATGGTGAGTGTGATGAGGTGGAGGTGATTTGTCAAGGCAGGGTCCCCTGAGGAGGTATCTTTGAATGAACTCTTGAACAAGGAAAGAGCCAAGAGGTGAAGGGAAGCAGCACATGCCAAAGTAGAGAGGAGGGGACCAATAAACAGTGCCACAGATGGAGTTTACCAGCTGAACAGAAAAACAGACTAAGAGGCTAGGAGGCTGCAGGTGATCTGGCTTCTGGGAAGCAGTGGCCAAGAGGTGTCTGCACATGATTCTGAGGACACAGAGATCTGGGGCTGTGCAAGGGCCAGAGCTGGGTGGAATCTGGCTGGCACCAGAGGAAGGATGTGGCTCAGAACAGGTCTTGGCCCAGTAGCCTCTGACCCCAGTCTCCAGCTCATATTTTGCTCTATGTTTGAGACAGGGAAATTGAGACTCATGGCTCCTCCTGAAGCTGGTGGTGGAATGTGGGGGCAGGGGCACTGGAACTTTGTCTCTTTTGATTTTCTCCCTAAATCTCAAGAGTGGCAGGAAAGAATATTTGTCTGAGTTACCTCCTGGGAGCCAGGCAGGCCATAAGACCATGAAGACCCCAAATAGGACTGAATCATAAAGGAAAGAGACTTAAGGGCATGGGTCCTTCTGTGTAGAAAACAGATGAGCAAAACTCTTGGGACATATGTGTAACTGGGGTTTGTAGGGAACTTATTAGTGGGTAAAGATCTTTATTCCCCTCATCCTCCATCTTTTATTCCCCTCTTTCCTAAATTGATATAAGAGGAGAGAGACATGGCAAGAATGGTAGAAAATGATAAGAAAAGGGAATAAAAGTAAGAGATAAAGAGCTGTGTATGTTCGTATGCTCATGGACTTGCAAAAATAGAGGTGAAAGTTCTTGTCACCTCTTTACAGACGCTAATGAGCTATTGAGAAAACTGACTGTTGGAAAACTCCTGCTGCAACTATAAATATGTTCCTTGGAGCTCTCCTTAAAACAACTACCGCCGAGGCAGGAAGTGTATGCTGAGAAGAAGGAATAAATCTGGCAGTGAAAGCTACTGGGCAGCTTTATGTCAGCAACAGAACACAGCATACAGCAGAGACCCACATGCCTCTTCCCAACCTGGGAACCTGCAGCAAGGCCCACTCCTGAGTCCCTGATCACTGCTACCCACAAATGTCAGGCAGGCTCAGTGGTGTCCCCTCTCCCCCTGCACAGCAGGCAGGCAGAAGAGATGGTATGATAAAGTTCTCTTCCCTAGCCAAGGGACTTCTAGGTCAAGAACATTCAGGAACCTCTGCTAACCTAATTTCAATGCAAATGGGGAGCAAAACAAAACAACAACAATGGTTCTCCTTTTGGCAGTTGCTAAGAAGTGACCTTTTCTAAGCATGTTGCCTGAGGCAGTAGCTGGGAGACTTGAGATGATAACCAGAGGGATACTAGAGAGGACCAATGTCTACCTTATCTCAACTGCAACATGCATTTGAACTTCACTCCTTGCAAGGAACATTTTCTGCCCTGCACTGATGTGAGCTGTAAACATTCCCAGGTGCTTTCCCTAATGGCTTCACCACCCCCTGAGTTGGGATGGTGTTGCCTTGTCTGGGTATCACACAGCATGTTCTCTGCTGTTGTGCCACTGTTCACAGCCACAACTGGTTCCTTCACTAGACTCTAAGCTCTTTGAAGGCAGGAAATGGATGCTTATCCTAGTCTCTCCAGTGCCTGCCACATAGCTGGTGCTTAAGGAATGACCCAGAGACTGTCTTTCATATCTACAGTGCAATGGTGTCTTCAACCCCAAAGGTGTTTGAATAATTGCTGTGCCTCTTCCCCTCCTGAGCTATCTCTGTTCCTATTTCTACTTCCATCTTCATCTTTCTTCCTCTCTCATGATTCCACATGAACTCTAATCACAGCCAATTTCAATATTAACTTTCTAAAGTCAATATTAGATATGAAGTCCTAGCTAATGGGCTACTTTTGAAGAGCAGAAGTTTGTAATACTTGCCATAGCTAAATTAGCTCTATTACAGATCACTAATAATTAGCACTTTAAATATGTGGGTAACACCTCTCTAAGCCCAGCTAATGTGCAAACCCTTTCTGTTTATTCTTCACAAGATTTAATATTAGCTTGAATTGAGACCTCAACTGCAATACACACAGGCTCACTCACTCACTCACTCTCCCTCCCCTTCCTTCCCAGAAAAGTTGACATCCTTGGGTGCAGTGCAGATACAATAAAATGGCCACTTCAGAATTGCTTCTCTCCACCCACCACCACTTTTTTTAAAAAACTGACGACTGTTTTCTAACTGACCAGATTATTTAAAGTGCTCATACTTCACAGATGTTGGTGTTGGTGGTAGATTTATTGTCTTTCTTGTTCCATTGACCACTGCTCCCGGATGGGCCCTCAAACATTAGCCTGTCGGTGATGCGTGTGGGTCACCAGCTGAACATTAGCAATATATTTGCTATTATAATTTAGAGAGAGTTACAGAAGAGCTCATAGGTAGAAGGTGTATACTGTGGAACTTTGATCCTTGGAATCCTCACTTGCAGTTCCTCTCCCTCCCAGCATGAATATCCATAGTATTTAATTTAATCAGGTCATAAAGAGGAAATTGCTGATTTAAAGAGTGGGCTTTGGGTTCTGCCTTTATAGAAGGCAACTCTGGAAGGCATCTAAACATGAAAAAGCCCAGCACCTCTCCAACACATCTCTTTTCTCTCTCTCTCTTCCCCATGTCCTGCAATTCAGGTGTGTGTGGCAGTAAAACCCACAACAATGACTGTGCAGCTCAAGCTCTTGGGCACTCCATAGAGCGGTCCCAATCCTCAGCCTTGAGCTTCTCCCTGTTCCAACCCCCACTATTTCTCATTCCCCAATTGTACATCCCCGCCCCAGTCTCAATACAATGGGCAGGGGTAAAAAGCAGTGCCACAGGGACATACCAAGCACAGGCTGGCACATATCAGCCAGACATGAACAATCAGGGTCAAAGTAATAGCCAGTATTACAGAACTGTTGGTACAGCTTGTAGGTGAGAAGGGACACACTCAAGGATGATATTACTGAACAAGTCTTTGCAAACTAAAGCACCCTCCCACCCTTCGAAGATATATATATATATGTTGCTGTCCTTGGTCCTGAACTAGCATAAAGTTGCTACTCAGAGTGGCTGCTGTCTAGGCTGTCTGGGATATGTGAACCAAATGAGAAGGCAGAAGGGAGAGAAGAAAGAGGTGTTAAGATTTAATAGAGAAATAAACAAATGAGAAGAAGCACTTGAATGACACAGACAATGAGAGATTATTGCAGAGAATAAAAAAGTTGGTTTGATATCATTTTCAAATAATTGCAGTAACCAACAAAGAAAGGTCTGTGCACATAACTCCATCCCACACAAATACGAAACTCCCATGAAAATGAGACCCCATGGGGATGGATATAAATATATAAATATATATATCCCCCCAATACATGTTTCTATATAAACTGCTTAACCGTATCTGAGGTGGATGGGTTAGCCATGGAACAATTCCTAAAGTTTTAAGCAATTTTTAATAGTTTAAAAAATTTAGTTTTAAAAATTATTTGTTGAAAATCTCTATGAGCCAAGAAAAGTTCTATTCACTGTGGGTACAAAAATAAACAACATAGAGCTCCTGATTATAAGGGACTTTTAGTTTGGGGGACAGATACCCCACATGTAATTTCAATGTTATGTAAGAAACAATATACAAGTACATATGGAAAAGAGATATTCATAAAATTCCAAATACATAATAATTAACCAAATGCCCAAAGAGTGAATAGCAGTAACAGAAGAAAATACAAAGGATTATGGGATCATCAGCAAGGTCCTGGATTGGACAAGGTAGTGGTGAGTACTGAGGTCTACCTGGTGGGTCTCAAGGAACAGAGGAGAGCAGACAAGACACAGTGGATTTTTCCCCATGACTTATACCTTCCTCAGAGTAACAGATACATGAGTTAATGTTTGCCAGAGATAAGCACCAAAGCATCCCCATGGAGCTAGAATAACCAGAATCTAAGATAAAATGGCAAGAGGCCATGATCAGGAAAAAGTTTGACATCTGATACCTGCCTTTTCCTTAGGAAAAACCATAACAGTGTCAAATGCTAAACAAGAAACCAGTCATGACTTGAATATATCATGAATTTTTCTCCAGAATTATGGAAAAGAGTGAGGAGCTAGGAGATATCAGCCTAGGTAACCCTCCCCTCTGCTCACCAGGGGACAAAGGTACATGTTACTGGAGCACCTCATAAACTGAGGCAGGCCTCCTAACCCTGCCTTCATGACATATGTGGTGGGGGAGGGCCAGGAACCTCAGGAGACTGGACAGATATCATTGCCCATATGTCATATGTATCCATTTTTCTGAGACAGAATCTGTATAAATTTAGTTTTCATAAGATTTTCAAAGGGATTCATGCATGGCTCCCTTGGTTGTGGAGAACCATTGATGTAAAGAAAGTCAAAACAAGACCTTGTCATTTTCCTTGGATTCTAACTACAAAATCCTATCACCAGCCCTGCCTCCCTCATGGCCCACATTCTGATCATCCTGGTTCAGCTGGGACCCAAGACTGGGCTCAATGGCAGAGGAAAAAAAAACAATGAAATTATTTTAGTTCCTTAGCTTGGATTAAACAACAACAACAACAACAAAAACAAAAAAAAAAAAACAGCTGAGGACCATGCGGGAGGTGAATGAGGCTGTATGCAAGAACCTGTACCCTAAGGATAAGCTTTATCAGAGATGGTTCTTCCTCATTATGGAATTATTGGGGACAGAAAAACTGGACTGGCTTTCATGAAAGCCTTTCAAATTAAAAATAACCCTGGTAACAGAAAGATGACAACTTGACCCAGGACCCCTCCTGGGTTGGCCAGGGTTAGTCAGTAGAAGGGTCTGCAAACTTTTTGAATAAGATTCCCTGGAGCCTGAGTCATAAAAGGGTAGGAAAGGGGTTGTTTGGGCTGAGGAGGTAGCTTAGCAGTAGAGCATTTGCCTAGCATGTGCAAGGCCCTGGGTTCCTTGTGTGTTCCTAGTCAGCAGCCACAGTAGGGCATATGTGGACACTATTTGACTACTTGCTCAACAAGCCATCTTCTGCAGGGGATGGTGAGCTCTCCCAAGAGAGGCACGTTCTAAGAGGCAGCTCACAGTGTTGAGTCAAGTGCAGGTGTTGGATTCGGGATGAACTAAGTCTGACTCCCCACTCCAGAACTCATTATCCATATGTCACTGGACATCTTTCTTAGCCTCTCTGGGTCTCTGTTTCCTACGTGAGATAAGAATACCTTTTTCACTGACTGTGGTTGGTGATTAAGGGAGAAAAATCTATTTGTAGGTACCAGACACACAGCTAATGCAAAGAAAATGTAATGCTCCTTATCTTTCCCCTGTTCATCTTGATATCTTCAACATGAAGCCTTGCTCAGGGTAGATGCTTCATAATAAGTACTGATTATGTGAATGAATGAGTGGATAAATAAGTGAGTGGATTTAAGTGAACTCAGAAAAATGTCACTAAGAACTTCACCCTCACCTTCCCACCATGCATCTGTAAGCCATGCTGCTTACACCCATCTGTGTGGTTACTCTGGCTATTTATTGTTTCCCTCTGCTATTCAACCTGGGATGTTTGGTGAGCTTTCTTACTACTCCTACTCTCCTAAGCCAAGTTTCCCAGAGGTCAAGGAAAGCCTACCATTGAGCTATTCAGCCAACTAGACACTCATCTCTCCTTCTGTGTCCAGATGACTATGGTCATGGGCATCTCCTGCCAATGTTTCCCCAACACGAGTCTCTATGTGCTACCGCTGGTAGCAGCAGGCCTTACTCCTTCTTTCCAAGATCCTGTTCCCTTGCCTCTATGAGTGTGTTTCAAACAAAGATGTACAGGTCCAGGTGGTGTTTTCTGGAAAGCACGTCTACTGAAATCACATCCTGATAACAGGGCCACCACCTAGATGAGGTAGCTCCAACATCTGCTTCTAAACATACCTCAGAGCCCCACTGGAGGGCCACAGCTGCCTGAAAGGCAAAAGAATAACAAGTTTAAGGAGATTCCATGCCCTGCGGCTCTTTTTCTTTCTTAACCTTGAATTGTCAGGCTGTCAGTGAATGGATTCAAAGAGGGAAAAACGTGAGAGAACTTAAGTTGTCCTTCAATACCCAGAACTAGACACAGAGGCATAAGGAAATAGAGACTACAAATTCAGGTGATTCAGGAGTCTGGGATACCTAGTCTTCTTTGGTTTTTCCCAGCTTTCTGAAAAGAAAGGATCCTTTATCATGATCAAGGAGCAGTGAGGTTGCTTTGTCTCTGGACAACTGTACATATGTGCTCAAGCACAGCACATATGATAAGAATAACATGAAGATGGGGCGTTAAGGTACTTATCAACATTATACTACTGAAAAATTAGAAACAACCTCAGTGTTCAATCACAAGGGATGGGTTAAATAAACCATGATATATCCACTCAAAGCAGCCATTAAATATAATACCAATAAAGAATAACTACTATCTTGGGAAATTTTAGGGTATGTAATTCAGTGGGGAAAGTGGATTTAAGAATAGAATATATGAAATTATCCAAAACAGTCTGTTTATACATACATAAATACCACATACATACATGTACACAGTAAGTGTTTCTGGAAAGTGGGATTATGACTGATTTTGTAAATGTTTCTTTCATGTTTTTTTTTGTCAAAATCTTTTTCTTTATTTTTTTTCTTTTAATCAAGTCAAAAATTTTTATTTAAGGAAATTTCCCATTATAATTCCTTGGCTGTCCACTGTAAGGATCCCCTTTTTAAAAGAACTGATGCTTAATCTAGTTGTCCCATCAGCCTTGCGCAGTTCTTTTTTTTTTTGGGAGGGGGGGCTTCTATTTCCACTTGAATTATGGAAATACTGATGAGTATTTCACAATTCTCCATCTAAAATATTTGAGATCTTATTTCTTCAAGTAATTGACTTTAGGATCCTGGAAGTTTAATTTCAGATAGTACGTATTTCTTTAATTATTTCTAATATTCAAATGTCAACATTTTTTCATTACATATTTTCACTCATGAGCTTAAGCAAAATATTACAGTCTCACTGTCACCACTGCAATACATACACTGTGATAAATGCAGAACCTGTGTCAGTTTAGCCACATTGACCAACTTTGGACACTGATCAACAGTGAGCATTCTCATTTAGAATGAGGCTTTTCTTCGTTCTTGTTGAAATAATTGGAAAAGAGCAAATTCCCTCCTTTTTATGTTAATCTTTCATATGCAAGATCTTTCTAAAGCACACACTTAAAAGTTTAATAATTAAGTTGTAGTTATGATAACATCTGCAAACATCATTTAAAAAGAAAGCTTACTTAAAGTTCAGGACAACTGTGTTATGCAGCTGTTCGTTTGCTCTGTGATACAATTTTGTGGCAAATAAAAATGGTTACCATTTATCACAGATGAAGTTGTCTAAAAGGACCAAAAGCCAAATGAGCTATTAAGAAATTCCATTTTTCATTAAATATCACTTAAAGATTTACCATATATGCAACTCTTGTTTGTTCCAGGAATGCAAGTCACTGAACAAGACTCAAATAAAATAAAATCAACACAATTTTGGATTAAAAGCTATCAATAATAGCAGATATGTGTTAAGTGAATATCTAAGTACCTACTATGTGCCAAAGTGATTTTGAACTAGTCTGTTATCTAGAAGAATAAACAGATGAAATAATTACATATCTTTTTGAAATAAAAAATGAATAATGGGTTGAGCTTGCCCTACTAGATATTAAAATATATTTTTAAACTACAATTATTAAAAGGTGGAACTGACACAAGAATTAGCATACAAATGAATGGAGCCTGAAACATAGCCATAATATGTATTTGGCATATTTTAAAATCTAATATACAATAAAGGAAGAACATAAAACAATAAGGGGAAGATAAAGTATTCAATAAACACTACTGGAAAACTATTTGGAAAAAAAGCAAGTTAATTTTTAACACATCAAAATAAATCTTAGATAAGAAAAACAATTCTTAAAAATGACATATTAAAAAAAATTAAGAGAAAATATGAATGAGTATTTAACTGATCTCTGAATGAGAAAGCATTCTTTAGGCACAAAGGCCTTAAAAGAAAACAGAAAGGAAAATATTAGGGCTTTATCTATACAAAATTTTAAACTCTATCTCGGATTATGAACAAAATTAAAAGGGCAAATGACACTGTAGGAAAAGGGATGGCACTCGAGAGGATTATGTCAAGTGAAATAAGCCAAACTCAGAAGTTAAGGGTTGTATGATTTCTCTCATATGAGGGAGTTAGAGAGGAAAAAGAAAAAGCAAGGTGGTGGGTGGTAGGGGGAATCTCATGAAAATTGAAGGGAGATCAGTAGAGCAGAAGTAAAGAACCATGTTGGGGGGAATAGTAAGGAATGACATTGGGCAAGTTATATTGTTATATTGTGTTCATGTGTGGAAAATGTAACAAAAGTCCCACCATTATGTACAATTATAATGCACCAATAAAAAAGGGGAGGGGATGACAAGCTGGGAAACATTTATAAGAAATATGATACACTATTAATATTATTCCTATTGGAAGAACAAAGAATAGAAATACGCATTTCAAAAAAGAAGGAAGTGACTAATAAACATTAGAAAAAGTAGTCAAACTAACTAGTAATCAAAGAAATGTAAACTAAACCATGAGATTGTTTAAAATCCATTAAATTTACAAAGATTTTGAAAATGTAATAATCCTCAATGCTGGCAAGGATTCAGTTACCCATTCCTGTTAAGACAAGTAAAATGGCTACAATCTTTCCAGAAAGAAATTCGGTAATGTGAATCGAAATCATAGTACTATGTATAACAAATGACTTGGTAATCTCCCTCCCCACCCCATGTCTATCCTAAAGAGCTAAGGGAAAATGAGGACAATATTTGAAGATAAGAGATTTCATACAGCATGTTTTATTGTGGCCCTAAACTGCAAACAGCCTAAACATCCAACAGAAGGCAATAGTTAGATAAACTTGAGATAGGTACAAATGGAATAACAATCAGCAATTAAAATTTTTGTCTTGAGTAATTTTTTAATTTCATGGAGAAATACAATATGTTAAGTAAAAATAATACCTGTACCATGTACGTTAGGTTGAATCAAACGAAACTGCTGAGACTCAGCTGCATTTAGAAGTTTTAAAATTTTGATTTGGTATGATCCAACATACATATATAATGCATTTCTATGTTGTGGGATTATGGGGATGCTTCATTTTCTTATTTCTACTCTTCTATAATTTTCTAAATTTCTACAGTCAAAATATATTAAAATTATAATGTTGTAAAAGTAGATGAAGACCACATCAAGAAACAGTCACCATGGGGCTAGGGTTATGGCTCAGTGGTAGAGCACTCACCTTGCACGTGCAAGGCCCTGGGTTCAATCCTCAGCACCACATCTAAATAAATAAAATAAAGTTACAAAAGAAAAGAAAAGAAATAGTCACGATTCAAATCTATGTTAAAGCACTTCTCTTTTCCGGAAATGCTCCAAAGTAGAGAAAACAGAAGCAAAAGTAGACATATGGGATTACATCAAACTAAAAAATTTCTGCCCAGCAAAGGAAACAAATCTTAATAGAGACAACCTACAGAATAGAAGGGCAGGCAGCCTCCTCCCAGTACTGTTGCTGCCACTCAACAAGCTGGGACTGAGGCTCCTGCCCCTGTCCCAGGGTGGGCTCAAGGGAAGTGGGCAGGTCTATGGACTTAGAAGAGGGCAACCATCAACTTCCCCTCAATAGCACACTGGTGGGGTGTAACCCCAGTTTCACAGCCTAACATCCTACCGTGCTCCACATTCTAGCTGGATGTTTGTTGGGAGTCTTCATCCACTTATGATAAGGACTCACAACTCTTGGTGACATGCCCTCTCCCAGCACTTCTTGACTATGACCTTCATGGAGCTCCTGGGTCTTTGGGGGTGGCAGAAGGAATGCCAGACTTGAAGTCAGAAGACTGGGGTTCAACTCATATCAACTTAGCAACCTGGAGGAACCTCCTCATCCTCTCCACCTAAAACTTCCTCAAAGGGACATTTCAAAGTTGCTTCGCTATGGTTCAAATCAACTTAGGGAAATCAGTTTGCAAATTGCAAAGCCTTATACAAAGGGAAGATATGAGTTATAATGCCTTTTTGTGGATGCAATTATGGGTGGAATACTCATATGAACTTGAAGCATGCCTGTGCTTTTAATCTCTGGTTAAAGCCCTCTCACCCTCCACACCACCTCAGGGAAGGTAGACCCCTGTGTCCATGATTTCAGCCAGAGAAGTCCGGTCATCCTTCCCCAACCTACATATCCCTGCTGTCTCAGGTAACAGGACATAAATATTCCGACCACAACCCTGAACTCTTAGCAGGCACTAGTCTGCCTGGTATGTATGGGGCGGGATGCCAGATGATTGTGTGACTATGTTCCTGTTCTCATTTGGGGAACCCAGGGGACGTGGTTCCCAAAGTGGGGAGAGGTCTGTGTCAAAATAACCAAAGTTACCTCCTGAATACCTATGCATGTAATTGTCTCAGTATACCCACTACAACACACAGAAGAACCAGACCTGGGAAGATACTTTTAATTCTTCACAAAATGCCAACCACAGTAGAGTCCTATCTCCATCAGCCACTTTCTCTCTTGAAACTGAATGCATCCTTGAAACCTCTATAACCACACCCAGTGATGGAGCACCATCCAGGAAGAAGCTGGGCCTCCACCCTTCACATCTTCCTAGCTTCCCAGACAAAAACACCCCCACTACCTTCATCCAGAAGAACTCTGAATGTCTTACAAATATCCCATGCCAGCAGGCTCAGTGAATTGAAGAAAGGCAACAGTCATCCTTCCCTCAGTATATTGGGCTCGGATGAAATATGCCCAATTCCATGGAGACCCCAACAGGGATGCAACAAAGCAGACTCAAACCTAAAGTATCAGGAGGTAGAAGTCTTTATGAAGCTTCTAGTTTCTTACTTACAGAAAAGGAAACTTAGAGTCAGTAAAAGACTCAAAGTCACATGATGAGTCTGTCACCCCATCTCAGTCAAGCATTCTCTGCTCCACTCCACATAGCTTGAAGGCACACCACTACCAATGCTGTGTATTAAGATGCTGGGATAGATTGATGCTAGCTTCCAGCTTTGCCATCTATTTCATTATTTGCTGTATGTGACTATTGAAATTCTAAATAATCAAGTTAAATTTAAAATTCCCTTCCTCAGTCATATGAGTTACACTAAATGTGGTTAGTAGTTATCATTATTGGTCAGCTAAGACAGGAAACATGCCTATCATGGTAGAAAATCCTATTGGCAGGATGGAGTTAAATAGATAAATGTACTACAAATGATTAAGTTCCCTGAGGGCAGGGTCAGTGTCAAGGTTTCCCTTGGAATGTACTCCATTCCCCATAACCAAGAACTGAATGAATGAAAGCACAGCCCATGTTACAATCAATGAGGGCTCAGCCAGCAAGGACCCAGAGTCCGCAAAACACATCTGCCACCCAGGGGAGCCAAAGACATGGCCTTCCTTGCTTTATGCACACAGGTCTAGGGAAGAAAACAAGTGACTTCTGTCTCCTCACATCTTTTTTCAAAAAGTCTGATTATTAACTTTTGAAACCTGGTCAAACTTTCCATTGGGAACCAGAACTGTTGATCACTGACTGCCAAGGCTCATGTAAGTACCCTTGAGCCTCAGCTACTTGGGGAGATAGCTGGGCTAGATGGCTGAGGACCCTAGACAAGAAGGGAAATCTTCAGGTTCCCTCACGGGAAAAAATTCTTCACAAAGCTAAAAGACTCAATGTTTTCTACAGAAAAATGGAAAACTTGCACATATGATTATTCATACTGCCCCTCTCTAGGGTCAATGAAAAGCTGAGTGTCTTACATGAGGCTACCATGCTTGAGCTGAGCCAACCTGCCCACTGGCTTTTGAAGTCTGCAGCTCAAATTGCAGAAAGGCAAGACATCCTCAAAGACTGGTGGGCATTTCCCTCGAGGAAGAAACTCTTTGCAAACAGGTTTGCACTTGTTTTGCTCATTCAAAAGGTTGCATAATAGCCTGATTAAGAACACTTCTGCCAATAAAAAAAATGAATTTAAGCCAGGTGCATTGGCACACACCTGTAATCCCAGTGACTGGGGAGGCTGAGGCAGGAGGACGGTGAGTTCAAAGCCAGACTCAGCAACTTAGCAAGGATCTAAGCAACTCAGTCAGATCCTGTCTCTAAATAAAATATAAAAAAGCATTGGTGATGTGGCTTACTGGTTAAGCATCCCTGGGTTCAGTCCCTGGTACCCACTCCTTGCAAAAAAAAAAAAAATGAGTTTTAGAAATTTCTGGATATAAGCCAGGCACAGTGGTGTATGTTTGTGATCCCAGTGACTCAGGAGGCTGGTCAAGTTGGAGACAATACTCAGCAATTTACAAGACCCTGTATGAAAAGAAAAATATACAAATGACTATGAATTAGCTCAGAGTGTGTGTGTGTGTGTGTGTGTGTGTGTGTTGTAAAGCCTCCAATAAAGATAGATTTTTAATTATAAAGGACCATTCACTAAAATAAGACTAAAAAGGAGAAAATTAGCTACTTAGAGGCCAGAAAAAGAGCAGACCCACTAGATATTTTCAACACCTGAAGTTCTAATGATATATGAGACAAGGACTTTTCCTTAATCCTATTGACTCAGTTAAGAGTGACTGATACAATTAATGTTGAGCACTAATAAGTACATATTGAACATTCTGTTTCTTTTCTATAGATCATGCTATTTTTTATTTGTTCACATTGCATAGAATAATTCATATTGCAATTCTTGTTTTAAACATTTTTTCTTATTGCAACAAAGTTCTCTCTTGGTTTGGAATGCACTACCCTATCCTCCACCTGAAACATTCATCAATGTCCAACTCATAAAAAGGAACTTAGCATTACTATTACTCAGTTTTCCTTTCTGTAAAATGCATGTAAACTCACCTCCTAACGCTATTGTGAGAATTAGCTGAGGTTATGTGTGTGCTTGTGGTTGGTAGATGGCAGGTGTCCAATAAGTGCCAAGTGATGGAGTGAATGAATGAATCAATGAGGCATCTGGACTGTGTGACTGATTTGTCACGGGTCTCAGCTGTACAAACCTGGGAGCAGCCAAATTGCAGAAACCATTCACAATTTAAGACACAATCATCCACATGCCGTCAGCCCCTGAAATTGTAGGCACAAGAACTGGGAGGAAATATACTGCCTCCAGAGAACATGCCTTACAAATTCAGATAATTATAAAAGTGAAAACATTATAGTTCCCACATTAAAAAATCTCCCCCACCCCCTTGCTGTTTGCAGTGGCACATGCCTATAATCCCAGCGGCTTGGGAGGCTGAGGCAGGAGAATCACAAGTTCAAAATCAGCCTCAGCAACTTAGCGAGGTGAGGCCCTAAGCAAGTTAGTGAGACCCTGTCTCAAAATAAAATATAAAAAGGGCTGGGGATGTGGCTCAGTGGTTAAGTGTCCAAAGGTTCAATCCCTGGTACAAAAAAAAAAAAAAAAAAAAAAAAAAATCTTCCCTCAACTAAAAATTCTATGATTCTACACGCAAATGGGAAGAATAGTTAACAATCTATCATTTCAGCTTTGGAGCTCTAAGATTAAATCTTTCTCTCAAAATCCAGATGTAGATTTGAAAGTGTCCACCCTTCAACTAGGGCCCAGGCATCTACAGAACAACTGAGCAATAGCTAAAAGATTGTTCCATGCTAACAGTGCTGTTGATGTAGAAAAGAGCTTTGGACACAGAATCTAAAGACCTACGTTTCCTTTGGGGCTTTTCTTATTTCTCTTTCACTCTCTGGCCTGCATTTTCAACACCAGTAAAATAAACAAGCCAGACAAAATGATGGCTGAGACTGTCCCCTCCCCAGCTGTTCCATCCCCTAATTCTGCTTTGCTGAAGAAAAGATAATGGCCTGCAAGAAGTTAGGGAAGGCAGCATCCCAGAGGAGAAGTGAGAACCTCAGGGGTGAGAATCACGCTGGGGAAATACCATATTTAATGAGTTGTAAAATGCATCATTAGTTTACATGCCATTAAGAAAGAAAAAAACTTCTGCCAATTAAACTGCCACACACCATAAACTATAAGATGCACCCTGATTTCAGAGATGGAAAAATGTGTGCATTGGGGGGAAACATCTTAGAATCAATAAAATAAGGGTGCTTGCTAAATCCTAGGCACTGAGCTAAGTGTCTTATACATATTAGTTTATGTAACCCTAAAACCATGCTGCAAAATAAATGGAACTATGTGAAAGATTTCAGCATTTTTACAGAAAAGAAAACAGGTACAAAAGGTTTACAGAATTTGTTTAAGGTCATCTGATTGTATGTATAAGAGGTAAGATTTGAACCTACAACTATTTTACTCCAAACTCCATCTTCTTAAGCCTCTGCCCTTTGAAGAAAGGCTGGGGTGTTTGGTAAAGGGTGAAAATGATTTATCTGATGGAGATAGAACTAAAATATAAATTGTCAGGACATGTTAAAGGAACTTACTAGGATGAATACATTAGAAAAAAACTTAAAAATTATATGATTTAAGCACGTATTTTATAGGATGATCACAAGTTCAAGACCAGCCTCAGCAATTTAGCAAGACCCTGTCTCAAAAAATAAAAAAGACTGGGGATATAGCTCAGTGATAAACTCTTGCTTCAATCTCCTATGCCAAAACAAAACAAAATTAAACAAATTAAAGCCCAGAGGAGTTGTGTG
Source organism: Marmota monax (assembly GCF_021218885.2). Classification (NCBI taxonomy): domain Eukaryota; kingdom Metazoa; phylum Chordata; class Mammalia; order Rodentia; family Sciuridae; genus Marmota; species Marmota monax. The sequence continues at coordinate 5,248,537 of NW_026693473.1, read as the reverse complement.
ATTTGCCCAAGGTTACACAACCAGTTAATGCAAAAGCTAGGATTCTAGAATTTTGCCAGTTAATAAGATCAAGCTTCCAAGACTACAGTTTCCCAAATCCACCATTCTTGTCTTTCCAAGTTCTAGACTTTCATCCATCTCTGATTCTTCTTCTTTTTTTTTTTTTTTGTTTTTAGTTGTAGATAGACACAATACCTTTATTTTGTTTAGTTTTTTTTAAGTGGTGCTGGAGATCAAACCCAAACCCAGTCCCTCATGCATGCTAGGCAAGTGCTCTACCACGGAGCCCCAGCTCCAGTCCCATCTCCATGATTCTTAATGGTTTCTCAATGACCACACAGCAAATCCCTTCAGGCCAGGGCTGCAGAGCCCTCTCAGAGCAGTATGGATGGAGAGTTGACCTTCTAATTTTCCAAAGCTCTAAGAAACTAGTACACTTACTCTTTCTGTTTTGTAAACACACATGTAAAAGGAAGCTAATAACACCAACCTCACAGAGAGACAATGCAGATGACGTCTCTGTGACACATAATGCATAGGGGGCACTTGACCACTGAACCACATCCCCAGCCCTATTTTGTATTTTATTTAGAGACAGAGTCTCACCGAGTTGCTCGGTACCTCCTCCTGCCTCAACCTCCCAAGCCTCTGGGATTAAAGGCGTAGGCCACCATGCCCAGCATGACTATGACTCATAGTCATTTAGGGGTTTTACTGCCCCCTCACCTTTCTTGGCCTCTAGATCTAATATTCTATTTTCATTTTCCAATTTGAAGTACATTCTTGTGACTGGAGACCATGGAAGCAGGAGAACAGGCCTGCATCCTGGCCTTCTCCATCTCCCTTTATAAACACCATCCTCCCCCAGCAGAGAGCCAAAACCCTCCACTCTCATTACTGTTCACAAGCTTGCCTCCTTTTGGCTTTGGTCCAGTTCTCTGCCCTTCCATTAACTTTTTGTATAAGGCCTGTAAAATTGAGTTTCTTGAAGACATCCCTTTCTTTTCATAATTCATCCTGCTTGTCTTAAAGTGAAGGCCATCCCCTTTCCAAGGAATAGGCAGCCCTCCAGACTTCACAGCTTGAAAGCTCAAGGTCAAGGCAATTTATGTTCAACCTTCCAGCCATTAGTTTGAATGCCAGTTCAGGAAAAGCCCCTTCCTACCATTTTAGGAATCTTTGTGTTTCTACTTATATATGTGTTAAAAGACAATGTGTGATAATTATGCTGCAGGAGAAAGGGCAGGCCCTCAAGCCTGAAAGTGGAAAATGCAAAAGAAGCTGAATGGCCAGGATGTAGGCTGACTTAATAGCACTACTTTCCATCTTAAAGACACCTAACTGTGGAGAAAGCCTGTACCCAGCCTCGTAGTCAACCTGTTTGTGGAAGCTCAGCTGGGGAAGTCAGCAGAAACACCCAAGGACCAGCTCCCTTGAGGGCAGCTGACCTCAGGAAGTACAAGCTTTGTAAATCAAGCATCACAAGACCCTAGATTTCAGCTCCTGCCTTCCTAAGCCCTGCCTAGCTGTGGTTTTGTTCTTCCTGCCTTTGTGGGACTTTGTGGTGGATGATTGCTACCACTTATTAAAACTTGCTGCCTAGGTGCATGCTCCCAGAGTGCTTTATGTATCTTATGTTGTTTAATTCTCACACCTACCCTCAGGGGTACATACTATTTTCCACACTTAATAGATGAAAAACTGAGGATTAGAGAAATCAAATAATTTACCCAAAGTCACAGATCTAGGAAAGGATGAAGTCAGGGTTTAAATTCAGGTCTATTCTATTCCAAAGCCTGTACACACAACCTCTCAGCTATGGATGTGTCTCATCAAGTAGCCAAGTCACTCTAGTCAAGGCACATCTAGAGCTTCTCTCTCCAGCGGTGGGACCTGGCTATGTTTGGTGCAGTCTCAGATATAACATTTGCTGTGCCTGGGATAAGCCCCAGTCCTGAGTTTTTGTGAAGTCCCAGATAGCCAGATCACTGGGTTTCTGCCTCAGTTTTCTTCTGTGCCCTGCAATTATCACCCTCTGAAACCCACCTGACTATTTAGGACCTTGCACATCCCTTGCCATGATCCTGTCCTGGCAAGGATTAGAAGGAAAGATGTCTTAGACTCTGTGTCCCCCGTCACTGGAGGGACCTTCCAGAATGGAGTGATGCCTGAATAGTGGAGAACCACAGACTCACATGACCCTGAGTTGTGGACTCTGGTGACACCACCACCCCCACAACTTCTCACTTTGGGTGGTGGTGCTGGACAGAACGAAACTTGCTTTTGTGATGCTCTGCTGAGTCCCATGAATTTCACTGCTGTTAGTCTTTTCCAGCCCAATAACTCAGCAGACATTCTGCCAATCTCTTCAAGAGTCCCAAGTGCCAATCTTGTTGTGGGACAGGAAGTCAGATTTCTTCATGTAGCCAAGTGACTAAAATTGACTTTAAAAAGTCAAACAAGTACTTAAATTAAAATGAAAAGTTCTATGTAACTCCAATCCTAGTGACTATCAATAATTATAAACACAACAGCAAATACTTCACCCATTTCAAGTGTTGATTTGAAACCAGCTGGTACACTAAGCAAAACATTCCAGTCCTGGAAAGTTCTGGGAATTCATGTAACACAGTAAACCCAACAACTATAAATAAGGCTTAGAAGAAAACTCAGTCTAACCATGAGAATGAAATTGTACTTCTCAACACAAAACCCTAGGAAAAAGCACAAAAATCTCCTCTGGTGACCTAGACTGGTCTATATCCATGGTGGCAGCTATTTCCACCAGTCCATGTAAGGCTGATGCAGAGAGACTGGACTGGCCAGAGGCTCACAAGCCCATGCCCTCTTCTGAAGCATACAACTCTGTTACCATTTCTCAGCCTGTCCTCCAGTTAGGAGCAGCCATGTGACAGCTCTAACCAATGAAATGTGAACAAAGTGTTACATGCCACTTCCAGGACTGGCCCTTAAAATCACTCCATTCTCTCTCTCTCTCTTCCTCTAATAGCTAGAAGCAAAGGTTCCAGCCGAGAACCCCAAGACCCTTAAGAATAGCACAGCCACTGAATGGAAACCAGGACATGAGCAAGAAATATTCTACTATGTTATCCCTAATATTTGCAGATTATTACAGCTGTCAAAATACGCTGATCAGTAAGCAGAGAATGCTGTCATTATTGACATAATTTTTGGCAAAATGTCAGTGTGAAAAATGGTGGCAACTCTGAAGAAATTACTTTTCATCTCCATTTTGAAATCTTATGCTAGCGTTAATGTATCCTATAAAAGAGAAACATGATCTCATTAAAAGCAATAAGGGTCTGCCAATGATTTGGGTACAAACACTGAAGAACTCAAAGAAAAAGAGGACAATGAGAAAAACAGAGGGGAAAACTTGGAAAGGCTTAGATACTAGCTACTAGTAGTTAACCAAGCTTTCCATTTTTCTCCCCCGAAGAGTTATTCTACTGCCATGCATTTGACATGCACAGGTAAATTTCAGAGAGCAATCACGAACATAAATTACTATTATTGTTGTCTCCCAAATCTTAATTCTGGTCTTTATTGCTTGCCTAGCCTAGCTCCAGCTGCATCTCCACCCATCACTGGATGTTTCCCAAAGATGGTACCCAAAGTCCAAACTCTTCCACTGCCCTCTATTTTGTGTCTACATCATATGGAAGGGGGAATAATCAATTGCTTCATGCTTAGCCTATGCCAGCATAATAGCAATTATCTCTCACCTTCTTTCTTAAGATAAATCATTATTTCCATTTCACAAATGTAGAAACTGAAGCTCATAGAGGTCAAAGGATTTGCCCAAGATCACATAACTGTTAAACAGGAGCTCCACAGCTGCCTGGAGTGCTCCCTTAAACAGTTAACTGAACCTGGTAGTGTGCTGGATGGAGCCTGCTTGTTCTGGCTCCTGAGAACAATTGTCATTTTGAGGTATTTTTTGCCAGCTAGTGGTTTGAAATCTGTATTTATAGGAATATTTACACAATGGAAATCAGCAAATGCTACAAACATGACAATCAGGACTTTTATCCCTTCTTGAAAACATTATCAGCATATCACTGACTACACCTTCCAATCTGAACCAGTATGGCAACACTATGTCCTAATAGAGTTTTGATGAAATTGCAGGAATAAGAAGGAAAAAGCCCCTGGAGTGTAGATTTTGGGAATAAAAACTTACAAAAGTAAAGGCAAATGTAACAAAGACACATAGGAATGAGAAAGAAGTATCCCCTAGTAGTCTCCCCTAGTACGGCTTGAGCTTCTGACAGTTCTGCATGGAATTCTTCCAAGAAGCTGATGAGAAATAACTAGGAAGGACAGTACTGGTTTTAGGTGGAGAAGCAGTTAAATTATGGGGCAGTGGAGAACTGCTATTTGAGACTGTTTAAGCTAAGGATTGAGGGAACCATCAAAGTCACCTGAGGTAAATTCTAAAACAGGATTTCTTTTTTTCTTCTTCTTCTTCTTTTTTTTTTTTTTTTTTAGTGGACATGTTAACTGCAGTTAGCACATTAATGCAGTGGCAGATAATCCAAAGCAGGAGATAAAAATCACATGGTACATTCCAAAGTCAAAGATAAATGATTGGAATTTTTTCTTTGATCAACCACATAAGATTTACCTTCTTGAATCAAAATACATCTTAATTAGATGAGCATGCATCAATCTGATATGTGGCAAAATGGTTAAAGAAGCTTATGGAGTGATTACAGGCAGTCAGCCTGCATTTACTTTTTTCTTTTTAAGTAAACATTCCACATGTGGAGAATAATCCCATCTTAAAAATAAAGAAATTATTATTTAATCTCTGGCCCAGAGCTACTGTTCCCAATTCTGCCCAATCATCAAATTAGGTGAAGATTTTTAAAAACACAGAATCATGTGTCTATATTTATATTTAGATTCAGTAAATCTAAGAAATTGTGTATTTTCCAGAACCAAACTGAAAGAATCATAAAAGCATAAGAGCAAAACAATAATTATGACAATTAAAGGATCATAAGAAGAAACCTAAGTAGGTTTGACCAATAGACCCAAGTATAGCCAGGGAAAAGAAAAACTCTTAAGACAGAGGATCTACAGGGGATTTCAGTTTGAAGAGGTTTCAATTAGATGCAGCAGGACCCTGAGTATAAGAGAGGATGACTAATTGCCACTTATTAGCTATGTTTTCAGGGCAAGATACTCAACTTCTCTGTACCTTAGACTTCTCATCTATGAAACAGAAAGACTCAGTCCTGAATTTCTAGGCTATTAGGAGAAGGAAAGCATCCATCACAGTTCCTAGCATAGGGGAGGTCACTGTTAGTAATACTATTGTTTTTACTTTATAACTCTGTTTTGGCAACATCAATCCAAGCCAATGCATGTGAAGCTATAGAAGCTGCTCCTGGGTCCCTTAAACTCCCTTCTCCAGCAGCAGTCTGGAGCAGACTCCAGTAGTCCTCTCTAGCTGACAAAAGACGCTAATCATCACATGAGTGATCAGAAAGCAAGCTTCCAGCCTTAGCTCAATTTAGCCCTCAACTCCTTACATGACCCTGAACAAGCTTTCTGGACTTAATTTCTAGCCCTGCCAAATGGGCACAATAAAACAGAATCTGCCTTGGCCAAAAGCTCTAATGAAGAGCCAGGAGAATGGGTTAATGAGAAGGCTGACACTCCGCTCAGGGATAATGAGCCAGCCTGTCACTGTCCCCAGGAGTTTTCCCTTCCTGGTCAGGGAGGTTTCTGGCACCCCCAAACTGCTGCACTGAGCTTCAACTAATTGGAGGCAGATGACAAATGACACCAGGTTTCTGGGAAATGAAACATCTCTCCAGGCCCAGATTCTGCCGTGAAGAAGAGGCGGATGGGAAACTTCCCCAGAGTAATGCAACCAAGGTTCCTGGGGGCAGCAAATAAAATATTAATGGAACTTGAGCCACCACCAAGACATGTGAGGGAGTAAAGGAAATAAGCAAAGCTAAGACTGCTGGCCCAGCCTGCCAGCTGGCACAATACGCTGGAAATGAGATGCAGCCAGCCAGACAGCAGCAGGACAGCCGTAGAGGACCACATAGAGCTCCAGAGATGTTGGAAGATTCCTGGGAATTAAGGGAACAGCACTATGTTCTGTACCAGAAACAGAAAGAGGTATGTCTTGAAGAAAAGGTGATGAAGCAAAAGTATAGTGGAGGCCTTAGTTGTATCTGTTGAGAGAAATAACCCCAGGGGAGGTAGATAAATTCACAAGAGCCATAGGCAGGCTTGTGAATGGGGAATGGGAAGGTGACTAAGTGAAAATGTAGCCTGTAAGAAATGTGAGTGAGAAGAGACCAGGAGGAGGAAGAGCAGAGGGATCAGAGAAAACTAGGTCACCCAACCTCTCATTAAAGGATGAGAATGGAGCGGCCGCCACTTGTCCACACAGAGAGGGCAGTTCCAACCTTCATGCTGAGGCTTTCTTCTAATCAAAAACTTCAAAAATCACTTGTGTAGCTAAAACATGTCTAACACACGGGACTTCCCACCTGAGTTAGCCCTGAAACTGTTGTGTTTCTCCCTGCAAGTGAAGGGAGCTAGGAGATGGGACCGGGGTGGGACTGATGAGATGTGACAGGAAACGCTTTCCACTCCGCCCTAGCACCTGGCCTCCCTTGGCCCCATCACCAGGCACCAGCTGGCCCTAGCCACCAACTGCATGGGCCTCATTTCCAGCAGCTTCTGATCACAGTTCCAAGGGCCAAGCCTAACCAGAGAAAAGGACCAGGCAGCCTAACCAGAGAAAAGGACCAGGCAGCCTAACCAGAGAAAAGGGCCAGGCCCAGGTAAAAGGCACTTCTTCCCCAAGATGAGAGCCACATCATTATAACAACTCACTTAGCTGCATTCACTGATTTAATTTGTACCCAATTAATTTATACATCCTTAGAAGTTAAACACTGTCAAAAAGCAAACATTCCAAATCTACCATTTGTTTGTTTGGTGTCCTCCAGCAGATTGGGAGCTCCCAGGACTATTGTACCTCCCCTCCCACTGGGAGCTTTGGGAGCAAACCCACTAACCTGTACAAACCCCAGCAGAACTGGGGTAACCCAGAAATATAAATGCTTTTAGGTTGGATGAGGACAGCATTTAAAATCCCTGTTTTTCCAAAGGATTCTTCAGGAAGGGAAACGTTCTGAAAAAATAGTGATCTCTATTAAAGAAACACACACACATACATACACATACACACACTCTCACTCACTCACTCACACACAGAGCTCAAGCCTCCAGAGGAAGTGCCAAGACACTGGAGGGACCAGGAGCTCAGCCAGATGGAATCAAGGAAAACCATTGTTCTTCCTACTAGGAAGGTATGGCCTATACCACAGTGTCTCCACCACCCTCTGAGCCTGAGTTCAGCTGGGACTTCCTAGACTTCAGAATCCTGCATTAGTTAGGATTACATTCGGCTGAGAGTCCAGAGAGGTCTGCTAAAACGGGTTAGAGGAGTAAGGTGCTTACTTGTCATAAGCAATAAAAAGTCTGGAGTTGACACTACAGGGTGGCCTCAATGGTATCTTATTCTACCATCCTTGCATGTGGCCTATATCAAGATGGTCACAAGATGGCTGCAGCACCTGGTATCATGTCGCCATTCCAGGAAAGAATGGTAAAGATCACACGGCCTTTTCTCTGGGTGGCTTTATCTTCATTCAGCAAGAAAAGACCTTCTCCTTACTTTTGCCTGTATATCAATACTCAGAATTATGTCATGTGGTCTTTCCCAAGGGAAAAGAAAGCTAGAAATTTAAGTATTCTGCTCTCTATGTTAAGGGAATGAATAGATACAAAGTACAATCAACCTCCAATATCTATCTGGAGTATATCCACAGACTCAAAACCAAAAAGATCTTTACATCCTCCCAAGAGGGATAATGTGGGGTGGATCTTGATCTTCTGCTCTTTCAGTGTGAAGAGAAGTGAGAAAAAAAATATATCCCAATGCAGAAAAGCTTCTGAGGCTTCCAGATATGTCTCCTCCCATTTAACATGCTGAGTCACTTTCCTGCATTCTCTCGTGTATTCTTCACAATTCTCTAAGGCAGGTGCTATAGACTATATATTTTTTTGTCCACTCAAAACTCATATGCTGATTCTACTGTCATGTATATCTAAAAAGAATTAATAAAAAATTCATATGCTGAAATTCTAACCCTCTCATGTGGTAGTATTTGAAGGCAGGGTCTTTGGAAGGCAACTGGGTCATAAGGGTGAAGCCCTCATGGCTGAGATTAGTGCCCTTAAGAAAGAGATGCCAAAGAGCTTGCTTGTCCCCTTTGCTGTGTGAGACCGCAGGGAAGCCTCTGTCTAGAATGAATGAGCCCTTATCAGATGCAGTTTTCAGAAGCCTGGATTTTGCATCTCCCAGCCAAGAAGAATTCTGGCAGGCAGGATTCTTAGTGCAAAGAAAGGAGAGTATAAGGAAAATAGGAAATGGCCCAGCCTGGGAGCCTTAGGCCTAAAGCTTAGCTAAAGAAATAAGCAATACCTCACTGTCACATGTCTGTTTCTCAGGGTTTATATAAATACATTGTTTTAAAAAATCATACAGTGCCTACAGAGCTGAATCCAGGTGCTGAGAATGAGTCCACGGAACAGGCAGGCACGAAGGAGTCAATGGTCTACCCCGAGCACCCCACTCAGGAAATCAGAAGTGATCACACAGGCAGTCTGGTCTCAGCTTCAAAGTCTCCCTGACCTTGGCCTTTACAGTGTTTCCTCAGCTTCCTTAGCTCTGCCCCATGTCTTCACTACCTTGACCCCTGGCACCTGTCCCTTCCTGGCCCCTGACTCTCTACAAGCACTGACCCATTATGCAATCTTGATGTCTGTCTTCCTAGTAATTCACGAATCTAGTGAGGACCCATGACCCATTCTGGAGGCCCTGCTGTGGATCCCTCAGTCCTGCTCACTCCATCATAGCCACTGTTGATGGAGAAAAAGGATGCAGAGCCACAGAAGCCTCTAGAGAAGCAATTCCTTTTTTTTTTTTTTTTTTTTTTGAGTCAATGACTCTTTTGAGACTCTGAAGAAAACCACAGATTTGGCCTAGTAAGTGGCACATATACATGCATCCACAGTATTTTTGTGTATTTATAGGATCTGGATAGACTTCCCCAAAAGCCCACTCAAGGAGACAGGATAGAAACTACTGGTCCAGAGGAAATCGTGACTTTGATTCAGGCTGTTGCCCTCCTTGACAGAAACCCCCAGAAGCTCAGCCAGGCAACTCTCAGCTTGTCCTCATTCCAGGGAAGCATTTAGAACAGTGAGAATACAAATTGCCTCTTGATCTCTCCCACCTCAAACCCTTTAATGAAAAAACACTGAACACTTACGGTGAAGCAAGCTGTGGAAAGCCAAAGAACTTGACATATACTCTCTGGAAATCTAATCTTCACAATAAACTTGTTAAGTGGATATTATCCCTATTTCAGATGAAGAAAATCAGACATAAAGAAGTTAAAGAACTTGACTATGACCACACAAATAGAGAGTTTCTTTGGAGGGCAAAGTCAAACCCAGGTTCATCTACCGTCTCTGCCTGCTCTCCCCAGCACTACACTCTCAAGACATCCTGCGGTCAGGTCATCCTTAGGAGTAAGCAAGGGGAAGCTCCTTCTGCCACTGAAAACCTACCCTTTCCCTTCCAGGTGGCAGAGAGCCTGAAATCTAGCTTAAAAAAAAAAGAAGCAATATTTCACTGTTATATGTCTGTGTTTCTGTGTGTGTATAAATGAGGAAACGTTTTTAAAAATCATACAGTGCCTACAGAGCTGAACCTGGGTGCAGAGAATGAATCCATGGAACCATGTCCTGTTCAGTAAGTGTGAACCAGGAGAGAGCTACAGGTGGCAATCTGGTGAGAACATGGCAGAACAGCAAGAGGGAGTGGGGGTAAAAGAACATGGAGGGGAATGTCCTTGAAGATATAATGAGGAGAGTTATCTGGCAGGTGGAAAGAACTTTCCTAGACAAACTGTATAGCAAGGAAATAGCAAAGAAGGTTTCTGAAAAATTCAGACATTCAGGGGCTAGAACAGGGACCAAGAACAAATCCTTCCTTGTCAGGTTCCTGCTTAAGGACTGGAGAAAGGAGTGGGTCCTTGGAAATGGCATTAGAATAAACTGTGAAGATGCTTAGTCTGGATCAGAAGGTGACCTAAGAGAGAACCTGTGGGAAAGATGCTGCCCATATTGAAAAAGCCCCACAGCAGAGAGGGTCAAGTCTGGCTGGGGACAAAGTCAAGGTGTGAGTATCAAAGTCTGGAATCCAGAAAACAAAATTGAATGAAAGCAGGTTACGATCAACTGAGAGGAAGAAAACCAGGTTCTGGGTGTTTGTTTATAAACCAGCACACTGGGTTTCCTTTCAGAGGCCAGAGGCAAGGGCTTGATGAGTAAGAGGGCTGGTTTTGATTAGAGGACCTGGAGAAGGCAGGCACCTTCCCCCATGTCATGGATGTTCAGGAAACCAAATATTCTAACATCAAGTACACCGAAAATTTTCAACATGTTCTAAGTCTGCAGGATACCATGTTCTTCAAAGATAGCAGAACAATGTGAGGCAAATACAGCTAAGGAAGTCATGGATATGTGCAAAAAATAATTGTAAAGTCTAATCCTGAGAGTGTAGTTAAATAAATGGGGGTTGTGTCACAGACAATGTCATTGTTAGGGGTGTGGGGCCTGGAATCAGAATGCTTAGATTGAATCTTGGTTCTATCCCTCAAGAATTGTGTGATCTATAGAAAACTGCTGAAGTTCTTTAAGCATCCATTCCCTCACCTGGAAATGGGTGCAATGCAAGCACCTGCCTCCTAGTATTGACAGCTAGCACAGGGCTTGGTATGCTCCTAGGTATCTGTACAGCAAACAACATTCCATAAACATTAGCTAGTAGTATTGTTGCCATTGTGAGATGAATCCATAAAATAGAATACTATTGAAAATAATTTCTAGAAATGTAATTATACTGAAAGATGTGTACAAACAAAGTGTTTAGGTCTTTAAAAGAAACAAAGTATAGTAGGCTTTATTTTTGTTGTATATATACTTATGTAATATATTTATACCTCATTTATGCATATATTCCATTTATGAAGAAAACTAGATGAAGACTTAGAAATAAATAGCCAAGGTGAACATGAAACTACTTTTGCCTTCACAAAAGAAGAAAAGAAAGACCAACTTCAATACGCCAGGAAAAAAAAATTCTTTTCCTAAGGAGAATATGCTCCTGAGGAATTTCTTTGATGTGAGCTTATAAAAAATTCCTAGCTATCAGTGCTGTCCCCACCTCCACTGTGCCCTCCTCTCTTCTCTCCCATTCCTGAATCAAGATTTGAGGCTCTCCAATCCAGGAAATGGCAGCAGCAATCTCCATTACTATCAGCATTATCAATAATAATTGCAGCAAGTCCCCTCTTGAAAAGAGCATTTCACTTATTTTCGGAGCCCTATTTCCCCACCAGTCTTTAAAACAACCTTTACCTAAGAACTACTCTATCTGCAGTTTGTCTCATTATGAGATGAACAACTTCATGGGGGCCAGAAAGAGAGTGAATCAGGGACCAACCAGGAGGAGACCATGTACATCATGCAGACATCACTGAGGGGTGATTTCCAGAGTTTTCAGTTAAGACTAGTGGAGCCACCAGTCAGAATGGCAGCTATTATGAAGACAAACAACAATAAGTGTTGGCAAGGATATGGGGGAAAAGGTATACTCATACAGTGCTGGTGGGACTGAAAATTGGTGCAGCCAATGTGGAAAGCAGTATGGAGATTTCTCGGAAAATTGGGAATAGAACCACCATTTGACCCAGCTATCCCTCTCCTCAGTCTATAACCAAAGGACTTAAAAACAGCATAGTACAGGGACACAGTCACATTCGATGTTTATAGCAGCACAATTCACAATAGCCAAGAAAACTGTGGAACCAACCTAGATGTTCTTCAATAGATGAATGGATAAAAAAATGTGGCATATATACACAATGGAATATTACTCAGAAATAAAAGAGAATAAAATCATGGCATTTGCAGGTAAATGGATGGAGTTAGAGAAGATAATGCTAAGTGAAATTAGTCAATCCCAAAAGACCAAATGCTGAATGTTTTCTTTAATATAAGGAGCTAATTCATAGTGGGATAGGGAGCAGGAGCATGGGAGGAATAGATGAACTTGAACTCTGGATAGGGCAGAGGGGTTGGAGGGGAAGGGAGGGAGCATGGGGTTATTAATGATGGTGGAATGTGATGATCATTATTAGCCAAAGTACACAAATTGGTGTGAATATATTGTGCCTACAACCAGAGATACGAAACATTGTGCTCTATATGTGTAATAAGAATTATAATTCATTCCACTGTTATATGTAAATAAAAAATAAATAAAATAAAAAAGACTAGCAGAGCCATGGGAAACATCCTAATCCCTTCCCACATGTTTCTATTATTCAGAATGGACAGGTGGGGGAAAAGTCCCAAGCTCTGAGGACAAAGCTGGTGATAAAAAGTTCCTCCCGCTCTGCTCTGTGGAGCTCCTCCTGCTCCTGAGGCAAAAAAGCAGTTTAGACAAGAACCAAAATAGTCATAGGGGTGCGCTAGAGTGCGGTTGACTTGGTTGTGTGTCTGAAATTAGATTTCGGGGGGGTAGGTCTTTGCAGCCCTCAGCAGTTATCCTTTTGTGTAGAAGCATGGACAAAGCACCCCACACTCAGTGCTAAACCGGGCTCTTCATTGTTATCTCAACAATGGAGTGGTAAGGTAGATGCAGTGGAGGTAAAGTTGGGCTCCTGAAAAGTCAATTCTATGCCCAGGAATAATGCATCTGGGGGTAGTGATTCAGTGAGGCTTTGTATTTTAAGAACTTCCCTTTAAGGCTGGTTGGACAGGATGAGTGGCTCCATTTGGCCCATGGGGAGGAGAAGGGAAAGACTCCTTCAATTCTCCCATTCTGCCCAAAGAGGGGAGCCTCAGGAGGAGGTGCTGTAAATGTCCACATGCTTTACTGCATCTCTTAGAAAGTCAGAACCAGCTCCCCAGGACCCTTTGCCACCACTGACAAATCATATCTAAGTGCTCCTCCTTTGATCCTTCCAAGGGGGAAGTTGAGCAGCCTGTCAGGTTAGAAAAGGCTGCCTCTCAAGGGGAAGATCCAATAGGATGTCTTGAGAAAGGTAAGTTCATCTGTGGGAGGAGGGAAGAGGCCCTGGGAGGTCTGGCAAGCCCTCACCCACTTGGCAGAGCTCCAGGAGAGAAGTTCATTAATGTGAAGTTATAATAAAAGTGCCTTCACACCTCTGTGTGTGTTTATGTGGTTTCTAAGTTTTTACCTCCTTACTAATTCTTCTCCTAGAGTCTCTGCTTGTAGTAATAAGCCAATTTTGCAAACAGATTCCTAAAGTATTTGGGGACACAAACATCTGCACTGGTCTGCAATATGTTCAACAACTACATACACATGTTCTCATACTTTTCAATCTATCAACCCCTCCTCCCTGCCACCACTATCTTCTCTTCCTAAAATTCAAATCCACCAGCTCAAACATGTGTCTTAGCAAATATACTCCATTATCTCTCCAACACAAACCTTTTTTCCCATGGAGCTGCAGTAAGCACACCCAACCCCTTCTATTCCCGGAACAGAAATAAGACAAGACTGAAACCTGAGAAGTCACATGGCTAAAAAATGCTGGGAATACCTGGCATACAAATGACACTGCAAGGGGACTCAGTGCCTTTGGGTTCAAATGCATAAGAAGATACATCTGCAAATTCAACTCACTTCCCATTATTGTAGAGCAAGCCATACATGGAGATGGAATTTTACTACAAGTAACAACAAATGGCAAGTGCTTTCATGAAGACTATTCACTTCCATGGTTACCCCGGGAGAAAGTTTTAATCCTGGTGGGAAGAAATAAGATTATAACTTTTTGTAATAGTATATTTTCTTCCAGAAAGGAGATAGTACCATGATTACCACGAGCAAAGGAAAGCCCAGAGAGGCACATAACTTGCCTGTCATCACACAGCTAGTAGAGAAGACAGAGCCAGGATGAATAGGGCTGCCAGAATCCAGAGCGGGCAGCCTACACCCTCCTTCCCTTGGCAGTTCTTCCCTCCCCTCCAGGTCCATGGTTCACTCGTTACTCTGATCATGTCACAGGAAGAAACTGGAGGACCAGTCCAGCTCATATTGATCTCTCCCTCTCTGCTTTTTTATTACACTCATTATCTGGAGTACTCCACCCAGCAATTGATTTCTTTTTATCTTCTGTGTCTCTCTAATTGCCTCACGTGTGTCCCCTTGGCTTTCTAGTCAGTACCTGCTCTCAGATCCTCTCCCTTCTTCCTCTGTGCCACGGCTACTGCAAGCCCTCAGTGAAAGCCTGCTGTGCAACCAATTTGAAAGGCACAGATGCAAAACCTAGTTGGCACACTTTTTTGGAGTACAGAATTTTCTAAATCAGAATCCTCCCTAATTCTACCTTTTTGGTCTCTTTTGCAAGTTTAAAATGATGCTTACAAAGAGTTCTAAAGAAATAGGAAAGATGCTTATGATAAAATGTCAAGCTAAAAGAGATAGGTTGCAAAAATAGATACATTTTGTGAACTCAACTGTATAAAAATGGCATAAAAATATTGGAGAAGTTGGGAAACAGAAAGAAAAACAAAGACTGAAAGGAAATATACCCAAGGTTAAAGGTTATCACTAGAAGATAGGACTATAAAAGATTGTTGCTTTTTTTTTTTTTCATTTAGTTTTCTTTCTTTTTGGAAATGCCAGAAATTACACTTCAAAGAAATTCCAGAATGAATGTTAAAGTGGATTCTATTTGTAGAGAGGAGCTAGTGGGAGTGAGCTTGGGAATGGAAAGGTGTGAAGTGGTTATATAAATGAGGAGAAAATATTAAACAAGGGTATCCAACCAGAAAAGAAGTTACTCTAGGAATTAAAAATAGGAAACTCAATACAGGAAACTGGTTACTCAGGTGATAGGCTGGAGGCCCAGGGATTACAAGAAGCCAAAGCCCACACTATAGAAGTTAGAACCAGAAGAGCAGAGCCTCATTTCTTCACCCAGAATATATGGGGATTAGACAGGGTGGGGAGCTTCTCCTTTCTTTCCACCCTTCAAACTCCTGCCAGTGCTTTCTAATGGCCATCAGCCAGGAGCCAGTGGTCCTGGAGCCTGGTAAATGAAGTCTGCAGAGGCTGGCACCCTACAAAATAGCACCGGGCTGGACAGCAGGAGAGGATGGATCAGAAGGCAAACCAAGCTATGGCCAGTATGAAGGAGTAAATATTAGGTTGGATAATCAAATAGATTATAGGTCAGGTTGATAAAGAATAAAGTACACATGTTGGCAAGTTTCTGGAGAATACTTCATACACATACAATTTAAGGCAAACACAATCTCTAGTTTAACAGTTCAACTTTTGACACTATGTATTAGTTTGCTAGGGCTGACAAAACAAAATGCCACAGACTGGGGACTTATACAATAGGAGCTTCCATATAGCATATGAAAAATATCCCAGAGGCTCAGTGGTAGAGCACCCAAATAGCACATGCAAGGCCCTGGGTTTGATCCTCAGCACCACATAAAAATAAAATGGAGGTATTCTGTTGAGCTACAACTAAAAAATAAATATTAAAAAAAGGAAAATATTCCATATTTTTCTTCATATTTTCTAGAATCTGGAAGTTGGAGATGAAGATGCTAGAAAGTTTGGTTTCTTCTGAGGCTTTCTCCTTGGCCTAGAGATGGCCACCTTGCTGTTGTGCCTTGCATGATCTTTCCTCTTGGCTCATTACAGTGTCTATGTGTCTAATTCTCTCTTCCTATAAAGACAACAGTCATATTGTTTTAGGTCCTAACCTAATGGCTTCATTTCAACTTTATTACCTCTAAAAAGGCCCCGTCTCCAAATATAATCACCTCCTGAGGTAATGGGGGTTAGGGCTTCAACATGTGAATTTTAAGGGGGACACAATTCAGCCTGCAACAGCAAGCAGTTATCAAGCTTTCTGGATGACAAGAGTCCCTTAGGGTCACTTGTTAAACACATAGTTTCATCTGCTCAGGCCTGGTTTAGTACACTAGGACATGAATTGTTCTCTAGTTCTCCCATTAACAAAGTCTAATTCCTATTCCCTTGAATCTCTGGGTTAAACTTAATGACTTTCTTGACCAATAGAACGCAACAGAAGGGACATTCTTTGACTTCTGAGGCCTTGCAGCCTTTACCTAGGGCCCTTAAACCACTAACATTGGGGAAACTCAACCACCATGTAGGGGAGTCTGACTGCACTGAGATCACCATGCTACAAGGAAGCCCAAGCCAGCCATGTGGAAAGACCACATACAGAAAAATGGCAGCCAGCCCGACTGCTCCAGCCCAGGCACCAGACATGGCATGAAAACCACATGTTGAACATTCCAGCCCCAGCAGATACAATGGGGAGGGTGCCAGGGAGGGATGCAGCTTGTGATATTGTGAAATATATATATTTAGTATTTTGTCCTCATTCTCTGACATATAGCTCTGAAAACTCATGGAATCCCTGAAAAGACAATAGTGTCTTTTGTATGCTAATGAGATGATTGGTGGCTGGGGAAGGGGGTTGCCGAGATAGCTTCAGAATAAGGCCTTATTACCAGAAAGACTAGGGCATAATTAGTGGGTTGGGACTTTCTGGGGTGGGAAGAGGGATGGAAAGTTTAGTTGATCACCAATGGCCAATGATTTAATCAATTATGCCTACAAAATGAACCTACATAAAAACCCAAGAAGCCCTGCACTCTTTTCATATCCCTTACTCTCTATGTTTCTTCCATCTGGCTATTCACATATGTCCTTTGCAAAATCCTTTGTAATAACTGGGTACATGTGCTTCTCTGAGTTCTGTGAGCTGCTCTAGCAAATTGCTAGAGCCTAACGAGGAGATCATAGGAACTCCACATTTTAGCCAGTCAGTCAGAAATACAGGTTATAAATAATTTGGGGTTTGCAACTGGTATTTGAGGGGGGCCACCTGTGGGACTGAGGCTTTAACCTGCAGTATCTAACATATCTCCAGGTAGTATTGGAATTTAGTTGAATTTTAAAATGTCCAGTTGGTATCCACTGGAAAACAGAACTGACTGGGTGCTGGTGGGGAGAAATCCCCACATATTTTGGTGACCAGAGGTGTCAAATGGTTAGAGCAAGAACAGGAAAAACACTTTGGGATTCTTTTTCCTGTCTCTATTATAGCCTTAGACAGAACTGAAGCCCCAGACCTATGGTTCAGTGCATGTCCCTGCCATCCTTAACTGTTGAAGCCTACTCCCTCTGGTCCCTGACAAACTAGCTGAGGTCATAGGCATTATGGAGCAGAGATGAGCCAACCCTCCTGTACTCTGCCTGAAATCTTGGCCCACCAAATCACGAGCCTACTAAAATGATGGTGTTCTATACCACTGTCTCAAGGTCAGGAATAGATAAATGGAACACCTGGCCAGTGTTCAATTAATCTGGTCAATACTCATCCTTAAGCTGGACTGTGTTCCAAGTAACCTGCCCACAGATGCATGGCAGGGTTGGTGAGAGTGGGAAGGGGAGCAGACGGAGTCTTGAAGAGAAATGACAGTGCTCAGACACACAGCTCCTTGAGGGAGAAAGTCAGAAGCCCTGCCATGGTTCAGAGAAGAGTGAAGGCCAACTATATGAAGCTCCCTGCATGGTTTAGCTTCTGGGATTTCACACAGCTGTCTATCCACATGCCCTCTGTGCTTCCCTTCCCTTTTCATCTTCATCCCTGTTCTTTGCCATCTTCCAACCCTGTTCAAAAGTTGCTTCCTAGAGTAAGTGGGATGTGAGCTGGTGCTAATGAGTCTCATGTTCCACATTTCCTCGGTACCTATGCACTAAAAAAGAGAAAATAAAGTAGTTTGGGGAAGTATCTGGTAAACTGTAAAGCTCTATTTATAAATTTATGTTATATATCTCAAAGGGTTTTTCCTATTCTTGCCCTAACCATTTGACACCTCTGATCACTAAAATATGTGGGGATTTCTCCCCACCAGCAATATATGTATTCCACCTTACATGTTGCTTTTAACGCAATCTTGCTATCTGAATTTTCATTGTTGTATCAGTGAGCTTTATTGGAGCTGTGACTAAAGGACCTGACAGAACAAATGTAAAGGAGGAAAAGTTGATCTGAGGGTTCATGGTTTCAGTCGTCTCAATCCATAGGAGGCTGGTTCCATTCCTCAGAGCTTAAGGTAAAGCAGAACATCATGGTAGAAGAGTGTGGAGGAAAGAATAAGCTCACTTTATCAGGAAGCACAGAGACAGAGACTCCACTCACTAGATACAAAACACATACCCCAAAGCCACGCCCCCAATGCCCACACCCTACCAGCCTTCAGTTGCACTCAGTTAATCCTGTCAGAGGATTAATTCACTGATTGGGTTAAGGCTCTCATAACCCAATCATTTCTCTTCTGCACCTTCTTGCATTGCTTTAGAGGGACACATCACATCCAAACCATAACAAGTGATAAGAATTAGGTGATGACAGGAAGGAGCCTCCTGCCTCCATGTCCCTTTTCTAAAACCCCTGGAATTCATTGCACACTGGGAGGGCACAAGCGATATCACCACAATAACATTTTAAAACTTCCACATTTGTGGGAACTTCATTAGTGTCTCAGAACACCCTCCATGCCACAACAAGGTTAATCAGTGTGTTCAGTTATTACCTGGAGCATGTGATATATATATCAAGACCAGAATAGCTTCCATTGCTAGAAGACCTCAGAAGTAGGTGTTGGGAAGCAATTCTCCATGGTATCTCATATTTCTGCACAACTTATAAGCAAAGACCCTGACACCTTTTGTTCTAGATTATCTTTTCAAGGATATTCATGAAGTGAACAGCCTTGGAAGATAGAGATATTGTTTCCCTCTGAGGCAGAGGGCAGATTTATTTTCTGACAAGTATAATAAAGGTAATGCTCCCTCTGGGACAAAAATTGGGCTGATGTTCTTGCAGTCTCTTTAAAAGACTAGAGTTTCCTAAGATTGGGGTTCTCAGCTTTAATGAAAAGCCACTGTATGCACAGCTTCCACCAGGGCCCCTGTTCATTGCCCTGGTGGGACTTGGGGGTAAGAAAAACGAACACCAATATGCTGAAACCCATGCTGCCATTTACCATGAGTAGTTAAGTCCTTTATCACAGGTCCAGGAGTCTTATATCTTCTGACAGCATCCATGAAACTGTGGCAGGCTAACTTGTTAGCTTGCACATGGGTAAAATCTCAGACCTTGACACTTCACAGTTCTTAACACCAGGCCACAAAGAATACACTCCTCCCCTCCAAAGCGCCTGCTCCATCCTCTCTCATTCTGCCTATCCTAAGTACTTCCTTCTCTTGATTACAAGACCTACTGCCTGTGCTGGCACAGTCCAAGGTAAATGTAATTAAGTGACTAACTTGAGTGCTAGACACCAATTTCTGTCAGAACCAACCATGCTGAGGGGATAATGATATTAACTACAGCAGCTTTTGCTCTGAAGGTAAATCTTTTCAGAAATGTCTTTTTCCCTGCAGAGTTTTTCTCCTCCACCACCCTTAGCCCCTAATAATCATTTTCTTGCTGCCTGGGATGTCCATATCCTCCAATCCAGTAACACTATCCAGAATCTGAGTTGTCTGGGGAGAATTTTAAAACATGCAAATTCCCACCTTCTGCCCCCAACCTACTGAATCAAAATCTCTGGAGGTGAGGTCCCACAATCTCCATTTTTAAAAAGTCCCTGGGGGTGATTTCTGGCTATACTAAAATTTATTCTAAACCTTGTGAGCTCAAACCTGACTGCATGTAAAAATAAGATACTTAGTCTACAGCCTGGAGAGTCTTATTGGCACGAGTTTGTTGTTATTGTTTGCTTGCTTGCTTGTTGGTACTTTGTTTCATTTTTGGAAGTTCCAGAAATTCTTCCCCAGGAGAGTCTGCTCATGGTCGGGGTTGAGGAGCTCAAGTCTGTCCACACCACTGGGAACAGAAAACAGGTAACAGTGTGTATATTCAGGACTTTTCCCCATATTCCTCTGCTCCAACATTGTAATCACCCTTCAACAAATCCATTGAGTTCTCTCCCCTTCAAATGTAAATCTTAAGAATTTTCCCCACCTTGTAATTCTCTAATAATCATTTTCAATAGAAATCTACTTCCATGGTATAGACCAAAGTGGCCTGTTCCCTTTCTTTTGCTCCATCTTGGCAGAACAAGTAATCCATTTACAGCTCATCTATCCATTAATCCACATGTCTTGCCATAGATATCTTCAGATACAACTGGGTTTTCTGGCTTATTACTCTGCCATTCTTGGCTCCCTCACCCCACACATATACACAGAAAATCTCCAGAGACTCCAAAGCCTGGGTGAAGATGTCCCTGCAAACCAGAGGCTTAGGAACTTCTGTCAATGGAGCAGAGTCTAAAACTGATGGAGATCCTTGCCTTGCCTTCCTCACTCATCCTTGGTGTCAGACTGGTGATCAGGATACCACAGAAGCCTCTACCCAATACCAAATTCAGCAGACCTAACATAGAAGCCCTCTCTCCTTCTCACTCTGACCTTGGAAGTATGGCTTAATGGGAGGGTTATGTGGGCATCTCCAAATATAAGACATTTACTTCTTTAAGGGGCAGAGAAAGGAGAGAGATACAGAGCCTCAACCCCATACCCAGTATGCAGGAGTTTGTCTTTAAAGACAGCATAATACACATGCTGTAGGTCCTAACTGCTGTTTTTCAGGAAGATGCTCCCACTCCACCAAGGTAGATCTGGGCAATACTGCCACGTCATCAAGATCAATCCTTAAAATAAATCACCAGCCCTTTCTTGAAAGCATCTCTCAGCATCATTCCATGGTGCTGCCCCTCCCCTGCTGGGAGAGTAAGTGTCCCCTTACTCTCTGTATAGTCACTGCTGTCAAAACACCCACTAAAGAGGAATCTGACACACTTGAAGGACTGGTAAGGCCTGGCAAGGGAAATATCTTACATCAAAGGAATGTGTTACTTTCATGGTCAAAATATGGGTTGGATTGAGCTGGACAAAGAGATACTATAAGGAAACTGAGAGAGATTTTACTCTTAGGGAAAAAGGAATAAGTTTGTTAGCCTCAGCCACAGCCTAATGATTTTACTCTTAGGGGAAAAGGAATAAGTTTATTAGCCTCAGCCACAGCCTAATGAACACAGAAGCTGCTAAGCTTCTAGCTGCTATGCTTCTTGCAGAGATCTAGGTACCTACTTGCAGTAGGTTCTGGATGGACATTGCAGATTCAGTGGTGTATAAAACAAGGTCTTTCCCCCTGAACTCATAAAAGGCAAAATGCACATTAACAAGACTTGTAAAAAAACAATGTGTGTTATTCATTTGCTAAGCATGCTTCTATCGTCTTTAAAATAGTAATTCATTCAATTCTTACTACAAACCTACAACATTTACCATTGCTTTTACCCCATGTCCATATAATACCAGAAGCTCTGAGAAATAGAGAAGGGAAGTAATAGAACAGTTCTATTGCTAAAGAGCACAGTCTGGCTAATTTGTTTTTTTTTTTTTAACTTATTTATTTGACTCATAGTTCTGGAGGCTAAAAAGTCCAAGAACATGGTGCTGGCATCTAGTGCGGGTCTTTGTGCTGCATCATAATATAAGACGGGACTTACACGGCCAGCAGAGCAAGCACACTTGCTCAGGTCTTCCTTCCTTCCTCCCAACATGGGAGCCCCATCTCCATGACCATTTCTAACCCTAATTACCTCCCAGAGTTCTACCTCCATACAACATACCATATAAATTTGGAGATTAAGTTTCCAAGACATAGCTTTCAAAGGACACATTCATACTATAACAAGAACCAAGAACTCAACCCAGGAAGTCTGGCTCTAGAACATGTATTAACCACTGTTTTCAAGAGATGAGTGGCGTGAAATACCTATGAGTGCTGTCCTCTTCCGGGGCAACCCCACAAGAGGCAGCATTATTCCAACAGTATTGCTAATACTCGAAGGAGTCCTGCATCTCCTTTTTAGGAACTTTCCCTCAGGGTCTTATCAATATCCTCCACTGAACACATTTTTTTTCTCTGATGAGGCATAATAAATAATAATAAATAAGTTGGCCCTTAAGCCAGGTGACTTGATTTCAAATTACTACCTAAATGTGACTCTAACGATGTAAGACTCTGCCTCTGCCACTCCTAACCCACCTCACAGGCAATTCCCATGGCTCAGGGCAGATCCACAGGTCTGCCTCCATCTCCCAGCAACAGCACCACCCAGCACCTGCCCACTGTACTGAACCTGCTTATACAGCAGGTCACAACAAGTGCATCAGTGGCTTCGACAGTGAAAAGGTGAAGGGAAGGGGCACTACCACTATTTGAGTGCTGGGGTGACAGAGGTGCTATGAATGAATACTTGGCCAATGGGTTGCCCTGGCCTTCCTCAGATCCTCTTCTCTTGCTCCCTGGTCCACCTTGCAGCTCCCAAAAATAAGGCACAGGGGTGGTAGTGATATGCCCCAGTTGTGCCTGGGTCAAAGGCACCCTATGATGAGACCCTGACTAGAGGAATAGAACCCAAGAGGCAGCACCAGACAGTCCTGCTAAGGAGAGCATGCCCTCAGTCTGTAGGGAGCCCAGTGACTAGAATCCAGCACAAAAGCCCCATGATAAGGAGCTTTAATTAGAACTTTCAGAGAAATACAGAGATGTCAGGGAATAAATGAAGTTGGTCATAAGCATAAGTCACATTTTGGTAGCTTCTTGAAACATTTTTAAAAATTCCATAAATAGGAAAATGAAATTGGATGCTAGCTACACTCAGTGAGCCCCTCCTCATCATTTTAGCACATTCATATAGACCTGCACTTCAAAATCCTCCCTTCAGGCTCATCCATGTCTGTCCATGTCTCAGGCACACTATTATTACCACCTACAGATTACTATTTGCTCATTTCTTCATTCAACAACCACTTATTGGATGCTAATATGCATCAGATGCTGATACAAAATTTGGGGGAAATACATAGTTTGGCCTTTGCGGTGTCTCTGTTCTGTGGGGGCAAACAAATAAACATAAGTGCTGCGATTGATATCTACATGAGATGGCTATAGAAGTGATGGTAGGAGGGTCCTTGGAAAAGCTTCAGAGTGGAGTAGAAAATTGACCTGTGTCTTCATGAATGCGCAGAAGAGAGGATACAGGCACTGCTGTCCTTCTGCAGGGCTAGAACAAAGGGAGAGTTTGGAGAGCCAGCAAGCCTATGCTGAGGAGTTTGGAATCTGTCCCACAGAATCATTACAGAATCATTGAGGAATTTAACCCCCAGGAATGACATTATAAGATTTGCATTTTAGAAGCAATTATAAAACCTAAAGATTAAATAGTACTTATTTTCTTCTAAGCTCTTCACCCATATTAATCCATCCAATCCTTACAACAGCTTTATGAGGCAGTACTGTAATTAACTTCACTGTAAAGATGAAGACATTCAGGCACAGAGAGGCTGATTCGCCCAAGGTCACAGAGCTGCTAAATTGTGGAGCTGGATTAAAATCCAGATTCGTCTGTCTCTGGAGTCCCAGTGCTCATATTGCTCTTTCCAACCTCCATGCCTCTTTTTCCAGCCTCCTCCTCCTTTTCCACCTGAGAACTCCCATCCCATCTCTAAGCATCAGCTTGCCTGTCATTTCCACAATTTCCTCAATATATAATTGCCCTTCCTCTCTTCCCACAACACATACTTAGGGTGATTGTGTTATTACTACTATATTCCAATTTATTTGTGTCCCTCTTGACCTATATGATGGTAAGATCCAGGTCCATATTTTCAGCTGTCAGTCCCTCCCCAGCACAGTTCCTAGAACAACAAAGGTATTTATTATATTAAACGTATGCAAAACTAATGAACATTTTTAAAAATATTTTTAGTTGTCAATATACTTTTTTTTTTATTTATATGCAGTGCTGAGAATCAAACTCAGTGCCTCATACATGCTAAGCAAGCGCTCTTTCACTGAGCCACAATCCCAGCCCCAAAACTAATGAACATTTTAAAACAAAGATACTCCATGTACTAGTTACTTGGATTATTATAATAAAATACCACAGACCAGGTTTATTTTTTAATAGCTCTAAAGGCTAGAAGTCCAAGATCAAGGTGCAAATAAGGTTGGTTTCCTGAGGCCTCCCTCCTGGGCTTGCAGATGTCTGCCCTCCTGTTGCCTCCTGATATAGCTCTCCCTCTGTGCCTAGGTATGAGCCCATGGCATCTCTTTGGTCCTACCCCCTTATAAGGCCATCAGACAGATGAGATTATGGCCCACTCTAAGGACCTCATTTTCACTTAATCACTCCTTGAAAGGTTTGATCTCTAAATACAGTCACATTCTGAGGTACTAGGTGTGAGGACTTCAACATATGAATTTGGGGAGAATACAATTAAGGGCATAATACCCTTTATGTATAAATATAAATATTTATTTTGAACTTTTGTGCTCCTCTTCCCCATTACTTTTTCTTTTTATGTTTCATATTCAGTATAAAAATCAGTTACGGAGGTGCTATGTGAGAACAATGAGCAGCACAAGGAATCCAGGCGCAAAGTACATCTTTCAGGACTGGAGGCTGATGGCGAGACAGCTGAAGAGGCATAGGAAGCCACAAGAGAGTGGCCACTAGGTCCCTCACTCCCCGAGTCCAGTCTTATTTATTTATTCTAATTTGTTATATATGACAGCAGAATGCATTTCAATTCGTATTACACATATAGAGCACAACTTTTCATGTCTCTAGTTGTACACAAAGTATATTCACACCATGTCTTCATACATGTACTTAGAGTAATAATGTCCATCTCATTCCTCTTTCCTACCCCCCCTGCCCCTCCCTTCCCCTCCCTCCCCTTTGCCCTATCTAGAGTCTGTCTATTCCTCCCATGCTCCCCCCCTACACCTGAGTCCAATCTTAATGCTCTCTGTGGCAAGGAAACTAAGATGGCCCCCACCCAAGTCATCCCTCCTTGAGTATACACCGGCCTTGTGACTTACTTCTTCACCAACACAATATGGCAAAAGTGATGAGGTGCCACTACTGCGGTTAGACTCCATAATCCTGTGACTTCCATCTAGCTTTCTCTCTAGATGACTTTAATGGAACAAGATGCCATGTTAGGCCCTCATAGAAAGGAAGACAGACCCTTGGTCCAAAAACCCCTGGTGGATTGCCAACACCACATTTAAAATTTAAAAGTGGATCTGACTTCCATCAAGTCTTCACTTGGGACCCTGGCCCTGGATGATACCTGATTGCAACCTGACAGCAGAGGACCCAGGAAGATGTATCTGGACCCCTGAGCTACAGAAACTACAAGATAAGTGTTTATTGCTTTAAGACATAAAGTTTGGAGTTATTTTTATAACAATAGATAACTAATTCATTGCCCAAGAAGTCCTCTCTCAGTCCCCAAATATTTGCTGCCTTATTGTTTTGACCTGGATCAGTTTTTATCTCACATTTGTATTTAATTCCCTTAGGATAACTGTATATTGCATACTTTTCATCAGATTGCTTTGGCCTACTGAAAAAGGACACTCACTATAAAGGCACTCCAGGGATACTAAAGGCCAATATGGAAATATCCAAACTTAGACTGGAGCACGATCCTCATCCTGACCCACCACAAGGTTGCTGTATCCTGCCCTAAAATGCTCAGGAGCACTCCCTCTCCCACTAGCTTTGGTTTCTCTTTTGTACTTTCTTCTGTCTTCCCTGTCAGAGGGAAGCTGCTGTGCTCCTTGCCCCTCCAACTGTCCCCTGCAACAATCGTTCCCACAGCAGTCATATGCATGTCATATACACGCTTGGCCTATTTACCTCTCTTCTTTACTTCCAGTTCTTTCCAAACTAACTCAGGAAAAAAAAAAAATCATATTTTCCTCTCTTCTACTTTCTCCTCCCTTCTTTGTTCCATTTTAGAGCCAAAAATAATCCTAATCATGGCTGATAACTGTGAGATTGGTGCCAGGGATTTACACCTGCATCAGGAGAGAGGGAGCACCATGCATTTTGAAGTAAATTAGAGCTAATAAAGAACCAAAAGCAGCAACTCTAAAGCCCTTAAAGCACCCAGAAAACAACATCAGAGACTCTATTAATGCTTCCACCGCCCACCTCCACATCTTCTAATTTAATCTGCTTTTGATCATGAGTAGCTTTCCAGAAAAAATAAAATAGGAGTCCTCTTTGCTTTGTTTTTGCTATGCTTACTATTAAAATAATGTTCTCTTCTTTGTTTTTCTTCATTGCAAATGTATGATATGTGGTGAATTATTGTTGGTCTAGCCTGGGAACGTTTAACCATTATGCATAAATGTAGATTTTTTAGAAAAGCACAAGCATAGCTCTGACACCTCACTTATTAATGAACTTAGACATAACACGCTGGTGAGTTGAAGTCATAATCACAGAGTGAGGATGGTATTGTTCACTATAGGATGTGAGGTGAGAGACAGGAGTGCTAAGGAGAGAAAGTAAGCCTTCTGGGAAAAGAGAGCAAGAGCATGGGAGGGTAGGCACGGTATTTACTGAGCAACCACTATGCACTGGGCAGTGAGCTAGAGTTTTCTAGAGTTATTACAGGGAGTCCTTGTACAAGTCATCACCCCTTGTGGAGGAGACTGATTCTGAGGGCCTTTCTATGACCTGCAGAAGGTCACACAGATGGTAAGTAGTGGAGCCAAAATTCCAACTTGAGTTTCTTTGAAGAGCCAGAAAGGACCTTCTTGCCAGTTCCCTGTATACTCATACCCTCCTTTCTTTTCTTAAAGGAAGTTGAGGGAAGAAAATGCTAAAACATGAGAGTAAACTGGTGGAAAAACTCTGGGGACCCAGAGGGATTTTTGTTTCCCACATCATGGAAAACCCTGTGGCCTTCAAGGTAGGAGCTGGAGGGCTGGAGACACTTGGTCTGGAAATGCTCAGAGTGTTAGAGAAAGCCAAGGCACTCCTTCCAAAAGGGAGGCACAGGACAGGACAGCCCTGGAAGAAGAGTGCCACAACTAGGAAACCAGGAGTGACCAGGCACACATCACCCCCGCAGCCTGCCCAGGCTCAGGCTCAGCATTGTCCTGGTCTCGGTTTATACCTGTGATTGTCATTAGGGGAAAACAATGAAGAGGAAGCCATGGCTTAACAAGGAACATATAGCTATGTGTCTTGGGCATTCATTTCTTTAAAGTGTTTGCTCTGGAAGAATTATTTTCTTTTTACCATTTGCTTAGTGTTGTTCAAACATCACCCCTTTAATAAAGAAATATGTTGTAGACCTGAAAACACATTTGAGCTGGGAAACATGCTTATCACGTATCAGATAAGCATTGGATGCCACTGTGTGGACCTGTAAGTCCAGCTTTGCCCTTTGAAAGAGCCCCCAGATGGTGCTGATGCAAGGGGTCAGACCCCACATTGGGAAACTCTGGCTTAGATTGCTTTGCTGTGGTAAAGCTCATCTATTACTTCACAATACATGGAGTTACCTGGGGCTGCTCCCCAAGATACTGAGAAAACTTCAGAGGATAATTAGAAACTTGTAGGATACTGACCCCTAGAATACAGTTACCTCCAACATACTTCAAACCCTCCCTCAGCCAACACTTCACCATCCTCTTCTCAGTGGCCTCAGGACCCCTTCCCAAGCTCCTGACATATTTGGGACCCTCAACTCCCTATATTGCTCCTGATTAGCTGTTGTCCCTGAAGTTTTTACTGACTATGGGTATAATCAAGGATATGCTTGTGTTCAAAATGCCCCAAGGAGGCAACAGGGGTCTTTGCCCAAATCCATAACCACCAAGCAATGGCCTTGCCCTGAGTGTTTGAGAAGTGGCCAGCCTTTCCCTAGACAGGACAAGCACAAATGTCTCCATCCTACACGTGGTGGGAGGGGGGCGGGGCGCAGACTCCCAGGTCCCAGAGAATGGAAGAGATAAAGAACAAAGGAAGCCCACTAGCACACCTGCCCCAAGTAGTGGTGTCCACCCAGGCATTTCCA
The DNA here is from genome assembly GCF_021218885.2 of Marmota monax. NCBI lineage: Eukaryota > Metazoa > Chordata > Mammalia > Rodentia > Sciuridae > Marmota > Marmota monax. The sequence goes on along the minus strand of NW_026693473.1, from coordinate 5,220,339 downwards.
TCAGCCTCTCACAAGAGAGGAAGCCCTCTGCCTCTTCTCAGAGAAGTCAGGTGATCTTTACTAAGTGCTCTGAGCCCTGGGGACCCAATGGGCCTCTCTGCCCCAGGAGTCTGACAGGAAATCAATCTCCTGTCTCCTTTGCTTTATGAATATGTGGAGACCCTTCAGGTAGGTGGTAGGATCAGATGATCCCCACGGATTACATTCCATAATCCTTTTAGCCAAGACTCAAGGATGCCTTTTGGGCATGAGGTAAGGAGAGAACCGATACATGAAATTTCTCAAATTCTCTTGAAAATTGGGGACTTAACAACCCAGACAAACACATCACAGAATCAGACTTTGTTTTGCCTCTGAAAAAAACCTGAGGCTAGGCTAGAAGAGTGACTTGGCACAAGGTGATTCCATGGAGGGTTGAGCCTGGGCTGGGGCCAGGACTCCTCGCTTCTCATGCTCACCTCTCTCTACAGTTTGGATCAGCTCCCTTTGACTTGACAGGACATGCCTGAGTTTTGGTACCAGCAGCTGGTTTACCCTCTTGCGGGTATTTGGTTCCAGTTAATATCCCAAAGAGTCAAAATTCCTGAGAATACAACAGTCAGAGGGTGAGGATAAGGGCCATAGCCACAGCTGGGTGGCAGAGAGAAATCAACCCAGGATTTTCCAAGTTATCATAAATGTATCACAATGTGGGTAATCTCATGGAGATCACCGAGTTTGAAAATGATCACATCACGAAATACTACTGGGGTGGGAGGAGGCACTCTGCAGGATGGGTTCCCTGGCGACTTCAATCATTCCACTCTGTCTTCTCCTGGAGACCCTGATAAGACCCAGGTTAAGTCATCACTCTAGGAGGTTAGAGATCAGCTGAAGGTATTTGCTGTTTTAGGAAGATGGATCTGGAAAGCTATAAAGAAGTAATATGGGACTAGGTAGGCTAGTCAAGAGGCTTTTGAGGGTGCCTATGCATGAGATAAGAAGATGGAGATGGGTGGAAGGAAGGGACACAGGAAAGAAGGCATAAAGGGATATTGGATCTAAAGACTAAGATGAGGCAACTATGAGAGAGGGAAAGTCACAAAGAAATCTGAGGTTGTACATCATGAGAAAGAGGGACAGTGAACCTGGGGAGAAGAGGCTGAGTTTAATTTTAGACCTGTTGAACAAGATAGGGTCACAGAGCAGACAGTTAGAGAATAGAGACTGAGATCCAAAGGCTGTGAGCAGGACAGCCCCACTGTGGTGGGCCTGGAGAGCAGACCTGGACACAGTGTACTCATTCTCCTCTACTGGGCACTTGGCACCTCCAGGTGCATGTGTCTTGCATTCCTCACGCTCTGCCAGCACCTCATGGGCATAGAACTTGGTATGCTGTTTTTCCAAATCCCCCTCCATGCACAACACAGGGCATGTGGGAAGCACAGAGCTGAAGCCTCCCAGGCTACACAGGCAGGCTGGGCTGGGCCTGCACTGCACAGCCCACAAATAGCCTCACCCTCCTCATTAGTTTTCATGATATTAGAAGTCAAGGTGGCCCAGGACCATGGGCCATCAGTCCTGCTAGGTGCCCCCTTCTCTTGGAAGGATGACACAAAGCCCTCAAACAGACACACTAGGCATAAAGGGAAGCCTCTCTGTGGTTAAAATCCTGCTACTTTTTTTCTCAGTTCTTAAGATGACTAGTGCATAGGACCAGGGCCATCATCAAGCATCTTCCCCTGCCAGGGACTATAAGAGTTGAAACTAAGAAAGGAAGGAAAGACAGAGGAAGCCAAGATTCCTCCAGGCTCCAGAGTCTTGTGGGTGAGTCTCTAGCTACCCATCTATCCTTGGCTAAGGCCACACATACTGGTCCCTTGTGAGAAAAGGCCCAATTCTGCCTCCCAACCATGTATCATTCCTGTCCATCTTTGGAAGCTGGTACAAAGTTCCATTTATTTACTTTTCCATACTAACCCTGCAGTGTGAATAATAGGGTTTGTACCTTTCTTATTAATGCACCTGGTAAGGGACAGGCAGGAAAGGTGGCAGCAAGATGCTGATCTATTCCTCAAGCAAATAGGTATATTCAATTCTAACGACTCTCTCTTTCTCAGGCAGGACCCAGCAAAGATGATTTAGGGTACAGAATGCTTAAGAAGCTTCCAGGCTTTCGTTCACAAGAGGTACCATGAATTTCCACATGATCAAGGGGATGGGGAGGGGTGTGTCCTGGTGTGGCTTACCCTATCTCTTCTTTACATGATTGGGAAGCAAAGGCAAAGAATTTGAGCTCTCTGCTCAAGGAACAGATCTCAGCAATACCTTCCATTCCTACCTGCAACTGTCCCCAGAGCATACCAGCTGGAAACCCCTCACACGCCAGCGCACTGCACTCCCAGCCTCCTGTGAGACCGCTGTCTTCTGGACAGGCTCTGCTGATGGCTGGTCCAGTCAGGCCTGCTCTGTGGGTGAGGGGACCTGGCAGTGATTCCACTCCAGGCCACATGCACGGGGGCCCAGGGGGAATCCTGCACTTATACCCTTCTCCAGGGAGACAGCTGCAATTCCCGACTTCTGGGCACTTTGCCCAATGGCCTGATCCTGGGGTGGAGGAGGGGTCCAGTTGGCTCCAAGAAGAGAGCCAGACTTGGGGTTTCTGGTGGAGGGGCCAGACCTGAGGGGAGATTGACAGTGACTAGCAAGCAAGTAAGCTTTGTGTATAAAATGGACAAATGTACTTTGAAAACTTCCCACTTTACTGCCGCAGAAGTCTACAGGAATTTCAGGAACTCCTTGGTGATAACACAGTGGAACATTTTTCATTTCACAGTAACAAGAAGCTTTACATATTTTCTTCCTGCTGGAGTGAGCCTTCATCCCTACCCTGCTGGGAATTTTTGAGGCCTTGCACTGGTCTCTCTAGTTGGCCCTGACACGTGGCCATTCAAAAGGACAGGAAACCTTGGCCTCTTCCGTCCTAATTCCTCCTCCCACCACACTAGGCCAGGAGGTCAAAGCAAAAGACAAAGAAAGTAGAGGAAACATCAACACAGTTTGCAAATCCCCTGTGTAGCCACACCCACCCCTCAAACAACCTCAGATCAACCCAAGCATCACTTCTGCAAGGCAACTCCATCCTCAAAGCCTAAGAGAGAGTCTGCATTTACAGCCAATCTGGTCTGTCTGTAGTCCACTATCTTCCCTTCTAGTCTAGGACACTCAGGTCCATAATCTAGATCCAGGTCATTGCTTAGGCTGTGTTCTCCCAACCTTTCTTCTTAAATCCACCTTTTCTTTATCAAGCTTATTTTAGTCATTATAGAAGCTATCTATGTTCACCATAGAAATTTTGAAAAATAAACATAGGAAATAATATGCCCTAATATCTCAACCTCACTCCATCACCTGTGTATTGACTGCAATGTTATGTGTGTCCTTCTAGTCTACATGCTGTATGTTTTTCCTTGATTTCCAGTCTGGATCAGACATTCTGGTTCCCCATCTCTGTCCCTAACTAGTTGTGGGTGACCTCAAGTTATTTACTTAATCTGAAGACCACTTTCCTGATTAGAATGACAATGGAAGCTGACCGTGGCAGCTCTGCTCATTCCTAGTACATTTGCTTTCCAATGAACTTTAACTGAAATCAATAATCAGGTCAGTCAATGATTAAATAAGATTTAGTTTATAAAAAAATTCACATGACACATGAATTTTTGAAGACATAGCTATCATATCCCAGGGAGTAGATAATTTAAGTATGAAAGAGTCTTATCCCCTCATTTCCTATAGATAGCATACCCCCAGCACACAGGGAGCAGATTTGTTGCATGAAGAGGGCTAAGAATAACCACAAGTTACCATTTACTGTGCATCTACTATGTTCCAGGAATTCTGCCAGGCTCTTGGCAAAATTATTTTCTCCACTTCTCAACAAACTCACAAAACAAAATTCTTGTCCTTAGTCTATAAATAAAGAAAAGTTAAAAGGTTTGCCCAAGACCTCCAAGGTAGAAGGCTCACAACCTGGGTCTTCTACATCCAAATCCCACCCTGACCACAGTGACCAGTTTCTCTCTGTGTGTCATTTCTGGCTATTCCATCCAGCTCTCAAGCAGAATTTCTTATTATCTGGAATAGACTTCCCGGCTGTTTTTCTTAACTGTTCCTCTTGCTCCCTGCAGACAGCCCTGATAAGCAAGGAGGACCATCCCAACATTCCCTGCTTGCCCCATTCTTGACAGAATAAGACAGGAATATCTGCAAAAGCTCATGATCTATTGGAAACTCATGATCTGTTTGGCCAGCTTGCCAAGGTAAAAGCTTCAAGAGCTCTAAATGAGGGGCTTTGAGTTCATGCTAACCTTGGAGGGTATTTATTATTAACACCCATTGCTGAGCATGACTCCCCAAATCAGTCATGCAAAATAGGCATACTGATTTTATGTATAAAGAAAATAAGATTCCAAATCCTAATTTAATCTCCATAAGCAGGAATTTCTCAAGGAGTGTGTAGTTGACACTTACAGGAGGATAACAGAAACAGAAGTCCTCATGTGGGTGCTGGTTTACAAAAATGGCCACATCAAGTCCTTCTGTCCTGGTGTGCACATACCTTTGCAATTGGCTTCACCTCTGACCACTGAGATGGGGAGTCTATTTCCTACCTTCTTAGTCTAGGCTGGCCTGTGATTTGCTCTGACCAATGGAATACAGCTCCAAAGACACAGTGTGACCTCTAAGCTTAACTTAAGAGGTCTTGCCACTTCTGCTCTTGTCCTCTTGGAATCCTTCTGACATCATGTAAAGGAACTCAGTCCAGTCTTCTAGAGGATGACCCGCAAAGAAACAAACAGAGAGAGGCACCCAGCTACAGCCAATACCAACCACTAGACATTTAAGCAAAGCCTTCTTAGAGCATCCAGCCCCAGCCAAGCTGCCAAATGTCCATAGCTGCATGAGCCAGCCCAGGGAGATCAGCAGAAGACATACCCAACTGATCCCCACCCAAATTGCCAACTCAGAATTGTAAGCAAATAAATAGCTGTTTTAAGTCACAAAGCTTTGGGATTTTGTTACACAGCAAGAGATGACTTATCCATCCTTCCCACCTACTCCTCTCAGCAATGCCCACCCACCTATCCAGCTGAGAACTCTCTTTTGGTCCTAATCCTCCCATAGGAAGCACTTCTTCTAGGAGGTTCTTACTGATAATCACTTGTCATTCTGAATATATTCATGCAGTGTATCCTATAAGCCCCCCACTGGGCTGGCAGGCATAGAGTAATCACAGACCTGTAAGTTGAAGACTTTGTCCTGAATGAACTCACTATTATAGCTGTCAATAAGCCAAGTTCCCAAACAGTGGCAACATAGGGCAAAATGTGAGGTATACCATTGAGGCTGGCACACACAGCATGTGGCTGGTGGGCAGAAATGTGAAATAAGGGGCAACGTGGAAATAAGTGGTTTCCCAATTCACCTTACAGAAGATTAACCCAATAGGCAAATCCATTATTTCTGAGTCTTAAGAAGGGTAGTATAAAGAATGTGGGGACTGAGGAAGACTGTAAATTATATCTCAACCAAGGCAGCTGCTGTTGCTCATGCCCTGAGACTCTGCAGGCTGGGAAAAACAAACAAACAAACAAAAAACCCTCAAGACTGGAGCCAAACAGGAAACAGTTTTGACTGCATAAAGAAGAATCAAACCCAAGTGTTTCACAAGGCCCATAAAAAATGGGAGCAGTTTAGAACCTGCTTTTATTGATCTACAAATCCTCTGTGTGTTCTCAAGAGGAAAATGTCTTCTTTCATATATCAAGCTGTTGGTCATAGTCAAAAGCTCCCTGTTCCTTTGAAAAGAATTCCAAACTCCTAACCTGACACATGGGCTCTAAATGATTTGATGCTAAAAAGTCAGATCTGGGATCCTATCGGAGCACTGCTATGTGTTCACCAGTTGTGTGGCCCTGGGCAAGACACTTCACATCTCTGAGCCTTGGTTTCCTAATCTAAAAAAAAAAAAATGGAATTTTACATGTATCGACTATGCAGTTGTTATAAAACTAAAAGTGGTCCAGTTGTGTCTCTGGCAGTAACTAAGTGGAAAGACCCTTCCCTGTGGCTCCATGACACTCAAAAAGAAACCATCAGAGAAAGTTTTGTGAGATGCCAAGAAGGAGCTAAGGCTCTGTGGAGAGTCTTGAAGCCTAATGCAGTTGATTAGAGACCAGAGTGATGGACTAGGTCCCTGTGTCACTTTTTGTTTTTTATTGTACATCCCAAGTATAGTCAGCTCACTGTATGCATGGGGTTTGCAGCAGTAAACTCAACAACCACAAATTGAACATATTCAGAAAACAAAAACAAAAACCCAGCATCTGTAATGAACATGTATAGATTTTTTTTGTCATCATTCTCTAAACATTATAACAACTATCTACATAATAATTACATTGTATTAGTATTAAATATAATCCGAAGATGATTTAAAATAAGCAGGAATATGGGCCTGGATTGTATGTAAACACTACACCTTTTTATATGATTCTCTAATCCTAATTTCCTTCCTCCCACTCCCACATCTGGGCAACTCAGAATCCCAGAGAATTGTCCCCCGTCACTTCCCTATTTGCTCTTCTATTGTCTAACATTGATCAAACTCCTTTCAGGTCTCGGTCGGTCTCTCTCTCTCTCTCTCTACACACACACACACACACACACACACAAATACATTTGTATTCTAGAAAGTGAAACAGGAAACTGAACTAACAGAACTAAATTTCCATCAGAGATCAATCAATACCATTGATTGAAATATTTCACTGAACATGAGGCTCCAAGGAGACACAGAATCCTCCTTCGCTCCTCCTAAGAGTACATACACTGACCCTCTGTCAATCTCTGGGATTTCACTTTACTTTTCATTGTAGATTACCCATAAGTATGAACCCCTATGCACGTAGAGCCCACAGCTGGAGAGAAGCTAAAGCTGCCGAAATTTCAGCTCGGGATTGAAGAGAAATAGGCTCTGGTCGTTTATGGAAAACATCCCTGACCCAGTAAGCCAAATCCACCCCATTTCTTCCCTATCATTCCAACCTCACAGAGAGCCTGCATGCTTAGTAAAATACAATGGTTCCTGGAGTCTAAGCATGGACTATCCAGACCTGCTCCATTACTTTCATCCATATCATAGCACCAACCCCTGATAAAAGGAAGACAAAAATCTGTTAAATGAGCCAATATGTAAAAGTCTTTCACCTGGTCCTTCATATACATGTTCACTATTTTATTCCTAGAAGATCCCTGAGGGTAAGGCATTATTATTTCTAAGTCACATAGGGATAAATGGAGGTTATCAAAGGCCAAGAAAACAGTCAACAAAAAGGATTTAGACCAAGGTCCACATGTCTCCAAGTCTATACCTTTCCACTCAAGAGTGAACATTTAGCATTCCACTTTCTTAGAATGTATTCTAATATACTTGCCTATGCTTCAGTGTGTGTCTATCCAAGGATGTGGTATGTGCCTTTGCCACTTTTCCTATAGGTCCCAGCACAGTGTCATGTGTTTTAAGGTAGGGGTGACAATGACGGCAGAAGAGATGCCTTCTAGATCATTTCTAAAGCTCTCTTTCACCAAGGTTCACTGAGATCTGATCCAAATCAGAGGCATGTAGCTATAGTAACCACATTCTTCAAAGGTTGTGCCTTTTTTATAATATTTAATATACTAGGTTATCATGACAAGTAAAAACCAAGATGAAGGGCATGAGAGGAAGTCAAGGGAAAGTTGGCCAGAAGACATGCAGAGAGGGTAGACAGAGCCACCTTTCCTTTCCTTTGAGCTCAGTCTTTACCCAGGAGCTGGTGGGGCCACTGAGTTTCTCTTTAGGGAGCTTCTTTTAGTTTTCAAAGTTCCTCTGATCCATCCAGGCCCTCCCTGTGAGTCTCACCACCATTACCTATACTCATGTGTTTTCTCTGAAGGTCAAGGTGAACATAACTCTTCCTAGTAGAATCCAGTGCTCCTTACTCTTTCCTAAACCTCTCCCACATTCTTTCTAACCCAGGTTAGTTCCCAGAGCATGGACAAAGCAGAGCATCAGCTGCCCTGCTTCAGATCCAACTTCAGTTTGATTGACTTGAAGGGATGAAAGTCAAGGAGGAGCCAAGCATTGCCTTTGTGCCTAATGAATTCCCTTAAAAATCACCATGCCTTATGACTCATGTAACTCTTCAACATTACTAAGGGCTTTCCAGTGTCATCCCATCATCTCTTATTTTCACTGCAATTCTTGAGTGAATGACAATGTCCTCAGGCACAGAAACTCCCACAGTTTTGCCCTCTCCACCAGCCTCAGCACCTCTGAGACCAAAAACCTTTTAGCAGAGAAAGAGCAGAAATGTGATCTTCCCAATACAAAGCCACAGAATTACTCAGTCTTTGTTGAAGATGGAAGAAGCCATAGCAGCTCTCTAACTACATATCTCTCACTTAAGGCCAAGATGCCCTTTAAATAAGCAATATCCAATAGAATGTTCTGTAATGATGGAAATGCACATATTTTCTCTGTCTTGTTGGGAACTGTGTGAGAGCAGATGTGTGCCTTTTGATCACTTGAAACATAGCTAACACAATTGAGCAGATAAATTTATATGTTAGCTCATTTTAACATTAATAGCCACATGTGGCTCGTGGTTACTGCATGGGACAATGAAGCTCCACAGCATCAACCACACTTTGCTGCAAGAGTAGTTTACTACCTCAGTTTGTTACATGGTGTCCTGAAGACCAAACAAAATCATGGAATTTTACAGAGTATACTGGTATACATGCCAAAAGCCTTATAAAACACTAACAGGATTACTTTTGCCTACAGTTTGGATTTTGACCACTTTAGAGACAAAATGCTTGCAAACCCTTATAGACTGATTGGGTTGGAAAAAGAGAAGTCACTGAAGAGCATCTAGCTCAATCCCTTCCCTCCATAGATGAGAAACAAGCTTGCCATTCACCTTGCTCCTCAGGTGAGCACCTGACAGAGCTCTCTAGAGAGTCCAATGCCATTCCATTCTTATTCCCAAAGTTTCTGACAACTTTCCTGGTTGTTCTTTACCTCTAGGTATCCCAGGGCAAAAGTCACACTGGGAAGAAGAATCTAGAACTATCACCACCACCATCATTAACTAGTCTTCTCCTTAACCATTTTACAAGGGCCACAGATCAGAGGTAAAGTGCAGGGCAGAGCTAAGGGAGCCCTGGGCCCAGGTTCATTAAAGCCCTTGAAGACCCTCCATCTTCATGTGTCCAGGCACCTATTTGGAAAGCCTTCAAATTCAGATGTTCAAATAAACATTTGTTTTTCTTTCATATTAGCTGAAAGCAGTGTTATCTGTTTAAATTTGAAGCCTCTATGCAAAATTGGTTTCCAGAGGAATCTTTTTCCTTTTGCTATTTGCTAAATGGATCCCTGGAGAGAAGGAATCCCCATTAGTGTGGGGTTCCAAAAGAGAAGATTTTTTAAATTATGAAGAGACATACTTTTCTTGTAAAAAGAAAAATATATTTGTTTTCTGTCTTTTTAAAACTGGTTAATAAGTAAAATGAAAATGCTTTTATTAGTTTTTACCACAAGTTTTTATTAGTGTTATTTGGAGCTCTTTGGTCATCCTATTTGTTAAAGAGACAAGTCTGTGATAGGTAACCACTCATTCATCAAATTCTTATCGAGCACCTTCTTCCAGTCATTACTCGGGGCACAGCATTATCTTACAGGGGAGACAGCATTCATCCGTTCAATATTTATTGAGTCCCTACTAGACAGACAAAGTCCCTATCTTCATAAAACCTACAATCCAGTAATGGGAGGCTTATGATAATCATGTGCACAAAACAGCAAGATCCCTTCAGATAGTCCAAGTCCCATAAAGAATATAAAAGCAGGGTGAAGGATGGCGGTGGCATGGAGATATGCTACTTTAGGGTGGTTCGGAAAGTCTGCTGTGGGAAGATGACATTTGCACCAGGGCCTTAAGGTTGTGAAAGAAGCAAATGAGGCACAAGGACAGATGTGCCAAGGCTCTGAGATGAGAAGAGGCACAGCATGCTTTAGAGACAGAGGCTGGTGAGGCTGGAATGAGGTGAACAAGTAGGAAGTGGCAGAGGAAAGGCCTGAGCCAGGGGCAGGTTCAGATCATGCAGGTATACACAGGCCACAGTTAAAGGTGCGAATGCTGTTCTTGGTACAAAGGAAAGATGCTTGGGTGTGGAGAAGTTATGTGTGAGAGGTTTATAAATATAAATGGCTACAATCATGGATAAAATATTTACAGCACAGGAAGAATGAGCCCAAAACAGGCTATTACAAAGTATTATAGGAGCTACATTAATAAAGAAATCTGCAGTACAGGAAGAGGGGGTCAGAAAAGACAAGGCCTCTTGAAGCAATGGCATTCCAAGCCATAACAGCAGACGCAAAGATGAGGAAGTATGAAATGGCATATGGGAGGAAATCACATGAGCTCAGTCTGGAGGGGGTAGGTCTGAGTCACACAAAGTCGGGCCTTAGAAACCAGCCCTTGGAATTGAATATATATTGTAGATCACTTATTCTCAACTTTGGTTCTTAAAAAAATACTAGTACCCAGGACCTATGCCAGGCCAGTTAGATCAAAACTTCTAAGGGTGAGAGGGCAAGCACTGGTATATTAAAGCTAAGTGATGCTAATGCATGACCAGAGTTGATAACCACCCTTTAAGGTCAGGGGCACTGCAGGGTTTCAAGTAAGCAGGAACAACCATTTATTTTAAAATTTAAAAATGTGGTTTTCTTGAGATTACATTTTATAATACAGTATTTTAAAGTATAAAACGTTCAGGAAATGATGATAAATTAATTATCTGCATTTGCATTGAAAAGTTTTAAACATTATTACAAATAGAGCTATAACTTTCCATTCCTCCTAAACTTTGGCCTCTCAGTTGTGACAGATTTAGAAACTCCAAACAGAAGAAACCATCAGCAATACAGAGTTGCTAAATTTTAGAGCCAGAAAAGTGCCCCAGAAAGTCCCCCCACCCATTTTACAGATATAAAGAGAGAAATGCAAAGAGATACCATGACAAAGACTAGGTCAGCAGCCAAGGCAGAGGAGGAACCCAAGCTCCTTCCTCCACACCATGCTGCTTCCTATTTATTACTCAAGTAAGAAACACTGTCCGATTTCCGGACTTCGCATTTTTCACAATATGATGCAGATAGTGAAAAATCACTTAATTTCAGAAGATCAATATAAAAGAGGAAAATAATGAAGGATAAAGTCCAAACAAATCAAATATAGCTTTTGGCACATGGAACTTTATTTTTCAGGTTATCCGACCTCCGTTCATGACCTCGCTAGTGACTGCTGCTTCTGATACTTTGATATTTCCATACGTTTCTTTTGTTCCACAAAAGACAAGTTTTCTACAGGTCAGAAATTCTTGTTAAGGTATGTATTTCAAGATGTAGATTCACACCAGCGTCCAGAAATGAAAGAGTTGGAAGCAAAAGACCCAGAAGCCAAGGTCCACTCCAATGCCACAGGAGATATTTGCATAGAAGAATCTCCAGCTTGATCCTAGAATCAAACACCTGAGGGCTTTTGGGGTCTGTATTTGGAAATACCATTCCAACAATGAAGGTTTGAAATACACTGCTTATTTTAAAGCTATGCCAGGCAAATGCAGAGCAGTGCCATCTGCATTTATACTGCCATCTTTGAAACCATCCAAGATTCATAAAGCAGCAAAGGCCCAAAATGTGGCTTTTCTCCATTACTTGATGCAGTCTTTAATTTTACTTTGCTCTGGACAAGTTGGAGGAAGCACATTGGAGATTTTAAATACCAGATAAATTTATCTGAAACAGAGGTAATGGATGTCTCAGCCAAGGTCACTGTCCAATGTGGATGCAGCAACAGCTATAAAAACTGACCCTGTACATTTAAGTGTGTGAGTTCTGCAAAATCCAAAAGACAGTGCTTCCTGTGGCTCAGCATGACCACAGAATAGGTTGTATTTAAACAGGCTGTCAGCTACAAAAGCTGAAGACAGTCCCCAGCGGGGGCAGATAACTGCAACTGAGTAAACAGAAACAGTGATTTGGCCAATGCTTGGTCATGGAAAGGTAGAAGCAAATCCTCAGGCATCAAAAAATCAGATGACACACAAGCAAGATTATATAAAGGGAAGCTTGAGAGGAAAAGACAGAGCTTAGAAGGTGACCCAGAACAAGCCTATATATCAGAAATATGAGGTCAATACGCTCAAGGCCCTCTAGGCCAGCGGTGGTTGCTTCTGACTTTAGAGGTACCAAGTTTATCAGGACAACCATCAGGATTCTCCAGCCAGAAATTGTGTTTCAGGTTCTTCTCAGAGTACACTCAGAACTCAACCATGGTTTGGAATAAGGATAAGGGTCCCCAGACATGGCTTGTCTTTCCAAGCTGTGAAACTACATTTTGCAGTCCTTTAAGATACTCGGATATTCCTCTTTCTTGAATAACTTTAGTTTTGTCTTAATTTCCCAAAAGAACAACATTACTCGACCCTATCCAGTTTTTCTACAGTCTTACAATGTCTATGAGATTTATTCTTTCAATTCCTGAGTCAAGGTCCAAGTATAGATCAGTACTCTATTGTATTATTTATTCATTTCTTTTTCTACTTCTATAGTGTTTCTTCTTCTTTAGAATTGCAGATCCAATTCTAAAAACTATTATGTGTTTTAGAACCTATTTTGCTCTCATAGCTATTTTCTGAAGTGTATCTAGCTTGTAAATATCCACAAAGAATCTCCAAAGCTGGTCATGGTGGTTCACACCTATAATTCCAGCTACTTGGGAGGATCACAAACTTGAGATCAGTGGGCAACTTAGTGAGCCCCTTCCTCAAAATAAAATTTAGAAAGGACTGGGGATATAGCTCAGAGGTAGAGTGCTTGCCTACCATGCTTAATCCTCAGTACTGCAAAAAATAAAAGAGGAGAATTTCAACAAAAAATATATTTTTGTGTCACCAACAGATTTAGGTTATAGAAATGCATGCCCTAACGCAGCATTAGATGAGGACATTTTTCTCTTGAGATGTTTTTACATTACTGCAAGATGATTTTTCAAAACAAATACTTTACCCACTTCCTATCTGTGAAACTTTATATACTCCACACATGGTGGTTCCATTCTACTTTTAATACTTCTGGAAACAAACAAAAAACAAAACAAAACAAAAGCTGGCTCAAATATCATTATCACAAAAGCTATGGTTCCTTCACACTGTATGAATGGCCAACCATCTGTTGGCAAGTCCTGCGGCAACTACCTGCCCTTCATGGGTGCTTCCATTTTCTGTTCAACCTCCTCACAAGAGGTTTGCCAAGAGTATCTTCGAGTCCTGGGGTATGAGCCCCAGCTCAGTGAAACTTTCTGACCAAGGTACATTTTTAGGCACTCATATCAGCATGCTGCAGAATTGAATGCTCTTTTTTTTCTTTTCCTCCTTAATCATTCTCATCTTCCAGTGTCATGTGATCAATGAAGAAAGTGTAGTGAGTACAGCTAAGTGAACTGTGGGTAGTTTGCATTTGTTCCCTCTGTGGTCCTGTGAGGATACTGCAGCTTCAGAAACAACAGTCTCAAGGAGTGAGTGCTACACACGGCTACTGGTGTCATCTTTGCCACGAACCTCCCTTCACTCAGCAGGCACTGCCCACGCAGGAAGATGCATTCCGTCTTCTTGTCTCCTTTAGATATGCCTGTATCATTAGATGGTATGTGGAACTCATGTTTGTTCTTCACCCTCGAATAACCTACAGTCAGGAGGGCTTCCCTTTGCATGAAGGAAGTTCCATTTTGCTAAGGAGAAAAAGGAAAAACTATAGTTAGTGCCTCTACATTCTAGACAGTCTTCTCTGTTGTAGATAAATCTGATGATAAGCCCCATCCAGAGGGCACTAAGCATTATTCCCACTCTGAAGGCCTCACCTCAGGACTAAAAGTTGGTGTTCAACTTTGCCTCAGAGCAAGGATTCATGATAATTCAGATATGATTTAAACACATGATGGAAATGTAGCATTGGAGCTAAAACAGATATAGTATTCAGAGTCCAGATAGATTTAAACTCTTACCTTTCAGTGAGGAGATATCGCTTTTTTTCTTTGTGAATCTCAAGTTGAAAGGCCACAAGGAGCTGAGTTCCAAGTTCCTTCTGACTCCCACACCTTCACACTGGCTCTTACTCCTGCCTCTCCTGACCACTCAAGGCCATGAGCTTCTTGTCTGATAATCTCCACAGACTCCAGGAGTGCCCACTCCACCCAGACTTTTAAGGCCTACTTAGAAGGACTGGAATTTGTCCTCCAACCTGTGGAGCAAAATTCAACAAGAAGCAGCCCACAAAGAAGGTGCTGAATTTTCCTTGCCCCCAAACCCTTCTTAGTAACCTAGCAGCCTGTTGGAAACACAAGCAGCCATCACATTTAAGAGCTGTGCCTGGCTCTGGGTGGGACTCAACATCACCTGGAACCATGGGCCATTCTACATTAAAGGTGTTCTGTATCATTTCTAGGGATGATTTGGAAGAGGCACAATACATGTCCCAATATTTGAACATCAAAGCTTAAACACTTTATTTGGGGTCTATGAAATCTGTGAGACTATTTTTTCAGATTCCACATATGAGATCCTGCAGGATTTCTCTTTCTGTGCCTGGTTAATTTATACCTGTGGTTCTGATCTTCAAAAGCATCTTGGAGCTAGAGAAAGAAGAAAATTGGGAGGTGATCCTATAAGCCTTTGATGTGAATGCCCACAGGCTCAGAGGATTAAATGATCTGGGAGATGTTCATATGGCTCTCACTTTAGGGAGCAGATCTTGGCCAGAGGATAGGATCTATGGACACAGAATGTTTTTGGTGACATGCACAAGGACCATGAGATGTGTATTTCCTTTTATTTTTTTTATTTTTTGGTGTTTTTTTAAAATTTGTTCTACTTACTTGTACACGACAGCAGAATACATTTCAATTCATTGTACATAAATGGAGCACGACATTTCAATTCTCTGGTTTTACACGGTGTAGAGATGCACCATTCATGTAATCACACATGTACCTAGGATAATGATGTGAGACATATATTTCTGTGCCATGAGAATCTGTTTCTACCCTGACCTACTGGGATAAAGAGCAAATTGGGAATGAAAGGGAAGAGAGAAAGAAGAAAGGGTAGTGCTGAGGATGGAGACTAAGTTTGAGGACAGAGGTAGAACTAGCAAAGTCATTTCAGATCATTTGTTATTGAGTATAGTTGATAGTTCATTTCTATTTCAATTATTATGATCTAATTTACCCCCTCTCAAGGGAATTTCTAGAGACATCCAAAAGCAATAACAACAATGTATTGTGTTGAGCCCCAGTAAACAGGGCTGATTCCTCACAATAACTGCAAATATGAGCATTCACCACAAAGTGTTAATAACCGCTCTGTAACACCTGGAGTGTCAAATTTACATGAATAACAGTTTATCCAGTATTTGTATTACTTTTCTGCAGGAGCTGGGGGAAGAATGCTTGAAGTGTTTTGTTGTTGTTTGTTTGTTTGTTTAATGTGGGAAGATACAGACATTAAAACTTGCCTTTTTAGCTACTTTTAAGTATATAAGTTGGTGGCACTGAGTGCACTCACTCTGTTGTGCAATCATCACCCCATCCATCTGCATAATACCTCTATCCTCCCACCCTGAAACCTGCATTACGTCTCACAATGTGTGAGCCTCCCCAAACCCCAAGGGTAGGACTCCATCTAGATTCCTGTTCAGTCCTGGAGAGAACTACAACATACAATATTATATAGCATTTTGAGGTTTACAAAATGTTTTTCACAATAGTCACATCAACCCTGAAAGCCTCCATAAAAGGGAAATAATACCAAAAACCAGAGAGAGGATGGACTTGCTCACACAGAACAGGTGACCGTGGATAGAACCAGCTTGGTTCCCACTGTGCATCCACTATGCCTGGGCACCTCTGACACTGTGAAGAGAAAAAAGTTTTTGGAGTGCCTATAAAGGCCAAGCTATCTCCTGTCCTGCCCTCTATGTAATGGGCTTTTGTTGTTGTTATTGTTGTTGTTCTAAGAATTGAACTCAGGGGTGCTTTATCACATTCCCAGCCCGTATTTTTTTATTTTGAGGTGGGGGTCTCAATAAGTTGTCTAGGGCCTTGATAAATTGCTGAAGCTGGCCTCAAAATATGATCCTCCTACCTCAGACTTCCAAGTAGCTGAAATTACAGGCATGCACCACCATGCCCAGCTCTTATGGACTTCTAGCTGAAAGACAGAGCTTCTTGGTGTCCCAGAAAAAGAAGGCAGTTTTCTTACATAGCTCTCACTGCAAAAACCAGCTTAGGACATTTACCATTTCCCCTTCTCCTCTCCCACTTCCACCCTACCCACATTCCGTGCACCTTTTCACACAAACCACCATAGTACACCCCATTACCCTCCTCTTGCATGTACTTCCTCTATACCTGGTGATTATTCTAACCAGATTTCTTCTGCATAAAAATGTAAGCACTCAATAGACCCCATCTAGTATGATTTCTTCTTCCTGCACATAATAGTGAAGGCTCTGCCCATGGCTTTCCATTAAGGTCATGATGCCCCAAGTATCTGATAGGTCACCTCCACCTAAGGGACGAGGTGCTTTCAAGAGTGGATTTGCCCCTATGTAGGTCTTGTCATAATTCCATCATGAATAACAAGTTTAAATTTCTTACCACAATTAGAAACTCAGTGCTGGTCCTAGTGCTGAAAACAGTCATCTAAGTGTCTACACAGTCATCTAAGCATTTTGTTTCCCTGGAATTTTTAATATATACAGTGAACCCCACTGCATTGGTTTCCCAGGGCTGCCATACAAGTTACCACAAAATGTGTGATTCAAAACAACAGAAATTTATTATTCCACAATTCAGGATATAAGTTCAAAATCAAGGTGCCCACAAGGCCATGCCTTCTCTGAAGACTACAAGAAAGATTCTTTCTTTGCCTTTCCTGACTTCTGGTGTTTCCTGGAAATCTTTGGCCTTCCTTAGCTTGAAGCTACATCACTCAGGTATGCTTCTGTCTTCTTCTCTGTGCATTCTCTGCTCTTCTTATAAAGATGCTAATCACTGAATTTCAGGGCCACACTCATCTAGCATGAGTTTATTTCATTAACTATTATCTGCAAAGGCCCTATTCCCAAGCAAGGTCCCATTCTGAGGTCCCAGGTAGACATGAACATTCAAGGAACATTTATTAAGCCCAGTACACTCACCTTCCATCTCCAAGGTATGTCAAATTCAATTCCTTGTTTTCCATGGTTTTTGTTTGTTTTTGCCTCTAACACCTGCTTCATCCATCTCAATTCTGCTTTTGAACACATTCATCTGGAGACCTTTCTAGACACCTGCTTCCACCCCCCATTAAACTCCTCTGGATCTCACTTTAAAATGGGTGCCTGAGCACAGGTCAAAAGGGAAATAATGCTAAATTGTCCAGAGAGACTTCATTGTTTCAAGAATCTATCTCTCCCCCTCCACCCCCGTACTGTATGCTCATCTCACATTCAGCACTGGGCTGGAGGTTACAGAGGTCCCTGCCCTCAAGGGGCTTCACAGAGATGGGCTATTGCACACCTAGTGGAGGGAGAAGGCAAAATGTGGCTAAATGAGTTTAAAAGTGGTAGAAAGCTCAGAAGAAAAAAAGAGTTACATAAGCCAGTGGCCAGGGAAGTATGGCATGAGCCAGGTATTCAAGGATTGTCCAGATTTCAGCCGGTAGAAACAAGTTGAAACAACACAAGAGAAAACCTGGGGAAAGGTGTGGGATATTCAGAGCTCTGTGAGGAGGCCCCATCTGACTAGTGGAATTTGCTGAAGTTGTATAGGCAATTGTTTGCAGATATACACCTGATCTTGTAGGGCCTTCAGTCCAGGCAAAGATAACCCATTAAAGGTTTCTAAGCACTTGGTGAGTTAGACTAAGTGGTGTTCAGGGAAGCTAGATCTGGTTGTGTGTGCATGACAGGCAGTGGGGAAGGGGGTTGGCAGGGAAGCCTTGGCTGGGAGCCCAGTTAAGAAGACAGGCTCTAGGGCCAGTTTTATTTCTCCACTATCTTGCCTTGTGAAAGCCAAGTGAATCCCCATCCATTGCCATAACCTTCCTCAGACTCTGCAATCAATACAGCCGTCCTGACATGGCTGGGGTGGGGGCATACTGGCTGGCCTCCAAGCCCTCCCTTCCCATTAACATGATGAGTTGCAGAGGGCATGTCAGAGAGAGCTTTCAGAGAATTCCAGGAATGGAGATCCCCTTTGCATAAAAATCCCCCAACAGGCAGAAGGGAGCTCAGGATTGCTTTGCAGATCAACCCATGAATGCCTCTTGGGAACAAGGCCTGTCCAGGGAGAACAGAATCACGCTCTCGGTTCAGATCCAGCTTCTTTCCACAGCTATAGTAGCTTAGGACCGGTGCTGGCAGTCCAGAGATAATGAAGAGACCCTCTGCTCAGCTCTGCTTTATATAGCGTCTACCAGACAACTGGCTATTGTCTCCCTGTGAAACGGGGCACTTCCTGGGAGGGGTGGGCTGTCTCTCCTATAATGCTCCCATCTGGCTTCTTCCAGTCATGAGACACAAGCCCAATGGAGGCTATAATGTACACTCATCTTCTCTACAAACATCCATGAGAAGACCTTAAGGAGCAGCAGCAGAGTGGAGGTCACATAAAGGGGGCAGATCAATTTCTGAAGTCCACCAGGTACATCTCCTCACAAGGGAGCCCGAGCAGAAAGGGAGCTCCCAAGAAACTGAAGAATGACTGAATTCCATGTCTCCTCCTTAGAAGGACTTTGTGCACCGTCACCAGCCCAGATCCACAGCCCCCGTGGTCTGCTACACAGTGCAGGGGGAAGAGCTGATGTGAGATTTCCTGAATGGGTTAAAGCAAAGAGGAGAAAGGCACACTCTCCACTCTTTCCCGGTTGCTCTGGAAACTCAAGCTTTGTAGAGACAGACAGTATCCAGGACAGCAGTCCACAAGGAAAATGACCTCCTCCAGGATGTTTTCCTCTCGGTAGTGATCAATGTAATTTGAAAGACATAACAACTTCTGCCGCCTCTATTTCAGAAGGGGGTGCAAACAGATGATCTATTTGGACTAAAATTAAACTCCCTCTGTGTGTAACTTCTTAATGATATTTATATATCGAATCTGACTCACACTTCTAATGTGGAAAGGTTTTATTAACATAACTACTTATCCCAGCCCACTCCCACTGGGACTCATGGCTCTAGCCCAAAGGACATTTTGACTATTTCCATGTTACCCTAAATTCTGGCACTGATTAATGTTTCATGACAAGCACATTCACAGATTCTATGAGAAACTCCTGATTGTCTCCGGGTAACAACTATGAAGCAGAACTGGAGGTAAGAGGTAGCCTTGTCTAGGCAGGCTGGGGGTCTGGACACCCAGGACCTGACCCCAGCACCATCTATATGATCCAGTCACAGTTCTCCTCGGGGCCTCAGGTTCCTGTCCATAGAAAAATACTGCTGGCCCAGCACAGTCCTTCGTTCTCTTCCAGCTCTGACTTCCCGTGATTGTGAAAGATGTTTAAAAATATCTTCAGGGAGAGAGATCTCACAATATTATTTAGTCATGAGAAGATTGAACTAATGATATCTAATATCTCTGTGTTCTGAAAGTCTGTGATTCTGTTATACACAATGGTTTTTAAACGTGCATCAATTAATTAAAAATTAAATAAAAAATGAAAACAAACAAAACAGTAGTCTTTTAAAAAAAATGTGTATTTAAAAGAATAGAAGCTAAAGAGCCTGAACTAAAATCTCTAGCTGTTCAACATATACTTAGCAGTAGCAGTAGTAGCAGAAATATTTTAGGTTCTTTAACTTCCCACACAAATGAGTGGACAAGATCAAAGTAATGTAACTTCTGGGCTGGCAAAGACTTGTAGTAACTAGGACGCTTTCCTGATTGAAATGAAATGTGACAAATGTTAGTACATCACACGGTAACCCTAACTTCGTATCTGTTATATTTTTGTCATTAAGCAGGAGGGAGAACCCAGGACCCCAATATATGAAAAAGATTTCCTCCTGACGGAACTGACAGGGGCACCCCTCTGACCCAAGCTTGACAGCAGACCCTGAAGCAACAGAGAAGATCTCAAGGTGTGGAAGAGCATGGGTAGGGTAACCAGAGCGTCCACCAGTGCCCAGTTTGTGTATGTTACTATGCAAAATCTGCCATCTGGGTTGGCTTCCCCGTGGTTAATAGGACATGGACTATCTCAAGTCACATGGATATATGAAGTGGGGCATGATGCACAGACAAGGCAGGCGAGATGCTTGAAATAACAGAGAACAGGGATGGGCAAGAGTTGAGGTCAGATGATCAAGTGTTGGTAAGGTTTCTGTCAGTCCCCAAGTTTAACTAGAGACTATCATTTGACACTGACACAGGTAAGCTAATTCCCTTGAGGAAGTTCTTGAGTACTGGTATACAGAAGGTACTCAAGTGTACTTTTTGAACAAATGGAAACTTAGAAAGAGGCTATTACTCCAATGAGGTTTGCTTAATGAACGATGTTTCCCAGTGATGGCAGCTCAGACTTTCAGGTTAGGGCCAGGAGAGAGGAGCAGAGGTAGAAGGCAACTCTCCAAATGGTGCCTGGACCAGATCCCGATGTTTCCTAGGAGGGAGAAGTATGCTCCATCTACCACCGTGAGTATAGAGAAGAGGAATATTATCTTGATGGATTGGGGCTTTGCCAGAGAGTTGAGGTCCCTCCATGATTTAAACTGGATGGGACCCTTGGGAAAGGGGTGCTCATTCATCTGAGGGAACCCTCCTTAGCTTAGGCGCTCCCAGCCCTACCTCCTTTAGAATCTCCAAAACCTAAAAGATTTCAGGCTGCTAGAAGCAGCTGGACACCAACAAAAATCCCTCCACAGAGTAATTAAGATAAGCAAGAAATTAAATGCTCTGGGTGTCTAATTCCTAAGTACTCCTATCAGGCAGATGTGATGAACCCCAAGAAATGGGCATGAACCAAGCCTGTTTGCAGAGAATGCTTACCTTGCGGTGAGGAGAACTGGCATTAGACAAAGTAACAACCATATTCAATTGGCTCTTGTGAGAAGTTGTATTAAATTGAAAGTAGGTATTGTATTCCTTTAAATTCCACTTCTTATGATATATCCATCTTCTAACAGAGAGGACAGTTAACTGCCTGGTTTGTTAACTATGTGTTCATATCGTGATTCTATTACAGTCATTTTACTTGGAGAAGTCTATAGGTCAATGGATTTCATATCTGGAAACTTCCTAGACCTCTGATCATGCTCTGGCCTATCTTGGTCCTCCCTGTCTGTCCCCAGAGACTAGCTACTTATTTAGTAAATCAAACTCAAAGTAATATGAAATTACTCCATGGCATCTCCAAATTTTAATGCAGGAAACAGACCCACACATACAGTCACCTGTATGGCTAAATAGAAAGAAAAAGAGTTTTTCCCTCACCCTACACAAAAAGCACTTCAAAATGGATTACTGATCTAATGTAAAAAGTAAAGCAATAAAGCTATCAAATACAAAAACAACAGGGTAAACAAAGTTTTCTTAAACAGAACACAAAGAGCACTAACTATTAAAGGAAAAAATTGATAAATTTGGTTAACATTAAAAATAATAGCCAACAATAGAAAGAGATATTATTTCCCTATGTACATGTATGATTACACTAGTGGAGTGACCCTGAACCATGTATAACAAGAGGAATGAGAAGTTGTGCTCCATTTGTGTACTACACATCAAAATGCATTCTACTGTAAAATTATTCAGTTAATTAATTTAAAACAATTAATAGCCAGATGTGGTGGTGCATGCCTATAATCATAGCAGCTTGGGAAGCTGAGGCAAAAGGATCACAATTTCAAGGCAAGCCTCAGCAACTTAGTGAGACCCTATCTCAAAATAAAAAAATAAAAAGGGGATGTGGCTCAGTGGTTAAGCAACCCTGAGTTCAATCTCAGTACTAAGAATAAATAAATAAAACATTAATAGGACATTATTAAAAACTAATAGAACATTATTCTACACAAATACATAAATATGCCAAGAAGAGTGTAAAGAGGCAAGCAAAAGACTGGAAACAATATTCAAAATATGTATAATCCACAAAAGACTCATATCCAGAATTCATGAAGAATTCCTACAACTCAACCAGGAAAAGGAAGACAATTTAATAGCAAAAAGGAGGCAAAAAAGATTCACATTATGAAAAAGAATATCCAAGTGACCAATAAACATATCAACCTCATTAGTTATCAGGGAAATGCAAAAAACAAACAAATAAACATAATTTGACACTATTGTCACCTAGCAGATGCTATCATCTAGCAAAAACTAAAATGAAGAAAAAAAATGATATCAAGTATTGTCAACGACATGAAACAAAAGGAAGTCTCCTATCAGCTGGTGGAGATATAAATCATTACAACCACTTGGGAATATATTTGACAGTATTCACTGGTAACTGGCAGCATTTATTTGTAATTCCTCTTAAGTATACAATGCATGAAACTAAGTATATGTTCATCATTAGAGGTATACAAGAGTGGCCACAGCAACTCTATTCCTAAGAGCCCCACAACAAGATACCTTTACAGTAAAATGGATAAATAAGTTGGGTTATACTTATATAGTAGAATATTACACAGCAATGAAAATTACAATTGCTACACATAACATGGACTAATCTCACAGACAAAATGTTGAACAAAAGAAGACAGACATAAAACAGGATATAATCAAGCATTTCATCAGAATAAAGTTTTAAATCAGGCAAACTCACCTGTGGTGTTCAAAGTCACTACAGAATGATTCTTAAGAAAGTAGTGAATGGAAGGAACAATGTCCTGGGGTGCAGGTAATGTCCCCTTTCTTTATTTGTGAGTTGACTGTCATGTGTGTTTAGTGTGTAAAAATTCCTCAAACTGTACACTTAGGATTTATGTACTTTCTTTATGTAAGTTATACTTCAGTAAAAAGTTTGTAATGAGAAAATATACACACAAAAGCAAATTTAAAGAACAAAGTCTATGTGGAGGCTTATAAAAACCGGAGCTGGTAGAGCACTTGCCTAGCATGCAAGAGGCACTGGGTTCGATTCTCAGCATCGCATTGCATATAAATAAATAGATAGATAGATAGATAGATAGATAGATAGATAGATAGATAAAGATCCATTGACAACTAAAAAAATATATATTTAACATCAATGTTTATAGGAGCACAATTCACAATAGCTAAACTGTGGAACCAACCTAGATGCCCTTCAATAGATGAATGGATTTTAAAAATGTGGCATATATATACAACAGAATATTACTCAGCAATAAAAGAGAATAAAATCATGACATTTGCAGGTAAATGGATGGAGTTAGAGAAGATAATGCTAAGTGAAGTTAGCCAATCCCAAAGAAAACAAATGTCAAATGTTTTCTTTGCTATAAGGAGGCTGATTCATAGTGGGATAGGGAGCAGGAGAGTGGGAGGAATAGACGAACTCTAGATAGGGCAGAGGAGTTGGAGGGAAGGGAGGGGTCATGGGGTTATTAATGATGGTGGAATGTGATGATCATTATTATCCAAAGTACAGGTATGAATTCACAAATTGGTGTGAATATACTGTGTATACAGCCAGAGATATGAAAAATTGTGCTCTCTCTATATATAATAAGAATTGTAATGCATTCTGCTATCATATATAAATAAAAAAGAAAAGAAAAAAGAAAACCACCGCATATAAATAAGTAAATAAATAAAGGTCCATTGACAACTAAAAAAATATAAAAAAAGAAAAAGAAAACCACCTTGCAAATCCAAACCTTTTAAATGATAGCAAAATTGATAGCTTCTAATTGCCCAGAATATTCTTCTCTAAAATAAAATTTTGACCTTTTTATTCATTTAGAATATATACCTCACTTTCAGAAAAGAATTTGAAGCCATAGTCTTTTTAATGAACACACACATTAGAGGCTTTTTAGTTTTCACTGGAAGCTTTTAGAACATCAAAATTGTTCAATTTTGCTTGGTTTTTTACTCTTTTCCCCCATGTTAACATATGAATTTTTAATACCATTATTCTTGGCTAACACCCTGTAATGAAGATTAACAACCTTAATATTTATAAAACCAGCAAAGAAATTAGGCTGAGCAGAACACAGTCCCCCAAGTCAGGAACTGCGGAAGGCCTCAGCCAATGGCTGTGGTTGAGGCACAATGGCGGAGTGCTCACTGGAAAGGGAAGACTGGGAGCAATTATCTCAGTGATCCAAGCCAAGAAACACAGCCATGCTATTCAGGAAAAAGAGGGGACACGGAGACCAAGTCTGCTTCTAGTGAAAAGGAGCCTGGCTGGCCAGAAAAAGCTGATGCTTCCCCACCCTGATGTGTGTGCTGGCTTTCAGCCCCTGGAAGGCTTTTCCAGGGGCGGGATCATTCTCTTCCATGCCTCATAGCTTACAGTTTCCTAGATACTAATATCAGCTGAGTCTCATGCTAAGCCCAAAAGGATAATAGAGAAGGTTACTATTATTATTTTGGTGATGAAAGAGCTGAGGCTCAGACAATTAAAAGACTCCTTAAAGCCACACAGCCAGTAAGTCACACAAGGACAGATATATTGGGCCCAGTACTCTGTCCTCTGTGCCATAGGGTCTCCTGGCTTCTCTCCAAACCACTGATCGAGAATGAGAACACAATCTTAAGACTTAAAGAAAAATAGACATTATCATTATTATTATTATTATTAGATAGTGGGCAGCAGACCACTTAGAAACTGTGCCATAGTCCAAGGACAGTGGTCTACCTTTAGAATCATGCATCATGGAGGCACTTGGTGGGGGTTGCGGGTATTGTAGGAG
The DNA here is from genome assembly GCF_021218885.2 of Marmota monax. NCBI lineage: Eukaryota > Metazoa > Chordata > Mammalia > Rodentia > Sciuridae > Marmota > Marmota monax. The sequence continues at coordinate 5,195,300 of NW_026693473.1, read as the reverse complement.
ACAGGATTGGGGATGATCAGTTGTTGAGTGGAGCAATGGTTTGAATGCCCCGATCTGACTACTACAGAAAGGTCATCAGTGGCAAAGGTGGAAACACCTACCATCAGAACAGGCTTTCCTACAGACAGGAAACTGACACCTTGAGACACAGAAGATACTGTGCTGAAAGCCACTCATGAACACAGTAGGCTTGGGTTCTGTTACAGATGGTTCACCATGTTGCCCACACTAAATGCCACAATGAGCACAGGCACTGCAATCCAGCAGACCTGGCTCTGAACCCCTTCTATGTTTCCCTTGATATGTGCCTCAGAACAAGTTACTTCTCCGCTCTAAGCATCAATTTCCTTGGCCATAAAATAGCAATGATAATACCTACCCATCAGAATCAATGTGAAAATTAATAAAATAATATATAAAGCTCCTGGCATAGAGCAAACAATAACTAAATTTTAGCCCTATCTCTATTCCCCAAATTAAAAGGAGAGGAGAGGGTTCTTTTTGTGAGCTTTTTAAAACACATGACATGAATAGTTTGTGTCTTCCTTGCCAACTAGAATGAAATAGAAACACAAATCATCTAAATTCATACCTTATAGGATAATCATTATGAATACATCATAACCTCACATGACCTAATTTAAGAACTTCTCCCTATTTTTCCTCCTTTTTCACCTGGAATTAATCTGATTAAGTCAATCCATGTTTCACTTCCTGAAATAGAAATTGCAATAAGCTCTTTAATTTAAATAATTGATTAATATAACAAAAAGTGTCATCTATAGTCAAAATCCACACCCACAATTTTCTCTAGGACCAATGTTGCCAAAAGCTGCCTGAAATAAAAGACAAGTGTCTGACTTTACAGTTAACTCCAGGTATTCCCCTGGACATACTCCACATATTATACAGAAAAGCTAAGAGAAGGGGTTTTATATCTGGTTTCTATCACTTTTTTAAAAAGTAAATGCAGTCTCAGAGATCTACAGGTATTCTTCCATGAGAATGTTCTGCTATTGCCTATAACTCTATGAACACCATAGTCTGGTCCATCTTCCCATTTGTCCTATTTCTGTCCATGGCTGCATGTGCTTAGAATTTCAGAAATAAGAAACTGGAAAAGACTTCCATTTACTGACCACGTGCTTCCAGATAGAGGGGATAACTCCCACACACATACACACACACTCAGTGGTTCTTCCATGCACCTGCCTGGGTTGCTGCCCTTGTGTCCTTCCCCCATTCACCAACCTGAGCTCTGCCCTAGAGCTTTAGGAAACAGATAAAATCTCATCCATCTTCACTCTTGATGCCCAACAATGTGGAAGGCAGCCATTATGTTTGTACACATATTTTATGCTTTGAATCAAACACTTATTGATAACCAACTATGTGTCTCATGCTGCTTTAAGTGCTAAGACAGGACTATCTATACAAGACTCTCTCACTAGTCCCTTAGAACTTCTAGATATAACCTGACCACCTGTTCCTCCTCCACATAGGTCATTAATGCTCTTCTTAAAATGTGATATCCAGAATATGGGAGCAACAATAAATGGGTGAGTCTGTGTTATATCTGCAGTGTCAATTTCTTAGTTTTGACACTATATTATAGTTGTGCTAGATGTTGACAGCAGGGGATGCTGGGTGAAGTGCACACAGGACCCCCCACCACCAACACCACCAACAAGTTTTTTTGGAACTTTCTACAAATCTGTAATTCTTTCAAAATTAAAAATAAAATAAAATAGATGGATGAGATGCTATTGATGAGAATTTCTGACAGGACAGCTCAACATCTAATGAAAGGACTGAACTAGGATGAGTCTATCCGTTCAAATGCTCAAAATAAGCAAGGGAAAACTGAAAGCTCAAACTCTGCCAATACCTCAGAGCAAACTTCTTCCTGGAAGCACAACATGGAGCTCCATGAATAGGAATCCATCTGCAGAGCCTATCCTTCATTCCAATTCTGGAAGGTCCAGATAGGTGGAGCCTTTCGCCTGTTACCTACCCCACCCCGCCACTACCTGCGGAGGCTGCACGGCAGGAAGAGGAAACCCCAGCAAGCTCTAGAATCCAACACATCTGCTTCTAAAATGCAGGCCTACTACTCACTAGCTGTGATAGCCTGGGCATATAATGTGCCCTCTTTAAGCCCCTGCAAAATGCAGATGACAACAGGCACTATTATTACAATACTGTAAGAGAAAAATGAAATTTAAAAATTATATAAAGCATGCTGGGAGAGCTCCAGCATCCACCAAAATGTTTGTGGCCTTCGACCCTTGTGTATGAATAAGGTCTAGGTTTCCAGGACACACTGTTACTCCCTGCCTAGTATTAGACAGATTGTCTCTCCTTTTCCCACCTTCTCTCCAGACTGCCAGGACATCTCTGATTTCCAAGTACCCCAGTCCAATTCTTCTCAAACAATCTGCAGCAAATAACTAGTTTGTTTTTCTGCTTTTTTTTAAATTGAAATTTTTCATAGACTAATACTTGAGGGAAAATAAAAAATATATTACTAGAGAAGTACAATTTTTAAAATAAAATATAAACTCTAATTTTTAAAATTTTTAGATGCAACAGACTTAAAATTACTCTGGCAAATTGTTGTGAAATTTCTAAATGCATCCTTTCCATTTCAGTCCTCCTCATTACTGACTGGCAACAAACAGTTGGAAGATTCATGCAATGGACCACACTATAAAAATGATGCTCAGTACCTCCTTTCTCCAAGCTCCTAACAACCTGATAGTCAGTAAAACCTTAACAACCAAGTACTTAAGGTCACCTTTTTTTTTTTTTCTTATTGATTGTAATTCTTCACTAGACTACATGCTGAGTTCTAGGATCATGTTCAGTGTACCTAGCACAGGACCAGATGCTTCATGGGGGCTTAATTCCTTGCTGATAATCTAAGTATTTAAACAGGCATGTTATTTACTTTCACCTTTTCAAGACTTAGACAACTTGATCTCACATTTGTAAAAATCTGCCTGAGCATCCCTCCTTGTTTGGTGACCCTTCTCCTTCTGTGTCTTTTTCACTAACTACTTCATCTCCATGTAACTGAAATACAGAAGATAATAGTCATTGTTTTCCTTCTACTGATGGAAAATATAGGACAAACTGCAGAAAGTTCCATTCATCAGAAAAGTTGGCTTCTGGCTCACCAGATACACATTCAAGGAAATGGAGTGCTTCTATTAATTTACTTCCTAGGGATACTGTTAGTCTCATCTCTGTCCCTCTAATGCTGGGCACATGATAGCTGCTCAATAGCACCTGTGTGAAGTGGGCATAGAGTGCCAGCTATGTCATAGTGACTATAAGTCACATCTTTGGTCACGTCACTCAGAAAGTAAGGGCAGCTACGTTCAGAATGGGGCAATAAGTGGCACTGTCAAATAAAGGAGTTGCAGGGATAACTTAGACAAGTGGTTGTCTACCCTGGATGAACAAAAGAATTACTTGAGGAACTTTAAAAAAAAATACTCATGCCTGTACCTCAAATCCAGAAGTTTTTTTTTTTTTTTTTAATGTAATCAGTCTGGGGTGAAGCCCAGGTGTCAATATCTTTCATGTTTCATAGATAATTCCAAAGTATAGCCAGGATGAGAAACCACTGATCTAAGAGACCCTCTCCACCATACTGGTACTTAGCAGAGTTCCTTAAATCTCTATTGAGTAGATAAATGGGTGGAAGAAGCCTATGCAAATGTCAAGATGGTCTTCACTCATGTCTAATCAGACCTCTCACCTCCAGCTGCTGTGCATCTTCTCCCAAGAGCCCGTCTTAAGCTCTAGCCAGCAAGCAGCCCCCTTCCATCCTCTTGCCCATAACAGGAGGGCTTTCTTCTCTCCCAGAACACTGGTCCCTAGGAAAGCACTAACTTAGCTCATCCTCACCTTCCTCAGGCAAGAAATTCTTGGGCTTTCTTGAATACACACCCAGAGGGCCCCACAAATCCCATAGGCCTCAACTCACACAGGATGGAGACACTTTATCTCATCTATTTTGTGTTTATTTGATGGTTGCTCTTCAATTGTTTTTCGGGTAGTCCATGAGTCAAGGATGCTATCTCAGACTGCAGACTTCCAGAGGACAGAGGCCTCAGCACACCACATACGACGTGACTGGTTTGTGAAAAGTCTGGTAAATGAATGTTGTGTGGGTAATGCTGAAGGAAACAGGGACAGAGAAGGCAAAGAAGGGGTGGACATGAGGAGAAGGTGACATTCAGGCCTAGAAGAGATGCCGGCTGCCCAATGCAGCCAGGTACAGGTGACACACAGGATTGGGCAGTATCCACAACTTGGTCCCAAGGGGCTGGAAAGGCTTAGCTGAGCTCCTATTTGCTGTCAGGAATATGTGCTTGGGGCTGCCATGGCTTCTGACCTTTGGCTGCTCCCTTGGCAGCTGCTGCTATTTTTAGCTGCCCAGCGCCCTGCCCCTCTCCAGCTTTTTTCCATGACCCCTAGGAGCAGCTGAACTTGTCATTCTCCCTCAGCACCCTGGACTTCCCACTCCTTGAGGCACATACTGAGTGCATTTGGGATGCTATGCTGGGATGTTTGGAAGGAGATGAACACAGGGTAGCTGGACAGTCAGTTGTGAATTCTGATGCTTATTTTTATAAGCCAGAAAAAAGGAAATACATTAGGTCCAGGGAAAGAACTCCCAGAACGGACCCTTCTCAGGTCTCTCCTTCCTGACCATCTAATAGCTTCTAATTGTTCAGATGAGTCTGTTCTACAATAGAAAATTGCTTTTTTATTTCTTTAGGATATATGTCCTACTTTTAAAAACAAATTGGAAGCTATGGTCTTACTTATCGAAAAGTACACATTAGAGCTTTTTTAGTCTTCACTGGAAGGTTTTAGATATCAAAATTGCTACGATTCTCTTGGTTTACCTTTATTTTGTTTTCCTGGTCTACCTGTATATTGATGTTCTCCCATCACTAGCATTAACAGGAATTTTCTGGGATATTTCTATCTTCCCACTTAAAGGGGAAAAGGAAACACATAATTTGGGTACCTTAGTTTCCTGGCAGTCTGGAAGGTTTTACTTGTAGTTTTCCTCCTGAAATTCTTACAACCCATGAGCTAAGTTAAGGGACCATCCAGGATCACATAGCTTATAGGCAGCAAAGCTGGGATTCAAACCTGGCTTCTGACTTCAAAGCTCAGAGGTTCATCTTTCCCTGGAAATAAGCCTTATACTCCTACCACCAAAGGAGTAACCTGCCCAGCCTTTTAGACTATGATCTTTCCAAGGCAGCAATTGTGAATCCAGGTTAGACTGGAACTTCCCAAGGAACTCTACAGACTGTGTGGATTGCGTGAACCACCAGAAAGAAAAGAACACGTTCCCTCAACAACCATGTAGCCTTGATATGTAAAAAAAGATGTGTCCTTTGATACCAGAGGTCCAAGAAGGACCTTGACTCAGGACAAGTGGTGTGTCCTTGGCATTCATGACAGAAAATAATTATAGCATGCACCTATCAGAGACCAAGGTTTATTTAGGAAAGCAGAAACAGACTCAAGGGAGAATGTGGGCTATCTCAAGAATGAGAAACTTTGGGGATAATGCAAGGAATACACTTTGAAGGGAGAATGCAGGCCATCTCCAGAGAGAGAGGCCACAACCCCTTCACATGGAGTGTTAATTGAGGGACAGTAGCTAGGGGCTGACCTAGAGGTGGAATCGGCAGTTACACAATTTTGTGCCAGTTTTTCCATGCTTTCACATTGCCTTCATGTTTCTTTTGCAGGCAAGGTCATGGGTCAAGGGTGCTGGCTAAGAACATGGGTTGGGTTGCTCACTAATGCTTGTTTTGTATTTCAAAGGTTCATGGGCATTTCCTGCATTCCAATGGCTCCTGGGGCTTCTCTTTTGAGATTCAGTCTGTCTTTTTCTGTGTTCTTAAATTTCTCTCTCATTCTTGGTACATCAGTTTCATAGGTGGCTGGGGAAAGGGAGGTGGGAGGCAACCAGCCTACAGACATGAGTTATAGACCATCCCAGAGTCTGTAATAACATTTCCCATTCCCAGAAGCACCTCTCAACTGTCGGGATTCCAAGAAAATGATTGATTGATTCATTCATTCATCATCTGATTGACATTTCATTGTATACCTACTATGTGTTTAGTACTGAGACTTATACTAGGCACTGATGATAGAAAAGCAAACAAAGGATTCTGTTTTTGTCCTTATAAAGCCAGCTGCTATGGGGGAACAATGTGGGGTTCAGAAGCATCTGTGTGGTAATGGAACCTCCTGACATACTACCTTAAATTTAGAGCTGAGGCATTTTTGTGGGAGGAAGACAAGAAGAAGGAGGAGTAAAGGAAACCAAATTCGTTGCTATGCAACCATGATGATTTATTCTTAGCCAGAGCAGGGAGAGCAGCATGGTGCAGGGAGTGGGTGGGGGGTGGAGACGGAAATGGGGGAGCCCGGAGGAGGACAGAGTGGGAGGCAAAGTGGTGCACAGCAGCAGCAAGGCTACACACACAGGCCTCACCCCATGGGGCCCTCACAAATGGATGCTCCACAGTATTGTGCTCTCCAGAGGCAGCAAGAATATTGTGGGAACAGCCCCAGGAACTGCTGAAAAACCCTTGCTCTGGGGTCTGAAATTAACCTTCAGGTATTATAACCATACCTGTACTGAATACCAAAAAGGGACAAAGAATAGCATAAAGACTGGACATAATAGTCCACCAGGGGAGGAGGACTCACACACATAGACACAGCTGACCACCAAATACCTCTTAAGCATCTCATCCATGTTCATTCAGCATCCTGCAGGATGCCAGGGAGTGGTGACAGTCCCCTCTCCCTTTGGAGGAGCACATGTGTTGGTGGTCTGAAGGGGACAGCCTGGGCACTGACAAATGCCTGCCTGAGACCCAAGTCTCCTTGTGAGACAGGGCTCAGCACCTGCCCACTCTGGAAAGCCCGTGGCAAGTTGTTCCACATTTCTGGACCTCAGATCCCTAAATTGGGAGAACTACACTAAGCAAAACTTCCAGTTCCCACGTGTGATATCCTTGGCATTACACCTGCTGTGAGTTTTCAGTGAGGACAGAGTTGAATATCAAGTGGAAGAAACGCATGGAAGAGGGAGGGTTGAAAATAAGGTACGATGTGGGACACGTAATGAGACTAATATTTGTTGTATCTTTACCTAGTGATAAAGAATAGATTCCCAATTTTCAGAGTTCAAAAAGTCAAGCCTCAGGAAGGCTAAGTAACTTGCTCAAAGTCACACAGCAAGACTAAAATTCAAACCCAATGCCACCTGGCTCAGATACTGTACTTTCCACAGGCCTACACTGGTTCTGTGAGGTGGAGAGACTGGGAGGGTAAAGGGAGTATAAGGAGATTAGAGTAAGCAGACGGGGGCTAGATAGCCAGGACTAACAAAAGAGGGGGAAGTTCCTGGGGTGCGGACTGGCTGTGACCCAAAGGAGGGCGTGATAAGTAAAAAGAATGAGAACCAGGCCCCAACACTCACTCACACCCTTTATGGTGCTAAGCACTACAGAAAAGACAAAGGTAAACAAAACAGTCCTTGCTCTGAACTAATTTGCAACCAGGGAGATAAAATGTGAAAATTAATTATTAAAATTAAATCTATCAACAACTAAAAAATATATATGAAAATAAATAAATCATAGTACAGTTTAAATAGGTAAATGGTTGCTTTGGAATGTAGTGGCCACAAAGGATTCTGTAGAAGAAGGGAATTGGATCTGGGCTTACAGGATTTGGGTAGAGGACAGGCAGGGAGGAACAAAGAGAGGTGAGGACATTTGGGGAAGGAAAAAAATCTCATCTAGAATAGAAAACACAGAAATATGCCCTGTGGAAGACAACTTATGGAGAACAAAGAGCTGATGAGAAACAGTGTAGGAAAGCTGGGTTGGGCAGGAGTAGAGAGCCCTGGTTGATGGGTGAGGTCTCTGATCTTTAGCCAGAGGTTATGAAAATCCACTGACTGAGTTGAGCCAAGGAGAGAGATGGTTAAAAAGGGTTGAAATAAAGGAAATCAGCAGTACTCAGGGAATAACAAGCAAGTGTAGGGTGAGGACAATCTGAACTAGGGGATGCCCCAGGGATGGTGAGGACAGCATGGTTCCTGGGTACAATAAGGACAAAAACAGACAAGTCCGGGTGCCTGGGGAGCTGGAGAAGGCCCAAATTAACCCGAGCCTCAAACCAAGAGAGTGATGATGCCACACTCAGAACTGCAGAGGCCCAGGAGGAAAAATGGAGGAGAAGGTAGTCATGAGGTATATTAGCTCTATTTTAAGGTTCTCTAGACCTCTAAATGAAATGACCATGAATCATAAGCTCAAGATCAAGAACCAAAGCTGGAGGAAGAGAAGACAGGGTCACCATCCTGTCTTCCGCTTTTCTTCAAATCCCTGGAAAAGGTAGGACAGCTTGGGAACTATATGTCCCTGTGAAAGAAGTCACAAGGAAGATGGAAACAGAATCCCAGAAACAACGCTGATCCATTCCCATCAATAGAGTGAGTGGGGCATTCAGACAGTTAAACCTGGAAGATCTGCATCCCCTGCCCTCTCCAGACAACAGTTTTTCTGCACTCTAGGTCATCCACCTTCACCAGGGACAGAAATCACAGGGGACCTGGCCCAGCACCTTGGTACAGAGGATAGGGGTAAGATTCTGGAGCCAGAAAGACCTGGGCAGAAATATGAGTATGAGCGAACTACCCACCTTTCCCAATAACAAATAAGGGTCAAATATCTGGTCAGTGCAGGCCTAAGGACAGCCTCAGTTAGTGTTACTTACCTCCCGCCCCACCCAGAGAAGGATTTTCCATTACTATTCAGTTCTCACTGACAGAGTTGCTCCATCAACATCTGCTCAGAAGGCCAGTTATACTCTCTGGGGTAGTGCAAAAAATAAGGACATTTCCCCTTCCATTTGTTAAATGTTGATCATGTTTCCCCTGAAGCTGGGTTTGGGGCACCTTGAACTGAATTCACTCCTCAAGTTAAGGACTGACAAGAATAGAAAAGAGCTCTTCTGTAAATGCTGCCTATGGCCCCCAAATATCACCTCTACTTGTCTGTTAGTGGCAGCTATAATTATACTATCAGAGATTTACCTCTTTAGTTTAACATGTTTCTTTTAAATTATAAATTACTTTATGAGAAATTACTTATGGAGCTCTTACCAATCCTGAGTACAAGAGTACATAATAGTTTATCAGCTGCATGCAAAAGTAAGGGTTTTAATTCTGTAGAGAAAGAGGTGGAGGGCATTTTGGAGCCAGTTTCACTGGCTCTGTTTGGGTAGGCTACTGAAGTTAAGAGACCAGAGGGGCAAAGGAACCTAGAAAAGCAAGTTTCTCAGCTTCACCAGGGATCAGCTCTGCTCACCAGACAAAAGGGGTTACAGAAGAGATAACCCTGCTATGTGGAATGACCATGTGAAAATGTGGGACATTTGGGGAACAATGTGGAACTTGGAGCAGAGGGGGGACATCTGCAGAGAGCACTGCAAAGTACCACAGAAAAGCTGTTCCAATCTCCCATGGAGACAAAATAAGAGAGATCCAGATGCACCAGGAGAGACTGAGTCAGAAACCAGGAAGCACTTCCAGACGATGCAGAAACTTACCCGGTTGACTATCTAGACTTTCCTCCTGCCTCCACAGCCTCCTGAAAATTTTCCTTCAAAGATGACCATGATCTCTCAATCTCTAAACTGCAGTGTTGGACCTTACCCCCCATCCTTGGTTCCAATGCCCTCACTCCCTCAAAACCCCACATGGGGGAAGCCCCAGGTGCCCTGGCTTCCCTACTATGTCACTGACCCCTCTTGCCCTTCTCTTCACTGTGCTCTAAGGCTCTGCCTCTCTCCTCTCTGTCCCTAACAAGGAAAAGGGCCCACTGTCCTGTGGTCCTCAGCAAGCAAGGGGGCGTGGTTCAGAAGAGTCTCTGCCACACAGAGCAGACGCATAATGAATTGCAGATGAAATAAAGAAAGCTAATGCATTCATCTGCTGGCCCCAGTGTGACTCAAGAGGATCACACCACAGGAAGCCACAAAAAGCACTGTGCTTCATTCTGTTTCTGAAGAAGCTTCACTTACTCCATGCATAAGCCCTGACTCTGACACACGCACCCGCTCAGCATGTTTTCTCCAAAGAACAACTCAAAGGGAGTATTGCCAACCTCTGAGTTCCTCTGCCTCCTCATTAAGCGGCTCTTTCATATCCAAGGAGTATGGTTCTCACAAAGAAAAAGGGATAGGAAGTGGGCACCATGGATGGTACCTGAGAAGAGGGAGCGCTCTTCTCAGCCACAAAGCTGCCCCAACCTTCTTCCACAGGCCCTCCTGCATCCCCCAGACTCCCCTTCCTTGCACTCTTACAGCTGCCTTTGCAAGGGACTCTTTCTGTCACCTTGTATCTGCACTAGAGGGTCCATGACAGACATATATATGAACAACATCAGAGAATACCATAGTCCCAAACTCTGGGCTCCCTCTTGTTGACATCTTTCCTTTCCCTGAGAGAAGTGCCAGCAGGTGAATACCATGCTCTCCCCAGTGAGCAGGATGCCCTCTGAGGAACTAAGCCAAGACTAGGAGTCACAGGTTCAGACCCCAACTCTTCCTCCCTTGACCCACCACCTCCCATCAGCATTGAAGAAAAATACTGCCCACACAGATATGCCAGTTCATGCTGGTGGCTGAGTGGCACATGAGAAGAGCCAAAGGCCTCAGGAACCTCACAGAAGGGGGAGATGAGAATGCAAAAGGAAGGTCAGAGGGAAAGGCGACAGAGGAGGGAAAGAACCTGAAGGAATCCTTTCAGACCTCGGTAACTATCTCATATCCGGCCCCACTCATCCTTTTAATCTTTGGCCTGACACTAGTCGTTGATTGAGATTCACCTTTTGATCTGCTTCTCTATCTCTGTCCATTGAGTGTGAAATGCTGAGATATATCAGATATCCTGAGCACCAGGACCCATGCAAGAAAGTTGCCAGGGCAACAGAATGCTCTTCTTGGCACAAATATTCATAGGTGATTCCACTGATAGAGCAGGAAGCTCAGACAACCTCCCCTCCTCCTCCTAGAGTCAGATCTGGCTGACATCACACTTGGAGAGCCATGAATGGTTTTGACAGGGGGAGTGGAAAAGACCAGCAAAGTTGCTGTCTTCAAGGTGAACCAGCAGAGAGAGAGGATTTTGCAGTTCTGATTAAATGTTTAGCTTCCACCAAGCCCAGCGGTGGGGGTGGGAGCACAGGAAGACTGTGAGAGGGCAGAAATGGCATTGATTGTGGGAAAGGATGCCTGACACCACAGTGCCAGGACAGGGCACTCAGGACAGGCCCTGTAAACTGAGATACTAGCCTGTTGGGGCTAGTGGGAGTGTCCAGAAAGAGCTTTAGGCTCTGGCCAGGGTCGTTTTGATCTCCCTGATTGTCCATACTTCCTCCCGGCCCCACAAAAAGATAAACTGCACACAGGACTCTGAGGATCAGGCCTCCACTCTCTGTGCTGTCCAGGGAAGACTATGCCCTTCACCCCTGCCATCTCAGCCATCCCCCTGAATCCAACCTATGCCCAGAACATCATTTTCAGCCCTTTCCTTTCTCTAGACCTTAGTCTTCCCTAAAAGGGAGAAGATTTCCTTCTCTTCTTCCAACCTGTAATATTTCTGGAAAGGGTAAAAATAACATGTAATTTGCCTGTGAGGTCTCCTTGAAGAAGCTCTTTTATAAAGTTATTACCAGCAACCCCATTGCCAGGAGGCCTGTGTCCTCAGGGCGGTCCCCAGCCATCCCATCTCTCATAGCTTGGGACTAGGATGGGACAATAATCCTGGACAGGGCATCTTATATTCACTTCCCCTTCTCTTCCACCTCCTTACCATCCTCCCCTAAATACTCTATCATATCCAGCATGAGCTCTTCCTTGTGGGGAGCCTACACCACTTCCCTGTACATCTCATACTCCTCCTGTAGACTGTGGACTCATTCTTCCTGAAGCCTTCCCCACCATACAGCCAGAAGGACTCTTGTCCTACTCTGGAAGTCCTGCTATCTGCACATATCATTCAGCACTTACCTCACTCTGCATTTTAACATTGACCAATTTGTTGGCAGCCCCACAGCATCTAGAACAGTATTGTGCACATAGTGAACACTTAAATGAATGTCTCTTTTTTAGTTTTTTTTTTTTTAATTATTATTCATTGTTCAACCATGAATAAAATGACTCAAGTATCTGGTTGCTCAGGCACATCCCTCTGGGGGGGGGGAGGCAATGTCCCCACATCCTCTGTCTCTTCCCCCAAGCACACCATTCCTGCCCTGCCCTGAGCATTCTTTCCAGCTGCCCAAACTCTCACAGTTGCTCTACCTCACAGACCCTTTCCCCTACTTAGCTAGGATACCTCAGGACCTTGTTCCTACCTCTGATGTCACTAAGTTACATTTCCACCCCTAGCTTCTCCTGGATTTCCTGTGGGGCACAAACAAGGTGTGACTTCAAAAAGCTGGATCCCCAGCTTTGTATCACATTCTGGGATATGCACATCCATGACCATCTTTCCCCAGGTCACACCCTGTACCATTAGTCTGTGCCCTAGGGTAGGACTGTATAATCTCCTGGCTGCCTTGAACCTCTACCCAGAATTTCTGGGTCTGTAACATGCACTAGGCTTGCTGGAAGGAAAAGGTATTGTCTCTCCTTATGAGGAGGCTCTAGAGACCAACAAACTCTATGCTCCTCCCAGAGGTTAGGTAGGTAACCCACTTCACCTCCCAGGCTCCCTGAGCCGGCCTAATTTGTGACTGGTGGGAAGGGGGCTTTGCTACCAGTAAGCTAGATACATTTCAGATTCTGATTCCACTCACTAGATGAACTTGGCAATTTGTTGAAACTCAGCAATTGTTAAGTGCCTACTCTTGTTCTAAAGGTATCAGAGGTTATCTTAGTGAGGTCCCCAGACCAGCAGCATCAGAAGACCTGGGAACTTATGAAAAGTGAAAATTCTTGTGCCCACCCCAGAGATCTGCTAAATCAGAGTTTGAGGGTAAAGCCAGAAACCCTCAAAACTTCAAGTGTTTCTGATGCATGCTCAAGTTTGAGGACCACTGATTTAGCACCTGAACACACACACACACACACACACACACACAGAGAGAGAGAGAGAGAGAGAGAAAACTCACAATCTAAAACAGCAGTTTAAGGCTGAGTATAACTCTCGTTGGTAGAACACTTGCCTGAGCATATTCTTTCTAGCTGCCCAAACTCTCACAGTTGCTCTACCTCACAGACCCTTTCCCCTACTTTGCTAGGATAGCTCAGGACCCTGGCTTCTATCCCCAGTACCACAGAAAAGAAAAGAAATTAAGCACAACAAAAGTTGTTTGCCTTGTCTGCATGTTAAAATCACCTGGGGAGCTTTGAAAATTATCCCAATGTAAGGCCCATCCCACTAATTCAAACCTCTGGGAGTGGGCACACCATTGTAAGGCACCATGTTTAGGATTGAGTGTGGTAGGAAGGTTCCTCTCCCATGGGGAGGAGATCAGGCCAGTGCTTCACCAGCCCTGCCTCCTTGTTCTCATCTGAAAAATGGGAAGTGTTAACATCCCTTTTAAAAGACTCTCAAGTATTTCACAAGATGATGCATGGAAATGCCAGGTGTGTAACCGATGCTCGGTCTCCATCAGCTCCCTTCCTTCCAGTCTTCTGCCCTTGTTGACTCTGACCTGAGCAGCTAGGCTGATTTATTCACAATGCCCACTAATCCAGTCCATCGAAGACCCCTCTCTCACCAAGAATAAACCTCCTGGGTGTTCACAGCTGGGGGCTAGAGTTCTCAGCTGCTGTCTTAACAATCCTACTGTCCTGGGCCACTGTTCTGAAAAATACGCTGGGACCTTGGGAACCAGACTGTCCCCAGGGACAGTTCACTGTGTAAGCTCCAGCCCTCAAACATCCTCAATCTTTCAAAGAGCACCTCTTTAAAACAACTTGATAAAGGCCACTGCAATTTCACTAGGAACATGTTGTCCTATCCCTGCCCCGTCTCCTACTCTGCCTGTGTTCCAGGCAAGTCCACTAGCTCGGGGTGCGATCTCCCAGCGTTGGGCAGCCCTCTCTGGCGCAGAATTATTCACTATTCAATCTCCCTTCCCCGAAATATCTGAAAATTAAGGGACTTGGCAATAACTCAAATTCATCTACCTCCTCCCTCACCATAAAGCACAGGAGTAGGTCAACAATCACAGAGAAGGCCCTGGGAAGCCCCCACAGTATCACTGAAGGAGAGGCAGCCCCTGTGGCCTGCTGAATTGAACACAGAAATGAAGGCTTCCTTGTAGTTGCCTGCTGGGGCTCTATGCATATCTCAGCAGACACTAAAAACATATTTGGTTTCCTCTTGAGAACAGCCTTCACTGTCATTTAAAAAAAAACAAACAAGCAAACTATGTCATTGTTTTATAGGCAAACCTTTGTTTCTTTTTATTTGTTTGTTTGTTGTTTTGTTTTTCTACTAAAACACTATCATTCAGCTTGCCCAGATTTGGTTCCCTTTCTCCCAGACTTTCCCAAATGAAGGTGGACTATTTCCAAATATCAAATTAGCATTCAAAGAAGAAAGTTTTGTTACCATTAAGGATAATTTTTTAAATTTAAATTAAAACAAAAACAACAATAACAACCCTGCACCACCAGATTGAAAACAGTTCCCAGAAGGCAGATCCCACCAGCCAGCAGAATGTAGGTGGCATCCCTGGAATTAGTCCCCCTGGGAGTAGTCCCCCTTCTTAGGTAGTGGTCCGTGAAACAGCCATATCTTCATCTACTAGGTGCAGTGGAAACCAAACTCCCACGCCAAATTTGGAGGTGGGAGAGAAGCCAGAGAGGAGAATGGATTTGGTTTTTGAGAAAAGAGTTTAGTCACCCCAGCAGCAGGAACCAGGACAATTCTCCAAAGAGGACTTCCAGGGGAGAAACAGTATCTTCAGAAGCCAAGAACAGGCCTGGCCTTTGACCAACAGAACTCTCACAGGAGAATTTAGAATATTAGGAGCAAAAGTCCCTGCCGAAACAGACAGGCAGGAACAGAAAAAATACAAGCACTATGAAGTTTGTTCCCAAGTCTCTGAGCTACAAGGTCCCCATTCCTTCTTAGACATCACAAAGTCACCTCCCCTGACTCCATCGCCCCTCCTCTTCCTTTCCCAAATCCTTCCTCGTGTGGAATAAGACCTTTGCCCAGGCTGGCCAGAGGAGAATATATTTCCTCCTGGGCTCTGCATTTTCATTCAGCTTTAAGAAGCTCAGGCAAGAAGCCAGAGAAAGAGAGAGAGAGGAGGAATGAGAATTTCAGATGGCACCTAAGCGCTCACCTCCTAGTGCTGGAGGCTCCCTCCCTGGATTTCTCCTCCTTGTGCCAGAATCCTCACTGGCTCAGGTTCTACACCCTGGGTTCTGGAAGCAGTGAATGAGCTGCCCTCCCAACCCTTAGGGGAAAAATGAAGATTACCAGTGCACAGCTTTGCCCATCAAGGCATGTCAGGCTGGAGCTCTAACAGGGTACAGAGAGGCTGGAGGGAAATGGTTTTGAAATCCAGGTGGCATTTCAGACATCTGCACTAATAATGCAGACAGACAGTGGGTCATCAAAATGACGGATAATCAATAATTCAGAATAATGGATATTATTGGTTAGGAAACAACAAGATTTTTGACAGCAGTTGACTTCTTGAGGATCTATTTGTTCAAAAATGAATTTGCATAACCTGAAAATGAAAACTAAGAGTGGTAGAAAACAGCCACAAGAAAAGAGAAAGCCTGTTTGGGATTTAAAATGGACAGCTAGTGCTCCTGGGTAGGGTTTGAGTCCCTCATTCAAACAAAACTGCCTGAGTACAACAACTGTGAATTTTAGGGATTTTCTTAGAAGCACCCTGATGTGAATGAGCTACACACAGTTCTGCTCATAAGCATCTATAGTCCTCAAATTTACAACTCATAGTTTGTAGGTTGGCTTTCTCAATGTCAAATATAAATGACTGAGAATAACTCCATAGTTTTTCTGGATTATAAAGCTGTTTCTGTCCCTGTTCATGGATATAACCAAGTCAACAGGACAACTGGCACTGGGGAGTAGAGGAGAAAGGGACAGGGAACAGGCACCTGAGACTCAGACCCATAAGTTGTCTCTAGACCTCAGAATTCTCCAGGACCAGTTGAAGAGGGCAGAGGCAACATATAAGCAGGAGGCACGTGGAAACACTGCAGTACCATTGCCAGGGCCGCCCACATGAAGAAATTTCTTGGATTACAATGTTCCCCTCCACCATGCTCACTTTTCCAGATTTTTTTAGGGAGACTGAATCAAATTTTCTCAGGGCTCTGTAGGCTTATCCCATCCTGAGGAACCACCTACTTCTTGATGCCTGGTTTACATTTTTATTGTGGCTTTCTTGAGTCCTTGTATTATCAACTCAGAGAGAATAACTTCCCTCCAGATGGGGCAAAAGGGGAACTGCCACCCCTGAATTGCCTATTAGTACAATAGAATTGGGCTGAGACTTCTTTCTCAGTTCAGGAGTTTCATCTTAGACCTGGGTCTTTCTCTGAGTTTATAGCTAAATGATCTTTACAGGAAACCCATCTTTTTCAGGGACAAACGTCTTTCATTATACCTAAAATAACAAATGGAGAGAGGGACCAAAAAAAAAAAAAAAACAGCCACTAGTTACAAGCACACATTAATTGAAAGCATCTATGTCTTAACATTCCAGTCATCTGGTTTTCTATGTTTGTGAACTGATCTGATTCCACTGATAAGTGTGACTACAGGTGTAATAGATAACTCTGAGAAAAGTCAGAGCATGACACATCAACAAGAAGTGCTTCCTGAGGACAGGATGTTGATCTTGGTCATTGCTGTCTCCCTGGCACCTACCATAGACCTGACACACACAAAAGCACTTAATAAATATCAACTGAGGGAACCAAGTAATAATTGAGTAATTTAAAACATTGTACACATCAAACATAAATTTCTTAAGGGACACAAAATAAGGCAGAGGGTTAGCCTATTAAACTGTAGAAAGAGAGTAATAAAGTAAATGAAGCAAAAGAGGAAGAAAAAAATTAAGGAGACATAAGGATCAACCAAAAAGTATAACACATTGCCAAAAAAGACAGGGATAATAATAACTGTTGCCCTCGATTATCTGAAAGACTTCAAGTAGGAATGAAATTATATGGCTCTATATTACTCTAGGGAGTTGAACTAACAGTAACACGTCTAAATTAAAGACAGATTTCAATTGCATAAAATAATTTACTAATAATTAGATCTGTCCAACAATAAAATGAGTTGTCTCGTGGGGTTATAAGCACCTATCACAGAAAATATGAATTACTATCACTCAGATATCATCTAGAGGCAAATTATGCCTCAAGTGGGAAGTTAAATTAAATAGACTCCAACATCTCATCCACAACTAAGTTTCAACTAATCTAGAACTCAGTGACCAAGGCTGGATAATTAAGCAAGATAGATAGCCTAGAAGAGGAGAGTTTGGGGTCACATTGAGAAGGCAGTAACATTTAGAACCATGAATACATATTGGAGTGCAGGGCCCAAAAAACTCACTAAGGGGATGGGGATAAGAAAAATCACTCAGTACCATCATGTCAGGGAAGCCTTCCTAAATTGATAAATAATCCTAACCAGGATCAACTAAAATGAGGGGGAAAAAAGTCTTATCAAACATTTAGTAAGTTGATGTAATATGAAGAGGCCATAGAGTTGGAAATGAAAAGAAGCCAACAACAAGGCTAGTCTAGCCCACAAATCTGTAACCAATTTGAAAGTTGCAAATGGTAGTCTCTGAGCTGCCACCATAAAAGTACCCATCCCGGCAGTCTTTGACTCTTGTCATTACCTAACCAGGGGTCATTATTTTATGAATCCTATATTGTAGTTGAGCCAGAAAGGGAACAGCACCTTCTTTCATTTTACTTGGATAATGGCCAAATACAAGTCACTTTACTATGACTTAAAGAGTATTGTGCCCATCTGTTCACAATCGATGGGAATAATTGAGGGTTGGAATGTGCCAAGCACTCTTGGACAATCCTGCAGAAGAGGGCTGGGGGCTTACTTGGCCATTTGCCACATGACAATGATTCCTTCATCTATGAACATATGGACTTGATGAAACTGTCACTTGGAGAACATGGTACAGCAGGGTTTGAGCCATTCCATTTCCACAAGAATATTTATGTAAGTTATAGCAAGGGAGTAGCCTTTATATCTTGTGTTATGTCATGAAAATTCTTGCAAGCATGCAACTTTGGGCTCCCTCTTTTAGGAGAATCTAGCTTTGTGTCCCAAATTAGGAAGGGCTAATTAGATATCATTCCTATCCACCATCTTGGGTTGAAAAAAAGGTGGCAAATCACCACAAAGCAAAGAAGTGGCCAAGGGATGTCGTGAGACAAATCTCCACTGTCAGCCTCTCCTAAGATGAAGCAGTGGTGGGGTGCAGGAAGGGGTCTCACATATTTGCTCAGACTTTGCAAATAGTTCAGTGGTTGGAGATACCCCTCACTAACACTGGCTGAGAAAATAGGTGAGGGTAATATTGTATTATTTCTTAATATAATTTTGAGGAAAACATAAAAGAACCTTGCTGGAAAATCCTCCTGATTGACTTATGTCTTTTGAAGTTCAGAAAATTTTCACTCACAATTCATTTTTTTAAGAGAGAACAGAATCATTAATTTGAGGTCTGGCAAAAATATAGAAGTGTCTAACAAGTCTTAGCCAGGAATTCCTAAAACCATGATCCTCTTTTATGCAATGTCTCTGCAGTGAATATCAAGGTAAATCAAGAAGACAGAAGAGATGCTGTCAAGGGCAACCTAGGGTCAGAAGAGAATGTTAGTGAGTATTGAGGGGTATTTTTGCCATTTCATTTTCCTTTATGCCTGTCTTAGGGAGTCAGGACCCAAACCAAGATGGTACCTCTATCTCACAGGGCCAGGACTGCTCAAAGTGGAAGCACCAGATCACCCCAGTCCTAATTAACCAGAAAAGGTGACAGCCTAGTTGTGAGTCATCCAAGATTTTGACTTCTCTTCTCTTGTGCTTTCCCCCTGATTTCAGGGGAATCAAGGGCTAGAAGTGGAGGAAATTACTCCAAGTCATTTGCTTTCTATGGGAAGGTGTATTGAAAGCATTTCTAGGAAGGGAGGATTACATTGTAAGTTAAAGCAAGGTGTTTGTATTTCCTCTGGACTCCCTCTGGTCTCCCTTGCATGCCCAGGAATAATTAAGAGAGGGCCTAACTCTAGTGTTTTCTAGCTCTTCCAGGAATGCTGCACATAGCCTCTGAGCACCATGTCACAGCTCCCTCCCCTTTTCATGAAGTTCAGGGTCACTAGCTTCTTGAATTCCTGTTTACTCGCTACACTGTGTTTGACCTTGTGCCTCCCCCTCCCTCAGACATTTCTGTCATCATGTTATTGCCATTTTGTGTCATGTCATGCATATCTGTCTGCTTTTATGATTAGGAACTGACAACATGAAATAACAAGGCAGAAACAGATGACTCACAATCCAAGGTCCTTGAGTCAAGGATCATTGCCAGCTGGACAGCCTTGGCAAATCTCTTCACGCATTTGAGCTTCAGTTTCCTCATCTATAAAAATGCCTGTCTGTCATGGAGGAACTTGCCTTCTGGGCAGTGAGACTGGATGAACCAGTGAAGCTTGCAGTGTTGATTGAAGCTCGGCACCACTCTGCTGCAATGGTGCCCTGATCTGCTCTCCTGTCCCATGTCTGGAGTTGTACAAGGTAGGCTGCAGGAGTCCCACCTATTTCACAAGGCTATTGAGGATTTCAAGTGAAATAAAACTGTGAATATATTTGTGAAACTGTAAAGCACCCTCTTGCTATTGTCGGTAGAGACCATGTCTCTTTTTACAATCCAGTATCTGAACTAGGATTGTGCCTACTCCGAAGCCCATCAATATTTGGTTTAAATGTCACTGAATGCCCCTCTTAACTACAGTGCAAGCTTTACCACATACTCGAAGTTAGGATCCCACACACATCATTAAAACGAGATATAGATAGATAGATAGATAGATAGATAGAGATTGAACTCAAGGGCACTTAACCACTAAGTCACATCCCCACCCTTTTTATATTTTACGGTGAAACAGAGTGTGAGTTGCTTGCTAATTTGCTGAGGCTGGCTTTGAACTTGCAATCCTCCTGCCTCAGCCTCCCAAGTGCTGGGATTACAGGTGTGTGCCACTGTACAGGACTCCCCGTTTCTCTTTAGCACCATCACCTGAGAACTTGCAAACAATCGTTATAGCCAAACTTCCTGGCACCACTCACCTTACTGTTTGTGAAGTGAAGGACTCAGAATTCTCTCTCAGTGGGACTTGTTCTTAGAGTCATAACTAAAATCTCTGATTGCTCAACAGGGAGCACCAGAAGAACCAAATGGAGAAGGATGCTTTGTGACATCTGAAGTCACTAATTGCCCATCCTCCCTACAACAATGTGCTGACAGGGTCCTGTCTTTCTCCCTGAGTGTCTGCTAACAGGCTTGCCTGTGATTAAGAACACTTATACTGATACTAACTGCTCTGCATCTTCAACAGCTGACACCTATAAGCAGCTCCTTTGTTTTACAACAAAGCATATTCAATAATTAATGGCTTTACGGAGAATTCCAGTCCACAGCCTCTTTCAAAAGGGCTCCAAAGGCATCCCTGGACTATAAAAATGCTTCAACTAGAAATAAATCACCATTTCTTGCACTTTATCATACAACCAGTTGACACCGGCCCCATAGTCAACCCTTCTCTAATGGTCTGATAAGAAGGTAAGAAATAGATGAATGCTCATGGTTGACTTGCGCAATATTTTACAAACATGAAAGAGAAATAAACATCAGAGTCCTGTGGAGGTGGCACATTGATTTCCCCTGAAGAACTCAGTATGCTTTCCCAGCTGTTACTCAAATTCTATCATATTTTAAGTATCTAACTTGAGTTTCATTTCTTCTGATCACTTCAGCTTATAAAAATACATTCACTCATTCATTCAGCATTTATTCACTGAGCATTTGCTGTGTACCAGGCATTGTGCTAGGTTCTGAGGATTGAACAACACAATGGTCGAAATCTCAATCTGGGGCTGGGGTGGTAGCTCAATGGTAGAGTGCTTGCCTAGCATGTGTGAGGCATTAGGTTCAATTCTCAGCACTGTTTATAAATGAATAAATAAAAATTAAAGGTCCATCAACAATTAAAAAAATATTTTTTAAAAAAATCTCAATCTGGTGGCTCCATCCTCTGATCTACCAATAGAAGTAGTGTTTATACCTGCTGGCAGGTATATACCCTCACATCATATACAGTCTTTCACCAATAGTCTTTCTCCAGAATTCATGTTTCTCTCCACCTTTCAAAATTATTATGAAGATGACTTTTGAAGCAGCTTAAGGGTAAAGCATTTCTGATTTCTTTTATAATCTGCTAAGAGAAGGTACTGAGTAAATGAATAGTAAGTATGTGGAAAGAAAAAAATACATATTTAATTTTTTCATAAGAACTGTCAGTCTCCTCAAAGGCAAGGATTTCTCTGTTTACATTTCTTTATTTTCTAGAGTACACAACACAGCACTGGGCATGTGGCTAATTCTCAGTACATACTTGATCAGACTCAGTGACACTATTAGAAATGTTAACATGGTTAATCACACTCTAGATTTAGAAAATGGGAAGTTTAAAGGCCAAGGAAAACAACTCAGTCCTGAGTGACAATCCCCCAAAACATGACTAGGCTTTATCCCTACCAGAGCACTATGTGTGTGAGGAAGGAACACCGTCATATTTCAAATCCGAGGGCTGATTAAGCCACCTATGCCCCTCAAGAAGAAAGCCAGAATGAAACTGGAGCAGCAAGCCTGACTTTGGACAACAAGACCACCTAAGGACACATCCATCATGTGACCCACACAGGATCTGCCTGCCCCAAGACCTTGAACCCAGGAGTCAGAGTCACCCATCCTATGAAGGAGACAGCTACAGCCAAAGCCAGTCCAGGAAAGCCACACACCCAGATGCCTTGCTGCCACTCATACTCACACATGCTGTCTTTTGGTTCAACCACTTGCAATACATCTTCTGGAACAGGCAGCTTTGTTCTGACAACAGAACCATAGCTAAGGAAGCCAGTGAACTGGAGCTTCTCTGTGGGGAGATGAGCCTATATCCTTTACAACCTTAGGTGGGATCCGGACTGATGATGCTCTTCCAATGCCCTTGGGCAACTGTGAGCCCTACCACCTATTCCACTGATGAGCACATTGTTAGCACTGGCAAGGCACACCCACCAGCATCTCAAGAGTGGCACTGGGGTGTTTGTATTCCCCTACAAAGGCATTAACCCAAGTCAAGATAGTTCTTGGATACATCAGGGTTTACCACTTGAAAATTCAGGAGACTTACCATGAAGCCCAACCTCCCCATTCCTCAAATCAGAAAGTACTCTAGGCCCTTCAAATTCAACATTAAATAACCAAATATATATATATATATATACACACACACACACACACACACACACCATTTTCTATCCCAGACACAATGCAAAACTCTGCTTCAGTCTTACCAGATCTGAGTGCTCTGATCCCGGCTCATGCTGGGTCAACCTGGAAGTATTGCTGCTTCCTTCCCCATCCTTGTGATCCAGGACAGATCCCAAACAAGTCGTTCTTGGAAGCCAGCAATGGCATTTAGTCATGCAAAGCAGTGAGCTGACTTCATTTCCCTCAATAAATATTTCATCAAGATTCAGAGAAATAAGAGAAATCTTATTCATGAGATTTATGTTTGTCTTAATGATTCACAGCATAATTTGTTCCAATAAAATATTTATTTTAATATCTTCTTGGGTCTGAAAACTTCTGCCCATTCATCAGTGACTGCTTGTTTCATGGGTCCTCTCAATAGATGTAAAGACACTGGGAATGGCCTCATTCTTCTCCAAAGTGTGAGTTTTTCCTTCCAGCTCTCTCTAAATGAGGAGCTTGGGCCACATCTATGCACCGCCTCGACACACACCCAGTGCTTTGCCATTGGAGTCAGTCAGTCTCCACTCTCTGTTGCCTCTCACCCTGCATTTCTCAACCCCATAAATATTTCTTAAAAATCTTACCTGCTCAGATACCTCTTTAGCACAAAGAGCCCCCGAGTGGCACTGCTGAAAGGTGATAAAACCTTTGGGAGGTAGGGCCTTGTGGGAGGTCCTTGGGTTGTTGAGAGGCTGCCCTTGAAGGGGAGATTTTGAGAGCCCAGCCTCTCCCTTTCTCATTGCTTCCTGACTTGTGATGCAATTAGTCAGCTCTGCCAAGCACTGCTGCATGCCCAAGGCAATGGGGTCACCCCAAAATGACTGGAACCTCCAGAACTGTAAGCTAAATAAAACTTTTCTCTTTAACCTTTCTTTTTTACATATTGCCTCAGGTGTTTCATTGAAGTGACAGAAAGCTGACTATTACACCCAGTCATAGAATCTCAGAGAAACTCTCCCTAGAGTAAGAGGGGGATAGGAAGAGAGCTGGGAACTCAATACAGCACGGTGAAAAGGAGAATGGAATGGGAATAAAGAGCTCTGAGCTCAAGTTTCAATGTCAACTAGTTTATAAATTGAGTCTCAAGGCCGTCACTTATCAGCCACTTCCCTCTTGTAAAATGAGGAAATCTATATTGTTGGAAAAATCAAATGAGATGATAGATATGCTTTATAAAGAATTATAACTACCTCCCAGCATTGCTGTGAAAATTAAATAAGAAGACATATTTCCAGTGTTTAGGAAAAACCTGGTGGATAATAAACATTCAAATAAGACATAGTTATAAAAATGAGAAATAAAATGTTTACTTTTATTAGAATTCAATGACTATTTATTTTAAACCTCACTCCCTGACTCATTTACATCTTGCCTAAGTGAACATTTGCCAATACTGCCATAAATATACAGGAGTCCCAGTAATACCCAGGGCCCATCTCACGGGTAGAGGGTTTCTGTAGAGGTGTGGTGCACTTGTAAACTGCTGACATTTCTCTTTCCCACAGAGATGGTGCAATCCTCACTCAGTTGCTAAAGGTTCTCTAGATCCTAAGAAAAGCATTCCTTGTTTACTTCACAGAGAATATACTAAAAGCCACCCTTCATTCCACCATCCCCAAGATCAGTCCCCTTCAAGTGGCAGCCACAGCCGTCTGCCATCTGTGGTCCCTGTGTGCTGTCCCCAACTGAGATTTCCACCATTCAGCCCTCCCAAAATCTGGTCCTGGCATAGATGGAAGTGTCTCTTGCCTCCCCTGACGGAATGTTTCTAGGACCTGAAAAATTCTGCAGTCAGCCTATAGGAAAGCCCTTTGCTCTGTTGCTAGCCCTCAAGGAAGCTTCCTGGATGATCCCCGAGAGGAGGTAGGATGAGTAGAATGAGAGGCTTCCCAAGAAGCTTGAAATCCAAAGGGATTTTACCTTTTGCAATAATTAAATGTCATTTCTACAATTTTAAAATCCCTGGCACTGTGAGAAAGATTTACTATGCTAAAGTAAAAAGGGCTTCTGAAAAGTAATTATAAAGGCTTATAAGTTAATAATGGCTTTGTACCTTGTATTACTAGAGCTAATTCCATTATCTGAGAAAACTAAAGACTAAATGTTGAGTAACTTGGTGAATGCCTCAACCCACAGTTCCTGAAGAGACAGTACCTATAACCCTCTTGGCTACCACATCAGGCTAAGTACTTCTCTCCTCCAGGAAGCCATCCCAGAATATCTCTCACCAAGTCTGAGTCACTCCATTCTCTCTAAACACCGCCTACCCCACTCCCTCCCACTCCTCCCACATCATGCTTAATGTTCCCTACTTCTTCCTGAAGTATCTTAAATTAACAGAAGGATGCACTATTTTAGCACTCATAAAAGAATCACCTATGTGATATTAATCAAGAGGAATGAATGAACTGTTTGAGATGCTGAGGCACCAACAGAGTCAGAATAGTTCTGGGCCGGAAACCCTTTCCAAGCACCTTCCAAATCACACTCATTCTTCCCTCCCAAGAAACGACAAATGATAAATGTTTTAGTTATTTAAATTTCAAATAATTTTTTAATTCTTTCCCCCTCATATACTCAAGGAAAAATTACCAGTTTTTCTTCTCCATAGAAGAAATTTCTAGTATAAGACCCCCAGAACAAGGCAGCAGGTCAACAGAATGTACTTGTCCACACACCAGCCAGTTCCCCTTTCTCTCCCTCTGAGCTGGCGCAGATCAGAAGGAAGCCTGCAATGTCTGAAATCTGATCTTCCATCTGCCACTTGATCTTCCATCTGTCCCTTAGCCAATTCAACTGAGGATTGGGGGCTGGAAGATAGAATAAGAGAGGTCTCCAGGGGTCTACTTGGCGATGAACAGATGTTAATTTGGACTCAAAATGGAATAGAGGTAACTCTGTTTCCAGCAAGAAAAGGCCTAAGGTCATAGCCAAATATACTTTGGTGGCCAGAGGAAACCCTGAGATGTTACAGAGCAATCCCTCTGGCGCTGCCTCCAGGTATCTAGGGTACAGGTGGTCTCATCTCAGTTCCCTGACTGGAGTAAAATGATATGAGGTTTAGAATAAGAATGGCTAGGTTAGAATCCTGGTTTTACACACCATTATATAAGCTGAATGACTTGGATAAGTCACCTTAACTTTGAGATAATAAACTAAATTACCCACAACCATTTTTGACAGGCCAGGTTCTTTTTCAAGAGAAGGTCTAGATTTTTGTACTATCTATGCTACATCTGTAGGCTCTTGTAATGACTAAGGAAATGCTACTGAGAAACTATCAGCTGCAACAGAAGATGTGGTCTCTCACCATGACCACATCTTCTGACCAGTATAAGGAGGAGAGCTAGGGCACAGCCTTGGCTTCATGAAAACAGTATCTGGACAAACTAAGTCAACAACACCATAACATATTCTAAAACATCACTGTCATTTTAAGATCAGTCTGTACTATAATCTTCATTTGGATACAGAAGTTTTAAGTCACAGGATTTGCTTCTTTATAGACCATATCCTGACAAATAGATCTTATCTTGAAAAAGGCATCTCCAACTTTGTTGACAATCCTGAGAAATGTTCCTGGAACCAGGGTCTATTCCTGGAAACCAATTTCAACTTATAAAACTTCTGGTAGTTATGATAAAATAAAGGTAAATCTAGCTGAAGCAAGACCTACACTCCCAAGATAACTGACCATTTATTTATTAGTTGCAACCCCTAGCTAACATCCAAACCACAAGCTGCCCTTGCCCAACCTCCCTGCAGGAACCCTGGTCATTCAGAAGAATCAGAACAGCGCTAACAAAGGTAAGGGAAGCAAACAGAATTAAATCAAGGAAAATAATAATAATAATAATAATAATAATAATTAAATCAAGGGACGCTCCCTCCACAGCCAAGGTCAATACCAGGATGGGCAGCAGGGCTTAGACAGTGGCAGAAAGACCCCACTCATCCAGCACTTTGAACAGACACTCTCTTCCAACTGGAGGCACAGAGCTGCTAATCTGACACACAACCAAAACAGACATGTGGGTAAAAATAAAATTACCAGTGCTCCAGTGAAAAGGACAGGAAGAGAACATGTTGAAACAATCATGGCCTGTAGCCCTAATACCCATGCTGCTAAGTGACCTCAGGGGCAGGAAAGGATTGATCAACTTACTTCCCTTGCTCAAAATCTCCGAATGGCAGCCCATTGGTTGCTAAATACAATTCTAAGCATTTATTATGGTACATAAAACCTACCCAACCAACATTTCCAGCTTTCTCTCTCGTTATTTCAAATTCCTTTCTCTCTCTCTCTCTCTCTCTCTCTCTCTTTCTCACACACACACACACACACACACACACACACATACTCCATAACAGACACATCCTCTACATAAAGACTTCTTTCCAAACTCTCCCTTTCCTCGATCTCCACGAGCACAGCTTCTATCTATCCTTCAAGGCCTTTAAGGCCAAGTCCACAGCCAAACTTAACTTCCTCTTCTCAGCTCCCAGCACTTTCTAACTGAGTGCCCTTTCCCTTCACTGTAACCCCCATGAAGATAGACTCTGTCTTGTTCATGTTCATAGCAGGGCCTGCATAGGTATTCAATAGATATTTGTCAAATAAGGAATACTATGGCCAAGAAGTTTCCTATGTAACTTAAGTTTTCGAGTACTCATAGGCAAGAAGTCCCCTTAACTGAGGCAAGAAGAAATTCAAATTTCAGTGGCTTTGATCGGATTTTTTTTTTTTCTCTCGTGTGCTATCTCACTCCCTGAAAAGTCTCACCCCATTATGTCCTGGAGTGCCACTCATACCTCTCTGGTGATCGTCTCTGCTCTTGAAGTACCCTGCCAGCCACACCTGCCTTTCTCTTCTATTCTAGCTGCCTGCAATGGATGGAGGATGCCTGTCCTTGGCAAGGACCCCAGCATCTGATCCAGGATGCAGGCTCCAGTGTTCTCAAATCCCCAGCGCTCCAAGTGCCAAACATCCTGAGTTGCTGGAATCTTCTACAACAGGATCAAACCCTGATGGAAGCTAAGACCATCTTCCCCACTCTGTTCACAAGATCAGAATCATTTGTCTTCACACGTCACACAAAGCCACCATTTTAAAAAGCTCCTTAAATTTGGGCACAGTACTCTTCTCCTCAGTGACAGATGGGAGCCCAGGGAATTGCAAGAGAGCATGTGGTCTCCCCAAAACCCAGTTCCCTTCTTCCCATTCAAATTTATCGACAAACAGGTAGCAGTGTGTGCTTGCCTCTCAGATGAATTGGCTAGGACCTGTTTAAAGGCCCACAGTGGCCATCGTACAGACTGAAGCTACACTTGACCTCTGACATAGCCCTCTTCCAATCTACTGCTTCAGGCCTGGGATGTCCCCGTGTCAGTCAGAAGAGTTAACTGCAAACACCTTTGCTTACTTACCCTTTCTCTTACCTTCTTCCTTTTAAAATTTCTGCCCAGAGCTTACTCTCTACCCTTTCAGCAACAACCCCAGGGACGGACCCCACTGCCTTAGCCCCTCCTCTGGGTTCATGCTTACTTCTGCCCTTGGATCCTTCTCTCCTGAAGCAGTCAATAGAATGGATTTCAGCAGATACTGCTCAGGCCCTGAAGAATTATCAATGCTGAAGCCTTAAATGCCTGCCTAATATGTTCATTATTCTGGGCTGGGTCACTCAGCCTCTTAATCTACTTAATGGAGAAGGAACTCCAGTGAGGAAGGAAGTACCTTCAGCATGGCTGGCTCAGCTAGTTGGGAAACTGCTCCATAGAGGAAGCACAGCTCAGCTACCCAGCAAGTAGCCTCAAGGTGAGGAGGCAGGAACAGTAAAGGTGCCACTTCTGCTGAAAACAATGAAGTATGGGAAGCAGCCTGAGACTGAAGTTTTTCCCCAGAGCCTGAGGCTAAACTTCAAGGCAAATGGAAGTTGGTTTTTGATTCTATCCCCCCAATCCAACTCCAAAGTCCTCTCTCATAGCCCAGGCCTCATGTGTTCCATCACAACCTGCCTTCCTAGGCTTCCAGACCTCAGGTCCCCTCTTGACATGCCACCACCCTCTTCTTATCCAAAAATTAGGCTTTAGGCAACATAGGTTAAAAGTAGCTAACATTGAGAATTTAACACACATAACATCACCTAGTCCTTATGCAAATGCTATGAGGTAAATACAATATTATCAGCAAGAGGAATCTGGGGGTCTAGAGAGGCTGAGTGACAAAGCTGTGAACTCACCAAGGCCTTTTTGATTCAAAGCCTCCTCTCACTTAAGCATAATGCCTAAAAAGCAAGTTAATATGTGAAATAAACCCATCCATTGGGTTTATTGACACTTCCAAATTTTATTAAGTTTTTCTTTGGTTTTTAAAGGATACTACTTATTCAAATGAATAGCTTTGGGGGTGGGGCGCTGGGGTTGTGGCTCAGCGGCAGAGTGCTTGCCTAACACATGAAAAGCACTGGGTTCAATCCTCAGCACCACATATAAATAAATAAAATAAAGGTTTTGTGTCCAACTACAACTAAAAAATAAATATTTTTTAAAAAATGAATAGCTTTCACTGCTGAGATTGAAGGATGAACTAGCATGGAGGTGATAAAAAGGAACAAAATCCACACATAGGGATACTTTCAATTCACTTTCACCCAATTTGTCCCCACCTCTCCAAAACCCAGCTGAACTTAGGTGTCCATGACCAAGTTTCAACTCATGCATATTACTGACCTACTTGGGGCATCTACTCTGGGCATTTTCTTTGAGGGACTTCTAAGAGCTAGCAATCTAGAGCAATGATAGAATAATAAGAGGAACTTCTAAGATAAAGTCCACAGGAAAAGGATATATTGAAACGAGAGGGAAGAGAAATGGATCTCAAACCTGTGGAAGGTTAGTGTTCAGAATTAAACCTCCTCTCCATGCATCGATACTATGGAGGTACCAGCTGGGGACTGGGGAGAAATTTTGCTGAGGCTCTTATCTCAAAGGGAGGATGTGGAGTCCATCTGATTTCTGGAAGGCAAAGAAGTAAGCCAGCACTCAGGAGGGTTGTCTTTGGTACCCTCAGGCCTCACCTTCTATGCCCCCTGCTCTGAGGTAGCAAGGGTAGGTATATTAGAGAAAGGACAGCCTTCCAGCTCTCCTGGGGAAGGGAAGTCCATGTTTCCAAGGAGGATTCTTAACCCTCAATATGATCTTCCTTCCAAAACTGCTAGGAACACTGGGAAAGACCCAGCTTTCCCAGTACAGTCATATGCCTGGATCAGATGCATTTGGTTTTTATTTGTGGGGGATGGGTGGGGGGTGGTACTGGAAATTGAACTCAGAGGCACTTGACCACTGAGCCACATACCCAGCACTATTTTGTATTTTATTAATTTATTTTATTATATTATTATACAGATAGCACCTTGCTTTTGCTGAGGCTCACTTTGAACTCGTGATTCTCCTGCCTCAGCCTCCCAAGCCACTAGGATTACAGGCATGCGCCACCGTGCTCGGCCAGATGCACTTGTTTTTATATACTGTGCATTTATAGAAGTAAATTGTAATGTAATTAAGTTTTGTGAATAAATTTCCAATAGTCGGGCTGGGGTTGTGGCTCATCGGTAGGTAGAGCACTCGCCTAGCACATGCAAGATCCTGGGTTGGATTCTCAGCACCACATAAAAAATAAATAAATGAATGAATAAAGGTATTGTGTACAACTACAATTAAAAAACATTAATAAATAAAAATTCCCAATAGTCATTCTTTCTACTATATAATTTTATTCTTTAATATTTTTGATTAAATGAATTTGTTACAGGCTATCCCAAATTTTCATAGTTTTTAAAAAGTGTTTTTTCAAGGAACATACTCCCTGTATTTCTGAATCCTTTGTTAGGTTTGGCTCTATATTTTCTTGCATCATTCAGAGTGTACAGGTCCCACCTACAACCATGACAACAGCCATGACTACACTTACTAACTTTAACTCTAGCTGAGCACAGGGTACGATAGACACAATTGGTTCCTACCCAGTGGCCATTTTCCCCCTTCATCCCTGCTTACAGAACCTACATTTTGTTCAGAAATCAAGCAACCATGCACTTCAAGAGAAGCAAAGAGAACTTCCAGCCTCACGGGTTAAATGCTGATTATATTACACTAATCTGGGAAATTACATCCCCTTCCAGTGACTTGCTTAGGAATTACTGGTGAAATTATGGCTTTTGAACCATGAAAGAAAAATTTCCTGAAGGACATCTGGGAAAGGTTTACTTGCTCTTGAAGAGAATTATGTGAACACAGGCTTGAGGAAACAGGCTCTTTCAGTTGTCACTTCTGTTTGTAACACAGAGTTATGGTGGCCATCTTGGACTAAAAGGATGGTAAAAGGAAGGACAGCATGAACTGTGGTCCTGAGGTCTCCATTCCTTGTAATAGAAGGCAAGGTGATCAGGATCTTCCTTCCCACTGAGGACAACTTTGTCTTTTAATGTTTGTTTTTATCTTCTTAAAAGCATTAAAGAACAAATAAGATAAAAATTTAAAACTACTAGGTTAAAACTTAAGAGAAGTGAGAATATAGAGAGGCCCAGAACACAGGGCAGCTTTTTCCTTGTGAGAATTTGCCAATCACCAAGAAACAGTAGCAAAACTAAGCTCTGCTTTTGGCAATCAGAAAGAATGAAGGGAGCCAGGTGCAGTGGCCCACACACATGTAATCCCAGAAACTCCAGAGATTGAGGCAGGAGGATCAACCACAGCAATTTAGCAAGGTCTTAAGCAATTTATAAAGACTCTGTCTTATTTTTTTTTTTTTTTAAAAAAAGGGATTGACGATATATCTCAGTGGTAGATTACCCCTGGGTTCAATCCCCAGTATGGGAGAGGAAAAGAAGGAGAAGGAAAAGGAGGAGGAGGAGAAAGAGAAGGAGGAGAAGGAAGAAAAAGAAGAATGAAGGGAGCAGAAATCAGAGGCCCCTATCCAAGAAAAAGACTCTCATAAACAATACCCATTCCAACCTGTTTCCTCCCAGGAGGGGAGGAGAGCCTTAACCTCAAGGTAAATGTAACCAAAAAATAAACAAATTGTCATGCAAATTTGAAACTCAGTTGCCTATAACCTGGGTTCAAGGAATCACAAGCAGATTCAACTTGGGTTCAAGTGGAACTAGATGGGTAGTATTCCCAAAGATCTGTCAAAAGAAAATAAAAATCATCGCAGAAGAATGCTGTTATTCTAGACTTCAAGGAATTAGGATCCTGGAGCTAACTTATTAAAAGCATTAGAGAGCTAACAAAATAACAAAAGTTGCCAAGCTAAAATGTTGAAGAAGTTGAGAATCCAAAGTGGTATGCCCAGAGCACAAAATAGTTTTCTTTCCGTGAGAGCATTTGCCAATCTGCAAGAAACAGTGAGGATTATGTGGGATTTTTATTACCATAAAATCTTTTTCAAAACTAGTGACCAGGAACTGGGCAAGGTGAAGCTGAAGCAGGAGGAGCACTTGAGCCCAGGAGTTCAAATCCAGTACGTGTAACACAGCAAAACCCCAACTCAAAAAATAAATAAAATAATGACCAGGACACAATCAAATATAACACACAAGGGGTAGAGGGAAGACCATGAGAAAGAACAATCAGAAACAGCAGACTACAGAAATAGGTTTATATTTGTGGTAGTTATTTCACAATGTACACATATATGCTAAAACATCCTGTATAGGGTAAATATATTCCATTTTTATTTGTCAGTTATACTTCAATAAATCTGGAAAAAATAAAAAGAGAACCACAAAAACTTCAGATAATTTGAGAGTTTTTCATGAAACTTAATTTTCTAAGAAAAGTAATTTGGAAAGGAATTAAAAGTCATTCTAGCCCTGAAAAACACAATAATTGAAATTAAGAAGACAATTCATCTACGTAATTGCAGTTTAGACTCAGCTAAATAGAGAATTAACAAACTGGAAGACAGATCAGAGGAAATTATCTAGAATGCATCATAGATAAAATTATTAAATATATAGAAACTACCACAAGAAATGTAGAAGACACAGTGAGAAATTTCAACATACAATTGACTGGCATACCAAAAAGAGAAAAGAGAATAAAGACAATTGCTAAAGATTTACAAAGTTGATGAACTGTAAAATCTAATGAACTTATTGAGATTCTAATTTAACTTTCCAACTTCTGAAATTCTTAAGAGAAATAAAAGAAAGGAAAAACAGAAGGAAAGGAAGAAGAGAAATAAATTTATTAAGTAAATTTTAGTTTGGGTTCAGTTATCTGTAGCCATAAGCATCCTAAATGATATTCATAGAATATAATAGCTATCATTTATAGAGTGACTACTATGTGATATGAACTGTAAAAATTCTGTATTCCAATTTTGTTCAATTCCCCACAAAGCTTTATAAAGTTTAAAAACCATTCAAGACAGGCTGGGTAGGTTATAGAGACAAACCATTCCAAAATCTCAATACCTTAATAGATAAGATGATTATTATGTGTTCATATTACATGCTCTACATGGCTCAACAGAGGAAATGAATGTCATTGTCATCTAGGGTCCCAGGCTAATGAAGGCTTTATCTTATCAGAACTTCTACAATTGATAACATAATGGAAGAATTAATTAAATAATACCTCCTGGCTTTAAAGCTTCCACTTGATAATAAAACACCTGACTTCTGCTTACATTTCATTAGGCAAAGCAAGTCACACAACCAAAGGTATATGGAAGTGCAATCTTACCAGGTTACACTACCCTGAAGGTGGACAGCTGGAAGAGTTTTCTGAATGGCACTAATGACTACCACAGATAGATATGATCTTAATTCTCCAAATGAAGAAACTGAGACTCAGAGTGGTATTTCATTGCTAATTGGGTTAATTAAGAATGTACTAAGTCAGGGCTGGGGTTATAGCTCAGCAGTAGAGTGATTGCCTTGCACTTATGCGGTACTGGGTTCGATCCTCAGCACCACATCAAAAATAAATAAAAAAATAAAGATATTGTATCCTTGAATTGGTGTGAGTATACTATGTATACAACCAGAGATATGAAAAATTGAACTCTATATATGTAATAAGAGTTGTAATGCATTCTGCTGTTATATATAAATTTAAAAAAAAGATATTGTGTTCATCTTTAAAAAAATCTTTATTAAAAACAAGATTGTACTAAGTAATACAGAAGAAGATACTATTAACATGGTTATTTGCCCATTAGTGTGGAGTGTGTGGGTAGTGAGAAACAGCAGAGATGTGATCTCTATGGAGTCAAGCAGAGTCTGTGTCTCATCCTGGTCAATCCCAGAATCACCACCCCCAGGGGCAGAGTATAGAACCAAGGTAGACAGAGGGAAATATCCTAGCCCTTTCTTTATTCCTTGTGCTAACTAAAGGCTTTCCTACCAGGATAAGATGAACTGCAATTGGCCAAACACAGTGTGCCTGCATGTACTGGGGCCTCTCACTAGCTTATATATTCCAGGTGTTCATGATGTGGTTAAGAAAGGGAAAATGAGCCCATATAAGTGGACTGACTGTGCCAAGTTTCTTAACTTCTATCTTTGCAATTCTGAAAGTTTTCCAAGGCATAGGAGACCCAACCTGAGAGAGTTCTCAACCCATCATGTCCAAATTCTTTGCTCTCTTAGGTCCTCAACACCTTTCCGTTAGCTGATTTTTCCAGCCTGTCATGTGCAGAACATTCTCCTCCACACCTCCTTCTATACCTAGTGATGACATGGCTTGCCTGCCCTCTCCTGCACTCCACATGCGTTGGCTGACTTCCTTGGCCCCCCTTCCTGCTATATGTGTGCTCCTCCACCAGCCTGGTCCAGCCGCCTCCAGTCACAGCAGCAGCCAGCTGGGATTCTCTCCCTGTGGCAGGGAAGGCGTCAATACCAGGATTCTTATTTATTTATGTGGATGAGGCAGCAGTAAAGAGGAAGGGGTAGGGGGAAGACCTAGAAAAGAAGTTGTGATGGGCCAGACTGGAGAAAAGAGACTGGAGAAAGAATTATCTGTATGATTTCAACTGTGTTTCAGCCACACTATCTCTAGCTGGAGACACACCTGGATGAAAGATCTGTATATTACCAGGAATACAGAGTTTGTAACCTTAATTATGTCTCAAAGCATTTGGCTGTGTTCATCCTAAAACTTCTAGCAGATGAAAAAAAAAAAAATGTGGTTTCCATTACAATGTCACTGAGGGACTTGTACTGGGGTTGGGATCATTAAAATGAAAACACTGGTGAGTAAGCCATGCCATTTTGTCTCCAAGACTTACGTCCTTTCTCCACCCCTGGCCCTGTACTTTATTTTGAGATAGGCTTAAAATAGTCTATAAAATATGGAGCTCATTATCCCATCTAAAAGATTTCATTTAGCATGAATGTAGATTAAAAGCCCCATGCCAAATCTTCCGCCTGGGTTTATAAGGAAGACACTCCTCTGCCTTGCCCTGGGCTGGGCTTCTCAAAGCATGATTCTGCAGTAGCAGGGGAGAGCCAGGAGATGCCACTTCCAACTCCACTTGGCTTCACAGTAATAAGGAAGGATGGAGACAGAAATACAATCCTTATTTGGGGGCTTCTTAGAATTTTTGCTTGGAGGCTTAAAAGGTTGAATCTAACAAGACACCCCTCAAACCCATGAAGTCTCTAGTCTGCCCATTCTTCCACATACAGTGACTACATCAAGGATACTGGGTATATTAAAAGGGGTTAGAAGTGGGGTTAAAACCACAGAGGAAAATGATGAAATGAGGCCTCAGCTTTGAGAGATTTTGTTCTAACATCTAGTTAATTCAATACCTAACCATATGACTTTGGCAAGTAAAAGCACCTCTTCAGGACTCAGTTTCCTCAACTCTTAAATGAGAAGCCTTTTCCATCTCTATTTTATATATATAGTTTTTTTTTTTTTTTTTTTTTTGCTGGGTACACAATTATGCAGGTAAAGAGAATAATAAATACAAACTTCTTGACTTCTTATTTGCTGCAATACCATAGCATGAGCCAGTAATTTCACTTTTTTACCTAATCAATCCCTAGCTTTCTCTAATTACTCCTTCCCTCTGAATCTCCAGAGTATTTGCTCTGCATTTTCTCTCACTCTATATATACTTTTCCCTGGCTTGATCTAAATTCTTAAAGATCCAAATGTTTATAAGGTCAGTAGGGTCAATAGTGAGTACATGCTGATCACTTGATTAGTCAGTCATTACCCATTCCATGTGCATGGATCACCTCCTCTTCAAGGTCACCCATGGGGCTCAGCTCAGGACTTTGTATAAGAGGAGGAAGAAGAGACACATCTCCTGGTTATACTGACAGTCCTATCCTAGCTAGCCCTTGGAGATGTATTCCATGATAGAGGATCCAGGGTTGGGGATGGAGCTCAGTGGTAGAGCTAGCAAGTACAAAGCCCTTGGTTCATTCTTCAAAAGCCAAAAAAAAAAAAAAAATTATCCAGGTGATCCTCCCTTTGTCCCATATGTTTTAGTCATGGATCCTCTCTGTGTCTTGAACTCTCCTGCCTCTCTAGCCTCAGCCCTTGACATTGTCTGATTATTTGCTAAAAGTACCAAGGCCATCTGAACTGCATTTCCTCATTTTTCTGTTTTCTACTTGAAAGTCATTTTCTAAGCACTCCTTCTTTCTTCCTCCCAATAGAGGAAGCGTTCCCCCTCCTCCAGTCTACCACTTCCATCTGCACTCTTTATTCAACCCATTCCTAACTCCTCCAGGACACTGCTGCACTTTAAAGTGCTTACCACAAGCTGTTATTATAAATTCAACTGTTGCTTGACTTGTATATTGTCTGCCTCCCTCTCTAGAATGTAAACTTCATGAAGACTTCATGCCTTATTCATGCTGTATCCCTAGCAAACAGCATAGGGCCTGGAATGCCCAGATTTATTGTTGGTGCTCAATGAATATTTATTAAATAGATTAATAATCCATTTCTGTTCATCATTTTTAAACTTCTGCCCCTGGCCCCCTCCCAAGTCTCAAACACATCCAGACCTCCCTTCTTTACAAAACCCTCAATGACCCTCATGTCCCACCAACCACCATTCTATTTTTACCTTACATTTTCTGACATATTTCTTAAGCAAACAATATGTGCTTGCTGCTGCCTCATCCTCACCACCTCCTACCACTGCAATCTGGTTTCTCCTCATCAAGGCACTGAAACAATGCTGTAAGTAGTCACAATGCCTTCTGTCACCAAACCCTTCAACACTGGCCCATCTCCTGCACATGGGAATCCATAACTGCCCATTGTCCTCTATCCCCATTAAGTTTTTGATCTTGGCTCTCTACTGACCCTTGAGAAATACTCTCGTCATCTCTCTCATCCTGTGTTCCTATGTCAATACTTTCCTAAAACAGTCTACACTATTCTTATTTTTCTCTATACTGTTTTCCCTGAGCTAGTATCACTGTCACTTCTAGGCAGATGCCTCAAGATCACCACCCTAACCACTCCTTAGTATCAAAGATATACTGCAACTACATGAAGGAACCTCTCTCTCCAACCTCAACTCTCCGCACACATTTTTGTAATCTAAAAACTCAAGGTTCTAAAGTCCTTAGCCAACACCTTCCATTAGAATAACCGTTGCCACCCCTCCAGCCAAACCTAAGCATGGATGACTTCATCATCCTTAAATATGGGGACTAAGAAATTCCTGTTACTCTCTCCAATGTTATCTCCCACATCCTCCTTGTCCTTCCCTTCCATAGGCCTACACTCCCTTCATTTTCTGTCTTCTTTTCCTGTGGTTCTTCTTGTGCCTCCAGGTTCACCTTTCAAGACCAACACTGGCATCATCAGGCTCTTGTGCTCAGGAATTCCCTGAGATTTCTCCCTCTCTTGTGCCTTAACTTCCACATACACTTAATTGCCCCCACTCTTTGTCAGCTACACACTTCTTCAACCCTGTCTGTGCCTCTGCCCATGCTTTACTGACCAGAATGCCTCACCCACCTTCTTCACCAAACTATTATTCATCCTGCATGCCAGTGATGAACTACAAGACATTCTGGAAAGATATACTTCTCCACCTCCTTCAGGCAATGAGCTATGCTCTCTTCTTATGCAGGCCTAACTAATTTCACTTACAAAATTTGTTGTAAAGTTCTTTCATGCATTTGAGTCTCTACTTCAAACATGAGAACCCTATAATATGCTTTTTTGCATTCCCAGCACCTAGTCTGTTGCCTAAATCTTAAGCATTGTTCAACCAATACATTTTTTAATGGAATGCTACTGCACTACTACCATTTCCTTGTAATGTGACACAAGCAAGACTCTTCCAAAAATGGTCTGAACCTCTCTCTCTCCAACCTCAACTCTCCCCATACAGATGCTCTAGGTGGTCCGGTTTAGTTGCCATTCCCTGAGCATGCTCTGTGTCCTCATAATTAAGCACTAAGGCTTAACTCAGTTCTCTCCTTTTTATTCTACCACATCACTTACCCTGGAAATTCAGCTGACTAGAAGGCCATCTAGGGACACAGCTGTCCCACTGCTCTTGGCCTTCAACAATCATTAAGATAAGCCTTAACAGAATTGTACTACTTTTTGTGTTATCATCCATTTCCCCAACTAGACTATAAAGTTTCATGAAGACAAGAGCACTGTCCTCTTCAATACTGTATTCCCAGAACCCCAAATGAAACAAAACACATAGTAGGTCTGCAGAAGATATGTGTTAAATGAGCATTTCTTTCTTTATTCAGACTCAATTAGCTCTCTCTCTTATGAATTTATGACACTCATTTATCAATTCAACATGAAATAATTCCTTGTGACATTTTGTATATATTGCATGTATTTTCCACATGGAGCCATAACTGTTAGAGCTAAAGTGATTCTGCTTATAGGTAATCCATCATTAGATAGAGGGGCCAGAGAAGACTCAAGAAAGGTTCCTGCTAGCTCTTGATCCTTTAGGATCCTTTCAGGAGTTGAATTGTAAGCTCCCTGAGTGCAGAAATCCTACCTCCTACCCTAAATGCTCCCTGGAATGCCTGAGCTCTTAGTAGATCCATCACTCCTGCTACTACTAGTGAGAACACAATATTTCTTGCTTTGACAGTTTCTTTGATGGCAAACTACCTCCATCCACAAGGTGGAAAACAAACACATCACTTACCCTGGGAATTCAGCTGACTAGAAGGCCATCTAGGGACACAGCTGTCCCACTGCTCTTGGCCTTCAACAATCATTAGATAAGACTTAACAGAAGAAGAGGCCCTGGGAAGCCATGTCATACCTAGGCAAACACAACGCCGCTTTACTCTTCTCACACTGCAGTAACCTCTACCCACTGGATGGAAACCCCACACCAGGACCTCACAGAGCAGCTATCAGTGTCTTTCCCCCAGGACTTGGCCTAGATATATCTTGCCTGGTGATCTCACACCACGGACAAGGCACCCCAGTGATATACTCTACCACCTATTGGCAGCAGAGCTAGCTTCATGACTAGTTTAGCACACAAGCTGAAGACAGAGATAGATGGAGCTCTTCCCACCTGTAATGCAGAAGGTATAGGAGACAATTCATCCTAGATGGAAGTCTTGGGTGCTGAATCCTGGCTTTTCCTTCAGCAACTGTGTGATTTTAACACAGTACTTAACCTCTATAAGCCTGTTTCCCATCTGTGAAATGGGAACCAAGGGGGGCTATCTCAGAGGACCAAAGGGGGCAAGATATTTTGAATTATCAAACATTACCATTTTCTTTTTAATAACTTAAGAATGATGTGATAATAATTGTTTCCTAGAGAGTTCAGATATTCTCTTAGCCAGTTATTCCTGTCAGGATACAACCTTGAACTGGATATCCAGGTGAAAATACAGAGATGATGATAATGAGGGCCACCTTCCAATCTCAATGAAGGGAAATGACCCTCTAGAAGGAACTAAGCTTCCTAATAGCTACAGAAATTGAGGAGGAAAAGCGCACACATACTGAGCACCATATTAACTCCTCCAGTTCTGGCAACTCCTCAAGGTGTGTCTTATTACTACCCACCACACAAGCACACAGGGAATCACTAAACACCGGCCTTGCATCTGCAAACAGAACCAGGTGTAATTAGCTAGAGGAGGTTTTACGGGAGGACATGGGGGGGTCCAGAGGTTTGGAAGAAAAAGAAGATGGATCATCTGTAAGAAGGGGAAGCTTTGAGCATGTCAAGAAGAAGCACAAGAAAATGTGAAAATTGCTAGGGAGGCCCTGGTGTGGAACAACAGGAAAATTTTCTGTGATGGTATTTCAAGTGGTCCTATATTCAAACTGTTTGTTAAACAGAGGACTGATCCCTTTAGGAAAGGGATCTTGTGCCAAGAGCCAATTAAATAATCATAATAGGTATTTGTGAGTTAAGAGGCTAAGTTAAAGTAACTTCTGTGAATATTCAGCTCAAGCAGGAAGGTGATACCTAACTCCTCTAATTAGAAAAATCCCAGCACAAGAGAATCACCCAATCTACTCTGCATATGCATGCTGTGCAGTTTTCCCACTGACTGCAGAAGAAGGAACAGGCCATGAAGGTGGACCCAAAGAAGCCACATATTACTCCGGGTGCACATACACAACAGTTAACAAGAACAGAGCAAGCCATACAGATGTGAGTAGCCAGAGCCATGGC
Organism: Marmota monax; assembly: GCF_021218885.2. Classification (NCBI taxonomy): domain Eukaryota; kingdom Metazoa; phylum Chordata; class Mammalia; order Rodentia; family Sciuridae; genus Marmota; species Marmota monax. The sequence continues at coordinate 5,154,914 of NW_026693473.1, read as the reverse complement.
AGGCTCAGGACCAGTCACAAGTAGATGGTCAAGGCAAAGATACCATGGGTGACCTCGTCAGGGGCCAGAGCTGTACAGAAAGCTGAGCAGCAAGCAAGCCAAAGACAGGGCACCTGTCAGTGAGAGGAATCAGGGGCCAGGAAGAGGCACAAGAACAGAAAGGATAAGACCAAAGGAGGAGGCAAGCACAAAGTTCAGGACCCCTGATACCAAGGCCATGTGGTACAGCTGCCTCTGACCCTGCTCTGCACCTGGGCAGAATCCATCCTTGCATTGAATGTTTGGGAAATACGAAGGTTGAGACAACAGGGAATGGTCAATAAGGGAGAGGTGAACCTTAGTGGAAAACCCAAGGAAATTCCTGGCCATTGTAGAACCCAACGTCACACAGGCTTGTAGACAGGTATTCTCCTTACCTCCCGGGTCTCCTGAAGATAGAATGGGGTTTTCCTTTCTCTGATTCTAGCAGAACACGGGCAATGCCCACCTATCACCTATTATGAGCTATGCTAAGCAAGTAAGGAAAGGGTTTTGACATCTATAATAACAAACAACCATCCTATGTCCAAAATCCTAGGCGGCCAGAACTGAGAGTTACAAACCCAAAACAAGTTGGGGCCAGACAACCTCCTGGGGAACAGGTAAATTCATTTCCCTAGAATATGAAGGAAAGTCAAGGCTTAGTTAGTAGTGATAGCAAATGGTTATTGTTCTAAAGAAAGTTGCATGAATTATACCCAAAGGACCACGTTCTTTTACATGTTGTTCCTTAGTGCACTCCCGTGTTTACTCCTGTGTTTACTCTTCTCACATAGTGACTGATTATCTCAATTGTTTTGTTATTTTGCCCCAGAGTCTTCTGCCTTTACTCTCTGGCATCATATTAAAGGATGGCAATGAGCAGTCCCAGCCCTGGGACGCCTCAGAACCACCTGCAGAGCTCTTCAAAGATAATAGCGTTCAGCCCTCTCTGCAGCAATTCTCTTTCAGCTGACTAGGGAGAGGGCTGGAAAGGAGAATGTGGACACTATGCTTTCTAAGTGCTCCCAGATGATTCCAATGTCCATCAGGGTTGAGAACCAATTGCTCTCTGGTCCAGAGTCCTAAGCACTTTGTGGTAGCCACTGGAATGCCGACAAAGCATCAAGAAGAAATAAGCAGCCAAAATCTACTTTATAAATTCAACCTATCACTTAGATTTTCCAAACATCAGTCATTTTTGTACTTGTACAACCATTTGCACCATTTCCACATACCTCTTACACTATGATTTCTTTGGTATTGTTTTCAATTAACTTTATTTTTACTTAAATTTATTTTTTAAAGAAACTAGTGGAGACTGGGGGTTATGGCACAATGACATAAAAAGTCGACAATGAAAGAAGAAGAGATGGTGGCTCTGGAAAGGAAAAGGCATTCAAAGTCAGAGGGCAGGGTGGGGAGAGGATGTGGGCTCGGTGAAGGGTAGAAGTCTGGAGATGGGCTGGAGAATCATAGAGGAACCCCAGGGAATGGGGGTGCAGGCAGCAGGTAGCATGAGGCTAGGCCTTGAAAGGAACAGCAGGGACAGAAAGAACAGGTCTGAGCGGCAGGAACTGAGGAAACAGGCCAGCCCAAGAGGGCCTGCACTGGATGGAGTGAGGGCAAGGGTGACAGCCCAGCAGAAGGTGGCACTGGGCAAAATAAACTGTCCTCCAGACTGTACCAGGCAATGAGCAGCAAGAGGAGCTCAAGCAACATCTATAAATTACCTCAAATCATCTCATGGGCTACAGTGGTGGGTGTTCCTGCTCCAGGGAAACACTGTCTGAGGTTCTATGAATAAAGAGTATCAGTCTTTCACTCTTCTCCCTTCGCTACCAGAAAAAAAAAAAAAAAAACTTTATACAAATACAGGAATGCAAACCCCACCTTACTTGTCAGGTCCCCATGGATACACAGCTCAACAATAACTACAGGCAGCGTTACTTCTGTTTCCTATCTGTGTGAGCTCTTTACTTTTGAGGGACAGTCCCCATGATGGCAAGCATCTCCTTAGTCAATGCCTGTGAGCAGAGACCACAGTCGGTGGAGTTGACAAATGCCCAGTGAGACACACGATAGAAACAGCATCTGTTATTAATGAGAATAAATCATCAAAATACAATGTCTGAGCAAGCTGGCAGTTCATTATCATGTAAATCCTTGCATTATAGCTTAGCAGAGTCCTAGAGAACAATACCTTTTATTTTTTAAAATCCTTACCCTTAACTGAACAATGATGGGGCGGTGAAAGATGGGTCTGCCATCAGCAGGCACACACTGTTACTTTTTGGTAAAGTTTATTGCTGCTCCGTGATGTACGCTAATGTTTCCTCCCTTTTCCTAGGTGTGTCAAGTCTCAGATTCATTTATCCTCCCCTCGCAGCCAACTGGATGACTCAGGCTGGCACACAGCTCAGTCGATTATTTCAATTTCCTGGGCTAAACTCATCATTGCCCACCTCTTCTCGTCTCCTATTTCCTCCTCACTTTCTTGAGGTCTGTTTCTTTCAAGATGACGTAAGCACGACCATGATGAGCGCAACATGATGTAAAATCCTGAAACAGATGAAGGGAGCTAATTCTGTTCCCCTAGAGATCTAAGAGAAATTTGTTCAATGCTCCAAAAGGCAGGCTCGTCATTCACGCGTTCATTTGTTCAACAAGTATTTACCGAGCATTTCCCCTGAGCAGGCGCAGGCTGTGAAGCATGCCACTCTCTAGCTCACCTTAGTTACGAACGTTGCTATATCCAAAACTCCAGTTTGACTTTAATGGGAGTAGGCACCTTGGACGTGTCCGATACCGATACCCATTAACTAGAACTGAACATCAACACCCAACCCCCGAAGACTGGAAATCAGAGGCCCTGAAGTCAGGAGCTGCTAGCCTAAAGCCTCACATTAAGGAAAACTCTATAGACACTGTATAAAAGACCATAAACCTTGAAATTAAATTACAGCCACACATGGTGACCAAACACACAGTTCTGGCAAGCAGGAAGATGGGTTAATCTACCAATCCATAAATGCACCAGGCAGGACACTTTTACATGGACTAACATAATACACTCCCCCCAATTCTATCATGTAACTATTATTAATATTCCCATTTTTTAGACTAATAAATCAAGGGTGGATCACTTACTCAAAGGCTTCTAGAGAGTAACAGAGCCAGCCAGAACTTGAACCAAGTTTGCAATTCATAGATTCAAGGGTTAGGGTTAGGGTTAGGGTTAGTTATGATTATAACTTATACATTACCATCTCATTCCTTCTTAAAATTAGCATCATATTCTAGTTTGGATCATTTCAATATAAATTGTCTGTAAGCCTCTAACAATTCTTAGTTGGACCTTTCTCAGCTCCTGGTTATCACAAACCACCTGTTCCTTTCTTTTCCAGGATGTTTGTAGGAGAGTAAGAATTAACTGTCTTAATAATGGACACTAACGGGGCTGGGGCTGAGGCTCAGTGGTAGAGCGCCTGCTGTGCACCTGTGAGGCACTGGGTTCAATCCTCAGCACCACATAAAAATAAATAAAGATATATGTCCAACTACAACTAAAAAAAAATTTAAATAATAATAATAATAATAATAGACACTAACATTTAAAGGGTACTTTGCTCATGCCAGGCACTAGGACAAGTGTTCACTCACAGCCTCTAACTTGACCCCTATAGCAACCGCTCTAGGTTGGACTACTATTGTCCTCATCATCATTTCTTCTTACAAATGAAGGAAAGGAGGCACAGAGAGGCTAAGTTACTTGCCAGAGGTCACAAAGATAAAGGAGTAGTCTTCTTCCCTTTCCTCGATCTATGATATCCACCACTATGAATTTGTGGCTTTCTTCTTAACATCCTCACCTCACCCCAGGTCTGGGCTCTCTCGGGTCTATTTCCCAATACTAGTGAAAGACTGCTTTCTGCATGTGCTGGTTTGGTTTCCTCCATCTTTGATTTCTCCCCGATAAAGAGCCTGGTTCTCCTTCTCTGGGAAGCTCTCTGCTTCCACCTGGCATTGACCTCCTGCACACCTAAGACTGTCTTTGATGGAGATTAACATTCCTTGGGGTATGCAGTGGAGCTTTCCCAAGGCCATCTTTTCCATCAGGGGTTTAGTCTCATTATTACCAAAACTTCTTAAAGGAGCCAGAGCTCTTAAAAATAACATTAAACATTTTTTAAAAATCAATTACTAAACAAAGTTCACAGTGCCTTTTCCTTAACATAGATTTCTGGATTTGTGTGACATTTCCAGATTTTGAGCTCATTAATAATTAACAGTGAAATACATTAAGGTCAGATTAACTCCGAGGAATAAAGCTGACTCTCTTCTTTTCACTAACCAGGAATTCTGTATCTCTCTATAGATAACCTACACAGGCAGCTGTCCTCGGGACAGGTGCTGTAGTTCCGTGCTGTTGAGGAACATGGAATTTACTGAGCACCTACTATGCATACTAGCTATGATGCTATGCATTTTGTAAGCATGAATCTAATAATAACTCCACAACAACCACAGCAGGCAGATCCTGCCATGCCCATTTTACAGATGGGGAAACAAACTCAGAAAGGTCACACAAATCAGCCCAAGGTCACAGAGCTGGTCAGTGGCACAGCTGAGGTTTAGGAGGATACTGGCTTGCTCTCAGCTTCCTGCCACAGGTGCCATTCTTCCTTCACAGCTTCTCAGAGGCTCCACAGAGGGCCTGACGAGACAGGGTTTAACTTGTCTTTGACTAAGGTACTGCACCCAATGAGAAGTCCAGCAGAAAAAGTGATCCTATTATATAGCTGCTCCCCAAGTGACTCTGTGCTCCCCGGTTTCCCCCTGGGTCACACCTGTCCCCACAAACACAGCCTTCCTTGACTTTCCACGGGTTTGGTACTTGCAGTGGCTCCATGGCTTCTTCTTTTTGTTCCCACCCCCTTCTTTGCAATCTTCCTCTGTGTCTCTATATCTTAGTCTCAGTCTCTCTCTCTCTCTCTCTCTCTCACACACACACACACACACACACACTCACACTCTCACACATGAGCACACACACAGTCAGGATACCTCGATCCAGCAGCCGGAGCAAGCGGAGATACCAGAGATACCACTGGTCCCAGAAGCGGTCCGTCATCCCACCCTGAACTCATCCTTCACAGCCAGTCCCCTGGGCAGAGCCTCATCCCACCACCACAGACTCGAGGAGGCCGGAATCGCTGGATGCTGGGCTCACACGCAGCCTGCTCTAAGCAACTGCCTGCTTGCAACGACAGCCACCAGTCCTCCCACACAGAGGCTGACTGTGCCGGGAGCCTGTTTCACAGCAACAAAGGAACAAGTGCAGAACAACGCCGTGTGCAGACCGAGCCTGCATGGACCCAAGGGGAGGTCGGAGATGCGGGGGAGGGAGTCAGGCAGGGCTTTTGCAAAGAAGTGATGTTTGAGGTGGTCTTGGGAATGAAAATCCACAGTCAAGGCCAAATCTTAAATTTCATTCCAGTATCTCCCGCCATCCTGGCTTCCCCTGCCTCCCACACAGAGGCCACTGACTCTTCCAACTGGACCAAGAATTTGGGAAGCCAGACACTTGGCCATCCAGATTCCAGAGCCAGTCCGCAGGCTGGGAGCCCAACTGCCTCATTTTGGGATCCTGAGGTACTTCTTGCCCAAGACTGCGAGTCCCCCATGCCCAGAAAAAGGCTGCAGACCCTTTCTTCCTATACCCCTTCACGAATCCAACGAGAGGAGAGACAGCTTGGGCTCTGAGGCCCCAAAGCCATGGGTTCTGATCCTGATTACCACTTACTACCAGTGCCAGCTTCCTCCTCTGAGGAGTTATACAGTGTTTCTGGCTGAGCACCTGGTAGTCTGTGGCAGAAGAAGGTTCTCCGGCCTTCCCATCCTTTCTCTCATGCCAGAACTTCAGCTCCCCACACTTAACCCTGGGTTCCCCTTCCCGGGCCTGTACCTGCACTTTCTGCCAGTGCACTCCATCCCCAGTCCTCCTTCTCACAATGGCCAACTCCTCCTAATTTTACAATATCCAGCTCAGATGCCATGAAACGGCAGCCTTCCCTGATCCCCCCTCCAAACCTCATCATTTCACTTCACTTTCTCCTTGGCATGACTCTTCTTCCTTGACCATAAATTCTATCAGGATAGCATCTGCCTTTTATTCACCTTTGTATGCCTCAAAGTACTTAGTAGAGTGACCTGGACTTCACAAGTGCTCAAGTGATTGCTACTGAATGAATGAACAAGAAAGGGAGTCTGGGAACCATACGGTTTGGTTTTAATGGCAGGGAGAAGTGTGGACTGGGGAGCCTCTGCCCCTGGGCACTGGGCAAGGCCTGCAGAAGGATGGCCGAGTGCCCTGTCCTTGCCCTCCTCAGAACCCCTCTTATAGCACACTGATCATACACATAGTGAGGCTGTGACTCTGGTAGCTAAAAGTTCTGCTCAGAGAAATGAAACCTGGGGGAGCCTCAGGTCTGGGACAACCTTGTTCTCCAAGCCTAAAAACTATCCATGTGCACAATTATTGCAGGTTTCGTTCAGCTTAAGCCATGCCAGCAAGGGCTTCTCACATCCTAACACAGAGGTTGGCCTTCCAGCCTCCTGGACTCCATCATGGCTGGCAGGAGCAGGCCTCCCTCAGCATCCACTCTTCCTGGGAACTGCAAGATGAGGCAGGCTACAGATTTCTAAAGAACTCAAAGTGAGGCAGAGAGGGCATGTCTGCGAGTAGGAGTTAGGAGGTAGAGGGAGAGAGTGGGCAGAGCCACAATCTCCACCCACTGGCCCCTACTCAGCCCCATTGCCACCTCCTGGTTCCTTCACAAAGGGCAGTTTTGGGATAGAGCAGAGACACCACCACCCAAGAAGCTACCTCTCCAACTCTGTTAGTATTATTTTGCTATTACCTTAAATGGACAAGATTCCAGCGAGCAGTTAACACAAGAATGCAAAGCCCCCCTCCTCTCTCCAGAGAGAAGTGACCCACAGTCTCCCCTTCTGTGAATAACAAGAATCCATCACTCAGTGTGGCCAGTACTTTTTAGTTCACAGAGTACTTTCACATCCATCATCTCCTTTGGGCCTCTTAATGGCTCTGCAAGTTCTGTTAGATGGGAATCACTTTCCTCTGTCTACAAAAGAGAAAACCCATGTTCTGAGAGGTTGAACAACTTGGATGAGGTCAAACAGTGTCCAGGTACAGTCTTTATCCCTCCCTACAAAAGTTCCCTGGGCTCAGTTCCCTGTGGAAGCTGGGCCATCCATCTTTCATGGAAAGATGGAAGCCCTCACAGTGGGACACATCTGTCTGCCAACAGCAGTCCTTTGGAGGTCCCTCCAGGGAGATGCTGATCTGCCTCAGGCACACAAATGAGTAGAGGGTCTGAGTGTGGCCACTTACTAATCAAGAAACTTTGATCTTTTCCTTTGGCCCCCAGCACATGGCTGCCCAGAGAGTATGTCTCCAAATAAGAACGTCAAAACAGATGTTTCCAAACACAACTCAAGAGAAATCTGAAATGAGAGGCTCCTAGCATGGCAAGAGACTTAGACAGCTGTGGGAAGAGCACCTGATTGTGAGACTGAAGTGCCAGTGCCCCGGGGGGCACTGTGCGGAGCATCCAAATGGTGCTGAGGCTCCTAGTCCACGTTCCATGTTTGGGCCTAGAGAAGGAAGCGGGCTCTGTTCACTTCCGCCTAGCAGCCAAGAGCAAAAGATTCCACACAGCCACATTTTCTGGGGCAAAAGGAATAAAGACTGATAGAGAACAATATGGGTGCAAGCACTTCCCCCGCACACAATGAACCCAAGAACATAAGCACTGCCCACTGGGTCAGTCCAGGGGGGACCCATTCAGCCCAGAACTTGACTCAAGATTGGCTTCAACCCATCCAGCTGGGCTCCTGGGTGCTCCCCAGCCCACCACCGCTCATTTCCCCAACTCCCACAGAGTCTCATAAGCCTTACTTTCAATGCAGCCCCTCTAGAAGTTGAATAAAATGTTCCGAGAGACTGCCAGAGTAGCCATTTAGCTGCAGTGCAATTAGAAAGGACAGGATATTGGCCAGGACAGAGCCTTATTAGAAGGTTTCTGTTGTCGCTTTGTCTTAAACAATGCTTCCACAGTGGCCCCTTTTTTCACCATGGTCAAAGCAAGCACCGCCATTCCCATTTGGCATGGTTCCTCCAGCCCACCCAGCTAGCTGCAGAGACATGTTCTCCAGAGACAGGCAATGTCTGCAGGCCAGCAGCACCCATCCACTGCAGAGGGCAGGCGCCCGTCTGGATCCTCGGTGTATACTCAGTGTCATCTCAGAGACGTGCTTCTCTCCCTTCGACGCTCCTTCTCCTACCCTTGGCACCGTTCTTTCCCCTCTCTCCACCCGCCCCAACAGGAAAACACTGTGTTCCTGATCAGATAAAGCCGGCACAAGTGCACAGAGCAGAAGGCAAGCAGCACTGAGGGAGGAGAGAATCCATCACATCCCAAATCTTTCCCACTCCTCTCCCAGGACAAAAATGACCACCGTTCCCTCAGGAGACTGGCCGGCCCCACGAACACAGGGAGCTATCTGACAAGTGAAGGTCACACAAGAGGTCACACAGTTTCAGGTGTCTGCAAACCAGAGAGAAGACTGTCCACAGACATAGCACTCTTCCCCCACCCCACCAGTGGAAATGGGCTCCCCCAGGCTGCCATTTTGCCCTGCAAGCTGCACTTCAATTGCAACATGAACCAAACCCTCCAGCAGACACCATCCTCAGCCACCTCCCACAGCACTTCTGTCCCCTCAGAGATTAGCACCAAGTGCCAAAGGGAAGCTAGTGACAACACGTTCTCAGAGATACCACCCAGGGGATGGGATGGACACCTGCCATTCTCTCCTATGACATCATAGTGTCCCCAGGTGAATAAGCTCCTTAGGTCCACACCCGAGGACAGTACCTAAAACATTATCACTTAGACACTGAAATTCAAGTCCACCTCTCCCTGGAGGCCTTTCCCAGCTAACCTCACACATTCTCTATCACAAAGGTTCTCAAAGTTTAATGGGCAGCACAATCACCTTAGAGGGTTGGTTATCCATGCAGATAACCAGGCCTCACTCTCAGAGGTCTGCATTTTTAACAAGCTCCCCAGATGATTTTGAGATGGTGATCTCCCTGCCTCTGTCGCTGCTCTCCTCTTACCCTCAGCACTGACTTCATTTAACTATTTCGGTTGAATTCTAGAGCCTACCCCACCCGCGTACACACCGGGAGTCCAATAGGGAAGGGCACTACCAGGTGGTCATGTTCTGAGTAGGGAACGGGAGGTCAGGAGAGTGAGGTAGGGGGGTGGAGGATTAGATGGGGCTCTTGTGGAAAGCAGAGGTGGGCCTGAGACACTGCCCAGCAAGAGACAGAAACCAGCCTCCTCTGTGCAAAGACTCCAGAAAGCGTCCACTCTACCCCTGTCCCACCACACGTCCGGACAATGGCTTTAAATGTCACATCAAATATCAGGCCAGCCAGCAGGAGGGAAAGGTGGAATCTAATTAGCCTGTGTGCTCAGGCTTTCCTGTGGCTTTTGTGTTGCCCACCTTGGACCTCTGCTGAGATCGTTAACTCTCCCTTGGCAGGGGGAGGCTTCACAGGACCTTCTAGTTCATTGGCTGTAAACTACATGTAAAACTAGTAATCTCAGGACTACTAGTCCCCCCAGCCCTCTCTGAGGATTACTAGTTCCCCCAACAGTCACTAGAACCCCCAAATTGCACTGAATTTCCAACCACATAGGACCCACCACCCTAACACTCCCACCCAAGAGCCAGACCCCTCTCCTCCTTCTCCGCCTTATAAAGCTCACCCATTCTGGGCCCCTGTTCCCTCTAGACTCAGCCCCAGGCAAAGCAGCAAGATCACCTCCACTCTTCTAAGGGCTTACTATCTAGGCCTTCAGGAAATATTTACATTTTAGCAAAAGGTAAAGCCCTAAATGAGTGGAAGGTAAATGGAAGTCCAAGCCTTGGGGAGGCAGTAGTGGGAATAGATATTTAGGGTCAAGGAGCAGAATCCATGACTCTCTCTCTTCATACCCAGTTCTTCACAGGCACGTCCCTAGCAGGCCATCCCTGTGATGGCAATTCTCAGAAGCTGGGCTTCCTCCACCCTCCATACCTCACTCTCCTGACCTCCCATTTCCTACTCAGAACATGATCACCTGGTTGGCTACCTTCCCCAAAGCACCCTAAAGGACAAAGAGTCCCTTCCAAAGAAAAAGGAGAGCTAGGAAACAGCTGGAGAGACCACTTCACAACCTTACCCAAAGCCTCAGTACCCCCGAGTTCACCATCATCTCCTAGGCTTCCCTCCCAACCAGCCATGGCTCCTCCGTCTCCTCCCATTGAGGCAGCTTCTTCAACCATCACAGAGTTAGTGTGACTCCATGACCTAAGGGCACTTCAAGTCAGGGAGACGATCACCAAGAGGTTTTGTTTCTTTTACATGCTCCTCACATCTCTCAACCCTGTGGAAATCTTAACTTACTAGTCACCACAACTAGAACCTCACGCCTCACCCTGCCCACGGGGAGCCTTCCTGAGGAGCTTCTCTCCCTCTTGCTCTCTCATCCCAGGACCTTCTCCGTCCCCCCTCCAAAATCTTTTCCAAACAGCCCCCACAGCACTGCTGCCCAGTAAAACGGGTCACCACACTGTGAGGACAAGGGTTGATAATAACAAAGGTGAAGTTCAACAGGATCAGAATGAACCTGCTGTATCATCAAAGAAAGGCTAAATTTTGTTTAGCATATATTTAGAGCTAACTTTTTTCTATATTTTCTTTGATTTTCTCCTTTTTTAAAAAATGTGTAATCTTTGTAAGGCAACCCACTATTAAATTAGAATATCAGATTCATGAATGTCCCCCACATACACACAGCAGCCTAGGTGATGAGATTGGCTGCACACTAGCCAATTTTAATTCTCTTTCCTTGGTTCTTATTCTCAAAAAGAAAAGAATCGATTGGAATGATTACTTCTCAGCAAATGAATTCTTCTTATGATTCCTAACAATAATCGATTCACAGAAATCCCATAAATCTTTTTATAATCATGCTTATGCTATTAATTTCCAAGCCTTCTAGGTATTGAGAAAGGGCCCAGGTTTTGGACTCAGACCAACTAGGTTCAAATTCCGAATCTTTTTTGAGCAAACTAAATATCTTGGCACAAATTACTTCCCTAAATCTCAGATTCTTCATCTTTTGTATGAAGATAAGGCCAATCTTACAAAAACTGAATACTCCTCATGAGGAAACAACAAAACAATGTACATGAAATTCAGAGCACTATACCTAAAACATAGTGGGTGTTTAATAAAGGTTAGTGCATTCGCCTACTGTGGTAAGCAAACTCAGGTCAGACTGAAATTCCCAATTTATGGGACTTATCTGGACCGATAAACCAATTTAAAAAAAAAAAAAAAAACAGTGTCCACTTTGCTACTGATGATGGTCAAATGGCCCTCATGCAATCCATGCCATATCTTCCAGGCCTTTCTTCCTGCCCCTCAGAAGGGGGTAGATCCTTAGATCTTACTTTTCCTCTAATTTCTACAACTCTCCACAAGAGACAATAGAAATATCTGACTGCCCCAACTCGTCTGGCTTCTTCCTGCCTATGATGGGTTGGAAAGTTCCAGGAGAGATTCATTATGAAAATGCTTTTGACTATGTCCCTGTGAGCCATGTGTATAACCCTCAGCACTGAGGAGATAGGAAACTCCTGATGGAGCGTTATTGAAGTAAACAGCAATGATTTGGTGTCCCTCAAAGTCCATCAACCCTGGCCTCTTGTCATGTACACAATAACACCTAATCAAAGATATCCATCAGAAACAAACTACAAAATTTCAAGAAGAAAGAATTTTATAGACTTAGGGCAGAAAGCGTTTCCCAACCAGACAGAGAGCTTGAAATAATGACTTGTGTATGCATTGTTTAAAAATCTCTAAAAGAACACACAGATCACCTAAGGAGACTAGGGGGCTTGACCACAGCAGTGAGGGGATTGCTTTTCACTGTATATCATTTTACACTTTTTAAATTTTCATCTCTAGGCTGTACTACCTAGATGTTTAAAGGCAGTTTAAAATAATGGAGTCAAGAATTAATAAAACAGTTCTTGGGGTCTTGCTGACATTCTGTGAGAGGTCTAATTCACATAGAGAAGGAACATGTGGCTGTTTGCTGAGAAGAACTCCCAGCCAGTCCCAGCAGCCACTCGGCTCCAACGGCCAGTGTGAGGATGAAGCCACTTTGGAGCCTCCAGCCATCCCGCTGCCTGGTGAACACACAGGCACCAGAACTGCCTCGCCGACCCTCATAACCATGAGAAATGCTAAATTGCTGCTCCAACTCACTAAGATTGGGGGTGGTTCTTATAGCGTAGTAGACAAGTGGGACAGGGAGTGAGTGGTACATGAAGAGCAGGTAAAGCCAAGACTGAATGAGATCACCAAGAAGTATTGAAAAGGATTGTGCCTGACTTCATCTAGAAGACAAAAGGCATGGCTAGTCTATTTACCTAGCTGTCTACCAATCTTGGAATTAGAATTCTGAAGATAGGGTTGTCACAGAGGGTGTCTAATTAACATGCTCACTTGAATTTTAAAAAGAAGTCAGACTTTCTTTGACAGGAAGTGAATACATCTGATTTGGCTGCTTGCTTTGATGAGACTTGCCTCTTTCAATTCATGTAAATCTGTAGTTCCAAGATTATGAAGAAAATATATTTAAAGTCTATATATCACATGCAACAGGCTAGAAAATATATTATTTACAACCATTTAACTCATCATAAAAAAATTTAAATGTCAACCTAATGTATAAAGGTATACAGTTTTCAATATTCTTTTAAAGTATTCAAAAGTACCAAAGTCTTGAAGCACACTGAACTGTGTTATTCCCACATGATGGAATACTATGCAACCATCGAAAAGAGAATGGTGAGACCTTCTGTGAATTGATATGAAAAGATCTTCAAGATGCATTGTTGGGTTAAAAATAAAAGACGTAGAACAGTATACAGGTTGAGTATCCCTTACCTGAAATACTTGGAACCAAAAGTCTTTCAGATTTCAGTTTTTAAGATTTTGGAACATTTTCTGTGGTACATATACACAATGGAATACTATTCAGCATTAAAAGAGAATAAAATCATAGCATTTGCAGGTAAATGGAAGGAGTTGGAGAATATAATGCTAAGTGAAATTAGCCAATCCCAAAAAAACAAATGCCAAATGTTTTCTCTGATATAAGGATGCTGATTCATAATGGGATTGGGGGTGGGGAGCATGGGAGGATTAGACAAACTCTAGATAGAGCAAAGGGGAGGGGGGGAGGGAAGGGACATGGGGGTAGGAAGACGATGGAATGAGATGGACATCATTACCCTAAGTACATGCATGAAAACATGAATGGTGTGACTCTACTTTGTGTACAACCAGAGAGATGAAAAATTGTGCTCTATATGTATAATATGAATTGTAATGCATTCTGCTATCATATATAACAAATTAGAATTTAAAAAAAGATTTTGGAACATTTTCATAGAGTTTACTGGCTGACCATCTATCCCTAATCCCCCAATCCAAAATGCTCTAAAATCTAAAACCTTTGGTACATGACTTTGAGTTTCAAATTTTTGTATTAGGGATGCTAGACCTGCTTTTCATAAGAAGTGAAACAAGTATAGTTTCAGATTTGCTTATATTTGCAAAAAAAAAAAGGAAACACTGGAAGGATTCATACTACTAATAGTTACCTATGGGAAAAGATGGTTTGGAAGACAGGGATAAGGATCATACAAAGATCTTTATGTTGTATTAATTTTTGAACATTGCAGATGTGTTGTATTTGCAAATATTTTCAGTCCTTATAGAAAAAAGGGATAAATAAATTTCAAAAACATGACATTAAAAAGCAATCTAGGAGACAAAATTTGCCACATTTGCAATAATATATAATACAAAGAATTAATACCTTTAATTTACAAAGAACTACAATCCATTAAGAAAAAATTAACAACCCTGAATAAAAATAAACAAAGAAAATAAACACTCAATTCACAGGTAAGGAAATGCAAAGGATCAATAAAAGTAAAAGGAGGCTGACCTTTACTAATGATCCGGGAAATGCAAATTAAAACAGTAGCAGGCTGCCACATTCTACCTATCAGATTGGCAAAAACAAATAGAAACTAGGCATGGTGGCATGTGCCTGTAGTCCTAATTACCAGACAGGCTGAGAAAGGAGGATCATTTGAGCCCAAGAGTTCGAAGACAGCCTGGGCAACATAGTGTGACCAGTTCTCAAAACAAATGAACAGTTTGGTAGGAAAATAAATTGATATATCATTTTTAGGAATCAATTTGGAGGTACCTATCAACATTTCTAGAATGCATAGTCTTCAGTTCAGCAGTTCTAGCCTCTCTTCTACTGAAGTATCTGTGATTACACACACTGTGGAGTATTCTGTGACAGCAAAACAAACAAAAAACATTTGCACATAAATGGATGGGTGCAAGGAAAGCGAGATAACCTAAATTTCCAACAATGAGAAACTAGTAAAATAAATTGTAACTGTCTACATGCTACTTGGAAACCACTAACTAGGACAAGTAGTTTGATATGTAGGGATAAGAAAGAATGTCCATGCTCAATTGTTGGGTGGAAGAATAGAATTTTCAAAATTATTGGAAATTGTCCAATTTTTTGTGGATATACACAGAGTGAGTATGTACTTCCATGTGCATGGGAAGAGTTCTGGTAGGCTATGCATCAAGCTGTTAATAGTAGTTATCCCCGAGGACTGGAAGAAGGCCGTTGGAGAATTGTGTTTTATAAAATTTCATGTTGTTGTAATTTGTAACCATAAGCTTTTGTTACTTTGATAATTTTCAAAGCCTTTAAATATTCAGGCTGACTAAATCTCAGATCTTTTCAGAAAACTGGATTGCTCCCTCTGGGCCAGGACAGCAGTTTCCTTCTACACTTCCCAATTCCCTGGGTCTGGAATGTGAGATGGTCTCCAGGAAGCCCACAGGCCTGAACCACCACCCCAGACTCATCCACCTGTTCAAGTGGCCACAGAGGGAGCTCCATCACTGTCACAGGGAAATGCTTCCCATCCTCCACTCTGCCCCACATCTCTGATTTGCCATAAGAGTCCAGGTGAGCTTTCCCTGAACTTAATGAGACTTCAGTGAGAGCCTCGAAGCTTCTCAGACCATTCATTTATTGACTACGAAGATACCTCACAGGACTTTGTCAAGAATAGCAACTGTTTCATCTCAAGTTTGAGTTTTAACCAAGGGGCAGTGACTGTCCAGAGCTTCCTGCTAAAGATTCTGAGGCTAGACTGGGAAACCATTTGTTAGGGATATGTGCCAAAGTAAAAGCAGGAAGAGCCATAACACAGGTGCTTCCAAGTCGGTCAGCCCTGCCTTTGTGCAGTGCATTCTGACTCACTTTAAAAACTGCCATCCCTACTCAGAGTGTCACGCTCAGGTGTGAGGCGCTGCAGGAGGTGGGAGGTGACACCAGGTTAAGGAAGGTGAAGGCTGAGCATAACTGTGTCATTGTGTGGTGAGCCTATCCGAGGACAGTGTGAAGATGGGGGGAGCCTGAGGAAGGGGAAGGGGCCCTGCACAGATGGAGTCATGGTTCCAAACAGCTGTAAACAGTGACTATGAACATCTGGGTGCAATGCCGGCCTGAGGTGAGCCGGGAGCCTGGGTTCCATCTGCCACATTTTACTGAGTTACTCATCCTGAAGACTCAACAACGGTACCCACGTAAGAACATGCCTTTCACAATCTTGAAATCTCCAAGTGCCCTGTTAATTAGGAATTCACTCATCTTCCCTATCCCTATAACCAAAAACAGAAAAAAAAAAAATCTGAAGCCAAAAAAAATCCCAGAACTTCACGTGTTGTAACTAAAAACACTCAATAAACAAAGCCAAAGCCAGTCCTTGGGCTCCCTTGGGGAGTAATTGTCTAAGAATGCTTCTTTTCTTTCAGCTGGTGAGAGAAAGAGACAGACGTGCTAAGGCAGTGTGGAGCTCATCTTGAAAGCATTAATTTTTCCGAACACCAATGTGCAGCCCGTGTGCTCTTTCCCGGCGCAGGGCAGTGAGGAGGCTGCTGAGGATGCCCTTCTATGTTGGGCGCAGGGACCTGAGGAAGTGGTCATGGTGAGCACTGCTGAAGGATGGGAATTTGGAAAGCAGAGACCACAGCCTGGCCCTCATGACCTCCCCAGAAGGGGTTGTAGCAGGTCTGTAAGGGCCCAGAAGCCCGAGGGTCGGACTACGATTTCCAAACTAGTGAAGAGAAAGCAGAATTAATACTTCTTCCTCATTTCAGGCCCATTCACTAGGCCCACACTGGCCATCAACCACTCTTCTTCCTCAACCCTCTCTCACAACCTGTAGCCCCCAACAGACTGCCAAGCACCAGGAGAGGCTGGCCAGTTTCTGGGTGGCAGTTCTGAACCACTCTCCATCTCCTCCTCCCCATAGGGATGAGAATCCACAGTAGAGAATGTGATTTGGTCACCCATGGTTCAGGGATTGAACCCATGACCACTTAACCAGTGAGCCACATCCCCAGCCCCCCCCCCTTTTTTTTTTTTTTTTTGTATTTTATTTAGAGACAGAGTCTCATTGAGTTGCTCAGGGGCTCAATAAATTGCTAAGGCTGGCTTTGAACTCACAATCCTCCTGCCTCAGCCTCCCAAGCTGCTGGGATTATAGGTGTGCATCATGGTGCCTGGCTCCATGTCTGTTCTTAATTGGAGGAGGGGGTTACCCCTCCCTCAGTCTGTTCTCATAGGATAAAACAAAACCATCTCCTAAAGAATCAAGGAGAGGTCTAGTTGTCTGCTGACAAAGGTGGACTCCATAATTAGGATTCATCAGAAGCTCTAGCAATCTTAAGTAGACAATCCCCAGGAATCCCCCCAGGAAGCACACAGGCCTGAACCACCACTCCAGACTCTACCATTAGGACTAGCCATATCCAACAGCATGCCAGGATCCCACATGCATGTTTAAATCCTTTATCACCACCAAGACTCTGGAGCCAACTGCCTTCACATGCCAAGTCTAGCACTTACTAGTTATGTGAGACTGGCCAAATTACTTAGTGTTTGTGCCTCTGTTTTCAGAAAGATAAGGATAATAATAGTACTTAAGTAAGTTAATAAATATAAAGGGCTTAGAATAATACCTAGCTCACAGCAGGTAGTATGTGCATGTTTATGGTTATGGTTACCATTATCGTGAGTATGAAGATGTGGTCAGGCTTCACTTTCTATGCTAAGCCATCTCCTCCTTTGGACCACTGCATGTGCTCTTCTGAGGCTTTGGAGCACTGTTCCCCACACTGCCTTCATCTAGATGTCTGTACCAACTCTCCAGGTCTCAAGGAAGCCTTCCCTGGCCAGGTAGCCCTGCATATGCACCCACCAAACCTATACTTTCTCAGGACCATGTTTCATTCCAGTTCTCTCCATGTCTGTCTCCCCAACCAGGTCCTGATCACTATTACATTCATAATGCCTAGCACAGAAGAATCACCCAATAAATATGCACCAAATGAATGAATGGAAAATAAATGAAGGGCAGTTTTCATTCATTCAACAAGCATTTACAAGATGCCTGTTCTGCATTACACCCTAGACTCTGTCTGAAAATACATGCAGGAACAGGCATCCAGAATGCTCTCCATGAGCTCACAGCCTCTGGAACAGTTTCTGTCTTCTAATAGTCACTCAAGTTAAAGGGGGAGATGGGTAGTGCTGCCCAAAGCAAGAGGTCAACCAGGAGGAAAAGGGAGCTCTCAGAGAAGCACACAGGTTGGCCTAGGGTGCATCTATTCAATCTGAGCCAAGCAGCAGAAGCTGTGATGCTGTTTATCATCCCTGCATGTGAAACCAGCCCTTGGGCTCCCTTGAGGACTGCTTTACATCTATTAAAAACAAAAGGTGGACTCTTCTTTATAAGGTTGGCTTAGTAAGTATAAGTGTACCTCACTCAAGAGAAGCATTAGGCAGCTCACTGCATGCATGCTGTCTTCAGGTATCTTCACCAGACTCTAAACTCCTAGGGACAGAAATCATCCTTTCATCTTTTGTGTGTCTCCATGTCCCACCTCACTCCCGCCTGCCATCCACCAAGTGCCTCTCAGTGCCTTGCCCAGGGTCAGGTGACATTGCAGATTGCAAAAGGGGAGCAGTGAACTTATTTTGTTTCACTTCTCCCCTTCTGCAGTACTTTTTGTTTTTTAGGTTTGCTGTTTACTAGCATAAGGAAAAAGAAAAAAGAAACACCAGAAGTTAAAGGAATATTTGTTGTTTCTTCTACTTTTCTCTTTTGAAGCAGAATGGGTACCACCGTCTCCCCACTCCCCCACCCCTAAGTAAAGAAGCCTGTGGGATTTTGGAGAAGATCTACTTGGTCGTAACTCTGCCTGAAGCCTTCGATAGCCCAAGCTTACTGAAAGAAAACAGAATTTCTACTTAGAGTAAAAAAAGCTGAAGCAACTTTTCCCTTGGAGATTACATCATAGATACTTGAGGTTATGTTTTCCATCCTGGTTACCCTAACAGTGAAGGAATACAGGATCTTTTCCTCAATGAAAACCCCAAGCCTGGCCACGTGCAGAAGGGCAATGGTGTCCCCAACCCCAGTGGGTGAGGGCACTCCGGAGCACAGCTGCTGTGTTGTGACTGCACACCTGTCCTGCAGGGAAATCTGGGGAGAGTCATGCTGCCTCCACCCTTTCCTCCCACTCTAGGACTCGAGTCCCACTATCACTAGGGTCATCTGTGGCAAGACTCATAACAAATTCCAATAACAGCTAAACGTAAGCTGGAAACTGGCTCTGCGCCATTTTCATTCTTTTTAAAAAATGCAGAGGAAATCAGTAAGGCCTGTGACCGGGAGAACATCCTTTTACCTTGAGTACCTAACAGAACACGTGGGGATGGGTGTGTGTGGACAGACACATCCACGATGCAGGCCTGTGGAAGCATGCTGTGGAACACAGCCCTGTATACCATTGTCAGCGCAGGACAAAGTAGCCAGACTCACCTTGGAAATATAACCCTTGAGCTTGTCACTAAGGCAGCCAAGTCTTAGCTGTCAGATACAGTTTCCCTGGAGACCAACTGGACTGGGAACACATAGGTAAGAAGGGCAACTGGGAATAAATAGTTTATTTTCTCCCTGGTATCTTTGAGACTGAATGCACTCTTGCACAGAGATACACAAACACATAGCTCATTAAAGTGTTACAGGAATCTATTTTAAATGACACTTGCCCTGGGGTGATGTGTGCTCTCCTCATTTCCCTCCATGACAAGCCCACTAGAATGGACAGGAAAATGTCACAGAACATGTGTCTGAATTTCTGCTAAGCTTTGACGAAAGTTCTCTACCATAGTCTTGTAGATAAGAGGGTGAAAAATGAATGGAATGAGAGCACAGTGGGTGTACCTGCCATGAATAAACTTCAGGGCTTGTTAGAAGAGAACATAGGAGCTTTGGTCCTCCCTCAATTGTTATGTCTGGCTTCTTTTAAAAAAAATCATTTCCTTAAATAATGAGATCAAATATAAGCTTATAATATGGGCATATGATATAACAGGCCTAAACTAATGTAGATGACCAAAATAAAGATGTAGGTGTATCTCAGCAGAGTCGAATAATAGTTCAAAATTGATAAGGACAAACTTTATATCCAAAACCTACTCTTTTTTTTTTGGTACCAGGGATTGAATTCAAGAGCACTCAACCACTGGGCCACATCCCACATCCTCAACCCTCTTTGTATTTTATTCAGAGATAGTCTCCCTGAGTTGCTTAGGGCCTTGCTAAGTTGCTGAGGCTGGCTTTGAACTCATGATTCTCCTGTCTCAGCCTCCCAAGCTGCTGGGATTACAGGCAATGCACCACTGGGCCCAGCCCAAGATCTACATTTTTTAATTTTTTTTTTTTTTTAGTTGTAGATGGACACAGTATCTTTATTTATTTTATGTGGTGCTGAGGATTGAACCCAGTGTCTCACTGGTGCAAGGCAAGTTCTCTATCACTGAGCCCCAGCCCCAGCCCCAGGCCCCAAGATCTACATTTTAAAACAAAAACCTACATATCCCTCATCTAGTAATTCCTGTCTTTTGTATCTACCCTACAGAAACACTTGTACAAGGGCACAAGGAGACATGCTTGTTCACAAATGCTCATTCAGCACTGTTTTTAATTGTTTAAAAAAAAAAAAAAAAAACAGGACCAGATGTGGTGGCACACATAATCCCAGCAACTTAAGAAGCTAAGGCAGGAGGATTGTAAGTTTGAGACCAGTCTCAGCAACTTAGTAAGACCCTGTGTCAAAAGAAAAAATAAAAAGAGCTAGGATGTAGCTCAATGGTAAAGCACCCTTGGTTCAATCCCCAGTATGACAAAAACAAAACAATCAATGTTAGAAGAATTTCTAAGAAAACTTTGGAATATTCATTCTGAAAATGTACAATGCAAAATATTTCCAGGACAGTTTCATGAAGAAAAGTTATAAAAAAGTTATGTAAAATATGTAAAGCATGATATGTTAACCTCAGACACACACAAATTTACAAACTTCTGCAAATAAAGATATATGCAAATACATAGAAAGGTCTGGAAAGATTCCAAATAACTGAAACCAGGACTTACCTCCAAAAGAGAATAAATTGTTAAAGGTTTCAAAAAGTCTTGACTGAACTGGGCATGACAGCAACACCTATAATCCCAGCAGCTCGGGAGGCTGAGGCAGGAGGCTTGTAAGTTCAAAGTCAACCTCAGCAACTTCACAAGGCACTAAGCAACTCAGTGAGACCCTGCTTTTAAATAAAATATATAAAGGGCTGGGGATGTGAGTAAGTGGTTAAGTGCCCCTCGGTTCAATACCTTGGAACAAAAATTAAAAAGAAAAGAAACAAACAAACATACATACATACATCTGAGATTTAGAATGTATTAAACTGTAATTAAAGGGTTTTTTTGGAGGGTGCCGTTTGTTTTGTTTTTGTTTTGTTGTCTTTTAGTAAAGTCTTGCTTTAGCTTAAACAAAATAGTTCAAAAACTTAGGGGAGGGCACAAATACTTTAGCTTTCTGTTACCACAAAGCTAAGAGGAGTCAGCATGGTGGAAAGATTGCTACACCGAGTGCAGCAGAAGTCCAGTTGGACAGCCTGCAAGTTCCAGGGACAACTACACTGATCCTGCTAGGAGCACTGTGTTGGATCCAATCCTGGCAGCAAAATTAGGGACACTGACAAAGTACAACATGACTAGATAAAATAAATAGCTGAGGGGATTCTGAAAAGCATGACATAATGGTGACTGAAGGCACTGCCACGGTTTAACCTAAAGACAAGAAGATTATAGGGAGATAAACAGGTTCCTTCAAATACTTGAAGGGTTGTTATGAAGATGAGGTAGTACACTTATTATGGGATTTTCCAGAGATAAACACTAAGACAAATAAACACAAATTATTTTTTCTATGAAAATAGAAAATATTCCAATTAATAAGAATGAATGACAACTGAAGGGCAACATCATGAACTTTCTGTCATTGGAGGTATTCAAGTGAGAAACTATGTAAAAATATATGCTGGATTTCATTCGAAGAAAAACCATAGAATCTTTAAGATCTCTAACAACTAATATTTTATGATTCCATAATACAGCTGCAAAATCAATTTTCAATCAATGTATACCCCCATCAACTCTAAATCCCCAAAGTAGTGTACTTTGCCACCAGATGGCAGTAGATGCCTTGGACTCTGGATCCTAAACGCTAGGTGTGGTCAAAAATAAATTAGCCCAGTTTTCCAATGCTTAAAAAAAAGAAAAGAAAAAAAATAGAACACAAGTTCAAAAGTAGTCTTTCAAAGGAACATGTAAGTTTAACTCAAAATATTTCTCACTATTCCATTACAATGATTTCTAACCCACAAGCCTTCCTCTGTACATTCCTTTTGCACAGGGTCTATAGAGACCCCTTATCTTCCATAGCCTCCTCTTTCTGGTGTCATGTTTCTTGACTTGCATACAGTTCTTGATCCCTGAATCTCCTCTTGATACAAAAATCCCCTCTACTTCTTCTGCAGCTGCAGGTCACATCTGCTACTACAATCTTTCTTCTCATCACAAGGAGAAGCATCATCAGGAGGGTCAGAGAAGCACCCTAGTTGTTTCCCACCCCCAGCTTTCCTGCCCTGCATCCACACAGCTGAAGCCAATGAAGAAGCAAGCAACAAACACACAGAGAACAGGACCCACCCTGACAGCTTGAAAGTACATGATTATCTTTTCCCAAGTGGAAGAGAATACTCTCCCACCGGCCTCTTAAAGAAAAAACCTGCTGGGCTGGGGCTGTAGCTCAACAGCAGAGTGCTTGCCTAGCATGAGTAAGGCACTGGGTTCGATCCTCAGCACCACATAAAAATAAACAAATAAAATAAAGGCATTCTGTCCATCTTCAACTACAAAAGAAATTTTTTTAAAAAAGGAAAACAAATTTGCCTTCTCCAGCCACAGCTGTTGGCTTGGGTGCTCCTTAAAATTTGAATACAATCAACAACTCTTGTCCCAGTCCCTAGAAATCTGCAAGAGATGACAGATCACTTCAGAAAACCTGGTACTCAGGAAGTGTTTCAATAAGAACTTGCAAGTGAATGCAAATAAACAAGACTTTAAGCTGAGAGGTAACGCAGCTGCATCACAGTAAACTATGTTCCTGAGTCAAGGTACCATTCATCATTCTGGTCCCAGGTGAAATATCTCTTCTTCCAGGAAGCCCTCAGGATGATAGGACTGCAATGCCTCTACCATGTGCCCCGGTAGCACCCTGTACCTACCTCCCTGTCATAGCCTTATACCTGCCCTGTCACCATCCTTAGCACACATATTTCAATGGCTCTTTAACAACCTGTTTCCCCATTATTCTGCAGGATCCTTGATGGCCTAAACTGTATCCAGTCTTTTTATCATTGATTCCCCTAAACATAGTAGCACCCAATAAATATCCATGAGACTATTATAAATATAGACATTACCAATTAAAATTATAATGGAGCCCAAGTCCAGGTAGCTATTCTACTGAGGTTAATAACCATTCTGCAAAATTTCATGTGGGTTTCTCATGCCTGGTATGGTACAGGATGAATCAAATCCAGTTTCTGCCTTCAAAGAGCATACACTGAGTAAGGAAGTCAAAGCAAATATGCAAATATCTATGATATGAAGTGCACACAGTAACACCAAAATGAATGGATATTAACGAATGGGAAAACGGCGTCAAAGACACAGATTACCAAATAGTTCAAATAACTAGAGCTAAGCCTATGTAGGAGATAACAGGGGATCAGAGCTCAGAGGTCCTTAAATTATATCCCTTAATTGAGTAATGGGTATGTGCCAGGCTAAGTGCTTTACATTCATGATCTCATTTATTTCTTGAAACAATTCTATGTAAAACTTTCCTATTACAGAAAAGTAAATAGGCTCAGAGATGTCAAAAAAACGCCCCAGGTGTATGGTGTCTAAGTGGCAGAGTTGGGATCCACAGCCAGGCTAGTCTGATGACTAGGGCAGCAATGCTACAGTGCTTTAGGGCCTAGGTGCCGTGTTAAGGAATTTTACTTTGTCCAGTGAGGGCCACTTTGAGTGGGAGGCTGCCAAGGTCCAAGGGAAGATTAATAAGATAGTGAGGGGAAGAAGGGACTGGGAACAGTCAGGCTTAAAGTCCACTGCAGTTGTCCCAATGTCATATCATAAAATGGGAAAATGGCAGCTGGACTGGCAGAGGGTTCAGAGCTGAGGAGTTCCAGAGGAAGAGTACAGACAGTCAAGGATGATCCCAAGACTGGAAGAATGGGGTTTGGAAGTGTAGGACCCATGTAGCAACTTTAAGTCCTCAGGAGCTCCAAACCTATTCCTCCAACCCCTAGCTCTCCTAAGCATTGTTGCTCCCTACAAAAGCCTCTGGAACTCCATCAGGTATCCCATATATTGGAGGCATTTGAGCCCCAGCCACACACAAAAGCAGAGGTGTAAAAATGTGACCTGGGTCATCACACAATTACATCTATCCAGATCTACTCTCCACTGGCTGGCCTGCCCTAGCACAGAGAATGCCTGTCCCAAGCCAGCGCCAAGGAGGTAGAGGCCCAAGGTGGGAATTCTGACTCCTTCACTGACTCTCTACAATCTTGGACCAAAGGCTGAATGCTTTTGGATCTCAGTTTCCTCATCTGTAACACAAGGAATTTGGGCCAGAAGTTGCAAACTGGAGGCACATGGGCCAAATTCATCTGCAAGTGGACTTTGACCACTTTTAATTGAATAAGCTTCCACACCTAAAAGGCCATTTCACAAGAAAAAACATTTGAAGACCCTCTGGGAACAGAAAAATATCACAGGGCCCACCACATTCCTACAGGTCATCAATCAGCTGAAGTTGAGTAGCTGCTGTCCACCTCAGATGGGGCACCACCCTTGAGTGTGTCACAGTTTCCACCATCCCGTACTGTTCCTTAAGAATTGCCACTTGAGGCTGGGATATAGCTCAGTTGGTAGAGTGCTTGCCTCGCATGCACAAGGCCCTGGGTTCAATCCCCAGCACCACACACACACACACACACACACACACACACACACACACAAAGCCACTCATCTGCCCCTGAATATTTCAATCATTGTGCTAATGTCTGCCCTGGAGATACATGAGTTCACAGACCTTAGGAAAGATGATCTAAAATACCATCATTGCAAGGCTCAAGGATTAGGAATAGTAAACAGAAGCACAGAGGAGTGGCAGTGAATTCCCCACAAGGGAAGATGTAGATTTCTCAGAGGAAGAGGGGCTTGCTACAGCTGATAAAATTCATTAACACGTATGTCAGGCCTGCCCACTGCCACCCACCACCCCACCAAGAAGGCGCAAGGCCAGATGACATCACCCTTGGACACAGTCAGAGAAACCCCATCATGAAGCAATTTGCATCCCCAGCCACTCTAATTTAACAATTAGCTTAACAACCCTGGTCAGGCACTTGCTGCTAGAGCAGAAAGTGATCTGACCAGCAGGAGCTTTATTTAACCTAGAAGCTTCGGGAGGAATCCCCACAAATTCCCACTGCCTTGCTTTACCTAGTCTGCATTTCCTGTTCACACAGATATTCTAAATATCTCCAAAGAGGTTCTACTTTCCCTTGATCCTCCTAATTGGTTCCTTGGAAATTCTCCCATGTCAAAAATCAGATTCTCCAAGTGCCACTGCAACCATTACATTTTCTCAATCTGTCCTGCAGAGATTCTGGCCTCATCTCAGGAAGCATGTCAAGCCAGGATACTCAAGTCAATCACTTCCCTCATCCTCTGGGAGGTGGGGGATAGAAGAGAAACCTGCATATAGGCCACACTGCAGAGAGAGGAGCACATTCACAGGCCTGGCAGCCTTGGGAATGCTAGGTACAGATCCTGCCAGAGAAACAGAGCTCAGGAACAGAGCTCACCCTGACCCAGACAGCACACTCATCTCTCCCTCTGAATCACCAAAGGGCCTCTTGGTAAAAATAAACAACACTCCCTACCCCTGCTTATACTGCTCCTGCCTGCAAGTCCTCTCTAAAGCTATATCCTGAACCCAAATGCCAAATTTCAGAGAGAAAGAGAGATATTGTTAAGGGGAGATTGAAAAGTTTATAAAGTCCACAGAAACCTGGAGGCTATTTTAAAATACAGTATTAGAATTCCAGGATAGAAGGGGTGAGGCCAGGGCCCAAAATAGCAGACCCTGAAAGAGAAAAGCATCCCTGCGTGACTAGATAGAAATTTCAAAGAGAACATGGAGAAGAAATGGTATGTTAAAATGGAACAACAGCCCAGGAAATTAATCAGGCCAAAAATAAAACTGAGGGATGCCAATGCCAAGGTCAATCACAGAATGTTATTTTGTTCCACCAAAGAGAAATTATGAGATGGGGAATTAATGGAACCAACTGGTGATGCTCCTGGTATAAGACATATCCTTGAGAATGAAGGTCCTTCCCAACTTGCCCTCCTCAATGAACAGGAAAGAGGTCAGCACTGAGGTTGCAGCCAGTGAAGGGAACCTGACTGACAAGTGAGGTGTAAATAAATCAACAGGACCATATGGCATCCACCTGGGAGTCCTAAAGGAATTCAAGGGTGAAATCCTAGAACTGCTGCCCAAAATGTGTAACCTCTGATTACAAAGTCACTTGTGCTCCAGCACTGGCAGAGTGCCACAGAGGCTCCATTCATAAAGAAAGAATCAGGGAGAATTCTTATTTTCATACCAGGAAAATAAGTGGAATAGATATAAGGAAAAGGTCTACTAAGCATGTAAGCAAGCATGAATTGGAAGAAGAGACAATATGGGTCTTACAAAAGCAAAGCACGAATTTTTTAAAGAGTCAACATGAATGTCAAATAGAATCTGTGGTTATAATTTACATAAATTTCCAGGAAATTATTAGCAAGGTACTATTGTAAAAAAAAATAATGAATAATGATAAGATAAGAAAAACACTTTTTCAGGAAATTGACTTGGAGACCAGAAAAAAAATGAAAGAATAAACAGTGACGGTGGAAAAAGAGAAGACTTTTTAAGAAGAAAAAGAAAAAAAAATGGAGGGGAAGGTATACATTTTAAAAGTCTTAAGTGCTATATTAACCAACTGCAGTATTTGTACAGTATTTAACTCCAGGTAAAATAAAAAAAAATGGACACATTTCCAAATTAAGAAGTGAGGGGAAAAAAAGTGGGATTATTGAGGTATTAGCACTAGAACTGTCTTGTAACATTCTTCCAGTCTGTAGGAGGGAGTGAACTATGAGCTACTCTGTGGATCTATACTCCTCTGGGCAGGAAAAACAAAGACTGATCTAGAGAAATGATAGGAAGGTCTTTTCAGGTTCTGAGAGCTGATGAGAGTTTCAGTTTGATGGAATCCACTTCATGATAGTTTCTTTGTCTGCTCTCAGATGAGATGAATGCTGGGCTCCATTCCCTGGAGCTTGGTATTAAGGGCTCCAGAACTACATAAGCCTGAAAAATGGGAACAGATCCAGATTTCACTCACAGAAAATGCTTCTCACTAGACTATCAGGGAGATTGTTCATAGCCTTGTTTAAATCCTGACCAGTCAGGCCCACCATGAGGCAGCCCTTCTTCCTTCACCTGCAATACCCATTTATTTCATGGAACTCTAGGTTTATAAATCCAGAGAGAATCGAGAGAGTATGATTGGATTTACCCATTCCTTTAGGTTAATTTTTGTTATTGCATCTCTATTTTGGGCATACAGCAAGGAGTTGACTATAAAAATACAAACATAAGTAAGCTTGGCATTCCCTGCCTTCTCTCCTTCCCTACTCCCCTATAGCCTATCCCATCTACCTATTCTACTTTTGCTGTCTCTAACATGGGTGACTGCCACATGGTAAGAGGCCATGTAACATTTTTCCAGAATTTTCTGCTTATCCAAGTCAGTCATTCCTTCAAAACTAGGGGCGACACACCTTCTCTGCACAGTCATCCCATAGCATCACAGGACCTTGAAATTTACTCCATCATTTTGGGCTTGAGGTCAATGCTTTGTTGGAGAAGGCAGGTACAAAAGAGTTCTATGTGTCACCTACAAACGCAAATACATGCTAATATAATGTCCTAGGTACATGGGCTCAAATACTGGCTCTCCTAACTATCAGCTGACAGAACTCAGAGCTCTGTATTCTCATTTGTCAAAGGGGTATAATTAAGTGTATCTATTTTCAAGGGCAGTTCTGGAGATCAACTGTGGAGATGCTTATAAAGAACATGGCTAGTAGTTAGTGCATAATAAGAACTCAATAAACATTACCCAGGACTAACAACATCTTCCTAAATGGAAGATCTAATCTCTTCTTGGTTTTCTCAATGTAAATACATATTTTAAAAGTCTACTTAAAAAAAAAAAGAAAAGAAAAGGTAACTTATGCTAGCTGTCTCTGTTCTACAACCTGTTGGCTCTCAGCTATCCTTTTATTATCTCCTTGTGCAGCATTTGTTTGGACTTGTCTGTGTATCATTTTATAAATTGTGAAGTCCCTTCTATGTGTCAGCCTCACTGATGCACATTCTTGAGGAAAGTTAGCCTGGAAACAAGCAGTTAGCCTGCAGTTCATACAGAAATGAGCCATTAACTGTATTCAAGAGTCTCTACCAATGACATTGTCCTTGATTAACTTGCCAAAATAAAGGGTGTACTCTCTGGAACTAGACTGTCAGTACCTTAAGAGCAGACCCATCACTGAATGAAGACTCATATTAACCAAGCTCACAAGGCTAATGTATAAGCCAGGAAGCTCCATTTATTGAATGCCAAACAAAAACAACAAAATATGACTGCCACAAGGCCCTAGAGTGTTCAGGTCAGCATGAACAATGTGGGCTGATGTCCTGAGGAAGACAAGCCATCATTAGAAAGTTGTTTTTGTGAGCATGTAATCAAGGCTAAGAAAGTCCACACAACAATCATGGCTCAGTGGCAGCAGGCCATTGATGTATCTACCCCAAGAAAAAGGGGACCTGCCAGAGATCCAAAGGACCCTGGTCTGTGACCACCACCTGAATGGACACTACCAGTTTCTGCTTATTTATCTTGCCTTTCAGAAGTGCCCTCAGCTGATCAGCACCTTCTACTCACAGGTTTTCCTTAGACTGCACTCAGTACAATTAATTAGGTTTCACATTACTAAATTACAGTCACATTTCAGTACAGCTTCCCTGAGATTACTCCCAGGTCACATTAATGGACTCTTTTCTCTTCCCACGTATTTGCAGAATCTCCTGGTCCACAGTTACAGATCACATCCATGTGGGATGTATGGTGGACCTAATTTAACCCTCAGGAGTACTTTTAATTCTATTATTTCCAGGTCCAGGGACAAGAAGAGGGGCTTCATTGTTACCTCCAGGAAATTTCTGTGAGCAAAATTCCCCCAGGCCAGAATCCTCATCTTCTACTTTATTTCATGGTTCTTTAGTAAGTAGAATGAGAATTCATTAGCAGTGGCACCTACCTCATCAATGGCATTGATTGATTTGCTAGATGAAGCCACAGCCATTTACATTATTAACAGGAAGAGACCAGTTTGCAAATATTGGATGGAGAAAGGGAGAGAGAAAGAGAGAGGCAGAGAGAGCAGATTCAGGAAGCAGATCGGAACAGAACAAGTCCAGGAAGAATTGTGCACAGAGCTGCTGTCCTTAGGAAGACTTGCAGAAGGAACATGCTTCCAGGTTGTATTTAGAAAATTGATATCCACTACTTAAAAAGGAACAGTTCCTCTTCTGTGACATTTATCCCAGCCAATATCCTCTTTCTCTTCCCTGATATCTTAGCCCATAGAAGAACATTCAGATTTAGTCCTTAAAAGAAATAAACTTGGAGCCTGGAATAGAAATATGTCTTATTCCTCAAGTCTCAGATTCCTTTGTTTGGAAGATATGCTAAAGTGGTCTTTTGGGGATCCTTCCAGCTCAAGAACTACTGTACCTGGGGTTAATTTTAGCTAAAGAGACACTTTTTGTTTGGGAGATTCTCCTTCCTGCATGGTTGTGGCATGGATGTACCTGCCCTATTCTAGGTTTGAGTTGCAAGGTGATGTTGATGAAAATAGCCCAAGTTTTGGAGCCAGACAGCCTTAGGTTTTGACAATTTCTGGAAAATCACCTACCTTCTCTGAGTCGATTTTCTAAGCCATAAATGGGAGTAACCACCACTTTTAGAGTCGTTGGTTAGAGATGACATTTGAAAAGTGCTTAGTCAATGGCTGCTTTTATTGTGGGTGACTTTCCAAAAATTTGGCAACTACAATGGGTGACAAAAATAGAGAAGTCACCCACAGGTATCACCTGGCTGGTCAGATCAACAAGCACCCCAGTATACTCAAGCTGACATGAACATCATGCCCCCCATGCTGTCCAAACAGGCACAAGGTTACCTCCCTCCCCTTCCCAGTACCTCTCATGTGGAAATGCTGCCTTCTTGAGTCTTAAACATGAGTTTTGAATATGAATAGAAACTATTTGCAGACATCAGCACATTGGGAAAAAATGGTAGCTGGAGAAGGCCAGACAAGGCAGGAAATATCCCTAAGACAATTTCAAGCTAACAATTATATATGTGAAAGAGAACTCAGCAATAACTCAGTGCAAGCTCTTGTTTTCTAGGTGGGAAAATAAAGACAGGAGAAGAGACAGATCCAAGTCAATGATAGATTCATCTAAAACCAAGACCTCCTTACTGGGTTGAGTGCTTTACTATCCTACACTACACAAACCCGCTAAAACGGACACAAGAGGCAAGGTACTAGAGAAAGGGAGGGTCAAACTTATATCTCTTTAACTGCTACGACATAAACACTAGGATAGGTATTAAGACTCAGATAAAAATTCCCAACCATCCTCTCAGAGTTGAACATCCATCTAACTGCATAGGAAACACATGAAACAGCAATAGTGAAAGGAGGTTTGTGATGACAAGTCGTGGAACATGTTCAGAGAGCATGGAGGATTTCTTCCATGGGACATGCTGGAGCCTCGCAGAGTGGATAGAATATGAATGGACTACGCCTGGGACTGAATATCATTCAAGCACAGGTTCCAGCAGGAGCAGCGTCCTGGAATCTAGACTGAGCAGGGCATGTTCTCAAGCCAGGAAAGAGAGAGCTCTAGCAGGTTCTCCAGCAACCTGGGAACCACATACCTGGAGGCTTCCTGGACCTCTTACCAGGACCACAGAAGCTGGTGTTCAGAGCCGAGACCTCAAAAACTCTAACTTTCTCAGAAGTCATCATGTTACTGATACACACACATAACACATGCACACAGTAAAGGCTTTGACCATGCCATTGCTACGGCAGCCTTCACCCCTTCACAAAAGCTTGTCCAGCTGTTATCCAGGGGCCTGATCTCTGCCTTGCCACTGCCTCATCTATATATGCTACTTTGTATAGTGGTCTCTGTCCCTAAGCCTTGGAGAGCAAGTCCCCAGAACTTAGGGATCAAATTCTCTGACGGCACTAACCTCAATCCAATCTTCATCTCAGCTCCTACCTTAATTCTTCCTCTTTCCCTGTTTTATCACCTTCTTAGTCTATCTTGTTGTAGTACGTATTTTTTTAATAAGCTGCTGTGTTCCTTTTTAAAGTATGGTGGTAATGAAATACATGTCTGCTATTTTAACCCATTTGCATTGTAGACTGACAAGAAAGGCTCTCCAGTATCTCCTCCAGGGACACCTTGGCTCCTGAAATTTATCCTTTTAGGCCTAAGTCAAATGTCACCTTTCCCACAAACCATTCCCCAGGCAAAATTCACCTCCCTACCCTCTGAGTTTCAACTACAAATGGTGTCTACCTTGATACAGCGGTGCACCCTACTCACTCTGCAAGCCACTGTAAACACTGCTAAATTAATTTTGTTAAAGAAATCCTATTATATCATTCCATCACTCAAAACACCCAGTGGCTCCATGTTGCACAATGAAGGACTCCCTCATTTTGTCTTCCTCTAGATTGAGTTCCTATTTTCCTCCTGTACATCCAACAATCCAAACTGCCTGCTTTCCTCAGGCAAGCCCTATTCCCTGCTACCAGTGAAAAGATCAGCAGTGTTTCTCTCTAGCACTGTCAGCAGACTATGCACTACACAGATGGACACACGCACACTGACTCAGCTCTGGAGACCCCCAATCTCTCAGACATTTTAATTATGTTCCCTTGGTATATCTTCCTCCTATGATTACTAGATTCCCATGAACTTATTTCCCCCAGGTAGTACAGTGGAAAGAACTTGGGCTATGGAAATAGACATATAGTCTATGTGGCTCAAATCCTAGCTCTGCCATTTAATAGCTGTGTGACTTTGGGCAGTTTCCTAGTTTCTAACTTTGTTTCTCCACCTTAAAAATGGGGGCCATAGGGCTGGGGTTGTGGCTCAGCGATAGAGCACTCGCCTAGCACGTGCGAGGCCCTAGGTTGGATCCTCAGAACCACATAAAAATAATAAATAAATAAAAATAAAGATATTCTTAAATGGGGGCCACAAAGTTGATTTTTAAATACTAAATAATATATTTATGAAAATGCTCCAGCTGGGCAGGTGGTGCAGACCTGTAATCTCAGCAGCACAGGAGGCTGAGATAGGAGGATCGTGAACTCAACGCCAGCGTCAGCAAAAAAAGCAAGGTGCTAAGCAACTCAGTGAGACCCTGTCTCTAAATAAAATACAAAAAAGGCTGGGGATGTGGCTCAGTGGTTGAGTGCTCCTGAATTCAAGCCTAGGTACCGCCCCCCACCAAAAAGAAAATGCTCAGTCTTATATCAAACATGTGGAAGATAATTCAGTCAATACTAGGTATAGTTTTTCATGAATTTGTCCTTGTTACTGATTCTTCCATGTCCTGCAAAACCAAAGCAGGAGTTCAGAAACCAACTTCATGCCCTTGGCCTCCAGTCTCAATGCAGGCACTGCCAAGGCCTGGTGACATCACATGTCACATCGCGACCTCATGCATCAGGTGGGAAATGCTACACTGTCCCTTCCTCAGACCATCCCTCACAGAGAGCTACTCTCACCTTCTCTAACTCTCTCATATCTCAAGATATTTTTCTTCCTTTTGTAAAAATGTTATGTCCCAGTGCTTCAAGATAATTTCCCATCAAAACAAGGACAAGATGGGAAGGGTTAGGGAAGAACAGTCAAGGTCAAGGATGCAGAGAGAAAGGGGAGGGTCCAATTCATGTCTGAGGTCAGAGTGGGATTAGGGCCTCAAGGAAAGATCACTTCACAGAGCCAGGACACGAGCGTCCTCTCCTCTTTCCATGTCTGCCACTAAGAAGCAGTGGACTAATCACTTGGCCTCTTGGGAACTCGGTTTTCTTATCTCAAGGAATGAGTCAGATAGACTAAATTATCTCTAATGTCCCTTCTGGTTCCTTCCAGATCTCCCAATTGGGGATTTAAAGTCTACTTCCAGCCTGCACACCACAGCTAATACAGAATCCTTAGGAAGTGGTATTTGTGTAAAGCTACTGAGGCTCATGTGGAGGACACAGATGGCCTGGCTCCTCTGTCAACGCTGGGGAAGGAACAGAGGGAGATCTGGGAAAAAACGCCTTTCCCCGGAAAGACCTCCTTTTTTTCCTGGTAGACCAGATATCTCCTATTTGCCCTTCCATTCCTCTTCAGCTAGCTCTGTGACAGAAGGCTGGCTGGTAGAGACCACACCAAGGCTCCATTTATTTCCAGGACCCTGCTGGGTTCACTCACTGGAAAACTTTGGCAGGATATCAGAAGGAGCCAGAAGGGTGAAGCAGGGACAGGGATGTCCCTTACCTCCCCACAATCTCCTTATGGGTCCTGATGGCCTGGCTGTGTCCCCCAACCCAAAGCTACAACTCCTCTTTAGGTATCTTCCACACAGACTCTTTCTGCAAATTCTGGGAGCTACTCCCTTAATCTCACTCCTGTACCTACTGGGAAATTAACTTTCCCTTTTCTAGGCCCTGCCCACGCCTTTCTATGAAGCCCCTTTACTAACCCTTACTCAGAGTACTCAACATAGCAGGGCCATCTGTTTTCTGCAGAGACCTTTACCATACATTTAATGAGTCCATTTTCTCCCCAGTCCCATCAGTGAACAACTGATTCACTCTTAAAATCTCTACACTATGCAACTGGACACACTTAGAACTTTCTCCAGGGCGACAGGATTTCCAGACAGAAGCTGAGCTGCCTCTCTATTCTGTACCCTTCTCTGTGCCTAAATGCAAAATTTCCTATTCAGAAGAAAAGCATCACAATGGTTCAAGACTCCAGCTCTGTGAGCAGATGAGCAACACAACCTTCTTGTCATCTATCCCGCTCTACCACCTAAGCTGGTGACTCAAAATCTCTTCTTGGAGATGAGCCTCCCCTGACAACACACAGGCCACCCTCCCAAAGACAGGAGTTTCCTGGGACCCTAGGTCCCCATCAAGCTCATCTCTAGCCCTGTTTCCCTGAACTCACTCTAAATTGGAAGGTAACTCCAGTCGGATGCCTCTGTCCAGCTTCTAGAGAAGTGCTATTCTCTCTCAGCCCCAGCCTAAGCTTGACATTTCAACTTCTGGACATGGTTTCTTTTTTAGTAATAATAGCAATGATAATGAAACAGCTATTGAGCACTTATGTACCAGACATCAATCTAAGCATCTTGTGGGTCATATAATATTCATACAATCCTATGAAGTATGAACTTTTATCATCCCACCCATTTTAAAGAATACAAAAGGATACACAGAGGTTAAAATTACATGCCAGAATTTGGGCCCAGGTAATGTGGCTCCATGCACACTTTTAAAAAAATATTTTATTATGGAATGTTTTAATCATATAGGAAATAAAAAATGTAGTCCCCACATGGCCCATAAAACAGATTTAATAATTACTATCTTATTGCTGTATTTGCTTCATTATTTTTGCAGAATTATTTTGATGTGAATTATAGATATAATGACATTTCACCTATAAGATTACAATGTGCATCTCTTACATATGAGGGCAATACTTTTGGCCATATTATCACTATCACACCTCATAAAATTAACAGTAAATCCTTAATAACATAACCAGCCTCTACTCAAACTTTCCTCCCAAGTATAGAACCCTCATGAATTTGCATATCCTCCTGGCACAAGGCCAGGCTGATCTCCTCTATATTGTTCCTGTTTTCATTTATATGCTACTGCTAAACCCACATCAGCAGCCAACCCCATCATCACTATGCGATATTCTCCTTGCCGTGCTTTTTTCTTCTTAAATAATCTTTGAAAATGAAGATTCTTCTCTCTCACTCCACTTCTTCTTTATATATCTAGTGCAAACCAGTTTTTTCTGAGTGGAAAAGGCCCACCTTCACAACTTAGCTCCGGCCCCACTGCAACCATGCTGCATGTGAGACACACAAGACACAGCACTGCTCATACCCAGGAGGAGCAACTCCAGGAAGTGGGGAAGCTCCCACAGAGAGGAACAGGTTGGGGGGCTTCCTGGGGTGAGCAGGCTCACTAAGAGAAGAAAGTGTCAAAATTTGCTCCATGTCTTTGCCTTGAAAACAATGTATGTTTAGCTTAAGTAATGTCTGTTGGAAAAGAAAAAGCAAAGCTGGGTTGTTTTCAGACAAGGAGAGCCCCCTGTGAGATTCTAACACCCAAAAGAAAATAACAATCCTTGTACTCTTTTCCTTCATGTTTTTTTTTTCCTCAGAGCCCAGCTAATCAGCTCCTACACTGGCCAGATGTCATCACGGGGCACCTCTCAAACACCTTTAGATTTTCTCTCTGTGCCTGGCTACGCAGTGTGTGAAGTGGAGAGGGAACGAGGAGACCAGTCATTGTCATTACTGATGCCTTCCTTTCTGTTTCAGATCTCTTTGATGAAAGAGAAAAGCAATAAGGAGGGAGCATCATCTAACTCTGCCCTGCCTACTATGTGGGAGTTGCAGGTCCTTAACATACCCTTAAACACCAAAACCACATGTCCTGCCTCTAGAGGGCTGCCAAGAGCAATCACACCATCTCATTTACTAATTTAAAAAAAAAAAGGCTCTCAGCAGTTTAAACTCCTCCTTACTCTTAAAGCTTAATCAAAATCACCTCCTGTGTTTAGGCCCCCACTTTTATGTTTCCTTAGCATTCAGTGATGGCCAATTGCAGAATATATTCTCATGGGCTGTAATTATCTGCTTCCAAGGTTGTCTTCCCCACTAGACTCTGAGCTCCCTGAGGCTAAAACTATGTCTTATTTATCTTTGTACCTTCAATCCTTAACACAGGCCCTGTCAAACATCATTCATTTAACAAATGTTACTCAAAATCAACTGAATTCTAGCACTTCTTCCAAAATCACCTTCTTTGTCTTGCTAATCACAGTACAGTATATATTTTTTCTTTCTTTCTTTTTTTTTTTTTTGGAAAAAAAAAAAGTTACCCAATTGCTTTGAGTAGCTCATTTAATAACCAAGTTAACCAGAAAACAACACACATCCAGAAAATTGTACTATGCACACAGAGAATATAAGTCTGCCTCTTGTTAGAGTTTTGTACGTCACTCCCTTCACATTCTGACTACTGAAGAGTGGCTCAGCCCTTTCCCATCTTCACTAACCAAAGGCAGTGCCACACATATGGCACACCCTCGAGAAATGCTTGTTGAATTGGCCTCATGGTGTCCATGGCCCAAGCTCCCTGGAGAAGTTGACCATCTGCCAAATATAGCTACAGTGTGTTTGAATTACATTAAGTAGCTGACAAAGTTCAAATGAGGAAGAAAATTACCAATCCCTCCTGGAAGTGGGCTGAGAGAGGGCTTTCTTGCTTCCAAAATGTCCTAACATCTTGTTAAATACTGACATCTGTTTGCCTCCAGCTTGCTGCTCCCAATGTTTGCCAACTGGCCAAGAATGTTTGTGTCTTTACCAATCATCTTCCCCCATGGCACCCACATCCCTTCCTTCCCACCCAAGCTGGTAACTTCACAGCACTACCTTGTAAGCACCGTAGAGGAACAGAGGGCAAATACCCACTCCCCAATGAGAGGCCAGGCCTCTCAAAGTGACCCAGTGGTTCCCCTGACAGTACCCTCACCACAGGCACAGGCTGGTCCCCATTCTCCCCCTCTTTTCCCATTACCCTCTTAAGTCACACAGAACCTGGCTACAGGGCACCACTAAAAACACTTAGCCCTCATTCCTCATGCTTGAAACCTTCCAGAGACTGACTGTTGGCCACCTCCATGCTCTTCTCTTCCCAGAAGATAGGTCCTGGCTCTCCCTTCATCTTTCCAAGCTTTCCTGGATGTCTCATTCCTTTTCCCTCCCACCCTCCAACTCTCAGCAGTCTTCAAAGTTGAATGCTTAAGGCCTCTCTGCTCTCTCCCCACACTCCTCACACACTCCCAGTCCTGGGAGACTCTGCTGCCTTATTCAGAAACATCTTAAGTTCAATGTAACTCATTCTTTTTTCTACACATCCCTCAATGCCGTGAGGTGACTGGTCCCAATTCTAAATCAGACACTCCCAAATACATAGCTCATCTCTTTTCTCTACTGTGTGCTTCTGTCCCACATTCTCAAATGTTTTCCAGACACCTACATTTGAATCACTGGCTGTTACCACAAATTTAGTGTTCCATTTTCCAAATTGGCTTCCTTTCCCAAGGTATTCCTTGCTTCCATTGTGTCTCCATTTTGCTAAGGCACCAAGAAAGTATGTGATGTGGAGAGATAGAGAGAGAGAAACCAGAGAAGCAGTAGAGATCTTTGCATTTAAAAAGTAGCAGAAAAGTGTTAATTCCTATACCCCAAGGCAGAGGTTTAAAGATGTGGATTTCTAGGACCTACCCACAGAGAGTCTAATTCAGGAAGCCTGGGCTGGGCCCCAGGAATCTGCATTTTAACAACATTCCCAAGTGATTTTGAGGTAGTCCCACAAGTCACCTTCTGGATAAGACTGGGTTTTAGCAGTTGGGTACAGGATAAAACACACAGGGCTAAAAATGTATAAATGCCCAAAGGTGGCTATAAATAGAAGTAATAAACTGTTACAAAGCTCTATTGCTTAGAGATTTTCACTAAAACCACAAAACTGGGAGAGACCACAGAGACTATCTGGTCTAACTTCTTCATTTGACAGAAGGGAGGAAAACAAACAAACAAACCGAAACCCAAAGAAGTTTTGCTGCCTACTGAAGACCACACAAGACAAGGTAGAATATTTAACCTAAGGGCCAAGGATGCCCTTTGTCCCTGAAAGTAAACACAGCCAACCAGACACTAAGAGGCTTAAAAGTTTTTTATGTGCAAACGAATTGCCTGAGGCTCTTTTTAATATGCAAACTCTGATTCAGGCAAGGCGGGTACTGAGACTCTGCATTTCTAATAAGCTCCCAGGTGATGCTGGTGCTCCTGTCTGCCCTTTGAGTACCAAGTCCCAGTAAGTGAAGTAACTGTTCTACGGTCTATACAAGTGACCTATTTCTCTAAAATGAGTACTGTGCTGCAGAAAATGGTCTGTGCCTCCTGTCCACAGCCACACAGTGTTGGAGCAGACTCCATGGCTGGTAGCCTCTAGACTCAGCTCACTAATCACAACAGAGGTGGAGCCCAGAATAAGGGGGTAGCCTCAAGCCTGTTCCTAACTCATACTAACACATCCATATTGAAAGTGGGATGGAGCCAGCATGCTGGCTCATGCCTATGATCCCAGTGGCTCAAGAGGTTGAGGAAGGAGGATCTTGAGTTCACAGCCAGCCTCAGCAAAAGCAAGGCACTAAAGAAACTCAGTGAGACCCTGTCTCCAAAATAAAAATTTAAAAAACAGAGGGGGGGGGGCGGGGGGGGAGGGGTTGGGGATGTGACTTCGTGGTCCAGTGTCCCTGAGTTCAATCCTCAGTACGAAAGAAAGAAAGAAAGGAAGGAAGGAAGGAAGGGATGGGATGATGGAAATTGAGTTTTAAAAAAGATGTAGCCACATACTGTCCTTGAAAACATATTCAGAAAATTAATTATTTTATTTTGAAGTAAAATTTCAAATTCAAAATAAGTGTCCTTGTCTGGAAATACTTATAGAACCAAACAAAAAGGATTCTATTTGGAATTAGGAAATAAAGAGGCACTTAGTGCTATTTTATGAAAAAAAGCTGGATGACACCCAGAAAGAGAATGGCAGCCTGACTCAGAAGTGGCTCTGCACCACACTGCCAGCCTTCAAAACCTGGCTCTCAGACCTACATGCCATGGGGTTTGGAGGAATTCATTTAATTTAACCTCAGGGTTGTTTTCATTCTTTTTTTGTTTTGTTTTGTTTTTTATCTACAAAATGGTGTTATTGTGAGAACTAAATAGATAAAGCCCTTCACATGATGCCTGACACAGGGTGGGCATTCAATATAAGATGGCTATAAATATTTCCAGAGATGTAAGTGCAGCCAATGAGCCACAGTTTAGGGGGTTCCACAACCACAAGCTTAGCTTGATCAGTCACAGTGGATGTTTAAATTTTTAAGGGAAACACATGGATACTTGACATATGTCAGACATCCCATGAGCTTCTAGCACAAGATAGGCCTCAGTTTCTACATTAAATTGTACCTCATTCCTTTCAATGACATCATATCTTTGCAAAACTAGATTGGGGGCAGTTGCTATAATAAAAAGCAAGCACAACACAAAAATCAATGTAGAACAGGAAATGAGGGGAGAAATATCCAATCCGATCCCAGCATCTGAGAAGTTGTGCAGTGCCCAACAGGCACATACATCTCATTAGTAAGAAACTGTGGCTAGTTAAGAATGAAATAAAAATGAGATTGAGATGTTGGTCAAGGATACAAACTTTCAGTTAGCCAGGAGGAATAAATTAAAAAAAAAACTGTACAACATGTTAGCTGCAGTTAATAACAATGTCTTGTACACTTGAAAATTGCTAGTAGGATAACTTTTAAGTGTTCTCACCATAAATTTGTGAAGTAATGCATATGTCCATTAACTCAATTTAGCCATTCCCCCATGTATATATATTTCAAAACATACGTTGTACACCATGAATACACATAAGTCATCAAAAAACAAAAAAAATACTTTTTTCAATTTATTTGTGTATTATTTTCAAATGACTACTACATTATGAGTACATAAAGTTATTTAGACCTAACCACGTAATCAACAAATCTTGTATTTTTTTTTTCAATTAAAGCTGCCATAGAAAATAACTAAGATGTTAAGGTACCAAGAACCAAGGAATCTCTGCACTACACACTCCCTTTCTTTTACATGATGAAAGCCTCTGAGAGAAGACAAAGGAGGAAATTTCAAGGAAGCACAAATCCAGTGGAAATAGAGTTGGATCCAACCAGATACAAAACAACCATCACTGCAGAGTGAAGTTCCTCACATTATGTTCAAAAAAACCACTTAAAAATGCAAACTTTAACTTGAATGTTTAAGAAAAAAATAAATAATAAATCTAGATTCTTTCATCTTCAGCCTGGAGGTTGGATGGTCCAATTTGGAAAAGGTTGAAGGAGGTGTTAAGTCTGTGAGTAAAGGATGCAATACAGATTCCAGAGAGAAGCTCACAGATTTAATTGGGATGAATCAAGGCTAATAAGAAATTCTCAGAAAAACCCAATTGCAGGACAAGGCTACGAAGGCTGCAGTGCTAAGCCAAGCTTCAGGTAAGACTGATGCTCTCTTGGCATCACAGGGAGAGACGTGACTTCTAAACTGTTATGCTTGTGAAGGGGAGAAAAAGGGAACTGGGGGAGTTTGGGTCAGAAAACAGTAAGGGCCTCTCTTAGTTAAGGATAAAAGCAAAAAGATAAATGGACATCTTTGGTTTGCAACCTCTTTGTGGCCAGAAAGAGCATCTGTCCACCCATCAAAATAAGTTAATCCAGCCCAGGGACTCAGAAACTCAAAGAAGTAGCATCAGCCAAGAGAAAGATGATCCCATGTAAACTGTATATTTTGAACTGAAGAGGGAAACTACACATATAAAAGCCCTTGGGCTAAAGGATAATGTTCTTTGGGGAACCTGGATACCCAAAGTCTTAATGTAGCCAGATAGTTTGAACCTTCAGAGTGAAACTCCAAGCTTAAGGAATAAACTTAAACACTTGCTCACTGAAGGGAGAGAACAGAGGGCCCATGAGCTCTAGAACTGATGGAGCCTCATAAGATGACTTGATCGGACAGAAGCACAAGGACAGCAGCTGACAGCATCAAGAACTGTGCCTAGCCAGGTGCTCTCACGACTCCACAGATCCTTCTCAGGGTCCTCCTGCTTGGGAGCTGGCACCTGCACATGCCGAGGGCAGGGATAGAAGGTGATTCCTCAGTCACAAAGGACTGCTGTGGCTGGGACTCTCATCTGTTTCCTCTCTCTTCTGTTTCTTCACCTCTGCAGATGCCCTGGTTGTTGAATGTATGTTTTACTGCCTGTCTCAACTGACCTTTCACCATTTTGTCTTCTTGGTCTTTACCTTCCCCATCTCTGGCCCTGGCTGTCCTGAATCTGACTTTGGGGTATACTCTGGCCTGGCTTCCTCCTCTGGTTCAGGCACTCAGTCATTCTATAAACTCTGAGAACTTCTTGACCTTTTAATCTTGCTTCTGTTTCCTCAATTCCAGTTCCTCACTCTCTACCAAGCTTCCAGAAAAATGTGTTCACACCTGAAGATGGTGTGAGGATAGGGAGTTGACCACTCTAAGAAAAAGACCGACCAGGATATATCCTGGAGACAATATCCAGATAAAGCAGTAGTCTGAGGATCAGATCATGCTCCCAATAGCCCCTCACCAAGCCAAATAAATCAATGGAAGTTAAAACTCCCTCTAACAGGGAGGGAAAGGATCTGGCAGGGCCAACCAAGACGGATAACTCTAGGGAAAACAGTTTGCCAAACATCCAATTTAGAGAACTTGGGGGTTCTGAGACAATTCAAACAAAACTTTTCTCCTTTCAAAAAATCCTCTTTACAGACCAGGAGAGGAAACAAATCTTGTTTAAGAGCAGTTGTTATATATAAAGATTGTGGCTACCCCAAAATTTGTTGACTATATTTTCCTTGGAAGCCCATAAATATTTGGCGGGTCCTGTAAAAGTATAAACTAAGGATAGTGTAGCTACCTCAGAACTTACTCTATACAGCTCATCCAGAGACTGGCAAGACGGGATTATTCCTAGGTTTCTAATGGCTAGGGACAGATACCAGCTGGTGGCAGTTGATTATGAATTTTGTGTGTCACATCTGAGAACAGAGATTCCCAGGCATAAGACAACCTTTCTAAGACTGGCATTTTCACAGAATTGAGATAAGAAGAGGAGGGCTTTCCCCTAAGTGCATTCTTGAGGAGGTTCCATAGACTTTCAAAATGACTTAGAGACTGAAAGAACCTCAGCAATTATCCATTTCAGGATCTCATACTATAATGAAAAATCTCAGGCCCGAGAGATATAATGGCCTGCTCAAAATCATAGAAGGGCCAGTGCACAGCTAAGAGCACCAGCCAGGGATCCCCACTCCAGTCTGGGGGCATGCCCCTTTGAACCACACTGAAATCATAGGGTACACTGCCAAAGACTTGAGAAGGTCCCTACTTGGATTCAAAGAGGGACAGACTTCATTTTCCTTGGAATTCTCCTTTCCATCCCAAAAAAGATAAGCACATCCAAATTTTCTTGCAAGAGCTGAGCAATGCCTGGAAAATGCATCCCAACTACAGCATACACAGGACCTACAAGGCAGGGTCTGGCAAAAAGTCAAACAACCCTGAAGGGAGAAGGAAAAACATAGGGTTAAAAGTCCTGACACTTGAAGAGATAAATTGTCTCCTTTGTTCTTAACCTGCACAAAGGCTCCCCAGGAATTCACAAGGCTCTCACCATTCAAGCTGATATATGGGAAGATCAAATTGAATCCAATTGCCCAGAAATGGAAAAGTCCCAGAGAACAAAGCCTCCATATTGAAGCTCCTAGAAGGAATGAATAAGGTACTTACCTGGGTACAGAAACAAATGCAAAAGAACAGAAAAAGTCCCTCCCCCCTCTCTCTCACACACACACACAAAAAAAAAAAAAAAAAAAAAAAGAGAGAAAGAAAGAAAAAGAAAACACCTAACAGAAAGCTTGACAGCATCTTAAAGACTGCCTTTCGATTCTAGCAAAGAGACTTAGGGCTAGATTCTATGGTACTACTTGCACAGTCAGATCCTGCCAAATCTAGAGTTCTATGACTCTGGGATATCAGTAAAACCTTAAGTAGCTCATGATCATATGCTCCACCATGGGTCTGTCAGAGAGAACCTCATCTGGGGAGCTACCTTGGTCTTTCTCCCAGGGAAACAACAACTCTACAAAGAAAATCACAAGCATGCTTATTCAATGCCTAGACACATGCTAGGTGGAGTAATTAAGATGGTCTAAAAATATGTCTCAGAGAAATACCTCTATACATAACAAATCAAGTAAATACCTCAAAAAACTAGATAGAATTAGATGGTTATAAGAGCTTAGAAACTGGGCCAGGGTAGAAAGAAGAAATTAGATGACCTCCTTTTGGATTCAAGAGACATGTTTGGTAACATCAGAAGCTGGGGAAGAGGAAATATTCTGGCTAGCAGCAAACCTCTGTGAACCCTGCACCCATCTAGCAGCCCAGTTATTCTGACTGAAAAACAGACTTTTAAAAAATATTTTTTAGTTATCAATGGACCTTAATTTTATTTATTTATATGTGGTGCTGAGAATCGAACCCAGTGCCTCACACATGCTAGGCAAGCACTCTACCACTGAGCCACAACTCCAGTCCCTACAATCAGATTTTATGGGAATTATCAGAATCTATTAAGATATGCTAAAAATCATTATGGCTATTAATCTGTTTTTGGCAAATGTAATCCAAACACCCTTTCCCCAAAAAATGTAACTGTTACACCACACACTTTGAAAGTTTAATGAGAAGTTATACTCCATATATGTATGATATGTCAAAATACGTTCTATCATATATTAAAAAAATAAAAATAAGATTCTTAAGGCAAAAAAAAGCATTTTGCCATTTGGGATGAGGAATTCACCAGCTTTCTTAAGTTCCAAAGGTCCTGAAGGTTAATGGTTAGCTGAATAAACTTTTTGCCATAACTTCCAGTACTAATTAAAGAGTTACATTCAGCTAGATTACAGATGATATTCTCCTAGAAAAAGTTTGGTTGGAACAACTGATACAACCCACAAAGTTGAGCTTAAAGTTAAAAGATGCTAATCGGAAATCCAGATTATAGAAAAAGAATACATAACCATTCTCTGGAAGATGTTTTCACATATCTCACAAATCTTCTACTGCCAAGATACAAATTAGTTCATCAGTGCACAGTCTAGTCTAGACCACACTTCTGGTCTACACTGTAGATCATCTGCAGGGCAGTTGACCAGTGAGTCCAACTGGGGGAAGACAGTCTGAAGGTACATGGTCTGCTGTTTGGAGTTGGGCAAATGTGGTAAGCCTGGATGCCTAGGTACCATGAGTCTAGGGCTATCTGCTGAGGAAGGATGAAAGATACATTCTAAGGGTAAATTAAAGCTTCCACAGAAGCTTCAGGATTGGGGCTAAAGGAAAAACTACCCCAGAGGTCTGTAAAGTTTGCACAGCAGTTGAATATCTAGGAAAGATAGACATTCAATACATTCTCCATTTATCCCCCGAGACTTCTATAGCTTTTTAAATAAAGCGGTAACAGGAAGATGGACATAAAGGAAAAAGTGTTACAACAGCTGATGCTGACCAGATCCACACCTCTCCTACACAGCCATCTTGACCTAGCCTCAAGTTTTCCTGCTGCTTAGGAGCAGTCATGAGGCATGCTGGGAAAGTTAGCGTAAGTATCCAGATACAGGCCCTATGGGCTATCTAGGCCAACTTTT
Source organism: Marmota monax (assembly GCF_021218885.2). Taxonomy (NCBI): domain Eukaryota; kingdom Metazoa; phylum Chordata; class Mammalia; order Rodentia; family Sciuridae; genus Marmota; species Marmota monax. Next base: position 5,110,249 of record NW_026693473.1, on the reverse strand, counting down.
GACCCAAGCCTGACATGACCCCTCTATCTGAGCTTTGCATTTGGCAAAAGGCCTTGGGATTTCCCCAGTTTGCACATGGCAGACACACTCCCTGGAAAGGGAAAAAATTAATTTGACACAAGAAATCAATCCCACTGGAATGTGTGAGTATACCGAGCCAAGCAGAAATGGATCCTAAAGGGAGTGCTTCTGGGAGGTGATGGGAATTTTAATGCTGAAAAATGATACTGTGTCAAGAACCCAGTGCAATAAACGGAGCAGACACATTTTCACCCGAAGCATGACAACATCACATGCATGCACACAGCACATATAAGCAAGCACACAGGCATGCGGACTTCCACTCTCATGGGAAAAGTTGTCTAAGTATATAATTGCTCAACCATCAGTCACTCTGTATGTGTGGGGAGTTTTTGTGTTCTAAATTCAAAATGTTTAGAGAGTTTCAAGAAAGGGGCAGCGTCAAATCCCTTTACAATAGAAAGCTATAGTGACTTGAAAAATATTCCTGTGTCCTGTGTGATTCCTGTGGTGCCAGGGTTAGTGAAAGCCCATCACCCTTTTCCCACAGCCTAAGCCAAAAATTGGCAGTCATCTGAAACTTCAATCTCTCCTTCAATCCCCACATCAACTAAATATTAAGTCCTGTAGACTCCCCTACCATTACATTTCTTGTATCCTCGACTGTTTCAATAGTTTCCTAACTTGAAGTCCTGTCTCCAGTTTTGCCCCTTTCAACATGATACAGCTTATAAACCTCCTAAATTGGCCTAACTTGCAATTTTTATTCTACCCCTTTAATATCTAAAATACTTTTTAACCCCCTAACTCTTCACAAGATAAAATCCAAATCCTGGGAATATGAAAACCCAAGATCATGCATGCATCTCCAGTCCCTCTCATTCTACAATCCTCTAATCCTCCAGGATCTTTGCTCAACTCTCTCTCTCTTTGTCCATTATTCTCCCTCTACTAGGAAAGTCCCTTCTCACCATGTCACTCTAGATAATGCGCCCATCTTCCAAATGCCACTCAAGTATCCCCCTGCTCTAACAGCACCACCACATCCACCCAAATCGTCTTCATAATTCCCCTATTATATCCCTGCCAGCCATTAGTGTGGCCCTATCATATAAATGGAATGATTTGGTATACTTTAAAAATCTCTTTTGCCTCCCTCTACCAAAATGTGAGTTTTCTGAAGGTTGAAAAAAAGTAGAAGAAAGGTAAAAGTAAGACAGCAATTTGATTACCCTTTCTCTCCTTTACATAGGATGGGGTTGGGCTGGATTTGCCCCTGCCGTAGGAAAAGATGATTTGGGATTGCTTTTTACCATCTTCTCTACTTGACTCAAAAGAAGAAAGTTTCAAGGACAGGGACTAAAAGGAAGATCAACAAGTTAGTCCTCCTCATACCTTGAAAGAGTGGGCAGAGAGGCAGGCCCTGAAAAAAGTATTACCAGGGTGTCACTAATTGCAGATGTGGGAACCAAAGGAACAGGCTTTCTAATACAGTCCCAGAAATCCCATAAATGTGGCCCTTCTTTCCAAAAACTATAAGGGCCAAAAGTTTGAGGCCACTTGCCAACCATCAGAATGATTCCCTCTGGGAGATCAGTGCCTCTCTTCACAAAGGAAAAATTCTGGGTCATTTATGAACTTCGGTATCAGGGAACTTCTAAAGTCTTGAGATGCAGAATCTATAGGCCTCCAATGAGTAAAAAGTCTCCAGAGCATCAGGACAGAAATTCCCGAGACCACCTTGCCCCTGGTTCCTATCTGCTTGGCTTTCCTGTTCCCCCATGTTGTCCATTTAGCTGGGACCACTGTGGGTGGGAGATGCACTGCAGGCCATCTAGCTCAACATTGACCCTGGCCTCACAGAGGAAGAGGGACTTGCCCAAGTTGAGCAATATCAGAGCCATTCTCCTGACACTCATCCCGCTGCTCTTCCACTTCAACCCAACCACCTGACTCTACCACTCACTGAGGCTTTATTTTTGCTCCAGACTTGCCTGGCCTGGCCTAGTTTGCCAGTCTTGCAGTTTCTGCCACCTTCACAGGGGACAGAGTTCCCATTCTTCCCAAACTAGAAACGCTACTCACAGCTGGGATTTGAACCCCAGTTCCCTAGAGTTGGAACAGTACATAAACACAGAAGCTCTCCTGTGTTGAAAAAAGTAGAAATTTTTTGTTAAAACAACAATGCACAAATAGCTCTACAACAGAAGCAACAGAGCAACAGCCCTAAGTCTGACTTCCCTTTGCTATCCATTACTGATTCAAATTGATGTTATTTACCACATCCTTTGTAAAGAATATATGTTCATATTTACACTGATGTTAAAGGAGTTAACCTTATTTGAAAAACAGCAAAACTGACTGGAACCAGTCATTTGAGGAGGCGAAAAAGACTCCGAAAGCAGATACCAGCAAGGTAAGGGGGAAAACAGACCCAGTGAAGGCCCCTTCCTTCAATGTTAGTCATAGTTAACAGACCAAAATGCCAGATTCTCAGAAAGCAGGTCTCTGCAGTGCAGCTCAGTGTAGAATCCATCAGCACTCCATTCCTCTTAAGACCAGGAGGCCCCTGAGCACAGAGACTGTGCCATACACCCCTCTGCACCACAGCACATTTTATGTACCAAGTGTTCCCTAAATGCTTGCTGAAAGAATCAACAACACCTTGACTTTGCATTTTTATATGCACATAAACACATGCATGTAAACGGTGAGAATCCCAAGGAAGGCAGTCTGGCAGTCTTAGAAGCCTCATTTCTAAACCTGTTTCCCAAAATTATTGTTTTAACTAGGGTATATTTTTAAAAATATAATGTACTTTCCTCTTTTTCACCAATTTACATATATTTAACCTCCCCCTTACTCTATATGCCTCAGGAAAGTTTAGGATAGCTATAGCAGCAGGCAAAGAGAAAATGTCAATGTTCCACTGTTGATATTCAGATAGGATTTTTTTAGTATACAGCTTGAATTCTCAAGCTCCTGTGAACATATCAAGATCCAGGCTGGGTGGACCTGGCCAGTTGGCTTATTTTAGACCAGAGATGGAAACTACTGAGGTTCTGACATGGGGGAGATCCTGCCACAATGTAAGAGGGGAAAGCCCTCTCCCTCAAGCATCTGGGGAACATGGGCAAAATTGAGTCTAGAGCAGACAGCAGGGTCCCAGCCTCCTTCTGTTTACACTCTCACTTCAAGATCTAACAAAGGTTTGGGGCAGGCAACTTTAGAAATAGCCCAATAGATGTAACAGTAGCTGAGAACCCTAAGGGTACCCCTAAAGTATCGCAGGGATGTTCTAGGAGAATGGCTTCTTCCCATCCAGTACCATAATCCGTGTGGGATGAAACCCACAAATGGATAAAACCAGGGCACTGGCCAAGGTGTCTAGCTAGGTAAGCTGGTGCAAGAGTTCTGCCTTCCTGACCTCTCACAGGGAGCATTCCATAAGCTTCACATCCACGTCTCTCTTTGCTCCCTGGTGATATTATTCTGTCAGTGACCAAAGAAAGGCCTACAGTCAGGGCAGAAGAGGTTGCTCTGTGAGGGGACTTCGACTCCATAGGCAAATAGTAACGACTTGAATTTTAGTGCTGGATATCAGCACAACTCTGAAAAACAACACCTCTGCCACACCTTCACAAACACCCCTAGGGAGATCAGAACAGACCAGTCCCTTGAAGCAAAGAGCAAAGCAGTGGAGCCAGCATACCTTGGCTCCTGGTACCCTTCTTCTCCTGCCCCCACCACAACCAACACAACTGCACATGAGCACCTCTACACACCCAAACCATATTCGGAAGAAAAGTGAGGAGCAAGAGAAAAATCTAAGCAACTTGAGTAATTTACCTAAAAGAAACAGTCATCCAAAAGAGAATAACCCAGAAAAGAAAAGAAACAGTATATCATAAGCTAACAAAATTGGGTAAAGACAGATGAATTAGCTCCACTTTAGAAAAATTTAAAAGCCACGTTTTCTTTGCACATCTGGATAATATGAAATGTGCAATTGAACTATATTGTCACCCAGCAGAAAGAAACCCTTGACCATTCTGGGCAGTTAGATGAGCTGCTTTTCCACTTATATGCACAGCTCTTCCAAAAGCAAATGGAACATATCATGAAACTTTTCACTCCATCTCCAGTGCTGCCAATTTCCTACCAGACATGAAAAAACATACAGTCCTTAAGCACAGTGCGAGCTGTCATTCCCATCTGAGTCCCATAGCTCAGCTTTCAACCACACTCAAAACCGGAAGAGACCCTGGAAGAGAAGTTGACAACATCCCTTCTCATTTAGTCAGCAATTTTTCTCCACAGCATTTTCCTTCTTTCACCTCACTTTATCTCACAGTATTCCTATGAGATGGCAGGGCAACTATGCTGACCTCTTTCTTCAGGTGAGGAAAGGGAGTCCCCATCTGTAAAACCCGACACACTAACTGGCTTAGACAAGTCACAGAGCTATTTAGTGGTGGGTAGACTTGAAAACCAAGGTCTCCTGAATCACATCCTTGGATTCTTCTAAGCAATCACAGACGATGGCTTGTGCACACACAAACCTAAAGTGCTTCTATACATAACTGCAATGTTGGAATTAACTTATACTGGAGCCCACAGAACAAATGTGGCTTTTTTAGCTAATTGTGACTGCAAATCTGGCTCCTAGTTCATGTCAGGCACCCTGTAAAAGAGGCAAAGAGAAGCTTCTTATCATTCATTTAAATGTCACTAACAAAGCATTCTTAAATATTTCACGGAAAGTTATCCTTTAGAGAACAGGGACTAGCTGTTCTCCCTCTTTCCTGTGAATAAAAGCAATGGAAATATCCTGACCCCCACAGTTGTCCTTCTTTGTAAAGGATCAAAAAACTGCGTGGCCCTTCTTAGCATGGTCTGGACCAAATAATGCTCCAGAACAAACACTAGTCCACAGAAAATCTGGGTTATCCTTAGGAGAACAGTTAAATAAAATGTGGCACAGACCCACAACAGAATGTAACACAACTCTTAAAACAAATGAGGTAATGCTACATGTACTGACATGGAAAAATGTCCACAATTATAAAGTGATAAAAGCAAGCTGCAGAGCAAGAGGTATAGAACAATCCTCTTTTTGTTAAATAAAATAAGAAAGCCATGCATTTGTATAATCATGAACTTGTATATGCAACAGGTACCTGTATCTGTTGCATTTATCTAAACATTAGAGAGGAAGAAAGAGAAAGAGTTTTCATTCTTTGCCATATACTCTGTACTTTGGGTTCGTGTAAATATTTTTTATGACAAATAAGTGTCAGTGCCTTTACTCTGCCAAACAACCAAGGGATCTTTTTTCTTCCTAAACTATCTCTATAAAAAGGTTAATTGGCTTAGGGATGTCTTACTTAGCTCAATGAGATATATATAACCTAGTGTATTACACATTTAAATTAATTGGAAAAAATGACTTTCTTTATGAAAGAAGGCGTCCCCTCCCAATTTATTTTTTATCTTAATTCAATAACTAAAAATAATGGATCAAAGGAGAGACTACACATAAGAAATAAAAACCAAACGGAAATATTTCAAGGTAGCAAACAGGGGTTCTCTCTGGGTGATGAGATTACAGTGGCTTTTCTATCATAATTCATACTTCATCATATTTTCCAAATGCTCTACAGTGAGGCAGCATTACAATAATGCTTCATACTAAAAAATAAGTCAACATATAAAATTAAGCATTCTATGCAGGTGTACCTAAAAATGAATCTCTTTCATTGAAATCTTTACTACTTATTTAAATTAAACTTTTAGTTTATAGATAATAAATACATATTACATGAGTCAATGCATTAACAAAACTCCCTTTCTGAATGATCTCCAATTAGCTTTTTCCCCCTAATCCAAGACCATAAACTCTTCTAAGACAAGGACCATGTTCTACTCACTTTTAGTAGTTCTCTTAGTTTCTGGTATAATACAAGGCATACCCAGACATTCATTCAGTATTGATTAGTTGGTCCACTTGCATGTTGGGACTTTCCTATTTGAGTTTTTCTAAAAAGAAAGTGCACTTTTATTTATTCTTTCAGTGCCTATGAAATATGTAAATACTTATAAGCAAGTAATAATAGGGTCCCTTCTGATTATTCCAGACTGAACAGATAGCTATATTTCACATCGCTGTTGATTTCTTAAGTCTTTTCAAGGTAGAATTGCCTGTCCACAAAAATGATTCATTTCCTTAACATATTGTGCTATTATAAGACTCCCAAATGGCCTACACACCAATAAGTAACTCTTTTTTTAAAAATCAGACCAACAAATACTAAACAAATACTCTCGCAAAGCACTGAACTGGGTGTTGAAAAGCACACAGACAAGTCCAAAGCAAAAGGTAGATAAAGCACAGCTGAAAAAAACCAGACTTGAACATTTTCCAAGGTAAGGCCCCCAAAAGGCCTCAGAGCTACTGGTGTTCAGTAGGATCTGCGAAGAGGCTAGTGTACACAACTAACCCCAACCCCAGACATCTCATCCAAGTCACCACTCAAGAACTCAGAAGTCCAATGTTTTTATCCCCTCTCCACAGCCTGCAGGGCAGGGCAGCACATAGGACCTGGCATACTAGCCCACTCAGAACTCAACTGGACAAATTGTCCTTTCATGCAATTTTCACTCATTCACCAGAAAATGGTTCTGTTTGGCTCCTCTCTTTGCCAGCTCTCAGCATCTCTCAGACTTGCAGATGACCTTGGCTCTCACACAATAAAATGACTGAGTTCAGCTTAATTAGAGCTTTAGCATCTGACCTGAAAATCACCTGGTCTTTTTCCATATTCACAGAAGAAGAGATGATCATCCACCCAAGAGAAAGGCTCTTTGCTCTTTCCGACTGTTGAGGAAGCTGATATTCACCCTTATACCTTACCCACATTCATACCACCTCCTGGCACTTTCAGTTTCTACCACTGTCTCCTCCCACTCTGAAAAAAGTAATAAACATAAGATTTTCCCACTCTGAAAAAAGTAATAAACATAACTGATCTGATAACCTTTTAAATTTTTCTATTGGCGTATAATATGCATACATAAAATTGCACATACAAGTCAACAACTTGCTGAAATTTTACAAACAGAACACACTTATGATTAATTAAAAAAAAAACAGAATATATCTGTACCCCCCAAAAAATGTCCTTTTGATTACCATTTTGTTTTTCTACTTACTTTATTACCAAACTTGCTGAATGAAGTCCATACTGTCTTTATTTGTACCACTTTCTCATCCATTTCAGCTCAGACATCCTGCCTTCAAAGAATTCTCTACACTCTCACCATACAGAGCACAGTTCTCTTTACAGCACTCATCAGACTGTACTGTACTCATGCTTACATGCCAAGCAGCCCCACGAGACTGCTGCCCTTCTTGTATGAAGGTTCCTCCTGACTTCTCTGCATATTCCCAGCTGGCACTTAGTAGGTACACAGCTGGTGTTTTACAGTTGAATGAATGAGTGTAAGAAAAAGAAATCCACTCACTGCAATCTGGTATTTGGCTAAAATTGATTAGTTCTTTGTCTAGATCCCATCAAGAATAATATTTCACAGTTACAACTCAATGATTGGGGTCCAAAAGAAAAACTAGAAAATCATACTATTCCAATATCCAGTCAAACATCTATTTCCACCCAAGAATCTGAGCCTATTATGTGCCAGTGCACTGGGGTGTAGAGAAAAGACCGAAAATGTTGCACCTTCCCCTAACTTAAGCTGTGACATTATTCCCAATAGTGCTCCTTCCACTGCCACACTCCCAACATCCATTCCTGCCAATCTTTTTCCCCAACTGTTTGTGGAGCTGTTCCTCCCTTTCCCCACAGCCTCCTTTCTGGGACAGTAAGTAGACAGACAGGAATCCCTCGGGAACCCTACTCCCCTCCTCCCAGCCCCCTTTTGTCATATCCAATTAACCATCTGTCAGTTTCCTGGGCCCCCTTCTAGGCTCACTGTCCAGCTGCCAACTCAATACTGCACCCCCACCCCCGCAAGATGCCCATTGTCCCTGAGCTACAGGGTAAGAGTGTAAAAGGTGGAGATTTTAGCCACATCCTTAGTCCTTGCCTGTCATGCCCTGAAGCAACTGTAACTCCAAGTTTAAAAATCATACCCCTCCTATTTCTACACTGTGAAGTGAGGGAAGGAAGGACTTACTGAGGCACCTTGATTATCATAATTTGAAGAAAAAATGAATTCATCAAATTAGTAATATAATAATTATGTATATATTACTATTTATAATATGAATATAACTACCAAAGTATGCTTACAAGCATCAAGCAATCTTGAAAGGCAAGGATTTTTTTTACCCATTTTACAGATAAGAAACTAAACTTTGGAGGGATTATAACTTGCACTAAGTCACACAGCTGGTAAGTTTCTGTTCTAAAATTCAATGATTTGGGACCTAAGGAAAGTCCCACCTCCTTTTGCTCTAGGGAACATAAGCCCAGTGCCCCACAGCCCACTCTTTGGTAGCAGTCCTCCCCAGATTCCTACTCCCAACCCCTCAGGAAGGCTGTGTGAGGCCCCTGAGGAGCCTTTGATGAAATGAGGCTTTTCACTTGATGACAGTTCTCGGGTTTATCCCCGAGACAAGGGATGGAAGAAGTGCTTTAGGGACAACAGAGCGTGGCATCTTCCCTTGTGTGTAAGGCATTCCTCCTCATAGAGAAGAATGGGCAAAAGGCTCTTCCATAACCTCCACTCAGCTTCTGATTTCTGGAATTCAAGAGCAGACAGCATCCTAGAAGATCCCTTGATGGCCAGGGATGACCCTCCCAAGGAGGCTTCCCAGACCTTCCTGCTCCAGTCTGCTTTCCTCTCTCTTCTCCTCACTTACCACCTCCCCCACTTGTCTTTCTGACTCATCCTGTGTAGGAGGTGATTCTGCAGCCACACTACAGCCTAGAGCAGTCCCACCTTAAGAGGGTTTCTTTGGATTCCCCTGCCTAGATTACAAGTTTCTCTGCCCAGAGGTCCACACCAAGTAACCCACCCATTTCCAGCTTGCACTACCTTCCTCCAAGCATGGCAGCACTGACCCCTGACTTTCGAAGAGGCTCTCTCCACTGGAGCTGTCAGTCAGGCACATTATGCCCTAAGGTCCTTGCCAGCTAACTACTTCACTGAGGTCCACCTTTCTCCCAGTTTCCAAGAAAGAAGCATTCTCTGCCAGCCCAAAGCTGAACCCTTGGTTGACCTTGAGATCCACCTCAATCAATTGCTCCTCTCTTTCCTAAACACTAATTCTCCTTTTTGTGCCTGCCTTCTCCCTCTTCCCCACCTCAGGTATTCACATATCTTCCCTACCTAAAAAAAAAAAAAAAAAAAAAAACCTCCCTTCAATTTTGTTCCCCATCTCCAACTACTTTACTATTTTTAACCTTCCCTTCACAGCCAAACCTTTCCAAAGAGTCATCTATATGCACTCCCACCACTTCCTCCCCAGCCACTCACTCTCCATTCCCCCCTGCAATTTGGATTCCACCTCCCATACAGGATTGAAACTATAATTTCAAAGGTTACCAGTGATCTCCCTGTTTCTAGAACTAGTGGTGTTTGCTCAGTTCCATCTCCCTCAACTCGCTGCAGGCTCAGACCCTGTTGATCATCTGATTTTCTCCAAGTACTGCTCTCTCCCGGTTCTTCTCCAGTTCTTCACTTAAAAATCTACAGTTCTGCCTTGGCCCTCTGCCCTTAAATCTGTATAAGCGTTTCATTTATTATCTCATCTATTCTGATAGCACCAGCCACAACTGCTTTCAGATATCTCCCAAATCTGTATTTCCAGCTCTAGTCTCCCTCCAAAGTTACAGACTCCCCTCATTATCCGCCTACTGAATCAACACCTCCCTTAGCTATGTCACTGACACCTGAAGTGCAACATGTCCCAAAGCAAATTCTCCAAATCCTCCCTCTCCTCCTGCCTCCCAACAGCTACTTTTCCTAATCCCAACTTTTGATTTTGACTAAGGACACCTCCATCCTCCCAGATTCAGGCTCTAAACTTTGGAATAATATTGGACTCCTACCTCTTCCTCAACACCCCTACAACAAAGTTGCCAGGTCCTATAAACTCAACCTTCACAAAGTCCCTCATATCTACCCTGGCCTCTCCATTGCTACCATGGTGTTTGAAGTTCAGACGCTCCTAACCTATCACAGTGGTCTACTAATCGGTTCCTGGCCAGCGGTCTCTCCCCCACTCCAAAGGACCCTCCACAGGGCTGCCACATTCTTCCTGATCATACCACTGCCACATTTAGAAACCTTTATAGACTCCCAAATCACCTGCAGAAAGACCAAACTCGTTGGCCCTCCATTCAAAGTCTTCTTGATCTAGGAGCCTAGTAAATGTTTGATATATGAAGCAAGCAGTCATCCCCTTTTTAGTCTCAGCTCCCATTGATCCTTCACATGCATCCTCTGGGTCAGCTGCCCCCAACAAAGCCACAAATGTTCACACACCATTCCAACCTGGGAAAACACTTTCACTCAGGTCCACCTTGCCTCCACCCCAGGTATTAAGAAAGAAGCATCCTCTGTTAGTACAAGGCAGACCCCTCAGCTGACTTTGAGATCCACCCTCCAGGTTCACCCAAGACCTACCATCCAAATACCCATCCTTCAAGTCCCAGCTCAATGATAAATAGCTATTCCCTGAAGTTCACAGCTCATCCAGTACTTTTCACTCTTCTCCTTGTTTAGCCCTGTATATATGTTCTCCAGCTAGTGCTCTAATAATGCCACAGGGTAGTAGGGGAAGAGACAAAGCTAATTCTCCAACAGTTTCTTCTTTACCTCCCTAAATTAATTCCTGTCCTCCCAGATGATTCTTTTTGTTCCCTCACTCCCCCAACAGACATGATTTCAAGCAGCTCTATTGATCCAACAGCTCTGTGGCTGTCAGTCATTTCCTAGTTATTTTGCTGCCAGTCATTCACACACAAAGAAGTGGCAGGAGGAGTGTGAACTGCGGGCAGGCAGAGAAGGAGCAAGAAGGGACTAATTCTCTGTACCCACCTAAGGCTCAATGGAAGCAAGAAGCAGGAACTCCATTCTTACTAGGCTCCTCCAGATGGCATTGAGCCATGTAGCCCAAGGCCTGGGCCTAGGGCTGGAGGGAAGGGGCACTAGCATTTTTATTCTTCTGTGGAGAAAGAGAAAACAGAAATGCCCCAACCTGTTTTAAGAAGATGGCCTATTCAGTCCCCTTGGGAAACCAAAATGAGAAGAACTTCTCTTTCTGCAGTGGAAAGATCCTATGGAGGGCAGATTAAATAAGATACTATTTGTCAGAAGAGGTACTTAGAGTAATGGAATGCTCATTTGGGAAGTAACTACATATATTTGGATAGCATTGTACAAGTTATAAAGACCTTTCACATAAGGTATCTTATTTGAATCTCTCAATACCTCTATAAGGGGAGGGAGGTGGGATACTATTATCCTCATCTTATATAGATTTTAAAGTCACTTGCCAAAGTCATTCAGATTAGCAGAGTTTCATCTCCTATGTTCTTGCCTAATCTTTTCAGCCTCCTTTACAGATTTTTTTCTCCCCTTCCAACCCCTTAAGTTCAAGTGCTCTCTGACAGGGTATATTTATATCCATTTTCATTTGTATTCTATATTCTTTCCTTTAATAGTTTTATACATTCCCAGCACAGTACCTGACTGTAGTAGGCACTCGATAAATAATCTGATGAACAAATGATCAAATAAATGAAAGAGGGCTGAGGCCCAAATCCCAGCCTTCTGAGTCCACATGTGGATCCTGACCTCCATCATGAGGCTGCTGTAGCACCTCCCCCACCCACGTCAAAAGTCCTGCCCAACACCCCTCCGCAGATGCCCCAGTCTCTGTGCCACCATGTGCACTGCATAACTAAAACAGCAGGAACAACACAGATAACTAGGATTTCTTTTGCTCCTACAGTGTATCAGAGACTGTTAGACGCATCACACACTTTTTTCTACTTAATCCTCTCAACCTGTGAAACAAGCTTCATTTTGCAGAAGACTGAGGATGAGTAAGTTACCCAAGACCTTATGCTAGTTAGTACTGCACCTATCTGATCCAAAATTATGCCAGGGTTTCTCAACCTTAGCACTATTGACATTTTTTGACAAGAGAATTCTTCCCTGTCCTGTACATTATAAAATGTTTAGTAGCACACTTGACCTCTACCCATTAGATGCCTGCAGCAAACTGTCCCCTCCAAGTTGTGACAACCAAAAAATATCTCCAGACATTGCCAAATGTGCCGTGGGGTGGGGGTGGGGGCAGGATTGCCACTGGTTGAGAACCACTGCCTATCTCCAGAAGTATATTGTCAAGTACCAGAACCAGAAGGAACTTTGAAGTGTTTATTCTCCAATAGGCAACTAACACCTGGCTCATCTATTCTAATGTTATATTGGTATTTACAGTCAGGTAGATTTATCTTTCTTTCCACCTATTTTATTTTTCTTTAGATTCAGTTCATCCTAACACCTTCTTTCATCCCTAAGGGATTATTAAATACAAATAGACAGAATGTTCCAACAACAGAATTATTGACCATTGTTGGTACAAGTATAAACCAAAGCCTCCTAAATCTTACAGAGGTGGTCCTGGATGTCACTGCTATGTTCTTTATTTTATTTATTTTTATGTGGTGCAGAGGATCGAACCCACTGCCTCACTCATGCGAGGCAAGCGCTCTACCACTGAGCCATAGCCCTAGGCCCTAAATGTTCTAAAATATATTAATGTAGAAATAGCCTATATAAGTATAAAATTGGAAATATTAACAATATCCCCTTCCAGAACCACAGAGTTCTCTCAATACTTTCACCGAAGTTCCTGGAAAATGGCATGATCAAATGCTCAATTCATGATGGGTGGCAGTGGAAGAAAACCAAGAAGGGACAATAAGTGTTGAATTAAGCTTCTTGCCTACCTTCTGGAGCACTGGGCATAATGTCAAAACAAAATGTTTTCCTTGCTGCAAAAGAGACCTCAGGAGGTAAGAGCCCCCTCCCTTTTTAGGAGCCTGGCAATGCACAGATTTGAGTGATAATATTTACCCCCCACACAAAAAAAATGCGTATAAATGTAGGTTGTTATTCTAAAATCTCCCTTCTCTATGGTCTGGATATGATGATAGTTTCAGTTTCCCTGTTGAGGTGGGATGGGGTTATTACCTCAGGGAAAAGTTTAAGGACTACAAATATACTTTCATCTAGATTCATAAGTGCTATATTTTGCCATCTTTACTTTATCTCTATAAGGAGGACTGATAAGTCGTATGATGTTTTAAAGACCTTTAACTTCAGTGGAGGAGATAAGCCCCACACATATGAAAGGACTAAAGAGCAATACAATATCACTGACAGAATGAGAATATGAGTACAGTCAGCAAGTGTTTTAGAGAAGTGGTCCCTCTGGTAGTGAAAGCTCCTAGAACAAGGTAGAGCTCAAGCTATGAACATGGTGGTACCAGGGGGATGAATCAAGGAGGATACCAGTCAAGATGCCCTTGAACAGTGGGAAGGATTGAACAGTGAAGTATGAACTTGAACCTAAAAGCACTAGGGAGTCACTGTAGGTTCATAAACTAAGTAGTGACATAATGAAAGTAGTGCTTTAGGAACTGTAATCTGCCTAAAGGTACAATTGGCATGGGGATAATGGAGCAAATGACAAGGAATGAGAAGAAGGGCTGGGGAAGGAGGAGTGCCTTAGAGGCACCATGAGATCTGCCCTGGGGCAGTTGTCCTGTGGATGAGAGGAAGAGCTAACTATGTAAAATAATCCAAGAGGTTTGTTAGAGGAGAGAGATTCTTCACAGACAGTTTTAAACATCATAACTTGGAGAGTGAAGATGCCACTTACAGAATCAAGGAAGTCAAGAGGAAGAGATAATTTGAGGAGTTGGAAAGACATGCAGAGCTAAGCTCAAAGTTGGCAGAAGCCCAAGAAACAGCAGAAACTCCAGTTGAAAATGTCTGGATTCAAAGGCCAAAGCTCTATAGAAAGGTAGAGGTAGATCTTCTCACATCAATCTTTATTCATCCACCTTTTTTTATCTTAAAGAAAGAGGTTTCTCTTGTTCTCACTAGCTCTTACTTGTGGAACCTACTCTTCTCACTTCTCCAGGTGTCCAACTCAACCACCATTCTAGCACCTTCAGATTTTCCCCTCTATAAGCTTTCTCCCTGGCACTTCCAAAACTGCTCTGACCCTGAAAAAATAAAGAAATAAATAAAAACATAAATTTAAAAAAAAAAAAAAACCTCCCTTGATACTAATGTCCTTTCTGGCTAGCACACTTCTGTTTCTCCCTTCACTGATAAAACCTACAAGTAACAGACTCTTGTTCACTACCTTAAATACCCACTCTATAAGGAGTGCTTCTTTTAACCCTGTGCCCCCCACAGGGAGCTGGAAGGGTCATCTTTTGATCATGCCCCAGCACTCCTCTTGCTCAACCTGTGTGCACCTGGTCATCACAACAGAGCCCATGCTGACTTCCTGGGTTCTCCAGGATCAAGACTCCTTTGCTGCCACTTCCAAAATAAAAGCTTCTCCCCCAAATCTAACTTTAGCCCTTTCCCTTCTTCTTCCATGCCCTCCCTCTGAGAGCTGATGCATTCAGGAAGCATCGGCTGCATTTGGCCTTCTAAAGTAGCATCACCAGTCCTAGCCTCCTGCTCATGCTCCTGCCTTGAGTCCCACATTTCCATTTCCTGACAAAACAACGCCTCTTGGATGTCTGCCTCCAATTCTTCATGTCCAAAGCAAAAATTATTATCTGCCCTGCAAAATTGGCTCCTGTCCTCAACCGGGCCTCAGTTAGTTGAGACCCTGTCCTTTCTCTGACTCTCAACCCAGTTACTTCAGTTTCCTTGTGGGCTTTACTTCCTTATCTGCATAACTAGTTTATCAATAAATCACCACATTTCCACCTATAAAAATGTCTTTCAGACTCAACCCTGATTCCCCATCCTTTCAGTCACCAACCCAGACCAAGCCCCTTCCCTCTCAACTCAGGATCATTTTGCATTTCCCTGGACCCTATCTTTGTTTTTCTTCTTTACTTCATCAATAATACTGCCCCAGATTAACCTTTCCAAACATCACTCTCCCTATGATATATCTTTGCTCCAGGACCTCTAATGACTCTCTACTGTCCCTGAATGACTCTTAGGCTTTCAAGATTCCATATGGTACTTATCCAACCGTGCTTCCCATTCCACACCTATACCTTCCACTCTGTCAGCCGTCAGCCCAGGTTCCTCAATACTCCAACACCCTTGCCTTTGCACACTCTCCACCCACGCTTCAAAGGCCACCCTAGATTCTACCTCCTCTGTAGTTGTGTCAACTTTTTAACCTACAGCACCCTAACATTTAACAATTAATTAATCTCTGAGCAGTAATCTAAAAGCTCTTTTAGGAAAGAAACCACTTTGATATATTTCTTTTTTGTGTTCCACAGCATATTGGGCAGCAGAAGGCTCCTAATCAAGTTTAAAAAGTCCTAGATGATTGGTTTCTATTCCCAGTTCTGAGTTCTCATATCTCCCCCCATAATCATGACCAATAAACTATTTTAAATTAAATTTAAATTTAAAAGTTATAACCCACCTTCTCAAGCTTAGAACAAAGAATTTCCAGGAAGATGATCCTGAAGCTATCAATCTATAACAATAGCAGCCAGGGGTGGGGGATTTGTCTGTCTATGCACATACAGAGAAATAAGATTTGAGATATCAAACTTAATCAGTTGGTCAAGAAAATTAAAATACCAAAATAATTAGAAGAGGATGACAAATGATAGAATTGTTTAAAACATGCCTAATTAGAGCCACAGTGTGCCAGGGTTCTGACAAAGTAATTGCCAATCTAGTCTTGTGTATGCAAAATTTTCCACCAGAAAGAAGGGGGTTAACCCTGTGTTACAGACTTTGAAATTTTGTTTGATGGTTTCTCATTTGTTCAATTGAATAAGTTTATAATCCATTCCACCTACTATCAGGTATAGTGCTATGTTCCACAGAGGTGGGCAATCAAAAGGGAGAAAGTTCAGAAACATGGCTTTTCTAGGGCTAATAATTCCCAGCAAGACCCTCAGAGACTGGAAGTGGAGTGAGAATCAGAAAGCAGATCACAGAGGGTCACACAGAGTGTGTGGTAGTCCTGGACCTACCTCCTTCTGCAACTTGTTACCGGTCATCAGTCATTTCCAGCTTTATATATTGAGGAGTTAACATTCCTCTGTTCTAAGAGCACTTTAGACCTATCCCCTCCACACTCCAGCCCCTCAACAGGGCTGCCCAAGGAGATAGGAAGTTATCACGAGTAGAAGTCCCACAGGAGACTGACCCCAGTCTGCTATTTACTGTGATCTGAGCCAGTAACATAAGTCAAACTTTGTATTTTGAAAGGCTTTGGGAAAAATAACACATTGAACCATTATAGGCCATTAATTATGTTAAATTGTGTGAACTCATTTGTCAGAAATAAACAAAACTCCAGAAATTAAGCTCCAGGGGACAGGGACAGGACCTAGTGCTGGGATGGTGGAAAGAGGAAGACGGAGTGGGTCCCAAAAGATGAAAGTAGAATCTAGAAAAAGAAGGTATGAAGGTTCACATCTCAAAAATTTCCCCCAGAACTAAGAAAATGCAGACTTTTGCCCCAGCTGGGAGGCCAAGGGGATCAGCTAAGTCCTCCTGGTATTTCTGGTTGTCAGTCTCCAGAATCTTTTCCATAGATTCCAGGTTAAAAACTCAGGCTAGACACCTCTTTAGAACCCATGTTTTGGGTAGTGGGCTGTGTGTGTGTGTGTGTGTGTGTGTGTGTGTGTCTGTGTGTAAGGGTGAGGAGAGAACATGGAATCCATGGCTGGGGGAGAGGAAGGAAGGAGGGCAGGATGAGCCCAGAGAGATGGACAGGATGACAGTGGCTCCCTCTGGTTTCCCAGGCCCTAGTTTCAGCTCCTATCCTCCAGTTCTTTCCTCTCCAGACCAACTAGAGGATATACATATGGGTCAGTTAAGTGTTAACTTCCAAAGACACAAATCTCCCCAACAAAGCACCCCACCCCCTTCCCTAGAGATGACCTCCAGGGCAAGGCAATGGTGTTAGGAAACAGATGGATGTGCAATCTCCAAAGCTAAACTGACCCCTGACCCTACCAGTTCATGTCCTCTAATCCAATTTTCCCAAAGGGAGGGCAGATGTGTGGGGCCCCCATAACTTATTGGACTCCTTGGGTCAAAGACTCCAGACAAAATGGTTCCAGACATGTGGGGAGATGGGGAACTACACACGAGAATCTGGTGGAAGCCACAGGTAAAGGGGAGACGGGAACTCCTTGGCCACTGGAGAAAAGCGGCCACAGGTGGTGGGAGATGAGAGTGGTCAGTCTGTTCTGGGGAAGGGACTGTGAAGCCAGGGAACAGAAGGAGCTACAGACCTAGGCATGGGAGGTGGCAGAGAAGCAAAATTCTGGAAAGGTATCTCGGGGTTCCACACATCACAGGAAAGCAAAGATTTGGTGGGTGTGTATGAGAAGCACGCTAACTCACAGTTCCAGAAACGAGTGATTCTTATGAAAAGCTCATCCATTCCCAGACCTGGAGAAGAGGGGGACCAGGAGGAGATTCCAGGTGCCCACTGCCCTCCCTGCCCCGTCTTCCTCTCAAGTCCAACACACTGGCTCCGCACACGCACCAGGTCCGCCTGGCTCCTGCCTGTCAGTCTGCAGATTGCGCGTCCCCGGGTCCCCACTGCCCCTCTTTGCACATCAGGGCCCAGGGCCCCGGCCGGAGGAGGGGTGCTGGCCCAGGGCGGCCAGAAGCCGGGCTGACAGGCACCGGAGAAGGCGGGAGCCGAGGGAGGGGCCGGAGACTCCGGTAGCTGGAGCGGCGCGCTGCAAAGTGATCCAACATCGCCCCATCCCCGCGCTCCGGGAGAAGGCGGCCCGAGGGGACCGCCTCCCGCCTCCCCAACACAGACTCCCGCAACTGGGGTGAACGCCGAGGGGCGCGAGCTCCCAGCCCCCACGCCCTCCCCAAAACGCAACCACCACTGCCATAACAACAAGAATCTCCGCAACTCCATCCCCGACGACCGCGGGGGACTGCTCCCCAACATGCACTCCCCAGCAACAGCCTGCCTTCCCCAAACTTGTCCGAGACGCCGCGTCCAGGGCAACAGCCCTCACCCCCGGCCCCCGCGCCCTGCCCCGGCTTACCTGTCCGGAAAAAGGCGTCCACGTCCGAGTCGGCTGCTCCTCCTTCCTCCGCTGCCCCCTCCGGGGGGTTCATGACTGAAGGAGGGCGTCAGCGGGCAACCGGGGACCGGCGAAACCTGGGGCCAAGAGCGGCTCGGAGCCCGGTGGGCGGAGGACTCGGGGCGCAGCGGCCGTGGCCGCCAAGCCGGCGGTCGCCGGGCTTCGAGGGCGGGCGCTAGGGCGGCGGGGCTGGGGCAGGGGACGCCGAGCCTCCCTCAGGCGGCGGCGCGCGGCGGGCTGGGGGCGCCTGCCGCAGGCTCCCCCATGGTGCCCCTTCCCCGGGGCGCTGGCCGCCTACTGTCTGGCCGGGCCGGGGCCCGGGGCTGGGGTCCGGGCTGCCTGGGCGCCCGCGGTCCCCCAGCAGCGGCAGCTGGCTCTCCTCCTCGCCCGTCTGCCTGTCTCTATTGTTCAGCCCTGCTCGGCTCTCTCCTCTTTATTTTTCCTCCTCCCTCCCACCCTCCCTGTCTCCCTACCTCCTCCCTCCCTCCCTCGCCCTCTCACTCGCTCACTGCCTCCCTCCCCGCTCTCTCGATCGCTCTCTGGCTCCCCCTCTGGCTCCCGCCGCCGCCGTCTTCCCAGCTCCTCCCCCGGCTCCCGCTCCCTCAGTCCCGGCCAACAATGACCCGGGCACCGCCGAGCTCCACTGAAGCTCCCGCCCGGTCCGCGGACTCGCTGTAGGCGGCTGGCGACCGGCGGCCGGACGCCCTCTTCCCCGCGGCCGGCCCTCCGGAGTCGAGCCCGAGCCCCGAGCTATTGTTGGCGGTCGCACTAGGCCGGCTTCCTGAGCCCCGCAGGAAAAGCCCGGGCCGAGGAGGCGGCCACGGAGGGGGCGGGGCCGCCGGGCGCTCACCGGGCTCGCAGGGGGCTCTGCGGCCGCGCTGCGCGCTTGGGCTCTCCGCGGTCACTGTCCGCGCTCCTCCCCGGACCAAGGCCGCCTCCCGCGCCCCACCCCACTCCCAGGTGTGTGAGGGAACCCCAAGCTGCCCGCCCTCCTCTTTCAGATCTGCAGATCAGTCCCCAAGCTGGACTGACCTGTCCCTAGAGACCGGACTTCATCCCCCTTCTTCCTGACAAGCTAGCTCCCTTGTCTCCGGGCCCTGCGGAGTCTCTCGGATTGCCCTCACCATCTCTCTCCTTATTTCTTTCCTATTTCCCTCTCTCTCTCTCTCTCTCTCTCTCTCTCTCTCTCTCTCTCTCTCTCTCTCCCCCACCCGTCTTCCCTCCCTTTCTCTCTCTCTCTCTCCTTTTCCTGCCCCCCTTCAGCGCCCTTTTCAACAGTTCTCCCCTCTCCGCGACTCTTTGTCCAGTTTACCCCTCTTGTGATGTCTCCCTGCCTATCTCTCTGGTCCTCTGACACTCTCTTGGATCTATCATTTGTCTCTGTCCTGCCTCCGTACTTGGCCCGTATCTCAGCGCTCCTCTTGGACAGCTGTCAAAACTCCCTAATCCCTAGGGCCTTCTCTGTTTTGTTCTTCTCCCCCATGTGAATGAAGAGATGCAGTTGGCCCTGAGAAAGGAGGTGTTACAGCAAGCTGAATTTCAATTAAAGTGGGGAGAGGGGCTGGGGAGGAACAGGAATGACTGCAAAAAAAGAAAGCAGATGCTGTATGGGGTAATTAATGCCGTGATTGTATTGTGGCAATCCGTTTTTAAGCAATAATTAAACAATAATTAGTCAGTAGTCTGTTTATAGTTCTAGTGACTGTGAAAAAAAAAAAAAACAGAGGGTCTTTAGACCTGAGAACTTAATGTGATGTGTTGAGGGCTATTTGCTGCTGCCTCACCCAGGCAGATGGAGAGGTGGTGGCCCAATCTAATGGTTTAAAACACACCTAAAAGGAAAATCAAGTGCTGGTCTAAAGTTGATGGCATCCACCCATCAGCCAGAATCTCCTGAATGTTTGCTCTAGCAACCTAATTTTTTTCTACCTCTCTACTGGGGAAAAAGCACCTAGAGTCTTTCCAGATCCACCAAGTAACCCTAGCAGTAATTGAGATTAATCAAGTTTTCAGTGAACACTTTCCAGCTCCTCATACTCATCATTTTCTTTACTCAATATCACAAATGATCTTTTTTCCCCCACTCATTTCCGGGGGAAAAATGTATTTGTCTTTAACCTTGGATACATCTATCAGACCTATCTGCAACCTTGGTTATATCTATCAGACCCCAGTAGTGACCCAAGTTCACTACCAGGAAGTCTAATTCATCTGACCCTGATATCTTGAACTGGCTTACAGCAGCCAAATGCTCCCTGCCTTCTACCTTCTCTGACAATGGAAACACTGCTCATTTGCCTTTCTAAATCTTGTTTCCCCTTTAATCCCATGCCTAACCCATGGCCTGCCCACATACCCAGTTGCTCTTAACTTTTGCCATTGTGCAGATAAACAAACAGAGGCCTTGCAAGGTGTTAACTCATCTCAATCCACAGGAAATATTACATGTTTAGAATAAGGTTCTTATCAAAATCTCAAAAGATGTGGACCAGAATGGGAGAATAACATATATGATACAGACTTCTTAAAGAAGAAATTTGGTAATTTCTATTAAAATGTTAAATGTTGGGGCTGGGGATGTGGCTCAAGCAGGTAGCGCGCTCGCCTGGCATGTGTGCGGCCTGGGTTCGATCCTCAGCACCACATACAAACAAAGATGTTGTGTCGGCCGAAAACTAAAAAATAAATAAATATTTAAAAAAATAAAATAAAATAAAATGTTAAATGTTCATGGTAACATTAATACCAGATAGAAGATTTCAGCATAAGAATATTAGCAGCAATAAAGAGGGACATTTCAATTCATCAAGTGGACATAACAATTCTGAAAGTTTTGTACCTAATAATAGGGCTTCAGTATAGATGAAACAAAACTTATAGGACCATAAGAAGAAATAGACAAATTCATAATTATAGTCAGAGATTTTAATATCTGTCTTGGTAATTGATAGCATAAGGAGACAGATCATCAGTAAGGATATGGAAGATTTGAAAAATGCTATCAACTAATTTAACCTAACTGACATTTATAGAACACTCCACTCAAAACATTTTTTAAGTGCATAGGCAAATCATATAATAAGCCATAAAACGAGTCTCAGTATATTTAGAAAGATTAAAATACTTCAGTGGTATATAAACTACACCTCAGCTGTTTTCAAAAATATCATATAGAGCTGGGATTGTGGCTCAGTGGTAGACTGTTTACCTGGTACATGTGAGGCACTGGGTTCAATTCTCAGCACCAAATAAAAAAAAATACATAAAATAAAGGTATTGTGTTCATCTACAACTAAAAAATATTTTTAAAAATAAAAAAGTATCAGACAAAGTATGTTCTCTAGCAACAATAGAAATTGTTATTGTTATTCAATAGTTATTGGTAGAAATCAATAACAACAAACAAAAATCTGGAAAACTTCCCAAACATTTGGGAACTAAATAATATACTTCTACATAGTCCATGGTCAACTAAGAACTCAAAGGGTTCTTAATTGAAGGAAGTTTAAAGTGAATAAAGATGAAAAAATATCATTAAAAAATCTGTGGGATGCAGCTAAAACAGTACATAGAAGAAAATTGATAGTGCTAAATCCCTGCTTTGAAAAGAAAGTTCTCAAGGCAACGACCTTCTGTTCTACCTTGAGAGCCAACAAAACAAAAGTAGAAGAACAGAAATAAAAAATATCAGCAGAAAGCAGTGAAATGGAAAACAAAAGAGAAAAATAAACACAAAAGTGGGTTGAGAAGATCAGTAGAATTAAAAACCTCTGGCCACAACAATAAATGTTGGCGAGAATGTGGGGGAAAAGGCACACTCATACATTGCTGGTGGGACTGTGAATTGATGCAACCAATCTGGAAAGCAGTATGGAGATTCCTTAGAAAACTTGGAATGGAACCACCATTTGACCCAGTTACCCTACTCCTTGTTCTATACCCAAAGGACTTAAAATTATCATACTATAGTAACACAGCCATATCAATGTTTATAGCAGCTCAATTCACAATAGCTAATAGATTGTGGAATCAACCTAGATGCCCTTCAATAGATGAATGGATAAAGAAACTGTGGTATATATACACGAGGAATTTACTCAGCACTAAAAGAGAATAAAATTATGACATTTGCAAATAAATGGATGGAGATGGAAAATATCATGCTAAGCGAAGTAAGCCAATCCCCCCCAAAACCAAAGGCTGAATATTCTCTCTGATAAGTGGATGCTGATCCATAATGGGGAGTGGGGAAGGCATGGGAAAAATGGAGGAACTTTGGGCAGAGGGGAAGGAGGATAGGGAGGGTGCATGGGGGCAGGAAAGTGGAATGAGATGTACATCATTACCCTAGGTACATATATGGTGTGACACTACATCATGTACAACCATAGAAATGTAAAGTTGTGCTGTAATTGTGTGTAATGAATCAAAATGCATTTTACTGTCATGTATACCTAATTAAAATTAATTAATTAATTTAAAAAATATCCTCTGGCCAGACTGATTAGGAAATATAGAAGAAAAATATTACTACCAGTAAAACTATTGCTATCATCGGGAATGAGAGATGTGACATCACCACAGAGTCAATAGAAACAAAAAGAATAATAAGGGAATATTTTGAAGAATGTTATGCCAATAAATTTGACCATTTACATTAAATGGAAAAATTCCTTGAAAGACACAAACTACTAAAGTTACTAAAAAAGAAACTGATAGGGGCTGGGTTGTGGCTCAGTGGTAGAGCACTTGCCTAGCATGTATGAGGCACTGGGTTCGATTCTCAGCGCCACATTAAAAAATAAAAAATAAAGATATCATGTCCATGTACAACTAAAAATATATTTAATAAAGAAAAAAAGAAACAGATAAATAGCCATATATCTGTTAAGGATATTAAGTTTTTACTTAACCACCCCCCCCCAAAGAAAAGAAAAATGGCATTACTGGTAAGTTTATGAAACATTTAAGGAAGGGATAATACCGTTTCCATGAAAACTCTTCCAGAAAAGTGAAGAGGAGGGAATATTTCCCAACTATTTCTACAAGGCCAACATTTTTCTGATGTCAAAATGAAATAAATATTATTGAAGAAGAAAACAACAACAAAACTTCAGATTGCTATTCCTTGTGAACATAACGTAAAATTCTTAATAAAATTTTAGCAAATCAAATCTAATAACATATTAAAAAGGATATTACATCATTATCAGAGGGGTTTATTCAAGGATACAAGATTGATTTAAAAATTTTGAAAATCTATCAATGTAACTTATATTATGGGTTACATTGTATCCCCCAAAAAAGATGCACTGAGGGCCTAACTGTTGATGACCATGAATGTCACCTTATTGTAAAAAAGGCTTTTGCAGGTAGAATCAAGTTTGGATGAGGTCATTAGAGTACAGCCTAACCCAATATGAATAGTGTCCTTAAGAGAAGAAAAATGTTTCATGGAAAACAGAGACACAGTGAAAAAAGCCATCATGGTAGAGGCAGAGATGGGAAGGATGCAGCTGTGAGCTAAAGGATGCTGAGGACTGAAAGGCACCACTAGAAACCAGGAAGAGATGAGGAAAGATTCTACCCAGAGTCTCAGAAAGCACATGGTCCTGCAGACACCTTTCAGACTTCTAGCCTCCAGAACTAGGGCAGAATAAATTTCTATAATTTTAAGCCACCTACTTTCTGGTACTTTGTTGCAGCAGCCTTTGGAAACAAATGTACCATATTTTAAAAGGAAAAACATATGATCATCTAAATAGATGCAAGAAAAGCATTTGATAAAATCCAACATCCATATCTGATCAAAACACATAGCAAAATAGGAATAGAAGAA
The DNA here is from genome assembly GCF_021218885.2 of Marmota monax. Lineage (NCBI taxonomy): Eukaryota > Metazoa > Chordata > Mammalia > Rodentia > Sciuridae > Marmota > Marmota monax. The sequence goes on along the minus strand of NW_026693473.1, from coordinate 5,086,057 downwards.
ACTTGCATTTAATAAAGGATATCTACCAAAAAGTATCTAGTTAATATCATACCATCATACTTAATAGTCAAAGACTGAATGCTTTTACCCTAACATCAGAACATTATACTGGATGTAACATTATACTAAATGTTTTATCCAATGCACTAAGAAAAAGAAATTAAAGAGAAACTTTGGAGACCAAGGAATTGAGTCAAATAGGGAAAGCTCCCTTTATTCATACATAACATGATTGCTACTTAAACAAATTCCATGAAATAATAAGTTTAGCAAGATCTCAAGATAAAAGACCAATATAAAAACTGTAAACAAATTTCTAAACACTAGGAATGAAGATTTGGGATCTAAAATTTTAAAATATTTATATCGGCATGGAAAATATGAAATATGAAGGATTAATTTTTGTTTGTTTGTTTTGGGTACTGGGGATTGAATCCAGAACTAGGCAAGTGATATACCACTGAGCTACATCCACAGCATTTTCTATTTTATTTTGAGACAGGATCTCACTGTGTTACCCAGGTTGGCCCAAACTTGTGGTCCTCCTGTCTCAGCCTCCCAAGCAGCCAGGATTACAGGTGACTACCACCATGCCTGCCTCATAGTCTGATATTTAAAATAGGTAAGCTCCATACATGTAAACTATAACTCATTGCTAAAGGAAACTGAAGAATATCTGAGTAAATGAACAGATATACTGTGTCATGGATCAAAAAACTTAAAATCTTAAGACAGCAATTTTGCTGAAATCAATCTGTGGATTCAATGTAATCCCAGTCAAAATCCCAGTAGACTTTTTGGTAGAAATTGATGAATTGATTCAATGCAAAGAACATAGAAAAGCTGAGACAGCTAAGAAAAAAAGAAGGAAGCTAGAAGACTTATGCTACTCAATTTCAATATTTATTTTGCATTTACATCATCAAGGCAACATGGTATTGGTATAAAGATAGACAAATAGAAGAAAAAGTAATCCAGAAACAGATCCGTTCATGTATCCTCAACTATTTTCAACAAATATCAAAGGGAATTCAATATAAAATGAAAATTTTTATAAATAATGCTTTTGTTTTAGTTTTATTGATTTTATTTTTTAAATACACGACAGCAGAATGCATTACAAGTCTTACTACACATATAGAGTACATTTTTTCATATCTTTGTGTTTAGAGTATGTTCACAACAATTCATGCCTTTATACGTGTACTTTTTTTTGTTTTGCATTACAATTCTTATTGCACATATATAATCACAATTTTTCATATCTCTGTTTATATATAAAGTACGTTGACACCCAATTCGAGTCTTCATACTTTGGATAATGATGTTCATCACATTCCACCACCCTTGCTAATCCCCTGCCCCCTCCATTGAAAATATAGTAATTTTCTAAGACCATCATATACTAACTTTATGGGACTTAAAACAACACAAGCTGGGGCTAGAGTTGTGGCTCTGTGGTAGAGCACCCGCCTAGCACATGTGAGACCCTGAGTTAGATCCTCAGCATCATTTAAAATTAAATAAACAAAATAAAGGTATTGTGTCCAATTACAACTAAATACAAAGCTTTATTATCTTAATCTAAGTTACAGCACCAAAGTCAAAATAGGTCTTCCTGGACTAAAATTAAGGTGTTAACAGGGATGTGTTCTTTCTGGAGGATCGAAGGGAGAAATAGTTTCCTTGCTTTTTCCAGCTTATAGAGGCCACCTGCATTTTTTGGCTTGTGTCCCCCTTCCTCCATCATCAAACCCAGCAAAAGTGAGCCAAGTCCATCTCACGCCGCCACTTCTCTGGTTCTCTTTTTAGTGTGTGCAGTGTCACTCTTCCATTTTTCTTTTTTTAAATTGAACCCTGAGCCTTGTACATGCTAAGCACACATGCTACCACTGAGCTACACCCAGCCCCTCCCTCTTCCACTTTTAAGAGCCCTGGAGATTACTAACTCAGATAAATTCAGAATAACCTCCCTATCTTAAGGTTGGCTAATTAGCAACTTCCATTCTATCCACAAACTTAACTCCCAATGTAACTAATACATTCACATGTTCTGAAGACTAAGAGATAAACATCTTTGGGGAAGAGGACATTATTCTGCCTATCATAATGTACCTATACAAAAAAAAGTGAACTGGATTCATATACAAAAAAAATCTCAAAATAGATCATAGACTTACATGTAAAACCCAACACTAAAAACTTTCCAGAAGACCACAAAGAAAATTGCTGTGACCTTAGGGTATGCAAAGATTTTGTAGAAATGGACACCAAAAACACAATCCCTTAAAGAAAGGAAGAAAATAAACTTGACTTCATCAAAATTAAGAAATTCTGCTATTCAAGAGACATTATTGACAGAAAAACAAGCCAGAGAGTAGGAAAAAAGTTTTGAAAATCACATACCCAATGAAGGACTGTACAAAGAATATACAAACCATACAATAATATTCTCAAACCTTAAAGAAAATAAACAATCCAATCTTTAAAAACTGGGCAAAAACAATTTGAATAGACATTAACCATAGCAGATATATAGATAGCAAATAAGCACTTAAGAAAAAATGCTCAACATTATTAGTTATTAGGAAAATGCAAATTAAAATCATGAAATACCATCATCCATTAGAATCAAATTGAAAAGTCAACCTATCAAATGTTGGTGAGATGTGGATAGGATGTGAACTAGAACTATCCTATACTTCCTGAAAGGATAGAAAACAGCATAACTACTGGAGAAAAAAAAATTGGCAGTTTCTTAATAGTTAAACATGCACTTACCATGTAACCCAGTCATTCCACTTTTGGTTATTTACTCAAGAGAAATAAAATATTTCCGCAAAGTCTTGTACACAAATGTTCAGAGCAACTTCATTCATAGTAGCCAAACACAGGAAGCAATCCAAAAATCCATCATCAAGTGATTGGATAAATAAATTATGATATATTAGTATAACAGAATACTTCTCAGATAAATCTCAATATAATTAGCTGAGTGAAATAAGTCAGGCAAAAAAAGTATATGCTTAATTATTCCATTTTAATAAAATTCTAGGAAAAGCAAAGTAATCTATACTGACAAAAGCAGATCAGTGGTACTCTGGAGAAGACCAGAGTGGGAGACTGGGAGGGGAGGGAAGACAGAGTGGGTTTAGGAACAAAGAAAAATTTGGAGTCAATGGATGATCTTGTCATGATGTATGCATATGTCAAAACTGGTCAAATTGTACAGTTAAATATGTGCAATTTACTAAATGTCAATTATACTTCAATAAAGTTGTTTTAAAAAGCAATTTTTTTTAAATGGGGAATTTCTGGGTCATTACCCCAGAAAACTTTTTCACATGGTGGTAAGTATGTCCAAGTAGAGGAAGGAAGAGAGATGTTCAGGCATAAGTATTTAGAAAAATCTCTTGAATGAGATTGACAGACACCCCCTTTCCTCCATCTATCTTTGATGATTCAAGGAGGGAGGGGACAGCATAAGACAGGTTGGAAGAAGTGTTTTAGTAAAGTAAAAGGGCCCAGATAACTGGAAGGAGGAGTTTGGAACCCAAAGAATTAGCCTAGAAGGATGTGGCTGTGGGCTGAAATGGAAAGCTGTGAAAAGCAGAGGGAAGGGGAGGTAATAGCATGTGTTGGTGGCTTACGCCTGGAGTGCCACAGGTATGGGCAGGAAAGAGGGAGGTGTGTGAGTCCCAGAGGCCTCCTAGGCTGGACAACATAATGGAAAAAACAGTGGCAGGTTGAACAAGATATTACTTAATATAACAGATATTACTTAATATAATTTTTAAAAAATTTAGTTACATATGGACTCAATGCCTTTATTTGTTTTTATGTGGTGCTAGGATGGAACACAGTGCCTCACACTTGCAAGGCAAGTGCTCTACCACTGCACTACAACTCCAGCCCTACTTAATCTAATTTTTAAAAATATTTTTAAGTTGTCAATGGACATTTATTTAATTTATTTGTCTTTAGGTGGTACTGAGAATTAAACCCAGTGCCTCACACATGCTAGGCAAGCACTCTACCACTGAGCCCCAGCCCCAGCCACACTTCATGTAATTTCATGAGCGAGAAAACTATAAACTAGAGAGTAAAAGGACTTGCCTGCAATCACACAGCAGACTCCAGAGTTCATGAGTCAGAGGGCCACTTTCTACAGTTTCCCTGCAACACACATTGTCTCTCCTACCGGAAGAGTCTGAAGTGATGATGGGTGTCCTGGCGGTAATGTCCAATCAGCAATTAAAACTGTCAGCATAGAGCCTGGGAGAAGACTTAGGAGCAGAAATATTGGTGAAGGAGCTAGGAGCTGCTCGAAGCAGCAAGAGAAAATGAGATAAAAGATTTTCTATCCATTTCCATTAACTCTCCCTTGGATGAATTATCCACTCATATGCCCTGCTTTCTATTCAAATCAAACCTTCCTTACAGTGGCACCTCTTCCTGCTTTCCTGACTTTATTATTCCAATTGCACAGACTACAACCTGAGAGATTTGTTGGGCTCCTCCACCTCCTCTTTCTCCTGCATTCATTCAGTTTTAAGCCAATGTTTTCCTTGTAAGGTCATCTGTTGCTTTCCCACCCTATCCCCTAACGCCATCCTAGCCCAGACCTCAGCTCTGTGATCTTCTGTTTTGCACAGGGTTTTGTTGTTGTTATTGTTATTTATTTGTTTGATCATTTGAGATGGAGTCTTGCTATGCTGCCCAGGCTGATCTTAAACTCATGGACTGAAGTAGCTGGGACTACAAGTGTGCAACACCACACCTGATTAGCTCTGTGATCTTAAATTTCCACAGCAGCTTACGTACTGATCCCCCCAGGCAAGGTGCAGAAACAAAACAGATGATTGAAAGGAGAGATAGGCCAGAGGGACAGACAAGACACTGGAATGTGTTGCCCCATATGGAGACCAGATGAGAGGGTGTCAGGAGGCAAACAGGGGTTGAAAACATCAGATGCCACAAGGAAATGAGGGGCAGTGGGGACTGAGACATGGAGACAGGATTTGGCTAACTGGCAAGTGATGAGCCATCTTCATGAGAGAAAGAGGAGGGACCAGAAGCCAGGAAAAGTCTGTATTGAGGAAGCAAGGTGGACAGTGGAAACCCCCTACAGGGAGGTCTGGAGCCAGTGTACAGTAAGGGAATGGCTGCAGCGGAGCAGAATCATCTGACCATGAAGTCTTGGCTGTGAAAAGAAGAAGCCTGTTAGCTAGACATAATGGCTAAATTTCCAAATGTTTATTTATTTATTTATTTATTCAAAATGGAACTAGCTATGCATACTTAAAAGACTAGGACATAGCAGAAAGAACAAGAAAGGGACAGAAAACTCTGAAGCTAGAAGACTGTCAGTGTCACTCAGAAACTGGAGGGGTGGGGGCCTTCCCTGTTGCAGTGAGTAGCCAGCATCCTGAGGGTTGGTCTGCGTAGAGGAAGCTGGCAAAGATATTTGGGCCTCAAATCTGGATTCCCAACCCATAGTCCGAACTGCACAGGAAATTTCTAACAGAAAGCTGTTTCCTTTGTCACACTATTTTCTGTTTGGAGTGAGGATAGGAAGTAATCTGTCCTGTTCTTTTAACAGTTCCAAGGGAACGCCAAAACATCCCCTGGTCCTGGCCTTGCTTGATATACAGTTGTGACAGCCCAAAAGTTTTTCCTGACCTCTACTCTTAATCTTTCCTGCTTCGGTTGAAACCCATTGCCTCTCATCCTGTCTTCACTAAAAAAAAATGTGCCTGAATGAGGAAGTCTGCAGGAGGTAAAGTGGTATGAATTTACTACAGAGTTGGAGGAAGTTGTCCTTACTTATAGGCTCCAAACCCATTTCCCTGACAGCCCTCACCTATGCTAAAGAGGTAAAGGAACTCAAAAACATTGAAGAGCATTCAACTGTGCCTCAGTTGTGACCTTTGAAGAGAAAGATCTTCTTAGTCACCTCAGAGATTCAAGTCCAAGGAAGCCAGAAGGAATTCTGCAGCTAACAAATTAAAGCATATGTTAAGCTACCCAAGAAGAGTTACCCGTACTTAAGAGGTGACCAGACACACAATCCAGGCAGCCCAGAGCCTATCTGCCAACAAGTGGACCCAAGGAGAAGTCATGCTTCTTCTCTTGATGCCATCTCAAGAGGATAAGAGAATCTGCCAAGCAGTCCCTGGGATATGTCTTGCAGCAAGTGACAAGAAAGGATCAAGATGTGGAAAAGAAAGTGAGAAATAGAGAAGTTAGGGTGAGAAAGGAATAAAGCCAAAAGTGGAAGAAAGACGGTGATAAGAAGATGGGGGGGGGGGGTTAGAACACGGGAGGGAGTCTCTCCCTGCTGTTCACTTGGAGCAAAGATCTAGTAAATAAAGTTCTTTGGGAACACAGCCATGATCATTAGTTTACTTAGGTCTATGTCTGCTTTTGTGGAATAAAGACAGAGTTAAATAGTTACAACAAAGACCGAACAGCCTGCAAAGTAAAACATATTTATTATCTGGCACTTTAAAAAGTGGCTGGCTGAGCACAGTAGCACACACCTGTAATACCAGCAGCTTGAGAGGCTGAGGCAGGAGGATTGCACCTTCAAAGCCAGCCTCATCAACTTAGTGAGACCCTGAACAACTCAGCAAGACCCTGTCTCTAGATAAAATATATTTTTTAAACATTTATTATATTTTTAGGTGTAGATGGACACAACACAATGCCTTTATTTTTATGTGGTGCTGAGGATCGAACCTGGTTCCCGCCTGTGCTAGGGGAGCACTCTTCCGCTGAGCCACAATCCCAGCCCCTAGATAAAATATCTTTTTAAAGGGCTAGGGATATGACAGGGTGGTTAAGCACCCCTGGGTTCAATCCTCAGTATGGGAAAAAAAAAAGGTTAGATGATCCTTGACTGAGAGTAAAAACGATGTTATAATTTTCCCCAATATTAATAGGCTCCTCATGATTCTTCAACTATTCTTTGTGCTTCAAGTTATCTTCAGAAACTGTCACCCTAAATGCAACCAAGACAAGATTCAAACAATAGAAACATCATTCAGAGCTGCAGCTTAAAGAGTGACCAAAGTAAAATTGCCCCAAGATACAAAAGAAACTGCAAAGCAATTTATATTAATTATATTAATTGATGCAATATGTGTTTTAACTAGTAGCATGTTTCTGTATATAGATTTGTTTGGGTTTCCTGATTAGCACATAGCAAAACTAAAATCACAATGTGTCATGGTGAAAAGGTTAATACGATCTAGTGGCTGAGGAAATTAAAAGGAGTTGATCAATGTATGAATAATAACATAAATTTGAATTATGGCTAACAAGTGAATTTTAGAAAGAAAATGCTTTATAAAGCATTTCCATCGTCTTCTCCTGACATGGATACACAAGTGTAGGTTTGAAAGCGGTGTTTTTATACTTCTATTCAAGTGCTTGATAACGTGAGATGAGTGGGCAGTGTGGGGGCTGTGGGTGGTGCTGAGAGTAAAGAATGAATGCCATCCCATAAAATGTGAAGCAGAGTCATATAGGCTGCTCTGAGCTTTTAGAGAAATTCAAGAGGCAGGTGAAAGCCATGTCTCTTACATTTGGCCCACATTTTTCCAATACTGTCTTCAGATTTCTCCTCCCCACATCCTATAAACCTCCCATACCATCTTGTCCTGCTTCCATACAATACAATGACCGACTGCATTCCAGCCACAAGACTCTACTTTCCATTCTTTCCTTTATACAGCATTCCCTGTCCTGTTCCCAGGTCTGGGCTTCTGCACAAAGGCCCAAGCACTGCAGGCTACCTAGCCCAGTCCATCTGCCCTGCCTCCTTACTGACAGATGCAGGATCATTCAGGAGGACAATGGGTCCAACTGAAATGCTCACCTTCCCAGACTCCATTGCAGCTGGGGATGGCCATATAACCTGCTTCTTATCCTGAGGTATGACTGAAGAAAACATCTGCAAGGGATTTGGGGAAAGTTTTTGTCCTCCTCAAATTAGCCCTGCCCCCCTTCCTTCCTGTCTTCCTTTCTCTCCTTTCTTCTTTCTTCTCTACCTTTCTTCTTCCTTCTTCTCCCTCTCTGGTTCACAAATGTGGACTTTGGGTGGAGTAATGATCTTGGAAACTTCAGGCAACAAAGGCATAAACTGAGGATGGTGAAGGAGGAGGAGGAAAGGAGAGGGGTGGCAGACACTGGTAACCCTTGAACTGCTTCAGCAGCCTTAAGTTTGTTGGATTAGCATAACAATCACCTCTATTCAGTTAAGGCCCTGCAGTTGGCTAATGTCATGAGTGTCCTAATGCAACTGATTGTCATAGCCATGCTCTTACTTCTACCTGGAAAGCCACTCTCTCCCTATCCTACAGTCAACTTTGGAAGTCCTATGATTCCTTCAAAGTGCACCAAAATTCCACTTCCTTCAAGAAGGCCTTCCATAATGTCTCAAAGTCAACCTCCCTCTCTCCCAGAGTCTTCAGAGGGTGCAATTCAAATCATTAAAGTAGCATAGAGTTCATATATGAATATACAATCAGTGAAAATCCACACCATGCACAACCACAAAAATGGGATCCTAATTAGAATGTTATACATGTACATATAATATGTCAAAATACACTCTTACTGACGTGTATACCTAAAAAGAACAAATTAAAAAGCAACAACAAAAAAATCTTTATAGAAACTCATAAATAAATGTGTCTTAGAAGGTAAAAAAAAGTAGTATATATGTATCAAATCAGTTTCCTGTTATCAATATTCTCGTATAGTTATTCACAAAGCCTCCTAGACTGAGAACTGCTGAGGACAAAGATTCTCTTGGACTCATTTTGAAGGCTCAGTAGCAACCGACACAACACCCAGAGCAGTCACTCAATAAAGAATTGTGAATTTCTTTGACTGGACAAATGTTCCTCCCTTCCCATGTGTATATTATGGATCATATTTAAACACCTGGCTTCGATGTAGAAGAGGTGAGAAAGTTTAAATTAGGAAAACAGGTTTTTAGAAATCCTGCTTATGTTTTGACCACGTTTTGATGGTTTTGAAATTGTGAGGCCCATTGGTGACCAGTTACCCAAATGTATGAACTAAGGTCCAAAGAAGAGACAGGAATAAGAAAGTACTAAAATCCCAAAACTGGTCCCATATATCGTCAAGATTAGTAGGCTGGTGTCACCAAACTCAACTTCCAATCAGTGTCTGTTAAAGGTAGACTCCTATCCACAGCAGCTAATTTAATGTATTACATTTTATTTCCAGTTGCTCTTTCCACAGCTTATGTATTTCTTTTGATTGACAAGAATTTATTCCATCTATTAGGTGCCAAATCTGGAGTGATCAGTCATTCCAGGGTGATTGTGACTAAGGGATATCCTGAGACACAGGAGTTTTCAGCATTAAAATCAGGAGAATCCTGTGCAAACCAGGCTGATTGTTTACCCAGAAAAATTCTTTGTTTGCTATTGGATATAAAATAGTGGAAAATATAGCTATAGTCTCTGCCTGTTGTGAAATTTTATTTTTATTTAGGGATCCTAGAAATTACAAATAGGTTTGCATCCTGTATCTTAATAATTTTCAAATTATTTTTGTTCAGTTTTACTGCACAGTAATCAAAGCCAGCCAACACTTGCAGGTGCTAACACGGCAGATCTCAGAGCACAGTTGGCTGACTGTGTGGAGGGAAGATGAAGGACTTCGGAAAAGGAGAGTAAGCAGAAGTTCAGTTTGTGAATGTGACCATTGTTCTGCTGGCTGTGAATTCCAACCAACAGGAATCACAGCCTGGGCCAGCTGTCTGTTGTTCTTGGACCAGCAACCATGCTCTCTCTTCAGGTTTGCAGCCCTGGTTCTGACACTGATTTTGACCTATTGGTCAGAGCAGCACCAAAAATGGAGATGATCCAGTGATGTCAAACCCACCCGGGGTAAGGTGGAGGTTATCTGACTTTGGTGTCTGCTGATATGACTATCACAGTTGGCTGGGCATGACTTTTCTCCATTGTTATTCTATATGCACTCCTCTTATGGCTGGTCACCAGGATAAGGAGAAAAAAACTTCCTATTCTTGAGTTAAGAGCATATGGATGACTTACTTTCCCTCTTAGACTGTCAATTCTCCCAGACACGTAATGCATATTTTTGAGCTTAACAATCTGAAGGCCCCATCCTGCTACAGCAGCTACTCACTCAGCAAAGGTAGGAAGTTCTGGTTCATCCATTCCAAGGGTCAGTGGAGTATTTCTAATTCTGTGGAGAATTTTCCTTCTCACTCTCCAGGCTTCATCTCTGCCAGGCTTCAGTAACAACCACCAATGGTTTCCCAATATTGGTGAGACACCGTGCTTCACCGTGTTTATGTCCATTATCTTATTTCAAGTGCACAACAATTCGGAGTACATGCTATTATCCCCATGTCCAGATGAAGAAACAGGGGCACAGAGAGGTTAGAGAAATTTACCTGGGTCACACATTACAAATGGGCCAAGTAGAATTTAAATCCCACTCTGACTCTTCAATCTGTTTGATGATCTGGAAGGGAACAGCTCTTATAGGCTTGAAAAAACCCTGCAGATCTTAAATCCTTGAAAACAACTATGAGAGGGACTTAAAACGAGGGGCAATTGTGTGTCTATTAACTTTTTATTTTGCTTGCAGTATAGGCAGGACAGAAAATACTGCATTTCAAGAAGAAAAGCTTGTCCAAAACCTTGGTCTACTGCCCTGCACAAGATCAAATGTTCACCTGATTTATAACTATATGAATTTGCACTTTGAAGCAATAAGGAATTAATTTAAAAACTGTCTTAGAAGGTTTTCTTAAGGGCAGTTTTTCAAGCAAACTAAGATGCTTAACTTTATTTCTATTGAAGTCTTGTGGCAAAGATGCTTTAAAGTGGCATGGAGCTACCCTTTGGAAAGATACACACCAGCGGAAGTTAGGGGGTTTCTTTTTCTTATACCTCCTTAGTAGTCTTATCATGGAGGCACAACACTGAGGGTCTCAGAGTCTGAGTAAGCTAACAACTGGTACAGTAGTCAGGATGTTCGAGGATCCAAGAATGGGCATTTATAAATGAGAAAAGCAACATCTAGAGCCACATATCCCAGTATCTTGAAAACTGCCTGTTTGTAGCAGGTATGAAATAATTTTATTGGATAAATGAGCAAATAAACAGAACAAGTGATTTTCCAGAAGGTCATACAACGGGGACAAAAATCCAATGTTCTAAATCTTAACTCCATCTCTTGATCAATTTACATCATCCTCTGGGTGAGCCCAGCCAACTTTAAGATATTTGACCATCAGATTGAATAGGGCACTGTGCCTGGCTTAAGTAAGACCAAAATTTTAATTAGGAATATGGAAAAGATGGAATTGATGAAGACCTCCTGTTATCCAGATGCCAGGACCGTTCAGTACGGTTCATTTGATTTCTAATGAGAAATCTGCTTTGCATTTTTGCACAGTATACAGTTCACATTACAAAGTCAACAAGTCTTTATCATCTGTGTGGTCAGTCACCCTTTTGCTGTCTCTCCTTTGTAATTGTTTAATCTGGCTTCCCCTACCACATTTCTTGGCTGCCTGCTCCCTGCTGTCCCTGTCGGTCTGGTTATATTCAAGGAATGTAAATGCACAGAAAACATGTCACAGTCAATTGAACTGACTCAGTGTTTCATCAAGTGCTTTGGATTATCCGTGCCCTGTATGGATATATAGCACAGGCTGGTTGACTGAGCACTCATAGATTGAGGAGCCTTCTGAGATGTAGATTCAGCTCTCTGATGTCTGTGCTGATGGAGATGAAGGAGAGAGTGGAATACACAGCAGATACACTTTTAAAAATCAAAGCATAGTTTACACCCATTTCAACTGTATGAAAGTGAGTTTTTACAATTTGACACACCTATGTGACCATAACTACCACCAAGACATAGCATCTTTCTAGCATCCCAGATAGTTCTCTTGAGCCACATCCCCATCAACCACTGCCCTTGGTCCCAGGCAACCACCAATCTACTTTCTGTCACCGTGGTTTAGATTTGTCTTTTTCAGGGTTTCATCTAAATGGAATCATAGAGTATGTGCTCACAGCAGTTATTTTTACTTGACTTTGGAATGGTGTCTCTGATTTCCTTCCCAGTGATGTCTGGTTCAGGCTGATATTAAAATGAGTTCATATTCCTTACACCCACGCTGACTTGAGAAGGTGGGCAGAGCAGGGACTTGGAATAAACCTATAAGGCAAGACGTGGAGGCTGATGAGCTTAATTATTGGCAATGAGAAGAATGTTGGCTCTTCCCTGCGCTGGTAGAATATGACAGAGCCATGCGCCTACCTTGCTTTCTGAACGTATTTTCAAGGTCACTCAACAGTTTTTCCTAAACCAGACTGCCTGTGTGCGCTTTGCCTTCAGTGGACACTCCAGCCAGGCCCTCTCAGCCACGGAGTCATTGCTCCCTCTGGTGTAAACATGGAGATCTGTCGCCCCTACCACGAGGCAGTCCCGCCCCTGCAGCCCTCCCTGGACAGCCAGGAGTCAAGGGCAGGAAGGAAGAACCAGGCTCCCTGGGGCTGCTGGTCAGTTCATGGGTCAGAGGCTCAGTGCATGACTATGCGACCAAAGAGGAACACACGCAAAGACCAAAGCTTGAGAGAGGGCAGGAACAGAGGGAAGGGAAACCCAGAGAAGAGAGAGCTGGCTACTCATGAAAGACAGGAGGGGCAGGGGCAGAGGCAGGCTCAAAAACCAAGTAAGAAATACTAGAGGAATGGACTTCCCCCTCCCCCCTAAAAATTCCTAAAAATTTACACCTCAGCCCAAAATAAATACATTCAGACCCCGGCTACTTTTTTCTTGAAAAGTGGTTTTTAACATGGAAATGCTGATAAATCTTTTAAACAACTTACATACCTCTAGGTGCTGCTGGCCCTGCTTAATCCCTTTAAACCTCCAATAACTTCAACTATGGTGTTTAAAGTCTCATAAATCTGCACTAGCTTAAAATAGGGAAATATAAATCACATTCAGGAGCTTAGAGGTAGGGACAGAAGATGGGCATCCTGCATCCCAATACCATTTAAAACCACAGTGTGGGCTTCTCAACAAATTTTTCCAAGTAAAGCTGGAAGGAAAAACACTCAGGTTTCTCGCTTGCGGTTCCCCAAATTTTCAATTTGTTCTTTTCATACCCCCATCCACAGGAGGTAGGCTGAAATGGGAGTGAGCATTGACTGGCTATTTTATTGGAGAGAAAAAAATTGCAGAGACCCTATTTTCACACAAAATAAAACAAAAATTAAAAAAAAAGAAACTATACTAGAAGTCATTAGAAAACAGCACTGTTTCTAATAAAACACCAACAAAATCGATGCTTTTTTAAATTATTTTTTTTAAATTTGTTTTAATTAGTTACACATGACAGTACAATGATCTTGACATATCATACATTTGAATCTGATGGGGTATAATTTCTCATTTTTCTGAGTGTACAGGTTGCAGAATCACATTGGTTTTGCTGAAGTTTTGATTCATAACCAGGAGTAGTATCACTGTATGTAATTCTAGCTACTCAGGAGAGCGAGGCAGGAGGATTGCAAGTTTGAGACCAGTTTAGCTAGTTTAGCAAGACTCTGTCTTGAAACAAAAGACTGGGGATGTTGCTATGTTAACAAGCCTCTGGGTTCAATCCCCAGTACTGCCAAAATAATAATAATAATAATAATAATAATAATAATAATAATACATTCATGCCACAAAAAAAGTTATAGACATGATTATATTTGCTACCTTCTTTCTTTCTTCCTCCCTTCCTTCCTTCTCTTTTCTTTCTTTTCTCTCTCTCTCTCTCTCTCTTTTTTTTTTTTTTGGTAATCCTGAGGACTGAACACAGGGCCTTGAGCATATTAGGCAAGTGCTCTCTCTACCTCTGAACTACATTCCCAGCCCTTTTATTTATTTATTTTAAAAATTTGAGGCAGATTCTCACTAAATGTCTCAAGTTATCCTCAAACTTGCAATTCTCCTGCCTCAACCTCCCAAATCGCAGGGATTGTAGGTGTGTGTCACAGCACCTGGCTAATGGCTATCTTTTCCTTGTCACTCCTACTATATGTCCAGCATCTTCTATGTGAAGATTTTTAGGTACGTTATCTAGTCTTATCCTCATAGCAGCCCCATGAGAAATATTATTTGTGTCCTTGTTTCACAAATGAAGAAATTAAGGTTCAGATTGTTTAAGTGATTCACCCAAAGTCACATAGCTGGCAAATGCTACAGCAAAAATGCAAGCCCAGAGTTTGCTTTGGAGAAGCCCTGATCTTATCCAGAGTGTCATCTACCTTCTGTGGTGTGACAGACTCAGCCCACAGACCACCTAGAAGGATCCTATGTATCATGCTCCGAGACTTGATGTGTTTTCACATTTCCCTTTCCTGGCCTGGTCCAATAACTTTCTCAAACCCCTAAGTCTTGGAAAAGCCTGCTATATTAACTAACATTCTGTCCATGGAGAAAAAACATTTGAGACCTTAGCTCGTGTTGCTTACTTTACATCCCTTTGGCCTGCAGTGATGTACTTACCACCAAGCCATCCTGGAAAAGCTCTGAACTGTGATTCAGAACTGTTTATTAAATACAGGCAGACTATCCCTTTTTTTTTATCCAAAATTCTTGGGACCAGATATTGGTGTTTTTCAAATTTTGCAATATTTTCTTTTAAAATTTTTTAAAGTTGTTCTTTTTAGTTAGACATGGATAGTAGAATGTATTTTGACATAGCATACATGCGTGGAGAAATTTTGTAATATTTTCTTAGACTTTATTACTTAAGCATCCTTGATCCAAAAATTCAAAATCCAGAATGCTCCAAAATCCAGAATTTGTTGAACATTGAGTTTTGGATTTAGGGATCCTTCAGATGTCAGATTAGGGAAGCTCAGCCTGTGAAGATCTATAAGACGGGTTGGGACTGTAGCTCAGGGGCAGAGCATTTGCCTAGCATGTGTGAGGCATTGGGTTCAATCCTCAGCACCACATAAAAATAAATAAATAAAATAAAGGATCATCTACAACTAAAAAAATAAAAATTAAACAAATCTGTTAGATCTATCTTCAGGGTTGTTGTAAACATTAACCTGTGAGAAAGCAATCTGGAGAGTGCAAGGGCCAGGCATTTGCTTGGGTCTCCTGATTAAGGTGTCTTAACTATAATAAGGAGTGAAAGCTGCACTAACGTCTAGCTTCACACAGAAAAAAGATATTTCAACCACTGAGATGAAAACCAAAATTCAGTTCAATTCATGATTGAAACACATGCCTTTGGGAGAGGGAATATGTCTCTACCATTACCTCACAAACTGTTTTAAATGTATTAATGAATATTCTCCAAAAGTTCTATGGTCAGGGAGATTTGGAAAACACCATATATGGGATCCCTCTCCCAGAGAATCACACTGCCCTTGGTCTTATTACAAGTCCTTATAAGTACTACCATAAAATAGTCTTTGCTTCATCCAGTGATTCCCAAACTTCTGACCACAGGAATCTTATTTTTGGACTTATTTTTATTAGCATCTCCCACAACACTATGGAACATAATTGTGGGAGACGTCACTTTGATAAGGATAACATATCTTATCCATCATAAACACAGTATCTCTCTCTCTCTCCCCCCCTTCTTTTTCTCCATTGTGATCAATATTCCTTCATTCAACAATTTACATGCCACTGAGGTGAACAGGTTTTCACCATGCCAGGCTTTACACAGAGGATGGTACCTACAGTACCCACAAATCTCTGGGCACAGGCACTGCCTTGGATGGGAAGACAGAGGAATAAGAGGAGGAGGAAGGATTTCTCTCATTTAGCAGCTCTCCAGCAGTGTGTGCTTGATGGTGCTAATATACACTAGAGATTTTGTCTTAGTTTGGGGTTCTCTAGAAGTTGACTTTGAAATAAGGATCAACTGGTTTACTTGGCAGATAATCCAAGGAAATACCAACAAGGGAGAGAGGAAGTGAGTCAGGGAGGGAAAAAAGGACAATAAAAAGTGACTTATTAAGCCAACCATCTAGTAAGCAACTATAGTTTAATCCTGTGGGAAAACTCTGGGAAATAGTATAAAATACACACCTCAGGATTATCCCGTCCAAGGGACAGAGTTGCTGGGATATTTATCCATCATCTCTCATCATTCATTGTTGAAGGATGCTTCTGGGGGATAGGGCAGTTCATTTTCTTGCGCTTCTGAATTGCCATATGTCTTGAGCCTAGTGATATCCCAGGGTCCTAGATACAGTCCTCAGGTACCAAGATGTAGATATTGACAGTGGGAAGACGAAGTGATAGGGCCTGAGGGACCTGGGTCTGTTTCAGTGTTTCAGGTCTATTTCTCATAATTGCTCTATATTTCCAGATGGAAAATCCAAATTAGAAGGAGTTCAATGTACCCCACTCTGAGCAACTGTCCCAGGTATTTTGAGGTCCAGGCTGTGCTGTATGAGTTTGAGTTCACAGTCCAAAGTCACAAAGATAACTGAACCAAGGACATGCACGACCACCACCTCCTACTCTCCCTGATACAGTGACAACCAGACTTTCTTTCTGACTGCACATTGGTAATATTTCTCATAACAAAGAGTGATTTTCAACAGCTTTTTGAGAAGGTGTTGGGAAAGTCATATTCCCTTAGAGGTGGTACATGAGAATCCATGGGGGTGGGCCACAAAGTCTATTTTTAAAATATCTATTTACAACTGCCTCACTCACTCACCATGCCAGGTCCCTTGATGGGAAGTACTGTAAGGGGTGGTAATAGGAACATAGGATGAACTGATTCCTGACCAGACCAAGCTAACATCCTCCAAAATAAGCAACTATTTCAGCGAAAGGCTTTGCCTCTTTTCTAAACATTTATGAAAAGATACAGAGAGACATCAAAAAAAGTAGTTCTCACTGTGAACTGAGGATGGTTTGATTGTTTCAGGAAGTTGGCAAAAAAGCAGATTTCAGGAAAAGCTATAAGCAAAGTTGTAGGTGGTTCAACTCATGGTGATTCAGTGTGAGACTACCATCCAGCATCCCGTTAAACTGGAGGCTAGAGACTTCCTGTTTTGCTTCAAAGGACTGCGACTTTCTAATCCCTTTTCCCCAAAATCTCTCTTCATAGCCTTGCCCTTTCTCTGAGTTCATCTCTATTATAAAATATTAGGGGGCTTGGGTTATGACTCAGTGGTAGAGCGCTTGCCTAGCATGCATGAGGCACTGGGTTCAATCCCCAGCACCACATAAAAAATAAAAACAAAATAAAAATTGTGTCCATCTACAGCTAAAAAAAATTAACAAAAAATTTGCAAAAGTAGCTGAATTGAGAGAAATCATGCCAAAAATTTAAGCCAAAGAGAACTGTTACTTTGTCTCCTTGTATTCCAAATTACAGGTGGCATTCTTGGAAGGACCAGGAGTAGATGATGCTCTCAGGTAAGTTGTGCTTCTTTTGCCAACTTTATAACCATACGACTCCTTGACTTTGATGGAGTTCATCACTGTGGTTCATAATTTTTCCCTCCAAGCTTCTAAACATTCCAACTTAAAGCACCTCTTCTTCTGGTCAAGTACTTTGTTGTTGGACCAGGCTTCAAGGAAGGCAGCAACAACACCGTTTTGCCTGGCACTGAACTCTCTGAGTGGGAACTTCTCCTTTGTGCAATTCCTTTAAAGATAGTGGCATCCACATCATTTGTAGCAGTGCAAGGGAGACTTAGAGGGCCGGAGGGTAGCCCTCACATACTGAATCCTGAGGACCTTGATCCACCCACACTTTGCCTCTGGGAAGAGAAGGCATCCAAGCTGTCTTACTTCTCCCCACACCCCTCACTCTGCACCTCAGGAAGAGATTGGCCGACTTGGTAGAGAGATTTGAACATGGCGGACAGGCATAGTCAAGATGGTGCCCCTTTCTTTGCAGTTCTTTCTCCTTCTTCCCTCTGCATCGCTAAAGAAGGCACCTCATTCTCAGTTTTCTTCTCTCATGCTCCTCTTTGAAGTCTCATTCCATGAAAAAAGTTCCCAAACTTGTTTATGCTTAGGAAGAAGGAAAGACACAGGTAACCTTCTGTCCTAGACCATGTTGCCAGACCACCTAACAGAGAGAGGCACTTAGCTTTCAAACACAAGCTCACCAAAGAGCCACTTGCCTTTGTCATGGCTCTCTATGCAAATGTTGTCCTTGGAAATTTCATGGGAATTAGAAGGCATTTCCCCTGTTTAGGGCAGACCTCGAGCATTTTCTGAGATCTGCTGACTATCTCTCCCCTCCTGCCCCCATATGTGCTGTAAACATTTCCAAACATACAGAAAAATTATAGAAATAAGCCAATGAATACCTATATACCCTCCTCCTGATTTGATTTACCAATGATCAACATTTTGCTACATTTGCTTTATCTGTATGTATGGTGTGTGTATGTGCCTATGTGCATTTTGGGTTCTTTTGTTTTTAATCGTTTTGAACCATTTGAAAGTAAGTCATGGATATCACAGCACTTTATCCTCAAGCAGTTCAGAATGTATTTCCAAGAATAAGAACATTGTCCTGTTTGTATATAACTCATAAGCGCAATACTATTACACTTAATAAAAGCAATCATTCCAGGATATCAAATATCTCCAATTGTTCCAAGAATGCCTTTTATAGCTATTTTTATTGTGGTAAAATATACATGCATAAAAATTACCATTTTAACCACTTTTAAGTATTCAGCTCAATGGCATTAAGTACTTTTATTCATATTAATGTACAACCGCCAACTTCTTTCATCTCCTTTAGCTTGTAATGGGCACTGAAACTCTGAACCCATTACAAAGTAACTCCACATTCTCTCTCCCCCCTGCCCCTGGCAATCACCATTCTACTTTCTATTTCTATTAATTTGACAACTCTAGATATCTCACATAAGTGAAATCTTACAATATTTGTCCTTTTTATGACTGGATTATTTTACCTAGTATAGTGTTTTCAGGTTTCATTCACATTGTAACATGTGTCCAAATCTCCATTTTTTTAAAGGCTAAATAATATTCCATTATAAAAATACATCACATTCTTCCATCTATTGATGGATCCTTGGGCTGCTTCCATCTTTTGACTGTTGAGAATAATGCTACTATGAACACAACTATTCAAATATCTTTTTGAGTCCCTGCTTTCGATTCTGTTGAGTAAAAACCCAGAAGTGGGACTACTGGATAGTGTGGTAGTTTTGTGTTCAATTTTGGAGGGAATAGCCAGACCATTTCCCATATACAGCTATGCCATTTTAACACTCCTTTTAGCAAGACACAAGGGTTCAAATTTCTCTACATCATCACCAATACTTGTTATTTTCTATTCCCCCCCTTTTTTATAATAGCCATCTTAATGAATGTGATCTCACTATGGTTTTAATTTATATTTCCCTAATGATTAGTGATTTAGGTTAGGCATCTTTTCCTGTGCTTATTGATCATCTGTAAATCTTCTGTGGCCCAGTGTCTATTCAAGTCCTTTGCCCATTTTTTAGTGTGTTTTGTTGTTGTTGTTGAATTGTAGGAATTCTTTACATGTTCTATATAACAATCCTTTTTCGGATTTATGATTTATGCTTTGCCTTTTTTTCTCTTTTGTGTTCTTTGATGCACTTAAATTGTTCATCTCGATGTTATATAATTCATTTTTTTCTTTTGTTACCTGTACTTTTAGAGGCTACTAGAAAATTTAAAATTATATGTGGTTTAGGTTATATAGCTTTTGGACAGTTCTGGCCTAGAAGCTTAATTAGATTCAAGTTAATTACCTTTGGCAAGAATACTTCAAGATGACGCTGTATGCTTCATAATGTATCACAGCAAGAAACACATCATATCTAGCTTCTGCTGTGAGTGATGCTAAGTTTGACCACCGGATTAAAGTGGTGACTTCTTGATGTCTGGGTTATAAAGTACATTTTCTTGTTGCAGTTTCTAAATAATTCATGGGATAATACTTGGATATCAGTATATCTTTTAAAATATCATCCAAATCTGGACACTTCTTAGCCTTCTTAGGTAAACCAACACCTACAAAGCAGCACTGAAAGTAACAATCCTCAATGCAGAGCAGTTCAGAGAGCTCCATGCCTTTGCAGCCCTCCCCATTTTGATGTGGCCACACATCAGGGAATGTGCCTTGCTTGCCCTTCTGCACATCCTCCTTCTTAGTGGCTGTCTGTAACAGTAGCCTTCGTGGGGTCAGTCATTTCCATTGTAACTGCACCTAAAGCTTACCCAGCCTCATTTCCTATCTTGTGCAATAACCCACACTAAGGCTACCGCCTCTGTGCCTGCATTTCTGGGCATTCCTGTGGAGAGTCTCTCATGCACTGAAGAAATTGGCTCTTGTTTTTCATCTCTTTTCTTCTTTCTGTGACCGCACTGACATCTGTGCTGAGGCTGGTGACTCTTGGAGCCAACAGAGCTGCCAACTCCCATGGGGTCAAGGTGGCTTTGTACTCCTCAGAGTGTTTCCTGGTTAAAGTTACGCTGAGATTATGTGAAGTGGAGAGAAAGGTCTTCTTCCTCCTCCTCTGAAGACACTTGTTCCCCCGAGCAAGGTACCACCTCTGTTTGTGTTCCTCTGCTTCACAGCATCAGTGTGAAATCATATCCTTCACTTTCTGCTGGAGACCCTAGAACCTGGCTCATTATAAACATCCAGGGTAGATACTGGCTCCCTTCAGATTCCTGTTTCCTCCCAAGTACTTGAACAGTAATAACTTTCCGGCTTCTTTTAACCAAATCGACTCTTGGTACCCCTGCTCACGTTTCTTCAGAGCTACCATAGTGCCTTCCATTAAGGCTCTCAGTGTGACAATTAGTCACATTCTACATAATATCTAAATAGAAGGGAACCAACCACTCAGGATTTTTTTAAAAATATTTTTTAGTTATAGACGGATGCAATATCTTTATTTGCTTATTCATTTTTATGTGGTGCTGAGGATCGAACCCACTGTCTCACATGTGCGAGGCAAGTGCTCTGCCACTGAGCCACAACCCCAGCCCCCAACCACTCAGGATTTTAAATTTTCTTCTGTATGTTGCTATATATAACTGAATACCACATATTGGGTAATTTGTTACAATACTGTTGAGAATGTAAAATGGTACAGCCCCTTTGAAGAAAAGAGTGGCAATTTCTTAAAATGTTAAATAAACACTTCACAGATGAGCCAGTCATTGAACCTCTAAATATTTATTCAAAAAAATTAAAGCATATGTCCACACAAAAGTGTATACTTGAATATTCCTAGCAGCTTGATAATAGCCCACAACAAAATAACACAGATGTCCTTCAACATGTGAGTAGGTAAGCAAATGCCATAAATGGAATAGTATTCAGCAATAAAAAGGAACAAATTATTGATATGCCAATAAAATGAATCTTAACATAACTGTGCTAAGTGAAAAAAGCTGTACACAAAAAAGTACATGTCATATAATTTTAATTTTTTAAATTCTGGAAAATGCAAACTTCCCTGAAGTGAAAGAAAGCAGATCAGCAGTTCTATGATGCTAGGAACAACAGGACAGGATCAACTGCAAACCTGTATGAGAAAACTTTTGGGGAGGATGAAGTGTTCATTGTGTTGATGAAGGTGGTCCCTGGAGGTATGCATCTGTCCAAACTGATTAAATTCCACAAATTTTCTGAGTGGCAAAGAAGGAGTTAAAGAAGAGAGACAGAGAAGCTGAGAATTAAAAGAGCCCCTTCTACCCCCAGAGAAGTTCAGGGAAGATTTCTTTCTTAGAATGTGAGGATAGGTGGGAGATAAAGAGTGCCAGATAGTCAGAAGAGGACCACCCAATGGTGAGCAATGGAGTCCCTGTGCACCCTGCACACATCCTCCCAACCTGGAGGGTTTCCCCTTCCCAGTCGTGTCTGTCCTTATAAGAGAGCACATTCCTATAGATGTCTATTGGACATCTCTCACTCCAAGAATTGTTTTCTGTTTTATTCCTGCCCATTCTGCATTCACAGCATGATTTCCTCTAAATCCTCTACACTTCCTTTCCTAGCTAGCTGTTGTCCACAGCTCTATTCTTTGGGAGTCAGATATCACTAAGCATTGGCAAGGATGCAGGGATAGATGCAGAAAGAGAACCCTCACTCAGTGCTGGTGTAGCTATTCTGAAAGACAACTGGGTATCTTAAACCCAGAAAGTCCACTACTGGATTGATATACCTAGGGAATTTCTTCCCAGGGTGCACAACGGGGTATGACCAAGGAGTTTCACTGCCACCCTACTGAGGGCAACCTAAGTGTTCATCTCTGGGAATGTACAAGTCAGAATGTTCAAATAAAACATAGTGCATGTACCCAACAGGATAAGGAAATGGATTTCCATAGAGAAACCTGGATTGAGCTAAAAAAAAAAAAAGTTGAGAGAAAATAAATAACAGGATGAGAATTATAACACAATTCCATTTATGTATCAAACACACATAAATCAGCCTTGCGTATTTTTGTAAGGGTGTTCTTATAACTACATGAATATATTTCAGATGGATTGGAAGTAATAAACTAAATGTATTAGAGTGGGTGTCTATGGAAGAAGGCAGTAAGATTGGGGGTGACAGATAAAGGGGAGAAGAGAATTAATTTAAAAAAATCTTTTTAAAAACAGAGAAGGTCCTTCCACAGATAGAAGATAATGTTATACAAAATGAATGGCAGGATCATTTTAAGCATGTGCACCTGAATTCCAAAAGATACCAAAAAGAAAAAAAAAATTCTGTATATTATACATATATATCAGGAAGTTTGTGGCAGAGTTTACATTCACGGACATTAGTCAGGTGACTTGTTCAAGATCACACGTCTAGCTGATGGCAACATAAGGACTAGAACTCCCCTCCGACTCCAGGATTTTCCCAGTACAGCCTTCCTCAACCATGGCTGAAACACACCTCCCACACCTGATGGAAGAACAGCCTGTCATAGATTCAACAAGACTTTTCAAGGTACTCCCTTCAGGGTCAAAGGTCAAGGGCTACTTTCAGGGAAGGCTGAATGGAGCTTTGTGGAAGAGCTGTGGGTCAGTCCTGGGTCTTTTATCTGACAGTCATACCAGCCTTCCCGCTTAATTCCACAGCCAAAGGGGCCCCAGCAAACTTCCAGCTGCCAGCAAACTTCCAGCTGCTGGCTGATGATTGGCTCACAGCGGCCCCAGCAACATCTAGCTGATTGGCTCCTCAGCCCCAGCAACATCTAGCTGATTGGCTCCTCTGCGGTGATGCTCATTGGGCTGTTTCCCTGCCCTTTCAGACCACGGAGCTGCTCATTGGGGGACTTTTTTGGCTCCGCCCACGTGACCCAGCCAATCGGCCTCAAGAGCAGGAGGATTGTGGGAGAGGGGGAGAAGCTTGGGTGGGAGAGAGAGTCTTGTGGAAAGCCGGTGGTGGCAGTTGAGGCTCTGAGGGTTTTTCCTGAGAGGCTGTTTTGTTTGGCATGTGTGGTTCTAAAAATAAAGTTAGTTACTTTTGACAAGTGGCTCCTGATTGTGCCCAGCCAGACTGCGGCATTTGGTGGCTCGCACGGGGAGCGACTGAGGGTAAGTGAAACTGCTCGCCCCTGAGGGCAGGGCGAGAGGATGGGTAGCCATTTTAAGATTCCTCTTTTATTTTGCTTCACTTTTGTTTTAAGTTGCCTGTCCCTGGAGATGAGTGAGACGGAAGAAAAACCGCTCACATCTGAGGAAAAACTATTTACGTCTGAGGAACAGATAGTGAGAAAGGACGGATGCCCATGTCAGGAGGATAGAAAGGCTATAATGACTTTTTGTTGTTCCCTTTTTATTTCATTCTGTCTCGGTTTTGTTTGGCGTCATCTTGTTGGGTTGTATTATAGTAGAAATATGGGATCAGAAATTAGTAAAAAACAAACTGAAAGAGTGTTAAGTAAATTGTTAGAGGAAGGAGGCATCCCAGTAAAATCAAGAGCAGTCAGGGCATACGTTGATACAATACAAAAATGTAGCCCATGGCTTTTTAAGGAGGAGTTGTTAAATATATCACAATGGAACCATCATGGTGAAGATTTAAAAAGAATAGAAAAGAAAAGCCCAGGGACTCTGCCAGTTGGCACATTGCCATTGTGGACATTCGTATCTTGTTTGCTTAGTCCAAAGCCTTCAGTTCAGACAATGGTAGAGGAAGGAGAAGACATAATGATTCAAGTAAAAGAGAAGGTCTCTCAAGTTAGTCAGACAGAGGAAAAGATTCAAGTAAAAGAGAAGGCCTCTCAAGCTAGTCAGACAGAGAAAGAAAGTGTAAAACAGAAAAAGCCATCAGGGGGAAAGTTACAACAGGAGACTGCTACTAACACCTTTCTATCACCAGAGGGTGTAAGTGTCCAGCCAACAGCACCACCTCTACAGGAGACTGCTACTAACACCTTTCTATCACCAGAGGGCGTAAGTGTCCAACCAACAGCGCCACCTCCATATGCTGGGAGGCCCCCAACCCCCGCAGTTGATAGTTGGGATCCTGAGACAAGATCTCAAATATTAACATGCCCTGTATTTGAGGCAGGAGGGCAGCGATTTTACCAAGTTTTAAATTTCAAAACAGTGAAGCAGCTAAAAGAGGCTGTAACAACCTATGGTCCTCAAGCACCCTTCACTGTAAGCATGGTCGAATCCATTAACAACTTGAACATGACGCCAGCAGATTGGGCTAATATGTGTAAAGCTGTGCTAAATGGAGGACAATACCTGTTATGGAAGGTTGCCAATGAGGAATTTTGCAAGGAGACGGCTGGGCAAAATGCAGCAGCTGGTTATCCTCAGAGAAATCTAGATATGTTGTTAGGAAAGGGACCTTATGAGGATCAGCAGCAACAAATTGCATATGATCCTGGCGTATACGCACAAATTGCTGCAGATGTAATTAAGGCATGGAAGACTTTACAAGGACATGGAGGTTTACAAGGTCAATTATCTAAGGTAATACAAGGAGCTAATGAACCTTATGCTGAATTTGTAGATAGGCTTATTCAAACAGCTACCAGAGTTTTTGGGAATACAGAACAAGCAATGCCATTACTAAAACACCTGGCTTATGAGCAAGCGAATCGTTGGTGCAGAGATATCATTAGACCATGGAAACATG
Organism: Marmota monax; assembly: GCF_021218885.2. Classification (NCBI taxonomy): domain Eukaryota; kingdom Metazoa; phylum Chordata; class Mammalia; order Rodentia; family Sciuridae; genus Marmota; species Marmota monax. The sequence continues at coordinate 5,060,862 of NW_026693473.1, read as the reverse complement.
AAGATTTAAACACATATATTAAATTATGTAGAGACATTAATGAACAAGAGCAAGTCGTGGCAGCTGCAGTAAAACAGGCTTTAGATGCCAGAGACATTAATGAACAAGGGCAAATTGTGGCAGCTGCAGTAAAACAGGCTTTAGATGCCAGGCCAAGAACATGCTACAATTGTGAACAAACAGGACATTTTAAAAGGAATTGTCCCATTGGAGGAGGGTTTAACAAAACTAGGTATCAAAGGAGTAGAATACCAGGTATTTGCCCACGGTGCCGTAGAGGGAGACATTGGGCTAATGAATGCCGTTCTCAAACCACCATAGAGGGTACTCCATTATAAAAAAACGAACAAGGACCAGGTGTTTATCCACGATATCGTGGAGAAAGGCATCGGGCTCCATTGCCAAAAAATGGACAGGGGGGCCCAATGCTCCGGGGCCCAAAACCACAAATATACGGAGCACTGGAGGAACCCAGCAACCCCATCAGGGTAGTGCCCAGGACACATTGTCCATCAGATCCCTCATCAGACAAACCAGAGGGAGTGCAGGGTTGGACATCTGCGCCTCCGCCAGAGCAGTACTAACTCCAGAGATGGGAGTTCAAATCATTCCCACAGGGGTGAAAGGACCTCTTCCCAAAGGAACAGTAGGCTTATTATTGGGACGCAGCTCTTCTACTCTAAAAGGACTCATGATAAGTCCTGGGGCAATTGATCCCGATTATGAAGGTGAAATAAAAATTATAGCCAGTTCTCCAAAGGGTATATCAGTAATTTCACCAGGAGATAGAATAGCACAGTTACTAATAATACCCAGCCTACATGATAAATTTTCCAGTCGTACTGTAGAAAGAGGTTCCAAGGGATTAGGCTCCACAGGTGTAGATTGGGCTATGCTTTCTTTAAATTTAGATTCTCGCCCCATGCTAAAACTAAATATTCAAGGACATGAATTTAATGGGCTACTGGATACAGGTGCAGACCTTAGCATCATCTCTCGTCAAGAATGGCCAAAACATTGGCCATTACAACAAGCCACTCAAACGCTTCGAGGCCTAGGAGTGGCAACTAATCCCCATAGAAGTGCAATGGTATTAGATTGGAAGGATCCTGAAGGATGTGAAGGAACTATACAGCCATATGTATTGGATCATCTTCCTATAAATTTATGGGGACGAGATGTCCTAGATCAATTAGGTTTGACATTAACAAATAACATCAACCAAAATGCACCCACTATTATGACTAGACAAGGTTTTAGGAAAGGAAAAAGATTAGAAAAACAAGAACAAGGTATAGCAGCACCAATACAAATAGATCAAGGAACAGACAGACATGGGTTGGATTTTCAGAAAGGGCCACTGAGACAATAAAAATTACTTGGAAATCAGAAAGACCAGTATGGGTTCCTCAGTGGCCCCTGACTAAAGAAAAGATACAAGCAGCCCATGACCTGGTCAAACAACAATTAGCAGAAGGACATATACAACCTTCTGTATCTCCCCATAATACTCCCATTTTTGTCATCAAAAAGAAATCTGGTAAATGGAGATTATTGCAAGATTTAAGAGCCATTAATAATGAGATGGTTATTATGGGACCTGCTCAATCAGGGATTCCTCAGTTGTCTGCTTTGCCAAAAACCTGGTATGTTTTAGTTATAGATATTAAAGATTGTTTTTTTTCAATTCCAGTTCATCCTGAGGATAGTCCACGTTTTGCATTTACTATCCCTGCACTGAATCATGAAGGTCCTGATCAGAGATATGAATGGAAAGTACTCCCTCAAGGGATGGCTAACAGCCCAACTATGTGTCAAATTTATGTTAACAAAGTAATCCAGCCACTTAGAAATCAAAATCCTGAACTACAAATATTTCACTATATGGATGATGTATTATTAGCACACAAAGATAAAAACACATTGCTAGAATGTTATGCCACACTTACAAACTTATTAAAAAATTATAATCTAGAGATAGCAATAGATAAAGTACAATTAAATTTTCCAATTAATTATTTAGGAGTTCTATTATCCTCAACCATGGTCCGTCCACCAAAAATTCAAATACGAGTAGATCAACTCAAATCACTTAATGACTTTCAAAAGTTATTAGGAGACATAAATTGGATAAGGCCTTATTTAGGTATACCAACAGGAGAGTTGGGACCTTTATTTGATATCCTAAAAGGTCCATCAGATCCAAATTCACCCCGAATGTTAACGCCTGAAGCAAGAAAGGCATTAAAAATCATTGAAACATATATGGAAAATATGCATTTGGATAGAATTGATATAAGTTTGCCTTTATTATTTATTGTACTACCAACAAAAAATATTCCTACAGGAGTATTTTGGCAAGAAGGTCCATTATTATGGATACATTTATCTTATTCTCCTAACACTATTCTTACTAGGTATCCTGAGGCTGTAGGACAATTAATACTCAAAGGAATAAAAGCAGCAAAGGGAGTGTTTGGAATTTCTCCCAATAAAATCATTACTCCATATACTATGAATCAAATTGATGAGTTAGCTAATGAGTTAAATACTTGGGCAATAATCATGTGCAAATCTAATGTTTCATTTGATAACCACTTACCATCTAATCCTTTATTGTCTTTTTGGTCATTGCATCCTGTAATTTTTCCAAAAATGACAAGAAAAACACCTATCATGAATGCTCCAAATATATTCACTGATGGGTCAAATAATGGTACAGCAGCAGTAGTTACCCCTGATCAAACTTTTACATTTTTAGTACCCAAACAATCAGCTCAAAAGGTAGAGCTTAATGCAGTTTTACAAGCTTTTGTGATGTTTAAAGATTCTGTATTTAATTTATTTTCTGATAGTCAGTATGTAGTTAATGCTATAGTATCTCTTGAAGATGCTGGTAGGATTTCCCCTTCTTCTACTGTTTTCTCTTTGCTTTCCACTATACAAAGTCTAATCTGGGACAGAAAAGATCCATTCTTTATAGGACATATCAGGGCACATACAGGATTGCCTGGAGCCCTTAGTTTGGGCAATGATTTAGCAGATAAAACTACACATGACATACATATTTTCTCTACACTACAAGAAGCTATAAATTTTCATAAAAAGTTCCATGTCAATGCTAATACTTTACAAAAGCGTTTTAAAATAACTAAGGAACAAGCTAGACAAATAATAAAACAATGTCAAAATTGTGTGACCTTTTTACCACAAGTTAATCTTGGAGTCAATCCTAGAGGATTGATACCTAACCATATTTGGCAGATGGACGTCACACACTTGCCAGAATTTGGAAAATTAAAATATTTGCATGTTACAGTTGATACTTCTTCTGGATTTTTGATGGGCTCCCTTCATGCCGGAGAAAAAACTAAAGATGTTATAGCTCATTGCTTACAAAATTTTGCCACTGTGGGTGTTCCAAAACAGTTAAAAACAGATAATGCCCCTGGTTATACTTCTACCTCTTTTAAACAATTTTGCTCAACATTTGGCATTACTCATATAACAGGAATCCCATACAATCCACAGGGACAAGGCATAGTTGAAAGAGCTCATCAAACTATTAAAATGTACTTATTAAAGCAAAAAGAAGGAATTGGGAAGGGGTATATATTCCCCAAAGATAAACTTAAAATAACCCTTTTTACTCTAAACTTTTTAAATTTGGATTCATCAGGACTTAGTGCTGCGGAAAGGCATATGTGTCCAAAAAATGTACATAAGCCCAAGGTACTGTGGAAGGATATTCTAACAGGACAATGGAAAGGTCCTGACCCAGTAATTGTCTGGAGTCGGGGGTCTGTTTGTGTGTTTCCACAGGGAGAACAGCAGCCGATTTGGATTCCAGAGAGATTAACCAAGGTCCTGACCCAGTGATTGTCTGGAGTCGGGGGTCTGTTTATGTGTTTCCACAGGGAGAACAGCAGCCGATTTGGATTCCAGAAAGATTAACTAAAGCGATTTCTACAGACCAAAAAGAAGATGATTTGGCTCAAATCCATAACAACTGATATCCAAAACTCCAGTTTGGCTATTCTTACATCTGCAACAGAACCAGGATGCTTTTTTCAATATCTATTTTATTATTGCCCTTTGCCATATCATGAAGTTCTATTTTGTTTTTTGAGCTCATACAGACCTAGGTTAATGTTTTGCTGATCAGTTCTATTTTTTGACTATAGAGTTTTTAAACATTGCAATGGAGATTTCACCTGTAAAAAGTTATAAGGCCTTTACTATAATGTTATGTGTTGTATGTATTATATTATGTGTGCACACTTGTGTTTTGTGTTATATGTTTGAATGTACGTATGTCCATATATCATATATGATGAGCGCTCATGATAAAATGGATCCAAATATTTTTTTTCACGTGATTTATATGGTTTAATTTAAATTGGGTAAACAACTGTTGAGGATTGTTTTAATATGTAAACAAAAAAGAAGGTTAACAGATCTGTTTGTTTACTTTCACCTTTCCTTTTCATTATATTTAATAATTCTCTTAAAGATAATGTAAATTGTTAAGAAAATTGTTTTCTTTTAGTGCCTTCTGTAATGTTACATAATGTTTTCTTTAGCCATTATTGCCAGAATTCCTATCTTCATCCCAGTGCTGGTGAAGACAATGTAAATTGTTAAGAAAATTGTTTTCTTTTAGTGCCTTCTGTAATGTTACATAATTTTTTCTTTAGCCATTATTGCCAGAATTCCTATCTTCATCCCAGTGCCGGTGAAGACAATGTAAATTGTTAAGAAAATTGTTTTCTTTTAGTGCCTTCTGTAATGTTACATAATTTTTTCTTTAGCCATTATTGCCAGAATTCCTATCTTCATCCCAGTGCTGGTGAAGTCAAAGATAAAACCAATCTACAGCTTCTACAATAGCCATCACCGAACTGCTTGCAGAACTTGCCTGGACACATTGTGAGCTCACCTGTAAGCATTGTGAACTATCTGTTGGTACAGCGAATTGTGGTAGTGCTGGAGTATTTTTGCTGATGGTGTCACCGGTGGTACAATTTTTCAAAGGAGCCCTCAATTGGCTTAATGTCATGGCATTTTGCATCCTCCTCTACTAGTGATGGTCTAAAATTTGGGGGCCAACAGAGGTGAGGCAAAGAACCTCACCCCCCCACAGGTGCAAAGGCCTATCCACAAGTATGGCTGTATGCTGGACCGGTAGTCAGTGACGGGTATGATCCAATTGCAGTGGTACCAACCTAAGACAGGAGGCTGACGCCTAGAGGTCAGTTCATCCGATGATGGGTAAGGACCATATGTTGAATTGGACTGCCTAACAGGCACGGTCCCTAAGCCACATGCTTGTTGTTTAAACAGAGAGGGGGAGATGTTGAGAGCCACAGCCAAAGGGGCCCCAGCAAACTTCCAGCTGCCAGCAAACTTCCCGCTGCTGGCTGATGATTGGCTCACAGCGGCCCCAGCAACATCTAGCTGATTGGCTCCTCGGCCCCAGCAACATCTAGCTGATTGGCTCCTCTGCGGTGATGCTCATTGGGCTGTTTCCCTGCCCTTTCAGACCACGGAGCTGCTCATTGGGGGACTTTTTTGGCTCCGCCCACGTGACCCAGCCAATCGGCCTCAAGAGCAGGAGGATTGTGGGAGGTGGAGAGAAGCTTGTGGGGGAGAGAGAGGCTTGTGGAAAGCCGGTGGTGGCAGTTGAGGCTCTGAGGGTTTTTCCTGAGAGGCTGTTTTGTTTGGCGTGTGTGGTTCTAAAAATAAAGTTAGTTTCTTTTGACAAGTGGCTCCTGATTGTGCCCAGCCAGACTGCGGCAAGTCATACCAGCCTTCCCGCTTAATTCCATTTCTCTGTTTAAGCCTTTTAATTCTTTCCCTACCCAATCTGTGATGCTGGTCGTGTGTTATTACTATCTTGCTATTTCAAGTTTCTCTCCAGCTGGGTAAATCTCCACTCTTTGTCCTAGTGCTGGGTTTTTCTCTCTGATCTCCTCTCATCTGCCCAGGGGGGCCTCCTTACCCTCCCACCCTTCTGTTCCCATCTCACTCAGTTCTTCCCACCTCTCCACTTTCCACCGCTTTCATACTTTCTGCTTCCTCCCTCCCTTCCACTTCTCTGCAAACAGTGGCTCCTGGATTTCTTGCCTTCACCAAAACTGGATGGCTTTTCTCTCTCTTTGCTGAAGAGGGGGAAAGCCGTGAGAGCCTAAAATGCCATCTTTCATTTTATTTCCTATTTCCAGCACATTTTCTATTTATAACCCTGCCTCCCTCATAGCAGATTGACACAGCACTCTGCTTGCTTCCCAGAATAAATGCAATTCAAGAATGAGAAGCAAGTCCAGCTCCCAGGGTTCTGCAGCCAGGCGTTTGTTAGGATTTTTCCTGCCAGCCTTCGAGAAAGACGTGTCTGCTGGCGGCTGTGCTTCCCCAAGCCCGTCTTCCACTGTCCTGGAAACTCCTTTCATACAGGATTTCCTTCCTGGCTGATTTCCTTTCCTGATCGTGTCTGGACAAACTCACTTTAAAGGTGGTTTTTATTCCCCAAGTATGCATTGACTGTGCCATAAAAGATACTGAAGAAATATTCACTGAGGAATGAATGAATGCTGGTATATTAAATTAAATCATAAACTGAGTTTGTGGGAAGCCAATTTGGAATTACAGTGAATCCACTAAGTGAACCCTGCACGTAAAAAATTCATATTTTAAAATTAAAAATCAATTTCATATTATACCCAAAGTCTCTGATGTGCCTATCACCAAATCATTTAAAAACCTGAATGGAGTGACATTTACAGAGAACCTTCTACTTTAAGAACTGTGCTCTGCCTAAATGATTTCATTTATTCCACAGCCTCGGAAATGTCTATTATTAGCCCCATTTTGTGAGTAACAAAAGTGAGACCCAGGCAGGTGAGTAGTTCACCCTTGTAACATGAGCAGTAAGTGGCAAAATAATGAATTTGACTCAAGTTCACGTGACGTCAAAGTTTACTTTAAAAACCAAAAGAAGACTTGGGGCCTTTGGACACAGCATCAGGTGTGCTGTGGACCTCTGATCTGGTTCGCATTCACCTCAACTATTTCTTGTTTGCTTGGCACATAGTAGACGCTTAAACAAACATTACTTGAACTAAATTACTGAATGTATCACTTAGACTTAAAATTTATTAACCTGGTATTATTCTAATATTCAGGACTTGACGCAGATACTTTAGAGGACATCCAGTGTCAAGCTGGGTTTATAAAAAACTAATTATTTGTCCTAATGCTAACATAGTCATAAAATGTAAATGTTTGCATTTTTAATGGAGGAGAGGCCTCCAAAAGGAAAAATGCCGAGGGTCCATGAAACTCATACTGTGGCCCTAGTCACTAAGCCTACATCAGTTTCATTAGTTTCCAAGCCCTTCCATTAAATCATCAAGGGGGACTGTGGACCAAACATCGATGTTTCCTCTTTCTGCTGCTGAGAAAGCTGCAAGGCATTACAAGCTGAATCAGCTGCAGAAAATCAAGTCACCCGGCTTCACTCAGGAAGGTTAGCAGATGGGAATGCACAAGACAATGTTCTCTGTCTTCATCAAGAAAAACAGGTGTAGACAATGCTGTGGTAGGCAAGAGGTAGGTAAGAACTAAGGGAAACACTTGTGGGATGCTGGACCAAGCCACTGAGGAAGACAACATATTTGTGTCTTCAGATCCCTGTCTCTCTCGGATGAGCCAGACTTGAGTGGCTGCAGAGCACCAGGAGCTGCTCTTCTGCATTTGGGACAGCAGGAAAAAGAGGCTGTTTGCAGAAACTGCCTCGTTCAGTAGCATCCTCTCCATAGTAATGTGGAGTTGCTAGTTCCCTTGATTGCTCTCTGAGGCGTAGCTTTAATCGTATCTTTGCTTTTATGTAGAGAATAGAATCATGTTCCCGGGAGGATAGCTGGGAAAGCCCACTGCCAGCCTGGAATACAAATGAGAGGCTGCAGAAAGCGCCTGTCATGGGTGGGCACAGATAGAGGAGATGAGCGAGTACAGCAACCTGCAAAGGCCTGGGGTTTAGACATGGAGGCATCACGGTCCCTCTTGTCCTCTTCTAAGGGTTTTAAACAGGAACAACACTATTCCTAGGAAGGTGAGGAAATTACCTTCAGGGAGGTGAACTGGTGCTGAAAAGCTTTCATCCCCTCAAAAGGCTGTCCCTTACCCTCACAGGAGCTTCCATTGCCTGCAGGACAACTAATACCACTGTTGACAACTGCCTATTGCTCTCCTCAGTTTTATATACAACTAAGATCTACACAACTAAGATCATACTGTGCCTAAATTTTGCAATCTGCCCTTTTCAGTTAACAAGGTAGCTTATGAGCATCTGAGGGAAGGTACCATAGTAAAATCCAGCCATTTTACATTTGAAGGGACATCAGGAAGAAATGGCAGCAATGACAGGCACTGCAGGGATGGGTCCTGGGAGTTGGAATCCTCCTGTCCTATCCCTGGTATAGTTCATGTATTCATACAAACTCATGAAGCAGTGAGCAGCAGTTGACTCTGAGAAACGGGATGAAGGGAGTTGGGATTTTTGTGAAATCTCTCCACTCCTTATATTTTCCAAACTTTCATAATAAACCTGTACCATTTTCATTGTTAGAAAAACAATGAAGAGCAAACCATCCACATTCATCTCCATCATGCCTCAGGTTCCCTGTCTGTGAAATGAGACAGTCACCTTGGGCCCTCCAGGACTGGAACACCATCTGCATGATATGGATAAGATGATGTCACTCTAAGACAAGATGAAGAGATAAGAAGCCCAACTAGACACCCCACTTGTGATACAAGTGACGTAGGCAGCTAAAGCAGGAGGATTGCAAATTAGAGGTCAGTCTGGGGAGCTTAGACTCTGTCTCAAATTTTCAAAAAACAAAAAATAAAAAAATAAAGGAACTGGGGATGAGACTCAGTGGTAGAGCCCCCTGGGTTGAATCCCCACTCCTCCCCATTCCCATTGTGGCAAAAAAGAAGAGGAAGGAGGAGGAGGAGAGAAAGCAGCTGGTACCTGGGAAGTTCACAGCCACCTAACCCTCAAAAACCTCACAAACCTCTCAGAGGGAGAACATCCATTCACCTTCCTTATGATCATAACCTCCCATCTCATGCATCATTGCAAACAGATTAGAACCCAGGTATCTTTAGACCTGCTGAAGGGGGTAAGTTACATTTTCTTCCATCCATCACTCATTCACAGGCCCCATTCTTTCATTAGGCACAGAAGAGTCAGTGCATAGGGACCTAACCACTTTTAAGGGGTCGACAGAGTGTTTTCATATGTAATACCGGTGTATTTGTCATTGTGCCAACACAGACATAAAATATGTCTTCATATTTTTAAAGGAAGAGAGATCCATGAAGGCAAAAGTGCATAGGACCCACAAAACCAAAATGTGACCCTAGTCCCTTAGCCTATGTCAGTTTCCTAGTTTCCAAGCCCTTCTATGGAAACTTCAAGGTGAATTGTGGACCAAAAGGCCTACCATTCTCTCTATTCATCTTCTCTATCATTCTGGTACAGAGGAACAGAACTTGGGTGGGGATTTGGGGCATGAAAATAATATAACTATGAGGATAAACTGAAACCCGATGGCAGAATCAGGCAAATGGAGTCATTTTTAGCAGCATACAAAAGAAATTGCTTTTTAAATTGCCCACGCAAATAACCATTGCCACACTGGAAGGCCAAGAAGCAATAACCCTAGACAATGACTTGGCATTCCCCCCCCTCCCTTTTCTTAGGAATGATTACCCCCTCATTCCACAGAATAAGGTTTTTGTGAAATGAGAACATTCCCTTTTCAAAACTCTGGGTTAAATTAGAGTTATGAATAAATTAGTACAATTTGCAAACCATTTGATTACATCCCTGTACTTTCCCAAGATTCCCTAAGGAGGCACTTACACCAATTTTTACATCATTAAATATTTAAATAAAAACTTATTGAAGTGAATCATAGGACAAAAAAGCATTTATTAAGCACGCGTTTGGGCACAATGCAGCACCAGGCTTCAGACAAGGAGCAAGTGGAACATTTGCTCCTTGCAGACCAGCTCTAGGAGAAAGCAGCAAAAGGTTTTGAAGAAAGAGTATATGGCTTTCAAGGGAGGAAGACAATATAGAAACCCTCAGTTGTACTTAGAGTCCCTTATTCAGCAGCCATAAATCCACAGAAAGCTATCAGGAACCAGGACATAAGTACAACCAGACATCTGAATGGCAAAACTCAAGTCACAGAGCCCAGGCCTTCACCAGATCTGAAACCTCCTGGAGATGTTACTGATTCAAAATCACCTCCAATAACAGTAATACAGATGAAAATAACTAAATTCATTCTGTTTCAGAATTCCGGTAATTTTCCAATACATCTTGTCATCATTTTCATTGGTGAACATTTACTGAGCATGACACCATGCCAAGAGAGTATAAAATGGGGGCTGGGGATGTGGCTCAAGCGGTAGCACGCTCGCCTGGCATGCGTGCAGCCCGGGTTTGATCCTCAGCACCACAACACAGTAAAGATGTTGTGTCCGCCTAAAACTAAAAAATAAATATTAAAAACATTTTTTTTCTCTCTCCTCTCTCTCTTTAAAAAAAAAAAAGAGAGAGTGTAAAATGGCCCCAACTCACAGGACCTCGTGTTGTGTTGGGAAAGACAGAAAATACTAGATTGTCAATAGATTGCAGCACTATTAGGGCGAACTTGGTGAATGATAGGGGAGTGGACCCTACTGCAATGTCTGTATGGGAGCCAAGAGAAGAGAATCCTCAAGTGACAGTATCATTCTGTATGTAGCAGGGCTCAGATGGCACACTTGAGAGTTTAGCTAAGAAAATATTGACTGAGGAGCAGGCAGAGCTTAGCAAACCAACACAGGGGTGAACACAGGGACAAGTGGTGGTGGAAAGCAGTTACCACTTGCAGGCCAAAGAGGACAAGGGAGGGAACCATGTTACTGGAGCCTAGTGAGAACTGGCGCATGGAAGAGGGGGTGCTGGACAGAAGCTGAGACTGTAGAAGCAAGGCAGGAAGTTTGGGTTTGGTTAGAGGGAGTAAATGCTCATCTTTGGCCACCTGCTGGTACCTTCCATAGGCCAAATCCAACTAGATACCAGAGAGCAAGGGAGCCTATAAGATGCAACTCTGGGGCACAGACAGGGATAGAGAAGCCTCGAGGGACAAAGAGACTAGCCCAACACACAGGATAGAGATTTTTCTATTGGCCTGAAGGAAAAAGGGAGATTTATTGTCACAGAAAAGGAAAGGAAAGGTGGAAGTGTGGATATAGGAAATGGGAAATAATTTTTTTTTTCAGCGAGGAAGCAATACATACAAAGTGCATTTTCTTAAGAAGAGTTAAGCTGTAACATTCAGGAAACTTGGAGGACAGACACAGATCAGGGTTTCTCCATCTCAGAGTAACTTTTTGGGGTGATAATTCTTTGGGGGCTGGCTGTTCTGTGCTTAGCCTTGGTCTCTGCCCACTATTTGCTGACAACATCCCACTCCCAGTTTTGGTTATCAAAAATGTCACCAGTCACTAGCAAATGTTTTCTAGAGGCACAAAACTGCCCACAGTAGACCACCAGGAAAAGAGCATGATCAGAAAATTGTTGAAGCAGACATGAGACGAAAGACGCTAAGGTTGTCTGGATCAGTGTGGAAGAGCAAGAAAAGGACAAACAGCACTGACTCTGTAGATAAGGGGCAGAAAGGCTGTGTGTGTGTCGGGGCAGAGTGACTGGGGGTGATTTGTAAGTTCCTAGTGGAATGACAAGGAGGAGTACGTCCCAACTGGCAGCGCTCAGAATGTCTGAGACTGGCCAGGGAAAGACCAAGCATCTTTTGCAGACTTGTCTGAAGGGAGTCCAGGACACTTAGACAAGGGACTAAAGAGGAGGAGGGAGTCTTGGCCTCCTCATGTGGATATGGGTCATCGACACAGAGAGACAACTAAAATCTTCCATCCACAGGATAGAGTTAAGGGGAGGTAGAAAAAAAGCCAAGGATTGAAGTTTTTTTTTTTTTTTTCTTTTTTGGGGGTTGGGGGAGGAGAGGAGTGTTGTGCATATTTAGAAGATGAATAATGTGGAATAGAAATAGAAGGCTCTGGAGGCAGGAGAACCAGGCAGTTTTCTGAGGGATGAGAGTGGTTGAAGTCCACCGCCTGCCCCACTTGCCTGGTCATATACCCACGGGGCTATGTCTGCCCTGAGGGACCATCTTTTCTAATGTAAGTGAAGGTGCTATATAGTCAGGTCAACCCTGAGGAGAATCAGAGCAGCCACAGAAGACAGGAGTGTCAAGTGAGGAGCCATGTCTATGTCTTGTATGGATAATGTTCTCCCTTTCTTATCCCTTGAGTCCTTAAAGAAGCAGACTTTGATTAGGTGAACATTTTCACTTAATGTGGAAAAAAATGCTCTTTTCTCCATAAGTGAGTGGTTGTAGGAGGTGTTAACTCACTGAGGGGGTTGGAGAAAAGGCAACATTGTAGGTAGATCCAAACCACAAGGGGTAGTTGTGCCCCTTATCTCAGTGGTTCTAACTCTCTGAAGAGAGATGAGAGATCTTGTCATTTCCCCTCACAAAAACACATTGTAGTAGGCAGACTTCTAAGATGGCCCTCAAGATTCCCACCCTGTGATGTGCATGCCCTGGACAACCTCATCCCTTTGAGTGTGAGTGGGATCCATGAAAAGGGTGGAATATCACTCCCATGGTTAATTTCATGTGGCAAAAGGAAATTTCCAGATGTGATTAAGATCACTAATCAGTTGGCTTTGTGTTAGTCAAAAGGGAAGTCATCCCAGGTAGGCCTTTAAAACCAACAAGAAGCAACAGCACTTTTAATCCCAGTGACTTGGGGAAGCTGAGGCAGGAGATAACAAGTTCAAAGCCAGCCTCAGCAACTTAGTGAGGCCCTGAGCAACTTACAAGACCCTGTCTCAAAATTGAAATAAAATGGGCCAGGTTGTGGCTCAGTGGTTAAGCGCGCCCAAGTTCAAACACTTCTGCTGGCCTGGAAGAAAGCAACAGCCATGTTGTGAGCTGTGAGAGGGCCATGAAATTAGGACCCAAGGGTGGTTTCTAGGAGCTAAGAGCAATCCTTGGGCAAGAGCCAGCAAGGAAACAGCCACCTCAGTTCTACAACTGCAAGGAACTGAATTCTGCCAACAGCCATTGGGCATGAAAACCAATCCCAAGCCTCAGATAAAATCACAGGCAAGCCACACTTGGATTTTAGCCCAGTGACAGCCTTAGCAGAGGACCCAGTTAGCCTTTACCCAGACTCCTGCCCCAAAGAAACAGAACTGATAAATCTGTGTTGTTTTAAGCTGCTATTTGTGGTAATTTGTTCTGCAGCAAAAGAAAGTTCATGTACATGTGAAGGGAATCTCTGCAACCAGGTGGGCTAGCTCCAAAGGAGACTGAAAATCACACTGTGCAGCTAAATCTCAGAAGCCAGCTAGCTCCAGGCCAAGGTCCCAACTATGGCGTGATGATATGGAGACGATAGTGGCACTAAAGCCAGTCAGGATCCGTACCCTCTGGTCATTACTTGGCCAAATACAACTTAGCCCCTAAGATATGGAACAAGCAAAGCTGAATGGACCTCAAGGTTTCTTGAAAGAAGGACAGGAGGGAAAGAAGTGGAAGGAGAGAAAAGAAAACTTTATTTAGGAAGCAAATATTAATGGTGTTCAACATGTATGTATAGGCCCCAGAAATAGTGTGATTTTTTTTAAAGCAAACAAACAAAAACAAAATCTCATGCACTCCAATGAGAGAATACAGAACAATTAATAACATAAAATTTTTAAAAAGATAATATTTGGTGATGGTTAAGCAAGGGAAAAGTTGGAAGAGATGTTTATTTTCAGTTTTAAATAGAGGGGTCAGAGAAGGTTCCCTCAAAAGATGACATGTGGATATAATCCTGAAGGAGCTGAGGAGTGAACTATGTAGATATATGAGCAGTCACAGTCCAGGCAGAGGAAAGGCAAGTGCAAAGGTCCTGAGGTAGTAGGGCCAGGCCTTCCTGATAAATAGGAACATGGCCAGTGTGGCTGGAGGGAAGTGAGAAAGGAAAAAAGGAGAAAATAATGGGTTCAGAGAGTACAAGGGCCTTGTGGGTCACTTTGACTTGTACTCTGGGTAAAATGGGAGACACCGAGGGTTCTGAACAAAGGAATGACACCATTTGTCTTAAGTTTTCTGGTCTCTGTGTGAAGACTTGACCATAGAAGAACATGTATAGAAACAGGGAAATGGGTTGGGAAGCCATAGCAGTGGTACAGATGAGAGATGAGATTTGCTCAGAACAGGATCTTGAAGGTGAAAGAAGCACTCAAATTTGGGGGGCCTTTGGAAGATAGAGCCAACAACATTTGTTCTGATTGGATGTAAGAGAAAAATAGGGATATAATAACAAGATTTTTAGCTTGAGCAACTAGAAGGATACAGTTGTCATTTGCTGATAAGGAGAAGTCAGGAAGAGCTCGTTTGGCGAGGAACATTGGGAATATGGTGGAGACTTGTTAAGGAGGCCCATCATTGATATCATCAAATCAAGCAGACATGGATATTCTAACATGGAGTTCAAGGAATGCTTCAGGGTGGAGACATAAATTTGTATCTAAAACATGATCTGGATGAGATCCAAAGGAGAGTAAGTGCAGATAAGAGACATCCAAGGGTGCCCTCCCAGATTAAGATAGCAGAGGGAAGAGGGAAAACCCAACAAAGAGACAGAGAAGGAGAAGCCAATGGTGAGGAGAAACCACCAGCTGTGAGTCCTGGAAGCCATGAGAGAGTGGCCAACAGATCAAATGAGGCTGAGACATGACCTTGGATTTAATGACATGTCGTGGGAGATCTGGACAAGTGTGATTTCGTGGAGTGATGGAGATGAAAACCTGATTTAAGATGATTCAAGAGACTAATTCTGCAACAAAGGGGAACAGAGAAATAGAGCAGAGATAGAGGGGAATCTGATAGGAGAAACTAGTCCATGTTTGTGTATTGATGAGAATGACCTAATAGAAAAGGAAAAAAAAAAAATGAGATGAAATGAAAAAAAGATACGGT
Source organism: Marmota monax (assembly GCF_021218885.2). Classification (NCBI taxonomy): domain Eukaryota; kingdom Metazoa; phylum Chordata; class Mammalia; order Rodentia; family Sciuridae; genus Marmota; species Marmota monax. The sequence goes on along the minus strand of NW_026693473.1, from coordinate 5,045,743 downwards.
ATTCTCAATAACACAAGAAAACAGAGGGAAAGAGTGTGACCTATTTGATAGGTTTATTTGAAAAGACTTCAATCTAGGGAATGGGGTTGTGGCTCAGTGGTAGAGTGCTCACTTAGCAAGTGTGAGGCCCTGGGTTTGATTCTCAGCACCATATTAAAATAAAGATACTGTGTCCACTGACAACTAAAAAATAAATATTTTTTAAAAGACTTAAATCTAACATTTGAAATTTAAAACCAAAAAAATTCACACAAGTTCTAAAGCCTAATGAAAACCCATGAACCACTATTACCAGCTCCAAGAGATAGACTGCCACTAACCACACCCATGTGCACCTCCCCTTTCTCCTGCATTTCTCTTAGAATAAAGCAATTTTCCTGAATTTTGTGATTAGCATTTTCTTGTGAAGTAGTGTTCTTTTTACCGTATTGTTAATTTATTGACTAATAAATCTGACGACATTAGACCACCTCAGCCAGACAGCATTACAAAATTCCTCTCACATTTTAATAGGTCACACTAAAATTCTATTTTTTCATATTCTATCTCTAGCTGGCTACTGCTTTGCCTGATAAACCCCTTCTTCTGCATGAAGATCGTTATTATTCATTCTCGTCTGTATTATTTATTCTGTATGAAGGCAGAAAGAGACTAGCATGTCTTCTAGTAGCCAGAGCATTTTTTTCTCTTGGAAGAAGCCCTGCTGGTCAAGTGCCTCTATCATCACCTGATGGTCCCTTCATAGGCCTGGGGAAGGCAGGTGATGAGACTAGTTTTCTTTCAGCCCTAGATCTTGCCTGTGGACAGCTGGCTACCTCCACATCACCCAGGATTTTCCAGGTGTGCAAGGACCTCAGGACTTTGACAAATGCCAGCAGGGTGGGCCCTTTACAAATGGATGACTGCAAGCTGTAAAAAGCCCTCTGCATATATTAACCTGAATCCCAGCTCCCCACACACTTGCTCACTGATGCTTGAAATTACTTTAAGGAGAGACAACAGCTTTCATCGTACAACTAGAGCAACCTTTGAAGGCCCTAGGTGAACAAACTCATTGATTTAGAATAATGCACACGATTGTATAAATGGACTGAAAGATTGGATGGTGCCATGAGCACCTTAAAAAACGGTGTGAAGTGATAAAGGGTGTAGCAGAGCAAGAGGGGTTTTTTCTTCCCCCACAGGGAAATTAAAAAAGAACAATCTTGAAATCAATAGACCTGGAGTCAAGTTGGCTGTTTGACCATAGGCAAGTTACTCAAAGTTTGAAACTTGTTTCTGAATCTGAAGGTAATACCTACCTCCAGAGTTACTTTGGGAATTTGATGCCATTCGTTTTGAAAAAGTTCCCTAGCACAGTGACCACATTTTATGGGGCATTTTCCTTCTTTCCCCATGTCCCCAGGCATCCTGGACTCTTCTTCTTATCCACTCTAACCTCATCCCCCTCTTAGAGTGAAGAATCTGGAACAGGCAGCCCGGTTCCGATCCTATCACTTGCTAGCAGTCAACTCGGGCAAATTACTTAATGCTCTGCGCTAAATTCTCCCATCTGTAAAAATGGAGATAATAGCAACCCTTGCCTCCTGGGGCGGTTTTCAGGATGAAAAGAGTTAACATACGCAATGCATTTAGGATAGTTCCCGGCACAAACAAAAAAGGTCAACAGGCATTTGTTGCTATTATTCCCTAGGGTTTCTCCTCACCTGCTCACTTTCCACAGGTCAAAAAAAGAAAAAAAAAAATCACTATAAGCTCCTCCACTTTCGAGCCCACAGTAAACTGCTCCACATTCCCCCAGGGTTGCCAACGTCCCCTCCCCACCCCGCCCCTAACCTCCCAAGCCTTCTGGACCCGCCAGACCGAGGCGGGAGCGCTTGCAGTGACCCCCAACCGTGCGGCCAGCAGCCGCGGGCGCGGTGGGTGGGGGAGCTCTGTGACGTCGCCTGGGTCGCGAGCGCGGGTGAGCGTCCGCGGCGGCTGCGGGTTGCTAGGCGAAGTGCAGCGCTCACAAAGCCCCGCCGCGCCCGCCGCGCCCGCCGCGGGCCGCTCTGCTCCCTCCTGGCTGGCGCTACCCTCGCCGCCCAGGTTCCGTTGCTGTCCCTCTGCCAAGGGTGCCAAGCCCTGGAGCTCTCCTCGCACCTCCCGCCTGAGACCAAGCGCCAGGTGCCGCCTGAAGCCACACTGCCCCTTTGGGAGCGAGCCTGAGGTAGCCACCCGGGAGCGGGAGTGGAAGGAAGGGAGCGCCCTGGGGGATGCGCACTGCCCGGCGGACCCATCCGAATTCTGAATCCTTCTTTGCTCACACAGCAAGGGGTGGGCATGAAAAAGTGACCGTGGGAGAGTATTGGCTTCTGGCCAAAATGTATGTGTGTTTCGTAGGCAGAACTCCTATTTTATGATGTTTTACACCCAGGACAGTGATTTGGAAACACAACAGAATCTGGACTCAGAGCCCCCAGTGAGGAACCAAACCTCTGCTTTTTCATCTGTATCATGGATGTAAGAATACCTTCGGAGGGATTGATGGGAGGACCCTGGGCATATGACTAACACATTATAAACTGATACCATTCATTGATTTTTACTGTTATCTTGAATCCTAAGTTCCAGCCACTGACTGGGGTAGGCGTTGGAATTCTATAGTAAGCAGAAACTGACCATTTCTGCTCTGGAGTTTTCAATCTATCACTGGAAGACACGTGGTAATCAAAGAATCATACAAATTAAGTTATTTAAGCCTCCCCAAGGAGAGGTAGGTAAGTGATGTGGACCAGCGGGAAGGTCAGAGAAGGATGAGCTGAGCTCTGAGGAAAGGATTACCTGTGAAAGGTAGGGAATGTATGCCAAGCAAAAGTTCAAAACCAACCACCTCATATTCCAAACCCAAACAAAAACTGCTGCCTGGTTCTTGGTTCCAAGAGCTGTTTGTAGAAACTGTCTCTGAGATTCTGGTCTCTAGAGCCTTTCATTCATGTAGCTGGAGACTCTCATTTCTACAGCTGAAATCCTGGTTAGCCCACAATAAAACCAAATGAGAAATTCCAGAAACAAGCCTATACTTGATATTTGATAAGACCCATATTCTTCAGCACTTAGCAAGTATGTGTTGGCCTGCAGTTCCCTATTGGGAGGCACGAGGTTTCACCTCATAGGAAACTTACTGTATTATTATTATAAGCATTGGAGGTGAGCCCTGGAATGTAAAATTAAGAAGACCTACAAGACCAAGAGCTTTAAGAATGAAAAAGAATTTTACAAAATAATGGAATAGTGTAATGTTAAGATAAAATGGACCTTTCTCCCATTTTTAAAAATCTGATGTGAACAAATGGCCCATAATATCTAAAGACCAAAAAAAAAAAAAAAAAAGTTGGGTGGGTTTGGGCTCTTATCCAACCCAAAGAGTATATGATTCCATGTCTTTGTGACTCAAGAATGCATGGAATTCCTGAGGATAAGTGGGCAGGCACATAAGGAGGAGAATTTGACCTGACTCTCCTTTAGTGTTTTACATTTCTACAGTAGTACCACCATCATGCATCCATCACCCAGGCTTGAAAAATAGGAGTCACTCTAGATCTTGTCCCTAACCTTCCTCCCAGTGATTATCCCTACTCCTGTAGATTCTATTTCCTAAATACCTCCAATTGCAATTACCTTCCAAAGCAATGAAGCTGTTTGAGAGTTCTTGCCCAAAGTGCTTCCAGTTCTCCTAACCAGGCCTCATCCTCTCAGCCCACTTGTTGGTCAATTTGTGTTTCAGAGTCCAAAACAGAGAATGAAGTCATCTAGTAATTTTAACAAGGAAGGTTCAATCTAAAGAATTTTTTGACACTAATGAGATTGGAGTAACAGAGAATTGGCTAAGTAAGATGTAAGGTAAGACCTAAAGTATATAGGAATCACAGACATGAGGAGCAACCACTACTCTTGAAACTGATTATCCCAGAAAGGGGTCTCTCCCAGAGCTTGTTGCAGAGGGTGTGGCCAGGACTTACTAGAAGGCAGTGAAATTACTGAGATGCAGGGCAGGCAGAATCTACTCTCTGGGATGCCAGAGAAGCCATTTCTGACACCCACTGGTAACACTCGTGCTACAATGCTTCCCAAGAGAGGAACCAGGGTGTGTCAGTTAGCTTTCCAGTACTATAATGAAATACCTGAAACAACCAACTTAGAAAGAGAAAAGTTTTATTTTGGTTCATCATTCTAGAGGTTTTAGTCTAAGATAAAGTGACTTTATTGCTTTAGGCCTCTAATGACAGCTACACATCATGGCAGGAATGTGTAGCAGACCATACTGTTCACTTCATGAGCCATGAAGCAAAGAGAAAAGAGGAAGAGACTGAAGTCCTACAATCCCCCTTAGAGGCATATTCTCAGTAATCTAAGGACCTTTTATTAGGCCCCATCTCTCATAGGTTCCATCTTCTACCAGTAGTGTACCACCCTAGTGACTATGATTTAACACATGGGCTTTGGAGGACACTCACTCAAGTCATATCACAGGGGAAGCTGCTGGCCTTTGGGCACTGTGAGCCTGTAGTCTAGCAGTTAGGCACTCAAGAGATTCCCGTACTGCATGAACCAGATGCTGGAGAAGCCATGCCCTGCAGGATCCCAGCACTGGAGAAATTGCAGGTTCCTGGAGCCCAGCAAGAGCAGCACACCTGAACCTGCAAAAGAAACCGCTTCTCCTTCCCGTGTCTCTCCAGTGCCCAGTAATGACAAAGCTCAACATTGTGACAGCTGGCAAGGGAAAAATATTTAAAGAATCTAGTTCCAGTTTTGCTGAAGCAATGAAGGATAAATTTAGAGCTAAGAGGCAATAAACTGATAACTGACACATCAGGCTAATGTTGAAATCTAACGGTGTGACTCTAGTGCTTAAACTTCTCTGATGGCTTCAACATAAATTCAAAAGCCTTACCAGGCATAGCAGGCCTTATACATTTTGGTCTTTGGGCTGTATTTCCAGCCATAGATCCAAATACAGTTCCTTCATTACTCTAGCAGTCTAAAATTCCAGTTCTCTGAACACAGTGTTTTTGTCAACGGGACACTTTTGCATAAGTCATCCTCCTGGACACGTGGAATTCCCTCCTTACTCTCATAGTAAATAGATGCTTAAGGAATTCTGACCCTATTTTTGGCACTGTTCTGGAGGCTGGGGACATAGAAATGAACAAACCAGGCTTCTCTAAGTCTCAGTTCCAATGTCATCACTTTTTGAAAAGTATTTTCTGATCTCCTCCTACTTCTAGACAAGTTAGATCTCTCATCTTGGAGTTTCTTTTTAGTTCTCCTATATTTAGTGAAGAGTTCGTGACATGTATCTCACCTCATTTTGATTTAGCTTTTAATACCTTCAGCTACCCTGTAAGCGCCATGAATTCAGGGTATGTGACTTATTTCTGTATCCCAGTATTCAGCACAATTCTAATAAAACATAAGGTTTTATCATATTGGTGATCTTCCCAGAATCACATATTTAGTCAAAGATAGGCCCAGAACCAGAATCCTGGTGATCTGCCCCATGACCAAGAGTGTTTCTTTACTAGAGCTTTATCTGTCCTTTGGGTGTTCTGCTTCATCTAGCTATGAAGGACAGCAACCCTGTATTTTGTACTGGGAAAAAACAATGTAATGTTACAGAGTATCAGAACTGGCAATGGAAACAAGGGAGATACAGTCCTGATCTTATTTGGAAAGCAAGGGTACATTCAACTCTCAGGATCTTATATGTATCCTTTTGAGTTTCTGAGTCATGGGAATGTTACAATTAAGTGAGAAGTAGAAGGACAAGTAAAAGAATGAGAATGCTGTGGGGTATTCTGAACTTCATTCTTAAAGGATGAAGATTGCACACTTAAGAAGGACAAGGCTAAGGTGACACCAAATACATATGCCAGATCCCAAAATCAGGGGACCACATTGCACAATTTCAGGGAGCACATGGCAGTCTGTAAGCAAGCCATGTTTCCCTGGGATTGAGGTTCATGATGTGAACATGGAGGAAATCTTTGAAATATAAGCATGCCTCAGTTAGGATAAATCAGAGAGGTGCCTGTTCACTTGTTAAATAACCATGTAGAACTCATGGCTTCCAAGAGATGGTACTAGCCTGACATATAAGCAAGTATGGAAAATTTGCTAATAATAGGACCAAAAAAACTACTACTCAGAAAAAGCACAAGGTCAGGCAGGACTGCTCTTAGGAATATTGCTGTTGGCATCCAAATGCTGGGTTGGCTTGACCATGGATTTGGACGAGAAAGATCCAGGCTTCTGTGAATTAAATTTGGAAGAGCAAAGTTAATATGGATAAGGCAAATTGTGGAGATCTTGAAAGATGGACTGGACATAATTTCAACAAGAAATTAGGATCCACTAAAGGTTTTTGACAGTGATGTGGTAATAACATGAATCATTAACAAATATCTGACAAAGCTAAGCCTCAATTTCCTGGCATTGGAGAACTTTTGATATTAGAACCTACTACGTATAGATTGTTGTAAGGATTAAGTGAGATGTTGAATGTGCAGATTGCCTTTAGGCCTGTTTTATGCTGGGCATCCTTGCATTTATACCAATTGTATAGACTATGGTTAAAGAGACAGTGACCATATCTTCAGGACAAAAAAATTAAGACATACTCTGACATAATTTTTGTTTCACTTCAAGGTGATGCAGTTGGGATTATCTAAGATACTTTAGTGATTCATGAGGACAGGAGGACATACTATTTGAAATTGGAGTTGTGTTGATGTGTAATTACCTTATTCAGAGAGGGGCAGTGTGCAAAGAGCAATTGTCTTGGTTCAACTCTAGCATAAATTATTAACCTTGTGCCAACTTTTTTTTTTTTTTTTGTGGAGGGCGGAACCAAGGATTGAACCCAGGGTTGCTTAACCACATCCCCACTACCGCTTTTTATACTTTATTTAGAGACAGGGTCTCACTGAGTTGTTTAGGGCCTCACTAAAAGGCTGATGCTGTCTTTGAACTCAGTTCCTCCTTCCTCAGCCTCCTGAGCCACTGGGATTAGAGATAAGTGCCCACCTTGTACCAACTTCTTAACTTTTTTATATCCAATTCTCTAATATATAAATTGAAGATAGTGAGTTGTATTATAAGTTAAGCCTCCTCCTTGCTGGTGGTGGTTGAAAAGGTATCCCTTTTTATTTTCTTAACTGAAAATAAAAATTTGTAAAGGTCTTTATGAATTGAAGTAGAGAATTTTACAAAAATGGCTATGATGCATCCAACAAGGCAATTGAGAGAATAAAATTAGTTTCCTTTGGAGGCTTTTATGAGAAAGGGGAATTCTACAGTAGGGTAGCTGATGGGTAGGACTGTTGCATGGTTGAAAGTTTATAATTTGAGAGTCATCAGCATAGAATTCTGGTTAAAACCTCAAAAGTAGGCATCTACCTCTCAGCTGGCAGGTGGCATGCTGTAGGAGTTCAAGGCATCCCACTGTAGCAAGTGAAAAAAGAAAGGAAAAAAAAAAAAAAAGCAACCTCAAAATAGTATCTTTTAAAACATTATAAAGACATCAGAAAACTTTAGTAGCAATTATGATAAGATTAACTGAAATTCCAAAGAAACTTCCCAAGGTGAGCCAATGGTTACAAATTATTTTCTTCCTTGGAGACAATTGCAAACTTTGTGTGCATACTGAGGATGTGTTGGCCCTTGTAGAGAATCTGTTTTCCAAGTGAAAGAGAAACCAGCAAGGCTTTTTAGTAGTCTACAGCACTGGCACAATAGATTTGAAATTCAAAATGTCCCCAATACTCTTTAGTTTTTACACAATATTTGATATGTCCTCTTAAAAACAAAATAAAGGGCACCCAAAAAAGGAGGAAAGAGGTAATAAAATCTGTTAGATTTCTTCTAGCAATTAAGAAAAAAAACATCAGAGAGGAGAGCTGCATGTAAATTTGGCTATTGGAGTAATTAGACGTTGACTTTAAAATAACAATAAAGAATATATTCAGGAAAACCCAGGGAAAAGATACATAAATAGATGAAAAGTATATAATTTTAGCAGATATTGTGTCTCTTAAAAAATCAAATAGATATTCTATAACACAAGATACCACATCTGAAATTAAGAATTGATTGAATATGTTTGGCACTATGTAGACAGCAGGATACATGATCCTCCTGTCTACATGCTTAGTAAACTGACAGGTCTATATACTCAGAGTCTCAGAAGGTGAGGAGAGGGGCTGGGGTTGTGGCTCAGCGATAGAGCGCTTGCCTAGCATGGGCCCAGGTCCAGCACCATCCTCAGTACCACATAAAAATAAAGGCATTGTGTTAAAAAAAATAAATAAATAAAAGGAAGGTAAGGAGAGAGAGAATGGGAGCAGAATCAGTATTGGGAGAGGTAATACTCAAGAACTTTTCAAAACTGATGAAAGATATCAACCTAAAGATCCACAAATCTTGGTGAATACCAAGCAGGATAAAGAAAAGAATATCATATGTGAGCATATCATAATTAATCAGACTGTTGAAAATCAAAGAGAGAAAAATCATAAAAATGGGGAAAGGTATTTACCCTCCTAGGGGCAACAATAAGACCATTAGCATATTTTTTAAACATAAATTGTAGAAACCAAAAGACAACGGGATTACTTTCTTAAACTAGGAAATGTTGATAACCTGGAAATTCTAGAGTCAATGAATATGTCTTTCAAAAAGACAAATGAAAAATGACAATTTATTTCATCTAGAAAAACTGAATTATAGAAAATATTAGTTATTTAGTTTGAAGGAAAACCATCCCAGAAGAAAGTACTGATTATCAGGAAAGGAGAATGCAAGGGTAAAAAAGTAGATAAAGTAGTTTAATATTGATGGTTAAAAATAATAATTTCATATATCAATAATAATAAAATAACACATAGAATAAAACAAATGATAATACAAAAGGTGAGAGCGGGATATTGAGTTAAATTATTATGAGGTACTTGCCCTATTCAAAAAATAAAATTAAGGGCTGGGGTTGTGGCTCAGTGTAGAAAGCTTACCTAGCATGTGTGAGGCACTGGGTTCAATTCTCAGCACCACATATAAATAAAGTAAAGGTCCATTGACAACTAAAAGAAAAAAATTTTTTAAAAAACAAAATTAAGTGTAGACTTAATGAAGAATGCATGTTGTAATCTTGAAGGTACAAGATGGTAGATCAATAAAGGATAATAAAAAGAATGTATAGCTTTATAAAGAGGAAAAACAATTTACAATACTCAAAAATATTTTATTGCTTAGAAAAGACAAGGAAAAAGGAATAAAGAATCAGATGGCAAATAGAAAATTAAAAAAAAACCCAAATGGTAAAAAAATTACATCCAATAATTATTTTAAGGATAAATAAACTAAATTATCCAATTGAAAATTTTTCAGTGTGTTTTTACAGGTTTTTACACTTTGAATAACAATAAAGTTGAAAGGAAAAAGTTCAAAAAACAGTCCTTGCAAAAATTAGACAAAAGAAAGCTGGCAAACCAAATTGGCTTTAAGAAGTTCAGTTAGATGAAAGAGGGGCATTTCATAATTATAAAAGTCCAATCAATAGGCTTTAAAATCTAAACATGTATATATCTCATAACAGCTTGAAAATTTCACCAGCAAAAATTGTCAACTAAAATAGACAGAAACTACCTCAGAGACAGTGATTTTAACACATCTCTCTCAGTTACTAATAGAATAAGAAAAAAAAAAAAGTAAATAAAGATGTTGAAAATTTGAAGATTTTAACTACATAATTAAACCTGTTGGTAGAAAGATATTATATAGATATGTAGATAGATATAGATATACATACACACATACAATATACAAAAGTACATATATAAAACATTACGCCCAACAACTACAGACTCGACTTTCTTTTCAGATACACATGGAACATTCACCAAAATCTATTAAAAATTATTTGAGAAAAACAGTACAAATGATAAACACAGATGACCAGGGACTTAACCTTGGGAAATACCTCTAAAAAAGTGATGGAAGAGAAAAAAATTAAGCAAATAAACTGAAAAGTTAGGACAAACAACACAACATCACCATTATCCAATGGAACACAGTGTTTCTTTTAATATATTTTCATTCACCCCATGTGATTTTTTTATTACATTCATTCTAGTGCTTACAAATGTCAAGTAGGCCAATTTTTTGAAGTCAGTAAACACTTATCAACAACTCTGCAATGTAGTAATGATCATTGAAAAAATTTTAAAAATTCCTCTTCTAACTCCTAGCCTCCAGAAAAACAAAAACAAAACCACTGTTACTTTGGCAGATACCTTGATAGGAAACATCAAAAACTCTTTCATTGCATACACTTAAAAACAGATGGAACTACAGCAGCCTGGATTTTATTATTAACATTCTTTAGGGTGGAATTCACATCTTCAGGTGAAAATGCAGACAAGCATGTCTATGGGTCTTACAGGCATCTCAGGATTCAAAATGCAGAGAATAGACAGGATGTAGAGCCCCCCACCTTCCAATCCAAAAGCTTTCTGCCAGCAGGATCCCTTGTGCTTGCATGATATGAATCTAGAAAATCTTATTTGTTTTACAGTATTTAATAACTACTCTAAATACTTCCTCTTGAGTAGAACTTTGCTACTTTTTGGCAGGGTAGGTAATATTCTTCCAAGCCTTCCTCTCCAGAGACTCTAACTAGTGTTGCTAGCTAAATGCTGGCACTCACATCTGCAAATGCATCACTCTGCAAGGAAACATTTGATTCCCTAGTCTTGTGCAGAGCATTGTCAATACATCTTCTATATTATTTTTCCAGAGTAGCCTTTTTCCTATTTTCTTTGGTCCCAGATATGGGGTCATTCCACTGGAAGGTTGGTAAAATGAGTGGTTCTGCAATTGTGAGAGATATTTTGGCTTTATTTCTATTATGTGATTTTTAATTAGTTCTGTAAGCCCAATATGATAGAAACTGGTGGACAGTAGTTGTAAATACCTTTATAAATAGTTTTACAAAGTAGTGGTTTCCAAGTGTGGTGTTAGGCACTTCTGAAAGTCCTTGAAACTTTGGAGAGGGAGGCATCTGACAGGTCCAAACAACTTTCATCATAATACTATGAAGAGTGTATGGTGGAGCTGGATGGGGTGGTGCACACCTGTAATCGCAGCAGCTCAGGAGGCTGAGGCAGGAGGATGGTGAGTTCAAAGCCAGTCTCAGCAACTTAGGGAGGCCCTAAGCAACTTAGGCAAGACCCTGTCTCAAAAAAATATACATGTAAAAAGGATGTGGCTCAATGGTTAAACACTCCTGGGTTCAATTCCTGGTACAAAAAAAAAAAAAAATGTATGGTGGAGTTTCCCAGAAGCTACATGTGTGACATCACAGTAGATTGAATACAAAGATGATAACAACATATATTTTTGGCACCTTTGTAAAGTATCAGATGGCTGTATGTGAGTTTGTTTCTGTGTCTTCAATTCCATTGATCATCTTGCCTATTTTGATACCAATGCCATGCTGTTTTTGTTACTATAGCTCTGTGGTACAATTTGAGATTAGGTATTGTGATGCCTCCTGCGATCACTCTTCTTGCTCAAGATTGATTTGACTATGCTGGGTCCCTTATTCTTCCAAATAAATTTTAGGACTGTTTTTTTCTAGTGCTGAAAAGAATTTCAATGGTATTTTGATTGGGATTGTATTGAATCTGCATATTGTTTTTGGTAGTATGTCTATTTTGACAATATTAAGAAAAATATTGGGGCTGGGATTGTGGCTCAGAGGTAGAGCACTCGCCTAGCACATGCTGGTTGGATCCTCAGCACCACATAGAAATAAATAAATAAAATAAAGGTATTGTATCCAGCTACAAATATTTTATATATATATATATATATATATATATATATATATATATATATATATTTTAAGAACATGGGAGGTCTTCCCATCTTCTAAGGTCTTCATTTTTTTTCAATCTTCTATAATTGTCATTGTAGAGATATATGTTAGAGGAAAGATAGTCTTTTAACAAATAGTGCTGGGGAAACGGTATTTGTTATTGAGGTCCTATATGTGGATGGTCTATCTCATTTCTCATATGCTTCTATCTCACTGAAGATATTCTTAATGCCTTTAGGCTTATCACCATGTGCTTTTCTATCCCAATAATTCTAAGGTTTTTTTTCTGTTAATACTGTCCCAGACATTATTCTGTCTGGGTCATTATTCTGTCCCAGAATATTCTTGTATATTCTGATCATGGTATTTTTTTCATTGCATATTGAGTATTCAAGTTCGTATATTCTTCAAAGTCTGAAGTACTGACTTTGAGACCGGAAGTTCTGTTTTCTACACAATCTAATCTGTTAGTGATGCTTTCAGGTATATTTTCAAATTGTTTTATTGTGTTTTTCATTTCCAGGAGTTCTGACTGGTTTCTTTCCAATATTTTTCTTAATTGAAATGGTCTTTTATCTCCTATATTTGTCCTCATAGTTCATCCCATAGATCTTCTTTTAGTTCACTGAGCATTTTAATAATCAGTTGTTTTATACTTTCTCTAGAATTTCATCCATTTCCATATCTGTGGGATCCTTTATTGGGGGATTGTGAATTTTCAGGGGAGATTTGTTTACTTGTTGGTCTTGAACTTGCACATTGGTTGAGAATGATTCACCTTTCCCTTTTATACAGGTGTCCCTTTGAATGTACATCTTTTTTGTTTTAGGGCTTCTCTCTCTCTTTGATGTATGACTAACCAGGAGTGGGATCTGAGGTCCCCCTCTGGTGGTTCTTCTTGGGGCCTGGCAGTTGGCTTGGGGGTTTTGTCTCCCCAGTTCTATGTATTGAAATAATGTTGAGGCTGAGGAATGTGGGGAGTTAGATTTGCTGTTACCTGCTGAATTGTGAGTATTCCTCAGCAGCAGGATTTCTACTCTGAATCTGAAGTGTACCAATCACTTTCCAGCCACTAGTAAAGGAAGTGGGAAGCCTGGTGACTTTTTTTTTTCATTTCATAACTTTTCCATGAAAATAATACATTTAAGAATACAAAAAATAAAACAAACAGGGCAAACAAATACACATTTGAAATAATTCTCATACATTTACTAATAAGTAACATTTTGACTACTCTCTTGTGAAACTCTAAAAAGCTCTGAAGCAATTAATGAAATTTATTTTTAAATTTTAAGTTATCCATTATAGTGGAAAATAATGTATGTAAAGTACTTCAGGAGACTATCAGTCTTTTGACTATAACCAATTTTCAAAAAAAATAAGGTTGTCCTTTCTTATTATTTTTTAAGTAATTCACTAGATTATTGAAAAATTAAGCATTTGGTAAGTAAAGGGAAATTTGGAAATATTTAATTTTAAAATCAAAAAACTAGATTTTCAACACAGTACAAATATTACTAATTTCAATTGCTGTATAATTAAAATATTTAGAAATTTTTTTCATAGGATATTTGTGTGTAGTTATCTTTTTTGTTTTAGGGCTTCTTTCTCTCTTTGATATCTGAGAGTGGGATCTGAGGTCCCCCTCTGATGGTTCTTCTCCTCCACTGAATTGATTACATTATTTTCCATTATCATCTGCTTTTTAGATGCATTTTTATCTCTATAAACAAACAATGTCATTATAAAATTCCACATAAATTCAGTCACAACTGAAAAAAATGAAGAAAACTAATTTTTTATAAGAGACAAGAGATGATGATGAAAACAAATCATAGGCTTTGTTGGGAGAAAATGACGTGAAAAATAAGAGCAAATAAGATCAAAGGAAAAATTAAGTATTTGAAACACATGCACAAAGATTATCACTGATTATAAATACATTGCAATTAAAGCAAGAGTCAGACGTGGATGGTTTAATGGGCTGGATGAAAGGGAAATCCCTCCACTCGAGTCTCTGGTGGCAGGTGTTATGTATAAACCCTTAAGCACAAAACAATAAGCACTGAAATCTGGAAGTTTACTGACTGTGCCAGACAGCATCCAAATATAATGTGAACCGTTATAAATTTGTGAATGGTTGTAAAATGGCTGTAAATTTCATATCAGTATAAAAACTTTACAACCATCAATCTCTCATGGTACACCTGTAACTCATTCTCTCCTGGCCACTGCTAGGGAGCTTTGCTTTAGAGAGCAATAGAAGGCAGAATAGGATTTAATGGGAAAATGTGTACTACAAACAATAGTAGATGCTACCCAAGTTTTTTAGGAAAGAATAGTATGGACTCAAGATGAAATCTGGGGGACATAAGGTTTGAATAGATGAAAGAAAATAGGGCACTTCAAGTAGTAACAACTTGCTGAGTGAGAAACCAAAACAGGATAGAGTACTATTAACAGTGGGTGAGAAAAGTGTTAAACATCTGATGTTTAATTTCCTGGAAAGTGGCCAGAGTAGACTGTGTTGTAAATTTGTGTGTTGGTAAATAGAAAATTTGTAGCTTAGAATGAGATGAGTAAATCATGAAGAACCCTGAAAATCAGATCTGAATGCTGTTTTGTGAGTGGAGCTCTCTCATCTCTTAAAGATAGATCTAGCCATCCTGGACAGGCCAGACCAGAAAATGAGGTGAGAGAAGGATACCAGTCAGGAATCTACTTCCTGATGAGGCAATAAACCAGAAAAATAGAAGTGGAAATAAGGATAAATTGGAGACACTTTTCAAAGAAAAGATCAATATGATTAAGATATTCAGCAGATTGAGGAAAAAAGATGTGTCCAAGGCTTTGAGGCCAAAGAACAGAAAGAATGATGGTATCTTGTTCAGAAAAGAATTTGGGGGTCTGGGGATGTAACTCAGTGGTACAACATTTACCTGGCATGTGAGAGGCCCTGAGTTTTCAATCCCCAGCACAGCAAAAAAGAAAAAAATAAGAATAATAATGTGGGAAGGAGACTTAGTTGGGAGATGAACCAAGGATTCTAGTGGCCAAGTGTCCTGGAGGCAATGGGAAGTGTGGAATAGAAGCACAGGTGAGAGATTTGATGGATAAAGGAGGATAATCAACATAGTCATGTGGCAGATGAAGCCTGAGGAGGATGTGATGTAAGCTCTCCAGGAAACCAACATAAGCTCAGATGCTGAAAACTGTTTGGGGAAGTTTACTAATTCTTGCTTAGCAGAAGAAAAGAGAAAGAATTACTGAAGGAGGCAGAGAAACACTGTGCAGAATGGGTGGTATATGTCATCAAAGTAGGAAGAAACCTCAAGTAGCAAAAAACGTTTGTCTAACAGTCCACCTCCCCCATCAGGCTGTGTGGGTGTTCAAACCCTCCTTCTGTCACTTCTTAGTTATGTGTCATTGCAAAAGTTTTACTCCTTTTCTTAGTTTCATCATCAGTAAAATGGTGACTATATATATATATATATATATATATATATATATATATACACACATACATACACACACACGCATATATATATATATATATATATATATATATATATATGATTAAAAGAGAAAGCATATACAGTATACTTAGCATGATATCTTGTGCTTAGAAATGGAGGAAACTGATGACTTTTAAGAGGAGAAAAATGCAAAGGGTTAAAGAAGGACTGAGAAATAGGTATAAAGAACTTACTAGAGAGTCTTTGCCCAAATGTTTAGAGGTCACAGAAAAGTTGTCAGAAAAGGCAACAGGCTGAAATAAGGCTTTGCTTGATTTTGCTCCATATTGACCAAGGGTTATCATTGCTATTCTTGTCATGGAAGCTTTTCTAATTAGGTTTGGGCCGTCTTTTCATTTACATGAGGTTTTGGCAACCTTCAGAATAAAAATTATATAATTGCACAACAAATAAATGATCCTGTCAAAATACAAGGGAACAGTAAAATGGTGCAGTCACTGTGGAAAACAGTATGGCAGTTCCTCAAAAAATTCAAATACAATTACCACATGATCCAGTAATTCCACTTCTGGGTCTATATCAAGCAATTGAATGCAGAAGTCAAAAGGATATCTGTACACCTGTGCTCATAGCAACATTATTACAATAGCCAAAAGGTGGCAATAACCCAATGTCCACTGATAAGTGACCAGATAAACAAAAAATGGTACATATAATGAAATATTATTCAACCTTTAAAAAAAAGAGAACCCTCAAACATGCTACAACATAATATTCATAGAGACAGAAGGTGGAATGGTGGTTGCCAGGAGCAGGGAGAAGGAAGAATAAGGAAGAATAGGGAGTTGTTTTTCAATGGGTACGAAGTTTCAGATGGGATCATGAAAACACCCTGCAGTATGATGGTGATGGCTGCATGTGTATGTACCTAATACTATTCAACTAGCTGCTTAGAGTGGCTAAAATGGTCGATTTTATGCTATATGTTTTACCACAATGAAAGAATATATATTGTGTATATTATGTGTGTGTATGTATACACACACATACATAATATAAACAAACTAAGGCCCTGCCCTTTTCTAGAATAAATGGATTGAAAAGTCACAAGGCACAACTTGTAAATAGTAGATTTTAAAATTTTATTTTGTATATACAAAACAAAATGCATAATGTAAATATAGTTTAAAATTTTTGAAACAAACATCTAAGCAGTTTACCATCCAACTTAGAAGTTACAATGTCACTATTGAGATGACATCACTTCCGCTAGGGGTAATTGCCAATTCTAGATTTGTATTTATCATCATTCACTCTTTAATAGTAAAGGTGGTGTGTGTGTGTGTGTGTGTGTGTGTGTGTGTGTGTGAGAGAGAGAGAGAGAGAGAGAGAGAGAGAGAGAGAGAGAGAGAGAGAGAGATTGATCCCAAACAATATTTGTACCTTGCTCTCCCGTCTCACTGCTAGATGGCAGGGCACCTGGGGGAGGCTGGAGACTCCTCCCTGGTGAAGGCTGGAGCATACTTATTGAGAATTGTGCTAACTTCTCAATAGTTGAAGCTTTTATCATCATGTAGTGAATTTCTTGATTTCCAACGGTGAATTTTACATCTTTTTAAAAAATATCTTTTGTCTGGTATCAGTTTGTCAATGTCAACTTCTTTGGGTTATTTGCATGTTTATATCATTTTTACCTTCAGTCTTTCTGGGTTTTTTTCAGATGTGACAGTACCTGGATTTTTAATAATCCAGTCTGATAATTTCTATACTTTAATACATTTAGGACCATTTATTTTGATTGATTACTGACATGTAGGGAGGACTTTCTAACATGTTATTTGTCCACTTTGCCTACACTCCCCCCATCTCCTTTTTTTGGGGGGGCATATCTTGGTGATTATATTAATTTATAATATAACTTTTGTAATATTATTTCTTAATTTTTTTTAGTTGTAGATGGACACAATACCTTTATTTGTTTATTTTTATGTAGTGCAGGGGATTGAACCCAGTGCCTCACACATGCTAGGCAAGTGCTCTACCACTGAGCCACAAACCCAGCCCTGTAGTATTACTTTTTAATACTATGTACAAGGCCACATATGCACAGTAAAATTTATACATACTTGGATTTTTATGAAGTCTAAAATTAATCATTATATTTACCCTCCTCTACTTCCAAATAAAAGAACATTAAGTAAAAGGGAATAAAATACCACCAACCTCAGACTGCTTTAATTTCTCATCTAGGGATTTCCCAACTAGGCTGCTGCTGGTATAAATCTAAACCTAGATCTAGTCGGTAGCTACAAACTCTTGGAGGCTATTTTCCCCCAATAGGAAGCAGCATAGGAGACAGTTCTTCATTGATTACCCCTACCTATAGACCAATGTTTCCAGCCTTCCTTTCCACATTGAAGGTCTCAAACTTAGACCAGAAGGAAAATGCTTTAGTTCAGTCATTTGCTCTTTGTGGGCCAGGCCTGGTCTCTCTCCTCCCTGCATCTCAAAGTTTCAAATTTTTGCTCTCTACATTTGCCCTCAGGTGAGCCCTCATTTCTTAGTAAGTCACTATTCTACATTCTGCTTCACTTTATTTGGTGCTTGAAGATTTCTCTCATTCTATGGCAAATTCAGCAAGACAATTGGAAAAGTATATTTACTGAGATTTGTCTGGCAATCTAGGTGTAAGGGTGGTGGGTAGGGCTTTTGGTATTTTTAGCTTGTCCCTTTCTGTATTAAAAATGGAATCATAATATTATATTCATATGTGCATAAAATTATATACCATCTATAAACTTTAAATTTTTTTTGTTTCAATTTGTCTTTGTTTCAATTTGAACTTTTCATGTGAAAATGTTTGTTTCTTTCTTAAGATTAGATAAGAAGGCTGGGGTCGGCTCAGTGGTAAGGGTACTCGCCTAGCACGTGTGAGGCCCTGGGTTCAGTCCTCAGAACCACATAAAAATGAATATATAAAATATTGTGTCCATCTGCAACTAAAAACAAAAAAAGATTAGATAGTCCAATAGCTGCTTAATAATTATTTTTATTTAGAAAGGCCTAATGTCAAATCAGAGGATTCAGAGTGTAAATTTTGCTACAACTTTTATCCGGCTAGTAAGAATTGAAGCAACTTGGAAAGATCCTCATAACATGCTTTTGAATAAATAGGGTTTGTGCAACCTCAGTTTTCATTTATACAAACACATATACAGTTAGATTGAAACAAAATTGGGAAGAAGATATCCAATATTTGGGGGTGACATTATTAGGGAATATTTATGTTTACTTCTGTTATGTCCACTTTTTAAAGTGTGATGTTTTACATGAAGGACATAATTATTTACAACAAAAACCAAGGATTAGTAAACCACTTTCTAGAATGCATCTGTGTTGTGGGGTAGCAGAATCCCCAATACTGAGACTGACAAACAGAGGCTGGGTGACCTCTAGTTCAGGACTGCTGTCATCTTATGATTCAAAGAGTCCCATTTTATTTTCTCTCCTGTGCACAGGTCAAGCAATCAATGCCTCAGACTGATAAGCAAATATGCATCCCGCCCGAGCTGCCGGAATTGCTGAAGCAGTTTACCAAAGCCGCCATCCGGACCCAGCCCCAGGATCTCATCCAATGGGCTGCCGAGTACGTGTTCCTTTCTCACCTCCAGTCTCCTCGGAGAGAGAAAGGAGGAGAAAGGGTCATGAAAAATTGAGGTTGTCATGGCTGCAGCCAGAGTGTCCGGACTGATTAGCATAATCTCTGGCTAATTATGCCAGATTTTCAGTTTTCTCGTTGCTTTTGATGTTTTAAAATCCACATATAAATACATCGAATGGGGAAGAGATACCCTCCCCTAAGACAGCTAGACTGAGCAGCTGGACGCCAAGGCTATAGGTCAAGTGTCCTAGTGTGAACAGCAAGAGTTAGACTTCTACATCACACCAGCACACTCCCGCCCCTGCCCGCATCGCGTCCCTCTGTCCCAGTGAAAAGGGAAGCACGGAATTTCCCAGGCGGGTTAGCCTGGATGAAACCTGGACCTCGTTCTCCTGTCTCGCCGCTAGATGGCAGGGCACCTGGGGGAGGCAGGAGCTGGCCCGCGGGGTGGAGCGGGTGGATCTTTCCAAACTGGGTCTTTCCTGTAATGAGACACATTTCTCCACGACTTGCGCCGGACTAGAGATACTTTGTATCTTACCTTTGGGGAAATTACTATTTTCTTTAA
The DNA here is from genome assembly GCF_021218885.2 of Marmota monax. Lineage (NCBI taxonomy): Eukaryota > Metazoa > Chordata > Mammalia > Rodentia > Sciuridae > Marmota > Marmota monax. The sequence continues at coordinate 5,026,124 of NW_026693473.1, read as the reverse complement.
GGTTTCTTTGAACGAATCTGTTCTCTCAGCATAAAGGTGTCCACACAGTCACGAGGCATTTTAGAGAAGGCAACAGATGAGAGTGATGAGGTCAGGCTTGGTTGTGAGCGGTGTGCACAGGTGCCCCTTTTCCAAGAGCCCCCAGAACCTGCTCAGTCAATGGAGCTTGCACAATAGCTGCTGGCTTGCGCTGAAGCAGCTTTATGCAGAAACCCTCTCAGCTATGAAATTGCTTCTTAGACAAACACTCCTGTTGGAAACTGGGTAACCAGGGCTTGGGGCAGGAGTTGGAAACTAACCAGACCTCCTGGATCTGACTATTTTTACTATGATGATTACTTCCTTAATAGTAATTCAGTGGGAAAGGAGGATGAAGGGAGACTGCGGAGGAGCCCTGTAGTTGGGGGAAGGAAGAATGTTCTCAGCTTGAGGGTGAGTAGGTGTTCTGAGCAGAAGGGGAGGAGAGCTGTGAACACCTTTCAGATGGTATAAAATGTCTTCCAAGAGGGTCTTACAGAGTTTCTGAGCCAGTGTTCTGCACTCTTGGGCTGGACTAGGAGGAAGCTTTTAGAAATGGAGGGGAGAGTGAGCCAGTTGTGCCATAAAAAGAGACATAAATAGAGTTGCTTCACCTAGTAATGAATCCTGTTTAGTTTTCAATTCTAAATTTGATCTATTACCTCTAAGATTGGACTTTAGCATCAGAAGACTGATTTTTTTTTTCAGCATAGTCAGACAGATTCTGTTTTATACTATACAATAGTTTAACACTCCATTTTATTATTCTTTTGCTACTCTAGTATAGTTAGAAAAATGACATTTCTTAATATTGCCTCTGACATTTATGGAAGAAAACATTCCCCTATTGTAGACTGGTAGCACCTGTATTATATGATATGCTATAAATTTTTTAGACATCCATGAAAAATCAGTTTGTACTTTAACTACAGTGAAAAAGAGCATGACCTAAGAGCACTCTTCATCCTATTTAGACATGAAAAGCCCTTATCAGATTGTTTCGTGTGATTACAAACTTGTACCCTTTTAAAGGATAAAACTCCACACAATATTTCCAAGATATGTATTTAATTCATTGCAAGCAAGAATTTCCCTACATATTTGCTGTCAATGAGGAAACTACCTACCAGGCATTTCAGCAGAACATACAATTATTTCTCCTGTAGTAGGCATGTGTGACAATACAAATTTACTGTTTATAACCATAGAATTGTTTACTTTCAAATGAAGCTTAATAACCCAGAGGGCTAAATCCATGACTATAGTTTCATTTCCATGTTCTCTATCTACTCAGCTCCACTAAAAAGTCTAAAGATGTTTGAAGAATGCTGAGAATAATGAATGCCACTCTCCACCTGGGTAGTAACTTCTGTACAATGAGGTGCCATGGTGTCATTACCCTCGGTTTATATCACCCAAGTCTGGTTACAGAGCCTGAGGTTATACCCAACTTCAGTTGTCATGCTGCACCCATACCCATTGCAATACTGACCTGTCTGTAGAGAGTTCTCATGCACATTGTTTAGAAGTGCCCTTGAAGCATTTCTTCTACCCTTCCTATTGACATCCTCCAAGAGAGAACCTGGAGGGTGCTGTTTTAGGCCATGTGGTTTTAGCTTTGAATGCTCTGTGTCTTAAAAGACAGGCAATGGTTAACTCTATTGTATGGTTTCACCCTAAAATGGGCTGCTATGAAATTTCTACTCTGTTCTTTTCATGCTATCTGGAGAAAATAAAGGGCAGAAGTTATTGATTCAGGCATAGACAGTAACAAGACTTTTGATGGAGACACACCCTGCTATATAGCATCAACCACCATGTCACCTGCTCATACCCATTCCCTGTTGCAGACAGCCTCTTTCCATCCATGCCAATACTGAAATAGAACTTAGTCTATTTTCCACATTGTCCCCCAAAGTCCACTTCATTCACAAAGCAGTGGTGACCAGGCAGTTTTACTGAAATTGTTGAGGAAACAAAGAGAAGCGTTTTGCCTCATGCGTATCATATTAAGCTTGAAACCTTCTTTGGCTTGTCTTCTCTCCTGAGCCTCCCTTAGTACCCTGCCAGTCTTCTCTGTCTTCCTTGGTGAAGCCTCAGGCCTCTCCCCAGCCAGAAACCCTTCCTCACTCATCCTGGGAGCCATTCTATTCCCTCCCCTTTCTCAGGCAAATCACTTTTGTTCTCTTCCAAATTCTCTTCCCCACCCACTGCCTGATACAACACAGATGTACACATGCATATATATATCCTATACGTATGTATCCTAGGATATATGACCCTCTGTGTATATGAAACACTAGGAGGGATGACTTGGGGAAAAACAAAACAAAACTTGACCGAATATGCCCCAACATAATTGCACAACACACTTTAGTTGGTTTGAATATTCTTCAACCTTAGAAACAAACTTTTATACCCTAAGCATGCTCCATTTCTTAAGTGGAAAGTAACACAATCAGGCTTTTCTCATATGCAAATGAACTAAGCACAGTGTCTAAATGCTTTCAAAATGTTCTTTCCTCTACCCCCTTCCCTTAAAAATGAGTTGAGGAGAGGAAAAGGAAATTCCTGAAGCAGCTGGAGGCTGCTGGACTATGGGACACTCCTCCACCCTGCTAATTTTTTTTTTTAATTTTTATTTTTATTTAATTATGTTTTTTAGTCATACATGACAGCAGAATGTATTTTGACATATAATACATACATGGAATGTACATACATCAATCATAATGTCTATTCTATTCTGCTGCCCTTCCTATCCCTGTTAATTTTTGTCTTACAGTTATTTTGGGTCTATGTCCCGTGGAGAGATCCCTCCAGTGAGAGAGCGGTCTGAGCGAGTTGCTTTGTCCAACTGGGCGGAGCTCACACCTGAGCTGTTAAAGATCCTGCATTCTCGGGTAAGAGGCATGCAGGGAAAGGTTGCTGCTCCATAGGTACAAACAGAGGCCATCTGTTCCTCTGCCAGTCAGCTGTTCACTTAGCAGGACCCTAAAGTTCACTAAATCTTGCCCTGAAGGTAAATGTCCCCTTGGGTAAATTGAATAGGCCAAGGGCTAGCTTGTCATGGGGCCATCACAGATCCCCTTAAGCTGACACAATGCCCAGGGACTCAGTGCAGTGCTAATCCTTCTCTCCTGAAAAATATGGGTCTGCAGTTGCTTGAAAGTGTCTCCCAGATGGATCAACAAGGCCATGACATGCGGCCATCCCACTTTGGGGAGGAGCTTATTGTAGTTCCCCAGTGCAAACATAGCCTAGTTTTTAGGGAACACCCTGACATTCTCCCCAGCCCTGTCATCCTAGAAGTTGCCTGATAAATGAATGAGGAGAAACTGGCTTGAGAAAGTTTGTGGTTTGGCCAATTCTCAAAAAAATATGGATTAGCACCACCATTCCTTGCCCTAAGATCTTGGACAGAGAGATCTGAGGCAATTCAGGACTGACTTAGCCAACGACCTCAGTTCCAGAGATTTAGTGTTTTATTAGAATCAGAGGGCTAGGAAAGGGGTTGGGGCTTCACTGGGGCAGCTGTGCCCTCGTCACCTTGTTCAGTCAGTCATTCACTCCTGTCCTTTTAACTTCCAAGTTCCTTGTACATTGAGCCTGACGGAGCTCTAGAGTGAGATCAAACAACATTAGGCATCCAGTCTCAACCCCTACACATCAGCCATGTTCCCCACGTCATTCCTGGGGAAATGGGAGGTAAATGAGATCCAGTGCAAAGAATTCAGTGGAGACTTGGAAGCAAGAGACCCTATGTCTATCTCTAATATAATTCTGACATCTGAAATTACAAAATATATATGCATATTAAATGATATCTCAGCATGCTCTTCAGTAGGCCTTGCAGGAAGAACTGCCAAAGAGGGTCCTCTGACCTCCCTAATTAATACCTACCCTCAACCCCACCCCTTTACACATGCTGGCAGAACTTGGGGACTGACCTGCCAATCAGGGCATCTCCTACCTTTCCCCTCATTCTTTATATTTTGTCTGTCCCCTGCCCTGCAGGTTGGTGGCAGGCTGATCATCCATGCCGATGAACTGGCTCAGATGTGGAAGGTGTTGAATCTGCCAACAGATCTGTTTAATAGTGTGATGAACGTGGGTCGCTTCACGGAGGAGATCGAGTGGCTGAAGTTCTTAGCCCTTTCCTGCAGCTCTCTTGGAGTTGTAAGTTAGCCCCCCCACCCTCCTTGAGTTCCTTAAGGGAAAATCTTCCTCCAGACTTGGAAGGATAATTCACATTATCACCCCTCCAGGGCTAATGACGAGCCTGCTTCTTTTTGTCTTCTCCTCCTCTCTGAATTAAGAAATGCATTTCTGTATGCATCAGCTGGAAGCAGGAGATGGGAGGAGAGAGAGAAGAGAATTATCATCAGGTTCTAGGGACAGTTCAAATTATTTGTGAAATTTGATCATTGCCCTCAGATTTATTTTCACCCCACTCCACACCTTTCATTTATAATTCCTAGAGATAACCAAGAGCCAGCTATAGAATAAGACTTGCTCACTTGTAGATTCCAGACACCTTCAAGATATACCAATAGTGACTTTTAAAAAGGGGTGTAGCCTTATAGAAAATGACTATTAGATAAACATAATTGGATGCAATGATCAGAGATAAGAAAGCAAGCAAAGAGAGATGAGGCTATTTCTAGAACTACAGTTATGACATCACTGTGCATACAGGATGTTCATACAAATTCATGCCTTTTCCAAATTTGACTTGTTTCGCAACTAGAAAAGCCATTTTCCTGTTTTGAAGCAAAAGATGCTAAAAACAGTTTTTTAGGTATCTTATATGTGAACTCACCCTTGTTAATAATTGTTATGATACCTTAAATAAAAATGAATCAAAATTATTCAGTTTTAAAACTATCCCTGAAATGATACATACAAATTTAAGCATTAATGAGGAAATTATCACCTCAGCCCAAACCAACTGGTATGAAAAGGTAGTTTGAATTATTCAGCACATCTAAACACGATCTTGTTCTTTCTTCTCCAATATGCTTGGAACACATATTTGACATTCTGTTTCTGAGCAAATTTAGCAGAAATACTGTAGTTCAACTTTTGGGTTTCCCCGGTGACCTTTATCATAATCACTTCTTTAGATAGAAGAAAAGGAGAGCCTTATGGGTTGATTTTTTTCTTTATTGTCCTTATATAACAAATAAATTACTATCCTCCAAAGAAGAGAGGAAAAGGTAGCATGGGCAAATGAGCTGTCAATCACAACTGATATCTCTTCTGTGTGTGTGTGGGGGGTGGGGGCTCAAGAACTGGATGCTTCGGCACATGCCTGTTATAAACCCCAGGGATCCAAGAAGCTGAGGCAGGAGAATTGCAAGTTCAAGGACAGCCTCAGCAACTTAATAACACTCTCCCTGTTTCAAAATAATAAATAAAAAGGACTGGAGATATAGCTCAGTGGTGAAGCAAGCTTGGGTTCAATCCCCAGTGCCTTCCCTACCACCCACCCCCACCAAAAAAAAAAAAAAAAGAAACCAAGCCTCAAGTATTGGAAGAAATTACAAAAGAGAAAATTAAAATCACACATAAAATTCTCACAGGCCTACAAGTTTATTCATATCACATTCAGAGGTGTATGTGTGGGGTTTTTTGTTTGTTTCTGGTTTTGTTTTTGTTTTCTGGTGGGGTATAGTTTTTTATCTTATCTAAAGTTAATTCTGATGACCTTGATTTATCCCCCACCTGAAAAGGGTAGAAGAGGAAGATAAGTAGATTCCATTCAATCCAGGAGTTTAGTCTGATGCAATAATTGAAACTGCCTACAGGTAACTGTCTCTCTCAGGTTTCGCCTCACCATTCTCTCTGGGGTGGTTTAGGACCTCAGAGCAGCCAAGTAAAGGGGTTCCCATGCCTCCTAGTACTTTCCTGCCTTCCTCTGATCACAAACTGCTTACAGCTTAAGTTTTTGGTGTCTCTCTGATTATGCAAAGTCTGATGATGCTCCCCCACCCCCTAGGCTCATCTCAGTTGTCACTCCTGCTGGGAACCTCTGAAATCTCTTCCAGGTTGTCTTCATCTGCTCCCTGGCTTTGGCAGTCTATGTTTCTCACCATCTTATGAGGTGTCCAAGTTACCCTCTTGTATTCATACTTCACAGTAGCCAGGAGCAACTTTGGAAAGTCACACTCTGACCCTTCCTGTGCTTAGGTTACTAGGTGGCTACTAGTTTTCCTCTGATAGACCTGCCTCACAAATTGGGGTGGAGGAACAATGAAGTGAACTATATTTTTCCACTTCCCTTTTAAAATAAGGAGGTTGGATTGAAAGTTCTATGAAGTTCTCTTACCTCTAGCACTCTGAGATTCTATTCCACCTTCTCTGTTCCCACCAAGGCACTCTCATGCCTACCTCTGGATAAGAGTGAACCATTCCAATTCTGAGGGATCCCGAGATATCTGACTTTGCCACTCACCATACCTATAAAAGAAGCACCTAGTGGGGAAGTTGGCCTAGAGTTCTAGTCTGTAAATAAAGAGTGTCCTGTGAATTCAAGAATCAGTACTATTATACCATTTGCATCATGTTGGACCATTTCTGGAAATTTAAATGTGGACTAGGTCAGTGCTATGGTCTGAAACTTTGTATCTCCCCCACCCAACTCATATGTTGAAACCTAATTCTCCAAGTGTGGGTATTAGGGGTTGTGGAGCCTTTGGGAAGGGATTAGAGCCTTATAAAGAAGCTTGAGGGGGGGGGGTCTGTTTGCTCCTTCTTCCATGTGAAGACACAGTGAGGAGTCACCATCATGAGGAATGGGTCCTCTCCAACCCCCGAATCTACTGGCCTCTTGATCTTGGACTTCCCAGCCTCTAGAACTGTGAGCAATAAATTTCTGTTGTTTATAAATTAATCAGTCTAAGATATTGTGTTATAGCAGCCCAGACTAAGACAGAATGTCACCAGCCAGTGGAGGCCTTGTATCTAGTTAATCCACATAGCTGTCCTTAGAGACAAGCCAGGAATTCCTCCTTCCTTTGCAAGCTAGTTTTGATCTCTGTGCCATCTAGAGAAGCAGTTTGCTCCTTGTGGAAGAGACCATGGCAGGAATGTTCACTCCACTGGGTAATAACAATACTGACTCCAGTAGGAGCTCTCTGGACCTAACACACATGGTTCCAAAAGCTTCAGCATGCAGGCCAGTGTCCCTCTTCCCTTTCACTCCTTCCTCCAGGCTGGCCTATGCCACCTCCTGCTCCACTAAGACTGATTATATAGATCATATAGAGAGTAGAAGATCGTGTTCACTTGGAGGAATGACTTCTCAATTGTTAGCAAACAATTCCTTTCTGAGCCTTTTGCCTCTGTGTTTGAAAATGAGGCTTGTAAAATGTTAAGGCCATCTCTGTGAAATGGATTCCTATCCCACAGAGAAGTCTTGTGAATGAGAATGGAGATCTCTGCTTACTTTAGATTTGTTTGAATTTATCAAAAGGCTGTAGTCTTGGACTGGGGATAGAGTTCAGTTGATAGAGTGCTTGCCTTGCATGCACAAGGCCCTGGGTTCAATCCCTAGCACCACATAAGAAAAAAAAAAAAAAAAAAAGAAGAAGAAGCTATAGTCCAAAGAGTTTTTTTTATCCATTTATTAGATCTTTAAAAATCTTTAAAAATCTATGAGAGCTTTAGAATTTGAGGGTTTATTGTTTTAATAACCAATAAATGATACACCCACTGTATTCAAGGGCTGCTATAACAAAGTACCACAGACTGGGTGGTATAGACAACAAAAATTTATTGTCTCACAGTTCTGGCAGCCAAACGTTTTAAGATCAAGGAATCAGCAGGGTTGGTTTCTTCCAAGGGCCCTTTCTTTGCCTTATAAAAAACCATCATCAATCAATGTAATTCCACATCATGTACAACTAGAACAATGGGAAGTTATACTCCCTATATGTATAAAATGTCAAAATACATTCTACTGTCATGTACAACTAGTAAGAACACATTTTAAAAGATATTTATAGCTATAAAAAAACTATCATCACCCTGTGTTCCTCTGACTCCACATGTCTAGAGTCTTACTTTTGTCCTAATTCCCTCTTCTCATAAACACACTAATCATATTTAATTGGGGACCCACCCCAAGGACTTCATTTTAACTTCTTTTTTAAAAAGTTCTTTGTTGGAATATAATTACATTTTCAGGTTCTGAGGCTTATGGTTTCAACATGTGAGTGGGAAGGGTACAGTTCAGCCCATAACAGCACCCCAACGAAGAGGATGACAGAACAAAAGAAAATAGGGGTGCAGAGAGAAGTCAAAAGAATGAGCTGTGGATAAAAATTATGTAGTTCAGGACTGGGTGTGGTGACACATACCTATAATTCCAGCGACTCAGGAGGCTGAGGCAAGAAGATTGCAAATTTGAGGCCAGACTCTGCAGTTTAGTGAGACTCTCAGCAACTTAGTGTAAGACTTTGTCTTAAAATAAAAATTAAAAAATAGAAAGGGCTGAGGATGTAGCTCAGTGGTTGAGAACAGGAGTTCCATCCCCAGTACCAAAAAAAAAAAAAAAAAAAGAAAGAAAGAAAAAGAAAAAGGAAAAAGTTCAGTTTAATTTACATACATTGATACTTGCAAATGTACCCCAAACCATTGTCATGCTAACCTCATCTCACAGTCATGGGGTCCCATCCTCACTGATAACCTCATGTATGTCCACCCTCCTCTCCCCTCTCTTAGGTGGAAATCCCTGGAATGATGCCTCATCCTGTGCTTCACCTCCAGAGCCACAGCTGTTGCAAACCCCAAATTTCTTTGGCATCATTTTTATTTTTAAATCATTGCACAGTGATTCTATTTCATAAAATAACAATGCTTGTTAAATGGAAAGAAATGAAATTTAAATATTGACTCAATTAAAATTAATAATTAGTTAATGCAAATAACATTTGAATTCACTGCCTTCAAGGAAAACTGTCACTCCAGGAGGATAGGCTGAGTTTCTTCCACATCTTTGCATGCTGTATGACATACAGACTTACACCCTGGGTAATACACACCACAGCAAAAGGAGTGCCATCTAGACATTTGTTATGTTCAGGCAAAGGGTAGGAGTAGAACCATGAGCATCAACTGCAAGAAAGGCAATTGTCCACTGGCCATGCACATGGAAGAGATGGCGGCTATTTGTTCACCCCTAGTTCACCACGCAGGGCTGATTTTTCACTGCTCCCTGGAGATTGTGTAAGGCATCTGTGCACCATCTCTTTCAGTAAACCACCAAGATATATATGCTGACCTATCTCTGCTAATTCAGAGCTCAACAGTCTTTTCTTTGAATCACTCCTTTCCTTTGCCCCACCACTTCACAACTCTCTTACTTGTGAAATTTATGCAAAGGCTACATTTATTTAAAGACGTAGGATCAATTCTGAATATGATCCTTTAATGTTCAAGTTTCATTGTAAGGTGTGATTGCTTTGGTAGCAAACCTTCTATTAAAACTGGCACATCATCTGCTCATTTCCCCCCTCCGCAGCACCAGGGTTAGTATTATGCAATATAGATGATTCTGCTTAGATGTATCTGCATGTTTAGAAGAATGGTTTTATCTTGATGCTCAGTCCTATTTTCCTAGCATCTAGAACTCCTGTCTTCCAAGGAATATTGCCCTTTTCTTACATTTTTTTTCCCGACTTTGACATTCCTCAAATAATTCATTAGACTATAACAAGCTGGAAAAATTACCTCAACCCTTTAGAAATAAGACTGGAAAGAAATAATAAGAACTAAAAAAAAAAAGAAATAATAAGAACTAATTCTAATTTTATAGCCTGTGAAATCAATGACCCCCATCTTAAATAAGGAATTGGCTGATTAAAGTCACAAATAACTTATGAGTTTCTAGCAGTTTATAAATTTAATTTCTTAAGAATAGCCCTCTAACAAAGAAAGGAAAGAAAAAAGATACCCCTTCAATAATCAATGTTTTTAGAATGAATTAAGTGCCATTTGAAGGTAAAAATGCTAAACTTTCTAGAATCTTAAATCATAGTCAACTTCATTTTATAAGAGCAATATTTTTGTTTTCTCTCTTATACCTAAACTGATCTCAGAACTCTAGTCTAGAAGAGTGACTTTCTCCATGTATCTTATAGACCATTGCCAAAACTCTTAAGATAGTATGTGAAGTTTTGTCCAGTGACCATGATGGTGGACCTCCACGGATCCCTTTCAGCACCTTCCGGTTTCTCTACACATATATTGCTGAAGTGGATGGAGAAATCTCTGCATCCCATGTCAGCAGAATGCTAAACTACATTGAACAGGAAGTGTAAGTAAACTTTTCCCAGTAAGAATACTGGGGGAAAAAACCTAAAAATCTAATAGGCCAAGTTATAGTGGTCCCTACAGATGGTCCCTGGCTTACCATGGCTTGACATATGATTTTTTTTTTTAATTTTATGATGGTAAGAAAGCATCACCCATTCAGTAGAAACTAAACTTCAATTTTTAAATTTTGATCTTTTCTTGGGCTGGCAATATATGGTTAAATGCTCCCTCATGATGCAGGCGGTGGCAGCAGCTAGCCCCATCTCCCATTCAGTTTGTGATCCTGAAGGGAAGCAACTGATATTCCACAGTGTACTGTGCTGCTGGGTTATAATGTTCAGTAGGTCAGGTGTATTGAAATGCATTCTCAACTTGTGATATTTTCAACTTATGGGTTTATCAGAATGTAACTCCATCAGAGGTCAAGGAGCATCTGATGATGTTCTCCAAACAGTATAATGCTCTATTTATCTGAAAACCTATTGGAGAACATAGAAATATTGTGAGAAATGTGAAATATAGATCTGAAAGAAACAAGGAAGGGGAAAGAAAAGAATGGTATAGGGACAATGATTCTTGGAGAGCTTGAAACCAGCAGCAGAGGCAGTAGCACCTGGGAACATGTTAGACATGCAGAATTCCAGGCTGCACCCTGGGCCTCCTGAATCATAAACTCTAGGGATGCGACCCAGGTATATGTGTCTTACAATCCCTTCAGGTGCCTCTGATGCTGCTGCTCAGGCTTGACCAGAGGAGGAGGAGGAAGAAGAAGAGAAGGGGCAGTCAAGAGTTAAGAGAAAAAGGGGTGATGGACCCAGAGCAGAAGCAGAACTATTGGAGTGAGAGAGTTGTTTCTAGGTTATCTTTTTAAAGATTGTTTGTTAAACAAACTAACCACAGATATCTATTTTTCCAAACAGAATTGGTCCTGATGGTTTAATCAAGGTGAATGACTTTACCCAAAATCCCAGGGTTCGGCTGGAATAAAAACACAGTTTTGGCAATTTTAAAGGAAGATACAGAGATGATTGTACTTCGCAATGGCTTAACCCCATACACCATCCAAAGTCAATTTTCTTGTGCAACTGGTACACACAAATAAACAATTAGGCAAACGTATGAAATCAGAATTGTGTGGAATGAAGATGTAAAACTGTCAGAACAAGACATGGTATCAGATTAGTATTCTTCCCACATGGGCACTGAATAAAAATGGCTGATGATGTATGGATAGAAAGCACATTTCTAGTCAAAGCCAGGCTTAGATTTTGAAAGGCAGAATGCTAACCAGACATGGTTCTGATGTTTTGTGATTGCTAGATGGAATTTAGATGAGAATCTTTTACATGGTCAATCATTTTTACCAGTTTATTGCAACATTTACTGATCCTGTGCTAGTCATTCACTCATTCACTTATTCATCATTGTTTATTGAGCTAGCCATGCGCCAGGAATAGGTTTTCAGATAAATACAGGATTCCCAGTTGAATTTGAATTTCTAATAAATGATGATTTTTTTAGTGGTTGGTTGGTTTTGCTAAACTTGGCAACCCTAGCCAGGATCTCTGCTGGGTATATACAAATAAATCATATCTGATTTCTGCCCTCAAGGAGCTCACGACCTAACACTAAGACATGAACATAAATCATTTTAATGTAAGTGGCCCTGAGACATACTACAAGAATGTTCCAGTTGTCAGTATTAAAGTATCAGTATCAGCTGATTTTTCTGGAACATTACACATGTAATGGGACCTTCTAGGAGAAATCCCCTGCATGAGTACAAGACCTCCTGACTAGATCTTAAAGGGTTTTCTTTCTTGAAGGAAGTAGAGGAGATGAATTGTGATTATTGTTCTTAACACCAGGCATACCAAGGTCTGAGTAGGTCCTTTCTACTTGTAATACTATTTCCTTTTAAAAGCTGTTACTCAGGGCTGGGGCTTTAGCACATTGGAAGCACTGAAGTTCAATCCTCAGCAGTGCATAAAAATAAGTAAATAAAATAATAAGTAAGTAAAATAAAGATATTGTGTCCATCTATAGTTAAAAATATTTTTAAAGTTATTGCTCAAAAATTACATTAGCTTGTAGGCATATATCTCTGTATATAAACTGGAGAGAAATTTGTCTGCGAGTGTCTATGATGAAAGGAGAATGTGATGGGAAGTTATATGGGCCTTGATTTCTACCTAAAATGAAACAAAGGGGCTGAAACAAATTCTTCCCCCTGAGTCATTGGGCTGCACCTGCAAAAGGTAGGCAACAAGAAATCCTGCCTGCTACCTGACTTTCTAGCCAATGTGGCCCATGATTTCTACACACTCTGAGACCTAGGGCTGTTTGAAAGGGGGACGTTTTGCGGGTGAAATCTGGCACTATAATTCACTGATTTAGAGGATGACTAAAATCCAATAATCTCCTTCAGTTTCTTGGTGTGTCTCAGTTTCTCTTTCACTGTGACCAAGGCATTAAAACACAATCTTGTCCAGGAGTTGGAAGGGATGGGAGCAAAGGTGGGGAATCTCTAATCTGGAAGTTTCTAAAATAGCCATATTAAGTTAATAATCATAACAGAAGCAAAAAGGTCCTTTGTCCATTTTAGAAAGCAGATTGAAATCAGAAACTCAATCTGGGTAGCCCTGAGCATATTCCCTCAAGAGTAAGGCTAATGAAATTCCAGCCATCAGATGCATATTGGACATAGCTATGAATTTATCGATAGCTCTGTAGCCATCAGTTGCAACTAAGCTCAATCGGCAAAACCACCGTTGCACTGCCAATGGCTCCTCTAAGCCAACACTTGATATGTACCATTTTCCTCACTGTGGCAACATTTCTTCTAAGCTATTGATGTTGCTCATTCATAGGTGCTTGCCAGAAACAGCCTCCACAGCACATGCACCAAACCAACCTGCTTCAGCAGTCACTCCAAGACTAGAAAACAGCTTTGTCCTCCACTGGGGTTTACCATTTTAACAATATGATAAATGTTATATTAATGATAACAGCCAGTATTTATTGAGCCACTGTATGCAATGCTTTACATACCTTCTCAAAACTTTTTTGACAATCAAACCTTATGAAGTCAGGGCCATTACCCCTGTTTTATGGATGAAGAAACAAACTTAGAGAAATTAATTTGCTAAGTGTCACTGGTAAGAAAGAATTTGAATCCAGGTTCATCTGGGTAAAACTTCATTGCCTTGTATGTATGCTTAATGCCAGTCTAGGTATGGGATTTACTCCATAAAATGTCCTGGAACAGGGATTCAAGTGCAAATGGCTTATTTTGGAGGCACTACCAAGAGCAGTGAAGAGGGATGAGGAAGAGCAAGGTTAAAAGATAGGAAGAAAGTCACAAAGGGTGTGTTGTTCAGCTATTACCCCTGGATTCCAATATTGTAGGGAACTCTGGGATACAGCACACAAGACATCTGAGTCATCCCAATTTGAGGAATAGGAACACTCTTCATCCATCATTGACTAAGGGCTGCTTCTAGGGGCATTAACTTTCTGCATTTTTTTATTCCCCTGAACCTGATCCTTTTGCTCCAGAAAAATGGCTCTCAGGCACAAAGTCATAGGTGTTCACAATAAACAGCCATCAGCAGCTGCTGTATGCTGTACAGATGTTTTAATAAAAGTTTTAACATTTTAATCATTATTATTACATTATCCACAGCCTCTTTTTGAAACTTCTTGAGTCAGGCACAAGTCCACGGGGACTGCAGGGCAACAAGTGACTGACATGTGCTGTATTAAATTTCACACTTAACACAAACCTGGCACACTGTACCAAATGGTTTCTTCCTTATGAGATCATTCCAAGGACTCTATTGATCCTTGCTGTCAACAGACCCTTGTCAGACCATCCCATTGGCCTTCCTATTTTGCCTGGCAATAGCTGAATCCTAGCATGACCCCAGTTAAGCTGTCAAACTGAGATCCTTGGAACAGATGGTGTGTAGTTCTCCTTTAAAAAGAAAAACATTCAGGAAGCAATAAAATCAGGATTTTATAAAGAAAAAGAAGTGGGTTCTTTCTTTCCTAAGTTAAGCTATTTTGATTAAAGTGAAGACTGAAGATACATTTAAAGCTTCAGTGGAAAAATGCAAAGATCATGGCTCAATTCCATTTTCACTATGCTCCTTGCTCCCCTCTCCTTGATGCTGTTCAAGCAGAGACCTATCATCTCTATTTAGCCAACAACTTCCAGGATCACCAGGACTGTGCAACAGAAGGAGCTGGACGCTCCACTGTGGGTGGCCAGTTTTGAATTAGAAGAGGAATCTTAATCTAAAATGCTTGGAGCAGCTCCTGAACACCTCTGATAATATTCCATAAAAATGTGCTTCAGAAATGTACACATTAGCATTTTTCTGAGGGAAAAAAATCACAAAACTTATAAACTTGTATATGATTTTAAAAGGTCCAAAACCTTTGGTTTGGAAATAGCTACAGAAAGTACCAAATGGTTTAAAAAGAAGCAAGAGAATAATCAGATCTTTTTGAGCAGAACTGAGTCAGGCCTCCAACATGTGACATTATCCACAGCCTCTTTTTGAAACTTATATTCTGGCAATAAATTTAGATTTTCATGTACTTGAAACTTGAGTTGTCTTCTCTAAATCAGAACCTGGTCAAACATGAACAGAGACTTTCCCACTTTGGAGATGAGCCCATTGCAAAAGTCATTGGTCCAAAGTGCTGAGTGACCTACATGATAGATAAGTAGAGTTAAACACCCAAGATAACAGTGATTAATCTTCTAGATCAGGTTCACAGGACTAGCCCTGGACAACCTGAATTTCAGGTAGCTGTTAGCCCCAATGCAAGAAAACAGTCCGAACAATGGTTTGTTCATTTACTTAACAAACGATTTAAACAGTTCTACGATGTGCAAGGTGTTGTGCAAGGCATTGGGGATCCTGCACTGAACAAGGTAAAGTCCTTGCTGTCACAAGATTAAATTATTCTTGGGAAGACAGACATCAAACAAATAGTCATAACTGTAATTGTGGAAATGGTGTTATTCTATTATAGTCTAGGGGCACATGAATTAGTTTGCCAAAGCAAGACAGAGGTAGAAGAAAAAGCTTTCTTGAGGAAGTAATCTGAGGGCAAACTTGGAAGCCTACAGCATTGGTTACCACAGATAACAGAAATGTGTTTTGTACCCTACACTCCCTCACCAGGCTCCAAACTTAAATACCCAGTAGCTGACTCAGTCTTCTGTTGGATGGTTCCAAGGCACTCCCTAATTCAACATGCCCCCAAATGACTTCCTAGTTTGCATTTTTTTTTAGAGAGAGAGAGAGAGAGAGAGAGAGAGAGAGAGAGAGAAAGAGAGAGAATTTTAATTTTTTTTTTTTTTTTTTAGTTTTCGGTGGACACAACATCTTTGTATGTGGTGCTGAGGATCGAACCTGGGCCGCACGCATGCTAGGCGAGCGCACTATCGCTTGAGCCACATCCCCAGCCCCACTAGTTTGCATTCTCCCATAATAAAATGTTTGGGGAAAATGTTTCTATAAACTTCCCTCCTCAATGAATGCCTACCCTTTGCCTTACTTCCAAATTCTAATACCAAATTCTGCCCATTTGAGCTCCTACACCTCTCTCAAATCTGTTCATCTTTCCTCCTCATTCCCACCCAGTTTCCCATTGCTTACAAGGCCTTCATATGGCATCCAGGTCTCCTATGAGTCTGGTCCTGACAAAACAGAAGACAGCCAGATTTTGAAGATAATGAAAAGATTTACAGAGCTGTGGACAAGGAAATTACCAAGGGGTGTTGAAGTACCCAGACTATCACCCCTTGGACTGAAGGGACTAGGGGGATGTTATATTTTAGGAGCCAGGAGAGAGCTGGACTCCAAAAAGCTCCCCTGAGGAGCTATAGTAGCAAAAGTCACTGCATCAGCCAGATGGTTGAGAGGAGGAATACCCCAATCTCTCTCTCTCCTCCCTCCCCTATCTTCTGCTAGTTATTCCTATCAACTAAACAAAACCAGAAGCTATATCATCAGCCCTTTTATTTCTTCACTTATTTATTTTTTTAGTTAGAATCTTGCTAAGTTGCTGAGGCTAGCCTCAAACTTGCCACCCTACTGTTCAGCCTTCCCAGTTGCTGGGATGGCAGGCTTGTGCCTCTGCAGCTGACTTGTTCTTTAGATTTTTTAAAAAGCCATGATATTCAAATCCCTCATGGGCTCAACAACAACAATGATAACATGGCAGCAGACTAGATTTGGTCAGGGCCATAGTGGAGACTCTGGCTCTACCATGCAGCCAGCCATGTTTGTGAAACATCAGTTAGTTCCTGGTGCCCCTGCTGAAACCTTTGGACATTCCACTACCTTTTGAATAATAACAAAGCCTTGACCTATGAGAACTTCAGAGTCTGACAATACATACATCTCCATCCTCACTCTCTACATTCAGCTACAAGGGCCTCTTCTAGTCCTTCTTATTCAACACCATGCTGTTTCTGTCTATTTAAAATACTGTTCTCTCCCCTCTTCATTGAGTTTACTTTAAGATATCAGCTCACTGATATTTATAATAGCAAATAACAATTCCAAACAGTGAGAAACAATAGAACATTACTCAGTCATTTTATAATTGTAGATTAATGAGAAAACAATGTTAAGATGTTAAGATAAAACACATTATGGTAACATGTATCATATCATATTGTTGTAATACATTTATACATATACACCCAGGTAGGGAAAAGTCTGGAAAGGAATGCACCAAAGCATGGGTAGTTGGGTCATGGGTGATTTTTTTTCTTTTTTCTTATCTATATTTTCTAGAGCAAATATGTATTAAGAAAAAATCAATGTTTTAAAAAAATAAATTAAGAAAAACATCTAGTCGGCTGGGGATGTGGCTCAAGTTCGCCTGGCATGTGTGCGGCGTGGGTTCGATTCTCAGCACCACATACAAAGATGTTGTGTCTGTGGAAAACTAAAAAAAAAAAAAAAAAAAAAAAAAAAACATCTAGAGAGCTGGGGTTTTAGCTCAGTGGCAGAGCGCTTGCCTAGCATGTGTGAGGCACTGGGGTTGTGGCTCAGCAGTAGAGCATGTGTGCGAGGCTCTGGGTTCAATCATCAGCACCACATATAAATAAATAAAATAAAGGTATTGTGTCCAACTACAACTAAAAAATAAATATTAAAAAAAAAAACACGCAGAGGGCTGAGGCTGTAGCTCAGTGGCAGAGTGCTTGCCTAGCAAGGCACTTGTTTCCATTCTTAGCACCACATAGAAATAATTAATTAATTGATTATTAAAACCAGGAGGAATCTAAGGTGAATATGTTAAAAATTGTGAGAGAGATGGGGAAGGAAAGGATAGGATTTTTAGAGATAATCAATTGAAAACCAAGTTTATCAAATAGTTTCCTAAAATCCCTCATAATGAGTATGTAATATATTGATACGAATATTTTAGTTCCTGGGCGTTATTATTAATTTTAACATTTTTAAAAACACAGCTCTCTTTCCTATAAAAAAATAGGGATCCACTGAGTTACATAATTTCTCTCCAATTTGATTTAAAACATGACCCCCAAACACAATATCTTACAAACCAATGTCGAATCTCTATTATAATTTAGTGCAGTTAGTCAATGGTAAGAATACTGTCATACTTTACTAATAGCAATGGCCTCAGCAGAATAGACTATATATGGAAATAAAACCAAAATCCTAACTAATGAGCACCATTCTGAGATCACTGACCACAGTCAACATTTGAAATTATTAGAATTACGCAAAGATAATGATACCGAGGCTTAATTTTTATTGAATATTAAAAACAAAATCATTTTAAAAGGCACACGAAGTTCCGAACTAAAAATAAAGAGCTAAAACCCCAAAGCATAACCTAATACCTCTGAAACCCATCCTTTCCCCACTCCAGTCCCTTCCTTTGGTGTTGGCTGGTCTTGGTCCCCACCCGTGAAGGTTCCGCGCTCCTCCCCTGAAAGCCTGTGGAGCAATACTGCCCAATCAGTTCTGTCAGATACTTCCTCCGCCCACCTAGAGCCCGGGCACCACGCCTCTCCTCCCCCGCCCTCAGACCCCGCCCCGCCCCTTAGACCCGCCCCTCAGACCCCGCCCCTCAGACCCCGCTCCTCGTGCATTCGGTTGGCTTTTCCCACCCACTGCAGTGTGTGACGAGCGGTGGAGCCGGGAGGAGTCTATTGCGCACGCTGGTGCCGGGCAATCGGCGAGAGAAAGGTCGCCGCCCTGTGCTAGAGGCTATGAAGCGCGGCGTTCGGCGGGAGAGTTGCCGGAAGCGGAAGCTCGGGGGGCGGTCCAAAGGGGGCGGGGAGCCCGCGGCGGTTAATTCTTTTTACAGAGTGGCTTCTCATCCCTGGTTCTGGGATTTCCTGAGGCTGCGAGAAATGGTTAGGTCTGGATCCCGACCGAGCCAGGTGAGGGTTGTGGATCCGAGGAGTCCACTGTGTGGGTGGCGGGGACTTGAGGGGACTCTGGCAGGGGGCGTGTAAAACTGCTTGGGGGAAAAAAAGAAAAACCCAAGACGGCGCGGCGGCACTGAAAATGATGAGGCTGGGTAGTGGGGGACCGTTGGTCCTCCCATCCTAACAGCGGTTCTGTCGGTAGCTGCAAGTTGCCTCAGCCCTCCAGAGCTCAGGCCGGCTTTGAGGTCGGGCCGGGTTCGAGTCCCAGCTTTCGCCGCTGGTCGAGTGACTTGACTTAATCTCTCCCTGCGTGTGTAAGTCGTCGCATCAGATCCAGCTCCTGGGTTTTTCCACTATTGCCATTGTTAGCTCATCTTCCATCACTATTTTTTTTTTTTTAATTTTTTATGGTGGTGCTGGGGATTGAACCCAGGTCCATGTGTATGCTAGGCAAGCACTCTACCAACTGAGCTATATCCCCAGCCTTCCATCACTATTGCTGACATTTTTTAAAAAAGTTTCCCGGTTAGTGTCTCAAGTATACGTTCCTCGTTGTAATACAATGGTTCTGCTTAAAATCCAACACGAGAGCTCATTTTTTGCAAAGTGGATCCTGTTCTTTGGTGTGGGAACACTACCATGTTTTATACTTTTCAGCCTCCTTTCCCAAACAGTCAAATTCAAAACTACATAATCCCAGTGCTCTGGGCCCTCTGCTGCCTTTTCACATTCTGGTCTGTGTAGAATGCCCTTTTAAGACTGACATCACCGCTTTGCATCTTCTGGTCCTCAACTCACGGACCATCTGTAGAACCCTTACCTTACACCCTAGCATTCTCCGTTGGTTGGGTACTCTTCAGCCCCCCATTTATATCCTTAATAACTTATCAAACCACTTTTCAGGCTGGCTATGTTGGTAGTCTGCCTCTGCTTCTAGACTATTTTTTCTCCATATCTTCAAGGTCAAGGACAGCACCTGTCATATTGTATATTTTCAGGGATTGAATCAATTATTTCTCAGACCCTTTGCTCAGGTTGATCTTCCCTTAACTATATAGAACCTTATTTGGTTTTGTTTTTGGTGTTCCTTCATTTACCAAAACTACTGTCTTCCCCATTAATGTGAATCTTGCACCCTTTTTTCGAGATTTGGCTTGAAACTAGAAGTGTGAATACTTCTAGACCAGCCCACTTTTACAGATTTTTTTTTTTTTTTGAATGAACTAAGATATTGAATGAATGAACTCATATATTGAATGAATTCAGAATATGTGCATTTAACAAGGATGAAAAATATGGTTTTGATATTCACAATAATCAGATTCAGATTCCAGTTCTGCCACTATTGTGATGATGGTAAGCAAAGTACTTTTTGCTTCTTTGAGAATCCTATCCTTTTGCTATTAAATAGGTGTAAAATTCTGCTTCAAGGAATTGGGGAGATGAAATAAGAAAATCTGGTAAAATATCTGCCACACAAATGACATATGTATCCAATAAATTTTAATTCCCCAAACACCTAGTTTGTTATCATCCTGATGATAACTAGCATTCATTATGTGGCAGGTACTACTATGAGAGTTTTTTATACATTACATATAATAACTCATTTAATTTTTATACTAGCCTTATGAGGTAAATAATGTTATCATCTCTGTTTTATAAATAAGGAGATCGAGGGATGGAGAATTCAAATAACTTCCCAACTAACTAATTACACAGTTGGTAGACTGTGGAAACAGTATTCAGACTCGCATAGCCAGAGTCCATTCTTTTAAACATCATACTATTCTTAGATGTATGACTTTAGACAAGGTAAATTTCTTAATTTTAGGTTTATACTTCACAGAAATAATGGCAGGGAGTTCATTAAGTGGAAAGGCTTTAATATAACCAGTTATTCTACAAAGGTAATGCTATCTTGTACTTGGTAGGAAATATGATGATTAAGAAAAGCTTATATTCTCATATAGAAAAATTAAAAGTTTAATGAAAAGTAGTGGAAGTAAGTGTGAAAACAAACTGATTAGCTGCTGTATTATGATTTGGGACACTCCTAAGTGCAGTTTTGCAGTTTGTAGCAAGGGCATTAAACTGCTAATAACCTTTTCCAAAGAAATTATGATTTTAATCCTAAATATAAAAAGGCTATTTTCAGTATATAGAAAGGATTGTTCCAGGTTTGATTTTTAAAAATTTTTTATTTTATTTATTTTTATGTGGAGCCAAGGATCGAACCTAGTGCCTCATACATGCTAGGTGAAGGCTCTACTGCTGAGCCACAACCCCAGTCCTCCCAGGTTTTAATTTTTTTTAAAATATTTTTTTTAGTTGTAAATTGACATAATATCTTTTTATGTATTTATTTTTATGTGGTGCTGAGGATTGAATCTAGTCCCTCATACCTGTGAGGCAAGAAGAGCTCTGTCACTGAGCCTCAGCCCCAGCGCCCAGTTTGATTTTTTAAAATATATTTTATTTTTTATTATTGTAGATGGACAGAATGCTTTTATTTTATTTGTTTATTTATTTATTTTTTATGTGGTGCTGAGGATTGAACCCAGTGCCTCATACATGTCAGGAAAGCACTCTGCTGCTGAACTCTACAGCTCCAGCCCCCCAGGTTTGATTTTTAATTATCAAATATGGGAAGCAAATCAAGGACATATTATATTACTTCTACTCAAGGGAACGTTACCATTAACTTTTTTTTTTTTTTAATTTTTTATTGTTGGCTGTTCAAAACATTACATAGTTCTTGATATATCATATTTCACACTTTGATTCAAGTGGGTTATGAGCTCCCATTTTTACCCCATATACAGATTGCAGAATCACATCAGTTACACATCCATTGATTTACATATTGCCATACTAGTGTCTGTTGTGTTCTGCTGCCTTTCCTATCCTCTACTATCCCCCCTCCCCTCCCCTCCCCTCCCCTCTTCTCTCTCTGCCCCCTCTACTGACATTCATTTGTCCCCCTTGTATTATTTTTCCCTTTCCCCTCACTTCCTCTTGTATGTACTTTTGTATAACTCTGAGGGTCTCCTTCCATTTCCATGCAATTTCCCTTCTCTCTCCCTTTCCCTCCCACCTCTCATCCCTGTTTAATGTTAATCTTCTTCTCATGCTCTTCGACCCTATTCTGTTCTTAGTTACTCTCCTTATATCAAAGAAGACATTTGGCATTTGTTTTTTAGGGATTGGCTAGCTTCACTTAGCATAATCTGCTCTAATGCCATCCATTTCCCTGTAAATTCTATGATTTTGTCATTTTTTAATGCAGAGTAATACTCCATTGTGTATAAATGCCACATTTTTTTTATCCATTCATCTATTGAAGGGCATCTAGGTTGGTTCCACAGTCTTGCTATTGTGAATTGTGCTGCTATGAACATCGATGTAGCTGTGTCCCTGTAGCATGCTCTTTTTAGGTCTTTAGGGAATAGACCGAGAAGGGGAATAGCTGGGTCAAATGGTGGCTCCATTCCCAGCTTTCTAAGAAATCTCCGTACTGCTTTCCAAATTGGCTGCACCAATTTGCAGTCCCACCAGCAATGTACAAGTGTACCCTTTTCCTCACATCCTCGCCAGCACTTGTTGTTGTTTGACTTCATAATGGCTGCCAATCTAACTGGAGTGAGATGGTATCTTAGGGTGGTTTTGATTTGCATTTCTCTGACTGCTAGAGATGGTGAGCATTTTTTCATGTACTTGTTGATTGATTGTATGTCCCCCTCTGAGAAGTGTCTGTTCAGGTCCTTGGTCCATTTGTTGATTGGGTTGTTTGTTCTCTTATTGTCTAATTTTTTGAGTTCTTTGTATACTCTGGATATTAGGGCTCTATCTGAAGTGTGAGGAGTAAAGATTTGTTCCCAGGATGTAGGCTCTCTATTTACCTCTCTTATTGTTTCTTTTGCTGAGAAAAAACTTTTTAGTTTGAGTAAGTCCCATTTGTTGATTCTAGTTATTAACTTTTGTGCTATGGGTGTCCTATTGAGGAATTTGGAGCCCGACCCCACAGTATGTAGATCGTAGCTAACTTTTTCTTCTATCAGACGGCGTGTCTCTGATTTGATATCAAGCTCCTTGATCCATTTTGAATTAACTTTTGTGCATGGCGAGAGAAAGGGATTCAGTTTCATTTTGTTGCATATGGATTTCCAGTTTTCCCAGCACCATTTGTTGAAGATGTTATCCTTCCTCCATTGCATGCTTTTAGCCCCTTTATCAAATATAAGGTAGTTGTAGTTTTGTGGATTGGTTTCTGTGTCCTCTATTCTGTACCATTGGTCCACCTGCCTGTTTTGGTACCAGTACCATGCTGTTTTTGTTACTATTGCTCTGTAGTATAGTTTGAAGTCTGGTATCGCTATACCGCCTGATTCACACTTCCTGCTTAGCATTGTTTTTGCTATTCTGGGTCCTTTATTTTTCCATATGAATTTCATGATTGCTTTCTCTATTTCTACAAGAAATGCCGTTGGGATTTTGATTGGCATTGCATTAAACCTATAGAGAACTTTTGGTAATATCGCCATTTTGATGATGTTAGTTCTGCCATCCATGAACAGGCTATATTTTTCCATCTTCTAAGATCTTCTTCTATTTCTCTCTTTAGGGTTCTGTAGTTTTCATTGTATAAGTCTTTCACCTCTTTTGTTAGGTTGATTCCCAAGTATTTTATTTTTTTTTGAGGATATTGTGAATGGAGTGGTTGTCCTCATTTCCATTTCAGAGGATTTGTCGCTGATATACAGGAATGCCTTTGATTTATGCGTGTTGATTTTATATCCTGCCACTTTGCTGAATTCATTTATTAGCTCTAATAGTTTCTTTGTAGACCCTTTTGGGTCTGCTAGGTATAGAATCATGTCATCTGCAAATAGTGATAATTTAAGTTCTTCTTTTCCTATTTTGATGCCTTTAATTTCTTTCGTCTGTCTAATTGCTCTGGCCAGTGTTTCGAGAACTATGTTGAACAGAAGTGGTGAGAGAGGGCATCCCTGTCTTGTTCCAGATTTTAGAGGGAATGCCTTCAATTTTTCTCCATTCAGAATGATGCTAGCCTGAGGCTTAGCATAGATTGCTTTTACAATATTGAGGTATGTTCCTGTTATCCCTAGTTTTTCTGCTGTACTTTGTCGAATGCTTTTTCCGCATCTATCGAGATGATCATATGGTTCTTATTTTTAAGTCTTTTGATGTGGTGAATAACATTTATTGATTTCCCTGTATTGAACCAGCCTCGCATCCCAGGGGTGAATCCTACTTGATCATGGTGCACAATTTTTTTGATATGTTTTTGTATCCGATTCGCCAGAATTTTATTGAGGATTTTTGCATCTAGGTTCATTAGAGATATTGGTCTGTAGTTTTCTTTCTTTGAAGTGTCTTTGTCTGGTTTAGGTGTCAGGGTGATGTTGGCCTCGTAGAATGAATTTGGAAGTTCTCCCTCTTTTTCTATTTCCTGAAGTAGCTTGAAAAGTATTGGTATTAGTTCCTCTTTAAAGGTTTTGTAAAACTCTGCTGTATACCCATCCGGTCCTGGGCTTTTCTTAGTTGGTAGTCTTTTGATGGTTTCTTCTATTTCCTCAATTGATACTGGTCTGTTTAGGTTGTCTATATCCTCCTGACTCAATCTGGGCAGATCATATGACTTAAGAAATTTATCGATGCCTTCACTATCTTCTAATTTATTGGAGTATAAGGATTCAAACTAATTTTTGATTATCTTCTGTATATCTGAAGTGTCTGTTGTGATATTGCCTTTTTCATCCCGTATGCTAGTAATTTGAGTTCTCTCTCTTCTTCTCTTCGCTAGCATGGCTAAGGGTCTGTCGATTTTGTTTATTTTTTCAAAGAACCAACTTTTAGTTTTGTCAATTTTTTCAATTGTTTCTTTTGTTTCGACTTCATTAATTTCAGCTCTGATTTTCATTATTTCTTGCCTTCTACTTCTTTTGCTGTTGTTTTGCTCTTCTTTTTCAAGGATTTTGAGATGAAGTATGAGATCGTTTATTTGTTGATTTTTTCTTTTTTTAAGGAATGAACTCCAAGCAATGAATTTTCCTCTTAGAACTGCTTTCAATGTGTCCCATAGATTCCGATATGTTGTGTCTGTGTTTTCATTAATCTCTAAGAATTTTTTAATTTCCTCCTTGATGTCTTCTATAACCCGTTGATCATTCAGTAACCTATTGTTCATTCTCCAAGTGATGTATTCTTTTTCCTTCCTTCTTTTATCGTTGATTTTCAGTTCCATTCCATTATGATCAGATAGGATGCATGGTATTATCTCTACTCCTTTATATTGTCTAAGAGTTTCCCTGTGACATAATATATGATCTATTTTTGAGAAGGATCCTTGTGCTGCTGAGAAAAAAGTGTAACTGCTTGATGTTGGGTGGTATATTCTATATATGTCAATTAAGTCTAGGTTATTAATTGTGTTATTGAGTTCTATAGTTTCCTTATTCAACTTTTGTTTGGAAGATCTGTCCAGTGGCGAGAGAGGTGTGTTGAAGTCTCCCATGATTATTGTATGGTGGTCTATTAGACTCTTGAACTTGAGAAGAGTTTGTTTGATGAACATAGCTGAACCATTGTTTGGGGCATATATATTTATGATTGATATGTCTTGTTGGTATATGGTTCCCTTAAGCAGTATGTAGTGTCCCTCTTTATCCCTTTTGATTAACTTTGGCTTGAAATCTATTTTATTTGATATGAGTATGGACACTCCTGCTTGTTTCCGAAGTCCATATGAGTGATATGATTTTTCCCAACCTTTTACCTTCAGCCTATGTATGTCTTTTCCTATCAAATGCGTCTCCTGTAGGCAGCATATTGTTGGTTCTTGTTTTGTGATCCATTCTACTAGCCTGTGTCTCTTGATTGGTGAGTTTAAGCCATTAACATTTAGGGTTATTATTGAGATATGGGTTGTTCTTCCAGCCATATTTGTTTATTTATTTGTTTTCCTCTTTGATTATTTTTCCCCCCTTTACTGTCCTACCTTCCACTGTTGGTTTTCATTGTTATTTTCCATTTCCTCTTCCTGTAATGTTTTGCCAAGGATGTTTTGAAGAGATGGTTTTCTAGCTGCAAATTCTTTTAACTTTTGTTTATCGTGGAAGGTTTTAATTTCATCTTCCATCCTGAAGCTTAATTTCGCTGGAAACACAATTCTTGGTTGGAACCCATTTTCTTTCAGTGTTTGAAATATGTTATTCCAGGATCTTCTAGCTTTCAGAGTCTGTGTTGAAAGATCAGCTGTTATCCTGATTGGCTTACCCCTGAATGTGATCTGCTTCCTTTCTCTTGTAGCTTTTAAAATTCTCTCC